>NC_142877.1:16312500-21312500 GCF_051225735.1 Oryctolagus cuniculus
AAGCTGAAGCTTGGAGCCAGAAACTATCCAGATCTGCCACTTGGGTAGCAGGGACCTAAGTACTTGAGCTGTCATACCCTGACTTTCCAGGTGCATTGGCAGGAAGCTGGATCAGAGCAGAGGAGCCTGGTCTTGAACCAGTACTCTGATATGGGATATGGGCATCCCAAGCAGTGGTATGGCCTGCTGTGCCAAAACACTGCCCCATATACTTTTGTAAGCATTGGGAATATAGCAGTGGCCCAAATAGAGTCCATGTTCAGAAGAAGAAACAGAAAATTAGCAAATCATAGTGTGAAATAATTAAGTCAGGGGAAGAGATAGAAAGTGAAGAGAGGGGCTATGGGAAAGGAGTGGTTTTAAATAGGATGCTTATGGAAGGCCTCTCTGAACTGAGGCTGGATGCAGTGATGTAGAAAGCTACTTGAAGACTTGCGGGAAGAACTTCCTGGGTTGAGGGAACAGCAATGGCAAAGGATTTGAAGGAGAACCAAGTTGATATGCTTGAGGAACAGCAGGGAGAAAGTGAGCCTGGGACATGTCTATCAACAGGGACAGTGGCAGGAGGTGAAGTTGGAGCAGACGTCTGGCTCAGCAGTTAAGATGTTGCTGAGACACCCGCATCCCACACCAGAGTGCCTGGAGTGGGGTCCTGGCTGTGCACCTGATTCCATCTCCCTGCTAATACACAGCCTGGGGAGCAGCAGGTAAGAGCTCAGGACCTGGGTCCCAGCCACCATGTGGAAGACCTGGATGGAGCTCTGGCCTCCTGGCACTGGCCTGGACCGGTCCCAGCTGTTGTGAGAAGTTGAGGAATAGACCAGCAGGTGGGAGAGCTGCTTGTCTCTGTTGTTCTGAGTGTCTGACTCTCTGCCTTTCAACTAAGTGGAGATTAATCCATTAGGAAAAAGAGAGAGATGATGTCAGAAAGGTAACGAAGGCCCAGATCATGGATAGCTCCATGGACCTTTGTTTGGGTTTTGGATATTAAGCCCAGCAAAAGTGGTGTAGGTGGTGAATTGGTGTGGCTTCTGAGTGAAACATGCAGGCTGGGTCAGAGTCTAGGTCCCAGGCCAGCAGCATAAGCCTCACCTGGGAGCATGTTAGAGACATAGATGCTTAGGCCCCAACCTACACCTACTGAGCTGGTGTCTCAGGGAGTGGGATTCCACAGTCTGCATTTTAATTACCTGCACAGTGCTGCTGATGCTAGAATTTGGGACCTAAGATATAGGGAGGTGCTCGCTCTCCACTGTGTCCCTTCAGGAGCGAGGGCCCCACCTTCACTGTGGGGTCGGGCAGTATTGTCTTCCCATAGGTCAGCACTACTAGCTTCCTGCAAGCACACACGAGAGTCCCTAGGATGATGCTTCCCCAAGGCAACAGGTCTGCAGGTGTGCAATGCCTGCTGGAGCGCCCACACCTCCCCACGGTCCCCTTGGCGTGCCTCCATTTTAACACCCTAGCTATTTTTAAAGCCAGCTGTGATTGCATCACTCTTCCACAGAGGTGCTCCTCTCAGTTTTATCAAGTAGACCCCATGTTGGAAGTTATTTTCCATAAAATGCTGCTGTGTACCTGCGTGAAGTATGGCAGTAAGAACAGTTGGCAACACAGATTGAGATTTCATGACTTCCATGTAATTGGTAGCAGTGGTTCCATGATACTCCATCCTGTGAAGGATTGATCGGTCTCTACCCACCTGAGTCCTTCACCCACCTTTGAAACTATAATAGAATGTCAGACCACAGCACCAGGGACCTCTATGCAGCCACAGTGAATAGCCTTTGCCCAGGATTTGTGGATTGCTTTAGCATGTTCAAGAGTAGCCAAGTACAGGACTAATATAGCCTAATGTTATTCAAATCATCTCTCAACTCTATTAATTTGCTAAGCACCAATTTTTTAGGGACATATCTGACATTAAGTCAAGGACTTTCCTTAAAAGCCAAAGGAAGAGTCCTCAAAGTCTTGTAGTTAATAATTACTTCTTATGAGTTACATGGAAGTGCAATTGTGCGGAAGTCCTTAACAATCCAGTATGGACACTCAGCTTGCAGAATTCTTGGTGATGCTCTCAAGCTGATGATTCATGGGTATTAATTCTTCAGGCATTTGGAGGCCCACTGGGGTCTTGTTCTAGAAACTAGATTGGGAACTTAGTGCCCATTATCTGAAAGTTGGATTTTTACCTGTCTTAGTCAAAATGCAAATCAAAATAAAAACCCAAGATTTAGAAAGAAAAAAAGTTACTGACTTCATGTATCATTCTAGACTCCTAGCATTCCCAAAAATAAGAATTATTACTATTATGTTTCTTCAAAAATAATCCTCTGGTGATAGTTCTAAACATATCTGTTATTCCTATTACAAGTAATTCTGGCAACAAAAATAATACCAACTTTTCAAGGATTTTAAGTTTATATAATTGTACATCAGGAAAATACGAATATTAAAGCCTCTTAAATGTTGAAATGTGCTATACGGTTGCCTACTTTTTTCAGTTTCTTGTTCATGAATTTCGCTTAAAATATTCATTTTTTGGTAACTTTGCCTTTTTGTTCATAGATGTCAGGAATAAAATTAACCGTGACATGGAATTTAAAGTACTTCTTCATTTGATTTTTTTTTTGCTATAAAGTGATTATTTCAAATTTTTTTATGTAGATATTATCCCTCTTCTGGGGACATATACATCTGTTTTTGATATACTTGTAACATTCCAAAATTCATCATCCACCCATTTGCACTGACTTAAACTAAACTAAAATAGAATTTATTCTAAAAGATCTCAGATCTAGAAAATGCCTGCATTTCTGAATGCAGTCCTCTATCTAGTGTTCCAATTAACTCTTAGATAATCAACTCTAGGCAAGATTAAAATTGAGTTTTAGCATTCTTTCCTCATTCTGTCCTGCAAGGTTGTTGGTACCTACTACATACCAGGAACTGTGCTTGGGTGGAAGACACAAGGATAAAGGAGAAATGAGAGTAGATTGGGATCTGAGCTGAAAGCACTGACTTCATTCGTCCTACCGTAGAGAGAATCAAGCTATCATGGTTTTGTTAAGTAACATGTTTAACTCCCCAAGCTGACTGCTTATTATATGTGAATTTCCAGTGTGGTCATATACACAATGGGAAGCAAACTCATCTTTCGCAGATCTCTAAAATGCTGGGCTGTTAAACTACACGACTTCATATACACAGCGGGGAAGAAAGAAGAGAGCATTTCCCTCTTTTTCATGGTGCAGAGAAACTCAGATTTTCATCATCCATTCATAGTCCTTGGTCACTTTTAAAATTAGATTTGCTTGCCTGCATCTGACTCTATTTGTCAGTGTAGCGTAGGCTGTGATGCAGAGACAGCCACTGATCTCAGAGATTTCACACAATAAAGGTTCATTTCATACTGATTTGAAGTAAGTTAGAGTTTCACATCTCCCCCAGGAAGCCTTTCTTCCAACATCGGTGGCTCAGAGACTAGGATTTGCAGTTCTGTCGTCTGTAGCAGGGAGCTCTTAAGGTCTTGTGACAAAGGAGGAAGGAAGTAGTGTGGCCCAGCTGCTCTTACTTACCCCAAACCTGCAATGACATACATCAATAATGCTTTCAGCCAATTGGCCAGAAGTGGTCACCTGATCTCATTTCAGTCTTTCATCCCAAGACTGGGTTGGCAGTTACGATGTAACTCATCAGACTACCCTCAAATATCCATTCCCCTCATCCCCAACTTACAACAAAATGCCAGAACAGAATTTAAACAGAATTTGCACATTCCAATCTATCAGCAGTCATAGCTCTTCCATTGATTTTTCATTGCTACAAAGTAGTGACTTCAAATCACACATACTTAATATCATACAGTTACGAATTGGTTATCTTCTGGCATTCTGGAGGTGGGAAGTCTACAGTGAGTTGTGCTGTATTGCCTGGATGGGTTTGTTCTTGAGACTCCAGGGGAGAATTCATTTTGATCTTTGCACCTTCTAGAAGCTACCTGCATTCCTTAGCTCGTGACCCCTTCCTGCATATTCATAGCCAACAGGATAGTGTCTGCAGACATCTCTGCCTCTAACCCTCCTACTGGAATCTTTCAATTGTAAGGACCCTTGTGATTACATTGATCCCATCCAGATAATCTAGAAACTATCTATCCTAGGATCCATCATCATATCTGCAAAATCCCTTTGGCCAGGTAGGATGTCATGGTGACAGGTTCTGGGAGTTCACATGTGGATAGGTTGGGAGGTGGTAGGGGTGTCACAGAGGGCATCATCCTGTCTATCAGAGTGGTGACTCTGTATGAACTGTGGAATCCAGTGCCGTTAGCATCTTCTATTCCAGCAGAGCAGGTGCTCAGCAGTGACTGTTTGAAGTGAACCTGGTTCACATGTTCTTTGAACGCTTGGCCAATGGCAAGGCCAGGTCCTCCATCAGGTCTTTCCTCTTCTGGATTCTGGTCTCTTCTTTCAAGCTAACGTGTCAGCCTTAAGCAACTTCATAATCTACTTTCCTGTTTGTGCTCAGATTACTAAGTGAAGCATCCTAGGGCCCTCCCCCTGCCCCCCCCAAAAAATTAAGCTCTACAAATGTTGGAGAAACACCTAGAATATACCCTCCTAATGTTGGAGGAACATCTAGAACATACCCTCCATACCAGAAAACATTAGGAAACACTTGAAGCAATTGCTAGAGCATAATTATAACAAGTGTTTGAAATTCGATCCCATTGTATGGAAATTTCCATTTCCATTCAAAGACATTCACCCCTTATTTTCTTCTGGCTCATAAGGTGCTCAACAGACTCATCTGCTTGAGTGTGCACAAGATATTCTGTAGTGTCTCTCCCTACAGTGGAATAATTGCTTTAACTTCTCATCTACCTAGGACGCTATAAACTCAGCCGACTGATCTATGCATTCTTTGACAACCGTAGTTCCATTTGCTCTATTTAGAAACAAATGTAATTACTTAAACTGGAGAAGACAGAACTACTTTTGCAGCAAAGTCAAAACATACATCAATACTCATCTCTATAATTATTTCACCAGAAAAAAAAAGTTCTCGCTTGCTTTTCTAACTAATGAAGAGAATTCTCGACAGTGGTTGGTTGCTTACTAAGTAATATATGCAAGTTCTGCTCTCATGGCCATAGATGTAGCCTGGCCAGCTCACCCTAGCTTTTGAGGAGTCATGAAGACAAAGCTCAGATACTTCCATTGCCTGGCATGGTGTTGAAGAATATGACCCTTTGAGGCAGAGGAGCTGAGTTTAAATCCTTGACTCTGCTCATTTCTTGCTAAGTGTTGTGCAAGATCAGGGGTTGACTGGGTCTTTAAATGGCCAGTAGTACATATTTTAAGCATTGTGGACCACGTGATCTTTGCTGTAACTACTCAACAGTGCTCACATGGGAGCATAACTAAATGGACATGTTTGTGTTCCAGCTAAGCTTTATTTTACAAAAAAAATAGATTGTGTTTGGCCCATCCGCTGTATTTTACTGATTCTTGAGCAAGGCATACAGTCTCTTTAAATTTTATGTAATGGTACTCATAATGAACATTAAGAGTTGACTTGCAGCATATTGTCAAAATTTAAGGAGATGATGTATATAAATATATACTTTGTACCTGGCCAATAGTCTGTGTATCTTTGGATGGATAGATAAATAGATGCATACATGGGAAAAATGGAAACAGAGAGGAAGGAAGGAAGGAAGAAGGGGAAAGGAGCTACCATATTAAAACTAAATATACTAAAAAATATTTAGCCAGTTTTGTGAAGTGAGTTCTCTCTAGTTTTAGGGATAAGGAGCTAGATAACTTACATGTTTTCACACGAAACAAAGCAATGAAAACATAGCTAGTGCCTTCTCAACTGTTGTCTGCCTTCTCCCACCTGTGAGCTGTGTGTCTGTGATCGTTTGAGCCATCCTGCCTTCCTCAGCCTTCTCTTAACTACAGTCCGTAAATCCAGGGAGATTACTGAAGTGGAGACCCCAGGGTTGCTTGTGTTCTGCCCCCACTGCTGCTGCATCGCCTTCCTTCCCCATCCTGGGGTCTGGATGACGTTCAGACAACCCGCGGTCTCTGTTTGTTCCTATGTCTTTAGGACTGTTTTTGCAAATGATGGACCTGAATGACGAGTGTTCCCCAAAGCAGCTGGGTCAGATGGAACTTTGCCTGTAATGGTGCTCATGTGTCTCTGAGAAAAGACAAATAATCAAAAATAGTTGAGCAATTGACAAGATGTCCTCATTTTTTTATTAACCATTTTTGAAATAAAATATCTCGTACTGGGGCTTCTTTAAAATCTTTGGCCCTAAAAAATACTTTCCAAGCTTGCAATTAACATGTAAGTGAAGACGTTTTTAATAAGACAAAGATGGAAAACAAACAATTCTATCCCAAGGCACTGAAAACTAGGACTGAAAAGTGGAACATTTTTCCAAAAATAGGACATGGAAATATTTTTTTGAATCCTTGGCAGATGTGGACCCCAGTATATATCAAAAGACCCTCTCTGCCTTACCCTGCTGTCTAATGCTTGGACCAATCTATTCAAATGAGAAAACCAACTCTGACTACCAGATGAGAGCTATGTTTTATAAGTATATGATTACATAGCATGATTAAATGGATAAAGAGTTTTATGCGTATGGACATGAAGAAAGATGGTTATATGAAAAGTTTGAAGCTCATTCTTATAAGATCTCAGACATACTTGATCATCCAGGACATTGGTTCAAAGCTAGTTTTCTGGTTTGATCACTTTATGCTATGTATAATGAGGAAATACTGCATTGTACTTCATAAAATGTGTATTGCATGTTCATCAAAAGTTTTTAAGTAACACAGGATAAAGAAGGTACCAAGACTGATGACATTTAGAGGAGACTGAACTTGGCCACTGTAAAAAGCTCCACACCATGCGTAACTGTGATTTAAATGAATAAATCCATGTGGTTGTCATCCAAGAAAATCCTCATCAGAGCTCATAGTCTGAAGGCAGAGGGTTGGGATTTTGGCCAAAGGATCTGAGGTCTCCTTTTACCTCCACTGCTGGATTGGGGAACCAAGAAGTGATAAACAAATGGTGGTCAACTCGGAGCACCAGTACAGGTAAACTCCCCATGTCCTGGGATGTTGTCCAGAACCACATCTTTGCCTGATGCAGTGTAGTGGATTCCACCTGACTCTCTGTGGCTACCCCTAGAGGGCCCACTATTTCCACAGAGTGTCTCATGCCCTGGGAATGTGTGCTCACTCTGTGCTTGCCTCAGCCTCCCAGAACCTTGGGGATCCAGGCCTTGGACTGAGGCTGGTCACGACAGGACATGCACTCTGAGGGCTCAAGAGTAAGGAAGACAATGGAAAAAAGAGGAGATAACTTGCCATACTTGGTCATTTCCTAAAGAACTGGTTTCCCTGTGCTTGCAAAACAGTTCGTGTAGTTCTTACTGAATGTGTTGTAGAAAGAACAACTGCATCGGCAGACAGCCTGTGCCCAGTGTGTTCTCAGTCTAATTGGAGAGTCAGCTGCAAAGTAGTGAGTGTTGGGCTGGAGATGTGCGCAGGTTCAAAGGGAACACAGAGCAGCAGCCTGGAGGGAAAGCAGAATGATAACGGGCTGGGGCAGGGAATACTGATAGAGAAACTTAATGCAGTGGCCTTGACCTGAATTCCCAAGGCAGCTCCAATTTTCCATAATTTTTTCTTAAATGAAAATGTGTCAAAACAGTTTAACTGATAGGCCCTTGTGATCATTTGTTGATGTTTGGTTTAGAAAATACAGTCGCTGGAAACATAAAGGTCCAGGAACTGGTTTCGCCTTGCTTGGTGAAATCGCAGAGTGGTTGGCACCAAGACAGCCAGTGCCATTGTGTTGCCTACAAAGTAGACTTGACCATCATGATCAGAGTGGGCTGGAGAGCAAATAGTTATGAACAAGCATTGCAGATAGGAATATGTAAAATACATTGATGCATTTTAGGGTGAGAGACTCAGTGGTCATCAGTCACTGGTTCTGAGTCATGGGTTCCTCCCGTGCCCGTCATCGTTCACTGCTTCTAATAATACTGTCCGGCCATTATGGACTGGCCCACCATTTCTGGGTTTGTGAACTTCCCTGGCATTGGGCTGTGGCATAGCAACAGCTACATCTGGGATTGAGGTTGAAGAGGGAATAGGAGGGACCAAGGGCAGAGAGGAAAAAGAAAGTCAGGTACCCAGATGGACACAAAGGCTGCCATGCTCTCTTGCTACCAAACTCAGTTTCATAGAAGGAATGAAGGCATATAATAATGGTGGAAATAAGAAAAATAAATCATTCTAGGCAAGGATCTAGCATGTTTCCGGTGTCAGTATCAGTGCCAGGTGCTATATAGTTTATTTAATTTCATACTCACGTGCCTATTCATTATATGAATGAATTTTTAGTGTATTTGCAAGACAGTGAGTTAGTGATCTCCCATCTGCCAGTCTGCTCTCCAAATGCCTGCGATGGCCAGGGCTGGGTGAGGTCAAAAGGAGGAGCTAGGAATTAAATCCAGGTCTCAGGGAGCCAACTACATGAGCCATCACCTGCAACCACCCAGGGTGCACATTAACAGGAAGCTGGAGTGGAGAGTGGAGGTAGGCCTCAAACCCAGGCACTGTGATATGGGATGTGGGTTTTCCAAAGGAATATCTTAACTGTTGTGCCAAACAATGGGGGCTGGCATTGTGGCATAGTGGGTAAAGCTGCAGCCTGCAGTACCAGTGTCCCATATAGGTCCCAGTTCGAGTCCCAGCTGCTTCACTTCTGATCCAGCTCCCTGCTAAAGCACCTGGGAAAGCAGCAGAAGATGGAGCAAGTCCTTGGGCCCCTGTACCCACATGGGAGATCTGGAAGAAACTGCTGGCTCCTGGCTTTGGACTGGCCTAGCCCCAACTGTTGCAGCCATTTGAGGAGTGAACTGGTGGATGGAAGACCTCTGTGTCTGTCTGTCTCTGTCTCCCTTTCTCTCTCTGTAACTCTGCCTTTCAAATAAAATATAGAAAATAAAGAAAAATGCTTAAGTCTCTGTTAAAGATAATTCTGTAACTGTAACTGAGTGTGTTCCCTTTTTCCTCTGGCTACCAGGAGACTCCAAGCCAAATTTGAAACTTGACTGTGGTCAAGAATATTTTGGTCTGCAGGTGTGTGTCCTCTTGCTGCTGCATTTCATAACTCTCTTTTATGCTAGTACCAATTCTTCAGTCTTATTTTTGCTGTTGTATCATGTTCCTTTGGTAGGCTGCCTCAAACTCTTTGTGGAATGTGGCAGTGAGTAACTGAGTGAACACCAAGCAAGTTATGCCTGTGTACCACTGCGGATCACTAGTGAGCTCTGATTTGCAGCTGCTGCCACCTTCCCCACTCTCCCCGCCCCCTCTCATCTGGGCTGAGCCTCTGTGGGTTTTCTCCTCTGCCTGGTTTTTCAGAATATTCAAAACTAAGAGAATTTGGTCATGGGAATGAAGGCCCTCGTTGCCCCTTCTCATTTCACCTTCAGTTGTTCTGGAATATTTTTGCCTTTCAGTATTCTACTTGGGCCTAGCCTTTCAATGGGTATGAGTATTGTTTTAAAAAGATTTATGTATTCATTTTGAAAGAGTGATAGAGTAAGAGGGAGAGAGAAAAAGAGAGCCTCTTCATCTACTGGTCTACCCCCAGATCACCTCAGTGGCCAGTGGTGGTGTTATGGGAAAATGGAAGCAGAGAAATTTTTTTAAAAATGTTTTGACAGGCAGAGTGGACAGTGAGAGAGAGACAGAGAGAAAGGTCTTCCTTTGCCGTTGGTTCACCCTCCAATGGCCGCTGAGAGCGGCGCGCTGCGGCTGGAAAACCTCGCTGATCTGAAAAGCCAGGAGCCAGGTGCCTCTCCTGGTCTCCCATGCGGGTGCAGGGCCCAAGGACTTGGGCCATCCTCCACTGCACTCCAGGGCCATAGCAGAGAGCTGGACTGGAAGAGGGCAACCGGGATAGAATCCAGTGCCCCAATTGGGACTAGAACCTGGTGTGCCAGCGCCGCAGGTGGAGGATTAGCCTAGTGAGCTGCGGCGCCGGCAAAATTATTGTTACTTTAGTTCTTGTCTCACATGGAACAAGAATTTCCAAGCAGACAGCAGAGACTTAAAAAGATGTATTAGAGTCAAAGACCTCCAGCCAGAGCGGCATGGAGGGGGAGTTCCAAGAGAGGAAAGAACCCAAAGAACCTTGTAGCACTGGGGTTTTTAAGTGTAATTATCAGATTGGCATTCAGTTACCAGGTGGGGACAAAACCCAAAGGACCTGATTTCAATTCTCCATCCTGTCGGGCCTACTAAGGGTGGGATAGGTAACTTGTTTTCACAAGGAGCTGTGAGCTCAGCAAGAGCCCCCTTGCTATTCTCATGGTAAATTTGGATATTCCAAAAGAAGGCAGCCTGTTTGTTCTTGCTAAAGATAATGTTTTTTGGGGGGAAAGGAAGCAGATAATTTATACCCCAAATTCCACTGGGACCACCCTGACTACCTATTAACCCATCTGACCTCCTCCCAGCAGGCCAAGGCTGAAGCCAGGAGCCAGGAGCTTCAGCCAGGTCTCCGACGTGGGTGGCAGGGGCCCAAACACTTGGGTCACCTTCCACCACTTTTTCCAGACCATTAGCAGAGAGCTGGTTTAAAAGTGGAGCCGCGGAGACCTGACCCAGTGTCCATATGGGATGCTGGCATGGCAGGTGGCAGCTGTACGTGCTGCGCCATGACACCAGCCTCTTAAGTGATATGGCATTTGAAATTCATTTTTTCCTTTTTCCAGTAGTGTGAGCACCTCTATAAATGCATTGGGCCACTTGCAGTATTAATAACTCACACTCTTCTAACCTTACGTTCCTGATAAGGGAATCCTGTGCCATTTAAAGGGTCTAGGATGAATAATGGCTGAGTGTTTCTATTGTCCTCTTAAAATGGAGATTAGTGTATGTTGAATCACAACAGAACTACATTTTTATAGGCTGTGAATAGCATAAAGGCCCATCATCTTATTCCAGGCAGTGCCAAGTGAGTGGGTAATGGTGAGCCAATTATTATAAATAATGCCTTGTTTCCTTTTGGCCCCTGTGCACATTTCAGAGAGCAGGATTCTATTAAAGGCTGGAAGATTACATCAAATGAGACCGTGTCAACACCAGCACCCAGCACAGGCCCTGGCACAAGTCATGGCTTCATGCTGGCTGAATCAGAATCTGGGCCCTGCTGGATTTGATGATGCTTTTGCTGTGTGTGTGTGTGTGTGTGTGTGTGTTTTCCTTCCTTTTGTATTTGCCATGATAAGAGGTGCAACCAGCTGCCATCATTTCTAATTGAGTTCCTTCGTGGGGCTGGGTCAAGTTGGGCCAGGCAGAAGCCAGAATTCCTTGCAGGGTTCCTGGAGGGCTGAATAGAGTGGTGTTCAGGGAGGCAAGCTGCAGTGGAAACAGAAGAGGAGGAGGAGAGGAGAATGGAGCATCCCTGCTGAGCCAGCAGGGCTCAGGTTAATCTGAGAGGAGAGGAGAGGCTGGCTGGGAAGCACGAGTTGGGCGTTCAGAATCCGGGAGGTTCAGGCACCTCTGCTGGAATGGGGGCATGGAGTAGTCCGAGACCAGGTGTTCCAGAAGTGCACGGGTGAGGAGAGTGCACCCGAGGTCCTGCAGGCTGGGATGCTGACGTCTCTGCAAGCATTCGAACAAATGCAAAGTCCTGGAAAACAGGAGCTGTGTGTCCTAGGCCTCCCACGTGCAGGTGGGATAAGCACCAGATTCTGTCAACACCTTTCCCATTTGAGAGAGCAGAGTTTAACCTGCAGGAAGGTCACCTGGGCTCCTCTCTGGACCTCACTCCCTTGGGTCTGGAAATGAGGGTGCCAAGCTACACATGTTCCCTAAGCTCCGTGCCTGCTCCTATTCGTGATGGTGTGGGGCAGTCTTCTGCAACAACAATTTTTCTAAACCAATGTGCGTTTTGAAGCCATGCACTTTCCTCTCATCTGATTTTATATTTTGACATCTTTTATTCTACACGGACTGCTGTTTAACATCCAGTTACTAGTAGCTGTAATTCCACCCAGCAGTGAGACTGAGGGCCAAGCTGAGTGGACAATAGGATGCTTAACTTAACAGATTCTTCTCTTAAACATGAGTTGACACAGGGAAGGCGATCCCTGCTCCATGGCTGGCATTACGCAACTGAGTGACATACACAGGACTTTGAGTGGGTCTCCTTGTGTCCACTCTGGAGTAAGAATGCACTTGCTAAGACAGAGAACATTTAAGTTTAATACCGGGAGGGCTCGGTCCCTTACAACGTAGGTGTGAAGAAGGGGGAGCAAAGGATCAAGGAAATGTGGCTTTCAGAGCATTTTTTGAAGGAGCATTGAGTCTTTCTCCTAACTGTCCCCAAGTCCCCATTTCACCCCTGCTTTTCTTTACCCTGCCAATGGGATCTTTGCCCTTCCTGGGTCCTTGTCAACCCATTACTGTGTCTACTGCCTGTTGGATGCGGGTCATCCAAGTGAGGCCGTTAGGAGTGTGGACATCTGGAGTTCCAGATAAAGAGGTAGACCGCAGGTATGGACTGCCAAGTCACTACGATCTGCGTAGTCATTTAATTCAATTCATAGCAGCAGGGGGAGACTGGAGAGGGAAGGGGGAATCTAGAATAATTCCAGGGAACATCAGCACTGAACACTCAGCACCTCTGGGGAGAGACTGAGAGGCCAAGAAAGCAAACCAGGAAGGAGAACTAGGAAACTGAAGGGGCCGCAGCCAAGGGATCTGAGTTGTCCTTTTAGAGAAAGACTGAAGAAGCCCTTAATTTAGCATCAGGAGGTCAGCATTGGGAGGGCATAGAATGCACATGTGGGAATGCAGTCAGATGAATTGGATTAAGGGCCAGCCAAGGGAAGATCGTCTTACTTACTCTCTTCATATATTTGGCCATGAGGTGAGGGATGGGTTTTGAGAGACTCGAAGACAAGTGTTTTGCTCTTTATGGAGGGAAGGAATGAGGAGTGTTTCGTGTTGGTGGGAGGAGTCCAGCAGAGAGAGGAAGGTTGAAGATGGAAGCAAGCAGGAGGAGTAAGGTGTGAACAAGGCCCCTGCATGGGCTCGAGGGCAGAGGAGCTAGAGCCAAGGAAGGAGGGATGCTCCGTGCAGGTGAGGGGCATCAGTGGGTGTGAGTGCAGGTAGCAGCTCCTGCTGCGGTGGCTCCGCCCTTTCTTTGAGATGACCTCTTCTTGCTCCCATGAAGCAAGAGGTAGGATCATTCCCTAAAGTTGGGGGATGGAGGAAGGTGCAGGAGCTAGGTGAAAGGTGGAAAGAGCAGCGGTGGTGGGCAGGAGGGGGAAGTGGCCAGGGGGGACGAGGAAGGGTGGGCTCAGCTGACCCTGGAGCCCGTGCTACTTTTCTGTAAGGCTGTCAGATTTTCTCTTGCAGGGCTCTGCAGTTTGCATGGGGCATTGGTTCAAAGAAAGTGGTTGTTTGGGTTGCTGTAGGGACTGTGGGTAGAATTATATGTTGAAGTACTATTGTCATAGTCTTAGAACCCAATTTTCTTTAGAAATAGGGTCATTGTGGATATAATTAAATGAAAAGGTCATTAGGGAGAACCCTAACCCAGTGTGACTGGGAGTCTTGTACAAAGGGGAGCTCGAGACATAGAGACAAGCATACATGGAGAACACCTTGCGAAGAGGAAAGCAAAGATCTGCAGTGGTGCTCTACAAGCTAAGAAATGCTGAAGACTGGAGCCAACCTTGTGGCATAATGGGTTAGGCCAACAGCTGAAATACAGACATCCCTTATGGGCACTACTTTGAGTCCCAGCTGCTGCATTTCCCATCCAGACCCCTGCTAGTGCACTTGGGAAAGCAGCGGAAGATGGCCCAAGGCCTGGTCCCTTACACCCATGTGGGAGACCCAGATGAAGCTCCTGGCTTTGGCCTGGCCCAGTCCTGACCATTGTGGCCATTTGGGGAGTGAACCAGCAGATGGAAGATCTCTCTCTCTCTCTTTCCCCTCTTCTGTCTGTAACTCTGGCTTTCACATAAATAAATATTTAAAAAATATATGCTGAAGATTGCTAGCCAACCACCAAATGATAAGGAAGAGGCTTGGAGCGGATTCTCTGTCATGGCGCTCAGAGGGAATCAACCCGCTGACCCTGTGATCTTGGACTTCCAACCGCCAGGACTGTGCGACAGTACGTCGCTGTGTTCGGCCATCCAGTGTATAGTACTTGATTAAGGCAGCTCTAGCAAATGAGTACTAGAGGATTTTTTTTTTTTTTTAATTTCTCCTTGCCTCCTCCTCAGATGGTTGTGAAGAACTTTAAGGAAAAGTTTTGAGAACATACTCTAAAATTCTGATTAAAGAGACAGCTCAAGGAATCCAAGGTGCGTAGGGGCAGGAGAGAACAAATGGAAAAAGAAGGACCCAAGGGGTTTGGCGTTGGTTTCCTTTCAACTCCAACAGTTGTAACTGTTGAGTAGCTCGCAGGGTCTTAGTTTCTTGGAGTCTCAACCTTATTCAGGATTTTCCTGTAAAGGTTAATCTTTGCCTCTGGGTTCTTGCTGTAGTGATCACTGTGTTGCTCCTCAGATTAGAGCTGCAACTGAGATCATAGCCCAGGTATTTGCCAGTCTCGGTTTCGCACTCTGCATTGGCTTACATTTACATATGATAACTACAGATCCTATATATTCTCAGAGGGACTTTCAAGCTATCTGAGCTGTTGAGGCTTCAAAGGGCTGCATAACGAGTATGGATTTAATGGGCTATTCGCCCCGTGATTCAGCATTTCCTAGGCTCCAGTACTCAGAGAATTTGCTCATTAGCTTCGAGAGACAGCTTTTTAATGGAATAAAATAAGGCAGAAAGCGGATTGTGGTTTCAAAAGTTCCTGTGATGAAAATCATACGGACAGCTGCTGTTCAGTATGGTGTCAGCCAGTGTGGATGAGAAAGTGCTTACTGTCAAAAAGCCGTTGGGCTGTAAATTCTGTTTACTGTACAACTGGCCACTTTCAGCCAACTTGCAAGTTTTTGCACAGGGCATGCATAGACCACATTGCACAAAAGCAACGTTTAAACAGTCTTAGGTTAAAAAATAACTTTTTTGTTCATTGAAGAAAATTTGGAAAATACCTAAAAATAAGTATCTTTTGCAAAAGCAGATAATCTCCTGAGACTTAACAGTTAGGGCGTCTCTCCATCTGGTCTCCTTTTTCCCTGTGCATACATATACATGCATACACTCACTAAATTAGAATCATTACTGTAGATACAGTTTTGAAACTTACTTCAGTGAACGCATTCTGATCACAGTCCCATGCCACAGACACATTTCAGTGGTACCTCGTGTTCCGCTGTGTGGCTTATCATAATTTATTTCATCAATCTCCTTTCTTTGGAAGTGTAGATTGACTTTTCAATTTTGGCTATTCAAGATGACTCAGTAGACATCTTTTCATATGTAATTTTTTTAAAGCTCAAGGCTTCTAGGTTTGCATTCAGATCTGCCAGAGGTCACACCTGGGAGGGTTGGGGCTGGCTGGCAGGTGGGAACACAGAGCTGTGGAGTAGGAGGTCCCTTTAGCACAATTTTTTTTTTGGACAGGCAGAGTGGACAGTGAGAAAGACAGAGAGAAAGGTCTTCTTTTGCCGTTGGTTCACCCTCCAATGGCCGCTGTGGCCGGCACACTGCGACCGGCGCACCGCGCTGATCCGATGGCAGGAGCCAGGTGCTTCTCCTGGTCTCCCAGGCAGGTGCAGAGCCCAAGCACTTGGGCCATCCTCCACCGCACTCCCTGGCCACAGCAGAGAGCTGGCCTGGAAGAGGGGCAACTGGGACAGAATCCGGGACCCCGACCGGGACTAGAACCCAGTGTGCCAGCGCCGCAGGCGGAGGATTAGCCTATTGAGCCGTGGCACCGGCCTTTAGTACAATCTTCAGGGCGCTAATTGCAAGGTCCTTGGGGAGAGGGAGCTGCCTGATCTCTATGTGTAGGGCTTGGGGAGGAATACCATGCAAACAGAAAAGCATGCAGAAATGGCTGCAGGGAAAATGCTAAGTGCAATTATGTGGGACACAACAGGAGAGTCTTGGAGCCTGCCTGATTTCCTCTCTAAGGACCCAATACTGTGACTCACCAGAGAAGGAGCTTGTAGGGCGAGGGGGAATGGGAGGAGGAGGCTCGCCCCTCCCCCTCCCCATCCTCTCGGATTCCTCATGACAGAAAATTCATAAACTGTTCTCAATGACAGTTGTGCAAAATGCAAAGCTCTGGGAATGTGTGGAGAATAGATTATTCTGACCGCTGTTAAGCGTTTGACAAATTGGGAGGTTTGTCATACATCAAAGAACAATGGAGGAAGAATAAGGAACGAAGTGCACCATAGAAATACGACACACCTGATGGTTCCCCCGGCATCGTTTATCATCCTGTGTGCTGGGGAGGGGAGGAGCAAGGGAGACAGGAGGGCAGCGGACAAGTTGTTGGTCTCTGGGAATAGTGACTGGCCCCTGGAGCAGCCTGCAACCCAGCTCCCGTCCCAGTGTGCATCTCGGGAGGAGCTGTGTTACTCAGGGTTGTGTTCATTACCATTTCTGGACCCCAGGAGAGCTTTCCTGTCTGTCTGTGCTGAGGATTCCGGTAGCCACTGAGGGGCAGCCCAGAGTCACGTGGGCTCCAGTGTGTGGATGGGGTAACTGCTGAGCTCTCTGTCACTGTGAGGAGCTGGAGCTGGGGAGGGTGAAGCATAAGGCATGGGGAGAAGGCGGGAGGCAGAGAAGCATGTCACAGTGTCTGCCAGCAGCCTGGACTCTCACCCCGCAGAAGGAATCCACTTGGCCAGGAGGGAGTGGGGCAGCCTCAGGGCAGGTGGGTTTGAGCAGAACGTTCTTCCATTGCCAGTCCTGACCTTCTCAGAAACGAGTCCCACGTGAAACACAAGCAGAAACCTGTAAAGAGGGCTGTGAGGGAGACGTGACTGGCCAGAGAGGATGGGCTGGACAGAAGGTAGTGTGTGTGTGGGGGGGGGTGGGGGGAGAGTAGAGTGGGTATACCAGAAAGACCTGACAGTAAATCCTTATCTCCCTTGTCCAGCTACTGAAGCCTTGGCATACAAGTGAATCAATCTCTTCCAGCCTCAGTTTTGTGATCTGTAAATTCAGATGCTGGTCCCTGCCCTTACAGCAGTGTTTTGAAGATTCAGTGAGATAGTATGAGACGGACTCGTACATACACTAGGAGAGCTGTGGGGAAAAAGACAGATGGTAGCAAGTGTTGGTGACGATGGGGAGAAATTGGGGCCCTAATACATGACTAGGGCGAATATGAAGTGCTGCAGCCGCTTTGGGGACTTCCTCCGAAAGCTAAATGTAGGGTTACCAGCATTTCTAGTCTTAAGTGTACTCATATGTATCTAAGAGACAGGAAGACAGACATCCACAGAAAAACTCCAACATCAATGCTG
The DNA here is from genome assembly GCF_051225735.1 of Oryctolagus cuniculus. Taxonomy (NCBI): domain Eukaryota; kingdom Metazoa; phylum Chordata; class Mammalia; order Lagomorpha; family Leporidae; genus Oryctolagus; species Oryctolagus cuniculus. Next base: position 16,330,022 of record NC_142877.1, read on the forward strand.
ATAGCAACATTATTCTTAATAACCCCAAAGTGGCAATAGCTCACGTGTCCACAGGTTGATGAATGGGTAAATAAACAATAGACTGCTTCTTCCAGAATGAAAGAGAGCGAGTTACTGATACATGCTGCAACGTAGATGAACCTTGAAAACATTACGCTGAGTGAAGGAAGCCAGTGACAAAAGACCAGGTATTGCATGATTGTGTTTTTAGAAAAAGTCCAGCACAGGCGAATCTGTTGAGACAGAAGGTAGTTTAGTGGTTGTCTGGGTGAGAGGTTTTGGAAAATGTGGGAAGTAAGGGATATAACAAAAATGTTCTAGAATAAATTATACTGATGGTTACACAACTGTGAATATATTAAAGTTTGTTGGGTTGTATACTTTAAAGGGTGAATCGTATGGTATATGAATTACATCTCAATGTTTGATTTAAACGTCTGCCAAAACCAAACAAAAGACAACGTACCTGGCACACAGCAGGTAACTTATTCAAGTAGTCCTCAACCCCTTCCCATCTCACAGGTTCTTCCAGAAGAGTTTGGTAGGGCCCCAGTTAACAGCGTTTCAGGTTCAAGTCTTCATGTTTCTCTGCTAAAATGAGACACTGAGCCTTCATTTCAGCCAAGCCTACTCACCAGAGTGATGCTCTGTAGAATAATTGTGTCCCAGAAAATCTGAGGGGGTGGGTCAAAACCAATAGCCAACTTATTACCAGTTGGAAGCCAAGTGCCCAAAAAGCACCCTTACGTATCAGCATGTCTGTGATGAGCCTGTGTGCCACACAGCAAGAGAATGGGTTGATAAAAGCTGGTGAAGTCCTTCCTGCTGTCTAACTCAGATCTTCCTGCGGTAATTGAAGCCTGTGTCCCACTGCCTGTCTGAATGCTGGCATCTGTTGAGGCCTGGATACCTAGAATCAAATGGAATAAGTGCCTCTTTGGAGAACAGCTCCTGGAGGCCACTGCACATTTGTCACATGTCACTGGGATCTGCATATGGATGTGAAATGTATATTTAAAAATGTGTACACACTCGGCTGCACACGCATCCTGCTCCAAATGTGTTTATCCAATTGCCCATCACATATCTACTCTGGAGGGTTGGGGGCCTGGGGGCCTGCTGACCCACTCACCAGTGCCTGCCAGCCTGCAGCCTCTCCATTCAGTCAGCATCCGCTGACCACCCCACTCTTCTCCCTTCCAGCTAGAGCTGGGGACCACGAGATTCTGACTTGTAAACAGCATATCAGCCAGCTCCAGAGAGGGATGCCTTACCTTAATAGAAAGTAACAGGCAGCCGCCAGTGTTGGGGGGATGAAGGGTGAGTATTGGCTTTGAAGGCAGAGGACTCTGGGAATCGAGGTGGTGTCACTTGGGAGCCACGTGGCACTGAGTGGATGATGCGACCTCTCTTGGTCCCAATTTCCTAAGAAATACGAGGTTTCTAAAAGACCCTGAGTTTGGAGTCCCCACTGCTCCTACGCCTCTATGGAGTGAAAATGCCATTGCCTACCCTACTAGAACGTTCTACAGTATCATAGTCTGTAGGGACTGGGCTCAAGCGTCTGGAACTACTCAGACCAAATCCTGGCGCTGTACCCTATGGTGGTTCATGTTCTCCAAACTCTGGCTTCTCCCATCAAGAAGCAGAATCTCTTCCCCTGAACATGGGTGGACCATGACTGCTCCTTCTGCTTGAGCAAAGCTCTTTCTCAGAACTCACGCACAGAGTGAGAGAAACTTGGATCAGGTGGTGAGGCCAAGTGTGTGTGCTCTGAGTGACAGCCCCAGCTGAGTTGACCTTCAGCCAGCCCAGCCCAGGCACGAGACGTGTGAGTGAAGAATTCTTGTTGGAAACGAATTCCTCCAGCTCCAGCAGCTCCAGCCCAGAATCCAACTCGCTCTGGCTGTCCTGCTGTTCCCAGACGTTAGAGAACTGAGAAAACCATCTCTGCTGGATCCTGCCCGAGGTCCTGATGCATAGGACCCATATGCATGATACATTACATGTTGGGGGCAGGCGTTTTGCTGTTGTCAAGGAGCGATTGCCTGTGTTCCCTTCCGAACTCCTACGTTGAAATCCCAACCCCAGTGTGAGAGCATTTAGAGGTAGGGGTCTTTGGGAGGTGATCAGACTGAGATGAGATCGTTAGGATGGGGCCTCGATGATGAGATTGGTGCCCTTCTAAGAAGCAGATGGAGCAGAAGAGACACGGAAGCTGTCATCTCTGTGCACACTCCAAGGAAAAGCCGGGCAGAGGCAGCTGTCTACAAGCCGTGAACAAAGATCTACCCTGCTAGGACCTTGAGTTAAGACTCCTGGCCTCCAGAAGTATGGAGATATAGACGTCCCTTGGTTACAGCACTCAGTATTTTCATATAAGAGATAGAGAAAACTTGGACATCTACGAAGGTTGCCACCTACTCCCTGGTCCCTGTGGGTGTGACCTGCCAAGTGCAAACTGGTCACCGCCCATACACCCCCAGGAGGGAAATTGGCTTCACACCCACACCTGCTTGTAGGTGGGCATTATCCTTGCTGCTTTCACACAAGGCCACCAGGAGGGATCCTGTCTGGGGCAAGGGCTGCAATGTGTGCAGGCGCATGTATGGGTGTCTGATGAAGCAGTGTTAAAGAAGAGCAGGGGAAAAATCCCATGCTCCTCTGGGAAGAGTCTGGCTCCATCCCCCTTCCCCTCCCTGGCCTGTGCTGTACAAACAGCCCAGCATTGTTTATCTTCAGAGTCTCCTTCCTCCAGCCCTGCACCGAATCAAAGCTATTATCCAAGGACAATGGGAGAACTATGGTCCCTTTCATTCTGCAACAGAGAGGCAAAGCTGACAACATGGGTATTTATATCACGCTCTGGCTTTCCAGCGGCCTCATATTCATTAATGAATTAATCCTTCCTAATAATGAGGCTTTTATTAAGGTGCCATCGCAATGCATGTTCATCAGACAAGGGTCCTGAGGCAGCTGCTAAGGCTGCCGGTGACACACGAGGCACCCCAGCTGTGGCCATTGAGGACTTGCTCGCTCCAAGGGCAGACGAGGACATGGGAGTGCCAAACCAGAGTGTGTGACTCGGAGCCTGGAGCCTGGGTCTCTCTTTCCTCATCTGAAAAGTGGGTAGAAGCAGTGAGCCCACCAGGGTGTAGTTGTCGATGGGTGGGCAGTGCAGGCAGGTGCTCTGGAAGCTGTGACACGTGACACACACTGGATATCATTGCCGCTGGAGCCCTGTGAAGGTGCTGACATGGGTTTTTATTGCTGGGAGCATCAACAGGTGCACAGGGGGGAAGATCAGCAGGCAGAGGGAGGACCCTCAGGTGCCTGTGATGGCGAGAACCCTGCTGCAAAGCCAGCAGCCACAGATTCTTCATGCCTGCTGCTCCCCTCCCCCAGCACCCTTGGCTCCTGGGACCCACGCACTCATCCCACACACACACAGGCTCTGGTCATTCAGGCTCACTCAGGTTTTACTGCATTTTTATTTTTGTGTGCTCAGGAAGCATTTTATTGTTCTTCCTCGAACAAGAATTGCCACTGATGAGGGATAAAAAAAATCAATACTTAAAGGTGACATTCCGCTTAGCTTTGCTCCACCTCTGGATCTTGCACTTGGCCAATGCATTAATACATTTCTGTCTGGTCCAGACGGCCGTCCCACCCCTTGTGGTGACTCCCTTACAGCCTCCAGTGCTGAGGCCCGCCCTTTTCACAGGAAGCTGTTTGGAATCTGGTTTTATCCCCTTCTCCTGCTTACTTTTAAAATTTTGAGAAACGCTGGTCATGCACAATTTGCCACCTTAAGTGTATGGTTCCAGGGTATGAAATATGTTCATAAAGTTGTACAACCACCCACACCATCCACCTGCAAAGCACTTTTCATCTCTGAAAACTGAAGCTCTATACCCGTTAAACAGTAACTCTCCGTTCTCCTTCCCTCAGCTCCTGACAACTGCTATTCTGTTTTCTGCTCTGTGCATTTGACTACTGTAGGTACCTCATCTAAGTGGAATCATATGGTATTTTTATTTAAAAAGGTTTTTTTTTTAATCTATTAGAGAAGCAGAGGGAAACTACCATTCATCGGTTCACTACTCAAATGTCTGCGGTGGTCCCTGGCTGGGGCTGAACCCAGGAGCCTGAAAGTGAAGCCATGTGTCTTGTGTTGGTGGCAGGAATGCAAGCCACTGCCTCCCAGGGTCGTCTTCAGCAAAAGCCAGGGTTATAAGCCACAGGTGGATCTTGAACCCAGACACTCCGATATGGCATTGTGGGTGTCCTAACCAATATCTTCACTGCTAGAGTAAACATTTGCTGGAGTATTTGTCTGTGACTGGATTGTTTCACTTTGCCTGATATCTTCAATGATAATCCATGGTGAGGCACGTGTCATCACTCCTTTGCTGCGTAAGGCTGGACAGCAGTCTATCGTATGCGTAAACCACATTTTGCTTATGTGTTGGCCCAGCGATGGACCCTTGGGTTGCTTCCGTGTTTGAACCATTGTGAACAATGTTGCTGTGAGCCTGGGTGCACTCCGGACCATCTATACTTTGTCAAGGCCAGTTCAGTGCCACCCTATGTGATGCTTCTCTGTGGGGTGTTCATTGTTGGAACAGAGGCAGATGTGACTCTAGGGGTGAACTTCAGAGACCGTGTCTGGCAAACAAATTGATCAGGTTGGTTGTGAGAGGCAAAAACCAAAAGAGTATGGATCCCAGTTTGAATACATTTTTAAAAAAATATGTATTTATTGACTTGAAAGGCAGAGTTACAGAGAGGAAGAGAGACAGATATCTTCCATCCACTGGTTCACTCCCCAAATGTCTGCAATGGGCCAGGGCTGGGCCAAATTGAAGCCAGGAGTTCTTTCCCTGTCTCCCACATGGATGGCAGGGACCGAAGCACTTGGGCCATCTTCCACTGCTTTCCCAGGCACATTAGGGAGGTGGATCAGAAGTAGAACATCTGGGACTTGAACCAGTGCCCCAATGGGCTGCCAGCACTGCATGCGACAGATTTACCCACTGAGCTATAGCACTGGCCTCTGAACATACTGTCTTAATTGTGGGTGAGTTGTTACTTCTTTGAGCCTCAGTTTTACCATGTGGAAAGTTGGAATAATGCTTTCTATCTCACAGGTTTATTGTTTCCCTGTTGTATGTGCAGTTGAGAGAGGGAATGGAGTGAACAGATTCTATCAAGCAAAGGATGTTGTACAAACAGCTCACTGTTCTTGAAAGTGCCTGGCATATAGCAGGTTCGCAACACATGTTGATTGAATTAAGGATTATTGTCTACTTCATAAAATGTGTGGATAGGCAACAAGGCTGCTGCTTTCATATTTTTTTAAAAAATATTTATTGAAAATGCAGAGTGATGGAGTTAGAGAAAGAGGTCTTCAATCTGGTGGTTCGCTCTTCAGATGGCTTCAGCAGCCAAGTCTAGGCCAGGTCGAAGTCAGGAATTTCATCCTGGTCTCCCAGATGTGTGGCAGAAGCCCACACACTTCAACCATCCTCTGCTGTTTTTCCATGCACATCAGCAGGAAGGGGATCGGAAGTGGATTATCTGCGACTTGAGTTAGCACTCCCATATCGGATGCTGATGGCAGTAGTGACAGATTGAGCTGCTGTGTTACAGCACTGGCTCCTGCCTTCATACTGTTTTTGTTTCTCATCCTCTTGCCATCAGATTGGCTTTGCCAGTGTCTTCACACTATAGGAACAGCCCCACTGCATCAACCCTAGTAGTTGTGTGTGTATGTATATTTCCCTGTGAAACTATCATTCAAGAGAAAAATTGCTGTATCATTCAAGAGAAGAAATTGCGTGTAGTTTAAAAAACTTTTTAAAATGTATTTGCCGGGAGGGGGTGGTTTGAGAGAGAGAGAGGAAGGGAGGGAGGGAGGGAAGGAGGGAGGGATCTTCCATCCATTGGTTCACTCCCCAGATGCCTGCAACAGCCAGGGCTGGGCCAGACTGAAGTCAGGAGAACTCAATCCAGGTCTCCCACATGGGAGGCAGGAAGAGTGCTTGATGTATCACCTGCTTCTTCCCAGTGTGTGCTTTAGCAGGAAGCTGGAATCCTAAATGGGGTCTGAACTCAAACCCAGGAATTCCCACATGGGGTAGGGGTGCCCCAAGCAATGTCTTAACCACTGCACCAAATGCTCACTCCACACTTCTGTGGTGCAGTTGGTTCCTCAGGAAGGACATGGAGTCCTAGAGTTAGGGAGAATCAGGCACCCGAGAGGAGCTGAGGGCATTGGCCATGTGGCCTAAGCCAGCAATTTTTCAACTTCAGTGTGCACAAGACTCATGGGGGCTTTTCTCAAATGCCGGTTCTATTCCTGTCCATGGGGGATGGAGCCTGAAGTTCTTCATTTCTGCTCAATTCTCTGGTGATGCGGTTGCCCACAGTCCACCTGCCACACTGAGTGGCCATGGTCTGAGGACACACATCCACAGAACTCATCAGGCAGCTTGGTTGCTGGAGATCCCGAAGAACCAGACGCCGTGGGTTAGAGCCTAGAACCTGACGTTGGCACCGATTCCTATGTCCCCTGGACCCTGAGAACCTCTGGTGTGTGGGGTGAGTCTGGAGACGTCATGCTTCCATAGGAAGGAGGGAGACCCCCTCCCTGGTGTCCCCTTACCTCCCCAGGGCAGCATCCTGGCGGGCGTGTCTCGTGTCAGGAGGTCAGTCTTTGCTCATGTCTGTCTTGATGCAGGTTTCTGAAAGCCTCAACCGTTAAGTCAGTCATTCCCAAACTTCACCAGGAACGCCCTTTGCTCCCAGGTCTGAAGCCTATTTGGAGAAGAGAGTGAGACATTTATGAAAACCGAGGTTGAGAATCGATGGCCGGGGCTGAGGTGTTAGCTCAGCCTTGATGACTCATCTAGCCCTTGACCTTGCTGCAGAGCTGTCCGAGAAGTGAGTGAATTAACACCAGCGGGAAGCGAGGAGGGCCTGCAGGCCCACGGCTTCTCTCACTCAGGAGCTGATGAGCAGAAGTAGGCCTGGAATGTCCATGTCCCCGGGTCCCCCGACTTCTGAATCTCTTTCCCTGACCCCAGACAAAGGCAGTGGGTCCCCCACTGTGAGCTCTGTCCTCAGGGTCAGTCCTGGCCTGAGGCAGAGAGTGATGGGACACATTCAGCCGTGGGTTCTGCTCCAAGCATGGGGTCCATCTTCACCTGCCCCAGGGCTGGCATCACAGGATTCTTCGTGGACTTCTTGGGCCTGTGTCCAACCCTGTGCCTTGCGTGTGCTTCCGTCTCGGCCTCGTGAGTTCTGCTGTCTCTGCTGTGCTCTGACCAGCAGAGGCTCTGAGATGCTCTTCTTCTTTTAGCTCTGACTGCTGTCCATCTGGCTGGGAGTCCCACAGTCTGTGTTAGAAATCCTTGCTGACTGCTGCCCATGGTCAGCCACACCTACCCCAGCGTTAGCTTTCTTCTCAATACCTGAGATGGAGTCACCTTCTTAGCCTCAAGCAGGCCTCAGGAGGGGCCTTGATCAATGCTCCCGCTAGGCCCAGCATTGCAGGCTGTGGTGGGCAGTCTTACAGGTAGGGAAGAGCAGTTTGGCCAAAGGCAGCCCACTCCACTGAGCATTCCTGGGAAAGGAAGAAGGGTGGGGAACTCTTGTCCCTTACATCCTTTTCCTACCTACTTGAACAATCTTGAGCCCCTGCTAAATTCTAGTGAGAACTCATCCCCAGGCATTGTCATAGCCACTGGACCCTTGTTACTCTGAGCATTTGGTATCTTTGTGGGGTAGGGACAAGCCATTTCACCAACTAAGTGGCTGGGGCAGGGGACAGTACAGGCAGAGCAGACCTTGTAGATGGGCAACAGGAGACAGCCCAGGATGACGATGGACTTGGTGTTGTGCTGGGTGACACCAGGGTAGCTAAGGAAGAGAACAGGCAGAAGGGGTGTGAACTTACCCTCGTGGCTCTGGTTTCACACTTACTGTTTCTACATGGACATCCTGTGACCTTGATGTACAGGTGGTATCTTTTTGGGCAGCCGTGAAGACTTGATGTTGATGAGTCCTGGAGGGAATGGAGATTGGGCTCTCAGAACCTTAGCAGGATTTATTGGCTTTGATACGTAGTTGGACCCAGAAGACTTTGGGATCCCTGGTGGATGTAGGCATGAGATAAATATGAGAATGAGCCATCCTGTCTTGAGTTGGTTCTGTTTCAGTCTTCCTCTTCCACTAACATAGCTACCCAGTTGGTGCTGGGTAGGAAGGAACATTATTAGGAGAAAAAAAGAAATCTGCCGCTGAGGCATTGTCCTAGAATAAGATCAATTGTCTTTTCTTCATGAGCTAAAATAACAGTATTCATGAGCTCCTGAGGACTCTGATCCATGAACCCCCAGTCCACAGAGGAGTTGTGTGGCCCCTCCATCCCAGTCCAACATCGATATTTCAGATGAGTATCTCAGTTTGATAAGCCCTGTGTGTTAACAAGGAGAATGGGGAAGACAAAACATTGTAAAACCTGTGGGTTTTCACAAGATGACTGTGTAAATGAACAGGAAGTGCAGAGGCGGGAGAGATATTAACTAGAACGTTAATGACTCATGGCCATCCCGCTTTGGCCAGACGTCTTGACTCTATCTGCCTGGTGCCCCCTGCGGCGTGAGCCTCCCTGGTGCTGGGAAGCTAACACCGCTCACACACACTTAGGTGTGTTTCTCAGTTTTCCTGCTTTCTGTCCATACACCGACCCCTTATTGTTCGATTCATTTCTACAAATAGGCCTCTCACAGGGCAAAGGCCAAAGGAAGGTGCTATGGGCTCTGCAGCAGTTGTTAAATCTGGAGTACCCAGGGGAGCCCTGGGTGGAGAAGAGTCGGGTGCTGGTGGAGGAGGGAGCCCGGGAGGTGGGTGGAGAGTGCTTACTCACTGTTTGCTCACATCTCCTTGCTCCCCGTGTCCTGGGAAACACGGCGGGGGAGACGAAGCAGAAAGGCCATTCTTGAACCGCTGTGGAGTGGTGCCTACCATTTATTGCCACCTCCAGATTCCGCCTCTAAATTATTCTACTCATCTCGCCTTTCTCTGCTCTCCAGTTCTTACCCAGAGAGAACTTCTGAAAACATAAATCAGATCACGTCATTCCCCTGCTTAAAAGCCCCTAAAAGCTTCCTGGAGCATGTGGGAAAACACCCAAGATCCCTGCCTGCTGTGGCCTCCCACGACTGGCTTGGTCTAGCCCCATCCACCTCTCAAAACTCATCTCCTCCTCCTTGTCGTGCCAGGCACTGTGCTTCTGTCGCACTGGCCTGGTTTTCCCTCCCAGGAACTCTTTGAAGAGGTTCTACCTGTTTGCTTTTAGCATTTGTTCTTCCATTGCTTTATCCTCTTTCATCTTCCTCTTCCTCCTCATCTTCCTCTTCCCTACTGTTTCCTTCTCCTTCTACTGCTTCCTCCTCTTCCTCTTCTCTTCCTTGTCTTCTTTTTGAAAAGTGGCCACACACACACACACACACACACACAGAAATGGATCTTCCATCAGCTGCTTCACTTTGAAATTCAACAACCAGGGCTGGGCCAGGCCAGAGTCAGGAACCCAGATGTCCATCCAGGTCTCCCATGTGGGTGGCAGGGACCCGAGTACTTGAGTACCCCAGAGCCTGCTGTCTCTCCCAAGATATGTACTGCAGGAAGCTGGAGTTGGAAGCAGACCAGGCACTCTGATGTGCTGTACAGTGCACAATAAGGACTTGTTGGAGGTGGTCATTAGGTGTAGCAGTTGAGACACCACTTGAGAATCCACATCCCATATCAGAGTGCTGAGTTTGGGTCCTGATTCCGTCTTCCTGCAGGTGATGACACAAGCACTTAGGTCCCTGCCATCCACATGAAAGACTCAGATGGAGTCCTGGGTTCCTGGCTTTAGCCTGGCTCATCCCTGGCTGCTGCAGGCATTTGGGCAGTAGACCAGAGGATGGAAGTTTTCTGTTTGCCCCTTTGCCTTTCAAATAAAATGAAAATAAATAAGTAAAAATTTAAAAGCAAGGAAAAATGTTGGATTAATGAATGAATGAGAAGGGAAGGCATGTTCTGTCCCCCACCTCTGCCCTGAGACCTTCCAAATCCAGAGTATGTCTTAAGTGTTTGCCAAGGTACTGTGAAATCTGTGTGACTTTTGAGGTCAGCATTAAGGCGGGTTGAGCTGCTGCCTATGAGACTGGCATCCTATATATGCATGGGAGAGAGACAGATACACAGACAGATCTCCCATCTCCTGTTTCACTCCCCAGATGGGCACAACAGCCAGGGCTGGGCCAGGCCAAAGCCAGATACCAGAAACTCCATCCAGGTTTCCCATACACATGGCAAGAGCCCAAATGCTTGAGCTATCTTATGCTGCCTTCCCAGGAACATTAGCAGGAAATTGGATTGGAAGCAGAAGATCTGGAACTCAAATCTGCACTCTAACATCAGATGCCTGTCACAGGAAGCAGGCTTAATCGGCTGTACCACAATGCTGGCACCTATCATGAGTATTGCATGAAAGAATGTATGGAAGGCTGCCTGTCAGTGTGTGTCTGTAATAAGTGTTGACCGCCCTGGTGTTATCATCAGCACTCTACGGCTCACCTTAGCAATGATCTGGCTCCAGATAGGTCTCAGTGGAAACTCCTGGTCCCTTTTCCTTGCAGGAGCCTTCAGAAGGAGTGTCTCTGTTGCAGTGACTTTGAAGGCAAGTGGCAGTGCACGGCCTATTGTGCGTTAAGGAACATAAACTTTAAGAGCAGAGAAGGAGACGGATGTGTTCGTGACACGGAGTTGTGGGGAAAGCCACCCACTAAATTACATTTCTGCACGAAAAGAGAACTGGAGGCAAATGGGAATGAATGACACTGGGCTGGCAGCAGCATCAGGAAGCAGAGCCAGTAAGGAGGCACGGAGCCCTCTGTTATTTCAGGCATCAAGGAGTGTGTGCTTTTATTATTCTTTTCATAAATGATCCCCATTCATTTTTTGTGGCTTCTTATTCACAACAAGTACAGCTGGTGTTCTTGGTGCCTACACTCTGCCTGCATAGACCCCAGTCTGGCAGCTGGAAATCTGCAGCCATTCCAGACAAGTTCTCGGGAACCATCTCACCTAGGTGTGCTCATTTACAGGTGAGCAGATGACCGTGATGGGAAGTGACTTTTATTTGTTTATTACTCAGTGATGATTTGCTGTGCAAGCCCAAGCTGGGTGCGTGTGAAACTCAGGAGGCTGCAGTCTTTTTCAGGGAGGCATCATTAATGCTCATTTCATCTTATTAAGACTCTTTAGTGGTGGTAACGTGCACAGAGCTCTAGCCTGCCTGGTAGAGCACCTGCATCCCATTCATGCAAGTGCCTGGGTCAAATCCCAGCTCCACTCCCAATTCCATCTTCCTGTGAATGAGGACCCTGGAAGATGGCAAGTGATGGCTCAAGTAGTGGGGCGCATGTTCTCTATGCAGAAGACCTGGCTTGAGTTCCAAGCTCCTGGCTGTGTGAGTATCTGGGGAATGAACCAACTGACGGGGGTTCCCCCTCCCTCTCTCCCTCTCACTCTCTTTGTTACAAAGTATTTATTTATTTGTTTGGCAAAGAGCTCAGCCTTGAAGGTAACAAGCCTTGAGTTCTAACCTATAAACTTTTTTTTTATTTGACAAGTACAGTTATAGACATATAGACAGAGAGAGAGAAAGGTCTTCCTTCTGTTGTTTCACTCCCCAAATGGCTGCTACGGCTGGTGCTGCGCCGATCCGAAGCCAGGAGCCAGGTGCCTCTTCCTGGTCTCCCATGCGGGGGCAGGAGCCCAAACATCCTCCACTGCCCTCCCGGGCCACAGCAGAGAGCTGAACCAGAAGAGGAGCAACTGGGACTAGAACCCGGCGCCCATACCTCTACCACTTTCTATGTGACCTGGAGAAATATACTGAGCCTCAGGTTTCTCATGTGTGAAAGATGGAAAATGGGGCCGGCACTGTGGCGCCAGCGGTTTAAAGCCCTGTCCTGAAGCGCCAGCATCCCATATGGGTGCCGGTTCTAGTCCTGGTTGCTCCTCTTCCAATCCAGCTCTGCTATGGCCTGAGAAAGGAGTGGAAGCTGGCCCAAGTCCTTGGGCCCCTGCACCCATGTGGTAGGCCCAGAGGAAGCTCCTGGCTCCTGGCTTTGGATCAGCACAGCTCCAGCCATTGTGGCCATCTGGGAAGTGAACCAGTGAATGGAAGACCTCTCTCTGTCTCTACCTCTCTCTGTAACTCTCTTTCAAATAAAATAAAATAAATATTAAAAAAAAACTCTTCAAAATATGGAAGATGGGGTCTGGCCTGCGAGTCTGACAAAGGGTTTGTGCGCTCCCGGGTGTGCATGGCAAGTGCTAATGCTTGATGTCCTACCCAACAATTTGTAGAGGATGCGTGTGTTACAGGTAGGATGATAATTTGCAAGCAGGGAGGTGCAGCCCCTGGGTTAATACACTGGAAAAACTAAAGGGGTATCTTTGGAGGTAGAAGGCAGATTGCATGCTGGGGATGAGCAGAGATGAGCTGAAGGTTTGTCCCAAACCTTTGTTTTCAGGGCTGGTCCTATGCACTGTTTGAGGTAAAAAGGATTTCTATTTGGGAGTAGCTCATTCAGTTAACAGCAGCTTCCACTCTCCAGTATGTAACTTTGTGACCAGTGTGAGGATGGGAGACACTGAGACAAGGCGTGGCCATGTAAGTAGGAGCACAGAGCTGTGCAGAGCTGTGCAGGAGCTGCAGAATCATAAGCAAACAGGTGCAGTGCCGTGACTTCACAGGGACCTGGGACTGAGGCACACAAACACGCTCTGTTAGAAATAGAGAGGTGATGGCTGAGCTGGATCCTGGAGGCTGCCAGGGGCTGGGTCACTTGGGTCATGCTGGAAAGGGCAGTCAGGGCTGAGAGAACAGTGCTAGGGCAGGTTATTCGTCCATTTTCCAGTACTCAACAAAATACCTGAGGCTGGGTAACCTTATAAAGAAAAGAGGTGTCTTTCTTTGTTTTGCTTCACATTCAAGGGCATGGTGCATCCACTTGGCTCTGGGGAGGGCCTCATAGTAGATGGAGCACAGTGGCTGGAGGCTGTGCGGACAGAGCACATCACCGGACGAGAAGCCAGAGAGGCTGGGGAGAGCCAGGCTTACTGTTTCACAACAACCCTCTTGCAGGTGTCAGCTCAGGGATCCCTGAGAACTACCTAATCTCACCTCAGGTCACAACCCCAAATGACCTGAGGATCCCCAAGTAGCCTCACCTCTCAAAGGCTCCACGCCACCTCCCATCACCACCACCTGGGAACCAGTCTCCCAGCATGGGAGCCTCTGGAGGACAAGCCACATCCAAACTCTAGCAGACAGGGTTGTGGCTCCAGGAAACCAGGTGCTCTGAGGCGGCATTGGGAGTGCATGGTAATAGGGACCATTTTGCAAACAAGTTGAGTGCCAGGCAGAAGTTGACCTGGGCGAGAGATGGTATTAAAAGGCAGGAGGCTATCTTGCAGTCATATCTTGGGGGCTTTTAAGATCCTGCAATGGCAAATGTAATTTATACTCAGTCAGTCTTCTACCCATCATAGCTGCTGTTGGAGGTCACCACGGAATAATGGAATGTGCAGCCAGTTCTGTAAGAAGAGTGTTCAGGGTGGGAGTGTAGACCGCGTGTGTCATCCTGGGAGGGCAGATGAGGAGCCCGTGGCAGAGGGAACACATGCAAGTGAAGGTCTCTCCAGGTTGCAGAGCAGCAGGGCTCTGGACTCCATCAGCTTATGCAGTGTCGGATGCAAACCCAGCCCTGCCACCGCACTGCTTCTCTCCAGGCTGCAGGAAGGGATGGCGTCCTAAGGCAGGGAGTGTTTCAGCCTTGAGAAGGGATAAGTGAATTTTACTCCAAAGACCTGCAAACACTGAGTTCCTGTGGTTTGAAGAATAGCTCTGTGACAGCTGGGGGATGACACAGAGGCCCTGGTGGGTTTCTGTACTCATGAACCTCAAACTCTGTACTCAGACCTGAAGTTGTCACTTACTTCTCACAAGCATTTGCTCTGACTCAGGCAAATATCACCACCCACTGTGTGAGACAGAAGCTGGGTGTTGGCCTCAGTGCTCCCCTGCCCTGGATCCCCAGCTCCATCATTCCCCTGATTCTCCTCATTCTGCTTCCCATTCACCTGCAAGGCGGTTGCTCCAGTCCTCCCTCCTCAGGGCCCCGCCCCTAATGAACCAGGGTAATCTGATCTCCCTGCCTATAGCCTACTCCCTCAGCTCCATGCTCCTCCAAGGCTGTACCCAGCTCTGCTGTGTAACATTCACGAATGCTGGCATCTCCTCTGTTCAACTATTGGCCACCATGGAGCACCCTCCCTGTGGCAGGCCCTGTGGTGGGCACTGGAGATACAGAGGTGAGTGAGTGGGGATTCTGCTATTGATTTGCTCGCAGCCTGAGGGGGAGGCAGCTGTGAAAAAGGGTCCATAGAGTTAAATTAGCACTAGAGAAAGCCTGTGTTGAGCATGGTGGCCACAGGTGGCAGAGGCCAGCCCTGCCTGGGAACCCAGGGATGTGAGAGGAACCTTTGGTTTATTGTATTCCCTGCCCATGGTTCCTTTCCTACAGTTAAAAAAAAATAGCAAGGATTGATTTTAAAAAGGATTCAAATAATCATGCTATATTGAAAATGCGGAGAGCAGAGCCAGAAGAGATGCCTAAGACACCCTCCGCATAATATAACCTCTGGCTAGCCACCATTAAAATTTCGTTTGTTCCTCATCAAGTTTTCTTCATCAGATTTATGTTTTACGAAACATGAAACACCCAGGGGTGCACGATTTTGTATGCTGCTCTTTTTACTGTTACCGTAGCATTAAAAAAAAAAAAAACAGCTCTCTTGTAATAAATGGAATACATGACCATTTTTAAAAGTTTTACATGGTAAAAACCACATGTAAAACAAAGATTGCCTACCACTCCTGTACTTGGATATGCTTTCTGCTAACCCCTGAGTGTATGCTTAGGATTTTGTGTTCACACACACACACACACACACACACCTGGGTGTAGATGGGCTTGATATTTAACTTGCTTTTCCCACTTCCCACATCACAGCTCTCTTTATTTAAATAACTTGTGATCATTTGTGTTCTATACACATCTTACATCTGTACAGTATCTCTTACAGATAAATGACTTGAGTTCGTATTTGCGTGTTGAGGTTGCCTCTGTGTGTGTGTGTGTATGTGTGTGTGTGTGTGTGTGTGTGATGTCAAGCGGCGCAGTGATGAGGCATCTCCAAGCGAGGATTTGCTCTGCTCCATGTGTTTCCTTGGGGTAAAGTCCTACAAGTGAAATCACTGTGACAAAGCTAATGACATTTTAGATTTGATCCAAACAAGCAGTTAGGATGAGTAGGTGATCCCTAATGGCCCTTGCCTTGGTTTCATGCTGTCCCCTTCAGTGTGGGTGGCACCTGTGACTTGCTTGTAACAGAATATGGCAAAGGTGATGGGATGTCACTCCCCTGATTGTGTCATTATGTGGCAAAACTACGGGGATGTTGCAGATAAGACTAGAGTCTCTCATCCGTTGTCTTGAATCAAAAGGGAGATTTTTATTTCTTTTTTTGAATGGACCAGACCTAATCAGATGAGTCATCTAAGAGTCCACTTTTGACTTTGAAGAAGCCTCAGAGTCTACAGCTGCAAGGAAATGAGCTCTGCCGTGGATGAGACGCAGCCCCTGGCTGACGGCCTTCATGGCAGCATTGGGAGACCCTGAGCAGCAAGCCCAGTAAGTCCTGCCTGGACTCCTCACTCGCTCCAACTGTGAGACACTGAGTGTGTGTTGTATTTAAGCTACTCAGTCTGAAAGAGATTGTTACATAGCCATAAGAGAGCCATGCAGGAGAGGAAAGCTGCTGAAAAACTGTACTTCCAACCAGCATCAGTCTTCCTGTTTCTATGAGTTTTTGCCCACGTTGGCTGTGGCTAACCTTTTAAATCTCCCCTAATCTGATAAGTTTTAAAATATTTAATTTGTGACCATCAATTGTAAGTAGAGTAGCATTACACATTTATTTTCCTTTTTGGAACTCAATGTTTGTTGTATTGCCTCATCATATCCTTTACCTAGTTGTACCTTTTCTTATTTATTGATTTGTCTGTGCCTTTTACATATGTGGAAGACAGGGTAGAAGCAGAAATGTAGGTACTATTTTATCTTCTACAAATGTGGCAGGAGTTTTTGTTTTTCCAGCTTGAACATGTGTTTCTCGGTTGACATGTTGCTTGTGGTATTTGATGTGCAGGGATGTGGGGTTTCCTCATCCTGCTGGGTTTTGCCGAAAGCTCCATGGTAGTCTGGAGAGGAGACTGAGTGACGGACGGCAGAGAGAGCAGTGAGGTGACAGTGACATTAGCTCACGTGAGGTCATGAAAGTGAAACCTGGACTGCATAGGGAGAATACAGAGGAAAAGGAGAGCTCTGAGCCCAGAGATGGCTCAGAAATAGGACTGGCGAAGTTTGGCATACTCTGATCATTCTGCTGAGATGAGAAATGGAGATTTAAAAATGAGCTAAGCAGAGGCCTTTGGTAAACTAGTTAAATGCCACTTGACAGGGCTGGCTTCATGGTGTACTGGGTGAAGCCACCACCTGTGATACGGGCATCCCATACGGGTGCCAGTTCACGTCCAGAGTCTCCACTTCCAATCCAGCTCCTTGTTAATGGTAAAAGATGGCCCGAGCGCTTGGGCCCCTGCCATTCACGTGGGAGACCTAGAAGAAGATTGTGGCTCCTGGCTTTGGACTGAGCCAGCCCTGACCGTTGCAGCCATCTGGGGAATGAACCAGTAGATGGAAGATCTCTTTTCCTCTCTCTCTGTAACTCCTTGAAAGTAAATAAATAAATCTTTAAAAAATGCCGCTTGGGACAGCATTGTACCCTATCACATGGCTGGGTTCCAATCTTGGCTGTGCTGCTGATTCCAGATTCCTACTAGTGCACACCCTGGTAGGATGCAGAGGATGGTTCAAGTACTTGAGTCCCTGCTGCCCATGCGGAAGAGCTGCCTTGAGTTTTTGGCTCCTGACTTTTGGTGTGGTGCAGCCCTACTGCTGCAGGCATTTGGAAGAGTGAACCAGTGGATGGGAGCTCATCATCTCCTCACTCCTCCTCCTCCTTTCTCTGCCTTTCTAATAAATACATTTTAAAAAAGTAAAGCTGAGTTTAGCAGTGTACATTCCTGCCTAGATCAGCCAGTGCTCAGTTCCCTGAGCAGTCTTGTCGCGAGTGGGTCTATCCCACCAGAAGTTCTGGGGCTTGCAGATCCCTTGAGAGCAGCACACAGCTTCTGTGATCAGTCCTGCCTTTGTTCCAGCGTGGGGACGCGTGGGTGAGTCATCCTTCCTAGAGGCTCTTCTTCCTTCCCTACGAAGAGATAAGGGCCCCACTCGGCTGTTATTTCTCTGAATTCCCATTACCAGACAGACTCATGGTTTTGAAACTGAACATATGGGCAGGGGTGTTTGTTAAACGAGGATCCCCTTGAACATGGCTGATGCTGTGTTGATTCCCTTTAAGCAACCCGGGGAACCTTGTCTCGAGGCAGGGGAGGGGGCGAGGGGGCAGCCTGGGAGAAATGTTCTTCCTTGCAGTGAGCAAACTCCAGAGAGATGTTAGACACCTCTTTAAAAACTCTGGCAAGAGGAGGAAAGGCAGCCAGCTATGTTCCTAGACTCTGGACAGTTCCCAAAGCCACCTGAAGGGAAGAAGCTGCCCATGGTTTAATGGCAAGACTGAAAATCTTTTATATAGGGAATCGAAGCATACCTGGGATCTGCCCCTTGCGGGGAGATGAGAAGAGACGCCAGACCAGCAAACTGAAGTCCTGAAACCACCCCCTGGCACTGTGGAGCCTCAAAACCTCCCTCTTTGGTTACTTGCTTAACTTAGTGCAGTGGTTCCCAACTAGGGACCATTTGTCTGCTGCTGTGTACCCTTGGAGACAATTTTAATCATCACAACTTGCTGAAATTATGAGTGCTGCTGGCATTCACTGCTTCTGCACAGGGCACACCCCAGAACAAACAAATCTCTGTGCCAGTGGCGGTGAGGTTAAAAAACCCTGGCTTAGTAGGACTAAGAGGGCTGATGTGACATAGAGACATATGTGGTATCTCTTGGGTACTATACCAGGTTCTGTGGATAGCTGAACTCCCCAAATTACTCACCCTTTCCTTGGGGTGTCTTTGGGTCCCTTATGCTGAGGACTGGAATGAGGACTCAGCACCAGGCAGAATGAACCTTGAAACTCAACCACAGATTTTTGGCCACAAACAATACTGCTCGACCTAAAGCTGAGAAGAGATCCTAGAAAGCAGAGCCTTTGTGAAGTGCAGCAGGATCTCGCCTCCCGAACTCCGTGGCCCATGTTTGTAGACGGTCACTCCTGTCGGCAAGGTGCCCACATCATGTCTGTGCTCATGGAGGGGCTGACTGACGGCAGCTCTGATCCAGTGATTCGCTCACTATGCCTCATTGTCTGCCAGACAAACCCAAGGAGGCTAGGTTCTGAGATTTGGGGAGTGGATGGATACTTGATGGGCCTTTACTTGAGTTGGATGTCCTACATGTGAGCCTCACAACAGCCTATTTGAGTTCTTACTTTCAGAGAAAAGGCCAGACTGAAAAAGGAAGTCAGCATTAAAAACCCTCTAGATCTCTGTAGCATCATCTGACTTCTCTTTATGTAGGAGCAGGTGTGTATGTCTACAAAATGCAGGTGTTAATTTATTTTTAAGGATTAACTCCGTGGAACAAGGTTTCATTTTATATCTCTTTTGGTGTTGATATCAGCAGCATTCTTTACTGTCCCAAGGGAGATAGGAAGTACAAACATTACAAAGGATAAATATTGGCCCTAAGTTGTCACTCATCAAGGATCCCAAATGCCTGTGCTGTTCCCAGGAGCCAGTTTTACAGAAAGCAATGTTCTTGTGTCTCAGTGGGATGGGATCTGCATAGACAGTGACAGCAGTAAATGGGATTTGCATGAGGACAGCCTCTCCAGGCGGCTCTCCCCACAGAGGCTTCTCGTCCTCACCATTCTTGGTCCCTCCAGGCAGCAGCTACTGCCCCCTTCTGCAAGCCTTGCACTTCCTTTCCTGCCATGGGGCCCCTGATACCACTGCTTGGGCTGTTTGCACTGCTTCTGTGCTGGGTTGTTCTGGGGAACCTCTCCCCACCTTCCATCCTCCCTGGTGTGGCAATCTCCTTCTCGCCCAGGGCCTCAACCAGCCAACTCTACAGGTGATTCCTAAGCCCCTCCCTCTAGTCTCAGCTTCTCCCCTGCCGGAGACTGCTGGTCGGTGAGGTGAAGACAGCTTCATAAAGCTAAATACATGTCTTCCCTGTATCTTCTTCTGGAAAAGGGGCAGCTCCTGGTTTACCCTTGCTCTGTAGAGCAGGTTCCCTGGTCCTTCCTGCAAACAGCCTGGAGCTATGAGTAGTGGAGTCCTTATCTTCATGGTTGTCATTATCTCTATGGTCATTCTTATCTTAATGGGAGTCCAGGCAACAAATGTGGGCCTTCAAGGTTGTCAGTAAATGGGAAATATCAAGACCCTGTGCAGTCCACCAAATCTGGTTTGAACAGATTAGATAAACAGGCTCTCTATCTCTGCCTAAATGCCATAAGTAAGCTAGGTGACGTCACTGCTTGGCCGAGCACCCAACACAACCGTAGAGAAAACAAAATAGCAAAATGCGTTAGGGAAAAGCTGGGAAATGGAGAGAGAAGGCTTCCGTGGGGAGAGGGTGACACAGGAGCTGCTGTCTGCCCGATGAACATAGCGCTCTTCCTGATCTTTCCAAAGCAGAGTTCTAAGTCAGGCTGGGTGACCACCAGATGAAGGGGTACAGAGGATTGTGACGTGCAATAGCAGCCGAGTAAGGAGCTTTGGAGGACTTTGCCCCTCACTGATGAGGGTATTCTGTGATCACAGCTGTGCTGGTGAGACCTGAGTCAGGCAAAGGTTCACGAACTAGATGCTAGGACTCCTTTCGCCTCCACTTCCCCGTGAATTTACTGCCCTTTGGCTCTGACGATGCAGAACACTCCCGAAAGCTTGCCCCTCCTGGCAGCTAAGTGGAAAATCTGCATTTTCAATTTTTTATTTAAAGAGGAAGGAGCTGACAGCATGGTTGGGTGGAGGCCTCAGAGCCTGTGATAGAAACCAAGAAGCAAAGCTGGCCGAAAGGCACCCTAAGCTCGAGCTTCGGAAGATCTGCAGAGGAAACGCTGGGCAGTTAGCACCTTCACAGCGGGTAGCCTTCTGAACCTGACCCATTGCCACATCTCTCTTTCTTGACCTTGTTCTGAAAATGCTGGATTCTTTTAATGCCTCCTCAGCTTTGCTGGATTGAGGGAGGAGTGAGGAATACAAATCCCAGCTTAACAGCTCCTTGTCCCTCTTCCTGAAGTCATGAGAGCGTGGCCTGTGACCCATGACGCTGGGTAGCAGTTCAGTGTGCACCAACCAGTGTGCCCTGGGCACTGTCATTTTGTTCTTTGCATCTTCAGTAGCATGTTCCATTCCCCTGTGGGTCACAGGGAGCAATGGCCTCTCCTCTGGACAGAAAAATGTAAGTTCAGATGGGGCCAGGCCTGTGTGTTTGTCAGGATGGAATCACTACAGAGTAACCACGATATAATCATGGTGACTGTTCTCATTTAAATGACCAATGACTCAGAAGTGACTGTCATGGCTCCCGTTTTACTAATGAGAAAGTTGAAGTTTAGCTAGATGTAGGTTCTGACTTTTGGAGATGTGAGCTTGAGGTAAGTGGAACGAGATGAAATCCAGAGAACAAAGCCGCATTTTAACCCTTTCTACCATTCTTGGGCTCCTTCAATGCTGCTTGGGTGGCTTGCCTAGCAGTCTCAGTGACTGTAGTGTCTGCACTTTACCTGCAAGCAGTGACGCGATCCTCCCAGGAGGGAGGTACCTGGTGCTGTGACGACTGCCACTCCTCATGAATGTGGCTCCCGTGTGCTGTGGCCCTTGTTTGGTGTCCTGGGAGAAAATCGGGGACTGCTCAGATTCCCCCTGCTGGAGGGATATCGTGTGTGCACAAAGACCTGTTTGTTCATGACACAGCTCGCATAACCAGAACTTTTGCTGTAATCCAGACTTCTGCAAACTATTGCATTCTGTTTATCTTATTAAGCATCTACTTTGTTCCAAGCCTTGTGATAAATGCAGAAAACTTGTGATTGCTAAGGAGAAGCTGTGGTTTTTCAGGCTGACACTGTATCCATCTTCAACCTTGATAGAGGTCTTTGTTTATGGACTCAGCTTGCTCTACACACTCCCTATCTCTTGCATCCTTTTTCTCTTTTTTTCTATTCTGGCATTACATAATGTAGGTCTATTTATCAATCTTTCCTTTAATGTTTCTTGATTTTAAGTTAAAAACAACTTTAGATACCTTCATGGTCATAGATGAATTAATCTTCTTTTGTACATTTCTTTATTCTAGAATTTCAGTGAATTCAGTGAATTAAATTTTGTATGTAAGGTTGTTTTTTTAACCTGCAGGTTATGTTGGTGTACAACTTGCATAACAATACATTTCTAGAAAAGTCCCTTTTGGGATTTTTAATATATATGCTAAGTCTCCATGGCATTTGTGTTTATTTCTGGACTTTGCAATGGTCCACTGTCAGTCTGTCAATATATTCATCATCACTAAGGTTTTAATTATTGACATTTTTTTTGGACAGGCAGAGTTAGCCAGTGAGAGAGAGAGAGAGAGAAAAGTCTTTTTCTGTTGGTTCACCCCTCCCCTGCAAGTGGCCATTATGGCCGGCGCATTGCAGCCGGCATGCTGCACCGATCCGAAGCCAGGAGGCAGGTGCTTCTGCTGGTCTCCCATGGGGTGCAGGGCCCAAGCACTTGGGCCATCCTCCACTGCCCTCCCGGGCCATAGCAGAGAGCTGGACTGGAAGAGGAGCAACCAGGACATAATCCAGCGCCCCAACCATGACTAGAACCCGGTGTCCCAGCGCCGCAGGCAGAGAATTAGCCTAGTGAGCCATGGCGCCAGCCTAATTATTGACATTTAATATATTTTATAAGTAAGACAGATTTCCCATAATTTTTTTCTATTTATTCCTGTTATTATGTTTTCCCCTAAACAAATTTTTAGAATGAAATGAGAGTGCTGCTCCTTCACCTAACTGATAGGGTCGTTTCAAGATTGGATTAGAAATCCTCTCCTCCATGGGGCCTCCTTAGCCATCCTGGGCTGCTTCTGCTCCTTCAAGCCTGGCTTGGCCCCCAGGTACCAGTGTGCCCTGCATTACTTGCTTGTGATCTGCTACTTTGCTCTCTGAGCTATGAGCGCCTTAAGGGCAGGGACAAAGCCTGCATCACTGTTGTGTCTTAGCAGCAATGCTCGCCACATCATAAACCACCTGACACCGAACGGCATCGGAGTTGTGACTGGACTCAGCTTAGGTAACTTCACATTTGGGGCCTCTCAGGAGGTTGCATCAGACAGTGGCTGGAGCTGGAGTTGTGTCTAAATCTTCCTCACCTGCAGATCTGGTGGTACATGCTGTGCAGGCTGCCATCTGGAGCCTTAGGTGGGGTTGTCGGCTGGAACCCCCAGCCCTGGCCCCTCTGTGTGGCTTGGGCATCCCCAGAGTGGTGACCGGCCTCCAAGAGTGGAAGAGGTCAGCAGAAGTCGTGCCACTTTTGGGGTCTTAGTTGCAGGAGTCACACAGATATGTGTCTGGCATACCCCTTTGGTTGATGCATTTATAGAGGTCCACTAGGTTCAAGAGGAGGCGGCAAGTACTCCGCCTCTTGGTGAAGAGTGACCAGGTCGCCTAGTAAGAATGTGTGGACTAAACAGCATGACTGTGACCATCTTGGGAAAATGCAGTCTCCCACGGAGCTCAGTTCTTACTTCCCAAATATTTGGGGATGCACAGTGCAAGCCTGCTGAGCTGGTCACATTCCAGCCTTAGACTTAAACCAGGACTTCTGCTGGAAGATAATCAGATCAGGGTTGGGGGGTGAGCGTGACTCCCGCCGTCCGCTCCCATTCAGATGGGAAGCCAAGTTGCTGGCTCTTGGGGAAGTTTTCCCATCTCGGGAGTGGGTGGTAGAGCTGCAGAGGGTGCATGTACAGCTGTGCAGTAAAGCCTTGGGGTTTCTTGATCATAAAGTTCCTCTCTCCCGTTCAAAGTACTCGGTGATGAGTTTGTTTTTCCTTCTTTCCTTTCTGAAGAGTGCTTTGAAGAAGATGGATGCAGGAGGAATGACATATTAAGTAGTTCTGCTGAAATATGAAGTTTTTGCTCAAATAGAAGGTGCCGTGTTTATGACTGGCACACAAATTGAAGAACAGAACTTGCTTTTGTGAACAATTGAGTTTATTGTTTTTGTTCTCAAAGGTGCATCTCGCTAATGGAAAAAGCTGAGAGGCTTTGAGGCAGCTGTCCTCTTTGATTCTTCCAGAAGAAGATAACTTGGGCAATATATGAGAAACACAAAAGGCAAGATGGGAGGATGCACCTGTCTCCCACGAGGGCACCACCAGGTGTTGGCCAGAATGGGCCGGGAGCTTCCTGGTAGCGGGAGAGGGAAGGTGTCGCTCGTGCCTGGATTTCAAGGGCAGCATTTAACTGTCCAGTTCCTATTTCTGCCCTATGAAGTGACCTACGTGTAGGAAGGGCCCTGATGGGACACATATTAACAAATGTGACAGTTACTGTAGAATGTAGGTTCTGGATCTAGATGTTGTCAGCACAAACCCTACTTCCCCTGCTGCTGAGCTCTGCCGCGTGGACAGTGCTACTCCATCTCTGATGTCTCAGTTTTCCCATCTGAGCAATGGGACAACAGGGCCTACCTCAGAGGTTGCTGTGGTGCTGGGCATTGAATAAGCACTGGCTATTATTCTCATTGTGGTTGTTATTGCTGTTTTGATTGTCATTTTAGTCATAAGCTGCTCTCTGCAGACCTGGAAACCTGCAAACCACATATGTGATTGAAAATTTTCTAATGTCCACATTAAATGAAGAAAGGAAACAGGTAAAATTAATTTTAGGGATATATTTAGTATATCCAAAGTATTTCAGTATGCAAGACACATGAAAATCATTAATGATACACTTTAAAAGTTTTTTGAGATTTATATATTTGAGACAGAGAGAGGTCTTCCATCCACTGGTTCACTCTCCAAATGGCTACAATGGCCAGAGCTGGACCAATCCAAAGCAGGAGACAGGAGTTTCTTCTGGGTCTCCCATGTAAGTGAAGGGGCCCAAGCACTTGGGCCATCCTCTGCTGCTTTCCCAGGCCGTTAGCAGAGAGCTGGATCAGAAGTGGAGCAGCGAGATCTCAAACCAGCACCTATATGGGATGCCAGATCCAGAGGTGGAGGCTTAGCCTACTCTGCCACAGCACCGGCCCCACTTTAAATTCTTTTTAAAAATTTGAGAGGCAGAGAGAGAAAAGAGAGACAACTCCCATCTATTGGTTCACTCCACTAATGTCCATAACCATTGAGAGTGGACCAGCCTGAAGCCAGGCACCAAGAACTCAACCTGAGTCTCCCGCATGGGTGTTGAGATATCAAATACTTGAGTCATGATTTGCTACCTCCCAGGATGTGCACTAGCAGGAAGCTGGAGTCAGGAGCAGAATTGGGACTCCAACAAGACACACCAGTATTGGATGCAGGAGGCATCTGAAGTGCTAGGCCAAATGCCTACCCCTACTTGTTTGTACTGTCTTTGAAATACGGTGTGTCCCCAGCAGCACATCTTAACGTGTAGCCCCAGTTCACTGGCTGAGTAGCCACGTGTGTGGTGGTCCTCATGCTGGGAAGTGCAGCTCTGGAGGGATTGTTGCTGCTATAAATTCGGCGGTAGCTGAAATGATGCCTCGGGGGAAGGGATTGATTCTTACTGAGTAGCTATCATGAACTGGGTGTTTTATGTGACCCATAGAATTTAATCCTTAGGACCATCTTGCTAGTAGATATTTTTATCCATTTCAGATGGAGTTCTCTGAATCAAAGAGCTAATTTGCCCAACGTTGTCCAGCTGGGTGGAGGCAGAATTTGCACTCAGATCTGTAGGACAGATTCTTTCCCTCATGGTAAGATGCTGGATTTCACAGGCAGTGGGACATGAGGCTGTCTGGTGCTGAGGCAGGGCCCACAGAGGGCCATCTGCCTGCTGTGCCAAGCCTCTTGTGCGTCCACATTGGAAGAGGGCTGGCTGGTCTCAGTCACCACTACAGTGAAGGCCAAACCTAGGTCCATCCAGGATCAGGGCTCAGGATGAGTCCAGAGTTAGAGCTGCGTCTGTGACCTGGGTCATGACTCAGGGTGAGCCTCGTTCCTGAGTGCAGACGTGGCCATAGTCAGGGCCCAGGCTGCAAGGATCAGAATTGAGTCTAACCGGGCCCAGAGCTCATTCTTGGCCAGGTCACGGTTTGATGAGAGGCAGAGGTCAGAGCCCTGTTTTGAGGCATTTTATGTCTGAAGGACAGAGGCCAACTTGTTCACAAAGCTCACATGGTTCGGGGCATGCTGTCGGGCCGGACCCCATGCAGCCAGAGGCTCCACAGAGATCGGGACGTGGGTCTTTCTCTGGCTTGTGGCAGGAGCAGGGTAGTACAGACGAGTGTCGGGGGGCTCACGTTCCAGTAGGAGCAGTGACTTCCCTGAAGCCTGTTGGGGACACGCAGCTGAGACTCCTCTGCCCATCCAGCTTGGAGCAGACCAGGATCTGAGAAACCAGATTGTGACAGCCGTGCTGCCTGTGGCTGAGGGCAAGGAGGTGGAGGATAGAACTCCCTGGGGCTCCCCTAGGAGGGGAAGGCAGAGCTGCCAGGGGTGCAGCTGGTGCTGCTGGGTCACAGGGCCAGTCCGCATTTGGGAAGCCCAGAATTCTCGTGCCACTCCCTCTGTGGACTGAGCCGAGCTGGGTGGCACCCTGGTGGTGAGTGTGGAAGGTAGTTTTTATTAGACAAGGACAAGTGCCTGGCTATGGGACCCGAGTGGTCGCCTCTGACACAGGTTAAATAGATGGTGGTATCCCATCAGTGAATTTCTATGCAGCTCTCAAAATGACTGAGGAGCCATTTTCAAATACACCATCAATAAGAGAAAAGCAAGATGGGAAGAGGATGAACTGTGGGCTCTCTTGTTGGAGCAGATATGGAAATAGAAATAGAAATGTGAATATCAAGGGATATGGGAAATTCTAATAAATTATTACATTGTTGTTATTACGTTGAGGTTGTGGGGTAGCAAGGTGAGTTTGGTCCAGGGATCGGCTTAGTTTTTAGTAGCTCCAGAAACCGGTGCTTGTCCCTGGCTCTGCGTTCCTGTAGCCGCTTCTCCGGCCCTCCTTTGGCATGGTGGGGGGTGGTAAAGGCAGGCTCAGGTGGAGGAGACCCCACCCTGGAGTTAGATTTCCGTGCGGGGTCTTCCCTGTAGCAGGGGTAGAAAGGTGCTTTGTGAAGCTAACCATAAGCAGCCCACCCAGTGGTTTGAACCAGTCAGTGGGTTTTACAGGAGAATCCAGGCTGGGACAGGTGATGAAGTTAAGCATCGGTACCTCATAGGCATTCCCTGTGGGGTAGCAGAGGCCTGTGTGCATTCCTTGGGCTGCCAAAGCATTTCCAGAAAGCGATGTGCATTTGTAATGCAATTTAGGAGCGCTTATGTTTGTATTTGACAGATACATATTTCATGAGAATAACATTGAATGTGTATTTAATCAGGATTTGTAGGGAATCACTGGTAATCCTTTTATGTTTCTTCTTTATATTTCTATTTTATAAGTTTGCCTGACTGCACATACAGCAAAAATAATAAAATAACTATGAAGATTGACAGTGCAATTGAACTAAATAAAAATACTTCAAACACTAACATGTGTGCGCTCCTGTGTGTGCATGTGTTTGTGTTTATATACATAGACGCTCATGCACATGCATAATGTTACAAATATGTTACAATGTAACTAATTTGGTAGAGAAAGGATAAATGATTCTGCTAACTATGTTGGAGTACTTCACAACTATTTAGGAACAAATAACTAGGTCTTCTTACCACACTCAAAAAACTACACCCCCATGAATTACTATTATTAACCAATAATCACAAATAATAAAACTAAAATCATAAAGACAATTTGAACAAAATATAGCTAAGTAAGTATAAGAGTTTATGCAGGAAATAATTGATTTTAGAACCCTCTGCCTCGGGTCCTTTGTGTGTGTGATGTGGTAGTGATAGCGTCTCCCATTCAGGATAGCTGTGTAGGTGAGATGAGGAAGGTATGGTGAGTCCTCAGGAACCTGCCAGGAGTGTGCGAAGTAAGTGTTAGCTTTCATGGCTAGTCTAAACATGGCATCAAATAGAGGAACTAAAATGAAATCATAGATGCGACTACATGAAAGTTCACATTTGTGAAGGTCAAAAATAATGTACACAAAGTAGAATGCAGCACTTTAAAAATTCAATGTAGGAAAAAGTGAATATTCCATATATGTAGAGTTAGTTCAAGAAAAGAGAGTTCTCAATGGAAATATGAACCAACTAAAAGAGAGGACATCCCTGTTAATTCATTCCTTCAACAGGTAATTGTCGCATACCTGTTGTATACTGGGCTCCTCCTGGGAAGCAGAGGTACAGCACTGAGCACAGGTATGTTCCTGTTCTCAAGAACTTCCCTTCTGCTGTGGCCGATAGCATGAAAAGAAGCCCAGTTCACAAAGAACCAGAGAAGAGCCATTCAAGCAATGAATCTTTTTTTTTTTACAATGCCCACAAAATATATTTGAGTGATTTTATCATATACTGGTGATAATGCAAGGGAGTTAACAGTCTTACACGTTTCTAATGGGAGCAGAAACAGTACAAGCCTGTCTGTAGGAATTTCATTTAGTGTCTGCTAAAAGATTATGAAATGTATGATTCCTACAGCTCAACGGTTTAACTTATAGGAAGTTATTTTGAAGAGTAATCAGGAATGCATCCAAAGATTTCTCTCTAAAAACACATACAAGTATTGACTGACTCATTCATTTACAAATAGGTATTCATCATTACCAAACCCAAGGGCACCATTGTAGTTCCTGGGAACATGCAGTGGTATGTGCATCAGTGGAAGCTCCTATTCTTGGGGAAGTGATACTGTGATGTGCGCATTTTTGTGTGTGACTAAGAGCTGTGGCCCTTACCATAGACAACAAACATTTATGTATGTCTTCAGATTGTGAATGTGCTATGGGAGGGGTTGTTCCCAGCTAGGGTGGATGGAAAGACTCGCTGTTTGAGATGAGGTATTAAAGAAGACCTCTCTCACTTGGTTAATCCTCCGCCTGCGGCACCAGCATCCCATATGGGCACTGGGTTCCAGTCCTGGTTGCTCCTCTTCCAATCCAGCTCTCTGCTGTGGCCTGGGAGGGCAGTGGAGGATGGCCCAAGTCTTTGGGCCCCTGTACCCGCGTCGGAGACTAGGAGGAGGCACCTGGCTCCTGGCATTCAGATCAGCGCTGGCTGTGGCGGCCAATTGGGGAGTGAACCAATGGAGGTGGGACCTTTGTCTCTGTCTCTCTCTCTCTCTCACTGTCTATAACTCTACCTGTCAAGTAAAAAAAGAAAACCTCTCTGACTCATATTTAGGTAAAGGCTCACATGAAGCCAGGATGGTGGGATGTTGACATCTAGGGACGAGGCACATCCTCCCTGAGCTGGGAGGAGCCTGTTTCATGTGTTCAAGAACGAGCAGAGAGGCCAGTGTGGCTAGAGTAGGGTGGGCCATGGGAAGAGCAAAGAGCAGATTGGAGAAGACAGGGCAAGACCAGGCTGCTGTGAGGATTCTGAGAACGCCAGGCAGATTGGCTGATGTTCAACAATAGCCATTTTCTTTAAATAGCTTATGTTTTGGCCGGCGCTGCGGCTCAATAGGCTAATCTTCCACCTGGGGCGCCGGCACCCCGGGTTCTAGTTCCAGTCGGGGTGCTGGATTCTGTCCCGGTTGCCCCTCTTCCAGGCCAGCTCTCTGTTGTGGCCCAGGAGTGCAGTGGAATACATGGGAGACCAGGAGAAGCACCTGGCTCCTGCCTTCGGATCAGTGCAGCGCGGCGGCCATTGGAGGTTGAACCAACAGCAAAAGAAGACCTTTCTCTCTGTCACTCTCTCTCTCTCTCACTGTCCACTTTGCCTGTAAAAAAAAAAATAGCTTATATTTTGTGGGTCAAGAGTGTGGACAGAGCTCAGCTGGGAGACTGTTCTGCTCCATGTGGTGTTGGCAGACAGGGGCCACTTTCCGGTGTTCAGTTGGAGGAGAAGTCAGTCTACAGAGGCTGTTAGCACCTTGGCAGGGATGGCTGGGTCAGTCCACTGGAGCACCCACGTGTGGTGGCCTCAACTTGATGCATCTGCATTTCACTCAGTGGGAGGAGTAGGATCAGCGGCCATATTCAGTTTGTAGCGTGGAATAAAAAAGAAATCCAAGAGCCAGGTTTATTTCCATGTGATTTACAATTGTGACAGCATAAAAATATCTAAAATACACAACTGAGAAGAATGACTTGATCTGTTATCTATATTTACAATCATAATCGAATACTTGTTAACCTGTAAAATTGTATTTTCAGAGAGGGAAGATTTTGCATGCGTGTGTGTGTGTGTGTGTGTGTGTGCACACTCATGTGTCCACGAACACACTTTTTGAGAAACAGGCAGTGGAGGATCAGCGTTCAGCTGTGACAAGAGCCCAACGTATCACTGTCCCCTATCAGTAATGACGGCCAACTTTCATGACCATTTAGGCGGAACTCTCCTGAATGCGGGGCTCTGGGGTGACCCTTTAAAGTCTTACTCCCCATAGTTAAGCAGCAACTGTGGCACTTAGGAAGCAGACTTTTGCTCAAATTACTCTAAGCAGACTAACTGCTGTTTTCAGTTCCCAAGCCAAGCATGCATTTGCTTTAGAAAAACACTCTCCCAGCCGGCGCCGTGGCTCAATAGGCTAATCCTCCACCTTGCGGCGCCGGCACACCGGGTTCTAGTCCCGGTTGGGGCGCCGGATTCTGTCCCGGTTGCCCCTCTTCCAGGCCAGCTCTCTGCTATGGCCAGGGAGTGCAGTGGAGGATGGCCCAGGTGCTTGGGCCCTGCACCCCATGGGAGACCAGGAAAAGCACCTGGCTCCTGGCTCCTGCCAGGATCAGCGCGGTGCGCCGGCTGCAGCGGCGGCCATTGGAGGGTGAACCAGCGGCAAAGGAAGACCTTTCTCTCTCTGTCTCTCTCTCTCACTGTCCACTCTGCCTGTCAAAAAAAAAAAAAAAAAAAAAAAAAAAAAAAAAAAAAAAAAAAAAAAAAACACTCTCCCTGGAGCTCTATTTAGAGTCCACAGAGTCTCTGAGAATAGATCTCCATTGTCAAGGCCAAGTTCAAGATCATCTCTGCAATCCTATAGATCTGAGTTAGAAGATGGTCTCATCATTCATCCATGCAAACGCTCAGTAAACATGCAGGTGCCAGGGTGAGATGAAAGCGGGAGGCGCTGTGTGCCAGCCACTGTGGTAAGCTTGGGGGTTGCCTGGGGCGGATGAGTGCTTCCTAGTAACTCTGTGAACAATTGGGTGAGTGAAATGATCCAAGGAGTAAGGGACGAATTTGAATATGAATTTGGGAAATCAAATGTGTAGGTCACATTCAGATTCCAAGAGGAAATCAGAAATGTTGCGTAGTCTGTTCTATAGGTCTAGATGCTTGAGAAAGTCATGGAAGTAATTTCTCCCCCAAATTACTACTTATCTTAACCAAGCACTCCTGACCGTACTAAGCAAGCCCCTGAAGGGTGATCAGATAGTGGCCATTACTAGTGTCTTGGGGGTCTCTTTGCAGATTTTTAAAAGGCAGCTTCCCATGATGAAAACTGCAAAGTGAAGTTGTTCCCTGGAATCAGCCAACCCATGCAAAAGACTGACTTCTGGGCGAATTTCCTTGAGGTCCCAGGCACCCCCTGGACCTGTGGCTTTGTGTATTGCACCATCACAGGTGGCAGCCTCAGTGCCTTTCCTCTTTCCAGGTAATTGGTGACCTCCTGTCCTCCCAGACAGAGCCTTGGGGTGCTGTCTGGCCAGCTCAGGGTTTGGGAACCCTGACCCCAAATTCTGCCTTTGGGACAAGCTCTCTAGACCCCAGCAAAGAGGGCCTGCAGGTAGTTCTAAGACAGGAATAGGGCAGATTGAGAACTAGCCATAGGGGAACCCAGGAGAGGGCTGAGCCCACACCCTCCCCACAAAGCCAGCATTATTTAGATCATCACATGATTAGCAAGTAACCTGGGGCACTGGGTTGACTGAAGTGAATCAAAGCTGTGCTCCAAAGCCCTTTGTTGTTCCCAGTGCTGATTTGTTTCCCTGGGATGCTGCGCATTCATTTTAGTCATTCCTTTGGAGCAGAATGTAAGTTGTTTATTGATTTGGGCTGTAAATTGCCCAGAAATGCTCCAGGCAGAAGCCCAGATAACAACAGGGCACCTACCCTTTCTAGCCAGCTCTCCTGTCCTTAACCTCTGGGCTCTATGCACCTGTAAGGGAACCGTCTTTGCAAAGTTGCTTTTACCTAGGCCCCCACCCCCCGCCTTTTTTCCATTTAAAGGCAATGCATTGGCCCTTTCCAAGAGATCCTTTCCTATTTTCATTTCAAAATTGGTTTCATTCTCTCTGCAAACCCTTTGTTGTGGTTACATGTCCAGCTCCTCTCATGGAAGAATTGAGGATGAAGTTGTGTTTAAAAAATGGCTTTTTGATTTAGAGTATTTTCCTGTCATGTGACTTGAAGCCTTTTCTTCTTGCAGTCACCAATTACAGAGATCATTCAATTCAGTCAATATTTATTGAGCACCTACTTTGTGTTCTAGCTGTTGTTGTAGGTGGCTGTGATACATTAATACACAGAATTTACAATCCGCTTCCTTCCTGGTGCCTGCATTCTCTGAGGGAGACAGAAAATAACTACTAACCATCATAAATGAGTGTAGTAAGTACAGGATAAACCAGGATAAGGGAGATTGGGATGGTTGTGGTGGGAGGGGTGTATAGCTTTTAAAAGACTGGCTAATGCAAGTCTCTTGACTTAAAGGAGCTGAGAGATTTGGCAAAATGGGTCTTGAAAGATTAGGGGAGGAGAGAAGAAAGGAAAATTGACCACCATAGGGACAGTTGGTGCAAAGGCAGGGGCATGCTTGTTGTGCTGAAAGACAGCAGTTAGCCCAGTGGGCCTGGAATAGGGTCAACGGGGCTCCCTGCCTTCCAGCCTGTTAGTGTCTTGCCTCCTGCTGAGAACTGACACACATGTGTGCCTTCCTGTGCGCATACACAGACTCCTGCAGCCTGGCCCAGCTCCGGAGGCTTTTTTCACGTTTGGACAGTACCCATCTCCATGTATGTGCCTGGGTCTACATCTAACCAGACTCTTAAGGCTCTTAACTTTTCAAAGGTTTTAAAGGCAGGGTAAGAAAGAGAAGGTGAGACAATGAGTGCGTGAGAGAGCTTCCACCCATTGGTTTACTCTTCAAATGGCTGCAGGGCTGGGCCAGGCTAGTGCCAGGAGCCAGGAACTCCTTCCAGGTCTCCCAGATGGGTTGCTGGGGACCCAGTACTTCAACCTTTTTCTGCTGCCTTCTCAGGCACATTGATAGGAAGGCAGATCGGAGCAGGGCAGCTGGAACTCCAGTGAGGACTCCGTTATGCAATGCTGGTATTGGAAGCAGCAGCTTAACTCGCTATGCCACACTGCTAGGCCCAGGACTTAATGTGAGATTCTTCCAAGCTACCTGCTTCCCTGCATCTATGCCGTTAGGCTTGCTCCCTCACCCTCTTCTTCCCAGGAGTACCCAAGATGGGCACCTGCTTGGCCCTTTTTGGGAGGGAATCACTTTAAAGCCAGTTGATTTCCTTGCAAACCATATTTTTGCTTCTGTGATCCAATTTTGCAAATAGCCTGATGTTTCCTTTCTGTGCTACTGTAACAGTCACTGGCGTTCAGCCGACCTCTCTGGCTTTGTGTTTTTTAACTGTCTCTAGATTGGTGCTCTTTCTTGGCTCTGGCTTGTTTTTCTTCAGACCGTTAAGTCTACTCGTTTCTAAAATACTACTTGACCCGAGCATTCTAGTATACTTTATTGTCAGTTTTATTCTTCCTCATTTTACTGCCTAGCATGGTTCCTGGCCGTCCATTTATCACAGCATTTACCATGCTATATCAAAATGGGCCGCCTTCCCCACCAGACAGTAAAGCAAGAACTGGGTGTCAGCCATCAACGGGGATGCAGCAGCTGGAAACCTCACGGGAGCTCAGGGCACCTTTGTAGAATGAATGAGTGAACAATGGACTTAATAAATCAATATGTTAATAATAACATTAAGGAAAATTTGATTGCAAATTCACTTATGCTCTTACCCAGGAAAATATGTAAACATGTCCGTGCCTTTGTGTCCCTCTTAACCTTTGTCCACCTTACAAAACACAGAAAGTTCTGGAAACCAGGTTATCTCCCTAACCCAGATAACTCTGGGGCCCCCAAACTGCAGACTTACAAGTTCCAGAGCATCCTAGGGCATAAAAGTCATCCTGCCCAGGGCAGGCGGAGCCACGGGGAGCCCAAGTCGCAGCATGTTCCAGCCCTGGGGAAGCGTTGGCCACTCGGGTATTCCCGGAGCTGCGTCTCCTCTCTCACAGTGAGAGTTAATTGACTCACTGATACATTCCATCGGTCAGTGGATATTTACTGGGCACCTGTGTGAGCCAGGCACTGCGCTGCAAGGTGTGGGTGCATGTTGGGCATGACCGCCGTCCAGGTGCTCACAGTTTAGCCGCTGAGAAGACAGGTACTCAGCACTGACTGAGGACATCAGGGAAGGCTGCCCAGAGGAAGTGGTGCCTAAACTGATGTGGATCAGGGTGAGAGGAAGAAGGACTGCCACTGTGATGGACAGACACTCTGGGGCACTGTCTAGGCACAAAGACAAGGATGCCATGCATCAAAAGGTGCTTATGCTGGCTGAATTGTAGTGGCGGGGTGGAGGGTGGACAGGAGCTAATTCCTTAAGGGGTTGAGTCAGTAGGTTGGCCGTTCATGAAGGTAGACTTTTTTTTTTGAAAGCCACAGGGGGACCCCCAAAACGTTAGAAAGCAGCCAGGCGATTTGATCAGGATTGCATGTAGGATGTTCCCTCTGGCCGCTGGGTGGAGAACTGGTGGAGGAAGAAGTGAAAGCAGAATGACCGTGGAGTGGCCATTGTGGCCATCCAGGCAACAGGGGATTGTGGTTGGACCAATGGTGTGGACAAGGGTCCTGGAGAGAAGTGGGCAGAAGTAAGAGATCTTGAGGGGGTGAAACTGACGGACCTCGGCAGTTTGTTCCATCGGGGGCGGCTGGTGACAGCCTGTGGATCGAGCCTTGCCACTGCCGGCTTCTGTAAGTGGTGATAGAACTTTCACACTCCAGCTGCAGAGCTGAGTAATTGTGGCAGAGACCCTATGCTCTGCACAGACCAAAGTGCTTTTTAGATCCTTTGCAGAAAGTGTTTGTCAAACCCTGGGGAGGTGGGGGAGAGGAGGGAATTGAGGCTGCCCCTCCTCCCCAGGTGTTGTATGTAGTGCCGGCTGTGGGGATGGAAACCCAGGCAGTGCAGAATCACCTGTCTAAGAGCTTTCCCAGTTTCTTAGCTGGGCCGTATCCTCTGCACAGCTCTTCCCTGCCGCCTCCCCTGGGAAAGTGGGCCTTGTCCTCTCTCAACTGTGTTCAGCTGCAGCTCTGTTAGCTTTTGAGTGCTCTTTTTAACCTTGGTGTGGTTTCACCTGGCCACAGCTACCTTGACCATAGGACAGGGTCCCTGGGCTCACACAGGTCACCTCCCTCCGGGGCCAGAACTGAATCCAGTTACTTTCCCAGCCCAGGTCCAGCCCTTGCTTCCCCCACGCTGAGCCCCCACGGTGCTGTGGACACCTCAGCACCTTTCTGTCTGCCCGAGCCTGCTCCAGGGAGCCTGGGGTGACCCACGCTGATGCTGCCCTGTGTTCTCCCATTTCCTCTCGCTCCCTGTGCTTGAGCCTTGGCAGTCTGTAAGGACATGGGCTGTGACTGTCTGTCTTGGAGGCCAGGGAACCATCCCTGCTGTCTCTTTCTAAGCGGGTCACCTTTGGTGGGTGTGTAAATCCACTTTTCTACTTGTCAAAGTGACATTTTGATGATGCCCAAAGTTATTAAGTGGCATCTTTGGGCGCCCACTTTTTAACCAAAGTGGAGTAGGCTGGGAAATGTCAATAGTGATAATGTGCAGTTATGTCGCCAATACCCTTTTGATGGAACACACGATAGAAGCCATGCAAACCACGGAGCCGTTTGCAGAGAACTGCGGTTAAAGAATTTGTTCAGACTCACGGCTTCTTACCTGTAAACCCTGTGTGTCTTAAATAAGATCTCAGCTGCCACGGCCCCTCTGACTGACGAGAAAATGTCAGTGGATTCTCTGGCTGGCTCCACAGTCCCCAGCTCTCATCTGCAGTCTCGATGCGTCCCCATCGCTGGAGCCCAGCTTTCCTTTAGTCGGGGGCACGGAAGGAGTCTGTCCTGCTGCTCTGAGACCAGTGCACTGTTCGTGTTCTTGTCTCGGCCCCCGTGTGGAAGAGCCTGCTCTGACAACAGTGTAGACAGAGGTTGTCATGGAAGGCAGGCAGGGAAGGAGGCAGGCTGGGAGTGGGGACGGAGGGCCTGATGACGTCAGAACATGGACTAATCACCTGGTGAGTGACCACCCCGGCTCCAAACTTGGGCGTGGATTCGAATTTCTCCCAGTCTGAGCTGACCCACGCTAGCTTGATTCTTGCCACCGTGCCATCTAATGCTGCCTCGTTGTTGCTGACTGAGATTCCTCTGGGTCCTGAGAGCTTATATGCTCCTTCCAGAGATATCTCTTGTGGTCAGGGAAGGGTATACCATCCAGAGCACCATGGGCAGGAGAGCTGGGGGAAGGGTAAGCTCCTTTACCCTAGAGAACCTTCTAGAAACTAACAGCTTGCCTGGCCCAGGGCAGGCTGGGCTTGAGTTGGCAGGTTCATTTGTCTGACCTTCCCTCCCCTGTGTCCCTGTCCCCAGTCCCTTAGCTGGCTGTCTCTGTGGGTACCCTGCACAGTGTACCTCAGAGACCTTGCTGCCTGGCTCCTACAACATTGCTTAGCTGATGATTAAATAGTTCATCCTTGAATTTGACAAACATTTGTTGAGCCAAGATAACTTGGCCCTGGAGATATAAGAGGAAACAGAACAGACACGGGTCCAGTCTTCATGGATCTTTTATTCTACTGAGAGGAAAAAAAAAAGAGGAATTGCAGGTTTTTAAAAAAAAAAATGAATCTAATTTCTGCCACTGATGGTCAAGGTGCATGAGGGGACTCTGGGGTGTGTTAGAATGCAGGAAATGCTGTTTCTGGCTATAGGTGCAGTTTGCACAACTGTGTTCAGATTGTGCCGATTCACAGAGGTTGTGCTATGTCTAATATCTGGGTAGGTATTAAACTTTGAAATTAATAGTCATTAAGGTGAGTGCTCTGAAGAAGATAGGGTATGGCAAAGGAAGAGGCAGCCCTTGCTGGTGTCAGGGGTCTTTTCCAAAAAGGGACAATTTTGTGTGGGCCCTGAGGGACCAAGGGGTGGTAACCAGGGCCAAAGAGGCTGTGGGGAGAGCATTTGGGGCAGGGACAACATGTGCCAAGGCTCTGTGATAGACCCATGTGACCATGGCCTGTAAGGTAAGAGGCCAGAGTGTATGGTGGGCGGTGAGAGCAGAGGGTGACCAGGGCGGATGCCCCCCCCATTCTCTTTTTATGAGGACAAATGGGAAGTCCTGGGAGGGAACTGTGCTCTGATTGTTTGTGTCTCCTAACAATTGAGGTTTTGCAAACCTCGGTCCCAAGGGAAGGCTTTAAGAGCAGGTCCCATGCTTGTGAATTAGTGTCCTTACCCAGGGTGTGAGGGAACTCCTAGTGGTCCTGCCCTTCTGCCCCGTGAGGGTGCATGGACGGTGCCATCCACGAGGAACAGGTCCTCTCCAGATGCAGTCTCTGCTGACACCTTCACCTTGGAACCCTCAGCCTCCAGGACAGGAAGTGCTGAATTTCTGTTATTACTAATTTAGCCAGCCTAAGATACTTTGTTACTGCAGCCTGAAGGGACCACATCAGAGTGTAAGGGAGAAGAGCATCAGGCCCTGATCCACACTCTAATAAGAGGCCCTTGGTTCTGGTGGAGGGTGGACCAGGAAAGGCTAGGACTTTCTTCCCAGGGGTGGTGAGGGTGGCTCGGGCCAGGGTGTGGGCAGCAGAGATGGAGAGAAGTGGCAGCCACCCTGGGTTTGGCTGCTCCTTGGCAACATCTATCCAGGGCTCTTGAAACAATGACTTTGACACAGCAGGTTCTTCTTCCAGCAATCAGCCCTCTTAGAAATCTCAAGTATGCAAATAGTTCCATTTTCAGGTTGTTTGCATTAGTTTCTTCTTTAAAGAAAAAAAAATATTTATTTATTTGAAAGACAGAGTTACAGAGAGAGGTTGAGCTTGTTCACTCACTAAATGACCACAAAGGCTGGAGCTGTGGCTGTGCCAATCTGAAGCCAGGAGCCAGGAGCTTCTTCTGGGTCTTTCCTGCAGGTGCAGGGCCCAAGGACTTGGGCCATCTTCCACTGCTTTCCCAGGCCATAGCAGAGAGCTGGATGGGAAGTGGAGCAGCCTGGACTCGAATCACTGCCCATAAGGGATGCCGGCACTACAGGCCAGGGCTTTAACCCGCTGTGCCACAGTGCCGGCACTGCATTAGTTTCTTCTTGCTGCCATGCAAATTATCACAATTTTAGTGTTTAAAACATGACAACTTAATTATTTTGCAGTTCTGCAGGTCAGAAGTCTAAAATGAATCACCTTAGGCTAAAAGCAAGGTGTCAGCAGGGATGCGTTCTTTCTGAAACAGGGGAGAAGCCCTCTCCTGCCTTCCTCCTAGAGGCTGCCTGTACTCCTGGGGTTTGGACTGCATCCTGCATCTTTATAGCCAGCGGTGCAGCATCCTCCAGCTCTTCTCTCTTTTCCTTCTTTGTTGTCCTCACCCTGTTCCCTCTCTTTCTGTCCTCCTCCCTCTCTTCCCTGCCTCATCCCCGCTCCCTCCCCCCTTCCCTTTTTCTCCCCCTCCCTCCTGATTCCTTTTTCCATTTATGAAGACTCTTGAGATTACATTGGGCCCACTTAGATAATCCAGGTTAATCTCCTCATCACAGGGTCATTAATTTAAGCACTTAATTAACTCAATTGATTAACCTAATCTACAAAGTCCTTGTGTAACACACGCTTCATAGATTCTGGGCATCAGGATATGGACTGTCTTTTGGTGAGGGCCATTGGTCTGCTTACCGCAGTGTTCATCACAACATTGCTCGTGATGATGGAAAAGTTAGAAACAACCTAAGCCTCCCACAGAAGAAAACAGTTAAATAATCTCTTCTTGCTTGTCATATCCGCCACCACTGAAAATGTTCATATAGAACTGCTTATAACATGCGCTGGCTGGTGCTAGGCTATTCAGTAGCAAGCTGTGCAAGCCTGGAAGGTATCATGCTTTGCATAATATGTATTAAAAGAATGAAAAAGTATGAATGATTAAGATTGCAAGGAAATAGTTCATATTTGTTTTAGCCAGTAGTTGAATCATGTACACTAGTTCGTTTCTAACTGTGTGTATTTCCCTAATTTTTCTGTAATAAACACATTGTGTTATTTAAAAAAACCTATCAGCATTGCTCGTTTCCACTCCCCCCCAACAATAGCAACAACAAGAATCCAGCAAGAAGCCTGGCGTGGATGGGCAGAGCTTGGGAAGGATGCAGATCTGACGACTCTCTCGACAGTCAGCTGACACAATGGATCAGTCCGCGTTCTCCATTCATCTGCTGAAGTGACAGTGTTGGGGCATTTGCCACTCACAGCTGTTGCACTGTGGGCTGAGTGATAGATGAATGGCACTGTTTGCCTTGCCTCCCTGCTGGAGATGCTGCTGCCTCCGAGTTGGGAGGAGCGAATTGCTACCCACAGCTAACAGTGTGTCTTGGAGTCATGGGCTCTGAGACCCAGCAGTAAATGCTCCTGTGTGGCAGGCTGTTTACTGCCCCAACTCGCGAGACCTCATTTGATAGTTCCAGCAAGGATCCCTGGGCAGTCTGTACGGAGGGGCATCTTCAGAGCTGAGCCACAGGGCAACCAGTCAGTCCCAGATTTTATGTAGTGAAAGCCACTTCTCAGTAGGCCACAGACTCCATTTGTTTGTAAGGGAATTGAACATTTGTGTTCTGGACTCACATTAGTTCATTCACAGAGCTTCTCAAGGACTCCAATTCCTTGCTCTGCTAAGAATCTAAGCTTCCACGTGCAGGAGGAGATACTTTTAGGTACCAGTGGATACACACAAATGTGTCTCAGGGTACGTGGGGGATTGGTTCCAGGAACTCACACCTTTGGACACCAGAATATGTAAAAGCTCAAGTCCTTTACATAAAATGGTACAGCATTTGCATATAACCTGTGCAGTCTTCTCATGCACCTTAAATTATGGCTAGCTTATTTACAATGCCTAATGCAATGTAAATGTTATGAAAATCATTATTACGTTCTTTTATTTAGTGAATAGTGGCAGAGAGGCTGCACGTGTTGAATACAGACACAATCATTGTATGCCCAGTCATGTACTGAGATACATGGTTTGCAGTTGTTTGACTCCATGGTATGAAACCCTTCTCCAGAACGTTGCAAAAAGGCATTTTTGGTACACATACTAAGTGTGCTCTTAGCGGTAGTGGTTTTCACCAACCTTTTTTCTTGCATTAATCTATCTGTAGGATTAATGGGAGCTTTTACCTTTGTTCTTGTGTAATTGCTACCCAGCTGCAATTTTGATAATAATTTTGTCCATATCCAGTCTTTGTGTCCCACCAAGTTCATTGTCAGAAGTGAGAGGACAGGAGGGGAGGAGAGAAACCGTGGGGATCTGTTGTCTATCAAAGTTAGCCATGGGCAGAAAACTTTGGGAAGCAATGAGCTAGGTGACCAATTCAGGTAGCAGAAGACCAAAGTAAGATGACAAATAATGTGAATTTCCTTGGAAAATCATTGCCGACATTTGCTGGAAATGTCTAAATGTTCGAGTAAATGGCTTATTAATTACGAGCCTCTCACCTTGGTAATTAAGCAATAAAGGCCCATCAGGCAGTGCATTTGTGGGCGATTAGAGCTGTGTTTGGTGGAGTCAGAAACTTGCAGCTGAAGATTAAGTGGTTTTCCCCACCTGAGAGATGCATTAATCACCTGGAGCTCCCCTACCTGGTGGATTTGGTTGCTTATTTGGAATGGCATTTACGCATTAACGTGAGAAATACCTGTACGTGCCAAGGAGAGCTCTGCGGCCGGGGGGGTTACTGGGCAAGGACAAGTGGTGTAATACTCTGACTCAGTACAGCATCTGCCCAACGGTCACCTTTGTGCTCCTTTCAAGGAGGGACAGATGGGAGAGGGCCCCCAGATGTGATGACACACACTGCCTGTCCTGCCAGGTGGAAGGACTGCCCGTCCTTCCAAGGCAGGGAGGGGGACAGTGGGGATAGTAGACGTTCAGCAGTTACAGAAACGGGCAGGTCTGAATTTAAATCCCAGCTTCATCCCATATGAGAAATGTTGGGCAAGTAACCTGATCTTGCTGATTCTGTTTCTTGTTCTGTCACACAGCATATTTGTTTGCAGTCGTCAGCGCTTGCTAACTAAGAAAATAAGCATCAAGCATCAGTGGAATACAGCGATGGGCATGTGCTTAGCTCAGGTGTGTGCAGGTGTTACAACCCCAGCTGGGTTTGTTTCCATGTCTGCAGGTTGCTGGGAGGTCAGCTGGGCTCTGCGGGGGCTGAGCTGGGTCCTCTCAGGATTCCAGTTTCCTTGTTTGCCCTTTCAGGACGAGTGAGGTCGTCGGGGCCTGATCCTGTCACTGGGAAGGCAGCAGGCTGGAAGAGAAGTGGGAACATCCCAGGGCTCTGAGAATGGGTCTCCCAATGGATACACATTCACCTTGACCTCATTTTTATAAGAAGAATTTGTTTACTTGAAAGGCAGAGAGAGAGAGAGAGGGATAGATAGATATCCATCTGCTGGTTTACCCCTCAAGTGGCTGCAACAGCCAGGACTAGGCCAGGCCAAAACCAGGATCCGGGAACTCTACCCTTGTCTCCCACATGCATGGCAGGGGCTCAAATATTTTATCCATCACCTGCTGCCTCCTACTGTGTGTGTTGGCAGGAAGCTGGAATCGGGAGTGGAGCTGGGACTTAGATCTAGCACTCGAGTGTGGGATGCAGGCATCCCCAGGGGTGTCTTAAACACTATGCCAAACACCCACCCCTAACTGCTAATTTTTAGAAAGAGGACAGAGGCTGATGCTGCTTACTCTGCTAGATTCTGGACAAAGAGCTCTGAAGAAGGCACCTCCATGCAACATGGAACCTAGCAAGCATTTCACACGTTAAACAGTTAATCATTTGTATGCACAGACATGAGTGAAAGTTGTCTTATGTATTCCAAAGGTGAAGTAAGAGATCCTCATAGGGAGTTACCATTAGGTGCTCTAAAATAGCCTTGAGCAAAAACCAGACTCGTGTGCACAGCGGTGTCATGTCTACTGTGCATGAAGACTGCCGCGTGAGGTGGGGGTTGACTACTTGAAACCTTGCAGGATGTTTTAGGGCTGTGATATCAGGTGGCCCTGCGCTAAAGGGTGGTATCCTCTGTCCCCAGCTCCAAACATCCTGCCACACTCATGGCACACCGCTTGTGGAATGCTCATGTGTGTCCCATGGCAGCCTACGCTGAGATTCAGAGTCTGATCAGCGCTGATACACATGGGGGCAAAGACCTCCTGCCAGGGGAAGCAGAGTGAATATTCAGAGTTGGAGACCAGAAAAGACCCCAAGTCATGATTTCTAGATGATTCCAACAGTCTTCCTGGGGAGTCTTTGTGAAACCTAAGGACAAATCATGCCTACTTAAGGCCAGGTGATGGGAGGTCATGAGAGAACACGGGGCAAGAGTCCTCTCCTTATTTGTCCCTAGAGTGCGGCATAGCTGTGGCCCAGGGACTCTTGCGGGAACCCCCTGCTGAGCAGCATCAAGGAGCTGTACCTCTCTGGGTGCCCTAGGGTGACTCAGCACAGGCTAAGGCTTGAGAACGGGAGCAGGCAGGAGGAGGTTGGTGAGTAAGGTGCAGGCTTAGGCAGTGGGCTGATAGCGTAAATCATGGGATGACTCATTCACAGGCTTCCAAAGATGTCGTCTTTCCCAGCCTCCCCTGTGGCCTGTGTGATTTCCTGCCTTTTCCAGCAGCTGTTTGTGGAGTCTCTGCTGTGTGCAGGACTTTGTGATGTGCACTTTAGAAACAAAGATGAGTAAGGCAAGGCTGTCCTTGTGGTTGAAAGGTTTTAGTCCGCTAGAAAAGCAAGTATTGAGCATCTAATTTCCTGTGGGCTATTTGTCCACAGTAATTGTTGTCCAACATGTCTGAGGCTCCGTGTCATTCGTCTCTGAAGTAGGAATAATAGAGCCGCCATCTCAGGTTGTCGTGCTTGACGAGCTACGCTGTATAACATGCTTAGCACAGTGCTGCCATGTCGTAAGAGCTGAAATATAACTTATTCCCGGATGATTCCAGGAGATTCGATGGACCCCAGTTTTAGCATCTCAGACAGCCCTCTGTGGACCTGGGGGTGGGCATCTGTGATCCGAAGTCCCAGTTCCAACAACTCGACTTCACTTTAGAGCACTTAGTTTGAGTTCTGGTGCTCAGGTTTTATTTGAGAGTCAACCCAGAGGGACATGGAAGAAATTGAATTTATTTTTATGACAGTTCTTAGAAGGTCCTGGCAATCAATCACACGTCAAGGTGCTGTTTTGAAAGGAAGCAGGTTATAGGTAGGCTTTGGAGACTTGGCTCCACTTAGGAAGGGAGCAGCGGTAAACATCTCACTTATTCTTCCTGCTCTTCAATTTTCTCACCTGTAAAGCGGAGGATAACAGTCTCCACTTTGGAGGGTTCCACTGGAATTCAATGAAATAATCGGGGCAAAAGCCCCTAGCATATATGCTTGGGAGGCACCCTGGAGGCGCTCAGTAAATGGGAGCTCCCACCTCTAACGTATTTGAGTATTCGATTGGAGGCATTGAATTGACTATTTAAGCCATTTTGCTACATCAATACTAATTAAGACGATCACGCTCATGAAACCAAGTACCATGAATCAACATACATTGTGGGCCACCAGAAAAATATATCACAAATGGAAAGCAGGCCTGGTGTTCAATAAATACCTTGCATTTGATTGATCATCCTCTGTCTTTGTGCCATACTCCAGAGTTAATGAAGCAGACTCACTCTGGTGGATGTAGTCACTGTTCACAATGAATAGATGAGGTGGGCATTAGTTCATTGGGCAAGTATTTCTCTGTACCAGCAGGAATGCTGTAGCTGTGAGGACAACCAGGCTTCTGACTCAGGGAAGACCTTGATCTGGTTTGGGAAATGGGCAGAGGTGTAGTTGCTGCCCTGGAGTGAGATGGAAAAAGGAACTGGGCTGTTGAAGCTATAGTGCCTCACCCCTCAGCAATCAGGGAGTTGTGGTGGTGGAGCTAATGCCAGAGCGGAGTCTTCAAATGTGACCATGAGTTTTCTAAGAGAGGAAAAGCGCTTGTAACAGCAGGCTGGGCTGCAGGAACAAACACAACATGCATCCACTGGCTCCGTGTAGTCTAATTTTGTTTTTAGAATCATTTTAATAAACTTATAATCTTAGAATAAATTTATATTTATAAAGTTATATTTATAATATATATTTATATTTATATATACATATTTATAATATATATTTATAAAGTTACAAAGATGATAGAGTCCTCGTCTGCTTTTTACCTATTTTAATCTCAGGTCATCGTCTTATGTTACCATGGTACATTTGTGGGTTATTATTCAGTAAACATAATAAAACTTTATTTGGATTTTCACCAGCTTTTCTTTCCTGATTTGTATTTAATATGCTTTTTTGACTTCCGGATCTAATCCACCACATTGCATTTAGTGAAAATCTAGTCTCTGCTGGCCCTGGAAGGTAAACAGAGTGAACAGTCTTTACTTGTTCACCCAGAAATCTGGTCACAGAGGCCTGATGGCTACACTGCTGCACTTCTGAGGATATCCTGGTCAGAGAGCCTGGAGGGATGCATGGGAGGTGTTTCAAGGCAGGGCCTGGAAGTTTCAGCTGTCACTTCGGCCCCTCTTGAGTTGGTAAAAACTATTGAGGTTCTGTACCTTCGGCGACATTTTGTAGTGAACCCAACGGTGCTTTAAGAAATTATACTGGAGTCA
This sequence comes from Oryctolagus cuniculus, assembly GCF_051225735.1. NCBI lineage: Eukaryota > Metazoa > Chordata > Mammalia > Lagomorpha > Leporidae > Oryctolagus > Oryctolagus cuniculus. Next base: position 16,374,600 of record NC_142877.1, read on the forward strand.
GCATTGTGGTGCAGCAGGTTAAGCCAGAATCCCATTTGGAGCCCCAGTTGGAGTCTTGGTGGTTCTGCTTCTACTTTGGCTCCCTGTTAATGTGCCTGGGAAGGCAGTTGGTGATAGACCAAGTGCTTGGGCTCCTGCACCCACACAGGAGGCCTGGATGAAGTTATGAACTCCTGACTGTTGCAGCCATTTGGGGATTGAGCCAGAGGGTAGAAGATCACCTCTCTGTGTCTGACCTTCTCTCTGTCTCATGCTCTCCCTTTCAAGTAAATAAAGCTTTAAGCTTTAAAAATGAAGTTTTTAAAGACTTACCTTGAAAATCCTTGTGGCCAGTATGGGGGTAGAAAATACATCCTTTAGCTGTGAGCTACTACCCAGCTAGAGCTGTGTACTGTGGAAGGGGAAACAGGATTTGGTCGAGAGCCAATGTCTACACTGCAGGAGCATGTGGGAGTGTGTGGGACACAGGAAATCACATGAATAAACATAGGAAGGCAAGGGCAGATGAGTGCAAATATTGCGCTTTTATAGGTCCCTGTAGGGATGGAAGAGCTGGTGAGCTGTGTTGCAGGGGCTCGACCCCAGGTCAGTCTTGGCTCCCAAACCAAGCTGTGCTGGCTCCCCGGTCCTGGAGGCTTCAGGCCCATGGGCTGTCCCACCAAACGAGCCACAGAGGTGCCTTTCCAACTTGCCGATTTCCACAAGGACGTTTCCTCCGGAAGCTTTACAACTGTTGGATTTAGGAAGAAGGCTTTTCTCCAGATCCCCCTGTTCTTCCAGAGAGGAGCAGGTGATGAGAGAGGATGAGAGAGATCCTCTGAGGCTCCCGGTTGATCCGCTTCTGCCACCAGGCTCTGGACTGTGTGTCTCAGCGGGGCAGGGTGGGGATGGTATGTGGTCGAGGCAGGGTGTCTGCTTGTCAGCTCATGTGTGATGCCGGTGTCTGTTTATTTCTGGCTGGCTGGAATATAATTGCTCCCTAGGCTGACAGTGACAAATGACGGTGTGGGGAGTGTATTCCTGTGAGTGACGGGATGGGCTTGTGCACCTAGGCTGACAAAAACAGTTCCTGTCAGAAAGCCACAGGGGGCTTGCTTCTCAGCTTGAGGCCTCACAGGCCTGGGGGAGCTATAGGCAGTTGGGCGCTGGGGCTGCTCCAGGGGCTGGTGTCTGCATCTTGAGGGGACGAGGGGCAGCCAAGGATGTTCCGAGCCACCCGCCCTGACACAGCAGCTCCTTCTGAACCACAGTTTTGCCTTCTGCACGTTCAGGTACCCATATTCTATTGAAAATTCAGAAATCAACAATTTGCTGTTGTTTAATTGCACACACCATTCTGAGTAGCGTGACGAAATCTCCTGCCATCTGACCCAGTATCCCTTTATCCAGGGTACCCATGCTACCTGCTCCTTAGCCACTTAGTAGCTGTCTTGGTTGTCAGATGCCTGCTGCCGTATCCTGGTGGACCCTCACGTGGTAGCTGGAGGTGTCATCACAACACCTGGATGGTTCACCTCACTCCATCTCATCACGCAGGCATGGTTGTATAGCATATCACAAGAGGAAGGGTGAGTGCCTATTGAAAGATGCTGTAATGGCTGGACCTGGGCCATTGCCAAAGCTGGGAACTCAATCCAGATCTCTCATGTGGGTGGCAGGAACTCTGTTGCTTGAGCCATCAGCACTGCCATCCAAGGTCCATCTTGGCAGGAAGCTGGAATCAGGAGGCTGAGTCAAGTATCAGTCCCAGGGACTCCAATATGGGAAGCAGGTGTCTCAGTGAGCATCTTGGCTGCTAGGCCAAACACTTGCCCCTCCATTGTCTCAGTGTGTGATTATAAATTAGCCACAGTAAGATAGTAACAATAAACAAAAGCTTGCCATAGGTATGTAGGCACAGTTATTTGCTGCTTCATGACAGGGGCACCTTCTGAGTCGGGTGACTTTGTGGTTGTGCAGACATCAGAGTGTACTCCATGAACAGAATTGACCTGCCATCACCGGAAGATGCACTAGGCTGCTGCCTGTGCAAGCTGGCACACGGTTTTACAGTAGATTTTTAGGTGAGTAGAAGGAATGTCCTCTACATAGTAGTAAGTGTGGCAAATATATAAACCAGTGGCATTGCTGGTTATTATCAAGCATGTTAATTGTGTATTCCATACTCTTAGATGACTAGCAGCACAGTAGGTTTGGTTAAACTCGTGTCATCACAAATATGAGCAACGTGTTGCACTACGACATTGCTCCAGCATTGCTAGCTGGTAGGAGTTTTTCAGCTCTATTGCAGTCTTAGGGGACCACCATTGAATATGCCATCTGTCATAACCAAGAAGCTGCACATGACTGCATAGAAAAGAACATAGGGTTCAGTTCTCCCTGAGGTTTCGGGCATCCACTGGGGAGTCTCTGAATGTCTCCCTCCTTGGATAAGGGGTCATCTAGACCAGCCAGACTCAGTCTTGACATGAAGGACTCTGGCTGGGCACGAGTTGAATCTACAGAGGCAGACCAAATCTAGTTCTTCTGTCTAAGCATCAAAATGGGAATAACTTATTGGGCTTTTCCTCCCTTGTTTGAAAAGTAGTAGACATCCTTTGTGGAAAGCTCAGTGTAAAAGAGTAAAAGGAGAAAGCAAAGTTGACCCCAGATACTCCTGGTCTGACCCAACCTCTTTGAAATTTCCTTGTTTCTGTCTGTGAAAGAGGCTGGGCAGTGTTGAGTAGACGGTGAGGCTGCACCTCTCAGCTGCCTTTAGAATCAGAACTGTGCCCTTGTGGTTGGGATTTAGCCAGTGGTGTGTGGACAGATAGGAGCTGCCTCCAGCCTTGGCCTTTAGAACATCCCATATCCCCTGCCGCTTCCCTCCTCTGATGGCCAAGTGCAAAGGACCCAGGAGACAGCTTCAACACTCTTGGGCTGAAGATCCACTGAGAGAGGAGCCTGGGCTTTTCACTGGCCAAGTGAAGCAGACTGCAGAGCCGTGTTGCACAGAGACAGGAGCAGGAGAAATTGCTTTCATGTTAAGCTGTGAGGTTGTGGGTGTTAGCCTGCCCTGAACACCTTCCAGACACTTGTGGGGGGACATGAAAACATGTGCACACACGCACAGAAATGCAGTCAGGATTATCACAGCCCCCTTCAGTCTCTCAAAGTGGTGTGAACCTTTACCCCTCACTCTAATGTCTACGCACCTTTCTATATGTAGTGATCATAATATACTTTGTGACTCCACTATTCTTGGATAACAGCTGCTACTAATTTTTAAATTTTACAAACACTTGTTTTATGAACAAGTTGGTGCATATATAAAAGAGTACTTCAAGTTCATGGAAAATAGAATTAAAAGATGAATTTATTTTGGTGACAAACATTTTTGAAATGCGTGACAGATTTTTTTATAATACATATTTTCATGAAATTTTTGAAGACCACTACCAGATTTCAAAAAAAAATTTGCACCACCATAAACTTATCTTCTATTTACCATGAATTTTTGAGATATCAATCTTTGTACATGTATCTGTTCTCTTAGGGTATCATCCTAGAAATTGAATTATTGGACCACATTTAAGTGGTGTTTGCTCATCACAGGGATATCTTCTTGGAAAGAAGCATTGATTTATATTTCTATCAAGACTCTGTGAAAGGGGCCAGCATTATGGTATAGCAGGGTAAGCCTCCACCTGTGATGCCAGTATCCCATATGGGTGCCAGTTTGAGACCCATAAGCTCCACTTCTGATCCAGCTCCCTGCTAATGGCCTGGGGAAAGCAGCTGATGGTCCCAATGCTTAGGCCCCTGCCACCTACATGGGAGACTTGAAAGAAGCTCTGGGCTCCTGGCGTTGTCCTGGCCCAGCCCCAGCTGTTGTTGTGGCCATTTGAGGAGAGAATTAGTGAATGGAAGATTTTGTACTATCTCCTTCTCTCTCTCTCGATATCTGCCTTTCATATCAATAAAATAAAACTTTCTTTTTTAAAAAAAAAGAATATATGAGAGATCTTATTGTTCAAACCTATCAGCTACCTAAATACTAATCTAATGATAAATGAAAAATAATAGCTTATTCTAATATACTGTTCTGTATTGATGATGATGTTGGAGAGTTTCTTCATGTTTTTAGAACTTTATATTATCAATTGCCTCTTAATTATTTGTTTGCTATCGGGGGCTTAATAAAATTCTTATATTTTAATAGCCCTTTGCATATTAAGGATAACATAGTATGAGTAGGTTTACTCAAGTTTATCTTGCTTATGCTGTAAGTCTTTCATATTCTTCTGTAGGATGCTTCTGTGGTTTCTATCTCAGTATTTCCTCCTTGCTTTTAGCTTTGTTACACTTATAGGGAACCAAGACTGAAATATGAACACGTTCTCCAACTTTTCTTCTAGTACTTTCCTTGTTTGTTTTGTTTTACTTCACCTTAAAGTCTTTCATCTTTCTAGAGTGTGTTTCTATATAAAATTAATGTCATCGCCAGCTTTAATTTTTCTCTAAAGACCAGGAAGGGGAGAAGAGCAAGGCATATTCAGAGCGTGAAAGGAACCTCAGGGTGGCCGCCCTGCAGCCCTGGGGGATGTTCAGCAGTGAGACTGGAGGCATCGTGAGTGCCAGGTGTCGGACTCCGTGTAGAACATGCTGAGTTTGGTGCCTGTGGGACGTCAACGTGTGCTAATGGGTCACCTGGGTGTGTGATGAATTTTGGTGCTTGAATCTCCAGGACTGGTCCTTGGAATGGATGTAAAACGAATGAGTCCACTAGCATTCCCACTTAAGAATGCTCATAAAAGCTGTAGTCATAATAGCTTTATTCAAACTGGAAACAACCCAAATGGCCATCCGCAGGAGAATGGGTAATCAAATTGTGGTATTCTACTCCCACAGTGAATGCTGTTAGTACACTCACTAATGTGGCTCAGCCTCAAGACCTTTATGTTGAGCAAACAAAGCTAGACACAAAAAGAGTGCTTACCTAAGATTTCATTTACATGCACTCAAGAATAGCAAAGCTACTCTCATGCTGATCAGAGTTGCGGTTTCCTGTGGGGAAACCTGGGCTTTACCTGGGCTGGGGACTGAGATAATGGTGCAAGGCTGGGAATTAATATTCTATCAGTTTGGTGTCAGGTCTATGGACATACATAGAAATTTAAGCTGTGCACTAAAGATTTATATGTTTTACTGAGTATGAATTACAGTTTAAAATAAAAAAAATATTGAGACTGGATAAAAATGTTCAAGGGGCCAGCACTGTGGCTTAGGGTGTAGAGCTGCCACCCACGGCGCTGGCATCCCATATGGATGCTGGTTCCAGTCGCGGCGGCTCCACTTCTGATCCAGGTCTCTGCTAATGCATCTGGGAAAGCAGTAGATGGCCCAAGTCCTTGGGTCCCTGCAACTCGTGGGAGACCAGGAAGAAGTTCCAGGCTCCTGGCTTCAGATTAGCCCAGCTCCAGACGTTTTGGCCATTTGGGGAGTGAACCAGCAGCTGGAAGACTGACCTCCCTCCCTCTCTCCTTCCCTCCCCTTCTCTCCCTCCCTCCCTCCCTCTCTCCCTCTCTCCCTCTCTGTCCCCCTCCTTTTTCCTCTCTGTAACTCTGCCTTTATAAATAAATAAATCATAAAGTTAAACATTATCTCACAAATAGATCGACTGAAGCCCAGAGACATGACAGGATTTGCTCTGAGTCAGTGTTTTATCAGCAGCCTGATTTCAAGGCTGGAGCCAAGTGATAATGGAATTGGTTAGGATGGAGAGAGCCCCTGGGCGAACCATAGCCAAGGTCAAAGCTGCAGTCCCAAGAGTGGAAACTGAGGCCGAAACCCCATGCTTGGTTTTCTGCCCCTTGCAGCGCAGGTCAGCATGAGCTGGGTCTGGGGGCGGGCTTCCGCTGACCCCTTCCCTTGCACAGCACATCTTCTTGGCAAAGGGCAGTAACATAACATAGCGTGGGGAGCAGCTTACAAACCCCAAAACGAAAGTCCACGAGGAACAGACCGGGTGACGATCACATGTAGCTCCAGACACTGTCAGTGATACTGGATACTGAGCCATTTGCAGGCCACACACACCTCCGTGCCACCTGCTGGGGTCCTAGCCTGGGCTCTCGCCCTTTGCAGGGAAAGTGGGCAGCAATGGGACAGCCTGTGGTTTCCTCTTTGGTCCACAGGAGGAAACACTGCCTCCTCCCGCTGCTCTCTAAGGAAACCGATTCAAGGGCGCTGCATCTCTCAGGTTGTGTTTCAGAGGGAGAAAAAGCAGTTGTTTCGGTCCTTAAGTGAAGGCAAAGGCAGACCTCATTTAGAGGTGATTGTTGCTTCCCGGGGACCGGCAGCATTTGCTGGCAGCCACAGGTTAACCACAGGGCGCTGGTGCCAATTCCGAAGCCTCCGCGACCTTTCATGTCCACGGAGGAAATTGCCCACGGATGTGAAGAGTCATTTCACAGAGGTGCCGGGGCCGGTGCACCTGTGTCCTGCCTCCCCAGAGGAAGAAGCTGGGAGAGGGAGGCTTTTGCTACAGCCACTGGCGTCCCCAGGTCTCCCTCAGATGCAGGTCCTGGATGGCCCTGGGCTGTTTTCTCTTTTGTCTTGGCTCCTGCTGATGTTCATTTAATGTTTTCTGTCAGAACCAGGGCAGGCCGTGCGAGAGGGAGCTTCCTCTGGATTTGGGGAAAGTGAGGATGTGCAGGCTGCCAGAAGAGAGCTCAGTGATGTTGCTGAAATGTGGATTTTCATACAGTTCACAAACTTCTCACCTCCCACCCGGCTTGGCTGGGGAAGTAAGAATTAAGGAGCTCCAACATTTTCTTCTAGCACAATGAACTTTAAAAATGGAATTGCTGTGCAAAGCAATGACTGATATTTCAGTAAACAGGCTAAGTACGATTGTGTTACGGTTATTTCCGCTGTGACATTTCTTTGCATTTAGAATAGCATCTGCAGGGGGGTTTGGAGACCGGGTGGATTTCCCTTCTCAGCCCAGTTTCTTCAAGTTAGGGGTCAGAGAACCTCAATGGAAGGAATTGTCAAGTCAAGCTTTGCTCTCCGGTCACCAGGTTTCTTTTCATTTTCCTCTTTGCATTCTGTCTCTCCTTTAATAATAGCCAATGCCTTTGGACACCACGAGGCAGAAACTAATAATGCATTGGAAATCTATTAAATAAACTGATTGAAAAGATGGCATGGGGGCAAGAGACATTGTCATTCCCCCAGCAGGCCCCGGGAGCTCTGCTAGATGCTTGACGTAAGTGATCTCTGTTGCCAGAGCTGGAAGTGGCTGCCAGCCGCCCTCACTTCCCTGGTGCTGTGGCCTCGGAGGTCCCCGTGATGAAGCTTGTGGATTCCTAGGGGACTGGCCTGGCTTGGAATCCCGTACACATCCCAGAACAGGCAATTCAGTGTTAGCTATTAAGTCCTGCTTTTCAAAAGGCAGAATTTTGCAATTTATATAGATTAAGTCCCTGTCTGTGCTACAGCAATCCCCCAGATCCCTCTTTCTCCCCTATTCCATCAGCATAATCCCCCTTCGTTCCTATAAGTACTAGGGATGTTGTTAGCCGAAGGACTGCCTGTAAACATCTAACGGATGGCCTCGTTGCAGGGATTTGTCCTTACCAGGTTCCCCCAGTAAATTCAGCCTCGATGTGGACCAGAAGGCTGCCATCTTGACCACAGTGCTGCCAACCCCCTTCCCCAGAGGTACTGTTCAGAGTGCAGGAGCTGCTGAGCCTCCGCGGATGTGGGTCCCAAGTATGCTGTGTCTGGTCATCTGTCTTTGCATCTGCTGCAAGCTGGCCTTGAACAGCCTTAAGGGCAAATGCACTTGGCTGTGTTGTAAGGCAAGAGTCATAGGCAGAGTGATAGATTCTGGGGGCTGGTTTGTCCCTCAGAGTTTAGGTACTTGTAGCTTGGTCCCAGGGTGGCGATGTTGAGAGGTAGAGCCTTAAGGAGCACGGGTTTAGTGCGAGGCCCCAAGAACACCGAGGGCGCTGCCTTAGGGGAGGGACTGATGCTCAGCTCACAGAGTGCGTGAGTTCCCCCGAGAGTGGGTGATGCTCAAAGGAGGGAGCCTGGCCCCTGGGTCACACTCGTTCCTGTCTCACAGTGTGATCTCTCCCTCTTGCTCACACTCCCTACTATAACGCCATCCGCCGTGTCATGGTGGCCCCAGACCCTGGCAAGGGCAGCCCCTTCTGAGTGAGGATGTGCCTCGTGCCTGTGGCGTGTTGCCTCTCCCTGGGCGTCAGCAGCCACTTCTCCTGTCTCGAGTTAAGGATGAATCGATTGTTAATGTCCTGGAGCTTCTTTACCCTAACCACAGTGGACTCCACGTCCTGCAGTCAACAACCATAGCTCTGTGTCTTCTCCATAGAGAATGGGGCGCATGCAGCACCCAGGTTCAGAGGCGAGAAAACCTCTTGGTTCTGACTTTGCTCTGCTAAGTTGGGAAAGCTCCTGAGAGTTGCCACCTGTCTCTGAGCTTCAGTTTCCTCATCCATAATGTAGGGATAACACAGCGACTGATACCATTGTAGTGCAGCTCGAGTAGTCAGCTGTATAAAAATTCTGGTCATGATATGATATTCCTGGACTCAGAAAGACAGGGTTTGTACCACCGGCATCCGCTGACTGCATGGTGTTAAAGCAGTTGCTTCTCTCTGAGCCTTGGTCTTCTCAGCTGCCAATGGGAGGCACTGGCTAGCACCTGAGTGAGATATTAATGATGAGGCAGAGATGGAAGACTTGAGCACAGGATCTGTCACACCTACCTTGAGTTGTAGGGAGGACCTTATGCCTCAAGTGCCTTGGGGTTGGTGTGGCTGTTGGCAGTTTGCTGCTTTTGGATCTTCCTTAGAGGGGCTCTTTCCGCCTAATTGGCCAGGATGGAAAAAGGCTGCTGACAATATGGCTTTTGTGATTTGAGCAAGGCAGGTGCCTGCCCGAGGGGATTGTGTGAACAAACCCAAAGAGAACAATTTTCAATACTGCTTTGCCACTTGATAGATGTGTGAGTTGAGAAAGTCACATCGCTTATCTTCTTATCTCCTTCCAGTCTTTGCTTAAATGTCATCTTCTTAGAAAGGCTTTTCATATTAATCGGCTTTATTGTACTAACAGAGAAATAATATCATTGGCTTACACAACAGATTTTTTTTTAAGCTCACATCACCCATATGTGTCAGCGCCATGGTACCCGTGGCTCCGTCTCACATGTGCATTCCAGGACCCAGGGAGAAGGACCGACCATCTCTTGCTGGGACATATTCCCATGGCTGAAGGTAGCAACGAGAGATTGAACTAGACATGCAAGTGCATTCTTTTAAAAGAAAATTATATGTTTGATTTATTTGAAAGGCAGAGAAATAGAGATATTCCATCGCTGGTTCACTACTCAGATGCCTGTAATAGTCTGGACTGGGCCAGGCCACAGGTAGAATATGGGAATTCAATCTGCATTTGTGATCCGAGTGACAGGACCACAGCTACTTGGGCCATCACGTGCTATGTGTTAACCGGAAGCTGGAATCAGGAGAGGAGCCAGGATTCGAATCCAGGAAGTCTGATGTGGAGTGTTAACACACAAGGGGCATCTGAACTTAGGCCAGCACCCTCCCCAAAGCACATTCCTGATGGCTGTGGTATACTTCACCTCTGCGCCGTGCCAAGCCTCGTCTCTGAGACAAGAAGGTCGTCTTAACCAGCGGAGTTGAGTGTTCTCCAGGGGCTTCATTAGCAGTGCCCTGAGTTCTTTTGGCTTTTTATGTTTGTTTTATTAATTTATTTGAAAGGTGGATTGACAGAGAGGGAGAGACAGAAGAAGTTCCTTGATCTGCCAGCTCAGTCCCTTCCTGGGCGCAATAACGGGGCTGATCCAGGCCAAACCTGGGAGGCCAGCAAGCACTTGGGCCGTCGTCTGCTGCCTTCTCAGGCGCGTTCCTAGGAGGCTGGATCAGAAGCAGAGCAGCAGAGACTCAAACCAGCATTCTGTGACAGGACGCCAGTGTCACGGGGTGACACGCAGGTCGGGCCGAGGATTGCTGTGAATTCCTCTATGGGCCGAAATGCAGACCTTGGCTGTCAGTTCCCACGATCTGGTCTGCTGACAAGAACTCACCAGTCTGTGGATGAGACACCAGGGTAAACGACTGGGAGAAGCAGCCTGAACTTGGTAACACAGCATTTTCCTGAAATTTTGCATAAAAGTAACATATCTAGTGTTAAAACAGTTGTCTTAGATTTTTCCTTTTTGTAGGGAGTGAGGAGGCCTGGTTCAAGAAATGTAAAACTTATAATATGACTCCTCACCCCCAATTTGCCTCTCCTTTTATGTAAAACCTCCATCTTCTATTTCCAGTGTTCAATACATCTTTAATCTTTTTCTTTTCATTGACAATTGAGCACAAATTTGACCGGCTTAAGTTCCATGAGCATCCAATTGAGGCTAAAAATTTACCACTTTCAACGATGCTTAATGGTTCCCGTCATTGCCTCGAGTTTATGGGCCTGTGCTTCTCATCATAGACGCGAGCGCTTCCATAATTTCATTTCGCTGTTCAGTTTTCACAGAATAATAATGAATGACAACATGAAAAAGATTGCACATACTCCTTCCTCCCAACCTACTTCCTGGGCATCCAGCAAGTGGCTGTCACTCCAGTAGGCAGTGGGGACCCTGCAGTGGGCACGAGGACAGTAGCCCTGCTTTCACAGAGTTTGCAAACCCCGCGGGGAGATCAATGCATCAAAGATAATATGCAAATGAGTGATGCAGCCAGCACCTAACTAGGGGCAGGCAAAAGTCGCCATTGGGTGATAGTTTCATTTTTTTAAAATCTGTTAATGCACCAAGCATACATGTGTTGATATGTTGCACAGTACTCCATAATGATGTACAAATATTGAATGCTAATTTTTTAAATTAAAGATTTATTTTATTGGAAGGCAGATTTACAGAGAGAGGGAGAGACAGAGATCTTCCATCCGCTGGTTCGCTCTGGCGTCTGACTCCAGCTTCCCACTAAGGCAGATCCTAGAGGCAGTGGTGACTACGTAAGGAGCTGCATTCCTGCTGCTCACGTGGGAGACCTGGACTGAGTCCTGACTCCCAGCTTTGAGAGTGAACCAGTAGCTGGGGTCCTCCCACTCTTTCTGCCTCTCAAATGAATTTTTAAAAGTTCAGAAAAAAGATGCCCCTGTGTACCAAAGGAAGAATTATTTCAGATTGAACAAACGAAATTCAAGGACTGACTGTATGTGATTATTAATTCTTTTATCTTAAGAGGTCTTTGTTTTTTAGTCTGCAAATGCTACAGATATTTTCTCACTTAGATAACGAGGCCCCAGGATCAGGGAATGCTCAGCAGCTTTTATCCTCTCATCATCTCTCTCCTCCTCCCTGTCATCCTGCCTCCCCCCATATATATCTAAAAACATTATTAAATTGTAGGTATTTATGGCATATAGTGTGATGATTCGATCCATGTATGCTGTGTGCAGTGATTACAGCAGGGTCATCAGCACTTCCACTTCCTTAAGCATTTCTTGAAACTTTTATTAACATGTAGTATGTATGTATGTAGTATGTATGTATGGTACTGTAACATGCAGTGTTGTGTGTATTGGTGGGGTGCAGTGTGCTGTCTCAATGTCCATGTGCAGGTGCACTGGTCTAGTCAAGGCCACTAGCATTTCTAGCTCCTTCTCCCTGCAGCTCATCTCTTCTACATGCTCGTGAAGTATGTGATGGGTTATTGTGAGCCGTGCGCACCCCGCTCTGTTGCCTGAGCCGGAAGCCACAGCAGCATCCGAAGTGGCGCTCTCCGTCACTGCACACCCATGCAGTTGCTCAGACCCGTGGGTTCTCCCACCTGAGCAGCGCCTCCTGCGTCCACGCTCCCTGTCCATCCCATGATGCTGCTTGGTGAAGAGAACTCGCTGCATCCTGGACCACAGCAAGAGCCTTCCTGCTTCAGGTCTCCATCTGGACCTGCCTTCCAGGAAGACTCCAGAACCTCTGAGCTGGCCACTTGCTCAGTTGGAATTCTGTGGAGTAGAGAGAAAATGTGCATGGCGGGGGGTGGAGGAGAGGAGAGAAAAAGGTGTGTAGAAAAGTGTGCATGCACCTGTGTGGAGAGGAAGGGAAGAAACACGTGCAGGTGAGAAAAGGGGGAGCTGGGTGGTGGGAAAGAGAAAGGAGGCTCTGTGAGGGGGTCACAGCATGTGGCGAGAGAACGTGGAGATGCAGGCCGAGAGACACTGCAGCCCTCAGATGATGAACGGATGGATGGACAGACTGCTCGCCCTGGATCTCTGCCTGGCGCATCTGTACAGGGTTCACAAGCTTGCTGGTCTCCTTCTCAACTCAACTTTTTCTGATTCTTCCCAGGTTTCTGTTCTTTCCAACAAAGGAGACCTGCCACACACTGCACGGGGAAGCAAGATGTATGTGCACCCAGAATGGTGCTCTGGAGTCTCTCTCTCTCTCTCTCTCTCTCTCTCTCTCTCTCTGTTTCTCTCTCTCTTCCTTTTTCTTTAAAAAAGATTTATTCATTTATTTTAAAGGCCAAGTTGGTGGGGGTTGGGGGGGAGAGAGAGAGAGATCTTCCATCTGCTGGTTCACTCCCCAAATCGCTGCAATGGTGAATGCTGGGTCAAGCCAAAGCCAGGAGCCAGGGGCTTCATCTGGGGCTCCCATGTGGTTACAGGAGCCCAAGCACATTGGCAGGTGCATTGGTAGGGAGATGGATCAGAAGTGGAGCAGATGGGACTCGAACTGGCTCCCATGTGGGATACTGGCCTTGCAGGCAGCAGCTTAACATGCTATGCCACAGTGCCAGCCCCTGAGCCTCTCTTGAAATAGACACCTTGGCAGGTCTGATGAAAGCCTCTGGCATTTATGACTTAGTTATGGGGTGGGGGACATTATTTGGAGACGAACCGCACCACAATACTTGTCACCACCCCAAGGAACCTTCCCCTATGTTGGGACCCCAGCTTCTAGAGAGGGAACCACAGGGTGTTCTGGGGCTGCCAGCGTGGCTCATCTTAGAGGAAAATGTGGTGGGGAGTCCCAGACAGTGAAGTTTGAGGGTCCCCTGCCTTTCTGGAGGAGGCAACAGAGATGAGTTTTCTGTTTAACCCTCTTTTAAGCTTTATGTGTAGCTGGCACTGATGGATGCATTGTGGGCATGGCTGAATGTAGACATTAATATGGACACAACTGTAACCATGCATGGTTGCCGCCTTTTCTACATGTTGTCTTACTTGCTTGTCTTCTGTTGCTATCATTTGGTTTCTGACCTGTGGTGTGGGGTGGCAGGGAAAATCATGACTCTAGAGACATGAGCTAATCTAAATGTCAGAATGGAAGTGCAATATTGAAATATACGCCACAGAAGAAAACCATGCCCAGCTGGATTTACTCATGAATGCCCAGATAGAATGTGTTCCATAAATGTAGCTGATTCCCATTTTTGTTGAATAAAAATAATATTCAGTGTTTCAGGTTATGTCAGTCCTTGAGACAGTATTTTTTAAGACTTTGGGTTGAATAGAAAAGGAATAAAAAAGTTTATTGCCTTATTCATAGTGGTTGTGTAAGTAGAATAGAATGGTTTTTTGGTGGGATTTGTCATTGACTTCTACATGGTGATGTATGACATAGTCTCTGTCAAATCACATTCAAATCAGGCATTCTCCCATGGCCTCAGTTCCTCCTTAGACAGAGTTTCTGAGGACCAAGAATACAAGGGAGCTTCAAAAACATCATAGAAAATGGAAATAAGAGATTAATTTGGTGCACAAGCTGGAAATCCATGCGTAGATTTTTCCTAATGTGCATTTTGGTGGACTGTCTGAAGACCCTGATGCATGCCAGCTAAGTGCTGGCATATGGAAAACAGAAACAATTAATGGCCCCTGCCTTCGGGTATGTACACACTAGCAATGGATTTTGGAGTATCACCGGAACATTCTCCAAGTACTTACTGACACTTGGCTTTTGGAGAAAGTCAGGGATCACCCTGCATTCTGTAGCTTCGGTCGTCAAAGCATGACGGGCAGGGGCGTCTCACTGTAGAAGTGCCCAGGCTCATTATGATCCTCTGCAGTGTCTCTTGGATGTCTGCACAGGAATCATTCTTACCGTCTTGTTCACCACTTATTCCCTTGTTCTCCCTTTAGACCCGGGCACTGAACGGACGTCACTCACCTGCTCTCAACACTTCTAAGCCATCTTTTTTTCTAAGCAGGGTACAATTTCCTCTTGGTTTATAAAATTAAGACATTTTCTATGGGATAATAGAGAAAAGTTTAAGGAAGAATAACAATCCTGTAAGTTAGAGATCATACTGATAATAATCCTTTCTATTTTCTACATCCTTTTTTCTACAATGTATGCTTTTCTTAAAAGTTGAGACCATGATGTGTGAAGTTCTCTATACTATTTCTATGGTTAAAATAGATCAGAATACTTCTCCATAATGTGAATATTCTTCTGAAGCATCGTATTTAGTGGTGGAATGACATTTTACTGTACAGAGATCCTGTAACTGACTTAATTCCCAAATAGAGTAATTTTAGAATTTTCCATAATTTTCACTGCTATTATATGTATGATGAGAAGCATCTGTGTCTAACATTATTATTATTTTGGGTAAAGTCCAGGAAATTTAATTACTGAGTCAAAATGTAAGGAATCATGCCACATTGAATTTTTCTAAAAGATTTATTTATTTGAAAGAGTTACACAGAGAAAGAAGGAGAGGAAGAGAGAGAGAGGTCTTCCATCTGCTGGTTCACTCCCCAGATGGCCACAACAGCTGGAGCCACAATCCGAAGCCAAGAGCAGAAGCTTCCTCTGGGTCTCCTACGCAGGTGCAGGGGCCCAGGGACTTGGCCATTTTTTTTTCCCTTGGCCCTGTGCTTTTTTTCCCCCAACTTTTATTTAATAAATACAAATTTCCAAAGTATAACTTTTGAATTATAGTGGCTTTTCCCCCCATAACCTCCCTCCCACCCACAACCATCCCATCTCCCATTCCCTCTCCCATCCCATTCTTCATCACGATTCATTTTATTTTTTTTACTGACAGAGTTAGACAGTGAGAGAGAGAGAGACAGAGAAAGGTCTTCCCTTTCTGTTGGTTCACCCCCCAAATGGTTGCCATGGCTGGCGCGCTGCGCTGAATTGAAGCCAGGAGCCAGGTGCTTCTTCCTGGTCTCCTATGCAGGTGCAGGGTCCAAGCACTCAGGCCATCCTCCACTACCTTCCCGGGCTATAGCAGAGAGCTGGACTGAAAGAGGAGCAACCGGGACAGAACCGGCGCCGCAGGCGGAGGATTAGCCTAGTAAGCCACGGCGCCAGCCACGATTCATTTTCAATTATCTTTATATACAGAAGATCAACTTAGTATATACTAAGTAAAGATATCAACAGACTGCACCCACTCAGGTCATAGCAGAGAGCTGGATCAGAAGTAGAACAGCTGGGACTCGAACCAGTGCCCATATTGGATGCTGACACTGCAGGCGACGGCTTTACCTGCTCTGCCACAGCACCAGCCCCACCACGTTGAATTTTATCTTTTCACTATATTGGCCAGTAATAAAAAAATGCCATTTTAAAGTTAGATTTTGTTAATTAACATTGATGCTCTACATGGCAACGTCATCTTCATATCTTTTCTAAATGTACATTGAGACAAGCATTGTGCACAGTAGGTGAAGCTGCCACTTGGCATGCTCACAGCCCTTATCAGAGTGCTGGGCCAGGCCTTGGGTACTCCATTTCTGCTTCATCTTTCTGCTAGTGATGGCCCAAGCACTTGGGTCCCTACCACCCACATGGAGACCCAGGTGGAGTTCTAGGCTGTTGGCTTTGAACTGGCCCAGCCCCAGCTATGGCAGGCATTTGGGGAGTAAACCATCAGATGAGCAATTGTGTGTGTGTGTGTGTGTGTGTGTGTCACTTTGCCCTCCAAATAAATACAAAGGTTAATAAGAAATAAATGTAGATGATCTACTTATGTCTTTTGAAAATTTTTAAAACTATCTTGGGGGTGGACATTTAGATGCCAGTCGAGACGACTCCTGCCTCCAGCACCTGACGCCAGCTTCCTAGTGTTGTAATCCTTGGAAGGGATTAAACTGTATATAGATTTGTGTCAATTTTTTCTCATGTGTGTAATTGATCATTTTATGATATCAAATATTCTAATATTTTATATCTAAATAAAATACCCCATGTGGATCTTTTGTTTCATAAACACAGGAATCAAATTGCGGAAGGCTATGCTAGCTACTAGGGATACAAATGTGATAAAACCACTGCATTCTGCAACTTTGTATTTGGTCTTGCATCCCAGTCAAGGAGGCTCACAGGTCTCAAGATCTGTGGTTGGCAACCTGGCAACCCAGGTGAGACGATGGTTGATTCCAGTCAGAAGCCTATAGTCTTGAAATTCAAAAGAACCAGAGGCTGACACTGTGGTGTAGCAGGTAAAGCCACCGCCTGCAGTGCTGCCATCCCATACAGGCACCGGTTTGAGTCCCGACTGTTCCACTTCCGGTCCAGCTCTCTGTTGTGGCCTGGGAAAGCAGTGGAAGATGGTCCAAGTCCTTGGGCCCCTGCACCTGCATGGGAAACCTGGAAGAAGCTCCTGGCTTCAGATTGGCTCAGCTCCAGCCACTGCAGCCAACTGGGGAGTGAACCATCGGATGGAAGACTTCTGTGTCTCTCTCTGCCTCTTCTCCTTTTTCTGTATCTGTGTAACTCTGCCTTTCAAATAAATAATCTTTTAAAATAAAAACACCATTGAATCAGTTCAAGTCCAAAGGTAGGAACAAACTAATGTCCTAGCTCAGAGGCTGTCAGGGGCAATTCTCTTATTCGTGGGAAGATCGACCTTTTTCCTCTAGTCATGCCTTCAGCTGATTGGATGACGCCCACTCACAATGAGGGGAGGAAATCTGTTTTACTCTGTACAGTGATTTAAATGTGGAACTCATCCAAAAACACCTTCAGAGAAACGCCCTTGAAGAATGACCAAGTGTTTGGGCACCTTGTGTCCCAGTTAAGTTGACCCACTAAATAAATTCTCCAGGAGGTGATGGGCATTGCACTGGGAGCCTGAAGAACAGGTGCACTGGGGAGGTGCACATGTGCTTCTGGGCAGGGAAATGGCTCTTAGATGGGGTAAGCTGTGTGTGTTTGAGGCAGGGGGAGAGGGGCTTGAGGGAGGCTGGTGAAGGGAAGGGAAGGAGACACAGGTTGAGGATAGAGATGCCGAAAGCTGCCTGCTCCCAGCAAGCTCAGGCCATGCTGATGAGTCCCGATTCCCCCAGTATAGCAGATGGTTTCTAGAGAAATTTGATGGGAAGTGATGTGATGTAACTTTTGTTGGAAAGGTCCCTGTCTGTCTGCTGTGGGGAGAACAGATTGGTGGAGATGACCTGAGTGAAACGGGGGAGGCTAGTGAGGATGTTTTTTGTGGACATGGGAGTGGCTTTGAATCTGAGTATCAAAGTGAGCAGATGAAGACATATTTGGTAGGTTCCAAATGTTTTTAGAACTTGGTATTTGGCTGGCTGTGGCAGGTACAATGTGGGATGCATTTGAAACTGGTCCTGGGGCGACCGTCTGAAGGAACTGGGGATTAATGATGGGCAGGACTGGAATGGAGGCACCAGAGGTACGTGGTATGGGGACAGCCCGGGGCTCGTTGTGGGACATGCACCTGTGGGATACCCAAGAGCAGGTGGTGAGCAGGCAGTGAGGCTGCATCCCTCAGTGAGAGGTCTGGCCTACACGTGTCGACTTGTGAGTGAAGACGGCTCCCACACGTGTGGGTGCTTTCTCAGTGCCAGGTACTGGCCAAGGTCCTGATAAAGACTATTTCATTTCATCCCCACAATAAACGCAGTAGTCAGGCATAGCTGTTGACCCCATTTTACAAGTGAAGAAGCTGAGGCATAGAGAGGTTAAGTATTAGTTGAAGGTCGTAATACATGCAGACAGCAGGATTGAACCTGGTCATCTGTCTCCTTACTTTAGACCACTATGTGGTCCTGGCTTCTCTCCTAGCACAGAGGAGTTTGAGAGTGGGCCTCACACTTTGCTGTGCATCAGTCTTCTGGAAGGCTTTTTAATTTAATTTTATTTATTTTTTTATTTTCTTGACAGGCAGAGTGGACAGTGAGAGAGACAGACAGAGAGAAAGGTCTTCCTTTGCCGTTGGTTCACCCTCCAATGGCCACCGCGGCCGGCGCACCGCGCTGATCCGATGGCAGGAGCCAGGTACTTTATCCTGGTCTCCCATGGGGTGCAGGGCCCAAGCACCTGGGCCATCCTCCACTGCACTCCCTGGCCACAGCAGAGAGCTGGCCTGGAAGAGGGGCAACCGGGACAGAATCCGGCGCCCTGACCGGGACTAGAACCCGGTGTGCTGGCACCGCCAAGGCAGAGGATTAGCCTAGTGAGCCGCAGCGCCGGCCCTGGAAGGCTTTTAGAATGCAGATTGCTGGACCTCACCCCTAGAATCTGATTCAGGGAAGTCCAGGATGGGGACCAAGAATTTCCATTTCTGACAAGTTTCTAGATTATACTTAAGCAGTAGATCCACAAGTAATGCTTTGGGAACCACTGAGTTAAGATATTGGAAGTATTTCTCAGACTCTTCTGTGAAAAACTAGAATCTTAGACTCCACGTTAATCCTTCTGCTGATTGATAATGACCCTGGGAAAGGATTGAATATTATATATATATATATATATTATATATTTAAAGATTTATTTTATTTATTTGAAAGACAGAGTTACAGAGAGAGGTAGAGACAGAGAGGTCTTCCATCCACTGGTTCACTTCCCAGATGGCTGCAATGGCCAGAACTGCACTGATCTGAAGCCAGGAGCATCCTCTGGGCCTCCCACATGGGTCAGGGGCCCAAGGAGTTGGGCAATTCTGCTTTCCCAGGCCATAGCAGAGAGCTGGATCAGAGGTGGAGCAGCCAGGACTAGAACTGGCACCCATATGGAATGCCAGGGCTTTAGCCTGCTGCACCACAGTGCTGGCCCCCTGAATATTATACTTTTTAGGAAATTTCCCACATTATTCTTATGAAGAGGTTGTTTGGACGAAGCATCCAGGAAAAAGCATAGAACAGCTTTTCTTACCTTGTAGTCTCAAAGTTAAAATTTTGCAATGCTTTGTACCAGCCCCAGAAGGTGTGAATTATTTGGGTATCAGGATTCTTAAATCTCTTTTGAAAACTACTAATGAGCAGCCAACGTCGAGAAGCACAGGTGTAGATTAAAGTGGTGGTTCTCACACTTGAGGATGCATCGCAAACTTTGGGAGAGCTTCGCTGATCTCACATCGCCAGGCCCCACCCCCCGGACTTCTCATTTGGAAGATCTTGGGTTGGGCTGGAGAATCTGCCTTTCTAACCAGTCCCCAGGTGATGCTCCTGATGCTGGTGCAGGGACCACCCTTCGAGATGCATGCCTCTAGGAAAAGAATAGGAGAGAATCTAAGGAAACCTGACCCTGAGAAAATAGAGGAGTGACCCAGCAAAGGACCCTGCAGTAATTAACTTGCGTGGAAGAGAAAGGACCAGATGCATAGAATGTTGCTGGGGTCTCAGGTGAGGGAAGGACCAAAGTGTGCTTTGAATTAGGGGCAGAACGCCCTGGTGACTGTGTAAGCTCACTGGGACTGAAGAGTGAAGTGGAGGTTGGTATGTGTCTGAATCAGAACGGGATGTAATGAGGAACTGCAAGTAAGTTTCTGGAACTCTTTTGGGGAGAGATTTTGAGTTAGCCTATCATTGACTTTGTACGTGATTTCCAGTTTTCCATTATTCTGCTGTTTCAGAGAGCAAGGCTCTCTGTGCATCAGTGCAGATTCATAAGACACTTTGAGATAAATTCCTAAAGTTCAGTTTCCAAGTGGAAGTCATTCTGTTCTGAGGTGTTAGATGCGGCATGTGGTTACAGCACACAGAAAACCATGCTGATTTCGCTGATGGACTGAACCACGGATCAAAGGACTTCTCTTTGCCCCACTGCATCACTGATACTCAATACTCCATTTTAATTCAGAGCAGTATCATACAGCAAAAATCCGATTGTTTCTGCTGTGTTCAGTTTTTCCAAGATTGATTTATTTGAGAGGTAGAGTTACAGATAGAGGGAGAGACAGAGATCTTACATCTACTGGTTCACCCCTCAAATGGCCACGAAGGTTGGAGCTGGGCCAATCCAAAGCCAGGGGCTTCTCCTGGGTCTCCCATGTGGGTGCAGGGGCCCAAGGACTTGGAGCATCTTCTGCTGCTTTCCCAGGCATGTTGGCTAGGAGCTGGATTGGAAGTGGAGCAGCTAGGACTTGAGCCAGCTCCCCTATGGGATGTTGGCACCACAGGCAACCGCTTTACCACTATGCCACAGCGCTGGCCCCAGTGGTTTCTCTCATTGATGCCATGTTTAAAGAATTGCCTGTGAAAAGTTTATAAATATTTACTTAAGTTGACATTTTTGTTTGCTTTTGTACTTTCAAAGAGTTGTACTCTATATGGCATTTACTTGGGGATAAAGTTAAGTATTTTTCACATATTTAACTCATTATACCAACGCTATTGAATAACCTGACATTATTGTCCTTTTTTTTTTTATCTTAGATCACTTCATAAAGTTTATGCAAAATGGAATTAATGATAAACTTGGGATAGTGGTTAAGATACTGTTTTGGATGTCCACATCCCATATTGGAGGGCGTGGATTGAGTCCTAGCTCTGTTTTCGATTCAGCTTCCTGCTAATGCATACCCTAGGAAGGAAGCAAATGATAGCTCAAGTGCTCGAGTCCCTGCCACACACATAGGAGACACAGCTGAGTTTCTGGCTCCTGACTTTGGCCTGGCTCAGCCCTGGCTGTTCTGGGCATATGGGGAATGAACCAGCAAAGGGATGAACACTGGCTGTCTCTGTACCTTGCACCCCCATCAACTTTTTTGTCTCTACCTGCCTGTCATTCTACCTTTCAAATAAATAAATCTTTATTTTTAAAAAAGTTGAATTTATTTTCATCAAAAAATAATGAATCCATGCATACAAGGTACATCCAAGATGTTCATGGAAAATCTTTCATGAAAAAAGCCATGCACAGATTTAAAAACATTTTTTTCTTTTTTTTAAACTTTTATTTAATGAATATAAACTTCCAAAGTACAGCTTATGGATTACAATGGCTTCCGCCCCACCTATAACTTCCCTCCCACCCGCAACCCTCCCCTCTCTCGCTCCCTCTCCCCTTCCATTCACATAAAGATTCATTTTTAATTCTCTTTATATACAGAAGATCAATTTAGCATATATTAAGTAAAGATTTCAACAGTTTGCACCCACATAGAAACATAAAGTGAAAAATACTGTTTGAGTACTAGTTATAGCATTAAATCACAATGTACAGCACATTAAGGACAGAGATCCTACGTGAGGAGTAAGTATACAGTGACTCCTGTTGTTGACTTAACAAATTGACACTCTTGTTTATGGCATCAGTAATCACCCTATGCTCTTGTCATGAGTTGCCAAGGCTATGGAGGCCTTTTGAGTTCGCTGACTCTGATCTTATTTAGACAAGGCCATGGTCAAAGTGGAAGTTCTCTCTTCCCTTCAGAGAAAGGTACCTCGTTCTTTGATGACCTGTTCTTTCCACTGGGATCTCACTCCCAGAGATCTTTCATTTAGGTCATTTTTTTTTTTTTTACCATAGTGTCTTGGCTTTCCATGCCTGATTCGGCCGGATCCGAATGCCTTTAAGGGCTGATTCTCAGGCCAGATAAAAAATTTTGTACCAAAAATAAGCTTCCATTTTATCTCCATTTCCACAGTTTCTTTGAAAGATGCTCATGTCTGTGTGTGCTTCTGAGCCTGCTCAGCTCAGGCCTGCTCTGTAGCTACTGACATCACTCTCCCAATTAGGGTTAAGGAGGTGGTGCTCTATATGTGATTCCTAGGGTGGCTGAAGTTTCCCAGACAGCTGGTGTGACAGTCATCATTCTTTTATTCTTTCAGTCTGATTTCATTCATCGTGAATGTAGTATAAAAGCTTAAACCTTTCACGCTGTTGCAAGATTTTCCATGTTTATTCTCTTCGTCATTTCTGTCTGTTGAAAAGGGTCTGGAGGTTGGGGCAGAAATATGCACCACGTGTTATGGATTGATATTGATCAAGGTGCATCCCTCTTTTTTTTTTTTTTAATAGGCAGAGTGGACAGTGAGAGAGACAGAAAGGTCTTCCTTTACCATTGGTTCACTCTCCAATGGCCGCTGTGGCCAGCACGCTGCGGCTGGTGCACTGTGCTGATCTGAAGCCAGGAGCCAGGAGCTTCTCCTGGTCTCCCATGTGGGTGCAGGGCCCAAGCACTTGGGCCATCCTCCACTGCACTCCCGGGCCACAGCGCAGAGCTGGCCTGGAAGAGGGGCAACTGGGACAGTATCCAGCGCCCCGACTGGGACTAGAACCTGGTGTGCCGGCGCCGTAGGGGGAGGATTAGCCTGTTGAGCTGCGGCGCCGGCCAGTGCATCCCTCTTGTGCATAGATGTCACTAAGGTTCGAGATCAATCTGTCTATTCAGGAATTGGGTGTCGCCAAACAATAGAAGATTGAGAAAGGAACGTTGGGGGAACCAAGGCATGTTGAAGGCTCAGAAGAAGCACCAAAGATGTGGCTGCGGAGGTGCAGTATGGTGAGGGAATCCAAGGCAAGAGACAAGCTGCAGAGAGCAGAGCTAGTCAACCAGATCTGCATTCGACAAGCGAGGCAGTGGGCTTTCCCTCGGAGATCAAGGAGCAGACCGTAAGTCAGCAAGCTAGAAAGTGCAAGGCGTCATTTGAATGCAGGGTTTCAAACTTGTGTCACAGATGCAGACAAGAACACCAGAAGCCAGCTTATTACACCAGATAAGCATTGACTAACACACTCTGCTTGGGAGGAAACCACACTTAGTCAAACAAACAAAAAAAAATCTCTGTTTAGCCATCCATTTCAAATTTTTATAGAAAATTGTGTAGGCAGCATCAATTATGCTTGGGCAAATTTAGACTAATTAATGGGTTGACTAAGATAATTATTGAAATTTGCCTATGGATGAAAAGAGGAAAGATGAACCATTTAAATTGCTTTTTGTGTGTGCCTGATGACTATTTCTAAAAGAACGGGCCCACTGGGAAGTGTGTGAATTGGGAGTGGCCCAGCTCTTTGCAGGGTGTGATGATAAAGTAACAAGGCAGATGTTTTAATCAACACACCAGGATTAATGCCTTAAAACGTCGAATATGCATAAATACGTATAACAGACACCTCATAGAGACAGACATACAATTTATCAACGGACAACAGTGTGCAAGAATTCTTCCAGATGTTTTATGGATGTGCTTACTTTTCTCATATAACAACAACCCCATGAAGAAGGTGTTGTCATCTTCAGCATTCAGATGAAGTTCTCGAAGTTTAGGGAGATTAAGTAGAATACTACTTTATTCAGCTGGTAAGGGGAAACGGAATCTAATCCCAGTACATTTTCTATCCTGTCTCTTCAAAACAGCCTCCTTGGGTGATAATTTTCTTGTTGCAATGGGGAGACCATTGCCCAAACCAGACTAAGAAATGCCTTCAAACCCAAGTGTTTTATACACAGTGTATCCTTGTTACTACTTTCCAGTCATTCTAAAATTTTGAAAAATATTTTTGTGGGTTTGTTTTTTCAGTCCACAGATCTAAGCCTGGGCAATTTCTGAAAATTAGATCTCACAAAAAGGGAGCTGGCAGAACATGACAGCGATTCCAGAGTGGAGTGTCCAGCATGCCGGGAGCCGGGGGGGGGGGCCCATTAGAGCCGGTCTGAATTGGTGCTAAAGCAAGAGGTAGCTGGGCTCAAGGGGAGCGGGTCAGCTCATATCGGGAAGACAGTTGGTCTGGGGTCTGGGCAGCTGGCTGTTTATCAGAGTCAGTTGATAGAACCCAACTCAAAAACTTCAATCAATAGAAAAATTTTTCATATAATTAAAAAACTCAGAGGCAAGATTTACCTTATGTCTGACTTCTATTTTCCCATTCTCCCTTTCACCTACGCTGACATGTCTGCTGCTTTCTCTGTATTTGCTAGTGTTTCCCTTCAAGAAATTGGGAAGGTGTTCCTGAGATGCATTCAGTCTTTAACGATTCTTGCTCTACCTGCTGTTGTCATATATTGACTCCCCAGGACCGGAAGGTTGGGAAGGTGATTGACACTCCACTTAGATGATAGGAAGGAGAGTGGCAGTTCATGAAAGCAGTGGCTATGCAGGAGACAGACCAATAGCAGCTACAAAATGGGCCCGAGTTTTATCTTGTAACCCTAGTTGTGAATGTGAAGGAAAATAACTGGCATGTACTTAGAATATAGTAATTATTCAATAATTATTCCATATTTTTTAGCACCAAAGCAGCCACAGTCCCCCCCAAAATTATAAAATTTCAAACCATTTACAGAGCTCATGCCCATTTTTAATTTGAAGCTAATAATCTTGACTTTGTCTAAGAACTTTGGCTGTAGTCAGAATTATTTGTTCATTGAATGATTGAGATTGAGCCTTAAGATAGAAATGAATCAGGATGGGCCTTCTGCTCTTGAGACTGTCGTGAGCTTGTACCACAGTGGCGTTGAGATGCCCTGGGTGTGTCTGGTCGGCAGGAGAGCAGGGGGCAGGGTCACAGCTACCTGCCGGAGGTTGCACGTCATGCCAACTGCAGTGTTTCCCTCCCTCGCTATAGCTGTGGTGAGAACTGTGGTGAGGAGAGACGCGTCTTTGCCCAGGTTCTAGGCAGAGAAGTAAGCAGGTGCTTCCTCACACGGGCTCTTTGCCCATGTATTCAGTGTCTATTTCGTGGAGGTGCGATGAAGCTGACTTCCCTTCTGTCCTCCAGAGCAGGCAGAGTTGATGACCAGCCTCAGTTTACAGCATCTAATAATATTGGTCCCCCAAAGGTCCCCCTTGTTTCATTTAAGTCACCCCTTTGAATCCCTGTTTTCATCTCCCATTTCTCTACATCCCCACTGTTTGTGATCTGGAAAAATGCCCTTTGTTAGTTTATTTTGAGTCTTTTAAATCTGCACAAATGATTCATTTATAGCTTGTGCTACTTCATTCTTTTGTAATCACTAAATTTTTAGGTTCTTTCTGGGTTACTGCATGTGTATTTCACATGTTGCTTTGAACGCTTGCATTGTGGCCTACAGTTTGCTTATCCATTCTCCTATAATAGGTGCCAGATTGTCTCCAAATCACCACCAACTGACATTTTCATTTGCATATACTCGTGGAATTCTGGGAGACGTTCTCTGGACTGCAAATCAGGGCGTGAATGTCTGAGTCTTAGATTGTAAGGATTCTCGTTGGACTAATGACTACAGAGTGTTTTCCAGAATGGCTGTGCCGGTCTGTGTTCTTGGAGTTTTAGTTGAGTATTACTGTATCTCCACAGTCCTGACCTTATTGGATTTTGTCTAGCTTTCTTTTTAAAATTTATTTATTTATTTATTTATTTATTTATTTATTTGAGAGATCCATCTTCCATCTACTAACTCACTCCCCAGATGGCTGCAATGGCTGGAGGTAGGCCAAGCTGGAGCCAGGAGCTTCTTTCAGGTCACCCATGTGGGTAGCAGGAGCCCGAGCACTTGGGCCATCTTCCGCTGCTTTTCCCGGGCCATTCGCAGGGAGCTGGATCAGAAGTGGAGCAGCCGGGACTCAAATGGGCACCCATATGGGATGCTAGCATCGCAGGGGGCGCTTTTATCCAGTATGTCACAATGCCTGCCCCTAACTTTCTTATGTGTTTGGCAGTCTGTTAAGTGTAAATGATGGTACAGTGTTTTAATTTTTGTTTCTCTGATAATGATGTTTGAACATTACTCCAATGCTCATTAACATTTTAAATGCTACTTCTTTACTAATTATCTGGTTGTACCTTTTACCTATTTTTCTGGAGGAAGAATGCCTATCATTTTTAAATATTCATAATGTGCATTTATATTCTGGATATTCCTCAGTTGTCTGTTGTAGACATTGCAAACCTCTTTTCCACAGTCACGTTCTGTTTGTTTTATTGAATGTAAATTCATGATTTTGTATGATAAATTGCCTCAATTCTTTGCTTTATTGCGTGTGCATTTCAAGCTTTAAGAAGTCATTCACACATAATTCAGATATTCTGCTTACATTTTCTTCTATTAACTTTATAGTTTTAATTTTCCTGTTTTGACATTTGATCCATTTAAAATCTACCTTGTTTGTTCTGTTTATTTTTCTTCATAAGGTAAGCTGGTATGTCCAACACATCTATTAATCTGTCCATCACTTATCTATTGATGTGTAACATAGCCTTTATCATACAGTGCATTTTTATATTTCAGTGGTCTGTTCAGAGTTCACTTTTTAATCCCACCCTAATGATCCTTTTTAGTCTGCCACACGATATTGGATTGGGCAGGTCCCCACTGTTCTACGTTAGCCTCTCATGAATTTTTATTCTTTCTTATGAATTTTAAACTAAGTTTGGTTATTATAAGAATCCAATTAGAACATTTATGGTATCGTATTGAGTTTAAAATGGCCATATTTGTTGTATTTTTGTCTTCTCCAGGTTCTTGCAATTTCTGGATTTGTTCAGTTTCTCCATGTCCATTATTAGACTTTTAAAAGTTGTTTTCTTATAGACGATGTGAACACTTGATTAGGTTAATTCTTAGGTGTATTATAGATTTCTGGAACAGTGTTTGATATATTATTTTTATTATGGTTTTTAGTTAGTCATTCATGGTGTAGAAAATGCTATTGATTTTTTTCTTGAGCTGATACTGTATCCAGCTAGCTAGAAAAACTTTTATTGATTCTAATAATTTGAAGGCTGTGTTGCATTTTCTGAACACATGGTTGTATTATCTGCAAATAATAATTATGTCCAACCTCCTCTAATATTTACACCTCACACTTTTGCTTTCCTTTTCTTTTAACAGAACCAGTGATAGAGGAGGTTTCTGCTGGTTCCCGTAGTAAAAGGAATTTTTTAAGAAAACTTTTATTTAATAAATATAAACTTTGAAAGTATAACTTTTGGATTATAGCGTTTTTTTCCCCCCATAACCTCCCTCTCACCCGCAAACCATCCCACCTCCTACTCCCTCTCCCATCCCATTCTTCATTAAAATTAATATTTAATTATCTTTATATACAGAAGATCAACTTAGTATATACTAAGTAAAGATTTCAACAGATTGCACCCACACAGAAACACGAAGTATGAAGTACTGTTTGAATACTAGTTTTACCGTTACTTCTCATAGTACAATACATTGACAGAGATCCTACATGGTGAGTAAGTGCACAGTGACTCCTGTTGTTGATTTAACAATTGACACTCTTATTTATGATGTCAGTAATCACCCGAGGCTCTTATGAGCTGCCAAGGCGATGGACGCCTCTTGAGTTCACAAACTCCAACATTTAGACAAAGCCATAATCAACGTGGAAATTCTCTCCTCCTTTCAGATAAAGGTACCTCCTTATAAAAAGACTATTTCTAAGGCTTCTAAAATAGATGATACTTACTGTAGACTTTAGGTTTATAGCAAGGTAGGAAAGTTATCTGCAGTGGGCATTTGGCATAGTGTTAAGACCTGGCGTGGGATACACACATCTGTCTGTATCTGAATGACTGAGTTCACCTCCCAGCTCCATCCCGATTTCTGTTTCCTGCTAATGCACACCGTGAGAGGCAGCAGGTGATGGCTTAAGTGATGGGTCTCTTTCAGTCCAGCTCTCTGCTGTGGCCCAGGAAAGTAGTGGAGGATGGCCCAGATGCTTGGGCCCTGCACCTGCATGGGAGACCAGGATTAAGCACCTGGCTCCTGGCTTCGGACTGGCATAACTCCGGCCATAGCGGCCATTTGTGGGGTGAACCAACAGAAGGAAGACCTTTCTCTCTGTCACTCTCTCACTCACTATCTAACTCTATCTGTCAAAAAAAAAAATACAATGGTTCTTCATGCCCATGTGAGCAGAATATTTGCCCCATTTTTTAAATTTTTGCCTACTGTACAACTTCTTAACACTTAAAAATTTAATCAGTTTAGCACATAATTAGCACATATTTTTTTTTTTTTTTGACAGGCAGAGTGGACAGTGAGAGAGAGAGACAGAGAGAAAGGTCTTCCTTTTGCCGTTGGTTCACCCTCCAATGGCCGCCGCTGCAGCTGGCGCACCGCGCTGATCCGATGGCAGGAGCCAGGATCCAGGTGCTTTTCCTGGTCTCCCATGGGGTGCAGGGCCCAAGCACCTGGGCCATCCTCCACTGCACTCCCTGGCCATAGCAGAGAGCTGGCCTGGAAGAGGGGCAACCGGGACAGAATCCGGCACCCCGACCGGGACTAGAACCCGGTGTGCCGGCGCCGCAAGGTGGAGGATTAGCCTATTGAGCCACGGCGCCGGCCTAGCACATATTTGAAGCTCCAAATTTGAAAGGCACAAGATATACAAGAAAGAATGGCTTTGCATCTACTTGAAGTTCCTCAGCTGCCCTGTTCCTTCTCATCTTTAATCTATGCGCAGAGTTGATAAGGGCATGATATTTATGCTCACGTAGGCAAGCCTGCATGATAACACAGGTAACCTTCCAACAATTGGCTTTTATGCTTTTTTTTCTAAAGGTTTATTTATTTATTTGAAAGTCAGAGTTAAACAGAAAAAGAAGGGGGGAAAGGGAGGTCTTCCATCTGCTGGTTCACTCCCCAAATGGCTGGAATGGCCAGATCGGTGCCAATCGCCAGGAGCCAGGAGCTTCTTCCGGGTCTTCCACAGGAGTGCAGGGGCCCAAGGACTTTGGCCATCTTCCACTGCTTTCCCAGGCTATGACAGAGAGCTGGATCAGAAGAGGAGCAGCCAGGACTTGAACCAGTGCCCATATAGGATGCCGGCACTGCAGGCTGGGGCTTTAACCTGCTGTGCCATAGCGCCAGCCCCTGCTTTTATGTTTTTTAAAGATTTATTTTGAAAATCAGAGCTACAGAGAGAAATAATTTCCATCCACTGGTTTACTCCCCAGATGGCCACAATGACCAACAATGCTGGGCCAGGCGGAAGTCAGGAGCTTCCTCTGGGTCTTCCACATGGGTGGCAAGGGTCCAAACACTTGGGACATCTGCTGCTGCTTTCTCCAGGCCATTTGCAGGGCATAAATCAGGACCTGTATCAGATGCCAGCACCACAGGCAGCGGCTTTAAATGCTACGTCACAATGCCAGCCCCTGCTTTTCATTTTTCAAAATATATTGGTCTATTTTGTTTTATTTGAAAGGTGGAGTGACACGTGCACACAGAGACGAAAGGTAGAGTGTCTCTCTATCTCGCTCACTCGCTCGCTCTCTCACACACACAGTGGGGGGTGGAGTCCAGCCATCCATTAGTTCACTCCCAAATGCCTTCAACAAGGGGGTCTAGAGCAGGCTGGAGCCAGGAGCCAGGAACTCTGAGTCTCCCATGTGGGTGACAGGGGCTCAAGGACTTGAACCACGATCAGCTTCCTGATCCATCAGCAGGAAGCTGGAATTGGAAGCAGACGTGGTACTCAAATGTTCGGCATTCCAGTGAGGAGTATGGGAGTCCAGTATGGGGGTTGATCTTACTATGCTACAATACCCACCCCATTTTTCTTTTTTTAAACAACTGTCACTGAACCTACTAGTTGGCACCTTGCTTTATTCACTTATCTGTATGTCTTGGAAGTCATTCAATTACATAAAAAGCTTTTGGTAATGACTATTTAGTATATCATCATCTGGATAAAACTTGGTGGGTTTAACAGTCCCTAGTAATAGATAGGTAAGTCGTTTAAAGTCCTTTGTTCTTATGAATGTCATTTCATGCATGTGTGAGTATATTAGTAGGAAAAATTCTTAGAAATGGAATTGTCGGTCCCAAGGTAGTGGCAGATTTAATTTCACAGATTTGCCGAATCACCTTCTCTGTGTAGGTTGCGTCATGCTGCTGTTCTTGCAGAAGTACCCGACAGCCTTGTTTTTCTACAGCCTCTCAATGAAGTACATTTCATAAGTTCTCCATATTTGTGAAAACTTACCTTTCAGTAAATTTGCATTTTACACGTGTGGAATCGTAGGTTAATTTGAGCATCTTTTCAAACATTAATGAGTCACTTTTTGATCTTCCCTGGAAACTCCCTGCTCTATCCATTTTTCTGTGTGGTGCTTGTCCTTTATTTTATTTATTTATAGTAGTTCCTTCTGTATTAGGAAATTTGTGAGTTGCAATTTATTTTTCAGTTTAAAATCTCTGACTTTGCTTTATAGTGATCTTAAACATGAAGATTAAAAAATGTTACTCAATGTATTCTACCAATCTTTGCTCTCATGACTTGTGGTTTTGTGTCATCCTGAAACTTCCCCTGTCCATGTTTATAAATAAACAGTAATCTCTTTTATTACTTATATGCTCTTCTACTTTGCATTAAATGTTTGATTCTTCGGTGTCCATGTTAGTGAGATATTTTCCATCTGAAGTTGGCTGTGATGTGAGCTGTGAATTCAATTGCATTTTTCTTCCTACCTAGCCACCAAGAACTATTTACTAAGTAATCTCTCTTTCCCACTACTTTTTTATTCCACTTTTATTATATCCTAAATCCATGCTGTATTTTGTGCTATTTCTACATTTTGACTATGTTCCTTTTGTCTACTAGCATACCAGAATCATGGTTTATTTTCTGAAACTTAGAATGTGCTTTAATTTCTTGGCTAGCTAATCTACCACTACAGCTGCCTTGACCTGTGTGACCTCCTCTACTCCACAATTGCCCGACATTGAAATGTAATCTAACATGAAATCTTTTCTCATATGAAATCTAAAACTATCTTGTGCATGTTCTTATTGGGATCATATTAACCTTGGAAGGGTTGCCATCACATTTATACCTTCCTTTATGTAAGTCAGAATTTTTGCCCCTGTCATGTGCACATCAGATAAATGGTCAAATGGCTCTTCAGTTAGTGATGAAGGAGCAGCCCCATGTCTTTCCCACACCCACTTGGAAGTATTTTTCACTTGGTTAAGACCCTGTTAGCTCCACACTCCTGAATTAATAACCTTTATTGGGACTTGTGATTTTTCTAGTTTATCATCGGTTAACTTCTCCTGGGGAGCATGATTTAGTTCTGTCTGCCGCCCCCTCCACCCACCGAACACTCACACAGGCACCCAGTCCACCCACTTTCCTCATCCTTCCAATAAAGTTATATGCTAATTTTGGTTAGATCAACACTCAGTGTTTACAATATTTTGACTATGTAAATGCCATTCAAAACTGAACCATGCAGTAAATTACGATGATTTTCCCCTCCTGCATAACTATTATGTTTTCTCTGAAGCTAATATTTGCTGTGTTTATGGTTTGTTTGCTTCATTTTTATGTTTTTATTACTAATTCAGCTTCCACTCTTTGCCAATTATCTAAAGCTCTTCCCCCGATATTCAGATGCTTCAGTTATTTTTCCAATTTCCTCTTCCTACAGAAAGCTCTGTCAGAGCTACTGGCCTGCTCCGCTCTGCTGGTCTGCTCTCTGTGCCTGGGGCGCACCTGTCGTCCCAAGGTCCCAGGGCTCTCTGCGCTTCATCCCGCGTTAATGCTCCCAATGTCACTGACTTCTTCTTCCTATTTTCCTGCCATGTCTTGGAAGAACGCTTCCTGCGGTAGCTTCCTAGGAAAGTAAACCAAGATCAGTATGTGAAGCCTTTCCATACACCCATGCACGAAGTGAGTGATTAGACTGCAGATAATTTCCATTATATTCGATTATCCTGCATTGCTCTTGAGAAAACTAAAACTGTTTGAATCTTGATTTTGACCTGCCTCCCTTGCTGCCTAAAGTTGTAGGACACTAGCAAATGTCTCGTAATTCTAGAATTTATTATCTCCCTTGATGTGGGTGGATTTTTGTCCACATATTTTCACCCTTCCTTTCTGGGAAGGTTTCTTAGTCTCTTTGGCTGATCATTGCACTCTCATTTTTTCTGCTTTTCTAGAACTTTAGTTTCTGGGTGTTGAAACTGTGCAGTTAGTTTTGTAATATTGATTTTCAAGAGGCTTCCTCTGCTTCTAACCATTTTATTGGTTTCTAATGTGTACTATCTCATTTTTAATTTCCAAGAGTTCTTTATTGTTTTCTGAATGTCCTTTTCGCCTGGTATTTTGCTCACACTTTTGCAATATGTTCTTTTATATCTCTGGGGATGTTGGTAATAGTTTTTTTCCCTTTCAGTGGTCTTAACACTGAGTAGTCCATTTCCTCAAAATTGTTTTCTTCTGCTTGTTTGTTTGGATCTCTGTCTCTCATACGGGATCCTTTCTCCAGGTATCTGTGTCTAATAAGAATTGTTGAGATCTAGATTAGGACAATCTGGTCTTAATTAGTAAGGAATTAAGTAAATATGAAAGTGTATTAAGCAGTTGGGGATACAATAGGTGATGTTGGTTCTCTACCTTTTTGATTCACCGAGATCAGAAACAGTAGGAGCAGCAGAGTTAAGGGGAATGGATTTAGTTTAGGAAATGCTACCTTTGGGTTTAATATAGCCTAAGGCTTTTTTTGTCTCCTGGTAAAAAGTTTGGAAGTGTAACCAATCTTACGTGCAATGTTTCCACGTAATTCCCTGCCGTGGCAATGTGTGTGTTCCCTGCATTTGCACCTTCAAGCCTAGAAACACAGAACGTTTGCACCCATTCCTGGTTTGGAGATTCGGAGATGATGAATCAGCAAATCCTGAGTCTGCCTGGATGCCCAGAACTGCAGTTAGGGTCAGGAGACACAGTGTGGGGGCGGTGTAGTCCTTGACTATGAATCCCCAGTGCCAGGATGGAAGTGTCTATGCAGATCTCTGTAAAAGACCAGAAGGAGCACTGGCGATAATTCAGTGCACTGGGTACCTTGGCAGTGAATAGGAGTTCACCAGAATGCTGTGAAGACCAGGAGGAGAAGAGGGGTGCTCTACAGAGTCCAAAACTGTGAATAATGGAGGAGAAGACTCTTCCAAGCTTCTCATGTGGGGAGGAGACAAGAGGAGGTTCTGTGTGGCAGGAGACAGAACACTGAGAGTTTCACAGAACTATCTAGGGGAATAGTTAGAAATTTCTCTCTCTCTCTCTCTCTCTCTCTCTCTCTCTCTCTCTCTGCCTTCATCTAATGCAACACATACTTATGATTCATGAGCAGAATATGAGAACATCAAGATTCCCTTTGGAGGCCAATTGTCTCACCCTCTTTATCCTAAGCAATAATGTTCCCAATGGTGACACAGGTTAATCCCCATGTGACTCAGTGTGTAATATTTTTGAGTGGCTAATTAATTCTGCTAATCACATTAGTGGCAATTAGCAAGATGCTCCTGATTAGGGAGCTGTGGTCAAGTGGCTCTTACACACTTGCATTTCTGAAAAATAAGTCTTCTCTTCACAGAGCCTGTTAATCTGCCAACACAGAACAATGAGATTTAGTCCAGAATATACTATTCTTTCTTCCTTTTTCCTACAGCCTTTGGCTCTGGGACAGACAGACATCTGATCCTCAATTCTCATTGCTCAGTTTTCAGAGAAGACTTGGAGAAGGAATCTTGACTCATGTGTCCTGCTGAACAATTTGGAATGTTTCATTGGGAAGGCAAAGGAGGGTAGAGGCTGGGTTTTCTGTGGCTCTAGAATTAACTAGTTTCATCACCTCAAGCAGATTGTCATTGGTTTTGTTGTTTTCTTTCTTATGGAATCTCTGTGCCTGCCTTCCCTCATCTGCAGAATGAGGTTTACAGTAGTGCTTGCTTTGTAGGGGGAGCTTGAGGATCCAGGGGGTCAGCCCAATTGCATGAGGCAGTAAAGCCTGGCACTTAGTCGATGCTCCGTAGCTGTCCTGATAATTTTTATTGAAGGATCTACTGATGGATCAAAATATTTAGGGCCGGCGCCGCAGCTCACTAGGCTAATCCTCTGCCTTGCAGCGCCAGCACACCGTGTTCTAGTCCCGGTCGGGGTGCTGGATTCTGTCCCGGTTGCCCCTCTTCCAGGCCAGCTCTCTGCTGTGGCCCGGGAAGGTAGTGGAGGATGGCCCAAGTGCTTGGGCCCTGCACCCCATGGGAGACCAGGATAAGTACCTGGCTCCTGGCTTCCGATCAGCGCGTTGCGCCGGCCGCGGCGGCCATTGGAGGGTGAACCAACGGCAAAAGGAAAACCTTTCTCTCTGTCTCTCTCTCTCTCACTGTCCACTCTGCCTGTCAAAAAATAAATAAATAAATAAATAAATAAAAATTTAGATCAACAGGGCATGTTGTTGTGAACATTATAGTCAAGGGACAGACCAAAAAACTTGTTGTTTAGTTGTACTCCCTTTGTGTCAGATGTCAGTGAAGAGTAATTTTGGGAAATCCAGACCTTGCGTACTGCACTGTAGATACATGTGAATCCGGCTTTCCTTGCTGGACCACGGTGCTCTGAGAACAGGGAGCACATCTCTCCAGCTCCTGTTGCTTCCCCAGTGCCTGGCTTGGACTCAGGGCATGGGTGGTGCTCAGTGGAGATGTACTGAATGATTGAAGAGAGA
This sequence comes from Oryctolagus cuniculus, assembly GCF_051225735.1. Lineage (NCBI taxonomy): Eukaryota > Metazoa > Chordata > Mammalia > Lagomorpha > Leporidae > Oryctolagus > Oryctolagus cuniculus. The sequence continues at coordinate 16,409,299 of NC_142877.1, forward strand.
GGCAGCGAACTGAAGTTGGGGCAAGTAGTTGGTTTCCATTCCCAGATCTGTGCCTTAGCAACAGGACAAATTGCTTAAGCCTAGGTTCCCCGTCATCATCAGCAAATGAACACCATCATTTCCATTTCAGTAAAAGAAATTTTTAGAAAGATAGGATATGAAAGTCCATCAATAAGAATAGGCACATATTTTAAAAGCTTATTTATTACCTGATTAATTTTATTTTGAAAGAACATATTGAGTCAGAGCACACATTACATTATAATTGTGACAGTACTTTTTATTATTTTACCTTTATAAGTACACAAATCACACATTTATATTTTCGTATTTTTAAAAAATGACATCAGGTAAAACAAAGCCTACATTGATGGTAGCTTTCCCTTACTGCTCCAGAATACTGCTATTAACAGGATACAATATATATTTGCAGGTTTAATGCAGCTTATTTCAAATGTGTTGTGGGGGGAGAAAGGGAGCGAGGGAGAGAAATATTGTTATGTGTGAGTTTTTTCTTTAACTTCAATGATATTTGTGAGAATTTCAAAGATTTTTTTTACTTATATCTATACTTACAGGTCTTTTCATAATTTTTTAAAAATTATTTCTTTCTTTAAAATAGTAAAATAGGGATATATGGAGACACAGAAAAAGATCTTCCATCTGCTGGCTTCCAAAATGGTCTTAACAGCCAGGTTGGGCCTGACCAAAGCCCGCAGCTAGAAACTGTATCTGGGTCTCCCATGAGGGTGATGAGGGCCCACGTACGTGGGTAATCATTTTCTGTTTTCCCAGGCACATTAGCAGGGAGCTGGAACAATAGTGGAGCAGGTGGGACTCAAACCCCCACTCCTATGGGATGCTGGTGTTGCAAGTTGGTAGCTTAATCCACTGTGCTACAATGTTGACCTCAGAGCTTTCCAACTTAGTAACTACAAGCGTACTCCATTCTTTTATTGCATAAAGTTGTATTATTCACATAGGTAGATGGGATGCTATAGTTATCTAGTCATTAGTTCATCAGTAGCCCTTTAGATTAGTTATCATATTTGGACATTATCAAATGTTATGATCCTTGGATAGTACTCTTTTATATTTACTATTTCTTACCAAATTGCTCTTCTAGGTGGCTTCTACAATACATGCTTCTATCAGTGCTATACAAATCTCTGTTTTCCCCATCTTTATAAGCACTGAATATTATAGGAATTGTTTTTGTTTCTGCCAACCTGATGAGTCAAAAATTGCATCTCATCAGCCTGTGTCACAGAGAAGTTGAGCACCCTGTCTTGTGTTGTCATGGACACTTTGTGAATGTCCTCTTTTCATCCTGGGACAACCCAAGAGGTGTCTTCGCTTTGTAGTTAGGCAACTAGAGGCCCAGAGCAGTCATGGTATTCATGAGGTGAACACTGGTAAAATGTCCAGATACAGGAATGTAGGTGTCTCCACACAGGTGCACTAGGCAGATTAAAGAAACATTAGGAGCTGAAGAATGACAATCACTCACGAGAATGTTGGAGGTAGATAGATAGCATTAGGTTCAAACCTAGAGTTTCCAAATTCCCAGCCATCTGCCATTGGATGAGTCATTTCATTTCTTGGAAATAACTGTTTTGACTTCTGTAAGCTCCGAATAAGATTTCTCTTATGGTATGGCTGCAAGGATTAAAAGAATTAATGGATAGGAGATAAGCAGATGATTTTTGATTTGAAGAAGAAAATCTGACACACGGGAATCTTTAGTTTCCTAAGTAATTAAAAATAGTGCCTGGGTTCCTGCCCCTGCAGAGTTCTTGGGCCCCTGCCCAGTGGGACAGTTGTTTATGCCACATGCCCAGTCTGGGACATTATTTTCTCTTCTCTGAGAGACAGTGAGAGGTAACCAGACTGGGCAATCCTCACGAGTCCCCACAGCCTCCCGTAGTGGGCGAGATAGGACTGTGTATGTGCAGTTACAAATGAGGCCCCTGAGATCAAGGGTAGCATGGTGGCTTCTGGGAGGCCATGGAGCAGGCACGGGGTCTCCAGCTCCCAGCCCTGTTTGAATCAAGCCCACTTCAAACCACGATCTGCTTTGGGTCCCCAAGGAAGTGCTCTTAGCCCCTTTATACAGGGCCTCATCACTGCCAGGGCCGTTTTTTGGACATTGTCACCTCATCCTATCATCCACTTGCTCTAACCTAGGACCCTGGCCATGCACACCTTCTCTCCCCTGAAGTGCAGCACTAATGGCAGTGCCCAGGACAATAGCGTTTTCATTGAGTTCTTGCTCTGTGCCAGGGACATTGTGAACAGCTCCTTGCTGCCTAGCGGTGTGACTCCGAGAAGCCGCATTAACCTCCTTTTTCCTGTTCTTCTCATCTGCATAATAGGGATTAACAGCAGGGATGACCTCCCATAGATAGTAGGAAGACACAATGGGAACAAACACTCGGGCGATTATTTAGCACAGTCCCAGCTACATCCTGAGGGTGCAGCGAGCATTGACCACTGTTAATGTGCTCCTTCCATCCTGTGATCTCTTTATGTGGTAGGTATGATGGTTAGCCCCATTTTACAGAGGAAGCAATTGAGGTAGAGTGATCACCACATTGGGAAGTAGAGAAAATAGGCATCCATACCGAATCTAGAAGGTAAGGCAGCTTCAAAGTGAGGCCAGCTCTGACTTTGACGTTAAAGTCAGCAAGGATGTTAAGACTTGGTCAGTGTTCTTGGGATGTGGTCTGTACCCTCCGCCCAACCCCGGTTCTAGGTCAGGACACCTTGGTCATGCAAGGTGTTCCTATGGAAATCCACCCACACTCTCTGCTAGTGTCTGTGTGCCGAGGTCTCAAAATCTCACAGCTGGACATTGGCATGGTGAAAGCTCTCAGAGAAGGAAGTGCCAAGTCTCACATGCTAGAAGTCTCAAGCAAACACAGCCTTCTAATTTCTTTTCCCAGCCCTCAGCATCACAGGTCTAAAGGGAGGAGATACAGATGTCTGACTTCCCATTTTGTATTTCCCAGGTAGGCTTGGCCCACTTCTCCTTGCATGCCTCCTTGACCCGGTAACCTGTCTTCCCTAAGTGCCCCAGGTGGATCTCTATGGAAACCTCCCATGTGAACAGAGAGGGCAGCTGGATGGAAGAAGCATTGTTGAACAGTGTGTATGAGAACGTGGCTTGGACAAGCACTTGCTGGGCAGGACAGGAGGCAGCTTATGAAACATCATTCATGGGATAGCTCAGCACCACCCACTGTGTATCCTTTAACCCAATGCTCATTTATAACTACCATTATCTCCAGTTACAGAAAAATGAATTGAGGCTGAAGGAGACTACGTGCTGCCCAGAGGAGGGGAATGAAGCTGGGGCAATGACAGCGCAAACATATACAGCATTCGCCATGAGCCGTGTGTCCTCTTGAGGCACCTTGCACATATTAAGACATTTAATCCTCACAATAACCCCTCAAGTAAGGTACCACTATAATCATCCCTATTTTAAAGATGATGAAACTAAGGCATCAATGGTAACTTGCCCAAGGTTAAATAGCTAGTAGTAGTAGAGCCAGGATATCAGGAATCCATTCTCCTAACTATGTTTTTTTCCTGTTTACTAGGGAGGTATGCACCCAAAGCCAGAACACTCTGGCCTTGTTGGACTAGCCCCCAACCCCTGGTTTCCATGCAGTTGAGTGATGTTACGGTATCTTTTGAGCTCCCTTAGAGGCCTTGAGAAAGAAGAATGAGACCCCTGAGAGGGTCACCTTATTACTAACTGGCCAGGAAGGCCCCTGTATTAAGAGCTGGTAGTGCGCCCATGTTTGATTACTCAGTCCTGCAAAGGAACAGTGAGTTTGTAGAACACTGGGCCAGCCCAAATTCCTCTGCTTGATTTTCTGGAATCAAATTAGGCTGGTGAATAGTCCAGTGGCATTTTCATCAATTTCTCAGCCTTCCCTTAGAACTGAATCCTGATTTCCTTGGCCTCCCGCAATGCTGCCTGCTGTTTACTGAGCAATGCAGCTCCCGGAACCAGCCCCACTTTAGTAATGCAGTAGGGCAGCGTGGTGGAGGGAAGATTACAGGTATTAGAGGCCATTTAGGATCATTTAGAATCGAGCTGTTTTCTGAACAGGCAATTAATCCAGTTGCATTAAAGGGAACTGTTAAGGCTCCTGTGCCTGTCCCTGCATTAAGAAGGGGATTGAGGACGCTCTGTTAAGTGACTTGTATAGCTAGCTCTGGGGCTTAGTGAGGGGGTATGGAGAGTGTGCACCTCAGCCCTCTTCCACCTGAGCTCTGTAGGTTGGGAAGAAGTCTGTGTTGAAAGGATTGAGCTTGTACTTGGAATCCATGGCTGGCCAAGCCTAAGCACCTCCCATGGTCTTGGGACAGAGTTGAGGATGGTTTTCTCAGGTCAGGAAAGATGGTTAGGGCTCGAAGAAGAAAATGCACTTCCCCGAGGCCTTAGCCTTTATTTAAGATGGAACCAGGCACAGCTGGGTGGAGCCCTTTTTATAGAAGAGTATGAAAGGCTTTCTGGGAATACTGGTAGGATCACGCTACTCGCTGAAATCCTACCGTGCATTGAGCACTGTGCATCCATTATATCAGCCTCACAAAGAACCCTGTGAGGGAGGGACTTCAGAGATGCATGCTGAGATTCAAAGAACTTAATGAACCTGGGATTTGAACCCATGAACCCATGGCAGGTGGCCCCACACTGTATGTCACACACTCCTCCATGGCCATGGATGCAGGAACCTGTATTTGTCTCTGAGCAGGACACAGTTGAAGAGTTCCTCATTGTGGCCTCTTCTCTTCCCCACAGTTTTGCCTATCTCCAAACCAAGTTATGCACCACTTACCATGCTACCACGCAGTTGTTTAATTGCACATCTGTTTGTGCTACAGGGCTCCCCTGAGGACAAGTCCCTGTCATGTCCATGTTTCTAGCTGCAGTCAGAGTAGAGCTGCTTTTCAGATAACCCATGCTTGGCTGCGTTCCTCTCTTGTATCTCAGTCTCCCTTGCAACCCAATTAGAGGGCTGGGCTGCATGCTGAAGCCTGAGGTTCCCTCTGTCTTTGATGTGCTGTGAAGCCACATCTGTAAGACAGTGGAGGCTAGCCAACACCTGCCCCAGGTCGAGTGTCTCCTTAGAGGGAGCATGAACGGCCCCAGGGTAGTGAGAGATCGCACACCAGCCCTTGTTCTTTTGCAACTGGCATTACTCTGGAGCATCTTCCCATAGTCTGAATCTCACAGTTGGCTGCACTTCAAAATGAAGCTGTTAGGGCCAGGAGCCAAGGGGGCCTGGCAACCAGAAGGCATCCACTATATATTTGTTAGATGAGTGTCTGAGAATCGCAGTTGAAGGTCTTGTTAATGCCCTCTCCAGTGAGTCAGGCACATCTGCCATCCCTAAGTAAAAGTAATAACCAATAAAAAGTAATCAATTTATAAAAGTCTTCTTTCGTTCCCAACTTCTGGTGTAACTTTTTGGCCACTTCACAATCTCTTAATACAAGTAGACTGTTCCACCCCATAGGTGAATTTTCAGTTTTCTTTTTTCTTTTAAGATTTATTTATTTGAAAGGCAGAGTTACAGAGAGACAGAGAGAGAGGTCTTCCATCTGCTGGTTCATTCCCCAGATGGCCACAATGGCCAGAGCTGCGCCGATCTGAAGCCAGGAGCCAGGAGCTTCTTCCTGGTCTCCCACATGGGTGCAGGGGCCCAAGCACTTGAGCCATCTTCCACTGCTTTCCCAGGCCATAGCAGAGAGCTGGATTGCAAGTGGAGCAGCTGGGACTTGAATCAGCACCCATATGAGATGCCGGCACTCCAGGCAGTGGCTTTACCTGCTATGCCACTGCACCACCCCCGAATTTTCAGTTTTCTATCATCTTCCAAATACAAAAGGTTATATACTTGTTGCAAAATGCTAGATTTCAGAACATCACCACCTAGAATAAAATGACAATGTTTCACCCCCACAGAAACCATGGTAGACCCTTCAGCCTATGTTAACATCTCAGCAACTTGTAGCTCCCAAAAGCAATAGCTTAGAAACCAAAGGTGGGTCAGATTTCCATGTCACCAACAGGTGGGGATGGGAGTCCCACTTAGTCACTTGAGTCTCAGTGATGAGGTTACTCTCTTCTTCCCAAGCATTCCCTGTGTTTTCTGTTGGGTTAGAAGGTCTGGGGCACTGCTCAGTACTGTGTCACAGGAGGATTCCAAGACCAAGTTTTTCCAGAGGCTGCTGGTATCCAATTTATCTTGGTTCTTGTCTTTGAAAAGTACCCTGGGGCCTTTTTCTAGCTATGCTGAATTAGAAGCAATGCTTGTGGGAGCACAACTTGGAGGCTTGCTAAGGGTGGTACTGGGTGGACAGGGCCCTGGATCCGAAAGAAGCATTGGTCCACAAGGAAACACAAGCATTCTCAGAGAACTGAGTAAGAGGAGGAGAACACACAGGGTTTCAATTTCCTTGTTCAGATTGGCCTGGTTAACCCTTCTTTCTCCTCTAAGTCTGATCCCCATAGTCCCCTCCTCTTCAAAGCCTTCCCCAATATTCCTAGACTGAGCTAACGGCTTGCAATTCAATTCTGACCCAGTAGCGTATGTCTCCTTCAATACTCGGCACATTGTTGTAATAAGCTGTGTCCATCCTTCAGGGCTGAATCAGGGCTATGTGCTAAAACTTGAGAAAGTTAGCTTTAAAATATCAGTTCTGTTTCACATAGAACATGTAAAATTTTCTAAGTTCTTTCCATAAGAGCTAGGCATGTCAAGAAGCATAAAGGGGTTAAAAAAGTCAGTTGTGACAAACTGGTGAGTGGTAACACAATAAAGAGACAGTAGCTACGCTTTTTTTTTTTTTAAAGATTAACATATATTTGAACAGCAGAATTACATACAGAGAGACAGACAGAGAAGGAGGTCTTCCATGTGCTTATTTACTTCTCCAATATGCTCAACAGCCAGGGCTAGGCTTGGTCAAAGCCAGGAGTTTGGAACTCCATCCATGTTTCTGTATCGATGGCAGGGGCACAAGTATTGGGTTCACCATCTGCTGCTTCTTAGGCTCATTAGCAGGAAGCTGGATCAGAGGTACAGTGTAGCCAGAACTCAGACCAGTCACTTTGATATGGGGTGCAGATGTCCCAAGCAGCAGGTTAACTTGCTCTGCCACAACACCTGTCCCTAGTGGCCAGGTTTCATGACCAAGGTATAGATCAGGACACAGTCCTGGCAGGTAAGATACACTTTGTGAAAGCAGGGGCCCATTTATTTTTTAAAAATGAGGCTATCCTCAAAAACTTTGTGCTGTATGGCCATAGTTCTGGAGTGTTTGAGGTAGAGACATCTAAGATTGTAGCATCATGCAATGTAATCAATTTTATATCTTGATATTTCTATTTTAGGTATCTTAGCTGTAACCTTGTGATGAATCAGGTAGTGAACTGTTTGTAATGGCTTCTTAAAAAAAGATTTATTTTTTTTGGAAGACAGAGTGACACAGAAGGAGAGACAGAGATCTTCCATCCATTGGCTCACTTCCCACATGGCTGAAACGGCCAGGCTGCAGCCAGGATCCTGGAGCTCCATTCTGGCCTCCACATGTGTAACAGGAGTATAAGCAGTTGAGCCATCTGCTGCCTTCTCAAGTGCATTAGCAGGGAGCTAGATCAGAAGCAGAGCAGACAGGACTCACATGAGCCTCCGAAACAGAATGCTGGGGTTGCAAACAGATGCTTAAGCTGCTATGTTATAACACCAACCCCTTTGATGATTTTTAAGAGTTGGCACTTAATTGAAATACAGACTACTTATAACGTTGGTCATCCTGAGGGATATTTAATATGTAAATGATCCAACAGAGATACAGATCCAAGATATCCAGGTCAGGGCATCAGGGATGTAAGAGGGGAGCAAAACTTTCCTTGGCTCCAGATAAGCATATATGAGTCAAGAGCACTAATTTTTGACATGAAATATCTGATCATCCATTCATTCGTTCATCCCATAACATGCACTTAGTGAATCTCTATCTGCCAGGTACCATGAGAGATGCTGGAAATAGAATAGTGAATGTACATAAAGAGAATGTAGCATGGTAATGGTGGAATAATACTACAGGGCTGTTTGACCTGGGAAGGCTGTCTGTCCTACTGAATGAAATTTGAGCTGAATTCTGAAGGGTGGGTCAACATTTAAAAAGCAAAATGTGAGAGAAAGGCATTCTAGGCAAAAGAAGCTAAAAATGCAAACTGGCAGGAGAATGACATACTCTGGTAACAATAAGTACACCAGTTGGATAATGGTGCACAAGCAGAGGGGCCAGCAGGAGCCAGCTCGTGGGCCTAGTAGGCAATGTGATGTACTTTGTCCCTGGCCTGTGAACAATGGGGAGCCATTGGAGGAATGACATAGCTTTGCATTTTAAAATATTCTGTATTCTACCAGCTAGAACTTTGAATTTATTTTTCCCATAGAAATAACTTAATAAATGGTAGTTCTGTGAAGCCAGAATAATGCTGTTAACACAATGTATCCAGCTAAACAGCCTATTGAAAATCTAGCCTTGGTTGCCAACTACCATTTATAACTTGGTTTCTATAAGAAAATGCATTCCAAATTCCAGACAACCTAATTACAAATGACATTTCTGGGGACAGCCTACAATCTACTCAGACTCCTGAAAAGCCTCCAACATTTTTCCATATCAAAGGTTGTTAAGAAAGGTGAGTAGCAGACTTCTGATTTTGAGATGGCAGCATAAAATCCTTCTGCGCCCTTCTGCTCTCAGAAATTACCCCTCCATCAAAGGAAAAGTCGGAAGAAAAGGAAATGCATGAGCAATGCTAAGACTATGGGGAATACATTTTGCTGGGCAGGAACTATGAGACAAGGCTGCCGTGTGCCCTCAAGGATGTGGTCTGGTGCTAAGCGAAGATATCTGTGGCCACAGACCTCAAAGCCAACTGAACCACTTGCAAGATTGGTATTGGAGGAAATGAGACCTAATTGAGAAGAAAATGATAACAATTATAATTATTAGGATAGAAATTAATAAATTACCCAAAGACTTACCAAGGAAAGCATGAAAAGGAGTGAAGATACATGAAGTAGGAGAGGATCTCACACTGACTAGAGACTAAGGGAAAGAACACCATTCAAACAGATGTGGCTAAGGACTTGCTAGAACTGAAGAAAGACAAGAATTCTCAATTTCAAGAATCCAGTTAACCCAAAGCAGGATGAATAAAAGTAATAAACACACCTAGACTTATTGTAGAAAATTTCAGATTATCATAAAAGTCTTCAAGGAAAGCAGGGAAGATTTATAGGTCACTTGACCATGAATTGACCAATCCAAAGCAGATTTCTCAACAGAAGCAATGAAGGCCAGAAAAGTAACAAAAAAGCTATAAATTGCAGAGGGAGGGAGAAAAAAAAAACTTAAATTGCATACAATGTGTAGAATATGGGTAAGAGAAAGGTATTCTGACAAACAAAAATGTTGGCTACCAATAACATCTCACAACAGGAAAGTCAAAGGGTCACAGTTCAGGATTAAAAAGTCTACCCTAGAAGAAATACCTGCTATGCAAGAAAGAACAGTGAGCAAAGTAATTGATAAACAGAATGAGAAATCTAAATAAACATTGAGTACATGAAAAAATAATGCTCAATTTGGTGTGTGTGTGTACATAGAAAACATAGTACTGAATAATTTGGCAATGATCATATATAAGGTGGAAGGATATTGATTAGATTAAAATATTCTAAGAACTGGGGCCAGCGCTGTGGCGCAGTGGGTTAACACCCTGGCCTGAAGTGCCAGCATCCCATATGGGCGCTGGTCCGAGACCCAGCTGCTCCACTTCAGATCCAGCTCTCTGCTAGGCCTGGGAAAGCAGTGGAGGATGTCCCAAGTCCTTGGTCTCCCCGCATGGGAGACCCAGAAGCAGCTGCTGGCTCCTGGTTTTGGATTGGTGCAGCTCCTGCCATTGCAGCCATTTGGAGAGTGACCCATCAGATGGAAGACCTCTCTGTCTCTCTGCCTCTCCTCTCTGTGTAACTCTAAATTTCAAATAAATAAATCTTTAAAATATATTCTAAGATCCTTGGATTATTTGAAGTAGTATTGATAATATTTATTGAAATGCAGGAACAGTATTAACTTAAAGATATGGACATATGAGGGACCTCAAAAAGTTTGTGGAAAATTTGAATCCAAGGATTAGTTGATTTTTGATGCTAAAAGTTTGAAATCTATGCATAATTTTCTATAATATTTATTTTTTAAAAGATTTATTTATTTGAACGAGTTACAGTGGTAGAGCCAGAAAGAGAGAGGTCTCCCATCCACTGATTCACTCCCCAAATGGCTGCAATGGCCAGAGCTGGCTGAGCTGATCTGAAGCCAAGAGCCAGGAGCTTCTTATGGGTCTCCCACGTGGGCACAGGGACCCAAGGACTTGGGGCATCCTCCACTGTTTTCCCAGTGCTTTTCATAATAAAGAACTGGATCAGAAGTGGAATAGCCAGGACTTGAACTGGTGCCCACATGGGACTCCAGCACTGCAGGCCAGGGTTTTAACCCGCTGTACCACAGCACTGGCCCCTTAATATGTATTTTGCATGAACTTTTTAAAGAACCCCTCATAGATTAACTTCCAAAACAGTAGAAAGATAAAATAGAATTGATGAAAATGAAAGTAATATTTTTATAAATTGAAGGACAATGTAAAAATACAAACTAAAATACTATGATACCATATCTGTGATTCAGCATAAAATATGTCAATTAAACTCACCAAGTAAGACTTGTTCAGATTAAGTGATGAAAAGGGAGGAGAGGAAAGGAGGTGATGGGAGAAGAAGACAGAAAAGGTTATTAGCTAGGAAATGTCACTGGTGAGTTAGTTTTTCAATTTTACCACATTTCTTCACACAGAAAAACCCAAACAGGAAAACAGCACCTCATGGATACTATCTACGAACACCTACTGACATCTACTATCCCCATGAATTACCAATTGTGAGTTAAGAAAGTTAACCCACTGACAAATGGCATGACCAGAACTGTGACATTCAAATACAATTTCTGGACATTTAAAGAAAAGTATATTGTTAGGCAAAGACAACTGAAGCACTTACCTAGGAAAGATCTGATTATTGTCAGACTGAGGGCTGTAACACCTGCATGGTATCACTGCTATACAGAAAGGGCAGAAAAGCAGTGAGGGGCCGTGAGGCCCTCGGAATCAAAAACAGATAACAAGTTCCCCCTGGAAAGTTCAAAAATCAAATTTAGGAGTAAGAGCTAGGACGGACGGAATCTTGCACAGCCCTGTAGGAGGTGACAACAGTTGACTATAAGGCATCGAGGGTCTGGAACCGTCTGGATCCTGTGGACTCTCAAAAGCAACCCATCAAAGCTCCCTTCTAGGAATAAACACTGGGATTAAGAATCTAAATTGAATGGCACAGAGACAATAGTTTCAAGAAATTGAAGGTTCAGATAAAAAAAAGTGTGAGATAAACAGCTAGGGCATCTCAGACAGTGAGCCAGCATACTTTTGCACACTGTACAAAAATAAAAAAAATAGAGCCCTGAGAAGTTAGAAACTGAATTGTAGAAGTTAGAAATTAAATTCCTCTTCTAAATGTTCAGAAAAATTAATTTCACATAAAAGATGGAAAATGAGATCAGAACACCTACCAAGTTGTAAGAAAACAAGAATAGTGTACAATAAAAATGTCAGATAAATGTGCCTACAAGTCAGATGAAATCAGTAACACCCTGTCTCTAAAAGTGCTAATAAAAGCATTAAGAAAATGATATGAGATATGGAAGTGGAAAAATCAGTATAAGGTCATAGAAATCAGGACATAATTAGAAATTTAGAAAAATATATCTCAAATGAAGACTAAGTTTGGAGTAACACAAAAGGAAATCAATACAACATAGAGTGCCTGGAGATAGATACCTTAAAGAGGGAACTTTTGCAAAAGAAAGAAGCAACCAGATTCAAGAGAAAAGCAAAAAGTTGGAAGATAGGCAATGGAGAACATCATCGCTATCCTAGAATCCCTGAAGATGGAATACAAAGCAAGGGCACAGGTGATGAAAAAAATCTTAGCTATCTGTGGTTACTTTAAAATTTACGGTTTATGAATGAAATGTTCATTCTTCCATTTACATTCTTCCATTTAGTTATTGTTTATAGCCTTTGTCTATATTCCCACTAAACTAGGGTCTTATTGCTTTTTATTTAAAAAAAAAACATTGAAAATGGAATTAAAGCATGTTATACATTTTCACCAAAAAGAAAAAAAGTACAATTCAAGAAAACATTCTTAAAATATTTCATTGAAAGGGCACAACACCTACTTGGGAATACATACATGGCATGACTAGCACTAAGGTACATTTTAGTAAAATTTTCAAACCTTAAAATAATTCTTTAATGCATCTAGGAAAATGATTAAGTCATACATAAGGAGAGGAAATCAGAAATCCGATTATTATCAGACTTGTGATGTTAATGCTTTGTGAAAGACCAAAAGCAGTCACATATGTATGGCACTGCAGTAAAGAAAGTAGGAACTAGCACTGAAAGTCAGTCTTGCTGTGCTAAGCAAGACTCACAACCAGACATAACAATTGCAAACAAATTGCTATCGACATGCAAGGAATTAGAGAACATTGTTATCATGGGCTCTTCCTGAAGCGCCTACCCAAGAATGAGCTTCAGTCAACCAACGTGGTTAGAGAAATATCAGCGTAAGTGCTGGTGGCAAGCACTAAATAAATACTTCTGATATAGGAAAAAGTACACTGTTGCCTTGTTAAATGCTCTGTCAGCATAGATTCAGTACAAGTTTTGAAGATTCAGGGACATGGGAAAATGTCTGTGAAAACTTTTACTGTTTTAGTAATAAACTAGTTGAGTTAGTATTGGTATCCTCATTGTCATTCTGAGACTAATGTAGTAAGGAGGGGAAGAGCATGATATTGCGATTCTGTTTTACTCATCTCCTTGAGACTCAGGGTTCTTATTTATTTATTTATTTGACAGGCAGAGTGGACAGTGAGAGAGACAGAGAGAAAGGTCTTCCTTTGCTGTTGGTTCACCCTCCAATGGCCGCTGTGGCCGGCGCACCGTGCTGATCCGATGGCAGGAGCCAGGTACTTATCCTGGTCTCCCATGGGGTGCAGGGCCCAAGCACTTGGGCCATCCTCCACTGCACTCCCTGGCCACAGCAGAGAGCTGGCCTGGAAGAGGGGCAACCGGGACAGAATCCGGCGCCCCGACCGGGACTAGAACCCGGTGTGCCGGTGCTGGAAGGCGGAGGATTAGCCTAGTAAGCCACAGCACCGGCCGAGACTCAGGATTCTTGATAAGGATAAAAGGCAAATCTATATAAGATAGGCAAGGATAAGTAAAGCCATGTAGTTCTGAATTTGAATCGGAAGTGTTATTGTACACGAAAGAGATATTTTTATCTTGAGCTCCTCTGAAATGGCCAGAATAGCTCAGAGAAGAATGTTGGCCAAGATCAGAGGTATCAGAATGGATGGATAGATACCTAAGAAGGTAGAATAAGGGTAGGTATGATGCATGATTGTGCATGAATTTGTGTGCATACATTGCTTCCAAGCCATCTACTGAGAAGAGCTGGAAGAGAATGACCTCGCAGTAACACTACACACAGCTAGCATCCAGATCTTGGTTTCTAAATACCATTCTCCCATAAAAGGAATGAGGCCTCTTCAGAGAAGTAGCAGATCTCAGGATAAAGGAGAGAAAACACAAGATGAAACTTGAGTGAGCCTGTAGATCCAACCCAGTGTTTAATTAGTTGCACTGGGAGAAAAAGTGTGTAAAGTGGAGCTTGAGGACTCAAAGAGATTTGAGGCTTTGCCTTTAAAAAGATACGAGCAGCAACAGATGAGAACTGCACTGCGGTATGTTGGGAGGAGCGTTAGGAAGATCAAGTTAGAAAGAAAAGCAGGACGGAGTTATCTTAATAACTGGATAGTGTTTATCTTGACAGAGAGGGTTTGTAACTGGGAGGAAGCTTCTGTATGCCCAGTAAGTTTTATTTGTTGCCTTAAACATTGATGCTGAGGCACTTCGCTTCCTGGGCATTTATTAAGCCCTATATTTTTTCTGGTCTATATTTTTGCTGTATTTTACAATACAGTTATTTATTTTTAATAAATCTCTTCAAGAGGCACATCTCTTTAGAGACTATAGGTAAAAGACTTAAAAAATCAGTAATTTTTAAAGCATTCAATATTATGGGCAAAACCTAGTCAAAAGAGAGCTGGTATTTTTGCATTGTCAGACAACACTAATCTCTCAGCACCATGTGCAGATGCGTATATGTGGGACACGGGGGCATCACCTTGAATTGCCACTTAGGACACCTGTGTCCCATCCTGGAGGATCTGGTTTGAGTCCTGACTACTCTGCTTAGGATCCAACTTCCTGCTAGTGCGTCCTGGGAGGCAGTGGATGATGGCTTAAGTGTCTTGGACTTATATCTGGGACTGATAGGTGGAGATTTGGGCTCCTGGCTTCAACCTGGCTCAGTCCTGACTGGTTGTGGGCATTTGAGGAATGAATCAACCGACAGAAAAAAATCAATCAACCAACCAATATCGTTCTCTGTCCCTCTTTTTGCCTTCCTAATAAAATGAAAATAGATTTAAAAATTTTAAAAAGCAATAATATTTGATGATGATGATGAAAGGATAAATCTACCAGGCGGATGTAATTCTAAACTTGTGTGTACCAAATAGAGCAGATTACAACATATGAAATAAAACTTGACCATACAAGAAGGGAAATTTTTCAGATGATGTACCATAGGTGAAAATTTTGCATGTCTCAGTAATTAATAAATCAGGCACAGAAATCATTAATGAGAATTTTTAAAATTTGAATAAAATATTCAAGAAATATTTCCAACTATATGTACTCTTAAAACTTATAGAAGGCATTGGATCTTTTGGTAAATGTTGTCTTAAGTTATTTGATAGTTAAAACAATAAAGTTAAATCAGTAAGAGCTGACACAAATATAAAAATCTTGCAATTAGAAAAGACAATACACATTTTCTCAAGCATGCATGGAAAACTTATACAATAGATCAAATAGAGACCTAATTTTTAAACATGAATACAAACACATAATTATGTATCTATATTTATGTCTGTTTGGAGTGAGAGAAGATAGAAGCCAGCAACACAAATATAGCCTTATGAAATGTAGATACATGATTTTTAAAATTCCAAACAACTCACAGGTGGACAATGAAACTACATTTAAATGTATTGGCCACTATAAGCATTTAAGTACATATGTTTGTGTAAAGAGTTTTTATGCACAGACTTGGATGAGATCGTTCATTGCAGTTTTCATCATAATCAATAATGGAACTAAGCCAGATGTCCTTCGATCAATGGGTGAGCAAATTGGGGCACCTACATCCCATGTACTACTATTCAGAAATACGAGGAAACACCTTAAACAACCTGCATGAGTGTCCAGAGAAAGAAGCTGAGTGACAGTGTTCTATTTTAAATGGTCACAGAGCATGTGCTTCCATTTCATGTAACATTCTTGAAATAGATGAATGGCTGCCAGTGTTAAGGAGGGGATGGGAGTGAGAGGAAGGTTAGTGTGGCTGTAAAGGGTCACATCGTGGGGGGCAGGGGAGGGGGGCGGAGGTCCTTGTGATGGAAACATCCAGTATCTTGACTACATCAGATTTAACAACTTCATCATGCTGTCGTAACTCCAGTTCTGCAAGATGTTGACATGTGGGAAACTGGATGAAGGGCACATGGCATCTTTCTGTGTTATCTCTTACAACTTCGTGTAAACCTGCAGTTATCTCAGGATAGGGAAAAGTTAATTGAAATGTAGTGACAACTGTAGATTAAATGGGGGGGGCATGGCAAAAGCTAGGTTTGTAGTCATTAATCCTTAGTTTTTAAAAGGCTGAAAATGAGCAAGTTAGTATTTCAAACTAATCATGTAGAGAACGAGACTAAATTCAAAGGAAGTAAAAGAACATAACTAATGTAATAACAGAAATTAATGAAATGGAAAGAAATAGATAAAGTCAAAGGGAAGCAAGAACACAGCGTGTGCAAAGCATTAAAGAGAGCTGTTTTTCTACAGGTACAGCAGAATCTCATGTCTCAAGAGGATATCATTGGTAATCTTATCCCAATAAATTCTGAAGCTTAGAGACAATTTTCCCCCTCCTCCCCAAAAAATCCATGATTAACATAAAGAAAAATACCTAAGTTGCGTTAACTGTGACCACTAAAGAAATCCACACATAGAAAACACAAAACCGAATGATGGAAAAATATCCAAAAATAAGCCACTAACTTCTTCAGGAAGACAGCAAAGTTATGTGAATAGATTTTCTAGAATGCCACTGTCTACTGTTTAGATGAGTCACAGCACATTAGGTCATGGAAAGGTTACAGATAAATTAGTGGAAAAGGGACATCAGGAAAGACTGCTAAAACGACAGCTCATGTTAGCAGCACTAAATGTAACTATTACACACTGGTAAATGCTCAATTCGTCTTGAAGATACAGCTGGGTAAGCCACCATTTACTACACTAAGAAGTGGCAGTACATCACCAAGTGGGAAATGTTAATATATCGGGAAGTGAAATTTTAATCAGAAGAAAGATTTTATTAGGGTAGAGAGTTGAACAATACAATCACAAATATGCCTGAGAATTCACAAAAATTGGTTATCCATTAGACATGAATCAATGACCAGCAGAATCTGTATCATACAGACTCCATTCTTGGACTATAAAATAATTAATGTAAACTAAAGAAAGAATAACTTTGTAAAAATATATATGTTAATATAGATTTCCCCTAAATTACCAAGGGATGAGAGAGGAAGTCACCACGAAAATTAGAAAACATTAGAAGTGTATGACAATGAAAGTATTTTATATCAAAATTGGTGAAATGCAGTTAAAATGTTTTTAGAGAGATGTAAGCCATTAAATGTTTGTTAGCAAAGAGTTAAAGTTGAAAATTAGTATGTTAAGCATTCCACTTCAAAGTTAGAATAAATAAAAATATAGAAAGGAGGAAATAATTAGAATAAAAGCAAAAATTAATTAGACTACAAATGTACAATGGGAAAGACTGACAAAGTGGAAGTTCTCTAATAAAACCAAAATAATTAACAAACCTCTGCCATGATTCAGTGAAAAAAAGAAAAGGTATGAATAAATCATATTATTCATGGAAAAGAAAACAAAAATGCATCAGGGTAGAAAACACAATATTCTCATTATCATTAGGGTAATTAGCCTGAAAAAGTTAGTGAAGTGAATACATTATGTGATAATGTAAAAACTGAAGAAAAAAACTAGAACAGTCCCATAACCTGTAATGAATTTACTTTATTTTCAGTCGTTAAGAATCTCCCAAAAAGAAAGTATTAGGCCCAGATGGCTTAATAGGCATGTTTTTCATTAATTAAAAAATGTTGAGTGTTAATATATAATACTTGTACACTACTTATTTCAACTTATATACACGGTGTAAACCAATCTTAATCAGACAGGTATTTCCATTTCCTGATCTTTTCTTTGTGGTTGGAGTCTACTGGGGCCTTGTATAATAGGAAAATACTACTTTCTAAGGCTAAACAGCACTTGCACACATTATTATGAAGAAAACTATATAAGTCTATGGAAAGGCATTAGCCATATCTAAATAGAAACGTTATTGGAAAAAGAATTTGAGAAGGCTTCCCAAACTAATGTATGTATCTGATGACAACAATAGAACTTGACAAGTGAATGCTCTAATTTATATGAAGAGGGCATCCAAAAGAAGAAACCATGGAAGAAGTTGCCTTCCCATGCTGTAAGTCACAGAAGTTAATGGTGCGATGCTGGTACAGGGAACAGTGAGCGGGACAGGCCCATACTCCTGTGGGATTGGTTAGCAAGCTGGTAGTGCAGCTGTGGGGTCATTGATTGTGTGCTTGGGAAAACTGGGAACCTGGCGCTCACCATGCTCGGAATCAATTTCTGATTAAGGATTCATATAGAAACACAAAATTTATATAAGCAAAAATATAGAGAGAAAACTGTTTGAATGTGGGATATTGAAAGATTTCATAAACATGAATAATTTTCTCAGTAATAATGAGAAAGTCAAATATATTATTTTGTTCCTCATAGTCCAAATAAATTGAAAAGATAGACCGCACCTTGGGAGAGACTGTTTACAGCTTAGGGACCAGACAGAAAGGAGGGATCCAAACTAAATCATGGGCCTCAGTGAATCAATTTTAAAAAGGCTTTTATAGGCTGGGTTTGGCCTCAGTCAGGTTAGGATGCCCACATCCCTATCACACTGCCCAGGGTTCTGTTCTAGGCGCTTGATCCTGATTCCAGCTTCCAGCTGGGCCCTGAGAGTCAGCAGTGATGGCTCAAGTGGTTAGGTTCCTGCTTCCCCCACGAGTAGTAAGATTGAGTTCCCAACTCCCAGCTTTGGCTCCTGGTCATGGTGGGCATTTGGGAGTGAACCAGCGGATGGGAGTTCTCACTGTTTCTCTTTCTGCCTCTTTAATTAATTAAAAGTTGCAAAGGTTTTTGAAAAGAAAATTAAAAAATGAACGAAAAAAAGACTTTTCATAAAATGTGAGTGACAAGGAGGAGGAGAAAGGGAATATTAAATTTTTAGAAATAGATGTTAAAAGAACATCATAAGATTTCACATCTGACATGTAAAAATAATGTAAAAAAAAAAAGTCTAACATTGTCAAACATGAGCAAAGATGTAGAGCGGTAGGGTGGAGATTGCACTGCTGGAGGGGGAATAAATTGGTCAAATCATGTTAGGTGAAATTTGACATTTTATTTTACAGCGAAAGGCAGATATATCTTCTAGCAATTCCATTCTGAAGTACCTAACCCAGACAAACTGTCATTCATGTCCATCTTGAGTTATACACAAGAATATATTTAGAAGGTTTATACAAACTAAAAATTGGAAACAAATCCATGACCCATCAGTAGTGAAACAGATGACTCAATGGCGATATGTACATATAGAATACTATGTAACTGTGAAAAAGAACAAACTACAGCTACAAATTTCAACGTGGATGGATTCCAAATCATGCTGTTAAGAGAAGATGTAAGTTACCGTGGAAAGCATCCACTCTGACTTCATTAACATAAAGGTTAAAATTCTTTTTGGATTTTTTATAAGCAGCTGAATAACACAAAATTCCAAACAGCGTTTGCCTGTAGAGAGAGGTGTAAATTAGGAGTGAACAGCCAAATGGTCTTCAGGAGTTTCAGCAATGTTCTGGTGATGGGTGTTCTGTTTATATTATTCTTTAGACATCAGATACGTTGCAACACCTGGAAATCACATAGAATAGCAAGGAACGAACTCTCACACAGCTCTCGGGTAAAGGAAGAAATCAAAACCAAAATTATAAACACATAGAAAGTGACAGTGAAAACAATATATATCAGATCTGATCAGATACAGTTAGAGCAATGTAGTCATAAACTTAATTTATGTTCTTTCCTATTTATTAATGTGTGTGACTTATTCGCTGCTTCAAAAAATTATAAATTTTCAACTAAGTAAACTGAAGAAAGAAAATATCCAGAAAGTAAGAAAATAAGAAAAATATTTTTAAATGGCTTCTTCAAGGAAGATGGGGAGTAATTGGCACAATGATTTTGCACCTAGAAAGCTTGGGGAAAAAATAAAGAAATCCATAAAAAGCACAGTAACAATAAAAACATTACAGCATAATTAAAAAGAAGGATCAAAATACAGTGGTGTAACCAGAATGATCAGTAGGATGCATTGCTGATTTCAAAGAGCAAAATTAAGACCAGTGTAAAAGGCCAGCTTCCAGTTGTGTCTAAAAAAAATAAAACAGTCATACACATGAAAGTATTTCCCAGTTTTATAATAAGTTAAACATATGTTACCAAATGACCCAGCAAGCCAGCTGTGGGTATTTATTGTAGAGAATGAGAAATTATGTTCACACAAAAACATTTACATGATTTTTCATAGGAGCTCTACTGATGCTTAACAAAAATGAGTGGCCTTCAAGAGTCTAATGTTTAAATTAACTATGGTATATCCACATGCTGGAATATTACTCCGGGATTAAAAAGGGATGTACTAAATACATCTAGCAGTCGGATAAACCTGAAAGGCATTATACTGAGTGAGAGAAGACAATCTCAAGAACTTTTGTGTTGTATCACTGCATCGATGCGAAATTCTCGTAAAGGCAAGACCACAGAATCCGGGAAGAGACTGTGGTTGACAGGGATTCGGGTTACAGTGGGGGATCACAGGGATATTTAACTACAAAGACTCACATCCACCAGCGCATTCCCCAGACTCCCACAAAGGTTGAGGCTGCACTGGGGATGGGGGCAGGAGCCAGGAGCCTAGTCCAGGTCTCCCTTCTGTGGGTGGCAGGGGGCCATCACCTGTGCTTCCCAGCGTCGGCATTAGCAGCAGACTGGAATCGGGAGCCGGAGCTGACTGTGGAGCACAGGGGCTCTGATGGAGGACCCCTAGCCCAAATGCCTGCTCCCCGGGAGCTTGCCAAGTTCTGGTTGTTCGCACTGCTCCAGCTGAGGAATGTGGCTTTTTTCTAATTTATCTTGTGAAAGTCACAGAGCAATGGCCTCCCCACCTCCTCTCCACACCCCCATTATTTGCTCTTTATTCTCTCACCAGCAAACCAGCCACTCCTTGGTTCGGTTCCCTTGTCTTCATTTCCTGCCCAGTGAGGCAATGGCAAATACTGTGCGACCCCATCCTTTTGAGCTTGAAAAATAACTTCGTTTCTGTGGTTCTGAGTAGATAAGACACCGTTTAAGTAGTCTGAGTTCTTCACAGCACTGCTGTGCAGTTTTGCAGGTCTGTAGACTGAGCTCAGAGAGATCCCGTGACTAGCCCTGTCTCACACTCTGGGGTACAACCTACCTTGGCTTGGCTGTGAAGCCAGGACTCTACCAGTCCCAGTGCTTCTGAAATGAGGCTTGCATTAGGAGCTGTAGCCTGGAATCCGCCTGTCCTACTCAGCAGACGCTTGGTAAACAAAATTTTGGAGTTCTGCTTTAGTCCTGTTTTTCACATACCTTAGGAAAAACAAAATTAAAAAGAAAATGGAAAGGTAATACAACCCCCGCGCACACACACACACACACACACACACGCGTGCGCACACACACACTTACATACACATACACAGAAGGGGTAATTACTGATTTTATTAAAGACATCTATCACAGAACCACATAACCATTGTTATTTTGGGCCTGGGAATACAATGTACACTATTAAGCCATTTGATGATTAAAGATAAAAACATGATTAAATATGCTAATGAAGGCACCAGCCTGCTTCTGGGTGCTTCCCGGCCCTGGCCTTGAAGAGGTCAGGCTACCTAGGTGACCTCTTCATGAACTTTCTCTTCAACTAGCTCTTCTAGAGGGTTAGTGATTTTGTGCTAAACGAAAGTCTTGGGGGTAATGAAATTCTATCTAGTCCTCCAGGCTTGGTCTGTACCCTGGCCCCCTTCCCTGTGGTTACTGTTGTAACCCATTTTCATTCTCCATGGAATTGGAAATGTACCCCCCCACTCTTCTTAGCAATTTCTTCTCATCTCAAGTCTGGAGGGGAGGGGACCAAATGCAGGCAGGAGGAAATTAATATTTGCGATGTTTCAACCGTTGGCCAGACAACGTGCTGGGCACTTCATGTATTAAAGACATTAGTTTTAATTTATCTCATTGCTATGCCTAGCCCTGCTTTGTTTTTACATGGAAGGCTGGAGCTCAGAGATGTTAAATAACTTGGTGTGATAATCATTAGTAAAGCATCTCAAATTTTTAATGTTTTTAAAGATGTATTTATTTATTTGAAAGGCAAGGTATCAGATAGAGGAGTGAGACAGCAAGAGAGGGAAAGATGGAGTGAGGGAGTGGGAGAGGGATAGAGAGAAGAATCTATGATCCACTGGTTCACTCCCCAAGTGACCACAGCACCCTGTTATAGGTCAGACTGAAGCCAGGAACTTCATCCAGGCCTCCCACATAGGTGACAGGGGCCAAGGACTAGGGCCATCTTCTGTTTGCCCTGGCGCATTAGCAGGGAGCTGGATCAGAAGCAAAGCAGGTGGGACTTAAACATGCACTCAGATTCTGGCTTAACCAGCTGCACCTCAGTGCCAGCCGTCGCATCTTAACTCTTTGGCCCTCCTTCTGGGCAAGTGCTGGGCATACCCTCCTTTGCCATCTTGGGCCTGGGGTATCCATGGTAGTGGAGTTGACATGGTTCATTTAGGTAGAAGGTTAAAGAGCCGGGTGATGTTTGTCCTCTGTTTCAGATGAGCTTGGGTCCATGCCTAATTAGGATTAGCAGAACCCCCTTCTCACGTGCTCGTGGGCATACAGTGTGAGTGGGAAGTAGATGTTGGTCATTTGCAGGATTTGGGACTTGTTTTTACTGTGGCATAACCTTGCCTGTCTCTGAATAATGCACTTGGTCAAGGTCTCACAACTTATGTCATCTTTGGAGCTGGGGTTTGGATGCAGTTCTGTTTCAAAGATCTTGCTTGTTCTACTCTCCCAAAGGCTTTTAATGAGACTTGATGAGACCTGGGGTGCAGGAGGACATTGTCCTCACAGTGAGAGGGACAGGACGTGGCACAGACACAGCCCTGGCCAGAGGCTTTTTATGAACTCACGGTGGATCTCAGCAGGAAAAAAAAATAAGACTCCAAATTTCAAGGTCAGATTAAAATGTATCAATTCATTCAGTAACCTTGCCCTAAAATCCCCTCCTCTGTTATTTTTTGCATATGTAACTAGAATAGCAACAGTTTCTATTCATAGCCCTTGGCCTCCAAGAAACTCTCACACTAAAAAAGATCTTTTTTTTTTTCAAGTCAGGAAAGATATATTCAAAGATTACACTGGACATTGTGCAGTATTATTCATTACCTTGAATGGAGAAAAAGATAGAAGATCCTGGGACTCAGTGACAATGACCCAGGCCTTAGACAAAGAGAGTAGGAAGGGGGAGAAGACAAGACCTGGTGACTGATTTTACTGGAAGGCATCAGTAGCACCATAAGGAATTAGGTCCATAGAGGAGACCTATGGTTTGAGGTAGAATAATATGACCAAGAGGATCACAGAATGGTAGACATGGACTGTCCGACTTCTCCACTTGTCCAGACACATTTTTCATCACAAATCTCATCAGCAAAACATTTCTGCACGTTTTCCATGCACACATATACTTCCTGATAAACGCAGATATTAGGTGAGTAGGCAGATGATTGTAGTGGAACTATATGTTCGTTGTGTGTGCATAAAGCATACATCAGAGGCAGAGTGTCAGAAGGATGAATAAATAATCTGTGTGCATCCCACACTTTCCAGTGAATCACTGAGCAGGCGTTGGGATGTAGGTGAGGCCCACTACTGCGTCCACATCTTTGACTTGGCTGCCCCCATTCATAGAATACACGGGGGGAAGGAGCACAGGAAAGCATCTCAACTGCTTGTTCACTGAGCTGAGTGCTTTAAAAGGACGATGAGCAAAGTAAAATAAAAACCTCTTTAATCAAATTGCAATGGAAAACACAGGCAAAGGGCAAATTTGATTCTGGTTTCTTTTTTCATTTCAATGTCACAGAGAATTGTGAACAATCTGTGTCCCTTGGAGACCCAGCAGAAGGGTAGGCACATCTTGTTGATATTCAGAGAAGCGTTAATTTACACATAGAAAGCAGTAGTTCCTGTTGCTCATGGTATGGTCAGTCCCTTCCTATGACCCTAAACATCTGTCATTGCAACAGAGAATTAAAGAGTTCCATTTGTCACATAACCATTTAAATACTAAAGTCACCTACCCTGCCAGGCTTTTCTTTTTTCTTTTTCATTTCTTTTCCTTTTCCTCCCTCCCTCTCTTCCTTTCTTCATCCCTCCCTTCCTTTCTTTCCTTCTGTTTTTAGCACATGTCTAAAACTTGGGAGACCTCTGAGGTACAGAGAAGCATGCTGAGTGACCGAATTGTTTGGTTGGGGGTAAACTAGAGGGAGAGGGAGAAAGGGGAAGAATCACCTTCAATAGAAACTAAAAAGTGACCTCCTTGGTGGAGGAAGTTGATATTGGAAGTCTGTGAGATAGTGTGCTGTGGGTACTCCCTGCCCAGCTTCCCGAACGCAGGCTGTGCCGTGTGGATGCTATATCAATGCACTATTTCCCAGAAATATATGCATAGTTTATCCTTGCTGACCTGCAGAGTCTAGCAAAGTATTTGCAGGAACACAAGTGTAGATTTATAATAAAGTGGAATTAAAAACTCAATAAATTCAAAGAAAGGCAGTAGGAAGAAAAGGCCATAAAAAAGCAAGACAACATAAGATGGTACAGTAATTTTAAATTTATCAGCATTCTCAAGAGATGCACATGATCTGACCTCTCCAGTTGAAACGTGAAGTTGGTGCATTTGCTTAGAAAAAGGAATTTTCTAGATTCTATAGCATCAAAGCAGACACAACTGAAGCGTGAGAATACACAGACTTTGGGCATCAAAGGTGGAGAAATATGTATCCAGAAAATGGTCATGGAAAAAAAGCTGGTGAAACTATTAATATCAGAGAAAATACATGGGAAGTTAAATGGCAAGCAACTGTTTTCCTCAAAGAGACGTTGATGTCCTTGGCTATGAAAGATCTGTTTAGTCGAGACTCTCGGCTGCACTAAACCTGCGTGCATATGAAAGCGCAGTTGTGACACAGGTGAAGGGACACCTGCCAAAGCTGGGCAGGAAACACTGCGGACCTGCCAGCGTGAGATTTCACGTTCGGACGTTGAGCGAATGTTTGCTCAGCATCTGCTTTATTCCAGAAACCTTT
This sequence comes from Oryctolagus cuniculus, assembly GCF_051225735.1. Classification (NCBI taxonomy): domain Eukaryota; kingdom Metazoa; phylum Chordata; class Mammalia; order Lagomorpha; family Leporidae; genus Oryctolagus; species Oryctolagus cuniculus. Next base: position 16,434,298 of record NC_142877.1, read on the forward strand.
CCTGGAGCCGAGGAGATTAGAAATACATACACACCCCAGCTCTTAAGACGTTCACATTGTCCTGAATGGAAAAGATAAGAGAGAAGAATGCATTAGGCATTGATGAGTGCTAAGAATGAAACGAAATGAGAGTAAAGGGACAGAAATTTAGGGAGTGTGGGAGCACGGCTGTAGCTTGGATGATGATGAAGGTAGAATTCCCTCATCGGGTCACTTACAGGAGTGAGGATGTCACCCAGGTGTGTAGATCAGCGGAGCATCCACATGATGGAGTGAGCAGGTGTACCGGCCCTGAGGAGGCAGAGTTCTTGGCCTGTTTTAAGAACAACATGGAGCTGGTGTGAGCAGGTGCACAGAAGAATTCCTGGAAGTGAAAGCAGGTGTATATCTCATGATTGACAGAATAAACAGCCAGAAATTAATACATAAGATTTATATGACACAATTGCTAAGCTAGACCCAGTTGACAAATATAAAATACTGCTCCCAAAATTGGAAAATATACATTTTCTCCAGAACATACAAAAGTTATCAAAAAAAATTATCAGTCAATAAAGTAAGTCTCAGAATTTTTTAGTCAGCTTCACACTAAGTACATCCTCTGAGTACAGATAAATTGTTAGAAATGAGAAGCAAAAATATCTTTATAAAAGCCTATTCCTTTGGAAACTTGAAAGTAATCCTACAAACTGTTTGTTACTGAAGACATCAGGGAGAGGGATAAGCTAGTCATAATTGAATGATGATTTAAAAAAAAAAAAAGAAAGAAAACCTTGTATTTGGCTAAACTCACATCCTGAGGAAGAGTTATAGCTTTAAAATGATTGTTGTAATGAAGAATATCCTAATATTTAAAGATCTGATTGTAGAAAGGTAAGGAAAAGAATTTAAGAGTAAGAAAAGGAGGAAGTAGCTCCAGTTGCATCAGGCGTTCAGAATAAACAAGTTTCACAGAAAGCTGAAACTGAGAACACATAAAAAACATAAGTTGTCAGTTATTTAGAACAATGGCAACTTTAAATCGCTCCTTGTGAGCATGCGACTTGATACAACCACCTTGATGAAGGCGTTTGCCATCTGGGATTCTGTGACACTGTGCATGGGAACCCGATACCCAGGGACCGCTTCACAGACCAGAGGCCAGACCACAGGACCTCTGCATGTCGCTCTCAGGAGACACCTGCGTGAGAGTTCTGAGAAGCTTTGCTGATGAATGGCTGACAAATGTCTGTGTCAGGGGAGCTGACAAGTAGATTGTAGTTTGTTTCCATTAATATGGTTGCATAAGACAGTGAAAATGACTAGAACAACACAGGGCTGGCGCCGCTGTTCACTAGGCTAATCCTCTGCCTTGCAGCGCCAGCGCACCGGGTTCTAGTCCTGGTCGGGGCGCCGGATTCTGTCCCGGTTGCCCCTCTTCCAGGCCAGCTCTCTGCTGTGGCCCGGGAGTGCAGTGGAGGATGGCCCAGGTGCTTGGGCCCTGCACCCCATGGGAGACCAGGAAAAGCACCTGGCTCCTGCTTTCAGATTGCGCTGCGCTGGCTGCAGCGCGCCAGCCGCAGCAGCCATTGGAGGGTGAACCAACAGCAAAGGAAGACCTTTCTCTCTGTCTCTCTCTCACTGTCCACTCTGCCTGTCAAAAAAAAAAAAAATAAAATAAAAAAAATAAAAAAAAATGAGTAGAACAACACAGAATGGGTAACTGTCATAAATATGACATTTACATGAAAAGCACAAGGCAAAGAGGAATATATATGATTTCCTCACTTCAAAAGTATGCAAAATTACAGAATGCCTGGTCTGTCAGAGAGAGAGAGATGGATGGATGGATGGATGCAGTTTGCTTTGCATTCCAGTTAGTGGCCACCTCTGCAAAGGCAGTAGGTAGAAGGAAATGGATATGCTAGGTAGAAGTATAAGTGGATTTCAAATATAGTGGTATTGTTCTATTTTTTTTGTTATTTAATTGTATTTGAAAGCCAGAGAGACAGAAAGACACACACAGATGGAGTCATTCCATCTGCTGGTTCACTTCCCAGATGCTGACAAGTGCCAGGGCTGGGCCAGGTTGAAGCCAGGAGCCTGGAACTTAGTGTGCGTCTCCCTGTGGGTGGCTGGCATCCAGGTATTTGAGCCGTCACCTGCTGCTGCTCAGGCTGCACATCAGCAGAGAGCTGGATTGGAAGCGGAGGAGCCAGGACTTGAAGAAAGCTCTTTAATGTAGGTCTGAGTGTCTTAAGCAGCGACATTAACTGCTGCCCTACATGCCCGTGCCTGTTCTATTTCTTATCAGAAGTGTTTTGTAGACAGGAAAGGATTTTTTAGCTACATAAACTTTTTATGCTCTTCTTATATATGAAATAATTACTGTTAGAATACTTATGATGAATGACCCTAATACATAACATTTTTTCAATTAGTGAAAAAAAACAACAAAGTATATTGTATCCTTGAAAAATGTATCTTATAAAACAGACTCAGGAAGAATATAAAAAAAGAATATAATTTTAAATCAAATCATTAGTTGAAAATCTCTCAGAGAAAATGCAAAGGGCAAAATGACAAGCAAATTTTATCAAACATTGAAAAAAATAATTTTTGTAGGCTGTCCCAGGTGATGGAAAATATAGGAATATTCTCTAATTTCATAATGTTAAGATACAATCTTACCAAAACACACCAGGATAAAAACAATCCAAGGGTAATTGCAGCTGCATGTAACTTTTATGAGGGAGGGTAAGTTCAGCAGTGCATGGTAAAATACATCACGACAAAGTGATAGGAGTGGGAGTATGAACTGGACCAACCACTTTTACAAAAGGCTTGACAGGATACAGCAGACTTGCACTTCGGAAACCATACGGCAAATATTTAGGGTTTGCAGGTCACACAGTCTGTGTCACAACTGTTTGACACTGTTGTTGTAATGCGACCATAGATAATATGTAACAAATGGTTGTAGCCATGTTTCAATAAAGCTGTGTTTACAAAAACGGTTGGCAGGCTGAATCCAGCCAGAGGCCTGTAGTTTGCAGATCCTTAATATATAGAAGCCGGTTGTATACCACTCTGTGCGCCAGCAGTTCCATTTCTAGGTGCAGCTCCAACAGCAGTGCATACTTAGGCTTATCAAAGGATGTGTGCAGGAATGTTCATAATAGTACTGATCTTCATACTTGATCATCTGAAACACGGATGTCTGTTAGCCATAGAATGAAGAAATAGACTGTGTGATGATCACTCAATGCAATGTTATACAACAACGAGAGTGGGTGAAGCAATGTCGCGTGTAACAGCTTGGTGAGTTCTCACAAACATGAAGTTGAATAAAATAGACACAAAAAAGTGCGTGCTTATGCTCCTAGAAATATATATTCAAAAACAGGCAAATATAATGAAATTATCAGGGAATTGGCAGTTGTTGGAGGGGTTAATGTCTAGGAGGGAGCATCATGGTATTTCCTAAGTGCTCATAATATTTTGTTTGTCAGTATTGGTTACTTGGGGATATTTTGGGGCCAAACTGCTGGTTTATTATTTATGATCTGCATATGTGTGTGTGTGTGTGTATAGCAAATGTTCAAATTTAAGAAGTACAAAGAGTAAATAGATGAAGATAAAGTTGGTTTCATTGAGCAAAATGTAATGGCTATCCAACACTGGAAAATATGTTAATGTAATTACCACATTAATCAACTCAAATTGATTAATCATAGCTGAATAGATGCATAAAATCATTTGCTAAAATTAAAAACCCATTGATATTAAGCTAAAAAATTCTCATAAATCTAGTAATAGAAAAAAAAAACCTTCCTTAGCCTGCTAAAGGACATCTCCAGAAAGCAGTCAGTGCTGTGGCAAAGCATGGAATCTGCAAACAAGGACAGATGAGGAAGGGATGCGTCAGCACTGCTCTTTGTGCACAGTATTGCAGACAGCCCATATGGAGAGAACTTCTTACAAAGAGGAAAACGTCTAATTACTGAAAAGAAATCAATATGGGGTACCAACCACATGTGACGTAATTGTCTAGAGAGAAATAGAAATACTATAATATAAACGAACACATTTTTGATGATAGAAATTAAAAATAGTAAGATACTGTAGCAAAGGTCCTGTCTTTTGCAACAAAATGGAAAACATTATACTTAGTGAAATAAGTATAATGTACCAAAAAGAAAAATACCATGTATTCCCTGATCTGTGATAACTAATCGAATACCACAAAATGTAATATATAGGAGTGAAATTGGCATTTTGAGGTTCGATGATTGTTTACAGCCCCTGTCTCTACCGTTGAGGGAACAGTATTTTTTCTTCTTGCTATTTGTTGAACTCTAATCAGTCTAGGGTTAATCTTCTAAGTATACAGTAAATGAAAGTAGATCATCATAAAAATTAGGAGAGGGAATAGGAAAGGAAGGAGGGGGAAGGGAAGGGAGGATGGGAAGTATCGCTTTGTTCCTAAATCTGCGTATATGAAATACATGAAATCTGTTCACCTTAAAATCTTTTTAAAAAATAAGCTAAAAGAATGTTGCTTGATATCAGATAGTGTACAACTCATTTACATGTTATGTAACAATTAGAAAATTTAATTCAAAAATACTAGCATAGCAGTGACCTTTCTGGTGGGAAAGTGAGCAGAGGACCACAGGATGCTAACATCTCTCTTTATCTCTGTCTGGGGAAACTTGCAAAAGTTCACTGTAATCTGTGTCCTTCTGTGCGTTTTATTTTAGACTTAAATAAAAAGTTAACATATACAAGTTACAGTGCCAACTTAAATAAAAGGTGCATCATAACTAGGAAAAATGTGTAAGGCTTAGAAAATTATAAAATATATGCTAAATATGTTAACAGACCAATGTAAATTAACAGATGTACCATGTTAGTAGATGAAAAGACTCAAATCATAGAACCAAAAAATGTAAATATCAATAGAGTAATGAGTGAATTGTGATACAGTCTTGCTGGATAGTTATGGAAATGAATGAACTCGAGTTTATGAATGAATCTGAAATGATGGAAGCTGAAGAAGAATGAATATATGATAACAACATACAGTTTTAAGCCTGCAAATCAATGTTGTGGAATTCGTAGAGACATTTATATGGAAAAGCAGCATGAATACCTACATGGAAATGCTAAATCCTGAATTGAGTCTCTAAGAGGCTAGGTTTGAAGTGTTTGTTATATCATTTTTTTTTCCATATTTCTTGAGGATCTCCAAGTAAATGCATTTTAGATCTAAGCTACTGTTCCTCAAGGGAGTGTTGAAGCCCTCCTGGCAACACTGAGAGAGGCTTTGCACACAGTTATCAGAAAACTACTTGAAAAATGATCTGTGTGCCTTATGGCAGTTGCCAGAGAAATGTTTAATTTCCCGGTCTCCTTGTTCTATCTTTGGACCTGAATGGTAAGATAGCAGGTGCGGGCATGGGCAGAATTAGGAGAGAAGGTGTGGCTATGACTCCTCCACCTGTCAGTCCTTCCTGTGTCTTCTAGTCACGGGGTGGATGGCCCAGGGTGGGAAGAAGTAGGAATCCACAGATGCAGAGAGCATTCTGTGGCCTAGAGAGCAGAGGCAGGGGGCTGAGTGCCCTCTCATTGTGCGGGGCCTGCTACCAAGTTACACGGTGACCTAGGCCAAACTGAATAAAGAAACTACAGAGAACGCAGCATTTGCCTGGGTTATCTTTTGCTGTTGGGTTTGGCGAGGTCACATCTCCAAGTCTCATTGTCCTTGGCTGTAAGAGGCAAAGTTGGGTCTGACGATCTTTAAATTCTTTCCTGCTCTGGCACCTTATGAGTCTGATGCTCAGGGAACTTAGATTTCAATGGGGAAAACGAGAAATATGCACGGGCAGAGTATTAGGATGACTAGGTCCAGTCTCCAGTGAGACCTCCAACAGTCCATCAGGGAACGTGTGCCTGAGGAAAGAGGAAGATTTCCAGGGAGAATGCATGCGAACTTGAAACTTATTTGTGTTTGTTGTTTATTTTCCTAAGTAGAAAGATAAGTTTTCCTCATTATGGAAGATTCAGAAGTCAGGTAAGACTGAAGACGGAGGATAACACTCACTCCACATGTGCATCCATTGAGATTTTCGCCTAGCAGTTGTGTGCCACGTGTGATTCCAGGCCCTGGGAGGTGTCAGCAAACAAATACAGAAACTTTTGCTCTTGTACAATTCATTATTCAGGCTAGGGTGAGAGAAATCATCTAAATAAACAGTCACATAAATAAATGAACAATCTAATTTCTGCAAGTGCCAAGAACATAAATTGGTAGGATAGCGGCGTGGTTGATTGAGATCACAGAAGGCCTCCTTGATGATGCATAGCTCACGAACAACTCAGACTTAACCAATACTGTCTGCTGTGTTTCCTCATTTTGCATATTTCCTTTTCAAGGTGTCTGCTCGTGCACCACCCTCCCCTGCCCTTATGACACGAAGAGACTATTTCCTGTTTCACAGTCCCAACTTCATTATCCCTTATAACTAGGGGCTCCCCATGCATTGTCATAACATTTGCCGTGAGAAAACTTGTTTCTCTAATTTTCAAAGAGATCAATAAAAACAAATTAAAATAGAGGAATAGAGGTGTCTTTTTGCCATGTTATTTTCCCGAGAACAAAAGAGGCAGTGATCTCATTGTTATTTCTCCAGAGGTCTCTAACCATAATATAAAGCCATTTAGTGCCACTTAACATGGTAATAACTCACTGCTTCTCCCGTGGTACTCCAGGGGACCATGAGGAAGGAGAAAAAGCAGGTAGAGAGAGGGTCAGGATGGCTGAGAGAAGCCCTGGCTCCTACTGAACCTCCTGGTTTAGCAGTCCCTGCTGTGCTGGGCTTTACCTGAGAGCGAAGGGGAAGAGATCATCACAGCATGAGCTGTGTGTGCTTCTCTAGGAAACGGGGGAGGTGAGATGGAGGAGTGAGGAAGAGGAAGACATGAGCTGTTAGCGTGAGAACATCTTGACACGGCCCACTTGCTGCCTTGAGCTGCATGTTGAGCACCTCTGGGGAATAACGGAAAGATCCCGTTCCTTAGATCCCATGGCACAAGTCCACCAAGTAAGACAGGCCCAGGGCACAAGTCCACCAAGTAAGACAGGCAGAGGAAGTCCCAAGGTCAATCAAAGCACTTTTGGATAGGCTTGTTAAGAAGGTTGTTCTCCTCCTGACAGCTGTTGTGGGGCTGCGTGAAGCATTGTCTCCATTAAGTCTCCAGTTTTATGCAGAAAACCAAGGTCTCGGGTTATGTATGGGACTATAGGCCCCAGAGTCATCCCCACTGAGTTCATAGCTTCCTACCCACTCTGAGTCCTTGTTTGCTTGCCTGTAATGCTAAGATTTTAATACCTGCTTTATAGGGTGGCCAGCAGTATGAAATAAGATCATGGATGTATAGCATTTAGCAGAGAAACTAGAACTTACATAGCAAGAGCTCAGCAGATGCCAACTCAGGCAATGATAATGATGAGGCATTTCTTAACCTTCAAAGGAACACTCAGAATCTTCCACAGGCCTGTCCTTAGTAAAGGAGTCAACTGACCCTTAGTCTTTAAAAGCATTGACTAAGCAGACAAATCCACATTTAAATGTCAGATTTGTCTCTTTCTTTCTGCATGGTATTCGTTTTGTTTTCAGACTCTTGGTTTCTTCGTCTGGACAATGGGAGCCTTGTGACTTAAAATTGTAAGAAGCAAGTGTGGTTTTGTTTTTGTTGCCAATTGGAGGCATTGCAATACCAGATTTCAAGACTTAGTATAGGGCAGTGATAATCAAAATAACCTGGTACTGGCATAGATATGTATACCAATGAATGGAATAAAATAGAAACCCCAGAAATTGACACATCTTTAAACCAACCTAAAATCAATCCCTAGAGAAAAGACAGTCTGTCAACAAATAGTGCTGGGAAAATTGGATCTATGTGTGCAGAAGTATGGAACAAGATCCCTATCTTACATCTTAAACATTAAGTCAAGGCCGGCGCCGCGGCTCACTAGGCTAATCCTCCGCCTAGCGGCGCCGGCACACCGGGTTCTAGTCCCGGTCGGGGCGCCGGATTCTGTCCCGGTTGCCCCTCTTCCAGGCCAGCTCTCTGCTGTGGCCCGAGAGTGCAGTGGAGGATGGCCCAGGTGCTTGGGCCCTGCACCCCATGGGAGACCAGGAAAAGCACCTGGCTCCTGGCTCCTGCCATCGGATCAGTGCGGTGCGCCGGTCGCATCGCGCTGGCCGCGGCGGCCATTGGAGGGTGAACCAACGGCAAAAGGAAGACCTTTCTCTCTGTCTCTCTCTCTCACTGTCCACTCTGCCTGTCAAAAAAAAAAAAAAAAAAAAAAAAAAACCAACAAAAAAAAACATTAAGTCAAAATGTATCAAGGATCTAAATCTACAACCTGATATTGTCAAATTACTGGAGGAAATGGGGGAAACGCTGCTAGACATTGGCATAGGCAAAGACTTCTTGGAAAAGACCCCAGAGGCATGGGTAATAAAAGCAAAAATAGACAAATGGGATTACATCAAGCTGAGAAGCATATGTACTGCAAAGGAAACACTCAACAAAGAAGAGAGAAAATATTTGCAAACTATGCAACTGATAGGGATTAATATCCAGTATCTGTAAAGAGATTAAGAAACTCAACAACAACAAAACAATCTAGTTAAGAAATGGGTAAAGAGGGCATGAACAGGCATTTTTCAAAGGATGAAATTCAAATGGCCAACAGACACATGAAAAAATGCTCTGGATCACTAGCCACCAGGGAAATACAAATCAAAATCACAATGAGGTTTTTCCCCACCCAAGTTAGAATGACTCTCAGACAGAAATCAACAAACAATAACAGCTGGTGAGAATGTGGGGAAAGAGGTAGTACCCTAATCCACTGTTGGTGGGAATGTAAACTAGTACAGCCATTGTGGAAGACAGTATGGAGATACCTCAGAAAGCTGAAAATAGATATCCCTACCATATGACCCAGCCATCCCACTTTTGGAAATTTACTCAAGGGAAATAAAATCAGTATAAGCAAGAGTTATCTGTACCCGCATATTTATTGCAGCTCAATTCAGAATAGCTAGGATATGGAATCAACCCAGATGTCCATTAACAGATGACTATAGAAAGAAAATGTGTGTTTAAGTATATGTGTGTATACATATATGTATCAGCCACAAAAAGGAATGAAATCCTGTCTTTTGCAACAAAATGGATGCAACTAGAAACCATTATACTTAGTGAAATAAATCAGCCCCCCAAAGACCAATATCATGTTTTCTCTGATATGTGGCAGTTATTACAGAATATAATATAGGAATGAAACAGATATCTCGTTATATAATTGCTGTCTTTAGTCTTTGTTTATACTCCTATGAAGCTGTGGTCTTCCTATATTTTACTTGTTGAATATAATGGTTATTGGTGAATTAGACCTGTGACCATGGAATGCATTGAAATTATGTCTTTGCAAAAATTAAAGAACAAAAAGGAAGGAAGTAGGGGGATTGAGGGAGAGAAGGGGGAAGGATGGAAAGTACTGCTATCTTAGAACTATAGCTATGAAATACATGAAATCTGTTCTTTACATATTAATAAAAATCTTTAAAAAACAACTATGATAAAGGCAAGGTGTTCGTTCAGCGGCCTGGTGCATAGTATTTAAAACTTTACATGAAGTGGATGAGTGTTCACAAACTATGTTGTTGTTATGATTATCATTTGTGGTAGAAACCCATTTATGACTAAATTAGGTCAATTTATTGACAGAGTAGCAGTGAATAGACAAAAAATAGACAGCAATGTTGATCATAAAAATATAGTTAATAAATTCAAGCTCATTAACATATTGACAGATTATTCTTCAACATTTTTAACATATAGAGCTTTAAATCCAAATGGATGAAGGGTAACTTTGAACACACACAAAATAGAAAAACAGGACATGTTTGTGGTCATAAGAGAAGCCTGATTAAATTCTAAAAAATCCATATTACACATGCCATGTTCCCCAACTGTTTTATAGTAAAATTAGAAATTAATAACCAAAGGACAGCTTTAAAAATCTCATGAGTTTGACAACTAAATAACATATTACTTAATAATACAGGGGTTAAAAAGGAAATCTGAAAGAAATCATGATGTGAATAATGAAGTAGAGAATGCCTGTGTCTGTAGAACGGAGCTGAAGCAGCCTATAGAGAAAAACCTGAGCTTTAAACTCATTTACCAGGAAACAAAAGTTAAAAACACATGAACTGGATACACAGAGGCAGAAAACACAAGAAAAGATGTTCAACGTCATTAACTATTAGGGAGAGGCAAATTAAAACCACAGCAAGACCTCATTGTGCACCTATCTGAAAGGCCCATATAAAAGTAGTGATCACATCAAATGCAGGGAATGGTGTAGACTTGGAATCCCAAACATTGCTAGTGGGAATGTAAAATGGTACAGTCACTCTGCAAAGTAGCTTAATCAGCTTATAACTAAAAATTAACTCACCATATGATCTAGCAATTGTACTCTGACACATTTATTCCAGAGAAATGGAAACTCATGTTCACACGGAAACTTTTGCACAGCTGTGCAGTGCCAACTTATTCATAATTACCCCAGCCTGGAAACCACCCAAGTGGTTGAGCAGGTCCTTTAATAGGTGAATGGTTAAAGGAACTCATATTATGAAACACTACCCAGCAATACAAAGGAACAATGATTGAATCATGCTGCAACTTGGGTGCGCCTCCGTGGAACTATGCTAAGTGAAAACTTAGGCCTAGTCAAAATATTACATATTCTTTCATTTCTGCGTCTTTCTGGAAATCATGAAATTATCAAATGGGGAATGGATTAGTGGCTGCCAGGTGGTTCAGGTGGCAGGGAGGGTCTCAGAGTTGATTCCTACTTTGTAATAACAAGATATCCTGGGCTAGTCCATTTAAATAGTAGAAACATGTTTCTTGCAGGTCTGGAGGCTGTGAAACCCAGGATCAAGCACTGGCAGATCTGGTGTCTGTGGAGGACTTAACTCCACTTCTCAGATGCGGCCTTGTGGCCACATCCTCTTAAGAGGATGAGTGCGGTGCTCACAGGGCAGGCAGGATTGACAGTGGCGAAGCCGGCCCCTCCTGCCCTTTAATGAGGCAGTAATCCCATCCGTGAGGGCCTCGTGGCCTCTGCATCTCCTAAAGGCCCACATCTTTTTTTTTTTTTTTTTAATATTTGAAAAAGTTAGAAAGAAGGAGCAATACAGATATCTTCTAGATAGAAGGGCTGGTTCACGCACCCAGATTGTCCCAGTGGGGGACAGGGCTGGGCCAGGTAGAAGCCAAGAGGAGCTTCATCCAGATCTCCCATGTGGGTGCAGGAGCCGAAGCACTTGGGCCATCTTCTGCTTTTCCTAGGCCATCAGCAGGGAGCTGGATCAGAAGTGGAGCAGCTGGGATGTGAACCGGTACCGCACCCATGTGGGATGTCAGCATTGCAGGCAATGAATTAACCCCCCATTGTCACAATGCTGGCCCTGAGGCCCCCAGCTCTTAATACCACTGCACTGGGGATTAAGTTTCAATGGGAATTTTGGAGGGGTTACAAACCTGTGAATGACAGCAGTAAGGGAGCCTTGTGATGGCACAGTTTAATCATGTGCGTGAAGTCATGCAGGTAATAAAATTGCCCAAAATCAAAAACTCTCACATGTTCATCCAAGAATGCAAAGAGCTGGTGACATCTGAACAAATTCTGCCGGTTGTGACAATGCCAGGCTCCTGCTTATGCGACTGTACTATTTTATGACACAGGTTAAGGGTGTATGGGACCTTTCTGTACATTTCTTTGCAACTTCTTGTGAATTCATAATTATTTAAAGTGCTAACAACCACTCTAGTAGAAAGAGCTCAAAGAAACAAGAAGGGCATTGATTAATGAGAGTTAGTACTAATTGAAAGGATAAAAGTTTTAAAAAATGAAAGCTGGTTCTTTGAAAAGGATACTAAAAAGCAAAGCACACTGACACAGATGTAATAAATACAAATATTTTGAAAAATATGAACTGTGTAGTATTGAGATTTCAGTTGAATGGATAAAATAATCAAAAAACATAAAATGACAAAATTAAATTTTAAAATGACCACTAAAATTAAAGACGTTGTAATGGTATTCATGCTTCTCTTCCTCAAAAACACCAGGCCTATATGATTGGAGGGTGAGTTCTACCAAACTTTAAAGAGCATTTAGTTATTAACATACATACTTTTTTAGAAAATAGGATACATATTGGACTCATTTTGTGAAGTTATTTGAATTCCAAAAATCAGAATACAAGAAAAGAAAGCACAGGCCTATTTCATGTGTGAATATCTTAAAAAAAAAAAAAAAAAGAAGTCTCCTGAACTAAATATTAGCTAATGAATCCAACACTGTTTTAGGGAAACAATAATCGTATTCATATGGGACCTATCCCAAGAGCATGTTTGTTTTCATATTTGTGTAATTCACTACTTTAATATACTAAAATGATAAAAATCATATGATTATCTCACTGAGAAGCATTTGGTAAAAGTTCTCTCCAATTTATGGTTATTTTTTTAAAAACCCTTAGAAAATGTAAAAAGGAAAGTTTATAAAATTGTCTAAGTTTCTAAGCTGCATCCTGCGGCAGACATTATACTTAATACAGGAAGTTCAGGTGCATTCTTTTTAGAAGTAGAAAGACTCAGAATGTCCACCTGCCTCAGCTGCTATTTAACCTAATATTGCAATTTCTAGCACACCCTTTAAGGGGAGATAAAAGAAGAAGACATATAAGTGTTGGAAGTAAATAAAAGTCATTTTTGCCAGATGATATAAAAAGTTTCTTAGAGAAATCAATAATAATAAAAAAATTCTGATAAATAATAAGAATTAAACAAAGTTGCCAGACATGAAATTAACTTACTGAAATCAATAACATGCCTCTAGACCAGCAATAATGAGGCAGAAAAATCTAATTTAAAACAATTGTAATAGAATTATCAAATATTTAAAATTTAACCAGCCTAAGAACACACACAATCTCAGTGGAGACAACCTTAAAACTAATCAATAACTTGAAAGAAATCTGAATAAATGGAGAAGAGTCCCTGCTCAGGATGAGTTAATGTCACAGAAATGAACATCCCTCCCAACATCTCTATAAAGTTGGTGCAACGTCATAAAAAATTCCTGTTAAACTTTTAAGGAATTGGATAAATTTCTGTAATAAATGTATACAGTGAAATAAAAACTGATAGCTAGTAGTCAGCTTTGAGGAAGAATCAAAAAAAAGAGGACCTGCTCTACCAAATATCAGTATTTTACATACATGTTAAAGTCACACTAATGAAAATGTGCAATAGCAGCGAATGGAGTGAAAGAACAGGTTGAAACTCAGGAACCACCTCATCTCTTCAGAAACTCCCTGTGCAGTGAACATGCCTGCACACATCACCTGGGCAGAGTACTTCATGTACAGTGAACACGCCTGCACACATCACCTGGGCAGAGTACTCCATGTACAGTGAACACGCCTGCACACATCACCTGGCAGAGTACTTCATGTGCAGTGAACATGCCTGCACACATCACCTGGGCAGAGTACTTCATGTGCAGTGAACACGCCTGCACACATCACCTGGGCAGAATACTTCATGTGCAGTGAACACGCCTGCACACATCACCTGGGCAGAGTACTTCATGTGCAGTGAACACGCCTGCACACATCACCTGGGCAGAATACTCCCTGTACAGTGAACACGCCTGCACACATCACCTGGGCAGAGTACTCCCTGTGCAGTGAACATGCCTGCACACATCACCTGGGCAGAGTACTTCGTGTGCAGTGAACACGCCTGCACACGTCACCTGGGCAGAGTACTCCCTGTGCAGTGAACACGCCTGCACACATCACCTGGGCAGAATATTCCCTGTACAGTGAACACGCCTGCACACATCACCTGGGCAGAGTACTCCCTGTGCAGTGAACGTGCCTGCACACATCACCTGGCAGAGTACTCCCTGTGCAGTGAACATGCCTGCACACATCACCTGGGCAGAGTACTCCCTGTACAGTGAACACGCCTGCACACATCACCTGGCAGAGTACTTCATGTACAGTGAACACGCCTGCACACATCACCTGGGCAGAGTACTTCCGTTCACCCTACAGACAACAGAACTGAATTCCAGTGCGGCAGACTCCAGAAGATCTAAGATGTCAGTAGGAAAGAGAAACCCAAACATGGAGAAAAGAACATTGGAGAATGACTTTGCAACCGGACAAGGACTTCTTAAACCAATGTTGTGCCTTCCCCTGGGAAGAGGGCAAGGGGGTAGAACAATCGCTCATCCTTGGCCACCACACAACAGACAGCAGCAACAGAGCCCAGAGCAACAGAGGGTGTGTGTGTGTGTGGAACAGGAAGTGTGCAACAGCCTGGATAAGCCTGGGAAGCATGGTACTGAGTGACACAAGTAAGAAGCAGAACAAGACAACACAGTACCAGTTATATAAATTTCAAAATGCATGATTACAGATTTTCAGAGAATACAAGATAAGCATGAGAATGGTTGCCTACGGTGGAGAATGGGGAATGGGAGGAAAAAGTATAAGGAAACAAATACTCTGGGGCTCTAGTGCATAGAACAGTGATCCCAGACAAGGTATGGTATATTCCTCTCACTGCTGGAAAATCATAGAAAGTAGAATGTTGGGTTAAATGAAGAGAGAAATACATTCACCTTGCTTGGACATTACACAGTATATACATGTAATGCAGCATCACCCCATAAATATGTACAATTTCTATGTTGAAAAAAATAAGTAAAACAAATCAAGATAGAATTTGGGTAAGCTAGATGCATGCTCAAGAGACAAGTAACTCCCAAATGTAAGCAGTCCACCAAATGTCCCTCTTCCTCTTCCTCTTCCTCTTCCTCACTCCATCTCCCTCTGTTCCTTCTCCCTTTCTCTCATGCTGAGTGATGGTGCAGGGGTCAGTTGGGCAGCTGATTCCCCTGGTTTCACAAGTACACATTGTGTACGTGTATTGAAATATTACACTGTATACCCCATAAATATACATAATTAAAATAGTATGAAGGAATTTCTACAAATAAGGAGTTAATTGAGCAAAGGATAAGAAATTTACAAAGATGAAACTCAAAAAGCTAATGACTACATGGAGACCTTCTCAACATCATTAGAGAATTATAAATTGAAATGGCCATGGGAAAAATACTTAGCACCTATGAAATTGGTAAAAATCAGACAAATCGGAGAAGCTGAGAGTTGGCATGAGTGTGGGTTCACAAGTACCTTCACACACAGCCATGATCTGTTCTGGAAGTAGTCTGACAATACTGTGTTGGTTTAAGCGTACCGGTACCTGTAAGTCAGTGCTTCTGCTCTCAGGAATGTGTACTGCAAAGAAACACAGAAATCCAGAAGGGGCTGTCCTGGACGGGTCTGATGCAGCCCCTTTTCTGGTCTTCGTGAGTCGGAGCAAATGCTGTGCCTGTCAGCAGAATAGATCAAGTAAGAGGGGTGTACACCTTGGAGTCCCATGGAAGGGTTGGAAATAATAGACAGAAAGCACACAGAGCCCGTGTGGATGTCAGGAGCACAGTGCCGGCAGCATAAAGCTAAAGGAGCTACAGCACTTTCCAGTGCACATCATTAAATATGCTCTCACGCTCAGTGATTGCACGCATTTCACAAGCGTTCCTTCAAGCCAAAGAACGTGTGAAAATGATGTATCTGTGTGAGGGAGGTGGGTACAAAGCACAGACCTAAAGTAGAATAGTGAGTGAGGGTTTCTGTCTGTTTCTTATCACTGCTAGCACAAAGCAGACAAACTCAGCAGCTTAAAACCATTCCCAAACCAAGATGAGTTTGCTTGCACAATGCAATGCTAAACACCACCAAGCAAACACCTTGGTCTTTTGTGGAGAGAAAGTGTACTGCAAGGAAGACACACACAGAGCCAGGAGTCGTGCTCACATTGGACTTTGTGGACAGGTGTTGGAGGGAAATTTATTGGAAAGGGAACAAGGGATAGAGAGAGATGAGACTTGGAAATCAATTGGTCCACTAAGAGAGGAGGTCTTGGTTCTTCGTGTGGTTTCATGTCTTCTCATGCCTTACATGGTGGCTGTAGTTACGCACAGTTGACGGAGAGTTGGCCCAGATGCCCATAATTCATCCAGCAGTCAGCAGCACACATAAAGCTTGTTGTCCTCTTTCTCTGCCTGGTCTTGTTGTTCTGTTGTTTTTCAAGCAGAGTGGCTGTCAGCAAGATTTCCTATTATAAGAAATAGGCTCAAAAGTTTGGGTTTCTTTGTTTCTTAATTATGTAGGGTAGGTTTTTTTTTTAAGATTTATTTATTTTACTTGAAAGTCAGTTACACAGAGAGAGGAGAGGCAGAGAGAGAAAGAAAGAGGGAGAGAGAGGTCTTCCACCTGATGGTTCACTCTTCAGTTGGCCACAACGGCCAGAGCTGCGCTGATCTGGAGCCAGGAGCTTCCTCTGGGTCTCCCATGTGGGTGCAGGGGCCCAAGGACTTGGGCCATCTTCTGCTTTCCCAGGCCATAGAGAGCTGGACAGGAAGCAGAGCAGCCAGGTCTCGAACCAGCACCCATATGGGATGCCAGCACTTCAGGCCAGGGTGTTAACCTGCACCACAGCGCTGGCCCCAGGGTAGGGTTTTAAAGCCACATGAATGCATTATTTGGAAGTGAGAAGTCTAAAGTGATTCTGCAGGCCTGTGTTCCTTCTGTAGGGCTTGCAGGAGAATCTGTGTCCTTGCCTGTGTTTATTGGTTAGAGGTCTTTTCCTGCATCTTCATAACCAGCGATGTGGCATTATCTTTCCTCTTCCACCATGCCCTTGTTTCAATCAGGACCCTTGGGAGTGACTGAGCCCCACCCAGAAAATCTGGAATAATCTCTCCATTCCAAGATCCTTAACTTAATCCTGTCCACGATAGATATTTTGCTGTGTAATCAGCAGGTTCTGGGTATTAGGATGGGACTTCATGAGAGACTCCTTTTTGGTGTGGTTTGCTTTGCTTTCCCTGTCGTGGCGGGCGGGGGGGGGCTTGATTTGGAGCAGAGGGTTATGGTCTGAGCATGCTTTTGTTGTGGGGGTGGGTGGTCAGGACAGAAATGATTCACCTGACCTGGGTGGCTGGTGGGTCAGAAAGTTCACACTGAAACTGGGAAAGATTCAGATCTGTGTACTAGACATCTGCCCTCTCTCCCAGAGCTGGATCACATGTTAGTACAGACAGGTGCAGTCAGGCAACTGCCTACACCTCATTGTTCCTCCAGAATCTTCTGGCTCCCCAGACAGTTGAGGCACAGACTCCTCCCTTCAGGGGAGGGGCCAAGTCAGTACACTGTGAAAAAGCACACTTGGTCTTGGTAACCAAAACATGAACACCTATTCATCTCGAGAGCTTGAGTTTTCCTTCAGCACAAATTCACTTCCACACCTCCCTTCTCTGCTGGGGCAGAGTGGCCCCATTGATGTTGGGATGCCCGTGGGACTCACATAGTCTAATGTGATGTTGGCAAACAGGGCGTGGAGGAGACCCGAAGAGTCCTTGAACAGGTTGGCTTCTCTCTGTTGCATCCATCAGAGAAGATGTCCTGAGTAGCAGGCTTGCAGCTGCATCAGAACCAGCCCCAGGACAGACACAAACACAGCTCACAACCTGCAGCCTCACCTGGCTGGGCCCAGCCACGATCGCAGAAGCAGATGTGTGAGCTTCAGAATGGGTGTCTGCTGTTGCAGCTCAGTGGCCTTGGCTCTCACGGTTTATGAATAAGTTCTGATGGGTAGAAGAGTGAAAGTATTGGGCATCTGAGGACTATTTACTGATGGAGGTTATGATGAAACGTATGGAAGGGCATTGATATTAACGATGCTTAATGGAAAGCTCGGATTTTGCAGAGAGCAACCTTGAAAGGCAAAGTCCCAGGTGAAGGTGACAGTGTTTAGGACTCTGGGATAAAGGGCAGTCACTTGGTGGCTTATCTAAACCTGCGTTGCAACTGTGTCACGCCACGGCATGCCCAGTGGTGGCCCCCTCTGGGAGAGGTCAGCCAGGAAATGGGACTTGAACATTTTAGGGGTCGGGGTGCTGAGAGGTGTCAGCAAGGCCAGAAGCTACTTTGCCAACGAGCGTGGGAGGCGGTGAGAAGCCAAGTGTGTCTTCTAGCATGGTCCTACCGTGCGCCCTGTTCTGCTGAGTTTCTGTTCTTGGTGTTTGCCTGGACTGACTGGCATACGCAACTTTGTTTTGCCACATTGCCTTTCTAGGGAAGTCCCAAATGAGACCGGGCAGAAAATCAGGCCCCTTTAAACTGACAATGGTTTTTGTTTGAAAGTGTTCCTTCAATTTAAGGACACTGTTGTACATTTCAAAGAAGAAAGCTTTGGACACGGTAGAAAAGCTGGGTAGGCGTTTCTGGGGTTGCTGACACAGCAGGGCCGGTCAAGGACCAGCAGTCCTGAGCAGGGTGGATGGATGAATGTGATTCCTTGGGCTGTGGGGCAGGTCCTGGGGCGGGGAGCGCTCTCTGCAGTGAGCAACCCCAGCTTTGAAAAGCCCCAGATCTGAATATCAAAATCTGAACTCACCCAGGGAAAGAAGAGATAGGGGGAGATAGCAGTTCTGGGAGAGGAGCCATCAGAGTCCTATTAGATGATATTACTTTTGTTTGTTTTCCATATTCTGGAAACAGTTTGACTGACTCCAGGCTTCTCAAGCAGTGATGGCAAATTAGTTACACTAGAAATTGTGCATTCATCCTGGGCCCATTTTGCTCACAGCCAGGGGAAGGAAAGTGTTCATTTAATCCCTCACCTGTGCTCATGCTAGGTGGCTTTTGACCACAGGAACTGTTTCAGGTTTTATTCTTTTTTTAATGGGCAAGGTGGCTTGCCGTGAATTAAGGGTGAATTGAAGTGAGTCCCAGAAGATGTTATGGGCTTCTCTTCTGCTTTTTCTCCCCAAATCTCTTTTTCTTTCTCTGGAAACTGAAACCATGTAATTTAGAAATTGCTTCTCTCTTTCCCACCCGATTTCCTCTGGCACAAAAGTAATTTTTAAACATTCTAAAGCTTTTATTTTCAGCCTGCAATCTTGTGCCTGTGTCCATTTAGTTCTCCCAGCTTTGAGTGGATGTGGCAGAGGACACGGCTGACTGCTCTACTTCCTGGTCCTGCCACAGCCCAGGTAGAGCGGGGAGGAAAGACCAGGATCTGAGACAGACATGGGCGGCCGAATGTAGCAACCGGGACATCTGATCTGCGAGTAGCCAGGCCATGTGGGAAACTGGGACAGGAATGTGGGGGCATGATATGTTCCAGAGGTACAGGCAATGGGAGGTGTAGGTGGCATTTATTTTAATAGAGAGAATTGCCTGTCCAGCAATGCCATGGTCCCCAAATTGAGTGCTGAGGCAGTTTAAAACACCACTACAAACTGGCAAGGGCACCAGGAGATGTAGCAGAGCATCGTGAAAAACGTAACATCACCAGTCAGACGCGATGCCGGTCGCTGTGCTAACAGGAAGTTTCCCACAGTCTTCACGTTAGACTGGGCTGCTTGCCTTTCTGACACTTCATGTCTTTGCAAAGCTGGCCTTTTGCAGTTGCTGTGATGAAATGCAGGTATTGCATGAAAATGGCTGCCAGTGTCTCATCTGAATTCATAGTCGGAGAAGTTGTATGACGCTCAGTGGATACATGCATGCCATTAGTATGTGTGGTTTAGAATGCAGTAAAAGTATTTTTTCTGGGGCTGAGGTTGCAGTGTAGCAGGTCAAGCTGCTGCCTACAGTGCTGGAATTCCAGATCAGAGTGCCAGTTTGAGTCCTAGATACTCTGCTTCCGATCCAGCTCCCTGCTAATGCGCCTGGAAAAAGCAGCAAAGGATGACCAAAGTGTTTGGGCCCCTGCAACCCATGTGGGTGACCCCAGTGAAATTTCAGGGTCCTGGCTTTGGTTTATTTGGAAGGGGGGTGAAGAGCAGGTGGAAAACTTTTTGTCTCTCCCTCTTTCTGTAACTCTGTCAAATGAATAAATAAATCTTTTAGAAATACAATTTTTTTTCTTTAGATCTATGTGTGGTGTTCTCCCAAGCCACTCGTAAATAGTTAAGAAACAAGTGCTTATTAAGTTGTTTGACTCAACTAATGAACGAAATGGTTGGATGTTTCTTTGGCTTAGCAGCAGTGAAAAAAACACCAAGGATTCCACGAACTGAGGAAGTTTGGAAACCCTGACTACCTGTATGCAAAGAGTTGTCTAGGAAGCAGAAAACTGCAAACATGAAAACATGAAGGCGTTAGGCCAGTGCAGCACCTGCAGGAAGCAGCTACCGCTGGAGCTGCTGGAACTAAGAAAAGGGGCTAAAATCGTGAGAACTAAAAGATCAGGACAAGGAAAGCCTTGAGGCTGGTGCTACAGTGAGACGAGCTCTTTCCACGCTGGAGCAACTGTGAGCTGGTTACCGGTGCTGTGGCAGGGGAAGTCCCCTGATGAAGAAGTGATGCTGGAGTTTGCCCACAGGGACAGGACCAATCTCTTCCTCCTCCTCCACCCTTGCAGTTCCCTCCTCTGCTCCCTGTGGGCATGGAGTCAGGTGGTAGGGCGGAGATACGGTTTGTGCAGTCCCAGTCCCAAAGCAGGGGATGCAACAATGAGCTTGGAGCCAAGAAACAATGGCTTTAGCACCAGCCCAGGGGCACCAGCCTGCATCCATCATGCTCACTCTGATCCTCAAGAGGCCACCTCCTGAATCTGGGATGTATCCAGCTCCCAGTTCCCCATATACACCCGAAGCTGACTAATTGCAGGTCCTGTAGGATAGGGATGTGTGATCAGCCCTGATTGGGTCCTCCCTTATTCCCAGCCAAGTTCACCCATCCTTTCAGTGTGGGCAAGGTAAGCTCTTGAGAGGAGACTTTCCCAGAAACCCCAGATGTTCAAACCAAGACCCGAGACACAGATGGAAGCTGGCAGAGACAGGACCAGAGAGAAGCCGGAAGCCTGACTACTTTCCGTCCAGGTGTCGCCTCTTCAGACAGCCCTGCTACCTTACCGTTTTCATCCAGTTGATCCCTTGTCTGTCTCCTTTACGATATGATTTGTATTATTCCAGCATGACGGTGCAGATGCTGTTCCCTTGCAGCCCCAGGCAGTCTGGTCAGCTCACATGGCTGACTGCCAGGGCTGCTCTAGACTGTCTGTCCCACCAAATTTCATTCTCGAAAGGCAGGGACCTTGTCTCTTGCACTTAGCACTGTGTCCCCAACACCTGGCCTGCCACTCCATAGGTGCTCAGTAAGTCCTTCAAGCGAAGCCATTGCGAAAGGTGAGGACTGTTGTATGAATGGAGAGGAGGGGTGAGAAAGTGGAGATGCTGGGGGCAGGACTTAAAACCAAAGAAGTAAAATTGATGCATCAACCTCTCGGAATCCTGCAGTCTCTCCTCCCGGCTTGAGTTTTCTCCATAGCACTCGCTCCCATTGGACATGCTGCGTGCTTTCTGGTTTCTGTGTTATTCAGTCTTTCACTCTGCTAGAATATAAATCCAGGGCAGAGAGGATGTGGGAGCACTTTGAAAAGTTTGTAACAAAATGGGATTAAAAGCATGAGTCTATTTTTTTATTTATTATATTATTTCCATAGTATATGTAAAATGCAAAAAAAATTTGCACCAAAGGAGCTCATGTTTTTTAAAAAAATATTTTTTATATTATTTATTTTGAAATTCAGAGTTACACAGAGAAAGGGGAAAATAGAGAAAGAGAGACAGACATAGATCTTCCATCTGCTAGTTCACCCCCCAGATGGCTGAAACAGCCAGCTCTGGGCCAGGCTGAAGCCAGAAGCTTCATCCAGGTCTCCCAAGTGGTTGGCAGGGGCCCAACGATTTGGACCATCTTCTGCTTTTCCTGGACCTTTAGCAGGGAGCTGGATCAGAAGTGTAGCACCTGGGAGACGAACCAGCACCCATATGGGATGCTGGCATTATAAGCGGCAACTTTACCAGCTGTACCACAATGCTGGCCCTGTGGAACTCATGTGTTTAATTTCATTTTCCACAAACCTTTTTGAAGTACCTGCATATGTATCTGGTTTCTACATTTAGTGTAGTGTCAGGCACATGGTGGGAACTCAGAAAATATTTGCTGAAAGGGTGAATCTGTCCAGGGCTTGACTATTGGCAGAGGACTCTCAGGAAAAGCACACGAACAACTAACTCAGTGTCCTAGTTCTTACTCTCAGTTCCTTCTTAGGGGTGGCAGGAGTGGCCAGGTAATGTGTAACAGCATCACAGCCCATGGCTGCTCCTCTGCCCTGTCTGCTCATGCATCAGAATCTCAATGGCCATTCGCTCCCTTGCCTTTATCTCTTGGATTTTATGCTGCCTCCTTTCCCCGAGTCTTAACCTTTTATCTCCTACTATCCCTCTCTCATCCTCACTCCTACATACCCTGTCCCTTCACCTAATTAAACCCTGTACATCCTCAGGCTGCCTTCCTCCAGACAGCATTCTTGGCCTCTAAACTCCACATTACGCCATTGATAATTTATTCTCACGCACGCAGGCTTACGTCCACTGGGATGTTAGGGGTGTATTTAGGTTAAACTACAACCCAGTGCTGAGAGCCTTCCAGCAAGAACACTCCGCATGCTAGTGTTGCTGTCAAGAAGCGCACAGTTCCCAGACAGGTGTGAGCACCGCTATGCTTCAGATATCACACCTTAATCAACAAACTCCACATTGCTAATTTGCATATAAAATATCAACAATTGGTTGCTGTGGTTGAAGTCAGGGTTCTATTGATAAGCAGAGTAAATATTATAAATGGTGAAATGGAGATACTCAAAATATGTGAATTGGTCAGAATATTATTTTACAACACCCTCTAGACTACAAAATAAAGAAGTTTCCACTGTGGCCTCCAACCTTTAACCTTAGGGGTGTTGTCCAAGCATTGATTCCTATATGGCCCCGTGTCAGTTGTAAGATTAGGGGATTCCTGGTTATTTGAGGTGACTATCGAGGTCCTTGATTTCAGTCTTGAAACAGGAGTAAACAGACTACGGCTCAACGCCTTGGCTGCCTGTCTTTGTACGCGATCTCTTGTGAAACACTACTACAACCACTTGCGTGTGTATCCGCTGCATCTGCTTTTGTACTGTAGCAGCAGAGATGAATGGATGTGCCAGAGATGGTCTGACCTGAAAAGCCTAAGATACTTACAATCTGATATTTTACAAAAGACAAAAAGTGAGCCTTAGAATATTCTCCTAACAGTCACAGATGAGCCTTTCATGCCTAATTGTCACCAGGTCACCAAAAGGACACCTTGCTGGGAATTCATTGAAGTTTACAGAGTGATCAACCTGTTTTGTACTCACGGACCACTGAGAGTTTGTGCAGTGAATGCTCATCCATGCAGTAGAATTTGGCCTGAGACTGTCTTAAAAAAGATTTATTTTATTTATTTGAAAGACAGAATTACAAAGAGAGGTAGAGAGAGAGGTCTTCCATCTGCTGGTTCACTCCCCAAATGGCTGCAGTGGCCGGAGCTGTGCTGATCCTAAGCCAGGAGCCTGGAGCTTCTTCTGCATCTGCCACACAGGTGCAGGGGCCCAAGGACTTGGGCCATCTTCCACTGCTTTCCCAGGCACGTTAGCAGGGAGCTGGATCAGACGTGGAGCAGCCAGGACACACACTGGCGTGTGTATGGGATCCTGGTGTGGCAGGCTGGGGCTTTAACCCGCTGCACCACAGTGCTGGCTCGAGACTGAATTTTATTCTATCCTAATAATACAGTTATGGGGAAATCATTAACCTTCACTCACCTCAAATTTCTTTCATGGCTTTGGTGTCTGTAAAGAAGATGTCAGGGTTGTGCATGAGCCATAATCAAATAGGCTCACGGGAGTTCCTGACTGGAGACTCTCTCTGCCCTGTGCTGCCCAGCAGCCCTGCCCAGCCAGGTCCGTCTCCTGCAGAAGTCTCATCAGGCTTCCGGGCTCTGAGCCTCATGATTACGGTGTCTGCAGCCCCTTGTTTGAGTCTCAGGAGGACAAGAAAGTGTCTGTCTTTCAGCTCTGTCTCTAATGCTTGGCCCATCTCAGAGATCCAAGATATGTCGCTGAAAAGGAAGGAGTAGTTACAGCAATGTCTGAAGGGGTGTTTATGGAAGCCTGGTGACCCGATGCCATTGTTCATTAAAAGCGTGAGCCCAGCAGTCACCTGTATTAGGAAGCAGGTGCAGGTCGGAATTCACAGTGAGCCCCATGACTCCCATCTGTTCTGATGGTTGTCCCACCGCACTTCTTCTGGCTTTGCAGGAATGCGGCTGGGCCGAGTACCACCTGGGAGTTTGGAAGACACTATCCTCTTAACTCACTTTGTAGCTCTGGGAGACAGGAGTATCCTCCGTTTTTCACACATGAGAAAAATGAGATCTAGACCCAGATAGTTAAGTGGCTTGCTTTAGCTGCAAGTGGTGACACAGCCATGTTGTTCTCACTGTGTCCTGACGCCTCCATGTTCAATAGGAGCTTTTTAGTTAATGAGTGAGCCAGTGAGCCAGTTAACTTCTCTATGGGCTCCTCCTGCAGGAGGGTGGCAACTGTGCTGTGCTCTCTGAAGTTAGCATGTTACGAGGTAACGTGCCCCACCTTCAGGTGATTCTAATTGTCTGGACAGGTAGGGTCCTGTGTTTCTGGATTGCAAGATGGCCTGGATCCCCCAAAGGAAGCTTCAGATTGCTAACCTTGCCTACATTTTTTTAAAGATTGATTTATTTATTTGAAAGTCAGAGTTACACAGAGAGAGGAGAGGCAGAGAGAGAAAGAAAGGTCTCCCATTCAATGGTTCACTCCCCAATTGGCTGCAACAGCCAGACCTGCACTGATCTGAAGCCAGGAGCTTCCTCCAGGTCTCCCATGTGGGTGCAGGTGCCCAAGGACCTGGGCCATCTTCTATGCTTTCCCAGGCCATAGCAGAGAGCTGGATCAGAAGTGGAGCAGCTGGGTCTTGAACTGACACCCATATGGGATGCTGGCACTGCAGGCCAGGACGTTAACACACTGCGCCACAGCGCTGGCCGCAAACCTTGCCTATGTTTATTAGATGACCATGGTAATATTCAACACAAATTCCTATCCACCAAATATCTGAGATAAATTAGAGGACATAACAGAAAGTAAGCAAGAGAGTGGGTTTACGGAAAGCTGGAAAGAAGATGGATTTTAATTTTGTTCCTTTTACCTTTTTCTCCCCTTCGTGTATCATTTCTTTGCAGAAATTGCAAATTAATGGTCACATCGAACTATCTGTCAACGTATTACTGCTCTTGCAGTATCAAATTATGTTGGCAATAATGTTTCCAGCTGCCTCGGACTCCATTGCAATTTAATTTGAAAGGAACTCAAATTGCATCTCAAAATGGATAAAAAATTAATTTTACATACAAGCTATCCACCTCCACATTTGCAGTCCCATGCCCCAAATTATCTCAATTTAGGTTCAGCTTTGAACAGTACATGTGTTCTAGCCAACTCCACATGCAAAGATGAATACATAGCAAATTCATGAATTGGAAATCTGCTTTGCTGCTTCCTTTTTAATAAGGTGCTCTGCTTTGATTAAGGTCATTAGGCGATTCGACAGCTATAGCTACTGACAACAGGGATGGAGACCAGAAGTTGAGTCCGAAAAGAACAAAACAAGGAGCCAATTTGTATGTAGCCATGGGATTGCCCTTAACAATTGGAGTGTAAAGAGAATTCCAGCTCACTCCTATTACTTAATATTTTTGCCTCTGTGATATGTTAGGAACTCAATTCTGGTTTGTTCTTCAGTCATCATCTATGCTTATTTGTTTGTTTGGCAGCTGTATGTTCCGGTGATAAAAATGAAGAGACCTAGAGGCTCATTGGTTAGCAGGGAAGGTGAACAGGAACCAAACATGAAGAGTTACCCTGCAATTTGATAAGAGCTTTGTCAGAAGTATGTAGCATATTAAAGAACACGGGTAAAGGAGGCATCCATTGTGTGCAGAGGAGACCCGTGGAAAAAGTTATAAGCAAAGGTGGCATTGGAACTGGGCCTTGAATATATTCAACTAGGATTTGTTGGTGACACTCCAAATAGGGAAACAGCCTGGCAAATACAAGGAGGGTTCGGATGCTACACTTTGCTTTAGGAATACAGGGTTCGATTTGTGGAGTGAGCATGAAGATGAGGTGAGGGAATTAGGCCCACATTGTAGTACTTCGGGATGGACCTGGTGCTTTAGAGAGTGCTGACGTGGGAAGGGAGGAACAAGCAGAGGAATGAAGCAGGTTCCAAAAACATGAGAGCCTCAGTCATGCACCCGTGTGCATACACACAGGCACACACATCTTCATAACAGGACACATGGAGACCTGTTGCCCCTTTCCCTCTCCTTTGACCCAGCTTCATCCCTCCACCAAGAAGGGTCAATGCACATGCGTGTGGAGACCTCGGTCCTCATGTACAAGTTCTGTCCTCTCTCCAGACTCCTCTTGGGCCCCATGGTGCTCCCAGGAAGGCAGACCAAGGGAAAACCATATAGGCTTTGCATGTGAGCTTGGCACTGCTGGGGCAGGTAATTATGGGATGTCTGGTACCTGGAGACTGGTCCATCCAGGAGAACAGAGGCCAGGTGGACACAACCTGTGGGTGCTGACCTCTTGCCATGGAAAGATGGCGGTCTGATGAAGGCCAGGACCCATTCTCAGGACATGGAGTCGGGATGCCCAGAGGCTGAGCCACTTTGATTTTCCATCAGAGCATGATTTTCCACCTCCCTGGAAAAGCTGCACTCTCCTTGCACTGTTTGCTATCTTCTTGGCCTGCAGGCTGTTACTCAAGGAGGTCATATGGACAGGGCCTTATCTGGAGGCAGAAACCACAGGCTGGAGGCTTGGCCGTATTTACACGGGGGATGTAAATTCAACAAACCAATCTCTACTGCACACACAAGGCTTTCTCAGCAATTTCCAACTAGTTTGCGCCAACCCAAATGTAAACCTGAGACTCTCCCTGCTGCAGGCAATTACTGGACCAGAAGCTGAGTTGGGCGGCCAAGGTTTAGGGGGGGTCAGATTGAAAGCATAAATGTTTCCATCATGCATTCTGAAAATGTGTTTCCACTGTAAAGGATTTGGGGACGTTCTGTTACTGGCATGCCAAAATACATAAATAAATAAATAAATAAAAGAAGTGTTCACCTTCCAGCCTGTGCTGATTGCTGGACAGGACTGAGAACAGGGACCGGGAAGTCAGGAGGTGTGAGCTCAGCCCCCAAGAACAGGTCTCCCTCTGTTCTCACAGCAGTTACCCCACCCCCACCCCCCGCAACAGGCCTTGTGCTATGCACTAGGGTTTCAGGACAAAGCAAACATTGTCCCTTGCAGCCGGGGAGGGCAGACAGACACGTGGCCAAGCAGGTTCTTGGGTGGGATGGCAGATGCTGGGTGTGACAGAGAACCGTGTGAAGTTCTGTGGGGCCCAGCGTGTGGGGACTAGGTTGTGTGGCCCTGGGTAAATTGCCTCCCTCCACCGAGCCTTGAGTTCCTATTCCATAGAGTGGTTTTCCAGAGGCAAGTGCTAAGGGTAGCCCCCATCCCAGAGCTGACATCTAATAGCGTTTTTGTTCCCTTTCCGGAATGGGAGTTCTTGGGTTTACAAAGCCCTTCCACTTACCTGCATCTGCCCTGTAGGTCCACCAGAGCCCTCCTTCCCTTATGTGTAGGAACTGAACTGCATACTTTCCGAGTCCCCTTGGCCTCTGCCTCTGTGTCCCTGCGGTACCTTAGTTGGCCCAAGCTATGCATATCCCAGTCTGTCCTGTAATGCACAGGAGACTGAGTCACGGGAAATAGCTGTGAGACATGTAAGGCCCTTGTGGGTCTAGGAGTCAGGGAGGGAACGATCCTATTGGGCTACCCCTAACATCCTGCCGTTTGTTCACCTCATCCCTCCAACTCCTCAGCCTAGCCCCAGTGTCTTCTTTGTCTGGAGGCTCAACTCAAACCCATTGCTTGACAGTACAGCTTCTCCTCCAGACAGGCTTCCTAAGGCATTTCTCCAGGGAAGGCTGTCCTAAGAGGAACACCCACGGTTAGGGAAAGGCCCTTTTCTCTCTCTCCAGTTCATTTTGTTCTCATTGACAGCCCTCCAAGATCCGGGTGATGACTTCCACTTTATAGAATAGGAGGTGCAGGATCAGGGATGCAGTGCCCTTGCCCAAGGTCGCACAGCTGGTGAGTGCTGGAGTCCGGCTTCAAGCCAGGCTCTGGCCGATGCTCCGTACCCTGTGACCTGCCTGGATAGTCAGTCGTGCATGCTTGGGAGGCAGCAAATGGCTTTTCCTGTGCCCCATCTTCCTTGCTCTGGGAGGGAGCCTCTTTGTCACATGGCAAGCTCACAGTTCCCGTGGTCCTCTTTATAATGGTGGCCTCCCAGGCTTTTTCCTTTAAGAGGATACAAAGGGGGCTGGCGTTGTGGCACAGTAGGCTAGGCTTCTGCTTGCAGTGCTGGCATCCTGTATAGGTGCCGGTTCGAGTCCCAGTTGCTCCTCTTCCGACTCAGCTCTCTACTATGACCTGGGAAAGCAGTAGAAGATGGCCCAAGTGCTTGAAACCCTGCACCCACGTGGGAGACCCAGAGAGGCTCCTGACTCCTGGCTTTGGATTGTCGCAGCTCCGGCCATTGCAGCCATTTGGGGAGTGAACCAGCAGATGGAAGACCTTTCTCTGTCTCTCCCTCTCTTTCTCTCTGTAATTCTGCCTCTCAAATAAATAAAATATTTTAAAAAATAGGAGAGAAAGGTGTCGATTTGGGGCTACGTTAAACTACCACCTGTGACACCTGCATCCCATATCCATGCTGGTTGGAATCCCAGCTGCTCCACTTCAGATCCAGCTCCCTGTTAATGTACCTGGGACAGCAGCAGAAGATGACCCAAGTCCTTGGGCCCCTGCCATCCGCATGGCAGACTCAGATCAATTTCCAGACTCCTGGCTTCAGCCTGGCCCAGCCCTGCCTGTTTCAGCCATTTTGGGGGTGAATCAACAGATGGACGATCTCTCCCCTTCTCTCTGTAACTCTGCCTTTCAAATAAAAATATATTTATTTGCACAGGTGAGCTATAGGATGAATAGAGCCCAGAGATGGGAAGACAGACTGGTGATCAGCCCGGCACTAACTGTATTTAAGTCTCTACATTGGCCCCTCTGGCTGGTCCCAGGCTCCTGGGGGTTAAGAAATTTCTGCCTTACAGTCTTTGGCCTTCTCAGTCCATCCTTCTGAGTTGTCCTTGGATGCCTGGGAACTGTGATGTGCCTCCTGTTTGTCTTCTTTTCCTGCTCTCAGTCTCTGGTGGTGTCATGGAGCAGGGGCCGTACAGAGGGCTTGAATGCACACAGACTAAATCTATCAGCTCTACCACTCACTGTACGGGTTTAGGATGGACAATCATTTCATCTCACAGAGATGTGGCTTCCTCTAGGAGTGGGGTAGCGATACCCACCCCTTAGGCTGTTGTCAGATTTACAAAACAGCACGAACAGCCACCCAACAGATACTCACTGAAGCCCTTACTCTGTTCACCAGGTGTAGGGTCAGACCCAGTTCAGAACCTCGCTCTGTCACTTGCCAGCCTTGCTACTCAGCACAAGCTTCTAGATTTCTCGGAGCCTCAATGTATTCATCTGTAAAGTGGTGGGCTTCCCATTCCTCTCTCCCAGGGTCCTAGGATGATTCAGGAGCAAGAAGCCAGCAGGTGTGGCTGCAGCTGCCTAATGACGATGTGTTCTTTCTGCTCTGCGTGTGCTGTGAAGCCGTCTTGGGGAATCACGGCTGTTGCATTTCCTATGTGATACGGTAGAGTGAAGATGCCTGATAAACGCGCTCTCTGCTTTGGCCTTGAGTGTGTCCTCACTCCTTCACGAGGGAGAGCAAGAGCAAAGTGAGGGCGCTCATCTGACTGGGCTTGGCGCTGGCTTGGAGGGTGCAACCCAAGAGAGGGACGCTGAAGAGGTGCCGAGGGCGTGGGCGGCCTCCTGCCAGGCACATTCTCATGTCTGGACAAGTGGACAGGCTCCCACTGGGCGAGGCTGGCGGGGTGCTCGGGAGCTCCCAGGGAGCAGCTCTGCCACCCCTGTGCTTGCAGCCAGAGCCACTGTGAGGTTTAACCCATCGGAGACCCCAGCTACTGCAGCTGTGAGGTTTAACCCATCAGAGACCCCAGCTACTGCAGCTGTGAGGTTTAACCCACCGGAGACCCCAGCTACTGCAGCGACCGTACTTCTACCTTCCATCTGCATGGGGTTAGCGCCACAGGCCCTCAGCAACAGCTTGTTCGATGTCACAGCCTCAAAGTCACCCATTTGCTTTTGGGACGCCGACTGTCCTTTGCACAAAGGACCCGTGCGCGTGAATGGTTGGGCTGTGAGAGTGGCAGTGACCTCCTCAGTTGAGCTGGGGCCGGGAATGCTGTTCTCCCCAGCAGCTGCCAGCCAACAGCTGTGTGCAAAGCTCCGGCTGGCTCCCTGGGCTCCCTGACCTTTCTGTGAATGAATGCTCCTTCGTAAGGCTCTGACACTAGTGACAGGACGTCTTCTGTCTTCCGCATGGGGACAGATCCGGGCACTCGGCAGGTAGAAGAGCTCCCAGCCCTACTCCTTACTGCAAGTGCAGCTGCACCCCTCGATGCTCTAGGGAACCAAAAAGATGACAGAATCCTATCCCTCGTTTCACACGTGGCTGCTACCAGCACTGCCACTTTTCAGATACCCAGGTACTGTTGTTACTACTTTTTATTACTATGCCACTTTTAAGATACTCAGGTACTGTTGTTACTACTTTTATTACTATGCCACTATTAAGATACTCAGGTACTATTACTACTTTTATTACTATTCCTATTGCTGAAATCGCCAAAATCACACACACAGAAATCTAAGCTGCCATATATTCAGTCCTTCTTATGTTCCAAATGCAATTATAACTGCTTTGCAAACATTTCACTTCTCATTACAAACATTACACTTCACATTTCTCCTTCCGGTCCATGAGATTAGCTTCCATTACCATTTTACAAATTAAATAAAAAAAGAGACCCAAAGAGTTGGCATAACTTGACAAAGTCCTATAAGCACTATGGGGGAAATACTGAGTTAATCTCAAGCCTGTGTTTAACTTAAGAGAATGTGGCACACAGACTTGCAGGGGATACTATCACACAAGAAGTTGCGTTTTTACCATAACAAATGCCTAATCTTAACATGGAATGAGCTTCCCATGTGAGAATTAAAAAAAAAAAAGAAAAGAAAAACTTGTTTTCCATTATCTGTTTAATGTAAAACATCTATTTAATTTGTGTGAACAAAGCATCAGTAATAAAATAAGATTATCCAGTGTTCTATGTGGGAGCCTGGGAGGGGTGGAGGAGAGGACAGTCCTGGGAAGAGAAGGCCTGGTGAGATATGTTTATAGAATGATGTTCCTTCAGGGACCAGTTTTGGAGAAAGCAGACAGGAGGGAAAGGAGAGTGAAGGGCTGGGACACAGGCTGTGACGTGGTAAGTTGTGTTATCATGGGAAAGACCGAGATCCCAGGGCAGAGACACTGGGTCATGGTGGCCTGTGGCTACACTGGGTGCTGTGCAGCAAGGGTGTGACTCGGTTTCCCTCTTGTACATCCAGATGCTGTTAATGGAAGAGGTGAGGCCAGCTCCACAGGGAGGGGCTGTGGCAGATCTGAAGTCAGCAGCTGTCTACACACAGTCGCCAGTCACTTAACAATGGGACATGTGCTGAGAAATGAGGCACTAGGTGATTTTGTAGTGGTGTGCGTGACATGGAGTGTATTTACACAGACCTCGCTGGGATAGGCTGTGTATCATGTACACTCGTATGGGCAATCTATCATTGACCAAAATGCCATTATGTATCACATATATCCTGGAAGTGTGTTGTTGGTCATACTCAAGATGGGTTTAAGTGGCACCCTTTAAGAATGGCAGGTGTTTGGCCAAGAAGTTAAACAACCAGTTGCAACACCTGCCTCCCAGAGAGGGAGAACCTTGGTTTTAATGCTGGCTCTGGTCCCAATTCCAGCTTCCTGTTGATGTGTGCCTTGCCATCTGTGTGGGAGACCTGGATTGTATTTCTGGCTTCTGGCTTCAGCCTGACCCAGCTTCATCTGTTGCAGACATGTGGGGAGCAAACCAATGGAAGGGACCTCTCTGTTTCATACAGATAGATGGATAAATAAACAGAATTTAATAGTTTTGCATTTACTTTTATGGTTAACGTTTATTTATAGCAAATGATGTATGGCAAGTTTCCCCTTGGTATATTTATGTTTTCTTGTAGATGCTCAAATATAATAAGAAAAAGATTGATTTCTAGAAAAATGTAAATTGTGCTGCACATGGCAAAAATCATGAAGGCAGTGGCTGAGTGATTGAAGTCAGCCTGGAAGAGCCGCTCTCTCCTCTACTGTGGAACACCCAGTCCACGTTCTTGGCAGTCTCCTCTGAGCTCCGTGTCTTGCTTGTGTGTCTTGCAGACCCAGTGCATGGGCCGCAGAATGTGGAGATTGTGGACATCCGAGCCCGGCAGCTGACCCTGCAGTGGGAGCCCTTTGGCTATGCAGTGACCCGTTGCCATAGCTACAACCTCACGGTGCAGTACCAGTACGTGTTCAACCAGCAGCAGTATGAGGCCGAGGAGGTCATCCAGACCTCTTCCCACTACACCCTGCGGGGCCTGCGCCCGTTCATGACCATCCGTCTGCGGCTCCTGCTGTCCAACCCTGAGGGCCGGATGGAGAGCGAGGAACTGGTGGTGCAGACCGAGGAGGACGGTGAGTGGGGAGAGGCGATCTAGCTGGGGGATGGGGAATGTTGGGCTTGTTCATTGGGTTCTGCCAATCGATTGGGAGATTTTTTGTTTTTCCTCATTTTTAATCTCCTCCTTTTTTGTATCTGCCTCTTTCCCAAGACTTTCAGTGAAGGACCCACTGGCCTGTGCAGTGTACAACTGCAGGGGATGCTGTCCCCGTACATAGCAGGAGCTCTGTCACAGACGTGCACTCCTGAGCACCCTTCTTTACCTCACTCCCCCTTCTCGTTATATTCCACATCCCCTATCCAAGGTTTAGTACACAGATGCCTCCCCCAGGAGGAAGCGTACATCATAGTGCTTCAACATGTTGATCTTGGGGTTCTGTAAGAATTCTAAAAAGCTTAGCACATACATTGAATGCACCTACAACTGGCTGTTCACCTGCACATCCAGCAAACATCTTAAAACTCAAAGTCTTCAAAAGCAAATATCCTCTTGCATTCTAACATTTCTCCTTGAGTGCCTACATAATTGACTTTTCACCCCTATAGCTAAATTTCTAAGACAAGCTTTTATGAAGGAAGAAGGCTTATTTTGGATCAGTTTTGGAGGTTCACAGTCCAAGGCCAGGCAGTCTCCACTGGTTTAGCCCTTTGGTGAGACCAGACGAAGGGTCACGTGGTGAGCCAGGAAGCAGAGAGCAGCTCGACCCAACCTGCCTTTTGTAACCAACCCTCTTGGGAGAAAGACCCTTGAAGGGCATAACCCCAATGACGCCAAGACCTTCTGCTGGGCCCATCATCCCACATGCCATAATTGGATTAGATGTCTTCCTTTCTTAGTACTATTAACCTGTGACTTTGGGGCTTGAAGTCCTGCATGAGTTTGGAGTCCAAATCCTATTCAGACTGGAGCAGTTTCTCATCTTTAAGCACTGCATCCGGTAGTTCAAGACAGAGACCTGAAAGTCGCCCTAAGAGCCAGCCTCTACCCCCACTGCCTCCCTTCACCTCCGTACCCTGCAGGCCCTTATGCATCTGCTTCTTCAGTTTGCCCGCCAACACACCTCCCTTTGGAGGCTCTAAGAATATGGAGCACTTTACACTCTTGGAACACAGAACTTTCCTTGCCTCTCCTCTCACCCTTGCCGCTTCTCCTACTTAGAGTGGACTCTCCCTCCACGTTTGCAGGACACGCTCTGTTCATCCTTCAATTCCTCGCTCCAATGTTGCTTCCTCCAGGAGGCTTTCCTTGACTGCTCCAAACTGACTCAAATGTTCCTTCCCAGGCGTTTGTATATTAATGGGACAGAATCTGCCAGTTCTGGGACTCACCCGAGAAACACTTGCTCATGACTGCATTTCAGCTTTCTCTCCAGCCAGGCTACTGCTGGCTTTGCGGAGTATCTCCAGTTAATTCCCTAGAGGCAGAATCTGAGTTGAAAATCTGTGTCGAGTGATTGATTAAGGAAGTGAATTGATGGAGATTGATAAGGGGGAAGCCAAACAGGAAGGGAAGGAAATTGGGGTTCTGTTCTGAGCCCAGTCCTGCAAAGGGAGGCTACTACCTGAGTCTGCAGTGTAGCTCTGCAGGGAGGGCACTCAA
The DNA here is from genome assembly GCF_051225735.1 of Oryctolagus cuniculus. Taxonomy (NCBI): domain Eukaryota; kingdom Metazoa; phylum Chordata; class Mammalia; order Lagomorpha; family Leporidae; genus Oryctolagus; species Oryctolagus cuniculus. Next base: position 16,468,864 of record NC_142877.1, read on the forward strand.
GGTAGGACAGGGAGCTGTCACCCCATGCTGAGGACCTGAGTGGGTGAGGGGAGATTAGGAGGTAGAGTTTCAGGAACTGTCTCCGCCCATCCAGACCAAGGGTCGAGGAGCAGAAACATGGTGTAATGGGCTCCTGAGGGATGTATTTTTCATTGTCAGCTGCACTGGGTAAATACCGCCATTTGACTCAGACTAGCCTGAGAATCTCAAGACAGAAACTCTACCACGCAGTCCTGTCTGGCACTCTTGTTTCGTGGAAACCGCTTCCAGGGGACCCTGAGTTATGTCCTGTGAGGGAGCCAGAAACTCATCCGTGGCTCCAAAGTCCTATAAGGAGATCAGGGAAAGACAGCCTCTTCTCACCCTTCCCCCCAGTTCTCACACCCCACCAGCTCCCATCCTGAAACAGCTCACCCTCCTGACAAGCCCCTCTCAACCCCTTGAAATTCATCCTTGCATCTACCGCCTCTGCAGCGCCTGCACAGTGGGCTCTGGGCCAGCCCTGGAGGTGGCCACAGCAGAGAGGATCCGGCTTCAGTCACCTTACACCCCCCCCCCCTTACTTACACCCTCCACTTCCTGGCCTTAGAATGAATCACGCTCATCTGTGGATAGAGCCCCCTACCTCCCCCACTTCCAACAACCGCCTATTCCTAGCAGAGTTGAGTGGTCTGCTTCCTGCGAGCCATGCTCAGACACTCCCACAGAGGGGCAGGCATCTCGTCTTGCCTTGGTCCTGCAGCCCAGAGCTGTGGCCCTGGAGTTTGGCTTCTGATAAAGCCCCCTGAGTGTTCTCTAGAACTGGCTCCATTGTTAGAAAAACACCCAGCCCCTTCTCCAGCAGGTAGAACACTGCACTGAGAAGTTGAACTCTGGAACCAGGTATGCCTGGGACACATTATTTAACCTCTTAGTGCCAGGGTTCCGTCCACTCTAAATTGGAGTTAATGAAAGAACCTGCCTTGTAGATTGTTGTGCACATTAAATGGGGTGTGGATGAATACACAGTGATCCTAAGTTTTCAACAAATGTAGCTACTGCATTTGCAGTAACTTACAGAAGAATGTTTCTTGGTAAAGGTGACTCTGGCACATGCAACTCAGAAACCACCCAGCTACCCTGCGAAACTTCCCTAGGGCTCTGGGCCACTCTTTGAACTGGTTTCAGAAAATACAGCATAGGCGCACTCAGTGCCTGATTGGAGACGCAGAATCAGGGCACAAAGGGTGGCTTCGTGCTGTCTTCAAGGTGTCATCCAGGGAGGAGCCACTGTTGAAAATTAGTGTGAACGTTCAGGTCCCAGGAGATGGGTGTGCTATGTGGGATTTTGTCAGGAAGGAAGTCAGGGCATTTCCTGAAGATGCTCCACCCAGGGTGTGCATTGTGGTGCAATGGGTTAAGCTGCCGCTTGGGACACCTGCCTTCCATTATCACAGCACCTGGTTGGAATTCCGCCTCCACTTCTGTTCTACTTCCTACTAATGGGCACCCTGGAAGGCAGCAGATACTGGCTCAAGACTTGGGTTCTATCACCCACATAGGAAACCTGGATGGAGATCCTAGTTTCTGACTTTTGCCTTTCTCAGCCTTGGCTGTGTGGGCATTTGGGAAATGGACCAGTGGAAGGAACATATTCTCTCTCTCTCCCCTCCTCCCTCCCTCCCTCCCTCCCTCCCTCTCCTCCCTCTCCTTCTCTCCCTCTCTCTCTTTTTCAAATAAATTAAAATAAAACATTATCCTCTTTCAACCTTCTTGCTCTTCGAAGATTACCTGTTATGCACCAGCAAACCCACAGTGCCAGCTTTAAGGCAGGCTTTCCTCTGCCTTCATCCTTCTCACCACCAAGAAAATCAAAACAACAACAAAAAGCCTTTGTCAAAATAGTGAGAACTACAATGCTTGGAAGCTAAATGTACATTGAACATCACTCATAAAACCGCAGGGATGTGTGGACCTTATATTACGGACACCAACACACGAGGCGCCAGTTCCGTAGCTGCCTTGAAGCCTCAGAAACCCCTGGGCTGAAGGAAGTTCTCAGCCAAGTGTCGACCCCTTCACACTCCAGCACTGGGCTGGGTTCTTCCTAGAGAGAGCTGGGGAATGAGGCCTCTGAAGGACAAGTTGACATAGAGCATGGCTCCAGGTGATTAACTGAGCCGCCCCTTGGGGCGCCAGAGAGCAGCCTCTCGGGCTGAGCTCACAGCGTTCACACTGCTTTCATGTGTGCTGCACAGTTCTCGCCCTGAGAACTTGGAGAATTTGTCCTGTCAGTGCCCCAGTGCCTCTGAAGGTCTGCTGCTGCCAGAGAGAGGCGCTCATGGCCCCCAGGGCCCAATGACTTCCTCTGGGGAGCAGCTGTAGATAAAGCGTCAAAGAGATTCTTTGTTTTCCCCTGTTCCACAACCCCCAGAGACAAACCACAGCTGACTTTCTTAGTGACTTCTCTGCCAGGCCACAGCCAGTGTTGTGCCACGACCTCCATGATGATGGCGTCCTAGTTGGGCTGCCACTGATTGAGCACCTATACTGCTGGGCACCCATTGGCGCGTTACCTACCATGGCTCACATATTCCTTTAGCCACATTTTGTCACGAAATGTTTCTAAGCTATAGAGAACTTGAAAAGTGTCACACGCAGGAGACTCGGAAACCCTCCACCCAGATTCAGCCCTTGTCATTACTTTGCTGCATTTACTTTTTTTTTTTTTACAAAGACTGATGGATATTATGGTACAGCAGTGTTGTACACATAAACACATACAGTGTTTAACCATTGAGAGTAAATCATGAAGCTGGTGTTACGGCATACCAGTAAAGCCACAACCTGAGATGCCGGCATCCGATATGGGCATGGGTTTCTGCTAATGCTCCTGGGAAATCAGTGGAACATGGCCCAAGTGTTTGAGCCCCTGCCACCCATCTGGGAGACCCAGATGAAATTCCTGGCTCCTGGCTTCAGCCTGGCCCAACCTAGCCTTTGCAAACATCTGGGGAGTGAGCCAGCAGATGGAAGATCTTTCTTTCTCTCTGTCTCTCCCTCTTTCTCTCTGTAACTCTGACTTCAAATAAGTACATAAATCCTTTTTTAAAAATGAAGTAAATCATAATGCTTGGCTCCTAAACTCTGTAGCACACATCCCTAGTAGACATTATCCTACATATCCACAACATCATTGTAACACGTAAGGAATTGAGTATTGATTTTAATATAATCTAATGGAGAGTCCATGTTCACATTTCTAATAATATTAAATCTGATTACGTGTGATGAAGCCAGGATGCAAAACATTTGGGACAAAATATTGTGTGAGTGGTCTGCATGTTGCTCATGGTTTCTTGTCAAGAGGTGCATGTCAGGGTACCTGCCCTGGGGATGCTACATTTGGTTTTTGGATGAGAGGGGAACCACCCAGATCCTCTCCCTTTTCTCCTTTGTGAAGTGCAATGATGCTTGGAAATGGTGTGAGGGTCCCGTTCCCCTGGAAGTTTCATTCAGTGGTGTTAACACACTGATAAGCCTCACCTGAATCAGTTACCACATGAGTGTTACAAAGGGATAATGTTGCCACCAACCTTATCTGTTTTGCACTACTCAAGTATTTATCTACTTTAGATTTAATAATTTTTAACATTTTGCCATATTCAATCCATATTTAAGCATTTTATATGTATATTATTTTTCTTGAAAGTGGGGATATCAATATCATAATGTATGATTCATGAAAAAGGATCATTAAATGAGAAATAAGGGTGTATTACTGTGGACGGGGTCTAAATCAGTGACAGCAACATTTATATCTAGTTACCAAATAATATGTCATCCTCACATTTTTACACTGTGTGTATATGTGAAGAGAATAGAAATGAACTTCCACATGAAAATGTGGGATTTGTCTTTTGCACTATTCTAATGCAAACTTGAAAAGTAGCCATTTTCCTTCGCTTCTAGTTTCCTTCCTATAGTTAATTTTATATTGGTTAAATAATGTTTTCTTTCACTTGTTTTTTGTATAAAAGAGAGCATAATGGATAAACCTTGCACACTGTGGCTCAGTTTACATAGTAAGTCCTGGAAATCACTCCACACCAGTTTGCACAGAATTTTTTCATTCTTTTTTTGGCTCTATAGTACTCCATTGTGTCTATGGATATTCCACAGTGTGTCCGACTGTTCAATGTACAATTAGGTGATTTTCATTATTTGCCATCACAGATAATCCTGCAGGAAATAACTTTGTGCACATGTTGTTTGGTATTTGTGGAGCTGTAATTTCAGAGGAAGTTCCTAAAAGTGGCATTGCTGAAGTCAAATGCAAATACGGTTTCACTGGCTCTTAAGAGATACTTTTCTGTAGAAGTCATATCCTGTTGTATTTTCAGCAGCAATATGGATCCATTTACTAGCATGGAATGTAAAAGAGCAAGCATCATTATTGTTCATATTTTACAGTAAGGAAATGCAGGCTCCCATAATTTTAATTATTAGATAAAATACAATCATTTATAATTAATAAGGTATATGATACATTTATGTATTTGATATTTTCTATGATTAGTAGCATATAATCATTGTACATTTAATTCAGCTTAGAAAGCTCATGTAGCTTAATTGTAAGGAAGATTGGCATATCTCTGGAATGAGTACCCGTGTTTTACGCACATTTCTAATAAGGCCTCATCATCTGGTTTCTCAAGTCCTAGTAAACTAAAAGGAGGCTTCCGCTTGATAGGTATAGGATCACTTGTCCCAACAAGAATTGACACGCAAAACCTGAAAAAGAGGAAAGGAGGAGAAAAGTAGAGAAGACAACAAGTAAAGCAGCCCGGCATCATTTCCTGGAAGGCTGAAAAGCTCTCTACGCCTGAAGAAATCCTAAAGGCAAAACTCGATGAGAGCTCTGAGCACTGTGGGTGTTCCCAGAGACGACCCCAGCATCTCATAAAGGGAAGGGAGACGTGTGTTTATGTTCTTGAAATGCAAACTTGGGATGGGCTTTGTGCCGATAGCCTTCATTCTCAGGATCACCAAACACTGGCCTGCAGGAGCTATCGCTACAGCAGTGCTGAAAGACGTTCATGGAGTCCCCAGATCTCACCTGTGAAATCTTTCTTGACTACCTAATATACAACCGTACACGTGGCCAAAACGTTCCTAAAACTCTTCTCTGCTTCTTTTTCCTCCGTGGCAGATCGGATCCATATTCTGTTAGTTCATTAGCTGTCCCTCCATAGGGAATGTAGGCCTTAGGAGAATAGCAACTTTGTTTTGCTTTATTCAGTTCACTATATTCCCCAGAATCAGGGACGTGCCAGTCCATTGTATATGCTCACTGTTTGTTGACTGCTTCGATGAATTAACAGACATCTGACATTCAAGTCCATGACCCTTTCATGATAGCACAGGGTCTCATTTCTGGACACTGAAAAGGTAGGGGTAGTGCGGTGCAATTTATTGTATTCATGACTGCTGGGGCTGATCATCAGCGTCTCCACAACTAGTGTTACGTTCATTGCCTGTAGTGACAGTGGTGGGAATCTTTACCCCAAGGAACTTGGCAAACACACAAGCTTTGTATTTTTTCCCCTCACCTTGGAGAGCTTGTTGTAAAACATTTGGCAGTATACCATTGTGTAGTCCAGTTAAAAGCCTGTATTTGATATCTTAAGATGCAAATATTTATCTAGAAAAATAGTTTCCCTCCAACACAACTACAGAATATGAGCAGATTTACATGATCTAAATCTCTTTGACTTTTCTCCCCAAGATTCATTTACATAGTGTGGTGGCCTCTGAACTATTCTCAAAATATTTTGATTTTCCTTACATCAATTCCAGACTTTTACAACAAACAATAACCAACCAACCACCCAACATGGCACCTGAAGTGGAGAGGCAAAAAAAATGATTTAGACAGGAAAGTAGGGCAGGGAACTTCGGTTGATTTGTGCAGTGCTCTCTGTTTTTATTTATTCTGGGTTGTTACTTCTCATAGCTACCCTCGTTAATCCCGCTTTTCAGGATTGGAACTAGAAAGAAGAAGAAAAAAAGGGGGAGGAAATGAGAGTAGTGGAGAGGAAAGGAGAAAACTTCCTTTGATAGCACTCTGTTCTCCTTATGTTGAAATGAAAATTTTCCTTAAATTACCACCTGACTTTAAGGCACAAGAAAACATCTGGTTTAATTACAGTGAATTTATATGAACCTACTGACAAGAAGCACAGTTAAAATTAGCCATTTTATCATGCTTTTTTTTTAGGAGAATGAAATTATAAAGTAATTAACCTTTGTTGTAGAACTCTGTCAAAAGGATGGAAAGTTCCATGCTGTTAGATAGAAGAAACGAAATTGTGAAAAGGGAAAATGTATATTCATTTTCAATATTGTAAAGAAAAAAGGGATGGAAAAGCAACTCAAAAGATAAAATAGAAAATCTACAAAAGAAGGATTTTCACGATGGGAGAGAAAGAAGAGGTAGGGGAGGGGGGAGAGACAGAGAGAGAGAGAGAGAGAGAGAGAGAGAGAAAGCATGCAGTTTAATCCGTGGAAAGTAAGCCTATGCCTTAAGGACATGTTGACCTCTGCAGTGATATTGGGAAGTTAGAAAGAGCCTTGACTTGGAGCTAAGACAGCCCAAGTTTGCTGCCAGCAGGTACTGTGACTGCCCTTCAGCTTCCCTGCCGAGCCTACCTACTGGGTAATGCAAGAAAGGGGTGATTCAGAGAACACGTACAAACAGGAGGATCTGAGCTGTCCTCAGGCTTCATTTTTTTTTAAAGATTTATTTATTTCAAAGTCAGAGTTACACAGAGGAGAGCAGAGAGGGAGAGAGAAAGAGGTCTTCCATTTGCTGGTTCACTCCCCAATTGGCTGCAACAGCCGGAGGAGCTGTGCTGATCTGAAGCCAGGAGCCAGGAGCTTCTGGGTCTCTCACATGGGTGCTGGGGCCCAAGGACCTGGCCATCTTCTACTGCTTTCCCGGGCCACAGCAGAGAGCTGGATTGGAAGAGGAGCAGCCGGGGCTTGAACTGGCGCCCATATGGGATGCCGGCACCTCAGGCCAGAGCATTAACCTGCTGCACCACAGCGCCGGCTCCCAGGCTTCATTGAATATTGTCATGCAACCTTGGTTAACACACTTGAGTTTGGTGCACTTCAGAGCCCTCCTCTCTGACATGGGAATGATAACCCCACCAGCCTCTAACGAGGTAATACATAAACATCGCAATGGAAAGCACAATGCCAAGTGCTGGGCGGCCACCGGTAGTGACAGTAACAACTTTTGATTTCAGGGTGTTGAACTAGGAATCACCAAATCAAAGGTCTGTACAAAATTGTTGTTTGCCATGGTCAAGGAACCATTTAAAAATGATCTCTTTACCCCTTGCAATCGCAATTCCTGACGACATCTCACTTCAGTTCACTCCGCCCAGTGGTGCGCCTTCAAAAATTCAACCCCAGTAGGTCTTGATGCCTCGTCACTGCCCTTGCTCCCTTCTGTGCTCAGGTCAAATTCCTTAGGCAGTCATCCCAGTCACTGCCTCGTGCACTTCTTCGATGTCGCAGCCCTGTTCTCGCTTCTCTGGACTCAGAACCCTGGTTCCCTCTGGTCCCCTCTCTATTGGCAGCCTTCCCTTTTTGTGGGCAAGTGCCGTCCCTGCGCTGACCACTCTGACCACTGGAGCCAGGAGCACCCCTGGAGCCATCTGCAAAGCTGCCAAGAGAATGTTGCTTCCCTGGCTCGTCCCTCCCTCTAGGCCTCCGTGGGCTGTTTCTCCCTGTTTTCTTGCCTGATGGCCCTGGCTAACACTTCTAGGACTATATTGAATAGCAATGGTGAGAATGGGCATCCCTGACTGGTGCCAGTTTTCAATAGAAATGCCTCCAACTTTTCCCCATTCAATATGATGCTGGCCATTGGTTTATCATAGACTGCCTTAATTGTGTTGAGGAATGTTCCTTCTAACCCCAATTTGCTTAGGGTTTTCATCATGAAAGGGTTGTATTTTGTCAAATGCTTTCTCTGCATCTATTGAGATAATCATATGATTTTTGTTTCTCAATTTATTAATGTTATGTATTACATGGATTGACTTTCGAATATTGAACCATCCCTGCATACCAGGGATAAATCCCACTTGGTCTGGGTGAATGATCTTTCTGATGTGCAGTTGGATTTGGTTTGCCAGAATTTTGTTGAGTATTTTGCATCTATATTCATCAGGGAGATAGGTCTGTAGTTTTCTTTCTCTGTTGTGTCTTTTCCGGGCTTAGGAATTAAGGTGATACTGGCTTTGTAGAAAGAATTTGGGAGGATTCCCTCCCTTCCAATTGTTTTGAATAACTTGAGAAGAACGGGGGTTAGTTGTTCTCTAAATGTCTGGTAAAATTCGGTGGTGAAGCCATCCGGTCCTGGGCTCTTCTTTTTCGGTAGTGCGTTTATTACTGATTCAATTTCTTCCATGGTTATGGGTCTGTTTAGATTTTCTATATCTTCACGGCTCAGTTTAGGAAGGTTGTATGTGTCCAGGAATGTATCCATTTCTTCCAGGTTCCCCAATTTGTTAGCATACATCTCTTTGTAGTGGTTTCTGATGATTCTTTTTATTTCTGTTGTGTCTGTTGTTACATTTCCATTATTATCTTTGATTTTACAGATTTGGGTCTTCTCTCTCCTTTTTTTGGTTAGTTGGGCCAATGGTGTGTTGATTTTGTTTATTTTTTCACAGAACTAGCTCTTGGTTTTGTTTATCTTTTGTATTGTTTTTTTGGTTTCAATTCTGTTTATTTCTTCTCTGATCTTTAGTATTTCTTTCCTCCTTCTATTTGGGCTTGATTTGCTGCTGTTTTTCTAATTCCTTGAGGTGCATGGAGAGTTCATTTGTTTGGTTCCTTTCCAGCTTCTTGATGTAGGCACCAATTGATATAAACTTTCCTCTTAGCACTGCTTTTGCTGTGTCCCACAGGTTTTGATAGGTTGTGTTATCATTTTCATTTGTTTCTAGAAATCTCTTTTTTATTTTTAACTTTTATTTAATGAATATAAATTTCCAAAGTACAGCTTATGGATTACAATGTCTCCCTCCCCATAACGTCCCTCCCACCCACAACCCTCCCCTTTCCCGCTCCCTCTCCCCTTCCATTCACATCAAGATTCATTTTCAATTCTCTTTATATACAGAAGATCAGTTTAACATACATTATGTAAAGATTTCAACAGTTTGCTCCCACACAGAAACATAAAGTGAAAAATACTGTCTCAGTACTAGTTATAGCATTAAATCTCAATGTACAGCACACTAAGGACAGAGATCCTACATGAGGAGTAAGTGCACAGTGACTCCTGTTGTTGACTTAACAAATTGACACTCTTGTTTATGGCATCAGTAATCACCCTAGGTTCATGTCATGAGCTGCCAAGGCTATGGAAGCCCCCTGAGTTCACTGACTCTGATCATATTTAGACAAGGCCATGGTCAAAGTGGAAGTTCTCTCCTCCCTTCAGAGAAAGGTACCTCCTTCTTTGATGACCCGTTCTTTCCACTGGGATCTTACTCGCGGAGATCTTTCATTTAGTTTTTTTTTTTTCCCCCAGAGTGTCTTGGCTTTCCATGCCTGAAATATTCTCATGGGCTTTTCAGCCGGATCCACATGCCTTAAGGGCTGATTCTGAGGCCAGAGTGCTGTTTAGGACATCTGCCATTCTATGGGTCTGCTGTGTATCTCACTTCCCATGTTGGATCATTCTCTCCTTTTTTTATTCTATCAGCTAGTATTTGCAGACACTAGTCTTGTTTAGGTGATTCCTTTGACTCTTAGTCCTGTCATTATGATCAATTGTGAACAGAAATTGATCACTGGGACTAGTGAGATGGCATTGGTACATGCCACCTTGATGGGATTGAATTGGAATCCCCTGGTATGTTTCTAACTCTGCGGTTTGAGGTAAGTCAGCTTGAGCATGTCCCGAATTGCACATCTCTTCCCTCTCTTATTCCCACTCTTATATTTAACAGCAATCACTTTTCAGTTAAGTTTCAGCACTTAATAATTGTGTATTGATTATAGTATTCAACCAAAAGTATTAAGTAGAACAAACAAACAAAAATACTAAGAGGGATAACATATTTTGTTCATCAACAGTCAGGACAAGGGCTGATCAAGTCACCGTTTCTAGAAATCTTTTGATTTCTCTTTTAATTTCTTCGATGACCCACTGTTCGTTTAGGATCATGTTGTCCTTTCTCCATATGTTTGCATATGGTGTAGAGATTCTTGGGTTGTTGATTTCGAGTTTCACTGCGCTATGGTCTGAGAAGCTGCATGGTATAGTTTCAATTTTTTTGAATTTGTTGAGGCTCCCTTTATGGCCTAGCATATGGTCAATCCTAGAGAATGTTCCATGTACTGGGGAGAAATACGTGAACTCCGTGGCTGTGGGGTGGAAGGTTTTGAAGATATCTATTAGGTCTATTTGGTCTATAGCGTCAATTAGCTCTGTTGTTTCCTTGTTGAATTTCTTTCTGGTTGATCTGTCCATTGGTGAGAGTGGGGTGTTGAAGTCCCCTGTTACTATTGTATTTGAATCTATATCTCCCTTTAAATCCTTTAGTAATTCTTTCAGGTAGCCAGGCGCCCTGTAATTAGGTGCATATACATTTATAATAGTAATGTCTTCCTGTTGGATAAATCCTTTAATCATTATATAGTGCCCTTCTCTGTCTCTTTTAATAGTTTTTATGTTAAAGTCTATTTTATCTGATATTAGGATGGCCACACCAGCTCTTTTTTGATTCTGTTAGCTTGGAGTATCTTTTTCCATCCTTTCACTTTTAGTCTGCGTGCATCTTTGCTGATAAGGTGTGTCTCCTGAAGGCATCATATAGATGGATTCTCTTTCTTGATCCAATCAGCTAGTCTATGTCTCTTGGTAGTAGAATTAAGACCCTTCACATTCAGTGTGATTATTGTTAAGTTCTGTCTTTTCCCATTCATATTTCCTGAAATGAGCTGTTTATGTATTTCGAACTTTGTAGGTTACTCTACATTCGCTTTTTTTTGTAGTGAAGTTTTTGCTTTTGTATTTCTGTGTGCAGCACGTCTTTGAGCAAGTGTTGTAGGGTTGGACACGTGGATACAAAATCTTTTAGTTTCTGTTTGTCGTGGAAGATCTTTATTTCCCCTTCAATCATAAATGATAGCTTAGCAGGGTATAGTATTCTAGGTTGGCATTGTTTGTCTTTTTTTTTTTTTTTTTTTTTTTTTTTTTTGACAGGCAGAGTGGACAGTGAGAAAGAGAGACAGAGAGAAAGGTCTTCCTTTGCCGTTGGTTCACCCTCCAATGGCCGCCGCGGCTGGCGCGCTGCGGCCGGCGCACCGCGCTGATCCGATGGCAGGAGCCAGGAGCCAGGTGCTTTTCCTGGTCTCCCATGGGGTGCAGGGCCCAAGCACCTGGGCCATCCTCCACTGCACTCCCTGGCCACAGCAGAGAGCTGGCCTGGAAGAGGGGCAACCGGGACAGAATCCGGTGCCCCAACCGGGACTAGAACCCGGTGTGCCGGCGCCGCTAGGCAGAGGATTAGCCTAGTGAGCCGCGGCGCCGGCCCATTGTTTGTCTTTTAAAACTTGAAATATATCATGCCATTGTCTCCTTGCCTGTAGTGTTTGCGATGAGAAGTCTGGGGTGAGTCTGATTGACTTACCCCTGAATGTGATTTGTCGTTTTTCTCTGGCACATTTTAGGATTTGTTCTTTGTGTGTCAGTGAGCTGAGTGTTGCCACAATGTGTCACGGTGAATTTCTCTTCTGGTCTACCCTGTTCGGAGTCCTGGCTATCTGTTGAATTTGCCTGCTGTTATCCAGCTGCATTTGTTTGAAGTTTTCTGATATTATTTCATTGAAAACACCTTCCATTCCATTCTCTCTTTCCACCCCCTCAGGGACTCCTATTACCCGAACATTACACCATTTGATTGAATCTTGTAGGTCTCCAACCATATTTTTTAATTTTTTAATTTCTTCTTCCTGCGTTTGAACTGACTGTTTTATTTCTGGAAGTTTGTCTTCAAATTCTGATATTCGGTCTTCTATTTCATCTGTTCAATTTCCGAGGGATTCCATGGTGTTTTTTATATGGTCAATTGAGTTTTTCATTTCCAGTATTTCATTCTGGCTTCTCTTTAGGATCTCTAATCCTTGGGCTTGTTTTTTTGTTCAGCTCTCGACACTGTTTCTCATTATTTCTAAGTATTCTGATTATTAATTTTCTGAATTCTTTTTCTGGCATAGTTTCAAATTCTTCTTCTTCAGCCTCTGTTATGGTTGGTTTAGCCTGCTCCATTGGCGAGTTTATATGTTCTTCTATATTCTTATTGTGGGTTTTTGTTTTGTTTTTTGGCATTTCATCTGGGTGATTTTTCAGGTTGATTTCCCTCTGCTATGGGCTGCTGTGAGTCTCTACCAATATCCAGTGTAACCAGGCTGCTCTGCCTTCTAGAGTTTATTTTTTACTTACTTACTTATTTATTTATTTTTTGTAACTTGAGTGGGCTGGTGTCAGGGCTTTGAGGTGCCAATCTCCGCCCCTTGGGGGGCCGGTTTCCTTGTTCCTATGTTCGCCCTTACGTGTCTGTGCCTGGGATTCGTTGGTCAGCCACTCTCTTTCACTGCACCTCCTGTGTGAGGAGTGTCAAGTAGCTCTAGACCACCTTTGGACTCCGCCCCTGCTGCTTCCTCCTTCAGAGCAGAGGCCAGCATCCTTTAAGCCCGAATGTAAACAAACAAGATGGCTGCACTCTGCCCACTGCAGCTCTGATTGTGGGTTGGGCGGTCCTAAGGATCCTGGCGTTTTTGATCCCTCAGTTTGTCCCCCTGGATCCTGCCCTCTTCCCACGGGTGCTATTCAATTTTTTTTTTTTCTGGTAACTTGAGTAGACTGGTGTCAGGGCTTTGAGTTGCCCTCCCTCGCTGCCCGCCCCTGCGCAAGGAGTGTCGTGTCGCTCCACTCCACCTTTGGGCTCTGCCTCCGAAGGTTAGTGTGGAGGCAGAGGCAGTTCTCCTTTAAGCCCGAATGTAAACAAACAAGATGGCTGCTTCCCGCCCGTTGCAGCTCCGACTTGGGGGAGGGATCCTCCCTTGTTTAGTCCCTCAATTCGTCCCCATGAATCGCGCACTCTTTCCACAGGTGCTACTCACTCTGTTCCATTTTCTATTTCCTCCCCCACTCAGTCGTGCGTGTCTCAGTGTCCGTCCCAGGGTGGGTTGGGGGAGGGGCAGTGGTGGCTGCTACAGCAGTGCTGGACGAGCACCCTGTCTCACCTCGTCTTCCAGTGCTGGTGCATACACACTCCTGCTGGTGTCCTGCTCCTCAGGTGTCCGCGTCCTCCTCGCAGGTCCACCCTGTCTCGCCCGTTTCGGAAGAACTTCCCTTTCCCTGAAACTACAAATTCTCACCCCTCTTTGAACCTTCCCTTCCCAGACCATCAGTGTGCTCCCTCCTTATTCTGCCTTCTTGGAACCTTCCATAATATTCCCCCAAGCTCTTATCACTCACATCTTGCCCCGTATCCAACCTTCCTTCCAGCTTCGTGAACGAACAATTTGTTTTCTAAACTTTTCCACTTACTGTACCAAATTCTGTTTTTCCCTACTCAAGGTTGTTAGTCCGGCAGTTGTCCCCTTTCTACCCTACATCAAACTTTCCCTGTATGACCAATCACATTTATCACCTTACATCCGAGCATCCGAGCTGTATTTCTACTCTCTCTTTTAATTTTTTTTTTTTTTTTTTTTTTTTTTTTTTTTTTTTTTTTTTTTTTTTTACAGGCAGAGTGGACAGTGAGAGAGAGAGACAGAGAGAAAGGTCTTCCTTTGCTGTTGGTTCACCCTCCAATGGCCACCGTGACCGGCATGCTGCGGCCGGCGCACTGCACTGATCCGATGGCAGGAGCTAGGTACTTATCCTGGTCTCCCATGGGGTGCAGGGCCCAAGCACTTGGGCCATCCTCCACTGCACTCCCTGGCCATAGCAGAGAGCTGGCCTGGAAGAGGGGCAACCGGCACAGAATCCAGCGCCCCGACCGGGACTAGAAGCCGGTGTGCCGGCGCCGCAAGGCTGAGGATTAGCCTAGTGAGCCGTGGTGCTGGCCTCTACTCTCTCTTTTAAAAGCCAAAAACAAAACTACCAGCCCTACCTTCTGCAGCTGCCGCCCCATCCACTGTTGCCTCTATCCCCTTTGCTTTATCTTCTGTTCTCTCTTGATCCCATTCAACCAAAGTAACTCCAATACCTACCACTCCACCAAAACCGCGCTCTCATGGTCACCTGTGACCTTCACTTTACCAAATCCAATTAATACTGCCCACAGAATTAAATCTTCTACTGAGTTCATTGGCAGTATTTCACAGTCTTCCTGAAAATATTTTTTTTTTTTTTTGGGCTTGCATTGGACATCACAGATTTCTCAATTTGCTTCTTCCTCTCTGACTCCTCCACTTTGGTCTTTTTGCTGTTTTTTTTTTTTTTTAAACATTCCAACATCACTGGATCAATTGTTGGGTTTCTTTCCTTCATAGCCATTCAAGAGACTGCCTGATCTTAAAACTTGGGCTTAATAGACTGGGCGATCTCTGTGGCAGCTGTTCAACTCTGCCATGGTAGCAGGAAAACAGCCAGAAACAATATATAAACAAATGAATGTGGCAGTGTTCTAATAAAATCTTATTTACAAATTCAGGCAGCTGGTTGGATTTGGCCTGAGGGCCACAGTTTGCTGACCCTGAATTCACATTCATTCCCCTAATTATTTCCTCTAGTCTGCTGGCTTTAAAATCCATCACCATGGTCACAGTTCCCTCAATTGATATCTCAAAGCCAGATGTCTCCCCATACCTATAGAGTCGTTTATCCAACTCTGCTCAGCCTCTCCACCTGGATTTCTCATCTACCTCTGAAATTAAACACATCCAAAACTGAGTCTTTGATCATCCCTTAGCCTCCATCAAATTCATTCTCTTCCCCACTGCCTGATCCATTTCAGTTAATAGCAATTCCATTTTATTAGTGATTAAAGCCAAAATCCTTAACTCCTCGCTTTGGTTGACTCTTTTTTTTGTTAGACCTTAGCTTTTTGTTAGACACTCCTGATGGCACAACTCCAAAGAAGACGCTGCAGGATGTGTTGCACGGTCTGTGAGTGGTGCCCCCTGGCTTTATGCAGAGTAGCAGCTTTGTTCGCTCGCTGGTCTGTTCCATCAGCATGTTCCCTTGGCTCATTCCTCTGTGTATTCAAAAATGTAGCCCTTTCTCTCAGCCTCTGCTGCTAGCTTTTTGGTTCAAACCATCATGGTTGCCAGCCTGAGTTATTGCATCAATCTTCTCAGTGGGTCTTTCAGCTTCACCTCTGGCCCCTGCATTCCTTGCTTAACACAGCAGCCAAATGATCCTGTTAAACCATGAGGCAAATCGCATCACACTTCTGTTCCAACCCCCAGTGATTTCTCATGTCATTGAGATTAAAAACCCAAAGCCACACAGTGGGTCACAAGGCCCATGTGTCTAGAAATTCCCACTTCTGGTTGCCCTCTGACCACATCATCTTCGGCTTCCGCCTTCTGCTGCTTCTCTGATCATTGTCCACTCCTGACATTTACCAGGCTTCTTCCTACCTCAGGGTTCTGCAGGCTCATTCTCCTTAACCTCCTTCAAGTCTTTATTCCAGCGTCACCTTTCAGGAATCTGAAATCTTTGCAGACCGTTCTGTTAAAAAACCAGGAGCCTCCCACACCAAACTTTTTGGTCCTCTTCCCTGCTCCGTGTATCTCCTGAGCATTTATCATCTGACATACTTCCTGTTTCCCTATACATTTTATTATCTGCCTACTCCCACTAGAATGCACTCCATGGAGACAAGGATTTTCATTTCTAGTTTGTTTACTGCTATATTCCAAGCTCTTAGGACGGTGCCAGGTAGATAAGAAGCACACAATACATTATTGGATCAATGAATCCTGAGTCCTCGGAGACAAAATAGATTTTAGAATTATTTGCCATAGGAATCAGGAGACCATAGAAAACTGTTTAGCATCCTCAGTAAGCTATGGGAATATATGGCTTCTATGATTACCATTGTGACACCATTCAGAAAGAACAGATTGAAATGCAGCCATCTCTGGAAATAGTAACAATTCTAATTGGCTCTGCAAAAAATAGAATTGGTGATCTCCAAGCTACAATAGAACAGTTCTCAGAGAATGCAGTGAGAGTGGGAAGAGAAGCAAACAAATGAGTATTTACTCCATGCACCTTGGTAAGCAATTTATATACATTTTTGTGCATGCACATATATTATGAGGGGTATATACATAGGTGCATGTGCATACATAATATAATTAGTTTTACATTAATTTACAGATGTGTACATGGATAGCATATTGAATCCTCACAATAACCCATAGATTGGATACTGGTTTTATCCTCATGTTAAAGTAGGAAAACAAGGCACAGCAACCATAAGCAGCCTGCTCAAGGTTACAGAGCAAACAAGTGCTGAGAATTGAAAACAAACACAGGCAGCCTGTCTCTGAGTTATTGTGCAGTGCTCCTTGCACGTCTAAGAGGATGAAAAGTAGGGTTCTGATTCAAGGTGAAATCTGATTACTCTTTGCAAACTCACTTCCCAAAGAAACACAGAGAAACATCTTCACCCTGGCTTGGAACTTCAAGATAATTCCATACTTGTGCCAGAAACACGGGAGGAGCTGAGGGAGCTGGGACTGCAGGGGGAGGAGCCTTGTTGCACAAACAGAAGAAATTCCCACGCCTGCCTGCATTGGCACACTCAGCTCTGATGGGCCCGGGAGCTGCTGGGCAGGATCCCAGAGCTGCAGGGGTCTTCCTATGCCAGCCACAGGGCAGAGAAGGTGAGCACCCTCTCCAAGCCGACATCCAGGGCATGTGCTAAAGAAAGAAAGAAAAAAGGAGAGGGCTTCAGTGGAAGGCTGTCATTGGGAAGAGAGTTCAGTTAAAGGAAGACAATTCCATAAGCACAAGTTATCCCCCACAACACCTAAAAAGCCCTCTCTGTAGAGAATCTTCCTGTTCCGGGCTTGTTTCCCTTCCCTAAAAGCTCCTCCTCCCTCTCCCCAACACCTGCACACAAGACAAGCAGACCCTTTACCTGGCCAAGTGATGCACAACTATGCCTAACTTTTTCCCTCTCTTTGTAAGTCAGAAATACGTAAAATGGGGTCTTCTATAATTACAAGCAGAACAACCCCCTGAATCAGACCACTGGGAACCATTTCATGTAAGATTATGTAAAGAAAGGTTGCTGGGGGCAGAGGAGAAAACGCTTTTATTGTTGTTAAAAGGGACTGATACAATAAAGCAAAGCAAATATCCCCTAGGAATGACAGTAAGAAACCAGATTTTTAGATACAAAACACTAATAGGAATATCTCCATCAATATTACAGTGCAGTACATTAATGGCATGGAAGTTCCATTGTAGAGATATTAGTTTTCCCAAATGATGCTTGTAAAACAATGTAGAACTCATTACTAAATACATATTAAGGAGTAAAATCTATAAAGAAAAGCAAGATCATGTTATGAAGTTGATTACTAATCAATTAATGAGATGTTTGTGCTTTGTATACTTGTATTTATTTCATAATCAAAAAGCTACAAAAGATAAAAATTAAGATAATATATTTAATTTTATACCAATACATTTAAAATTAAGCTGATACAAAAAAAAAAAAAGCTGAATTCGGGGCTGGCATTGTGGTGTAATGTGTTGGGTGGCCACTTACAACGCCAGCATCCTATATGGGCTCTGGTTGGAGTCCCTGCTGCTCCACTTCTGATCCAGCTCCCTGCTAATGCTCCTGGCAAAGCAGCAGAGGATGGCCTAGGTGCTTCAGCCCCTGCCTTGGGCCCTGGGGGATGTAGATGGAGTTCCAGGCTCCTGGCTTTGGCCTGGCCCATCCTGGGCCATTGTGGCCATTTGCAGAATGAACCAGTGGATGGAAGATCTTCCTGTGTATCTCCCTCCTTCTCTGTGTATTTCTGCCTTTCAAATAAGATAAAATTTTTTTTTAAAAAGAGAGTTACTGTCTTTATTTTTAAAAAGAATCCTCATTCAAGGGAAAAATCCCCATATAGTTCTACAAAAAATAGAGAAATGGAACTAGAAGTTTAAACTTTTTCTAACACAGAAAAATATCAGTCCCAGGTGGTTTTACAAGTGCGATCAGCAAAAACCGCTAGGCATGTGGGATTTCAGTATACTTTCCAAGAGAGGAGAATGGAGGAAGACTTTGATCCTTAGTTTATGAAATGACTACAACCTGAACATCGAGCCAGACAAGTTTACTATAAGAAAAATAAAATTAGATGCAAATACTGCAAACAAAATGTTAAGTAGTAATCCAGAGTTGTATACAAGTGGGGATGAATTAGTTTATTTTAAGAAATCAATATTGATTCAACTTTAGTAGATCTGTATATGTAAATCTATATTAATATACTGAGAAAGGGGGAACATATCAGTGCTACAATAGATACAGCAGTAACACCAGTGAAAGTTCAGCAAGATTTAAAAACAAAATATCCTTGCATTTGAGGAATAAAATGCACCTTCTTAATCTGAAAAAGATAATCTACTAGAAACCTACAAACACCATAATCAAGGACAGAATAATATCATTTTCTTTAATAGTGGGAAATTACATATGCTATTTTCATTAAATATTGTTTCAATAGCCCTAATTGAAGATAAGACCAAAAAAAAAAAAAAAAGAGTTAAAGACTGGAAAAGAACAAACTATTATTAATGTAAGATACCATGATTACCAACATAAATAACCTAAAGAAATCTGAATTAATTACTAGAATTAATACAAGAATAATATGTCTGCCAAGATAGCATTAAAAAGTCAATTGCATTTTTATTTATGTAATAAGCATATGGCATTTTTTCAAGGTATAATTTAGAATAGCAATACAAATATAAAGTATTTAGTAATACTTGTGCATTTATCAAAGTTTGAGATGTATGTGTGAATGTGTAAAGCACTGAATGACATTTTTTTTTTCCAACAGGCAGAGTTAGACAGTGAGAGACACAGAGAGAAAGGTCTTCCTTCCATTGGTTCACTCCCCAAATGGCTGCTATAGCCAGTGTGCTGCACTGGTCTGAAGCCAGGAGCCAGGTGCTTCCTCCTGGTCTCCCATGCGGGGGCAGGGCCCAAGCACTTGGGCCATCCTCCACTGCCTTCCAGGGCCACAGCAGAGAGGTGGACTGAAAGAGGGGCAACTGGGACTAGAACCCAGAGTGCTGGTGCCGCAGGCGGAGGATTAGCCTAGTGAGCTGCGGCACCGGCCCTGAGTGACATTTAAGAAGCCTTAAATAAGATATAGACCATGGGGGCTGTGCTGTGGCATAGCAAGTTAAGCTGCTACCTGCAAGTCTGGCATCCCAGATGGGCACCGGTTCATGTCCTGGCAGCTCCACTTCTGATCCAGCTCCCTGCTGATGTGCCTAGGAAAGCAGCAGAGGATGGCTCAAGTCCTTGGATCCCTGCACCCACAAGGGAGACCTGGAAGAAGATTCTGGCTCCTGGCTTTGTCCTGGCTTAGCCCTGGCCATTGTAGCCATCTGGGGAGTGAACCAGCAGACAGTGGATTGATCTCTTTCTCTCTCTCCCACACACACATACCATCTTCTTTACCTTCCTTTCTGTAGTCTGTCAAATAAATAAATATTAAAAGTGTACCATGTTTATGGATGGTAAAACCTAACATTGTAAAGATACAAATTAACTGGTGACCTAAAATTCATTCAATTTTAATATAGAATCAAATTTTTTAAAGTGTAGGAGTTGATCCTAAAATGTATGTTTCAGGAGAAAAGAATAGCTGAGATATCCCTTTATGTGAAGTACAAAATTGTAGGCTTGCTCTATCAGGTTCTAATGCTTATAAATCTTGGTTAATTAAGAAGGTGTGGTTATTGGCTCAAGGATTGTCTATTAATAGAGTAAGTGAATGAACAGAACTTAGAAATAGACCCATATGTATTTGGAAATGTGATATAAAGTAAAGGCAGCATGGTAGATCAATTGAGTGATTAAATTTTCTTCCAATAGTGGTGTTAGGAAAGGGAAGAAGAATTGCATACTTCTCTCAAGTTATATATAAGGACACAGTTGCAAATGGAATGACTATGTTTCATTAAAATCATAACCTTAAAGCTTTATATGACAACTGAAGAAAATATTGTTATAACTTTGGGGTAGAGAATGTGGTTCTCAAATAGGAGAACCTTCTGTTTGAGTTTCTTCATAAGCAGACCCCAAGATAGGAATTCAAATGGGACACAGTGTTTTTAGGAGGTGGTCCCAGTATGCACTGATAAGGGAAAGACAAATGAGAGTAGGAAGGGAAGGAGTCCTGTGGAGAAGGTTGCCCCATGAATAACTGGGTTTTAGAACTGCACCATTCCAGGTGTGGGCCAAGCACCTGACTTACTAACACTTTCTGGTCCATCAAAAAATAGGCACAGAAGTAGATAACTTAAAAAGAAGCTTACATCTTCTTTGCTTTTTAAATTCCACTTTTACTTGTCAATTTTACCTTCCTAGTAGTTCATTTTTGTGTATTGCACAGAAGTCACAGTTCACGAGGGGTTGGAAGTTGTCATTGTCGTGATTGCCATCTTTGAGGCAGCAGTGTTGAGATAGTTGAAGGAGTATCAGTAGGACAGGGCTCAGAATTACCCAACTAAGTGTTGAGAAATCCAGGATGGCTGTCTACTTCCTGTCTTTGGTTGCTTGAAGGATACGTTGGGGACATGAACTCCATGGCACTTCTTCCTTGTCCTGCTTTGCTCTTACAGCCTTAAGATAAAGTAACAAGTGTTTTATTCAGTAGAGTATGTGTGGGATAACAGTATTTGCTACTAAGTTGGACTTTTTATAACATTTATACCAAGTAAAAATGTGAATAATATAGAAAGACTCTCAAGAAATCAACAACAAGAAAAGGGCAAAAAAAGTCTAACAAACAGTAGAAGACATCCAGCCTCTTTATTAAATAGATTAAAAAAAAGAAAACCTCAGTGAAGTACTATTTTACACATACCAGATGGTTTAGGATTTTTAATATTTGATAATACCAAGTGTTTTTAAGGACGTGAACAAGTAGGAATTTTCAGAACATTACTTGGGAGACTATAAATGGCTGCCACCACTTTGGAGAACAATTTGGCATTACCCAATAAAACTGAAGAAAGATATGCCCTTCAATTTACTTAGCCCCTTCCTAAGTATCACCTAGTGAAATCTTATGTATGCTCAACCAAATGTACAAAAATATTCATCTGAGCCATATGCTTATATATTTCCATCTGGAAACTACCCTGATAGCCATATAGCAGAATGATGAAATAAATAGCATTACATTCCCGAAACTGAAATGCGTAATGTGCAGCTATGTACATCAACATGGATGAAGCTCCAAATGATGTTGAGGGACAAATAACAAATCTTACAAAAAAACCTGAATGTACATTGTATTGGGGTAAATATTATATATATGTATATCCAAAAAATTAAGAGAATCATTGACATAAACGTATGGGAAATGCCTGACTATTTTTTTATGGGGGAGGGAGAAGTGGTGGGCAAATAGGGTGCTTCATGGTACAATGACTTTTTTATTTCTCAGAGAAGAGTGGAAGTATTTTTCATTTTGTATTTATTCTTTATATGTTATATGCTTTTTAATGTAATATAAAACACTATAAGAGAAACTTTTAATGTAATGCAAAACCAGTAGGAACAAAGTAATAGAGTCCTAGGAATACAATTTTTAAGAAGCAAAAAGAAACCATGTTTTTAACTGACAGACATCAAAGGAGTATTAATAAATGAGGATTTGTACAGTATTGCTGTGTGGAAGAACTCATTGTCATAAAGAGGTATCCTTTGCCCCCAGAAGAAAAGAATAGAAGTGGAAGGAATTGTTGACATTTTGTAAAATTATTCTGCAGTTCTTCTGGAAGAGTAAATGAGTATTGAGATCCCAGAAAACTTTGCAAAGACGACTAATAAAGGAAAGGCTTGTTCTACCAAGTGTTAAAACATGTCATCTCAACACAATAGAGACTGTCACAGTAGGAGCTGTGATACAGTAAAAGAGAACAGAAGAAAGCCGTACAACATATGGCAGGATATAAAATAAATTTAACATGTGGTAAGATGGCATTTTAAATCATTGAGGAATGGCTTTACTGGTCAATTAATTTTCTTAAGAAAATTATAAAGAACTATAGTTAGATTTCTACTGTGTACATCTTTATACAAAATAAATTCTGGATGGATTAAAGTGCAAGGTGTGAAAAGAAAAAAATGGGAATAAATCATAGAATAAATAACTAAATAATCACTCATTTTTTTTCCTGTTTATCTGAGATGGGTTGGAAAGACCCGGTGGCCTAGTCCTACTACCTTGAGCTTCGCCATCACAGTCTCCATTTGATAGACTCGGGTGGATGGATAGAACCTGTCCCTCTCTCTGTGGCTTACTTTGCACTTCTCGGTGATTGAAGCTTCTCACTCTCCCCAGGTTCCTGACGTAACTCGGCCTCCGCTACACTTCCCGCAAATTATTTCACTCTCCTTTTCAAGCAAAGAGGACCAACAGGACACCTTTCTGTCTGTGGCCTGTATTTAGGTTTTTCCCTCATTGCCTTGATCATGCTCTCAGCTCCCCCATCTTCAGAAAGGGGCACTGCTTTGACTCCGTGCTTCTTCCTGACTATTTTTGCATTCCTCTCCCTTTCACAGACCAAATCATGTATTTGTGACACCAACATTCTCCTAAATTACTCCTTGTTTATTTATTTATTTTTTGACAGGCAGAGTTAGAGAGAGAGAGAGAGAGAGAGAGAGAGGGAGGGAGAAAGGCCTTCCTTCCGTTGGTTCACTCCCCAAATTGCCAAATTGCCACCACGGCCAGTGCTGCACTGATCCAAAGCCAGGAGCCAAGTGCTTCCTCCTGGTCTCCCATGGGGTGCAGGGCCCAAGCACCTGGACCATCCTCCACCGCCCTCCCAGGCCACAGCAGAGAGCTGGGCTGGAAGAGGAGCAACCAGGACTGGAACCCGGCACCCATTTTGGATGCCGGCACTGCAGGCAGAGGATTAACCAAGTGAGCCTTGGCACCAGCCCCCTAAATTACTCTTGCTTGAGTCACAAGTACCCTTGAGGATCTTAAATTCAAGAAGCAAGTTTAAAGCTGTGTCTTTTCTGACTCCTGCTGATCAGTCCCTTCTTTAGCCTGGGTCCTGTCTTGGATAGCACACTGACCACTCACCTTCCTTGTTAGCCTTGTGCCTCTCTGTCTCTGAGTTTCACCATTTGTTTTCCTCCTCATTGTTAAGATCAAATTTCCTATGAACTTATTCTAACACCTGCATTTTTCCCTTTGCTCTCTACTTTGGCTGTAAGAGCTTGGATATCCGACTGGTACTTAAAAACACCATTTGGATATTCTGTGTACACATCAAAAGAAGTATGAGAAAAACTGAGCTCACCAACTCTCCAGAGCTGGTCACGCCATGAGGCTCCATCTGCGTGAGCCTTAGCGCTGATTCCCCAGTTACGTAAGAATTAAGGGCTGGGGTCCGTCATGACACAACCCTTCCTTTCTTCACCCTTATCCATCACCACCAAGTCATGCTAGTTTAGCATTCCCAAATCTTCTGCACAGTCGTTTCTCTTCTGCACCCTGACACTAGTCCAAGCCACTATCCCTCTTCAGAATGACCATAAGCAGCCTGCTAAATGATTTTTCTTTCTTCTTCTCTCCCTGACTCCATAAAGCTGTCCACCATGCTCTAACACATTTCCCCTTTTCCCTAGTAACTTCCGCATATCCATCAACTCTAGCTTATTTGCTGCTCAGTATCCTGACTTGCCAGATGAGATTTTCTCTGATATTTTCCTAGTACCATGTGCCTTTAACTCAAAGTCCTGATTACAGCCTCAATGAATTTATTAATGATGTACTTATTTAATGTATGTGTCTATTTCTAGAATACAAGCTTTATCAAGCATTTGGCTACATCTCTCTTAGTTATCGGTGCATCTCTCGTGTCTATCACAGTCTAATGACCATATGAAATAATCAATATTTGTGTAGGGAAGAGTGAACAGGAAAAAACAGTAAGATATTGGATAAATTAAAAATTTCTACACACCTAAAAGATTTAGAAAGTAAATGAAAAGGTGGGAAAAAAACTGTAACCCATGCAAAAAAGTTAATGTTCTGAAAAGGAGGTTACAGTTATAAGCCCATAAGACAAAGATGAACAAAAAATGAAGAGCCATATGGGAAAACGAGCACAGGGTTTGGCGAGCATGTTCATAAAAGACTCAATGCAAATGGCTAATTAAACTGACAAAAATCTGCACGCTCCAGTATTCTAAAAAAGACACACACACACACACACAGAGGCACTTAATTTTTTAAATAGTGTTGGCAAGGATTAGGACTAACCATAGTCTTCTGTTGAGGAGTTCAAAATCCTACAAACTCTCAAAAAGGCAATTTGGCAAGTTGTGTCAGAAAGTCTTAAAAATAAAATAGTTCAACTACTTAAGCCCAGTAAACTAATTTCCAAGAATTTATGTTCGGGACATCAGCAGCAGAGTTGCATGCAAATATTTATATATAAAAATGCTTACTCCAACATTACCCATAATCATGAAGAATTCAAACCAACTTTAATGTTCAGTAATAAAGGACTGTTGAATATGACAGGGCTTGTTTCCTTATAAGCAGCCAATAAAAATGCATGGCCTCAAAGAGCAATTAAGGATTTTTTTTAATAAACTCTGTGGTTTGTTTAGTGACGGCCACGATACAACATACACAGAAAGTGTTAAAATGTTTAAAACCATGATATTTGTATGTGTATTTTATATGCCTAACATACTGGAAAAAATATCTTTGGATATGGGGATTATGAGTGACTTTTTTTCTTTTTTAACCTTTTGGTATATTCTTAATATTCAACAAATCTATGTGTCATGTCCATAAAGAGAAAAACGTATTTTAATTTAACAATGGGGAATGTGTTGTAACATATGGCCAAGCTATATCTAGAGGCATGGCATGATGATTAAGAGTATATGCTTTGAAGCTCATAGACAGGTGTTCCATTCCCTCTTTACAACTTAAGAGCCATATGACCTTGAGCAAGTTATTTAATTCTTTGAGTCTCAGTTCCCTTATTGCACAAAGAAGATAATACATACTGGGCCGAGCTATTTTGTGGCTTAAATGAAATAATGTATGTAAAATTCTGATCAAAGAGTAAGTTCTTAGGAAAAGTACCTGCTTTTATAAAACTGAAACTATAAATAGGTCCAGTAATGCTGTCCAAGGATTCATGATCTCTATGGGAGTTACACCTGAACATTTTGGTGATCGCTTGTTTTCTGGCTCAGAATCTTCCAGACAGTTGTGGGATGCGGGGATCCAGCAAGATGGTGCTGTTAAGAAACCAGGCCTGTTGCAGAAGCAGCCCCAGGAGAGGTTGTGTTCAGAGATGGCAAAGGTCATCCATTCACTGACTCATCTAACCAAGAAGTAGTGCATTAGCCTGTACCTTATACCAGGCATGGGAGACAAACTAACCACCTTCTGGGATCCAAGCAAGCTTCTTCCTATTGGATTGAGATTCAAGGAACTTCCTTTCTGTGGATTCAGGAATTAGGAACCTGAGCAAGTACTTTCTGAAATTGGAGAAAACTTGGAAGAATTAGGGAAATGATAGAAAAAGATGACAAAGCTGTCTTTGCCTTCCTCAAATTCCATTTCCAAAGCAAATGCCTAATTCCAGGTTCCCACCTCCTGGCAAGGTCAAGGTGGCTGGCACCCTCCTATTCCAATCAGGTTCAATTCAGAGAGAGACTTGATCAGTCTACAGGTGAAAAGGCATTGGGAAACCAGGGTGTCTGGCCAAATCCAGCCCTTTGCCTGCTTTCGGGAATAAAGTTGTGTTGGAACATAGCCACATACATTCATTGGTGGATTGTGTCTGGCCATGTCTGGGCCTCCGTGGCAGGGTTGAATGGTTCTTCCCAAGGTGGGATGGACCATCAAACCTAAAATAGGCACTATCTGGTTCTTGTCAAACTTTGCCAACCTTTGTTGTTGATCATGGAGCTGGAGAGGTCCCATGGAAGGTGACATTGAGTTTGCATATTTTCCCTTCTGTAGTGCCAGGAGCTGTTCCTCTGGAATCCATCCAAGGAGGGCCTTTCGAGGAGAAGATGTACATTCAGTGGAAACCTCCCAATGAGACCAACGGGGTCATCACACTGTACGAGGTAAGGAGGCCCTGGGGCTGCACCAGTTGGCTCAGCTTCATTCTGTTCACTCAGCCCAGAGTTGGTGAGCACCTATTCTGTTGAGCATGAAAAAGTGAGACAGAGCTGACCAAAATCCTTCTGATGCTAGAATGGGGCAGGGGGTTGTGGGGGAAACAAGGGCCGACAGCTCTACTGGCTGAAGTGAAATGATGTGTGTAAGATCCTGGTCAGAGAGGAAGCGCTTAGTAGAAGTACCTGCTTCTCTAAAGCTCAAATAGACATGGCAATGCTTTACCGTGAATTCAGGAACTCTGGGCGCATTCATACCATGCACTGAGGTTATAAGGATAAGAATGTGTCACCCCAGAACTCAAGGAGTGAGAATGTTGCCATCTAGAAGAAAAGACTCAGGCCTGGCCAAGGGTAGTGAAAGTCCATTTGGGGACTCACACAGTGCCCACCCCACCCACCCACATCAGTCCCTGGGCTTTGGCAATAGTCCCAGTACTATTTTCTTCTTTATGGTACAAGAGCTTAAAATTGGTCTATGCCTAAGGGACAGTTTATTGTCACCCAGGTGATGGTGTCCGAGCTATCTGCCAGCGTTAACAGGGTCTCATCACGATAAGGTGGGACAGGGTCCAGTCAAGCAGGAATGTTCCCATCAAGCTGTTATAACATAGTGTTCTAAAACATTGTATAGAAGTCCATTCTAAAGCAAAAACAAGAATAAGAAATCTGAGAAAGCTGATATAGCTAAGATTCATGTGTTAGGCTATGGATAAGATTGATTCTCCTGCTAGCTCTTGTGTGTTGAAACACCTTGAGATCGAAATGTTGGATAAAACAGAAAAATACAGCAATGCAGAGGGAAGGGCGTGGGTGCTAAGCTGGAAAGATGTAATCTGATGTCTTAGGAGCCCCACCATAGTCTCCAGTTGCCTTAGGCAAGGTCCTCCTCTTCCAAGACTCAGTTTCCTTATCTGTAAAATGAGAGTGATAATCAATGCTTCAGGATCTAAGGAGGGAAAAGGCACAGACATCCCCAACTGGAACCCCGGGGCCTCGGTCCCTGATTGCTGCTGTAGAAACATTCACTGCAGAGAGGGGCTCGGGGAGGATATCCCTTCAGGAAGGGAGAATGATCTCTGCGGGCAGAGCAAAGTCAACTTTTGATGAGGGAGAAATAGTCAGGATTAATCCGAAGGATACATAGGCTCTCTAGGGAGACAGGAGTGGTCTTTAGAGCTCTCAGAGCATGGAGAGAATTACTCAGTATGTGCAAGGTGCTAGAGAAACACCTTGTTTTGCTGCAGCTAGCATTCCGCAGAAGAAGAGCCAGCATCTCCATCTGAGACATTATCAAGGGCTTGGGGCAGCTCTCAGGATCAGCATACAGGAGGAAATGGAGATCCAGCCCCATGAGTTGTGGACTTCTGGGGCCAAATGCATGGAACCCCTTCCTTCCTGGGGCTGCTGTAAGAGCAGGGGAGATCCTCACACCAGTCAGGGAAGAGAGGGACTGGGGATTTAAATGACATCCAGTCATTTCAAAGCTATGTGCTGTGCTTTGTAAAGCAGAGCACACACACATGCACACGCACACACACACACATGAAATAGAGGTGGTGTGAGGCCTCCTGTTCCCTGTGAAACAAAGGGAAAGGAGTTAAGCTACTGGGTACTGTTATGTCAAACACTCTCTATGCCAGATATTAAAGATTGACAGGCCAGTAACAATTCAAAAGATTTCAGGGACCACCAGGGGGCACTTCATCATCTTTCATTAGCATCCTTTTTTAAAAAAGAGAAAGTCACAATTCCAAAAAATACAAAGCATAATTTCAGAATAAAAGGCAGGCCTTCCAATGGAATGAATTTATCACCAACTCCTGTCAGTTTCCTTAGTTTTTCTCATTGTGCCTTGGGTTGATGACAGAAGACCCTGGTCCTTGTGCCTTCCTCCGTTTGGAAGAGAACTTGAGCTTCTGTAGGCGGAGCCGTATCTTTCCGCAGACTTCTTCCTTGGTAGTAATACATTTTTCCTCTTCCTTGGTAGTAATACATTTTTCCTCTCGTGGGATTATGCCTAATAAAAAGAAAGAAATCCGTGGAGGGAACCTGGTATAACCTGGGTGAAAGACTCTTTCTGAGCAGTAGCTCCTGAAGTTGAGGCATCGTTGTCTGCACAAAGATGCACACAGAGTGCAGTGATACACCCTTTGTGCTGTGTGAACCCGGTACTTTGTGAATTTTCCAAGACCAGATGCCAGGCATGTTGGCATTCCCCAGTGAACTCTACTGAAGACAGCTGTGGTGAGATACCTTCACATACATGTTTGGCTGCCACTGGGCTGTGAACCAACAACAGAAAATTGTAGCTGGACAGCTTGTTTGTGAACATTTTAGACTCTCCTGATGCAACATTTGCAGAGGATGTCTTGACGGGAGCTAAGGAAGTTGTGTGCTTCAACCATTGTATCTGGAGCATAAACATGACTATGATTATGTGTACGACAAAGTAATTAGTCCCTGGAGGTAAGCTTGTTGACTGTTGAGGTCAGGTAGCCTGGATCTGAATCCCAGCCCTGATATTTACTTGCCATGTGACCTGGTATACATCAGGGAACCTCTCAAAACCTCAGATCTCTCATCTGAAAAAATCAGGATCATTATAAAAGCTATTTTGTAGGATTTCTGTGAGGGCCTAATTATGCATTTAGCATGGTGTTTGGCATTTAGAAATAATAATATGAATGTTAGCTGTTATCATGACATAAAAATGAGGAGATTGAAGGGCAGAGAGGTAAAGTGAAAAGACCCAGGTCATGTAGCCATGATGGCAAATCCATGTCTCCTGAACTCGGGTGCAGATGTCTTGTCCTTGCTGCAACTCGGTGTGGTCTGCAGAGTAGCAGCATCAGCATCCCCGAGCTGGTTAGAAATGCACATCTCAGGCATTTGAATCAGAATTTTGCTTTAGTGAGACTCTGAGTGTTTCCTGTGGGCATTAAAGGTTGAGAAGCATGGCTGTAGAAAGCAGTAGGCTTGAGGAAGGTCTGGTAGTTGATGGAAGAGTTATGCCCTCCTGAGCAGAGTTAGTCCCCTCCATGCCGGGCTCAACCCAGTCCAGCCCCCGACAGTAAATTGGAGGCCATACTTTTAAAGACATTGATAACAAAGTATGTGTTTATGAGGCAATTTCCAAATTTAATTAGATGAAGCCAATTTGATTTTTAAAATTAGGCTCTGGTTGTAATTTGGAGAGAGAAATCCATAAATTACAAATCACCATCTTCTGGCTTAAGAAGGAATGTTTTATTACAAAGGAAAATAAGGTAACACAAATGAAAGAGAGGTCCAGGATTGCCTATGCCTTTCTATGCACAACCAAAAAAAAGTTAAAAATGAGGTAGAGAAGAGGAATTTCATTAGTAGGACAGTGTACGTATCATCAAACACAGCATGTTAAAATAAAGATTAAACTTCCTTCTCGTGAGTCCAGGTCACCACCTCTAGACCCATCCTTGGATAACTGCCTCCACCCCCACCCCATCTGATGGTTTTGAGTAAGTCCCATCTTGCCTCTGAGCTTCAGTCCTCTCTTTGTAACCTGAAGGTGGTAGACTGTTCTAGACCTCATCTGGGTGAGAATGAAGAGAAAAACCCAGATTAACCCACAAAATCAGAGGTCCTACCTCCTTTTGGAGTCACTTTGCTTTTTAAACCCTGCCATTGAACTGACCAGATTTCATTGAGCACCAAGCAGTGACAACACTGGAAGGAAAACAACTATTGTCTAGGCCCTCAGGTGGGGATGACTTTGAATAGACAGGAAGTCAAAGGCGCTGAGGCTTCCTGAGCCTGGGCAGTGATGGAGACCACCTGGGGACTGGGTGAGTGACCCAGGCTCTGCAGGGCTCCTAGAGTTTGTATTGTATCCTGAGAGGCGTGGAATGTGGGAGTTTTGCGCAGAGGAATGAAGGAACCATGCTTACTTTCTGAAGATTGCCCAGCTGTTGTGTCGCTGATAGAGCATGGTGCCCAGGCGCCTTGAGGACATCTGGAAAGTGCACCCGGAGGCAAGGACCTGGTACAGGGGTGAGGGTGAGGGCTCAGCTGTTTATTGAAAGACCTTGCACCCGGGCATGAGATATGAAAGCTTGGTGCAGCTGCCACTTCCTTGCTGCTAACCCAGCTTTGGCACCCCCCTCCCCACTTCATTAACCAGTTCTTAGCTCGCTGGGCACCCTGGTACCATGGACTGGTAAGTTCTGGACCCTCCTTCTCTAAGGGATGGGAGTCATGCCCAGCCCCCTTGCTCCCCCAGAGCCGTCAAACAGCCAGGTATTGCAGCAGCCACGACCTCTCTCTGCCAACTGACTTGGGAGTTTGTCAGAGCCCATGGAAGCCAGCTGTCCTCTGTGCAACAGGAGGTGTTAAGATCAATCAGATCGCGGCCTCAGATCTTTGGGGATTTGTACTTTAGTGGGAGATACAGAAAGCCCTTCTGTGATCACTCCCTTGACAGAGTGGCAGTGCAGAGAGAGGTGGCGTCAAAAGCCTTGTGTTCACAAACCAGCAGCGTTACCATCAGCAGGGAGCGTGTTAGAGATGCGGACTCTCAGCACCCAGCCCGGACTCACTGAATCGGAGTCAGCATTCACCAGCTCTCAGACGACCATGGGCACATAAAGCACGGAAAACATCGGCTCTAAGAGACGTTGTAAGACGTCACAGTGTGGATCTGTACGGGAGCTGGTACCAGTGACGAGATAGCAACTCTGTGGACGGCTCGGCTGGTGACAGCATCAGAGGTGTGGCATGAAGTAAGTGGTCATTGAATGGACTGGGGAATGTCCCTCCTCACTTGTTGCTCAAAGAGTGTTACCAGGGACATGGCCAGGGTGCCATTCGCATAGACTTCCAGAGCCCTGCTCTTGGATCAGAACGGGCTGCTAGGATTCCCCATTCAGGGATTGTACGTGAAGAAATGTGATGTGGTGTCTTCCACTCTGCTGCAGATCTTAGGAAACAATCACGATTCACAAAAGCACAGACGGTCACTGCAGCCGACAGGCACTTACAGCCCGAAGGAGGTCACCGGAGAAGCAACCCAGCCAAACAGTTGCCTAAAAACTCCTCAATAAAATCATTCAGACGCAAGCTGTTTGGAGTTCATGAAAAACAGTAATCAATATATGTTTCAATTCAATTAATTGTTCTCTCTGTCCAAAAATAAAAACTGCACAGCGAGAGGGAACGGGGCCAGAAAATGTTACACTTGCAACTGGGTTAACGAAGTGTGAAAATATTTAAAATCCAGACATGTGAAGCTTCCCAGTAAGCTGTTGTGTTTAGCAGTCAAAATCAGCAAGTTTCTAATTAGAGTGTAAAAGTCTGAAAAGCTTAAGGAGGATGAGAAGACCCTAATTAGGCAGGAATGGGGGCCTTGATTATGCTAGGGTTGATTGACATTTATCTCTCAAGGTCTTCTAGGTGCCTGGTGTTTAGAGTTAAATAAAACACGGACTTTACCTCAATAAAACAAGGCGGTGGCATTCCAGGGCAGGGAGCACCTATAAGAGGGCTTTAAGAGGTTGGAGGGCTGTCACTATTTTTCCAGCATACCTATGGTTGGATTTAATCTGTACCAAAAACACAGGCCCCAGGAATCAGCATGCCTGCAGAGAGCATTGCAGGAGAGCGGTGCATGTTCTGAGACCGAGGGGAGTTCCAGACAGGACAGGAGCAGAACCAGACATCAGTGGGAGCAGCTGTGTGCCTGAGCTCATAGCAAGCTCTCAAAGAGGAAGGACATAGGAGGTTGTGGTTTCTTTGTGGGTGGACGGGCACATCTCTGCCTGCCTTTCAGCTTTGCCACAGTGACGCCCTTAAGGTGCATGGACCCCAGATTCATTCATGACTTTGGTCCAGAAAGGCACCAGGGGGCAGATGGGATGTGGTCCAGCTGGGTAGGAGGCAGTCTAGGCAGGGCTGGATCAGTAGCATCCTGACTAATATAGCCCCAAACCAGAATTTTTGTAATTCAAACAGGCTCTACATCAATTAGGATACACAGTTTGCATAATGCAGGCCGCTATGAATATCACTTGAGGCAGCCTGGTAACTAAGGAAGAAGCTCTTGTTTCTTTGGGATTGTTCAATCCAGAAATGATTGTGTTGTGGGCCGGTGCCATGGCTCACTTGGCTAATCCTCCACCTGCGGCAACGGCTTCCTGGGTTCTAGTCCCGGTTAGGACGCCTGGTACTAGTCCCGGTTGCTCCTCTTCCAGTCCAGCTCTCTGCTGTGGCCCGGGAGGGCAGTGGAGGATGGCCCAAGTGCTTGTGCCCTGCACCTGCATGGGAGACCAGGAGGAAGTACCCGGCTCCTGGCTTTGGATCGGTGCAGCGCTGGCCGTGGCAGCCATTAAGGGAGTGAACCAACGGAAGGAAGACCTTTCTGTCTCTCTCACTGTCTATAACTCTACCCGTCAAATAAAAAAAAAAAAAAGAAAGAAATTAATTTGTCGTCCCTTGCCCCAGCTACCACACAGCTCATCTACCAGAAGATAGCCTGCTGTCAGGCCCTACGGCCCCACCTCCACCACCACACCCTGCGCTGGGTATCCACAGGATGCCGAAGCCATTGCAGTCCCTCCCTGCCCACTCCCTCCAGGCCTCCCTTAATCTACTCTATGATGCAGCCGGACTGTCTCAAAAGGCAGCTCTGACCACTGTATTTCCCTGCATGGCCTCGGCTTGCCTGCGAGGCAGAGTGCCCTGGCCTCCTCCTGCCTCTCCCACTTCAGCTCCTCTCTTCCCACGGCTTCCAGCACTCCAGCCCCTCTAGGCTGCTCCTGTTTTCTCCAGCTCACCCAGCGCCTTTCTGAATGTCATTCCTTCTGCCTGCCACCCTCTGCCCTTTATAATCCTCATTACTGTTTGCTTCATACTCTTCCCTTCCAAGAAATCCCCTCCTGTCCACTCTGTCCAAAACAGGTTCTACCAGGAAATCTAATGTATATCTAGGGTTGGGAAGAAGCATTATACGAAATTATCCAAGCGCTCTCCTAACTGAATACCCACTAAATAAACAGTCTTGATCCATTCACACTGCCAAACTCCACTTCTGCCTAGTGTTCTGCTGGAGCCCACTTGGCACAGGCAGGTGCTGGCTGCTGATTTTCTCTAGAGTTCAAATTCAAGAAGCTTTGGCCTTTTCACTTCAAGGTTACTAAGCGAACAGTATGTAGAGTAATTGAAGATACACAGGGAGCTGGCCTTGGGTCAGTATCCCTCTGCACTTTGCTGATGGCACCTTGGAAATTTGATGCTGGAGCCCACCTCGGACCTTCCCTTACAAGTCTTCTTACCTCTCCTGGATAGTCTAAGCTGGGTCTGTTGTTACTTTTGTGGGACTGAAAAAGACGTATGCACACACCAAGCTTCGCAGATGTGCCCAGAGGCCTTCCCTAAATCTCAAAAGTCAGGGCCATGGGAAGTCCGGGAGCCATTTGTTTCAGTCCTCAGCTCATCACTCACCCTGCATTGGTTGTTTCCCTTTAGAGACATGAAGAATGTAGGCAGCCCTGGGTAGATGTCATACACAGTTCGTCCAGGCTGACAGGAAGCTGACAGGTGTTTCGATAGAAACAACTCTGGTTGAAAAGAATGATTTCTGGCACTGAGAGTCTAGGAGAAAACGAAGCTGAATTCTGCTATGAGTTAGTTGCATTTATGTAAGTGGGCCCATTAGTCCTGCCTATCATCCACTCGTGGGATGTCAGGAATGCCTATATCTTTGCCTTGGGTGTTCCTTTTTTTTTCTTTCTGTTACAACAGGTATTTGTGATGGAGACTGGTAATGCCACAGTGGAAATCAACAGATGCAGAACACTTGTTACCTAAAGCACAGCAAATCTTGTTCTCTTGGCAATGGGAAGGTTTTCACAGTAAACATAAATCATTCAGTTCAGCTGTAGAAAAAAAAGCAGGGGTTGCTGTGAGGGAGCTGTTCCTGTGGTGTACACGTGAGTGTGAGTGTGTATGTGTGTGAGAGACAGAGCTTGTATTTTTGTGAGTTTATGCAGTTGTGCCTTGGCACATGGATGTACACATGTACAAGGGGACTTTGACAAGTGCATGAAAATAGTTAAACTGTTTGTTTTGGTGCAAAGTTTTTTGAAATCCTTAGCCAGTTTTTCATAACTTTTTTTTCCCTGTGAGCTTGTTACAAAACTCTCATCCTTGTATGCTTACTGGCAAGTCTGTGGAAAACTTTCACCCCTCGACTGCACCCATCTCTCCATCTCCAACCTCACAACTGCTCCATTTCACTGGGGACTTCACTGCAGGAGATATAGAGTCATGGTGCTAGGACTCTGGGCTGAAGAGGTTCCAGGTCCCTCCATATCCTTGCCATAGTGACATCAGGGAACAGATGTCCTGCCATTTCACTGGACTCCCAGCTATTTCTCATGAGCTTTTACAGTAATACCTCTCTGGAGTTTATGCTAATGGAAAATTTTAGGTCTCTACTCATCTCCCCCCAAAAAACAAAGAAACGATAATCTCCAGGTTCAATTTAGCCCTGTGCATTTATAGTCTTGGGGGAGAAGAGGGAAGGAAATGAAACAGTAATTCTGCATTGGGCACCCTGTGAGCTCTCCTTCCTGTTCCTTAGATAGGAGGGAAACTCTTTTGATGCAATGTGTGTGTTCCCAGAGGCCTAGGTAGGGGACCACCTGTGCACACAGAGACCCGGCCGCAGGTGGAACCCTCTCTCTGGCTACCAGGGTCCTTTCAGTAAACTGTGCCCAGAGGCGGTGTTGACGTTGCAGTGTCTCTTGCAACATCACAGCTTGTTCTCTCTTCATCTCGGATGTTTCACCATGCGACTCCTGTCGGAATTCCACCTGTGTGCCGTTTGTGGCAGGCTAGCTCTTTCCTTTCTGGTCTGGTCAGCACAGCTCTCTGACACCCACAGGAAGGGTGTCTCAGGTTTTCATCTGTCAGTAGGACTCTGGAAAACTCCATTCCAAAGTAGCTGAAGCTGGGATTCAAGTTCATGGTTCTTTGCTTGTCCTCGTGTTGGCTTGCAGGGGCTTGCTCCCCCTCACCCCAAGCCAGTGGACCCTTTTTCTTTGATTACCTTTTTTCTCCCTCTTCCCCAAGAAGAAAGTAATTCTGTAAAACTGACACACAGGTACAGGACCTTGCTTTGCTTCATTATGGTTTCAATCCATGCACCCATACTTTTCTACACCCACATACATACACATACATGCATACATACACATGCATGCATACATTAACACATACATGCTTATATATCACGTCTCCTTCAGAGTCCTTAAAATCATCATAAAAATAGTCACTGTTTTTTATTTCCCCTTTTGGGGCATACTTTTGGAACATTTTATTTATTTGACAGGAGGAGAAAGAGTGAGAGAGAGAGAACAATTCCATCTGCTGGTTCATTTCCCAAATGCTCACAGCAGCCAGAGCTGTGCCGAGCTGAAGCCAGGAGCCAGGAGCCCAGTGAGGGACTCCCACACAGGTGGCAGGAACCCAAGCACTTCAGCCACCACCTGCTGCCTCCCAGGGTGCGCTGTAGTTGTAAGCTGGAATGAGGAGCAGAGCTAGAGCCCAGACTTTGATGTGGAGTGTGGGCATTCCAACTGGCATCTTAACCACTGTACCAAATGCCCACCCTGGGGTTGTCTGTTTGTTTTTCAATATTTTTAATAACTCTGTATCACTGCAAGTCAGATATGAATTTTTTAAATAGGAAATTTGGTTGACTCTTGGTTTGATATTGCCAAGTAATTGGCTTGAACTACTCTCCCAACCTGGGCCTCAGTCTCTGTATTCACGACTTGGGAAGATTAGGCCATGTAAAATTCAGGGGGCCCTCCTGCTGTCACCTGTCACTGAGGTGCCCCAAATTAGATGGATCTCACTCCTGGTTTCACGAAGCATTTTCCCCATTGGTCCCTGGATGACTCTCTTTTGTATGTATTCATCCACTCCTTTTTGTGACTTGTCACTGGCCAGGCAACCAGAGTGCGGACAGAACCTACTCAGGATCTGTGTGAGTGCATCCACACTGACTTCTACCGCATCCTTATTCCTTCCTCCTGAATCTTGTGTGTGATTCCTTTATGCTCTTTCTGGTTTTACTACTTGTGCGCATTCCTTAAAAGCACTTTTTTTTTTTTTTTTGCTTTATCAGAGAAGGATTTTAAGTTATATGTGCTCTGTGGAACATTTTTATCCCATAATAAATGCTAACCTTCATCCCCATTGATGACTTCAGCTGTCTGATACTCCACTGTGTGAAAATATTGCAATGCTTTTTATCCACTAGCCTTGCAAAGGCATTAGGGGTTGCCTCCAAGATGTCGCCTTCATCACCAGCATTCTTATATATACCTCCTACTGTATACATGGCAGGTTTCCTCTAGAGTTAATATCTAGAAATTAGGTCACATGATCAAAAAATGTTCAACTTAACAGAAACCTTCCAAGCTATTTTCTACGCAGGGTGCACTGATATGTAATCAGACCAGCAACATGTAAGAGCGCCTGTAATTTCAGATCCTCTCCGGTGTTTGGTGTTCTTAAGGATTCTTCATTGGGCCTGTTAAGGAGCTGTGGAATGCAGCTCACTGCTGTCTGTCTTTGCATTCCTTCAATCATTATTAAGGTTGAATATCTCCTCACGTGTTTCTTACCTGTGTGTATTTCCTTTTCTGAGGGAAGGTTTTCTACAAGGGTATTTCAAAGAGTTGGCAGAAAAATGGAAATAAAAATTTATGGTGTAAAAATGTAAAAATCCACAATGTTTGAAATTATGGTTTACTCATAATTATAGTTTGAAATTATGGTTTACTTGGAATTCACAATTTTACATGGACTTTTTTTAAAAGACTCCTGGTATATACTTTTCTTATTGATATGTACTACTTTTTAGAATGTACTTTTGGTATTATTTCCCACAGTTACATATAGAGCATGCTGTTTTTATATCCTGTAAGATATCTTTAGAAAATAAAATTCTTAATTATAATGAGTTTTTTTCCAGTCTTATGTAGCTGAGAGATGCTATGTTCTTCAGAAATTTCTTCCAACAAAGATGGGGAAGATGATTCCCTGTGTTTCTACTAAAAGTTGTATACATCTGCTCTTGAATGTAGAGGTAGTGCAAAACTCATTATTTTTTCTATATGGGTGGACACTTTTCCCTTGAATAAACAGCCTCTCTTTTTCTCTGCCCTACCAGGCCATGTCTAACTTATGACAAAATTCTTTACACTCATGAATTTTTTCCTGAGCTCTGTTCCACTGTCTTCCTCACACCACAACCTCATGCAGCCATAATTGTTAAAGGCTTACAGTTAATCCTGATCTCTGGTAGAGCAGATCCCTCGTCCTCATCCTTCTTCAGAAATATTTTCGTTATTCTTGCCATTGGCCCTTTCATTTTAGCATCTACTTAGCAAATTTAGTGAAAACATCTGGTGTAGTTATGATTTGCATTACATTGTGTATAGAAAAATATATGATTAATTGATGTCTACAATATTAGATCTCTGTTTATTTAGATTTTCTTTAATGTCTCCCATCGTTTTATCGCCTTATTTATAGAAATAGCGTATTTCACATGAAACACAAACTTTTTTCTTATGCCTTAAAAATTTGCATTTCCCATTCCTTTTTCCTAGTGTCACTGCTTCGCCTTTATATCTGCATTCTCTCCTGCCTCAGACTCTTTACACATTGAGTTATTTGCCAGATAGCTCTTCCTCTCCTCTTCCATGCCACCTCCTCAGAAAAGCCTCCTGCAAATGCCCACTAGAGTAGAACTCTACCCACTCACCATT
Organism: Oryctolagus cuniculus; assembly: GCF_051225735.1. Lineage (NCBI taxonomy): Eukaryota > Metazoa > Chordata > Mammalia > Lagomorpha > Leporidae > Oryctolagus > Oryctolagus cuniculus. Next base: position 16,507,136 of record NC_142877.1, read on the forward strand.
TGTAATTGTTGCTTATCTGTTCATAAATGCACCACCCCATAGTCTAAGTGCCATGGAAGCAGGACTCCTATATATTTATATTATTCACTACTGAAAAAAATAACCAATGTCTTATCCAATCCTGGAGACACAATAGACACTCAAGTGTAGTGGTGTTCTACATTATTATTATTTTAGTAAATGAAGGCTGGAGAGTTCTCTCGACAGCTCAGGTACCACGATAATAAGGAGGAAGCTGCTAGCATCCGTTAGTTCACAGACCTGGCCTGATGGCACCAAATGAATCACAGGGAGTGGGTGTTGGCCAAGTGAGAAACATACTGGTTAGGATCCCTGCCTCCTACAGTGGGGTGCCTGCATTTGAGTGTTGGCTCCACTCCAAATTCTCCCTGTTCCAACTTCCTGCTCATGTACACTCCAAGAGGTACCAAATGATAAGTGCATGGGTCTCTGTCACCCATGTGGGAGACTCGCATTGAGCTCTCAGCTCCTGGCTCCAGCCTGGCCCAGCCCCTGCCATTGCAGGCATTTGGGGAGTTTCCCAGCAGATGAGAGCTCTGGTTTTCTGCCTGTCCTCCTCCCCTCCCTCCCTCCCTCCCTCCCTCCCTCCCTCCCTCCCTCTCTCTCTCTCTCTCTCTCTCTCAATCACTCACTCACTCACTCACTGTCTTTGTCTCTCTGCCTCTCAAGTAGATAAACAGTGGTAAGACTATGCCACAGGTTTTATAATAATCTCTGATAGATTGCCTGAGGTTCCACTGAGCAGTGAGTTTACTTACAGTTAACTCACAGAATTCAAATGCTTAAATGTAAGCTTGTCAAGGTTAGGAATGTGCACTTACGAACACCCCAAGTACCTAGAACAGAACTTGACACAAAGTAGACACTCAGCAAGTACTTGTTTAATGGTAAAATCGTATTTCAAACTTGAATCAAGGTTAACACAACACTGTAGTAAGCATTTAGATATGTGTTTCCCTATGATTGATTTTTCAAAAGAGTTTATTCTTTCTTAATGTTTGTAACATTAAAACAACATGATGTAGTTTTAGGAAGATAGGGCATAGAAAGTAACCCCATCTTCACTCCCTTACTTGCCAGCCATTTCCTTGTGAGTTTGTTTTCTTTCTAGTCTCTGTATTTGCAATGTCTTTGACATAATTATGATCCCATTTTTTACTTTTTGGTCTTTTCAGCACATTCTTATTCCTATGTTATTTACATAAGTTTCTCATTTAATGGCTGGCTGTTTCTCTGAACACATAGACCATACTTTATTTACTTTCTAGTCAGTTTATTTTGAGTTGTGTTTACTGGTCTGCATAGAATGTAAAAGAGAATTTTGGGAGGATGAGAGTGAACTTAGATCTCTTTTAACAGCTGGTTGGGAGAGTTTGGACTCCCTGCTTTCCTTTTCCCTCTCGGTACATTTGTCAGTAGCAAGCAGAGGCATTCACAGGCCTCCCATTGATCTTAGAAACTGTCCTCACAATAATAGCTCTCTCTGTTCAATAGAAATGGATCTAAGGGAGGAGAGAGAACAGTATGTACACATTTGGATGGAAATCTATAAACCTGAGTTTAGAAGTGGTGGTCAGTTTCCTCCTTGTTTTAAAACTTAACTTTCATTTAGTTGATTTCTTAACAGAGAAATGAATGTAGGACATCTGTGTGCTCCACAGCTCTCTAATACTTGCACGGTTCTCATGATGGGCATCAAAATCCAATCGGATACGCTCTTCCCCTGAGCTCTGACATGGTCTCAGACTCTCTCCTCTCATTTCCAGTCGAATGGGGTTAGACTTCATGAGAAAGCCTGCCTGGTATCTCCAGCCAGATCTCAGGGCATCGATACGGAGATGGGTGGAGTTCTGCACTCACTGGTTTGTCCTGCAGGATCTGTCCTTTTTTTATGATCATTTCTGTGTATTTTTTCCTGTACTCTATGCACTGAGCTGCTAGGTGTCCAGTTTGCGGTAGACAAAGACACGGCAGTGTCAGAGTGTTCCTGTCTCGTGGTTGGACTCAGTGTGATGAATCAGGGAGACCAGAGGATTCAGAAATGAGCACGAGCATCAGGCTTTACTCCCTGAGGATCCGCCCATGTATTGCAAGACCTCAGCCTGTGTGTGGAGGTACAGCAAATATGCCGAGACCCTGTTCAAGCAGGTTTGCTTCAGCCAGCTCCCAGGAAAGGCTGTCTGAGGGACACCAGTGCTATGATTTCCCCCATGCTCCTGGGCATTGAGACTGTCCTAGCTGAAGCTGTTGCTGTGCCCTTGACTGTAGGTGGAGCTTGGAATGAGATTGTCTAGGAGTTTGTGGACAAGATGGGAGTTGGGAATAGCCTTGGCAGTACCCCTTTTTTTTTTTTTTTTTTTACAGGCAGAGTGGACAGTGAGAGAGAGAGACAGGGAGAAAGGTTGGTTCACCCTCCAGTGGCCGCTGCGGCCAGCACACCATGCTGATCCGAAGCCAGGAACCAGGTGCTTCTCCTGGTCTCCCATGCGGGTGCAGGGCCCAAGCACTTGGGCCATCTTCCACTGCACTCTTAGGCCACAACAGAGAGCTGGACTGGAAGAGGGGCAACCGGTACAGAATCCAGCGCCCCAACCGGGACTAGAACCTGGGGTGCCGGCACTGCAGGCGGAGGATTAGCCTATTGAGCCACGGCACCGGCCAAGGCGGTACCCATTTTTGAGAGCAGTTTGGTTCTCACAACTGTTTTGTCTCTAGCAAGATGCACTTCTGCTCTCCCCTAGAGCTCCAGAAAACTGAGCCATGGACCAGAAGACTAGCCCTTCATTCATGGCCAGCCACAGTGCCAGCAGTGATGCTTAAAGGCCTTTGTCCATTTCCCCACTAGCTGCATTTCTGGAGCCCAGTTCTTTTTAATAATGTTGACCCTGTGTTACTACTTGGAAGAAAGACTCGGTCCTCCAGATGCCTTCCTGAGGGGGGAAAGTCTACTCCTGAACCTGTCATCTAAAGGGTCTTTAGGTCTGAAAAGCAGAGCCACAGGAAGGCAGGAGCGTATGTAGATATTTCCAGTCTGTGTCATAACTTCCTCTAAGGGTCTTGCATGCAACCATCCCTGTGCACCCCCCATAGAAATATGCATCCTGTGATCATAGCCTTTCTCAGCCAATTTCTAGAACAATATTACAGAAAGGTTGGCTATCAGAGGAAGAAATCACTGATAATCTCCTCCCCTAGCACATTTGCTTTGCCTTCTATTTTAGCTTTGTTAAAATGCATACTTCTTTTACCTAACTATAATTACATAAAATTTGCTATCATAATTTTTCACTAAGCATTTTATCATAATCATGAAGCCTTTATAGCACCACGGGAAAAGCTTATCTTTTTTAATGACTGTATAATTGTCCATTGTGTGTATATGCCCTGGTTCGCTTCCCCATTCCCTCACTGTGTGTCTATTTCTGATGACACTGTGGTGAGCCTCTTGCTCATGGTGATGTTGTTTTATGACTGATGTGTGAAGAACCCGTCACCCATGTTAGAAGCAGCTTAACTTTAAGATCAGATGGAGATGGATTCAAATCCTAATTCTGAGACTGCCTGGATGGATGGCATTTGGGCAAATTACCTCTCTGAAACCCAGTTATCTCATTAGCTTACTTATTTTTTAAGATTTGCATTTAGTAAAAGCAATATTGATGTCTGCAATGTGGGAGAACTATAATAATTTGAGATACTCTCATGTTGTGGTCATAGCTGCCCAACAGTCATTCAGTGTTGTAGTTGTTTTTTCCTCTGGGTTAGGGTCCTTCTGCATTAGAACTGCCTACATTCACAGGGGATTTCAAGGTTGAATGGAATCAGCACTTTTGTAACTCCTGGTTCTTATTGCCAGATTGCTCCCCAAAATGGATTGCACCCGTGTGAATGTGTTTTGAGTCTTAGGTTGAGTCTTTATGTCAGTCACATGTCTGGGAAGCAGGGCTTTGGCAGCCCACTGGAGATTTATGTCAGCTTTCATGATACCCTTGGAGCAGGATGATGTGTGAAGAGCCCAACACACATGTTGGCAGATCCATTTGCACTCTCCACAGATGTGCCGGAAACGCTCCTGCCTCACCAATCACTGTTCACTCACTCCCCTTTGCCCTGAAGCAGCAAGTAGAGTGCTTGACCTCTGACAAGACCTCAGAGAGTCCTGGGGGCCCGGTGAAAGCTCTGAATCAGAAGGATCGTGGCATTGGGTTCCTGCAGGCTATAACACCAATTCACTGTACGATACATTGCCAGCCCTGATCTTCCATGACCTCAGCTCAGCTGTAGACGAGAAGGTTGAAGCTGTTGACCCTAAAGGCTGAACCCCTCAGTGTGCCCACCTGTTGTCATCTTCCCTGGGAGCTTGTTAGAGAGGTGCTGCTGCAGACCCCTCCTCCTCCCCTACATCTCTATGTTGGTACATTATCCCCAGGTGATCCCTCTGCTCATTAACGTTTGGCCTGGACAGTACTAAGTTGTCTTCTGGTCAGGATTTCTCGTCATGCTAGAAGCAAATGCTGGCAGCCTTAGTTTAGAACCATTCTGTCCCTGAACCGTGCCCTGACGGCTTCAGGATTTCCTTATCCTGCTGTCAGACTCCTCCTTTGCCCCTTACATCTGTGGGCCTTGATGCCCCTTCTCACGGGTCAGAGTCAGAACAACCAACATCTCCTTGCCCGAGAGAACCTAAATCACTCTGTTGAAATACAGATCATTTTGGTCACTCTGCTATTGAAAATCCCATCCTAGGGCCATGCCTTTGGCCTGGTCATTCAGATGCCATTTGGGAATGGCTGTGTCCTATGTCAGAGTACCTGGGTTCAAGTCCTGGCTCAGCTTCTGACTCCAAATTCCTGCTAATGTTTACACTGGTGGCAGCAGATGATGGTTCATCTCTCTCTCTCTCTCTCTCTCTCTCTCATCCTTCCTGCCTCCCTCCCTCCTCCCTCCCCCCAAATACATAAATAAATAAATTTTATGAAATATATACTCAGGGGCGAGCACTGTGGGGGCTTCAGGTACAACTGCCACCTGCATAGCCAAAATCCCATATAGGCACCAGTTTGAGTCTCAGCTGCTCCACTTCTGACCCAGCTCCCTGCTAATGGTCTAGGAAAAGCAGTGGAAGGTGGCCCAATTGTTTGGACCCCTGACACCCACTGAGGAGACCCAGATGAAGCTCCTGGCTTCGGCCTAGCCCAGTGCTGGCCTTTGTGGCATAGGGAAGTGAATCAGCAAGATGGGAGATCTTTCTTTCTCTCTCTGTCTCTCCCTCTCCCTCTACATATGTAACTCTGACTTTCAAAATTAAAAAAAAACACATATATGCATATTATATATATATATATATAGAGAGAGAGAGAGAGAGAGAGAGAGACATAGATCCCAATGACTCTCTATAAAATCTAACCCCTCCCGCCTTTAACTTGACCAAGACTTCTCTCCATGAATGACCCAGCCTTTGCTGGCTTTCTCAGTGCCTTCTCCTGTATTCAGATCCACAGGGCCCACACTGCAGCCTTGCTCTCTTACACTCCCTTCATTCTCGAGAGCATTTGTCCTTTGCCAGGCATCCTTTCTTGCATCTCCTCAGGGTCCTTTGGGGCACACTTGGTCCCCCTGTACCATCTGGTCTAGGAATCCATACTTGTAATCTTAGAAAAGCACTGATTACTCTGTGCTGTGTTCACCCACTTATACACCTGTCTGTAACTCACCTCAGAAATCTCCAACTTAGCTCATTGCTGAGTTCCTGGGACCTGGGCTGTGGGAGGTCTTCCATGAAAGAAACTGTGCAGGTGCCTCCATTCCTTCCTCCAGGTCTCTTGTCCCTTCTTCTTTGCCTGCTCTCTGGCCCAGGAGAATGAATCTCAGACATCACTAAGTCGCCTTTGCCTCCTCTCTGCTGTTCAGCCAAAGGAGTCTCCTGCAGGAGATTGTCAGGGAGGGAGGGCCCTCCCATCTAGGAAGCCACAGCTCTTCTCAAGGTGATGTTCCAGGTTCTAAGGGCTGCTTCTTCCAGTCGCCTCTCTCTTCCTTACTAAACCTCACTGTACGCTGCCCCATTTCCTTCACTTTGTCCACAGCATTGTTAGTAGTAGCTCTATCTGACAGTTCTTGAATTATCCACCTCTTTCCTGCCAGTACCCCATTGAGAGCCAGTTACGCTTACAGTGGATACACACAGTGCTTATCATTATGTGCTTTATTTCAAGTCTCACAGCCCTTCCAGGAGAGAATCATTATCCCCCTTAAATCCTGTGACTTAGAGAGGAGAACAAACTTACTTAAGATCACAGGACTAGTAAACAAAGCCTAGATTCCTACCAGGTTTGATGACAAGGGCTGTCTTCTTAACTAGCTATCTACAGGGTCTTCTCCAAAGCTCTCCTTAAGTGATCTTGGAAGTTCTTGGCATCCCTTGAGGATTTTTGGTCCACCTGACTGGGGTGACCATGGTCTCACAAATGGAGGGTACGGGGGCACTCTTGGGATAAAGAGGGATCCTGAGGTCTGGAAGAGCCTGGGATTGGAAGTCCCCTCCAGTCCACATTCTGTCTCCCCAGCCAGACCTGTCAAATCTTTGCAGAGTGGTGCAAGTCAACATTGGATGGACAAGGGCTGATAAAGTAGGCATGAGGAAGCGGGTGGGGCCAGATTTGGAGGATGTGGCTTCATTACCATTATTCTGTTGGCAAATACCCTTCAACCTGAGCATTTCTGCAGTTGACTTGCGGTGGTCAGAGCCCTCCCCTCCCCTCCTATGCGACTGAACAGTATGCTTGCCCTGGTGGCTTTGGGAGGGTCCTGACAAATAATCATGGTCAGCATCAAAGGGAAGTTGCAGAAGGAAAATTGGGGTAACATTTTTCATTACTGGAAAAAGTTTCTCATTCCAAGTCAGCCTTGAAAAACAAAAGTCTCTTTTTAACATCTGCACAGCAGTGTCAGAAAGGGCTCAGCTCCCTGTAGACAAGAACCTTGGCAGTTCATGAAGTTTCTTGTTTTCAAATAAATAAGTGTTTCAAAAGAAAAAACGTAGAGGAAATCTGTGCTGGGCAGCCTGGATGACTGCTTCTGGCACTGTAGTGCTGACAGAGACTGGACCTTGCTTGGCTTCTCCAGAATGCTCCCTGACCCCCCGTGACCTCTCTAGTTTGCTTTCTGGACAGCTCCTGCTGCCATCTCTATGTTCTGGAAGCACCAAGCTAGAAGCTCTTCAGTGCTGGACCAGTGTGCACATTGACGTGTTGAAGCTCCACGTTTGAGGCTTCACCGTCAGGGGTCCCTCCCCATCCTATGACCTGCTCCCTGGGGCACTGTCTGCTTGCCTCCATCATCTGAATCATTACCTCTTTTCTCTTTTTTTCCTTTTTTTAAGGTTTATTTATTTATTTGAAAGAGGAGAGGTGGAGAGGGAGAGGGAGAGGTCTTCCATCTGCTGGTTCACTCCCCAACTGGCTGCAATGGCCGGAGCTGTGCCAATCTGAAGCCAGGAGCCAGGAGCTTCTTCTGGGTCTCTCACACAGGTTCAGGGGCCCAAGATCTTGGGCCATCTTCTATTGTTTTCCCAGGCTATAGCAGAGAGCTGGATCGGAAGTGGAGCAGCCAGGACTCAAACTGGCGCTCATATGGCCGGCCCCCATTACCTCTTTACTTTTTCTCTCTCTCTCCAAGCTTACCAAGGTGTACTGGACAAGTAAAAATGAAATCTTAATGTGTACCATATGATGTTTGGATTTACATATGCATTGTGAGATGCTTACCAAAATAGTTAATATATTGATTCCATCACATAGCTACATTTGTGTGTGTGTGTTTGGGGGGTAACACTTACAGTCAACTCAGCAATTTCAAGTGTGCAGCTGAGTATTTTACAAGTATTTTTAATTTTCAAAATGTGAGAGGCAGAGACAGGAAGATAAAGGTGTTCCCACCTACTGATTCATGCCCCAAGCATTCACAATGGCAGTGCTGAGCTGGGGCTGAAACTGGGAATTGAAAATGCAATCCAGGTGTTCCACATGAGTGGCAGGGACCCACTTATTCGGGCCATCACTGCTGCCTCTGAGGATCTGAAATATCAGAAAGCTAGAACCGAGATCAAAGGCCAGAACTGAACCTGGGTAATTTGATTGGGATGCAAGCTGCTTAACCAATAGGCTAAACACCCATCCCTGGTTGGTATTAACTATGTTGCATGTTAGACCCCCAGAGCTTATACATCCTGTATAACTGAATCTTTGCACCCTTCCACCAACATCTCCCCACTTCCCCTACCCACCCCAAGCCTGGGAGTAGCTACATTGATGTGAAATAAGCTTGGTACAGAAAGGCAAATGCAGCACAATATCATTTATACGTGGAACTCATACAACCAGAGTAGAGTGCTCATCACCCTTTTTCAAGATTCCCTCTTGCCTCTTCCAATCAGCTTATGCACTACCCCATGCAACAGTGTAGCCTACATGAGGGGCCTTCAAAATGTTTGTGGAAAATGGGATTAAAAGATAAGTTTATTTTGGTGCAATTTTTAAATGCATGCAAGGCTTTCCATATTATGCATTCCCATGAACTTTTTGGAGACCCTCAGATTTGTCATTACAAAGACTGCATTGCATTATAGTGATCTTTGTAGTGTGTGTGTGTGTGTGTGTGTGTGTGTCACACTAGACCTCAAAGCAAGGCTTTGTCCTATTCACCAGAGTAACTCAACATCAAGAACAGTGGATGCTTGACAAACACATGACTTTCTTTGATCTTTCTTTTCCCACAAAAATCACCCTATCCCATTTTAGCTGAAGCAGTAAGTTCCCTAATAGAAAGGAAATATAAAAAAGTATTTCCTGCTTCCTTTTTCCATGTTCTCTTCTCATCCTTGTCTGTTTGATGTGCACATGTCAGAGGCACGCACCACTCCGAGTTTAGTGTTCTTCCTGGAACATTCTCTATTTGTAACACCTTGGTGCCATCCTACATTCCCAACTGCATTCTTGTCTCAGGAAGAAAAATGTTACAAAGGACCATTTTATATTTGTGTCCTCCCCTGAAAAAAAAAAAGTATATTCAATGACTGTGGTGGCAACATCTATTTCACGGTGCCCAGGAGTTGTTCAGTTGGCTGTAACTTTGCTGCAGTTGGTGTGGTCTGAAGGCCGCCCCATCCATCCCTGTGGTCACCGACTTTCAACAACACCAGTTAATCATGCCAAACGTTAGTTGCCTGTGTCAATGAATAAATCCCCCTCAAATGAGGCACAGGGTAGTTCATCTTGCTTGCTCTTGAGGCTTTTGGGACCCAGAACTCCCACACTACCATCCTGTATATCCCTTCAGACAAGTATCTTTCAGTTCCAGACCGAAAGGGAGCTCAAAGCTATCAGTCACTGGCCCTTGTGTCCTCTGCCGCTGGTGGGAAGCTTATATCCTGACCCACAGGAGTCCTAGGGTGACAATGCCCTTGATGTCACCTTGAAAGCTGCACTTCTGGCTTTGTTAAGCCTTTGTCAGTAAATTGGGAGGATATTTTTTTTTCCTGTCTACACAGAAACTGCACCTGTGGCATTAGATTCCAGCTGAGGAAGGCAAGATTTTCTTTGTTAAGATTTGGGGAAGCTTGAGTGTCCAAAGTCACAGCAGCCACAAAAATGTTTTCATGGGGGAAAAATACAAAATGCTTTGAGACCAGTTCTTTCTGCATCTTGATAACATCTGGTAAGTTCAGCAGAAGCCAGATGAACAGAGATCCATAGGAAATTTGTTTTAAAAAGTTAGTTGCTTATATTTATAAAATGCAATAATGGTAAAAGAATAAAATAATTTCAGTCACCCAGAATCTCATATTTTCCTTTTTTCATATTTCCTTCTAGTTCCTGTCTACATGCATATGAAATTTTTATATAGTGGTGATTATTACATCTTTGTAATTGTAAATAGTTTTTCCTCACTTAAAATTGCATCCTTGGTATATTACTAGCATTTTAATGGCTGCATAATGTCCCATTAGGTGACATAACTGCAATTTATTTAGCCATCCCTTGTGACACTCCTATAGCCTTCGTGAGTCACCTATGAACATGTTAATGAATTTGCTTTCCTTTGCCTCCAAATTGTTTCCTTGAGGTAAGCTCCCAGGATTGACTGTGCTGTCAATGAGTGTAGCCCCCTGGATATGTTTCCAGGTTTGCACTGTCCCCTTGAGAGGTGCATCACATCCAGGCCAGCTCCTGGCAGTGGGGCTGTAACAGGCTCCAGCTGGAAGGAGCCTGAAGCCAGAGAGGGACGTGGCCACAGGATAAGTCTGAAGCTGGCAGAGTTGGCGCCAGACTGAGTCTTCAGGGGAGGGGCAGTGGACGGTGAGCCATGCAAGGAAGGGAGTGCAGTCTAACTTTGCCACCAGCCCTTGGGGATGCTGTGTGCGCTGCTCCCTTGGGCCCCACTCCTTGCCTGTAAGTGGAGAAGACAGTTACAGCACGGGCAAGTGTCCTGCCTTGTGGAATGGAGGTGGCAACATGTTGTGAAATCCGCGCCGTCTCTGCCTTCACTCCTGCTGCCCTGGTCATGGCCGCCAGCCTCTCGTGCACTCATTACAATGCTTTCCTAGCCCAGCCATTCTCCTGCCTCCACTCTTGGTCCACACCCATCTTCCTTCCCTTCTGTGGGACACGCTGGGTGCCCTGCAGCTTCTTGCTCACGGGACACCTTCTGGGCATTAAGCTTAGGATCCCCTTTGGTGCTGAAGAATGAGGAGCCAGAAAACTGATTCAATGATGGTGTTTTATTTTCCTGCATCTACCATACAAATTCCCACAAACTGGTTGATGTGAAATAAGCTGCATTTACTCCCTTTTTTGAGGCTGGCGTTTCAGAATCAAGATGACTGCAGGCTTGGTTCTTTCTGGAGGATCTGAGGGACAATCCATTCCAGGCCTCTCTCCTAGCTCTCAGTAGCACTGGCCATCCCTGGCCATCCTTAGCATTCCTTGGACCAAGGCTGTGTAAATCCAGTCTCTGCCTCATTCTTCACATCTTCGCATCTCACTTCTCCCTCTGCTTCCCCTTCTAAAGGCACCTGTTGTTGGATTAGGGCTCACCTCAAATGCATCCAGACCTTATCTCAGTATACTTAGTTATGTCTGCAAGACCCTTTTTCCAATTAAGTCACATTCACAGATTCTAGGTGGATGTATTTTTTTCTGAGGGATGTGGTCAACCACTCAACCCACTGCCGTGGCAGCTCCTGTGAGACAGTGTGTATATGCTGGGGAGTCCAGATTACTTAGAACACCACATAGAGATGTGTTTAGAAGAGAAGGGCAGCTGTAGCTGATTTTCCAGGAAACAGGAGATGGTCACACCTTTACTTTTAGAGGGCTTACACGTAGGTGAGTAATCTAATTTTTTTTTTTTGCCAGTGATCATTTGGATATGTATAACATCATTCATAGGCCATACAAAATTATCAACTTAAAAATTAGCCTTGGTCGGTGCCATGGCTCAGTAGGCTAATCCTCCACCTGTGGCGCCGGCACCCCAGGTTCTAGTCCTGGTTGGGGTGCCGGATTCTGTCCCGGTTGCCCCTCTTCCAGTCCAGCTCTCTGCTGTGGCCCGGGAGTGCAGTGGAGGATGACCCAAGTGCTTGGGCCCTGCACCTACATGGGAGACCAGGAGAAGCACTTGGCTCCTGGCTTCGGATCAGCGCAGTGCGCCAGCCTCTGCCACTGGGGAGTGAACCAACAGAAAAAAAAAGGAAGCCCTTTCTCTCTGTCTCTCTCTTACTGTCCACTCTGCCTGTCAAAAAAAAAAAAATTAGCCTGCAATAGACTTGTTGAATTTCAACTCCCACCCGTGGCTGCCTTGGCAGTGCCAGACCAAATGATTTCACGGGCCTTGGATGGCCTACAGGCTGGACATTCCTCACCCATGACTCCAAGGGGATAAGAAGACAAGTAAAGGGCAGTTCTGGACCCACTAGGTGCCCACAGCTGGACTAGCTGTGACCCCATCCAGGTAAGCTATGGGGTCAAGGTTAAGACAGACACATTCAACCTCAACAGAAGGCAGCAGTGCATCCTACCCTAACCCGTCCTAACCCTTCTCCAACCAAGGCCCAGGAACTGCCTTCCCTGGCACTTCAGCCACTGCCAGGGACCTTACCCACAGCTGCTGCACATGGGCTCAGCAGTTCCCAGTTGCCCCACCAGGTAGCATTCCTAGCAATGCCCAGGGTGCTATAGGCCTAAGTCCTTGTGACATGCCAGGTAGAAGCTGGTTTCAGGATTGCACGACTACCTCCAGTCTCCTGGGGGCACTTCAAGTTCCGGGGACCGACCAAGGCAGACCAGGTCACCCTCCAAAGGTGGGGGCTGGGAGAGGTGCTGTATCACTACCTCAGGCATCCCTAACTCAGCCCACTGGCTTAGATACATGAACAGCTGCTGACAGCCAGGCAAGCCGAATCCCTTTGCAGAATAAGTGTAATGAGGAAAGAGGAAGAAACCTAAGAAAACATCAACAATGATTAGCCAGGGATAAGGAAAATGGAGGCAAGTTATTTTTCCTTTATGCTCTGTTTGTTCTTGCTGTCTCTCTCTGGGTTTTCTGCTATTTCTAACAAGCATGCACTTTGTTTGTAATCAGAACAGAGAGCATTTGTTTGGGGTTGAAGGAGTGTACACACACCAGAATAAAGCACCAGTGCTCAGGCATTTATCTGAGTGAGCTCAGCGTTCCTGGGTTGTGATAACCCCAAGCTTCAGAGATAATAAGAGCTGGGCAGTCAAACGCAGGCCCTCAGGTAAATACCTTCCTATGATGGTATTTATAATGGCTGGCCTTCTCCCATCAAAAATATGCCTGTCAGGAATCAAGTCACCTGTAAATGCTGAAGGCACGCGCACACACACAGCTTTATGTTAATTTCCATATGGAGTACCACCAATTGGGTGACTTTCAACAACAGAAGTATACTCTGCCTTTGTTCTAGTGGCTAGATTCCAAACTTGGGGTGTTGAGGAGAGCCATGCCAGGCCTCTGAAGGCTCTGGGTGAGAATCTGCCCCTTGTCATCGTCACTTCTGTCCTTACTTCCAGTCCCTGTCACTCCCAGTGCTGGGTCTGTCTTCCTGGTCCTGCTCCTTGAGGGGGTCCATCTCATCTATTTTGCTTTTTGTGAGGACGCCAGTCATATTAGGCAAGGGCCCACCCCACTGACCACGTCACAGCTTGATTCCATCTGAAAAGAATTTATTTCCAAGTAAGGCCACATTCACAGGTACAAAGGATGGAGACTTCAACCTCTGAGAGCACTTTAGACAACTTAGAGAGGGGCCTGCATTGGAGAGCAGGGTGTTAAGCCACAGCCTGTGGTGCCGGCATCCCATATAAGAGCTGGTTTGAGTCCTGGCTGTTCCACTTCCCGTCCAGCTTCCTGTTCATGCTTCTGGGAAAGCAGTGGAAGATGGCCCAAGTGCTTGGGCCTCTGCTGCCCACATGGGAGACCTAGATGGAGTTTCAGGCTCCTGTCACTGGCCTGGCCCAGACCCCATTGTCTTGGGAGTGAACCAGCGGTTGAAAGATGTTTATATGTCTGTCTCTCTGTCACTCTGGCTTTCAAATAAAATACATCTTTACAAACTTAGTAGAAACTTTAAGTTAAAGGACAGTGCAGTGGGGCAGGCATGTTTGGTCTAGCAGGTAAGATGCTGGTTAGGATTCCCGCATCCCACATCCTAGAGCCTGTGTTTGTTTTCTGCCCCAGCTCCTGATTTCAGCTTCCTGTGAATGCAGATCTTGGCAGGCAACAGGTGATGGCTCAAGCCATTGGGTTCCTGTCACCCATGTCAGAGATCTGGATTGAGTTCCAGTCTCCTGGCTTCAGTCTGGTCCAGTCCTGGCTGTTGTGGGCATTTGGGGAGTGGACCAGTGTGTGTACATAAAATTCAGAAACACATTTTAAAATATAATGTAATTTTCACACAAACTTTTTGAAGATCTCGTATCATTCTGGGTGGAGGGAGCACAATTCAATTAAATCACCCCAATCATTTCTTTCAGGCTCCTGTGACATATGAGAGCTCTTCCAGAAGTTCATGGGAAATGAATATTATGAAGAAAAATTCATGGATTTCAAAATTTCATGCATTAAAATAAGCTTTAAATTCCATTTTCTATGCAGTTTCGAAGCACCCTCGTACACATACTTGGGACAGCCAGCTGCCTTTCCCTACAGCCTTGTCCTTCCTCCCGCACACAGCATCACAGCATGCCCCTTGCCATCAGCTTACACATTACTGCTTTTCCAGGCACTGTCACACCCTGGCCAAGGCAAGTCCCACCCTTCCACGGCATAGCCATGATTACCTCTGACATAGCCCCACTTGGGTTTGCATGATGTATCGCCTTTCAAAATCACAACACCCGCACACCCACACACACACACACACAGTGCAGGTAGCAGTAGAGCAGCCCACATCTGGCTTCAGTTTAAGCAAAGCAGAGATTGATCAGTGAGAGGCTGGTTCTCCTTTGCCATCCCATCCACCTGACTCACCTTAGAGCCAGGTCTGCCTCCCACCTGCTCTCTTGCCCTGTTCTGTTGGTTTTCCAGCTGACTCTTCATTGCTGGAGAAGATCCAGAGGGGGAAATGACTAGGACCAGGCAGGTGGGGAAGGGGCTGGAGGGGAGGAAGGCTCAGGAGAGGGAGGAGGGAAAAGAAGTCCTCAAGGGTCCCTGAGCCTGCCTGCATAGTCCCAGGTTCGTGCTGAAACCCAGTGCCAGCAGGTGAGACTGGGTGGAGGGGGAATAACAGGGTGAGTGAGGCAAAGTTCTACAGAAGAGTGATGCTAAGGTGAGGGAAGCAGCATGTTCATTCCCCACCCCATCCCCCGGAGTTCTACCCCTTCTCCACTGTCCTGTTGTGCTCTCCTGGGAGCTTCTTCCTCTTGCACTCTGCTACTCCCTTTTCCAGCTCAGCCTCTTCATGTGCATGTGTGCTAGGCTTGGGCTTTAGTCCAGCCCTGGTGAAGCAGCTTGACCTCTGAATGTGCCACAGGTTGGTCAGCAGGGACCTGCAAGTGCAGTAGAAACACACACTGGGTCCCACCTGACAGGTGCACACAGAAGTCCCCAAGTAACAACAGGCTCCTATTAGCCATTCCAGTTCTCCCTACAGGCAGCAGCCCAGGGGATGTCAAATTCATTCATTTTCTCTTTTATGGATTCAGTGTTTATTGAGCACGTGCTGTGTCCTGGGAACAGTGCTTGGAAGTTGGGATCCATCCATGAACCAAACAGATGCAAATCTCTCTCCTCCAGGAGCTGCTGTTTAATTATTAGAGGAGGCAGCTCACCTGAAAGCTTGGTGAGCCTTTGTCGAGGCCAAGAAGAGCCATGTTTAGGGATATAATGACCTTGACCTCAACTACCCCATAACCAGATGGGCATGTTCTCCAGCAGGGCAGCCTCTCCTGTGGATGGGCAAGGACTCCCTGACCGCTCCTGGCTGAACAACCCTTGTGTCTAGGTAGGCAACAGTGTCTTTCTCCCACAAGGAATGCCTCTGCTCAGTCTGCACCCAAGAGCCTGTGGGTGTTCTTCCTGATCAAGGTAATTTGCATCTTGCCATTTTGATCCTGTTCAGACATTGATTCTTGGGGCAAGCTGCTTGCCATGTTCTTCTTGTCTTTCATTTATCAGCCTCAAATCACACACTAATGGTTACTTGCTAGGTTAGCCATCCCCCTGTCTTTGCTAAACATTTGTACAATTATTTCTGAAACATTGTTTTCTGATGCTATTTCCTCTCTGAAGGGGCAGAGGCAGAACTCAGAGGAATAATGTGATCAGCCAGAAGTAGTAGGCTTGAGCCTCAGCCAGGTGCTCTCATTATCCTCACCTTTGCCCCTTAAACTGGCACCTTCCAGGAGCAATTCAAATGTAAGCTTGTATGTACCTTAAACTTTTTAGTAGCTTCATTTGTAAAACTAAAATGCAACAAGTGAAATTAATTTTAATAATATATTTCACTTAACCCAGTATGTTTAGAGAGCATCATTTTAACATGTAATTAATAAAACTATTAATGAGATATTTTACAATCTTTTTACATGCTAAGATCTTAAAATTACAGTGTGTGTTTTCTACCTACAACACCTTTCATCCCAGACTAACCGCATTTCAAGTGCTCAATAGAAGATTTTCAGCTTCCACATTTGTGCAATGGGAACCCGAATGCCTGTTCAGTGTTGCTGTGAGGGTGAAAGGAGTTCATGTGTGAGAAATCCGAGAATGTTGCAGGGGATCAATAAATGTCAGGATTTCCTCACTTTCATATCATTCAACCCTCTTGGGTGTTCTGGACAGGGGTTAATGGTTGCCTCAACATAAAAATGAGTTTTTGAAGCATAACAGATACCAGCTTGTCCATTTTGTTGTTGTTGTTTTGTTGTTGTTCTGTTTTCTTCATAAAATTCTGGGGAAGTTTTTGCTCTCTGTGATGGGCTGAATTGTGTCTCCCCCTACAAAAAGACACGTTGGAGTCAGGAGCCTTGCCCCCTGTGAATGCGAGCTTCGTTGGAAATAGGGCCTTAGCAGATGTGATCAAGCTAAAACGCTAACTTACGATGGGTCCTGACACAGCGACTGATGTCCTTGAAAGAGAGTTTTGCACATGGAGGCAGACAGGTGGGGAGAACACTGTTGACAGTAGAGGCACGGATGGGAATGCTGCATCGAGGAGCCATGGAAAGCCATGGATGGTTGGCAGCCAGCAGGAGCTAGGGAGCAGCAAAGGCACGTCCTCCCCTAGGGCCTTTAGCGAGCAGTCACGGCCCTGTGTGCGCCTGGATGTTGGAGTTCCAGCACCTAGAATTGTCAGATAATAACTTCCGGGTGACTTAAGCTGCCCAGTTCGTGGTAATGTGTTACAGCAGTTAGAGCAGCCCCATGAAACGACTATAGTCACCACTGACCATATCAACTTCCTCTCCTTCCCATGCACCCCTCACCCCTCTGCACTTGAACTTTGGCTCCGTAGTTGCTTGGCACTGTGCTGCCAGAGATCACCCTGGCCTTGGCATGCTCAGGTGCAGTGATCTGAAAGCCAGGCTGCCCTGACAGGCTCTGGTCTCTGGCTAGGATGCTGGAGATGCAGGACCAGAGAAGCCAGTCAGTCTCCAAGATTTTGAGTTCGGTGTGGTATCCTGGAACAGAGCACAACTCTTGACATCAGGGTCCTCACCTGCACAAGCCCAGAGTTTCTCCAGGGAGGACACCAAAGAAATGTCTGACCAGGGAGCTCCCCAGGGGCTTCACGATGAGTGTACCCTGGAGCCGGACCTTGAGGTATGGCCGGATGCTTCATTTATTCAAAAAAGAAGAGGCAGCTTGTTCTTGTGTTTGCAGGGAAGAGACAGCAAAGAGTGTTCAGGAAATAAGAGCAATCGCCAAGAGAAGGAGCGTCGGTGTCGGTGGGGGCACGGGGCTGTCAGATGAGATCTCAGAAGGCCACATCTGGATGGCTGGATTGCTGGAATGAGGAGCTGTCTTGTCTGCAGTTGTATCATATGCAGTGATTGAAAAGATTCTGGAATCCACCAATAGGAGCCTGGACTTCATTGAAAAATAAATTTGTGGGGCTAGCATTGTGGCATCGCAGGTAAAACTGCTACCTGCAACTCTGGACTCTGATATGGTTGCCAGTTCATGTCCCAGCTGCTGCACGTCCAATCCAGCTCCCTGCTAATGGCTTGGGAAAAGCAACAGAATATGGCCCAAGTGTTTGGGCACCTGCTACCCACATAGGAGACCTAGAGGAAGCTTCTGGCTTCAGCCTAGCCCAGAGCTGGCCATTGCAGCCATCTGGGGAGTGAGCCAGTGGATTGGAGATTTCTCTCTGTCTCTGTCTCTCTCTCTTTCAAAATAAGTAAATAAATCTTTACAAAATTGAATTATTCACAATGACAAGACTCTATCTTATGAGATCCCCAATTCTCAATGCAGACAAAGTTTGGTAGAGCATCCAGGCAGGGCGCTGTGCTTGGTGGTGGTCAGCCACCTGTTTGCATCCGTAGTTTCTGCAGCACCCTGGGATGAACTTTGTGACCTTTCATTTCCTTTTTTACTACAGCACAAATGCCATTACTACAAGACTTCCAATGAGAGAAAGGAGAAACACACCCATAATCTCACAGCTGTTTTAAGTCTGTGCCTATATCTCAGAAGAATTTTTTCATCGTTTTTATTATACTGTAGATACAATCTGATAACATAATTTTTGCCACTTAGTGTTATGTCAAAAACCTTTTCCCCCATTTTGCTGGTCTTTAACATTATCTTTCCCAGTAACTGTAATATTTCATCAAGTTGATGGACCCTAATTTACTTACCTATTCCCCTATTATTGGACACTGTTACTCTAATACAGATAACACTATTATCTCTGCAACCAGGGTATGAAAAGCTGACACAGCAGATACAGCCAGAGTTAGTCATGAATTATGCATAGGGCCAGGTTGCAAGCATTTCTTTTCTGCTCAGTTTAGGGGAAGGCAAATAGAGGGCCAGTAGATCCCTGGGGGTGGGGAGCTCGGAAAGAGTTGAACAATGTGCGAATAAGAGAGGATTTCAGTGATAAATCCTGGGGTATGATGAGATTGGGAGGCAGGTAAGGGGTCTTCCAGAAGTTCGTGGAAAATGTGTATTACGAAGACACAATCCACAGATTTCAACAGTTTTTGCACCAAAAGAAATTTATCTTTTCTTGCTGTTTTTCCATGAACTTTTTGACACATACTTGTTTTAGTTTCCTGTGTGTGCTGTGACAAATGAGCACAACTTTTGTGGCTTGAAACAACAGAAGTTGATTCTCTCACAGTCCTGGAGGTCAGAAGTCCAAAGCGAAGGTGTAGCAGGGTTGAGCTGGCGTCCCAAGGAGGCTCTGAGGGCCAACCTGGTCCCTGTGTGCCTGTCCCCAGGCTTCCCGTGACTGCCAGCAGCGCTGGCCTTGCTTAGATTGGAGGTATCACTTCCTCCTCCTGGTGTCTTTCCTCCTCTCCTTTTGTGAGTATGCTTCTCACTGGGTTTTGGTCCCATTCTGCTGCGGGATGATCTCATTTTGAAGTCCGTAACTTAATTCCATCTACAAAGACCCTGTTTCCAAATAAGATTACAGTTCTAGGGAGACATTTATTTGGGGGACCACCCTTCAACACACTAGAGAAAGAGAAAGCATTTAGATTCTTAAACACAGCTGTACATTGCAGGGTTGTGTTCTTTATATTTTGCCCAGTGATCTGGTTGTTTTTACCCAATGAATTGTTAGGAATATCTTGCCATATCAAAGTGTGGTATCTCTTGTGTTCATTTTCCTTGATTACATATGTTAGTTTGATTTCACCATTATAAATAATGGCAGAGATGAATAACCTTGTGCATGCATCACTACCGCTTTGTCCAAGATAGGTAACAGGTTGTCCTAACATTGATAGAATGACTTATTTTCTCTGTGGACTTAAAGATTTGTATGTATATGTATGTGTTTTCTTTTTTTTTTTTTATAATTTTTTTTTTTATTATTTTTGACAGGCAGAGTGGACAGTGAGAGAGACAGAGAGAGAAAGGTCTTCCTTTGCCGTTGGTTCACCCTCCAATGGCCGCCGCTGCAGCCGGCGCACCGCGCTGATCCGATGGCAGGAGCCAGGAGCCAGGTGCTTTTCCTGGTCTCCCATGGGGTGCAGGGCCCAAGCACCTGGGCCATCCTCCACTGCACTCCCTGGCCACAGCAGAGAGCTGGCCTGGAAGAGGGGCAACCGGGACAGAATCCGGCGCCCCAACCGGGACTAGAACCCGGGGTGCCGGCGCCGCAAGGTGGAGGATTAGCCTATTGAGCCACGGCGCCGGCCTTATGTATGTGTTTTCTAAAGTGTATTGGATAGCAAGTAAATGTCAGGCCCTGTGCTAGCAGTTTTGCACATTAAATTACTTAATTACATCAAAACACCTGAAATCATTTATTTTGTTATTTTATGTTTCAGCCGTTACATAGGAGAAGATTACTTTACAAAAGGTTAAGCAAATTGCCTATCATCCCATGCTAGAAAAGACAGCACTTGGATTTGAACCCAGTGCCTAAGCTATTAGGTTCTACTAGCCACTAAGCTGTACTACTGCCCTTCACACTGAATTTATTTATACACACGCGCACACACATGTCTATATATGTTACCTATATTTCTGCACTCAATCCTGCTGTATTGTCTGTGGGCCTGTTCTACACCATTTCCATGCATTTCTTCCATACCTTCACAGCATATTACCAATATCTGTTAGAAGTGTTCCCTTTTCTCTTTTTTCAAAAATTCCTGGATATTCTCACATATTTATTTTTCCAATTAATTGGCAAAGAATTTTTTTAAGTGGCAATAGAAATCCTATTGGATCCTGGGTATATAGGACTTGCACTGAATTTATGGATTAATTTGGGAAGAATTGATACTTTTTACAGCATTGAATTTCTTATGACTTCATAAAACCTTTTATATTTTGAAAAGAATTCCATAGCTTTGTTCACACAGATACTTCACATTTCTAGTTAAGCTTGTTTCTATATTTTTTTTCTGATGACTTATTTATAGGATTTTTCTTACATTGCATTTTCAAATTGATCATTACTTCTATTACATTTTCTTTTTATTGTACACTGTGAAGCTATTGGCTTTTTATATTAATTTTGTAACCAGCCATCTTAGGAAATTCTTCTGTTTCTTTTCTAATATATTCTTGAGCTGATTCACCACAACTGACTTGCAAATAATAGCCATTTTTATCTCCTTTTTTAACAATAGGCACATCTCTGATTTCAACTTCTTGCTAAGTACTTTTTCAATTATATCTGGAATCCAGGCCATCCTTCTCGTGTTTTGAATCTAATGGAAATACTTAGATTATTTCAACATTAAACATGAAGCAAGTTTGGATATAAGATATTTTTCTCTTCTATCATGTTAAAAAGTAGCCACTTATTTCCCTTGTACCAAGCTTTTATCAGAGATTGATGCTGCATTTCTTTAAAGGCCTCTTGGGTATCTATGGATAATCATCCAACTGATATTGCTGAATAGTACTAGGCATACCACAGGGAGTGATCTAGTCTCTGCCTCGTGGAAAGTGATGGCGCTAGACTGGTGGGGAGAAGAAATTTCCAAGATCATCCCAAAAGACCGATTCTTGGAGGATGGGTCATTGGTGGAGGTTTGTTTGCGGTATGGGGTGAACTGTGTGAGGTGTGGGAAAAGACACCGCTTTGTAATATCAGAAGTGCTCAGATGATTTTCTCTTGAGGCTCTTAATGTGACATAAAAAAATGAATACGCATTTCCTGATATTGAACCACCTTGCACAGGCAAAGTAAGTCTCATTGCATCACAGTATAGGACTGTTTCATTGGGTGTCTCAGTTAAGGAAATCCAGTTTAGAACTTTTGCATCCATATTTGTAAGTTTGGCCTAGGGATTTTTGAGCTTGTCTTTATAAAGTTTTGCTTTGTGTGTTAGATTAACTTAAAGAACAGAATACCTACATTTTCTTTCCTTTTCGTTGTACCATCAATGAAATAGTACCATTTCGTTTATCAGGAATCATTTATTTCATAAAAGCCTGAAAATATACTCTCTGCAAACTGGATGCCTGGTGCTTTGGGGAAGATGTGTGTGGGGCCCAAAGATCACCTGCTTATCCTTCTGCATTTTACTTTATGCCATGACGATTGGTTTATTTAAACTTCCATTTATTTTCAGTCAAATGGAGTGGCTTGTCGTTTCTTGGAAATCCACCCAGGTTTTCAAATAGAATGGCTATGGGGCTGGTCAGAAATACTGTGCCATGTCATTTTAATTTTATCTTTTTCCCTCATTATTGGCCCTTTCTCTCTCTCTCTCTCTCTCTCTTTCTCTCTCTCTCTCTCTCTGTGTGTGTGTGTGTGTGTGTGTGTGTGTTTAAATTAATTTTTAAAGGATCATTGGGGTTGACATTTGGCCTGGAGAGTAATTGCAGATTTGTATGCCTGCAACCCATGTTGTAGTGCCTGGATTGAGTCCCGATAATGCATACTTGGAGAGGTAGCAGGTGATGGCTCAGGTCATTGGGTCTGTGTCACCCACGTGGGGGTATGGATCAAGCTCCTGGCCAGACTCCTCAGATGTTACAGGCATTTAGGGAATGAGCCAAAACATGGCTCATATTCATTCTCTCTCTCTCTCTCTCTCTCTCTCTCTCTCTCTCCCTCTCCCTCTCCCTCTCCCTCTCCCTCTCCCTCTCTCAATCTCTTTCTCTCTCTCTCTCTCCATCCCTCCCTCCCTCTTCTTTCCCCCTACCACACTGCTACGTCTCTCAAATAAATACAATTTTCTTATTAAAAATAAAGTATCATTTAGATATGATAAAATTTGCTCTTTGGGGGGACAATTTAATGAATTTTGCCCAATGTATACAATTGTGTAACTATTATTACTATTGAGATACAGAATATTTCCATTACTCCAAAATGCTTCCCCTGCCCTGTGTAATCAATCAGTTGCTCCGTCTCCCCAGACAAATCATTGATCTGCTTTCTGTCCCTGTGATTCTTCTATTTCTAGAATGTGTTATCAATGGAATTGCACAGGGGGCAGCTTTTGAAGTCTGATTTCTTTGATGAAGCATAATGCTTTGAGGGTTTATCTGTGATACTACATGTGTCAGTAGTTTGTTTCTAAATTACTGAGTTGCATACCACTGTATGGGTACACCACATTTTATCCATGCCTTGATGGAAATTTAGGCTGTCTCTAGTTTTGTCTACTGTGAATAATTGTGAGTCCTTTGTCTGCTACTAGTAATCTTGTGTACAACTCTTTTCTCTTGGATAAACATCAAGGATTGAGTTTGCTGGGTAATATGTAAAGTGTATGTTGCCAAACTGCTTTACAAAGTGCGGTGCCATTGTGCATGCAACAACAGTAGGTGAATTTGTCAAATCACTTGCCTATTTTTTAAACTGGATTCTCTTCCAGTTACTGAATTTCAGCATTCTTTATATATTCTGTATACAAGTCCTTTACCAGATATGGTTTTTTTTTGCATGTTTTTTTTTTTTTTCTCTGTGGTATCTCTGTTTTCTTAAGTGTCTTCTGAAAAGTAGGAATTTTAAATTTTGATGAAATCCAGCTAGTCAATTTTGTGCATTTTGTGTCATATCTCAAAATTATTTTTTAATTTATTTGAAAGAGTTACACAGAGAGAGCAGAGGCAGAGAGAGGGGGGAGGATGAGAGGGAGAGAGGTCTTCCATCTGCTGGTTCACTCCCCAGATGGCTGCAATGGCCGGAGCTGCGCCAATCCAAAGCCAGGAGCCAGGAGCTTCTTCTGGGTCTCCCACGCGGGTGCAGGGGCCCAAGGACTTGGGCCATCTTCCACTGCTTTCCCAGGCCACAGCAGAGAGCTGGATTGGAAGTGGAGCAGCCAGGTCTCAAACCGGTGCCCATATGGGATACCAGTGCTTCAGGCCAGGGTGTTAACCTGCTGTGCCACAGTGCCGGCCCCTCAAAATTCTTTTATTTTTTTATTTTTTTATTTTTATTTTTTTTATTTATTTAATGAATATAAGTTTCCAAAGTACGAATAATGGATTACAATGGCTTCCCCCCCATACCGTCCCTCCCACCCACAACCCTCCCCTTTCCCACTCCCTCTCCCCTTCCATTCACATCAAGATTCATTTTCGATTATCTTAATATACAGAAGATCAGCTTAGTATACATTAAGTAAGGATTTCAACAGTTTGCTCCCACACAGAAACGCCAGTCTTCAAATGTTTCTCCTGTGTTCTTGTTCTCTGTATGTATCTGAGTTGATTATTGTGTAGAGTAAGTATATGGTTCATTTTTTTTACCCAAGGATATTCTTCCAGCAACACTTATTTAAAAATGCTAACCTTTTTATCACTTTTTCCTTAAATGTTTAATGGAATTCCCAATAAAACTCTGGTTCAGTATTTTTTTAATTTTTCTTGAATGAGCTTTGGTAGCTTATGTCTTTCAAAATATTTGTTTCATCTATGCTATTAAATTTGTTGGTATAAAGTACTCATAATGGTCCTTTTTTTCCTTTTAATGTCTCAAAAATCTGTAGTAATGTACCCTTTCCTATTCTTGATGTTTAATAATTTGTATCTTTTCTCTTAATCCATTTGCCTAGAGGCTTGTTAGTTTTACTGACCTTTTGAAAGAATCAGTTTTTGATTTTTTAATTTTTCTCCACTGATTTTCTACTTTCAATTTCACTGACTTCTTCTCTTTAGTATGAGGGTACTTCAAAAGGTTCATGGAAAATGGAATTAAATAATAAGTTAATTTTGGTAAAAATATTTTTAAATCCATACATAATTTAGAAGTTTAAATTATGAATATGAGAACTTCTTTATTTTCTAATATTAACATTTTATATGCTACAAATTTCCTTGTAGGACTTCTATTAACTGTATCCTACTATCTCACATAGGTTGACATGCTGTATTTTTATTTTTGATCAATTCAATATGTTGTAGTTTTCCTAGTGGTTTATTCTTTGATGCATGGAATGAGAAGTGATTTATGTAATTTGCAAATATTGCGATCTAGATACCTTTCTATAACTGAATTTTAGTATAAGTCCATGATGGGCAACAAACACATTTACTGTGATTGCGTTTTTTCAAAAAAAAAAAAAACTTAAGGTTTGTTTTATAGAAGAATTTGTGGTCTATCTTCGTTATTTAGGCAAGTACACAAAATATGTATTTTGCAATAATTCGAGTTTGCAATAGCATAAGTTAAGTTGGTTTGTAGTTTTACTCAGGTCATCTCTGGTCTTAATATATTTCTGTCTACTTGTTCTATCAGTTACTGAGACAGAAATTTTTCAGCCATAATTGTGACTTGCATATTTCTGTTCAGCTATATTGTTTTCATTTTTTTAAAGATTTATTTATTTTATTTGAAAGAGTTACACAGAGAGAAGGCGAGGCAGGGAGAGAGAGAGAGAGAGCAAGAGAGAGAGAGGTCTTCCGTCTGTTGCTTCACTCCTCAACTGGCTGTAATGGCCGGAGCTATGCTAATCTGAAGCCAGGAGCTTCTTCCAGGTCTCCCATGCGGTTGCAAGGGCCCAAAGACTTGGGTCATCTTCCACTGCTTTCCCAGGCCATAGCAGAATAGCAGAGAGCTAGACTGGAAGTGGAGCAGCCTGGTTTCAAACCTGCACCCACATGGGATGCCAGCACTGCAGGTGGCGGCTTTACCTACTATACCACAATGCCGGCCCCAGGTTTTCTTTATATACTTTTGTTTTTGAGTACTTTTTTGTCTTGTTTTATGAAACTGTTGTTAGGCACATTTTCATGTATTTTTATACTTTTATTTTATTAGATACTATTTTCTATGCTATTAGATGGGGTTATGCTTGATTTCCAGAAAATTGAATATTTTAAGTCTACTCTTTAGTTATTTTTGTTTAATTATTCCTTCTGATTACCTCAGAATTTTGTTATGCCATTTTCATCAATATTTTTAATTAAGGATTTCAATAACCCAATTTTATTCTTCCTGCATTTAACCCAATGATGGAATACACAGTTTGGCAGCACTCCCCCGCTTTTTATATAAAGCATTATCGTTATTGTCCTTTTATAAAATTCCTGGAACAAACTGGTTTTGACATCATATATGAATCTAATTTTGCTTATTTGTCTTTAAATGTCCTAATGGTTTGGATTTTTGTTTGTTTATTCCTACTTTTGTAATACCTTTCTAAATTTTTTAGTTATAGTCAGAGACTACAGTCTATGCCATGTACAGAATTAAACAATTTTCTTTTAACTCAGGTAGGTGGTGTGACAACAGCTATAGACGACAGATAACAAATCTGTGAGGACATATTCCAATAAAACTTCTCTTTCAAAAAATGAGAAAGCTCTCATTGGCCCATGGGCCATGTCAAGCCCTGTCCTAAAGGTACTGATAAAACTCTAACTTGTGTTATCTTGCTGCTCTTATATTTCATTTAGCATTTTCTTCTGCAGATAAATCAGAAAACCAAACAAAATGCAGCCACAATTTATTTGAGATTGCTTCACCCTTCAAATGTTTTTCTTTCCAACAATCTGTTGGCGCTTTTATGGTGCTAGAAATTGTTAATGCATCCATTTGTACACATAATACTTTCAACTTGACATTCTGGATTTTGTTCCAACATTTTGTTTGCAATGTTGTAACTCCATTTCAGGTCAACAAAAACTCAGATTTAATAAATCTATGAGTGGTATGGCCTGAAGTTGTCCCATCAAAATTCATATGTTGAATCTTAATTGTCAATGAGATAGTATTAAAAACTGGGCCTTGAGGCAGTGATTACACCATGCGGGCAGCGTGAGAGGAATGGATGAGAGCCCTTGTAAGAGGGTTGATGGAGCTGCTCACCCTTCTCCTGTGGAAAGGGTTCAGCTCGAGGAGCTGTTTTGGAAGCAGTGAGCAACCCTGAATACACACTGAATCTGTTGGCCCCCTAGACTGCCCAGCTCCAGAACTGTGGAAAATAAATCTCTGCTGTTTACAAATTATCACTGTCCGGCATTTTGTTATAGCAACAGGATGAGGTGAGACAGCATTAGATCATCGCTTCCCTTATTGTAGTGCATGATAGATTGGTCTGTTAACAGGTATTTTTTTTAAGATGTATTTATTTATTTGGAAGGCTGCATAACAGAGAGAGAGGACTAAGAGATCTTCCATTCCCTTGTTCACTCCCCATAATGACCAGGGCTGGGCCAAGCCAAAACCAGGAGCCAGGAGCCAGGAGCCAGGAGCTTCTTCTGGGTCCCTCGTGGATTCAGGGGCCCGACCACTTGTGCTGTCTTCTGCTGCTTTACCAGGCACATTAGCATGGAGTTGGATTTGAAGTAAGGCATGCAGGACAAGAACTGGCAATGTTATGGGGTGCCAGCGTTGCACATGACAGCTTAACTTGCTGCTCCGCAACACCAGCCCTGTTATCAGGTTTAATTCTCTTGTCACCCAAGAATACGTAGTCAATAACATTTTGTTTTTCTTTTTAAAGATTTATTTATTTAACTGAAAGAGTTACACACAGAGAGAGGAGAGGCAGAGAGAGGCAGAGAGAGGCAGAGAGAGAGAGAGAGAGAGAGACTGAGAGAGTCTTCCATCAAATGGTTCACTCCCCAGTTGGCTGCAATGGCTGGAGCTGTGCCGAACTGAAGCCAGGAACCAGGAGCTTCCTCTGGATCTCCCACGTGGGTGCAGGGGCTCCAGGTCTTGGGCCATCTTCCACTGCTTTCCCAAGCCATAGCTGGATTGGAAGAGGAGCAGCCGGGACATGAACCAGTGTCCAGGTGGTATGCTGGCACTACAGGCGGTGGTTTTATGGCTATCTCACAGTGCCGGCCCCAATAACTTTGCTTTAAGGACAACAAACCATGATGAGTTTGACATAAAGTGTTCAGTGTCCTGTTTAAGGAAAGGTCAGTCATTTAGGAGTGCTCATTTTTCATATGCTTTGCACATTCCCTAGATACATTTCCTAATTTTAATCACAACAGAATGGTTGTTTTTTCTCCTTACGTTTATCAAGAAAACACACCTTACATATTAATCAAATTTATTCAAAGAAAATACACTTAAGGGTTCTACTGAAATAAAACTCTACCTCCATCACTTACTCTGCCCTCATATACAATTAATTCTATTCTGGAATTTTCATTCTGTTCCACTTTATTATTATCTGTTCTAGACCAATAATAAACTATTTTATTTATAATGACTTCATTGTAAGCTTAAGAAAGAGAAGTGGTGGTGCCTCCTACATTGTATAGTTTTATTGGCTTTATTATTCATACAGCCTTCGCATGTACTGTAAAATAATTTGGTAGAGACCGCATTGCAATTAAACCATGCAGGTTAAACCATGCCTGCATTGCCAGCATCCCCCATTGGAGCTCTGGTTCAAGTGCTGGCTGCTCTGCTTCCAATCTAGCTCCCTACTAATGAACCTAGAAAGCAGTGGACAATGGCCCAAGTATTGGGCCCCTGGCACCCATGTGGGAGACTCAGTGGACTTCCTGGCTTTTAGCTTTGGACTGGCCGAGCCACAACCATTGTGGCCATTTGGGGAGTGAACCAGTGGATGGAAGATCTCTTGCTCTCTTTCTCCAGAACTCTGCCTTTCAAATGCATAAATAAATCTTTTTAAAATAAATTAAAATAATTTGGTAATTTTATGAATTAAAATCACAAAGATTTTAAATGAAACTACATTCTATCAAGGTATTAGTTTTCTAAAGACTGACATAGTTACAATATATTTTTGTCATGATATTTCTTTTATTTATTCAGTGCTTGTGTTTATATCCTTCAATAAAGTTTATTGTTTGCTTGCTTTTAATATATTTTTGTAAGCCCAAAGCCATTCCCATCATAAATGAGATTTTTATTGTTTATAATTATTGCTATTGAATTTTGTTCATTTAGATTGATTTAGCAAAATTGGCGACTCTTGAATAAAGTTCAATAGTTTTGTCAGTAGTCTTTCAAGTTTTTAAGTGTACAGTTACATCATATGCAAGTAAACACAAGTTTGTCCCTTCTTTTCTAATACTTTTGTTCAGTGTTTTATTTCTTGGTTAAGTGTTTGACTTAAACCTCTAGAATAATCCTAAGGTCACTGGAGTTCTTAGGCGTGCCTATCTTGTCCATGATTTTAAAGGAAATGGTTTCAATACTTCACTCTTTGACATGAGGTTTACTGGTTTTTTAAAAAAAATGCCTTTATTACATTTAAGTAGTACCTATCACTTCCTATTTCAGTTCAAGTTTTCGTTAAGAATATCTACTAGATTTTGTCAAATGTATCTTGGCATATACATCAATGAAGACTTCCTCTGTGACACATGCCAGGAAGTCTTAACCAATTAGCTTAAGGAAAAAGTGAAGGCCTGAGCTTTTATAACTGAAAACAGGATCAAGCTGACTGGAGGGCAGCTGACAGAAGGGCTCAGACTGCGTCATCTAGACCTGGTAATTCTTCCAGCTGTACAGAATCTTCCCCGAGGACCTGGAGTGTCTCTGAAATGCATATGTGTTGAGCTTTAAACCTCATGTTGGAGAAGACATAGTTATTCCTAGGATTCCCAGAAAGTACCTTATTGCTTCGTGTTGGCTTTGGAGAGGTGACAGGCTCACCTCTGAATCAGAGAATCGGTATGACCGGGAAAATATGATGTGCTGATTGGCTCAGCTGTGCTGGGTGCAGTCCCAGTCCAGTGTACATCTGCTAAAAGGGAGGAGCAGGTGCATCCCCAGAGGACAGCTTGGGCTTCAGTTACCAGAGTAAGGGAAAAGAGCTACTGGGTGGCACAATAACAGATGTCGCTGCAGCATCTACTGACTCAACCATATGGCTTTTCCCATTAATTTCTGTTTGTGATACATTGCCTTGATGTATTTGCTGATGAGGAATGATCCTTGGAATGATCCTTGCTTAGTCATGGTTTATCCTTTTGATGCGCTGATTAATTCTGTTTGTTTAAAATGTTTCATCTTTATTCATAAGTAAAATTGATCTCTGGTTTTATTTTTTGCATTATTTCTGTCATGTTTTGGCAATGAGATTATATTTAATACATAAAATGAATAGAAGAGTTTTATTTTAAAGTGCACTGAAATGATCAGAATATCATTAGAATTATCCTTCTTTAAAAAGAATATTTTAAAAATCAACTGGAGAGCAGGATCTAGACATGATGTGGTTTTATAAAAGACATTTACATAACTTTCTTAAACTATTCCATGGTTTTTGTCTCAGTTGAATTTCATCTTTTTCCCCCTAGGAAAATCATCACTCTCTATATTTTCAAATTTGTTGCTATAGAGTTATATGGAATAATCTCTTTAAAATTATAAATGTGTTTAATCTCTCTCCTATTTACAGTTATATTATCTTTCTCTTTTCTAAAATTTTTATTATACTCTCTTATCTTTATTTGCTTCTCCAGAGATGCATATTTTTTCCAAAGGGCCATGTTTGGGTTTTATTTATATACATATTTTTCTTTTTTATGTTATTATATTCAGATCTTATGTCTTCCTGATTTTATTTAGCTTTCTGGGGTTTTTTGCTACTTTGTAAAGTTGAAGTACTTGGATCACTGTACTCAGTATGACTTATCTGCTCCACGTGTTTGGGCAAGATAGTCTCTCCTTTGTCTTCACTGCGTTGTTTTGTTTTTTTGTTTGTTTGTTTGTTTTTGACTGCAGAGTTAGACAGTGAGAGAGAGACAGAGAGAAAGGTCTTCCTTCCATTGGTTCACCCCCCAAATGGCCACTTTGGCTGACACACTGCACCAATCCAAAACCAGGAGCCAGGTACTTCCTCCTGGTCTCCCATGCAGATGCAGGGACCAAGCACTTGGGCCATCCTCCACTGCACTCCCAGGCCACAGCAGAGAGCTGGACTGGAAGAGGAGCAACCGGGACAGAACCGGCACCCCAACCAGGTCTAGAACCTGGAGTACCGGCACCGCAGGCAGAGGATTAGACTAGTGAGCCGTGGCGCCAGCCTTCACTGTGTTTTAGACAGCTTATAATTTCCATTTGGAGCTTCTGTTTGGCCTGAAGTCTGTGCTTCTAGGATGGAGTTTCTTACCTCCCAAGAAATTAAAGTTTTAATTTTAATTGGATTATAATCGATAATGTACTTTATGTTCCTCTATAAAACTAGAAGGTAGTTTTTTTTTGATATTTTCACTATAAAGAAAATTTAAATGCTTGAAAGGATAAATAAATTTATCCTGTTACACAATATATACATGTAACACAACATCACACAGTACAACATAAATATGTGCAATTAAAATAATCCTTTACTTAGTCATCTCTGCAGATTCTGATTTGCCATGAAAAATAACATATTTATAGTTTCTGGGGATTAGTGTTCGGACACCACAAGGGAGCCAATACTCTGTTTTACTTATAAATTGTCTCTTATAATCTCTACCAAAAAGAAGAAATGGGACCTGTAAAATTGCTCCTGTAATAGTGTATTATTTTCTTTTTAGTCATATAATGACAAATAAATAAATACAAATATATATATACAGATATATAAAGGGCTTAAGAATGCCTATATTTATAGAATTTTGAGTTTTTTAAATGCATAACTGTGTATTGTATGTGTACACATGTGTGTGTATGCATTACTCATTGACCCTCCATATAGAAGCTTATTTTTGTCCCATTCAGCTGTCAAATAAATGACAAAATTTTAAGCAGTGTCACTTGTGGAAGACTTAAAACGTCATGCTTCAAAGTCCCTGTATGTTTTCAGTAATTTGAGGCCTCTGTATTGTTTATGGCTGTTACACCTTGTATTTTTCAAGATGTCAATTTCAAATGTTTTTTCAACCTCACACATTAAGATTTTCTTGATGCTTGTAATATTTCAAATCAATAAAAGGGTAGAGGTAAAAGAATTCTTACTGTGACATAGAGCAGTTTTGCTAACTGAGAATCAGGGGCCTAGAGGGGAAAATGTGATTTTTCAAAAACATACATCTTGAATTTGGTGAGTCTGGTCTCTTTTCACCATATCCTCCAGGAGCCCTATGATCAAAGTGTTTCTGCGTGAAACCACAAGATCTTACAAGTAGCACTGTAATAATTACAAGTTTTAGCAAATGTTCCTTCTGTCCCTCTAGTGCCCAAATATTCATAGATGGACTTGTGTGCATCCATGCACACGCAGATACACAGACGCACAGTCCTCCCAATAGAGCCAAGACAAACAGGCAAAGGTAACAGCAAATGTTCTCGAAAATTCTGCAACCTCCTCAAGACTAAATGCTTTATAATCCACACTGTGCATTATTACCGTTTTTGCTTTGTTGGAAACCAGACTGTGAGTCCCCTTCGCTCTTGTGGGCTCGCCACAGCCACCACCTTGTAAATGCTGCTTGTTGTTGGATTTAGATCCTCAGGTCACACTCAGTCCCCTTTAGAACTGACTCAGTACTGAAGTCCTTAGCTATTTCTGACTTCTTTCCCTTTTTTACTGCTCTATCCATGAGCAAAGAGAGCATCTTTCTGAGAATGAGCATGTAAATTTCTCAGCATTTTTCACAAATATGTTGGTTGCATGCTTGCCACTAGTCTCTTGGGCCCAATTATCTGAAAATAGACCCTCATCTGTTTTTGCCCAGGCTTGCTTGGTTGCAAATAATAGAAACCCACTTCACCTGGCTTAATCGAGGAGGGGAAGATTTGCTGGGAGGGTACAAGGTTAACTCACAAATCTCACATCAGAGAAGCTTTGGGGGCGCCAACGCCACAGCAGGAGCTGAGGCAGTGGCTGGCTGGGTTTCTCTGTACCTTTCTCTCCTCCACCTCTCATAGCCTCTCTGCTTTTCCCGCAGTCCTGCTTTGCTCTCCTCATTGGTCACCGTCACTGTCCTCTGCACCCCGCCACCGCCGTTCTACATCGAAGCCCCTCATAATCGTTCTTAGCCTGATTAGAATCAGAGGAACCCAATCACAACTCCCAGGACAAAGAGGCTGATTGTCCCTGGACAGGACACATGGGAACCAGCTGTGATCAGTGGGGTGGAGAGGAGGCTCTGGGAAGGAAAGACAGCTCTCCTGTCCCAGAAAATCAAGAGCAGCAGTGATGAAATATTTTCAGTGTGATCTTTAAATGCAAGCGTGAGCAGCTCCGTTCCAGTGGGGTAGTGTGTGCCGATGGGATATTTCTGCTTTATGGTGATCAGGCTAATAGGGGCAGTGATGGGGCCTGAGAGTTGAACCTCCTGCAGTTAAGACAGTACTGGGAACATCCGTTAGAGCATGCGATTCTCACAACAGCACTATGGACCCCATTTCCTAGGGGAGAGGCGTGCGGTTTGGAGAGAACAGTGATCCGTCCAAGTTCACACATCCTGTATCATCTGCAGAACAATGTTTGAATTCAGTTCTCTTAGTCCAGTGCTCCACAGCTGGCTGGCTGTGTATTATTTCATGTGCGTGTTTCTTCATCTGGAAAGTGGTGGCTTAAAATAATACTTGTATTTTCCTTAAAATCTTGTTATCGTGGTGAGATGGATTGGGTAGAAGCATTTTGAAAACCGCAACATATGATATAAATATTATTATTATCACTTTCTTCAATTACCTAGCTCCTTACCCCTCTGCCAAGTTTTACATTAGCACTGACTTGCTTTGGCAATGTCTCCTGGCATATTGTTTTGTCAGGGACTGTTCTGAAGGTATTGTGGGCAGTGAGGGAAAAGGAGAATAAGTCAGTGTGCTCCTGAGACTTCCAGCCTACAGTGCATTAAGATGTCAGCCCTGATAGAGTTATTTTTAAAAATAAAGGTTGATTTTTTTTTTACCATTTTGACATTTTCTTTTTAAAGTTATTCTAAACTGAAATCTGAATCAACCCATCTGCTTATCAAAACTGCTTCTGTTCCTGTTTTTTGACCTGGGAAAAAATAGATCCACTACCCACAAGCCAGTGGCATCATCAGTCTCCATCCCTTTCCTCAAAACCCATATCATGAGCCACCAGAAATTCCTTCCTCCCCCACCAATACATCTTCATTTGTTAAAAACCCAACCATCCCTTGCCTCAACTGTTAGAAACCTCTCTGCACTGTTTTGTTGTCCTCTTTTAATTTGTCCTAATGGCTGCTACCAACTTTCTAAATGTGTATTTGATCACATCACCCCGCCTTCTGGAAATCCCTCAGCAGTTCCCTTCCATAAAGCCCACACACTGAGTGTGACTTAACGTGTCTGAGCACATCAGAGTGCTCCGCGTGCCCTCACTGCACCATGAGCTTCCAGTTCTGTTCTTTGCAAAGACAATTTCTCCTGCAAGGATGCACCTTCATCCTCTGCCTGCTGCATTCAGTCTCCTTACCGGATCTTCCCTGACCTGCTTAGGAGGAGATAGTTCTGAGCTCATCTGGGCTCCCCAGGCTTGCAAATATCATTATTTGTTTTCACAGACACAGCAGTGGTTTCATTGCCATCTCCTCCCTGGTCGTCTTGAGCACAAACTCTGAGGCAGCTACAGCAGTCATACTTGTATCCCTTGAGCCTAGCACAAGGCGTGGCAGAAGATGAGTTCTCAATAAAAAGTATTTGAATACATGAATCAGTGAATCAGCTGGGACTGTTTGAGGATGTTTGCTGGGAGGAAAAGATGTTATAGTGGAGGCCAATATTGTTAAAGAAATAATATCCCAGAATCAGACACTAGAAGAGTTTTTCTTTGAGTCAATGATGAGTTTTAGTCACGCTGCTGTCATTTTTGTAAAAAGAAAAGCATAGTTCAGCCCTGGAAATGTTCATGACTGTGACTTGGGTTAAAGACGGCATGAGGTATCTTAGGACCGTGCCGAATGTTGATGTGGACAGTACCAATAGGTGCATTCCAAAGTGGACTGAAGCTGTGTTTTCTTGTCGGTCTGTAATGACCATCTGGATTCAATTGTTAAGGTTCAATCCAATTTGTTGCCAAGGCAACCAAGTTATAGGCCATCCTCAATTTACAGAAGGGGATATAGTCAAAGCCATCTTATAAGTCTGATTTGGAAAGGCACAGTACATTGTTCAGGGTGAAAAGTGATGTAAATGGTGGCCAGAGCAAAGAGAATTATATTTAGCGCAGAAGCTGCAGTCCTTGCGGAAGACGCGTCAGTCCATGTTCTGTGTGTCTCCCAGGCTGCAAGAATCTCAAACAATCTAACTTCTAGGGCAATGTCAGCCTCCCTCCAGTATTCCTCAAACCTCATCTGAGCCCTTGAGATAGCCCATGTGTGGCCCAGAGATACTAAAGCATGGTTGAGGATCTGGTTACCTGGGAAGATTTATCTGAAAAGCTGTGAACTGTCGTGTCTACATCAGAGTCCTCTGCAGGCTCCAGGAATGTGTGTATTTCTGAAGCTCCCCCACCCCCCGGGCAGTCTTGGTGCTGCTCATGAACTACTCTCCAGACTCTGTGGATAGCAATGCCATTTTGTTCTCTGCCTTGGCACCAGGGGTGGCTTCTTACATTGCAGCCCAAGCTCAAAGCCATGGTTCTGAGGATGGTGACCTCTGACTGCAACACAGGTCCTACTGCCAAAACGGTGGTCTTGGACATCTTTGGAGGGCTCTAATATTAATCCAGCTGTGATGTCTGGACTAGCAATGCTGACACTCACACGGGAAGACTCTCCCATCTCCACCAGGACCTCAGCTGGTAGCCCAAACACAGAGACCAATGCTGCTACGGTTACCAGCTCCATTTAATGCTGAGGTAATCTGTTTATAAATAACTAAAATGTCTCTTTTTCAGATCATTTGTCCTTCTTAGACCTTAGGCATGAGTTCCTGGGACAATCTAAATAGAAGATATTTATATATTTATATAAAAGTAAGACACTAACTCATAATCACTGGATATGATGTCATTGCTATAACTGTCTTTGCTCTTATAAGAAGCTACAATAATGAGCCACTGTCTTGTATGTATGTAACAACACCCTGGTGGTCCTATGTATCAGTCTCCAGAAAATTCCAGGTGACTAACTCTAAAGATGAAACTAGATTGGGGGGCCAGCACCATGGCTTACTAGGCTAAGCCTCCGTCTGCGGAGCCAGCATCCCATATGGGCACTGGGTTCTAGTCACGGTTGCTCCTCTTCCAGTCCAGCTCTCTGCTGTGGCCCAGGAAGGCAGTGGAGGATGGCCCAAATACTTGGGCCCTGCACCTGAATGGGAGACCAGGAGGAAGCACCTGGCTCCTGGCTTCGGATCAGCGCAGCTCCGGCATTGTGGCCATTTGGGGAGTGAACCAACAGAAGGAAAACCTCTGTCTGTCTCTCTCTAATTCTGCTTGTCAAATAAATAAATAAAAATCTAAAAAAAAAAATACTAGATTGGGTTCAAGAGAGAATCCTAAGGAGGTCTACTGGGTTGAGAGGGACATTGAATGATTTGTTCTAAGTAGGTAATGTTAGATTACCTAGAGTATTAAAATGATGGCTCTCAGTGAATCATACCTCCCTGTGTGTGTTTCATTATCAATTTTCCCAGCAACAGGTAGAATCTAACTCTCCATCCCCTAAGATCTGTCCTGACTTTGTGAATTCCTTTGACCAGTGATCAAGTGTAGAACTTGGTCCCGAAGAGCTTTGACTTATGAGGGCAGTCCTCATCCTGGTGGTCTCCAGGGCCATCGTGCAGAGAAGGAGGCCATTCTGGTCTTTTGGAAACTGAGAAATCAAGTCAGGAAAATCAGTGTCCTAACGCTCATTGAACTGACTGCCAGACAGGTTAGTGGGTCCTTCTTAAAACCTCAGCCCTAGCCTAGGCTTCAGATAAATGGAGCCATAGAAGTGACCCCCAGCAACTCCAGCCAGGCAGTCCACAATTTTAACCACAGAAATATGAGAAAAAAAAAAACCATTGTTTTAAGCCACTAAGTGTTGGGATACTGATAGGTATCTGATTTGATCCTGTGATTTTGTTTAAAAATATATAAATGTAAAAATGAAAATTATTGCATATAACATGTATGCATAGGTATTTATTATTAAAGTTGACATTTTTCCTGAATTTTAATATTAAAATTGAGACATCAATAAAGAACTTTTGTTCTAGTTGATACACTATTAGAATTCTGCTGCATAAGCTATTTTGTAACCTGCATTTTTATGTGATAATATACTAATCATTTTCATAGCTCACAAATAATCTTTTACATCATTTTAATGGATATATAATACTCCATCATTGAGATGTGCATAACTTATCAAAATGAATAATTTTTGGTGTTATACCCAATGCTGTAATGAAAATCCGTGTGCATAAATCTTCCCACACATAAATGGTAACTTTGGCAATAAATTATGGGTACTTTGCTTAATCCTTTGCCAATGGACTTTTAAGTAATCCTTTTCATTTCATTTTATTAACAGTGAGTGTAATTGGATCTGTATATATCCATTGACTTTCTATTTATTTATGTATATATTTAAAGTAATAGGCTTCATATATGTAAACAAATCTTTTTACAGTTTTTTTGTGGGACACACAAGACACACATACAGACCACTATCTTGAGTCAATATACCATGGACCGTGAGCCTTCAGTAATACTGGATCACTTACTACTTCTGCTACTTTCTAGTTATTTAACAGTCTATCCATCTACATTTTCCAAGCCTTAGTTTCCTCACATATCTGGTAGGGATACTAACAACTATTTACTTGAACTGTTATGATTTTGATGAGGAAGAAAGTACGCAAGAAAATCACTCCAACAAAGTAAATGTTCAATATGTAGTTGTTAAACAAAATCAGAACCACACTATAATTAAAAATTTTTTAGGCTGAATTATATTTTAGTTGCAATATTGTCATTCTTTCAACAAACACTTGAATATACACACATAGGGCTAGTTTTGTTCTAGACACTAAACTAGCAGTGGGAAAACAGATAAAGTCCTACTGTCATGGAGCTTATAGTCTAGTTGATAATAATCAAACATGTATATAGTAAATAATATTGTGATATAGCTACCTAAGAAAATCAATCAGGAAAATGGAAAGAGGGCATGTTGGCTATCTGTCCGTAAGAGTCATTTTATTATAAATAGAAAGCCTACCTTCGAAGGTGACATTTCAACAGAAATCTGATGGAAGGCAATTTTCCACCTGAAGGATGGCTGTTCCATGCGGAGAGAACAGAAAGTACACAGGGCTAGTAGCAGAATGGTTGCTATGTTCCAAGAATAATAACATTGAGGGAGGGAAAGGGTAGAAGAAAGTATCTCTATTTTTGTTTCAAGTATCTTTGTCTGCTCTGTTGAGAATGACTGAAGGAGAACAAGGATGGAAGTAGGGATGCTGGGTAAGAAACCACTGTAATAAAACAAATGAGAGATGGTGGAGTCTCAGGCCAAGGCAGGAGGGTGTGATGATGAATGGCAGAATTTTAGACACAGTTCAAGGGAAGTCTAATTCTGGTAACAAACTAGATTGGGATGTGGGAAAAAATGAGGAATCAAGCATGACTCCAAGTATTTTGGACTGAGCAAATTAAAGGATGAAGTTGCTATTAACTAAGAAAGTGGAATTAGCAGATTAGAGAGCAAAGATTTGGATTTAGGTTGGGATATGTTAAGTTTCAGATCTCTATTAGATAATTTTTGGGTCAAATGCCAAGTAGGAAGTGGGATATACCAGTTTAGAATTCAGATGAGAAGTCTAAAGTGGAGGGCTTAACTGGAGAGATCACAGGGTATAAGCGTAGATAGAATAGAGAGACTCTAGGGACCGAGCTTTGGAATGCTTGGATTTTGGAGGTGGGGAACTTGGAGGTGGAATCAGCAAATGAGACTGAGAAGTATTATCCAATAAGGAAGGAAGAAAACCAAGAGATTAGGGTCTAGGAAGCCAAATGGAAAAAGCATTTCAAGAAGCAGGTTATGCACTGGGTCAAATGCTATTGAAGGCTCAGGTGAAATAAGGACAAAGAACTGGCCATTAGACTCAGCAACCTGGAGGTCTGCGGTGACTTCACATGAGCAGTTTCTACAGACTGCTGAGTATTGAGTGATTCAGTGGGACCAACGGACAGAAAAAGAGGAACTGGATGGACTGAGACAGTGGGGGCAGAGTCACCAGTAGCTGGAGGTTTAATCCACTCGAAGGGGTGGGGGTACTTGTATATTTTTTTAAATGGGAGAAACATGAGGGCCAATGGGCATGGTCTGGTGGGAAGGAAAGAGTAATTCCCGGAGAGAACAGACACTGCCTCTGGAATGTCTTTGGAAAGGGAGAGGCATGGGGCCTCCCACACAGGTGGAGGAGTTGTCTTTAGATAAAATGTAGGCTGTTCCTCTGTGAACACAGGCAGGAGAGGCAGAAGACCCGGGATGCGGCAGTCACGCTGACATAGGCTGTGGATGGAGCCGTGGACCTTCCATTTGCTCAGAGAGAGCAGAATCAGAGTTTGCAGCTAAGAGTGAGAGGAGTGGACGTGTTGGAGGTTTGAGGAGACTCTATAAAGTAGAAATAGTTCGAGATTCTCGGAATGTGACTGAAATAGGGAAATTTAAAAGACTTTCAGGAGATAATAAGGAAATACTGGAAGTTAGTGGTGAGGGTTGCAATGAAACTAGTGCTTTTCTCAAAGTTGTTCAACAAACTCGGAGTAAGTGGAGTTCATTAGAGTTAGCTTTTTTATTTTGTATAAAAATTCATTTGAGGAGCAGCCTGTGTGTGTGCGTGTGCGTGTGTGTGTGTGTGTTTGTGTGGTGGGGAAATGGAGG
The DNA here is from genome assembly GCF_051225735.1 of Oryctolagus cuniculus. Taxonomy (NCBI): domain Eukaryota; kingdom Metazoa; phylum Chordata; class Mammalia; order Lagomorpha; family Leporidae; genus Oryctolagus; species Oryctolagus cuniculus. The sequence continues at coordinate 16,546,550 of NC_142877.1, forward strand.
TGAAGAGAGAAACAGAGGCAGATGAAGAGAGACAGAGTCCCACCCCTATTTTGTTTCCCAAATGCCTGTCACGGCCAGAAATAGACAGGAGCCAAAGCAGGGAGTGAGACCCCAGTCCAGGTCTCCCTTGTGAGTGGCAGGGGCCCAGTTACTTGAGTCATCCCCACTGTGTCCCAGGCTCTGCATTCACAGGAAATGAGTCGGGAGCCAGAGGCAAGCATCAGACCCAGGCACTGTGGTCCAGGATGCAGGCCTCCTAACTGCTAAACCAAACATCCACCCCAGAGCTGATGTTTTCACACACGACTTTAATGATGGAAGGAAGGGAAAGAACATTTTGTACATTTATCACCACCAATATATTTATATCATCATAATTTGAATGGTTTCAGAAGATTCTGTAAATAGGACTTAACCCATTTAGCCAATCACTTCATCTTGGACACTTAGTTTTTTTAGTTGTTTATTGTTATCTGTAACAGTCCAGTGAATTCCCCATTATATCAGTCTTTATTCATGGTTTCTATTCTTTCCTCTGGATGTAGTATTAGGAAACAAATGTCCTAACAATTAGGATATTATCAACTGCAAGTAACAGAAAAGTCAACAGCATAACTTAAACAATATGGAAAGTGAATGAGGTCAGGGCCTTCAATAGGTTCATGGAAAATGCCTGTTAGGAAAAAAATAGGTATGGGTTTCAAAGTGTTTTGCCTCCAGATAAACTTACCTTCAAGTTCCATTTACCATGAATTTTTGAAGTACTCTCATAGGACATCATATAACAAGATGTCCTATGATAGGCAACCTGTGTGATTGCTTAATTATTTTTAAAACATTGTCAGGACCCAGATTTTCTGCTCTGTCGTCCCGAGGGTGTCATCTTTGCCCTTGAGTCAGCTGTCCTCACAGTCAGAGATGCAGAGCTGTCATGATCTCACACAACACACATGGGCATGACAACATCCCCCAGAGTGTCTTTTTATAGGCAAGTTATCTTCCCAAAGTAAATGTCTCCTCACATCAATTAGCCAAGCCTTGGTTATAAAAGATGCCCACAAGCCAGTCAGCGATGGAGGAAATAGTATTATCAAGATTGACTGAAATGTTGGATGTTACTCCTGACACAGGCAGAGTAGTCTTTGCTGAGAGTGTGGCCGTGGAGAGAAGGGGCAGTATTCAACTGAGACAACTTTTCCAGGAGAGAAGGGGAGAGAGGGATTGTCACTACACAGACAGATGTGTGTCTCAAGCATGTCAAGAGATATGCATCATCTTGGTTGTTGAAGGCATATTATAAAATTTCCTACAGCCTTTTACCCTTGTTTCTAACCTTCCAATTTTGGGTATTGTAATTTAAAAAAAGGTTTTAAAACCTGTCTTAGTTCATTTGTACTACAACAAAATATCGCCAACTGGGTAATTTATAAACAATGGAACTTTACTTGGCTCTAGGTTCTAGAGGCTGGGAAGTCCAGACTCCAGGGTCATGTCTGGTGGAGGCCCCCATTCGACATCATACCATGGTGTTGGCATCGCATGTTGAAAGAGCACATGAGAGACAGAGACTCTGTGATCCTAGCACTCACCTCTTCTTGAGCGTGGACCACTCATGACCTCAATGCTTCCCATTAAACTTCATCACCCAACCCCGGTTGTGTCAAGGATTAGGCTTACAATTCTTGAGTTTTGGAGGGGATAAACATTCATTCTGTAGCATCCTCGGAGGCCGCCTGTATTTTTACCCTGATGAATTATTCATCTGTGAGCAGTGCTACCCAGCTGGGTATCCTACAGGTTTCTTCACAGCTGTAATCTTCTCTGACTTCCAGTGGGATTTTGTTGATACACCCCCTACCCCCTCTGCCATCTCCTTTCCTTACCTGGCACTTAGCAGTACAGTCAGTTCTGAAATACTTTGACTTACGCATTCCTAAAATTCACTCTACCATGCAAAATTGCACAATAAGAAATCACAGGGCTTATGTGAAAGAGGAGCTAGGGATGCAGTCTTTAGAAAACTTGTCAGTAACACATACACACCAATTACAAACTCACAAAAATGGCAGCATGGTTTTTACACCTGTTAAAAAGTTAGTGCATAAATACTACAATAAATAGAGTATTTTATCTTGATAGGAGCTTGAAGTTTGTTTGACAGTGACTGTACGTTTGCAGCTTGTGAGTCATTATAAAGTGGAAGAAGAAACATGGTCTGAAGGCTGAGGGAAAGTCAGAACGCCATATGTAGCTGACTGATAACATGCACTGGATGGAGAAAGCAGGCAGATGTTGGCAGTGTGTGCGCGTGCACGACCCTTTGTGTATTCCTGTGTGGTGCGTTTGATCCAAGTTTAGTTTTCTCTCTTATCACTGAGTGTTTCTCTCCTATCAAATGACACATGGACACCATAAATATTTGTGTTGTGTCCAAATTGTTCCCTAATGTACAAATCTGTACTTTCAAAACAAGTTTTAGAGCATAGTGGACTGTACTGATGGGGTTCAGAACACACTACCCCAAAATATGGTGCTTTGTACTGGAGCAGACAGAAGAAGATCACTCATCTTACCCTTCCCACCCCACCCCTGCGCCATCCATCTTCCCTGCTGCAGGTGGAAGACCCTCGTTCCAGAGGTGCCCTCCCTGTGCCTGCAGACCCAGGAAGAACCTGAACATGCAGGCCTTGTCAGTGCTCCCTGGTTTGTTAACGGGAGGTCAGACCTGTTTTGCCCCATTGCTCTTCTGCAGGAGGTCTACTCTTCATCAAATCAAAGCATAGAAATTCCCAGGATTCCCTGCTTCTGTGAGCTTTCGTTCCTAAAGTTTCCTGTGTCACATGAAAGAGCATTCAATGAAGGCATATCTGTTTTTAATCTGCCTTTTGTAGTGAGTGCCTCAGCCTTGAACCTAGGGATGGCGGAGGGGAGAAATCGGTTAGAAATCTGCCCCTTTCAATCCTGCTCCACCTGCATCCAACCCTTGACAGTCCTCGGACACCTCTGGCCTCGGGGCTCCGTCCACGTCCCCAGGACCTGACAAAGCTTTTTGCTACCTTTCTACTGTGAGGCTCAGAGTCCTGGGGGTTCTGGAGGGGACCAAACAGCAGTCGTTATGTTGCAGTATTTTCTAGAAGCCAAAACTAGTCCTGACTCTGTAGCTCCTCACTTCTTCCTGTGCCAACCCAGGTGAATTGTGGGGCACCACAAAATGGCAGGATTTTTTTTAAAAAAAGAAAAAGTAAATATGTGGGTTAAAGTAAGAAAAGTGAAGTGGAGTTTTTTGGAAAAAGCATCAGAAGAAAGATTAGTAAACGCCTTCCACCAGCAGCAAATGTCAGCCTCTATTTTCTTATCAAAACCTATTATTTTACTTTTTTCCCCTTTTCCTTGGTTTATGCTAACAGCCCTCTTACCTTTCAGGCCCATAGTTGACTCACAGCAAGAACAGGTGGAGGGAACAAAGACTTTTCCTGCAAGGCCTGGGAGAGGGTAGGGGAGGAAATGCTCATGTGTTTTAGAACTCACTCTAAGGAAGACTAGCTCTGCTGGAATGAGCTGAAATGGAAGCAGGACAGGAGGGATAAAACTGACCCCACGGCAGAGAGATGTGATAGCCGGCAGACTGCTGGAGAGCTACTGGGAAGCAAGGCAGGTACCGGGCAGGTGCACCCCCCGCTGGCCATACTGCACAATTATGGCAAGGGCAGTAGGGGCCCACTGATGCAAGAAGGGCATCTGTTTGAAGGTCTTCCATCAGGGAAAACCTAGACTGTGCCATCAGTAACTCACTAGAGCATCAGATTATACTCAGGTGGTAAAGATAAAACAAAGCTGATGGCATTTAACTGTGTGATAGGACAGTGAGATCTGTCGTCAACGTGTGTCACTTGGGTGATAGCACCTAGGGGCATGAGTATATCAGGTGTCACCTGCTTTCGGAGTCAAAGGAAATGTGTTGGATCCTGCCAGTGTGGCTGGCAGCAGCACATCCACGTTGGGTCACCACTGCTGTTCCTTCTTCCCACTCTGCCATCTTCAAAGAACCCCTGACTGTCTCGCTCACTCCAAGAAGGACCAGCAAAGCCTCTGGTCTTTACTCTCTGCTGATGCTTCTGAGATGGAGTTGTCCAGGCCCAAGATACCGTGGAATCTTTGCTGGTGGTGTCCACCGCACCAGCTCAGCAACCCTGACTTGGCTGTGGCTGTTGCCTGAGTGCTACGTTGGTACTCAGATTGTGACGGAAGGGGATCAGTATGTGCTCTTGCAAACCAGATAATGTTCCTCCTCCTTCTCGGCGAGGATCTCAAATGCAAATTCTTTTTTTTTTAAGATTTATTTATTTGAAAGGCAGAATTACACACACAGAGAGAGAATCTTCCATCTGCTAGTTCACTCCCCAAATGGCCAGGACTGGGCCAGGCCAAATCCAGGAGCCAGGAGCTTCATCCAGGTCTCCTGTGTGGGTGCAGGGGCCCAAGCACTCCAAGCATCCTCTGGTGCTTTTCCAGGTCCATTAGTAGGGAGCTGGCTCGGAAGTGGAGCAGCTGGGACTCGAATTGGCACCCAGATGGGATGCTGGCACTGCAGACCGCAGCTTTAACCCACAGAGCCACAGCGCTGGCCCTAAGGCAAATACTTTACAGTTTCCTGGAACACAGGAGCCCAGAACTCACAATGAAAAGGACAATACCTTTAAATCATTATTTTAAAGAGTTTATAGTAGCCCCTCTCCATTTTTCCTCAAAAAAATTGCTACATACCTCTTTATTGACCTATAAAAACCACCCCACTAAATGTTATTCAACTTATGTTTAATGGTAGCCCTGAAAAGTAGGGATTGTTCTGATTTTAAAAGCCGTAGAAAGGTCTAAGCAACTTGCTCAGGGTCCATTATAATGTAGAAGTAAACCCAAATAAAAGAAGTTTTAACTCCCACCCGACTGCATGTCCCAATTTCTTATTCCTATGCAGTAAAATCCTCTGATTAATACTCCAAAGATCCCCTATTCTTTGGTTATTTTTTCCCCATGTGAAACAATGAACATGTGTGATCAGCAGCAGTTTGAGTGTCAGGGATCTGAGAGCGACTTAGCTGGTGCTTCCGGCTCAGGGTCCACGTGCCAGCTGGCGCTGGAACCAACTGAAGACTGGGCTGGAGCTGGAGGCTCCACTCCCAAGAAGGTGGCTACAGTCGGGAGGCCTCAGCTCCTGAGAACCTGGCTCAGGGCCACCACCAGAGTGAGGGATCTACAAGAGGAGAGGGAGGACCCACAGTCCACTTTATGGACTCACCTGGGAGGAGAGAGGAGCCTTCACACACAGGGGAGGGCCAGGAGCTGGAGTCACCAGGCACCTCTTGGAAGCTGGCTGCCTCAAGGCATTTCCTTTGGTGAATGTTAGAACTACGTGTTAGCAGCATGGTTCAAAAGCAGGCCTGGTTTATATTTTTTGGTTAACCAGTTTATGCTTTCTGTCATTTTTTTTTTCCCAAATGAAGTGGTGGAGACGTGAGCAATTTCAGACCCATAACCCGCTGACGGATCACATTCCTGCTTTCGTTATGTGCCCATCCATCGTCTCTCCTGATCCCCTGTCGTGTGCCAGGCAGTGTGCAGGCTGCTGAGAGGAGAGAAGGAGGAAAGTGAATGCTGTCCACACCCTCCTGAAGTGGTCAGCTGCATAGGGGAAAAAGCTGGCGGGTGAATGCCCTGGTCCATTCTGTGCTGCTGGAACAGAATCCCATAGACTGCGTTCTGGAGGCTTCGAACTCCTTGATTGAGGGGCCAGCATCTGATAAGAGCCTTCCTGCTGCAACTTCCCACAGTAGAAAGGCACACACAGGGAGAGACAAAGAGACCAAACTGCAGCCTTTATCCTTTTATAATCAGCATCAATCCATTCCTCATGGTGGAGTGCTGGTGACCTAAACACCTCCCATTAGCCCTACCTCCCAGTACCGATGCATAGGGGATTAAGTTCCCAACACATGCTTTTGGGGACATTTATTCAAACCACTGCAATGAGTAATCACACAAGTAGATATATGATGCAGTGAGAGCTGTGAAAGAAGACTTTGAGTATGAAGGCCCTGTGCCGGGTTCCTCAACTTCAGCACTATTGGCAGTTTTGATGGAACGAGTCTTTGTGAAGGAACCATCCAGTGCGTTGTATGACCGCAGCAGCTTCCCCAGCCCCTCCCTACTAGATGTCCACCCCCCCCCTCCAAGTTACAACGACCAAAACTGTTTCCAGATTTTTCCAGATGTTCCCTGGGTGGGAGTGGGGGGTCCTCCCCCAGTTAAGATCCACTTATCTAAAGGAAGCTTCCAGATAGAAATGTTGGAGGTGGGTGGGAGGGCAATTTAGGAAGAGGAAAAGTTCTGTTAGATTTTTGTTAATGGCTATTTCTGAATAATAAAACCACCAACAACAAGAAAGACCACAATCACCTAATTCTAAGTTTCCAATTTAAATTTCAGACCTGATTTTTGCCTGTATGACTTTCTGTGCCCCTTTAAACAGAAATTCATACCCCGTAGCTAGTCTGCTTGTGCTGAATAAGGTGTCTCCATATAATTGCCAAGGAATAAAAAAAAAAACAGGTCTGGCCTGAAGCTCTCTTCCAAAATGTATTTTAACTTATTGAATCTCTGGACTGGTTAAAGTTGTTTGGCCTTCAGCCTTCTGGTTTATAACACTGCTCCAAGCAGGGTATTATCACTCAGAAATACATGGCCTCACTTTTATTGGAAAGATATTTATAGGTCCTGCTTATACTGTGTATGAATACGTTTAATGTGGTGAACAGTATATAATCAGATTGGGTATAAAGTCAGATTATTTCCACCAAGATTTGCCTTATTTCAATTTTGAACAGACAAGAATTAGTGTGTATTCTTAGAATCCTAGAATCTTGGATAAAAAGCAACTTAGACGATCTAGGAGAAGCTTGGTTTCTGGAACACAAGATGATACTTGGTCAAACTTGGCTTCCACTCTATGATCATGAACACATTTTCAGCTTCAGTTTGCTCCTATGTAATGATGATTAAACAGGCTTTCCTTACAGGATTGGTGTGAAGATATGTAAGGGAAGGGCAATGCCAGGTGTACAGGAGATATCCCAGCATTAAAGGTCCCTCTTTCCTTCTGATTGCCCAGTTCGGCTCCTGTGAAACATAGTCCAGAGCCGGTCCCCTAGAGACACAGGCCCCCGTCCTCTACATCCTCTACATTTCAAAGTCCTTCATGTTTACCTCCATGTTTCAGTCATGCCCCTATAATTTCTCTTCTCTCCTTTTTAGTTCTTTGCAATAGTTTTCCAGTTAGACAATTGTGGCCAAAGATAAAATGAACCATGCCAATCTCTGCTGAATGCCTTTTGTTATTTTAGTAGGCTTCTAGAATTCAGGCTCCAAATTAGGATTCTAGCTCACGTCTCCAGCCACAACCTCTGAGGCCCTAACTCTTTCATCCTGTGCTCTACCAGTGCCAACCTTCTGAAGGAGTCCTGCATGCAATTTCTTCCCATCAGGGGTGTGTCCACACATGTGTGCATGCATGTGCACACATGTGTAAATAACAATCTTCCACTTTATTCAAAGCTTTGTTCAAAGTAGATACATGTGTTTTTCTTTGCTTCTGGAAATTAAGTAGACACTTATTATATTTATAACAAGAACACTTAACATGAGATCTACTCCTTTAACAAATATTAAGTGTACCTATGGTATTGTACAGAGTTTTTAACACTTGAGAACTACCCTTTTAACAAATTTTAAGTGTATAATATAGTATTGTTAACTGTAGCTACAGTGTTATACAACCAAGCTCTTGAATTCATGCACTTTGCATAACTAAAATTTTCTTTAAAAATTTTTATTTATTTATTCAAGAGGCAGAGTTACAGACAGAGGGGGAGACAGAAAGGTCTTCCACCTGCTGGCTCACTCCCCAAATGGCCACGGTGTCTGGAGCCAAGACAACCTGAAGCCAGGAGCTTCTTCCAGCTCTCCCACATGGGTTTAGGGACCCAAACACCTGGGCCATCTTCCACTGCTTTACCAGGCAACAAGCAGAGAACTGGATTGGAAGAGAAGCAGCCATGACCCAAACTGGTGCCCATAGGGGATGCCAGTGGCGCCACAGGTGGAAGCTTAGCCTACCAGGCCACAGTGCTGGCTCCATCCTGAAATTTTATACCAGTCACTGCTGTTTGCCTTTCCTCCCAGGCCTTGGCAACATCCATTCTATTCTCTGTATCTGTGACTCTGACTATTTTATATCTCATATAAGTAGAATCATACAGTATTTGTCCTGCTGTGACTGACTGATTTTGCTTAGCATAATGTTGCCCGTGTTCATCTATGTTGTCAAATATGACAGAATTGTCTTTTTTAAAGGCTAAATAATATGTATTAAAGAATTTTGTGTAACAGTATGGGTTACAGATTTCTCACATTTGAAACTATAAAATTTCAGGAAGAAAGCATAGAGGGAAGCCTTCAGGACATTGACCGGGGCAATGATTTCTTGGCTATGACACCAAAAACACACACGACAAAAGCAAAATTAGACAAGTAGGTCTAAATAAGCCCCAAAAGCTTCCATGGACCAATGGAAACAGTCAGCAGAATGAAGTGACAGCCTATAGAATTGGAGAAAGTATTTTTAAACTACAAACATAATAAGGGGTGGATATCTAAAATATCTGTGGAACTCATACAACTCAATAGCAAGAAAGATTAATCCAATTATAAAGACAAAGAACTTGAATATATGTTTTTCAAGACATCTAAATAGCCAACAGGTGTATGAAAAGATGCTCAACATCACTAATCATCAAGGAAATGCAAATCAAAATCACCATGACATATCTCACACCTGTTAAGCTATTACCAAAAAAAAAAAAAAAAAAAAAAAAAAACCCACAAAAGACAGCATGTGTTGGCAAGACTGTGTAGAAATCTGGAGCTTTGTTCGCTGCTGGTGGGAATGTAAAATGGTGCAATAGCTATCTAAAACAGTATGGTGGTTCCTTGGAAGATTAAAAACAAGCTTACCAGCCGGTGCCGCAGCTCAATAGGCTAATCCTCCACCTAGCGGCGCTGGCACACCGGGTTCTAGTCCTGGTCGGGGCGCTGGATTCTGTCCTGGTTGCCCCTCTTCCAGGCCAGCTCTCTGCTGTGGCCTGGGAGGGCAGTGGAGGATGGCCCAAGTGCTTGGGCCCTGCACCCCATGGGAGACCAGGAAAAGCACCTGGCTCCTGCCTTCGGATCAGCATGGTGCGCCGGCCGCAGCATGCCGGCCGTGGTGGCCATTGGAGGGTGAACCAATGGCAAAAAGGAAGACCTTTCAATCTGTCTCTCTCTCTCTCAGTATCCACTCTGCCTGTCAAAAAAAAAATAAGCTTACCATATGAGCCTAGAAGCCCACCTCTGAATATACATTCAGAATAATTGAGGTTGGGATCTCAAAGAGATATCTGCATTCCTGTTTTCATCGCAGCATTATTTATAACAGCCAAGATATGCAAAGCAGTCTTATTGTCCATGAATGGATAAATGAATAAAGAAAATGCCTGTTCATCATGCTGTTTTAGATGCTGTTTTCTTAGAAGTACTCTCCCATCCTTGTCCACCTCTCAGAAGCCTACTGATTCATTATGAAGGACCGACCACCTGCCAGAGCCTCTTCTGGCCCCCCACGTGCCTTCCTTCTCTTCTCCATCACTTTGTTCCCTTTTAAACAATCTTCATACTTCTTCTCTGGCATATGCGACATATCATTGATATAAGATTTGTTGATGAGTCTGTCATCTCCACAGGGAAGTAAATTACTAGAAAACAAGCACATCTTATTCATCTTTCGGTTCCCAGCTATTATCACTGAGGCTGTACTGGACCATATTCTATAATCATTGGATGAATGAATGAATGCACATTGAACTAAAATCTTTGCAGTGATAGAAATTTACTTCCTTGCAAGGCAGTCACCAAGATTTGAACATATGCCCCATAATCAAATTTAGATTGCTAAATCTCCCATCTTTCCTGACTGTTGATGAACAACTTAATACATATCCCTCTTAGTATTTTTTTGTTTGTTCTACTTAATACTATTGGTTGAATTCTGTAATTAATACACAGCTATTCTTAAGTGTTGAAACTTAACTGAAAAGTGATCCCTGTTAAATATAAGAGTGAGAATAAGAGAGGGAAGAGATGTGCAATTCGGGACATGCTCAAGCTGACTTGCCCCAAATGGTAGAGTTAGAAACATACCAGGGGATTCCAACTCAATCCCATCAAGGTGGCATGTACCAATGCCATCTCACTAGTCCAAGTGATCAATTTCTGTTCACAATTGATCATAATGATAGGACTAAGAGCCAAAGGGATCACATAAACAAGACTAGTGTCTGCTAATACTAACCAATAGAATAAAAAAGGGAGAGAATGATCCATCATGGGAAGCAGGATACACAGCAGACTCATAGAATGGCAGATGTCCTAAACAGCACTCTGGCCTCAGAATCAGCCCTTAAGGCATTCGGATCTGGCTGAAAAGCCCATGGGAGTATTTCAGGCATGGAAAGCCAAGACACTCTGTCAAAAAAAAAAAAAAAAAAAAAAGACCTATATGAAAGATCTCCGCAAGTGAGATCCCAGTGGAAAGAACGGGTCATCAAAGAAGGAGGTACCTTTCTCCGAAGGGAGGAGAGAACTTCCACTTTGACTACGACCTTGTCTAAATATGGTCAGAGTCGGTGAACTCAAAAGGCTTCCATAGCCTTGGCAACTCATGACAAGAGCCTAGGGTGATTACTGATGCCATAAACAAGAGTGTCAATTTGTTATGTCAACAACAGGAGTCACTGTGCACTTACTCCTCATGTAGGACCTCTGTCCTTAATGTGCTGTACATTGTGATTTAATGCTATAACTAGTACTGAGACGGTATTTTTCACTTTGTGTTTCTGTGTGGGTGCAAACTGTTGAAATCTTTACTTAATATATGCTAAACTGATCTTCTGTATATAAAGAGAATTAAAAATGAATCTTGATGTGAATGGAAGGGGAGAGGGAGTGGGAAAGGGGAGGGTTGTGGGTAGGAGGGAAATTATGGGGGGGAGCCATTGTAATCCATAAGCTGTACTTTGGAAATTTATATTCATTAAATAAAAGTTTAAAAAAATCTCTCATCTTTATTGTTATGGCTATCTCCTTATTCTCTCTACCTGCTAATCCTGCTTAGAACACACACAAACCTTCATTGATATGCTGCCTTTTGATTATAGGAATGCAACCAGCATCATATAGCAACTGTATTTTCTCTTGGGCAATTCCTCCAGTTTTTGTGTGACATGGCATCCAGTCCCTTCCTGCCATATCTTCCTGTTCCAGGTCTGTTCTGGGTTGTCAGTGCCTAGTGCTAACCTAAGATGTTTACTGAGGTCTGATGGCCTTGGAGCTTTTGTCCTAGAGGTAATATTGTGGCGAGAGGGAACCAAGTCTATCATATGTTGGTATATATTTCTGTATTGTCCTGTTATAGAAGTAGTGGCAACCAAGACCACTGAGTCCTTACCATATACCAGACACCGCAGGATCTGTGGCCTGACACTGATTCTTCTTTCTGAACTCTCTGGATTCAATTTTCTACCATCTTCCTGCCCTTCTGGTATACCAGAAACTCCCTTGATATGAGTTACTGCCTTAAGGTTATCAACCAGTGCTGTCCAAACACGGAAGTTGGTTTTGTCTATCTCTGCTCATCAGTGCCCCTCTGCCATGTTGGCGAGAAAGTAAAACATATGAGTCCATGTGTTCATAGTCACAGGAGCCACAGATGTAGCATCCAAAGCACCAAGAAACACAGGATGTCCAACCTCAAAAACCTGTTCCCATGGTCATCAGATATAAGGATCTATATTCCGTAACTCTTTTTTTTTTTTTTTTTTTGACAGGCAGAGTGGACAGTGAGAGAGAGAGACAGAGAGAAAGGTCTTCCTTTTGCCGTTGGTTCACCCTCCAATGGCTGCCGCGGCCGGCGCACCGCGCTGATCCGATGGCAGGAGCCAGGTACTTATCCTGGTCTCCCATGCAGGTGCAGGGCCCAAGCACTTGGGCCATCCTCCACTGCACTCCCTGGCCACAGCAGAGAGCTGGCCTGGAAGAGGGGCAACCGGTCCATAACTCTTTAGTACATCTTTAGTCTTGAGGCTAATTGTAGGTTCAGATGTTCTGTGCACTATCCAAATTATCAGTCTTTTAAACCCTCAAAATCTATATACTTGTAATTGCTCACTTCTGTTAAGCACATTTTAGAAGTCAGGGAGTCTTTCCCACAGCTCTGTGAAGCAGACTCATTTTTAAATGGAGTACAGTTTTAGAGATATTAACTAACTTGGCCAAGAATATACACATGTTTTTTACCAGGAGAGCAGTGATTTGAACCCAGATGTAATTCTAGTACTGGAACTCCTAGTTTACGTACTACACTGCCTGCTGCGCTAGTTCATGATCCCATCAGTAATGTGCAGTGGAAGTACAGACCAACCAAAACCTTCAGGAGCATTGGTGAGCACCAGTGGGTGGGATTATTTATTCATGGCATAAATGGAGACAAAGAAAACTGGAATAACTGTTAAGATCTTGCCGGCGCTGCAGCTCAATAAGCTAATCCTCTGCCTGCGGCGCCGGCGCCCCAGGTTCTAGTCCCGGTCAGGTCACCGGATTCTGTCCCAGTTGCTCCTCTTCCAGTCCAGCTCTCTGCTGTGGCCCAGGAGGGCAGCGGAGGATGGCCCAAGTGCTTGGGCCCTGCACCCCATGGGAGTCCAGGAGAAGCACCTGGCTCCTGGCTTCGGATCAGCATGGTGCACTGGCCACATCAGGCTGGCTGCAGCGGCCATTGGGGGTGAACCAACGGGGGTCAACTCTGCCTGTCAAAAAAAAAATCCTATAGGATTTTATCTGGGTACCATGCTAGCTCCCTCTGGCTCCTCTGATGCCCACCCCTATGCCCCAGTTGTCCCCTCACTCTGTCTTGCTTTCTCTGTCATTTATCACCATTGCATACGATTGTTCTTTGTTCTGCCTTGTCTTCCCTTTGCCACCTCTTCCTAAGTTCCAGAAATACCAGTCTGTCCCAAATTTTGTCCTTTTGCCTTTGTTTCTAGACCTTCCAATCCTGACTCCCCACTTTACCTGTGACAGAGTTGTCACCCAGCTCTGTGACTCTTTCCATGTGGCCCAGGCAATGTTTCCCTGTGAAATCCATCCCTTATATTCTGGTTCAAAGTTTGTTCCATCTCGTCTACAAGGACCCAGGAGAGATTTTTGCAAGTGATGTGCAGTCTGCCAATGCTGTACCGATGGGAAGAATGTGGACTTCTCCTGGGACCAGAACATGTGGATACTATAAAACCAGATGTAGTCCAAAAGGAGAAAGGAGCCATTTCCCTCAGTAGGAAAATCTCCCCAAACCCCAGCCTCTCAGCAAAGGCCAGCTCAGCCCTAGAGTCCATCAGAACTTCAATTTTATCAAAGTCTCCTCTATATATGCCATTTTATGTGCTATTAAACAGAACAATGCAGCTCGCCAGTAAAATCATCTGCAATAACAGCCCATTAAAAGCTTTCCTTACTATGGAACTTTCTAATTAATGTAAATGGGGTGCAAAGCTTGGAAAGCCAAGTTGATTCTAATGTTCAGAAAGTAGGTAAAATAGGAAAGGGTCTTATTTTTCATTAGCAAAGTATTAGGGAATCTAATGAAACCTTTATGGCTTGAATATATTACCAAAAAAACTCACAATTGCTTTGTTTCCTGCCTCATTTCTCTACCACCTCTCTCTATAAATATTGCTATGCTACACATTAGACTTGAGGAAATAGAATTTTCTTCTATACAAAAGAGAAGCTGTGACTGAATATTCTCAGATTCTCACAGTGTTAAATAGAGAAGGGATCGGAGGAAAGATGAACCTTAGTTCCCAGATAAGTGGGAAACTATGCCCAAACACAGCTGTAGATTAACCCCATCATTTACTTCCTGGTCACACCTTCTCTTTATTTTTTCTTCCTTCCTTATTCCATTTTCCCCTCCACCTCTGCTTCCAGTCCCTCTCTCCCTTTCACTCTCCTAAAGCATTCATTGAGTACTTTGTAGTCAGATTAGCTAGCTTACACTACAATAATAAATAGACCCCCCCAAATCTCGAGTTTAAACATCAGCATCAAAGGTTTGTCTTTTACTCATACCACACACATCAAAAGTTACCTCTTACCTGTACTCTGAGACCATCTTGGGTCAACAGGCTGATGGCAATACCCCCATGTGGAACATTGCCAGTTGTCACATAAGAGAAAAGGAAAAAAAAAAAGTGACAAATTGGGCCCCAGCTCTTACAGCATCTGCCTGACTATAACAGGTCACTTCTGCTCACATCCCTTTGCCCAAAGCAAGTCATCTGGCCATGCCTGACTTCAAAGGCACCATGAAAGTGTTGTCCTACAATTAATCTAAAAGGCCTCTCTTTGAAGCAATGAATGTAATAATCTAAAATAACAAAATTTTGAATTAGAAGCACACGCTGCTGTCTGGAAGCTCGGAGTTCAATTGGAGAACCAGATCAGACTCCAGATGGCACAGTGCTCTTAAGAGGCAGTACCCCGAGCCATGGACCAAGTGTATTCATTGTCTTTCCCCATTGCCAGGCTTCTTGGGGGGGGGGGGCATTTCTGTAGCCTGTTGTGTTGTCACTTCCCCTTTCCTGTACAGTGTCCAGGAAGGAAACCTGCACTCTGCCCTCGGGTACCTGTCCTCAGGTTCACAGACTCTTGACTCAAGGATTTATGAAAAGGGCAGCTGTCCCAAACCTGGGGCTCAGGGAAGGGATGGTCCCTAGGAGGGAAAGCCCAGCTTGTTCACTGTCTTAGGCAGCATCTCTGTAGAGCCTGCAGGTCGATGGCTATTGCATCTTTGTTCGTGAGAGTCAGTCATCTTAGGGCATAGTACTCTGTTGCATGGAGGGGGTGGCAGAATGATTTATGGCTGGGATTCAGACCCCACACAGAGCTAGAGAGTCAGATAAAGACCTTGAGTCAGGAGCCCACCTGAGGTCCACACTTGAAGTCCTAGATTTTCCTTAGTGAACTTGCAGTAGCAATCTGACCTAAAACCTGTCTGCAAAAGTTGGGCATATGTTCCTAGTGGACCACCAACCACACACATTCACCCTATAGACCTTGGGCTATAGAATGGTACTGGAACCCAGGGGCACAAGGGAGCAAACCATAGGGAGTGAAGGGGTCCTTGGCTTTGGTGAGGCTGCCATGGATAGCTGGTCATCACACATGGCCTGATCCTCGGCAGGCAGGCCTTTTTAAAGCTTTTTAAAGACAATGCTGCAGATGGCTTTGTAGTAGTGCTTCGATCCACCTTACAGAATTGGGAAATTGATTACCCTGCTGTTCTCACACAGGCTTTGGAGCAAGGCACAGGGGGTTCCTGCATTCTTTGGTAAATTCCACACACTGATTCAAGTAGACTTCAGCTTTTCTCTCCATCCCCAAGAGGAAGGGAATTCAAATTGCCTTGAAATTACAATCTAGGGGCATCAAGCCAGATGCAGTCTGTTTCATCTCCCAATCACCCAGCCATGGCAAAGGCTGAGAAGGGAGGTACCCAGCCTATGGTCTCCTCTTTAGGATCATAGAGAAGAGGTAGAGTGAGAGACCAAGTTCAGCAGCCTCATACAGGCTCAGGCATTGTGAGGATAGGGAGAGTGGGAAGCCAGGTTGTGGGGTACCCCAAGCTGGGTCTAGTGGTTCTAGATCTTCCCACAAAATGCTGATGGTGATGTCACTCAATTAAGTTATACTAACACATTACTACTATTTTTTATTTATTTTCTCCTGTTTTGATGAAATAGTTGGGATTTTTATATGGATAGAGGGAAATAAATAGAGCCATATTATTCATTTCAGTAACCTAGGGGTTCACCAGTATTATTGCCCTAGCCCTATATGCTACCATGTCTTCTACTGGCATCGTTTACTGGTAGGGATCTGAGGCTTAGAGCTGGGAAATGTCTTGTCTACAGCAATGAGGCTATGAGGTAGATTTTAGGTCTAAATCATTTATTTCAACTCCAGTGGAGAACTTTCAACTTGATACAAGGAGTTGCAGATTGGTGTTTAGAACCTTGCTATGCAGTTGGTGATCCATTGCCTAGCAGTAACAGAATCAGTATTAGAAATGCAAAACCCAGTCCCCAAGTCAGATCTTTGATTCAGAGTTTGCTGTGGTCTCAAGTTAAAGATTTCCAGGGGCTGATTTGGAAAATACGCAACAAATCTGTTGTGACGTGTAATCAGGGTGCCGGATTGTGTCCCGGTTGCCCCCCTTCCAGGCCAGCTTTCTGCTATGGCCTGGGAGTGCAGTGGAGGATGGCCCAAGTGCTTGGGCCCTGCACCCCATGGGAGACCAGGAGAAGCACCTGGCTCCTGCCTTCAGATCAGCGCGGTGCGCTGGCTACAGCGCATCAGCTGCGGCGGCCATTGGAGGGTGAACCAATGGCAAAAGGAAGACCTTTCTCTCTGTCTCTCTCTCTCACTGTCCACTCTGCCTGTAAAAAAAAAAAAGAATCCCATGTGAAATGACAGAGTAGATGCTACTGTTCCCAGCTGAGTCAGGGCAAGTGGGTGGCTCAGAACATGATTGGAAACAACATGGTAACATTGTCACTCTTCAAGGAGCAAGACAGAGAGGTGTTGTAAGAGGCAAAGATCTGAAGGGAGTTGTGTTGAGCTGGCTAGACAAATGTCAGAAGTGAATCTCGATTTGTAGGTAGCCTTTGTTCATAAACTTAAGGACCAATATTGATTCACATTATTAAAAACTGACGTGGGGGAAGAATGTGAATGCACGCATTTGTGTGTTAGGGGAGTGCAGTGAGGGATGAAGGGCCAGTCTGTGCGCAGATGGTCTACTGATGCAGCATCTTGCTCCCTAGGACTGGATCTTTTTCTGAAGAAACATTAAACTAGAGGATTTCGCACAGCCCCCAAGCCCAGGGGGCCACTAGCGCTCACGGGTCTCCTTGGTTTTCTGTGCTCCCACATGCAGCTCCACGCCTGTTGCTCATGAGTGTTTTGCAGCACATACTGCTTGTGCACAGGTGAACTGACAGGCTCGGCTGGGAAGGAAACAATGGCATTTGTCCAAGTTATCAAGGGAAGGAGGTAATTGCAAAGCAAACCCGAGACAAGCAACTGACAGCCTCACTCCCTCTCTTGCTGTGGATCCTCTCTTTACACCGATCCAAACTATCACCACTGTGCTCCCTTTAACAAGGGAGATGTGATAACGTCAGTCTCTGGTTTGATTCCAGAGTTCACTTCCCATGGCTGTGTCATGAAGCTAGAACCCCCACCCCCGCCCCCCAAGATAAACACCTCTGCACAGAATTGCTTACCATTTTTCTTATTCCTTAGGCTTTTGTGGCTGGAAATCTTTCCTTCCTCTGGATTTCTTTGCCCTGGTCTTCTCAGGACATTTTTTTTTACTGCCATTTCATGTCATGAACAGTGTTAATGCCTGCCTAACACCAAAGTTTGGGCTTTGAAACAGTGTCCCTTCCCTTTCTTAAGTGGTCATCAGAGGGGCAAGGGTTTTTGGAGGAAGGGAGATGAGAGTTAAAGTGCAGATTTCCCTCTCGGAGAGGCTAACGTGTGTGTGGCCAGAAGCACCTTGGCGTGCCTGTTCCAGAGGCAGCTAGACTGTTTGGTGGACAGGAGTGGAGCCAAAGACAGATCTACATAATGGAGCCATTGATCACTGTCACAGTGTGCAACCGGCCGTGGCCTGCAGAGGACACCTTTTTTGGGGAAATTTTCTCAGGGAGAGGAGTCTTTAATATGAGCCTCTTAGGGTTGTGCTGAGGGTCAGGCAGTGTGCGGTTCTTTCCTGAGGACGTTTCTGAGACAGTTTTGCACTGAATAACTTGAAAATGTCTCTGCTTCTGCTCTTGGAGTTTGGGGTTGCTATTTCTCCCCTGAAGGTGGGAGCATTTCCATTTTCCATCCAACAGTCTTGTGTCTTTTCAGCTCTGTTCATCACAGCTCTCTAGTGTAATTGGGGGTGCAATTTTCCCAGTTCATTGTGATAGTTTGCAGTTGGCAAAATTCAGCCTTTGGATTCTGAAACTATTTTAATTTGTGTAGCCTTCGTCTTGTTTTCCAAAGAATTCTTCTATCTTTCTGCTGTTACATATACTTTATCTGTTGTTTGAGTAGGCACTTCCTCCTTTGCTTCTGACTTTAATAGGACCATTGTGACACACACTACTAAAAATGCAATTGGCTGTTAATCACTTTCTAAGCCATCAACTGGATTTTCTTCATAGCACCTATCACTCACTTCCTCTACCTACCTACCTACCTATCTACCTACCTACCTAATTACTTCACTACCACCTGCCTTAGTCCATTTATGCTGCTATAACAAAACACTACTGAGTAATTTATAAGAATAGAAATATATATATCTATATATATGACTAGAATATATATATCCTCCAATAGGAGGATGGGAGGACCAAGATCAGGACAACAGCAGGTTCTGTGTCCAATGAGAGCCCAGTCCCTGCTCCCAAGATGTCTAGGTGCTGTGTCCTCACATGGAAGTAAGCAGAACAGCACAAGAGAGTATGAGAAAGTTTTTTTTTTTTATCTTTTATTTAGTGAATATAAATTTCCAAAGTACGAATAATGGATTACAATGGCTTCCCCCCCCATACCGTCCCTCCCACCCACAACCCTCCCCTTTCCCACTCCCTCTCCCCTTCCATTCACATCGAGATTCATTTTCGATTATCTTAATATACAGAAGATCAGCTTAGTATACCTTAAGTAAGGATTTCAACAGTTTGCTCCCACACAGAAACATAAAGTGAAAAATAATAGATGATTTTTTTTAAATGATGATGAAATCAGATCGAGTCTGAGAAAGTTAAGATGAGCCCTTTTATGAGGCACTAATTAAGTCACAGGGTAGACCACCATGCTTTCATCAAACCTACTTCTTAATACCCCTAGACTGGGGATTAAGTTTCAAGATGAATTTTGGAAGGGGCATGTTCAAACCATAGTATCACCTTTTCTCTCCTGCTAGAATTCCAGCTCCGTGAGGTCAGGGGCTGTATTGTTTTTCACTGTATCCCTTGACACATAGTGAGTACTCAGCAAATGAGTGTTGGATACAATATACGGTTTCCCCTGCCCATTAAGAAAGCTTAGTTCAATATAATCACATTCATCTTGCTGTGCTTTTGCTGCCTGTGTGTTTGGGGTCCCAGCCAAAAGCTGTTGCCTTGACGTACTAAGGTCTTGAAGTCTTTCTTCTGGTAGTTTCAGAGTTTTGAGTCTTATATTTACCCTTCTAATTGCTTTTGAATAAGAGATAGGTAACATGACTCAGTCTTCTGCACATGGATATGTCCAGTATCACTGTACCATTTACTGAAGATTCTTCAGTATATGTTTTTGGCCCCTTTATTAAGGCTGAGTTGGCTATAGATCTGCAAATTCATTTCTGGAGTCTCTATTCTGTCCCACTACTCTGTGTGTCTGTTTGTATGCCAACACCGTGCTGTCTTTGGTATCAATCACTCTGCAGTATGCCTTGAAATCAAGTATTGTTATGCCTCTAACTTTGTTCTTTTGTTCAAGATTACTTTGGCACTTCTGAGTCTTTTGTATGAACATTCTGGTAATATTAATCCTTCCAATTCATGAACATGGACAGTCTTCCCATTTTTTTGTGCCTTGTTAATTCTTTATTAATGGTTGCAATTTTCATTGCAGAGGTTTTTAATATCTTGGTTAAATTTACTCCATTTTGTAGCTATTGTGAGTGGGATTGCTCTTATAATTTCTTTGTCAGCAAGTCTGTTATTGGTATATAAAAAATACTGATTTCTGCATGTAAATTAATATCCAGAATATACAAGGTACTCAGAAATGCTCAACAACAAATTAACAAACAATCCAGTTAAGAAATGGGCAATGAATCTGAACGTTTCTCAACAGAAAAAATATAAATGGCCAACAAATATATGAAAAAATGGTCAATATCAATAGCTATTAGGGTGATGCAAATCAAAACCACAATGAGATATCATCTCACTTCAGTTGAAATGGCTACTAGCAAGAAAACAGAAAATAATAAATGCTGATGAGTATGTGGGGAAAAGAGAACCCTTATAAACTGTCAATATGGATGCAAGTTAGTGCAGGCATTATGGAGAAAACTATGGGGATTTCTCAGAAAAACTAAGAAACAAAACTACCATAGGCCCCAGCTATCCTACTTTTGGATACACACACACACACACACACACACATACACACACACAGATACATACATCCATATACATAAAGGAAATGAAATCAACATATACCAGCATATCAAAGAGATATCTGTATCCCTTTGTCTATTGCAGCACTATTCACAATAAAAGGTATGCAATCAACCTCAGAGTCCATTCAGTGGATGAACAGATTAAAAATAACTATATATGCAATGTAATATATTCATCCAGAAAAAAAGAATGGAATCCTAACACCTACAACAAAAATGGATGGAACTGGGGATTATTATGTTAATTGAAATAAGTCAGATATAGAAACATAACTACTGCCTCTTCCCTCATAAGTGGAAGTTTAAAAAAAAAGTCAGTCTGAACTGAAAAGAGTGATTGCTGTTGGCTGGGAAGGGAGGAGGACAGGAGGAAGAGGGAGGTTATACAGTGGGCACCGAAACACAGATCAGAATAAGTTCTAGGGGCCGGCACTGTGGCGCAGTAGGTTAATCCTCCGCCTGTGGTGCCAGCATCCCATATGGGTGCAGGTTCTAGTCCCAGCTGCTCCTCTTCTGATCCAGCTCTCTGCTATGGCCTGCAAAAGCAGTACATGATGGCCCAGGTGCTTGGGCCCCTGCACCTGCGTGGGAGACCTGGCGGAAGCTCCTGGCTTCGGATCAGCTTGGCTCCGACCGTTGCAGTCATCTGGGAAGTGAACCAGCAGATGGAAGACCTCTCTATGTCTTTCCCTTTCACTGTCTGTAACTCTGCCTCTCAAATAAATAAATAAAATCTTTTTTAAAAAAAGTTCTAGCTTCCACAGCACTATATAGTCACAATAATATATAATATTACATATAAAGAACTGGAAGAGAGGAGCTGGTAGGCTCCAGAAATGAGGAAATAATAAAAAAATGAAAAATCTAATTTCTCTGTAAACATGTATTGAAGTATTGCACTATACCTCATAAAATATACAAGTATTACAGATTGATCAACATTTTAACTTTTTAAATAAGAGAAAGAAACCACTTTATATTTTAAGTCTTTTTCTGGATTATAAATATATTTTTTTCTTCAGAAATTGATGTTGCATTTTGTCAAATACATTTGGATCTTTGGAGATGAACTTTAAGCTGTAGCTAAGGCCAATTAGATTGGCAGAATCTGAATTGTAATAGTCTTGAATTTCTGAGATAGATTTTTCTTTGTAGTGATACCTTTTAAAATTGATAAGCTGATCTGTAATAGTGTTTTGACTTTGGTGTTGGCTATTGGTTTTGTGTTGCTGTGACTCTGCTCTCTGTGTCAGACTCCCATGGGAGGCCTCCAGCCCTGAAAGAAGCACCAAACGGAGATTTTCAGTCTCATCAGCAGTGCACTGAACTGCCACTCACCTCTCCAGCAAAGCTCCCTATTCTCATTTTCCGTTCTCTTTGCTACAGAGAAGAGCGGTCCTGGCCATCTAATTTAAATGTGCGTGTATTCCTAGTGAGATTGGTCTCTTTTATCCCCACTGGTGATATGCCTCTTCATGAATTTATTGCTCAAGTCATTTATCATTTTTTCTTACTTTTATGTCCACTCTTTCTGTTGACATGTAAGAAAGTCTGCTGTGTTAAGCACATTAACTTTCTCTGCCACTTAATATTATTTGGGTGTAGACTTTAAGTTATTAAAACATGACTTTACATTACTTTATATTACTCTCTTTTAAGGTATACTTTCTTCATGTAGGTGATGTTTAAAAAGTCAAAACCAGAGCTCCAACAACTAGCCACTTTTATTTATTTGCAATTACTTTTGGCTTCATTGATTGAATACTTTACTCCTTGATTGAGCGACAGTTTTGTTTTCTACAAACCCCTAGACCTGCTCCTTGAACCTCAGCACTGCAGAGCCCACCTCCATAAACTTCTAAGGAAGCGAACTGGTACTGAGAGTGAGACAGCAGGGCAGGGCTCACCGCAGAGCGGATGCCCTCTGCTTGAGGAAGCTGCAGGATTTCCCAAAGGCTGGACAGAGCTGGAACCTTCTGAGGTCACCGTATTCTTACTCGGATGTGAGGGGCCAGGGTCAGGCATGTGAGGCACCCACGATACAGAATTTAGCAGGTGTTCGGTCTCAGGTGCTGTCTTGCAAGAGCCGTCATTTCTGCTTCCTGGGCGGTTGCTTGCCCGCTCTTTACACCCCTCCACATCTTTGTTTTTAGCTCAGAATTCTTCCTGGACCTTACATGACTCATGCTGAGACATGGCCTCCCTGGCATTCTCAGCCTGCAGTGCCTGGTGCATGTTTTCCTGGTTACCCTTTGGTTTCTGGGTTTGCAGAACATCAGGGTAGTGCAGTACCATGAGTGCTAGACTTGCAACAGCTTGTACCTGACATCTGATCTCTCACTGCCTGGTGTGGTGCACCCATAGCTTTCCTCTCCCTCTTGCATGGGGCATAACACTGTTTTGCCAGGTTTCAGCGTCTAGTCGGGTCTGTATTTGCCATTGGCAAAGCACTATGTACATGCTCGTAATTTCTACCACTGCTACTGCACATTGATAGGATGTCAGTGGGTTCATTTAAAGTCTGAGGTTGCTGCTGATGGCCAATGTTAGCATCAAGGATGTTGGAAGCCTCAACACAGAAGACTGGTCAGTTGGAGAAGAGACAGTAAGAAGCAGTGAGCCCTGGTCCCTCAGAGAGTTCTTGTCCATGGCAGGATCCTGTCGATGTAGTAATAGAAATCTAAATATTTAAAAACCCTAAGCCCTTACTTGAAAATAAGAATTAAAATGAATATTTATGAGCTGATAATTTTGTTACTCTGTCCTCAAAGTGATGCCTTCAGTGACACATACAAGCCTGTGGCTCTTTGGAAAGAAGCCAGAGCCCAGCAGGGCAGAGAACCTCTGCCTCTGTGACCTTGAATAAGTCACTGGCCCTCTCTGAGCCTGTCTCTTCAGTGGGGAAATTGGAAAGGTCGTACTTACAGCATTATTCTGCAAGTTAAATAATATAGCACCTAGCATAGTACCTGGCACATAGTGGGTACCCAATAAAATGTGACTATTTTCTGGATTCCCTCACTCAGCAGAGCTGATTTTAACTTACTTATTTATCCATTCATTCATGCTTAGAGGGTGGCAGAAGTATCAGTGTTTTGTTATATTCCATTTAGACGTCATCTTAGTCCCTTCACACTATTATAGCAAAAATGCCAGACTGAGTCATTGATGAACGACAGAAATCACATCTCAGGGTTGGTTCTGGAGGCCGGCATCCAAGCAGCTTTGTCGTAGATGGCTAACTTCTCGCTGTTCCTTCCCGGGGAGGGGGGGGGGGCAGGGTCCTGGCAGCCTTCTGGGGCCTCTTGTATAAGGGCAGGCCTCCCTTTCATGAGGCCTCTACTCCCAGGACCTACAGCCTCCGCAGCCCCACCTCCTCACAGCGGTACTTCCAGAGCCAGGTTTCAGCATGTGGACTCCAGGGCGGAAGTGTTCACACTGTAGCAGGCATCCTGCAAACTCAGCCAAGGCGCCTCTGTCAAAATTGACCAAGGCTTGTCTTCCTTTGAACTTAGTCCCTGTCCAGTCTGCAACTCCTGTGTCCTGCCCAGCCCTCTTGCTGAGCCATCTTGACTTGTGACTTTTCAAATGGAACCATGACCAGAGTCGGAGTCATTTCATATTCCGTTACGTCTTGGATTCTTAGGGAAGGGAAGACCTCTGGAGTCTCCTGGTGCAAGGCCTCTCAACTGTTGCCCCACCCCACTCCCCAGATTGCCTAAGTGTAGCTGTGCCAGAATCCCAGGAGGCTTGCTGAAGATGCTGATGCCCTGGCCATATCATAGACAAACTGACATGGAGGCTCAGTCCCAGATAACCACTCATCTGGTCTCCCAAAGGTGGACCCAGTCTTGTCCCCTGGTTCACCTAGGAAGGAGCAGCAAGACTAAAACATAGCTGCTCCCCTGGACATGACTGGTAATGCCTCTCTTGATGCAAGTGCTGGTTTGAAAATTTACAAAGCATTGTAGTTAAGGCTCCTAACATTCTTCCCTGGAACTAGGCACTGAGCTGGGACATAAGCTATAAGGGCCAGGCTTCAGACAACCGAATGCTAGAAGAAATACCTGGGCATTGAAACTGGAGCCCATTCATCCATTCATTCATTCATTCAGTGAATATCTCTGGGAGTCTACTCTGTGCCCCAGATGCTAAGGACACTACAATGAGCACAGCCAACTCGGAACCTGTTGGCGCATTGCTTGGAGCCTGGTCGGAGTGGCAGGTATTAATCAGAGAAGCAAACATAAATGTGAAATTGCGTGAAATATGGGCTATGGAAATTTGCTAGAAAGCAGCTGCAGGGGAGGGTTTGAAATAGATCCCCAGCCGTCTTCACCTATAGTCCCTGTGTGTGGTGCTGTGACTGCAGACGTCAACTGCATTGTGGGAAGATGGTGGAAGAAGCTGTGTGAGACTGAGATAACACTGAGCTATCCATGCTTAGCTCCTGAGGGACGTGTGCTCAGTGACGTGTTAGCACCGGTGGTTTCTTTCTGATGTCCTGATTCTATCACCAATCCGTGGTACAGATCCAGGCTCCCTGATCAGGCCCTCCTCACTTCTGGCTGCAATCCCTGGGCCACGACTCTGAACCACTGTTGAGAACATGGTGCTCACAGATACAATGTGAGTGATGCACCCTAGAATTGTGCATCTGAGCCGTGAATGGCACAGTGAATTTGGTCCAGAAAGGTTTGCCTGAGGAAATAACAATAGATCCCTGAACTGAAGGAAGAGAAGCTGCCAGTCAAACCAAGAGAGTGGAAAAGCATGCTATGTGGAGGGAACAGCAGGGCCACGGGCCCTACAGTGGGAGATTCAGGGCCAGTACCGTGGCCCATTTGGCATGAGTGCAAGATTGAGGGGACAAATGCTCGGTGACACGAGAGTGAGTGACTGCAGCCAGGATAAGACCCCGAGGGACCTGTGGGCCATGGTGTGGACGGTTGTGTTTATCTTAAGAACAATAGAAAACGGCTGAAGGATTCTTAATATTCTAATAATAATAAGGGTACATAACATTTGTTTATTTTTAAAAAATTATTTATTTGAAAGGCACAGTAACAGAGAAGGAAAGGTAGGGAGACAGAGAGAGAATGAATGAATTACATCCACTGGTTCAATCCCCAAATGACCACAACGGCCAAGTTTGGACCAGGGCTGAACCAGGAGCCAGGAACTCCATCCAGGCCTCCCTTGAGGGTAGCAGGGGCCCAGGTACTTGGGCCATCTTCCTCTGCATTCCCAGGCACATTAGCAGGAAGGTTGATCAGAAGACCAGGACTCATATAGAAGTGCATGCAGTTAGTGGTGGCTTAACCCTCTGCACCATAACTCTGGTCCCAAGATTACAATTATTCAGTGCTTACAATATTCAGGTGCTGTTCTTGGGTTTTACAAGTTGTATCTTGATTATTTTCCACGCAGAGTTATAAGACAAGGACATAATTATTTCCACTTTAAAAATGAGGAAATTGTGGTATCGAGAAGCTAAGCACCTGCCCAAAGTTATAGTAAATGGTGGAATTCACAGTCTTAATCCTTTGCTTTTGAGGAGGTGTGAGTAGGGGCTAGTTTTATGGGTGAGTGTAGCAGAGAGAAACCCAGCCCCGCTCCTGATGGGGGGTGCCCATCACTGCCATAGACACAGCTGGGAGGGGCAGCATCATGTACCTGAGTGTACGTGTGGCTCAGGGGGAAGACTTGACACCGGGTACGGGTACTGGCCTCTGCTGCAGGCCCTTATCTGGAGCTGGGTGCTGAGGATTCTGACAAGGCAGAGAAAGGCTTATCAGCCCACACAGCTGCTTCCTGGGCTGTTTCCCCAAGGGACTTCCACAGCAGGGAAATGAAGGCATCGACATTCAGTCCCACCTCCTGGACAAGCTGCGCTGCCTTGGGGAGCCCCAGTTGCCCACCTGAATTAATGTGGATTGGAGACTGTCTTAGGCAGAATCCATAGCTCCTAGCAGGTGCATTGCAGAACGTGAGCTGAGGAACACTGGACAATGGAAACAGAGTGAGGAGGGGCCATGCAGGCGGCTGGTGAACTAGGAAGCGGCATCTTCTGGCGATGAAGATTTAAATGAGGGGATTTAGGTGAGATGTTCTTGTCAGGGAAATGCACAATTTTAAGAAAGAAGACTCCCAAAATAGCTCAGATTGGCTTTTTACAGAATCCTTGGCAGTGGCTAAAAAGCGGTTCGGGATCGTGGACACATAACTGGAAAGTCCGGTACCCAGGTTTTCTCTTTCTCCTCCCCCTTGTCTCTTCTGGCATCCTTCGCCCTGTCTGCTGCACTCTGCTTTCTGTACTCAGGCTCTTTTCTTGGCTGTTGATTTCCCTGCCACCTCTTCACAGCATATGCATCCTCCGCCCGTGGGCTCCAGCACCTCCTTTCGGCTTAGTGCTCCTGTTCTCTTAGCAACTGGAATCAAACGCCCAGATGTGTGTATGACACCATTGATTCTATTGATTTATAAATGACAACACTGGTTCCAAGAGTGGGGATGTAGCTTTCAATGCGCAGGTTCAGAGTGGAGAGGGCATTAAAACTCCCCAGATACACCCAGGCTTGAGTACAGATAGTGCATTCCTTCTCCTAGAGTCTCATTTGTTGTTGATGTGCTCTCGTGGTACCTGAATTCTTTCTGTACTGGAGGCAGAATCTGAGCCCCCTGGAGTGTTCATCACTGGATGAAAAAGGCAGTACCTTATAGAAGAAGAGCCTCAACACACAAACATAGACAAGTTAGGCATCCCCAGGCAGTGTGTTTGAGCCACTGCATTGCCCTATCTGAGGCTAACAACCCAGGGAGGCAGAGAGAAGGTGAGAAGCCAGTACAAGTAGGTCTCCATGGAAGTGTTTCTGTATTTATATTTAATACACTTCAAAGACTATTTCAATTGCTGTTACTTTAGCAAACATCTTTCATGCAGATTTAAATATTTAGATATTGATTCACTGAATCAATGAAATAATTCTCTCCACCACCCATATGAAACGTATAGCACCTTTTAGTTGCACAGCACCGTGCTAAGGAGAGTGTCAGAGCTTCTGTCTTTGAATCGGGAAGATTTGTGAGCTATGAATCTTAACAGGTGACTGGAGTTCCTGGAGTGGACCTTGGAGCCCATCTGTGTCACTTTCAATCTCACTCCTGCAGCAGACCTTGTCTCTAAAGCTCTGCTGTCCCCTGCCTTAACCTCTCTACTTGGAGAGCAATGGGTTTCAGGACCTTAGGGTCCTGGGAGACTCAGACTAGAGGCTTTCCCTGCCAAGGCTCTGAGAACCCCTTCCTTCAGAGAGCACTACTTATAATAACTTCAGCATCTCCCAATCAAGCTCCATGCTCCCGAGGTCCAGCTTGGGATGGCTTTGTTCAGTGAGCGATGGTTCTCTTGTTAGACACCTGCTGGATGCCCTGAGTTTGTGCTCAGTTTTCCTGCCCGCGGTGTAATACCTCTTGTTCTCCTACTCACCCAGCAGAGCCTCTGTCAGGAAACCTGATGGGAAGTTGTTGAGCCAGGCAGTTGGGCCAGAGGGCAGAGTCAACTGAGCCCAAAGGGCATGGAGGCAGCACCCATGCACCAACCTTCTTCTTGGGTGCCCCGGGCCCAGTGCTTACAGAGGCAGTCCTGGGAGGTCATGGCCCCTGAATCTCTGAGTTGGAACTGTCAACTTAGGACTCTTAGTCACCTTTTAAAAAGGTGAAGAGTTGGGTCCCTCAGCCGACACTCAGGAGCAGGCCTCCATCTCAGCGGCTGATGACCGTGCCACGTGGTGGCCCCCATTCACTCCTCCAACTCCCTCCTGCAAAGCCCCCTCCACAGATCTCACGTGGCAGACTCCCTTGCCTGGGTAAATCCTGTGATCTCAGGGAGGCCTGCACTCCCACCCCCAGCACTCCTATGTCCATACCCAGTTCTGCCATGCGTTTCCTAAGGCACTTACCATCTGCTCATACAAAAACGAATAGCACATTTATCTTATGGTAATCTTCTCCTCTTCACTCACCACCCTGGCAACCAGAGAGTGAACTCCAGGAGAGAGGGATCATTGTTGTCGTGTCCACTATGTTTCCCAAGTGCCTAAAATAGTGCCCAGTTTATATATAACTGCCCAATAGATATCTGTTGCCTCCATTTGAATGAATCTATGGTTTCCCCTACTTGAGAGCCTGCTAAGTGCTGGGCCATTCCAAGGCCTCTGGCAATCATGGTTCTGTGCCAACTTCCCAAGGGACCTTTTTCTTGATGATGGGTCTGAGTCTTGCTGAAAGTTTATCCGGGTGCTTAGCATCTGGCCCACACCAGTCCTGTGTACCCAAGATCAAGCCTACCCTGTTACATCCATCATTATCCAAAGTTGGAACAGGTGACGTGTGCCTGCAGGAAGGACAAGCCTGGGCAGTGCCGCTCTGCCCATGGACGCCAATGGGGAGGGAAAAGGGGTCTGGTCTGCAAGTTAGGGGACTGGGCTGCCCCAGAAGGTTGCCCCTTGGTTCTTCAGCTTCAGTTAGGTTCCGGTAAGAGAGGAAAGGTGTTGCCGCTGTGACCCACAAGGTGCTGCTGTCCTCAGCTGAGCTGTGGCAAGGCAAAAGGACAGAGCACCTGGTCTGTCCTGGGGCGGGAGAAAGGGCACGGGCAGTTTGCACCTAGCACTGATGACTCCTGCAGCTGAGGGCTCCTGGGCATGGGAGGGAGGTGCCGGAAGCAGCAGTGCATCTTGGAGATTAGCGTCGGCACCATGCTCAGCACCGCTGAATGGTTCCCCATTGGAACTGCCTCGTTTAATCCATATACTATCGCTCACTTCACAGGTAAAAACTGGAGGCTCGGGGTTGTTATTGCGTGCTCTAGACCACACATTCTTCACAGGGCTATTGTCACCCCCAAGAGGCGAAAACTGGCTCTTAGTGCAGCAGTGGTGGAAACCTTTTCCTCTTATGCATAAACACAAATGCTGACGTGCACAGAGTGTGTATACAGCTATCCAGATATGTGTAGAGTCTGAATACAGCTACCTGATGTATGTGGAATTAAAATTTCATGGGGGAACAATAAAGAAAAAGTCTAAATAGGCTTTTTAGGTAGTGAGGATGACATATATCAAATAGACTGAGAAGCCCTGGTGTAAACCAGCACTGTGTAGCCACTAGTTGCTCATGGCTATAGAGCACCTGAAGTGGCAGTGTAGCTGGGCCCAATCAGAATTTGCAGAGGAGTGTAAAATAGATGTGGAATTTTGAACATTTAGCAGGACAAACAGAATGTAAAATATCTCATTTGTTTTGTTTATTTATTTGAAAGACAGGTTTATAGGGAGAGGAAGAGAGAGAGAGAGAAGGAGGGAGGGAGGGAGGGAGGGAGGGAGGGAGGAGAGAGAGTGAGCGTGAGCGAGCTTCATCTGCTGGTTCATTCCCCAAATGACTACAACAATCCCAGTTGGGCCAGACTGAAGCCAAGAGCCTGGAACTCCATCCAGGTCTCCACGTAGGTGGTAGAGGCCCTAGCACTTGGCCATCCCCTGCTGCTTTCTCAGGTGCATTGGCTGGGAGCTGAATGGGAAGTGGTGCAGCCAGGACTCAAACCGGCACCCATATGGGATACCTGTATTGCAGGCAGGAGTATAACTTGCTGTGTCACAATGCCAGCCCCCATAAAATATTTCCTTAATAATTTTGTGCTTAGTAGATGTTAGATTAATAAAATAATAGCTGGGGTTAAATAAAAATACATTATTAAAAGTAATTTCACCTGATTCCTTTTACCTGTTTCATGTAGGCCCTAGTAGAACATCATGAACATGGCTCACATTCTCTTAGGATTCCTGCTGCTTGCTTGTCCCCTAGCTGCCTCCTCCCAAAGGCCCCAGGTGTGCCTGTCACCCTCCGTGGGCCTCAGCTCTCTGGGGCACCGGTCTGCTCTGAGTACCTTGCAAATGGAACAGTGAGGTTCTGTCCTGGACCCAGCTGTGAGCCTAGGGTTGTTGTGACATAGGAGGGTGTGGGGTCCCCTGCAAGCCCCCTCACCAGAAGTCACAGTGTCACAAACAGCAGTGTCACCCGCCGAGGATCTGCTTCTAGAGAAACGCACAGGGCCAAGATTAGAAAAAGATCTTTTAACCTGAGAGCAGCAGGTTCCAGAGAAAGTTCCAATAAGTGATTGCTTTAGCCAAGAAGGGAGAAAGACAAAGCTTTTATCTCTTGCGGGAAGGAGGAGATATCACCCAAAAAACAGGCTTTTAAAAAACCTCCCCATGATAAATGGGGGCTAATAAAACATCTTTCCGACGCTGCTGTGCTGAGTTGGATTGATGCTTGGTCCTCCGGTAGGCCCACCCTTTTAGTCCTGTCCAAGGGTCTAATTTAGTGGAGGGGAAAATCAATTCTCTTTTAATTTCGTGAGAAAAATGCTGAATGAAGGAGAAGTGCACTGGGGGGAACGTCAGCCCCCGGCCCCCCGCTGACCCTCAGTGTGTGATTATGTGATCAGTGAAGGTCTCCTTGGAAGCCTTTGGAATCTGCAGGAAGTTGCAGGCCGGTCAGAGGACCCCTCCGGGGTGCTTGGGAAATGCAGTCCAGCCTCAGGTCCTCTGATTTCCCCGCCTCTTGAAACTCACGTCTCCCTCAACTCCCCTTCATTTTGGCCTCTGTGCACCCAGCTTTCTAACCAGGAATATCCCCTGCCCCCTCCAGACCCCCCTGGCGTGCCTTCTCACCCAGGATCCTTCAACAAACAGCTGCCCAGAGTAGTCTCTGGTCCCCCAGGGCTTGGAAGCAAGGCTGGCTGCTCTGGATGGTGCCATCTGAGCACTGTTAAGCAGGTGGGCTCTAGGGTCATACTGCCTGGGTTCCATGACATGCTCTGTCTCTTCCCAGGTGCTAAAATTCTGAAAAGGTACTTTTTTTAAGATTGATTTATTTATTTGAAAGTCAGAGTTACAAAGAGAGAGAGAGAGGGAGGTCTTCCATCCACTGGTTCACTCCCCAGTTGGTCACAACTGCTGGAGCTGCACCAATCCAAAGCCAGGAGCTTCCTCCAGGTCTCCCACCTGGGTACAAGGGCCCAAGGACTTGGGCCATCTTCTACTGCTTTCCCAGGCCATAGCAGAGAGCTGGATTGGAAGAGGAGCAGCTGGGTCTTGAACCAGCACCCATATGGGATGCTAGTGCTTCAGGCCAGGGCGATAACCTGCTGCGCCACAGCGCCAGCTCCCTGAAAAGGTACTGTCTCTAAGCCTCACTTTCCTCATCTGCTAAATGGGAGTGGCGATGGTAGACATCTCATGAAGGGGACATGATTAAATGAGGAATGCATGGGAGATGCTGGCAAGGCTCCTGGCAGTCTCTTTTCACCTG
The DNA here is from genome assembly GCF_051225735.1 of Oryctolagus cuniculus. Lineage (NCBI taxonomy): Eukaryota > Metazoa > Chordata > Mammalia > Lagomorpha > Leporidae > Oryctolagus > Oryctolagus cuniculus. Next base: position 16,578,348 of record NC_142877.1, read on the forward strand.
TGCTGTGTTTATTGTTACTATACTCCTGATGGTCCCGGACTTGCTGCCTCAACTTCGGATTTCTAAAATTTAAGATGATGCGAAGATGTCACTCATAAGACCATTCTGCTTGTCACTTTCAGTGTGATACTCAATAAATTACATGAGAGACCTAATACTTCATTATAAAATATCCTGTGTTTAGATAATGTTGCCTGACTATAGGCTGATGTAAGTGCCCGTTTAAGGTAGGCTAGGCTAAGGTAGGGTGTTTAGGAGGTAGGTGTATTAAGTGCATCTTTGACTTATATTTTGAACTTACAATGGATTTAACATGACGTGGCCTGTTGTAAGTTATGGAGCTTCTCTAAATTGCTAATAAGATGTGGAGAGCAGAGGGTTGAGCCTTTGGCCTCAGACTTAATGGCTCCCAGATTCCAGATTAGCCCACCAGTAAGACCTGTCACTTTACTGTTTGTTTTATTTTCAATATTTCTAAAGAAAAAAAAAACATCTGAGACCTACACAAAAGTTGCAAAACTAGTACAGAGTTTTCTCACACCCAACACCAGGATTCCCAGTTAGCATCTGGGTATAATCATGGTGCAGTGTTGAAACCAGGAGGCGAACCCTGAATACCGTGAGCTGCAGTCTGTTGAAGACAGTGATCTGTAGACGGATGTGAATGTCACTTGCTTTTCTCTGGCGTTGTATTGCCAGTCTGGGGTCCAGTCCAGGCTTCTTCGTTGTACCAGGTTGCTGTGATGTCTTGGGCACTTCTGGTCTGGGAGAGCTGCGCAGCCTTTGTCTTCTACCACCTCACCATTTGTGCTGAGTGCTGCTCAGTCATTTGGTAGATGGCCATTTAATGTTTATATTTTTCTAATATGTTTTGCTGGTTGGGTTGAGATCATGCATTTTGGGCAGAAGCAGTGATATGCCTTTCTCAGAGCACCTTGTTAAGACACACATCATGCCTCTATTCCTTGTGACGGAGTGTTAAGCTTGATCACTTGGCTAAGAAGGGAGCTTGGGTTTGTTGAGCATCTTCTGTGTTTCCTTTCAGAGATACAAGAGAACAAAATGCCCACGCTGCCAAGCAATTCTGGAGTGGAATGGATAAATCATGTTGCGTTCTCTGCTGCTGGGTCACAAATCACATTTGGGTGGCCTAAAACTGCTTTATTACTATGCTTACAGATTCTGAGGGCCAGGAGGTTGGAAAGGCATGGTGTAGCATTCTGCCCTGGATGTCCAGTGGTCAGAAGTGACAAGCGGCTGGGAGCTGGAGTCAGCAGAGGCTTCCTTATCACCACAACCTTCCCAGTGCCTGGCAGGCTGGACTCAGGGAGGGCTGGCCCTGGGGCATCCTCGCACACACGGTGTTTCCTCATGCAGCAGCTGAGACCATAGACCATGGACGGAAGAGCCTCTGTGAGCCAGTCAGAAGCTGCAGGGCCTTTGATGGTGCAGTCTGAAAAGTCACACGACATCACTTCCTCCATATTCTACTGGTCAAAGCAGCCTCGAGTCCTCTGAGACTCAGGGCGGGGAATGTAAACTCCATCTTTTGCTGGGAAGAGTGTCAAGGGATCTGTGGCCCCTTTAAAACACCAAAAATGGGAGAAGTGCCCGTTTCTACTTCTATGACTTGAAAAAGTTCATGGAATAATGGATAATGGAATTAGAAGATAGTGGACATTTTCCATGAACTTTTTGAAGGACCCTTGCACTGATTTTCAAACTCAGGCCTCAGAGGACAAGCTCTTGGGCAGCTTGATCCTCATTAATTATTTTGTGCAAAATTATGGCGCACCAGCTGGCTGTTGGAGAAGCATGGGCCCAACAGTTGAAGAGTGCTCTCCAGGTCCCTCCTGGGGGGAGGCAGACTCAAGCCACCCAAAGCCTTGTGGTCTGACACCTGCAGATGCTCTGATCACATGGGCGTGTGCTCAGCGGAGCCAAGGGCAAGGTGGCAGGGTGCTGCATGCTAGCATCCCAGTGACCTCATTTCCAGTCCCAGTTGTACCGCATCCAGGATTGGCTACATTTTCATTGTTAATCCTCATTTATTCAGTCAACCTTACTGGCTCCTATGGTCTGCACTGCTGGGTGCTTGGCAGTCATTGCAATCAATACACAGTATCCAGTCTTTGTCTTCGATGAAGGCTCATCCCAGGTTGTCTGTGCCAGAAGGGCTGTGGCTGTGACTGAGAGGTTCCAGGGAGCTGGGTCACGGGATTATCTCACTTCTCTAATCTCCCTGCCCAAAGCCAACTGGAAAGGAATTGGTCATGCAACTTAGCAACTTAACCAGGTTAAACTTAGCAGAACAGAAAGCAGCTGAGTGTGAAGTTGGAAGGCAAGAAGCTTACATTCAGAAGCCCAAGAAGTATTGCAATGCAGACGAAAAGCCACTGGGAATATCACCAGACAGACTCATTAAGCAAGAAGGTTTCTGTGAAAATAACAAAATCATAGCACCCAGGACGCCCCAGCATGAGACGAAAAGCTGAAAGGAGATTTAAGCTTCCTATTATTAAACTAAATTATAACAGTTTAGGAAGAAAGCACTTCAAACCCTCTGGGTTGCTGGTGGCCCTGTGAAGGGATGGTGGCTCTGTGAAACTGTCGGGACGTCTCCCCATGTGTGGCTGGGGAGGGAAGGGGGGGAGACCGAGAGGTAGCCCAGTTCTGAGGGCTAGGGTGGGAAGGGATATCTACGGACAGGGGCATGCTCAGCTGAACTCTGTCTGGGAGCTGGAGGAGCAGGGGGCATGAGTTAGGGAAAAGAGTGGAGTGTATAGTAAGCATATAATGTTGTATTATCACCTGGCCAGCCTGCAGTTTTGGTGGCTGAGAGTGAATACCAGAGATCCTGGGCCAGCTGGATTCGGGGCTTGTTTTCACTTGGTGTTTGATCCCAGAACCTCCAGGAAACCACTTCAAATCAGAGACCAGTATATTGATTAGAAATCAGGGAAAGCCATGTTGGGCAATCAAGCCGACTCCCACTTCTGCTCCGCCTCTTAAGTCCACGGCGACTATGGGAGTCCACGTGGCCTGGAACAAGCTCCCTGCAGGGAAGCAGCAGGACTCACGTGAGCAGCAGCTACAGCAAGGGTCCCAGGGTTGGCAGCAGCACCAGGTAAGGAGGACAGCCCACACAGACCACGTCCGTGGGCTCGGCCTCTGATGCTGGAGCCGTTTGGGGAACAGGAGAAGCCAGGCAGACGTTGTTGAGAGATTTTGCTGCTCCCTGTTGCTGTTCATCAGAGCACTTTGGCTGGTGGGTTACAAGATAGAGCCTTGGTCACTGTGTTCTTGCTGTGTGGTGGGGCTGAGTTTCAACTCAGGTTCTGCAAGACTGAAATCCGGCGGGCATCCGTATCCCAGCTAGGGTCTCCTCACTGAGTGTTGGGAGCATGGAAGGACCAGACTAGGAAAACATCCACAGGTCTTCCCATCCCCCTTCAGATCCAGGACCATGTCTGGGCTCCATCCACTCCTCCATTTGTAGGGAGCTCATCCACCTGCAACCCAGGCCCCATAGCTCTCACGTTCATGCTGCTCCCTGCCTCCCTTCAGGGTCTGGCCTAAAGCAGGCTTTCTTGGCCGTCGGTCATCCGGGTGAGAGGCTGATCTTCCAAAAGGGCCACTGGATTGCTCCTTGTCAGCTCAGTCCTCCGCGGACTTGAGAATGCGCCTTTCCAAAGGCAGCAGGCAGCAGAAACACCTGGCGAGCTTGTTAAACACTTGTGTGGGCCTCAGCCCCGGGTACCTTGATGCATAGGTCTGGGATGTGCCCAGGAATTTGCATTCCTAACAAGCTCCCAGGTGATGCTGGTGCTATCTTGTCTGCAGGGCATACTTTCAGTAGGGCTGTTCTAAAACACAGCTGTGACCCTTTAGCGCTCTTGGTAGCTTACCCCCCTCCCTTTAATGGCTCTATATTACCCTCAGGATAAAAAAAAAATCTATGCACTTGAGTATTCCCATAAAGGCTTCCATTATCTAACCCCAGCAGGGATGCCACGTACTGTTACACAGTTTGTGCACTGCATAAAGACATATCACCAAGGGGATGAAATCCATTAAGCGCTGGGCTGTGTCTAGGACGAGGAAGCCCACTAGGAACTAAGAATGGCACTTCTTTTTCTCCTTGCCAGAACAGCTCAGGGGCCTGAGGGTGGGGGAGTAGCCATTGTCTTCTAATTGATACAAAAGCACTTGGTAGGCCCGTGGTGATCCTGCCCGAGAGCATCGCTCCAGCCCCGCTTCCTTCCCACGCCTCTGTCTGCTTCTCTCTGCTTCCCACTCCCTGAGGAAGGCTTGCTGACCCAAAGCTGAGTCCATGCTCCCTGTGCGTGCTTCCAAGAGCAGGCTGCGCTGGCTTAAGGGCAGCAGCCTTGACGTGCCGTCCCTGTGCCTTCCTGGAGGTCCTCTGTGTCTTCCTTGCCAGCCTGTCGTGGGTTCCTGGAGACGGGGTGCCTAGGCCAGGGCCGAGCACCTGCTACAGAGCTCAGTGAATGTCTGTTGTGGATTTCACTCTGCAGCCGTGGACTCTCCTAGCTGCCACACCCCAGCACGCCATTTGTGGCTTTCTCTTAAGCATTTTATTTAGCAATAATTGGGAATTCACTAAGAAGTTGCAAATGCCAGCACAGAGAGCTCTAGCCTTTTCACAACTTTCCTTAATGTTAACATCACATGTAGCCGTGATAATATTCATCAGAACCAAGAAATCACATCAGCACCTTACTCTGCCTAAACTGCAGACCTTTGAGGAAACCCCACTTCAGCCACAGGGGCTCTTTCGTCTCTTGCAGGTTCTCACAGGACACTTAGTTGTCAAGTCTCCTTGTTGTCCTCCGATCTGTGACAGTTTCTTGGTCTGCCTTTGTCTTCCCATGACCCTTGAACTTTGTAAGAGCATTTATCAGTACTCCGTCTGGATTTGTCTGATGCTTTCTCATAATGGGATGAAGTTACGGGGAGGAAGTTCACGGAGGGGTGTGCCCTGGTTGCCACGTCGTGAACCGAGGACTCTGGCAGCCCTGTTGCTCCTCACTGGTGAAATGAACCTTCAGCGCCTGGCTCAGGCACTGTCTGCCAGGTCCATGCACGTTAAAGCCACGCCTTTCCCCTTTCTACCCTGCAGTTGTTCAAAGTGGGTCGGTAGGTCTAGCCCACGTGTAAGGGGAATGAAGCCCCCCTGCTGAAGGGAAAAGCATCCAAGAATTTCTGGTCATATGGTAGAGCCACGGCAGCAATGAGTAAGCCTGGGGAAGGAAAGAATTGGGAGTGATACTCTGATGCTCGGGAGATGTCATTGCTCCCTCCTTTCACCCACCGGGTGCAGCATGCGCCCCGGGGTCCTGCCTTCAGCGAGCACTGCTGCGGGATCTGGTGGTGATTTCCCGGTCTCCTCCAGCCTGCCGGCCAGCGCCCCTTTCTCTGGTACATGCCACATCTCGCAGTTCTTCTGCTTAGTTCCATGTTCCATTCTACCATTCTCAGCCCTGGCTATCTGTCAATCTCCTGGGAAGCCTTAAAGATGATGGCTAGGAACTTACAGCCTGAAGATTGGACTTGGTTGGTCTGGCTGGGCCCAGGCCTTGGTATGTATTTTTTTAAGATTTATTTATTTATTTGAAAAGCAGAGTTACACAAGGTAGAGACAAAGAGTGCGAGGTCTCCCATCCATTGGTTCACTCCCCAAATGGCCGCAACAGCCAGAATTGGGCTGATCCAGAGCCAGGAGCCAGGAGCTTCTTCTGGGGTCTCCTACATGGGTGCAGGGGCCCAAGGACTTGGGCCATCCTCTACTGCCTTCCCAGGCCATAGCAGAGAGCTGGATTGGAAGTGGAGCAGCCGGGACTAGAACCGGGGCCCATATGGGATGCCAGCACTGCAGGCGGTGGCTTTACCCACTATGCCACAGCGCTGGCCCTGGCATTGGTATTTTCTTTTTTTTTTTTAAGATTTATTTTATTTATTTGAAAGGCAGAGGTACAGAGAGAGGTAGAGACAGAGAGAGAGGTCTTCCCTCTGCTGGCTCACTCCCCAGATGGCCGCAATGGCCAGAGCTGCGCCAATCTGAAGCCAGGAACCAAGAGCTTTCTCTGGGTCTGCCTCCTGGGTGCAGGGGCCCAAGGACTTGGGCCATCTTCTACTGCTATCCCAGGCCATAGCAGAAAGCTGGATCGGAAGAGGAGCAGCCGGGACTAGAACCGGGCCCATATGGGATGCCAGGACTTCAGGCCAGGGCATTAACCCGCTGCGCCACAGCTCTGGCCCCATGGCCTTGGTATTTTCTAAAAGGATCCCTGACCCTGCCCAGTAGTTGTGCAGCTTCCCTGGGAGGTTGTCTTCTCTCTCTAGCAAAGCCAGTGACTCCCATGTCTGGGTTCCCAGAGGACTTGGCTCCCTGTGAATGTCCTCAGTGCCTGTGTTGTCCCCAGAGCCCGGCCCGGTACAAAGTGAGTTCTGTGTGGATATTGTAGATTCAAAGAATGAGTACGTCTCAACAGAATCTGTAGCTGACTGTGCCCAGGAGTGGCAGGTTCCCACACTCTCTCGCTGGCTTCGTGGCCTTAGGACAGCAAGGTCAGCAGTAGAGTGCCAGTCCTAGACGCTTTCCTGTTGTCATTCAAGTCCTCAGCTCTCCATGAAAAGAAAGGCAGTATGATCAGGAAGTCACAGACGCGCACACGCGGGGCTCTGGGTGTTCGTGCTCTTCAGACAGAATGTATGCATGCTGTGCTTGTTTCATTTTTCATTTTTAATTTAAAGGTTTGTTTTGTTTTTTTTTTTTTTTTTTTTTTTTTTTTTTTTTTTTTTTTGCTTATTGTTTTGAAAGAGAAGGAGACAGAGATGGTCCATCTGCTAGTTCACTCCCCAAGGGCCCTTAGCAGCTGACTGAGCCAGGCTGAAGCCAGGAAGCCAGAATTCAATGCAGGTCTCCCATGTGGGTAGGGGGGAGCCAAGTCCTTAAGCCATCCCCTGCCACCTCCCAGGGTGCACATTCGTAGGAAGCTGGAATCGGAAGTGGGAGCCAGGACTCAGCCCAAGCACTCTGATGCTGATTGCAGGCTTGCCAAACAGCATCTTAACCTCTGTGCCAAACACTTGCCCCTTGTGTTGCATTCTTAAGTCATCAGGAAACTAAAGAGCCTGAAATACACTGCCAAACAAGAGATGGCATTGAGATGTTTGTCTCTGCGTCAGCCCAGGTGGCAAAGACCTTTTTTTTTTTTTTTTGGAATTTTTTTACAGTAGACAGGAAAAGGAGAAAAATGTTCAATCTATTGTTTTTTTGTTTGTTTTTTTGTTTGTTTTTTTGACAGGCAGAGTGGACAGTGAGAGAGAGAGAGAGACAGAGAGAAAGGCCTTCCCTTTGCCGTTGGTTCACCCTCCAATGGCCGCTGCGGCCGGCGCACTGTGGCCAGCGCACCGCGCTGATCTGAAGGCAGGAGCCAGGTGCTTCTCCTGGTCTCCCAAGGGGTGCAGGGCCCAAGCACTTGGGCCATCCTCCACTGCACTCCCGGGCCATAGCAGAGAGCTGGCCTGGAAGAGGGGCAACTGGGACAGAATCCGGTGCCCCAACCAGGACTAGAACCTGGTGTGCCGGAGCCGCTAGGCAGAGGATTAGCCTATTGAGCCACGGCACCGGCCAATCTATTGTTTTAAGGTTAAAGAAAAATAAGTGAGTTGAACCTGTTGTTCAGTGAGTGGACTATGTTTATCTATTTCGCCCACAGCTTTGTTAAAACTCTCAGCTGTTCAGATTTCCAAAGACCAAGGCGGAAGCCACTGGAGAAAATCAGGAGCAGAGGGGGTGGGGTCACTCGGGGTGCTGACCTGCCCCGAGGGCTTCACATGAAGTCACACGTGGAGGAGCAGGAAGGGAGGGTCCTGGGCTGCAGAGAATGCTTCTGGAGCCTCAGGCCGCGTGTGGGCAGGTCTTGGCCCAGTCCACACTATTATGGGTGTCTTTGTTTTGATTTTAAAAATATATTTATTTGCTTGAGAGGCAGAGACAGCTCCCATCTGCTGGTTCACTCCTAAATGAGCAGGCAGAAGCCAGGAGCTGGGGACTCAGCCTGGCTCTCCCATCGTGGGTGAAAGGAACCCGAAAACTTGAGCCATCCCTACTGCCTCCCAGAGTCTACTTTAACAGCAAACCAGGACTTGAACCAGGGCACTTGGACATGGAATGCAGGTGTCTTAACTGGTATCTTTTTCTTTTCTCTCTCTCTTTTTTTTTTTGACAGGCAGAGTTAGACAGAGAGAGAGACAAAGAGGAAGGTCTTCCTTCTGTTGGTTCTCCCCACAAATGGCTGCCTCGGCCTGCACACTGCACCAATCCAAAGCCAAGAGCCAGATGCTTCCTCCTGGTCTCCCATGCAGGTGCAGGGCCCAAGCACTTGGGCCATCCTCCACTGTACTCCTGGGCCACAGCAGAGAGCTGGCCTGGAAGAGGAGCAACCGGGACAGAACCAGTGCCCCAACCGGGACTAGAACCCGGGGTGCTGGCGCCGCAGGCGGAGGATTAGCCTAGTGAGCCGCGGCGCTGACCCTTAACTGGTATCTTAACCACTAAGCCAAATACTTGCCCCTCCTCAGTTTTTAAAAAAAAAAATTCCATGTAACTGTTAGTGAAATACCACCTTGCCTTGGACCACGAGGCGAATGTGGACCTCACATTTGTAACCTGATGTGTGTGTCAGTTGGACACTAAGTTCACCTGTTCAGACCACACTGTGCTTCTTCACTTTAGAGATGTCTTGAATGGGGTGATTGTTAGATATGCCTGCAGCCCTCCCAGGCCAACCCCTGGTTGCTATTCTGTGCCAAACCTCAGCACCAGCATCCATGCACCTGCTGAGAGGTAGCACTGCCAAGGGACTGAGGCGGCAGAGACCACGTCGGATTCTGGTCGTCACCTGTCCCTCTGGTGCTTCTTACTGCTACCCTCGCTCTGTATTCTGCTGTGTCACCTCCCTTCCCCTCACTGTCCACAGCTGAGGAGTGGGGATACCTGTGAAGGATCCTAATCGTTTCATTTTTGAGGATGAGATGAGATGGTTTACCCACAAGGTACCCTGCCAGTGCCGGGGACCTGTACTCCAAAATGGAGTTATTTTGGTCATGATTGCATCATCCAACCACCTGCTTCTGAGTCGTGGCCACACCCCTCATCCCTGTCTTATCTTGGTCTGTCCCATAACCTACATGTACCACTGTATCCCCTCCTCCTCAAGGCCAGAACCTTGCCATGGCTCCACCTGCACCTGGAGCCCAGCACTGCACAGTCCTGCTTGTTTAGGACACACACCTTTCCTGATGGGGCTCCTGTAGGGGATGCGTTTCCTCCTGTTCCCCCCGCCTCGCCTGCCCCTCACTTCAACCAGGTAGAGGGGCAGCCTCTGCATCCCCAGGTGTCCCCTGTTCTGTAGCAGCTGGAGTCTTGGTGCAGAAACTTGAATCTCTCATGGACTCCCTGAAGCCTGACTCCTGGAGCCATTCTGTAACATAAAACAGAAACTGAAATCAGAATTGGTATTTCACCCTGGAAGCACCTGAGGCCCAGAGAAGTTAAGCAGATTGCTCGAGCCATACAGCTGATTGAATCATTTATGCATGCAAGAGGATGAGACGCTGAGCAAACACCAGATAAGATCCTTGTCTTCTTGGAGCTTAAAATCAGACAAAGGAGTCAGCAAAAGTTTTCAGTAATGGCTAAGAGTAAATATCTTAGGCTTCAGGGTTTCTATTTAATTTTTTTTTCAGATTTATTCATTTATTTAAAAGGCCGAGTATCAGAGAAAGAGGGAGAGAGAGATCTTCCGTCTGCTGGTTCACTCCCCTAATGACCGAAACAGCCAGCACTGGGCCAGACTGGAGCGGGAACTCTACCCTGGTCTTCCATATTAGAGGCCATTTCCTGCTGCCATTCCAGGTGCACTGGCAAGGAGCTGGATCAGAAGCAGAGCAGTCAGGACTCGAACTGGCACTCTGATATGGGATGCCAGTGTGGCAAGTGATGGCTTAACCCGCTGTATCACAATGCCAGCTCCAGCCTCAGAGTCTCTGTCGCAACCACTTGATCCTGCTGTTGCCTGAACACAGCCATCAACAATACCTGAATGGGCAGCATGGCTGTGTTCCAGTAAACTTGGCTTACCAAAACAAGATGGTAGGTTAGATTTCACTCGCTGATCATGTTTTCTAAACTGGAGAAGGGACTCATTGATGACGTAATTGGATGACGTGATGAAAAGTTAGTGGCAAAAAGGGAGACAAGTGGCTCTAGGAACACAGAATAGGAGGGCCTGGGAGGCAAAAAAAAAAATGTCATGTCAGGCACAGTCTATGGATGAGGGTCGTCAGTAAGACAGAAGAGAGGCATGGGAAGGAAGAAGAGTCTGAAGCAGACAGAGCAGCTGGTGCAAAGGCCCTGGGGAGGAAGGGACTGTGGCTCTGTTCAGGTGTCACCTAAGGCTTGGAGCACCATGGATGGGTCAGCACAGGTGAGGCCTGCTCATGCAATCAGCTGACAAGACCCACAGGTTGAGATTGGACTCACTCCCGAGACCTGTGTGAAGCCCTTGTTTTTAATGACGTGATTGGATTTCTGTTCAGAAGGGCTGGCTCTGGTGTCTGGCTGGGGATCTCACTGTTAGCAGCCAGAGGAGAAGGGGCCCTGCAGTCAGAGCCCAGCCCTGGAGCCCTGGAGCCCTGGGCTGGCCTGGCCTGTGTGCCTCAGGAGCCTTTCCCCTGCTAACCCTTGGTTTTATGTCCATGGCTCTAACAGCTCTTCCCTTGCCTCTGCTTCCACACCAAGATTCATCTTGCATTCTGCATTTGCAGCCACAGCTCCATCCCGTTCCATTTTTCTCACCTTTTTTCTTTCCCTCCCCAGCCCAATTCCCCACTAACTCTGTAAAACTTGCAAGTTAAATTTTTCAAAGGCTGTTTCTGACAAAGCAGTGGGAATTAGATTTGGTGAAGCCCTTCATAAAAAATTGAAGACACGCTATATTAACATACATTGATTTATTCATAGTGTTTCATTACAAGTAAGTGAGGATCCTGTAATACCAGGAAAGGTTAGGAGAGCAGAGGAGCACGGTATATTATATTGACAGCTCGGTGGAAATTGAGTCGCTTTTGGATTGAATTTGGAGCGCAGGAAAGGAATTGGCTAGTAAATAAGGCATGAGTTTTACCTCCCAGTGTCTGTATATCAGTGTGGTTGCCACCAGCCCAGGCAGGGAGATGGGGGAGGCTTTTGCAAAATGCAAGGGTGTGTCTTCCCTGCTGGTGTGCTGGCATTGGTGGCCACAGGCAGAACTCAGTAAGCATCTGCCTTTTTCTGCTGTTGGGGAAAGCCAGACTCCAACCTCCCCTCCACTTGCTACTCTGGTCCCATTGGGTTTTTCTCAGCCCCAGCCTTTTTGCACTGCAGGCCTCCTAGTTCCCTGTTCGCCTCTTGGCTCTGCTCTGACTTGTATCTGCACTCACTGACATGTTCCATCCTCTGTGGAGACGCCTCCCTGGGCACTTTGTCTTGGTTATGCACTTCTCAGCAGCAGATCCTGAGACAAGGATTCAGATAGAGACTAGGAGGTTTTAGGAAACATTGGTTAAGGGGTGGCATGGGAGGAAGAGAAGAGCAGGCGGCCAGTGGCCACTGTGTGCTCTGGCCAGCAAGTGGAGGACCCCGGGTTGCTGTAGAGGTATCACGGGAAGAGGGCCTGGGAAGTTTATGCATCAATGCCCAGGAGTCTCTGGGGATGCTGATGACCAAGCACTCACAGAGAGCACCTGCGGAGAAAGCCCTGGCGCACAGAGGGCAGATGCTTGCCTCTGCAAGGGGCTCGGTGGGCAGGGGGACACAGGAGATGCTCCAGAGAGTCTTAAGCCAGTGTTCATGTTCACCTGCATAACGATGTGCGTTCTGGGCCTCTGCTTGTAACAACCCGAGTCCGTCAGCTCTCTGTGCCCCTCCTTCTGGGAAGACTGCTTCCAGAAAAGTTAGGTTTCTGTCCTCAAGGCTGTGGCATCCACCGATAGACCATTACTGCTTAATATGGGAGAGAGAGATCACCTTTTTCTCCAAAATATTTGCTGCCACTATCGGAAACAGCTAATTGCTTGTTTTTTAAAGATTTATTTTATTTATTTGAAAATTAGAGTTATAGAGCAAGCAGGAGACACACACACACACACACACACTCACAAACACACACAGATATCTTCCATCTACTGGTTCACTTCCCAAATGGCCACGACATCCAGTGCTGGGCCAGGCCAAAGCAGGAGCCTGGAACTCCATCCAGGTCCCCCACGTGGGCGGCAGGGGCCCAAGTACTTGGGGAGGTAGATCAGAAGTGGAGTAGCCTGGACTCAAAGCAGCTCACATATGAGATGCCGGTGCTGCAGGCAGTGGCTTAACCTGCTGTACCACAACGTCAGCCCCAAAGTTGCTTATTTTTTAAGTAAAAGTAGAATGTTCCTTTTTCACCCGGGTTTGGTTATCCTTGTAAGTATGAGGATAAAGTCACGTAAGCTATCAGAATAGCTGATTTATTTCTCTAGAGTGCAAGTCACTTGAGGACAGGGCCTGGTCTGTATTCAGCTGGGGTCTCCAAGAGGCACACAGTGCAGTGCCGGGAACACAGGAGTTTGCAGTAGTAAACAATGGGAAAAAGGAATGTTTTCCAACTGGAGAACTGTTCTGCAGGCCTGGCAGGGTGTTGCAGAGTAGCGAGCACAGACTTTGGAGTCAGACGGATCACGTAGCAGCATGCGGCTCTCACTGCCGTAATGAGGGAGAGAAGCCACACACGAATGAGCACAGACTGTAGGCGTTGCTTTGTGCAGAGTTCAAAACCAAATAGAACTTGTCCGTGCAGTTAGATGTCAGACCAGATCATCTTTGTTGGGTGAGCAGGGAGCACTAGAAGCTTGTGGAAGACGAAGTCTTGAGTGTAGTTTGAAAATAATCATAGAGCTGTGTGCCTTTATGTATGCATCTTATACTTCAATGAAAGCTTTCTAATGGAACGACCTAGATAATATAAATAAGAAATCCTGTGTTTGCAGCTGTGTGATTCAGAGACCAATGTAAACAAACGTACCTTTAATAAGGTTTTTCACACACTGTTAGAAGTACCCTTTCATGGCAGGGTAAGTACAGAGATGGAGATCGGGCACGTCACGACTTTTATGAGACCTGGACACTGCTATGTCCGTCGGCAGTGGTGTGGATCATTGTGGAGAACCTCAGCCAGTTATTCCCGGACTCACAGGCTGACTCACGGGTGCAGTGGGCTCAGATCACAATGGGTGTTCAGTGGATTGGAAGACCCAAAACTTGGTGTGCTCCACAGATTGTTTGAAAAGTGCTGTTTTTTTTTTTTTTAAATACCTGTTGCTTCCAGTTGAGTCTCAGTTTATCCGTCATTCAAGTGAAAATAACAAAATGTCCTGACTCTCCCAAGATTTTAGGGAAAACAAACAAGTCTAAGCATTAGATAGCATCAGACAATCAACCCTGTTCCGTGGAATATGGGTCTGCACTTTTACCAAGCCTTCGAATGCTTCTTATCGGACCACTGCTCTTGGATACTGCACTGTGGCTGTGCTGCCCAGTACGGTGGCCACCAGCCATTACAGACTGCCACGCTTTTGAAATGTGGCTAATCCACATTGAGGTGTGCTGTAAGGGGAAAAAAATCGGATTCCTAAGACTTAACATAAATAACAGAATATAAACTTTCTCATTAAATGGTTTTGTGTTGATCATAAGATTGGCATGATGTTAAGGATGTATGGGGTTCAACAAGGTATATTATTGAAATATTTTTCGGCCAGCGCCGCAGCTCACTAGGCTAATCCTCCACCTAGCGGCACCGGCACACGGGGTTCTAGTCCCAGTCGGGGCGCCGGATTCTTTCCTGGTTGCCCCTCTTCCAGTCCAGCTCTCTGCTGTGGCCCGGGAGGGCAGTGGAGGATGGCCCAAGTGCTTGGGCCCTGCACCCGCATGGGAGACCAGGAGAAGCAACTGGCTCCTGCCTTCGGATCAGTGCGGTGCGCCGGCCGCAGCGTGCCAGCCGTGGCGGCCATTGGAGGGTGAACCAATGGCAAAAGGAAGACCTTTCTCTCTCTCTCACTATCCACTCTGCCTGTCAAAAAAAAAAAATATTTTTCAATTCCTTTACTGTGACCACAGTCTGCTCCTGTTGTACAAGGCTGCTCCAGTGTGTCAGCCAGCATCGTGACATTCAGAGTCTGGGGTCACAGGTGAAGTGGACAGGAGCAGGCAGCTGAGCAGAGCTTGCTGACCGGGCTCACGTGCCCTTGACTTGCCTCTCTGTTGTTCCTCCAAAGAGCTCCAGGTTCCTGAGCAAAGCACTCACTTGTTTATTTGCTGGTTTGTCATTCAGATCAACTACAAGGCTGTTGGCTCACTGGACCCAAGTGCGGATCTATCCAGCCAGAGGGGGAAGGTGTTCAAGCTCCGAAATGAAACCCACCACCTCTTTGTGGGTCTGTATCCGGGGACCACCTACTCCTTCACCATCAAGGCCAGCACAGCCAAGGGCTTTGGGCCCCCAGTTACCACTCGGATCGCCACTAAAATTTCAGGTATCTCTTTTATAAAAAGGAGAGGAAGAAAGCCCTCCCCTCCCCCCATTCCTGTTTTCCTGGGAGTGAGAAGAGGCAGAGGCAACTGTCACTGTGTGGTATGGGAGAGTTAGGACAGTGCAGTCCCTTGGAGGTTACCTTTGTCGTCTCATGAAGGAAACTTAATCAATGAATTATCTAAAGTCTAAAAAAAACATGAATTAGGTGGTATTTCACCAAGTAATGGCTATAGGGTTGAATTAAATCACATACTTCATATTATTTTGGCTCACATTTATTTTCAAAATACATGGAAATTGCATTTTATGAAAAAGCCATGCATGGATCTCAAAAAGATTTTGCACTAAGATAAACTCATATTTTTAATTCTATTTTTCCGTGAATGTTTGGTGTACCCTTGTTTCTTGCCTACAAATTGACTTGTAAATTTATTTTCAGGAATATTCCTTTTGCCAGTAGGAGAACACAACACAAGTTCTCATGAATTGTCTGATGAGTGACTGTATGAACGTCCATTAGCCATGGTGGTCCCAGGTTGCAAATGCCATTACTAGTAGGTCCCCTCCACTGCTAGACCACACCAAAGCAGAATTATATCAGATATTTTTACAACTTTCATTTCATACATGCAATTCTGGGTTGCATACAAACATACTTTGCACATTGTTTTGCAAACGCCATGGAGTTTGTTTGTAGCTTAATGTTTCCACTTATCCTTATCCCATAAGCGTTTCCCACATTATTTTCATTATAATGTTCTGTCAAGTGGATGGACATAATTTAATTAAACATTCCCCTGTGGTTGGATACATTTGGTGCTTCCATTTTTTTCATAAAATAACGCTTCAGTAAACAGGTTACAAAGTAAAGTTTAATCTGTTAGCTTGGATTATGACTTTAGGATTAAATTCAGAAATTGAAAAGCCAAATTAAAGGGCATGTGGGGTTTAATAGCTCTTAATACAAATGACTAAATTACCTTTTCAAAGTATTAGATTTAGTTGCACTCCTATCAGTCGGGTATTGGTGGGGAGGGGCCCAAGGAAGCAGAAAAGTAGGGGAGCCTGGTTTATCATCGCTTGAATGCACATTTTCAATGTGTCTGACAAGGTCGGCCCTGTGTCCACGTCTTTGTGAAATTCTGTTTCTTGCAGGAATCTGTTTGGTTTCTTGCCAGTTACTGGCCACGTCGCTGCCACCATTTCCAAGACTCGTGCACCTGGCAGGAATTTAGGGCCGCCTGGAAGCCAGAGCCTCCTTTGCCATCAGCCTCAGAGGCTGTGTGATGCTCGTCCGCTGTCTGCAGCCACCTCCACTGTCTTTAAGGAGGGCGTGGAGGGGAGCATTTTTGCTGTCTGTTTCTGAACTCATCTTCACTCTCTGTCACCTCCCCAGCTCCATCGATGCCCGAGTACGACACAGACACTCCACTGAATGAAACTGACACCACCATCACGGTGATGCTGAAGCCGGCCCAGTCCCGCGGAGCCCCTGTCAGGTGATGCGGCGTCTTCATTTGGAGTTTTCAGTTGTCCTTCTGTGCACTCTGTGCTCTCCTGGTTGAATCGTGTGATTGGCAGGGCTGGCTGGGAGCGAGACTTCCCCATAGGAAGAGAGGGGACTTCTGAGCCAGGATCCTCTCCCGCTACAATGGGGTATTCAGAAGGCCTGAGATGGTCTGGGAGAGAACTTTCTGGAAAATAGTTATATGAACTTAGTTAGTGGATCACATGGCCTGGACACACAACCTGCCATCCCAGCAAGATCACCTTACTGGCTTCTGGTAGCAAACAGATTAGACAGACTTGCTGAATTCTCAAAGCAACCATTCAGAGGTTACAAATGGGAGGAGATCTGGGGGCTGGTTCACTTTAGGGCCACAGTGCCTTAGAGTTCTGCAAAGGCCCTTACTGTCAAGGTTCCATTGATGACGTTAGCAAGAACTCACTGGAGTTTAGGAGCGGGCTGATTCCCGGGACAGCAGAGCCATCACAGTGGCCAAGCTGGCTGCTGTCGGTTCTTGAGGGGTCAGAAGTGTGGGCATCTATTTCAAACAAGCTATGCTTTGCACAAGGGCAGCGATGTTGACTGTTGTTTTCCTCAGAACTCTAGGGAAGAGGACTGTAGTCCCTTGAAATGAAGCAGTGTTGGGTGGATTAGCTTTCTAGTTGGTTCAGTTCCGTTCCACAAGCATGCCTTGAACGCTAGGAAAGGTGTACACAACGTGGCAGATAAGAATGATTCATTCAACACACATTTTGTTTGTTTTTATTTGAAAGGCAGAGAGAGAAAGACAAAGATCTTTCATCCGCTGATTTATTCCACAAATGCCTGAAGCCAAAGCCGGGAGCCCAGAACTCAGTCCAGGTCTCCCACATGGGTGGCACTTAACGCACATTTTTACCAAGCACTTTCTCTGTCTCAGGTCCTGTTTAAGTGCTTGGAGTATAACAGTGACTGCACCGTGAATAAGTCATGTTCTAAAGAAAGTCAAACTCTAGTTGAGATAGTAAAATAATAGTTCAGTTACAACATAGAGAGTGCAGCCTGGTCGAGATACGCACAGGTCCTCATGAGTTGAGGAAGAGTTCTCTGAGGAAGTGACACGGAACTGTGTCTTAAATATCGTGTGAGATTTTGTTGATGGGTGGTCATGTGGCACAGTGGTTCAGATCCTACTTGGGACACCTGCATCCCATATCAGAGTGCCTGGGTTTGCATCCCAGCTCTTCTGACTTTAGATTCTTGCCAGTGTGTACCCTGGAAGGCATCAGGTAATGGCTCAAGTAGTTGGGTCCCTGCCATGCATGTGGGAGACCCAGATTGAATTCTGGGCTCCTGCCTTCAGCTTGAGCCAGGTCCAGCTGTTGTAGGCATTTAGGAAGTGAACCAATGGATGGAAAAATCTCTGTCTACCTTTCAAATAAATAAATGTTTTAAAAAAGATTCTGTCGAAGTTTCAAGAATGCCCAGCACAGGAATCACAAGGAGGAGACAAGCAGCTAGAATGGGAGAAACCATGAGTTGTTTGCCTTATTTAAATTTATTTATTTATTTATTTGAAAGGCAGAATAACCAAGAAAGAGGAGGAAAAAAAAGAGATCTTGCATCTTCAGGTTCACTCCACAAATGGCTGCAATGGCCAGGCCTGTACCAAGCCAAAGCCAGGAGCCTAGAACTCCATCCAGGTCTCCCACATAGATATCAGGGACCCAAGTACTTGGGTCATCTTCTTCTGCTTTCCCAGGCACCTTAGAAGGGAGCTGAATCAGAAGTGGATCAGCTGGCTCTCCGATACACCATGCCAGTCGTTAAAGCAACTTAACCACTGTGCCCCAGTGCCTTAACATGAAGCCCAAGAGAGGTGTTGTGGCATAAGAACAGGAGGCGCGTTTCGGATGCCAGGCGGCACTGAAAGACCGGGAGGAGCCTCTGGAGAGTGCCACTGGAGGCCAGGATGCCAGCCCGGGAAAAGGCTTTTGAGATGGCCAGAGCTTCATTCTACCCGGCAACTGGAGATGATAGAGCAGATAGAATCAGCCTCAATCAACTTGAAAATTCCTCTCTCATCTCAGGATTGTGGGCAGTGCTCCCCACTAAGCCAGGTGAGGCTTCAGGCCCTGTGACAGATGTAGATAATGCCCGTGGAGCATCTGACCACTGAGCTTTTGTCTTGTAGTCTGTGTGTTGGTCGTTCCAGGGCTGCCTACCTGTATTAAGCCAAAACAGATGGTGGCCCTTAAGTCAAATCACATTATTCATCCCCTGCTTTTCTTCCAGTTACACTGATGTAACATTGTCAATTTTCTCTATACCTGTGAGATACAATTCACATTTTCAAATGAAGAAACTGAGAGGCAGGGATGCCCTCAGCGTGCACAGAGAGATAAGTAGGAGACGCAGGTTTGAATTCAGGTCTTCGACTTGTCAAATCCTGAATTCCATTATGGCCACCCGGCCTTCCTCCCTTTCATAGTTCTCTCTTCTTTTACACAATAGCATTAGTGGCTGTTTGAAAATATCAAAAGCTTCCCAGATGGCAAAAGAATATCTCAAAGAAGGAAAGAAGATTACCCAAGGTTGTACAGCTGACCCAGAGCACAGCCCAGATCTGACCCGAAGGCCCTGTTCCAAGGATGCAAGCCTATGAAAGTATCAAGACAGGGACTCAGTGCGCTGGCATCCCACTGTGTGCTTGCAAAGGCTTACGATTTAGTTCAGTTCCCCCACAGGCCTTTGGCTGGGGGACAGAGAGGAAGGAGAGGGGGCGTGGACGCAATGTGGGGTTGGTAGCAGTGAACCTGGATTAAGAGCTCGCTGCGTGACCTTGGTCAAGATGCTGTATCTCTGAGATTCAGTTCCCTCTGTCTGAGTAGTATTACCAGCCACTTTCGCAGAAGCTAAATGTATTATGTAAGTTTTCAAGACTGCATAGCCCTAGAGACCAATACCTTTTGCCCCCAGAAAAGGGGCCTTCTAATAAGCCCAGAGTGAAGTGAGCGGGAAAGCTGTCCCAGTTTCCAGAAACAGATGCTCTCACACTTTCCCTCTGAGCCTACGTCCTCTTAGCTTGCAGATCTGTTGCAGACTTCAGTGCATTTCAGGAGAGGGAAAGGGTTGAAAGTACCCCCAACAGCGATGAGAAATTACATTGGCAGGGAGCAAAGAGGTGGGGCAACTCCACACAACACACACAGGGACGAAGAATTCAAGGCGTCTGCAAACTGCAGCCCCCACAACTATGCCTGGTCATGACTTGCTCCTGCTCTACCAAAGTCTTCAGCTGAAGAAGCCTGAGAACTTCCACCTAGTGAGCAAGCATTTGCCATGTGCCTGTCACTGTACATAGCACTATCTCTGTCCTCACAAATTCTGATAATAGTCTCTGTTTTTCAGACATGGATATTGAGATAAACAGAAGCTAAGTGAGTTTGCCCAGGTCACGAAGCAAACAAATGGTACATTCAGAATTTAACAGTGGAGCTGACCCCAAGTCCACGTTCATTTCAGTGTACCAGTGTACCTCCCTAGGAGATAGGTTTGCCTGATATGTTTTGGTGACATTTCTATCCAAAAAAATTAAATGTCACTGCTCAAAGGGGAAATGGTTGGTGTCTGGAAATGTCTGGTGGCTTTTCTTCCCAAGGGTCTGGATCACTGAGGGTGGACATATACCACTTTCTGGAATTAAGTTCAGACCATTGCTGGGGCATTTGCCAGGAAGAGGAAAGAGACTCCCCAATGTCACCCAGCAAGACTTTCAGGACAACTGCAGTGACAGAAGTGGAAATACTGCAGTACGTTTGAGTTACTTTGGCCTTTTTTCCACCTGGAATGCCAGGCACTAGGATGTGCATATGGGAGGCAATTGATCATTATGTCATTCAACCACTTGTTATGTCCAGGGAAGTAAACCAAGCAACTGGGGAGACAGCAGGAAACAAGACAGACACATGCCTGCCTTCTTGAGGCTTATTATCCAGTAAATGTGTCTGTGAGTCAGGTGAGGAGGCGGGACACTAAGCGGGTAAGCAGACAAGATGATGAATAGACATAGGAAGCTGTTGGCGACAGTGACTGTGCTGAGAGGGGCAGGAGACTGGCCCAAGAGAGGAGAACCACTGAGGAAAGAGGACCACTGGGGAGTCCTGCAGACTGGGGAGACAGCAGCTTGGGCTGTCTATAACCCAAGACCCCCAGAGCTCACTACATACGCTGGGTCCAGGAGCCCTGAACCCTAATTTACCATTGATAGTTCCCTGGATTAGAACTTACAATCGACAATTCCTTTCCTCACACTCTACCATCTAATCCTCTCTTGCCTGGTGAGCAAGCTGATTGGGAAATAACATCTCAACTTCAGAGGAGGAAACTGAAGTTGAAGTTGCTCAGTGGCTGGTCCAAGGTTGCGGGGCTCAGAAGTCCAGTTGTTCATCATGGACCTAATTCCCTTCCTCTGAGTTCATTTCTCCCCAAGAAACCATGCGCTTCCCAGTCTTGATGTTTCAAGCGAGGATGCTCTAAGGTGAACCTCTGCTAATTAGGTGGTAGGTGCTGGGCTGGGCAGGGCAAGTTCTCAGGGATCATCTAACTTGTAGAACCTTTCCCAAAGTCACATCTGAGCCGCAGCCTCTAGGCCCCACCCAGCTAGGCTGTCTTCTCTCCTGCTAGTGATGCCAGGCCCCTTGCAAAGCTGAAATGCAGGCCCTACCCTGCTGCTTGCTGCCCCTTCCAAGTTCCCTGGGTCTGACTGTGTCTGGTAGGCCTTACTGTGCAGGACAGTGCGGTGGGCAGCTCCCACACCCTCACATCCCCTTCCAAACCACCTCGCAGCTTGGCCTATTTTTCTAATCCTCCACAATGGAGATTTATTGCTTTTGCATTGCTTTCCCCCGGCCTTCAAAGATTTATTGGTTTTTAAGTGACAGAATCCCAGAATTGCTTAAAAGATCAATCAAATAGTGACTAGAATCTAATATTCAGTTCTGACACAACACGCCGAGCCTTCTTCCCCCACGCCCTGCCTGTCATGCTGATGTATCTGTGGTAACCTTTGTAAGAAACTAACTTGGCCGTGCGTTCATCACCCGTAATGCAGTCCCTGAAGGGGGACGGGGGGCAGAGCCCCAGATTCTGGGGCAGACCTCCCGTACTCCAGCCAGCTTCCTTGGGGATGGCCTTTGTTGCCCTTCCATGCCCTTCCCGTCCAATCAGTCACCGAGTCCGTCCATTTGACTTCATTACCAGCCCTGGGCTAGACTCCGCCGCTCCACCGCCATGCTCTAGCCCCAGTCCCCTCTCCTGGCAGGGTGTCCTTGCCAGTCCTCTGCCCAGAGCCTCTCTTCCTTCAATGCATCCTCCAGGGAACTGCTGGAGAGGCCCTTTGGGAGAACAAACTGGATCAAGTTACCTTCCCTGCCTAAAGTTCCTAAATGGGTGACTGCTTCTGTAGTGCATCCAACGCAGGCTTAGAGTGGAATTCAAGGCTCTTCGGCGTGTGGCCTTCCCCCTTTTCTGGTTTCAGCCTTGCACTCTACCCATTACTGCGTTGCACAATGAACTGTGTGGATCCTTCATGGTGCTTTCCTGAGCTTTTAACTGTGTTGTGCATTTGTTTGTATGATCTCTTTGGGTTTGCTTTTTATATATATGGCCCGCACTAGGCTGTGAGCACCAAGAAATCTGTAGGCGTGGCATTCCTGGGTCTCCTATTTGCAGGACAGTATCTGACGTGTAGTATGTGCTCCTTAAAAGGAAAAGGAAAAGGTTCCTGAAGTATGTGCTGAGTGAGTCTGGCAAACCCATTTTACCCACCTGGAGAGAAAAGGTTCTGGCACCGCAGAGATGCATATCCTAGCCCTGCCTCCAGCTGCCACCTGTCCTGTCATAGAACACTGACGAATATTATTGAATGATAAAAATGTCCTGTATTTGTGCCCCTCATAATGCTTGCCAAAAACCACATATGGCTACTGAGGACTTGGTAAGTGGACAGCACAAGTGAAGAACAAGTTTCTATCTCATTTTTTAATTTAAATTTCAGGAGCCATATGTGATTAGTGACACCTGTTTTGGGTGGTGGACGTCTGTAGGAAAGACAATCAGAAAAAAAAAAATGCTAGGGAGCCTGCGTATTTGGCTAGAGATTAGTTCAGTGCAGTAGTACCCATCATGAGCCCTGAGGGCTGTGAAGCTGGAAGGGATTCCTGGAGGCAGTGTTGCCTAAGCTCGGGCTTAGGAAACAAGGGAGAGTTAGGGGAGGAGGAAGGAGCTGGACCCAAAAGGAGGAAGCAGCATGTGCAAGAGCTAGAATGAAGAAGGTGCATGGTTTGTTCATGGAGCCACAGTAGCTGAGTGAGGAAGATGGAGGAAGCATAGGGAAAAAAAACCCAGGCAGGAGCCAGGTCACAAAGGCCTGCACTTTGGGTTTTGACCTTGCTCTACAGTGTGTGTGGAACATGAGTGATGAGGCCCTTGCTCCTGTTACTCTCTGCCCAGAATACGCTTCTCCACCACCCAGCTCAAATCCGCCATACCCAGGACCACCTCCATGCTTACAGCTGACTTCAGCAGCCCCTGCCCTGGCCACTCCTCTCTCGGGGACTTGCATTTTCCATCTCTTCCAGACTGGCCTCCTTGAGGGCAGAAAGTGACTCGGACCTAGGACTCTGCTGCTCTTCCCTCCATGGCTGACTTCCCAGTGGGGCCAACTGGGGCAGGAGAGTCTCCTGCAATCAGAGCCGCCCTATTCGAAGGCCCCCTTAGTTCTTAGAGCAGGTTTCTCTGAACCTCAGGATTCTTGTTGGTAAATAGAAATAGACACATCCTAGATTGTTTTGAAGGGTGGCTAAGGTAGGTGAAAGACAGCTGGTAGTAGTTTTCTGTGTTCCTTGGGTTTGGCGAAGCTGTTGAGGGAGGCAAGGAGTGACTCCCAGCCCTTGGTATCCATGGTCAGGATTATTCTCTGAGCCCTGCTGCATGCTGCTGCCTGTTTTCTGGGCCTCCTGTAACATCGACGTGAGGTCTGTTGGTGAAGAGTTGGCTAGTATGTGACACACAGGGCAACTGCAGGCAGCTATTTCCATGGGTGGTAAAAATCCTCAAACACAAACAAGCAAAAAACCTGAAATACAGATGCCTGGAGCTTTATGAAACAAAGCTGGGATGTCTGGACAGCAAACCAGGGCCTAGGAGCAACACCCTTGGGAGATCATTAACAGCTGTTCAGATGAGAAATGAAGGGGGGCCAGGTTAGCCATTGTGGTGATGCAGGAGGCAAAAGGGGCGTGGCTACGTGGTGACTGCACTTCAGGGCGGGTAGAGTATGAAGGAGAGGATGTTGCCGAGAGGACTCCCAGCAAGGGTCGTGGGGTGCAGGGTGGCACAATTCTCTGAGCCGAGGAACGGGGAGGGAGGCAAGTCTTCAAGGACGCTTCACTGGGGAGAGGTCAGTGGGCACAGAGGAGTTCAGAACCAACTGAGTGAGGAATTAACTGCCCAGGTGGTGCTGAGCACCTCTGGGAGACCACCTTTGGTGTCAGGGCTCGTGCCCTGCCTTGTTGGGTTGTTAGAGGCATGGTATGGGGGTGTGACAGCTGCAGTTTGAAGGCTCAGGGGTAGGACAGGCTGAATGCTAGAACAGAGCATAGCATGGCAGAAGGGTCTAAAGGCCCTTGCAGAGTTCTCTCCGTTCCTTGATGACAATCTAAGACCTTTTTGCATTCGACACTTGCAGTTTCTTTAAGTGTGCAGAGTCTGAAAGGCACAGTGATTAGCTACAGTATGGGTTGGAGACCCAGCCAACTTTTAAAGAAAGAAGAAACTTTATTGGGAAGAAAAGCAAATGATTGCCAAATTTCCTCCAGGATTCCTTTAATAACTGTGAAGCCCCGAGTGGGAGCGCATAAAACAATCACAGAAGGGTTTTGCTGGTCTGTGGAGCTGCAGTGAGCAAAATTGGAATCATTGCCATCTGATTCTCAGACACCAGCACATTACGGTGCCAATTAGGAAGCAGAGATGAAAATGTAGCAGATTTATTAGCATGGGGCAGCTGAGGAGGTTGTGAGTCCCTGTCTACACTGAGAGAGCTGAGAAACTGCAATTGCATTGAGATGCTCTTTCTCTAAACCTCATTTAGTTCCTCAGGTCTCTGGGCCTCTTCTGCCTGGGTCCAAAGAGAAAGATGCTCTGTGTCCTGTGTATAGAGTGAGAATGGACATGGACAGGAATGAGCCACTCCCCCATAACCTCCAAAAAGATTTAGCCGAGTAAGTCAAGACCCTTGTAGCCATGCCTGAAAGGATGCTGGGACTTCATCACACCAGACTAGGAAAAGCGTGCAGAATAGTCGGGTGCATGCAGCTCTAGGGCTCTTCTCCATGGGACTGCCCCCATTTTAAATACGGCACCTTGTGAGACACGCAGTTGGAATCAGAGGAACGAGTAACCACTATCAAGGAAACCACCCAAGGGCAAGGGTCAGTATGGTGCTGCAGTTAGAAACAGGGCTCAGGCTTGGCACAAAGCAAGCACACAAGAAGGCTAGCCTTGCAAGATGATGGCTTTGCTGATTGCTCCCCTCTAGTGACCGTTTTCCTATCTAGATGACTCCCAGAATATGTGGCATACCTTAAATATATGTCATAGCATTTATTTTTAAAAAGGCATTTATTAAGGTAGACATTAGCCTATGTGTGTTCAAGGGGCAAAAGAAAAATGGGAATTTCTGAGTGCTGGACCCAGGAAGCCAGCCTTGGGAGCAAGCTATCATTTACATGTTAAAAGTTTGGCCACACCCTTCATCAAGGGGGCTATTATGACATCCTGGGAGGAATTCAACACTCAGAAAGCCCTTCTTCCAGCGGTCTCCAAGAAGGGGTGTAGGAAGAGGAGACACTGAGGATTCATACCCACATCCATAAATATGCAGTCTGGGCTCCCAGCTCTTACTCTCTGTAAGGGATACTCTCTTCATTACTTCTCATTTCATTGGCTAGCATGCTTACTGCTTAAAATAAAAAATCAGGAAATCCAAGGGGAAGAAAGATGACAACCAAATAATTGAGGTGCATTTGTATTCACTTCGTTGAACTCTGACTGCATGGCAGGCCCACTTTGATAAGCCTCTGCAGTGCCCCCTAGCAAGCCATTTTACCAG
Source organism: Oryctolagus cuniculus (assembly GCF_051225735.1). Taxonomy (NCBI): domain Eukaryota; kingdom Metazoa; phylum Chordata; class Mammalia; order Lagomorpha; family Leporidae; genus Oryctolagus; species Oryctolagus cuniculus. Next base: position 16,603,645 of record NC_142877.1, read on the forward strand.
GAGTCAGCTCTGATGTTGGTATTCTGGATTATATTACTTAAGCTAAAGTCTGGGAGGAAAAACAGGTGTTTGGGGAAGAATGTTTTAAATGGAGCAGTCGACAGAACATGAAGAACGAGAAGAGTGTTCTATTTTGGACCGTCTGCCATCTGGAGAGATGAAGGCAGGGACTCTCACTGGCACGAGGGGAAGGATAACGTGGTTGTCATGTTCACCTCCTACCATAAGGACTATTTAAATTCCAAAAGTCTGTAGCGCTGGAGAAGCATCTGAGCAGGGGTTTTGGATTTTGAAATCGTTAGCATCCAGGTGGCTTTGAAGTATGGAAAGGATGGGTGATGTCATTCAGGGAAAGAGTGGTTAGAAGAGATGAGGATCAGGACACAGCTCTGCCCTCACAGAGCCACATGGGAGATGGAGAAGCATGACTAAAGAGGTAGAAGTGAAACCATGCTAGGATACCTGCATTCTAACTCTTCTCTTAAAATCAGAGAAGGAATGGTTTTTTTTTTAAAAAAAGGAATAGTCAGTTTTTTGTGGTTTAATTTTCTCCAAGAGGACAAATAGCTATTTATAATAGAAAAGAAAAAGGCACATCAGTTGGTGCAGGACAAGGGAGATGACAATGTCAAAAAAAGTGTTTGAAAATGGACCATCTGTTCTAGGCTTGCTAGAAAAAATGTGTGAAGGTTGATGTTCAGGTAACAGGGATAGTGAGGGCAAGGTGACATCAGTGCTGTTAAAGAATTGATGGAGAGTACAAAGAGAATGTTTGGGAGGACAGGAAGTGGTATTTGGAGAGCAATGTGGTCAGAGTAGGTACAGTAATGGAATCCTATGGCATGATAAGGCTCTGGGTATGATCATGTTGGCAGTAGTGTTGGACAGACAGTAGCTGATTCCAGGTGAACGTTAGTGGAGCCAGGTATTCCAAGGAACAAGAGGTCGTGCTATTGATGGAAGGGTTGTCTAAGTAAATGTAGTTCTTACAATGTTAACCTTTCCACCTTGGGACCTGGTGGAACCCTTTGCAAAAGCAGCAGTGACTCTGCTAGATTCTTCTCCAGGTTCTCACTTCTCCAACATTTTTGTCTGCTCCCTTCCCCTTCTAACACTGTCCTGGGCCCATGGCAGTTTGCACTGCTGCTCTGTCTCAGGTCTTACACAGCTGATAACCAATGACTCTCAGTCTGTCTGTCTGCAACAACCCCAAAATCACACTCCACAATGGACCTTCATCAAGGCTGTACCTGCAGCCTGATACATCGAGGGTGTTCTCAGCTGGTGCATGGGTCTGTGCCAAGTTAAAATCCAAAGAAGTTTGCTCTGATCCCAAGAGCGTTCTGCAACATGCTTGCTCCAACAGCCTGGGGCTTCTCGGGGAGTTGCCTTCTCAGCAGCAGTGGGAGAGGTGATCCTCAAAGCCCTGGATTTTGGAAGGAGAACAACAACTTGAAGTTGCCACCACTAGGAACAAGAGATTTGTACTTCCTTCCTCTCACAATATATCACATCGTGGTTTTTTTTTTTGTTTGTTTGTTTTTTTGGCCGGATTTAGCTGCTTAGGGTTTGCTGCATGATGCTTTTCCACCCAGGCATAGGCTCAGGAAGCAATTTACAGAGATTATAAACAGAAAAGCAAGTGTTCAGGCCAGGTCAGGAGGGAGCAGTCCCAGCACCACAAGAAAGATTCAGCGGGAAGACATTAGATCTATGCTGTCCGATAATGTAGCTACTAGCTATTTAAGCTTAAATTAATTAAAATTCAGTAAATTAAAATTTCAATCCATTAGCTGCACTTAACACATTAGAAGTACTCAATAGCCACATGTAGCTAGTGGCTACCATATTGCACAGCTTTTCCGTCATGACAGAAAATCCATTTAACTGCTTTGGTCTAGAACCTAGGAGGGCTGGTAAAAAGATGAAGGCTCAGGTTTGGTTTTAAAGAGGTTATTAATGCAGGTATTTGAAGTCATAGGTAAAGGCCAGGGAGCAATATCACGGAGGCTCAGACCCAGGTATATAATGTGTATCCCAAGGCCAGCATAGTCGGTAAAGCCACACATGCAGTGCTGGCTTCCCATATGGGCACCAGTTTGAGTTCCAGCTGCTCCACTTCCAATCCAGGTTCCTGCTGATGGCCTAGGAAAAATAGCCAAAAGTGGCTCAAGTGTTTGGTCCTTTGCCATCCATGTGGGAGATCCAGAGGCTTCGGCGTGGCCAACTGGGGAGTAAACCCACAGATGCAGGAACTCTTTCTCTGTTCTCCCTCTCTCTCTCTCTTTCAATATAAATAAATATATATTTTTAAAAGTGCATCAAATCATCACATGGTACCAATAACTACATACAGTTTTTATGTATCAGTTACAAATACAAAAAAAAATGGAGAAAGAGTCACTTGGAAAACTAGCAAGCATGCAGATCTCCAGGGAATATCCTCAGGCCTGAGACTCCTCATTTTGGACAGGCTCCCAGGTGATGCTGATCCTGCCGCTCTTGGACCACACCTGAGTGCTTCTGGTTGACTCTGTAGGTGGCCTCAGATAGGGAGAAAGGAGCCTGGATGGGGAAGCCAGGTGGATTGCTCTGTGATGATGGCATTGGCTCATGATCCAGGGAAACAATTGCTTCTCATTTTCCTGTGGAGCTGTCCCTGTTGGTTTTACAGCTTTAGGAACTCCTGTGTCTCTCTCGGTGTGTGTCAGTGTGAGGATAACCAGTTTTAGCTCACAAGAACTGCACTAGAATCTCTGCCAGCTTATTTCTCTATTCCTGTCCACGTGTGGTCTAAAAACACACCCCTATTTTCTTATGTGATGACAATGACTGGTGTCTGAAATAACTCATCCTGTGTTGTTGCATGCTGATAGCATATCTGAATATATCTCTTCTATGCAGATGTTGCGGCTTAGGTAGAAGATGGATGTGTGATGAGGCTGAACATCAGAATCTGAGCAAATCTGTATTCTTTTATGGAAGGCTAGAGCAGCCTGGGAGAAACAAATCCATTTCCAACTTTCACTCTATAAAAAGTTCTATATTTTCTTAGATCAGACAAAATATATTGAGTGCCAAAATGCTGCAGCAATATGGGCGTGTCACTCAGCTGGGTTGGGATCTGTATGCATTGTCCCCCTGGGCCAGTTTTGATTATGTTCTTTTTCCTTTTATTGCAGTCAGCAAATCTGAATTTGCTATTGTAGGGAGAGCAGGAAGAAGAAGAAAAAAAATGAAGGTTTTTAACCTTCAGAAAGTTCAGAGGTTCAGTCTGAATAAGCACAAAAACTTCCAGTGTGCTTGTGAATTCCTTGAATTTGCAGAGCTGCTCAGATCCCAAGAGAACTACCTTGCACACAGGATTCAGGTCCTGCTTTGTGGCTAAAAGGCAAAGCTGAAATTATGAGAGAGAAGCAGGGTTAGAGAAAAGTGGGAAGAGGAATCAATGTTTAAAAAAGAGTTTGGTCCCAGTCCAGGCTAACTTTCAACCTATTGTTCAATTTCTTCCATTCAAAGCCATCTGCTTCCCACAGTTCTCAGATAATGTCTCCCCTGCCAGGACACCCTGTTCCTGCTTAATTGAAATTAGTTTCCAAGAATAGTTGTCCAAAGCAGTTTCCAGTGGTGGGAATGTTTTGAAAGTCACAGTAGGAGCTGAAGAGTCGGGAGGCAGATGTGTACACATGGGCCAGATGTTCACAGGCAACATAGGGTCTCCAACAGCCTTCATGATCCCGAATCCTGGAGTTCTCTCATTGGCCTCCACCTCCACTACTCACAAAAGGCTCCCTTGACCCTGGCACTGTCTCCCCACCAGAGACCTGGAATCCTGCAAGTGGGAAGGGAAACAATCACTTCCATTCAGGTTTAGAGTAATGTGTTTCTCAGGTTTAATTATACCACAGGTATATAAATTACAGAAACATGTTAATGCTCCCATGATTAAAATTATAGAGTGCCTAATTGAAAAAGCATAAACTGAATTGAAGAATTCCTAATTATAGTTTGCTTTGAGGTGTTAATTTCCTCCATAATGAATGCATAATTTCTTGGAACCTAAGAAGGTGGCCTCTGCATCTGCATGTAGGCTCGGAGCAGACAGGGAAGGGTTGTCATTTTTCAGACCATGAGGTTGACCTGGAGGCTCGGTTTAGGTCTGAAACCTGGCAGTTGAAAGGTAGCTTAGGAAGGAGGTGGAGCTGATGTGGACATCCCATCAAGGTTCAGATAAGGAATCCTTAGCGAACTTTTCCAGCCTGCCTTTCTTTTCCTCTCTAAAGTATCAAACTTTTCCAGATTTGGGCAGTGTTTTGTGCTTCTAAGACAATAGTTCTCAAGGTTTGGTTCCATAGTCAGTATTATCTGGGCATTTATTAGCCATGCAAATACCCAGCTCCGTTCTACCCCAACACCTGCCAAGTGAATTTGAAACCCTGAGGGTCCAGCCCACCAGTCTGTGGTTGGTGCTTTTCAATAGTTTTCTTTGAGAGGCAGCAAGACAGACAGGTGGCTCCCATCCTTGGTTATTTCCATCAAATGCCTACAGTAGGCAGGAATGCCTCAGGTGGAAGCTGGGAGCCCAGAACTCAATCCCAGTCTCTCACTTGGGTAACAGGAATTCAACTACTTGAGCCGTTAACTACTGCCTCCAAGGTGCACATGAGAAGGAAGCTAGACTCTGGATCCAGAGTCAAGACTCAAACCCAGGTACCCTGACATGAGATACAGTTGTCGTAGCCAACATCCTACCTGCTTGGCCAAATGCCTGGCACCTGGAAATCAGCATTTTAACAAAACCTCAGGAGATTACAATGCATGCTAGTATTTGAGAAGCACAATTCTAAGTAGATCACGGACAGCCAAAGTGAAATCTAACTGGGCTTTGTTGAGTTCCTGGTCTGTATTGATACCTGTGATGGGTGACCTCCCAAGTATGCCTTCAATTCACGCACACCCTTACACTGAAGTGTAAAAGTGACCCTGTTTCCTCATAAGAGAAAACTGAGACCCGGAGAAAACAGCTTACTTTGCCTCCTATCATCTTTGGGAGCTGCAGGCCTTATAGACCATAATAGGCATTGATACAGATTTAGATGCATTCTGTTGTCCATTTGTGCACTGTTGTCTCATATTTTTCATCAGTATCTCTGCTGAGAAATGGGTTCTCTGAGATACTTTTTGCTCTGGGCTGAGCTATAGTTGGAAATGACTTAAGGGGAGGCATGAGTTCGCTTATGCTGGATCTGAGTGTAGAACAGGAAGACGGCTCCTAAAACTCTGAGACCATTGCTGTTGGTGACGTAGACTGTTAGCATGCATTCTTCCTGAATGGTGGTATGCACTCTTAGGTATAAAAGGCTGTGCCACTGCTCTTCAGTTCATGGAAGAAACTGCCCTTGCCCAGTGAGCCAAGCAGCTATGAGCTGGGGCCTGAGGTGGCGTGTGGAATGTAGATACACATATCACCCTTCCTTCTCTTCAGACAACCCGCTGTCTCAGGCTCCTATTTCCTAGTCTTAGCACATCGTGTGTATGTGAGTGGCTGCTTCTCACCAGTCTGTAGCCATCCAAAACAACGTGTTTGTGTGCTTGCTTTACAACATCCCATAGAGTTTTTGCATAATTCTTAGCCATTCCCATACGGTTGACAATTTGGGTCGTTTCCAGTTATTTGTTGTTATAAATAACCCAGCAGTAACATATTTATTCATGTTTTTCTTTTGGCATTGTATCTTTAAACAGGAAAGATCCCCAGGAGTGGAATTACTGAAATGAGTAAAATGGAACTACAATGTATTGAATGCCTACTCTTATATGCCAGGCACTGACAGCCAATTCATATACGTTAACCTTTTTCATTCTTTAAAAAGAATGAAAAATCTCAAGGTAACAAATGCACTTGGTTGGAAAATCAAATATCAAGCCGTTGCCTACCCTACTGTTTACAACCCCCTAGTCCTGTGCCCCGGAGGCAACCGCATTTTAATTCTTTGTCGTTTCTTCCGGGAATTGGCAATGTCAGTATGCAGTGTGCTATTTTAAAGTTATTGATTGCAGACATTATCTATTAACTTCCTGCTGTGATAGATGAGAATTCAGCTCTCTAAAATCATCCAGTACCTCCCTTCCTTCGTCCCAATGTTGTTATACCACTATTTATAGTTAAATAAATACACAATTGCTAATTTTATAATTTCATAAGAGCAGGTCACTTCAGAGCCAATTGGTATACTATTTTTATTATACTATTATATAATTGCCAGGCACTATTTTAAGTCCTTTATATATATTAACTCAGTTAATTCTCTTCAGAATTCTATGAGGCAAGAACTAGTATTATCCCTGTCTTATAGATGGGGAAACTTAAGTACTAAAAGGTGTAGTGACTTGCCCAAGATCATGCAACTAGTTAGTGGTAGTAATAGTCTCGCTACACAGTCTCTGCATCTCTTAACCACTGGGCTCTGCTACCTCTGATTCTCTGTCTGTCTTGTCATTTGTACTTTTTAAAACTTAATTCATCATAAGATGTGCAATTATTCTCTTTGGTAATATCTTTATTAAACTATTCATACATTTTCCTCCCTCAGCACTTCATCATTTCAGTTTTATTATTAAATACCCTTTCTTTTATTTTTGGGAGGGGAGAGAAGAGAGTCATTTTCTTTTATTTTCCACAAAATACCAATCCTTGTATTGCACTTATGTACAACTTCAGTGATTGTAATCTTTCCTTTGAAGAGCTGTTTACTGTTCCCTGACTTGTTTTCTCATTGCATCCACTGCTTGTTTATAGAAGCCATCATTTTTTGAACTTCCCTTGGGCTACTATTTTGGTGTGAAGGGAGAGACTGGGTTGTGTCTCTTTCTTCTGGATTAATTTTCCCCATTTGATTTCCATGTTCTCTTTCATGTTGGAAGCCTCAATAGCGAGTATTTGGAGGATGGGGGCAGTTTTATTTTTCAAAAAGAGAAAGCTTACATTAACATTTCATACTTGTACCTTTTAATGGGGTACCATGCAACTTTTCAGCACATATGCATAGCTTCAACCAACCATAATACCAAGCAACCTTTCCTTTTTTTTTTTTTATCTTTTCTTTGTGTTTGGAGCCTACGAGCTTCTCTTTCTTTTCTAGTTCTTTATATATGATTTTTCCATCACCATAGCCATTGCTAGGCCTCTGTACTGCAAAATAGCAGGACCTACACTAAAACAAAGAGTAGTAGTCAATATTTAAAAGAAAGGTGTTGAAAAGTTGACTGGAAGTGCTGTGTTTTTGGAGAAGAAAGCATTCAGATTATCCTGAAATGAAACTTCCTCCTGCCTCTTTCCTTGCAGGGTGGGGGGAAGGGAGCAGACAGAAACACCCTTGGTTCAAGATGGTTTCAGACCCAGACTTTGATTAGCCCCCTGTTTTCAACCCCATATTCCATTTTCACTCTCTCCATACATGACTGCCCCAAGTTTGGAAGCCTCTCTCAAAGTCTGTTTATTCACGTTGCTTTGCAATTTGGCTTTCTATTTCTTTTCTGTTTTTTAAGGTTTTATTTATTTATTTGAGAGGTAGAGTTACAGTAGAGGGAGAGACAGAGAGAGAGAGGTCTTCCATCCACTGGTTCACTCCCCAAATGGTTGCAACAGCCAAAGCTACGCTGATCCAAAGCCGGGAGCTTCTTCCTGGTCTCCCACGTGGGTGCAGGGGCCCAAGCACTTGTGCCATCTTCCACTGCTTTTCCAAGCCATAACAGAGAGCTGGATTGGAAGAGGAGCAGCCGGGACTGGAACCGGCACCCATATGGGATGCCGGCGCTGCAGGCGGAGGATTAACCTGTGCCACAGCGCTGGCCTCTTTTTCTTTTCTTTTAATTTGAGAGGGAGAGAGAAAGTGAGAGTGACAGCGAGAACAAGAGCAAGAGAGCTTTCCTCCTCTGGTTCACCTAACAAATACTCACTTTAGCTTTAGCTGGGTTTGAAGCTGGGAGCCAGGAACTCAATCCTCATCTCCCACATGGGTGGCAGGGACCCAACTTCTAGAGCCATCACCACCACCTCCCAGGGTCTGCATTAGCAGGTGACTGGGGTGGGGAGAATACCTGGTCTCAGACCCAGGTGCACTGATGGGGGTCACAGGCATCTTAGCCACTAGCCAAGTGTTTACCCCAGTGACCAGGCTCTCTGAATCCTGTCCCTCCAGCACCTCTCTGGTGCCGTCTAGTCTTCCCAGATTTGGTTGAAGCCACTACTCATCCACTGGAGGCCCCTCTCCTGCTCTCCTTTTCCTTGTGGATTTCTATGTTTTTCATTGTTCGTTGTCATTTTAGTGGGATCTCGGGAGAGAGAGGAGGTAAATGAAATACAGTAAATCTTCCACTTTTAACTAGAGGTTCACTTATATTATTATCTAATACAGTTCTCAGAATAGTAATTGATGGAGACATTATTATTATCTTCATTTTTTAACAGATGCTACCATTTAAATAAGGGAGATCACATAGCTACCAAGATTCAGAGCAAGAATTTTCAGATTTAATACTGATTTCAGAGCTCTTTTTACCCCTGGGCCTCAAAAATATCTATGAATCTTGAAAGCCATGCCCAAATGGGTTTTTCCCCCAGTTTGATGAATGTGTTTGCGTTGGTGCTACCAGTTCAACCACTGCGTCCCTGAAGCAATATACTGTCATGTTGGTTTTTGCTAATTGTCCCATTGACTTATAATAGATGACTGGCAAGAAAATCCTCCTATATTTTTGTGTTATTAACATTTACTTTTTTAAGATTTATTTATTTGAAAGGCAGAGTTACAGAGAAAGAGAGAAAATCTTCCATCTGTTGGTTGACTCCCCAAATGACCACAGTGGTTGAAACGGTGCCAGGCCAAAACCAAGAGCCAGGAGATTATTCCAGGTCTCCTACATGGGTGCAGAGGCCTTACTATTTGGGCCTTCCAATGCTTTCCCAGGCACATTAGCAGGGAGATAGATCAGAAGTGGAGCAGCCGGGACTTGAACCAGTGCCCATATGGGATGCTGGTGCCACAGGCAGTAGCTTTATGTGCTATGCCACAGTGCTGGCCTCTAACATTTACTTTTTGACTGAGTTGTCTTTTACATCCTTTCCCATTTGCTTATAGCAGTGGTTCTCAACCAGGGTTAATTTGTCCTCCAGGGGAAATCTGACAACATCTGGATATATTTTTGGTTGTGGGACTAGAGACAGTGGTGATGCAGGTATCCAGTTAGTGAGTTGAGGGTGAGGGATGCTGATGAGCACCCAAGAATGCACAGGACAGCCACCACAAAAGGTAATTATCCAGCCCCAAATGCCACGATGCCAACATCGAGAAACCCTGAGCAACAGCTTTGTTTTGAAAACATGTGATTAAGTCAGAGGTTCTCTCAATCATTTGGTCTCAAGACCCTTTTCCACTCTTAAAAGTCAATGATGGTCCCCAAACCCTTTTGTGCATGTGGGTTTTGTGGACCAATACCTACTGTATTAGTCATTTGAGCTAAATTTTGAAATATTTCAATTCATTTAAGGTAGTACTAATCCCATGAAACACTAATATAAATAATATATCTGTATTTTCTAGAACAATAAAAGTAACACGAAGAACTGTTTCACATTTTGAAATCTTTGTAGTGTCCAGCTTGGTGGACAATAATTGTATTCTCATATCCATTTCTGAGTTTAGTCTGTTTTGGTTGCATTACATAAAATCCTGCCTCACACAGATAAATAATTGGACCAAAGGAGTAGTATTTTAGTAGTCATCTAAATAATTGTGGATATTCTTCTTTGATATTACACCAAAACTCTGAGTGGTAGTTTCATAAGGTGTAGTTGCAATGAAATCATATCAGTGCACTTTCATACTCTGTTATGTAAAAATATATCAATATCTTGTTCTGTCAATGAATCTTTTATCTTTGCATAATTGTGTGACATTGTAGGTCATTTGAGGACTGTTCACTGAGTTGTAAAACCTCCCAAATGCTGATTTATATACTTCATTATATAGCATCCAGGTATCACATTTGCAGCTATCATTACCAGTTTCATCAGCAAAGTGTTTAAGTGTCGGGGACCTTTCAAATTCACAGTCACAGATAAGGTTTTCCAGATAGCGAGTTTCACTCGAGAGCTCAGTTGTGTCTTTGACAGATGCTGTCAGTTCTGCTTATAGATTGGCTTCCTTTCTTTTGGAGAATGTGTTTACCTAACACCCAAATGTAAAAAGACCACAACTTTCAGTCATTCTTTAAAGAAAAACACAATGATACCTCATGAAAATTGTGGCTAGTTTAGCATGCAACTCAAACAGCCACAGAAATGTTTTTCCTCAGGAAGGCACAGTGCTCCAGTGAGCAGGTGACGTCATTTATGTGAGCTGTGCGTTATGTCACATGAATATTAAACAGACGTTCACTCAGGGGTTGAGGTCGATTGATGTTAGCATTTTTGACTGCTTCATCAAGGGCCCCCTTAAGTGAAATTGGCAGTTCTGTGTGTGTGTGTGTGTGTGAGCATGTGATGGTAAAGGATGCTGATTACCGTTGGGTACCACTGCCTTTTCATGCTGAGCGCTAGAGCAGCTTTGCCCACCCTTGCTTTTGCTGCCCGTGTAATTCTCAACATAGTAGGAAAAGAAAATAGAGTCTTAGTATTGGAGTCATTTTGATTTATAAAGGTCAAGGGAAAATACAGAGAGGAATTTCCAATAAAGGCACTTTTATTTGGGAATAAACAAAGAACAGGGTTGCAATCTGGGGCACACATGAATAAGCTGAGGTGACTTCTGGTATTTCCAAGGAACAAAGGAAAGGTTGAGGATTTTATTTGGCAAAGGGAAAACCTATGTGAGGCATCTTGAAGGAAAGTCCATTGGCATTTGTAGCACTATGTGAATTGGTGAGTACTCATTGGCAAGTGGCTGCAGTTACTAGGTAAATCTAGTCTTAAAGTCATAGCCAACTGTTTCACCATCAGTTGCTAAGTAAAATTAGTTGTAAAGTTGTGTCAGTTTGTTTCGATGGATTGATATTAGGTGATAAGACCTGGACCCATTTTGGTGGGAAATGACAGAAAGGTCTTCTTTTTGTGTATTAATTTCTACATGTTGCAAAATCACTGAATGGCTCTTGAAGACCCTCAAGGGACCCACAGGCCACACTTTGAATACTGCTGGATTAGGTTCAGCTCTCCACCAGAGAGCTCTGGAGCTTGGTGTCTGTCAGAATACCTGGGAGAGCCTGTTCAAAGTCCATGTTCCCAAATCCCACACCCAGTGATGCGCGGTGAGGCCCCAAGCTCCTAAGCAATTCTGTTGTTGTCTGGGGCCCTGGCACCCACAGTTCCCGCCACTACATGAGTGTCCGTCCGTTGCCTTCCTGAAAACAACCTTTCCTGTGGTTTACATTTTCCCGTAGGAACCGTGTTTTAATTGGTTATAATTCTTCAGCATTTATTTGCCCTATCAGGCACTGGGATGCCAGCTATCATGATTAATTTAGTGCTTAATTAGTAATCATTCTGGTTACCTTAGAAGGGTTTTTGGAGAATAATTGATTGCAATTGGCCTTGTAAAACTTGTTTGGAGGGGTTTCACCTGACACTGGCCTTCCCATAATCACGTGTCTTGATTGCAAGAAGAGCCACCCAGGCAGCCCACGGATCACTCTTGAAAAGCAGCCAGTGTGGCACACTGCCTGTGTCAAAGCTTCACTGTGGGTTTTCATCGGAAAGTTTGCAGACTGAATTCCTGTTGAACCTGGTCTCTTTCAACTTTATTTTTTGCTTTACTCCCTCGCTACACAAAGGGACTTCGGAAAACTGCAATGACATTTCAGCTGAGGACTTGGCAGTAGGGGAAAAGGGTTGCCTCCCAGGACCTTAAGGAGGGGGACAGTATGGGGAGGCCTGGGGTGAGAAAAACAGCCTGACCCTGAACTAAGGTCCAGAGAAGGCCTTTGAATGTCTATTAACAAACAAAACACAAACTACAATGCTTTTGAGTCCCCTAAATGTGTTCTCTTGCACTTTACTGCTTTTGAAAATTCATTTTGCAAATGCACTAATCTATGGTCTTTTAAAATACAGATTCTGATTCCGGGCCTGGGGTTCTGCATTTCTCACACATTCTTAGGTGAGAGAGATGCTGTGGCTCTGAGTAATAACACTCTACAGAGTTCTGCTTCTCCTAGCTGTTGTTCATTAACACTGTTTGCTTGATAAAGTCATTGTTAATTAATTCTCTGCAAACATGTTGAAAGCTATTGTTTAAATGAGCTGTTAACATTAGCTAATAGAACTATTGGTCATTGTAAACTGAGTCAATTTTCTTTCCTATATTATTGGATTTTTTTTTAATTTGGAAAGGAGGGAGGAGACAGACATAGAGATCTTCCAGCTGCTGGTTTATGTTACAGATGCCTGCAACAGCTGGGGCTGGGCCAGGACACAGCCAGAACCCATGAACTAAACCTGGGCCTGCCCTGTGGGTGGCAGGGTCCCAATTTCCTCAGCCATTGTCTTGCCTCCCAGGATGAGTTTTATCAAGAATCCAGAATCGGATGTGGAGCTGAGACCCAAACCTACACGTTGATATGAAATATGAGTGTCTCAAGCAGAATCCTAACCATTAAGCCAAATGCCCACCTTTATTACTGAATTCATTTTTAAAAGTCATTTATTTTCATTTTACTTAAAAAGTTGAGAGATCTTCCATATACTGATCTACTCCCCAAATGCCTGCAAAAGCCAGTAGTTGGCAAGCCAAAGCCAGGGACCAGAACTCAATCTGTGTTTCCTGCGTGGGTGATAGGGACCCAAGTACTTGAGAAGTCACCTGCTGCCTCCAGGAGTATGCATTAGCAGGAAGCTGGATGGCATCGTGGGAGCCAAAATCAAACTAGGCATTCCAGTATGGGGTGAGACTATCCCAAGTGATGACTTAACACCTGTGCCACAATCCCACCTCTGCTACTAGATTCTTGATTAAGTGAAACTACGCTTTTCAAGATAGATTCAGGAAATGGTACTTCTAGAAGGACTGGGGAATATTTAGTAAATATTAAATAGGCAAGATTGCTTTGCAAGGCAAAAGTGTGTTAGGCATAGATTATGCCATATAATCAATATGGAAAAAATCCATCTGTCAATTAAAATATGATATTAAGCCTATTTGTAATATATTATTGGGCTTCACATAGTTTTAATAGTCCCTTAAATGTTACATTCTACTAGTGTCGTGTTTTATAACAGCCATTTTAATGATATTTATTGGTGAGGAAAAGGATGGCAGTGTGGCAGAGTGGGTTAAGCCACTGCTTCTGACGCTGGCATCCCATGTCAGAGTGCTGATTTGAGTTTCATGTACTCTGCTTCTGATCCAGCTTCCTGCTAATGCTCTTGGGAAGGCAGTGGAAGATGGCCCATGGGTTTGGGCCCCTGCCACCCATATAGGAGACCAGATGGACTTTCTAGCTGTTCCTAGCTTAACAGATCTGTCTGTTAAGGCCATTTAGGGAGTGAAAAGCAGATAGAAGATCTGTATATATGTGTGTGTGTGCCTCCTTTCTGTCACTCTGCTTTCCAAATAAATAAATCCTTTATGAAAAATTGTATCTATTGGGTATTTATTCTTTTATTTCTGCAACTAGTTAACAAATTTTCTCCACTCCGTTTATTTGAATAATGCTATTGACCTGTGATGCTGCTTTGTGTGTGTGTGTGTGTGTGTGCACATTATACATGCAACATACGTGTATGAGCTGGACTTTGAAAGGTTCATGAGAAGTGTGCACTATAAAAACACTGAGTATGCATGGATTTCAAAAATTTTTCACCTAAATAAACTTATCCTTTAACCCCATTTTCCAGTAACTTTTTGAAGTGCCTTCGTGTGTGTGTGTGTGTGTGTGTGTGTGTGTGTGTGTGTGTGTTTATAGTCTTGGTTTGCCCACACGTTTCTATTATGTCTGCCTCTGTGTTGGCCTCTGTGTCTGTGCCATCCACCGTGATTATGGCTTTACGAAACATTTTAATATCTGGTCCTCCTAACGATTCTTGTTGTTCAAAATGTTCTTAGCTATTTTCACCCACTTGTGTTTCTCTATGAATTTTAAAAAAATCACTTTATCACGTTGCCTAAATAATCCCTGGTGGAATTGGTTTAAGCTGTATTGAAGCTGATACTTAACCTGGAATGTTATATGAACATGAGCTTTCTCATAGTGAAGGGGCAGGCCTATCCAGTCACCTGACACTGGACTACTTTGCAGGAAAACAAGGTTGACTCTGTCATGTTGATGGCATCCACATCTACCTTGTTCAAGCTTTTGCGTTATTGAGACTAAGCTTTTGGGGTTTTCAGCTATCTTTCCCTCCTTGTATTTGCCAGCTGGTTTTGGCTGGTAGGTAGGGAACTTTGTGTGGGTTTGTGTATTTGTGAGCCATGTGTGTGGATTTTCTGCATCCCGTTTTTTGAGACCTCTTGTGAATTTCTTTAATTAAGCTTTATGATCTTGATTGACCATCATCTGTGGATAATGAGAGCTGTGTGTCCTCCTGTTCTGGTTGCAGTCACTCTTATTTGGGTTTTACATTTTGTTGTGTTGGGCAGAGCTTCCTGAGCAATGTTGCCAAATAATATTGATAGTTGACCTTTTTGTCCAACTCCCTGCAAGTCCTCCAGCAAATTTCTCTTATGTGTGATGTTAAAATTTGAAACACGTACTCAAAAAAATGATAAGGAAAATATTTCCATTCTACAGGTTATCTTTGTGACTCCTTTAAAATCAGAAATGAGTATTTAATATTATCAAATTCCTTCTTGGCATCCACTGGTCTGATCATTTTGGCTTTCTATTTGCATTTATTTATGTGATTATTATCTTGGATTTTCTATCACTGAATCTATCATGTGCACCTGGGGTAAATGACCTGCTTATGGAAAAATAATTTAATGGTATATTAGAGAAATAATTTGCAACAATGTGAGATGCTTTCATTCTTTGTATGTAATGGTTTCTATAACATGGGAATATTCAGTTCCTGAAAGATTGAAAGAACTCATTGGAAAAGCCATCTGGCTCCAGTGTGTTTATTCTAATTTTCTTTTTATGGAATGCTTAATTAATTTGTTGTCATTCTTTTTTTGTTTAATAACAATGGCTTTTCAGATGCTGAAAATGGGTATAGTCCCATCCCATAAGCATTAAACATCATTGTTCTAACCCTAATAGTTTCTAAAGTATATTAAATTGTGGTTTTGATTTCCTATTTGATATGAGAATTACTAAGGAAAGTTCTTATTTTCCCCAGTTGGAGGTTTTATTGGTTTAATAATGTCTATTTCTATCTCATTATATACAGAGGATATAGTCTATACCTTTACTTATTCAAGCAGTTTATTGATTTTTATGTGTGCTCCTTGTCATTTTTATCTTCCATACATAATATGATCTCTTAAATGTTAAAATATTGCTTATTTTTTGTCATGTAGAAAGAGAATAGCTTTTCCAGTTTGTTTTAGTTTTATTATTATATTAAGACATTTCAAATTTATATATTAGGCACCTTGTTTTTTTGTCTTTTGTGAGTTGTTCTATGTTAAAAAGGGTTTCTGTACCTAATATTATCTGTTTCTTAAATCTCTAACTTACAATATGTTGTAAGAATGGTACTCAAAACAAAAAACCCACATATCTTTCTCCCAGATTTTCCATTTGTAAGCATTTTGCCATATTTATTTATTCCTCTCTCAAGTGGTTGCTGGATCGTTGGAGGGTGAGCTGTAGTAATCACACCAGTCCAAAACCTTTCATTTATACCTGTTAAGGAAAAGGTTAACCTTTACAGAGCTGCAAGGAAAACATCACACTTGAGAAATGTAAAGTCTGTGTAACAGTAGTGTCCAGTACGTAGCTCATGTTCAGTATCCCCAATCATCCCAATTAATTGGCCTTTAAGGCTTTAACCAACTCATCCAGCCTCAGCCAAGAGCTGTACATTATATTGGATTGGCATGGACATCCTGAATTATTTTTAATAAACTAAATTAAATTGTGAGATATTGAAATATCCTGTGGTTTTTCAAATGTGATGAGTTCTTAAATTTTTTTTTTTTTTTTGCGTAATTGTGGCATTTTCTCAACAGTATTCCCTTTTCTATGGACTTACATTAATTGTATTTGTATGCATAAATCTCTTCCTCTCTCTGTCTTTCTTAAATATGCACACACACAGAGACAGAGAATGCCTTATCCCATTTTTGTCTAACTTGTACTTAAGTATAATTATTGATATAATAAACTCTGTACTGGCATTGTGATGTAGTGGATAAAGCTACTGCCTGCAATGCTAGGATCACTAGTTTAAGTCCCAGCTGCTCCACTTCCAATCCACCTCCTTGCTAATGAGCCTGGGAAAATCAGCAGAAGATGATCCATGTGCTTGGGCCTCTGCACCCATGTGGGAGACCTGGAAGAAGCTTCTGGCTTCTCTCTGGCTCTATCCTGGCCCTTGCAACCACTTGGGAAGTGAACCACCAGATGGAAGATGGATCTCTCACCTCCTCCCTCCAGCCCATAACTCTGACTTTCAAACAAATAAATAAATCTTTTAAAAGTATAAACTCCAGGTGCCGGTGCTGTGGTATAGTAGGTAAAGCTGCCACCTGCAGCACCAGCATCCCATATGGGCACTGGTTCAAATCCTGGCTGCTCCACTTCTGATCCAGCTCTCTGCTATGGCTTGGGAAACCAGTAGAAGATGGCCCAAGTCCTTCAGCCCCTGCACCCCTGTGGAAGACCTGGAAGAAGCTCCTGGGTTTGAATTGGCATAGCTCCAGCCATTGAAGCCATTTGGAGAGTGGACCAGCAGATGACAGACCTCTTTCCCCCTCCCTCCCTCCCTCCCCTATCTCTCCTCCCTCCCCTATCTCTCCTCTCTCCCCTCTCTCCTATCTCCTCTCTTTCTCTGCCTCTCTGTAACTCTGCTTTTCAAATAAATTTTTAAAAATTAAAAATTTATATATGTAAACTCCAGTTTATTATAATTTCACCCTGATTCATTTTTTTTTAAAAAAAGATCTCAACCTTATTCACTATTTTAAACAAACAACAAATCTTATCACCTGACTGTCCCGTATTTTATACAATTTTCTTTTTCTCAGAGAAAACAGTACATCTATTCGGCAGGAATTGACATCTTTATACTATGTGGTGTTTTCACCTAGGACATCAGCATTTCTGTTCATTTATTCATCTGTAGCTTGGCACAGTTATT
Source organism: Oryctolagus cuniculus (assembly GCF_051225735.1). NCBI lineage: Eukaryota > Metazoa > Chordata > Mammalia > Lagomorpha > Leporidae > Oryctolagus > Oryctolagus cuniculus. Next base: position 16,620,944 of record NC_142877.1, read on the forward strand.
TAACACCCAGCCTGCCGAGCCCTCTGCTAGTGGCTGAAGATTTTTCTAAAATATTACTCAGTGGACTTTTCTCCCAATGTCGGTCCTGCACATTTCTCATTTGTGTTATCCCCAGCTATTTTTAAAGGACTCTATTTGAAAAGGATTTTTTCCATTACATCTTCTAGCTCATTTTTCATGGTGTACAGTTTATTTATCTCTATCTTCTATCAAACCACTTTCCTGGATTCTTTCATTAATTTTAAAAGTCTTTCAGTTGATTCCCTTCAGTGTATTAGGTCACAGTCATATTATCTGCAAATGATGATGAATTGCGTTCCTTTCTAAAAATGTGCATTTTTTCTGTTTTGTGTCTTGTTGCATTGGTCAGAATTATCCCATGTTAGATGTGAGTAGAGTGACTTGCTCAGCATGTCAGACTGAGTGTTCCAGGGTCAGAGCTGCAACCTCAACTTTGCTTTTAAGTTTGGTGCTGCCTTAGAAAAGGTCACGTGATCAAGGTCATTCACCCAAATATCACCTCACTGGCCTCCTGTCTTTCTAGTTGCTTTTTCTCAAAGGAAGGTTGACATTCACAATGCTTACAATCCTTTTGTGAAATGACTCAACCTCTTAGATGTGCTAGATGACTATAAGAAAAATTAGGCAGGGAAGTGTAACAGGATGCTGTAGGTTTGGATAGCTATTTTAAATACAATCATCACGTCAGACTCCACAGACAGAGATGAAGAAGCAAACTTTCTAAGGGTTCTTGTATCCAAGGTAAGAGCATTCCATACATGGGAGATAGTAAATATAAAGATCTTGAGATGGAAGCATGTCTAGGTGTTCCAGGAACAGCAAGCATGCACCTGTCGCTGGAGAATTGAAGAGAAAAGTCAGAGTTCCCAAGAGTGGGCCTTTATGTTGCCTTTTATTTTTAGTAAGGTGGGAGTGCTAGGAGAGCTTTGCATAGAAGTCTCATGCTCATTTATTTTTTAAGATATATTTATTTATTAGAGTTACACAGAGAGGGACACACACACACACACACACACACACACACATACATATTCTATCCACTAGGTCACTTACCAAGTGGCCACAATGGCTAGGGTGGATCCAGGCTGAAGCCAGGAGCCTGGAGCTTCTTCCAGATCTCCACATGGGTGCAGAAGCCCAAGCACTTGGGCCATCTCCCACTGCTTTTCCCAGGCTATTAGCAGGGAGTTGGATCGAAAGTGGAGCAGCCAGAACTTGAAATGGCACCCACAGGGAATACTGGTGTTGTAAATGGCAGCCCTACCGGGTATGCCACAATGCTGGCCCTAAGTCTAGTGTTCATAAATGATCACTCTGGCCCCTCTCTTAAATATAAATTGTTGGGAGCAAGAGTGGAAGCAGGGAGAGGAGGTGGAAGGCTCTTGCCATAATCCAATCAAGACAAGGTAGAGGCTTGGTCCAGAGGTGTAGCTAAGGACAATGAGAAGTGGTCACATTCTGGGTATCTCTATTGAATTGGGAGCTGCAGTATTTAGTTACAGGCTGGATGTATGATATTACAAGGAAGAGGAGTCATGGTTGAGGGAAAATACTTGTAGGCAATACCCATGTCTTCTACATTTTGATGTAAAAAATGCATCTCAACCCCAACATACACTTAGTGAATGCTAGTTATATGTTTTTGTAAATACTGAGGAAGAGGATCCGAAGCCCTAGCTATCACCAGATGGTTGTCCTGGTTCTCTTCATAAGTCTACTTTTGCTTTCATGTGAAAATAAGTAAAATTTACACGAATTCTTCAATGGAATTAATCCTTTATACAACATTGTCCTTCCCCTAATTTCTGCACAAAATCCCTTTTTTTATTAAGTTTATCCAATGCAATTCAGCCACAGGAGACGGGTACAAATGAAGCACAAGGCCACCGTGTGTTGTTCTCAGTACGACTGCACTGAAGGAGCCTGCAGCCATCATGATGCCGCTGGCCAGCTTTTCTAGAGCACTTTCCCGAAAGCACACCCCAGACACTTGATCTTGTTCAGCCCTTACACTGCTCTGTAGGCTCCCCTCTTCTCAGAATCCTTCCCCGGGAGAGTTCCTCCTCCCCCTTGTCTCACTTCATTGAATTGTGATGAACAGTTAGTGTTTGTCTTCTCCATCTCAGTCATAAGCACGCAGGACCCAGAATCTACCATCCTCAAATTTCACCTGCCAATAAACGTCTAACGGACAAGTGTACAAAGGACAGAAGGTGATAGGTCACAGAGCTAGTCAGAGGTCAGGTAAAACTGTACATGTATACACTCTGACAATAAGCTGCCAAAATGTATCTCTCTCCTCCCGTTTGTTTGTCTGCTCTGAGAACTGTTTGGATGGGCATAGAGTGAATAGCAGCAGGAATTCCCAGAGCCTTGGAAGAGAGGTTGGTTAACTAAGACATATCATTGTAAATTTCAGCTCCCACTGACCTTTTGTGTGGAGAATGAAATTGCAAAGCTAGATTTTGTTGCATGTTACAGGTTCATACTTGTTTCTTAGCCTGACTTGTCCAGTAACACCAATGGTTTATCATAGCATTCTTGTATTAAAATTTATGCATAGGTGAAGACTAAAGCATAGACTTTTGAAAGGAGAAAGAACTATTAAGTTTATTCAATCCATTTCTCTCATTTCTTTAACATCTTTTTTAAAGTATAATTCATGTACCGTAAAATTCACCCTTATTAAGTATACAATTCAGTGATTTTCAGTAAATTTATGGGGTTGTGCAGTTATCACCACAACCTCATTTGAGAACATTTTGAGCATACCACACAGTCTCCTGTTCCCATGTGCTTTTGGTTCCTCATCCTGCTTCCAGTCCCAAGCAGTCACTAACCAGATTTCTGTCTTTATAAGTGTCTTTTCTTGATATGTAATATGAATTGAATTACATGATAATGTAGTCTTCTGCATCTGACTTCTCTTACCTAGCATAGTGCTTTGGGGCTTCACCCATGTAGAGTGTATGAGTAATTTGTTTTTTTTTTTTAATTTCTAAATAATGTCTGTTGTTTACACATACCATATATTGTTTATCCACATACAAGTAAAGGACATGTAAATTATTTTCACATTTTGTCTGCTATGAGTAATACTGCTATGAACAGTTGTGTACACATCTTTATGTGAACATGTGCCTTTATTAATAATGGGTAGATACCTAGACATGGAATAACTGGATTGGTTGTAGGGTTTTTAATTTAAAAAATGTTTACAAATATTTACATCCACTAGAAAAAAGTAACATATACAGTGTGGGAGATCTTCCATCCACTGGTTCACTCCCCAAATGTCTGCAAGAGCCAGAACTGGGCGAGGCCAAAGCTAGTAGCTTTTAACTCCATCTGGATCTCCTATGTGTGTGGTAGGGACCTGAGCACTTTGACCATTATCAGCTGCCTCCCAGGATACAGTAGCAGAAATGTGGATTAAAAGCAGAGTAGGCCAGCGCCGCAGCTCACTAGGCTAATCCTCCAACTTGCGGCGCCGGCACACTGGGTTCTACTCCCGGACAGGGCGCCAGATTCTGTCCCGGTTGCCCCTCTTCCAGCCCAGCTCTCCGGGAGTGCAGTGGAGGATGGCCCAAGTGCTTGGGCCCTGCACCCCATGGGAGACCAGGATAAATACCTGGCTCCTGCCATCAGATCAGCACAGTGCGCCGGCCACGGTGGCCATTGGAGGGTGAACCAATGGCAAAGGAAGACCTTTCTCTCTGTCTCTCTCTCTCTCACTGTCCACTCTGCCTGTCAAAAAAAAAAAAAAAAAAAAAAAAAAAAAAAAAAAAAAAAAAAAAAAACCAGAGTAGCCAGGACTCAAGTTGACACTCCAATATGGGATACCAGCCTCCCACGCAGCAGCTTAATCCATCACACTACAGTACCCACCCCAAGGATGGTAGTTTTTATATTTATCTTTTTAAGGCAATGTCAGACTGTTCTTTGGTGAAATGTCTAGTCAAATATTTTTCTGTTTCTAAATTGAGCTTCTATCAGTGAACTGTGGTAGACCATTATGCATGTTGGATGTAAGGCTTATCATAGATGTAATTTGGAAATATTGTCAGTCCATTACTTATATTTGAATTTGCTTAATATTTTTGAAGCACAATTTTAAAAAACCTACCTATATCACATTATCTTTTCTTCCTATCAATGGATCATGAATTTGGTGTTTTATCTATACACTTTTTTCCTAATTCATGGTCATTAAGATTTTCCCCTAGAATTATTTTAGTTTTAGTTTTAGCTCTTGCTTTTAGAACTAGGACCCATTTTCTGTTCATTTATATATATAGTGTGAATTTAGATTTAGATTTTGCATCTGGACATTTGATTGACTTGGAAAAGACTGTCCTATTACTATTTAACTGTCTTAAATCATAAATGTAGTAGTTTATTTGGCAATTCTCAGCTCTCTTTCATCAATCTATATGTCTATCCTTCTACCAGTACTACACTGTATTGGTTTTATAATTTATGAAGTCAGAAACTATATGTTGTGGTGTTCCTAATTTTTAAAAAGTATTCTATTTTGTGTCCTTGCATTCCATACACATTTGGGTTACTTTGGTAGTTTTTGCAAAGTATTCTGAGATTCTGGTAAGGATCGCACTGAATCTACAGATCGATTTGGAGAGAATTACTCTCTTAACGATATTGATTATTCCAATCCATGAACATGGAATGCCTTTCCATTTACTACCTCTCCTTCATATTATTTCAGCAACAACATTTATTTTTTAATATACAGGTGTTTCATTTTTGTTAAATTTATTCTTATTTTTAATGATATAGACATTATTGTATAATTTCATTTTCTTGGCTAGTGATAAAATACAATGATTTTTTTTGTATTTTTCTGGTGTCTTGTGACTTTATTGAAATCATTTGTTCTAGGTGGGGTGTGTGTGTGCGTGTGTGGAAAATCCTTAAAATTGTCTATGTACAGGATTGTGTCATCTGTGAATAAAAAGTTTTTATTTCTTCCTTTCCAACTGTTTGCTATTATTAAATTAATTCATTAACTAGTTCACCTTGTTTCACTGGTTAAAATCCTCTGTACAATGTTGATCAGACACATTTTTTGGAATCCTGATTTAAGAGGGAAAGGATTCACTCTTACCATTGAGTATAATGTTGGTTCTATGTGCTTTGTAGGTGGCGTTTATCTGATTTAGAAAGTTCCTTTCTAACTCTACTTTGTTTTCTATAGTACTTTTTAATCATAAATATGTATTGCATTTTATCCATGTGTTTTCTACAGCCATTGAAATGATTTTGTAGTTTTTATTCTTTAGTAATACATTACAATAATGATCATTGGATTTTTAAAAGATTTATTTATTTGAAAGGCAGGGAGTTATAGAGAGGCAGAGGCAGAGAGAGAGAGGTCTTGCATCTGCTGGTTCACTCCCTAAATGGCCACAATGGCTGGAGTTGAGCCCATCTGAAGCCAGGAGCCAGGAACTTCTTCCAAGTATCCCACAGGGGTGCAGGGACTCAAGGAATGGGCTCATCATCTTCTGCTTTCCCAGGCCATAGCAGAGAGCTAGATTGGAAGTGCAATAGCCGAGACTCAAACTGGTGCCCATATAGGATGCTGGCACTGCAAGTGGTGGCTTTACCTGCTTTGCCACAGTGCTGGACCAGGTTATTTGATATTAAACCAACCTGTATCTCTGGGGTACATCTCAGTAATGATGTATAATATAAATTACTAGATTAAGTGTTCTAATATTTGGTTATATCTTTAGTCTGTAAGCACACTTCAAAAAGTTCATGGAAACTGGAATCAAAGGTACATTTGTTTTGGTGAAAACAATGTGAAATCCATGTATACATGGGATTTTCAAAAAGTCATGGAAAATGATTTATAGATTTCAAATATTTTCTTACACCAAAAGAAACATAACTTGTTTTTTTTTTTGACAGAGTGGACAGTGAGAGAGAGAGACAGAGATAAAGGTCTTCCTTTTGCCGTTGGTTCACCCTCCAATGGCCGCCATGGCCGACGCACTGCGGCCGGCACACCGCGCTGATCCGATGGCAGGAGCCAGGTGCTTCTCCTGGTCTCCCATGGGGTGCAGGGCCCGAGCACTTGGGCCATCCCCCACTGTACTCCCTGGCCACAGCAGAGAGCTGGCCTGGAAGAGGGGCAACCGGGACAGAATCCGGCGCCCCGACCGGGACTAGAACCTGGTGTGCTGGCGCCGCAAGGCGGAGGATTAGCCTAGTGAGCCGCGACGCTGGCCTAAGAAACATAACTTCTAATTCCTTTTTCATAAACTTTTTGAATTACCCTCAAATTTTTTAATAATAATGTTTTTCTTTTTCTTTTATTGCTATGTATTCCTTTGGTTTGATAATTGCGCTTTACAGAATGAGTTGTAATACATTCAATCCTCTCTGCTGTTTTGCAAATAAGAATAAAGCTCTTCTTTAAATATTTAATAATGGTTAGCAGTGAACCCATAGGCGTTGGACTTTCTTGTGGCATGGATTTTAATTACCAAATCAACTATTCTGCTGGTTATAGGACTGTTGAACATTTCTATTTTTCATGAGTCAGTTTTGGTAAATTATCTATTTCATTGATACTGTTAGGATTTCGGCATAGAATTTCTCATAGGATCACCTTGTGTTTTAATTTCTATATTGTCAAAAATTATGTCCCTTCTTTTGTTTCTGTTTCTAATTTATATTTCTCCTTTGCTCTTGATCACTATATATTTTTTTTTAATTTTTAGAAAACAATTTTGGCTGGCGCCGCAGCTCAATAGGCTAATCCTCTGCCTGTGGCCCGGCACACCGGGTTCTAGTCCCGGTCGGGGCGCCGGATTCTGTCCCAGTTGCTCCTCTTCCAGTCCAGCTCTCTGCTGTGGCCCAGGAGTGCAGTGGAGGATGGCCCAAGTGCTTGGGCCCTGCACTCCATGGGAGACCAGGATAAGTGCCTGGCTCCTGGCTTCAGATCAGCGCGGTGCGGCCTGCCACAGCACGCCAGCCACAGCAGCCATTGTGGTGTAAACCAATGGCAAAGGAAGACCTTTATCTCTGTCTCTCTCTCTCACTGTCCACTCTGCCTGTCAAAAAATTTTTTTTTGACATATAAAAATTGTCACACTTATGAAGTTTATGTGATGTTTCAATGTGTGTATATATTCTGCAGTGTCTAAGGGTAATTATTTTTTTCTTTTGTAGCATTTAGCATTTCTTTGTAGTTAAAACATCCAAAACTCTCTCTTCTTTGGTCTTTTAATTTGTGTGATCTTCATAGAAAGCCAACTGTTATTTCATTAGAAATTTTGCTTATATTTATGGCTTCTAGTTCACTGATTTCTACTCTGATCTTGCTCGTATCTTCATTATGTTCTTTCCACTGTTTGGGGTTTAGTCTATGCTTTTCTATTGTCTTGAGGTAACAAGTTAGATTTTTTGACTGGACATATTTGTTCTTTTCTGATACAGGTTTTTAGAGCTATAAATTTTCCTCCAGCCACCCTAAAGTGGTTGATGTTGACAATTTTGTGCATTCCACATTTGACAAAGATCCACATTGGAAGTTTTAGCTAAGATGAAATGGAGGTATATAAATGTTATTTTAGGCTGATTTCTCCCAAAAGTAGACCTGTGGGCCTAGGATTTGCACGCAAGTGACTTATGAGGAAGGTATCCCCCGTAGAACCTTTAAGTAAGGTAAACATACCAAGCAAAAGTGTGGTTCTGTGCCAAACTCTGGAAAATGAATTTCTGGTTGAGCCTGTATGCTTTGAGGCAATGGAACACAATTTATCCACTTTTGTCCAACATAGTCACTGGCAGTGTTAGTCCAATGCTAGATATGGGTATGAGTTTTGTTTATCAATCAAAGTTCCCAGTAGTTTTAGGACAGCCCTCTGAAAAATCAGTAAGACACACTCAGAGGATAGATCTAATATGACCAGAAAGAGGGCTTGAAAAGAACAGTAGCTGTGTCCTGCTGCAAGATTAAGTCACTTGCTCAAGGTCATTAGAGCTAGGTATAAGCAGATCTTGGACTAGACCTATATAATAATACTGTGTTCTAATCAGCATTGTTGGGGCCAGCATTGTGGTATAGCAGGTTCAGCTTGCAATGCTGGCATCTCATATCGAGTGCTAGTTTGAGTCCCAGCTGCTCTGTTTCCGAACCAGCTCCATGCCAACATGCTGGGAAAGCAGAAGATGATGGCTAAGTACTTGGGGCCCCTACCACCCATGTGGGAGACCCAGGTGAGTTCTGGGCTCCTGGCTTCGGCTGTAGCTGTTTAGGGATTGGGGGAGTGAACCATTGTAAGGAATCGCCTGCTCGCGTCCCCTCTCTCTCTCTCTCTCTCCCTTTCAAATATGTTTTTTTTTTTTTTAGAATTGTTTATTTTATTTGAAAGTCAGAGTTATAGAGAGAGAGAAGGAGAGGCAGAGAGAGAGAGAGAGAGGTCTTCCATTTGCTGGTTCACTCCCCAATTGGCCGCAACAGCCAAAGCTATACCTATCCAGAGCTAGGAGCTTCTTCCAGGTCTCCCACGTGGGTGCAAGGACTCAAGGACTTAAGCCATCTTCTTCTTTCCCAGGCCATAGCAGAGAGCTGGATCAGAAGTGGAACAGCCGGGACTCAAACCAGCCCCCATGTGTGATGCTGGCCCTGCAGGCAGCAGCTTTACCAGCTATGCCACAGTACTGGCCCCTGAAATATGTTTTTAAAAGCTTCATTACGACCGGCGCCACAGCTCACTAGGCTAATCCTCCGCCTGTGGCCTGGCACACCGGGTTCTAGTCCCGGTCAGGGCGCCAGATTCTGTCCCAGTTGCCCCTCTTCCAGGCCAGCTCTCTGCTGTGGCCCGGGAGTGCAGTGGAGGATGGCCCAAGTGCTTGGGCCCTGCACCCCATGGGAGACCAGGATAAGTACCTGGCTCCTGCCATCGGATCAGCGCGGTGCGCCGGCCGTGGCGGCCATTGGAGGGTGAACCAACGGCAAAAGGAAGACCTTTCTCTCTGTCTCTCTCTCTCTCACTGTCCACTCTGCCTGTAAAAAAAAAAAAAAAAAAAAAAAAAAAAAGCTTCATTAAAAATCTCCTGAAGATGTGTTGCAGAATTCTCCGTTTTATAAAACAAATTTTTCTTACTGTTAACTAACCTTATTTAGGTGGCTAGAGTCATTCCATCCTTTTTATAAATCAATTGAAATTCCATTTGTTATTGTGTAGCCCTTTCTCCATTGCCCTTGTCAGCACAGGGCACTGGAACCATCTAGATAAATGTAGAGGCAAAACAGCTTCCTATTGCCTTGGGAAATTGCATTATACTTGTGAAGTACAGAGATCACACGAGAGAGACCCTCTGTGGGCCGTGCATTTACCCACGTTCCTGCAGATGCTGGTCTCCGTGTTCCTGTAGATGACTGTGTCACAAGGAGAGCTGTTAGTGAACCGCGTAATCCGCACTGGGCTTGAGAGGAGCTTTCAGCTCTATTCAGCAGTGCCGATATTAAGGGGTTGTTTTTAGCTAACGAGTTTGCTTAAATCATCAGATTATCTGGAATAGCTGAAGATATTTGATATTCACAGTGTTTGTATATAATATTAAAATCATGTATTTAGTTACCCTGCTCCATGGGGCATATATTCCAAGACTCCCAGTGGATGCTCAAAGCCACGGATAGTACTGAACTCTATGTATGGCAAAGTTTATATGTATACACACACACACATATATATACACACACACATATATAGATAATATATATTTAGAGTATATATATATAGAGAGAAGCAGCAATAACTACTAATAAAGTATAATAATTATGATATGCTATAAGATAAGTTATGAGAGTGACGTCTCTGTCTCTCAGTATCTTTACTTTCACCACATCACTTAAAGGAAATGCAGGCACCATGATACAATGAGAGATAATCTGATAGGTGGCTGCTCAGTGACTCACACCTGAAGAGTGCACACAGTGCAAATACACTGGAGCAAGAGATGATTCACACCCTGGAGAGAAGGAGCAAGCTTTTAACAGCTCAGAATGATGCACAATTTAAAATGGATTAAATTTTTGTTTTTAAGTTTTCCATTTTATGTTTTTTAGCCTGTGTTTTACCACAGTTGACTGAAACTGCAGAAAGCAAAACTACAGATCAGAGGGAACTACTGTGTGTGCAAGCTAACCAAGCTGGCTACAAAACGAATCCCTATAAAAGAAAAGCTTTCCCCCATTGATTTTCAATATTAAATCAGAGGTGTTCTTGTGGAAGAAAAGAATGCTAAGAGATTCGCCAGTGTTTCATTGATGATCGCATTACCCTTATTTTGTCAAATGGAAGTAATAGCGCCTGCCTCTTGGAGCTGTGACAGTCAAATGAAATCCTAGAAGAATGAGTGTTTGCACCATACCTGGCAGACAGTAAGCACTCAGTTAGCCTTTTGGGGTGGGGGAAGCCGTCATTTCAGTCCACAGCAGTGGGAGCTATTACAAAAGTAGGGACAAAGAGCTATGGGAACAGAAGAAAGCAAGACTGGCTTTGGTTTGCAAGTCAAGAGAGGGAGGCCTGTCTGAAAGGGTTAGGTTTGATCTGGGTTTGGACTGGATGAGGAGTTCTCAGGCCACAGAGGGGGAAAGGTGTTTGGGGCAGATGGAAGAGCCCACAGAAAGGCATTGAAGCATGTGGTGAGGATTGGCAGGAATGTGCACTTCAGATTCATTTTATAAATTGTTGTAAACACATTTCTTTAATACTGCGTGAACAAATTTTGTTTTTTTGTACTGTATTAGAAGCAATGAACTAGACAGCAAGATTTCAGACCTCATGAAGTTCATGGTCTGTTTTTACTTGTGCAGTAAGTTAGTAAACAAATAATCAGACATGACATGTTCCAATTTTGATAAAAGCTACGGAAGAAGTAAATTAGGACATGTTATATACAATAAATCAAGAATACTGGTAATTATGAATTAATGCTTTGTTGAACTTGAAATGACCCAAGTCATTTTTTCAAGAGTATGAGAGTGCTGAAGGTTATGATCCTATTTGTTATAAAGGCACAAATATTAGAATAAATAAATATAAGGGCAAAGGAATGCACACCAGAATAACCTAGGATTGTGGCTTCATAGAAATATATTAGAATCATCTATGGAACTTTTTATGAAAGTATTGATGCTGAAGTCTCCTCCCTGAAGATTCTTATTCAGTTAATCTCGATGAGGCTAAGGAATTAGCATTTTTAGGGTGCCTGACTGGCTTTAATGTCAGCCATAGTGGGGGACAATTTACAGCAACTGTTGAGCAACTCTGTTAAGAGTCTGGGAAGATTGTCCTGAGCCCTCACTTCAGTAGTCAGTGATGGAGAAGACTCGATTGACCAGAGAGTAGCATGTCCCTCAGCTGTATAGAGTTAGAAATAACAGTAGAAACATAAATTTTTGCTAAAATACTTCTCTGACCTTAAGCAATGGCCATGTAGTCATTGTTCCTAAAGGCCCTGTAGGGGGCACTGTTTGTACTCACCCATCTCATGTCATGCCCCCTTTCCTGCAGTGTGCCCACCCCCAGCTTCTGTATGTGATGATGCAAATGGTTCTCAAGTGACACCTGCTCTCTCCAGGTTGCCATTCAGCTGCCAGAGCCCCTGCATCTGACCTGCAAACAGAGTTGGGAGTGCCTGAGAGTTTGTGTTTCTGTGGGCAGCCCATAACCAGGAACTGATTGGTGTTGAAGGTTCAGATGCCCTTGACTTGAGATGAGACAGACTCCTGGGACCAGTTCATGTTCTCAAGCTCTCTGTGGAATCAGGCTGACTGGGACTTTGCTTCGTATCACACTTCCTCCCCTTTTCTCTCCTGCTCCCCCGCTCTTTACTGGTTGCTCCTAGGATCACTTCCTCAGTTTGTCATTTGCACTGAAACCTTGGCCCAGGGTCTGATTCTGAAGTTATCTGAACTAAGACATGCCTCTTCCTGGGAGAACATGCACTGAAGTGCATACCTTCCTGGAGTTGGGCAGTCCTCATTGTGAGCTAACACATATTCTCCATCAGTCTCCAAACTTACATTCTGAGTAGATACCACCCTTGGCTAGAAATGTCTTCCTGAGGTATAGGAAGAGAGATGCAGGCATTGTTAATGACGAAAGGATGGCTCTAGTGGGATCTGATGAGAGAAGCACAAATAACCACTGCAAACCTTAGCTAAGGACCAGCAGGAGCAAGGTGGCCAAGCAGCAGGGCTTTCCAGAGCTTGTGGCTGAATCCTGCAGGTTTTATTCTTAAATGTGTCTGAAGCAACTGTCCTTTGGGGGGTTGGGGACCTGGGATCTGGAATATTCTTGCTCCAGATGGCAGGAAACACCTGCACTGAAAGGACAAACTCCTTGACTTTGCAGTAGGTGCCTTATTGTGAGTGGGCTCCAGAGCCCTGCAAGAGGTGAGGGTGAGTTATGCAAAGGGAGTGGTCCTAGATGTCCATCTCCTTGCTGGGGAGATAGACAGGGTGTCAAGGAAAGGGAAACTATGTAAGCAAATGCTTTCCATTGCGGAGTTTTTTAAGTTAACTCTTCTCTCCTGCTGTCAGGGTTTCCCTACTGAAGGTGTCTCTTCACTTTCCAAATGAACCTAAATAACGTGCTGCAGCTACTTCTTTTGAGCTGGAGATCTGACATTTGGGGAGCTGTTCTCATTTAGGTACAGTTTCATCACTATCAGCAAACTGAAAATAGCATGCTCTCCAATAACTGTATACTCTAGAGACTGTCGAGAATAAAGTTACTATCAGAAAGAAAAGAAACACCCAGTTTAGTGTTTCTTTGCCCCACCCCTTCCTAAAGTGCTTCTATCAGGGAAAGGAAGGTTGTACAACTTAAAAGTGCTGTTCTACCCTCCACCTCCTGGTCTGTGAAAGAGGCTGGATCCTCTGGCAAACTCATTTATCTGACAAGACGGTGTACACGGCTCTGGCTGCAATTGCATATTCTTCTCTGAATGAAAGCTGCAGGTACAATGGGACCGAGGAATTTTCTGGGGGATGTTTGGGCATAATAACCCAAGTCATGTATGAACCATATGTTGACTGCACAGTTTAATCCAAAAAATATCCTTTGCTGTTTTTTTTTGTGGCTTTACATGAGGATGGGTGAGATAGAGGCCGTCAGCCACCAAATCAAACAAGCACAGATGGCCCTGAATACGTTTTGCTGATTTTCAAGGAAAGGAGGAGGATAGGAGATAAAGGATACTGAACTCTGACCGAAATGTCCAGGCCTCTACTTTCGCTGCAGTTTGACCTTCATGGGTCACTTGCTTTCTCAGGCTTAGCACCCTCACCTGCAATCTGAGTGTGGTTGAATTGACAAGTGGATTTTCAATAATTGAATTGGCAGGGTTACAGGCCAATGCTTATACAGATCTATGAGACTTGGTAGCATTCAAGTGGTCACAGCCCAGCGAAGGCCAGTTTTCTTGGCCATCCACAACTGCACAATTTCATGCCAATGATGAGTTGTGCATGAGGCCAGACTTATGGTTCTTCTTGATCCATCCCATCATAGAGAGCAGAGACCATTGAAACTGATGCTGTACACACTCAGTTGCAGCAGGCACTGTTTGAGAGGTTGGCTGAATAATAAAACTCACGTATTACTCACATGCCCTCTGGACTTCCAGCTTCTCAGAAGATGTGAACATGAGCACCAGGCATGCTCACTGAGCTGTTGCTCCCCTCCACCTAGATATCACAGTCATCCAAAGGCATCATATACTCACAACCCTGACCCTTTCACATTTCCTGACTGGCCTTCCTCCTGCTCAAGGAAATCCAGGGATGGCTTTCCCTATTGAGAGTGTCATGTTTCCTTGGGAACAGTCCCTCTGTAACCATTTCTCCTTAATGAAACAGTTCTGTGCCTCTGTCTTCACCCATGTTGCGCTTCTTAACCGAGCATCTTTTGCTGAGTGACCTGATCAAAGTGTGGTAGCCTGCCCCACCCTTTGTTCATAAATCATGCACTTGTTATATTATCTTTGAAAGGTTTGTTTGGAGCCTCTGCTGCTACCGTCTCATCAATTCACAGAAGTCTCCTTTGGGGCACTCTTTGGGCAATGGGTGCTTTGTCTTCCAATCAAAGCCAAGAGATTTGTGTAATGAACATCTTGTAGGGAGCCTTCTAGAGGACCTGTGGTACAGTAGGCTAAGCTGCCATGTGCAATGCCAGCATCCCAAATCAGAGTGCTAGTCAGAGTCCTGGCCTCTCCACTTCTAATCCTGGCAATGCACCTGGGAGGTCAGTGAAGGATGGCCCAAGTAGTTGGCCTCTGTCACCCTAGATAGAGACCAAGAGAGATGGGAGACCTATATAGAGCTCCAAATTGTGGCTTTGGCCTGGATCAGCCCCAGCCATTAGGACCATTTTGGGGGGGGGTGAACCAGTGAACCAGCAGATACAAGATTTTCCCTCTCTCTCTCTTCCCCTCACTCCCTCTCCCCCACCCCGATAAATTAATAAATTTTTTAAAAATATATGTTCTAAAAAGAGAATATTTATTCAAGAGAAGTAAAAACCATAGGCACTCAAGAGATGCAAAAATGTTATCTATTTTCAAAGGTTTTTAGCAAACTTTGACAAAGGAAACCTATACCTTTTTAACAGTTGATATTTAATAAAGGTTTAATCGTCATCTCTATTCACAGTCTAGTACCTTCTCATATCCTTCCAAGTTGAAAATAACAACACGATATCACCAGAGAGGAATGCAGTAGAATCACTGTTTATCTTGATTAGAGTTTCTGCATCTAGTCATGTTTGCTTTCATGCTTGTTTTCAGTTCTAATTCAATCTAATTTGATTCATTTGAACAAGCTTTCATTGATCACTTTCTGGGTGTCAGGCATCCAGCTGGGCAGTGTGAGTGTGGGGAGAGTGATTCGGAGACAAATAAGCCACAACTCCCACGTTCTAAAAGGTCACAGTCTAGCCAGCAAGACAGTAGTCCCATATCATGTTATTACAAAACCAAACAGATAGTGATTAGTGAGCTGTAGGGGAACTAATGAGGGAGATAACTCATCCGGACTAGGCAAGCCTGGACAGGTTGCATAAAGGAGGTGAAAGATAGGCTCAGCCTTTAGGGAAAAGCATCCTCAGGCAGAGGTGGGTAGAGAGGGAGAGCACTGCAGCCAGAGGAAGCAGGAATGGGATGGCATGGCGTGAGACCCGAATAGCATGCAGTCTGCAGAAGCTGGAGTGAGAAAGGTCTCACAAGAAGACCTTCTGAAAGGAAGTGTAGAAGCTAGCCACAAGGAGTTTCTAATGCGAGGGTGTAGAGTTTGGGTTGTATAATTCAGATGATGGAGAGCCTAAGAAAATGCTTAAAGAGGGTCAATGCTCTATGATTAAAAAGATCAGTGGATGGACTGATTAACTGATTGAATAAATTAGACTCAGAGAGGCCAGGTGGGTTCAGGTAAGAGGTGGGAAGTTTCCAATCTATACATTATAATGGAAGGATATCGAGGAGGAGGAGGGCAGGTAGAAGAGCCTCACTGAGGCCGGTGCCGCGGCTCACTAGGCTAATCCTCCACCTTGCGGCGCCGGCACACCGGGTTCTAGTCCCAGTCGGGGCGCCAGATTCTGTCCCGGTTGCCCCTCTTCCAGGCCAGCTCTCTGCTGTGACCCGGGAGTGCAGTGGAGGATGGCCCAAGTACTTGGGCCCTGCACCCCATGGGAGACCAGGATAAGTGCCTGGCTCCTGCCATCGGATCAGTGCGCCGGCCGCGGCAGCCATTGGAGGGTGAACCAACGGCATAAAGGAAGACCTTTCTCTCTGTCTGTCTCTCTCTCACTGTCCACTCTGCCTGTCAAAAAAAACAAAAACAAAAACAAAAACAAAAAAAAACCACCTCACTGAAGTTGACCCAACAGGGCCTGTTGACTAGAGGAGGAAAGTTAGGAACCAAGGGCAAGCTCAAGACTTAGAATCTGGCCACTTTCTTATATCTTCACGAAAAGAAGAAATGGAGGATGAGGAGCAAGCGGGTTTTCAGAGCTTAGGGCTGGAGTGAGTTTTTGGCTAAGTCCAGCATGAACGGGCTTCGCGGCACCCAAACAGAAACAGGTTTCTTCAAACTAGTGTATCTGAGAATCTGAAACTCAGAAGGGAGATTTATCTGTGGACGGAAGTGAGGATGATGTGTCCATACAGGGGAAGTTGTTCGGACACTATGGGAACTTAGGGGCTCATCCTGCCAGAACTGCTCACTCACCTCTTGTTTTCCTGTCCAGTGTTTATCAACTGGTTGTCAAGGAGGAGCGACTTCAGAAGTCACGGAGAGCAGCTGACATCGTTGAGTGCTTTTCTGTCCCAGTGAGCTACAGGAATGCCTCCAGCCTTGATTCTCTGCACTACTTTGCTGCTGAATTGAAGCCTGCCAACTTGCCCGTCACTCAGCCATTTACAGTAGGTGACAACAAGACATATAATGGCTACTGGAACCCTCCTCTCTCCCCACTAAAAAGCTACAGCATCTACTTCCAGGCTCTCAGCAAAGCAAATGGAGTAAGTATAGCCCTGCCTTGCCAGTTTGTATCTTTCCTTTATCAAATTAGAACGTGGCATGGCTTTAGAGCAGAGGTGGACAAACTCAGGCCTCTGGGCCACGTCCAACCCCATGCCTTTTTAAATGAATTTTTAAAAATAGGGCTGTGCCTGTGAATTTACATTTTATATTTACATAACTGATGTATAAAATTGGAGTCGAGCAATTACAACAAAGACCGTGTAAGCCTAAAGCCCTAAAATATTTGCTGTATGGACATTTACAGAAAAAGTTTGAGACTTTGTTAGAGTATGGAGAAAGTACTTCACTTGAGCAAATCACATGGCCTGTCCGAGTCTTAATTTTTTCTTTTGTAGTAATGATACTATCAATTTGCTACCTATGAATTCACTAAACATCTTTTAGTTGATTAGTAAACATTACCTCCCTTCATCATTATCACTGATCACATTCAAAAATAGTTTTTTTTTCCCAAAAAGCAAAGTAAATATTTGTCAATCATGAAAAGCTCATCCAGCACCTCCCTGCCTTCTACTCCACACCCCCCCCCAGAATACAATGCTTCAATCCGTATTACAGTATCACAGTTAATTGTTGATAGTGCTTATTCTTGAATACCCACAGTGACAGAGAACTTGGTTTGTTGATCTTTGGGTAGGCATGGTAGGAGTTGTGGCTCTAAGGAAGATTTTTAACGTACTTACTGAAATATCTCTTTTATGGTAGCTTCTACACATTGCTGTTGATCTACACTCTCAAGGGCCTATGAAACCCTCAGCTGGTGTTCTTTCGGTTACATATGATCTCTTCTGCCACCTACCTCCTGGTACAAACACACCCATCTGGTGTTCTTTTCTGCAAGCTGAATACCGTCAGCTCCTCTCATCACACAAGTTTGTATTTTCCGTTCAGGATGCTTTTGTGGACACACTCCACAAGTGCTGTATTTCATTCAGTATATATCAGTAGGCATCTAATGAGCACTGACATATCCCAGGCCCTGTGGTTTTTATTAGGTTATGCAGTTTATTCCTTTTAAGAGCTTATAGAAATGAAAGGGAGCCTATGCCATGTTGTGCAGTGTATATGGAGAACTGAGATACTTGCTGGAGAAGGAAAGGCTGAGAAAAAAAAAAAAAGACTTGATGAAGTGTGGTAGAGGCAGCCTGTTCTGGCTCTGGGTGGCCAAGAGAGAGTTTAGTTTGTTGGTAGCAGTCATTGCCTTTTGAGAAACCTGGATTGAGGAACTAATTAACATTTAGAATGTCCACATACCCATTTAAATTCCACTTTGATATTTCAGTTCTGCATTTATTACTGGTTCAAGCAACACTCCTCACAGCAAGTATAAAAGTACAAAGAGAAGCCGCCAGACTGCCTTCCACCTGTCCATCTGCTCTTCCCTCTGCACGAAACACTCTGGTGTACAGAGCAGGAAGACACAAAGATCGGCAGAAGCATGTGGGGGCCCTTCTTGTTCTCAGTCCTCTGCATCCCACACTGGCCAGTATACTAGTTCAGCCCAACTCTCTGATCAGCTGTGCCTTTCCCCATTCTTGGCATGTATCACAAGATGTGGTTGAGTTCCCATACTAGAAGAATTGATTGCACTCAGTTAACCCTATACAACATTCTTAACTGAGAAAATCACAGCACCTAGCAGTAGACAAGTCTGTAGGCGCCAGCAAATTTATGCTAGAAGGAGTTTCCCCAGCTCAAGCATGACTGGCCCAGAGCAAAATGGTAGGTAAGGCAGAAATCCATTGGAGGTTTCTCTGTCCAAACATCACATCATAGACAGAGACTTCCCCTTCAAGACATGGGCCTTTGTCATTGAAAAAAAAAAAAAAAACTCAGACCCCATGAAGCTGCCTTGTCTTGAAAGTAGTTTCTGCTACTCTTTCCAGGATGAACAAGCTCATTTCATTTCTTACGCCTTCTTTCCTATACCATGCACACTCTCCGTTTGGAACTAAGATTCCCTGTAATGCCACAGAAGCAAGAATAGAATTGAATGAGTGCTTATGCCAGGTATCTTGGAGGTGCAGTTGGCCTCACAGGAACAGAAAGAGGAAAACCAGTTGGAGTTGAGCATACACAGGATTGTGTTTTTCTGGCAAGGAAAAAACTTCATGTAGATTGAAGTTACTGACTTCAGCATTGAATTTTACTGAAAGGAGTTGGGTGAAAAGATCATAGGAAAAGCCATTCTCGGCCTAAAAAAATCTCTGTCTGGCCCCTCTCAGATTTCTCTGTTTCTTAAAAGGCAGTAGACAATGCAGTTAAGCCTGGAGGAGTTGAGGGAGAAACGGTTATAACCCACAAATTCCTTGTCAGCCACGTTGTCGCTGTTGTGCAGGTACATCAGAAAGACATTCTCAGTATCTGGGTTTGCTTGTTTCAGGGTGGTTGTGAGCCAGGTTAAATCATTCACCATCAGCCAGTGTAACTCTTCCGTATCTACCTGCAACTTTACTCAAGACAGAGTGAAAGAATTTTGGATCTAGATATCTTTATTCTATTGATGTTAAGGACGATTTGCCAGCTTTGCAGTGTGGCTTTGAATGCAGCCTTTATAATCATACTGCCCCTGTATAAAACCCTAGGAGCTGTGCAACTTTTAGATGTTGAAATAGTTAGAAATACTTGATTAGTTAAGGAAACAACTACTATGCATGTACTATATGTCAAAAAGGCATTTTCTTAAGTGCTAGCAGTAAAGCAGTAAGGCAAATGAGCCAAAATCTCCGTCTTCATTATGTTTACATTCTAGAAGAGGAGAGACCAAAAATAAATAACTGAAGTAGCATGTCAAATGATCATTAGTCATAGGAATGCAGATGTCACTCATTAATGTTAGTTCATTGCATGAAGATCAAGCCATGTCGTAACCTCTACATGGTATGTGAATGTGGACTATTTTAATCCAGCCTCTGAACACTGTAGAGAACTCGTGACGTGCATTTTAAGGCATGACACTCAGGATCCTGTAAGGCATTTTCACACAGTGTGAGCCGCTCACAGGCACATGTGCTGGAAATCTCACATTTACCCACTGAAGCTTTCTTAAACACAGCAAAGGTAGTTCCCTTTGTGGGAGCACTGTCCTTGGTACTGAATCCTCAGCACCTGTACTGGGGGGAAGCAGGCCATATCATGACCATTTGTTTGGACAAGGGTTGGATGAACTTGTTTTTTTAACTTTTATTTAATGAATATAAATTTCCAAAGTACAGCTTATGGATTACAATGGCTTCCCCCCCGCCATAACTTTCCTCCCACCCGCAACCCTCCCCTTTCCCTCTCCCTCCCCCCTTCCATTCACATCAAGATTCATTTTCAATTCTCTTTATATACAGAAGATCAGTTTAGCATATATTAAGTAAAGCTTTCAACAGTTTGCACCCACATAGAAACACAAAGTGAAAAATACTGTCTCAGTACTAGTTATAGCATTATATCACAATGTACAACACATTAAGGACAGAGATCCTACGTGAAGAGTAAGTGCACAGTGACTCCTGTTGTTGACTTAACAAATTGACACTCTTGTTTATGGCATCAGTAATCACCCTAGGCTCTTGTCATGAGTTGCCAAGGTAGTAGTCAAAGTGGAAGTTCTCTCCTCCCTTCAGAGAAAGGTACCTCGTTCTTTGATGACCTGTTCTTTCCACTGGGATCTCACTCCCAGAGATCTTTCATTTAGGTTTGTTTTTTGTTTGTTTGTTTGTTTGTTTTTTTGTCAGAGTGTTTTGGTTTTCCATGCCTGTAATACTCTCATGGGCTTTTCAGTCAGATCCGCATGCCTTAAGGGCTGATTATGAGGCCAGAGTGCTGTTTAAGACATCTGCCATTCTATGGGTCTGCTGTGTATCCCGCTTCCCATGTTGGATCGTTCTCTCCCTTTTTTATTCTATCAGCTAGTATTAGCAGACACTAGTCTTGTTTATGTGCTCCCTTTGACTCTTAGTCCTATCATTATGATCAATTGTGAACTGAAATTGATCACTTGGACTGGTGAGATGGCATTGGTACATGCCACCTTGATGGGATTGAATTGGAATCCCCTGGTATGTTTCTAACTCTACCGTTTGAGGTAAGTCAGCTTGAGCATGTCCCAAATTGCAATCTCCCCTCTCTCATTCCCACTCTTATATTTAACAGCGATCACTTTTCAGTTAAGTTTCAACACTTAAGAATAACTGTGTATTGATTACAGTATTCAACCAAAAGTATTAAGTAGAACAAATAAAAAAAATACTAAGAGGGATAACATATTAAGTTGTTCATCAACAGTCAGGGCAAGGGCTGATCAAGTCACCGTTTCTCATAGTGTTCATTTCACTTTAACAGGTTTCCTTTTTGGTGCTCAGTTAGTTGTCACTGATCAGGGAGAACATAAGATATTTGTCCCTTTGGGACTGGCTTATTTCACTCAGCATAATGTTTTCCAGATTCCTAACAGGGATTACTTTTCAGTTAAAATTTAAACACCTAAGAATAATTGTGTGTTAATTACAGAGTTCAACCAATAGTACTAGAACAAAAAAATACTAAAATGGATAAAGTATTACATTGTACATCAACAGTCAGGACAAGAGCTGATCAAGTCACTGTTTGAAGTGCCCTGCAATATAGAGCAGAAGCCAAAAGAGAAATCTCCAATAAGGCGTTCTTGGCAGGGTTTCAGCTTGATCACTGCAATTCTCTGGAGTGAAAGGAAGTTGATTCCTTTGTGGAACAGGTAAAATTACTATAACTTTTTCCTTAGATAAAACCAAATTATGTATTCTTAATTCTACCCTCTTGGCCACTTGTATTGATTTGAACAAATCAAATCTTTCTTTCCCATGTCAGCCTTTCAGAGGAAATATAATAGTACTGGCTACCCAACTCTGGCCACCCAACTCTTTTCTCATTGATATTTAATATGCAGTTACTTCTTTTATTTCTCACATGGCTTGATTTATAGATCATTTTCATCCTACTTTCTCTTCTGTGTGACATACAGACTCTTTTTTCCTTAAATTAGGATCCCCAGAACCTAGGACTGTACTTCAGATATGGTTAGTCCAGGCCTGCTGTATTTTAACTACTTCTCCTAAGACATTTTTTTCCTCATACATTCCAAGGTACTTTTTCACTTTGGGGCCTTGACACAGCTGTTATTTTATCTGAATATCCCTTTCCTTCATTGTTTTTCAGGCATCTGTTTCAGTGTCACAACCTCTGAGAACTTCCTACACATATTATCCCAGAGTAACTCACAATAGTACTGACTACTAAAGATTAGCCCATTTTTATAACACTGGATATATTCTTTGTATTTTTTATTTTGTTTAAGGAATAGAGCTTCATGCATTTAATGTACACAATTTGGGAAAATGACACTTCCCTCCCCACCTCCTTCCCGCCCCTGCTCCTCCTTTCTTCCACCTCCCTCTTGCTTTCCCATTCTTATTTTTTATAGAGATCAATTTTCAGCTAATTTTTATACTTATAAGATTAACCCTACCCCACGTAGAGAGTTCACCAATTAGTATGAAGAATAAAAAGAAGTAAAAAACAAAACAAGAAAAACATTGTTCCCTGACCGTCAAGGGATGGGCTGTTGAAAATCATCACATCTCAGAGTAACAGTTTCACTCCTATAGATTACACTCTAAGTACTCTATTAGTTACCACATATCAGAGAGAACACTGAATATATTTGTGATTGCACATTTTTTGGGTACCACATGTCTCTCTTACCTCACTGAGAGCCCCATGCCGAGTATAATGTTTAACACATAATAGACAACAGTCATTTGATGAATGAATGCATGAATGAGGATGTGAACTCTGTCTTGTGGTCTGTGGCTCTCAGTTTCCTTGCTTGTAAGTTGAAATAGTAGCACATATTTTACACAGTCATTTTGAGGATTGAATGAGAAAGGATCTTGAGTAGTGATAAGCATCAAATAAGTGGCAGTGCAGTCTAAATTTCCATTCAGTATAGATTGGGAGATACGGTTCTGTGCCATTTTCAACAAGATACATTAGCCCAAAGGGTTCTTCCTTCCATCTTACTAGTAAGACTTTTCTCCCAGATGTCTCCTTTCTGAAGCTTCAGTCTCCTGGGCAGTCTTGATTTCCTCCAGATCCTCCAAATGGTACCCAGAATAACTGTCTCCGTTGTAAACAGCGGGTGGGTGCAGTTTGCATTGTTTTTTTTTCCCACTCGTCCCAGAATGAGGTCTGCTGAATCTACTGTTCCCTGCATCCCCACCACCATTAGCCATGATTGTGAAGTTGAAAAGACCATAATTAACGGTTGGATGCAGAACTAGTGTAGAGAATTCACGCAAATATCCATCAGAAGCCACCTTTTGTTGAGCAACGCTGTTATACATGTCCTATTTATGCAGAAAAAAAACTCTTTCCATGCCATATCCTTCTCATCATGCTGGGGTTCATTTAACCTGGATGATGCCTCTTCCAAATGCTGATCTAAATAAAAGAAGTAGGAAGTAGAAGAGGAATTTTTCTCTTTCTCTGACATCCTTTTCCAACTCTTGAACTCAATTGCCTCTTGAGAGCAGTTGGACACCAGATGCTATGTTGAATGGATTACCATGTTTTCAGTGCAATCACATTGTAATAGTTGGGATGATCTAGCTGTGGCTGGGTTAAAAAAAAATTTGTGTCTCAGAATGAATTGGAAGAAATAATTTTAGTTGTGTCCAAGTGCTATTAAAAGAATGTTTGCACATGGACGATTTTTCTGGGGCACACTGGGATAGAAAGAACTGAGAGTTGGACATCAGACAGACTTGGCTTTGAGTTGTGGCTGATCTCAGCTATGGGTGCTTGTACAGGTGACTTAACCATTCAAGATACATGGCATAACTAGTGATCTACCTCTCAAAAACTTGGGGAGAGTAAGTAAGAGAGTGTATATAAAAGCATCTTTGATAACATCACAGCTGTAATATTTGTTCTCCCTTTTCTGTTCTCCTGAGTCTTCTCCTAAGAGGGAGGTTGTTGGAGCTTACTTACCTGAGTAAGCATATCACAGTTTTCTCAGGAGACTTCATATGAAAACACATACCGTCCTACCTCTGGAGGATCAGGACTCATGTCTATCCCAGCTGTTAACTGTTTTGACTCACCTGTGACTCATGCCCGGGTTTATTACTTTAACTCCTCATACATGGTTTCAAGTTTAATATTTGCTCTTGTTCATCTTGTTCAATCTTAATTTTAAAGCTTTTATTTATTTGAAAGAGAGAGAGAGAGAATGAATCTATCCACTGCTTCACTTCCCAAATGCACACAGTAGCTGTGGGTAAGCACCACTGAAGTCATGGACCAGAAAATCAATCCAGGTCTTTGACTTGGGTGGCAGGGACCCAAGCATCTGAGTGATCACCTGCAGCCACCCAGGGTGTACATTACCAGAAATCTGGAATCAGAAGCAGAACCAGAATTCAAACTTAGGCACTCTAATATGGATGTGGCCCTTCCAAGTAATATCTTTACCATTGCACTAAATGCCCAACTCAGCTCCTGTTGAAATTTTTTTACATAATTGAGCCTATATTTTATGTATTTTTGGTATGATGTTGTCGTTTCCATTCAGTGTCCTGGTTCTCTTGTTAGTTCAGTAGCTGTTTACATGTCATTATAACCATGGAATGAGGAGCTGTTAGAGACACTAGCTCAAGAAGTTTGGAGTTAAGATCACAAACATCGTATGGCACAAGGGAGTTCGTCAGAAAATCCCAATATTGGTTAGGATAGGGGCCAGCACTGTGGCGCAGCGGGTTAATGCCCTGACCTGAAGTGCTGGCATCCCATATGGGCACTGGTTCAAGACCTGGCTACTCCACTTCCCAACTAGCTCTCTGCTATGGCCTAGGACAGCAGTAGAAGATGGCCCAAGTCCTTGGGCCCCTGCGCCCATGTGGGAGACCGGGAAGGAGCTCCTGGCTTCGGATCAGCGCAGCACCAGCCATTGCAGCCAACTGGGGAATGAACCATCAGTGGAGGACCTCCCTCCCTCCCTCTCTCCCTCCCTCTCTCCCTCCCTCTCCTTCTCTCTTTCTCTCTCTCCCTCCCTCCCTCCCTTCCCCCCTCCCCTCCTCCCCTCTCTCCCCTTTCTCCCCTCTCTCCCCTCTCTCCCTCTCTATTTGCCTCTCTTCTCTGTGTGTAACTCTGACTTTCAAATAAATAAATAAATCTTTTAAAAATATTGGTTAGGATAAACTATTCTGTTGTAACAAATAACAACAAAATCTTAAGAGTTTACCTCAACATATATTTTCCCATATCCCAAATGGGGCTGTGGAAAAGCTCTGTCATGGGTACTCAGGGACTGGGAATGATGGAAAGTTCATCTTAATGCAATCACCTAGTCAGAGAATGAGAAATGTGGCAAATAGAGCACTGGCTCTAAAAGTCTCCACACAAAGGGATGTGCAGCACAGTTCCATTCCATTTTCCATGACTAACCATGCAGCTGTGCTTAGCTCCAAAAAGAATGGGGCAGCTAACTCTGCCTACAAAGAGAAGCGGAATATTTGAGCAAGCTCCCAATGACCAACACACTTCCCCACGTTGGCTAATCTTTCCCTTCAAGTTCTCATCATCTCAGACCCATTCGTGAAGAAACTTCAATTCCTGTCACATATCCTGAGGACTTTTCTATTACTGAGCACCTGCTGTGTCTCAGACCCTAAGCAACTGCGTCCACCTCCACTGCTTCTTCGATTGTGACTCCTGTTCTGTTAAGGGGTAGATGAACTGCCAAAAGCTCCTTGGAATCTCACAGTTTTGTTACTTCATGCCATAGGAAGGGTTTTAGTATCAGTATTTGTTCTGAGCGTGTGTGGAAGTATGATAAAGATAAGTCTGACACTCGCAAAGCCACTGTTCTACTATAAAAGGCAGTGGTTCTGCCAAGGGTTCCTCTGAAGTAGGATTGAGGGGATTGGCTATCTTTACAACTGTTCCAACCATAAGTGATCGAGCCAAGGTTCCAAGAAGCTATGAACCAAAGGCTCCCACATACCTTTGGCTGACTTGTCACCACAGTCCTTTTCAAGGAACATAGTTCTGGCTGTTGTTAGCTCTGCATCTGTGAGGGTAGAGTAAGACTGGACTGGACATTTAGCATCCAGGGCCATTACCACACATCTCCATCATCACTTTGGGAATTCTTTGCCTGGTAAATGCCCCTTTCTGGTTCTTGTCTGTCACCAGAGCATAGTCCAGGCCCCATCAGCCTTCTCTGGCCTCTTTTCCAGTCCTCGGTGAATTCTCTTTCCTGGTGCTCACCCTAATCCTCAGGCATCTCTGTGCCCAGGTTTCTATTCCACTGATTGAGATTTTTTTCATGTTCTCTTAAAACTTCTGAACCTCTGTTGGAGCTCCTCACGTAAGAGAGAAATTCCCTAAGTGTCACCTTGTACAAATACCAAGATGAGTTCTCCCAAGTTGCTAATTTATTTTTTCATTCACAATTCCTACAGATTTTATTATCCTGGTATGAGACCTGAGGGAGCAAGAACACTTTCAATGCAAAAATACTTTAAACTCATTTGGAGAAGGAGATGAAGGTTACCCAAATGTTGACAGCAAATAATCTTGTCAACCTGAGCCTTGAGGCATCAGTACTCAGGCCCCAGTCCCAAAAAGGCTCATGAAAGTAGCAGCCTAATTTTCCATATAGCAGGATCTCTGTCCTCCATCAAGACACTCCAAAATGAGGGGCCCAATGAAGCTTGGTCTAATTACCCAAAATATTGGAGAAAAGGTGAGGAGACCTCTGAATGTGGAAACTGAATCTTTGGATTTAAGAACTATCCCTGCCATTTCTCAGCTACTTGCCATGAATACTGCTTGCCAAGCCTCAGTTTCCCCATCTGTCAAATGGGAATAAGATGTGACCTCCCTAGCTGACTGGCATCTTTGTAGAAATAAATAAAATATGTAATAGCTCTTTGCAAACTCATAAGAACTTTAAATGAAGGTATAGTTGTTTACACACACACATGCACAGAAGATCTTCAGAAAGTTCACAGAAAATGTATATTATAAAAAGATACTATGTAGACTTAAAACTTTGTTTTGCACAAAAAAATTTTGGTTTTTTGAGAAGCAGAGATTCAGAGACAGAGACAGAGACAAAGAGTGCCCATCTGCTGGTTCATTTGCTAAATTCCTGCAATGACTGGAGCGGGGCCAAGCTGAACCTGGGAGTCAGGAACACAATCCAGGTCGTCCATGTGTATGCCAGGAACCCAATGACTTAAGCTATCACTGCCGCCTGCCAGGGTTTCCTTAGTGGGAAGCTAGAAGCTGACATCCTGATAGTGGTTTATAAGCATCCAAACTAGTTCTAATCCAGTAGACCAAACACCTGCCCCAAACTTTTTTTAATTCCATTTTCCTATGAATTTTTTTGAAGTTCTCTCTTGTATGTACATATTAGCATATATTGTATACACATAAATGTTTTAGGAGTATACATCTACATGTGTTTATATGCATACATATTTTTGGGTACATATTCAGTTAAAATTTTAAAATGAGCTCAATATTCTTATAGTGGTAGATAACCATTATCAAAAGCTTATTATAGGCAGTTAATGAAATGGTTTGCTATCTGTACAGCTTAAGTTTCTTAGAATCCAAGGCAAAAAGTAGCATGTAGCAGACTCGCTTAGATTTTCTGACTTGATAGAAAGAAGCATATATATTTTTCATGAGTGATACTAAAGGAAAGATATCAATATATCCATGCATGAGGGGCCCTGAGGAGATGCTGGTCAGCATCATAAAAACGTCTCAGCTCATTCAGTACTGTTCTGTATCAACCCGGTGATGGTTAAACTTTTAGAATGTAGTGGAGCCATTTGCACTCAAGGATTCTGTTTCTCTTGCTATAAAATGGCGTTAATGCTACTAACCAATGCTATCATATAAGATTAATTACATAAGATGAATTAATTCTCTGACATGCTTTCCCTCAGGATTTTTGATGACTACGCCTTATATGGGGTCTTTCCTGTTACTCAGATTGGCACTGACCAGCGATGTGACCTTAGGCAAATGACAACCTCTCTCAGTCTCTTTGTTGGAAAAGTATGATGCCCCCACTGTCAGCTGTAAGAATTTTTGTAAACATTAAATGAAGATGTTCATGAAGAAATGCTTACCTTAGTAATTTACATGCACAAAAAACCCCACCCCATTACTGTCAGCTTTCAGTATGAAAATATCACAGGTAGCACACATGGGACAGAGACATTTAGGAAGGAACACGCAAAATCTAGGGGGACATAGACTTTTTAAACCCATCAATCATATCTGAACAAATGTCAAACATGATGTAGGAGGAGGGAATCCAGGACAGAGGAAGAAAATCCGTGAAGTTCAGGGGATGCAGACATGCCAGTTGACACACTGGATGCATGAAGAAGGAAGAGGCTGTGATTTCAAAGGAAGTTTTAAAATGTTGGACTAAGAGAGGAATAGAGAAAAAGGACAAGTCTTCTACAGGTCCTCCTTGGACTCTGAATTTTGATTAAGTTTCATATTTTACAATATGGTCCCCATTGTGTAAACCCATACACTCAATTTATTGTGCTGCAAAGCTAAACACGTTAATGTGAATAAATCCTATGACAAGTAGTAAGCAATAATTTTTTAAAAAGTTCATCCTCTGTGAACCTATCCCTTAGAATTTCCTATATCACTAACGTGTAGATTGCTCAACACCACATCAGCACCAAGTCCTGTTAGTCTACATTCTAAAGTTCTCCCAACCTATTCACTTTCCTCACCTCCAGTGCCACCAGCCTATTCCTGAAAATATTTCTTGCCTGGACAGCTTCAGCAGTCTTGTAACTTTTCTTTCCATATCCGTGACTGCTTTCCTCGAACCATTTGCATCCACAGCAGGTGTAAACTGGTACTATATGTATTGTCATTTAATGCATGAGCAAACCAAGACTCTCAGGCTGTTATTTGCCAAATCACAATCCATAAGCAAGATATTGAGCTGGGTTTGAATCTATGAATACGAAAGAGCAGACAGTCCTATGCATTTAGTGCCCTGCTTCATGCTGGGTCTTAGCTCTACAAAGTGGCTTTGAAGAGGAACATGGCTGGAATGGAATGAGTAGGAGTCTCTGAAAGGTCCCAAGTCCTCCCCAGGACCACACTTCTCTCTTTGTCCCTGGTCAGCCTCAATCCCTCTGCTCAATCTTGAAACACCTGTTGGCCCTGCCATTAACATCAACAAATAGCGAGAAGCTATACTAATAACAATTATCATAATAAATTGGCCTTTGATTACATCTGACACCTGAGAATTCCAAAGACTTCACAAACATCAATTAGTAATTACAGCTCAATGGATTGCTTACAGACGGCAGGGATCATTAAGGGCAGATAAGAGCTGTTCAGGGAAGCATGAAGGGCAGCTCTGGCTTAGGTTGGTTGAGATCTGGATGTCTCTGGCTCCTCATGAAAGCTCTCAGCCACTCTCCGTGAGGCCCAGAGGAACTGTACTTCTGACATCCCAATTAAAGGATAATTTGTAGAGCCAATCTGTACCCTCAAGGTCCTGTTGCTGGGAAATGGGAAGCATGCAATGTAGTTTGGAAGGCAGCTTATAGATTGCCCAGTTCCCTTCTTTTGGCAGAAAAACAAACTGAAGTCCAGTATGGGAAGCGATTTGCCCAAGATAAGAGCCATGGTTTAAACCCAGTCTTGCAACCCCCTATGCTTTTGTTTGAGTCTACAAATTGTGCCTTCATTGGTCATACTCTTCTATGTGAGGAGATATTGATGCTGATAATAATAATCCAATTATCATTTATTGAGGATGTGCTCTGAGTCAGTGAATGGATATACAGATAAATAAGATGTATCCCCTGCCCTCAGGGAACCCACACTCCTCTGGAAAAGACAGTCATGAAAACGAATGTGTACAATAAACCTTAGCAGGAATCAAGCGGTGGAAGGCAGTTCACAGCTATAAGCCGGGAGCTGGAGGGCTGTAGAGATGCTTAGAAACAGTGACATTGACACTGAATATTTAAAGCTGTCTGCATGCTTCAGACAGTGGGGCAGAGGGAAGGACGTGCCTGGCCAAGGAAATACCCAATCAGAAGTCCCGTGGTTAGGAACTCTAGTTCACTTGGGAAGATTTAGTGGATTTTCTGGGGTATAGAAAGAAGGCCAGAGAGACAGAGAGACAGAGAGGGAGAGAGGGAGAGAGAGAGAGAGACCAGATAATGGGGAGCCTGGCAGGCCATGCTGTGAGGCTTGGAATTCACTCTGTTGAAAGTAGGGAAAATTAAAAAATTATCTTGATAACTCCCAACATGAATTTATTATAAAGTATTGCACGTATACCTCTGTGCATGCATCAGGGCACTTGTGCACACAAGGTTTTGTTCACCCTAGGGAAATGTGCTGAGAAAATTGCTCCCATTCAGGGAATAAGAACACTGTGACTCAGAAAGATTAAAGATGAGGATGAAGGGATTTGTCCAGGGAATTTACCCAACCAATTAGAGACAACACTAAAATGTGGATGTCTCATTTCATTCATTATTTGCAGCATGTTTACTACGTGTCAGAGATTACTTAGGAGAGAAAGACATAGGCGTGTCTCCTCCTTTCATTTTGGTGGGGAGCATGGAAAGAGACCATTAGTAGCTATGCAAATAAATTTTAAATATTTTTTTAATTTCAGAATGCTTGTAAATTTAGAAAACAAAAATTGTGACATAGAACAAAGAATCCTCACATGTCCCATACTAGCTTTCCCTATTAATATCTTACATTAGTGTGATGTTTTTGTCACAGTTAAACTACACCCTGCTTCCCCTATAGTTAGCGTCTCATATTAGTATGATGTATTTGTCATAATCAATGAGCCACAGGCAGCTTCCTCTATTCACTGTTTTACATAGTAATGCACAAGAATTAATAAGAGTGATGTGATAGAGGGCAACTGAGGGGACTCATCAGAAGAGGATTCTTGGAGGAGGGGCCTTATAACAGAATGGAGTGCTGAGGAGGTGAAGGAAGACAGGGCACTCTGGGAGAAGGAGGATGGCCTAAGTGGGGCATGCTTGGGAAACATCTGCAAGTTCAGTGTGTCTGAAGGGAGGAGCCATGATTGCTTGTGCAGGGCAGTGAAGATCAAGGGAGAGGAAGCAAGGTTATATCCTCTGTCCCCTGGGCTGGTTGGGGACTTCTAAACAAGAAATGGTGGGCCGGGCCTGAATCAGGTAAGTAAAAGATTACCCCACCTGATGTCTGGGGAGGGGTCCTTTCACGAGTATCCAGAAAACTGCAAGGAGTGGCCAGGAAGCTATCACAGTCATCCAGGCAGGAGATAGTGGAGGTTTGGACCATGCTGGTAACAGTGGAGACCAAGTAAACACGGTATATTTGGGATATGGAAAAATATATATGTCTTCACCTTCAAAATATATTACTATAGAGTATTTTAAATAGGTGTAGAAGTAAGGAAGATAACAAAAGGATCCCTATATCCCCATCATACAGCCTCCCTGGTGGTCAACCCCTCATCAATCTTTATTTCTTTTTAATGATTTATTTATTTATTTGAAAGTCAGAGTTAGAGAGAGGAAGAAAAAGAGAGATCTTCCATCTGTTGGTATGCACCCCAGATGGCCACAGTGACCAGGGGCCAGAGCCAGAAGCTTCATCAGGGTCTCCTATATGGGTGGCAGGGGCCCAAATACTTTGCCATCTTCTGCTGTTTTTCCCAGGCCATTAGAGGAAAGCCGAATCAAAAGTGGAGCAGCAGGGACTTGAACTGGAAACCATGTGGGATGCCAGTGTCACAGGCAACAGCTTTATCTACTAAACCAAACGTTAGCCACCGTCAATCTTATTTTATCCTAACTTCATTCCACTGAATATTTTTAACTTTTATTTCAAGGCAATTTCAAACTTAAAGTTTCAAGTACACTATGAAGAATGTTCATGTGCCCTCTGCCCAGATTCCCCAAGCATACTTTTTTTTTTTTTTTTTTTTTTTTTTACAGGCAGAGTTAGAGAGTAAGAGAGACAGTGAAAAAGGTCTTCCTTTTTCTGTTGGTTCACCCCTCAGTGGCCGCTACAGCCAGTGCATTGCGGCCGGCGTGCCACGCCAATCCAAAGCCAGGAACCAGGTGCTTCCTCCTGGTCTCCCATGCAGGTGCAGGACCCAAGGACCTGGGCCATCCTCCACTGCACTCCCGGGCCACAGCAGGGAGCTGGACTGGAAGAGGAGCAACTGGACAGAACCGGCACCCTGACTGGGACTAGAACTCAGGGTGTTGGCGCCGCATGCGGAGGATTAGCCTAGTGAGCTGCGGCGCCGGCCCCCAAGCGTAATACTGTAACATAGGCGCTGTGTTACTCTATTTTCTTCTTCCTCTCCCCTCGCCTTTCTCTTTCTCCTCCTCACTCAATAAATCCATTGGTCTCTCGCCCCTACACTCCTAAATACTTCAGTGTGCATTTCCAATATAACCACAGTGCAATTATGAGGAAATTAATGATGTAAAACCATTAGCCCTAACTTTGTCTATTGGCTCAATTATGCCTTTATAGCAACTCTTTTTAAATTCTTGTCCAGAATCACGTGTTGCATTTGGCTGTCTTACCCCTGTAGATCCCTGTATCTCAGTCTTTCCCTGGCTTTCATGTCCTTTTCTCGCTTAGAAAGATATTTGCCAAGTGGTAATTCTCTAACCCAGTCACCCTTTTATATTTATTAGTTGACATGTACTGTTAGGTTTTTTTCTCCTCTTTGTAATGTACACATTTATATATATACAAGTTAAAAAAATTACTAATCCTTTTTTTTTTTTACTCATAGGATATAATTCACTACCATCATCATTTATTTTATTCTTAAATTATCCCAGCTTTAGCAAATAGAAGCCACTTCAAGATGGATACTTTGTCCTATGATATTTCTCCATCAGATCTTGAAAACATATTTTTTTTTTTCTGGCATGGTATCTTCTGTGCTTCAACTATGGTTCTGTGTGATGGTACTTAAAAATTCAAATCTGGGAACAAGTGAGTACCACTGCTTCTAGGCTGACATGTAAACACACACGAGTATTCCTTTCCTTTCCTATCTATTATCTATTATCTATTTCCATGTTAAAACACTAAAATTTCACAATGAGGGGTGTGCATTGTGGCATAGTGGGTTAAGCCACACTTGGAATCCCCTGTCAGAATGCCAGTTCAAGTCCTGGCTATTCCACTTCTGATCCAGCTCCCCACTAACTTGCTTGGGAAGCAACGTATGGTGGCTCAAGTCCTTAAATACTGCCGACCACTTTGGAGACCTGGATGGAGTTTCTGGTTCCTGGCTTTAGTGTAGTCCAACCCCACCTTTTGCTCTCACTTGGAAAATTAGCCAGTAGATGGAAGCTCATTCATGTTTCTTTCTCTCTCTGTCTCTCTCTCTCTCTCTCTCTCACCCCCATTCTTTTGTTTTGTCACTCTGCCTTACAAATAACTAAATCTTTTTAAAAAAAATTTCAGGGGCCGGCGCCGTGGCTCACTTGGTTAATCCTCTGCCTATAGTGCCGGCATCCCATATGGGCTCCAGGTTCTAGTCCTGGTTGCTCCTCTTCCAGTCCAGCTCTCTGCTGTGGCCCAGGAGTGCAGTGGAGGATGGCCCAAGTACTTGGGCCCTGCACCCGCATGGGAGACCAGGAGGAAGCACCTGGCTCCTGGCTTTGGATCGGCGCAGTGCTGGCCAAAGTGGCCATTTTGGGAGTGAACCAATGGAAGGAAGACCTTTCTCTCTGTCTCTCTCTCTCACTGTCTGTAACTCTACCTGTCAAATTAAAAAAAAAAAAAAAAGTGGAAAAGCAAAACATTGCATTGGTTGAACATGTCACACTTGCAAAACATTTAACCATCATTTATAGAAATAAAATAACTTGTGTATATTTAAAAAAAATTTCATAAGGATACATCAATTCCAGTCCAACATCTCAGGGTTCATTTCTCCTTTTACCCTTTCCACATTGTAATTCCCTTTTCTGATGGCAAGAAGCATGACTTTCATTATCCTTGATGTGTTCCCTTATTCGTTCAACCTACAAAGTCCAGAAAGTATTTTCAGACCCACTAAACTATGACAGTTCATAAAACAAACCCATTGACTAGGGCTTAATATATGATATTTCATAAGAAATCGATGCATGAATTTCAAAATTTGCACAAAAATTACTATTTTAATTCCATTTTTCAGGAACTTTTTGAAATACTCTCAATATGCCTATAGTTCTTTCTGCCTTCAGTCTGAATGTGTATAAAATAATATGCTCAAATTTTCCTTTCTTTTCCTAGGATATGATTATATATTTCTTGGAAAGAAAATTTGTTTTGTTTCTCCTTGTTTGTAATTTTAGGTTCATTTTCTCCACCTATATTGATTTTTGGAAAATTTAGGATATAACGTAGTTCTAAAGGTTTTGGAGTACACTTCTTTTACTTCATTTCCACCTTCCCTGTGCATAACCAATGTCCTTAATTAATTATAATTTTTTGCAAAAATTATGAAGTTAACATATATTTATTTTTCCTTCTCATAGGAAAGCTGACATACAATAGATATCTGGGGATCACTTCATATCAGTTCTTACATAACTTCCTTGCCCTTTTATACAGCTGTAAGGTATCCCATCATGTTTTTATATCTTATCTAATCACCCTCATATGTAGACATATATGTTCTAATATTTGTCAATTGAAATACTATTGCAGTAAAGAAACTTATATCTAATAATAGATGTATATACAGATACAGAAACCTTCAGGATAAATTTCTGGAGAGGAACTGGTAGGAGAGCATGTGGACTAGCAGATCATTTTACTAGATGTAGCTAAACTCCCTTCCCTAACTGTTGAACTGATTTGCGTTTCCTCCAGCAGTGTCTCAGCTACCCACTTTCCCTCAGCTTTGCCAACAGTCTTTGTGATCTAACTAGAATTTTTGCCAAAACTATGTAGAAGAAATTATAACAGCATCATCTCGTTTCCTTTATATTTTAAGTAAAATTGACATCTTTGCCCTTACATAACTTTGAATTACTTATTTATGTATTTTACCTAGTTTTCAGGATTTTTAAACCTTTAGTCATCAGATTTTGAGTCATTTATTTATGAGAGGTATGAACTTTCGTCGGTGATACATACTGCAGATTTTGCCAGTTAGTTATTTATCTTGAGTTATTTACAATGCTTTTGCCACACCAACTTAAATTATAGTCAAATGGATTACTTTTTTTTTCTTTTATTGCATTCCAATGTTGAACCAAAGTTAAAAGGCCTTTTCTTTTTTTTTCTTTTTATATTTTTTGACAGGCAGAGTTAGACAGTGAGAGAGAGAGAGAGAGAAAAAGGTCTTCCTTTCTGTTGGTTCACCACCCCCCCCAAATGGCCACCACGGCCAGCACACTGCATCGATCTGAAGCCAGGAGCCAGGTGCTTCCTCCTGGTCTCCCATGTGGGTGCAGGACCCAAGTACTTGGGCCATCCTCCACTGTACTCCTGGGCCACAGCAGAGAGCTGGACTGGAAGAGGAGCAACCAGGACAGAATCCGGCACCCTGACCGGGACTAGAACCTGGTGTGCCGGCGCCGCAGGCAGAGGATTAGCCTAGTGAGCCACGGCGCCGGCCAAAAGGCCTCTTTTTACACCAAGATTATAAAGAATGCCCACCGTGTTTGCTTTTAAATTTTATGTAGTTTTGTTTTGTTTTAGATTTCAGGTGTTTGATATTGGTTTTGTGTATGTTATAAAGTATGGATCTAATTTTATATTTTTTCCCAATGTCTGTCTAGTTGTCCTAGCAACATTTATTTAAAAAGTCCATCTTTGCCCCAATGATTTGAGAAATGACTTTTCTCATTCTGTACATCTTCATTCATTCCTGGGTCTTTTCCTGGGCTCTGTTTCTTCCAGCAGCTTCTCTGCCTGTTTTTGCCACTGTCACCCTGTTAAATCGGAGTCCCTCTGCCTTGCTATCTGGGACACAAAGTGCTTTTCTCAGTGACTTCCCAGGTCTTCCTGCAAGTTCATGTCTTCATAGAAATTTTAGTGTCCACTAGTCAAGTCCCATAAAAAATCTATTAGTAATTTTACTGGGGTTGCATTAAATTTATATATTAATTAGGATGAACTGACATCTTTAAGATGTTGAATTATCTAAGCTGAGAACAAGGGAGATCTTTCTACTTGGTTTGAGTCTGCTTTTGGCTGAGAGGTACTGCTAAATTTTCTGCATATAGATTCTGCTCATTCTTATTCAGTTTCTTACCAAATATTTAATCTTAGCTGGTGTAAGCGCACTGTTGGTACCATGGTGTCTTCTGACTACTGGCTTTACACTTGGCTACTGTTGACTCTGAATGTGGTTTCAGTGCATAGATATTCCTATCTGTTAGATTCCCTGTTAACTGTTGGTTTTGATGCTAAAAATTGTCATTTGCCACATTTATGTTCTTTTAGTTAAATTCTTGTTTGATATCAGGATCGTTGCCACTGTCTTCTTATTCTTTCACTTGCTCCTTATGGTTTCCTCATGTCTTTATGTCCTTGCCTTTTTAAATAACATTGTTTTAGGTGTGACCTTTATGTTCAGAAGGTAGATTGCATACTAAATTGAAATCTTTTCCATTTAATTATGTTGCGTTAAATCCATTCCCATTTGTTGATATGACTTGTCTATTTGATCAGAACTCTGTCATGTATTTTATATCATAATTTGTATTTTTAATACTTGCTCTGTACTTTCATTACTCTTTTATTGTGAAATTTCATTTGGTATTTATGAAGATTAGTATGTATTTTTGTTCTAGAAGCTACCTTTGTTCTTAGAATTTTTAATGCCCTTAAGCCCCTCTTTTTTTTGTTGAACATTTCACTTTCTGGTTTGTCAATTTTTGTGGTAGAAAAGAGGACTCACCTCTTTTTGTTAAAATCTTCTGAGTGCTTCTTTCGGGGATTGGGATGTGACAAGTGGGTGAAGCCCAGCTGGAATCATACAACAGTTTAGGGACCAGTGCGTTGCCGGGAAGTCAGGCTGCAGCAAGGCTACACTCAGGAGATGGCATTGTTAGTGCTGGGAGCCCAGGCTGCTAGGTAAGAGTAGGGTGTGGGGGACAGGTGAGAGCGTGCCAGAGTCAAAGGCAGACTGTGTGTTCCGATAGCAATGGGAGGTCGGGGCAGGATCGATGACGCCACTCTGCTGTTCACAGCCACCATCAGCTTTGTGCTAAACTGCCGCCCTCTGCCCACCAACCAGTGTCTTTTGCACCCTAAGTCTGATGTTCGTACAACAGCTTCTATATATTAAAAACATAAATCTGAACATTTATTTTTTTCCTGCATAAATAACTCTTTGATGGCTTCCAGTTGTTCTTGAAATATGTATCAACCCTATGCAATCTAAAATGCTGAGCCAGGCTTGCTCCTCTACGTTTAGCTTACATCATTCCCAGGTGATACATTATGACCACAGCCATATCAGACTTCTTTATGTCTTCGATTGCACCACATGTTTTCCCACTTCTGGGTCTTGGTACATCTATTTCTGAGTTTGGGACAACCTTCTTTGATACTTTATGTTTCCAATTCCTACTCACCTTCCCAGATGTCAGGTTGAGTGATGTTTCTCAAAGCAGCAGACCGTCTCCTTTCCCACCCAGCAGTCCGCACCATCTTCTTTATGGTGTCCTTCACGGTGTTTATTGAAGCCTGCAATTATGTTCGGTATTTATTTCTGAGAATAACTGTGTGGTGTTTGACACCCCCACAGGTCTGCATGATCTTTGGGGATAGGGAACATATATATTCTGCTCATCCTTGTCACCCTGCACTCAGCACACAGAGGTCGTTCAATACATATCTATTGATTGGCTGAATAAATAATAACTAGTAAATGAATAAAAATTAGTTAGACTATTAGTGTCTCAACCCAATCTTAGAGGAAAATTAAACTATAAACCAAAGTAACCAGGAAAGCTATAGAAAAAACTCTAGGATCAAGGCTAAATCCTCATCAAATTAAATGAACATCCATGGGGCAGTAGAGTGAGAATTGCGTGTATGACTCAAGTCCATGGAATTCTTGACCAGATTGGTAGAACAATTTAAGTACTTCCAGATGCAGCTTCTTTATTAAAAAGATTTATTTATTTAAAAGGCAGAGTTACAGAGAGAGAAAGAGTGACAGAGAGAGATCTTCCATCCACTGTTTCACTACCTGAATGGCAGCAGTAGCCAGTGCTGGGCCAGGCTCAAGACAGCAGCCAGGAGCTGCTTCTATGTGTCCCACGTGATTGCCGGGGCCCAAGCACTTGAGCCATCTTCTGCTGCTTTCCCAGGTGCATTAGCAGAGAGCTGGACTGGAAGTGCAGCATCCAGGACTCAAACTGGTGCCCATATGAGATGTTGGCACTACAGACACTGGCTTACCCCACTATACCATAGTGCCACCCCCTAGATACAGCTTCTAAAACACTCAGTGACATGAACACTTACACTGTGAGCATCCTATAATTTCAGTGTGTAGTTGAATGAAGGGTGGATGGACAGCTGGATGGGTAGACAAATAGAATTACTCAATATTGGCCTATATTCTTAAAATATAGACCAAAACTTCATAACCTAAAAGGTTCTACCAAGCTTACATCTCTGGCTTCATTTCACATCTTTCCCACTCTAAAAATAAACATTAAATAGATCCAGGTATGATGTATTTTAGAAAGTAAACTAGAAAATAGCTTACAAATAAAAATATGGTAAAGTGTTTTGGGGTGGTATCAGAAATCAAGACAGAATACTGAAATAGCAGGGGTATGTAGAGAGTAGCTAAAAACAAACTATTTCAGAACTTGAAGCAGTCTTAGAACGATCTGCCTGCTCCACCTACATGGACTGGATTAACAGGTAAATTGAACTGCAGAGAGGGACAGTGACATGTTCAATGCTGCACA
This sequence comes from Oryctolagus cuniculus, assembly GCF_051225735.1. Taxonomy (NCBI): domain Eukaryota; kingdom Metazoa; phylum Chordata; class Mammalia; order Lagomorpha; family Leporidae; genus Oryctolagus; species Oryctolagus cuniculus. The sequence continues at coordinate 16,659,575 of NC_142877.1, forward strand.
GCACTGGGAGAGCCTAGAGCAGAAACAGATCTCAATAGGAAGGACACTGTGTTCTGTGCCAAGGCAATAAATACCGCTCTGCAGGTTTCAACTCTAACATCACACATAGAGCATGAGTGAGGTTAACAGGATGGATAAATGAAATTGTACTGTACTTTACCAGCATGCAGTACAGACTTAGAAATAGGATGAGAGAGACAGCACAGCAAAAACGCACCTTTCTGTTTTCCTTTCCCCAAAGCGTTATTCCATCTGAGCACAAAGAATTCCCTGTTTGTTGACCCGACTGGGGATTTTGGACATGCGCACCTTGGCCAGACTTCCTGCATGACCGAACTCAGTGTCCTACACATTTTGGACTTGCTGATAATTCAGTTGCCCTGAAGGACTAGAAAGAGTGATCTAGGGTTTTGCTTTTCTGTGATGAGTTCTACAAAAACGACAAATTGGTTATGAGGTTTAAGTTGTCACGAACTTGGGAAAAGTGAGCAGGTTAGCTTTGTATTGTGAGAGTCGGAAAGAGTCAAGAATAAGAAAACCCACACATAGATGACAGGAAACAGACCAGTGCACAGGGGTGGTGGGGGATGGCTCGTGTGCATGCACCTCTGCAAAGGAAGATGCTTCCAAGGGAAGTTAGAACATCCTCACAAATGATGCAGCCTGCAGAAGAAGACAGTCGGCTAACCGTTGACAGCTGTCCAGGATCCCCTTTAAGGAGCCATATTTCAAAGAAAACATCCTCAAACTGACAGAGTAATGTTCCCCGCACAGGTGGGAGACCTTTGGGGTGCTGGTGGTGCTGGGTGCTTTCATCTGGTCCTGTTACAGCTGTGTGTGTGCTTGGTGAAAACTTCATCAAACTGTATCTAAGATTAATATACTTGTCTTTGTATCATATACTTCAGATTAAGTGTGTTGCAATGACTAAGATTGATACATTTCCTTTAGGACTTACCTTGAAATGCTTCAGTTTACATGGCAGTTATAAGAAAAGTCATACTCTGCTTTATTCATGTAATATTTTCTCATAGATTCTTTTTTTTTTTTTTTTTTTTTTTACAGGCAGAGTTAGACAGTGAGAGAGAGAGAGAGACAGAGAGAAAGGTCTTCCTTTTTCTGTTGGTTCACCCTCCAGTGGCCACTATGGCCGGCACATTGCGGCTGGCATGCTGCACCAATACGAAGCCAGGAGGCAGGTGCTTCCTCCTGGTCTCCCATGCGAGTGCAGGGCCCAAGGACCTGGGCCATCCTCCACTGCACTCCCTGGCCACAACAGAGAGCTGGACTGGAAGAGGAACAACCAGGACAGAATCCAGTGCCCTGACCAGGACTAGAACCCAGGGTGCCGGCACCAGAGACGGAGGATTAGCCTGATGAGCCACAGTGCCAGCCTTCTCATAGATTTCATTACAAGTTATTATACAGGCCTCACAGCCATTTTTTGTTACCAGATTCATGATATCCCACAGTGTAGACAGACCACAACATCTGCATTATGCATGTGTGGAGAGATAAATTGATCCTGATGTCCACCTTTATAAAGAACACTGAAATCAATACTTTTGAATATGAGAATATTTCAGCAAGTCCATGGAAAATAGAATTAAAAATTAAGTTCATTTTCATGCAAAGAACTTTTAAAAATTCATGCATATGAGAAGTTTTCACAAAGTTCATAAGAAATGTGCATTTCTGAATTTTGTTTTATAAAATAAAATAATTATCTCTTTTTAAAAGAGACACTTTCAGCATTAAGAAGAAAAGGAAATACTTATTCCAAAGGACACGTCATGTCAACCCAACCTCCTTTCTTTAAGATAGTTCTTGAGATAATAGATTAGGAAAATTCAGGAGACAGATGATTATTTTAAATGACCTTGATACCACTCTCAAGCTAATTTTTGTGGGTAAATACAATATATACAAGTTGTGCAATTGAAAATATATTAGCACATAAGCAATTGAGGAGATTAGTATCCAGTTCAGAAATTGCTATGAAGATGAATGTCAACCTAAAAGAAAGACTTATTACACACCACAGGATTCTACTGTTGGCATTTGCAAGCTGCTGCCTATATTAGTGTACTACCAAAAGTTCATGGAAAATGGATTTTTAAAATAAGTGTATTTGGGGCCAGCACTGTGGCACAGCAGGTTAAAGCCCTGGGCTGAAGTGCTGGCATCCCATATGGGCGCCGGTTCTAGTCTCAGCTGCTCCTCTTCCGATCCAGCTCTCTGGTATGGCCTGGGAAAGCAGTAGAAGATGGCCCAAGTCCTGGGGCCCCTGCACCCAGGTGGGAGACCTGGAGGAAGCTCCTGGCTTCAGATCGGCGCAGCTCCAGCCGTTGTGGCCATCTGGAGCATGAACCAGTGGATGGAAGACCTCTCTCTTTGTACCTCTCTCTGTAACTATCTTTCAAATAAATAAAAAGGAAAAAAAATAAGTTTATTTTGATACAAAATTTTTCTAATCCATGCGTACATGCATTCTTCAAAAAGGTCATGGAAATGAATATTATGGGAAAAAAATGCATGGACTTCCAAATTGTGAAATATACTTAACTTTTAACCCCATTTTACACAAACCTTTTCAAGCAGTCTGGTATTAATGATTTGGGTTAAGTTAGAGGAAAAAATATTTTCCCAAAATTCCAGCTGGTGGAGAACACTGTGATAGGATGTAGTAACAGGATCAGCCAAAGATAGAAGTCAATAGTGGAAAACGTGACTCTGTACTTTGGTTCCAGATATCCAACTGCATTTGTATATTTATAGTATATATTTACATTTCTATTTTTGGTTGGAGTGGGTGATGAAATGCTAGGATGTTGGCTATGTTAATAAAAGCCAAGTGTAAGTAAGGAAAATGGTGACAGTCTAGGTAATCATAATCTAAACCACACATAGACTCTTCTTGTTTTAGCCACTGCACAATAAGAACAAAGTAGAGATTGCCACAGGCTGAGTAGCTAGGATGACTCAATAAACTTGAACTCTTCTCATGCGAGGAGTTGCTGAGGGGAATCCTAATGAGCCTGGCAACCATCTTTCAGTATCAAGCTATGTTGCTTGCACAAGAAAGGGCATACTCTTAGGCATGGTATCAAGATCACTAAGGATGATTATAGGACTCCTACTGGGCTTAATGGAAGTGAGCCTTTAGCATAGAGGGCAGTGTGTGGACAGAGGAACCCTGCTGTAGACATTACCATTCCTTCTCCACTCCTGAGTACATGGAAGACTCCATTTCCCCACCGTGCTGAAATCATCATGGCCACGTGACGGGCTCTGTCCAATGCAGCATTACTGGAAGTGATAGTGTGGCTTCTGACTTAAAGCTTTTGATTGTCAGGGCTTGACTCTTTGGCATTCTTTCTACTTCTGTTAGAATGGATGCACCAGCCTTGGTCTCTGAGTGCTTAGACTATCTTTCACCCCCCTACTCACCTCTCAGACCAGTCACACATCTACACTGGATATGCAGTTTGAGAGGGAAATAGGTGGCAGGTGTTGCGTGGCACAGCAGGTAACCCTTGCTTGGGAAACCTGAATCACATCTAGGACTCTCTGGTTTCAAGTCTCACTTCTGCTTCCAGATCTGGCTTCCTACTGATGCACACCTTGGGAGGCAGTGTATGAGGGCTCAAATACTTGGCTCCCTGCCAAGAATGTTGGAGACCCTTATTCAGTTCATGGCTCCTGGTTTTAGCTTGGCCCAGCTACCTACCTATCTACATCTGTCTCTCTCTCTACCTCTCTGCACTCCTACTTGCCTCCCTTCCTCTCTCTGTCACTCTGACTTTCTAAACTAATAAATGAGTAAACAAAAGTTTTTTTAAAAAAGTCTTTGTTGTTTCTAGCCACTGAAGTCTGTGGGTTTTATTACCATGTCATAACCTTTTCTATCCTGATTAATAAGTATCTACAAGATGCAGCAGCCAACTAAGCATTAGATTCCTGAGACGATTTTGATTCAGTGACTCACACATTTGGATTCTTTGCTTTTTACTTTCATTGCTTATTGCATTAAGACTGTTGTTGGGGTATATGTTAGTCTACAAGACTTTTCAGCCACCTCCAAGGGTCTCCTGGAAAATGGATCCTAGTGATATAGTCTAAAGATGATTTTCTTCCTGAGCACACACACTGTAACTCCACTGCAGTTCCAGAAATATTACAAATTTATAGAATTTATTCACATGTTAAGCAATAATCAGATAATTTATCCAGCAAAAATTCTATTGCCATATAAACATATTTACATTATTTATCAAGGCTATGAGCCCTCCCAGCTGAGATGTCAAAGTGAATTGTTGAACATGAACTCTGTGGTTTGATTCTCACACAGTTCATATAGACTGGACCATTGCTTTGTGCCCCTTTATTCTGTACCTCAATGTACAAGTACAATGTACAATTCTGTGCTTAATGTACAAGTGAATTCTTGCCACAACAGTTTCCCAAGGATGACCTTGTCCCATCTGGTAACTCCTGCAACTGAACAAAGCACATAGCATAATGCATCGTGCCTTCTACAAACCTGCTAGGTGCTGGGCAGTATCTGCTTGATACGTTTATAAAGTGGTTCTGTCTAGGCAAGAAGTTTATGAGGTGGTAGAAGCCAGGAAGTGAACAGAAGAACATATGTACCTAGCCTGAGAGGAAATAAAGAAATGGAATTAAAAGGCAATTCAAATGGGGAAGTAAAATGGAAAGAATAAATTTTAAATTATACTTAAAATACATATGCATGCATATATATGCAAATATGTATGTATATTTTTCTTTATATAACAACTTTATGTAACCCACAACTGATTAACTGTTGCCTCATTTTTTTGTCCACAGGAGACCAAAATCAACTGTGTTCGTCTGGCTACGAAAGGTATGTTGGCCTGTCCTTGTCTGTCTTCAGCTGTTCTATAGCCATTTAAGTATTTCTTCCTCTAGCTATGTAGGAAAAATGTAGACAAGAGTGACTAAAACAACAAGAAATAATTGTTATCTTCATTGGCATCATTTGCATCTAGACTGTACATCCAAACATATACATATTAATTGTAGTGCCCACAGCCTAGTAAGAGCTCAAAACATATTTCCTAGATGGATACAACAATAGATGGACAGAGTAGTACATTAATTGATAGAATGACTACGATTTTGCTCAAATATTCTGTATGTTTTCATTGTTTTTGGGGGTATTTTTCTTTGAGCATGTCTGTTGGGCCCATCATTTGGGTTTTGTACTTTATTCAATTGGTACATGGCTTTCAAAAATGAGGTGATTAGTGTCCAGGCCTTTAATAATGAGAAAACAAACATTGCATTGTTATGTAGCTGGCATTTTCAACACTTATCCCAGAAACGAAGACAGCGTTGTTCAGGCTCATCACTTTTGTTTTCCTAATTATAATTGAATTGCCTGGCTCTTTCAGTTGGCACATGTTTCTGTTTATTATTCCTTTTAAAAAATCAATGAATGGTTTGTTATCATTTAACCTATTACAAGGTTGAATGATTATAAGCCAAGTTTATCTTTTTGTTATAGAATTGATATTTTTAAAAGCAATGTCCCCACACACACACCAAAATTTGGTTCTATTCCCTGCATTTATTGACAGAATATGTAGTTACATAGCTTGCTTCCAAGGAGATGAAAATTGTAAATATAAGTAGACAAATAAAGATAAACTATACCCAAGACAGTGACCCGCATGTGAATGTGTATCTACATGAATATATACACAAATATATATCCATACAAATAAAAACTTCTGCTCACATGGGTGGAGGAGGAAAGACAGAGATGGGGAGGATTTGAACAAAGAGAATACCCAAAGCTATTTGACACAATGGCACCCAAACCTCCCGGGTCTGACTTTGTAGCTGCTCATAGGTTAGGCACGAAAGGGACAATGTGGGAGGAAGGGAAGTCAGAGCTGCATGGGATCACTGTGATAAGAAGTCACCCTGATTTCACATAAGTCATAGAGGTTGGCGTGTCCCTAACTTGTTCCCTCTCAGAAATTCAGGCTAGTGGACAGAATGAGATAAAATACTCTCTGTGAGGCAAGAGAATTGATGGCCTGCAAACAAAAGTGACACAAATCACGGGCCCTGGCAGACTTTTCCGCTGAAGAAAACAGATAAGGTAGAAGGAGGAACACCATCAATTGGGTAGCACTAGTGCTCTAGACAGTAATCAGGACAGCAGGGTGTCTACAGCAGCCTGTTTAAACAGGCAGCTGAGGAGAGAAAGAAACATACAGAGAAGCTTCCTTCACCACGATGATATTTCATAGGCCTGGACAGCTTTTGACTTGTAGGCGAGGTAGACGTCAGTGCACGTGCTCTGCCTTCTGTGGGTTATATGGGACTCTAAGGTATAAGCCCTCCCAAAGTGTAGTGTCCTGGGTTGTATTTTCTGACCTAAGAATTGGGAACATGTGATCACACACACAATAGGTGCAAATGGGGACAGTGAAAGAATACTTAGAACTGTACATTTCTGACAAGTCCAGGATCATAGTCCTCAGATGCATGGAGTTCCTCCACCCTGGACTTCTCCAGAATTGCACTGCTACCTACAGGATTGTGGTTGCATTTTTTCTTCTTACCACTTATTGAACTCTTATTCAGAGTTAATCCCATGAGTATAAAGTAAACTGAAAATAGATCATTGTAAAAATTAAGAGGGGGAATAAGAGAGGAAGGAGGAGGAAGGGTGGGAGTATGGAAGGGAGGGGATGGTAGGAAATATCACAATGTTCCTAAATCTCTATATAGGAATTGAATGAAATTTTTTTACCTTAAATTTTTAAAAATTTGAAAAAAAGTCAAGAACTGGAATAGGAAAGTTCTACCTCTCTTTAGCATAAGGGTTTCTCCTCCTGTTTGACCTTCCCTTCAGTGGGGTGTGAGCACGTGTGTGTGTTTGACAGGGTGGGAATGCATGAATGAGTATGGATGCCCAGCTGGCAAAGCCCAGGCTGTTCTGAGAGATCAGGACATTGGGGATTCCAAGCAGCCACACTCCAGCTTCCAGTACAGGGAGAACCAGCACTTCATCCTAAAGAAACAGGGTTCCAGTACTTCCTGGGATGGAACAGATACAGCTAGGTAATGTAGAATGTCAGCTTGCCGTGGTTCAGGGAGTTGTTACCTCTCAGCATCACAGCAGATAAGAGGGATGTGTTAGGAATATAGAGACAGGGCAAAGAGACCTGCATTTGGTAAGTCTCTACTCCATGCCAGGTTCCATGCTTGGAGCATATAAGATCCCTTAAAGGAAATCCCTGTCTGAACCCATGCTTAGCTAATAAGAAGCTCTATCAAGGATCTAAAGCTGTGAAATCAACAGTTGATGCATCCCTTCCCTTCCTGATTCTATGCATCAAATTTCTTTTTGGTAGGCTTGCTGGAAACAGTATTCCTTTTAACAAGAAAGTACTGCGAATCCCTCAGGCCTCAGGGGTAGGTAGGTGAAGTCCTAGAGATGGGTCATCAGACCTTCTCCAAGCTCTTCCACCTCTCTGTCACCATGCCAGGTTCTTCACGGGTCTGCTGGCAGATGTCCAGCCTCTAGGGTGTGGTCACTTGTCAGACTTGAGGCCAGTGCTGTGGTGATGAAGCATCTGACCACTTTCCTGTCCCTAACCTGCAGAGTCCAGCCAGTGTCTGTGGTCAGCTCTGCGGATCCCACAGAACAAGACGGTTTTGGCGCTTGGAACAGCTCCATGCTCTGATTCAGGTTCACTCCAACTCAATCCCAAGCCCAGTACCTCTTAGGTTAGATACACACCTGGCTGTAGAATGTGCTACAACCCTCACCTTTCTGTAATGTCTCCGTTAGTCACTCTGGTTGTTACTGCATGCTTCCCAGTTTGGAGGGTTATAAGGACTTAGATTGGTTTCTAAGACTTCTGTATCCAAGTCATATATACCAGGTGGCTTAAAAAGCAGCCATTACTTTCTCACAATGTTAAAAGTCAGATGTCAGAAACCAAGGTGTCATCAGCATTGGTTTCTCCTGAGGGCTGTGAGAATGAATTGATTCTGCGGTTTGCTGGTGAGCATTGGTGTTCCTTAGCTTGTAGTAGCATCCTCTAGATCTTTGCCTTAGGTTTTCATGTCTTCTCCCTGTGTACAAGTCTGTGTCCAAGATTCCTCTTTTTATAAGGACTCTAGTCATATTGTTTTAGGAGGATACCCTGCTCCAATATGACCTCATCCTAACTTAATTGCATCTACAATGACACCATTACCAATAAAATCTGACTATTACGTACTGGGGGTTAAGACCTCAATGTAAGAATTGGGGAGGAGGGGCAGGACTTGACTAGCATTCAATGTATAAACAGATCTGTGAAGGTACAGCAGTGTTGTTATGGTTCCCAGTGGAATCTCTGAGTGTTGCCCATTTACAGTTTGAGCTTTGGAGATTTTAAGTGTGTGTAAGAAATAGGAACCAGTCTTGCCAGAGGGGGTCCCAGAGGTAGGCGAGGTTCTGATTTGGCTCATACTTCTGGCAGAAGTTATGTGAGGCTGTTTCAGGCGAGGAAGCCCATGATCCATGGAAGAAACCTTGGGCAGGAAGTTAATGTGGTAGGCTGGTCCTGCACGCAGACACCGTCTCTAATGGCAGGACCATTCCCAGAGCTCACATAGAGGTGAAGTATTATGTTCTGGCCCAAACATGGTTCTGCAGCCTGGATGGGGCTAGGTCTCCTGGGACAGGCACCATCAGTTTAGTCTGAGAGGAACTCTGATGAGGAGCCACTTCAGCTTCAACAGTCATTAATTCTGCTAATTTCTTGGCCAGATTTGGCATAGCAGGATGTCCCTTGCACATAGGTGATACTTGAAAAATACTTGTTAAAGTGAGTACATGCATTTGGACTTAGATCTCTGTGCTCAATCACCCTGAAACTTGGCCACAGGCTGTATTTAATCTTCTTCTGTCCATCCACAAAACATTTTTGAACATACCTTTTGCCAGTGATCTGCTGGATATACCTGTCCTCTGTAGAATAAAAATCCTGATTTGTCTGTGTTTGGGGTATAAATATCCCCCACAATGTCGAATTTCAACTTACCATTGGTGTAACAACTCGCACACACAGTGAGTGTGTATAAAGTTGACTGTAGGAACTGAGCACTTGGCTAAGGACTCTACTGCCTAGTTTGTTGTGAGGATCAAATGGTATAATTGCATATGTAAAAGTCATTTGTTAACTGTGAAGTATTTGGTGGGAGGACAATGGTTGTTACTAGTATGATGATATTTGTTTCCTTCTCACAGTCAACCCACTCACGAAGCATCTATGAGCACTGTGGTAGGGACTGAGGGTTTCTTGCTGAACCAGTAGATATGGTTTCTCTCCTCCAGTGAATCCAAATCTAGTGTGGAAACAAACATTAAGTGAATGATTATAACCAATAATGGTGCAGTTGTGGTTATCGTCAGTGCTTCCAAGGAGATGTAAAGTGTATTGTATGGGGACTGAAGTAATCGCGGGACAAAGTCCCAGGCAGCACTGGTGTGTGGGTGTCCATCTGGGTCTCTGCTTCCCTGGGACTGGGGACATATAGAAGACTTTGTGCCTTCCCATCCCTTCTCATCCAACACTGGGAATTACTTAGGACCCAGAGCAGAGGTGAAATTTAGGAGGCCACTGGAGTCAGGGTCAGCAGCTGTGGAAGGAGTTGTGTCACTAGCCCCACGTGAAGAGCCAGATCTTTGTATTTGCAGAAGATGTATGGAATGGATGCATATATCACTGTTGGGGGAGCAACTATTTTTTATGGGTTTCAAGGAAGAACTTGACATTGAAAAGCTCAGCTATGAGACTATGGAGTAGCAGTTGGGTATTTGCTAGTAGTAGGGTTGATTCTCAAATCGAGACAGACTCACTTTGAAAGCTTTAAGTACGGTCTTTTTCATGGATGGGGGCTGTGGTCACTGCCAGGAGCTCACATTCCTGTTTACCTTGTTTCTCAGCTGGTGTTGGCTATCATTGGCTTTGGCAATTTAGAGGACTTAGAAGAAGAGTTTAGTCATAATGATGGAATAGAATTTGTCAATAAACAGATAAAGATGAGTTAAAGACAGGATCCCTGGAAGCAGAGTTGAGGCAGGAGTCCATGATACACTGAGGGAAAGTGCTCAGGAAAATCTGAGAGGAAAGTGGAATAAAGCATGAGCAGAGGCTGATCCAGTCTCTCCTTGGGTAAAGTGAAACCTAGCAAGATCCAAGTAGAGTATAAATTCCTGCAACGTTTCCTGCCTTGAGGCAAGAACCCAGGATTTGTGTCACCTCCCCAGATCCATCAGGCTTTGCCATTTCTCCCCGCCTTTACACTTTCCTCCCAATCTCAGGAGGTTGCATAGAAGCGTCCCCATGGGCCTTGGCCAGGTCTCAGGAGAAAGCCACAGGTATAAGCCCTTAGCCCCAGTGCTCTCAGCAATTGGGGTACAGTGCACCAATCTGAAAAGATGAACTTGGTGTGGCATCAACAGAGTCATTCATATCCAGAGAATGTATTATGTCCTTGGACTGAGGTAAAGCAAAAAATGAATGGAATTATCTCAAGTCCAAAAGCTAAATGGACATTGCAAAGTTCTTTTCTTGTCCACTCTAGCCCTGGGAATTAATCTGCTCAGAGCAGTAGAGAAGAAACCTCAGTCAATGAATAAATAAGCATTAAGTTTTGGGTTTTCCCCAGAAACCTTTTATTTAAGGAATACAAACTTAATGCATTTCTGAAATACAACTTTAGGAACATTTTCTCCACCCTACCTGCCCTCTCGCCTACACTCCCACCTTTCTTCCTCCTCCCTATCCTATTCCCATTCTTATTTTTTACTAAAATCTATTTTCAATTAATTTTATACACATAAGACTAACTTTATCCTAAGTAAAGAGTTCAACAAATAGTATGAAAGAAAAAGAAAAAAAAACCTGTTCCTCAACAGTTGAAACAAAGGCTGTTCAAAGTCATCATATCTGAAGGTGTCAATTTAACTTCTGTAGATGACCTTTTAGGTGCTGTATTAGTTACTAAAGATCAGGAAGAACATGTGGCATTTGTCCTTTAGAGACTGGCTTATTTCACTAAGTTTATTTTCAAGTTACATTCATTTTGTTGCAAATGACAGGATTCATTTTTTCACCACTGTGTAGTATTTCATGTTGTACATATCCCATAATTTCTTTATCTGGTCTTCATTAGGCATTTGGGTTGATTCTATATCTTAGGAATTGTGAATTTAGCTGCAGTAAACACGGGGGTACAGATAACACTTTCATATGCTGATTTCATTTCCCTTGGGCAAATTCCCAAGAGTGAGATGGCTAGGTCGTATGGTAGGTCTATATTCAGATTTCTGATGTCTCTCCATACTGTCTTCCACAGTAGCTCTAACAGTTTACATTCCCACCAGCAGATTAGGGTACATTTTCTTCTATATCCTTGCAAGCATTTCTTGTTTGTTGATTTCTATATGAAATCAACATTGTGGTTTTGATTTGCATTTCCCTGATGGCTAGTAATCCTTAGCATTTTTTCATGTGTCTGTTGGCCATATGAATTTCTTCTTTTGAAAAATGAGTATTTAAGTCCTTTGCCCATTTCTTAACTGAGTTGTTTGTTTTTTTGTTGTTGTTGTTAAATTTCTTGATCTCTTTATACATTTTGATTGTTAGTCCTTTATCGGTAGCATAGTTTGCAAATAATTTCTCCCATTTTGTTGGTTGCCTCTTCACTTTGCTGAGTGTTTTTACAGTGCAAAACTTCTCTCTTTGATGTAATCCCATTTGTGAATTTTGGCTTTGATTGAATATGCCTCTGGTGCCTTTTCTAAGAACTTTCTGCCTATGCCAATGTCTTGCAGGGTTTCCCCAATGTTCTATAATAATTTAATGGTAGATCTAGGTCTTTGATCTATATTGAGGGAACTTTTTTTTTGACAGGCAGAGTTAAACAGTGAGAGAGACAGAGAGAAAGGTCTTCCTCCCATTGGTTCCCCTCCCAAATGGCCGCTACAGCCAGTGCGCTGCACCGATCTGAAGCCAGGAGCCAGGTGCTTCCTCCTGGTCTCCCATGCGAGTGCAGGGCCCAAGCACCTAGGCCATACTCCACTGCCTCCCAGGGCACAGCAGAGAGCTGGACTGGAAGAGGAGCAACCAGAACTAGAACCTGGTGCCCATATGGGATGCCGGCGCCACAGGCAAAGCATTAAGCAAGTGAGCCACGGTGCCGGTTGGAGGGGATTTTCATGTAAGGTGTAAGGTAGTGGTCTTGCTTCATACTTCTGCATGTGGAGATCTAGTTTTCCCAGCAACATTTGTTGGACAGACTGTCCTTGCTCCAGGGATTGATTTTAGCTTCTTTGTCAGATAAGTTGATTGTAGATGCATGGGTTGATTTCTGGAGTTTCTATTCTGTTCTATTTGTTTATCCATCTGTTTTTGTGCCATTACCAGGCTGTTTTAATTATAACTGCCTTAAAATCTGGTATTTTGATGCCTCTGGCTTTGTTTCTGTTGTATAAGATTGCCTTAGCTATTCACAGTCTCCTGTGTTTCCATATGAATTTCAGCATCATTTTTATATATCTAAGAGGAGTGTACTCTTAGATATATAGATGTATTTTCATTGGCATTGCATTGAATCAGTAAATTGCTTCAGTAGTATGGACATTTTGATGATATTGATTCTTCCAATCCATGAACATGGAAGATTTTTCCATATTTTGTGTCTTCTTCTATTTCTTTCTTCAATGTTTTGTAATTCTCATCATGGAGATCTTTGATGTCCCTGGTTAAATTTATTCCAAGGTATTTAATTTTTTTTTTCAGATATTGTGGGTGGGATTGATCTGTGGGGAGCAATTCGGACTAGACTAAGTTACTGGAATTAAGACTTATTCTATGCATCTGCTCTCCCACAATATGGCGCTGGGAGAGAAGAAAACAGCTTCTACCCAGCTGCCTCCAGTTCAGCCAATAAACTGTAGGACTTGCTCCTGATTGGAGGAGAGCAGCGTACTCGGCGTGTGGGCAGCCAAGTTGGGATTGGCAGAGGAGGACTATAAAGGAGGAGAGAGACAGCATGCACCAGGAACATCTAAGGGAACACCTGTGCAGCCCCCGAGAGAGCCGGCCGGCGGTGTGCCGCTCCCCTGCGGAAGTGGGGAATGTGGCCAGGGGGAACTGCCCTTCCACGGAGGTGGAAGGGATAGTAGCCAACCCGGGAAGAACCAGCAGCAAACCCGGGGAGGGCCGAGCAGACAAAAGAACAGCGCAGGGTCCTGTGTCGATCCTCCACGAAGAGGGGGAGCGACATTGATCTCTTAGAAGTTCTTTTTCAACTGTGTCATTGTCTGTGTATACAAAGGCTATTGATTTTTGTGTGTTGATTTTATATTACCTTCCACTTTACTGAATTCTTTTATGAGTTCCAGTAGTCACGGTGGAGTCTTTTGGATCCCCTAAATATAGAATCATGTCATCTGCAAATAGGGATAATTTGTATCCCTTTGATTTCTTTTTCCTGCCTAATGGCTCTGGCTAAAACTTCCAGGACTATATTGAATAGCAACAGTGAGAGTGAGCATCCTTGTTTGGTCCAGATCTCAGTGGGAATTCTCCTGACTTTTCCCCATTCAGTAGGATAATGGCTGTGGGTTTGTCATAAATTGCCTTGATTGTATTGAGGAATGTTCTTGCTATACCCAATTTGCTTAGAGTTTTTGTCATGAAAAGGTATTGTATTTTATCAAATGATTTCACTGCATCTGTTGAGATAATCATATAGTTTTTGTTCTTCAATTTCTTAATGTGATGTATCACATTGATTAATTTGCAAATATTGAACCATCCCTGCACACCAGGGATAAATCCCACTTGGTTGGGGTGAATGATCTTTCTGATGTCTCGTTGAATTCAATTGGCTAGTATTTAATTTAGGGTTTTTGCGTCTATGTTCATCAGGGAAATTGGTCTGTAGTTCTCTTTCTCTGCTGCATCTTTTTCTGGTTTAGAAATTAAGGTGATGCTGGCTTCATAGAAGGAGTTTGGGAGGATTCCCTCCCTTTCTATTATTTTGAATAACTTTTAAAGAATCTCAGTGGAAAGACAGGGCAATCAAAGAAGGATGTACTTTTCTCTGAATGGAGAACTTCACTTTGTTTATGGACCTATCTAAATACTGTTGGAGTCTGTGGACTCAAAAGGCTTCCATAGCCTTGACAGCTCATGACAAGAGCCTCAGGTGATCACTGACGTCATAAATAAGAGTGTCAATTGTTAAATCAACAACAGGAGTCACTGTGCACTGTGCTCAACTTAGGTAGATTATATGTTTACAAGAATCTATTTCTTCTAGTTTTCCCAATTTGTTGGCACACAGTTGTTCGCTGTAATTTCTGATGATTCTTTTTATTTCTATGGTGTCTGCTGTTACATTTCCTTTTTCATCTCTAATTTTATTGATCTGGGTGTTCTCCCTCCTTTTTGGTTACTTTGGGCCAATGATGTGTCAATTTTGCTTATTTTTTCAAAAAGTGGCTCTTTGTAATTTTGATCTTTGATCTTTCGTAAATTTTTTGTTTCAATTTTGTTTATTGCTTCTCTAATTTTAATTATTTCTTTTCTCCTAATTTTTGGTTTGGTTTTCTATTGTTTTTCTGGGTCCTTAAGATGCATTGATAGCTCATTTATTTGGTGCCTTTACAATTTCTTGATGTGGGCACTAGTTGCTATAAACTTTCCTCTTAACACTGCTTTTGCTGTATCCTATAAGTTTTGATATGTTGTATTATTTGTTTCCAGAAATTTTTTGATTTCTCTTTTGATTCTTCTGTGACCCACTGTTCATTCAGGAGCATGTTCTGCCTTTACTTTCTTTCATGGTGATGACCATGTTTCTGTGTTTCTGTGTGTAGCTCATCCTTAAGCATCATTTGTTAGGCTGGATAAGTGGTGACAAATTGTTTCAATTTCTGTTTGTTATGGAAGGTCTTTATTTTACCTTCATTCATAAATGAGAGCTTTCCAAGGTATAATACTCTGGGTTGACAGTTTTTATCTTAAGATTTGGACTATATCTCACCATTCTCTCCTAGCTTATATGGTTTCTGATGAGAAGTCAGCTGTGAGTCTAATTGGAGGTCCTCTGAAATTAATATGGTGTTTCTCTTCTATACAATTTAAAATCTTTTCTTTATGTTTTACTGTGGAGAGTTGGAGTACAATATGTCATGGTGAAGATCTTTTCTGGCCATGTCTATTAAGAGTTCTATGTGCTTCCTGTATTGGATGTCCCTTGCTTTCTCCAAATTAGGGAAGCTTTCTGTAATTATTTCACTAAAAAGGACTTCTAATCCATTTTCTCTTTCCACACCTTCAGGAACTCCCAAGTCCTGTATGTTGCATCTGATAGATCTCCAATATTTTTTTTTTAGTTTTCTAATTTCTCCCTTTTTTGGTATGACTATAAAATTTCCAGAGATTTGTCTTCTAACTCAGATATTCTTTTTCTGCCTTAGTGAATCTGTTGTTAAGGCTATCTACTGTATTTTTTATTTGATCTATTGAATTCTTCATTTCCAATAATCCATTTTGATTTCTCTTTAAAATCTCTACTTCATGGGAAAAATTTTCATTACACTCATGTATGGATTTCTTTAGTTTGTGGATTTGCTTCTGATTACTTCTAAGTAATCCTATGATCAACTTTTTGAATTCTGTATTTGGCATTTCTTCAGTCTCTTCATCTTCACATTCTAGTATTAAAGTGTTATTGTGTTCCTTTGGGGGTGTCACATTGTCTTCCTTATTGTTGTTTCTTGAATTTCTGCATTTATTTCTAGGCATTTGTAGAAATACTTGTTGCCAAAATGTGTGCTGGTTGTGGAGCTCTGTTCATTGCTCCGGGGCGGGGGGAGTGTCCAGGGTGGCACCCAAGTGGGTGTGGTCAATCTCCTCTTTCCTTTTTTTTTAATAGGAGGGGAGGGTTTGATCAGCTATTTTTTTATTTTTATTTTTATTTTTATTTTTATTTTTTGACAGGCAGAGTGGACAGTGAGAGAGAGAGACAGAGAGAAAGGTCTTCCTTTGCTGTTGGTTCACCCCACAATGGGCGCTGCGGCTGGCGCGCTGCAGCCAGCGCACTGCGCTGATCCGAAGCCAGGAGCCAGGTGCTTCTCCTGGTCTCCCATGCGGTGCAGGGCCCAAGTACTTGGGCCATCCTCCAGTGCACTCCTGGGTCACAGCAGAGAGCTGGACTGGAAGAGGAGCAACCGGGACAGAGTCTGGCCCCCTGACCAGAACTAGAACCTGCTGTGCTGGCACCGCAGGTGGAGGATTAGCCTATTGAGCCGGGCACTGGCCTGATCAGCTATTTTGACTTAGTCTCACACTCACCTCCTCTTCTTCAAGGAGACCAATGTCCAGGTGGTAGCCCCAGTGGGTGCAACATTCATCTGTACTGCCACAAGAACTGCACAAAGGATCTGTACAGGCCTTAGTGTGAGCACGGATCCTGCAGAAATGACCCTCACCAGACAATCAAGGAACCCTAAGCATGTGGAGCCACCCATACTGATTTCTCAGAGACCCAGCCATACCCTACACACACACAGAGCCACAGTGTTTTCACAGTCCATCCCAGCACATAAGGCTCCCACAGACATGAGCGCCCAGCCCCCGTCACTGCTCCCAGCCAGACTCAGGTCTCTCCTTTCAGCTGGTTGCTAGGCATACAGACACAGGCTGGCACAGCTGTTTTGTCCAAAATGGCGCCTACCTTCTCTTGGCTGGTTAAAGGATGCTGGTACCTGGTGGTTGGGGAGAGAGAATCATCCCTCCACCCTTTTAACCTCTAGATTGCAGGTACTCTGTCCCCCATTGGACTCCAAGCCAGACTCATGCCAGGCTCTTCCCTCAGCTGTATCGCCAGAGGCTTGGGCTGCTGCGGTGTGATCTTGCCTCATTCTCCAAACCTGGTGCTGAGGCTCCTGGTTGCTGTGGTCCTGAGTTGTGCGCATCCATACCCTCCACATAGATCCACAGTGTCCCTCTGATTTGCATGGAGTTTCCTCTGCAGTTTTCTCCATGCATCTTCCATGAGATTGCACTCTCCACTTTTTTTTAACTTTCTTTTTTTTTAAACTATCTTAAGCTTCCTCCCTATTCCACCCTAAGTTTTTGTGTAGAAACAAAACCATTACTCCAACTTTAAAGGGAAAGTAATACAGTGTTAGGGAGAGAGCAAAAAACATCAATTTAAAAAATTAGGTTTTATTCTTATCGTTAAAATTGGAATTCAGGAAAGGGCAAGGAAGTGGAAGAAGCAGCATTCAGAACCATTAAGCAGTACTTGTCCTACATTTGGAAGATGAGGGATGAGCTCCACTTTGACAGTAGGCTGAAGATGCAAACATGCCCACACTCAAGTGTAATTGTGGGGATAACAAAGCCTGTGGAACTTATGTGAGGTGCTTAGATCCAGAGGGTTGGAGCTCAGGTAGGGGAGACAACAGCCCTTCTCCTGGAAATGCATCATCCCATCTGACAGAAGATATACACAAGGCCATAGCTGGGGATGGAGGCACCAAGTATCTCAATCCATGCCCTTCAGGCTGGGACAGAGAAGACCAAGAGGAAATTCATTTCTGATTTAGTTGCTCAATTCTGGAACCATACCTGTTAGTTCCTCTTTGGGAGTCTGATGTCCAGATCCACCAAAGACCTGTTACTTACTGACTCTCCTGGTTATCTAACTCTTCCCCTGCCTTCCTCCATGCACCCGTCTATTCAGTTTGCTACTTTCTTCTGTCCACAGGCCCTGCCTACACCATGCTTGTCTGTATGATATGGCCCCTCTCAAACCTCAAGCCTCACCTAGGCTTTCTATCCTCTTCACTGTACTCCAGCCCACAGCCCTTCCTACATCAAGTTCCTTCCAACCTCAGGGCCTTTGCTTCTCCTACCCCCTTTACCTGAAGTGCTCAGACCACTAAATATCTCCTTCACAGATCAACATCTAGACTGCAATTCAAATCGTACTTCTCCAAGAGTCGCCTGGCCATCAGTCTAATGTACATCCCCAGTGTTTTTCTCTGCCATTATGCCCTGTACTTTTCTTCCTAGCATTCATCACAACTTAGCAACTATATGATTTTTCTTGCCTACATGTTTAATGTATATCTCCCTACTATTTTCCTGTAAGTACAGGGACTGTTCCTATTTTGAGCTCTGTGGCTTCCCAGATATTATCACACAGTAATGCTAAAAAAATACCAGATTAACAAACTGATAAGTGGAGTCAAGGATAGATCCCGCGTGGATGGATGAATGAATCAGTGGATGGATGGTTGCTTTCCGAGATCAATAGATCAATGGCTGGCTGGATGCTTCAGTAAATCAGTAGATCAATGGATGGATGTATAGAGGGCTAGCAGGTCTTTATCCTCCCATGATTTCAGTCTTTTTAAATCCATGCTACATGTCAGGACCATTCTCTTAGAATGTAGAAGCAAACATGTTAGCGATTCAGGATGAATTGTGTGATCTACACTCCCCATTAACAAAAAGGGCATCCAGTCTCTGCTTGGGTGCCTCCTGAGACAGGACTCTCACTATTCCCTCAGAGATTTGTGGTCACTTTTGTCCACTTAATTTGGAGAGAGCCTCAATGTTATGCATCCAAATTGGCCTATCAGTTCTGCCCATCAGTCCTTGAGATTAATAGGACCTGTCATTTCTCCCTCCAGAAAATGAAGTGTGCTTCTTCTGATCCATCCCCTCACCTCGATCCGGGCCATGCAGGTACCTGCTTGTTTGCCTTCCTGCCATTGGCCAGAACTACTCTGGCCACCAGCAGGCAGCAGCACTCCTGTCTCTGGCACCAGCCTTTAAGGGAACACAGCTGGCTCTCCCGACTCCCGCTGGGTGTGCTGGAGTGGCAGTTAGAAAAATCAGCTTTGATTTGATTTGCAAACTGAGCCGAGTCATTGAGACAAAATAAATCCGGAAACCCATGAAGCCATTTGCAGAGTCGCTCTGTGAAGGCAGCCACAGTTTTAATCTAGTAAACACTCGCTAACGATCCCATTAAAACAACCCCCTTGGAGTAGGTGCTGAAAGCTGAACTCCAGAATAATGAAGCATGAGATGAGGGGCCAATGTCACCAATAGTTCTGTTCTGCATGATGGTGGTGATAGAATGAAGCCATTGTCCCAGTGGCAACAGGCAAGAAATGTGGGTATGGGCTTTTGGAAATACACCTTCTTTTTATATGAGCTAAGCCTGAGATAAAGCATTTCATCCAGTATATTTCTCTCCTATCCCCATAATGGATTCTCACTCCTGCAGGGACCAGCAGACAGCAAGTAGCCATTCTCCAGTGAGAAGTCCTCATTGTATGGAGGCTGAGACTGGGGTACAGAAGGTTTCCATGGCTCCCTCGTCCATAGAGTAGCAGCATGCAGGGGTGCGAGAAACCAAATGAGATGTAGGAGTCATCCAGTAGGAAATCTTCACCCCCAGCACACAATGATCCAATTCTGTATGGAAGGTTCTGTCGTACAAGAGTGTAACGCTTTCTTGAGAAGTTGTATGGAATAATGACAAATGAAAAACACCTGGACTCTTATCCTCTCTCCAAAACTATGTGGACAAGTATTTAACATATTTCAGCCTCTCACTTCACTTTTAAACCTGGGATCGTTAATCCTTTCTACTGGATATTAAAGAAGATAGTAAGTGACAAGCGGTGACCTTTCTTCTTTCTTCCTGACCTCCTGAAACTCTGATGTGAGACCTGGGAGCCAGACCTGCTAAACATATGTCTTCTCTTGGGGAAGAAATCCAAGTCTAGGTTGTAGTCACTTCTCATACAACTCTATAAATCAGCCTTTGTTAACAAACCTGGGCTTGATACAGAGTGCAGAGGCAGAGGGGATAGAAATGATGCCAGCCCCAGCGTTCAGTGTTGGGTTACTCTGTTTAAATGAGATCATGTTGAACAATAAGATATTTCCTGAACATATATAATATGATTCAATAAGAGTTTGCTCATCCATTTTCTATCCTTGCACTACAGCACAGTCTTTTCCTCATCACCTGACCACCAGTTTCAGGAGGAAACCAGGACCAGAGATGCCCAAATCTAGCTGTGGCAGATAGGCTGGGATCCATGTTGAAGGATCTCTTGTGAGAGGAAAGATGACAGTGAGATAGTCTGTTGGAAAACTCTTGGTTGTTGTCCAACCTTTATAAATAGTCTCAACCCTTTAGAAAGGAAAAGTCAGATGTTTGGGGTGTTGGGGTCAGGCAGTGCTATTCTTCCTAGCCCAGTGAGATGCATTTTTCTGGCTGAGGGTCCTAACAACTATAGGTCTCAACTCTTGGCCCTTTTTTGGTCTCACCCAATGTCTTCTAGGTTCTAAAATGCAAATGGAATAATATAGATTTTTCTGAAATTTTTGTGAGTGGCATAAAGACCTATATCATAAGATCACCATAAAAAACATACAGATGACCTTTAAATACACCAGTACTTTGTTTAGTATATCCCTTGCTACAACAGCAGGCACAGCTCCCTGCTTTCCTTCTGTCCTTCCTCTACCTCCTACTCTCCAGATTTGCTCAAACTCTACCCCTTCACCACACACACACCTTCTCCACACCCAGCTCAGGAAGACAAAAGCTGGTGCAATAGAGCTGAGGAAAACTAAAGCCAAGATCAACTCTTACCCTCCCAGCATGCACCTGGGGAGTCCCACGCCATCCCTCTAAATCAGAAATGAGAATTATCTACTAAATACCTGAGACATCTGAGCTGACTTTACCTCAGGTCTTCTGTTCTCAAGCACTTGCATCTTACAAAGGGAAAAGCAGGCTTTTTAAAATCAGGAGTTAGGGAAGGGGAAAATTTGGTATAGTCTGGATACAAGGGTGAGAAATAAAAAGAGTTCAAACCCAATGATAAGATCTTAATGTAGTGTTCAAAGGAGGGTAGGATATGTATACAAAAAGTCATACAGACTATGTGTGCTGACATGAGATTATAATATGATGGAAAAAGTTGGCATGCATGCATTAAAGAAATGGTGGTCAATTTTATTATCCACACTCAAGAAATGAAGCCATCTAGGTTCAAAGGGGTTAAATAGCTCAAAGTCCCTAAAAATTCTGTCATATCTGACTCCAAGTCATCATTTTGAACCTTTAATAATAATATAATATAATTACAATAGCTGCATGTGAGACCATGAGCCAAGGATGTGATGTCCTGACTCCCAGTTGTTAACCCCTCCCTTCCCATACCCCTTTTCAAAGAATGGTGGTTAATACAATCTTTAGAGTGTGGCTGTCTTTGGTCTCTCTGTGCTGTTGTCTGAGTTAAGACCTGGAATCAGGAGCAGAAGGTGTGGGGGCTGTGGAAGTCCTCAGCCTTCTTCACTTCCACAACATATTGAAGCTAATAAACCAAGAAATTAGTTTGTCTTCAAGGCTGTCTGCTCCAGGGCCGTTTGCAGCCCAGCAGAACCTCGCTGCATCCACCATTCAATTCTTTAGAAGGGAAAGAAGTCAGAAAGGAAGTCTCAGGCACGCCACATTTTTATTTGTATGGTCTCAATGTTTCCATGCACAGTTGGCATAAATGTTTTACACAGAAACTTACCTGGAGACCATGGAGAGAGAAATGTCATGAATGTTGTACCCAAAGAATTTGTGTATGGGGTACTTGATGACAGAGAAGGCAAGAGACCTCTGCCCTTTGCCAGCTGGATTAGTTAGGGTAGACTAGCCTTAGCTACAACGACAAATTAGTCCCCAAATCTCAATAGCTTAATAACACAAAGGCCTGTTTGCTGGCTGTCAAGAGTATAAGTGTGACCTCAAGACCCCAGAGTAGAGGAAGAGACACCCAGAGGTGGTCACTTGGATCTTAAATACCTCACTTGGAAGCGACTCCTGCCTTTCCTGGCCTGCCTGGGAACTAGTCACATGACACACACGGACTGCAAGTTGACTTCCTAAGGAGAGATGGGCCAGAAACAGTGAACAGTGGTCTGCTCCTGCGTGACTGACCTCACACATAAGGCCTTGTCCTATCTCTGCTTCCTCCATGTTCTGCTGAGGCGCATGCTCTCTCACTTCTCCTCTGCCTCTCCCCCAACTAGGAAATCCTCTTCTCCTGTGGTGCCTGTGTGTGTCCAGCCCTCCCTCTCTCCCACCCCCTAGCGACTGAGCTTTACTGCTGAGTGCTGCCTGGGTTGTAGCTCTGGAGGAGAGAGGAGGAAGGAGCGCCTCTTCTGGGCCTGCCACCCGAATTAAGGCTTGAACTAATTTCTATCTAATCCTGAAAATAACTTCATAATATGCTTACTATTACTCCCAGACTACAAGTGGAAGAACTGAATACAGAAATCTATGTAATCATCCATGTAACACAAGTAATAAGTGAAAAATACTGAGCCAGAGTTTCATGTATTCATATAGTTTTCAGTAAATATTTATTGAATGCAACTTAGTGTTGAAATATTGTCTCTCACTCCCTAGAGCTTAAAAACTTCATTTTTAGGTGAACTTAATAAACATATAAAATGCTTAGTATAATTCTTAGCTTATAATAAATCTACAGGTAGCAGCTGGTGACAGAGCCAACCAATAGATCCATTAATCCAGTATGATAAGGGCTATGGGAAAGGTAGATTCAGGGTATCATTGGAGTGCAGAAAAGGGAAATGTAAATCAGCTTTCTCAGACTGTCTGGCCCTGAGACAAGTTTGGGGAGAACAGAGACAGTTACCATGTAGAGAACAAGGAAGGTTGAAGAGTAAGACAGCAAGGTCTTCCCCGCTGAGGAAGTGGATGGACAGATCACTGGAGGCAGGGCAGCACATGCTCAACGTGAGTGGGACAAGGTGAAAGGGTGATGAGTGGCATGTCCTTGTAGCCAGATGGAGTTAGGAGCAGTCAGAGGTGTAGATAACAATGCAAGACCAGCCCCCGGGACTCTGCCATAGTCCCATAGAGGTTAATGAATATTGTCCTGGGACAGTGGGAGCTCCTGGGGGCAATTAAGCAGAATGACTTCCTGGGGAAGGCCACCCTCGTTGTGACTTTAGATGGTGGTTAGTAAAAGAGGAAGGAGAGAGCCAAGGCCACAGAATGGGAGAACAGTGTGGAGGCTGCTGGTAGAGGCCAGGTGGGAACAATGACTCATCCCTTCTCTCATGCCTTCTGTTTCTCGCTCTGCTTGAGCCCAGCATCCTTATCTGCCTCAACATGTTCAGGGGGGAAAAAAGATTTTAACAAATAGCCTCTCCGAATAGGGGTTAGCAAACTTTTCTGTAAACGGCTGGATAGTAAACAGTTTTCAGCCTTGCAGGCCTTATGCTCTCTGTCACAGCAGCTCGATTTTTGTCATCGTAGCACAAAAGCTGTCATAGATAATACATCTAAGAACGAGTCCATCTGTGTCCCTATAAAACTGGGTTTATGGACACTGAAATTTGCATTTTATATCATTTTCATGTGTCACAAAATATTACTCTTCTTTTTTGCCCAACTATTGAAAAATATAAAAGCCATTCTCAGTTCATAGCCCCAGAAAACAGTTGGAGCTGGATTTGGCCTCTGAGTCAGTGTTTGCCAACCTGACTTTGAAAATGGCAAAACACCTTGTACCTGTAAGGGAAGAGTGGTATGACCACTGTTTACTGGTGGTTACATTGCACATGATGGCTGTTGATCAATTTTCCACTGTGTTGTTTTTGAGATGATGCGTTTCCTGTTTATCAGTTAGTCTGGAATGCCCTTCCTCCCTATTTTACGTAAGGACTCTGCAGTTCGGTGGATGAATCACAAGACAAACTTGTAGCCTCTGACCAAGCATGTGGCATCTTCCAGCCTTTTGTATCATTTTCCTTAGAGAGGCACTTGGGGAGCTCGAAATGACAGGAACATGGAAGCCAAGTGACAAGGGTTTGAGTACAGCCTGTGCCGGTTACTAGTTTTGTGACCTTGAGCAAGTTATGTGAATCCTATGACTCAGCATTTTTTCATTCATTCATTCATTCAACAAATATTCACGGAGTACCTGCTGTATGCCAGGTACAGTACAAGGTGACAGGGGTACACTAGTGAATGAGACAGTGTCTGCCTTCAAGAAGACATCCGTGTATAATGTGGCAAGCTCACTGCAGTGGGAAGTGAAGATAGGGTGTTACGGAGGGGCAGCTGTTCCAGGGTCAGGGGGATGCTAAAGACTCCCTAGAGGGGAGGAACTCTGAACCAGAACCTGCAGGATGAGCAGCTGTCATCCAGGTGAAGAAACAGGGAGTGTGCCCCATGCAACGTGACCAGCCTAAGCCAGGCTTACAGTCAGGGGTATTGCTGAGCGCTGAAAGCTGTCTTTTTATGCTTGGGGAAGAGTGGAGGGTGTGGAGGAACTGGAGAGAGGTGAGGCTAGAAGGGTTAGCAGGGGCCTCATCACTGAGGGTCTGTGAGCTGGGTTAAGGGATTTGAGGGTTACCGTGAGGACAGTGGGGATACTGATGCATTTCATCTAAAGAGTGGAGAGTGGTTGGAAGGAGAGCAAGACAGGAGGCAGGCAGACCAGATAGGAGGCTGCATAAATGATCCAAGGATGGATTGAACTAAGTGGGAATGACATTGAGAGAGGGACACAGCTTCAGGAGGTAATTCTGGGGTGAAACTAAGGAGGCCCAGTGCTTGAATATAAGTGGGAGGTCAGAAAAAGGAAGAGAAAAGCGTGACTGAGAAGCTACGCAGCTGGCACCACTTTATGAAGCTTCCTTGAATTTTGAGTGGGGAAATGGTGGGTTCTCTTATAATGGCGCTGACCTTTCTGAGTTGTTCTAAGCTTAGTAATATTGTAGCTGACACACCTTGCAGAGTACCAAGGCATGCTGTGGGTGCTATCATTTTTAAAGATCTATTTCATGCCACATTCAGTTAATCTATAATGTTCTTTTTCTGTTTAGCGTGAGCTCTTCATTCAGAGCCACAAGAATTGCAGTTTTGTTTTCCATACTGCACGTTTTCATGTGTTTCTTTCTCTCCTTCTCTTCTGCATGCTGCCTGGGGACTGGCTTCCTTGTGGTCAGCACCAATGGGCAGCGCCCAGGTGACCCCGGGGACTCCACTCTGCCTCCTCACCACAGGTGACCACCAGAGCCCTGGGCGGGTGGGAGGGGAGTGAGAGTGGCCCATGCTCTGTGAGTCTTCCAGGCCAGGTGCACCAGAGAGGAACTGGCAGTCCCTTCACCCCACCCATCGACCCATCCCTCTCTGCATCTCTCCACTCTTCCATTTACCCATTCTACTGAAGCTTACTAAAAGCCTACTGTGTGTCGTCCACCATCATAGTCACTAAGGGACATATCAATGAACAAAGACATGTTCCCATGCCTCTTCAGGAGAGGAAAGTCATCGGTCAGAAAATTACATAAATGGACAGCTGGGGGTAATGTTCTAAAAGAGAGGTGTATGGTGTTCAGAATGAAAAGCCAGATGGAGCCAAGGGTGTAGCTCACAGGGAAAGTGATGACTGAGATGTGGTCTGAGGTTGGGAAAAAATTGACCTACCAAATCTGTAGTTAAGAAATGAGTAGATCTGGCTATTTGATATCAGGTGTGCCATTTGTCCTATCAAGTCCGTTCAAAGTAATCAGCCTCATTTTTCCTATATGCCCTTAGTCATACCCTATGGGGGCACTATTTGCATTATAGACTATATACACAGAGTACTCCATAGCTGCCTTCTGAGATGACACAAAAGAAGCATCAAAGAGACTGGTATGAGTGTGTTCAGGCTAGAGCATGTGTTTGGAAGGAATGCCCCGCCCCTTTCCCCATGTCCATGGTAGGTAGGTATGGTTTCGCATAAACACATGTCATTCTTCAAATGATGCAGAGCCCATCCACCTCAGAGTTGATGCCTATGGTGGGGCCCTAGAGGTAAAAGACCATTTGCTAACCTAGAGGTCTCTTTACTGGTCACTAGGAAGTTCTTGTGGATATCAAATCTTTAACTGTCACCTCTCTCAAAGTTCTTAATCAAGTGATGGTCTTCTCCATACTTAGTACTGGCTGGGCAGTTTGGCATAGTGGAAAAGAGGATGCCGTAGGCAGTGCTGACGTGAGTTTAGTCTTTTGGTACCTTCACAATCCACTCCAGTCCAGTGCCTTTCCCAAACTGAGACAGACCTCTGGTGAAGAATACCATAGGCTAGATTTCTGGACAATGGGCCTCTTAGGGGGAGTCTTGTGCTAATCATTCATTGAGAAGTGTTCCCAAAAGAAAGGAGGGGAGGGAGATGGGCTAGGGCAGGGGATAAAAGCAAGTGGCAATCTAGAGATCTGCATCCACCTGAGCGCACGGAGGTTTCTGGAGTGAATTATGTTGTAGACTTGGTCCTGTCTTGAAGCAAATGAGCCAGCGTTTGTACCAAGGCATTAGTTAGCCTTGGCCGTGGGCTGCTGCCCAGCTGCAAGGGCTCCTGGGGAAGTGGTTCCAATTTGCCTGGTGGTCCTGCTCCAGGGAGGGAGGTGTCTATGAGCATTTGTAGCCAGCACCCGTCCTAGCTGGACATAGGTGCTCCAGACCAGGAAAGGGGACCTGGCCGAGCTCGTCAGCACCCACCCATGATGGCACAGTTTTGTCCCTGCCTTTGGACCTTACTGGGCCACACTAGCTCAGTGTGCCCCTGACAATACCAAGGCATTTCACCTCAATCACTGCCTAGTTATGTAGCCTTAGTCAAGGTTATGTGACCCTAGTTCACCTGCAAACCTAATTATCGCACTTCACTGAGTCAAATTAAAGTTTAAATTTGATAACGCCAGAGGGTATCCCATGTAGGAGCAGCGCATAGTAGGTATTCACCAAATGCCAGTCCCCGACCGTACCCTGTCCTGGGCCTGCCTGCCTCAGGCTTTCACAAGGGAGGCAGGAGTTGCAGGTGGACACCTGAGGGAGTGTCGATGAACAGTGAGCGAAAAGGGACTCTCGCCACCCTGCTCACACCAGATTTATGGCAAAGCAAAGCCTCTTGGGAGTGTGTGTGAGCAGCCCTGTTCCCGCTGGGCCATTGTTCTCTGGGCTCTATTCTAGTCAGGCAGTCAGATAATGTTTTCTTTAAACAGAGCCAATCCCATATCAAGCACATTTTTTTCTTACCTCTTAGCTTCCAAGCCGTCTGAATGTTCCTCCTCTGACAGGTTTATTTCATTGTGTTCCATTTATTTCCACCCCGTTCTCAGCTTCATTTG
Source organism: Oryctolagus cuniculus (assembly GCF_051225735.1). NCBI lineage: Eukaryota > Metazoa > Chordata > Mammalia > Lagomorpha > Leporidae > Oryctolagus > Oryctolagus cuniculus. The sequence goes on from NC_142877.1 coordinate 16,686,893, forward strand.
ATGGGTGAGGTGCCTGCGAGTGTTTCTCTTTGAGCGGGCTTTCCCTTTCAAAGGGTGTTTTTGTTAATGTCCATCCCCTGGTGGCAATAATGGCTGATGTAAATAACAAATGCCCAGGTCGGAGCGGTGGGGAAGCACAGGTGGCCTCCTTCATAGCAGCGCCAGCTCGGAGAGCTGTGTGTGCCACTGCATGGTGGAGCAGGCGCTGGCTGGCAGTCAGACTGGGTTGAGACTGAGGACAGCTCTCAGCTCTGCCACTGACTAGTCTGGGGATCCTGGGCAAGTTCTTTCTCTTCTCTGAACCTCATTTTTACCTGGAGGAGTGAGAATGGTAATTCCCTTGGCCATCATGAGAACCAAGTGTGACAACAGCTCTAACTTCTTTGCCCAGCTAACTGCAGCTACTACCTGTGGTCTCCCTGAATTGCTGGCTCCCTCTTCAAGGAATTCATGTGCTAGAGCAAGGTTTGTCGCCATCAGTGCTGTTGACATCTAGAACCAGATAATTCTGTGTTGAGGGACTGTGCACTGTAGGATGTTCAGCCTCTTCCCATTGGATGCCAGTAGCATGTCAGCCCAAATTGTAACAACCAAAAACAGGTGTGTGTGTGTGTGTGTGTGTGTAAGTAAAGTCATTCCCAGATGTGTCCAGGGGGAAACCTCCCATTTGAAAACTTTTACAGTGTCACTGTTCAATAGAAATAGAATTTGAGGTACATGTGATTTTAAAACAAATACAGATTTGAAAGGTTAAAAAAATTCAGGTGAGATTAAGTTTAATAATATAATTTCTTTAACCCAATATATCTAAAACATTGTCATTTTACTATGTAACCAATATTTGAAAAACCATTAGAGAAGGATATTTCCTATTCTTTTTTGAGTAAGTCTTTGAAATCTGGTGTATTTTTTACACTTACAGCACTTCTCATTTCGAATGCTAAATTTTAAGTGGTTAAAATGAAATATAATCCTAAAAAGATAAAATTCTGTGTTTAATGAGTAAACAGTTTACAGTGCTTTGGTTTTTAAATTCAAAGTAGTTGAAATAAAATAAGTTGGGAAATCCAGTTTCTCTGTCAGGCTCACCCATTTCCAATTCTCAGTTAGCTCAGGGGCTACAACTTCGAAGAGGACAGATCTAAAGCTGAAAAACTGACCCCCACCCTGATTCCTGGTGGGTGAACAGAGATGTGCAGAATAGAGGCTCCATAAGTGTTCAATCTCCTGTGTGCCACTTTGCTCCCAGGGGACATTTGACAGTGGCTGTCACAGGTGGGCATAGAGGATTAAAGACATCCACAGAGGAGTAAAAACCTCTTCTGGCCAGGACTGGGCATTTGTCTAGAGCGGGTTGGCATGAGTCTGCAGTTCGCTTGCAAGGACTCCGTCTACGCCAGGCCTACCACTGGGAAAAGAATGTCTCTTCCCAGAACCCTCCCTCCACCCACCTTACAGCTTAGCCAAGCCTCAAGGGGGTGGGCCTGCTAGGACATTGGCAGTGTCCCGTCTGCAGGTCAACGTGATGCACGAACGGGGATCCCCAGGGAATGGTCTGAATTCCCACATTGGCCATGCCCACTGCCCACTGCCAGTGCTTCCTAAGATGGGCTTTGGGGTAAACCTTCATCTGGGAGGAACTCTTCCTCAAAACGGGGGGAGCTCAGGCAAATCACGCAGCCTTTCTGATCTCAGCTTTCTCATTCATGAGGTGATAACAGTGAGTCCCTGCCTAGTCAGGCTCAATCAGGGTGAGGGCCAGCGGCAGAGGTGCTGCAGTCCTGGGGTGACTCTCGGTCTGTGAAGTGTGGCTAGGACTCCCTCACTCCTCCCCCTGTGCTCCTCACGTTCAAATTCTCTGTTGTGATCTTTCTGGCAGTTCTTTGAGCTGAGGCCTTGCTGCAGCAATGAGATTCAGGCTGTAATACATTCCCTGGGAACTTTGACAACCGCCCCTAAATCTACTTCCGCAGAGACAGCTGGGAAGTCCGGGATGCAATTAGAGTTGGAGGCTGTGTGGGCTGAGGAAACAGGGGGAGGTAGCAGGGCAGCCTCCCTGGGGTCACTCCCTGGGCCCTGTAGTCTGATGTCCTGGTGCTCCAGCGTCCCCCAGGGAGCTTGTGTCTTCTGTTAGGGTTGTGAGAGCAGCAGCTAGAGGCATTGGAACCAGGTGAAACTCCAGCCTAGGCACCCACCGTGCCGAGACAGCGCTTGGTAGGGAGAGAGGAAAGACAGGCAAGAGGGGGAGCAGACTGCCACCTGGCAGCTTTGGGGACAATGACATCTGCAGAATCCACCAAGATGGTAAACAAACATGAGAGTAGCAGATATGCGTTAATACTTCCTACATGCCCTGGAAGGTTCTGTTTCACCCTATAAACTTAAGCACCTAACAGCTCTGACAAGAAGAATGCTGTTAGCATTCCCATTTTACAGATGAGGAAACTGAGGCTCAGGTGACTGAAATCACACAACTGAGAAATGAGGGTGCCAGGAATGGAATCCAGGTCCCACTAAACTGTCATCTTACCCGCTAGGCTCCATGACCACAGCCAGCATTAGTGAGCACCTATTATGACCCCCATCCTGGAAAATACTAACAGTAGCTTGGGAGTATATCTCAAAAGACACCTATTTTACTAGCTGTGATCTTCAGACTGTAAGGTTGCCCTACTTCTTAACTGCAAAAAGGAGAATACTGATCACAGCCCGTTGTTGACAGAATAATTGAGATAATAGATTTCAGTATCTGAGACACACACTATGGTTTTGTGATCCTAACCCCCTTTTTGCAGGTGAGAAAGCTCTGATCTGGAGAAGAGGCTGGTAGGCAGGCAGGTTGACCAATGGTGGGGTTCAGGCAGGTAGCTGGGTCAGAACTGTGGCTCCTGAGAAACTTGAGGGGTGGGAGAAACGGCTATGAGCCCATCAGGGTCTCAAGCCCAGAGTCCCCGAAGTGCCGAGCAGAATTCACAAATGAGGGCTTATCAGGGAGATGGAACATTAGGTGGGGAGCTGGACTCAGCAGCAGGGCAGCACGGCTGCTGTCATGGTCTGAGAGCTGGGATGGGTGACGCGATGCCCCAGTCCCTGAGCCTTTGTCCCGGCATCCTCTAGTTTCCATGGCGCAGGCCAAGGCTGTACCTTAGACAAAGGGCAGCGAGCACAGCTGGAGGTGGGGGAAGAAGGTGACAGCCAGGAGCCAGGCAGCTCATGGCAGAGCCCGCCCTCCCCAACCCCTGCTTCCTCAGCTCTCCTGTTGGGCAGCTCATGTGGCTTGTGGGGCTGTCTCTACGGAGCAGGGAAGAGTCTAGAACTGGGTCATGTGCATCAGAATGCTGTCTATGTCCACAATCTTACAGCACATGTTCGAATCACAGATGTAAGGTTGTTGGAGCATCCTTCTGGCTGTTGTTGCTGTTACCAGTCTCCCAACTGAATCAAAAGACTTCATGCAGAAACGTAAGGTGTCTTTCTCTGGAATCGCATCCCCTGTGGGGTGTCCTCCTACCGCAGGTGAATGCTTGTGCTCCCCACTAAACGCACATCCACTCAGAGAGCATCTGTGAGGCTGTCGCTACACTTTCCTCTCTCCTGGGATGTTCTCCTTAAAGCAAGGTGAAATCACTTTCTAGCTTTCCATCCAAATGGCCATTAAATTCAGATTCAGAAACCCAGCATCACTTGCTCCTTCTGTCTGTTTCTGTCTTCAATACCTATTGTCACATCGGACCCGGCGCTGCCTCTGCAGTCTCGAATCTCTCCCTCCTTCCGCCTCACTGCTCCTCCCTGTGTGTGAGACTCAGAAGGTCTTGCTTGGGTTACTGTAACAGCTTCCCAGCTAGTCTCCCTCCCTTCCAGTGTGTCCTCCCCACTGAAGCCGGAGTCTGGTCTTGAGTGACGTGCTCCCAAGGCCCCCCTGTGCTTTGGGATACTTAGCCCGTGTCAAAGGCCCTTCAGTATCTGGTCCCTGTCCCTTCTCCATCTCCCCAACTTCATTTCCTCTTGTACCTTGTGCCTCATTCACATGGATCTTGTGAACAGTGCCTCTCTTCTCACATCTGCCTCCCTTGGCTGGGTTGCTCTCCCTCCATGGCCTGCCTTACCCTCTGGGATCAGGTTCCAACAACTTGGCCTCTGCAAAGCCTTTCCTGACCCCAGCTCTCCTACACTGCCGAATGACCAGCTGCCCAGGCCAGTCAGCACAGAGCACCCCTGTCCCCAGCCCTGAGTCAGCATTCTTGAGCCTGGCACACATTCACAGCATGAGTACCTTGTCTTGGAGCTGTTTGGTTTCCATCAACACTTTCGCTGGGCCCCACCCCTGAATTCTCTAATAAATGAGAAGGTGCTTAACACTGAATGAGCGCATCCCACCTCCAGCCACACCTGGGATGGTTCTAGCACCATACCCACTCACCTTCTACTGTTTTGTGAGGCTGATGGCAAGTTGCTGAGCACTGGTTTTCAGTCTAGGACTTGAACTCCATGCAACCCTCCTACCCCCTGGCAAGCCCCCTGAAGACTGATTCTCCAGGGCCCACGAGCCGGCCTCTCCCCGAATCTGCTGGGACTGGTCCTGCTGAGCCCTGTGTTTGACCAGCCTCACATGGTGCTGGCCCAGAAGAGATCAGGCTGGAGGCAGGAATGATGGGCAGGGATGGTGAAACAAACCCTCCCTGAATTCCAAGCGCGCCTCTGCTTCAATCCTCATCATCTCCACCATCAGCAGAGCTGTTTTCCATTCATCCTTTGGGGAGGTGGAGAGATCAGCTTTTAATACAGAACACGGTGATTCAATGCTTCTGCTTCCAAAAGCCAAGGGCCAAAGGCTGGAAGAAAGAAAACACGTTCGTGGTGGATTTGGCTGGAATCTCAACGATCGATGCCGCTCTCACTGCTGGTTTTATTGCCCTCGCTTGGGTTTGTTGCACTAATCTGAATTCCGGGCTGCATGTTTACCGGCTCCACTCTCTGATCCTGCTCATGCATCCGCTAATCCTTCCCATAGATTTCTTGCTCCCTCTCGCACACCTTCTCTCTTGTCCAGACATTCTGGTGCTTACTGCAAGCTTCATGTTGCAGAGTCACAATGTGGACTAAGACCCCCCCTCCCCCCAGCTGGGTAGATCTTTCTTCTCCTGCCCCTGCCTGCTCCTTTTGGATCTGGTAATACAGTCACCCCTCGGGGGATCAATTTGGCTGAAGCTGATCAGCAAGAATTATGTTCCTGAGTAGGAGCCTTGGGGAGCCTTGGTCCCCGGTGCACCCTGCTGTGCATTCAGACAAACAAAGTCTCCAGGAGCCTGGTGATCTCGGGCCACTATCAAGCAGTGGCCCCATTCCCTTTCTCTGTTAGCATTTGCATTTTACTTAGTGAAATGCTAAGATTTCCCTCTTATTGGTGGCCCATGCCCATGACTCAGTTTAACCTGGAATTATGGGTTGAATTGTGGCACCTAAAATGATCTGTTGAAGTTGTAACCCTCAGTACCTATGAATATGACCTTGTTTAGAAAGACAGTTGTCGGGTCCGGTGTTGTGGCATAACAGGTAAATCCACTGCCTGTAACACCGGCATCCCATGTGAGCTCTGGTTCAAATCCTTGGCTGCTCCACTTTCAGTTCCTGCTCCTTGCTAATGCACCTGGAAAGCAGTGAAAGATGGTCCAGGTGCATAGGCCCTGCACCCACATGGGAAACCCAGAAGAAGCTTCTGGCTTCAGCCTGGCTCAGCCCAGGCCATCGCCACCATTTGAGGAATGGACCAGTGGATGGAGGATCTCTGTTTTCTCTCCCTCCGTAACTCTGCCTTTCAAATGAGTAAAATAAATCTTGAAAAATAAAGAAAAGTAGTCTTCGCAGGCATTAAGGCAAAGTCAGAAAGGTGTACCCTAATCCAACATGACTGCTGTCCTCACAAGAAGTGGAAAGCGTCATGTGAACACATATATGCAGGGAGACGATCCTGTTGGCAACAAAGGAAGAGTAAGAGTGATCCATTCCCAAGCCAAGGAGCACCAAGGAATGCCGGCCATTGCCAGAAGCCAGGAAGTGGCAAGGAAGCGTTCTATCCAAAGTCTCAGAGCAGGTTCTACTGTCACTTTCACTTTGAACTTGTAGCCTACAAAACTGTGTCTGATTTTAAGCCAGCAGGGGTGTGGTATTTTGTGTGAACAATCCTGGGAATGTAATACAGTTGGAAATGCAGTGATCCTGAGCTCTGGGTGACAGGGAGCAGCTGGGTCACAAGGGCTGTGACTCCACAGTGACCAGACCTCAAGCAGACCGCAGGCAAGAGCAGCCATCCCAGAGAATCTCGGCCCACCCCGTCTGCCCTGAGGAGTCTGTGGGGTTGCCTTTGACCCAGACTGATCTCCACTTGGTGCAGCCAACGCTTCCTTTCCGGGTTTGGTTTCTGCCTTCTCCATTTGCCTCATCTCGGTTTCTGTTGCTGATCATGCCCTGCTGTGGCCTTGGCTTCTGTAACCAGTTCTCAGCATCCTTAGGATTATACGATGTCACGCTGTCCCTGGCTGGCTTCTGTGCTCTGCTGCACACTGACTGCTCCTGAGAAGGCCTCCCATGGCCCATCACTGCCGCAGGGCCGGCTCTGAACTCCACATGAAGAATTACAGTCAGTTCAGGGTGGCCACGTGGTCTCTCACTCCAGCTGCCTGAGGAAGTCTAAAGGGACTATCAGATTGCTGTAGGGCATCCTAAAGAGTATATGTTCTCCTCTCTTACATCTGCTCTTCACAATAAGCCCTTAATCCCTAACGCAGGCTGTGGGTGCTCCTGTCCATAGCCACTAAGCAGCTTTGAGCCCCAGGCTCTAGGCTCAGTGCACAGATTTTTGAATGCACTGGGCCCAAACTGCCAGCGCTGAATGGACTCAGCTTCTTCACCTCTCAGCGGGGCAGTCCTGATCTGGACCATAGGGATCCAGAGTGGGGAGGGGAGATGAGACCCTGGGCAGCCCCAGCGATGCCCACAAAGTGTCCAACACCACTGGAGACACATGGAAATCAAGTTTGTAGTCTGGTTTTCCAAAGCTGAGCTGTGTATGCCCTTGCCTGTGCACTCTTCTGTGTTAGCACTCAGCATACTGAGCTTTGGTTTTCCATGTGCACACTTATTTCTCCCACTAAGTAATGAACTCCAGGTCAGCAAGACTGACTGCTAATTGCCTCCCATCCACAGCACCTTTGCCGTGTTGCTATCATTATTACAATCCTAGCGACAGTCACCTTAGGCAACAAGCAGGACTTTTTTTTTGTCTGTGACCGTGAGCTTAATTGATGCTGATGAGGTCAAGGTAATATACATAGTCCATTTGGAGTTCCTTTGGCTTTGTCCAGTTCCATGGCCATAGTCTAAATTTTATTTCTGGCTTCTGACTGTGCATGTGACCCCTTGTCATGGCCACAGCCTGACTACAGGACATTTCTAAAGCCATGCAGCAGGCTGACTTCTGATCCCTGCTTTAAATTATACCATAACATCAACCACATCCTGCTCATAACTCGACACCTGCGTCTGTCTACAGGTGCTCCCCACCCCTGGTTTCATAGATGAGTTCATCCGCAACTCTAATCACAGCTTATGGTTCTGTGCTAGTCACAGACTCCGTCCTCGCTCCAACTCCAGCTGGATCCTGGCAGCGCTCATACGGTAGCCTCTCCTGGGCCTCAGGGAACAATTTAGGACCCTGGAGGATATAAAGTCACTTCCATCCCAACTGTGGGAAAGCCCTGAAAGGACTGGCCTTAGGAAGGATGTGTCCGTAATGATCCTGTCTAGCATCACCTAGGTACTACTGCCCTTAAATGAGTCTGTTGTGCTATATTTGAACAGATTGAGACCGTTTTAGAATAAAGGGGCTTCCTTGCAGTCAGACCCTCCATAAAGGCCTCGTGCAGTCATCTTTCCTAGTGTGTGCAGCATGACGGACTGATTAGAATTTGACCTCCACCGAACATTCGCTGTGCAAAACAAGGTCCACCCAGAAACACAACTGCAAGAGATGCATGGGACCAAGCAAAATCAGCACTTGAGGAACAATTTATTTGAGTGGCCAGAGTGCTTTCAAACAATCAATTAAAGCTATTCCCATCTCACAGGGTGCTAACCTCCATTTAAGGCTGAAAACGAGGGCACCTTCTGTCAGCAATATGTAGCAGATTTAGTTGTACAGGCTGTGGTGAAGTCAATTCTAAACCTTTAGGACTGGCTGGGTAATATTGAGGGAGTCTGGACTATTAGAAATGTGCATCTTCTTTACAGTTAACTTGGTACTTATTAAATGGTTTTCTACAGCAAGGGTACAGCTATCTTTGAAAAATCTGTATCTCTGTAGTGTTTTCTAGCTACTTGACATTGACTCCAAGTTAAATCTTGGCTAAAAGCAATTACTGTCATATGATGAATTGAGGCAATTTATTTATTACTTGAGAAACATCCTAGGTGATGTCACTTAAAAGAATGATGGAATAATCTCTCTCAAGTACTCCATTATCAACCAGATCTGGTGAGGGAGGCACTGATCTGAGGCTGGGAAGAGGTAGTCGGCATTTTAAAAAATTAGTCACAGTGAGATCAAAGGAGGAGTATTGCAAATAAAGCAGAAAACAGCCGCCTAAACTTGAGCAAGCCTGACCTCCCTATGGAATTATATGAGATGCTTGGTGGCTAAATATCAAGAAAGGTATCATAGAAAAAGCCCAGGGATTAATAGTAAAACTAAATTCAATGTGTTAAGGAGTTGAGACAGTGGTTGATATATAAGGAAAATGAAAAGGATGAGAGAACTTAAGTTAAAAAGGTCAAGTTTAAATATCACCTGAACAAAGTCTGTATAATTTGGCCCATATAACAAGATTCACATGACATGTTCATCAATCCTTTAGATATTAGGATATGATACGTTGGTGGGAGGGCATGGTGGGAGATAATCTTCAAGAAAGGTGAATATGAAATGGAACTGCATGGTACAGAAGGTGGCAAAGTCAGCAGGGACAGGTAGAAATACAAACATGTTTTTATCTGGCTGGTTGAGATAAGATTCTACATCTCCTCAGTAGTAGCTGGCTTCTTCCTTCCAGGGAAAAGATGAGCACACTTCTCTGTGAGCAGTCTCTCCCTCTGTTTACTAGAGAGACAGCAGAGTCATATAGCAGTTTAAAGAGAAGAAATTCTGTACCAGATCTCCACAGTCCACATCCCAGTTCTGCTGTCGCTACTGTTAGTTTGTCTCTTTGATCCTGCCTCTCCCCATCTCTGCAGTGAGTATGATAGAACCTGCTTCATAGGGTTGTAGTAGGGATTGGAAGAAATAGGTAGGGAGTTTAAAATGGCAGCCTGCATTGTAGTGAAAGCCCTAACTATGCTAATTCTTCATTAATTATATTAGTGTTTTGCATAGGGGTCAGGTAGCTTGACCCTTCTAAAGCCATCTTCTGGAAAAATCCATTTTAACTCCAACTGTCGTAAAAGGCAGCCCCAATTTTCTCCATGTGGTCTTGACTTTGCTGAAGTCAAGGCTCAGTGTTCAATACTCCCCCTGATTTACAAGTTCAGACACCTCTCAAAGGTGGCAAAAGTGGAGTGAGTGTTTGGCACAGCAGTTAAGGTGCCACTTGGGACACCTGTATCTCATAGCATTCAATCCCTAGTATCACTTTCAATTCCAGCTCCCTGTTGATCCACATTCTGGGAGGTAGGAGGTGATGGCTCGAGTAGTTAGGTACCTGCCACCCACATGGAGATGTTGAGTGAGCACTGAGCTTCCGACTTCCTCCTGGCCCAGCCTGGCCTGTTTGTGGATATTTGGAGAACAAATCAGCAGATGGAATTTCCCTCTCCCTCCCCCTATCTTTTTCACCCTCCTCTTCTTTTCCCCCCTCTCCCCCCTCCCACTCTCCCTCTCCCTCTCTCTAAAATAAAATGAAAATGAACAAATGATGTCTTAAGTGGTAAAGAGGCAAGTCTACCATCACCTGTTCATAGCAAACCCATGCTGGCCCTTGGCCCATGTGGTTTCTTCCATGTTTCTTGGTTACCCTACTTACTGAGACATGCAGGTAACCCATGAAAATGGATTTTCTGGACCCCTAGGTCAACTGGCTTCTGGGTTTAGTCAATGGGAAAGATCAATAGGCAACCCTCTCTCTCTCAGCCTCAGATCCTTCTTTGGCATCCATGGTTCCAGTTCCTTTAGTATGTATACCGGAGTTCTGTGCTCTGTGGGGTAACCCCTACCTCTGGGATCTGATAACCCCCACCACCTCTCTTTGTCTCTCCAGTCTGAGCTTTGCTTCCAGAAATTACTGTCTGGTGGATTACCTCATCATTATCTTCTGATCCCTGGGTACCGATTCTCCAGTAAATATGCTCCGTGTTTGAAGTGGTTTCCCCTCCCCTGATTGACTGCTGGCTGCTATCCCTGTGCTGCATTTCAGTGATTTTCCCTTCCTTTTAGAAGTTGTAAAGGAAAAAATTACAATTCATTCATCCAGTCCATGTGCTTTTTTCCCCATATCAACATCACAGTATTGTAAAATATCTGTAATACACCTTTTTTGTTGTTACAAAAAAGTCAACAACAGCATTTGTTTCTCCCCAGGCCTCTCACTTCCCTCCTGTTCAGTCCTCAAAGACTGCCAAAGTAGTTCATGATCACAATTACAAATACTCTTATTGCCTTGGGATGCAATTTATGAAGTCTAGAGGCTTGAATCTAATGAAGGATCCAGATGCTCTTCCACCAGTTTCTTTCCTGTCTTGGATTTCAATTCCATTCCATCCTAAAAACAGACTACCATTCTGAGAATTCACTTCCCACCAAAGCAAGAAGGTATATGGTGCATACCGGACTTTAGCAGAACCAGGAAGTTGCCCAGCTTCCTCATCTCTTCCCAGATGTCTCTCATTTGGCAACACCCCCATAACCAGAGATGCTTAATGTTTAAAACCTTCACTGGCATAGACATAGCAGCTCAGAGTCAGGGTTTCAAAGGTTTCCTCCTCCAGATTCCAGATACATGTAAAGACAAAGGAATTCTTCAACAAAAGAAGTCACTAAGTAGACAGAGGTAAACTGCCAGCACAGGATTTTCCTTGGATAAGTGACAGTGGGGATAATATACCCTTGGATAGCTGAGAAGCCACTATGTGTTTTCAAGAGTGCAGCATTTAGGAGTTGGGTCCCAGGGAGCCAACTTCCTTTCTTTACCATCAACAATGATCACCAGCACAGGCTATATATCTACTGGGATTTACTAGGTTTTATCAGTTGCAATTACATGTTCTTTATCTGTGACTTCTATTTTTGCTCCATCTCTTTACAGAGAAAATTCTCTAAAGTAAAGCTACAGAATCAAGCCTGTTGCCAGTGAGAGTACTTTGAGAATGAACCATTAATCCCTTGTTGCCAAATTATGTTATTGCTGCCATTAAGTCATCCCGATGCAAGCCTGATACAGACCTTGCCTGTTTGAGGGCTGTTAAGTGTATAACTCTAGGGTCTCTGCTTACCTTTTTCCTAAGGGCTGGATGAACTCAGGCAGCAGGTTGCAAGGAGGCATCACCCCAGTCTCGGCACCCAGAGTTCAAAGACACATTAAACCCCATTCACCCTGGCACCAATTCCAAGGTCATGTCAGTTCCTCAGAGTTCTTCAAGCATTTTCACCTCCATTATTGCATTTGATTCTTAGAAAATCCCTGTGAACTTGGCATTTCCTCCCTATTTTGCAAAAGAAAATAACAAATCACAGATTTGGTCAAAGTCACACAGCCAGTTAGCAATGGCATCTGGGCTCAAGCTCACGTGGTTCTGGTTCAAAACCGTTACTTTTGACCAGTCTCATAAAACCACAGCATCCCAAATGTGGTGCAAGAAGTTGCATGGTCCCTACTGCTTGACTGAGAATACACTAAGTTCCTGGACAGCTCCTTTCATTGTCACTGCCACACCGCCCTGCCTGTGTAACTTGGGAGGGGGACAGGCTAAGAATCCCATGTCTCTGAAGAAGATAAGAGAGAATCCCTTACACCAGGAGCATGTGTATTACTGGAATCAAAGGGAACCAAGTTGAGGTGGGGAAGGAATGTCAGCAGGCAAAGCAAGGTCATCATCCCGAATGTGATATGTTGTTGAGGGCTTAATTAAGTATCCAGGGTGCCAAATAAGCTGGAGCAGGTAGGGAGTCCAAGTGAAAAGGAGGATTCAAGGACAGGTATTGTGGCAAAGGGAGTTAAGGCACTGCTTGGGACACCTACATCTTCTGTCAAATGCTCCAGATGGAGCCTGCCTCTGCTCTCCATCTAGTTTCCTACTAATGTGTATGGGAGGCAGCAGATGATGGCCCCAGGACTTGGGTCCCTGCCACACACCTAGGAGACCCAGATGAAGTTCCTGGATCCTTGTTTGGGCATTTCTCAGCCCAAGTAGTTATGGACATTTGGAAAGTTAACCAGCAAATAAAAGATCTCAGTTTCTCTCCCACTCTTTCTCTCTCACTGTCCTCTCTGTCACTGTGCCTTGCAAAAATAAATGAATATTTAAAATAGGAACCATGAAAGTTTTCATGCTCTCCCTACATCACGTTGTTGTATTGAAAGGATCTGGCCCTTGACCTAAGCTGGGCAGTTCTTCCACATTAAAACTTTATTTTCTTGGCCCCTAATCTACCTCCTGTACCTTCTATCCATTGATATCAGCTCTAAACTTTGAAATTAAAGGGACCAAGTCTATTTCATCTTCCACAATGGCCTGTTAGCTATTTGAGAGCAAGAATTGAGTCTCATCTGAATTTCCTCTTCTCTGGACTGAAAAATCCTGATTCTAACTGAGGCACCATCAAAATCAATGATCTCTGGACTTCAGTATGAACCTAAATCATGTAGAGACCTTGTTAAAATGCAACTGCTGATGCAGTAGTTCTGGGAAAAAGCTCAAGATTCTGCATTTTTAATAAGCTCCTAGGTAATGCTAATATTCTCATCATTACACCAGTTCTTGGTGAAGTGCTACACTGTTGGCCCATATTCACAACTGGACAAAGACTCACCAGAGTGACCAGTGCAGAGAAGAGCAGTGCTTGTCTTGTTGGGCCTCAGCAATGCTTAGGGGAAGTCAACTGGGGTGGTTGGTTGGTTGAATGGAAGGAGCCAATGGAGAGAAAAAACATGCAACTGGGCCCTATGGACAGAGCTAGTAGTGGTGGAGGGGAGCAAGCTTCAAGGAGACCACGTTTCCATATGCAGAAGTAGAAAAGTAGCACACTGACACAGTGGCCTGGAGCTAGGAAGAGAGCAAATTCCTTTAAAGGGTATGCTGAAGTGAAAGTTGGATTTGCCAGGTCTCACAAGGGCATGCTCATGTTCTAGTATTTGCAGGCTGGTTGGACCAGTCAAGCACGGTTCCTCCTAATAATCTCACTGTGTCAAATCTGTGGTTTTAGCTCGATGCCTGTTAGCTGAAGTCATTGCGTTGATAGCCTGTCTGCATCCCCTGGATGTTCCTCTGTGGTCCTCAAGTGCATTCCATTGATGATACATGTCACTGTTGAAAGCACTTCTATTGAGGAACATATTGGAATTCGCTGAGAAGTGTTTTCCTGTACTCATCTGAGATCTTCATTTTTCTTTGAGTATGGGTCTTGATTCTAGTGTAGAAATATCAGTCATCATTGTTGATCATCCCTCCTTGAAGCTTTCTCTTTTCTTGGCTCCAGGACACTGCACTCTCCTGTTTTCTTCTTAGCTGTCTGGCTGCTCCTCCTATGCAGGGTTAGCTTCCTCTACCCACCCACTAAGTATTGAAACCCCTCAAGTCTGTGGTCTGGGTCTGCTTCCTGTGTCACTCTTTCTTCTTTCCAGTGGCGGGATCAACTCCTGTACTTCAGATCCCATCTATGTACCTGTGACTCACACATTTTTACCTGCAGCCCAAACTTCAGAGCTCCAGTCTTGCATTTTTAACCACCTGGAGTATCATTTAGGTTCAAATTGCCCCAAACACACATTTCTCTCGCTAAGGCTATTCTGTTTCCATTGTTTCTGGAACCCATAAACAGTATTATCATCTACCCTGTAATCAAACTGAAGACTTACAGTCATCTTCAACAGTTCTTTCACCATTATTTTTGGGTGTTTACTTATCAAATCAAGAAATTTTATATCTGTTACATTTACTTCAGGTAATTATCTCTTTTATCAGATCTCTCTCCACTGCCATCACCTGAGTCTGAGCAACTATCATTTCCCACCTTGGTGTCTGCAGTGATTTCAAAACCCATCTCCCCAGTCCACTGTGGTCCCACGTTAAAGCAGGAATGACCTGTTGGAAATACAGATCTGACCACATCATCCCTTCTTGAATACCACTTAAATGCTTGTGCTTTTTTGTCCCAGACAGCAAAAACTTTCATTTTGGCTTAGAGTGCCTTGTGGAGACTTGGTCCGTTGCCCTCTCCACCTTTTTGCAAAAGCTGTTCTCTTTGCCTCCTCATTCTCGTGATACCACATTTCTTGCATTTCTTGAATGCGGTGAGCTCCTTGCTCCATCACACAGCCTTAGCCAGGCTGCTTCCTCTGCTGCTCTCACGTGCATGCTCCTCCATGCTCGCTTTGTCTAGCTGCAGCCTTAGAGCTCACCCTACTGGCCACTTCCTCCCAGATATGATTCATTTCCCTGTTAGGCCCTTTCTAAGTGTCTTGCACCACTGTGTTCAAACTCCTAACACAGTCAGAAGTTTGCTATTGTTGATTCTTGCTTTATTAATTCTATCTCCCTAGTCCCAACTCCCACTGCTGTAAACATTTTAACATCAAGAACTGTGCGTGATTTTGCCCACCATTGCATCACCAAATGCCTGTGATTACTTACTGAGTGAACAAAGTGTGAGTCTCATCAGACCACACACTGGTGAGAGTGTTCAGAGAGTGAGGAAATTCTCCCTAGGGCCCTTTGCCTGTATACTCCTAACCTCTAAAACACAACCTTGTAGCAGGCACTAAGCAAATGCTGTGCCAGTAAGCAGATGCCCCAGAATCAACCCTTCCTGCAAACCCAAAGACGATTCTGTCAGTATTGAGGAAACTTTTCTCTGAGTAATCTGCAACCCACCCTTATGCTTGGTGCATATCTTATGCTTAGCTGTATCTCATGTCCTCCAAGTAGGAGATGGGTGCTACATCAGAGCTCCACAGACCAGCCCTGTTAACGTGGTATTTGGCTAACCCCCCCCCCCCCAGGAATTTCTCCAGGCTGTAAATCAGCAGACCCTGTTCAGACAGCCCTAGGATTTGAAGAATTGGTCTTGCCTTTAGCTGGTGAAAGGAGTAAATAAAAGCCCCTCATCCGCTGGTCCTGTAGGAGGAAGACCTCTGACCCGGCAGCATAGTGGACGCTCAATGACAATATAAAAAATGATTGAAAGAATAAATGAAGTACACAGTTATGGCCTGCTCACCTTTAATCATTTCTTAATCATCTGAACAGTTCTGAGGAGGGAGGCCTGTGTTGGACACAAACATCAAAAAGATGAACAGGGCACACTCACTGTCCCTGGAGCCTGACTCTCACTAGGGAGACTTGGCTGAGTAAACTCAAGTTACAGCAAGTTGGGGAAGGTACTCAGAGAGGAATACTGGATACTCTTCAGCAAAAAGAAAGGGCTGCGTCCCTGGGCTGGAGCACTGTTCTTAAACCTTAGCAAGTTTGGAAAACCAGAGCTCTAGTGTGCGTTGGGTATTTGGATCCGTTCAACTCAAGTTTCAGCTGAGTTCTGTGAACCCATGACTGGAATCAAAGGAGAAAACTCACTTCGGTTCCATGAGAACAAATGTGGGTAAGCAGAGACATCACCCCTCAGCTAAACAACCACAGACGCTTAGGGAGGTCCTATTACCAGTCTAGTTCTGGGCTAACTTGGGAAAGCAAAGATAAATGAGGCATCATCTTGCCTCTGAGGAACTTGAAGACAACTGGAGGAGACAAGTGCGGAAAAAAATAACATGGGTATTTTGTGCTTAGAGATACTGAGGGATATGTGCAGAATGCTATAAAGTGTAATCAGCGTTTATGGGGGAGAGAGTGGGGAGGGAGAGAGGAGGGGGAAGAGAGAGAGACAGATGGGTGACTCTCCCAGGGGCGTGGACGACCAGAAAGGTGTGTCAGCTGCCTTAAGATGGGCTGGAGCTGATGTGTCAGAAAAGCTGAGACGGGAAGGGAAAAGGGAAAGAGTGCTTAGGGCTTCCAGTGCTTCACACACTATGGCACCATTGGGGATAAGAAGAGCAGCAGAGGAAATGCGTGGAGGGTACTGCTCAGCTAGAGATCGCTCTCCAGAATGAGATGAGAAGTTGCCTCAACTCCCTGGCATGTAGCACAGAGGCTGGGCTTTCACATTCGTTGTCCATGTTCTTCTTCTGCTATGGCATAAGCAGAATGGTTGCTGAAAGAAAAGGGGATTAGAGAGACTATGAGACTGGAAAGTTGAAGTAGGGCTCCTGACCGTTAATGCCCAAACTTGATGTCAAAGCACCTGGGGAAGCCTGGCCTGAACCTTCATCAACCATGTCACCTTTAGCAGCTTCCTTTGGTTTTCTCATCTGTAAAAATAGGGAAATCAATATCTGCCTTTGGGAATGCTTGTTGGGAGGACTGACCAATCCAGACTCTTGAAGGCACCCAGCACAATGCTGAGAGTAGGTGATGTTGCTGGTTCCCTCCCTACTTTCCTCTACCCGGGAATGAGTCAATGAATAAGGACTTGGTAGAACTTGTAGCATTAGTATTTAATGCCAAAAATGGAGTTAATCAGTTGTAAGTATTTTCTAACTTCAAGCAATTTCCTTTAATAGTCTAAATTTTTACCTTACCATTTATAAAAGGAACAACACACTCTTTCTCCCTTTAAAAATCCAGTGCCTTCAGCTCTCTGCTGTGGCCTGGGAGTGCAGTGGAGGATGGCCCAAGTGCTTGGGCCCTGCACCCTATGGGAGAGCAGGAGGAAGTACCTGGCTCCTGCCTTTGGATCAGCGCAGTGCGCTGGCCACAGCACATCAGCGGCGGTGGCCATTGGAAGGTGAAACAACGGCAAAAGGAAGACCTTTCTCTCTCTCTCTCTCTCTCACTGTCCATTCTGCCTGTCAAAAGAAAAAAAAAGAAAGAAAAAAAAATCCAGTGCCCTAACCACTCACTTCTGCTGTTCACCTGAAAGAACAAAGTAGGGTTAGAAATAATTCCATGTACCCAAGAACTATACATGGTTGAAGCTAGAGGAAAAGGATGTTCCAACCCAGAAGTTATGTAACACTGGACAAGGCATTTAATTTCTCTGCATATCAGTTTCTTCATTTGCAAAAGAATCCAATAATAACCCTGACCTCACAAGAAATTAACCCTGAAAAGGGATTGAGTGGAGAAACGTGTAGAATGTTCTTAGAACAGTGCATTTAGTCATCCCTCATTACATGAAGCTGTTGTCATGGTCATTTGATGGTCACATTATGGGAGCCTTTTCAGCATCTTTCTCCTTCTCTTCCCATTCAAGGTGCCTCCACCCAGAATTCTAACACCGTGGAGCCAGAAAAGCAGGTGGACAACACTGTGAAGATGGCTGGTGTGATCGCTGGCCTCCTCATGTTCATCATCATTCTCCTAGGTGTGATGCTTACCATCAAGAGGAGGTGAGTCTCTGCCCTGCCCTGACCCCAGCTGACCCCAACACTGCTGTGTGACCAGGCCCTTGCTCCAGTGATTGCTGTCCAGCAGAGATCTTCTGATATGATCGTTGAGGTCCTGAAATACTTGGGCCAACTATGCCTCATTGCGTTGGTGGCTGAAAGGTGTGTGCTACCAGACTGGTGAGTGGCCCTGAGATGGCTACTTTTGTATGGGACCAAGGATCCCTATGACTGGACCTCTATGAAATGCTGTGGGATCCTGTGTACTGGGGAATGACTCTTCTTGGAGTTAACTGCTCTTTTGTGGTTGATCATATCATCAAGACCACCGAGCAAGCCCAGGAACGTGAGTCCAGAAATACCCTTGCAGAAAAGTGATGCTTCATCTTTCTCACATCCATCTGTTCCTGATTTCCATTGGTCAAGTAGTAGCATCCCAAGTTGTCTCTGCATAAGAGACAAAGTCACCAGTGAGGTGAGAGTCTCCAGGGACTCTCCCACCCCAGGCTCCTTCCTCCTCTGTGTCCTGCAAAATCTCCCCACTTGGGTTGTGGCTGTTCATCCCTTTTTGACAGGGTATCTCCCTGGGCACATCTGGCCAGCTTATGTGTTTTCTAATATTGTCTGTGTGTTTTTCAAATTTCGTTGCCCAAGACAGCAGAGGGTGGAGATTCCTCCTTTAGTCCCAAGATCACTATGCCAGCATCTTCTGTTTTAAGACATGTTCACAAAGTTTGAGGGTAACACAAGGGAATTACAGAGAGTAGAAGGAAATGAACAGGATGACTATCAGCTCTCACCATCCCTAGGGTGCATTCCTTATTCCTCTAAGTAGGGAGTCCCACTGACCAGCTCTCCTGAGGCCCTGCCTGCCACCAGGGAGCCACACCGACTTCTCATCTCTGTATATTCTCAGTTTTGTTTCCAGGGCTCCGGCCTTCCCACTCCCCAGTCTGCCAGAGCAAAGCAAGCATTTACCCACATTACAATAGTATGTGCTTCACATGCCCTACACTCTCTGAAAAGAACCTCCTACAACATTAAATAAACTAACTCCTGAACCTGAAGCTCTGGGCTTGGTTACACACAGAATTCAGGGCAGCCCCAGGAACAAGGGCTAGTGACTTGCTTCCATGGGTAGGATAATAAGCACACATGAAATTTGTTCCTCACCAGAGAAAGTATGCCAAAGAGACAGAGTGTGCCAAAAACTACTCCCAGCTTCTGCTGTAGAAGCTGCATAAATATTAATGCAGAAGACTGGAAAAAAACTGAAAAGCAGTGTGCCCATTTCCAGTCCTCCATGACTCCAAAATGCTGGGGTTCCTACTACACATGCAGTCAGATTTTTCTTGGCCTTGTAGCTGCTGGAAGGTCCCCCTGTGTCTATCCCATTGTTCTGTTTTGAATCAGCCAGAGTTCCTTCTGGCCAGGATATCTTATAATTGGGACCTTATCTTTTCTTAACAACTTTTGTCCAATAGGATCACTCCTTTTCTCAGGCTCCCAGAAGAATGACTTAAGAGTTAATGTTTTTATCCGGTCTCTGATTTAGGGGTTGGAAAGAGTAAGGGAAAGAGAAGGTATTATGTTAACACTGGGTAGGAGAGGCCCTGAAAGGATTAGCAACAGCACTATTCGTCATATCATCATTATCATTGATCAAGCATGGCATGTTCAATGTCTCATTGACTGGGAAGCTGCTGTTATCTGGGTGGCACATGAGTTTTAGTTTCTCTTGGGAGCAGTGGGCACATTGCACCTGTTAGACCGTTGACATGTTTCTTAGTGCCATAGATGTATTAGAAACAGGTGGGATTGTCCACCTGGAGAAGGTAACCAGTTTTAACCGCACTGAATACCTCTCTGATAGACCTGAAATTCTCTTATTCTTTCCCTGTGATTTGTAAGTCAGATATGCTCTTCCAATTTTGCTCTTTCTAAAGCCTGGCTTAACCCACGTCACCATCATCTGTGAGCTTGTGAAGAAATTTCACTTCCTTCTCGACAGCTATTTCTGAAACATGTGATTTTGGGGGAGGGAGGGAAGGACTTCCTGTTTTCAGGGTGGGAGCAAGTACACAGTGAGTCTTTTGTGTGGTTTTAACCTCTTCTGAGGTCTTTCATCATCCCTCATATCCATAAAACCTGTTCACCCGATCCGACTAATAGGTGTTATGCAATCACTGTTCTGTGAAGAGACAAAATTCAGATATTGTGGCATTGAGGGGAGGAGGGGAGATGATGCTGATCACTGTTTACATATACAATATCTTTTAGAGAAAGCAAGACATTTTGCTGGCCTACTTGATAGGAAAAAATTACAGAGGAATGTAGGGAAGGAGAGGAGACAGGAAGAGAGGAAGGGAAAATGAGGAGGGGGAAATTAAACATTAGCTTTTGTTCTACTAATTTACAGTGTCTTCTAGCATAACGAGAGCCCCAAAGGACAGCGAAGGGCATGGGGAATGCCTTCATGCCTGTGCCCATCTTGTGACTTCAGACCTTAGATAAATATGGAGAAACTTCATGGGACAATTGAGTTTCTTACTAACTTCCTGCTGGCCAGATTGCTCTCTACAGCTACCTAGAAGCCAAAGATCCTAGAAGCAAACAGTAAGCAAATCGCCATAGCTCAGGATCCTAGTGTCAACATCTGTTCAGTTGCCACATGTACTTCCTGGATCTGGGTGCTCTCAGAGGTCAAACACCTGCTGTGCTCACTCCCCTGGTGAGCTTACCTGGTTCTCCTCCTTGCCCTTCATCTTCCATACACTGGTTCATGCCACAGATGGCCACAACAATCAGGGCTGAGCCAGGCCAAAGCCAGGAGCAAGAACTTCTTCCAGGACTCCCATGTGGGAAGCAGGGTGCAAGGACTTGGGCCATCTTCCACTGCTTTTCCCAAGCCATTAGCAGGGAGCTGGATTGGAAGCAGAGCAGCTGGGACGTGAACTGATGCCCATATGGGATGCCAGTGTCACAGGTGGTAGCTTTACCCAGTATGCCAGCGCTGTGCAGCAGGATTCTTTAGCACCCAGGACTGATCTAGATCTCTCCACCCCTTCTTACTTTTTAAAGAAAATCTGGGCAACTTTTAAGGATATATTTTTCAAATCAGTACCACAAATAGATCTAACCACACCCATCTCATCCCCTCCTAGCTCTTCCTCATACAGGTCTTAACATTCTGTCAACCATGACTGACTTTGCTGTCCAAACAGTAACTTTTCTAATAATGTATTTAGGGTGTCTTAAGTTTGAAACATGAGCATGTATTCTGAGATACGGATGCATCTCTTGTTAAGCATCGATTCTCTCTCATTTGCAACTATCCTCCAATAGCTCCCAATATAATGGATGCAGGCATCTTGTGGGAAAAACTGTGTCTTTTCTCCACTGTCAATCCATAACAATCAGCATGGAGGACTTCCATAATTCCAAAATGTGTGGGAATTTTTCCCCACCAGCAACCATGGGGTCAGTTCTACACCTTGATTGCTAATCCCATTCAATTCTGACACACTCTACCTGGAACTAGCATCATATCCCACCCACCCCCCTTTTCATAGAGTGATTTATTAACTGACTTGAGTGAAAGGAAGGGGGGGAGGGAGGGAGGGAGAGAGAGAAGGAGAGAGAGAGAGGTGCAGAGGTCTTCTACCCACTAATTTACTCCCCAAATACCCACAACAGCTGGTACTGTACCAGACACAAACCAGGAGATCCACATCTTCCACATGGGAGACAGGAAGCCAAATACTTGGACTGTCAACCTCTATCTTTCCAGGTACATTAGCAAGAAGCTGTATTAGAAGTCAAAGAGCTGAGATTCTAAGTGGTGGCTTAACCAGCAGCGCCTCAGTGCCTGCATCTACCACCCCACCCCCCCATTTTAGATATTAGTCACAAGCTCCCAGCTGTTTCACCTGTGCCAGAATTCCTACAGCCCCCTCCTTGGTTCAATTAGTTTGCTAAAGTGGCTCACACTCGGGGAAACACTTCATTACATCTACTGGTTTACTAAAAAGAGTATTACAAAGGATATAGATGACGACATGGTTAGGGCTGGGTGTGGGGGATTGGGCATTGAGCTTCCATGCCTCCTCCAGAAACCTCCACATGGTCAGCTCTCTAAAAGCTCCCCAAATACTGTCAGTTTTGGATTTATGGAGACTTCACTGCATAGGTATGATTGCTAATATACTGAGAAACTCACCAAGGCATTCTAGATTCTTCAGCAATCTTTCCTCAAAAGTTTGGAACAGGACCTCTCTGGACTGAGGAGGGTCTTGTATCCTACTGTCTGAATTTCTGTGGTCTGCCTTGGAGTGTGGAACTTGTAAGCCAAGAGCCATGGACAAAAACCATACCTTCTGGGAATGAGAAAAACTGGGTCCAAAGTTTTGCAGTCCTGTTTATTGGCTGTTAACCTTGGAAAAGCAACTTAATGAATCTCAGCCTTTGCTTTCTCTTGTGTGAGATGTGGCCAATGGTATAGGGCTCTTCTGAAAATCAAATGGAATAATGGTTGGGATAGACTTTATTCCTTGTACCTGACTGAAAAATGACAATATCAGTGGGGATATTCATCTCACACCTGAGCAACAACTGTACCAATTCAGCTGCAAACCCATCGTTAATGTTAATAACCATGTTGCAATCAGTGCTCACTCATTTGCCTAATTTGTTCATATTCCATGTAAACTGGTGCCACATTCTGATGTTAATCTTCCTTATACCATAGTACAGATGGTCTTTGAATACACCTTTTTTTTTTTTTTTTGAGAAGAAGAAACTGAAGTTCTGTAAGTGTACATGAGTTGGCCAATGTGTTAGGCAGATCTGAGATACAAACTCCGGCTCTGTGACCCCAGAGTCCATGTTGCTAGCTTTCAAACTGTCAGTCCACAGAGACTGGACTGAAAATAAGCAAATCCTAGAAAATAAGAAAATCCTAGTCTAGGATACAGATGACCCAGATTCAGATTCCACTTTTCCTCTCTCCCTTGTTGTTCCCCTATTTTACTGTACTATGCCATTTCCCTAGAATGAAACATCCTGACATTTCTCTTCATCTGCAGAGTTCCCATCACTCTAAGGCTCAACCCCAAGTTCTCCCAGATAGGAGGACTCCCAAGTACTAACACTGCTCAGTGAAGTCATCCCACAGCCCCCACCCCAGGAAGATCCAAGGACAGTCCTGTGAAGGCAGCCACTGTGCCACAGGCACAAGTCTCCATTGTGTGTTATTTACACTCCCTGTTGGTTCTTGCTGACCTCAAGTCAGAAACAGCCTGCAGAGGTGGGGCCTTCTGTTTCAGTCTTCTCTTGCTAGAGCTCCCTTACTGTGCATCATCGATCCCTGGATATCTGCCTTGCAAATCATTCAGGCTTTTCATAGTCAAATCAAAATCACTTCCTGAAGTGTTTCCAATATATGTTTTTCTAACAGTTTCAGAGAAGTTTCAGGTCTTATGTCTGGGCCTTTAATCTATTTTGACTGATTTTTGTACATGATGAGATAGTGTCAAGCTTCATGATTTTGCGCGTGGATATCCAATTTTTCCACCATCATTTATTGAAAAGACTGTTCTTTCCAGATATATGTTCTTAGTACCTTTGTCAAAGATCAGTTTGCTGTAGATGCATGAATTCTGTTCTAGATTTTCTATCTTGTTCCACTGATATAAGGATTTGTGTTTATACCAACACATGTTGTTTTAAATATTGTGGCTTTGCAATATATTTTTAAAGATGGGTAGTGTAAGGCCTCCTGCTTTTTCCATTTTGCTCAAATCTATTTTGGCTGTTAGGGGTTTTTTTTTTTTTAGCTTCATACAGTTTAAAAAAATAATTATTAGAGATGTAGAATTACAGACAGAAAGAGGTCTTCCATCCACTTGTTCACTCCCCAAATGACTGCAATGACAGGAGCTGCACTGATACAAAGCCAGGAGCCAGGATCTTCTGGGTCTCCCACATGTGTACAGGGGCCCAAGAACTTAGGCCGTCTTCCACTGCTTTCCCAGGCCATGGTAGAGAGATGGATCAGAAGAAGAGCAGCCAGGACTCGAGCCGGCACCCATATGGGATGCCTAGGCTGCAGAAGGGGGTTTAGCCCACTGCACCACAGTGCTGGCCCCTTCATACAGATTTTAGTAGAGGTTTTTTTTTTATTTTTCTAGTTCTGTGGAAATTGTCATTGGCTTTTTTTTTTTTTTTTTTTTTTGACAGGCAGAGTGGACAGTGAGAGAGAGAGACAGAGAGAAAGGTCTTCCTTTGCCGTTGGTTCACCCTCCAATGGCCGCCGCAGCTGGCGCGCTGTGGCTGGCGCACCGTGCTGACCTGATGGCAGGAGCCAGGAGCCAGGTGCTTTTCCTGGTCTCCCATGGGGTGCAGGGCCCAAGCACCTGGGCCATCCTCCACTGCACTCCCTGGCCACAGCAGAGAGCTGGCCTGGAAGAGGGGTAACCGGGACAGAATCCGGCGCCCCGACCAGGACTAGAACCCGGTGTGCCGGCGCCGCTAGGCGGAGGATTAGCCTAGTGAGCCGCGGCACCGGCCTTTGGCATTTTGATAGGGATTTCATTGAATGAACTGGAGGTTGTTATAGTAAATGAAATAAACCAAGCACAGAAAGATAAGTATCACATGATCTCAGTCATCTGTAGAGTATAAAAAAAGGCTGATCACACAGAAGTCAGAAGTGGTTACCAGACACTGGAGAGGCAAGTGGGGAGGGATGAGGAAGGGTTGACGAATTAGAACAAAGTTACAGTTGAATAGGAGTAAGAAGTTTGGGATTCTGTTGCACAGTAGAATTACTATAGGTAATGTTAATGACTATATATTTCTGTATAAAAAGTAAGACGATGGGATTTTATGAAAGTTTCCACCATAATGTTAAATATTTGAGAAGACAGATGATCAATCCTGATTAGGTATTATGTAATGTATACATGTATTGGAACCTCACTTAGTACACCATAAGTGAGGCCTGTTTTTAGTGTTTGCTAAAGTTTTTTTTTTTAATAAAAGAAATTCAAAGGAAAATTAGAGATGGACCAGGAAGCTTTTAGCAATAATAGAAGTTTGCCTATTCCCTAACCCAGTCTTATATTCTCATATTGACAAGCACTTATCTTAGACATCAACCTGGACCTTCCAAAGCTGCACCGTTCCACACTTTCTGCCTCTTTCCCCTCTCCCCGAGCCCTCTCCCCTCCCTCCTCTCTTCTCCCTCTTCTCCCTGCCACCTGCCACCTGCCACCTTCTGTCCCTTCCCCTTTCTCCTTCTCTTCCCTCTCCTGCCCCTCAGCTGCCTCCTCTCTGGGGCAGACTTTAGCTGACTCTGCACCATTCCTCCATTCCATCCTCTACAGTGTAGCCAGAGGAACATTTCAAAACTGAGACTTGGGCTCCCAAACCTAGTCTAAAATTCTTCGTTGGCTTTTCTTCCCCAGCACTAAATGGTTCATGGGGTGGGAGTGAGGGAACAGCACATGTTTAAGTCATCTGGGGAACTTTGTCAAGTTATGCTATCCCCTTGCCCGTGGTATACTCCCACAGATCTGCTTGTAAACTTTCCTTCCATGCCTGTGTTCCTCAGCCCCAGAGGGCTAGATATTACCCATGCTTAAGGTATAATTCAACCCACTCTTGGGGCCAGCGCTGTGACTTAGCAAGTAGAGCTGCCGCCTGCAGTGCCGGCATCCCACATGGGTGACAGTTTGATTCCCGGTTACTCCACTTCCCATCCAGCTCTCTGCTATGGCCTGGGAAGGCAGTAGAAGATGGCCCAGATCCTTGGGTCCCTGCACCTACATGGGAGACCTGGAAGAGGCTCATGGCTCCTGGCTTCAGATAGGCCCAGCTCCAGTGTTTGCAGCCATTTGGGGAGTGAACCAGTGGATGGAAGACCTCTTTCTCTCTCTCTCTCTCTCTCTCTCTCTCTCTCTCTCTAGTCCTCTTTCTTTCTCCTTCTCTCTCTCTCTCTCTAACTCTGCCTTTCAAATGAATGATAAATCTTTAAAAAGCTACTCTCTTCGAGTAAACCCTTTTTAACCTCCAATCTAGACACCATCTCTTAACCATCTGCCTCCCCTCCCACCTTGAGGAGGCCTGCTTTGTGTCTGTCATTTGTATTCACATCTTATCCCCTCCACTGGGCCATCAGCTGTCTAATCTGATTCATCCTTGTCTCAAACATGCCTTGCAGATATTGGGAATTCCCTAAAAACATTTTGAATGGAAAAGCCCAGTGAAATTAGAACAGATGGAGCCTAGGATCAACACTCTGTCTCTTGTAAAAGACAGCTTCACTCAGAACACAGGCCGAATATCAACAGTGAATATCCGTGACAAACCAAGTCTTGGGTAAGGACGTGATAAGGCCTGAGGACAATATGGGAAATACGTGGCGTGTTCTGGTGTTCAGGAAATATACATAGGATCTTCAAACTGTTCATGGAAATGTTTACTATGAAAAACTATGTATAGAGTTAAATTTTTTTTCACCAAAATAAACTTATCTTCCATTATATTTTTCCGCACAGTTTTTGAAATACCCTCATATTATTTATCCTGGAAAAAATAGCAAAGCAATTGGAAAGTTTCACTATTAAGTAAACTATAGGAGCTGGGACATATTGTATAATGTGTTACAGAAAACAGAGACACATAGAGTTTAAGGAAACTAATACGTTGCACAACTGGGTATCACACTAAAGCAATCTAATAATGAAGTCCACAATCTTGAATATCACCTACCCTGGATTAGATATAAAACAAGATCTGGTAAGATGTTAAGTTGTGCAGCATAATTTTGAAGGGTTCATTAAGGTGGGAAAACAGACAAAACAAAATGTGTATCATCTTTTGTCTACCCCCTTTCTAAACCGCTTCTTACTACACACCCTGAAAAGTGACGACAACTTGTGTTTGCTTGGGCAGCAACTCACTTGGAAGTCTAATTCAATATTCTCACATTTAATCACCTGTTGATTCTGTCTTCAAGTTCACCTGTTCTCCACCTTCATGGTCAGTGAAGAGCATCCTGCAATAGCTCTTGTCTTGGTCTTCATCATAGGTTCTCTGGTCCTAGATCCTCTGACTTTATCCTCATGCTCCTGCATGAATCATCCCTGCAGAACAAGTGTTTGGCCACTTGAGTTTTTGGATTTTCCCTAAAATACCCTCCCCTCTCCAACATCTGAATTCTCTTTGACTTCACAACTCGGGCATCTCAGATCCTGGCACACCTTCCTACTTTCCTTCCCCACCTGTGCTCCTGGTATGGCCCACGGCTCACTGTGTTGCTGAATCAGACAACTTATCACACTTGAAAAGGACATAGCTTAGTGATCACTACATAGGCTCTGTAAGTCATACTTCCTGGATTCTAACCCTTGCCTTGCTACTTACCTGCTGTATAAATTGGGCAAGTTGCTTAACCTCTCTGGGCCTTACTTTCTTCCTCATAAACAGGGATAATGATGCCTCATAGGGCGATAATTAGATAAAATAGTGTGCATGATGTACTTAGAATGGTATCCAGCATGTAGGTGGGCTCTGTTTAAGTGATAGCAATTGTCATCTGTTTTATAATTTTCTTGTCTGGATCTTAGACATAGGGGCTGTAATTTTCTTGTCTGGGTCTTATATCAGACATCTTATATTTCATTTTTGTCTTTCTATATCTAATACTTGGAAGAGACAAGGATGTAGTAGGCCTTCAAGAAGTTTTTGCTGCACTAGTGATGAATGGCTGATGGATGGGTTGTTGGATGGATGTGTGGATGAGTGGATTATTAAGTGGATAGATGGATGGATGGATGGATGGATGGATGGACAGACGGACAGATGGATGGATATGATATGAGTTAGATGGATGGGAAGATGGTCAAATGAGTGGTTATACAGACAACTTATTCCTGTTTAAATGGTATAGAACAAAGGGAAACTGCCTGAAGTCAGTCTTGTCAGAGTGCTGGGAAGAAGGTTCTGCAGTATGTTATTTATTAAATTTAGGGTTATTTATTTTTTATTTTTTTGTCTCCTAAGCGCAGCTGTTTTTCTGCTCAGGATTTTTGGTTTGAGGCAATCTGTTACTTGCAGTATCACAGTATCCTTGTAAATTTAGACCTTCAGTAAATCTTTTTCAAGGCTTAGAGAAAACACGCTTATAACCTGTGTTTTGGTCACAGAGTGAAGACCTGTGATATTTGCCCTGAAAGGCTTTCCACTGAATTGGGAAAAGATGTTCAGTTCATGGAAGCTTTTCAGTCACCTCATTCTGGAGGTGCCTTTAAGCTGGGTGGGGGTAGCACAGGCTTTGGTGACACCCAGATCTCTCAGGAAAGCTCCTTGGAAGGGGCCGTCTGTGGTCTGTAGGTGAAGGAGGAGGAGGAGGAGAGTGTGGCCCCGGCAGACATGAATCCTGAAGTTTGAGAACAGAAAAGCCACAGGATCCAAATGCCAAATGCAGCCTGAGACTTAACAGGTGGTGTGGTGGCTGCTGACGGCGAGGTACTGCAGCTTAGCAAGGAGGCCTTGTGTTGGGTTCAAAGATGCACAGAAGCTGTGACCTGGTGAGCAGCAGCCTTGTATTTCTCAACCAAATGCAAATTGGCCGGATTGAAAGAGCTAGGGCACATGGCCTCTGGAGGCCTTGGCTCACTGCATTGCTGAGCGCACATTCACTGTCCTCCTTCCTCAAAGGCAGCACGGACTAGTGGTGACGGGCGTGAGCCTTGGTGCTGTGAAATCCAGGTACTGGTTGTGTGACCCCAAGCAGGTGGCTTCACCATTCACCCCTGTTTCCACACTCGTAAGGCAGAGATGGTCATAACACCCAGCTTTCGGGGTAGTTGTGGATCGTGTAGGAATACATAAGAGGAGGAAAAAGCAATGCCTGGCACACACTAAGAGCTGCAAGAGCATTTGCTCTTATTCTGTTATTTTCATTATTCCTGAAGAAGTGGACACTTTGTTCCTGATGACCAGAGTAAGAAGCAGCAAATGTTTTGTCTGTAGATGAGGTAGAAGCATAAGCCACTCTATTGTGCCTTACTATAGTCCAGGTGTTCAGATAAATACAGTTTAGCATTAACTTAGAGGAATGAAATCTAAATACTTACATATGAAATTTAAATACTTATGTATCATATATAAATATCTAATATTCATCTAAATTAGATATTTGATGAATATAGTCTGATGTTAGTGCACACACTGACCCTTGAGGATGTGTAGTCATTGCCTGTAACCTCAGGATGGAGAGAATAGGAATCAGAGCTGTTGAGTGATTTGCTCAAAGCCGCATAGTGGTGGTATTGAGATGGCAGGACTTATCCTATTTCCCCTCTTGCAAGTGGTTGAGCGGTCAGTCATCTGTCCCATCCATCTTAGCACATGGGTCCAGGAGCAGAGGTCCAAGGGGGAGGAGTTCACTTGTCCAGAAATGTCATAATGAGCAAGTGAGAGTTGGGTTTAGGATGCCAGCTTCTTGGTTCTCAGCTCAGTGTGAACACAGGTGTCTGTAAGTCTTTGATGGATTCTGAGCTTTCTGCCCAAGAGAAAACTAATTTCCAGGCACTGAATTATCTAGCAACAAAACAGAGTAATGATCTTCTTATAGCACCAACCTATGTGGCTGGCGAAGGGGATTTGATGACTGTTATGGGATATTCCAGTTTCTCCTCATTACGGTACTGAGTTTTTCACACTATTTTGTCATCTAGGGGCACTGTTCACTCGGTGTGTGATACTGTTCAGCTTCTGGCTGGCCAGATCTTGCTGCACTTTGGCTTATTTTCTCCAGCTCAGCCTCCCAAGGGGACATGGGGTTCCCCTTCCACCATGCCTTCTTGTGTCTCAGAGTCACTTCCCTTATGGGACAGTACAGTTTGGCTTTGCCAGTAGCCCAGAGAAAGCCTAGAGATGACCCCACCTTGGGAGCTCCTGCCTGAGGGTGAAGTTTGGGGTCCTGAAAATTTGCCCCTATCTCCACAGTCTTAAAGACGGGATCTTCCCCTGACACGAAACAGGGTAAGGGTTACAATTAATCAAATAATTCAACATGGAAGGCAGCTATTTTCACTTACCTTGATATTTGGAAGCTGAATTACCCAGCGATTTTTATTAGTCCAACAAGGTATCACTTGTTATCAGTGTAGGTAAGCTGATGTTAAGTAGAAGCATTCCCATTCTTTTCCCAGAAACCCTTTATTTAAGGGTTTCATGGTGGTATTGAGATGGCAAACTTCATGCATTTCATAAATGCAGTTTTAGGAACACAGTGATTCTTTCCTCCCTACCCGCCCTCCCACCTATTCTCCCACCCTTCTTCCTCCCTCTCCTATTCCCATTCTTATTTTCTTACTAAGATCTATTTTCAATTAACTTTATACACATAAGATTAACTCTATACTAAGTAAAGAGTTGGAAAAAAAACTGTATTTTCTTACAGTGTGAGACAAAGTCACAACAAAGGCAGTATCATGGACTTATTAGGGATTTTTATTGCTCAGAAATCAAGAACTAGTGAGGATGTTAGACACTAAAAGCAATGATTTTCAGAGTGTAGAATTCTTAGCCATGTTCGATGTAAGATGAAACTCAAATTTATGAAACAGATAAAAGTGGAGATGCATGGCCTTGGTGGGTGATGAAGGAGCAGCAGCCCCACCCACTCAGTGTCTTCATCCTGTGTTGCAATCAGGTTGCTCAGCAGAACCCCCAGCCGTCTGGAAACACAGTTTGAAAACCGCTGATCTAGTTCAGTCTACCTGAGGAGCATTGAGGACATGAAGGCACAGAGTGAATTCAAGTTAGAGTCTTTCAGACTGAATGTTGGTATTCCTCTCTCTCAGTACAGTGTTCTTTCTTGATGAGGTTGAACTGTGTTCTAGCTGTCTACTGCTGTGTAACAAATGACCCCTAAAGTCTAATGGCTTGAGGAACAACACTGATGTATTTTGCTCATGAGTCTTAACTTTGGGCAGAGCTTGAAGGGAATGACTTGTTTTTGCTCCTTGATGTCAGGGGTCTTAGCTGGGTAACTTGATTAGCTGGAGCTGGAATAGCTGGTAGCTGGCTGGACATTTATTTCTCTTCAACGTTGTAGCCTCCAGAAAGTTGTATTTCTTGTTTTATAAGTTTATTTTTTTTGTTTCAATTTTTTTTTAACATTTTGGAGGAAGTTAGATTTTTTTACATGGCATCTCAGGGACTGAACAGAGAGTTCCAAAGACCCAGCTAGACCTGCAAGGCTTTATACCTTGCTTAGAAAGTTCCAGAATGTAATTCCTACCACATCCTATTCATCACACAGGGCCTAATGCAGGGTGGGAGAGTGCTGCACATGGGCCTATGTACTGGGAAATATGGGTGCTTGAGCCAACTTGGATGCTTGGCTGTACAATTTCCTTGATTTTTGAGTAATATTATCCAGTAGATTCTGATGTGCTGTGACCAGAAATAAGGGATATGGAAGGAGCTATTGTGGTATTGCTTAGATCACATGAACAGTTATATAGAAGAATGGTTGACTAGTTTTGGGAGAGCTGACCCGGTACACACCCTTCAAAAACTTATAATTACAAGGAAGCTTGTTTTAGTGGACCATGAGGAAGGACTTTCAACTGATGAAAGCATCTAGCGCGAAACTTGGCTTCCTCCGCATTAGACAGTGAGTTTCCCTGTCAGAGGAGAGGTCTCCCTTGTTTCTTCTGCTATTGAAAGTGTCTGATTCTCAGCCAAAATGATTGATGGACAAACTTGCATCTTCCTGAGCTTAGGGATGCTAAAATAATATATGCATTTCTAAGAACCAAGATTTCATATAAATCTAATTCTTGTTTGTTTGTTTTTTTCTTTTTTCCCCTTTTTGGACATTTCCTTCATCTGACTGCCCATCAATATATAGAAGAAATGCTTATTCCTACTCCTATTACTTGTAAGTATCGAGCTGGTGTTAACTTTGCTTCGTACCCTGCAAGGGAATCTGTAGCATGCATTTCCTGCGCCAACCAAATGTTTGTTGGTTTCTCATATCCACTTCTGTCTAAGTCATTTGCAGCCCTATAGTTTTTATTTTGCATAGATGTTTTCCATTTGAAAATACATTGTCATTGTTAAAGTTCGTTGCTACATTTCTGTCATCTTAAATTTATTTTTTCTATTTTTGGAGCTGAGAGGGACTGTTTCTCCTTTGTGAGTGTAATTTTTGAGTTAGAAACCCCTAAATTCCAGAAAGAGAGGGGGCCAATTCTCATGCAGGACTTGCACATGTAAGACAAAATCACAAATCTCAACAACTTCTACATCCACTTGTGTCTATCCGGGAACAGGTAGCCCTGGGGGCTCAAAGTTTAGAAAGTCATTCATCGTCTGTTTTACCTGTTTCGTGACTACAGCAAATCATGACTTTTTAGAACCAGCCTCATAGGTGATAAAAACATCTAAGATCTTTTCCTTATCTGTGTGGTGTTTAGTATTAGTTAGCTCATGTTATCAGTGCATTTTCCTGGTTTGAAGGTGACAGCTGACTCTCTTGCTTGTTACACTTACTAAACAAAGATGATGATGATGATTTAAAAAGCAAGGATTTTCAAATATAAGGATAAAAGAGTAGTCTGTAAATGGAGCCTTGATGATGAAAATTAAGAAAACCACTGAAGTAGTCCCATATTCCTTATATGCACTTTCCATTTTTAGAATTTGAGGTCTAGAGAGAAGTATATGAACTTAGCATATACCCAGCTAGTGAAAGATTGGGAGTAAGACTAGGAATGCCTGGCTCCTGGTGAAGTGTGTGGCTCACTACTCCGTGTCTTCCCTCACCCCTGGCAAGTCCAGCCTTGGAGAGAAGCCATGCCTAGCAATGATCATCTGTTGCAACTCCGTAGAAGAAGATGGAACCAGTAACATGGCTGCCCTATTTGCCCTGCTTGGCGTTTGGTCCATGGGTCTATAGGGCCAAGCACCGAGCAGATAAGATACTGGTATCACCACCGTCATGTCCTATAGGAACCAAAGAACCCCTGACACCAAAGGTGGAAATACCATTCTTTCATTTTTTCACTCATTCATCAACAAACATGTGCTGAACATGCGCTATATGTTTTGGACAAGGGAGATGGAGAAATACCTAGGACTCTGAGCCTCATGCTCAAGCATAAAGTCAAGTAATTGAAATGTCTACTGAGAATTCCTAAACGTATTCTGGAATAGGAGCACCTAGTAGAGCAACTTGGTAGTATGGCAGGAGACAGTGGTCAGTGTACTTAGACATGACTTTAGCCTGCACTGAAACAAAAAATTTTGATAAGCAGCAACAGTTTCTGCAAAGGCATGGAGCTATGAAACAGTGTGGTCTGCTATTGCTGTAGTGCCAAGAGCAAGAGCTTGAAGACTGTGCAGCTTTTTGTTTAAACCCTGTCTCTTTCACTCACTGATTGTACAGCCTTGATATGCTCACTTGATTACATAGCCTTGGCAAAATTTCTAAGCTCTTTGAGTCTCCTTTCTCTAACCCTAAATGGGAATAATAGTGTATAATTCATAGAGTTGGCTTGAAGAGGGAATGAAACGATTTTGTAAAGGGCTTGTCACAAAGTTGGCACTCATGAAATGTTAGTTCTCTTTACTTCCCACTTCAGTGTCCCCAGGGGTCATGGCAATAATGGCAACCTGTGAGAATTCGATTGGTTTTCCAGGGGTTCTTATGGCATCGGTGTTCCATAGCAGGTGTGAGCATGCAATATTCGCATGCAGTGTGGTCATCACAACCTCTGGGTACCTCACCCATTTATATTTCTTCAATGTATGCAGCATTGTCTTTATTTATACCATGTGCTGTGCTGGAAACAGTGGTGGGATAAAAAATGAACAGACTGTGGGATGGGTATTTGGCCAAGCAGTTAGGAAGCACATATCCCACATTGGAGTACCTGGCTTCCATCCATGGCTCCAACTCCTGACTCAAGCTTCTGACTAATGCAGACACTGGGAGGCAGCAGTGATAGGTCAAGTAATTGGGTTCCTGCTACCCACTTGGGAGACTTAGACTGAGTTCCTGACTGCTGGCTTCTGGCTTCAGCCCCAGCCTTGCCTTGGCTATTGTGGGCATTTGAAAAGTGAACCAGCAGAAGTGAGCTCTCTCTCTTTTTTTTTTTTTTTTTTTTTTTTGGACAGGCAGAGTAGACAGTGAGAGAGAGAGAAAAAGGTCTTCCTTTTGCTATTGGTTCACCCTCCAATGGCCACCACAGGCAGTGCGCTACAGCAGGCGCACCGCACTGATCCGATGGCAGGAGTCAGGTGCTTCTCCTGGTCTCCCACGGGGTGCAGGGCCCAAGCACTTGGGCCATCCTCCACTGCACTCCCGGGCCACAGCAGAGAGCTGGCCTGGAAGAGGGTCAACTGGGACAGAATCCGGTGCCCCGACCAGGACTAGAACCCGGTGTGCCGGCGCCGCTAGGCGGAGGATTAGCCTATTGAGCCGTGGCGCCGGCCGAGCTCTCTCTTTATCTCTGTCTCTCATCTCTCTGTCTCTACCTGTCTCTCTCAAATAAATTTTTAAAAAATGAGCCATGTGGAAGTGCAGGAAGTAGATATGCAAATACTTGTATTCAAGGTGCAATGATAAACAAGGTCCTTTCAATTGGTGCAGGCTTGGAGTTCTATGTCACCAGTCAGAGTATGAAACTCATTCTAGCAGCAGGACACAGAAACCTCTGGATGGGGCACAGGACTTCCATGTAAGAGTCATAATTTTATATCTATGAACCCCTGAGCACCCATGAGTGTTATATTTTGGATGTAACTATAGAGTAATATTCTGCCTTCTACAGAGAAGTCTTAGGCAGTTAGATTTTTCTTCTTGAGCACCATATCCCCATCCTCAACTTCCACCAAGCGTTTGTGGTAGAAGTCATCCCCTGGAATTAAGGGGACTGAATATATAAGATACATTTTATAGTCTAGGCAGAAGGGGAGGTGAAGAAATTACTGCCACCTGTCATATACTTTGTACATACATGAAATAATCATAGTAGCCCAGTCTCTTAGGTACCATTATCAATATTTAATGGAACAGAAATATTTCAGAGAGGTATGTCAATCTCCCAAAGCCATTCAATAGCAGATGGGAGGGAAAATGTATTATCTTAGAAATAGAGATAACTGTTGTAGAGAAATGGTTTGGAGCAGAGGATGAATATGACTCTGATGTGCTAGGTCGAGAATGTTGGAGCTTCTAAGCACAAATACCTGATGGGACCTTGGAAATGTAGACACAGAGTTTGGGGTGGGAGATGGATGTTGGGGAGCCTCCTCTGAGAGATGGCAGATGAGAGTACAGGGTGGACAGAATCAGACACGAAGAAAGAGTGGGGGATGAACAGTGGACTAAAGACTGAGGCCCAGGAACAGAGCATGGTTGAAGATTCAGAAGAGGAAAGGAACTATCAAAGCAGACTAACAGTATGAAGGAAACTGTAAGAACCCAGGAGAGAAGGCCAGTGCAGAAGAATTGGTGGGCCATAGCAGATGCTACAGAGGAGGTGGAGACTGTTGGAGTTGTCCTGACTTTGAACCATCAAAATATCTTGTGCAGGTTATAGAGTAGGGGTGGGAGAAGATCTCACGCACCTGGGGGGTCACAAGGATCATCACCTTTTTTTAGCTCAGAGGCTGGAAAACATGAGAAACATGTGATTTGGCCACTTGAAGGATCAGAAAGTTTTGGGTGCATGTGTAGTTGAAGTGGAGAAGCCTCGAGGGGAGGAAGAGTTGAAGGTGATGAAGATGGGGTGGGTGGTTATGGAAGGGCAGCTCACAGGCATAGGCAAGGTGGGGACAGGAAGCCTAGCAGGGGAAAAGAGAGGTCTTGAGAGATCATAGGATTGAGAGTGGCATAGAAATCAAGAAGAGGGAACAGAAAGAAAATGACAGTTTCCACATTCTCCAGATTAAAAACTATAGGCTGGCGCCACGGCTCACTAGGCTAATCCTCCACCTGTGGCGCCGGCACCCCGGGTTCTCGTCCCGGTTGAGGCACTGGTTCTGTCCTGGTTGCTCCTCTTCCAGTCCAGCTCTCTGCTGTGGCCCAAGAAGGCAGTGGAGGATGGCCCAAGTCCTTGGGCCCTGCACCCATGTGGGAGACCAGGAGGAAATACCTGGCTCCTGGCTTCGGATTGGTGCAGCGCACCAGCCGTAGCAGCCATTTGGGGGGTGAACCAATGGTAGAAAGACCTTTCTCTCTGTCTCTCTCTTTCTAACTCTGCCTGTCCAAAAAAAAAAAAAAAAAAAAAAAAACTATAATCCAAGTCCTAGTGTAGACTCTGAGTGGAGCCTTGAACCCTTGCTGTTTAGCGTTTGGGCAGCAGACCATCAGCAACATGCTGGAGATATAGCAGTCAGGGCCCCAACACAGACCTCCTGAATTAGAGCCTGCACTGTAACAGGATTCATGTGCACATCACAGTGTGAGAAGCTGGAGGTTCAGTTGTCTCATCCACTAACTAGGAAAAATAGCACTCTCCTCACAGGGCACCAGGCCCCTCCAAAATTTCCATAAAAGACAAAGCCTCCAGCACACTTTGGGAACTAATCTGTTCAATGAAATCTGTATTGATTCATTCAACAAATATTTGTAGAGGACCCACTATATGCCAGGCAATCTTCAAGGTTGCAGGGATTCAGGTGTTACCACAAGTGAAAGTCCTTACCCATGTGGATATTTTAGTTGGGTAACAAACAACATATAAAAATAAATAGTGTGTTACAAGTAAGAGCTAAGAGCTTAGTAAGAGCTAAGAAGGAAAAATTGAATAAACGAGAGAAACAGAATATAAAACATGGGTGGGAGAGGAGCAGATGAATTTTTTGCCCAAAAATAAAAAGGCCCCTAAGTGACCTCTCTCATTGAAAAGATCCATACCCAAAACTAGGGGTCCACAAATACTTTATGTAAGGAGCCAGATAATAAATGCTGCTGGCTTTGTATCCACTCAGCTTTGACATGGTAGCGTGAAAGCCATCATCAGCA
Source organism: Oryctolagus cuniculus (assembly GCF_051225735.1). Taxonomy (NCBI): domain Eukaryota; kingdom Metazoa; phylum Chordata; class Mammalia; order Lagomorpha; family Leporidae; genus Oryctolagus; species Oryctolagus cuniculus. The sequence continues at coordinate 16,723,643 of NC_142877.1, forward strand.
GTGTGTGCATTAATGAGTATGGCTGTTTTCTAATAAAACTTTATTGTGTAAAATCAGACACTGGGACACATTTGGCCTTCAGGTTATAGTTTTACATTCCTTGCCCTAGAGAGTAGGGAGAGAATAAGGATCAAGATTTCTCCTGCTTTACTGAGCTTCCACGGCATGAAGGATCCTGTGCTTGATGTTGTAGACACAAAGGTGAATGAGACACATCTTGTACCAGCCTACAGGTTGCAAAGTTGAAAAGAATTAACAGCCAGCCCCTACTCTGTGCCAGATCCATCAATGTGTACAACAAGCCCTGTAAGATATACATTATTGAGTTTATTTGATTTAGAAGTTTGAAGACGTAACTGTATCCTGCATCCAGAATGCAGCAGAGCTCGGATGTGAGCTCAGGACTGCACGCCTGCCAAGACGTGTCCATCCTTCTCACCAAGCCCTGCACTTCACATGATGGAGGGAGTCAGGCCTGGACCATGTGCTTGGAAATTCCTTGGCCAGCTTGCACGAGATCCAGGATCTAAATGCAAGTCTGTCTGCCTATAGCACCTCATTTCTGTGTATGGTCATCAGTGCCTTGCTAGGAACAAGAAGTGGTGGCTGTTCTGGGTTGGCAGGGAGGCTGTTGTCTCTGCTGTCCTGGGTTGTCCGGGTGATGTGCCTGCTCTCTCAGGCAGTGCTGCATGTTGGACACCTGCTGAGGGTGGTCAGAGCTGAGAGCACTGGGCTGCTGCATCAGAGGTCACCAAGGAGTTGTTCGAGTGAGAAGTGGCCAAGCGTGTTCATGAACAGGGTATGCAAAAGATCAGTAAAAACTGAGCCAGGGTAGAAGGACCTGGGGACCAGGGATACTGGAGAGTCTGAGATGAAGTCTTCATTGCCTCTCCTACACACACACACACACACACACACACACAGAGCTTAGTGTGAGGACTAGATCATAATGCTAGGTCTGGCTTTCACTGAAATTGTTTTCACCATGAGCAATCATAGACCCAGTCTGAGCCCGATTCTGTATCTGCAACAGAGCACTGTACTAAGTGGTAGTGAGAAAGTGTCTATGTATTGTTGCTGGGACACAGTAGGTATTTTTCACAAAGCAGCCATTATTCCTCCTATTCTGAGCTGATTGAAATGTTTCCAGAGAAATCCGTTTCTCCTTTCTTTAGCAAACCACATTTAACAGCTTCCTTTCTTCAGCACTTGTCTTTTTCAGGGATATTAAGAGTTGGCATGTGTCCACAGGTTAATTTAACTCAAGGTGTGTGATGGGCATGGTAATTGTTTTGAGCAGAGACATTTCTAGTGTGGTAGTTCTTGAAAAAGCACTAAGATGTTTACCAACTGTTTTGGCCATGAAAGAGCACTTAAATGCTTCACTTACCTTTCGACAGATGCCTGTGCAGGTGTCATGGAGGTGGAAAACCATGACCTGGCCAGCTCTCAGTGTGTGGAAGCTCTGTGAGACTCTGGGACTTTTCCCAAAACCTTCCTCTCACCCCTGATTCCAGCACATTAAAATCCTACATCTTTCTCTAAGGTGCAGATCAAATGCTCCCTCCTACAAGAAGTCTTCCCTGACTCCCTCCACCAGTGGGAATGTTCTGTCCTCTGAACTCTCACCCCAGTTACTTCATATCATGGGCAGGGGCACATATGTCTTGAAGATGTTTCCTGTCCACTAGGGTTCTCACCATGGTGCCACCACACACACAGTGAACTCCCAGTAAATGTACGTGGAATGAATGAGGGAATGAGCTAGAAACCAACTACATAACAACTGAAGTCAACAGAGAGATGCAATAAAGAGGGGCAGACACTGGCACAATGGGTTAAGCTGCCACTTGAGATGCCCACGGCTCATATCAGATTGCCTGGTTCAAGTCCAGCCTCCGCTTCTGATCCAGCCTCCTGCAAATGCGTGCACTGAGAGGAGCAGTTGATGGCCCAAGTGTTTAGGTCCCTGACACCTACCTGGAAGACTCAGATGAAGTTCTGGGCTCCTGACTTCAGCCTGGCCCAGTGCTGATTATTACAGATATTTGGGATTTAGGGAGTAAATCAACAGATGGGAAATCTCTCAAAATCAATCAATCAATGTCTCTCCCTCCCTCCATCCCTCCTTTTCTCCCTCTTTCCCCCCCTCTCTTTTCTCCCTCCACCACCTGTCTGTCACTCTGCCTTTAAAATAAATGCATATACATTTTTTAAAAATGACATCTTTTTAGATAACCCCCAGATATTGTACCTTCCTTACTTCTTTGCAGAAAAAAAAAATTTTTTTTTTGACAGGCAGAGTGGACAGTGAGAGAGAGAGACAGAGAGAAAGGTCTTCCTTTGCCGTTGGTTCACCCTCCAATGGCCGCCGCGGCCGGCGCGCTGCGGCCGGCGCACCACGCTGATCCGATGGCAGGAGCCAGGAGCCAGGTGCTTTTCCTGGTCTCCCATGGGGTGCAGGGCCCAAGCACCTGGGCCATCCTCCACTGCACTCCCTGGCCACAGCAGAGGGCTGGCCTGGAAGAGGGGCAACCGGGACAGAATCCGGCGCCCCGACCGGGACTAGAACCTGGTGTGCCGGCGCCGCTAGGCAGAGGATTAGCCTAGTGAGCCGCGGCGCCGGCCTTGCAGAAAATTTTTGCTCCTTTTCTGACTTGAACAAGCTGCTTAACTTTTTCTAAGCCTCAGTTTCCTGATAAGTGAATCAGAGATTTTAAAATTCATAACTTACAGATCTAATAGGCACATTGTTACATTGTTTATAAAATGCCTAGCACATAGTAGGACCTCAACCAGAGTGAGACTGCTTCCTTTTCCCAATGCACATGCCTTTTCACATCATCAGCTGCTGCAAATCAGTTATCATTGCCTCAATAAATTTAAAGAGGCATTTAAAATGATTATATCAAAGATACTCAAAAATCATTTTATGTAATTCATCAGCCACTTTGAATAAAAATGAAAAAGTAGGACTGGAAGAAAACCATTTAAGGATGATAAATATCAATTACCAAAAGCTGACAGCAAACATGTTGACAGGTGAAAATCTAAGGCAGCAGCACACAGTCAAGACAAAAGCAGCTTCTCTCTCTGCCACTGCTTGCCCAAGGGAGGACCTCGGTGAGAATTCTGATTCCTGGGCCTCACTGCCAGACCTGCTGAGTCTCTTTGAAAGCCAGACCTGGGAATCTGCACTTGAACAAGCACTCAGGTTGTTACTCTGCAGGCTTGCACTGAGAGCAACTCCCCTAAGATTGTCTGTCACCCTCCTGTAGCTGCCCTTTCGCCAAGCTGTTCCTTTTTCCCTGCACTGTTTCCCCCTGGAATGCCTATCCCCTCGCTGTGCTTAGAAAATTCTGATATTTTCCAAAAGGGAGCTTTATTGTTCTCTTACCCTGGTAGCCCTCTCCAGTTAGACCACATCCATAGAACTGGGATTGTATCTTTGTTATTGCACTCAGCTTTCATACATTCAGCCACTGACTTACTCATTCATCAGATGTCTCAGATTCTTCTACCGTTGGAATAATTATATAACTGTCTCCTCTTAGACAAGGACCTGTTTTTATTGATCTTTCATTTCTCAGTAGTACCAAGAACTAATTAGGCACATAGGGCTGTGCTGATGAGCTGAAGGAAAACACCCGAATAGTTTAGTACCCTCTCACTGAGTTATAGTATTCCATCCACTGAAAGTTAGTTAATATGCATTTTCATTTCTCTTAGCATACGTTGATGGTGGGCCTTCAGACCATCTATTTTGTAGTTTTGTTTTGACTTTGGGTTTAGAAATGTTGTATATGCACTTGCTTGTCACAATTATAAATGCACAAAATGAATGCAAGCTGTCACAATGATATAGATATAAATGCTCTGGGCTGGAACATGTACACAGATAGATTTGGATAGGGATTGTGACAGAATGGATGCTTTATTGTTTACTCCGTTGAATGAAACCCTAAGCACATCACTCATGAATACCAAACAGAGCAAATCTATAAGTCAGAGGCTCTGTCACCTTAATCAGGGAAAATACAAATGAGTGTTTCCTCTCCAAAGGTGGCAAATGGTGTTTATACTGCAATTGAAGTCTATACCTAAATTTAAGATTTAATACCAGCCAGGTATTAGTGATGCTTTGAGTTTTAGATCAAAGATCTGTGATTCTAAATCTTTCTACTCCGTAATTGTATTTGAACTTAATGAAAAAAACGAGAGCGAGTCGGGGAATTATCTGATGCGAGAAAGAGGTGGCTGCAGTGTGGTTAGGGAGAGGATTCCGGTGAAGGCTCATAAATGAAGGACTGTCTCCCCCACGTGCTAGCATCGCTGCCAGCGAGAGCTCCTGACTGATGGCCCCTCCCGGACTTCCCGTTTAGAGGGGCCTCGCCCAAGGTCACATGATGGATGGTCAGGACAGAGCATGAAAGTCACCACCGCCTCGCAGAACTTCCCCGGGGGTTCCCTCCCTTCCCCTTGTCTTCTCTTCTTCCCACAGGCGAGGCTTCCCCAATCCATCTCTGCCTGCCAGTCTTTCTCCAAATCCAGTGATCAGGGGAGCACCTCTGTGACACTCCCATTGGCTTGTCTTCAGCGTGGCCATTGGAGAAGAATGGTTTTGAGTCTGTGTCCCTCCCCTGAGCATGCACTCTTCATCATCTACAGGCACATCGCGCTCAGCTCGTTGGAGTGATTACTCTGTTGCCCTTTGGTGATGGGTAAACTAAAAAATCCTCCTTGAGCAGTTGTTTATTTACAGTATTTGCTACTCATCTGTGCTAGTGCTGGGTATGAAGACTGCGGGGACCTTTCTACCTAGCTCCTACCTTGGGGAGTTCCACGTGTAGCACAGAGAAAACTGTAGTAATACTCTTCTGCTGAACCCAGCAGAAGAGAAAGCTAGGGTCAGAAGTGCCCGGTCAGCGGCAAGTGTTTGGTAGTGGACCTAGCATGCCCCTGGGGATAGCTGCAACACATATAAGCGTGTCTGAGTTCCAATCCCGGCTCTGCTTCTGAATGCAGATTCCTGCAAATGTGCACCTGGGGTGATGTGCAGCAGGTGATGGCGCTCATGCTTGTTCCTTGTTCCCCATGTGGGAGATCTGGCTTGAGTTCCATGCCTCTGCCACCAGCCTGGCCCCCAGCCTTGGCTGTTGCAGGCATGCAGAGAGTAAACTAGCATGTGAAAGAGGGATCTCTCTCTCTCTCTCTTCCTCTCCTGCTCTCCTTGCCTTTCAAATAAATAAACAATTAAAACAAGAATTGTGGGCCAGCGCCGTGGCTCACTAGGCTAATCCTCCGCCTTGTGGCGCTGGCACACTGGGTTCTAGTCCCGGTCAGGGCGCCGGATTCTGTCCCGGTTGCTCCTCTTCCAGTCCAGCTCTCTGCTGTGACCAGGGAGTGCAGTGGAGGATGGCCCAAGTGCTTGGGCCCTGCACCCCATGGGAGACCAGGAGAAGCACCTGGCTCTTGCCATCGGATCAGCATGGTGCGCCGGCCGCGGCGGCCATTGGAGGGTGAACCAACGGCAAAGGAAGACCTTTCTCTCTGTCTCTCTCTCTCTCACTGTCCACTCTGCCTGTCAAAAAAAAAAAAAAAAAAAAGTGCCTAGTGTGTCTCCAGGACAGACATGCTTTACTTCTGGAACGTCCGCCTTCAGCAAGTATCCTCAAAATGGGAATGACTCTTGTAGCTAGGGCTGTAGCAAAGATAGGATTCTGAGATGCACACACTGGCAAATGCCTTTCTAAGTGTTTCAGCCTGGTGCTTTTAATGGAAGGAAGTGCTTTAGTTAAGCCCTGCGATGTTGATGATGATGATAATGATTACATCTTATTTGTATATAGTGCTTTATCTCTTCCAGAGTGCTTTCCTACTTATTACCAAGTTGTTTGGTTCGGCTTGGAGGTATTTAGCAAGATATTATTAGATAGATGAGTGTGCTGAGCAACAAAGAGCCTGGGGCATCCTGGCTTCACAGTTTTAAAGAAGTCACTTAACTCTGTCAGCTTCAGTTTCTCATCTGTAAAATGGGAGTCAAAACATCTACATTTTGTAACATCCTTGGTGCTTAAATGGCATCCTTTTTCATTCATAAACATTTACTAAGCAATTCCTTTGTGCTGAGCACTGAGCTAGGGCTTGAATATTTAGTCGGAAATAGCCTTCCCTTGAAGAGCTCATACCTTCCAAAGGACCTGTCCATGTTAGCCAACAGCTATAAAATAATGTTAAAAAGCATGAAAGAGGAGCAGTGAAGGCACAGAACAATGTGAGGAAGTCACTGATTTTGCTTTGTGGAAAGACACTATGAATTAAAGGGCCCATTAAATGTCCCGTTATAAGATATATGCAAGGTGCAAGAAAGGACACATCCATTCACCTTAATCCTTGGCTGCACTATCCTAAAACACACACATACAACTTTGTATAACTAGTTTGACTTTATGCTAGGGGAAAAAAACTAAAAAAAGAAACAGAAGAGAAAGAAAGGGATGCAATAGAGAAGAAAATAAAGGGGCAGGCAGAAAGCTTGAATCCAGATTCTGTTAAGCAGCCGTGGATCCTAAACTCTCTGAGTTTCAGTTGCTCGTCTGTAAAATGGGAATGGTAGAGTACAACTCACTGGATTATCTTAAGAAAAGAAACACTATGGTAATGTGCCTTGGGGATTTTTGGCTTTCACTAAATAATAGAGTTGAGTTAGAATATGGCAATGGCTGGATGTGCTAGGGTGGGAGAGAAGGGAGATACCAACTATAACAATGGGGCAGAAGTTAAATGCAGGAAGAACTTGTCAAGTAGAATGGAGTAGGATAATTGTAGATGGCAGTTCTCTAACTTTACAGTGTTCTCTCTGGGTGACTGGGTAGCACCCCCTCCCCTTGGCATCCAGTCCTGTGATATCAACAACATAGACCAGAGTTGTTTGATGGCTCCATCCAGAACCACAAGAGCAGACAGACGATGTCATTTTTACACAGAAAGACTGTGTGGACCAGAGAAAGTGCTGGGGCTGAAGGTGAGAAGGCATCCATGGCTGTTTATGCATAGGAACTAGAGACAGGCTTGTCTCTCGGAATGTGCTGCCAGCACCTTCTTTGGAAAGATCCAGTTCTCACGGTGCAGGAAGAGGCTATCTGTGCTGGGCAGTCCCTCGGGCAGCATCACCTCCTTTCTGTGAACAGAGCTCGGGGAAGCTGCTGTATGTTTTAGAGAGAGCGTCTGGGGGGAAAGAGAACCACAAGCCACAACCTGTAAAGAAAGGTTGGAGAAAATGGATATGGGGTTGTGCCTTGATTTTGAGACGATCCCCAGCTTATTCTAATCTGAAACCTTAGGAGAGAACCAGGGTAAGAATCCAGGGCCATCACTAAGGGCCTTTGGAGGAGCAGCACGTAGGCTTCATCTGGCTACTTCACGCAGCATCTTGTTGAGAATTCAGTCCCACAGGGCCATCAGAAGGATGTCGCTTTGATTGTGATGGTGGAAACTGAGGAAGGCAAACTTCGTGGAAGCCAGAAAGGCAATTCACGGAGTCCTTTCCATGTTTCCAGACTCTGTTGATAAATGTGTAGAGGCCATTTAAGGAATGGCAAGAAACCCCCCCACCCCCACCCCCCCACCCCCCCACCCCCTATCCCTCCCACCCCCCCATCCCCCCATCCACCCCCCCACTCCCCCACCCCCACACCCCCACCCCGGGCTCACATTCAAATAGTATTTAATTTCTTGCTGCGATCACACCCCCTAGTGGGTTTGGTGCCTGGGTGAGTAGCAAGGCCCATTGGCCGCAGTGAATCTCCTGAGAAATGTTTGTCCAGAAGCATGTCTTCATCACTGAAACCTCAAGGAGCTCAAGAGCTCAGGACTCTTGCTGATGAAATCTCCTTTTTAACAGAATAAAAGAACATCAGCGGAACTGCTTTCCAGAGCACTTTTTCATCCCAGTGCCTTTGAACCATTGTGCAACGCACTCTGAGAAACTGGAAATTGGTGGCTGTGTTACAGCCACCCACGTTTTTTAAGTGGGAGAATGGAAAGATTAGTGTGGTCAAAACTCTTTTAATGGGAGACTTGATTTTTGTAAAGAGCGAAAATATGGTTTTATGAAGGCTATAAACCCAATTGAGCCTCAAGCCTAAAGAAGGTTTGTTTTGTCTTGGAAAGCAGTTTAGTGGCAATGTACTCTTTTAAAAATGGAGCAAACGTAAGAGAGTTTGTTTTTTTTTTATTTTGTTTTATTCTTCCTTCCCTGTGCCATTTATGATTTAGGCATCTACTAGATGAGAAGAAAACTTTTGGTGAAAAATAATCTCAGCTTATTATAGGAGTTCATACCATTCCTTTCTCTTACCTTTGTTTTCGATAGCAAAACTAATAAAAAAGGTTGAGATCTAAGGTTTTTTCAGGAAATGCATGGCTCAATTAAAGTGCATAGATCAAATGAATTATTGTGCGGGTGTTTACCAGCCATCTAGGCAAGGGACAGTTTGCTCAATAAATTATACTTCTGTAATCTCATATCCCATTCATTAAGGATGTTAAGCAGTGCTTTTACCCTGGCTCTGAAGGGGGTAGAAAACAATATCCAATACCTGGAGTAGCACTGCAATGAAAAGAACATGGACTGGATTGGAGCTTGACCTTGCCACTTTCTGATCTGACAGTCTGAGTTTGTTTCCTCATCTGTAAATTGGGGACATGGATACCAAGTTGGGAAGTTGCTATGGACATTTCCCAGGACAACATAAGATGAGGTAATGCACGTACAACATCTGGTTCTGTATCTAGTAGGTGCTCAGTACGTTGTAGTTATTAGTGCATTTTCTGTTATTATATGCATTCCTGTCTTGCAGTTTACAAGATACTTTCATATAGGTATCTCATAAAAATTTTAGTCACTCCAATAAAGAAATATTTTGAATTTAAGGAAATACAGGCTCATCAATTTAGGGGCTTAGGCTAATGAAGAAAAAAATTCATGGAACAGTGGCATGCCACTCACTGGTGCCGTGTTCTCATGGAGAATTAGCAGGTGGATATGGCGGAGATTCTCGGAGAGGCTACCTACTTTACACGGTGAGCATTTCAAGGTTCTGAAACCAGGTAGAATATTCAGTGATGATGGCCCAAAGTTAGTCCTTAAAGTTTATAACTATTGTGCCAAATTACAATAGCAAAAACCAAAAATCTCATACCAAGCACTTCATTTTTTGAAAATGCTCACTGTATAAATGAGGGAAGAATAAAATAGGAGCAGAATGACTCATCTTGCATTTTTATAATTAGTGTGAAATTTATAACCTGCATGGAGAAATAGGACAAAGATTAAAGAGAGGATAGGGTTGGGGTTGTTTGCATTGTTTTTAAACTGGCCTCTTGAGTCCCACTTTTAGCTTCACTGAGTGAACTTTTGTCTCTTAACATTTTTTCTTGTTTATAATGTTCTATAAAAAGATGTGTGTCATGTGGAGGATTTTATTTAAATTCAGCTGAAGCAGGTAAAGAAAAATAACTATTTTTGAAAGTCACTTGGTGGCTGTGGTTTTTGGCCAGCGCCGTGGCTCATTAGGCTAATCCTCCACCTGCGGCGCCAGCACATCAGGTTCTAGTCCCGGTCGGGGCGCCGGATTCTGTCCCGGTTGCCCCTCTTCCAGGCAGCTCTCTGCTGTGGCCCAGGAAGGCAGTGGAGGATGGCCCAAGTGCTTGGGCCCTGCACCCCATGGGAGACCAGGAGAAGCACCTGGCTCCTGCCTTCAGATCAGCACGGTGCGCCAGCCGCGGTGGCCATTAGAGGGTGAACCAACGGCAAAGGAAGACCTTTCTCTCTGTCTCTCTCTCTCTCTCACTGTCTACTCTGCCTGTCAAAAAAAAGTCACTTGGTGGCTGTGGTTTTCAGCATGACAATAAGTTTCAGGTTACATTTGCTAGACCATGGAAGTTTGGAGGCCTTTCTCCCCACCCCCTTCCTTCTTCAAAATAAATGTACAATGGCCTTTCAGCTTGTTCTGAGAAATCCTGCCTGGTTTTGACTAGCCTGCATCTAAGCTACAGATCGGTCAGTTCAGGAGAATGGACCTCTTTACAATATTGAGTCCCATAACCCAGCAGCACAGTGTGTCTCTTGGTTTCAGTCCATCTACCTTGATTTCTTTCACCACCCTTTTTGTAGTTTTTGGCATGTAGGCCCTTTGCATGTTTTGGTGGATCTAATCCTGGATGTTTCATTTTTTTAAATGGTACTGATATTTTAAAATCCGTATACTAATAGTTCACTGTTAAGGTATAGAAATAAAATTGATTTTTATGTATTTAAAAAGTAACTGGGGGGGGGGAGTGTGGGTGTTGATTTCATCAGTTAAGTTGCTGCTGGGGACAAGTGCCATTTCAAGTCTTGGCTACTCCTCCTTGGGTCCAGTTTCCCACCAGTGCATACCCTGGAGGTGGCAGATGGTGAATCAAGTACTTGGTTCCCTGCCACTCACATGGGAAACCCAGATTCAGTTCTGGGTTCCTGGCTTTGGCTTGGTCCTATCCTGGCTATTATGGACACCGGGGGCTGAACCAGCTGATGGGGAGAATTATATCTATCTCTATCTCCCTCTCTATTCCCCCATCCCTCCCTCCCTCTATCCCTTTCAAATAAAATGGAGACAAATGTACATGGAACTTTAAAAAACATAAGAGAGGACTTAATGAGAAAATAACATAGCTAACATTAAAAGGCTGTTACATGAAAGATGTGTTGGACAAACCCAAACCAGGTGCTTAGCAAAGTACCTAATGAGTCCTCAGTGTTGGTTCCCATCTTTCTGGCCTTCTAGTATTCTATGTTGCTTGAAAAGTCAGACTCTGATCCCTGAGTGGAGGTTATAGGACTTAGAACTGTACAAGGATTGAGATCTGAGACCTCCGCCTGGACCTGACCTGGGTTTGGGCCCTGGCACTGCCATTAACTAACTTTGTGATCTTGAGCGTGTTTCTCACTCTCTGATCTTCAGTATCTTGCACTATGAAGTCTACATAATACAAGATAAGGTTATAACCTGAGCAGAGCCCAGAGCCTAGCATCTAACAAGTGCTCAATGAGCATTTGCTGTTTTTGTTACTGCTTTTCTTGTTAATTTATAAGGGAGAAGATGCTAGGGAAGTCAAAGAAGAACTTCCTAACAATGCTTATCAAACAGTGGGACCATTTTATGTGAGGGAATGAGGCTCCCGTCACAGGAGAGTGAACCATCCCTACTAGTATGACACCAGGGAAGTCAGGTTTCCCCAAGAGTTGATCCCTGCATGGTGATACTGTAGCCTACCCCTCTGTGGCATTATAAGAGGGATCAATTTCCAGGTTTCCCCAGTTCCTGAAAACACTTGACCCACAGACACAAAGATCTTAAAGCAGTAGGCAGAAATAGTATCCTTGAAAAAAACACAAGACTTATCTTTCCATCCACTGCAGTTTATGATTGCACATTAAATTCAATTGCTTTCTTTAGGAGGCTAGAGTTGGGACCCATCATCCCTAACCCAGTGTCATCCATTCTAGCTTTCCCCAGGGGTGCAGCCAGACCAGCCGCCTTCCCCGTGTACGCTAATTAATTTATCTCATGCTCGTGATTTTACGGCGCTTAAGTGCGGGAGCATTTCTGTTTATTCTTCTCCCTGCAAAGCACCTCATGATGCATAAAGCCCATGAATCTCCATTGCAAACGCCGTCTGTCTTGAGCTGGAGAACAGCCCGCCGGCTGCCTGTTGTCTTGCTGGCACTGCCTCTTACGGCCAAAGTAACACATCTATTAATTTATCCTTAATGACATTTTGACATTCCAATCAGTTCATCAGATGTTCCGTTTGCAAGACTTCTCCCGCACGGCCGGGCCAGGGTGCCAGGCCACTCTTGATGCATAATGCATGAGACTCATGCTCTGCTCAGTACCCTTTGACAGATAGACGCGTCTGCTTCTTTAAGGCCACATGTTCCTAGTAGCCCCAGCTCCCTGAGAGATCCACAGCGATGCCTTTAGAACCGTTTTTTTTTTTTTCCCCTTCACTTACAACTTGCTGTGCTTGGGGGAAGCTAGTCAGTGCAAGGAGGAGGGGTATGAGCTCAGAAACATACATGGCACGGTGCTGTCTGGGGGGAAGTAAGGATAAATCCTCCTGGCATACACAGATGTCTCAGAGAGGCTTTAAGTCCATTAATTCAACTGGAGCTATGACAAAACTAACATCATGGATTTCATCGTTACTCTGTTACTGCTTAGAAATAAGAATCACAAAGATACTCATAACAGTAACGGATATCAAAAAGAAAGAAAAATTATCCTTAACGTCTTCTCTCTAACACACCAGTCACCTCTCCGCACGTATGTTTGCTCATTGATGTAATCTAGTGTAGACAGTTTCATTGTTTCTAGTTTTTTTAAACAATGTAATCCAGATAGTGCTTTTCTGTGTTACTACACAGTTTTCATTTTTACTGGTTCTCCATCATTTTAAAAGCTGCATAATATTCCATCCAAGGGATGCACTATAATTTACCAGGTGGGTCCCCTATTGTTAGAAACTTGCGAGACTGTAACTCATCATCTGATATTAAAGAGAAGCAATAGAGTTGAGTAAGGGAGGGAACAGGCTCTGCAGGCTGAGAAACTGGGCTTCAACCACACTCGTGTCTTTGCGTTCTGGATGAAGTTAAGATGAACCCTTCTGGGCCTTGGATTCCTCAGCTGTGGCACAGGAGAAATAATCACTACCTTGCAGAGCTGTGAAGATGAGAGCTGTTTTCAAGGTAATGGACACAGAGGGTAGTACCTACCGGAGGCTTAACGATTGCATTCACATGAATATAACAGTGATAGAGGCAAAGCTGCACCCCATCCCCAGGGATGTTTTTGATTGTCACACCTGGGAGCAGGTGGAACCACTGACATCTAAACACAGAGGTCATGGACATCACTAAACACCCCAGTGCACTCAGGTCAGCCCCCAACATGCACACAACAGAAAATTACCTGGCGCAGAGTGCTAGTGGGCCAAGTTTGAAAAACCCTGGCATATATAAAGCTGGTTGTGTCAGTGTTTCATGTGTGTGTGTGTAATGTATATTTTTTTAATGATTTCCCTAGAATAAAGTTCTAAGAAGATGGAAATCTTGGGTTAAAGGATATATGGTTTTACACCTACTGGCATTTTTAGGAGGAAATGGGGTAGAGTGGGGAGGCCTGATGCAGAGACGGCCGCAGATACATGAGATGTGTCTCCTTGGGGCAGAGGATGACATTCCATAGTCCAGTAGTTCTCAGAGCATTCTGTCCAGCACCACCTTGAAACTTGGAAATGCAAACTTTCTAGGCTTGTCCTAGACAGACCATCTCAGAAACTGAGGGTGTAGCCCAACAATCTCTTTTTAACAAGCTCTATAGGCAATTCTGAGGCATGCTCAGGTTTGAGAATCACCGCCATGCACCCTCTGCAGAAGAAAAGCCAACTTGTAGACTAGCTAGCAGGACAAGTGTAGATTCTTGTGGAGAAATAGATGAAAACTGTCAAGCCTAAGTCATATATGGGACAGAACAACAATAAAGGAATTGAGAGTGTCACTCATCCATTCGTCATTCATTCATACATTCAATAAACCTGTTTAAAGCTTTTTCAGCATTGTGCCAAGTGCTGAACCATATGCTAGAGGAAAATACAAATGTAAAATATGGTATATTATATGTTTATTATGATAAAGGGTGATGAGAACGGGTAGGCAAATGACTAGGATACAGAACAGAGGTAACATTTCTCTATCAGGGAGAGATTAGAAAAGGCCCTGAAAGAAGTGGTACTTGTGACAGAACTCGAAGGATCCGGGGTCATCTGTTAATACATTAATTCAACATGTGTCTACTGAGTACCTGATTGTGCCAGGAGCCATGCAAGGCCCTGGGAATGGGCGTGGAAAAGAGCAGCATAGTCCCCATCATTGTGATGGGGACTTCCTGCCATGATTGCACTGCGGGCCGGTCATCCCATGCAGAAGGGGTTTCAGGAGGGGCACTAGAGCATTAGGGTTGGCTGAGTGTTAGAGAAGGAAGGTGCAGGCTTGTGAGAGGGAGCACACCATCCTGGGAGTCCTGGCTGAAGGCTGAGAAGAGTTGAGAACATGTGGATATGCAGTGGAGATGGCAATTCACTGAACTGGTGAGGGAGAGGCCCTAGAGTCTCAGCAACCTGGAAGGCACAGCTTGGAAGAAGTTGCTTGGGAAAATCCGTCTAGCCACATACAGGCGTTACAGGGATACAACAGACAGACCATAGAGGGGCATCGGGGGGAGACACTGCCTGAATTTAGAGGAGGAATCCTCTTAGAGAGCTGCACTGCCTGCACTGGGGATGTGTGCCTATCACTGGAGCTGGGCAGTCTGGCTTCGTGTATCCCCTGACCGGGGTGTTACAAGGAATCTCTAAGCTGCAGTAGGAGAATGACTTGGAAGAGTTCAAGAACCTTGCCTACCCAGAGAATCCAAGATTCTGTGACTGGGAGTGATCTGAAAATGAAGGACCAGGCATGACTTGGAGAAGAGCATCTGCCCAGCTGTCCGGCTTGGGTTGTGGTCATAGCAGCAGGGTATAGAGGAGCAAGGGCTGGGGACTGTGGGAGAGCACAGGGAGGAAAAGTAGTTCCCTGGTTCCTTGGAGTGCCCATCTCCGGGAGGAAAAGGTCATGCAGATCACCGAGGAAGGGGGAAGAAAGAAGCTGCAGTTGTTTGCTCTCTGTGTAAAGATCGTGATGGGGGATTATCATTTACTGTTTCTGATGGTCACGGTAATGTGAACTCGGGTGTGACATGTTGGATCCCACAATTGAGGAAACTGAGTCCCGTAGTCTCATGGAGATGGGGGCTTGATCATGATTACACAGTTAGTTACAACCAAGTCTGTCTGAGGCCAAAGCTGAAGGTCTTCCAGTGGCACCAAGAACAGATGGGCCATATGCCCAGCCCAAGGCTTCGGTGTTCAGTAGCCTGAGAGCATTCAGGGAGCTCCCAGTGTCTCAATCACAGATTCTGCTCTCCCTCTGCTACAAGGCATTCATTCTTCATTGTCCATTATTCAGCAACACATATACAGAACTTACAAGGAACTTTAAAAGGTTGGGGGGAAGGAATTCAAAGATAAATTTATTTTATTTGCAAAAAAAATTGGATTCTCTATTTCTTCATAACATGCATTTTCCATGAATTTGTTTATTACAAAAATGGAGCTTATGACATTGTTTTTATGGCTGTTGTATTAGTTCCCTTGGGCTTTTATAACAAAGAACCACCAACTGAGTGGCTTATACCAACTGAAATTCACTCTCACAGTTCTTGAGGCTGGAAGTCCAAAATCAAGGTGTGGGCAGTGCAGTGCCCCCTCTGAGGCTCTGATGGAATCCTTCTTTCTGCTTCTTTCCCCTTCTTTTTCTTATAGCAACTCTCAATCCTTGTTGCTTCTTGCTTGTAGCTGCATTACTCCAGTCTGTGCCTCCACTGGTAAAGACACCAGTCATGTCAGAACCAGGGCCGCCATAATGTTCTCATCTGAACTTGATTACAGCTCCAAAGACCCTGTTTCCAGATAAGTTTATACTCACAGGTACTGGAGGTTAAGACTTCATGTATGTGAGGGCTGAGGAGAGGAAAGGAGGGACATAATTTGACCCATAACCATCATTTAAAAAGCGTCAGCTCTTGCTGTGTTTGTCAGACACTGGCTCCTCTCATAGTGAAATCATCACCCAGAGAGGAAAAGACATCCCTCACAGCAACTCAGTGAGATATTTAGACACCTGGACCTGACACCTACATCTCCAACCTCTTGGTTTTCCTTTTTCACTAATGAAACATGAAAAGGATTCTCCACTGATTCAGAGCAGCTGAGGAATCAGTCCATCAGTACTTCTCAGACTTCGGCAAGCCTTAGAGTTGCCTGGGGGGCTTACTAATTACCTGGAGTTTCTGATTCAGAATGTCGGGGGTGGGGCCAGAGAAGCCACACTGCTAGTACGTCCTCAGGTGAGGTTGACGCTGCCGGCCCAGGAATGCACTTGGAGAACCACTGTTCTCCATCACTGGTGCTCAAGCTTGGTAGCACATTAGAATCACCTGGGAGCTTCTAAAAACTGAGATCCCAGGCTGCACCCCAGACCAATGAAGTCAGAATCTCATCAGTCATTTTAAAATTCCCCAAATGATTTGTGCATCATCCATGGTTGAGAATCATGGCTCCAGACTACGTCAACGGATGTTTTTAGAGAAAAGCCAATCTTCAAGGCATCTGTCTTAAAGGATCCATATTTAATACATAATAAGGTTGTTTAAGTTAACATGGGTGCCCCTGTATTTAAAAGGTGGTCACACCAGAGAGTGTTTATTGAAGGCCTGCTGTGTGCAAGCCTTGGGCAAAGAACTTTGCTAGCACCATACCGTTTAATCCTTGCAACCATGTTACTGTAAAGTACTACTGTAACCTGTGTGCTACAGACAGGAAGAAACTGACACACAGAGGGATGTGTAACTTGCAAGAACTCACACAGCTACTGTGCCGTGGAGCCAGGTTTTGATGCCAGGCTGTCTGGCACCAAAGCCAGTGTGTTAACTGCTATTCTGCCTCCTGATACATGGGAAAGCAGTGTGCGCTCTTTTAAATCCTGCACACATCTGTATTCTCATTTACATTGTTGATCGCTGATGTGATGGGGCCAGTCTCTGCCTCAGTCCCAGTGACTCTGTGTTAGTGGGGTTTGGATTAATGAGGTTTTACTGCACTTGGAAGAGACTATAGCCCTGCGTGATGTGTTCTGAATTTGCATTTCTAATTTTATCCCTTGAAGAGAGGTGGAGGGATGTAGGAACAGGTTTCCTGAGCTGGCAGGCAGAAACCAGAGTATCGGTCCTGTGGCTTCCACCCAGGTGCGTGTGCCTCGGCTAAGTGCCTCCTCTGGGTGGGCCTCTGTTTCTTGTTTCAAACGAGAGGATGGGCCATAGGAAGAGCCCTCTGGAAGGGGGAAAGTGCCTGACCCATGTGTCCCCAGGGTAGCATGGGCGGCTCTTCACATCCAGGGAAAGACTCCGGGTGGACCCCAGTGGGTTGTGTCCTCTTATTCCTGGCCCAGAACAAATTCAGTGATTTTGCAGAATCCTGATGCTAGAATCCCCCACTGTCTGTTTTCTAGGCAGCTTCCCACCCTCTACTTGGACTCCTCCAATGATGGGGATCCTGGTACTTCCCAAATCTTCACAGGGGCAAGATTCATGTTCAGCTTCTCACATCATAGTCTCCTTGTAACAGCCTTGGTATGAAGTAGTTGCTCATTAACCATCTACCAGAGCAAGGAGGAGGAAACTACTAACTTTGGGGAGGAGACAAAGACCTCCAAGAGGACGTCTGAGACATCAGAGTAGGGGAATTGCAAAAGAAGAAACACTGGGAGGGGCAACGCAGGTGTTAGGTGCATCCAAGAGGCACCTAAGTAGTTCTGCTCTGCTGGAAATTGCTAACTTGTGTCAAGCCCACCTTGTCCCACCTCTGCCCTCGGACCACACAGATCCAGCTGTCAGAGGTGTGAAAGGAACATTCCTCAGTATTCCATCTCCATGAGAAATACCCCTGGATGTTTCAGACACTCCTCCCTGGTAGCACCAATTCAGCCCCCTTCCCAGCTCTGCATTCTCTGTCCCCTGAGCCATTCCACTTGCCATGATCCCTTGTAAGGAGTGGTGCTCAGAATCAGTTACAGGACTCCAGGCCCATTGTGGGCACATCGCCTACTGCCTACTGCTCACTCAGCTACCAAGCAATGGTTGGAGAGTTCTCAGAGCCAGCCTCAGAGGGAAAAATGCTGAAAAGCTGTGACCACATCACATCGTCCCCACCTGTCAGAATCAGTGAACTTTGAGTTGTGCCTTAAAACATTCTTCAGCTCTAGAAATGACCCTGTACAAGAATATACATGCTTATGCATGCTCTCATTCTGCCAGCTTTTGGTACCCCCTGCTGGTGAAATCCTGTGACCCTATTGAATTTCAAAACAACAGAAGAAAAAAATCCCAAGTTCAGAAAGCCGTAAGTACTTGAGTTTTAAAGGCTCTGAGGATTCCATGAATTATATGATCATCCCATGAGTCAGATGACTATGAGGGATTTTTTTTTCTTTTTAGCATTCTATAGCTGTAGATATTCTGTGAGTTCTTGGGGAAAAAGAAAACTCTGGCTATAAACATTCCATTAATTCTGCAAACATTCCATTAATTCTGCAAGCATTCCAAGGAGGAAATGCTAAGTTATTAACCAAAAATATTCCTAGGTACAAATATTCTGGTCACAAATTAATCTTATACAGGTTTTCCTTCCCTTCCTTTGCATGTATCTTTTTAAAAGTGCTTATAATTTGTGTTCAGAGCAGGATGACAATCTTTTCTGCACTTCACATCGTAGACTTTTAAATATAAATTTGTGCAACAAATTTATTGGGTACTGGCTATTTGCCAGACATTCAGCTAGAAATTGAAATAGGTACAGAGAGTCAAAAGTACTTCTCCCAAGAGGCTCTTGTGCAAGTGGGAGATAGAGCTGAATCAGTGCATTTGACGGCACTAGTGCTGGGCTGTTGGGGCACCAGACCTTCCTTGATCTCCTGCCAGGGTTCAAAACAGGCATTAACTCTCTTATAGCACCAGACACTTCTTCTTAGCATGCATCATCTTTGTAGGTTTTATATTTGTTGCTGTATTTTATCTGTTGAATATTTGTCTTTGTCATTCATCTCTGCTTGCAGAGGTTCAGAGTCAATAAGCTGTGAGGTCTTCTTTCCCCTTGCAAAGGCTGATATATGCACGTGCTCAGTGGATGAGTTGGGCACGAAGAGAAAGATACAGTTTTGTCTGGATGAGGAGGAATAAGCCTCAAAGGGTGGTGACATTTGGATGACATGAACCATACCATTGAAGGATAAAGAAGAAGTGGCCATGGAGCAGAGTGGGGATCCATTAAGAAATACAGAGTATTACGGAATGCTCTCGGGGTAGGGAGATGGAGTGAGGTGGATGGTGCTTCTTAGTAGGAAGTATGTATGGAAGATAGGCCTGAGTTGACGTCTGGCTTGGAGTATAAGGGTCTTCCCTTCCCAGTGCTCAAATTTGGAACTTCCCCTCTCTGGAGGAAAAAAGGTGGGAGGGGTAGTAAATTAAACTCTTTGGCAACTGGAATGAATAACAATTTTCCAGATAGAGACAGATTCTTTAATATATAAATTTTGAATTTTGAAAGAATAGAGATAAATCCCTAAACTTTATTTTTTTTTGTTGTTTCCTTTTATTGCTTATTTCTTTTCTACCTTAAAGCCACGTTTATTGCCCAAACACCTGTCTGTACATTTTTGATTATTATGCAGCATCATCATTATCATCATGACCATGTGGTGTCAACCATGCCCTACATACTAAGGATGTCATATATTTGATTCTTTTGCAGCACAAGTAGCTTTCCAGTTTTTAAAGATCTTTGTGTTTTGAAGATACTCTGTTCTTAATTTTTTATTAATACAGGTGTTCAGAACTACCCAAACATTTCTATAAAATAGCATTTTTTTTTTTTGTAGAAGCACTGAGACCTTTTTTCATTATGATTATTCCTTTGGAAACCAGTGATTTGTGCCTGAGACAACTGTCTTCATATTATTTTACCCTGAATGGAATGAGTCTGGTTGGGAGTTCTTCCTCCACAGAAATATTGAAACCTCCAAAACATACTCATTTATAGTTTTAAAGTTAATTCTCTTATCAGATTTCCTTTCATTTCCTGCTGGGGCAGTGTGAATGGAGCTTAGATACAGGCAAAGGATCTGCTGTATATCTTTTCAAATTTATGATTAGGAAGGTCACATATACATTTTTAAACACATTCCTTTTTGATAATAAATGAAGAATAAAATTTTGAAATGTCGTCAGCTGCAGACTTACTCATTTTTCTTTCACTGGAGTTCTCCGTGCCCGATGACTGCCTGCTGGTGGTGAGAAAGGGCACAAGTGATCCAACCCGATCATTTCTTGTTGTTCTGCCTGCCTGCAGTAGTTTCACTACTAGAGCAATATGCCTATAGCCAAAGCAGTACAATAAGACGTGTGTCCCCATTCCTGAATGCCCTCTTTTCCCTGGGCTAATTGGGAAAAAAAAAAGACAGTAAGTGAAGAATTGCATTTTAGGCTGCATTTGTCTTCAAATTGTGCCCCAAATGAGAAATGTAAAGGCTCTTCTCTTTTTGGTCTGGATTCCGGGTCCAGATTCATCCTTCACCTTTCTACTCTGACTTCTGTCTCCAGAGTGTGTTCTGCTCTTGTACTGCGTTGGAAAGATCTGTTGTCACTTCTGGTTTTCACCTGGGTTCAGATCATCAGACCCATTACAGAACATGAGGGGGACAAGGAGGCTGTAACTGGTGCCTTTTTATCTCTGGTTCTGTCCCTGAGACATCATCTAGAACAGGCAGGACCCCTCAGGAGGAAGCCACTGCTTCTGTCTGGTGGCCTCCCCCTTACAACTGTCTCCTTTCAGGTTTGGGTTAATGCTTCACTGTCTTGTCTCCCTGGGGCCACAGGTGGTAAATAATTCTCCTCTACACCCTGCCCACCTTCTCAGGAATCCCTCTACAAACAAACCCTCCCGAAATTTTCCTCCCTTGAGTGTGTCGTCTGCAGTTCTTCTGTGCTGTCTACTTTTAGATCAGAGTGGATACAGGCAAACTTAAAGAGGACTTAAGGAACTTGCCCCGAGTCATGTACCTGGATTGGACCGCAGCTGAGCTCCTTTTGAAACACTTTTGAGTCTAGGTTTACCCCCGCCCCTAGTACCTCCTCTGGCAGGGAGGTCATTATCTCCTGAAACTGCGTATCTCATGATCAGGCAGGCTCAACTATAGGAAAGTATTTCCTATATTGCCCTGAATTTGACATCTTTGGGATATCTGTCATTCTGTGTTGAGATAGGAGTGACCAAGACTGAATTCAAAGTCAAGTCTTATTAAGAAAAGAGCAAGGGGCCGGCGCCGCGGCTCACTAGGCTAATCCTCCACCTAGCGGCGCCGGCACACCGGGTTCTAGACCCGGTCGGGGCGCCGGATTCTGTCCCGGTTGCCCCTCTTCCAGGCCAGCTCTCTGCTGTGGCCAGGGAGTGCAGTGGAGGATGGCCCAGGTGCTTGGGCCCTGCACCCCATGGGAGACCAGGAAAAGCACCTGGCTCCTGGCTCCTGCCATCGGATCAGCGCGGTGCGCCGGCCGCAGCGCGCCGGCCGCGGCGGCCATTGGAGGGTGAACCAACGGCAAAGGAAGACCTTTCTCTCTGTCTCTCTCTCTCACTGTCCACTCTGCCTGTCAAAAAAAAAAAAAAAAAAAAAAAAAGAGCAAGAGACCTAGAGAAATTCATCCTCAAGATATTTAATATTAGCCTATAGCCTTCCATACCACAGGAGCATAATAACTATATTTAGATGCATGTGAGTAGACTTCAAAAAAGTCATAGAAAATGGAATTAAAGGATAAGTTTTATTTTTGTGCAAAAAATTTTTGATATCATGTATGTTTTTTCCCTAGGGTACATGTTCCACAAACATACTGATTTTGTAATCTTAACTATTTTAAAATATGAAAATTGTACAGACTTATAGGGCACCACGTGATGTTTCAGTCCATGTGTATGTTGTGTGATATCCACTCAGGTTAATCTTATTTATCTCTTTAAATAGTCAACATTTCTTTACAGTGAACGCATCCAAACCCTATCTTCTAGTATTGTTTGGTTTTGTTTTTCTAGAGAAGCATAGAGTAAATTAACATTATCTGAAGACCCTTGGATATATTGGGAAAACTCAGGGATGGTGTCGGCTTTCCAGAAATATTTGAATAACTATTATATGCAGAAGAGTTAGTCATATTTTTATATCTCTAATGATATATCTAAGACCCATCAGCTAAAATTTAAGGGAATTGGATTTCAGATCCATAAAAGAAGAACTCTTTAACCTTTCAGTTCCCTGGTGAGGTATCAAAGTCTGTAGGATCAGATATAATTCAGAGAGAGAGATGGGACTCCACTGTGGGGCTCTGAATGAAGAGTTCCGGACACTGCAGTAATAGAAAAATGAAACCAACAGCCACCGTGCTTTGAATGTTCAGCATGTGCCAGGCCCTGTGCTCTGTGCATTTTTATTTGCTTTTTATTGATATAAAGAGATTTCATATATTTCATATATACAGTTTTAAGTACATAATGAGACTTCCACCTTCCTCCTCTTTCCTTTCTTTTAATTTTTACAATAACATACTTACAATTTACTTTTTTTTTTTTTTTTTTTTTTTTTTTTTGACAGGCAGAGTGGACAGTGAGAGAGAGAGACAGAGAGAAAGGTCTTCCTTCTGCCGTTGGTTCACCCTCCAATGGCCGCCGCTGCAGCCGGCGCACCGCGCTGATCCTGGCAGGAGCCAGGAGCCAGGTGCTTTTCCTGGTCTCCCATGGGGTGCAGGGCCCAAGCACCTGGGCCATCCTCCACTGCACTCCCTGGCCATAGCAGAGAGCTGGCCTGGAAGAGGGGCGACCGGGACAGAATCCGGCGCCCCAACCGGGACTAGAACCCGGTGTGCCGGCGCCGCAAGGTGGAGGATTAGCCTATTGAGCCACGGCGCCGGCCCTACAATTTACTTTATAACCACAAGCTTAATATTCCATCAAATGAAGAATTCAACAATTAGAAAGTAGAACTACCACTATTCCGCAGAAGTATAGACAAGCACTATAAACAATAATCAAGTCTCAAGATGTCGATTTCACTCATATGTTGCCCTTTTTGTCCTCTGTACCACAAATCAGAGAAAATACATATTTGTCTTTTGAGGTCTTGCTTATTTCACTAAGAATAATGGTCTCCACTTGCATCCATTTTGATGCAAAAGACAGGGTTTCATTCCTTTTAGGGCTGAGTCGTATTCCATTGTGTGTATAGACCACATTTTCTTCATCTAGCCATCAGTTAAGAGCTAAGTCCTGTTGTTTGCCACAGTGTGTAGAGGAAGAGCTCCGGACTTAAAGAGGACTTAAGGAACTTGCCCCAAGTCATGTACCTGGCAGGCAGCTGGGTAGGATGAGAACCCAAGTTGGCCTGACCCTAGGGTCCTGTTGTAAACCTCCTATGGTTGGTGTCAGAATGACCTGGGGAATGTGGTGCTATGCAGAGGTCCAGGCTCCTTCCCATTCCTGGGCCGTTTTGTGCTTTTTCGACTTTTGGGTGATTGCACAGTTTGAGAACCACCATGCTACACTAGTATTGGTATAAATGCCCACCTGGTTCTGAGGCTCTGTTAATCCTTGAGAGTAACTGCACCAAATTCAGCTCAGTTTCCTCCCTCTGAGCTGAGAGATCAGCCTCCACCCTCACCCACTGCCAACAAGCAGCCCCTGCTTCAAAGCACCATTACTCAGTGGGTTATTTCACACGCTCAGTCCCTGCAAGAGGCCATTCTCCATGGTTTTCAAATCTATTTTGAAATTTTTGTCTTTATTTATTAGAGGCAGAGAGATGGGGTTGGGGGCAAAGAGAGAGCACACCCATCTGTTGTTTCATTCCCCAAATGCCAGCTAAAGCCAGGGCTAGGCCAAAGCCAGGAGCCAGGAATCCAATCCATGTCTCCCACTTGGGTGTTAGGGACCCAGTAACTAGCCACATCGCTGCCTCCCAGGGTCTCCATTAGCAGGAACCTGCAGTCAGAAGCCAGAACTGGGAATCCAGCCAGGTTCTCTGACGTGAGATGTGGGTATCTAACTGGCAAGCCAAAGGCTAGCTCCCTGGTCTCTACTTTTATCTCATGAAGACCGTGAGAACTCAAGGATGGGCCTCACCTGCGGCCTGTCTGAGAGTGGAGGAGCATTGTGTAAGTCTCATTTATTTCCTGTTTTAAGCTCCATTATAGAACATGTCCCTTGTTGGGGAAGAGGCATTGTGAGGTTCACATTTCTGAGTAAACAGAAACCATTCCTGGGCTCAGGAGGACCTGGCTGGTTTCCACTTTGACACTGCAGAGCCTATCTTGACTCTATTTCTGGAGAAAGAACCCGGTTCAGGGATTGAAGATGAGGGGTAGAGAAGGAGAACAGTCATCCTCCCAAAGCTTTGATGCAACTGGCACCATCTGACTGTGATTTTTTTCCCCTTGCACATGTCCCAAAGGAAGCTGGCCAAGAAGCAGAAAGAGACACAGAGTGGAGCCCAGAGGGAGATGGGGCCCGTGGCCTCGGCTGACAAACCCACCGCCAAGCTCAGCACCAGCCGCAAGGACGAAGGCTTCTCTTCTAGTTCCCAGGACGTAAATGGATTCAGTAAGTTGAGCCAACAGAAGGGAAGGGGACATCCATGGTCCTACGATCTCTGCTCTAGACCCCTCATGGCGCTCAGGTGCAGCAAGGCCTGAGGTTGGGATGCTTCTCTGGAATGCCCGGGTCTAGGATGAAGGGTCCACCAGGTGAAGACTGGGGGCAGCTCGTCAGGGTGAAAAGGAGTACTTCGGGATCTAGCCTAAAGCAGGTGGAAATGAGAACAAGTCAGCAAAACTGCTGTGGACATAAATAGAGGCCGGTTAAAATAATCATAGCCAAAAGAAGCAGGAGGACTATGCCCTTAGGGGAAAAATGAGACTTACTGAGTTGAGTGACTTAAAATTTCCAAGACTAAGCTTCATGCAAACCACAAAAGGTAAGTGAGTCATGGATCATGACTTCCTCCGTCCTGAATACTCAGGAAACTGAGGCTCAGACAAGCAGCCCCCTCAAAGTCCCACGACTGGTGAGCTCCATGTCCAGGCTAGAACCCATGCCCCGCAAACCCTGACCCAAGCTCCAGCCAGTGCGCAAGTGGCAGTTAGTCAACACCACCCGAGTCCTCTGCAGAGCTAAAAATGTCACCAAGCTAATGAAAGTGGGTAAGGCTTCCAGGTTAGCCGCATCCAAAGGAGAGTGCCGAGATTGCTAACGGATCTGAGGCCACCCTGGTGGTCAGATTCAAGAGAACTGGCTTTTGTTCTTATCTCTCAGCTATGCTATAAGCCAGTTCTTTCCTGGATTTAATAAGCTAGATTGCCCAGCCTCTGCTCCAAATTGGGGAATGCAGAGAACCTCAAAGGATGTGATCATAGACAGGTTTCCTTCCTATACCATGTAAGTTGCAAATGGAAGATACCACATTTAGAAAAACCACTTATGATCCATTTGAAATGATGCGGATCTGTGAGAGGATGAAGGAGGAAAGGAAACCTATTTATTTGCGACTTCTCTGATGCAGATACTGTCCTTCATTTCAGCCCACCATCGTCCTGGGAGGTGGTTAGTGCTACTGATTATCCATCTCATGTTATAGGTGAGCTATGCAAGGCTCAGTGGGCTTGGCTCAACTTTCCAGAGCAACACACCTCATCCCCACTTGATCTGATGCATCCAGGAAGCGAGAGTAACTCAGATCCATGATTCCTAAGCTTAAGTGCTGCACAGAATCCACCCAGGGAGGGTTTCAGACTGCACACATATCTGGGCCCAGCGTTCACTGACTGAATCAGCGTCTGCTGGGGCTGAGGGGTGCAGACAGGACTGTGCAGTTTTTGCAAAGCCTCTCGTGTAGTCATTCTGGTTAAGCAGGCAGCACTTCGGAGGAGGCAGCAAGTCTTTCCAAGCAATGACATGCTGTGTTTAGGAAGAGAGATTATTAGTTAATCTAACAAAAAAGTTGAGAGAAGAGGGAAAAGAATACTCACATACACTGTACCTAGCTTCACCAATTGTTAACTTTTTGGAACATATATTTTCCTTCTCTCTCTCTCTCTTTCTCTGTGTGTGTGTGTGCATGTGTGTGTCAATGCAAATATTTCAAAACCATTTATAAGTTGGGTTGCAGACATCACAACACTCCACACCCAGAGACCTCTGTGTGTGCTCACTAAGAACCAGGATGACTCTGCAACACAGCCACCGGAGTGATCTTACCAAGAGCTGAAACTGTGAATCAGTGTCTCACCTCCCAGTGCAAAACCAGGTTTCCTCAGTGTCGCCACGAGGTTCCTTATTATTTGTTTCTGTGTTGCAGTCCAGGATTCAATCAACTCAATCGTATTTGGTTTCTGTCTCTTCTATTCCTTTCATCCTGAACAGCCCTCCCAACTTTATTTTTTCTTTCAAGATACCTACTTTTGAAAAAAGATATGTTTACTTATTTGAGAGGCAGAGTTACAGAGAGAAGGACAGACAGAGATCTTCCATCTGCTGGTTCTCTCCTCAAATGGTCTCAACAGCCAGGGCAGGGCCAGGCCAAAGTCAGGAGCTTCATTCAGGTCTCCTGTCGCTCCCCCTCTTCGTGGAGGAACGACACTAAGCCCTGCCTAGGCTTCATATCCGAGTCACGGCACCATTATGTCGCTCCCCCTCTTCGTGGAGGAGCAACACTGAACCCTGCGCTGTTCTTTTCGTCTGCTCGGCCCTCCCCGGGTTTGCTGCTGGTTCTTCCCGGGTTGGCTACTATCCCTTCCACCTCCGTGGAAGGGCGGTTCCCCCTGCCACATTCCCCACTTCCACAGGGGAGCGGCACACCGCCGGCCGGCTCTCTCGGGGGCTGCACAGGTGTTCCCCTTAGATGTTCCCCTTAGATGTTCCTGGTGCATGCCGTCTCTCTCCTCCTTTATAGTCCTCCTCCGCCAATCCTAACTCGGCTGCCCACACGCCAAGTACGCTGCTCTCCTCCAATCAGGAGCAAGTCCTACAGTTTATTGGCTGAACTGGAGGCAGCTGTGTAGAAGCTGTTTTCTTCTCTCCCAGCGCCATATTGCGGGAGAGCAGATGCATAGAATAAGTCTTAATTCCAGTAACAGTATAGTCCGAG
The DNA here is from genome assembly GCF_051225735.1 of Oryctolagus cuniculus. NCBI lineage: Eukaryota > Metazoa > Chordata > Mammalia > Lagomorpha > Leporidae > Oryctolagus > Oryctolagus cuniculus. Next base: position 16,750,584 of record NC_142877.1, read on the forward strand.
TTGCTCCCCACAGTCTCCCACATGGGTATAGGGGCCCAAGGACTTGGGCCATCCTCTACTGCTTTCCCAGGCCATAGCAGAGAGCTGAATCGGACGAGGAACAGCCGGGACTAGAACCAGCACCCATATGGGATGCTGGCGCTTCAGGCCAAGGCATTAACCTGCTGTGCCACAGCGCCAGCCCCTACCCTGTATTTTTATCCAAACTCCTTTTATCCCTCCCTCCCCTCTCAGCCTCTAGTAATCAGTGTTATGTGTCCAGATTGAGTTTTGCTGTTTTGTTTTGTTTTGTTTTAGCTGCACGTGTAAGGGAGAACATGCAGTACTTGTCTTTGTGTCTGGCTTATTTCACTCAACATCGTGTCCTCCTGTCCATCCGTTTTGCTGCAGATGACAGGATTTCATTCTTCTTGTGGCTGAATAGTACTCCATTTCATGTATATGTATATTACATATATACGCCACATTTTCTTTATCCGTTAACCTAATGATGGACAGTTTGGTTGATTCCTTATTTTGGCTGTTGTGAAAACTGCTGCTACAAACATAGTGGAGCAGCCATCTCCCTGACACAGTGAGTTCACGTGTTTTCGGTAGATGCCCAGTGCTGAGACTGCTGGGTCAGGTGGCAGATCCATTCTGGTTTTTTTTTTTTTTTTTTTTTTTTTGACAGGCAGAGTGGACAGTGAGAGAGAGAAACAGAGAGAAAGGTTTTCCTTTTTGCGGTTGGTTCACCCAGCACCGCGGATCAGCACCATGCTGATCCGATGGCAGGAGCCAGGTACTTCTCCTGGTCTCCCATGGAGTGCAGGGCCCAAGCACTTGGGCCATCCTCCACTGCACTCCCTGGCCACAGCAGAGAGCTGGCCTGGAAGAGGGGCAACCGGGACAGAATCCGGCGCCCCAACCGGGACTAGAACCCCATGTGCCGGCGCCGCAAGGCGAAGGATTAGCCTATTGAGCCACGGCGCCGCATTCTGGTTCTTAAATAAATCTCCTTGCTGTTTTCCACAATGGCTGCACTAATGTACATTCTCCCAACAGTGAATAAGAGTTCCCCTGTCTCCACATGTTCAGCAGCAGTTTTTCCTCTCTTTTCGATACTGGCCCCTCTGACAGTGGTGAAGTAATAGCTCATTGTGGTGTTGGCTTACCTTTTCCTGAGTGTCTTTAAAGAAAGGACCATCTCCCATATGGACACTGGTTCATGTCCCAGCTGCTCCTCTTCTGATCCAGCTCTCTACTAACAGCCTGGGAGACCAATGGAGGGTGGGCCAGGTACTTGGGCCCCTGCACTCACATGGGAGACCTAGAAGAAGTTCCTGGATCCTGGCATCAGATTGTGGCCATTTGGGGAGTGAACCAGTGGATGGAAGATCTCTCTCTCTCTCTCTCTCTCTCTGTTTTTCCCTCTCTCTATTTGTAACTCTACCTCTTAAGTAAATAAATAAAATCTTAAAAAAAAAAAAAAGAAAAAGGACCATATTGGGCTGTCTGATCCTCTGGCTGTACTGAGTTGTCACTAGCACCCCAGCTTTTGGCTCATGGACAGAGAAGTGTATTTGTAAGTCTAGTTGATTTAAATACTGATCAAATAGTGCCTGTTCATCCCAAACCTTTCCTATACAGTCCAGCCTCTTGTGCTCACTCTCCCATTTCTAAATGCGCCCCAGGAGGACTCTGAATGCCAAAAGATTATAGTCAAAGATCCCTGACAGTCTTGTGCCCTTGAAATTGGGTATTTGGTCTCAAGTTTTTCTGATACCAAATGAAAGCTTAGATAACACTGATTTCTTGGGTTTCAAAGTGAAATATCACCACTGTTTTCACCATGACCCAAAACTTAGATCCTTAAGATGAAAACTCCAGGACTGAGATAGATTAGCTGGTGAGAAATCTGATTCAATGTTTTAAAGGCCAGGCACAGTCTTTCTAAATGAATGGGGAGAGGGGATGTCTGTGTGTGTGTGTGTGTGTGTGTGTGTGTCTTTTACATTTATACACATATATATATGACTACTCCGAAATGTTCGTGAAAGACTGGAATTAAAAGATAAGTTTATTTTTGTGCAAATATATTTGAAATTCTTGGATAGTGGATATTTTTATTATATGCATTTTTCCATTAACTTTTTGAAGAGTCCTCATATACATGAATTTCAAAAAAAAAAAAAAAAAAACCAAAAAAACTTTGGGCCGGCGCCATGGCTCACTGGGCTAATCCTCCGCCTGTGGCACTGGCACCCCAGGTTCTAGTCCCAGATGGGACGCCGGATTCTGTCCCAGTTGCTCCTCTTCCAGTCCAGCTCTCTGCTGTGGCTCAGGAAGGCAGTGGAGGATGGCCCAAGTACTTCGGCCCTGCACCCACATGGGAGACCAGGAGGAAGTACCTGGCTCCTGGCTTTGGATCAGCGCAGCACGCCGGTTGTAGCAGCCATTTGGGGAGTGAACCAATGGAAGGAAGACCTTTCTCTCTGTCTCTCTCTTTCACTGTCTAACTCTGCCTGTCAAAAAAAAAAAAAAAAAAGTTCAATGACATTTTCCAGGTTTTTTTTTTTTTTTTTTTTTTTTTAAGATTTACTTATTTGAAAGGCAGAGTGACAGAGACAGAGAGAAGAGAGAGAGAAATCTTAGATCCACAAGTTCATTCCCCAAATGGCTGCAACAGCCAGATCTGGGCTGGGCTGAGTCAGTCCAGAAGCCTGGACCTCCATCGCATTCCTCCACACCATGGCAGGAGCCAAGTAATTAGGTCATTCTCTGCTGCTTTCCCAGGCGCATTAGCAGGGATCTGGATCAGAAGCAGAGCAGCCAGGACTTGAACCCGGCATTTTGATATGGGATGCTAGCATTATAAGCAGCAATTTAATGCAGTGTGCCACAACACTGGCCCCTCCACAAGCTTTTGGCAGTACCTCCATATGCGTACACAGAGAGGTAGAAGCACACAGAAGCATGTACACATCTATGCCTATACAATCATTCTAATGAAATTGCTTTTAAAAGACAAAAGGCAAATTTTAATTGACTTATATTCAATTATGAAATTTGCATTTATCCAAATTGCAGAATATTTTAGTGCTCTCTCTGCGCATTTGATGTCCTGTGGCTACAGCTGCAAACATACTCAGGGGGTTGTTTGAATGCCCTAGAATGCATCAGCTACCTTTTAAAATGCCCTGTGGAACCACTGGGATGCGATTTAAGGGGAAAAAACTGTAAGTAATGCTTACACTGGAGATGGAGAAATTGCTTCTGAAATCACCCTGATGTATGTAAAATTGAATCTATTTTCGTGACATTAGGGAAGTGACTGTCTGGCTTCTGAATTGGCGTCTTTGGGAGGCACTGAGATTATGTGCAAATTTTGAGGCGGCATTGAGAGAGGCAGGGCACAAGAATAGTGGTTGCATTGGAAAAGATTACACAAGAATGTGCCTTGAGCAATTATTTCATTATTGAACAGGTGGGCCCTTGCCTAATTCAAATTCTGCCTCTCCCTGCATAGGTTTATTTTCTGAGGTTTTCTATTCCACGTGACTGCTTAGTTCTGCAACATCTACTCAATCAAGTCTCCTAATATTGTATAGGAATCTGACCTCAGGGACTCAGGGGTGATGGGGCTTTGTCAGATATAGGCCATTGCTTTGGAATGCATTAGCATTCTTTAAAAGAGAATACCTGTCACATTTCAAGGACAAACAGTGTGCATTGTTTTCCATTTAGAGAAATGCTAGCTTTTTTTATGTCATCTGATTTTTATCGTATTGCCTTGTGTACTTGCAATTTTTTTCTATAATCTTTGGCTCACTGGTGTCATTTTCTGGGTCTTTATTCCTGTGCCCCCTTTATATATCCATGATTAAGTCTTCTTCTTTATCTCTTGTTTATATGTCATCATCTCCTTGCTCGTTTTCAGTCTAAACAAAAGTGCTTCAATACAAACCCTATCGAATTCCCATGGTTTAGGTGCTTGGTCGTCCACCCTTATCATAATGGCATTTAACAGACTCACTTGCTCTCCGGGTGCCTCTAGTTAATTCTGTCTTCATTTGTATGCTTCTGCCTATTGAATGGTCCCATGTCTGGCAGGTGAAGGGTCATCAGACACTGGACCATTTGATGAATGGTAAGTAGGTAATGAATCCTGGACCCCAAAGCAGGTTGTCTCCTTTCTAAACCAAGCATCTTTGTCTTCCTCCCAACCTTTAGCTATCTCTCTACCAGGAAGCTGGGCAGATATTAAATTGGACTGCTTGTTGGCAGGGCAGTGCTGATTCTGGTTCCCCTGCTCACCAAAACTCCTGCAGGAAAGTGGCTGTTCCGTGAGTGCTCTCAGACAGGTTTTCTGGGCACTGTTCTCACCAGGAGCCTCTTAAGAAAGGTGGACCCTCCCTAAGTGGATCCAGAGAGAGATGAACAACAAAATAACCCCTAACAGAGAGTTCACAGCTGGGCAGGAGAGACAGAAGGTCCAGCAAAGATGGTCTTTGCTATCCTACTCAGTGCAGTAGCAGCCTGCACAGAGAGCCCCTGGACCCTTTGCCTAGCTGAGTTCCTCCTAAGGTGACCAAGATATACCTAGAGGTCAGCACACAACAGCCTTAGGAGATACTTGCTGCTTAGGAAGATGTCAAGTCTTAAAACCCTGTCCTCCTTCTCGTTCCATCAGTACACAGGGTTTCTTTGTGGGCAGGTCAGGGACTGTCCAAGTTTGATGCTCTCACAGGACGGTTCCGCAGAAATGGGGCATATTATATATTAATGTGAACTGTCACAAAACAGACCGAACACTGGAGTAAGGGAAAGGGTTTATTAGGGAAAACTCAGTAGACTGGAGGGGAGGGGTGAAGAGGGAAAAAGAGAGAAGGAGACTGTAAGAGAGAGACAGAGAGGAGAGAGAAGAGAGAGGAGAGGAGGAGAGGAGCCGAGCCACATATTCAGGAACAGGTCCTTTTAAAACTTTGCCTGAGGGCGGGCAGGGAAACAGGAGCAGTGAATCCCATTAGGTTGGGGGTGGAGCTTGGCACAGGTAGTTTGGGCCATGTGGCTACCTGGCTTTCAGTAAAGGCGGCAGGAACAGGATATAGAATGTAAATCAAGGTGCAGATCACACCACAGATAAGACTGCACCAGTTTCCTAACAGGGCAGGCAAAAGGAAGCACTAGGCAAAAATGTTAGACTGATTATTTTAGTTACATAACTAAAGCAATTCAAAAAGCAGAGATAGGTCATGACTTTAAAACACTTCTGGTGAACTCCCTCTATGGATTCCTTGACTCTTTAAGGAGGACAATGAACCAGATGAAGAAATGGGTTCCTGGGCAAATTGGCTGACCTTGGTGTCTGTCTCTGGGAAAACTCTTGACTTAATGATACGTCGCGCTAAGGATTGCTACCTTTGTGCAGGACCTTCTCTGGGTCCTTTGCTAGATGCTGCCCACATCTTATCTCTTATCTTCAAAACAGTGCAACCACATAGGAGTTCTTACCTTGATTTCATAAGTGATATCATCGCGGCTCCTGAAGTAAAGGCTACAATCTTACGCACGTCCTTCTTGGCCTCCATGATTTTAGATCAGTCCATTCTCTTATGATGGCCTGAAGCTCTAACCCATCAGATACCCACTGAGCATTGAGGGAGAGAAATATGGGGATAAAATTCATGCCAAAACCTCCAGATCCGGGAACACATCTGGTTCCAGCACTTCTCATAGTGAATTCTGTCCTCTATTGGTCTCAAATCTGTTTCCTGGAGCTTCCATCCATTGATTTCCTGTTCTTGCTCACAAGCATATGTTGGTCAGCAACCATGTACTGGCCTTGTCTGCCCTTCGGTGTCAGTAAGGTACCAGAATCAGTCTTGGTTTTCTTGCAACATCCACTCCTGTGCCAGCTAATTGTCAGCCCCCAGTCAGCCATCCCTTCTGAAAATCCCAATTGGCTTTGTCTCCATCTCGGCTATGCCCCTGGAGTATGTGGTTCCCAAGATCACCAAGACTGTCTATTCCACACTAAGTCATGGGAAGTGGGGCCGCCATTATCACCTTAATTCTAGATCTCAAACCTGATCTGTAATACCCCGCTTGGGTTCTGATTCACCGGCTAATGCCCATGATATGGCTGCTCATGTAGAGGGCCTGGCTTTCAGGTGGCTGCCTCTTTCAGCCCAGGAGAAGATAATTTGCGGTGCCCAAGCAAAGGAGACTTTATATTTGTGCTCTTTGTTCCTGGTTAGATTTGATCCTGTTACCACAGTCTACCAAAATATTTTTTATCTCTAGTCATTCAGCCAATGAGGTCACTTAATCTTCCCAGTTTGGGACCTTGAAATATAATAATTATTACTGTTCTAATGATAAATAATTACAAAATAATTTTATAAAATATGAATATAGTAATTATTAATATTTATGATCCTAACAATCTACTGAGCTTGAAGTGTGGGGCCTATTTCCATACTGAGTTTTTTTTATATGCAATCCTATCTCATTGGTGTGTTGGGAAAATTAAATGATTGTTATGATTATACCTGATGATTTCCAGTGAGGAAACTGAGGCTTAAAAACAGTAAGTAACTTGCCTAAGGCTTCATTCCTTAAAACAACAGGACTCAAACCTAGATCTGTCTGATGATGCCCCTAAGCCTACAGCCAACACCATTCTCTATACTGCCTTCTGAAAGGCAGGTGTTATTACTCCAATTTTATGATAAGGAAACTTAAGCCCACAGACTTTGAGCCATTTTCTCGAAGCATGGTCTCCACATGAGCTGCATCCCATCACCTAGGAACTTTGTTACAAGACAGTTCTTGGGCCCCACCTCAGGTCTGCTGAACCCAAAACTCAGTCGTAGGGGTTTTGAGGGAAGAGGTCCCAGCAATCCGCTTCTAACACAGTTTCCAGGTGATTGAGATGAACGCAGGATTCCCAGACCCCAGAGCTTTAGTTCTTCATGCTAAGTTGTCTGGTAATAGCAGGGAATTAGTGACGCCTGCGTGAGAAATGCTCTGGTTCCCCCTTCCCAGGGTGGATGCATCAAGAGGACATTGCTCTGGGGCTGGCACTGTGGTGTAGCAGGTAAAGCCACTGCCTGCAGTGCTGGCATCCCATATGAGCACCGGTTCAAGCCCTGGCTGCTCCACTTCTGATCCGGCTCTCTGCTATGGCCTGGAAAACAATAGAAGATGGCCCAAGTGCTTGAGCCATTGCACCTGTGTGGGAGACCTGGCGGAGGCTCTTGGCTCCTGGCTTTGGATTGGCCCAGCTTTGGCCATTGCGGCCATCTGGAGAGTGAACCAGCAGATGGAAGAATGATCTCTCCCCCTCCCCTCTAGCTCCCTCTCCCTCTCCCCTCTCCCTCTCCCCTCTCCCTCTCCCTCTTCCTCTCCCTCTTCCTCTCCCTCTTCCTTCTTCCTCTTCCCCTCTCTCCCTCTCTCCCTCTCTCCCTCTCTCCCTCTCTCCCTCTCTCCCTCTCTCCCCTCCTTCTCTCCTTCTCCATCTGCCTCTGCCTCTGGCTCTCTGTTATTCTGCCTTTCAAATAAATAAATTTTTTTGTTTACAGGCAGAGTGGACAGTGAGAGACAGAGAGAAAGGTCTTTCCTTGCCGTTGGTTCACCCTCCAATGGCCGCTGCGGCCGGCGCACCGCGCTGATCCGAAGCCAGGAGCCAGGTGCTTCCCCTGGTCTCCCATGGGGTGCAGGGCCCAAGGACTTGGGCCATCCTCCACTGCACTCCCGGGCCACAGCAGAGAGCTGGCCTGGAAGAGGGGCAACCAGGACAGAATCCAGTGCCCCGACCGGGACTAGAACCCGGTGTGCCGGCGCTGCTAGGTGGAGGATTAGCCTGTGGAGCCATGGCGCCAGCCTCAAATAAATAAATCTTTAAAGAAAAAAAAAAGAGGACATTTCCATCAAGGGCACTGGACCTGAAGGCTGCTTAAGTCCACTAATAGCTTTGAGAGTTCCCAACTCTGAGGGATCCTTTCAGCTTTCTTGGGGATATTCTTTTCTTTTGTCTAAAATGTGGACAATCTAAGAATCACAATTGAAATGTTGGAAATTTACAAGGAAAAGCAATGATGAGTCACAGAGAAACCAAGCACTCAACAGAGCATCGTGGAGACAAATTTTTAAAAACGAAAACGTTCTGTTTGGAGGAATATATATATATATATATATATATATATATATATATATATATATATATTCCATTTATTCCAGGAGCAAATTGAACCTAGGAGAAGAATTGAATGTTACAAGCTTGCCACCTTCAGTTTTATTGACTATTTTACAGGGATTGCTGAGTATTTTGTAATCACAGACTTTACTGACAGATTAAAGGTCAAACTTACCAAGTGTCTGAAAACCCAGAGTTGAATGGAATTGTGTACTCCTTGGAAGCGCAAAATGAAAATGTAGTTAGCATTCAGAAAGTGGACAAATTACCCATCACAACAATAAGGAATTAAATTAAGACAAGCTTCAGAGACAAACATTAGACTCAAAAATGGATATAATAGTTGCAAAAGACATAGTCATAATGAAAAATTGCCCTAGATGTCATCTCATCCAACCTCCAGTCTCAAAAGCAAAAAATTGAGTCCCTATGGGTTTTCTCAAGATCTCTCATTGAGTCGCTAACAGAACTGGCATTAGAATTGGGGCTGTTGCCATTCTAATCCTCGTCCCATGGTCTCCTTCAAAAAAATGATGTGTAGTCAGTAATGGTTTATCTTTGGTATTTTCTGTAGAACCTCAATATGATTTCTGCATAAATAGAACCTTCTCAAATTGAATTATACTTTCCATTTCCTGGTTATGGGAGTAGCCAAGGTGTTCCTTTAAATATTCATTGAATGCCAACTATATATGGCATGCATTGTAAGGCTTCCAAATATAAATAAGACATGGTCTCTGCCTTCAAGGGTATTACTGTCCTCCAAGAGGAAACTTGTAAGTGGATTAGTTTCAATAAATGTGATAAGTGATAGAGAAAAGGCATGTAGAATGTCTCAGGAATGCTGATCAGAGACTCAGCAAGTGATTCATTCTGCCTAAGTGAATTAGAGAGTGCTATAGAAGGAGATGGATTCTGACTTGAAGGGGGTACAAGAAAAAATCGTCCCAGGTGGGAGAGACAAGTCGCTGCTGTGAGGAGCAGGATGGACTGAGAGAAGTAGGGTTGGAGTCCACAGCACTGTGCTAAGCACCTATGGCTGGAGGTGAGGCTGGAATAGTAGCCAATACCTGCCTGGAGAGCTCTTTCCATCTGTGGACAACTGAAATTCCCTTCCCAGGAAGGGTAACCTGTTTGGAAAGTAGCATGATCTCAGTGATACATCCCCTTAGGTTAGTGTTGGAAGCTGGCCTCCTATCTCCTGGAGTTTCGTAGATTCATCTTTGCATTGCAGATACGTAGAGGCCATTCTATCATGACAGACCTCCACTTGCAGTGGGAGCTGGCCCAGCCATTCCTTCTCAACACCTTTTCACACACCTCAGTAAAGCTACAAAACTCAAGTTGCTTTTGACAATTTATGCCAGGCCACTACATCTAGAGAAGAAAATAGAATTATTCTCTATACCTCACAGGTGGTCCTGAATTATAACAGGGCACTTAGAAAGTGCTTGTTAAAGTAATCAGGGATAAAGAAGTGATGTTGAAAATGTAAATATATAGTTGCTAGGTAGCAGAATCAACCGAGCTTAGAGACCATTTTTCCTCTCAGCTCAAAGCTACAGCCTTAGTAAGCTGAAAACACAGAGAATTCTACTAGCTAACATTTTGAGTCATTCCTGGACAAAACACGTTACATGCCTCATTTCATTTAATAATCTCAACAACAACTTTATGAGGCAAGATAAGAAACTGAGGCTCAGAGAATTTAGATCACTTTCAGGGCCACACAGCTACCAAGAAGCCAAACCCAGCTGTGAGCCAGGATTTATGTGGCAAGCAGATTCTCCTTGAGACACTTTGTTTGCTTCCCTTTCATGCTCATTTTTCTTGTCCTCTCCGGGCACTTCTTCTAGGTGTCCTTCGTGGGTTCCTACTCTTGTTCCCAGCCTCCAACCACTGAAACAGACTTCAGCCCTCACTCTCTTCTGCTTACACTCACTCTAGGTGGGTGGTGATACTAAATGATAAAATGAAACAGGAAACAGCCCAATTTAAGCATAAGAGGGGAGTTTAAATATAGACAGGCTAGTTTTGAGGGACTGTTGAGTCATTGAAGAGATGTCAGATAAGCAGTTGGATCTGTGGGCCTGGAGCTCAGCAGACGAGTGCATCTAGAGATACCAGTGTTTGCTGCATTTTGCACATAAGACTGGAGTCTTTTCTGTGCGCTAGTAAATTGAGACCCATTGTGGGAAAACACACTGCCCTCTGGTCACTCAGCATGTTAGTGGAAGAACCAGACTTTGAACCAAGATTTACTTAAAGGGGTGCCTATCAAAAAACAGTCAAAGATGAGGGCATAAAATTAAAACAGGAATGTGGGGCCAGGGCTGTGGCTCAGTGGGTTAAAGCCCCAGCCTGCAGGGCCAACCTCCCATATGGGTGCCGGTTTGGGACACAGCTGCCCCACTTCCAATCCAGCTGTCTGCTGTGGACTGGGAAAGCAGTGGAAGATGTCCAACTCCTTGGGCCCCTGCACCTGTGTAGGAGACCCAGAAGAAGTTCCGGGCTCCTGGCTTCGGATCAGCTCTGCTCTGGCCATTGTGGTCATTTGCGGAATGGATGGAAGTGGATGGAAGACCTTCCTCTCTCTCTCTGGCTCTACCTTTCTCTGTAACTCTGTATTTCAAATAAATAAATAAATAAATCTTTAAAAAAAAAAAACAGGGAACTATAAAAGGGGCTGTAAGTGCAGACCCTTGGGTAATTCCTGTGGATCCTGTGATAGAACCCAGTGTTTGTGAGTTAATTTTAGGGTTGGGTGACACCATGGTTGTGTCCTCAGCCCAGGTGTCAGTATTCAGGGTAGAATTTTGTGCCAAGAACTGGAAGTCAGGTTTATATATTAGTGATCTGGAATGGATCCATATATCTTGGAATGTCAATGAAAGGGCCATAGAGTTGAGTGTGACCAAGATTGAAAAGTAGCGTTTGAGGAAGCAGATGAAAAGCACCAAAGACCAGGTCAGGCAAAATCCCTCTGTCACTGCATTCCCATCGCCAGTCTCTGGTGGCCCCTATACACTTTTTTTTTTTTTTTTTTTTTTTTTTTTTTGACAGGCAGAGTGGACAGTGAGAGAGAGAGACAGAGAGAAAGGTCTTCCTTTGCCATTGGTTCACCCTCCAATGGCCGCCGCGGCCGGCGCGCTGCGGCCGGCGCACCGCGCTGATCCGATGGCAGGAGCCAGGAGCCAGGTGCTTTTCCTGGTCTCCCATGGGGTGCAGGGCCCAAGCACCTGGGCCATCCTCCACTGCACGCCCTGGCCACAGCAGAGGGCTGGCCTGGAAGAGGGGCAACCGGGACAGAATCCGGCGCCCCGACCGGGACTAGAACCCGGTGTGCCGGCGCCGCTAGGCGGAGGATTAGCCTAGTGAGCCGCGGCGCCGGCCCCCCTATACACTTTTAAAGGGATATTTCTTGACATATTGATACCCAGCACCACCTGACCTTTTGTGGGATAAATCAATGAAGTTTAGAATACTGCCCACACCATTAGACATCAGATAACACCTCAGATTAACACTGGACTCCAGAATACATGGATGTCAGATGAGCAGGAGATGCCACCAACATGAATCATAACAAACAAGAAATGTCACTTCTACTCTCCAAAAACCTATATGTAGGAAACACAAACAGCAGTTACATAGATTGGTGTACCCAGTAGAGGTGTGTTCAGAGCTATCAGAATGTTGCCTGGTGAGGAAGGACTGCCTTGGCCCATTAACCATGTGATTTGTCTCTGTTCAGATGGTTTCCGTTTCACCTTTCCAATATATGAGTTGATTTCCTAATTATATGGAGGCTAGAAATGAAATAAAATTTCAATTCCCCTTAACAGCAAGGACACATTCAGCAGTCATAGCATAGATTAATCTTCACATGCTCTTCTCTCTCACCTCCCACATCAAATTCCACACCAAGTTTTAGTTATTCCACGTCTTCAATGTATCTAGAACCCATGTACTTTTCTTGCTACAACCATGACCTCCATCCTTATCCAAATAAGCATCTCTTCCCCCTGTATGATCCACAGCCCCTAAATAATCTTTACAGCCATTCTTGTCATTCTCATGTCCATTTTGGGAGGTAACAACCAGGGAGATCTTTTCAAGGGAAATCAAAACATGTTGCCTTACTTGTCTCTGACTTAAAACAATTTTCTTGCTTCTGATTGTTGTTAAACTAAAGTCCAAAGTCTCCATCCTGACCTTACATCCTGACCTGCGAACTTCTCTCAGGCTCTTACATCTTACTACCCCATTCCCTATGAATTCTAGCCAAACTCTGTTCTCGCAGTACATAACCTTTCCCACACTCCTTCTGCCATAAGACCTTTGTCCATGCCATCGTCTTATCTAGAGCAGGAGTGGGCAAACTTGGCCAAATCAAGCTGACTTTGTTAATGTAATAAAATTTTATTGGAACAGCCATGCTTATCTGTTTATCTATGCCCTATAGCTGCTTTTGTGCTATGATGGTAGAGTTAACTAGTTACCAAAGATACCATCTAGCCCACAAAGCCTAAAATATTTACTCTCTAGATATACAAATGTTTTTCAACCCCTCATTTATAGCACTGGCTATGCCCACACTCTTTTTCTTGTTGACTAATTTAGATTTCAATTCATGCATTTCTTTCTTTCCTGGATCTCTTGTCTCTCCTTACCAGATTACATTTAGATTTTCTGATGCTATCATAGAATTGTGATCCTTTTTTTCAGCATTGACTTCAGTCTCCAAATGGGTTTAGTTAACATCTGTCCCCTCTACTAGAGAGCAAGCTCTGATAGGGCGAGACAATTTATTTTTTGCTTACTACTATATATTCTTCATGTAGCACAGTGTGTAGCACAGAATAGGCACCCCAAACCCTTGTTGATGAATGGATGGTTGAGTAGATTGATAGGTGGATAAGACAGGCATAGAAATCCTATGATTCAGTTAAAATTGATAGGAATTTTTAAGAAACCTGATACAATGATACCACACAAAGTTGGCCTGTTTTCAGGATCCTGCATTGAATGCAGACAGAAAAAAATTAAATGATTTTTCTTGCCAGTCATATACTGCATGGAATTTAGCCTCTTTCCCACTCCTGCCACCAATTTCTAATATGCCAATACCAAAGAGAATTTTACAAATCTCTGTTTATGACTCCTTCAAGTCTTGTAGTTGCTACTCAAATTCTCATCAAGAAGTCAGTCATCCATTGCTCTGTGAATGTGATACCATCATTCTTCCAATAGTAGGAGAATGGGCTATCAGCTGCAAGTGTTCAGAGCACAGACAAAGGCAGAGATTCACCTGGGAGGAAAAGCAGCAGAAATATCAACAGAGGTTCTGCATATATGTTCTCATATAGCCATGAGAACATTGGTTTGTCCCAGGAGGTTAGTTATGTTCTGAGAGAAAAAGGACACCTGCCACATGGGTCCAGTCTGTGTGATCATGGAGGACGGGCTTCCCACAACACTTGTTTGAGATCCAAAGTACTTCCTTAGTTCGTTCGTTCGTTCTTTCTTTCTTTCTTTCTTTGACAGGCAGAGTGGACAGTGAGAGAGAGAGACACAGAGAAAGGTCTTCCTTTGCCGTTGGTTCACTCTCCAATGGCTGCTGCGGCCAGCACACTGCAGCTGGCGCACCGCGGTGATCTGATGGCAGGAGCCAGGTGCTTCTCCTAGTCTCCTATGGGGTATAGGGCCCAAGTACTTGGGCCATCCTCCACTGCATTCCCTGGCCACAGCAGAGAGCTGGCCTGGAAGAGGGGCAACCAGGACAGAATCTGGCGCCCCAACCAGGACTAGAACCCGGTGTGCCAATGCCGCAAGGCGGAGGATTAGCCTAATGAGCCGTGGTGCCGGCCCCAAAGTGCTTCCTTAGTTACGAAAACTTGCTTGCTAGTTCTAAAGGAAGATCTTTGGACCAAACTTTATTTCTAGGTGAGAAGAGGCAAAGATGAGTTGAAAAAATATCAGAAGGATATAGAAACAGCTTCCTTGGGCTACTTTAAGATGGGCAGTATTATGGAGGAGTTGAATTCTAAGTGATGAGTGGTCAGAGTTAGTCAAGACAAGAAAAGAGAAATGGGTTATTGATACTTGTTTTGGTGTAACATCACCAAACAAGCATTATATTTTGCTCACAATGTTGTATTCCTAGATTTTGGACAGGATACTGTCTGCTTGAAAATATGGAGCCTCAGCTGGAATGACATGAATGCCTGAAAATGACGTAACAGCTCTCCTAGGCCCGCATGCCTGGGACCTCAGCTCTTCATCTGGTAGCATTTGCTAAGGGTGGAATACCCATCCCGTGGCTCCATCATTTGCATGAATGACCCCAGAGCTGAAATGACTCTAACACTTGGAGTACTCTACACGGCTCTCTCTGTACTCATCTAATTTACTCTTCCTTTTAGCATGGCAGACTCTCAGTCATCAGACTTCTTATATGATGGCCAGCTCCCCACAGGGTGACTCTTTCAAGAAAGCCACAAGGAATGCAGGGCCTCTGAAAAGCTAGGTCCAGAACTTCCCAGCAACACTTCTGCCACTAATCATTAAAATCAGTCATGTGTCAGCCTGAATTGAAAGGAGTGAAGAAGCAGCTTCATCTTTTTATAGGAGAAATGTCATGTGCCTATAGGAAGTGTATCAGTGGTGGTCATCTTGGAGACAAACACGCTATTCTAAAAGCAGAACTACATGCACAGGGACACAGATATGTGCAGAAAGTCTATATGGCTCAATTTGATCATGAATAAATAGGTTTGTGCAATCTTTAGTGTCCACTTTGGTTTGAATGATAACTCTGCTGTTACTACTACATGGCTTGGCAGGGTCTCTGAAGAATATCTCGGATCTGAAAAGAACTTTTCCTTTCTTGTACAATACCTTGTTAGTGTAAATGTGTGTCCTAAAATACAGAGTCCAAAAGACATCAATCATGTTAACTTCTCCCTAGAGCTTGAGAGAATGTGAAAGGCTGAGGCTGGCGTTTATATCTCTGTCCACGGTGCTGGTCCTCCTTCAGTCAGGCTGTCCCTGACCCTTTTCCCAGGAAGCCCCTTCTCTTGGATTTATAATTATGAACAGTTTGACCTTTCATGGTTTTCAGAGACCAGCTTCATGGGGTTAAGTAGTAAAAGATGAACTTGGAGAGGTAATCAAGGACTGTGTCTTAAATAGTCTCATGTGTTAGAGACTTTAAAATTTATTGTCTTCTGCAAGGAGCCAACACAGATTTGAGAAGTAAAAGGGGAGAGTTGAGTTTGATTTTAGAAATATCATCTTGGTAACAGGGAGGTGAATGTGTTGGAGTAGGAGTGGATGAGACTAA
Source organism: Oryctolagus cuniculus (assembly GCF_051225735.1). Taxonomy (NCBI): domain Eukaryota; kingdom Metazoa; phylum Chordata; class Mammalia; order Lagomorpha; family Leporidae; genus Oryctolagus; species Oryctolagus cuniculus. The sequence continues at coordinate 16,766,108 of NC_142877.1, forward strand.
TAACATGTTAGTGTTGTTTCTATTATATATATCAGATATCAAGTGAAGTGACTTAGCACAAAATACTGGTGCACATGGTATGTTCTTCCCCCCACACATATCCACAGACATATACAAATATACGCTTACATAATTAGCAGTCAACCCAATTGGTGTGGCTACCTCTTCACAATGAAGTAGTTGTAAAGGAGGTACTCCAGATTATTCTAATCTGGGAGCCATTTTTAAGTCCAGAGTATTGATTAGATCACCTTGATCACTCAGTATTTTAAGCAGTCCATACTTTTGAGAATTCAATACATGAAAATATTTGGACACGTTTGATTTTGAAATGAGTGTCCTTATTCAGTTGAAGTCTCTATGGGCCAATTCCATTTTTCCAAGGTGAAAACCCCTTTCATCTTCAGGATCTTTGATCTGGGTTAGATGAAATTCCCTCTGATCTACAGATGTGACAGAGGCTCAGGAAGTAAGAGAGTAAGCAGAGTCACTTCTGTTTCTACTACATTGGAGACCAAGTGTTTGGCTACTGAGTCTCTAGCCAGCTGTGCTCCAGCAAATACATGCACTTGCAAATCTGGTCCCTGGACACTCACTCTGTAATGCTTTTCATTCTGCCCTATTACTCTCCTCTCAAACTGATCCATCAACAAAGGTTTACCTAATTATGTTGTTGTTATATTTTACTGATAGACTATCTACTTTCTTTACCATTCTACAATTTAAAACGCAAATCTCACTATGCCACTGCCTGACCTAAAACCTGTCACTGACTACCCTTTGCCCTCAGGATGAAATTCAGATGTACCCCATGAACCACAAGGGCCAGAATGAGCTGATTCCTGTGAACATCTCTAGTCTCATCTCTGGCCACATGGCTTGCTCAGTTCAGACCAATCATATTGATTTCTCCCAATGTTTTGAAAATGGTAAGAATTTTCCAGTGTCTTCGCACCTACAATTATGTTCCTCTTTCCAAAACATTCTTCCCTGCTCTGTCTTTCATTGTTTAGCCACAGACAGTCTTTCAAGTCCATGATTCAATATCACCTTTTGGTGCTTTTCCTGAATCTCTGGTCTAAACAGTTGCCACTTACTTTTCACAATAAAATTATGTTCCAGTCCCTCTTAGTATATATCAGAATATCATGTATGCAGATGTTTGTTTATTCAAGTGGTTTTTCTTGTGTCTGCCTTCTTCGTCAGACTGTTAAATCACAGTGCACAGAGCACCTCTGTTTTGGCTACCACCACATCACTGGAGACTGCTATGGTGTTTGGCAAAGGATAGATGATTGATCAGTATCTGTGTAATGAATAATTATGTTAATTTTGCAGCCAAGATGGATCGCAGTGGCTCACTTTTAGCTATTCAGCATTCACCCAGCTGTTTTATGCATTGTAGCAAGAAGGAAGTTGCTAACGTGGTTTGACGGCTTTAATCCCATGGTAGGTGGTGAGGAGACCAGGAAAGAGACTTTGGTCCTAGTCTAGGAGAGAGAGAGAGAGTTCACTGTGCACCTCCATCTCTTACAAAGTCCTACCCCTGGTGTCTCTATCCTAGTCATAGTTCTAACAACCGCATCACTTAGTGCAGGCTTCCTTGGACTCCTGTATTCACTGCAGCCCAGGAAGACTCTGGAAACACTTTGTGTCCTTGCTGCCCCTTCCCTCCTGACTTCTCCCTCTCTCCCCTGAAGCACTTTATGCTTCTAGCCTTTCACCCTTCCTCAGCCACAGGTTACCGCTTTCCAACTTTCTGCCTTTTAGGTCTTTGCAATGTCTGGAATAATTCGAAAACTCAACTTTCTATATGCATTAAGGAACATGCCTCATTGTTTTTAAAGAGGATTACAGAAGAAACTAGCATTGGTTTTGCTGAAGGACTACGTTAGTTGCTGTGCACATGTCATTTAATTCTTTCACAAATGTAGAGACAGAGGTTCAGAGAGAAGTGGCGTGCCTGAGGTCACATAGCTATGTAAGTGGTAGGGCTGAGATTCAAAACTAATCTTTTTCCTGCATATTATCCTACTCCTATGAAGTACCTCTCCAAATAATGAGAGATATGCAGACACTTCTGAAGCCACTGCGGATGGCATCCTTGAATAGTGATATCTTGAAATCCCAGGGCATGGACTTTTCCTTACTGCTTCTCTCTTTAAGATCGCATTACCCTCTTCCAATATCAGAGCATAACAATCTTCAGAATGAGCTACCATTCATTCATTCAACAATTTTTGAATGAACGCCTACTATATGTCCCTTGTAGGTACAAGATGTGTTAGACACTCTTGTGCTACACTAGTGAATAATGCAGAAATTTAAATTTTTCACTCTCCAGACTTTATATTCAAGTGGTAGTAAGAAGTGGAAAGATGGAAAATAAACAATGGGCAATAAAATATAAGTAAATATGTGCTACGATAGAAAGTGATAAGTACTATGAAATAATAGCAGGTTGAATGGGATTAGGAGTCACTAGCTGAGGAAAATTGCAGTTTTACATATGACATTTGATCAAAAACTTTTAAAAGACAACAAATGTAAGTCAAGCCAGGAAAGAGTGTCCCAGCTGGAGGCCCCAGGGGAAACCTATGCCTTATATGTTCAAGGAAAAGCAAGAAATTCAAGATTCTTTCCCAGCCGGAAGAACCCAGGGTTTGTTTGTTTTTCTTTGTTTTGTTTTGTTTGCTTGTTTGTTTTTTTAAAGTTGAACAGAGAGCATGATTTATTTAAAGGCAAAAGGACAGTACACACTCAGATGTAAGTGTGGGCAACCTCAAAAGAGAGAACTGCACCTACCCAGGCTGGGATCCTCCTTTTCACAGGATGAGCGTGGTGTTCAGGGCAGGGCCTAATTGAATGTCCAAAAGAAGCAGGATTTGGGGTGGGGCTGCAGGGCTCCTGGTCCCCAGGGAGTTGTCATGGCCTCTAGGCCATGATGGAAAATGAAGCTTAGCAGCCTAGCAAAGCAGGGAGCAATTTTTTAATTATAAAAACTCCAGATTCTTCTTTATTAGAAGCTTGGGGGATAGAAACCAGAGGATCCCGTAAGAGATGTATAGATTCTTCCAGAAGGCATCATTGTAAATGGGTTGAATCCAAGATGCTTCCAAAGACCCTTTACCTACCGGGGCTGAATACCATTGTCATCCTCACCTTCTAAGGCAGAAAGCAAACCCTGTAGTATTTAGCTTCTTTGTTCTTGATCAAACATGTCCATTTTACATAAATCTCTCCTGGACTTTCTACTTTCAGGATGTTTCCTTGGTGTTGTCTCTGATCTTCCTGAACCCAGGAAAGTCTAGTGTTGAATCCTAGTTCCGTTTGCCCATGACTGAGTTTTTCTGTTACTCCAACTTAGATGTACTGGACAATTCAAAGTCCTCATTTAATCTGGTCATCAATGCTGTGACTCCCAGATCTAGTAAAACTGCTCTATTCAGACTCATTCACCTGGCCCTGTTTGGCAAGTAGCCCAGTGTAATGTTGTTAAGAATTTTGACTGGGAAGTCACTCTGTCTTTGTTTTCCCAAAGTACTCTTGCTTTTTCAACTGCCCCTAGATGTAGTGAGGGTTTAGCCACCATCCCAAGTCATTTATTTAGTGTGGAAATTTGTTAGGCCATTGTTTAGCAAATTCATCACATTAGACTTTTACTTAGCAGAATCACTTAATTAGTCTTTTATTACTGGAATTGACTGTCAATTACTTGGCTAATTCATTTACTTAGGGAATGAATTTTTTATCTGTGTAAAGCAACTCAAAGTGCATTGTTAACTCTTTAATGATTAAAGATTGTTGTCAGTAACAATTCAGTTGTAAGGAAAATTCAACCATTTATTTGTCTTGAAATTTGAGATGTTGAAAAACTCTTTGGAAAAGTATAGAGAGGGTTTGCAGAAACTTGCATGAATGAAAAACTTAAAAATGTTCACTGGGAACTCTGAACTTGGCAAAGCTATGCACAGTTAGTTAAAAGGTTTTGATTGGACCCCTTGATGAGTTATTATAGTACACTAACATATCTGTATATTGCTGCAAAATTTGCAAGTGTTCTTTCGTTGACATTTTCTCTTTGGGTTCTCACAAACACATTAGGGAGCAATACTAGGGTTTGGGTGTGGTAGCCTCTGTGATGGCCCCAAAAATCCCTCACTCCTATTCCACCTATTCCTTGTATAATGCCCCCCTTCCTTTGAGCTCAGGTTAGATCTAGTGACTGGCTTCTAATGAATAAAATATGATAAAGTGATGAGATATCACTTTTAAGATTGGATATAAAAAAAGACTGTGTCTTCCATCTTGGGTGCTCTGTTTCTCACTCTTTGACTTGCTTACTCTGTGGAAAGTTAGCTACCATGTTGTGAGTTGCTCAATGGAAAAAACTACTAAATCCTTGTTACCAGAGTATTGAACCAAGTCTTCTAAATTTAATATGCTTCCTGAAAGATGGTTAAGCAGCACCAGGATTCAGAATCCTTGTATTTTATCAAATGATTTATCTGTTTCTATGGGGATAAGCATATGGTTTTTATTTTTCAGTTTGTCGATGTGATGTATCACATTTATTGATTTGTGATTGTTGAACCATCCCTGCATACAAGGGATAAACCCCACATGGTGTGAGTGAATGATCTTTCTGATGTGTGGTTGGATTCAGTCAGCTAGTATTTTGTTGAGGATTTTTGCTTATACGTTGATCAGGATATTGATCCAAAGTTCCCTTTCTTTGTTACATCTTTTTCTGATTTTGGAATTAAGGTGATAATGGCCTCATAGAAGGAATTTTGGAGGACTCTCCCCTTTTCAGTTATTTTGAATAATTTGAGGAGGATTGGAATTAGTTCTTTAAAAGTTTGATAGAATTCAGCTGTGAAGCCACCCAGTTGTGGCTTTTCTTTGTTGGGAAGGTCTTTTTTAATAATTCAGTCTTTGTTTTTGGTCTATTTAAGTTTTCTATGTTGTCATGACTCAATTTTGGTAGATTATATATGTCCAAAATCTATCCATTTCTTCTAGATTTTCTGGTTTGGCATATAGCTATTTGTAGTAATTCCTGATGATTCTTTATATTTTTGTGGTATCTGTTGTAACATTTCTTTGTTCATCTCTGATTTTATTAATTTGGGTCTTCTCCTTTTGATTAGTTGGCCTAACGGTGCATCAATTTGTTTATTTTTTCAAAAAATCAGCTATTCATTTCACTGATATTTTGTATCATTTTTTAAATTTTGCCTAGTTCATCTGTAATTTTTATTTCTTTCCTCCAACTAATGTTGTATTTTGTTCTTATTTTTCTAAGTCCTTGGGATACATTGTTATATTATTTGTTACCTTTCCAATTTCTTGATGTAGGCACTAATTGAAAAAAACTTCCCTTTTAACACTGCTTTTGATATATCCTATAACTTTGATGTGTTGTCATTTTCATTTGTTTCTAGGAATTTTATTTCTTTTTTGATTTCTTCTATGACCTATTCATTCAATAACATGTTATCTAGTTTCCATGTGTTCACATGTTTTCTAAAGTGTTTTAAGTTGTTAATTTCCAGCTTCATTCCATTGTGGTCTGAAAATACACATGATATGATTTCAATTTGTTGCAATTTGTGGAGATTTGCTTTATGGTCTAGCATATGGTCTATATTAGAGAAAGTCTCATGCACTGATTAAAATAATGTGTATTCTGCAGTTCCGGGATGAAATGTATAGATATCAATTAGGTTCATTTGGCCCAGAGTGTAGATGAGCTGTATTATTTCTTTGTTGATTTTTTTGTCTAGTTGATGTCTAGTTGATTTGTCCATCTGTTGAAAGTAGGGTGTTTCACGTGGGAGACCTGGAAGAAGCTCATGGCTTCAAATCAGCTCAGCTCTGGCCATTGTGGTTATTTAGGGAGTGAACCAGCGGAATGGAAGACCTCTCTCTCTCTCTCTCTCTGTAACTCCTCTGTCCCTCAAAATAAATAAAAATAATTCTTAAAAAAAAAAGCAAGTAGGGGCCCTGTTGTTATTACATTGGAGGCTATGCCCTCCTTTATATCCATTAACATTTGTTTTAAATAGCCAGGCACCCTAGCATTGAGTGCGTATACACTGCTGTTAAATTGATCCCTTAATTGTGGTGGAATGAGAAGGTAAGAAGGTCATGCCAAGATGGCCACTGATAAATGTGGTAGAATGAGAAGGTGAGAAGGTCATGCCAAGATGGCTGCTGACAACAGAAACTGCCTGGCAACAGGCCGTGATTGGATGGCTTCGGAAACCACATGACAACAGATCCTGACTGACAACAGGCCATGATTGGATGGTTTCAGAAACCACACAACAGAGCCTGACTGACAACAGGTCGTGATTGGATGGCTTCAGAAACTGCCTGGCAACAGAGCCTGACTGGCAACAGGCTGTGACTGGTTAGGGCATAGACCGTCCCTTGACCAGATTGGCTGCCTTGTTATATAAGCAGCTGTAGCAACTGAAATAAATAAGTCTGCAGGCTGCTTGCCTCAGGCCTGCTTTCACTTGTCTCCCGGGGTCTGTGTGGTGACTCCGTGCCTCTTGCCCCCACCACACTCTTCCTCTCAAGAACGAATCCACTGCAACATCTGGCACCCAATGTGGGGCTCGAACCCACGATCCTGGGATTAAGGGTCCCATGCTCTACCAACTGAGCTAGCCGGGTATTATTACATAATACCCTTCTTTGTCTCTTTTGACAGTTTTGGTATTAAAGTCTATTTTATCTGATATTAGGATGGCTACTCCTGGTCATTTTTGCTTTCCATTAGCATAGGATATATTCTCCCATTTCAGGCTGTGTCTATCTTTGTTGGTGAGGCCTATATTTTGTAGGCAGCAAATAGATGGTTTTGCTTGTTTTTTTTTTTTTTTAATCCATTCAGCCAGCCACTATCTTTTAATTGTATAATTTAGGCTATTTACATTAAGGTTCTCTTGATGAGTAACTTTGTGATCTTGCCATTTTTCCATAAATATTCTTATTGTTTTGGATTTCCTTTGTATTTTTACTAAGAGATTTTATGCACTCACATTCTTTCATAATGATGACCTTCTCTGTTTTTTTGTGTACATCCTTAAGTATCATTTGTATGTCTAGATGAGTGGTGACGAATTCTTTGAATTCTGCTTGTTTTGGAAGGTCTTTATTTCACCTAATTTATAAATGAGAGCTTTAAATCTTATAAGAATGCTATGTATCTCTTCTTCCCAGGATAAAAGCTATCAATTTTGGTTACTTTGATTTTTTTGTTTAGTTTTAACCAATGACCTGCTTCATTCATTCACTAGGGGTAGAAAGAACAGTGGTTTGTTTGTAATGAGCAGTTCTAGGACCTATAATGAGCAAATTGTACTTATCAACTGGAAGTTCACGGAGAGAACATGATTGTGATACTTGAAAGGCAATCCATGGGCCAGCACCATTGGCATCAGCTGAGGGCTTGTTACAGCTGGGTCTCAGGCCACACACCAGATCCTCTGAATAATAATAAGCATCTTAAAGATTCTCCAATAAGTACATTAAACTTCAGAAAGCATTGGTCTGTTTCTGCTCCCTGATTTGGAATACTATACAGCAGGGGGAAAAAAGTGAAATCCTGTTGTTTGCAACAAAATGTATGAAACTGGAAAACATAATATTTAGTGAAATAAGCCAGTCTGAAAAGGACGATTATCATAGGTTCTCCCTGATCTGTGATAGCTAATAGAGCGCCTAAAAGATAATCTATATAAGTGAAATTGATACTTCGAGATGCAATGACTTTGAAAAGCCCTTGTCTCAACTCTTGAGGAACAGGTTTTTTATACTATTTCATGAACTCTTTACTTAGTACATACTAAATGGTATGTGTATAAAGTTAATTGAAAATAGTCTTAGTAAAATATAAGAATGGGGATAGGCCAGGGAGGAGGAAGAAGAGTGAGAGTGTGGGTATGTGGGAAGAATCACTATGTTCCTAAAGTTGTATTTAGGGAAAGTGTTGAGTTTGTATTCCTTTAAAAAAAAGGTTTCTGGGGGAAAAAAAACTCACAAAGGTAATTCTGCAAAATAATATAGCAATTAAACCAGGATGAAAACTTGGATCTTATAATTCCCAAACTGTGCTCTTTACATTCTGTTGTCTTTGTGGTTTATTATATCCACAAACTCAGCCCACATATCCAGGGCATAGTTTGTAATGGAGAAAGGAGGCTCACATCCACCTTGTATAGTGTAAACTCATTTTAAACATCTGTTGCACATTTAAATTTCTTCTCCCAGACAAGTTTAGTCATTTCATTTTTTTCTTTCTTACACATCAACTAAAGAGAAAATCACCTGTCAGGCTGAAGATTGTAAAATCTGTCAAAATTGAATTTTTCTAGTTTAGTTAAGTATTACTCTACAGCTATTTTGCATACCTTTGTCTTATTATGATTTTGATGAATGGGAGAAAATAAGACTAGCATGTGTTTTTCTGTATGAGGCATTACTTAAAGTGTTTTCCTTCCATCAGACATCTTCCTATGAATGTGTGGACCCTGGAGTTTGATGACGCATATGAAACACAAAATGTGGACCTGATTGTTTTTAGTGTGCACACAACCCTGGAACCAATGAAAAACTCCAAATTATGTCCAGCCCAAGCTGAAGTCACAGTGAAGCTGGACATTTTCACTGTGACAGAATATTTGGGGTATAATTAGAATCACCCCAAGACCATCTTGGGGAGAAGTGCATTGTGATTAAATGTGGTTTATCAACCTTCCTACAACCGCCAAGTCTAATGGAACTGAGGCAAGAAATGCAAATCCTACTATGCTCACGATAGGGGGATTTGGAGGGCAGGAGAGATGGACCTTGAAAACAGGCACTGTGTTATAGTGAGCTGGAGCATGAGTTTCACTGAACAGTGTGTACCTAGCAAATAAACAAGTGCTTATTGAACAACCCCTGGATTCTGGAGATACACTGGTAAATAACACAGATGTGGAAGCTGCCTTCATAGAGAGTACAGTGTAGTTAAGGAGACGGATATCAAATGGTGCCGTTATCAGATATTCAGTCACCATTGTTATAGTGACGTATGTCCAGGAAAATATAAAATTTATAAAAGTACTGTTGTTAGGATATAATATGACACCTCAGGTGGAGATGGAGGCAGATGGGGTTTCTTCCTTGATATCTTCATTCAGAAAACTAAGATAATTTTTAGTGAACACTTACCATCTAGATTCTACCACTAACAATTTGCTAGATTTAATTTATCCCTACCTTTTAATCTATGCACTCCTCAGTCCATCTGGATTTTTTTATATGCCAGTGGAAATTTCTGAGGTCACTATACTTCTTTTGCCCCCAGTACTGAACAGTGTATATCATTGATGCTAGCTCAGTATTGTTTGTTACTTTGAGATAAAACTTGCAAAGCAATACATACATTTTACATTTTGTTTTCCATGAGTTCAGCAATTGCCTTTATTTGTGCAACCCAAACCTTAGAAATATACACAGACTCACCAGGAAGAGCTCTTCATGCCCGTTCCCCACCGAGCCTCAGTCCCACTCTGTGTGACAGGTAATCATTGCTCTGTTTCTCCCTACTATAAATTGTTTCTTCAGGAAGAGGAAGTGGCTTTTTAGCTAGGTCTTGAAGGATGAAGGGTTGTCCACTTGGCCTTGGAAGACTGAGGGAAGCTTACCATTCCAGGAGAATAAATAGCACATTATGTACTTTCTTGGGTTGCAAGCACTAGGAAAGGAGGACTGTGTGGTTGTAGCCTAGTGAGCTAGACACAAGTTGCAGCCATTGAGAGAGTGAACGCTAGACCAGTCAAAGCCTTGAAGTCACTTCACATATTCAAAATCTGAACGTAGCCAAAGGTCAGTGGGCAGCCAATAAGTGGTTTTAGCAGGGAGATAACATGCTCAGTTTTGTTAATTAAAAAAAAAAAAAGCCTCATGGTGAGAACAGGACACGGAAAAGCAGAGAGTGTTGGGGATGCTCTTTCAGCCCTCATGAAGGAAGAGATGATTAGCAGAGATGAGGATCCGGGCCATGGAGAAAAGGGGGCATCTGTTTAGAGAAGTTGAATGACTTGCCCAAAGTCCCACAGCCAGTATTGGTGGTGTCAGGATTCTCACTCAGGTCTGCTCATGCCCAGAGTCTACACATGCTGGCCTTTCCCCGTCCCCAAAGAGTATGATCTGAATCTCTCAGTCTTTCTAATTGCCGTCACTGATTTCCTCTTCATATCAGCTCTTCGGCCACTTCAGAATTTTCAAGGCAAATTATTGCTTGAGTTGCTAGCAGTCTTAGCCAACTCAGGGGTCCCATTCTGAGGATAAGGTCACTATCTGCAGCCTAGACTTTCCTTGAAACAATAGTTTGGAGATGGAGCAGGTGATTCAATATGGATCTACCAGTACCTGGATTTATTATGCCACTCGTGGTTCTGTCAAAGACAGAAGTGACACCCAGAGGTTACCTGAGGTTCCATGGACTTGGAGCTTCAGGCATTTATCCACAAGTCAGTCCCCTCCTTGTGTAATCTCATTCCTCCCTTTGACAAAACTCTTCTCGAATGCCACCCGCATATCATTACTCCATGCTTGCAAGAATATTAATACTAACAATTCATTTTTCTTTATTATTTCTGTTTGGAGTAACTCCATTCTTCTGAGTTCTTCTGCATATTCTGCTTAGAGTGACACATCACAGCCATATATAGAACCTCTCATTGATTAAATGAGAAGGCTTAAAAAATCATGGAAATAGAATTTTAAAATAACTTTATTTTTTTCAAAGAAATTCTTACAAGCCATATATACAGTTTTCAGAATACGCATGTTGACAAACTTTTTGAAAGACTCCTCATGTTAAGTACCTTCACAGTAATACCCACATTTCCAACATTAAGTAACCTCACAGTTTCTCCTTCCTTTAATAAATTTCATTCCCTTCAGATATGTAATATGCTCCCCAGAAATCTACTGTTTGGCAGCAAGTATTTGAACTACCTGGTATTATCAGTTTTAGAATTCTTTACACACCATTTCATTGTCTGTTTATGGAGGCTTTTCTGCTAGTCAAAGTTTAGTATTTTCTAAGTCCATTATTTTACAAAATGAACGTCTCTGAAAATACAGTTATGAATATGAAATAATTAAACAACTAGACATGCAAAACATGGCTTCTCTTTGCAGTGAACTAAGACATTGTAAAAATCCAGAATTACATTCCTACCCTTTAGGGTTCAGTAATTGCTTTCCGGAACCCATACATTCCCTCCACTTTACTTCCTTACCCCTAGTCGGGTCACTAAGTGGTCAAGAGCGAGAGCCTCCCTGGTGTGGGTGAAAGTGTGTTGTTTGGATATGCTCAAGGACGCCCATTTTTGTTTCAACTGCATTAAGCTGATAAAACATGTGCTGTGGAACACTGGTATCATTATTTTTATTGCCTGTTTTCTCACTGATTACCATGAAATTGTGACAAACTGAAAAATCTTTTCAAAGTTTTTTGTAAATAGTGAAACACTTTGTTCAAACAAAAGCATACCTGCACATCTGTTTTCTAAAACAGATAAATCATGTAGATGGAGCCCATCACTACCACCACCACCACCACCCACCCACCCCTGACCCATAGAAGATATTTCTTTCCTATTTTCTACACCTCTGAGAGCACCAAGTCAATGGTCTAATACTTTGCTTATTCCTTCCCCTCTACACCTAATGGTTAAAACTTTCCACTTGCTGATTTACTCAAGATGAAAATAACAGCTGAACCACAGGTCACTTGAACAAGTCCAGACTGATGACTTCTAGCTAAATTACAGAACTCTCACAAGCAGGGCCATCATGTGATTGACAGCCTCTGAAGTTGAGCAGTACACAGCATGAACAGCCAGCTGCACATGTTGGCTCTGTAGATTCCTGGACTGGAGAAGCATCAGGACAGGTGCTGGCCCAGACTGCAGGTCCTGGCAGAGATTGGCATTTCACTGAGAGCCCCTTCCTGGACCAGTGACCAGCCTTCAGTACAGTCACAAGAAAGAGACGCCAAGGCTAGTTTTCTGTTGCATGTGGGATCCTTGTGATGGAACTATTTTTAAGTCTTGACTATGATGGCAGTCATAGATATCTATAAGTATAAAATTATGTAAAACTAAACATACACAGAAGTGCATGTAAAATTAGTGAAATCTGAATAAGGTCAGTGGACTATAGGAGGAGTCTTCAAAGAGTTTATGGAAATGCATATTATAAAACTGTGTGTGGGAATCAAACTAAATATATTTATCTTCTGATTTCATCTTTCCATGAACTCTGTATCAATGTCAATTTCCTAATTATAATGTTATACTATAATTATACAAATGTTATCATTGAGGAAAACTAGGAGAGAATATATAAGAACCCTCTATTTCCTTCAACTGCATCTAAATCTAAAACTATCTTATACATCTTTTAATTTTTTTAAGTTATGCAAGTTTCATATACTTCATTTATACAGACTTAGGAGCATAGTGATACTTACCACCCTACACTCCCTCCTGCCCATGCTCTAATTGTTCTTCCTCCTCCTCCCATTCCCATTCTTGATTTTTACAAAGACCTACTTTCAGTTTACTTAATTATTATAAGATTAACCCTACACTAAGTAAGAGAGTTCAACAAAGAGTATGAAGGAAAAAAAATACCATTCCTCAACAGAAGAGACATGGGCTGTAAACAATCATGGAATCAACTAACAACAGATGCTGGCGAGACTGTCGGGGTGGCGGGTCGGGGGGGGGGGGGCGGACACTAATCCACTGTTGGTGGGAATGCAAACTGGGAAAGCCACCATGGAGGACTGTTTAGAGATATCTCAGAAATCTGAATATAGCCCTACCATACGACCCAGCCATCTACTCCTTGGAATTAACCCAAGGGAAATTAAATTGGCAAATAAAAGAGCTATCTGCACCTCAATGTTTATTGCAGATCAATTCACAGTGGCTAAGACATGGAATCAACCTAAATGCCCATCAACAGAAGACTGGATAAAGAAATTGTGGGATATGTACTCTATAGAATACTATGCAGCAGTAAAAAAAAAAATGAAATCCAGTCATTTGCAACAAAATGGAGGAATCTAGAAAACATCATGTTGAGTGAGATAAGCCAGTCCCAAAGGGACAAATATCATATGTCATGTTCTCCCTAATCTATGACAACTAACTGAGGACCTAAAAGAAAACCTGTGGAAGTGAAACTGACACTATGAGAAGCAATGACTTGATCAGCCCTTGTCGTGACTGTCGAGAAACAGCTTACTATTTTATTTTTTCTAGTATTTTCTTTTTCTACTTAATACCATTGGTTGGACTCTTTAACACAGAATTATTGTTAGGTGTTTAAATTTTACTGAAAATTGATCCCTGTTAAAAATAAGAGTGGGAAAGCCGGCGCCGCGGCTCACTAGGCTAATCCTCCGCCTTGCAGCGCCGGCACACCGGGTTCTAGTCCCGGTTGGGGCGCCAGATTCTGTCCCAGTTACCCCTCTTCCAGGCCAGCTCTCTGCTGTGGCCAGGGAGTGCAGTGGAGGATGGCCCAAGTACTTGGGCCCTGCACCCCATGGGAGACCAGGAGAAGCACCTGGCTCCTGCTTTCGGATCAGTGCGGTACGCCAGCCACAGCGCTCCAGCCGCGGCGGCCACTGGAGGGTGAACCAACGGCAAAGGAAGGCCTTTCCCTCTGTCTGTCTCTCACTGTCTGCTCTGCCTGTAAAAAAAAAAAAATGGGAATAAGAGAGGGAGGATATGTACAGTCCAGCATGCTCCCTCGGACTTACCTCTAATGGTAGAGCTAGCAATGTGCCGTGGGACTCCAAATCCCATTAAGTTGGCAGGTACTTATGCCGTCTTACTAGTTAAAGTGATCAGTTAAGTTCATAACTGATCATAAAGATAGGATTAAGTGTCAAAGGGATCATATAAATAAGACCAGTTTCTGCTAATAATAATTGATAGAATTAAAAAGAAGAGAACGGTCCAACATAGGAAACGGGATACACAGCAGAGTCATAGAATGACAAATGCCCTAAACAGCACTCTGGCCTCAAAATCAGCGTAAGGCATTTGGATCTGGCTAAAAAGCCCATGAGAGTATTTCAGGCATGGAAAGCCCAAGACACTGTAGCAAAAAATGAACTAAATGAAAGATCTCTGTGAGACCCCAGTGGAAAGAAGAGGCCACCAAACAAGGAGGTACCTTTCTCTGAAGGGAGGAAAGAACTTCCACTTTGATTGTCTAAACAAGGTCAGATTTTGTGAACTCAAGAGGCTTCCATAGCCTTGGCAGCTCATGACAAGAGCCTCGGGTGATTACTGACATCATAAATAAGAGTGTCAACTGTTAAATCAACAACAGGAATCACTGTGCACTTGCTCCCCTTGTAGGACCTCTGTCCTTAATGTGTTGTACTATGCGAATTAACAGTAAAATTAGTCTCCAAGTAGTACTTTATACTTTGTGTGTCTGTGTGGGTGCAAACTGTTGAAATCTTCACTTAGTGTAGAGTTGATCTTCTGTATATAAAGATAATTAAAAATGAATCTTAATGAATAGTGGGATGAGAGAGGGAGTAGGAGATGGGATGGTTTGTAGGTGGGAGAGTGGTTATGGGGGAAGAACTGCTGTAATCCAAAAGTTGTACTTTCAAAATTTATATATTTATTAAATAAAAGTTTTCTATTAAAAAAAGAATCCCTGGAGCCCTGGTGATGGGCTGGTATGTACCATCTTCCCCAGTCACATCCATCAGGCCCTTGAAATGTGTCTCATAACTTCCCAGGTCATTGATCACTCCCTAGTCCAATCATTTGCTAAAAGTGTTCTGCTTATCTCTAGCAATCATGAATTAGGTTATTTATGTCTTTTTTCTTTAATCATTTTTTTGCCAGAGATTTGTCCTAACTTATTGGTGTTTTCCAAGAAAGCAGTCAGCTTCTCATTTTCTTCAGTTTCTCCATTCTGTCTTTAACTTCTATTATGTTGTGTTAGCTTCCGTTCTTATATTTTTATTTGCTTTCCTCTTACTTTCCAGAACTGTTTTCTGACCCACCTATCCTTTCTCCGTAATGTGTTGCATCATTGCTGTGGTTCATGTTCTTTCCTATTTCTCTTTAATCAATCCAGGTATATTTATAGTCTCTTTGATGGTTTTTTTATTTTCAATTCTTTGTAGTCATATTTCTCTGTTTATCATGTCTGCTGACTTTTCCTCATGGGAATAAGCTTTCTCATGTGGCTTGTCACTCTTTCTGTTTTATTTTTCCACTGAGAGTTCATCATTGGTGGAGGCAGATTTGTTCTGTGGGAATTAATGTCTTGTAGGAAAATACCTCTGTGAGGTGGTTTCTCATTTGCTTGTCAGTACCATGGGATTCTCTCTAGTATGAGGTTTTATATATTGATTTCTAGGTTACAGTTGTTCAATGTGAACATAAATACGGGCCACAGGTTGGTATGTGATTGCGGTCAGGGTTCTCTGTTTGTTTGTAACCACTCGAAATCTATATACCCTTTTATAATATTTATTGATACATTTAATTTACACACACAATATACTCATACTCAATGGCCATTAGATTCTTTATTAAATAATTAATTAGATTCTAATTTCAAATTAAAATAGTACATATTTACTGTTGTCCATCTTGAAATGTGAAGAAATTGATATACTTTTGGTTTGGTGGTACATAAAAACTCACATTTTGTGAGTTTTTGTTGCAAATATTTGAAATTTTGCCAAAATTTTGTAAATTCTTTTTCTTACATGATTTCTCTTTAAGAATTCTTTTTTGTACTTCACTCAATTTTAATCATATTTATTGTGACTTTTATACTCAGGTATATGTTTAAGAATTTTTTATCATTACCAAGTCAGTTCTTTTCCAGAAAGACTTCCACTATTCCTGTGTGGTTTTTTCCCCCTTATTTCTGAAATTACATTTTTGGTTACCTCACCCACACAACCCTCTGGAAAGAACCAAAACCAGCATAATGTCTGAATCAATGAATATATCAATGAATATCTTTCTGTAGCCTCAATTAAAACACCTTATCTCAAGGTCTCATTTGGTGGTCACACATCAATAATATTGAACCAATTGCATTGGAATATAGATTATATTTTTAGGTCATTCTAGAGAACCCTCTACATTTGAAGGGTTGGGTGTTTATTTTGTCAAGAAGCTGCTTCTCCGTTGTATCTTTCATTTTTGCTCTTGTTCGTTTATTTGATTCTCTTCCCTAGTAACACCAATTGTCTCTCTCTTAAATGTCTGCTTTCTGTTCTCTGAAAATGCCTTTCTGTTACCATCACACATGAGCACACATGAGCACAAACATGAACACACATGAGCAGATGATACCTACAAAGAAAATAAAATCTCATTGTTTAATTCCCTTTCCTTTTCCTCTGTAGGTTTCCCAAATGAATTCTCCAAAGTTCCTACTAGTTGCTTATTTTCATGACAGATTCCAGTGTCCTGTACAATTCTTCTATTATATTTTGGTTTCCTTAGGGTCAATTTTTTCTTCCCTCACTCAGTGAATTTTTTCAAAGAGCTTCCTAACTTGATTCATTTTCTGAAAACTTTGCTGTTATTTAATTTTTCACTTCCTTTTTTCGCCCCTGTTTTTTTGAGTTTTGTTTTCAACAAAATTCATGTGATGTAAAATGTATTTCTGCTTCTACTGTGTAGATTAAGATACCAGTAATATAAAGACACAAATCAAATTTAATTTTAAGTGGTGGTTGAGGGGCAGGCATTGTGGCACTGCAGGTTAACTTGTGCTTTCCATGCCTGCATCTCATACCTGAGTGCTGGCTCATGTCTTGGCTGCTCCACTTCCAATCCAGCTTCCTACTAATGCACCATGAGAGACAACATATAATGTCCCAAATGCTTGGATTCCTGCTGCCCTTATGGAAGATCCACATGGGGTTTTGGGTTCCTAGCTTCAGCTTGCCCAGCCTTGGCTATTTGGGGAATGAGCCAGTAGATGGAAGATAGCATGCTCTCTCACTCTCACTGTCTCTGTGCCCTTCAAGTAAATGAAAAAAATAAATGTTCTTTGAAAATGGTGTTAATGGACTGTCTCCTGGAATAGGAAGGTTAAAAGAACAGGCTTCAGAGTTGGTTGAATGAGATGCCCATCAATGTCTTCAAAGCCCTAAGCACTTGGAAACCCTCCACCTTGCCATCTTGAGATGGTACTGTCCATAGCCTGACTCCCCTCATGGATGCAGGATTGTATTAACTGTCTTAAATGATATTCCCCAACACGGTAATGTCCAGCAGCAGAGAGGGATCATGGATTATTCTTCTTAGAGGTAAAAAATTAAAAAACTTAAAAATTTCCCAGAGTCTCATAATGGAACTTCCCAGCCGTCTCACTGAAATTTTGGGGCCAACCTGACAGAGGGAATAGGAACAATCTGCTTGGTTTAAGGAAATCAAGATCTGCTGCCAAATCTAGGAATTTCTGGTCACATTGGGAGTATGGGGACACCCAAACTAATTTGTCA
Organism: Oryctolagus cuniculus; assembly: GCF_051225735.1. Classification (NCBI taxonomy): domain Eukaryota; kingdom Metazoa; phylum Chordata; class Mammalia; order Lagomorpha; family Leporidae; genus Oryctolagus; species Oryctolagus cuniculus. Next base: position 16,783,698 of record NC_142877.1, read on the forward strand.
GTATCTTCCAGAGAGGAAGAAGGTGAAGAATGGGTTTTGGGTAAACAGTCAACACTAACTTTTCTTTTGAAAATAGTATCTTTTCTTGGCATCTAGAGTGTTATTTTTCTCATTGTTAAAATGGTGTGTTTTTCTCAGACCCCATGTCGACTTGTTTCTGTTTATTTAACCTTAAAGAAATAGAGGTCTCTCTAAACCTGGCGTTTGCCAACAAACAGTAGGTGGATTCTCACTGTATTATTCGTGTCTAACTGGTTATTACCGTTGGGACCCTTCTCTTGTAGCTTAAGCAGGAGCAGTAGTGGTCACTAACATACCCTATTCCTAACTACAGCGGCAAACACTATCCGTCCAGTGTGAGTGCTGTCGGAGAAGAAAGTAATGCGGCCTCCACAAAGGCAAGGATCAGTTTCTTGATCAGAAAGAGTAATGAATAGAGAAGGCCTTCCTCATAACTGTTCCTATGGCATTGTTTCCTAATACGGAATCTGCACAAAGGTACTTTCTTTTGTCTTGGCCATGCCAGAGACTCCAGTGAAGGAAACTGAGGAGGAGAAAGGGTTTAGAGATGCTCTGTTGAGTTGCTCTTTGATCCTTTGAGCCTAGGAAAGAAAATAGGGAAAATACAAGCATTTCAATTCCATCTTTCAGGCCAGTGGGTTTACTTTATGTTGATTAACAAAGTCCATCCATGTCAGTTGCCAATTGGGTAATATGCATTTCAGCTCCCTAGAGCGTGACAGTGGGTGGAATTCTACTTAGTATTAGTTTTAAAATTTCAGCCCCATGCATTTTTTCATAAGAATGAAAGAGATGTAAGAAAGATCAAGAAGGTAATTCCAAATGCTGTTATATTGAGCATGTCCTTAGTGCATAAGTGAATATGCAGTTCCTCAGGGATCTCAAATCTCAAATCCTTACCCTGGGGTGAGTCTAGAATTCTGAAATATATAAAAGATTTTTTCTTATAACACAACTCTTAAATACAAGCCAACTGCTTCATCTATGCTTCACCAAAGAAATTTTAATAACTTCTAACTCTGAAGGGAAAACTGCCTGTGTCAAATCAGTTAAAAGAGGATTTTTGTATAGTTTTCAGTGATTTTTAAGAAATTCTGAAAAAAAATCAAGTCTTTATGCACATGTTAAGTGCGATACTGCTATAATTAACAGTTATTCCTTCCAAAATCTAGCACTAGGTTAGTTGACAGACTTATATTTTCCTGCTATTATGAGTTTGTTATCTTGAGGGTTTGTTGGTATTTGGTGGGGGAGGAAGGATGAAGGATGGACTGCTAACCAGACTGGAGACCCCATTTAACCCTTGCAACAAGTTTCTCAGAGGATGATGATGATGATGGCAATCAATCATGCTCATCACCAATGACAAGTAAAGGTCTTAGAGTAACTTATTTGGGATCCCATAGAAAGTTGTCAAGGTCAAATCTGAATCCAACTGTCATCCTCAGATGCAGTATTTTGACTGTTCCACCTGCAGAGCCAAAGCCCCCACAGTGTGTTCTCATCACAACTCTCCTCTCAGCAGGTGACCCAGTTACTGACCACTTCAAACCTCACCTCTCTCAGACTCTCCTTCTGAGTCCACAGTCTCTAAACACCCTTCCCTTCTTCCAGCTCTCCTGCCACATGGATTTGGGGAGAATTTTGATAGATGAAATAAGAGATTAACACTGAAATCAAAACTACAGAAATTTGGTTGATTATTTGAGAAACTTTGTCTTGACTTTTGCTAAAAGCGGAGTAAAGAGTGTCATGAAAGCACAAAGAGTCATTAGGAAACTAGTGGAGTAGTTCTGCCTTGTAGACTCGAACTAGAGCAGCAGCTGTGGGAATGGAATAAAATAGATGACTTTGGGGTGTGTCATGAAGGAAAACAGGAGAAGAGAGAAGCCCTCAATCTCTAGTTTGTGAACTCTATGTGTTCAGTAGAACATCATGTACATCATCAGAACGGCTAGCATTATCCTCACTGCTTTCCAGGCACTGTATTGAGCACTTCGCATGCACTGTCTTGTTGGATCTGCACAGTACTTGTTTTCTTCATGTTACTGATGAAAAAACAGAGGCTCGGGAAGGTTTGTCACTTGGCCAAGGTCACGGAACACATATTGGTTTATTAATGATACAATTCCCATGCTTTCTGGTCCTCAGACCCAGACTCAGGGTTTCTCAGGGTGCAGATTGTGTCCCTCTCATGGGACATGGACAGGTCATTTCTGATACAGCCCTGTGAATATTTTAGTGAGCATTAAAATAAAATTAGTATATCACATCCATAATTTTATGTTTTGCTATCATTCATAATAAGGCAAAGAAAATTATTACATGTTACTTTAAAAAAAGTAGACTTGTATAGATCTCCACTGTTCAATACAGTTAGTTACTAGTCACCTGTGGCTATTTAAATAGAAATTAAAGTAAAAAATTATTTTCTCAGTCACACTAGCTGCATTTCAAGTGGTCAGAAACCATAGATGGCTAGTAGCTAACAGTGCTGATACAACACACTTCTGTCATCATATGAAGTTCCATTGTTGGATAGTTCTGGGTTACAGCTGTCTGGTAGATCCGTGTCTTTTTATTTAGAGTTCACTGAAGCTCTAAATTAGCTCTCTTTAGAACGTTATCTGGCTCTGGTTAAATCTATGTGCACCTGTGCTGTCCAATAAAATAGCAACTACTCACTAGTGTCTGGAGCACCCTGGACATTTGGCTAGTCTGAATGGAAATTTTCTGTAAGCATCAAAGGCACATCGGATTTTTAAGCCTTTGTATCAATAAAGTAAATATAGCATTAAAAATCTCTGAACTGATTTTATGTCGAAATAGAATTTTGGATGAATTGGGCTGAAGAAAAGGTATTACTGGAATTAAATCCCATGTTCTTTTTTACCATATTTAATATTGCTTCAAGGTCATCATTCTAAATTGCACGCATGGCTTGCATTGCATTTCCCCAGATGGTGCTGCTCTTGACCTCTTTGCCCCACTGTGTGACTCTGGAGCGCTCTCCCTTTTTTGTCTCTTTTTTCTCTAGATCTGCACAGCCCACTGCTGTAGCCATAAACACATACGAGTAGTTCAATTTAAATCAATGGAAATTAAATTTAAAATTTAGTTCCTCTTCCACATCAGCCACATTTCAGATGCTCAGTAGCAACATGTGGCTACCAGCTGCCCTATTGCAGAGCCCAGAAGTAGAGCCCAGTAGAAAGATCTGCTGGGCAGTGTTGATATAGATTGTACATAGCTATGACAAGAGCCCCATAGATAGCTTGTGAATGCCTAGAACCTGGGGTACCCATGTTGCCCAACTCTGGGACACCTCGTCCTCCCATCTTCTGGGTGCCTGTCCCTGCCTACCTCTGTTGGATCTGTTCATGCACACCTTACCTTTCTTCTGTCCTCCCTCAAGGGCTGGGTATCCTCTCTCCATGAGCACACCTCCCTCCCTGCTCCTGGATGTCTGTAGTATTTAACATGGTGCTTTGTACAACACAGGCACTCAGTAAATATCCGTTAACCAGCTGAAGTAGCAGTTCCTAGGAGGTGACTGGGAAAATGTTGCTGAAACTAGAAGATCTGCTTGACAACATGAGGCCAAAGCAGGTTCCCTGCCAGCAAGGAAGAGAAGTTGGTAAAGAAGCAGAAAGGAGGAAATCGGAGGGGCAGTGGTGACATAAAACCTCACACATGTCACCAAGAAACCTTCGCCCACCCGTTATGCCCCTCATAGGCAGTGACAAGAGTTACTGCAGGGAATTCTCAGGCTTAGGCAACAGCTATATAAAAAGTGCGAAAGAAATCCAAAATATTATTATGTGATAAATAAACATGCCAGACCCGTAAATGAGAAGTTGAAATGGCATGAAAATTAAGGGTCTGGTGAGGAAAAAAAAAGAAAAATGTTCTCTCCCTGGGCCAGCTGGTTTGAGTTACATTTTATGAGCGGCATGTGAATTCCGGAGCCCTTGTTGAATTAGCAGCAGAATCGCACATTAGTTTTAAGGCTCCCACTCGAATAGGAACATCATAACGTTTTTTAATTGGGGCTGATAAAAACGTAGCATTACTTGTAGGTTCCTGAGAGAAGTGAGTTGTGAAATTGGGTTTTCATTAAACCTAATGATGGAAAATTAAGTATAGTGCGTCTGGTGAAATGGGGTGTGATAAAAGGCATCACTTCTGCATTATCAGAGGTTAATAAGGGAATAGGTGAGGTAAGATACATTGGAAAAAGGAGTCCAACTAGTTGAATTAATAAACCTTGAAAATCCCTTGATTCCAAGTCTTCATAGCATCATTAGCACTAGCTTTGACATTATTACAAATGTTACAGCAATGCAAGTTGTTAAATTTCAAACACATTTATTTTCTATTCCAGTGTTGGTTTTGCTGACACCAAGTTTACAGTCTGTCTAGCAACGTGTTTAGGGAAATATCCATCTTGGTAGCTACTCGGTTTTGGAAACATTTGGCATCTCACAGAAATTTCCAGGTGCCCATTTGTAGGAAGCCTATCTTTGCCAGGCAGCTGGTCTACCATGCAGCGGTGTCCCTGGGTCCTTTGCGCAATGTTGGGTGTCCGTATGTGATAGTGGGTTAGGTGGGAAACGCAGGGCTCTGGGCACCATTTCAAGCTCTCCTGGGAATCATCTAGCCCCTCACTCAAGTGCTTCTGCCTTCTCCATTCCCAGCCCTAGCACAGAATCCCGGGAGTGACAGTCACTGGAAAGATGCCTCCTAGCCATGGCAGCCAGGACTGCTGCAAGGAAGAGTGAGAGTCAGTAAAGAAAGGGGTGCTTCCAAAACCTCTCAGCAGCTTCACACGGCTTCCAGAGTCTCCACGCACTCACGTGCTTTCTGGATCTGCCCCAGGACCTCGCTCTCCACAGCACCACATCGGACTCTTACCTCTTCACCTAGGTGCACCTCCACCTTGCAGGCTGTTTTGCTGTGCCTCAGCTGGTTCTTGATGGTTTTACTTCCTAGGCCAGCGAGCCTTGAGGGCAGAGTCTCTGTTTCTCTCTCCCATGCCACTTGCCTCCCAGAGTCCTCAATAAATCCGACTCATGATTCCTGGGGTGTGATGGAGAAGGGAGGCAGCCCCCACATTTGCCCAGGGCTACAGTTGAGTAATGCCAGGGAGGAAGCATCTGTCTATGCCCCAAATCACCAAAGGGTAAGCAGGGTTTTCCTGTGTGCAGCCAGGAAGGCTTTGTTGACATCTCCTCGAGGCCTTTCTTCCCTGTGTGCAAACCCAGGGCTTCTTGGCTGGGTCCCAAAGAGCCAGGTTCTGCCTTGGTTATGTTCACTGCCCACATTGAACCAGGAAGTCATTGAATAGGTGTGATCCAATCATTGTCTCAAGTTTGGACAAATGAAATTACTCCTAGCTCCTTGTCCCTTGGAAGAGCTAATACTTGGAGGTAGACAACAGGATGGAAATGAGAAATGTGTCCCCCTGCTGTATCCACAGACATAGTTGAAAGCGTGAAGGTCACCAGTAAGCCCTATTTTCCCAAGACTGATGGATTTCCCATGATGGAAATCATGGACTTCCACTGGCAAAACCAGACGCATGTCAGGCAGCCTGGGACAAGTTGGTCACCTGGAAAAGCATGTAGGCCAAATATTCTGCTCCATTTTGCTTTTCTTTGTGTTTTCAAGATTTATTTTATTTATGTGAGAAGCAAAGTTAGAAAAAGAAGCATAGGTAGAGACATCTTCCACCTGCTAGTTCACTCCCCACATGGCTTCACTCCCCAAAGCCAGGAGCTTCTTCTAGGTCTCCTACATGGGTGCAGGGACCCAAGCACTTGGGCCATCTTCTACTGCTTTCCCAGGCCATAGCAGAGAGCTGGATCAGCAGAGCAGCCGGGACTTGAACTGGTGCCCATATGGATGTCGGCACTGCAGGCTGTAGCTTTCCTGGCTACGCCACAATGCTAGTCCCTCCATTTTCTTTTTCTTACTGGGAACAGCATGGTGGTGCTCATACAGGAGTGGAGTGTCCTTTCACATAAAGGGACTGTGTCTGATGGATTATTGTGACTTGAGAGGCAAACAAGCTGAAGGGGATGTGGCTTAGGAAAAGACAAGTGCAAGGAATCAGAAATATATACTAAGCCTGCCAGGGCACAGGCCTAGGGGTGTCTGCATGGGTGCTTCACAGTGTCTGAAAACATCTGGGTGGGACACACCAGCTGCCACATCTGGCAGTCTTCATCATGTACACACTACCAGCAGGTCTTGCACAGTCCATGTGTGGGAGGATGCTGGGGAAGCAAGCCTAGAAGGTTCTGGAAAAGCCCTGAAAGACTGACAATGAATGTGAGCAGAGAGCTGGTAGGGAAAGATACTGGCTTTTCAGGTCCAAGGGGAACAGTGGATTTCACACTCAACCTGAGCAGGTGTCAGTTTCCAGCATGGCCAAACTAAAAGAAGCCATTAAATCAGCTCATTGGGTGTACAGGATTTTTTATCAGAGCAGTGTATAGAACTTACTTCAAAGAGAGACTTTATGAAAGAAATGAGGCCTAGGATCCAGGCCTCGGGGAAGCAGCAGGGCTGAAGGAAGAGGTTCAGGTGTCTCTACCTGCGAGCTGGGGTCAGGGATACTCCTGGAGCCACAGTGGCAGTGGCAGAGAAACTAGACAATGGGAAGCAGGTGGTCGCTGCCACAGACCCCATCGCTGGAGAGAGCTACTGAATGGGTCAGTGCTCTGTAGCTCTTTGGGTCCAAGACGGGCTGTGCTTCCTCCCAGTGGAAAATCCAAAGAAAACTAGTAGAGAAACCAGCTCCTAGGGATGCAGGCAGATGGAGCAGAGCAGACTTATGGTTCTTTGTCCAGATGCTGGGGCGTTCCGTATCTGCAGGCAGGCCTCAGAAACTAGTCGCAGACACCCTGATTCCTAAACAAAAGAGTGCTGTGGATATCGCTCTTGTCTGGCTCCTCGCTGGGTCTGGGCTTGGCCAAGGCTGTTCTGACAAGCCTGGGGGAACTGTAGGAAGGTCTGAGACAGGCAGAGCATGAGAATCAACCTGGAACCTGGTCTTCACCAACACACAGCCTTGCAATGGAAAGGAACCAAGGGTACTTGGTTTGTTGTTTTAATGGTTAGGTCTACCACCCCAGCCGTGCCAGGGAAGCAGTGTGTCTCGGGAGTCTTTGTGCAGTGTCCTGATCAGTTGAGCCCGAAGTTCGTCCCCTGGACCCTTCTCAGGCCACCCTGGGAGAGGCAGGGAGGACAAAGGACCAAGCTCCCATAGGTGATGTCTGTTCTGCCCCCTTCTCTTTGAAGCAGATGGCAGCCGCGGGGAGCTCTCCCAGCCCACCCTCACGATCCAGACTCACCCTTACCGCACCTGCGACCCCGTGGAGATGAGCTACCCCCGGGACCAGTTCCAGCCCGCCATCCGGGTGGCCGACCTGCTGCAGCACATCACGCAGATGAAGAGAGGCCAGGGCTACGGGTTCAAAGAGGAATACGAGGTGAGAGACCAGCCTGTGCGAAAACTCCCCGCTGGTTCTGGGGCTTCCTAGGCTACTTTTAAAGTCTTGCTATGAAAAGAGTGGCCCCCTGCCCAGCCACATCAGCATCACCTGGGGGCCTGCTGGAACTGCAATGTCTTGGGCCCCGTCCAGACCTACCGAATCAGAAGCCGCATTTTAACTGGAACCCCACGTTCAATCTGAGGAGCACCAAGCTAAAAGATTCTAGGAACTCCTTCCTTGTCTTCTCCTCCCTGTCCCTGTCTCTTTGTCCCTCCCGGTCCATGTCATTTTTTTTTTTTTTTTTTTTTGACAGGCAGAGTTAGTGAGAGAGACAGAGAGAAAGGTCTTCCTTCTGTTGGTCCCCCCCCCCCCAAATGGCCACGACGGCCAGCAAGCTGCGCCAATCTGAAGCCAGGAGCCAGGTGCTTCCTCCTGGTCTCCCATGCGGGTGCAGGGCCCAAGGACCTGGGCCATCCTCCACTGCATTCCCGGGCCACAGCAGAGAGCTGGACTGGAAGAAGAGCAACCAGGACTAGAACCCTGGAGTGGGGGGGGGGTGCAGAGGCAGAGGATTAGCCAAGTGAGTCGAGGCGCCACCCGTCCATGTCATTATTTAGTTATCTCCACAAATTCTGAGCTTTGGAGCCACACCTTCCTTCCCTTTGAAAACACAGGCACTCAAGCTCCTATCCCCTGAGCTACAGGAAAGGCAGCACCCCCGTCCCACCCTTGATTCCTGGCCTGCCTGCTCGCCCAGCTCACCTCGTGTCCTGTACTTGTGCTTCTGTGGGGGTCTCACCTCCTCCCCAAGGCGATACCTCATCTAGTTTTTTAAAAATATTTATTTATTTGAAAGTCAGAGTTACACAGAAGAGAGGCAGAGAGAGAGAGATTTTCCATCCACTGCTTCACTCCCCAACTGGCTGCAATGGCTGGAGCTGCGCCAATCCGAAGCCAGGAACCAGGAGCTTCTTCCAGGTCTCCCACGTGGGTGCAGGGGCCCAAGGACTTGGGCCATCTTCTGCTGCTTTCCCAGGCCACAGCAGAGAGCTGGATCAGAAGCAGAGCAGCCCAGACTCGAACTGGTGCCCATATGGGATGCCAGCACTGCAGGTGGCGGCTTTACCCGCTACGCCACAGCAGCGACCCCGGTACCTCATCTCTGGTAACGGCGGTGCCCTCTCCCTGCAGCCTCTCCCCACCCCTGAAGTCAGTACCTTCTCTTTCCTCCCCAAAGCATCTCTTGCACAACAGGTATGTGGGTAGTGGCTGTTGCTGGTGTTCAAGGAATAACGGAGGGCTGAGCAAAGTACAGGGAGCACCGTAACTCGGCGCTGTTCTTAGAGTTCTGCGACCACGCAGGTGCCCATAGTGCCTTCTGCGGTTCTGGTGTCCTGACACATCTCTACCCACTCCCTTCCCAGTGTTCTCTTGGGTGTCTTCAAGGCTTCCCCCTCTCCACAGAGCTCAGGAGCAGACTCTCACAACCCCCTTCCTTTGTTATGCAGAACAATTGAGCTGTCTGCCCTCACTCCTTTTGTTTCAAACCTTGCCCATTAGACAACACCTTTTACAAACAAAAGTAAAGCAAAATAGAAGGAAAAATCCATTAAGCTGTTTTCCAGAACCAGCAGCAGCTCCCAAGAGAAACCTTGCAACTCTCCTAGTACAAGTACAACCCAGCTGTAGCCAGTGTTAAAAACAAGCTGTGTCTCCCCCGCTGTCCCTGCCTCCCTCCCTCTCCCCCTTCCTTCCCCAAATGTCCCTTGAGCATCTTCTGTGTGCCATGCTCTGAGTTATATGCGTGAGTTTTCTCTTAGATTTTCTTTTCACTCGATCACATGCAGCGTGTGCCCCAGATACGTTTGGTGCAGTTTCACTGGGTGCAGTGACGACTCACCAGCTCACCCTCCACACGTTTGGAACCCTCGATCCTGCGAACTAAGTGTGTCTCTCAGGTTATATTCCAGGAAGGAGCTTACAGAGCAATATTTCAGAAGTTGTGTGAGGTCATGAAATGGTGCTAAACTGAGGGTTTACACAGCTGAAATTTGGATTTCAGTACAGTAAGTAAAGTGATCTTAGCTCTCTGAGTTTCCAAAATCTTTATTAACTGAAGGATGAATTTGGATAAGGTGATTTCCAAGGGCCTGTCTGGTCCTAAAACTTTATGAGCGTATAAAACATGGTGGCAAGGGGCATGTTTGACATATTTATGAGAACCAAAACGTTTATGTCAATGGGTGTGAGTAATTACCAGCTTGGGAGAGCCAGCAGTTAATTTCAAATATGGTTTAAGGAAAATAGCATTTTTCATATGCCCTGTCTACAAATCTGGGCAAGAATATTGAAATGAGAATCAGAGGAAATGAGCTCATTAACTTCCCATCCCTGAATCTTATTTCTTAAGCAGTTGAATGGCCCCAGCCTCTGAGGGGAGAGTGGGGTACACATGTGTGTGTTTATGCATATGTCTACAGATCTGTTGGTTGAACAAATGTCAGGAGAAAGTGTGTGATTTGTAGAGACATATTCAATGTCGAGATGGTTTATTGGTCATAGTGACTTGGTTTAAAGTTTCAAATAGCATTAAGGGAGCTATGTGACTTATTGGTAAAAGAGATAAGTGACCAAAGTCTGAGAAAGACGTGTTCTCACAATGTGCCACGTAAACTTTGAAGAGAGAAAGACAAATGTAGTTGACTATTTTGGTGCATTTCCTTTCAGAATGACATTTCTTTTAAAATCAGCCATCCCCGTTTGGTGGGCTGCTTTGTAAAATGTCTTCTTTGTACCTTTTTGCATTTTCCAATCCTTCTAGTGTGGGAATAAGCTGCTTTTATAACTTTTATAATGAGACAGCAAACAATATGCATATTCCACCATTTGAACCTCAACCAGAAATATCTCTAATGAGGCTAGGCTTGTCTTTAATTTGTTCAAATTATGTTAATTAGCTGGCTGGAATGCTTAGCTTCTAGTTAACAGTATTTTTTGATTATCAGAGGGTTAATTGGAAAACATTACTTACTGAAAGTCTTTCCACAATGTGCGAGTGCACTTTCCTAGGCTTACTGGATGTCACTGTGGTCATCAAGGTTCCTGTTATAGCTAGAATCATCCTAACCATGAGTCAACCATAGTTGGACACTTATATGGTGGCTCAGAGCTCCAAAAATGTGCTTCCCAGCTAACCAGGTGAAAAGTGTGTCATGTTTGGGACCTAGATGTGAATGTCACACTATATCATTACAGCCTCATTCTATTGGTTATAAGCAATTTCCACATTTAAGGGGGGAGGAATTAGACACCATCTCTTGAGGAGCAACAGTTGCCAGATTCTAGAAGAGCATGAAGAATAGGAGGTATGGGAAAATCTTCAGATAATACAGTACTTAAATAGCATTGGAAAAGGAGGAGTAGATCAACGAAGGGAGATGGTGTATGCCCAGGACATGAAGTAAAGGAGGTTCTAGTATTAAGTGGTGTAGAAGGGTATTGCTTCATTAGAAAGTGAGATATGGACCTGGACCCGGTAGAAGATGTCTGGAGCAAGAGCGTTCCCGGTGCAGGGAGTAATGAAACTGGCGTGGAGAAGCAGGAGCAAGGAGTAAAGATAACAGAAGATTACACTGTAGAACTAGAGAGGGACCTGCCCATGTAGTACATCGCAAGTCATTATAAGAACGTGGGCTTTCACTCTGAATGAAGTGGAAAGCTACTGAAACATTGTGAGAAGATAAGCGATAATTATCTGACTTTATTTTGAAAGACTCATGCTAAACTCTATGTGGAAATAAGGAGGCAAGGGTGAATGCAGGGAGACCAGTTAGGAGGCATTGCAGTAACCCAGGATAGAGGCTAGTGCCAAAGGCTAGGAATAGCAGAGGATATTGCAAGAAGTGGTTAGATTCTGAATTTATACACACACACAGATACACACATTTGAATATGTATAAATATGTACCTGTATATTTGAAAGGCAGGGAGGGGACAGACTGGGAGAAAGAGACAAACAGAGGTTCTCTTCTCAAATACCTACAAAAGCCAGGACTAGACCAGCCAGAAGCCAAGAACTCAACACAATTCTCCTACAAGGGCAGGAGGGACTAAACTACTTGAGCCATCACTGCTGCCTCCCAGGGTGCACATTAGTAGGAAATTAAAGTGCGAAAGCAGAGCCAAAACACAAACCCAGCACTTCACTATGGAGTGCAGGTATCACAGTGGAGCCTTAACCACAGCCACAGCTGCCTGCATCTGAATATATTTTAAAGATGGCGCCAACAGGATTTCCTAATATGTAGCATGTCAGAGAAAGAGAGGAATTAAGAATGACTCTAAGGCAGTTGCCACTAGAGGGATGGAACTGCCACAGACCAAGATGCTGCAGGTAGAACAGAGGAGGAACAGCTAAAGCTTCCATTTGACCTGAGTTTGTAATGTGTATTGGGCATCCTTGTGAGGGTGGCAGGTGGGAAGCTATCTACATGAGTGTTAAATCTGGGCTAGAAGCCTGGGCTGGAGAGAGAAAGCTTTGGGAATTATTGGCCTATGGATGATATTAAAGTCACAAGACTGGATTAGGTTACCATGCGAGCATAGACAGAGACAAGGATCAAGGACTGGTCTTTTCTTTGAGACAAGTAATCGCTTCCCTAGGACAGTTCTTGGGCTCAGGTCTAGGAACTGAGGAGTAAATAAAGCCCTTGACTTCTGGGGGACTTAGAGTCCTTTCTTAGAGACAGGTTTATAAATCGATCATTTTAGCTTCTTGGCAAAGGGCAGCAATAGAGGTACAAGCAGAGCAATAGGGACCCGTAGGGTGGGATGTGTTAGCCTAGCACACAGGTAGATGGGCAGTGAGTCTCCGGGAGACCTAAAGCCTAAATCAAAGCTTGAGAAACAGGAATAAGCCAGTGAAAGGAGGGGAGCGTGTTCCATGAAGAGGAACCAGAACAAAGCATGGCATGCGAGTGTACGGAGCAGGATGACGCAGGAGCTGGGACAGTTGGTACACAGAGAGGGGAGAGGGCATGGAGGGAGGCAGGGCTGACATTGTCAACAGGGCAAGGGTCACCAGAGCGTGTATTTGTTGGGCTAAGGAGGTTGGATTTTATTTCGGGGGCCATGAGAGCCATAGAAGGGAGCAAGCTGGTTGATTGGTTGGTTGGTTTTAAGTAGATTTGCATGTTAAATCTCATGGTGATTGCAGCCCAGACACCAGAGGCAGAGGCAGGTAGGCGGCCAGCACAGCAATTCAAGGAAAAGAAGGGACTGCCGGAACCAGGAGATTGGGCTCAGAGCCCAGGCAGGCCCACACACTCTCTGAATGTAAAGCCATAAAATCAGCTTCTTCTCTTTGACATGAAGGCTTGAGTCTCCTAGTTCATATTTTAAGTTCCATTATTTGAAGTGAAACATGAATAGTCCTGAATTGAAAGTCAGAATGCCTGGATTCCAGTCCTGTCACTTTCAAGAAGGATCTGGGAGACGGTAGACAGGTCAATGCCCCCCCCTGCCCCCCCGCCAACCTTCTAGATTTATGAAGCCAAGGCAAGAGTGTGGATCAAAATGATTCAGAGAACCCCCTATGGCTGATATTCTGGGAGACTGAGCAGGAACCAACAGGCCTCCTTCCCATGGGGAACCCCAGGGCTCCACTCCTGGGGTACCACCCCTGTGGTTATGCTCAGGCTGTAGCTATTCTGACTGGCTGTGGGCCTGGGGCTCCTAAGAACTCAAGGAGACCCACAAGAAAAACGTTCCCTGCCACGCAGACCTGGCTGTCCGTCAGAAGTTTTCCACCTTGGCTGCATGTTAGAAATACCTGGGGAGGTTTTAAAAATTCCGACACCCAGGCCACGTTTCAGACCAATCGAATAAGAATTGTGGGCATGGATGCTGGGGGAAATGCAGGGCCAGTGTTTCCTAAGCCTCCAAGTAATTGAACATCCTCTTGCAGTGGTGAGGCAGTGAACTAAGGAAACACACGGCACCCCCAGTGTGTGTCCTGCTTCTGCCTGCGGTCTCATTGCCTGCACCCCTGCTGAGGGAACACAGCCATGTCCAAGTCGAGGGACCTGCCATGATCCTGGACCGCAGCATCCTCCCTTCTCCTCATCCTAGTTCCCCCGGCCCAAATTCCCCTGCCTTTCCCACATACAAAACAGAAACCCTAAGCATGGACACAAACGCTAATGGATGTTGGCTAAAGGACAGGGTTATCTGTGTGCCCTGTACCTTTAGCCATCCGGGTTAGAAGAGCAGCAAGTCTGGGGAAGATGAGGGAGACCAGGAACAGGTGACTTTGTGATGAAGAGAAGGAAGCATGTTCATCCCAGTCCCAACCAGACAGGCTGTCATAAGAATGGGAAGAACCCAGCAGGGCATCCAGAAGGTATGTGGTTATTACAGCTCCATTAAGACTGTTTAAATCAACAAGGAACAGCTGGGAGGAATAGAATGCTGCCTAATGAGGAGCAAACATTTGTTCATTTTCCAGGGCTGGGCAGACACGCCTTGTCCATGGCTTTCCAGGGCACAGACTACTGTTGCCATCTTGCTCTTAGTCATCAGTGTACAGCAGTGGGCAGGCAGCCCCCCGGGGGGCATGAGCACAGAGGTGGAAGCTTCAGGGCAGCCCTGTGCCTCCCTCTCTGCCCAGAGCCACCTGGGCAGGGCTGCCACTGTGTTTCTCTCCCGGGTTGGTGACACAGTCACAGAGCACGCCACAGCAGGTGACTCACAGGGATTTCTGGTTCAGCTCCTTCATTTGCAGATCACAGTGGTTCTGGGAAGCAACCTGAAGAAGTAGGGCAGATGCGCAAATCACAGTGTGGATGGGAAAACCATGATTGTTCTGCACCTGTGAAAACTCATAATGACCAAAAGAGAAAGACCTGGGCTCCTCCTGCTGTTTTACCCCATCCCACTCCGCCCCAAGATTAGGAAAGGAAGCAAATGGGCCATTTCTAGGGAGCACCCTAAAGGTATCAGCAACCCAGATGGTTTCAGGTTACAATGTTTCCAGCAGGCAAGAACTCCAGTGGAAGACACCTGTTAACTCCCTCCTTTCCTTGTAGTCTATTTTTTCTGCTTCAACTTATCATCCTGTTTGTAACAGGGCAAATAGTATTTGTGTGTGTGTGTGCTTAATGAGAATGCTCCCGACCACGTCCACAATTTCCAGGTGATACTAGAGAGAAACCGGCTGTCAGTTCTGAATCCGCTCTTGAGATGCTCGGTGTTTTTGGCAAGGCCTTCCTCTCTCATGGGCCCAGTTTCAGCTTCTGTGAAATGTTAGATTACATAGTTAGCAGAGACTCCGGAGCCTGGTAATGTGTGCTTCTACCTTGTAGGCATTCATCTGCCCAGAAACACTGATTGAGTAGCTACTGCGGACCCTACCCTGCGTTAGGCACTGGAGATAGGAAGCTACTTGAAGACAATGGAGGCCTTATTTAAAGGGAGTCCATGCTCTTGCTATGTGATGCTGTCGCAGGACTCTATATGAAATGCTCGGGAGACCTTGAGTAAGGAAGGTTCAGGGCAAAGATGCGTTGTTGTTGTTATTGTCTATTGTTGCTTTTTGCCACTTCTTGTTGCCTGGATCAATCTGAAGCCTCCCAAAAGACGAGACCTTGAGTTGAACAAAAAAAAAAAATGACAGTTAAGGGTAACCACGAGAGCTATATATGCAAAGATTGAAAACATAAAAGAATTGCAGCGTCACAGCCAGCTTTTAGAGGGGAAACAAAGAAGACCGCCTATGAAAAGGGAAATAAAATGAAAGGAGATGGGGAGATAAATAGGACTCAACACCCCTTGCACTGTTCCCCTGAACAGAATTCACAGGGCCGTAATCATAGCCTCTGGCAATCTACCTTGTGATGCTGGCTGCCTGCCATCAAGTTTAGGGACCCAGAACCGGCCACCCAGACATGCATATTTGATGATGGGGACAATGTGTAGGCAACTGGAAGGCCTGAGAGTCTATAACCTGGAGTGGGGTACGGGGATCCCCAAGGTCATCAACTTGGATCTGGGGGAGAGACGGACCTCGCACATGAGCTTCCCTGTTAAGCTGTGGCCTTGTTGCTGGTCAGGAAGGATCTGACTCATCTCTTCCCTGAAGCATCTGGAAAGTAGTATATAAATGTAGACTGCTACCTTAATTGAATTATAAAGTGCTGGTGAAGAATTTTGGGTATTTAAGTATAGTTACATCCCCTCCCCTCAAAAAAATAAAGGCAGCATTTCTTGAAGAAATAAACCAAAATGGAAAGACCAGCACGTCTGAGGGCAGTCTCCACAGCATACCAAGCATCTGCCTTCCCATTTGACATTGAATCTTCCCTGTAACTCTTATTCCTGTCTGCTTTGCTGCCTGAAACCATGGCTCAGACTGAGACCTGTGTCAGAAGCACCTGAGAGGTAGTAAATGGCACTGAGGCACGGGCTCATAGTTGCAGCCAAGAACCTGGGCTCCTGCATGTCACCAAATCCCCAAGGGTGTCTGGATACTAGCAAAGTTTGAGAACCATTGGCGCAGAATTTGTCATTTGAAAGAGACTTTGTAGCTTTTCGTTGAGCCTTTTAAAGGGTGCTTTGTGACTCTACACACCAGCGTGCATTCAACTACTTTGCCTTGATCAAAGCTCCTGTCACAGACAAATACCCCGTCTTGCTGCAATCTGATTCTCTGCTTAGTTTCCCTAGCAGAGCTCATAAATTACCGTCTATTTAGTGACATGGTGTGCAATAATATTTGCTCTCCTGATGCCACTCTGAGTAGATGTCATTAGTCATCCTTTCTTGCCTTCTGTGTCCACATTTGTAATCCCTAAGGCATGTGCTTTTCAACACAGAAGGGAAGGTGGCATTTGTTGAAAGCTTGGATCGGCCAAGGCCACAGCTAACTCATACAATATCTTAGCGTGAAATAGCAAAAGGGGCACCTGCCTCAAGGTCATCGACTGTCATTGTCCAGAAAATAGTCACAGTTCATGTAGAAGTCTGTCGTGTCTGCCATATGCAGGGTGCTACCTTAAACGTGCTATTCTTGTGTAGTGCTCAACCTGTATGGCAGTCCTTGCTGACCCTTGCTGTTGACCAGTGGGCCACAGACTTTGGTACATGTGGGGATTAAATGAACCCATAGACTGCAATGAAGAACAGCCCTGAGACTTCCAGCAGATCATGACAATCATGCCCATTCTCTAAACACCATGTCCTACCTGTACCTACAGTCACCCATTTGTCCATTTTTCCCAGAATGGACTCAGTTTTAAAACTCAAAGTCCTATACCCTTTGGTCCAAGACAAACTAGGATGTATGTTGCAGAAAATCTCCATCCTTTCCCTTCTTACAAAAAATAAAAATAAAAAACTCCTAGACACTTCTGATAAAATGGAGCCAGGGCGTGAATTCCAGGAGCAGACCAAGAAGGCTCAGCACTGTATGCTTGGGATAAACTAGAAGGAGTTGCTGAATGCCTGTGTGCCAGGCACTGGGCTGGTGATACAGGCATTATGTCAGGTAATCACTTATAGTCACCAATTCTGTACAGTGTCTATACACTGTCAAAATTACATACTGTAAATTCATATTGAGGGGATGTAATTTCTGTAAGTTTTAAACAAATGCATAGAGTTATATAAAGACCATGGGCCAGCGCCGCGGCTCACTAGGCTAATCCTCCGCCTTGCGGCGCCGGCACACCGGGTTCTAATCCCAGTCAGGGCGCCGGATTCTGTCCCGGTTGCCCCTCTTCCAGGCCAGCTCTCTGCTGTGGCCCAGGAAGGCAGTGGAGGATGGCCCAAGTGCTTGGGCCCTGCACCCCATGGGAGACCAGGAGAAGTACCTGGCTCCTGCCATCGGATCAGTACGGTGCGCTGGCTGCAGGGCGCCGGCCGCGGCGGCCATTGGAAGGTGAACCAACAGCAAAAAGGACTGTCTCTCTCACTGTCCACTCTGCCTGTCAAAAAAATAAAATAAAATAAAATAGAGTTATATAAAGACCAACATGACCAAGATACCTAAGATTTCCATGAGCCACAAACAGCCCACACTGCTGCCCCCGTATCGTGAAATGCCCTCCCCTAACCTGAAGTGTATGTTATTGACTTCATTTTCAGGAAAGGTGATACTTTGAGTAGTAAAAAGATTTGCAGTAAAAATATTCAAACACTGGTCTGTCTGCCTTTTGCGAAGCCCTGCTGTTCCCTGAATTATAAAGGGGGTTTCCGGGGAGAGGTGTTCTCAGCCACTTACCCTAATGCTGGCACTGTCTCAGCCCCCACCTCTTAAGAGATGTCAAAAATTTCCCGTTGACTTCATGTGCAAGGCGTATTCCTTAACAAGATAAATGGTGAAAGGTCCACGTGAGATGACGTCTCCTCAGTGAAGACTTTCCCGAATCTTCCCCACACCGGTGATAGGCAGGGTCATGGGAAAATCCTGACGGGCTGGACTGACTGTGAAGGAGCCTGGGCTTCAGTTCTGCCCTGAAGCGTCTGCCAGGAACTGCCTGATCAGCAATCTCTGGGTCTGGTTTTGCTGCACCCCGAGGCATATCATATCCAATTATCTCCAGGGATACAGTCAAGTCAGAGAGAGTGAATGGGGGTATCAGAGCTGACAAAATCTGCTGAGGATAGCGGGGTGAACAGCTAAATGATGTGATGGCCATCCCCTCAACCTTGGCTTGGAGGTGAGATGCTCTTGGGAGTATCGTGTTCTGATGTCGCACTATTTTGGGCATTGCTTTAAAAAGCACAGCTCCAAAGAAGAGTGTCCAAAGACAAATGAAAAGCTTGAAAATTGGCCCTCTTAGCTAAATAGGGTCAAACCAACAGGTAGAAAAAGGCACCAGCTCAGTAGGCCTCAGACATAATTTTCAGTTCTGAAAGAGAATGGAGTACTAAGTAGGGAAGCCACGGTGGTTGCAGTCCTATGGAGTGAATCAGCAGGGAACAAGCAATCTGTGGCTTGCGGTCATGTGATCTGAGCCTTCCATTGGTTTCAGTGGGCTCCAGCTTCCTGGCTGGGAGGGTGGGTTTTAATCACAGGGAGAGCTGGTCTGGGGCAGGCACCAGATGATAATTTTAGGATAAAATCTTTTAAGTGTATCAACAAGAATAAAGAGGGGTTTCTGGTGCAAGTGTTCTCATCAACTTATGCTGGCATTGTCTCAGCCCCCACCTCTTAAGAAATGTCCAGAATTTCTCATTGACTTAGAATAAGACTCATGCTCTTGACCTTGATTGAATCTCCCTGCAGCCCCCCAGTCCTCGTCATGTGTCATTCTCACCTTTTTATTCTGTCTGCTCTGGAGAGCCTGCCTTTGAGTTCTAGAACACAATGTACTCATTCCATCCCAGAGACTGTACCATTCTTTCCTCAGCACTTATGGTGGCTGGCACCCGCTCATCACCAGCTTTTCAGCTCAGTGTGTCAAACAGCCCCAGTGTTAAACCAGTTGGGTTTATTGCTTGTTGCAGCAAGCTGAGTGCATAAGCTCGGGGGACTGTGAGACATCTCAGGAAGTTAGACAGGACTCAGAAAATGGGCCGTGTTAGGTGATTTGGGAAACAGTTTAAGGAAGCAAGGTTCTGTTACAAGTAGGACTCTACTAGGAAGTGCTGTGATTAGATACCTTAATAAATCTTAACTGCAGAAAGGAAGATTCTAACACAAAGAAGCAGTAGTCATTCATACTAGATGGAATAGGGGTATCTTTGCCAGCTTATGTTTTTGTCTGTATTCAGATTTGACTTCCTTTCTGTCTCGTTCTGCCATGGTCATAGAACAGCCTTGTTGGGTGTGAGTGAGCTGTGATGTTGTTGATGTTCAACAGGGGACACCAGGGCCCTGCACTGAGTGCCAGGCCAGCTCCTCAGTAGCAGGGCTGATTTTCTCTCTCTCAGACGTCACCTTTTGGAGGAGTCGTGCCCAAGCCTAAGTTGTCCCTTTCCTCTAACCACCAACTACCCCAGCCACTTAGTCATCCCCTTGATGGCCCTTGATATACCCAATTTTCTATAGGTTTGCTTATTTATGGTCTATTCCTCCTCACAAATAGAACTATGAATGAGAATGAGTCTGTTTCTTCCACTCCTGTTACCTCCAAGAAGCAGCACAGGTGGCCGTGTGGAAAGAGGGAAGTGAGGAAGGGAGGGAAGACTCAGGCTGTGTCTTGGGCAAATCATTTCCTGTCTCTGGACCTCACCTTGCTCATTTATGCAAACAATTTTCTCAACCCTTCCCAATCTGATGTTTTAGGAGTCTACAAATACCAAGGCTCTGTTCTCCAGGGACAAAGAAATCCCCAAATACATCCTTTGGTTTAAAAACAAAAGGTACCTTCCATGGAAAGCAACTCTGTAGCAGACTAGGGAACATTTTCTTAGAGAGGAATGCGAAACCAGAGCTCAACACTCTAAGGAGAAGAGAATGAGAAAAGGAAAGCAGAGATTGATAATGGATGAATATAATGATATGGCAATCTTGGTTTCAAAAGAATGTGATTAGCTCCTAATGACTGCCACCATTCCCTGGTCAATCTACTGTAACTAGCCGCTAATGTAAAAATAATGCCCCTTCGGCTGCTTGCTTTGAAGATGGAGATGAGTCTCCCTTTCATACTTTAACCCCCTCACATTTTTCCCTTGAAGGGATTATCCCCTGTTAGATTGCAGCTCCCTAAAAAGGGAAATGGATGTGTGATCAAAGCTTGCCAATTAGGGGGTCATTACCACTCCCTCCCGGGTGGCTGTATTAGCCCTCGCCTTCTCTGCCTTTGACAACATCAGCACTGCCCCCGAGATCCATTCCCTCTCTGTCAGCCTCCACTTGGGGGAGAAGGAGGCTCCTGGGACTGTACCGGGGTCTGTGGTGGTTTCCCACAGAGATTGCCACTCACTCATCACCACTGTTTTTGCTAGGTCTGTGTTGGTTAAGGAAGAGCTGCATGCCGGGGAGGCTCCGTGGCCTTGATGTTGAGAGTTCTGTGAACTGTTAACGTTTGCCAGATCTCGGTATCACATTCCAGAGGGTGCACACTGCCTTGGGTCCCCCGGAAGAGAAAGAAAACCAAGGCATGGCATGCAAAGAGGCAAACGTGCAGTGAGTCTTCCCCAAAGAGAGGCAGGGAGCTTTGGGAGGTTGTGAACTCCCTGTCACCGAGGGCGCCCAAGTGGGAGACGCGAGGATCTACTTCCCAGGTGCCTGGAAGGCCACGATGGACGGGAACACAATTAGATGATACACAAGGTCACGTGCTCCTGAGATTCCAGAATTGGCCTTTCAGCGGCGCAGAAGCCACCTCGGTCACTGGGTCTCCACTGACCTTCTTTGCAGAGGGGTCATTCAAGCTCACAAGAAACTCAGAGCCCACCCCCAGCTCTGCAGATGTAGTCGTGAATAAGATGCTGTCCTTTCCACGAAGGAACCTTGGCCAGGTTGGGAAATCAACAAAACTACAAGATGGCGACATAATAGAAGTGGCTGATTCTAAGCAATGTTACTTTTTTTTGGGCGGGGCGGGGCGGGCAGGCAGAGTTAGTGAGTGAGAGAGAGAGAGAGAGAGAGAGAGAGGTCTTCCTTCTGTTGGTTCACCCCCCAAATGGCTGCTACGGCTGGTGTACTGCACCAATCTGAAACCAGGAACCAGGCGCTTCCTCTTGGTCTCCCATGTGGGTGCAGGGCCCAAACACTTGGGCCATCCTCCACTGCCTTCCCAGGCCACAGCAGAGAGCTGAACTGGAAGAGGAGCAACCGGGACAGAATCCGGCACCCCAACCGGGACTAGAACCCAGGGTACCAGCGCCGCAAGCGGAGGATTAGCCTAGTGAGCCACAGCGCCGGCCAAGAAGTGGCTGATTCTATCTAGAGCTGCAGTGGGGTGAGGAAGGCTGAACAGAGGTTTCACAAAGAATATGTGTGACCTGGGTTTTGAAGGACACAGAGGAGTTTGCTAGGCAGACTCAGGGAGGAGAATGTGAGGTGGAGGGAACAGCATGCGTACAGTCTCAGAACTCTGAAATACCTTATAGTCGGCTGATCGAAGGAAGGGCGAGCAGTGAACCCGGAGGGCCCTGTGGGGTGGAGCCTTAGAGGACTTGGTATTTTAGGAGTGGAATTGATCCTGGGGACGTGACAAGGGGGAGCGCCTGGGACTTACATTTTAGAAAGATCTCTCTGGTGACGGTGGGGAATGGATTGGCGGGAACAAACCCAGAGCAAGAGAAACCAGCAAGGAGATTCATGGGGTTGTTCCTCCAGGTAGACGTTTTGTTCACAGGCATCACATGGGAGCTCCAGACACCGAAGTCTGTGTCCCACCTCAGAGTCCCACTTCACTGGTGTGGGGTAGGGCCTTAGCGCTCCTTCAACTTTTAAATCCGCCCAGGTGATATCCTGTGCAGCCCTAAAGAGATTTTAAGCAAATGGTGACCCACACCCTGGCACATAACTGTTATTCAATTTGTTTTTTCCAAACTTAGTATAAAAACATACCGAGTACCCTGCCTTTGGTTCCACAGCACTTTGAGGGGATGCAGTTGATGAGCAGTGGGTTGACCTTTGTCATAGAGGGTTTCAGTAGAACAACTCCCCCCAAAATTCAGCTTGCACCTCAGAAAGTGCAGGGCTAACACAGACCAGCAAGCTCCTCCATGCCACACACAGAATGATCTGGAAGGTGAACCTGTGTGGGCTGGAGTTGTCTGACGAGAGTGCAAGACTGTGGCCGGGGCTGGGAGCCTTGTGCAGAAGGCAATGAGCATTTGCAGCCCAGCTCAGGCCTGAGCTGGTGGAGAGATGCATGGAGGGTGGCGGTCTTTTAAAAAGGAACAGGAAGGGGAGGAAGAGGAGAAATGTGCACTAAGCTCCACATTTGTAAGTGAGCATATTCCTGCCTTCATAGTCCTTGTCACACCCAGATTGAAGGCAGAAATTAGTGGCAGTTCAATTCCTGGTTTACCTGCTCTTCGAGATACCCATCTAAAGATGCACACAAAGAAAAAAAAAATCCTGGTCCATTCATAGAGGGAAGGCACCTTATTATTCCCATCTGAAACCTGGGTGAAGCTAAGCTGGGGAACGTGGCTTAAATGAGGAAGCCCAAGCAAAGACACCTAACCTGTGCCCCCCAGTGAACCTGGAATGGGTCAGTAGCAGCGAGGGCACCCACTCTACCTTCACAGTCACTCCATGGTTGGGGACCATGGTCCTGCTTTCAGGGTGAAGATCAGAAACCTAGAAGTGCAGACTAACTCCAGCCCGACGCTCGTTTGTGTAAATGAAGATTTACTGGAACACAGCCATGGCCATGTGTTTGCTTTTTGTCTCTGACTGCTCTCACTCCCCAGTAGTAATCTGAGGACGGGGAGATGCAACAGAGACTGGGAAACAGCCTGCAAAGCCCTGCTCCAGAAACCCACCCAGGTTCACTTAACACCTGAGAGTCTGGAAGCAAGAAAGGTGGCACTGTGCCTGGGCCCTCGCCTTTTCAGAACAACAGGGTCTGCTGCGTGCTTGAGCTTCCGACCAGTCTCCTTACAGACTCCTCCTTGCTTAGGGGGAACCCAGTGAGGAGTAGATGATAAAACCAAGGCTGTGGATGAGAGGAATGAAGCACATGCCCCCTGTGCTGCTGACAATGAGGTGTACAGACTGCAGCTGGGGCACATGCAATCCCAGAAGCAAGGCAAGGACTATGGATGGGACATTCGGCCAGTTCTCCGAGAGCTGGGGTGGAGGCAGTAAGCAGCACGCTGCCTGGCCTTCGTGTGGGGCTCTGCTGAGGCTCTTCACTCCCATGGAGGCCATTCTCCTTCTCTGTTAAGTAACTGACTGCACCCTTGCTTCTGGTTCTGTATCACTTGGCTCATAGCTTTTTTTTTTTTTTTTTTTTTTTTTTTGACAGGCAGAGTGGACAGTGAGAGAGAGAGACAGAGAGAAAGGTCTTCCTTTTGCCATTGGTTCACTCTCCAATGGCCGCCGCGGCTGGCGCACCGTGCTGATCCAAAGCCAGGAGTCAGGTGCTTTTCCTGGTCTCTCATGCAGGTGCAGGGCCCAAGTACTTGGGCCATCCTCCACTGCACTCCCTGGCCACAGCAGAGAGCTGGCCTGGAAGAGGGGCAACCAGGACAGAATCCAGCGCCCTGACCAGGACTAGAACCTGGTGTGCCGGCACCGCAAGGCGGAGGATTAGCCTATTGAGCCATGGCGCCAGCGGCTCATAGCTCTTAGAAATCATCCCGCATGTCTGTTGGCTCCTGTCTTATCTGTGCTTCCATCCTCGTAAATTGATTGAGGACTCCTGTCTCCTGCCCCCTGCTAAGCTCTGGGCCTTTATGTCCAACTTCTTATTTAACATCCCATAGGCATCTCAAACTTGGCTGCCGTTATTAATGTTGTTATTTGTATTATGTTGAGCCTGTTAAAAAACACACAGTACTTGGTGGATAGGCATTGTTCTAAGCACTTTTTTTTTTAAGATTTATTTTTTATTTATTTGAAAGGCAGAGTTACAGAGAGAGAGAGAGGTCTTCCATCCACTGGTTTTCTCCCAAGATGACCACAACAACCGGAGCTGAGCCAATCTGAAGCCAGGAGCCAGAGGCTTCCTCTGGGTCTCCCACATGGGTGCAGGGGCCCCCCAGGTTGGGCTATCCTCAGATGTTTTCCCTGGCACGTCAGAAGTAGAGCAGCAGGGACTCGAAGCAGCACCCATATGGGATGCCGGCGCTGCAGGCTGGGGCGTTAATTCGCTGTGCCACAGCACCGGCCCCTCTAAGTGCTTTTTATACCTGAAACACAACACTTAAATCCTTGCCTCCCCAATCCTGTTTCTGCCCAGGCTTCTCCATCTTCCCCAATGGCATCCCTGTCCATGCAGCTCTTCAAGTCAGTGATCCCCAGAATATGCGCACACTGCCTAGGGCATGGCAGAAACACTAGGGAGTTCCCAAGAGTTATCCTCAAATGCTAATAGACAGTTGGTTGATAAATACCCCAACTCCCTCCATCCTCTGGTGGCACAGCTCTGAGGCATGAGATGTACCTTGGGATTAAGCTCTGGTTGCACATAATGGTAACCTGTTCATTGGTGTACCCTATATTGGCTTTATTCCCTGATGGTCTCACGTCCCCCCTTCTACTACCCATGTTCTTTGACATTGTCTCCCAAACAAACTACTAAAGTTCAGCTCTTTTATCTCTGAGCTTACTTACGGGACATCCCAAATCAACAATATTCAATTGAATGTCCCCAAAACAGCTACTTCTCATAGGTCCGCTGCTGTCACTGCTGGTCCAAGGAGCCGAGATACCAGCATCTCTTCCCTGGACTACTGCTGTAACTTCCCAGCTAATCCTCATTCTTCCCCCGCCATGCTGAAGTCTGTGTTTCCTACAGGAGCCAGCATACATTCTGTGAAACGAAAATCTTCTTAGGGGACTCCCATGCTCAGAACCCTCTACTGATTTCCCATCACACCTTGAATAGCATTGAATTCCTTAACCACAGAGCCTAATGTAATTCAGACTCTTTAGTCCTATGGAGATGTTTCTGTGGCTCTCCTCCTGCCTCCCTGTGCACCTGCTGTTCCCTCTGCCTGGAAAGCCCCTCCTCTTGTTGGCATGGCTGCTGCTTTCAGGACTGAGTCCACGTACATGTTACCTGCACAGAGGGAGCCTCCCACACTGTGCCATCTAGAATCAGTCTCGTTCCTCGTCACTACCCCACGTCCTTCTTTGTTTTCCTCAATCACTTTTTACTATCAGAAATGATAAATTTGCTCATTTAGTCCTTACATCTCCTAGTCAACAGACTGCTCAAGGAAGAATTCTCTAGTTCCCTGCACCTCTAGTTCCATAGAAAAATGCCAACAAATGTGAGGGATTTAGTAAGTAAAGGATGGATGGGTGGGTGGATGGATGGGTGAATGAATGAATTAATGAATGACTTCCTTACTGGATGAGATTGTGAGTTCCAGACTGACCTGCAGAAGACATCAATAATATCCAAGTCAACGAGTGAGCAAGAAAGTTTGTAGAAGAGCAAGGCTGTGTTCTCCCCAGGCCCCAGCCTCACAGCCCTTTATGATGAGTGACCTGTCACGGGTGGGTCCCATTTCCCTTGCTGGTTGTCTACACCTGGACAAAGCTCCTATGTCAGGCAACCCTAACCTCCCTGTCATTTCTTTTTAGGCCTTGCCAGAGGGGCAGACAGCTTCGTGGGACACAGCCAAGGAGGATGAAAACCGCAATAAGAATCGATACGGGAACATCATATCCTGTAGGTGCCCTCTGCAAAGGCCCCAGCAGCAAGGTTTGGGGATATGGGGGGAATGACGCTGTTCTCTATTTGCAATTTGTTATCAAACAGTCATTGATGTGTTCAGCTTTAGGTTCATGTGCCAAGCTGGGAGTTTCATTGTAACTGTCTTGTCACACCTGGCCTTGTTGTCAGAGCACGGCTGGTCTCACGGGGAGGGAGCAGGTGGGGATGTGTTCAGGCGGAGTAGATCCTTGGGGATCTACCTGGGGAGAACCTCCGAAGGGTGGGCAATTGCTCAGGCCCAGGAAGAAGCCCAGCCAGACGGTGGCCATAGAGAAGACCCCACCACTGGGCAGATGGATGAGCCTGGCGTTTCCAGAAGCTCCTCCAATTCAGAGGGCTTTCGTGGCAGCAACTTGGGGGTGGAGAGCAAGGTCCAGCCCATATGGGCGAGACAAAGTGTTCTTCTAAGGCAGAGTCCCAAGTAAGAACTGATGCGTGGAAGGGGCCTGACAGTCTGGGAAATGGCCAGTTCACGGATTGAAGGAGCTGGGACTACTCTGATCACGCAAAAGAGGATTTATGCAATGCAAATTCTCCCTAACCCCATTACCAGTAGGGCAGAGCCTGAAAAGAGAAGGCCTGCACTCGGGGCCTACGCCAGTGCTACAATGAAGGTTCTGAGTCTGCAAGAGGAAAGCTGGTTTGTTGCAAAGCTAGGACGCTACCTTTTGCCCGAGAATGAGCTTCATCCTGTAGGCCATCCAGCGAGTGACTTGATACAGTCAGTGATGGCCAGTAGAGCCCTCTGGAGTCACACTTCCTGGGTCTCTATCCCAGCTCTGGGGCCCTGGTCTCCTGTCTCCTCTGAGCATAGTTTCCTCACCTCTGGAATGATGAAGATAGTAGGGACAGAGTGATAGAAAGAGATACATGCAACACTTGGCGTTAATACCTGGCGCCAGTTCTCTTAGCTATAGGGTTACATTATCAGGCTCATTGTTGAGCAGGCTATATCATTCCACCTATGTGGGGACACAGAATAAGATGGGTTGGTGGCAGAAAAATTAAACTGGGCATGGATGGAGGCAACGGGACCCGTCGGGAGACTACTGCAGAGGATTATGGGGCCTGGACAAAGACAGTGACGGTCCTTGTGTGTGACTGGTGTGTGTGTTTCAGTTCTGGGAGGAGAGGAACGGAGAGACCGCCAGAAAACTGAATACCATGCACAGGAAACACCCAAGCATTGTCACTGCCAGATGTTGTTGCAGAGTCCGAAAACCATAAATCCAGAAGGGACGGAGTTATCTCGTGCAAGATGCTGAGCACGTATCCTGATTAGAAGAGGGCTCTCCGCCGGCCCTTGTGTGGTTCATTGTTGCCATCCTGAACCCGCTGATATCTCACCAACCATATGGGGAGTATTGCTTGGTGTCTGGTCCTGGGGTAACCCGGCTCAGCCAGACGGGAAATAAAAGGATCCTGGATGGCAAATAATTGTTTCTAGCACAGTTCAATGTTTTGCTTTATTTTAGCTGTCTAGACATTGCCCAAGAAAAAGCTTGGATAAAGAAAGAGTAAGATACAGGCAGATTGTAAAGGGATAAAGAGGCAGAAGTTTTAGCTTAGCTGTTTCCTGTGCTGATTTAGAAATGGGCTATGAATGGTGGGACTAATCAGAAAACATTTCTAATTTGTCTCTTGAAACACAGCAAGATTTTCTGCAAGCGCTGGGAGGAGATATTCAAATAGTCAGCAAATGTGTATTAGGACTTGGGGGAAGTGGGCTTCCTCTGAGCAGGCCTGGCACTGGGCACTGAGAGCTGTGGTCCCTCCCCTGGGTAGCCCCCACCCTGGCCCCAGGGCCCCAGGTGGCTCCGTGCCCTGACCCGTCCCCAGCATCCTGTGCTGTATAAGCCCTAGTCACTTACCCATTGTCCCTATGAGCTGGGGAGTTCTGATAGCATCCACGAAATTCCAGGTGATGCAACGTTAGACAAGCACTCTAATCCTTGATATCCATAAAATGGACATAACAGCGTCTTCCTCCTAAGGATGTCACACAGTTAAGAAGAAAAAAAAAAAAGTACAGGGAAGAAAAAAATGTCTAGAGTGCAGCAAAGGGCTCCTGACTCCTTGACAGATGAGGGCATCCGGGACGCGCCCCACTCCCAGGTCAGTGCCTAGGGATCTGAGGGCCAGAAGCCAAGCTATGCCGGCCTTCGAAAGGTTCATGGAAAATGGAGTTAGAGCCAGGCAAAGATTTTCCGGGGATTTTCCATGAAGGACTTGAAGTGCCCTTTTGCCTCTCTGCCCAGCCTCCACGGCTCATCCTCGCCCAGGCCACCACCAGCTCTCACAGGGACCCTGCCAGCCTCCATCCTGGGTGCCCTACAACGTTTGGCCCCAACTTTCTGCCGATCTGATCCTTGACAAAAACTGGAAGGATCTCTCTCAAACAGGAGGTGGACAATGTTGTTTCCTACGAAAAACCCCTGGAATGGTTTCTCCTCACTCTTGTACTCTCCTTAGTGAAAGACCCTCAGCTGTTCTTCTAGTCTCCTCTCACATCATGCTGCTCCATCACAGCCTCCTCGATTAAACCAGGACCTTTGCCCCAGGACCTTTGAACGTTCTGCTCTAATAAAGCACTCCTCCCCCCCTCTTTCTTCACTTAGTCTTTAGATCTCAGCTCAGTCATCACTTTCATAAAAGAATTCTTCTGATCCTTTGAATTTGATCAAAATCCTACTCTTCAGGGACTGGCTGGCATCGTAGCTGCTTGAGCTATGGCTATAACCCCGGCATCCCATATCAGTGGTGGTTTGAGTTCTGGGTGCTCCACTTCCAGTCCAGCTCCCTGCTAGTGTACCTGGGGAAGCAGCAGGTGCATCCGCATGTGAGTCCCAGGTGTAGTACTTGGCTCCTGGCTGTGGTCTGGCCCAGCCCTGGCTGTTAATACCCATTTGGGGAGTTAACTGATAGATGGAGATCTCTGTCTCTCTCTGTCTGTCTCTTTATCTCTCTCTCTCTCTCTCTCTCTCTCAACTCTATCATCTCTAACTCTCTCTCTGTCTGTCTCTTTATCTCTCTCTCTCTCTCTCTCTCAACTCTATCATCTCTAACTCTCTCTCTGTCTCTCCCTCTCTCTGTAACTGTGCCTTTGCTCACTCTGAGAGCACAATGTGTGTTTCTCCTTCGCCCTCATCACCACTGTGGCCTTCAGATGGCCATCTGGTGACGGCTTGACTCCTCGCCAGAATAGATGCCCTGTGACCAAGGCCGTCATGTGCTTCTGTTTCCCCAAACCTGGCATTTGGTGCCTGGTAAATAGACACTGAATGTGAGGAAGACCCTGTGAGACTTGAGTGGAGGGGATCGCTCCCGCTCTGCTTCCCAAATAACATGATAGAATGATGGACGGAGAAGGGTGAATGAAATGACACGTGAAACCGTGCTAGTCCAGTACGGGAGAAGACACTGAGCGTGACTGAAGAGAGCAGGGAGATGGGACACAGGAAGCGGAGGAGGAAGAGACCAGTCTGTGCCCTCTGAGAGCTGCTGCCACAGGGCAGGGTCCAGGGAATTAGGTCAAATGGTGATGGGGACTAGAACTCCATCACTGCAATGTAGAGCATGCTTGGTGCCCCACCCACACCCGATGACCTCACCACCTCACTGTGAGAGTGGGCACCCGGGGCCAGCACAAGGGTGGGATGAGATGAGTGAGATCCCTAGGGTGCAGTGTCCACGGAAACCTCAGGCTCAGCTGTTGATCCTGCATTGGCAGGACCCCGAGAGTGAGCTCCTCATCATTTGTCCTGTCTGTGTGTGTGTGTGTGTGTGTCTGTCTGTCTGTCTGTCTCTCTCTCTCTCTCTTTCCATTCTCCAAAGCTGGGAAGGATGCTCTGCCCAGACCCAGGGCGCCCTGCACATGCTGGAGAATTGACGCCATCAACCAGGAACCGCCCCAGCTTCCTCGCCTTCCCGCTGAAGTGCATGTTCTGCACCTTGTCCGGAGTTCCCACAGGATCAGGCTCTCGTGGCCCACAGTAGTAATGGACTTGAACACTCACCTTAGCCGGGCTGTCTTCCTTCCCCTGACTTTCTTCTCTCTTTGCTCCCAGTCTTCCCTCGTCTTCCTCCATAAATGACTTGCCCTGGAACCCTTGTATGACATTTACTTGGTGGTAAACCCAAATAGATGCAGGGGGCATGTGAGCACCCTAAGAATATCACTTCCATCACTTCCAAATAATCCTTTCTCCTGTCTAACGTAAGGATGAATAATCCAGCAACAAATTGGAGCTGCTGAGTCTGCACCCAGTACTGAAAGGAAACAGTGCTGAGGCAACCAGTGGATCCAGAAATTAGCACAAGACATAAAGGGAAACCAAAAACTGGGGGTAGAGGTCTTGGAGCTGAAACAGGAAAGGTAAAAGAGAAACAGCCTGAGGAATGGAAAGTGTTCCTGCCCTTGTGTGTGTCCCTCCCAAAGGCAAGGCCTGCTGGGGCTTGATAAATAGAAATATTCTTGGCACAAGAAGGAAACCGAGTGTGATTAGCATCTTAAGGAACCCAGAGCACTGAGAGGCTGGAGTGGAGGACAAAGGCCCAGGCCAGGGAGAACAGAAGAGATTCAAGGGGAAGAGCAGGAGGGAGGGCGCTGCCTACAATGAAACAGTGAGAGAGAAAGCTCGGTGCAAGAACCCCTTTCTTCCAAACGACTGTATTTAGAATTTAGTAATAGACAGTGGGGTTTCCAGGGATCGGCAATGGAAAGGAAGCAAAAGGGAAGGCAGTGAATGGGGAAAGGGGAACAAAGAGTCCTTTGCTGCCAGGTAGCTCTGGGGCAGAGGCCGTTGGCAAGGGGAAATTTCCAGAATCCAGATGCGTCCCCTGAGTGGGGGTTCCTAGAGGTGTCTCCTGGCTTGTCAGGAAGAAGATATCCTGAGAAGTGATTGAGGGGTTGCAGCCTCTACAAAAGGGGGCTTCCTTGTATCTCTGGGGAATCCCAGCAGGCAATAGTTGGGGCCCTCAGTTAGGAGGAGGATTACCTAAGGGAGTCTTTGTGAAGGTGTGATCCAGGTGGAGAGAGACTACGAGGACTGGCCTAAGATGCTGGGGCTATACATGACCCCCAGGTCCCTAGAACACAGGAGGGACAAAGTGTCTAGGACCTAGTGGCAGATCAGTGACCCCAACTAAGGGAGGTACAGGGAGTCGTACCTTGACCGCCATCCAGCCTTCTGTCTCTGCTTTCCACGGCTGAGCCCAACCAGAGGACAGGAGAGTCTATTGGCCTAACCCAGTGGTTCTCAAAGTGTGGTCCCTGGAACAGAGGCATACACACACACACAACACTGAGACTTGTTAGAAATGCTGAATTCTTGGGCTCCACTCCAGACTTGCTGATTCAGAACTTGTGGAGGTAGGGCCCAGCAACCTATATTTTTATTTAAAATTTTCTGTTTAGAATTTTATTTCTGCCTTTCTTCTTTGGTTTTTTGATTGACACATAATACTTGTACACCTTTATGGGACACGATGCGATATTTCAGCAGCTGCATGCAGTCAAGTCAGGCAAACAGCATCTTTGCCTCCCCACTCTTGTCGGTGTCTGGTGCCTATGAACTCCTCTCCTCTAGTCCTTTGTGCAGAGTATAAGACATCATTGTGGTCTGTGATCGCCCCACAAAGCTCAGAGCCTTCGGGTGAGCAAATGCACACCCTCCTGAACGAGACACCTGGGTAGAGAAGGTGAGGGTGGGATGGAGATGTAGGCAGGCACACCGCCTATCCAGCACATTTTTCCGAGACTTCTTTCCCTCCATGGAGGAAAAGCACCTGGGCTCACGTGTGTCGGAGCCTTGGACATGAGCTCGGGCATGCACAGCTCTGAATCCCAGTTCTACCTTTTCCGTTGTGCGTGGTTTCCTCTCTCTGTCCTTGGTTTCGCATCTGTGTGGTGGTTCTAAGTCATCCTCAGCGCAGAGAAACCAAAACACAGTGCGTGAATGTGGATTCTGAACCTCGTGTGATCCCTTGATGTGTCTGGAAAAGAATCAGTGTGGCCTCAGTGAGTTCACAGTCAGGGAGAAATAGTCCAGAGATGGCGAGTGCCCTGTACAACGCCACACAGTGAGACTGTAACAGCCAGGACTGGAGTTGCGGTCTCTTGCCTGCCAGGAGGCCGTGTGCTTCTTACCAAGGAGACCTCTCTATGTCAGCTCATGTCCATGCTCTTGTCGGGGGAGTTCTGCCAAGCTTAGCACAGATGAGCTCATCAGAGACTGCTCTTCTAGGAGGTGGGCCATGGTGTGCCGGGAGGGACTTCCACATCCAGGGAGGAGCTCAGATTCAAAACAGGTGCTGAAATCATTGGCACCTGCCGTATCCCCAACACTCACTAAGTCCATTCATGCTGGCCCCAATTTCAACTGCCAACATCTGTGTTGCTTTTTTGGAGGGCCTGGACCGGTCAGAAGTGCCTTCTCTGCCTGCTTTCAGAGCAGGCGGGAATGCTGGGAGCTGTTTTCATCATTGACTGATGGGAGTGGGTGTGTGAGTACCCCAGCTTGCTCTTCCCTTCTCCTAGCTGGACTAGCTTGGAGGGTCACGGTCAATTACCTTCTCCCAGGGTGCCCCGGCAGGAGAATGAATTCCCGGTGTCCACAGTGGCGGCTTGCTGGAAGGCACAGCCTGGCTGAGTCCCTTCCTGTCTTCATCTCACTTCCCGCTCCCCTCTGGTGTTTCCTGGGATCACGTTCATCAACTCGGGTTTGTCTCAGGGCCTTCTTTTGCGGGCATTCTGGGAAGAAACGCTTCTCCCATGCTTCGGAAGGGGTATTGCCTGGACAGCGTGCAGACGGCACCAGTGGGTCCATCACGCGGACTCCTGCCCTCAGTGCTTTTCCCTGCTAACCTTCCTCCAAAGGTTGCGTCTTTGAGAGCAGCTCCATCGCAGCGCCCTACAGGGAAAACTGCCCCACCACCACCACCACCACCTGGTCAGCCAGCAAGAATGCGGCGGGCAGGGGAGGTACACAGGCTGCTGGGGGGGCCCCTGCCACTCCCAAGCCCCCTCTCTCTGGATAATGGTAATTCAGTCAGGATTGAGTGTGCAGACCTTTGGGTTCGATGAGGTTCCCAGGCAGTGTTGGAGGAATTATCCGGCCCCTCCCTCTGCACTCATGCAAGATGACAGCATTAACATTTCCAAGACTTCTAGGAAATGGCTTTCCGGCTCCACAATTCATTGTAATGAGTCAAATCTCTTTCCTCTGAAAAATTGCACCTTTTCGTTCCCCTCTACGGTGCCCAGAAGACAGGGAGGGAGGGAGGAACATCAAATATCCAAATGCTGATCTCTCCCCCAGCCCACCTACTGGGCGCGGCTCTGTCTTGAAGGGGATATGACTTGAGGTTACTGGTTTATTGGGTTATCTCTGATAACGGTGGAAGGGCAGGGGCATTGTGGTTTAGGGAGGGAACTGAGCTCTCTGTCTGGAGCAGGTGTGGGACCACCCTGGGGTGGGAACCAGTGGTGCTGGAGTCTGGGGAGATGCTGGTGAGAAAGGAGAGCCAGAGAGGCATGGCGTGGAAGGGACGTGGAGACCTGGATCTGGGGGTTTCAGGAGGAGTAAGGACCCCCCCCCCGCTCCCTAAAGCAGCTCTCAGCCTGGTACCTTCTCCCGAGTTAGCAAACTTCTTAGAGTTTGGAGTTTATCTGTTCAATGGGGTGATGACTCACGGCTCACAGTGTTGAGAATCTAAAAGCATAACAGCCAAACATCTTTTAGAATCATACCTGGAACATCTTACAGTGTCCACACGGGTAAACTGTACCTTGCCACCTGGCACACGATGGGACTCTTGTCTCGTGACCCAGTTCCAGTAAGATCCTGGAGTCCTGTGGTCTGTCTCGGGGCAGATGGACATGAGGAGCCAGGCACCTCTGTGAGATGACTGGATTCTCCAACCTGAGCACGCATCAGAATCACCTGCAGAGCTTGTAACGTGCGCTGCTGGCCCCACCCCCTAGTGTCTGATTTAACAGGAATTTGCATTTCTAACAAGTTCCGGGGTGACGCTGATATAATTGTTCCAGGGACCACATTTGGAGCACCACTAGCCTAGAATAATAATAAAAGTGAATTTGCATATCTGTCAGACAACATACCAGGTGCTTTCCGGTGCCCTGTTAGTCCTTACAAGTCTCCAAAGAAGGATATGATTTTGTTCATAGTTGTGTAAATCAAGGAGTATTAAGGAAGGTGTCAAATTACCCCACATGATATGGTAAGGTGACAGCAGGCCTCAAGTCTGCCTACAGGTCCCACCCAACCCCTTACCTCAAAAGAAGTGGATACCAATCTTAGTACAGGACATGTTGGGTTGCAGGGGTGGAGAAGGGTCACCTATGGGCAGAGGAAGAATTTGAGCAGGGAGCCAAGCATTCTGCCAACCTTGGAGGGGGCTGTTCCTCTGTGCATGCAAAGGTCCTGTCATGTGAGCGACTGTGAGGCCACTGGTATCAGTGTGATCAGAGAACAGGAGGCTGGAGAGAGAAGTGGGTCCAAACCATCAGACCATGCAAGGCATTGTGGGTGAGCTCAGCTTTGTTCTCTGTCCTTGGTAGACTGTAGCTGACTCATAGCAGCTTGCAGAAGCATACTGTTAAATATTCAAGAATTTTGTGAGCTGGTTAATGTCGTGTTAATAGCTTGAAATTGGTTGTGGTGGGAATATTGACACCACAGACGTCAGCAGACATTGCAGGTCAAGGTCTTTTTGCCCCTGGAGAGCTGTTTGTTCAACATTTAGCAACATACCACTGGCCGTCGTCCTAAAGGAAGGAGGAACGATCAGTTCCAAACAAAGGATGATGCTTCTCTGGCACTGTGACCAGGGACACTCCTTGGGTCTCCATGTCTCCCCACCACCTGCCGCCACCAGGTCTCTCCCCAGCTCACAACCAGCTCCTGCAGATCTTCCACACAACAAAGAGCCAGGGGGAGCGGAGCCAGGCCCCTGCGCCTCACCTCAGGGGAGTTTGCCTTCCCTAGGTCCCTGTGATTATTATTCACTTCTCTCCTTGTCTTGACTATCAGAGGAGGAGTACCAAATTCACTGCTTTTCAAGCTTGCAAATCACAGAACACAGTGAACATTCAGGGCTGCTGCTTGTGGATTACCTCATATAAACTCCTTCTGCTGGCCCATCTCTCTCCACGTGGGTAAACACAATTTGTTATCTTTCTAATTAATTATGTGACATTAGAAGAAGAAGGAGACACAGAATAACGTTAGCATCTTGCAGAAGGAATAAATAGACCATGAGGACACTGTCACGCCTCGCAAGTCCTGTGTGGTGGGCCTGCGGCTGAATCCTGCCCTTTAGTGTGCGCACACATGCACACACACACACATGTGCACACACACACATCAGCTCTACGCCTCTGCAGAAAGATGGCTGTGTGGTGACTGCGGAAGTGCAAACAGAGAGCATTGTGTTGCTAAGTCTCTACTACCTACCTGCCTCACAGCTAGCCCCAAGTCCGCCTTTAATAAGTGCCTGCTGTGCGCTGTCCTGGCCCTTTTTTTCTAGAGCAGTTTTAGATTTACAGAAAACAAAAAGAAAAGAAAGTAGCTGCCCTGTCCTTCTCATCCCTACCCACCCACCGTTCCCCCCATTGTTAGTATCTTGCATTAGTGTGGTATATTTATTAAAATTAATGATCCAACATCGAATCATTAGCATTAGCAGAAGTCCATAGTTTACACTGGGTTTGCTTTTTATGTTGCCTACTTCTGAGGATTTGAGAACTGGATAATGACATGAATCCACCGTTGAAGTATTATATAGAATATTTTCATTGCCCCCAAAATTCCCTGTGCTTGACCTAATTCATCTCCCTCTCCGGCAAACCCGTGGCAGCCACTGATCTTCTTACTGTCTCTCTAGTGCTGCCTTTTCCCGAATGTCATGCGGTCGAAATCATGTAGTACGTGGGCTGTTCAGGCTGGCTTTTGACTCAGCAGTACATATTCAGGTTTCCTCCATGTATCCTGTGGCTTGCCAACTTACTGCAAGACCGTAATGTGTTTGCCATTTGCCTATTGAGGAACATTTTGATTGCTTCCAAGTCTTTGCAGTTCTGAGTAAGGCTGCTGTGAACAGTCGTGTGCAGGTTTTTGCGCGTCAAGTTTTCACTCACTTGGGTTAACACCGGAGGGTACAGTCGGACATGGTCATGGCAGAGGAGGTTTAGGTTTGTAGGAAACTTCTAAGCTGCCTTCCTAAGTGTTGTTACTGTTGTGCACTCCCGGCAGCAGTGAGTGAAAGTGCCCGTTACTCCACTTCCTCGCTAGTATTCGGTGTTATCAGTGCTGGGATGTGGGCCCCAGTGTGTATGCAGTGGTGTCTCATGGATGTTCAACTTCGTAATTCCCTAGTGAAACAGGATGTTAGACATCTCTTTATAGGCTTTTGTGCCATCTGCATACCCTCTGTAGTGATGCTTCTATTCCAATCTGCACCTTTTAAAAACTGGGCTGTTTAGTTCCTTATTGTTGAGTTTTAGAGTTCTTTGTAGATTTGGATACAGTCCTTTATGAGTTATGGGCTTGACAAGTTATTTTCTCTCTCCACCTGTGGCTTGTCCTCTCATTCCCTGAATGTCCTAGAGTTGTTCATGCCTGCATTTTCTCATTTAAGCCTCCCAAGATTCTGAGATTTATATAGTATTAACTGTTTTTTTCCTAAGAAAATCAAGGCTAAGAAAGATCAACTGACTTGTGTGATGGAGTTAAGATTTGAACCCAGATCTGATCCAACAGCTCTGTACCTCACACTGCATTTTGAAAGTGTATCCTTGCCATAGATTAGCCCACAAGAGAAGACATCAGGGCCTCTTCATAGTAAAATATCCTTCCATAATCCCAGGAAGAGGGGCTGCGTCTGGATGGCCTGCGGCCCCTGCGTGGTTGTTTGCATCTTGGCATCTTCACGGGGCACAGGAGCTTCCTCTGATCTCTCTGTGGGTGCCTCCTCGGTGTCGGTCCCATTGCTGGTCCCTGTCGTCCCACGTTCTCAGGACAGAAGATTCCTGCAGCCCCCCCCCCCCGCCGTGTGCGTGCTCTCTCCACGGGGCTGCCTCCACTCTTGCTGTTGAAAATACTGCCACCTGGTGTAGAGGCATCTTTTGCCTTTAAGAATATTTACCTGGGAGAAATAGGGTTGTTTCTTTTGTTTATAATCGTGTTTTCTCTCAGATTTTAAAAGTTTATATTCTTAAAAAAATTCCCTTTCAACATATTAAACCAGAGGCTGTGTTTCCAGTGCTATGGATCCCAGGGCAGGCATAACTCAATAGCTAAGGATGAATTTTTGAATCAATAAGTCATTAGTGAGGCCACTGACTGCAAACGCAATATGCATTTTTTTACTTTTTTTTTAGGCTTAGAGTCCTGTGACGGCTGCTAAGAAGGCTTGATTTTCCTGAGCTCAGAGTCAGGCACCAGACCTTGTCCGAGCTCCCCCAGCAAGGCCCCGTCCCTGGGGCTGGAATTCTGCAGGAACTGGGGAGCAGCTGTTTGCACACACACCAGTAGTGGGCCTGGGAGAGTCTCAAGGCCTCCGATGCCATCAGTGCATTGTGTGAGCAGAGCGGGGGTTACAGGGTCAGAGGAACGGGAGAGAGAAATCTCCCTGCCACGTGCAGGCTGTGTGTTTCCCCACTCGACGCCCCAGTATCCTTATTTGTCAAACGGGAGGAATCATACACACATCATCCTGGCATTAGTCTCTAACCTACAGAGCTCACTCGAGGGATAAGTACCTGAGTGAAAGAATGCATGTCAAGTCTCTGGTACCTGCTCAGTGACACGTACCTTGAAGCCCCTCCTCCACCTTACACCCCTCTCCCCACCTAAACAAAGCAATGACTTGAGCCTCCCACGTAGTCCCTCTAATTGTGTCCACAGAAACCCAGCCCCATGATGAGTTAACCAGAGCAGCACTGAGTATCTCAGAGTCTAGCATAGGCCTGCCACAGGGCGGATGCTCAGTGAATGACCTTCACACTCACTAATTAGCTGATACAGGGCAGCAGCCCATCCTAACCCTGGGCCTGTTTGTCCGTAACTGGCCCCAGTTCTTACCTTCTCCTCCATATCACAGGAAACTGACCTAGCATTTCCCAGGCTCTCCTGTCAGCGGGCTTCTGGGTGAGTTTAGCCAACGGTGTCTGCTGGTGGGAGGTTGGAAAGGAGAAAGGGAGAAGCCAGGGTATTTCTCCTCCCAGTCTTGGTCCTCTTTAGCAGCAAGGAAAGCTGCACTGCCGCAGCCCCCAACATAGACCCCCTGTGGCTCAGTGTCCGTCAGCTGGCCCCAGCTCCTGAGCTCTGCTGCCCGTACCTCCTCTGTCTCCCAACCCTGGGAGAGGCAGTGTCTCCTTGTTGTTGATCAGATTATCTTGGAGTCACTTCACTCTCCTCTGCCTAGCTTCTCCAGCCTCGTATCGCCCAGGCAACCACTTCTCTGTCTTGAATTCCCTGTGCTGTGTATACTGGTGGTGCTGGTGGTGCTGGTGTCCAGCGCCCTTCCTAGCCCCCTTTGGAAGCAGGAGCCACTGAAGTTGGAATCAAGAGATCCTCGTTCGTCCACCCTGAGAATTTCCGGCTCCTCGTTTATAACAAGGGCTAACGGAACCCACCCTGCTGCTCTCCCAGGGTCACTGTGGGAATCGAGCGAGATCATCCACTTATACATTCACCAAGTACTGACTGAGAACCTTTGTAGGTGTAGGAAATGGATCAGGGAACAGGAAAGATAGCATCCCTGTTCTCAGGGGAGGTTCAGTTAGTAGCAGCAAATGTGCTTTGTAAACTGCACGGCGCTGTTGAACCTAACAGGGTACGCTGACCTGATGTCCGTCGCCCCTTAGGGATGCTCAGAGCTCTGGGAAGCCACGTTTGCCCCAGAGTAAGGCAGACGTTGGCAAATGCAGCAACTGCCCGGTGTTCTGTGTGCTGTGACCTGGTCCTCCCTCTCCGCCCCGCCCGACAGCAAGTCCCGCTAGCTTGTGTCTGTTAGCAAGTCAGAGCTCATTCTGATTAACTGTGAAGGATTATCCTGACTGTTCCGCTGTTCTAGCTTTTTTTTTTTTTTATCTTTTCATTTGGTTTATTTGAAGTAAGCATGCTATTGACTACAGCCTGCAAGTGCTGGTCCTGCCTAGATTGTGTTTGAAAGGGTGTACCCTGCAACAGGATTTTTAGTTACTGAGCACCTCCGTTATAATGAGTCTGCCTCACGTTAGTGTCACTATTGATAACAGTGTGTGGCTGGTAAGCTGTTTGCAACAATACTCCAAGAGGCAAAATGAAAGTGATCTGTGTACTGATGGAGAAGAGGTGAACTTGCCTGTTTAAGCAAGTATGCAAATGGAGCATATTAATTCAGATTCAGCACTCACGCATTCCAGATACTTTTATATGATCTGCCTTGCTATGGAGCAGGTATTGTCATCCCCATTTTATTTACCTGTTGACTTACTTTGTTTAAAAGGCGGAAAGAGAATATCCATCCTCAAATACCCCCAACAGGCAGGGCTGGACCAGGCTGAAGCCAGGAGCCTGGAATCCAATCCAAGAGCCCCACATGGCAGGACCACTCTGCCACTTTCCAGGGTACACTCCAGCAGGAAGCCGAGTGACGAGCAAATCCGGGACTTGAACCCACATGCTGCAGCAGGGGACGCTGGTATTCTCACCTCTGCACTAAATGCCAGCTCCTCTGTCCCCATCTTAATGGTGAATTCACCAAGACTGAAAAAAGCAGCTGAGGGCAGCTCTGTGGCACAGGGGGTTAAGCTAC
This sequence comes from Oryctolagus cuniculus, assembly GCF_051225735.1. Classification (NCBI taxonomy): domain Eukaryota; kingdom Metazoa; phylum Chordata; class Mammalia; order Lagomorpha; family Leporidae; genus Oryctolagus; species Oryctolagus cuniculus. Next base: position 16,823,392 of record NC_142877.1, read on the forward strand.
CACTTTGGATGCCCACATCCTGTAATCCAGGTGCCAGTTCAAGTCCCAGGTCCTCTGCTTCTGATACAACGTCCTGCCTATGTGCCCGGGAAGGCAGCAGGTGATGGCCCAAGTACCTGGGGCCCTGCCAACCTCTTGGGAGACCTGGATGGAATTCTGGGCTCCTGGCGGCTTCAGCCTGGCTTATCTCTGGCTATTGCAACCCTGTAGGAAGTAAACAAGAGGATAGAAAGAGTTTTTTTTTTTCCTCTATCTCATTCTGGCCCCCTCTCTCTGTTATTCTGCTTTCCATGTAAATAAAGAAATCTGAAAAATTAAAAAAAAAAAAAACCAGCAGGTGACTCACGCGGTTGGGTAATGACAAAATCAGAATCCGAAAGGAAGGTGAGAAAAAAGAGAGGATGCATTCGTGTTCTCTTTAAGACTGGTAGCCTCCCTGAGCCTCAGCATCCTCCTCTGTAAATGCAATCAGTGAGGGAGTGCTGAGGCTAGGTGAGCAGCATGGCACCGGGCATGCAGTAGTTAACCTGTGGCAGCTCTAGAACAGAGTACTGCTGGCTCTTTACCCAAAGGCCTCTCATCAACCACCCCTTGTTTTCTGCTCTTTCTCTGTCTCTGCAGATGACCATTCCCGGGTGAGGCTGCTGGTGCTGGATGGAGACCCACATTCTGACTACATCAATGCCAACTACATTGATGTGAGTATCTCGATGGGGTGGGGCAGCTGAGGTCTGGGGTTGGCAGGGCAGCCTCTAGATCTATGGCTATTCCCCAGCCTGTGCCCCAGAAGCTGGCCTTTCCGGGGCATATCCTGAGCCGTCTGGCTCCTCCCTGATTTTTGAAACCAGCCTAAATCAAGCTGCTAATGCATGCAAAGCCACATCTTCTTTCAGGTCAGCTTGAGTAGGCTGCTCAGTGGAGCCCCAGGACGATGGCTAGTCTTTTTCATTCACCCCCGTTATTCACTTACATAACTGTCTATCCATTCATACATTCATTCATTCCCTCACTTGAAGCAACAGCCATTAATGCAACAAAAATGTAAAAGTGCCTACTGTATGCTACCATAGAGCTTAAAATGCCAGGGCTCTGCCCTAAAACCTTGGGAGAGAGAGAAGCTGTGCACAGTGCGAACTCCAGGGCAAACTAGAAAGTGTAAGTGTCACAAGTCGGGATAAAGTGCCACAGGGATTTGGAGTTGGCAAAAATAGTACTTCTTCCATCAAGTATGCAGAATGTGATGTGAACCAAATTTTCATGCATAGGTAGAACTGAAAGTCAAAGAGGGAAGATGGGCCTCTGGCTAGAACAGCAAAGCCAAGAGGAAGCAGCTGGAAAGGCGATCTGGAGTCTGCCTTTGAGGGCCTCGGGGACTTTGTGATGGGAAGAGTGGGAGACTGGCTTGGCGCCCGCTCGTTGATGGTTGGGATGCTCTGACATGGACAGCTGGACTTCGTCCCGCAGGCAGGACACTGTTGCAAGTGTTTGATTAGGAGATGACCAGTTTAGAACTGAGCTTTGGGGTGATATACCTGCTGCTGAAGGCAAGGCAGATCTGAGGATCCGAGGGAAGAGATTTTGGAACTAAGACACCAGTTGAGAAGGAAACTGCCTTATTGGTCCACAGACTACGACAGAAGGGACTAACTTCAGACAGGAGCCACCAAGGGTGCACTCTGTGGGGAACGGTTTGCAACAAGAGAACATGACCACTAGGGCCAGATGGCTTCTCGGGACTGCAGCTAGAGCCCAGGGGCTTTGAAGAATGGCTCAGAGGCCCATGCCATCCCTTGGAGTGGCATACTCAGTGAATGTCCCCCTAGTCCAGGTGGAGCCGATGATTCATTAATTCTGCAGATACGCCCTGAGCCTGGCATTGGTCATCGCCTGTTTGCCCTCAGACCTGTTACTTGTCCTTCCCCACTCTGCATCGCAGGTGTGGCTGGGTGTGGGTGGCTGTAGCATGCAGGGCTTCTGGGGTGCTTTCCCATCATGCCCTGCTACCTTTAATAAGAATAAGCAGAGACCACAGCAGTTGGCTCTTGATTAGTCATTCTTGGGCCCAACAACATGTGTTTTCAATGGATTAGTTCACTAAGACCTCTTGTACTATCACTCCCATTTTCCAGATGGCGGAACCGAGGTTTAGAGGTTTTACAAAGCTTGTCCAGGGCAATGCAGGTGATCCGTGGCAGAAGCAGGGGAGGAGTCAGACCTGAGTGACTCATGGCTCCCAGTCCAGTGTTCTTTCTCGTGCCTCCTGCCAACACCCCCATCCACCACTCCTAGATTCTACCCTGCAGCCAGCATTTGGTGGGGTCTCAGTCAACACATGTTGATCAGGTTGAATGTGTTCTTTGCCTTTAACCCTTACCTCCTCTATGCCTGGGTAGACACGACAGCCCTGAGTAGGGGCTTGTGTGCCTGAGCTGTTGTATCTATCTGGTATTTATCATCAGTGGAAACCCCCAGCACAAGTCAGTTCCCTAGATGGGCCCTCCATCCCAAGTGGAGTGAGCAACTGATAGTAGCCAGCAGAACTGAGACACACCGGTGTTTTAGAGGTGACTAATGACATTTTTTTTTTAAGATTGACTTCATTTATTTGGTTTTTTAAAAAATTTTTATTTATTTTTTTCAACTCTTATTTAATAAATATAAATTTCCAAAGTACAACTTTTGAATTATAGCAGCTTTTCCCCCCATAAGCTCCCTCCCACCCACAACCATCCCATCTCCCACTCCTTCTCCCATCCCATTCTTCATCACGATTCATGTTCAATGACGTTCTTTAAATGCAAGTGAATCTCAACCACAGCAATGCTGATGATGTCTCCCGTTCCTGTCATATTCTATCATTGCAAGACATTTTAGGGTGATTTTAAGGTATATCAATATTATTTTACTTGGTGAATTATAATTGTATACATGTATGGGGTACACTGTGATATTTTGACATATGTATACAATGTGGAATGATTTGATCTAGCTGATCAATCAACATATACATCATCTTGCTTACCTATCATTTTTGATGAGACATTTGAAATTTACAGTTATTTTGAAATATGCAGTAAGTTATTGGCTGTAGTCACCAACTGAATGACAGATCTCAAAACCTATTCCCTCCCCTCTATCTGAAACTCTGAACCGTTTGATGTACAGGGCCCCATTCCCTCCCTCCCCACCCCTGCAGCCTCTGGTAAAACAATTCTGCTCTACTTCTATGAGCTCAGCTTTAGTAGAGTCCACATACAAAGGAGATCATGTGGTATTTGTCTTTGTGTGTTCCATTGTACTTAGCATAACGACCTCCCGTTGCATCCACGTTTTTGCAAATGGCAAGATTTCTCCACCTTTAAGGCTCAATACTATCCTGTTGTGGATATATCCTACATTTTCTTTATCCATTTATCCACTGATGGAGATTTAGTGTGATGTTGTGTTTCAGCTATTGTGAATAATGTTGCAATGAACATGAAAGTGCGGATATCTCTAGGAGGTACCAATTTTACTATCTGGTGGGTGATAGTAGCATTCACTCTCCTGTCTTTATTGAATTTTTCATGTAGGTATTCTGTCAAAGTAAGAGGTGTTAAAATCTTCGACAATTGTTGCGAACTTCTTTGTCTCTAATCCTTTTGATCTTTGTGTCATGTATTTCTGAGGCTCAATGAGGCCCATCCACATGGGTACTTGATGTGTGCTGTGTTAGTTTTCTACTGCCAGGATAGCCAATGACAGCCATCTGAGTTGTTCATAATTTTGAAAGCTTTTAAAGAAACTGGGTCTAGGTTAAGAGCATGGCTCAACATCACCCAACTGGACGCCCATTCTCTGTCTACCTGGGACACACTGCCGGCCCCTCCCTCTCTCTATAGGAAGTCAGTTTTGCAGACAGGTTAAACCATGTCTTCCTTGTGCTGTTTTAATACGTGACGTTGGCCTCTGTCTGGGCTGATTCTCACCAGTTAGAGTCAAGGGCTGGTGGGACCCAAGTCAAGGACTCAGCCCTTGTGGAGGCCTTTGAACCCAGGCCTTTCTGATGATGAGCTTTGTGATCCAGGGTCAAATCCTGGCTCATCCTGATGTCTATAAAGTGGGATAAGAATGTCGCCTCACAAGTGTGTGCTAACTGATGGGAAGGATCGCTCAGGGTCCCAAAAGGGAAGAGAGGCTCACCCAGAGTGGGTGGCCAAGGAGCGTTTAATAGGGATGTGAGTAGGATTGAGGGAAACCTCCAGGGTTCGATATGGTATCTCTGGGCTAGCAAAAGAAGGGAGCTTAGCCCAGCCCTTTGCCCAGGCCGGGGATAAAGTAGCTGTAAGGAGAGGGCTGCCTGCCCGGAACTCTAACCCTTGGTAAAGAGTCAAGGCCAACTCATGTTGACCAGGCAGGAGAGACCCAGGACACATGCCCCAACTTCCTCCTCACCGGGGAGCTCCTGCTGTGGTTCCTAGGGGCCAAACCTGCCTAGAAGCATGGGCGCCCGAGGTACAGTCCAAGCAGGCTGCCTTCTCAGCACCAGGCAGAGCACAGCATAGAAACCAAGAAAAGAAATGGGGTGGGGGAGGGGGACAAAGACTAGACACTGCTCACAATCACGTCCTGCCACAGCGCTCCTATTACGGGCTGGAAAGTGGAGGCAAAGCTACTATGTACTCCAGCAAAGTTAAAATCCCTAGGACCTCCATGGGGTTTCTGGCCAGGCATATCCTAGGCAGCTGTCCAGTCCCCATTCTTTTATCCTGGTCTCCTCCACAGGCAGAATCCTTTCTGGCTCCCCAAAGAGCTAACCACCCCTGCTGTAATCATTTCTCCACAGTTGTATCTTAAGGGTTCATTAAAATGACTCCATTTGAATATTGAGCTGGATGGGGCCAGCTCTGCCTTGATTCCACAGGCTGTGCTGTGGTCTGCTACCCTCTGAACCACCCCACTGGCAGGATTGTTTGCACACCCTAAAATGCATTGGCTACTTGAATCTGTTATAAATTACCAGCCTGGAAATAAATATCGTATCTGGGTCCCCAGTAAGTAACAGATGCGTGAGTGCAGAGTGAGATAAATGTGTGCTGGATGCAAACCTCTTTCCCATTGCTCACAGATGGAGACAGGTCCAGGGCCGCTTTGCAGTCGATGTGTGTGTGTGTAGGTGGGACGGAAATGAACTCAGAGTTCTTTTAAGGTGAGGAAGTTTTCTGTTCTAGCTCTTGGCAAATCCCTAGAGAAGCCCCAATTGAGCGGTACATTTCCTTTTATCTCCTTTCAGAGGAGTCTCGTGGTTAGGATGTTTTCTCTTTGGGGACTGCGTGGGTTTCTGGAGGCCAGGGAAAGTCTCTTCACTCAGATGCAGCGTGGGGACAGGCACACCGCACACAGGCATGTATGCCTCCATTCGCCAAGAACTTGTCGGTGCTGACTGTCCAGGCAGACTTCCAGGTACTGGGGACACAGCCATGAGCAAGCTAGGTACAGCCCCACCCTGGTGGAGCTTCCATTCAACGGGGGCAGACAGACAAGAAGCAAGTAGGCAAAAGGAAAATAAAATATCAGTACCCTGTGAACAGGAAGCCAGGGAAACAGGTGTCAGGGTGGTCAGACAAGGGCTCTGTGTGGCAGTGACCGGCACCTGAGCAGAAGCCTGGATGGAGTAGAGAGCAAAGGATCCTGTTCTCAAAGGACAGACACAGCAGGCACGGGGAACGGCCAATGCCAAGTTCTCTGGGGCAGACATGAGTGCTGTTTCTAAAGAGAAGCAAGCGAGTGAGCAATGGAGAAAGTGGTAGGAAAACAGCAGATTGCTTCAAGGTTGAAACAGGAGTGGCATAGGTGTTGAGATGCCCAAATGAGGCCCGATTAAGAAACCAGTTCAACCATCACCTCCCCGGAGAAGACCCTGGCCTCCCTGGCTGAGTCAAATCCCTGGGCTGCTCCACGCCCTCCCTTGGTAGCTCTCGTCCCAGTTTCTTGATGTTTACCCGCTGCTCAGAAGCAGAGCCTGCATCCATCTGAGCCACTTGTGCATTTCCAGTGTGGTGTGCACAGCAGTAGGTGTCCCAGCAACACCTATTGATTGAATATTACACAGATCAGCAAATGAATGCACAAAATAGTGAAAACCAAAATGAGGCTTTATTTTTTTAAAGATTTATTGATTTATTTGAGAGAGAGAGACTGACTGACTGACTGACTTCCGTCCTCCCATCCTCTGGTTCACTCCCCAAATGGCTGCAACGGTCACAGCTGGACCAATCTGAAACCAGCAACCAGGAGCTACCTCTGGGTCTCCCACATGGGGATAGGGGCCCTAGGACTTGGGCCATCTTCTACTGCTTTCCCAGGCCATAGCAGAGAGCTGGATGGGAAGTGGAGCAGCTGGGACTCGAACCAGCACCCATGTGGGATGCCAGCACTGCAGGCGGCAGCTTTTCCTGCTGTGCCACAGCACTGGCGCCTGAATGAGGGTTTTGTGCTTAAAATTTCATCCTGTTGAATTTCAAGCACATCAGAATCAACCAAACAATGGTTTCCTGCAGACTTTGTCTTCCATCCATCGGCTGCCTCAGCTTCACCTCAGAAACATGTTCATGCATATATTTCACCGGGCTTTGCTGAAAATTGCACCCAGTTCTGGGGGCAGGTCCCCTGGCCCGGGAGGAGACAAGTATAAAGATACGTATTGCAGCAACGTTGCTGAGTTTGTTGGGCATGTACAGAGCCCTGCTGGGCCACTGAGGAGGAGGAGTTCCCTTGGCCTCACAAAGCAGATTGCACTTGAAGAGCAGGGTGAGGGGCCTGCAACATAGGCTGCCTGGATTTGGTAGGAGGTTAGGGAGGGATCCCTGGAAGAGAGGCTGAAGAGGAGGTGGCCAGTTCCCTGCAGGTAGTGGGAAGGGATATAACACATTTGATGTGCAATGAGAATCTTGCTGGAGCAGGAAGCAGATGGGCTGCAGGGGCAAGATGGAGGAAAAAATACCAGCCAGATGGCCGTCCTGTATCCCAGGCCAGGGAGGATGAGTGACGGTGTGGATGGCAGAAGATGCAGACCTGAGAAACTGCATATTTCCAAGTTCTGGGGGAACGTTCTGTCTTTACCTTAAGTCTAATCCTTCCTGTCATCTGGTCAGCCCTGTCTGTTTTGAAGTGGAGGAATAGATGTGTTCTTCCTACCTTTGCATCTTATTACACTAACAAAGAAAGAAGGAAGGGAGAAGGAATGGACTTTTAGTTGTAGGCACAGAATAAATGGTATGCAGATAAATAGTAAAATAATAATAGCAACGACATATATGTTAAATATTAGAGGAGTACCTGGCACATAGTAACTCTCCTAGATTAATTCATTTCATCAGAATTCCACTCTGATATAAACATCCTTAGTGCTGTTTTAGAACCAAGATTCAAACCCAGGTGGTTGGGTTCGAGTCCTTGGTGCACATAGCCACTACACTGTGCTGCCTTCTAGTTGGCCTATCAACAGCTTCTTCACTGGATAATTGCTCTGAGTCTCATACTGTGCTAAGCTCCGTGGTGTGTGTGTGTGTGTGTGTGTGTGTGTTTTAACCTTAAGAGGCAGTGTTTATCCCAAAGAAGCTGACAACCTCACTAAGTAGATAGGATCACTCAAGCAAAGAGTTCAGGTGGGGCTGTTGATGGCCATGTGGTTAATCCAGCACTTCTGGCCAGGACGTTGGCATTGGGTTCATGCTGACAGTCAACTGGAAGGCACCTACTATTGATAGAGCAGATGAGAGACAGGGCAGAGAAATGTACAGGGATCTCAGAAACTGGTCTCTGCCTCAAGAAGTGGGTTAGAGCCTGAGAGATGCTGTTTATTGTACCATAAACCACACAGATGGAAATCCTAGCTTGTTTCCTGAAGAAGGGGTCATGAGGCAGCTCACCCATCTCAGCAGGACAGAAATACTGGTCAGCAACGTTTAGGACAAAGACAAGTATTCACCAAACCTCAGGATTTATTTTCCTTGAAAATGGTGGGCTGTTCATGGCACGGTGGCAATAAGCAATCTAAATGAAAGATCCTGGTGAACAAGACCCCAGCAGAAGGAACAGGCCATCAAGGAGGGAGGTGCCTTTCTCTGAAGGGAGGAAGGAACCTCCACTGTGATACGGCCTTGACTAAACAAGTTCAGAGTTGGTGAACTGAAGGGGCTTCCATAGCCTAGATAGCTCATGGCAAAAGCCTCAGGTGATTGCTGATGTCATAAATAAGAGTACCAATTGTTAAATCAACAACGGGAGTCACTGGGTACAGGCTCCCCATGTAGGATCTCTGTCCTTAATGTGTTTTACTATGAAACTTAAAAACAACACTACTAGTCGAACAATGCCCTATACCTTGTGCGGTTGTGTGAGTGCAGCCTGTTGAAATCCTTGCTTAGTATATACTAAGTTGATCTTCAGTATATGAAGGTAATTGAAAATGAATCTCGATGAAGGGCGGGATGGGAGAGGGAGTGTGAGAGGGGAGGTCCGCGGGAGGGGGGGGGGGCACAACAATACAAAAGCTGCACTTTGTAAATTCACATTTATTAAATAAAAAAATAAAAGAAAATGATGGGCCGTAAAGATTAACCACATTTCCAAACTGTCAGCAAACTCTCCATCCCTGGTGGCATTTGTGTTTTTATTGATTAGTTCATTCATGTAGTTACTAGTTGTACACAATGTTGTGTCTTCAGAACTTGAACTTCTCAGTGCAATGTATTGCATCTTGTCACAATCAAGGGAGCCTGCATGTATTCCATACTCAGGCAAAATAGAGGGTCCCCTTCGACTTCTTCTCTAGTGATTATGGTTATGGGGCCTGATGGTAATCCCACCCCAGAGATCAGCAGTGCCTCACAGGTACTCGTGAAGGTGTAAGGGAAATCAGAGACTGTTTTTTTTTTTTTTTTTTTTTTTGACAGAGTGGACAGAGAGAGAGACAGAGAGAAAGGTCTTCCTTTGCCGTTGGTTCACCCTTCAATGGCCCCCGCGGCCAGCGCACCACACTGATCCGATGGCAGGAGCCAGGTACTTATCCTGGTCTCCCATGGGGTGCAGGGCCCAAGCACTTGGGCCATCCTCCACTGCACTCCCTGGCCACAGCAGAGAGCTGGCCTGGAAGAGGGGCAACCGGGACAGAATCCAGCGTCCCAACCGGGACTAGAACCCGGTGTGCCGGCGCCGCAGGCGGAGGATTAGCCTAGTGAGCCGAGGCACCAGCCCAGAGACTGGCATCCCCTCCAGTTTCCTTTTTCTAATTGGTCCTAACGGGAAGAATCCACAATAGAATTGTTTCCTCGTGTTTTCTTCTCTGGGTACCCTGGCAGGGTCTCATGCCGTGCTCAGCAGATAATTGTGGCCAAGGAAAGACATTTTAGGGGTTGATGTCCCCCCTAACATCTCCTTGCCTGTCTGTTTTTTGGAGCATGAGCATAAGGGATGCCCACCTAGCGTGTGCTCCTGGGGCTACTGCTCCAAGGCAAGCCTGTACAGGACGCTCCCAAGTAGCCATGACAACAGCTAGCATTGAGAGACTTGAGCTTGACGCGCATCATCTGATTTACTCTTTGCCACTTCTCTGGGAAGTAGCTAATGCTATTCCCATTTTGCCTACAAGGAAAGTGAGGCTTGGAGAAGATGTTTATTAATACTGTGCTGTTGGCAAGTTTTGATTGGAGACCCTCCTCTGTGCTTTTCTCCTGTTATCCAGGGGTATCATCGACCTCGACACTACATTGCAACTCAAGGTAAGTGCCCTTCTCACCTGGTGCCTTGGGGAGACCTCAAGGACCCAGGGAAGATGACTCTGGGAAATAGTGGGCAGGTGGGTGTCCTCTCCTCTGCTGCTTTTCCTCCTCTCCTTCACTGGAGGAGAGGAGTGAGTTTCTAGCACACATACACACACACACACACACACACACACAAAAAAAAAAACACTGAAGCGTGGGGCTGCAGAGCCTCCCTCCAGAGGTTCCAGAGAAGGAAGGAAGCTGACGAGATCAGCTATAGGAGGGAGGTGCCCAGGGCACAGCAAAAGCATCAGCCTCCGACAGTGCCATTAGCATCTACTGGAGAGATCTGAGCTGACGGTGCCTCTCCTCCTCCGTGGGCGCATGCCTATAAGAGAGATGCAACCAACTGCTCTGGAAACCACCTTGGATGCGTGTAATCAGGAGGCTTAAAAATGACCATGCCCTTCAAACCCTCCTGGGAATAAATCCTATAACTAATTATAGATAGAAACATTCTTCACAGTCTTATCTCCAAGAGCAAAACAGTGAAAAATCTGAAATGGCCAACAATGGGTAGCCTGGTTAAATAAAGTGTGGTCCTTCTGTATTATAGAAAATGATGCCGTAATGCAAGACACCATGCCTAGGGAGAATCTGGAAGAGCATTGGACAGTGCCTCTGATAGATATGATACTTGTTGCAGTGAACACAGACATAGTTAAAGAGTAATATCCAAAGAACTTGCTGTAGACTGTCGGCTCCTATTTCCCACTCCAGGTCTTTTTCTTCTTCCTCCTCCTCTCTGTTCAGGTTCTCGACAAGTGCTTCCAGCATTTGTGAAGCTCAGAATTAAGCACACCATGCTTTTGCTCTCAGGATCTGGTTGCGGATAGCTCTCTACCAGCTCCACCCCCCATTTACTTCCTGTCTCTCATTGAGCCAAGTGTTTGGAAAGCCCTATATGCCACAGCCAATAAGATAGCCTAGACAAGGGGGTGGGGAGAGGAAAGTGGGAAAGTGGAGAGTGGAGCTGGTGGGAGGATCTGAACAAGAGAATGACAGCAGGGAGAGGGGCCGTGGCCAGCCTTCCAGGAGAGGCTCTGTGTAGACCGAGAACGTGTGCAATGTGGCTTTTCTTATCCATTCTGTGATCTGGCCCCATAGGGCTCCATCTCAACTACTTGATGCCCTAACAGGGATCACCTGGCCTTACTCTTGCTCACCTGCATAGAGCCTTGACCAGTCAACCAAGAGGGCCAAACCCCTTGGGGGCTTCCCTGCACCTGCCGTCTCTAACTCTATCACCTTCTCCCTTGGCAGGTCCCATGCAGGAGACAGTAAAGGATTTTTGGAGAATGATCTGGCAGGAGAACTCCGCCAGCATCGTCATGGTCACGAACCTCGTGGAAGTGGGCAGGGTAAGCTTCTCCCGCAGTCGCCTGGGCAGAGGGTGTGGGAGGTGCTCTCCCGAGCACCCCAGTTCCCTGCAGCGTGCTAAGTGCCTCCTAGTCAAGATGTCAGCCTCCCAGCAGCCTCCAGGACAGACATCCTCACCCTCGCTCACATGCTGGCCGCCTCCTTTCCGTCTGCGCCCCTCATCCTCTTTTCCACCCTCACCCTGTTGATGACGTCATCTCATTTTTGAGAAAGTCAAAGCCATCCGACGTGAATTCGCTCATCCTCACCCCAGAAAGCTTCCATCCCTCTTGCATCCGCAGCTGTCTTCTCATTCTCCCGCTCTGATATGAAGTTTGGCCACAAGAAGGGGCTGCTTTTGTTGACCTCAAATGGCCATTTCTCATGGCTCCACCCGACACAGCAGAAGCTGTGACTCTGCCTATCCAAAGGTGAGCCTGGTGCCTTGAGTCATGGACTCTGCCCAACAGTGCTTTCAACTCCCCCTCGGACTTGAAAAACAAGGTTCTTTCTCATTGCTGGGTTATTCCCTGGCATACAGATGCGCTCAGTACCGTCCAGATTTAAAGATAAAACAGCCGAGCAGAAGTTATTCTCGCATCCCCACTTTTCTGCCAGACTTGGAAGACTGGCGCAGGGCTCTGCTCCTTCACCCCATCCTCTTCCGCTCTCCCCACGCGGCTGCTCCCCCATTCCATCAGCAGAGACGCTGTCGATACGGCTGACATCCCTCGTGCTGACCGAGCCAATCATCACTCTCTTTTCTCACCTTGCTCCGCCTCTCAGCAGCATCAGGCCCTTTGTTTCCCGCTCTTTCCCCCATGACCTGCATCTCTCGATATTCTTCAGGGCTCAGGCCTTGATCTCCTTCTCTGCTCTGCCTCCACTCTCTCCCAAGTCATCCATGACCACTGCTAGGGCTTAGAAATGGGACTGCTATGCCCAGCTTGCTTTTGCCTGCTTGGTTCACTGTGGCATGTGGGTCGGTGGGTGGCTGGGTTGAAAGGTAGGGCATGCAAACGCCATAACTGAGAAGGGCCTCTCTCCGTCTCATGTGGAACTAACTAAAGAGTGGGCAGGTCTGATTTTGTTTGGGCAAAAACCAGATAATCCATGCAGATAACGCGGCTAAGCCTCCGTGAATGCGAAGAAAGGGGAATTTTGAGCGTTGTAATCCAGCAAAGGGTGTGGACATCTCATGGCCTAGCAGAAATGACCTCATCCCCTGCCCAGCTCTACAGATGAGGAAGCAGACTAAGCGGGAAGGAGGAGCCCCTCAGTCCCCAGCCAGAGCCTGGACGTGAAGTCTGACCCTCGACTCTCATTCTGGCGCTCGTAATTCCTCCATTCAGACTGTTCCCCGGGGACTTAGGCCCAGGCTACAGCTGCTTCAGACAATAACAGCCAGCCTGGCCCACAAAATTTGCCACAATAGAAACAAATTCCCATGATGAATGGGCCATGAATCTAAATTCGATTTGGGGATGAGAAAAAATCTCTTTTCGCTCGTGGCCTGGCATGATGCTAAACACATTCCGGAATTCTGTCTCCCAGCACATGTGTAAAGCGGTGTTCCTGGTGGCTGTTTAGGTTGGCTGGGCTTGCGTCCTGGCCCCATCCCTTGCCCACTGTTGGCCTTGAACCATTTTCTTAGCCTCCCTCTGTTTTAGATTCCTCATCTGTAAAATGGGCATAGTATTATCTGCTGCATAAGGTGATGGTGATAAGGAACTGACATGAGACTGGTGAAGCATTAGTAGACTCTTGAGTAAGCAGCACGAGGCATGGTGAACAGTCAGGAGGGGTTGGCTGTGGCGATGAATCGGAAGCTGGGGCTCAGAGCGGCTGCACCCCTTCCTGGAAGCTACACAGCTTCTGAGTGTTAGGACCAAGCCAGGAATCCGTTTGCCCCCAGTCCTTGTTGTACTCTACCAGTGTTTCCCTACGTGGGTTCTGTGGGATGCCAGCCTGCAGGATGCTTAGTGAGAAGAGGGTTCCCTGGTGAAATCCGTTTGGGAAATGCTGTGGCCTCCGTGCCCCTCTGGGAGAGCCCTGACACACGTGAGCAGTAGCACATGTAAGCAGCTGAGGAGTCCCGTAGCAGAGCGGCCCGCTTAACGTTGTTTAACCCAGCATTTCCCAAGCTCATTTGACCACAAAACCTTTTTTTGTTTGTTGTTTTTGTTTCTTGTTTTTTGTTTTATTTACCTAACACCTATTAGCGCCCAGCGGGACACACTGTGGGAAACGCCACTCTAGGCCGTGCGGCGTCCCCCGGAATGGTAATAATGCTTTTGTTCTTCTAAGGGGAAACCCGTGAGCTCTTTTTCCTCTGTGGAGCGGGACTGACAAAGTCCAGTGTGGGAATGGCTTTCGTAGCACCTGCACCCACTGCCGGGGCCTTCCCCTTGAGCCTGGCTTCCATTCCCCAGCTGAGAGCCTTCCTCCTTCCGGCCCTCCCAGGGACCACCTCTTAATTATGTCCCTCTTCCAAACCACTTCCGCTTCCAGCTCCTCACCGTCTCCCACCCTGTATTCTCATCCCAGCTCAGCTGGTGTCACTCGGCTGCTCCAGCCTGAGCATAGAAAGGGGACACAGCCAAAGGGAGGAAACTGACCACACGTGACCTTGACCTTGGACAAGTCGCCCAAACCTCCAAACGAGCATGATTTCCTTCTAGAAAATGGGGCAGATGAGACCCCCTGTTTCACCTGGTTCTGCTGATCACTTGGTGTGAACAATGCTCTTGAAAATCCTGATTTCCACAAGATGACAGTGCTTTGTTTCTAATGGCTCCAGAGCCTCTGGGAGTGAGCTTGGCCTTGTGCACTTTGCGGGTCCCTGGCCAGCTGACAACCCCGGGGGCTGCGGAGCCACCAAAGTTGCCCTGGGGTTCATTGGAGCAGGAAGGCCACAGAGGCGGCGGCTGCTTCCACGCGGTCAGCTGCTCACCCAGCCTCATCGCTGCCCCTTCTCTGTCTCTTACCTGGCCGCAGGTGAAGTGTGTGCGGTACTGGCCGGATGACACGGAGGTCTATGGAGATATTAAAGTCACCTTGATCGAAACAGAGCCCCTGGCGGAGTACATCATCCGCACCTTCACGGTGCAGAAGGTAAGCCCGCTCCCTCCGCTGTGGCCAGGGGCGGCCCTCCGCCCTCCACTCAGCAATCACAGTGACTCGGGCTCTGCTCTGTGTCCAGCTCTGCACTTGGCACCAGGGAGGGAGCAGGGAATGGAGTCAGCCGCAGTTCATGATGTGTCCGTGGGACCCATGGAACAAGGATGCGTTGTGCTAAAAGCCACAATGGAGCATGCAAAGAGTGCAGACGGAAATCCAAAGAGGGTGGGGGGACCAGAGAGGCCTCCCCGAAGAGGCGGCGTTTGGGGAGAGTGTGAGGGTAAGGAGGCAGCAGCCAAGGGAACGGGCAGGAGGAAGACTGTCCCAGGCAGAGGGGAGGAAGCAGGCAGTCTGGAGGGCGACAGACCCCGCTGTGTGCTAGGCCCGCGGTTCTCAGCCGGGAGTGATGGGTTCCCTCAGGATACTCCTGAGTGTCGGGAGCCATGTTCTGCCATCAGAGCTCAGCAGGGGAGCAGGCCGTGACTGGTGTCTGGAGAGTCAGCACGGCATAGCACAGGCCCAACCAGAGAGGCTTACCCATCCCGCAGCATCCACAGTGTCAGGGCTGAGAAATGCTGGTCTGGACGCTGGAAGGAGGCCAGGGTTGCAGCAGTTTGACGAACAATGCATGAAATCGCAAATAATCTGATTTATAAAATTAATTACGATGTAATCATTGTTATTGTATGGTTACTGTTATAGAGACAGCTAACATTTCCTTAATAAGCCAGGAGCGTTTCTCAGTGCTTTACACAGATTAACTCATTTAATCATCCCCAAGCCCTTCATTCTACCTGTTAGATATTTGCTCTTATTGTCCCCATTATACAGATGAAGAAACTGAGACAGTGTTTTAAGAGGGTTGTCCACAGCTGCCCAGCTGTGTGGTGGAAGAACCAGGAGTCACTCCTGGCCCCTGAAACCTACTGCTCCCTCGCTACACTGCATACCTGATGCTACATAGTTGCCATTTTCCAGAAGCAACTGTTCAGCTGGCCACGTGACCAAAGGCCTGAGGGTGCAGAAACACTGGGAGCTGAAAAGCTTTGAAAGCTACACCTTTAGGGTTTGGATGTGTCCTTGCAAGGTCAAAGCCAGCTGCTGGAGCCCAGAGCACGCCCAGGGTCGCTCCTGTATGCACAGCGTAGTCTGCTGTGCAGGATTTGCTCCTGGCAGCTCCCTCCTCCCCAGCCGTGATGCTCCTGCAGTCTACAGATCCTGGTGCAAAAGTGAGGAAGTGTGGGCGCTTCCTCCACCAGAAACAGTGGGTGCTGGCCTGCTGTCCTTGGTCAGAGCCAGAGGCGAGGATTCAGGTGCACCTTTATAGCAAGGGAGCGCTCTCAGGGGAAACTGGTAGGAGGCGGAGGGAAACCAGAGAGGGAAGGCTGAGGGGCTGAGCAAGGCCAGAGACTCCAGGGACGTCCGGCCTGGGCCTGATCCACGTGGCGCCTCCGGAGCTTCCACCACTCCTCATTGGTCTCCTCGAGGCAGGGGAGCCAGGCTCCGGAGGCCCATGTGGAGATCCAGAGCCTGGATACAGAAGCCGGAGCCGCAGCCAGCAAAAGCGTGCTTGGGAGTTAGGGTCCTTTCTCAGGCTGCCTTCTTGGTTTTTCTTTTAAACAATCACCAGAGACAAAGGTACCCCTGGAGAGCCGCCCTCCAAAGACCCTGAGGGCCTCTGAGGCTTAGCTCCGCTCAGCCAGCCTCTCCACCGTGCACAGGCAGGCCCCCAGCAAACACAGCCAGGGACTTCAGCTCCAAGTCGCTTCCTGAGCTGGGGAACCAGAAGTAACAAACAGGAAGTGTGTCCACCCTTGGAGACGGCGCGGTCCCCCCAGGGAGAGAGGAGCCTTGATAAAGAGCCGAGCATAGGTGGTGAGGCCCCCAGCGAGGGCTGCGGGGCTGGGCTGACTTGGAGGATGGAGGAGAAAACAGCCAGCTATGCTACGAAAGCCACTTTCTCCTCCCCCAGCTCAGCCCACCCATCCCTGCCTTAATCCCAGTCTCTCTTCCCTGCCTCCTGGAGGACTCTGCCTCTTGTCCTGCTCCTTAGTTTGCGTTTCCTGGACGTGGAGTCTGCAGCAGCAGGGACTTGGGTGCCCTGAATCATGTGTTGAAGAGCTTGCAGGAGGGAGGCTGGACAGGGTTGGAGAAGGGGCCCAGCAAGGACGCGGCCTCAGCCAGAGCCCTGCTCGGTGAGATCCCATGGCCACCCTGGGCTATGCGTTGCACTGCCCACTGTCCACTGCCCAGTCTTGGCACGAAGGGTCTCTCTACCCCATAAGAGACACCAGTTATTCTGCTTCTGGGAGATCCCTCAGTCCTGGGCAAACTGGGCAGTGGACAAAGCCGCTTGGTCACTCCAAGTCTCCATCATCACTGAAGGCCATCTGTGTGCCCCTCCCCAGCGCCCTGAGGAAGGGGGCTCCTGTGCAGCCAAGAGCAGCTTTCTGAAGATGGGCTGAGCTGTCTTCAGGAAAGACTCAGAGTATGGGGGGTACCCGACCCAGGGGCAGGGACCCGAGGGGGCACCAGCAGTGCCTTCTATACACCCACCCAGATCCACACTGCCCACCGCAGCTGCCGGGCCCTCCTGTGGTGCAGGCAGAGGACGCCCTGGCCCTTCCGTGCAGCATCCTGCAGCTCCCCCCTGGCTCCCTGCAGCCTTCAAGATTAACGTTAACCTTGCGTAGCCTCAGTTTGCTCATCCATAGAATGGAGATAATAATCTGAAGATATGAGGATTAACTAAACTAATACATTGAAGTGTTCAGAGGGATGACTGGTACATCACCCATGCTTGGGTGGTCACAGAATCACTCTGAGCAGTAGCACTTGTGAGCCCTGTGCAGGCCATGCCCTCTCAGGACAGCTGGGTGGCCTGCCTGTGCCCTGGTACAGCAGGTGCAGTACCCCATAGTGCTGGGCTGGGGGAGGGAGGGCAGCAGCTGGAGGAACGGAGACCCCTTCTCTTCTCAGAAAGGCTACCATGAGATCCGGGAGCTCCGCCTCTTCCACTTCACCAGCTGGCCTGACCACGGCGTCCCCTGCTATGCCACTGGCCTCTTGGGCTTCGTCCGCCAGGTCAAGTTCCTCAACCCCCCAGAAGCTGGGCCCATAGTGGTCCACTGCAGGTAAGCCTCCCCGCACCCTGCCCAATCACACCCACTTGGGCAGGTCTGCTTTATGGGCAAAGGAGATGCTGTCTTGCTTCTATTCCTGCAAGACTCCCCTGCCTGTGTCCCCGATGGCCAGCCAAGTTCCAGGAGACCCAGGCTTCAAGGTCTAACAAGAGCAAAATCATTGTTGCAGTAAAACAGTAAAATTGCAGAGGCTGTAGGGTGGGTGCTGGCAGCATCCGCTTCGTCTACTTCATCCGCTTCTCATCCAGCTTTGAGAGGGAGGCATTATTATCACTCCCATCACAGATGGGAAAACCAAGATGCTGAGAAGGGAGATGCAGGTGCCACATGCCCAAGCCGGGATAGGCACCATGCTCTTCTCCAGACACTCGCCCCCGTTTCTGCAATGGGAGGACAGGGCGCCTTGGCGGAAGCAGGGTTCGCTTTACTGGCATTCTGTTCAAAAGCAATTGCTGGCCTGCAGCATCCTCAGTAGAGACTACACGGACAGCACAGACAGTCACAAGAAGGAGCTGTGTCTTACTCATCTTTGTATGTCCACTCCTAAGCCTAGCACCTGGTACATCCTAGGTATGGTGTGACCGGGTCACACAGCTACACAAGTTACATGCGTTATGCTTTTTAAAGATAGTCGCATGCCAGGTGTGCATGTCGTCAGTGCTGTGAGATAGGCCAATTTAGTGTTGTGTCATTTTATGGATGAGAGTAGAGGAAACCAGAGAGGTTAAGTCATTTACCTGAAGGCACACAGGTGATGGGTAATAGAACCAGGAGTCTCTTCCAAATATCGTGTTTAATTACCGTGTGATGGTGAAATAAACATAGCTCAGTCCACACAAGGTCCCTCCGAGGAGGCATGTTGTGGCAGGAAACCGCTCACAACCACCAACCAGCTTGCTCACGGATGATGGATCCAGGGTTCCAACCCCTCTGGGGCTGGTTCTTTTCCCCTAAATGGTGTTGAGGATAAGACAGGGAAGACGAGTTGGGTAAGTGACCCTTTGTGCTCCCTCCTAGACATGGCTCCCCCTGGCAAGTCCCTTTTGGTGGGGTCGGGGGTGGGGGGTGGGGGGAGGTGTTCCGAGACAGGAATAAGTCAGATTTCACTTGGTGATAACCACGGCAACTGTATGTTTTAGAGGTATGTTCTCTGATGCTGAGTTGTATTTGGTTTTACTTTTCCATTTTAATTAACAAACTCTCATAAAGCTCCTAAAATACCGTGTGAAACAAGCTAAGGAAGAAATAAACTGTGGCACTTGACCAGCAGTGAAGACTCGGCTTCCCGTGGGCTCACATGTCCACTGTGGTGGTGGCCACTGGCCCGTGGTCTGGGCATTTATGATCAGCCAGCATTGCTTTTCCATCTCATTCCATCTCTCTTCTCTTCCTCTTTGTATTTCCTGTGAGTTCCACGCTGATAAAGACATTTGTTTCCACAAGGGAAGCAAGTAGTGGGCCTCCTGGCCTGTCCTTCCCAAGCTGTGTATCTTTAAGGCAAAGGTTCTAATGTTTTTTAAGATCTTATTTGAAAGGCGGAGGTACAGAAAGAGGGGTAGTGGGAACAATGCCCAAGGCTGGGCCAGACAGAAGCCAGGAGCTAGAACTCTATCTGGGCCTCAACATGGGTGCAGGGGCCCAAGCACTTGGGCCAGCCTCTATTAGCAGGGAGCTGGATTGGAAGTGGAGCAGCTAGGACTCGAAACAATGCCCATACAGGATGCTGGCCTTGTGAGTGGCAGCTTAACCCAGTGCACCACAACACTGGCCCAAATGTCCTGTTTGTCTCTGGTTGAGCACCATGGTGTTAGAACTCAGCACCAGAAGGGCTCACAGTGGTCCACTGTGGTATCCTTGAGCCCTCTTGCTATTTTGTAATCTGAGATTTTCTTGACAAAGCCATCAATGACCAGAAATGAAATGTGTATTGGGAAACTTGACACAGGGCACAAGTCTCATTGCTGCCAGCTACTCCGTTTAACCAGGCTCTGGATTCGTGGCCCAGGGGAAAGGACAAGTTCATGGAACTGTGGGATTCTCTCTGCCTTTGGGAGAGCTCAGGGGAAGGTGGCTTCTGCCTTCTCTCTGTCTCATCTCCACTCAACTTTCCTTTACTGCTTCTGTCCATCAACTCATTGACTGCAGAATAGAGGAGGAAAGACATGCTCATTAGGCACCTCAAGTGGGCCATGCGCAGTGTCAGCTGCTGTGTGCCGTGTAAATGGGTTATCTTTATCTATCAGATGCACACTCCTGTCTAAGCATGTGCTGTAGATATTAAGAAAGGAAGGGTGAGAACACACGCTCTGGAGCCAGACAAGCTTAAGCTCTGTGTGCCTCGTTTTTCTCATCTGTGAAACAGGATGAGAAACTGCCCAATGACTACAAAGGGGAAATGTAGGTAACATTTGTAAAGCAAGTAGAGCAGTGTCTGGCACTTCGTAAGCACTGCCTAAGTGTTTGCTCATTGAGTCAAAATAAAACAGCCCCCAAAGGCAAGCATGACCCTTGCCCTTCACAAACTCAGAGCTGGGGCTCTAAGATCAGCCGCTGTTCCAGTGTCTCCCAGAGCAGCGGGATTCTGACTGTCGTGTCCAACATCAGCAGTCTGCTGCCTCAGGCGCAGAGCTGCATGGTGGGGGCCTCGCCAGCACTCGTCCCACCCCGCCAGCCTTCACCCAGACCACCCTCTCTTCCAGTGCTGGAGCCGGGAGGACCGGCTGCTTTATCGCCATTGACACCATGCTTGACATGGCGGAGAACGAAGGAGTGGTGGACATCTTCAACTGCGTGCGTGAGCTCCGGGCCCAGAGGGTCAACCTGGTACAGACAGAGGTGAGCCCTGGAGCACTGAAGAAGCAGGTGGAACAGAGAGACCCATGGTGGGGCCATGCTGCCCCAAGGGACAGGGGAAGTAGAAGTGAACACGTAGGCTGCCCTGGTAAGACACCCTAGAAGCTAGGATGCCCCAGCCAAGCAGGGTCTTCCACTAGCCGACGAACCGTGGCACGTTCCCTACTGCTGAAGTCATCCAAGCCACCAATGGCAACTTTTGGGACTTCCTTAATCTTCCTTGGGTGAAGGACCAGAGAGAAAGGAAAAGCCAAGATTTACTGATGGCCTACTGTGCGCCAAACACTGAGTCAGTGCCTCAGTTACTGAGTACTTGAGCTAAATACTGTGAGTTCCAAGAATGAGGATACACAGTCAGACCTTCCAGCATCTCTGGTTGGAGAGCCCAAGACCGAGGGCAGTGGGAGGGCGTTCATCCTCAGTGTGACACATCTCCTGTGAGCTGGGCAGCGTGCATTCCCTATTTTATCAATGAAGAAGGTGTGAAAGTGTGTCACTAAGCCAGTCCGGGGAAGAACTTGGGACCATGTGAGCCCATGCTGTTTGCCCCAGGTCACCCGCCTATCCCCTTCCACCATGCCTTGGCCTGTGCTTCCTGTAATGGGCCCACATTCTGGTTCTAGTGAAGACTGCGACAGATTAGGGGCTGCACACAACACCAGCCCTGCCAAGGGAAATTGGCTGTCACTTTGGGCACAGCCAATCACTCTGGCTCTTCAGTGAATATCCCTAGTGCCAGGTATGTCTACACCGTAAAATCCTGCTGCAGCCTCTGAGCTGACTCACATTGGCCAGGCTCCAGGTTTTTCACACTCAAGCCAGGGAAACTGCCTCCCAAGGTCATGCGTGCAGAAGGCAGGCTCGCTGTTGGGGTGAGACACAGGGTCCTCACCACCTGGCAGAAGAGACATATTTCAGTGCAGGTGCATTGTGAGGCATCTGGATAATGCTTGACACAGATAGGCCCAGTTCTGCAGGGCGAAGATCACTCAACAGACATGTACCAAGGTCTCACAGTAACAACTTCTGCCTAGTGTGTGTTAAGAGGGGTCTTTCCAGGAGAAAAAAAAAAAATGGAATCTACAGAAAAGGTGGGGGGTGGAATTTCAGAAGAGTAGGGCAGCTACAAAGAATTGAGATGAGAAAGGGCACAGTGCCTCTTTTAGGACTGGGCTCTGAGACAAGGGTTGAGGGCAACCAAATTCTTTGGGAGATAATCCCAAGATACACTAGTTGGATTGTGGAAAGTGAGACAGAGGAGGGAAGGAAGCAAAAAAAAGGGGGGGTACTCTATCAGGTTAAGCATGTAGGCCGCTGGGGCCTGATCCTGGTAGAGACCTTGGACTCGGAGAGACAGTGTGGAAGTTTTATCCCCCAGTATCCCATCTAAGGGGTTTTTATTCCCAACTCATGTCTCTCATTGCTGGAGGCCTGCTTCCCACACCAGTAACTCGTTGACCCTGCTGGCTGTCCTGCACACAGGACAAGACTCCTGGGACCGAAAAGGAAGCCTTCAGCAGCAAATTTCAGGTATTTGCTGCAAGCAGCTTTGAGGAGGTAAAAGTGAAAGCTGAGGAGGTGGGCAGGCAGCAAGAGCACCTGCTGCAAGTCCAGAAGTTGTGCATGGTTATCAGTGATTCTACTGTTCTGTCTTAGACAAGGAATAAAGCTCACTGTAGCTCAGACAGTATGAAACATGGAGACTTGGCCTTCACGTCACAGGGTCAGGAAAATAAAATAAGGATTCTTCGGTATAAATCAGGCCTTTATTCACAGCTGCAAAGTGAAACGCCAGGCCACAGTTCTCATCTCGTGCCCTGTCCTCTCTGCCCTGGGCTCTGCAGGAGCAGTATGTGTTTGTGCATGACGCCATCCTGGAAGCGTGCCTCTGCGGCAATACCGCCATCCCCGTGTGCGAGTTCCGCTCACTCTACTACAACATCAGCAGGCTGGACCCCCAGACGAACTCCAGCCAAATCAAAGATGAATTTCAGGTATGAGCAAATCCCAGGCTCCATGGCTGGCTGGGTTTGGGCTGTTACAACAAGTTTCACTAGGCTGGGTGGCTGAAACAAAGGACTTTTACGTACTGCATTTCTGGATGCTTACAAGTCCAAGGTGAAGCTGCCCCCAGATTCAGTGTCTAGGGAGGGCACACGTTCCTGCTTATGGACAGGTCCCCTGTCGCTGTCTCTGCATGGCAGAAAGCAGAGAGGAGGCAGGTTCTTAGGTCTCTTCCCATACTGACCCTATCCACGGGGGCTCCACCCTCATGACCAGTCTCCTCCCAATGCCATCGCATCAGGGATTAGGATTGCAGTGTCTGATTTGGGGCCAGATGCAAACATTCAGTCCCTGACAGTGACCCCGCCAGCATCTGTGGTTCTGGGTACATGTGTAGGTTTTTGTGAGTATCTGTTTTCACTGTCTGTAGCTCTAGACAGTGACAGATTGCATCCCAGAACCTAAGATGCAGAGCCATGAGCAACCTTGAACCAATAAGTGCTTAGACTCACAACCATGTTTGTGAACTGAGAGCTTATTTAGCTCTAGTCCTGGTTGTGGACAGATAGAAGTTTGTACACATGGGTGTGAATTTTCTTAGTATTTTCTCAGTGTGCTCCAGGGACCAGCAGCTTGTTAGAAATGCAGACACTCAGGCCCCACCCAGACCTACTGAATGAGAACCTGCAGTGTGACAAGATCTTAGGTGAGAAGCCCCACCCAAGAGCACAGCTCAGGTATCACAGCTCCCACCTAGGAGCCCGTGTGGTCAGAGTTGTGGCAATTTTGGTCTAAGGGGCCTGAATGGTGTAGCTCACTGGGTGCAGAAAAGCCAGTGTGCAGCCAGCCCTTCATCCCAAGATCAGTGCTAGGGCCATACCTGGGCAACAGGGGCTGAAAACCAGATAGCAGGACAGCTCCAGGTCTGGATTCAAGTTCGTGGGTGAATGGATGTTGGGTCCATGATTCCAAAGGCAGTTACCCTAGCCAGGCCAATACATTAATGCTCCTGCAAGCAAAGAGAGAGTATTGGTTTAGAGCAGAGAGAGAGTGCTGAGGGATGGAGGAAACAGGATCCTGGTCATCGCACCCTGCTTCTTGCCAGTTGGCTGAGGCAGTTCAGCTCTGGCCCCAAATGTGCAGGACTTACTCTGCAGGGCACAAGCCCCACAACTGACCAGACCTGAAAGAGACTGCCCCTCAGTGGTCCCCCATCCATCCTGGGCAGCTCGTTTAAGAATCCTTTCTAAGAAGAGTGCTGGTAAATCATTGCTGTCACTCTATGACGTCTCAAAGTGATGTTTAATGCCTGTTAGTGTCTTCCTACTCCCATCTCCCCACAACCTCCTGGCCAGCCCAGTCTTAAGCGCATCTGTCTCTTCTGCTCATGAACCATCACTGGAGTAGCGCCTGCCTGTTTACCTTTGTGTCCCACAGACCCTCAACATCGTGACGCCCCGTGTCCGGCCCGAGGACTGCAGCATCGGACTCCTGCCCCGGAACCATGATAAGAACCGCAGCATGGACGTCCTGCCTCTGGACCGCTGCCTGCCCTTCCTCATCTCAGTGGATGGAGAATCCAGCAACTATATCAACGCAGCACTGATGGATGTAAGCAGAGAGCTGCCGGCTGGCATTCCAGGCATAGCTTTCCCCACTGTGGAGGGGGCTGGACTCCAGGGCTCTGACTCCACCATCTGGCCCCCTAGCTTCTAGCCTGCTGGCCCCAAAGACCTTTGATCCCCTCAAGGCTCTGTTCCAAACTTAGATATAAGCTGTGCTGTTGGCTTCTTCACTCACATAACAAGCCTGGAAACAATAGACCAAAAGCTTAAGGAGGCTCCCATGACAGCACAGTAAGGCTACGGAAGTCTCTGTTCCAGGACATAGAACACAAGATGCTCTCCCAGGCCCCTTTACCCACACCATGTCTAAGGTCATGTCCATCCAGTCCATGTGGCTGTCCCGTCAGAACACATAACAACATGGGGTGCTCTCTTCTGAGGTTAAGCCCAACTACTTCTCTGACCTCTGATCCACCCAAACTTCTCCCCCTGAGTCCTAGGGATTGCAAGCAGGAAGAGTATTGGAGGTCAAGGGCTGCCTCTGTACTCTAGGGGGTTGCCCTGGCCTTTTCCCACAGGTGCCCAATTCCTCCCTGAAAACCCTGGCTCTACATGGAGAGGCAGGGAGTCTTGCTCATAGCAAATCCTGAAGGGGCAGAGAAGAACTCTGCCATCAGCTTACAACCTTCCAGGTTCAATGTGTGCACATGTGTGTATGTGTATGCATGCATGTGTGCCATGTTTGTGTGGGGAGTGAAATATACAGTCACCAGGGTACCCACACTTTCACGTTCATCCTAGCTTTGCCCTCCACGTGTCCCAGCACTCCCTCTCTCCTCCCTTCTCCAAGTAAAGATCAAACCAGCCCCTGGCCTCTGTTGAGTAGGTCAGATGCTGCCTGGAGTCAGGAGCCTTCTGCCAAGCTCTGAGGCTGATTGTATTCTCTTAGTCCATCGGGTATTTCTCCTGTGAGCCATCACGGGGGCCTTTGCCTTTCTTACATTAAAAAAAGAGTCCTTATCTGTATTCCGGCTCGGTCTGTGCATTATCTGGTAACCATAGCAGCTTTGCTTCTAGCAGAAAAATATGAAGTCCTCTGGGTTAATTTTTAATGTTTCCCCTGGTAAAGGATGATGTTATCCATGAAATGGATTGCTGGCTGAGCCCCGAAACCCGGCAGGAGCACGGATCATGAACATATTTTCAGATAAGGCTTTGTCAGGCGTGCTGGCCTAATAGAGCATTTATCACAGAGACAGGGAAAAAGGAAAGAAAACTAACATTCACTGAGCGTTGGGCACCATGTCGGGCCCTGGGCTTGTACTATCTCATTTTGCATTTGGGTATTAGTATCCCTAGTTTTCTGGATAAGGCATTGAGGGTCAGAGTATTTCCTTCACTTGTTCAAGGTCAGCTAGCTCAGAAAGAGTGGAGCCAGCGATGTGAGTGCCAAGTGTCTGAACTCTGTGTCTGGAAATGGCTCAAAGACAATGCTGTCTATCAAGAGAGTTTGGCTTTTGAGAAACTAATCAGCCTGCCCTCCCAGACCCTCTTCTAACCGTTCCAGTGGCCAGCAGAAGGCCCCTGGAAGACAGGACCCTCCAGTGCATACATGACACCCACATTCACAAGACACCACCCTGCTCTGCCAAGGTATCCTTCCTCCTTCCTTCTGACTTCACTGGAAACAGCTGCTACTCCCACAGCAACTGTCTCCCAAGAAAACATGTTGAGAACGTGGGCTGTGAAGTGGGAAAGTTCTCGAATCGTTCCAGCATCTTCCCACAGGGTGCTGTGACAGATGAAAGCCTCCAGACCCGCACAGGCCATTCTCCCTACCTGCAATGATTCAGGACTGAATGATGGCACATCCATTGAAGTGTGTGTCGGCCACAATGCTGGTGCCGAAGGTGTAAGCCCATCAGGCATGCTTCTGCCCTGCTGGTGGGCTTACTGTGAGACCCCTGCTTTTCTCACAAGCAAATCTCATCCAGCCTATGTGACAAGCATCCCTGTGCTGTAGCAGTCCCATTTCCCAGATAAAGAATGTGAGCTTTGGAGCCTTCTCATAACTGACTGGTGCTTAGCACCCCCTCTCTTCCCCAGGAGGCACTGCACAAATGATGTTTGCGTGGATGGGTGGATGGGTGAATGAATGAATGAATGACTCACAACCTATAGGTGACAAACCTGGATTTGAATACCAGGCTCCCCTAACTCTAATACTTGGTGCCTCCCTCTGCTCCATTTGCTACAGAACACAGTGCCCCTCTTCTTCTAGGCCAGCTCAGCCCTCGTTGCAGTCACGGGGGCATGACTGAGACTCCTGCAATGTAAGAGCCCCAGGTGGTCAGCCGGAGCCTTCCCCCAGCACCCAGGGCACAGGGATTTGCAAGATCCCTTGTATCGCACAAGGTATCTGCCCAGCAGGACAGAGCTGCTCCTAGAATCATTTCACATTGTAATGATGATTATTTGCTGAGCATCAGTACATAAATAATTTATTTGGATGATCCCTGTTTGAGTGACACTTTCCTAATGAAATGTCTTAGTTTGGAAGAGAACGTTCATTCTGAGAAGGTCCTCTTTGCTACCAGGGCACCAAGAGATAACAGAATGGGCAGGTGCTTTGTGAAATTGATTTGGCAGGCTTGGGGCCTCCTCATCCTCAGAGCACCCCTGATGGATGTGCCGTTCACGAAGCCTCTGTCGTTCCTTCCTCAGAGCCACAAGCAGCCCGCCGCCTTCGTGGTCACCCAGCACCCTTTACCCAACACTGTGGCAGACTTCTGGAGGCTGGTGTTCGATTATAACTGCTCCTCCGTGGTGATGCTGAATGAGATGGACACTGCCCAGGTAGGAGGGAGCCCTGCAGCGTCCCTGGGTTGTGCCAGATGGATCAGAGGAGCCACGCTCTGGAGTTGGAGGGCGAACCCATGGTGGGCCCTGCCTGGCCGTGTGCGTGAGGCTGGCATACTTCTGCTGCTTGCAGAGGCAAAGTCTCCCACAGGGCCCTGCACCTCCAGACCTGCAGCAAGGACTCCCACTGCTGTCTTCTCTGTGCAGCTCCCTCTAGGAGCAGACGCCGTGGTTCCTTCCGCCAGGCACTGGTCCATATCCCACAGAACTGGCAGAGCCAGAAGAGTACCCCTTCCCCCAACTCACATGCACGCACACCTCTTGCCCTGAAGACCATTCTGATGCCTGGCCACACCGGCTCTTCACTGCCAGCCTGGAGCGCGCACCTTGGAGACTTTGTCCACTTAACACCCCACCAAGTCCTGGCTTCCTCACTGCTGACTCTGCCGTCCCAGCAGCCTTCATGCCCTGGCCCTCGGGTTCTGGCAGCTCCGTGTACCATGTACCCCAGGGCGTATCCTCATACTCGGGACACAGTCCCTGAAATAGCTTCTGGAGCTCACATTGCTATGGCAGGGGTGGACGAGGTGAGAATGGCCTTTGCGATTTTAGAAAAACTGTCCTTTCATTGCCTTGAAGAAGACTCAAAGTAACTCAGTGCACTCCCATGTGAGTTCTGGCCTTGTGCTAGAATAAATTTTTTTTAAAAAATGGATCTGAGCCATAGACTCGGCCCTCCAGAGCTCACGGTCCCGCTACAGAGACAGATGAGCAGCTTGTCCCCACCTCATGTGGCAGTGCTATAATAGAGGTCAGCAACAAAGTGCTGTGTTGGCCGGGAGCAGGGAGCAATTAATTCTGCCCAGAGGGTGAAGGAAGACTTCAAAAAGAAGGTGACTTTGGCCTTGAAGAAGGCAGAGGAGAGTTGGAGTATGGTGGGTGATTGAGCAGGGAAAAGGCATTCCAGGCAGAGGGAATGGCCGGGACAAAGGCATGGTGGGTGAATGTGTGTGGTGTGTAGGCTTGTTTGCAAAACAGCTTCTATTCCAATGTGGCTGGGGCCTGGGGTGTGTCCAGAGGAGAGGAGCACAGGGAGACTGGAAAATGCAGCAGGGCCCAACTCTGTGCTGGGCGGAGGAGCTTGGGCCTTGAACTACAGCATGGCAGTCAGCAGATTTGATTTGTAAGCCACAAAAGCCACATAAACAGCTTCTGTTGCAAGTGCAGTATTTGAGGCTGGGGTGACCAAGAGGTAGTTGTGTGGAAGCAGGAGGGGAAAGCCTAGGGCCCCCCCCATCACTCCCTATCTGCTCCTGGTGCTCCTCGGGGTGTTGCTAGCCCAGGATAGCTCCCCAAGGCTGAGCTAAGGACTTGTCCTGGTAGAGAGGAAAAGGAACCACGGCTGACTCCGAGGCTTGGTCCTGACTAACGGAAGGCTGGAAACTGAGGTTACTGTAAAAATCAATTTCCGGCCAATGGAGAACTCTACAGAGTTCCCTGGAGAGTTCCAGAATCGGAAGCATCACCACCCTATTCCTTTGACTGAAAAAAGTAAGAGTGGACGCAGTCCCATGCCCCTGGGCGTGAAGTAGGGCCTACGAAGGCCTCTGTGCTGCTTTGTTTTCTTTTTTTCTTTCTTTTTTTTTTTTTTTTTTGGTTCTCCCAAAATCCTTTTTGCAAAACCAGAGCTCAGGCACACAGGAGGTGTTTCAAAGAACCTCACTTTGGGACATATCAGAAGCAAGGGCTTCCTTTCAGAATGGGACCTGGATGAAGGACGGCTCTTTAAGCCCCAGATGTTAATCCAGCCTTTGAGAATCCATTCTCTAAATGCAGAAGCATCAGGCTCAGAGTGCCCCGAGGTTGGCTGCCATATGCAGCTGGCACGCATCCCCTGAAGTCGGCAGATGAATAGAGCACTTATTGATATAAATATCATCACGGCAGCAGCTGGGTGCCTCGCGAAAATAAACAATGACACAGCGTGAGCATAGAAAAGCTGCCCTTGGCACCTGGAGGGGCGGCTCTTTGAAGTGGCATCAGCCCCTGTCTGCCAGCTTGCTCGTGCCAGAGCAGCCCACAGCTTGGACCAGCCCAGCACATGGACAGGTCTGCCTCAGGACCTAAGCTTTGCTAGACTACTCGCAAGAGACCTGGGCTGCATCCTGCAGCTTGACCACAGGATTCGTGCTGGGGGTCGGGCAGAGCTATCTGCAAATTGCAGCAAAATAAGGCTGAGGAGAAGATGTGAGTTCTCAGATGCCTCATTTTCTTGCGCGGCTGGCCAAATATGTCTGCCTCTGCTCGGCGTCCTGCATGGTGTCGCTCGATCAGCCATCCCCAGCCACAAGTATTCCTCCTCTCTCCACAGTAGCTGCTATTCAAAGATAATTATGATCAATGGGGGCTCGAGATAAAGACTTTCCAACCCTCTGCATTCAACCTTAGAGATTTTTTTTCCAGCTCTTTAGGGCTCCAGAACTCTGTTGTTATATTAGTGAAGCAAAAAGTCCTGCAACCAGAGCATCCAGCAAATGGCAACATGGCTTCTCAGATCTCTTGGAAAGAACCTTTTCAGCTACATCCAACAGCACAGTCCATGGGCTCTCTGGATAGACCAGCATTCACAGGGAGGAAACAGCAGAAGGGAACCATCCTTACAGGCCTGCCACCCTCACCACGGAAGACTCAGAAGATCCTCCGTGCTGGTCATGAAGTGGGGCTGTGAGTTAAACAGAACAAGGGCCCTCCAGGGATGTCCATGTTCTAATTTGAAGCTGTCACCTCCCAATACAAAAAGCACTTTGCAGATGCGGTGAAGTTAAAGATCTTGAAATGAGGGTAAGTTATCCTGCACTATTTAACTAGGTCCAATGTAAGCGTCCTTATGAAAAAGAAGCAAATGGATCCATATATGGTGACATGAACAACGCAGTAGAAACCAGAGAGATCCAGGCACAGGCCACAGAATCCTGGCAAGCTCTAGAAGCTGGAATTGGCAAGAAATGGATTGTTTCCGGAGACTCCAGGAAGGAAGAGAGCTGTGTTCACATCTTGATCTTAACCCCTTAAAGCTCATTTCAGCATTTTGACCTCTAGAACTGTACGACTACAGATCTGGGTTGTTCTAAGCCACTGAATTTGTGGTAGTTGTTCCAGCAGCCATGGAAATAAACAGCAATTCAGACCTGAGCTAATAAGCATCACAGCCAGGGGAGGGTGTGAGACAGAAATGATGGGAAGAGCTAGAGTCAGCATTCGGTGTTGGAATGGAAAGCGGTTCAAGCTGGAGAAACCCACATCGCACTCAGAGTCCAAAGGCAAGGCCACAAGAGAGCAGAAGGTGGAGCGCCAAGGAGGCGATGAAGGCCCACTTCACCTACCGAGGCCATCTCGCCAGCCCAGAGGGAGGCCTTTCAGAGGTCAAGGAGCATGTTTCTGGGCCTCATTCACTCATTCATCAGCATACAATGTACATTGACTGAGAACCTACCACGTGGCAGACACAGACCTAGATGTGACAGAGGACAAAAGAGGCACAGAAATCTCCCCATGAAGAAATGATGCTGTTGAAGTGACCCCCCACCCCCACCCCACTCTCTCAGAGCAGAGAGGATGCAATTATCTTTAGCTGGAATCATCCCCTCCCAGACCTTTGTGGGGCAGGAAGAAGCTGAGCACAAACCAAAAGGGATGGAAGAGACAGCGTCCAGGGATGTGTCCCATTTCCCTCAAGCTTGAGGCACAGCCACAGAGGAATCCAGCAGGATACAAGCACCCCATCTTCCTAGACTCAGGTTTGGGAATCAGTGAGACCCAGCCTCCCTTTGGTGGCTTCCACACAAGTGCTAGTGCTGCAGCTTGTCCTGACTACACGGCTGGCTTGTTACATGGGCTGTTGTTGGAGTGTACCCTGCATTTCTCACTATCTGACTGGTCACTGATTCTAGGAAGCACCATTTACCCTGCTTGAATCTTTGAGATTTTATAATCCAGATATCCTTCAAACACCTTTCAGTAGTCCCCATGTCTTCCCTTGTTGCTCTTGTTTCTCAAACTCTACTGATGAGTTAACTCACTGAACTTTGGATCTACAGGCCACACACAGAATACACGAGATACTCTCTGATTCTAGCCCAAAGCCCGAGAGCTGATGTCTTTCCCTCCAGGACAACAGCCTGACCTGCCCGTTCTCCTCCTCACTTAGACCCTACTTTCGTGACTACCAAGTTCACTGTGCAGGTCAGGAAAATGAGGCCAGGCAAGGAAGCAGTCTGAGGTCACACAGCCCATCACTGCCTTCTGCCTATACCCTCTTGCCACAGCGGGTCAAGATTTCTGCCATTGTCTAACTGTGCCTGCCAATCACTGATCTGTTGCCCCCTGAGTAGGTGGAACAGGCAGAGATGTTTCCTTCTTTCAAACAAACACGATCCCACAGCTGGAACTGGAACTGAGCTGCCCAGTTCTGAAGCTCGCACTGTGGAAAGCATGAGAGATCAGGTGGTAAAAAGTCCGGTGGAAAGGCGAGGCTGGTTGCAAGAATAGAGGGAAGGCTAGGATGTAGTCCCATGGACGTGAAAGCTTCTGGAACTAAGAGCTGCAAGCCCCTCATCCTCCCAAGGGAGACTCAGGGGTGCTATTTCAGAGGTGCTTTTTTCCTATCATTGTGCCTGCAGGGCAAATAGCAAGCATGGATATCCCTGTTTTTATCTCGGCTTGTGCTGACGTGTGAGCCAACCACACGGAATGTGCCCACCCTGTGTCTCAGCCAGCCTCACGTCTGACTTTGCAGGTCTCTGTCCCCATGGGAATAATGGAGTAACAGCCATCAGAAGTCAGGGCAGAGACCTGAGCTCAGGTCTAGCTTTGCCACTTCCTTGCTGTGCTGCCCAGAGCCAGTTTCTTTTCCAAATCTCAGGAGTGTCCTCCATTAGATTTGTATCATCCAGAGTTCAGCCAAGATTTTTCTGGCTTTGAAAATTTAAATAAAATGGCTCTATCCCCTGTTGCCCATCCTGTGGCAAAGCCCAATGTCCAATCCCAAAGATTTCTGGGAATCCCAAGAGGTTCCTATTCTCATGTTCACTTCCAAGTTCCAGCTGAGGTGTCAGTGGGGACCAATGTGAGGTTCATATCCCAGGAATGCTCATGGCGTAGGCTGAACACGACACCGGCCTCAGCTCCTCAGGCCTGGCCAGCAGCACACTTTCCCCTCCCCCCTGCCGCCCAAACTTTTTTTCCCACCTTCCTCTGCTCTCGCTCCTGCCACTCTGGCTGGGCCACCCTCTCCCTAAAAGTTGCTGCTTTCTTTACCAGTCTCCCTTGTGTCTCTTGCTGACACCTGCCATGAGCCTTGCCTCCCACCCCTTCCCCCCAGCACGTGGACATCATATCACCATTTCATGGGGCTTTTGAGATAGTGAATTGAGAGAAGTGCAAATGGGCATTCATTACTGACTGTGAGTCTCTCTCTCTCTCTCTGCCCCTTCCTTCCTATTAGCCCCACCCACATTGTCAGAGCCAATTATAGATGTCTGGCTCTTTATAGGCTCTGGTTAAATGAATTTTATGACCACTAACCTGAATTTTAAAACCAATTCCGGTGACTCTCTCTTAAAAATACTAAATCACTTCACCTTTAAGTGGCCGGAGATTAATTGTCCCCACCCCTCCATGAATCACAAGGTCCTTGGTAAGTAGAGGCCTGCGCCTCTGAGGCTGTGATACTCCTTGGCATTGTATCCTCAGTGCACTAAAAGACACTTTGAAATCGTTTACTGCAGGAATGGGCCTGTGTGCTAGTTTTCATTCAATTCATCAGCACATGTTTATTCCAGCGACTAACAAGCTTTCTGTTTCCATCAGCAAGAAAAAGATGTTTAATGAGGGAGGCTGTCTCTGCATTTGTTACATTTCACGCATGAACTTGCACTCCCGAAGGACATCTTTTCATGGCCCAAACAGCAATGGTGATCACTAGGTGGAATAATGTATGGCAGCTGTTTCACGGCCGTCCACACGGGCCCCAGGGCTTTTGCTTGGTTTAACTCACCCTGACAATAAGTGGCAAAAGGTTTTCTTCTCTTCTGGAAGATGCACGACCATTCCTAAATCATCAGCAACAGCTGGGGGGGGGGGCTTCCCCTCCCAGGTGTGGTCATCACGGCAACCTGTTGGTGTGTGTGGTGGAAAGCAATGCCACACGGCACAGACCACTGGGGAAGAAAGGAGTAGGGGCCGCCAGCAGGAGATTAGGTGGGAGGAGCCACTTGGTTCAGACTCAAGGCTAAAGAACTTGGATCTGTCATTGGAGACAACCAACTTCTAAAGTTTCCTAAGGCAGAAAATGCCAAGGTGGCACTAACATAAGCATGCCCTTGGGATCAACTGGGCCCTTGTGGCCCTGGTTTCCAAGGTCTCAACAAACCATAAGGTTCCCTTCTCCGAGAGTTCTGTAAACGGCTGATGCTTAGATGCCCATTGCCTGGCTCCTCCACCCACGCATGTGGTCCCGGTTCCCTTTCTGGGTCACATAGGGAGCAAAACTCAGTTCCACACTGTAGGCTGTTCTATGTAGATTATTTAGGAGGGGAGGAGCAGGCTCACATGGCACAGTGACTCACCTTCTGCCCTGCAATGACTCCATGACTCTCAACCTCCCTTTTTTACTTTCTGGCTCCTCAACAACAGTGCACAGGTCTCTGTCCCTGTGTCCCTGACCCGAGGCATTTTCACAAGAGAAGTCCCTTGGTTATTACCCTAAAGGGAAATGTTCATAAGGCTGCTGAGTGAGGAAAGAAAAGCCTTCATGTTATCCATCTTGTTCTGAGCAACCCTTCCCTACACTGCCTAATAATTACAGCTTGCTAGTATTGAGAATCACTAAATAGATTCCTGTGCTAAATAGAATTCAGAGCCACTCATAACACATGGAGAATCTAAGTGAATGGGCAAGGCATTCATCTGGAAAGTGATGGCTCTGGGATTTGAACCCAGACCTCTGCAAGCAGGAACCCCAATGCATTTCCCCACCTTCTGCTTTGCTACATATTCAGGTCAAAACAGCAGTGCCCCACTCAGCTGCAACCCCAGCATTTGGACACCAGAACCATGTTGTGCTAAAGCCTAGAGGACATTTCTGGCTGATGAGAGTCCTTTATGAACTCCAAAGGGCCACTGGGAACAGAACACTGACTCCTACCCAGCCCCACTTCTTTCTCTCATTTCCCGTGGCTAGGTTTTGTGTGGTGTCACAGGCAATGGGGAAACCTAACAGTCCTTGGCAACAAAAACACCACATCCGCCCACACATCACCTGGCTGCATGTCACCCACACTGCTGCCAATGTGGTTTCACAAATTAGGGCACTCAAGTGAGAGGGTGACTCTGATTTAGGACTAGAAGGACCCAGCAGCCTTCCCCAGCCCTTTGGGCATTATGGGAGAATGACCTGGAAAGTCAAATGCGGAGAAATGTCCCAAAATATAGGAGTCTTGTTTGAAACATAGGAGAACCTATTAGCTTGAGAAATTGGTCTGGAAATCTTATTAAAAGAGACAAATCATTCCACACTCTCTCCAGACTGAAAATATTGGGGTAATAGACTTTCCCTGATGCCTCAGATTTCTTGCACCTCATGTCAGGATCACAGCCAACCCCTGGCAAGGCTAAATCCAATACCGGTGATAAAGGCAATTTTTTAAAAATGGGCAGTTCTGATTAATTCTGATTTCTCTGGCCAGCCATGGTCTTATCTGTACCAGTCCTTCATTACTGTGAAGGTTGCAAGCCGGAAGAGCCAATGGCAAAGAGAAATGAAGTTCAAATTGTGGATTTGTCATCATTGCACAGCTCAGCAGGAGGGGACTGCCCAGCCATGGAGGACCCTGTGATCAGCCCCACTCCCTTGCACACCCACACTCATATCTCCCTGCTCAGTATGCTCCATTAACCCCTGATGGAGAGGATGGGAAAGCAAGGCACCATTGCATTATGAAACTTAACCTTGCATGTCTTTGCTATTTAAGAGGGGTGATAAGACGGAATCTTCAAATTTATATACAGACAGTCCTTGACTTATGATGGTTTGACTTAAACAATTTTTCAACTTTATGATGGGACAAAAGTGATGTGCATTCAGCTGAAATCATTCTTCAAATTTCGAAATTTCGAATTTTGCCTGTTTCCCAGGCTTACCAATACTCTGCCTGATGCTAGCTTATGCATTCATGACAGGAAACAACCAAGAGGCCACTGGTTGCTAAGCTAGGGCATTCAGCAGGGCAGCTGGATTAAATGCATTATATTTCCTATGTACAACGAGTTTATGGGATGTCAGGGAGGACCTACATATTAGCTGTGGATGGTAGTGGCGAGCACTGAGGGACTTAGTAGCAATATGAATCACTGGAATTCAGCGACTCCATATTCCATGCCTGCCACCCTGCTAAGGGCTTTATGTACATGAATCATCTCCTTTATTCTCAAACAATTCTATAGAACACACTTTTCTATAAAGGGCCAAATATGAAATATCATAGGTTCTGTAGACTGGGTGGTCCCTGTCTCCCCCAAAGCAATCATGGCAATGTATATAAATGATGAAGTGGGGCTGGGTTTCAGTAAAACTGTATTTACAAAAGCAGGTGCTGGCTAGAATTGGCCTTTGGGCCATCTATGCCTCCCGCTGCTATAAACTGGAGGATGTTGTCGCTACACTGGAATTTTGGGCTCCACACTAAGGAAGGTAGGAGATGTGATTTTCTCCTCCCAGCCTCCCTCTTTCCCTGCTCTGCCTTTGAACTCCTAGTTCTAAGAGAAAGAGAAAGTAAAAGACGTGTTTGCATGACTTCCAACAGTGAATTGGCAGTTTTCATCAAGGAAGGGGAGAACAATTTTTCCCATCCATGAAGACCCTGCCTCTGTGAGGGCTCCAAGAGGAAGCCACCACCTTCCAGTCCCCACCTCTGTCAGTCTGACTCCTTGTCTGCAAGCTTAGTAGAGACCCAGGGCAGACCCCACCAATGAGACACTCATCTGAAGCTGCTCTCGGGAGCCTCGGGGATTCTCAGCTATGTCTTCTGGCAAACTGTAGAGAGGGAGGGTAGTCCCGACACAAGGCCTCTGTCCATGTCACAGCGGTCCCTAGCAAGTCTGCAACCCCAAAGTTAACTCTCCTCTGTTGTCATCACTGTAAGCTCAGTAGCAGATGATTACCAGCTGTGAAGACCCTGTGATCGGCCCCACTGCCACAGACATGCTTGCTCGGAATGCTTGATTAACCTCTAATGGCAACACTGCAACCTGGAGAGGCTGGGACCTGGGCAGGCTCCATCTCCATGTCCCCTGGGGACCTGGAATGTGAGAGAATGTGCCTTGCCTCTCCCTGCAGTGCCACACCCTTGAAGAGATTCATAAACTCAAGGAACAATTTATTTGAGAATTGGGTCTGTCTCTGCACTATTGCTATTTTGGAGCCAGGTTACTCTGGGGCGGGGGCGGGGGGGGGCTTTCCTATGGTTTCTACTCAGCGGTTGCCTATATCAACTCCCAAAAGTGACAACCAAAAATGTCCCCAAACCTTGGCAGCCGTCCCCTTGGAGATAGAACAGCCTGTGACAGAGAAGCACCGTCTTAGATGAACTGCCGTTTGCTCTCAGCTGTAGGTTCTAATTCCCAACTCCAGAAAAGCAGGAAAGACCACGGCATGATCTCTCAGACAACTATCTTCTGATTCAAGAGAAGCATAAGTCCCTCCCCCCCATTTTACGTATCATAACACTGAGGCCTGGGTTATACAACTAGTTAACAGCAGAACCTGGAGTTGTACCCAAGCCGTCCTGATCTGATCCTTAGGGAGCCCCGAGTAGATTCTCCTGGAATGGGAAAGTCTGCCCCTCCCTGTGAGTGCTCTATCTCATCCCGATTGTGGCACCTCAGGTAGATGTTCTCTCCATTGTACAGAGGAGGAGCCTGGGGCCCAGCTCACCTTACAAATGGTTTGAAATTAGCAGAGCAAATGTGTTTAAGCCCAGTGTTTCTGTGGTCAGAGCTTTGATGCTTCAACAACCGGAACCAGGCAGCTGCTCCCCAAAGGGGAAGCTGAGTCAGAATTTATGTATAATACTCTACCTTTCCAGGCTGTGTGTCCTGCTGGCGCTAAGAAAGGTTTGATGACAAATGAGCCTGACTTCGCCCCTTGTCTCGGACCTCCTGTGACCTCTTTCCCTATTCCAGCTCTGCATGCAGTACTGGCCTGAGAAGACATCTGGGTGCTACGGGCCCATCCAGGTGGAGTTCGTCTCTGCAGACATTGACGAGGACATCATCCACAGAATATTCCGGATCTGTAACATGGCTCGGGTGAGTATACGGCCTCTGTTGCTTTCCATGCCCCTCCTCCCCCAAACAGATGGTGCCTGCAGGGGGAGGATCCCACTGAGACAGCCCAGAGTCTGTGTTATACTCTCCTGATAATCTCTTCCTTGGGGAAGTAATGCCTTTGCTGTTCCGGCTCCAGACCCAGCAGTGACTCCAACACACACCGATGCCAAGCGCGACATCCAGCCTGCCATCTGCCTGTTTCCTGACGCACTTGCTACCGTATAGACAAAACTTCCCAGACATTAGCTCTTCCCCACCGTGTCACACTGTTTTGGCATGGGTTGGTACAGCTGTTGATTGGATCCTGTAAGCTTTAGGCTATGCCCTGAAAAACACTACGAGGAAAAATAATTGGTTGCTTCCATGGTGATCTTCTCTGGCTGAGTGGTGGAGTATTGGAGACTGATTAGCAATCCAGGGAGTGGTACCTGTTTGTCTCTACTGACCTTACCCTCAGTATTCATTCCCTAAGGGAAGATAAAATGTGTTCAGGCACATGAGCCTCAGGGAGAGAGAGGAATTCTGACCAGTAGCATCAAGAAAGCTTTCCTAAGCAAAGGGATATATTTGAATTGAGTTTTGAAGACTGATGAGTTTTCTAGATAGGACAGCCATGGTAGGAGAAGCAGTGTGCACAAAAGGTACAGGAATAGGGATGGTGACAGTCTGGGGCTCCCCCTGTCGGGACATGGCTTTGACCTCATTTGGTCTGTCTACCACTGCAATGCTATAGTCCCCAGGGAATCCGGAGGGCTCGCAGCCCCAAGCATCCCCAACAGAACAGCCCTAACAGCCTGTCTCTTCTCAGCCACAGGATGGGTATCGTATAGTCCAGCACCTGCAGTACATCGGCTGGCCTGCCTACAGAGACACGCCTCCCTCCAAGCGCTCTCTACTCAAAGTGGTCCGACGGCTGGAGAAGTGGCAGGAGCAGTATGATGGGAGGGAGGGACGCACTGTGGTCCACTGCCTGTGAGTACTATGGAGGTGACTCCACAGCCACAGAATGGTGGGTGCAAGAGCGTCCTTGTGGATGCTGCTAACCCCAGACACCAGTCCTCAGCAAGCCCAGCTGTGCCGCATCTCAATGCCCCTTGAAGATCAGTGGCAGTGTTGCCCAGGGAATTGCATCCTTTATTGGGATGAGGTTTCTGGCTGTTGGCCTGAACTACTCTTACATGACATATTATAGGTATATAACATGGAGATAGTGGTGGACCCCACGCCCATTCCCCAATAGGAGGGAAGGTCCCACCCTCTAGTAGGGTCCAGCCAGTCCCAAAGAAGCGGTTCCCCTTTACTAGAGTCTCCTCTATTATTTCCTGAAGACGCAAAAGGAAGGTATGGTCGGAGCTTCCTTTAAGTCAGACATTTTAAATGAATTGCCTCATTCTATTTACAAGGTGGATGTTATCATTGTACAGTGAGAAAACTGAAGCCAACAGCACAGGGTAAAAGGTCCAGTAGTCAGGAAAGGAGCTGTGGTTTGCATTTACTGGACTCTAAGCTAAAGTGCCTCCATTAATGGACACTGCCTGTTGGCAAAGTCCTTGTCCACTGTGTCTGCCTCCTGAAGCACAGGTGCGCAGAGAGCATGATGGGTAGGCACTGCCCTGAGACCGACAGATGGAGCTGAGGAGCCTGGGAGCTCCTTCCCAAGGTACACTGGGAAGACCAGTGTTTTTTATTTCTCTTACTGGGATGAACTGGAGTCTTTACCTTCTGTCTTGGAATGACCCAGTCCAATGGACCCTAATTCATCATGCGAGGTAGAGATCAGTACCCAGAGAGCTGTGGCTGACAGGCTGCACCACATCAAGAAGAATAAATTTTGTGAGCCTCAGTTTCCTCATCTGTCCATGGCGTGTGTTGAGTTAGGTCATCTTTAAACTATCAGACTTTGGCAGGAAGTAGCTAGAATATAGAAACAGTTTATCCACCAACACCAATAGCATCATGGTTGCCAATATGCAGATATTGTAAACATGATTACTTAAAAATAGCAAGTGTCAGTAAGGCAACCATGAGAGTATAACAGGATCAGAGAGGATTCTTCAGGGATTTCAGATCCTTGTAACAGAGCTGCAGCCATCACATCCAGGGACAGAAGGCTGGAGTCACAGCCATGCTCTTTGCTTCTTAGAACTTAAATGGTTTGAGGAGAAGCAGCTGAGAAAGGCCTCCCTCTTTAAAACTTGTGTGAAGCAAATTTAAACGATGATAATAAGAATATTTTGGAGCTAGTAGAGGCATTAGTAACATGTCATGACCTCAGGGCTGAGCTTGTCTTCACAAAATTAGCTCATTGTTCCCCTCTTTCAAATGGGCAGATGCACACATGTCCAAAAAAAGTGGCAGAACTTAAACAAGGTTAAACATCCATGCATACATGAGCACACTCAGAGCTTAAGAACCACCACCTGTAGCGAAAGTCCCTTCCCAAGAGACACGAATCTCAGACAGGGGTCCAGCAAAATACTGTGTGGTGTCCTGTGTCGGGTTGATGGGTGACGTCATGTCACCCAAGCCAAGCTGGCTCGGTTCATCTCCCACAAAGTGGCAGCTGATCCCTTATCCCTGTTTCCTCCAATTCCCTCCCACTCATTCAAGTGACCCCACCATTAGCACAGAACCACATCTATCTCTGCGGGTTCTCACTCCACGGGGCCTTCAGATCCCTGCATCCAGTCAACCTCTTCCTCTTGAGAAAATACTATCCCTCCTTCTAGAAGGTCCCTCCTCCCTCCCCCCTCCCCCCCCCACCGCTCTGTGTGTTTTTTTTTTTTTTTTTGCCTGTTTTTGGCAGGGATATCTTTTTATCCATATCCTTCAAATCAAGATGACGAGTAGTGTGGGCCAGAGGAAAGCACAGAGTGTCTTCTACCAACAGGGTCCTTGGCATCCTCACAGGTCTCATAGCATCACGGATGCTGAGATGTAGGCACTGGCTAGCACGTGGACGGCTACTGTACTTGAAACATCTGGCCATTGCCTGTCTTTTAGAGAAACCATCTGGGAGGTTGACTGAGTGCCTTAGTTTCCATCCAGATGTTCTTTAGACTCAGGTCATTAAATGAAATCATTAGTTGCTCTTGGCAACATGCCCAGGAGCTGCAACTCAGACATACTCCTAAGGGAACTCACTATAAAGCATTTGAGGGGCGTTTCCATGAAGATAGCTTATGGAATAATAGAGGAATGAAGGCATAACAGAAGAATGGCCCTTCCAAGAGCACTTTCTCTCTATACTTAAGATCACTGGGGCCTTGCTTAAACCAAGTTGCACAAGTCATTTCAGGATAGCATGGCTCAGACCCACCCCAGCCCTGGCCCTAAGCCTGAGCTGGCCGGCCCTAGGCTAACAGAATATTGCTGGCCTTCGTGAAATATGTGAAGAACTACAGGGAAAAACCACCTGTAAATTGCCATTGTATTCACTGGATGTGTGGATGGACCCACAGCATCCTTTCAGACAAGAATCAAGCGTGCAAAGGCATACTTTCACCCTGCCCTGGAGACTGGGTCAGTGTGCCATGGGTAACGGTCACACTCCTACAGAACCAAGGAGATATCAAGCTACTTGAACTCTCAGGGGTCATTAATAGGGGAAGTAAGCAGGTCAAAGCAAGTTAATGGCACAGATGGGATTCAAATCATAACTCATGGCTCAGACCTTCCCCTGCCTTGCCATGGCGGAGACCCCACTACTTGGATGCAGCTTCATGATCAGCAGGTACCTGTGGGAGGAGTAACCAGGAATGTGGCTAATCTCTTCACTCTGTGTTTAGAAATGGGGGAGGCCGCAGTGGAACCTTCTGTGCTATCTGCAGCGTGTGTGAGATGATCCAGCAGCAAAACATCATCGATGTGTTCCACATTGTGAAAACATTGCGCAACAACAAATCCAACATGGTGGAGACCCTGGTGAGTGTCCCAGGAACTGATCTCCAACGTCGAGCTCACTGTAGTTCCCTGGACCTTAAGAAATGACATCAAGTAGTAGAAACCCTCGGTAGCCAGGTGCTCCCTGAGTCCCTACAGCCTATGCCCTTTGCCTGCACTGTTGTCTGACATTCCCACCAACTTCTGATCCCTATGACTTTCCTTCCCTGCCGGGCAATCCAAATAGTAATCCTGGCACTTCTGATGCCTGTTCCTTAGGAAAGTCTCACTAATTCAGGCTTAAAAGAAGGGATTCTGGATTAG
This sequence comes from Oryctolagus cuniculus, assembly GCF_051225735.1. NCBI lineage: Eukaryota > Metazoa > Chordata > Mammalia > Lagomorpha > Leporidae > Oryctolagus > Oryctolagus cuniculus. Next base: position 16,864,690 of record NC_142877.1, read on the forward strand.
TAGAGTGCACATTATGTTTTCAGTAGTATAAAGCATTGAATCAGGACACTGGGGAGAGAGAGTAGGAAGGCAGAGCCTACAGAAGATCTTATATAATGGTGGAGACAGACCATGCACAACCAAATTTAAGAGCCTTTATACCCTACTCAGAGTGAAACCTTACTCCAATGAGGTCCAACTCAAAGTGAGGACCACAGAGCGGCAGCAGCATCACCTAGGGTCTTGTTAGAATCTTGAGTCCCAGTCCAGATCTGCTGCATCATAACCTGCATTTCTGAAAGATATCCCCAGTTGCCTTGTGTGCATATCAAAATTTGAGAAGCACTGATGTAAAAAAATGGTTAAAAGGTGGGGGGGCAGAAGGATCTCACGTGAACATTCGAGAAAGCCTGGCTAGAAGTAGGCAGAACTTTGAAGGATGGCCACATGTGGATGCTTTTGAATTGATTTTCAGTGCAGATATAGATGAAGTTTTCTCTAAAATCTCTATACCTAACGCGAATGCATATTCTCTTTCCTCCCCCTTTCTCTCTCGTCTCCTCTCAGGAACAGTATAAATTTGTATACGAGGTGGCACTGGAATATTTAAGCTCCTTCTAGCCCAGTGAGACGGAGAACCTGCTGGAGTCGAGGCTGTTGTGGGCAAGCCCCCTTTTCTGTGAATGGCAGTGACTGGGCTCAGGAGCGTGGAGCTGGCAACCCTGCCCAACTCCCAGGAGAAGACTGGTGGTCCCATGTTCTGCAGTGAGCTCTGTACCTTCTGGGCAGTCTCCTGCAGCTCTGGGCAATGCAGCTGGGAGAGGCCCAGGCTTCCCCTCCCTACTTGACCAGCCACAGTTGGGCCCAAGCTGAAGTCCACTCACAAGCAAGGCCCCAGATTTCTGGTTACCAGACCTCTTGCTTTTGTTCTTTGAGTTTGTGAATCTCATGGCAAGCTGACCGTGCAGGTGCTGGGGAGTGGGAGGCTGGCCAGCAACTCCCTGCCCTCCCTCTCCTTAGGAGTGGAGGAGACAAGTTTTCTACTCTTCCGTGCTGCTGTGGAAAAGATTAGGGTTCTTGGGGTCACTGTTCTGCTGTCCTCTGCAACCTCCTTCAGAGGCTTCTGGCACTGGACACCTGCCAGTCTGGGTCAGTATGACCTCAGGATGCTCCCTAGGCCATAGGCAGAGGACCCTCATCCTCACACCTAACTTGCATGGGGCTTGGCCCACTACCATCCTGTACTGCTCCCCAGCTCAGGCCCTGACCTTCTGTCGTTCACTGGCTAGCCAGCTGTGCCCACAGCACTCTACGATAAAGGTTCTGTTTGCTTGTTTGTGATTAGTTGGAGGGGATGAAGCTGGAGGAAACTCACTGCTCCTCCTTGTCTTTGTAAAAATACCACCTTCCTGGTACAAGGCTCTGGCCAGCACATGCAATGTAATCTCTGTGTCTCTTGGTGGGTAGCTTCTTTTGGGAAGAATGAATAAGATAAGAATTGATTATTTTGCCAAGTGTATGTGAAAAGAAACTTCCTTTTGGGTGTGTGTGTGTGAAATCTCGTCTCTCTTGTCATAAAGGGACGAGAGTTGAATGTGTACCTTGGGCCTATCTCCCTGGCAGTGCCCTGAAAAGCCCACCCTGGAATAGCATGGCCATTGAAAAGGGAGAGATGGGATTGTTTGGAGATGGTCCCTTGGTTCCTGGGGGGCAGTTATAGCACTAGCTTTTTCTAAATCTGGGTCTCCAAATCCAACCTCCTTCCTAGAGAAACTCAGCGGCCATCTTGGAAAAGGCCATCATGGACCCAATTATACTTTGGTTTAAAATAGCAAGGGTGAGATTAGCCCTGTGGCTCTAGGGTCCTGACCAAAGTATGGCCGATTCGATAACAGAGAGCCAACGTTTGCTAAGTCCCTTGCTGGGCACCTTCTAGGTGACATCTCCCATGGCCTCCAGTACCCCCTGGAAAGAGCCATTAATCTCTTATCTGTTTTCCAACTGAACGGAGACACCGTCCTCAGTTCCAAAAAGGCAGGTGATGGCAAAAATCCTTCCCCGTGCTGTTTTCTACATCCTTTCTCAGCCAAGCAATTAGTTTATGGAGGAAAAATACAGCCAGTTTTCTTTTGAAACGAGAACTCCATGAATGGAAATTTAATTCTTTCTGATGCCAGTTCTTCTGGGAAGCCCAGAACTTCAGATATATTTGAGTAACTCATTCCTGGCTCCCCAGGAAAGCTAGTCTCATCTAATTTCTTAGTGAAAACAATTCTCCTGTTCCCTCCAGCTGGGAGGGGCCAGCCAGGGACACTCTCTAGCTAGTCTTAGGCATGCTATTTGACAGTCTCAAGGGGACTGGGATTTAAGAACCTCCATCTTGGAGGCTGGTCTAGTCCCAAACAGGGCATGAGTGGCACAGAATTCAATAAGGCACAGTGTTTGTCTTTGTAAGCTCACTGAGTACTGGGGAAATTGAACCAAGTACAAAAGTGGTGGATTGTACTACATGCAAGAGAAACTCGCTCTGCCCAAGGCTTCCTAGAGGTGACGACATCTACTCCAGCTGGGCCTCAATAGATAGGAAAAAAAACTCAGGCAAGGGATCAATACCTGCAATGGCAAAGAGGTGTGCAAATGCACTGGCAGAGGCAGTCCAGTGTGTGGACAGCCCAGCTGGAGCTTAGCATGATGGGAAGAGTGGTAGATGAACCAGAGTCAAGGACATAGATTCCTACTGAGGGTACAGACATTGCCTTATAGGCAACAAAGGGCCAGCAGAGGTTGGGGCGACATACTCAGCTTTGTGTTGGAAAGGGGCTTTCAAGCCAGTGGGGCTGCCTCTTTTCCTTTCATCAGACACTGTGATAACATTCCCTTAACTGTGTACCTTTTAATACTGCATCTGTTTTGTCTGTCCACTCACTACTTTGTTGCTGGAACAAGATAGGCAGTAGATCATGAGATTGGCTTCTATGAGAAACCCAAGGTCTCTGGCTTTACCACAGAGCAGGGTCACCAGCCCAGGACTCCAGGCCCACCAGGGACAGGACATGAAAAGAGCCCAGGAAAGCTGCTTCTGTTGGTATGGGCTCTGGAGCTGTCTAGAAGTCCGGGGACACCAGACTTGATCAAGGAAGGGCTGTCACTTTGGAAGTTCAAAAAGAAATGACTCAAAGCAAAGGCAGGCAAAGGAACCCCGTGAATAACTTGCTCTTCTCTTTGATGGGCCTATTCCCGGGTGCGTTTGAGCAGATCCCCAGGGCCCAGCCCCCACGGATCCTGCCAGCTTCCCCTGGCTCCAGCCCACTGCCCCCAGTGGCATTGCCCAGCCTCATGGAACCTGAACCATGGCAAATCAGCCTGTTGTATGCCATTTGCTCCGATCTTGGCTCATCCAGATGAGGTGAGGGTGGAAGGACAGCTATTCAACACAAATCCTGGGATTTATTCTGCTCAGAAAGGAGCAAAATCACTGGCAGGTAAAAATGACAGTGGCTTCTACCATTTCCAGTGGTAGGAATTTAAATTGTGACTTCACAGAGGAGGAAACTTAGGAAGACTCAGGCCATCAGGAGTAATGAAATATGGCCCAATAGTAACTCCCCCAGATCATCCCCTCATCTTCTCACAACCCAGCTACCTTCCAAAGAAGGCAGGGAAGAGAACAGTCTTGGACCAGTGTACACAAAAGCAGAGGGAGATGACATTCTAAGATCTCACCTGGAATGTACATGGCAGGGCTTGGGTAAGATAGGTAAGATAGGGCACCAGTGCCCGGGAACCTCCACTTGCAACCTTCCAAGCAGAGTATTTTCCATCCCACCCCAGTTACAAGATAGACTCACTCTACTGCGAGTAGAGGAAAATAGTGTGACAGCTCTCAGGTCCCCACCTAAGGAGTTCTCCCCCTCTGGTGTACCAAAGAGTGGCCTCACATAGTAAAGAGCCCCCTGTGGGTCTCACTCCTTAGATGTGAAGATGTAGAGAATGATGAGAAACAAGGAGCTGTCGCCATATGGCAGCTGCACCCCAACACTGTCCTTTCAGCATTTCTGGCATGAAGGACGTGGGCTATCCGTGGAGCTCTGGGCCTCTGGACTGCCACAGCAGGCCTCCCTGTGGGAATGGAGGAGACCATCTTGTTCTGAGGGCTGGCACTCTCTGCGGGGGTGGCCTGGGCAATGTCACACCAGACCAACCTTCACATGGACCAAGCACACCCTGCGCTAGGGACTCAGACATGTGCGCTTGCTGAATTCTTTCAACATGCCTAACAAGTGCTAGTCATTCTCATCGTTTTACTGATGGGCAGACTGAGGCCCTGAGAGGAGAAATCACTTGCCCACAGTTCCACAGCTAGTAAATGCGTGAGCCAGGGCTTAAACTGTTTTTTTCTGACCATAGAGAGGTTATTTTTCCACCACTCTGTCTCAGAGTTATGCAACAGCAGATAACACAGTGGCTCTTGATAAAACCCAAAACATCCAACAGTAAGCTTAAAATTCCTTCCTAGTCCCATGTTCTACTTTTAACAATTCATGCAACATTTGCTAATTTATCCTGATAATATTTTTTAACAACCATGTGCACCATCCCTGGTGTGACTTTGATCTTCTCAATCCACTATGATGAGTTCTGTGGAATTATATCCCAGTCGGGGGCACAGTGGCTGGCCATGCTGCTTCTTCCTGAGGCAGATTTCAGACTCAAGCTCAAGACCAGCTCACTTCCTCCTAGACAGGCTCTTTGGTGTGGGAGTACCCTGACCTCACTGTTCATGGGTTGACCTTAAGGGAGAACTTTACCATTTGACACAGACTATAAGAACCTGCCCATCTTGCATGGTGCAGGCTGAGTCCAAAAACTCCTAAAGGGAAAGGCAAATCTGGATATAGCTTTGCTCAGCAGATTCCTGAATGCTGGGGTTTCGAGAAGGTGGTGCCTCTTGTCTAGGTGGAGTCACATCGTTGCTCATAGGGGCAAATCGGAGAACACACTTCACATGAAGGGCTGGGGTCCAGGAGACTCCTCACTTTACCTTAGCCCCCTACACTTGCTGGGTTCCTACAGTATGCAGATTAGTATGACCTCATTCACCTCTTGGTGAGGCACAGGCTTGTGATGGGAAGAACTCAGAGTTTAGTTTGAATCTCAGCTGTGCTATAGAATGTTTCTTGGCTATAGTATGTTGGGCCAATCAATGTGAAAATAGATTTGGAGAAGTTTAGACAGGGAATCAGGGAGACAAGACTAGCAAATTGGCATCCCATGAATACTCAGAACCAAGATGTGAATGGGCTGTTGAGCAGTGTTCTCTTCTGTGACAGAGCAGGACAATGAATGGGGAAGGACCCACCAGAACCACTTGGAACAAGGTGCAGCTTTGGCACAATTCTCAGTATCTTAGAGAAAAAGATAATTTCCCCTCTGGCCAATCTTGCTTGTTCATCCTGCAATCCTGGATGCTTCACTAGCTCCTGCTGTATGTTCTCACCAGGATCCACGTATCCTCAGCTCAGTGTGAACCCCCGTAGAGTGTGTAGAGGTTTGGGTATAGCTAGGGTTCTGCAGCCAAGAAAAATGTGACCCAGAGAGGAGCAGCCAGGCACCTGCCCTGTCATCTCTGCGGCAGTGACTTCCCAACCTGACCCAGAGACACTGAGGGAAATAATTCCCCTGCACTTGATTGCCTGAGGACAGAATGGAGAAAGCCATTCTTCCTTAGCCTACAGCCGCCCACTCAGCACCCAACTAAATCAAGAGTAATACTATGGAAAATAGAAGTGTACCCAAGGGTAAGAACGAACAGGATTCTGATCCTAAGCTATCAAGTCAATAGGTTGTACTGGCCCAGGACCCCCAAGGACAAATAATCAACACAAGCTGAAGAGCCTATGAGAAGTTCAAACAGGGAAGGCCATGTCATCTTACAGCTTTGACTTGCCTTCCACGTCACCCAACCATTATAAGCTCCTTCTCAGTCTCTGACCAGCTCCAAATCATAGCCACATACAACAGGGAAATAGGAAAAGTGGATCTACCTAGAAGACGCCAGCTGTGATACAGCCTTGTTCATATACTTTCATTGAAGGGTTCCCTGTAGGAGATTTTCCAGGTATATATACCTAGAAGTCAAGAAATGTGAGGCTTTGGTTTCCCCCACCTTTTAGGTCATATACAGCAGAGAGAGGGGTCAGTGCTGAAGTGTGCTGTGGGGGGCAGAGGCTGTTCTACCTGCAGTTTCCTTTGACACACATTTCAGGGTCATGAACATTGTCCTCAGAAGAATAGCAGAGATGTCTAAGCCATATTTGAATACACGAGGAAGTTTCTTCCAGTATCCTGGTAACCAGGGCTAGACTTCTGCATAGTGCTGATTGTACAACTGTCTTAAAGATGAATACCATCTCTTGCATGCTCCCTGACCACCTCCAGAAGAGATGGGCAAAGGTAATCTAAGGAGCCACACAAACCCCCTATAATCCACCCTTGAATGTTTTGTCTCCAAGAGGAAGGATCAGCACCCACAATGGCAGCCCAAGGCCTGGCAGCCCAGCCATTGAAGATCTTGATGGTGGCCCATTGGGGCTGATAGAAGGAATGTGGGAGGACTTGGTGTGGCAGAGGATCCAATAGGAAAAGCTTTGGGGGCTGTATCACCATGAAGCTTCCTTCCACTGTTCTGAGTGGAGGGATATAGACCTGATCCTTGGTTGGAATTTTCAAATAATGAAGGCCTTGGGGCCTTGGATTGTTGGATAGGAAAGTATTGGTCTGAAATCCTAAAGTTTGGGACAATTCATGGCTCCTTAGTGAGTGGGACTTTGTGAAATAATGGTAGCGAGAAGTAACCTACCCAGATTGCAAAATTGAGTCACTGCACGAGAGTGTCAATGCCTTTGGGCTTGTGAATACAAATCAGTGGGCTTCCTATGTGATGGTCTAACAAACTCTCAATGCCTACCCTGCCCTTGTGGCTTGCCTTTGGAAGATTAATGATGTAAGGTGTTCTTTGAGTCAAAGTCCCCAGGGCAGTCTGGAGGTTTAGAGGCAGAGTGGTGTCATCCTAGGTAAACAGGTTTCTGCAAAGTCAAGTAGAATATTAGGGCCAATATCCTCCATACAACTGCAGATTGAACAAAGCCAAGCACAGTTGCTAGCCCCAGGTCACTCCTGTGAGGGGAACCAGAACCAACGAGTGAAACGCTGTATTCGTAAGGAAGAGTTTGCTGACTGCCAGAGAGGATAAGCTGCCCATCTCAGGAGCTCTGCAGCAGAAGCCAAGTGTCTCTTTAAAGGGAAGAAAGAGCACTGATGAGATGGCCCTTTATCTTGCTTCTTCCCTACATAGGCGATATCTCATGCAGCTGGGATCATGTTTGAACTCATTCATATCTGTAGAGCACAAAGCCAAGCATAGTATTTGCATTGTTCAAGATGAAACTTCCTGCTCTCCTGACCAAGCCTCCCCACCACACAGGCCAAGATGCTGCTCTGGGCTCATCCAGGCTGAAATGCATCAACAGCAAGCCCAAGAGAACAGCTGCTTTGCCATAGACTGGCTGTCTACTAGAATCTGATGGGAGTAGACATGGCCTAACCCACTGGCCGACAAGGCCATCAGTGGCATTCAGAAACAATAAAGGTCCCAGCAGGGCTTGGAACAGAAACACATCGCTAGAAGTTAACTATCCCAACTCCCCAAATCAAAGCCTGTTGGAGGAGATTTTAAAAGTAAAAGCACAGTGACTCAGTTGACATGCCATTATCATGATTTCCAGTGCACAGATTGTTCTTTCCAGGTGGCTCTTTGGCTAGCCCAGATTAACCCAAGCAAATCTCTATTAGATATCAGATTCAAAAGCTCTTGTCCACCTTCTCTTTACACCCTATTTCCTATTAGCAAATCAAAGGCAAAGAGTCGGGGCCTCTATCATTGCCTTGGCTATGGAACACCCTCATAGCTCTCCAAGGGCTATCATGAGGTCCCCACTCAACTCCAGCGAGGCTGACATTTTAATATCCACTGGGCACAGTGTACTGCATGAGACCAAAGTCTCCATATAGTTTTCAGCCTCCTCCACCAATCCCAACAGCCTGCACGTGTATAGTTTGGGTGTTTGATAGATAAAGCACGTACGAGAAGAGAAAACAAGTGAAGTCTTTGAAAAGCCAGCACTGTGCTGTCAATGCTCTTTTCTTTCCTTTTCCTTTCCAATTCTAGCTTAAAAAAAGCAGAAAGTAAATAATGTCAGGTCAATGAATATCAGATATATTTTTTGACTGTACATTACAGTGAAGTGTAATCTTTTTACACCTGCAAGTCCATCTTATTTATTCTTGTAAATGTTCCCTGACAATGTTTGTAATATGGCTGTGTTGAAAATCTATACAATAAAGCTGTGACCCTGAGATTCCTGTTTTCCTAAGATATTCGTATTGGTGTCTTCCTGAGGTTGAGTACGGGTGAGAAGAGGACAAATCAAAGTGGAAGGAGGAAGAAAACAACCTATCGTTAACTAGGTTTATTTATAATTTAACTTTAATCATCACTACTACAACACAGGAGATAGGAATTATTCCATTTGCAGATGAGAAAGTGGAGGCTCAGGAACAGGGATTCTGCCTCTTGTCCTAGACCTGTCAATAATTTTCCAATCATTTCTGAGATTAGGTACCAAACCAGTAGTGCCTGATGCAGCCTTGAACTCTGTCATCTCAAAAGTGTGGTTCATAAGTCACCTAACATCATTTCACCTGGGAAGCTTCTAGACATGCCAAGTCTGAATCAATAGGTCTGGGATGAGATCCAAGAATCTGCATGCCTAACAAGTGTCCCTGATGATATATCCTGAAGTTAGATAAGAACTGTCTTAAATATTGTTAGAAAGGGACAGACAGGAGCCCAAGAGGAAAGAGCAGTTCTCAAGCTAGGCAGGTAGAGGCTGTCAGTCTGAGTTGGATGCACATGCTTTCTGTCTTCTGGATGAGCAGAACAAACAACTAGAACTGACCCCTTGCAGTCTGTTGCTTCCCAAGTTCTATATGTCCAATTAGAAGCATGAGTTGGAAACTTGACCCATAGGACTAGAGTCCAGGGTTTATTTTATTCTTCATTCCTGGGCACTCTGGCAAGTTGTTCTAAGGGACCCAGATGTTGTATCCCCCAGATCCCCTGAGCCACAGAGTATGGAGACGAAACATGTTTCCTACTTAGATCCTAACTGGGGCACCTGGCATCCTTCAGCTGGTTTATCTTGTCATTTGTCCTTGGTCATGTTAAACTCATTTATTCTGCCTGCTGTTTTTATTCTTTGGCTGTAGATCTAATAGATGACACTGAGAAAAGGAATTAGAAGGAAGGAAAAAACAACACTAAAATCATTTCTCCAAAATGGAAATACCTTCTAAAGCATTGTTGTAAAAGCACATACTCACTTGAAAGAACTCAACACAGAATTGAGGACTAAGATGAAAGTTCTCACTTCTGAAAGACAGTTATTAATGTATTTATGCCATGTCACATCTTTCCATGCATGTATAAAGCATATACACATTTGCTACATAAATGGCATCAGACTATATATATACACACACATATATATATATATTTCTTAGACATGCTTCTTTTAACATGCTGCAGTCACATTTCCATGGAAATACTACATTCTTAAATATTTCTTATCTTCCTGTATACCTTCACAGTACTCATGAGCCCAAAGTTTGGGTACCTCAAGATTCAGGCCTTATCACAGTGATGCTAAGGAAGTCAGCCCAGCTTTTAAACCAACATTAACAGTCAAATGGATACAAGCATTTGGCACAGAGGTTTGGATTGCTTATAAATAGCAGAGTGCCTGGGTTTGGGGCCCAGCTCCACCCTGCCTCCGAGTTTCCTGCAGACCCTGGGAGGCAACAGTGATGGCTCAAGTAACTGGGCTCCTGCCACCTCCCAGCTTCAATCCTGGCCCAGCCTTGGCCATTGTGGGCATTTGGGGAGTGAACTAGCAAATGGAGTCTCTCCCCCCAACTTCATCTGTCTCTGCCTTTCAAAACAATTTATAAATGAAAACAGTAAGGGGCACCACCCTTATATGCTTCAGCCCTAGAGAGGGACTGGCAATAGTGGCATTATGTCTGTATGCCTGTTGGTAACCCAAAGTGGGTCCCAGCCTGGCCTTCCTGTGTAGTTGGATTCCAAGTGCCAGCCCATACCACAGTTAGGAGCTCCTTGACTAGAGCTCTGTTTTCACTTAAGATCTTCCTCCAAGTCAAGGGGTTCATACCTTCCATTAAAACTGCAGGAGACCTTAAGTCCTCAAATACACAGGTACATAGTGTGGGGTCACCAGTATGTCCCATGCAGGAGACGAGGGATTTTATGTCTTCTGTTAGGGTTTGTGGGTGGAAAGAAGAAAACAAAGGAATGGAGAAGCCAGTGGGATAGGGGAAGGAAATCACTTTCATTTTAGAAAAGCTGACAACTTGAAATGTATCAAGTCCGTAAGGATTTGGCCTAAGTGGCTTTATGAAATTTACCAAAGGAACTAAAGGCTGGAATGTGCACTGACAAGCAGTAGAGACATGGCACCCACAGAGTGATGACGCACGGAAACTGAGCAACCAGAGACAGAGAGGAGCAGTGGCTTATAATCCCCATGGAAATTATCAGAAATTGAAGAGGCTTCATAGTTCATGGAACAGGGATTGGAATGAAGTGTAATTATTCAAGAGCATCTGGAGTGCACGGATGCGTAGAGAAATATAGATGCACAGATAAGGAAAATAAATCGATTCTATAAATACATGAAAACTATCAGCATATTAACATTGATTCTTATCACAGAGAACGAGTCATTTTCTTCTTTGTAACTTCCTATATTTTCTGAATTTACTTTGTTGCTTATCAAAGCCAATTATTTTTAAAGATGGACAAAATGAAATATAAGAAAACGAGGGCAGGACAGAGAAGATAATGCCAGGAATAAGGTCATATCCCCAAAGTCATACCCTAATGCCTGGATTAAAAGTTATTAAGAACTTGGTATTGCCCATCCTCCCAGGAAAGGGAAACATAGCCGGTTAATCAACTCCATGTCCAGAATGAAAAATTAAATGGACAGCTGTTCATGAATGGAAGCCTTCCAAGGGTGGCACATTTGAGATGTCCACATCAGAGTGTTGCCCCAAGTCCCAACTGCTCTGCTTCTGATCCAGCTTCCTGCTAATGTACCTGGGAGGCAGATGATGACCCAAGTAAATGAGTCCCTGCTGCCCACATGGGAGACGCCAATGGACTTTGACTTCTGTTTTTTGCCGGGCCCATCCCTGGCTGGTGCAGGCATTTGGAGAGTGAACTAGCAAATGGAAGACTTTTTTCAGTCAGTCTCTCTCAAATCTTTTTTTTAAAGGCATTCCTGCTACAGATTCTCTTTCCATGTGTTTTCTTAATGACAATGGCTTCAACAACCTCCTGAGCAAGACCTATTTCCCTCCCTGAAGGCTGATGGCCTCACATCATAGAACATCTTGGTGGAAGCTCTCAAGTGAAGGGCCAAAATGAAGGTGCTGTGCCACGCCATTTTTTTTTTAAGATTTTATTTATTTGACATGTAGAGTTACAGACAGTGAGAGAGACAGAGAAAGGCTTCCGTTGGTTCACTCCCCAAATGGCCGCAACAGCTGGAGCTACACCTATCCAAAGCCAGAAGTCAGGTGCTTCTTCCCTGTCTCCCATGCAGGTCCAGGGGCCTATGCACTTGGACCATCCTCCACTGCCTTCCTGGGCCACAGCAGAGAGCTGGACTGGAAGAGGAGCAACCAGGACTAGAACCGGTGCCCATATGGGATGCCCACACCACAGGCGGAGGATTAACCTAGTGCACCACGGCGCCAGCCCCACCTACACACCATTCTTTACAAATCAGACCCTGGCCAGCTGTGGGTTTGCAGAAGTCTGAGTATTATACTGCATGAGTGTCACATTCCTTTCTTGAGTGTCCACAAGCTAGGTGGAAGCTTTTGTCCCAATTACAAAGTAGCTGTTCTGAGTTCTCCATCGATTTTGGAGCCTGGCTTTAAGGACTAGCTGAGCAAGGAAGAGGCTCATAGTCTCCTTTGAATGAGGAGGAGCCTAACAGCTGCATGTGCTTCAATAGAAGGTGAATCCACTCTTTCCCGACTGTAGGGCAAGGCGAGCACAAGATGCAATCCCCTACCCAGCCCCAGATTATAGTGAGAACCAACTCCATCTCAGCCCCCTTTCGTTTAAAATACCAAAGAAATACACAGTCAAAACTGCAAACCTGTGATGACACCTGGCAGCCAGACCATCGTGTAGGTCTCAAAGAAATTTCCTCCAGTTTCAACTCATAGGAAGCCAAAATGAGAATCATAACCAACAGTGGATTCTGAGTCGTGCTTTGCTACCTAAAGATGGAAAGGAGCCTCAAAGAGGACGAAGTGGTTCTGTCTTTGCTAGGGCCTGCTCCGGAAGGGCCATGCTTACTCAAGAAATTGGCCAGTTGTCCACTTCTATCTCCAGGGAGAGGAAATGTTGTTAAGAAAAACCTCTATGGGGGCCAGCACCGTGGCTCACTTGGCTAATCCTCTGCCTGCGGCGCTGGCATCCCATATGGGCACTGGGTTCTAGTCCCGGTTGCTCCTCTTCCAGTCCAGCTCTCTGCTGTGGCCCAGGAAGGCAGTGGAGGATGGCCCAGGTACTTGGGCCCTGCACCTGCATGGGAGACCAGGAGGAAGCACCTGGCTCCTGGCTTCGGATCGGCGCAGCACCAGCCATAGCAGCTATTTGGGGGGTAAACCAATGGAAGGAAGACCTTTCTGTCTCTCTCACTAACTTTACCTGTCAAATAAATTAAAAAAAAAAAAAAAAAACTATGGGAGGAAGTATGGCAAGGTAAATTGTGTTGAGATTCATGCTGAGGATTTTCACTTTCATGGCCCCCATCTGTTTGAGAGAGGCAGCCCCACCGTTAGCTGAATTGTTCAAGACCAGATAAAGCAGATACCTATCATGCACCACTTCAGATATTCTCTTCTCTGTGGCTGTGGTGGTCATTTGCAAGCAGATTTGTACAGATTTCACAAACAGAAAATCCACGATGCCTCCACTCTGACTCTGTCTCTTGCTTCTTGCCCCAGAGTTTTGGATGTTTTGTTCCCACTTGCCCTCAGGGACCCACTTAGCACCCACTCATGTGTGCACCACCCAGTAACATGGAGGAGTCAACAGTTCGTGGTGCAACCTTTGACCAACAAGAGACTGGAGCCTGTTGACAAATGCTTCCTCCTTTCCTGTGAAGACAGTCCTGACTATGTTTCATGAAACTTTTCAAATGGTCCTTGAACGAGCAAACAGACCCTTCCAGAAGTAGCCAATTCTACAGCACGGCTTGCAATGCCTCCCTTCTCCTTCCCAGTTTTATAGCTCCCATCATCACTGCTCCCTGGCTTCACAGTTCTAAAGAAACATCATCGCAGACTTAGCTCTTAGGGGGTACTAGCTGGGAAACTAGGCTTAAACTACAGACAATATCCCATCCTCCAGCTGTTAATGCCAACACTCACAGAGGGCCACCAGCTGTCCAGTTAAGCTTCTAATCCAGGGACAAAAATGCGAAGTGGCTCTGGTGGATAGAGGTTTACTCATATTCTAGGTTCATCGTTTGTGTCATACTGTTAATTTGCTACACACATTTGGGAATAGGAATTCTGATACCCCATGTTTTTGTTGAAAGTAGCTGGTAAGTCTGCCCAATCAACAGTGAAAAGGATGATAAGGGGTCCTTTATAGGACCCGCCTGTGGGCCCTGGGACAGCAGGGTAGCTGGCCAGTGGAGTGAGGGATTATCTTGAGCCAGGATCCATGCATATAGTCAGGAGCCTGCTCCAGGTTTTATTCCTGGCCTACCTTTGGCAGGACGTGGCTCCCGACAAAGCATGTGGGCAGCTAGTGCCCATGGAGGAAACTGTGTCAGGAAAATATGGTGATGGGTTAAGGGGGGTGTTCCAGCCAGTGTTAAATGCAGATACTAATCTCTTCATGCTGATGAAGCTCATTGTGCTAGTTCCCTGTACCAGCTGTGGTTCAGCCCTCTCCCTAATACCCCTCACCCCGCCTCCCACAAGGCTGTCTGGTTTCTAAACACAGAGAAAAAGGACCAGCGAAAATCGGCATCCCTTTCCTACTTCCTCTGGCTCCTCCACGGGACTCTGGCAGCTTCCAACTCTGAGCAAGCTCAGAGCTGCCCTTGGAAGGGTGAACAAGCAGGAAGACATCCCAGACACATGAAAAGACACGGGAGTTCAAAAGCAGAGGTTCACTTTGATAAATCAGAGAAAGCGCCTGCCTATGAATTCAAGTCCCTGCCAAGAGAAGGGAGACATTTTACAGTAAATACAAATGCAGAAAAATGCTAGGCCTGGTAACTGAAACTAAGAACTTTTGGTGTTTGCTGTTATATCCAACAAAACAAATTGCTGACAAGTCTAATCACGATCAAACACAAATACTCTAAATTAGAAAACACATCAGGGATATAATCGTGAATGATGAAATTACACAGCATTATAAAAAGTGTACTGTGAAGCACTCTAGTAAATTTTAAAATCTTGATCAAATCGATGTTTTTGGAAATGTATGAATGTTAGCAAAATTGGCTTAAGAAATAGAAAATCTAAGTAGACCAATTATCAGAGGAAAATAATTTTAAGTTGTTAATCTTCCCTAGGAGATAGAAGATATTTTCATGGGTGACCTTGTTCAAACTTTCAAGCCAAAAAAATTCTTATGCAGTATATACTATTCCAAAGCAATGCAAATAAGAGAAAACATCACAATTCATATGAAGTCCCACAGGCTAACTTCTGTTGGATTCTATTGGATGTAATGGATTCACTGAGCTCAGCTCTAGATCCATGAATGAGGACATAGACTCATCCCCCTAATAAACACATCAGAGATTTTGCATATGTGTTTTAAAAACATCACAATTACAATTTAAATGAAGGCTCACAATTACCACAATAAGTGACATTTGCCTAAAACCCCAAACCTATTAAGAACAAGAGAAGTCATTAAAGGCACAGGTTATAATGTCAGTATGCAAAATAAATGACTTCTCTATTCATATTTGTAGAAT
Organism: Oryctolagus cuniculus; assembly: GCF_051225735.1. Taxonomy (NCBI): domain Eukaryota; kingdom Metazoa; phylum Chordata; class Mammalia; order Lagomorpha; family Leporidae; genus Oryctolagus; species Oryctolagus cuniculus. The sequence goes on from NC_142877.1 coordinate 16,879,833, forward strand.
AAATTAGGGAGTCTCATGACTGTAACATCGATTATATGTTAAGAAACGAAATAGGAAAGTAAAATGGTATTACCACCAGCAGCACAAAATTAAGAAACCTATGGATCAACTTAACAAATGTGCAAAACACTGTTATAGAACTCTGAGAACCTAAAAGTCAGGAATGAAGAGATGCACAAGACGAGAAGCATCACCATAGCTAAAATGCCAATTCTACCAAAAATTAAAACAATACATTTAAAGCAATGTTAATCAAAGTCCATGAGTCCTTAGTAGGTAATTTGAAAAAAAAAATCATTTTGAAGATTATCTGAAGAAATAAATATGTAAGAATAACCAAACAATTTGCAAATAAGCCATGTAATACCACTTCAGGAGTGTATTATGATCAATTCCTTGGGATTTCTTGTCACATCAGGTATTAAGAAGACAAGTTTCACATTTACCAAGGCACAATTTGGATAAAAGTGGTTTGATATGATTTAATATCCATTGCTCCAAGACAAGAGAAAATGAGAGGGAAAATTGTCTTATAAATCACCAAAGCCTTGTTGGTTGGGTTTAGTTCAATTCAGTGCAATTCATTGTATCCAGGATATCTGTTAATGTTAGTGTTTAAGATTGAAAGTATTCAAATTATTGTTTAATTTTTAAGTGCACAAGTGATATATGAATACATTATCCCTGTAGAATGATCATAACAGGGGCAAGCCTTTGGTCTGGTGGCTAAGAGGCCAGCTGGGATGCCTCCATCCCATTTCAGAGGACTTCTATTTGAGTCCCAGCTGTACTCCTGATAACGAGCACCCTGGGAGACAGCAGGTGATAGCTCAAGCAACTGGATACTTAACACCCACATGGGAGACCTAGATTGAGTCCCTGGCTCTCAGCTTCAACTGGGCTCAGCCCCAGCTGTTATATTTGGGGAATGAGCCAGGAGATAAGAGCTCTATCTCTCTCCTCAAATAGATTTCATAAAATACAATAGTCAGAATATTACTATAAAAGTTAGGCAACCACCATCCCTAGTCCTAGCCCCTACTCCTGGTTCTCTCACGTCTCTCAACAATCACACAGGCAGACAGGCACTAGGGCACTACTCTGAATGTTAAAAATCAAAGGCAACAAATGGCTTTACCTGGTTGAAGATGGAGGTAAACAGAGACAACTTAACTCTCATCTCCCTTGTTGGTCCCTGGATGAGAATGATGGGTGAAGCTTCTCCCAGGACTTATACCATATCTCACCAGTCAGTTAGTTCCAGCAGGATCTGTCAAAAATAAGAAGCTGGGTAAGTATTTTCCTGGGAGGGGAACCCATTTGTCTCTTTGAAAGCAGCTGGAGAGAGAAATCAGCCATCAGTAAGGGCTCCAGGTGGGGCCCCCGGGGACACTGGGGCAGCTCTAGCATCCAGTTCCCCAGAGATGACCGAGGCAGCCCCTGGGACGTGGAGCAGGCAGAAGCTAAGCACCCGCCGAGAGGCTCCATGTGTTGCAACAGACTGAGGTTGCTTCCGAGGGGAAGTGTGTTCAGACAACTCATGTCCTGCCTGTCAGAATCACAAAACCAAGATGTCCTGCAAAGCCACCTAGTATACACTAACAATTTTTCTTTACCTGCACCACTAGAGAAGATTCACAACCCCAAATATGACGAGAAATTTATAAATACCAGTTTATTTGAAAAAATACTAAAAACCACATTTTTAGTCAATGTAGCAGGGTTTATTTCTTAGTAATCCCAACCAGAAAATTCTGGAAGAAACATTTTTGTCTTTGAAGAGTGTGCTTCAGGATACTCCCTGGATCTGAAGCAAGAGGCCTTGTCACCTAGCAAAGTCCCAACTCCCAAAATAATCACAACTCTGACAAGCCCTGCTCAGCTGGTCCAAACACCAGCATTACTTACTTGTTCCTGAAGCAGGAAAAGAGGCTGTAGTTTTTCCACACTCAAGTGGAGAACCAACCAAACAGAAAATTCTCAGAAACCCCATGTAGGCTCTGGTAAGGGAAAGCCCTAAGAGTCCAGGCCTGCCCTCAGGGGAAGACAGAGGGAGAGGCCTCTGTCTAGAGCCTAGCAAGTGATCACAGCAGCTGTGGGATAAGGGGTTGAGACATTTTATATGAAAAATAGTATCCCTAAGGGTCACAGGAAGAGAAGCAAACACACATGGTGTAAAGCATATTGTCACCGTGGCCTCGGCCCTGCAAGCTGACACAGCCCTTCGGCAGGAACACCCAACACGCATGCCCCGTCAAAGCTCCCCCGGATGCCATCTTCCAACTTCTGAAGAGCTGGCCCCAGAGCAGAGACTCACAGCCCTAACGCTTCAAGAGCTCTCCTACTGAGGAGTTCAGGCCCCCGCCTGGCAGGAAGCCTCCTTTTGCAGATTTCCGAATTCTCAGCCAGCCCATACAATATTGCTTTAAATGTTCTGACAAATGCAGTTGACCTCCTAGCTGACTCCATTCAAAAAAAATCACGGAGCACATCCCTCTTTGAAGGGTTTCTGCTTTATGCTTTCCGTAGAGGAAAGAGTTGGTGGGTATATCCCACCAAAGGGTGCTCGTAAGGCCCGCCCAAGTCACAGGAAGAGTGCTGTTATCTGTGTGTACCTGGAAGGGGTATCAGTCCGTGTGACACTTCCCCAGCCCTTGTGGCAGGACAGCTCCCTGAACAGAGGGTCTGTCAGCCATCCCCCTGGATTGGGGGTAGCTGCTAGTGTGGCTTGTTGGTCTTAAAAGGCAGAGTTACTTATGGGGTTTAAGAACATGCAGCACCTTGCGTCAGGTGTGGAGGAAATGGCAATGGCAATACTGCAACAACTCGAGAGTGCAACTCGAGGGGAGGAGAATCAGCACTGGGGAGGCTGAACTGTGGCTCCCATAAGCATCCTAGTTTAAGGAATGAAAAGATTCACCCTACAGAGGCAGTCAGGTGGGAGGCATGGCAGCCTCTAGATTTCTACATGTTGGTCAAGTTGGTCACTCCCACTGTCCCTGCCAAAGGACTTACTGGTTGTCACCCAGACAAAGCAAAATTAATGAAACACGCAAGAATAAAAATTGTAAATGGAGACTCTGGGTCTCAGTTACTTCATCTAAAGTCAGGGATGATAATTTCTGTTTCATCAGGTTGTAGAAAGTATCAAACCGTATAACAACCATAAAGATGTCTTTGGACATTAGGAATGCTTTGCAAATGTAAAATACTATGGTTAGTAGATGATCAGAATTAAGGAGACAGGAAAGGCTCCACAAGATCATAGCCTCCCTCCATTTCATGTGTGGGAAAACAGATTTCAGAGAATTATCCAAGAAGAAAAAAATATGTATGAAATATGCTTATTACCTAATACAATAAAATGAGTCAAAGAACCAGGGACAAGGTCCCCAGGCCTTAGTCACCTTGGCATCAATTTTCTGATTTGAGTTTCCAGCTCCTTGCTCTGTGTACTCAGATTGTGCCTCCATGGCCAAGGCAACAGAGAGAAGCAGCAACAGAGCATAGCGGCCGAGAGATTCTGCAAAGATACACCGCAGTTGAGGCCTCAGCCTCTGGCAGTCGCTGGGTCTTCTAGTCTCCTTTTTATTGCTGCTGGAACTATTACATCCAATCACGTCAAATTGCCATTTTTCTAGGTCAGAATGGCCAGGCAACACAGTTTCAAGTGATTTATCCTAATCAAATATGGCTCAGCAGGTCATGTAAGTCCACTTCTTCACCCCATCCGGCAGTCTGACCCTGATCTTTGGATCACCTTCAGGTATGTCATCCATCTCGTCCCTTAGGGCAAATACTTCCCCAGAGTCTCCTCAGTGCTCAAAGAGGCCCCTGCTGGCAGCCCTCCAAATGTGCGTTAGACATGCCAATATTGTCAGGCACCTTTCTGCTTCCCCTCATCTTATTTCATCCACCCACAGTTCTGTGAAGGCAGAACAGGTATAGCCCTGGGCCATAGAAAGGACCAGTAAGCCAGGAGACCAGGGCTCTGCCACTGCCTTGCTGTGTGGCCTGGGATCACGTCCTCTCCTCTCTGGCCCTCAGAGTCCTCATTCTAGAAATGAGGCCATGTGATGAGATTGGTAGTACCCAATCTTCACTGCTCATCACAATGCAGATACCCAGGCCTCCTCCAGTGCCTCTTGTTGAGCAGGTCTGGGCAGAGGCCTGGGGTTCAGCAGCTTTTAACTCCCCTTGGTTGTTCTAGTGTGGAGCTTGCTTGAAAACCACTTGGCTGGATGATCCAAAGGCCCAGGTCTGAAAATGTACCACATCTCAGCAAGGAAAGCAAATCCTTGTGAGGCTCCAGGGCCAGGGCAGAAAAGGGGGCAGAGCTCCTAGAAATGGGTCTGGACTCATTAGGCCCTCTTCAATGGCAGGTCTGCAGAGCCCCAGTTGCCCACCCCCTGCTGTTACAAGCTGCCTGGGTTCGATCCAGGCTGGTGGGAAGGCCATTTAGTTTGGAATAAGATTTCTTCTAGGTGCCTCTCTGAGAAGCCTTCTTTTCAGATCCAGGGAAATGGGGCTCTTTACTTCATTAGCAAGTTCTCGCCCTGCCCACGGAGCCACACCTCTGTTCTCATTCCCTCTGCCACCTGGGTCGCTTCAGCCGAGATGACGAGGGAACGGGTGGAGACACGACCTGGGAGCTCTTACATGATGCCATTTCGGGCCGGTATGGGATTCAGAGGATGCATGAGCGGCTGAGATCACAGGAACTCAATGGCACACTTAAGGAAATGGCTCCGAGGCTCGCAGACATGGCGACTCCAGTTTGTGCCTCTTTGAGGAGCCGCATGCCTTTGGTGCTATGGGGAAGCCAAGGTGTTATTAGACTGCTGGGGCTCTGGCCTCCCCGGATTGATGTCTCACATCTTGAACTAAAAACAACCTTTTCGAGGGGTAAGAAAGCACACTTTTAACAAAATAGCTGTAGACGGAGAGAAATGAGAGATGGTATTTGTCTAATGCATATTTTATAAGCCCACAAACTCTCAGAGCCCGAAAGAGTGCTCGTTGGTCATCTCGTTTGTACCTGATGCATTGGAGAGAGGCCGCCTTCCTGAAGTGCCATAAATCACAGGGTGCTGCTGTCCCAGGTGTTAAGCAGCGGAGAGGCTTTGTGCGTGAGTCTGTTTCCAAAGCCAGGCATTGCTCTGGCACATGGTGTAAGCAGCCCGACTTCTGGAACCAGCCCTAGCCCCTTTCACGAGTTTGCCTAGTTGTTTGATTTTTAACCCAAAACCCGGAGAAATCTGGATCCTGATAAGGATCATTAAGAAGTAAGGACGATTCTGAGTAACATCTTTCAACAATTAGACCAGCAAAAGGTCTGCAAGGAAGGGCTATTTGCTGATGTCATAGAGGTCACCAAGTCAAATCCCACATGTGAAAAGAAAAATAAAGTGGCTTTGTGTTGGAGTCCACGGTGTGGTTCACAATACACCAGGCTGTGACCTCTTCTCACGATCTCTTCCCCAGGATCCACCACACGGAGCTATCTGGACTTCCCACATGCACCATCCCACCGCCTGATCTCTACCCATTGGGCTCACCAGCCAGAACACCCTCTTTCCTCCTCACTTCCCCCACCAACCCCACTTCTTAGCCAGGCACTTGGCTAACCAACACAGTGCCCCAAAACTCAGCCTACTCCTCCAGTATTCATTGAATACCCATACATGACAGAAAAACCATCACAGATGGTCCCATCTTCACTGTGTGAGAGAGGTGGACCCACAACAAAATGACAGTACAATTGCTTGTAAAGTTATCCCAGAGATATGTGCTTGGAAGCAGAGATCTGTGGGCCAGGAGAACATATGAGGAGGATTCAGCCTGCTGGAACAAGGAAGGCTTTTCAGACAAAGGGATGACCAAGCTGGAAACCAGAAGAAGCCAAGAACGGGTGTGAAAAGGCCATTTGGGAATTGTGAGGAGACCTTGTTCCCCCTATGCCAGACAATATGTAGGGTGACTGCCTGTCTTGGCTTCCCTGGGGGTCCCCCATTTATGCTTGTTGTTCAGATTTCAGCATTTGTCCAGAGGTGTCCCTGTTTGGGTTACAAATTGCATGGTCACTTTATAAATGATGCTGTTATCACACTTTATTGTGTGTACACAGTCCCCTGCCAAACAGTGCTACCCATAGATGCATGTACATGCGCACACACACGCGTACACCTGCATTTGGCCAGGAATGGGCATCATTCTTGTCGCTCCCCCTCTTCGTGGAGGAACGACACTAAACCCTGCCTAGGCTTCATATCCGAGTCACGGCACCATTATGTCGCTCCCCCTCTTCGTGGAGGAACGACACTAAACCCTGCCTAGGCTTCATATCCGAGTCACGGCACCATTATGTCGCTCCCCCTCTTCGTGGAGGAACGATACTAAACCCTGCGCTGTTCTTTCGTCTGCTCGGCCCTCCCCGGGTTTGCTGCTGGTTCTTCCCGGGTTGGCTACCGACCCTTCCACCTCCGTGGAAGGGCGGTTCCCCCTGCCACATTCCCCACTTCCACAGGGGAGCGGCACACCGCCGGCCGGCTCTCTCGGGGGCTGCACAGGTGTTCCGCTTAGATGTTCCCCTTAGATGTTCCTGGTGCATGCCGTCTCTCTCCTCCTTTATAGTCCTCTTCCACCAATCCTAACTCGGCTGCCCACACGCCGAGTACGCTGCTCTCCTCCAATCAGGAGCAAGTCCTACAGTTTATTGGCTGAACTGGAGGCAGCTGTGTAGAAACTGTTTTCTCCTCTCCCAGCGCCATATTGTGGGAGAGCAGATGCATAGAATAAGTCTTAATTCCAGTAACAGTCTAGTCCGGGTTGCTCCCCACAATTCTTGTAGCTCAGAATTCAACTCTCACTCATGCTTTGCTGCCCAGCACTTGGCACAGCACTGGCATTGGCAGGTGTTGGGTGGATGTCTTCTGAACAAGTGAACGAATGATGCAAGGGGAAAGGCCTCCCAAGCCCCCACCTCACCACTTTCTTGTTTTGTGACTTTGCCACACTCCAAAGTGTTTTTGGTGCATATTTTCTGTTTGTTCAAGGGCCGAGAGATCGGAAATGTATTTTTTCCACAATCTGACTTGGCCCGAGAAGTTGGAAAAAGCATCAACTCATTAGAGGCTATTTGAATAGAAATTATAGGCTTGTTCCTTAAGTGAGGACTTGAGGACACTTCATAAGACAATTACTGCTAAATATCTGAAAAGAAACACCCTTATGGGCTTCTCAAAGCCCATCTCAGGTCAAACTAACCTAAATTCCTCTCAATACAATTAGAACTTCAATAAGAATAAAAGAAACAACAAGCTTCTAGCTCACCAGGACCTCAACAGAATGATAAACACCACTCTGGAAGGACTGAGAGGGGGCACAGGGTAGCACAGAATATTCTGGAAGGCAGCATCAACTGTGTGGAGAACAAACATACCCACGCTTTGATCCGGAATGATCAGCTGGCCTCCCATACAGAAGAATATGTTGGGAAACCCGTACTGCCCTGCCACTCGGGGCTTACTGTACCCCTTTCTGCCCTGGCTGGTTCCACTGAGGACAAGAACAGCCATGTGTTCCGGTCCAGTTTGAGCTTCCAGGCCTTCACAGACACAGCTCCCCCTGCTTCTTTCTACACATTTTTCTCGATTCCTCTGGGATGCTTTCCCATTGCCTCCAAGCCCCGTGATCATCTCTTGTCCGAGTCCTGGTATCATCTCCAGAAGTCAAACAAGGAACAAAAACATCACGTGGCAGGGGAGCAACAGCACTCATTGGTGGGCTGCCTGACCCACTTCCAGGGGGCACCCTTCACCTCTGTAATAGGTAACTAGATGGTACCCCCACCACGATAAGGCATTCAAGTACTTCCTGTTTGCTTTCAGAAAAAAATAGATCAAATACACTCCTGGCCTGGCTGCTCAAACCCTTGCAGCTCTATCTTTTCTCTTGCTCCCTCCCCGTTGGCTCTGAAACTTAGGAATCAATGGGGTCTCCCTAATATCCCTGTTTCTAGCCCTTGACACAGGCAACAAAAGATAAACTCATCAAAAGAAGAATGGGAAGAGGTAATGAATCAAGTTGTTGATCCAACCCCAGGAGGAGGCAGCCCCAAAATTGAGTGCAATTTGGGACTGCTCCTCAATTTGTTTCTTAGAGAAATAAAAGGTAGGCGCCAGTGTTGTGGCGTAGCAGAGTAAGCCACTACCTGTAGAGCCCTCATCCCATATGGACACTGTTTCACATCCCAGCTGCTCCGCTTCCAATCCAGCTCCTTGCTGATGCAGTAGGGAAAGCAGCAGAGGGTGGCCCAAGTGCTTGGGCCCTTTTTCCCGTGTTGGAAACCCGGAAGAAGCTCCTGGCTTCATCTTGGCCCAGCCTGGGCTGTTGCAGATATTTGAAGAGTATATCAGTAGGCAGAAATTTTTCACTCTCCCTCTCTCTGTAACTTGTCTTTTCCAAATAAATAAATCTCTTTAAAAAGGTGACCAGAAGGTGGTGATGCTGGAGTCTTGCCTATACCTCGACCGTAAGCACACTTGCTCATTGAAATATTCAGGAAAGGCAATATAAGTTGTGTGGACAGAAGCTTCTTTTAAAACAACTCCCCTTCCACAGTGTAGATCTTTAGGTGACCTCTAGAGATGGGAAATCAGAGGCAACCCTCACCTTTTCCGTAGGTGTCCCCAGGAACAATAATGTTGCTACTGCCTTGGAGGGCACCTGTTCTGCAGACCCTCTCACCCACCTCTCCTCAGAGCCTTGAGTCCAGATACAGTGGAACAGTTGGATAGGTCTTCTTGGCACGGGCTGGAATTTCCAAAGGGAGAAAGAATGCTGATGGCAGTAGGGATCTGGAAGATTGAGTGATGATGGGGAGGGGAGATGGACGAGGATGGCTTCCTTCTAACTATCTTGCTGTCTTAGACCAGGCAGGGGCCCCCCACTCTCCTCTACCACAGACACCAACAGAGAAATGAAGGATTCCAGGGAGCACAATTTAGAGACAGCTAACCAGAATAATCCCTGGGGGCACTCCAGCTCTAACATTCTGTAAGCTTAACATGGAAAAATATTCAGCTACAATCATTGGCACGGTTAGGCAGTGGCTTAGCAATTCCTTTTTATAAAATTACTGTCTCTCTAAAGTGCAAAATGTCTACTCAGGAGCTCTGATTCATTCGTAAGATAAGCTGATCTTTAAATCTTACAATGGCTCTTATCCCAAAAAAATAACTATTTCCAAAAAGAAAAATAGGTCTTTCTGAGCAGTGTGCCTCTCTAACTTCACATCAGTGGGTGGAGGCCACTATAGTGCAAAGATACTCTGGAACCCTAAGCCCCCTCCCACCCGGATCAAGGTCATAAGGCCCTGTTGTCTGGGAGTGGGTCTATCATGATTGGGACTAATGTTTTGTGTCATGAGACATCCCATCTACAATGTCCACTCATATTTAAGGTCTCTCTACTGCCATGAGGCTCAGCAAGTGAACCTGTATGGTCTCATGACCTATATCATGCTTCTTCTCCTGATCCCAGGCACCAGACTGATTTTTGATCTTGCCCCAAAACGATCCCTAAATCTGATGCAATATTGACCCTTTTCTCTCCAACCATTCTGTAAATTCACTTCCTTTGCCATATGAATCACTGCAAAGTAAGACAAAGATTTTGGTTGATACTGCTGTATTTCCAGATGCCAGGAAAGGAACTGGCTCTAAATGGATGCTAAGTAGATGCTAATTGAATACATGAAGGAAAAATTAAATGAATGAATGAGTATATAGACAGGTTCAAGATAAAAATGGCTCAGTCTAATCTACTAACTGGCTGATTTTTCAAAGACATGGGGCCAAGGAGATCAAGGTGTCCATTTGCTCGTGTCCTATTCCAGGAGCGCAAAGCTCTCCTCCAAATGTCTTATTAATGTTCCTGTCTGAGATCTTAACTGTGCAGTGGGCAGCTCCTCCCCAGCTAAATGACCGGCAATTGAAAACTAATGAGGTGAGAAACACTTCTGTTGTCTGAGTCCATTCATGCCCGCAGCTGAGGCTGTCACACCTCTGCTATTCTAGGAAGGATTCCCAGGGGTCTCCCAATGAGCAGGGGCAGTTAAGTTGGAGAAAGAGCAGGTATCCTGGTTTGGAAAGACCAAATTCTCTCCTCACTTGCCACTGATCCAACTGTGTTATGGTCATTCTCCCAGCAGTCAAGACAGATGCTCTGTACCACAGTTCCAGCTGCATTTCATAACCATCCATGACATTTTCAAAAACACAGATGGGCAGGTCCCACCCCAGAGCCATTAAATCAGAACCTCTAGACACAGTCCCAGAAATCTGGATTTTCCACATGCGCTCAGTAAATGATTGCAACCAATACAGTTATTCTCAGGGCCCAAGCTCTAATTCAGGGATTAGCACACCATGGTCTGAGAGCCCCCTCCAGCCCATGACTGGGCCTGGGGCACACCCCATTCATTCCCATAGTCTATGGCTGCTTTCACTCTACCTTGGCGGTGATGACTCATCCCAAAAGAAACGTTCTAATCACAAAGTCCTGAATATTTACCATCTGGCCCTTGACAGGAAAAATTGCCAGCTGTCACTAGAATTTACTGGTGGCTTCCGCAAGTAACTAGAGAAAGTTACAAACACTGGCCTAGTTTTTTTCAAGACGGGGGAGCACATTGTTCCTGACCACTGTATGAGAAGATCCTGGAGTCACTCTGTTCCAAGATTGCTTCAGAAATACACAGTGCATTGCCGGGGCACGAGGGAGAACACCAGCAAGGTAAGAGGAGGCCAAGAGCCATCCAGGAGTGAGGATCCTATTCTCCCCAGCTTGAGTACTAGGAAGGTAGGTATCAGGGTGGACACATGGATGAGCTTAGCTTCTTGTTTGTAGATGTCCGTGTCCCCTGCCCCTCTTTAGTCCCCTCTGATGGTCTCAAACAGGTATAGAAGGGGAAGAGAGGAGCTCAGGCTAAGACACAGCTCTTCAGAGTTCCTAATGCTCTAAAACATAAAAAATAAGCAGATAGAGTAAATGAACTTGAAACATGGCTGGGACCCCCAGGGTGTCAGGGGGAGAGCAGCCATGCGGGCCAACTGTGGTGCCTGCCATCTGCTTTGTCAGTCACTCTCTAGGGCCTGGAAAGACAGGTCACACAGACACTTTCCTCCTGCCCTGTGCTCAGAAGTGGACAGGGCCTGGCAGAGCCCATGCAGAGCATAGACGGACCCAGAGTGCCCGGCTGGCTGGACCTGTGTGAGCTCCGGGCTGCCCTGTTATCAGGCCTGCTCTGTCTGCACCGAGTCTGGCTTCTGTTGGTCCTTCTGTGCCTACTGGGGTACGCCACCCCAGATGTCCAGAAGCAAGCTGCAGTCGGTGCCCAGAGTCTAAGCAGATTTGCATTACTTCAAAATGACTTGAAACGCACATGCGCACATCAATCAGGGTAATCTGTTCAGCTGGCAAAGGCAACGAGGCCTCGGGAAGATTCCAGATCAAACAGATCCACCAGGAGCTAAACAATCTGGGAGTTTTATTTGGAAATAGATGCTTGTGCCAGAAAGTTTGGGCAATGTAGCTTCCCACAAACAGGAGACACTGGTCACTCATATTCAACAACATTCTCTGCAATGCTGTACCACTCCCAGGGAGAACTGTGGCTCGATTCTGATGGGGGTATCAAAATACATTGTTTATACATATGCAAAATCCAGAATATGACTCCGAGGCACTTCATCTCTTGCTTCCCCCTCCCCTGCTCCCTAGAATCTGGTTTATCAGCAATCCCTGTGAAGATCTGAAAACCACCCTAACTGTTGAATGTCCCTCGACTTTCCTCCCACATTCACAGGGCACCTGCCTGGGTTTTGCAGTGTTCACTGTCACAATAATCTCATGGAAGTGGTTAGGGCAATAGTTAGCTAGAGACTAGACCCCTGCAAGCAAAGCAGGGATGAATTCTCTTGATTCTTTTCCCTTCTGGCCTCATTCCCCCATTTCCTGTGGTGTTTCCTGGAGCCACCACTGGAATGAACTACTGCACCCAGTTTCTTGTCTGAGTCCACTCCTGCAGAAACCCATCAAGGAATGCACTTGCCTCCCTTCCTGTTCATACAGACACAGCTCCAAAGGGGTCAGCTGACGGCGCCTGCATTTTAGGGCTTGAGGGAGAATCAAGGCTGTGCCATTTGAATCCTCCAGCCGGAGATGACCTGCAAGGACTTGGGCAGCAGCCAGAGCCAGGTGGCCAGTCTCCTTGGTGGTGTGGAGACAGGATCAGCGCATCTCTCAGCACCTTGTAAATAATCTCGAAGCCTTGATGTGGAAGGCATTTGCGGCAGCTAGCGAGCTGTTTTTCTCCCATTTAGTTCTCACCAAGGGGCATCCATGCGGGGCTTTTCTCTGCCTAGTTGAGCCAATGTTTCTCAACAGGGAGCACTATTTTCATAAATTTGTGTTTTTGGATCACCCACAGCTCCTGGCCCCGAGTTTGGCATGGCAGAAACAGCCAGGAGGCTCCTCTCCACAGCTCGGTCACAGATGTAGCAGTCCCAGCTGCTGCTCCTGCTCCAGACTTCACCCTTCTCTTTTTCTCCTCCAGGAGTCACAGCCAACATCAGCTTCCCTTTCTCCATTCCGTGCCTCCATGGCTTCCCCTAGAAGTTCCCTGTGCAGTTAATTATTTGGTTGTTCCCAGACAGAGTCCTCCCCGAGGAATACTCCCCAGCCTGCTGTGTGTCAGGCATCACGGTAAGTGCTGGGAAAAGACGATGGGGTGAATGGTCCAAGGGGGAGACAGCCCAACACAGAGGGAGCAAGGCTCAGCCCTGAGGGGGACTGGAACCCAGACTTGTTGAGTTCAAAGCTGGTCTCTGCCTCTTCCAAGCTGTGTGATCTTGTGCAAGTTACTTAAGCTTTCTGGGTGTCAATTCTAAAAGATGAAACTAAGGGGATATAAACCAAAAGGCTTGAAACAACGCCTGCCCAACAGCAAGTGTTTATAAACACTGTGTGCCCTTTAGGGGAGAGCACATGCCCAGAACAAGCAGAAGGACCCCAGGCAGCAGCTCTGCTGAAGGGCAGGAAACGGGGTCCTCAAGAGACTTCCCTCACACACAGAGGGCAGATGCTAAAGTTCTGTGATGACAAAGGGGCATCACTGAAATGCCACCCCAGCAGTGACAATACTCGGGCACCCCGCCTTGCAGGTCTCAGAAATACATGGGACCAGGCCATGGGAGTGATGACAATGCTTGCTGGGCATGAAGATGGGGCTCGGAGCCGTGCAGTGTGGGCAAAGGTCATGAAGCTATCTGTCTACAGGCAGGTGCACGAACACTGAGGTATCTGAGCTATAGAGAGAGAGGAGCGCAGTGCAGAGAGTGCCGGCCTGACCTCCGGGCACCCCCATCGGCTCGCAGAGGGGTATTATCTCAGCCCATCTCAGAGCCAGCCTCCATCTTCCTTTCTGTATGGCGAGCTCAGCCACCGTGCCCCCGGGTTTCCCTAGAGCTCCGAAACCTCTGGCAGAGTCTCAAAGCCCAGTGGGATGGGCGCGCCTGGGGAAAGCCTGGACCTCCTGGCCCACCGTTCCCAAGGATGCTGACTGCTAGGCGGTGACCAGCAACCTGCCTTTTCAACACGTTTCCCAGGAATGTACCTTGAGAACCGCAGCACTATGGAGGGGGCAACTTTGTTATTTGGGGGTTTGTGGCTCTCGTTAGGTACAGGGGGCCAATTCCTTAAAATGCTGTAGTTCATGGGGAAGCAGCTTCTGGTTCCCTTTAAGGGGTCTGTGTATGAAACTTGCCTTTAGGCTGGCAGAAGTTACTAGGGTGCCAAGAAAAGGTGTTAATAATTAGGATTAAAAACAGGAAGCGGAGCCCATGCAAAATTTCCTTTTGCCTTAGCAATCCAAGCCCATATTTCCCCAAGTAGAGGACAAGGGGCATGGGGAGGAGAGCCCAGAATTACTTGCACAAGATCACACCTACTTCCTGGCAGCAGCTTCAACACACGGTGTCCCCTGTGTGCCCTGGGGGTTGGTGTCATCATCTTGTGTTTGAGTCCAACAAGCTCAGGATCTAATTCAAAGCCATGGAGCTACTGGATGTTCCAGTTACATTTTGCCAAGTAACAAGCTGCCTAAAACTTCGTGGCATTTTATTATGCTCATTACTCTGTGAGTCAGCAATTAAGACAGGGCAGAGGGAGGGTGGCTGATCTGTTCTTCTTAATGTCTAGGGATTTTGATGGGAAGAGCAGAAGGCTGGGGGGTGACTCAGTGGCCAGTATTTCTGCAGATATCTTGACTCACATGCCTGGTGATGGATGCTGGCTGTCACTAGAGACCTCAGCTGGACAGTCATCAAGGACACCTACACGTGGAGTCTCCTGAGCTCCCTCATGACAAAGAAGCCTTGTATTCTTACATTCTGAACAGGGCACAAAATGTGAGTATTCCAACAGAACCAGGGGGAACTTGTGTCCCCTTTAATGTCCAAGCCTTGGAAGCCACATAGCACTACTTCCATCCTATACTACTTGTCAACCGGTCACTAAGATCAAGCAGACTCAGAGACAGGAGACACAGAGGAACACCAGACTATTGGCAGGCGGGATGTGAAACACATACAATGACAGAGCCAGATACTGAGCCAACCTCTGGGCTCCCTCCTAGATTCAGGAGGAATCGACTTTCCCCATACAAAAAACATCATCTTAGTCTCATGATGAACTCTACCAGTCAGGGTTCTTCCTGTGCCTATTGTCAACCTTCTTCAGGGCCTGCCAAACCTCCACCCTCTAAGCCTTGACCTGTGAAACCCAGTGGGTGAACCAGAAAACCCAACTCTTGTCATGCTCTTCTCCTAAGCCAAGTCAGAGAAATCCCAAAATCCTCATCCCTACCCTACAGTCTACAGGGCAGAGCCTGAACTATCACATGCCTGCAGCAGAAGGCCAAGATCAGGGAGGTGGTGTTGTGTATCAGGGAAAGGACTGAATACAGAGTCAACAAGTACAGCATGAAGCCTGCCTCTCTCAATGCAAAAAGACAATAGCCATAGGTTTATGGGGCTGCAAAGGCCCA
The DNA here is from genome assembly GCF_051225735.1 of Oryctolagus cuniculus. Taxonomy (NCBI): domain Eukaryota; kingdom Metazoa; phylum Chordata; class Mammalia; order Lagomorpha; family Leporidae; genus Oryctolagus; species Oryctolagus cuniculus. Next base: position 16,894,942 of record NC_142877.1, read on the forward strand.
GTGACACCCACAAAGATGGCTGGCAAATCTCCCAGCAGAACCTTCTAGGGTAACTGCTTTGTTACAGCCCCAAGTTTCAGGATCTTTTCCTTGTTACTCAACTAAAAGGTGTGAACATCCCTTGGGACTGGACTCCTATACACAAAGCCTACAATAAACTAATGAATAACCCCAGTGCCAACACTTACATTCACTGTGAGATATGCAACGGTACCATCAGCCTTTATCTATCCAGAGAATCTGCACAGGTTCTGTGACCATAGGCTAGATGCAAGTGAGGCTGGCTATGTGATCAGCATGAGTGACCAGCTGGATGGAAAAGGCCTGGTATCTATCTCCCGAGGAGGCACTGGACTCGGGAGCCCCCAAGAGCAATCCCCCCACCCAGGTGTGGGACATGTCCTCAGCCAACCTGGAGTCCTCAGCTCCCTACTCGCTAGGATTGGGGCTGAGCCTGGCCCCTTGCCCTTAGTTAATAACAGTATCTTTTAAACATTGCAGCATTACCCAGTGAGCTGTTTGAACAACGCTTTGTCCACTTCTGGCCTGAATGACATCATGTTTTTAAAGCAACTTCACATGCAGGATGTTGCATACTTAAGGCAAACTGTCATGGGGCTCTCTTGACTTCTAACAAGCTATTTGTCCACACTAAGCTTCCCTTTCCTCACTGGAGAAACTTGGCAGGGTGGCTGCAAGAATTAACTTCATGGCATAGTGCAGTGTCTGACTCAGAGCTGGCAATTCTATGTGACACAATGACAGTATCAGGTGTCCTGGATCATCTAGGGCAAGGCTGAGCCCTTGCTGGCATGGCAACTACAGAGGAGACAAGGAACTGCCTCAGAGAGAACTAAGTCCCTTGAGTCCCTCAAGCATGCTTCTGTGGCTGCAGGCAGAGCCAGTAGTTCCAACACATACACTCCATTCCTGTCCCCCATGCACACACACACATACACTTTCATGTGACAGCCTGTTTGATGCATGCACATAAACGGCAGTGTTCTTCCTCAGCCTAACAAAACAAATTGATCAAGAGTCAATACAGGTCCTAATTACAGGCTCTGCACTGCAAGATTGATGGTGGGAGATGAAGAGGGAAGAACAGCTCTTGATGGGCGCCTGTAATGAGGTGTCACCAGTCCCCACTGTAAGTCGTTTATAAACATGGTCTCATGTCTGCAGCTGTCAGCATTCCCACCAGAACCTAATGAGCTGCTCCCTGCTGCCCGGGGGTGCATGTCAGCAGCTGATCATGTTTTCTGCTGCCTGATGGTTGGCGAGTTTCATCTACAAATGTCCTAGTTCACTCAGGAAATGGATTTTCCCAAAGCTCCTGGCAGGGCTGTGTGTTGATGTTTCCACCTGTGCCTCTTGGCCCCCAGGAAGTGCCACTGCTGTATCCTCACTTGCAGTCTCTTTGCTCAGCCTGGGTGGTCACAGGAGAGAACTGTCACCAGGCCTGGAGTTTGAGTCCTGAGATAATACGATTTAAGACGGGAGATCTGGCATGGGACTGTTGAGGTCTGAATCCTGGCTCTGCTATTCACAAGCTATGGGACCTCAATGTCAGTTTTCTCACCCATAAACTGGGATCAATATCAGCACTGTAGGAGACCTTTCCACTGCTCCCAGCACCCCGGCTCACTCCAGCTGAAGCAAATAAGCACGCAAGGACTGAAGTGACCCCGGGATGAGAGATCTAGATACAACTGAAAGCTTTTGCTTGACCAATAGACAATGAGCGTTGGCTTATTTTAATGTACAGACCGATGTATTCATTTTGTCCAATCCAGGATGCAAGTTGTAATTCTTAGCCTAATCACCATGAACCTTCCTTTCCTAGCACATGCGAATCCCCTGACAGTTCCCCCCTCTGGGAACCACTCCATACAGTTCCTCCCCAGCATGTGTTTCTTAGCTGTCAAATGAGTAAACTCTGTACTCACTCTGCCAGTCATAGTGATGCTGTTAGTCTTTCCTTTAACAGCACCTTCATTAACAAGTCTTCCCCACCTCTGCTCTCTGGCAGGCAGAATCATGCCCTCTGAGATGCCCATGCCCTATCCTTGGAGTCTGTGCAAATGTTAGGTTACACAGCAAAAGAGAATTAAGGAGGCAGGTGGGATAAACTTGCTACTCATCTGACCTTAACAGACTATCCTGAAAGATCCAGGTGGACAGGCTAATCACAGCATCTTTACAAGAGGGAGAGAGAAGGAAACCAGAGATGGCACTATGAGAATAGTCAGCTGACATGGCCGGCTTTAAAGGTGGAAAGGGGCATTGAGCCAAGAAATGTAGGTAGCCCCTTGAAGCTGGAATACACAAGAAGTGGATTAGCCTCCAGAGCTTCCAGAGTGAAGGCAGCACGAACAACACCTTAACTTTAACCCACTGAGACCGACATAGACTTCTCTTCTAGAATTGTAATATAATAAGTCTGTTTTTTCAAGGTAGCTGGTCTATGGTGATTTATCACAGCAGCAGGAGATAAATAGAAGCACCTCTTTCCTCAGGTTTCTGTGAGAATTAAAGAAATTCTAACAAGTAAAAAGCTTAGACCATGTCCATAAAATCATAGGTATTCAATTAATATTATTATGACTATGAATGTCATCAACACATCTGTACAGAACGTCTTCTATTCTTGTGTGCATTCCCAAAACTCACCTCTGACCAACAGAGCTGCAGGAAAGCAACTGACTTTACCGAGTGCTTATTATAACCAGACGTTGTGCCAAGTACTATGCCCTTGGTGCGTCCTGTGTTCTCTTAGTCGGTGGGTGTCTGGAACTACATTCTCTGGAAACAAGAGCCAGTCTGGGCCCAGATGAGCAGCCCTTTGGGGCATCTGAAAAAGTATCACCAGTTGCAAGCTCCCACTCCTTTTCCAAACACAAGCATAAAGAAAACACAGCAAATCACCTGCCAAGAGAATGGAGCTGCCCTCAGAGCCCAGTCTGCCGCACATGAGGGTCCAAGCACTTGGCTCTTCCCTCCCTTTGGGAATCTTCTATCTGGCTTCTCATCCCTGGTCAGATCCATTGTGACCTCCTCCATTGTGGACCAAGACAATGCCTGTTCACTCCACATCCCAGTGCCTGGCTCTGGCATGTGGGTCTGTGCAAGCTACTGTTGCATAAAGGAGGTATGAGATTACAAATTATTCTTTTATGCTGCTTTGGAAAGCAGGCAGTGTCTACATCAATGCTGAGATTAGCAGGCAGCCTTCTTTCCATTTGTCTCGTCTCACCAAGCTCCCAGATCTATCCATTGTAGTCAGACACTATTTCTCCAACAAGCCACTGCTGGAGTTTGAAGCAAATCTCATTAAACTTCATAATTGTAAGTAAACCAATTTTCTAACATCACCAAAAGATAGTAAAACTAGCTTGTGTATTGGTAAGCATAAAGCCAAGTTATCACTGTAATAACAAATTAATCCTGAAGTCTTAGTGGCTTACCACAGCAGATGTATATTTCTAACTTGCATTTCATATCTACAGTAGTTCAGCAAGCATGCTCTGCTCCATACAGTCACCCAGGGAGCCAGGTCAATGAAGACTCCACTCTGAGCTGCATGATCTGGAAAATGTGACTTCTTGGGTCACCACAGAAAGGAAAGTGAGCACATGGAGAACACACCTCTGTTGTTCTATACTGTGATCCAGAATTAATTTTTGCTTTCCATATATAGCCCATGAACTAGAAATTGTTGCATGTCTTACATAATTGCAATGGAATTGGGAAATTAACTCAACCTATGTGTCCATCAGGAGAAAGAAGAGAACCTGGAGTATCTACTTGAGGAATCTAATTAAGGTCCCTGCCTGAATGGAATTTGTAATATGGAGCAGGGATTACTGGACTGTTGGATGTAGAAACATCAGCTGGGGTTTTTGTTTAAAAATTCAGATTCCTCATTCACTCCTACACAGGCTGTGACTTTGAAGGACTTGGGAAAGCCACAGCATTTGTATTTTCTGCACATTCCCAGATGATGCAAGTGGTCCACGGAGCACACTCTAGGAAGCAGTTCTGGTGGATACAGCCAGGAGACGATCCGTTTCCATCCAACAAGAGAACCCTGCTCTGTCACATATGGTCTGACCCTTGAGTCCTCTCTGAGGGAATATGCCTTCATTTGAATCTCCCTAAAAGGCTGTGAGATTTAGTTCACCGTCATAGAAGCCTGTACTTGGATGGGCTGGTCACACTGCCACTACAGAGTGTTCTCAATGAGTTAATGTAGCCTAAGGCTTGAATGCTCTATTATGGAGACAACTACAGCCATGTGGGGTTGCCTGTCTTCAAGGAGATGCCCAAGGCCACACCATGGACATTTCAGTAAGTCATTGGGCTATGGTACTAGACAGAACAAACTCTGTAGCACATGCTGCTGTGAGCTGGAAAAGAACCCAACATTGAGTGGAGCTGAAAACACTAACTATAGGTCTGGTCAACAAGTGGGGTGATCATCCACAGAAGGGGTGCAATTTGTGAAGAAACATTTAACTTAGCAGCTGGTATGAAGGTGCTCCTTCTGTGCCAAAGAAAAGCACATCAGGTGTTGTATTGAGCAGGATTGCAAGGATCATTCAGAAGACAGAAATGATTCTGAATTTTGTTTTAAAGTGGGGGTTTGGAGGAGCAGAGCTGAGGAAAGCCTGAATGAAAGGTGTATGGAAAGAGAATCCTAGCAGGCTAAAGAAGCTGTTCTTCCACATGGTATGCAGTAGAACAATCACTTTGGTCTAAGTTCCAGGAAAATCTTCATTGATGACTAATGCTTGGGAAAATGGGTTCTCTTTAGAAGGTTTATGTCAAGAGTGAAAAACCAAAGGACAGTAAATCATTGCCCCAGCTCTACCTTGGATCATTCTACACTTTAGAGGCTCTCAGCTTTCTCAATGACCTTTGAAGAACTGCTGGACCTGCATGAGCAGTGGAAGAGGCGAGAACACCTGGGGAAACCACAAAGCAGCACCAATGCCTGGTAGGACTGCAAGCAACAGGAATCACCAGCAGAGGATTGAGCCAGTGAGGCTTGATGCTACATGCAGGTGAGACAGCACCTAGGAGGTCCCCAAATAATCGGGGTAGGGCAAGCTTCTGTAATAGGGAGTGGAGCTAGTACATAAGCAGAAGCACCCAGAAGTCAGGGCAATTTGTGATATGCTACTAACCTGTTTGCCATGAAAAATTTATTAGTATTAGTTGGTACTATGTGGACCTACTGTGTTGTCTTGCTGTAAGCATTCTACATATATGCATTTATCACCACAACAGCCATGTTTGTTGGTATATTAATGCTCCCTTTGGAGACAAAGCTGAACAGTTTGCTTGAGTTTTACAGAGCCTGCAATGGCAGAGCCAGGACTTGAACTTAGGCTACATGTCTTCAAAGTCTGTATTCTAGACTGTTGCCCTATGGTGCCGGCGCTGTGGTGTATCAGGTAAAGCCACTGTCTGCAATGCCAGGATCCCCTATGGGTGCTGGTTTGAGTCTCGGCTGATCCACTTCCAATCCAGCTCTCTGATATGGCCTGGGAACACAGTAGAAGATGGCCAAGTCCTTGGGCCCCTGCATTCATGTGGGAAGACCCAGAGGAAGCTCCTGGCTTCAGATCGGTGCAGCTACAGCCATTGTGGCCAGTTGGTGAGTGAACCAGTGGATAGAAGACCTCTCTCTATTTGCCTCTCCTCTAACTCTGACTTTCAAATAAAATAAATCTTAAAAAAACTGTTGCCCTCTAATATACGTTAAACAGCTTTATCAAATAAATGTTCACGTACTGAACAGTGCAACGTGCCACTAGGCTCCCGGATATCTCAACAAGAGATATTAAAACAAAGTAAATACCAACCCAAGAATGAAGAACTTTCTGAGAAAGTTGTAACTTAATGGTATTCACACTTGACCTGTGACCTCCCCAAGGTGGGAAGAAATATTCACTAAACCCAGTAACTCAGTCAGCCTTGTTTCACAGTAACTATTATTGTCTCAGACAGTCATTTTTGGCAGACTATGAAAGTGACTCAATCCTTAGTGATCAATCGAACCTGATAAAGCACCATTTAAAGCCAGAGAGTCACGGCATTTGATAGAGAAGATAAAAAACGAGAGCGTAGAGGGCAGCACTGGCTTGGGCTTCTGCACTGCCAGGAGTCCATGGACAGCCAAGTCACAGCTGAGAAAGGAAAGCTAGACCAGGTCAACGCAGAAGTCACCGGAAGATGCCAACAAAACCAAGGGCTGAGTACTAGAAGCTCATCCAGAAACACAGAAGAGCCCCGAACAGTTGGGCCCAATCAGCAGAGTCTCTTTTGCCTGAAACACACTAGTTTCAGATGTAAAGAATTTGTGCAGCACCTAGAATGTGGCTCTAAAAACACTTCATCAGGGTAACTCCAGGTCCTAAGATCAGAACAATCTAGGCTTTGCCTGTACTGTAGCAAAGATGAGGCCCGCTGGAGGCTCCCAGTGTTTCCCCACAGCTCTGCCAGACACAGGAGACGCCCTGTAGCATGTGACAAAGGCTTTTCAGATTCCTGTGTCTACATTTAGTCTTTGTTGATGTATTTCAGATCTTGATCATCACACTTTCCTACAATTTAGGCTGTTTTCCTTCCAGACACACTCAATACATGTTATTGCTAGGAAACCTGAGTTCTCAATTTACACTGATTTGCACTAATTTCTTAAACTATCTTGGTGACATCTCACTGTGAACTGTGCATCTAGCCCTGACGGTATTCCTGCCTGGATGGTGAGGGAAAGCAAACACGCCTTCCCAGGAGCATCTTTATAGAGCGTCAGCCCCCCATAGTCATCTCGTGGACAAGCATCTCTGAACACTGGATAGATGCTAGGGACTCCAGACAAGACCAAGCAAGGTCTATGCTCCACTTTAAACAGTTTCCACAAGCAACTGGCCCAACTGGAGAAGACTCAGCACTGCACTCCACTGCCTTCCCCATGTGGGAGACTCAGGAAACAGATATCCTGGGGGACCTCCCAAAGTGGCCTCTCTAATAAGGGATGGAGGCTGAACCTGCTGAAATAGCCTGTACCACTTGTCTTCATGGCTAGACTTGAAGATAGCTCTTGTGGCATCTAACCACTAAAGAACAAGGCCCCTTGTGATAATCACAGAGGAAATGAAAATCAAAACCACGATGAGATAACACCTCTCACCTCTTAGAGTGACTGTTTTCAACAAGAGAGATAAAACTTGTAGAGAAAAGAAAGCACTTGTACACCAGTGGTGGGAATGTAATTAGCACAGCCGTCCTGGAAAACAGTACAGATACTCCTCAAAAATTAAAACTACCATAAGCTCTGCAATCCTACAGCAACAAGTTATACTTCCAAAGGAAATGAAATCAGCTTAAGGGATATCAATAATCTCACATTAATGGAAACATTCTTGCAATTGCCAAGATTTGGAATGAACATAAGTATTCATCAACGGATGCGTAGACAAAGAAAATGTGGTAAATGTTCACCTGGAATTCTATTTAGTCTTTAAAAAGAAGGAAATTCTCATTTTTGACAACATGAATGAACTAGAAAGACACTGTGTTAAGCGAAATAAGCTTGGCACAGAAAGATAAGTTCCATAGAACCTCACCTATATCTGGAATGTGAAATAGTTAAGCTCGTAGAAATAGAAAATAAAAGGGTAGTTAACAAAGGCTGGGGTGGAGGTGGTGAGTGGATTGGGTAGATGTTGGTCAAAGGGTACAGAGCCTCAGAATGGAGGAGCTCAAGAAGTCTACTGTACATTATGGTTAATAAGACTACTACAGTATTCTTGTGTACTTGAAAATTGGTACGATTTTAAGTGTTCTCGTTAAAGGAGAATGAGTGGGTGCAGGAATGTATGTTAATTAGTTTTGTTTAGGCATTCCAAAATCCACTAAGTTCTAAGCCCACTGTCCCTCACAGACTACATGGGCAAGGCTCATGGGGGGCACCCATGCACCAACCACATGGTAGGCTATGAGCAGCAAGTTCACATCAGTCAGCTGGTGTAACCCTCACTGCCAAGAGCACCATAGCTTCCACCTACAGATAAAGGAGATGAGCCTGCAGGCAAGGCAGGAATAGACTTGCCTCAATTTGCACAGTTCACTTGGAGATTCCAAGGGCCCAAAGTGGAAACAAGGGACTCATGGGTAAGAACCAGGGTGCCCATCTGCTTCTGCCTGTGGCCATGGGGAAACACTTCCTCTGGCCATGGTGAGAACCTGACCTAATAACCTCCAGAGGAGGATCCTTTCATTTCTGACACCTTGTCACAAGTGGGCGATCGCATGCTTGCACACTATAGCTGCCCCTGAGTGAATCACTCAAGCTGGGGTTCTCGGGGTCCCACTGATGCCTTACTGCTTCTTTCACTCAATGGATTTTTTGAAAACTTCTGCTAACTTACAAGGGCTTCCAGATGTATCTGGAGGTGTATGTTTTATGCCTCCTTCGCCATACACTGGGGACTCTTGGGGACCTGCACTGGCTCTGCTTGCTTTTGATGTCACCTGCCATGTCAACTTCCTGCTTGCCTGCTTCCTTGCCTTCTAACCCTCATCCAACCTATGTCTGAATCAGGGCTTAATCCCCAGATGCTGCACTTTTAAGTGGTCTGCAGTATTCTTGCTCTTAGTGACTTGGAAAAAAAAAAGATTTGAAAGAGTAAGAAGGGTAGAGAGGGGGAAGAGAGGAGTGAGAGAGGGGGGAAAGAAATCTTCCATCTGCTGGTTTATTCCCCAGATGGCCACAATGGCCATGGCTGGGCCAGGCCAATTATGGGAGCTTTATATGGGTCACTCACATGGGTGGCAAGGGCCCAAATATTTGGGCCATCCTGAGTTGCCTTTCCCAGGCCACTATCAGGGTACTGGATTGGAAGTAGAGCAGCCAGGACTTGAACCAGTGCCTGTATTGAAGGAGGCAACTTTACCAGCTATGCCATAATGCCAGCCCCAGTTATTGACTTTTGAACCCAATCATCTTACTTGCTAAGCACCCTTGGAGGTGCAATGAGCATTGACTGTGAATCAGATACACCCAGAAAGGATGCCAAGCTCTGCTTCCACTAGCCTGGACAAGTAAAGCAACCCCTTTGAGCCTCAGTTTCCCATCTGTGAAATGGGGCCAATAAAAATAGCCTTGAGGTCGGTGCTGTGGAGCAGCAGGTTAAGCTGCTTCCTGCAAAGCCAGCATCCCATATGGGTGCTTCTCTACTTCTGATCCAGCTCCCTGCTAATGTACCTGGGGAAGTAGCAGAAGATGGTCCAAGTCCCTGAGCCCCTGCCATTCATGTGGGAGACCTGGACGAAGCTTTTGGCTCCTAACTTAAGCTCGGCCCAGATCTGGCCATTGCAGCCATTTGGGGAGTGAACCAACAGGTCGAAGTGCTCTCTTGCACATTCATTCTCTCTGCCTGTTTCAAATTAAATAAATCTTTATAAGAATTAAAATGTCAGTCTTTTTAAAAAAAAACTTCTATTTAATAAACGTAAATTTCAAAAGTACAACTTTTGGATTATAGCAGCTTTTCTCCCCATTAACCTCCCTCCCACCTGCAACCATCCCATCTCCCACTCCCTCTCCCATCCCATTCATATCAAGATTCATTTTCAATTATCTTTATATACAGAAGATCAAGTTGGTATATACTATGTAAAGATTAACAGTTTTGCACCCACACAGAAACACAAAGTGTAAAGTACTGTTTGAATACTAGTTTTACCGTTAATTTGCATAGTACAACACATTAAGGACAGAGATCCTACATGGGGAGTAGATGCACAATGACTCCCATGGTTGATTTAACAATTGACACTCTTATTTATGAGGTCAGTAATCACCAAGGCTCTTGTAATGAGTTGCCAAGGCTATGGAAGCCTCTTGAGTTCGCCAACTCCTATCTTATTTAGACAAGGCCATAGTCAAAGTGGAAGTTCTCTCCTCACTTCAGAGAAAGGTACCTCCTTCTTTGATGGCCCCGTTCTTTCCACTAGGGTCTCACAGCGATCTTTCATTTAGGTCTTTTTTTGGGGGGGGGGGGGTGCGCACAGAGTCTTGGCTTTCCATGCCTGAGAAACTCACGGGCTTTTTAGCCAGATCCAAATGCCTTAAGGGCTAAAAATATGTCATTCTTTAGGAAAAGTAAACAGTAGCCTCATGGTTGTGAAAAATTACATGAGCTTATACATGCTTGGCAAATAGGAAACTCCAGAAACATGAGCTATGAGTTTTATTAAGGACCTTGGTGCCCAAAGGAGGAGAGGGGCAGATGGTATAGGTGTGCTGCTCACACATACACCTGACCTGCACTAGAAGTCATTTACGGGCAGTGTCTGTGTGCACCAATGGCCAGAGAAGAGTGTGGGGAGTCAACAGCCCAGGGGCAGACTCAATCGCTGCAGGATGGAAGCCCATGGATGCTTTTCCCAGCTTCCTTGCCCCAGTTTGGACAATCCAATGATACTTTAAACACACACATACACACACACACACGTCTCCAGCAGTACTGAGCCCCAGTTATCCAGCTGTTCCTTTCTTACTAGTACACACCCCCACCTAGTCATAGTTCATCCTGATATTCATCTGAAATAAACTACTCGCACTCAAACCCTTGTCTCGAGCTCTTCTTCAGGGGAACACAGAATGAGGCAAGGCACTGCAGTCACTGCTGTAATGGAGAGCGCTGTGGAGCTAAGGGCATCGTTCCCGTTTAAGGGCCGCATAAAAACAACCTATCCTGGGAGTTCCCACTGGGAAACAGCTACAGTTATACCCAAGCACCATCAATTTTAACTGAGTGCCTATTTTGTACCAGGCATTCTACCAGGTGTTAGCAATAGTACCCAACTCCTATCCCAGCAGAACCCACCGACCAGGGGAAAAGAGGCAAGCTTAATTACATGCTCAGTGTTGTAGCCAGAATCTGCCTGTAGGATGGGTTTGTGTCAGACACAGGACAACTCAAGCCTTAGGAGTACAGAGGCACCAGCTATGTTCCAGGAGGCCAAGGTCTCTGGTTTGAGGATCCCTGGGTTCTCATCTGTTAGAGCCACTGCCAGAAATAACAGATCTTAATGCTAACTCTTCCATGGTTAGAATGACCACCAGTTCTGGCTCATAGGAGCTGGTATTGAGCTGTATTTTGGGAACAACCTAGAATTTAGAGTGTCACGGCCTGAATTCCAGCTCTAACTCAGCTTCCCCCTAAGTCACTTCATGTCTGTGGACCTTGGAGTCAACAATTTGCCACTCTCCTAGCTGTCATGCAGATTAGGTGAAATAACGGACATCAGCACCCAGTGGCTGAGAGCCAGTGGTTTAGGCAACACATGCCTAGGAGATGCATGGGAAATAGGAGGAAATGCTGAGTGAAAATTTGAACATGAACTTAGGTGACCCCTCGTGTCCCAGACAAAACATAGGCTTCTTGAGACATGCATTCTGTCTGGGTGCTTACCGTGATATCAACCTGGTGAGGAATCCACCTCATCTTCAAGCCCTATTTTGGAATACAAGATACCTTCCCCTTGGTGCACCCCTATCTTGGATCTAGCTCCAGAATCACCCCTTCCCAGGGTCCTAAAGCTCCAACTGGGCCAGATTCAAGGAACCAGTGAGGAGCTAAATGGCACGTGACCATAGATTCTGAACGGAGACAATGGCCAAAGACCCAGGAGGCTCTAAGACATCCATTGAACTTCATTACATTTTATGACAAAATGAGTGGAGAATTTATACTTCACAGAATTTTTCAAGGTAACAAAAGATCATCCAGTTTTCCATCATAAAGCCGCCTAAAGTAATCCTTTTATTAATACACACAGAGGCAATTAGGGAGGAGTTCAGGAAGAAGACCACGATGCCAAATCCCTTAGCAGGCAGTGAGATGGTCTCTCCCGTGCAGCTCTCTACACTAGCAGCCTGCCGAGCATCCTACATGAGTAACCTTGACAATAAGGTCCACAGCCCCTGGCCTGAGGTCCAGTCTTCAAATGTTAGGAGAGCCAGAGGCAGCACAGACCCCTGCCATGGGAGGTAAGTGTAATGGAGCAGTGAGGTTTTGTGCTACTGTTTGTCTTAGTGCATATGCCAACTCTATCTCTACCTCCTTGCCTGTAGGGTTTATATGCTCCAATGAGGCAACACTTGTAATGGCAGAGAGCTTCTGACATGATCCCCAACGATCTCTTTGTTCTCCGGTGTTCATTCCCTTGTGTGATCCCCTCCCTTTGTGTGGGGGCCAGATCCATGATCTTGCTTTGAATGAACAAACTATGGCAAAAGTGGTAGAATGCCATTTCTGAAATTCAGATACTAGAGACCATGACCATCTGTCTCTCCTGCTGGAACTCTCTGGCTCTTGTGGACTTGCTCTGATGAAGCAAGCTGGAGATGTTCACATGGCAAGGACCGAGGATGGCCTTTACTCAACAGCCAGCAAAAAGCAGGCCCTCTGTCCAACAGTCTCCAAAGAACTGAATGCTTCCCACAAGTACATGAACTGGGAATCAGATCCTACCCCAGTTTGGTCATTCAGCTGCGACTGCTGCCTTCAAAGAGACCCAGAAATAAAAGACCCTGCAAAGTTGTGTTCAGATCCATGGGCCACAGAAATTGTAAGATACTAAAGATTTCTTTCAAGCCACCAAATTTGGGGGAAAATCAGTATGCAGAGATAACTAGTACAGCTAATATATTAGTTCTGACAACTTGTGGAGTGGACATGGATATCTCTTGCAGTTATTATAATTAGGACATAGTCATAATTCATACCTGCAATCATTCTGTTGTCAGCTACAGGGACAAGGCAAAACAAAGAATGGATTTGATTGGAAATAAAGTTCTGAGGCATCATAAATAGTAATCAATATTCCTGGTCAGTGTGCCTTGTGCAAATCCCCCTCTCCCTTCCACTCCCACAGCACAGCCTGTCATGTAGTCACTACTCCAGCCCCTGTTTCATAGACGAATAGAGACTCAAGAGGTTAAGCAATTTGTCTAAGCCCACACAGACAGCATTAACTACCGGAATTGGAACGAAGTCCTATCTGACGCGAGAGCCTCCCTTCTAACTACTGCATCATAACCCTCACCAGGCTACAAATGAGGTATCAACTTTGCACAGGCTGTGAGGCTGTGGCTCCACTTCCCAAACCCATGAGGTGAAGTACATAGTCCCACGAGGGCCCTTCTGGATCTGTATCAGACTGGGTGGAGCAGTGTCCAGTAATTCTTTGGTGAGCTCCATAATCCATGAGCTCCAGGCATCCTATTTTATTGTAACACTAGTGACAATGGAGAATTATTAGAAGAACAACAAAATGAAAATCCCTGAGGCAGAGAGAAGTGTAGCCTTGAAATCAATTACACATAAGGCTGCTAAACTTACAGGCTTAAAGTATGCAATATTCCAAGGATTTTCAGATTCTTAGTTTTTCTGTGTTCTCATTTAAGCAACCCACAAAATTCCTGCAGAGTGTGTCAGTAGGGGAAAATCTGATTTTTTTTTAATCAGAACACCTTAGCCATTGCTTCTTGGCCTTTTTGCTAAGATCAAGTACAGAATGCCTTAGCCAATCATATGCAGTTACTCAATTCTCCAGCCACCTCTCCTGCCTCTGCACTAACCATACAGATGCACATGGTGACAGTCAGGAATCTGGAAGCAGTTGAGGCAGATTCTTCTGGGTAAAGGTCCAAAGAGAAGGATTGCCTTCTTGGAGGGAACTCCATGACCAGGCTTGTTTCAGGGTGACCATCCCTTTCTTGGTCACATTGCATTCCTCAACCTCATGCCCCTCACCCCAAAAAAGATCCTAGCCCTCTTCAGCCCTCTCATTCCTCTTGAGTCTGTCTTTTTCCATTCTCTTTCTCCAAGTCTGATTCATTAAGTCAAATTCTAGTTTCAAGGAAAGCCAAAACATACTGTTCCTTAGTGTAGTGGTCAAAAATATGGACTGTGGAGCCAGATCTACCAATGACTACACTTGCAGAGATGCAAGTACTTATGCCTGTTATTTAACTTCCCTGTGACTCACTTTCTCATCTGTAAAATTGTGGTGTAATAGTATACATAGTTCATAGTGTGGAGAAGATTTACATAGTGCTTGGAACAGTGCCTGACACATAGTGTCTTAAAGATGCTTGTTGAATGGATGAATGAATGATCTTGCAAAAAATGTGTCAGAATAAGCTTAGTAATTACCTTATCTTACTCTTTTATAATACTGAATTATTTACATAATGCCTTCATATGTTCTTTATTTATAACATTGCAGTGAGGCAGTATTTATTGCTATTCAATTTTTCAGATAATTGAAGTAGAAAAGAATTCAATGTCCTATCCAAGGTCAGAAGGAGAATTAGTAACAGAACGAGGAGGAGGCCTAGGTCTTTAGATTCCTATTACTCTGTAGCATACATAAAAGTAGCTAAGCCTTACACACTATTGCCTGACATCACCCTCAGTTTACTTCATTTCTTATTCTCTCATGAGAGTAAGTCAGCAATCAAATGAGCAGCATGCGGTTCCTTCTGATAGGGTCAGCTCCTAGTAATAGCTTATTCAGTACATTGATTAGCACAGAGATCTTGAGCTAAGAGGGCCAGCTATGCAGGCGATTTGATGTCACCCTGAATTTGTTCAGACACCGGGCCGGAGGTGCTGTGAAGCTTCAGGCTGGATCCACACCTGTCCCTGCTGAAGAAATCCTTTGATGTCATTACATATTAGCTTCTCGTATTTCCCTTTTGGTAATGGCTTTGCCGAGAACTGTTGCCAAGTTGCCTTCGTATCATGAGAAGCAGGAACTTGCTCCCAAAAGACTCTTATCCAACCCTGCATTCTTAGCACCTAACCTATGCCTGGTTATTACATTCTCTGAAGGTCTGTTGATGAGTGACTCTTGAAATCCCCCCCAGATCTGGCATTTAAAAGCACTAACAGCAAAGACAGAAAAGATACAAGTATTTAAAAACAGACACAGCAACTCAGTAAGGTCTGTCAGTGGCCACTCATGCAGAGATGAAGAAGCTTCAACATCTCAGTAGATCCCGAGGCTGTCAGCACGCATCCCTACGTAGCCAACAAATGTTCACAATGGTAATTCCAAGTCACCCATAGACAGTTTAGTGTTGTGTAAGGAGGCATTGGCTGTTTGGTGCACCTGTTCACTACAGAACCTGAATAAAAGATAATCTGCTGAAGACCACATCTGGTGATACTAAGTCAGCCCAACTGGTATTTTTTATATTTGCCATTATTGGACAGTGTGTGAATTTGGATTCTCTAAGAAGCAGATGCCAGAGTTGTATATGCAGGGCATTAGGGAAAATGCCTATGAATGATAAAGGGATCAAGAGTAGGCAGTGAGGCCGGCGCCGCGGCTCACTAGGCTAATCCTCCGCCTTGCAGCGCCGGCACACTGGGTTCTAGTCCTGGTCAGGGTGCCGGATTCTGTCCCGGTTGCCCCTCTTCCAGGCCAGCTCTCTGCTGTGACCAGGGAGTGCAGTGGAGGATGGCCCAAGGACTTGGGTCCTGCACCCCATGGGAGACCAGGAGAAGCACCTGGCTCCTGCCATCAGATCAGCGCGGTGTGCCGGCCGCAGCGCACCGGCCGCGGCGGCCATTGGAGGGTGAACCAACGGCAAAGGAAGACCTTTCTCTGTCTCTCTATCTCACTGTCCACTCTGCCTGTCAAAAAAAAAAAAAAAAGAGTAGGCAGTGAAAGCTCTCAGATCTATGTGACATCTGTGAGAGGGAAAGAAAGATGGGGAAGGAAGAGCTCAGATCACAGTGCGGTTCTGACAAAGCACTGGCTAGGCCAAGAGAGCCAACTCCAGTGAAGCTGCTCCCCAGAACAACTCCTCCTCAGAAGGAATGAAGTGTTGGTCTGGAACTAGAGGCAGTCCAGGGGTAGCTTGAACTTAGGCTGAGTGCTACGGAGACCCAGAGGCCCTATACCTGGAGCCCACTCGTCAACCTACAGCAGTTTCTCTTGAAGGAGGTAGCACACATGCAGGGCAGTCACAGACACTCTGCCAAGCTCCAGAACTACCATTCTGCATCTGACATAAAACTTCACTTTCTTACGGATAATGAACAATGATCAAAATATAAGGATGGACATATATAGCAAAGAATGAATCATTAACTCATTTGGACAACAAACAGAAACCCAAAGAAATCTTTAGAGAAGACCTGGGTATTGGTCAAATGGTTGAGGCACAACCAGGACAGGGAGGCAGAAAATAGGTAACCGGGTAGATTGCCCCAGGGGAAAAAACCAATTTTTACCGTTTTTTAAATCAAATTGCTTTAGTCTGAAGATATAGCCCAAAAGGAATCCTGATCAAATTCTACAAATTCATAGAGAGGTTCGGAATGAATTTGTGCATCAAATCCCATGACCAAGGAATGAGAAGAATATGTTTCAAAGCAGGTAAAACGAAGTGATTAAAAAAAATCACATGAATGAAGGAAGTTATCACATTTCGCAGCTAATTAAAACAAGCTGAAGGTGCTACAACAATGTCCCCATCATCTGACCCTACCAGGAAAAGAATCTTTCCGTGTTATACTATTTCCATATGACAGGATGTACTTCTTTTACAAACAACTAAAATAAAGCATATGGAAGAGAAATCTTTCTAAATGAATTGATCAATGCCCTGCCTTCTTAAGTACCATTAAAAATTTTCTAATAGACTTAGATGAGATTGCTATGACTATGAATGACCATGGTTAAGCACAACAATACCCTCAAGTCCAATAAGGTATAGAGAACTATTTGCTCTTACACAGAAGAGCTCCAAATTACCCTACCTCTTAAATTGCCCACTTTCTCCTTTTGCACAATTAGCAATTCCTTCTTGCTGCTGCCCATGAATTTGCTTATAGGAATTTGAATCTACTACGCCTCTTAACTTATTCCTTCTCATCTCTAGAATGAAAAACCCTGAGAGCCATTTTCATTAAAATATATTTAATCCTAGACTAAGCACATTCTGAATGAAATCTGGGGTCCCTTTCTATGAATATGTTAATTGATCCATTGTATTATCTGTCAATTTGATGATGTCTATTTTCCCATGTTTTGGGGTAGGGATATTTGTTTCTCTTGGGCCTGAACTGTATTCTTGATAACAGAGTTACTCAGCAAGTGGTTTCTGGGCAAATAAAGTCTTAGCTGAATACACCATAATGAACAATTAAGGGAAACCCAGGCATTTAGAAGTTGCTGTTCTGCAAACATCCCTATCTATAAATAAAAGTGACATATAGATAGGAAGTCAGCTTTTCCAATGTATGTGTTCTTGAGTTTTTCTCCTTCAGATGAGAAGTGTGTACATATAACTGGCTCTATTTCTTATACATTTTCTAACCATAAAGTTGGAAAAGTAAATCATGGTTTCATCTCTACTCATGGTCTGTCTTCAACAAACCTCTTGCTAGGAAGGGTTCAGTAGAGAAGGAGCTAGACAGCTATGTCCTGGACCAGCATTCCTGCTGGAATGGTTTACTATATAGATCAGATACTACTGGAGCCTCTCCCACGTTCAGTGTTTTAAAATAGATCAATGAGCTGGCACTGCAGCTCACTTGGCTAATCCTCCACCTGCGGCTCCGGCACCCCAGGTCAGGGTGCGGGATTCTGTCCCGGTTGCCTCTTCCAGTGCAGCTCTCTGCTGTGGCCTGGGAAGGCAGTGGAGGATGGCCCAAGTGCTTGGGCCCTGCACCCGCATGGGAGACCAGGAGGAGGCACCTGGCTCCTGGCTTTGGATCAGCGCAGTGCGCCGGCTGCAGCGCATCGGCCGTGGTGGCCATCTCGGGGGTGAACCAATGAAAAAACAGACCTTTTTCTCTGTCTCTAACTCTGTCCAAAAAAAAAAATAGATGAATGAGCAAATATCGCTAGAGTCCCAGTTGCAGGCCAAGTACCAGGGTAGATGCTCCACATCCAATTGCTTCATTTGTAATATCTGCATGACACCATTAGCTGTATTTTCTAGATGAAGTAGAAGCTGAGATATTAGTGCAACTCCTAATGTCATGCTGCCAGTTATGGAAAGAGAATCCACATTTCTTATTTCAAGTGCCATGTCCTTTCCTTTCCATGAAATATCCTAAGGAGCCTGGGGATCCCACTGCCCATGTGGAAGCAGGTTGAAAGGAAGGAGAATCAGCCTTCCCACCTACACTTTTGACCACACACTTAACCTCATTCTTTGATGTATCCCTAATGCTCAACTCCGAGTCCTGCTCCCCATATGGTTCTCTGGCTCCAACTCTCCATACTTGTACTGCTTGGAAGAGTTTTATACAATCCTCAGAAGGTAGCATTTCAAATCGAGACCCCTCTCTACTTGATTTTCTCTTTATTTCCGCTTGACCATTTCAGATCTAACCAAGAAAGCCAACTCAACACTCTTCCACTTCTTCCACTTCTTTCTACATCATCTTCCTTTCGGTATGCATCTGCCTCAGAACAGAAGTGCCTCTCTCCTGCTCATCTGGGCACCATTCCTCCCTGGAAACCCCTCCTCAAACTCATCCCCTTTTGGAATAACAAATTTAACTTTCTAACTCTTCAGCTCCTAAGCCATTCATGAAAAACACAGGCACTCAATTCAGCAAGAACTGGGATCTGGTCCTAACGTGACCAGCAGCTGGCTGTGTGACCTTATGCAGGTCATTCTTTAAAAATATGGTTCCTTGGCTGTAAAGCAGAGATTTTTATTATCTACATCCTGCCTACTACAGTACAGACAATCCAGTATAATCTGGTTAACCTGAACTTGATAGTCAAACTGCAGAAGATCCTGGTGACATTATCTTGAGCTAATTTATTGTTTTTCTCCATTTGTTCACCTGTAAGTTCATAGTTGTACCTATTAGAGTTGTGAGGACTGCAAATGAGATCACACACACACACACACACACACTCTAATTGCTCAATTGTTACTTTTGTTATTTGCCACTGACCTCACCAAGGCAACATAAAAACAATGAAAGGACCCTGAACTTGCAGTGCACTGAAGCCGACTTGGATTATTTTACAAGAATCCATTATTCAATGTTAGGAACATTGTACATAGATGGGTGTCAAGTTGGTAGCTTGCGATCCAAGAGAATGTGAAAATATCACTACAAAAACCAACAAGGGCTGTAAGTTTGGGGTATCCTTGTCTCCCCCGACCTCTTTAGAGTCTGTTGTTGGATTTACCAGCACACTAACACCTAGAACTGTGCCTGGAATACGGTAGATGCTCTGCGTGTTACTTTGTCATTTCAATTATGCTGTTTTCTCTGATCCCATCTCCTATAGTAATTTCTGCCATAACCCACACCTTCCCCAATTCTCAACCCATAATAGAGCAGTCCAGCTCCCTGTTCACCTTACTAACAGAAGGACACCACCTAGTGACAAACACAATAACAGACTCCATAATGGAGTCATCATTACAAACTATTACCTGGAGGCCAAATCTGGCCCTCCACCAGTTTTTAAATAAAGTTTTATTAGAACACAACCCTACCCATTCACATGAGAACCATCTATGATAGTTTTCACACAACAGCAGCAGAGTTGAATGACTGACAGAGGTGCTGTGGCCTGCAAAGCCAAAAAAGTTTACTACCTAGACCTTTACAGAGTGTGCTACTGCTGACCCATGGTATGACTGTAAGCTGCTTGTTTTACATTTGCCCACATACAGTTGGAGACCTCGGTGTCAGATCTATTGGCTCCATTACTTTTGATGCCACACTGTTGTTTAGGCATGTCATTTCCAATATGCCTATTATGAACAGCACAGGAACAAAGGGATGCCATATTCATCGTAACACTGTTGAAGCGTCCCTAAGGTAAAGGGCTCACTCCATCACCAGGAGAGAAATGCTCACAGGTCTCCATGTGTGCTGCCGGCATTATTTGGAGCCAGGCAATTAATGCTTATGAAGCTCAGGTCCTTCATCTTTTAGGTGGGACTAACAGTATTATTTGCCTCCCTGGGTTGTTGTGGGGAACAAATGAGATCATTTATTAGCTAGCCTTTCACAAGCTACAAAAACAAGTTCAGTAATGTTGGTTTTTATTACCTATATTGCCACGGGGAGGGATGTGTGACTTCCCTCATTAATTACGCAGGGCTCTGTGGAGAACAGAAGTTCTTATTTTGGATGTGTTTCTAAAGACATTCCCAACATTTCCAGCCCAATCCCAACTCTGACCTATGCCCTCCGAATTTCAACACTTCTAGGCCCCACCCCAACATTGGGTGCAGCTAAGAGGCAAAGGGTCTATCTAAGGGGTAGGGGTTGAAGGGGTCCAATGTGGAATACCCCCAGAAAAGGATTTCTTTGGCCCCATAGTATATATATGTATATGTGTATATATATATATATATATATATATATATATATATATAAAAGGGGCTAATCTAGCAGAATGAAGCCTTATTATTATAAACAGAGTTGGAGTCTTCCCATAGTCTCCCAGAGTCGAGGCCCCTAAAGCATGTCTGTAGGAGAGCCAAGAAGCAAAGTCCACACCCATGAAGGCTGGAACAAGGCCCTCGGGAATACAGTCTGCCCCAGCACAATCTCTGCAGGAGCGGCTCCAGCAGGCAGTTTCCCTTGTCCTGGTGTCAGTCTTTGGCATGTCCTCTTTGTTCCTCTCGTGCCCTGCACACACGTGTCTTGGAGAAGGGACACAGGATGCTCACTGTGTGCCCTAGCCACAGTCCCTCAGTAATGCCCACTCCTACACACACAGACCTAATGGCCTCCAACTGAAACACCCGTGACTCTGCCTGTTTGGTGTCCTGGACAGTTGAAAATGGCAAAGTCCATGCCTCCCACCAGTGGCTGATGGCAACTGGTAGATAAACAAACCAGATCTTTTGTCTCTGTGAGACAAACACTCTGTGGGTTTCTTGAGTGATGGGACACCCATTTCCTACAGCAGTAACCTCCTTAGTTACTTGCCTTGTGAGATCACCCCTCCACTCAAAAGGAAAAACACACCAAAGTGAAGCCTGATAGTACTTTCTATCTATTCCTTGGGTATATAGGGTCTACTCCTTGGGTGTCCAATGTAAGATACCCAGTATAACTAACTACTTTCTGCCAAGAAGCTCAAAATACAGAAAGGATGGCAAATTCCTTATGGTATCCTACAGGGCCCAGTGTGGTCTGGCTCCTGCCTCTCCATGTGCTCTCACTTCCAATCACTCCTCACTCCCTCACTCTTCAGCCACAGTGAGCACCTTTGTAGTTCTGCCATTATGCCAAGCTCTTACAAGCTATTTTCTTTGCCTCTAACACTTTTATTCCATCCCTTTGCTCAGATGACTTCTTGGTCTTCCAGTCTTGGCTTCAACATCAAATCTTGAGAAGTCATTTCTAATCACCTTGCCTAAGTAGAACTCTTCATCCCTACTATTTTTCCATCTAAATATTTTAATCACTTGCTGATTTAAGAGCATTTATGACATTTTTAAATTATGGGCTTCATTGTTTGTTTCCTTCATCAGTGACTGTCTTCCCTTCTAGAATGGGCAGAGGTGATAACTTCCTGATTTACTTTTGTAGGCCTAGTGTTGAGCAAATCACCTAGCACACAGCATATGCTTAGTATGTATTTGTTAGATTGATGAGGCTCTAAGCAGAAACTAAACTGTTTGTATATTCACCTTGCCCTCACCAAATATTCATGTGTGATTGCAATCTCCTTAGGGATATGACCATGTTTGGTTTTTTTTCCCCTTTCTGGGACCCCAAAGAGCTTCAAATTGATAAATTAATCAAATTATATTTGTTCAGAAGATAGAAATAAGGAGAGAGATGAATAATTCAGTAGTCCCTAGACCTGTGTTTCCCTTTAGCACAATCCTGTGACTGTGGAATTGGCAATACCTTCTGCATGGTAGCTTCACCATCAGGGCAATGAGCACAAGAATCTTGCTTCAATGCTAAGAGCAGACTGTGTGGGCAAATAGCAAAGTACCACAGAAAAATCTTACAGAACTCCCTTGTGAGTTTTTGTGAATTGCCATACCAATCCCTTGCTGTCGACATGGCAAAGAGCAAAAACACTTGTAGGCTCTGCGAGTTTGCTTCCAGTATCTGATGTTTCCCCTTGTGTTGCATGTTCCCAAGTGCACTTGAGTCAGGAAGCCAGAACAGAAACCGCCTGCATCAAATGCCCTGTCACATGTGAGTCTTTTAATTACTGACAGCTGGATTCACTAAAGCCCTCTCCTGGTGGATTGTTTCAGGACATTGGACAGCTCTGAGCCTAGAATGGGCCCCAGAGAGGCATCATTTTCCTTTGTAGGATGTGATCCAGGGAGGGCCTCACTTGATGGGACCTGTCAGTAGAAGCTCAGTAGAGTGGAAGGAAGGACAACAGAGACTATAGCTGACCTTGCTTTTGCATGCAACAAATCCAGAAAAGGCCAAAGCTTGAGTGAAGCAGAAAATGTGGAAGATCTAAACAGGCACATGAATCTTAAATTTTGTCAGTCTCATTTGTCTGAGATGAATTCTAGCACACAAAGCACACAACACACCAAGACTGGCCTCAGGTAGGGTATCAATGGTCTCCAAAAGTAGCAATTTACTGGGTTCTAAGAATCAAAATCAGGACTGGAATCAGACATTTGGTGAACCAGTACTCTTAAGCTTAAATATCTGCCCCCATTCACACTAGCTGTGTGACTGGGCAAGTTTGAAACTCCCATTTCCTATCTATACAGCGCAGGTATAATATCTGTCCTACTGAATCATCGTCTTCAATTCTTCACTACTTCCTGTATCTGCACACTTGCCACAGCCTCATCATGGGTAAAGTATACTTTACATTCCTTTTTGTTGTCATGTGACTTGCTTGGTAAATGATATTTGATGGAAAGTGCCACATACATGGGAAAAACACATCCTGGTATCTGACCAGTATGTGGACCAGAGTCATACAAGCCAATCCACACACTTTCCATGAGAAGCATGGCTATTCCACCAAGTTAAACTTGAACATGACAAGCTCCAGTTTATACACAGAAGGTATAATAAACTATTCTTTTAAGATGCTAGGTGGTGGAGACAGCATTGTGGTGTAGCAAGTTAAGCTGCTGCCTCTGACACCGGCATCCCATATAGATGCTAGTTTAAGATCCAGCTGCTCTACTTCCAATCCAGCTCCCTGCTAATGCACCTGGGAAAGCACATGGCTCAAGGAATTAGGCCCCTGCACCCATGTGGGAGACCCTGAAGAAGCTTGGGGCTCCTGGCTTTGGCCTGGCACAGCCCTGGCCATTGTGGCCATGTGGGTGTAAACCAGTGGATCCAAGATCTTGTCTCTCCCTCTGTTCCTCTGCCTTTCAAATAAACATAAATGTATTTTTAAAAAGGATGCTAAGCTATGAATTGTTACACATCAATTACTAACAGATTCAATCGCCAAAAATACCTACCCCTCAAGTATGCCACGCAACTAATATGTAGAAAGGGAGTCTTCAAAAACTTAAAAAAAAAAAACAACAGTATCTTTAACTTCATTTCTCCATGACCCTTGTGAAGTCCTCTCATGTAAACTTTGAGCAGTGTTGGATACATACAAGAAGCCCAGTAATCGGACTCTTTCTCCCCCTACTCTGAATATGAAGTCTGCCTTGAGAGCATTGCTGGGTGCTCCACCATCCCTGTTTCCAGCTTTTCGTTTGGAGACAATCTCAGTGACTTTAAGAAGAATGTTTTCCTTCCAGATTTCATTTGCTTGTTGCCAATTAAATCAAATTTATGAAATTTGCTCTGGTTGGTAATTATCCTGGGAAATTTATTTTGGACTGACTGTTTAAGAAGCTAATTCACCCTCCTCCCCCACCTCACCCCCAAATTTGCTGGCTGTGTGGCAGAATTATGACTGCAAGGTCTCAGTTGTAAGAGAAAGGAGCTATTGCATTATTTATTTCTTTGTATTTATATTTATCAGGACAGGTAAGGGATTTCAGGCTATTCAAATCTCTTATTAGAGAAGAGGGATGCATCAAGGATTTGCTTTCTTGGGCTGCTGTACCGTCTCTATGACAGAGTTCAAGATGAAGTTAATTATATTACTAAGCCCTAAGTGGTCCCTACAAGGCCACTTGGCTCATTAGTTTCTTTTGTTTCTTTGTTCCTTCATTTTCTCTGCTGTGCAAGATAGTGGTAGCACACAGGAACTCTGGAGGTAGATGGCCTGGGTTCAAAAACTATTTCTGCTAATTACCAAATGTGTGATCTTGGGTAAGTTACTGAAGCACCCTGAGACTCCGTGTCCATAAAGTTAGAGTTACTCGGCCAACTCACACAGCTATAAAGGGGAAATCAGACAGGGTACATAAAGATGTCAACTACCCAAGCCTTCATAGCAATCTTCCCCAGGTCTCCTGTTGGCATACAGTGGGCTCTGCTCTGCACTGGGGTTCCAAGAATGAACAAGACATAGTCTGTGCCCAGGACAGGCATAGAAAGTCAGTCAGGCTAAGAACTAAGTGCTGTAAGGGTAAAGAGAACCCAGTTTGGGAAGTGAGAAGACCAGCAGGGCTTCCTCAAAGAGGTGACACTTAAACCAATTTTTTATAGGGTTACCTGTTTTCACTTGTTAGTCTTTTATATTTGTCCTAACCTCAACCCAAGGATAATTTCACAAATATCCAGAGGGAATGAGAGAGACTCAGAAGGACCTAGAAATATGACTAATTCATATTTTTTAACCACCTAGAATGAATCACACATTTTTGCTTACCTTTTTTTACTTTACCTCCATAGCTCTGCAGTTTGGTTTCATTCTACATACAAGGAAACTGAGTCATGGAGAGGTTAACCTGCCTAAACCACACAACTTGTAAGTGGTTGATCAAGCATTCAGACTCACAATCCCCACCTCTAGACCGAGCTGTGTCTTTGTTGTGCCCCAGGAACATTCTGATAGGAAACTGAACCTGTAATCAAGTTGCCAAACAAGGAAGTGCTACATCTGCCACACGTCTCCTTTGTGCATTTCTGAAGTATCGGTAACAGATCATCTTTAAATGAATGAAGATCTAGAGTAAGACTCAGAATTCAAACTACCATTTCCAAAGGTTATAGAACACTATTTTATCAATAGTTCCTTAAAAAAAATCATCAAGAGTCCCTATAGCATCTTAATTTAGGGCTGCTATTGGTTGTGTTGAAATTTGCTGCTTAACTCTCAGGGGCTGAAATTCCATATTTGCCCTGCCTTTATCAGAACAGAAAATATGAAGTTTGATTTTGAGGGAACTTGGGACTAAAAGCAGGCCCGACTGCCATCCCACAGCTCCTTGCTAGCACATACATACAGGAGAGCCTTCTCAGCTAGTATACACTAAACAGAACAGGATAGAAGACCCTTGTAACATACTTAATAGTGACAAGATCCAGGTTTAGATAAGAGACTAGAAAGGGCTCCATTAAGACTGCCCCCAGTCTTCACAGTAACTCATGTAGAACCACTGCCTTTGTTCCTGGGAGATAACACGGTAAGGACCTACAAATACCCCTAGATCGTGAGACTTCAGCAGCTTGGTCTCTCCACAGCAGCCCCTCCCATCGTACTGTTCGGAGCTTATCTTTTTCTTAAAACTTCATTTCTACTCTCACCATGGTCTCAAGTCGTCAGACACCAGGACACAAACTCACTTATCTTACCAGTTTCCCTGCAATAATTGTGCAAGAATGTAAATGTACTTCATTTTCAAATCATGATAAATTAAGTAGAGGAAAGGAGTGATTCAGAAAGTAAATTATGAAGGGCAAAAAAATAGTAATGGAAGAGAGAAGAAACAGACACACAGCCTGGGTCTTAAGAGACAAAATGATCTCTCTCTGTCCACTCCACCTGTAAAAAAAAAAAATGGAGAGGAAAAATACCACAAGAGGAAAAAGAGGAAAGGTTAAGAAAAGTTAGAGAACAGAGGGGTAGGGGTATTGGCTAGGACTCTGTAGACAAACTGAGCCAACAGGCTATATGGACAGAGACACAGATGTGTTCATGTTGGGAGACTTATAGGAAGTGGCTCTCCTAAGAGGCCTCACCCACTGCCATCTTTAAGTTAGAGATGCAGACAAGGCAGAGGGAAAAGATGCCTACACAGAAACTATTAGCCAGCAGAGTCGGTAATCTCCAATCACAAGGAAAAGCTGCTGGCTTTAGAAGAAACCCATTGATTTCTATTCTGTTTCACTTCAATCTCTTCTTTACCCAAAAATGATTTTACTGGGGGTGGGGAGGTGTACTTGAACAGAAGGGCCAAAGCTCTCAGAACCAGGAGCTTGTATGTCCCAGCTCAAGAAGGAACTCACCCCTCCTCAGCCTGCTTCTCTTCAGACCCTTGGTGGGCTGGATGGTGACTACACACACCAGCGAGGGCCACCTTCTCTACTCAGGCTACCTATTCAGATGGTAATCTCCTTCAGCAACACCCTCGCAGACACACCCAGGAGTGTTCTGCCATTAAGTGGGGGCACCCTTAGCCCAGTCAAGTTGATAAAAATTCACTGTAAGAAGAAATTTATTGAGAAAGAGACAAATTCTAGACCTGGGGCGCAGAGTTCAGCAAGTTATGAAATCAGCTCCAATGTGCAGTTACCTATGAACACAGCTTTCCAAATGCTTTCAACCATTCCCTTCTTCCCTGTAACAAACCAATAGGTGACCATTAACCTCAGTTTTTGACTCCTCTGTTCCTGGTAGGAACTTTATAAAGCAAGACATCCTACCGAGGAGAAAAATCATTCTCTGGACATATGCAAACATGCTCTGAGAGTTGGATCAAAGATTTACAGCCACTGTTTTCCCTGTCTACTGATTTGGGTGTTATTAAAAAAAATCATTTCCCCTCATTTTAGAGATACCCTGAAAGACGACCACATCAATGCACCATTTTTCTCAAGGTCCTTTTGTTGAAGTTTTTTCTTCTCATCAATAAAATCAGTTCTTAGGTAAAAAAAAGATTGAAGTGAAATGAAATACAAATCAATGGATTTTTCTGAAGTCCAGCAGTTTTTTCTTGTAAATGATGATTACTGGTCCTGATGGCCAATAGAGTTTCTCTGTAGGCATTTATTTTCCTGCTATTGGAGCTCACACTTGTGCAGCGCCTGTGAAACGTTAATATAATTAACTATGGAGCTATAGGATTCCAGGGAAGATAAATCAATCAGTTCTGACACCTCAGACTATGGTCCCAGTAGCCACTAGGGCTCAACTGGTCAGAAGTACTTCTGGATCCATCAGGTTTAAAGGACCAGGTAAAGCTTGGGACACCTCCTCCAATCCAAGGTAGCCAATCAACATCAGTCTGGCTCTGACAAGAGAAGTCATACATAGCAAAGGCTTGGAATCAATATACCTTAGTCGCTGGAGAATTTCCCTGGCCCTGAGTGAGAACTTGATGCGAGTATGAGTGTGTGTGTGTAAGGGGGCAGGTGTGACAGTCAAGATACACTTGGAATGCCAGTCTCATATGGGAGCCTGGATTCAAGTCCAGCTGTCACTTCGGCTCCTATTTTTCTGCTAATGCACATCCTGGGAGGCAGCAGCTGTTAGCTCAAGTAGGTCAGTCCCTGCCAGCCACATGGATGATATTTTCCCCCATCTGTTGATTTTGCTGTTGAGCTCCTGGCTCCAGGATTCAGCCCACCCCAGTCCTGACTGCTGTCTGCATCTGGAGAGGAAACCAACAAATTAAAAAAAAAAAAAAAAAAAAAAAAACAACTCCTATTCTCTTCCCTTCCCCTCTCTGCCTTTCAAATAAGTAAAATTCAAGAAAAAAATTAAATTGTACATAGACAAAGGACCAAATAGACTGAAGTTAATGCTAAAGAATCCTTAGTGTAAGGCCATCACAAAACACACCCAACACTGGAGTAAGGGAAAGGGTTTATTGGGGAAAACCCAGCAGACCAGAGGGAAGGGGCAAAGGAGGAAAGAGTAAGAGAGGAGAGAAGAGTGTGATCAAGACAGTGAGACAAGAGAGGAAAGAGTGGGTGAGAAACAACTTGAAGAGGCTAGAGTCAAGAGAGAGCCATGTGCTCAGGAACAGGTCCTTTTAAAACTTTGCCAGAGGATGGGCAGGGAAGCAGGAGCAGCAAATCCTATTAAAATGGAGGTGGAGCTTGACACCGGTGGGCCATGTGGCCACCTGGCTTCCAGCAATTGTGGGGGGCTAGAACCTAAGATTATGTCAGGGTATAGCTTGCTCCATAGATAAAACTGCACCATTTTCCTAACACTTAGGTCCTGAACCTTAATTTTATTACAGAAAATTTTTGAATATATTAATATAAAAAAAAATCAAGTGTGACAAAATACATAAAATAAAGCATGAAGGGGGCCAGCGCTGTGGCATAGCAGGTAAAGCTACTACTTGTGGCACCAGCATCCCATAGGGGTACCGGTTCGAGTCCCAGCTGCTCCACTTCCCATCCAGCTCTCTGCTATGGCTGGGAAAGCAGAATATGGCCCAAGTCCTTGGGTCCCCGCACCCATGTGGGAGACCCAAGAAGTTCCTGGCTCCAGATGGGCTCAACTCCGGCCATTGAGGCATTTGGGGGAGTGAATCAGTGGATTGAAGACCTGTCTCTCCCTATGTGTAACTTTACCTCTCAAATCTTAAAGACACACACCCCACACTCCACACGAATCAAAAATCTCTCCTATAAACCACGCCATTCCTTTCTTCTCCCCACTGGACGTAACTAGTAATAAGAGTTGATTGTGGGTCTGGTGCCGTGGCTCATTTGCCTAATCCTCCACCTGCAGCACTGGCATCCCATATGGGCTCTGGGTTGTAGTCCCGGTTGCTCCTCTTCCAGGCCAGCTCTCTGCTGTGGCCCGGGAGTGCAGTGGAGGATGGCCCAAGTGCTTGGGCCCTGCACCCGCATGGGAGACCAGGAGAAGCACCTGGCTCCTGCTGCAGCCCAGCATAGTTCCAGCCATAGCAGCCATTTGGGGGCTGAACCAACAAAAAAAGACCTCTGTCTCTCACTGTCAAATAAAAAGAAATTAAATCAAGAGTTGATTCTGTTGCCTTCTATACTTTTTGTGCATTTGCCTAAGTCTACACAGAGTGTAGAATGCTTTTATTTAGAAAAGACTATGCTCTGTACACAATTCTGACACTTGCTTTTGGTATTTGACTGTATTTTTGCATGTTTTCTCATATTTGCATGTCAGTATACAGAGTTCCCGTTCATTATCTTTTTTATTTTTATTTTTAACTTTAATGAATATAAGTTTCCAAAGTACGGCTTATGGATTACAATGGCTTCCCCCCCATAACGTCCCTCCCACCCACAACCCTCCCCTTTCCCACTCCCTCTCCCCTTCCATTCACATCAAGATTCATTTTCGATTATCTTAATATACAGAAGATCAGCTTAGCATACATTAAGATTAACAGTTTTCTCCCATACAGAAACATAAAGTGAAAAATAGATGATTTTTTAAATGATGATGAAATCAGATCAGACCTATTGTCATGTTTAATCCCAGTGAGAGTCAAGTTGGGAATTGATAATTTTTTTTTTTTCAGAAGATCAGTTTAGTATGCATTAAGTAAAGATTTCAACAGTTTGCACCCCCATAGAAACACAAAGTGAAATATACTGTTTGAGTACTCGTTATAGCATTAAATCTCAATGCACAGCACATTAAGGACAGAGATCCTACATGAGGAGTAAGTGCACAGTGACTCCTGTTGTTGACTTTACAAATTGACACTCCTGTCTATGGCATCAGTAATCTCCCTATGCTCCAGTCATGAGTTTCCAAGGCTATGGAAGCCCTCTGAGTTCTCCAACTCTTAACTTGTTTAGACAAGGTCATAGTCAAAGTGGAGGTTCTCTCCTCCCTTCAGAGAAACGTACCTCCTTCTTTGATGACCTGTTCTTTCCACTGGGATCTCACTCAGAGATCTTTCATTTAGGTGTTTTTTTTTTTTTCTCCCAGAGTGTCTTGGCTTTCCATGCCTGAAATACTCTCATGGGATTTTCAGCCAGATCCGAATGCCTTTAGGGCTGATTCTGAGGCCAGAGTGCTATTTAGGACATCTGCCATTCTATGAGTCTGCTGAGTATCTCACTTCCCATGTTGGATCACTCTCCCCTTTATTTATTCCATCGGTTAGTGTTAGCAGGTACTAGACTTGTTTATGTGCTCCCTTTGACTCTTAGACCTATCAGTATGATCAATTGTGAACTGAAATTGATCACTTGGAATAGTGAGATGGCATTGGTACATGCCACCTTGATGGGATTGAATTGGAGTCCCCTAGTATGTTTCTAACTCTACCATTTGGGGCAAGTCAGCCTGAGCATGTCCCAAATTGTACCTCTTCCCTCTCTTATTCCCACTCTTATGTTTAACAGGGATCACATTTCAGTTAAATTTCAACACTTAAGAATAACTGTGTATTAATTACAGAATTAAACCAGTCATATTAAGTAGAACAGACACAAAAACTACTAAGAGGGATAATGTATTAAGTTGTTCATTAACAGTCAGGGCTATGCTGATCAAGTCACCATTTCTCACAGTGTCCATTTCACTTCAACAGGTTTCCTTTTTGGTGTTCAGTCAGTTGTCACCGATCAGGGAGCTCATATGGTATTTGTCCCTTTGGGACTGGCTTATTTCACTCAGCATGATGTGTTCCAGATTCCTCCATTTTGTTGCAAATGACTGGATTTCGTTGTTTCTTACTGCAGTATAGTATTCTAGAGAGTACATATCCCATAATTTCTTTATCCAGTCTACCGTTGATGGGCATTTAGGTTGGTTCCAGGTCTTGGCTATTGTGAATTGTGCTGCAATAACATTGGGGTGCAGACAGCTTGTTTGCCAATTTAAATTCCTTTGGGTAAATTCCAAGGAGTGGGATGGCTGGGTCGAACGGTAGGGTTATATTCAGGTTGCTGAGGAATCTCCAGACTGACTTCTATAGTGGCTTGACCAGTTTGCATTCCCACCAACAGTGGGTTAGTGTCCCTTTTTCCCCACATCCTTGCCAGCATCTTTTGTTGGTAGATTTCTGTATGTGAGCCATTCTAACCGGGGTGAGGTGAAACCTCATTGTGGTTTTGATTTGCATTTCCCTGATTGCTAGTGACCTTGAACATTTTTTCATGTGCCTGTTGGCCATTTGGATTTCCTCTTTTGAAAAATGTGTATTGAGGTCCTTGGCCCATCTCTTAAGTGGGTTGTTGGTTTTGTTTTTGTGGAGTTTCTTGATCTCTTTGTAGATTCTGGTTATTAACCCTTTATCTGTTGCATAGTTTTCAACTATTTTTTCCCATTCTGTCGGTTGTCTCTTCATTCTCCTGACTGTTTCTTTTGCAGTACAGAAACTTCTCAATTTGATGCAATCCCAATAGTGGATTTTGGCTTTGACTGCCTGTGCCTCCCGGGTCTTTTCCAGAAATTCTTTGCCTGTGCCAATATCTTGAAGGGTTTCTCCAATGTTCTCTAATAACTTGATGGTGTCAGGTCGTAGATTTAGGTCTTTAATCCATGTTGAGACATAAGACCTCCTTCCCCTTCCCCTCCTCCTCTCTCTCCCCTTCCTCCTCCATTCCTCCTCCTCTTCTCTCTCTCTGCCTTTCGAACAATAAAAAAAAAATCAGTAAATCTCAAGCACATTAGTAGCAAAACTATGACAAAAGTCAAGGGCCCCTAGGCCTAAGTCAAATTGCTCCATGGTCCTATCTCCACTGGTTCTGAACTTGCACATGCCCAGTGTCTTCTGAAAGGCTGTAAAACTTCACTCTGCACTGAGCAAGCAGGAACAAACGTTCAGGGGCAGAGGAGGCTCTGACAGTCCTAACTTGACAACGTGAAGGGTAAGGTAGCCAGAAGGTACCCAGTAGAGGACAGCAGGAGCACTGAGCTTAGAATTTATCTCCTTTGACTCCAGTCCTGGTTCCCCTACCATCCACCTGTTGAATCCCACATGACTAAGCCTGTTTTCTCCACTGTAAAATGGAATTAGTGTTACCTTACCATTTTATTGTGAATACTGAAGGTGCAATAATTGACACCCATGAATCATAGCTCACCATATTCCAGTAACTCTAAGCACTTGCACAGAATCATCATCGTGTAACCCTTACAACGGCCCAGTGAGGAAAAATCCCGTTTGTCTCCGTGGTACAGAAGAGGAAACTAAACAGTTAAGTCCTTGCCCAAAGTCACACAGGAATCAATGCATCCTGGCAGTTTGGTTCCAGAGCTCAAAGTTGTGGTCATAGGAAGGTGTCCAAATCCTGCAGAAGCCCTGGCATGGACATGAAGTCCCCCAGACAGGCTACAGCATTGGTCTGGAGTTTCCAGGTCCCAGGTAGAGACCAAGCCAAATAAGCCCCAGCTGGCTCTGAAAATTGCCCAGTTGCAATGTGTAGTCTGAGGTTGGGCTGCTTGGCTCTGCTGCCACTTCACCACTGCTGTTCAACACCATAATTAACCAGAGCCGCCAGTACCTGGGGCCGGCAGGGCCCTGATGGAAGTACACTGGCCATAATTGTCACCATCTATCACCCAAATCCACAGAAGCTGACAGAGTGTGGTTCACAGCTTAAACAACCTGTTTCTCTGCAGAAACTAGGGCCACCAGCAAAGCTTGCCTTGCTAGGCATTTGAACAGGCAAATCAGACCAAATGGCCATGCGGACTTGCTGGTCACAGAAGGGAGAGGACCAGGGGAGGAGAAAAGCAGAGGGAGAGTACGACAGATGCTCACAGTCAGCCAGCTTGGTGTAAGACAGAGGAGAACAAGATGGCAGGAGTGTGTTTCTCACACTGAACTTTCGCAGTCTCTTAGAAGGGTCTCAAATTATCAGGCAGATAGACAGATGACCGATGGGCAATAAATGTTATCATATATATTTGTATACATATGCGTTGACACCCTGATATTTATGTTTTCATTGATGATACCATACAAAAATAAGCTGCTTTTAGGTTATTCAGCCTACCATTCCTGAGAAAGTACTACCATCTAATCTAACGGCCAAATCGCCTTAGCACCAGCCTGCAAGCTGTGAAGGACACTGCTCCATTTTCCATGCGATAATGTATATGGAATGTAGAGCAGTATGCTTGTTTAATAATAGCCATTACTACTAGTTTTGCTAACAAGATACTCATAAATGCCTGTGACACTGGCATTCCATATAGCTGCCTGCTGAGTCCCAGCACCACTTCTGATCCATAGCCCTGCTGATGTGCCTGAGAAAGCAGTGGAGGATGGCCCAAGTCCCTGGGCCCCTGCACCCATATGGGAGATCCAGAGCAGCTCCTGGCTTCAACCTGGCCCAGACCCACCTACTGTGGCCATCTGGGGAGTGAACCAGTGGATGGACGATCTCCCTCTCCCTCTAGCTCTGTAACTATCTTTCAAGTAGTATCTTTTAAAAAAAGATTATCTGTACAGGCTTCACAAAGTGTGCTTAGAGAAGGTGACATCTGAACTGGGCTCTGAGGGATGAGGAGCTCACCAGGCCAACAAGGAAGGGGATGGGTTTAAGTAGAAAGGAGAGGGTTCTTGACATAGGGACAGACATATACTCAGGAATGGCTGGAATACCCGGAATAACAGGGTTGGTGGGATATGAGGCCAAGGGGACCATGAGGCTCCAGAACAAGGAATTGTGCTTTATGTCATTGGCTGTGAGAGCCAGAGCCCCTCCTGGGCCCCATGACCCCAGGCCCAGATAGTTCTCCAAAGTTGCCTCTTTAGCAGGTAGCAGGATCCCATGGCAGACAAAAGGGAAGGGAGTTAAGTGGTGATAGAATTCCTTGGCAGAGTTCTAAATTATACAGTTTTTATTTAACTCTTAATACATGGGGATTTCCACCCCATCTATCCCCCACCAAGCCCACTTACAGGAGATTGGTGAGTAGTCATTTATGCCAAATTTACTATATTTAGAGAAAGCAGACTTTTGACTGAGCCACGATGTACAAACCAAGACAAGGAAGACACTGCTGTACTTCACCAAGACCCGTGCTTTTCTCTTCTTGCTGAGGCTGCCACTAGAGATTCTACATCCCAGCCTCTGTAGTTCAGATGCTCTTTGTACTTTTCCCAGTTGCCTTGGATTCCCTTCACTATTCGACTCTTCCTCCCCTGTTTGAGTGCTCTGATTCCAAGGGTTTGCACCTGCAACTTTCTTCGGTAGCCTGTCCTTGCTGAGAGAGCCCTGTACTTCAAGAGTGCCTGGGAGTTCAGGTTCCCAAGGGTAGCCCTTTAACGGAGTATGGAAGTCTGCACCCCTGGGCTACACTACACCACACCGGCGCTATGGTGTAGTGGCTTAACAGTTAAAGCTGGGGCCGGCGCTGTGGCGCAGGAGGTTAATGCCCTGGCATCCCATATGGGCACCCGTTCTAGTTCCAGCTGCTCCTCTTCCAATCCATCTCTCTGCTATGGCCTTGGATAGCAGTGGAAGATGGCTAAAAGTCCTTGGGCCCCTGCACCGCATGGGAGACTCAGAAGAAGATCCTAGCTTCAGATCAGCACAGCTCTGGCCATTGTGGCCATCTGGGAAGTGAACCAGCAGATAGAAGACCTCTCCGTCTCTACTTCTCTCTGTAACTGTCTTTCAAATAAATAAAAAAATCTTTAAAAAAAAAAAGTTAAAGCTACCACCTGCAGTGTTGGCATTCCATGTGGGTGCCCGTTTGAGTCTCAGCTGCTCTTCTGATCTAGCTCTCTGCTATGGCCTAGCAAAGCAGTAGAAGATGGCTTAAGCTCTCGGGCCCCTGAACCCACGCGGGAGACCCAGAAGAGGCTCCTGACTTCAGATAGGCACAGCTCCAGCCGTTGTGGCCAACTGGGGAGTAAACCAGCAGATGGAAGACCTCTCTCTCTAACTCTGACTTTCAAGTAAATAAATGAATCTTAATAATAAAAGAAAGCAATGCTGCACCCCTTGCCTTGGGGGTGGGCCATATTCAAAGGGGGTAGTTTTGGCTCCAGAGGCCAACTCTGAAATCCCACCATGCTTGTCTTCTCCTTTCTGGTT
Source organism: Oryctolagus cuniculus (assembly GCF_051225735.1). NCBI lineage: Eukaryota > Metazoa > Chordata > Mammalia > Lagomorpha > Leporidae > Oryctolagus > Oryctolagus cuniculus. The sequence goes on from NC_142877.1 coordinate 16,930,065, forward strand.
CTGCCACTGCTTTACTGCTTTCCCCTGGGAGCACATCCTAAAGCCATTCCCACATACCAGAGCTTGTCTCAGCAATTGATCCTGGAGAACCAACCAATCCTAAGATATTACAATTCCCTGGCCTTCCCATGAGACCCATCTGTGTTCCACCATGCTCCTTACAGGCTGATGGGAATAGAAATGACCCAGAGGGTTCTCTTGGAAGACACTTATAATGACAGGAGCTGCAAACAGCTGGATCAATGAGTTACTGCATGAAAGAAAGATACATGCCCATCAGGCATTCCACACTAGACTGAAGCAAGGGAGAAGTAAGCTTTTCCTGCCCTGAGCCACTGAACTACCTCCTTGATATGACAGCTGTATCATCCCCACTCAAAGTATCTTTATTTTAGCTCTCAGTCGGATCTAGAGTAGATGAGAAGCAATTGAGAACCATTTACGTCTCCAGAGAATCCAAGTAAGCCACAGCTGGGAACTTGGAGCACCTGTTCCAAGTGATTTAAGGCACCAGGATCCAAATTCCCAGAAGAGGATTCTGCATAAACTTCCAAGTATCTGGGATCTACTACAATTGTCCATCATCCCCACAGATTCTAAGGAAAATGATATTTTTCTGAAAAGATTTTTGTGTATGGAGAATCTGGATAACAAAAGAGAAGATAATGGTTGGTCAGAGTGAGAACCACCAAGGCAGTATGGTTGGGAGGTCAGAAGAGAAACAGGGACTGACACTGTGGCATTGTAGGTTAAGCCTCCACCTGCGGCACCACAGTCCCACAATTGAGTCATGAAGACATATCACTTAGGAGCCTTACAAGTTAAATCATAAGGCAAAAAGAAAGGATTACTAGCTGGTTTTTAATTCCTGAAATAAGCAAAACTAGAGAGCAAAAAGCCAAGATAGAAGAAAGAAGCCTATGGCACCTGTAATTTAATGAAGTATTTCCTTCTTCTAAAATAGTGTTTTTGAAAAAAATGGTGTTGGGGGCTGCAGTGCTGGCACCCCATATGGGCACTGGTTCTCATCCTGGCTGCTCCTTTTCCAATCCAGCTCTCTGCTATGGCCTGGGGAAGCAGTAAAAGATGGCCCAAGTCCTTGGGAGACCCGTAAGAAGCTCCTGGCTCCTGGCTTCAAATCTGCTCGGCTCTGGCTGTTGCGGCCATCTAGGGAGTGAACCAGTGGACGAAAGACCTATTTCTGCCTCTCCCTGTATCTGTAACTTTGCCATTCAAATAAATGAATAAAATATTAAAGGAAAGGAAAGGGGAAAAGTATAGGAGCTGTTTATCCAGGAGAGTTTGAAGAGCTAGGAGGTCAAAGAGCAGGAGAGAGGGTTTGGCGGGAGCATGCCATCTGGGAGGGGAAGACAACACAGATAGAGATCAGGAGAGGACAGCAATTGGGAAATGTCATGGTGTTTTTCTACGCAATACGGACTTCCTCCATTTCTGGCATTTCTTTAAGAGACTAAGTGCAGACTCGAAATACTCACAATTGATTTGATTACAAGACTATTGCTGAAAATTTATCTCCATAAAAACAACTAGCCAATTGGAAATCCTAAATGAGTTAGGATTTTACTCCTTTCACGCCACAGGAACCAGAAGCCCAGGAAGGTTCACTCATAAGCTCCATGAATCCCAAGGAAACTGCCTGAAAATCAAGTTGGGAGAGACACTAACCTTACTCATGATAGGAGGGAACGAGTGGCGCCAGTCAGCCAGGAATCCACACTGCCCAGCCACAGCAACCCACGTTAAATAGTACCGGGTAAACCGGCCCAACTGGTGTTCTGGATACCTACAGCTGCAGCTGTCTTAGGCTTACGTTGCTCCTCCCCACCAGATTCTTCTTAAGGTGATTACCCCAGGTTGGCCGGGAGGAAGCCTATCCCAGAGGCCAGTATCAGGCCATAGAATGTTCTTCCGGGAAAAGGCAGCACATGGCCCAACTCAAAATCTCCTAACAACTTTCAGGGGTCTCCGGCATTCGGCAGCACAGTCATTCATTCCCATGATTTTTGGTATAATGAAATAATTGCAGCTCCAACAAATTTCCTGAACTTCTACTTTCACCATCCCATTCAGTGCACCCCTAGCCATTCACCTGTGTCTTGGGCACTTGGTTTCACTACCTTCTAGGCAATTTAACTAATAACACATTTGATTTTTCAGCTGATGCTGGTATCTCTGAGGACAGCTATTGCCTTTATCCTCAAAACATCTCTCTTGCACTCATAAATATAAAGATTTCTGACATGCAGGATCTTCAGGATTATCTGATTTATGGAGAATGCTTGGTAAATGTTTGTTGACTGAATGAATGAAATAATTCATCAATCATATCAACCAGATTTGAGTTGATGGCAATCACAGTCTCTAGGTACAGCAGGTCACAGTGCTCCTCATTGGTATTCAGGTGTTCCCGCTAACACTCATCTTTGTGCTCAAATTTCCCCAGTGCTTACAACTAGGAGCCACCCGAGAGCTGGCCAGCTCCAGCTAGAAAGACAAAGACTGGGAAATGAAGCCAGAGCTGCAACGTGTCCCGTCTACTTCTAGATTGCTACGAAAGCCCCAGTGACAAATATCTCAACCTTTATGCCAAATGCAAATCTAGCATCTGAATTTTGGTCCAGAAAATATACTTTCCTTGATTCACATAAGGAGCAAAACACAGGCCCTAGATCCATATCTACACCCACTCCCCTGATTCCCAGCTCAGTGGCTTTAATCATGTTGTGGAATATTCCTAAGCCTCAGTTCCCTTATCAGTAAAATGGACATGACAACATCTACCCAACAGAAAGTTTGTGAAGATTAATAGAGATGATCCATGTGAACTCTCAACCCAGTGTAGGTAGTGCTCCCTCCCTTCCTGGCTGATGGAACACACAAAAAGGAAAAAAAGGAAGCCATCTGTGATGACACATCTGGATGACACAAAGAGGAGAGAGCTATAGGTCTGGTGATCTTCAGTTTTACCTGAGTAAAGAACAGAGTGATGCCCAAACTTGCTGGACAAAATGGGATCTCCCCAGAAGCTCATTCATCACCCAAAGACGTAGTGTTGACAAGGGTAGGAGGAAAGAGCCTGATTCCTCTGTGCTGTACACCTATCTCTTAACACAAGGATGAAATGATAGTTTTGTCCACTTACCTTAAGTGGACAATTTACATTTGTGACTCAATTTGTAATGGAAGAGAAAGATGCTATTTATTCATGGGTTTTTCTTTATTGTGGGAGTGGTAGAAGAAATTTACATAGCTAAAAGGGATCTCTTTGATAGGAACAGAGAAAGGATCGAACTATTTTTTGTGAAGTTGTTCCAACTGAGATATTGTTGATAAAGCTGAAAAACCTCCAGTTTGGCAATAACCACCTTCCTGGGTGTTGTCTAGTCACACTCTCCAGACACCACAGCAACCTCTTGAGAAACATCCACATCCATTCAGGTGGTCTCATGCCTGAGTGAAGAATATAATTGTTACCTTAAAAGAAATCTGTGTGTTAAAATTATACAGTGTGTCAAAATACAGCATTCTCAGCATGATATTTAAATTTGCATGGGTTTTTTACTCCTTTTCATAATATTTAAATAGTTTGACTATGAGACTAAACCACTTAAAAAGGCAAGTTTACTTATAGCTTTGATAGCCCTCCATACAAACCCTCATTTGGAGTTTGAATTCTCTTTTAGAAACTGCTCTTTCAGATTATCAGAGAAGAGGGAACTGACACCAACAACGTAGATAGTTTTAATTCAAAAATTCCCTTGAATTAAATTATTTCACTATTTCTGGGAGAAAATAACCCAGGGACCAGAATGACCTGGATAATTGCTTTCATTATTTAAGTCATTCCGCTAAATGTGACTTCAATTGCTGGCCATTCAGAATTTTTGAGGGAGACATATAAGAAAATCAAAACACTCAGAATAATATTTAATATTTTTCACTAGATTCACAGCCACTCTCCTGATGGAAAAGGTCAACGGCTTATTTAAATAACCGAAAAATCTTAGAACTAGAAGAAATCTCATAGTCAACATTTCTATAGAGCCTTTCAATTTATATATTAAAAAAAAAAAAGCTGTTTACAAGAACATTTTATCTTTTGATCCTAGTAACCACCACATGAGACACAAATCCTGATCTCCAGGTTTACAGGTGAGAAAATAGCTTCAGAGAGGGGAATGTTTTATTCAAGGTCATACAATAAATAAGTGACAAACTGGGATTGGACCCCGAATCTCCTAACCCAATGTCCAGAGCTCTTTTCCCTGCAATGTGGCTAAATCTAGATATCTCCAAGGATCGGAGTGAGAACCAGTGAGTGGCCTCTCATGGTGATGGCAGCAGCTGGTGCTAGCTACATCCTGACTCAACTCAGCCAAATGTTGGAGTAAATTCATGCAAATGCCTGTGCCCCAATCCTGACAACTTGTAAGAATCTCTGATGAGTAGACCTAGAACCGTCCATTTTTAAAAGGCTTCCAACTTTTTGATCTGGCCACAGAAGTGAGATGACGAAGAGAACAGCATCATTTGGAACAGGTTGCAGTAAGATGCACACATGTCAACGTGGCTCTAAGGCCTGCTGCCTTCAGAAACTGACCTGTGGCTAAGAGAAAGTCAATTGGAGTGCCAAGTCTGAAAGATGCAAATACCACCTGGCCTGGTCAGATGAGGTACCTAAGAATTATATGCCACCGGTTCAGGCATGGATTCTGTGAAGGAACCACGCCTAAACCCAAGAGGGCAGCTGTGGTAGTATCCAGTTCCTCTTGAGAATTTCAATGAGGTGTCATTCAATAAATGTTCTGGGTTTTTGTTTTTGTTTTTGTTTTTGTTTTTGTTTTTACAGGCAGATTAGAGAGAGAGAGAAAGGTCTCCCTTTTCCGTTGGTTCACCCCCTAAATGGCCGCTACGGCCAGTGCTGCACTGATCCGAAGCCAGGAGCCAGGTGCCTCCTCCTGGTCTCCCATGTGGATGCAGGGCCAAGCACTTGGGCCATCCTCCACTGCCTTCCCAGGCCACAGCAGAGAGCTGGACTGGAAGAGGAGCAACCGGGACAGAATCCAGCGCCCCAACCCGGGGTGCCAGCGCTGAAGGCGGAGGATTAGCCAAGTGAGCCACAGCACCGGCCAAATGCTCTGGTTTTAAAACAAAGCAAGTTCTCCAAAGGATTTTGACAGTTAGCATCATTGTCCTAGATTGATTGAAATACACTGCAGGTCTGTCTTCAGCTACAGTAGTCACAGCCCATTCAGCTAGACATGCCTGGTTTCAAAATCCTATGTTTTCTGAGTCTAATATCACCTTGCAGCCCAGTGGCACTGCGGATTCATGTGGAGCCTAGAATGGATGATCTTTTCTAATTACAGTAAATGCTAGCTAGTTCTTCTTTGTGCTGTGCTTGAATGGGGAAGTTCACGAACCAAGGAGCACCCTGGAAAGCAGGGGCAAAAGTGGGAGTCCAAAGGAAAGGCTGCACATGGAAGACTTAGCACAAGTAAGTAACTTAGAGGGTTCTTCAAAACTATGGGTTACAATAATCTGACGACTGACAAGCCAAGAATTCTTAAGATAATAACAATACCTTTAATTGAATGAACCTTTTTCTCTTTTGGTTAAACAAACATATTACCTGTGTTTGCACAGATACATTTGTATGTGGAGCACTGCAAGAAAGAACATTCACCAGGCTCTCAACACCTGGTTATCTTGGCAGGGGTTAGAGGCTTGGAGAATGTCAGAGACATAACTGCTTTTTCTTTTATATAGCCACTATGTGTTCTGTAATTTGAAAAACATAAAGAAATTAAATAAATTGATATATAAATTCACAAGCAGCCAAACATAAGAATTAAAAACTTAGTAATTTATAGTTAACATTATACGGTGACATAAATATCGGTAGGAAGTTATGGATGTGTTCTATAAACCTGGAGTAGAGTTATTTTATACATATTTGCATTTCCTGTTCCTTCTGATATAAGACTTTAAAATCTTGTCTAATGTCCACAGAGCTGTCTTGCTGAGTTCATTAAATACTCCTTTCCCCACAAGGAAAAAAAAGAGGTAATCTATAAATAATTCAAATAAATAGCTGAGTTTATAGGAAAGAAAGGAGACCTTTCAGATCTCAGAATTGAAGGGGGCACCATCTGCAAACCAGGTGGTTCAAGGGAGGACGCTGATTTAGCTCCCCTGGATAACGGAGAAAAACTGGTATTTGTCTTTCTGCGCCTGGCTTATTTCACTCAAGATGAAGTCCTCCAGTTGCACCCGTTTTATGCAAATGATAGGATTTCATTCTTTTTACATATACCGACTGTGTGCATGAGTTCTCCTTCAAATATAGTGTTTTGTCAAACTTTGTTTTAAATCTCTGTCAAACATATTGTTAGGAATGATATACTACCATAGTTTTAATGAGTTGTGACAATTTTAAAATTTGCTGTACATGAGTGAAATAGACATTTTCCTTAGATTATTGTTTACAGCCCTTGCCTATATTCCTGTTGAACTATGGTCTTTTTACATTTTATTTGCTGAACCCTTTACTCGGTGGAGCATTGAGCATTTGACTATAATGTAAATTAAAACTATGTAATCTTTAAAAAGAGAGAGAAAGAGAGAGAGAGGGTACTGAGCATCCCAGGATGGGCAGTGGCTCTGGCACAGGTCCTAGATGATGGAGAACCAGACATTAATGACCATGAGCAGAATGCTTTACTGAAGAACTGGCAAAAAAGGCAATCAAGAAAAAATATGTAAAATAAGTAAAATAAGGAAATGTAAGAAGGAAGCATGAGAAAATAAATTGGGCAATGCATGGGTAAAACTAAATGAGGAAGTTATGAAATAATTACAGTAATGAGGGTGAGGATGAAAAAGCTAGACTCATATTCTAGACCGTGATTACTTACAAAATAGGAGGCATGATCATAGTCAAGCATTCCTGAGGCTGTGGATCCTCTGGAAATAAAGAAAAACTTTGACTACTCTATGTCAAGAATAGATATTAAAATTTTAAGAGTAGCCACTAAAATGAAGCCTACCTCGTGAAAGTGAAAAAAGTAATAAAGATAACACTTTCCAGCAGAGTGAGGGAAAGGAGAAAGAAAACAAAGCCGCACAACAAAATGGATGCAGTGGAAGACACTGTACTTAGTGAAATAAGCCATTCGCAAAAAGCCAAAGATCATGTGTGCCCTGATCTGTGATAATTAATAGAGCACCCAATAATGTAACATCTAGGAGTGAAATCGACATTTCAAGATTCAATGATTGTTTACAGCCCTTGTCTCTACTGTTCAGGAACTTACTATTTGTCAAACTCTTGATTTAGTGTAATACTAATTTTATGAGTATAAAACAAACTGCAAGTAGATCATTGTAAAAAGTAAGAGAAATGGGGCCGGTGCTACGGCGTAGTAGGTTAAGCTTCCACTTCCAGTGCCAACATCCCATATGAGTGCCAGTTCTTGTCCTGGCTGCTCCTCCTCCAATCAAGCTCTCCACTTACGGCCTGGAAAGCAGTGGAAGATGGCCCAAGTGCTTGGGGCCCCTGCAGCTGTGTGGGAGACCCAAAAGAAGCTCCTGGCGCCTGGCTTCAGCCTGGCTCCGCTCTGGCATTGCAACCATTTGGGGAGTGAACCAGCAGATGGAAGACCTCTCTCTGTCTCTCCCTCTCTCTGTTTGTAACTCTGCCTCTCAAATAAATAAATCTTTTTTTAAAAATCAAGAGAAAGAATAAGAAAGGAAGGAGGAACGAGGGTGGGAGCCTGGGTGGGAGAGAGGGTAGGTGGGAAATATCACTGTGCTCTTAAATCTGCATAGATGAAATACTTGAAATTTGTTCACCTTAAAAATATTTTTTAAAGTAAATAATAAAAAAGAAAACAAAGCAGCAGTAAACTAAAGACCTCCCAAAATAGAAATGAATACAAACACAAGGGGGCTTCACAAAGTTTGTGGGGAAAAAAAACTGAATTAGAAGTTCAGGGGCAGGCATTTAGCAGAGCAATGAAGACAGTTTAGGATGCCTGGTGCCAGTCCTGGCTCCCCTCCTGATTCCAGCTTCCTGTAAATTCGCACCTCCCTAGGCAGTAGCAGGTAGTGGTTCAAGGACCTGATCAGGTTCCTGTTGCCCTCAAGGGCGATCCAGATGAAGTCCCAGGCACCAGGCTTCAGCCTGTCCCTGCCCTCTCTGCTGTAGACATTTGGAAAGTAACCCAGCAGATGAAAGATTCTCATTCCCTCTCTCTCTCTTCCCCGCCCCCGCCCTTTCAAATAAATAGAAAATAAATAAATGTTTTAAAGTTTATAATGATGCTTATTTGGTAAAAAAAAATTTTTGAAATCCATGCACCATGTTTCTCATAATACACATTTTCAATGAAGTTTTTGAAGCTCCCCTCCCCATCAGTAAGGACAATAAAAGTAAGTTCAAATTCAGAGACTGTCAAACATTGCTGTTTATTCATGATATACCTAAAACACAAGTACACAAGAGTTTGAAACCAAAGGCATCCTCCGACTCCAGGATTTAGCCTGGCTCAGCCCCAGCCATTGCTGCCATCTGGGGAGTGAACCAGCAGATGGAATACCTTTCTCTCTATCTCTCCCTCTGTCTGTTGGTAACTCTACTTTTAAATAAAGTCTTTAAAGGAAAAAAAAAAGCTTATGTGGCTCCATAAATATCAACTTAAAACATCATAAATTCGGGCTGGCACTGTGGCATAGCAAGTTAAGCTGCCATCTGCAATGCCAGCATCCCATATGGGCACCGGTTCGAGACCCAGACACTCCACTCTGATCCAGTTCTCTGGTAATGCTCCTGGGAAAGCAGCAGAAGATAGTCCAAATGCTTGTGTCCCTGCACCCACGTGGGACACCCAGAAGAAATTCTTGGATTCTGGGGCCAGACCAGTGGCTCACTTGGTTAATCCTCTGGCTGTGGCACTAGCATCCCATATGGGCGCCGGCTCTAGTCCTGGTTGCTCTTCTTCCAGTCCAGCTCTCTGCTGGGCCCCAGGAGGGCAGTGGAGGATGGCCCAAGTCCTTGGGCCCCTGAACCTGCATGGGAGACCAGGAGGAAGCACCTGGCTCCTGGCTTCGGATCTGCGCAGAGCCGGCCGTTGCAGCCATTTGGGGAGTGAACCAACGGAAGGAAGACCTTTCGCTCTGTCTCTCTCTCACTGTCTATAACTCTACCTGTCAGATGAAAGAAAGGGAGAGAGAGAGAGAAAGGAAGGAAGGAAGGGAGGGAGGGAGGGAGGGAGGGAGGGAGGGAGGGAAGAAGGAAGGAAGGAAGGAAGGAAGGAAGGAAGGAAGGAAGGAAGGAAGGAAGGAAGGAAGGAAGGAAGGAACTCCTGGATCCTGGCTTCAGATCCACCCAGCTCTGTCTGTTGCAGCCATTTGGGGAGCAAACCAATGGATGGAAGACCTCTCTCTCTCTCTGCCTCACCTTCTCTCTGTGTGTAACTCTGACTTTCAAGTAAATAAATAAATCTTTAAAAAAAATCAATAGAGGGCTGGTCCAATAGTGGGCTAAGCCTCCGCCTGTGGTGCTGGAATCCCATATGGGCACTGGTTTGTGTCCAGGCTGCTCCTCTTCCAATCCAGCTCTCTGCTATGACCTGGGAAAGAACTGAAAAATGGTCCAAGTTCTTGGACCCCTGCACCCAGTGGGAGATGTGGAAGAAGCTCCTGGCTTTGAATTGGCCCAGCTCTGGCTGTTGCAGCCATTTGGTGAGTGAACCAGCAGATGGAAGACCTCTCCCTCTGTCTGTAACTCTATTTCTCAAATAAATAAAAAATAAATCTTTAAAGAAATCATCAATAATAAGACAAATTACTACAAAAATGGTAAAAAGAAAAACTACAAAAATAGTAATTCTTAAGCAAGATGCAAAACAGAAACTTTGAACAAAGTCCAACCTGGGAAACTAGATTTACAACCTATAACAGCTGTTAAGAATCCAGAATCCCCAAGAAAAGATGAGCAGATAACGTAAAGTACCATGAACAGGAATCATCAAGTCACAGAAACAGAAACCCATATACTCAATAAATATAACAAAGAAAGTCAGCTTTCCCAGTAAACAAAGGAATGGGAATTCGAAAAGGAAAAGAGTATCATTCAGTGTTTATTAGACTTGCACATTTAAGGAGTTGGATAACCCCGAATGCTGTAAATGTGTACCAGTTGCACTGCTGATGGGAGTATCATCCAGCCCACCCCTACATAACCCTTACTACGCAGGCCACGCCCAGAGCAGCTCCACACCTACTCTCACAGCCTTGCCCAAGGAGACAGGGTGTTCATTGCTGCAATTTGTATAACAGAGAAAATTAACCTAAAAATCTCCCAGTGGAAGAACAGATAAACTGTGGTTTATTCATACAACCTTTAAAGTAAAAGAGACAGTTTATGTGAATCAAAATGGGTAACTCTGAAGGACATTATGGTGGGGTAGGGGAGGAAGTTGCGACTGATATGTGCAGCAGGATACCAAATGTGTACATTTTTGCAGCATGAACCCCAGCAGTTAGTACTGCGGCAGGATCCATACATATGAATAGAAGCACTAACTCCACTGACGTGGGGGAGGAAACAGGACCCAGTGACTCTGGAGCTCTGGTTGCCTCTCAGGAAGGAAGGAAGGAAGGAAGGAAGGAAGGAAGGCAGGCAGGCAAGGGAAGGGATGCACCTTCCATTCCCTGTTTTAGAAAAAGCTCAGAAGCGGGGGCCCGCGCTGTGGCGCTGCGGGTTAATGCCCTGGCCTGAATCGCCGGCATTCCCATATGGTCGCTGGTTCTAGTCCCTGCTGCTCCTCTTCCAATCCAGCTCTCTGCTATAGCCTAGGAAAGCAGTAGAGGATGGCCCAAGGCCGGCGCCGCGGCTCACTAGGCTAATCCTCCGCCTTGCGGCGCCGGCACACCGGGTTCTAGTCCCGGTCGGGGCGCTGGATTCTGTCCCGGTTGCCCCTCTTCCAGGCCAGCTCTCTGCTGTGGCCAGGGAGTGCAGTAGAGGATGGCCCAAGTCCTTGGGCCCTGCACCCCATGGGAGACCAAGAAAAGCACCTGGCTGTGGGGAGCAACCGGACTAGACTGAGTTACTGGAATTAAGACTTATTCTATGCATCTGCTCTCCCACAATATGGCGCTGGGAGAGAAGGAAACAGCTTCCGCACAGCTGCCTCCAGTTCAACCAATTAACTGTAGGACTTGCTCCTGATTGGAGAGCAGCGTACTCGGCGTGTGGGCAGCCGAGTTGGGATTGGCGGAGGAGGACTATAAAGGAGGAGAGAGACGGCATGCACCAGGAACATCTATGGGGAACATCTAAGGGAACCCGTGCAGCCCCCAGAGAACCGGCCGGCGGTGTGCCGCTCCCCTGCGGAAGTGGGGAATGCGGCCAGGGGGAACTGCCCTTCCACGGAGGTGGAAGGGATAGTAGCCAACCCGGGAAGAACCAGCAGCAAACCCGGGGAGGGCCGAGCAGACAGAAAGAACAGCGCAGGGTCCTGTGTCGTTCCTCCACGAAGAGGGGGAGCGACATAATGGTGCCGTGACTCGGATAGGAAACCTAGGACGGATAGGAAACTTAGGACGGATATGAAACTCAGGAGGGAAGAAACGGGAAGAAATGGGAAAAATACCGGAGAGAGAGACTAGCAAACAGCCTAGGGAAAAGCCGGACGAAAAGGGTGCCGGAAGAAGCTATTGAAAGCCTAGGCATAGACTCGGATACGGACTACGGGGGGAAGCTGGGAGAAATCTCTAAGGTCGAAAGCGAAAGTGAAAGCTAGAACAAACAGACTCGGACGCGGACTGTGGGGAGAGGCCAGGAGAAATGAGGGAGGAATATTGTTGGAAGAAAACTTAGGGAAACATACCGGGTAGAGAAAAATGTTAGGGAAATTGAAGCCGCGGGGGGCAGGCCGAGGCTGAAACGAAAACCACTTTGGGATTCTCAAGTTAGCCCGGGAATAGGGGGTGAAAAGTTGAAACCAGAAGCTGAAACGTGAGCCTGGTTGGGATCCGTCTGATTAGCCCGGGGAGCAAAGGACGGGAAGCCAAACCGTGGGGCGGAGACGTATGCTGGGTTGAATTCGCCAGGCTAGCCCGGGGAACTTAGATTGAATGCTAGTGGCGGACACGTAAGCTACGCTGTGTTACTCGCGGAAGCCGCCGCGTGCAGAGAGAGCACGGGGCGTGAATAGATAGGGAACGGGGCTGGCGTAGGCCGTGGTGCAGACGCAAAGGGCGTGGAGACCGCGGAGCGCGCGAAGCCAAGCCGCGCAAAGCCGAGCCGCGCAGATGAGGCGCGGGCTGAAGCGGCGCAGAGCCGGGAACCCGCCGGTGGGGCGAGGCGCCGGGAAGCTGCGGGGATAAGAGAAACAGAAGTTTAGAAGTAAGATGAGAGAAATAGGAATGCTGGAAGATAGAAGTAAAATGGGAGAAATAGGAATGCCCGGAGATAGAGAAATAGAGAAATAGAAAGGCCTCCCTACAACACTGCACTGTGAGAGCTTGGATTCGGTCTGCCTGATTAAGTGAGGCGATGAGCACGATGAGCACCTGCGGCGGATAGCAGCTTATGCGCCGCAGGTCACCGAAGACAGGCACGAATTAACATCAGTAAGGCCTCCCCACAAAAAGGCAATGAGAAGGCTTGGATTCGGTTTGCCTGATAGGGCTTGTAAGTCCCCTGCAGGCAGAGCAGAGCATGCGCTGCAGGGCACCGAACACAGGCACGCATCAGCGCCTAAAAACCTCCTCACAACATGGCGAAGAGAGGACCAGGATTCGGTTTGCCTGATTGATAGGACTTGTAAGAGCCTGTGGCAACTCTAGCAAGTAGAGCAGAGTGTGTGCCGCAGGACACCAAAGACAGGCGCGTATCAACGCCAAAAAATAAAAAGAAAAGGGGATCTGTGGGGAGCAACCGGACTAGACTGAGTTACTGGAATTAAGACTTATTCTATGCATCTGCTCTCCCACAATATGGCGCTGGGAGAGAAGGAAACAGCTTCCGCACAGCTGCCTCCAGTTCAACCAATTAACTGTAGGACTTGCTCCTGATTGGAGAGCAGCGTACTCGGCGTGTGGGCAGCCGAGTTGGGATTGGCAGAGGAGGACTATAAAGGAGGAGAGAGACTGCATGCACCAGGAACATCTATGGGGAACATCTAAGGGAACCCGTGCAGCCCCCAGAGAACCGGCCGGCGGTGTGCCGCTCCCCTGCGGAAGTGGGGAATGCGGCCAGGGGGAACTGCCCTTCCATGGAGGTGGAAGGGATAGTAGCCAACCCGGGAAGAACCAGCAGCAAACCCGGGGAGGGCCGAGCAGACAGAAAGAACAGCGCAGGGTCCTGTGTCGTTCCTCCACGAAGAGGGGGAGCGACACCTGGCTCCTGCCTTCAGATCAGCACGCTGCGCTGGCCGAAGCGCGCCGGCTGCAGCGGCCAATGGAGGGTAAACCAACAGCAAAGGAAGACCTTTCTCTCTGTCTCTCTCTCTCACTGTCCGCTCTGCCTGTAAAAAAAAAAAAAAAAAAAAAAAAAAAAAAAAAAAAAAAGAAGAAGAAGAAGAAGATGGCCCAAGTCCTTGGGCCCCTGCACCCACTTGGGAGACCCGGAAGAAGCTCCTAGCTTCGGATCAGCACAGCTCCAGCCATTGCAGCCATCTGGGGAATGAACCAGCGGATGGAGGACCTCTCTGTCTCTACCTCTCTCTGTAACTCTTTCAAATAAATAAAAATAAATCTTTTAAAAATAATAAATAAATAAAAAGCTCAGAAGCGAAATGTGTAAGCCTCAGACCTGGCTATCTGTTCTATTGTATACATATATATATATATGTTAATTTATGTATTTATGTTAGTTAGGAAGTCAGATATGAGCTTATGTATGTGTGACAAAGCACTAAGGAGACATCTAGGTCCTGCATATGCATCTCAAAGTCATCCCGATAACATTCGAGGGGCAGCCCAATATCTGCACTTGAAATATCCTGCCCAGCCACTTCTGCCCAATAACCTGCCAGGTTGGGGGGCCTCGCCCTGCTGCTTGATAACCTTCCAGGTGCAGCCCAGCATCTGTACTTCAAACATCCTACTGAACTTCCAGGGGGTCCTGCCCATCCTTCCTGTAACTGGGGCAATGCCAGCCAGGCTTCCTCCCGTCTGATAACTTCAGGGGGAAAACTCAGATAAGAATTTTTCATATTTACATCCAAAAAGTCCTTTGTTCCAGGAGGAGCAGAGGTGGGGAGGCAAGACTGATCCCCTTAAAAACCCCCGGCCTCAACCAGACTGAGCGCTCAGCCCTCTGCCTCTCTTCTGAGCTGCCCGCCTGGCCTGGCCAGGTGTATTCTCTCCACTCATCCATGTAACCTCACTCTCCCCCAATCTGAGTGACTGGGCACTCTCTCTCAGGTCCTTCTGGAGAGGTGCCCATCTGTTCTTACGGATGTCCCTGCCCTAATAAACCTTGCTATTTGCTTTCCACTTATTCTCTGTCTCACGCCTGAATTCTTTCTTGCACGAAGACAAGGACCCTTGCAGTTCTCCGGTAACATTAATGTAGATCAATTTATACAGCTATACCTCAGTATCTGAGGGTTCCAGGAGACCCTGTGGACACTAAAATTCTTGGAGGCTCCAGTCACTTATAAAACAGCATAAGATCTGCAGGGAAGCCAGGAGCCTCCTGTATACTTTAAATCACCTCTAGATTACTTATAACACCTAATTCTATGTAAATAGTTGTTACACTGTGTTGTTTGGGAAATAACAACAAAAACCGCAGACACAATTTTTTCCCCAAATGTTTTAAATTCCTGGTTGCTCAGTTCACAGATATGGAATCCATGGATGTGGAGGGCTGGGTGTATAAACACACACACACACACACACACACACACATACGTCCTCATATATGCGTATATATATATATGCTGCTTGCAACGGCTCTTAAAAGTTGGAAGTGCTACATTGGACGCTCAGGGAGACATGAAGAAAGGGAGAGACAGGAGAGGGTGTATGGAGGAATCCTTAAGGAGGGTCAGTAAGGGGCTCCTGGGTAACCACGGCCTAATAAAGAGGTCACAGGACAAGCGAGAAGAGGGGCTTGGTGGGTAACGATAGGACAAGTGATGGTCTCCATGAAAGGAGGAAAAGGCTCAGTGACAGGAAGGGCAGGTGTTCGGTGGCTTGAGAAGCAGTGCTGAAGGGAGGCAGCCTGTGCAGAGGGGCCTGACCCTCTGTCCACCTCTTAGGTCTATGATGTGTTATGACCTCAGGATTCCCTCCCACCAAACGTGATGGCAAAGCAGGCAAGTTGAACACTTCCCGACTGCCGGGTGCAGATGCTCCCACTCCCTGGAACACTGTTATTCTATACAACAGAACAACTCCAGGCGCAGAGTGATCAGGTGGTTGCACAGAAGGAAGCCCTACCCTTCCAGCTCTGATTCCAAAGCGGGGGCTCCTGCTCTTTCCCCTCTACTACACACTTGTGCTTGACTTGAAGTACGTCTCTTACAAGTTTCCTGTTTCCTCCAACAGACCCCAGGCAGCTTCAAGATGGCTGCAGAGAGGTTTTTGTTTCCTGCCTTTCCCTCTATGGTCAGAAGATAGCATGATTTGGAAAGAAAGCTTGAGACACGGTTGGGGCAAGCATTAGGCACAGTGGTGGGGTGCCACTTAGGATGCCCACAATTCCACATCAGAGTGCCTGGGTTCAGTTGATCTCAGGGAGCACAACACTCTGGCAGGGACAGATGTCCTCAGTCCCCAGGGTCAAGACCCCCTGCTTCCTGAACTGGCAAGAAGAAGTCTAAAGCGCTGAGCCCTCTCCATGGAGAGAGCACTTTTGGGAGCTGACCCTGGGTTTTAAGCTCCGCGTGCTGAGGAAGGCAAGCTGGAGGCTTGCCTCTGGTTTGATTCAAAGGCAGAAGCATGGACAACCAGAGGCTCCGTTCAACCAGCCCTTTGCTTGCCGCTCCTTGATTTTCAGTCTTGGCGAAAAAAAATGGGTTCCAGTTTCCACTTGAGCTGCAGTGATTCTAATTGCACCCTCAGGAAGGAAATCGGGGCTCAAATTAGAAAACTAAAAGTAAAAAATAACCAGGCAGCAGCAGCAACAACAACCAAGAAATCCTTTATCTGGTCAACCAGCTCTGAAACACATTGGAGACATAAATAATCCTCTGGCTGGTGGGGTCTTGACTTTTCGTCTTGGTGTTTAGTGTCCAGGCACTGCTGAGAGCCACCAACGCCAGGGAAGGGCCTGGCACCCACGTCATGTCTCCGACACGGGCAGTGAGCTCCAGAGGCCTGGGCCCAGTTTTTCTCCATTTCACAGACTTGCTGAGTTCTTTCTCCCTCCTTTTCTCTTCCCTCTTTCTTTAACTTCCTGATTTCTAAGATCTTTGTCAATCCTGATTTTTACAACTGTGAGCTGACTGTGTGCCAAGGTGAAGTTGAGACCACAGAGGTGTATATGGTGAGTTAACAGCCTCTGACATCCAGTGAATCAAGGCCTACATCGTGCAATGGGGATCGAGAGTGAAAAAAGACCTCCAAATTCTGGAGGGCAGCATGAGCAGGCTATGGTGAGCAGGGACTATTGTAGATGAGGGAAATGACAGAAGCCAACAACCCCAGCAACAGACTCTGTATTCATTGTGCCCTATTGGTTACAAGTCACAAAAACTCAACTCAAACTAGCTCAAAGTAAAAAGCCTTTGATAGAAAGGCAGCAACAGGGATGCAGACTTGAGACACAGGACAGAGCCAGAAATTGTGGGGTTGGCCTCCAGGACTCTCACCTCCGCTTTCTTTGTTGTGTTGCATTCCAATAGACTTCTTCCACACAGTGGGCAAGACAGCTATGGGAGACTGCTTCACACAGTCTGAAAACTCATGATCTAAGGGAATGAGAACTTGTCCTCCAAGTTGGAAAAATCTACAGAAAATTCTCACTCTTGGGAGTGAGGGGGTTGGCAGCTGCTGTGGTTCCCATCAGAACGATACGGAGTGAGGCAGGTGTCCTTCTCACGGTGAGGAAGGGATGCCACATCAGGGAAAAGGGGGAACAGATTCTGGGAAGACAGCAGCATCTAAAATTGTACTTCACATCTGTGAACCCCATTTTACAGATGAGAAGACAAGGCGCTGGCTAAGTAACCGGTACAAGACTACATGTTAAAAGGTGGCAAAGCCAGACCCTAACTCAGGTTCACCTGGTCAAGTGCACTGCCCAGAGCTGTTGCTATGTTTTCTTTTGATTTAAAAAACAATTTATGCAAATATTTCTCAGAATGTGGGTAAAATTTTAAATAATAATAACCAAATACAAATCACCATCATTCCTTTCTGTATCTATGGCAGATACTGGACATTTACTCTTTTTTTTTTTAATTTATTTTATTTTTCACAGGCAGAGTGGACAGTGAGAGAGAGAGACAGAGAGAAAGGTCTTCCTTTGCCGTTGGTTCACCCTCCAATGGCCGCCACGGCCGGCGCGCTGCGGCCGGCGCACCACGCTGATCCGATGGCAGGAGCCAGGTACTTATCCTGATTACTCTTTGATTCTTTGTACTTTTGACTAAGCCAAGCAAACACAGAAGGACCAAAGCTATAATAAATGCCCCTGGGGTCCTGCCCAGACCCCCTGACAGACTGCACTGCTCATCCTCCACCCCCACTACTGTGTGTCTGCTGCTAATGGTTCACAGCTGACCCAAGAGGCCTGGAAGATTCTGTCCCTTTCAGCACCCTGCAGTCAGACTGACTACAATGGGATCATAAAAGCCCAGCTCAACTCCCTCCAGGGTCCTGTGAAAGCAGATGGGATCTGGATTTCTATTGGAAGGTCCTCTTTGACACCATCCCCTCCCCTGACCTGCTTTCTTCACCTCCTTGGAGATTTCCTTCAACTTAGAGCTGCTTGTCTCTGGCCTTCCCTGCAGAGAATGCAATTTGGCAATGACCCAGTGCACTTTAATTGTCCCGAGGCGTGGGTTCTGACCAAATGCTTGGGGAAGGTGGGGTGGGCCAAGCCCAGCCAACCACCAGCATTCGCATCTCAGCATGGTTTCGTGGCTTTCTGTTCTTTTTCATTCTTGCAATAACTCTTATGAAGTGCTAAGAGCTGTGTTTCCTGGTTTTAAAAGCCAATTACTTTATACATTTCTTTACTCATATATTTATAGAATCATTAAGGCTCTGGAGAAAAACATGCATTATTCAGTTAAATTTTAGTGCATTTTATGAGAATAAAGTATATGCTGTAGTAGAAGTCTTAATTTAAGGATTCATGAAGGTTTTGAACTTATTGATTATCATATTCTCCCCATTCTATGACACACAATTTAATGTTTTTGCAAGGCTTAGAGTCAATGAATACATTTGGTAAATGTTTCCACTGCCATCCCACTCCCCAAAAACCTATTAAACACTTTTTACAGTCATGGACATGAATTCTAGAATCACCTCATTGGATTCCAAGACATTCTCACCACGAATAAAATCTAGAATAAAATTAAGTCAAACTTATAAGTTAATTTGAGGGAAAATGACACCTTTACAAAATTGAGTGTCCTTAACCAACAACATGGTATGTCCCCCTATTTTTTCAAGTCTCTGTTTATTTCTCTCAATTGATCACTGTCATTTTCTCCGTGTATATCCTGTATAATTCTTAATAGTTTTTATTAAAGTTAGTGTTTTGTATTTGCATTGCTAATGGGAATGAGTGGTTTTCTATTCTATTTTTAGTGCATACAAAAGCTATTTTAAATGTTTGCTTACCTTACAGATCTAAATTATTATTTCTGTTGTCATTGTAATTGATAATTGGGGCAAACTGAACCAGTAACTACATTACTTTCAAATAAAGACAATGCCTCCTGTTTTTCATTGTTACACACTTCATTTCTGATCCATATTTTATTAGATTGGCCAGAACGTCTATGAAATTTTTAAGATGCGATAAAAGAAATTATTGGGAACCAAGAGCCTGATATTTCACCACTAAACATGAAAATGAGTACAGTATTGATTATTTTTCAACATATTACAAAAGATATGCCTACCTTACATAATTGAAAACTTCTACCAATTGAAGGGGTTGAATATTATCAAATGCAACTTAAGGAGTTTGGTAATCGGTTTGCAGGAAAATGCAGTGGAAAGTATTCTAACATTTTGGAGTAAGTTGGACCTGGCGTTGAATATGCTTACCTTGGCCTTGATTGAAACATATAACCTCAATCAACTTCTGTTCCTTTAGCTATAAAATCGTAATAACTCATAAGGTTTTGTGGTCACTAATTAATCTAGTTTGCATGATAGACGTTCAATTACCCAGTATTTCCAAAATAAACTCTATTTTGCCATGGCATATGATTCTTTTAGTATAATTTGCCATCATTTTATTTAGAATTGTTGCATCTGTCCTCATCACTGTGTACCAAATACAAAATCATTGTATTTTTCTTTGTGTTTCAAACAATTGGAAGATAACTATGCCTTGAAAATAAGAAGGGGTGGGGCTGCTGCTGTGGCACAGCAGGTTAACGCCCTGGCCTGAAGTGCCAGAATCCCATATGGACGCCGGTTCAAGACCCAGCTCCTCCACTTCTGATCCAGCTCTCTGCTATGGCCTGGGAAAGCAGTAGAAGATGGTCCAAGTCCTTGGGCCCCTGCACCCATGTGGGAGATCCAGAAGAAGCTCCTGGTTCCTGGCTTCAGATCGGCACAGCTCAGACCTATGTGGTCAGTTGGGGAGTGAACCATTGGATGCAAGACCTCTCTCTCTCTGCCTCTCCTCTCTCTGTGTAACTCTGACTTTCAAATAAATAAATAAATATTTAAAAAAAAAAGAAAATAAGAAGCGGTACATTAAGGTTCCTTTTTATCGATCCACTCCACACATACAGAAAATGCTTGGGGCCGGCACTGTGGCACAGTGGGTTAAAGCCTTGGCCTGAAGCGCCAGCATCCCATATAGGCACTGGTTCTAGTCCCGGCGGCTCCTCTTCCAGTCCAGCTCTCTGCTATGGCCTGGGAAAGCAGTAGAAGATGGCCCAAGTGCTTGGGTCCCTGCATCCACATGGGAGACCCAGAAGAATCTCCTGGTTCCTGGCTACAGATCGGCATAGCTCCGGCCATTGTGGCCATCTGGGGAGTGAACCAGCAGATGGAAAACCTCTCTCTGTTTCTGCCTCTCTCTGTAACTCTGTCTTTCAAATAACTAAAATAAATTCTTTAAAAAAAAAAAAAAAAGACAATGCTTGAAAGAATTTAATCTTATGTCGGTTCAGATGCAAAGCACTCAGTGACTTACCTGATTTCCACTATCTGCTCGGTGTCAATGACCATCATGTTTTGTATACTAGTGGCTGGCCAGCACTGTGCTAAGCATTTCATTTGCACCATTTGATATAATCCACTTCATGAATGAAGAAAATGAGGACGAGAGAGGTAAGAATATTGTCTGAGATCACATAGTAGATGGCAGAACAAGGCAAAGCTCAATCTAAAAAAACCTTTTTTTTTAAAGGATTTATTAATATATTTGAAAGGCAGAGTTATAGAGAGGCAGAGGCACGGAGAGAGGTCTTCCATTTGCGGGTTCACTCCCCAAATGGCTGCAACAGCTGGAGATGCGCTTATCCAAAGCCAGGAGCCAAGAGCCTCTTCTGGGTCTCCCATGCAGGTGCAAGGGCCCAATGACTTGGGCCATCTTCTACTGCTTTCCCAGGCCATAGCAGAGAGCTGGATCAGGAGCAGAGCAGCTGGGGCTCGAGCCCATACCAGCACTACAGGTGGCAGCTTTATCTGCTATGCCACAGTGCCAGCCCCAATAAATCTTATTACATGCTAAATAGTGGTGTCTCAATAAGGAGATCTCAATTAATATAATTGTTCATTTCTGGTGATTTCTATCTGCTCTCCAAATCATGTGCTTATTACAAAATTTCAAACATATTAGAATTGTCTGTAAATAATATTTTATTAAAATATATAATCTCCCCAATATTTGCTTGATTCATTGTAATTCAGTTCTAATTTTATGTATTTATGTTAGCTATCTCTTTTTTCCTATATATAATTACTTAGATTTTTATTCTATATTTTCAAAATCTAGTTCTTGGGTTTCTTTATCAATTTTATTTTTGATTTTCTAATTAATCATTGATTTTTTAAAGATTATTTATTTGAAAGAATTACAGGGAGAGAGAGAGAGGAGAGAGACAGAGAACCATCTGCTGGCTTTTTCCCTAAATGGCCACAACAGCCAGGGATAGGCCAGACCAAAGTCAGGAGCCAGGAACTTCCTCCAGGTCTTCCACATGGAAGACTGAAAATAACTTTGGCCAATTTTTAAATATAGAGTTATTATGTTCTGATTTTCAAATAACGCATAATTATGGTTTTGTGTTTTCTTCCACTTAAAAAATATTGAACATTTTATTCAGGAGTTTGGAATTTTTCATTGGCACTTTCTACTACTTTTAATTTTATTTGATTCTTATCAGAGAATTTCATGAAATCATTTTTGATATTCTAACAATTTTGTTTATGAACTAGTACAGCTTTTTTGTAGCAAATGTTCCATCAACAATGAAGAGTCTGTCTTTCTTTCTTTCTTTCTTTCTTTCTTTCTTTCTTTTTTTTTTTTTTTGACAGATAGAGTTAGACAGTGAGAGGGAGAGGAAGAGAGAGAGAGAGACAGAGAGAAAGGTCTTCCTTCCATTGGTTCACCCCCCAAATGGCTGCCACGGAGGGCACTGTGCTGATCTGAAGCCAGGAGCCAGGTGCTTCCTCCTGGTCTCCCATGCGGATGCAGGGCCCAAGTACTTGGGCCATGCTCCACTGCCTTCTTGGGCCACAGCAGAGAGCTGGACTGGAAGAAGAGCAACCGAGACAAAATCCAGCGCCCCAACCGGGACTAGAACCCGGGGTGCCAGCGCCGCAGGCGGAGGATTAGCCAAGTGAGCCGCAGCCAATGAAGAGTATTTCTTTCTCTCCATTTTCAGAACATAAAACTTAATTCAAATCTATTTAATCAAAGTCACCATTATTAATCACCATATTCTTTTCTGGTTTTTTGCTTTCTTTTGTTTCTGCCAAAGACTACATGATAGATTATTGGTTTTGTTTTTTGGTTTTGTTTTTTTCTGGCTGGCTTGTTTGTTGCCTCAACATCTGTAGAATATAATATATGCCTATCCATAGTCACGGTGATTCTGGATCACGTGTAAATGAATTATCCACTCCATTCTCAACATCATGTGTGTGTTGGAGGGGGCAGTCTTTATAAAAGCCTTCTCGGAGACTCTGTGGTCCTTAGGGCATTTTTGCCATCTTTAATGAGAGTCAGTTAGAGGAATGAGAATTACTGTCTGCATTTCTGTGAATTTTACCTTTTATAACATAAAATGTCTCACTGTATCTTAATAATGGTGTTTGTCTTATACTATGCTATTTACTGGTGTTAATAATGTCACTCCTATTCTTAGCTTGATTTTGAACATTTTTCCCTTCCTCTTTGAGGTGAATCTTTCACAAGCAGCTGTAATTGGTTTTGGTGCATTTTGAACCAAATCTGAGACAAATTGTTTTTTAATAAGGAAATTTAGCTCCATTTATTGTCATCACTACAATCGGGCCTTTATATATTTAGCTGATACCATTTGACTTCTGTCAGCCAAACTATATTTTGAGTTAAGCAGCTTTTGTTGTCAAATGTTTCCTTCAAGTTTTATGGCCAGGTCTCCACCTGCTTGTCCAACACCTATCCCGGCCCTGATTCACTGGGGGTCACAGGCAGCTGACCACTAGGCTGCATCACCCAGGTCCTCTCACCAGTTGGCTTCAGACTAGGTCTGGCCTGTGGCAGGCATTGGCAGGAGACTGAAGTATGGGAATTAAGAAGAAGTAACCTTGGGCTCCACAGCCCAGAATCTCTGTGTTTTGTTATCCATGTGTCCTCCATTTTATAGTTCTCCTCTTTCTCTGGGCTCTCTCTATGTCTTCAGGGAGACCTTCTCAACTTTATCCTCCTTAATGCCAATTCCATTTTCTGCCATGTTATTTCTTTTCTTCACTGCTTCTAATGAAAATAGGATTTTTATTGTGCTATTGCATTATATTTCTTTGCAATCTCTATTTCAGTTTCTACCTGTATCTCAGGGCAGGAGTCAAGAGATTTTATTTGAACATTCTCAAGAAGTAATGCTTTGGAGGTTAACTCAATTGTCCCAGACAGGATTAGCAAAATTGAATATTTCTAAATTACAAATCTAACTCCTGGGAGGATCCAAGATGGCTGAATAGGGAGAAGATGCTCTGATTCTGACCACGGGAATATAGCAGAACAAAAGAGGAGGAACTGCATTCCCAGGGGCACTATCGGGGAGTAGTTTGCAGTGGAAATTCTACAGAAAGAAGAGAGATGCCATGAAACAGTAGGGTCAGCTGAACCACACAGCAGCGAGCAGGACACCACAGTGACTCCTGCAGCTAGTGGCTGGACAGGACACCATCTTCCTGGACCAAGGCACCTGGCAACCAGCAGGAAGGAAACCTTCTTAATAAGGTGAGTAGAGGCTGTTGTGACCCATGTGAAACTGGGGCATTTTATCAGAGGGACAAATCTGTGCTCCCCACAGACTTTGAGTCTGGCCAGGAGGGCTGGGTGGGGGAGCAGGGCATCCACCCAGGTCTTTGAAGTTCTCTCTTTCCCGACACTATTAAGTTGCCCAGACTCGACTTTCCAAGGCTGAGCACGGGCCAATCTCTATCCAGTAGGCATCTGGCTCTGGGAATGCGATGGCTCTTATGTGGATGGGAAAGGCTTCTGGGGCCAAGAATGGATCCCCTGTTCCTTGTGACTGTGGGAATCCTGCTCCTTGTGACTGTGGGAATCCTGTGCCTTGTGACTGTGGGAATTCTGTGACTATGAAATAGGACATGACTGGGTCTTTGGGCAGTCACTGTATCTGGCTTCAGAGGCTCGTGTCTCTGCACTCACACTGAGGAGCATACAGATCCTTTGTACAATTCATGCCCCTGTAGGAGTGAGGTGCCTAGGCACTGTTGGAGCTCATAAGAGAGTTTGATAAAGTTGCAGGATTTAATCAACACATAAAAATCAATAGCCTTTGTATACACAAACAATGCCATGGCTGAGAAAGAACTTGTAAGATCAGTATCACTCACAATAGCTATAAAATAACTTAATACCTAGGAATAAATTTAACCAAGAATGGGAAAGATCTTCACAATGAAAATTATGAAACATTAAAGAAAGAAATAGAAGACACTAAAAAATGGAAGAATCTTCCATGTTCATGGATTGGAAGGATTAATATCATCAAAATGTCCATACTTCCCAAAGTAATTTATAGATTCAATGTGATCCCAATCAAGATACCAAGGGCATTCTTCTCAAATCTAGGAAACAATCATGCTAAAATTCATATGGAAACACAAGAGACCCAGAATAGCTAAAGCTATCTTATACAACAAAATCCGAAGGTATCACAATACCAAATTTCAAGACATATTACAGGTCAGTTACCATCAAAACAGCCTGGTACTGGCACAAATATAGACATGTGGACCAATGGAACACAACAGGAACCCCAGAAATTAATCCACACAACTACAGCCAACTGATCTTTGACAAACAAGCTAAAACCAATCCCTGGAGAAAGGAAAGTCTCTTCAACAAATGCTATCGGCAAAATTGGATCTATGCAAGAAACAAGACCCCTATCTTATACCTTATATAAAAATCAACTCACAGTGGACCAAGGATCTAAATCTGGGATTTAAATACTATCTGGGACTAATCTGGGAATCTAAATACTATCAAATTACCAGAGGAAAACATTGGGGAAACTCTGAAAGACACTGACAAAAGCAAAGACTTCTTAAAAAAGACTTCAGAAGCACAGGCAATAAAAACCAAAATTGACAAATGGGATTGCATCAAGCTAAGAACTTTCTACACCACATAGGAAACACTCAACAAAGTGAAGAGATGATTGACATAATGGGACAAAATATTCACAAACTATGCAACTGTTAAAGATTAATATTCAGAAACTATAAAGAGCTCAAAAACTCAGCAATAACACAAAAACAGCCCAGTGAAAGGATGAAATACAAATGGCCAGTGGACACATGAAAAAATGCTCAGGGTTACTAGCCTTCAGGGAAGTGCAAATAAAAATCACAATGGCACTCACCACCCCAGTTATAATGGTTATCACACAAAAATAAAAAATAATAAATGTTGGTGATCCTGTGGGGTAAAAGGTACCCTAATACACTGTTAGTGAGAATGTAAACTAGAACAACCATTATGGAAGACAGTATGGAGATTCCTTAGAAATCTGAAAGTAGATCTATCATATGACCCAGCCATCCCACTCTTGGGAATTTGCCCAAATAAAATGAAATCAATATATGACAGAGTTATCTGTACCCCCATATTTATTGCAGCTCAATTCACAATAGCTAAGATATGGAATCAGCCAACATGTTCATCAGCTAATGACTGGATAAATAAAATGCTGTGTGTATATATATATATATATATATACACACACACACACATACATACTTTGGAATACTATTCAGCCATTAAAAAGAATGAAATTCTGTCTTTTACAACAACATATATGCAACTAGAAATAATTATGGTTAGTGAAATAAGGCAGTCTCCAAATTACAAATACCATATGTTTTCTCAGATATATAGTAGTTGACATAGAATAACAAAAAAAGTATAGGAATGAGATGGACATCTTGTGATCTGATTGGTTTTTTTTAGCCTTTTCTTATATACCTATGGATACTTTTTACTTGTTGAATATTATGGTTAGTGATACATTAAGCCTCTGATTATAAAGTACTGAAATTATGTTTTTGCAAAAATTAAAGAAAAAAAGGAAGGAAGGAGGGGGATTGAGAGGAGAGAGCATCATTATCTTTTAGAATCATACCTATGAAATACATGAAATATGTTCTCTTTATACTAACAACATTTTTTAAAAGAAACAAATTTGGCTTCTGTGGAAATCTCAGAAAAGATACAGAAGAAAACAAGCTCCATCCGCAAAGAAGTACGACACACACACTTTGAAGAAACCCCAACATTTCAAGCAATGATAGGCAAGATATAAAACTCCAGCAACCTTTTAATTGTGCCACACCATCTATCATTTTTTGTTTCAAACTTCTTGAGAACACACAGAAGGCTCATCCTAGTAAATGCTTCTATTAGCTGTTCCATATTTTTCAAAGGTTTGTTTTGCCTCTGCAACTAATATTACCCTTGTATGTCCCAGAAAATCTTAAAAGGTCCCCAGTTTTGTTTTTCTTGTTTATGCTTGATAAAGGAGAGATGTGGTCAGGATGTTCCCAGGGAAAAGTCTGGATGGATCTTGGTTGGTCCTTAGTATTGACTATATGATTACTGTGGTATCCATATCGAGACCTTGAGCTGAGAATTGATTGACATGCACAGATTCCAAAATCCTATTGGCACAGGCCTCTGTCTCCTGGCTATGGGACCTCAGATTTCACTGCTTGAACTCTGGACATGGGGTAGAGAATTTATTTTGGGATAATTGTACACAGCCTTCTCCTCTTTGTGAATGTTTATACTCCCTGCATATTCTGTTGCATGGATCTCTCTAGTCCTCCATCCCCTTGGCTTGACAGTCTGGTATTGCTGTGGTTTAAATTTGCCCCCCAAAATTCATGCTGAAATTTAATTGCCAATATGATGGTATTTATAAAAAGATTTATTGATTTATTTGAAAGGCATAGCGAGAGAGAGAGAGAGAGAGAGAGAGAGAGAGCCTGCCTTCCATTTGTTGGTTAATTCCCCAAATGGCTGCAATGGCTGGAACTGAGCCAGTCTGAAGCCAGGAGTCAAGAGCTTCCTCAGGGTTTCCCACGTGAGTGCAGGGGCCCAGACATTTGGGTCACTATCTGCTGCTTTCTCAGGCACATTAGCAGGGAATGAGAGGTCAGAAGCAGAGCATGCAGGACACAAACCAGCACCTATATGGGATGTCGGCACCACAGGTGGCTTTATCTGCTATGTCGTAGTGCAGGCCTCCAAAATGACAGAATTAAGAGGCAGGGGTCTGGTGTTTGGGATAGGAGTTAAGATACCACTTGGGACATCTCTATCCCCCATCAGAATGTCTGGGTTTGAGAACTGGCTCCACATCCAGTTCCAGCTTCCTGCTCATGCACATTCTGGGAAACAGATGATGCTTCAAGTAGCTGGGTTCCCAGCTCCTGGTTTCAGCCTGGCTCAGCCTGTCTGCAGCAAGCATTTGGAAAACGAATTGTTAGACCCTCTGAGTGAGGATGCTAACACATCGAGAGGCACACCCCAAAGACTCAGAGTCCAGACCGGCTGATGCAAAAGCAAGAGGATTTATTCGGCGTCTGTGCAGACGGGCCTCCTGAACTCAGAAGTCCAGAGAGCGCCCCCAGCACAGAGCCACACGGTTTATATACCCGCAGCGACCAATCCGTGAGCTGATCATGTGAAAGGCATGCGCCTTCTGTCCAATCAGCTACGGGATCACATGGGAGGCATGCACCTCGTCGCCATTTTGTTGTTTACTTCTTCAGCAGTTCCTTTCCCTGTGAGCGTCATCTTGTTCACCCTGAGGGGGACGACGTCTCGCTCCCTTCGTTCCCCCGGAGGGAGAGCAGCATCCCGCTTCCCACACCGTTATCTGAGTATTAGGAGGCATACAAAATGGATTAGGTCTTAGCACAGCCAGGCACAAGTGTCTCAGCTAGCTAAGCATAGGGTCCCATCCCTTATTTTTATAGCTGCACCTAATTTTAGCTCTGGGGGAAAAAGTTTAGGGCTATAATTTTTAAACTTTAATTTTATTTGGGGCAAAGGTGACTTCTTGTTTTTAACAGCGTTAGCTTAAGTCACTCCATCTTGGTTTGATTTTAAGGTTCTTCAGAATGAATAGATGGAATCTCTCTTTCTAATTGTCTTTGTCTCTCTGCCTGTCAAATAAATAAAAATAAGGTGTTAAAAAGAGTTGAGGCTTTTAAAAGATGATGAAGTCGTGACAGCAGAGCTTATAAGGATGGGGTTAGGGCCCTGCTCAAGGGCTTGCAGGGTGGGTTCCTCCTCTCCCACTCCTGCACCACCGGGGACACAGCACTCCTCCCCTCCGGAGGAAGCAGGACCAAAGCACCACCTTGGAAGCAGGGCAAAGCCCTCACCAGACACCATGTGGCAACTTAGAAGTCCCAACTTGCAGAACTGTCAGAAGAGAAATCCCCATGCTTTCTAAATTATCCAGTCTGCAGGATTTTGTGAGAGCATCAGGGACAGATAAGACAGGTATACAAAGGTGCATTCCCTATTTTCCACCACAATCCCTTCCTTTTTGATTTCTGGGAAAATGTAGAATCCCTGTGGCTAAATAGAGATAAGAATAAGGAGTGCTGGAAGGCTGATGGCTTCAGGAACAACTTCTAGGTAATACATGATGAATCCCTGCTCTCATTCAATAAAAACAACTGCCTTTCAGATAGGAAGTGACTGTAGCACTAACTGAAAATCTCCTGTCACAAGTCTCCTGCTCTCCCGGTCTACAGGCCTCACACCAGGCCATTTATACTCGAGAACATTATTGTGGAGCTGCCTACCAGTTCAGGAATCTATGTTCTTCGGCCAGATTGTATAAACAACAACAACAAGTACTAAGAGTGTTCCCATTTCAACTAACACGTTTGTCAGGAACTGAGAGTTCAAGCACTAATAGAATTGGATGTCTGCCAAGATTCTAAAATGTATCATGACCAAGAGAACAGGACATTAGTTTTCTGCTACCATATCTCACATCTCACTAAACTTTCTGTGTGTGTTGTTTTAGCCCTTATTGAATTATGATCTACTTTTTATGCACTTGGGTATGTGGCATTTCCCAGTGAGTCTCCGCTCTCAATCCAGAGAAGGACAGCGCCCTACTTGTCTCTATATCCAAAGTATGGAGTGTTTGATTCTCACCTGAAGGACAAGCTAGGAGCTAAACTGATAGGGTGAGTCCTGAGGAGGTGAGACTAGGAGGTGCAGGAATACAGGGGGGAAACTCAAAATTGGATGAGGTAGAAGGAGAGGAGCTAAGTATGATTTCCAAATCAAGAATGAGGATCTTAGGGCAGATATTATGGCCTGAAATACCAACCAGGTATCTAAGAACCAAGAAGCAGATCCCAGAGGTCGGGACTATTGTCTCTGTTCAGCATGAATGGTGGCAAACCATGTTCCAAATTGAGGGCCAGGGGGCAGACATTTGGCACAGTAACTAAAACACTATTTGGGATGACCACATTCCGTATCAGAGTGAGGGTTCAAGCCCCAGCTCCACTTCTGGATCCACCTTCCTGCTAATGCTCGCTGTGGGAGACCTGCACTGAGCTCCTGGCTGCCAGCTCGGGCCTGGCTCAGCCCCAGCTGTTGCATGCATTTGGAGGTTGAACCAGCAGATGGACAATCTGTCTGTCTGTCCCTGTCTCTCTCTTCCTTTCAAATAAAATGAAAATAAACAAATTTTAATTAAGAACCAAAAATCAGAGCCAGGATGGATACGAAATAGATGTTCAGTAAATGTTTATGAAATTGGCACAGCCAACATGACTGAAGGAAAGAAATACCTCTAATTTCCTTAACTTTCTGCCAGAAATCCCAAAATAAAATAATAATAAAGTTATCCTATACTCAGTAACTTATAAAAAAAACAGCCTGATGTAAGGATTTGACATTGCACAGATGTACTTGGAGATCCACCCAGAATTCTGCGATCGCGGGCCACTGCCCTCTCTGAGCTCAGCTTCCTTAGCTGTAAAATGAGGATAATGGAGCAGGTGTCCCAGTGCTTCTAAAAGGATTGAATCACACATAACGCACGCCGCACGCCAGAATCGTTCAATAAGCGTTAGTTTCCGTCTCCTTCAGGACGCCCCGCGAGCCTCACGAGGGTGAAGCAGGTGACGCTTCCTTCCCAGTTTGGAGGGAGGCTGCTCTGGCGAGCGGATGTGCATTCATGATTTCATTACTGCCCGAGGATGGAAACGAACGGTCCTGCTGATCGCGCCCCATCCCTCGCACTGCCTCTCTGCTGAGGGATTTACGTTCCGCGTGATTAGACCTGAAATGGACAGGAAGCTTTATTGTGCTAGGCTGGCAGGGCGTGGAGGAGCAAATTGATAAAGACGCCTGGGTCAGTGGCAGGCAGGGTGGTTCCTAATTTATAGAAACACTTCGAGTTCCATTACTCAGCCCTTCCTGCTATCCCCACCCCTTCCACTAGACCCTTCTCTGCCCCTCCTTGCCAAACAGTGACTTATTTATGGGAAGAAAGGGATTTACTGATCAAGATGAGGCATCAGCCAAACCCACAGCAAGTAAATTTCCAGGGAAGTGGCATCTGGTAATTTGACTCAGTGCAGCAAACATTTGCACAGGTGCTGGGATGCCAATAATGAGAGGGACAGGGGTTAGAACGTGACTCAGTCCCATGGGCACTTAACCTGGCTCCTCTCGGGAAGGACAAATGAAAACTGGGCTAATGCTTGTTCCTGTAGCACAGAAGTAGGTGCTTAATAAAATGTAGCATTCGTTATTGTTTTCTGTCTAGCTAGATTCTCAGACTCCACATTTTGGCATCTTCCTTAAGAAATCTTTGCCCATGAACCACGCTGCCCCTGAATGCAAGATATGCATAACATACCCCACTTCCTCTCATGAACTGGTGTTAGTTCACCTCTTCTCTGGACTTTTGCTTCAGGGAATGGGAGAATATGGAAGGGAAGGTGCTAGCATTCCCTGAGAAACTCTTCTGGATCATGCAAGATGGTTGTCATTTATGACCATTTCAGTTAGTAAACTCCTAGAGAAACTGAGCCCCTTATACCATGCCCTGAAGGCAGATCAGGCCCCAGTCTCCCAGCCTCCCTTCCATAGCTTGAAGTGTCCTGCGTTTTTGATAGCAAATCAACCACTTGCTAATATTAACTCACTGAATTCAGGGAGTGGTGCAGCTGGTTCTACAAAGCGCTGATCACTGGACCCGTGAGGTCATTTACTTCTCCAATAGTCAGTATCGTCTCCAAGGGTTTCTTCTGGGGCATTCCAAGTCCAGGGCAGAAAATAACTACCACCTGCATGTAGCTCTCAGATGACAGAAGCCCATTTTGCCACCATAAAAATTCTCTGAAAAGCATCTCATCACTGATCAATCAAAGAAAGGCCATAAGCACCAGGAACCTGGACACATGCTGAATATGCACCTCTCATCCCAACTTCAATCCATGGGAACCTTCACCCCTGTCTCCTGAGGGAGCTTGGGAATTAGGTTGTAGCTGCCTAGCTCCTTGCTGTGCACATTGCAATGAATGTCTCCTTTCTTCCACCCTGAATATGCAAGTGATTGATTTTCTGAATATAAAGTAAGCAGACAGGTTTTTTTTGGTGGGAAGGGGGTTTCTATAGCAAGCCTTCCAACCAGTTAAGGGGATGGTTCTATATCATTAGTTAGGTTTCCTGCCTTCAGTCTCACCCTTTCCTTCAGTCCTCTATGTCAGTCAAGAAATACAATTCTGATCTTACTGAGACCTGAATTCAAACCTTCAAGAACTCTTTAGAAGTTTCCCTATGAAGATCACAATCTTCGGTCTGGCAGCTGAGGCTCTCCATGGTCTGGCCCAACAAGAATGCATTCCATGCCCCACGCCAGCACCTTAGTCCACCTGGGGTGCTCACATTCCAAGGAATCAACTTTCACATTCCCCCTATATTTTTGCTCATATGGATTTTTATTGATATTGCTTTACATGTATTCATTAATTTGAGGAATAACAATATCTTTGAAATATTGATTGACTCTCCCCAGCCAGGACCACAATATGTCTCTCTACCCATTCTTGCCATTCTTTATGACTTTCAGTAAAGTTTTATATTTGTGGCCATATAAATCTAGTTTATTTCTAGTTAGTTTCCAAGAGTTTTAGTTATTTATTTTTTGCATTGTTCTTGCTAATATGAATGGGGTCCTTTTATATTTTACATTTTCCAATTACATGTTTCTGATCAATAGGAATGCTTTTGTTCATGTTCATCTTATATCCAGCTACTTTATTGAACTCTTATTAGAATCACACACTTTCAACTGAGTCTCATGAGCTTTCTATATAGACAGCCATATGATCTACAAATCATGCCTTTCTTTGTTTAAACAAGTATGGCAAAATTACCAAAAGGGTATCGAGGCAACTCCCAAAGCCCATGACTCATGAATGAGCAGAGTCAGTCTCCAATGCCCTGAGAGTTCTCTCCATCTCTCTCTCTGGGCCTAAATTCAGCATTTTCTGTTCATTTGCTTATTTATTTTATGTATTAAAATGAATAATCCTTTCCTTGTTTACTTGCTTCAGCTAGTTCATATATTCTTCAGATTATAAACTACATATATATGTATATATGTACTTAGGTAAGGATTCCTTTTAAAATACTTATTTTTAGTAGTGTCAGGGCCAGCACTGTGGCACAGCAGCCATAGCCTGCAGCACCAGCATCCCATGTGAGCACCATTTGAGTCCTGGATGCTCCACTTCTGATCCAGCTCTCTGCTAATGTGTCTAGGAAAGAAGTGGAGGATGGCCGAAGTCCTTGGGCCCCTGCACCCATATGGGAGACCTGGAAGAAGCTCCTGGCACCTGGCTTCAGATTGACCCAATTCCAGCCATTGCAGCCATTTGGGGAGTGAACCAGCAGATGGAAGACTCTCTCTCTCCCCCACCTCCCTCCCTCCCTCCCTCCCTCCTCTCTTTCTCTCTCTCTTTCCCCCAATCCTCCTTCCCTCCTCCTCTCTTTCTCTCTCTCTTTCCCCCTTCCCTCCCTCCCTCCCTCCAACTCTTTCAAATAAATAGAATATAAAAAAGTGTCAACATTCAAATTTAAAACAAGTCTGTTTTTTCACTCAACATCAAGATGCAAAGTGTTGATGCATATATGTAGTTTTAGTCTATTTTATTCTTTTTCTCTATTTAGCATAGCATGCAGAAAAACTGTTTTAGTATACAGTTCTATGAGTTTCAATACATGCAGGTTTATTTTATTTAATCACAACCATTATCAGTATACAGAATAAGCCCCCAAAAAATTCTGTGCTGCTTCCTTTTAGTCAATGCCTCTTCATATACCTAACCCCTAACCAATTCTCCATCACTATAATTTTGACTTTTCCAAGTCATTACATATATGTATTATACAAATCATGGTATTGTTTATCTTCCTTTCTAACACTGTAACTTCTTTTTTTCTTGTCATACAGCTTTGGCCAAGATGCCATTATTTTGGTTTATTTATTTGTGCCTTGCCGCCCCCAACTAGACTGCGAGATTCTCAAGCATGGAGATGATGTCTCCTTCAGACCTAGCCCAATTTTTAGCCAAATAAATGCTCACTCTGTTTCTGGAATACATGAAGGCATTAATATTGAAGGATGGACTCCCTCTGGGACATGGTGCAAGCTTCCTCTAACACCAAAACTCTTCCAAGAAAAAAGTACCTTCTAGTGCCTAGCTGGAAAGAAGGTACCTCTTTCTGGAAAGAAGCCCCCCAGGTTCATTTTCATTAATTAACTTGTCAGGAGACAAAGGTAAAATCCCACCTATTACATGCTTATCATGCCTCATGAAACTTTCAGCCTCTAATTAGAATTAATTAGCTAATGTGGGTTTCAAACTTGGAAGACAAGAAACTCTGCCTTTGTACTTATCTGATGTTAATTATCCTCGAAATATATTTCAACCCAAAGACTTACTTAAAAGCATTAAGACTCTCCTTTCTACACAGGATCCAGGACATAACCAGTGTGCTTCCTGCTGGTTGGCAATCAACAGAACTCCCTACATCAAGATCGTGGAGAGATGAGAACTCATGGCTTCCTGGATAGCTTTATTAAGGCTTCCTTCTCAACAGGACTTTTATGAAGAATCTCAACAGTCACAGAGCAGAAGTTCCAAACTCCACAGGCAAATGGAAATCAAATTTGGAAGGGATGGATCTGGAAACAGATTCCCCAACTAAGTGGGCAGCAAGAAGGGCTCCCCAAAAATTTGAGGAGTCTAAATCCATAAGACATATTTCTCCTCCCAGGTTATGTGGGGAGATTGCTTCTTGTCCTTGCTACAAGATAAACATAACAACCTTCTTGTCTTGAGAGAAATGTGTTAATTTTCGCACAGAAGGATATTATTACAAGAACATGTGTATTAGAGGTTCCTGCTCATCTGGTTGTTGGTGCTGGCCTTCCACAGTGTGTGGGGCTTTCTGCTGTGATTCATAGCCATTGATGGATCTAAATTCATCTACTTATCTAACTCTAGGTCTGGAGCAAGGACCATAGTTCACATTGTTGCGTGCAGGTAGCACGCAGATCTAAAGTCCGTAGTGGGGACAAGTCCTACTTCATCATTCCTGCAAAAAAAAAAAAAAAAAAAAAACTGCTGCCTCTTTCTCATTGTTTATTCAGAACCAGTGACACAGTTGGTCTCCTACCAAATGTGATGGGGACAGGTGTGTGATCAGTTGATGACAATAAGCTCAGAATCAAAGATTGCTTCTACTCTAACCTCAGTACCAGCGAAAAGTAATAAGGTATTAAATAGATTAAATTTTAAAATAATGTTTAAAATATTGGATCCTTTGTTGACCAGATTTAGATAAAAGTGAGTTTGGCAGAAAAAGGGTGGGGGGGGGGCGCCATATTTTTCCTTCTGTCTCACATGAAAACCAATTTCCCTTCTTGGAATAGATCCTTTCTAACCTGGATTGGTTCGAGTTGAAGTTGAATATATTGACAGGAAAACTAAAGCATAAAAATTCACATGCATTGAAATCACCTGGATATGGTGATAAAATGTGGGTCCTGATTCTGTAGGTCCTAGTTGGGGTTGAAGATTTCTTGTCTCTGAGGAATTCCCAGATCCTGGTAATGGCATAAACTACACTTTGAGTGGCAAGGCTTATTAGTTTTCTACTGCTGCTATAATAAGTGCTACAAATTTAGCTGCTTAAAACAATACAAGTCCATTCCCCTATAATTGTAGAGTTCAGAGGCTACAAGTGGGTCAGCTGTCAGCTGGGCTCTGTTTCTTGTGGAGGCTCCAGGGGAGAATCCTTCCCTTGCCTTTTCTAGCTCCTTGATGCCCCACATTCATTCCTTGGCATATAGTCCTCTTCTTGAAATGACAGCATTTCCACCTCTGCCTACACAGATCAAGTCACTTTTTCTAAATCTGATCTTCCTACCTCCCCCTAATAAGGGCCCTTGTGGTCATACTGGCCCCTCATGGATAATCCAGAAAAATCCTCACAAGCAAATCATTAATTTAATTGCATTTGTGAAGTCCTTTTAGCCAGGCAAGGAGACAAATTCACAGATTCTGGTGATTAGGACATGATTATTCATGAGAGAGGTGGGTCATAATTCTGTCTAGCACATGAGGGTTAATGAATTTAAGAGGAAAAAGAACAAAGATAGATGGTCAGTATAGATGAAATGGGTTAATACAATGATTGTGGGCTAAAAATATTTGCAGTTCCTAGCATTTGGGCACATGAGTGGACAGAGCATGACAGCTGCCATGGCATCAGAGAGCAGGTTACAGGGTTCTGGGGTAAGATCAAGAAGGACTGTGGGGACTTTGAGGCAGGGGCCTGGTTCTACTCTAGAGATGACAGGAGGTTTAACTTGCCATGCTCCTGTTCCAAATCTCAGTTGACTGAACACACAATATCTAAAATGTTCTTGTCTTCTCTCTCACTACCTAAATTCCCAGTGGGACCCACTTCTCCAGCCCTAATTATGATCAACAAGGAGAAAATGGTTGGAAAAATGTGACAGAAGCCTTGAGGGGAAGTGCCCGTATCTGTTCACATTTCGTAATGGCTGAGAAAAGATTGGACACACATCCTGAACTTAAAGAAGCTTTCAGAAAGGCTAGATAAAAGTTGACACAGGAATGTGACAGAGAAGATAAGTCCAGGCAGCTCACAGAGCCCTAATTCTAACCATTTGTGGTCCCACGGAGATAGGTAGAGCCTATACCTTGGGGCTTGGGATTTTAAAGGTCAGGTGAAAATGAAAACTTGGCATAGCACCAAGCAGTAGTTAATACAAGAGTATCACTGACTGGAGACCAAAGCCCCAACGAACTGGAGATGAAGAGATTATTTAAAACAAGATAAGCATTTGTGGCTCAGCTGAGAGGATCAAGACCAAGCAAGAGATGAGCTAGGGCTTGAGATTTCAGCGGACTTCCTCCATTTTCCCACCCACTCCCACTCTACCATACCCTACTCCGCTATGATTCCCAGAAACAAGACTCTGGGGGACACTATCACCTTGCTCTGTATCTGAAGCAAGGTTTATTCAATGAGAAACACATGTAGGAGATTGAAGGATGGAGGGAGGGGATGGTGAAAGTGTTTATTTTCCCACTTAATCTCTAAGATCAGAGTGGTCCATGGCTGTGTTCCCCCACCCAGGCCAAAGCTCTTGCCATACAACCCTCTGCAGAAGTTACAGCTCTCTGATAAAGACCAGCAGTATTTATTCACCTCTATTTGCTGCCTTTCTCTTGGCCTGTCCCTTTATAAACATTCCCTTCATTGAAATCTCCCCAGTTATCCTCAGAGTACCCACCAGCTATGTTCTGCAAGGACTCAGACTGATTCTGAATTTGTGGGACAATGTGGATGGGTAACATAGAGGAAGAAGGATGCCAGGTTCCCAATCAAAGAGAGCATGCTTGTGGAATATAGGGGACTTTCTTCCAGTAAAAAAAGGCTTCCAAGAGGGTAAAGGGAGAAACATAGGCCCCCAGGCCTCATAGATCATGCTCCTAGGACTTAGGGTCTCAGCTCCTAAATGGTCCAACCTTCTGCCACCTTCTTCCCTTGGATAGATTCCAGACCACCTGTGCCCTATCCCCTGGTACCCTCTCCCCTTAACCTCACCCTCCCTACCCATGACTGCTGCCACCCTCCACCTGGGGTATATACTTCACATTGGTGGGGTGAGGCCTTGTTATGCTGTCACTCCCCATCCTAGAGGGTGTGTTGGAGTTAGGGGCACACCTGTTGACATCTGAGGGTGATACAAAGCTGTGGTTGTCCATGCCCCAAATCCCATGACAGCTCCATGACAGATTGGGCAAGTAACTTGGTGGAATGCTTCTGCCTCTTGCTACCTTATCAAGATACTCATCTTAGGAAAGAAAATTGCAATTCTGGCGGTGGGAATTATTGCAAATACACCAAGAATTTGGACAGTGGGTTTTGAGAAGAGGAGTTTCATTCCCCAGTATGTCTAGACAGGCTCTGCATTTCCATTTCATAAATCTTGCAGAATGTGTGTGATAAATTCTGCAGCCATCCCTGATGGTGTGCCATGGTGCTTTCTTTTTAGCATTAGCCTGTTCCAAACTAGTGTTGCTGTCTTGCAGAGAGACGTAACCAGCCTAGTAAGACAACCGTATATGACAGAGGGGAAACTAAGAACCACGGAGAGGTATTGTGGGAGAGGAATGATTGCTGCTCATTGTCAGGAGTATCTTTCTACTCATCAATTGGAGAATGAGTTTTACTAACAAAGACACAAAAGTTTTGCTAGGCAGTTAGCTCCCTTGTCACTGTAGATATTCAACTGTATATGCTAACATAAGTGGGTTGTGTAATGGACTTCACCCAAGACAGGTGATTGGAGAGCTTTAGAGGCTCAGCGTTTCCAGCTCTTTTGCCCAAGGTAAGTATTCTGAGCTCCTCCAACAAAGTCCTTTCCTTCCTGCTGGCTGGGACGGGCTCTTTTGGTCTTTGCCATCATGCTTTGCATGGGTACCCTGGCCTGGTACTTCAAACCTGCCTTGTTCCCTACCCCTTAGTGATTCCCCCTTCTCACTACCTCTCTGCTTCCTGACCCCTACTGCCACCACCAGCAGTGTTACTTCTATGGGTGACTATCTTCATCCATTAGTATGTCTGAAACTGGTACTCATTGAAAAGAAAATGAGATGTCATCAAGGGTTGCAAAATACCCCCCAGAGTCCAAGTTCTTTTGGCAAACCAAATTGTCCTGGAGCACATTCTACCCTCATCAGCTAGGATAGGGTAGGAGGGAGCTCCAGCTTGGGTGGTAGTGGGCTCAAATATCAGCCCTGCTCCTTGATAAAGTATCTGTGGTCTTCGTTAAGTTGCTTTCCCCCTTTCAGCCTCCATTTCCTCAGTTGTAAAATACAAGGATTGAGGCTGGCACCGCGACTCACTAGGCTAATCCTCCGCCTGCAGTGCCGGCACCCCGGGTTCTAGTCCCGGTCAGTGCGCCAGTTCTGTCCTGGTTGCTCCTCTTCCAGTCCAGCTCTCTGCTGTGGCCTGGGAAGGCAGTGGAGGATGGCCCAGGTCCTTGGGCCCTGCACCCGCATGGGAGACCAGGAGGAAGCACCTGGCTCCTGGCTTCGGACCCGCACAGTGTGCCGGCCGTAACACACCGGCCATAGTGGCCACTTGGGGGGTGAACCAACGGAAAAAGGAAGACCTTTCCCTCTGTCTCTCTCCCTCTGTCTAACTCTGCCTGTCAAAAAAAAAAAATACAAAGGTTGAAATAAGAGATGGCCATGGTCATTGTTTTATAATTGTCTTTGCCATGTTCTATTTGGGTCTCTGGAGCATAATTAACACCAGTTATCTAAAAGAGGAGTTATCCTATAATAGTCCCAGAAATCAAGAACCATGCCAACCACTATATATACAAAACTCATCATTCCACTCCCACCCCCCAAGAAAACAGCTCTTCCTCTTTCATCCACCCAGTAGCCTAAACCAGACCCCTGGGGATCACCAGCAGTCCCTGTTCTCCATCATCCCCCATAGCTGATCAACCACCAAGTCTGGTCCATTTCCAACTGCACAAATTTCTTGTGTCTGAATTTTCTTCTCCAGCTCCACTGGCCTTGCAATGGACTCTTAGGTTATTGGAATAGTTTCTACCTGGTTTCCTGATTCTAACTGTTACACATATCCCACCCAAACTGCCAGAGTTAACACCCTCAAAACCCAGAACTTATGCTCAACACCCTTCCCCTCCCTCAAGAACCTCCAATGGCTCCACAGTCTAGAAAATAAGACCCAAACTTGTAGCATGCTCTTAGAGAGTCCTCGTGATCCAAAACCCTGTCTGTGTATCTACCAGAGTCAACATTAATAATGATGATAACATGATGACTGACTGCTGGCTTTTGTGTGAAGGTCCACACGTGAACTTCTCTCAAGTCAGCTCACTGAGGTCACCCTGACTGCAGATGTCTCCAACCACTTCTTAATTCCCAGAAAAAAAAATTTTATATGTCCTTTCAATTCCATATACACCAAAGTCAAATAGAAATTCTACTTAATTGATAAAATTAAATCCAATCAAGAGGACCATGAAAATGCAGAATAATGTAGGGGCAGATATCCTAAAGCAATTAGCTAAGAAAAAAGACAAACAATTATGCAAATACATAAGAATTTAACTTCATGAAAATTATGGTCAAAATACCAAGAACCCAGGGAGATAATTGAATCCAAATATTTTTGCTGCCTCTTCTCTAAGTACATTCTAATTCTCTTTAAAAATTAAGCTTCCATATAGTTAATATTACGGCTCTGCAGCGTGAGGAATCTGCAGCCTTAGCCCATTAATACTCATTAACAGAAAAGACTCATAATAATAACCCTTCAAATCTGTAAGGCACTTTATGACTTGAAAATGATGTCGTGTGCATTATCTCATTTAATTGCCTTTAATTCTTGCAATTTGAGGTCTAACTAAAGGTGTTCATGGTTTGAGGACAGGAATTCCCCCATTCAGGGGCCACAAGGAAAGATGAGAAGACTAAGGGAGTCCTGGGATGTAATAAAGAGATGTGTGTGTTGCGGGGGGTTAAATCAGGTAAGTGTTTCTTTTTAAAAAAGAGAATAGAAGACTAGGAACTGATTTAACCAAGAGTAGCCTAGGACAGATATGGCTTTAATGAGCAGATAAGAGTTAACATAATTAGCTCATCAGAACTATGAAGACTGGACTTCTTTTCTTTCCAACAATGTGTTTGAAACACCATGCATTCTCTGGCAGAATAAATTTGGTTCCTGCCCTTGTTTGGCCTGGATTTTCTTTGTAAGCCAAGGGTGATTCCTCTGTTCCATAGCATGGACGTGTATACCCACATACAGATGGTATGATGCAATGAGACGCTAAAAAGTACTGGCTCTGGAATCAAAGTGACTTGCACACAGATTATTTGAACCCCTTCCATTTGCAAGTTATATAAGATTTCGGAGCTTGAGTTTCTTCATCTATAAAAATGGTAGTAATACTCACATCTTCATAACTGGCCAAGAAGATCCAACAAGTAGCCATCCCCTACCAAGCATGTACTGTTATTATTACTAAAATACAGAGATTTTGTGCACCTGCTTGTCTCCTCCTCTAGACTTTGAGCTTCCTTAAGGGCAGGAAGAAATTTTTGCATCAGTCCCATAGTACAATGAAGGACATCCGATAGCTAGTTTGGCACCAAGGATTAGATAGGCCAATTCAAGCCCCGTGATTGAATGTGTATCCTACGTACAGGAACTACAAGATAACTTCTTGAGAGTGATTGTTGGTTCTCAAGTCTGTCAAGTCAATATATGTGGCCTTGAAAAGTGTCTGAACTCATGTGCAATGTTCCTTGGGGTGTATTTGGGAGCCCAAGTTCCAAGGAGGTCTACAGTAGCTGTTGGAGTAGACAATGACTGGTTCCAGCGTCAAGAGATCAGGTTCCCCAGCTGGCTCTACCCCTACCCTGCTATGGAACTCAAGAAAGCTCACTTTTGCTCTCCAGGCCTCCATTTCCCATCTGCCAACCTAGATAAAGTTAGAGGCTCTTCCTGATTCAAGATAGTATACTATAGCACTGAAGCTGTCTGTGGGCTTGGATGGATTTGCCTTCTAGTCCTAGAGGTGCATTAACCCAGAAAATATACTGAATCTGTCATTCAGCTTGCCTTATATGTAAAAGGAAAGTGATATTGTCTGCATTGAAAAGTTAAAGGGATTAAATGAAATGAGATATGACAACAATGACATTCTCAGTCTTCGTAAACACATAGTGATAGGTATTCATCATTCCAACAATCTAATGATTCAAGCTCACAAATTACAGACCAGTAACATTATCATCACCTGGGAGTTTGTTAGAAATGCAAATCCTCAACCCCAGCTGAGATTACAGACCTCTGAGGAGCTCCAGACCCAAATGGAATCAGAAACTCCGGGGATGGGACCCAGCTTTCTGTGTTTTCGGCAGCCCTGAAGGTGATGCTGATGCACACTCAAGTTTGAGAACCACAGAGCTATGAAGCTTTGCGATGGAGGAAGTGGGACATATCTGTTAATAGGGGCAACTAGAGCAATTGGGTCCAGAAGTCTAGACTCAGATTCTGTGTCTATGCTCACTTGCACAAATGATGTCACGTCTGTAAGTTTCACTTGCCTCATCTTCAAATGGACATCATGATGAACATCTCTCCTTGTGTTCTCTGGAGACTTTAATGACTCCTTGGGTGACTTGGAGGAGACAATGTGCACAAAGTAACACCTAGGCCTTATACAGAGGTCCAGGAGTTGCAGCTGTCAAATTTTTGTTTACTTGTTTACTTTCCTCTAGTCAAATAATTCTCTTCATATTTCCATGAAACTGCTTAATTCTTTTTAATTTTTGCAGTTTGCTCTTGTTGTTCACTTGATCTTAGTGCTTCTCAGACTTCCATGTGGCATAAGAACTTGGATAGCCTATTAAAATGCAGGTTCTGATTCTGAGTTCTGAGGTGGAGTCTGATGGTCCACATTTCCGACAAGCTCTCAAGGTTGCTGAAGCTGCTAACCAGTGGACCGTACTTTGAGTAAGATGAAGGTCTAGCAAACATAGCCATCTCCCAATTTCCTTCTGATAAAGACTTACACCTTCCACTGCCCAGATATACTGATACGACTTCCATCAAGACAGTGAAAAATAAATTAAAGAATGATTAGAGACCGGAGAGAGCTCTTAGTG
The DNA here is from genome assembly GCF_051225735.1 of Oryctolagus cuniculus. Taxonomy (NCBI): domain Eukaryota; kingdom Metazoa; phylum Chordata; class Mammalia; order Lagomorpha; family Leporidae; genus Oryctolagus; species Oryctolagus cuniculus. The sequence goes on from NC_142877.1 coordinate 16,972,302, forward strand.
CAGAGAACGCATCTATAGTCCCAACGTAAAGTGGTCCATGCTCCAAATAGGGAAGATGGCAGGAAGAGGCAGTCAGAGGAACACTTGATCAGAAAATTAAAGCAAGTCTCGAACTTGTTGACCAAAGATTGTACAGAACAAAGCCTGAGCATATGCTATTCATTGACTCAACAAATACTGGAAAGGGAGGAGCCACTTGTTGTGCTGCTATGAGTTAAGCCACCACCTGCAATGCCAGCATCTCATGTTGGAGTGCTGCCACCCACATGGGAGACCTGGATGAAGTTCCAGGCTCCTGGCTTCAGCCATTGTGGCCATTTGGGGAGTGAAAATCAGTGAATGAATGGAAGATATCTCTCTTTCTCCCTCTCTCTCTCTCTGCCCTACCCCGTGTATGTCACTTTGCCTATCAAACAAATAAAACGAATCTTAAAAAATATTGGAAGAGGAGTAGGTAAGTAGGAAAGGAAGCATAGAATCCACTTGGACATGTTGGACATCTGTGGGCACATTAGGTTTTAGGTACCTGTAGGTTGTCCAACTGAAGATGTCCAGCAGCCATTTGAATATTTGGGTCTGGAGCTCAGCAGAGAGGTCTGTGCTAAATGCTAAAATGTGGAGGGTGCCTGCATACTGAAGTCATCATAAATGCAGCTGAGATTGTCCAGAGGAAGATGGAGAAGGCACCAGAGCTATGTGGGTAGTTGGATGCATGCACACACCCACCCATGCCTGTCTTATGTCCAACTACTATAGTAACCTATTCTTTTTTTCTTTTTTTTTTTTTTTTTGACAGGCAGAGTGGACCATGAGAGAGACAGAGAAGAAAGGTCTTCCTTTGCTGTTGGTTCACCCTCCAATGGCCGCCAAAGCCAGCACGCTGCGGCCGGCACACCACGTTGATCTGAAGGCAGGAGCCAGGTGCTTCTCCTGGTCTCCCATGGGGTGCAGGGCCCAAGCACTTAACCTATTCTTTACACCTTTCTCTCCCCAGACTAACCCAACCAGGGGATTCTTTTGGGATGGACATCTGGAAAGGTGCTTAGATATCCATTTGGTGAAAAAAAAAATGAGGATTTTGGAAGCAGTTAAATCTGGATTTGAACTTCAGCTCTGTTAACTACTAACTGTGTGACCTCAAGCACAATGAGTCACTTCTCAGAGCCTCCATTTTGTTATCTATATAATTATAGCAGTGGTAGCTATACAGCTGGACAGATGGGGACACTATATGATACTCATATACTTATGATGTGCTTCCTGGCATCTAGTAGGTGCTCAGGAAATCAGATTTCCCTTCTACCTTCTCTCCCCATTAATACTCCTAGGCCAGGAATTAAATGGTTCTTGGTGGTAACACTGTTGGATAGTAATTATTTTCAATTCCTCTTCTTGTGATCTATATTCCATGGAGGCCAGGATACTTGACCTACCCAAAGAAGGTTTTTTCCATCATCTTTCTTTGTATCATGTGTCTCTGTTTTGCCACATCTGCAGACTAGTATCTGCTCCTTAAAACTATGACTGTCTGACATCCCCAAATGCCATAACCCATCATAAATATTCATTAAGACACTTACATATGAGCAATTACAGGCTCATAAATGCTAAAAAAAATAAACTTGCCCAACATCACATTATGCCTTAAATTTGGGGACCCACAGTTAAGTGACTGTTCACTATTCAGTGACACTTGAAGTTCTCACTTGAGCAAAATTCTGTTTTATTTTAATTTTAATTCTGTTTCTGTCAAGCTAAAGTTTGTGGTTTACAAATGAATCCAAATGGCTTCTGCATTTGCTGAGCTCATTTTCTATCTGTCCAAGGACAGAGCTCTGCCCAGGAGTCTTTGCAGTGATGCGACTGTGAGCAAGTTTTCCCTGGGGTCTACCAGGGTCAAGGCTGTTGTTCCTGGCTTTGTGCTCACTCTTGTGATAACAGCCTCCTAAGGACAAAGCTCTAGTCCAAGGGGTTGATACTGCATTACGCTCTTGAGAACTAGAAAGCAATTCATGGTGACAAGAAAAAAAAAAAAACATGATATTAGGAATAAGTGGTGCAGCTCCTTTCTCAACTGCATTCTCCTTCTCTCTTCCCCCACACTCTTAGTTGTCCTCATCTACTCTAGAGCTGAGCAGAGACTCCACCTGCCCATCAGACATCCTGGCACCATTATCGCCAGTCAGCATCCTTATAATATCTGATTCCATAAACAGTTGCATGCCCCTAGTAACAGACTTCTGTATCCTAGAACTTTTCATTAAGTAGGAAGACAAAGAAACTGATTCAGAGCACATGGTTTAACTTTAATAGCATTTGACCCAAGCACCAGTTCATAAATGGGAAGCAGATACAGAATGTTTGCTTATTAATAATGCATCAGCTATAATTACTAGGCTACCACAAAGTCAGCACACACACCCAACTCCTTAGTCTCTACTACATCCTGCCTTCTACCCTTAAACAGCACAGAAGAATTTGCAAAGGCCTAGGCAGTCCTCCCCAAATGTTAAGAAGCAAGCAGTCTGCAGATCCCCACAACAATTTAATAAATTTTGTAGTTACAAATGAGTGCGGTTATTGCTGTCTTCTCCATTAAGCTGTGAATTCTTTGAAGACAAGGTTGAAGCCTTTTTAGTTCACAGTGAAACTCAATTTTTATATAGCACCAGTAAATGAATGAAACAAGCACACGGGAAAAATGGAGCTCCTTTCTACCTCGTCTATCCTATCCTGCCACTCAGCTACAAGGCATGCTGGGAGCCAGAGGGCAGAATGACTGGGAAGACCGAGGCTTTGGTAACTAAAGTAGCATAGTGGTCTGACTGGTATGAAGGTCAGCAGCCAGATTCATGTGACCTGAATGGACTTGCAAGCCATCCCTCCCTAACCATCCAAGTTGACAGTCTCCAGAGTAGATTCACAGTGACAACAGCTGGTACCAGATATTTCAACAGAGGTCCATGTCAATGCTGACGGCACACACACAACATATATACATGATCTAGTTTTACCAATGTCCATCACAGCATGCACAATCTACCTTTGCCCAAATAATTGAACTTGATCTATTTCCCAGAATCAGCAACTAGGGTTACACCAATGAGTACCACCCAATCAAAATCCCATTTATCCTGAGCAGAAGCTAATCAAAGTTTGACTCATCTTGCCATCTGTACCAAAAGCTCTCCATTCCCAAATAGCAGCCAGTGTGGAATGAAGTAGAATAAAAACCAGAAGAAAAATGAGATTTGGGGGGGTCCAAGTAGGAGGAAGCTTTAGCACACTCTGCTGGGTGTCCTACCCAGGATTTCTCATCCCAGGCCATATCAGTATTGATCCTTAGCTGCCATCACTAGCAGTGCTTTGCATGGGGGCTTTCACTTGCTACCAAAGCTCATTTTTGCCCATCTAACTGGTAGGCCAGAAGATGCTAAGAAGTTAATACTTCCTTACCCTCTAAGTAGTCCTGAATTGATGAAGTTGGTATATAAATATCCCATTTCTTTCACCTTTCAGGTAGGACAGCTCTGAGGTGGTTCCTCCCCAGTTCCCAGGCACTCCCCACTGGGTTAGGTTGCAGTCACCACAAGGTTGATAATGCACCTTTTACAAGCTGCCTTTCTTTCTCAGCTACACTTCCCTGCTCCCACTCCATGCCTCCTGGAGTCAACCCTCAAACTTGAATCTCTGCCTCAGGTTCTCCTTCTAGACAAACCTAAGCTAATAAGAGTAAAGGCCTTGAGAGGGGCAACAGAGGGTTAGCTTTGGGGATGCTAAATGGCATTTGGGGTGTCAGTAGAATAGACTACAGGAGATGAGAAGAGGAAATGAGGGAAGAGTCTGGGGACCACCCGGAGGGTCTTCCTGTACCAGGCTGAGGAGTCTAGTTTCAAACAAAGGACAGATATCCATGTGGGAATGACTCCTAGGGGAGGAAGGGACCCAGCATTGTCTACTGTGGCTCCTGTGCAATATTTAAATGCCATCCACAGCATCCTCATGGCCACTTGGAAGCTCCCAGTACATTTAGAGCTCACTGTCTTATCAAGCTACTTATATCAGCCAGCTTTAGCCAATATTAACTTCTGGAAGGTTCTAGAAATATCTCCCTCTTTCTTAGAAGGATCTAATTGTTCTCTTATTTGAAAGTTCTTTTTTTAACTTTTATTTAACAAATATAAATTTCCAAAGTACAGCTTATAGATTACAGTGGCTTTTCCCCCCAATAACTTCCCTCCCACCCGCCGTATATGAACTAGGCCTCCTCCCTGACTCTTCTCTTCACCAGGCTCAATCTCTCCAGGTCCTTCCTCTACTCATTGCTTGCTCCTACCCCATCCCAGACTCTGTCTTCCTCATGGACTCATGGGTGGCAAGGGCCCAAGCACTTGAGCCCTCCTCAGCTGCTTCCCCAGGCCCATTAGCAGGGAGTTATGTTGGAAGTGAAACCACTGAGACTTGAACCGGCACCCTGATACAGGTGTAACCTGTTACACCATAGCACCAGCTCAAGAATTTATATTCTAAAGCAGGAGTCAGCAATTACTGCAAATCTGGGCTGCTACTTGTTTTTTTTTTTTAATAAAGTTTTATTAGAACACAGCCATGCCCTTTATTTTGTTTACACATGGGATGTCTGTTTCTACACTAGGACAACAGAGTTAAGGCAGAGACTGCCTGGCCCACAAAGTAGCAAATATTTATTCTCTACTCATTTAACAGAAAAAAAAAAATGCTGGTCCCCATTCTGGAACACCAACAAGAATGGTAGGCACTGGAGATTTGACAGTGATAAGACAAAGTCCCTCTTCAACTAGAGCTGTGTTCTAGAAGCCTTACTATGTACCAGGCAATGCTTGGAAAACTAAAGATTCTGCAAAGAACAAAGAATCTTCCCTCGTGGAATATTCTAGAGGGTTCATTATGTGCCATGCTTCATGGGACAGAAGTTCTGGGACAGAAGTGAACCAGACTGACAAAATGCTTACATCCATGGATTTCCCAGTCTGATCTGAAATGAGGCAATCAACAAATAAACAAAACAAACTTTGGATTATAACAGAGCTATGGAAATGCAAGCAGGAGCTGAGATGTCCTGGCATGGGCTGCCATTCAATGTCTCCACAATACTCTTCTTGCAGTTGTCTGAGATAAACATGGAAGCCCTGATGCGGGTGTGATCCTGTGAAACTCCATCTAGTTGGGTTGGGCTTTTGGTCCCAGGCTACTGAAATGTGAATGAGGACAGAGGCAGTGCTACCAACCTCATTGTCCTCTCCAGCCTTGACCCCCAAGCCCTAGGGAGGCAGTGCCTACAGATGTACAACACACCTTGTGTATCCTTTTATCCTTTCAAAAAAAGTACAGCCAGATGGGCATGGATGTCTAACACTTTAAGAGAATCTTTAGCGCTTTGTTTAACTAAAGTATTTTTCCACACAAGTTCCTCTGCTCAAGCATTTCTTCTAATTACCATTTTCCTTTTACAATGCATTGCATAGAGCTGCACAGAAGTAAGCTCATGGTGCGCAAGAACCCCCAGGGTGGCAAGGAAAATAAGGCCTGGCTATTAGAGGGCTCCATGAAGCGGTATGTGTTACATCTTCCTGGCAGGAGGGAGAAATGGCCCAGAAATTGCAGCACACTAGGCCAGACCCAGCTCAGTAGGACCTGGCTCTGAGATGGCTCTGTAAGGTTGGGAAATACCATTGACTTTGTGGGGGTTGTAGGAGCTCTATCAAGAAGTCCAGAATGTACCATAAATTTTAAGTTAGTCTGTGGGTTAAAGCACAACTGACTGTTTCACTGCATTCTGGTTTCCTCATATTTACTTTGTGTTCATTCATCAAAATACATAGGGAATGCCTACTTTGAGGATTGGATATGTCAAGCACTTACGTGTGGAGTACACATATGCAAGCACTTAGAATGATGCTTAGAAAACAGTATGCTCTCAATAAATGCTTGGTTATTATTATTATTTTGTGATATTCAGGCACTGTATTCATGTGTTCATTCACTCATCCGTTCCATCTTCCAGCAACATTGGCTATGTGAGGGTCAATAAAATCTGAGACTACTGGAAACACAAAGAAGATGAAGATAGACACAACACATCCAGGAATGAGATGCAGGATAAGGCGGGGGAGAGGTGAAGGATCACTTGCTTGCTGTTCATTGAGAAGTCTGCATGGGAAAGTGTTGGGCTGTGAGCTGGATTGGAAGCATGGTAAGTAGAGACAATTGAGTATATATTCCTGGGACTCAGGAAGGAGCCTGGAGTATCCTGCTCAGTCCTAGGTGGTGGCACAGAGGAGGTTTGATACTCAAAGGAGACCAGGGAGGGGTTATTAGAGTCCTGAGATGTTATCACAGAGCAGCTTATATCATCATATTGCTGAAAAACAAAGACAGTGGTCACTCTTGGGCCTCTTCCTGAGAAGCAGATAGAATCCATATGATGGGCCAAATTTAGTTCATTTATGTAGATAGATAGATAGATAGATAGATATGTGTGTGTGTGTGTATAGAGGCTAGACAGAGAGGAGGAAAGAAAGAAGAGACTGTCCCCAAGCTCAACTGATGAGTTTTTTACTACAATGGTGCAAATGCAATATGTATTCAGTAGAAATATTTCAAGTTTTAGATTTTGGATTTTGGTCTTTTCCCAGCCTAGCAATGCGCAGTGCCATACTTTCCTGCAACACCGTGCAGGGGCAACACAGCACAGTTCCCTGTCAGATGTGCAATCACAAGGGGAAACAACAGACTCTACAGTGTGCAGGGTCACTAAGCCGCAATATTCAGCAGGTTAGGAGTGTTCAACGCATTTGTTACTTACCATGATATTTCAATTTATGATCTATCTATCTATATACCTATCTATTATCAGGACATATCCCACAATATTTATATATATCCCAGCTGTACTGTGCATCCGTAACTCATATCATCACTGCAAGCTCTGATTAGCTAACATTATTCAATTTTACAGATAAAGACGATGAGACAGAGAGGTCAGTAACTTACTTGTGGTCTCACAGCTATTAAGTGACAAAGGTGGGATTCAAACCCAGGCAGTCTGACCCCAGGGCCCTTGCTCGTAACTGCTGTTTTTGCTGCTTCCCCATACTAGTGCAGCTCTGGCACTGGCCTGGAGAAATGTCCCTATCCCTGTGCTGAGAGCTGGTTAGCCTCCCAGGAGGGCTCAAGTCATCCCTGTCAAGGCTCCTTGCAGCCCCACTCCTAGACACCCCTCCTCTGTGTGTCCCCTCCTCACACAGAAACCTAGCCCCTGCACCCAGCCTTCACTCTCTGCCTGCCTGCTCACAAGAGGGGCCCAAGATAGTCCCAGGGCCCCCTGGCACAGCAGCAGGGATGGGAGTCTTGGCAACAGGATGTTGGCTCAGACTGTTTCAGTGTGGGCGCCTCCTCCAGCTTTATTAGTCGTCTTTTAAAATAGACTTTTCTATTTCAAACACCTCCACTTACCACTTGCTGCTCATCTCTCCGCACATCCACTGTGCTTCCCTGTCATCAGAATATGCGTGGAATATCACAGACTGCAAAATAGCAGCCTCTTGAAAGAGATTTTTCTTTTCCTCTTCTCATTATGTCACTTTCCAGCTGGCCTTCTTCATTTTGCAAGGTGAGCCTCCGATTACTGATCATTAACCATTAATTTCCACGTGGGGTCACACTTATGGAATCAAGGCAGGAAGGGTCTTCAGCTGATCATGCAGGTCCACACGAAACAAGCAGATCTCTGAGAGGGAGCAGAGATTGCCTGAGGTCACATGGCCTATTGGTGGCTGAGCTGGGATTGAAACATAAACCTGTTATCATTACCTTGTGGGGATTTAATGATAGCTGTAATAGTAATTCATATTTATCACGCCATAAAAGTTTACAAAGCATAAACTTTAGTTCTCGGGTCTCTGTGCTCTAAGGGCTCACAAGTGCAGTAGTGCTTTTAAGGAGAGAGGACCTCTTTCTTCAAAGCCAGCTGTCACCCAGCCCACATCTGGAATTCCAAGCCACCTCTTGGTAAGATCCAAGTGCCCATGATGACATTTGAGGCCCACTGAAAGGCAATGAGTACAAATCTGACAGCCTCCTATCAACTCTGTAGCCACCCCTGAACTAAGTCTGCAGCCAGACTCTTCTCTTTCCCCAGACACCTTCTCTCTCCTGTTGTCATCGGCTGTGTTTTCCTTTGGGGTAGGAGGAGAGTCCTTGACTTTCCCTACAAAACAATGAAATGTCTTCCCAGTGGAGATTTAGCAATGATGAACATCAACACTGCAAGCCCACAGAAAGTGTTTCAGCCAACCCTCTGATGTTATGGGTGGGTTAGTTGAGTCCTAGGGAGGACAGTGACTTGCCCAAGATCATGCTGTTTTGAGATAAGAAATGATGCCTGAATCAGCTGTCTATTTTAACCCTAGATTCTAGACACCCAACATCATTCCCTAGCTAAGTGCTGCCTTAAATGTGGCTTGTCTTCTCATCTTGTTAAATAAAAATTATCCCATGGGGGGCTAAAAATAGGATTGTAAGACAGTAGCAACTCATGCACATCACTCCTCCATTGTCCAACTTCATGGTCCTCAATCCTGGCTGCACACCAGAGTCCTCCATGATATTTTGTAAATACTCGGGTCCCCAGACTCTATCACAGATAGAACGAGTCAACATACCAGGGCCTGGGGCTGCAAAGATGATTCTAATGAGCAGCCAAGAATGGGAAAGACTGGTCCACCTGAGGGCCAAGAATCACAAAAGTAGATTTGAGCCATTGTGATTGAAATGAAATATAACTAATTGTATTTTCCAGCTTTAAACAGTTAATTCTAATACAATTAAAACAAGAATCTAAGAGAATGCAAAAGCTTTCTCTCCAGAGAAGCTTTCTGAATCATACCCAACACTGGGAAGGCAAGCTTGAAACTTTTCCACTCATCTCTGCTTGCCAAAGAACCATGAGGTCAGGCCGGCGCCGCGGCTCACTAGGCTAATCCTTGCCTAGCGGCGCCAGCACACAGGGTTCTAGTCCCAGTCGGGGCGCCGGATTCTGTCCCGGTTGCCCCTCTTCCAGGCCAGCTCTCTGCTGTGGCCCGGGAGTGCAGTGGAGGATGGCCCAAGTGCTTGGGCCCTGCACCCCATGGGAGACCAGGATAAGTACCTGGCTCCTGCCATTGGATCAGCGGGTGCGCCGGCTGCAGCGCGCCAGCTGTGGTGGCCATTGGAGGGTGAACCGACGGCAAAGGAAGACCTTTCTCTCTGTCTGTCTCTCTCACTGTCCACTCTGCCTGTCAAAAAAAAAAAAAAAACCTGAGATCAGGCACCCATGAAGCATTGATGAGTCCCACTAGTGAAGATGGTGGATGCCCAGGTTTGTAAAAGATCATCTTCTTTTCATATTGAAAATGATGGAAAATAGGGGGTCAATAATAAGAGATACAAGTCACAATCTGAGTCTTCCCAGGAGGTCTTTTAATATTTCTAGTTTCCCCTTCTAACATCAACCCCAACCTCAGATCAAGCATGATGTTTAAGTCCCCAAATCTAAGTTCCTGTGAAGGACAGTAAGTTCCTGCAGAAGCTAGGCAGGCACAACAATGCATAAACTAGAAGGCTTCCTATGAGACTCATAACAGCTGAGCTCTGGACTTCATTCCCCTCACCCAGACACTCATTCCTGATGCACGGCTGAGTGGAGACGAGGCTGCAAGGAACACAAGAGCATCCGTGAAAGTGAGCGCTCAGCAACAAAATGTGCTGCCTGATGAGAGAAGAGAAGGTGTAGAGGCTGTTTCTGCGAAAGCTGAGAAGGTTAATAAAAATCAGGGGTTTTGTTTTTCATGTGTTTTAAGAAATATGAGGCAGTAAATGTTCACGTTTCCCCTGAAATGAAAAGTTGCACCTGTTCTGCCTGGGTGAGAGAAGAAAGGTGGAAATTAGCATCGGTTGAGGGTTGAATGCTTTTCTGGCTCTGCTTTATGCTCATAGCTTTCACATTCATCACCTGCTCCCGATTCAACCCTCAGCCAAACTACACTGATAAGTAGTTCTATATAATTATCACCAATTTTAAGGATAAAAAGTTTCATGTTTGGAGTGGTCAGGACCCTCCCAAGATTGTACAAGCTAGGAGTAGGTGCAGCTGAATTTCAGACCAAGCCCCTTTTATTCCAAGTAGGGGTGAGAAGTCTTTTTCACTGGAGACAGCTCTGCAAGGTTTCAAAGAAAAGCCAAGACGGGGTAAGAGGGACTTCCTTTATCCATTTTTTTGTGAGAGCCCTGGACACCTGGCTATCAGGCTAGGATATTAGATTGGCACTTTCTCTAGCTCAGATATTAGAAATATATTGGCTTTTAGCATTTCCAACTGATGAAATAAAGCCAGACCCATATTAAAGAAATCATGCTCTTCCCCAAACACTTCTCTTCTGCAATCATTTACCCTTCCCACGTGTCATTATTTTAAATTCTCAAATTGACTTTTTTACCCTCCTCTGAATTCTTCACCCTTCCTTCTGCAGGATGCCAAGAGTTTCTCCCTTCTGCTCTGACAGTTCCACCTGCCAATACCTTGGGGTAACAAGGGGTGCTGTCCAATGAAAGGATGAGAGGCTGAGCCCAACACAATAGATGACTGGTCTGGAAACTAGGAGACTGAGAAGAGGCAAAATAAGCAGAACCAGACATGGGCCAAAGGCTTTATATCCATCAGGTCATTGGATTCTCATGATAAATATTGGAATATTGTCCTCCATTTCACAGATGAAAGAACTGAGGCATAGGTGAATTAAATAATTTGGCTGAAAGCATATCAGTAAGGGTCCTGACAGGAACACAGTGTTATGCTCAAATTGGGTAACTGAAGGACTCTAGAGAGACCATTTACAAAGGTGTGGGCAGGATGTAGGAGAACCACATGGAATGACACAGAGCCGCAGGGACAGGCAAGTGCTTCACCTATCATAGTCTAGAATAAGCAAAGGGAGGGGGTAGTTACTGGAACCTGGAGAGACAGTGCTGTATGAGGAGGGTCCCCTGATAGGAGCAAAGATCCTCTGGAGATTGGGGAGGCAGGAAGGGGAGGAAAGACCCCGAACTCATTCTCCTCTTTCCCTTGGATCTCCTGCTGGTGCTCTCCAGCTGAACCCATCTGGAATCCAGAGGGAAGGGAACCTGCTGATGCTATCCAGACAGTCAGCATCCAGACAGACCTGAGTGGGTAAGGGTAGATGTTGGAGCCCCAGAAGCAAACAAAAGAAACCCAGCCTCCCACTTTTTTTTTTTTTTGATGTATCTTTACATTTATTTGAGTTGTCTTCAATTCCTTTCATCAGGCCAAAGTACAGCTTATGGGGCTTCCCCCCCATAACGTCCCTTCCACCCGCAACCCTCCCCTTTCCCACTCCCTCTCCCCTTCCATTCACGTCAAGATTCATTTTCAATTCTCTTTATATAAAGAAGATCAGTTTAGCATACATTAAGTAAAGATTTCAACAGTTTGCTGCCACACAGAAACATAAAGTGAAAAATACTGTTTGAGTACTAGTTATAGCATTAAATCTCAATGTACAGCACACTAAGGACAAAGATCCTACATGAGGAGTAAGTGCACAGTGACTCCTGTTGTTGACTTAACAAATTGACACTCTTGTTTATGGCCTCAGTAATCACCCTAGGCTCTTGTCATGAGCTGCCAAGGCCACCCTCCCACTTTTGTGGAACGACAAAGCCATGAGGAACATGGTCAGGCTGATGGTTCAGGTCCGGGAGGTGGGCTTCAGGCTCCAGCTGGTCATGGAAAGCCCCTGAGGTGAAACCGGTGTGCCAAGAGGCTCCTTCCAAGGACCCAGAGCGCACCTCGTGGTTGTGACTCCCACTGTATCAGGTATCAGTTCAGTTCTCTGGTCAGCACCTGAGACCTGCTCCTCCTGCCGTCCTTGCTACAGTCTTGCCTCCCAAGAACATGGTAGTTACATTTCTCCTGTATTTCTCCATTAAGAAACCAAAATCATCATCCCTTTTAGTTTAATTTCTTAAGTGTTTCTGCTCTTGCAACTAAAGGAATACCGGTAGTACTCTAAAAATATTTATTAACTTAATAAATACTGAATGGAATGACCTTAGTCAGTTTTAAGTTCTCTGAGCTTCTCTTCTTTATTCAATGAAAAATGTAATAATATGCTTTTACCTTTCTCCCAAGGTTTATAAATGTGCTTATAAATATCAAAAAAATCATGATATCCAAACTTGCCATTTTGTTAACCAAATCAACCCATGTACTGAGCAAATGTTCCTTAAATATAGAACACATTCAATAAAGTCTAATGTGTTTGCCACAGTAAAAAAAAAAAGTGCCTTCCTTAATGAAGTGATATGAAAAATGAATATGTTAATGGTTAGCATGGGGCCTGGCGCATATCAAGAGCTCAAAAATTATTAACAATTATCATTATTATCATCCTCCCTAACAAATATTTATTGAGCTTCAAGCTTTAAGCTGGAAGGAGAATTGTCTGTGAGGCTGGAGCTTCTGATAAATGCCTTGCAGAGATGCACCAGTGATTCTGGCCAAATACAAGGAGATGTGCTAATGGGCAAGTACAACATGTCTGATGAGGGACTCAAGGCCCAGCCATCAATCAATAGGAAGCCTGAGGCTGAGAACAGACAGTTAAAAGCAGCAATTACAAAATGTAACTCAAATATATGTGAACTTGGAGGAGTCCAATGGCAAAGGATAGATCCCCAGCTGTGAGTGAGGAATGTTGGTCTAAAGAAAACAGTAATCATGGAGTTCAGCCAACATTCCACCTGGAAATGCGGAGCCAAGCAGTCCCCTCCCCTCACCCCCGACCCCCAGCCCACAGCAGAAAGATAAAGTGTTGTTGGGCATTTCACATAAGCAGCTCTGCAAGCAGTACTAGCAGAAGTCATAGAAGTTGCAGCATTTGTATGGATCATTGCAGGAGCAAATAGGAACAGACTGAGCTAAAGCAGTAAAAGTAAGTCGGCAAGAATTTTCAGATGCAGCACTCTAAGAACTGTTACCACACAGGCTGAGGTGTCTGCAGATGGTTCGTGCATGGTCCTTCTGTAAGGAAGCAGGTGTCAATAACCTCAGCAGACAGGTAAGGTCGGCAGGGAGACGTTTCTCTCTATGAAGGATCACCTCTGGGGACAGAGGTGCTATGCTCTGCATTAGCCTACCAGTCAGCTAAACCAAAAGTAAAGTAGGGCCATAAGGGAGTGGGTCCAAATTACACACCAGTGTGAAAGGTTTGGGAGTGCAGATGAGGATCAAGTTCCAGACCTCAAGCGTGTCAAGGAGTGGGACAATGTCTGAGCCAAAGAATGGACCACATGTCTAAAGTCTTCTGGTTCCTGCAACCACAGGCAGCACCAGGCTAGAAGATAAAGGGGCAGGGAGCAAACAGTGACCAGTCTGATGTGTTCCAGTGTGGACCATTGCATGTGTTCATTTATTCATGCAGCAAATATTTATTGATTGCCTACATGGTGCCAGCTAGTATTTGAGACAATGAATATACAGCCATGAAGAAAACCAACAAGCTTTCTGTCCTCTTGGAGTTTACATTCTAGTGATGAGAGAGAGAGATACAAGCATATAAACTAGTAAGTATATAACCAGGTAAGGACAGCTACTGAATCAAGAAGGAAGGAAGAGATAGGGGAGAAGGGGAGAGGGAGGGAGGGAGGAAGAAGAGGGAGCAGGTATCAGGACAGAGACTGATGAGAAAGTGAAATAGAATTAGAAAGGCTCCAGACTCCCTCCTTCTGCTTCTGACACAACTTCACCCACAAGAAAAGGAAACATTACAATAGGTAATGCTACACTCGAAGGCATTGATTGGGCCTCACCCTCTATGGGGAAATCGCTTCATTATCAAATGGGTGGGGTTTTTCCTCTCCTTTCTCTCTTCTACCCAAGAAACAGGAATAGAAAACCCAGGACCCACACTCTCAGAGAAGATCAACTGGCCTTTCCTCTCTTCTATTAGGCAGCAGGCTGCTCCATTAGGCAGGGCTTGCTTGGTCAGAACCTGTCTGACTATCTCCTGGTCACTCCTCCTCTTTTCTACATGTAACCCTGGAGTAGAGATGACGCATTAAGCTTTGTGTATTTAATAAGATGGGTGGGGACTGAGGGACAACTGGAAGTAAGGACAGCACTGATGCTCTACTTCCACCTGACTCAACCAGCTTAGGAAAAGCGATGTCCCATGTGGCCCAGCCCAGTTCATCAGTTATTCTGTACTTTGGGTTTGAGAGCCCAAACTTAGTTAACAATAAAATGGCAATTACCCACTTGTCACTTGGTGTATCACTCAGCTATTTTTGCCCAACAAACAACCTCAAATCTCAGAAGGCTACAACACTTAGCATTTATTTATTTTGCTTATGCATTTGTGGGCTGGCTTGAGGTTCTGCTGATCACTGGGTGAGAATGGGCAACTGCAGACTGAAGGTCAGTACAGGTCTGCTCCAAGGTCCCCAGGGTCTTCAGGGTCTCTCATCTCCCTCATACCATCAGCTTAACCGTATTCTTTTCAGATGATAGCCGAACAAGAGGACGAACAAAAACACCCAAGACTGCTACAACTCAGGCTTAAAGTGGCATACTGTGGAGTTTCTGCTCAAATTCCTTTGAGCCAAAACAAATTACATGACTGACTCCTAACTCAGAGATCAAGGACCTGCATCTGCCTTTTGTGAGAAACCCGTGAAGGTGTAGATGTAACGAGGGGTGAAGAAATGGGGCCAGTTGATCCTCTCGAGAACATCCTAAGAAGAAGACTCGTGTAGGAGGAAAGGGACTTTATCTTTGGCATCCACCTCAAATTTCAGGTTGTCTTTGACTACAGCTTGCCAATAAGAAAGCAGTGACTACTAATGATGATTAAAACCACCATTCACGGGGCATTTACTCTGCTAGGCATAAGTCTAGATGTTTTACATAAACAAATCCATCTTAATCCGCAGAAAACCTATTTGAGGTGGGTTCAGTAGTCCTTATCTTGCAGATGAATAAACTGAAGCACAAGGTAGACTAAATTGTTGAAGGTCACAAAACACTAGCACTGGAACGAGGTTGGGGACCCCAGCAGCTGGGTTCCAGCACTCAGCGTGAGCCACCTGCAATATCACCTTTATCCTAGAGAGTGTGGCCTGAAGGCACATGTACCTCATCTACTTTGTGTCTCTTCCACAATCTAAGTGGATGCTCATGAATGCAAAAGGCTTTCAACTTGGGGAAGGGAAGAGGCAGGCCTTAGGAGTGGGACACAGTTTGACTTACAGAAGCTGCTGACTGTTGAGCAACAGATCAGATCAGAGAAGCTATACTTGGGCTGGGGCAGCAGGAGGAAGAACCAGAAAAAGCTTTTAGAGGACACAGGGAGGGGATGATAAAGCCAAGAAAAAGTTTGAGCAGACTCAGTGGCTAGGAAGAGGTCCCTGGGTCTAGAGAAACACTTGATTTTGAGACTTTACATGGCTGATCTAAGCATTCTTTGTCTCTCTAAATTGGTTGATCCATTGTTCCTTGTCCAGACTCACTAAACTGGGGGGATGTGGGCTTCCTTCTCTGAGTGAGTGAGCACATAGGGGCAGGATAGAAGAGAGTGTAGCATAGGGACTCTGGGCCATATCTCAAGCAGCCCAAGAATCTGAGTGGTGAATAAAGAGACAGGGAGTCCCCAGAGGCACACTGCTTGTTCATATTCAACTTGTCTCTCACTTCAGTCTCTCTCCTCATTTGCTGTTATGGCAAATGGTGATAACAGCTTACCCAGTGAGCATTTTATACAACAAGTCATTTTCTGACACATGTTGCATTTGGCACTCTCAGCAACTTGTTTTAAAAACAATGCTACAAGGGCCCAGAGAAGTTCAATGGTCTGTCCTGGATCAGGCAGCTAATGAGAAAATCGAAGTCAGCATCTTCACCCTCTTCTCCCTGCACCATCCCCTGTCCTTCCTGGTGAGGTGGGGTGAGGTTGATCGGGGCAAGCACGATAGGGCTTTTGTCTGTTAAGAGATGGTGAGGCTTTAAGTCTATATCAATCATTCACACTTTAGTATGATGTATTTCCCGTCCAGTCCTAAGAATAAAAGAACATCTGGATTCACTAGAATGGTGCAACAAGGGCTCCACCAAGGGGTAGAAGGGAAGCAATGCAGTGAACTTCAGAAAGATTTCACCCAAACAGGATGTATGCCTCCTTTGGGGTTCATTTGTTAGATTCAAACTTACTTACAGGGATTTGGGTCAAAGCAAAACCGGTATGATGAAGACACTCAACAAGTAACAATAATTACTGATACCCTTTTGGGTACTGGGTGCTATGTGGAGAATGTGGGAAAAGGCAGTGAAAGTCACACTGTGAGACAGAGAGGCAATGAATAAGCTCACAAATAAGAAACTGAAAAGTGGTGGGAACTATAAAGACATGACATGTCTTGATGGGGTTGAGGATTCTGAGAGAGCCAGGACAGGGTCAGGGTTGGGGTCAGGGCAAGCCACATGAGAACATGACATTGGGGTGAGACTCGGAAAAGAAGGAACTAAGTTGACTAATATTTGGTGATTAGAACCATGTAAGGATTGTGGAAGTGACACAATGTAAGGACCAAATGTAATAAAAATTAAAATGACAGCAGCAGCAATAATGATAGAATAGTAGCAATAGCTGCTGACACTGCTATTGCTACTGCTACAGCAGTAGCTGCTGCTATGTAGCATTTATTTTGTGATATTTATTGCTCTAAGAAAGTTACATATATAATTTTGTAACCATCACAATCCATAAATTAGATATTGTCATGGTCCCCAGTTTGTAGATGAGGAGACTGAGGCACAGAGCTTAAGATGTGTCCTAAAGAGGATAAGAACAGGAGTCCTCCAAGATGGCGGAATAAGGAGGGAGTACACTAATAATCCGGGAAAAGATAGTTTAATAAAAGTGGAGATACTGTAGTTTCAGGGAAGAGTTAGGGAAAAAACTGCAGAGGAAACTCTTCCAGAGCTAGTGGGACACAGTAAACCTACGTGGAGGTCAGAGGTGCCCATGGCTCGGAACCCCAGCCGCCAAGTCTACGCACCAGCGCTGGAAAGGGAAGTGAGGCAAAACCTCATTAGCCCGAGCCACTGGTGGGAAGCAACAGGAAGAGCCTAGAGGGAACAAGCCTTGAAGCCCCATGGGGGAAAGTTGACCAAGCTAACTAGAGGAGAGAAAAAATAAAAATAAAAAAAATAAAAGGGAGGACCGGTACAGACACAATTCTCTCTCCACTCACCATACAAAGGCGAGCAAGACAAAGAGCAGGCGCCATTTTGGACATACATAAAAGCTGCGCCAACTCAGGACTGTGCCCACCCTCAATCAAGCAGAAAAACCTGATCCTAGTGGGAAGAAATAATAGGAGGTTAGGACATAGTGAATGTATGGAGATTATGAACTGAAACTGTGAAAAAAAAAAAAACCTGAGAGTGTGTGAGAGAACTCACAGAGTGCCTGAGATGTGAGTACTCTTGGGAGAAGCCACACACTCAGTAACCTTGGCAACCCGGTGGGAGATTGCAGCAGACTCTGAGCTTACACTGAGGACTGCACACATCAAAACTTATGGGATAAAGCAAAAGCAGTGTTAGGAGGAAAGTTTATAGCAATAGGTGCCTACATCAAGAGATTGGAAAGGCACCAAAAAATGAGCTTTCAATGCATCTCAAGGATCTAGAAAAACTGCAGCAACCAGCCCCAAAACTAGTAGCAGAAGAAAAATAATTAAAATCAGAGAAGAAATCAACAGTATTGAATCCAAAAAAAGTTACAAAAGATCAGCCAAGTGAAGAGCTTGTTTTTTGAAAAAAATAAACAAAATTGACATATCATTGGCCCAACTAACTAAAAAAGAAAAGACCCAAATCAATACAATCAGAGAAGAAAAAGGAAAAGTAACAACAGATACCACAGAAATAAAAAGAACCAACAGAAATTACAAAAAAGAGTTGTATACTAGCAAACAGGGAAATCTATCAGAAATGGATAGATTCCTGGACACATGCAATCTACCTAAATTGAACCAGGAAGACATAGAAAACCTAAATAGACCCATAACTGAGACAGAAATTGAATGAGTAATGAAGGCCCTCCCAACAAAGAAAAGCCCAAGACCAGATAGATTCACTGCTGAATTCTACCAGACATTTAAAGAAGAACTAATTCCAATTCTTCTCAAACTATTCAGAACAATCGAAAAAGAGGAAATCCTCCCAAATTCTTTCTATGAAGCCAGCATCACCTTAATCCCTAAGCTGGAGAAAGACGCAGCATTGAAAGAAAATTACAGGCCAATATCCCTGATGAACATAGACACATAAATCCTCAATAAAATTCTGGCCAATAGAATGCACCAACACATCAGAAAAATCATCCACCCAGACCACGTGGGATTTATCCCTGGTATGCAGGGATGGTTCAATGTTTGCAAATCAATCAATATGATACACCACACTAACAAACTGAAGAAGAAAAACCATATGATTATCTCAATAGATGCAGAGAAAGCATTTGATAAAATACAACACCCGTTCATGTTGAAAACTCTAAGCAAACTGGGCATGGAAGGAACATTCCTCAATACAATCAAAGCAATTTATGAAAAACCTACGGCCAACATCCTATTGAATGGGGAAAAGTTGGAAGCATTTCCACTGAGATCTGGTACCAGACAGGGATGCCCACTCTCACCACTGCTATTCAATATAGTTCTGGAAGTTCTAGCCAGAGCTATTAGGAAAGAAAAAGAAATTAAAGGGATACAAATTGGGAAGGAAGAACTCAAACTATCCCTCTTTGCAGATGATATGATTCTTTATTTAGGGGACCCAAAGAACTCTACTAAGAGACTATTGGAACTCATAGAAGAGTTTGGAAAATTAGCAGGATATAAAATCAATGCACAAAAATCAACAGCCTTTGTATACACAGACAATGCCACGGCTGAGAAAGAACTTCTAAGATCAATTCCATTCACAATAGCCACAAAAACAATCAAATACCTTGGAATAAACTTAACCAAGGATGTTAAAGACCTCTACAATGAAAATTACAAAACCTTAAAGAAAGAAATAGAAGAGGATACCAAAAAATGGAAAAATCTTCCATGCTCATGGATTGGAAGAATCAATATCATCAAAATGTCCATTCTCTCAAAGGAAATTCATAGATTCAATGTGATACCAATCAAAATACCATTCTTCTCAGACCTGGAAAAAATGATGCTGAAATTCATATGGAGACACAGGAGACCTTGAATAGCTAAAGCAATCTTGTACAACAAAAACAAAGCCGGAGGCACCACAATACCAGATTACAGGACATACTACAGGGCAGTTGTTATCAAAACAGCATGGTACTGGTACAAAAACATATGGATAGACCTATGGAACAGAATAGAAACACCAAAAATCAATCCAAACATCTATAGCCAACTTATACTTGATCAAGGAGCTAAAACCAATTCCTGGAGCAAGAACAGTCTATTCAATAAATGGTGCTGGGAAAACTGGATTTCCACGTGCAGAAGCATGAAGCAAGACCCCTACCTTTCAACTTACACAAAAATTCACTCAATATGGATTAAGTATCTAAATCTATGACCCAATACCATCAAATTATTAGAGAACATCAGAGAAACCCTGCAAGATATAGGTACAGGCAAGGAGGCAAGGACTTCTTGGAAAGGACCCTGGAAGCACAGGCAGTCAAAGCCAAAACTGACATTTGGGATTGCATCAAATTGAGAAGTTTCTGTACTTCAAAAGAAACAGTCAGGAGAGTGAAGAGACAACCGACAGAATGGGAAAAAATAGTTGCAAACTATGCAACAGATAAAGGATTAATAACCAGAATCTACAAAGAAATCAAGAAATTCCACAACAACAAAACAAGCAACCCACTTAAGAGATGGGCCAAGGACCTCAATAGACATTTTTCAAAAGAGGAAATCCAAATGGCCAACAGGCACATCAAAAAATGTTCAAGGTCACTAGCAATCAGGGAAATGCAAATCAAAACCACAATGAGGTTTCACCTCACCCCGGGTAGAATGGCTCACATGCAGAAATCTACCAACAACAAATGCTGGCGAGGATGTGGGGAAAAAGGGACACTATCCCACTGTTGGTGGGAATGCAAACTGGTTAAGCCACTATGGAAGTCAGTCTGGAGATTCCTCAGAAACTTGAATATAACCCTACCGTTCGACCCAGCCATCCCACTCCTTGGAATTTACCCAAAGGAATTTAAATTGGCAAACAAACAAGCTGTCTGCACATTAATGTTTATTGCAGCTCAATTCACAATAGCTAAGACCTGGAACCAACCTAAATGCCCATCAACAGTAGACTGGATAAAGAAATTATGGGACATGTACTCTTTAGAATACTATACCACAGTAATGAACAATGAAATCCAGTCATTTGCAACAAAATGGAGGAATCTGGAACACATCATGCTGAGTGAAATAAGCCAGTCCCAAAGGGACAAATATCATATGTTCTCCCTGATTGGTGACAACTATCCGAGCACCAAAAAGGAAACCTGTTGAAGTGAAGTGGACACTACGAGAAACAGTGACTTGATCAGCCCTTGTCCTGACTGTTGATGAACAACTTAATACTTTATCCCTTTTAGTATTTTTTGATCTACTTAATACTATTGGTTGAACTCTTTAATTAACACACAATTATTCTTAGGTGTTTAAATTTAAATGATAAGTGATCCCTGTTAAATGTAAGAGTGGGAATAAGAGAGGGAGGAGATGTACAATTTGGGACCTGCTCAATTGGACTTGTCCCAAATAGTGAGTTAGAAACGTGCCAGGGGATTCCAGTTCATTCCCATCAAGGTGGTATGTACCAATGCCATCTCACTAGTCAAAGTGATCAGTTTCAGTTCACAATTGATCATAATGATAGGACTAAAAGTTAAAGGGATCACATAAACAAGACTAGTGTCTGCAAATACTAACTGATAGAATTAAAAAGGAGGGAGCAATCGAACATGGAAAGCGGGGATACACAGCAGACTCATAGAATGGCAGATGTCCTAAACAACACTCTGGCCTCAGAATCAGCCCTTAAGGCATTTGGATCTGGCTGAAGAGCCCATGAGAGTATTTTAGGCATGGAAAGCCAAGACACTCTGGAAAAAAAAAAAAAAAAAAACTAAATGAAAGATCTCTGCGAGTGGGATCCCAGTAGAAAGAACGGGCCATCAAATAAAATAAGGAAGTACCTTTCTCAGAAGGGAGGAGTGAACCTCCACTTTGACTATGACCTTGTCTAAATAAGATCGAAGTCGGTGAACTCAAAAGGCTTCCATAGCCTTGGCAACTCATGACAAGAGCCTAGGGAGATTACTGACGCCATAAACAAGAGTGTCAATTTGTTAAGTCAACAACAGGAGTCACTATGTACTTACTCCTCATGTAGGATCTCTGTCTTTAATGTGTTGTTCAATGTGAATTAATGCTATAACTTGTATTCAAACAGTACTTTACACTTTGTGTTTCTGTGTGGGTGCAAACTGTTGAAAGTTTTACTTACTATATACTAAATTGATCTTCTGTATATAAAGATAATTGAAAATGAATCTTGATGTGAATGGATTGGGAGAGGGAATGGGAATTGGGAGGGTTGCGGGTGGGAGGGAAGTTATGGGGGGAAAAAGCCATTGTCATCCATAAGCTGTACTTTGGAAATTTATATTTGCTAAATAAAAGGTAAAAAAAAAAAAGAGGATAAGAACAAGGAAGGGAAGGGAAGGGAAGGGAAGGGAAGGGAAGGGAAGGGAAGGGAAGGGAAGGGAAGGGAAGGGGAGGGGAGGGGAGGGGAGGGGAGGGGAGGGGAGGGGAGGGGAGGGGAGGGGAGAAGGGGGAAGGGGGAAGGGGGAAGGGGGAAGGGAAGGAGGGGAGAAGGGAAGAAAGAAAGGAAATAAATTACAAAGTTATTTGACGGATGGTCAGTGATCAGATTCCAGAGAACAGCACTGGATCCCAATAGGCAAGATGACCAAAGCGGCCAGGGCTGGAATTAGGAATAACAAGCAGCATTACAGCCCGTGGACAGGATCCCTACTTCCTTTATCAAGTTCAATGCCAAGATTCCAACTGAGTGACAGCACCAGAATAATGATGTCTCTAGGTGAGCAGGTTCAGCATAGAACTTCTCATGGGTTCCCCCACTCAGGAAGCATTTGCCTCAAGGGAGTAAATAGGGGGCTGGCAATACATCACCCATCAGCTGTTTCATCCTGGCTGTAAATTACATGGTTAAAAAAAAAACACCTGTGGCACAGCAGATTGAGTTGCACAGTGCCATCATCCTGTATCAGCACCAGTTCAAGTGCCAGCTGCTCCACTTCCAATCCAACTCCATGCTGATGTGCCTGGGAAGACAGTGGAGGATGGCCCAAGCCCCTGGGCCCCTGTCACCCATGTAGATGACCCAGAAGAGGCTCCTGGTTCCTGGCTTCGACCTGGCCCCACCCTGGCCATTGTGGTCATTTGGAGAGTGAACCAGTAGATGGAAGATTTATTTCTCTCTGACTCTCCTTTTCTCTATGTACCTCTGACTTTCCAATAAATAAATAAATCTTTAAAAAAGAAAAAGAAAAGAAAATCCTTCTTTAAAAAACACCCACAAGCAGGGGGCTTTAAGTCCATTTTCCAATCTGCTCACTCCATAAGAGTGATTGCAATGATCTGAATTCAGATACTGTGAACTATGATTTGGCAGGAAATCAATGGTTCATGTCAAAGACCCAGGCCAAAGGTCTCACCTTTCCCCATACGGAAAGAAGGTGTGTATTTTCTTAAGGATAACATACCCATCCTCCTGCAGGTCTGTTCTCAGCCAAGGGCATTATCAGCCCAGCCACAGTCTGCCTCCTAGGCTCTCCCATTCTCTCCGTCTGTCATCACCATGGTTCTGGTCATGAACAGGGCATGTGTCCCATCACAGAAAACAGGAGTTGAAAAGACAGAGAGGTGAGGAGATGAGACAGGATGAAACTGGAGAAGGGGAGAGAAGAGAGGAGGAAACATGAAGGGAGGGGAGGGGAAAGGAAGAAAGAAGGTGAGGCTTGAATGGGGAGGGGAAGAGACATTATAAATCCTGCTCCCACATAGCGTATAGTTAATGGGGCAAACAGGCACATCAACATGTGACGACAACAGTTAACACACGGTTCATAAAAAAATCTGACCAAAATGTGGACATAGCCCAGAGTCAGCAACAACCTCTACTGGGAGGGCAGAAAAGCCTCTTGGGCTGATTGGAAGGGGTGGTATGGCTTTTCCAGGTAAATAGGGAAAAGGAAGAACATTCCTGCTAGAGAAAACAGCATGGGAAAAACACACACGCAGAAGAACCTAGCTGTAGTGAGATAAGACTGCGGTTCCCATCAAGGCTGTGGATGTCACCACGCTCTACTCTTCCTCCGAAGTCATAATCCTGGCGCTACTGATGGTTCTTCTTACCCATCTGCTCCCTTTATCCAGTTAACAAATCCAGTCATTTCTGCCTTACAACATTTTCTAACTTTGCCCCTGGCTATGGTTCCTACTACTACCACTGCCACTGAGGGCCATCCCCCCAAGACTTCTCTGCCAAGCCTTTATCATTTCAACAGCCTTTAGCACTATAACATCCATGCCTCCTAGTTCCCTTCACTCCAATCTATTATTTTTATTCTTTTTAATATGTATTTATTTATTTGAAAGTCAGAATGACACAGAAAGAGGGGAAGACAGAAAAAGAGAGAGAAGAGATCATCCATCTGCTGGTTCACTCCCTAAATGGCCACAACAACCAGAGCTGGGCCAGGCTGAAGCCAGGAGTCAGGAGCTTCTTCTCCAGATCTTCTACATGAGTGCAGGTACCCAGGCACTTGGGCCATACTCTTCTGCTTTCCCAAGTGCATTAGCAGGGATCTGGAATGGAAGTGCAGCAGCCAGGATTTGAACCAGCACCCATTTGGTATACCAGCATCACAGGTGGTGGCTTTACCTGCTATGCTGTGGTTCATGTCAAACCTATTCATTCTTGCAGTCCATTTCTGAGCGATTTTCAAAGTCTGCCTAGCTAATGGAACCCAAAAATGTTGACACTTGCTTCAGCTAGAACCCAGAGGGTCCACCAAAAAACAAATTAGAAAAGAAATTAATCTACAAAGATCATAGAATGGAGGAGATCATAACTAGGCTAGTGAGAGGCAGAGTTCATTCATTCATTCATTCATTCACCAATATTGTGGACCACTTCCTGTGAGCCAGTCTCCAGTCTGAATGCAAAGCATAACATGGGCACACAAAATAGGCCCAGTCTCTACTATCCTGGCGCTCAAGGGACTTGGAGAAGACAGAAGGCAATCAAATAATTACACAAATATTACAAATTGCAATAAGCACTATGATAAAAATTAAAGGGCAGTCTGCATACTTACTTGGTGACATCCACAGCCTTGATGGGAGAAGGCAGTCAAGGAAGTCAAGCTTTGGACTAAGATGAAGGATGCAGGTCCTAATTGACAAAGGAGCTCTCTCCTGCTTTACCTTGAATTGCGCAAGTGTCCCAGCTGCCAGCAAAATGCATAGCAAGTCCTCCAGCTGTGTGATCTGCAATTGGCAGTCACTGTTTATAGGATGTGAGAAGAGACAAAAGGCTACAAATGCTGCTTGAGCCCCATAAAAAGGTAAGTAGTAAGTAGGTGACATGGAGAAGTATAATCCAACCACACAGAAGCCATGGAAAGGGTCGGGAGGTGTCCCAGTTGCTCTAGGTATGTAGAAATGCACTCCAAAACTTAGAGGCCCAAACCAACCACTGTTGCACTTATCATTTTATTGGTCAGGCGTCTGGGAATGGCTCTGATGGGCAGTTCTCACTTTGGCTCTTTCCTATGCTTATAGTTAAGTGGACTCCAGCTATCTAAAGACCCCACTGGGCTGGACCTCCAAGATTGTCTCCTGCAGATGGTTGACACTTAATGTTGGTAGTCAACAGGGCTGCCAACCAAAGCACCTACATGGGGCCTGTCCAGCATGTCGGTGTCAGGGTAGTGCAGCTGGACTTCCCATAGGGTGCCTGTCTTCTCCCAAGGTGAGTGCCCCAGAGGATCATGGCAAAAACCACATGGCCTTTAAATAGCATCATCGATACCACTGCATTCAACTGCTTATAGGGAAGTCACTAAGGTTGACCCAGATTTAAGGGGAAGGGACAGATATCTCACTTCTCAAGTGTCAAGGAATTTGGTTTTAAAGCATAATAAGAGACCAGAAAGAAAATGAATAATGTTATCTACCTACACCCCACAAAATTTATTGTATAATATAAGGGTACTTCAAAAAGAATATGGAAAGTAGAATTAAAAGAATTTTATTTTGATGCAAAATAATTTTGAAATCCACAAATAGTTTTTTATAATGTACATTCTCCATGAACTTTTTGAAGAACCCCTTGTATATTTGATTTCAAAAATTTTTCCATCAAAATCAACTAACACTTTAATTCCATTTCCTAAGAGCTTTTTAAAGTACTGTTGCAGCTTCCTCATATAAAGCACTTTGTACAGTGTTTGGTGCAGTTAGCATTTAATAAAAGGTAGTCATTCACATCAGAGACCCTGGGTGGAGACTCCAGGTGAGCTGCCTGTCTGTCTTGTTAACTAGGTCCATAGTGCTGGTCTACCTTGGTAAGGCCAGAAGGGAGTGGCAACGAGGCTGTCATCTGCAGTTGGCCTGCGCAGTGCCAAGCGTTGGCTTAGGCAGTCTGCATGCACTGTCTCACCGACTCTTCCCAGCAAGCATGTGAGACCATGTTGCCGACACTCTATCATTTTTCAGATGGTGACTGCCACTGTGGATGGGCATCCTTGGGAGAGGAGTCAAGCACGTCCTCTCCCTACCCTTGTCGCTTCCCCCACCATCAACGCCCCTTACCCCCAGAAAGCCCATGCAGTTTGCTCATTCCTCTGACAGCCCTAACCCCACTCTTGTGTCTCTGAGAGCTCCTTGGGGGCAGGGGCCAGGTCTAATCGAAGTCTGGTCTCTGTGTCCAGAGCAGGGCCTAGCTCAGAGGAACATAAACATTTTCCATTTGTTCTTCCAGGTTCACTCACCCCACCTCTCAACCTGTATGGAGCATCAACAAGCTCCCTTGAGTGCTGCGTCTGGTTGGGTTTCACCCCAGGGGAGTTCTGGCAGGGAAGAGAGAGATGAGCACAGACTCAGTGTATTGATTCCCCGAGTTCCTTCTCCACACAGTGGCTGCATGTGGCTGTGCCCCCACTGAGGGCCAGCTCTTCTCCCTGGGCCCTCTCTCCAGGAAGCTCCCCATGCAGGCTCCCACACCTGGAGCTGTCCCCCGCTCCCCCCCTTGGACCTAGAGAGAACATTGCTGAGGTGTTGGGTCCTGTGCTACAATTCTCACAGGCCTTAGCAAATCACCATTTGATTAACTTCTCCTCAGGTGCATCTAACTGGAGTGTGCCAGTTGCATCCCGCCCACCCTGAGTGACAGAAGGGGCTAGGAGAACACTTAGTAAACAAGTGTGTCCCGGGCTATAAGGCCCTGGGACCACGGACTCTCCTGGATACACAGGCCAGGCCAGAAAACCCAAGACGCTGTGGGGGTGTAGCCAGCTCCGTCAGCAAGCGATTAAACTGCCAAATTGCTCCCCATCTGTAGCTGTCAGGCTTCCATCCAAGGCTTCATTAGGGATACAGCGTTCTCTCTCCTGACATGCCGGTGACAGAGAGGATTTCAATTAGTGCCACGAAGGACCTCAAGTGCTTGACACATCTCACAAGTGATGGTCTCACCACTCCCTGAGGCTTGCCAGCCTGCCTGCCTGCCTCTCCTCCTCCCATAAGGCTGGATGAGCCCAGGGAGCCCCCAGCCCTTCCTCAGTCCACAGCTAGATGAATGCTTCAGGCTGCCCTGATGGAAACAGCTCCTGAAGCGCCCTTGGCAGGAGGTGTGATCAGTACCACTCTATCTACTTACAGGTGTAGTTAAACTCATCATGCCCTGCTCAAGAGCCTTTGATGACCCCCATCAGCTCTGAGATCCAAATGCTACCTGAGCTCGTCCCCTCCATCCCAAGACTGAGTCAGGATCCCCTGCTCTACACTCTCAAAATAAAATACCTTGCACGCTCCTTCCTAGCTCTCAAACCATTTGTAATTAATTGTCCCTTGCATAACTACCTGCATTCTATTCTTCACACTGTGGTCCTGTTGAAATCTAAATGACATTATAATGTTCAATCAGGTCACTGGCTTCTCTTGTCACTTGACTAAAACCAGTCTTCACAGTGGCCCATGAGGTCCTGTACAATCAGGCCTCCATGACCCTCTCGCCCTTCTCTTTCACTCTGTTACAGCCACCCTGGCCTCCCATGAGTGTCTACAACAGATCAAGCATGTCTCTGGCTCAGGGCCTTTGCACATACCCATTCTGAGGCTTAAAATGCTACCACTTATGATTTTCCCCACTTCCTTTCACTCTTTATTCCAACATCACTGCAGAAACAGGCCTTCTCTGGCCATCCCACTTGAAAAGCCCCCATCCACCCCAACTCTGGAATTCTTTTGCCCCCTCCCCTGCTATATTTTCTTCTTTGTATATATCCCCAATACGTTAAATATCATTTATCTTGCTTAGTTTCGGCCTTCTCCTACCCCAGCACCAGACCCCAGCAGGAATTCTTGAATCTTTGTTCACAGCTACACCCCTATGGCCTAGATCAGGTCCTATCATAAGGAGCTGCTTAAGAAATACATTCTCTGAAGGATGAATGAATATCCCCACCCACTATACTGTGAGCTCCCTGGAACCACAGCCATGGAGTGGCTCTGAGCTGAAAAGAGAACACAGGTCAGATCTTCAAAATATTCATGGAAAATCTGTATTACTACAAAATGACACACAGATTTCAAATGTTTTGTGCCAAAAGAAAGTTACAATCTAATTCCATTTTCCTATGAAATGTTTGAAGTACCTGCACATTTGTGTCTCAGAATACACCTGGAAGGTAGGTCAAGGGTGCACAGTGTGGAGGCAGGAGGCTGCAGTAAATTCCATACGATGGACGAGGAGGCCACAATCAAGCAAGGCACTGAGGATGGAGAAGAAGGACACTAGTGAGCTCCCCAGCAGGAGGAACCTGCAGGGCTCCTCACACAATCAGGTCAGAGGGGCAGGGAAGCCAGGTGAGGCAAATGTGCCAGCCCCAGGGCTCAGGTTTTTGGGTTGGGCGATTGATAGAGTTGTGCGCTCATTGGCTCAGGAGCAGAAAGAGAGGGTCCTAAGGCTGGATAAAGGGATGGATTTGAAGAAGCTTTGGAAGCAGGAATCCAACATCAGTCCTCAAAGCTGCAGCTTGTCTGGAAGCAATGCCCCCCTCAGAAACCCTTCACCTGGGGTCCATCTTTGCTGAACTCAAAAGATGTCCAATGAGCAAATAATAAATTATAAAATGAGGCAGAGTTTCTCTATCAATCCATACATTTGTTGAAGTGAAAAACCTCATACCTTTCTCTGAAGGGAGGAGAGAACTTCCAATTTGACTATGACCCTGTCAGAATAAGATCGAAGTCAGCGAACTCAAAAGGCTTCCATAGCTTTGGCAACTCATGACTAGAGCCTAGGGAGATTACTGATGCCATAAACAAGAGTGTCAAATTGTTAAGTCAACAACAGGAGTCACTGTGTACTTAATTCTCATGTGGGATCTGTCCTTAATGTGTTGTCCAATGTGAAGTAATGCTATAACTAGTACTGAAACTGTATTTTACACTTTGTGTTTCTGTGTGGGTGCAAACTGATGAAATCTTTACTAAATATATGCTAAATTGATCTTCTGTATATAAAGATAATTGAAAATGAATCTTGATGTGAATGGAATGGGAGAGGGAGCAGGAAATGGGAGGGGTGCCAGTGGGAGGGAAACTATGGGGGGGAGCCATTGTAATCCATAAACTGTACTTTGGCAATTTATATTTACTAAATAAAAATAAATAAATAAATAGTGAAAAACCTCAGTGGTATTACAATGGATTTTGATTTTTAATTTGATTGAAAAGAGGTTTATAGTATAGTCAGGATTTTTCTTTGAAAAAAAACAAAGAGGCAGGGATGAAGGGAACTTCGTTTTATGAAAATGTGTTTCAGAATGTCATAATTAAAACAACCTATTGCTGGCTTACTGAAAGATTGATTTGAGTTCAGAAATAAACCCAAGTACATTAGAAAACAGGAAAGCAATGGGATTTCCACTAAGTGGTGTCACGACAGCTAACTAGTCTGAAGTAGGAGGGTGAAGCTGAATCCCTACTTCCATAGCACAGCAAAATCAACTCCACATGGATCCAACATTTAAATATTTGGGAGCAGGCATTTAGCCAAGAGATTAAGACACCTGTGTCCCATATTAGACTGTCTGGGTTTGATTCCCAGCTCCAACTCCTGGCTCCAGCTCCCTACCCATGCACACATGGGAAGAAGCAATCACGGCTCAAGTAATTGGGTTCCTGCTATGATCACAGGAGACCTCGATTGCATTCCAAGTTTCTGGCTTCAGCCCTAGCCATTGTGGGCATTTTGGGGAATGAATCAATAGATGGTATCTCTCTATCTCTATCATTCTGCTTCTGAAATAAATTTAGAAAATTTGAAATTTAAATATTAAAACATCACTATAAAATTACTAGATGACAACATGATTAAATGCATCTTATTTTTAACATAGAAAAAAAAAAGAAGTTTTTTTACAGTACCAGGAAAAAATGTATAGAAGGTATATCTGCACAGCTACATAAAAATTTAAAACCTCATTAGGACAATAAACACCAGGTATAAGGCCAAAATGATTTAAAGCCTGTCAAAAATATTTGTAATATATATGATAAATGCTTGATAGTTTAATAATCTCAAAATAAAACCATTTTTATTTTTAATTAATTTATTTGGAAGGCAGAGTTATAGAGAAGCAAAGAGAGAGAGAGAGAGAGAGAGAGAGAGAGAGAGAAATTTCATCCACTGGTTCACTTCCCAAATGCTGCAATGGCCAAGAGATGGGCCAGGCTGAAGCCAGGAGTCAGGAACTTCTAACATATCTCCCACATGGGTGTCAGAGGCCCAAGTGCTTGGGCCATCTTTCTTGCTTTCCCAGGCCATTAGCAGGAGGCTGGATTGGTACTAAAGCATCCAGGACACCCATTGGTGCCTAAATGGAATGTCAGCATTGCAGGCAGAGGTGTAACCAGCTGTGCCACAAGGTCAGCCACAAAACAATTTTTATAAATTAGACTTCTAGCAGCATGGTGGTCTGAGCCCACACAGCAGCCCTGTCTACCACTGAAAACCTAGGAGAGGGGGCTGGCACTGTGGCACAGCGGGCTAAAGACCCAACCTGCTGTGCTGGCATCCCATATGGGTGCCAGTTGGAGTCCCAGCTGCTTCTCTTCTGATCCAGCTCTCTGTTAGTGGCCTGGGAAGGCAATAGACGATGGCCCAAGTCCTTGGGCCTCTGTACCTACGTGGGGGACCTGGAGGAAGCTCCTGCTTCCTGGTTTTGGATCAGTTCAGCTCTGGCTGTTATGGTCATTTGAGGAGTGAACCAGTGGAATAGAAGACCTCTCTCTGGCTCTACCTCTCTCTGTAACTCTGCCTTTCAAATAAATAAAATACTTTTTTTAAAAAAAAAAAACCTATGAGAGTACACAAATGTAAATAATCGATACTTAAAGCATACAGATTCACTCTGAAGACATAGAAGTCTCTAGACCCAGAACAAATGAAAAGAGAACTTGGGAAGTCAGAATGGAAGATGTCAGAGCCCTCTGCCCAGGAAGGAGCTGCTGGTTAAGGAACAGGACTTTAGTGGTAATCTGGGGATAGGAGAAAGGGCCTTGGATCCCTGCCAGCAGAGTAATGGAACTGACACCTCACATCAAGTAAGAAGCCCAAAAAGGACCCTCCACAGAAAGGACTGGAACAACTCTGCTCATTCTAGAAATGGCAGGGAAGTTTGTACCTACACAGGCACATGGCTAAAAACAGAAAAGTCCCATGGGAAGTAGAAATCCAAGGCCTATTGTCTTTTAATGATTTATTGAACTGAAATTAGTCATTTTTATATATTTATTTGAAAGGCAGAGAGAAGACAGAGACAAAGAGATATTTCCCATCTGCTAGTCCACTCCCCACATGTCCACCACGGTCAGGGTTGGGACAAGCCAAAACTGGGAGCCAGAAAGTCAGTCCAGTTTTCCCATGTTAGTGGTAGGAACCCAAGCCATCACTTGGTTGAATCATCCCCTACAGACCTCAGGGTGTGCAGAACTTGAACCTAGGCACAATGATAGGGGATGTGGGTATCCCAAGCCGTGTCTTAAATGCTATGACAATGCCTGCCCCTAAAATTAGTCATCTTAAACAACCCAGTGATATTGGTTATATTCACAACATTGTGCAACAACCACCAGTATTTAGTTCCAAAACATTTTGACACTCCAAAATAAAATCAGTCAGTTACTCTTCATTTCCTCTCCCCTTTCCTATCCCTAGAAATCACCAATCAGTTTTCTGACATGGCGGATTTTTCTTTTCCAGATATCTCATATAAGTGAAATCATACAATATGTGGCCTTTTGTTTCTGGCCTTTGTAATTAGCATGTTTTGTAGGCTCATTCACATTGTAGCATATACCAGGACTTAATTCCTTTCCATGTTTGAATAATACTCCATTGCATGGATATACCACAATATGTTTATCCATGCATTTGTTAGCAGACATTCAGGCAATTTTCACCTTTTGGCTTTTAGAAATAGTGCTGCTACGAACATGCATGTACAAGTTTTGTTCAACAACTGTTCTCAAATCTTTGGGGTATACTCAAACTGCAGGGTCATACAGTAACTGTGTTTAATTTTCTGAGGAATCACCAAACACTTTTCCATGGTGGATGAAACATTTTACATTCTCACCATCAAAGTATCAACTTCCCAACTGATCCACACCCTCAGAGACACTGGTCAAGACATCCCCAATTGACCTCATGTGTTTTTTTTTTTTTTTAATGACAGTCATCTCAATGGATGTGAAGTGGTACTCATTGTAATTTTGATTTTCATTTCCCTAAGGAGTAATGGTGTTGAACATTTTTCATATTCTTCCTAGACACTTGTATATCTTGTTTGGAGAAATATATGTTCAAGTGCTCAACTCATATTTTTATTGGGGTATTTGTCTGGTTGTTGAGTTTTAGGGGATTTTTCTGGTACTAGACTACTGTCATATATAATTTGCAAATAATATGTTCCATTTTGTATGTTATCTATTCACTTTCTTGATAACATCCCTTGATGCATGACTCTTTAATTTTAATGATTTTTCTATTTATATACTTTCTTTTGTTGCTTATGCTTTTGATGTTATATCTAATGATCCATTAAAATCATGAAGACTTATTTATACTATTCTTGTAAGATTTTTAAAACTTTATTTAGGTGGTTGATGCATTTTGAATTTATCTTTGTACAGGTTGTGAGGCTGTGATCCACTTTCATTCTTTTGAATGTGGGTATCCATTTGCCCCACCACAATTTGTTAAAGATGAAGATTTCTTTCCCCACTGAATGGACTTTCTGTCTTTGCCAAAAATAAGTTGACCATAAATATGAAGGTTTATTACTGAACTTCCCAATTCTATCCCATGACCTTCATGTCTATCCTGTGCCAACATCACACTGATTTGATTTATGCAAGTTTTGCAACAAGTTTTGGAATCAAGAAGTGTCAATCCTCTATCTTTTCCTTTTTAAAAGATTGCTTTGGTTACGGAGGGACCCTTGCAATTCCATAGGAAGATGAGAATTAACTTCTCCACTCTTGCATAAAACAGCCATTGGACTTTTGATAGGGCATTGAATCTATAGATTAAGTCTTCCAATCCATGAATACAAGATGTCTTTTCATTTGTTTAGCCTTCCTCAATCTCGTCGGTAATATTTTGTATTCTTTAGTATACTAATATTTGACTGCCTTGCTTAAATTTATTGCAAGATTTTTTTTGTTTTGTATGCTGAAGTGAATGTTTTCCTGATTTCCTTTTCATATTATATGCATATTCTTGAAGGCTGCTGCTAGAAGGCAATTCAAAACAATCTTTCTGAAGTCTAGTTAGGTAATTTTTTTAAGATTTATTTATTTAGTCAGGGATACAGATAGAAGGAGAGAGAGAAGGAGAGAGAGAGAGAGAGAGAGAGAGAGAGAGAGAGAGAGAGACTGACTGATCTTCCATCCACTGGACACTCCCCAAATAGCCACAACAGCAAGGGCTGGGCCAGGCTGAAGCCAGAAGCCAAGAGCTTCTTCTGGGTCTCCCACTTGGGTGCAGGGGCCCAAGGACTTGGGCCATCTTCTGCTGCTTTCCAAAGTGCATTAGCAGGGAGCTGGATGAGGAGAGGAGCAGATGGGACTTGAACAGGCACCCATATGGGATGCAGAAACTGCAGGTGGAGGCTTAACCTTTGTACACCACAGTGCTGGCTCCAAAGTTCAGTAATATTTCTAAAAGTACCAGTATAATTGAAGCTCACCAAATTTAAGAATTTATGCCAGCACTGCAGCTCACTAGGCTAATCCTCCATCTCCAGCACTGGCACCCTGGGTTCTAGTCCCGGTCAGGGTGCCGGATTCTGTCCCAGTTGCCCCTCTTCCAGTCCAGCTCTCTGCTGTGGCTCAGGAGTTCAGTGGAGGATGGCCCAAGTGCTTGGACCCTGCACCTGCATGGGAGACCAGGAGGAAGCACCTGGTTCCTGGCTTCGGATCTGCGCAGCGCGCCGGCCTTAACGCACCAGCAGTAGCGGCCACTTTGGGGGGTGAACCAACGAAAAAAGGAAGACCTTTCTCTCTGTCTCTCTCTCTGTCTCGCTCTCACTGTCTCACTCTGCCTGTCAAAAAAAAAAAAAAAAAAGAAAGGCCGGCGCCGCGGCTCACTAGGCTAATCCTCCGCCTAGCGGCGCCGGCACACCGGGTTCTAGTCCCGGTCGGGGCGCTGGATTCTGTCCCGGTTGCCCCTCTTCCAGGCCAGCCCTCTGCTGTGGCCAGGGAGTGCAGTGGAGGATTGCCCAGGTGCTTGGGCCCTGCACCCCATGGGAGACCAGGAAAAGCACCTGGCTCCTGGCTCCTGCCATCGGATCAGCGCGGTGCACCGGCCGCAGCACGCCGGCCGCGCCGGCCATTAGAGGGTGAACCAACAGCAATGGAAGACCTTTCTCTCTGTCTCTCTCTCTCTCTCACTGTCCACTCTGCCTGTCAAAAAAAAAAAAAAAAAAAAAAAAAGAAGAAGAATTTATTCTAAAAAGTTAACCAAATAAGCACGTGAAGATATGTTTTTTAAAAAGATCACTTGGCTGGCGCCACCGTAGCTCAATAGGCTAATCCTCCGCCTGTGGCGCTGGCACACTGGGTTCTAGTCCCGGTCAGGGCGCCGATTCTGTCCCTGTTGCTCCTCTTCTAGGCCAGCTCTCTGCTGTGGCCCAGGAGTGCAGTGGAGGATGGCCCAAGTCCTTGGGCCCTGCACCCCATGGGAGACCAGGAAAAGCAACTGGCTCCTGGCTTCAGATCAGCACAGTGCACCGGCTGCAGCAGCCATTGGGGAGGTGAACCAATGGAAAAGGAAGACCTTTCTCTCTGTCTCTCTCTCTCACTGTCCACTCTGCCTGTAAAAAAAAAAAATTTTTTAATGTCATGATGATTAAAATTTAGAAATAATTGAGACATGCTCAAGCTGACTTGCTCCAAATGGTAGAGTTAGAAATGTGCCAGGGGATTCCAATTCAATCCCATAAAGATGGCATGTACCAATGCCATCTCACTAGTCCAAGTGACCAATTACTGTTCACAATTGATCATAATGATAGGACTAAAAGTCAAAGGGATCACATAAACAAGACTAGTGTCTGCAAATACTAACTGATAGAATTAAAAAGGGAGAGAACGATCCAACATGGAAAGTGGGATACACAGCAGACTCATAGAATGGCAGATGTCCTAAACAGCACTCTGGCCTCAGAATCAGCCCTTAAGGCATGCGGATCTGGCTGAAGAGCCCATGAGAGTATTTCAGGCATGGAAAGCCAAGACACTCTGGAAAAAAAAAAAAAAACCTAAATGAAAGATCTCTGCAAGTGGGATCCCAGTAGAAAGAATGGGCCATCAAAGAATGCGGCACCTTTCTCTGAAGGGAGGAGTGAACCTCCACTTTGACTATGACCTTGTCTAAATAAGATCAAAGTCCGCGAACTCAAAAGGCTTCCATAGCCTTGGCAACTCATGACAAGAGCCTAGGGAGATTACTAATGCCATAAACAAGAGTGTCAATTTGTTAAGTCAACAACAGGAGTCACTATGTACTTACTCCTCATGTAGGATCTCTGTCCTTAATGTGTTGTTCAATGTGAAGTAATGCTATAACTTGTACTCAAACGGTACTTTACACTTTGTGTTTCTGTGTAGGTGGAAATTGTTGAAAGTTTTA
Source organism: Oryctolagus cuniculus (assembly GCF_051225735.1). NCBI lineage: Eukaryota > Metazoa > Chordata > Mammalia > Lagomorpha > Leporidae > Oryctolagus > Oryctolagus cuniculus. Next base: position 17,007,967 of record NC_142877.1, read on the forward strand.
CTTACTATATACTAAATTGATCTTCTGTATATAAAGATAATTGAAAATGAATCTTGATGTGAATGGGAGAGGGAGCAGGAGTTGGGAGAGTTGCGGGTGGGATGGAAGTTATGGGGGGAAAAAGCCTTTGTAATCCGTAAGCTGTACTTTGGAAATTTATATTTGCTAAATAAAAGGTAAAAAAAAAAAGAAATAATTTGTGTATCTATCAACAAGAAACTAATTAAATGATGATACATCTATACAATGAAATAACTGTTATACCTGCTTATAAAATGATGATGTAAAATTGTTTCATTAAAATGGAAAAATTCTTATATTGGTGTTTTAAATTTGAACTTATTCTTTTTCATTTTATTTGAAAGGCAGGGAGATAGAGTGAGATCTTCCATCCACCAGTTCATTTCTCAAATGTCTGTAACAGCCAGGACTGGGCCAGTAACAAGCCTGGAGCCAGGAATTCCATCTGGGCTTCCCACATGGGTGGTAGGGACCCAATTACTTAAGCTATCACCTGCTGTTTCCCAGGGTCCCATTAATAGGCCACTGGATGGAAAGGAAAGTAGCTGGGTCTCCAAGCAGCAGCTTAAGCTCCTGCACCAAATGCTTACGCCTGCCATTATGTTATTAAGTTTAAAAGATCTGCTTTTGCATTTCATTGAGATAAAATTATACATTTATATCAATATATATGCCTTCAAAGATTTGATGTTTGGTCAAATGTTAAAAATTGCTTATCTTTTGGTGAACATATATAAAAGAATTTTTACAGAAAGACTTAAAATCTTGAAAGAAGCCATGCAATGCTTTTGTGAGGGAGAATGCAATAAAGATTTGTTTTCTTTCCAAGTCTATAAATTTCATGCATTTTAAGTCAAAATAACTAATGTTTTCTTAATAAAAGGCATTTGACAAAATAATTCCAATGTACATTTAGGAAAATAAATGTATAATTACAACCAGCAAAGTATCTTAAAGAAAAAAACTGAGAGGAGGTTCTAAAAGTATTGTTCACCTACAATGTGGTACTGGCCCTAGAATCTGACCATTTTGCTAATATCACAGAGTGGGATCTCATTAAGTATCTCTAGGGGCCAGCGCTGTGGCACAGTACGTTAAAGCCTTGACCTGAAGTGCCGGCCTTCCCATATGAGCACCGGTTCTAGTCCCAGCTGCTCCTTCTGATCAAGCTCTCTGCTACGGCCTGGGAAAGCAGTAGAAGATGGTCCAAGTCCTTGGGACCCTGCACCTATGTGGGAGACCCGGAATAAGCTCCTGGCTTCAGATCGGCACAGCTCTAGCCATTGGGGCCATCTGGGGAGTGAACCAGTGGATGGAAGACCACTCTCTCTGTCTCTATCTCTCTGTAACTCTGACTTTCAAATAAACAAAATAAATCTTTAAAAAAATATGTATCTCTAAAATGAAAGGATGAATGGACAAATATTCTCAATCATCAGAGCAAGGCAACTTTGAACTGTGACTACTAAATTGGAAAAACAATTACTAGTACAGTCAGCCCTCCCCATGTACGGATTCTGCCTTTGCTGACTCAACCAACTGTGAATTGGAAATGTTTGAAAAAATGTCCAGAAATTTCCAAAAAGCAGATCCAAATTTGCCGCACACCAAGCACTAGGTGGAATCACACAAGGAAGCGAGGTGTGGGCACTTCCTTCTGCGGCTTCTCACCTTCCCAGGTCTGGCATGAACTCACTGTTGGAACACTGACCATCTCACAACTGGTTCTTGTCCTGTGTAGTGGGTCCTCTGTGTATACATTTTTTGTAACACATTTTTAATGGACTTTTGAAGACCCCTTGTATGCATGGGTTCAAAAATTTTTGTAGCAAGATTTCATTTCCCCAACTTTTAAAAGTATACATTTTAATATACAAAAAGATTCACAATTTGTGTTAAGTGAATTTGTTTAAAAAGAATTGTAATCTGCAACTTAACGCATGTATCCCTCTGACAGGTAGACACCGATGGTAGTTAAGAGTCAGGATCCCTTCCCTCATGAGGCTGACTGTCTAATGGCAGTGGCAGAGGGGGGCAGGAATACTCAAAAAAAGAGGAAAAATGCTGTCTGCTGAGGGAAGCCTGATAGGGGAGTTCAACTTCTCCAGTGGATTCCCTGAGTAAAAATGAATAAGAATTGTCCAGGCACAATGAGGGAGAGACAGGGAAGCAAGAAGAGCCATGGTTGGTCTGTGTTCTTCGAGAATGAAAAAGTAAATACTGAATTCGGGACAGTTGTTTTGTTTTGTTTTGTTTTGGTTGATTGGTTGGTTTTTTCAGGTTTAATGGTGCTTTTAACAACAAAGTCGAAAAAGTAGTCCTTGGCAAAGAATGTTAAGGATTTTTATCTTTGTCTAAAATACAAAAGAGGAGGAGGATGAAGAAATTTAGGCAGGGAGGATGACGGGAACTGATTAGTCTACAAGAACCATCTGGCTGTGTCATAAAGAAGAGAATGAAGGCTCAGAAACTAATAAGTATCCATGTTTAAAATGTTTGTTATATATATTCCTTATACCTATGCATATATAACAAACACATTTTATTAAATACATATTATATATTATATTCACCCATGTGTACTATATAAGCACTTATGTATATTATGTACATATATACTTAGTATATTATATATGCATATACCTATTTGTGTAATATGTAAGTATTATATTAAGCACACTGATGTGGTTTACACATACATGTTTTAAACACTTATATATCAAACTATCATATAACCTATGTATATAAATATATAGCCATATATATTATATATACATATATAGATAGATATAATATACTTACTATATATTATACTGATAGACTTAAGTAATTATATATACTCATGTATGTGATATACACTTATATATATTATTTATACACATACCCTTCAGTGTACTATATATATCTATATTTATGAACAAGATACATATAGACTATTATAGGTTCAGATGGATCTTTTTTTAACTTCTATATATGAGGAAGAACATATGTTATTTGTCTTTCTGTGTCTGGTTTATTTCACTTAACATAATAATCTCCATTTTGTTGTAAATGCCAGGATTTCATTCTTTTTTATGACTGAAAAAGATTCCATTGCATTTTTCCATCATATTTTCTTTATGCATTCAGCAATCAATGGACATCTAGGTGGCTTTCATATCTTGGCTATTGTGAATAGAACTGCAATGAATATGGAAGTGCCAGCGTCTCATATGCTGATTTTATTTCCTTCAAATACATGCCTAGAAAATGGACAGGGTCCTCTGGAGACCTTTTTAAATTTATTGAGGAACCTCCCCAATGTTTTCCATAATGGTGGTACTAATTTGCATTCCCAACAACAGTATATAAGGGTTCCTTTTTCTCCACATCCTCACCAGCATTTGTTGTTTTCTACCTTTTCCATAGTAGCCATTCAACTGGAGTGAACTGATATCTCATCGTGATTTTGATTTGCATGTTCCTGATGGCACGTACTACTGAGTATGCTTCATGTATTTGTTGGTCATTTGTATTTCTTCTTCTGAGAAATGCCTATTCAGAGTCTTTGTTCATTCCTTGGCTGAATTCTTTGGTTTTTCATTTGAGTTTTTGGGTTCCTTATATAATCTAGATATTAATCCTTTGCCAGATGCATAATTTGCAAATGTTTTCCCTTATTTTGTCAGCTGTATCTTCTCTCTTTTGATAATTTTTGTTTGGTTGGTTTTGATTTTGCTGTACACAAGACTGGTAGTTTGATTCAGTACAATTTGTCTGCTTTTGCTTTTTGTGCCTGTGCTTTTGAGGTCTTACCTAAAATAATCATTGCATTTGCCAATGCCTTAAAGTATCTCCCCTATGTTTTCCCCTAATAGTTTGACAATCTCAGGTCTTACATTTAGATTATTGGTCCATTTTGAGTTGAATTTTATGTAGGGTAAAAAGCAGGGGTCAAATGTAAGTATCCTACACATGGATATCCAATTTTCCCAGTACTATTTATTGAAGATACTGTACTTTCTCCAGAATACTTTTTGGTACCATTGTCAAAGATCTGTTGGCTGTAGATTCATGGATTAATTTCTGGGACCCCAATCTGATCCCAGGGCAGATCCAGAGTCTGTCTATATGAGCACCATCCTGGGGATAGAGGCTTTGGGGCTTTATCTGGTACGGGATCTCACCATGCCAGGCCCAGTCCTGAACTTCAATGCATGGCTCTAAGTTCACTTTCCCATCCTGCTCCCCAGGCCTAGAGTTTTGCTCCACTGTATGCCAGAGGTTGAGTAAGGGGAGTAAAGTCTCAGTCCACAGGTACTGGCCTGAGGGTAGAGGTTAGGGGGTCCTGTCTGACTCCAGGTTTCAATATAGCAGGCCTGGTTCTAGGTTCTAAGCCTCAGATCTGGTCTTTATTCCCTGTCCCTCCCCAACACTTCACTACTTGGAAGGAGTAGTGAGAAGGCAACTCTTTCCATCCTGCCCATTTCAATGAGACTTTTACTCTTGTTAGAATAAAACCAGGCACTGAGGTCTTTCACCTGACTTCCTTGGCTCCTGTGAAGATGACCCAGTAAATGAACAGCTGTTCAAACACATATCTCTGTACATATCTCTGTGTCTCTGTGGGACAATTGCTGGAGCTTCACACTCAACTGCCATCTTGTTCTGCCTCCCTCTTTTGCTGTTTCTTTCTTTCTTTTTTTTTTTTTTTTTACAGGCAGAGTGGACAGTGAGAGAGACAGAGAGAAAGGTCTTCCTTTACTGTTGGTTCACCCTCCAATGGCCGCTGCAGCCGGCGCACCGCACTGATCCGTAGCCAGGAGCCAGGTGCTTCTCCTGGTCTCCCATGCGGGTGCAGGGCCCAAGGACTTGAGCCATCCTCTATTGCACTCCCTGGCCACAGCAGAGAGCTGGCCTGGAAGAAGGGCAACCGGGACAGAATCTGGAGCCCCGACCGGGACTAGAACCCGGTGTGCCGGCGCCACAAGGTGGAGGATTAGCCTAGTGAGCCACGGTGCCAGCCAGCTGCTGTTTCTTAATTGTCTACTTCCCTTCCCAATTCCTGCCAGTGAACAGACATTATATGTTTATTAAGAAGAAGTGGATAAATTGTGGCCAGCATTGTGGTATAACTGGTTAAGCTGCCACCTGTGATGCCAGCATCCCATATGGGTGCCATTTCAAGTTCTGGCTATTCCATTTCTGATCCAGCTCCCTGTTAATGTGCTTGGGAAAGTAGTGGAAGATGGCCCAAATACATGGACTCCTGCACCCATGTGGGAGACCCGGATGAAGCTCCTGATTCCTGGCTTTGATATTATAGCATGGAGACAAGTGGATGGAAGATCTTCCTCTCCTCTCTCTGTAACTCTGCTTTTCAAATAAGTAAGTAAATCTTTTTAGAAAGAGAGAGAGGGGAATCAATAAAAGATAGTCAGAGGCTAGAAGTAAACCTCCATACAGTTCAGTCCTCCCTCTCTTCCTCCCCTTGGACAGGAGACATCCTCAGTCCTTTAACAATACCTACTTCTTTCTTATTTTTCAAGATTTATTTATGTATTTATTTGAATGGGAAAGTGACAGGAAGAGAAAGAGAGAGAGAGGTCTTCTATTTGCTGATTCATTCCCCAGATGGCTGCAACCATTTGAGCTGGGCCAGGCTGAAGTCAGGAACCCAGAACTCCATCTAGCTCTCTCATGTGGGTGGTAGAGGTCCAAGTTCTTGGGCCATTCTGCTCTGCCATTCCAGGTGCATTAGCAAGCAACTGGATTGTATACAGAGCAGACAGGACCCAAAATGGCACTCTGATATGGAGTGCTGGTGTCACAATCAGCAGCTTAACATACTGCTTGCTTAACATACAGCTTAACATACAGCCCCCAATACTCATCTCTAAAAAAAAAATCTCTGGGTGATCCTCTAGACCTATGCCCTGCAGGACTGTTTAATGGTACCTTTGTGTTTTAGAGTGAGGGTTCCTTTATAGCCCAGCCTCCAACACTACCAGCAGCCCAGCTCTCCTGAGAGACAGAACAAGCCAGGGAAATTTAGGAGTCAATGAAGACACCACAGGAGTCCAAGTCTGCAAGACAATTGCAATCCTAAGCCAAGAGAGGACTCTCCATGGAGACTGAGCCAAGGTCACCAGACGCAAAGGGGAAGCTCACGAAGCACAAATCCACTAGGAAAAGCAGACTCCACATCTCCATGCTCTTTGAAGAGTCAAGTTGTAGCCCTTCGGCTTATAAATAGGAGAGTCCCCAAGAGGTCCGAAGTCAGGAAGTAGCCCAGGGACAGCCCTGCAGTCCACTCCTAGCCCCTGTGGGTACCTGGAAACCACAATCCCCAGGAAGCATCGAAATTCTGTTCAGGTCTGAGAAAAGCAGAATTTTATGCACATATTTATTGCCCTCCTGGCAATTTCCAAATGCACTGTTAGTAGGAAACTGTTTCCCGGACACTAAGACTAATCAAAAGCCTGTTCAAAACGCATTACGCAGGTACCTAACATAACCACATACATTAGTTTCTTATGGTTTTATATTCAATTCAGCAAAAATTTATTGAGCGTGGGCTCTGTGTAAGACACCATGCCAGATGCTGCGGGAGAACATGGCAGATAATTCACTGTCCCTGTTTGTCCCCAGCCCCCCATAGGTGCTGCTGAAGTGATGGTGGGAGGCGAGGGGTGATGCTGCCATTGGGAGGACCACTGTGGCAAGATGGGACAGTCAGAGGACTTGATTGCTCTGGCTGGAGGGTCAGGGATGGTTTAATGAAGATCTAATTTTTCCTCAGTATCACCTCTATTATCTCATCTAATCTTCATATGGGCTAGGTATCATTATTATCCTCCAATTACAGAGGAGTAAACTGAGGCTCCAAGAAGCTGAGTAGATTTCCCAGTGGCACACAGGCAGTCCAGTCTGTTTGACCACATTACTTGGACTCGCTGGGTGATACCAGCAGTTGTCCCCCAGGGGTGCACATCAGCATAAATGAGGAGCTTTTCCCAAAGCTGCTTGCCTGTTGCCCACCCCGAATGCGGGAATCAGACTGAGGATGACTTTCAGACCTGTGTGATTTGAAAATCACAGTGAATCTGATGTGTATCTTGATTTATATCACACTGTGAAAGCTTGAGTGGGATTTCAACAGATGAGGGTAAAGATAAAAAAGAAGTATTTCAGGTAAATAGAGCAAGGTAGGCAGAGCTAAGAAAGCATAGGGCATATCTGGGAAACAGTGAGGGCCCCAAAAAGAGGCCTCAAAAGAAGAGAGAGGCATTTCTGCGATGTGTTCGCAGGGCCTGCTATACTGCTAGCACCCTTCCTGATGGCTCAAATTCATGCCCAGGGTGGAGCCATGCCCCTTACTTTGTCCAGGCAGACCTCAGCAAGGAGGAGGCTGACCTGCTTCCAACATAGCTGAAAGAACTCAGCCGCTTGTTCAGAAGGCGGCGATGGCCTGTCTGACATTATTGAGCACCTACTAATTGCCGAGCGTTGCACTAGGCCCTGCGCATACATTATCTCATTGATTCTTCCTGACAACTCTGAGAGTTATGTATCACTTTCTGCATTGTTTAAGAAGATTAACGAGGTTCAGATAGTAATGTGCCCAAGGTCACACAGTCAATAGGTGACCAAGCCAAGATTCAACCTCACATGTGTCTGACTTTGATGCTTGTGCTCTTACCTCTGGAACTTGGGGCTTCCTGAAGGTTCTCAAAATAGGGCTTGGATAACAGGAAGATGAGGCTAGTCTGTTTGCTCAACAAGGAATCAATGGAAACTACTCTTGGACAAACAGTGGATGGAGCTATTTAGTCTGAGTTCCCCTAACAGCAGAGCCTGGGACAAGAATTTGGGTATAAGTAATTCATTGGGGAGCTGCTTTGAGGAAGTACCAAGAGGGAGTGGGGAAGTGAGATGGGGAAGAGAAGCAAACCAATAAAAGGTACAGGGGACCACAGCTGGGGCTCATTTCCAAAAGGGCCCTTTCACATTTGCCTCTGCACTACCCCACTAAGGAGAAGCAGTCTTGGTTTTTTATGCCATGATTGGTTCAAGGCGCCATCTGAACTCCCACTCTGCCCTGTCTGAGGGCTGAACATTTTTCCTGGATCAGAGAACAGCTTAAGAAAAAGAAATCCTGGGACCAGCACTGTGACGCAGTGGGTTAATGCCCTGGCCTGAAGCACCAGCATCCCATACAGGTGCCTGTTCGAGTCCTGGCTGCTCCATTTCCAATACAGCTCTCTGCTATGGCCTGGGAAAGCAGTAGAAGATGGCCCAAGTCCTTGGGCCCCTGCACCCATGTGGGAGACCTGGAAGAAGCTCCTGGCTCCTGGCTTCGGATTGGTGCAGCTCCAGCTATTGCAGCCAATTGGGGAGTGAACCAGTAGATGGAAGACCTCTCTCACTCTCTCTCTCTGCCTTTCTTCTCTCTGTGTGTAACTCTGACTTTTAAATAAATAAATAAATAAATAAATAAATAAGGAAGGAAGGAAGGAAGGAAGATCCTGCCAACTTTTGGTGTACATGGGAACTTTCTCTAGGTGAAGTCCAGGATGGGTGGAAAGAACACGTGGCAGGTATGAACAGCATCTTCTACAATGAATGTGCTCATTACTTGGGAACTAGAACTAAGAATCACTCAAAAACTTGGACAACAAGAACCCATTTTAGTGGAATAAATCTTCAAAAAAATGACCAGGGACTGGATCAGCAGAACTGAGCAGAGTCAGTCACATGATGGCTGCCACATCAGAGTCAGATGTGTTCTGCATAATCTGATCAGCTTTGTTAAGATCTTGAAAGAAGCAGGTGTGGAGTGCAAGAGACTGGTCAGCCACAGGAGCTCAGACCAAGATGGCCCAGAGGCAGAGGCTGATTAGGCCTCTCCCAGGCCCGTGGGTGAAAAAGAGCCCATGGCCAATAGGTTTCAAGGGCTTCCAGTCCCATCAGCCAGACTGGCCCTACTATAAGATGGACATATTTCAATCTGGAGCCCTTAAAAAACACAAGACTATCTCCTCTGGTCTGAGGCCAGACTTGTTCACTACATTCGACATGAATCTGGTCCCAGAGAAAACTGCTGTAGTGGTGATTTGCTACAGCAGGATCATAGTTCAGTATCCTAACCTCAGTCAATGTGCACCTGCCCAAGGGATGGCCCTGCTTCTCAAGCTGAAACAAGCATACATCCAACTCTGCAGGGCCAAAGTCCAGACCCCAGACTAAAGCTTACTCTGAATGGCCTCACAGGCCATAGGCTTCCTCAGGCAGCATCTCCAATTCAAATAGTCCTAGCAATGTCATTTTTTTCCTATTAAGTTTCCACAGCAAGCAATGTGAGGAGGTTTCAGGAAGGTGACCATGAATGCAGGCTGTTGTACTCATTACAGTTACAAATCTCAGTCACTTGTCCTGGACTGAACATTGTTCCTGACTGCGTGTGTGCAGGAATATGTTTATCTGGATTTTGGTGCATATCTGTACTCATACGTATTTGTGTTGATGGATATTTAAGTAAGCGTGTGCTTGGAAGTAGCAAACATGAGCTATGTGGTCACTGTGACCTTGAGCAAGTTGTGAATAACATGTCCAGGTATCATTTTAGGGTCCTGTATAAAATGCATACACAGTAGTGCTAACTTCAGAACAATTTGAGGGATGAAATGAGGTGCTGCTTATAAAACAGCTAAGCTTATGGTTGAATCAGAATTTAGCCAGTGCTAGCACTTGACACATAATCACATTATCACTGGTGATGCTGTGTGCATGTGTGTGTGCTGTAGCTCCTTTGGAGTCCAGTGATATTGATCTGTCTGTGACTTTGGCTCATGTTGTGATCACCAATGGGCTTGGTCAAGGGAAAGCCTAAGGAATGATAACCAAACCAGCATAAGCATCTCTGAGGGAATGGTGGCCAGATACCAGTAGAACAACCCAAGAGGAGCCAAGAGCCAAAACAGTGGACAGAGAACAGGGATGGCCAAGCATGCAGAAGGGTGTCCCTGGATTCAGCTGATAGGACGTCACGAATCAGCTTGTTCCAAAGACCTTTCACACAACATCCACAGAGAGACCAGAAGCCTCAGGCCAGCAGTCTCATGGACTCGAAATCCAAGCCTGTGTTTTGGGTGAACACAGATGAGTGCTTTGCCCTGGGTTGCAGCTAGAAGGAAACATGCCATCTACACCACCCCCATCCAAACATATCTAGGGAATGAGATTTCAGAAAGACATCTCTCCCTCTTACCACATGGTGGGTCTCTGTATTTGGTTGTTTATCTCTAGTCTCGGGCTTCAGATGATTATTCTGATAAACTGGAATGAATCTTGCAGCAGAAGGGGAGCTAGCAATAGCCCTGCTGATTTATCACCCTTCTCAACCCAGTTGGGTTCCAAGAAAATAAATCTTGCTTGCCTCTGGCTAGGTACCCGCAATCATGCCACGGACCATGACTTTCATATCCCATTAACTCTGAATTACTCAGTCTGGGGCTGAGCTGAGAGGTAATTTAAAATGGCAAAAGGGGAAAAATGTTCTGATTTAGATCTGATAGAGACTGGATTAAGTCTTTCCATTTTTCAGGGCTTAAATGTGTGCTTTGTGGAAGGGGAGCACCTGCAGGTTACACTGGATTCCTGTGAAGGACCCAAGCTGCAGATTAAACGAAAGGAGTTGAGCCAAACATGCATTCCAAAGGTCCGTGGCTCCACCTCATATCCAAGGTGGAGGGCTGAGATTCTCAAGGGAATCGGGTCTATGAAAAAATCACCATTCTCAGAAGAGTAAGTTATCATAACCCTTTTGGGTAGCAATTTGGCAGTGCCTAACAAAATGAAAAAGGGCTACACCATTTGACCCAAACATTTCACTACAGAAATATCTGGACCTGTGTTCAAGGGGTTGTGTACATGAGTACTTGCTGTAGCTTTATTTAAAATACTGGAAATAAGAGACAAGCAAAATGGTTTGTCTATAAGGGAATGCCTTAAGGATAGAATATCCATTCTATGAGAAAATAGTCAAGAGAATGAGGGGGAAGGAGGTCTGTGATGCATTGTTGAGCAGGAAAAAAATCAAGTGCAGAACAGCTTCATGTAAAGTATTCCTATTTTTCAAAAAAAAAAAAAAGAAAAGAAAACCCACACTATTTACAGATTAAACTGAAACCACTGTCTGCTTTTGTTACATTTTCAGTGTCTTAATACATCAAGCATGCCTCTCCATCGGCAGCCATGCATACTCTGCAGTTTGAGTCACTGTGAGCATTCCAAAATACACTTCACATCCAGTACAACCTTATATTTCAGTCTCTCTGATGCAGCCTTCATTCCAGGACCACTTCCGGTGCCCAACTAACACACTGGTGACACCACAAAGACCATCAGTTCAGGGGAAAGGAGGAGGAGACTTTCTCGGCAAGAATCTGCCTAGTTCTCATCTTTGAGTGGACAGAGAAAACCATACTCTCTTGGCATCAAATCCCCCACCACAATGGCAAGAATGAGCTCTGAGTCTTCCCGATCCACAAGCTACTCTGAATTCGTGGGAGGTCTGCTGGCACCAAGCGTAGGACTTATTACTCTTTAAGACCTGACATTCAAGGCCCCCAGCAATCTAGTCATGGAATAGTCAGGATAGAATACAATATGCTATGATAATGTAGGCACTCCCTAAATCTCTGTGACTTAATGGAACAGGGATATTTGTCCCTCACAAAAGTCTGGTGCTGGCTACATAGCTCCCTCCATGCAGTGACTCAGAGCCCCAGGCTGTCCCCACCCTCTGACTCTGCCTTCCTGGCATGTGTGCTCTTAACTGCCTCACCCAGTCCATTGATCAGAGTTATCACAGGGCCCCAACCTAACCCCAAGGGAAGCTTTGAAACAGAAAAACTGACACCAAGAAACAGAAACTGTATGCTCTTTACATAGTCTCAACCCCAGGTCTCAACATAGCTTTCTTTCCAACTTCATCTCACACACACCTCACATTCACCCATCACACACAGTCTCCCCGACTCTGACTTCCCAATGGGAAATGGCAAGAAGACTGAAGCCTCTAGACAGCTAGCATTCCACACGTGCCCCAGTTCTCACCTCTGGGCTTTCTCTAGTGCTGTTCGTTCATTCACCCATTCACTCAGTCAACAAACATCCGTGCACTGATGAAATTCAAGCACTGTGATAAATTCTGAAGAAACAACAAAGAGCAAGATGGTCTCTACACTCATGATGCTCCCGGTCTACCCCCCCCCCATCTCTGCCTTTGAGACTGGGCTGGCCTCTGCCAAGCTGATATCCCTCCTGTCTACATCTCTAGAGTTCTTGGGAGGATTCACTGAGCCAATGCATGAACGAGTCATAACCCAGTGTCAGGAACGAGGCAAATGCTCAGCAAACGTGAGGAGCCACCTTGTTTCAAGGAGTTTAGGGGCTTCTGTCTCATTTCAGAGTCGTTGTGGTTCCTCCGCACTCCTTTCCTTGAATTCATAACACCCCTGCCTCACCTATAGGGGAAAGCATTGTAAACATGAGGTGACAAACAGACTTAACAGAGGCTGAAGGGTCTCATGCAGTTCTTGAATGTTTTCCTCTGGACTGTGAGAGAAAACTGATCTATTTAGTTATTTAAGAGACATAGAGATACAAGCATGCACATGTGTATGTGTGTGTGTATGTGTGTGTGTGTGTGTGTGTATGAAATAAGCATATATATACCCACAAAAGTTGGGGAGCTGAATCCAGGAGCCAGGAACTCAATCCAGGTCTCCCATTTGGGTGGCAAGAACACAATTACTTGAACCATCAGCACTGCCTCTTAGAGTCAGCATTAACAGGAAGCCAGAGCCAGAGCCAGGAGCCAGAGCCAGGAGTTGAATCCAGGGACTCTGCTGTAGGATGCAGGCGTCTGAATTGGCACTGTAACTGCTAGGCCAAACATTCTCCCTTGGTCTTGGTCTCTGTTAATGTTGGGAGATCTGAGGCTCCTTGAGGGAGCTTAAGTACTTCACACCGAACACGGGTACACTTACACAACTAACCCACAGGAAGAATGAAAAGTGTTGTCAGACCTCCTGCTCTGCAGGCCTCTGCTCAGATGCCACCACGGGCCCTGCCCCTCAAGCCAGAGGCCTTCTGGGCCCACCTTTATAAAAACTTCATTTTCTATTTTCTCCTTAGTCTTCCTCAAGCCATTTATCACAATAAAAAAGAAGCCAGTTCCAAGATGGCAAGAACCCCTTTCAGACCCTGATGAGCTGACCACTGACTGCTTACAAATCCCTGTCCCAGGTTTCTGGAGGACAGAGAACTGGTCGGCCTTTGCACCCTCCCCAGGAAGCACCCTCACGGCCTGGATGTGCTTCTTGACTGCATGAATTCTGACAACAGGGTGGCAGGAAGATCATTAAGAAGTATGCTTCTGCACCTCAACTTTTTAAATTATGTTCAACTTCAGTATTTCTGTAGGCGCCTGTTTATAAATAAAATTAGATTCATCCAAAATTGAGTTATTCTTCATGGTTGGTTGGTTATTACTGGGAATTTAAAAACACTTATTTGGATAATATCCAGGTCATTTGGAGTAAGCATCTTCTGAAAGTTGGACCCGTTACAGATAAACACCCATGCTGGGCTCCAGGCTCAGAAAGTAGCAAAATGGTTCATTTCCTAGACTATCAGATGAAAGCACAACTCCTCCCCCATCCTCTAAATACAGCCTTTCTCTAAACAAAATATTCAGTACATAGCATGAGACTGCATTTGTGTCCCAACACGGGTGTCTGTTAACATACCTCATGCTGCTTTTAAAAATCAGATAGATTGGTTAAATCCTTTTAAGAAAATTAGGCAAGCAAAGATGCCATTAGTTCTAGAAACCCATCACATACATAATAGAAGTATAGTAATTATTTTTAAGGACATTCTTTTTTTATAATGCTTGTCATTTCTGGGTATTAGCTCAAACAGCCAGAACTTGGAGCCTCTTTAGAATATGCTCTTAGTCTTAAAAATACTATAACTCATCAGAAAATTTACTGCTGGTTTTTGATCTGCTTTTCAATTCATTTGTCAATTATATACAGGATGACAGTATAATTTTCTTTCCAAAGACAGTTAGGAAAGTGAAAAGGGCCCTATTAATATGAATAACGATGCCAAGACAACAAACTGAGCACGTGGTCCCCCAGCTTTCTATTCCATGAGTTTGTCTTATAGGCCAGGTACTGAGCCAGGCTCTTAGGGGCAATGTGCTGGGACCCAGGGCATTCACCATGGAGAGAAAGAGTAGAGCTGGATAGTGGACCAGCAAACCTTTGCTTAAAGGGTCAGGGAGTAAATATCGAAGCTTTGCCAGCAAGAAGCCTAACTGAGGCTATTACAGGGATATTTATCATACCCCTACTTTAACACGTAGCCATTTTTAAATCTAAAAACTATTCCTAACTGTGTACCAGAGCAGGTCCATGGGCTGAAGCTGGCCAACTTCTGAGCTAGAACATTTGAGACGTTAAATGCTTGGCAAAGAAATCTGGATTTAACTCTACGGCCAGTTGTTTCCAGTATTTTTATTTTAAGAATAGAAACTTGTCTTCAAGTGGAATTTTAGGTGGGAGTCCAGTATATACACAAAGTAGATTTTAAAAAAATGAGTCAGTGTTTGACATGGGAATGAGAGAGCCAGTGAACACAACCTCTCCCACCCTGGCCGCACACACGAGCCTCTGAAGGGTCCTGCCCAGCTTGATGTAGAAGCTGCTGCACAGGCAGTGGGGTGCTGCTAATGGCTTTGGGGAGGGGGTAAAGTGATCACAGCTGTTTTACAGCAATCACTTGGGGCGCAGCAGGAGGGATGCAGTGGAAGGCAGAGCGCCCAGGGGCAGGGAGGCCAGTGAAGAGGAACCCCCTGGGAGAGCACGGATAATAGGATGCTTCTGAAGCTGACTTCAGGGCACTGATATGGGGCAAGGGGAGCAGGATAAGGCACTCAGGTAGGGTCAGCTTCATGGGCCTGCTACCTGTGCCTTCTCTTAGGTCCCATGTGTAGAAGGGGCACACACATGGTTGGATGCTCTGCTGTCACTGTCTTGAAATTCTTAATAATGTTTCAACAGGGGCCCTGCATTTTCATTTTGCATTGGGCCCCATAAATTATGTAGCCAGTCCTGAATCCAGGGATAACTAGACCACAGGAGCCTGAGGACACATATCTCTACCTTCTGCCCACTGCCGGGTCAGGGACACTCTAGGGAATTCCCAGTGTTAGGTGCTTCTTAACACAGCCCAGCTTCAGATCACCATCCCACATGCTGCCTCACCCTCTCACTAGCACTCAGAATGTCTGCCCAGCCGCACTCTGGCTTCTGCATCCTGGAAACCCAGGTAATTAGCCTCGACTTCAGATCCCTAAAATTACAGTTCAGATCCTACTCACCAGCAGGTGTTGAGCAGTACCACTGACCAGAAGCTGCCAGCCAGGTAGTCCATGGAAGCAGAATCCCAAGGGTCACTTTCGGCTGGACTGCGCTGGGAACAGATGATAATACAGATTCAGGTGCAAGCCATTTATTTGTAATGTGATCCCAGGAGGGCTTAGGAGGGCTTAGGAGGGCGTGAGGAAATGCGACAGCCAAGGAAAGGAAGCAAAAAGGGGGTGCAGGCAACCACCTTGGGCAACTGGGCTCAATCCCACTAGGGACCCTCCTGAGATATGATGATACCTGGGACTAGAACTGAGGTATCTGTCACCAACTCCCATCCCTCACTGACTGAGTTGCTCCTGGGGCCCCCAGAAATTCCAGCTGCCCCAAATGCAAGCCAAACACTGGTCTGTGACCACAGAATGTCCCAGGCAACAGGAGACAAAGCTGCCTCCACTACAAATCAGAACTGTCTACAGGTGACCTCTAGGGGGCACTGAGGGGGTCAGAGCATTCCACTGCTACCAGCACCACCACTGAGACACCATAAGGAATAAAATGATCAGGGAAAGAAAGCAGGTTTCAGAGGGCCAGCGTTGTGGTATAGGGCATTAAGCCACTACCTGCAATGCTGGCATCCCATGTGGGTGCCAGTTTGAGACCCAGCTGCTCCACTTCTGACACTCAGCTCCCTGCAAATGCACCGGGAAAAGCAGTGGAAGATGCCCCAAGTGCTTGGGACCCTACACCACATGTAAGACCCAGATAAAGCTCCTGGCCCCTAGCTTTGGCCTGGCCCAACCTTGGGCATTGCAGCCATTTGGGGAATGAACAAGCATATGGAAGATTGATCTCCTGTGTGTGTGTGTGTGTGTGTGTGTGTGTGTGTGTGAGAGAGAGAGAGAGAGAGAGAGAGACTCTGGCTTTCAAGTAAATAAAAAATGAACCTTAAAAAAATAAAAAGGGGCTGGTGCTATGGCATAGTGGGCTGGACCTCTGCCTGCAGTGCCGGCATCCCATATGGGCACCACTTCTAGTCCCAGCTGCTCCTCTTCCAATCCAGCTCATTGCTAATGCACTTTGGAAAGCAGCAGAGATGGCCCAAGTGCTTGAGCCCCTTCACCCACATGGAGACCCAGAAGAAGCTCCTGGCTCCTGGATCAGCGCAGCTCTGGCCGTTGCGGCCACTTGGGGACTGAACAGCAGATGGAGGACCTCTCTCTCTCTATGTCTTTCCTTCTCTACCTGTAACTCTGACTTACAAATAAATAAATAAATCTTTTAAAAGAAAGAAAAAAAGAAAATCTCAAAAAAGTGGGTTTTAGGCCCTCCTGAAGTCTGAGAACTCCCCTGCCCTGTGGACTTCAGCAGTCACTCAGAGAGTAACTGAGCACCTGTGGTCACATGCCAAAGTGCTACTTTTGTGTCAAATGTTGCTCTAAGTGCTGTGGAAAAAGACTACAAAATCAGGGTTTGCCACCAGCCTTGCCATTTGTAAGAACCACAGGTCATGGCCACCTCACTCTAATTTAACACTCACAGGCTTCCTGGCGTGCCTGAGAATTCCCAAGACTTTTTTTTTTTTTTTTTTTTTTTTGCAAGGCAGAGTTAGACAGTGAGAGAAAGAGAGACACAGAGAGAGTTCTACACAGTGAGAGAGAGAGACAGAGAGAAAGGTCTTCCTTCCATTGGTTCACTCCCCTAATGACCGCCACAGCCGGCATTGCGCTGATCCAAAGCCAGGAGCCGGGCACTTCCTCCTGGTATCCCATGCGGGTGCAGTGCCCAAGGACTTGGGCCATCCTCCGCTGCCTTCCCGGGCCACAGCAGAGGGCTGGACTGGAAGAAGAGCAACTGGGACTAGTACCCAGCACCCCAACCGGGACTAGAACCCGGGGTGCCGGTGCCGCAGGCAGAGGATTAGCCTAGTGAGCCACAGCGCCAGCCCCAAGACTCCTTCCAAGATTTGCTTTGGGGTCAGCAAGAGAGAGTGCCTGTAACAACCAGAGAGGGAGAAGAGA
Source organism: Oryctolagus cuniculus (assembly GCF_051225735.1). Taxonomy (NCBI): domain Eukaryota; kingdom Metazoa; phylum Chordata; class Mammalia; order Lagomorpha; family Leporidae; genus Oryctolagus; species Oryctolagus cuniculus. The sequence goes on from NC_142877.1 coordinate 17,025,431, forward strand.
AGTCATCTCAAAAAGACTACGTGACAGAGACATGGTGATCTGCCCTTCAGTGACATCAGTGTCTTTATTCAGCAAAACATCCAGGACCTCTTTTGGTCCCGGATTTTTAACCTATAAGACATATAACACACCCCTCATACAAGACTGGTGGTGTTATAAAATGGCACAACTATTTTGGAAAAGTTTAGTGGTTCCGCAAAAGGTTAAACACAGAGTCACTATAGGAAGCAGCGAGTCCATTCCTAGATGCCCAGGAAAATAGCAAACATGTGTTCACACAAAACCTTGTCTGGGAATATTTCATAGCAGCATAACTTGGAGCAGCCCCAAAGTGGACACAATCCAAATGTCCATCAGCAAATGAATTAATAAGCAAAATGCTGCCTGTCCATGTGGTGGAATATTATCCAGCTACAAAAAGGAACAAAGCACTGATACACATGGAGGAACCTCAAAAATATATCATTCTGTTTATGTGAAATGTGCAAGGAGGCAAATCTAGAGAGACCTAAAGTACATCAGTGGTTGCCTCAGATGTGGGGGCGGGGGCAGAGACTACATATGTGCAGGGTTTCTTTGGAGAATGGTGAAAATCTCCTAAAACTTATTTATGGTGATGGTTGTGCAACTCTGAGGACCTATTAAAACACTGAATTGAACACTGTAGGTGAATTACATGGTATATGACTTACACCTCAATAAAGCTGTTATAAGACAAAAGGAAGTTTTATTGGGAATTGATTTGTATTCTCTGTGGACACCGAGGATATATCAGTGAACAAACAGACAATGTCACTGCCCTCTTGGAATTTATATCCCCTGTGAGGAGAGAGGACCACGAATCTTGCATATGATAAAGTAAGGACTCATTTGTTGAGGTAAATGGTGATCAGCAATGTGGAAAAAAAAAATAAAGCTGGGTAAGGAGCAAAGGAACTTGGCATGGCTGGCAGAGCCCCAGTTTTAAGTGCAGTGGTTAGGGTAGACATCATTGAAAAACTGACATTTGGACAAACACTTGCAGGAGCTGGCCGTGATCTAGATCTGGCTCTGGAAGGAAAGAGCCTTCCAGGGTATAGACATAGCCAGTACAAAGGCCCTTAGGCAGAAGTGCACTAGCTCATTAGAGCACTAACTAGGAGGATAATGGAGTAGTGTGAACAATAAGACATCAAGATTGAAGGGAACAGGATGAGGTCAAAGAGGAAACTGGAGGCCTTAAGGCCCCTGTGAGGCTGAGTGAATAATGAGCCTTGAGGACAGTCCAGCTGACTGGCAGCTTCAAAAGGAAGCCATGAAACCTGATGGGATAAACTGGAACTTGTCTCTCCTCTCCTTGGTGACTCACTCAGATGAGGATCAGGACTCTTGGGACTCTCCCTTGAGCAAAGGAACCAGGTAGCCTAAGCCCACCCAGCCAAAGGAAGGGGGTGTATTGTGGGGAGCTGCCAAGTTCCAGCCCCAGAAATGAGAAAGAGAAATCACAAGGCATCAGGCTTGGGGAAACTGCAATCTCACCACCTAATAGCACCGCGTGTTTGTGATTTTCAGGGGCTGATTTCTGTATCGTCATGGTCAGTTACAGGTCACAAATGATTTCCAAAGTGGGTTGCCCAGGGAGACAGATGTGCAAATCCATTTTCCACATTCATCCCACTCCTAGGATGCTCAGGCCCCAAAATGTGCTTTGGAGCAAACCATGTCAGGGCAGGCACGCAGAGACAGAGTAAGCGGAGGGAACCCCAGCTTGAGAGGAAGGAAACGGATCCAGCCTGGGGCTCCAGATGGTGTTTCCTCTCAGCTCTGCCATGTACCTCCTGAGTGGCCTGAGTCCAGTCACCTCACCACTCCGAGTCTGAGTGCATAAACAGAGATGAGTAGACCTGAGCTACCACACAAGAGATGCCTTGAGACTTCCACAACAGGGATGATAGAAAACACCTTAAACCAGACCCCAGCCCCATGTTGGTCCTGAGCAAGCTCCTTCAGTTCTTGTAATAATTTTATTGAGGTATAATTTACATACCATAAAATGTATTCACTCAAAGTATACAACTTTATGATTTTTAGTGAATTTACAGAGTTGTGTAACCATCACCAAAACCCAATTTTAGAGTATTTCTACCATCCCCCAAAAAAGACACATTCTTGGAGCTTAGAGTTTCATGTATAACATTAATTGGCGCCGGCACACCGGGTTCTAGTCCCGGTCGGGGTGCCGGATTCTGTCCCGGTTGCCCCTCTTCCAGGCCAGCCCTCTGCTGTGGCCAGGGAGTGCAGTGGAGGATGGCCCAAGTCCTTGGGCCCTGCACCCCATGGGAGACCAGGATAAGTACCTGGCTCCTGCCAAAAAAAAAAAAAAGTAGTCATTGGTTGGATCATTTGAAATTGCCATTTTTATAAGTTAAAAATGTCCAACTGTTGGAAATTTCATATAAGTTAGGCATTATAAAAGAACATTTGCAAATACATTACCATAAACTTGTAATTTGTCTATTAACTTATATACTATATATGATTGCCTGGGAATTGCCTATGCCATGAATGTCTACAACATATTTTTTAAAAGATTTGTTTATTTATGTGAAAGGCAGAGTTACAGAGAGGCAGAGAGATAGAGAAATAGAGAGATAGAGGGAGAAAGAAATCTTCTATCTGTTGGTTCACTCCCCAAGTGGCCACAATAGCCAGATCTGGGCCAATCTGAAGCCAGGAACCAGGAGCTTCTTCTGGGTCTCCCACATGGGTGCAGGGGCCCAAGGATTTAGGCCATCTTCTACTGCTTTCCCAGGCCATGGCAGAGAGCTGGATCAGAAGTGGAGCAGTTGGGACTCGAACCAGTGCCCATATGGGATGTCAGCATTGCAGGCAGCGGCTTTACCCACTATGCCACAGTGCTATCTCCTACATCATATTTTTATACAGAAAATCATGCACATTGGACTTTGTGGGTGGTGGAAGGGATTTGGGATTTTTTTCAAGGGAGAAATGTTGACTCTGCTCGGCTTTCACCTTAGGCACTATCCTTAGAAATCTCCACAGGGTTGCCTGCTTTTGGACTAGTTTAAGCAAGGATCTTCAATTTGCAACTGATAAAAACTGAAGCTCAAAAAGTGGAGGTTGTGGGGAGCAATCCGGACTGGACTGAGTTACTGGAATTAAGACTTATTCTATGCATCTGCTCTCCCACAATATGGCGCTGGGAGAGGAGAAAACAGCTTCTACCCAGCTGCCTCTCACCAACTTGACAAGCTGTAGGACTTGCTCCTGATTGGAGGAGAGCAGCGTACTCGGCGTGTGGGCAGCCGAGTTAGGATTGGCGGAGGAGGACTATAAAGGAGGAGAGAGACGGCATGCACCAGGAACATCTAAGGGGAACATCTGAAGGAACACCTGTGCAGCCCCCGAGAGAGCCGGCCGGCGGTGTGCCGCTCCCCTGCGGAAGTGGGGAATGTGGCCAGGGGGAACTGCCCTTCCACGGAGGTGGAAGGGACAGTAGCCAACCCGGGGAGAACCAGCAGCAAACCCGGGGAGGGCCGAGCAGACGAAAGAACAGCGCAGGGTCCTGTGTCGTTCCTCCACGAAGAGGGGGAGCGACATAATGGTGCCGTGACTCGGATATGAAGCCTAGGCAGGGCTTAGTGTCGTTCCTCCACGAAGAGAGGGAGCGACATAATGGTGCCGTGACTCGGATATGAAGCCTAGGCAGTGTTTAGTGTCGTTCCTCCATGAAGAGGGGGAGCGACATAATGGTGCCGTGACTCGGATAGGAAACTTAGGACGGATATGAAATTTAGGAGGGAAGAAACGGGAAGAAGTGGAAAATACCGGAGAGAGAGACTATCAAAGAGCCTAGGTGCCGGAAGAAGCTATTGAAAGCCTAGGCATAGACTCGGATACGGACTGTGGGAAAGAAGTTAGGATTTAAAGTGAAAGCAAGAAGAAACTTAGACTCAGATACGGACTGCAGGTTGAAAGTGAAAGTGAAACCTATAAGAAACTTAGACTTGGATACGGACTGTGGGGAGAGGCCAGGAGAAATGAGGGAGGAATATTGTTGGAAGAAAACTTAGGGAAACATACCGGGTAGAGAAAAATGTTAGGGAAATTGAAGCCGCGAGTGCAGGCCAAGCCATCTTGGAATTCTTCAAGTCAGACCCGGGAGCAAGAGGCGAAGATCTGGAACCAGAAGCAGAGACGTGGGCCGCCAGGTTGGAATTCGCCAGGTTAGTCCGGGGAACTTGGACTGAATGCCGGTGGTGGCGGAAACATTCGCGGAAGCCGCCGCGTGCAGAGAGAGCACGGGGCGTGAATAGATAGGGAACGCGGGGCTGGCGCGAGGCCGTGGTGCGGGCGCGAAGTGCGTGGAGACCGCGGAGCGTGCGCGCGAAGCCGAGCCGTGCAGAGCCGGGAGCCCGCCGGCGGGGCAAGGCGCCAGGAAGCCGCGCAGAGCCGTGAAGCTGCCGCGGGGCGAGCCGCTGAGAAGCAGCCTCGGGGCGGGCGCCGCTGGGAAGCCGCAGGGATAAGAGAAACAGAAGTTTAGAAGTAAAATGAGAGAAATAGGAATGTTGGCAGACAGAAGTAAAATGGGAGAAATAGGAATGCCCGGAGATAGAGAAGTAGAGAAATAGAAAGGCCTCCCCACAATACTGCAATTAGAAGGCTTGGATTCGGTCTGCCTGATTAGGGAGGCGATGAGCACCTGCGGGCGGCTAGCAGCTTATGCGCCGCAGGTCACCGAAGACAGGCACGAATTAACATCAATAAGGCCTCCCCACAACATGGCAATGAGAGAGCTTGGATTCGGTCTGCCTGATTAAGGCGGTAAGCACCAGCAGGCGGCTCGACCAGAGTATGAGCCGCAGGTCACCGAAGACAGGCACGCATCAGCGCCTAAAAACCTCCTCACAACATGGCGAAGAGAGGACCCGGATTCGGTTTGCCTGATTGATAGGACTTGTAAGAACCTGTGGCAACTCTAGCAAGCAGAGCAGAGTGTGTGCCACGGGGCACCGAAGACAGGCGCGTATCAACGCCAAAAATAAAAAGAAAGGGGGATCTGTGGGGAGCAATCCGGACTGGACTGAGTTACTGGAATTAAGACTTATTCTATGCATCTGCTCTCCCACAATATGGCGCTGGGAGAGGAGAAAACAGCTTCTACCCAGCTGCCTCTCACCAACTTGACAAGCTGTAGGACTTGCTCCTGATTGGAGGAGAGCAGCGTACTCGGCGTGTGGGCAGCCGAGTTAGGATTGGCGGAGGAGGACTATAAAGGAGGAGAGAGACGGCATGCACCAGGAACATCTAAGGGGAACATCTGAAGGAACACCTGTGCAGCCCCCGAGAGAGCCGGCCGGCGGTGTGCCGCTCCCCTGTGGAAGTGGGGAATGTGGCCAGGGGGAACTGCCCTTCCACGGAGGTGGAAGGGACAGTAGCCAACCCGGGAAGAACCAGCAGCAAACCCGGGGAGGGCCGAGCAGACGAAAGAACAGCGCAGGGTCCTGTGTCGTTCCTCCACGAAGAGGGGGAGCGACATAATGGTGCCGTGACTCGGATATGAAGCCTAGGCAGGGTTTAGTGTCTTTCCTCCACGAAGAGGGGGAGCGACAGAGGTAACTATTCATGCACTGCCAACTACTCCACATCCTCTGGGACATCTGAAAACAACTTTGTAAGTAGGAACACCTTGTACCTGAAGTACAAGAGCACAGTTTGCATCTCGTTCCTATTATTTCACAGGCTTACTGAATTTTTCTGGTCTCTATTTCCCACTGAAGCCTAAGTGGCAGGTCTTCTCTGCATACCTGTATACCCAGCACCTAGCTGCACAGTGTTTGGCACAGGGTATGCCCACCAAGTACTGAATGAATGTAGCAAGCATAATGGGAAGACAAGGCCCTGACTGTTACATGAAAACAGCCTCCCTCACCCCAGCCACTTATGCACCAGACCTGGCACTGCTGCAGACTAGAAGATAGTTTGTGGAAAATGAGTGCATGAATGGATCAAAAAGTGTTTTATGTCAATGTAAAGCAGATCCACTCTTAGCCAGCTGAAGCCTGCAAGAGGCGCTTGCTAATCAAGGAGAACACGGAACAGCCTGCCCTCCAGTATCAGTGTCAGGAATTTCCTGGAAGGAAAACAAAGACAGAGAAGAGGCACCGCATGGAGCACTGTGCCACACTGAGCACCTGGTGCCTCTAAAGGGTCAGAGGCCAGACTTCCAGCCAGAGAAGGCTCTAAAGGGAAACTGTCCAGAGAAGCAGGCAGATCAGATGCTGGAGCTGATGCAGGTGCCCTGGTCAGTCTCCAGAGCTTGCTGGTGAGAGACACATGTAGGGATGTAAGGAGGGGAACTGAGGTACCAGGGCAGAAATGATGCTAGGGCTCAAGGTCTGAGTTGGTTTATGCAATTCCACAGGAGAAGATGCTACATGCCCTTCTCCAGCCCACAGCCCTTCCATAGCTCTCCTCACTGCGGGCTGTTTCCAGTCTAACTACCCAAAATCTGAGACGTCGGTTGAACTTGTTAAATCACCAAGGTCACTGATTAAAACAAGGGAGGTATGGGATTCATTGATTCCTGCTTGCTAGGATTGCTAGGATTGCTTGCTGGGATTCTTTGATTCCTGCTTGCTAGACATCTGCACTGGTGGGAATCAGTCACTCTCTCTGCTCCTAATAAAGCATAGTTAGTGTCTCCCATTGTGTGTCCAGTTCTTGCACATAACTCCTTAGAAAACCCATCAGGCAAGGAGACTGGCCAGCATCTCCAGCTTCACTGTATTATGAAATAGTTTCAAACATCTGGCAGAGTCTCCAGCCTGAGGTGTGCAATGCTTTGTTCCCAGTAAAAAATATGAGCATTGCTCTTGAGTCCAGAAAATGGTCTGAAATGATACACATCAAATAGTGCACAGCAGTCTTCCCTCTGGATGGTGGGAAGAGAGAAGAGGCAAAGGCCTGTGTACCTCTCATATATACGTCTGTATTTGGCTCCCATTTCTGCATAAGCATGGGATGTTTCATAATTTCAAAACAGAAAGCTTCAGAGGAGTTAGTAAATGGGATATAATGATATAAATTTAAATTTAAAATTCAGTAGCCGGCGGGAGCCACAGGGTCTGCACGCCAGTGCAGGAAGGGGAGTGGATGTCACACAGACACCAGCGGGGAGAGCAGGGACGCCAAGGGCTCTGAGTCCACACATTGGCACTGGAAGGGGAGGTGAGCTCAGTAATCCGAGACATTGGCGGGGAAACGGCAGTCAGAATCTAGAGGGGAACGGGAAAGTTCACCAGAATGACTACAGGAGAGAAGGGAAAAAAAAAAAAAGGTGTGGGGGGGAACTGGTACAAACGAGTTTCTCTCTAGTTTCTCTCTCCGCCAACCTTGCAAAGGTGAGCAAGAGACAAAGAGCAGGCCCCACTCTGGATATACATAACAACAGGGGAGAGCTAAGGAACTGAGTCGCTACAATTCAGTAGCCTAGGCAACCCAGTGGGAGTCCAGAGGAGAAACAGAGCCTGCACAGATTCTTTGGGTAGAAGCCAGAGATCAGAAGCTAAATACCATCAATTCTGCACAGCCGTGTGGTATTACTTACATCCTGAATAAAATAAATAAATAAATAAATAAATAAATAAATAAATAAATAAAAGAGAGAGATTTACCACGCATAACCTGAGGGTGTCACCTTTGCACACCCATAACCAGGAAGAACCAAGCAGAGCTCTCAGGCCACACCCATCTCAAGCCTCCAAGGCTCCTCCAACAGCAGGCAGTTTGCTTAACACATAGTATAAAATAAAAAAAATTTAAAAAAGCACAGTGAAGGAAGAAGAATTAACTATGCCAAGCAACAAACACAAAAATCGAGGGAACAAGATCAACGGTGACACTATAATGCCTCCAAATAAACAAAACACCCCAAGCCAAGATTATGAAGATGATGAGATAGAAGAAACACAAGATACGGATTTCAAAAAATTTATGATAAGAACATTTAGAAGTTTTCAAAAGCAAATCCTTGAACTACAGAAATCCTTATTGGACAGGATTGAAAATCTCTCTCATGAAAATGAAATTTTAAGGAAGAATCAAAATGAAACGCAGAAACTAGTAGAACAGGAAAGTGTGATAGTGAAGAGAAATCAAAATGAAATGAAGAGCTCAATAGATCAAATGACAAACACATTAGAGAGCCTTAAAAACAGAATGGGTGAAGCAGAAGAGAGAATATTGGACTTAGAAGATAGAGCACAGAGAAACATGTAGTCAAACCAAAGAAAAGAAGAGAAAATTAGAAACCTAAAAAATATTGTTGGGAATCTACAGGATACTATTTAAAAAACCAACATTCGAGTTCTAGGAGTTCCTGAAGGCATGGAGAGAGAGAAAGGATTAGAAGGCCTTTTTAGTGAGATATTAGCAGAGAACTTTCCAGGTTTGGAGAAGGACAGAGATATCCTAGTACAGGAAGCTCATAGAACCCCCAGTAAACATGACCAAAAGAGATCTTCACCATGACACGTTGTAATTAAACTCACCACAGTGAAACATGAAGAAAAGATCCTAAAATGTGCAAGAGAGAAACGTCAGATTACTCTCAGAGGATCTCCAATTAGACTCACAGCAGACTTCTCATCAGAAACACTACAGGCTAGGAGGGAATGGCGAGACATAGCACAGGTGCTAACAGAGCAAAATTGCCAGCCCAGAATATTATATCCTGCTAAGCTCTCATTTGTGAATTAAGGTGAAATAAAGACCTTTCACAGCAAACAGAAATTGAAAGACTTTGTGGCCACTCGTCCAGCAATGCAAAAGATACTTAAAGATGTGCTACACTCAGAAAAACAGAAACATGGCCATCAATATGAAAGAAGGTAAAGGAAGTAAACCTACCAGTAAAAGAGCATGGGAAGCTCAAAGCATATACTAGAAAATATCTCTGGGAAAATGGCAGGGCAAAGTCACTATGTATCAATAGTCACATTAAACATTAATGGCCTGAACTGTCCAGTTAAAAGACACCGATTGGCTGATTGGCTTAAGGAATAAAACCCAACTATTTGTTGCCTACAAGAAACACATCTCTCTAAAAAAGATGCATGCAGACTGAAAGTGAAAGGTTGGAAAAAGATATTCCAGGCCAACAGAAACCAAAAAAAAGCAGGTGTAGCCATATTAATATCAGACAAAATAAACTTTAATACAAAAACTGTTAAGAGAGACAAAGAGGGGCACTATATAATGATTAAGGGTTCAATTCAACAGGAAGATGTAACTATTATAAATGTATATGCACCTAATTACAGGGCACCAGTCTATTTAAAAGATATGTTAAGGGACTTAAAGGGAGATTTCAATTCCAATACAATAGTACTGGGGGTCTTCAATACTCCACTCTCAGAAATAGACAGATTATCTGGACAGAAGATCAACAAGGAAACAGCAGATTCAATCGACACTATTGCCCAAATGGATCTAACAGATATCTACAGAACTTTCAATCCTACATCTAAAGACTTCACATTCTTCTCAGCAGTGCATGGAACCTTCTCTAGGATTGATCACATACTAGGCCATAAAGCAAGTCTCAGCAAATTTAAAAGAATTAGAATCATACCATGCAGCTTCTCAGACCACAGCGGAATGAAGCTGGAAATTAGCAACTCAGGAAACCCCAGAAAGTATGCAAATACATAGAGACTGAACAACATGCTCCTGAATGAACACTGGGTCATTCAAGAAATCAAAAGAGAAATCAAAAACTTTCTGGAAGTAAATGAGGATAACAACACAACATATCAAAACTTATGGGATACAGCAAAAGCAGTATTCAGAGGCAAGTTTATAGCAATAGGTGCTTATATCAAGAAATTGGAAAGGTACCAAATAAATGAGCTTTCAGCGCATCTCAAGAACCTAGAAAAACTGCAACAAACCAGACCCAAATCTAATAGGAGAAGAGAAATAATTAAAATCAGAGAAGAAATTAACAGGATTGAATAAAATTTACATAAAACCAGCCAGCAAGGAGCTGGTTTTTGAAAAAATAAACAAAATTGACACCCCATTGGCCCAACTAACTAAAAAAAGAAGAGAAAAGACCCAAATCAATAAAATCAAAGATGAAAAAGGAAACGTAACAACAGACACCACAGAAATAAAAAGAATCATTAGAAATTACTACAAGCACTTGTATGCCAGCAAATAGGAAAATCTATCAGAAATGGATAGATTCCTGGACACATGCAATCTACCAAAATTGAATCAGGAAGACATAGAAAACCTAAATAGACCCATAACTGAGACAAATATTGAAACAGTAATAAAGGCCCTCCCAACAAAGAAAAGCCCAGGACCAGATGGATTCACTGCTGAATTCTACCAGACATTTAAAGAAGAACTAATCCCATTTCTTCTCAAACTATTCAGAACAATCGAAAAAGAGGGAATCCTCCCAAATTCTTTCTATGAAGCCAGCATTACCTTAATCCCTAAGCCAGAGAAAGATGCAGCACTGAAAGAAAATTATAGACCAATATCCCTGATGAACATAGATGCAAAAATCCTCAATAAAATTCTGGCCAATAGAATGCAACAACACATCAGAAAGATCATCCACCCAGACCAAGTGGGATTTATCTCAATAGATGCAGAGAAAGCATTCGATTTAATTCAACACCCTTTCATGATGAAAACTCTAAGCAAACTGGGTATAGAAGGAACATTCCTCAATATAATCAAAGCAATTGATGAAAAACCCATGGCCAGCCTCCTATTGAATGGGAAAAGTTGGAAGCATTTCTACTGAGATCTGGCACCAGACAGGGATGCCGACTTTCACCACTGCTATTTAACATAGTTCTGGAAGTTCTAGCCAGAGCCATCAGACAAGAAAAAGAAATTAAAGGAAGACAAATTGAGAAGGAAGAAGTCAAACTATCCCTCTTTGCAGACGATATGATCCTTTACTTAGAGGATCCAAAGAACTCTACTAAGAGACTATTGGAACTCATAGAAGAGTTTGGCAAAGTAGCAGGATATAAAATCAATGCACAAAAATCAACAGCCTTTGTATACACAAGCAATGCCATGGCTGAGAAAGAACTGCTAAGATCAATCCCATTCACAATAGCTACAAAAATAATCAAATACCTTGGAATAAACTTAACCAAGGACATTAAAGATCTCTATGAAGAGAATTACAAAATCTTAAAGAAAGAAATAGAAGAGGATACCAAAAAATGGAAAAATATTCCATGCTCATGGATTGGAAGAATCAACATCATCAAAATGTCCATTCTCCCAAAAGCAATTTATAGATTCAATGCAATTCCAATCAGGATACCAAAGACATTCTTCTTAGATCTAGAAAAAATGATGCTGAAATTCATATGGAGGCACAAGAGACCTCGAATAACTAAAGCAATCTTGTACAACAAAAACAAAGCCGGAGGCATCACAATACCAGATTTCAGGACATACTACAGGGCAGTTGTAATCAAAACAGCATGGTACTGGTACAGAAACAGATGGATAGACCAATGGAACAGAATTGAAACACCAGAAACCAACCCAAACATCTACAGCCAACTTATATTTGATCAAGGATCTAAAACCAACTCCTGGAGCAAGGACAGTCTATTCATTAAATGGTGCTGGGAAAACTGGATTTCCATGTGCAGAAGCATGAAGCAAGACCCCTACCTTACACCTTACACAAAAATTCACTCAACATGGATTAAAGATCTAAGTCTATGACCTGACACCATTAAGTTATTAGAGAACATTGGAGAAACCCTTCAAGATATTGGCACAGGCAAAGAGTTTCTGGAAAAGACCCGGGAGGCACAGGCAGTCAAAGCCAAAATCAACTATTGGGATTGCATCAAATTGAGAAGTTTCTGTACTGCAAAAGAAACAGTCAGGAGAGTGAAGAGACAACCAACAGAATGGGAAAAAATAGTTGCAAACTATGCAACAGATAAAGGGTTAATAACCAGAATCTACAAAGAGATCAAGAAACTCCACAAAAACAAAACCAACAACCCACTTAAGAGATGGGCCAAGGACCTCAATACACATTTTTCAAAAGAGGGAATCCAAATGGCCAACAGGCACATGAAAAAATGTTCAAGGTCATTAGCAATCAGGGAAATGCAAATCAAAACCACAATGAGGTTTCACCTCACCCCGGTGAGAATGGCTCACATACAGAAATCTACCAACAACAGATGCTGGCAGGATGTGGGGAAAAAGGGACACTAACCCACTGTTGGTGGGAATGCAAACTGGTCAAGCCACTATGGAAGTCAGTCTGGAGATTCCTCAGAAACCTGAATATAGCCCTACCGTTCGACCCAGCCATCCCACTCCTTGGGATTTACCCAAAGGAATTTAAATTGGCAAACAAAAAAGCGGTCTGCACCCTAATGTTTATCGCAGCACAATTCACAATAGCCAAGACCTGGAACCAACCTAAATGCCCATCAACGGTAGAGTGGATAAAGAAATTATGGGATATGTACTCTTTAGAATACTATACCGCAGTAAGAAACAACGAAATCCAGTCATTTGCAACAAAATGGAGGAATCTGGAACACATCATGCTGAGTGAAATAAGCCAGTCCCAAAGGGACAGATACCATATGTTCTCCCTGATCGGTGACAACTGACTGAACACCAAAAAGGAAACCTGTTGAAGTGAAATGGACACTATGAGAAACGGTGACTTGATCAGCATAGCCCTGACTGTTAATGAACAACTTAATACATTATCCCTCTTAGTAGTTTTTTTTGTCTGTTCTACTTAATATGACTGGTTTAATTCTGTAATTAATACACAGTTATTCTTAAGTGTTGAAATTTAACTGAAATGTGATCCCTGTTAAACATAAGAGTGGGAATAAGAGAGGGAAGAGATGTATAATTTGAGACATGCTCAGGCTGACTTGCCCCAAATGGTAGAGTTAGAAACATACCAGGGGACTCCAATTTAATCCCATCAAGGTGGCATGTACCAATGCCATCTCACTATTCCAAGTGATCAATTTCAGTTCACAATTGATCATAATGAAAGGACTAAGAGTCAAAGGGAGCACATAAACAAGTCTAGTACCTGCTAATACTAACCGACAGAATAAATAAAGGGGAGAGCGATCCAACATGGGAAGCGAGATACTCAGCAGACTCATAGAATGGCGGATGTCCTAAACAGCACTCTGGCCTCAGAATCAGCCCTAAAGGCATTCGGATCTGGCTGAAAAGCCCATGAGAGTATTTCAGGCATGGAAAGCCAAGACACTCAGGCAAAAAAACAAAACCAAAAAAAAAACACACCTAAATGAAAGATCTCTGTGAGTGAGATCCCAGTGGAAAGAACAGGTCTTCAAAGAAGGAGGTACCTTTCTCTGAAGGGAGGAGAGAACCTCCACTTTGACTATGACCTTGTCTAAACAAGATAAGAGTCAGAGAACTCAAGGGGCTTCCATAGCCTTGGAAACTCATGACTGGAGCATGGGGAGATTACTGAGGCCATAAACAAGACTGTCAATTTGTAAAGTCAACAACAGGAGTCACTGTGCACTTACTGCTCATGTAGGATCTCTGTCCTTAATGTGTTGTACATTGTGATTTAATGCTATAACTAGTACTGAGACAGTATTTTTCACTTTGTGTTTCTATGTGGGTGCAAACTGTTGAAATCTTTACTCAATATATGCTAAACTGATCTTCTGTATATAAAGAGAATTAAAAATGAATCTTGATGTGAATGGAAGGGGAGAGGGAGTGGGAAAGGGGAGGGTTGCGGGTGGGAGGGAAATCATTGGGGAGGGGGGAGAAGCCAATGTAATCCATAAGCTGTATTTTGGAAATCTATATTTTTTAAATAAAAGTTTAAAAAAATTTAGGTATTAAAAAAATTCAGTAGCCAGTATTATTCCCCAATTAAGTGTACAGTAGTTATGAAAATCATATTTGAGAAAACAAACATTCTTAACTTCACATACTGTCAATAACACAGATTTATTGACACCCCTCAGGGCCTCAATTTTTTCATCTGTAAAATGGACATAATAATGCCTGCTTCACAAATTACAATCATTGTGAAATGTTCCTAGGACATAAAGTGATATGTCCTCATATATGTGTTCTCAAATATGTTTCCTCATAGCCAGAATTTCTAGCATTGTCCAGGAAATCGACTGACATAAAGTAACTGGCCTGTTTTTAAAAACAATGTTGCTTGGGCTGGCGTTGTGGCATAGCAGGGAAAGCCACTGCCTGTGACAGCAGCATCCCCTGTGGGCACCAGTTCCTCTCTCAGCTGTTCCATTTCCAAATCAGCTTCCTGCTAATTGCCTGGGAAAGCAACAGAAGATGGTCCAAGCGATGGGCCCCTACCATCCACAGGGGATGACCTAGGGAGACCCGGATGAAGCTCTTGACCCCAGTCTCCTGGCTTTAGCTTGGCCCAGCACTGGCTATTATGCCATCTGGGGAGTGAACCAATGGGTGGAAGAGCTCTCTCTGTTTCTGTGTGTGTGCATGCACATACATGTGTGTGCATATATGTCTCCCTGCCCCTCTGTAACTCTGACTTTCAAAAAATAAATAAATCTTTAAAATACACATAAATTTTTAAAAACAAAAATACAAACAATGTGGCTGTTAGCAAAAGGTATTTCTTGACCTTGGGGAAACCCTGCAAGACACTGGCATAGGCAAAGAGTTCTTGGAAAAGACCCTAGAGGGTCTACAAAGAGAATCTACAAAGAAATCAAGAAACTCCACAACATCAAAACCAACAACCCACTTAAGAGATGGGCCAAGGACCTCAATACACATTTTTCAAAAGAGGAAATCCAAATGGCCAATAGACACATGAAAAAATGCTCAGGATCACTACCCATGAGGGAAATGCAAATCAAAACCACAATGAGGTTTCACCTCACCCTCACCACTGTTAGAAAGGCTTTTATATAGAAATCAACAAACAACAAATTCTGGTGAGGATGTGGGGGAAAAGGTACACTAATCCACTGTTGGTGGGAACATAAACTGGTAAACCCACTATGGAAGACAGTATGGGAATACCTCAAAAATCTGAATATAGACCTACCATAAGACCCAGCTATCCCACTCCTGGTAATTTACCCAAGGGAAATGAAATGAGCATATGAAAGAGTTATCTGTACCTCCATGTTTATTGCAGCTCAATTCACAATAGCTAAGATGGAATCAACCCAAATGCTCATCAACTGAAGACTGGATAAAGAAGTTGTGGAATATGTACACCACAAAATACTACACTGTGGTTAAAAAAAATGTGATCTGGTCATTTGCAGCAAAATGGACAAATCTGGAAAACATCATATTTAGTGAAATAAGCCAGTCTCAAAGGGACAAATATCATATGTTCTCTCTGACTTTGGTAACTAACAGAGCACCTAAAAGGCAATCTGTAGAAGTGAAATTGACACTTTGAGAGGCAATGACTTTGAACAGCCCTTGTCATGACCATTGAGGAACAGTTTTTTCTTTTTCATACTATTTGTTGAACTCTTTACTTAACATAGTTAGTCATATGTGTGTGAATTTGATTGAATATAGATCTTGGCCAAAAAAAAAAAAAGAGTGGGAATGGGAGAGAGAGGGGGAAATAGGGCAGGACTGTAGGTGGGAGGGAAGGCATGGTGGGAAGAATTGCTATGTTCCCATAGTTGTAATTATGAAGTATATGAAATTTATAACTGTAAAGCTGTATAGTTCTGCATACGTTCCTACAGACTTACTTCTAAGGGTACAGTTTAAAAACTTGCCATGGAACCCCAAACTTCCTAAGCTGGGTGGTAAAAATAGTATTTTAAGTGTTAAAGTGATCATATGGATAGTATTAAGGGTCTGGTAATAATAATAGATAGAATTAAAAAGGAGTGAATGCTCCAACATGGGAAGCAGTCCATACAGCAGACTCAGAATGGCAATCACTTTATGTAGCATTCTAGCCTCAGAATCAGCCCTTAAGGCATTCTGGCCTGACTTAAAAGCTCATGAGAGCATTTCAGTCATGGAAAGCCAACACACTGTGGCAAATACTGTCCTACATGAAGGACCTCTGTGGGTGAAACCCTAGTGGAAAGAAGTGGTCATCAAAGAAGGGTATACTTTTTTCTGGCCTTGTCTAAATACTGAAGCAGTTTGTGGATTCAAAAGGTTTCCATAGCCTAGGTAGCTCATGTCAAGAGCCTCAGGTGATTACTGATGTAACGCAGAGTGTTAATTCATAACAGGAGTCACTATGCATGAACTTCCCATGCAGGACCTCTGTCCTCAAAGAGTTGTATTATAAGAGTTAACAGTAAAACTTATTTTCAAATATTTATTTCATTTTACTGTATTAAGTGGAGGATATTCTTATATCTCATAAATTTTAGTTATGCCTAAGTGTCTAACTCCATTGTTTATTTTCTTAGGTGCTTCCTTAATTAATGATAAAACTTGTTCTCAAGGACTTACTTTCTTTTAATGTATTAAATGGAAGATATTCTTATGTCTCATAAGTTATAGTCATGTCTAAGTGCTCACAAAAGATGTGTCATTCTTGAGTGCTTCTTTAAAATTAATTAAGTTTCTAAAAAAAGTGAAATTAACTTCAAGATGCAATGACTTTGAACAGCCCTTGTCTTGACTGTTGAGGAAGTTTTGTTGTTGTTGTTTGTGCCAATTGTTGAACTCTTTACTTAGTACAGAGTTGGTCTGCTGTGTATAAAGTTAATTGAAAATGGATCTTAGTGGAGAATGGGACTGGGAATGGGAGAGGGAGGAGGAGGAAGGGTGGGAGTGTGGGTGGGTGAGTGGGTATAGTAGGAAGAATCACTGTATTCCTAAAGTTATATTTACAAAATGCATGAAGTTTGTATTCCTTAAACAAAAGATTTTCTTTGGGAAAAATAATAAAAAGTTTATCTTTTATCATAAAAATAGTATTTATTGAACAAATGAAGAGCTTCAGCCTTCCTACAAGGATAGTTGAGGATCTCTGTTTTTGTATTTGATGTCCTTTATATGATCACAGCTCTGCAGAAAAAGTCCACTACACATTTGTGGGTTGAGTGCTTATCATGTAAGCAATCCTACTAAAGGGATAATAGCATTATCATTTGCACAGATGGAAAAACTGAGACCCAGAGAGAAAGTGGAAGAACAGCTTTGCTGATGCCAAAGCCATTTTCAGTTTAACTCTGCCCTGTTTCTGTAGATTAGAAGAAAGAAGAAGGAGAATACCAAATGGACTGGTGCTTGATCCAAACTAGAGAGAAGAGAGGCTAAAGGGAAGCAAGAAACCCAGTGATAGATTCCTGTTTGGCTTAAGTTGCAGGGAGGGAAATTGTCATTTTGGTGATAAATGTGTGTGCTGCCTATTGTCAAGAAATGAGCATTTCTTGCTTTTTTGTTTTTTTTTTTTTTCCTTGCCTTAGCAACCACAGAGCTCAGCATCAGATTTACTGCATGAGTAACAATCAGCTCAGGTATAGAAGCACCT
The DNA here is from genome assembly GCF_051225735.1 of Oryctolagus cuniculus. Taxonomy (NCBI): domain Eukaryota; kingdom Metazoa; phylum Chordata; class Mammalia; order Lagomorpha; family Leporidae; genus Oryctolagus; species Oryctolagus cuniculus. The sequence continues at coordinate 17,042,991 of NC_142877.1, forward strand.
ACTCCTTCTTTCCCTCCTGGGGAAGCTGCTTTCTGCTTTCTGCTTCCCTCTGCCCCGTGGAAACACCCAATCCTCACCCTAAACCTGAAGCAACATGGAAAGATTTTCATACATTATGTTCATTGTTCTGTTCTGATTCCTTATATTTCACCAGCCCTATGCTGATCATGGGAGTAATAGCAACTGTAATTAGGCATCATAAGGATAATGATTTCATTAAAGCTCCTTTAATGGATTCGGACACGTATGAGGCAGGGTGTTATACAACACAGTCAAACACTTTATCACCTTGTGATAATTGGAGTGGCTGAATTACAGTAACAGAGCAACTGTAGGTAATTTTCTATTTGGCCGAAGTTGTCTGACCTCCCTCAGGCCTCCAATTATCATATTTCTTCTTGGAATCAGGTTTCCCTTCAACTTAGAAGCTGCTTGCAAGCTCAAAACTATTACAGCGGACTCTAAGCTTGCACAGGGGCCATGAAGTTCTAATTTTCTCATTACACAACCTCATCTGTCAGCTATTTACTGGCGAGCCAGCCCTGTTTTTCGTTCAGGTGATAAATAGGCATGAACAGCTTAGCAAGCAGAGAGGCAAATAAACATTTGAAAATGATCAGGCCCAGAGAATCTTCTATCAGATAGTGTTATGGGTCAGAGAGAACCTAGCAAACCACGGAATGAAACATGGAGAAGAGGCTAAGCCCGACTTGCCCTCTTTCAGTCAGCATCGGGATGACAGCAAAATCCGATTTCTTCTGCTCCTCAGAGTCTCAGATGGTTCTTTAGACTGTGCTGTCAAACTCAGCAAAGTAAGTTTGTGATGCAACGAGGGTTAGCATTCATTGAGCACCTAGTAGTTGTGCTGCAGTACATGTGGGATCTACAGCATATTGACCCCATCTGAAATGAGAATAGTTTACACTATGCCCACTCACTCACTAACTCATTCTCATTAAGTGAGACTAAAACATGCCCCACATGATATAAGCACTATACCATCATCTCTGGGTATCCACGGGGCATCAGTTCAGGAACCCCACAGATACCGAACTCCACAATCACCTAAGTCCCTTAGATTAAATGGGGCAGTATTAACCTAAGAATGTAAACAGACATTGTATTGTTTAGGGAATAATGTCAAGAAAAAGTCTATACACATTTGGTACAGTCATAACCATCAGAGAGAATATGTTGGGTTTGTTGATTGAATCTTTGGGTTCAGAATGCACAGAGTTGGAGAGCCAGCTGCACAAGTGTTAGCAACCAGCTTCTATTTACTAACCTCCATTATACACACTAGAGATGCAATCATGGGTGAGCCAGATGTCATCACCGCCCTCAGGTTGTTTACAGTGCATACATGCTTCATAAAATAGCCTACAAATGTTGACCATATTGTGGTGGAATGAGGTGAAAAGGTTATATCAAGATGGCCACTGAGGTGAAAAGTTCATGCCAAGATGGCCACTGAGGTGAAAAGTTCATGTCAAGATGGCCACTGAGGTGAAAAGGTCAAGATGTTCATGTCAAGTTCATGTCAAGATGGCCACTGACAACAGAAACTGCCTGGCAACAGGCCATGATTGGATGGCTTCAGAAACCACATGACAACAGAGGAAACCACATGACAACACAGCCTGACTGACAGCAGGCCATGATTGGATGGTTTCAGAAACTGCCTGGCAACAAGAGCCTGACTGGCAACAGGCTGTGATTGGATGGCTTTGGAAACTGCCTGGCAACAGGCTGTGATTGGTTGGGGCATAGACTGCCCCTTGACTGGATTGGCTGGTCTTAACTATATAAGCTGTTGTACTAACTGAAATAAACGAGTCTGCAGGCTACTTGCCTCAAGCCCGCTTTCACCGACTCCCGGGGTCTGTGTGGTGACTCCACGCCTCTTGTCCCCACCATGCTCCTCCTCTCAGAAACGAATCCACTACAACATTGTTGAGAAATCAACTGCAACACCATATGACGTTGCAATGCAGGTAATGAAGGAAAACCACAGGCACCAATGGAAGATTAGGACCTGACCTAGTCTGATGGAGAACCAAAGGTCAGCAAGAAAAGGGTCTTTAGGTTAAGCCTTAGAAGTCAGCCAAGTAAAGAGGGAGGAGGAAGCATATTTCAGACACAGAACAGCATGAATGGAGGTCTTTTAGCAAGAAGGAGCTTGGTGTAATAAACAGGAAAGGGACAATTTGTCTAGAGCTTAATGAGGGGCAAGTAGTGGACACAAGATCATAGAGTGCCTGGCAGAGCACAGAAGTGTGAATTGTATCCTCTGTGGAATAGTCTGTCTGAATTGGCTCTGATTGACCAATCATTCAGATTCAGATGATTTCTGGTTGGATTGACCAATAGCCAATCCATCCAGAAATGTTTATTTAAAAGACTATGAAAATCACTTATGAAAAGCATAAGAAATCTCCCCCACTACCTCTATTTGAAGAGTTTGGCCAGAACATATGTTGCAGCAGAGAACTGAAGAAGGGTATTTTTGAAAAGTTTGCAGCTACAAACACTAAGACAAGGAATCTATTTCTAGATATATTCTCTTTTAAAGGAGGGAAGAGAAGGGCAGAGGGCAGTGAGAAACTAACCCTATTGATTATCTCTCAGCTGCCAGGCACTGGGATGGATATGTTATTATGTCCTGTTCTTATTATGAAGCAGCCCTACTACAGATTATCTCATTTGATAACCAAAAGTCTCAGAAATTAATTTGAGTATCTCTGCTTATTCACCCTCACATCATCAACTTTTTCAGCTATGAAAAAGAGAAAGCTGAGATTTAGAGATATTCAAAAAATTGTTCAAGCTGAGCTTAAGATGCTGATCATTGCCTTCCCATTCTCACCTTCATCCAAGATATCCTGGCCCTGTCAGCATCCTTGCTACCACACAGATAACTCCAACCACATATATCCTCAGTCAAAATTGACCACCTCTGGCCCCCTGCCCCAAGGGATCTGTCCCATAGACTAGGAGGAGGTGATCAGGGCCTCCCTACTGAAAATCTAAACTAAATGAACCAGAGTTGGGTCGATTAGGAGTTCAAACCCAAAGCAGAGCTGCACAATTCAAAGCTGAAGTTGTGGGGAGCGAAATAGCACTGGGCTTCAGAAAGCTGATCTGCAGGGAAAAGCAAGCAGCACAGAGAGGTGCAGAGACATGAGGTAGTACAGACTCACCAGAGACAGAACTGTAAACCTAGCTTTCTATACGCCAGATCTGATCCCTGGTCAGCGTTGTTGCGTAGTGGGTTGAGCCACTGCTTGCAGCATTAGCATCTCATACTGGAGAACCAGTTCAAGTGCTGGCTGCACCACTTCCGTTCAACTCCTTGTTAACATGCCTAGGAAGGCAGCAGAAGATGGCTCAAGTACTTGGACCCCTACAACCCATGTGGGAAGCCTGGAAGGAGCTCCTGGCTTTGACTTAGTCCAGCCCTGACTGATGAGGCCATTTGGGAGATGGGCCAGAAGATGGAAGATTCTCTCTCTCTCTCTCTCTCTCTCTCTCATGTACTCTGCCTTTCAAATAAATAAATAAATCTTTAAAAAAAATGAGCCACCTGAAAGAGCAATCATCATTTTGCTGTTATCTCCCACTCTTCTGGGGTTGGCTGGGCTCAGGTAGGTGACTCTCATCTAACGTCTCTCATGTGGTTGCAGTCAGGCAGTTGCTGGAGATGGAGTCAAAGGATGGCTGACCTATTTGCATGTTAATGGCCTGAACAAGAAGACACACAAAATTTGAGCTCCTGAGGCATCTGCCACTATCTCTACGTGCTCTGTTGTGAGGTCTCTCCTCCCAGGAGACCCTAGCTGTCTAGAAGTCTTCCAGGTTTCCTGCATTCCAAAAACATGTGTCTGCAGAGAGCCTCGAGGCAGGTGCTGCCTCAGCTTTTTTGACCCAGCCTAGGAAGTCATGAAGCAAGCCATTCCACTCTACCTGAACAGCCAGTTGGGAAGGTAGCTGGGAGTCAAGGAGAGATGAACCAGACTTCACCTCTCTCTTTTTAAAAATTTTTTATTTATATAAAGTGAGCAAATTTCATGTATTCCATATATACAGATACAGGAGCACAGTGATACTTCCCACCCTGCTTTCCCCCACTCTCACATTTTCTTTTAATTTTTACAATGATGTATTTTATTTATTTCATAATCATAAGATTAACCCTCCACTAAGTAAAGAATTCAACAAATAGCAAGAAGGAAAAAACTGTTCCTCAACAGTATAGACAAGGACTGGACATAGTAATCAAATCTCAAAATGTCAATGTTGCTCATATACATAATCTCTCTTTTAAAAAAAGGTTCATTTCTGTGCCAGGGGATCCCAGTTCAATCCCATCAAGGTGGCATGTACCAATGCCATCTCACTAGTCCAAGTGATCAATTTCAGTTCACAATTGATCACACTGATAGGTCTAAGAGTCAAAGGGATCACACAAACAAGACTAGTGTCTGCTAATACAAACTGATAGAATCAAAAAAGGAGAGAACGATCCATCATGGGAAGCGGGATACACAGCAGACTCATAGAATGGCAGATGTCCTAAACAGCACTCTGGCCTCAGAATCAGCCCTTAAGGCATGTGGATCCAGCTGAAGAGCCCATGACAGTATTTTAGGCATGGAAAGCCAAGACACTCTGGAAAAAAAAAAAAAAGAAGAAGCCCTAAATGAAAGATCTCTGTGAGTGAGATCCCAGTGGAAAGAACAGGGCTCCATCGAAGAAGGAGGTACCTTTCTCTGAAGGGAGGAGAGAACTTCCACTTTGACTATGACTCTGTCAGAATAAGATCGAAGTCGGCGAACTCAAAAGGCTTCCATAGCCTTGGCAGCTCATGACTAGAGCCTAGGGAGATTACTGACGCCATAAACAACAGTGTCAAATTGTTAAGTCAACAACAGGAGTCACTGTGTACTTACTTCTCATGTGGGATCTGTCCTTAATGTGTTGTCCAATGTGAAGTAATGCTATAACTAGCACTGAAACAGTATTTTACACTTTGTGTTTTTGTGTGGGTGTAAACTGATGAAATCTTTACTTAATATATACTAAATCGATCTTCTGTATATAAAGAAAATTGAAAATGAATCTTGATGTGAATGGAATGGGAGAGGGAGCGGGAGATGGGAGGGGTGTGGGTGGGAGGGAAATTATCGGGGGGGAGCCATTGTAATCCATTAACTGTACTTCGGAAATTTTATATTTACTAAAGAAAAAAAAGAAAAAAAAGAAAAAAAAAGGTTCATTTATTTATTTTGAAAGTCAAAGTAACAGAGCAAAATGGAGACATGGAGAGAGAGGATCGTCCAGCAACTGGTTCACGACAGATGGCCACAGCGGCCAGAAGGCAGAGAAGTGATTCTGGTTAGAGTTTTGGGAGACCAAAGAGGAGAGACATTCAAGAACCGGGGGCAGCCACCATGGTGAGAAGATTGCTGCACTGGTCCCAGTGCTTTGGTTGCAAAGTGACAGAAAGCTCAATTCAAACTACTGTGATGGGGAAAAGATGAAAGAAAAAATTGGGGAGAAGGCTCCTGAGGCATCTTACAGAAGCAAACGAGAATTTGGGAACATGGAGAGTTTAGGGGACTTTAGCGACCAGGTCTCAGTTTTATTCATTCTTTCATTCCTTTTTTTTTTTTTTTTTTGACAGGCAGAGTGGACAGTGAGAGAGAGAGACAGAGAGAAAGGTCTTCCTTTTGCCATTGGTTCACCCTCCAATGGCCGCTGCAGCCGGCGAGCTGCAGCGGGCGCACCACGCTGATCTGAAAGCAGGAGCCAGGTGCTTCTCCTGGTCTCCCATGGGGTGCAGGGCCCAAGCACTTGGGCCATCCTCCACTGCACTCCTGGGCCATAGCAGAGAGCTGGCCTGGAAGGGAGGCAACCAGAATCCTGTGCCCCGACCAGGACTAGAACCAGGTATGCCGGCGCCGCTAGGTGGAGGATTAGCCTATTGAGCCGCAGCGCTGGCTCATTCATTTCTCTCTCTCTCTCTCTCTCTCTCTCTCTCTCTCCAACTGGCTCTATTTAACCTCACCCTCTCTTCTATTGCAGGCAGATCCTCTCCATGGAGGAGAAAATGTTGTTTCTAGCATTCATAGATTCATGTCCTTCTAGACCCAAGAAGCAAAGACAAGAGTGACCTCTTCACTACCTCAAAGTAGAAAAGTTGATGGCTTCTTTCCACCAAGAAGTCATCATAATAACTTGGGATGGACCAGTGAAAATAAGGGGCAAAGTCTATTTTGGAAGAAATGTGCAGAGGAAAGCATGCTGCGTAAGGCAGGGAGGGTTACCGTGAAAGTCACAGTTGTGAAGGGGATAAGAAGGTTCTATGTGAGGGAGCTAACTGCTGTAGACATCCTCTCTTTGCCCCATGACTCCACCTCCACACTCTGGTGTGGGCAAACATCTCAGAATTCAATTTCCATTCCTCCTTTGCCTGATCCTGCCATCTCTGACCTAGAGTTTCCAGCAATACACAGATTTGTCACCAACCCTCAAGCCCCATCTCATGGGCTTCTGACGCTTAGTCACAGAGATCCCCTAGGTTGCCCCTATTCTTTTCACATTTCCCAAACTGGATCCCAGACTCTGCCTAAACCTTGAACACCTGCCATGCTTCAGGCTTTGCATACGCCCCTCATTTGTATTTCCTGTTTGTTCCTGAACGGATGTCCTGAACACACTCACACTTCTCTCCTCACTGCAGCTCAAAACAACCTTGACTGCCAGCCTCCAGGACTTGCTCACTGCCTGACTCTCAGCCAGTTTTTACCCTGACCCACCTCCTGACCCTGCATCTAAGCCCAGTGTGGCACTGGCTCCACCTCAGAGCAAGCTGTAAGGTTTTGTCCAGGAGGAGTGAGGGCTCTCCAGGTCTGAGGGAAACTCAAGCAAAGGTAACACCCCACCTCCCTTCCCCATCCCCAGAGCCACATCCAAGAGACTGATGAATCCATCCTCAGAGGAAACAGCCTTAACAGCCAGACACTAGGAAGGTTTCCATGTGAGGTCAACCTCCTTACCCCCTTCTCATCTTTGCTCTTCATCTTCTTGATGGCCTGGTGGATCTACCCTGAACACCTGTTTACCCAAATCTCACCCCCTTCCACTGCCACTCCTGATGCACACCCCTTTACCCTGCTCTATCTTCACATCAACTTCTACAATGCCACATATTTTTTTAACTTTTCTTTAATGAATATAAATATAAATTTCCAAAGTATGGCTTATGGATTACAATGGCTTCCCCCCCCATAACGTCCCTCCCACCCGCAACCCTCCCCTTTCCCACTCTCTCTCCCCTTCCATTCACATGAGGATTCATTTTCGATTCTCTTTATATACAGAAGATCAGTTTAGCCTACATTAAGTAAAGATTTCAACAGTTTGCTCCCACACAGAAACATAAAGTGAAAAATAATAGATGATTTTTTAAATGATGATGAAATCAGATCAGACCTATTGTCATGTTTAATCCCAGTGAGAGTCAAGTTGGGAATTGATCATTTCTCCTCCTCCTCCTCCTCCTCCTCCTTCTTCTTCTTCTTCTTCTTCTTTACAGAAGATCAGTTTAGTATACATTAAGTAAGGATTTCAACAGTTTGCACCCACATAGAAACACAAAGTGAAATATACTGTTTGAGTACTCATTATAGCATTAAGTCTCAATGTACAGCACATTAAGTACAGAGATCCTACATGAGGAGTAAGTGCACAGTGACTCCTGTTGTTGACTTTACAAATTGACACTCCTGTTTATGGCATCAGTAATCTCCCTATGCTCCAGTCATGAGTTTCCAAGGCTATGGAAGCCCCTTGAGTTCTCTGACTCTTATCTTGTTTAGACAAGGTCATAGTCAAAGTGGAGATTCTCTCCTCCCTTCAGAGAAAGGTACCTCCTTCTTTGAAGACCTGTTCTTTCCACTGGGATCTCACTCACAGAGATCTTTCATTTAGGTTTTGTTTTGTTTTGTTTTGTTTTTTTGCCTGAGTGTCTTGGCTTTCCATGCCTGAAATACTCTCATGGGCTTTTCAGCCAGATCCGAATGCCTTTAGGGCTGATTCTGAGGCCAGAGTGCTGTTTAGGACATCCGCCATTCTATGAGTCTGCTGAGTATCTCGCTTCCCATGTTGGATCGCTCTCCCCTTTATTTATTCTGTCGGTTAGTATTAGCAGGTACTAGACTTGTTTATGTGCTCCCTTTGACTCTTAGTCCTTTCATTATGATCAATTGTGAACTGAAATTGATCACTTGGAATAGTGAGATGGCATTGGTACATGCCACCTTGATGGGATTAAATTGGAGTCCCCTGGTATGTTTCTAACTCTACCATTTGGGGCAAGTCAGCCTGAGCATGTCTCAAATTATACATCTCTTCCCTCTCTTATTCCCACTCTTATGTTTAACAGGGATCACATTTCAGTTAAATTTCAACACTTAAGAATAACTGTGTATTAATTACAGAATTAAACCAGTCATATTAAGTAGAACAGACAAAAAAAACTACTAAGAGGGATAATGTATTAAGTTGTTCATTAACAGTCAGGGCTATGCTGATCAAGTCACCGTTTCTCATAGTGTCCATTTCACTTCAACAGGTTTCCTTTTTGGTGTTCAGTCAGTTGTCACCGATCAGGGAGAACATATGGTATCTGTCCCTTTGGGACTGGCTTATTTCACTCAGCATGATGTGTTCCAGATTCCTCCATTTTGTTGCAAATGACTGGATTTCGTTGTTTCTTACTGCGGTATAGTATTCTAAAGAGTACATATCCCATAATTTCTTTATCCACTCTACCGTTGATGGGCATTTAGGTTGGTTCCAGGTCTTGGCTATTGTGAATTGTGCTGCGATAAACATTAGGGTGCAGACCGCTTTTTTGTTTGCCAATTTAAATTCCTTTGGGTAAATCCCAAGGAGTGGGATGGCTGGGTCGAACGGTAGGGCTATATTCAGGTTTCTGAGGAATCTCCAGACTGACTTCCATAGTGGCTTGACCAGTTTGCATTCCCACCAACAGTGGGTTAGTGTCCCTTTTTACCCACATCCTGCCAGCATCTATTATTGGTAGATTTCTGAATGTGAGCCATTCTAACCGGGGTGAGGTGAAACCTCATTGTGGTTTTGATTTGCATTTCCCTGATTGCTAATGACCTTGAACATTTTTTCATGTGCCTGTTGGCCATTTGGATTCCCTCTTTTGAAAAATGTGTATTGAGGTCCTTGGCCCATCTCTTAAGTGGGTTGTTGGTTTTGTTTTTGTGGAGTTTCTTGATCTCTTTGTAGATTCTGGTTATTAACCCTTTATCTGTTGCATAGTTTGCAAATATTTTTTCCCATTCTGTCGGTTGCCTCTTCACTCTCCTGACTGTTTCTTTTGCAGTACAGAAACTTCTCAATTTGATTCAATCCCAGTAGTTGATTTTGGCTTTGACTGCCTGTGCCTCCCGGGTCTTTTCCAGAAACTCTTTGCCTGTGCCAATATCTTGAAGGGTTTCTCCAATGTTCTCTAGTAACTTAATGGTGTCAGGTCATAGACTTAGATCTTTAATCCATGTTGAGTGAATTTTTGTGTAAGGTGTAAGGTAGGGGTCTTGCTTCATGCTTCTGCACGTGGAAATCCAGTTTTCCCAGCACCATTTATTGAATAGACTGTTACAATGCCACATGTTGATATGCTATGTCTGTTGTTGCTAATTGTCTCCCTCCTCCTTAACTCCTGCTAGAATCTGAGTCCCATAAGAGGAGAGGTAATTAGGATAGCTACAATCAAAAAAGACAACAGAAAATAGCAAATGTTGGTGAGGGTGTGGAGAAACTGGCAGTCTTGTGCACTGTTGGTAGCGATGTCAGAAAGTATAAATGCTATGGAAAATAATATAGGGGTCCTCAAAAAATTAAAAATAGAATTATCATATGATCCAACAATTCTGCTTCTGGATCTATGTTCAAAAGAAATGAGTCTTTAAGAGATATTTGTATACCCATATTCATTGCAGCATTATTCACAATAGCCAAAAGGTGGAAGCAACTCAAGTGTTAAGCATCAGATGAATAGATAGAAAAAATGTGATAAATGCATATAACAGAGAATTATTCAGCCTTAAAAAAGGAAGAAATTCTAATATATGCTACAACATGGATGAAAATTCTGACACATGCTACAACATGGATGAATCTTGAGGATATCATGCTAAGTGCAATAAACCAATCACAAAGGACAAATATTATATGATTTCTTCATACAAGGTTCCTACAGTAGTCAAATCCATAGAGACAGAAAGTACAATGGTAGTTTTCAGCATCTAGGTAGAGGGGAAAATAGGGAGATGTTATTTAGTGGGTATAAAGTTTCAGTTTTAAAAGATAAAAAGAATTTTTGAGATTGGCTACACAATAATGTGAATGTATTTAACATCACTGAACCATACACCTAAATATGGTTAATATTGGGGTTGGCATTGTGGCACAGCAGGTTAAGCCACTATCTGCAACACTGGCATCCCATATAAGTGTCTGATCCATTCCCTGCTAATGCACCTAAGAAAGCAGTGGAAGATGGCCCAAGTCTCTGCCATCAATATGGGAGACCCAATACAGAGTTCCAGGCTCCTGGATTCAGACTGGCCTGGCCTTGGTCATTGCAGTTATTTGGGGAGTGAACCAGCAGATGGAAGATGGTTTCTCTCTCTCTCTCTCTCTCCCCTCTCTAACTCTGCCTTTCAAATAAATAAATAAAACTTTTAAAAATGGTTAATATGATAAAATTTATAATATATAAACTATACCATTGTTAAAAAAGAAAATTTTTTTAAAAGTAAGGGCATTTATCTGTTCATTACTGATGGAATACAAGTACCTACAAGAGTACCTTGAAAAAAAAAATCAGTGTTCAATAAATAAAAACCAGAAACTTCAAGTGTGTCCTCAAAGGTAGCAAGCAGATAGGACCAGACTGAAAACACAGCGTTTGGAATTCTCTCTCCAAACAGAGGGTGTGCTACCTTGGGGCAGAGTAGATAAATCTCTAAAAAGACTTGAGGGATACTGCACAGCTGGCTGATATTGAGCAGTGTAGTCTTTACCTGGTATAGGCAAGCCAAAAAAGGTTACAAATCTGAATAAGGAAGAAGTAAAAATACAGCACAGGGCTGGCATTGTGGCATAGCGGGTATAGCTGCTGCCTGCAATGCCAGCATCCCATATAGGCACCAGTTCAAGTCCCAGCTGTTCCACTTCCAATTCAGCCCTCTGCTATGGCCTGGAAAAGCAGGATAAGACAGCCCAATTCTTTGGGCCCCTGCACCCGCATGGGAGACCCAGAAGAAGCTCCTAGCTCCTGGCTTTGGATCAGCGCAGCTCTGGTTGTTCAGCCATTTAGGGAGTGAACCAGTGGATGAAAACCACTCTCTCTCTCTCTCTCTCTCTCTCTCTCTCTCCCTCTCCCTCTCCCTTTCTCTCTCTCTCTCTCTCTCCCTCCCTCCCTCCCTCCCTCCCTCCTTCCTCCCCCTCCCTCTCACCCCTGTCTCTCTATAACTTTGCCTTTCAAATAAATAAATCTTAAAAAAAATATTTTAAAAAATACAGCACAAAAATGTTTCATTCTTGGGGGAAAATGAACAAAATTTCTATCAAAAAGAAAACTTAAAAAAATTAGAAGCTTTCCTTGCATTTAAAAGAAAAAAACAATGACAAAAAATTATGACAAGGGAGATAATAGAAGTAGAGGAAATAAAATAATAAAACACAACAGGTAGATAACTTAGTTAAAAAGAAATCAAAACAGAGACAAAACAGTAAGGAAAAAGAATGGTACCTTCCAACTGGAGAAGCAATATGACTTTAAGAAGATTTTAAGGATAACTAAACTACAGATACCTGATTTCAAATATCAGTGAAAAAAGATGAACACCTAGACACAGTCTGGAAAAGTTTGTAACCCAAGAATTTTAGACCAGGAAAGTCTAAAGTTTTAAATACAGAAGCAGCAGGAAAACATTTTCAACCAAGTCTTAAAATATGCCACTAGCATTATTCTGGTATTAAAACACTTGAAAATGAATTTCAATTGATGAGACTTCATACAAAGTTGACAGACTAGCTCTGGGAAAACTGCTGCTAAAAGGACAATGGCAAGTTCTGCGACTGGCTAAAAAGGCGATATGTCTAAGGGGTAGGTGTTTGGTGTAGGATTAATACACTTCTCAGAATGCCTGCACCTCACAACTCAGAGGATTTACTGAGTTCAAAGCCCAGCTCCACTCTGGATTCCAGCTTCCTACCAATGTGCATCCTGGGAGGCAGCAGGTGATGCCTCCTGTAGTTGCGTCCCTGCCATCCACATGAGTGACCAGGAGAGAGTTCAGGGTTCCCGGCTTCAGCCTGGCCCAGCCTGAGCTGTTGCAGCATTTGCTGTATAAATCAGCAAATGGGAAATCTCAAACTCTCTCTCTCTGTTTCAGTCTCTCACTCTTTCACTGCCTTTCAAATAATTAAATAAAAATTTTAAAAAGATGTTTAAATGATATTTGCAAATCTTTTTATAAAATAATGCAAAGGACAGAATTATTCATGAGAAAAAATAATCTGATGTTAGACACAAGATTATATTAATAAAATACAAGAAACTGAGGGTAAGAAAATAAAAACATGTGCACACTATGTATAAAGGAAAAAAACAGTGAAAAATATAATTTCATAGTTGATTATAAAACTTAAGACTATCTGGGGCCGGTGCTGTGGTGCAGTGGGTTAACACCTTGGCCTGAAGTGCCAGCATCCCATATGCGTGCAGGTTCAAGACCTGGCTGCTCCACTTCTAATCCAGCTCTCTTCTATGGCCTGGGAAAGCAATACAAGATGGCCTGGGACCTTGGGCTCCTGCACCCACATGGGAGACCTGGAAGAAGCTCCTGGCTCCCGGCTTCAGATTGGCACAGCTCCAGCCATTGCAGCAAACTGAGGAGTGAACCAGCAGATGGAAGACATTCTCACTCTCTGCCTCTCCTCTCTCTGCGTAACTCTGGCTTTCAAATAAATAAATAAATCTTTTTAAAAAATTAAAACTATCAATTATAGAATGTTTTGGAAAACCTCAATAAAAAAATCACTACTCTGTTTAAAATGCATCTTCTAAAATAATATTTTAAAAATAAAAAACACGCACCAGAGCTACTTAAGCTGCTGCCTATAGCGCCAGTATCCCATATGGGTGCTGGTTTGAATCCCTGCTGCTCCCATTATGATCCAGATCCCTGCAAATGCATCTGGGAGAGCAGCAGAGGATGGTCCAAGAGCTTGGGCCTCTGCACCCACGTGGGAGATCTGGATGGGGCTTCTGGCTCCTGCCCTGACCATTGCAGCCATTTGGGTAGAGTGAACCAGTGGATGGAAGACCTCTCTCTCTCTCTCTCTGCCTCTCCTTCTCTCTGTGTGTAACTCTGACTTCCAAAAAAATAAATAAATATTTTTTAAAAAAAGAAAGAATAACCCTCCATTCTCTCACTAATGCTCATGGAGGCTAAAATACAATAAAAATCTCCTTTTTACTTTTTTTTCTTGCTTATCTTTTCTTATCTTTTCTTTTCTTTTTTTAACTCTACTAGTGAGGGCCTGGAAAGGTTTATTAGCCAAGGGAGAGGCTCAGGCCTTCTTAGTGGCTGCTTTCCTCATGATGGCCTGAAAGCTGCTCAGCCCCTCCCACTTCCTCTTGGCAGGGATGTGCATTCCTACACTTTTCTGGATGACCTTGAGGGCCTGTTTGTTGTTGGAGACCTTGAGTAGCTCCACGGTGCTGTGCTCAGATGGGGCAAAGCCCCATACCTCCCAGATCATACCCTGCAGAAACTTGGTATGTATGGTGAGCCATGGCTGTGCCTCAGCCTGGTCACGTTCTTGGTGATCTTGTGACCTTTGTTGAGGACCAAAGTCATGGGATAGCACAGAGCCATGGTTGCTGCTTTCCAATGACTATCAGGGCAGAAGAATCAAAAATCTTCTTTTTCATTAATATGTTGGATTCTTTCAATATCCCCCACTTTATCCCCCTAAATCCATTTCTAGAAATCCCATCAAAGTGATCTTTTGATCACTTTCAGCTCAAAAATATGTTCATTTTTTTCTTCTTAATTTCTGCATTGATTCCACAGTGCAAAGGGAAACCACAAAGGTACTTCAAAAAGTTTGTGCAAATTTTTAATTAAAAGATAAGTTTGTTTTGATGCAAAAAATTATAAAATCAGACATATGAGGGATCTTCAAACAATTCATGGGAAATGCATTATGAAAAGCTATGTCTGGACAGCTAAATCATGGACTACTCTAGCTTCCTCACCCTCAGAGGTGATGCCCATACAGCAAGTTGATAACTTAAGGCATATCTATATATTCCTGTCTATAGTTGATTAGAGAAAAGTTTAATACAGCTGGACTTAAAAAAAAAAAAAAGACAGCTGGATTTTTTTATAAATATTGAAATGGGCTTGGTTTTATTTTGGAAACTCTAAATGTCACCAGTTGATCACCAAAGGCAGTCATCAGCACTCAGACAGACAACGTCTTTCCTAAAACAGTCAGCAAGGAGTCCTGCATTCCTGGTGGACTCAATAAAGCCTGCTCATCAATTTACTGACTCAATAACACATTTTCCATTACTTTGTGTCATCAATTTAAAATACCTTTTATTATTTTCTTATTTAAGGCAAACAAATTTCATGTATTTCATAAATCCAGATTTAAGAACATCGTGATACTTTCCACCCTACCCTCCCTCCCACCACCAAAAAAAATTTTAAATAAATAAATACACTTCATAATAAAAAAATAATGCAAAGAAAAACAATGAGATATAAAAATTAAAAACATACAACAAATATAAGTAATATTAAAAAGTTTAATAGTATGTGCTAATATGTTAAATTCCACTATTAAAAGATTAAAATTTCAAAATTAAATCAAAGAAAAAATCCAATTATAGTCCTCAAGAGACACAAATAAAGTGCCTTTTTATGTTAAGCAACAGAAAAGGCAAAGTAAGTATTGCTGCAAATATAGTTTTGTAAAATTTTGTTCTATATCTTTGTCAAACCAATGGTAAAGATTGATATACTACTAAAAACATGATATACTACTATAGTTTTAATGATCTGTGATTATTTTAATATTTACTATGCATGAGTGAAAAAAGACAAAATGTATGAGATAAACACAACTTCTGAAAGTATAAATACAAACTTCATATCAGATTAAGCAGATTCTATTTTTAATTTTTTTTTTTTTATTTTTTGACAGGTAGAGTTATAAACAGTGAGAGAGAGAGAGAGACAGAGAGAAAGGTCTTCCTTCCATTGGTTCACTCCCCAAATGGCTGCCATGGCCAGTGCTGCGCCGATCCAAAGCCAGGAGCCAGGTGCTTCTTCCTGGTCTCCCATGTGGGTGAAGGGGCCCGAGCACTTGGGCCATCCTCCACTGCCTTCCCTGGCCATAGCAGAGAGCTGGGCTGGAAGAGGAGCAACCGGGACTAGAACCCAGCGCCCATATGGGATGCCGGTGCCACAGGCAGAGGATTAACCAAGTGAGTCACGGCACCAGCCCCTTAAGTAAATTCCAAACAAAAAAAATTAAACATGACAGTAATTAATATGTTGATAAAATCTAGGCTTTGTAATAAAGATTTAACTGTTATATTTTAGTCTATGTTCTCCCAAAAGAACACAGGACAAAGGCTTAAGCACCAGGACACATGGAACGTTAATTACAAAAATAGACATCTCCTGCACTAAAACAAAAGTTGACAAATTTCAAAGGATATGAATCACGCAAAGTAAGGCCTCTGACTACAGTGGAATGAAGTCTGAAGTCAAGAACAAATAATAGCAAGAAAATTTTGATATGCTTGGAAATTTAAAAATAGAAGCACATTTCAACTCATAATTGAAAGAAGAAATTACTAAGGAAATGAGAAAATATTTTTGTTTGAATCATAAAAATATCAAAATTTGAGGGATATGACTGAAGTCATATATATATTTGAAACAAAATATAGGCTGAAAATCAATAGACAAAGCTTTCAGTCTCAAAAGTCTGGCAAAGGAGTGGCAAACTATACCTAAATACACACACACACACACACACACACACACACATATATACACACACAAAGAAGACAAGAAAGTAAACAGCAAAAACTAAGGAAATTGGAATGCAGGATGTCATACAGAGTCTCAAGGAATAGAAGTGTTCTTAAATCATACACATAAATTCCAA
Organism: Oryctolagus cuniculus; assembly: GCF_051225735.1. Taxonomy (NCBI): domain Eukaryota; kingdom Metazoa; phylum Chordata; class Mammalia; order Lagomorpha; family Leporidae; genus Oryctolagus; species Oryctolagus cuniculus. The sequence continues at coordinate 17,059,293 of NC_142877.1, forward strand.
ACAAAATCGGACAAAAAGTGGTAGGTTGAGTATATTATAATTAGGAATTGTACTTATCAAAAATACCATTAAGATTATGAAAAGGGAAGTTCAGAGAACATGTTACAGCAAAACAACCGGCAAAGAGCTCATACTCAGAAAAAATCAATAAGAAAAAGACAGTAAAACTAGTAGAAGACTGGACAGGAAATTTGATTAGATACTCAGAAATTAAGAATGTACCTCCCTAAAGTTGTACTTATGAAATGCATGAAGTTTGTATGCCTTAAATAAAAGGTTTCTTTGGAAAAAAAAAAAAAGGAATGTCCCTCCTTCAAAAAAGTAAACATATGATCAATCTTACTAGTAATCAGAGAAGCTTCAATTCAATCAAGAAGATACCACAACACGTGCACAAAGAATAGCTATAAATAACTGTCCGTGTCCAGGTGTTTAGAAGTGTGATGATGTTGGACATCCTGCCAGGAGGCTGGAGAAAGTGTGCATGGGCAGGGCCACTCTGAAACGATTCATACTGCCTTGCTGAAGCTGAATCCATGAAAACTCTCTTACCAGCAATTTCACTCCTAGTAATGTATACTCACATGTGTCAAGAAATACATCTTAAAACTTCATAAGAGAGTTATTCATAAATATAAAAAAAACTAGAAACAAACCATTTAACCCTATTTCACTATTTATCTATCATCTACGCATAAATCCCAAAGCTGGAGAGACCCACTAACCAAAATAAACCATTAACAGTCAAATGAACAGATAAATGGTGGTATGTTCATGTAATAGAATAAAAAATAAATTGTGCTATATTCATGAGATAAACAGCAATTAAAGTGAGCAAACTACAGCTATACATAATGAATCTCACAAAGATAATATGAAGCCAAATCAGCCAAAAATATACTTCATTATCCCATTTATGTAAAGTGCAAAACACAGACAAAACTATAGTGTTCAGCTCCCATATGCAGGTGGCAAATTTAAAAGGAAAAGCAAGGAAGCAATTAACATAAATATCAGGATAGTGGTTTATTTTATAGAGAAGAGAGGAGAAGCAACTTGACAGAGGCAGAGAGGCCATTTCTGAAATATTAGGAATATTCTATTTCTTGAACTGGATGTTAGACACTTCAGTGTTTTCTTTGTGATAAGTCACCAAATAGTACTAACAAAAATTAGAAAACAAACAAAAGTCAGAAATAAAAATAAAATGTAAAGCAGTTCATATGGGATGTAGCCAAAGTATCACTCAAGGGAAAATTAATTTGAATCAATGTTTTACTATTAATCAAAAACATATATATAGAGAGAGAGATAAATAATATATAAATATATATTTGCTACACCTGAAATTCAAATTTTAACTCTAAAATATAAACTTCAGGGGTAGGCATTTGGCCTAGAAGTTAGATGCTGGTGTCCTATCTCAGAATGCATGGGTTCGAGTGCCAGCTCTGGCTCCCAGTTTTAACTTCCTGTAATGCAGACCATCTACTTGCGCAGATGATGGCTCAAGTAATTGGGTCCCTGCCACCCATGTGGAAGACTTGGATTGAGTTCCCAGATCTCAGCTTTCGCCAGGCCCTGTCCCCACCATTGTGCACATTTGGGAAGTGAAACAGTGAGTAGGAAGGCTTGCACTCATTCTCTCTCTCTAACTTTTTAAAATATTTTTAAAAGACATAAACTCCAGAAAATCAGAGAAACCATGCAATAATCTATTTAACATATTTCTTGAATGCCTCCTATATGTTTGGCACATATGAATGACCCAAAACAGTTTGGAATGTTTATATTATGAAAAGACTATTCATGAATTTCTATTTTTCCACCAAAATACTTACCTTTTAATTCCATTTCCACAAAATTTTGAAGACTCCTTATATAAATTAATACAAATATAAGCAAATAGGAATGATTTAGAAACTGAAAAATAGAAGAATTGATAAACATATCTAAAATATGAGGAGTAAGCAAAGTAAAATAAACATCTCCCTGTAGTTTCTCATATATATTAGCTATATATATATATAGACACACACACACAAGCACATTCCCCCTTCAGAGTTGGTTTGCCACCATAAACAGGCCATAACCAGTTGATTAATTAGAGATACAGTATGTATACTGAAGTACAGTAATATAATCTGCATTACGTGGCATATTACAAAAAAGCCAAGAGTTCTCTATCCCTCACTATAGTCATGCCCTTTGCAATGTGAATATTTGACCTCCACCATTAAGAGATTTAATCTACTTTGACTCAGTTCTGGCCAACAAAAGGTTTCAGAGATGAGCTTATGCAATTGCAAGCCTAGACCTCCCAAAGTCTTACCCACTTCCTCTCCTTTTTGGAACCCACCATCATCATGAGAGCAAGCCCAAGGTGCATCTTCCAGGAAACGAGAGACCACATGGAATAAAGATAAACCATCGGGGCCGATGCTGTGGTGTGGAGGGTTAGGACACCGCCTGCAGTGCCGGCATCCCATGTGGGCGCCGATTTGAGAGCCGGCTGCTCCACTTCTGATCCAGGTCTCTGCCAAGGAAGCTCCTGGCTCCTGGCTTTGCAGCCAACTGGGGAGTGAACCAGTGGATGTAAGACCTCTCTCTCTCTGCCTCTCCTCCCTCTGTGTAACTCTTTCAAATAAATAAATTAATACTTAAAAAATAAATAAATATCTCACTTCCCATGTTGGATCACTCTCCCCTTTATTTATTCTATCGGTTAGTGTTTGCAGGTACTAGACTTGCTTATGTGCTCCCTTTGACTCTTAGTCCTTTCATTATGATCAATTGCGAACTGAAATTGATCACTTGGACTAGTGAGATGGCATTGGTACATGCCACCTTGATGGGATTAAATTGGAGTCCCCTGGTATGTTTCTAACTCTACCATTTGGGGCAAGTCAGCTTGAGCATGTCCCAAATTATATATCTCTTCCCTCTCTTATTCCTACTCTTATGTTTAACAGGGATCACATTTCAGTTAAATTTCAACACTTAAGAATAACTGTGTATTAATTACAGAATTAAATCAGTCATATTAAGTAGAACAGACAAAAAAACTACTAAGAGGGATAATGTATTAAGTTGTTCATTAACAGTCAGGGCTATGCTGATCAAGTCACCGTTTCCCATAGTGTCCCTTTCACTTCAACAAGTTTCCTTTTTGGGGAGAGTGATCCAACATGGGAAGTGAGATACTCAGCAGACTCATAGAATGGCAGATGCCCTAAATAGCACTCTGGCCTCAGAATCAGCCCTAAAGGCATTCAGATCTGGCTGAAAAGCCCATGAGAGTATTTCAGGCATGGAAAGCCAAGACACTCTGGCAAAAGATCTCTGTGAGTGAGATCTCAGTGAAAAGAACAGGTCTTCAAAGAAGGAGGTACCTTTCTCTGAAGGGAGGAGAGAATCTCCACTTTGACTATGACCTTGTCTAAACAAGATAAGAGTCGGAGAACTCAAGGGGCTTCCATAGCCTTGGAAACTCATGACTGGAGCATAGGGAGATTACTGATGCCATAGACAGGAGTGTCAATTGGTAAAGTCAACAACAGGAGTCACTGTGCACTTACTCCTCATGTAGGATCTCTGTCATTAATGTGCTGTGCATTGAGATTTAATGCTATAACGAGTACTCAAATAATATATTTCACTTTGTGTTTCTATGGGGGTGCAAACTGTTGAAATCTTTACTTAATGCATACTAAACTGATCCTCTGTTAAAAAAAAAAAAAAAAAGAAAAAGAAAAAGAAAAGAATAGAAACTATCAACTCCCAACTTGACTCTCACTGGGATTAAACATGACAATAGGTCTGATCTGATTTCATCATCATTAAAAAAAATCATCTATTATTTTTCACTTTATGTTTCTGTGTGGGAGCAAACTGTTGAAATCCTTACTTAATGTATACTAAGCTGATCTTCTGTATATTAAGATAATCGAAAATGAATCTTGATGTGAATGGAAGGGGAGAGGGAGTGGGAAAGGGGAGGGTTGTGGGTGGGAGGGACGGTATGGGGGGGAAGCCATAGTAATCCATTATTCGTACTTTGGAAACGTATATTCATTAAATAAAAGTTAAAAAAAAAATACTTGACCATGAAAAAAATAAATAAATAAATAAATAAATAAATAAATAAATAAAATAAAGATAAGCCATCTGTACTGAGGCTACCTTGAGCCACCAGCCTGACTGGCCTGGCAGCTGAGTGCCCAACTGACTGACATCAGAAGAACCTACCAGCTGAACTCAGCCCAGATTGCCAAATCATAAAAATCATGTTGATTTTTTTAAGGCACTACATTTTTGAAGTGGTTTCTTACACAGCAAAAGCTACATGGGACATGGCTGGTTCAGAGCTAAACAAACTATGGTCTGAAAATAGGAAGATGTGGTAGCCTTTTTCGAGTTGATTAACTATTATCATAGGAATGCGTGCTTTTATGTATCCTCAAATCCTATGTTGTTGTTGCTTTTTAACTGATTCTCACAATCTGTGCTGAAAGCAAAAGTGTAAGATCAAATTCAAAGGTGGGGCCAGCGCTGTGGCTCACTTGGTTAATCCTCCACCTGCGGCTCCAGCATCCCATATGGGTGCTGGGTTCTAGTCCCAGTTGCTCCTTTTCCAGGCCAGCTCTCTGCTGTGGCCCTGGAGGGCAGTGGAGGATGGCTCAAGTGCTTGGGCCCCTACACCCACATGGGAGACCAGGAAGAAACACCTGGCTCCTGGCTTCGGATTGGCGCAGCTCCGGCCGTGGTGGCCATTTGGGGAGTGAACCAATGGAAGGAAGACCTTTTTCTCTGTCTGTCTCCCTCACTGTCTATAACTCTACCTGTTAAATAAATAAATAAATAAATAAATAAATAAATAAAATTCAAATGTAAAGCAAGGAGAAAGCGAGGCTCCTGCTTGTGACATTATCAGGGCAAATAGGGAAACATTTGAATTTGTTTCGGACAGAAATATTGGTAAATAAAATTTTTATTTTTAGTTTGCAATAACAAAATGTACCTGCAGCATTTGCAGAAATAAAAGTAAATAAACCTTTATTATTGACATTTCTCTAGGAAAAATAACTTATTGTGGGTCTGAAATTCTAAGTCTTAACCTTCTTTCATCACACTTAATGATTTTTTTCACAACATAATCTTAGAAATGCCATGTTTCCAACAATATGATTATGTTATACCTCCCAAAAAAATGACTATATATGGGAATCAGGAAATGAATATGAATTTTTTTACAATTATAAATGAGTTCTGTTTTACTTATAATAAAGAATTAGGGATAATTTTATGCTAATAAATTTGAAGTCCTGAATATAATAAATTTGGCCATTTATGGTTTTCTAAAGAATTTTTGAGAAGTTGGAAAACTTCAGCAAATATTTAATTATGTAAGAAACATTTTTTAGAAAGAAATAAAGCATCTATATTTGTAGGTTTGGAAGTATCAGAAACCAAATTCAAACAAAAGGAATTCATCAAAAGGATAATGGGCATCCCATGTAAGTACAGGAATGAGAGGTGCTTCCTAAAGCTGAGTCCAGACCAGCTGGGGTCAGGTGCCCACACACTGGTACTCTCTCCAGTTGTGTCACTATTTCAAGGTGTTGGATTTTTCCTGTCCTTCACATGGCAAGGATCCTAGTCAGCTATAATTTCTGGTTCCTCATCGTATGACTCTCACAATCTAAAGGGGAATTCTTTCAGTTCCCTTACTTTCAAATCAAAAAATTCCTAGGAAAAAACTCATCGCTATAGCCCAGGGAGCAGAGTCCCACAGAGCGCATATGGCCACTGGGAGCTCACCAGTACACAATGGAAAAGGGAAAGCTACTACACACTCAGAATGAATTATCTGCAAGAAAGGAGCAAAACCCGACTCTTCCAAATTTTCAAATATCAGAGAATTGTCAAAATAAACTCTTTCAAAGGATACAAAAAGTGATAAAAGACTACCTCCTTTATTTTTCCAAGTTAGCAGAACTGAACACCAAAATTAGAAGAAGAAATTAAAGCCACAGGGCACTTTCACATATTAGTATACTTGCAAAATAACCAATGAAATATTTCAAAGATAATTTAAAGTTAAAATATAAAAAACATGAGAGGCTGGCACCGCGGCTCACTAGACTAATCCTCCGCCTTGTGGCGCAGGCACACCAGGTTCTAGCCCCGGTCGGGGCGCCGGATTCTGTCCCGGTTGCCCCTCTTCCAGGCCAGCTCTCTGCTGCGGCCCGGGAGTGCAGTGGAGGATGGCCCACGTGCTTGGGCCCTGCACCCCATGGGAGACCAGGAGAAGCACCTGGCTCCTGCCATCGGATCAGTACAGTGCGCCGGCCACAGCGCGCTGGCCGCGCTGGCCGTTGGAGGGTGAACCAACAGCAAAGGAAGACCTTTCTCTCTTCTCTCTCACCGTCCACTCTGCCTGTCAAAAAAATAAAAAAAATGAGATTTCTAACAAGGATCACAATGATGATGCTCATTATTATTTTAATATTGTCCTACAAGTGCTGATAATAAAAGGAAAAAGAGAAAGAAAAGGAGAGAGAAGGAAGAAAGGATACTGAAAAATAAACAAAATTATAGTTATTGCAAATGATGCCAGTTTCTACTCAGAAAACCCAAGAGAATCAACTGTATCACAACTAATAAAACAGTTCATTAAATTTGGTCATTACAAAATAAATATAAAAAATGAGTAGTTCTCATGTATAAGCCATAACCAGTAAGGAAAGCAGAATGGAAGCAATCTCAATCACAATTGAAGCAAAAATACAAAATATCCAAAAACAAACTTCATTATCAACAAGTAAAGCTTTTATGAAAAAACCATAAAAACCTTACCAAGACCCTAGAACAAGGTCCCTTGCCTCCACAGAAGAGAGAGAGAATGAGAGACAGAGAGAGAGAAAGAGAGGGGGGGGGGGAGGAAGCTCCTGAGGATAATATTCAATCATATCCCAAATCAATTATAAATTCAAATACTTCATGAAATTCTAAAAAGAATTGTAAAATTTAACGCTAAAATAAACATCTCAGAGAAGCCAAAAATGTTTGGGAAGAGAGGAAATACTAGATAGAAGAATTGGAGATAGAAGAAATTGTCACAAAGTAAAACATTATACCTGTTTGGTACTGGACAAGATTAGACCAATAGATCAATGAACACAATAAAAAGCCTCAGATATAAACATTTAGTACATGAAAAGCACAGAATTTTAAATCAATAGGAGGGGCCTGCACTGTGGTGTAGCAGGTAAGGCCGCTGCCTGCAGTGCCAGAACCCCATATGTTTTGCATCGTGGCTGCTCCACTTCCCATCCAGCTCCCTGCTGTGACAGGGAAAGCAGAGTAGGATGGGATAAGTCCTTGGGCCCTTGCAGCTGTGTGGGAGACCTGGAAGAAGCTCCTGGCTCCTGGCTTTGGATCGGCCCAGCTCCAGCGGTTGCAGCCATTTGGGGAGTGAACCAGCAGATGGAAAATCAATCTCTCTCTCTCTCTCTCTCTCTCTCTCTCTCTTTCAAATAAATAAATAAATCTTTTTTAAAAATCAATAAGAGGGGTTGGCTCCATGGTGCAGTAGGCTAATCCTCCACCTGCAGCGCCAGCATCCCATATGGGTGCCAGTTCTAGTCCCAGCTGCCTCTCTTCCAATCCAGCTCTCTACTATGGCCCAAGCACTTGGGCCCCTGCACCCACATGGGAGACCAGGAAGAAGCACCTGGTTCCTGGCTTCAGATCGGCCCAGCTCCAGCTGTTGCAGCCATCTGGGGAGTGAACCAACAGAAGGAAGATCTTTCTCTCTGTCTCCTTCTCACTGTCTGTAACTCTACCTGTCAAATAAATAAATAAAATCTTTAAAAAAAATCAGTAAGAAAAGTTATACTTAATAAGGGTTGCTCAAATTGTCTACTTTTAAAAAAAGCACTATCTTGTAAAAGTCACAAACCAAAAAAATTTCAGATGTGTAAGAGATTTTCAACTGAAGGAAATGGAACTACTTAAGCATTAGATTATATATATTTTATATATATAAAATACATAAAATATATAATCTATATATTTTATATATAATATATTATAAATACATTTTTATATATTTGCTTGACTTCTAAGCAAGCAAAGACAGAAAACCTCAGTGAAAAATTGATTGATTTAACTGTATTAAAATGTAATGTTGCAGTATGTCAAGAAACTACAAAGAAAATTGGAAACCAAATGATAAATGAGAAAAATTATTGCATTGGGTTTTCCAGACAAAGGGTTAACATCATTACTATTTAAAGACCTCTTACAAATTGCAGGGGGAGGAGGAATGAGCAGTAGAAAATTAAACAGAACATGTGAAGAGAAATTTTATGAAACAAGACAAATGACCAATAAATAGATGGAAACATGTTTACCATCCCTAGTAATCAAACCAATGACAATTAAAATAATAATGTCATCACATCTCATTCAGTGAATTAACAAAAATGTTTGAAGTCCAGTGCTGCATAGAATGTCAGCCTCTGAGCATTTTCAAACAATACTGACAGGGATACGAATCAACATAATTTCCAGAGGACAACTGAACAATGCACATTAGAAGCTTCAAAATCTGTTTTAAAATTATTTATTTATTTCAAAGTCAGAGTATCAGAAAGAAATATATACATATGTGTGTGTGTGTGTGTGTATATATATATATATAGAGAGAGAGAGAGAGAGAGAGAGAGAGAGATCTTTCATCTGCTGGTTCATTCCCCACATGACTGCAACAGCCAGAGCTGGGCCAGGCGGAAGCCAGGAGCCAAGACTCTACCCTGGTCTCCCACATAGGTGACAGAGATCCAAACACTTGGGGCATCTTCTGCTGCCCTTCCCCGGAACATTAGCAAGAAGTTGGCTCCGAAGCCAAGTAGCTGGGACTCCAACCAGCACGCCACCAGATATGGATGCCAGGGTTGCAAGCAGCAGCTTAACCCACTGTGCCACAATGTCAGCTCTGCTTCAAAAATCCTTATATCCTATTCCCCCTGCTGTTGTAATATGTATGAAATTTCTTATAAAAAATATATTTAAGTTGATATGCTCCTATCTAGTTATTTCACCTGTAGGAACTTACCTGTACAAAAGTAATAAAGGATGTGAATAAAGATTTATGAAGAGATTATGAATGATGATGATGATGATGAAGATAAGGATTTGAAATAAGATAGAACTTTTACTTCAAATGCAAGGAATTTCTTTGAGTACTTAAATATGCATAATCTATGACCTCAAATGACTAGATATAAAAAGGAAAGCCTTGCCTAGCAGGTAGAAGCTGGAAAAGTTTCCAACACACACAATTCCACGTTTCACTTGCTTAATAAAAAAACATTTCACATATGCATCCTTCTTGAACATCTTGGAAATCTATCCTGAAATACAGCATCACAGAGAATGAAAATCTCCATCTATGTCTTTGAAATGATGGTAATGAACCATCCTTCTCCTCAACATTTTGCCTTTTCCACCGAGGGATGGGAAAGGACAAGAATAAGGGACAGGACCTTCACACTCAAAAACATCCCAAGGACTCAATCCCTGCTTTAACACATCAGAGCCCTACACTGCTAGATTTTTCCTTATTTATATTTACCCAGGTTTTTCATTGAACAAAAGATGTGAGATTAGCTAACAGCCCTGAGTTCATGGGCTGATACACAACAAAGAAGAATTGCTTATTCAAAATGTTAAATAGGGCCTCTGAAACAGAATGAAAGCTCACACACCATAAAATAAAACATGGCCCATTTAGCCAGACCGAGGCACAATTGGTCTTGGCCAAGTGGAAATTTAGAAGTATTCAATATCATTGAAAGACTTTGTTCTTTTTCTAGGAAAAGGCAGAAATGAACAGGAACTCAGCACCATCTAAATATCCCTTCTGGTAAAGGAAAAAAAAAGTCTTGAAAGAGGCATTTTTTCCTTCTGGATTCTCTCCTTGTTGGTTCATTTCCAGGAGTTTGAATACATGTCTCTGGGGAGGCCCAGCCACTGTGTGGCAATGCTGGGAGAGCAAAGCCTTCCAGTGTTTATCAGAGTGGGTTCGGCAGCCACCCTGCCCTTTTAAACCCATTGACTTCCCTCCAACCCAAGCAGCCAGACTCTATGAGAGTGTTAAAATTAAATGCTTTCTGGCCATCTACAAAGATTGAGAAGAAAAAAAAAAACAGATTTTAAAACAATCCTTGGAAAAATTTCATACCAGGGTCATTTTGGATTTCTCCCAAGAATGACTTAGGGGTGGGGTTGGGACCCTAACAGAAGATACAGAATGCCAGATGGCCTGCCAGAAGGAAGATTCTGTTACAGAGAGCCAAATTTGGCTTTGGCCACCTGCCAAGCCCAGAGGGAAGTACCACCAGATCATGACAGTGCCAGCCAAGTAACACCTTGCCTGCACCAGAGATCTCCTTTCTCCTCTATTCCAAACTGGAGAAGTCAGAGATGGCTACTGGTGAGATGGAAGGGGAAGACGGAAGGGAAGAGGCAAACCATGGACCACCTCACTGTCTGTTGCAGGTTTCTATCCTGAATATGAACAAGCCGGGAGAAAAGATAAGCTGTAACTTCTCCCCTTGTTGCTACTAAAATGGTGCATGTGATCTTGTATCACCAAGCAGAGGTTCCCACCTAGGATTTTTAACCCGGAGGAAATTAGTTAAAGGTACAAGATACAGTTGAGAATGCATTAGCAACAACAGTAGCCAGCAGCTGTGTCCTAATCAGAATGTCCCTACAGTCCCTGCTGTTTGACCTGCTGCCTGCTTCTCAGCTTGCAAATGCTTCCTGGAAGTTTAACCCAATATCCCACCCATGAATTCCTTTTCTGCTTCAATGAACCAGGTCTGTGTTCTATTGCTTGCAACTGGAACCACCTTTCATGAAGCCAACTCTACCATCTTCACTTGTCAACATCTACCTCCCAGGTAGGGTACTATCTTCCCACAGAAGCAGAGTGACTTGAAACTATGACAGGGTCTAAGCACAAGGTACAGACACAATAATATTAGGGATAATTGGAGGAAGGCTTAACAAAGGGACATTTGAAAAGATATGGGCAGGTTGTAGGGAAACTTCAAGGGATAGAATAGTACTCCAGGATGAGTCATGGTATAATTACCTTTCCAGGCACAAAATGATGAAGAGAGAGAAAATATAGCAGATCTGGAAGGAGATAAAGATCCATAATGAGACCTTCTCAAGAGAAACTGTGACCTTCAGGTGAAAGGCATAACCAGAGACAATTTCTCCAAAGAAATGGACACGCTGACCATAATTTCCTCCCTCCCTACCTCTGATCTCTTGCCAGGGGTCTCTTCTCGGACAGACCAGGCTAAGGCAAGAGGGCACAGAAAGCTACTAACACAATCCACAGCGTCAGCCTCCTAGGAAGAGAGAGTGGAGAAAATGAAGACTGGGTCTGAGTAGTGAATAGGGTCATGGAACATTTGGCACAGATATCTAAGATAAAATAGCTACAGGTGTCCCTATATGCTCACCAAGGAATTTGCCTAACCCGAGCTCTGTCATTCCAGTCCTCTCTCGGACAACTTGGGGCCAAAACTCCCTTAAGGCACAGAAACATACTCACAAGGTGCCGGGATATTTGCGAGTTTCCTTTTCAGGCCCCTTTACCTTGCAGGAGCACCTGTTTATTTTTTCATTTCCATTACTTCCTTCAACATTTCCCAGTCATCAAAGTTCCATTCCTTCCACTATAACATGAAAAACCCGGTACAGAAAGCTAAGATTTTTTTGGGTTAAGGGCAAATCTACAAATTACTGTTTCTGGCAAAAAACCATGGGCTATAAAGCCACAGTGGGACTCAGAGGCAGCCAAGAGACATAAACCTCAGATCACAGGGCACTCAGATCCAAGAAATAAACAGAGCAGAAAGCCATATAAGCCATTTGCCATTCCTATAAGCAATTGTCTGTAGGCATTTTCTAAGAATATTAGAGGAATACCAGATCTTCATTAAAACATAGTTCAGGGCCGGCGCCGTGGCTCAATAGGCTAATCCTCCACCTAGCAGCACTGGCACACTGGGTTCTAGTCCCGGTCGGGGCGCCGGATTCTGTCCTGGTTGCCCCCCTTCCAGGCCAGCTCTCTTCTATGGCCTGGGAGTGCAGTGGAGGACGGCCCAAGTGCTTGGGCCCTGCACCCCATGGGAGACCAGGAGAAGCACCTGGCTCCTGCTTTCGGATCAGCATGGTGCGCCCGCCACAGTGCGCCAGCTGCGGCGGCCATTGGAGGATGAACCAATGGCAAAAGGAAGACCTTTCTCTCTGTCTCTCTCTCTCACTGTCCACTCTGCCTGTCAAAAAAATAAATAAATAAATAAATAAAACATAGTTCAGGAAAAGTCTATGCTAGATAATATGAAGACCATAAGCAATTCTAGATAGAGAGACTGAATTCTTTGAAACTATATAAGTATTAAAGGATTTGATACAGGGATACAATCCCTTTAACAGAGACCATTATGAGATGCAGAAGCAGGTGGGTGAAAAACACTGACCTATGATTCAACTACTCAACTTTCCACATACATTTATTGAGTACTTTCTGCACTCTGGCCACTGACCTACAATTATAATCAAAGGTTGAAAGAGCCAGGACAGAATGCTTTCTTTTAGCTGTGTCTAAATAAGCCATTCACTATTTCCCTAGGGAAAAAGGATTATAAAAACAGCAACAGCTACCATGTATTTACTGGGCATGTAAGACACGTCAGTGTTGTACTAAACATTCCCCATTTAGTCCTAACTGCAGTTCTAACAGGTAAAAACTACTATGCTGATCCACATTTTACAGGTAAGGCATGGAAGTCAAGTGATGAGTATCAAGACACACTGAGATGGGACAATAGCAGAACAATATTTATAGTGTTTCGCTAGGTATACAACATTTGATATAAGAGGTTGCAAGTATGGAAACTTTACCACAAAAACTGTTAGGAGAGACAAAGAGGGGCACTATATAATGATTAAGGGATCAATTCAACAGGAAGATATAATGATTATTAATCTATATGCACCTAATTACAGGGCACAAGTTTATTTAAAAGATTCGTTAAGGGACTTAAAGGGAGACTTAGACCCCAATATAATAGTACTGGGGGACTTCAATACCCCACTCTCAGAAATAGATCAACAGGACAGAAGATCAACAAGGAGACAGTAGATTTAAACGACACTATAGCCCAAATGGATCTAACAGATATCTACAGAACTTTTCATCCTGCACAGAAAGCATTTACATTCTTCTCAGCAGTACATGGAACCATCTCTAGCATTGACCACATACTAGGCCATAAAGCAAGTCTTAGCAAATTCAAAAGATTTAGAATCATACCATGTAGCTTATCAGACCATAAAGGAATGAAGTTGGAAATTAGCAACTCAGTAAACCCTAGAAAGTATGCAAACACATGGAGATTGAACAACATCCTCCTGAATGAACAATGGGCCATAGAAGAAATTAAAAGAGACATCAAAAAATTTATGGAAGTAAATGAGGATAACAGCACAACATACCAAAACTTATGGGACGCAGCAAAAGCAGTGTTAAGAGGAAAGTTTATATCAATAGGTGCCTACATCAAGAAATTGGAAAGGCACCAAATAGATGAGCTTTCAATGCATCTCAAGGATCTAGAAAATCTGCAGTAAACCAGACCCAAATCTAGTAGGAGAACAGAAATAATTAAAATCAGAGAAGAAATCAACAGGATTGAATCCAAAAAAAGTTACAAAAAATCAGCCAACGAGAGAGTTGGTTTTTTGAAAAAATAAACAAAATTGACACCCCATTGGCCCAACTAAGTAAAAAAAGAAGAGAAAACCCAAATCAATACAATCAGAGATGAAAAAGGAAAAGTAACAACAGATACCACAGAAATAAAAAGAATCCTCAGAAATTACTACAAAGACTTGTATGCCAGCAAACAGGGAAACCTATCAGAAATGGATAGATTCCTGGACACATGCAACCTACCTAAATTGAACCAGGAAGACATCGAAAACCTAAACAGACCCATAACTGAGACAGAAATTGAAACAGTAATAAAGGCCCTCCCAACAAAGAAAATCCCAGGACCAGATGGATTCACTGCTGAATTCTACCAGACATTTAAAGAAGAACTAACTCCAATTCTTCTCAAACTATTCAGAACAATCAAAAAAGAGGGAATCCTCCCAAATTCTTTCTATGAAGCCAGCATCACCTTAATTCCTAAGCCAGAAAAAGATGCAGCATTGAAAGAGAATTACAGACCAATATCCCTGATGAACATAGATGCAAAAATCCTCAATAAAATTCTGGCCAATAGAATGCAACAACACATCAGAAAGATCATCCACCCAGACCAAGTGGGATTTATCCCTGGCATGCAGGGATGGTTCAATGTTTGCAAAACAATCAATGTGATACACCACATTAACAGACTGCAGAAGAAAAACCATATGATTATCTCAATAGACGCAGAGAAAGCATTTGATAAAATACAACACCCTTTCATGATGAAAACTCTAAGCAAACTGGGTATGGAAGGAACATTCTTCAATACAATCAAAGCAATTTATGAAAAACCCACGGACAACATCCTATTGAATGGGGAAAAGTTGGAAGCATTTCCACTAAGATCTGGTACCACACAGGGATGCCCACTCTCACCACTGCTATTCAATATAGTTCTGGAAGTTCTAGCCCGAGCTATTAGGCAAGAAAAAGAAATTAAAAGGGATACAAATTGGGAAGGAAGAACTCAAACTATCCCTCTTTGCGGATGATATGATCCTTTACTTAGGGGACGCAAAGAACTTGACTAAGATACTATTGAAACTCATAGAAGAGTTTGGCAAAGTAGCAGGATATAAAATCAATGCACAAAAATCAATAGCCTTCGTATACACAGGCAATGCCATGGCTGAGGAAGAACTTCTAAGATCAATCCCATTCACAATAGCTACAAAAACAATCAAATACCTTGGAATAAACTTAACCAGGGACATTAAAGATCTCTACAATGAAAATTACAAAACCTTAAAGAAAGAAATAGAAGAGGATACCAAAAAATGGAAAAATCTTCCATGTTCATGGATTGGAAGAATCAGTATCATCAAAATGTCCATTCTCCCAAAAGCAATTTATACATTCAATGCAATACCAATCAAGATACCCAAGACCTTCTTCTCAGATCTGGAAAAAATGATGCTGAAATTCATATGGAGACACAGGAGACCACGAATAGCTAAAACAATCTTGTACAACAAAAACAAAGCTGGAGGCATCACAATACCAGATTTCAGGACATACTACAGGGCAGTTGTTATCAAAACAGCATGGTACTGGTACAGAAACAGGTGGATAGACCAATGGAACAGAATAGAAACACCAGAAATCAATCCAAACATCTACAGCCAACTTATATTTGATCAAGGATCCAAAACCAATCCCTGGAGTAAGGACAGTCTATTCAATAAATGGTACTGGGAAAATTGGATTTCCACATGCAGAATCATAAAGCAAGACCCCTACCTTTCACCTTACACAAAAATTCACTCAACATGGATTAAATATCTAAATCTACAACCCGACACCATCAAATTATTAGAGAGCATTGGAGAAACCCTTCAAGATATAGGTACCGACAAAGACTCCTTGGAAAATAGCCCAGAAGCACAGGCAGTCAAAGCCAAAATTAACATTTGGGATTGTATCAAATTGAGAAGTTTCTGTACTGCAAAAGAAACAGTCAGGAAAGTGAAGAGGCAACCAACAGAATGGGAAAAAATAGTTGCAAACTATGCAATAGATAAAGGGTTAATAACCAGAATCTACAAAGAGATCAAGAAACTCCACAACATCAAAACCAACAACCCACTTAAGAGATGGGCCAAGGACCTCAATACACATTTTTCAAAAGAGGAAATCCAAAGGGCCAACAGGCACATGAAAAAATATTCAAGATCACTAGCAATCAGGGAAATGCAAATCAAAACCACAATGAGGTTTCACCTCACCCCGGTTAGAATGGCTCACATTCAGAAATCTACCAACAACAGATGCTGGCGAGGATGTGGGGAAAAAGGGACACTAACCCACTGTTGGTGGGAATGCAAACTGGTCAAGCCACTATGGAAGTCAGTCTGGAGATTCCTCAGAAACCTGAATATAACCTTACCATTCAACCCAGCCATACCACTCCTTGGAATTTACCCAAAGGAAATGAAATTGGCAAACAAAAAAAGCTGTCTGCACATTAATGTTTATTGCAGCTCAATTCACAATAGCTAAGACCTGGAATCAACCCAAATGCCCATCAACAGTAGACTGGATAAAGAAATTATGGGACATGTACTCTATAGAATACTATACACCAGTCAAAAACAATGAAACCCGGTCATTTGCAACAAGATGGAGGAATTTGGAAAACATCATGCTAAGTGAATTAAGCCAGTCCCAAAGGGACAAATATCATATGTTCTCCCTGATTGGTGACAACTAACTGAGCACCAAAGAGGAAACTTGTTGAAGTGAAATGGACACTATGAGAAACAGTGACTTGATCAGCTCTTGTCCTGATGGTTGATGTACAATGTAATACTTTATTCATTTTAGTATTTTTTTGTTCTAGTACTATTGGTTGAACTCTGTAATTAACACACAATTATTCTTAGGTGTTTAAATTTTAACTGAAAAGTGATCCCTGTTAGGAATTTTGAAAACATTATGCTGAGTGAAATAAGCCAGTCCCAAAGGGACAAATATCATATGTTCTCCCTGATTGGTGACAACTAACTGAGCACCAAAAAGGAAACCTGTTAAAGTGAAATGAACACTATGAGAAACAGTGACTTGATCAGCCCTTGCCCTGATTGTTGATGAGCAACTTGATATGTTATCCCTCTTAGTATTTTTTGTTTGTTTGTTCTACTTAATACTTTTGGTTGAATACTATAATCAATACACAGTTATTCTTAAGTGTTGAAACTTAACTTAAAAGTGATTGCTGGTAAATATAAGAGTGGGAATAAGAGAGGGAAGAGATGTGCAATTCGGGACATGCTCAAGCTGACTTGCCCCAAACGGTAGAGTTAGAAACATACCAGGGGATTCCAACTCAATCTCATCAAGGTGGCATGTACCAATGCCATCTCACTAGTCCCAGTGATCAATTTCTGTTCACAATTGATCATAATGATAGGACAAGAGCCAAAGGGAGCACATAAATAAGACTTGTCTGCAAATACTAGCTGATAGAATAAAAAAGGGAGAGAACGATCCAACATGGGAAGCGAGATACACAGCAGACCCATAGAATGGTAGATGTCCTAAACATCACTCTGGCCTCAGAATCAGCCCTTAAGGCATGTGGATACAGCTGAAGAGCCCATGACAGTATTTTAGGCATGGAAAGCCAAGACACGCTGGCAAAAAAAAAAAAAAAAAAAAAAAAAAAAAAAAAAAAAAAACTAAATGAAAAATCTCCGCGGAAGCCCCTCAGATTATTTGTGTCGCTATAATAAATTATGATGTATTTAGTGGCTTCCAGAAAAAAAAAAAAAAAGATCTCCACAAGTGAGATCCCAGTGGAAAGAACAGGTCATCAAAGAAGGAGGTACCTTTCTCTGAAGGGAGGAGAGAACTTCCACTCTGACTACAACCTTGTCTAAATATGATCAGAGTCGGTGAACTCAAAAGGCTTCCATAGCCTTGGCAACTCATGACAAGAGCCTAGGGTGATTACTGATGCCATAAACAAGAGTGTCAATTTGTTAAGTCAACAATAAGAGTCACTGTGCACTTACTGCTCATGTAGGATCTTTGTCCTTAATGTGCTGTACATTGTGACTTAATGCTATAACTAGTACTCAAACAGTATTTTTCACTTTGTGTTTCTATGTGGGTGCAAACTGTTGAAATCTTTACTTAATATATGCTAAACTGATCTTCTGTATATAAAGAGAATTGAAAATTAATCTTGATGTGAATGGAAGGGGAGAGGGAGCAGGAAAGGGGGGGTTGCAGGTGAATGAGAAATTATTGGGGGGGGGAGCCATTGTAATCCATAAGCTGTACTTTGGAAATTTATATTCATTAAATAAAAGTTAAAAAAATAAATAAATATAAATAACAAAAAAAGAGGTGGCATGTATGGGAGAATATGGGAATGTGGAAGGTGGAAAGGTAATACTTGTTCCCATGGACACTTTTCCAACAGGCTCAACTAAGCTTTCAGCTAAGCTTTTTAACTGACTCCCCCTCATAAAGTTATTTTCATTAACCAGCCTTCTGCCCTGAGACAGCACACTGACAATGCTTGGCCTGAGAATGCCAGGGCTTACACATTCAAATCAAATAATGTCCCCAATTCCATTGCCTCATTTTTCAGGAACACTGAGTTCTCTTGCTAAAGTACAGAAGGTTAGGAGGTGGGGCAGAGGTGGGGATGAAAGGGTAGGAAAAATCTAAAAATGTATTTGGAGAAGTATTTATAATTATATTAAAAGGAGAAATATTTATACTTTGTTGAACTAAAAGGACCAATTCTCATTTATTTTTACTGAAAATTGGAAATTCAGACTGCCTGAGTCCACCTCCCAGCTCCACCTACATGACTTTGAGAAGAGTCCTTAACCTTTCTGAACCTCATAGAGATAATTATAACATGGTTAAGAAATCCACCGTTTGCCATTTAATCAACATCATTTATTCTCTCTGTAAGGCACGCTGAGTGGGGCCCTTGGCAGTAGAACATTCAGGGCTAGTAAGCTACTTGCTAACATACCTCTTCATTTCTGCTTCTAATAGTTGGGTTATTTTTGTATTGGTTCCAAATCCATTTGTACCACATATTCTTACTACAGCAATCACAGATTTAGTTCAATAGTGTATATGAGAGTCAATGTGTTTCTGAAAACTGCATTTGGATACTGTGCACAAAACAAATCAACATTTTTAAAAAGATGTATTTATTTACTTGAAAAAGGCAGAGTTGGAAAGAAAGAGAGAGAGAGAGAATGAATCTTCCATTTGCTGATTCATTCACCCCAAATGCCTGCAACAACGTAGGCAGGGGCCAGGCCAAAGCTAGGAGCCAGAAATCCATCCAGGTCTCCCACTTGGGCAACAGGGGACTAAGTACTTGGACCTCTTTTGAGGCTTTTCCAGGTGCATTAACAGGAAGCTGGATCAGAAATGGAGCAGCCAGGACTTGAAAACCCATATGGAATGCTCATATTGCAGGCAGTGGACTTAACCCACTGTGCCACAATGCTGAATACACACATCAGTATTTTTAAAACCAGAGAATTAGGATCTTGAGGAAAATAGCAACTTTCAGAAAACAAAATTGCAAAAGGACTCCACCCTCAGATTTTTTTTTTTTTTTTTTGACAGGCAGAGTGGATAGTGAGATAGAGACAGAGAGAAAGGTCTTCCTTTGCCGTTGGTTTACCCTCCAATGGCTGCCGCGGCTGGTGCGCTGCAGCCGGCGCACCACGCTGATCCGATGGCAGGAGCCAGGTACTTCTCCTGGTCTCCCATGGGGTGCAGGGCCCAAGCACTTGGGCCATCCTCCACTGCACTCCCTGGCCACAGCAGAAAGCTGGCCTGGAAGAGGGGCAACCGGGACAGAATCCGGCGCCCTGACCGGGACTAGAACCCGGTGTGCCGGCACTGCAAGGCGGAGGATTAGCCTAGTGAGCCGTGGCGCCGGCCTCTCAGATTTTTTTACATCTTAAATTCAAACCCCTGTCGAAGAAAGCCAAATGAGGCATTATAAAATACACGTGAAGTTCAGAAAGAGGCAAGACACCCAAGGCAAAGCCCTTGACCCAAAGGAATATACTTTGACTCCATCCAAGGACTGGTGAATGCACATACACCTACAAGTTTCAGTTAAAATTAAATGCTTAGGTGAGGAGAGTTTGAATGATTTTCTGCTTTAATTGACTCTTTTGATTATATGGTCAAAATTCATTCTAGGTAAGAGGACTGGTGTACCTACCTACACCACTGGTGTACGGTGAGAATTAAAAGGGAAAATCCAGGGACCAATGCTGGGTACATAGTAAGCTGTCTGTAAATGCTAGCAGCTGCAAGGCAGTGATCTCAGTAAGCACATAAATGTTAGCTGTTATGTTAGAGTAATGGCAGTCTGGTTCTGTCAATAATTAGTGGGAAATCCACCAGGTCATTTTGCCTCTTGCCAACAGTAAAGGGAGGCATTTAGACTAGAATTATTGTCACTCACACTTTAGCGTGCATATAAATCACGTGGAGAACCTGCTAAGATGCAGACTGATTCAGTTGGTCTGGGTGTGGCCTGAGACGTTTCCTTGGTAACAAGCCCCACATACTGCTGATGCTGCTGGTCTAGAGCTCACACTTTGACTACCAAGGGCCTGCTATGTAATTCTCAGTCTCAAGTGTGTATCAGAGTTTCCTGAAGGGCTTGTTAATACACAGATGAAGGTGTTAGAGTACAGAAAGTCTTGAGTGTCTCTGATTCAGTAGGTCTGGGTGGGGCTCAAGAACTTGAATTTCTAACAAGTTCTCAGGTGATGCTGATACTGCTTGCACAGACTTTGAGATTTACTGTCTTAGATCATCTCTAAACATTCTTACAAATTGAAACAGAGATTCAGAACGATACTTGACCATCTTGATCCAAGAAGAGCTCTGTTATTGCATGACAGAGGGAAGGGATCTGGCAGGCTTTTGGCCTACCGAGTCACCACTGGTCATATCTGGCACTAGAAAGATAAGGGCACAAATCTTAGCTCTCACTGTCCCTATGCAACTCCCTTTAGCTCTAAGCTACACCTTCTACATCAATTAATAGGTGTTCTTATTCCACTTCCATTTCACTTTCCTTCACCCATTTTCATCCTTTCTCAGAAAACCCACAAGAAAATCTTGTGATGGGGGTGGGAACAGATTTCCAGTTCTAATGCTCATGTCTTGACAAGCTCAAAGATGCAAACATCACTTAATGTGACAAGAAAACCATAACTGCAGTGAGAAAACACTGTTAGTCAGGTAAAAAGATAATGTGCACAGAACATGCTGAGCAAATAACAGTCCTTTGTGAATCAGCATTAGCATAATTACTGAACATCAGTAATTGCTGAAATTATGTTCACTAGGATCATTTATAATTCTAAGTGAGAGGCTTCTTCCATGTGTTCTCTCAGCAGGGAGGTAAAGGTAGCTCACCAGCTGGTGCTAGACTCTCCAAAAAGCACTAGCCAGCTCCTGACAGGCACCACAAGTGTAGACTTCAGATGGATTATCATCATGAGGTGGGTTCCAAACCACGTGAAATTTTCACCCACCACATCTTGGTTTCTCTTGTTTCTTCTAGAATTTCATCCCCACTTAGTTTAATTCACCGAACACTGACTGGTCAGCAAGGTGGGATGATACAGTCAAACATACAAGGAAGTGTTTTGGATTATGGCACAGAAATGCAATGGAAGTTGGATCACCTGTCCAGGTGGGATCTTTTTAAGGTCAGATTCAACTAGGGAACTGCCGCATGCTACTAAATGCAAGGCAGGATATGAGTCTTGCTGTTTCTTTGAAAGAGCTAGGAGGGTCCAACATTGTGTAGCATAACAGTTAAAGCCACCGTCTGCAGTGCTGGCATCCCATGCATCCCAAATCAGTGCTGGTTCAAGTTCTGGCTGCTCCACTTCCAATCCAGCTCTCTGCTAATGTGCCTGGGAAAGCAGTGGAAGATGGCTTAAGTACTTGGGCCCCTGAACCTACAGGGGAGACCCAGAAGAACTCTTGGTTCCTGGCTCCTTGCTTCAGCCTGGCTCAGCTCTGGCCATTGTGGCCTTTTGGGGAGTGCACCAGCAGATGGGAGATATTCATATTCATTCTCTCATTCTCCCCCCACTTTGCCTCTGCCTCTCTGTAACTTTGCCTTTCAAAGAAATAAATAAATCTTAGGAAGGGAGCAAGGGAGGGAGGGAGGAAGAGTTTAACTGGTATGAACAACACCTTGCAGAAAATAATGACAGAAAGGAAATCTTAAACCCCATCCCCTTGTAGATTTGTTTAAGAGATGACGCTGTATACGTTGTTGTATAGGACTCTGTAGGTAAAAGGGGAACTTTGAAGCACATAAACACACTGAGAATTCACTCTCATAGTTCCATCAGTCTTGTTAGTCCCTGGCACCATGGTTTAGATAGTGGAACATAGAATGAGCAAGACAGCCAGAAAAGAATCCAGACTTGCAGGAAAAAGAGGAACTGGTGTAATCAAGGCAAAATGATGTGCTGTAGCAACTTGTAATGAGAGCTCCCAAAATCGCATCATGCAGCAAATATCGCTCCATCCCCTCAGGCAGGAAACCTGGGAACCATCCTCATTACTCTCCCTCCTCTCCTTTCCACTTCCCACCAGTGCTTAGGCCACATAAGCACATTTCTGCTTGTTTTGTTTACTGCTCTATCCCCAGAGCTTAGAACAGTTGAATTAATGAACTGAATGAAGAAGTCAGCATATCTTGACAACGCCACCCTCCAGAAAAGACTTCGTGTCTGCCTGCTTTTCTCCATGGCCACTGCTGTCATCCTAACCAAATCACCTCCATTTCTCACCCTGCCTTGTGGTCCTGTCTCAACTCTGAGTTGTACTCCTTGCAAAAGCCGGGTAATTACCAATACCCAGATGGAGTGATACACCTGTCTGTAATAACCCAAACACTTCTCACAGTGTGAAAAGGCACAGCAAATTTCCCCTTTATTAAATCAAGGCCTCTACTGAGTGTACGCCTCATTTGTTATAAGTTGGGCTGACTATACGTAGGCAGGCTGCTTTGGGCTTTCCACAGCCCACCCTTTGCAAAGCCCACTTGAATCCCATCTTTTCTGGTAGGCTTTTTCTGCCAATCCCTGTCCAAAATGTTTCTCTTGACAACGAACTTTCTCTGTCCTACACGTTTGGCATTTAGCATTTACCTCTCAATATTACAGAATGACCTTGAGGTAGGAGAAAATTACTAATCCAAACACTGTGCCTTACTAGTCTCAAAGTGGTTTTCTAGCTAGAAACACATAACAAGCTGGCTTGTCAATCACTGTAATTTTTGTCCCTGTTTTATAGGTAAATCCAAACTCCAGGGAAATTGCTCAACATCATGAAGCTAATGAGAGGCAGAGCTGATATTCAAGCACAGCAATTCAGACTCCAGCTTCCATAAGCTCACCACGTGTCAGTTGCCCCATTTGCCTTGCATATGCCTTGCCTCCTCCAAGGAGCCTTATTTATAACTGTAAAGGCCTAGAAAGGAAGTGTATAAATACTAAATAGTCAACAACACTTATTGTGTGTTTGCAGTGTTCTCCATATCTTATTTTGTTGATGCTGAACAAAAACAAACAAAAAACCACAATAGTTTAAGACTGATATTGAGCAAAGCTGCACGCATGCTTGGATGTGATTTACTGAGTGGTGGCTGCTTGTCCTCTTTCTGTTATTCCTTGAAGTGATGCTTATCACTCTATATCTTATAAGTTCTACACAAGTTATCATTCAATTCTCACCTCCTTATGAAGTATATCCTGTTACTGTCCTGAGGTGCAAGATGAGCCTTCTGGGGCTCAGGGAAGTAAAATCACTTTCCTAAGGCCACACGGCCATTAAACCATGGGGCCAGGGTTTAATCTCAGGCAGTCAAGTTCCTGAGCCTACACATGTAGCCCCTGTGCAGTGCCACTTCCTACTTCATAGGGTCCCTGGAGGAGACCTGTAAGTTGATTTGTGACCCAGAGTCAGAGCCAGCAGAAGGGGCTTGCTGAGACCAAACACACCTACACCATCTAGAAAATCTCTGTCTTGGAGTGACAGCGGGCAGCTGATAAGCTTGGACATTTTCAAATCAATTTCTATCGATTTCTTTCTCCTGAAAAAAAAGACACGAGTTTGATGGATAAAGCCAGGCCTCACAGTGTGCTTAGGAAATGTGGGGAAAGTAGGCCAGCAGCTACCTCTGCAGAAGACAAGGAGGAGGGTGGTAGCAGCTGCATGCTGTCTGTTAGAAAAACCCCTGCTTAGCAGAGCCCTGCTCCCAGGTATCCAGACTCAATGTCAGGTAATCAACAGAGACTCCGTGTTGTCCCCCCACGATGTTTTCTCCTGACAAAGTGGCAAGGAGGCAGAAGCAGTGGTATGTGCTTGGGCACGGCCACAACATTATGAATATTTATGTGGTCAACACATAAAATCCCATTTTAACAAATACCATTTTGATGGATTTAACAAGTTAATCTAAGCGAATTCCAAATTCTGGAGGATGCCTGCAAGGGATGAATGGATGGCATTTCTGTAAATTCTATCCAGCGAGAAGACATATGAAACAGATGTGTGCATAAATCCATCTTCATTTGGTAACTGTTATTTTGTGTTTCCATCTCGAGCCTGTGCTGCGTGTCTAGCTTGTGTTTTCAGGACTGAATCCTCATGATCAGTCTCTAAGTTCTCCCCCCCCCCCACTGGTACCTGCAGGGTTGGGTGAGAGCAAGGATCTGAGACAGTGAAGGGCACCACGATGGGGCCAGGCTTGGAAGTGTGTGTGGTTCAGAGGACTGAACCCCTGCCAGGTTGGGATTGAGCAGGCCAGCTCAGGAGAACCAAGGTTCCTGCCTCGTGCTGTTGATGACCTCTCTCACTGCTACACCTTGCTCACCACTGGGGACCGCTGCTTCCATGAGCTTCTTCCTGGACCTGGGCTCTTGATACAAGTCTCACTTCTCCCGCAGCAAAGTGTGTTTACCTGCTCCATCAGAGTTGATCCTCCCAATAAGTACTTGTACCTCTGCTCCCATTTCATGGCAGAGGAACCCTTAAGAGGTTTCATCACAAACACGTGGTTAGGAAATTCCACTCTGGGTGTGGACAAGCACACACGTTACATTCTCAGCTATACGTGCACGACTGCACCTAAAGCTGCTGCACACCCTTGCAGCCTGTATTCTGCTCCAGTGCTTTTCCACCTGATGCAGATAGAATTGTAACTCTAGTCTTCCCTTTCTCTGTGCTTTACGTTGCCCCTCCAAGCTCTTTGCCATTTGGCTTTGCAATTATTGCCACTGTAGACAGAGCATGTTCTGCTGCCCATTGATACTGGCCCCAGCCATGTGATTTTCTTTGGCCAATGAAATTGTAAAGGTAACACAAACTGAGGCTACAAATATGCCAGTAGGGTTTGGCTTAGCCTCTGGTATTCCTAGGATCCATCATCCAAACAGCAAGCCCCAGGGAGCTTCCAGTCCAAAGAGGAGGAGCCAGAAGGCACCTAAACCCAACGCACAGCCTAGAGGAAACGTTAGCTTGACCTGCAGATCAACAAGCAAAAAAACACAAATTGCTCACTAATGTGCATTCCTGTACCAAACTGCCATAATGTCATTGATGTTTTATCAGAGTGGATATCCCGCCATTACTTTAATTCAGCAAATGTCAATACATCATATTGATTGAAACTATATTCAACATGAAACAGGACACACCATCATGTAGAAAGAAGAAATCTGACTCCACCCTCACAGGCACCCAGAGACAGAGATGATCGTGAGTAATAGTAATCACAGGCCTTGATAAATAAGCACTAAAAAGGGACAAGATGGTATCTGGTAGGGCAAAAAGTCAGCATGGAAGCATGACACTTTGGTGTGGGCCTTAACGGTCAGTTCAGATTTCCAAAAGCTAATGTGGGAGAATAGGAGGAAAAAAAGCATCGGGAAAAAAGGGCAGCTGATTCACAGCCAGAAAACCATGGCAAGGAATATCTTTGCACAACTAGCCACAGGAAAGTGTAACCCAAACGAGGTGCTAGGAGATGAAGGCATGTCATGTGGAGCCTTGGATGCTGGGATATGGGCTATGCACAAAATTCAAAGGGCAGTAGGGAGCTGTGGGAAGTATTAGAGTGAGGGAGAGCTATAAGGGAGTTGTGTCATAGGAGACCATTATGGCTGAGAACTAGATATAGGATTGGGGAATAGGGATTGAGACTGTAACTCAGGCTTGGAGGTTGAGCAACAGGGACTGGACCAACAGACACATTAGCAAGGACTTGGTGTCTGATTGGTCACTGGGGGCAGGGCCACAGCAGGAGTTTCCAGTTCACTCTGATTTCTACCCATCTGTTTTTTCCCTCAAGTTTTCTCTAATTTCCTGAGGTACTCCTGTTCCCCTTTTTCTTGGGAGCCTGCAGGGTAACTCCTGCCACATATTTTATCACTCCAGCACAGCATTAGCAAAATCCATCCATCCATCTGCTGACTGCACAGAAATTGGCAAATACCAGATCCAGGCATGGGGTGGGGGGGACACTTTCCTAATTACAATATTTTATCCTCAAGCGTTTGCTATCATCCATCAAATTTGCTAGCATGGCAAAAATTTGAGAACTGAATTATGCGGAGAGGAGAGGAGACTCTTGTCTCCCCAGTGACCTCATACAGCTCCCCCAGAAGCCTGGGATCCGTAGGTACACTGGGTGTTGGGATGACAGTGACTGGAAGAGCCAGATTTAGGGCCTGTGTCTTGGGCTGCAGCAGGGAAGATAGGTAAGAAGAGAGGAAGCCAGCAGACCTGGTAAGGGGCTATGGATGCACTGCTCTTTAATAATCATTCAAAGATACAATGGATGCTTGAAATAGGAAGACTTAGAACAAATCAATGCAGGCTTCTAAATCCAGTAAATCCTCCTCCTGGCTCCAGAGGGATACCCTCTGTCCTCCATCCCTCCACCCCAGCTCTAGGTATCTCTCCTTCTCCAGGTCCTTCTCCCCTCCACCCCTGTGCCCTACAACCTTAGTCTTCACACTTGCTTCCACGAGCAGGAACCACATCTTACTTGGGTCCATTCTCCTCAATGCCTCCAGTAGGGCCTGCACTGTGTGAATGTTTGTAAATGCTTGGCAGTGATGGCCCACTGGGGCGGTATTAGGCTTGGACAATAGTCGGGCATCCCCCAAGCCCCTGAGTGTAGAGGCTTGATCCCGAGTCTCATGTTAATGGATGAAGGATGAAATTTAATGCAATTCTGGTGTCTGAAGGTGGAGCCTTGGGGAGTGATTACATTGGAGTAGGTTGTTGGGGTGGGGCCCCTATGATCAGATCACAGTGCTTTACAAGGAGAGACAGCTTGATGAGTAGGCAGTGAGCATGCTCCCCTCTCTCCATTTCCTGGCTTGCCATGGGCTCCTTCCTCTGCATGCATTGTCAGCCTCCACCCTCCTCAGATGCCAGAGCAATGGGACACCCAATCTTGAACTGTGAATCTCCAAAACCATGAGTAAAAGCAAACTTCCCCTTGATTAGTTAGCTCTTCTCAGTTATTTCACTTGTAGCAACAAAAAGCATGGAGCATTCATTGTGAATATAGTGCCTTAAGGACCAGTTCCAACCGAACCTCACCAGAGGTGATTGTTTCCTTGGAAGACCTATAGAAATTTCATTTCTGTGACTCTTGTAACCAAATCCAAGAATTTTATAAATTTGGGTCCTTCCATCTTTCAAATCAAGAGAAGGAACATGCTGGGCTCACCCAGGGGAGCAGTGCGTTGGAGCCTAGTTGACCCTGACATCTTGGTGGTAGTAGGAGGAAAGTCCACTGGGGCTGAGCTCTGAGGTCATCTTCTGACTAGGGCTGGGCCTGACCTTGCCAGGGGCCTGCCAAGAAGCTAATAAATACAGCTGTTCTCACTGTCCTACAACAACTGGACCTAAGATAATGAGACAGCAGATCGAGGACCATGGGTAAGCCAAGGTCCACATGCCAAGTGACATACAGACAAAGCCCAGAGGCAGGATCCAAGTCATTGTCCCAAAGAAGAAGCCAGAGCCCAAGCAGTTCTGGTGTGAACAAAGATAGGAAAGACAGAGTGGAGAGGAACTGGGGCTATATTCCCAGACCAGGAAGGACATGGCATGGAAAAGAGCAGCCTGGCTTAGAAGGGTGAAGTAGACAGAAAGCAGTGGCGGTGAGAAGCAGAGGTAGGAAGCAGTTCTTAGAATCTCATACATTCAGGCCGGCAGCGCGGCTCACTAGGCTAATCCTCCACCTTGCGGCACTGGCACCCCGGGTTCTAGTCCCAGTCAGGGTGCCGGATTCTGTCCCGGTTGCTCCTCTTACAGTCCAGCTCTCTGCTGTGGCCCAGAAGTGCAGTGGAGGATGGCCCAGGTCCTTGGGCCCTGCACCCGCATGGGAGACCAGGAGGAAGCACCTGGCTCCTGGCTTCGGATGCGAAATGCGCCAGCACAATGTGCCGGCCGTAGCAGCCACTTGGGGGGTGAATCAACGGAAAAAGGAAGACCTTTCTCTCTGTCTCACTCTCTCTCTCACTGTCTAATTCTGCCTGTCAAAAAAAAAAAAAAAAAAAAGAATCTCATACATTCATTCAATAGATATGTATTGAGTTGCTACTGTGGGCCAGGCAACAATATAAAGGCAATAGGCAAGTTCCTGCCATTTTGAAGTTTACTAATTTATAGTAAAAAACTGAACTAAGGGGCTGTGAGAGACAGAGTTGAATTCTGCCCGGTGTCCTCTCTGACAAGAGCCACTGTTAATCTCCAAACCCCAAATTCCTCTGATCTTTTCAGCAGCACCACATACAAAGATGCATCAAGCAGTCGATGGAAAAGTGGGATGAAAAGATAAATTTATTTTGCTGTAAAATATTATGAAATCTACGCTTATTTTTTCCATAACACATATTTCCATGAACTCTTTGAAGACCCCTCGTACACACCCCCAATTACCCTCTGACACACACCCTCGCTCAGACTTGCTCTTTATCCCACCAGCATGCCAATCTTGTTCCTAATTTAGCCCCGTGAATACACCAGGTTGTCAGTTTGCTATTCCCTAATCCCCTCTCACCATGGCAATTGAAACTGATGATTGCAATATTGCTGAGTTCCTTGTTCTACGGTCTATTGTGCACAGAGTGGAGGTAATCACCGCCACAGCTGGCTTACAGGAGCTCATGCAGCCAGCGCTGAGTAAACAACACTCCCTGCCTCTACTCCAACCCTGTATATTTCAACAGGCACCTATGCAACCCTTATGACAGGACATGAGAACGGATCCCTGTCCTCTGGCACTCAGAGTGCAGTGGGAAAGGCAGGCCTCCATGGGTTATTCCAGCAGCATTGAAGGAGGCCACCTAAAGCGGGTGAGGAATGAGGGCCACACTGGGGCACCTTTCCAGAAGGGATGATGCCTGAAGAGTCTGGAAGAAATGTAAGAGGAAGTAGACGCTTGAGGGTGTGAGGAGTCCCCCAAGCTGGCAGGACAGTGGGAGGCAGCAACAGCAGAGTGGGCCAGAATACACACAGATCCGGGCTGCTGGAGTCCACATAGAAAGTGGAGAGTGGCAGGAGATGAAGCTGTAGAAGACGCTGGGGCCAGCTCCTGGAGGACCTCGTCAGCCAGGCTGAAAAGCCGGGGGTGATTCAGAAGCTGATGGAAAGTCGCCGAGGGATGCTTCACAGAAAAGGAGGCCAGCTGATGGTTGTGGCAACAGTTCCAGGGAGAGCCCGGGAAAGGATGGTTTAAGCAGGTCACCCGACACAATTGTTGGGGCCCTCCAAGGACACATCAAGCCGGGATATCTGATGGTATGACTCACAAGGGTAGCTTTCCAATAAGCTACCCCTGCTCTTAAAGTTTAAGAGCCACTGAACAAGATAAGAGTCCACATAAAGGTGCTAACCAATGCACTTGGCTTAGAAAGTCAGGCTTTATGCCCTTCTCCAACAGGTATATTCTTTAGAAAATTCGGAAAAGAGAACTGTGGAAAATGGACATCCCAGGCATCACACCTTTACAGCAAAGCCTCCTGTTCCTTGTAGATCCCATCACATTGATTATGCATTCTTTCAGGATGTAATCCACTCATGGGTACACATTTTGTTGGCTCAACTAGAGTTTAAGCAGAAAGGGATATAGGACAGCAACTGACATTTTGTGGAGTCTCCTTCAATATCAGAAACAGAGGAAGTGGTCAAAAAATGTCAGTTCCCTGTTTTATTTTTCTTCCGTCACTCAGGCTACAAAAAAAAAAAAAAAAAGTCACATCCCATTTGATTGGAGGGTGCAATTTAGCTTACTGAGAGCTTTCATGGATGTGATTTCATTTTCTTCTCACAACAACCCTACATGGGAAACAGGGCAGAAATTCTGTACCTTGTTGATAGATGGGGAAATGGAAAATCAGACAAGTTAAGTGGCTCAATGGGAAGCATTTTTTCCACAACCCTTCAAGTCTCTGCCCAGGTCCTGAGGAATGAAATTGCTACCCACATTGTCAACCCCCTCAGGAGAAGGAGTCACCGTCAGGACATTTCCTGAGCTACGTTTAGGGATGGTGGGTGTGCCATGTGGTCTCCCTCTGCCAAGTTGTTCATTTTCTCCATAGAGTTGTAGGTGTGTTTGGTAAAAAACTTATTCTGATTTAATCAAAAGGAACTAGATAACTGGAAGCCAGCTCCATTGCTCTCAGAGGGCTTTGAGTTGGGGTTTGGAGCACTTGTTCAACCATCAGTGGAGCTCGTAGTTTTTTGTTTCCCATCTATTGATTCTTTGTCAGAGAACCCAGTGAGAGTGGGGTGAGAGGAGGAGCTCCATGTAGACCTAACAACTAGACTCCCAAGTTGATCACACTAACAACTAACCCTGGGTAATGCAATGACTCAGCTGCCAAGCAACACTTGAACCCATGGCAACTGCTTCTAGATCCAATGTGCTTTTCCCTATACTGCGTGGCTGCACCCTGGAAACCACACCTTGCAGGAACTCAATCAATTCTTGTTAACACTCTCACCCCAGACAAGCGGCTTTGAAAAAGAGCTGTTTTAGGCAATGCGATCAGCCTTTTGCTGTCGTTCATTAAGGGTTTAGCAGCTCGGTATTGATTTCCTTGCAGCTGCCTCTGAACTTTAATTCCTGCAGGAGAAAAACAAGGCTTTGTCTGTGACATTTCCTGTCCAAGTGGCGAGTAACAACCATTCCTGGGATGCTGATTTCCCCAGCGATGCTGCAAACCACAGGATGCCTGCAATATGTCCTCTGTCTATTCCAAAGACTGATTTCTATAACTGCAGGATGTCCCTTCAAATGTGAGCGGCAGCTCCACCTCAATCCTAAATCAGCAATGCTCTCAAACCTAAGCTTTCAAATATCCAATGATCGCTTTCCTTCCTCAACCAGACTTGGAGCTACAGGCTTTAGGAAGGTGCTGTCTTGTGTTTATATCGTGTTTGTCACATCCCAGTTTCTCTTAGAGGTTGATTCCTAGAAATTGTTAAGGATCTTAACAGTCTTCCCTTCTAGTGTCTCTCTGATATTGTATCCTCTCTACAACATCCCCACCAAGTGGCCATTCTGGCTTTGTTTGAACACCTCTAAGGACAAGAATCTCACCCCCTCTATCGGAAAGATCCAAGAGGTAAAATATGCTTCATTGTGTAGAATCAAAATCTGCCTTTCCACTAGACTCTCAGCATATCCCAGCAACTAGCCAGAACAGGAATCCATCAGACTACCATTGACTATCACATTACCTAGCACACCATCATGCTTGATACTGACTAAACTTATGATGAGTGAAGTCAACAATTATTAGGCATCTACCCAAGGATATGTATTATAGGAGAATACCGTGGAATCCTCAGATAGGAACAAACCCTGTCAATATGGAACAACATATGGTTGTGTCACTCTAAGTTTAGACACTTGAGTCTAAATAAGTATAGTCCACAATCTCTCAATATTCTGTGAGTCTATAAAGAGATGGGGGATTTGCTGTGCATTTTAACTCATGATGGGGTAAGAACTGAGTGGAGCCCATGCTGTTGAGAGGTAGTATCTTACAATGGTGCCACTTACTAGCTGAGCAACCTTCAGCACTAAGTCAGTTCTTCTGGGTTTCCATTTCCATATGTGTGAAGTGGGCTGATAATAATTCTTACCTCTTGGCATTGCTGTGAGGGTTGAGTTAATACAAGCTAGGTACTTGTGATACATATCAGCTGCTCTTCACACTGTTGCTTGCCCCAGACATCTGTGAAGGATAGATGGTGTCTTTCCCTGCCAGATTCCTGTTCCTCATCACTGAAGACCTGGATCAGATTCACAACACCTGTGTGGGTGAAGAACCCACTTCTGAGGCAGCCCCTCTGCAGCCTCTCATTCCAAATAATTGAGTCTGAGCTCCTACTGTGGGACAGGTATTGTGCTGTATTGATCTGAATATTTTCTCATATTTATCTCATGAAGTGAGCCTTGCTCTCCCCATTTTTATAGGCCAAGAAACTGAGGCTCAGAGAGGTTAAGTAACTTCCCAGGGACATACAACTAATCAGTGGCAGAACTGAGACCCAGTCTTAGAGTTTCCTACTCCAGAGCCTGTTTCTCTCCACCTTTTCATACTTTCATAAAATAGGCAAGTCCCTTCACTTGCAAGGGGAGAGTAGAATCTGACAAGACACTTCCCACCAGAGAAGCAAGCTTCATGTAACCGCTGAAGAAGCCAGGAGAGCTCCGCTCCCAGCACACCCCTTCTATCTCTGCAGTGAGAAAGCATGGAAGTAAGTGATTCCAATGCTGATGGCTCCTCAGACTACAATGACCCCAGTGGCCAAGGCAACTTGCCTGGTGGGGCAGGGCTCAGAGTGACAACTGGTACCCAATCCTGGTTCCAAATCACAGCCACAGGAATGGCATTTTGAGAATGGATATTGGGGTTTCTCCTCTACCAGCCAGAACCCCTCACCATCCTTTAAATTGTCATATTCGTGTTTGGCACAGTGGTTAAGACAGCTTGGGATACCTGCATCCTATAGCAGAGTGCCTGTGTACAAGGCACGGATCCCCTACTGCCTATCCAGTTTATAGCTAATGCAAACTCTGAGATACTACAGACGATGGTTCAAGTATTTGGGTCTCTGCCACCCACATGGGAAATCTGTGTTGAGTTCTGAACTCCTGGCTTCAGCCTGGCACAAGCCCAGCTGTTGTGAGCATTTTGGGAAGTGAACCAGTGAGTGAGAAATCTCTCTCTCTTTCTCTTTCTGCTTTTCAAATAAAATGAATAAATAAATTTAAACAGTCAGTCATATTCAGATGGTGTCTTTCCACTTTCTGGTTTTGGCCTGTATTTCAAGCCCTGGCCCAGTAGCTGGGGTCCTGGGACACTTCATAAAAGCTTGTTCTCTCATGATCCTACTCCTCCACACCACCCAGAATAGACCTCTGTGGCTCACTATTGACCTAAGCTATAGCCACTCTGCAAATGGGTTAGTGCCCTACTATCATCAGGGATGGTCTGAAAGGAGACTCATCACTCACCCCACCAACAATTCTTGCCTCAGCCACAAAGCCAAAAATAGGTGATGGCAACAAGAAGGAAGACACAAGACAGGAAAACTAGATGGGAGGCTTTTGCAATTGTCCAGGTGAAATGTGACAAGTGGATCAGAAAAAGGGTGGTAAGGCTAACGAGTAAGAAATAGCTGACAGTGTTGAAAAAGGAAGGCAATGACCAGCAGCATGTAGGTCACCAGTATTCTTGGGACATTGTGGCAGGCAGTTTTTAAAATTCTCCCAATAACACTCACAGCCTGCTGTTCATGCACTGGTACCCACACAATCCCCTACTTCATTGTGGGCTGGACTTTATGATTTATTTCTGACAAAATATGATAAAAACGATGGGATGTCAATTTTGAGATTAGGTTACCAAAACTGGTTCCATCTTCCTGGTTTTCTCTCATTCACTATTGGAAAGTAGGTGCCATGATATAGAGAGGCCCTTGTGGTAAAGAGCAAGGAGAGGGGTAGTCATATGTCCTAGTGGTTAAGACCCTATCAGGGGCTCCGAACCCTACAGCCGCCGCGATGTTGATGCCCAAGAAGAATCGCATTGCCATTTACGAACTCCTCTTCAAGGAGGGGGTGATGGTAGCCAAAAAGGACGTGCACATGCCGAAGCACCCGGAGCTGGCGGACAAGAACGTGCCCAACCTCCACGTCATGAAGGCCATGCAGTCGCTCAAGTCTCGAGGCTACGTGAAGGAGCAGTTCGCGTGGAGACACTTCTACTGGTACCTCACCAACGAGGGCATCCAGTATCTCCGGGACTACCTCCACCTGCCCCCTGAGATCGTGCCTGCCACCCTGCGCCGCAGCCGACCCGAGACCGGCAGGCCCAGGCCCAAAGGTCTGGAGGGGGAGCGGCCTGCGAGACTCACAAGAGGGGAAGCCGACAGAGACACTTACAGACGAAGCGCTGTGCCCCCTGGTGCCGACAAGAAAGCCGAGGCTGGGGCTGGGTCAGCAACTGAATTCCAGTTTAGAGGCGGATTTGGTCGTGGACGTGGTCAGCCACCCCAGTAAAGATGGAGGGGATTATTTTGTGTTAAATAAACTTGTAGCCAGAAAAAAAAAAAAAGACCCTATCAGAGTGCCTGGGTTAGATTCTTGGCTCTGGCCCTCAATCCGAGCTTCCTGCCAATGCAGACCCTGGAAGACAGAAGGTGATAGCTCACATAGCTGGGTGTCTGCCACCCACATGGAAGACCTAGGTCAAGTTTCTGGCTCCCAGCTTCAACCTAGCACAGATCTGGCCATTGCAGGCATTTGGAGAGTGAACCAGAAAATAGGACATTTCTCTCCCTCCCCTCCCCCTCTCCCTGTCTCATATAATTTTTAAAAGTTATTTTAAAAAGACCTAAATGAAAGATCTCCGCGAGTGAGATCACAGTGGAAAGAACAGGTCATCAAAGAAGGAGGTACCTTTCTCTGAAGGGAGGAGAGAACTTCCACTCTGACTACAACCTTGTCTAAATATGATCAGAGTCGGTGAACTCAAAAGGCTTCCATAGCCTTGGAAACTCATGACAAGAGCCTAGGATGATTACTGATGCCATAAACAAGAGTGTCAATTTGTTAAGTCAACAACAGGAGTCACTGTGCACTTACTCCTCATGTAGGATCTTTGTCCTTAATGTGCTGTACATTGTGATTTAATGCTATAACTAGTACTGAGACAGTATTTTTCACTTTGTGTTTCTATGTGGGTGCAAACTGTTGAAATCTTTACTTAATATATGCTAAACTGATCTTCTGTATATAAAGAGAATTGAAAATGAATCTTGATGTGAATGGAAGGGGAGAGGGAGTGGGAAAGGGAAGGGTTGCGGGTGGGAGGGAAGTTGGGGGGGGCATTGTAACCCATAAGCTGAACTTTGGAAATTTATATTCATTAAATGAAAGTTTAAAAAAATTATTTTAAAGTAAAAAAGAGCTAGGAAATGGCTGCAGCCTATACCCAGCAAGGAAGTGAATTCTATCAACAACAACCACATGAGACAACTTGGGATGGATTTGCTTCCCATTGACTCCTGAGGCTGCAGCCTCAGCTGAAGCTTTATTGAGTATTTGGGAGAGACTCAGAGCCAGAGGAGCAACAAAGCTGCTCTGAGTCTACTCTCCTGCAGAAATAGAGCTGATAACATTTGTTGTTCAAGAAGCCAACTTTGAGGGTAATTAGTTGCACAGCCATAGATAACCAATGCAACAGAGAAATGAACAAGGTACGGTTTTTCAATATACAAGGAGTTTGGACATCTAGGGTAAAGAAGAGAGATGGTACCCATGGTACCCATGTTGTTATCATGGGAATTACATGGATGTTGATGTCTGGAAATCCAAGTGATAGGGAAAGTGTTGAAAAAAAAGAAACCAAAATGAGCTATGGCCATGTTAGTCTTGAAACACTTGAGAGACACACAAAAGGATGGGACCAAAAAAATAGCAGGATTTATGACTTTGGAGCTTAAAAAAATTTTGGCAGGCAATAACAATTTGGGAATCATGAAGCTCCTCCTTCTGGACCCACCCGGAATAAATTTATTTCCTCACCCACATGAGAGTTTTTGAAGGAATTTAAAAAGACTTTTCATGTCTCCTATGAGTGTGCCTTAAGCATAGCCACATTCTTTCACTTTTTCTCAGATACTTTGATTCTGAATACACAGACTGCCTCTGAACTTGTCAGATAGAAGTTATAGTTCACTTGCTCTATTTGTAATTGAGTGAATGTGGGTAAGTTATTTAATTTTTGATTCTCTCCTTTTTAAAACAGGGTTGTTGATAAAATGATCCATGAAAAATATTTGGCAATATGTCTAGCACATGGTAAGTACTCCATAAAAGTGAAAATAAGGCTACTTCCAAAGTTTAGGGGCTAGCACTGTGGCACAGTGGGTTAAAGCCCTAGTGTGCAGTGCTGGCATTCCATGTGGGTGCCAGTTCCAGTTCCCACGCAGACGCAGGGGCCCAAGGACTTGGGCCATCTTCTACCGCTTTCCCAGGCCATAGCAGAGAGCCAGATCAGAAGTGGAGCAGCTAGGTCTCGAGCTGGCGCCCATATGGGATGCCAGAGCTTCAGGCCAGGGTGTTAACTCGCTGAAAGTTTTTTTTTTTATTTTTTATTTTTTGACAGGCAGAGTGGACAGAGAGAGAGAGAGAGAGAGAGAGAGAGAGAAAGGTCTTCCTAGAGAGAGAGAGAGAGAGAAAGGTCTTCCTTTTGCCGTTGGTTCACCCTCCAATGGCCGCCGCAGCCAGCACACTGCAGCCGGCGCACCGCGTTGATCCGATGGCAGGAGTCAGGTACTTATCCTGGTCTCCCATGCGGGTGCAGGGCCCAAGCACTTGGGCCATCCTCTACTGCACTCACTCCCTGGTCACAACAGAGAGCTGGCCTGGAAGAGGGGCAACCGGGACAGAATCCGGTGCCCCGACTGGGACTAGAACCCAGTGTGCCGGCGCCACAGGTGGAGGATTAGCCTAGTGAGCCGTGGCGCCAGCCTCACTGAAAGATTTAATTTTTATTTACTTGAAAAGCAGAGTTACAGCAAGAGGAGGAGGAGGAGAGGTGGAGAGAGGGAGAAGGAGAGGGGAGAGAGAGAGATCAATCTCCCACCCACTGGTTCACTCCCTAAATGGCAGCAACAGCTGGGGCTGGGCAAGGCCAAAGCCAGGAGCCCAGGGCTTCTTCCTGGTCTCCCACATGGGTGCAGAGGCCCAAGGATTCAAGCCATCTTACACTGCTTTCCCCAGGACATGAGCAGAAAGCCGGATTCAAAGTGGAGCAGCAGGATCTCAAACTGGCGACCAAATGAGATGCAGGAGAAGGCTCAACCTGCTATGCCACAACACTGGCCCCAAGATTTTTGATATTTAATTTTCTGGTAACTGTGTTTTTTAAAGCAAATGAAATGGGAAAATTAATTTTAATAATCTTATTTGATCAATATTATCTAAAATATTGTCATTTTAACATGTAATGAATAGAAAAATGAACTGAGATATCTTTACATCCTATTTTCACTCTAAGTCTTTGAAATCCAATGTATATTTTACATTTACAATACATCCATCTTAATTCAGACACTAAGTTTTCACCAAAAATACCTGATCTGTATTTAGAGTTCATAAAAATATGCAGTTTCAAAAGTAGATTCACATGCCAAATTGTCCCAAACATAGTTATTTTTCCAATAATTGAAGAGTGAAAATGCAGTTTCTCATTTGCACTAGAAATATTTCAAGTGTTCACTCAAAAGCATCATGTGGCTAGTGGTTATTATATCGGACAATATAGATCTAGGACCTATTTTACTTTAAGACTATGTTAGAGGCCGGCACCGCAGCTCACTAGGCTAATCCTCCACCTGCAGCACCGGTACACCAGGTTCTAGTCGCAGTCGGGGCGCCGGATTCTGTCCTGGTTGCCCCTCTTCCAGGCCAGCTCTCTGCTGTGGCCCGGGAGTGCAGTGGAGGATGGCCCAAGTGCTTGGGCCCTGCACCCGCATGGGAGACCAGGAGGAAGCACCTGGCTCCTGGCTTCGGGTCGGCGCAATGAGCCCACCATAGTGGCCATTTGGGGGGTGAACCAATGGGAAGGAAGACCTTTCTCTCTGTCCCTCTCTCTCTCTCACTGTCTAACTCTGCCTGTCAAGAAAAAAAAAAAAAAAGACTGTTAGTTTCTTTATTACTCCTTTTAGTTCAGGACTTTAAAGAAGCAGATGCTAACAAGGGATTTAGTGTACAAAAGATTTATTGAGGGGACCGGCGCTGTGGCATGCTAGGCTAAGCCTCCACCTGTAGCGCCCATAACCCATATGAGCGCCAGTTCACGTCCCAGCTGCTCCTCTTCCAATCCAGCTCTCTGCTATGGCCTGGGAGAGCAGTGGAAGATGGCCCAAGTGCTTGGGCCCCTGAACTGCTGTGGGAGACCTGGAAGAAGCTCCTGACTCCTGGCTTTGTATCAGTTCAGCTCTGGCTATTGTGGCCATTTGGGGAGTGAACGAGTGAACAGAAGACTTTCTTTCTGTCTCTCCTGCTCTCTGTCAGTAACTCTACCTCTCAAATAAATAAATAAAACCTCTTTTTTTTTTAAAAAAAAAAAAAAAAAAGGATTTATGCCAGTGCCGCGGCTCAACAGGCTAATCCTCCGCCTTGCGGCGCCGGCACACCGGGTTCTAGTCCCGGTCGGGGCGCCGGATTCTGTCCCGGTTGCCCCTCTTCCAGGCCAGCTCTCTGCTGTGGCCTGGGAGTGCAGTGGAGGATGGCCCAACCCCATGGGAGACCAGGAGGAAGCACCTGGCTCCTGCCTTCGGATCAGCGCAGTGCACCGGCCACAGTGGCCACTGGTGGGTGAACCAACGGCAAAGGAAGACCTTTCTCTCTGTCTTTCTCTCTCTCACTATCCACTCTGTCAAAAAAAAAAAAGGATTTATTGCAAAGACACCTATATGTAAATTGGAGAAGGAGCTAGAGGAGGCTGGGAGAGTGAGTCTAATGATGTGAGGACAGAGTTAAGGAAGAGGGAAGAGGGTGGGGAGCCAAGAGCCTTAGGCTGCAATGAAGACCCAAGGAAGTCTCTGCAAAGCTGAAAGGACACTGTGTAGCAACTCTGTAGGCCATATGGCCAACACAGTTCTCAGCAAACTAAAGTCCAGTTGTTGACAGAGTATGTTTCTTTCTGGCTCTAAAGAATTTATTTCCCTTCCTTTTCCAAATATTAGAGGCCACTTGCATTCCTTGGTTTATGGTCCCTGCTTCCACCTTCAAAGCCAGCCATGGTGGATCAACTCCTTTTTGTGTCACATTTCTCTAATTCCTTTTTCCATCTGCAGTTCTCACTTTGACCACAGCTGGAGAAGAATCTCCAACTCTTAAGGGGTCATATAATTAGATCACCACCCCCACCCCCACCACCTCTAGTAATCCATGATACTCTCCCCCTTTCAGTGTCAGCTGATTGACAACCTTAATTCCATCTGCAAATTTAATTCCTTTTTGCCAGGAAAGGTGACATATTCACCAGGTCCAGAGATTAGCACATGGACATTTTTGGGTGCATGGGTCATTATTGAACCTGCTACAGGAGTACCAAGAGTGCTCATTAGAGGAGTCTCATTTCTTGCAGGAATGGGCCTGCTTTAGGTTATCACACTCCTTGAGCAGGAGAAAAGAAAGTTGCATTCTTATAGTTGTCATACTCCCCTGCTTTTCAAATTTTATTTATTTATCTTATGTATTTGAAAATCAGAGAGAGACAGAGAAGACTCTTCCATAAGCTGGTTCACTCCTGTAAATGCCCTCGAGAGTCATGGCTGGACCAGGAACTCAATCCAGGTCTCCAGTGTGGATGGCAGAGACTCAATTACCTGAGCCATCATGGGTTGCCTCCTGGAGTCTGCATTAGCAGGAAGCTAGAATTAGGAGAGGTGTCAGGACTCTAACCCAGGCATTCGACATGGGATTCTGACGTCCCAAGAAGTGTCATGATCACTTCACCAAACATTTGCTAAATTTTATTTAATAAAAGAGAGAAACTGAGACAGATCCTCCATCTTCTTGTTCACTTGCCAAATGCCCACAACAGTCAGGCAGGTCTGGGCCAGGCCAAAGCCAGGAACCTAGAACACAATCCAGGACTCCAACATGAGTGGCATGGACCCAAGTACTGCCATCATCTGCTGCCTCCCAGGGTGCACATTATCAGGAAGTGGAATCAGAAGTAGGAACAGGACTCAAACCCAGCTACTCTGATATGGGACACAGGTGTTTCAAACAGCATCTTTACCACTGTACCAAGTGCTTGCCCTTGCTTTTCATTTTTTAATCAATAAACAATAATAATAATAATCTTTTGATTTTGCCATACCATCAGAAAGCTAGCTGCATTTAAAAGAAAATTCTTAGGAGACTGATAAAAGAGAATAAGAAAATCCCATCAAAACTGACAGGGAGAAAAGACTTGGGAACTGTCTGATTCTGAAATGACTGAGATGCCTGAATAGCTGTTAGAGATAACCTTTAACACAGATAATCACAGGTAATAAAAAAAAAAAAAAAACCTCCTGCCAAAATACAGGAATTAAGAGATTTCAGTAATCAATAAAACACACACCAAAGGCTTGGACTCTCCCCCCATTCATATTTTGGTCTTGATGGACTTCTCATGAGTGCTGACTCCAGTCCTGAGCAGACGGGCACTGTCGTCCCCCTCTCTATATTCTCACTGTGAAGGCAGAAAGAGGCTTTTGTGGTTTCAGCTAAAGGAAGACCAGCTTGGCAATTGTTCCCCAAACATCAGCTTTCAATGGTTGCAAGAGATGAAACGGTAGGAAAGGAGAACAGGCATCTGCCAAGAATGTCCCCAAGTACAGCAGAAAGGACAAGGGTCTGCGGTCCCTGGCCTGAGTCTGAAACAACTCTGACTTCAACTCACCGTATGGACTTCTTTTGGGGACTTATTTATCTCTGTGGGCCTCTGCTTTCCTCTGCAAGACAGAGTAATGATGTTCACCTCATATTGGCTGCTGTGAGAGCTCAAAGGCATCTGTGAAGGCAACGAATACAAAGTTGATGCACACTGGGTACGCCAATGTCAGAGCATGTCAACAGCAGTTAACAAGTGAGGCAAACGGTAGCTAAGGAATGAGAGAGGGAGACACAAAGAATCCATGCAGCTGTGACCCACAATCCACTCATGGAGTAGTCAGGCTGCAAGATGGCCCACAAGGATTCATGGCTCCTGGGGTTCACCTCCTGATGGATGTCACTTGCAACCAGAAGCCAGAAACTCAATCTGGGCCTCCCAAGTAAATGGTATGAGCCCAACTACTTAAGCCATAACCACTGCCTCCCAGAGTGTGCATTGGTGGAAAGATGGAGTCAGGAGCCAGAGCTGGGAATCAAACCCAGGTACTCTAATGTGGAACATGAGCATCTTAACCAGTAGACCCAATGCCTGCCCCTGTGTGTGCTGTTCAGCTGATACATTTGGGGCCAATGAACTATGTGGCAGATGACCTTGTGAATTGTCTAATTACCTTATCAGGAAAAAATGGAAACAAGCATGAGAGGCAAAACTCTGTACAGTGTACTCTGGTCTTGATTCTAACACTTAATAACCATGTAAACTGAAGCCTCGAGTTTTCTCTTTGCAAGATGAGGATAAGAATTCCATTTGACATATGTAACAAGAGCTATGAAAATATTTACACATTTGACTCCATAATACTGACTCTGATATTCTAAGGCAAGGAAACAACCTGAAATACGTAGAAACCATTATGCACAAAGATGTTCCTCACAGCATTATATACACCAGTTTTAAGATGAAAAAATAGCAATATAGAAATAACTAATACCATCATCAGTGTTCTAGCATGTTACACACTGTCTCTTACCAGTTGCCACTAAGAGAAGTTAAGTCACGTTCCTTAGATTGTGCAATGATGAATTTAATAAAAATTATTAGACTTCATACTTATATAGCATTTACTAGGCACTTCTTCTAAGTGCTTTTTATGTAATAAGTCATTGAAATCCTAATTCGTCTAACTCCCCAGTACTTACAGTTATTAAAAACAATTCTGTGGATCAAACATTGTGCTAAAGACTTTAGATACGATGCCTTATTTCTCCCTTACAACAGGATATAGCATGTCTATTGTCTGATCCATTATGTGGATAAAGAAATTGAGGCTTTGAGGATGAGTTGGCCATTATTATATTTATTTCTGCTATGTTTGAATATCTGTACCTCTGAACTCAGAAATTTTGTCCCCAAAGTCTTACATTAATGATACTAGGAGGGTGGAAACTTCAACTACCTGTTCCACGGTGGAGCCCTTGGGAAGTGATTAGATTGGAGCAGCTCATGAGGTGGAGCCCCCGTTGGCTTTATAAGAGACAAAGAGAGATATGTGCTCTTGTCTCTTGTCATGCAGCACCCTGTGCCACTTCAGGACTCTGCCAGCAAAACCAACATCATCAGAGGGTGAACCAATGGTTCCTTCCCAGTGTGGACTGAGATCCTTCAAAAGAGTGAGCCAAAATAAATCTCTTTCTTTATAAAGTTAGCCTGTCACAGGTATTTTACTATGGTGATGAAAAGCTAGTACAACCTCACTGGAGGAAAGATTTGGTTGGTATAAAGAACATACTGCTAGGTTTTTGGAAGAGATGATGAATTAAATGTGCCATGGGTACAGAAACAAAACCCTTGACCTCATGGAATAGGACTTAGAGTGTAACAGAAAGGGTGAGTAATAAACATATATGCATGCCTGGACAATTTCAAGTAACATAGGCCCTGGCACTGATAGAAGCAATGTGTGTGATACACACACACACGCACACACACACACACACACACACACACACACACCACATGAGGGTTCTTCAAGAAGTTCATGGAAATAGAATTAAAATATCAGTTAATTGTTGCAAAAAGCTTTAGAAATCTGTTTATATGAGGGGTCTTCAAAAACTGAACGGAAAATACATAAGTTTGAAAAAAACTACTCATATATTTCAATTTTTTACATCAAAACAAACTTGTGCTTTAGTTCTATTTCACCATGCCCTTTCTAAAATATTCTCATAGATAGTCAGCTTGAGATTAGCACAAGAAAATAAAGACAAACAGAAAGGATAGGGCATGTTGGCATGGGACAC
This sequence comes from Oryctolagus cuniculus, assembly GCF_051225735.1. Taxonomy (NCBI): domain Eukaryota; kingdom Metazoa; phylum Chordata; class Mammalia; order Lagomorpha; family Leporidae; genus Oryctolagus; species Oryctolagus cuniculus. Next base: position 17,102,420 of record NC_142877.1, read on the forward strand.
AGTTGCTATGGTACACAGGGCCATCAAAGCCACTTCTTTGATCAGGTGACATTTGAACAAAGATCCAAAGGAAGAAGGAGTAAGCCATGCACACTGAGAAAAGGCATTCCAGGCAGAGGGAAGCTGAAAATTCCCCAAGGCAGGAGAGTACCAGCATGTTTCAGGACTAACAAGGATGCTGGTGGCACTGAAATGGAATAAGAGGGAAATGAAGTTATCCAGACTGCACAGGCTCTTTTAGGCCATGGCAAAGGTTTGAGTCCTGGCTGTTCCACTTCAGATCCAGTTCCCTGATAATGTATCTGGAGAGGCAGAAGATGATCCAAGTGCTTGGGTCCCTGACAACCATGTGGGAGAACAGGATGGAATCTCAGGCCCTTGGCTTTGGCCCCAAGGGGGTAGAGTGGCTGGCCCAGCTGTTGCAGCCATTTGAGGAATGAACCAGTAGATGGAATCTCTCTATCTCCTTCTCCCTCTATCGCTCTTACCTTTCAAAATAAATAAATAAATCTCTAAAAAATAAATTAAAAAAGATTTTAAAAAGAAAGTGACATGAGTAGCAAGCAAGCATGACTCTATACCTGGGGTAGCAGAGAGGACCATAGCAGAGACAGAGAATTGATGTGGTCATTGTTAGGCAGGGAAGGAAAAGTGTCCCAGTAACTTATGAGGAACCTGGAGAGTAGAGTTAGGGCTAGGGCTGACCCAGACACATGTCAATGGCCACTATGGCAACATCCCTGCACAGCCCCCTGTATAGATGTGGCCAAGCAACAGGTTTATCCACAGAAAAATGTAAATAATTTGACTTAAGGAAAAAAATACAGAATTATGATACTTGCAGCATGATTTCTATGTGAAAAAAAATAAAATTCCAGAAATAAAGACACAATTGAAACTTATCAAAATATAAAACAATGTCAGTATTAAAATACCTGAGTTGTGGATGAGTTTCTATTTTCTCTATTTTGTAACTTGTAGTAAAATATCTATGTAGCTTTTATAATACAAAAAACATCTTTAAGGGATAATAATCCAAAACTTTCTCCCAGAGTTTTCGAAGATTATAGTAATGACTAATATTTGAATAGTTGACAAAGTGATTTTCAGATATGTAATCTCATTTAATCTTCACATCCAATATGCCTTCCCTAGGCACTTTGTAAAAGCCTTTATTATTGCAGTTAGCAAACTGTGTTGCCATGATCTGTTTATATATCTTTTTTATACCATCGACTAAGTACCCCAAATACAAGAACAAAGCATTTTCATTCTTTTTTTTAACAAGTAATACAAGCATGGCATGTGATACCAGCTCAATAAATGCTGGGGATGGATAGAAGGATGAATTGGAAGAAGGAAGGAGGGAGGGAGAGAGGAAGGGAGGGAGAGAGGGAGGTGGACAGATGGAAGGATGTATGGTTAGATGAATGAGAGGACAGAGAGGAGGATAAAGTGTTGAGAAGATGATGGATGGATCAATGGACAAGGAATCAATGATTAATAGATGACTACTTTAAATATGACCATTGGATGGTCCCAATGCCTCATACTTACCACAATCACCCACTACTCCCTTCACTCCAAACTAAATAATTTGAAACCCTCATAAACCATTAACATTCCTCATGACTAAATTTTCCGGTAATTTATTTGTTAGCAAGACAGAGAGAGACACACACAGAGATTCCATTCATTGGTCGACTCCAACAAATTCCAGTGAGGGCTGGGGCTGAACCAAGGCCGAAGCTGAGAGCATGAATTCTACCCAGGCCTCCCACATGGATGGCAGGAATCCCATCACCAGAGCTATCATTGCTGCCTGCCAGGGTTTGCATCAGCAGGAAACTGGAGTCAGGAGCCAGAGCGAGGTGTCAAACCCAAGCACTCTGATATGGGACCCAGGTTTCCGAACTGCTAGACTAAACAGTCACCCCAAATTTGTGATATTCTTTTTTTTAAGATTTGTTTACATATTTGAAAGACACAATTACAGAGAAAGAGAGTGAGAGACACAGATAGAGACAGATCTTCTCTCTGCTGATTCACTCCCCAGGCAGCCACAATGGCCAGGACTAAGCCAACCTGAAGCCAGGAGCCAGGACCTTTATCCAGGTCTCCCACATGGGGGGCAGGGGCCCAAGCACTTGGCCCATCTTCTGCTTCTTTTCCAGACCATTAGCAGAGAGCTGGATGGGAAGTGGAGCAGCTGGGTCATGAACCAGCACCCACACCGATGCCAGCATCACAGGCAGCAGCTCTACCTGCTTCGCCACCAGCCCTCTGATAATCCTGAGGAGTCCCTCATCTTAGCTGTCCTCTCCCATACTTTCATGCCTACACTGTCCTAATTCTTCATTTTTCTTGTCTGTCCCAAACATTTCCACTTAATAGTCAGAGCTCTCCGAGCCAAGAAAATGTGTCTATAGTCTCCAGATCGCTTTCATCCTCTGCACTAAAATAAATCTAGCTCTCACCTATGGCTCCAGTTTCTGGGCAGCTCTCTCAGGAAAGCATTCCATTTTCCCCATCTCTAGGACTTCTCCATGTTAGATACTCTCCTCTGTCCTACTGTCCTATGAACTAGACATGCAGACATACGATCTCTTTATTTCAACAGTTTCCTCCAGGTTATCCAGAAACAGTACACACAAAGCCAGACTGAGTAGATACTTCAGTTTCATTCACATGTTTGGAAAATTTTCATGATTAGATGTTTTCAAGAAATATGAGTATGGCATACTCTGCATATGCATAAGGATCATTTCAGTCTCAAGGCATAGAAAAGCAGCTCCAATTGGCCTAAGTTAATTTTTTTAACTTTTATTTAACGAATATAAATTTCCAAAGTACAGTTTATGGATTACAGTGGCTTTTCCCCCCATAACTTCCCTCCCACTTGCAACCCTCCCATCTCCCGCTCCCTCTCCCATTCCATTCACATCAAGATTCATTTTAAATTATCTTTATATACAGAAGATCAATTTAGTATATATTAAGTAAAGATTTCAACAGTTTGCACCCACACAGAACACAAAGTGCGAAATACTGTTTGAGCACTAGTCATAGCATTAATTCACATTGAACTACACATTAAGGACAGAGATCCTACATGAGGAGTAAGTGCACAGTGACTCCTGTTGTTGACTTAACAAATTGACACTCTTGTTTAAGGCATCAGCAATCTCCCCAGGCTCCAGTCATGAGTTGCCAAGGCCATGGAAGCCCCTTGAGCTCGCCAACTTTGATCTTATTTCGACAATGCCATAGTCAAAGTGGAAGTTCCCTCCTCCCTTCAGAGAAAGGTACCTCCTTCTTTGATGACCTGTTCTTTCCACTGGGATTTCACTCGCAGAGATCTTTCATTTAGGTTTTTTTGTTTGTTTGTTTGTTTGTTTTGCCAGAGTGTCTTGGCTTTCCATGCCTAAAATACTCTCATGGGCTCTTCAGCCAGATCCAAATGCCTTAAGGGCTGGCCTAAGTTAAATGAAAGGAATGTGTTAGTTCATGCAGTTTGAGGCATCCAGCAATGGTCTGGCAGCAAATCATCAAGTGTCTGTCTTCTCTCTCAGGCAGGCTCTTTCTATATGGTGGACCAGAGTACCACTGGTAATCTCATCCTCACGTATGCCCCTAGTCCAAAAACATGCATCTATCAATCACATACAAGAGCTGATATTATATTTGTGACATCTAGAGAAATAGAGCATTATAATTGAGAACCCCAAAAGGAGCATATGAAGTTGAGGGGGAAAGGGGACATGTGAGCTCTCAAGACAAAACCATGTGCATTTATGTCACATCTACTCCATCTCAAAAAAAGGTCAACAGTGCACTGGCCACCTACAGATCAAATAGTTGCTCCTGTTACTTTCATATCTGCGTCACTTTTTAATTTTCATCATCTAAATGGAACATGGTAAAAGAAAAGATGGGGGATTGGTCCTGTGATTGGAAATTCACACATAAAGTTGTTAATCATGGTTTTCTCTAGGGAGAAAAGTAGGAATTGGAAAGGATGGTGTTAGAAGGAAATTTTTTTTGCTATGTATATTTTTATATATTGTTCATTGTTTTTGTGAAGAGTATGAAGGAACTGAAAATCTCCCCATAAAGGAAATAGAATGAATAGTCAGGAGTTTGTTTCAAAGAGAGACTCTGAAGAAAGCAGCAGCAGAACAAAGCTTCCTAAGAAATGCATGGAGATCTACAGGGTCTTGTTCCATGTCCTTGTTCTTGGAACCCAAAACCAGGCACAAAGCAAACAATGGCAATATCTGTGCTTCCTTTCCAAAACTTAAAAGCTGTCATGGAGCTGAGGGAAAACTGTTGTTTTTATTAGTGTTATATTTGTCTACTGTTTAAATATACATTCTAGTGAAATAGGAATTAATTTGAACTTGGAAATTACATTCACTTCCTTTGAACAGTATGCTGATAAATTTACAGTTAAGTTGAGTCTAAAATATTTTTATGCTTTAAAAAATATCATATAATATCAGAAAAACTGGCCAACATTAAAATGGGAAAAGACCAAGCTGGGAATTAACTTTTCCTCCAATTTGATAATTATTGAATTCCTGTGGATGTACGTTCCAGTTGAATTATCAACCTTGTCTGGACAGAATGAGAATGATTAAAAAAAAAGCTCAGAAGTCAAATTGGGTGAGTGATGATATACAATGTTGGTACATTTTGGAATGGGGAAAAAGTGAATGATATATTTGAGTGTCATTAATGCTGTCATTGATGAGAAATGAGGTCACTAAATCTGACAGTGTGTTCATGATTTGGGAGCCAAATCGCTATGGAATATAAAATTAAGAAAGAGAGATAGAGACAGCATATCTAATCCATGTGGGAGAATCCAATCAGTTTCCCAGGACACAGCACATTTGCTGAGAATTATTATGTTTAAAGATCATCAATATTGTATACTTTAGGATCATGCTTATTTTGAAAGAGTAGGGTGCTCATTTTAGTAGCACATATATATTTTGAAAGAGTAGGAATAAATTGAGAAAGCATAGTTTTATTGAGACCACCTGATGTTAAAGAATTTTACACTAATCTGAGTGTATTTGATTTCGTAAAGCATAATATTTGTTCTTGTCTTGATCCCCCATGAATGTGGAGGATAGAAAGACAGATAAACAAATGTTTAACATTCCTGACTAGACCAGACCTTTGCGCACTATTCAATACTCCGCTGCTTGCAGGGAAAGTTGCATAATTCCTTTCCACTCAAAGAACAGGAAGGCCGGCGCCGTGGCTCAATAGGCTAATCCTCCACCTTGCAGCGCTGGCACACCGGGTTCTAGTCCCGGTCGGGCGCCGGATTCTGTCCCGGTTGCCCCTCTTCCAGGCCAGCTCTCTGCTATGGCCCGCGAGTGCAGTGGAGGATGGCCCAAGTGCTTGGGCCCTGCACCCCATGGGAGACCAGGAGAAGCACCTGGCTCCTGCCTTTGGATCAGCCGGCAGGGTGAACCAATGGCAAAGCAAGACCTTTCTCTCTCTCTCTCTCTCTCACTGTCCACTCTGCCTGTCAAAAAATAAAAAATAAAGAACAGGAAAGTGTAATCTTCTACAGATACTCTCAGAGACCCCTCCTATTTTAAACTCTGTTAACAACAAGTCTATCCAAAGAGATGTTTATACTGTACTTATCCAAGGGGCCAAGAAGAATAGAAGGAATTCCAGGATTAAAGTCAAGAAACAGTTACATTAAATGGCTTATTACAAACCAGATGCTTAAAACATAACTTCTGTGCAAAGGGCAAGGGGTTCATTTTTCCCAAGCCCTCATTTCCAAAGGACTCCAAACAGTTTTGCATTACCTTCAATGGACTGGTTACACCTCCAGTCATTGAGCTGACAAATTGTTCATCATACAAATACAGCTTTAATTTTTGTCTCATTACCAGGCCCCACCATCTGTAATGTGCCATGAATTAATCCTGTAATTAAGTTGTGAAGAACATAATTATATTGCATTTTATTCTTTGAGTACTAAAGTGTTGCTAATTTGTTCATTGTACTCCTCTTTCATGATCTATGAATTTGAAGCCCTCTTTCAGCAGGTAGGGTTTTTTTTTTTTCAGTGTCCAACACAAAGAAAACAAAAGGGGGGGGGGATAGAGATCTGTTCTCAAAGAGCCATGGTCACTAAAATAAATGCAAAGACAGTTCAAGCAACTGAAAAAAAGTGGAATGGATGAGAATAGGGAGTGGAGGAGACTGTTACAGACTCAAGAGCTTACGCCCTATTAAGAAGGAGCAATGGCAGTTTAGCACCAGCTGTTTCCCAGTGGAAAGGCAGGCCCAGGATTACTAGATCTTGCAATATTTTCAAGATATGCCATAAATCCAGATTTTCCATGAAATCTCCTAGTTTTCAAAGGCTGGCTGAATTTTTTTATTACATTCTTTATGCCAGATCTGTCTTCCAGAGTTAGCCTTTGGATCACCAGCTTGGACCTATAATACAACTGCAGGTAAAAGGCCAGTTGTAAAGCATTTAAAAGTCTGTGGCAATTTGATGGTCCTCCTAGGAGAAGCTGGACATGGTCCGTGGTTAATGGCATCTGTGTACTATGTGCTAACTGGTGCTCATGATGTTTTAAAAGTGTGGCTCTCTCTGTTTTAGAAAACTTGTGTAAATCATAACATCATCTTTTGGAATTCGTAAACTTTTTCAAGTATAATGTTATCAGGAAAAAAAGCAAGTAAATTCTTAATTATTGATTGTTCTTAATAAATTGAAATAAGCAGAGAAGTTGGGTTAAGGACTACAAAAATGCAGAACTGGGACCTCAACAAAATGATAATGGATGAAACTATAAGATTTCAAAGAGTAAAGTATACCCATTTACTTGTTCAACACACATTTGTTGAGTAACTACTATATATACATCATGCTAAGAGCTAGGCATGCATATGTTATTTAAACTTAAGACAACCCATGTCTTAGTTTGGGTTCCTGCAGAAACAGAATCTGAGATCAAAATTAAAGTGCAAGTTTTTTATTTGGAAGATGATTTCAGGACACACTGGGAGGGAGGTGGAGAAGTGAAACAGAGAGGAGAAAGAAGTAGTAAATGATGTGACATCACAAGCAATTTAAGCTAAGACCCTCTGGAGAGCTCTGGGATACTGTATAAAACACACACTTCAGAGTTATCCTATTTAAGGAGTGAGGGGCCCGGGATATTTATACAATAACTCCCTTCAGTCACTGGCTGAAGGCCGCTCCCAAGAAACATTAGTTTTTTGGCTTTTCTGGCTATCATGCTTGTGGCTGCCAAAGGGAGCCTCCAAGAAAAGAAACGCTGGTACCATTATGCACAGAAATGGGACAAGCCAAAGAGGTATGTGTGGGGCACTAAGATTGCCAATCACAGGCCTTGAGGTAGCTCCTATTACTCTCTTCCACCATACACACAAGGAGACGTGTGGGGTTCACACTTCACACAGAAAATGCTGGAAGTTATTCCCCCTTTGGAAGCCAATCAGGCTCAGGAACCCAAGACTCATTCAAGAGATGGGGACTGGAGGGAACAAGTTATCAACCACTGTGACCACCATGGGAGAATGTACTGACAGTCTAGGCATTGGCCACCAGCAGCAGCAGCACCAGTTAACAGGGCCTTGATACAATGATGCCAGTGCTGTTTGGGAATCATCAGAGTTGAGAGACATCATGATGAGCTGAAACAGGAAAGGAGGACAATGACAGGTGCCAGGTGATTTCTTTTAAAGATTTTATTTATTTATTTATTTATTTGAGAGATAGAGTTACAGACAGTGAGAGGGAGAGACAGAGAGAAAGGTCTTCCTTCTGTTGGTTCACTCCCCAGATGGCCGCAATGGCCGGAGCTGCACTGATCTGAAGCCAGGAACCAGGAGCTAGGAGCTTCTTCCTGGTCTCCCATGTGGGTGCAGGGGCCCAAGGACTTGGGTCACCTTCTACTGCTTTCCCAGGCCACAGCAGAAAGCTGGACTGGAAGAGGAGCAGCGGGACCAGAACCAGCACCCAGATGGGATGCCAGCACTGCTGGTGGAGGACTAACCTACTGCGCCACGGTGCCGGCCTTGTGCCAGGTGATTACCAAAGGGGCCACTGTGAAAGATTAGTGAACGCCCTCAGGAGACTTCTGATGTTACGTACACTGTGTGTAGCAGTTGACAGTGACTCAATTTTTATCCACCAGCCACAGAAATTAAATATTGAAGGTGCACTGGGCTTCCAGAAATACTTTCCCTTCCTCCATTGAAGATTGTACCAATAATTTAAGATGACATAGATCAATTACCAAACTATTAAATGTCAGTTAACATCTTCGGAAACTGAATACAAAATGAACCTAACACTGCCTTGTTATAATCCCGTTGTGTATAAAAATTAGGTTGTAAATGCTTAATGAATGTATGAAAATCTAATTATCAAGTTATCACTCTTACAGAGGTGATTAATAATCATACTACTGATTTTTCTACTGTGCTCTTGAGTTATTGAACTAGAATATTTCTGATGGGCTCTCTACAGCCTTTTTTGTTATCGTATTTGTGAGTACTTCCCAACTGTTTTCCTTTCTGGACTCAGTGCTTGGGAATTGGACACTGGATTATTCATTTTTTTATTTCTTTTCTTTTCTTTTCTTTTTTTTTTTTTTTTCGCTAGGAGGCAGGTGCCTCCTCCCAGTCTCCCATGTGCTGAAGAGGCCCAAGTACTTGGGCCATCCTCCATTGCCTTCCCAGGCCACAGCAGAGAGCTGGCCTGGAAAAGGAGCAACCAGGACTAGAACCGGGGCCAATATGGGATGCTGGCACCACAGGCGGAGGATTAACATGGTGTGCCATGGCACTGGCCCCAGAACTCTTCTTTTCTTTTTTTTTCAACATTTAATAAATATAAATTTCCAAAAGTATGACTTTTGAAATATAACGGCTTTTCTCTCCATAACCTGCTTTCTTTTTTTTTTTAACTTTTATTTAAATTATATAAATTTCCAAAGTACGGCTTATGGATTACAATGGCTTCCCCCACATATCGTCTCTCCCACCCGCATCCCTCCCCTTTCCCACTCCCTCTCCCCTTCCATTCACATGAAGATTCATTTTTGATTCTCTTTATATACAGAAGATCAGTTTAGCATACATTAAGTAAAGATTTCAACAGTTTGCTCCCACACAAACATAAAGTGAAAAATAATAGATGATTTTTTAAATGATGATGAAATCAGATCAGACCTATTGTCATGTTTAATCCCAGTGAGAGTCAAGTTGGGAATTGATAATTTCTTCTTTTTTTTTTTTTAAAGAAGATCAGTTTAGTATACATTAAGTAAAGATTTCAACAGTTTGCACCCCCATGGAAACACAAAGTGAAATATACTGTTTGAGTACTCGTTATAGCATTAAGTCTCAATGTACAGCACATTAAGGACAGAGATCCTACATGAGGAGTAAGTGCACAGTGACTCCTGTTGTTGACTTTACAAATTGACACTCCTGTTTATGGCATCAGTAATCTCCCTATGCACCAGTCATGAGTTTCCAAGGCTATGGAAGCCTTTTGAGTTCACCAACTCTTATCTTGTTTAGACAAGGTCATAGTCAAAGTGGAGGTTCTCTCCTCCCTTCAGAGAAAGGTACCTCCTTCTTTGAAGACCTGTTCTTTCCACTGGGATCTCACTCACAGAGATTTTTCATTTAGGGTTTTTGTTTTTTTTTTTTCGCCAGAGTGTCTTGGCTTTCCATGCCTGAAATACTCTCATGGGCTTTTCAGCCAGATCGGAATGCCTTTAGGGCTGATTCTGAGGCCAGAGTGCTGTTTAGGACATCCACCATTCTATGAGTCTGCTGAGTATCTCGCTTCATATGTTGGATCACTCTCCCCTTTATTTATTCTATCAGTTAGTATTAGCAGGTACTAGACTTGTTTATGTGCTCCCTTTGACTCTTAGTCCTTTCATTATGATCAGTTGTGAACTGAAATTGATCACTTGGACTGGTGAGATGGCATTGGTACATGCCACCTTGATGGGATTAAATTGGAGTCCCCTGGTATGTTTCTAACTCTACCATTTGGGACAAGTCAGCTTGAGCATGTCCCAAATTGTACATCTCTTCCCTCTCTTATTCCCACTCTTATGTTTAACAGGGATGACATTTCAGTTAAATTTCAACACTTAAGAATAACTGTGTATTAATTACAGAATTAAACCAGTAGTATTAAGTAGAACAGACAAAAAAACTACTAAGAGGGGTAATGTATTAAGTTGTTCATTAACAGTCAGGGCTATGCTGATCAAGTCACCGTTTCCCACAGTGTCCATTTCACTTCAACAGGTTTCCTTTTTGGTGTTCAGTCAGTTGTCACCGATCAGGGAGAACATATGGTATCTGTCCCTTTGGGACTGGCTTATTTCACTCAGCATGATGTGTTCCAGATTCCTCCATTTTGTTGCAAATGACTGGATTTCGTTGTTTCTTACTGCGGTATAGTAATCTAAAGAGTACATATCCCATAATTTCTTTATCCAGTCTACCGTTGATGGGCATTTAGGTTGGTTCCAGGTCTTAGCTATTGTGAATTGAGCTGCAATAAACATTAGGGTGCAGACCGCTTTTTTGGTTGCCAATTTAAATTCCTTTGGGTAAATTCCAAGGAGTGGGATGGCTGGGTCGAACGGTAGGGTTATATTCAGGTTTCTGAGGAATCTCCAGACTGACTTCCATAGTGGCTTGACCAGTTTGCATTCCCACCAACAGTGGGTTAGTGTCCCTTTTTCCCCACATCCTCGCCAGCATCTGCTGTTGGTAGATTTCTGAATGTGAGCCATTCTACCTGGGGTGAGGTGAAACCTCATTGTGGTTTTGATTTGCATTTCCCTGATTGCTAGTAATCTTGAACATTTTTTCATGTGCCTGTTGGCCATTTGGATTTCCTCTTTTGAAAAATGTGTATTGAGGTCCTTGGCCCATCTCTTAAGTGGGTTGTTGGTTTTGATGTTGTGGAGTTTCTTTAATCCATGTTGAGTGAATTTTTGTGTAAGGTGAAAGGTAGGGGTCTTGCTTTATGATTCTGCATGTGGAAATCCAATTTTCCCAGCACCATTTATTGAATAGACTGTCGTTGCTCCAGGAATTAGTTTTAGATCCCTGATCAAATATAAGTTGGCTGTAGATGTTTGGGTTGATTTCTGGTGTTTCAATTCTGTTCCATTGGTCTATCCATCTGTTTCTGTACCAGTACCATGCTGTTTTGATAACAACTGCCCTGTAGTATGTCCTGAAATCTGGTATTGTGATGCCTCCGGCTTTGTTTTTGTTGTACAAGATTGCTTTAGCTATTCGAGGTCTCTTGTGCCTCCATATAAATTTCAGCACCATTTTTTCCAGATCTGAGAAGAAGGTCTTCGGTATCTTGATTGGTATTGCATTGAATGTATAAATTGCTTTTGGAAGAATGGACATTTTGATGATATTGATTCTTCCAATCCATGAGCATGGAAGATTTCTCCATGTTTTGGTATCCTCTTCTATTTCTTTCTTTAAGGTTTTGTAATTTTCATCGTAGAGATCTTTAACGTCCTTGGTTAAGTTTATTCCAAGGTATTTGATTGTTTTTGTAGCTATTGTGAATGGGATTGATCTTAGAAGTTCTTCCTCAGCCATGGCATTGTCTGTGTATACAAAGGCTGTTGATTTTTGTGCATTGATTTTATACCCTGCTACTTTACCAAACTCTTCTATGAGTTCCAATAGTCTCTTAGTAGAGTTCTTTGGGTCCCCTAAATAAAGAATCATATCATCTGCAAAGAGGGATAGTTTGACTTCTTCCTTCCCAATTTGTATCCCTTTAATTTCTTTTTCTTGCCTAATAGCTCTGGCTAGAACCTCCAGAACTATATTGAATAGCAGTGGTGAGAGTGGGCATCCCTGTCTGGTACCAGATCTCAGTGGAAATGCTTCCAACTTTTCTTCATTCAATAGGATGTTGTCCGTGGGTTTTTCATAAATTCCTTTGATTGTATTGAGGAATGTTCCTTCCATACCCAGTTTGCTTAGAGTTTTCATCATGAAAGGGTGTTGTATTTTATCAAATGCTTTCTCGGCATCTATTGAGATAATCATATGGTTTTTCTTCTGCAGTCTGTTAATGTGGTGTATCACATTGATTGTCTTGCGCACATTAAACCATCCCTGCATACCAGGGATAAATCCCACTTGATCTGGGTGGATGATCTTTCTGATGTGTTGTTGCATTCTATTGGCAAGAATTTTATTGAGGATTTTTGCATCTATGTTCATCAGGGATATTGGTCTGTAATTCTCTTTCAGTGCTGCATCTTTTCCGGCTTAGGAATTAAGGTGATGCTGGCTTCATAGAAAGAATTTGGGAGGATTCCCTCTTCTTCGATTGTTCTGAATAGTTTGAGAAGAACTGGAGTTAGTTCTTCTTTAAATGTCTGGTAGAATTCAGCAGTGAATCCATCTGGTCCTGGGCTTTTCTTTGTTGGGAGGGCCTTTATTACTGTTTCAATTTCTGTCTCAGTTATGGGTCTGTTTAGGTTTTCGATGTCTTCTTGGTTCAATTTAGGTAGGTTGCATGTGTCCAGGAATCTATCCATTCCTGATAGGTTTCCCTGTTTGCTGGCATACAAGTCCTTGTAGTAATTTCTGATGATTCTTTTTATTTCTGTGGTGTCTGTTGTTACATTTCCTTTTTCATCTCTGATTTTCTTGATTTGGGTCTTTTCTTTTTTTAGTTAGTTGGGTCAATGGGGTGTCAATTTTGTTTATTTTTTCAAAAAACCAGCTCCTCGTTTGGCTGATTTTTTGTAATTTTTTTTGGATTCAATCCTGTTGATTTCTTCTCTGATTTTAATTATTTCTCTTCTCCTACTAGATTTGGGTCTGGTTTGCTGTAGGTTTTCTAGATCCTTGAGGTGAATTGAAAGCTCATCTATTTGGTGCCTTTCCAATTTCTTGATGTAGGCACCTATTGATATAAACTTTCCTCTTAACACTGCTTTTGCTGCGTCCCATAAGTTTTGGTATGTTGTGCTGTTATCCTCATTTACTTACAGAAAATTTTTGATTTCCCTTTTAATTTCTTCTATGACCCATTGTTCATTCAGGAGCATGTTGTTCAATCTCCATGTGTTTGCGTATGCTCTAGGGATTCCTGAGTTGCTAATTTCCAACTTCATTCCTTTATTGTCTGAGAAGCTGCATGGTATGATTCTAATTCTTTTGAATTTGCTGAGACTTGCTTTATGGCCTAGTATGTGGTCAATCCTAGAGAAGGTTCCATGTACTGCTGAGAAGAATGTAAAATCTTTAGCTGTAGGATTGAAAGTTCTGTATATATCTGTTAGATCCATTTGGGCTATAGTGTCGTTTAAATCTACTGTATCCTTGTTGATCTTCTGTCCTATTGATCTGTCTATTTCTGAGAGTGGAGTATTGAAGTCCCCCAGTACTATTGTATTGGGGTCTAAGTCTCCCTTTAAGTCCGTTAACAAATCTTTTAGATAAACTGGTTCCCTGTAGTTAGGTGCATATACATTGATAATTGTTATATCTTCTTGTTGTATTGATCCCTTAATCATTATATAGTGCCCCTCTTTGTATCTCCTAACAGTTTTTGTGGTAAAGTTTATGTTGTCTGATATTAAGATGGCTACACCCGCTCTTTTTTCATTTCTGTTGGCATGGTATATCTTTTTCCAGCCTTTCACTTTCAGTCTGTATGGATCTTTGTTGGAAAGATGTGTTTCTTGTAAGCAGCAAATAGATGGGTTTTGTTCCTTAACCAAATCAGCCAATCTGTGTCTTTTAACTGGACAGTTCAGGCCATTCACGTTCAATGTGACTAATGAAAAGTGGTAACTTTGCCCTGCCATTTGCCAAAGATAAGTTCTAATATATGTTTTGAACTTCCTGTGATCTTTTGCTTGAGGTTTCCTTCCTTTACCTTCTTTCATATTGATGACCGTGTTTCTGTGTTTCTGTGTGTAACACATCTTTAAGCATCTTTTGCAGGGCTGGACGAGTGGCGACAAATTCTTTCAATTTCTGTTTGCAGTGAAAAGTCTTTATTTCACCTTCATTCACAAATGACAGCTTTGCAGGATATAATATTCTGGGCTGGCAGTTTTTCTCTCTTAGTACCTGGGCTATATCTCGCCATTCCCTCCTAGCCTGTAGTGTTTCTGATGAGAAGTCAGCTGTGAGACTGATTCGAGATCCTCTGAGAGTAATCTGACATTTCTCTCTTGCACATTTTAAGATCTTTTCTTTATGTTTCACTGTGGTGAGTTTAATTACAACGTGTCGTGGTGAGGATCTCTTTTGGTCATGTTTATTAGGTGTTCTATGAGCTTCCTGTACTAGGATTTCTCTGTCCTTCTCCAAACCTGGGAAATTTTCTGCTAATATCTCACTAAAAAGGCCTTCTAATCCTTTCTCCCTCTCCATGCCTTCAGGAACTCCTAGAACCCGAATGTTGGGTTTTTAATAGTATCCTGAAGATTCCTGACAATATGTTTTAGATTTCTAATTTCCTCTTCTTTTCTTTGGTCTGACTGTATCCTTTCCTGTTCTCTGTCTTCTAAGTCCAATATTCTCTCTTCTGCTTCTCCCATTCTGTTTGTAAGGCTCTCTATTGTGTTTTTCATTTGATCTATTGAATTCTTCACTTCAGTCACTATCACACTTTCCTGTTGTACTAGTTGTTTCGTTTCATTTTGATTCCTCCTTAATATTTCATTTTCACGAGAGAGATTTTCTATCTTGTCCATTAAGGATTTCTGTAGTTCAAGAATTTGTTTTTGAGAACTTCTTAATGTTCTTATCAATTTTTTGAGATCTGCTTCTTGCATTTCTTCTATCTCATCATCTTCATAATCTTGAATTGGGGTGTCTTTTTCATTTGAGGGCGTCATGGTGACTTCCTTGTTTTTATTACCTCAGTTTTTGCGTTTGTTATTTGGCATATTGGAGATATTTGGTTTCTTCACTGTGGTGCTTTTTCTTGTTATACTATGACTCTAGATTAAGTGGACTATCTGTTTTTGATGGAGCCTTAGGGCTTGAGATGGGTGTGGCCTGAGAGCTCTGTTTGGTGTGCCAAAGGTGACACTCCCAGGTTAGGCGTGGTAAATCTCTCTCTCTCTCTCTTTCTTTTTTGATTCAAAAGGGAAGTAATTCCGCATAGCTGGACGAAGTTGGAGTTAGTTAGCAGGCAAATGATATACCCACAGGAGCCAGAGATCAGAAGCTCTTTCCCAAGGACCACACAGGGAATCTGTTCGGCCCTCAGAGTGGGCTCAAAGTCTCCTTCAGTCTCCCACTGGGTTGCCAAAGTTACGGAATTGTAGCGTCTCTGGAGAGTGCTCACGTGAATTCCGTGAGTTCTCTCCCCCACCGTCTCTTTTTTCACAGTCTCAGTTCAGTAGCACCACAAATTTACTAGGTCCTAATCTCCTGTTAATTCGCCCTGCCCAGAGTCAGGTTTTTCTGCTAGGCTCAGGGCCGATGCAGACCTGAGGTCGCTCTGCTTATGACATATGTCCAAGATGGCGCCTGCTCTTTGTCTTGCTCGCCCTTGAGAGGTGAGCGGAGAGAGAGAAACCCGTGTCTGTACCAGTCACCTTTTTTTTTTCTCTCTCTCTCTCTTCCAGTTAGCCTGGTGAACTTCCCCCCCCCCCGGGGGGGGGGTCGTTCCCTCTAGTCTCCTCTCTCCGCTTGCCTGCCAGTGTCTCGGGCTATTGAGGTTCAGCTCACCTCACGTTCCAGCACTGGTGTGTTGAGTCTGCCGCTGGTGTCCCGAACTGTGGGCTCCCATGCTCTCCACGCAGGTCCGCTGTGAATCACGCATTCCGGAAGAGTTTCTTCTGCTGTTTCCTCCCCTACTCTTCCTTGAACCTGCAGTATCTCCACTTTTATTAAACTATCTCTCCCCGGACTATCAGTATGCTCCCTTCCTATTCCGCCATCTTGCCTCCTCTCATTTTTTTATTTCTAACGTGTAAGAGAGAACCTGACA
Organism: Oryctolagus cuniculus; assembly: GCF_051225735.1. NCBI lineage: Eukaryota > Metazoa > Chordata > Mammalia > Lagomorpha > Leporidae > Oryctolagus > Oryctolagus cuniculus. The sequence continues at coordinate 17,118,477 of NC_142877.1, forward strand.
CATAGTAGGTGTTTGTGAATGAATGTAGAAACCTGCTTTTATGTCTGAATAGGATGTTTATCTTTACTTCAGGATACAACACAGAACTGAATGATCATAGGATAGATGAATCTATATTAAAATTTTTGGTCTACCATTTATTAACTGCACAACCAAAATGAAGTCACTTGACTTCTCTGAATATCAATTTTCTTAATTGTAAAATGTTGGTAGTCTGATCTTGGGTTGCTCAAAGTAGGAAATAAGGACCCTTATTGAGAGAGAAAGACTTGGACACTGTGGAGGGTGAGGAAGTGAGAAAACGGGACAGAAATGAGTGAAAAGCTAATTAAGCATGTGTTAATGATCAGGATGCTGATAGGGACTGCTAGAGCTCACTCCCTTAGGAACTACTTGGGGAAATGGTGTTAAAACTTGTGCTAACATTTTCATACAGGACATGAAGACTGGGGTAGAATACCTACCTACTCCACTGTCTCAGTGGTTGACAACTACCCCAGTTAAAGTAGTCTTTAACTGCTTCTACTTTAAGATTCTATTTATGTACAACAGAGCATTTAGCCATGGTGCCAGATAAAGTCATCAGACAGAGCAGAGAGTAACCCAAGTGAAGATGGGAATCACAGCTGCAGGTGAACTCAGGTAGGCAAAGAGAAGAAGATGCAGGGTATCACCAGCATCTCACAGAATTTATATCTGTACCATAGAAACACCTTCCAAGCTGGCAGTTTTAAATGGGCAAATGTATGTACAGTACCAAACACAATGCCTGATTCATACAACATTGCCTATAAATTATTGTGGTAATTGGGCTTGTGGTTCTTACTAAATATGTAGGCAAAACTGAAACTCATAAAGAAAATACTTAAATGTACAGGTCAATTCCACATTGTTGTCACCTGTTCTGAATCAAGGTCTTTTTCAGGTTTGTGAGTTATAAAGCGAAGAAAATACATATAACTGTCCCATGAAACTTTTTTTTAACTTTTATTTAATGAATATAAATTTCCAAAGTACGACTCATGGGTTACCATGGCTTCCCCCCCCATAACGTGCCTCCCACCCGCAACCCTCCCCTTTCCCACTCCCTCTCCCCTTCCAATCACATCAAGATTCATTTTCGATTCTCTTTATATACAGAAGATCAGCTTAGTATACATTAAGTAAGGATTTCAACAGTTTGCTCCCACACAAACATAAAGTGAAAAATAATAGATGATTTTTTTAAATGATGATGAAATCAGATCAGACCTATTGTCATGTTTAATCCCAGTGAGAGTCAAGTTGGGAATTGATAATTTCTTCTTTTTTTTTCAGAAGATCAGTTTAGTATACATTAAGTAAAGATTTCAACAGTTTGCACCCCCATAGAAACACAAAGTGAAATATACTGTTTGAGTACTCGTTATAGCATTAAGTCTCAATGTACAGCACATTAAGGACAGAGATCCTACATGAGGAGTAAGTGCACAGTGACTCCTGTTGTTGACTTTACAAATTGACACTCCTGTTTATGGCATCAGTAATCTCCCTATGCTCCAGTCTTGAGTTTCCAAGGCTATGGAAGCCTTTTGAGTTCTCCGACTCTTATTTAGACAAGGTCATAGTCAAAGTGGAAGTTCTCTCCTCCCTTCAGAGAAAGGTACCTCCTTCTTTGATGACCTGTTCTTTCCACTGGGATCTCACTCACAGAGATCTTTCATTTAGGTGTTTTGGTTTTTGGGTTTTTTTTTTCTTTTGCCAGAGTGTTTTGGCTTTCCATGCCTGAAATACTCTCATGGGCTTTTCAGCCAGATCGGAATGCCTTTAGGGCTGATTCTGAGGCCAGAGTGCTGTTTAGGGCTGTCCCATGAAACTTAACAGTCTACATGGGACAGCCATGCATCAAGGTACATTCTGAGTTCCTGTTCTGCCTCAAATCATCTTTCTGATTGGGCTTGATTTTTCTTTGATGGTACCAAGAGAAAAGGATATAATACATACATGTTTTATTGCTAACTAAAATGCAAACTACATCATCACTTCTACAAAATCTCACACCATGCACGAGGGTACTTCAAAAAGTTCTTGGGAAGAGTCTAGTGTTTAAAACACCATTTGGGATTATCGCACCCCATATCAGAGTGTCTGAGTTTGAGTACCTATTCCACTCTCAATTCTAGCTTCCTACTAATGTATACCCTCAGAGGATACACGTGATGGCTCAAGTATATCAGTCCCTTCTACCCACAAAGTAGACTTAGGTTGAGTTCCTTGTTTCTGGCTTCACCTAGCTTTTCCTTTCCCATTGTAGGTTATCACATTTGGGGAATGAATCAGTTTATGAGAAATCTCTCTCTCTCTCTCTATCTCTATCTCTCTATCTCTCTATCTCTCTCTCAGTGTATGTGTGTATGTGTATGTGTATGTGTATGTGTGTGTGTATATGCACACATGTGCCTTTCAAATAAACTTCTAAAAAATTTTTAGAAGATTTATTAAGAAGATTTATTTCTTTATTTGAAAGGCAGAGTTACAGAGAGGCAGAGGCAGAGGCAGAGGCAGAGGCAGAGAGAGAGAGAGAGAGAGAGAGATTGAAAGTCTTCCATCTGCTGGTTCACTCATCAAATGGCCACAATGGCCGGGGCTGGGCCAATCCAAAGGCAGGAGCCAGAAGTTTCTTCTGTGCCTCTCATGCAGGTGCAGGGGCCCAAGGACCTGGGCCATCTTCTACTGCTATCCCAGGTCATAGTGGAGAGTGGATCAGAAGTGAAGCAGCCGAGACTCGAACTGGCTCTCATATGGGATGCCAGCATTGCAGGCAGCAGCTTTACCTGCTATGCCACAGCACTGGGCCCCAACTTTTAAATTTTTTAAAGTTCATGGAAAATGCTTATTAATATATATGCACAGACTTCAAAATTTGTGCTAAAATAAACTTAACTTTTAATTCCACTTTTCCATAAACGTTTTAAGTACCCTCATATGTTTATTCTTATATGGTTTATTTGTTTGTTTTTTGCCTCTTAATCATTATTACTTAGCAATGATGTCTTCATCTGTGTTCCCCTAGAAGTAGAAGCTAAGAATATTCAAGGGCAAGGAATTTATTTGGGAAATTATCTCAAGAAATTCCATGGGAAAGTGAGACAGGAAAAAAAAGGAGACAGACAATTTGGGGTGCATTATCAGCTAGGTATCACTGTGGTCAACTGTATTTTAATCATCCAGGGAGCTCTGGGAGTCAGTGGAGAGCACATGGCTTCAAGTTATCCCACCTCAGGGAGGAGGGATCTGGGATCCTTAATTGACCAACTGCTATAGGGCACTTGTTGAGGGCCCTTCCAGGAAGGTGTTGGTTCTCCTGCACTTCTGGGCTTCTCTGCTTGAGCAGCATACTGGGCTCTGGATGCAACAGGAAGCCTCACACAATTGGAAGTTAGGCAACAAGCATAACCCAAGAATGGTCTAAGTGTGCATTTGGGAAGGGCACTACCAGGGTCTGCTCACACAGATAATGACAGAGGATGACAGCTGCCAGAGTAAAGATGAAAACAAGATACAGTACATGAAGAGGGGCCTCAATGATGAACTCCTCAGTGGGTATTCATCAAACAAAGCCACAGAGAGGAGATGTACTCCTTAAACTCCACAGCCTAGGAACCCCCCCCCCCCCGTTCCTAACACATTTCCTGGCACCTAGCCAGCATGCAATGAATACTTATGGATGGACAGATGGCATGTGCACTGAGTCCTGAAGGATGCGTAGGAGCTCACTGGGTGCTTCAGGATAAAGAGAAAAGCAAACTCAGAAATACAGAGCTATCCAGAACCACACTACCATATTGGGCAAACTCTTGGGGCACTCATTCCTTTGTTTAAAATCTACAGCTGGTTACTAAGTGCTTCTTCCCAGGAAGGCATAATCTGCTTTCCTGTAACTTCCTTTTTGGAGCAACAACAAAAATGCTAACTCCTCTCATATCACAGCCCTTAAGACATTCGATGACATGTCCCCTTTTCCAAAACATCTACTCTGTCAATGTCCCAGACTGAAGATTCATCCAGATACTTTTTGACCATGTGACATTAGATTTGGGGTCTTAAGTTCAAGGGTGTATGATACGGTATTGTTTAGGTAACTTCTAAATCTGGGTTCAAATCTTGGCACTATCAGGTTGTGCAATTTTGAGTAACTTGTCTTCCTTGAACCACACTCTCTTAATCAGCAGAATGAAGGTAATAGCGCTTAGCTCACTGGAAGCTGTAGTGAGCATTTAATAAAGTTCATTCTTTTTTTAAAAAAAGATTTATTTATTTATTTATTTGAAAGTCAGAGTTACACAGAGAGAGGAAAGGCAGAGAGAGAGAGAGAGGTCTTCCATCCGCTGGTTCACTCCCCAGATGGTCACAATGGCCAGAGTTGCACTGATCTGAAGCCAGGAGCCAGGAGCTTCTTCCAGGTCTCCCACATGGGTGCAGGGGCCCGAGGACTTGGGCCATCTTCTACTGCTTTCCCAGGCCATAGCAGAGAGCTGGATCGGAAGTGGAGCAGCCTGGTCTCACATTGGCACCCATATGGGATGCCAGCGCTTCAGGCCAGGGCGTTAACCCGCTGTGCCACAGCGCCGGCCTCAAAGTTCATTCTTTCATTGAACTTGCTGTCTTTTTCTCCAACATATTTCTTTTAAGCCACAATCCCCCTGGATTGTGAGCCTTCGATCCAGAACAAGGGTGAGGCTAGATAAATATCCATGTGACTCAGGCTCTACTTCCACAGGAGGTGTGACCCAAAAGAAGCCACTCCAGCAGCTCAGAGTTAATAAGGCACCCTTGCTCCTACAAAAGCAGGAATGAGTACTGTGCTCTTGTTCACCTGCTGAGTAAGAGAACCGATCACTCAAGAAAAGGAAGTGTCGTCCACAAAAATCAATATAGATGAGGCTTTGAAAAGGTTGGCTGGCTGCACAGGATTAGATATTGATCTTGCTTGTTTTCCCAGTTAGGGCTCTGCTTGCCACCTGTGGAGGCCATTTCTAATCTCCCTTTAATACCAAATAAGAGAAGAGAGCTCAGCCCAGAGCAGACCAACCCAGTGTATGATGACTGTAGGACATGAAGTAATTTCCCAGTACCTGTGTCTAAATCATGAACACATGGGGAGTAGGACGCCCCCACCTCTGCATGAGAGCTTAGGGTGTGGGATTCAAAAGGTGTTTAGAAAATATTTCCTCCTAGGGAGGCATCATCTAGACACAGAGACTGAACCTGCTGTGAAGTCCAGTCTGAAAACCTGCCCCACAAAACAGTGACATGTCTGCAAAAAATCAGGGGGAAGAGACAAGGTGCTTACATAAATGTCTGTTGATCCTCTGGGAGGACATATGAAGGGAATTTTAGGACATAAAAATGTGTTTAAGATCCAGAATTAAAACTCATATAGATATAAAAGGAAAAAACAAGAAAACATTGTTTTGGGTCCGGCTCCGTGGCAGAGTAGGTTAATCCTCCGCCTGCGGCGCCGGCATCCCATATGGGCGCTGGTTCTAGTCCCAGCTGCTCATCTTCTAATCCAGCTCTTTGCTGTGGCCTGGGAAAGCAGTAGAAGATGGCTCAAGTCCTTGGGCCCCTGAACCCACATGGGAGACCTAAAAGAAACTCTTGGCTCTTGGCTTCAGATCAGCACAGCTCCAGCCGTTGTGACGATCTGGGGAGTGAACCAATGGAAGGAAGACCTTTCTCTCTGTCTCTCCCTCTCACTGTCTGTAACTCTACCTCTCAAGTAAATAAATAAAGTCTTAAAAAAGAAAGGAAGGAAGCGAGCAAGAAAGAAAGAAAGAAAGAAAGAAAGAAAGAAAGAAAGAAAGAAAGAAAGAAAGAAAGAAAAGCAAGCAAGAAAGAAAACATTGTTTCATACTGAGTAAGAGCAAGTGCTCAAGGAAATGGAAGGTGTGAGTAACTTTTCTGGAAGGTAATTTGACAATACATTTCACAAGCTATAAGATTCAGAGGCTGTGAAATAGCAGGTTAAGACACCAGTTGCAATGCCAAGCATCCCATGTTAGAGCAGTGGTTTAAATTCCAGCTGTTCCTTTCCCTTTCCAGCTCCCTGCTAATGTGCCTGGGAAGGCAGTGGAAGATAGCCCAAGGGTTTGGGCCACTGCCACCCACGTGGAAGACCTAGAAGGAGTTCCTGGTTCCTGGCTTCATCTTGACCCCTGGCCATTGCAGCCATTTGGAGTGAACTAGCAGAAAGAAGATCTCTTTCTGTCTCTTCCTCTCTTGCTGTCACCCTGACTTTCAAATAAGTAAAATCAAATCTTTTATTTACTAAAAAGGCTAAAGATTCATCATTACTTTGAATCAACAGTTTCACTTCTAGGAATTGATCCAAAAAATGTAATTAAGAATATATGCAAGGCTTTGCTGTAAAAGGCACGTGCCATCTTGAGACACAGTGTTGGGGTAGAAGAAAGGCTGGGGGTGAAGCCCAGGTGAGGTGCGGCACATGGTGAACAGTTCCCAGGCCCTACACAGCGAAGTATCCAGACGTGCACAGAGGAAACTGACTCAGGGCCTTGGGATCCCCAGCCAATCGACTTTTGCCTGTGGGGTGTTCACTTCATAAAATGGGATACCAACATGGAAATGAGAGAATGTACAGTTTGTTATAGAAACAACGTGGGAAATAAATTAACTGGACATAAAAGACAATTCCACACACTGAGTCTTCAAATTTTCTTCAGAGCATCACTCATAAACAGATCCCAAAAAGGAATAGGACTTTGCAAAGGAGACTAGGGGGTAAGATCATGCCAAGGTAAACAAAAACATTCTTGGAAGCTCATCTATAAGGAAGACTCGAGAAATATGTTTGGAAAGGCTACAATCATGGGAATCATTATGGGCCGGCTCCGTGGCGCAGTAGGTTAATCCTTCACCTGCAACGACGGCATCCCATAAGGGCGCTGGTTCTAGTCCCAGCTGCTCATCTTCTAATCCAGCTCAGGTCATAAGATTCCAAGGTGGGAGTCCCACACAGATGGACAAGCAAAGTTTTGGTGTCTTTTCACCCAGGTCTTCTTTCTGCCTATCTCTTCATATCAGTCTTACACAAAGGGAAGCTTATTTAAGTTTCAGTTCTGAAAATACTTTGGAATATCCCTTGCTTCCAGGGCTATTTGAGATGACTCTGATCACAAAACTCTGTAGTTACTAATTACTTCATTTTGTTACCCTTACAGGTAGAGGCTACTGTCCTATTTGCAAGTCAATGTTCTAAAGGAGATTTAATTTATTCTATTTTGACTGTTGTTATATACCCTTTCATGTCTTGTACAGAAATCTGGTAAGACAACTTTACAGAGAAATCTGATAATACAACATATGATTATCTGTATTTTTATTACCCTTTCCTCTGTAGATGAAAAATTGACCATGGGCCAATTGATCTCTGGTTATTGATACCCCTATAGAATCAGCCCCTAATACCAGTGGGAGAGGCAAGATCAATAGGCAGAATCTTTACAGCTGAATTACAATTCTCAGAGGGGAACAAAGCAAGATATGTTATAACTGCCTTTCCCCTCAAGCTTGCCTCTGGGTGAGATAGACATATGTCTACCCACTAAAGAAGGGAAAACAAAAGTAAACATTCTCTTATAAATTGATATAATGGTTTCGGTGTCACATACTAGAAGTGTTCTCATTGGAAAATGGCCCTGCCATCACATCATGGAAGAAAAAATAACTTAAGATCAACTATCTTCAAACCAAGCATATTCCTGTGGAAGCTGCTCCGCAGTATTATCCACTAATAGCCAAACTTACTACCCCAGGTGAGCACAATTATTTCCCTCCCTTTGTTCACGCCCATAATCACTATGACTTTGGAGCTCTATCAAGAGGTAGCACCCATTTTTTCAGTGTTTCAGTCGAGGTTGGCTTCAAAACTCAATGTCAATCAAAAGAAGAGGGAGGCCGGCGCCGCGGCTCACTAGGCTAATCCTCCGCATTGCAGTGCCGGCACACTGGGTTCTAGTCCCGGTCGGGGTGCCGGATTCTGTCCTGGTTGCCCCTCTTCCAGGCCAGCTCTCTGCTCTGGCCCAGGAGTGCAGTGGAGGATGGCCCAAGTGCTTCGGCCCTGCACCCCATGGGAGACCAGGAGAAGTACCTGGCTCCTACCATCAGATCAGTGTGGTGCACCGGCCACAGCACACTGGCCGCGGCGGCCATTGTAGGGTGAACCAACAGCAAAGGAAGACCTTTCTCTCTGTCTCTCTCTCTCTCACTGTCCACTCTGCCTGTCAAAAAATAATAATAATAATAAAAATAAAAATAAAACAAAGAAGAGGGAAAGAAAAAGGACAGGTATCGAGCCAAGATGGTGGAATAGTCAGGGCACGCACTGAGAGTCCAGGAAAAGATAGTTTAATAAAAGTGGAGTTACTGTAGTCTCAGGAAAAGCCTTGGGAAAAAATTGCAGAGGAAACTCTCCAGGATCTAGTGGATGTGACACGGAGGACCTACAGGGAGAGCAAGGACACCCACAGTGTGGAGGACAGCCATGGAGTCTGCGCGCCAGCACTGGAAGGGGAGGTGAGACAAAAACCTCGGTAACCCAAGACATTGGCGGGGGAAAGGCAGAAAGAGCCTAGAGGAAACGAAAGCCCCACTGGGGAAAGCTCAACAGGCTGACTGGAGGAGAGAAAAAAATGAATAAATAAGGGGAACTGGCACGGACACTAGCCTCTCTCTCCACTCACCTTAAAAAGCAGAGCAAGACAAAGAACAGGAGCCATTTTGAACATACGTAAAGCGGCGCCCACCATCAGCCAAGCAGAAAAACCTAACTTTGTGGGGAGAAATAACAGGAGGTTAGGACCTAGTGAAAGTGTGGAGCTAACAAACTGAGATTGTGAAAATCTGAAGGTGGGCGAGAGAACTCACCGAGTCCACAAACTTGGTAACCTTGGCAACCCGGTGAGAGACTGAGGAAATATTTGAGAATTTGTGCGGTCCCTGGATTAGAGAGAGCAGTCAAACACCCACAGGGGCCAGATTTCATACATCAACTACCCTCAATACCACTCAGCTGTGTGGAATTACTTCCCTTTTGAGTCAAAAAAAAAAAAAAGAGAGAGAGAGAGAACAACCTGGGTGAGTCACCTTTGACACACCCTTAACCCTGAAGAACCAAACAGAGCTCTCTGGCCACACCCATCACAGCCTCTAAGGATCCATCAAAAGCAGACAGTCCACTTAATCTAGAGTCATAGTATAACAAGAAAAAGCACCACAGTGAAGAAACCAAAGAATATCTCCAATATGCCAAACAACAAATGCAAAAACTGAGGTAACAAGAACAAGGAAGTCACTATGACACCCCCAAATGAAAAAGACACCCCAATTCAAGATTATGAAGATGATGAGATAGAAGAAATGCAGGAAGCAGATCTCAAAAAATTGATAAGAAAAAGTTCTCAAAAACAAATTCTTGAACTACAGAAATCCTTAATGGACAAGAGAGAAAATCTCTCATGAAAATGAAATATTAAGGAGGAATCAAAATGAAATCAAACAACTAGTAGAACATAAAACTGTGATAGTGATGAGAAATCATAATGAAATGAAGAATTCAATAGATCAAATAACACATTAGAGAGCCTTAAAAACAGAATGGGTGAAGCAGAAGAGAGAATATCGGACTTATAAGGCAGAGAACAGGAAAGTATAGAGTCAAACCAAAGAAAAGAAGAGGAAATTAGAAATCTAAAAAATATTGTCGGGAATATACAGGATACTATTAAAAAAACCAACATTCAGGTTCTAGGAGTTCTTGAAGGAATGGAGAGGGAGAAATGATTAGAAGGCCTTTATAGTGAGATATTAGCAGAAAATTTCCCAGGTTTGGAGGACAGAGACATCCTAGTATAGGAAGCTCATAGAACACCTAATAAACATGACCAAAAGAGATCCTCACCACGACACGTTGTAATTAAACTCACCACAGTGAAACATAAAGAAAAGATCTTAAAATGTGCAAGAGAGAAACGTCAGATTACTCTCAGAGGATCTCCAATCAGTCTCACAGCTGACTTCTCATCAGAAACCCTACAAGCTAGGAGGGAATGGCGAGATATAGCCCAGGTACTAAGAGAGAAAAACTGCGAGCCCAGAATATTGTATCCTGCTAAGCTCTCATTTGTGAATGAAGGTGAAATTAAGACTTTTCACTGCAAACAGAAATTGAAAGAATTTGTCGCCACTCGTCCAGCCCTGCAAAAGATGCTTAAATATGTGTTACACACAGAAACACAGAAACACGGTCATCAATATGAAAGAAGGTGAAGGAAGGAAACCTCACAGCAAAAGATCACAGGAAGTTCAAAACATATATTAGAAAATATCTTTGGCAAATGGCAGGGCAAAGTTACTACTTGTTAATAGTCACATTGAACGTTAATAGCCTAAACTGTCCAGTTAAAAGACACAGATTGGCTGATTGGGTTAAGGAACAAAACTCATCTATTTGCTGCTTACAAGAAACACATCTTTCCAACAAAGATCCATACAGACTAAAAGTGAAAGGCTGGAAAAAGATATACCATGCCAACAGAAATGAAAAAAGAGCAGGCGTAGCCATCTTAATATCAGACAACATAAACTTTACCACAAAAACTGTTAGGAGAGACAAAGAGGGGCACTATATAATGATTAAGGGATCAATTCAACAGGAAGATATAACGATTATCAATGTATATGCACCTAATTACAGGGCACCAGTTTATTTAAAAGATTTGTTAAGGGACTTAAAGGGAGACTTAGACCCCAATATAATAGTACTGGGGGACTTCAATACCCCACTCTCAGAAATAGACAGATCAACAGGACAGAAGATCAACAAGGAGACAGTAGATTTAAATGACACTATAGCCCAAATGGATCTAACAGATATCTACAGAACTTTTCATCCTACACAGAAAGCATTTACATTCTTCTCAGCAGTACATGGAACCTTCTCTAGGATTGACCACATACTAGGCCATAAAGCAAGTCTCAGCAAATTCAAAAGAATTAGAATCATACAATGCAGCTTCTCAGACCATAAAGGAATGAAGTTGGAAATTAGCAACTCAGGAATCCCTAGAGCATATGCAAATGCATGGAGATTGAACAACATGCTCCTGAATGAACAATGGGTCATAGAGGAAATTAAAAGAGAAATCAGAAATTTCTGTAAGTAAATGAGGATAACAGCATAACATACCAAAACTTATGGGATACAGCAAAAGCAGTGTTAAGAGGGAAGTTTATATCAATAGGTGCCTACATTAAGAAATTGGAAAGGCACTAAATAGATGAGCTTTCAATGCATCTCAAGGATCTAGAAAATCTGCAGTAAACCAGACCCAAATCTAGTAGGAGAAGAGAAATAATTAAAATCAGAGAAGAAATCAACAGGATTGAATCCAAAAAAAAATCACAAAAAATCAGCGAAACAAGGAGCTGGTTTTTAAAAAATAAACAAAATTGACACCCCATTGGCCCAACTAACTAAAAAAAGAAGAGAAAAGACCCAAATCAATAAAATCAGAGATGAAAAAGGAAAAGTAACAACAGATACCACAGAAATAAAAAGAATCATCAGAAATTACTACAAGGACTTGTATGCCAGCAAACAGGGAAACCTATCAGGAATGGATAGATTCCTGGACACATGCAACTTACCTAAATTGAACCAGGAAGACATCAAAAACCTAAACAGACCCATAACTGAGACAGAAATTGAAACAGTAATAAAGGCCCTCCTAACAAAGAAAAGCCCAAGACCAGATGGATTCACTGCTGAATTCTACCAGACATTTAAAGAAAAACTAACTCCAATTCTTCTCAAACTATTCAGAACAATCGAAGAAGAGGGAATCCTCCCAAATTCTTTCTATGAAGCCAGCATCACCTTAATTCCTAAGCCAGAAAATATATGCAGCATTGAAAGAGAATTACAGACCAATATCCCTGATGAACATAGATGCAAAAATCCTCAATAAAATTCTGGCCAATAGAATGCAACAACACATCAGAAAGATCATCCACCCAGACCAAGTGGGATTTATCCCTGGCATGCAGGGATGGTTCAACATTCACAAATCAATCAAGTTGACACACCACATTAACAGAATGCAGAAGAAAAACCATATGATTATCTCAATAGACGCAGAGAAAGCATTTGATAAAATACAACACCCTTTCATGATGAAAACTCTAAGCAAACTGAGCATGGAAGGAACATTCCTCAATACAATCAAAGGAATTTATGAAAAACTCACGGACAACATCCTATTGAATGGGGAAAAGTCGGAAGCATTTCCACTGAGATCTGGTACCAGACAGGGATGCCCACTCTCACCACTGCTATTCAATATAGTTCTGGAAGTTCTAGCCCGAGCTATTAGGCAAGAAAAAGAAATTAAAGGGATACAAATTGGGAAGGAAGAAGTCAAATTATCCCTCTTTGCGGATGATATGATCCTTTACTTAGGGGAACCAAAGAACTCTACTAAGAGACTATTGGAACTCATAGAGGAGTTTGGCAAAGTGGCAGGATATAAAATAAATGCACAAAAATCAACAGCCTTTGTATACACAGGCAATGCCACAGCTGAGGAAGAACTGCTAAGATCAATCCCATTCACAATAGCTACAAAAACAATCAAATACCTTGGAATAAATTTAACCAAGGATGTTAAAGATCTCTATGATGAAAATTACAAAACCCTAAAGAAAGAAATAGAAGAGGATACCAAAACATGGAGAAATCTTCCATGCTCATGGATTGGAAGAATCAATATCATCAAAATGTCCATTCTCCCAAAAGCAATTTATACATTCAATGCAATACCAATCAAGATACCCAAGACCTTCTTCTCAGACCTGGAAAAAATGATGCTGAAATTCATATGGAGACACACGAGACCTTGAATAACTAAAGCAATCTTGTACAACTAAAACAAAGCCGGAGGCATCACAATACCAGATTTCAGGACATACTACAGGGCAGTTGTAATCAAAACAGCATGGTACTGGTACAGAAACAGGTGTATAGACCAATGGAACAGAACAGAAACACCAAAATCAATCCAAACATCTACAGCCAACTTATACTTGATCAAGGATCCAAAACCAATCCCTGGAGTAAGGACAGTCTATTCAATAAATGGTGCTGGGAAAATTGGATTTCCACATGCAGAAGCATGAAGCAAGACCCCAGCCTTTCACCTTACATAGAAATTCATTCAACATGGATTAAAGATTTAAATCTACGACCTGGCACCATCAAGTTTTAGAGAGCATTGGAAAAACCATGTAAGATATACGTAGCGGCAAAGACTTCTTGGAAAAAACCCCAGAAGCACAGGCAGTCAAAGCCAAAATTAACATTTGGGATTGCATCAAATTGAGAAGTTTCTGTACTTCAAAAGAAATAGTCAGGAAAGTGAAGAGGCAACCGACAGAATGGGAAAAAATAGTTGCAAACTATGCAACAGACAAAGGGTTGATAACCAGAATCTACAAAGAAATCAAGAAACTCCACAACATCAAAACCAACAACCCACTTAAGAGATGGGCCAAGGGCCTCAATAGGCATTTTTCAAAAGAGGAAATCCAAATGGCCAACAGACACATCAAAAAATGTTCAAGATCACTAGCAATCAGGGAAATGCAAATCAAAACCACAATGAGGTTTCACCTCACCCCGGTTAGAATGACTCACATTCAGAAATCTACCAACAATAGATGCTGGCGAGGATGTGGGGAAAAAGGGACACTAACCCACTGTTGGTGGGAATGCAAACTGGTTAAGCCACTATGGAAGTCAGTCTGGAGATTCCTCAGAAACCTGAATATAACCTTACCATACAACTCAGACATATCACTCCTTGGATTTTACCCAAAGGAAATGAAATTGGCAAACAGAAAAGCTGTCTGCACATTAATGTTTATTGCAGCTCAATTCACAACAGCTAAGACCTGGAACCAACCTAAATGCCCATCAACAGTAGACTGGATAAAGAAATTATGGGACATATACTCTATAGAATACTATACAGCAGTCAAAAACAATGAAACCCGGTCATTGGCAACAAGATGGAGGAATCTGGAAAATATTATGTTGAGTGAATTAAGCCAGTCCCAAAGGGACAAATATCATATGTTCTCCCTGATTGGTGACAACTAACTGAGCACCAAAGAGGAAACCTGTTGAAGTGAAATGGACACTATGAGAAAAAGTGACTTGATCAGCTCTTGTCCTGACTGTTGATGTCCAATGTAAAACTTTATACATTTTAGTATTTTTTTTGTTCTAGTACTATTGGTTGAACTCTGTAATTAACAAACAATTATTCTTAGGTGTTTAAATTTTAACTGAATAGTGATCCCTGTTAAATATAAGAGTGGGAATAAGAGAGGGAGGAGATGTACAATTTGGGACATGCTCAATCGGACTTGCACCAAATGGTGGAGTTAGAAACGTGCCAGGGGATTCCAATACAATCCCATCAAGGTGGCATGTACCAATGCCACCAATGCCATCTCACTAGTCCTAGTGATCAATTTCAGTTCACAATTGATCATAATGAAAGGACTAAGAGTCAAAGGGATCACACAAACAAGACTAGTGTCTGCTAATACTGATAGAATCAAAAAGGGAGAGAATGATCCAACATGGTAAGCAGGATACACAGCAGATTCATAAAATGGCAGATGTCCTAAACAGCACTTAAGGCATTCGGATATGGCTGAAGAGCCCATGAGAGTATTTTAGGCATGGAAAGCCAAGACACTCTGGAAAAAAAAAAAAAAGAAGAAGAAGACCTAAATGAAATGTCTTTGTGAGTGAGATCCCAGTGGAAAGAATGGGGCCATCAAAGGAGGTACCTTTCTCTGAAGGGAGGAGGGAACTTCCACTTTGACTAAGACCCTGTCTCAATAAGATTGAAGTCAGCAAACTCAAAAGGCCTTGGCAACTCATGACTAGAGCCTAGGGAGATTACTGACGCCATAAACAAGAGTGTCAATTTGTTAAGTCAACAACAGGAGTCACTGTGTACTTAATTCTCATGTGGGATCTGTCCTTAATGTGTTGTCCAATGTGAAGTAATGCTATAACTGGTACTGAAACAGTATTTTACACTTTGTGTTTCTGTGTGGGTGCAAACTGATGAAATCTTTACTTAATATATACTAAATCGATCTTCTGTATAAAAAGATAATTGAAAATGAATCTTGATGTGAATGGAATGGGAGAGGGAGCGGGAGATGGGAGGGGTGCGAGTGGGAGGGAAGTTTTGGGAGATGGAAGCCATTGTAATCCATAAACTGTACTTTGGAAATTTATATTTACTAAATAAAAGTTAAAAAAATGAAGAGG
Source organism: Oryctolagus cuniculus (assembly GCF_051225735.1). Classification (NCBI taxonomy): domain Eukaryota; kingdom Metazoa; phylum Chordata; class Mammalia; order Lagomorpha; family Leporidae; genus Oryctolagus; species Oryctolagus cuniculus. The sequence continues at coordinate 17,133,889 of NC_142877.1, forward strand.
GAAAGAAACTGGGTGTTCTGAGGTCTATGTTAGACCCATCTTCTCTTAGTAAGGCAGCACCCCTTCTCTCTATTGGAGTGGTATCAAAGTCAGCTAAAAAAGGGAGCTAAATAGAAATCCAGAGTATCATAATATCCAACATTTCAATTTAAAAATACTCATACTCAAAACCAGGAAGATCTCAAGTTGAATGAAAAACATAATCAATAGATGCCAACAATAAGATAACAAAAGTATTAGAATTATCTGACAAGTATTTTTAAGTACACACTATTAAAATGCTCTAGGGCCTGGCACTGTGGCACAGTAGGTTAATCCTCTATCTGCAGCGCCAGCATCCCATATGGGCACCAGTTCTAGTCCCAGCTGCTCCTCTTCTGATCCAGCTCTCTGCTATGGCCTGGGAAAGCAGTAGAAGATTCCCCAAATTCTTGGGCCCCTGCACCCTTGTGGGAGATCCAGAAGAAGCTCCTGGCTCCTGGCTAGAGATCAACATAGCTCCGGCCGTTACAACCATCTAGGGAGTGAACAAGCAGACAGAAGACCTTTCTCTCTGTCTCTGTCTCTCACTGTCTATAACTCTACCTCTCAAATAAATAAATAAATAAATAATCTTTTTTTTTACAGGCAGAGTGGACAGTGTGAGAAAGAGACAGAGAGAAAGGTCTTCCTTTGCTGTTGGTTCACCCTCCAATGGCCGCCGCGGCCAATGCGCTGCAGCCATCGCACTGCGCTGATCCAAAGGCAGGAGCCAGGTGCTTATCCTGGTCTCCCATGGGGTGCAGGGCCTAAGCACTTGGGCCATCCTCCACTGCACTCCTGGGCCATAGCAGAGAGCTGGCCTGGAAGAGGGGCAACCAGGACAGAATCCCAGCCCCCTGACCAGGACTAGAACCCGGTGTGCGGGCGCCGCAAGGCAGAGGATTAGCCTATTGAGCTGCAGCGCTGGCCGATAAATAATCTTTTAAAAAATATGTAAAATAAAATGCTCTAATAAGCAATTAAGAACATGCTTGAAATAAATGAAAAAATGTAATGATCTAGTAAAAACAAAAAAGAGGTGCAAAATGGAAATTTCAAAACTGAAAAATACAATAACTGAATTTTTAAAAACTCAATAGAAGGGCTCAAAAACAAGACAGAAGAGGAGAAGGTAATCAGTGAAGTGACAGATATAAAAATTGAAATTAGCCAACGTAGGCAATAGAAAAAAAAGCAAACTGGACCATAAGAAAATAGAGCATCAGAGAACTGTGGAACTATAATAAAAGATCTAACATCCATGTAATTTGAATCTAGGAAGTAGAGGAGAAAGAAGGTACACTGGAAAAGTACTCAAAGAAATAATTGCCAATTATTGGCAATAGACATAAACCTTCAGATTCAAGAAGCTAAGTAAACCTAAAACAAGATAAATTCAAAATAATCTACATTATTGGAAAACTTCTGAAAACTAAAGACCAAGAAAGCAATAAGAAAGAAATGACATTTTATCCATAAAAGGAAAACAATGTGAATGACTAAATTTCTCATCAGAAACAATGGAAGACGGAAGCATCAACTTTTATAGCTGCTGAACTTTATAAATATCCAGCAGAAATACCCTTCAAGAATGGAAAAATCACAACATCCTCAGATGAAGGGACACAAAGGGAATTTCTCACCAGCTTATCTTATCCAAAAAGAATGACAAAGCAATGTTTCTAAATAGAAATGAAATGATAAAAAGAACAGAAGTCAACAAAGAAGGAATGTGGGTAATTACAAAAGACCCTCCATCACCTCTTGAGCTTTCTAAATTATATGCCATGATTAAAGAAAATTATAACAAAATATGAACAGGACTCTTATGGCAAAAACTACAAACCTAAAGGAAATCAAGGAAGACCTAAATAAGTGGGGAAACATATCATGATGAATTGGAAGACTCAGCATAGTAAAGATACTAATTTTCCCCAAATTTATATAGATTTAATATAATATAATTCCTATAAAAATTCCACAAAGTTGTTGGTAGATATAGACAAGATTATTCTAAAATTTATATGAACATGCAAAGGAATAAGAATAGTTAAAATGATTTTGAAAAAAGAATAAAGTGGGATAAATACAGTCTATCCAATTTCAAGATTTGTATTTCTATAGTAACCAAGACAATATGGTATGTGTTATATATTAATGTTAGCCGTCGCAAAACACACCGAACACCGGAGTAAGGGAAAGTGCTTATTGGGGAACACCCAACAGATCAGAGTGAAGGGGCGGTGAAGGAAAAAGAAAGAAAAGTATAAGAGAGAGAGAGCCAGAGGAGGGGAGCTAGTGAGGAGAGAAGATAGAGCAGAGAAGAGAGGAGGTGAGGAGAGCAGAGAACAGGAGAGGAGAGCTAAGAGAGCAGAGCCAAGAGAGAAGAACCAAGAGCCAAGAGAGCTTGTGTTCAGGAACAGGCCCTTTTAAAACTTTGCCCAAGGGTGGGCAGGGAAGCAGGAGCAGTGAATCCCATTAGGATGGGGGTGGAGCCTGGCCCAGGTAGCTGGGCCATGAGGCCACCTGGCTAAAACTGCGCCAGTTTCCTAACAGTATGGACAGAGTGGCAGACAGTATAGATCAATGGAGAGAGCAGACAACCCAAAAAGATACACCCAATGGATTCTTTATGAAGCACAAAGACAATTCAATGGAATAAACATAGCCTCTCCAACAAATAATTATGAAGCAACTAGACATCCATAAACAAAACAAAAAATAAACAACTTAGACAAAATCCTTTACACTTATACAAAAAATAACTTAGGGAAAGGCATTGTGGTACAGCAAGTTAAGCTGATTGGTATACTCACATCCCAAATTGGAGTGCTGATTTGAGTCCCAGCTCCTCCACTTCCAATCCAGCTTCCAGCCAATGCATCCTGGGTGAAACCAGATAATGGCTCAAGTGCTTGATTCACTGCTACCTTTGTAGGAGACCCAGATGAAGCTCCGGGCCCCTTCTCAGCCTGACCCAGCTGGCTCCTACAGTCATTTGAGGAGTAAATCCAGAAATGGAAGAAATTCTCTCTGTCTCTGTTTTTGTGTGTATGTGTGTGTGTGTCTCCTTTTCAAATAGAAGAAAGTAAAATTAAGTAAGTAATAATTTAAAAACAAGTCTGGAGAATAAACTTAGTTTAAAGCATAAAAATATAAACTTTAGAAAAATAAAATTTTCAGGATATACAGCTAGGTAGAGTTCTTAGACTTAACATCAAAAACATAATCCATAAAAGGAAAAATTGATAAGTTGAACTTCATCAAAATTCAAAACTTTTGCTCTGTAGAACTGTGAAGAGAATAAAAAGCCACAAGGTGCTAAAAATATTTACAAACTACAATGGGTAGTTCTCTGAGAATTAGTATCTAGAATATATAAAAATTACTTTCAAAAATCAACAGTAAAAATACAAACTAAAAGTAATATATTTAGAAAATGGGCAAAGTATATGAAAAAATATTTTACTTAAGAGTCTAAATAGATGATAATAATCCCATTAAAAGATTTTCAACATCATTAGTCATTAGGGAAGCACAAATTAAACCATAATAGTATATACCCACACACCTATCAGAATCTCTTGAATATTTTAAAAACTGACATCAACATATACTGGGGAGGATGAAAAGAAAATGGATTACTAATACATTGCTGATAGGAATGTAAAATGACCTGAGTATTTTGGAAAGCAGGTTGTTCCTTTAAAAAAAAAAAAAAAAAAACTAAACCTGTCACTAACACATGATCCAGCAATTACAATCCTGGGCATTTGTCCCAGAAATGGAAACTTGTGTCTATGTAAAAATCTGTATGCAAATATTCACAGAGGTTTTTTATATAATAGACAAAAACTGGAATCAACTTCAAATAGGCTAATGAGTGCACAAATGGTGTCGCATCCTTTTATGCTTGTGCCCTTCCAATCTTTGTTGAACTCCAATCCCCAAGGTGGTGATATTAGGAGGTGGGACTCTGGGGGTGATTAGGTCAAGAAGGCAGAGCCCTTATGACTGGGGTCAGTGCCCTTATAAAAGAGGGCATGGAGAGCTAGCTCCTCCCTTCTACCATATGAGGACACAGCAAGAAGTCTCAATCTACAAGCCAAAGGGCAAGACATCACCAAACACCACACCAAATGGACCTTGACTTTGGACTTTATATCCTCCAAAACCATGAGAAATAAATTTCAGTTGTTTATAAGCTATCTTGTTTATGGAATTCTATTATAGCAGAATCCCATCCTGTGAATATTACAGAGCAATTAAAACATGAGCTACTGGGGCTGGTACTGTGGCACAGCAGGTGAAGTGGCATCCCAAGTAGGCACTGGTTCAAGTCCCGACTGTTCCATTTCCGATCTAGTTCTCTGCGATGGCCTGGGAAAGCAATAGAAGTTGGCCCAAGTCCTTGGGCCCCTGCACCCATGTCAGAGACCCAAAAGAAGCTCCTGGCTCCTGGCTTCAGATCAGCTCAGCTCTGGCAGATGTGGCCAACTGGAGAATGAACCAGCAGATGGAAGACTTCTCTCTCTCTCTCTCTCTCTCTCTCTCTCTCTCCCTCCTTTCTCTGTGTAACTCTGATTTGCAAATAAATAAATCTTTTTAAAAAATGAGCTATTAATACAGATGTCAACTTAGATGAATCTCCAGAGAAGTACAGAAGGAAAAAAAAAAAAAAGCCAGTCTCAAAAGACTACATGCTGTGACTCCAATTATATAACAGTATTAAAATGACAAAAGTATAGAAACAGAGGACAGGAAGTGATTGCCAGAGATTAAAGAGAGTCAGGACAGGCAGAAAGTAGATCTACAGAGGAGCAGCAGGGTGGCTGTTTGTGGTGAAGGATGCATTGTATCTGGGCTGGATCAAGGTCAGTATTTTGGTTGTGGCATTGTGCTAACATTTTGCAAGATGTGACCATGGGAGGAAACTAGGTAAAACATATACAAGATCTCTGCATTAGTTCTTAAAACCACATGCGAGTCCATAATTATCCCAAAAAGTTTAATTAAAAAAGTAAAGCGAAAGAATAAAGCAGAAGTGATTTTGTGCCAATTATAAGCTGTGGCCCAAAAAAGCCAAGCCTTCAGGATTCTTTATTTGGAATCTGACAGAGACACCACATGAACAAGCCTGGGATAGCTGCTAGAAGGATGAGAAACCAAAAGAAACAAGACAAATCTTCCCAACCGAGGCCATTCTAGACCAGCCAGGTCCCAGTCAAACTGGCAGAGGACTGTGCATTCGTGACTGAGCCCAGCAGACACCAGGAGAAATGCCCAAATGAACCCTATATACTCTCGAATTGTGAGCTAGGTAAATGGTTATTGATTTCAAACATTGAAGTTGCAGATGGTTTGTTACATAGTAAAACTAACTGATACAAGCCAACACATTTATATATTTCAAAATCAATTTATCTTGAAAGAAATTTCTCTTTCTCCAGAAAGTTATATTGTTTCAGGACTGGAGCAGATATTTAATAAGCTCCATTAAAAATCTTCTAGGCTACAAGTACAGGAGTGGTGTAAGACCCTTGATCCTGCTCACAGGTGCATACCAGGCCCACCTCATTAGGGAGAGCAGGTGGCCTTGTACTCAGGCACGCATCCTTGATAAGCTCTTCAACATTCAGCAGAGGCCATCACTGAGGCCCCTAGCACAGTGGACAATAAAAAGACCACAATTCTGCCCCTAACAAAATTCACAGAATAGCTGCTGCCCAGACACCTGACCTCCAGCTCCTGGCCACTCAGTCTTTATCAAGAGCCCCATTGCTATGGAGGAGTGTGTGAAGGCTTCAGCACCAAATGCTATCTTTGAACAGAACACACCATCAGAAAACAAAAGGACCACACTGTTTTGGCCCTCAGAGAATTGTCTTTATTGAACTGCACTTTGGTATTCAGCCACTTCTCTGTCCTATAGAACTTCAGGAAAAAAAGCCATCAAGCTCAATATTGTCTTTTCTCTGGTGCAAAGGCTAAAACCCTTACCCATAGTAAAGGGATCTGTGTTAGTTACCTGAGCAGCTGGTGGGTTCTTCCTACATGGCCATGGAGAATCATGCCACAGACATGCATTCCTAGCTGTCCAGGTGGCTCAGAGCAAAACCAAGCAGTTTGGACTCCCATAGAAGTGCGTGTGGCTCAGATATAAGCACCATCAGACTTCAGTTTGGGCTCCACTCTACCTGCCATTCACCCCAAATCTGATGGCCTGGATCAGAGGCTCTTTTGGATGGCCCTGGAACATGGCAGAATTATGAGGAGTCCCATGGGACTAAGCTCATAAATTCAACCTTGTTTACCTGGCAAGTTAACTACCAAGAAAATCGACCATGGACAACCATACCTGGAGGAAGAGGTGTGGGGAAGACAGAACTCTACCACACATATGCCCCTGATGTGTCAGGAACGGTGTGTATACTACTTCTCTTGAAAACATCTCTGAGAGATGGAAAGTAGTATCTGCTTTGTCCAGAGGAGAAAAATGGGTCTCAGAGAAACAAAGTGATTGGTGTCAAAATGACACATGTGATCAATGGGCAAAGCCAGGTTGCAAGCTAAAGCCAATTCTGATTCCCATGTTCTTTCCTCTAGACCAGGGTTATCAAACGGTGACCCAGTGAGCCCAACCTCGCCTCCTGCCATTGTAAACAAAGCCTCACTAGAGCACAGCCCATCTTTTTTTCTTTTTAATTTATTTTAGAGGTAGAATTACAGATAGTGAGAGGGAGAGAGAGAGAAAGGTCTTCCATACACTGGTTCACTCCCCAATGGCTACAATGGCCAGAGCTGCGCCAATCTGAAGCTGGGAGACAGGAGCCTCCTCCAGGTCTTCCACATGGGTGCAGGGACCCAAGCACTTGGGCCACCTTCCGCTGCTTTCCCACATCATAGCAGAGAGCTAGATTGGAAGAGGAGCAGCCGAGACTAGAACCGATGCCCATATGGGATGCTGGTGCTATAGGCAGAGGATTAACCTTCTGCACCACAGCCTGGCTTCTTTGTGTGTCATCTATAGCTACATTCATACTACAACAGCAGAACCGAGGGTAGCAGTAAGACTTATGACCCTAAAGCCTAAAGTCTTCAATATCTGTTCCTTTACAGGACAGTTTTCCACCCTTGCTCTCAATAAAGAGCTCCAGACAATTGATCCCTCTGTGTTAAAGAGGAGCCATAAAACTCACCTACTGGAGGGGGTGGGGGGAGGAAAGAGCACTGTGTCTTAGAAACGCATATTTCCAGACCCCACCTCAGACCTGCCAAGTCAGACTTCTCCAGGCTGGAGCCCTGATTCTGCATTTTTAACAACCTTCCCTGAAGTTTATGAACTACAGCCCAATCCAGGGACTTAACATCCCCCTCAACAGCCCTCACTGTACAGGGTGCTGAGAGTTAAGTATCCTACCTCCTCGTTCCTTGGGTGTTAACACCATGGCATCCTCTCCACAGGCTCTCAGAGTCCCCTTGCCTTGTGTACAGCAGTAACTTGCTGGATCATATTCCTTCCCCATCTAACCTCCATATTCCTCAACCAGCAGTACCTGGGACCAACTCCTAAGTCAGTTACTTGCCCTTGAATTTTTATCTCAGGAGCTGCTTCTGGAAATGCCCCTAACTATAAACAGAAGAAATTCAGAAACATTTAAATAATGATAAAAGTTTATTTGACTTATTAAAAACTACAGGTGTAACAGTGTTCATGTTCCCACCAGAGGGACATCAAGCAGGAAAGGGATTGGGAGCACTAGGGGAACTGGGAAGGAGAGACAGAAACAGCAGGAGTGGCAGGAAGCCTCTGGCTAGCCCTGGGTTTCCAAGTGAGAGACTTGGATTTAGAGAGGGGCCAGGGACCACTACCAATCACTGTCCCAAGTACAGATTCACCAAGCCCCCCAGGTCTGAAGGCAGTGAAGCCTAGAAAATATTTTCATAGACTATTGCTGTTCACGTCCCCAGCAGCCTTGTAAGGTAAGTAGGAGTGGCAGCATCACTTGTTCCACTTCTCAGGTAGATAATGGGGTGTAGAGAGGTTCAGATTTATGCAAGTCAGCCCAGAAGTCGCTCCCAGCCCACAAACTCTTCAGCTGTTCTGTCTCCAGTGGCTTATGTGAAGCCAAGGCTATTCTCTAGAAGTTTTCCTTGGCCAAGCTAAACTGATGATTTCTCCTAAGAAGACACCAGTCATCCTCTGGTCCCTGTCATCTCTGGAGTCCGGGGGAAGGGAGCTGTCTCCTTACAAAAAAGTTCCCAATTCTGAGTCGACTGGGAATGGGGCCTTGGTCCTCACCTCAGGAGGTGAGGTTTCCCCAACTCGTGCCACGGCCTGTGCTTCCCACCTCCTTACCCACACTACCCCGAGTCTCACATGGCCCCTCTACTCCCAGTGGACGCTTCCTAACCCCAGAGAGCCAGAGGAATCACAGAAGCCTGGTTTCCATAGCAACTCAGCCAAGTTCACAAGGCAGCAAGGTCCTGCCTTTCCAGTCGGCTCTGCCTCGCTGTCAGTGGCCAAGGCAATTTCAAGGCAGCCCAAGAGGTTAATTTGTCTGCAGCTTTGTCTGCACAGAAGCCCCCAGCATGGAAAAAAAAGGTGAGTCATCGACCCAGACTACATCATTAATCCAGGACCAAACACTGTGTCCTTTCTTCCTGTCCCCCCCACCCACTGACCCACTTAAACCTAAGGAGGTCAGCACAGTTAACGTTGTCCAACCATCAGCTCCATGGTCTCTGACTATCTCATGGGCTTCATCCAAGGATACATGAAAACTTCTAACACCAGCATATGCTGATGTATACTAAACAAAACTAGTGCTTTCCATGTCCTCCCTCTCAGGACCCCTGGGTTAAGGGGAGGGGAGGGGAGGCAGATGGGAAGGGGAGACACAAGCACTAGCTGCAAGGAGGGAATGGGACAGAACATGCTTGGATGCCTGGATGTCAGAAAACAGGGTCCAACTCCCTGTAATCAGCTCTCTCCAGTTCAGAGGGCACTTTGGTAAGCTCTTTGGGACTTGTCAGAGCCCAGTCCTGGGTAGTCATGGTCTACCCAGTTAGAGGATACTGTACTGCCCATGTCCACTCACATATCCTGAAAGATCTACCCTGCAGGACAGCAGACCTCTTAACTGCTTGCTTGAGACTTGATGAGAAGACCCTTGTCTCTGCCGCCAGCCCTGTGGGGAGGCTGCTTCAGGGCTCTGCAGCAGGATCTCTGATGCATGTAACTCTGCTGCTCAGAAAGGATAATCAGGAGAGTGCACTCTCATACGTCCTGGCACTGGCCACTCACTGGCAGCCAGGGGTGAGAACATGGCTTCGGTCATGTTTTCAATCCATTACATTTGTACATATTAGACATATTAAAGTCTTTAATGTGTGGATGGCACAATTCCAATGTCTTTATTTGGACAAATAGGCCCAAAAAAGAGCAGGAAGAGTAGGTGCTACCATTTGAGTTCTCAGCATATGCCAGGCACTCTTTTAGGTACTTTGTGCATATTATAGTATCTAATCTTCACCACAACTATAGGAAATAGAACTATTTTATAGGTAACGAAATAAGTCTCAGAAAACTGAAGTAACTTTCTCAGGGCTGCCCAGCCAATAAGCAGTGCTACTTGAATTTGACCCCAGAACTATGTGACTCCAAATTCCATATGGTCCATGCTGTTCCATGCCTCCTAAACATGGAAGAGAAAGCAAAATAGCTATTCTAAAGGTAATCTTCCATGCACACCTTCCCAACATCAGGAATTCATCTCACAGCAATAGTGAAATGTTGCAAGTTTGCAGTGAAAGCTCACAGGGACCAACCTAAAATCTCAGCCCCCACTAAGCTGGTTTGTTCATAATCAGAAGCAGAGTAGACAGGGGAGTTCAGGATGGGGAGTGAGGGAGGTTCTCTGTCATTTTGCTTGTCAATTTTAAGCTACACATGTAACTTCCCAGAGAAGAACATGGGCCTAAGAATAGGGGAAGTATCTCTAGGCATAAGACATGCTGGGAGAAACACCAGAAATCAAACAAAACATCTACAAAAAATTATATTTGATCAAGGAGCTAAAACCAATTCCTGGAGCAAGGACAGTCTATTCAACAAATGATGCTGGGAAAACTGGATTTCCACATGCAGAAGTTAAATCAACAACAGGAGTCACTGTGTACTTGCTCCCCATGTAGAGTCTCTGTCCTTAATGTTTTGTACTATGCACATTAACAGTAAAACTAGTATTCAAACAGTACTTTATATTTTGTGTATCTGTTTGGGTGCAAACTGTTGAAATCTTTACTTAGTATATACTAAATTGATCTTCTGTATATAAAGAAATGAAAAATGAAAAAAAAGAAAGCTTAGATGTGAAAGTTCAAAGTCTCTCCCTTGGTATGGGAAGCCAGTGAAAGATCCGTGAGCTCCAGGGGTAATAGAATATTAAGAGCTCTTTGTCATAAAGACTACTCCTTTGGTTGGTAGTGATTGGGTGGGCAGCAGTGGATATCTTTTCAGAAAACACAGGTTGATGTGATTCATGTGGCTCTTGCACAAAGATCTATACTTGAAATTATTAACAGTACCATGAGGCTGGAGACAGAAGGCCAGTTTACCTGGTGCACAGGAAAGTCGCTAGTTAGTAGAAATGGAAACTTCCCAGCTCCACCCAGAAATGTAAATTACCTACCTGGAAAAATCCATTAGACTTCAAGGAAACTCACCCTAACTCTGAGGAGACTGCTGTTATAGGTATGCCCCTGGGATCATACACCATGCTGCAGCCTCTGGCGCTCCTGCCCACTGCTACCTGACAGCATGCTCAATAAATCTAACTCTGCATGCTGAAAAAAAAAAAGAGAGATGCTGGGAGCCTATGGATGAAACTGTTCTATTTTATTAATAAAGATTTATTTATTTATTTGAAAGTCAGAGCTACACAGAGAGAAAAGGAGAGGCAGAGAGAGAGAGAGAGAGGTCTTCCATCCAACAGTTCACTCCCTAGATGGCCACAATGGCCAGAGCTGCGCAGATCCAAACCCAGGAGCAAGGAGCTTCTTCTGGGTCTCCAACGTGGGTACAGGGACCCAAGGTCTTGGACCATCTTCTACTGCTTTCCCAGACCATAGCAGAGAGCTAGATTGGAAGTGGAGCAGCCAGAACTTGAACCAGTGCCCATATGGCTTTACCCGCTATGCCATAGTGCCAGCCCCAACTCTTCTAGCTCTTAAATAGAAGCCGTAAATGCCTTTCTTCTTCCTTAGTCCACAGTTAGCCTGAATATCCCAAACATCCCTGCAGTTAGGTGTGACCATGTGACTGAGTTCTAACCAATGGAATGGGAGTGGAAAGGATGCACACTACTTTGAGAATGTCCTATAAAACCTCCCAGCTGCCTCTTGCATGAACCCTCCCCCTTCTAGCAGACTGAGAGAGAGGGAGGATTGCAGCATAAGGCAGCAGAGCTTCAGTCAGCCTGAATCCTGAATGATCACATGAAGGCGGCCAGACCACTGCACTCTCATCTGCTCACACCTACTATGTGAGCAAACATGACATCTAGTAACAACAGCAGTGGGGCCCAGGATTAGAATTAGTGCTCACCTAGCCTGCCTGGCCATGGGGAACTGGGAGTCTGGGCTCACCATGTCTGTGGGACTCCAGGTATGGAGGCCACAGTGAAATGGAAAAGGACATGGCTCATGAGGGTGTCAAGTGTTTAGGAGCTGGGGTGGTCTGAATAATCAGGAGATTGGTTACCTCCATGGGAATTGAGAAAAAAAGTGATTAAACCAGGATAGCAGAATCCAGATTTCTCACTCCCAGAGAAGGGAAATGCAAATATGGAAAGGAGACAGGCTAGGAGTTAGATTTGAATTGGTGGCATCAGCAGGTTCTTGTGGTTTATAATATATACAGATAAATGTCTAATAAGAATTTAACCATGAAAAAGCTTCAGACAAATCCACATTGACAGACATTCTAGAAAGTACCTGGCCTGTACTTCTAAAAATGTCAACATCATGAAATTCATGGAAAAGCTGAAGGACTGTCCCAGGTGGAAGAAGACTAAGGAAATATGACAACTAAATGCCATGCATGGTTTGGAATAAATTCCAGACCAAAAAAAATACAAACTATCTTATAAATCGTGGTGATTGAGGCAATTGGCAAGAATTGAATGGATCTGGCGGAAAGAACAGGCCATCAAAGAAGGAGGTACTTTTCTCTGAAGGGAGGAGAGAACTTCCACTTTGACTATGGCCTTGTCTAAATAAGATAGGAGTTGGTGAACTCAAGAGGCTTCCATAGCCTTGGCAACTCATGACAAGAGCCTTGGGTGATTACTGATGTCATAAATAAGAGTGTCAATTGTTAAATCAACAACAGGAGTCACTGTGCACTTACTCCCCATGTAGGATCTCTGTCCTTAATGTGTTGTACTATGTGAATTAACAGCATACCTAGTACTCAAACAGTACTTTATACTTTGTGTTTCTGTGTGGGTGCAAACTGTTGAAATTTTTACTTAGTATATACTAAATTGATCTTCTGTATATAAAGATAATTGAAAATTAATCTTGGTGAAGAATGGGATGGGAAAGGGAGTGGGAGATGGGATGGTTGTGGGTGGGAGGGTGGTTATGGGGGGAAAAAGCTACTATAACCCAAAAGTTGTACTTTGGAAATTTATATTTATTAAATAAAAGTTTAAAAAAAGAAGTGAATGGATCTGGGAATTGGACAGTGTCACAGTATGGATTGCTTGTTTTAACACTTATATTGGGGTATGCAAGAAAACATCTTTTTTTTGAGAAATATACAATTAAGTATTCAGGGGTTATTGGCCCTATCTGCAACTGACTTTGAAGTGATTTTAAAAAGTATATAAAGATGTTAAAGTGATCATATTAAGTGTGTAACTGATCATATAGATAGGATTAAGTGTCAAAGGGATCACATAAATAAGATCAAGTATCTGGTAATAACGATAGATAGAATTAAAAAGAAGAGAATGATCCAACATAGGAAGCAGGCTGCACAGCAGACTCATACAATGACAAACGCCCTAAACAGCACTCTGACCTCAGAATCAACCCTAAGGCATTCAGATCTGGCTGAAAAGCCTATGAGAGCATTTCAGGCATGGAAAGCCAAGACACTGTGGCAAAAAAAAAAAAAAATGATCTACATGAAGGATCTCTATGAGTGAGACCCCATTGCAAAGAAGGGGTCATCAAAGAAGGATGTACTTTTCTCTGAAGGGAGGCAAGAACTTCCACTTCACTTACGGCCCTGTCTAAATACTGATGGAGTTTGTGGACTCAAAAGGCTTCCATGGCCTTGGCATAAATAAGAGCATCAACAGGAGTCACTGTTTACTTGCTCCCCATGTAGGACCTCTGTCCTTAATGAGCTGTACTGTGAGAATTAACTGTAAAACTTGTCTTCAAAGAGTACTTTATACTTTGTGTGTCTGTGTGGGTGTGAACTGTTGAAATCTTTACTTAGTATAGAGTTAGTCTTCTGTATATAAAGATAATTAAAAATGAATCTTAATGAAGAATGGGATGGGAGTGGGAGTAGGAGGTGGGATGAGAGTGGGGGTGGGAAGGCAGATATCAGGGGAAGAATTGCTATATTCCTAAAGCTGTACCTATGAAATTTGTATTCATTAAATAAGAGCTTTCAAAAAAAGTATGTAAAGATGGAGTAGAGAAAGGAGAGGAGGAGAGAGAGAGAGAATGGAAATAACAAGGCAAATATGGTAAAATGGTAATAATTGGAAAGTCTGTTTTGAGGGTACACAGGAATCTTTTACTCAATTCTCGAAACTTTCCTATGAATTCAAAATTATCTCAAAATAAAAAATATGGAAAGACAAGCATTCTATTGTTCTGAACCAATCCATATTTGACTCTATTGGTTCCTGCAGCTTAGCCTACTCCAACAGAGCATGCATCTTTTTCTAAGGAGAAGCTAGAAGGCTGTATTAACATAACAACTGCATATCGAGCATTCTGTGTGCCCTAATACTAGGCACTGTGTTTGAGTACTAGGGATTCGGTTCTGAAGAAGACAGGCGTGATTCCTGCCCTCATGGAGCTTCCAGTGAGATATGGCAGATAGCAATTACATTATTTTAATCACAATCAGGATACTTTAACTGTTATGCTGAATCTTGATGTGAATGGAAGGGGAGAGGGAGTGGGAAAGGGGAGGGTTGCAGGTGGGAGGGACGGTATGGGGGGGAAGCCATTGTAATCCATAAGCCGTACTTTGGAAATTTATATTCATTAAATAAAAGTTAAAAAATTATTAACATATTAAAAATGAAAACAGAAAAAAAAACTGTTATGCACCATCTCTTTGGGAAAATCTACCTGGACACCCTGACTGAGATGAGACTGCTGTTAGAAACTCTGACTGTAACTGGCACAGTTGATGAATTTTGGGAAATCCTGCACTCCTGGGAACATGGAATCTAAAGGCTAGTCTCTGCCCTCCACATGTGTGTTTGTTCACTCTGTGAACCCAGCAGTTAGCTTGGTAGGTAAGAAATAAACCTTTGTGGAGTAAATGAACAATCAAAGTAAAATGAATTAAGATAATGAGTGGAGACGTGAAATATGACAGGAGAAGAAAGGCCCAAAATTAGAAACTGATTGGATATTGGGAGGTGGGTGATGAAAGAGTCAAAGAGAAACTCTGGGGATTTTGAAATCTAGGAGGCCAGAAGTCATGGAGGTAGAGTCTATGAGGAGTCAAAGAAAGTGAAACAGATTCTCTTCAATGCTCTGCCCATAATAGCTCATGTTCCATAAGGGAACACAACAGGAGCCACACCTGCACCTTCATCAGAGGCCACTTTGCCCAACTGCCTGGTGTCTGAAAATTGACATCCCTCTGCAGCAGCCCCACAGGTCCCTCATCCTTTACCTGGGATAAATAAGAGGTTTGTGCTTTGCAAGGTGCAATTTTTCCCCAAAAGTTCAAGTTTTGGAAACTTAATTCCAAAATTCTTATGTTAAAGCAGTTTGACGAGGCTCTTTGGAAAGTAATTAGGATTAGGTGAGGTCATGAGAGTGGGCCCTATGATGGCATTACTGGCTTTAGACAAAGAGGAAGAGAGACCAAGCTAGCACCCTGCTCTGTCTCACCTCATGCCCTTGGCCACGTTGTGATGCAGCAAGAAGGCCCTTACCAGATGCTGGCACTGTACTCTTGAACCTCCCAGCTTCTAGAACTGCAAGCTAAATAAATTTCTATTCTTTATAAAGTATTCAGTTTGTTCCATTTGATTATAGCAATTGAAAACAGACTAAGAGATGAGGTTTCCCAAAGTTGTCCACCATGGGATTAAGCACCAGTTGTCCACAATGGTGGCTACATTCATAACTCACTCTTCCTTTCCTGCATCCGTTCTTTCCTGGGTGCCCTTTCTTCTCACCTTACTGATGCTCTTTGTGCCTCCTAACAAAATGTTTGCACCCAGATCCTCACCTGAAGTACTCAAGTCTGTCCTATTGGAACCCTACACTGAGAAAGATGAACTATGAGAAAAGAAGTCCTAGGACAAGGCTAAGTACCAGCAAGATACATCTTACAACCCACAGTGAAGGAGCTCCTTTCTGTCCTTCTGCTTACATAACCCAGTAGTCTTCCTGCCCCACTCTTTGAGGAGTCGCAGCTCTGAGTATTCTAAAGTGCCCCCAAAGTGTAACTTTGCTATTCAGTTCACAGAATGCAGAATCCATTTTTGTTTTATCTCTTTCCAGACAGTTGCTTTGTTTTAATGGACTGCTCTTCCGCCTGTGCATAATTCTTCTCTAAATTAAATTCTCTTCTCAGCCCAACATAATACACATTGGTCTGTCAGCTCATTACTTTTACATCCTCCCTTGTTCTGTTTATGCAAAGATTTAATTAACTATGAATTGCTGTGTAGGCAACAGGAAAACGCCTACTCCCAGGTGACTGTATGGCTCAGCTCTATGAAGGATAGGAGACAATGCAGTGCTAGAAGAAAAGACCAGAGGTGAGATGGGAGCATAAAAATATTGATCCTCACTGCTGCTTCCAGTGACTCATTGGTTCACCCGGTATATATTAAGTTACCGCTATGTGCTTGCCATTGTCCATTGGGAGGGGTGAGAGAGACATGAGCCCTGCCTTCACAGAGTTTATGCTCTACCAGCAGAAATACATGAACAGGTCTCTTTACATCTATCTACTGCTGCATAACAAATTAGCCAATACTTGCTTCAAACAACAATGAACATTTGTTATCTCTCACATTTTCAATTCCGTATCTCAAATGGGATCACAAGTAGGGTCAGGAACTGAGGAATGGGTTGGCTGGGCAGTCTGCTGCCAGCTGTCTTGTGAGAATGCACTCAGAGTCAACTGGGGCTGAGTCACCTACAGCTTTGAATGGGTTGGTGGATGCACTTGCAAGGTGGCTCATTCATATGGCTTGCTGGTTGAGGCTGGGTGTTCATAGGAGACCCAGTTCCTCTTAATGTAGGATGTTTGCTTGTTTTCATGGAATTCTGGCTTTCCCAAGCATGGCAGAACTGCAATACCCTCCATGGCTTAGCCTTGGAAGTAATTTATAACCATCTCTGCTATACTCTGTTAGTCACGCAGACAAGCACAATTCAATAAAAGAAACATGACACAGTGACATCATTACTGGGAGATGATGATCACTGAGGGATGGGGAGTTACCTTGGAGGCTAACACCAAAAATAAATAAGGAAATAATTACACACTGTGATCAATAATGTTAATAATGTTGATAGCAAGTGATAGGGGATAGCAGGTTACATAGTTAAGATGGTCAAGGAGGGCCTCTTTCATAGCTATGGGAACTAACAAAAGTTCCTAAGCCTTTTCCCGTTTTCCATGTCCTTATCTTCTTAAGAACAATCAATCATCATTCTCAGTTCACAGAGTAATTGTGAGCCTCAAATGGAACCAGAAGTATAAAAGTTTAATACTTTGATTTCTGCATTTAAATGGCCACATCTCTTTGCTTCCAAGGGATCTATCCCTTAACCAGGGAAGGTGGATGGCTCCAGTACTGCCACCTTCTGAAAGGAAATTCTAAACACATTGTGCCAGAGATCAGAGCTTTCAGGACCCAGCTGGGCTACACAGCCAGGGAAGAAAAACCTTGATTTTTTTTCCCCAGCTTCCAGTAAAGAAGAGATATTTGACTGGAAAATATTTTTCAAGCTCCATTTTCTAGATATGGCATAGATATTGGCAGGTACGATTCACCCCTCAGGAGAAGGATGCATCTTCCACAGAATTTCAGCCCAGTTGTTGCCAAACAGGGTAAAAGAATTTTGGAATTCACCATTCTGAACATGAAAGGGAGAGGCACAGCTGGATTGTGTCATTTTTCTACCCTCTGTACTAGGCAGGAAATGAGATGCAAGATCCACTCCTGGAACTCCCTCTGCTTTATTTTGCCAACTGCTGCACAACCCCAAGCTTCAGTCTTCCAATCAACAAAAGGAAGCAGGCTGACTCTCAGCAAAAAACAAAAATATATTGATACACAATACTGAAGCAGGGTATAAGAAATGGGAAGTGTTCTACAGGACTGAAAGCAGCAAAAAAATAGTTTGATTCCTCTTGGGAGGGCAAATTTACAATCACAGCAATAATTTAGAAGAAACTTAAAAAAAAAAAACCCTTTCAAGGAGCAAATCCATATGTGGGATTCATCCTGACAAAATAATTAAGGATGGCACCAACTTGTATGTATTTACATGGAAATATTTGCATAATATACAAGTATTACTACATTCTTTAAAGAAATGTTTAATATACTATATATAGCAGAAGCCTTTTTAAAAAACATACAGACTTTTGATTGATAGAGTGGTAAGAGCTCATATTTTAAATTTGCATCAGACACTAAAGACTACATTCTTTGTGAGCACGTGTTGAAAATGTACAAAGACTGGTCATGTACTAGGTCACAAAGACAGTCTTAATAAACTTCATCTGATGAAAACAGAATTAAATTGGAAATCAAGAAAATGCCTACTAAGATAGAAAATTTGTTGGGTTAAAAAATACTTTCAAGTAACTCATGCGATACAAAGGAAATCACAAGGAAAATTACAAAATATTTAGAACTGATAAGAAGCAATAAAAAGGCTACACACCAACCTTGTAGGATAGACCTAAAGCAAGACATCAAAGAAAATATACACCCTTAAATTATCAAACAAAGAAATGTGGCCCACCCTGGTAACTATATCTCAATATCTATTTTCCCTCTTTCTCATAATAATAAAAGCCTGGTTTCTAACCAGGAATGTGAATACTCACAGTAAAGACCACATTTTCCAATCTCTTTCATAGTTAGCATGACCAGCACTGAAATTCTAGCAATGGGTTGCAAATACAAGTGATATGTGCATCTTTCAGATAGGGTCCTTGAAGTGTCATTTTAGCACTTTTCACCTTCCTGCTGACTGGAATATAGATGAGGTTACAAGAAGTTGACTGTGGTGTGATAAATAATATGTCTGATCTTTGCCCCAACTTCTTGGCATGGAGCTTGAAAAATCCCTGGTAACTTCTTAAGTGATAAAAATGTCTCTGTTATGCTAATGGATAACTCCTGGTGGGAAACTTAGACAGCTTCAGAAGGGGCTAGTTACCAGAAAGAACAAGCCTGTGGTTAGAGGGCTGCAGCTTTCAGCTGCAGTTGGTGCTGGACAAAATAAAAGAATTTTACTCCGTGGGGAGGACGAGAGGGGTGTTCAATTGTGTGGCTATCAATTTAATCCATCATCCCTATGTAATAAAATTCCTTAAAAAATTCTGGGGGCCAGCAAGCTAAGCTGGTATTCCATATCTGAGCACTGGTTTCAGTCTCAGCTGCTACGATTCCAATCCAGCTTCCTGCTAACGTGCCAGGGGAAAGCAGTGGAGGATGGCCAGCTTTGGCCCCTGCTACTCACATGGGAGACCTAGATAGGTTCCTGGCTTCAGCCTGGATCAGATCCCACCATTGCAGCCATTTGGGAAGTAAACCAGTGGATGGAAGGTCCCTTCCCGCTCACTCGCTCTCTCTCTCTGTCAAACAAATAAATCTTGGAAAAAAAAAAACCTCTGACACCAGCTCTCAGAGGGCCTTCATGATTGGTGCACCCACTGATGTGTTGAGAAGGTAACACATCCTGACTCCACAAGCAGAAGGAATGGAAGTGTTGTATTCAGGATTCTTCTAGACCTCTCCCTATGTATATCCTTTCTAACAGAACTATAATAATAAGTTTGGCTCTTTCAGTGTGTTCTGTAAATCATTCCTTTTTTGCATTTTTTTAATTTAATGAATGCATTTTTACATAGAAACAACTTTAGGAATATAGTGGTTCTTTCCCCCATGCCCCCCACACCGCTCCCATCCCACCTCCCATTCCCTCTCTCATCTCCTTCTTCATTAGGGATCATTTTTAGTATGACTTTATATTCAGAGGGCCAACTCTATGCTAATCATAGATTTCAACAATTTGCCCCCACGCCCACATACAACATATAGAGTACAGTTTGGGAGAATTTGCAGTCGATTCTCATATTACAATTCAGTAGGGACAGAAGTCCTACCTGGGGAGCAAGTGCACAGTGACTACTGTTGTTCCTTTAACAATTAACACTTTTCTTATGACATCAGTGATCATCTGAGGCTCTTGTCATGGGCTGCCAAGGCTATGGAAGCCTTTTGTGACCAGAGACTCCATTGGTATTTGGACACGACCATAAGCAATGTGGATGTTCTCTTCTCCCTTTAGAGAAGAGTGTCTCCTTCTTTGATGACCCTTTCTTTCCTCTGAGGTCTCATACAGATCCTCCATATAGGATTTTTTTTCCACAGAGTCTTGTCTTTCCACGCCTGAAAGTCTCTTGCAGGCCTTTTAGCCCAACCAGGAAGCCTTATGGGTTGATTCTGAGGTCAGAGTGTTATTTACTATGAAAGTCATTCTAGGAGTCTGCTGTGTGGACTGCTTCCCATGTTGGTCCTTCCTTCCTTCTTTGATTTTATTATTTTTACTGGGTACTTGATGTTATTTATATCATTCCTTTTAAACTTAGACCAGTCTATCTGTTGCCTTTAACATTTAATATGCCCATTGTAACAGTGAAGATGGTATCTATACCACTGATTCCTATGGGTTTAGAGCCCCATGATTAGCTCTAGGGCTGTACCTTGAGAGGTAAGTCTATATGCCTATATGCAGAACTATACTATTTTATAGTTTCAGACTACCTCCTCCATCTCTTATTCCCTCCCTTATTTTTTTTTGACAGGCAGAGTTAGACAGTGAGAGAGAGAGAGAGACAAAGAGAAAGGTCTTCCTTCCGTTGGTTCACCCCCCGAAATGACCACTACGGCCAGCGCACTGCACCAATCTGAAGCCAGGAGCCAGGTACTTCCTCCTGGTCTCCCATGCAGGTGCAGGGCCCAAGCACTTGGGCCATCCTCCACTGCCTTCCTGGGCCACAGCAGAGAGTTGGACTGGAAGAGGAGCAACCAGGACAGAATCCGGCACCCCAACTAGGACTAGAACCCGGGGTGCTGACTCCACAGGCAGAGGATTAGCCTAGTGAGCTGCAGCACCAGCCATCCCTCCCTTATTTTTAACTGGGATCTTTTTCCAATTTCCTAAAATACATATAATTGACTCTGTGTTACATAGAGAGTTCAGCATATAGTGTGAAATAGAAAGAAAGAAAGAAAGAAAGAAAGAAAGAAAGAAAGAAAGAAAGAAAGAAAGAAAGAAAGAAAGAAAGAAAGAAAGAAAGAAAGAAAAGGAAGGAAGGAAGAGAAGGAAGGAAGGAAGGAAGGAAGGAAGGAAGGAAGGAAGGAAGGAAGGAAGGAAGGAAACAGAAAATAAAAACAAAAAGGATATACACAATAAAAAAAAAAAGTAACAATGGTTAACTGTCTCTCGACAATCAGATCAAGGATTTTTGAAGACATTGGTTCTAAAAGTGACTGTTTCACTTCTACAGCTTTCATTTTAGCTGTGCTATTAATTCTCCCAAATCAGGGAGAACATGTGGTGTTTATCTCTTTGGGGCTGGGTTATTTCACTAAGTATGAGGTTTTCCAGCTTGATCCGTTTTGTTGCAAAGGACCGGATTTCATGCTTTTTACTGCCATCTTCTATTCCATAATGTACCTATCCCACAATTTCTTTATCCAGACTTTGGTTGATTGACATTAAGGTTGCTTCCATGTCTTAGCATTGTGAATTGAGCTGCAATAAACATGGAGGTGCAGATAGTTCTTTTGTTTACTGATTTCATTTCCCTTGTGTAAAATCCCAGTAGTGAAATGGCTGGGTCATACGAGAGGTCTATATTCAGGTTTTTGAGGTATCTCCATACTGTTTTCCACAGTGGCTTTACCAGTTTACATTCCCACCAACAGTGGGTTAGTGTGCCCTTTTCCCCACATCCTCTCCAGCATTTGTTGTTTGTTGACTTCTGTATGAGGGCCACTCTAACTGGGGTGAGGTGAAACCTCATGTGGTTTTGATTTGCATTTCTCTGATAGCTAGAGATCCATAGCATTTTTTCATGTATCTGTTGGCCATTTAGATTTCCTCTTTTGAAAAATGTCTGTTAAGGTCTTTGGCCCATCTTTTTATTGGGTTGTTTGTTTTGTTGTTGTGGAGTTTCTTGATCATTTTATAGATTCTGGTTGTTCATCCTTTATCAGTTGTGTAGTTTGCAGATAATTTCTCCCATTCTGTCGGTTGCCTCTTCACTTTCCTGACTGTTTCTTTTGCAGTACAGAAACTTCTCAACTTGATGCAATCCCAATAGTTCATTTTGGCTTTGACTTACCTGTGCCTCTGGGTTTGTTTGTTTGTTTGTTTGTTTTGACAGGCAGAGTGGACAGTGAGAGAGAGAGACAGAGAGAAAGGTCTTCCTTTGCCATTGGTTCACCCTCCAATGGCCGCCACAGCCGGCACGCTGCGGCCGGCGCACTGTGCTGATCCGATGGCAGGAGCCAGGTATTTATCCTGGTCTCCCATGGGGTGCAGGGCGAAAGTACTTGGGCCATCCTCCACTGCACTCCCTGGCCACAGCAGAGAGCTGGACTGGAAGAGGGGCAACCGGGACAGAATCTGGTGCCCCGACCAGGACTAGAACCCGGTGTGCTGGCGCCGCTAGGTGGAGGATTAGCCTAGTGTGCCATGGCGCCAGCTACTACCTCTGGGGTCTTTTCCAGGAATTCTTTGCCTGTTCCACTGTCTCGAAGGGTTTCCTCTATGCTCTCGATTAATTTGATGGTATCATGGCATAGATTTAGATCTTTAATCCATGTTGAGTGGATTTTTTTATATGGTATAAGAGAGGGGTCCCGCTTCATACTTTGACATGTGGACATCCAGTTTTCCCAGCACCATTTGTTGTAGAGGCTGTCCCTATTCCAGGGGTTGGTTTTAGCTCCTTTGTTGAATATGAGTCAGTTGTAAATGTTTGGATTGATTTCTGGTGTTTCTATTTTGTTCCATTGGTCTATCCAACTGTTTTTGTACCAGTACCAGGCTGTTTTGATTATAACTGCCCTGTAGTATGTCTTGAAGTCTGGAATTGTGATGCCTCTGGTTTTGTTTTTATTGTGTGGGATTGCTTTAGCTATTCGAGGTCTCCTATTCCTCCATATGAATTTCATCATCATTTTTTCTAGATCTGTGAAGAATGTCTTTGATATTTTTATTGGGATAGCGTTGAACCTGTAAATTGCTTTGGAAAGAAAGGACATTTTGACGGTATTAATTCTTCCAATCCATGAACATGGAAGATTTTTCCATTTTTTGTGTCTTCTTCTATTTCTTTCTTTAATATTTTGTAATTTTCATCATAGAGATCTTTAACGTCCTTGGTTAAATTTATTCCAAGGTACTAGATTGTTTTTGTTGCTATTGTGAATGAATTCATTGGTCTTAGAAGTTCTTTCTTGGCCATGGCATTGCCTATGTATACAAAGGCTGTTGATTTCTGTGCATTGATTTTGTATTCTGCTACTTTACCAAACTCTTCTGTGAGTTCCAATAGTCTGTTAGTGGAGACTTTCGGATCCCCTATATATAGAATCATGTCATCTGCAAATAGGGATACTTTGACTTCCTCCTTTCCCATTTGTATCCCTTTAATTTCTTTTTCTTACCTAATGGCTCTGGTTAAAACTTCTAGGACTATATTGAATAGCAATAGTGAGAGTGGGCATCCTTGTCTGGTACCAGTTTTAAATGGAAATGCCTCCAACTTTTCCCCATTCAATATAATGCTGGTCATGGGTTTGTCATAAATTGCCTTAATTGTGTTCAGAAATGTTCCTTCTAAACCCAATTTGCTTAGAGTTTTCATCATGAAAGGGTGTTGTATTTGGTCAAATGCTTTCTCTGCATCTATTTTTGTTTCTCAATTTGTTAATGTGATGTATCACATTGATTGATTTTCGAATGATGAACCATCCCTGCATACCAGGGATAAATCCCATTTGGTCCGGGTGAATGATCTGTCTGATGTGTAGTTGGATTCGGTTGGTCAGGATTCTGTGAATCATTCTAGCAAATTATCAAACCTGGAAATTTGGAAGCATGCAAAAATTCCATAACAGTAGCCAGTTACTTGTAAATTCAGGTTATCTGCAGAGCCCACTTGTGGCAGGTGTCAGAATTGAGGACAGACTTATGGAAATGGAACCCTTAACTTGTGGCATCTGATGCTAACTCTGGGTGCTTAGTATCAGGATAGCATTGGACCTGGGGATGAAATGGAACAGTGGGGCAGGCACTGAGGCGCAGTGGGTAAAGCTCTGGCCTGAAGCACCAGCATCCCCTATGAGTTCCAGTTCTTGTCCTAGCTGCTCCCCTTCTGATCCAGCTCTCTGCTATAGGAAGGCAATAGAAGATGGCCCAAGTCCTTGAGGCCCTGAACCCACATAGGAGACCCAGAAGAAGCTCCTGGCTCCTGACTTCAGATAGGCTCAGCTCCCGCCATTGTAGCCATATGGGGAGTGAACCAGCAGATGAAAGACCTCTGTGTGTGTGTGTGTGTGTGTGTGTGTACCTCTCTCTGTAACTCTTTCAAATAAATAAAAATAAATTTTAAAAAAAATAAAAAGAAATGGAACAGTGATGAATAATTCCATTTTGCTCAGTACTGAAGAGTCTCCCAGGATATGAGAATGACAGTGCTAAAACCAAGAAAGTCCCAGGCAAACAGGACAAATTGAGCAGCTTAGTTGGCAGTTCCTCTGCAAGGGCCTTAATAGCAGTAGAGCAAAAAGACAGAAAGATCCTAAGTGCCTAAGGATTTCATGGAGCAGACCCACCTATTAGTGGGCTTGGACTACCTACCTCTAGAATTTTATACGGGAAATAAACATTTATCTTGTTAAAGCCACTGTTTACTTTAAACACGGACATACCTAACTGTGATACCTTAGAGTGGAGTGCCAAACATAAGAGACAAACACATACATGAAACTGGAATACTGGCTGGGTGATACACAGTGTTGAAACAGCCATTGCCAAGTGGAGGGTTAGTAATCCTTGTTATTCAAGGGCAAAACATTTGGCAAAGCCATAATATTCCACCTTGGAAGGCAAAATACACATTCACCAATGCTGCAGTGCTAGGGGAATATGTATGTGTAATAAGACGTTGGGCTGTGCTGCTGCTTCTTGTGGCTTTCAGCAAAATCTTAAAGAGCTATAAATCCACAAACCCAGAGGAGACTGTATTAACTAAAATAAGCCAGGCATACCAAGACAAAGACTGCCTTACCTCACTTATATGTGGAATCTAAAAAGTTGAACTCAGGGCTGGCGCTGTGGTGTAGTGGGCTAAGCCTCCACTGTGGTGCTAGCATCCCATATGGGTGCCAGTTCAAGTCCCAGCACCTCCTCTTCTGATCCAGCTCTCTGCTATGGCCTGGAAAGGCAGTAGAGGATGGTCCAACTGCTTGGGCCTCTGCAGCTGCATGGGAGATCTGGAGGAGTCCCCTGGCTCCTGGCTTCAAATCAGCTATTGAAGCCATTTGAGAGCAAATCAGCAAATAGAGATCTTTTCTCTCTCTCTCTCCCTTTCTCAGCCTGTAACTCTCTCTCTCTCAAATAAATAAATAAAATATTTAAAAAATAATAAAAGTTGAACTCATAGAAGCAGAGAGCACAATGGTGGTTACAAAGGGCTGAGGCAAGGAAGAAATGTAGCAGACATGTTGGTGAAAAGTACAAAATTCCAGTAAGATATGAGGAATGAGTTTAAGATATGTACTGTACAACATGGCTACTATAATTAATAATAATATACTATATCTTTGAAGATTACTAAAGAGTATTTTCACCACAAACAAATGATAAGCATGTGAGGTAAGGGTATGTTAGCTTGATTTAGCCATTCTACAATGTATACATATATCAAATACTGTCTTATCTATGATAAATAGGTATAATTTTGTCAATTAAAAATAAACTTTAAAAACTGAGATGTAAGGAAGTACAGCACTAAAGTATTCTCTGGCTGCTGTTTGCAATCTAAGTTGACCTCGAGGCTGGCCATCTGTAGCTTTTCAGGGTTGAAAGGTCAATTGCTTTTGTACCCCCAAAATATAGCTATTAAGAGCAATAGCTCTGTGATACCAGACTTAGCAGGAGATATTTCCATGACCTTTAAACTTTATCAGCACCTTATTTTAAAAATTGTTCTTGCCAGAAAATTGGACCCAGCTTGGAGGAAAAGATTCTATTAATGGATTTGTCTTCCCCACCCAAGTCTTTGCTTCAGATGCAACTAGTTGGCTGCCACAAGTTAAGAGACAGGGTAATGAGAGAAGCACAGGATGAATTTTAAAAAGTAACATGAGAATGTTCAAGCTAAAAAAAAGTTCCATTTCTAAACAAGAGAGCTGCCTGTTTATACATGACAAAGAATTGACTTAATATAAACCAGCAAGAGGGGCTGGCAAAGTGGCATAATAGGTTAAGCCTCTGCCTGCAGTGCTGGCATCCCATATGGGTGCTGGTTCATGACCCAGATACTCCTCTACCAATCCAACTCTCTGCTAATGGCTTGGGAAAGCAGTAGAAGATGGCCTAAGTGCTGGGACCCCTGTACCCAAGTGGGAGACCCAGAAGAAGCTCCTGGCTCCTGGCTTCAGACAGGCCTAGCACCAGCTGTTGTGCCCATTTGGGGAGTGAACAAGGAGATGGAAGACCTCTCTCTGTGACTCTTCCTCTCTCTGTCTGTAGTTCTGCCTCTCAAATAAATAAATGTATCTTTAAAAAAAAATAGCAAGAAGTAGGTTCCAAAAGTTTTTCCAAGTGAAAGGAGAATCAACTCCACAAGGCTCATCTTTTTTTTTTTTTTAACTCAAAGGGTTTAATGCCAAAAAGCCAACCAGTCCTCTGCAGTCTAAGTCATTTGTTTCGGGGCTGTGAAGCTATGTAGAGGGCGATCAGGCAGTAGATGGTCCCTCCCACAGTCAGCACCATGGTGGTCCGGTAAAGCATTTGGTCAGGCAGGCCTCGTTTCAGGTGGATGCGCACACCATCAGATTTCTGGAAAAACTTCTGCAACTCTGGAACTTTGTTTTTCCCAGCATAATCATATGCAGCAGAATTGGAGATCAGTTTAGTTGGGGTAGCAAATATGATAGGTGGTGCTTCTGTGGAAACCACAGGCTTTAATCCCTGCGGGAAATAGGTGTCCGAAGCCATGCTCCCGTCAACTTTTGC
Source organism: Oryctolagus cuniculus (assembly GCF_051225735.1). NCBI lineage: Eukaryota > Metazoa > Chordata > Mammalia > Lagomorpha > Leporidae > Oryctolagus > Oryctolagus cuniculus. The sequence goes on from NC_142877.1 coordinate 17,160,703, forward strand.
GTGAAGCCACTAAACTTGTAGTACATGACGCCCGGAGCCCGGCTTCCCACAGCCGCTGCCTGCGCGACCGCCCTAAAGAAGGCAAGGCTCATCTTGAGTATGGTCAGAAGGCATAATGGACAAGAAAGAATACATAAAAGGATAACCTAGAGAGGATGTTTAGCCTAACAAGTGTCGCTCCCCCTCTTCGTGGAGGAACGACACAGGACCCTGCGCTGTTCTTTCGTCTGCTCGGCCCTCCCCGGGTTTGCTGCTGGTTCTTCCCGGGTTGGCTACTATCCCCTCCACCTCCGTGGAAGGGCGGTTCCCCCTGGCCACATTCCCCACTTCCGCGGGGGAGCGGCACACCGCCGGCCGGCTCTCTCGGGGGCTGCACAGGTGTTCCCCTTAGATGTTCCTGGTGCATGCCGTCTCTCTCCTCCTTTATAGTCCTCCTCTGCCAATCCCAACTCGGCTGCCCACACACCGAGTACGCTGCTCTCCTCCAATCAGGAGCAAGTCCTACAGTTTATTGGCTGAACTGGAGGCAGCTGTGTAGAAGCTGTTTTCTCCTCTCCCAGCGCCATATTGTGGGAGAGCAGATGCATAGAATAAGTCTTAATTCCAGTAACTTAGTCTAGTCCGAGTTGCTCCCCACAACAAGTAAGATGCTTGCCTCTAATTAAGATTCTCACCTCATATCAGCGTATCTGTCATCAGTTTTGGCTCTAGGTTCTGCATACCATCCCTACATACCAGGGATAAATTCCACTTGGTCCGGATGAACGATCTGTCTGATGTGTTGTTGGATTTTATTGGCTAGAATTTTGTTGAGGATTTTTGTGTCTGATTCATCAGGGATATTGGTCTATAGTTCTCTTTCTCTGTTGTATCTTTTTCAGGTTTAGGAATTAAGGTGATGCTGGCTTCATAGAAAGAATTTGGGAAGATTCCCTCTCTTTCAATTGTTTTGAATAGCTTGAGAAGAATTGGAGTTAATTCCTCTTTAAATGTCTAATAGAATTCAGCAGTGAATCCATCCAGTCCTAGGCTTTTCTTTGTTGGGAGGGCCTTTATTACTGATTCAATTTCTGTCTTGGTTATGGGACTGTTTAGGTTTCTTATGTGTTCATGGTTCAATTTAGGTAGGTTTTATTTTTCCTGGAATATATCCATTTCTGCAAGACTTCCCAGTTTGTTGGCATACAACTCTTTATAGTAATTTCTGATGACTCTTTTTATTTCTGTGGTGTCTGTTGTTACATTCACTTTTCATCTCTAATTTTATTGATTTGGGTCTTATCTCTCCTTTTTTGTTAATTGAGCCAATGGTGTGTCAATTTTGTTTATTTTTTTCATATCTTTGGACTATGCCTCCATGACTTAGGGGAGTCCACTCTTTGAGTGAATACCATAGATATGTGCTGGTTGTGTTGAGAGATCTCTGCTCAATACTCCAGGGTGAGGGGAGTGTCCAAAGTGACACTCAAATTGGGCATGGTAAATCTCCTCTTTTCTTTTTAATCAGAGAGGAGGTTTGCGCTGCTCTATTGCATAGTCTTACACTCCTCCCCTCTCCTCAAAGAAGACCAATGCCTGGGTACTAGCCCTAGTGGTTACAAAATTCATCCACACTGCCACAAAAACCACATAAAGGATCTGTGCAGTCCTCAGTGTGAACATGGATCCCTCATCAATGACTCACCAGGGAATCAGGGAGCCCCAATCATGTGGAGCCACCCACAGTAACTGCAAGAAGACCCAACTGCACCATGTGCCCTCCCATGCAGCCACAGTGTTTTCTTAGTTCCAGCATACAAGGCTCCCACAGTCATGAGTACCCAGCCCCCTGTCAGTTCTTCCAGCCAGACTCAGGCATCTCCTACTGGCTTGTTGCCAGGTGTGTGGACACAAGCTGGCACAGCTGGCACATATGTCCAAAATGGCACCCACCCTCTCTTGGCTCGTTACAGGGTGCCAGTGCTCGGTGGTCAGGGAGAGAGAAATGTACACCCCACTTTTTATTCCTCTAGGTTGGCAAGTACACTGTCTCCCACAGATCTCCAAGATGGACTCATGCCAGGCTCTTCCCACAGCTTATCACCAGTGGCTTGGGGTGCTGCAGTCTGGTCTCACAGAACTCTTCAAAGTTGGTACTGAGGCTCTTGGCTGCTGGGGTCCTGAACTGTGCATGTCCACACCCTCCATGTAGGTCCACAGTGTTATTCTAATTTGTGTGGAATTTCCTCTGGAGTTTTCTTCCTATTCTTCCCCGAGAATTGCACTGTCTCCACTTTTTTAAAACTATCTTTGACTAGGATATGGAACCGCGGGAGCCGCAGAGTCAGAGCGCCAGTGTGGGAAGGGGAGTCTATGTGACAAAAACACCAGAGGGAAAGGAGGGACGCTAAGGGCTCCGAGTCCACACATCGGCACTGGAAGCGGAGGTGAGCTCAGTAACCGGAGACATTGGCGGGAAACGGCAGACAGAATTTTAGAGGGACGCGGGTTTTGAAGCGGGAAAGTCCAACAGACTACAGGAGAGAAGGAAAAATAAATAAATAAATAAATAAAAAGGTGGGGGCATACTGGTACAGACAAGTTCCACTCTCCGCCAACCTTGCAAAGGCAAGTAAGAGACAAAGAGCTGGGATATACATAATAAAAGGGGAGAGTTAAGCCTACAATTCAGTAGCCTAGGCAACCCAGTGGGAGTCCTCAGGAGAAACCAAGCCTGCACAGACTCTGTGGGTAGAAGCCAGCGGAACCTAAATACCATCCATTCTGCTCAGCCTTGCAGGATTACTTACCTCCTGAACAAAAAATAAAATAAAATAAATAAATGAATAAATAAAGAGAGATTTACCACGCATAACCTGAGGGTGTCACCTTTGCACACCTGTAACCCTGAAGAACCAAGCAGAACTCTCAGGCCACACCCATCTCAAGCCTCCAAGGCTCCTCCAACAGCAGGCAGTCCACTTAACACAGATATAGTATAATAAAAAAAAAAAACTCACAGTGAGGGAAACAGAATTAACCATGCCAAGCAATAAACACACAAATCGAGTGAACAAGATCAACGATGACATTATGATGCCTCCAAATAAACAAAACACCCCAAGCCAAGATTATGAAGATGATGAGATAGAAGAAATGCAAGATACGGATTTCAAAAAATTTATGATAAGAACATTTAGAAGTTTTCAAAAGCAAATCCTTGAACTACAGAAATCCTTATTGGACAGGATTGAAAATCTCTCTCATGAGTATTTCAGGCATGGAAAGCCAAGACACTCTGGCAAAAAGATCTCTGTGAGTGAGATCCCAGTGGAAAGAACAGGTCTTCAAAGAGGGAGGTGCCTTTCTCTGAAGGGAGGAGAGAACCTCCACTTTGACTATGACCTTGTCTAAACAAGATAAGAGTCGGAGAACTCAAGGGGCTTCCATAGCCTTGGAAACTCATGACTGGTGCATAGGGAGATTACTGATGCCATAAACAGGAGTGTCAATTTGTAAAGTCAACAACAGGAGTCACTGTGCACTTACTCCTCATGTAGGATCTCTGTCCTTAATGTGCTGTACACTGAGGCTTAATGCTATAACGAGTACTCAAACAGTATATTTCACTTTGTGTTTCTATGGGGGTGCAAACTGTTGAAATCTTTACTTAATGTACACTAAACTGATCTTCTGTTAAAAAAAAAAAAAAGAAAAAAGAAAAGAAACTATTAATTCCCAACTTGACTCTCACTGGGATTAAACATGACAATAGGTCTGATCTGATTTCATCATCATTTAAAAAAAAAATCATCTATTATTTTTCACTTTATGTTTCTGTGTGGGAACAAACTGTTGAAATCCTTACTTAAGGTATACTAAGCTGATCTTCTGTATACTAAGATAATCGAAAATGAATCTTGATGTGAATGGAAGGGGAGAGGGAGTGGGAAAGGGGAGGGTGGTGGGTGGGAGGGACGGTATGGGGGGGAAAGCCATTGTAACCCATGAGACGTACTTTGGAAATTTATATTCATTAAATAAAAGATAAAAAAAAAAAAAAGAGAAAAAAAAAAAAAAAAAAAAGAAAATCTCTCTCATGAAAATGAAATTTTAAGGAAGAATCAAAATGAAACGCAGAAACTAGTAGAGCAGGAAAGTGTGATAGTGAAGAGAAATCAAAATGAAATGAAGAGCTCAATAGATCAAATGACAAACACATTAGAGAGCCTTACAAACAGAATGGGTGAAGCAGAAGAGAGAATATCGGACTTAGAAGACAGAGAACAGGAAAGGATACAGTCAAACCAAAGAAAAGAAGAGGAAATTAGAAATCTAAAAAATATTGTTGGGAATCTACAGGATACTATTAAAAAAAAACAACATTTGGGTTCTAGGAGTTCCTGAAGGCATGGAGAGAGAGAAAGGATTAGAAGGCCTTTTTAGTGAGATACTAGCAGAGAACTTTCCAGGTCTGGAGAAGGACAGAGACATCCTAGTACAGGAAGCTCATAGAACCCCCAGTAAACATGACCAAAAGAGATCCTCACCACAACACGTGGTAATTAAACTCACCACAGTGAAGCATAAAGAAAAGATCCTAAAATGTGCAAGAGAGAAACGTCAGATTACTCTCAGAGGATCTCCAATCAGACTCACAGCTGAATTCTCATCAGAAACACTACAGGCTAGGAGGGAATGGCGAGACATAGCACAGGTGCTAAGAGAGAAAAATTGCCGGCCCAGAATATTATATCCTGCCAAGCTCTCATTTGTGAATGAAGGTGAAATAAAGACCTTTCATAGCAAACAGAAATTGAAAGACTTTGTGGCCACTCATCCGGCCCTGCAAAAGATACTTAAAGATGTGCTACACTCAGAAACACAGAAACACGGCCATCAATGTGAAAGAAGGGAAAGGAAGAACACCTACCAGTAAAAGAGCATGGGAAGCTCAAAGCATATACTAGAAAATATCTCTGGGAAAATGGCAGGGCAAAGTCACTATGTATCAATAGTCACATTAAACATTAATGGCCTGAACTGTCCAGTTAAAAGACACAGACTGGCTGACTGACTTAAGGAACAACACCCAGCTATCTGTTGCCTACAAGAAACACATCTCTCTAACAAAGATGCATGCAGACTGAAAGTGAAAGGTTGGAAAAAGATATTCCAGGCCAACAAAAAAAAAAAAAAAAAAAAAAAAAAAGCAGGTGTAGCCATATTAATATCAGACAAAATAAACTTTAATACAAAAACTGTTAAGAGAGACAAAGAGGGACACTATATAATGATTAAGGGTTCAATTCAACAGGAAGATGTAGCTATTATAAATGTATATGCACCTAATTACAGGGCACCGGTCTATTTAAAAGATATGTTAAGGGACTTAAAGGGAGACTTAGATTCCAATACAATAGTACTGGGGGACTTCAATACTCCACTCTCAGAAATAGATAGATCATCCGGACAGAAGATCGACAAGGAAACAGCAGATTTAATCGACACTATTGCCCAAATGGATCTAACAGATATCTACAGAACTTTCGATCCTACATCTAAAGACTTTACATTCTTCTCAGCAGTGCATGGAACCTTCTCTAGGATTGATCACATACTAGGCTATAAAGCAAGTGTCAGCAAATTTAAAAGAATTAGAATCATACCATGCAGCTTCTCAGACCACAGTGGAATGAAGCTGGAAATTAGCAACTCAGGAAACCCCAGAAAGTATGCAAACACATGGAGACTGAACAACATGCTCCTGAATGAACACTGAGTCATTCAATAAATCAAAAGAGAAATCAGAAATTTCTGGAAGTAAATGAGGATAACAACACAACATATCAAAACTTATGGGATACGGCAAAAGCAGTATTGAGAGGCAAGTTTATAGCAATAGGGGCCTATATCAAGAAATTGGAAAGGCACCAAATAAATGAGCTTTCAGCGCATCTCAAGGACCTAGAAAATTTGCAGCAAACCATACCCAAATCTAGTAGGAGAAGAGAAATAATTAAAATCAGAGAAGAAATTAACAGGATTGAATCCAAAAAAACATTACAAAAAATCAGCCAAGCGAGAAGCTGGTTTTTTGAAAAAATAAACAAAATTGACACCCCATTGGCCCAACTAACTAAAAAAGAAGAGAAAAGACCCAAATCAATACAATCAGAGATGAAAAAGGAAATGTAACAACAGACACCACAGAAATAAAAAGAATCATCAGAAATTACTACAAGGACTTGTATGCCAGCAAACAAGAAAATCTATCAGAAATGGATAGATTCCTGGACACATGCAATCTACCTAAATTGAACCATGAAGACATCGAAAACCTAAATAGACCCATAACTGAAACAGAAATTGAAACAGTAATAAAGGCCCTCCCAACAAAGAAAAGCCCAGGACCAGATGGATTCACCGCTGAATTCTACCAGACATTTAAAGAAGAACTAATCCCATTTCTTCTCAAACTATTCAGAACAATCGAAAAAGATGGAATCCTCCCAAATTCTTTCTATGAAGCCAGCATCACCTTAATCCCAAAGCCAGAGAAAGATGCAGCACTGAAAGAAAATTATAGATCAATATCCCTGATGAACATAGACACAAAAATCCTCAAAAACTCATCAGGAAAATCATCCACCCAGACCAAGTGGGATTTATCCCTGGTATGCAGGGATGGTTCAACATTCGCAAATCAATCATTGTGATTCACCACACTAACAGACTGCAAAAGAAAAACCATATGATTATCTCAATAGATGAAGAGAAAGCATTCGATAAGATTCAACACCCTTTCATGATGAAAACTCTAAGCAAATTGGGTATAGAAGGAACATTCGTCAATATAATCAAAACAATTTATGAAAAGCCCACAGCCAGCATCCTATTGAATGGGGAAAAGTTGGAAGCATTTCCACTGAGATCTGGCACCAGACAGGGATGCCCACTCTCACCACTTCTATTTAACATAGTTCTGGAAGTTTTAGCCAGAGCCATCAGACAAGAAAAAGAAATTAAAGGAATACAAATTGAGAAGGAAGAAGTCAAACTATCCCTCTTTGCAGACAATATGATTCTTTACTTAGGGGATCCAAAGAACTCTACTAAGAGACTATTGGAACTCATAGAGGAGTTTGGCAAAGTGGCAGGATATAAAATCAATGCACAAAAATCAACAGCCTTTGTATACACAAGCAATGCCATGGCTGAGAAAGAACTGCTAAGATCAATCCCATTCACAATAGCTACAAAAACAATCAAATACCTTGGAATAAACTTAACCAAGGACGTTAAAGATCTCTATGATGAGAATTACAAAATCTTAAAGAAAGAAATAGAAGAGGATACCAAAAAATGGAAAAATCTTCCATGCTCATGGATTGGAAGAATCAATATCATCAAAATGTCCATTCTCCCAAAAGCAATTTATAGATTCAATGCAATCCCAATCAAGATACCAAAGACATTCTTCTCAGATCTAGAAAAAATGATGCTGAAATTCATATGGAGGCACAAGAGACCTCGAATAGCTAAAGCAATCTTGTACAACAAAAACAAAGCCGGAGGCATCACAATACCAGATTTCAGGACATACTACAGGGCAGTTGTAATCAAAACAGCATGGTACTGGTACAGAAACAGATGGATAGACCAATGGAACAGAATTGAAACACCAGAAATCAACCCAAACATCTACAGCCAACTTATATTTGATCAAGGATCTAAAACCAATTCCTGGAGCAAGGACAGGCTATTCAATAAATGGTGCTGGGAAAACTGGATTTCCACGTGCAGAAGCATGAAGCAAGACCCCTACCTTACACCTCACACAAAAATCCACTCAACATGGATTAAAGACCTAAATCTACCACCTGACACCATCAAGTTATTAGAGAACATTGGAGAAACCCTTCAAGATATTGGCACAGGCAAAGAATTTCTGGAAAAGACCTGGGAGGCACAGGCAGTCAAAGCCAAAATCAACTATTGGGATTGCATCAAATTGAGAAGTTTCTGTACTGCAAAAGAAACAGTCAGGAGAGTGAAGAGACAACCGACAGAATGGGAAAAAATATTTGCAAACTATGCAACAGATAAAGGGTTAAAAACCAGAATCTACAAAGAGATCAAGAAACTCCACAAAAACAAAACCAACAACCCAATTAAGAGATGGGCCAAGGACCTCAACACACATTTTTCAAAAGAGGAAATCCAAATGGCCAACAGGCACATGAAAAAATGTTCAAGGTCACTAGCAATCAGGGAAATGCAAATCAAAACCACAATGAGGTTTCACCTCACCCCGGTTAGAATGGCTCACATACAGAAATCTACCAACAACAGATGCTGGCGAGGATGTGGGGAAATAGGGACACTAACCCACTGTTGGTGGGAATGCAAACTGGTCAAGCCACTATGGAAGTCAGTCTGGAGATTCCTCAGAAACCTGAAGATAACCCTACCGTTCGACCCAGCCATCCCACTCCTTGGGATTTACCCAAAGGAAATTAAATTGGCAAACAAAAAAGCGGTCTGCACCCTAATGTTTATTGCAGCATAATTCACAATAGCCAAGACCTGGAACCAACCTAAATGCCCATCAACGGTAGACTGGATAAAGAAATTATGGGATATGTACTCTTTAGAATACTATACCGCAGTAAGAAACAATGAAATCCAGTCATTTGCAACAAAATGGAGGAATCTGGAACACATCATGCTGAGTGAAATAAGCCAGTCCCAAAGGGACAAATACCATATGTTCTCCCTGATCGGTGACAACTGACTGAACACCAAGAGCAAAACCTGTTGGAGTGAGGTGGACACTATGGGAAACGGTGGCTTGATCAGCATAGCCCTGACTGTTAATGAACAACTTAATACATTATCCCTCTTAGTAGTTTTTTTTTTGGTCTGTTCTACTTAATATGACTGGTTTAGTTCTGTAATTGATGCACAGTTATTCTTAAGTGTTGAAAATTAACTGAAATGTGATCCCTGTTGAACATGGGAGTGGGAATGGGAGAGGGAAGAGATGTATAATTTGGGACATGCTCAGGCTGACTTGCCACAAGTGGTGGAGTTGGAAGCATACCAGGGGATTCCAATTCAATCCCATCGAGGTGGCATGTACCAATGCCATCTCACTGTTCCAGGTGATCAATTTCAGTTCAAAGCTGGTCATGGTGGAGGGACTGGGAGTCAAAGGGAGCGCATAGACAAGTCTAGTAGTACCTGCTAACGCTAACCGATGGAGTAAATAAAGGGGAGAGTGATCCAACATGGGAAGTGAGATACTCAGCAGACTCATAGAATGGCAGATGTCCTAAATAGCACTCTGGCCTCAGAATCAGCCCTAAAGGCATTCGGAGCTGGCTGAAAAGCTCATGAGAGTATTTCAGGCATGGAAAGCCAAGACACTCTGGCAAAAGATCTCTGCGAGTGAGATCCCAGTGGAAAGAACAGGTCATCAAAGAAGGAGGTACCTTTCTCTGAAGGGAGGAGAGAACCTCCACTTTGACTATGTCCTTGTCTAAACAAGATAAGAGTCAGAGAACTCAGAGGGCTTCCATAGCCTTGGAAACTCATGACTGGAGCATGGGGAGATTACTGATGCCATAGACAGGAGTGTCAATTTGTAAAGTCAACAACAGGAGTCACTGTGCACTTACTCCTCATGTAGGATCTCTATCCTTAATGTGCTGTACATTGAGGCTTAATGCTATAACGAGTACTCAAACAATATATTTCACTTTGTGTTTCTATGGGGGTGCAAACTGTTGAAATCCTTACTTAATGCATAGTAAACTGATCCTCTGTAAAAAAAAAAAAAAAAAGAAATTATCAATTCCCAACTTGACTCTGACTGGGATTAAACATGACAATAGGTCTGCTCTGATTTCATCATCATTTAAAAAAAATCATCTATTATTTTTCACTTTATGTTTCTGTGTGGGAGCAAACTGTTGAAATCCTTACTTAATGTATACTAAGCTGATCTTCTGTATATTAAGACAATCGAAAATGAATCTTGATGTGAATGGAAGGGGAGAGGGAGTGGGAAAGGGGAGGGTTGTGTGTGGGAAGGACGGTATGGGGGGGAAGCCATTGTAATCCATAAGTCGTACTTTGGAAATTTATATTCATTAAATAAAAGTTTTAAAAAAAATAAAAAGGTATAAAACGTTACAAAAAAAAAAAAAAAGAAATAAGCCAGTCCCAAAGGGACAAATACCATATGTCCCCCCTGATCGGTGACAACTGACTGAACACCAAAAATGAAACCTGTTGAAGTGAAATGGACACTATGAGAAACGGTGACTTGATCAGCATAGCCCTGACTGTTAATGAACAACTTAATACATTATCCCTCTTAGTAGTTTTTTTGTCTGCTCTACTTAATATGACTGGTTTAATTCTGTAATTAATACACAGTTATTCTTAAGTGTTGAAATTTAACTGAAATGTGATCCCTGTTAAACATAAGAGTGGGAATAAGAGAGGGAAGAGATGTACAATTTGGGACATGCTCAGGCTGACTTGCCCCAAATGGTAGAGTTAGAAACATACCAGGGGACTCCAATTCAATCCCATCAAGGTGGCATGTGCCAATGCCATCTCACTATTCCAAGTGATCAATTTCAGTTCACAATTGATCATAATGAAAGGACTAAGAGTCAAAGGGAGCACATAAACAAGTCTAGTACCTCCTAATACTAACCGATAGAATAAATAAAGGGGAGAGTGATCCAACATGGGAAGTGAGATACTCAGCAGACTCATAGAATGGCGGATGTCCTAAACAGCACTCTGGACTCAGAATCAGCCCTAAAGGCATTCCGATCTGGCTGAAAAGCCCATGAGAGTATTTCAGGCATGGAAAGCCAAAACACTCTGGGAGAAAAAAAAAAAAACACCTAATTGAAAGATCTCTGTGAGTGAGATCTCAGTGGAAAGAACAGGTCTTCAAAGAAGGAGGTACCTTTCTCTGAAGGGAGGAGAGAACCTCCACTTTGACTATGACCTTGTCTAAACAAGATAAGAGTCGGAGAACTCAAAAGGCTTCCATAGCCTTGGAAACTCATGACTGGAGCATGGGGAGATTACTGAGGCCATAAACAAGAGTGTCAATTTGTAAAGTCAACAACAGGAGTCACTGTGCACTTACTCCTCATGTAGGATCTCTGTCCTTAGTGTGCTGTACATTGAGGCTTAATGCTATAACGAGTACTCAAACAGTATATTTCACTTTGTGTTTCTATGGGGGTGCAAACTGTTGAAATCTTTACTTAATGTATACTAAACTGATCTTCTGTAAAAAAAGAAGGAGGAGGAGGAGGAGGAGGAGGAGGAGGAGGAGGAGGAGGAGGAGGAGGAGGAGGAGGAGGAGGAGGAGGAGAAGGAGAAGGAGAAGGAGAAGGAGAAGGAGAAGGAGAAGGAGAAGGAGAAGGAGAAGGAGAAGGAGAAGGAGAAGGAGAAGGAGAAGGAGAAGGAGAAGGAGAAGGAGAAGGAGAAGGAGAAGGAGAAGGAGAAGGAGAAGGAGAAGAAGAAATTATCAATTCCCAACTTGACTCTCACTGGGATTAAACATGACAATAGGTCTGATCTGATTTCATCATCATTTAAAAAATCATCTATTATTTTTCACTTTATGTTTCTGTGTGGGAGCAAACTGTTGAAATCTTTACTTAATGTATGCTAAACTGATCTTTTGTAGATAAAGAGAATCGAAAATGAATCTTGATGTGAATGGAAGGGGAGAGGGAGTGGGAGAGGGGAGGATTGCGGGTGGGAGGGACGTTATGGGGGGGAAGCCATTGTAATCCATAAACTGTACTTTGGAAATTTATATTCATTAAATAAAAGTTAAAAAAATAAAACTATCTTTGACTAGGATAAAGCAGTAAGCTCCTTTCCTATTCCGTCAACTTCCAGAAGCCTATAATTCTTAGTGATTGAATCCAGTTCAGCATTCAGGCTTTCTGGGTAATTCACAGTACTCTCCATCAGATCTGCATGTGGCTCTCATGGTATAGGGACTTAAAATATAAGAGATAACTCATCTGCCTCTCATATACCCAATGTACAATGGTAAAGTAGGAATAGGAAAATAACAGTAGAAAATCACATTTTGACAGTTAGGAAGTAAAACAGTGAACAATAACAATGATCAAACCCCCTGTTCCTCCCAGAATCTTCTGACTCTCCCTCCTGGAGGGACTCTTTAGCTCATCATCTTGTCTCACGGAGTTACCCTTCTTTGTTCTGGGATTGAGACTGGAAGCATGGAACTCAATCTAAGTCTCCAACGTGGATGGAAGGAATTCAGTTACTTGAGATTTCACTTGCACCCTTCAACAAATGGTGCTGGAAAAACTGGATTTCCAAACGCAGAAGTTTGAAGCAGGATCCCTACCTTACACCTTACACAAAAATTCATTCAAAATGGATTAAACACCTAAATCCATAACCTGATACCATCAAATTATTAGAGAACATTGGGGAAAACTTGGAAGATATTGGCACAAGCAACAGGTTCATGTAAAAGACCCCAGAGACACAGGCAATAAAGCCAAATTTAATAAGTGGGATTACATCAAATTGAGAAGCTTCTGTACTGCAAAAGAAACACTCAGGAAAGTAAAGAGGCAACAAAAAGAATGGGAGAAATTTTTTGCAAACTATGCAACTGATAAAGGATTAATAACCAGAATATATAAAGAGATCAAGAAACTCCACAACAACAAAACAAACAACCCAGTTAAGAAACGAGCAAAGGATTTAAACAAACATTTTTCAAAAGAAGAAATTGAAATGGCCAACCAACACATGAAAAAATGATCAGGATCACTAATTGTCAGGGAAATGCACATCAAAACCACAATGAGGTTTCACCTCACCCCTGTTAGAATGGCTTTCATACAGAAATCAACAAACAACAAATGCTGGCAAGGATGTGGGGAAGAAGGTACCTTAATCCACTGTTAGTGGCAGTGTAAACTGGTAAAGCCACTGTGGAAGACAGTTTGGAGATATCTCAGAAATCTGAATATAGACCTACCATATAACCCAGCCATCCCATTCCTCAGAATTTACCTAGGGAAATTAAATTGGCAAATAAAAGAGCTATATTCACCTCTATGTTTAGTGCAACTTAATTCACAATAGATAAGACATGGAATTAACCTAAATGCCTTCCAACTGAAGACTGAATAAAGAAATTATGAGTTATGTACTCTATGGAATACTACACAGCAGTAAAAAAGTGAAATCAATAAAATGGATGAATCTGGAAAATATCATACTTAGTGAAATAAGCCAGTCCCAAAAAGACAACTACCATGTGTTCTCCCTGATCTGTGATAAATAAAGGAGCAACTTAAAGGAAATCTGTAGAAGTGAAATTGACACTTTGAAAAGCAATGACTTGATCAGCCCTTGTCTTGACTGTCAAGGATCAGTTTTTAACAAGAGTGGGAATAAGAGAAGGAGGAGGAAATTTGTAACTTGAAAGCTGTATAGTTCTGCATGTATTCCTACGAACTTAATTCTAAGGGTACAGTTTAAAATCTTGTCATGGGACCCCAAATTTCATTAAGCTGGTTGGGAAAAATGCCATTTTAAGTGTTAAAGTGACCGTATTAAGTGTTAACGTGATCACATATAGGAATAAGTTTTGGGTTTTTTTTTTTTTTTGACAGGCAGAGAGGACAGTGAGAGAGGGAGACAGGGAGAAAGGTCTTCCTTTTGGTTCACCCTCCAATGGCCACTGCGGCCAGTGCACTGTGGCTGGCGCACCGTGCTGATCCGAAGCCAGGAGCCAGGTGCTTCTCCTGGTCTCCCATGCGGGTGCAGGGCCCAAGGACCTGGGCCATCCTCCACTGCACTCCCAGGCCACAGAAGAGAGCTGGATTGGAAGAGGGGCAACTGGGACAGAATCCGGTGCCCTGAATGGGGCTAGAACCCAGTGTGCTGGCGCCGCAGGCGGAGGATTAGCCTACTGAGCCACGGTGCCGCTCTAGGATTAAGTTTTAATAGGATCATATAAATACGATCAAGTGTCTGGTAATAATAATAGATAGAATTAAAAAGGAGAGAATGTTCCATCATGGGAAGCAATCTACACAGCTGACTCATAGAATGGCAATCGCTTTAAGTAGCATTCTGACCTCAGAATCAGCCCTTAAGGCATTCTGGTCTGGCTGAAAAGCCCATGAGAGCATGGAAATCCAAGACATTGTTGCAAAAAAAAAATGTCTTACATGAAGGATCTCTGTGACAGAGACTACAGTGGACATAAGTGGCCATCAAAAAAGGATGTACTTTTCTCTAAAGGGAAGAGAGGACTTCCACTTTGTTTACGGCCTTGTCAAAGTACTGATGGAGATTGGGTACTCCAAAGGCTTCCATAGCCCTGCCAGCTCATGTCAAGAGCCTTGGGTGATCACTAACTTCACACATAAGAGTGCTAATTTTTAAATTAACAACAGGGGTCACTGTATACTTACTTCCCATGTAGGATTTCTATCCTGAATGAGTTGTATTATGAGAATTAACTGTAAAACTTGTTCTCAAACAATTCTGTGTGTGTGCGCAAATTGTTGAAATCTTTACTCAATATAGAGTTTATACACAATATTCTGCGTATAAAGTCAATTGAAAATGAATCTTAATGGAGAATAGGCCTGGGAATGGGAGAGGGAAGAGGGTGGGGTGGGAGTGGGCATGGGAGGGTGGATATGTTGGGAAGAAGCACTATAGTCCTAAAGTTGTGCTTATAAAATTTGTACTCATTAAATAAAAGATTTCTTTGGGGGGAAAAAAGGAAATACACATTGACAGAGAATTTAAAAAACACAAAAAAATCTTTAAGTTGACTGATATAATTCCTCTATGTTCACAATCACTTTATAATTCCTATGTCATAAAATATCATAAATTCCAATGAAGTCTGCTGCTTTATTCCATACCCTAGGCTGTTGATAATTATTGTAAACCCAACACCTAGTATTTCAGTGAACAAGTATGGGCTTTCTACACATTCATTCAGTGGGAATGACTTTTAACCTGAGTCCTAGGTTGTAAAAGTCAATTTTTCTAGATATGCTTTCCATAGTTGGCGGTCTGGATTGGAGCATCATTTCCTGTTTTCTTTAGCTTTTCAAAATTTGATGATAATATCATGGTATGGACCTCTTTGGATTCATCTTCTTTTGGGTCCTTTGCATGGGACACCACTTCCAAGTATGGTCTGATTAGCAAGGGACAGCCATAACTCTAATCTCCTTTGGACATGATACTCCTATTGATGAGTTCAGGGTGGTTTTTACTGGTTTGATCATGACATCTCAGTGTTGGTTCATGTTGACTTTCCTGTTCACTCAAACTCAATTTTCTCTAGATGGCCCATCCTGGGTTTGAGCATGGTACCCATGGTGAACTCCTGATCACCATATCCTTACGTCTGTCTTACATCTCTAGAGTCTGTGTTTATTTATATATTTTTCTTAATAATGTAATCCTCACTTCTTTCTCAGTTTCTATATCTGGTTGTTATATCTCAGTTTATCCTCTAGCAACACCAAATTAATCCATTTCAAATTTTATCTCAGACCTCTGTCCACTTCTGACTGACATGGACATTTATCAGCCTCCAGCAAACTGAACTTCATTGTGCTGGAGTGTAAAGGTGCCAGAGTGAGAAATAGCTTGGCCAAAAATTAGCACTTGCAGTTTAAGCAAATGCCATTATAACTTTTGATTTAGGAAGAATCTATACTTTCTTGTTGATATGTAGGTTTTTTTAACTGTTGTAGGTATTAATTTTTGTTAGGCTGCTTATATTATAAACAGTTTTCCCCACTTTGGTATTTTTACTTTGTTTATAGTATCTTTTTGTCATACAGAATACTTTAATTTTAAGTGTTGATGTTTCCATTATGATTTGTACTTTTTATTTCTTAACAGATTATTCACAACCATGAGTTCACAAAGTATAAATTTTCTTCTAAAATATTTTTCACATGGGTCTCTAATCTGTCAGCATGTGAAAAATGATGTGTGCCATAAGCAAGACTGTAATCTTACATTTTTCTGTACAGGAATCAGATTGTTCTCAAACTGTTGAAAGGCTGCATGGGTGCATAGTGCTCTTGCATACTTCACTTATACTCACAGGAAGGTCTGCTTCTGTTCTCTCTATTCTTTTGCAGGGGCTATAGTTTATTTCTGTACTGAGACCATACTGCCCCAGTTACTATAGCATAATAATATCCATTATGTAGTTTGAGGTAAATCAATCCTGGGTTTTTTTTTTTTTCAGAGTTGTTGAAGCTTAGGGTGGGCATTTAACCTAGCAGTTAATCTGCTTATTGTGTTGCCTAAACCCCATATTGGGGTGCTTGGGGTAAAGCACCATTCCTGATTCCATCTTCGCATTAATGCAAGATTATGGGAGACAACAGTTGATGAATCAAATAGTTGGTTTCCTGCCATCTGCATTAGAGACTTGGATTGAATTGCTGGCTCCCAGCTTCAGCCTGGCACAGCCCCAGCCTTTGTGGGCAATTGAGAAGTGAACCAGCAGATGGGAGTTCTATCTGTCACTTTTTCTTTTTGCCTCTCAGATAATAATAAAAAAATTATCTTAGCTATTCCTGGGCTTTTGCTCTTATATATAAATTTTGGAATCAACACACTTCTTAAGAAAAGCCTTACGTAGAATTTGATTAGAATTGTATGGATTTTATAAATTAGTTTTTGGATAATTGGCATCTTTACTATCAATCTTCCTTCCTATGTGTGATATAATTTGCCATTTATTCTGGCTCCATTGAGCATTTCAATAATGTTTTGTGATTTTTTTTCTACATAAAATTTCACATTTTTTTCATAGATTTATCCCCAGTTGCCTTATGTTTTTTGACTAATGTGAATGCTGTTTTTCTTTTAATATACTGTAAATTTTCTAATTTGCTATATTTGAGATATAAAAATAACTGCTGGGATTTTTGAAAATAATCAATTTAAATCAAGTAATTGAGCTAAAACATCTCATTTATTCTAATAGTTTTTTAGATTCTCAGGGATTCCGGGGTAAAGTCATAGTCTTGGCAAATAATGGTGATTTTTCTTTTTCTGATCCTTATGTCACATATTCTTCTTTGCCTATTGAATTGGCTGTGATCATCAGAGGAACAGAAGGTAAAATAGAATGTTTGTGTGCTATTCTTAATTTTAATGGATGCTTTCTTGAAATTTAACCAAGAAATAGTATGTTTATTATAACATTTTCATTACTTTAAATTAAGAAAATCTATTTCTCCTTTGCTAAAGCTATAGGAATGACTTTTTAATTTTATTGAATTTTTTCTACAACTATTGAGATACTGTTTTAAAAATTTTTTGAGAGGCAGATTGAGGAGCTCCCATCCACTGGTTAACTCCCCAAGTGCCTGTAATGGCTGAGCGGGATCTGGGACCTGAGCTAGTAGCTTGGAACACAATCCAGGTGTCCAACGTGGGTGACAACTCAAATATTAGAGCTATCACCTTTGTCTTATAAGGTCTGCATTAATGGAAAGCTGGAGTCAGGATCCAGAGGTGGAAACTGAATCCAGGCACTCTGCTGTAGGATACATCATTTTTTAAAAAAAGATTTATTTATTTATTTGAAAGTCAGAGTTACAGAGAGGCAGAGGAAGAGAGAGAGAGAGAAAGAGAAAATCTTCCATCTGTTGGTTCACTCCCCAATTGGCCACAATAGCCGGATCTGGGCCGATGTGACGTCAGGAGCCAGTAGCTTCTTCCAGGTCTCCCATGCGGATGCAGGGGAATAAAGACTTGGTCCATCTTCTACTGCTTTCCCAGGCCATAGCAGAGAGCTGGATCAGAAGTGGAGCAGCTGGGACTCAAACCAGTGCGCATATGGGGATGCTGGCACTGCAGGCAGAGGCTTTACCAGCTACACCACAATGCCAGCCCCAGGATAAAACATCTTAACCACCATGCTAAATGCCTTCCCACGTTTTTATCTTTTAATATGTGGCATATATTATACTGTCAAATTTATGACATTTAGCCATCCTTGCATAAATTCCTGGCATTAATTCCATTCTTTCTATATTTTATAATTAAAAAATAACTGGGTTCAGGGCACTGTTTTGTTTAGGATATTCATGGTAATATTTATAAGTGACACTGGTGCTTTTGTTTTAAACTTCCCTGCAAGAGGACTATATGTTCTCAATGTGAGCATTGCCTGCCTGAAGCTGAAGCCTACTTCTATGTCCTTTTGTTAGGTTCACCATATAATACATTTAAACCAATGTGTATGGAAATGACTCTGTCAATCCTGAGAGGTGTAATAGGCTTGAAAATTGTTCTAACTCTGCCATGAGAATGGGCATGTTCCACATGGGAGATATTGTTTGATCCGTCTTTGTGTTTGGAAACACATGAACAGACCTGAACTTTTGTCATGGCCTCAGCTGAACTGAAGCTCCCATGCAGTATGAATGGGAAGTAAATCTTTGGTTTTTGTAGGGCACTGAGATTTTTGGATTGCCACCACAGTAAAGTTAATTAATTACCCATATCTGGTTAACTAATCAAGGTTAATCCATCCTCTTAAAATGGGCCAGTGTCTTTCTCTCTTACCTCTTCCCTGAAATAATTTTTATATTTCAGAAATAACCTTATCCATGAATATTTGGTAAAATTTGATTGTAAAAATGCCTGGGTCACCCGGTTGCTCCTCTTCCAGTCCAGCTCTCTGCTATGGCCCGGGAGTGCAGTGGAGGATGGCCCAAGTGCTTGGGGCCCTGCACCCGCATGGAAGACCAGAAGAAACACCTGGCTCCTGGCTTCGGATCAGCGCAGTGTGCCGGCCGCAGGGCACCTGCTGCAGTGGCCATTGGGGGGTGAACCAACAGAAAAGGAAGACCTTTCTCTCTGTCTCTCTCTCACTGTCCACTCTGCCTGTCAAAAAAAAAAAAATGCCTGGGTCTGGTATATTTTTGGGTGCAGAAGAATTTCAATGAAAGATTCAATTTAAAAATTATTGACATATTCAGATTTTCTACTTTTTTTCTTGTACCAATTCTGCTAATTTCTATTTTTGTAGGAAAATTCTTGTAGCTGTTATGTCAGTTTTATAAAGTTGTTTGTAACAGTCTCTTCTGATCAAAGAGTAAACTTTTGCTGTATTTCAATATGCTCTAATGAGAATGTTTGTCTACATAATTAGTAATTTCAGAGTACTTGATTACTCTGTCAAAAATTCTTGTCAAATTTTCTCAAAAACTTCTTGTCAAAATGTCTGCTTTCTCATATTTTATCATTGGCACTCTTATTTTTATTTCCTGTTTTCCTACATTTTGGGTTTTCTTTCTGATGTTACAGATGAATGCATAATTCATTTTTCTCAATATTTCTTATATTAATTGGCATTTTAGAATTGGCTATCTATATAGCAGAGACCCAAAAATAACAGTAATTTAATTAAGATGAAAATTGATTTTTCTCATGTGTGAATATATAGAGGGCAGGAAATCCAGGACTGGTCTGGAAACTGTACTTTGCAAAGTCTTAGAGACATCTATTTTCTTGTTTATTGGATTTTGGTTATGTTAACCATTGCAAGACAATTATGGCTGTGCTATAGCCAGATGAAGGAGGAAAGATACAAGGAAGGCTTTCTTCCTTTTTTTTTTTTTTTTTTTTTTTTTTGACAGGCAGAGTTAGACAATGAGAGAGAGACAGAGAGAAAGGTCTTCCTTTTTCCATTGGTTCACCCCCAAAGTGGCTGCTATGGCCGGCGCATTGCACCAATTCAAAGCCAGGAGCCAGGTGCTTTCTCCTGGTCTCCCATGTGGGTGCAGGGACCTGGGCCATCCTCCACTGCCTTCCTGGGCCACAGCAGAGAGCTGGACTGGAAGAGGAGCAACCGGGACAGAATCTGGCGCCCCAACCGGAACTAGAACCCGGGGTGCTGGCACTGCAGGCGGAGGATTAGCCTAGTGAGCCACAGCGCCGGCCGCTTTCCTCCTTTCAAAATTAAGACCTGGAAATTACCTGCATCCCAGAATTAAAAGGGAGAGAATGATCCTGCAGGGGAAACAGGACACACAGCAGACTCATAGAATGGCAGCACTCCTGCCTCAGAATCAACCCTTGGGACATTTGGATCTGGCTAAAAGGTCCATGAGAGTCTCACAGGCATGGAAAGCCATGACACGGTGGAAAAAAAAATATCTAAATGAAAGATCCTGGTGAACAAGACCCCAGCAGAAGGAACAGGCTATCAAGGAGGGAGGTGCCTTTCTCTGAAGGGAGGAAGGAACCTCCACTGTGATATGGCCTTGACTAAACAAGTTCAGAGTCGGTGAACTCAAGGGGCTTCCATAGTCTAGACAGCTCACAGCAAGAGTCTCGGGTGATTGCTGACGTCATAAACAAGAGTGCCAATTGTTAAATCAACAACGGGAGTCACTGGGTACATGCTCCCCACGTAGGATCTCTGTCCTTAATGTGTTTTACTATGAAACTTAAAAACAACACTACTAGTCGAACAATACCCTATACCTTGTGCGGTTGTGTGAATGCAGCCTGTTGAAATCCTTGCTTAGTATATACTAAGTTGATCTTCAGTATATGAAGGTAATTGAAAATGAAACTCGATGAAGGGCGGGATGGGAGAGGGAGTGGAAGAGGGGAGGGTCATGGGAGGAAGGGAGGTTGGGGAGGGGGGAGCCACAACAATACAAAAGCTGCACTTTGTAAATTCACATTTATTAAATAAAAAAATAACTATATAACAAACAAAAAAAGAAACAGAAAAAGAAGAACTTAATACTTTACCCTTTTAGTATTTTTTACGTTCTACTTAAAACTATTGGTTGAACTCTATAATTAATACACAGTTACTCTTAGGTGTTTAATTAATGCTATAACTAGTACTCAAATAGTATTTTACACTTTGTGTTTCTGTGTGGGTGCAAACTGTTGAAATCTTTACTTAATATATGCTAAATTGATCTTCTGTATATAAAGATAATTGAAAATTAATCTTGATGTGAATGGAAGGGGAGAGGGTGTGGGAGAGGGGAGTGTTGTGGGTGGGAGGGAAGTTATTGGGGGGAAGCTATTGTAATCCATAAGCTGTACTTTGGAAATTTATGTTCACTAAATAAAATAAAATATAAAAAAAATAAATTACCTGCATCCCTTTTGCACATATCCCATTTGTAAGAGCTCAGTCCCTCATCCACACAAGAGAAATTGGCAATTTAGTGTTTATTTTGAGAAGCCATAATTCCAGCAGAAAGTTAAGAGTTCTTGCTCTGGGTGAAAGGGAATAATTGATATTAGAGAAAAATTGTTGCCTACTTCAGTCCACCACGTTGGGACCCAAATGTCCATGTGTACACACTGTCTCAACTCTCTTGATGCCAAAGGAGACAGCTCTAAATTTTTTTTGTATTTTACAACTTTATTTTTTTCCCAGAAACCTTTTATTTAATGAATACAAACTGCATGCATTTCATAAGTACAACTTTAGGAACATGTGATCTTCCCACTGTTCCCCCCTCCCACCCACACTCCAACCTCTCCTCCTCTTCCCTCCCTTATTCCCATTCTTATTTTGTACTAAGATCATTAACTTTATCAACATATGATTAACTGTATACTAAATAAAGAGTTCAACAAATAGTATGAAAAAAAAAAAAAACTGTGCCTCAACAGTTGAGACAAGGGCTGTTCAAATTCATTGCATTTCAAAGTGTCAATTTAATATCTATAGATTACCTTTTTTTTTTTTTTTTTTGACAGGCAGAGTGGACAGTGAAAGAGAGAGACAGAGAGAAAGGTCTTCCTTCTGTTGGTTTAACCCCCAAATGGTCGCTATGGCTGGCGTGCTGCGCCAATCCAAAGCCAGGAGCCAAGTGCTTCCTCCTGGCCTCCCATGCGGGTGCAGGGCTCAAGCATTTGGGCCATCCTCCACTGCCTTCCTGGGCCACAGCAGAGAGCTGGACTGGAAGAGGAGCAACCGGGACAGAATCTGGCGCCCCAACCGGAACTAGAACCCGGGGTGCCGGCGCCGCAAGGTGGAGGATTAGCCTGGTAAGCAGCGGCGCCGGCCTCCATTTTTTTTTAAAACTATTGTCTCCTAGACTAGAGCAGCTAGCTCCCTCCCTACTATGCCATCTTCCACACCAATAAAGTTTTTCTGTAGTAAAAGAAAATAATCCTCAGATTTTAATTGTTCTCATTAATGTTCATTGCAGGTCAACTATGGCACTACTTCACCTGCTTGTCATGCTAATATCCAGAATGGGGGACTAGCCTCTATGCTAGTCTTGTATCAAAGGGAAATGGCAGCATACAATGATAGGACCATACAGTGGCTCTTAGAGTTTCTGATTAGAAGTAACATGTATTCTTTCTACTATATTTTGCTGGACAAAGCAAGTCACAAGGTCAGCCTTTGTGGCAATTGAGTAGAAAGTAGAATCTCCCTGCAAGGGTAGGCCCAGTGATGGAGATCCCAGAAGGCAGAGGCAACACATCTTTGAAGAAATAAGATCTCAGCAAAATAAAAAAATGTTCAATAAAAAGACAAGTACACTAACATCCATGGTACAATGTTCATAATAGACAAAAACTGGAAATAACCAAAGTGGCTACTGAGAGTGTAATGGGTCAAAAATGTATGGCGTATTCAAACAACGCATGTAGAATAACACATTAGAGAAACAAAACAACAAGCTACTATCACATGCACCAACATAGATGACTGCAAAGAGTCAGGCTCACAAGTGAATACTGCATCATTCTATTTATATGAAGCTTAAGCGTCTGCAACAATAATCTATGGTGATGGAGGTTATACCAGTCATTACTTTTGAGAAATATAAAGGAAACATTAGAGGCCTTTGGAATGTTGGAGATGTTTTACAACTTTATTCAAGTGATTGTGTATTTTAAATGGGCCCAGTTTACTATACATAACCATAATTCAAATGTTTTTGAAAAAGAAAGAAAAATTTTAAAAAGTTCTTTACCATAGACTCACAACCTGGAGAGGAAGATACCTGTGCAAGGCTGAATAGATTCCTGAAGCTTCAGAGAAAAAAGGAGAGAGGTCACCCCACAACCTTGATGTGGGACACTCATTAAATTACATGGAACAGTCTACCCCATTGGTTCTGAAATCAGGTAAGCTGAAGGGATGTGGCATAGGGTGTTACAGCACTTAACAGAGGAAGTTACTACTAAACTCAGACATGCAAAATGAGCAGAAGTTATCCAGGCAGATCAGATGAATACATTGCATGCAGAGAATCCAGCTATATCAAGACCTTGGATCAGAGAAGTCATGTCAAAATCAAGATGCCACAATGATTTCTGAACAGCTAGCATGTCAGCTGTCAAGAATACTACTGAGACAGCCATCACTGGAAAGGGCCAAACATGCAAACCTTGACAGCCATGATAAAGATTTTTATCTTTTATGTGAAGATCCCTAAGAAGTGAGTGACTGGTTTTAAACATGAAAACAGCATGGTCATATTTACATTTGGCGAGGATTACTCTGCTGAGAGTAAAAACAAAGTGGAAAGGGCAAATGGAAGCTGGGAAGCAAATCAGGAGAGTGTTGCTATGGTCTGTGCCAGAGAAGAGGGAGGTAACAAATAAATCGAATGATACAAATTGCCACACAGATTTTTCTCTTATTTCCTATGTTACCAAGGTAAAGAGAAGAAACCAGTTTCAAGAGATATTTTGGAGGAAGAATTGACAGCACTGCAAGGTGTCATTTGGTAAGCAGCTGAAGAAACCAGACTTTATGCATTTCAAGGGACGATGCAAAGTGCTAGCCCAAGGATGAAGATCTGTAAACCACATTCAGTGGGCAGAGTCACAAGGAAGTACTTCCATCTGTCCATAGTTCCCAGTCAGGGAACATAAAATCACCAGATGTGGGGCCAACATTTTGATGCAGCAGGTTAAGATGCCACCTATGACTCCAGTATCCCATATGAGCGCCAGTTTGAGTACTGGTTGCTCAGCTTCTGGTCCAGCTCCCTGTTAATTCAGCTGGGAAAGCAGCAGAACACGGCTCAAGTCCTTGGGCCTCTTCACCCTTGTGGGAGACCCAGATGGAGTTCCTGTCTCTTGTCTTTGGTTTGGCCCAGCCATAGCCATCACAGCCATTTGGGGAGTAATGAACCAGCAGATAGAAGATCTGTGTGTGTGTGCCTGTCTATCTGTCTCTCCCTCTTGGTCTCTCCCTCTCTCTGTAACTCTTTCAAATAAATAAATAAAACTTTAAAAACTAAGTAAATAATAAAATAAAATCACCAGATGTAATTCTACTTTTTTTATTTTTTATTTTCTTCATTTTTTAACAGGCAGAGTAGACAGTGAGAGAGGGACAGAAAGGTCTTCCTTTGCCGTTGGTTCACCCTCCAATGGCCGCCGCAGCTGGCGCACCGCGCTGATCCGATGGCAGGAGCCAGGTACTTATCCTGGTCTCCCATGGGGTGCAGGGCCCAAGCACTTGGGCCATCCTCCACTGTACTTCCCTGGCCACAGCAGGGAGCTGGCCTGGAAGAGGGGCAACCGGGACAGAATCCGGCACCCCGACCGGGACTAGAACCCGGTGTGCTGGCGCTGCAAGGCGGAGGATTAGCCTAGTGAGCCATGGTGCCGGCCCAGATGTAATTCTAAAGGTAAATGGACAATGCAGGGTTAGTTTGCAAGGATTTCACGGAGATGAACCAAATCTCAAGTAAAAATTAGACCAGCTGACTTAAGATGCGAAAATCCCTATCAATAATGGTTCACTTGTCTCCTTTAAGGATAAGTCTTATAACACTTCAGGTCTGATGTCTGATGATGTTTACCACAACTTACATACTGTGATCTGGGCTCTTTGCCCAAAATATGCCTATCACATCAACCTATCTTAATTTCTACATTTCCACAAACTTGTCAGAGTATATTATAATAATAATTTTCAGTGCTCATCAACCATGAAACTATGAACTCCTCCATATCAGAAATAATGTCTGTGAGGGTGTTTCTGGAAAACATCAACCTTTGAATCCCTAGACTAAGTAAGGATCTGGCCTCAACAATTGGTGTGGGCATCAGGCAATCCATTGAGGGCCCATATAGATGAAAAGGGAGGAAGTACAAAGTTGCTCTCTCCGCTTAAGCTATGCCATATTCTCCTGTCTTGTGTATTAATGCTTCCAGTTCTTGGGTCTTCAGACTTAGATTGAGACTCATACTACTGGTTTCCCTGGGCTTTCAGCTTGCACACAGGAAAGCATGAAACTTCTTGGCCTCTGTGATCACATGAGCCAATTCAATTTACACACACACACACACACACACACATGCCTTATGGGTTATCTCTGGATAATCCTGATTAATACAATGTATGATTCATTTTTTATTTTCAAGAACCTACCACATGACCAGATGCTATTGAGTGGATGAGCAGACATCTAGATAAAAGAACAGAGCTGGAAAGAACAGAGTTGGAATTACTGATTAGGAATTAAGATTACATAAATAATTGTTGAATATGACAGTTGGGTAACTCACCAAAGACAAGAATAGAGAGGATTCCAAACACACCCTCACAGATGCCTTGCTGCATTACAGCTCAACTTCTACCTCTACCCAGTCCTTCTCCCTTACTTCTCTTCCCTTCTGCACTGGTTGATCCCCAAAGCATTCTCCAAACTTCCTGAATATTAATCTCCATCTTAGAATCTGCTTCTCTTGGAGCACAAACTGTAATAGTGCAATAGTGTCAGGCACAAGTAAATAAATAAATAAGGGAGGATAGGTGTTGATCTCAGTGAACAACTGATACCCAACTCCTTTGGAGACACTCTGAAAAGCCATGTAGAAAGTGTCTCAGAATTGTCCCAGAAGAGGACAAGAAGGCTCCGGGGAACTCATCTACCAACTCTGATATCCTACTGCTTGAGGGTTGTATCTGAAATGACAACTTCTTATACACTTCTGAGTTGTGCCTGAGCAAGACCGAGCAGACTTCTGAGCTTTGGAGAACACAGGAAAGAGAGAGGTCACCTCTCAACCTTGATGTGGGACACTAAATTACATGGTGCTATCCACCCCAGTGGTTCTAAAATCAAGTAGACTAAAAAAATTAGCATAGAGTATCACAAAAACCTGCTACATTAATCAGTTCTATTCCTTTTAGATGAAAATTATCTATAAAAAAGGACTATTCATTTGCCTCTTGAATGATTCCTAAAACTCAACATACACTTATGAACAGAAATTGAGAACTTTCTTATTCTTAAAAATAAGTGAAGTAGGACTGAGCCTTTTGTAGGAAATGAAAGCTTTTAATATTCAACACTTCAGTGGCAAATGCAGGTCTCAGTTCTTCTGAATGACAGCTCCTAATGATAGCAATAAACTAACCTGCCCCCATTGGCCAAACAGATGTTCTGAGTTGACAAAGGGGAACTGCACACCGCCCCAGTTGATGTCACTCCTGTGTTTTCTAATTGCTGAACACTGTTGATATGCCTAGGCTATCACATGCATGTGCTTTATCAACGAAAGAAATGGTTGTACAGACAACAGGAACATGCAGCCTAATAAAACCAGGAAAAGGATATCATTAATATATGCATGAAGGTAGACAGGAGTTCTGACTGCTTTTCTAAAATATTTCAAAGCAAATCCAGAACGAACTGGAGTGGGGAAGAGCAGAGGTGCTGGGGAGACAGAAAGGGAGAGAGAGAGAGAGAAAGAGAGAGAGAAAGATTGATTAAAGTTAATTACTCCTGTTACTATGGTAGCAACCCAGAATAAGCACAGTTAGACATATTCAAGGTGAATCCCAAACAGGGCCATGTACTTTCCTTCACTAAGTAGCTGGAATAAGACAGTTATTTAACAGGAGCAAATTCTATTGTTAACCCACATAATGCCAAAGACAGTTTTCTTGCTTGATCAGTTCAGGGCTGTGACAACACAATCATCACTTCTTCATGTCTACAGTGGCCATTTTTTCAGCATGGTCAATTGGGTGACATATTGGTTTGGATCCTCCAGAATCAGATCCTGAAATAAAGATGCAAGGGCAAGCAGTGTATAGAGAGGGTAGGGACTATGAGATGGGTGGAGAGTGACTGTGGAAAGCACCAGCACCAATGGTGGAGAAAGAAGTTGAATAAGAAAGGGGAAGTGGCTTATGAATGGTGTGGTAGAAACAAATTTCCACTCAGACAACTAGAACATAGTCCTACTGTACAGCTTGGGGAACCAGTTTAGAAACTGTGCTCTACTCCAGTATTTATCTTCTGAATTTATAGTTTCTAAGATCCCATTGACCTGCTCAAGATATGCCCAGAACTGAACACACAAGGAGCAGATATTAGTGACCCCCACTGGAAACAGGTTATTAATCAGAGTCCCAAAAGGAAATGAATTCACTCTAGACATTTTAGATGATCTTAATGTAGACACTTTAGATTATGTAGATCTTAATGAAGAGACTACTTAGAATAATGGATGGGCCTCATAGCTGAACATGCATCAGAATCAATGGGCGAGTTTGGATAAAATCTGATTCCTGGGCTGCACCCCTACCCCAGAATTTGAAGGGGTAGGTGGCCTGATAATTTTTATTTCAAAGAAGATACCAAAGAATGCCAATGCTACTGGTCTGAAGATCATGTATAGATACCACCAATTTGAAGAACCTTAAAATCAACCCAAGATGGAGTGACTTAAGCTAATGCTATTAAAAACAAGAAGTCACCTTTGCCCCAAATAAAATTAAAGTTTAAAAATTATAGCCCTAAACTTTTTCCCCCAGAGCTAAAATTAGGTGTGGCTATAAAAATAAGGGACCCTATGCTTAGCTAGCTGAGACACTTGTGCCTGGCTGTGCTAAGACCTAACCTATTTTGTATGCCTCCTAATACTCAGATAACGGTGTGGGAAGCGGGACGCTGCTCTCCCTCCGGGGGAACGAAGGGAGCGAGATGTCGTCCCCCTCAGAGTGAACAAGATGACGCTGACAGGGAAAGGAACTGCTGAAGAAGTAAACAACAAAATGGCGACAAGGGGCATGCCTCCCATGTGATCCCGTAGCTGATTGGATAGAGGACGCATGCCTTTCACATGATCAGCTCACGGATTGGTCGCTGCAAGTATATAAACCGTGTGGCTCTGTGCTGGGGGCGCTCTCTGGACTCCCGAGTTCAGGAGGCCCATCTGCGCAGATGCCGAATAAATCCTCTTCCTTTTGCATCAGCTGGTCTGGACTCTGAGTCTTTGGGGTGTGCCTCTCGATGAGCTAGCATCCTCATTCAGTGGGCCTAACACAATTAAGAGAGTTAAGAATTAAGGGGATTATGGTCTACCCATACAATGGAATATTATTCAGCCATAAAAACAAATAAGGTATCAGGGGCCGGCGCCGTGGCTCACTTGGTTAATCCTCCGCCTGTGGTGCCGGCATTCCATATGGGCACCAGGTTCTAGTCCTGGTTGCTCCTCTTCCAGTCCAGCTCTCTGCTGTGGCCCAGGAAGGCAGTGGAGGATGGCCCAAGTGCTTGGGCACCTGCACCTGCGTGGGAGACCAGGAGGAAGCTCCTGGCTCCAGGCTTCAGATTGGCATAGCTCTGGCTATAGCGGCCATTTGGAAGGTGAACCAACGGAAGTAAGACCTTTCTCTCTCTCTCTCTCTCTCACTGTCTAATTCTATCTGTCAAATAAATTAAAAAAGAAAAAAACAAATAGGGTATTAATATATGCTGTAATTTGGATGACCCTGAAAAATATACTGAAGGAAAGAAGCCAGACACAAAAGTTTACATCTTGTAGATTCCTTTCATATGAAATATTCAAAAGATCCAAACCCATAATGACAGTGGATTAGTGATTGGCAAGGGGCTAAAAAAAAGGGGAGAAATGGGAGGTAATGACTTAAGTGGTATTCTTCTGAAGAAAACCTTTTGAAACTAGAGTGGTGGTGGTTGTACAACACTGTGAATGTACTAAATACCACTGAAACTGTACACTTTAAAATTATTTGTGGTATATTACGTTACATTAATTTCACCTCAATTTTAAAAAAGAGATAATGAGGAAAATAAAGGTAAGATACTCAGAAACTAGCAAGGGCTGGACTCTTGCTACCTTACACCCAAAGAATCAAGGGGAGGGAATAAGTGATAGTGGAGACCAGGGAGAGTGGGAGCCACATGGAGGAGTCACCCAGTCAGCAGCATACATGGAAAGACACAGAACAGTCAGACATGGTACTGATGCAGGAGAGGGAGGGAAGGGATGGGAATAAGTACCCAAATCTCTCAGTTCCCACACTGTTCTTTTCTCATTGGCCAAGCCCAGCAGAAGCTAGAGGGTAAGAGAGTCCAGGTAGTGCCATCTAGAGATATCAGCCTTGCATCTACAGATATCAGGCACAGAGCAAGGTGGAAGCAGGTGCAAAATGAACTTGACGCACTTATGAGCCAAACATGAAATAATCAGCACATCCAGGCTGACAGGTAGGGCTGGGACAGTCTGACCAAATCTTAGCCAGTTTCCTTCAAATGCTGAATAAATCTTCCCTTGCAAGGTTTGTGGAAGAAGATGTGCTTAAAAGAAAATATTTTGCACATCTGGCCTCTTAGAGTCCCTTCTAAGAAGCAAGACGACAAGATTCTCAGAAGCTGACCTCTCAGGCACCACAACGAAGCCAAGAGAACTTTAATTAACAGCATTCATCCTCACACTGCTGCCCAGCTTCAAGCAGTCCTTTGGTCTCTGGCTGCCTCCCTGAGTCACAGAATGTTTTGCATCCACAGAGAAAGCAAGCCCAGTTCCTGCTGCCTGGCACTCAGCAGTATCTTGTTCCCATCTTCTTGTCCTTGTGGAGGGAGAAAAGGAATGTCTACAAGCAACTCAGGTTGCACACAAGAAGTACAGAATCCCAGAGACATTGATCATCATCCCATGGCCTTGACCTTCTGACTTCACCCACAAGGCATCCTTATTTTTTTAATTTTTAAAAGATTTATTCTTTATTGATTTGGAAGGCAGAGTTACCGAGAGAGAGAGAGATCTGCCATCTGCTGGTTCACTCCCCAAATGGTTGCAATGGCTGGGGCTGGGCCAGGCCAAAGCCAGGATCCAAGAGCTTCCTCTGGGTCTCCTACATGGGTTCAGGGACCCACGGACTTGGGCCATCTTCTGATGCTTTCCCAGGTGCATTACCAGGGAGCAGCATTGGAAATGGAGCAGCCAAGATGTGAACCAGCACCCATAAGGGATGGCAGCATTGCAGGATTAATCTGCTATACCACAAAACCAGCCCCCATGAGGCATCTTTAAATAGGAACCTGCCCACAGATCCTTCCTC
Organism: Oryctolagus cuniculus; assembly: GCF_051225735.1. Lineage (NCBI taxonomy): Eukaryota > Metazoa > Chordata > Mammalia > Lagomorpha > Leporidae > Oryctolagus > Oryctolagus cuniculus. Next base: position 17,191,124 of record NC_142877.1, read on the forward strand.
AGGCAGCACCACTTCAGCCAAGGACAATTAGGTCTGTCTGGCTTCACAATTTTGACACCATCCAGCTTGCTGGGATATAGGAGGGTCCAAGTGGAGGTAATACCAGGCTGCTGCCATTGCTGCTGCTGCTGCTGCTATTTGACAACAATGTCCCTGGATGCCGACCATAATTAGTTGCCCTGTCTTCCCTGAGGACCCTATCAAAGAAAACTGCAGGGGGTGGTTTTCTAGATCATTGCTCTTCATTGGTTCTGAGTTACCAGGAAAACACAGTAAATCACATTAATCAAGAAGAGGGAACTTTGGACTAAAATGTCTCAGGAGTTCACTGCAAATCAGACCTCAGGGAAAAGGCCTTCCCCCCAGCAAATGAAATGGAACAATGGGCAGTCCAAAGTCAGACTCCTGTCCCTTTCATTGGGTTTTCAATCCCAAGTTAAAGAGATTTGATTTATTAAAGTTTTTAAACTTTAACCTCATAGATGAATTTCTTAGCCAACATTGATGAATTCCTCTCATCCATCATCATGCTTTAATGTGACATGGCTCTTACAAAGCATTTATGCCTCCAACTTTATTCAGAAATAAGTAGAAAATGATGAAAGGGAAATCCTAAGAATTTTGCTATCTCAAAGCCTAAAACGCTACCTCATCCCCCCAACACACATACAGGTAATATCCTCTAAGGCTCACCACATGCTATGAGGTAAAGGAAAGAGTAGCTATAATAAAATTATAGAAATAGCTCCTGTCTTTCCCTTATTTCCTATGGAAAAACTCTTATTTATTCTTCAAAATCCAGTCATAATCAAGCATTTGTTTCTTCTCTTGCAATTCTGGTCCCCTCTGAGTCTGTTGTTGCACACTTTTTCACATTTTATTTGCATCCATCTATTCTAAAGTCTTCAAAATCTTTGATTTTGTCACTCTGTACTGTCAACCTGGTGCATCGTAGGTGTCAAATTAATGCTCACAGAGCTAAATTTAATCAGCAGACACAAATTTTAGTTCTAGCTCTTTAGCCTTAACTAGATTGACCTCTTGACATTTAAATTTCCTTGAACATGAGTTCAATCATTTTTTATCCTGATAACTTGCTACAGCTATTTTAAGGTCAAGAAAGATGAGTTTACATAAATGTGAGTGTGACTTTTAGAGCTCTGCTTAGGTGTGAAGATGACTTAAGGAAAATTTCCAACCAATGCCAAAACCAATAGGTAGCCTGGTATCTATTAGCTCACCTCTTCCTTGATCTCCAGGGCTGGAACTCAGTAACATCAGTCAAGTAGGAATTTTAGCTTTATCTGACATAAAGAACTACTCACAAAGTTCATTTAATTTTCATTTGATGGATGAAGAAATGATAACTTAATTTTCCCCTAAAATATCTGCAGGGACTCATTTCCTAGAATTTTCCTAGTTTTATAAACTAAGTGTGAAACTATCATTTTGCCCTAGGATGTCCCATAGGACACTTGGCCCCCAAAATTCTAACAGGTGGTCTATGAAAAAATAAGACATAATAGAAGTACTCGTGATCCACAAAAAATTGGAAAACACTGGGTTAAACAAAGGTCAATGAGTTTCTTTACTGCAGGACTTCTCAGAGTATTTATTAATTTAGATATGCCTTGCAAATTTGTGGCTGCAGTATGCTTTCTTAGGAAACTAGCAAAGAACTGGAGGCTGAGATCCAGGCTCTGTCTATTTTAACCCATAAGAAGTAAAACTGGGCCGACACTGTGGTGTAGCAGATAAAGCCACCATCTGAAATGCCGACATCCCATATGGGTGCCAGTTCAAGTCCCAGCAGCTCCACTTCCAAACTAGCTCTCTGCTATGGCCTGGGAAAGCAGTGGAAGATGGCCTAAGTCCTTGGTCCCCCTCACCAGAATGGGAGACACAGAAGAAGCTCCTGGCTCCTGCCTTTGAATCAGTGCAGCTCTGGCCATTGCAGCCATCTGGGGAATTAACCAGCAGATGGAAGACCTCTCTGTCTGTCTGTCTGTCTCTCCCTCCCTCCCTCCCTCCCTTCTTCCCTCCTTCCCTGCCTCTCTCTCTCCCTCTGCCTCCCTGTAACTGTCTTTCAAATAAATAAATAAATCTTTAAAAAAAAAAAAAGAAATAAAACCAAGCATTAAAATGCTGATTTAAGTGAGTAATGGCTCTTGGACAAAATAGTCCTAGTCGAAGGTACCATTTACTGAGCCACCACTATGTACCCCATCACCATTTTACATGCGTCATCTCATTTGATCTTTTCAAAAACCCGGTTGGCTAGGGAGCATCCACTCTCTCACCTTCCCCATGCTCTCCTCCAGAATAACTTTGCCAATGGTTTCTCGAGGATGTGATGTGTGGTTTTTTTCCTACCTGCAACTAGCAAGACTTTTCTTGAAGAGTACCAGTAGTGGTGCAAGAATTGAATGCATTATACATTTTTTGATGGACATTTTTAAAAAATAAATAAGAACTTACAATAGAATCACTGAAATCTTTGCTTTCAACCAGAACTGAAAAATCACACCACTATAACCCTTCAGCCTCTCTGGGCCTTTTGAGGGCAAGATGAACGTATTGTATTGTTTGCTGCTTTCTCATCCATTATCAAACCCAGGTGAACATCAGTTTCATTGGGTTCTCTATTGATACAAACTCATATGATTATTTTTGTTATTCTTTGGTATTAGTGACTTAAGTTTCCTTAATCTCATGTGAATTATGAATGAATTCATCTTTAGAAAGTTTTGGTGATTTTTATTTGAGCTATGTATATAAGAAAACTAAACAAATGGGGAGTTTGTCATGTAAATGCACCTTGTCAACATAGGCCCACTAGCCATACTTGCTCCAGTTCCCATGGAATCTCAGTCCTGAGCCATTCTTACATAGACGTTCTATAGCTGTGACATTAGCTTCCAGAAAACTGAGGCTGTACAGTGGAACAACCTACCCAGGATCACACAATCAACAAAGGCAGAGTTGAGCTGTTCTTTTTCTTTTATGCAGCTCTACTTATGAGGAACAAGGCAAATGAGCCATTACTGAAGCTCAAAAGTAAGGAAGACAAACTCGGTCAGCTTAGGATTTTAGAATTTGGAGATAAGGCCCTGGACATGTGACTCAAGCTGCCTTTTTTCCAACCCTCTCCTTTTCAGCAGCACTTGGTTGAAAGACTGAGCATGTAACTGGTATCAGGTGGACAGAAGTAAGTACATGAAGCACAAGAAACCGGATGGAAACCAGAGGATGACTCCTACCTTTACAGTCCAATATACCCCAACCAACTCTACAACATGCCAGTCCCTCCCTTGTAGCAATCTCCCTTCCTAAAATGCTGGTGTTCATGGATGGACTTTATACTCTATGCCTCTCCTGCAGCTGTCAGAATCTGAGATCAGTTTATCTGTGAACTGATAGTTACTTTTGAGTCATGACTTAGACAGGGTGACTTAAGTAGTCCAAATCGTAAAATCAGAAAGGCATTAAGCATTTGGATGGAGGATCAGGCACTAAAAGAAAATGCCTCTTAGATGCTTATTATCTTCAACAGAGCAAAACGAACATACACATCCCAAAACCATAGGAAAGGGCAACACAGAAAATTTCCAGACAGCCCTAGGAAGTGAAACTTAACTCTACAGTCCCCACTACTGCAATGTGTGTCCTTTCAAAATGCAAAAAAAAAAAAAGTCATTTATATCATGTTTATTCAAGATTCCAGTACTGACTTAACTGTGTGAGTGTAAAATGTGTGTATAAGGACTTCTGTAAGTGTGTGACTATCCTGGAACCCTGATCTTATTTTTCCCCATAAGTTTCTCAATTATACAGTCTCCTGCCTTGAGGAGAATACTCAGAACTACTATTATTTTTTATTTATTTGGAAGGCAAAGCTACAGACACAGATAGGTGGAGATCTTCATCCACTGGTTCACTTTCCAAATGGTCAAAATAGCCAGGGCTGGGCCAAGTCAAAGTCAGCAGCCAGGAACTCCATCCAGGTCTTCCACATGGGTGGCAGGGGACCAAGCACCCAGTCCATCTTCTGATGCTTTCACAGGCACATTAGCGGGGAGCTGGGTTGGAGGTGGAACAATTAGGGCACGAACAAACACTTATACAGTGTGGGGAGCAATCCGGACTGGACTAAGTTACTGGAATTAAGACTTATTCTATGCATCTGCTCTCCCACAATATGGCGCTGGGAGAGAAGTAAACAGCTTCCGCACAGCTGCCTCCAGTTCAACTAATAAACTGTAGGACTTGCTCCTGATTGGAGGAGAGCAGCGTACTCGGCGTGTGGGCAGCCGAGTTAGGATTGGCGGAGGAGGACTATAAAGGAGGAGAGAGACGGCATGCATCAGGAACATCTATGGGGAACATCTAGCTGAAGGAACACCTGTGCAGCCCCCCAGAGAGCCGGCCGGCGGTGTGCTGCTCCCCTGCGGAAGTGGGGAATGTGGCCAGGGGGAACTGCCCTTCCACGGAGGTGGAAGGGATAGTAGCCAACCCGGGAAGAACCAGCAGCAAACCCGGGGAGGGCCGAGCAGACGAAAGAACAGCGCAGGGTCCTGTGTCGTTCCTCCACGAAGAGGGGGAGCGACATAATGGTGCCGTGACTCGGATATGAAGCCTAGGCAGGGTTCAGTGTCGCTCCTCCACGAAGAGGGGGAGCGACAATACAGGATGCTGGCATCGCAGGAAGCAGCTTAACCCACTGTGTGATAATGCCAGCCCCTAAAATTATTTTTGCAGAGAAAACCAGTTAAATATTTCTTCATAAATAATACCATCATCAACTTAATCATATACAATGTAATCCTAGGTTCATCCTGGGAGTTGCTCTACAACTGAACACCTCCTTCACCCCAACTTCCAATCAGAGGCGTACTTCTACCTCTCTGACATCTTCTGCCTCCATCTCCAAGCTGCCACCCCCACCACTACAGGGCTAGTTCATCCTGTAGTGAATCTTCTCTCCGGAAGATCTCCTTACCCTTGGGCAGATTCCTCAAAGGCAAACTGACCGAGTCCCTCTCCTGCTTAAAGCCCATCAGGACTCCTTTTTGACTACAAAAAGGTCATTTGGGTACCCTTCATAACTGGCTGCCATTCCTCCTGCTTTCAGTCCCATTACCCCTCACATCCCCCAAATTCTTACCTTAGGGAAGTTCTTGCATCTTCCTCTGTCCTCAGTACCTGCTGTTCTCTCTTCCTAAACCTCACTGAACCTTCATCTCCCTGCTGTGATCTCCTTAAAGATCTAACTCATCAGCATCTGAGAAGTCCTTCCTGACCCTCCTGCCTCAGAGTGAGTTTGGAACTCTCTAATATAGACTCATCAATTAGGACAACCTCAGCTGGCTGTGCAGCTCAGGGAGCCAACCTCTCTGAGTCACCTCCCCTTCACAGCAAATGGAAATAATCCCATCTCATGGGATTTTCATGAGCACTGTGTACTCAACTCAGAGCAGGACCTCAATAACTTTTTGCTGAACCTAAGTCTCGAGGTGCCCTGAGATCATCAGGTTTGCATGGGTCAAGGGGCTAAGTGAATCCAATTGTCCATTAGATGATGAAGAGATGGTACTAGATGACCCAGGAGAATACCCACCCTACCCATTTATACTAACCATGGTTTTAAGCCCTTTAATGTTCCTTTAGCAGAAACTAAGCTCCAACACCCAGTTCATCCTTTTTCTATACTATTAAGAACCCTAGACTTTTAGCTGGGCACTGGTCAAGCAAAACAAATACTATAATTCCTAGCCTTTCTTGCAGCTAGATGTCATCTTACTATGAAAATGATTAAGTTCTGGCTAATAGAATATGAGCAGAAAGTGACATGTGCAACTTCCAATTCCTGTTCTTAGAAGAGGCAGGCTCTGCTCTTTCCTTTCTTCCCATAGAAACCTGGTCATGGTGATGTACTGTATTGGATCATATGAAGAAAGATAATATCCTAGGAATGGAGGAGCAACAAGTACAGAAGCAGCCTGCATCACTGAGATCTAGCAAAGAGAAATGCAGCCACACCAGCTTGGACTTGTATGTGGAGTAGAAATTAGCTTCTAGTTTATTAAGCTATTTTCATTTTCTGTGTCTCCCAGAGCAACTAAAACTCAATCCCAACTAACACAATTTCAGATACATTTCCATTTAGCTTTTGATTCCATATTCCCACAAATATGGGAACAGAAAGCACCCTTTCTACCCCATTCACCTCTCCATATCCTCTGCAGGTCAGAACCCACAGGAGGTAAGCCCAGACTTTCAATCAGTAAAGCTAAGAATTAAAAAAAAAAAAAAGCCTGCAGGATTATATGCCAAAGACTTCTATTATTACCATATCACTATGTCAAAATTGAAAGGCATGGAAGATTTCTCCAGAGAGGCTATCCATAATGCATTGCAGAACTGTGTGGGTATTTTATGAAATGTGTTTTTTTAAGCTAGGATATACAACACTAACATTATTGAAAGAAATTGAGGGTCTGGTCTTCTCTTTTTAATATGTTCATTATTCACGTTATAGACCTTTAACAAAAAAGTAAAGCCATATACATATTCAACTTAATTTAAAATTTTATTTTACCTGCTATTCATCTTGGGTGTCCAATGAAGAAGAAATATCCCCTTATTATTCTTATATTAGTTTCTGACAGTTCAATTTCTCTGACTGCTATGCCTCAGACAACCTGCACTACAAAAGCATATAGGTAATTGCTTTGATCAAAATTTTATGCCAAATCTTTTAGATTCTATGTAGATCACAGCCTCTGAACAGAGACCTGTGGTACTAGAGCCCATAGAGCCAAGACTGAGAAAAGCTTCTCCACTGAAAACATAGCTGCACATCGAGAATAACCTGAAAGCTGGTGCCCAGCTCCCACCCCAAGCTTCTAATGTAACCCAGCAGGATGCTGGGCACAAGATATCATTGCAGCACCTGGGTTGAGAACCACTGCTTTAAGAGCTTGGTGGGGTATGGTAGGAGCATAGGACTTAGACAGGTACCACTGGTTTGGATAGTCAGTTCTACCACATGGAGTTATTTTGTTTTGTTTTGTTTTGTTTTTACAGTTTTATTGAGATAGTCACATACCACACAATCCAACCATTTAAAATGTACAATTCAATTACCTTTACTACATGCACAGAGTTGTGTACCATCATCCCATCATCACAATTTTAGACTATTTTGTTATCCCTGAACTTTCACCCTGCCCCAGTACCCCCATCACCCCTAAACCCTAGGCAATACTTATCTACCTTCTATCTCAATAGATGCGACCATTCTGGACATTTCCTCTAAATGGAATCACATAAAATGTGGTCCTTTGTGGCTGGCCTCTTTCATTTAGTATGATGTTTTCAAGGCACATCTGTGTTATAGTGTAGATCAGGATTTTTATTCCTTTTTTTGGCTGAACAATATTCCATTGTGTGGATATACCACATTTTGTTTAGCCACTCATCACCTAATGACCTATGAACTGGGTCCTGCTTTAGGTATTGCGAAGATGAATACTCTTTTTTTTTAACTTTTATTTAATGAATATAAATTTCCAAAGTACGACTTATGGATTACAATGGCTTCCCCCCCATACTGTCCCTCCCACCCACAACCCTCCCCTTTCCCACTCCCTCTCGCCTTCCATTCACATCAAGATTCATTTTCGATTGTCTTAATATACAGAAGATCAGCTTAGTATACATTAAGTAAGGATTTCAACAGTTTGCTCCCACACAGAAACATAAAGTGAAAAATAATAGATGATTTTTTTAAATGATGATGAAATCAGATCGGACCTATTGTTATGTTTAATCCCAGTGAGAGTCAAGTTGGGAATTGATAATTTCTTTCTTTTTTTTTTTTTAACAGAAGATCAGTTTAGTATGCATTAAGTAAAGATTTCAACAGTTTGCACCCACATAGAAACACAAAGTGAAATATATTGTTTGAGTACTTATTATAGCATTAAATCTCAATGCACAGCACATTAAGGACAGAGATCCTACATGAGCAGTAAGTGCACAGTGACTCCTGTTGTTGACTTTACAAATTGACACTCCTGTCTATGGCATCAGTAATCTCCCTATGCTCCAGTCATGAGTTTCCAAGGCTATGGAAGCCCTCTGAGTTCTCCGACTCTTATCTTGTTTAGACAAGGTCATATTTAAAGTGGAGGTTCTCTCCTCCCTTCAGAGAAAGGTACCTCCTTCTTTGATGACCTGTTCTTTCCACTGGGATCTCACTCACAGAGATCTTTTGCCAGAGTGTCTTGGCTTTCCATGCCTGAAATATTCTCATGGGCTTTTCAGCCAGATCTGAATGCCTTTAGGGCTGATTCTGAGGACAGAGTGCTATTTAGGACATCTGCCATTCTATGAGTCTGCTGAGTGAAGATGAATACTCTTACTATGAACACACATGTACATGTTTTTGTGTGAACATGTTTCCATTTCTCCTGGGCATATACTCAAGACTAGATTTCCTAATTCATATGGTAAAGGGTTACCATACTATGTTTACCCATTTGAGGAAATTCCAGACTGTTGTCTAAAGTGGATATGATATGGGATATATAGATGAAAACCGTAAGTTCCCACCCTATGCAATCCCATCTGCCAGTCAACCAAATAGTCCCCTTTTCAGGGTGTATCTCCTTTTACCTGGGACCCAGGCTGGGAGGTGCTATGAAGCCATGTGTGTATCTGTGTGTGTGTGTGTGTGTGTGTGTTTGCTTTCTTGCTTTTTAAATAAACTATCAGTTTTTGCACCAAATATGTACCTGTACTTAGAATGCTTTTCTAAGTAGAAGGCAAGGGCCTGTATTAATACAAAATCCCATCTCTCCCACTTTGGCTACACTATTTCACATTCAGACCAGAGTATGAGGGTTCTATTTTCTTGCCAAGATCTATGATTATCTCTCTCTTTTATTATAGCCATCCTTGACGGTATTTCCCACATAGCTTCTGAGAGATCTTCAATAATTTCTTTCCCTTCTCTGACAGATCATAGTTTCCTCATCTGTAAAATGGCGTGATAAGAGCAATGTCACAGGGTTCCTATGATAGTTCAATGAAACAGAACACATAAAGTACATAGTTTAACTCGAGTATTGTGGGCATGAACAAGAACATTAATGAAATCTCGGTAGCAATAGTCAAGTGACTAAGAACAGAGGAAAAGCTCTTCATGTCTGTTATTTCTGTCCAGTGGACTTGAACTTTCCAAGGCTTACCCACCCAGATTGAGTATTATCTTCTCATATAAGTATGATTTTTGCAAGTTACTTCTTCCCTGAGCCTCAATTTATTTTCAATACTGTAAAAATATGACAAAATTTATTTTACACAGTGGGAAATGAGATTTAAAGATCGCCTAAGTAAAACATTTGGCACTCAAACATTTCTTTTTATTTACTTTCTTTGCATAACAGTGAGAAAGGAGATGGCTAGAACAAAGGAGTTTATTGGGGGTTGAAGAATTTGATAAAGTCACGAGTGACCACACAAGAATGGGGAAAATTTCTCCAGACTTCAAGTTTGCTGTGAAGGGGAACTGTGACAGTTGGGATTCTTGCCTTAACTGCCTCTTCAGAGATAGAGCCCTGGGCATTGTGGAATACAGAGCAGTCCCAAAAAAAGAAAAGCATTTATCCTCACACCTTCAGGGATCAATGAGGGGAAAGCAGTCAAATGGAAGACAGTGGTAACCTGGGTGCACTGACTCTACGCCCTGCCCCACCAAACTGGGCATAGCTCCTCATGCCAAGGAGAAGTTGGAGAGGCACAAGAGAAGGCCATATCTGCCTCAGCAGACTGCCCAGTAATCTATGACACCAGAATGTGCATATGCATCACCTGGGGAGCTCGTTACAATGATCTGGTACTGCTAGGGCAGAGCTCAAGATTCTGCTCTTTTAACAAGCTCCCTGGTGATGCCCATGCTGCTAGTGCACAAAATCACATTTTAAGGATCAAGATATTAGAATTAAGTTTTTTTTTCCATCTATGTGAGCAAGACCTAGCTGTGGAAATGCTGGGAAAAAAACAGCTGTAGACAGATCTAAAAAGAAACAAGAAGTTGGCTAGAGCATTTGAGATCTGCTTTGGCCTAAAGTTGTTTCCTCAACTTAAATATTTGCTTGAAGACTGACCCTGCACTAGGATGCATCTGTATCAATGTGTTTGTTGTGATATTATGCTATAGTTATTCAAGAGGGTATCTTTGTATTAAACTGAAAACTGTGTATCTCTCTGTATTCTTACAATTAAATGTGACTCTGCAACTAACTAACAACAACAACAACAAAAAAAAGCCTTAATTCAATGTCCACCAAAAAATGCCTTAATGGTTCTAATGAGAGGGTATCCAACCCTATGGCAGTCAGTTTTCAGCCCTGTGTTTTCAATAAAACTGGAAACGTACTTAATCAGGTTGTTGATTAGAAGATGATTAAAGTAGTTTGGATGATTAAAAGAATACTAAGCAGAAAAATGATTCAGGGTTGTACTGAAGTCAAAATCAACTTTAGGTGTAACAGTAGAAAGGAGGGATGTTTTGTTTTTAAGTATTTAGATAAAACACATGTCACTCTTATTTGATACAATCTGATCTACAGTCAGCAAATACTTGTGTTTTTTTTTTATACTTTGGGTGTGGACTGTTAAAAAGCAAGCCTGGCACTTCCCCCACAGTCTGTCTTGTACACGTGCTGTTCTGCACCCAGTGCTCACAGTGCTATCACCATGTGATGTCATCTGTTATATTATGATGGAGCATGAGGCGAGAGCTGTCCAGATGTGATTGCCTGAAACTGGGCGTAGCTTCCAAAGCCATGAGCCTTTCCTTTAAAGTACTCAGTTTCAGTTGTTTGGTTGTATGTTTTTTAAACGGACTAAAATAGTAGACCAGGCAGTTAGGTGGTGTTTAAATTCCTGGAAACATTTTTAAGCAGCTGCACCAGGCCTGAACTTCTGGTTCTGTGAAAGAAATGAGCTGTAGCATGGTTACACCATTGTAGTCGAGTTCCTGTTCTTCCCAACCAACTGCAGTCCCAGCTGCTACACCACGCCTCCATGGTCAGATGGACAACAAATTAGAAACATCTCCAAGTTTGATGGCTAAAATGAAGATTTGTTTTCCCATGGAAACTCTATAGTTTTGAATATGTGTAAGGAAATGATTTACATGTTAGTAGCAACTTTGGAACCTGAGAAGCATCAGTTCCTTTGACAATCAGCAGCTGTCTGATTGCCTTGCATTCATTGAGAGATTGGGCCTACTATATTTAGTTAGAATCAGTACATTCTACATTGCTTGCAAAAAAAATTTAAATCAGAGTCCAGTTTGGAAGATTCACTTAACTGTATATCAAAAACCCAAAAGCTGAAGCAGGCATTTGGCCTAGCAGTTAGGACTCCTGCATCCCATATTGGAGCACCTGCTAATGTGATCCTGGGAGGTAGCAGTGATGGCTCAACTACCTGGGTTCCCGCCACCCATGTGGGGGACCTGGATTGAATCCCCAGCTCCTAACTTCAGCCCAGACCAGCAGCCCTGACCACTGATGGACATTTGGAAAACAAACCAGATAAGGCATCTCTCTCTTTTGTTCTGTCTCTCTGCCATTCAAATAAGTAAATTTTTTTTAAGTAAAACAGAAAGTAGGGCCAGGATTGTGATGCAGCAGGTTAAACTACCACTTGCAAGACCAATTCAATTCTCAGCTATTCTGCTTCTGATACAGTTTCCTGCTAATGTGCTTAGGAAGGCAACAGAAGATGGCCTAAATGCCTGGCCTCCTGCCTCTCGTGTGGGAAACCAGGATGGAGTTCCATGATCCTGGCTTTGCCTGGCCCACACCTGGCTGTTACAGCCATGTGGGAGTAAACTACTGGAAGGAAGAACCTTTCTTTCTTTTCTTTGTTTCTCTTTCTCTCTCTTCCCCTTCCTCCCACCCTGTCAATCTTTCAAATAAATAACAAATCTTTTTTAAAAAGTAAAAAGAATCCAAAAGCTATCCAAGTTGACTCTACTATAAATACAACATAATTAATACCTGTTTTGAATAAAACAAGCTAGATATTTTTGTTTGTTCTAGACAAGGTGATTCTTTCAGATTCTTCCTCTAAGCCCCAGGATCTAGGATCTAAAGTTTTAAATACCCACCAAATCATTGTGAATTACAACATGTAGCTTGAATGAGGAAAGGTATCTTCAACTGTCACTTTCTGACACCCCCACAGGATTCTATTTTTCTTTAAAGAACTGAATTTATTAAATGGCGGCCTAAAATAATAAGTATATTCTACAACAATTTTAAAAAAATAGTATAGGTCTTTGAAAAGTTCATGGAAATGCATAATATACATGGATTTCAAAAAGTTTCTGGAGCAAAATAAGCTTATCTTTTAATTCCATTTTCCATGAACTTTTTGAAGTCCCCTGAAGTATATTTAAAGCACAAATTTGAAGTTTGCTTCTGCTCCCGGATTCCTTTCATCAGTGTGTGCCTGCCCTAGCAGCCTAACATGGGGTTTCTAAAGGGAGAGGTGCCCTCTTTCCTTTCAAACACGTTAGTCCCAAACATTGTCCACATTGTCTAGAATTCTGCTCAAAGCAACTGCAGAAGCAAAATCTTCAATAAACTTCCTTGAGAAATACAAAATAGCGGGCCAGCGCCGCGGCTCACTAGGCTAATCCTCTGCCTTGCGGCGCCAGCACGCTGGGTTCTAGTCCCAGTCGGGGCGCCGGATTCTGTCCCGGTTGCCCCTCTTCCAGGCCAGCTCTCTGCTGTGGCCAGGGAGTGCAGTGGAGGATGGCCCAAGTACTTGGGCCCTGCACCCCATGGGAGATCAGGAGAAGTACCTGGCTCCTGCCATAGGATCAGCGCGGTGCACCGGCCGCGGCGGCCATTGGAGGGTGAACCAACGACAAAGGAAGACCTTTCTGTCTGTCTCTCTCTCTCTCTCACTGTCCACTCTGCCTGTCAAAAAATAAAAAATAAAGCATGCTTCAAATGGCATGATTTTTTTGAAGTGCAATTTAACAACAAAGATTAGAAATTTTTTTGAAGATTTTTTTATTTATTTGAAAGGTAGAGTTACAGAGAGGTAGAGGCAGAAAGAGAGAGAGAGCTTTCATCCACTGGTTCATTCTCCAAATGGCCACAATGGCTGGAGTTGGGCCAATCTGAAGCCAGGAGCCAGGAGCTTCCTCTAGGTCTCCTACATGCATGCAGGGGCCCACGGTTTTGGGCCATCTTCTACTGCTTTTTCAGGCCATAGGAGAGATCTGGATCAGAAGTGGAGTAGCTGGGATTCTAACTGGGGCCCAAATGGAATACCAGCACTGTAGGCAGTGGCTTACCCACTACGCCACAGCACCGGCCCCCAAATATCAGAAATTTTACCTACCCATTGCCCTCAGCAATTTTTTTCTAGAAATGTATCACAGATGAGCTCAAAAAACCCTATCAGCACATTTCATGACAGAGAAAAATTAGAAGACAACTTAAATCCCCAACAATGGGCAATCAATTTACACTACACCTATATAAAGAAAGCATTAAAATTTGTCTTATGTAAGATTGTTTAGTGGCATAAGAAAATATTCATAATAAGTGAAAAGGCAAAAATACATAAAAACTTTGAATAAATGTGTAGGGAAGGACACATACAACAATGGCTTTTTGGTAGGTAATTGCTACTTTCTTTGTGCTTATTTATTTTTTTTTACCTAGAAACATTTTATTTAAGGTATACAAACTTCATGCATTTCATATATACAAATTTAGGAACATAATGATTCTTCCCTCCCTACCCTCTCTCCCACCTGCACTCCCACCCTTCTTCCTTCTCCCTCTTATTTCCCATTCTTATTTTTTTACAAAGATCTATTTTCAATTAACTTTATACACATATGATTAACCCTACACTAAGTAAAGAGGTCAACAAATAGTATGAAACAAACAAGCAGATCCTTAACAGTTGAGACAAGGCATTACTTTTTATATAAGTATATTTTTAACGCTACTGCTGCTGCCACTGTCTCCTACTACTGAGTAAATTATCCTGAACGGCCTTTCATATCTCATCAAAGAGACTAGCAGGAAGAAAGCTCACAAAACACAAGGATGACATGTTGCTGAGAGGGACAACAGACACATAGCCTGCTGAGGAATGATGACTATAACAGGCCAAATCAAAGTTTGCAGGCTAAGGGCGAAGTCCTGCCTGGGAGACCCTAGGGGCTCTAGAATGGGCAGCTCACCCTCAAAGCTTTGTGGATGAGAGCAAATTTTCCCCTCAGCCAAGCAACATGGTGAAAAATTGCATTAACAGCATTTTAAGAAGGACATGAACAAACTAGAATAGGTCCCTAGAATAATGGCCAGGCCCCAGAGGTAGCTGGAAGCTGTACAAATGAGAACGTTGCATGAAGGAATAGGGAATGTTGAACCCTGAGGGGAGATGACTCCAGAGGGTAGAAGCACAGGCCTGGGAAGCACCCTCAAACACTGAAGTTCTGTCATGTGCCACACATCCAATCTCAACTATAGGCCTAGCTTGGTACAACTTTCAGGGAGACCAATCATAGCCGAGAAGAGGGGAGTTTTAAAGAATTAGAACTGCCTGACAGTAGGGTGGGCTGCCTTATAATACACTCAGTTCCCCCTCATATTTCAAGCAAAACATAGGTAGCTATTAAAGTATTAGGTAATGGAATTCCTGCATCCAATGGGAAATTAACTAGAAAAACATCTATGTTTCCTTCCAGCTTAAAAATGTTATGATTCTAGGGTAAGCACTCCCCCTTGAGAACAGCAGCCAATCCTCAATCATCAGTTCTTGCCAAGAATTCCCTAATTAGATGTTAACTCCCTTGGCTTCATTTTCTTCTGAAGTTCAAAAAATAGTAAGATAACAGTATACTCATATTTTAGGGTGTTTCAGGGTCACCTCCGTGTGGCTGTGTCCATGTGGTGCTTTCCCAAGAATAGGTTTCCATTATGGTCCATGAGAAGAACAACATGGCCTTGAGCTATCAAAGCAGCTACTCGAGAGCCACTTAACGAGAAGATAAGGATGCTCCAAACACCAAGTTCATAATCTTGTATCAACAGACCAACTTGGATCTTAAAATTCCATTTTAATTTCCATACCATTGTCCAGTGCATATGCCAATTACTCTATTTCTTTAATCCAAGGGTGTCTAGTAAGCCCCAGACCAGCTTCTGTCCAACTACATGTGAGAATGCCCACTCCACAATAGCCAGCCAGCTGTGCTACTGAAATTAACTTGCTCAGCTGGCCCTCCAAATAAAGCCATTTAAAGAGTGCAATGTACCATAGAAAGCAATTTGTTTCCTTAAGATTTAGTACCCCACGTGAAGATTGATTTTGATTTGAAAGACAGAAGATACTGCAAGGTGAATAATTCTAAGTTTAACATATTCCTCCTCTCAAGGAGCCAAATGCATTAAAATTAGGTGCAAAGTGCTTCTAATTTGTCAATCACTCCTTGGATAATTCTGTTCCTGCATTACCAGCGAAATTGCCCAGGAGACCTGGCTTTTGGCTCCTTTCATCTCCACTATTCTTTTAACTTGATCATGGCTGCAGTATGCAAATGTGACTCTGCTTCTGGGGTTGAGTTGGGGGAGGTCCAAGATAAAGACAGCCCCATACCCACATTGAATTTGTCAGGAGGTCAGAGGTGTGATAGGCCTCCTAAGTTCCATCACACATCAGGTTGTAGGACAGGATGCTCAATGAAACCGCTGATGCTAGAGGCTTTTCTCCACCACCTGGAATCTTATGAGCACTTGCTAGCTCTGTCCATTGGCAAGTTCACCAAGGGCCTGCCTGGGTCAGACTCTGTCCTTGGCCCTTGGGCACACAGATGGCCAAGGATAGACTCTACTCTCAAACATCTGAGGGATAAGAAAAACATCTCCCCAGAGAAGCACATGCTATGTTGGAGGTAAATATGGGACACTCTGAAACCGTTGAGGAGAGCCCATTGGGGTTGTACAAAGCCTCTGGAGGAGAGAATGATCTTAGAAAATGGCAGGGACCAGAATGTCTAGGTGGTATGGGATGCTTTCAAAAGGAAAGCTGGGTACAAAGACCATGTAGAATCATACCTGGCACAGGTATCTCATGCTCCATGCTGAGCACTTTACAGGTATTTTCTCATTCAATCCTTACAACAACCCTATGCAGTAGGCTCCATTACAAGGTATCATTCCCATTTTACAGATAAAGAAATGGAGGTTTAGAAAAGTGAAATATACCCTAGGTAACATAGCTTCTAACAAGGAGTCAGGATTCAAATTCAGTGAGTCTGATATGAAGTATGTGTTTAAAGCATTGTCTCCCAAAAGACATGGATTTTTGAGAGACGTCACAGCTGGAGAGAAAGGAGGTAGTTCCATGTGGTCACTATGGGGATCTGTGAGAATAATATTTGTAAAGCTCCCAGCACAGGACACAACACATAATAAGCACTGAATATCAATGATATTAATGATAATGAGTACTTGTGGGAAAACAGAGGAAGAAAGGACCAAGAGACTTTAGCAATTCATATGGAAAGTCTTGTGGGTCACACAAGGTCTGAGGGTAGCAAGGGTGCATTCTAGGTAGAGAAGCAATGTTTCCAAGGTTTGGGCATAGAAAGATGACCACACAGAAGGTGGAACTGCAGGATAGAGGTAAAAGGGCCATAGTGTTGTGGATGTGGTCCTGGGGAAACACATTAGAACTGGCTGGCATAGAGTCAGTGAGCAGGAAGGACAGACAGGATATGATTGCAGGGTTATATTCAGGAGGAAAACCAGACATGGGAGAATGTAAGTGGTAAGGAGAGAAGGCTTTCTGCCTTGGGCAGTGAGATAAATGATACTGTCATTTCCAGGATAGGAAATGAGGTAAGAACTGATAGATTTTGTTGGGACACAAGATGGAATTACCTATGGTAGGTGCACGTGGGAATGTCTAACAGGTCTTTGGAAACATACAGGATGGAATCTGTATATCTGATATCTGATTGGAATGGAATATCTGATTGGAATGGAATAAAATGAAAGTGCCCATTCCTGTATGACTCCAATAACCACTCAGTCTGACACTGACTCCTACCCACATAATGTCCTGAGAGGCCTCCAGCACAACCTTATCCCTTCACTGCCTTATCCTGCACTGTTCACCCTCACCCAGCCTGCTCTCAGGGCTGCCAGGTTGCAGTTACTTGGCCTGTACTTCATCTTCCATCTACAAGCTTTGATTCTCCCTAGCTTCAGATTCTCTCTCTTCCCACTACCCCATCCTAGGCTCCCTGCCTCAGCTCCCCTGTAAAAGCCCCACAGCCTTCCAACCCAACACCAGTCCTCTGCAGTCACTGGCTCTGGGAGTCATGACTTAGAAGAAAAACTTGGACAGGAACATAGTGAGATGGAGTAGAGTGGGATGTGAAGACTCAAACGTGAGTCCTTGGGGATGGTGTTGTAGCACAGTGCGTTAAGCCACTTCTTGTGATGCCAGAATCCCATAAAGGTGCAATTCAAGTCCAGGCTACTCCACTTTTGGTCCAGCTCCCTGCTAATTTACAAGATGGCCCAAGTACTTGAGCTCCTGCCACCCATGGAGGAAACCTGGATAAAGCTCCTGGTTTCTGGCCTCAGACTGTCCCAGCCCCGGCTGTTATGATCATTTTATGAATGAACCAGTAGATAGACGATACATCTCCTCCCCTCTCCCACCCCCATCTCTCCCTCTCTCTGTAACTCTGCCTTTCAAATAAAACAAGAATTTTTAAAAAAAGTGAATTCTTACCTGGAGTTCAACAAGCCCCACAATGGCGTACCCATGACCACAGCATGGCCCAGTATCAAAAGGTCCTTGAAGCCCATCTCTATGTGACCTTGACCCAAGCTTGAGCATCATTCCTTTTGGATTCAAATTTGGAAACTGCAATGGTTTCTGGAGGGAAGAGGATCACAGAAAGAGTAAACTGATCTTTTCTGATTGCTCCATCTGCTGCTTTTTTGGGAACAAAACAAGCTAGAACTACCAAGAATCTGAACTCTCGCTTTCCTATACACTACTCTTATCTCATGCTCAACTCTGTTCTTAGGTGTCACCCTGTCCACATCCCAGGGTCTATAGTTTCTCATACTGGGCATGACACGTGGGAATAAGGCTAGCATATGGGCTATCAATTACTAGGAAGCTACTATGCCATGTACTACACTATTCACTGTACTTTCTACCACAACATCCAGAACTGGCATTCAACTGCTTCTCGTAAGTGGGACTTAGGCAATTTTCCCTCCTTTCCAAGATAACTTTCCTAAGTCTCTTGCATAATAGCTTTGCTTGGCTGAAGGGAAGAGTTTTCTTTGGGTGAAGGAAAAGGAAAAGATGGGCAAAGGTTCCCTACAGAGAGAAGGACAAAGGCCAGAACATAAAATAAATATTTCCCGAAGTTAGTGTTTAGCCTATCAAGATGCCTGTGTCTCATATCAGAGTATCTGAGTGTAAATTCTGACACCAGTTTCCTGTTAATACAGACCCCACAAAGCAGTGGTAATAGTTCAAGTTATTGGGTTCCTGCCACCCACACAGGAGACCTGGAGTGTTGCCTGGCTCCCCAGAAGTCCTGTCCATTGCAGGCATTTGGGGCATGAATCAGCAGATAAAGTGCTTTGTCTCTTTCTCTGTCTCCCTCGCTCTGTGTGTATCCCTCTATCTCTCCTGCCTTCCTCCTCCCTCAAATAAAATAAATTTCTAAAAGAGGGACAGAGGGAGTGAGAGAGCTCCATTAGACAAGCTGTGAGAGTCTGGGTACAGGGGGCACATTTCCAGACCCACTCAACAAAGTGTAGCACAAAGATGGGAAGAGAGCCTCTGGTCCCACTTCTACACATACCTAACACTTCAGTGCAGTGCTGGAAGAGAAGAAAGCAGAGATCCTGCTTCACCCACTCCAATGCAGAGACAAGGTTCCAGTTTGGCCAGACCGGATAGCCACACAGTCCAGGTCTAATTTGTGGACAAATTAATTCTGATGAATTCTGAGGAAGATTCCATGAAAAACTGCTTCCTGGAATGGCCAAGATGTGAATACTCATGTACCCACAGGCCGGTGAACCTTGAAATGTGATTATAAGAATAATCAACATCCCATGACAAAAGAAATGAACAAATTCACTCCTGTGTTTGCTATGTAGACTTCTTGACAATTAAAGTAGGCATCCCAAGGGAGTAGTGAGTTCTCCAGTCTTGAAAACATCTAGGCAGAGCTGGATGAGCAAGTAAAGATGAAACAGAAGGTATGTACCACAAAAGAGATGTTTCAGATCTTGGGATGTGACTTTTTGTGACTCATCCAAGGTTATAAGGCTATAAAGTGGCCTCCTGCAGCTATGCCAAGTGCCCTGGTACCTTAATGATAAGGAACAGATTACTGCAGGATTTAAGAATTCACTGATCCCCAGTCAGCATTCTGTGGCATGGAAGGCTTTGTACCCTGTGTGACTGATAACCATATGTCTTGGACCCTTGATTCTCCAATACTAACTTAAGAAGAGTTCTCTGCTTCTTTTATAGCAGAAATACTGAAAATATTGTTAAGTTGATGAGAGACTGGAAACTAGCCAAAATGAACCAGCTAATTAGCTGCTCCTTACTCTCTTTCTTCATGAAAAGCAACGAAGATCAAGACCCTGGGCTCACCAGTCCAGAGATTTCTGGGTTAACCAAAATTGGGCCCTAGCAGATGTTTTGTTAGAGACAGTTGGCACACTAACACATTCGTTTCAGGAACAAAGCACCTGGCATTGCTTGCCAAGACCAAGGCTGCCATCCTGCCCCACAGCCAAGTGTGAGAATGCTTTTTACCCACATGGAGAACTTGTGCCTGCATTGCTAAAGCGTTTTTTAGACGTATACAGTAACAAGATGTCAGTGGGGTCATCTTCCCAGTTATCTGGTCTGGTGGTGGATTATCAAGAAGAAATTCGATCATTCCTGGCAGCAAAATTGGTGCTCCAAGTAAGACATGAAATGACAAACGGGCACATTTGCAGGAAAGACTCTTGGGTGGATTCACTGGCAACGATGATGCTCAGGGATGTCCCTTGATAAAAATCTCATCTTCCTTTAACAACTCAGGAAATAACACTTTTAAAATTAGGGAGGCTCGTTAGGGGTGTAAAAGGTGCTGTCTGCACTCTCAGCTGCACTCCAGCCTTTCACTGAGGCAGCAGCTCTGCAAGGTGCCATCAAGAGGTGTTGATAATCATCTGGAGGGACATCCATCAGCAATTTACACGAAGACAAGGCCTGGACAATCCTGGAGACATGGAAGGTGGAGGGCAGAGATAGTAAGGACAGCAGGCTAGGTTGTGGCCCCCTGCCAAGAAAGCCAAATGCCCCGGTGTGGTCTGTTCAATCTGGATTAAGGAGTCCAAATCTGTGTCTAGAATAGGCAGACCTCTAACACAGACAATGTTCACAGTCAAAAAAGAACAAACAGGATATCTATGGAGTTCTGACCAGGAAGGGAGTGGAGCTCAGATCCAGCAATGAATTAGAAAGCAGAAGAAAGGAGACAGGCGTTGTGGTGCAGTAGGATAAGCCACTGCTTATGATGATGGCATCCCCATATCAGAGTACCACTTTGAGTCCCAGCTTCTCCATTTCCAATCCAGCCTCCTGCTAATGCACCTGGGAAAGTAGCAGATGATGGTCCAAGTACTTGGGCCCCTATCACCCAAGTGAAAGATCCAGATGAAGTTCTGGGCTCCTATCTTCAGCTTGGCCCAACCCCAGCTGTTATAGTCATTTGGGAAGTAAACCAGTGGATGAAAGATCTATTGCTCTCTCTCTCTACCTCTCTCTCTTTCAAGTAAATAAATATATTTTTAAAAGATAAAGAATGTAGAAGGCAATTGAGGCAGATGCTCAGTTCTGTGATTCTGTGAAGATCAGGAGATGACTGAATAAAATAACATAATTAGAATCTGGAATAAATATTTCATAAATATTATATAGTCATAATCTGCCATTTTTCATTTCTATTAAATTTGTACCCTTACATAAAGGGTGCAAATTTTAAGTATCAATGAATTTTTGCCTATGTGTACACTTACACATCTACTGCTCAGTCAATATATAGTATGTTTCCAGGTATAGTACTTCACCCTAGGCTTCTCATACCTCTTCACAGTCACAAAGGAATTACTATTTGGAATTCTAAACCACTAATTGATTTCCCTACTTATTGTTTAACTTCATATAAATGGAATCATGCGATATGTATTAATTCTCTGGTACTGGCTTCCATCATTCAATGTAATGTTGGATAACCATCCATGTTGGTATTTGTAAGAGTAGGTACTTCCAGGCAGTTATAATCAAAACAGCATGGTACAGGTACAGAAACAAATGGATAGACCAATGGAACAGAATTGAAATACCAGAAACCAACCCAAACATCTACAACCAACTTATATTTGATCAAGGATCTAAAACCAATTCCTAGAGCAAGAACAGTCTATTCAACAAATGGTGTTGGGAAAACTGGATTTCCACATGCAGAAGCATGAAGCAAGACCCCTGCCTTCCACCTTACACAAAAATCCACTCAACATGGATTAAAGATCTGAATCTATGACCCAACACCATCAAATTATTAGAAAACATCGGAGAAACCCTGCAAGATATAGGCACAGGCAAGGACTTCTTGGAAAAGACCCCAGAGGCACAGGCAGTAAAAACCAGAATTAACAATTGGGATTACATCAAATTGAGAAGTTTCTGTACTGCAAAAGAAACAGTCAGGAAAGTGAAGAGGCAACTGACAGAATGGGAAAAAATATTTGCAAATTATGCAACTGATAAAGGATTAATAACCAGAATCTAAAAAGAGATCAAGAAACTCCACAACAACAAAGCAAACAACCCACTTAAGAGATGGTCCAAGGACCTCAATAGACATTTTTCAAAAGAGGAAATACAAATGGCCAGCAGGCACATGAAAAAAAGTTCAGGATCATGAGCCACCATGGAAATGCAAATCAAAACCACAATGAGGTTTCACCTCACCCCAGTTAGAATGGCTCACATACAGAAATCAACTAACAACAGATGCTGGAGAGGATATGAGGAAAAAGGCTCACTAATCCACCATTGGTGGGAATGCAAACTGGTAAAGCCAGTATGGAAGACAGTTTGGAGGTATCTCAGAAATCTGAACATAGCCCTACCATATGACCCAGCCATCTACTCCTTGGAATTTACCCAAAGGAAATTAAATTGGTAAATAAAAGAGCTGTCTGCGCCTCAGTGTTTATTGCAGATCAATTCACAGTGGCTAAGATATGGAATCAACCTAAGTGCCTATCAACAGTAGACTAGATAAAGAAATTATGGGATATATACTCTACAGAATACTATAAAGCAGTAAAAAAAAATGAAATCCAGTCATTTTCAACAAAATGGAGGAATCTGGAAAACATCATGCTGAGTGAAATAAGCCAGTCCCAAAGGCTTATCTCCCTGATCTGTGACAACTAACTGAGCACCTAAAAGGAAGTCTGTAGAAGTGAAACTAACACTATGAGAAACAATGACTAGATCAGCCCTTGTCCTGACTGTTGAAGAACAGCTTACTATTTTATTTTTTTTAGTATTTTCTTGTTCTACTTAATACCATTTTTGAACTCTTTAATTAACACACAATTATTCTTAGGTGTTTAAATTTAACTGAAAACTGGTTCCTGTTAAATGTAAGAGTGGAAATAGGAGAGGAAGGAGATGTACAGTTCAGCACATGCTCACTTGAACTTACCCCTAATGGTAGAGCCAGAAATGTGCCATGGGATTCCAAATCACATTAAGGTGGCATGCACCAATGCCATCTTACTAGTTAAAGTGATCAGTTTAAGTTCATAATTGATCATAAAGATAGGATTAAGTGTCAAAGGGATCACCTAAACAAGACCAGTGTGTGCTAATAATAACTGATAGTATTAAAAAGGAGAGAACAACGCAACATAAGAAGCGGGATACACAGCAGACTCATAAAATGGCAGATGTCCTAAACAGCACTCTGGCCTCAGAATCAGCCCTTAAGGCACTTGGATCTGGCTAAAAAGCCCATGAGAGTATTACAGCCATGGAAAGCCAAGACATTGTGGCAAAAAAATGACCTAAATGAAAGATCTCTGTGAGTGAGATCCCAGCAGAAAGAACGGGCCATCAAAGAAGGAGGTACTTTTCTCTGAAGGGAGGAACTTTCACTTTGACTATGGCCTTGTCTAAATAAGGTCAGAGTTTGTGAATTCAAGAGGCTTCCATAGCCTTGGAAGCTCATGACAAGAGCCTCGGGTGATTACTGATATCATAAATAAGAGTGTCAATTGTTAAATCAACAACGGGAGTCATTGTGCACTTACTCCCCACGTAGGATCTCTGTCCTTAATGTGTTGTACTATGCGAATTAATGGTAAAACTAGTATTCAAACAGTACTTTACACTTTGTGTTTCTGTGTGGGTGCAAACTGTTGAAATCTTTAGTTAGTATATACAAAGTTGATCTTTTGTATATAAAGATCATTAAAAATGAATCAGTGAAGAACGGGATTGGAGAGGGAGTAGGAGATGGGATGGTCTGCAGGTGGGAGGGAAGTTATAATCCAAAAGTTTTATTTAATAAATATAAATTTCAAAAATACAAGTTTAAAAAAGGGTTGCTAAAAAAAAGTAGGTCCTTCCTTTTTCATTGCTGTATTGTATTCAAATGTTGAATATACCAGTCTTTACATCTATTTTATGTTGATAGACATTGTGCTATTTTTCTAATTTTTGTCTAGTGTGAAAAATGCTTCTATGAATATGCTTATATATTTCTTATGGTGGACATCCACACTCATTTCTCTCTGGTATGTATCCAGGATTGGAATTGTCAGCTCATAGGGTGGAATGATGTTTAGTTTAGTAGATACAGTTTTGCCAGTGTAGTTTACATCTTCCAAGTCATGTTGATACATGGCTCTGCACTCTGCTACATGTTCGTAGTGTACTGACCCTTTTATCATTAAAAATATCCCCCTCTGTCTCTGGTAACTTTCTTTATTCTGAAGTCTATTTTATCTGATATCAATACAGGCATTCCTGCTCTCTGATGGTTAATATTTGCATGATATATCTTTTTCCATTACTTTACTCCCAACCTGCCTGTATCTTATATTTAAAATGAAAATCTTGTGCACAGCATATAATTGGGTCATGTTTTTAAGCCACTCTTCCAATTTATTTTTATTGTTGTACTTAGATAATTTATACTTAATGTTGTTGATACAATAGGCTGAAGTCTGACATTATTGATTTCTCTGATTTTCTTTTCTGTCTCCTACCTTCCTATAAGTTATTTGAACATCTATAGAATTCCACTTTGATCTTTTGTATCTCCTTGTATAATTTTAGTGATTGCCTTAATTATCACA
This sequence comes from Oryctolagus cuniculus, assembly GCF_051225735.1. Taxonomy (NCBI): domain Eukaryota; kingdom Metazoa; phylum Chordata; class Mammalia; order Lagomorpha; family Leporidae; genus Oryctolagus; species Oryctolagus cuniculus. The sequence goes on from NC_142877.1 coordinate 17,215,657, forward strand.
GTCTAACGATGTCATCATTTTACCAGTCTAAGTATAGAAACATGACTTTCCTTTATAGCCCTTTATCCTCCCCCCCCCATTTATCATTGTTTTAATTTTTATATATTTGAGAGGCAAAGTTACAGTCAGAGAGACAGACAAGTAGAACTCTCATCCACTGGTTCACTCCTTAAATGCCTTCAATGGCTGGGATGAGCTGAGCAGAAGCTGGTAACCAGGAGCCCAATCCAAATTTGGGGAGTTTTCAGCCATTATTTGAGAATGTGTTTCATTTCTGTCTGCTGAGACTCCAATTATATAAATGCTTGATCTTTCATTATATTCCCATAGGTCCCTGAGGCTCTGTTCATTTTTATAAAACCTATTTTCTCTCCGTGTTGTCCATACTGGGTAATTTCCATTGTTATGTCTTACAGACTACCAATTCTTTCCTCTAGCTACTCCACTCTGCTGTTAAGTTCAAAAAGAGCATGTATTTTAGTTTGTATGCTTTTCAGTTCTAAAATGTCTTTTTAGTTCTTTAAATCTTCAATTTTTGGCTAAGATTTCTATTTCTTGGCCAAGCCTTTTTATTTTTTCACTTATTTTGTTAACATTCATATTTATTTATTGAAGGATTTGATTGACAGTTAAAAATCTTTGCCAAGGAGAAAAGCATTGGCTCAAGGGTCAATATACTTGCATCTCACATTGGAGTACCTGTGTTTGATTCTTGACTCTGGTTTTTGAATCTAATCTCCTGCTTATGCAGAGTCTGTACTGGTAGTGGTCCAAGTGATCCTGCTACCCATGTGGTAGACCTGGATTGACTTCTTGGCTCTGATCTTTGATCCCAGTCAGGTAGAAGGGAGCTTTGTGGGCATTTGAGGAGTGAACCAGCAAAGGGAATCTTTATCTTTCTCTCTCTCTCTCCCTTCCACCCTCTCTTCCCTTTCTGCCTCTTAATTTTACTTTAAATTTACTTAAATTTACTTTAAATCTTTGCCAAATAATTTTCTGTCATCTCAGTGTGGGCATCTATTGCTTTTTTTTTTTTTTTTTCATTAAATCTGAGATCTCCCTATATCTTAGTATGATGACTGATTTTGGAAACCTAGACATTTTCATATTACACTGAGATTCTGGATCTTATTCGAACCTCTATTTTAGCTGGCTTTTCCTGACACCACTCAACACGTTCAGGGTAAAGAGTGGGATCACTGCCTCGTTACTCATAGGTAGAAGTCCAGGCTTACCAGTCAGCTTCTGTTTACACTCAGTATAGGAGACTCCTTGATACTGCTTTCTGGGCAGCAGTGGGAATCCCAGCTTCCCACATACTCTCCACTCAAACCACAGCACAGGTAGCCTTATTAGTGCTTTGTGACTATCAAAGTCCTGACCCTTTGCGCAGCCTCTTTAGACACCATACCAACAGGTAGAAGGAGGGCTACCTTGTCAATGCCAGGCAAGAAGGGAAGCCCAGGTTCCCAACACAACGGAGGAAGGGGTGAGAGCATTAAAAAAGCCAGCAGAGATGAAAGTCTCAATTTCCTGCTTGGCCTTCTCGGACACAACCTCAGCGTGAATATTGATGTGCCTCATTAACACCTTGTCAGAAAGGAAGTCTAGGCTTCATGCCTGTTCCTCCTTGGCATGGGTGGTAGTCGACCAAGATTTTTTTCAGCGGTGTATGGCTGAAGTAGAATAGCTATTATCAAAAAGTTCTGTCTTGTTAGGCTGCTCTTTCTCTGGTGTTTTGACTAGAAAAGGCAGATTTTTGGTGGTTTGGAGTTTTTTTGCTTGTTTGGCCTCTGCCTATTGGCACTTCAAGATTGCCAGCTACTTTAACTCCAGGTCTAGAATATTTGAGGCAAAAATAAAACTCAGGGAAATGGCCACCTTGCTATTGCTCAGGTTCTGAGGTTCATAACTACTTATTTTCTCCACTTTTTCCCAGTCTCCTTACGTTTTTATATCTGATGTCCAGAGTTTTTAATTAGACTTAACAAGAGAAAGAGAAAATTACATCTAATTTAATTTTCCCAAAATCAGCAGTCCAAATTCAGTTTTAAAGACAGTTAACTTTTTACCATAGTGGTTATGGAGCCTGAGAAGGGTGTGGGGAATGAAAGAATGGAGAAGAGATGGGTAATGGATACCGGGTGCTGCTGAATAGGAAGAATAGTTTCTAATGTTCTATAGCACAGTAGGGTAACTGTGGCTGATGACAATTAACTGAATATTTTAAAACAGCTAATAGAGAGTATTTTGAATGTTACCAACACAAATAAATTATGTGTCTAAAATGAAAAATATGTCAATGACCCTGATCTGATCATTACATACTGTATACATGTACTAAAATGCCATACTGTATCCCATATATGTAATTGCTGTGTTAAATATATATATATATACTAAAAATTAAATTTAAAAATGCTAAACAGAGAAGAATAAAAGTTACAGAACTATCAACCCTACCTCTTGTACCTGCATCAAGGGCCAAGGATCTTCAAGCTGAAAGCTCAGCTGGAGCCCACCCACATCGATGTGGGTTTAACATTAGGAGCCCTGTCCAACAGGTAGCAGACAAAGTTGACCTCACCCTCCTAAGACTCAGAGCCACATGCCTAGAAAATACCTGTGCCATTTCATATCCACAAAATATTGACCCAGCTCATTGTAGCCACTACCAGGGATGCCCTCTGCATGGACTTTAACATCAACCTATTCCCTAGGCCTTTTATTACTATCCAGACTTTGTCTGCTCCTCCCCTGGGAGGTAAAACTTAGTACCTGGTACTCTGGGATTTTTTACTAAACCAAATGGCAACCCCAACCCAGATTTATAGCTCAGCTACCAGCCCTGGTTCCATGTAAAGCCTCAATCTCAACTCTCTTACAGCTGCATCTCTCCCTCTGAATATCAGTGACATTTGAACAATATCAGTACCTGTGTCTTAAGCTCACCATGTAAGCCTCATCCCCCTCATCTACCCAAAAGCCCATCACAGCTTCTCCCAGATTCCTCTACTTCGGGACAATCCCAATCTCACCACTCATGGCATCTAAGATCTTAAATAGGTAACTTCATTTTCAGCCTTGGTTTCCTGATCTGCACCCAGACAGATCAGGGTGGGATGATTAATTGGTGAAACATGTTCAGTCTCTCCCTCAGTAAATGTAAGATGATTAAAATGTTTAACTTCACTAACAACCAAGATGTGTAAATTAATAAACCAATGAGGTATCATTTCTCAACATGACCAAAAAAAATTGTTGGTAGCAGTTACTAGAAAAGACACTTTAACATTATGATAGTAAAGCATTTGGAATGAAACTTGGTAGTATCTATTAGAAAATGTACATATAAGCCCATTGATCCAGTGATTTTAATTACAGGAATGGATCCTCCAAAAAAATTAATTACACATGTGCAAAGAAAAACAAGCTGAATGTACAGGATGCTGATTGCATATTGTTTGAAACAGTGAAAAAAATAAGAATAGACTAAATGACCATGAAGAGAGGAAATGGATAAACAGATGTGTTGTATTCGTCTGATGGAGAAGCTATGCAGCAATGTTGAAAAGGAAACCAAGCTCTATACATGATCATGAGTAGGCGTCCAAGACCTTTTGATGAGGGGAGAAAAACAAGTTGAAGAATGATTTCCAGTGTGTGATTCCATTTATATTTTTAAACCGCAAACCAGTAATATACCTCCAATATTGCCTCTTGTGTGTTTACTGCTTATTTAAAAAAAAAAAAACTAGAATGGCAAATAGTAAACAGATTTGGGACAAGAGACAAGGGTTGGAGTGAGGATCATGAGATTGTGATAGGAGGCCAAAGGGAACATGAACCTAATCTTGTACTATTTTATTCTTAAAAGGAGAAGGTTTTTATGCATTACTGGTATAAATAAAAAATGAATAAATAGTACCAATGTTTGTTTCTTAGTTTGACATTATAGCATAGTAACCTAAAATATTAATAACCAAGGGGAAAAGGGCTACAAGTGTACAGAAACTTTATCTGTATTATCTTTGCAACTTTTCTGTAAATCAAATTATTCTAAAATAAAGTTTATTTTTAAAAATAGTTAAGGTAGAAAAAAGAAAAGCATAAATAAAACCAAAAGAAAAGCATAAATAAGTTCTAAGATATTTACACTATAGGTTACTATGTAGTTACAAAATATAAATAACATAATATCCTGCCATGGAATGATGCCCAATGCATATCATCAAGAGAAAATGTACGCTGTGGCACAGTGGGTTAATGCCCTGACCTGAAGCACCAGCATCCCATATGAGCACAGGTTCGAGTCCCAGCTGCTCTACTTCCAATCCAGCTCTCTGCTATGGCCTAGGAAAACAGTGGAAGATGGCCCAAGTCCTTGGGCCCCTGCACCCACGTGGGAGACCTGGAAGAAGTTCCTGGCTCCTGGCTTTGGATCGGCATAGATCCGGCCATTGCTGCCAATTGGGAGTGAACCAATGGATGGAAGACCTCTCTCTCTCTGCCTCTCTTCTCTCTGTGTAACTCTGCCTTTCAAATAAATAAATAAATCTTTAAAAAAAAAAGGGGGGGGGCGGCGCTGTGGCGCAGCAGGTTAATGCCCTGGCCTGAAGCACTGGAATCCCATATGGGCGCGGTTCTAGTCCAAGCTGCTCCACTTCCAATCCAGCTCTCTGCTATGGCCTGGAAAAGCAGTAGAAAATGGCCCAAGTCCTTGGGCCCCTGCACCCACATGGGAGACCTACAAGAAGCTTCTGGCTTGTGGCTTCGGATCAGCGCAGCTCTGGCCATTGCAGCCAATTGGGGAGTGAACCGTGAACCATCAGATGGAACATCTCTCTCTCTCTCTCTCTCTCTCTCTCTCTCTCTAACTCTGACTTTCCAATAAATAAATAAATCTTTTTTAAAAAATGGTATGCACATATGGGAGACCAGAAGGAGGCACCTGGCTCCTGGCTTCGGATGAGCATAGCTCCGGCTGTTGCAGCCATTTGGGGAGTGAACCAATGGAATGATGGAATGAAGACCTTTCTCTCTGTCTCTGTAACTCTACCTGTCAAAATAAATAAATAAATCTTTAAAAAAATGATACCCATAAACAATGTCCTAATGCCGTGCCTGGTATAAAGCCATGGTTACAGTAATTGTCCTTCCTATCCCTTCGCCATGCTGCCGCTGAAATCCCAGCGTACCTGCATGATTGACCTGCCAAGCTGTTACGATTACTGTGCCATGCAACCCAGAGTACCACTCAGTCTTGTTTTTCTGTTTGGTTGTTTGGTTGGTTTAGTTTTTTTTTTTTTTTTTTCAGTTTGATATTATGAACCAGGTGCCCGTGGAAGGAAACAATACAGCAGGTGCCACAGCTCAATGCTGAAATGAGCTCTGACTCCTTTTTCTGCCTTCCCCTCCCACGGAGGCTCCACAATAAGCCCAGCCAGATACAGGAATCTTCCAGAAACCTCTGGGCCCTCTCAAGGAGAACTGCTGAGGAGTGTGCTAATTGGCAACCAGGCTGAGTGAAAGTTATGTTCAGGAATGATTTCAAATCGCATTCTCCTGGAGCTTATTACGGGACTCATTAACAGTACAACAGTACATTACTTTCTGAAATTCTGATCTAAGCAGAAAATTAAAATTATTTGCTAAATGACCTAATAAAATTGAATAAAATGTGTTGGAAAATGAAAACTGCAATAGATCATTCTGCAGAATTTGGCTTAAAATAATGTCTTTTCCCTATCATTGAGAGGCAGTCTATGCCCTTTGTGCAGCCTGAGGTGAGCCCAGTACACAACCTGGAGCCTTAACAACCACACCTGCAGAACGACTCACTAGGCAAGGAGGGCTGACACAATCCCAGCCTGGAGCTGTTAACATGAAGCCTGCATTCCAGATTAAAACCCCAGGGTCACCTGCCACCTCCCCCATGTCCACCCTTTTATCCCACCTAGTACAGACCTCACTCATCCTCTGAGGCTTCAACAATTTCAGCCACCATCTGACTCACCTGACTGACCTCCCTGTGCCCCAACTCCCTCCCCCAACACAGTATCCACACTTTCCCAGCATGCTCCTTCAAAAAAGCAAGTCTGACTTTGTTACACCCCTCAGAAAATGTTCAGGAGCACCTCCCAGCTCAAAGATCCAAACTCCTTAGCCATAATTCTCAAACTGTGGCCCTAGACTACCAGTCTTGTCTGGCCACCTGTTAGAAATACAAGCTGTCCACTTTGGCCTCAGAATCAGCCCTAAAGGTATTCCGATCTGGCTGAAAAGCCCATGAGAGTATTTCAGGCATGGAAAGCCAAGACACTCTGGAAAAAAAAAAAAAAAAAACTAAATGAAAGATCTCTGTGAGTGATATCCCAGTGGAAAGAACAGGTCTTCAAAGAAGGAGGTACCTTTCTCTGAAGGGAGGAGAGAACTTCCACTTTGACTATGACCTTGTCTAAATAAGATAAGGGTCGGAGAACTCAAAAGGCTTCCATAGCCTTGGAAACTCATGACTGGAGCATAGGGAGATTACTGATGCCATAAACAGGAGTGTCAATTTGTAAAGTCAACAACAGGAGTCTCTGTGCACTTACTCCTCATGTAGGATCTCTGTCCTTAATGTGCTGTACATTGAGATTTAATGCTATAACGAGTACTCAAACAGTATTTTTCACTTTGTGTTTCTATGTGGGTGCAAACTGTTGAAATCTTTACTTAATGTATACTAAACTGATCTTCTGTATATATAGAAAATTGAAAATGAATCTTGATGTGAATGGAAGGGGAAAGAGAGCGGGAAAGGGGAGGGTTGCGGGTGGGAGGGAAGTCATGGCGGGGAGCCAATGTAATCCATAAGCTGTACTTTGGAAATCTAGATTCATTAAATAAAAGTTAAAAAAAAATTTAAACCAACGCTTCCAAAAAAAAAAAAAAGAAAGAAAGAAAGAAATACGAGCTGTCAGACCCCACTCAGAGCTACTGAACCACAGGCATTTTGGACTGAGACCTGGCAATCTGAGTTTTCACAGCCCTCCTGGTGGATCTGATGCCGGCTCACATTTGAGAACCACTGCTCTACAGTATGACACAAACAAAATTTTGCAGGTGGTCCTAATTTTCATGATTTCCTACATACTCCCACCCACCCTATTTTCTACCCATTCTCAACCACATAGCTTTTTTGCACCTGCTGCTACCTCCTCTGGGAAGGCTTCCCCCTTTTTATTCATGGGATAACTTTTTAATCAGTCATTTTAGCAAGCAAGAAGCAAAAAAATACGAACAAAAGTTATGAAGATAAGGAGATACATGTGTGGAATATATATACATGCTTGGCAGGCATCACATCCTTCAGCGATCTAGCATTAAAACATCCATTTATTTTCCCTTTTGAAGGACCTAACTTGCTTGTGTCATTCCCAAAGTTAGCTATTCAGCTAGTCTGAAGAACAGATTTTCCTGAGAGCCCCAGAGAGGTAATTCTCTTCCTCATCAGTCCTCATTTAGCTTTCAGTGTTTCCTATAATATCTGTTTAGACTGCTGTCTTGCTCAGCTGTGAGGATCTAGAGGCCAAAACAATGCCTTCACAGGACCTTGCACTGAACCTGAGAGAGGAAGCTACTGCTTAGAAAACACTTGCATGAAAAAAGAATCTTATCAACTTCAGCATGTAAGTCAAGTCTCTAAAAATCAGTCCAATTCACACACACATTTAGTTTTATATGTTCCTGAAGAGACAAAGAAATTCAAAACAGCAAGCTTCCCACCTCTCCCTCCCACCATGGAATGGTAGCAGTTTGACTCCATGAATTGCATACAAATGATCAAACTCACACGTGTTTTTAGCATAAGCTAACAGTTCACCTAGCTGGAAAAGATGTGAGTACAGTCGTGTTGCCAACCAGCAGAGACAGCCTTTGCAGCAGCTAACAGAGGCCCAGATGTCAGCAGCCCTCCCTTCTGGGTGTGTGAGGCCCAGGTGATAATTTTATCTGCATAGGATGCATCTGAACTCATTCAGCATAACAAGATTCAAAGTCAACTCTAACAAAAAGTCTCTAAGCCCATTTAACTCGTTCATCTCTTTGGAAACTAACAACCTTCCTGGAGAGCATGTCTGGACTATAAACCTCAAAACCTTTGGATGGGTATTATCCCCAGAGTTTCAATTATGGGGCACCAAGAGATGACCTGAGAGAGGCTGTTCTAACATCATAGTTTTAAAACTGAGAAAGAGACTTCAGGAGGCTCCTGGTCAAACTTGCGGTTGATAAACCTCCCAGGCAGCATTGTCAATGAGCTCTTCTCCAATCTCAGTAAAGCCGGGACCCTCCCCCTAACCTTCCCAAAAGTTATCTCAAAGTTTGGAATTATGTCCTGATTGTCCTTGAATGTCACATTTATTGTGTCATTGGTGATCAACTAGCTACCTGGTAGTGTTAAATCAGTGGTTAGGAACCCAAAGATCCAGAGCTATTATCACTATTTGAAAAAGACCCTAAAAAATCAGATATTTGCCAAAATTCAGACCAGACTGTTACCAAAATACGCATTGTATTTATGGTGGAAAACAATCTTTCAAACATGATGCCCACAAAAAAGGAAAGTTGACTGAAGATCTACGTATTGAAAATATGGACACCAATGACTTGTCTCTTTTTAGGGATGAGGAAAGCAAGGCCCAGAGAAGGAAAGCAATCTGTTCACAGACTCACAGCTAAATGAAGTAGCAAATAGCAAGGATTCTGGTCTCTTATTTCCAAGTGTGGTGCTTTTTCAACAATACATCAGCTATCATTCATAAAATTAATAAGCCCATATGAGAGTGTGCCTCAAAATGTGGTCCCTGCACTAGCGTCATCAGCATCCTCTGACAACACCTTAGAAATGCACATTTTGGAGCCCATCTCAGACTTGCTCAACGGAAACTTGGATGTAGCTCAAGAGTTTAACCACCCTGGGGCTGGCACTGTGGCATGGCAGGTAAAGCCACAACCTGTAGTGCTGGTATCCCACACGGGCGCTGGGTTGAGACCTGGCTGCTCCACTTCCAATCCAGCTCTCTGCTATGACCCAGGAAAGCAGTAGATGATCCAAGTCCTGCACCCACGTGGGAGACCCAGAGAAGGCTCCTGACTCCTGGCTTCAGATCAGCGCAGCTCTGGCTGTTGCGGCCATTTGGGGAGTGAACCAGCGGATGGAAGATCTCTCTCTTTCTCCCTGTCTGCCTCTGCCTCTTTGTAACTCTGCCTTTCAAATAAATAAATAAATCTAAAAATCAAAACAAAAGTCCTTCAGTTGATTCTGATGTACTGAAGGATTTAACTATCAGTGTCATAGTGAAGGAATATCTTGACAACCCTATATTTTCCTAAGATCAGGTAGAAGGGATCCCCTTAAGAAAACGTTAAATAAATAAATCATAGATTGCAGTTTGCAAGACAGATGCCTTCTTAGAAGTTTCCGATCTGAACAGACATGCCTGTTATTGCATCCCTGATTTTGATGGTTAATTTTTATATCAACTTGGCTGTAGCATGGTATCTAGATCTTGGTCAAACATCAGTCTGGATGCTATTGTGAAGGTGTTTTTTAGAAGTGATTGACATTTAATTAAGTAGACTTTGAGTTAAGCATATTGTCCTCCATAATGTGGGTGGGTCTCATAGGAAGTTCCCTGTGATGAGTTGACTGAGGGAAAGAAAACAGTCTTGGTTAACAGACAGCACTGCACAATTGCCAAGTATCACCCGGAAATGGACAGCCATATCAATACCGCCCATTTCTGGAACATTCCTGAAGGACAATGGTGAACAGAAATCCTCTCAGTGGGCAGAACTTCAAGTGGTATATGTGGCTGTTCACTGTACTTGAAGAAGTGGCCATACATGCAATTAACTATCAATTCATGTGCTGTATCCAATGGTTTGGCTACAAGGTCAGGGACTTGGAAGGAAAGTGGTTGGAAATTTATGATGAGAAGTTTTCTGGAAGACATATGTGAACGGACCTCTCTGGATGAAAAGTAGAACACGCTTGTGTTCCATGCCAATGTGCAGCAAAGGAGAGCAGAGTTTTAATAGTAAAGTGATCCATTCTGTATACACTAGTCAGTCTCTAGTCAGTGCCCTTGACATTGCCCAATTGGCACTTAAGTGAGTGGCCATGGTGACAGGGATGGAGGCTATGCATAGGCTTTGCAACAAGTCTTCTGCTCAGCTAAGTCAATCTGGCTTTGATTGCCATGAGTGTTCAACCTACCAACAGACCAACACTGAGTCCCCATATGGCACCATTCCCCATGATGATCAACTAGTTACCTGATAGCAGACTGATTATACTGGCCCTCTTTCATCTTAGAAAAATCAGCTTTTTGTTTTTCATGGAATAGAAACTTAATCTGGATACAGATTTGCCTTCCTCTTGCAATGCTACTGCCAAAACTACCACCACGGACTTATAGAATTCCCTACCTACCACCATGACACTTCACACAGCATTGTTTCTGATTAAGGAAATCACTTCACAGAAATGAAATGTGGCCAACGGTCCATGTTCCTGGAACTCACTTATTTTTTTTTTTTAAGATTTTTTTTTCAAGTCAGAGTTACACAGAGAGAGGAGAGGAAGAGAGAGAGAAAGAAAGAGAGAGAGGTCTTCCATCCGATGGTTCACTCTCCAGTTGGCTGCAATGACGGGAGCTGCGCCAATCCAAAGCCAGGAGCCAGGAGCTTCCTCCGGGTCCCCCACACGGGTGCAGGGGCCCAAGTACTTGGGCCATCTTCTACTGCTTTCCCAGCCCAAAGCAGAGAGCTGGATCGGAAGTGGAGCAGCAGGGTCTTGAACCAGCACCCATATGAGATGCTGGTGCTTCAGGCCAGGGCATTAACCCACTGTGCCACAGTGCCGGCCCCACTGGAACTCACTTATATAGCCATGTCTACCATTCTGAATCAGTTGGTTTGATAGAAAAGTGGAATGGCCTTCATTTTGAAGATGCAGTTACAGCTAAATCTAAGTGGCAATACCTTGCCAGTGTGGGGCAAGGTTTCCCAGGAGACTTAACATGCTCTGAACCTGCATCCAATATATGGTGCATTTCTCACAAAGCCACAATTCACAGGTTCAGGAACCAAGGGGTAGAAACGAGAGTGGCATCATTCACGATTATCCCTAATGACTCACTAGCAAAATTTTCTTCTTATTTATGAAAACTTATGTCTTGATGACCTAGAGTTCTTAGCTCTAAAAGGAGAAACATTTCCACCAAGAGAATCCATTGAATTAGAGGTTAAGACTGCTAGTTGCGGGCTGGCACCGTGGCTCACTAGGCTAATCCTCCACCTTGCAGGGCCGGCACACCAGGTTCTAGTCCCAGTCGGGGTGCCGGATTCTGTCCCGGTTGCCCCTCTTCCAGGCCAGCTCTCTGCTGTGGCCAGGGAGTGCAGTGGAGGATGGCCCAAGTGCTTGGGCCCTGCACCCCATGGGAGACCAGGAGAAGTACCTGGCTCCTGCCATCAGATCAGCGCGGTGTGCCAGCCGCAGCAGCCATTGGAGGGTGAACCAACGGCAAAGAAAGACCTTTCTCTCTGTCTCTCTTTCTCACTGTCCACTCTGCCTGTCAAAAAAATAAAATAAATGGGAGGAAGGTGAGAGATGTCATTAGTAGTGAGGAGCAAATGAGTGCTGGAGAAACAAAAAAAAAAAAAAAAAAAGGAAAACTCCAATAATAACTGAACAAAAGAGATTCCTGAAAACAAAATGAATGTCTCTTTCTTCCTGATTAAGTTATTTCTGCTTAAAAGATCATATATATAAACACTCTGCACTGAATTATTAAAGTATTGACAACTGTTATGAATGAGTTGCTAAAGGAAGGTCTTGGACAATGAGAAGCAGAATGTGTTAACACACAGGCCTGATCTGAAGTGCCAAGACAGTTCTGTTTTCCTCACGCAGGTGGGCTAGGACACACCCTTATTCCAGGAAGATCTGGCCTCCGAGGCTTGCTAGGTCTTTTTTTTTTTTTTTTTTTTTTTTTTTTTTTTGACAGGCAGAGTGGACAGTGAGAGAGAGAGAGACAGAGACAGAGACAGAGAGAAAGGTCTTTCTTTGCCGTTGGTTCACCCTCCAATGGCCACCACAGCAGGTGCGCTGCAGCCGGCACACCACGCTGATCCAAAGGCAGGAGCCAGGTGCTTCTCCTGGTCTCCCATGGGGTGCAGGGCCCAAGCACTTGGGTCATCCTCCACTGCACTCCCAGGCCATAGCAGAGAGCTGGCCTGGAAGAGGGGCAACCGGGACAGAATCCAGGGCCCCAGCTGGGACTAGAACCTGGTGTGCCAGTGCCACTAAGCGGAGGATTAGCTTATTGAGCCGCGGCGCCAGCCCACTTGCTAGGTCTTGAACATGATCTCCCTGCACTCAGGCAGGACTTGAAACCCCTAAGTCATAAGTCAATAGTACCAAGAGAGTGGAGACTTAATCTCGTCATGGGGTTTAAAGGTGAGACCTTGGAGACTTACTAGATTGGATTAAGTCTTTAGGGTGGAGCACCCCTTACAGATTCCTGGTGGCATCATAAGAGACCACATAAACATGTAGATAAGCACCTTCCCAATATCTTACCTTGTGATGCTCTGTGTCACCTCAGGACTCTGCCAGTAAGAATGTCATCACCAGAGGCTGAACCCAATATTGGACATGAACCTCCAAAAGTATGAGCTAGATAAACCTTTTCTCTTGGCTAGCTGCCTCAGGTACTTCATTGTACTAACAAAAAGTTGACTACTACATGGCCCATCCTAGATATTCTTCCCACGTACATAGTCGTTCTTTGAAACTCATTGTTCTCAGCCATTTTCAAAATGCTCCATTGCCTGAATGTTACCTGCCCTCGTGTTCAGCTTTGCCTAGGTAACAGCCTCTGAGGAGCTTGGGACTAAAAGCAGACCAGGCTAACACCATCCCACAGATCCCTGCCAGCAGTACAAACTGCAGTGCCTTCCCAACAATAAACAGAACAGGATGGAAGCCCCTTGTAACAAATACTTACAAACCATGACAAGACATAGGCTTACATAAAAACAAGCTAGAAAGTGTTCTGTTAAGACTGCACCCCCAGCCTTCACAGTAACTCGTGTATAACCACAACCTTTGTTCACCTTTGCTCCTTGGAGATAACATGTTAAGCACATACAAATACCCCTAGACTGAGAGACCTCAGCAACTTGGTCTCTCTTTCCACCCCCGAATGTACTGTTCAGAGCTTCTCTTCTTCTTACATACATAAAACTTCACTTCTTATACTCTCACCATTTTTTCCAGCCTTGTAAATTGTCACTGACACCAGGACACGAATTGGACTCATCTCACCAGTTTCCCCCTAACACCTCCTGCTCCAGCCTATCTTTCAAAGGAGGTGCCAGTATTGTACTCTCACAGCTTAAGCTTTCAGCCTAAGACACGTTGTAAAGAAACCTCCAATCGCATACCAACAGCAATTAGTCACATCTAGTTACTATACATTTAAAAAAGCAATCCACAATTTTGAACATTTAAAACTACACAACTCTTAGAATTGTGAATACTTTTTTACTAACATTCTACTATGAACAACCATGCTTAATCTTAGAAGCCCCTCTGGGCTTAAATAGAAAACAACTTTATACTTCCAGATTCATTCTTAGGTTTTAAAAAAAAAAAAAAATTCTTGGCATATTTGAGCCCTGGGTCTAGTGTTTCAGAGCTTCAGAACAGATTGACAACTAAAGCCCCTGCAGAGACTTCTGTTTAATCTTTTCTCTCACTAAAATGAGGATTTATGTAAATTCCTACTTAAAATGTAGACGAGAGAAGACCTTGGATACATTCCCATTATTCCTTCTCCGCTCTCTTGCCTGATATTTCCTTTGGACAAATTCAGAGGAGAGGGGAAACAGGAGAATGAACCATTCATTCATTCATTCACTCTACAGATTTGAGTGCCCTCTGTACATCAGGCACTGTGATGAACACTGGGTATGTAACAGAAATCAAAAAAGATTCTCTCTAGTATCACAAGGTTTATAAACTAGTAAAAGGATCAGCAAACTACAGGCCACTGTGGCCCACTATCTTTGTGTGACCCATGAGCTAACAATGGTTTTTATGCTTTTAAATTGTTAAAAAAAAATCAGAAGAATACTTTGTGACAAGTGAAAATTATGTAAAATTCAAATTTTTGTGTTCATAAATAGAGTTTTATTGGAACACTGCCATACCCATTCATTTACGTATCACTCTTGGCAGCATTCGCATAAAGGCAAAGTTGAGGAATTGCAACAAGCACCATATGAATGACAAAGATCAAAATGTTTGCTGCCTTGTCCTTTACAAATAAAGTCTGTTGGGGCCAGGCGCTGTGACATAGAAGGTTAAGCTTTTGCTTGCAGTGCCAGCATCCCATATGGGCAGCAGTTCAAATCACGGCTGCTCCATTTCCAATCCAGCTAGCTGCTAATGTGCCTGGGAGAGTAGCAGAAGATGGCCCAAACTCTTGGGCCCTTGTACCCACATCAAAGACCAGAAAGAAGCTCTTGGCTCCTGGTTTCAGTCTGGCCCAGCCCTGATCATTGCAGCCATGTGGGGAGTGAACCAGTGGACAGAATCTCTCTCTCTTTCTCTCTGTCTCTGCCTTTCAAATATGAATAAATAAATCTTTAAAAAGATAGTTTGTTGACCCTTGTTCCAATAGTAAATGAAAGAGGGGCTAAGAAGGGTATAGCTACCTCACTGCTGTAGAGCAGAATCAGTCTCCCACCTAACAGGTGGAAATGTCACCATCACACTTGGTTTTGCAATAAGAGGTTTCCATAACACATATTTCTCAGTCAAGGCTCTTTCTGACTTGGGATTCTCTGCTTTAACCTGATTTCACTATTGGAAGGCACTCGCTTCTTTTCTATCTGCTAATCAACTACCTCCTCCTCTGCCACTTATCCAAATCCTTTGTCCTTCCAGACCTAACGAAGGGTCACCTATTTCTGGAGCTATTTGATCAGTATCTTAGCAGCCTGGACACTTCAGGAAATTACAGAAGGTGCCATTCACATGGAGCCTAGCCCACAGTGGCCTCTTTCAGCTCTAAAGTCCTATGACATTGGTAATGATCCCATTTAGCATTTAATGGCTGTGTCCTCTCTTATCTTCTTAATGGAGTGAGTTCTGACAACTGTGCCATATCTACGATTCTATCTTCCACAAAAGAGTAGTTGTTCAGCTTCTTAATTCATTGTGTCATACGTGCAAGAGTGATGTCTGAAACAAGCACTCACCCTAGAGATGGAATAATTCAATCTATGTTCTAATCTTACACCTCTTAACTGTGCAGTATTCCCTTAGTCTCTGTTTCTATAGCTCTGACATGGGATTGATGGCTTCTATTTCACTGGTATGTGTAAGGATTACTTAAGGGCAATGATTCTCAACCTGGAGGACTTGTCAGGACACAGATTGCTTGGCCTCATGCCCAGAGATTGTGATTCAGTTGTTCTAGGCCTGAGAATTTGCATTTGCTAATACTGCTGGTCCAGCAGCCTCACTTTAAAACTACTGATTAAGATAAGATAATGAGGAACAAACACTTAAAGGGCATATTTGACTCCCTTATAAACTGACAATGGTGTGGTAGTGGTGGTGATGGTGATGATGATGATGATGATAGTGATAATATAATGATGTTCTAGAACTTAAATTTTACACCATGTATAAGGTTTTTTTTTTTATCAAACTAGTTCCAAATTCATTCAGACATTGGGAAGATGGGTTGCTTTATGCATGACCACATGAAAAAAATTAATGTACTTAATTCTGTCACACGAGTCAGGAACAATTTTACTAGCAGAAAATATGACTATATTATATGCATACAGGTTTCTGCAT
The DNA here is from genome assembly GCF_051225735.1 of Oryctolagus cuniculus. Classification (NCBI taxonomy): domain Eukaryota; kingdom Metazoa; phylum Chordata; class Mammalia; order Lagomorpha; family Leporidae; genus Oryctolagus; species Oryctolagus cuniculus. The sequence continues at coordinate 17,231,582 of NC_142877.1, forward strand.
CTAAAAAAACAATACATAAAACACCCCTTTAAAATCACATTTTTAAAATTTCCCATTAATATTTATTGTTCATTCATTTTTTGACTCAGTTTAAAAAAAATTTATGGGAGAAAAGATTGAAATTGAAGAAGTTTTACCTATGTTATTGATGAGTTAAGAAAAGGCCACTGTAATGTGATTTTGGTATTCCCTGTACACATACACTGTAATGTGATTTTGGCATCACTTGAGAATCACTAGTGCAGCAAAGCTCTGCCACATCATGGGGACATGGTGCCATGGTGAGATCACCCTGGCATTGTTCAATCCAGCATAATACTGCAGGGTAAGAAATGCAAAAGAGACTAGGTTCTGAAGGACTGCCACACATAACTCCCAAGGGCCACATGCCATTCTATTCACTTCCCCTAGGAAATGGAACTGCCAAGAAGAATACCTTTATGTTAGTTGTCCAACACTTCTTCCATGTTGGAAAGTATTTTTAATTAAAAAGTTTTCATTAAATCATTTTCCATGGATTGAGCCCCACACAACTGATGGAAGTTCTATTAATGCATTTTCTCTCTTCCTGACAACAACTCTGCGAAGGTCCCATTTTGGAGTGTACAATAGAACATACCTATTAAGGCTGTTTATAGATTAGATGAGATAATGCATTTGAAATAGTTAACAGAGCACATAGTAAAGTGCTTGATAAACGCTTCTTCCTGTTCTTATTGGTTTCAGAGTTTTCAGAAGGAGTTACTGTTGTTTGTATACAAGAGAGCAGATTCCAACTTAGCTCTACAACGGTACATTGGACTGCTCCCAGTTGTTCCTCCAGACCTAGTCTCTTGTTCTTGTCTGTCTGAAAAAATCTTTTTTAAATATAATTTTAATTTTTAGTATGCATATTTAATTGACATAGTAATTGTATATATGGAATATAGCATGGCATTTTAATACATGTGGGCAGTGTGTAATGATCAGATCAGGGTAACTCATGAGAGTATTTCAGGCATGGAAAGCCAAGACACTCTGGCAAAAAGATCTCTGTGAGTGAGATCCCAGTGGAAAGAACAGGTCTTCAAAGAGGGAGGTGCCTTTCTCTGAAGGGAGGAGAGAACCTCCACTTTGACTATGACCGTGTCTAAACAAGATAAGAGTCGGAGAACTCAAGGGGCTTCCATAGCCTTGGAAACTCATGACTGGTGCATAGGGAGATTACTGATGCCATAAACAGGAGTGTCAATTTGTAAAGTCAACAACAGGAGTCACTGTGCACTTACTCCTCATGTAGGATCTCTGTCCTTAATGTGCTGTACACTGAGGCTTAATGCTATAACGAGTACTCAAACAGTATATTTCACTTTGTGTTTCTATGGGGGTGCAAACGATTGAAATCTTTACTTAATGTACACTAAACTGATCTTCTGTAAAAAAAAAAAAATTATCAATTCCCAACTTGACTCTCACTGGGATTAAACATGACAATAGATCTGATCTGATTTCATCATCATTTAAAAAAAATCATCTATTATTTTTCACTTTATGTTTCTGTGTGGGAGCAAACTGTTGAAATCCTTACTTAAGGTATACTAAGCTGATCTTCTGTATATTAAGATAATCGAAAATGAATCTTGATGTGAATGGAAGGGGAGAGGGAGTGGGAAAGGGGAGGGTTGTGGGTGGGAGGGACGGTATGGGGGGGGAAGCCATTGTAACCCATGAGTCGTACTTTGGAAATTTATATTCATTAAATAAAAGATAAAAAAAATAAAAAAAAAAAAGATCAGGGTAACTGACACAGCCTTCACCTCAGACCTACATCATTTCTTTGTGTTGGGAACATTCAAAATACCCTCTTTAGCTATTTTGAAATACTCAATGAATTACTGTCAACCATAGTTATTATGACTTCTACGGTTACATCAAGAAGCTTGCCTGCCCTCTGGCTTCTGCCTGCTTTGGCCAATAAGGAGAACCTTCAGGGGTCAGGAGAGAGGGACATTAATGAGGTCCCTAAATTCCCTCCCCAGGCTTTCTATGCCTGGCTGAAGTTCATAACTACTATCAGGCAGCCCTCTCCCCAAAGACCTCTCTACAAGTTGGGCTAACCACTCCATCCCTCTTTCCTCCTCCCGACTCCCCCAGTTCCCTCTCCCCGTTACTGACCCCAGGATACTACCTATTTCTTGTGATTCCTCTATACCCCTCTGTATCTGTTCTGTGTTGTCATAACAGAATACATGAGACTAGATACTCTATCAGGAAAATAAGTATATTAAGCTCACAGTTTTGGAGGCTGAAAGTCCAAGACCAGGTCAACCTCCAGTGAAAGCCTTCTGTCTGCCTCATGACATGACAGATGGTGTCAGATGGTGGGGGTAAGTATGCAAGAGATCACGTGGTGAGGGAGGAAATCAGAGAGAAAGCCAAGGACACCAAATTCACTTGACAAAACACTCGAGGTAACTGATCCAGACCCTTGAGAAAAGTACTACTACTTCTTATAGACCTCACATCTCTTAAAGGACCCACCACCTCAAAATTGTTGTATTAGGTACTAAGCCCCTAGCAGATGATTTTGGGGAGGACAAGCCATTGCACCCCCCATACCTTTGAAAAGAATTTCTTTCTTAAACTCTCTTCAGATTACCCAGTTTTAGTATGCAATTTGTTTCCTACTAGGTCCTGCTGATACATTACCCTGAAGCTCCCAAATGCGTTCTTTGATTACACCTTTAGTCTCTCTATAACTTTCCATGGGAGCACTAACATGATAAAGAAAAATATCTAACAATTATGTTTACTAAGTCATTAGGGTCAAACAGTTAAGTAGTTAACTCCTGATAACTAAGTTAGTGGTTGATTTTTTTAATTAATTCACACTAATTGAAAGAAAAACAACTTTTTATTCCATTCTCACTTAGTAATGGGATGTGTGTGCCTGTTGGGCACTGCCCAGCTTCTCAGATCTTGGCATGAGACTGCACTCCACCATCCTCATCATCTGTCCCACACAGATTGACAAACCACCCTTGATTTTTATCACAGCAACCGTAAAACCCAACTTTGCGAGCATGTGAGGTCTTCGAAAGGAACACTGGTCTCATGCTGAAACAGTTAGCTACCTTGAGTCAGGGGCTAGCATGAAGTCTAGCAGACCTTCTCTCAAGTTTCTCCCAAAAGTTTTCAAAGTACTCCCTGAAATCTTCCTGAGTATGCTGTTGTGCTCTGCAACACTCAGCCCCTGGGCTGGCGAGCTGCATTCATTGTATCATCCTCATCCTCTTGCCTTCTGGTCAACTTCGTTGGGGTAGGAAAAAAGAGAAGATGCTGTAGCCACCAGGACAGGAAATTATACCTGGGATTGTGCCTCAGTAGGGGAGAAAAGGATGTGAGTACCTGGATCAGGCATGGCTGGCTGACTCTGTCCAAAATTTGGCTTCTTGCGACCCTCCTGCATCTGACTTTGGCTCCTAACCCTGAGAGTAAATCCCCTCCCAATCTGGGGCCAGCAAAGGCTCTCTCCTCTATCAACAGAGAAGGCAGCCACATCCTTTCTCTGTAGGTCTCTGTCTCTCTATGAGAAAAGCCAAGCAACAATTTGGCTCTTGTTTTCGTTGCTCTGAACTTTATTTTCCTCTTGGTCTCTTATCTCCTCTGCTCAAAGCCACTGCCTATTACTGCTTTGCCGCCAACATGGCCAGAGATGAAAGATTCTGTCATTATTTCCCCTACATAACAAATCACAAAGCTGCTTTATCCCATTCCTTGATTGCCTCTGTTTCAAGACTCATTGTTTCTAACTATCAGAGGCACATATGAATTTCCTCTTTATGCCTTTTCTCTTCCATTCTCTGAAAACACTTAGCCATTTATTCATTTTTATCAACATAAACATCGGTAACACTTCCAAATAATCGGCTCCGCTATGATAGCTCATTTATTATTCATTGCAATAACCTTCAACTCGCTCCACATCAATAAAGTAGAGAGGGAACCAACTCAACCCTCCCATGTGTGGGCTCGGTGTGTGCTCTCAGGGCTGCCATGGGAAGTCCTCTGCCCACACCACAGGCAAGATGCCCAGACCCTGCCTCAGAGCTCATTGGGTACCCCCAGATTCTTTTGGAAAGTGCCTGAAATCAATCAGGCTATCTGGGGCTTGTAGCAAACCTCCCCACAAACTCCCTGCTGTTTCAACTACGATGAGGCTGGAGAGGGAGGGAGCTTTTGTGTGAGATAGCCTGAGCTTGGATCCCAGCTGTGCAGTTCACTGGCAGGTAACTATGAGGAAGTCACTTAACCTCTGAGTCTTGGTTTCTCCTTCTGCAATATGAGGTTACTATTAACTACTTCAGAGTTATTTGTTGAGTAAATAAATGGCATGAGCAGTATAATGCTGGCACACAGTAGGGGCACTGTTGTCATTAGAGACCATGAGTCTTTCCACACACTGGAGCTCAGCTTGCAGTAACAGATGGAAGCAGCAAAGAACTGGCCCATGTGGACTTTGAAGCCAGACATTGGGTTTATTGGGACAATTTCTTCACTTTCTGGGTCAGCTTCCTAGTACGAGTTATCTAAACATCTCTAAGCCTATAAAAAGGGGACAATAATAGCCCTTTCCTACATAGAGCTGTTGTGGAGATTAAATAAATGTCTTATTGAGAGGGAAACATGAACACAATGCCTGGGGCATGCTAAGTGCCAAGCATATAGTCAATGGGCTGTTTTTATAGCCATTGTTAATATTTGCCAAAACTCCAAGCCACGGCCACAGAAGTCTGAGAATAAAAATGGGTTACAATCTCACAAGCTGGGGTATTTCTCATCCTCAGACCACATACACTCCAGAAGGATGTTGAGCCCACAAAGTTGTCCCATACCAGAATGTCCCTGGGAATCCCACCCAGCTGAGATGAATGTCTTAGTTGCATCCTGTCTCAGCCCTGTCTCTAATCCTGATGGAGATGGTCAAGCTCCACAAGCGGTACAACGTTGCCCTGCACAGACTCCTGCTCTTGGCCTAGAGGCTACCTTGTTCAGAGTCATGGAGTATGCAAGGTGCTCCACAGGGGTGAGCCACCACCATGGCACTTCCTAAACATGGAGGAGACTCCTGTGCGCTCCACGCTGGACAGCATGTCAATACATAGGCCCTGGGACTGAAGTGCCTGGCTCACCAGTTTTAGGTGAAGATTCTCCTCAGGGCAGCCCATCACGCTGTTTACCCCCCTCCATCCTTGCCTCTGCTGCATTCTGCAGACTCCCTGCCAATACACTGCCCCCACTCCCCACCCCATTCCAAAAAAATGAGTATCCATGGGAACACACAGGGTAAAACAGTGAAGAATATGGAGGGTAAAGAGAATTTGAGACCAGCACTATCATGGATGACTATGAATGCTGGCCCTCTTCCCTAGTGCACCTCAACCTGTATTTGCACCCAGTCTTGGTGAGTTAGCCTCAGTGATGCCACCATTCCAACGATAAGGTTGCTCAAACCTAAAGGGTGTTTAGGGTGAGAGAACCTGCAGTTTCCTTGGTTCCACTAGGAGATTTGAAGGAAAGGGGTTGTTTTTCTTATCTATTGCTGCATAACAAGTTACCCTAATATCAAACATCCCAAAACAACAGAAACTGCCTCACAGTTTTGGAGGGTCAGGAATCCAGGCACAGCTGAGCCAGGTCCTCTGCTTTGGGTCCACTGATGGGACTTCAATCCAACTGCCTGCCAGGGCTGTGTTCTCATTTGAAGGCTTGGCTAGAGGAGGAGCAATACCTAAGCTCACTCCCCACGCTGGTGGCGGGATTCACTGCTCACTGGCTATGGACCAGAGCCTTCTCTGAGTTCTGGGCACCTAGGCCTTCCCATGGTGGAGAGCATGGTAACTGACTTCTTTCAGAGCACGGGAGTGAGAGACAAGAGAAAGGGAGCACCCAAAACAAAGCAAACACATCATTTGTTCTTAAACATAATTAATTTAATGTATTTTTTCTCATCCTTTGCACATATAGTGGGTGATGATGATACCTACTTCTCAGGGCTGCCTGCAAGAAATAAACAAGGTGACTTTAGTGAAGGCCTAGCATACTGCGGGTGTTCACTTCTCACTTCCCTGGACGCAGAAGGCCTGGCCAATGAAATGACTCCAGGGAAAATTACTGAATGCTGTTCAACCCTAAAATGATTTCTCTTCTTCTTATGACACAATCTTCTTATAACCTAATCTAAGAAGTGACATTCCACCAATTTTACCATGTTCTGTTGGCTAGAAGTGAATCAGTAAGTCTGGCCCACCCTCAAGGGGAAGGCATTACACAAGAGTGTGAATACCAGGAGGTAGAGACCCACAGGAGCTGTTAGGGGCTGCTTAACACAAAGGAGACGGGGTGTCCAAAGAGGCCTGAAAAGGAGAGCCAACCTGAGGCTTTTCTAGGTAACCCCAACAGAGGAAAAGCAAAACCAGACATGCAGGACATCCTAAAGGAGTTTTTTGTAGGGAGCAAGAGTGGACTTCTCAAAGTCCAGTGACAGAGTCCTCTTATGATACCTGCCACTCAATTCAATGCTCTGTTCAGCCTCAGAGCTCAGGCCTCAGAGCTGGATTCAAACACCAACCCTGTTACTACCTGTTTGTGTTCTCCTGGGCATGTTACTGACCCTCTCTAAGCTTTCCTCTCCTCCTCCATTCCATAAACATTGCTCCAAATAGCACCTGCCTCATTGCACTGTTGTTAAGATGAAATAGACCATACTCATGATGAGATGAGCACAGTACCATGAACAGAGAAAGTATTTGATGAATAATGATAATTAACTAGCTGTATAACCAAGAAACTGCTAAATTTGCCTCCTGGGTATTCCCTGTTGTGAGAGGTCATCTTGAATGATTGGAGGTATTCTAACCACTGGAAAAAATCCCTCCTCAACCAAAAATTGATCTGGTGTTCCCCCACTTCTAAGGGAACATCTTGGGAAATTGGTACTTGTGGATACCCTGGTCACCTACAGGAAGTAAACTGAATATTAGTGTTTAAATCTGTTAGGGCTACCAAAACAAACTACCACAGACCAGGTGACCTACAAAACACGAATGTATTTTGCTGGCTGATGTTGTGGCCCAAGAAGTTAAGCTACCACTGGTGATGCCAGCATCCCATATCAGAGCACTGGTTGAAGTCCTGGCTACTCCACTTCTGATCTACCAATGTGCTAATGCACCTGGGAGGACAGAAAAAGATGACCCAAGTTCTTGGGCTCCTGCCACAAAAGTGGGAGATCCAGGTGGAGTTCCTGGCTCCCGGTTTCAACTGGGCCCAGTCCCAGCCACTGTAGCCATATGAGGAGTGAACCACTGAGTGGAAGATCTCTTTCTCTCTCTCTGTCTCTCCCTCTCTATCACACTGCCTTTCAAGTAAATAAAATAAAACTTTTGAAAAATGTGCTGTCTCAGAGTTGTGGATGCTGGAAGTACAAGATCAAGGAGCCAGCAGGGTTGCTTTCTTCTGAAGCCGCTCTCTTTACGTGTAGATGGCCTCTATGCTGTTAAATTTTATGTGTCAACTTCACTGGGTCAAGGGATGCTCAGATTACTGGTAAAAAATTATTTCTGGGTGTGTCTATGAAAATATTTCTGTAACAGATTAGCACTTGAATCAGTAGACTAAGTAAAGAAAATCCACTCTCCACAGTGTGAGTTGATACCATCCAATCTGCTGAGGACCTGAAAAGAGAAGGTCAAAGAAGCAGAGTATGCTGTCTCTTTTTTATTATGATTGATTGATTGATTTGAAAGTCAGAGTTACATAGAGAGGGGGAGAGACAGAGAAAGAGAGAATCTTCTAATCACAGGTTCTCTCCCCAAATGGCTGCAATGGCTGGGGCTAGGTCAGGCTGAAGCCAGGAGCCAGGATCTTCTTCTAGGTCTCCCACATTGGTGTGAGGAATCCAAGCACTTGGGTCATCTGCTGCTGCTTTTCCCAGGCCATTCACAGGGAGCTGTATCTGAAGTGGAGCAGCTGGAACTCAAACTGGCACCTGCGTGGGATGCCAGTGTCTCAGTCAGCAGCTTTACCCGCTATGCCACAGCGCTGGCCCTGCCGTCTCTTTTTGAGTTGCAGCATTCATCTTCTGCCTCTAGGTTTTGGGGGTTAGACTGTGTTATTTGGCTGGCTGTCCTGGGTCCCCAGATTGTATGTGGAAGATGGTGGGCTATCACAGCCTCCATAATCACATGGGCCAATTACTGTAACAAATCTCTTTATACATCTTAATAGATAGGTATATGGATAATAGGTTGGTAGGTAGGTAAGTACATAGGTAGATAGATATATGGGTTCTGCTTCTGTACAGAAACCTGGGTGGTTAATATAAGCACAGCTATCTTTCCTTAATGTCTTCACTTAACCTACCCTCTTTGTCCTAATCTCTTCTGATAAGACACAGTCACATTGCATTGGGGTCTACCTTAAGAGCTCATCTAATCTTAATGAGCTCTTTAAAGAGCCTGCCTCCAAGTCTACAATCACATTCTGAGGTCCTGGGAGCTAGGACTTTAATATGTGAGGGGGAGCAGGGGAAGGGAGCACAATTCAGCCATAGAATGGGTTAAGTTCTTCAAGGCAAGGCGTCCTTGGAGACAATAGCATCGCCGCAGAATCTGTGAGATGCCAGCGTCCCAGATTCTGTCATATGGCTGTATCACATGTTCTCCCTGCCACAGGGTCTCACCTTCACCCTGCCACCCAGGCAAGGCCCTTCCTGTCAAGATCCCTGTCTCATCTCTCACACATGCAGCTTGAACTCGTGTCAGGAACAGCAGGGGAAATGTCTGAAGGGCATCACAGGAGGTTAGGAGGAAAATTGTCATCCCCAACCCCATGTGATACTGGCCCGGCTTTCAAAGTGCAGCCCCCTGGGGCACAGGACCAACGCTGGTAGCTGGAATAAAGGAGGTGTATCTGAGGGTGCAGGCCAGACTCCCATGGCACCCCAACCCTGAATGGGGCAGCCCTGCTGTTTCAGACAAGACTTACGGAACTGAATTTCTCTGGCCAGTGACAATGTTCCCACGTTGCTCGGTGAGGGGCTAAAAAGTAGGACATAATTACAGCAGTGATTATAATTGAGATGACCTTTGGACAGAGAGCTGGAAAGAGATTTTATAATAAGGTGTTGATGAGGCTGAATAAGGTATGAAGGGCTCGGAGAGAGGCTTGGAGTGGGCCAGGCAGGAGTGTGTGTGTGTGTGTGGGTGGGTGAGAGAGAGAGAGATGCGCAAGTGCCAGCCCTAATAGATCTGCTTCTTGCCCAAGGACATTTCTCATGCAGAGCCAGCCCTTCAAAGAACAGAGAAAGGAGTCCATGTAGGACATGGCCTGGAGCTGTACAAGAAACAGGAATGGGAGGCTCTGCCTGCTCACATGTGCTGGGGCCATCAGCCTTGCATCAGGGTTGTAGGCCAGCCAACCAAAAGAGAAGAAAGGCACTAATACTGTGCTTTCACACACTCCAGCTCAGTTAGAACTCCAGCTAATGTAGATATGAGCCCATTTTACAGGTGGGAAACTCTTAAGGTTAAGTCATTTACCCAAAGATATACCACTAGAAAGACACAGGACAGCTTGCAAGTCCACAATCTCAGGGCCTGCACTATGGCATACTGGGCTAAGCCACCATCTGCAATGCTGGCATCCCATGTGGGCACCAGTTTGAATCCCAGCTGCTCCAGTTCCCTACTAACGCACCTGGGAAAGCAGCAGAAGATGGCCCAAATACTTGGGCTCCTCCATCCACATGGGAGACCTGGAAGCTCCTAGCTCCTGGCTTCAGCCTGCTGCACCCCAGGTGTTGCAACCATTCGGGAAGTGAACCAGCAGACAGAAGACCCCTCTGTGTGTGTGTGTGTGCCTCTTCTTCTCTGTATTTCTGAAAATCTAATTTTCAAATAAACAAGTACAAATCTAAAAAGAAGAAGAAGAAGAAAGTCAACAGTCTCTTCCCAGGCTGAGATACAAGAATGAGCCAGGAATCAAGGTATACAGTGGCCAGGAAGTCACAGATCTTGGGCTCTGTGAGAAGCCCACGAAGCCACCAAGGCCACAGTGAGGGGCCAGGGACAGGACTTCAAATTGCCAGATGCAGCAGCTGTTGGAGAAGTGAAGCTGAGGAGGATTAGAGGAAGTGACAGCAGGTATCTCAGATCAAAGGTCCCAGGGAGGACCCCAATACTTCCCTTCGGACTATCCATAGCTGAACCCCTCTTCAAGTCACACCCAACACCCTGCATAACCGTGGCTTAGCCAAACTTACAACCCCAGCTGCTGCTTACAGCCCACCTCCAGGAGGCACCACATAGAGTATAGTCTACACAAACTGCTCTGAAGAAAGGACAGTTCTCTATGCTGCATGGAGAACAGTGGGAAGGCGAGCACAGGAGAAGCCTACTCCTGTTTTCCCTGCTGTACCACTGGAGGGTGAAGTGGATAAATCATAAAGTTTAGTCAGCAGCATTCTCACATTTTGTGTAAAAAATGAAACCATTCATCCATGTATTCATTGCCTCAACATACTTACTAAGCATCTGTGATGTGCCAAGACATGATGGAAACCTAAACAGCATCACTCTTACACAGCTGGCTGTCTAGCAGGTGCAACTGGTACCCAACAGTCACATAAATAAATGCAAAGTATGACTGTACTTAAGGGCAAGATGGCAAATTACAGCGGAATGAGAGCCTGGAGCAGGGAGCACTGACATAGGGAAGTCAAGGAGGGCCTCTCTAAAGTGACTACATTTAGGATAAGGTCTAAGGAGTGAAGGGGGCCAGGGGAGAGAAAACCCAGCAGGCAGAGAAAGATCATGCACAAAGGCTCTCTGGTCAAAGGGAGTATATTGGTCAGCTACTACTGCACAACAAGCCACCCCAAACACAGTAGGAAATGAGGATGTCATTGGCGTTGCCCCCTCATGACCACAGAAAGCCTGGTGTCTGGAAGAAATGCCACCTTCTACTGCGGCATGCAGCCAGAACTGTAGCACATGGGTGAAGGGTAGGAGACAGACAGGGCATCTGGTCAAGCAATGTTTGTGTGCAGTGGAATGGCAAGAAGGAGCATCAGTAGTGAGTTATGAAGCTGCACTGGAGGATGTAAGAAAGATGTAAATGCCCATTATCCCCACATACATATTAGCCACATGTTGAATCTGGCCAAGCAGGGCTGCAGGCACTGGAGACAAAAGTAGAAGGGTCTTCAAGCTTCTTCCAGTCAACCCTGCTCATTGCAAAGATGGGGACTTAAGCTCACCACTGCATGCCACAGAATGTTTATTGCAAACATTCATCACTCCATCAGAGGCTTTCTCCTGGCTGAAGCAGAGTCAGTTACCCCCTAGAAACGGCCATCCACCAATGATGGCCATGGAGCGAGTGAAGTTCCTTGTGCCTGGGGTATGGGCAGGGGAACTCTGAAGTGTATACCCTCCAAAGTTCCTCCACAAAGCTGCAACCACTTACCCTGACAACACACACTCTACTGACTTCCTTTTCCTTTGTTCTCTATTCCTTACTAGGGCCTCCTTTTGTTACCTCCCAAATAAACTCCTTGCACTTAAATGCTCATCTCTGGTCTGCTTCTGGGGGAATCTCACCAAGACATGGACACTGAGAACCAGAGAGTGGAAGGAACATGCCCTGAGTCACAAAGCTCTCAGAGCAGAGCCATGACTCAAATCCAAGTGTCCCAACTCGAAATTCAGCGAAGGGCAGAGATAAGAGGAACAAAATATATAAGGGGGGATACCTGGCTTCACTCATCTGAATATATCATACAAGAGGTCTTCAAAGAGTTCATGGGAAACATGCATGATATGAACATCAGTGACTCACTACTGGGCTCCTCCTTGCCTTTCTGCATGAATTTCAAAGATTGTTCACACCAAAATAGACTTACCTTATGGCTCCATTGGTCCATGTATTTTTTGAAGAACCCTAGCAGTATGACTCCTTTTAACAGAATTAAATATCACACCCATTGTTATTCATTGCAGGACCACCTGCATGAGGAATAAACTTCCTTGGGGCCGTTGCAGTGGCATAGTGGGTGGGACCGCCGCCTGCAGTGCTGGCATCTCATATGGGTGCCAGTTCAAGTCCCAGCTACTCCACTTTCAATCCAGCTCTCTGCTATGGCTGGGAAAGCAGTAGAAAATGGCCCAAGCCCTTGGGCCCCTGTACCTGCGTCAGAGACCCAGAGGAAGCTCCTGGCTCCTGGCTTCAGATCAGCACAGCTCCGCCATTGCAGCCAATTGGGGAATGAACCAGCAGATGAAAGACCCCCACCCCTGCCTCTCCTTCTCTCTGTGTATAACTCTGACTTTCAAGTAAAATAAATAAATATTTATTAAAAAAAAAAAAAAGGAATAAACTTCCTCAGTCCAGTGAAAGAAGGCAAGGCACGTGCCCTCTTTTGACCAATGAAACAGGAGCAGAAGGGACACCTTCCCACTCCAAGCAGAAAGCTGGACAGCCGGGACTGTTGCCAACAGTTTGCTGTTTACTTTCTGCCATGAGAAGAGCACGTCCCATAGAGAGGCAGCTCCAGCAGCCTGGATCCTGGAAGGTGACAGCAGCCTAACCTATGAGAGGCATGAACTCAAAGCCAAAACACTCACATTATTTTATACCACTGAGATTTGGGGACTCATTTGTTACCATGACATAACAAAAGTTGACTAATGCACTCACATGTATTAACTGTCTTCCCAATAATGTAACTAAACCCCTTGGAGCCTCTGAGTTTCTTCCTCTACAAAAATAGAGACTCATAGGACTAGTATCTACTTACTGGGATGTTTGTGAAGAAGGCTTAGCCCAGTGCCTGGTAACAGAGAAAACACCCAATAAATGTTAGCTGTTGGGGTTACTGTGTTTCCCTCTGCCTCACAAAAAGATGTCTTCAGAAAACAAGTTTCCCAGAGAAAATAAATGGCCCCTACAGGGTTCACCCTCAGCCTTGTTTGTTAAAGGTTCTTACTTTCCTCTTGTAATGGCCCTGCTCTAAAGTGTTTGCCCCCATCATAAGGCCACAGGAAGCCCAGGCAAGGCGCCTGTTCCCAGCAGCCTTGCATTCGGAAAACCCACGGCAGTTAATGATTCCCCATGGAGTGGTCCAGATTAGCCCTGGTTTAATACCCCAAATGGCAGGGAGTCATTTATCCACAAACTATGGCCTCTCTGTTGCCTGTGCTTTCCTAGTTACTTATGAGGCAATTTGCACAGTTTCACACTGCCTGGCCATTATGCTGCTGTCCGCTAACCACTAGGAGGCTGACTGAGCCCAGAGACAAAATGGTTTTCCTCTTGCCTCTGCTTTGCCAGTAACAACGGACCAGTGCAACACATGTGCTCATTGGGGATGAGAGCAGAGCCCAAAGCCAGGTGAAGAGAAATCCTGCCACATGTATGGCCCAGCCACTCAGAATGTACCTGGGAAGTGGTTATGAAAGGCCAGACTCCAGGAAAAAAAGCTGAAGTGGAAATCACTGGTTGCAAAGAAGGACTATTTTAAAATGCACTCTGGAAGAATATGAAGGCCGTCATGGCAGGAATATCTCTTCATTTATTGTGATGGGAAACGGCAGAATCTCGTGAAATGTTTTGCACATGGCTTGGCACATAGAAAACTCTCATATATGTTGCCTGTTGTTAACAGGGTGAGGACCTGCATCCCCACTGATTCTCATCCTCTTAGACACCATGCTCTAATACCCTCATTGATCTGAACTACTGGCAGTCCAGCCCATGGCTGCAGAAGCCTTTCGGTCTAGCTGCATGGGCAACATTTACAGAAGACAGTTCTGCCAGCAAGCTTGGATCTGAGAATGCATGGGCTCATACCAGTCCAAAGCAATAGCATACATGCAATGCTGTCACAAATTGCAACCTTCCAAAGCTCAACTGCCTGTCTCTGAAGTTCATGGGTAGCATGATGTCTGTGTTCCAGTTGCTACTGCTAACTCAGTGCTGGTGGTTCTGGAGGCGGGGTTCTACCATGGGATGTCACACTGTTTGTTAATGGAAAAGGCTTTGTAGATCCCCACAGGTTAGGCCAGGAAAAGAGCATGCTTGACTGAAGCTACCTGGCTCCAATGCCATTTCTTCTATGACTGATTCCTGTCTACCATTCTCAAAATATCCCATTTCCTGCAAGCATTGCTCCCCCAAGGGCTTTATTTATTCATTATTTTATTCTATATCACACAGTACAAAACCCTGGGTCAGAGGCAGGCATTCAGCCTACTAGTTAAGATACCAGTTAAGACACTGGTTAGGACACCCACATCCCATACCAGAGTACCTGAGTTCAAAGCCTGGCTCTGAGTCCTGACTCAGCTTCCTGCTAATGCAGACCCTGGGAGGCGGCTGTGTGGGTCCCTGCCACCCACATGGGAGACTTTAATTTTGTTCCTAGCTCCCAGCTCTAGTCCTCGCCATAGTGAGCAACTAGGGAATTAACCAGTAGATTCGAGCTCGCTTGCTCTCTCTCATCCTTAACATCTTCACACCTCAATGTTCTCCCATCCCATTTCAGTAAATAGACTAGTTATTAACAAGAGTTAATAATACCTTGAATGTTTGCCTCATGCCAGGCACATTGTGAGTATCTTGTATGAGTATCTTTTTTCAACTTCACAACTCCCTGGTAGTCTGGACAATTATCTTGTCTATCCAGCAGATAAGACAAGAGAGGGTAAGGAACTTGCCCAAAGCCACACAGCAAGTAGGAAGAAGAATCTGAACACAGGCAGGGTCCAGTTTCAGAGTGGGAGCTTGAAACAGATTGTTGGGTGTTCTACAGAGGATGTCTTCTCGAGTCTCACCATCTCAGGGCACACTAGCCAACTTCCCTCCATGTGTCTGCCTGCAGAGCAAACTGAAGTCTAGGCTTCAGCCCTGACTGACAAGAGTTGGTGTAACTACCCCAGCTCCCTCTCTCCTCGAGGGGTAGCTCTGCAGTGTGTGTCTGTTCCAACTCCCAGCGTTCCCCAGTGGATTTAATCTTCATTTGCCTGGGGTGGCAGTCTCCCTGAGAACACATCCTAGGAAGACTTCCTTTTCTTTCCTGTACCACTTCTCAATATTTCCTACCAGTGTTTCCTGGAATCCAATCCAGATAGGGCATGTGCTTTCCAAGCTGTGTCTTGGAATTTGGTGCCAGGAAAACCCAAGCTAAGACAACCAACAATCAAATCCACTTAATTATTTTCCTTTTCCTAGAATTGAAATTCTTGACTCGCCGAACCTATAAAATCCCTGAGCAGTTTTCGAGAATTCTACTTATTCCATTTACAAATGTTCATAAAGGTAAGGGGCAGCTGGAGGGTACAGGTAGCCGTGTCTACACCATGATGGCAGAGTGACAGTTCCACACCTTCCTGCACAACCAAAGGAACCGGAGTAACACCTGAAGTTTCCAAGCATGCTATCTGCCTT
This sequence comes from Oryctolagus cuniculus, assembly GCF_051225735.1. Taxonomy (NCBI): domain Eukaryota; kingdom Metazoa; phylum Chordata; class Mammalia; order Lagomorpha; family Leporidae; genus Oryctolagus; species Oryctolagus cuniculus. Next base: position 17,247,068 of record NC_142877.1, read on the forward strand.
GCCTGTGGCTCAGACTCACTCAGATGGACACAAACTACAAGTGATTCCCATAATTGTGAGTCCCAAATGCTCACTTTTCTAAGGCAGATAATCTTTGTTTTACCAACACACATTGACAACACAATGATGGGTTTGGTGATAATGCAGGGGAATTGAAGAGGAGAGTACAGAATCTGACTCAATGGTGGGATTTCTAGCAAGGAGGAGAAGCTGAAAAGAATCAATCTTCACTACCTTCACTGGAAACCATCCGCTGAAAATGAACTCCCTCCACCCCTGTAGCAGGAGAACCCTGCTCTTCATGACTCTACCTCTCTCGTGCCTGTGAACCAAACTGTCACAGGTAGTCAAGCCACTTTACTCCTCTGAATCTCAGTTTCTTCATCTGAAAAATAGGAATCATTGCACCTCTCTCATTCACTCAACAACTTTTTATGGAATGTCAATCATGTACCAAACACTTGTAAGGATGAAAAGAGATGATGTACGTATGTAAAGAACTTGGTCCAGGGACCAGTGTTCTGGCATTGCAGGTAAAGCCACTGCCATCCCATATAGGTGCTGATTTGAGTCCTGGCTGCTCTACTTCCTTTCCAGCTCCCTACTAATATGCTTGGGAAAGCAGCAGAAGATGGCCTAAGTGCTTGGGTCCCTGTACCCATGTGGGAGACCTGGCAGAAGCTCCTGGCTCTTGGCTTCAGCCTGGTCCAGATCTGGCCATTGCAGCTACCTGGAAAGTGAACCAGCAGATGGAAGATCAATCTCTCTCTTTCTGTCTGCCTTTCTCCCCCTCTCTCTATAACTCTGCTTTTCAAATAAATAAAATCTTTTTTTTTTTAAAAAAGGACTTGGTCCATATTAAGCATCAGTAACTTTTAACTAAAATCTTGCCTAGTGTTATTCTATTTGATCTTCAAAATAAAACCTACAATGACTGTTCTTATCTCCATTTTATAGTTGAATTGCACCATCAGAATCTATACCCAAAGCTTTGATTTTAAGAGCAAGTATCTTCACCCCTTCGGTCTCATGGACTCTCGGGCCATAAGAGGAGCACTGCATGAGGGAACAAAGTGCAGAACAGGGCTCAGCAAATGTCTTCTGTCAAGCCAAATACCTTGGGGTCTGCGGGTCATCCAGTTTCAGTTGAGTAATTGCAGTCTTATTGCAATTACTAAATCTTACTGCAGAAGTACAAAAGTAGCCATACTATGATATAAATGGATGAGCATGACTGTGTTCCAACAAAACTTTATTTAAGAACAGGCAGTTAGGCCGGCGCCGTGGCTCACTAGGCTAATCCTCCGCCTAGCGGCGCTGGCACACCGGGTTCTAGTCCTGGTCGGGGCGCCGGATTCTGTCCCGGTTGCCCCTCTTCCAGGCCAGCTCTCTGCTGTGGCCAGGGAGTGCAGTGGAGGATGGCCCAAGTGCTTGGGCCCTGCACCCCATGGGAGACCAGGAAAAGCACCTGGCTCCTGGCTCCTGGCTCCTGCCATCGGATCAGCGCGGTGCGCCGGCCGCGGCAGCCATTGGAGGGTGAACCAACGGCAAAGGAAGACCTTTCTCTCTGTCTCTCTCTCACTGTCCACTCTGCCTGTCAAACAAAAAAAAAAAAAAAAAAAAAAAGAACAGGCAGTGGACAGGATGTCCCTCATAGTCTGCCAACCTCTAATGTGAACAAAAAAAAAAAAAAAAAAAAAAAAAAAAGCCTGAACTTTGGAGCCAGACATATAATCCCAAGTTCAAGTTCTAGCTCAGGCAACACTAAATTAAGTCCAAAGCCTTCTCAGGTGCCAAATGGGAATCACATTTATGTTGTAGGGTTTGGCAGGAAGTTGGGACAGGGATTGGTGCTTAAACTCCACACTTTATTCTTCTTCTCCTTCTGGATTTCTGCAAAGGAACAAGTTACCTGAGGGTCCACAGACCATTGAAAAACAGCTATATTCACAGCAGTGTCCAAATGCAAAGTTCTCTTTAAAAGGCAGGGATTTGGAGACCACAGAAAGTCCTAGCATCCAAATGGGGCCTCCTGTCTCCTGCCCCAGAGTCTAAATCTGGAGGTTTTGAATGCTTACCAATGGGAAAGAAGCTATGTGACCAAGAAGACTCCAAGTCTGCAGGCCGACCTCTGCTCCCTATCCCTGGCTGTGTGGACAAGGATAGCCAAGCCACCCTTCCCAGAGATAGGGAGTACGGTGATCTGGCTCGCTGACTAGTGGCTTTGCTCATTAGCAAGATGTGACCTAAAAAACACTAAGCTCCGGTTGATTGGATTAACAACCAGCAAAGGGGTGCAGAGGAGCCTGGAAGCCCCTTCTGTGGAGTGGAAAAAGAGCTTTCCTTCACCCAGGGTTTGCCAAGAGAACCAGCCATGGCACCTGTCACAGGGTAAGTGTCTTGGGGTGAGGCCCCTGGAAGCAAAGCCTGAGGCAGGGATTCAGAGGCATGTGATGCCTTGAAGGAATGCTCTCAGGAGAAATCCACAGGAAGGGAGAGAAGCAGGAGAGGGATGAAAAAGAGCTCAGTAAGAATGGGGTTTGGGGTGATCCACAGGGGAATCGGGAGCATAAATTACACCACAGAGTTGACCTGCCTTAAGGCAAGGAGCTGACATTTTGTACATTTATATCTGTAACTGGCATACTAGAGAGAGGTGGGATGAGATTTTCCAGGTGTCACCAGGTAAGGTAGCTCCAGTCACTCAAGGGCATTTCTCAGGTATGGTCTAGTGACACCACTCCCAGGAGCTGGAGTATGAAGGATGTACCTGCCAACAATAGGGACCTGAGCAAGGCACCAAAAGCAGGAACCTCAGAAGGCATGACTAAGATTCCCATTAGCACAACTGTTCCCAGTAACAGAGCCATCAGACATGCTAGGAGTTCCTGGGCCTTTAGAATTATGCTCCTGAGGGGACAGACATTGGGCACAGTGCTTAAGTCACTTCCTGAGACACCTGCATCCATATTGGAGTGCATGATTCACCTCCTAGCTCCTCTGCTTTCGATCCAGCTTCCTGATAATGTGTGCTCTGGGAGGTAGATGATGGCTCAAATATCTGAGTCCTTGCCACCCACGTGGGAGACCTCAACTGAGTTCCTGGCTCCTGGCTTTGGCCTAGCCCAGTCTTGATTTTTGGGGGGCACCTGAATATTGAACCAATAGGTAGAAGATATCCCTCTTGCACATGTATGTTCTCTCTCTCTCTCTCTCTCTCTCTCTCTCCCACCCTCCCCTTAAAATACAAATGAAAATAAAAATAAATTTTAAAATTAAGAAAAGAATTACACTCCTGAGAGTATGCTTCATGGACTGGAATCTTTCCCAAATTCAATCACCATTTAAAGAAAGCAAATATCCTTCAAAATCTCAAAATAGTAAATGCTAAATTCCTTCCTCAATTCCTCCTCTCCTGCTACACAGGGACTCCTCCATTCTGGCCTAACTTCCCAGCCCAAAGATCTGGTGATCTTTCCTCCCCTCCTCCAGTAAAATCTTTCTAAGGTGGTGTTGTTCACTTATCTCCCACTCAACCTCTGCTCCTTCCTGGATATATCCACTTACCCTGTTTTGCTTTCTTCAACTTTCTTCTATTTCAGAAACCATTTTCTGTCTTCTCTTCCATTTCTGAAGCCCTAATTAACTCCAGCCCAAGGTAGAGACACCAAGGACCTTTCACAGACAGAGTTCTTATCAAATGGGAGCTCTCCTTCTCTTCCCCACATTCCTGCAAGAAGGGTCCCAAGGAATGACAACAGAATGACCCATGTTGTAGACAGAAGAGCTTCTCCATGATGGTCTAATATTCATCCATGCATCACTAGTTGTTAGTCTGACAAGCATTCGAAGAAGAATAAAGTCTGGGCATTCAGAGAGGGAGACTCATCTCCTCTCACCCTCACCCCAGACCCTCAGGTCCCCCCTTACACAGGATTTAGGAGGTCCTGTTTTGCCAATCCAAGGAAGTTTCGTCAAGTTTTCCAGGAGCTGGTGGGGATGTGTTTTGCAATCAGAGGGAAACAACAAAGAAGAAACAAGAAAACAAAGAGATTCTGCCTTGTGTCTGAGAAATATGAGTATTTATGCACATACTAATTGAAACTGGCTCAGGCACCATATTGCACACAGTTAAAGGGGTTGATGTTCTAGACACTGACATCAAACAAAAGCTGCTTTCAAAACACAAAACACATTACACAGGCTCCTGACAAAACAAAATAATCATTCCTAGTGAATTTGCAATCCAATCAACTCCACAAATATTTAGCTCACCCTGTCCTTGTGCCCAGGATGGTGCAATAGTCTAGAATACAAAGACGAATAAGAAGTCACAGACTGCTGAGGGAAATTGATGCAAAAAAAAAAGGAAAGAAAGAAATGGAATGCCACACAGCTCACTATTGTCAGGGTGGGAATGTGAGTCCATCTGCTGACTGGGGAGGGGGGTCTACACCAAGAAGCAGCTAGCAGGAAGAGAAACTGCTCCAATGGCATAGACTCAGGAAAGTGTACAGTTAGAAGGGCAGGTAACTGGATGCCTTGCAATGCAGGAAGACAGGAAGGAGACAATTGTTATTATCAGCCAGGTCCCAGCTCAAATATCTTCTCAGAAAGGATTTTCCTGGCCAGCGCCGCGGCTCACTAGGCTAATCCTCCACCTGTGGCGCTGGTACACCGGGTTCTAGTCCCAGTCGGGGCGCCAGATTCTGTCCTGGTTGCTCCTTTTCCAGTCCAGCTCTCTGCTGTGGCCTGGGAAGGCAGTGGAGGATGGTTCAAGTCCTTGGGCCCTGCACCCACATGGGAGACCAGGAGGAAGCACCTGGCTTCTGGCTTTGGATTGGCGCAGCGCGCCGGCCGTAGCAGCCATTTGGGGGGTGAACCAACAGAAGGAAGACCTCTCTCTCTCTCTCTCTCACTGTCTATAACTCTCTCTCTGTCTCTCCCTCTCTCTGTCTCTCTCACTAACTCTGCCTGGCAAAAAAAAAAAAAATGAGCAGATGAATAAATCAACAAATGGTGGATTTGTAAAATGGATTGAGCACTTCCAACCAGTACACATATTTTACATGAGGGCTTTATGACAAAATATGAGCCACTATAACAAATACTTTATACAATAGAAAACACTTTACAGATAGAAGCAGACACTTAGACTAGTGGTTAAGATGCCCACATCCCATATCAGAGTGCCTGGGTTCAGTTTCTGGTTCTGCCTCCTAGCCCCAGTTTCCTGCTAATGAAGACCCTGGGAAAGTAGCAGTAGTGATGGCTCAAGTATTTGGTTTCCTGACAACTACATGTGAGACCTGGGTTGTGTTCCCAACTTCTGGCTCTTGCCCTAGCGGTTGTTGGCATTTAAGGAGTGAACCAGCAAATGGGAACTCACTCTCTCCCTGGCTCTCACTCTCCTTCATGGTTGGTAGTTGGCTTTCCTCCATATGTTGATTTAGAAACTCAAGGTTCTTCCATCTTATAGCTCCACAATCACCCTGGGCTTCAGAGGTCATTGTTTCCAAGCAGGAGAAGCAAAATGAAAGTATAGGAAGCCCCAACAGGCTTCCTCAAGGGCTCAGCTCAGAAATGACACATCACTGCCACTCAGCCCATTGGAGAGAACTGGTCATGTTGCCTCATTCAGATGGAGGTACATCTGAGATACAGAAATTCTGGCTGGAAGTCACCTCTTAGTGACAACCCCACTATGTGGAATGAGCTTACAGAAGATATTTTGCTGTCTCAGCCATACCAGCCTTGGTCTCGCTGAAACATTTATCCAAGAACACGTCACTTGTAAGTGGTGCAATTGTCCCTTCAATTTAAGAAGTATCCAACTCCTTCCCATCCTTTGCCCTGACTTATGCTAATTTTCTCAGCACTGAGGACAGAAGGTGACATTTCCTGACCTTACTCAAGATTCTGAAAAACTTTTCTGAGTCTTGAAGCCACATAAGCAGATGTTCATTTGTTCTGCTCCTAGGAGGTGGGTGTTTTAACTGAAGGATCATTAGAGAGATGTGCTAGAATTTTCCCAAGAGTGGAGAGAAGGAGCCAACAAGAGCAGAAGGCAGGATGCAAGAGGAGAAAGGAAGTGGTGGGAGCAACACAACTAGGGAGGATCTAACAGTTTGCTTCCTTCCACACCAACTCTGAGCATCACAACAACAACAGCTAACACTGATTTAGCACTGACTGAGGGCCAGGCACTGAGCCAAGTGCTTTATAATCATTCCCTCATGTAATCTTCCTACAACTCAATGCAATAAAAACTGCCATTCTTATTTTGCAGATAAAGAAACTGAGGGTCAGAGGTGCTAAGCAAGTAGCCAAGGATGACCCAGCCAATCACCAGAAGAGGTAGGATTTGAAGAGTCTGGAGCCACAGCCTAAATTATTACAGTACCACCTTCAGCTGTCTCTGCAAATAAAACAGGCTCTTTTGTGCCTATCACCACACAGGTGAGCATCTGCAAAGATTCCTGCAGGACCTCACCTGTCAAAATCCTGATGTAGGGCTAGTTTCCAGGCCTAGAAGGTAGACAACATCAGAGGCATGGTCAACAAATGTTGCCAACTTCAGTGATGGCCAAGCATCTGCTCCTGTAAGGTGGAACTCTTGACTCTTAGATGTTGGTGTGCCCCCCCCCTTGTTTTCCTCCAAGAGAAAGTAGTATTACTAAGCTTTGTGGAGCCTTCTGGATCACAACAAGGTTTGCCTCACTTGTCCTGACATTCCTTGTTTGCCTCTGACATATGAAACACTTTTTGCTTTGCCCTTCTTGCAACAAATTGTGTCATATTTCCAAGTCAAACAGTGTGATGTGCATTCAAATTACAATGCTCACTTATGATGATTTGAGCCTCTTAAGTAACCAATCATTGTGACTTTGAATGAGTTTAATTATCAGGGTACTCCAGTGCATAAATAACTGTGCACACCCTGTTAGCCAGGCTGACAGTTCTAATTGAATCCAGCAGTCTGGTCTCTTCTGGTAAAAATCTCTAGAATTTGGTTCTGACATTTTGCACTGAATTGTCAGGATGATTGGAAGGGTCAGCCCAGTGGAGCTGCAAACCTTCGAGGCTGCACTCTTTTTAGAAAGACCCAAATTGCTTCTCTTGAAGGGCAACTTGACTAACTTGACAAAGGAACAGAAAAATACAGATAATTTTTTTCCAAAGAAACCTTTTATTTAATGAGTACAAATTTCATAAGCACAACTTTAGGAATATGGTGACTCTTCCCACAATACTCCCCTCCCACCCCTACTCCCACCCCACCTCCTGTTCCCTCTCCCATTCCCAGTCCCATTCTCCATTAAGATTCATTTTCAATTGACTTTATACACAGAAGGCCAACTCTATAGTAAAGATTTCAACAATTTGCACAAGGATAATTTATTTTAACTTCTTCTGTGAGAGTATCCATTTCCAACGTGCTTTCAGATATAGCATCTCATGTAATCCACTCACTGGTTTTAGAAGTATCATCCTCCCTTATCATGCCTGGAGTTTAATCAATACTAATTGAAGGGATGCCGATTCATAATAAAAATGAGGTTCAGAAGTTATATGGCTGATCCACACTGACCCAGCCAGTCTGGTTAACCAGCAAAGCCTGGTTCTTCATCTCAGATATTCCATCTCTGTTAACAGATGGAGAATCTGGGGCCAGTGAGGCATCTTGCAGCCATGCCCCAGATCATCTCAGTAGGTTAAAATCCATCAGTCTTGAACAGGTACTGCCTGGTACACAGATTCATTGAGCTTCATCTTCTACCCTGGGAAAGGAAGGTCTGAGAACCATCCAGGAACAAACTACAGCAGCAATGGGTAGTCAAAAGTCCGGGTACTGGAGTCCCAACTCCTCCCAGATCACTCTCACTACTTTCCCTTTAACCACAACTCCATCCCCTAGGCTCAAAAGATGTCTCTCCAGCTATCTGCCCCACTCTGCACCACCTAACCCAGAATTTGACTTTGTCTAAAGACTATCTTGGCAATCTATTAAAGCCAATTAATCACTTCTCAGAATATTATTTTTAAATGCATAAAACAAAACACAATGGTTGACAAAGAACATCAATGATATTGAAATAGTTTTCAAAGTGTGCTTAAATGTATAATAGGAATATGTATACTTCTTTATTAATGCATTAAAGAGCAATGTCTATCAAGGGTCTAATAATATTCATAATTTCAAAGTAATGATTAACACAAATGATCTTTAAGATATCTGCAGTAACAACAATGTGAAATTTAAAATATCTGTGGTTTTTTAAAAAAGATTTTAAGTCAGAGTTAGGGAGAGGGCGGGGGAGGGGAGAGAGAGAGAGAGAGAGAGACCCTCCATCCACTGGTTTACTCTCAAGATGGCCTCAATGGCCAGCACTGGGCCAGAATGAACCAGGAGCTTCATCTGAGTCTTCCCCATGGGCTGCAGGGGCCCAGCACTTGGCCCACCTTCTGGTGCTTTTCCCAGGCAATTAGCAGGGAGCTGGATCAGAAGTGGTGCAGCCAGGACACAAACCAATGTCCATATGGAATGCCAGTGTCACAGGCAGTGGCTTTACCCACTATGCCACAATGCTGGTCTCTATGGATATCTATTGGTAATAAAATCACAAATATTGCTATAGCATAGTACATTTCAATTAGATATTAGAAAAAATTAAAATGGAATATTTTCTCATCTAAGTTCACTGACTCCCAGAACTCTACTGAAGACCCTTTAGTGCCTTCAAGTTAAGAAATACTCTCCGGGCCGGCGCTGTGGTGCAATGGGTTAAAGCCCTGGCCTGAGCACTGGCATCCCATATGGGCGCCGGTTCTGGTCCCGGCTGTTCCTCTTCTGATCCAGCTCTCTGCTATGGCCTGGGAAAGCAGTGGAAGATGGCCCAGGTCCTTGGGCCCCTGCACCCACATGGGAGGCCCGGAAGAAGTTCCTGGCTCCTGGCTTCAGATCGGCGAAGCTCCAGCCATTACAGCCATCTAGGGAGTGAACCAGCAGATGGAAGACCTCTCTCTCTGGCTCTACCTCTCTCTGTAACTCTTTCAAATAAATAAAATAAATAAATCTTTAAGAAAAAAGAAATCTTACTCTCATTCTAGATTGAACCAATACCCATTCTTTCTGGGCTTGGAGAAGGTGGAAAAGTAGGAAGGAAAGGAGAGGAAAGATAGAGGGAAGGGGAGTGAAGGGAAGGGGAGTGGAGGGGAGGTAAGGAACGGGAAGGGATGTGATGGGAACGGAGGGGCAAAAAGTCAGCATCCTTAACTCAGGATGCACCTGAAGCTATTTATAGACAGGGTTCCAGGGTTCTTGAGCCTCATCATCCCAAAAGCCAACTACCACTAGTCCTCCATAGGCTGTTTCCTAGAGGCTTGGCTTCCTACCTGACATGAGTTTTAGTCTTTTCCTTCTTCACATTTTCTCTTAAGTTTTACACAAACCACATCCCACATTTCTTCCCAGCCTCCAGCTCACATTACCTGCTTTACAGCATCTTCCCTTGGAGACCCACAGTGCATATTACGTTTTCTGTAACTATGATATACATTGGCATGAGAACAACAGCCCCCACCCACTTTTTTTTTTTTTTTTTTTTTTGACAGGCAGAGTGGACAGTGAGAGAGAGAGAGAGAGAGACAGAGAGAAAGGTCTTCCTTTGCCGTTGGTTCACCCTCCAATGGCCGCCGCGGCTGGCGCGCTGCAGCCGGCACACCGCGCTGATCCGATGACAGGAGCCAGGTACTTCTCCTGGTCTCCCATGGGGTGCAGGGCCCAAGTACTTGGGCCATCCTGCACTGCACTCCCTGGCCACAGCAGAGAGCTGGCCTGGAAGAGGGGCAACCGGGACAGAATCCGGCGCCCCGACCAGGACTAGAACCCAGTGTACCGGCGCCGCTAAGCGGAGGATTAGCGGCGCCGGCCGCCCCCACCCACTTATAACAAGTGCCTCCAGGCCCAGGATAGGGCAGCCTCTATTGTGCAATATCCATGTCTGCCCCAACTGAGGGAGAACCAGTGCTTGCCCTGAGAACTAAAATACTACAGAGACTGGACACCTCTTGAATTGGTTTACATCATAGTAAGAAGCATGGATTCTGTTTTAATATCAACACAACATTAATATAAGATAGGGAGCAGGCATTTAGCCTAGCAATTAAGACACTCAAATCTCACATCAGAGTGCTGGGTTCAATTGTCAGCTCTAGCTCCTGATCACAGCTTCCTGCTAATGCAGACTCTGGAAGGCAGAAGTAATGGCTCAAGTAACTGGGTTCTTGCCACCCATGTGTGATACCTGAATTGAATTCTTGGGCTCAAGGCTTTGGCCCTGCCCCAGCCCCAGCCATTGCAGACATTTAGGGAATATACCAGGGGATAAGAGCTAGTGCTCTCTCGCTGTCTTATTCTCTCTCTCTCCCTCTCAAATAAATATATTTTTAATTTTTTAATAAAAAGTGAAAAATAACAGTGATAGATTCAGTTCTTTTTAGGTAGGAATTGTTCATGTGACAATTTAGGAATACTTCAAAATAAAAGAAGCCAATACGAAATATGTTGGAGAATTATTAACAACTCATAGGTCAAGTATATGCAAAAGAGTAAAGACTGAAAAATCTTTGGAAATTATCTGGGCATATGCTTGTGTACTTTTCAACCCAATTCCTTTTACAGTTGGCATTGGGGCTTGACCAAGAAATGGTGTGTATTAGATCTATTCATGAGCTGTCTTGGCTTTTTCAGTTAGTAAAGAAATAGCATAAAACCATGTTGCTTGCTCCCAGTTTTTCTAGATGGGCAGTGAAATAGCCAGTGTCTGCTACTATTATTATTTGAGTTGCATCAAAGGTTGTACAAACAATTTCATTGTTAATTAGGTCATGAATATTTCTAAGAACTCTTCAGGCCATCAAAACTCTTGTAGAAATGGGCAGGAGAAAGGCAGGTATTTGGTGTAGCAGTTAAAATGCCACTTGGGATATCCACCTCCCATACTGGAATGCCTAAGTTTGAGTCCTGGCTCTACTCTGAATTCCAGCATCCTGCTAACATGCAGCAGCTGATGGCTCAAGTATGTGGGTCCCTGACAACCATGTGGGAGACCCAAATGAAGTTCTTGGCTCCTTCAGGTGATTACTGACATCATAAATGAGAGTGTGTCAATTGTTAAATCAACAACAGGAGTCACTGCATTTGCTCCCCATGTAGGACCTCTGTACTTAATGTGATGAACTATGAGAATTAACAATAAAACTAGTCTTCAAATAGTAATTTATACCTCGTGTGTCTGTGTGGGTACAAACTGTTGAAATATTTACTTAGTATAGAGTTGATTTTCTGTATATAATTAAAAATGAATCTTAAGAATGGAATGGGAGAGGAAGTAAGAGATGGGATGGTTTGCGGGTGGGAGGGTGGTTATGGGGTAAAGAACTGCTATAATCCAAAAGTTGTAGTACTTTGGAAATTTATATTTATTAAATAAAAGTTTCCTATTTAAAAAAAGTCTCTGGCTCTTGACACAGCCCCAGTTATCACAGGCATTGGGGGAGTGGGCCAGTGGATGAGATATATCATTCTATTTACCTATCTATACCTGCCTTTCAAATAAATTAAATCAATAAATAGAGTTGGGGCCGGCGCCATGGCTCACTTGGTTAATCCTCCACCTGCAGTGCTGGCATCCCATATGGGTGCTGGGTTCTAGTCCCGGTTGCTCCTCTTTCAGTCCAGCTCTCTGCTGTGGTCTGGGAGGGCAATGGAGGATGGCCCAAGTGCTTGGGCTCCTGCACCTGCATGGGAGACCAGGAAGGGGTACCTGGCTCCTGGCTTTGGATCAGCGCAGCGCTGGCTGTGGCGGCCATTTGGGGAGTGAACCAGCAGAAGGAAGACTTCTCTCTTTGTCTCTCTATCTCACTGTCTATATCTCTACCTGTCAAAATAAATAAATAAAAAATAAATAGAGATGGACTGAAGGAAGACTAGAATTCACAGTAATACGTGCACAGAATCTAGAACCATGTAACAAAAACAGCTGCCACACAGTGGACAGATCATGTGCTAAGAGCCTTACATCCAGGTTCTCCTATAATCTTCATAACAACACTGAGGGGTAAGTGCTATTTTGTCCTTACTTTCTAGGTAAAGAAAGGGAGCTCAGGGAAGGAAAGGAATTTGCTCAAGTTCACATAGGATAAAGATGCAGGGATATCTGAAGGAATATTCTGCAAAGACCTCTCCTACCTCACTAGTCCTATGGGAGAAAAATTAAGCTGAATGCTATCTCACTCCCTACCCAAGAATAAGAATTATCAAAAGTGCCTGCAGAAGAAGACCATAAGGAAATTTAGGTAAATAGTTTTATAATCCCAGAATGGCGAAAGCATTTTTTAAAACATCATGTCAGTAACAGGAGCCAAAGGAAAGACTGACAGATTGTAGTACATAAAAATGTAAGCCTTCTGTCTGACCAATAAATAAATGTGGAAAAATATTTTCAGCATATGTTACAGACAAAAGGTTACCATTACTTATAAAGACAGAAAACTCTTACCAAAAGAAAGAAGGAAAATGAATACCACAATAGGAAAAAAATTGGTGAAAAACAGAAAGATAATTCACAGCAAATTTAAGAATATCTAGTTAATGCCTGATCTTCCTAATCATAGGGAGAGTTATTAAGAAGTTAATGCAGCAGCATAAGAAACCTCAACCATATTATTCAGTCTACCACTTAGAAGAAGTATGCCTTTCTGAAGTCCAGAAAAAGTACACAGGGCCTTTCACAGGCTTCAGGGTTTAGGCCCTCAGAGTCTACCACATTTAACTCCATTTGGGGAAATAAGGAGGGGGAAGGTGAGAACAGAAATGGGAACTGGAGGAAGAGTGGGCCAACGCTGGAGTGAGAGGAAATTCTCCAGTCTGTGTCAGGTTCCCTAGGAGCAGAGCCTGAGATGGGCACTCAAGTACAAATTTGTCATTGAGCTCTTAGGTAAAAATTGTTACCAAGTAACATTAGCAAAAAAAATAAGCTTAAAGAAAGTAGAAGGAAGTAATAAAGATTAAAGCAAATATTAATGAAATTGAGCATATAAAAACAAAATCAGAAGTTGATTCTTTGAATAGATTAACAAAATTGGAGATAACTCTCTAAAAAATCATAAAAAGTAGAAATAGCACATATTATACATTTTCAAACAGAATATAATAAAATCTAATAATAAAAACTGACAAAAGTTTAAACAAAATAAGAACACTAACTCACTAAGAATCAAACTCTGTTGAACAACTTTTATTTCAAAATGAAATTACAATAAACTGTGTGCTCTACAAATTCTAAAATATTATTACTCCTTCCAAGTGTTTTGCAAAGCAAATTTTTCAGAAGCATACACGGCCCCTCGTTTTCTTCCCATTTTATTTTGCTGCCTGGGGTTATAGTTAAAATAGCCTGTGTTTTTTATTTGTTCCATGTATTAAACTGTGATTTATTTCTTTGAATACTTTTACATACATCCATTTATTTCAAAACAACTGTTACACCTACTCTTTTATTTGTTTATCTAAAAGTTCACTTTCAGTTTCTGTTTCATAAATCCTACTTTCAAAGGCAATGAATTTTCCATTGATTATAGCTTTGGTTGTACCCTAGAAAACAGGCATTTTTAAACTTTGTTTCCAATTGTAAAATTAACACACTATTTTTGTAAATATTCAGTAATAAATGGCTTAAATGAGAAAGACCTGCTTTTTGTAATTCCATTCCCTACTGCATCCTCACTCCCTTAACTAATTTAACAGCTTGCTGAATATTTCTTTAAATCTTAGGCTATTAGATTATGTACATATAAAATAATTTCTTTTCAACAAAAATGGATTTATAACTTTAATATTTCCATAAAATTAGTTCCTTCCACTAAAGCATAATAATGGTAACTGCATATTAGTACATACAGACTTTTCTCAATAGTGACACAATGTTCAGTTGTATTGCATAATTTTATATACTCATTTTTTAAAGATTCATTTTATTTATTTGAAAGAGTTACAGATAGAGGGAGAGCCAGAGAGAGAGAGAGAGAGAGAGGTCTTCCATCCTCTGGTTTATTCTCCAAATGACCATAATAGCCAGAGCTGAGCTGCTCCGAAGCCAGAAGCCAAGAGCTTCTTCCAGGTCTCCCACACAGGTTCAGGGACCTAAGGACTTGGGCCATCTTCCACTGCTTTCTCAGGCCATAGCAGAGAGCTGGATCAGAAGTGAGGCAGCCAGGACTCAAACTGGCACCAATATGGGATGCCGGCACCACAGGCTGGGGCTTTACCTGCTGTGCTACAGCGCTGGCCCCATGTATACTCATATTCAACAAATTCATGGTTGACTGGTGTTTATTTGCAACTTTGGATATTACAAATATTGCTGCAAAGAATATTGATTCATGCCTCTTTGCACTCATTTATATAAGTATTTCTATAGGATGTATAGTTTTCTCATTATTATTCCATAGATATCAAACAAGGTTGCCAAGGTTGCAAACCCCATTATAAAACAGAATAAAAGAAATAAGAAGTATTAGCTTGACATGGTTTCATATAGTTTCAGGATAGATGATAGATGACAATGAAAGGCCCACAAGAGGAATACAGAGAGGGACCTGAGCAGAGTTTGGAAAAAAAAAAAAAAACTAGGGCCAGCACTGTGGTATAGCAGGTAAAGCCACCCCCTGCAACACTGGCATCCCATATGGACACCAGTTCAAGTGCCAGATGCTCCACTTTCAATCCAGCTCCCTGATAATCTGCCTGGGAAAGCAGCAGAACATAGCCCAAGTCCTTGGGCTTCTGCACCTATGTGGGAAATATGGAAGAAACTCCAGGCTCCTGGCTTCCATCTGGCCCAACCCTGGCTGTTGTGGCCACTTGGGGAGTGAACCAGCAAATGGAAGATCTCTCTCTCTCTCTCTCTCTCTCTCTAATTCTGCCTTTCACATAAACAAAATAGATCTTTATAAAAAAAAAAACTGAGTTGAAAGAAGGAAGATCTCAGGGTTTCTACAAGTATGAAACCAAATTTCTAAGTTTCAAAACGTTGAGTCACAGCAGATGGCCATCCATCCTACTGACTTCTCTCTCACTGGTTGGTGCAAACACTTTGCAAGCACACTGCTTTGACTCCTCTCCTAGTCAGTGTGGCTGCAGAGGAGGATCTGTGCATGTACCAGGGAGGTAAAACATGGGATTCAAACAAACCAGGAGAACTGCTTAGACCAGCTCCCAACTCTTGCTGCTACCAAGGGCAACTGGGCCCACCTGGAGTGGGGAGCAGAACAGCAAGTCAACACAACCAAGTAATCCTAATCCAAGAGCACAGAAGGAATAATAAAGAAAACAGTGAGTGATGAATTTGGAAGTGAAGATGAACCAGTTATTTTTCAAGAGTTCATATTTCCAAAAAATATTAAAAATAAAACAGGGGATTGGCATTGCCTATGAAGCCAACATCCCATATGGGAGCATAAGTTCAAGACCCAGCTTCTCTGCTTCCAATCCAGCTTCCCTAATATGCCTGGCACCTGCCACCTACATGGGGGACCTGAACAGTTTCAGGGTCCAGACTTCTGTGGCCAATTGAGGAGCACAGCAGTGAATGAAAGCACTCACTCACTCACTTTCTCTCTCCCCATCCCTCCGCGCTTCTGTCACTCTGCCTTTCAAGTAAATGAATCACTGTTTTCAAAAAGGAAAAATTAAACAGATAAACCAGTATTCTCTCAGGCTCAGCAGAGTCTTCCCTGGCTTACAGAAAGAAGCAGCAGCCGGGTACAGGCCAAGGTGGAATGAGAGATGATGGTGAGAAGGTAAACAGGTGCCAGACCACAAAGGGCCTCATGCATCACCCTGAAGAGTGACCACTCTCTCCAGGGTGCACTTGGGACTGGTTTGTGCCTTTTTAAACAAGGGAGTAGCATGATTACTCTAATTTAAGCTGCATTAAATCTCTGCCAGAACAAAGATGGGGCATACGTTAATTAGACTTAGAGTAATGAATGTTGTCTTAGTCCATTTGTGCTGTTATACCAGAATGCCTGAGACTGGGTAATTTAGAAAGAAGAGAAATTTATTCCTCACAGTTCTGGAGCTGGGAAGTCCAAGACCAAGGTGTCCACATGTGGCAACAGCATGAGAATTTTCTTGCTGTGTGCTCACGTGGACAGAAGAGTATAAGAGAACCTAATCCCTCACACCCTTCTGTAACCAACATTAACCCAGGCATGAGGGTGAGGCCTTATGACCTGAACACCTCCCAGAATGGTTGCACTGGGGATTAAGTTTCCAACATATGAATTCTGGGGGACACATTCAGACCGCAGCAGATGTAAAAACACCACAGAATGCCCCCCAAAGTGGACTATTTCCAGGTATTAACCACAATGACACATCCATGAACACCTGTGAGTTCAGAGCCTGAGTTGGCAGTGCTGTGCAGAGTGGAACAGAGGGGCAGCTCAGTAAGCCCTACCCAGCAGGTAATTCTAGGTGTGATCCCAGGACCTAAAGAAAAGGCTGACATTTATCAAAAAAATCTTGGAGCTGTGAGTAGTGAGTCAAATCAGGGTACAACCAGGGGACTCACTGTGAGCCTGTCACTGTGCCAACACATTATATGTTTTTATCTCATTTAATCCTCAGAGCAAACTCATAAGGATCCTGGGGTTTTTTTTAATTTAATTTTTAAAAAGGACCTTACAATTGGGAAGATTTGAGGCTTTCAGAGGTTAATTAGGCTCATTAGTGGGATCAGAAGACTCATACTGACTCCTCTGTGCTCCCCAAACCTGCACAGCCCTGTGTGTGAGGAAGGGCAGAGCTACGGCTCAGCAGAATACATCCAAAGCAGTTCTGCCCAGCAGTGGCCCACACAGAGCTCAGAGGCTGCCCTGTGGGGCTTCTGCAGGAAGAGCGAGTCCTATCTCCCTTCTGCGTGGTCATCTGTCCACTCTTCCCTTCAGTCCTTCCCCTGGCAGGACCTGGTGGGAGCTCTCGTGCTCTCTTGTGATCATCCCTGTTCTCAAAATGATACCAATCCCTGCTGCCACTCACATGGGGTCCCTCTCAGCTGCCACGACACAGCACAGAAGGACCCCTCTCCACCTTCTCTTAGGCGCCCAAACAAGGGGTTTGGATTTATAGTTCCTTGCAGGAGAGTTGCATAGGACATTGGAATTGGAACCATCTTTTGTCTTTCCAGCATCATCTTTGAGGGGAAAAGATGTTGTGGAACCAATAAAACACTTGACAAAATTCTACCATGTCGCCTTGAATGAGTCACCCACTCACCTGACATACAGCTGCCTCTCTGGTTCCTAATGTGGCTCAATTTTACACATGGGGTTTCTGGCTGCCTTGGGAATGGTCCTGTTGGGTAAATCCTGTTAGTGCCTGCATGGCTCCCACCCTGTGAACTGACTCTCATGGGTCAGGCACAGCATGGGTCACACCCAACACCCCTCATGCTGACCTGGCCCATCCTTGACCCTGCTTTGGCCAAGTCCTGTGGTGCCCACCCAAATCCCCACTCCCCACCAAACACATGCAGACACTCCTCACAAGAGGCCCCAGCCACCAGGAATGGGGATTTTAAGATGGGACTTGGGCAGCAAGTTCTACTCAAGACAGAGGAGGAATTTAAGAAGTCAGAACACATGGGACCAAATGCCAGGGGCAACAACTGAAATACAGAGGAAGTGGAGGGGACGGAGCCAGGTCCAAGGAGGGACAGAGGCAGGGGAGGGACTAAGCAAAGTTCCCTTCATGGACCAGCACACAGAAGGGTCATGAGACAGCTCTGAAAGCTTAAAGGGCACAGGGAGGGCTGAGTACCAACAGTCAGACAGTCTCAGGAATAAGGTATGAGCCCCTGGACTCTGACCACAGAGGGGTCACGGGTGCCCAAAACCATTGCCAAGGCTGGCACTGCCGCTCCTCCCACCTGAGTCCCCAGACCTGACCCCACTGCACGTTCTGGAGCAAAAATCAGCACCAAGAACCTGCAAGAGCAGGACTCAGGAATGGGGCTGGGGGTGGGGGGGGAATGCTCAAAGTTCACCCCATGGAAGGAAACTGGTTCAGGGAAGCAAGGAGGCCGGCCCACTGCCTCAGCCTCCACCAGCCCGTTCACTGTGGTCCAGTTTGCAGGCAGCCTCAGGGATTCATGGGACCAGAGCTCAGACAGATCTCACAAACCAAACTTGGGTGGGCTCTACTGGAGCCACCTGCCCTGCTTGCCAGGGACTTCAACCCCCACGTTCATAAAAATTTACTACATAGAGGAGGTGAAGGGACTGGGGAGGCTGGAGGAGGGGGAGGCGACACAACAATCATAAGGAAAAGGGGATTTTGGAGGAGCTACTGTGGGGCCAGCACTACATTCACACAGCAGCAGGGAGGTGGGGGTGAGTGTCTTTCTAAAGCCTGAACTGACAAGGTCATTCAGAGGCTAGGCTCTCTTGGTGGCTCCCTACAGCGGTCAAGGTTAAGTCCAATGCTGCAAGGAAGCTTACAATGTCCCCACCTGTCTTTCCGATCTCATCCCCACCAGCCCACACGCCAGCCTGCTCTCTGCCTTCCAGTCTGTTGGGCTCTAGACTTACTTTCACCTATCGTTTCGCCATTTTCTTTTTTCACTTTGTGTGGCATCAACATATGGCTGTGTCCACGTGTTTTAGTTTATACCTGACAATTTGTATGCATCATCGCATGTAGTCCTGCCAACAAATCTATGACCATGGACAATTAGATCCTTTCTATGATAAAAAGAAACCTGAGGCTGAGCAGTTAAGTAACTTGTTTAAAGTGATCACTTGTGCTCAGTTGTGCTCCCACACCCCCACCAGGCCTCCCACCAGTCAGCTCCAAAGGCAAAAGCAACCACAGGCAGGCCTCTCAGTCTAGCGGCTGGGACCTCAGAAATACTGGGTGCTGGGAGAAAAGGGAGGCCAGACCTGTGGATGACAGGCGAGACTGGCCTGTGCTAGCCAACCCATCCCAATTTGCCCAGGACGCTCCAGGCTTCAGCAGCCAAAATCCCACACCCCAAGAAAACCCTCAGGCCTTGTTTTAAAACCAAAAGTTCTGCATCCCAGGAGTATATGCCCCTGAATCCCAAGCAAATGGAATTGATTAGGCCCCTAACACAGGGCAGGTTTTCCACCCATCAGATGAGACGGCTGAAGATAGGCAGGGCTCTAGGGCAAGCGGCATTTAAGCAGTAATTCAGATCAGCCTGTGAGACATTCTTCCAGGCACAGCAACACCCAGACATGGGGATGAGGGGGAAAGGTGTCCCCACAATGAGCAATGCCTGGCCAGGATCAGGCTGGAAAAGGGAAGGACAGGGCCAGAGGGGAAACTCAAGTTCAAAATTCCAGGGTTGTCTCATTTGCATTTATATCCCTGGTCCCTAGCACAGCCCCTGGCACACAGCAAAGCTCAGCGTATATGGAATACAAGAGGGTAAGTCTATCAGACTTCAAGTTTCATCATGAGGCTTCCTACCACCAGCAGGACCCAGCTCAGTGGAACAGCTGCTAACAGACGAGTGGATCCATTGGAGAAGATGCAAGGGGCCAGGGTGGAAAGACCATTTGAAACAGGTTTGTGCTGGAGCTACAGTGAGTGGGAGCTCTCCGGCAGCCCTCCAGAGCCCTCTGTGCACTGCTGGTTCCAGAGGAAGAGACCGCCGGCTCAGGATCCAGCCACTTCTCTTAGGGGAGCCTTGGACAAAATACAGCCAAGAAGGCAAGGCTTTCACAGAGGACTTCTCCAAAAGCCTTCCTTGTGAGAAAGTCTCCATCATTAGCCAAAATCGAAGACTAGTAAGCAGGGTTTCCGTTGGGCAATCGCTTATAAAAAGGGCTTTTTGCTGTAATTATTCCAGCAGCTACAGGCGGGGATCTGTACAGGCAGGCCTGTGGAGCAGCAGCAGCGCCATCGTGTGGTTATTTTGAGAACACCACCGAACTGTGCTTGCCTTCCCTGGGTGTGTGCAATCCAGCTGCTGAGAAATCACAACGTTGGAGGTCTTCCTAAGGATATCTGACTCCGTGTTTAACAATTTGACCCATTTCTCAACCATTATAAACATAAGGAAAACATAAAATAAATCCCCCGATTCATTGTGGATTTGTGTTTCCAGAAAAGTCAGATTCCCAGAGAAAACGTACATTTGCTGACTTTCCAGGATGCAATGTGCAGGTGCAGACTAGAGAATGGCTGCATTCCACAAGTTTTCCATCCTCTGCCTTTGGAGGCCTTTCTTGCTCATAAAAGGAAGGAGGACTGGAAGAGGGCAATCGACCTAATGGTTAAGATGCCAGTTAGGATACCCATGTCCCATGTTTGTTTTCAAATCCTGGCTCCAGCTTCCTGCTAGTGAGGACCATGAGAGGCACCAGTCATGGCTCAAGTAGCTGAGTTCCTGCCATGTGAGAGGCCTGGATTTAGTCCCCCTCCCAGCTTTTGCCTGGCTGCAGACATTACAGGCATTTGGGGAGTGAGAAAGCAGACGGGAATGTTCTCGTGCTCTCTCACTCTCTTTCTTTCTCTCTCTCTCTCCTACTCTCAAATAAATAAATAAATAAATTTTATAACAAAAAAGGAAATACAAATTTTTGGACTAAATGGTTTGCTCACTTAACAAACAGTCATTGAATGCCCAGTGAGGGCTGTGCCCTGTATGTGGTGCTGTAGGTACAACAATGAAGAAAACAAACACGGTTGTACCTGTCATGCTGCTTCTGGTCAAGTGGGTTAAATGACATAAAGTCAAATAACCACTGAGCTACTACTACCAGAAAGTGCTAGAAAAGGACGTGGGGGTTATGAGCTGTGTGTCATGGAGCAGGGAGTATGATTTAGTCCTCGGGGTCAAAAAAGACTCCTCCTGTGGTTTCTAAGCTGCAAGCCCCAAGTCTGCATTCTCCTGCAGGAGACTTAGAGAAAATCAGCTTTCACGCTTTGCATCAATAAGTCTGATAGAAGTTGATTGCCGAGAACAATAGGATCTGCATCGACCCCTGTATTGGCCGTGTTTCATCCCGTGCCCTCTCACCTCCCCCCACACACACAACACACATATGCACAAGTGTTCAAGTACACATAGATACATCCACACAAGTATACATCCATCCATACCTACATCCATACAAGTATATGTGACGAGCAGAGGAGAACTGCAGTTGGATGGAGTCGTGCTCAGGTGGGGAAGAGCTGAAAGGCTAAGAGGAAGCCTTATCTCCGAGGTTCAGGCAAGCTGAGTCTGTAGAACAGCAACTGGGGCAGCAAGTGGCCAGCCTGAGCCCCCGGAGGAAAGGAAGGTGGGATCACAGCTCAAGACAGTTGGAAGACTTCATAGGTGCAGAAATTCAGACCTGAAAGGGATCTTACAGCTCACCTCCTCCTGAGGTTTGAAGGACGGTGATAGTGCGCATGTGTGTCCTGGAGCCAGATGTGGCTATGGCGTGACTTGCCAAATTCACTTCCCTGGGAAGCTCAAGGTTGGGTCTCATCCCCATGACTGGGCTCCTACCCCTGAAAGCCCTGCTCTCTCCATACTGTGTGATAGCAGATCCTTTTGCCAAATACCACTGGCTGTTTCTGCAAAGCAACTCAAAATTCAAGCTTTTCAATTTGTATTAATGTTGTAAGGAGTACATTTTAGCATGCTCATTTTCCATGCTGAAACAAATTGTTAAATAAATAAATCGGTGGAAGTGTATAACTCATCCTTATAGAAGGATACCAGCTGGAAACAGCATTGTGGGATAGCAACTTAAGCTGCCACATATGAAGCCAACATCCCATGTGAGCACCAGCTCAAGTCTTGACTGCTGCACTTCCAATCCAGCTCCCTGTTAATGTGCCTGGGAAAGTAGTAGAACATGGCCAAATTACCTGGGCAACTGCCATCGATGTGAGAGACCTGGATGGAATTGCAGGCTTCTGGCTCCAGCCTGGCCCAGCCCCAAACGTTGCAACTGTTTGAGGAGTTAACCAGTTGATAGAAGATTTCTCTCTGTGTCTCTCCCTCTCTCTCTTTATAACTCTGCCTTTCAAATAAATAAATACATACATCTTTTTTTAAAGGAAGGAAACCAAATAATACAAGTGTAAGGAAACATTGAAACAAAAAGTCACCATTAAGCAAAGACAGCACAAGTACCGTGAGCAGGATACGTCTTGAACATGAACAGAAAAACCGTAAGTTAACAGTAAGAAGAAAGGTGGCAGACACCACCCTTCCTGAGAGGTTAACATCTCGAGTAATGAGACAGCAACATCAGTGATACCATGTTCTGAGAAAGGCACAGCATCACTTCTGTGGCAACCTTGCCAAAACTGTATAATCTCAGTCGAGTCACAGAAAAACACCTGACAAACCCAAACTAAGGCTCACTCTGCAAAATAATTGACAAGCACTCCTCAGAAGTGTCAAGGTGGGGCCAGTGGTGTGTAGCAAGTCAAGCCACTGCCTGCAATGCCAGCATCCCATATGGGCACCCATTTGAGTCGTGGCCACTCAACTTGCAATTCAGCTCCCTGTTAATGGCATGGGAAAGCAGCAGAAGATAGCCCAAGTGCTTGTGTCCCAGAAGAAGCTCTTGTCTCCTGGCCTCGGCCTGAGCCAACCCCAGCCGTTGTGGCCATCTCCCCAGATGGAAGATGTGTGTGTGTGTGTGTGTGTGTGTGTGTCTCCCTCTAACTTTTTTTAAAAATAATGAAAATAAATTTTATTTCAAAATGGAAACATCACTAAACAAGCATACACATTAAAACAATAAAATTTATAATTCCATTAATTTTTTTTCTTTTTGCATAGGACATCTTTACACTATAGAATCCATGCCATACAAAATACATACAAAGTTTCATCTGAACAAGCCACGGACAGATTGGGAACAGTACAAGTGTATACTTCACGGTAGTTATCCAGGAAAGATGAGAAGTGGCCTTCGGATGTACGGTGGGTGCTGGGGGGAAAAGAAAATAAGAGAAGAAAAGAAAGAGTTCCCGCAGAAAAGGAAACTTGAGCTTGATGGAAATGGTCTCAGACACTTGCACTCTGCCTTGGTATGCTGGCAAACAATTCCAGAGAAGCTCCACCATGATGTGAGATGGGAAGGGTTCTCAGGGAGCAGACCCCAGCGCATGTACCCAAAACACCCACACAACACAACTCTTTCAAATAAATAAATAAATCTTTTTTTTAAGTGTCAAGGTAGGGTGGGCACCATGGCATAGCAGCTTAAACCACTGCTTGGGATGCCCACACCTCATATCCAAGGGCCAGTTTCAGTCCCAGACACTCCACTTCCAATCCACTTCCTACTGATACATCCTGGAAGGCAGCAGATGATGGCTGTTAGTGCCCCTGTCGCCCACATATGAGGCTCAGATGGAATTCTAGAGCGCTGGCTCAGTGCAGCTGCTGCAGACATTTAAGGAATGAACCAGAGGATGGAAAAAATCCCTCTCTTTCTCTGTGTGCGTGTGCACGCGCACATGTGTGAGTCTATCTGCTCTCCCACCCCGACTCTGCCTTTCAAGTAGATGAAAATAAATAAGCTGAAAAGTCTGAGGCACTCTCATAAATTAGAGAAGACCAAGAAGACAGGACAATTAAATAAACAATGAAATACCAGAGCGGATCCTGGTCAAGGGAAAACTAGTGAGAGTCAGCGTCAGTTCTACTGAGTTCCTGTGTGGTTTGGACACGACTGGGTGTGTCCCCAGGGGCCCATGGGCTGCAAGTTTGCTCCTCAGTGTGGCAGTGCTGGGCGCTGGGAGAACTTTTAGCAGGTGGTGCCTGGGGCACAGCATTGAGGGTGCTGCCCTGGGAAGGCATCCACTGGTCCCCAGGACTGAGTTACTAGTCCCTACAAGAACACCTATTTATAAAAGACTGAGAATGGCCCCTCACATTCTGGCTTCTTGTCTAGCCATGTGATCACTCCCTGCCTCATGCAGTTTCACCAGAATGACACCTGCCATGGGAGGTGGCCCTCAGCAGAGAGCAAACAACAGAGCCAGCTGATGCTGGACTTTTTGCCTCCAAAACTGTGAGCTAAATAAGCCTCGCCTCTTTGCTACATCAACAGAAGAGAGATTAATGCAATTAGTTATGAAAAAAAATCTATGGAATCAATTCAAACAATATAGAAGTGTACAAAGTAGAAGAGCTCTCCCAAAGTCGCCTTCCTACAGGTAATCACTGTTAACAGTTTAGTGCATTTTATAGTTACAAGAAATAAAAATAAAGACATATATTTACGTATCCCTTGTGCATACACATGAATGGAATACTACTGTGTACATAAATATTATGTATAATATATATTTCTGTAACACGCTATCTTTACTCAACAATATATTTTGAGTAGTTTTTCAGGGATATCTGCTTTCTTCTTTTCCATGGGTATATAATATTCCTCTACAATAATTTATTTTATTTATTTGAAAGACACAGAAATAGAGACAGATAGATATCTCCCATCTGCTGGTTTACCTCCCAAATATCTAGCAACAATAGCCAAGGGCTGGGTCAGACCAAAACCAGAAGCCAGGAGCACAATACATATCCCCCAAGGGGGAGGCAGAGACCCAGCTACCTGCTGCTCCTAAGATACACATTAGCAGAAAGCTGAAACTGATAGCAAAGCCAGGACTTGAACCCAGGCACTCCAATATAGGATGCAGGTATCCCAAGCAGTGCCTTAACCACTGTCCAAAATGCCTGCCCCTGCTCCACTTCCAACCCAGCTCTCTGCTATGGCCTGGGAAAGCAGTAGAAGATGGCCCAAGTCCTTGGGCTCTTGCATCCACGTGGGAAACCCGGAAGAAGCTCCTGGCTCCTGGCTGTTGGCTTCAGATCAGTGCAGCTCCAGCTGTTGCAGCCATCTGGGGAATGAACCAGCAGATGGAAGACCTCTCTCTCTGTCTCGACCTCTCTCTGTAACTCTGTCTTTCAAATAAATAAAATAAATCTTAAAAAAAAAAAAAGCCTGCCCCTATTTAACCAATTCCAAATTTGCCTCCAATTATTTCCTATCATAAATGATACTTTTTAAATAAGCCATGTATTGTGGCCAGTGCCATGGCACAGTAGGTTAATCCTCTGCCTGTGGCACCAGCATCCCATATGGGTGCCAGTTCTAGTCCCAGCTGTTCCTCTTCCAATCCAGCTCTCTGCTGAGGCCTGGGAAAGCAGTAGAAGATGGCCCAAATGCCTGGGCCCCTCCACCCACATGGGAGACTGGGAAGAAACACCTGGCTCCTGGCTTCAGATCAGCATAGCTCCAGCCATGGTGACCATTAGGGAGTGACCCACCAGAAGGAAGACCTCTCTCTGTCTCTCCCTCTCACTGTCTATAACTCTACCTCTCAAATAAATAAAATCTTAAAAAAAAAAAAAAAAAGATAGAGTCTCAGTGTTTGAGTTGAGTCCAAGAAGACTTTACATCTTGATCATACTTCCACTAACACTGAATGAAAGTGTCTATTTCTCTGTCCTAACAAGTAATAAACATTTTTAAATTTTTTCAGCATACTGGACAAAACATGAATTATTGATTCTTTTCCATACGCAAATGTCACTCCAAAGCTTCTTCCCCTCTACAAAGGAATCAAGGTTGTCTTCAATGAATTTAGTCTCTCCACTTGATGGCCAAGTTACCAAAGCTGTCTGGTAGCAGCCAGGTTCCAGAAGGGCCCCTAACAGCTCCTGTGCACAGTGTCCGTGTCCCTGTGTAGCACCTTCCCACACTGCATGATGGTTGGTCTGTGTGGCCAAGAGAATGTGACAGCTGTGAAGGAATACAGCTTCTAAGCTTGGCTCATAAAAAGCCATGTGGCTTCGCCTTGTTCTCCCTTGATCACAAGCCCTGTTGGAAGCAATGGCTATGTGACACTGATACCTAGGCCCCCTCAGAAGGCCTCATCGGTCCTGCTTAATGAAGAACTGAGACTTGTGCTGACAGCAATGTAAGGTTGCCATTTTTTTTTTTTTTTTTTTTTTTTGGACAGGCAGAGTGGACATGAGAGAGAGAGACAGAAAGGTCTTCCTTTTTCCGTTGGTTCACCCCGCAATGGCCACTGTGGCCGGCATGCTGCGGCTGGCGCACCGCGCTAGTCCGAAGCCAGGAGCCAGGTGCTTCTCCTGGTCTCCCATGTGGGCGCAGGGCCCAAGAACTTGGGCCATCCTCCACTGCCTTCCCGGGTCACAGCAGAGAGCTGGACTGGAAGAGGAGCAACCGGGACAGAATCCGGTGCCCCAACCGGGACTAGAACCCGGGGTGCTGGCGCTGCAGGCGGAGGATTAGCCTATTGAGCCATGGCACCAGCCTAGGGCGCCATCTTGAAAGCAGTTAGTCCAGCCCCAGTCAAGCCTTTGGATGACTGCAATCCAAGCAAACATTTGAAACATGCAACCTCATGACAGACACAAAATTTAAAACCACCCAGCTAAGCCACCCAAAGATTCCTGATGCTCAGAAACTGTGGGGGAAATAAACACTTTTTGCTTTAAGCCACTGAGTCAGGGAGTAAATTGTTATGCAGCAATCGGTAACTAACACCCTCTGAGCCTCACGTTCCTCATGGTAAGGTAGGAATAACAACGCTAACAAGATCGCCTGCTTTATGGACAGAAGGTAGGCGAAGCACCTACCACCTGCTGGCCCAGGAGCAGGGCTGACTTTCCTCTGTCTCCTTGGCAGGGCCTGTGACAGGCAAGCAGGTCAGACCAAAAGGAGAGGAATGGTCTCAGTCTCAGTGCTTTTGACCTTTTCATTTAAAATACATGTCAAATCAGCTTCTACTTCATTTACAGACATTATTCGGGGAACAAAGCAGGGAGTGAACTTTGTGGCAGTGTGCTTCCTGCCCTTTTGTGTGATGAAATTACAGTGGCAAGCAGTTCACAGTGGTCACTTGGAGCCCAGCAAGGGGCAAGCTAGTGAGGAGGGCCAAGGAGAGCACGTCTTAGTGTATATGCCAGGACAGGAAGCCACACCTTTGTTTCCAGGAAATGTGGACATATATAGCCAAAAAAAATAAATGGTGCTTTCCTTCTCAGCTGATGGAGGTCCCATGAGTGGACAGAGCCTGCTGGTGGTGAGGGTGAACAGAGAGAAGCCCAGAGCCACGAAATCACTGGGCATGCTGGTTCCCCAGTGAATACTGAGGTTGTTCCTTGAGCTGGGAACATGGGACCAACTGAGTGCTCCTTACCCATTGAGTGGACCACGCTCTGCCAGGCCTGATCAGGACAGGCCAACTTGGGGCATCCTCACTGGAGCGTCCACTGACAACCAGGCAGGGCTCCTTCCAGACCACAGGCAGATTCTATGGACTCCAACTAGCGCTAATCTCTACACTGCCATCTGGTGGTCATAATCAGAAACTGCAACTTTCCCAAAGGACAGTCATGCTGTTTCTTTCTAGTCTTCCTTGCCCAAGCACTTGAGCAAATTTGCAGGAATGAATCTGTCTGAGTCAATTTGGCTGATGTAACAAAGTACTATAAGCTGGGTGGCTTCTAAGCCAAAGCTGATAATCTGAGACCGGGATTCCAACATGGAATAGCCTTGGATGCTGTTGTATTAGTATTTGCCCTCATTTCACTTTTTTTATTAATTTATTTTATTTATCTGAAAGGCACAGAAACAGTTTTCCCATGCACTGATTCACTCCTCAAATACACGTAACAGCTAGGACTAGGCCAAGCCAAAGCCAGAAGCCCAGACTCAACTCAGGTCTCTCACGTGGGTGGAAGGAACCAAACTACTTGAGAAGGAAGTTGACGTTTCTGTACACACAAGAAATGTGTACAGCCACACACCTCCATCAGGGTTCATGCACTCAAGCAGTGGGTTCTTTGGGCACCATCTGCCATCTCCTTTCCAACTTCCAGAACTTTCCTGAAATCTCTCTCCCTCTAATGTTCTTCCTCCCCCTCACAGTTCACTGTTTAGAAAGCTTTAGATTGCATTTAATAGGAAGAGCAACCCTGATTAGTTCAACTAATAAGAAAGTATTTGTACTTATATCAAAGAAGGTAAGATGGGCTTCAGGGTCAGCTGGATCAAGCTGGATCCAGTTCTTCAGCCCCACTTCACAATACCCTAGGTGGTGCCCACCTCTGTGTGTTGCAAGAGAATGGCAGAGACTGGAGAATGGGACAAGACCCAAGATCTCAATGGATCACATAGTTTACCAAGCCAGATAGGGCCTTGTGATAGGTAGGTGCATGCCTCCACTCACCCAAAAGATGGCCACATTCTAACCCCCAGAACCTGTGATGGTGTTACATTGCATAAGGCAGATGCGATACCATTCCTCATTTGATAGATAGTAAAACATAAATAAAGAACAAATACAGAGACTCGCCCAAGGTCACGAAACTAGAAACTTCAACATTTGGTGGAACTACAACTTCATCATTTATAAAGCTAGAAGCTTCATCATTTCACCCTGAAAGTGGCCTATCCTTGTCAGAAGAAGGAAGAGAAGCAGGAGGCACATCCCAATTTGAGTGGAAAGAAACATTCTTCTCAAGGGAAATGGAACTTCCGTTGGCCCTGGGGTCTGGGATTCTGGCTGTCACTCAACAATGTCCAATGTGTGACCATGGGTAATGGGCTCCTTCCAAGCCTCAGCTTCTTTCACTGAAGCTCAGGAACCCACAGTAGCATGCCCATGTGTGTGAAAACAGTGAATGCCAGAATCAGGACCCAAGTCAAGATCAACAAGCTTTCCTTGCTGGAAAGCCCTGAGCCCTGGATCCTGTGGCCTGGGACTGGAAGAACCTCCAGTAGAAGCCAACCATGCAACCAACATGGAGGCTAGAAGTCAGGCCCTGGAGAAAAGCTGGCTGGGGTAAGCCAAGCATTAAATAAGGGGCTGAGGTTTAGAATGGGAACTGGATGGGGAGCCAAATTATGAATGGAGGATACAGACAGTGCCTAAAACTGAGGACCACAGGATCAACCAATGGACTACAGCCTGGAAGAATCCTGGAGGAGGCGTGGATTGAGAGCAGCTGCCCAGGCTGGCCTGGAGGAACTGCCCTTTCCACCTTGTATGGGGCGTTGCCATCTCTCAGCAACCACCACCAACTGCTGCACTCAGAAGCAACCCTGGCCATTTAGAAGTCCAGAAAACTCCCTCTGGCTCCAAGGCCTTCCTTCATTCATTCCTTGATGCAATATTTTCAGGCCAGCCATGCTGCGGCCTTTTGTTGGACACAGGATCGCTGGAATGGTTGCAGGAAACTCAGATGCCATGTCCCTGGGGAATGCAAGGAAGAAGGAACTGTGGGGTCCTCTAGGGATGTGGCGCTGCCCAGTTGGGGGCTTCCTGAACTCTTCACGTGACATTAACATTTGGGAACAAACCAGCAGACTTGTGCAGGATGGAGCGGCAGGAAATTCTCTCACCCTGCTGGGGTTTTTGGAACTACACAATACACTTGATTGAAAGTCTGTTTTAGAAGCTTATTTTTTTTTAACATTTAAGAATTAAAGCAATAATGTCCCCATTTTGGCTTCTCTGTGATTATGTCCTTTGTGTCCTGTTTACTATTTAGTAACAAATGTTCTAAAAATTACAATTTATGATATCTGTGCCAAAGGAGATCAAAGAAGGGAGAAAGAGGGAGAGGGAAATGAACGTGCAGTGAGCACCTACTTCGTGCTGGCCTAAGGGCACAATGTCCAATATCTGAGGCCATTCTCACCAGGACCCCAAAAGGAAGACCCAGCATTAATCCTCCTCTGACAAATGAGGAATTTACAGATCCGAGAAGTGAAGAGAGAGCTGCCACCCAACAACAGGACACTTGACGCCAAGGACCCTTCCTCCAGTAAGCGGGTCTCCTGCGTTGGGCATGGTTCCTGGCAGCTCTTCCAGTCTGCCCGGCCAGGCTCTGGACGTGGTGCTGTGCTTCCTGTAAGGGCCCAGTGATGGAGGAGGAGTCCAGCTTTTTTACCCACAAAGGAGAGGGAAACAGCCTGAGAAGCAGGATTTTGATGTGCAAGGTCCCCACTCTGGGACAGGAGGGAGGTGGCTGAGACAAGATTTAAATTCTAGCAACAGTGCTGTCCTGGGCCTGGTTGTCTCGCTGTAGCCCCTGGAGGCAGGTGTCCTCGTACATCTGTCCTACTGTCTACCTGGGAGACTTTCAGTGAGCCACCTCTCCATTCTGAGCCAGAGAGTCCCTTCCAATAAAATGAGACCAGGGCGATGATCTCCTGCAGGGACTGGAGTGATTAAATTAGAAGTTGAGCACAGGAGTTTCTGAATTCTTTCCTGCATCATGTCCACAGAAGTGGCCAATAACATGATGTTCTATGCTGGGACCACCCTGGTATAGGGCCCAAAAGAGGATGGCTGCAGTCTGTGTCCTAGATGGCAATGTGTCCTAGAAGTTGCGGTGTGAAGATGTGATTTTGCTTTACGATTCATAGCCTGATTTTATGGGCAGATGCCCAAAGCTGAAGGACTGGTATAGTAACAACTCCACTGCCTACTGAACAGGCTTTGGTTTGCAAATCCACACACACACACACACACACACATGCCCATTTTCCCATATACTCATGTACCCACATCCTCATACACAAGCACACACATCTCCACACACATACTCACATACTCATGCATGTGTATACACCCATGAACACATAGCATACACATAAATATCTGCACACCCACATGCACATACTCACACATGTACACACATGCACATATGCACACTGACATATACACACAGCCCACAACCTGCTCATATCTCAAAACTCCTGCAAGCACAAAAGGGTGTCAGCAAGGAGCGATGAGAAAACAGAGGCCTGGGCTAGGAGTCTGGAGCCCAGCATCTAATCCTGACTGGACTACTCACCCCGTTCTGGAGCTCAGAATCAGAAAACTGCTCACCATGGGCCAGGCTTCTGTTCCCTTAGGTTTGATGAACTTCTCGCCAGTGTCAACCTGCAAGGTGTAGCCTCAAAGCTACCTTAACTGGCAAGTCCAGCTCATCTCTGATCACACCCAAGGCAACTGCAGGCATGGAGGCTCTCTTCTGGAAGAAGCTGCAGAGACAGTATTGTTTTCCAAGAGCTAAATACAAGTGTTACCAGAGAAGTCAGGGTTCTTGTCTTTGCACAAGAAAGAATTCAGGCGTGAGACAGAGAGTAAGTGGAAAGCAAAATAGCAAGGTTTATTAGGGTAGGGACATCCATAAGAACAGATGGGCACCTCTCCGGACAGAACCTGAGAGAGAGTGTGCCCAGTCACTCAGACTGGGGTAGAGCGAGGTTACATGGTTGAGTGGAGGCACCTGGGCACGGCAGGCGGGCAGAGCTGAAAGCGCAGTCCGGTTGAGGCTGAGGGTTTTTAAGGGGATGGGTCCTGCCTTCCCGCCTCTTCTCCTCCTGGAACAAAGGACTTTTTGGATGTAAATATGAACAACTCCTTTCTGAGTTTCCCCCCTGAAGTTATCAGACAGGGGGAAGCCTGGCTGGTGTCACCCTGGTTAGAGGAAGGATGGTTATCCAGTAGAAGGGGCAGGATACTGGGCTGCACCTGGAAGGTTATCGGGATGACTTTGAGATGCAGATGCTGGACCTAGATGTCAATGTCTTAGGCCTTTGTCCCACACACATAAGCTCATTTCTGACTTCCTACCTAACACAAGCAGCTTCTTGACGCCACAGAGCACCCTCAGGCAATTCCTCTACTCCTCATTTATTCAGTTATTCAAGGGAAAACATCAGCTGGGACCACTGTGAGTTCAGCCACTGGAGACATGCAGTATACAGTAGGCCCAATTCCTTCCTACCTGCAATGCCAGCTGCACCTCATTTCAGTCCCCTAACCCACAATCAGAATCAAATTATGTGCCTTGCCCACTGTGGTAAGAACTAGATCAACACGTAGAATGTGCTTTATAAACTAAAAATACATCAACAAGTGTTCATAGCAGGTTTATCTACAATAGCCAAAAACTGAAAATAACCTAAATGCCCACCAACAGGTGAATGATTAACTGTGGTATGTCCATATGCTGGAATATTGGTCAGCAATAGCAGGAAACAAACTACTGATACCCACAACACGATGGAGCCCACAATAATTACGCCAAGTGAGATTAAAAAAAATCAGACAAGAAAGAATACATGCTGTGTTATTCTATTTATACAAAAGTCTAGGAAAAATGCAAATTAATTTTTTATGCAAACTGATTTATTACAAACAGAAAATAAGTGAGTGGCTGCCCAAATGAGGATAGGGAAGTGCAGAGGGAGAGAGAGATTTAAAAAGTCTCCAGGAAACTCCTGAAAGTAATGGATGACTATGAATAGAACTGTCCCCCTCAGAATTCATATGTTAAAGTCCTAATCCCTGAGGTCAGCACTGTGGCATAATGGGTTAAGCCTCTGCCTGCCTTACTGGCATCCCATATGGGCATGTTCCACTTCCAATCCAGCTCCCGGCTAATGGCCTGGGAAAGCAGTGGAAGATGACTCAAGTACTTGGGTCCCTGCACTCATGTGGGAGACCCAGAAGAAGCTCCTGGTTCCTGGCTTCGGATCAGTGCAGCTCTGGCCACCGCGGCCATCCTGGGAGTGAACCAGCGGGTGGAAGACCTCTCTGTCTCTACCTCTCTAACTCTGTCTTAAATAAATAAATAAATAAATCAAAAAAAAAAAAAAAAGTCCTAACCCTTAGTACCTCAACAAGGACCAGATTTAAATATATGGTATTTAAAGAGGTATTTAAGGTAAAATGAGGTCATAAGGGTGATGGGAATCCAATAGGACCTGTATTGTTATAAGGAAAAACGAGGACACAGACACACAAAGAGAAGACTTCTGAGGATACAAGGAAGCAATATCCACCTGCAAGCCAAGGAGAGTGGCCTCAGAAGATTCCCAAACCTGCCAACAGCTTGCTAAGACGCCTAGTCTCCAGAACTAAGGCAACAAACTTCAAGGCTTCAAACCACCTAGCTTGTGTCACTTTGTTACAGTGGCCCTAGCAAAACTGCCTGGTAGATCTGTTCCTCCTCTGCATTGTGGTAATGGTATCTTAGGTATATACATATGTCATAACACATCAAATTGTAGAATTTAAATGAATACAGTATGTATGTCAATTACCCCTCAATAAAACTGTTCTTCAATTCCACTATCAAGTTATTATTTTAGATTAATTAATCAAGCATTCAACCAGGCCCCACACCAAGTATTTTCCCCAGCACTGGACCATGTCCCAGACAGGGGTAAGGGCTTTCCCATTGTCATGCAGAGGGCCAATCAGCATAGCCAGAGCCCAGCAGTGGCCTCCTGACTCCTGTCCAGGTTCCTGCATCTTGACCTGGCCTGCACCTTTGAGCCAGCTTGGGAAGGTCTTTAAATTTCCCAAACTTGGGTTACCCCCATCAGTTAAATCAGATTACCTGAGAGTGAGACCCAGGTCTGAGTAGATTTTGAAGGTCTGCATGTGATCCCAGTGTGCTTCCAAGATTAAGCAGCCACTGCTTCACCCCCTCCCTGCTAGGCAGCCTACCTTAGAGAAAAAGGCTTCCTATAGCAAGCACCTCACTGAGCCCAGCCAGGCACACTGATATGCTCACCTGCACTGATTGGGAAACCTAATTGCTTTAAGACTCTGTGCAGAGCCAGCCAGGACTTAATCATTCCACTCACATCAAAATATTTACTCCAAATAGTCATTACCACCTGGAAGGGGCTTGCAGGTAGCTGAGGAAGAGGGGAGGCAAGGCAGCAGGGTTCAGCACACCCTGTGAGTGAAACAGGCTATTTGCAGAGGCTGCCGTCCCTGTCATCCAATGCTCAACTATCCCCCAAGAGATTTCTTGAGTTAAAAGTGTTTGCACTTCAATACTCCAAGGCCTGAATCATCTGATTCTGCCTGGTGCAGGTGCTGGGGCTTGGGAACATACAGTAGATGATTTGCATAAATTTAGTGATTTGCATAGAGTAGAAAATTTGCATGCAGTAAATAGCTAAAGGAAAGATAAAATTATGGCCCAGAAATGGCCTAAAATAACGTGTTAATTTGTAGCCCCAGCATAATCTGAATGTTTCTCAGAAAAGTAAGTGCCTGCCTTCAAAGAGAGAAGGCTACCCAGTTTCTGGCAATCGGCAATCGTGGCTCATGTCCTGAGAGTCTGGTGGGACTAAGAATGACAAAACACAGGTTGAATGGGACTATAGGTGTCCCACAGGCCAGGCACCTGATCCTTGCACACCACCACTTTCTCCTGGCCCAGCATTATCAGTGCATTTCATTCATGCTCGGACTTCACTGCCTGGAGGTGCTTCTCCTTTGGACTGGGAGCACCCTGAGGGCAAGAGATGTATGCAGTTCAGCTCTATGCTCCTGCATTAAGCACAGGGCCCAAGCGGTACCAGTTGGGAATGTCTTCAACTACAGGCAACAGAAAACCCAACTAGCAATTGCTTAACCTAAGAGCATTTATTGTTTACTTAGTTCAGATTTAGACTGAGTGAAGGGCAACTCAACTATGTCATCAAAAGCCCAGGCTCCTAGGATCCTTCCACTCCACCACAATCAAGTCAGCTCTCATGATATTAAGATGAGCACCTCAGCAACAAGCCATCACATCTTCACAAGATAATGCACAAAGCAAGAAGAAAGTCTACCCTATCTTATCAGGAAGGTGGTTTCCCAGAAGCCACAGAAGACATGTCTTTTATCTCATTTGCAAAGCTGAGTCACATGTCCTCTTCTAGACCAATCACTGCTGAAAGGGAAGAGGATTGGAGCTGGCCATATTTCTGCCTGAACAAAATCAAGGTCAGGGAATAATTCAAGAAAGGCTGTTGGGTAGAAAACGAGTGGTATCTACTATGAAAATAAATACTTGTTGATGAATAAATAGAGGAACTAAGTTTTATCTCCTCTCTCCCTCTAACCCTGTGACCAAATGTTGGGCTTTTACCACTAAGTGGTATAGGAGAACAACTCGGTAACAAGCATAATGAAGCAAGCATGGAGAAGGAGAGCTGCTCAGACTGAGCTGGCTTCCTTTCAGCAAGCCACACAGCCATCAGGAAATGGAAGAGAAGCAGCTGTAGGAATGTAACTAGAAGACAGGGAGAGTCTGTGGTAGCATAAAGAATGTTGCTGTTAACCAAGAAAATAATGAGAGTGTTAATGATTAACACTTACAGCGCATTTACTATGTGCCAAGCTCTGCTCCTAGACCATCAGTTTTCTTTTTTAATTTTTCTAGATAACTTCAAATTTCTTCCTAGACTTGAGTAAATTTACCTTCAAACTATAAAAGCAATTCTGGTCTCTGCAACAAGCCAATTACTGTGGAGGTGCATAAATAAATAACCAACAATATCCTCTACCCATCAAAAGAACAGTGAGCAGATCACCATTTATTCACTTATCTGAAAACACCCTCTCCACATTGAGGCTCACGCCTCTGTAGTTTTCATTAGCCCTCCTGTCAGACTCAACAGAATTCACCATTCTTGTAGAAGGTCCACAGAACCCTCCAGGTTCTTCTTGATTCCAACATTTACCCTTTTTCCTCATTCTCACTCCATTCCTTATCTCTTGACCTCATTGAGACTCCTTGGCTCTGGACACCTCCCACTTTTCCCCCAGTCATTGTTCCTATACCACCATTTCACCTGCTCTCTTCAGCCCAGAGACCATGGAGCAGCCATTTCTCAACTATTGTCAATGCTTTAACATTGACCCCTCTGTTCTAACCCACCTACCTCACAAATCCTCAATTATTGTTTGGTCAGTTGAAGCATCACCTTTCTCCACCAAGTACACTCAGCCAAGCAAACTGAAGAAAGTAATACATCCCTTGGTTTGGTCCTCCCAGAACCAGGTTCCCAACATTCCTGAGGCCACTGACATGGCCCTTGCTGCCATGACACATATCATTGGAGATAAGCACATTCCCAACATACTCCCAAGGCTGGATCCTTGCTTAGATAACAGCAAACAATTTTCAGAGAATTAAACACTAAAATAATTTGTAATTCACATAGTTATTGATTAATGGCCTATAGGTAAATCCTCATTTACTATGATTACAGCAGAAATAAATTGGAAGTAAGTTAGAATTCCTTTAATAACTTCATCTTTTTTCTTTCCCTCTTACAAAAACATAGTGGGATGAAGGGAATGAGAGAGACATTATAAGAATAAATCCTGATTATGCTGTAACTTAAATAAAGCATCTAATAACATTGATATACAATTAATCAAACTCAAATGTAACTGGACCATTTTTCTCTTGCCTTCATGCCAGTCTCAGGCCAGTGCTGCATCAGAAAAAAATTATGGTTCTGATTCCAAAAGTATTGGAAAACGAGTTTTTCCTGAAGGTTTCTTGGAAAAATGGAGCTGGGAGTTTTACTCACATTGCATAGCAAAGCTTCCTAAAATTCCCTATTCAAAGTAAAGGAGATATTTGCAGATGTGGCTGAATTATTGCTTACCACAGAATTTCCTCTTCCTGGACACAGGGAAGATTATTTATCAGTAACTTGCAGCTATTTTAGTGCTGTGTTGATTCACCTTGGTCAACAGAATGTGAGTACCTGTGGCCTGTACCACTTTCAAGCACATTTGGGTAAGAGCCGATATACTCCCTACATAACTCTTTCTTTCTTTCCTTTCACAAGGACCTTGAAAATCACTTGTTGGTATGGTGGTTTCTCAGAGAACCTGGATGCCTGAGTTACCAGATTAAGGAGAGCACTCACAGTCTCCATCCGATTTTGCAAGGCAAGAAGTAAATATTGGTCTTATTAAAACACTCAGATTTGTTCTAGTCACTGGCCTAGCATTTAAGATGTTGTTTGAGATACCCACATTCCATATTGGTGTGTCTGGGTTTGAGCCTCAGCTCTGGCTTCTAATTCCAGCTTTCTGCTAATGTAGATCTTGGGAGACAACAGGTAATGACTCAAATAATTGGGTTCCTGCCACCCATGTGGAAGACCAGGATTGAGTTACCAGTTCCTGGTTTAGCCTGGCTTAGTCCAGCCATTACAGACATTTCGGGAATGAACCAGTAGATGGGAGCACACTCTCACTCACACTCTTTCTCTCCCTTCCCCCACCCCCAAAAAAAGAAGAATTAAATCAACAGCAGCAAATTATCACATGACAGAAGAAATAAATTAAAAAAAAAACTCAGATTAGATTTGAGGATTAATTGCTGCAGCAGTATAACTCCTATCCTGATTCTTAGAGTTGCAGGTGCAGGTTCTCATTTGCTCCTGAACAAAGAAACCAGAATCCTTTCTTTATTTATTTGAAAGGCAGAGCAACACACAGAGAGAGACAGAGAAAGAGATAGAGAGAGACGGGGGGGAGGGAGGGAGAGAGAGATTTTCCATATACCAGTTCATTCCCTAAATGCCTATAACAACTGGAATTGGGCCGAGCCAAAGCCAGGGTCCAGAAACCCCATCCAGCTCTCCCACATGTGTGGCAAGGGCCCAAAAATTTGATCCATCATCTGCTGTCTCCCAGAGCACATGTTATCAGGAAGGTGGATTGGAAGCAGAGTAGCTGGGACTCAAACCAGTCACTTTCGTATGGGATGTGGGCATCCTAAGCAGCAGCTTAACCTACTGGCAAGGCACCCACCCTCAGGATCTTTTCTACTGTCAAGAAGTCTATAGCTCCTAGAAGAATCAGGTTCTTGATATGCTTTGCAATCTCCTTGAAGTTAGTTTTAATTCAATCCCCACCAGTGATTTATCTGGCAAGTTATTTAGCCTCTCTGTATTGCTGTTTCCTATGCATTACATAAAATAATAGTGCCAGCCTCATAGACTGTTGTGAAAACTAAAAAATAAGACCTAGCAATTTTACTTTTAGGAATTTATACTACAGATAAATTCACACTAACAAAAAATACGTAGAGGATTTTCATCGCCGAGTTTTCTTTAAGAGCAAAGTACTAGGAACAATTTAAATATTCCTCAAAAGAAAAATAGTTTAATAAATATGGCACATGGCCAGTGCCGTGGCTCACTAGGCTAATCCTCCGCCTTGGGGCGCCGGCATACCAGGTTCTAGTCCCGGTCGGGGCGCCGGATTCTGTCCCGGTTGCCCCTCTTCCAGGCCAGCTCTCTGCTGTGGCCAGGGAGTGCAGTGGAGGATGGCCCAAGTGCTTGGGCCCTGCACCCCATGGGAGACCAGGAGAAGTACCTGGCTCCTGCCATCGGATCAGTGCGGTGCGCCGGCCGCGGTGCGCCAGCCGCGGCGGCCATTGGAGGGTGAACCAACGGCAAAGGAAGACCTTTCTCTCTGTCTCTCTCTCACTGTCCACTCTGCCTGTCAAAAAATAAAAAAATAAATAAATAAAAATAAATAAATAAAACAAAAAATAAATATGGCACATCTATAAAAAGGAATGCCATATTGCTTTGAGAATAAATAAATAAAACAGATCTATTTGGGTTAAAATGAAAAATTTTACAAGATATATCATTACATGTAATGCAAGGAACACTACAAACTGTAGAAATGCAAGTGTCTGTTTTTTATTGAAAGGGCATGCCCAAACATGGTTGTTCATAGATTTTAAAAATTCTAGAAAAATATGCAAGAATCAGTGTTTTTGAGGCATGAAACTGAGAGCCTGGATGGGAAGGAAACATATTTTATAGTACATCTTCCTATACTATTTTATTTTACATTTTTACATTTAATATCTTTAATGAAATAATTAATAATATAAAGTGCTTAGACTCAGTGCTAATGTCATTAATTTTTTATAACTATTTATTAAAATAGTATATTCGTTATATTACATTTTAATGAAATGCATATTAAATACTACCATTATTGATGATGTCACTGTAATGGATTCCCATTTATTTCTTCTTGCCAACATGACATTCTCAGACCTCCTGCTTCTGGCTCCCATTGAAAGCCTGTCTCCAATCTCCCTTCCTCCAAGGAGAATGAGACACAGGAAACTGTGGAGACTACGTTCCTATTTTTGATCTTCTCTAGAAAGAACAATCCTACCTGGACATGCCTGGAAGCCAAGACAGCCCTGGACTCTCTCAGTAAAGGTGTGAGGCTCGGCTAGAGGTGCTAGGAATGTGTCAAGATTCTCCAGCAGAGGGAATCCTGCTGCTGCACCCCAGGAGGTGGCTCTCGGGGAAAGCATTCACCCTCCAACAGTGGCCAGGGTCTATAATCGAAGGTGACTGCAGGCACTGCACCAGCGTGCTCAGCACCGGCACTGGCACCAGCACAGTGGCCGCCCGGCCCACCTAGCAAGCGCAGCAGGGCAAATGTCACTGTGGTAGGCTCAATCACTTCCCAGATACATCCACACCCTAATCCCTGAAACCTGCATTCCTTTACAGGGCAAAAGGAGCTTTGCAGGTGCGATGAAGTGAAGAACCTCGAGGTGGAGAGATGCCCCTGGACGCCCTGCCTGGGCACTGTCATCACAGGGTCCTTGCTAGAGGGAGGCAGGAGGAGTGAGAGCCGCAGGAGGAGGCACTGTGTTGATGGGAGCAGAGCTTTGAAGATGCCATCATACTGGTTTAGAAGACAGAAGAGGAGCCAAAGAATACAACTCCAGAGGCTGAAAAAGACACTCTTCCCTGGGGCCTCCTGAAGAAGGAGAACCCTGCTGCTGCCACCTGAGCACTTGTGCTCCCCCAAAACCCAGACGTGGAGACTCTAACCCGTGGGGTGAGAGGATCTAGAGATGAGACCCTTAGCAATCAATCAGTGACCTTGGAAAAGAGGCCCAAGAGAGCTTACTTCCCCTGGCAATCTGTGAGGACATCACTAGCCCTCACCAGCCATGCAATCTGCTGGTGACTTGCTCTTAAACCTCTCAGCCTTCAGAGCTGTGAGCAATAAATGTGGTTGTTCATAAATCACCCAGTCTAAAGTGTTCTGTTATAGTAGCCTGAGTGGAATAAGATCGTCTGGTTTCAGCCCAGGAAGTCAATTTCAGACTTTAGACTTCCAGAAGTATAAGATAATAACAAGTTTGTGCTGTTTATAAGCACTAAGTTTATGCTACTTTGTACAGCCACAATAAGGAACTGACACGCTCAGAGTCTACCTCTTACTGCCTCTCCACTCAGCTCTTATTTAACTAGTACTTTTCAGCTGCCTTCTCACACAAACCAGACCCTTAGGGTGCCAAGATGGCTGCTGCAGTTCCAGACCTCACATACCCTCAGATTCACATCTCGTAGAATATTTCTCTTGGCTAATTTAGGCCACCTTCCCTCCATCTGGTTCTACCGAGAAATAAGAGGAAAGATTTAGTTGAAGGAGCTGTAGGGACTCTTTGATTCTGTGGCAGAGAAAACAAAATAGGTCTGTATATCATGGCAGCAAAGTTATGGTAAAGAACATGGATTCTAAAACCAGACTACGTGTCACTGGTATGTGGTGCTGGGCAAGTTGACATCCCTTTACCTCTGTGGTTACATTTCAAAACAAGGATAATAATAGCACTCAGCTCAAAGGGCTGTTAGGAAATCAGTTAATAAACATGAAGCATTTAAAAATAGTGCCTGGTACAAGTTCGAGTTCTGGCTGCTCCACTTCCAATCCAGGTCCCTACTACTGTGCCTAGGCAAGCCGCAGAAAATGGCCCAAGTACTTGGACCCCTTCACCTACATGGGAGACCCAGATGAAGCTCCTGGCTCCTGGCTTTGGCCTGGCCCAGCCCTGGCCATTGTGACCATTTGGGGAGTGAACCAGCGGATGGAAGATTACCGCCCCACCCCGTGTGTGTGTGTGTGTGTGTGTGTGTGTGTGTAACTGTCTTTCAAATAAATAAATTTTCAAAAAACAAATAACTGATAGTAGCCAAATATAGAATCAATAAATTTTTAAAAAGCACCTGGGACATAGGAAGGGTTATGAAGAGACTGTATTTGTATCTTTCCACCAGATATCCAGTGCTCTGAAGAAAACAGACTAGATACAGACTAGATGCTAGGTAGCTAAAAACATGGACACATATGCACCATGGGAGCAAAGGAATCATCTTTTCCTAAGACTCAAATGTAGGTTTTCCAAGATCCAAAACTTGGTTCTACAGATGCAACAAAGTTTAGTGCTCCTGGCCCAGCTTGGCCACAAACAACACAAGCAAGGATGGGAGAGAGAGGAGGAAACAGCCAAGGGGAGACTGAGGTTGGAAGAAGCCAAGGTTCTCAATCACACATTCACCAAGCATTCATACAGCTGATAGTAACTGGAAGCTGGGAACAGAGAGAAGATCAGACGGTGGCCCTGCCTCAAGGAGCAAAGAAAGATGAAGGAGAGAGATATAAAGTGACAATGCAGCTGATCACTATGAGCGTAAAGTGCATGTACAAAGGGCTGCGTGAAAAAAAGGAGGGGCTGGCTCGCTGCCCAGATCACCCTGGGAAGGTTTCAGGGAAGACCTGCTGTGGCAGCTGGGTTTTAAAGGATATCTGAGCTACCTCTGAACAGAGAAAGTGGGGAGGGCATCCCATGCAGAGAGAAGAGCTTGTGCAAAGGCCTGAATGTGTGAGTGTTATTGTCATGCAGGAAGGGACACTCTTAGATCCTGATCTTGCAGCAGCTGTGGTATCAAAACATCCTAGCCAAGGGCCAGGATGAGTCAGCAAGCTGAATGAGTAACATACAGCCCACAAGGGGATTCAGAATCCAAGTCTTCTTTGGTCCTCTCTAGAATCATTCTCCCTCGCACAGGCCTTCTGTTCCTTGAGTTCACCAAGCTCAGTCCTGCCTGGTTACTCCCCCTTGTCTGGAACACACATCAACACCCCCAACATCTTCTTGTTGTTGGCTCCTTCTTGTCCATAAGTGTCCATTCAAGGGTCACCTTCTCAGAAAAGCCTTCCTGATTAACCCAAATGAAACAGCCACCCTCTGTCACAATTCACAAGGCTTCAAAAGCACAAGTCTCATGCATCTTCTCGAGCTACTTTCTCTCATGATGCTGTTAGTCACAAAGCATCCTCATGCAGAGTCCCCATGCAGTGATCCTATAGATAGGCCTTTCCATAATTTACTAAAAAGAATAACTAGTTTTTATTGTTATATGCCAGGCACTGGGTTAAGCATTTCCAATTTGAGTATTTCATTTAATCCTTACAAGAATCCTATGACGTAAGATCAGCAGCGCAGTTAGCTGAGTGGCCTAGTTCTCCTACTGTTCTTATAGTTCTCTTGAATAACTGCACAATGTGATGGGAATGAAACATCCTGAGATAAGGGAACAGTTGGCCAGCACAGTCCAGTATCTGTTCCAACCCCCTCTCCTCCTAGAAACTGGATGTCCTTTAATGCTTTAGCTCAGCAAGTCTTATTGCCTTAGGGTATAAAACCCAGACTGGTTCCCCCAGTTGTATGAGTTGGGCATGTGCAGTACAGAGAGGCTCAGTCCACTCTGGGTAGCTTTTCTGAGCCTTGGAGGACTGGCTGGCAACAATTCCTAGGATTTTGTTAAGCCCTGCTGCCTAGTTATAAATAATAACCCTATTTCAAGTAACTTTTGTGTATGCGTGCACATGCATGTTTGTGTGTGTAGTGTATGCTGCAGGGATGCAGGGCTGTTTGATCAGACTCAGACAAATTGGTAACCAATGCACAGCGAAGTGCTTCACAAGGTCTGTTATTACACATGGGGAAACTGAGGGTCAGAAAAGTCATTTGCTGGAGACAGACTACAGAGCTGGTGAACAGAACACCTACAGTCCTAACCAGTACATGCCTCCTTCAGTCGCCCTGTGGCAGAAAAGAATCCTCTGAATCAGAAGACAACATTCTAATTCCAAGGGCTACCCAACTACAGGTTCAAAACAGAAATGAGAGCAGTCCACAAGGACGGGAGCTGCTGGGGCATCATCCATCAGCAGTAGGAGATGATGCTGGCAACCAGGGCAGAGGTTTGCAGGGAGCCAAACTCGGCTTCAGCAGCCACATGGCATTATCCCCTGATCATCACAGAAGCTCTGTTCCTCTCTCAAGTCATCAATTCTGACTCTGGCATCTGGCCATCGAAGTGACTTTAGAGCATTTTGGAGATTTTCTGTGAAACCAGATTTAGGCAGCAGGACAGATGAAAGACACATCACCTTCTTGATATTACTAGAAGGAATTTGCTTTGCCTCTTTCCTGTGAGATTAGAAACACATTCCAAAGCTCCTGTGGAATCTAGAGGGCAAAGTGTAGATAGGAGCAACACTGACTGGTTTGGTCTCTGCTCAAAAGAGAATCACAGCCCTTCAGAGGATTTGGTTTGTTTAAAAAACAATGTTAGCCGGGCTGCGGCTCAATAGGCTAATCCTCTGCCTGTAGCGCTGGCACACCGGGTTCTAGTCCCAGTCAGGGCGCCAGATTCTGTCCCGGTTGCCCCTCTTCCAGGCCAGCTCTCTGCTGTGGCCCGGGAAGGCAGTGGAGGATGGCCCAAGTCCTTGGGTCCTGCACCCGCATGGGAGAAGCACCTGGCTCCTGGCTTCGGATCAGCGCGGTGCACCGGCCGCAGCGTGCTAGCCATTGGAGGGTGAACCAACGGTAAAGGAAGACCTTTCTGTCTCTCTCTTTCTCACTGTCCACTCTGCCTGTCAAAAAAAAAAAAAAAAAAAGACAATGTTGATTTTTTTTTATGATTTATTTATTTGAAAAGGAGAGCAACAGAGAAAGAGGGAGAAAAGGGACAGAAAGATTTTCCATCTGCTGGTTCACTCCCCAAATGGAGAGTGAGTCCAGAGCCAGGAGCAAGGACTCCATCCTGGTCTCCTATATGCCTGG
This sequence comes from Oryctolagus cuniculus, assembly GCF_051225735.1. Lineage (NCBI taxonomy): Eukaryota > Metazoa > Chordata > Mammalia > Lagomorpha > Leporidae > Oryctolagus > Oryctolagus cuniculus. The sequence continues at coordinate 17,290,960 of NC_142877.1, forward strand.
CAGGGGCCCAAACACTCAGTCCATCTGCTGCTGCCTTCCCAGGCACAGGCAGGAAGCTGGACTGAAAGCTCCGAAGCCAGGACTGAAGCTGGCATTCTAGTATGAGATGCCAGCATGGCACTGCACCACAACACCAGTCTCAATGTTGGGCAAGAAGCCCAGTACTTAAAATCTGAAGCCTTGAGTTCAAGTCTTGAACATATCATGCGATCTCTGCGGACCCCAAAATTGGTAGCAGTATCTTCTGCAGCGCTTGTCTGGACTACTTGGTGTCTAGGCTCCAGAGAAACTATAAAGAACTCCAAGGTCAATGCTGCCCATCTTTAATAACCTAAAAGCCCTTTCACAAGGCAAATAGAACCCATATGTTGGAAGACAGCCAGCTTTCTCCTCAGAAAACAGCAATGTATTCCATTGAAAACTCGATTTTTTTAATAGTTTAATTTCTATGCATTATAGCTTTGAGAATAATTTCAAGTTAGGGAGATTCATTTTTTAATGCAAATTGGCTTTGACTTCCAAAGAACTGAGGCTGAGTTCTGGGGTGTGGCCTCTAATCTTAATGACCACATTTGCATATCAATGGCCTCTCACTTCATTTGCTGCCTAGGCCACCCTCCGAGTTTAGATGGCTCAAGACATAATGGAAAGATGGAAGAAATGCTGGTTGCTCTTCCTTTTCACTAAGTTTAAATATAGGAACTACTTTGAAATAAAAATTTCCCCGTGGACTTTCTAACTCAGATTGAGCAGATAAAATAGATAATATTTTATCAAGCTTACCAAGACTGTAAGAGACTATGGAATGAATTCTTTAACATTTGCATGGACACACATGTCCTTCAGAATTCTCATGAAGCCTCCTGGAGACCATTCACACATCCCCAAATATTCATTGAGGGTTCACAGTGCCAGGCACTGTGCTACTTACTGGGACTACCAAGGAGGAGAAGATACAGTCATTGTCCTTCAGAGCCTGGAAGTAGGGAGACAGATCTTAGTGAAATACAGAACAACTGCAGAAATGTAATATAATATAATCCATAACAAGTACTAAAAGGATCGAGGGCTCTGAAGATGTAGGGGGTGACAGGGGTGCTTCCACAGAGGAAAGGGCTAGCAAGCAAAGGTGTGAAGGAGGAACACGCATGAGGAAAACACAAGTGTGTGTGTGCGCCTTGGGGAGCAGGAAGAGCGAGAAATTGTTTGGGATTTAAGAAACCAAAAGGCCAGGCAGTCATTTGTTGCAGGGGTTAAGATGACACTTGGGACATCTGCATCCTGTATCAGAGCGCCTATATTTGAGTCCTGTCTCCACTTTCAGTTCCACCTTCCTGCTAATGTGCACCCTGGGAGATAGCAGCTAGTTGGCTCCTTGTCATTCACATGTGAGATCTGGATCAAGCTTCTGCCTCCTGACCTCAGCCTGGCCCAGCCCCAGCTATTGTAAGCATTTGAGGATGTTAGGTTGGAAGACATCCTCAAATGCTTACAATAAATAATAAATAATAATAAAGGGAAAAGACAAGAATGTTCCTTCCTGCAGGAACTTAGAAGCCATAGAAGCCTTGAAGGCAGCCCAGCATTTGCACATCAAAGTCTTACCCACTTCCCAGTAACTTTGTAGGTGGTCCCAGTCTCACTCCCCACCACATACACACACACCCCACCTGGACATCCCAGGAGAATCTTCCTGGCCTGGTGGCAAGGGCACTATTTTGTGAGCTACCCAGTCTGATAACATTGAGCAATAAAACCTTGGGAAGGAATTTCACAAATTTCTCATCTAGAAATCCATTTGTCCAGCAATATTCCAAAAGAGGGAGGGAGAAGGTGAAACAGTGGGAAGAAGTACACTCCATAACCATATAAACCCCACTGTCAGTGTAGACTGGGCACTCTGTTTCTTCTGACCAGTTACACATCTGGCTTCTCAGATGTACTACCTCACTAAACTTTCCTAGCTTGTTTACCACTACTGTCTCACATCTGAAATTCTTTTATTATAGGGAGACAAGGGCCTTTATTCCAACCATCTTTGGTAACAGGGAGAGTGAATCAGCAAATCAGAGTATGCTCTTGCTCTTTCTTTCTCTCTCCCTCTCTCTTTCAAATAAATAAATAAAAATTCAGCGTCAGGGTGGGAAAGAAGAAACTGAGAAGGCAACACTGCAGAGAACAAGAATAATGGTGAACAAGGATGCTACAGAGATGAGACCAAGAGCCATAGCAAAGATTTTGATCTTAGAAAAAACAGTGGGGGCCGGCGCCGTGGCTCAATAGGCTAATCCTCCACCTTGCGGCGCCGGCACACCGGGTTCTAGTCCCGGTCAGGGCGCCGGATTCTGTCCCGGTTGCCCCTCTTCCAGGCCAGCTCTCTGCTATGGCCAGGGAGTGCAGTGGAGGATGGCCCAGGTGCTTGGGCCCTGCACCCCATGGGAGACCAGGAAAAGCACCTGGCTCCTGGCTCCTGCCATCGGATCAGCGCGGTGCGCCGGCTGCAGCGGCGGCCATTGGAGGGTGAACCAATGGCAAAGGAAGACCTTTCTCTCTCTGTCTCTCTCTCTCACTGTCCACTCTGCCTGTCAAAAAAAAAAAAAAAAAAAAAAAAAAAAACAGTGGGAATCCATCAAAGGATATGAAGTACAAGAAGTACAGGGATGATGTTATCAGATTCTTGGCTGCTACATGAAGAGCAGATTCAGAAAGGAGTCTAGGTGGTAGCCAAGGAACCAGTGCCAACAGAAAAAGAGTGAGGCTATGATACAAGCAAAGGAAGCATTTCTTTGAGAATAGGAATTGTAATTCAGACACACAACCAAGGGCAGACCCAAAATGTATTCCAACAAAGGGCTAGGAAGATTTTTAAGGAATCAGCAGAGAGATGGCCTGATCTAGAACCATTTGCTTTGAAACTTTCCGATGAGTTGAAGGGGCTGCAGGTGGAAGACTGAAGAGTGGCGTGGTTTTGCGGCCATTAGCAGACTACCTCGTGAGCAACAGATTCTGCAAGATCAAGGAGGTGCTTAGTCATACACATTCAGTCAATTCACCTTCCAAAATGAGAGCCAGAGAGACAAGATGGGGTTTACTTGACATTAAACAAATTCTACACCAGTTAGGAATCTGTGGTTAAATAGTGGATTGGAAAAAAAAAAAAAAAGAAAGAAAGAAATAGTGGATTGGGCTAAGCTGGCAGAGAAGATGGAGAAAGTGGATGGATATGTAGCTATTCAGGTGGTCAGAACAGCAAGACTGGGTGATGGACTGGCTGTAAAAGGAGACAAAGAAAAGCAAGCATCAGGAATGACGTCCAGATTTCTGGCTCACATAAACCTACGTGTGGCAGGGCCATTCATGGACATGGGGGCTGGTAGAAACTCAAAAGTTTAGTGCTGCACCTGTTAAGTGTGAAGGATCCTTGAGACACCTTTGAGATGAAAAGAAGCAGTTGGGTATCAGTACTTGTTTAGAAAAGCAAGCTGGGTGGCAGATGAACATGGGAATGTCCTCTCATCCTGGGCAGGGCTAGAACAAGATGGTCCAAGAAGAGTGAGAAGATGGGGGCCGGCACTGTGATGTAGCAGGTAAGGTCACCACCTGCAGTGCTGGCATCCCATGTGGGAGCTGGTTTGAGACCCAGCTGTTCCACTTCCGATCCAGTTCTCTGCTATGGCCTGGGAAAGCAGTAGAAGATGGCCCAAGTCCTTGGGCCCATGCAAACATGTGGGAGACTGGAAGAAGCTCCTGGCTCCTGGCTTCAGATCAGCGCAGCTCTGGCCATTGTGGCCATCTTGGGAGTGAACCAACGGAAGGAAGACCCCTCTCTCTCTCTCTCTCTCTACCTCTGCCTCTCTGTTACTTTGCCTTTCAAATAAGTAAATAAATCTTAAAAAAAAAAAAAAAAAAAGACAAAGGAGAAGAAGAGTGAGAAGATGACAGTGAGGAAGATGAGTAACTCCAGCATTCCTGTTCTGCAAAATTGTCTCCACCACAAGCTTTGGCCCTTGTCCCAAACAGTTCTTCCGTGTAACATGTGTGGCATATTTGCTCCTCCCTGTGGATGTGGGGTTTTTTTTCTTCTTTTTCAATGCAAACCTTTCATCAACACATCATTGATGTAGTTTTGTATTCCTGCCAAGGATGTATCATCTAATTTTTTTTTTTTTTTTACAGGCAGAGTGGACAGTGAGAGAGAGAGAGACAGCGAGAAAGATCTCCCTTTGCCGTTGGTTCACCCTCCAATGGCCGCCGCAGCCGGCGTGCTGCGGCCGGCGCACTGTTGCTGATCCGAAGGCAGGAGCCAGGTGCTTCTCCTGGTCTCCCATGGGGTGCAGGGCCCAAGCACTTGGGCCATCCTCCACAGCACTCCTGGGCCAGAGCAGAGAGCTGGCCTGGAAGAGAGGCAACCGGGACAGAATCCAGCACCCCGACTGGGACTAGAACCCTGTGTGCAGGCGCCACTAGGCGGATTAGCCTATTGAGCCGCAGCGCTGGCCCATCTAAATCTAATTATGAGAAAATAACAAGACATATCCAGATCCTGGGGCAATAAAAAAGACAAGTAGCCTGGCCCTTTCCAAAGTGTCAATGCCATGAAAGACAAAAAATAAGTAAAATAAAATCTTAGATAAAAGGAAACCAGGGAAACAAGCCAACCAAACACAATACATGATTCTTGACTGACCCTAAGTTGGAAGGAAAGAAATATGAGATATTTTAGGGACAATAGGGGAAAATGAAATGTGGTGTACTAGATAATATTGTATCAATGATAGGTTTCTTAAGTGTGATCATGATGTTGGGGTCATGCAGTAGAATGGCCAGGTTCTGAGAAGATATATGTTGAAGTGTTTCAGGATGACATATCTATGATTTTCAATTAGTTCAGAGAAAAAAAATTGTATGGAGAAAGAAAAAAAGCAAATATGGAAATAGGTTAACAAATTGGAGACTCAAAGTAAAAAGGTACTGGGTTTTCACTGTACTACTCTTGTGAATTTTAGGTTTTAAATTTTCTATATGAAAGGTTAGGGAGGCCGGCACCGTGGCTCACTTGGCTAATCCTCCGCCTGCAGTGCCAGCACCCAGGGTTCTAGTCCCGGTTAGGGCGCCAGGTACTAGTCCCAATTGCTCTTCTTCCAGTCCAGCTCTCTGCTGTGGCCCGGGAGGGCAGTGGAGGATGGCCCAAGTGCTTGGGCCCCTGCATCCACATGGGAGACCAGGAGGAAGTACCCAGCTCCTGGCTTCGGATGGGTGCAGCGCCGACCGCAGCGGCCATTAGGGGAGTGAACCAACAGAAGGAAGACCTTTCTGTCTCTCTCTCACTGTCTATAACTCTACTTGGAAAAAAAAAAAAAAGGTTAGGGAAATTATAATGACTTCTGAGGCCATGCTACCCCAACTTAGGTAAAACTTCACCAGTGAGGGGTACAAGCCACAAGACTGGCTTCGCTTCAGACACCAGTCACAAGTTTGGGGGTCCCCACATCACCTTCACATCTAACCAGCTGCCTACAAAATCAGGGTTCTCATTATCCACTCAGGTTTAGTAACTCACTAGAATGACTCACAGTACACAAGCAAGAACTATACTTACAATTAAAGTTTTATTATGGCAAAAGGATACAAATTAGAAGGAGCCAAAGGAGGAAACACAGGGTAAGATCTTGGAGAGTTTCAAATGAAAGTTTTCACTGTCCTGTATCTGTCATGATGTGTCTTCCTTCCCCACTGATACGTGACAGTGATACAAAAGGTTGCCAACCAGGAAAGTTCACCTACGCTCTGACACCCCTACCCAACCCCCTAAAGAAAAAGGACTCAATCCTATTCAATCCTAGTTAAAATCAACCAGATGTTCTTGCAGGCAGATGCAACCCACAACTTACTGGATCAAGACACATCTCAGCGCTGAATGGGTACCTCTTGATGACAAAAACTTGGTTCCCAACTTGGTTGAAGATTCTGCCTATGGGGCCGCTGCTCTGGCTTAGTGGATAAAGCCACCATCTGCAATGCTGGCATCCCATATGGGCGCTGGTTCCAGTCCCAGCTGCTCCACTTCCAATGAAGCCCTCTGCTATGGCCTGGGCAAGCAGTAGAAGTCCTTGGGCCCCGCACCCACGTGGGAGACCTGGAAGAAGCTCCTGGCTCCTGGCTTTGGATCGGCACAGCTCTGGCCGTTGTGGCCATCTGGAGAGTGAACCAGTGGATGGAAGACCTCTCTCTATTTCTGCATCTCCTTCTCGCTCTGTTTAACTCTGACTTTCAAGTAAATAAATAAATCTTTAAAAAAGAAAAAAAAAGATTCTGCTCATAAGCAACAATCTCATTCTCAACTTTACTTTTGTCACATAGAAAGCCAAAAATCCCCTAATTATAATGTTAAATCTCCAGCCGCAACTGAACATGGAATGTATGTAACTTAGTATGCATGATAACTTAGTGGGTATGTGTGAATATGCATAACATTTCCTAGAATTCCTCTAAAATGTAATGACTATGTATAACTTTGCTAGAAGCAAGCCCTATAGAACTTGTAACTCCTGGTTGTTCAGAGAGCCTGGTTTTTGGTCATAAGACCACCTTGGCTTCTTGTCTTGGCCAAACCTAATATATTCCTTTCTGCTTACCACTTGAATGTGTTTCTTTGGCATCCATGTTAGACAATAGCCCTTGAGTTTTCCCACCTGATTACATATCCAAAGTCAGTCTTTACTGGGGTTTCATTATGCAAGCATGACTGACTGCATCATTGGCTGTGCCCCTTCCCTCTTCTTGGAGGTCAGACTGATACTACATGGCTCAAAGCCCCAGCCTTCCAATCTCACCATCCCTCTTTCTGGCAGGGCCAGTGCCCATCTAGTGTCATCTCCTTAGCATAAACAATCAGGGCCCACCATGAGTAAAAAGCCATTCCTATCATTTAAGAAATACCAAGAATTTAGAAAATATTTCCCAAAAACTAAAGACAAAGGCCAATCAGCTTTTTTTATTATGGAGATATAAAACTAAAAGAAAAAAAATGTTTATTATCAAGAACCGGAGTAGACTGGCCTAGAACACCTGAATCAAAAATTACCAGGCTCCAGGTATGTTGTCTCAGCTCTGCGTTGCTTCATCAGCATTATGTTTGCATATTAAGTTTAAAGAGACAATCCAGGCATCTCATCAGTTTCCATTTTTAGGCCATCAGGATAAGGCATTTCACTTTTCTACTCAGGGTCGGCGCAAACAGTAAATATGCAGTTGTGTAAGAGCGAAAATGGAAAAAAGTAATTTACATTTGTTGCCCAATACTTCCCAACTCAATATGCCAAATGCTTATGATAATCATAGCCTATCCGACTCCAATCAAATCAGAGCCTTATAACTCTCCAACCCAAACAGGGAGGAAGTCAGAATTCCTTGAGCAGCATGAAAAATCACTGGATAATTGCAAATTAGAACCATAATCAGTCCTCTGGCCCCTGAGCCTTCTTCATCACTAGGCTGTGAACCAAAATGCCTTCTCATAAATGTATCTGCAGAAAAGATCCAGAGCACAGGGCAGAGAGAGCTGCTTTATTCACAGACCCCACTGCGAGAACAGAAGGAAACAATGTCCATGAGAAATGAAAAGGGGACACTTGTTTACTGGCAAATAGAAGCTCTAGAAGCATTGGTATTCTCTCTGGAACTAGTTTGTTTTTACATTTGCAAATATGTTTTTTGCTTGATTGTTCTAATGCTAAAAAAGTAAAAATGTGTAATAAGAGTAACATTCAAAATATTTTAATTCATTTGAGAGACAAAGAGCTCCTACCTTTTTGTTCACTCTCCAAATACCTACAAGGGCCAGCCAGGGCTGAACTGGGGCAACAGCCAGGAGTCAGGAACTCAATCCAGATCTCCCTTACGGCTGGCAGGAATCCAATCACTTACGCCATCATCACTGCATCCCATGGTCTGCATTAGCAGGAAGCTGGAATCTGAAGCCAGAGACAGGAGTTGAATCTAATGTGAAACGTGGAGGTCTTAACCCCTACACTAAAATGCCTACTCAGGCATCCAAAATATTCAACAACTGTTGCAAGAAGGGTACACATCAATCAGAACAGATTCCAGCCACTCTGCTGTATAGGAGAGCAACCTGGATAGACAACATGAAACAGGTGCCTTACCTGAACTCCCAGCTGCACTCCCAGAGAGAACCACTGTTAATCCTGAAGCCCAGTCCCAGAGATATTCCACGCATCCACAGGCATATCTGTGTGCTTTTATAGCCCTTTTTGGCCTAGAGCTCTGATTTTGAAAACACCTTACTCTTCTGTGGCATACTTTTTTCTTCTAACAGTATATCTTTTAAATAGTATATCTTTTTTTGAAAATCCCAAAAGTTCAAAACTTAATCACCAAATTAATACACTAACGGTATTTGGAGGCAAAAAGGATTAGATGCAGTCATGAAGGTGGGGTCCCCAGGATGGCACTAATGGCTTTATAATAAGAGAATGAGACCTGAGTTAGCATGTGACACCTCTGCGATGCTATGGTATAGTAGGACAGATGCCAAGCAGATAGCAGCACCGTGCTCCCACATTTCCAAGCCTCCTGAACCATAAGCCAAATAAACTTTTTTTTTTTTTTTGACAGGCAGAGTGGACAGTGAGAGAGAGAGACAGAGAGAAAGGTCTTCCTTTTCCCATTGGTTCACCCTCCAATGGCCGCTGCGGCCAGCGCACTGCGCTGATCTGAAGGCAGGAGCCAGGTACTAATCCTGGTCTCCCATGGGGTGCAGAGCCCAAGCACTTGGGCCATGCTCCACTGTACTCCCAGGCCACAGCAGAGAGCTGGCCTGGAAAAGGGGCAACCGGGACAGAATCCGGCGCCCCGACCGGGACTAGAACCCGGTGTGCCGGCGCCACTAGGTGGAGGATTAGCCTATTGAGCCGTGGTGCCGGCTGAGCCAAATGAACTTGTACTTGTATCAACTACCTGGTCTCAGGTGCTTTATTACAGTAACAGAAAACTCACTAAGACAGTATGTTAGGTATTCTTTGCGCCTGTCTCCACCTCATTTTTGTTAAGCTTTAGCAGTGTTACTCCAAGGGTGGGCTGTAAACCAGTTGGCACTGATCTGGAAATCGTTTGCTGCTGGACTGAGAACAGCTAAGAAATGAGCTTGCACCAGAATGCTTGTACATACTCTGTTCACTTCGGCTGGTATTTGTGTGTGTTTTATTGAATTATGTTCTGGTTCAAACTCCTTATCTCCTAGTGGTCCAGTAGCAAAGAGCATACTGTCTACTCTGGGCAGTGCAGGCTTAGAACATTACCCTAAGTTATTTAACCAGTCCTCTCTTGATGAGGTTCATACAAACATTCTTGCATGCATACATCCTCATGTACTTGGGAGAGTATTTCTGTGGGATGCATTTCTAGGAGTGAAATCAAGGGTTGTACGAATGATGACAAAGTTAATCATGATGGTACCACAGAGTTAGATAACTATTTCAACTCTTGCATTTCATCTATGACAAAACTGAAACCAGAGAGGTTAAAGCAAGGTCCAAAGTCAAGTCATTGACAGGAATGGGCCCAACTGCCTCTGAAAGGCACTGAGTATCAGAGAAGCCACAGCCCAGACATAAGACCTTGGTGTCTGAGCTGAGAGAATGCATTCAGTGACTCTATCTCCAATATCAGTGTAACTTGGGACTATTAAGTTTATCTGAGGGGGCCTGATCTACAGAAAATTCAGGTCCTATTATCATGGGTTTTGCTTGGCCTCCTATGAAGAGCTCTGAAGAGACTTCTTCGGTCTGATTTAACTATTCTCACCTCATAGAGGAAAGAGGGGAAAGGTTGCATTAGACAAATATATCCTAAAAAGGCAGAAAATTCACCTAGAATTTAGAAAAGTTCAATGATAGTGGGCTCTTGTCAGAGAAAGAAAAGGAATAGTGAAGCACAATGAGGAGAAAATGAAGAATTGACAAGGGCAGAAAACAGCTGTTGATAATGAGGAAAAAGGTAAAGTTTCACCAGAAGAAACTGATCCCAGACTTAGAAAAAACAGAACTGTGAAGTCCTGGAAACCAAGAGAGAAAGTCCCAATAGGGAATAAGCCAACAACAGTGTAAAAAAAAAAAAAAAAAAAAAAAAAAAAAAAAAAAAAACAGGAGGCTCACATGGGATGGGGACTTTAAAATACCCATTGAATTTGGCAACATGGAAGACACTGAAGACCTTGCTGAGAGTCTTTCAAGGAAACAGCAACAGCAGAATACAAATTGCAAGGTGTGAAGAGGGAGTGGGAAGCAGGAAAACAGAGCCATTGCGTGGAGAGGATTCTTGGGCTGACAGCAGAAAAGGAGAAAGGGAAGATAGGTGGGGCAGCTGGGACCCATTGAGCAGGTCCGGAAGACCTTTAGGGACCTTCTGTGTGACCGCAGGCCATTGCACTCATTTTGAGAAGTAGCTATAGAGAATCCTAGTTCCCGCCAATTGGTATCAATTATCCATAGTAATGAAACTGTACAATACTGTTTGCAAGTAGTGTGCATAAAGTATGCTGATAACAATAGTTACCATTTATTGAGAGCCTATTTATGCAAAGCTTTGAGCTTTGCATAAATTAGCTCTTTTAATCCACACAATGATCCTGTGGGGTAGACCTTATTATTTTCTTCAACGTGAAAATGATGAAACCTGAGACAGATTGCTTAATTAGCCGGCCAGAGATCACCTGGAAAATAAATGGCTGCATCAGGATTCAAACACAAGTTCATCATATTCTAACACTGGTACCCTTAACTGTTAAGCCAGAGTCCTTCAAACTGGATGGTCCTGTGGAGAACTTCTCAAAATGCATTTCCTCTAGTCCCACAAATCATGTACCAACTTTTTTTTTTTTTCTTGAGAAAGAGGAAGAGAGAGAATGAAAGAGACAGAGACTGGTAGACAGAGAGCTCGCACTTGTCAGTTCACTCCCAAATACTTACAACAGTTGGGGCTCGGTAGCTAGGTACTGATTCCAGGTGGCAGGAACTCAACTGATGAGCCATCCCGGGGTCTGCATTAGCAGGAAGCTGGAACCAGGAGTCAGATCAAATTTAGGCCCTCAAATATAGAATGCCAGAATCTTAACCACTAGGACAAACACCCACCAGGACAAACCTTTTATAAATGAAAATTGGTACCTTGGGGTAAGCGCTGTGCCAAGCAGGTAAAGCCGCCACCTGCAGTGCCAGCATCCCATCTGGGCACCGGTTTGAGTCCTGGCTGCTCTACTTCCAATCCAGCTCTCTGTTATGGCCCAGGAAAGCAGTAGAAGATGGCCCAAGTCCTTGGGCCCATGCAAACATGTGGGAGACCCAGAAGACGCTCCTGACTCCTAGCTTCAGATCAGTGCAGCTCCAGCCATTGCAATCATCTGGTGACTGAACCAGCGGATAAAGACTTACTTTCTCTCTCTCTCTCTCTCTCTCTCTGACTAGGACTCTCTGTAACTGTCTTTCAAATAAATAAATAAATCTTTAAAAAAAAAAAAAGAAAAGAAAAATTGGAGCCCAGAATCCATAAGCTCTACAAATAATGTCTGTGCTCACAGCAGTCTTCTTGGTGAAGTGTTCACTCCCTCACTATTTGAACCGCCTTGAGTTTGTCTCCACCCACACTGGGATTCACTCTTTGCCCAGGATAAAGAGAGCCTGGGTTGCCTGATGGAGATAAAATAGCTCCTCGGGCCTCACCTGGACCTACTGAATGAGGATTGCCGGGGGGAGGCCTGGCTGTACATCCAGCAGATTTCCTGGGCAATTCTTATTTCCAGAGACATTTGAGGAACACTGTTAGTTTATCTGCAGCTAAAAGCACTGTAAGCACTATCCTGGGCTCTCAATTGAGTTTCCAATGCTTAATCATGCTAAGCTTCATTTCCCTCCCTACAACATGGACATAAGGGCCAACACGGTGGTGCAGTAAATTAATCCTCCACCTGTGGTTCCAGCATCCCATCTAGGCACTGGTTCTAGTCCCAGTTGTCCGCTTCCAATCCAACTCTCTGCTATGCCTGGCAAAGCAGTGGGAGATGGGCCAAGCACTTGGGCCCCTGCACCTACATGGGAGACCCAGAAGAAGCTCCTGGCTTCAGATTGGCCCAGTTCCAGCTGTTGGTGGCCATTTGGGGAGTAAACCAGCGGATGAAAAACCTTTCTCTCTGTCTCTCCGTCTCTCTGTTACTCTACCTCTCAAATAAATAAATAAAATATATCTAAAAAATAATGGGCATAAATGTGTTTGGTGGGATTATTATAAAGGTTAGAAACTTTATCAATTAGGACTAGATATGCTTGCACATACCAAAAACAAAGTAATAGGGGCCAGTGCTGTGGTGCAGCAGTTAAAGCCATCGCCTGCAGTGCCAGCATCCCATATGGGTGTCGGTTTGAGTCCCGGCTGCTCCACTTCTGATCCAGTTCTCTGCTGTGGTCTGGGAAAGCAGAAGATGGCCTAAGTCCTTAGGCCCCTTGCACGCATGTGGGAGACCTGGAAGAATCTCCTGGCTTTGGATCAGTGCAGCTTCAGCCATTGTGGCCAGTTGGGGAGTGAACCATCGGATGGAAGACCTCTCTTTCTCTCTCTCTGCCTCTCCTTTCTCTGTGTAACTCTGACTTTCAAATAAATAAATAAATCTTTATATAAAAAAATTTTTAAATGGCTTAAGCATAGTTTTTCTCTCAAGTTAAAGTGCATAAGTAGACAATCCACAGCTGATATGAGGTCTCTAATCATTAGGGAGAAAGACCTTTGCTTTCTGTCCTTTCATTATTCACCTATTGCCTCTTGGCACAAAATGACTGCAGCTATTTTATCCACAGTCCCAAGTAAAGGGAGGAGAAGAAGGGATGCACCTCCCAGCCAAGCCAGATCTTTTTAAGTAGGCTATGAAAGGCACTTCAAAATATTCTTGGAAAAAAAGAGAATTAAAAGATAAGTTTATTTTTGATGCCAAAAAACTCTTGCATTCCATGCATAATTTTTTCATGGTATGTATTTTTCAAAAACTTTTTGAAGACCCCCCCTCATATGCATGGATTTCAAAACTTGCGGGCATCATAGTCCTTGTTTATTTTCATACTTGTTGAGTTCCTTATTTAGTAGAACCGTTAAGCCTTTGACTAGGGTGTAAAAATGTGATCTCAAACATAAACAAAATATTAAGTTTAAAAATAGGGGGTACCAAAATAAACTTATCTCTCAATGCAATTTTCCATGAACTTTTTGAAGCCCCTTCATGTATCTGAAAGATCCTCACAGCACTTGCTTATATTGCATCAAACAGAACTCAGTCCCAGGGCCATACTTGTTGCAAGGAAGGAGAGGAACTGAAATTTCCATTCAGCATCAGGTGTCTGCCACCCCAAATAAATCAGGCTTCTGTTATTTACAAAGGAGGAGTGAATCTTGGCATGGCAGCCACATGAATGTGCATCTGCAGGCTTCCTCCTGCAGGGAGCTGAGAACCCCAGCTGCTTTGCTTTGAAATCCACTGAATGTGACTGAATGTGGAAATCCAAGTGACTGAATGTGGGCAGGGTGCAAAATTGGACCCAGACCTGAGAGACAGGGACTGCTTTACTGGCAGACTTTGGCCCACAGGCTCCCTGATGGCTTTGTGGAACCTCATCAGACTGTACCTTTCTAGATGGCAGTGTCCTCTGGAATGCTAACAAGCCACTGCTCACTCTCCTTTGCTTGGAGGTGCTGGCTTTCCTGGACTTCTCTAGCTCCCTGTCTTTTGTTGCCCCCTTCCTATCTCCTCTCACACAGGCATTTTCCCTAGTGAAACACTTGCACACTTACTGCAGCCCATCTTGGTACCTGCTTCTCAAAGGATCTGGACTAACAAAATTGACAAGACAATTCACAGTCTCTAGCACAGATTCAATAATGCATGCGTAACGTGTTATGTACAACACAATGCATGTGTAACACTTGTGTAACTTAGCGATGGCTATGTATTAAGGTGCTCAGTGAAGTAATAGCTGTGAAGTAATAACAGTGGTGGTGGTAACAGAAGACAAGGAAGTGGTGCAGAGCCAGTCATGGGGGAAGAAGAGTTTCACAAAGAGGGGAAGCACAGGGTTTGTGACCAATATGCTAATGGATTCTCCTCATCCCCCAGGGTTTTTCTATTGCATTAAAATCAGTACCAAAGTCAACATGCAAGGAGGAATATAGACCCTGTTAGATAGTTGTCATCCAAAGACAACCAAACAGTTATTAACACCAGCCAGTTCAAGTCATTTTTCAACAAAAAGAAAGAAAAAGCAGCAAGGCAGACCCCAAGATAATATCATACCACATAAAAACCAATTGTCTAAGCAGCTCTGGTCCTTCTGTTGGAAAAATGGTGACAAGAAATTACTTGTCATGGTCAACTAAGAACGTTATCCTATGAACAAGTTTTCAGTGTGGACATGTAAATCTCCACATGTAAATCTCTACAAAAGTAATAGGGGCAGGAGTTTGGTGCACTTGTGACACCCACACACTGTACCAGAGTGCCTGGGTTTGAGTCATGACTTCACACTCGATTCCAGCTTGCCGCTAACATGCTGCTAGGAAGCAGCAGGTGATGGCGCTAGCTGGGTCCCTGCCAGATTGAGTTCCTGGCCCTTGGCTCCAACCTGGCCCATCCACAGCTATTGCAAGCATTTGAGGTGTAAGCCAGAGGATGAGAGATCTCTGCCTCTCTGCCTTTCAAATAAATTAAATAAATAAGTAAATTTCAGGTAATAAAGAATTTTAAGGACAAAACACAGATTAATGGAATACACAGGGAGGGTGAAAGGTGGGGGAAGAGAGAGGAGCCAGTGTTTGGCTTAGTAATTTAAGTCTCTACTTGGGATGCCCACATGCTCCACATGCTGTACTGGAGTCCCTGGGTTCAAGTTCCAGCTCTGCTTCTGATCCAGCTTCCTGCTAATGTTCACCCACACCCACGAGGGCAGCATGTGATCGCTCCAGTAGTTGAGTCCTTGCCACTCATATGGAAGACCCCAACTGAACTCCAGACTCTTGCTTTGGCCTGGCCCAACCTTGGATATTGTGTGCATTCTCTCTCTCTCTCTCTTTTTTTTTTTTTTATTTGACAGGTAGAGTTATAGACAGTGAGAGAGAGACAGAGAGAAAGGTCTTCCTTCCATTGGTTCACTCCCCAAATGGCCGCTACGGCCAGCACTGCGCCGATCCGAAGCCAGAAGCCAGGAGCTTCTTCCTGGTCTCCCATGTGGGTGCAGGGCCCAAGCACTTGGGCCATCCTCCACTGCTTTCCCGGGCCACAGCAGAGAGCTGGACTGGAAGAAGAGCAAACAGGACTAGAACCCGGCACCCATATGGGATGCCAGCACCACAGGTGGAGGATTAACCAAGTGAGCCACAGCACCAGCCCTGGGCATTCTCTTTAAAAAAAAAATTATGGAAAAGATGAATATGGATCTTTCTGTATATGATACAGAAGTTGTATGGGACTGAATTAAGATTTTGTGCCTGGCACACAGAAGTGTAACAAATGATTGCTGTCTAAATAAAGGACCTCATTCCATGTTAGATTTCCCCATTCATGTGTTCATTAAAGATTTGCAGAAATTCTTATGTGCCAGGCTCTGTGCTAGATACAGAGGATGTCACAATGAGGAAGGCAGTTAAGGTCCTTGCCCCACCCACTTTCTGCAGAGAAATTTATTTTGCATTTTATTTTTTAAAGACTTTATTTATTTGTTTATTTGAGAGGTAGAGTAACAGACAGAGACGGAGAGACAGAAAGAAAGGTTTCCATCCGCTGGGTTACTCCCCAAATGGCCACAGTGGCCAGAGCTGGGCCAATCCGAAGCCAGGAGCTTCTTCTGGGTCTCCCATGTAGGTGCAGGGGCCCAAGTGCTTGGCCCATCTCCCACTGCTTTGCCAGGCATAGCAGAGAGTTGGATCGGAAGAGGACAACCGGGACTACAACCAGTGCCTAGATGGGATGCTGGAACCACAGGTGGAGGATTAATTTACTGCACCACCGTGTTGGCCCTTATGTCCATGTTGTAGGGAGGGAAATGAAGCTTAGCATGATTAAGCATTGGAAACTCAATTGAGAGCCCAGGATAGTGCTTACAGTGCTTCTAGCTGCAGATAAGCTAACAGTGTTCCTCAAACGTCTCTGGAAATAAGAATTGCCCAGGAAATCTGCTGGATGTACAGCCAGGCCTCCCCCCGGCTGTGGGGATCCATGAGCCGGCCACGGGCCCACATGCTAAGGCTTAGCTTGCTGACCGTTTGCAATAGTTACTGCTGTGTGGATGTTTATGGTTTCTGTTGAGCTGCGATATCGGGACCGTTTCATAACCCCAGGCTAGAGTCAAAACAACTATGGCCTTGGGGCTTCCCGTATTTCTTTTCCCACTGACCAAGGCTGAGAAAACACCAGGTGGAAGCTTGTTGTTAGCACCCGAGTCACCTGCTACATGACCAGGAGCTTGATTGGATGAAGGTGTGTGATCACCTTTAGGGTTGGACAAGGAGCGCGTGGACTGTTCGTGATCAGGCACCCGATTGGAGCACCACCGCATGGACTGTAGTACGGACTAAGCTTGCTTACATGCTTCAACAATGTTATACTATATAAGCTGTTTGTGATATGGTACGGGAGCTTCCCCTTTCTTTCGGAGCTCCCCTTGCTCAAGGGTTTCTCTTTCTATCCTGTTTAAATAAAAGTCTACTGAAGACCGATCAGCTGGGAGCAGTGTCGTTCCTTTGCGGGCAAAGGAGTGACACCCGGCAATCCTCATTCAGTAGGTCCAGGTGAGGCACGAGGAGCTATTTTATCTCCATCACGCAGCCCAGGTTCTTTTTATCCTGGTCAAAGAGTGAATCCCAGTGTGGGTGGAGACAAACTCAAGGCTGTTCAAATAGTGAGGGGGTAAGCACTTCACCAAGAAGAAGCTTATGGATTCTGGGCTCCAATTTTTCTTTTCTTTTTTTTTTTTTTTTTTAAGATTTATTTATTTATTTAGGCTGGCGCTGCGGCTCAATAGGCTAATCCTCCGCCTGCGGCTCTGGCACACCGGGTTCTAGTCCCGGTTGCCCCTCTTCCAGGCCAGCTCTCTGCTGTGGCCTGGGAGTGCAGTGGAGGATGGCCCAACTGCTTGGGCCCTGCACCCCATGGGAGACCAGGAAAAGCACCTGGCTCCTGCCATCGGATCAGCGCGGTGCGCTGGCCGCGGCGGCCATTGGAGGGTGAACCAACGGCAAAGGAAGACCTTTCTCTCTGTCTCTCTCTCTCACTGTCCACTCTGCCTGTCAAAAAAAAAAAGATTTATTTATTTATTTGAAAGACAGAGTTACAGAGAGACAGAGGCAGAGAGAGAGAGAGATAAAGAGAGAGAGAGAGAGGTCTTCCACCCACTGGGTCACTCCCCAGATGGCAGCAATGGCCAGAGCTGCACCAATCCGAAGCCAGGAGATAGGAGCTTCTTCCAGGTCTCCCATGAGAGTGCAGGGGCCCAAGGACTTGGGCCATCCTCTACTGCTTTCCCAGGCCATATCAGAGAGCTAGATCGAAAGAGGAGCAGCCAGGACTAGAACCAACACCCATATGGGATGCCTGTGCCACAGGCAAAGGCTTAGCCCACTACACCACAGCACAGGCCCCTATTTTTCATTTTATATGGACCCTTCTACCTACCCATCTTTCTATGTTCACAGCCTGAGTGCTCATAGATGTCACGTTTAAAGCCCCTACATTGCTTTTGAAATATTTTCTTAGTCTCTGAAACCAAGTTGATCACCCATGTAAAAACATCCCTGATAACCCTGGGTTTCTATTGGCCTTTGTATTAGTTGTCTATTTCATAACAAATTACCCTAAAACTTAATGACTTAAAATAAGAATCAATTATTATCTCACAGATCCAAGGAGTGACTTAATTATATGGTGAGGCTTCCACACAGATGTTAGCTGGGGATTTTCTCCAAAGGCTTGACTTGGACTGCAGGATCTGCTACCACGGCGGAGCATGACCAGAAAACTGATGCTGGCTGTTAGCAGTAGACTCAGTTCTTCACTGTGTGCATCTCCCTTAGAGCTCTTCATGAAGTGCCAGCTGGCTCTCCCCAAGGCATGTGACCTGATAGAAAGGGAGACAGAGAGATCAAGAGAGAAGATACAATGTCTTCTCTAACCTCATCTCAGATATAACATACCATATCTCCCTCTGGATTCTGTTGGTCACACAGACCACCCCTGGTACAATGTGGCAAGGGACTACATAACGGTGTAAAACCACAAGACAGGGGTCACTGGGGCCTCCTAAAAGACTGCCTACCACATCTCCAAGGACAACTCCATCTTCCCAAACTCCACCCAAACCTGGAATGGGAGATGCAAATTTCACCTGTGAAAACACAAAAGCATGCAGCAAACAGTGAATTTACTCTGTCCTGGAAACCTGTGTTTGAGTTCCATAGAACTGCCTTTCTTCAACTGGACTTCAGTCTCATGCCATAAGCCTGAATAGAACATTGTAAAGAGCAGCGCCAATCAAGTAATTGCTGTCTTTGTGCACTGTTTGGCCAGTGGATCCATAGGTAAATAATTCTCTAGTTCCAGGTCTCTGTTCTGGGTACCTCCTAAATAATTACTTCGCTTGTGTAAAATCTGGAATTTTAGGGACTGATGCTGGTTTAGATGTCCAAATTCCATCCTGCAGTGCCAGGGTTCAACTTCTGGCTCTGCTTCTGATTCTAGCTTCCATCAGAGGCAGCAGGCAATGGCTCAAGTGGTTGGGTCCTCATTACCCGTGCATGAGATGTGGTTTGAGCCTGGGCTGAGTTTCCATCTCTTAGGCATTTGGGAAGTAAATCAGCAAATAGGAGATCTCTCTCTTCCTCCTTCTCAATTAAACAAAATAACTTTTGCTTTACATCTGGAATTTTTCACATTTCCCTTTTTTGGCTATTCAGATGCTTGGAACTAAATGTGTGAGCCTCTGCTACTGTTCACCTTGAGCTAATGTTATCCTGGAGTTGTTTCTTCCATTTGTTCTCTATTTTCTCCAGCCCCCCCCCCAACCTCGACTTTATCCTTCTGTGTACTTTATACTTTTGTAATGCCTCTCAATGCTTTTGTGGACTGAGGTAAAGTATAACTACATAAAATATTTAAAGTTTTGCCCAAGAGACTGGTGACCTGCATCACATGTGCCATCTAGTGGTGAGAGAGGCAACTGTAGAATAGAAACCTGGTTTTTCAGGTTTGATTTTTCTGGGGAGTGAGGAACAGTGAACCAGGTCCGAGGAAGAAGACTCCTCTCTCTGTTGTCAGGAATTGAGAGTGCTGAGGATTAGAGACTCTAGGTATGGCCAAGGAGCAGGTGACTCAGGGGCTGGAACCCAAGGTGGTTTGTTGGGATGTGAAGAAGCAATTAAAAAATACTAACGACGTTACAAATGAGGAAGATACAGGCAGTGGAAGGGTTTGGTGAAAGGTGTGTAATGTAAAGAGACCAGATTCAAGCCAATGATCACTTGAAAAGTGTGTAATGTATATTGACTGAAGATATGACCAGATATTCTTAAACATTCACATTATGCACAGAAAGGAACTTAGAATCTAATGTTTTTGTTTTACTCCTGAGAAAACTGGGAACCAGAGGCACTGTGGACCTTATCCAAGGTCACAGGTCCAGGGTGACTCCTCAGCCAGTGTGCTTTCCTCAGCTCTACACTGCCCCTAATCCTATGTAGTAAATGCTCATTTTGGCAGTTATTTTGTACAGATTCAAAATAAAAATCAGATCATCACATAAAAATATACTGAATCCAGCATGCTTCACAGAAATTATTACTCACTAGTTTTGCAGCTGCCCCTTGACAGGGGCAGGATGGAGGAGATGGTTATGACACACTGACTTCATTAACCTTCACTGCCTGGCAAATGGCATCAGGTCACAGTGGTAAGGAGGGATTCCAGAAGCCAATCGCAGTAGGCGAGGGAACCCCAGCCTGGGGACAAGAAGGTAAGTTCATTCATCTAGCATGTCAACCTAGTGCCTGCTCTGGGCCAAGTTCTAGGCAGGAAGCTGGGGTGGTAATATCAATAATGCACTGGCTATCCCCAGAGCCATGCACATTCCATCTGTCTGCACGCTGATATGTATTTCTGGGCAGTGCTTGAGTTGCAACTGAGGGACAGCTCAAATCAAAGGGCTCTTGAAGACCTAGTCAGAGGTCTCAGGCTGAGCATCTTGGAATGACCCTGGAACCAGGGACCACTGAGGGGGATGAGATTCAGTGTAAGAAGGAACTTGAGCCATTGCCATATTGAAAAACACACATGCAGAACTTCAGTCATTTCGGAGATTTCTATTGGATAGTGTCTTTCCTGGATCTTCTGCTTCTCTGAGTCCTACCAATTTTTCCCATTCCTTCAAAGATGAATACAGAGACTGACATGAGTTGCTGGTTTCTGAGGGAGGCAGAGCCATAGTAGCTGTTCTACATACAACATAACTCAGAGGTACAAATGACACACTAGAGACAGAGGGCCTCTGCAGCTCATTTCCTTAAGTTTCCCAGGGTTCTGTGCGGGTAAAATAGGGACCATGGTGCAATGGTAAGATGCCACTTGTGATGCCTGCATCCCATAGCTGAGTGCCTGGATCTGAGTCCTGGCTCTGCTTGTTCTACCTTCCTGCTAACGTGTATCTTGAAAGGAAGTATGTAATGGCTCAAATACTTGAGTCCCTGCCACCCTTGTGGGAGTCCTAGATTGAGTTTGGGGCTCCTGGCTTCAGCCTGGCCATTATGGGCATCTGAGGAATGAATCAGCAGATGGAAGATCTCTGTCTCTCTGCTTTTGCTGCCTTTCAAATAGAATATATAATAAAATGAAATGAGAAACATTTAGAAAAGATAAAAAATAAAAATAGGAGCAGGCATTTGACACAGTGGTTAAGACGCCACTTGTGACAGCTGCATCCCGTATCAGAGTGCATGGCTTCAAGTCCCGACTCCATTTCTGATCCAGTTTCCTGCTAATGCACACCCTGGGCAGCAGTAGGTGATGGCTCAGGTACTTAAGTTTTATCACACACATGGGAAACCTAGATGGAGTTCCTGGCTCCTGACTTTAGCCTGGCCCAATCCTGGATTTTGCTGGCACTTGGAGTGAACCAGCAAATAAAAGATCTCTCTCTCTCTCTCTCTCTCTCTCTCTCCCCCTCTCCCCCTCTCCCTCTTTCTCCCTCCTTCCTATCCTCCCTCCCTCCCTCTCTCCCCCACCCCTTTTCTCTTCCTCCCTTTAAGATTTTTATTTATTTATTTGAGAGGTAGAGTTATAGACAGTGAAAGGGACAGACATAGAGAAAGGTCTTCCTTCTGTTGGTTCACTCACCAAATGGCCACAATGGCTGGAGCCGTGCCAATCCAAAGCCAGGAGCCAGGTGCTTCTTCCTGGTCTCTCATGTGGGTGCAGGGGCCCAAGCACTTGGGCCATCTTCTACTGCTTTCCCAAGAGAGAGCTGGATTGGAAGAGGAGCAGCCAGGACTAGAACCGGCACTCATATGGGCTGCTGGTGCCGCAGGCGGAGGATTAACCTACTGCACCACAGCACTGGCCCCATCTCTTCCTCCCTTTCACAAATACCTTTTTTAATTTGAGAATTAACAAAAATTAAATAATACAGGTGTAGAATAGGAGCAAGAGGAACAGAGGTAGTATGAAGATGTTCAACCTTAGAAATCAGACTTAGATTCCCATGCCAGGTTCCCCATTACTAGTTGGGTGGTCTTTGGACAAGCCTTAAGGCATCAGTTTTCTTGCTAAGATCTACAAATGCCATGGGGATTAAGTGAGATAGCAGATGAGACAGTGCCTGGCTCATGGTAAGTATAGATTCCTCACTCATCTCTTCTGGATGCTAATCTCTACTCTTCCATGAAAAGGAGCCAAAGGTCACTTTCTCATCAGGTGTCAGGTGGAGGTTAGTCATGGCTAGTTATTTCACTCATTCTCTCAATGAATATTTGCTATTAAAATGAAGACTTCCTGGTCTCATGTTCTGTATCATACAGAGATAAAATAAGTAGATAAGTAAACAAGCTCCCGAGAGGGGTAGCACTTGTGGGCCAGATAGTTAGGCAAACCAATACACAGCAGGAGTACCAAAAGCTAATAGAGTGCAGGGGGAGAGGAACACAGAGGTGAAATTTCAACCAAGTTAGAAAGGGCACGTAGAAGTTTGCGTGCTCAGCCAGCACACAGCAGAGGCATGTTTAGCAGAGACAACAGCACAAGGCACAGGCACAGGCACAAGAGGGAGGCTGGAAAGCAAGGTAACTCCAATTATGAAGGTCCCTGAGCTTCTAAAAGATTGGTCATCCCATTTGTAAAAGGCAAAAGGTTTATACGATCTGAAGAGAAACCAGCGTATTGATATTGGTCATTGTATTTGAGTACTGAAAGTATGTCTACACTGCCAGTGTGGGACTGGTTCGCAAGTGGTGAGACTGGTCAGCCTCAGCTTGTTCCACTCTCTCCCTACCTTCCTGTGCTCTAGTCACAAGAAACTGTGTCAACCGTGTTCCCTGAATAATAAATAACAAACTTAATGTCAACTTTATAATAAACTCAAAAATATCTGGAGTGCTCTAAGGGAAGTAGGTCTAGAGGAACAACACCCAAGTTAAAACAGGCATCTCAAGCTCCTTCCTCCCTCAAGCTTTGGCACCTGCTGTCCCCCTGGTGTAGACCACTGTGCTCTTGACTGTCCCAGTTCCCTTTCTCTCAGTCTTCAGGTCTCAGATCAAGCATTTCTTCCTTCCCCTAATGTCTCAATCTAATTTATGGCCCTTCCACGAGTACCTTCTTGCAGTACACTGTTTCTTCTATTGATCACAACTTAAACTTTAGTCTTATTCCCATCCTCTGATCAGCATCTGTCTTCCCCCATTAGACTGTAAACTCCATGAGGATGGTGTTATGTCTGCCCCCATTTAACACTGCGTCCCCAGCGCTCAGCACAATACCTAGCACTTGGTGCACGATCTCGGCAAACATTCGATGGATGAGATCATTAGAACAGTCTGGGGGCTCACCGTTTAACCTAAGGAAGTGCAGGGGACGACTATCCCACAAAGTGGACAGGTCAAGTTTAAGAATCAAAATCCTGTTTAGGACATCCGCCATTCTATGGGTCTGCTGAGTATCTCGCTTCCCATGTTGGATCACTCTCCCCTTTATTTATTCTATCGGTTAGTATTAGCAGGTACTAGACTTGTTTATGTGCTCCCTTTGACTCTTAGTCCTTTCATTATGATCAATTGTGAAATGAAATTGATCACTTGGACTAGTGAGATGGCATTGGTACATGCCACCTTGATAGGATTAAATTGGAGTCCCCTGGTATGTTTCTAACTCTACCATTTGGGGCAAGTCAGCTTGAGCATGTCCCAAATTGTACATCTCTTCCCTCTCTTATTCCTACTCTTATGTTTAACAGGGATCACATTTCAGTTAAATTTCAACACTTAAGAATAACTGTGTATTAATTACAGAATTAAACCAGTCATATTAAGTAGAACAGACCAAAAAAACTACTAAGAGGGATAATGTATTAAGTTGTTCATTAACAGTCAGGGCTATGCTGATCCAGTCACCGTTTCTCATAGTGTCCATTTCACTTCAACAGGTTTCCTTTTTGGTGTTCAGTCAGTTGTCACCGATCAGGGCGAACATATGGTATTTGTCCCTTTGGGACTGGCTTATTTCACTCAGCATGATGTGTTCCAGATTCCTCCATTTTGTTGCAAATGACTGGATTTCGTTGTTTCTTACTGCGGTATAGTATTCTAAAGAGTACATGTCCCATAATTTCTTTATCCAGTCTACCGTTGATGGGCATTTAGGTTGGTTCCAGGTCTTGGCTATTGTGAATTGTGCTGCAATAAACATTAGGGTGCAGACCGCTTTTTTGTTTGCCAATTTAAATTCCTTTGGGTAAATTCCAAGGAGTGGGATGGCTGGGTCGAACGGTAGGGTTATCTTCAGGTTTCTGAGGAATCTCCAGACTGACTTCCATAGTGGCTTCACCAGTTTGCATTCCCACCAACAGTGGGTTAGTGTCCCTTTTTCCCCACATCTTCGCCAGCATCTGTTGTTGGTAGATTTCTGTATGTGAGCCATTCTAACCGGCCTCAGAATCAGCCCTAAAGGCATTCCGATCTGGCTGAAAAGCCCATGAGAGTATTTCAGGCACGGAAAGCCAAGACACTCAGGCAAAAAAAAAAAAAAAAAAAAAAAAAACACCTAAATGAAAGATCTCTGTGAGTGAGATCCCAGTGGAAAGAACAGGTCTTCAAAGAAGGAGGTACCTTTCTCTGAAGGGAGGAGAGAACCTCCACTTTGACTATGACCTTGTCTAAATAAGATAAGGGTCGGAGAACTCAAGGGGCTTCCATAGCCTTGGAAACTCATGACTGGTGCATAGGGAGATTACTGATGCCATAAACAGGAGTGTCAATTTGTAAAGTCAACAACAGGAGTCACTGTGCACTTACTCCTCATGTAGGATCTCTGTCCTTAATGTGCTGTACATTGAGGCTTAATGCTATAATGAGTACTCAAACAGTATATTTCACTTTGTGTTTCTATGGGGGTGCAAACTGTTGAAATCTTTACTTAATGTATACTAAACTGATCTTCTGTTAAAAAAAAAAAAAAAAAGGAATTAGCAATTCCCAACTTGACTCTCGCTGGGATTAAACATGACAATAGGTCTGATCTGATTTCATCATCATTTAAAAAATCATTTATTATTTTTCACTTTATGTTTCTGTATGGGAGCAAACTGTTGAAATCTTTACTTAATGTATGCTAAACTGATCTTCTGTATATAAAGAGAATTGAAAATGAATACTCATGTGAATGGAAGGGGAGAGGGAATGGGAAAGGAGAGGGTTGCGGGTGGGAGGGACGTTATGGGGGGGAAGCCATTGTAATCCATAAGCCGTTCTTTGGAAATTTATATTAATTAAATAAAAGTTAAAAAAAAAAGAGAAAAAAAAAAATCCTGGGGCCGGCACTGTGGTGCAGCGGGTAAAGCCATTGCCTGCAGTGCTGGCATCCCATATTGCTGCTGGTTCGAGTCCCAGCTGCTCCACTTCCAATCCAGCTCTCTGCTATGGTCTGGGAAAGCAGTAGAAGATTGGTCATTCCATTTGTAAATAGTGAAAGGTTTTCGTCAGCACAGCTCTGGCCATTGCAGCCAACTGGGGAGTGAACCAACAGATGGAAGACCAACAGACCTCTCTCTCTGTCTCTCCTTCTCTGGGTAACTGACTTTCAATTAAATTTTTAAAAAGATTTATTTATTTATTCGAAAGTCAGAGTTACAGAGAGAGAGAGAGAGAGAGAGAGAGAAAGGTCTTCCATCTGCTGGTTCATTCCCCAGATGGCCGCAGCGGCCAGAGCTGTGCTGACCCAAAACCAGGAGCCAGGAGCCAGGAGCTTCTGCCAGGTCTCCCACGTGGGTGCAGGGGCCCAAGGACTTGGGCCATCTTCTACTGCTTTCCCAGGCCATAGCAGAGAGCTGGGTCAGAAGTGGAGCAGCCAAGACTCTAACCAGCACCCATACAGGATGCAGGCTATGCCACAGCGCCAACCCCAATACATCTTAAAAAAAAAAAAAAAAAACAACAACAACAACAACAAAAAAAAAAAAAAAAAAAAAAAAAAAACAGCGTTGTGGCATTAGGTTGAGCCTCTGTGGTGCCAGCATCCCATATGGGCACCGGTTCCAGTCCCGGCTGCTCTGTTTCCAATCCAACTCCCTGCTGATGGCCTAGGAAAGCAGAGGAAGATGGCCCAAAGTGTGGGCCCCTGCACCCATGTGGGAGACCTGGAAGAAGCTCCCTGCTCCTGCTTTGGGTCAGCCCAGTTCCAGCCTTTGTGGCCACTTGGAGAGTGAACCAGCGGATGGAAGACTCTCTCTCTCTCTCTCCATCTTTCTCTCTCTCCCTCCCTCCCTCTTTCTCTCTCTCCCTCCCTCCCTCTCTATAACTCTGCCTCTTAAATATACAAATAAATTCTTTAAAATAACTAAATAAAAATCCGTTCCGACTGTACTGAATTCTCACACTTGTAGCTGGTACAGCCCGAGTAGCCAAACCCTGACTCCAGCACACACCATTATCCCCTCATTAAACCACAGCTTCCACCGCCAGTTTCCCCCAAGGCGGCAACAGCAAGGCAAGGCGGAGGCTGGCCCAAATGAGAACACCTGGAGGGGCAGCCACGGACCCTCCAGGAGGGCGAAGTCGCTGCCTCGGGAAGTCCTGAGGTAAAAGCCTTCCTCCACACGGGCGGCGCCATGCTTCTTTGTAACCTCAAAATCACGAGGAGCCGCAAGAGCTGAGGAGTAGCTGAGGGCTTTTTTTTTTTTTCTTTCCCCTTTTTTAGTAGTTTCGCCACTACTTGCAAATCTAAAAGGCGTTTGCTAGAAATCTAGGCGTGGAGGAAAATCCCCGAGAAGGCGGGTAGACGCTCATGCGCAGCGCCACCTTGGGGACGGCCGGGAGCCGATGCGGAAGGCCCGCCCAGACTCTGGTTTTCCCAACGAAGACCAAAGCCCACGGGACCCGGAGACATCCCGTTACTACATTTCCCAGAGGCCCTCGAGGCCGACTTCCGGCTCTGCTCTAGGACAGGAACTGAGCCGCGGCTCGCTTGTCCAACCTGGAGCACGTAGGTTGTTTTAACAGAGAAAATGTCGCCCTTCCTTCTCCAGCCTGCAAGTTCTTCCAGACGTCAGGCAAGCTACATAACGTTCCCGTCTAATCCGCAACCAGAAAGTGGGCGCCGCAGAGCCTTCTGGGAAATGTAGTTCCATATGAGGCTTCTGGGAAACGGAGTCCCGGAAGCAAACGAGCTTTTGCAGCCTACTAGAGGCCAGGTCGAAGTGTGTCACGTGATCCTACAATCCGCGCTTCCGGGACTTTGCCTTTTCCTGAGCTGCTGTGAGGAGGGGTGCTGAGCGCTGGGGTATTTTCCAGCACCGTCTGGACTCGTCTGGAATAACCTCCCCGGTTCCTGCGCCATCGCTGTTGCCCAAACAGGACGCTGAGCGCGAATTTGCATATCCTTAAATTTGTCATGACCGCTGCAGCCGCCAAAGTGAACCACTCGCCTTTAATCCGTTTTTTGATCGCCTTATCTCTTGGGGAACCTTGCCCACCACCAATTTTCCTTGCACCACTTAGTCCTAACCCCTAATTGGCGCCTTAGAAACTCAAGTCTCACGGACCCCGCCTACGTTCTCCCTATCAGTCTCCTCCAAACGAGCTCCATTCACCGGGAGGAGGCTGAGACCCCTGGTGGGAGTGCAAGGCCTTGGAAGGACTGTTTTTATGGACTCCCCTTCATGTTTTCCTTTTCATAACGGCCGGAGAATGAAATACAGAACAAAGGAGAACGTTAGCTTGAGGAATATTCTAGAGTGGCAAAGTGGTAAGACAGTACTAATTGTACTGTAACAATTCAAAGAGAGAAAGTGACTTGTAAAAAGATGAAATAAATAGCAAGAAAATACAGCAGAGACACTCAGTTGGAGTCAGTGGAAAGAGTTCAGAAGGACCAGAAAGCAAAAGGTAATTTTAAAACGTTGTTACTGAACGAGGTAGATTTGTTGCCCATTGCTCTCTATTATAATCTGTGACACTCAGACTTTGGAGGGCGGAAAGGCTTTTTAGGAAGCAGGGAAGCAGACTCTTCCCCCAACCAGGGAGTTGGGGAAGCTTTATGGGTTAGGTAGGCGGGAGCTGGTATGGAGAATTGTGATTGGAGGGGGATTGGGATCAATCAGGCCAGAGCATTGTCAAGTGCTTGGTAGCTCCCTTGAGAAAGCAGGAACTTAAAGTAGGCAGTTTGATATCTCTGTAATTAAGAGATTGAGTGCTTCTGGTAGAAGGCCAGGTACAGGCCGTGTTTTATTAGCTTTCCCTAAAGATTAGAAGATTATACCCCAAAAAATTCCCTTGAGAAGTGGCAGATGTAAGAGGATTCTGAAAATCAGTAAGTAATCCGGCTTCAAAAAAAATTTTTTTTAAGGCGTCTTCTCTTCTGGGGAAACAAAAATCATAAACAGTTATGTCTGGGCACTTCAGGAACTCCCACGGCGCTGCATGGGGGAGGCAGAGACCCAAGCTAACTGGGCTCCTGCAGTCCCACAAGCCAGCAGCTTTGAGCCCCTGTTGCAGGCCACACACAGCCTGAAACTTCTCAGGAGGTGTGCTTCCAAGGCCAGAGAGGAGATCAGATCAGATTTGGTTTTGTTCTCTTACAACGATGATGCTTTAGTAACATATAGCCTTCATTCCTTTATAGCATGAAGTCTGTCATGCAAAAAGTCTGAAATACTCAAACCATGTTTACAGTGTTTTCACAAACTTGGAGATTTTGGTAGGATTAATGAAAGCAACAAACTGGTGAATTAACAGTTAACTGAAAAAGATATTGCTTTGGAAACAGCCCAATTTATCACACTTCTACATACCAACCTTTCCACTTCATTCTAAATTTAAAGACTTGCTCTTTATCAACAGGAAATCATTTACATTTGTCTCTAGGGAGAATAAACCACATCTTTATATATGCAAGGCAAATGTCTCAAACAAAACAATTCCAGAATCCCACATAACATTAATATTTTAGGAGTAGAACACAAGATCACCAAAGAGCAAGAAAACCTTTGCTGTATAGAAAAAAAATCTAACATAAAAACCCTTTTATAAAAAGTTATTTATTTATTTATTTATTTATTTGAAAGGCAGAATGACAGAAAAAGGGGGAGACAGACCCTTCATCTGCTGGTTCACTCAAATGACCACAATAGCCAGGCTGGGTAAAACTGAAGCCAGGAGCCTGGAACACCATCCAGGTCTCCACTTGAGTGGCAGGTCTCCACAGTGGGCTTCTTCCACTGCCTTCCAGGCACGTCAGCAGGAAGCTGGAGTAGAAACAGAGCAGCAAGGACTCAAACCAGCATTCCAATATGGGATCTTGCATTAGCGGCCTAACCCACCATGCCAAAACCCCAGCCCAGTAGACATCCATTTTGAGTAAGATAGAGAGCAATGCATCTCAAACTATTTGTGCAGGACCAGTTACTTTTTGTTTCCATGTTTCAATGCATTATACACTAATACTTTTGTAAATCAAGATGTTTATTTCTAGAAAAAATGAAATTATATAAAATACAAGTCCCATTTTTAAATTATTAGATTTAACTCACATAAAATCATTTTAAGATTACAGTAAAATTTCCCAAAGACTTAGACTGAATTCTGTATTTAGTTCATAGCAGACCACACAAGCAACCCACTCTTGTCCAAAGACCTTGTTTTGAAAAGCATGGAGATAAGGCATCTAAACATGGAGATTTTTGAGAAGCGTATCACAAATTATTCCTCAGCTCAAACTTTATTTTTACACTGTTGACTTTTATTACAGTAGTAAAAATGTATAGTTTAAAAATACGAGGTTTAAATTTAAGAAGTTCCCTGCATTTTCATTCACTGCCCAGTTCCCTTTTCCTTTCCTTCCATGTTTCTGAATAATAAGCATGTAATGTTACTTAAGCCACCTATGCCATTCCAAAGAACAAATAATAAAGAATACCCATCACTCACCTTAAGGGGCCGGCGCTGTGGCGCAGTGGGTTAACGCCCTGACCTGAAGCACCAGCATCCCATATGGACGCCGGTTCTAGTCCCAGCTGCTCCTCCTTCGATCCAGCTCTCTGCTATGGCTTGGGAAAGCAGTAGAAGATGGCCCAAGTCCTTGGGCCCCTGCACCCAGGTGGGAGACCCAGAAGAAGCTCCTGGCTCCTGGCTTCAGATCAGTGCAGCTCCGGCCGTTGTGGCCAACTGGAGAGTGAATCAGTGGATGGAAGACCTCTCTCTCTCTCTGCCTCCCCTCTCTCTGTGTAACTCTGTCTTTCAAATAAATAAATAAATCTTTAAAAAAAAAAAAAGAAGAAGAAGAACGAAGCATTGGGGCCAGTGTTGTGGTACAGCAGCTTAAGCCACAGTCCACAATGCCAGCATCCCAAGAACTGACTACTCCACTTCTGATCCAGCTCCCTGCCTGTGTGCCTGGGAAAGCAGCAGAAAATGGCCCAAGTCCTTGGGTCCCTGCCCCTATGTGGGAGACCTGGATCGAGTTCCAGGCTCCTGGTGTTGACTTCACCCTGCCCTGGCCATTGTGGCCATTTGGGGAGTGAACTAGCAGATGAAAGATCTCTTTCCCCTGCCCCCTCTGTCTCCCCTTCTCTGTAACTCTGCCTTCCAAATAAATAAATAAATCTTTAAAAAAGGGAAAAAAAAAAAGAACTAAGCATAATATCTGTAGGTAAGCTCTGTGTTACCTTCCTTGATCTCAATCCCTCCTGCCTAGGAAGTCACATCCTCAATTTTGTATCAATTCTTCCCATACAGTTCTATTTTATACTTTAATTAGATGTATCTATATTCCCAAATATATTGTTCTTCATGTTTTTAAGTTTTATAAAAATGGAAAATACTTTCTAAATCTTATATTTTTATTTATCTTGAAAAATTATAATTGTATATAATTATGGGGTACAAAACAATGCTATGATATATATTTAATGTAGGATGATTGAATCAACATAATTAATGTAGTCTTCACCTCAAATCCTTATTATTTACTCCTCCTAACTACAGCTTTGTACCCATTCACCAACATCTCCTTCTCCCCAATCCCCCAGCTCTCCCTTTCTTCCTTCCTTCCTTCCTTCCTTCCTTCCTTCCTTCCTTCCTTCCTTAACCTATTATCAGATATACTGCTTGCAAATATTTTCTCCCAATCTGTAGGTCATCTCTTCATTCTGTTGTTTCTTTTTCTGCGAAGAGGCTTATTAGTAATATGTAATCCCCCATTTGTCTATTTTTGCTTTTGTTGCCTGAGCTTTTAGGTTTAAGGTCAAAAAAAATCATTGCCTAGATCATGTCATGTAGTTTTTTTCCAACTTCTTCTAATATTTTTACATTTTCAGATTTTACATTTAAATCTATAATCTATTTTGAGTTAATTTTTTATGGGATAAAGTGAGGCTCTAACTTCATTCTTTTGCATTTTTTTATGTCATAAAAATGCAGTGTATTTACAGCAGATCTAACAGTTGAAACCCAAGTTCATTCAAGTTTGTAAATTCAAGTTTACAATAGTGGGCCAAAGTCTTTTGATGGAGAACTGGTTAAAGGCCATGGGGTTAACAGGTCAACTCTCTCTCCCCTCTGCCTCACCACAGTCTTTGGCATTTGAATATCTAGTTGTCCCCACATCATTTATTGAGAGTCTGTTTTTTCTTGGCATTTTTGTCAAGAACCAATTGACTATATATGCATGGGTTTGTTTCTGGTTTCTCTATTGTGTTTCATTGGCCTGTGTGTCTTTTTTGCCAATATCATGTATTTTGATTACTCCCTCACACAATGAACATCACATATAACAAACCCATAGTTAACATCATACTCAGGAATGGCTTTCCTCAGATCAGGAACAAGACAAGGATGCCCACTCTTAACATACTTATTATACATAGTTCTGGAAGTCCTGGCAAGAGCATTTTAGGCAAGAGGGAGAAATAAAAGACATCAAATTACAAAGGAAGGGTTAAATTGTCCTTTTCATAGATGGCATAATCATATACAAGTTAGTGAAAAAAGCCTAAAGATTCTGTTACATGGCTGTTAGTACTTATAAATGAATTACACAGGAAATTTATATATATTTTAAAAGTTAAAAAATAAATGAATTACACAAACCTATAGAATACAAAATCAACATACAAATATCAATAGTATTTCTATATTCTGACAAACTACCTGAAAAGAAAATCAAGAAAACATTTCCACATAAAATAGCTACAAAAGAAGAAATAAAATTGGGAGAAATTTAACTAAGAATTAAAGATATGTACACTGAAAAGTATAATATACTGTTAAAAAACTAAAGATGGCACAAATAAATGGCAAAATAGTCCATGTTCATGGATTGGAAGAACTGATATTTTTAAAACTCTTCATTCCCAAAGCAATCTACAGAACCAGTGCAATTCCTGTCAAAATTCCAATGTCATTTTTCACAGAAGTAGGAAAAAAATCCTAGAATGTATTTGGAACCACAAAAAACAACTAATAGCCAAGGTAATCTTGAGCAAAAAGAACAAAGCTGGAGATATCACACTACTGGATTTCAAATTGTATTACAAAGTTTTAGTAATTAACAGTGTGATGCTGGCATGAAAATAGACACATTAATCAATAGAACAGAATAGACAGCCCAGAAATGAACCCACATATATTAATATTACTTTTTTTTTTTTAAATACAAAAATCTTCCATCTATTGATTCACACCCCTGGACCAAAGCTGAAAGCTAGGAACTCAATCTGATTCTCTCATGTGGGTGGCAGAGACTCAACTACTTGAGCCATTACCTGCCACTTCCAGGGACACATTAGCAGGAAGCTGGATCCAAAAGCAGATCCAGGACTCATAGTATAGGATGTGGGGATCCCAAGTAGAGTCTTAACCACTGCACAAAAAACTCACCCCGGTTCAGTTGATTTTTGACAAAGGTGTCAAAAACAGGTGGTCTCTTCCATAAACCGGAAATAAGATATCCACATGCTGAAGAATGAAATTGAAACTTGGTTTTTGTAGGTTTTTTTTTTTTAACTTAACATGTTTTGGGAATAGTCCATAGTGACACAGATAGCTGTGGCTCATGATTTCCTCTGTTGTACAGGATTTCATAATATGAATATATCATAACTGCTTTCTGCATTCTCCCATTGATGGAAATTTGGGTTGTTTCCAATTTTTTTATTATTATTACAATCAATGTTGCAAAGGACATTTTCATAAATGTCTCCTTTTTTAGATGTTCAAGAACATAGGATAGGAGCAGGTATCTGGCAGAGCTGCTAATATACAATATCAGACACCCACATCCCACATCAGAGTGCCTGGGTTGAAGTTCTGGCTCTGTTCCCAGTTCTAACTTCCTGCTAATGCACACCCTGGAAGGCAGCAAGTGATGGCTCAAGTACTTGGGTTCCTGCCACCCACATGAGAGCCCTGGATGGAGTTACTGGCTTCAGCTTAACCCAGCACCAATTGTTGCAATTACCTGGGAGTGAACCAGCAAATGGAAACTCTGTTTGCCTCTCTGTACCTCTCAAGTAAAAATTAAATAAATTCTAAGTTTTATCAAATACCCTTTCTGTGCCTGTTTAAATAATCCTGTGTGTTTTCTCCTTTACTCTGTTATTGTAATGGTTTATATAAATATATTGTCTTTAATTTGGACCAACTTTGCATTACTAAAATAAAACAAACTTGATTCTGCAGCTTTCAGCTTATTTACATTTCATTTAGAATTCTTACATGCATCCTAATAAGTTAAACTGGCTACAATTACCTATCTGCCCTCATCTAGTTGGGGTTCAGTTATATAACCTCACAAACTGAATTGGGAAGTATTCCCTTTACTTTCATTTAGGTAGATTCTTTTCATTTTAGAAATCTGGCACTTACAATTGCAGAAGGTAGAAATTTAATTCTCCTAAATTCCACACTCTTATCTACAAACACACTTCCTGTTGCCTTAAATCTCCCATATAGTTATATTGTATTTTCAGACAATATTCAGCATTATCTGGATTATGTAAATACTATGTACATATGCTAACAATTTACGTAGTGTATTTTTTTAAGATTTATTTATTTACTTGAAAGTCAGAATTACACAAAGAGAGAAGGAGAGACAGAGAGAGAGAGAGAGTCTCTACTACCCGGATGAATGAACCCAGAGAGTTCACTACCCAGATGGCTGCAACGGCCGGAGCTGCACCGATCCGGACACCGACGTGGGTGCAGGGGCCCAAGGACTAGGGCCATCTTCTACTGCTTTCCCAGACCATTAGCAGAGAGCTGGATAGGAAGAGGAGCAGCTGGGACTCGAACCGGCACCCATATGGGATGCCAGCCGCAGGCAGCAGCTTTACCAGCTATGCCACAGCGCCAGCCCCACATAGTGTATTAATATATGCTTTCTTGTACAACTTTTGGTTTTCTCTGAAGTTGATAAATGGCCTTGGTTGCTTCCTTCCTCCCATCATTCCTTCCTTCATTTCTTTCTTTTCCTTTGTTTTTCAGCTTGGTTTTCTAGGTGCCAACCACAATTCTTTCTGAAACTATCACACGGAACTATAAGCCTCCTCTAGGTGCACTTAGACAGTTGGTCAGTTGCCTGTTTTTCATGGAGAAATCTCCCCTTGAGTTCTGTTGTCTTCTTGGCTCCAACCTGTATTAGTTGTGTTCTGTGCCTGCTTCCAGCAGTTTGGTGTGTGTGTGTGTCGGGGGAGGGGGGGAATGCTGGGGGCAGTTGGTGACTTCCCCCAGCTTACAGACTTTATGTTCCTTTTGTCTCCTTCCTGTATTGGAATCCCTCTGTCCCGGTTTCCATGGTTTCCTCTTTCTTGATTTACTGGCTCACTTTGATGGTGCACATTCTCTCATTTTCAGAACAGGTGCATGGTAGATAAAAGTTTTGAGGTCTAATTTATATGAGTGTGTCTTAATTCTGCTCTCTCATTTGCTACTTTGGTCTAGAATTATAGGTAGGACTCTTGTTCCTTCAGAATCTTAAGAGTGTTGCCCTGTGCTTCCAGCCTGGGCAGTGAGAACGCCAACACTCTTCTGATTCTGTTTTTTGTAGTTGAGCTGTTTTGATATTCTCTTTATCTCTGATGATATGATATTCCCTTTATCATTGATGTTATGATATTCTCTTTATCACTGATGCTCCTAAATTTCACAAAGATAGGCTTTGGTATAGATTCCACCACCACCTCTACATTACATTGGACTGTGAGGCCCTGGAAAAGGAGAATTCCTTGAATCACTTCTCTCTATGTGTGTGTATCTGTGTTTGGATGTGTACAAGAAGCATATGAGTAATATAAGTTATAAAACATAGTAGCAGAACAAATGCCTATAACCCACCACCCAACTTAAAATAGAATGTGACCAATACCTCCCTGCATCATGTATGTTCTTTTCTAATTCCAGCCTGTCTTCCCTACACCTGCCATACCTCATCCTCCACCAGCCATGTTACCAGCCTCATGACTCATTTATAGTTCACTTGCTATTTTTCCATATGTCTTTGGCATGTCATAGAAATAGAATCACCTGGAAACTGGCACTCCTGCAGCTTGCCCTTCATTCAACACTGCTCCTAAGAGTCATCTACCCACATGGCTGTAGTTTGTTGCATTTTCATTGTGAAATGAAATTTCACATGCTATTATGTGGAGGTATCATAATTTATTTATCTGTTCTCCCAAAAATGGACATTATTTTGTTTCCTTTTTATCTTTTTTTTCCATTATATCTACTAATGTGGCCATTCCTTTCCCTCATTTTTTCTCTTCTCCCTGAAACTTAGTTATTAGATCTTCTAAGTTGTCTTAAATTTATTACATCTCGTATTCTATTTTCTGTTGCTTTGTACTTTTCTTTTACTATCCTCGAGAATTCCTGAAATTAGACTGCAATGCACCTATGGAGTTTTTCATTTTTGCTGTTATATTTTGAACTTTCAAGAACTTGTTCTCCAGGGGCCAGCAGACAGATGGGTAAGCCGCCACCTGAGATGCCAGCATCCCATATGAGCACTGGTTTGAGTTTCGATTCTCTACTTCTGATTCAACTCCCTGCAAATATGACTAGAAAAGTAATAGAGGATTGTCCCAAGTGCTTGGGCCCCTGCCACCCAACTGGGAGACCCAGATGGAGTTCCAGGCTCCTGACTTCAGTCTGGCCCAGCCCTGGCCATTGTGAACATTTGGGGAATGACCCAGAAGATGGAAGATCTCTCTGCCTCTCCATCTCTCTCTATAACTCTGCCTTTCAAATAAATAAGAAAAAGTTTTTAAAAATAACTAATAATCCAGATATTCCATTTTATACTTACTGTTCTCTTTTCTCAGATAGAAAACATACAAAGCTTAGGATTTCTTGACACTTTCATTTACCTTATGAACTTTGATTTTCCCCTAATATGGCTGGCTGGGTAATTGGTTGATATATATCCCTGTCTTTTATGCTAGAAGCTCCTCTCTTATGTCAAGTGATGCCAAGCTCTCTGCTCAGAGGTGAAAGTAGAGGAATCCACCTGCTTGTCTGCAGCTCTGTGTGTATGGGTGGTCCCTCTGCCACTGGTGTTCTCAGTAAGGTACTTAGCTGTGGACTCCATTGTCTCACTGATGAAACACCAAATGTTAGTAGATTTTTTTCCCTTAGCCTCAACAGTTTCCCCAGACAGGAAGTTTCCATCCTTCTTCATGGAGAATCTAAGCTGCTCTTACAGAGAGAGTAAGATTTATTTATTTATTTGAAAGGCAGAGTGGCAGAAAGAGGGAGATAGAGAAAGAGGTCTCCCATCCACTAGATTCCAATTCTGTCCCCAAATGTCCACAGCAGCAAGCCAGGAGTCAGGAACACCATCCTGGTATCTTATGTAGGTGCCAGGGACCCAAGCTCTTGGACCATCATCCACTGCCTTCCCAGACACATTAGAAGGAAGCTGGATCAGAAGTAGAGAAGCTAGAACTCAAACTGGCGCTCTGATACGGGATGCTGGTGTCATAAAAAGTGACTTAACCCACTGCACCCCAATAGTGGGAAGTTAGGGTGATGCCAGTCACAAAATAGACTTTCACTTCACACTGTTCTCAGCTGTGCCTGGGACCACCAAATCCAAACCATCTTCGTTTTCCCATCTTCTTCCACGGCAGAGGATGATGTTATCTGACTGTGTAGAATCAGGATGGGGATGTGGGAGTCTCACTGCTCCTGGGACAAAACATGGAGCCATAGTGCCTATTCTCGGCCCCACCCCTCAACCCATCTTCAGGGGTATTCCAATTGGAATTATGCAGCTAGGGATTTACTAGTACCACCCCTCATTTTTAAGGTTTAATCTTTAACTTTGTCTATTCTTCCAAGTCAGTTACCACTGATTTTCCTGCTTCCAACATTTTATTTCACTTTGTTTCCTCACCAATTCTCTTTTGTGTGTCTTTGTGGTTTGGGTTGTAAATTTTTTTTAAGATGTATTTATTTATTTGAATGGCAGGGTTACAGAGAGGGAGGGAGAGAGAAAGATTTTCCATTCACTGGTCCACTCCCCAAATGCTTCAACAGCTAGAGTTGGGCCTATCCAAAGCCAGGAGTCAGGAGCTTTTTCTGGGTCTCCCATGTGGGTGCAGGAGCCCAAGTACCTAGGCTATCTTCCACTGCTTTCCCAGGTGCATTAGCAGGGAGCTGGACTGGAAGTGGAGCAGCTGGGACTCGAACCAGCATCCATATGGGATGCCAGTATTGCAGGCAGTGGCTTTACCCTCTATGCCACAGCACTGGCCCTGGGTTGTAAATTCTTTACTGTCATCTTGAGGCTTTGGGGAAGAGGAGGAGCAAAATGCCTGAGTTCTCAGTGTTGCTGCCCAACAACGTAGAGATGATAGAAGGTGGAAAAGTGCCTGAGGAGAGAACCATGGAAAACTGCAGGGAGTCTGCAGAGCCTCTGGAATGTCTGCCACTGCCTCTGGTTTTCAGAGGCCTTGGGATTGCTGGCTGACTGCCTGACACGGTCGGCATTCAGATATGTAGCCGTCCAGAGGAATTCTCTGCATGTGTGTGTTTAGACCAGCGACAGTTTTGCCAAGAGCCCCTGAGGAAGGTGCTATTGTACCAGGAAAACAGAATCAAGCTCTATCAAAACAAGCACAAATCTACTGGGAAAGCATTGAAGGCCAGATCTTGCCATTAGGAGAGTTAATTTCCTGGAAGGAGGTAATCTTGGGTGCTCCTGAGGTGTAGCCCAAGAGGGCGCAATTCCCCTTAGCAGCCCCTGCTCAGGTTTGAGGCGCCATGTGGGCAGGACCCCAGCACCGCAACTGAGGCTGCATTCCTAAAGGGCAGAAACAGATTTCTCATGCCCAGGTCAGGACCTGATGAATGATCACACGCCCCGCCCTGCCTTCGGTGTTGGGCAGAGAGCCACCCGCATGACAGCTGTGTCAGACAATGACAACTCGCCCCTCGAATCCACAAATCAAAAACGAATGAGGCCGGCGCCACGGCTCAATAGGCTAATCCTCCGCCTGCGGCACCAGCACCCTGGGTTCTAGTCCTGGTTGGGGCGCCAGATTCTGTCCCGGTTGCCCCTCTTCCAGTCCAGCTCTCTGCTATGGCCCTGGAGTGCAGTGGAGGTTGGCCCAAGTGCTTGGGCCCTGCATCCACATGGGAGACCAGGAGAAGCACCTGGCTCCTGGCTTTGGATCAGCGCGGTGCACCTGCCACGGCGCGCCGGCCGCAGTGGCCACTGGGGGGGTGAACCAACGGAAAAAAGGAAGACCTTTCTCTCTGTCTCTCTCTCTCACTGTCCACTCTGCCTGTCCAAAAGAAAAAAAAAAAAAAAACAGATGGGGCAGTTCTGGAAGAAGACAATGAAGACAGTGTAGTTGCCCTTGAGTGGCTCTGGGCTGGGGCATGGTCTCAGAGGTGGGCACAGGGGCCATGTGTAGAAGGCAGGTGAGCAGGTCCAGACCCCTGGGCAAGCTACATCATCCTGAGATGCTGTGTCATCCCTGAGAGGAGTCAGAACACGGCAGAAGGACCTGGAGGAAGAGCTCCTGCCGCCGAGAGCCAGCAGGCCAGCACCCTTGCCTCACTGATGGCTGCCTCTGCTTTCTACACCTTGGCAGAACGCACACTGAAGAGACTGCTGTGCTCCGCGCCGCTCCCTTCCTCCGCACACAGTGAGGAAGGGCAGAGAAGGAAGCCCTACTGGTGCTTTGCCCGAAGCGCCTTGGACCCCTGGGCTGTGTCTGTGCTCACGCACTTTCCCTGTGGGTCCACTCTGACAGCCTGCACCTGCCTCTCTTAGCAGAGAGCCGAAGAATTTACGTCTCCCTTGGGCGGCTCCCAGAAAAGCCTGCCAAACGTTGAAGTCCAACCTCCCAGCTCTCTTGCTCCCTGGTGGGGACATTTTTCATGCTTCTCCAGAGCTCCCACAAGGGACTGAGCCCCAAGCAAGCCTCCCTGCTGTCATTCAAGGGGACTTCAAAATGTTCATGGAAAAATGGGATTAAAAATATCAGTTTATTTTAGTGCAAAAATTTTTTGAAATTCATGCATGGTTTCTTCATAATACATTTTCCACGTACTATGAAAAATTGTTTTGCAGCAACATAAACTCATGTTGTTAATTCCATTTTTCCACAAACTATCTGAAGGACACTGGATCTGCTCAGTCTCCTTGCTTGCTGGGTTCCCCTTCCGTACCCACCCTACCCCTCAAAGCCAGTTTTCTTTTTTTCTGGAAAGACTTCCTTTTAAATATTTTATTTTATTTGAAAGACAGAGAGAGATCTTCCACCCCCTGATTCACTCCCCAGATGCCTGCAAGAGCCAGAACTGGGCCAGAATGAGGCTGGGAACAGGGAACTCAGTCTGGATCCAGGCATCACCTGGTGCCTCCTAGGATTAGCAGGAAGCTGGAAATGGGAACAGAGCTAGAACTCAAATCCAAACACCATTATGGGATGCCTGTGTCCCAAGCCACATCCTTACTGGTATACCAAAAACCCACCCCATGGGAAGACTTCCTAATGAATAATTTTTAAACAAATCCTCTTCTCAGTCTGCTTCTGGAAACTCAACCCAAGACAGCCTCCTGTTTCAGAGTCCTGTCAGGCTCCTTGCTTCTAAAAAAACTGCAAGAGTAGGCGGCCCTTTGTTTATCAGGCACATTGGGGATGCTTTCCTGGAGACGAGGAAAGTGTGGAGATTTGGGTTTAGTTCAGATTAATGGGAGAGAATTGGGCTTCTGAAGGGAACCCAGGTGGTAAAAAGAGGAAGGAGGTAGGAGAAGGGGCTGAGCAGGGCGGCAGCAGGAAAGCTGTCCACTGCATGGAGCTCTCAGTAGAGCCTGCTACGCACACAAACACTGCGTGGGTGTGAGGTCTGGGACAAGAGCAGTCGGCTGAAAAGGCTGCTCGGGATGCTGCAGTGCAGAACAGAAGAGCAGGAAGGGAGACAAAGCGATCCTGAAGCAGCACTCAGGCCGTGGAAGCAGGGACTCTGAGTCAGAGAAGGCTACCTTGTCCACCATGTGCAGGGGATGCACCCCCGACCAACACACACACACACACACACACAAAATCCAAAAGAGGCTGAAAGGGATAAAATACCTCCCCTGAGATCTGGATCACACATGAAATGATAAACTTGAAGTAATTGTTGAAGCAGCAGCTCTAAAATCATTCCAAGAAAATATGCAAGGGCATCCACAACACCAACACAGCTTTTCCTGACAATTATTAATAAATTGACTGCCCAGCATACACAGGAGTTCGTGGAGGGAGGGAAACACAATGGGAAAGAACAAGGTGAGGCACGTATTCCAGACCCACAGTGGGGGTCTCAGGATGCAGCATCGTCCCACGTTTGAAATGAGCCAGCCCATGATGGAGCCAGAGCTGCCTCGATGTTCCCTGCCCTCCCCTTTGCCCTGCCCCGCCTTCCCTCTCCTCAGTCCCGCTGCCAGCCTCCAGTCCCTGTGTGGCAGCACCCCATAGGTGGGTGTTGCAGGGTCAGGGAGGTCTAACGTGGTCAGGGAGGTGGAGATCTGCCTTGTAATCCACTCCTGTGTCTGACTGGCTTCGCTTTCCAGTCTTCATTCTACAAACATTGATCCATTACGTCCCACTAGGCACGAACCGCTGCCTTTGTCTCTGTTTCTGTTCCTCTGTCTCTCCCTGACTCCATTCCTTCCTCTCTCACCACTTCTCCCAGTCCCAGCCTCTTTGAATTAGATTGACTGATGCTTCTAAAGACCGATGACATAGCAAATTTGACAGTACCCATAGTAACTGACATGTCACAAGGCAGTTCTTGCTAACAAATACTTTTTATTTTTTGCCCTTTTGAATAGCCATGTAAGGAACATTATTTTTATTTAAGATTTATTTTATTTATTTGAAAGACAGAGTTACAGAGAGAGGTAGAGACAGAGAGAGAGAGAGGTCTTCCATCTGCTGGTTCACTCCCCAGATGGCTGCAGCAGCCGGAGCTGCACCAATCCAAAGCCAGGGCAGGAGCTTCTTCTGGCTCTCCCACGTGCGTGCAGGGGCCCAAGGACTTGGGCCATCTTCCACTACTTTCCCAGGCCACAGCAGAGAGCTGGATTGGAAGAGGAGCAGCCAGGACTAGAACCGGTGCCATATGGGATGCCGGCGCTTCAGGCCAGGGCTTTAACCTGCTGCACCACAGCACTGGCCCCAGGAACATTACTTTAGATCTTTACATCTCAGATTCAATCCTTCTGTCTGCTGTGCCCCTTATGTACCGTATCTTTAGGCCAAAGGGTACAGGTATTTTTAAGGTTCATGATATATTTTGGGGGAAATCATTTTTACAGCAATGTACTATAATTGGACTTCATTAAGTTCATACCAATGTCAGATTTAAAATGGGGTGATGTGTGTTTCCCAGGGGTCCCTGAAGACCATCTCTGAAAATTACTTGATTTGTAGAGGACATGTCCAGTGTTCTTTCTACACACCTAAATATCAATTCACCCATTGATTTCTTTACCAATACTTACCTATATCAAACACCTGCCAAGTGTGAGTAATGACCCTGGACTAGACCTGATGGTTGAGAGCCTTGCCAAAATCATGGGTGCCTCCCTCCTTTGAAATGGCTCAATTTTGATATCTGGCCTTTTAAAGGTCAAAAATAAGGGGCAGGTGTTTAACTCAGTGATTAAGTTCTTACCTGGAGCGCCTGCATCCCATACCCCAGCTCTGCTCTCCATTCCAACTCCCCACTAATGTGCACCCTGGCGAAGCAGGGGATGGCTCAAATACTTGGACCCAGCCACCTACAGGGGACACCTAGATTGAATTCTAGGCTCCTAGTTTCAGCCTGTCCCAGCCCAGCTATTGGCATCTGGGGAGTGAACGAGCAGATAGAAGATATCTCTCTGTCTGCTTGTCCTTCTCTCTGTCTTTCAAACTGAATAAATTAATAAATACAAAAATAAAAATTATGCTTTATTTAAAAACTTAAAAATGAAATAAAATAAATCTGGGGCTGGCGTTGTGGTGCAGCAGGTTAAGCTGCCACCTGTGACATTGCAATCATTTTCAGAGCACTGGCATTTCATATTAGAGCACCAGCTATTCTACTTCTGGTCCAGCTCCCTGCTAATGTGCCAGAGAGAAAAGCAGAAGATGGCTCAAGTGCTTGAGCCCCTGCTGTCCACATGAAGATCTGGATGGAGTTCTAGGCCCCTGGCTTCAGTCTGGCCCAGCTCTAACCATTGGCATCTGGTGAATGAACCAATGGATGGGTCTCTGTGTCTCTCTCTGTATCACTCCACCTTTCAAATAAGCCTTTTTGTAAAATTAAATTAAATTTAAAATAAGATGAAAGTTTTGAACACCAAGAGATAGATATGATCAAGGATGATCCCACTGCCCCGTTTAGTCTCGACCCAGACAACACTGAACAACATTCAACTCTGACCACTCTGCTTTCAGTCTCTAACAGCTGAAACTCTTTGATTCAAACATCTAAACAGCTTTACGAGTCCTGCAAGTTTTAGT
Organism: Oryctolagus cuniculus; assembly: GCF_051225735.1. NCBI lineage: Eukaryota > Metazoa > Chordata > Mammalia > Lagomorpha > Leporidae > Oryctolagus > Oryctolagus cuniculus. The sequence goes on from NC_142877.1 coordinate 17,333,763, forward strand.
CAGTGCTGAAAAGGAGGGAGATGTTTGTGTCTCTTTTGTTTCCTCCCCTTGTGCAGAGCTCATGGGTTGCGGGGCCCACTCACATTCTTTTAACTCATTTGAGATAAGTTCAGTGGGCTGGTCCCTCTCCATTATCCAACAGCAACGTGAACACACCAGCATTCTGTTTTCCACTTGTTGCAATATGTGCTCATAGATCTTGGTGTAACTTGCTCAATTGTTACAGTTTTTAGCTCTAAAGTGAATGTCAAGGGATGTTCTAGGTTCACAAAGAGGAACATGACTGAAGGTCTCCCAAAACATTTAGATGAACCTGGAAGTCCACAATCTAAGGGGGTATACAGGCAGGAATTCAACTATTCCCTGTACTTTTCTGCAGTTGTGTTACAGGGGTGGGAACATCTGGAGGAAGAACTCAGAGAAGTGCATAATACAAGAAGCAAGGGCAAGAGGCCTGATTAACCATGTGCCTGTCATCTACTGCTGCTTAACAAGTGCTGCAATAATCTCATATCAAACAACAGGGGCCAGCACTGTGGCATAGTGGGTAAAGCTGCCACCTGCAGTGCTGGCAACCCATATGGGTACCAGTTTGAGTCCTGGCTGCTCCACTTCTGATCCAGCTCACTGCTATGGCCTGGGAAAGCAGTGGAAGATGGCCCAAGTGCTTGTGGGAGATCTGGAAGAAGCTCCTGCCTCCTCACTTCTGATCAGTGCAGCTCCAGCTATTGTGGCCAACTGGGGAGTGAACCAGCAGATGGAAGACTCTCTCACTCTCTCTCTGTCTCTCTCTTTCTCTCTCTCTGCCTTTCTCTCTGTGTAACTCTGACTTTCAAATAAATAAATATATATTTAAAAAATATACACAGTATTTGTGAATTTCTTGCTCAGGTGACTGGAGGTTTGCTGGGCACTGACCCTGATCTTAAAGGGTTGCAAAGGGCCAAGTCTAACATGCAAGGATATTTTAAGCCTCTGCTCTCATCATGTACACTAACATCCCATTGGCCAAAGTAGGTCACATGGTAAAGCCCAAAGTGAAGGTGAAAGGAAGAACTCCTCCCATGGAGGTGCAGTGAGAAGCAGGGAATGTTTGCTGAAAAGTAATTTAATCTACCACAGCCAGGTCTTGAAGAACCAAGAGATACGGTGCTAGAGATAAGTAGGAGGAACCAGCGTTCCATAAACAGAAACCACATCAGGAAACAGAGATACAAGGACATAAGACACATTTAGGGAATTGTGGGTGGGTCCAAGGGTAGGAGTCTATGACATTTGTGGGAGTATGTATAGGAAGCTGAGGCAGGAGAGGGAGACAGGAGACAGAACCCCAGGGCTGGAGGGAACTCAAAAGACCCGGATATATTGGGATGAGGTAAAAGTCCTCCCTCTCCATAGGATTTTCAGGGAACTCCCACCCTATCTCTTGTGGCCTCTACCACCTGCGAGCAGGAGAGAGGAGCTTCCAACATCCCCCTGTGTTCTCTAGGCAATCAGCATTCCTTGCTCGTCACCATCCACAGAAGATCCATCTCCACTGCCCATTCAGTAAATCTGTATTGCATATCCCTTAGAGTTTGTAAAGAGCTGGGAGTTCTTTTTCCAAAGGTATTTTTTATCATTATTCTCATTATTTAAGACCTTTACCAACTGGTGCTTGCCATTTGTTGACTTTTGAAAAAAATCAAGTTGTAAACTTTTATTACAAATTAAAAATGAAGTTCTTAAAAATCTCAACTTGAGGCGCTGGTGCTTTGGTGCAGTGAGTTAAGCCACTGGCTGCAGCACTGGCATCCCACAAGGGTGCTGGTTTTACTCCCAACTACTCCACTTCCGATCTAGCTTCCTGCTAATGCACCTGGGAAAGCAGCAGAGGATGGCCCAGTATACTTGGGCTCCTGCACCCATGTGGGAGACCTGGAGGAGGCTCCTGGCTCCTGGCTTCAGATGAGCCCATCTCCAGCTGTTGCAGTGTTAGGGCGTGAACTAGCAGGTGGAAGACCTGTCTCTCTCTCTCTCTCTCTCTCTCTGTCCTCTACTCCCCATAATTCTGCCTTTCAAATGCAAAAATAAATCTTTAAAAAAAATCCATGTTGAATCAAACATTCTAACACATCATAGGATGAAAGCATATGATCATCTCAATATATGCCAAAATACATTAATTAAAACATAATCTCACCCCAGGTGCCGATGACAATGACTGACGACAACAAAATGGTGACAAACATCTTAGTAAGCGAAGAACAGAAAGGCCAAGGACAAGGATACTCTTTTATTAGAAGTCACAAGCAGCAAACTTAGTGAGAAAACATTAAGCATTAGAGACATTTCTATTTTATGGGATGCTCACTACTACTGCCATTAATCAAAATGTTTGTGGAGTCTAAGAACAATGCCATTAAGTAAGAAAAAGAGGATAATACCAAAAGAAACAGCACATTATCTACAGTATATTTCCAGACAATATTATTTCCTTCCTAGAAAATCAATGAAAACCAGCTGAAAATATTACTGCAATAAGAAAAACCAATAAAGTGGTTCAAATACAAGAAATACATATACAAATCTGTGCCTTTAATTCCAAGAATAGTCAGCTAGTAAACACAGTGAATCAAGGAGATTCTGTTCATAATTGCAACAGTAACTGTAGAATACTTGTTTGTAACTTTTGCCAGAAATGTAAAAGACTTACATGAAGAAATCTATAGAATATTCTCAATGTGAGAAAAAGGAAAACAAAACAAACATCACTGGAGAGATATGCCGTACTGCGAAGTATGAAGATGTTAGTTATCCGTGAGTCATTAATGAATTTAATTCAGCTTCAACCAGAATGCCTATGGAATTGTTTCTGGAACTTGATAGATTCAAAGTTTGGAGGAATTCATGCGTGAAGAGTCAAGAAATTTTTGAATGGGCAAAGACTACCCCTCCATTCCTCCCTCGCAGCTGCTTGTGTTCTTGTGGCTAGAAATCCTTCTTAAGACACAGCCACAGGCATCCTTTCTGCCTTTCTCTATCCTGCGGCTTGGAACATGAAATCTGAGGGTGAAGGTTTGCAGACATCCAGGTAACGGCAGTGCAGAAAATTGGAACGATCCTGGATTCCAAACATTTTCAGAAAAGAGTAAAACCACATCAAGTCCAGATGAACAGGGAGCTTCCTATGAAAGAGAAATGAACTGTCTTAGGCCACTGTTAGCTTGGATTGTCCTTGCTCGCAGATGAATCTAATCTATTCAACACCTTTAAGATCCCACCCTTACCCTTGCTTCTGTAATCATATCCGGACCTCGATAAACACACATATGCATACACTCAAGTTTAATACAGGTTTTTTGTCCCTGTTTGGTGGAAGAAAAAAAAACTTTCTTCATTTTGTTTTCCTTAGACAATACATTGTGAGAAATTATGTGTCAATCAGAATAGTTCTATTATATATTTTTAGGAAATTTCAAAAAAGTAACAAAATCAGGGGGAGCCTTGTGGTGCAGTGGGTTAGGCTGCCACTTGAGACACCAGCATCCTAAATCCAGCTGGAGTCCTGGCTGCTCCTCTGCAGTCCAGCTCCCCGAGAAAGTAGTTGAAGATGGCTCAATGACTTGGGCCCCTGCCATCGATGTGGTAGAACTGGATGGAGTTCCATATAGGGAGTGAACCAGAGAATAGAAGATTTTTTTTCTCTCTGTCTCTTCTGTGTCACAGTGACCTTCAAATAGATAAATAAATGTTTACCAAAAAGCAAATTATTCTTCCATCTTCCTATTAGTAGGCACTTGCTCTGTTTCCAATTTTTTTCCTCACTGTTAACAAACAATAAAAATATGTCCTTTTACAAGAGTGTATGTCAAAAAGTTCATGAAAACTAGGATTCAAATATTATCATTTTTCATGCAAAAAGTGCAATCGATACATAATTTTTTCACAATGTGAATTTCCCATAAGTTATTTAAGGTACCTTCATGCTGATAGTCATAAATCTTAGAGATGGATTTCTAGGAGTATACTAGCTGGATAAGAAGTATAGGGCTGAGCATGTACCACATAAATGAAGAAAAAAAGAGTATTCCAAGAAGGAGGAAGAGGCCAAATATTAAGATCAATTAAGAATTCAAAAATGTGTATTTTAACTTCTATATAGACATTATTGGATTGCTTTCCTGAGAGCCTGCAACACTTAAATTTGCATCAGCAACATAGGAGGCAATGTGTCTCCACATCCCCCCAGAAACAGCTCCTTGTTAGTTTTTAGCAACCTGGTAGATGTAAAGTATTGTTACCTCAGTTTGCTTTTCTCAGACTTTTAATCAATATCTATTAACATAAGACTCCTAACTCTTCTTTCCATGTTTTCTAAAATTCTTTTATGTGACAAGATAACTTTATCCAGCTCAAACCAAAATCTATGGGATCATAAGTGGACATACAGATTTTGAGAAAATTCTCAACCTTCTCTCCAAGGATAAATAAACTTTCTATTTCAGTTAAGTTGTTTTATGCCTTTCAATAAACTTTACAGTTTTTTTCTTATTGTTTCAAAAGTTTTTTTTTTTTTTTTTTGAAAAGCAGACTGATGGCAGAAGGGCGGTGGGGGGCGGGAAGGGAGATTTTCCATCCATGGATTCACTCCCCAAATGGCAGCAATAGCCAGGTCTGGGCCAGGCTACACCAGAAGCCCAGATCGCCATCTGGATCTCCCACCTGATGGCAGGAAGCCAATTATTTGAGTCATCACAGCTGCCTCTCAGTGTCTGCATTAGCAAGAAACTGGGTCAGGAGCTGGTGCCAGGTATCAAACCCAGGTACTCCAATCAAATCTAAGGACATGGATGACTTAAAGGCTAAGCTAAACACCCATCCCAACTTCATATGTTTTTCCTTATGCCTCTCTTGTTAAATTTATTCTTAAATATGCCGTAATTTGTGAATCTCTTACAAATAGACTATTTTCTCATTCCATTTCTAGGCAATTTTTGTTAGTGAAAAGTTTTTTTTTTTTAAATTAATTTATTTATTTGAAAGGCAGTGTTACAGAGAGAGGAAGAGAGATACCTTCCATCCTCAGGTTCACTTCTCAAATGGCTGCAACAGCTAGGACTGGACCAAGCCCAAGCCAGGAGCTTCATCTGGGTCTCCCACATGAGTGGCAGGGGCCCAAGCTCTTGGGACATCTTCTGCTGCTTTCCCAAGAGCTTTAACAGGGAGCTGGATTGGAATTGTGGAAGACAGGACAAGAACCAGTACCATATTGGAATGCCCATATGGGATGCCAGCATCACTGGTGGCAGCTTAACCCAGTATACCACAACACTGTCCCCTAATTTTTTGTATGTTTATCTTATAGTAAGACATCTTGGCAAATTATCTTATTCATAAACTCCTTTTTCACTGGAACTTGCATTTACTTATTAAACAATTACATGGAAGGACAAAGACAAAAACAGAGACAGAGATAACTGAGTTTAGCTCTGTATTTCCAATGCTTATGTTAACTATTTCATGTTCTCTTTTGTCATTTTTTAGAACCTCCAAGACCATGATAAACAATAACAGGCCAGCCATGTTTCTCATATTTTTTTCCTCTCCTTCAGTTGCTAGTGTTCCTCTACTTTTATCTGTGGTTGGACTTTACCATGTATTACTAGAAGGCAAGAATAATGTGTTATTTGCCAGTACTCCGTCTCTAGCACAGTAAGAATAGGACTGAGCATGTACTATATAAATGAAAAAAAAAAAAGACTATTCCAAGAAGGAGGAAGAGGCCAACTGTTAAGTCAATTAAGAATTCAAGGATGTGTTTTATATTGAGCAACAGGAAGCTCATTTAGTGTTAGCAGTAGAAGTCATAGAACAAAATTGAGAAATAAGGCATGCCAGGCCCAAGAGAAGTTTTCTTGCAAACATTTTGGGCCTGAGCTCCTCTAGTGCTCAGGGGACATTGGAAACATTTCAGGATGACTGGAACCTGTGGTGCAGATGCAGAGCTGATAAATGACTAAGAGCCAGGTCAACCACTGTGCTTTACCTTGGATGTCATGAAGAGCCGTGAACTAAAGGATTATGTCATTAGTGTTACTTTTTAGAAAGAGCATGTTTTCTAATGAAAACAGAGTACCATTTCTGAAACCACCATTTCTTTTTAAATTTTTTAAATATTCCTTTTATTTGGAAGGCAGAGAGAGATTTTCTATTTGTTGGTTTACTCCCCAAATGCTTGCAAGTGCTGGGGCTAGACCAGGATGAAACCAGGAGTCCATAACTCAATACAAGCCTCCTATGTGGGCAGCAGGGAACCAACCGCTTGTGCCATCATTCATCATCTGCTGCCTCCCCGATGGCACAATAGCAAGAAGCTGGATTCAGAAGCAGAGCCAGGCCTTAAACCTAGGCATGATATGAGATGCAGATAGTATCTTATTCACTATGCCAAATGCCCACCCCTGAACTTACCACTTCTCTCCGTCCTTTGCATTGTTCTTCCTTAAGTCACCTTATCAACCCTCTCCCCACACAGATCGCTGCAACAACTTCCTGGTCTCCTCCCACTCATTCTTGACTCTCCTCAATGTATTCTCTCTCTCTCTCTCAGGATTTTATTTATTTATATGAACGTTAGAGTTACAGAAAGAGAGAAGGAGAGACAGAAAGAGATCTTCTATCCACTGGTTCCCAGATGACCACAATGGCCAACATTGGGCCAGGCTAAAGCCAGGAGCCAAGAGCTTCTTCTGGGTCTCTCACATGTGTGGCAGGGACCCTAACACTTGGGTCATCTTCTGTTGCTCTTCCCAAGCCATTAGCAGGGAGCTGGATCAGAAGTGCAGCAGCTGGGACTCTAACCAGCACCTATATAGGATGTCAGCTCTGCAAGTGGCGACTTTACCTGCTATGCCACAACACTGGCTCCTCTTCAATCTATTTTTAACATCAGCTTCCAGAGTTATCTCTTTATTTTGTTTTCTTTTTTCATTTCATATTCCAGAGTAATCTTTTCTAGATTGTAAGTAATGATACCCTTCTTCTGCTTAAAATACATTATTGGGAGTCAGTAAAGCAGTACCCAGTGAGATCCAGCCTTTCCGTAAGTGAGCTCCTGGGGCATCGACATCCCTTCAGTCGGTGGTGGAATGGCTGTTTGGGGAATAGTCTGTTTTTGTAGTTCCTGGAGGGAAACTCCATTTCTGCTTGATGGAAACAGGGCTCAACAAGGATCCAATGACTATTCTTTGAGATTTAGGAGTATAGATTTACTTAAAACTTTTTCTACCATCCTGGAGTCAGTTCCATGTTGCTAAAGGCTGGTAATTGTTCTTGTCCCATACCTTTCTTGAATGTTCCCTGCAGGAGATCTTGATGGGATGAGAAGATGAGTTCTCTGAAAAGTTTGTTCTGTAGACCCACTATGAGGAAGGACCAGGAAGATCTGATGGGATTTAAGGAAGAGATTTCTTTTTGGAAGTCTTCATATTCAAACGAGTTCAAGGCTGGTATTCAGGAATATTAATGGTAGTTAATATGAGGTAGGATGGTTTTCCTTCTATATATTCCTACTTGTCCCTCAAAGCCTGGCACTTAATGAGGCCAAGATTATGGAATGGCTCCAGTAATCACGAAACTCAGTGTTGGAAAGGAAATGGTATCCTTTTAACATAACAAGACTTAGGAAAGTGCATCCTCATTTAATAAATGTGCGGCACTCTTTTCTAGATGCTGAAGATACTACGGGGAACACAAAAATCAAATCCCTACACTTGGGAACAGCCCTGTAGCATAGCAGGTTAAGCTGCCACCTGTGGTGCTGACATCCCAAACGGGCACCGATTCAAGTCCCAGCCACTCCGCTTCTGACTCAGCTCCCGGCTACTCTGCCTTGAAAAAGCAGCAGAAGATGGCTCCTGCACCCATGTGGGAGACCCAGAGGAGACTCCTGGATCCTGGCTTTGGATATGCCCAGCTCCAGCAGTTGCGGTCATTTGGGGAGTGAACCAGTGGATGGAAGATGTCTCTCTGTCTATCTCTCTCTCTCTCTCTCTCTCTCTCTCAAAATCTCCCTTTCAAATAAATAAATATTTTTAAAAAATCCCTACACTTGGCTGGCGCCGCAGCTCACTAGGCTAATCCTCTGCCTTGCGGCGCCAGCACACGGGGTTCTAGTCCCGGTCGGGGTGCAGGATTCTATCCCAGTTGCCCCTCTTCCAGGCCAGCTCTGTGCTGTGGCCAGGGAGTGCAGTGGAGGATGGCCCAAGTACTTGGGCCCTGCACCCCATGGGAGACCAGGAGAAGTACCTGGCTCCTGCCATCAGATCAGCGCAGTGCACCGGCCACAGCGCACCAACCGCGGCGGCCATTGGAGGGTGAACCAACGGCAAAGGAAGACCTTTCTCTCTGTCTCTCTCTCTCTCTCTCACTGTCCACTCTGCCTGTCAAAAAATAAAAAAATAAAATAAAAAAATCCCTACACTTATGGCACTTACATTCTCGTGGCAATGAGGGATAGACAATAAGTGAATGCACATCATATGATGATCAGTGCAATAGAGAAAAATAAAGGAGGAAGGGGAATAGTCAGGAAATTCTTCTCTGACGAGTTGACATTTGAGCAAAGACCTATAGGAGACAAGGAAATGGCTATCTGAATTAAGAGCATTCTGGGAAGAGAGAACAAGTGCAAAGACCCTCGGGTTGCAGTATACCAGCATATTCATGGAACTGAAGGAGGCCAATACAGCTGCACAGAAGCCAGTGAGAGGGAAGTAGTAGGGGACAAAGTTAGAGAAGCAATGGACTGGATAATAAAGGGGTTTGTTGGCCATTAAAAGACTTTAGCTTTTACTTCTTATCTCACTTAGTAGAAGTAGTGAAACTTGGCTGTATTCTAAACATATTTTGAAGATAGAACTGATGGGACTTTTCTAACAAATTAGATGTAAGATAAAACAACAGATGGATCAAGGATGATTCCAAGGTTTTTACCCTAAGCAACTGGAAGCATTTAATTGCCATTTATTTAACATAGGGAGAAGCTATAGAATGAGCAAGTTTTGAAGAAGTCTGAAATTTAATTCAGACATTTTATTTGAGTTGCTGTTAGACACCTAAAGGAGAAGATTACGGGGGTAGTTAGATGTATAAGACAAGAGCTCATGAGACATGCCCAGATTAGAGATATTTAAAGTCTTGAGACTGGATGAGGTCAGTAGGATGTACATGGAGATAGAAAAGAAGACAGAAGCACAAAAGGGGTTTCCAATATCAGAGAATCATCAAGTGTGCAAAATGCTGCCAGCAAGTTGTAGTGTTGAAGGGGAAATAGCTGCTATAATAGACATCCCCATTTCTCAGTAGTGTAAACAATATGTTTATTTCCCACTTGTGTAAAGTGTATTCAGCAGCGGAGGGGAGGTATGAAAAGACAGGAACAGTGGCTGCATGTTCCTTAATGACAATCAGGGTCTCATTTTGACTGAGGCCAAGTAGCTCCACCTTGTGTGACACTCTGGGTGTCACTATCCAGCCAATAAATGGGTGTGAAAGATGAGGGTGGTACATGGAGAGTGTATTGATTAGAGTCTGGTAAGAAACAGAGAACACAGTCAAGTTGGGTAACTGGAGAAAGTTTTAACAGAATAGAATGTGAGCAGGGACAGGAAAAACTATCAAAGGACATGACCATAACCTTGAGGTGGCTGGCAGCAGGAGCTGTTACCACCACCTAGGTTGGAAGAGGCAAGAAAAAATAATGTTTAGTGGAAGTGGAGAGAAAAAGAGTTATGGAGGAAAGATGTCTGACTGAAGCGTCAAGAGAGGAAAACGGGTACCTTAAAGCAATCCCACAGCGGGAGAGCAGCAGGCTGAGCCCTTCAAACTCATTCACTTCCCACTGACTCATCCGGTCAAAAACCAGAAAGCTAGTTGATAAAGACCTTAGTTGTTAGGCTCCCAAGGCATGAGCAGAGTGCAAAAAGAGTATAATCAGCAAAGGAGTCAGGCTTGGAAATAAAATACATCCCTTGTACCCAGAGGCCACTGTCTAGAGCCAATCATATGGCCACACTCAACCATCTAATTACAAGTCAGTTTGAGAAATATGGTTCAGCTAGTGTCTAGGAGAAAGAAGAGAGATTTGGTGAACAGCTAACACCTCTCTCCCACATAATCAGGTGAGATGAGGACTGAGAACTGACCATGGGGTTCAGCGATATGGAGGCAATTGGTGGTCTTGATAATTCATTCTTACTAGAGTGGTGGATTGGGGGCTGATTGGAGTGGGTTGAAGAGAGAATGGGAGGAGAACAACTGGAGAGAGCAGTTGTTAAAAACAGCAACCACAACTTCTTGCAATAGAATTTGCTGTAAGAGGAACAACGCAATGAGGTAGTAGCTGGAAGCATTGAGATAAAGAGTTTTGCTTTTTTTATTTTAGGGTTTTGTTTTGTTTGCAGTGAAGAAATAGCAGCATGTTTTTATGCTGATGGGAATGTTCCAGTAGAGAAAAAAAAATTGATGATGTAGGAAAGAGAGGGAAAACTTCTGGAGTGATATCCTTGAGTAAGCAAGAAAAGACGGGATCTAGCGATAAGTAAAAGTTTGGTCCTCAAAAAGAACAAGGACCATTCATCTAAAGTAACAGTGAGAAAAACAGAATAATAGAGCTGGGGAAAGGGGAGGTTGTTGCAGTTCTTTACTGTTTGTATTTTCTTAATGAAACAAGAAACAAAGAAACCAGCTGAAAGTGAAACTGGGGGAGGAATTTTTGGGAGGCTGAGCAGAAATAGGACAGTAGAACATAGTTACCTACTGTGAGAAATGCTGCCCAAGTTAACCTCCCCAGGAGAGAGGGTTTGATTGTATCTGTATATTCTAGAAGGTCTCCAGCTATGTCTCGCTCTATCCTCATCTGTAGATCTCTCCTTGCCCCAGTCTAGTACTGGAACTAGAGAACCCTTTGAGCCCTTATAAGGTCCAAGCATGTACTTAGTCATAATGTATCTACAAAGTATGTGTCACTATTATCACCTCCATCTTCTAATGAAGAAAGTGGCACCAGGTAAGTAACACAGTAGAGGCCTGAGCTGGATTTGAACTCAGGAGGTCTGGCCCCAGGGCCCATTTTTGACCTCCACATATGCAGTCCTCCCTAGTACCTGCACGTTCCACATCCATGGATTCCACCAACTGTGAATCAAAAATATTCCCCAAAAACTGCGTACATGCTGAAAATGTACAGACTTTTTTCTGGTCATTATTCCCTAAATAATATAGCCTACAACAATAATCCACATGGCATTTGCATTGCATTACTTATTGTAAGTCATCTAAAGATTATTTAAAGTATATGTGAAGATGTGTGTAAGTTATATGCAAATGCTCTGCCATCTTAGATATAAGACTTGAACATCCTTAGATTTTATATTCAAGATTTATTTATTTATTTATTTGAAAGTCAGAGTTACAGAGAAAGAGGGAGAGACAGAGAGAATGATCTTCGTCTGTTGGTTCACTCCCCAAGTTGCTGCAACAGCCAGCACTGAGCCAGGCCGAAGCCAGGAGCCAGGAGCTTATTCCAGGTCTCCCATGTTGGTGCAGGAGCCCAAATACCTGGGCCATCTTCCACTGCTTTTCCCAGGCCATTAGCAGAGAGCTAAATCAGAAGTGGAGCATCTGGGACTTGAACCAGCACCTATATGGGATGTTGGCATCTCAGGTGGCAGCTTTTACTTATTATGCCACAACGCTGGCCCCAGCATCCATGGATTTAGGTACCCACACATGATCCTGGGATCAACTGCCCATGGACAAATGTATATCTGTATGTTCAAGAAATATCAGCGATAAACACTAGAGAAGTCTAGGCTTATGAGAAGTAAACAAAATTTTTTAAATGTATGAGTTAGTTGGTGAAGATGAGATTCTGAGCTTAGGAGAGGGTTGGTAAGGGACTCAGAACCTAGAACTAAAGGGCAGAGCCAATATCAGCACAGGGACAATTGACCAGGCTGGAGAAGACCCTTCGGGGTCTTCCTTACCTTGTATGGCTCTGCATCAATCAGCACAGCATGCTTGATTTAATGTGGATTTCATGTTCCCTTGATTTCCATGAGTGTTTCACGTGTTTCCCTGATAAGTGAGCATGATGCTGTTGATGGTGGCAATGATGATGATGGGTAAAATAGCCCCCAGTCAACAAAAACATCATCAATGAACTATGGACTTTATCAATGAAAAAGCCATCAGTGAGTGGAGAACTAAACATTTTACTGATATTGTATCACTCAGTGCTTATCATGACCCTGTCAGTTACACAGTATTATTCCCATTTTTACATAAGGAAAATGAGGCTCAGAGAAAGTGAAGTTGTGTCACATAACCAAGGTCACATCAGTAACGTGTAATGGAGGTAGGGCTCAATCCCAAGGCTGTTAAAGTCCGAAGCCTGTGCTGCTGGCTATACCATGCCAGCTGTCTCTCTAGGTTAGGACAAAGCACCAGGAGCGCTGAGGAACCCTGCGGGGACCTCCAGGGGGGCCCCTGGGACAGGGCCTCTGGGGGGGAGGAACTCCCTTTAATGAAGGCAATTGAGAAACAATCCTCCTCTTTATTTGCCTGTAACAGGGGCTCAGAAAAGCTAATTATCTTCCTGTGAACCAGTTAACTATTCAATTTTCTCCATTTGGGTAATTAATTATCAGAGTCAAATGCAGGATCCAGCTAATTTTAGAAACATGCAGCTGTAGGGTCATCTGGGGAACAAACTCAGCCAAGAAAGGAGGAAGAGCCGGCGCCAGCTCCTGCCAAGGCTTACAGGGAGAAGCGCGCTCAAGGCGCCTGGTGGCATTCCCTCAGCACCAGACGGCGGCACAGTCAGTGTCCTGAACCTGGGAGGGCTGAGCTGCTTTGTAGCTTCCAGGACCACCTCAGGGTGGAAAGGGAGACACCATCAGTTTCTTTAACTGCCTCCTTCTTCCCTTTGAGGGACTGGGGGAATCTGCCATCCCCTTGGTCCTCACATTCTCATTTGCAGCCAGTCCACAAAGCTGCATACCAATAACCATGTCTGGCTATCAATGCACGTTGACATTGCCAATATATTGGGGGCTGGCGCTGTGGTGTAGCAGGTAAAGCCACCGCCTGCAGTGCTGGCATCCCATACAGGCGCCAGTTCAAGTCCCGGCTGCTCCACTTCCAATCCAGCTCTCTGCTATGGCCCGGGAAAGCAGTGGAAGATGGCTCAAGTCCTTGGGCCCCTGTACCCATATGGGAGACCTGGAAGAAGCTCCTGGCTCCTGGCTTTGGATTAGTGCAGATCCAGCCATTGTGGCCAATTGGGGAGTGAACCAGCAGTTGGAAGACCTCTCTCTCTCTCTCTGCCTCTCCTTCTCTCTGTGTAACTCTGCCTTTCAAATAAATAAGTAAATAAATAAATAAGTCTTTAAAATTTGCCTGTATAGATCAAGAAGCAGAAATACCTGCTACTAAAGAGGTTAGGTGTTGTCATTTTTCTGTACTGCAAATGAGAAAGCTGAGGCTCCTAAAGCTCTCGAAACTTCCTCAAGTTCTCATGGTCAGTATGTGGCAGCAGCTGGAGCTCAATTCCTGAACTTAAGACCTCACTACTTCCAAAAATGACATGTTATATGTTCTATTTTCTGGGCAGAATCAAGAGGAAGATATCGGGGTGTTTGGGGCAGCAAGGGTTGAAAAACCCCTAGTTCCCTAAAACAAGATCAAATGGTTAGGGATATTCCAGCCCTCAGCATGCCCTGCAGGGGCCGGAGAAACTTCCTTTGTCTGCAAACGGAGAAGGTCTAGCATTCTCAGCACATTCAACTCCCATTTGCTCCAGCGACATCAAGAAAGATGAAGAAAGACCTGGCCATAAACCGTCTCCTGGGATGGGAGTGAAGATGATAATGCTTTTACTGACCATTTCTGCCAAGAAGTTTGTTAATTATTTTAACATGGGTTAACTCTTTTAATTCTTATAAGGATCTATAAAGTGATTACTCTTTACCTTCCATTGAACAGATAGAAAAACTGAAGTACAGCTGTTCATCCCTTGTCCTTGAGTGAGGAAGCTGAATTCACATCTAGGTAGTTTGCACAGCTTACCTCCGTGTCAACTCTGCCCCAATGGAGAGTCAGAGAGAGTGAACTGATAAAGAGATTACACAAAACCATGGACAGCTCCCGTGTGGCCTGTGGTTGAATAGCCAGGTTCCTGAGGCTGTAGCAAGGCATTTTCTGGCCTCCATCAATGTCTACTCATTGTGAAGAGTTCCGCTGCCTAGCAGAGTGGAATTCTCCTTAGACTGACCAAGGACCAGATACTCTGGCTTCATGCAGGTCCTGAGCCACTACATCACTCTTCAGGGTTCTGAGGCCCTGCTCTGGGATGTAAGGGTTTTCTCTTGTGCAGGTGAAGCAGAGGACTGCTACCAACATTAGCCCAACACTCTGCTTCTCCTCATCAGCCACCCTTCTCCACTACCGTGGGAAAGTCAATCTCTTCTGCCTCAGGCTCTCCAAGTATACCTCTGTCATCCCTGCATGAGCCCAGGGCCAAAATTGGGCCTTCCCGAATTAGGTCTTCCTTCTTTTTCCAGCCGTGATGGGAGTTTCCAAGTTCAAAGCCAGGTTCCCTGGCCCAAGCTGCCGGCCCAAAGCCCCAGCAGGTGCAGCATGGTTGCTAAGCAACATCGCTGGATCTCTGTGTGTTCCTGTCACATGGTTATTGTTGCTAAGGAAACAAGTCCTCTGGCATCCCAGGACGCAGCAAGGCCCCAGCAGCCGTGTGTTACCTGAGGCCTAACAAAAATCCTGCTGTCCCATATTCCTGATGAGTTGTAATTCCCTAAACTGTCATAGACAACTACCATGTGAAGCTTTGTTTTAGCTCTTAGAAGAAAATGCTTAACCTATAGTCTTGGTCAATTACTGGGACTTCATGGAATACAATTCTTTGGGGTGTTTAGAAGCAAGAATGACTTTAGAGGGATATATCACTAGAATAGGGTTCAGAAGGTAATGTCATATCCCCAATTTTCTCATATTATATCCAGAGATTCTGCTGTTGAAGTGGAATGGAGTAGGCTTGGATGGGAGGATGGGAAAGATAAGGCGGGGTTGTGGATAAGAGTTGTCTGAGGGTCCCAGGACTACAAACAGGCAGAGATTTCCACCACCCCACAATTCACACACTAAGGGCAGTGAATGCCACATCACATAAGCCACAGTCTTTCTGGAGAACTGCTTCTCTGGATCTTCCAATGCAGACTTCCTGGGATTCCCTATCCAAGACTGGCCTAGAAATAAGGTGGAAATCCCTCTGAAGGACAAGTTGATAAAGATATGGACAGTAGGAAAGGAAACATATGAGGGGTTGAGCACCAATGAGGAGGTGCAATAACTGAGTAACAGGAATTCCAAAAATAAAGACAACAGTGGATAGAAGGAAAGCATCAAATAAATAGCAAATATATTGAAATAATTGAAATATCCCAGAAAAAAAGATATGAGTTCCCAGACTCAAAGATCCAATGAGTGGCTAACACAAACACTAAAAATATTTCTTAAGGATTTTTTTTTTGACACGCAGAGTGGACAGTGAGAGAGAGAGACAGAGAGAAAGGTCTTCCTTTGCCGTTGGTTCACCCTCCAATGGCCGTCGCGGCCGGCGCGCTGCGGCCGGCGCACCGCGCTGATCCGATGGCAGGAGCCAGGAGCCAGGTGCTTTTTCCTGGTCTCCCATGGGGTGCAGGGCCCAAGCACCTAGGCCATCCTCCACTGCACTCCCTGGCCACAGCAGAGAGCTGGCCTGGAAGAGGGGCAACCGGGACAGAATCCAGAGCCCCAACCGGGACTAGAACCTGGTGTGCCGGCGCCGCTAGGCGGAGGATTAGCCTAGTGAGCCGCAGCGCCGGCCAGATTTTTAAATATTTATTTGGAAGTCAGAATGAGAGAGGGAGACACAGAAGCACAGAGAGAGAGAGAGAGATCGTCTATCCACTGGTTCACTCCCCCAAAGAGCCACAGTGGACCAGGCTGACCCAGGCCAAAGCTAGGAGCCAGGGACTCCATCCTGGTTTCCCATATGGGTGGAAGGAACACAAGTACTTGGACTATTATCAGCTACCTTCTCAGATACAGGAAGCTGTATCATAAGTGGAGCAGCTAGGATCTAACTGACACTCTATTGTGGGATGACAGCATTGCAAACAGCAGCTTAACCCACTGCATCATCAATGTCAGCACCTAACATTGGAAATATCCCCATAACAAATCACACTTCTGGGAAGTATCAGATCACCAGTGACAAAAATAAGTTCCCAAAAGATGCCAGAGAGTAAAGTCGAGTTTCATAGAAAATGTCAAAACTCACGACATCAGACTTCTGAAGGGGCAGATAGATAACCATGGAATGTTATTCCATGGTTTCTTCAAAATATTTGAGAAAAATGACTTCATCCTTTCTATGATAGCTGTTTTCATTTCCAAGACCTCTTTCTTCATCTAATCAACCCCCCTTTCATACCACTCTTTGCTTTTTTCATGGGCACAGTGTCATGCTCTCCCTACATCATACTGAATTCCTCAAAATTGCACCTGTTAGTTTGGGTCTCCATCTTTCATAGTAGAGGTTTTTCTCAAATGTTACAGGGTAGTTGGTGGTTTGGACATTTCCATATCTAGGCTAGGTTTAGCTTTAGACCTTCAGGCTGCCTGATTACCCTTACAAATTAAGCCGTGAAAAAACTGACCTGAAGCTCCATGCACTTGGCTCGAGCACATGAACTTCTCTGTGGGCTTCATAGTAATGGCATCCCCCTAGACTCATTGGTGATGTCCTTATTCTTGGGCTTGTCAGCTTCCTCAGGAAGAAGGGTTTTCTACTCTCCTGCCTGGAGCATATAATCCTGGCTACCAGCATTTGAACAGTTGTGAGTGAAGAGGACAGGAGGATCACATTCAGCATGCAAATGGATGCCTCATTTTATTAGCTGCAGGAAACACCTTACCCTCAATGATAACTGGCATCCCTCGGTCCAGAAGCTCCCACTTACATCCTCCAGGAAATAAACCCTGCTCTGCTGGGGTGAGGAGAGCATCTGGGATTCCACATCTCAGATTTTAGACCCATCTTCCTGGTTTATCCATGGCCAGTGCTACCAGGTCCCGAGCCTCTGGGGTTTCTGCCATGAAATCAGGTTGCTGTTGCTCAACTTTTCCCATTGCCAGTTTAGGATTCAACTTTCTGGGTCTGCTAAGTCAGCCACCATTCACTTATCTTCTTTCCAGCTCCTAAAATTGTATTGCTGCTTGGGGATATTGTCTCTTCCCCCACTCTCTTGGTCTTTGTAGAATATTTAAAATTTTCTTTATTTGAAAGGAAGAGGAACAGACAGGCAGAGTATGTTCTCAAACATTGGGGTACCACCCCCCATGCCTGTGGTGGCCAGAGCTGGGCTGGAGCTGAAGCCAGGAGCAGGAACTCAATCCAGTTCTTCCATGTGAGTAGCAGAGAACCAATCACTTGAGCCATCAGGGTTGCCTCCCAGAGTCTGCATTTGCAGGAAGCTGGAGTCAGGAGATGGAGCCAGGTATTGAACCCAGGCCCTTCAATAATGGGACATAGATGTTTTAACTAGTGTCTTAACCTGTAGAGTAAATAAATACCTGCCCCGTCTTTGTAGATTTAAACCTTTGAAAAATTGTAGAACTATTATTTTATTAGAGTTTTGAGAAAGGGGTAGTAACCAATTGCACTTCTTCAGTTTGCCATCTTTTAAAAATATTTATTCATTTGAAGGGTAGAGTGACAAAGAAAGCAGAGAGAGAGAGAGAGAGAGAGAGAGAGAGAGAGAGAATCTGTCTGCTGGTTCACACCCAATTGGCCACATCATCCAGGGCTGGGTCAGGCCAAAGCCAGGAGCCTAGAACCCTATCCAGGTCTCCCACATGGGTGACAGGGGTCCAAGGTCTTGGACCACCTTTCGCTGTTTTTCCAGGAACATTAGCAAGGGGCTGGGTCAGGAGTGGAGAAGACAGTCCTACACTCCAATACGGGATGGCAACATCACAAGCCACAGCTTAATCGGCGGCAGCACATCGCTGGCCCTGCAGTCAGCCATCTTAAACCAGAGGTCTTGATATTGAATAACAACCAATACTAACATCACTGAATTCAGATTGCTCAGGTTCAAATGTTGGCTTTAGCATGTACTAGGTGACCATTTGTATGATACAGAAATGCTGTGTCCCTCAGTTTCCTCAGCTGTAAAATGGGGATAATAGAAGCACACATTTCACATTATTTAAGAGCCCTTAAAAGGGTGCCTAGCACATAGTAAAGCATTCTATTAGAGTCAGCTATTGTTATCATTATTATTTATATAAATTACTATGTGCAATGGGTCTGGGGAAACCAAGATGAATAGCCCACTCTTCCTGGGCCCAAACTGGTGTGACTAGTTTTCCCACTCTGGTCTATGCCATGTAAATATAATATGTACGCTTAAGTAAATGATCAAGCAGGTGGAAGTTTTAGTTGTGCAAATATAGGAGGCAACAATGTAAATAGAGAATTCAAATGAATTGGAGGCCAGCAAGGCAGGGCAGTTTTTTCAACTATGATTGAATCTCTTCAATATAATGGCCATGGGCATCGTTTCCCAAATGACTTACTCACACATTTCTTTCTGAGCATCTAAATCATGTTGTCTGTTACTTGTTTGCAGGGTAAATGACACCATCTGGACCCTGGAAACAGCACATGCTTTCCAAAGTGCCCCCACCCCAAGTAGCTTGAGCAATGAGCTTCCTTGCAGGTTCCCTTTCTGTGGGCCTACTTGGCTTTCATCTTCTTGCCTCTGCTCTCTTTGTCCTGCTGAGCAGGCAGCAAACCTGCAGGTTCTATGATCCAGCTGCTCAGCTTTAGAACAAAAACCAAACAAAAAGACACTCTTGCAATTTTTGAACTTTCCCTCCTCGAAGGCATAAGCCATCAGCTTTTGTGAATGCAGCTGCTGCAAGTCTTAACAATTGTAAAGGGAACAGACTGAGGAGGGGAAGAGAGACAGTGAGGAAGGGAAACAGGCCTGCCAGCCCCAGGCCGAACCATGTAATCAGTCTTTAAGAAATAAAGGGCTTCTTTAGCATGGACACAAGTCCTAGCCAAGACATTTCCACTGCAGATTCACTGCAAAACTGAAGCTGGCCAGAATTTTTAAAGTGATAGCAACTGGGCCTGTCCTGGAAGATATAGTCCTTTAGGCTATTCCTGTCTCCATGCCCTACCGTTCCCTTTGCTTGGAATGCTCTTCCTCCAATAACCTGCATTTTGGTGGCTTTTGTTCCCAGCCTTAAACACACAAAGTGTTTCACAGGTGCCCGCAACCTAGGAGGGAAGCCTGAGAGGGCTCCAGGGATATCCCGCTTTGGGTCCAGCTCTATCCCCTGAACAATGCTGTGTTCTTCCAGACACTGTCCTTGATGCTGAAATGTAGTAGAGAGGCAGCGAACTGACAGAAGGCCCATAGCTCTTGTGCTTCAGGTTTGAGGACAGAACTTTACAGAGTGGCTAGGGTAGCAGTTCCTCCAGTTTTCCCATTTACAGCATGCTTCCATTTTTCAGAATTCAGAGCTCAGTATCTCTCATTCCCTCCTTCTTGCTCGCTGACCCCAGCTTTAAGATCAAGAGTTGTACCTAATGAGCACAAATCTGAGTGAGAGCCTCTTCTCTAAACTCAGAATTATCTGGGATGAGGGCCTTGCTTACTAAGATCTCTCGTTCTCTGATTCTCTCTTTAGTTAGGATGAGTTTCCCCCCAGGATGCCCCTCATGCCCTCATGCAAATTGATATCTGGTTGGCAGGTTCAAAAACTCTATAGACACAGACCCACACCCGTTTATATCCCATGCGTAGACACAGCTTAGACCAAGCTGGCACCTCTGATAAACCTCTCAATCCCAGTGAAGCTTTTACATAAGAGAACTTCAAAATGTTTATGAAAAATGGGATTAAAATATGTTTAGTTTGGTAAAATGTACGTTCCATGAACTTTTTTGATGATCTCATGGATGCATGGGATTTCAATTTTTGGCACCCAGATAAACATTCCTTTAATTACATTTTGCCATGTACTTTATGAACTACCTCGCAGTTCTTTCACAAACTTCTCTGCTTTTGCCCACTGATTCCACCTTAGAGAGTGACGATTTTTCTATTGACTAGGGCTCTGGGCAGGTACTTCCTAGAGCACGACTTCCAGAGACATCGCGTCACCTTGTTTGCTAAATAATTTTGCTAAAGAACTCTAAGAACAAACAAACGCTGCTCTCTACTATGCCCCAGGAACAAAGTAAATAGGCTTTGTCCCTACTCCAGGCTTTGGCCTCCTGCCTGGGAATCTACCTCCACCACATCTCATCCACTGCCATATTGGCTGCCACCAGATTCCAGGGATGGCTCCGTCTCTGCTGTGCTCTGCCACATGGACTTCCGCTCCCTGAGCATGTTAATTTCAGAGACCGGGAGGTGCAGGCTTGTCCCCCTGCCACATACTCACAACTCCCAGGCAGACTCTGAGTTCTTGCCATTGTCTGTCAGAAAGTGGCCATCATCAGTTTAAAAAACAAAAGTATTCCATGCATGGTACCTCTCCATAAATATTGCATGTATCCGGCAAGAGTTCAACCAGGAAAACGGAACCAAGCTAGGTATTTTTAAAAGAGAGACTCGAATGGAATTAGAATTGGTTAAGTGTAGGAGAAGCTGATACACCAAAGAGAGCATGGCAAAGCAACTCAGAACTTAGCAAACACCAGGAAGCCACTCCCACGCTAGGCTGGAGGGGAATAAGGGGGCTGCACTATTGAGGTCCAGGAGCTAGGATCCCTGGGAGAATGCAAGACCACAGCAAGCATCCACCCAGCTGTGTCCCAGCTGGCCAAGGAGTCTGAGAAAGGAGCCTGCAGTTCAGCCCCACTGTAGCTGTGAGCAAAGCAGAAGGACAAGGACCAGTCTAAGAGCACACAGACAGGATTGCACAGGCTTTATTATCTGAATTACATTTGCTAGGGTTTTATCTTTTGCAGTGAAATAAATTTAGGATTTCAATAAATAGCACTTAATATGTATAAATCAAGGTTCAAAATGCGTGTTCTGTTTTCATTCCTAATTAAATACAAATGTCATCACAAGAAACACAATAGGGAAATCTTTGCTACTAGAAAAAGCTTTATATGTTGGCCAAATTATCAACATAATCAATAAATCTATTCCGTTTCTTCACTGTTCATGTCGATGACTTTTCTTTGGATTCATAAGCTTGCAGGGAAAAGGAATGCAGTAACTCCCAAACAGCCGTGTCCCTGGCAGAAGCAGCGCCCACTGTCCCCACTCCTATAGGCCTGAACATGTCAGGGAACAAATAGGGCAATCGCCATTTGGTGATTTAGGAACACAGATCACTGAATTCCTCCCCACCCTCCTGCCTCCTGCAACATGATTTCTCCACTGCTGACTATGGAAAGACAGGCTGGCCTCACATCAGTGCCCGAAGTGGGAGTGGCCTAGGGATGTGACAACACTGCCGTGACAAAACAGAGTCCTTTTCCTTATGTAAGTTGTTCTTTTTCTTACATAAGCTGTGTGCTAATAAACATTTGGTTAGGCGATTTAGTTTAGTCTTGCTTTTCCATTACATAAGCAATGCAAGTGTGTGATTGGAAAACTCTATTTTATCAGCGTGTGCATTCTGCTGAGAGCTTGTCTCTCTGTGCCTCTGCCTCTGCCTCTCTGTAACTCTGCATTTCAAGTAAATAAATAAAGAAACAGGCCATTAGTGGTTTGGGAAGGACAGGTTTCAGGTCTCAGGAACCCTGGGCATCTTTCAAATTTCATTATCCCTAACATGACTACTTGCTGGCAACCCTGGCTGAGAGAACGCTAAGCTGCAGGGTGAGTAGTTAGGCAAAGTGGGAGGTGGTTACACACTTCTGACAAAGCAGTTCTGGTGCAGCGTGAAGGCTTGGTCCCCACAAAAGCAGTGCTGGCCACCCTACCTGCAGTGTAAAGAAACGGTGAGCCTGGGGGTGGGAGAGGGTAGGGAGGGCGTCAGGATGAGGGACTCAGCAGGTCCTCCGCAGAGTTTGTTGCATGAGTGTTTCATGACCAAGCCAAGGGCAGAGACTGGGGCAGAAAGGCCAGCATGCGAGGCTGCGGAGCCTCTGCTAACGCCGACCTGGCTGTGCTCTCTGGGCGGGGGTGGGGGGGTGGGGGGGGCTGCTAAATCTCCCCTGAAGTCCAGGTGTAGGCGTGCTTTCCCAGGAGCTTGTCACAAAGTCTCCTGCAAGAGTGGCAACAGCTGAAGTCTCCACCTCAGTGTCCCATAGCCATCTAAAGCTTAATGTGCTGACACGAGGTATTTGTTCATCTCTGACCCCAACACCCTCCCGCAGTTTTTCACATCCCAGGTAAAAATACCTCCAGTCATTCAGTTGTCTGTTAGAAACAAGGACCTCCTCCTTGGGACCTGCACCCTACTACCAACATCGTTACTTCCCTGCCAGCATCGAATTCATTCAGTCTCCCAAACATCCAATGGCTCTGGCCACTTCTGTCCACCCCTAAGCTCAGGTCCCCTGTTGTTAAATATTTGGACTGCACAGGCACCTCCTGACTGATTATTCTGAGTATGTTTTCCACCCAGTGATCATTCATTCATATCACAATTGTTTACTGAGTACCGGTGGTATGTTAGGTGCTGGCGATATAGCAGTAGTAAGCAAAATAAAGTCTTTTTCCTCAGAGAACTAACATTCTTTTTTTAACAATTATTTATTTTGTTTATTTGAGAGGCAGAGAGACACACGGAGAGAACCATCTGGTTCACTTCTGTAATGCCCACAACAGCCAGGGCTGGGCCAAGCCAAAGCCAGGAGTAGGAACTTAAGCCAGGTCTTCCACACAGGTGACAGGGACTGAACCTGAGCTTTCAGCTGTTACCTCTCAGGGTACACGTTAGCAGGAAGCAGGAAGCAGGAAGCGGGAGTGGAGCCGGGACTTGAGCTCAGGCACACCAATATGGGAAGCAGGCGTCCCCGGCAGCATCTTTACTGCTGTGCCAAAACTCCACTCTTCAGAATTAATGTCCTTACAGAACCAGTTATCTTCCTGAAATTACAAATATTAACATGTCTGTTCCCAGTTTAAAGTATTGCAATGGAATCCCACTGCCTTCAGCATAAAATCCAAACCCAATATGCCTTCTTCACTAGCTCATTTCATTCCACTCTCTGCTTTGCTTTCCTTCCCAGTCAAATGGCATCAGTTTCAGTTACTCACACGCAAGAAGCCTTTGCTTATCTAGAATGATATATCTAGATATATCTAGAATGTTCTAACCACCTCCCGCTTTGCCTAACTACTCACCCTGCAGCTTAGCGTTCTCTCGGCCAGGGTTGCCAACAAGTAGTCATGTTAGGGATAATGAAATTTGAAGGATGCCCAGGGTTCCTGAGACCTGAAACCTGTTTCTTCTTGTCAAGTCTTTTCTTTACAAAGATTTATTTATTTACTTGAAATGCAGAGTTACAGAGAGATAGAGGCAGAGAGAGACAGGTCTTCCATCTGCTGGTTCATGCCCCAGATGGCCACAATGGCCAGAGCTGTGTCCATCTGAAGCCAGGATCCAGGAGCTTTCTCCAGGTCTCCCATGCTCTCCCATGCTTGTACAAGGGCCCAAGGACTTGGGCCATCTTCCACTGCTTTGCCAAGCCACAACATATAGCTGGATCAGAAGTGGAGCAGATGAGACTTGAACCAATGCCCATATGGGATGCCAGCACTGCAGGTGGTGGCTTTACCCACTATACCACAATGCAGACCCCTCTTATCAAGTCTTTAAAGAGAAATACAGGCCAAGATAATAAGGCCAGACAAAGGCACACTTTTTCTGGTTCTTTCTGATTGTGCTAATTTGAATAATGGAGAGGATTTTTTTTTTTTTTTTTAATCTGGGCTGGAGGGAGAAGTAATTGATCTCAGAAAAGGACATTTACCATTTTGGGCTCCTTAGCATCTGAATACCCATTGCTTTTGGAGGGAACCTGAGTCTAGCAAATTGGAGGTATGTGTCCAGTGGAAACAGCACGGGTAGGAATGACCTAATTGGATCCTTTCTGTGGAGGTATCTTAACTGGCTTTTCTGAGGCCAGGATTCCAGCCTTCCTATAAATTCTGACATTTGATATTCTCCCAGTAAACCCTTTTCTCTTTAAGATCACTGGATGTGGCCTCTGTTGCTGGAAACCAGAAATGCTGGACAGTTCAATAGCCTTTCTTCTGCCAACACCTGGCAATCCCCACTCCAATGGTACCAGCTGGCAAGCCCAAGAGGACTGTTCTGAGAAGGGTAGCGATTCTAAGCTCCACAGCAGATCCTGACTTACATACACACACACACCCCCCACCTTAGGGTTTTCTTTATGGGTTGAGCTGGCAATGCAGTGATTCAGGCCATTTCTTTTCTTGGCCACGTAGGAGAAAAAGAGACAGGATTTCAAAAAGATCTCATCTCAAAAGGTGATTCCCCTTAGCCTGTGGTCCAGTTAGTACAGGCCCTTGGCCCATTTGTATTGGCACGTGTGCTTCTTAGAGGCAGGCCAGGGAGAGAAGAGATGCGCCTCTTCCTAGGGACCAGCAGAAATGAGAGAACAGGAAATGGGCATTGTTTCTATAGGCATTGCACGGCTCCCTGCACAATGCTTCCTGCAGTGCTTGCTTGGGCAGCACATCTATTAGAACGCTCCCTGCACCTCCCTGCACCGTTGCTCCCTACCTGCATCACAAGGTAGGGCCTGTCAATCTTGTCTTTTATCTCTCAGCTATTCCCTCTGCCGATTGCACTGTCTCTTACCACTACCAACCATTTGCTATCATGAGTTCGCAGCATTTTTTCCAGGCTCCTTTTGACTAGGGTCTTTGCTGCCTCACTGCTTCTTCTTGCTAACTTTTCCCTTGTGTTTCTCTCAACGTCCAGACCATTCTGCTGTTAAGTTTATCTCTTAGATCCAAACTTCCAAACTGCTCAAATTAGGATGTGATTAGATCCATTGATCACTCTCTTACAAAATCCTACACAAGGTTTCTGGTCTGTGGTGACTTTTCCTACAATGCCTGAGGAGATGGCAAACACAAACTAATGGGTTCCACTCTAATCCAGCATTTCAGACACAACTGCACAAAGCAAAGTGTGGGTCCTCACTCATGGGTCCCCCCTTGTTCCCGTGTTCCATAACTCGGTGAGTATTGTAATGTTTTGCTCAAGAGGTCCAGTCTTCAGAACAAAGCCCCTCTCATAAACTACTCTGCAGTCTCATCTCCTTCCACTGCCACTGTTCCATAACCATCTGAACTTCTCATATGTAATTTACTGTATTTTATTTATCTGAAAGGAAGAGAGAGACAGAGAGAAGTATCTTCTGTCTACTGATTCATTGCTGAAATCCCCACACAGCTGGGGCTGGGACAGGCTGAAGTCCAGAGCCAGCAACTCAGTACACGTTTCCCACATTAGTAGCAGAGACCCAAGTAGTTGGAACACTATCTGCTGCCTCCCAAGGTGCACATTAGCAAGAATCTGGAATCAGGAGCAGAACTGAAACCTGAATCCACAAACCTTAATATGAGTTACAGGAGTCCCAAGTGGTGTCTTGACCATGGCACCAAGTGCCCATACCACACATCAATTAAAGTGAAATCAAGGGGCCAGTGCTGTGGTGCAGTGTGCTAAGCCTCTGCCTGCCGCCATATGGGCACTGGTTCAAGATTCGGTTGTTCCACTTCCAATCCAGCTCTCTGCTATGGCCTAGGAAAGCAGTGGAAGATGGACCAAGTACTTGGGCCCCTGCATCCATGTGGGAGACCTGGCAGAAACTCCTGGCCCCTGGCTCCTAGTTTCAGATCGGCTCAGCTCTGGCCACTGTGGCCATTTGGGGAATGAACCAGCGGACAGAAGACCTCTCTCTGTCTGTAACTCTGCCTCTCAAATAAATAAATAAAATCTTAAAAAAAAAAAAAAGTGAAATCAACTGTCCTGACCCTGTGGCTAATGCACTCTTCTCTCAAGGACACTCCACACAGGGGAATTTCTCTGTCTCTTCCTGTACTTCCTTTCTTCTACAAGATTCCAGTCTGGAATGCTGTAACATCTTCATCTGCTAGACCACGAACTCTTTTGGAGCTAGAATGATGACTTAGTCATCTTTGGGGCTAGCCAGGGTGAATGTCAGCAAGGATTTAAAGACTAACACAGCAATGACCTTCAAACACCCTTCCCTTAGGGCTTAGGACCCAGTCTCTTGTTATTCCTCCCATCTGCCAGCCCAGCAGCTTGCTTCCCAGAGGCATGCAAAAATGAGGGTGCTGGAACCAACTTGGCAGGGTCCCTCCCTACCCTGTGATGATGGACACTGCTTAGGTGTGAATGGATCAGGTCCCAAGAGCACTTCTCTCCACAAAGTGGCAGTAGCTGAGAGGACACAGTTATGACCTAGGTAGGTAGTCCTCTGCTTGCCCTCCCAGAGACTTTGAGCTGCCTGGCTGCTCCAAGCGCCTCTCTGTGGAATCAGCTAATTTATTCCTGCTCTGTTGATTTCTCTTAGGATGCTGCAGGACTCCTACTCCAGGAGTGACTCAGCTGATTTGCCTTCTTCCGTGCCTGAAGTGTTGTAGGAAGAGGGAGTAGAATAGTAGGGGGTCAAATTGGAACCGAGGTCTGAGCCTTATGATCACGAGGAGGCCTGGTCTCTTCCCCGTAAGGGTGTGGAGAGGGCTAAAAGGTTCAGAGGCTGGTCCTGGACTCAGCCTGGAAGTGCGGCAGGGGCTGTGAGAACTCTGCCAATCGAGAAAGGATTTAAGAGGTTGCAGTGTTTTCACTGCAGCCCAAGCTTCAGCACTCGCCAGCCAGCTCGCCAGGATTAGCGATGGGTGGTCTAGCTGGCAGGGGATACAAGTAAGAAGTATATCAGCTCCATCAAAGTAGGGTTAAATTGAGAACCAATATTCATAGAAAGCTGAAGAAGGAAGAAAATCACTTCAACAAAAATCAGAGCGAGATCCAAAGCAGGAAGCAACCCCGTGCATCTGCCACAGGCTGGGTGGGAAAAAGAGGCCACAGGTGCCGAAGCCCTCTCATCCCTTCATTCCCCGATGCTGGGCACCAGGGATGCACAGGGGATTGGTCGAGCTTTGTGTCCTGGAAGAAATTCATGTTTGAGTTTGGTGGGGAATTAGGAAACTATCACAAAACATGGTCAAGGCTGTGGCAGAGACAAGCACAGGGGGCAATGGAGCACACAGGGTGAGGGCCTTTGGAAGGAGGGTTGTGGGGTGAGTGGAGGAGAGACTCTAGAGGTAAAGGTGATTTAGGACTTGAAGGATGCAAAAATGTTTACTAGGTGGAAGAGAGAAGCCTGTGTGTGGGTGTGAAATATGTTACAGCAGCGCCTGTTAGGGGTACTGCAGGTAAAGGGGTGGGGCTGGCACCCTAGTGCCTATGACCAGGTGGCAGAAAATGGTTCAGGTATTGACAAGAGGCAGCAGGAAGAGCTGTATTCCTGGCTGTGATCCCGGTGATCCTACCCTGTAATAACACTCATATGCGTTGTCTCCCCACAGCCCTAACATCCGACTCACTCAGAAGACCACGCCTCTTCTTGAGGAGGAGAGATGGGAGATAACTAGCTTCTGTTTTCTATCAGTTCCTTCTTTTAAAGTGTAGGAGGCTAGGTTGGCCTGCCTCCGGGGAAGAGGGAACTGAAGCAAGAAATCAGGGGAATTGCAACTCATCTGGGTATTCAGGTGTCTAGTACTCAATCAAAACCACGCAGGCTGCTGGAACAAGACCAGCCTACTGATTGCTTCTAATGGAGTCCCTGCCCAGTTGTTGTTGGCTGAGGTTAGTAGTTGACAGACAAAAGAAGTGGGAGCCTTCTGGGAGGTATTTGCATGACCGAGAGGAAACAGCACAGATTTTGGTTCCAAGT
Source organism: Oryctolagus cuniculus (assembly GCF_051225735.1). Lineage (NCBI taxonomy): Eukaryota > Metazoa > Chordata > Mammalia > Lagomorpha > Leporidae > Oryctolagus > Oryctolagus cuniculus. Next base: position 17,361,814 of record NC_142877.1, read on the forward strand.
TTAAATACAACTTACTGTGTGTCCGTGTGCAAGTCACTCAACCACCAGCCACTGGGTCCTCAGCTGTAAAACAGGGATCCCACCACCCATTCCCGTGACTGCTGAGCAGGTGAATGAGGTTATGTATGTGAAAGAATCTGGTACACATTGGATGTGCAACTGAGGGGAATTCTCTTCTGCTTCTCCCCTCTGACTCTGTCTCAAGAAGCCCAGGAAAGAACTTATTCACCATGCACAGAGTTAATACCTGAATAAATAAAGAGCTCTTCTAAATCCATAAGAGAAAGAATATCCCAAAAGAAAAATAGTCAAAAGACAGGAGTACCTAATAAAAGTATACATTTTAATAGCTGTTAAGCATATACAAATATACTATCATATACATACAAATATACAACCATATACATAGATATTTCATTGACAAAAAGATGAGCTTGACAAAGCTTTTATGTATTTATTTTTATTTATTTGAAAGGCAGTGAGAAAGAGAGAGACAGATCCCACTCACTAGTTCACTCCCCTAAACTCTTGCAACAGCCAAAGATGAGCCAGTCTGAGCTGGAACTCACCTGGGTGGCAGGAATGAGTGCTCAGCTGCTGCCTCCCAGGGGATGTATCAGAAGGAAGCCAGAATCAGGAGCAGATCTGAGACAGAAACCCAGGCACCCAGGTATGGGATGTGGACTACACCAATACTTACCCTAAGCCCCTTATGTGGTGTGCTTCCTTTCATAATTTATAAGCCATGTGTATTATTTTTCTTTGAACAGTACCTATTTATACCTTTTGCCCATTTTTCTGATGGTATGTTGGTCATTTTGTTACTGGGGCACAAGAGCTCTTTGTGTATTTAATTTTAGCCTTTGATTATCATATGTGTTACAAATAGTTTTCCAGTTTGTCATTTGTCTTTTCACTTAGTGGTATTTTGCTTGTACAGAAGTTAAAAATATTTTATATGGTCGAAATCATCAGTAAATATGTCTTAATCCATTTTCTGCTACTGTAACAAAATATTGGGGACCAAGTCATTTATAAAAGATATTAGTTTATTTGGCTTATGTTCTAGAGGCTGTTGCTGGAGTTATCTTGGCATCTGGAAAGTCTTTGCTGCATCACAGCATGGCGCAGGGCACCACATGCAAGACAGAGCAAATGGGGTAGCTTGAGTCTTTCTCTCACTGCTTAGAGAAGCACTGACACCATCCTGGGGACCCACCCCCAGGACTTCCTTTAGTCCTAATGATCTCCTAATGGTCCCACCTCCAAGTCTCATTAGCATATAAATTTGAGCATTAATTTTCCAACACATAAGTTTTGGGGGGACATATTCAAACCCTACAGAATGTTTTCTTTTTTGACTTGGCAAAGCAGATAAAGTTTCCCAACACAGAGTGTGAGAGATTGCCAGTTTGGGCCAGTGTAGACTGAATGTACTTGACATTTAGATCTGCTAAGTCTCACTGCTCTAAGTTTCATGTTTCACAGTGTTCTTTGTGTAACTCCGGGAAGAAATTCACTGATCACACAGACCTGAGTATTTTGGTCCTTTCAAAGGCTATATTTTTAATCACTGAAAATCAGTTGACTATGAAATAGTTCATAGATGGCTGTAAAGAATTTGGTGTGAGTCTGCACTAGATATGTGTTAGGGAAAGAGTTGCAGATCGGGTGCCTCCTCACACGGGGCACCAAAATGTTAGGAAAAAAGGCGCAGAATAGACAGGAGGCAGTGTACGAATTTACAGCCAGATCAAATGTGGATGTGGGTGACCAGCTGCCCACGTGCACACTGAAGGAACACGTGGCAGAAGGCCTGGACCCCCAGGAGCCAGGCCTTTTTATATTTTAGGAGGGCTAAGGATGGGGGAGGAGTAGGGGACAGCAGGCAGAGGGGAATTCCTGGAACTGGTCTTTCTAGTGGCTGGGGGTGGGGTGGGGGGAATGAAGGTAATAGGATGGAAGACCCAATTGAGATTTAAGGGCAAGGAATACATTCCAATGTTTATCTCTTTTAGGCAATGAGGGACAATGGCTGAGGCTTATGTCCTTGTTCCATCAATATGGATCTTTCTCAGTGTTGAGAATATCAAGTTTCTGGGCCTTAAGTATGAGAGACCGACTGAACTTTGTTAATTCATCCAAATCTTCTGAGAAATCTCAATCTCACCACCTTTTCTTAGAGACAGCCTTCAATATTTCCATGGTTATACAAACACCTTTCTTTAAAAAAAAAAAAAAAGATTTATTTATCTGAAAGGCAGAGTTACAGAGAGGCAAAGGCAGAAAAAAAGAGAAAGAGGTCTTCCATCTGTTAGTTCACTCCCCAAATGGCTGGAATGGCCGGAGCTGGGCCGATCCAAAGCCAGGAGCCAGGAGCTTTTGCCAGGTCTCCCACGTGGGTGCACAGGCCCAAGGACCTGGGCCATCTTCCACTGCTTTCCCAGGCCATAACAGAGAGCTGGATTGGAAGTGGAGCAGCTGGGACTCGAACTGGCGCCCATTTGAGATGTCGGCAATGCAGGCGGTGGCTTTACCCAATAAGCCACAGTGCCGGCCCCCAAATACCTTTCTTAATAACAAGTAGTGAGGGTGAATGTGCCAGAAACCCCTTAACTAATAATAATCAATAACCACATTTACTCCCTAATTCAGCACTTTCTAGGTGCTCCAACACAGCTCTTGGCACATTCCATGGACAATAATAGCTACAACATGTCTGTGGTGCTGACAAAGAAACAGGCACAGGGTAGACACTGGGCACAGCAGTTAAGATGCAGCTTGGCACCCATATTGGGGTGCCTGGGGTCAAGTTCAGGTTCACTTCCTAATCCAGCTTCGCACTAATGTGCACCCAGAGAGGCAGCAGCGATGGTCCCTGTCACCCATGTAAGAGACCCAGACTGAATTCTGGTCTCCTGGCTTGAGCCTGATTTGGCCCTGGCTGTCACAGGCATTTGGGGGAATGAACCAGCAGATGGAAGTCTCCTCTCTCTCTCTCTCTCTCTCTCCCTTTCAAATAAAATGAAAATAAATAAATAAACAAAATGTTTACAAAGAACTAGAGGCCAGAGGGACGGAGTAAGCTAACCAAGGTTACAGAGTCAGTAAATAAAGTTCTGCTACTATCTGAAGCCCGGACCATGTGCTGTCCTGTGTGCTTGTTTGTAATCGCTGATTATGAGCCTAAATGGAAACCTCTTTTAGCTGCTGGAGTTTCACTGCTATCTGCTGGTCCACTAGTTCAATAGTAAGAAGATAAGCTCTTTCTCAGTAACTTTTCCATTTCTTCCTGAATTTTCAAATGTGGCACCCTAAATTATGCACATGAGCACAATAAGGACCTCCTGCCATAGGCACTTCCCAGAAAATGTGGACCTCACCTTTCCCCTAGTTTCAAGGCTGCTGTGTCAAATTAAAAATATAAAGGCTTTCTTGTGTATTGTCTTCTAGCCAGCAGGATTAGCTACAGGCTGACAGTCCCATAGAAGGTCTTAGGCCTCCAGGTATATGTCTTTCTCTTGCCATGTCCCTAAGTATTGATTAGCTCTTTGTTTTCTGAATGTCAATATAGAACTTTATTTACCAGTTTCTGATGTTTTGGCAATGCTCAAATAACTGAAATTGGCCAGTCTATAATTGAATTGAGTATCTTGAAGATATAAAAATACTGTGCAATTTTGTTTTGTGTGGTGCTATTTTTATGAAAGCTAGAAAACAGTCTGCAGACAGAAAAGTGGAAGATACAAAGGGAAATTGCATTGTGGTGCAGGAAGAAACAAGAGAGAAAAACCTGGGCAGATAGAGGGAAATTAATAATTGATTATCACTTATTGCTGCCAGTCACTGTTCTAGATGCTTCATTTATATTATCTTGTTTAATCCTCACAACCACCCTGCGATGTAGATTAGCAACATTCATTTCATGATTAGGAAATTGCTCAGAAAGGTTAAGTGATTTGCTCAAGGACACACAGCTAGCTCATGTAGAGCTGGAGTTTAAGTGCAGTTCTCTCCATCTTTAGTATGCTGGGTACAAAAAGGAAGAATAGAACATAAAACTCAAAGCAAAGCCCAGCAGATCCTGAAAAGATCAAAGCAAAACTAACTACAAGAAAAGAGAAGGATGATGAGAGTGACAGAAGGGGCCGTGCTAGTCTTTAGTAAGAGGTAGGGCTTCTGGCAGTCAGCCTGGAGCAGGGCAGGTGCAGGTATCTGCCGCTGGTACTAATGGAGGTCGGGTGGGACACAGCTAAAGGATCTCATCAAGTCAGAGAAGGTGCTGGTTCAAGGGCAGCTGAGTGAGGAGGAAATGAGTGAAGGCAAAGAGATGGCTGATCTGTCCCAGAAATGGGGACTCTTAGCACCCTGAGATAAAGGATTCTGAGCTCATTGGCTGGTTCTTCCCTCTTTGAAGAGCACTCTCCTTGTCAGTCTTCCATCAGTAAAGCCAGACTTAGTTGCCATGGTATCCATAATACCCTAGCAATCCATCCAGGTCTTCCCTGGTGATGTGAGGGGGAGTGCCACAGGAGGGCTTCCATTCATTCAAAAGAGTACTCACTGGGTACCTTCTTCTGCGCCAGGCATCACTTGGCATGGGGATAAAATTGTATCCCCAAAATACTTGTCTTCCTGTCCTTGTGGAGTTCATAGTGTAGTGAAAGAGACAACATGAAACATGTGATCATACAAATGAATGTAAATTGAGCACTTTTTAAAATTTTTTTTGATTTTTTGACAGGCAGAGTGGACAGTGAGAGAGAGAGAAACAGAGAGAAAGGTTTTCCTTTTGCTGTTGGTTCACCCTCCAATGGCTGCCATGGCTGGCGTGCTGCGGCTGGTGCACCGTGCTGATCTGAAGCCAGGAGCCAGGTGCTTCTCCTGGTCTCCCATGTAGGTGCAGGGTCCAAGTCCCATCCTCCACTGCACTCCCTGGCCACAGCAGAGAGCTGGCCTGGAAGAGGGGCAACCGGGACAAAGTCCAGCACCCTGACCGGGACTAGAACCCAGTGTGCCGGCGCCGCAGGCAGAGGATTAGCCTAGTGAGCCGCGGTGCCGGCCAAATTGAGCACTTTTAATAAGTGCTCCAAAGGAACGGTACACGGCACTATAAAAGCACATAAGCACTATTTCCTCAAGAAAGCTTGTGCCATGATGTGAGGAGTCAGTAGAAGCTAATTATTTGAAGAAAGGGTATTATAGTCCAGATAGAGAAACCATCAGGGACAAAAGGTCTCTTGGTTTAAATGGTTTATTCTTTTTTTTTTTTTATCTTGGTTTCCTTGTACACATTTTTTTAAAGATTTATTTATTTATTTGAAAGGAAGAGTTACAGAGAAGCAGAGGCAGAGGCAAAGGCAGAGAGAGAGAGGTCTTCCATCTACTGATTCACCCCCAAAATGGCACAACGGCCAGAGCTTTGCCGATCCGAAGCCAGGAGCCAGGAGCTTCCTCTGGGTCTCCCACGTGGTTGCAGGGGCCCAAGGACTTGGATCATCTTCCACCACTTTCACAGGCCGTAGCAGAGAGCTGGATAGGAAGTAGAGCAGCGGAACTTGAACTGGCGCCCATATGGGATGCTGGCACTGCAGGCAGCAGCTTCACCTGCTATGCTACAGTGCCGGCAAATGGTTTATTTTAAGGATGTAGACTTAGTCCAGGATCAGGGTTTCACACTTTGTACAGTCTATCTGGATGTCTCCTCTTCTAATTGGGAACTTTGCTAATGTTCAATTAGTCCACATTTCAGGTCAAATACACTGCTTCTGTCTTTAAGCATAAGGCACTTTTATTTATTTGTGCATGTATACTCACATTCAAGTACCCATCTACCCAATTAGATTTTTTTTATTTTTTTATTTTTTGACAGGCAGAGTGGACAGTGAGAGAGACAGAGAAAAAGGTCTTCCTTTGCCGTTGGTTCACCCTCCAATGGCCGCCGCGGCCGGCGCACTGCGGCCGGCGCACCGCGCTGATCCGAAGGCAGAAGCCAGGTGCTTCTCTTGGTCTCCCATGGGGTGCAGGGCCCAAGGACTTGGGCCATCCTCCACTGCACTCCCTGGCCACAGCAGAGAGCTGGCCTGGAAGAGGGGCAACCAGGACAGAATCCGGCGCCCCGACTGGGACTAGAACTCGGTGTGCCGGCGCCGCAAGGCGGAGGATTAGCCTAGTGAGCCATGGCACTGGCCCCAATTAGATTTTTAAAAAAGATTTATTTATTCACTTGAAAGGCAGAGTTACAAATAAGCAGAGGCAGAAAGAGAGAGAGAGAGAGAGAGAATCTTTCATTCACTGGTTCACTCCCCAAATGGCCGCAATGGCCAGGGCAAAGCAAGGAGCCAGTCTTCCATCAGTAAAGGAGCCAGGAGCCGGGAGCTTCTTCCAGGTCTGCCATGTCGGAGCAAAGGCCCAAAGACTTGGACCATCTTCCTCTGCTTTCCCAGGCATATTAGCAGGGAGCTGGATCAGAAGTGGAACAACCAGGACTTGAACCAGCGCCCATTTGGGATACTGTCATTTCAGGCAGTAGCTTTACCCACTATGTCATAGTGCTGGCCCCTATCCAGTTAGATCTTAACCAACTATCTATTAAATGGTTACTATTAATATATCCATTTAGTCATCCATCATACCAGTCACCACATCATGTGTCTGTCTACCCACCCACCAGACAACCATCCCTCTATTCATGTATCTATACATCTACCCACATTTTTTCTCTTCATGAGTTTATATATCCATTTATCTACACATCCACTTACCTGTGTTTCCATCTATTCAGGTATCCATTTCTTCACTTATCTCTTCTGCCAGCCAATCATTTATTCATATATCCATTCACTCATCCTTGTATCTATCCAGCCACCCACATATCTAGCTTTGTATCTGTCCATTTGTCATCCAACCATTTAGTCATCCAAGTATTCATCCATCTTCCATCCATTTAATTACTCACTGATGTATTTACCCATTTCTATTATTGCTGTCATAAATTCTACAAACTTAGCAGTTTAAGACAACAAAGACTTAATACCCTAGCATGCCAGAGGTCAGAAGTCCAATGGAGGTCCTAAGGGACTAAAATTAAAGTGTTGGTAAGGGTGCAGTCCTTATGGATGACCTAAGGGAAAATTTGTTTCCCTACCTTTTCCAGCTTGAGGTCACCCATACTCCTGGTCTTCCTCCACCTTCAATACCAAGGGCAGAGCGTCTTCAACTCTCTCCCTGACTCTGTCTCTTCTGCCTTCTCCTGCACTAATAAGGAACCCTGTGATTATGCTAGGCCCACAAAGATGATCTTCCTTCTCCAGGTCAACCAGCTCTCAACCTTAACTCCTCTTTGCCATGCAATCTAATTTACTCTTATGTTCTAAGAATTAAGTTGGAAACATCTTTAAATCACTGTTATTCTGCCTTCCACATCCTTTATCCATTTCTATGTTCTTCCATCTGTTTGTTCATTAATCTATCTTTATCTTCATTCATGAATTCATCTGTTTGGTCATCCATTTGCTCATCTATGTATGTATTTATCTATTCATCCAGTTGCCCATTTACTTATCCATTAGTCCAACTAATCATTCATTTACCCACCATTCACTTATCAGTCATATCAATCATTTATCCTAATTTCATTATATCCATTTATCCATTCTATTGTCCACCCATCCACCTATAATTCACACATCAATTTATCCATCTGTCCAAGCTTCTATATAATCATTCATGAGCTACCCAAATCTGCTTTGCCTCTGACTCTTTAATCAAACAATGCCTTTTTTTTTTTTTTTTTTTTTTTTGATAGGCAGAGTGGACAGAGAGAGACAGAGAGAAAGGTCTTCCTTTTGCCGTTGGTTCACCCTCCAATGGCCGCCGCGCTGATCCAATGGCAGGAGCCAGGTACTTCTCCTGGTCTCCCATGGGGTGCAGGGCCCAAGTACTTGGGCCATCCTGCACTGCACTCCCTGGCCACAGCAGAGAGCTGGCCTGGAAGAGGGGCAACAGGGACAGAATCCAGCGCCCCAACCGGGACTAGAACCCGGTGTGCCGGCGCCACAAGGCGTAGGATTAGCCTAGTGAGCCACGGTGCTGGCTTAATCAAACAATGCCCTTTCAAGATCTCAAACACACACACACACACACACATTTTGGACCTGCTCATGAAAACAGGTCATTCTACTCATTTTTCTCAACCACCTCTTTTTCTGATCCTAGTTCTAAATCCTCATTCAGTTCTGCCTGTGGTGCTTCATACTGGCTATATGACAATGGGTCTTCCTGGAATCAAACTTAGTTTACAGAGCCCTACCTATGTTGACTTTTTCTTTGTTAACTCTGATCTTTCTCCTGGTTATGTCCAGAAGGCATAAAGGCAATAGGTAACCATGCAATATGTGTTTGTGTGCACACAAGCTTCTGTGTGTATGTGTGTGTGTGTGTTAGAAAGATACCAGATTACAGCTGCGTGTCTTAATGTTTTTCTGCTATACTTCCCCCCAACCCCACCCCATGAAGAGGTGCAGATGAAACCCATACTGTTCACAATCTATGTTGGGTTTTCTTCTCCAGGGAAGTAAGACAAATAGTAATGTTAAAATGTTTATAGTGTGAAGGTCATAAAAACATTTTGCAAATACTTTAATAATGAAAAAAGTCATTTAAAGATCTCAAAAATTGCCATTATATAAGGGAAACTACATAAATATGGTGAACTTTATTTTTACCAACAAGTTTTATTCCCCCTCCCCAACTTTCTGCCCCAGAGGTACAATTAATAAGATGAGAAAGCATATACTACTTGAAATAAAAAGCATAAATAGCAGCAAAAACTATAAAATCACCCCTCAGAAACACTACCATAATTTATAGTTGTCAGAATAGTTAATGGTCTCTCACCACAGGCTGAGACATAGATAAGGTGGACTGTGGGCTGTGAGAAATCCCCAGCACTCAACTAAAATGCCACCCCCTGCTCTATTGCTCAGGAGAGCAGATCTGAGTGCAAATGCATAGGAATGACATTATTATAAAAATAATTGCTTCCATTTATTTTTTAAAAGAAAGTTAAATCATTCAGACTGTGGTACTTTATGTATGATTAGTGACAAATTACTAGCCATTTACCTCATGACCAACCATTTCAAGACATGACCACTGAAAATTGTGGCTAAATGACTGCTAGTTTCCTGTATAGTTTCAAGGTCAAGAATCCATTCATGGGCACAAGTTCAAACGGGAGTGATTCTGTTTGGGCAAGTCTGGGTAGCTCAGCTCCTCTACAGATATTATTCTTTTGTTGGGCAAGCAGAAATGTTGGGACATCAGGGAGTTCACAGTGGCTCCATGAAGGCATGGTTCATATTTCTTCAAAACACTTCAAGAAATATTTAATGGGAAATGTGCTTCCATCAGAGTCTTGACCAAATGAATATTTTCGAAGTGAATAAGAAGGGGCACTTCCTGTGACAGATCAGCAATCTGGTCTGGGAAGATGTCATTTCCTGAGCAGTTGGGAGATTTTAAGGTCCCGAGTCAAAGGATTTTGAAGGCACTGACATTTCAACAACTTAAGGTCACTGGTTTATACACAGGCTTTGACTGGCACTAAGGCCTCTAAAAATGATACTTAAAAGGTGTGTACATTGACGTCCCATAAAGAAGCTACACTTGAAATCCACAATAATAATCCTTAGGTTTACATAAATGCTGTTTCATATGCTGCCTCTTATTTTATCCTTGCAACAATGATGAGAAATTGCCTAGACAGGACTCAAACCCATTTTACAGATCACATGACTACAGCCAGAAAGTCCAGAGATGTCAAATAAATTCCACACTGCAAGCCATTCCTTGTTGATTGGTGATGTCTGCCTGGGGCGCTGAATTGATAAGGATTCTGGGACTAACCAGGATCAACGGAAGGAATGTGGTGAACTAGCCAGAATTTCTCCATGGATCTGGGAAGGAAGAGCTGAAACAGGTACGCCACACATTTTTAATGTTTTCCCTCTTTGACCAATATTCGCTGAGCATCATAACATACTTGTTGTGTACTGAGACTACTGGTGAAAAAGGAAATACAATTCTTCATCTCTAGGAGCTCAGAGTCCAGCTATTTCTATCCTCTCACTTTGTTCCTGATGAAAGATTTTCCTATCTCTTCATCACAACTCATTTCTTCTTCCTGGGCATACAGGTAGACTATGTCTCTCAGCTTCACTTGTGGTTTGGCATGACCATGTAAGTGAGTTCCAGCCAATAATGTGCAAGAAGAAGTGATGTGTGTCCTTGCTTTTTATGAAGAGACAAAGTCTTCACCCTGACCACAATCTCTCTTCCTGCTAGTTGGATGCAGATGACAAAACCCTTATTGGATGAAGATAAAAGGAACCGGGACCCCTGGATCACCAGCTAGAGGAGTGTGACTTGTCAACCAGAAATACTCATCTTTCTTTTTTTTTTTAAGATTTATTTTATTTATTTGAAAGTCAGAGTCACACAGAGGTAGGAGAGGCAGAGAGAGAGAGAGAGGTCTTCCAACCATTGGTTTACTCCCCAGATGGCCGCAATGGCCAGAGCTGCGCCGATCCGAAGCCAGGAGCCAGGAGCTTCTTCTGGGTCTCCCATGCGGGTGCAGGGGCCCAAGGACTTGGACCATCTTCTACTGATATCCCAGGCCATAGGAGAGAACTGGATCGGAAGAGGAGCAGCAGGGATTAGAACCAGTGCCCATATGGGATGCTGGCACTTCAGGCCAGAGCTTTAACCCACTGCACCACAGCGCCAGCCCCTGAAATACTCATCTTAAAACACTATATGAGCTAGAAATCAACTTCTTTTTATCGGAGCTATTATTATTTTGTGAGTATACTTGTTATAATAGTTAGTGAATATTATACAGTCTAATTTTGCTATAAGGTGGCTGGGTCTCTTTCAGCCACCTCTCAACATAGCTTTCACCTGCCACCATGGGCATTTAATCCATATTTTCAAGTTCCATTCTAGCCCAGGAATCTGTCTTTAATAGGGAGCACTGAAGGCATGTGGGAGAGCTCTGCATGATTCTATGCCTGGGAGAGAATGATAGTCATGTTTCTTTTTGGCTAGAACAATCTCTCTTATTGTTGCTGTCAGACTTCAAAATCGGCACTTGAATGACTATCCCCAGCTGTCAAGAGCTCTGGAATCACACATCCCAGGTTCAGCCAAGCTGGGTCCCCTAACTTAGATCTCAGACTGTAGGATGCTTCTAAGCACAGTCAGCTAGCCTCACCCCCAGAGTTTCTCATCCAGTTGGTTTGAGTTGGAGTCCAAAAATTTGGATTTCTAGCAAGGTGCCAGATGCTGCTATTGATCCAAGAACCACACTTTGAGAGCTATTGCCCTCAACTAAGCCAGTCAAGCTAAGCTGTGGCTGTCTATCATTTTATATTAGTGTAAGACATCTGCATTAGTCTGGGTTCTCCAGAGAAACAGAAACAATAGGACACACACATACACATACACACACACGGTAGATTTATTGTGAAAATTGGCTCGCTTGATTATGGAGGCTGAGAAGTTCCACTATCTGCCATCTGTAAACTGGAGAACTAGGAAAGCCAGTTATGTAATTCATCTGAGTCCAGAGGACTGAGAACCATGGAAGCCTTGGTATAACCCTGAGTACAAGTCTGAAGGTCTGAACTCAGACGGTGGGAGTTGCAGAGTGTGCAGGTGTCAGTCCCGGAGTGTAGAGATCTCAGAACCCGGAGCTTGAATGTCCAAGGGCAGGAGATGATGGATGTCCCAGCTCAAGGAGACACCACACACACACACACACACACACACAAAGAGAGAGAGAAAGAGAAAGAGAGACAGACAGACTTCTTTAAGCAGTCCCCTGATTTAAATGCTAATCTCTTGGAAACACCTCTCACAGACACACCCAGAAATACTGTTTTACCAGCTGTCTGCACATCCCTTAGCCAAGTCAAATAGACACATAAAATTCACTAACACAACATCTGTGTTCTGCAAATATTTTTTGATACTTTTTTTCTTCTTTCCACTGTTCCTCCTGTAAAATCTCATCCTTGTTTTTGCTTGTGATACCTACAGCAGGAGCCTAGGGGAACATAAGACTTCGGACTGAACTGCTGGAGGTATGGCAGCTACTGCCTCACTTCAGCACCTAAGCTTACAGCTGAAGGACCGAGACGGTGCTGAAGTGATGTGCCTTAGTTTTGTCATCTGTAAAATGGAGGTAATAACAATTTTTTCTTTTATGCGAATTAACTATGGGGGGGGACCGACATTGTGGTCACAAACAGCAGCTTATAATACCGGCATCCCATATTGGAGCGCCAGTTCAAGTCTCAGCCCCAGCTCTTGTGGCCATTTGAGGAGTGAACCAGAGGATAGAAGATCTCTTTATTTTATTTTATTTATTTGAAAGGCGGAGTGACAGAGAGAGACACAGAGAGAAAAATATCTTCCATAAGGACATAGATGCTGATATGGGATCAAGCATCACAGGCTGCTTAACCCACTGTACCACAATGCTGGTCCCTTAAACAGAAGTTCTTTTTCTCACTCTGCTTTTTGAATAAATAAATAAAATCATTAAAAACAAAATAATTAAATATGTTAATACATGTAAACCACTTACAACAGTGCCCGGGACATATTAAGAGTTCAATAACTATTAGCTACTATGAACTATCAGATTAACAGCCCATGTTTTATTAGCACAAAGACATCTTTCCCTCCAACTTTATTCTCTATTATGTTCCAGGAAGAAGAAAAAGTTATAGAGGGGGACTGCCTGGTATTCAGAGTTTTACCTGCAGTAATGAGAGCCCAAGAATCATTCATAATAAATGGGACTGGATGGAGAAACACAGCTTATTGCCATCCATCTGGTCCAACTTGCTGATGGATGATCTGGGTTTTCCTGTCACTAACAACTTTTGAATCATATAGTCAACACACGTCCCTTGAATGAGACTGAAATGAGCCATGGAACAACTTACAATATCTGGATATAAAGCAGATGTTAAGAAAAACACTTACTATTTGGGCAAGCTTTTATAATAATCATGCTTTACATATACAGTAAGTTAATGATGGATGTCACTTATATCACCCCAAGAAATACTGAGTGTATTCATTATCTATTGCTGCATAACAGATTATTCCCAAAGCTTGGTTTAAAACCAATAATAAATATTTATTGTCTCACAGTTTCTGTAGTTCAGAAATTTGAGGGAGGTTTAGTTGAGAGACAGAGCGGTCTCTTGTGAAATTACAGTCAAGATGTTGGCTGGGAACGCAGTCTCATCTGACGGATTGACTACATGGAGAATTCAGTTGCAAGATGGTGAATTCACATGGCTGTTGGCAACAGGCTCAGGTCCTCACCACCCAGACCTATCCATAGGGCTGGCTAAATATCCTCAAGCCACGGCAACTGACTTTTCCCATCACAAATGATCCAGGACAGCAAGGCAGAAGCTGCAGTGGGGTTTATGGCCTTGCCTTGGGAGTCACACTGCGTTGTTTCAGCAATATCCTACTGGTTACACAAATCAACTCTATTCAGCACAGGCAGAGATGACAAAAGGGCTTGAATCCCAATAGGTGGAGATCATCTTGGAGGATAGCTACTATGCTTTATTTCAGCAAAAACATGGAAACTAATCTTAAAAACCGTGGTGTTTTGCTCCTAGAATGTAAAACAATAGTGCTTCTTTTATTGTCATTTTGCAGATGGTAGGTCTCTAAATTGGTCAGTAATGCTGAAGGTAGAATTGCACACATAAGGGAAAAGATTCCACACAACTTGAAGCTTAGAAGAAAGTTTCAGCTTAAGCAAATTTTTATGGCAAAAACTGTGTAATACTCCATGCAAGAAAGTATGTTCCAAGTGAGAACGAAGGATTTATGAAGCTGTTTCAGGGTACGGTGACAAATGTTTTAAGAAACTCCTCCCCAAGAACATTTGAGGTATAGCTTTCCATAAATTATAGTAACTGAGATGGACTATGGTCATTTATATGAACTCAGATTTTAAAAAATCAAAATAGTAGTAACAGTGTTACACATGGGTGAAAATGAGAATTCTGCAGCACTTTAAGAGTTAAATCAATCAGATTAATAAATAAGGTATAGATAACAGAAGGGACTCTGAAGAATAGAAGATCCCCCGGGTCAAAGGCAAGAAGAACAGAGATGGACTTCAGCCAAATCCACGGAATTAATATGTTTCAAAAACAGAAAGTCAATGAAGGGGAAAGTCCATACAGAACATAAGAAAACAGGAGCCCAAGGAGAGGATGGAATAACAAGGTAGCAATGAGTAACTTGCTAAACAGTTATGGTGCTAAGTACTGTGCACCAATCATTTAATCTATACATCAACCTTAGTATTAGAATCACTGGATTCTAGGGGCCGGTGCTGTGGCGTAGCGGGTAAAGCTGCCGCCTGCAGTGCTGGCATCCCATATGGGCACTGGTTTGAGTCCTGGCTGCTCCACTTCCGATCCAGCTCTCTGCTGAGGTCTAGGAAAGCAGTAGAAGATGTCTCAAGCCCTTGGGCTCCTGCACCCACGTGGGAGACCCAGAAGAAGCTCCTGGCTCCTGGCTTCGGCTCCAGCCTTTGTGGCCCATTGGGGAGTAAATCAGCAGATGGAAGATCTCTCTCTCTCTCTCCCCGCCTCTCCTTCTCTCTGTGTAACTCTGACTTTCAAATAAATAAATAAATCTTTAAAAAAAAGAATCACTAGATTCTAAGTGAAGTGACTTTCTTAAGATCACTAGTGAAAAAGCTGGGATTTGAACCAGATCTGCAGAGTTCCAATGGCTACAGGCTTAATTATTTTTAATCCTGTTTTATCCTGGGGAATGGTGCCTTGATGAGAGGACAGGGGCAGATTCACCCACAGGGTGGAGATACGGGCATTGGGTAGTTGTAGCCCTGCATCACTGGCCAACAGCATCCTCCTTCAATGCCAGTTTCTGGTTTCAGAATTTAACCTTTCAGCCATGACTCTTCCCATAGAGGGGAAGTGAGGTTAATGTCCAACAAGACAAGCACAGCTTGGCAGCTACAATTCCCAGGGGAATAAAAAAATGTATTTTAAAAAACTTTAATTGTGAAATGTTTGAAACATATAGAAAAGTACAGAAAATAAAAAAGGAGATGGCCCTTAACTAACTCTGATTGACATTTGGTTATATTTGCTTCAGAGTTTTCAAAGCACTCTAAGAGGTTAAAACCACCTGAGACCAACACACCTGTAAACTGGTTCAAAGTTTTCTTCAAGAATAGCATTATTGGAAATAAGTGTATGACCTCATATTACTTAGAAGGACGGAACTCATGAGAGACTAAGTACCTATGCTTCAGCTCTCAGCTAAAGGACAGCTTTTGTGACCTCCATGACCAAGGCTGACCCTTCTAGCCCAACTTCACAGCACCATAGACCAGCTGTGGATAGTATTTACCATTGCTCTGAAGTTTTACTTGTTTGCTTAACTACCGGACTAATGAATGATTTGTCTCTACCATGGACTGCAAGCTCTATAAGGCCTGTTTGCGCCAAATTTTATTTACCATTGTATCCTTGGCATCTAGTAGAGTACTGTCAGTAGGCATTCCATAAATATCCTTTCTTTGAATGAATGCATTCAACTTAAACATCAATATCCTTCTGTATACACCAAGAAAAATGAATACAATTGTCCATATAAAGACTTTTATGTGAAGGTTCATGGCAGCATTATTCATAACAGCCCAAAGTGAAAACAATCCAAATGACCATCATTTGGTGAGTGGATAAACAAAAGGTGGCATATTGATACCATGGGAAGGGGGCTGGCACTGTGGCTCACTTGGTTAATCCTCTGCCTGCAGCACCAGCATCACAAATGGGCGCAGGGTTCTAGTCCCGGTTGCTCCTAGTCCTGCTGTGGCCAAGGAGGGCAGTGGAGGATGGCCCACGCGCTTAGGCCCCTGCACCTGCATGGGAGACCAGGAAGAAGCACCTGGCTCCTGGCTTCGGATTGGTGCAGTGCCGGCCATGGCGATCATTTGGGGAATGAACCAACAAAAGGAAGACCTTTCTCTCTGTCTCTCTTTCTCACTGTCTATAACTACCTGTCAAATAAATAAAAAAAATAAAACAAACAAACAAACAAAAAATCCTTTCCTTCTCTCCTCCCCTCCCTTCTCCCTCCCTCTCCCCCTTAAAAAAAAAAAAAGATACCATGGGATACTATTCATCAATAAGAAAGAATGAACCCACATAACATGCTATATAACATGCATAAACCACAAAAATATTGTCTTAAATGAAACAAGTCAGACATCCAAGACTACATGTTGCACAACTGCATTTGTCTGAATTTTCTAGAAAAGGTAAAGATGCTAAGAAGAAAGCAGATCAGTGGTTGCTTAGGCCTAGGGGTGGAGAGGGGCTTGATTGCAAACGGGAAGAGGGAACTTTCGGGTGATGGGAATGTGTTAACACTGGCCTGTGGTGATAGCAGCAAACATCCTCAAACCATACATTTGCAGTAAGCAAATTATATGGTATGTGAATTATACTGCAGCAAAGCTGTGAGGAATGTTTAAAAAAATCAAACTCCTTACTTAGTCATTTTATCCCTACGTATGTGTTGAGGAATGTTAATTCTGTGGGACATTGTGTCGAAGACTGTTAGTGAGTCTCCCAACTCTTTAGTGACAGATCCAATTTTTAACTTGGCACAAAGAAAAGCAAAACGAAGTACCAAATTTCCCAGCCTCCTTTGCAGTTTGTTGTTGTCATGTAACCAAGTTCTGCTAAATGAAATGTAAGCAAAAGTAATATCTAGTATTTCCAGGAAGGCTCTTTCGGGCAGGACTCAGCTCCATGTTTTCCACTTTGCTTTTCCTTTTGCCTTCTAAGGACATGTGGATAGTGCTCCAGCAGCCATCTTGGACCATGAAGTAACCTTGGGAAGGCGAGCTAGGGATGGTGGAGCAAAAATACCGAGGCCCTGGGGGCTGGCACTGGGGCACAGCAGGTTAAAGCCCCAGCCTGAAGCACCAGCAGCCCATGTGTGTGCCGATTTGAACCTTAGATGCTCTAGTTCCCTGCTAATGTACCTGGGAAAGCAGTGGATGACAGACCAAGTCCTGGGCCTCTGCACCCATGTGGGAGACCCAGATGAAGCTCCTGGCTTTGGATCAGCTCAGCTCCGGCTATTGTGGCTATTTGGGGAGTGAACCAGTAGATGGAAGAGTTTCCTCTCTGTCTCTACCTCTCTCTGTAACTCTTTCAAATAAATAAAATACATGCTAAAAAAAAATACTGAGACCTGGAGTTCTGAAAGAGTAATAGAGCTACCAATTCACTTGGATTGCCTGCTTCTCAGATTTCCTTTAAGCAAGACAAAAATAAGCTCTAATCTTATGTTTTTCCCCTCCTTTTATATTATTGCAGCCAAATCTAATCTAATGTGATATTAGTTATACTAGGTGTTAAAGAAAAGCAGGTTCTGTGGTCAAATAAATTGAGAATTACTACATTACAGTTGAACAGATTTCATAAATGTAGGACTGCTCATTTTTTTTTTAAAAAAAGATTTCTTTATTTGACAGGCAGAATGCCAGAGAGGAGAGAAATGGCCACAATGGCTGGTGCTGGGTCAGGCAGAAGCCAGGATCTAGGATCTCTATCCACGTCTCCTGTGGGTGGCAAGGACCCAAGTACCTGGGCCATCTTCTACTGCTTTCCCAGGCACATCAGTAGGAGCTGGATCAGAAACAGAGCGATCAGACTTGAACTGGGCTCTGATATGGGGCGCCGGAGTCACCTGTGGCCGTTTAACCCACTGCACAGCCACGCTGGCCCCAGGACTGCTTTTTTTAAGATGTTAATAAACAACCTCCAAAAATATCCGAAAGGGGCAACAGATCGTACAGCTTTCCAAACCAACTTGACCACAAACCCTCTTTTTAGTGATCTTATAAGATGAATGATTTGAGAAAAAGGCAAAAGTTGCCTTTGAAAAATCCATATAGTCACCTCTTCCTTTCCAATTCATCCTTTTAGGCAGCTAGAGGAATCTTTCTTAAACATAAACTGGATTGTTTCCTTGTTTACAACTCTCTAATAGGTCTTATCAAACTCCTTCATGTAACATATAAGACCTTTTGTGACTCGGCCCTAGCCATCTCTCTAGCTCCACACTAGCTATCTCCTTCCCTCATCATGAATCTTTCTCAGTGCTAAGAACCGACATAATCTCTAGTCTCTCCACCTCTGCCCTTCATGGAACATTTTCCTACCTGTCACTTTGCCTGGCATTCTATGTCTAATCCTTTCAGTCCAGGCTCAGGAACCAGCTTATTCATGTTCATTTATACATGGAGCACCACCTACTATGTGACAGGCATTGCGTGATTGCTTGAGTTGAAAACACAATGCTTGCCCTGGAGGGACATGGAATGAAAGTAAAACAAATACTATCATAGTCAGGGCATGCCCACAGCTGTAGCAGCTTCACATCTCAGTGACTTGACACTGTGTCAGCTTATTTCTTGCTCATAGCCTAGTCTGTGCAGGTGAGCATGGGTGTTCCGCTCCACGCAGCCAGTCAGGGACGCAGGCTCTCGCCATCGCCATTTCCCAAGGCTTTTGGGTCCTCTCCTAGATGTTTTTGTATCTGGCCAACAGATGAGGACAGGCAGGGAGTTTGGAGGGTTAGACGGGATTTTGTAGGGGAATCCCAGAGATGGGATACACGGATCACTTCTGTCCAGATTCATTACGGGCCCACCTGATGATGACTGAGAAATGTAATTTTGCTATGATCTTAGGAGGGAAATGAAATGGGCTAGTGAAAATAGCCTTTTTTTCTTTCTGCCACAGATTTATAAATAAGAATGATAAAGAAGCTTACAGGGGCCAGCGCCATGGCTCACTTGGTTAATCCTCCGCCTGCGGCGCCGGCATCCCGTGTGGGTGCCGGGTTCTGGTCCCGGTTGCTCCTCTTCCAGGCCAGCTCTCTGCTGTGGCCTGGGAGGGCAGTGGAGGATGGCCCAGGTCCTTGGGCCCTGCATCTGCATGGGAGACCAGGAGGAGGCACCTGGCTCCAGGCTTCGGACCGGTGCAGCGCCGGCTGTGGCGGCCGTCTGGGGGGTGAGACAACGGAGAGAAGACCTTTCTCTCTGTCTCTCTCTCTCACTGTCTATAACTCTACCTATCAAATAGATTTTAAAAAAATGTTTTTAAAAAGAAGCTTACAGTCTACTGAAAGAATCAGAGAAATGAATAGAGGCAGGAAAGCAAGAGAACCAGTCAGGCAGGATGTAACTTGTGTTTGTGGAATTGGTCTCAGAAAGTTCTAGAAGTACAGGAAGCTTTTCTGTGGCTCCTTTCAGAGCCCTTGAGGGTTGTTCTTCTGGGGCCCTGTGGAAATGGGAACATACTATACAGTACAGAAATGCATGCAGCACAGGCATCACCCCTGAGCAGACTTTCAGAGCCTTGTAGCATCAGCTACCTCTCGGCCAGTGGCTGCCGTGGCCGCCAGCTCTGCATGGCCTCCATCTGACTTTACACAACTGCACTCTGATAGCATCTTGCCTCATGGCCCTGCCGAGTGCCTCTTGCCAGGCTCTCTGTTGACATCGAGTTTTGGGATGCACTAAGGCCTGAACTCCTGGGTATGAATCTTTCTCCAACAGGTGATGAGAGGGTGGATAAGTTCCCTTCCCTTCCCCGTCCCAGAGGCCATACTGCGACTCATTTAACATGGCTTCTCAGAGGATAATCCCTGGAGCAGAAGCAATCAGCCATACTTAATGGAGCCCAGATTAATAATCACCCTGGTATTGACACTTCCTTCTTTCCAACCTTACTCCTTTTGCCCCACACTTGCCCTAAACAATCAGTCTCTGCTCCCGGAGAATGCAGAGCCAAGACATTACCATAAATGGCTACGGCTAAAAACAATGCAGCTGCTTCTTTCCCCTCCAGAGCCTCCCCACAGGCCACAGGCACCGCTGAAGTGCTCTGAGAGTCAGATTCCACTAACCCCTCTCTGTTCTGCAAACCTGAGTCTTCCAAGGTCAAGCCTGCTGCCTCTGCTGTAGCCTCCAGACCCTTCCTTTGCCCTTTCTGGCCCACTCGTCTGTGAATCAATCACAGACCCCTACTGATTTCTTTTTGGTTGACCCAGCATTGTGTGTCTGTGTTTAACTTCTTAGGTGCTACTGACTTTTCTCAATGTTTGAGAACAGTGACTGCTAACAAGTCAAACTTCCCTCTCCCTCCCGCTCCCTCACCTCCCCAGATGGTCTCTTACCTCTGTGCAAAGGACATACATGCTTCGGGGCTGGTGCAGTGGCGTAGTGGGTAAAGCCTCTGCCTGCAGAGCTGCCTTCCCATTTGGGCGCCAGTTCGAGTCCCAGCTGCTCCACTTCCGATCCAGCTCTCTGCTATGGCCTGGGAAAGCAGTAGAAGATGGCCCAAGTCCTTGGGCCCCTGCACCTGCATGGCAAGACCCAGAGGAAGCTCTTGGCTCCTGGCTTCGGATTGGCGCACCTCTGGCCATGGCGGCCAATTAGGGAGTGAACCAGCGGATGGAAGATCTCTCTCTCTCTCTCTGCCTCTCCTTCTCTTTCTGTGTAACTCTTTCAAATAAATAAATAAAATCTTAAAAAAAAAGACATACATGCTTCTTCCTCTGTCTAGAGTCCCATTTCTCCCGCATTTCATAAGAGAGATCTTCAAACGTTCATAGAAATGCATACTATGAAAAAACTAGGCATGGATTTCCCTTTTCTATTTGAAAGGCAACGAGAAACACATCACACACACGCACAGTCTTCTATTTGCTGGTATACTCTTCAAATGCCAGCACAGCCAGGGCTGGGCCACGCTAATTCCAGGAGCCTGGAACTCCATAGCTGGCAGAGACTCAACGATGTGTGTGGCTGCCTGCTGCCTCCCCAGGATCACTTTAGCAATAAGGTGAATTGGAAGTGAAGTAACCAGGACTGGAACCATGGGATGTGGCCATCCCAAGGAGTAGCTGAACCCCCTGCATGACAACGCCTATTTTTTTTTTTTTTTTTGACAGGCAGAGTGGACAGTGAGAGAGAGAAACAGAGAGAAAGGTCTTCCTTTGCCGTTGGTTCACCCTCCAATGGCCGGCGCGGGCCGGTGCGCTGCGGCAGGCGCACTGCGCTGATCTGAAGGCAGGAGCCAGGTACTTCTCCTGGTCTCCCATGGGGTGCAGGGCCCAAGTGCTTGGGCCATCCTCCACTGCACTGCCTGGCCACTGCAGAGAGCTGGCCTGGAAGAGGAGCAACCGGGACAGAATCCGGCGCCCCGACTGGGACTAGAACCTGGTGTGCCAGCGCCGCAAGGCGGAGGATTAGCCTATTGAGCCGCGGCACTGGCCCACCATTTCCCATCTTGAAGTGCATATTATTTCAACTTTTATGGGCAGGGGACTTCATCATGCTAAGGGAGGGCCACTTGAATCCCATGTAGGACCCATCAAGTCTGTCTCTGTTACAAGTCTTGTGGACACGGAAAGTGTATAGACCTGAGCCCCACGAGGGCTGTTCTGAGCTCTGGCAGTCTTGGTCCTGATGTTTGGCCCAGAGCAGCTTTGACTACCAGTTGCCTGATCCTGCCTCAGGTGTAAGAGGTCAGCTAAGCTGTCCCTTGAGGCAGCTGGGCAGGGAAGACAGGCACCTGTCAGTATACTCACCCACCTTGTCCCTCTGCTTGATTGTCTATTCAATGCTGCACCTCTTGTGCCTAGAACCGTATCTGGAACATAGTTGGTACTTCATAAGTATTAGTTTGAGGAAGGAAGGAAGAGGAGGAATGATGAACCATGAGACTTGGCCAACCTTGCGTCAAATGACAGAAATGTGCCCAGAAGAGACAGATGAGTGGCGGGGGATGAGGGGTGGGGGCAGTACTTTTAACTGGACACATCTTCAGTGCCTGCCAAGAAGTGAAGAACTGGTATCCAGAAAAGAGTAAGGACCACAGGCTGAAAGCTTCAGGAAAAGCGGAATTTCGGGGAGGCAGCGGGCTCTGTTCTATCATTGTAGTTACTGTTGAGACAGTCCAACCACGCTCATCCTAAATGCAATGGATGAGCTGCTCTTGGAATCATCATCCTGCTTTAAATGGGGGAAAATGGGCCTCTGCAGTCAGACCCCAGACAGCATTTTTGATGGGTGCCAAGGCCTGGGGTGCGGGGGGGAGGGGCAGCACTGCGCTGCCATACGGAATATTCAGCCAGGCAAGGCTGATTCCTTTGGAATCGCTTCTCCCCATCGCTGGTCTCATTTCCCCTCCTTCCTCCATCTATTTTCTCTATGGCATTTATCTCTACCTGCCCCGTGTATTTATTTACTGCCTTTCTCTGACCTACTGCAAGAGGGCAAGGGCTTTGTCCTACTGACCACCGTATCCCCTGTTTCAATCAACGTCTAGCATTGAGTGGGCGCTCACGAATTCGCTGCTAAGGAACGAATAAAAGAACATGCGAATAACAATCAGTTGCATCTCTGCCATTTGCTGGGCCCCGTCCTTGAGGAGGCTGCAAGGATAGCACGGGAATAGGCCCGGGGACAAACACGCCGCAGCTCGACGCCTCATTTCACAGAGGTCTTTCCAGCGGGTGGAAACTCCCGGGGGTGCGAGGCCTGGGGAAGCAGCGCGTGAGAGCCAGGGAGCCAGGCGGAGCAGCAAGCAGCAGGCGGCCCCAGGCGCAGATGCCTGGCTCCCGTCCTTGCTGGGCCTCCCCGCATCGGCTTTTCCTGACCTGTAGGACCCTCGCCGCTCCTCGCCTCTGTCCGCGCGACCTCGGCCCCAGCGGAACCCCTCCGTCGCGGGACCCCAGCAACAATCCGCTCCTGCACCTGGCCAGCCCGGGGGCAGCCAGATCGTTGGCTCGCTACCTGCGAGACCTCCACCTGCGGGTTAGAGCTCCGTCCCCCACCCTGCCCGCGCGCGCCCCGGGTACCCGCCCCCTGCCTGCGGTCTGCGGCGTGCAGAACCCCGCCCCCTGCGCCCGCGGGACCCCGGCCCTGCCCCGCCCCCGTGGCCCTGCCGCTCCGTCCCAGGGGGCGGGGCCGCGCGCAGCGGCGTCTCCGAAGCGGGGGGCGCGAGGCAGGGGGCGGGGCAGCCCCGGAGCCGGCCAATCAGCGCCGCGATCACATCCATGCAAATACGAGCACAATGGAGCGAGCCCATCACTCGTCCCTGCAAGCAAGCTTGAAATGGGCTTCTTCCTGAGAGACAGCCAGGGTGTCCAATGACGGTGTGTTTTGGGCCGGCGAAGCCCAATGGCGCGGCAGGGAAGGCGGGCCCGAGCTGGGTTAGGGTGTCCTTGCAGGGTGTCTGAGCTAAACTTCACCAAATAATAGCTGTTTGTATTTTGGCTGCTGCAGGAGCCATTTTAGGTAAGTTCTTCTCTTAACTTTTTATTTTCCTTCCCGGCCTCGGCGGACCGGCCTTGTCCGCGGGCCCCCGGCCCCGCCCCGACAGACCGGCTGGGGTGCCCCTATGAATGGAGCCTGGATGAGGGGCTGCGGCGGCTCCGAGGCCCGGCCGCGCTGGGGTCCGAGCGGGGCCGGCGGGCGGGCGGCCTGGCGCAGAGCAGGCAGCGGCCTGCGGCCTGAGGCGAGGGGCTGGCCGCCGCCGCCGCGCCCCGCTGCCGCTCGGGCCACCTTCGAGCCGGGCGCCGTCCTTGGGAGCGCGCCGCTGCGGGCCGCGCCGAGGGGCGGGGGTCCGGCGGACCCCGGCCGCGGGCCCGGCGGGCGGGGGCGGGGCGTGCGCGGGCCCCGGCGGGGCGGGCCGCTGAGGGACCCCCCGAGCGCCGGGGCGCGGGGGGCTGCGGCCGCCGCCCCCGCGGAGAAGTTGCTCTGTCGGCGTCCTGCGTCTGTTTGCAGGGGTGGAGGAGGGTGGGCTGGTGCCAGGCTGCCGCTCCGGGAGGGGCGGGGGCCCCGGCGCGTCCCCGGGCTGCGCGCCCCTCCGCCCCCTTCTTACGCACTAGCGCGCGCTCGCCCCGAAAATGGGAGCCCTGGAGGGGTCCAGCGGCGCCGCTGCCAAGTTTTGTGCGTTATTAGATTGCATGTTTGAGCTCGGAGGTTGGGGGGGGGGGGACCGCATCTGTCCCCTTCGGGGTATTTGTTTTCTTCGCCGTTAGAAGTAACGGAGTCGGTAGCTCCCAAATTTCCAGGGACGTGCCTGTCTGAGGGGCAGGAGCGTTGGCAGGTCTGTGTTTTTTTTTAAGACGCTATTAGGAAATCCCCTCACTCTTGAGATAATTGAAATTTGAGTTTGTTTGCAGCTTCGGTTTGATTTGATCCAATTAAAAACGCATAAGCAGACACTTTGTATTTGTGTACGTAAAGTATTCCTAGCTCCAGTTATGACTAAGGTGACTGGTTTCAGCACCGTGGGATCTAATAAGGCAGCATAATTCAATTTTTAGCATGTAGGCCCATGTTCTCCAAATTAGGGTTTATGCACCATTAGTAATCTGGCCAAGGTTTCGAGTGAGTCTTTGGCATCTGTGGGTGTCTTTTTTCTGGGGCTGTGTGGGTGCCATGTTCCCCCACCTTCTGAAAACTCGTTTTTGGTATAACAGGCCAGTAAACAGAGGAAATACAGCATTTTTAGTGTTTGCGGCTTTCAGGGTGTCTGGAACGTTGCCCGAGATAGGACTGTCACTTCCCAAATGGTGTGCACTGTAAGAACCTCACTTCATGAGGGTATGCAGGTGGCCTTAGGAAAAATCTGGACAGAGGCTCCCCAGGCTGATTGTGAGCCATCTGACTCTCGGGGGTCTGCCCCGTGGGGTGCACAGTAAGCCAGATTGAAGACCATGTTCAGAACCTCAGAGTTTTTCTGAACTCTGAAAGGTTTGAGATCAATGTATGAGAAAATGATGAGGCATGAATTGTCGGGTCACATGGTCTGTGCCAACTAGAGCAGGTGGTTTCAGATAAGTAATGCATCACTGTAGCCCTAAGGCTTGGGGAAATCTGCAGTGGGAAGATGATTAATTTTGAAGTTCTTTCTGTGTGAGAGCAAGTTTTGTAGATGAATTATGATTTCTTTTGAGTTTAAAATTTTTTTATTGATTAATAGACTGTTAAAATATAATGTGTACATCTCCCACCCCCACCCATTTTTGTTAGACTTGGAATCTCCCTTATAGTAAACCAGATTGTGTTGCTGTTCTTCATGAAATCTGGCCATGGACAAAGTAAATGTAGACCTGTTGTGAAATTAGAGTTGTCTCTCAGTGTGGTGTGAGTCTTCCAGAGTCACGGTTTTTATTTCTGCAGTTTCCTTGCTTTTCACATTTGACTGTTCTGTTTTAGCACCAGCCACTGTCAATAGAATCACTTTTACTGCAGCGTTTAAATAGCCCGTGTAATTTTTAAAATTTATTATTAGTATAGTTGAGGTTCTGTGAACTCAACAGACAGTCGGACTTCAGACAGACCAGGCGAGAAGTTGAAAGACCAGTTAGAAGTGAAGTGGGAGAACCACAACTAACCCCACTGCATTTCTGGAAATCCTGTAGCAGGTCGTTTTTTTGTGTTTATTGGTTTATCCTTATAAGTAAGTCAAATACCAAAAAAAAAAAAAAAAAAAGCAAACCAAAAGACAAAAAATCCAAAGCAGAATGGTATCTCTTCAGAAACCATATCTTATTTGTGATTTTGCTACAGTATTGCAGGGAACTTAGCAGAAATAACAGGCCCTTGGGCTACTGTGTCTTGCAGATCTCTTTGGTTTGTAAAAGTTTCAAAGAAAATTTTTTGTTTTCTTGGAAGTGTGGCTTTGCTCTGAGCAGAGTTTGTGGTTAAGTGTTCTGTGTTAAACCATCACATTCCCAACCTCCGGCTTGGTTCCCAGTGTAAGCCTATGATGTTCAGTTTTCACAGAAAGACTTGGTATTGATAACCACCAAATGGAGTCAAATATGGACCACATATCTTTTCCACCCCTTTGGTCAGGTTTTGAGATGGAAAAACTCTACTTGCAAATACATCTTTTACAATAGCAAAATGGCATAGGACAGTGACAGTACACAAATCAGCTGAGACACTGTTCTCTCACTCCCTGTATTATCTCCCCTCCTTCCCCCAGCATAGTGAGACTTGAAATAGTTTTGTTTTTAATAAATATTTATTGGTTCTATTATACTTCCATCTCTTGTACAAGGCTATAGGTCAATTTAAGTGAAAAGCTGTAGCAAATTCCTTGGGACTGCCTGCGTTCTCCTGTACCAGGTTATTACTTTGAAAACTCTTTGAAATACATGAATAATAGCTAAAGCTTAGATATCCGTTCCCTTGAGAACATTTTCATTTGCAGTGGCATGGGCCATCCTTACGAGGGGAGCAAAAGGAGCACGTTGCCTTGATTAAATGCCTAGTGTGTGGCCAGCAGTCAGCCAGGTAGTAGGGCTACGGAGATGGAACGACTAGCCCTGGTTTCATAGCTCCCTCCTGAGGCTGGACTGCAGCTCAGAGAAATGAAGAAACTTACTCAAGGCCAGAAGGCCAGAGTTTGAACCCAGTTTACCTGGATCCAAAGTACATGTTCTTTTCTCCAACAACTTTCTAACGATGTGTTTAAACGCTTGAGCCGTCTGTCATGTTTTCATGGGATGGTGCTAGGCTAACTAGCATATCTTCCGTAAGAGTCGTTTTTACTTTTCCATTTCAAAAATTGTCACTGAAGATGGATGTTGGGCCACAGCGAGGGCACTCTTGCCTCCCTAGTGTAGGAGTGGTCCTCCAGGGCACTTGGGAGCTGAGGTACAGCCTGGTACGTACTGAGGGAGGACCAGTCACTTTTTCCATGCCAGAATGTTCTTTTCTTTACCTCATGTCGTGGAGGCGTTGATACCCTCATGAGAAATTCTGTTACTTCCTTATAAGTCCTGAAGGTAGTAAAATGGAGTTATTTTAAAATATCCATCCTTGTTCCCATTTCTGAACTAAATTATGTGCATTAAATCCAGAGGAAAATGTTTGTTTTTGCCTGTAGTACCTGTATTTGTGGGTTTTTATGGTCTTTACTAGTGATTCTGTGCCTCCTCCTACATTTACTCTTTATGTTGTTCTATTCTGGGACCTTTAGAATCTGTAACGGTGTTTGTGATAGAACTTAAATAGCTCCTATTCCGAGGAAGCGAGATTTTTATTTTCGAATGGGCGATCATTTTTTCCCATATGATCCCAAGGAAAGGCTAACACTTTTATCAAGGAAAAACCTGATTTTTTAACAGACTTTATAGTGCTTTTGTCTGCTGACTATTTCAGAAGAATTCTGTATACTAAGATAGTATTTGAAAAATTCAGGAAAACTGGGAAGGAGATGGTACATTTTTGGGGGGTACTATGTACATTTTGGTGGGAAGTAGAATTTCAGAAAACTTTAGGACACAAGTCCACGTGAATATAGAAAGTGGTGGATATACATTTGAATTTTCTAAATGCATACAAGGAGATTCTTATTTTTCTATTTTTTATAAAGAGATTCTTGTAGGGGGTGTTTACTGCTCTAATTGTATGGATAAAATATATGTTTTTTTGTCAAATAATTGAAGTTTTAATATATTTTGGGTATACTTGCATTGTTGTTGTGAACAAGGAATTTTGTGTTTTGAGTCTCCTTTTTTTTAATTCTAAGATTGTCTTTATTTTAAAGGGCAGGCATCTACTTAAAAGAAGGTCTAACTATTATGGTAACATTGACCTTTGGTTTGTACCTACTGAGTTTGAGGGTTTTTATCTTAGAATTCATGGACCTGTAGGGAGTTGTTGGCTTGTCTGTGAACTCTCCAAAGTAGTATGCAAAATTCTGTTTGTGTTTGCATTTTTATACAAAGCAAATCCATTGCTTTTTGTGACTCCTGCTATACCTTCTGCTCTCTACTGCCCTCCCTTTCTACCTGCATGCCAGAAAAACCACAAAAAACCAAAAACCTTAAGGATCATTGGTTTAGGTCATCCCAAAACAATTGCTTTGTATGAGCAAAATCTTTGCCTGGACACTGACTTTTTGGAGCCTTTTGTTTTGCCCCTAGCAGGTCTTATGGTCTCAGCCTTGCTCATTTGGCCTGGGCTTGGGGAAGTGCTTGGCCTCCTTGTGGCATTCTCTGGGATCATCCCAAGAATTCTTCCTTTCCTATGGTGATAGGGAAACTGTACTTTTATCCTTGTAACCTGATAGATGGGGCATTTGCAAGATAATCTTAGAGGGTCCTGGATGTCTTGGTTTCAGCCATCTGCTTTTGCAGAGGGTCCTGGAAGGTTGACTGTGGCAGAAGTTCCTGACATTTTCTTGCTTTGAATACTGCTTTTTTTTTTTTTTTTTTGAAAATTTTATTTATTTATTTGAGACGCAGAGTTACAGACAGAAAGGTCTCCATCCACTGGTTCACTCCCCAGATGGTCATCGCAGCGGCTGGACCTGGGCTGATCTGAAGCCAGGAACCAGGAGCTTCTTCTGGATCTCCCACTCGGGTGCAGGGACCCAAGGACTTGGGCCATCTTCTGCTGCTGTTCCAGGTTATAGCAGAGAGCTGGATCGGAAATGGAGCAGCTGGGACTCGAATCGGCAACCATATGAGATGCCGGCACTTCAGGCAGCGGCTTTACCTGCTATCCCACAGCGCCAAACCCTGAATACTACTTCTTGTTCATTCTGTTAGTGCTCTGTCCAACATGTTAGGAAGAAAAAAGTTTTCTCTTTTACATTGAAGAGGGTCAATTAATAAGCATCCCTTCATTTTTTTTTTTTTTTTTTTTTTTTTACAGGCAGAGTGGACAGTGAGAGAGAGAGACAGAGAGAAAGGTCTTCCTTTGCCTTTGGTTCACCCTCCAATGGCTGCCGCGGCTGGTGCGCTGCGGCCCGTGCACCGCGCTGATTCTATGGCAGGAGCCAGGAGCCAGGTGCTTTTCCTGGTCTCCAATGGGGTGCAGGGCCCAAGCACCTGGGCCATCCTCCACTGCACTCCCTGGCCACAGCAGAGGGCTGGCCTGGAAGAGGGGCAACCGGGACAGAATCCGGTGCCCCGACCGGGACTAGAACCAGGTGTGCCGACACCGCAAGGCGGAGGATTAGCCTAGTGAGCCGCGGCGCCGGCCCCTTCATCTTTTTTATTCTCCAGACTTTTATGAAATGCCTTGAAAGTTTTCTTGACAAATTTTAATTGGGAATTTTTCTTAAAATCATGTCTAGTTGAACATACAAGATTATTTTACAGAGGACATGCATGTATTATCAAGTTCTATTAATCCAGGTGTTAGTATAGAAACAGGATAGCATGTTAAGGGCCTCAGAGCTCTATTTTATGATCTATTTAAATAAAAGGTAAGCAAATTGAAAAAACAAAGTTCTAGAGCAACAAGAATATTCTAAGAACAGCTCTAGGAAGTGGTTGAACTTGAAGTTATCATGGAGATTTTCTTATAGAAGTCCAGTTGTTGGGTCAGACCAAAAGGTGAGTAGTAGAAAAATCAGTTTATTTGGTTTGATTTGTAGATTAGGGAAGTTACCCCAGCTTTTAGCAGTTTGATAAAGGGCATAGGAGGATTATGTTTGATTTGTTCATTCTTTATGTACACGTGAGTAAAGAAATGTACTTGGGCTGTTTACTTTGGGTTCAAGAAAAACTATCAGTAGTCTAGGCAATCCTTTGAAAGATTACGTCTGGTCAGCCAGGTCCAGAACATAGATTTTTATTTTCTGAAAGCAATAATAAATAATTAAACACAAAAACTTTATTATTGCTTATTATGTATTTTGGTTTACCAATTCTTATAGTGTTCCCAATCTCAATTCAGCGATGGGTTTGCATGAAAATTAAGTTATCATCATTGTTAATCACATGACAGAACAGGATCACATTTTAAATTAAAACACCATTAGATTGTCCTAAAAGCAAATGCAGTGCAGTATCACCTTAAGGGATTTAGTGCCAGTCTATATAATGGAATGACCCTTTTGTCTTGAGTTATAAACATACTCTAAGGAAATGACTGAGGATGTGGAGAGATTGTTAATGACCAGCTACAGGAAAATAGTTGTGAAAATACAAGATTGGTCTACTAGAGTAGTCCATATACTCACATGCTTGATCTTAGCCAAAAGGTCAAGAAGCGATCATACACTCTTACAGATCTGTGGACCTCCACCTCTTCATGACCAGGGGTCTTCAGGATTTGAAAAGAAGCATATGGATGCTTCTAAAAATCATTTCTGTTGAATCCAATAATAAAACATGTTAGTTTATATTGTAGTCCTTGATTTAATTTTTTCTACTCATTTTTCTGGTATTTTATAAAAGTATTGTTCTATGATGGATTGGGAAAGGACAAAAACTAAAACGATTCTTTTACCATGGAGAGCACACCCAAAACAAAAGGCAACCTTAGCCTTACCTTGGAGTTTGTTAGAAATGTAAGTTTTTAGGCCGGCGCTGTGGCTCACTAGGCTAATCCTCCGCCTTGCGGCACCGGCACACCGCGTTCTAGTCCCGGTCGGGGCACCGGATTCTGTCCCGGTTGCCCCTCTTCCAGGCCAGCTCTCTGCTGTGGCCAGGGAGTGCAGTGGAGGATGGCCCAGGTGCTTGGGCCCTGCACCCCATGGGAGACCAGGATAAGTACCTGGCTCCTGCCATCGGATCAGCGCGGTGCGCCGGCCGCAGCACGCCGGCCGCGGCAGCCATTGGAGGGTGAACCAACGGCAAAGGAAGACCTTTCTCTCTGTCTCTCTCTCTCACTGTCCACTCTGCCTGTCAAAAAAAAAAAAAAAAAAAACAAACAAAAAAACAAAAAAAAGAAAGAAAGAAATGCAAGTTTTAGAGCCCCATTCTAGACCTGACGTAGACTCCCTGGGTGGGGCCCGGGAATCTGTTTCTTACCAAGCTGTCTTGATGATTTTTGTGCACGTTGAAATTTGAGAAACATTATTCTAGATCAACACCGTGCGATAGAGCTTTCTGCTGTGATGCAAATATATTGTGTCTACATGGAAACTACTGGCCACATAGGACTTTTGAGCCCTTAAAATGTTACTGGTATGACCATGGCTAGTGTGATTAGTTTTAATTTGATATTTATTTTTTTGACAGGCAGAGTTAAGACAGTGAGAGAGAGAGAGACAGAGAGAGTTATAGACAGTGAGAAAGAGACAGAAAGGTCTTCCTTCCGTTGGTTCACTCCCCTAATGGCCATCACCGTCGGCGCTGTGCCAATTCGAAGCCAGGAGCCGGATGCTTCCTCCCGGTCTCCCATGCGGGAGCAGGGACCCAAGCAGTTGGGCGATACTCTGCTGCCCTCCCAGTCCACAGCAGAGAGCTGGACTGGAAGAGGAGCAACCGGGACAGAATCCGGCTCCCCAACCGGGACTAGAACCCGGGGTGCCGGTGCTACAGGCGGAGGATTAGCCAAGTGAGCCATGGCGTCGGCCAATATTAGTTATTTTAACCTAGATAGCTGCACATGACTAGTGGCAGTGATTTTGAACAGCACAGCTTTAGATCCCTTAGCTTCCCCAACCTGCTTTGGGGCAAAAGTAGGTTTTTATCTTCATCTGGAACAAAACTGTCCTTTAGCCTAAAATGAAAATAAGCAGGTCATATATTAAAAACTTGACAGTAATTATCTATTTATATTTACCTACTTATTTTTGTCTATAAGTTGATTTGAATGTTAGAAAATAGTGGGATCAGAAAATAAACTTGGCTGTGTCCTGCAAGGCTTTGCAGACGAGGTAGCTGTTCCATGAGGTCTTAGGACCCTCCATACCTGTGACTAATGTGCATGGTGTTTTCAACATGGTTTCTTTTTTTCCTTTCCTATAAAGATTTAAGACCAGCAGCTTTTAATTGCAGTATGATAGTTCTCCAGTTCTCAATAGAAAATGCTGGTTGAAAAGGTTTGCATTTCTTTAGATTAGTTAATAGAGATTTTTTTTACTATAAAGTATTTCATGTCTATCAGCTAACTTGGATCAGCAGACTTGGAGGGTGGTTTTTCAGTTTATAAGGAGAATCTTTTTTTTTTTTTTTTTTAGATACATTTATTTATTTGAAAGGCAGAGTTACAGAGAAGCAGAGGCAGAGAGAGGTCTTCCTTCTGCTGGTTCACTCCCCAGATGACCGCAACAGCTGGAGCTGCGCCAGTCCGAAGCCAGGAGTCAGGAGCTTCTTCCTGGTCTCCCATGTGGGTGCAGGAGCCCAAGGACTTGGGCAATCTTCTACTGCTTTTCCAGGCCATAGCAAGGAGCTGGATTCCAAGTGGAGCAGCTGGGATG
Source organism: Oryctolagus cuniculus (assembly GCF_051225735.1). Lineage (NCBI taxonomy): Eukaryota > Metazoa > Chordata > Mammalia > Lagomorpha > Leporidae > Oryctolagus > Oryctolagus cuniculus. The sequence goes on from NC_142877.1 coordinate 17,394,168, forward strand.
TGAACTGGTACCCATATGGGATGCCGGCACTGCAGGTGGCGGCTTTACCCATTAAGCCACAGTGCCAGCCCCAAATTATAGCTTTTAAAAATACTGTCTAGTCATAGTAAAATAAACCTAATCATATAGCAGTTTTATTAAATATGCTGACTAGATTTTTAAGCAGGAAATTGTTAGTTATGTAAGTAATGACTCCTGAAGCATGAGAGATGGTAAAAGGTGCCCCATGTGGTTTATAAGCTCATAGAATATTAGAATTGGAAAGTTCCTTAATTTAATTTTTTTTTTAAAGATTTTTATTTATTTATTTGACAGAGCTATAGACAGTGGAGAGAGAGACAGAGAGAAAGGTCTTCAAGTGTTTGATAATGACAATAGATAGAATTAAAAAGGAGGCCTGCGCCCCGGCTCATTTGGCTAATCCTCCACCTGTGGCGCCGGCACCCCAGGTTCTAGTCCCGGTTGGGGAGCCGGATTCTGTCCCGGTTGCTCCTCTTCCAGTCCAGCTCTCTGCTGTGGCCCGGGAGGGCAGTGGAGGATGGCCCAGGTCCTTGGGCCCTGCACCCGCATGGGAGACCAGAAGAAAGCACCTGGGTCCTGGCTTCAGATCAGCGCGGTGTGCCGGCCGTGGCGGCCATTTGGGGGTTGAACCAACGGAAAAAGGAAGACCTTTCTTTCTGTCTCTCTCTCTCACTGTCTAACTATGCCTGTGGGGGGGGGAAAAAGGAGAGAATGATCAATCCAACATGGAAAGCAGGCCACACAGCAGACTTATAGAATGACAAACGCCCAAACAGCCCTCTGGCCTCAGAATCAGCCCTGAAGGCATTCAGATCTGGATGTGTGGGGAGCAATCCGGACTGGACTGAGTTACTGGAATTAAGACTTATTCTATGCATCTGCTCTCCCACAATATGGCGCTGGGAGAGAAGTAAACAGCTTCCGCACAGCTGCCTCCAGTTCAACTAATAAACTGTAGGACTTGCTCCTGATTGGAGGAGAGCAGCGTACTCGGCGTGTGGGCAGCCGAGTTAGGATTGGCAGAGGAGGACTATAAAGGAGGAGAGAGACGGCATGCACGAGGAACATCTATGGGGAACATCTAGCTGAAGGAACACCTGTGCAGCCCCCGAGAAGAGCCGGCCGGCGGTGTGCCGCTCCCCTGCGGAAGTGGGGAATGTGGCCAGGGGGAACTGCCCTTCCACGGAGGTGGAAGGGATAGTAGCCAACCCGGGAAGAACCAGCAGCAAACCCGGGGAGGGCCGAGCAGACGAAAGAACAGCGCAGGGTCCTGTGTCGTTCCTCCACGAAGAGGGGGAGCGACAGGATGAAAAGCCCATGAGAGCATTTCAGGCATTGAAAGCTAAGACACTGTGGCAGAAAAATTTCTACATTGGGGCTGGCACTGTGGCATAGCAGGTAAAGCCGCTGTCCGCAGTGCCAGCATCCCATTTGGGCGCTGGTTTGAGTCCCGGCTGCTCCACTTCCGATCTAGCACTCTGCCTGGGAAAGCAGTAGAAGATGGCCCAAGTCCTTGGGCCCCTGAACCCGCGTGGGAGACCCAGAAGAAGCTCCTGGTTCCTGACTTTGGATTGGCACTGCTCTGGCCATTGTGGCCAACTGGGGAGTGAACCAGTGGATGGAAGACCTCTCTCTCTCTCCGCCTCTCCTTCTCTCTCTCTGTAACTCTGACTTTCAAGTAAATAAATCTTTAAAAAAAAAAAAGATCTACATGAAGGCCCTCTGTGCGTGAGATCCCAGTAGTAAGAAGGGCAGCAGAGAAGGATGTGCTTTTCTCTGAAGGGAGGAGAGAACTTCCACTTTGCTTATGGCCCTTTCTAAATACTGATGGAGTTTGTGGACTCAAAAGGCTTCCATAGCCTTGGCAGCTCAGGACAAGAGCCTTGGGTGATCACTGATGTCGTAAATAATAGTGTCAATTGTTAAATCAACAACAAGAGTCACTGTGCACTTGCTCCCCATGTAGGATCTCTGTCCTTAATGAGTTGTACTATGAGAATTAATGGGAAATCTTGTCTTCAAACAGGACTTTATACTTTGTGTGTCTGTGTGGGTACAAACTGTTGAAATCTTTACTTAGTATAGAGTTGATCTTCTGTATATAAAGATAATTTTAAATCTTAATGAAGAATGGGATGGGAGAGGGAGTAGGATGTGGGACAGGGGTTGGGGTGGGAGGGTGGGTATGGGGGGAAGAACCACTATATTCCTAAAGCTGTACCTATGAAATTTGTATTTATTAAAAAAAGCCTTCTTAAAAAAAAATAAGAGAGAGGTCTTCTATCCGCTGGTTCACTCCCCAAATGGCCACAACAGCTTGTAATGGGCCAATCCAAAGCCAGGAGCCAGGAGCCTCCTTCAGGTTTCCCTCATGGGTGTTAGGGCCCAAGCACTTGGGCCATCCTCTGCTTTCCTAGGTCATGGCAGAGAGCTGGATCAGAAGAGGAGCAACCAGTACTAGAAGCGGCGCCCATATGGGATGCCAGCAACATAGGTGGAAGATTAACCTACTATGCCACAGGGCCAAAACCGGAAGGTTCATTTAAGAGCATGAATTGGGGTACTGTGGCATAGCAGGCTGGGCCTCAGCCTACAGTGCTGGCATGCCATATGGGTACCAGTTCGTCTCTTGGCCGTTCCTATTATGATCTAGCACTCTGCTATGTCCTGGGAAGGCAGTGAGAGATGGCCCAAATTCTTGGGCCCCTGCACCTGCGTGGGAGATCCAGAAGAGGCTCTTGGCTCCTGGCTTCAGATTGGCCCAGCTCTGGTCGTTTTGGCCATTTGGGGAGTGAACCAGTGGATGGAAGACCTTTCTCTCGGTCTCTACCTCTCTCCGTCTGTAACTCTACCTCTCAAAGGAAAAAAAAAATTAAATCAAAGAGAACGTGGATAGACTGCCAGCACAGCAAAATTTGTAATGCTGTGCTATCTGCTCTTTTTATGCCGTGAGTTAATGCTGTATTATCTTTCATTGGTCTTCATTATGGATCAGCACTGTTTCCCTGTGAATCCTGTTGTAGAGTCTTCACATTGTCAGAGCAGAGGGAAGATGTGGTGCTAGGTTGTCTGGTCAGGGGCTTCTGTTTAGCTGAAAAATGACACTTGTTTCAGTCATTGGAGGCAAAAATTTTGTAACATGTAGCTTTTGTTTTGAAAAATTTATCAAATGTTTAAAATTGTACATATTTAAGGAGTACAGTGTGATATATATTTATATTATATATTATATATATTATATCGTGATCACATCACGATATTAGCATTTCCAAAACAATTAACATTTCTTTGTGTTGGAAACTTTTGAACCCTCTCTTCCAGTTCTTTATAAAATCCAAAATTCATTGTTGTAAACTGTAGTCACCCTACTGAATTGTAGAGTACTAATAATTATTCCTCCTACCTCACTGTATTTTTTTTAAGATTTATTTATTTATTTATTTCAAAGACAGAGTGACAGAGAGAGTACTCTTAAATTTGCTAGTTCACTCCCCAAATGGCTGCAAGAAGCCAGGAGCCAAGAACTCCATCTGGTATCCCACATGGGGGGTGGGGGCACAAGAACTTGGGCCACCTTCTGCTGCTTTCCTAGGTGCATTAGCAGGGAGCTGGATTGGAAATGGAGCAGCAACCCACACTCATATGGGGTGCACAGCTTAACCTGCTGCACTTCAGTGCTGGCCCTTTAAAATGTATTTTGATACCTTTTATCCTGCCTCCTTCTGTCTCCCCTCCCCTTATAGCCTCTAATGATCACTATCCTACTCTCTGCTTCTATTGAAACTACTTTTTAAAAAATTTGTATTTATTTGAAAGACACACATATATACACACCCACACCCTTTGCATCTGCTGGTTCATTTCCCAAATGTCCTTTAACAGCTGTGGCTGAACCATGTTCAACCAGGAGCCAGGAATTCTCTTTCCCCCCTCCCCTCCCCTCCCCTGTCTCTCTCTCTGTCTCTCTCTCTCTCTTTTTTTTTTTTTTTTTTTTTTTTTTTTTTTTTTTTTTTTGACAGGCAGAGTGGACAGTGAGAGAGAGAGACAGAGAGAAAGGTCTTCCTTTTTCCATTGGTTCACCCCCCAGTGGCCGCTGCGGCCGGCACGCTGCAGCTGGCGGACCGCGCTGATCCGAAGGCAGGAGCCAGGTGCTTTTCCTGGTCTGCCATGCGGGTGCAGGGCCCAAGAATTTGGGCCATCCTCTACTGCCCTCCTGGGCCAAGGCAGAGAGCTGGACAGGAAGAGAAGCAACCGGGACAGAATCCGGCGGCCCGACCGGGACTAGAACCCGGTGTGCCGGCGCCGCAGGCGGAGGATTAACCTATTGAGCCGCAGCGCTGGCCCTCTCTCTCTTTCTCTTTCCCTCCCTCCCTCCCTCCCTCCCTTCCTTTCTTATTTTTTAAGATTTATTTATTTATTTGAAAGAGTTACACACAGAAGGAAAGGCAGAGAGAGAAAGGTCTTCCATCTGCTGATTCATTCCCCAGTTGGCTGCAACAGCAGGACTGCACCAATCTGGAGCCAGGAGCCACTTATGGGTCTCCCACGAGGGTGCAGGGGCCCAAGGATTTGGGCTATCTTCTACTGCTTTCCCAGGCCATAGCAGAGAGTGGATTGAAAGTGAGGCATCCGGGACCGTGCCCAAATGGGATGCCGGCACTGCAGGTGGCGGCTTTACCCACAGTGCCACAGCGCCAGCCCCAGGAGCCAGGATTTCAATCTGGGTCTCCCACATGGGTGTCAGGACTCGATTACTTGTGCCATTACCTGTTTCCTTCCAGGGTGCACATTAGCAGAAAGCTGCCTGCAGTCAAGAGCCAGAGCTTGGCCTGGAACCCAGGTACTCCAATGTGGAATGCCAGTGTCCAAAGTGGTATCTTAACCACTAAACAAAGCACCCATTCCTGCAGACAGTGGTTTTTTTTTGTATTGTTTTGTTTTTTAGAATTATTTATTTGAAAGCCAGAGTGAAAGAAGAGACAGAAATAGAAACAGATGGAGAGAGGTGAGGAGGGAGAGGGAAAGAAACTTCCAACCACTAGTTCACTGCCCAAATGGCTGCAGCAGCCTGGCCCAGGCCAAAGCCAGGAGGCTGAAACACCACTCAGGTCTCCCCCATGGATTTAGGGCCCAAGACTTGGGCCATCCTATGCTGCCTTCTCGGTTGCTTTAGTACAAGGTGGATCAGAAGGAGAGCAACCTGGTCTTGAACTCCAGTATGGGATGCAGGCAGCTGCTTAACCTGCTGTGATGTAGTGATAGCCCCTGAGATCAACTTTGTTAGCCTAAGTGAGAGCATATGCTGTTTGTCTTTCTGTGCTTGACTATTCATTTAACATGGTTATCTCCTGTTCCATCCATGCTTGTGCGAATGACAGAATTTCCATCTTTATGGCTGAATAACTTTCCATTGTGTATGTATACCGCATTTTCTTTATGCAGTCATCTGAGGATGGACTCTTGGATTCCATATCTTGGCTGTTGTGAATAATGTGAAATAAACCTGCGAGTACAGGTATCTCTTTGATATGTTCATTTCATTTCCTTTGGCTATACACCCAGCAGTAGGATGGCTGGGTCCTATGGTAGTTCTTTTTTTTTTTTTTCTTAAAGATTTATTTTATTTATTTGAAAGACAGTTACAGGGAGAGGTAGAGACAGAGAGAGAGAGGTCTTCCATCCACTGGTTCCCTCCCCAGATGGCCACAACGGCTGGAGCTACGCTGATTCGAAGCCAGGAGCCAGGAGTCTCTTCCGGGTCTCCCACATGGGTACAGGGGCCCAAGGACCTGGGCCATCTTCTATTGCTAAACCCAGGCCATAGCAGAGAGCTGGACTGAAAGAGGAGCAGCCGGGACCAGAACTGGCGCCCATAGGGATGCTGGCACTTCAGGCCAGGGCTTTAACCTGCTGTGCCACAGTGCCAGCCATATTTTTGGTTTTTTGAGGAACCTTCTTATATTCTCCATATTGACTATAGTAATCTACTTTCCCTCCATTATTGTAAAGGAGTTCTTCTTTCTCTGCATCCTCACTGTATTTGTTACTTTTTGTCTTTTTGACTATAGCCACTCTGATTGGGATGAGGTGGTATCTCACTGTGATTTTGATTGCATTTCCTGATGATTAGTGATATTGAGATTTGGTCATATACTCATTGGCTGTGTGTATGTCTTTTGTCAGATGATTATTCAGATCATTTACTCTTTTTGCTTTAGGTTCTTTTGGTGTGACTTTCTCCAAAGCATCTCTGGGAATGCATTTGAATTATTGCTGTGAGGTCTTCTCTGGAAAGCCCAGTCTGCTGGAATTGAGATCTTACAGTTTGTTAGATTCCCGAGCTTAAAAGATACCCATCTCAGTCCCTGCTTCCTGGAATGTTGGTTGAGCTGTTATTAAGACTGATTTCAGAAGCCAGTCTACTTATTCACACGTAATAATCATACTCTGTCCACTCTTAGCCATTGCCTGTATTGGTGGTGTTTCGTGGGACAGGTTCCTCCTGGGTGTTCTTGCACTGCACGTGAACTGAGCTTTGTTGCTGCTGTGGTAAGTGTTGTTGCGGTAGTTATTCCTAGTTAAGGTTAGAGCATCATCAGGCTTGACACAGGTCAGCATCATGACTAGATTCTCCTAAATCCAAGCCTCCTTCTGGCTTCTTAGGATTGTAGGAGGAGCGTTTGAAGGTGCTTCGGAGGACATGTTGTCTGATCATTTTATGGGTGATGGGACAAGGTCCTAGTCATGTAAATATTTTGTGAGGCCACAGAAATTGTGATTAGAATTTAGTTCTCATTTTAATATATAGAGCTTCTTTCCTAACCCCTCAAGGGTCCTAAAACATGTAGGAGAATTTCCCTTAAGAACTGATTAGGAGGCCAGCGCTCACTAGGCTAATCCTCCACCTTGAGGCGCCGGCACACCGGGTTCTAGTCCCGGTCGGGGCGCCGGATTCTGTCCCGGTTGCCCCTCTTCCAGGCCAGCTCTCTGCTGTGGCCAGGGAGTGCAGTGGAGGATGGCCCAAGTGCTTGGGCCCTGCACCCCATGGGAGACCAGGATAAGCACCTGGCTCCTGCCATCGGATCAGCACGGTGTGCCGGCTGCGGCGGCCATTGGAGGGTGAACCAATGGCAAAAGGAAGACCTTTCTCTCTCTCTCTCTCACTGTCCACTCTGCCTGTCAAAAAATAAATAAATAAAAAAAAATTAAAAAGAACTGATTGGGAAAAGATGGGGAGGGTGCTCCCTGAGATCAGGAGTAAATCAGTGAGGGGCTGCATAGTTTTTTAAGTGTCACTTAAAATGGAAGAGTAAAGGTACAAGCAATGGAATTTTACTCATCTTGAATGAATAAGGATGAATGGTACTGTTTGGTAACTCTTTTTCACCATGTGTGGTTTACTAGAAATGTTTTAGCATGTCCTCTCACCTATCACATTAAAACACTATTTGAACTGTTGGTTAAACTCTTGTTTACTAATTTTTACTTACTAAAAACTTTTTGGCATGTTCCTCCTTTATGTCATGGTGAAATACTTGTAAATTTACTTTGGTTTTACTGCAAATAAGGTATGCGATGAGTTTTTTTTTTTTTTTTTTTTTTTCACATCTGTGTGTTTCGCCATCCAGTTTTATGACCTGGGTTTGTTGAAATAGGTTTTTTCCTGGGCCCATCAGTAGTCAGGATAACAGTAATAGCTATCAGTCACTGAGTGCTTACCATGTGCTGGGCTTTCATGGTGTGGTAGACATTACTATTCACCACTGTCCTAGTTCTCTCTCTTCTGGACACATGAAGAGATTGCACTTCTGTTACTTTGAAATTGGGCACGGTTATGTGAGTGGCTTTGGATATTGAAATTTGAGTGGAAATGATGAGTGTCATTTCTAGGCAGGTACAGAAGGGACATGTGATGGTTACTTTACAAGTAAACTTTGGCTTTAAAGCACAGCTTTTTTTTCTTTAACTGAAGCTTTTTGTTAATGCAGCATAACTAAGCCCCTCTTGATGAATACACGTAAATTATTACCAGGGATGCTCATGAATAAGTGCCTGTTATAGTCCATTTTACAGTTGGGAAAACTGAGACAAAAGGGTTAGTTACTTGTCTATAATCACAGCACTGGTAACCCTGGCAGTCTGACTCTGAGCTCTGCATCCTTAAGCCGTGCAGTCTGCCACCATTCCGTGCTGTTCTATCTCAGCGCCCACTGTTACATACAGAGTATGGGCTCTGCCCCGACAGTTTCACATCAAAGCTTATGCTGTCTCCCTGATCTGTCCCTTCTTACAAATTGTTTCTAAGACTTGGGTTCAGGAGTGACTGCCTCTTACCAGATTTATCCTTCCCAGTGTTTTACTGCAAAAACCATTCCTTTTTGGTCCTAATTCCATGTTTCCTAACATGATAAGGATAGTTCCTTGCCTTAATTAGGTAATCTTGCATCTCTAGTATTTTGGAATTAAGTTTCTCAGAGGTCCACAGTAGGCTTTACCAATAGGATGACTGCCCTGGCCTCAGAAGGGCATTATGGCATAGTGGTTAAGGGCGTGGATTCTGTAGACAGACCACATGGGTTTGAGTCCCAGCTCTGCCACATACTAGCTATGTGATCTTCTCTGTGCCTCAGTTTCCTAATAACAGTAGCTGTCTGATATAGTTGTTTAGAGGATTAAATGAGTTAATTTATGGAAAGTCTTGGAACAATGCTTGCTACATGGTAAGCATGGTATACATGTTACACATTATAATGGTAAAGAGTCAGGTCATGCAGGACCCAGTGAGTGAAGAGAAACCATTACCTATCCTTCTGTTGTTAATGTTAAGGTGTTAAAGATTTAATATCACATTTAACTTTTTTTATTCAACAGCGATTATGGAGCAAGACTCTACAAGGTACTGTACTCGTGGGAAATGACACAGGGCTTGACCTTAAAGAATTTACAGTGTAGATAGGAGATAAGATACTCATAAACACTTACATATAAATACTGTGCTCTATTATGCATTTTTTGACTTAAGAAAGGTGAAGGGCTTGGGAGTGCAGAAAAGGGAGTAGTGGAGAATCAGAACAGGCTTTGAGTCAGACTGGCATTTAGTGGCGTTGGGAAGATAGGCAGGGTTTGGACATGTGGAAACTAAGAGAGGTAGGGAGGAAGCCTGTAGGTGGAAGGAAGAGTAGGATCAGAGGCTCATAATAAACAAAGCACCTGCTATGTGCTGGGCACAGGTTCAAGCCTGGAGTGCCGCGAACAAGACAGAGTTCCTGCTCTCGGGGAGCTTATGTTCTGTCTAGTGAGTAGTTGCACGTGCAGAACTGTAATGTTTCAAGTGGTGACAGAACTAAGAAGAAAAATCAAATAGGATAACAAGACAGATTTATACAGCTAAGAAACACATGACAGCTTTCTGGTTTTATTTTTTTAAAGATTTATTTATTTGAAATTGAGAGTTACAGAGAAGGAGAGGAAGAGAGAGAGAGAGAGAGAGAGAGAGAGAGAGAGAGAGAGAATCTTCCATTTGCTGGTTCACTCCCCAAATGACCACAGTGGTCAGCTCTGGGCCAAGCCAAAGGCAGAAGCCAGTGGCTTCCTCTGGTTCTTTCACATGGGTGCAGGGGCCCAATGACTTGGGCCATCTTCCACTGCTTTCCGAGGCACATTAGCAGGGAGGTAGATCAGAAGTGGAGCATTCGGGACTCAAACTGGCACCCATATGGGGTGCTGGCTCTACGGCAGTGGCTTTACCTGCTACGCCACAACTCCAGCCCCATGACAACTTTCTAAAGTTTTTTTGTTTTGTTTTGAAGAGTATCTTTTGAAGGAACCTAGGGCAGAGCTAAGTGGCTTTTTCCAGTGTAGTGGCCATGATTGTGCTGGTGTGTCTGTCCTCTCTTGGCCTGTTTATTTTCCTTCCTTTGAGATTCAGACCAGTCCCGTGTCTTCATGGAGCTTCATTTTCTATGAAGATACTCTAGACCTTTGTGAAAAATTGAATTAAAAGATGAGTTTATTTTGTTGCAAAAGAATTTTGAAATGCATATGTACTTTAAAAGTAATTTTTCTTGAACTTTTTGAAGACCTGTGTGTATCTGCCTGGAGCAATCTCTGTCCCTTCAGCACTTGTGGAGTCAGATTTTGCCCATGTAACTAAGTTGGCATTTCATTCAGAACTGTCCTTGACTTTTCTCCTATTGGTAAGTCATTATTCCACAAGTTTATGATGTTCATTTGTTCAGTAGATAGTTATTAAATAGTCATTGTGGTTTTGCTGTCCTTGGGCACTGGGAACTTGAAGGTAAATACATGTAGTCTCTGCCCCTGTGGAATGCACGGTCTCTTAGAAGATACAGCAAGGCAAACTGCTACAGATTAAATATCCCTTATCCAAAATACTTGGGACCAGAAGGGCATCATATTTTGAAGTTTTTCAGATTTTGGAATATTTGCATAGACTTTAATGGTTGAGGATAGATACTGAATCCAAAAATTTGAAATGCAGAATGCTTCAAAATCCAAGCATAATATTGGTCCTCAAAATTTTCAGATTTTGGAATATTTTGGAATTTGGATTTTCAGATTATAGATGCTCAACCTACACTACAAACATCATGACAGATGTCAATTAGAACTATGTGCAGAGTTTTGTTAGAACATAAGAGGAAGCAGCTATCAACTCAGTGGAATTGGTTTAGGCTTTTGAAAGGAAGGAACTGGCCGGCGCCGCGGCTCACTAGGCTAATCCTCCGCCTAGCGGCGCCGGCACACCGGGTTCTAGTCCCGGTCGGGGCGCCGGATTCTGTCCCGGTTGCCCCTCTTCCAGGCCAGCCCTCTGCTGTGGCCAGGGAGTGCAGTGGAGGATGGCCCAGGTGCTTGGGCCCTGCACCCCATGGGAGACCAGGAAAAGCACCTGGCTCCTGGCTCCTGCCATCGGATCAGCGCGGTGCGCCGGCTGCAGCGCGCCGGCCGCGGCGGCCATTGGAGGGTGAACCAACGGCAAAGTACAATAAACTCAGATTCTCTGGAGGACAGACCAGGCATTGGGTTTGATAACTTCTCAGGTGATTCCAGTTTGTACCCAGGTGTGAGAACCACTGGTTTAGAGGGTCCTTGCAATAGAATAATGATTAGGAGACTACTGGAGTGCCCTGACCAGGAGATAAATCTGTAAACCAAGTCTTGGAAGCCAGCACAAGGGGAGATAGAGCTAATTTTCTTAAAATTTTTCTGTATGATTAACGTCTTCAGCAAAATTGTAGCCCCCCCCCGCCATTCATTCATTGTGCTTTGAATTCCTCAGAGATTTGTACATAGTAGGTTCTCAGTAAATATTTCCCATAGTTAAAATCAGTTTTCCTATGTTCATGTACCCATTTGGACATTTGTATTTCATTTCCTTCTTTCTTTTTTGTATTAAAAGTATTTCCTTTAGGGATGAGAGTGGCTCATGATGAAACTTTTTGTTCATTTTTACTTTCTTATAGTTCTAGTTAAAGTTAAAATTCATGAGTTAAGATACTGTCTCAGGACCAGCATTGTGGTGAAGCAGGTTGAGCCTCGGTTTGCTGCACCATCACCCCGTATCATAGTGCCAGTTCAAGTCCTGGCTGCCCCACGCTTCTGATCCGACCTTTGCTGATGCACACCAGGGGAAGCAGCAGATCAGGGCCCCTGCCACCTATGTGGGAGACCAGCATGGATTCCTGGCTGGTGACTTCAGCCTGGCTCAGACCTTTCTGTTGCGGGCATTTGGGGAGTGCACCAGCAGGTGGAGAATTTCTCTTTCCATCACATTGCCTTTCAAATAAACAAAAAAAAATAATAATAATAAAAATGTCTCATTGATTTGGTTTATCATACTGTCCTAGATATTAACACAAATAATTTTGCCTTTAACTTTTGGCATTTGTGTAAAACCCACTAGTGCTAATCAATCTTTTTTAAAAAACAATTCAGATACAGCATCCAATATCATATGGAAAGTATATCTTAGAAATGACACCTAAATTCCACTAATTCAAACAGTAACTCAGGAACTTACCAGTGTGGTATAGAGGCTCATTTGGTTGGTGCACTATAAATAATTTCTCTTTGCCAAATAAATTTATTATTTGTGAATGAGGATAGTATTTCTTAAAATGCCATGAAGAATTTTTGAGTCAACTCTTCATTCTCTCTTCTAATAGAAGAGAGTTAGAACATACAGAATTTAAAAACTTTTTTTTTTAATTTATTTACTTGAAAGTCAGAGTTACACACAGAGAGAGGAGAGTGAGAGTGAGAGAGAGAGAGAGAGAGAGAGAGGTCTTCCATCCACTGGTTCACTCCCCAATTGGCCACAAGAGCTGGAGCTGTGCCAATCCAAAGCCAGGAGCCAGGGGCCTCTTCCAGGCCTCCCACGTGGGTGCAGGGGCCCAAGGACTTGGGCCATCTTCTACTGCTTTCCCAGACCATAGTAGAGAGCCAGATTGGAAGTGGAGAAGCCGGGACTTGAACCAGTGCCCATATGGGATGCTGGCACTGCAGGCGGCGGCTTTACCCACTACGCCACAGTGCTGGCCCCTAAACATTTTTAATACTTAAAGACATTTATATTCTCCCATTCTGTTATCTTGAAAAAAGTCAAACCTGTAAAAAAGGAGAATAGTACTGTAGACACACAACTCCCCTTTACCTAGATTTACATTACTAGGAGAGCCAGCTTTGCTCTGTGACTTTTCTGCCTCTCTGTATGAGGGCTTTTTTGGCTATGCCATTTGAAAGTTACCTGCAGGTTTTGTTACATTCCTTCCTTGTGCATATTTGTCCTAAGGAAAAAGCCATTCCCCTGTATGTCTGCAGTATGTCAACTAAGGAAACTTGACATAGAACCAATATGCAGTCTGTGTTTAAATGCTTCCAGATGTGATTTATCATGACTGGATCATGCACTGTATTAAGTTGTCAAGTGTCCTTACCTTTCACTATTCATTAGTTTGATCTGGTAGTCATGGGATTTCAGAAAAATGGAAATGCAAACTCCTTAAGAGAACGGCGTGGCCCAACTTCTGCATCCTTCTTCCTTGCTTGTCAACTTTTGAGCTCCCCACCACAGGCTGGAAGTTGGCCTTCGAAGAAGACAGAGGGCAAAGTTCTGAAGTGGACCCTAGGGTCCAGTGCGGAGCTGTTTGATCACATCTTCCTGGGGTTGGGGGAGGCTTTGTCCTTGAAGAGCTATTTTCCATTTAGGGTTAAAGCCATTTAGGTCACATTCTATGCTTAATTAAGAAAGTGTGATGGTGTTAATGAGACTTTGGGAAAAGGTTTTCATAGCTTTTTTTTTAAGACTTATTTATTTATTTATTTGAAAATTAGTTACAGAGAGAGAGGGAGAGACACAGAGATAGGGCAAGGTCTTCCATCTCTTGTTCATTTCCCAGATGGCGACAAAGGCTCATGCTAGGCCAGGCCAAAGCCAGGCAATTCTGGGTCTCCCACATGGGTAGCAGGGACCTAAGCACTTAGGCCATCTTCCGCTGCTTTCCCAGGCACCTTAGCAGAGAGCTGGCTCAGAAGTGGAGAAGTTGGGACTTGAACCAGTGCTCATGTGAGGTGCTGGGGTCACAGGTGGTGGCTTCACCCATTCCGCCACAGTGCAGGCCTCCACGGCTGACTATTAAGTCACCTGAAACATTAAGAGTTAAGAATATTCTGCTACTTAAAAAATAGTATTGTTAGGCCAGCACCGCAGCTCAATAGGCTAATCCTCTGCCTGCAGTGCTGGCACCCCAGGTTCTAGTCCCGGTCAGGGCGCCAGATTCTGTCCCAGTTGCTCCTCTTCCAGTCCAGCTCTCTGCTGTGGCCCAGGAGTGCAGTGGAGGATGGCCCAGGTCCTTGGGCCCTGCACCCACATGGGAGACCAGGAGGAAGCACCTGGCTCCTGGCTTCGGGTCAGCGCAGTGCACTGGCCACAACGCGCTGGCCGTAGCGGCCACTTGGGGGGTGAACCAAAGGAAAAAGGAAGACCTTCCTCTGTGTCTCTCGCTCTCACTGTCTAACTCTGCCTGTCAAAAAAAAAAAAAAAAATAGAATTGTTTATTTCAATTTTATTTGAAAGGGAGACAGAGGATTTCCATTCTCTGATTCATTCCCCCAAAGCCTGCAGCAGTCAGGGCTGTGCCAGACCAAAACCAGGATCCCAAAACTCACTCTGGGTCTCCCACATGGGTGGCAGAGCCCAAGTACTTGAGCTGTGGCCTCTGCCTGCCTCCCAGCATGCACATTTGCAGAAAGCTGAATCAGAAGCAGAGGCAAGACTTGAACCAGGCATTCCAAGATGGAATGCAGGCGTCCCAAGTGGCAACTTAATCACTGTGCCAAGCGCCCATCCTTGCTACTTCTTGAGGCCCACTGATGATCATAATCTGTTTTTATATAGTTCTTGCAGTTTTAATTTAAAAGAAAAGCTATTAAGGACCCTTTTATCCCCCTGTAAATATTCCTCAAGCTTGTGTCCCCAGGCTCTTGTACACTTCTACCATTATACTCCTTCCTGGACAGTCTATTCTTGTTTCAACTCTTGACTCTAGAATCTGCTTTTCTATCCCTACTGTGTCTTGTAATCCAAACCTTCATTTCCAGCTATACCCTGGTCTAAAACAGCCCTATTCGCCTATCCCATGTGCAGAACTGAACTCAGCATCTTTTCATGTGAACCACAGCACTGGTGGAGTTACTAGGAGTGTGTGAGAGCGAGATGGCTTTAGACCAGGGATCAGGGAACATTGGGATCATGGCCATTACCAGTCTCTGCACTCCCTGACCTGTTCCCCTCCTGTGTGCATGCTTGAAGGGAAGTAGGTGACCCAGAGGCAGGGCTTTGCTGACAAAGCTGTTTCCTACTAGATGGGGTTTCTTGGAACTTAGGCTTCATGAAGTGAATTCTTTTAACCCAGTGTTTCCCATACCTTTTTTTTTCTTCATTATCATTTCCCAAAGGAGCCTTTTCAGATTTTTTTAAAGCATTGTTTCCCTCCTACCCATGAAATTTTAATGCCACAGATATACTGTGTATCTGTTTACACTCCGTTTACATACTGTGTGTATATCTTTTTTTTTTTTTAAGATGTTTATTTGAGAGGCAGAGCTATAGACAGAGGGAGGGAGAGACAGAGAGAGACGTCTTCCATTTGCTGGTTCACTCCCCAAATGGCTGCAACAGCTGGAGCTGCGCCCATCCAATGCCAGGAAACAGGAGCTTCTTCTAGGTCTCCAGGACTTGGAACATTTTCTATTGCTTTCCCCGGACATAGCAGAGAGCTGGATCGGAAGTGGAACAGCCAGCACTTGAACTGGCACCCATAAGGGATGCTGGCATTGCAGGTGATGGTTTTACCAGCTACACCACAGCGCCAGCCCTGATATCTTCTTAATATATAAGCAAGTGAGATATTTTTATGCCCTCTCTCCCCAAGGAACCAATGCTTTCCCCCATGGGGTGATATTGTTCTTTTGAGAATGCCTATTTTAACCTAAGCTGGAGGCAGCCTAACACCTAGAAACAAGTCCACCAGAGAGCCTATCTCTCCTCCCACAAAGAATTTCCCTCCCTTAGCTTGCTTCTGACTGCTGAAACTAGACTTTCTTGGTTTTGTGGCTGTAACTCATAGTAATAAAATCAGTGTATTGTGCCCAGTATGCACACGCATATATATGTGTATGTAGTTAATTCAAAGGTTAATACTCAGTATTCTTACTACTTGTGATGCACTCTATTTTCTGTTCTCTAGTCTTTTAAAAATAGTTTTGTTGGAATATAAATTGTATACCGTGAAACTCACCTGTTTTATTCCTTTTTTTTTTTTTTAGTCTATAAAGAAATGCTGGTGTGACCCACTGATTTGTGTCAGTGCAAAAAGTAGTGCAGAGGTATAGCTGGTCCAGAGACCATGCACAGGACAGGCAGAAGAGAGGTGGAACACAGTCCTTACCTTGAGCAACCATCCTCACTGCAGTACTTGGGCTGTGTGTGTTTCAGTAAACATCCTTAAACGTGAGCAAACTGGCAGTTGTACCCCTTCTAGGTGAGATCATCGCTAGGGAGCTCATGCAGGGAAATTTTTAAGCCCACGAATAAAACTGGGCTTGCCTCCCAGGAATGGAAGATGGGTACTTTTGTCCTGTGGTTTGTGATGCCAGCATCCTTCACCCCTCCTTGAAAGAAAGAGAGAGGAAGGGATGGAGGAGGGGAAAACATATCTCAAGTAGAGCCTGAAATTTTTGAAATTCTTATTAATTAACTGGATTTACTCAGAAGGATATTTGAGAGTGTCTGTGGAGACCTATGTATTTGATCAATTTGCTGTTATTAATCTGTTGACTAAAAGGGGGACAGAACACTGAGAAAATGAAATTAGCAACCTGCTAAGTTTTCATCTGGAGGTGAGGTGTGATTTTGCTTTGTTGGGATGCATTTGTGGACAGGGTGAGGCCGTGTATAGCTAGGGGGAGTAAACTGAGCAGGCAAGGCAGCCAGTGGTAGAGAGACCAGAGAGAGTAGCTATGGCACCAGGGAGGGCAGGAATATGATAGGACCAAATAAAACCCAGGAATCCGTATCCCATCCCAGGGCAGCAAAAATACTTAGAGAAAACATTTATTGAGTGGCTCAGCCAGGCTCTAAGCATTTAATATTTATCACCCCTTTTAATCCCTTAACAATTTGTGAGGTTGTAGTTTCTGTTATTACCCCCATTGTACTGAGGGGGCGCTAAGGAGCTGAGACACAAGGCAGATAAAGTGTACAGGGTGGCATGGTCTCCGTTCTATATGTTTGTAAATGCAGGCATTGGAAACCCTGCCTTGCGGTGAGTGAATCACTGCTTCTGGAACCATGTCGGCTGCACCGAGCCTTTCTTCGGAGTGGGGCCTACCTGGCAGATGCCAGTGAAGTCATTTAGTCTTCAGATTGCAATCCTGAAGTTCACTCTTAGAGACTGGTGACCACAATACTGTAAATAACATTGCCCTAGAGAATATTTATAGTTTTACTCACTCCCTCTTCATGAGTACAGACTGTGCCTTATCTGGGACTGTGCCTTATTTTGGGACTCTAGAGTAGGACATTTAAATGGAGGTGCTTATCCAGTGGTAGTCATGTTTCAGGTCAGTTCAGCAGGCATTTGCATGCTTCATAAGAGTCTTACATGTACTTGGTGCAGGGTGGCAAATGTGATCACAGGGGAAATAGATATGGCCAATATTTAAATGGCAGGAAAACAAAATAGTACAGTAAAAGGAACTTAGAGGAGGTTAGGAAGAGCTTCTCAAGAGCTGATGTCAGAGTTGATTGCGAAGGATGAATACTTTGCTGGCAGATAGACGGGCATAGAAAAATTAAGTGAGAATTGCTAGAAAGATGGATAGGGGCTTTTTTCTGATATTATCACCAGTGTGTCTTTTTTTTTTTTTTTTAAGATTTATTTATTTATTTGAAAGAGTTACTCAGAGAGAGGAGAGGCAGAGAGAAAGAGAGAGGTCTTCCATCTGCTGGTTCAGTCCCCAGTTGGCTGCAACGGCTAGAGCTGCACCCATCCAAAGCCAGGAGCTTCTTCCGGGTCTCCCACGTGGGTGCAGGGCCCAAGGACTTGGGCCATCTTCTACTGCTTTCCCAGGCCATAGCAGAGAGCTGGATTGGAAGTGGAGAAGCCAGGTCTTGAACCGGTGTCCATATGGGATGCCAGTGCTTCAGGCTAGGGCGTTGGCGCTTCAGGCCAGGGTGTTAACCCGCTGTGCCACAGCACTCACCCCTTGTTTTGGTTTTTAATGTAGTAGAGCATCCAGTTGTAATATTCCATTTTTGCCTCTGGGTTCAATTTTTTTAAAAGATTTATTTTATTTATTTGAAAGAGTTACAGAGAAAGGTAGAGACACGGAGAGAGGTCTTCCATCTGCTGGTTCACTCCCCAAATGGCTGCAATGGCTGTAGCTATTCCAATCAGGAGCCAGGAGCTTCTTCCAGGTTTCCCACATGGGTGCAGGGGCTCAAGGACTTGGGCCTTCTTCTGGATTGGAAGAGGAGCAGTCAGGACTAGAACTGACGCCCATATGAGATGCCTGCGCTTCAGGCCAGGGCTTTAACCCGCTGCACCACAGCGCTGGCCCTGCCTCTGAGTTCTTGAAATGCCATTGGGATTCTATGCCTCAGCAGTAGGGCTGGATACCTGTAGGTTTCCAGCCAGTTTTTTTTTTTTTTTTTTTTTTTTTTTTTTAAGGGAAAGGGCTTATTGGGGAAAACCCAGCAGACCAGAGGGAAGGGGTGAAGAGGACAAAAGAGAGAGAAAGAGAGTATAAGAGAGAGACAGAGAGGAGAGGAGCTAGCGAGAAGAGAGAGAGCAGAGAGAAGAGAGAGTGAGCAGGAGAGAAGAGAGCAGACGAGAGGAGGCAGGAGAGGACAGAGCAGAGAGCGCAGAGAAAAGAGAGTGAGAGAGGAGAAGAGAAGAGAAGAGCCAAGAGCTCCAGCCAGTTGTAAAAAGGGAAAATGCTGACCACCCAGCACCTGCAGGCCAACAGCAGCTGTGAGTACAAGCGACTTTCTTTCCTTTGTGAGGGAATGATGATATTCCCTATAGCCTAGCTGCAACCCAAGTGTTTGATTGAGTTATGCTCGGCTTAATTTTTCTTCCATGAAAGCAGCTGGTGGTGGTTATTCAGAAGGTATTTAGGCATTCACTCACACCTGTTTATTGAGCACCTACTTTTTTGGGGAGGGTGAGGGGTGATACAGTGAGGGATTTTTGAAGTTGAGCCTTGGAAATACAACATGCATTCCGGTGAAGTCTACTGATCTCAAGTATACTGCTCTGTGGGCTCTTCCATGTGTAGATAGATACTTGTGTGACCACCACCCTCAGATCAACATAGAGGAACATTTCTGTGCTCTGTAAAGTTCTCTGTGCCTCTTCCCTGATAAGACCCTCACCGCTACCTGACTCCCATTAGTGCTATCCTGACTTCTGTCACAAAAGATTAGTTTTGACTATTATAGAACTTTAAAACGGAATGAATATCATATTTCAGCTCACTTCTTCAGCTCCAAAGTATGTCTGAGATCTGTCCAGATGTTGGAGAGCATAGATGATTTACCAGCACACTGCTAGGAAGAGACCCAGAGTCATAACATAGGATTCATGCTACTGAGGGTTGGTTATAAATTGATTGGTGGTGTTCATTTATTCGGCATACATTTACAGATGTGATATACTGGGTGCTGTACACGGGCTTGCGGGTCAAGGTGACATATTTCGTGCTATGAGAACCTTTAGTCTAACAAAAGAGACAAATCCTTACACAAATAATTATGGTAATGGCAGTTGGTTCAACTTTTAGGGAATGAAAATGGTTTTTGAAAGACTTTATAGAGGTGGTGAAATTTCTTCTGAATGTTTAAAAATTCATTAAGAGTTTTCCAGGTGGTCAAAGGATGATAATTCACGTACAGGTGTAGAGGTGTGAAGCAGGCTGTTGTCTTTGTTAGGGCTGCCATAACAAAATATTACAGGCTGGGTGGCTTAAACAAAAGTTTATTTCCTCACAGTTGAGGTGGCTGGAAGTCCAGTATCATGGTGTGCGCAGGTGTGGTTTCTTTGGAGGTTTCTCCTGTCATAGATTGGCTGCCTGTTGCATGTCCTCACCTTGTCTTTCTTCTGCGTGTGTCTGTGTCCTGATCCTTTTCCTATAAGGATACCAGTCATGCTGGATTAGACTCTACCTTGAGAACTGTGTTTTAATTTAATCACCTCTCTAAAGGCCCTCTGTCCCAGTACAGTCCCATGTGAATTGGGGGTTAGGGAATGCAGCCATGACACCTGTGTTTCAAAACTTCCATAAAAGTTGACTTGTTGGGAGTTTGTCACACAAAGCAGAAAAACAGAAGCTGGGAGAGCTGCAAGCCCTGCAGGTAGCAGTGGTATAAACCAGAGTCTGGTGTGATCCCTATGGGTGCTGGCCTGGCTTTGGTCTGTGCATGTAGATAGCCTTGTTCATAGTGACTTGGTCCTGGTTACACACAAACCCTTGAACATTGGTGGCATGTCTTAATCCCCTGTGGCTTTTCATAAATTAATAAAGTTTAAACATAGAAACTTAGAAGAACTTGGGGCCGTTGCTGTGGCGCAGTGGGTTAATGCCCTGGCCTGAAGCACCGGCATCCCATATGGGTGCTAGTTCTAGTCCCGGCTGCTCCTCTTTCAGTCCAGCTCTCTGCAATGGCCTGGGATAGCAGTAGAAGATGGCCCAAGTCCTTGGGCCCCTGCACCCACGTGGGAGACCCAGAAGAAGCTCCTGGCTCTTGGGTTCGGGTCGGCTCAGCTCTGGCTGTTGGCGCCCATCTGGGGAGTGAACCAGCAGATGGAAGACCTCGCTCTGTCTCTACCTCTCTCTGTAACTCTTTCAAATAAATAAAATAAATCTTTTTTTTTTTTTAAAAGAAAGAAACTTAGAAGAACCTAAACTGTAAAGGCCGAGTATCACTTTCATAACTCCTAATAATCTGTCCCAGTGTTGAACAAATCATACCCTCCCCTCCCCCTTTTGCCATTTAAAAACTCTTTTTTGTTGGTTCAGCAGAGTTAAAACAGCCTTGGCATTCTCCTTATCAAAACATTTGAATACCAGAGAATTGTTTTTAAATCAGATCTACTCAACCTTTCTCCTTCTTAGGTGTACGAAATTGTTTTCTGTAGAAGGATTGTGCAGTATTTTGATTTTTCTTGCCACAAAGAGGGTACAGGGCTGGGTGGGAGTTCTCGTTCTCTTTTGAGCAAGTGCTTTTAAACTGTTTTTATTGTAAATAAAGGTAACTGGCTAAGATGAGCTGTGGAGGGATCGTTCATGTTTTTATTGGCACTGGAATTCCATGGAGCAGGTGAAGCTTGTTTTAGGTGCCTGAAAGCTGGGCATCTTTGATTTTCAGTGCAGTGGTGTCTGTTAGAATGGTATGTGTCCTAGAGGCGGTGTCATAGAACCCTTTTCCAGAGTTAGAACTTTATAGCTTCTTGGTTATTAAGAAAACTCATGCAGAGTCTCTAAGATGTATTAGCTTGTACCCACTGATTAGACCCAGCCTAATGTAGAAGTGGGATGGAGAAATTACAGCATGCCCAGGTATTTTCAGGTTGCATCTGTTAATGTGGATGCTGTTCCTTGCCTTTTTGTTTGTTTTCTTAGATGTAGGCTGACTGGCCATGAATTAGATTTTGCTACGTTAGTCTGGGTTAGAAATGATCATTTTTAAATCTTTAAATAGCAGCCAAAGATAGTATGCATTGTAGCTCCAATTTCTATCTGTATTGATATGCATACTTGTGTTATCTCTGCCTTGTCTTTTTTTTTTCTTTTTCAAGGAATTAGGTTCTTTTCACAAATAATACTGAGTCATTGTTTTGTTTTGTTTTAATTTGAGAGAGGGAGAGAATGGGGATAGCAGGACGCTTCGACCCACTGGTTCACAGCGGTAGCCTAGACTGAAGCCGGGAACTAGGAAGTCAATCCAGGTCTCCTATGTGAGTGTCAGGAACACAATTACTTGACCATCACCACTGTCTCCTACTGTCCACATGGACCATCTTCACGTGAAGCCAGATTCAGGAGTTGGAGCCAAGAATCAAACCCAGACTCTCCAATATGGACATGAGAGCCCTATTAGCGTCTTAACTGCTAGGCTGAATTCTATTATGAAAGAAAAGGTTAGTTAAAATAATTGTAGTTCAAAAGTATTCAATAAGTTTTACCTACTTTTTGAATAAAGTAGAGCTTTTTCAAAACAGTAAACATTCAAGACAGTAAACATTCCCTGTCTCCAACAGCAGGTTAAGTGTCTTAACTTTCCAGATTGTTCTGATTGGTTTTTATTTTTTCTACCATTTTCAATGACTATCTGCGCGCGCGCGTGTGTGTGTGTGTGTGTGTGGAGAGAGAGAGAGAGAGATTCATGACTCTGCTCTTTTTATAAATAGGCAGAGAATTTCAATTTTAAAAAAGTGTTTTGTTTCTTATAACTGTATGGTGCTGATTGTGCTGAGAAACTTTGG
The DNA here is from genome assembly GCF_051225735.1 of Oryctolagus cuniculus. Classification (NCBI taxonomy): domain Eukaryota; kingdom Metazoa; phylum Chordata; class Mammalia; order Lagomorpha; family Leporidae; genus Oryctolagus; species Oryctolagus cuniculus. Next base: position 17,416,256 of record NC_142877.1, read on the forward strand.
ATATAGGGAACCATTGGCATGGAGCCAGAGGAGTCTCATTTGAAATTCTGTGTACTTTGGTAGAGTGGTCTGCATGCTTATGGCACCTTCCATAGACGGAAATCTTTCGCTGGTTGCTGTTGTATTTTCTAGATATGTCTCCTGGCTTTTAATTGTAGTATTTTAACAAAAATTATTCTAATTGTATCCTACCTCTAAAGGAAAGAAAGGAGAGAAGAGGGGTAGTGTTTCATAGATAACAATGAATTAGAGACTGGCGCCGCAGCTCAATAGGCTAATCCTCCGCCTGTGGTGTCGACACACCGGGTTCTAGTCCCAGTCAGGGCGCCCATTCTGTCCCGGTTGCCCCTCTTCCAGGCCAGCTCTCTGCTGTGGCCTGGGAGGGCAGTGGAGGATGGCCCAAGTGCTTGGGGCCCTGCACCCACATGGGAGACCAGGAGAAGCACCTGGCTCCTGGCTTCGGATCAGCGAGGTGCGCTGGCCGCAGTGGCCATTGGAGAGTGAACCAACAGCAAAGGCAGACCTTTCTCTCTCTCTCTCTCTGTCCACTCTGCCTGTCAAAAAAAAAATAAAAAAATAAAAAAAAACAATGAATTAGAGTGGGAGCTGGAGTAGTATGTCTTGCTCCTAGAGCATTTTCTTTCATTTTTTTTTTAAAGATTTTATTTATTTATTTGAAAGGTAGCGTTATAGACAGTGAAAGGAAGAGACAGAGAGAAAGGTCTTCCTTCTGTTGGTTCACTCCTCAAATGGCCACAACAGCCAGAGCTGCGCCGATCCAAAGCCAGGAGCTTCTAACTAGTCTCCCACATGGGAGGAGGGGCCCAAGGACTTGGGCCATCTGCTGCTGCTATCCCAGGCCATAGCAGAGAGCCAGATTGGAAGAGGAGCAGCTGGAACTAGAAGCGGCACCCATATGGATACCGGCGCCGCAGGTGGAAGATTAACCTACTGCGCCACAGCGCTGGCCCCGAGAATTTTCTTAAAGCCTGTGTTTTAGGTAGATTCTTAGTTGGTAATCTAAGTCAGTTTGGTAAATTGATATGGAGGGGCCAGCGTTGTGGCGTAGCAGGTAAAGCCGCTGCTTGCAGCACCGACGTCCCAGCTGCTTCTCTTCTGATCCAGCTCTCTGCTGTGGCCTGGGAAAGCAGTGGAAGATGGCCCAAGTGCTTGGGCCCCTGCACCTGCGTGGGAGACCCAGAAGAAGCTCCTGACTTTTGGCTTCAGATTGGCCTGGCTTCAGCCATTGCGGCCATTTGGGGAGTGAACCAGTGGTTGGAATACCCCCCTCTCTCTCTCTCTCTCTCTCTCTCTGCCTCTGTCTCTCTGTAACTCTGCTTTGCAAATACATAAATCTTAAAAAGAAAAGTGATATGGAGGGGTTGGCGCTGTGGTGTAGCAGGTAAAGCTGCCACCTGCAGTGCCGGCATCTCATATGGGCACCAGTATGAGTGCCGGCTGCTCCACTTCCAATCAAGCTCTCTGCTGTGGCCTGAGAAACCAGTAAAGAATGGCCCAAATGCTTGGGCCCCTGCACCTGTGTGGGAGACCCAGAAAGAGCTCCTGGCTCCTGGCTTCAGATCAGACCAGCTCTAGCTGTTGCAGCCATTTGGGGAATGAACCAGCAGATGGAAGACCTCTCTCTCTCTCTCTCTCTCTCTCTCTCTGCCTCTCTGTAACTTTGCCTTTTGAATAAATAAATAAATATGTTTTTAAGAAAGTGATATGAAATGATATAATAGTTTGAATCATTGGTTCCAATTCTTTTCTCTCCTGTAGTAGTTTTCTTCCTTCATACCCTACAGTAATGTTATGATGGGTAGAATTTCGTCCCTGACCTTGATTTGGAGCTTGACCATATGATTGTCTTTGGCCTGATGGGATGTTAGTGGAGAAAATGAGAACAGAGGTTTGGGCTTGTGGGCTTATCCTATGTTCAGGTCGTCACGTTCCCCACCCTCGCTCTAGTGCCTTTGCCATCACCTTGAGAAGAAAGCCCCTGAGTAGCTGCAGCTCCCTCCAGCCTGGTGTCAGTGAGACCATGAAGCAAAGCCATTCAAGAGCAGCGCCAGTGCAACGCAGATGCCTGAGTAGGAATTGCCATTCTTACTGTTGTATGCCACTGAGATTTTGTGGTCTGTTACTCAGTACTATTGTGACAACAGTGACTAATGCTGTCATCCTGCTGGACTCAGCTCCATGGGTTTTAGGAAACAGATTTTCTAGGATGGTCTCTAGTATTTTGCTGTTTCCAGGACTCCACATGGGTCAGCCTGAACCTTCTTTTCCCCACCCACTTGCTTCCTCTTCCTACCTGTTCTCTGCTGTACTTCTGCTTTCTCTTAACCTTTCCATGGCCCAGGCACCCCATGGCTCCTCCAGGCTCTCAGCCTAACAACTTAGCAGCTTATACTGCTATTGGATAATGCTTTTTCTTTCAGTACATTCCATATAAATTTTGAGAGAATCTGTTTTGTCCAGCAAGGTTTTTTTCCACCCAAGAAATGTCATGTCCTCAGTTGTAGGCCTGTTTAGACATTGTCTCCCTTGAGATTGGGGCCACTTTGCGCCCCGTTACATGTGGCTATGGGTATGTTGGGAGGTGGGACACGACAAGTGCCTCAGACTGCCTTATTCATAGAGGCTGTAAATATTGGGAAGGCTCAAGAGAAAGCTTTTACACTGGGTTAAATGTGGTCATTACATGTTCTGGGAGTGAGTATTGAAATGTAAGAGGGGGAGATTTTAACTTTAGTTTCGCAAGCTTTTAATTTGGGAGACTTTTTTTTTTTTTGTATGATTTATTTTATGTATTTGAAAGGCAAGGTTACAGCGAGAGAGAGGCAGAGACAGAGAGAGAGAAAGAGAGAAGTCTTCCATCTGCTTATTCACTCCCCAAATGGCTGCAACAGCCAGAGCTGGGCCAGGCAAAAATCAAAAGCAGAAGCTTCATCCAGGTACCCCTCATGTGTACAGGAGCCCAAGCACTTGGGCCATCCTTCACTGCTTTCCCAGGTGCATTAGCAGGGAGTTGAATCAGAAGTGGAGCAGCCAAGACTCAAACCTGCACCCATATGGGATGCTGGTATCGCAGGTAATGGCTTTACCTGCTGTGCCACATGATGGGGGGTGCTGCATTTTGCTTTCTGTTATTAGTTCCAAAATACCTTAACAGTGTAAATCCCCAGGATGAGCCTTTTTCAGAGGACAGTGTAAGAGCACATACTCTTCTAGAGAAAGCAAGCCTACTCATCTTAAAGGCTCTCTAGTTGTTCCAATGCCAAAACCTACCAGAGAGTCAAGAAAATAAGTCTGCCTACTCTGAAGGTTTAGGCTACTTACGTTATCTCATAGCATTTCTGTAGAGGAGAGGAGACTGGTCAGCTTAGTTACTTCATAACAGATACAAATTGTGTTTAATTAGAGTTGTCTCTCTAGAAAAAGAAAAAAGCATGTTTTGCATACTATTGTGAATAGTACTTTTTAAAAAAGATTTATTTATTTATTTGAAAGAGTTATACAGACAGAAGGAGAGGCAGAGAGAGAGAGAAAGAGAAAGAGAGAGAGAGAGGACTTCCGCCTGCTGGTTCACTCCTCAATTGGCTGCAATAGCCGGAGCTGCGCCGATCTGAAGCCAGGATCCAGAGCTTCCTCCAGGTCCTCCCATGCAGGTTCAGGGGCCCAAGGACTTCGACCATCTTCTACTGCTTTCCCCAGGCCATAGCAGAGAGTGAGATCGGAAGTGGAGCAGCCAGGACTTGAACTGGCGCCCATATGGGATGCGAGCACTGCAGGCAGCGGCTTTACCTGCTGTGCCACAGTGTCTGACTTCTAAATAGTACTTTTTTTTTTCTTTTCTTTCTTTTTCTTTTCTTTTTCTTTTTTTTTTTTTTTTTGACAGGCAGAGTGGACAGTGAGAGAGAGAGACAGAGAGAAAGGTCTTCCTTTGCCGTTGGTTCACCCTCCAATGGCCGCCGCGGCCGGCGCGCTGCAGCCGGCGCACCGCGCTGATCCGATGGCAGGAGCCAGGAGCCAGGTGCTTTTCCTGGTCTCCCATGGGGTGCAGGGCCCAAGCACCTGGGCCATCCTCCACTGCCCTCCCGGGCCACAGCAGAGGGCTGGCCTGGAAGAGGGGCAACCGGGACAGAATCCGGCACCCCGACCGGGACTAGAACCTGGTGTGCCGGCGCCGCTAGGCGGAGGATTAGCCTAGTGAGCTGCGGCGCCAGCCTAAATAGTACTTTTAAAAAATACCAATTTGGGGCTGGCCCTGTGGCACAGCAGTTTAACAATCTGGCCTGAAGCACTGGCATCCCATATGGACGCTGGTTCGAGACCTGGCTGCTTCACTTCCAATCCAGCCCAAGTCCTTGGGCCCCTGTACCCACATGGGAGACCCGGAAGAAGCTCCTGGCTCCTGGATCAGCGCAGCTGTGGCCATTGCGGCCAATTAGGGAGTGAACCAGCGGATGGAAGACCTCTCTCTGCCTCTCTTCTCTCTGTGTAACTCTGACTTTCAAATAAATAAATCTTAAAAAAAAAAAACAATTTGTACTGGTACCTTCTAGTATATAAAAATGATTTTTCAGTATAGATCTTATATCCTATGACCTTATTTAACCTGATTTACTAGTTATAGAAATTCTTTTTTGTAGATTCTTTTTTTTTTTATTTTCTGCATTTATACATCTTATCTTTTCCTGTTTAGTATTTATATTCTTTTAGTATTTATTTGTATCCTTTTAGTATTTATACTTCTCTCTTTCTTGTCTTATTGTACTGGCTAAGTCGTCCCAGTGTGATGGTGAATAGAGGGAATGAGAGTAGACACCCTTGCCCTGTTTTTTGAATTTGGGGGAAAATAATTCAGTCCAGTTAACTGTGTACGGTTTTTATTAATGCCTTACATCAGGTTGAGGAATTTCCCTTTTGTTCCTAGATTGCTGAGAGTTTTTATCATAAATACATGATGGATTTTGTCACTTTTCATGTATCTGCTGATGATCATAAGGGTCTTTTTCTTTACTTTGTGGATATGGTGAGTTACATTGATTTTTGAAGGTTGACTCACTTTACATTGACAGTGTAAATCTCCCTTGATTTTTTTTTTTTTTTTGACAGGCAGAGTGGACAGTGAGAGAGAGAGACAGAGAGAAAGGTCTTCCTTTGCCGTTGGTTCACCCTCCAATGGCCGCCGCGGCCAGCGCACCACGCTGATCCGATGGCAGGAGCCAGGTGCTTCTCCTGGTCTCCCATGGGTTGCAGGGCCCAAGCACTTGGGCCATCCTCCACTGCCCTCCCGGGCCACAGCAGAGGGCTGGCCTGGAAGAGGGGCAACCAGGACAAAATCCGGCGCCCCGACTGGGACTAGAACCCGGTGTGCCGGCACCGCAAGGCAGAGGATTAGCCTATTGAGCCACGGCGCCAGCCCAATCTCCCTTGATCTTGATTTAGTATGCTTTTTATGTGTTGCTGGATTCGATTTTCTAATATTTTTTAAAGAACTTAGTGCCTCTTTTCTTCTCCCTCACACCTACTCTAACAGTAGGATAGGAGAAGGCAGAGTGACACCAGACTTGACACTTAAGTTCTATCAGAGGGTCTTAGTGGACCACAAATCACAGAGGGTTTATTTTTGTTGTTTGTTTGTTTTAACCACACAAAGTTACAAAGTATTCAGACTTTCTCACTATAAACCTATGCTAATGTCTTTTATACTGCAGGTTCCCAAACTAGCCAATCAAAAAATTTGTAGATTCTCAGCCCCCATGACTGACATACACAGTCAGAAAATTTAAGGGAGTAGCTTTGATTATGAAAACAAAGTGATACAGTGTTGGTATTAGCACCTAAATAATTTGGGTCTGGGTGGAGTGCATGGAACCCTTGAGGAAGCAAAGTGGCTATTAGTTTAATAATGGGCAGAGCTAACTCATGCACACATGGGAGTACAATTCTCTCTACATCTGTGTATGTTTTAGTTATTAAATAGTAAACCAGTATAAAAAAGAACAAAAAAAATCATCAAGAATTCTCTAGATTAGTCAGATTAGAGACCCCCTGATCTTACAGTATGTACTGGGTGGCCTTGCCAGTTTGTGAACTGCTATTGTGGAAGGGTTAAATAAAGGGTTTCATCTTTTTTTTTTTTTTTTAAGATTTATTTATTTATTTGAAAGTCAAGAGTTACACAGAGGGCCGGCGCCACAGCTCAATAGGCTAATTCTCCATCTAGTGGCGCCGGCACACCGGGTTCTAGTCCCGGTCGGGGCGCCGGATTCTGTCCCGGTTGCCCCTCTTCCAGGCCAGCTCTCTGCTGTGGCCAGGGAGTGCAGTGGAGGATGGCCCAAGTGCTTGGGCCCTGCAACCCATGGGAGACCAGGAGAAGCACCTGGCTCCTGCCATCCGATCAGCGCGGTGCGCCGGCTGCAGCGTAGGCCGCGGTGGCCATTGGAGGGTGAACCAACGGCAAAGGAAGACCTTTCTCTCTGTCTCTCTCTCTCACTGTCCACTCTACCTGTCAAAAAAAAAAAAAAAAGAGAGTTACACAGAGAGAGGAGAGACAGAGGTCTTCCATCCGATGGTTCACTCCCTAATTGGCCTCAACGGCCGGAGTTGCACCGATCGGAAGCCAAGAGCTTTTTTTGGGTCTCCCACATGATGCAGGGGCCCAAGGACTTGGGCCATCTTCTACTGCTTTCCCAGGCCATAGCAGAGAGTTGGATTGGAAGTGGAAAGTGGAGCAGCCGGGTCTCAAACCAGCACCCATATGGGATGCCAGCGCTTCAGGCCAGGCCATTAACCTGCTGCACCACTGCACTGACCCCTGGTCTCATCTAAAAGGGACATTAGTATTATCTGCTCCTAGATCGTTAGAGCTGTCACCATTAGGCATTATGGAGGTGGGATTCAAAGAGCCAGAAGAATCTTTAATTTTTTAAGCTTTATGTATTTTATTTGAAAAGCAGAGTTACAGAGGAGCTGAGGCAGAGAGAGAGAGAGAGAGAGAAAGAGGTCTTCCATCTGCTGGTTCACTCCCCAGATGGCTGCAACAGCTGGAGCTGCGCCTATCCGAAGCCAGGAGCCAGGAGCTTCCTCCTGGTCTTCCACTCGGGTGCAGGGGCCCAAGGACCTGGGCCATCTTCTACTGCTTTCCCAGGCCATAGGAGATAGCTGGATCAGAAGTGAAGGAGCTGAGACTTGAACCGCTGTGCATAATGTCCGCCGGCACTGAAGTCAGTGGCTCCACCCGCTGCGCCACAGCGCCAGCCCTACCATAAGAATCTTGAAAACTAGTATCTCTCTCCTGAGTTCTGGCATTACCTATAACCACTCTTATTAAGATGATGATCTGTGTAGGGTAGGGTATAATCAGTGGAGGGAAGCACACAAGGAACTTTGGCAAATTGGTTGGTTCTATTTAAGTACAGCCAACTCCACTGCTCCATGTCATGTGTCATTGCAGCAGCAGTCAGTGCAGATGGGAGAGGAGTCACCTTGCTGTTGTCGAGTGGCACGCGGAGGGTACACACCTATGTCTGTTAGTCCACATCATGTCCAGGTCTGGTGGGCAGCATGGGCTCTGGTGTCACACAGATCCAGAACCAAGTGTGGTTTGGTCACTGTTGTGGGCAAGCTGTCAAACTTCGGAGCCTCAGTTTCCTTACCTGTAAAATAAGAATGGAAGTGGTGCTGTGCCCCATCTTGTGAAGATATTTTGCTTTGTCTTTGGTCTGTGTTTTCTTCTGTTGCCTTTGCTGGGTTTGGTGCACGGGTAATGCTGGCCTCCTAAGTATTCCTCCTTTTTTGATTTTTGGGAAGAGTTTATGAAAAGTTGGCATTAATTGTTCATTAAATATTTAGTAAAACTCCCCAGTGAAGCCATGTGGGCCTGGAGTTTTCTTTATTGGAATATTTTAAACTGTGCATTCATCATCTTTCATAGTTACAAAATGGTTGAGACTTTCTTCTTGATTGAGCATTTGAGGGTTTTATCCAATTCATGTAAGTTTCTCTAATTTATAGACCTAAAATTATTAATTATATTGTATTGTTATCCTTTTAATGTGTGTAGGATTCCTTAATGGCGTGTCCTCTTGAGTCCTGGTACTGTATTTTCTTTTAAAGATTTATTTATTTATTTGCAAGTCAGAGTTACACAGAGAGAGGAGAGAGAGCCTTTCATCCACTGGTTCACTTCCCAGTTGGCCTCTGTGGCCAGAGCTGTGCCAATCCAAAGCCAGGGGCCAGGAGCTTCTTCTGGGTCTCCCACGCGGTGCAGGGGCCCAAGGACTTGAGCCATCTTCTACTGTTTTCCCAGGCCATTGCAGAGAGCTAGATAGGAAGAGGAGCAGCCAAGACTAGAAGTGGCACCCATATGGGGTGCCGGCACTTCAGGCCAGAGCATTAACCCACTGCGCCACGGCGCCGGCCCCAAGAGTCCCAGTACTCTTAATGTATGTTTTTTCCTCTTTTTTTTCCCCAATCATTTGGTTAGAAATGTATCATTTTTATTGATATTTTCAATGGGTTTGTTTTATTTTACTATTTTATTTACTATTTTACTATTTTGTTTTATTTCACTGATTTTTGTTTTTTTATGTAGTAGATTTCTTCTGCTTTGGATTCAGTTTAGTCTCCCTTTTTACTTTATTAGGTGATTTGAGGCCTTTCTTTTTTGATAGTAATTTTAATGCTATAAACTTTTCATCTAAGCACTGCCAAGTTGGATTTGTTAAATTTTCATGTTACATTTTGATTTTCACTGAATTCAGAATTTTGTTTTAAAGATTTATTTATTTATTTGAAAAGTGGAGTGATAGAAAGAGAGGAGAAAGGGATCCTGGATCCGCTGGTTCCCTCCCCAAATGGCAGCTATGGCTGGGGCTGGTCCACATGGGTGGCAGAGGAACGTTAGCAGGGAGCTGGATTGAACAGGGGCTTGAATTGGTGCACACTGCTATGGGATGCCAGCCTCACAGGTGGCAGCTTAGCTCACTGTGTCACAATGCCAACCCCAATTCAAAATATTTTCTTCCTTCCCATGTTACTTCCTTCTTGACATAGGTTGTGTAGGAATGTTTTATTTCTAAATATTTAAGGATTTTCTGAATAGCTTTCTGTTAATGATCTCAGATGTAATTGCTTTGTGGTCAGGAAATACACTTTGATGTAATTTCTAATATTTTAATATTTTGAATTTGTTGAGCTTTGTCTTGTGGCCAGTGATTGGGGTTGTATTTATAAATGTTGCATGTGCACATGGAAAGAATAAATGCTCTTGTAGATAAAGTAGTTTTTTTTTTTTTTTATTTGACAGGTAGAGTTACAGACAGTGTGAGAGAGAGAGAGAGAGAAAGAGAGAGAGAAAGGTCTTCCTTCCGTTGGTTCACTCCCCAAATGGTCGGTACAGCCGGTGCTACACCGATCCGAAGCCAGGAGCCGGGTCTTCTTCCTGGTCTCCCATGCGGGTGCAGGGGTCCAAGCACTTGGGTCATCTTCCAGTGCCCCTCTGGGCCACAGCGGAGAGCTGGATTGGAAGAGGAGCAACCGGGACTAGAACCCGGTGCCCATAAGGGATGCTGGCGCCGCAGGTGGAGGATTAACCAAGTGAGCCACGGTGCCGGCCCAGTAAAGTAGTTTGTAAATACTAATTGTTTCAAATTGGTTGATAGTATTCATTCACATCCTCTATAAGTTTTTTTTTTTTTTCTACTTCCTTGATACATTAACAGAAGAAAATGGTGAGAGGCCAGTATTGTGGCACAGCAAGTTAAGCTGCTTCTTGTTAACCCTGGCATCCCGTATCAGAGAACCTAGCTGCTCTGCCTCTGATCTAGCTCCATACCTATGTGCCTGGGAAGGCAGTTGATGATGGCTTAAGTACTTGGGCTCCTGCCACCCATGTGGGATACCTGGTTGGAGTTCCTGGCTTTGGCCTGGCCCAGCCCTGTCTGTTGTGGGCATCTGGAGGAGTGAACCAGTGGATAGAAGATCTCTTTCTCTTGGTCTCTTTCTCTCCCCTACCATCTTTTCCCTCTCTCTCTAATGCTCTGCCTTTCAAATAAATAAATCTTTATCTGTGTTTTTTGTTTTTATGAAAGTATTTATTTATTTGAAAGGCAGAGTTAGAGAAAAAAAGGTCTTCCATTAGCTGGTTCACTCCTCAGATGGCCACAATGGCCAGCTCTGGGCCAGGCTGAGGCCAAAGCCAGGAGCCACGAACTTCATCTAGGTCTCCCACATGGTGAGAGTACTTGGGCCATCTTCCACTGCTTTTCTAGGTACATTAGCAGGGAGCTGGGTTGGAAGTGGAGCAGCTAGGAGTCATCACAGGTGGCATGGGTTAGCCCGTTCCGCCACAACAATGGCCCCCAAATAAATAAATCTTTTTATGGATATGTGTCTTTGTGTCAGGTTTTGTCCCATATGCTCTCAGGCACTGTTACAGGTTTTTATAGCTTCTTAATAGATTAACTCCTTTATCATTATATGATGACTTTGTGTGTTCTTTCTTGTCAAGTCTGTTTTATGTGATATTAATATAACCTAAAGAGGTTTTTTTTAAAATTCGTATTTGCATTCTGTATCTTTTTGAATCATTTTACTTGGAACCTATGTTTCCCTTTAAAATGGATTTCTTGTGGAAACCTTGTAACTTGGTGTTATGATAATCGTTGTCTTTTTATTGGGACATCTAGATTACTTGCATTTAATGTAATGATGGGATGTAAGTATATCATCTTGCTAGTTGATTTTTCTCTGTCCTGTCTGATCTGTTCCCCCTTTCCTCTTTATCTCTGCTTATATCCATTACTGATATATTAGTTACACTTTGCAGAAATTTTGTGGTTGTCCTTGGGTTGTAAGAAACATAACCTACCTTCACGTATTAAACGACTTCACATATGGTGTAAGATCTGCTTGCTACAGAATTATGGATTGTAAGTTTTCTTTTTTTCTTTCAGCACTTTAAAGATGTTTCTTCATTGTCTTATGGACTGAAAAGTTCTGATGAGTAGTCTGAAATTTTAGTTATTTTCCCATGGAAGGTAATGTCTTGTCCCCTCCAGCTGAGTTTAATATTCATTCTCATTCATAAGCTCACACTATGTCTCTCTCAATTCTTACTTATATATTTGAGAGACAAAGAGGGAAAGGCAAATAGAGAAAGTGCTACCCCTTTTCTCCCCCACCCCCAATCTGTTGGTTCATTCCCAAATACCTGGGAACTCAGTCCAGTTCCTGGTTGTGTGACAGGAGCCCAAAAACCTGAGCCATCACTGTTGCTTCCTAGGGTCCACATTAGCAGGAAGCTGGAATCAGGAGCTAGAACCAGGTATTGAACCCTGATTTTCTGAATGGGATGTGGGCATCTTAACTGCTAAGTCAAATACCTACCCCTAATATTTTCACTTTAACTTTGATTTTTAAGCAGTTTAACTATGAAGCATCTAAATGTGTGTTCTTTATTGTATTTTTTAGATGCTATGTATTTATAATTATTCTGTAGCGTTTTCTGAGCTTTTTGGATCTGTGGCTTGATGACTTTCTTTTTGGAGTATTCTCGGCCTTTTTTTTTCTCTCCCCAAATATTGTTTCTGCTCATTTTGCTCCTTCCCCTTTCCGGGACTCTAGTCACATGTATTTGGTACCATTTGATCACATTCTATAGCTCTCAGTGTTCTTTCTGTCCCCTCCCAAAACTCCCCTCCTCAACACTTTTTTTTTTGTCTTTGTATTTCACTTTGGATGATTTCCAAGTGACCGATATTTAAATTAATTGACTTTTTTTTAAAGATTTATTTATTTATTTGAAAGAGTTACACAGAGAGAGGAGAGGCAGAGAAAGAGAGAGGTCTTCCATCTGCTGGCTCACTCCCCAATTGGCCACATGGCCGGAGCTGTGCCAATCCGAAGCCAGGAGCCAGGAGCTTCTTCTGGGTTTTCCACGCGAGTGCAGGGGCCCAAGGACTTGGGCCATCCTCTACTGCTTTCCCAGGCCATAGGAGAGAGCTGGATCAGAAGTGGAGGAGTGGCCGGTGCCACAGCTCACTAGGCTAATCCTCCGCCTGCTGTGCCAGCACCCCGGGTTCTAGTCCTGGTTGGGGCGCCGGATTCTGTCCCAGTTGCCTCTCTTCCAGGCCAGCTCTCTGCTGTGGCCCAGGAGGGCAGTGGAGGATGGCCCAGGTCCTTGGGCCCTGCACCCCCATGGGAGACCAGGAGGAATCACCTGGCTCCTGGCTTTGAATCAGCGCAGCGTGCCGGCCACAACACGCTGGCCGTAGCGGCCACTTGGGGGGTGAACCAATGGGAAAAGGAAGATCTTTCTCTCTGTCTCTCTCTCTCTCACTGTCTAACTCTTCCTGTCAAAAAAATAAATAAATTTAAAAAATAAAAAAAAGTGGAGGAACTGTGTCTTGAACCGGTGCACACATGGGATGCCAGCACCAGATGCAGCAGCTTTACCTGCTACATCATAGCACCAGCCTCAAATTAATTGACTTCTTCCTTGACTGTGAAGTGTTCTTATGAGCCATTGAAGAATTTTTTTTTAATCTTTGAAAAAAAATTGTAGCATTTTCATTTGGCCCTTCTTACATATTTCATCCTTCTACTGAAGATTCCCATCTGTTCATGCATGTTTTCTACTGAATTATTCAACATATTAATCACTTGTTTTATATTCCCTGTCTGATAATTAGAAAATCTGGGTCATCCCTCACTTTGTTCTTTTGATTGTGTGTGTGTGTGTCTGTTTATGTGTGTGTGCATGTGTGTTTAAATTTACTTTTACTTATTTGATAGGTAGAGAGATTCTCTCTCTCTCTTTCTGTAACTATGACTCTCAAGTAAGTAAGTAAAAAGTGGGGTAGGAACTTGAGCCCAGGCACTGTAATGTGGGGTGCAGGCTTCTAAAGCAGCGTCTCCACTACTGCACCAAACACCTCCCTGCCTTGTGTTTGATAGGAGTGTGTCCTTCCTTTACTTTCACTTGTGTCTTTTATTTTTATTTATTTATTTTTACAAGAGAAGAAACCCACTTTTATTCACTTTTCAATAGTTTAAATCCTGGAGGGGTACAACCACAGGGATTCTGTGTCCAGTGGCCTTTGAAGGTAGCTTTGAAATTTGGCACAAGCCACACCCTATTTCCGTGAGCATGGATTGTCTTTCCCCAGATTACTCTGGTTTTGTTAGGGTTTTCTGCCAGGAGTCACTGTGTTGTTCTTTGCTTTGTATATGTAAGCACATCTCTTGGCCAGTTGAATTCAGTTTCTTCTCGAGCATAAACACCTCCGGTTTTAAGAAGTGCTGTGTGCCCTCTTTGGTTCTGGAGAGCTCACTAAAACCAGCAAAAATGGCCTTCCTTGCACCACAGCCTTCCACGCATAGTTGCCCCCCCCCCCTTTTTTTAATATTGATTTGAAGGTCAGAATTACACAGAGAGAAGGAGAGTCAGAGAGAGAGAGAGAGAGAGAAGTCTTCCTTCTGTTGGTTCACTCCCCAGTTGACCGCAATGGCCAGAGCTGTGCCAATCTGAAGCCAGGAGCTTCTTCCGAGTCTCCTACATGAGTGCAGGGGCCCACACGCTTGGACCATCTTCTACTGCTTTCCCAGGCCATAGCAGAGAGCTGGACTGGAAGTGGAGCAGCTGGGACTTGAATCAGTGCCCATATGGGATGCCAGCACTACAAGCAGCGGCTTTGTTCAGTAAGCCACAGTGCCAGCCTTGACATTAAATATTGATATTGAGATTTCTACTACACATTAAGCATGCCTAATCTGAAATCTGAAATTCTCCAAGATCTGAAACTTTGAGTGCCAATGTGATGCTGTAGCAATTGGAAAATTCCATACTGACCTAATGTAACAGGTTGCAGTCAAACCACAGATGCATAGAAATATTGTGTGAAATAGTCTCAGGCTATATTTGCATGTTGTATATGAAACAAATGAATATAATATTTAGACTTGGGCTTCATCTCCAAGATAGCTCACTGTACATATGCAAATATTCCACAATCTTTAAAAATCTGAAGTCAGAAACACTTCTGGTCCTGAGCATTTCAGATAACGAATTTTCAACCTGTCCTACATTAGTGATGGGATGTTTGGTTGGGTGGTTGTCAGATTTGTGTTTATAAGATTTTCAGGACCAGGGCTGGCTCTGTGGTATACTAAGTTAAGCGTCCACCTACAGTGCTGGCATCCCATATGGGTGCCAGTTCATGTCCCCACTGCTCCTCTTCCAATCTAGCTGATGGCCTGGGAAAGTGGTGGAAGATGGCCAGAAGAAGCTCCTGGCTCCTGTCTTTGGATCTGCCCAGCTCTGGCCATTGTGGCCATTTCGGGAGTGAACCAGCAGTTGGAAGATCTCTGTGCCTCTGCCTCCCTGTAACTCTGCCTCTCAAATAAATAAATAAATCTTTGAAAAAAAAAAAAAAAGATTTTAAAAGATTTTCAGGACCTATTAACAAATTTTGGAGCATAACCTAACTTTCAATTATTATAAAATCTCATGTTTCTGTATCTTATTTTTCCTTTTCCAGCATCCCTAAGAGTCATCTTATCAAGAAATTCCCCCATACACTTGCCTACTCCTTTATTTCTGCTCTGTGTCTTAGTTATAGCATCTCTCACATTGAATAACATTTGCTGACAGATGTATCTTTCTCACTAGGATGGTTCTTTTAGAAGTAGATACAGGGTCTTACTCAGATATGGAGAAGTAATTTTTATTATTTAAAAAATTTTATGTATATATATTATATATATATAATATCTTTTTGGATTAGAATTGTCAGAATTATTCAATGATTTTTATTCCTTAGTAAAAAATCCACACAGCCCCATTTCCCCAATAGTTTGTGAGAAAATTGCCTCTTTCTTTTCAACTGTGATGTTTCTAAAAAATGCACTGGGTGAGTAGTGAGGGCTGGTCGTGGACGATTTTATGAGGCAGTAGCTGTATGCAGAAGACACATGTTTCCTCTCCTGGTTTTGCGTTTTGCCTCTCACTACCTTGGTGGCAAGGTTTTGGGAGGGGGGACCTGCTCTGCGTCTCCTGAGTGTTCGTGAGTCTCCAGCTCAACGCTGAGCCCAGCAGATGCTCATCAAAGCGTCTTTCATAAGATTTATGATGCTGATGGATTTTGGAATAAGTTAGGAATAGCTTTACACATGTTCTTTCACCCCTTAGAAACTCCCAGTAATCACAGTGGTAATATTATTCCATTACAAATTTGGCTGATCATGTCGTGGCTGAGTGTGTGGACTGTTCAGCCAGACTGCTTGGGTTTGAATCCTGCCTTAACCACTTACTAGCTCTGTTTCTTTCCAAGTTACTGTGCTTCAGTTTCTTCCTCTGTGGGAACAGTAAGAGTCCCTGTCTCATGGGATTATCATGATGATTTAGAAGAAAACACAATGAAATTGGATGCTGCATTCTAGTTTCTTAATCATTAACCGTCAATGTTAGAAGAACCAATCCAATTTTAAGTTCTTTGAGTAGGAAGACTTCCAGTATCCGAAAACCCTCTTATCTTAATATGGATAAGTGTAACGACTGTGTTAATTAAGGAAGTAGCCACCTTTGCTTGGAGTATTAAAAGCAGACAGGAGCAGAGCTATTTGATTTCTGCTTTTCTAGCAATAATGTCCTTTTCTCTCATTGTGTACAAACAATCTGCTGTGTTCACAGGAGGATAAGATCAATGGAGAGATGGATTTCCCAGATTGGCTTTCCCTGTGACCAAATTTACTTTGTCTAACAGCTTTCTTTTCTTTTCTTCTAAGATTTATTTATGTATTTGGAAGTCAGAGTTACACAGAGAGAGGAGAGTCAGAAACAGGAGGGAGAGAGAGAGGTCTTTCATCTGCTGGTTCACTCCCCAATTGGCTGCAGCAGCTGGAGCTGTGCCAATCTGAAGCCAGGAGCCAGGAGCTTCTTACAGGTCTCCCACGTGGGTGCAGGGGCCCAAAGACTTGGGCCATCTTCTACTGCTTTCCCAGGCCAGAGCAGAGAGCTGGATTGGAAGTGGAGCAGCCAGGTCTCGAACCGGTGCCCGTTTGGGATGCGGGTGCTTCAGGCCAGGGCATTAATCCGCTGCGCCCCAGCGCCAGCCCCCTTATTTTCAATTATATATTAAACCCGTGTTCATCCTCACCTTTGGGCATTATTTATTTATTTTTAAAGTTTTTATTATTATTATTATTATTATTATTATTATTATTATTATTTGAAAGGCAGAGGCAGAGAGGGAGAGAAATAGAGAGAGGTCTTCCATCTGCTGGTTCACTACCCCAGATGTCCGCAATGGCTGGAGTTGTGCCGGTCTGAAGTCAGGAGCCAGGAGCTTCTTCCAGATCTCCTACGTGGGTGCAAGGGCCCAAGGAGTTGGGCCATCTTCTACTGCTTCCTCCCAGACCACAGCAGAGAGCTGGATTGGAAGTGGAGCAGCCAGGATTTGAACCGGCATCCCTATGAGATGACGGCACTGCACTGCAGGTGGCTTTTTTTTTTTTTTTAAGATTTATTTATTTATTTGAAAGTCAGAGTTACACAGAAAGAGGAGAAGCAGAAAGAGAGAGAGAGAGAAACAGAGAGAGAGAGGTCTTCCATCCACTAGTTCATTCCCCAATTGGCCGCAACAGCCAAAGCTGTGCTGATCCAAAGCCAGGAACCAGGAGCTTCTTCCAGGTCTCACACTTGGGTGCAGGGGCCCAAGGACTTGGGCCATCTTCCACTGCTTTCCCAGGCCACAGCAGAGAGCTGGATTGGAAGTGGAGCAGCCGGGTCTTGAACCTGCGCCCATATGGGATGCGGGCGCTTCAGGCCTGGTCGTTAACCTGCTGCCCCACAGCGCTGGCCACAGGTGTTTTTACCTGCTATACCACAGCACCAGCCCCTGGGCATTTATTTATTACCGTGTGTGTGTTTTTTTTTTGTTTTTTTTTTTTTTTAGTGTCTTTTCCTTTTCCTAGTTATGGACCCAGTCATGTTCAGTAGATATATAAAGCAAAGGAAAGTCAAGAAAGGCAAGGACAGCCTGGTGAGGCTTATTCAAAATATTTGGCAGACAGCTGTTGGGAAAATATTGTTACAGCTGGTAAGGTACAATATTTTGAATTCACTATTTTTTTTTTTTTTTTTTGCCTGATAAGAAGGATTACAGAATAGTAAGAGATCAAAATGTAGTAAGTATTCTTGGCATTACTTTGGTACTTGTATTACTGAAGCTCCTAATTTAATTAGTAGTTATAACATTTGAGTTGTGCTCTCTTTTATAAATGCAGTACAGTACTGTTACATTAAGATTTTTTTTTAAAGATTTATTTATTTATTTTGAAAGTCAGAGTTACACACAGAGAGAAGGAGAGGCAGAGAGAGAGAGAGAGAGAGAGAGAGAGGTTCCATCCATTAGTTCACTCCCCAATTCGCTGCAGCGGCCCAAGCTGCACCAATCCAAAGCCCACAGCAGGAGCTTCTTCCAGGTCTCCCTCACCAGTGCAGGGGCGCAAGGCATTAGGCCATCTTCCACTGCTTTCCCAGGCCATAGCAGAGAGCTGGATCGGAAGTGGAGCAGCCGGGACTCGAACCAGCACCCATATGGGATGCCAGTACTGCAGGTGGGAGCTTTACCCGCTACGCCATAGTGCCAGCCCGCACATTAAGCTTTGAAAGGAAGTAGGTGATTTATTTGACCTGCAAGTCTGATATAATCAGTTAATGGGTTTTTTAATATTAATATTTTTTCATTTATATAAAGGATACAAATTTCATGTATTTCATTTATACAGATTTAAGATACCAAGTATGAGGTTTTACTAGCCTGAACTGAGTAATAGCAAAGATGGGATTGGTTTAAATTCACTTATGGTTTTTAACCAGAATGATTTTTTTTATTGTACCAAAGATTATTTCTTCAACTTGTAAAAAATTATTTGTGTGAATGTGAGAGAAACTTGAAAAGTGTAAAGATGCAAACTGCTAACAGTTTAGAAATATGTACCCTTAATTAAGAACACATGTTTTAGCATCAGTAGCGATGCCTGCGTCCCGTCTCACGCCTGAGTTCAATTGCTGGCTCTGGCTCCTGACTCCAGCTTCCTGCTAATGAAGACCCTGCTAGGCAGTGGTGATGGTTCAAGTCAGTGGGTTCCTGTCCCTCGTATGGTATACCTGAATTGATCGCCTGACTCTGGCTTTGGTCCCAGTCCCAGCTAGGGGCTGTTAAGGGCATTTGGGGGAGTGAGCCAGATGATGGGATATGTCTGTGTCTCTCTGCGCCTCTCAAATAAGCAAAATAAAAATAAATAAATAAATGAAATGCATGTTTTAATTTCCTGTTACAACTTTTCCTAGGGCAGAAAGGCTGGGACAGTTCAGTGCTGGTGTCAGGAAACTTTGTTTGCACTTTGGCCTTAGAGCATTACCTAATGGAAAGCACACCTCCATAGGAACGTGGTAGAGAATTTCTGCTGACAAAGGAAATCTGCCCAGAGCAGCTCCTATATATTTGTCTTGTTTGCTTTAGATAGATAGGCTTTCTGCATTTTTTGTGTGTCTCATGGATGGATGGTGGCCGTATTGGGGTTGGCTATGAATTCCAGTTTTTTTCTTTCCCTTCACCTTTAAGAAAATTTTTAATGGAAAATTTCAAACTATACAAAGTAGAATAATACAGTGAATCCTCTGTCCCCTGTTGCTCTTCCCTCCCCCAGAGTATTTTTACAGAAAACTCCAGACAGCATGTCATTTCACCTACAAATATAAAGTTGGGTATTTAGGGGCTGGTGTTGTGGCACACTTGCGATGCTGGCATCACATATGTGAACAGCAGTTCAAATCCTGCCTGCTTGACTTCCAGTCCAGCTTCCTGCTAATGCACCTGGAAAGGCAGCAGGTGTGCCCTAAGTACTTGAACCCCTGCCACCCACTTGGGAGAGCCCGATGGAGTTCCCTGACTGCTGGCTTCAGCCTAGCCCAATCCTAGCCATTGCAGCCATTTGTGGGAGCGGGCTAGAGGATAGAAAATTCTCTGTCTCTCTGTTACTCTGCCTTTTCAAGTAGATGAAAATAAATAGGGGCCTACACTATGGTATAGTGGGTTAAGCATCTGCCATGGGCACTGGCATCCCATATGGGTGCCAGTTCTAGTCTTGACTGCTCCACTTCTGATCCAGCTCTCTGCCGATGGCCTGGGAAAACAGTGCAGTATGGCCCAAGTGCTTGGGTCCCTGCACCTTCCTGGAAGACCCAGAAGAAGCTCCTGGCTCCTGGCTTCAGATCAGCCCAGCTCCAGCCATTGTGGCCATTTGGGGACTGAACCAGTGGATGGAAGACCTCTCTCTCTAGACCTCTCTCTCTGTGTCTGTAACTCTGCCTCTTAAGTGAAATAAATGAATCTTTAAAAAAAGAAAGTAAGTATTCTAAAAATTATTTGTTTATTTTGAAAGGCAGAGAGCAAGCTCCTGTCATGGCTGCAACAACCAGTGTTAAGTGTTACCTTTATTAATAATTTTAATGTTAATATTTCAGGGGTCTTTGCCTTCTATTGAGATAAGAATTCTGAATATTGGCTCGAATAAAACAGGCAATATGGTAAGGTTTTAGCATTTATTTAGTGAGAAACATACACAGGAAGGTGAGGGCTTTATTTAAGGGAGAAAGGAGTCTGGAAGCGTGAGCTGAATCCATACCAGGCCGAGAGTAGGCCCAGAGCCACATGGGAAAAATCGAACCACGTGGAGCAAAGCATGCGGTTAGGAGTAGCCACAGGTAGTGTAGTGGTCAGGCAGCAAAGCAGAGAGGGGACGGCCAGAAGGACAACAAGGGAGGTTCCCAGGGTGCTCTACACCTTGATCCAATTCCAAAAGGGGAGTGGTCACGTAACCCGTAACCAATCAACAGGTGGGCATATACAGGAAGGGGTGTGAGATCACACAATGGGCAGGAGGGAGATGTGGTTTTCCAGCTCATGAATCTAATTAATTTAATCCTGTCTGCCTGCCCATATCACCAGGGCTGGACCATGTTGGAGCCAGGAACTAGGCACTCTGTCCAGGTCTCTCATGTGGTTAACAGGAACCCAAATACATGAGCCATCACCTGTTGCCTCCTAGGATGCACATTTACAGGAAACTGGAATCAGGAGTAGAGCTGAGACTTGAACTCAAGCATCTCAATATGGGATACAGGCATCCCAAGTGTCAAAAAAAGCTTTAAAGGGGTGTGTGTGTGTGTGTGTGTGTGTGTTGTATGTGAACACTGCACCAAATGCCTGCCTTTAAAAGGTTTCATAGGAACACATTTTAAGTTAGAGTAATGTCTCAGGATTATCATGAATCTGTGAATGGTTTTATCCGCATTGAGGCTTGCTCCATTAACCAAGGGAAATAAAAGTTCCAGAATTACTTGGTTGAGGTTTATAGGTCATGGTAAAGGCAACTTGATATAGATCATTTTTCTCCTTATTGTTATCCTTATATTTTTCCTGTAACCCTAGGTGGCTGTCATCTACGTATCAATAGGAATATTTAGCCTTATGTAGTGATTCTGGTTGTTAGAGTCTATACTTTTTAATTTGCATATACTAATTTATGTTATTATCATCCCTGTTTTACAGATGAGGAAACTGAGGTAGGGGAATATGTGGCAAAAGCCAAGATTTGGACCCCGACAGTTTGATTGTACTTCTGTGCTCTCGCAGGAGGAGACGGTAGATTAGTCTCTTATTACTAGAAAAATACCTCAGGTGTACTGTCATGCTAGCCTTGGAGGATAATCTATCTGTATCAGCATGCAAATAATCTCTATATATACTTATTTTTTAAAGATTTATTTATTTATTTGAAAGTCAGAGTTACAGAGAGGCAGACGCAGAGAGAGAGGTCTTCCATCTGCTGGTTCACTCCCCAGATGGCTGCAACGGCTACAGTGGAGCTGCACCGATCCGAAGCCAGGAGCCAGGAGCTTCCTCCAGGTCTCCCACCGGGGTGCAGGGGCCCAAGGACTTGGACCATCTTCTACTGTTTTCCCAGGCCATAGCAGAGAGCTGCATCAGAGGTGAAACAGCTAGGACTTGAACCAGCGCCCAAATGAGATGCCGGCACTGCAGGTGGTGGCTTTACCTGCTAAGCAACACTGCTGGTCCCTCTACATATATACTTATTTTGTGTGTGTGTGTGTGTGTGTGTGTGTGTGTGTGTGTGTGTTTGTATGTGTATGTGTAGACACGCACACCCCTCTAAAAACTTTCTGTGATGTCTTAATTTGACCTTAGACTATGGAAACAGACCCAGGTGGAGGCATTGTCGTCTCAGCTAGGATCTTTGAAGTCAGAATAGATTGGGAAGGTCGAAAGACAGCTTGAGGTCACAGTTCCACCTTGGCCACAACCCTGGCCTTTGGACCTTATTTGCCTTAAAGTTAAAGCTGCTTATTCTTTAAATACCCACCCAGATAGGTCTTTGCGACACAATTTCAGTCCATTTTTGGAGCTGAAAGCTATATAGTTAGTATCTAATACCTTAAAACCATTTTTAAAATTCCCTAGATCATAATAGCAGCCACAGATCTCTGATTACAGAACCCCAGAGTCAGAATCTACTGAAGAGACTATCATGTTCCAAGTTCGTCTCCATGCTGTCTTTGCTTAGCGATTTTTTTTCAGTTGAAGGAGTATATCTCATATCAAACTGTTGAATAATTCTGTTCCCTTCTTTTTGTACTTCATTCTGTTTTTACTTTAGCAAGTGAAGTTACCTTTTCTACTAAATGTTGGTTCAGATGGGAATAGTGAATAATTTGACAGAAAAGTCGCTACTTCTCCTAAGTTTCTGTATTTGAATTGCGCTTGCTTTGTATTGTTCTGATAAGCAGTTAATCTGTGTGGACCAGAAAATTACTAGATCCTCAAGAATCTGAACACTGTATTAACAGGTCGGGTGGTTGAGCCACAGTTGGGTGTTGTTGATAAGGGATAAACATTATGGAAAAAGATGAGGAAGCTTCCTGAGGTCTGGGGTTGAGGGAGATGGGGTGATCTGATGTCTTTGAGTCTGTTTGAAGCTTCAGGCTGTGTGTGCCTGTAATAAAATTTAAGAGGAAGTGTTTGATTCTCTAGGTGTAATGGTGGGCAAGGGCTTAAAGACAATGCATTTGCTAAATTTTGTGTATAGATTCAAATATTGACACTATATGTGGTTTTGGTAATCATTATTGCAGGGTTAATTTTCCCCAAATATAGAAAATTTCTTCAAGTACTAACGTGTAAAGATGTTTGTGCCTTCCGACAGAAACAGATTTCCTGAATCATCTTCTTGACTTCTGTGCAGTCTTTCCTTTTCAGTAACTTTTGCTTGAAGAAAAAAAATGAATGTATGGGGCTGGTGCTGTGGCGTAGCTGGTAAAGCTATCGCATGCAGTGCTGGCATCCCATATGGGCGCTGATTCAAGTCCCAGCTGCTCCACTTCCAACCCAGCTCTCTGCTATGGCCTGGGAAAGCAGTAGAAGATGGCCCAAGTCCTTGGGCCCCTGTTCTCATGTGGGAAGAACTGGAAGAAGCTCCTGGCTCCTGGCTTTGGATCTGCACAGCTCCAGCTGTTGTGGCCAGTTGGGGAGTGAACCAGCGGATGGAAGACCTCTCTCTCTCTCTGCCTTGCCTTCTCTCTCTCTGTGTAATTCTGACTTTCAAATAAATAAATAAATCTCTAAAAAAAGAATTTTTTTTCTGTATGTTAAAACACAGATTTACCTAGAGAATGAAAAACTCAATAAAACAGAGAACATGTTACTGTTTTTGCAGAAGGATTCATTTTCCGGTTATTTTCCCCACTGCTTGGTTTATAGTTGTAGGTACTGAGGTCATAGAATTATAGGATTTAGGGGCATAGAATCTTCAGGGAGGCATCTTTTCAAATTTTTTTTTAAACCCATGCTTTAATGGTGGAAGAAGTAGAATCGGGTATCATTGGTGAATGCCCTGCACGTCTCCTCATGTTGTTGCTGAGGTGAGCAGCTCATCAGAGATAGGACAAACCATAAAACGAGAGGGTGGGACTTGAGAAATGGTTGGATTTCAGGTAATCGAAATGCAAGATGAATATTCTGTTGGATATATAAGTAACGCAATTCTAGGCATGTTTGGGAAAGCAAGCTAACAATGACTTGCGTTTGTGTGGGTTTTTGTCTGATAGGGTCAGTTCCATTGCGGTTTCAAATGGTGCAAGAGGTTGGCTCCCATCGGGCTGTAGAGTGGGCCCTTGTGTTACCAGTTCCTGAGGCCGTCACAACTGCAGCAGTGGAGTTGGAGGTTCACCTGGTGTGCAGGACTGAACCACAGCAGTTGCATGCATGACAAAAATGTGCTGTTTCTTTTCACCAAGTTAAGGGTGCTTGTATAAATACTGTTTACTGGCCATCTGTAGACTCCTTTTTTGGTTCTTATGGCTTTCAGATTGCTTATTGAAAAAAATATTTTATTTATTTATTTGAGAGGTAGAGTTACAGACAGTGAGAGGGAGAGACAGAAAGGTCTTCCTTCCCTTGGTTCACTCCCCAAATGGTCTCCATGGCCGGAGCTGTGCCCATCCGAAGCCAGGAACCAGGTGCTTCTTCCCGGTCTCTCACACAGGTGCAGGGGCCCAAGGACCTGGGCCATCCTCCACTGCCTTCCCGGGCCACAGCAGAGAGCTGGACTGGAAGTGGAACAGCCGGGACTAGAACTGGCGCCCATATGGGATGCCAGTGCCACAGGCAGTGGATTAACCTACTGTGCCATGGCACTGGCCTCCAGATTGCTTATTAATAAGACAAGTTGAACAGCTACATCATATATAAATAATAATTCTGTATTATATTTCCAGTTTAAATGAGAAACTTTCCTCATATTCTGTAAAATGTTGACAGCAGTGGTGACTGAGGGCATTCTTTTTTTTTTATTTTTTTTTTATTTTTTTATTTTTTTGACAGGCAGAGTGGACAGTGAGAGAGAGAGACAGAGAGAAAGGTCTTCCTTTGCCGTTGGTTCACCCTCCAATGGCCGCCGCGGCCAGCGCGCTGCGGCCGGCGCACCGCGCTGATCCGATGGCAGGAGCCAGGTGCTTTTCCTGGTCTCCCATGGGGTGCAGGGCCCAAGCACCTGGGCCATCCTCCACTGCACTCCCTGGCCACAGCAGAGGGCTGGCCTGGAAGAGGGGCAACCGGGACAGAATCCGGCGCCCCGACCGGGACTAGAACCCGGTGTGCCGGCGCCGCTAGTCGGAGGATTAGCCTAGTGAGCCGCGGCGCCGGCCTGAGGGCATTCTTATTCTCAGCTTCTTAATGGGAGTGCCTTTGGCGCTCAGAATACAGTCAGATTTGGTTTCAGGTGGTTATGATAAAGTACTGTATTCAGCTTTGACTTTGCACATTAAGGATGAAGAAGGTTCCAGAGACAGCAGAAAATATGTGGGTGACTAAATAACACCTGAATGGAGAATATGTTTCTAGAGAAGAAAAATTGGGTGATAATTTCCCCCATGGATAAGTAGGATCTGTGCTGGCAATTTAAAACTTCCAAATCACCTTTGAAATGAAAAAAAGCCTAATTTTTTTCTTTGTAAATTCTTCACTGAACAATAACAGAGAAATGTGCATAAAACTTTAAATTCAGGAGAACAGCAGATCTGCTGTTTGCACTTTGAGTGATGGGGGCTTTACTTCACTGGTATGTGTATGTAGGTGTGAGACCCACTATTGCTTGTCCTGCGGTTGTGAGGCAGGAAGCCAGTTGGTGGGCTGTGTGTTGCAGTACCCTCACCTGAGCTGGTTTGCTATCGGTCCGAGCACCCTCCCTGAATAGTGAGATGCAGAGTGAGCTCCCCGGCTTTCTTGGCTTTGCTTCCAGTCCTTGCTTATCCTGTGTGCTTTGTGAAACAGATTCTTCCTACTTTCAGGGACATAGGGGTAAGGTCTCTTGTGTAGCTCCTAGATTTTGTTTTTTAAAGCTTAGGTCTTCGTTGTTCTTTTATGTTTCACTTTGTTTCTTTTTGCATTGTGTCCCGTCTTCAATCACTGATTCACAAATATTTTATCATTTTGATCTTAATTCCAATTTGAAATTTTGAAATTTTAGCTCACCCCTTTCACTTGGTCTGGGTATTTCTAATAATTTTTTTTTTTTAAGATTTCATTTATTTACTTGAGAGGTAGAGTTACAGACAGAGATAAGGGGAGATACAGAGAGAAAGGTCTTCTATCCATTGGTTCACTCCCCAGATGGCAACGGCTGGAGCTGAGCTAATTCAAAGTCAGGAGCCAGGAGCTTCCTCTGGGTCTCCCACACGGATGCAGGGCCCCAAGCACTTGAGCCATCTTCCACTGCTTTCCCAGGCCACAGCAGAGAGCTGGATAGGAAGAGGAGCAGCTGGGACGTGAACTGGCACCATAAAGGATTCCGGTGTTGCAGGTAGAGGCTTAGCCCACCCTGCCACAGTGCCGGCCCAGTTCTGGGTATTTTTGTGCTTTAATCAAGATAATCTGCAATTCTATGTTTTCCTGATTAGGGTTGTCCTGTAGTATTCATAATACAGGCTAAAAATCACTGAATTCGAGAACTTGGGTAGTATAAGGGGAGGTATTCCAATGTCAAGATTATATCATTAACACATATTTATAGAACACCTTCTGTGTGCCAGGCACTGTACAGAGAAGTAGTATACAGTGGCAGATGTGATGTTGTCTCCATCTTCATATAATTTAGAATGTGATGAAATGTCTAATCATCCAGACTGATGATAGGATCAATCAAAGAATTTGTCCCTAAGGTCAAGCCCCGGGAAGGGAGATGGTACTCCCCATCTGCCAGCTATTGGTTTTTTGGAAATTATTGGCAATCATTCTGCCCAAATTTCACTACTTGGCAACATGTAATTTAGCCTGATTCTACTATTAACTTTGATTCATGAGCTGTGTATCATAATATGCAGCCTCTTCTTGATTTCCAACATGCTTAAAAAAATGATGATCCCAATTTCCATTTCACATCACCTCTTAAAAAACACCAAGTTTTATTGTAATAAAATTAAGACAATGAAGAGCTCATTTCAATGTGTTGGACTGATGTTTGACCAAATTTATGTGGCATGATCAACTTAAATAATGCTTTCTATTTTTTTTTAAGATTTATTTATTTATTTGAAAGTCATAGAGAGAAGCAGAGAGATCTTCCGTCTGCTAGTTCACTCCCCAGATGCCTACAACGGCCAGGGCTGGGCCAGGCCGAAGCCAGAAGCTTCTTCCAGGTCTCCCACATGGGTGGCAGAGGCCCAAGCACTTGGGCCATCTTCTGCTGCTTTCCCAGGCCATTAGCAGGGAGTAAGATCGGAAGTGGAGCAGCCAGGACACAAACCAGTGCCGCTAGTGGATGCCAGCTTTGCAGTTTGTTTTACTGTGTATGTCAGAGCAATTTCATGTTAACCAGTGATGATGTTTTGACTGCCTTTAGTATTTAACAAATACATAAGCAGAAACTCTCCAGCTGAATACATCTGAGAGAAATTTTTTAACTCTTCCAGCGTTAGAAAGATTTGTATTCTGGGCTCATATCTAAGCGCTGCCATTTATTAACTTTGGATAACTTGGACAAATTATTTATGCTCTAGATGCCAAAAGAAGACCACTTTTCCTAGGCTGGGGTTCAGATTTCATTGGAAAAGTGTGCTTGTAGTCCATTGGGTGGCATACAAGTTCTCTGGGTTGCCTGGTCCAGAGCTAGTACACAGTTGTGGGGAAAACAGGAAATAGCTCTCTTGGGACATCATACTGGGCTGGTGGATATGTGGGCAAAAGGAGTTGGGGTGCTGCTGTGGTTTCTAAGCCTGGCGTACACAGTGTCCACACTGGGAAGGGCACAGGAAACAACTGTCCAAAGTACGGATGAGGCAAGTCCAGTGGGCAAGCGTACAGAGGGAGCTGGTGTGCCACTGCAGACACAATACATGAAGGGCATGGTGTCTCTGTTGGGAGAGTTGCAGGAAACTGTCCTTTTGGGGTGCAAGCAGCAGAGCTGATTAGGATGCCATTGTGTGCATGAGGCCTGGAGTCCCTGTTGTGTGCGTCTGGAGGATCTGACCAGAAGGTGCTTACCAAGCCTGAACTGCAGCTGTGTGGTTGCTGAGGGATCATGTGCTCTGGGCATGTGACAGGTGGGACACCAATCAGAAGTCCCCACATACCCACCAGCCACTGGGAGCAAGAGCAGGGACAGATTCCCTTCCTCCTGCCATGGCCCTCCAGCGCCCTCTGGTGACGAAGCCTGGCATTGCTGTCTGTAAATGAGAAATACAATCCATTTTCCCAGAGTTGGCAGTGAAGAATGGGCTTAGAGTTGAAAGGCGATAAATTGATAACTGACACAGAAGCTGGACACAAGAGCGTGTACTGTGTAATTCTACTTTTATAAGGTGCAGGATGTGGCCGGCGCTGTGGCGCAATGGGTTAACGCCCTGGCCTGAAGTGCTGGCATCCCATATGGGCGCCAGTTCGAGACCTGGCTGCTCTACTTCCTGTCCAGTTCTCTGCTATGGCCCGGGAAAGCAGTAGAAGATGGCCCAAGTCCTTGGACCCCTGCACCCACATGGGAGACTGGGAAGAAGCTCCTGGCTCCTGGCTTCGGATTGGCACAGCTCCAGCTGTTGCGGCCATCTGGGGAGTGAACCATCAGATGGAAGACCTCTCTCTCTCTCTCTCTCTCTCTCTCTCTCTGCATCTGCCTCTCTGTAACTCTGACTTTCAAATAAATAAATAAATCTTAAAAAAAAAAATAAGGTGCAGGAACAGGCTAAACTCAGGTTACTGGTTATCTTGGGAGAAAAGAAGTAGTGACCAGAAAGGAGCTTGGAGGTGGCTTTCTCTGCGAATAACATTTGAAGAGCTGTGCTTTTTAAAATATGGCATTATTTGAGTTAGAAAGTAAAACTGGAGGTGGGGCACTTGGCACACTTCTTTTTTATTTATTTATTTTAAGGGAAAGGGTTTACTGGGGGAAACTCAACAGGCAAGAGGGAAGGGGCGAAGAAGGAAAAAACAGGAGAGTGTGAGAGAGAGAGAGATCAAGAGAGCCACATGGTCGGGAACGGGTTCTCTTAAACCTTTGCCAGGAGAACAGGCAGGTGCAGTGTTTAAGTCACCACTTGGGACACCCACATGCTTCCATTCCAACTTCTTGCTAATGTGCACCCTGGGAGGTAGAAGGTGAAGGCTCAAGAACTTGGGTCCCTGTCACCCATGTGAGAGACAAAGATGGAGTTCCAGACTTCTGGCTTCAGCTTGGCCCAGACCTGGCTATTTCAGCCATTTATTGAGTGAGCCAGAGGATGGAAGATCGATCTCTCTCTCTCTCTCTCTCTGCCTTTCAAATAAAAATGAAAAAAAAATTTTTAAAGAAATAAAAACTTAAAAACAGGATCCAGTCTAGTATAGGAGAAATACAAAATAATCCAGAATATCTCAGACATTTTTTAAAAAAGATTATTTATTTGAAAGGCAGAGAGACAGGATCAGGAGAACTGGGACTCAACCTAGGCACTCCAGTATGGGGTACTGGCATTCCAAGTACCTCTTAAGCACTACACCAAATACACACTGTTTAAAAAAATTATTATTATTTTTACAGGCAGAGTGGACAGTGAGAGAGAGAGACAGAGAGAAAGGTCTTCCTTTGCCGTTGGTTCACCCTCCAATGGCCGCCACAGCCGGCGCTCTGCGGCCAGCACACCGTGCTGATCCGAAGGCAGGAGCCAGGTACTTCTCCTGGTCTCCCATGGGGTGCAGGGCCCAAGCACTTGGGCCATCCTCCACTGCACTCCCGGGCCACAGCAGAGAGCTGGCCTGGAAGAGGGGCAACCGGGACAGAATCTGGCGCCCCGACCGGGACTAGAACCCGGTGTGCCGGCGCCGCAAGGCGGAGGATTAGCCTAGTGAGCCGCGGCGCCGGCCTAAAAAAATTTTTTAAAAAACATTTGAGGATTATCTAAATATCCAAAAATGTCTAATTCATTCAACAAAAATACTAATTGTCAGACTTTCTTTTGAGATCAAATTGTTCTGAGAACTTACATAGAGCATCTTATACTTCTTTTGCTATTGTTCTTACCAAACGTTTGAATCAGAGCCTGGAATCAAACCCAGGTGCCAGTGGCCTAACCAGGGTCTTAACTGCTTTGCCAAATATTTGCCCCATGTAAGCTTGTTTATGGTTTCCCAGATACCTTTGTTTTTAGTCTAAATCATCACTCTTCTTTTTTGCAAGTATTATTTTTGCCTTTATATCATTCTTCTTAAAGCAGCTGACAAATCCCCCTTTTCCTAAGAGATTTGGAAGCTCGCAGTAATTCCCATAGAGGAGTTAATGTAATGGGAACCATGGACTTTGGTTCGTGAACCGTTCGTGATAGGAATGACTCAATATGTGGCTTTTAAAAGCTACAAGCCCCAAGCAGCTTGGTCCTGTGGTTTGTCAAGGAGTAGGTAACGTTGGGGACAGAATCCAGGGAAATCTGCCCTGGATACCTAGGGGGATGGATATGGAATCCAAAAGGAAGTCAGATTCACAGAAATCAAATATTGCTAGATTGCTGGGAAACTTTGGCATTACACTGTGGGTAGTATTTAAGAGTGAATTTTAAAGTGAACCAGCTGCTGAAAACTCAGTGTTCTTAAATTGAATTAAAGTGATTAACAGCAGTAGACTTGAAATTAACTACTTCTGTGTACAGAGTTTGATATCTCTAAATAGGGTAAGAGGTTCTTTTGTGCTTGGAATGGCTGGTGGAATTCTTACATGATTTGCCCAAGGGAAGAGTTACTAGAGGCCGGCGCCGCGGCTCAATAGGCTAATCCTCCACCTAGCAGCGCCGGCACACCGGGTTCTAGTCCCGGTCGGGGCGCCGGATTCTGTCCCGGTTGCCCCTCTTCCAGGCCAGCTCTCTGCTGTGGCCCGGGAGTGCAGTGGAGGATGGCCCAAGTGCTTGGGCCCTGCACCCGCATGGGAGACCAGGAGAAGCACCTGGCTCCCAGCTTCGGATCAGCGCGGTGCACTGGCCTCAGAGCGCCAGCCGTGGCGGCCATTGGAGGGTGAACCAACAGCAAAGGAAGACCTTTCTCTCTGTCTCTCTCTCTCACTATCCACTCTGCCTGTCCAAAAAAAAAAAAAAAAAAAAAAAAAAAACAACTAGAGTTACTAGAAACATATAACACAGAACAAGAACCTAAAATACTTCCCTTATAAAAATTGTTTTCTCTCTTTTTTTTTTTTTATCTCAAGTCATTTGAAGGTACAGAAAATAGTATGAGTGGTGAGACTAGCTAGTGGTCCTTTCATTGCATAATTTCAGTCTATGTACTTGCCCATCCCGTGTGTGTGTGCTTAGTGTATACTTGGCCTGTCCTAGGTTTGGGGGACCCAAAGAGAATTGGATGCTGTTGCTGGGCCCTCCGGAGTGTTTGTTTCATGTTCCTCCCTTCCAAGGTTGCCTTTGTCACAAGTCTGTGATGTGACACTTAGCTTTGTCACTAATCTCTTAAGATTCTGTTAAGCCATTAAGAACTGATGCTTGGATTTCATATCAAGCCTAATGAGAGCATTTTCTGACTTTTATTTACTCCATTTTATTATGAGTCTGGGCTTTTATGGCCACCAGTAGGGAGCTTCATTTTCAAATTTAGCATCTTGAGCACAGGGGACCAATGATTAAAGATGAATCTCATTCTGCACTTGTATTCCAGAGTGGCTGTTTGGAAGTTTTCTCTCCTCCAAACTGATCATCTGTGAGAGTAATACATATTTTCCATGAACTTATTGAAGACCCCTCGTATATCTAAGAAAATCTTAAATTATGGCCCCCATAATTGGTTCTCGCTGCTTGGTCTGATGAGAGAAGGAAGCATTGGAGCAAGTAATAAAACTATAATGCATTATAAACGAAAGAATGATGTTTATTAAGTTATATTTATATGCTTAAGTGATTGTGTTTTGATCTGAGAATTGACACCATTGACTACAAACTAACAGCCTCTTTTTGGTGCTTTCTTGCTCATTCTGGGAATGAATTCTGCATTTAGTATAGTACAGTCATATTCAGAGAACCAGGCCATGTTGTTGTGTGTCTGGACTTGAGTTCCTGTTGCCAACCTTGTGCCTCACACCTACCCAGAGCTGTCTTTCTTTGCTCTTGCAAGGTAAACTTTTTAGATACATCTCATCATGGAGCGTCTTGCCTTGTGTATTCCCCCAGTTTTGCATTTATGTCTGTTCTGTCTTTCTTTTAGGTGTCAAAGAAGGAGAAATTGGGAGTGGGAGAGGATTAAGATTTGTTTCTGGTCTTTTAAAAGTCTAGAGTTTTGGCTGGCGCTGTGGCTCACTAGGCTAATCCTCCAGCTAGCGGCACCAGCACACCGGGTTCTAGTCCCGGTCAGAGCGCCAGATTCTGTCCTGGTTGCCCCTCTTCCAGGCCAGCTCTCTGCTGTGGCCAGGGAGTGGAGGATGGCCCAAGTGCTTGGGCCCTGCACCCCATGGGAGACCAGAAGTACCTGGCTCCTGCCATTGGATCAGCGCGGTGCGCCGGCTGCAGTGCGCCGGCTGCGGCGGCTATTGGAGGGTGAACCAACGGCAAAAGGAAGACCTTTCTTTCTTTTTTTTTTTTTTTTATCTTTTAGTTAATGAATATAAATTTCCAAAGTACGACTCATGGGTTACAATGGCTTCCCCCCCCATACCGTCCCTCCCACCCACAACCCTCCCCTTTCCCACTCCCTCTCCCCTTCCATTCACATCAAGATTCATTTTTGATTATCTTAATATACAGAAGATCAGCTTAGTATACCTTAAGTAAGGATTTCAACAGTTTGCTCCCACACAGAAACATAAAGTGAAAAATAATAGATGATTTTTTTTAAATGATGATGAAATCAGATCAGACCTATTGTCATGTTTAATCCCAGTGAGAGTCAAGTTGGGAATTGATAATTTCTTTTTTTTTTTTTTTTTTTTACAGAAGATCAGTTTAGTGTACATTAAGTAAAGATTCCCATCGTTTGCACCCCCATAGAAACACAAAGTGAAATATACTGTTTGAGTACTCGTTATAGCATTAAGCCTCAGTGTACAGCACATTAAGGACAGAGATCCTACATGAGGAGTAAGTGCACAGTGACTCCTGTTGTTGACTTTACAAATTGACACTCCTGTTTATGGCATCAATAATCTCCCTATGCACCAGTCATGAGTTTCCAAGGCTATGGAAGCCCCTTGAGTTCTCCGACTCTTATCTTGTTTAGACAAGGTCATAGTCAAAGTGGAGGTTCTCTCCTCCCTTCAGAGAAAGGCACCTCCCTCTTTGAAGACCTGTTCTAGGAAGACCTTTCTTTCTGTCTCTCTCTCTCACTGTCCACTCTGCCTGTCAAAAAAAAAGTAGAGTTTTAGAAACATTTCTCAGGTTTCTATTTTAAAAAACCTCTTAGGGGCTGGCATTGTGGCATAGAAGGATAAAGCTGCTGCCTGCAGTGCCAGCATCCCATGTGGGCACTGATTCAAATCCTGGCTGCTCCTCTTCCAATCCCGCTCTCTGATGTGGCCTGAGTAAGCTGTGGACGATAGCCCAGCTGCTTGGGTCCCAGCACCCACATAGGAGACCTGGAAGAAGCTCCTGGCTCCTAGTTTCGGATCTGCCCAGCTCTTGCCATTACAGCCATTTTGGGGGTGAACCAAAGGATGGAAGATCTTTCTCTCTGTCTCCCCCTCTCTGTAGCTCTGCCTCTCAAATAAATAGAGATAAATAAATCTTTTGTAAAAAAAAATAGACGCAGTAAAAATATTTTAAAAATTGAAAAGCCTCTTAGTCACTAGTGTAGGAGGTGCCAGAGCTGAAGGCTTTTAGGAGGCCGAAGTGACTGTAGAATCCGCGTGCGTGCAGCAGCCTCCAGGTTTGCAGGGGCGATTGGTTGAGGTGTGGAAGCAGGCTTCAGGTCTTTCCCCATAGGACCTGCATAAGGAAATTTGTGTCAGATTCAGGATGCTTTATGTGTCTTTTCTTTTAAAAGGGGGGGAAAACTCTGTAGAAAAGCATTGAATTTATAAACATTTTTACTTTAATAAAATAGTTATAGAAATGGGGAAAAAAACATCTTTTTGGTGCTAGGAACTGCACAGATGTAGTTGAGAAGATGTTTTCTGATTGCACATGGGCTTGCCACTGGGCTGGCCCTTCTCTTGCCTGTAGAATGAAGAGAGCTGGGCTTGGGAGCCTGCACGTAGGTGATTTTTCTTGTGCTATTTATCTCAAGTAGAAACTCTTCTCTCTTGTGTGTTGTCTGTGTTTTGGTTTCTGTTAACACATTTACACTGTTTCCTGCTGTCTTGTATAGCTATCAGATAGATTTTGCTTCTTACCATAAATTGCTCCAAAACAATTCTGTGTAACAATGCAGAATTCAGATGGAAGGCTTTCTGAATATAAACAGAATCACTTACTGTCAGATCCCTCAAGGTTTTACTTGTGTTTATCATGTGAATCACTTGTATGAATTCTTTTCTTCCCTTGTGTGTAGTTCCAGCTGAAGGGTCCTCCGTCCTGTCTCAGAGGTGTGGGAAGGCCCTTGGGTGGGAGGGCCTTTTGTTTCATCAAGCTGTTTTCATTGCTTCCTCTTTGCAGATTGAAATCCTCCTCTGCACAGCCGTGCCCTTTTTGCCATGTGGACTCTCCCCCACTCCCCTCCCCCTTTTTTTTAAGATTTATTTTATTTATTTGAAAGACAAAATTACAGAGAATGGTAGAGACAGAGAGAGGTCTTCCATCACTGGTTCACTCCCCAAATGGCCACAACGGCCAGAGCAGAGCTGATCTGAAGCCAGGAGCCAGGATCTTCTTCCCACATGGGTGCAGGGGCCCAAAGACTTGGGCCATCTTCCACTGCTTTCCCAGGTGCATTAGCAGGGAGCTGGATCGGAAGAGGAGCAGTCAGGATTTGAACTGGTGCCCATATGGGATGCTGGCGCTGCAGGCCAGGGTTTTAACCCTCTGTGCCACAGTGCTGGCCCCGTATTATTCTCCCTTTTTTCCTCTGTATAAATTCTCTCAAACTAATGTGGATTTCTAGCTATGTGAAATCACAGCTGGCTGGTGCCGCGGCTCAATAGGCTAATCCTCCGCCTAGCGGCGCCGGCACACCGGGTTCTAGTCCCGGTCGGGGCGCCGGATTCTGTCCCGGTTGCCCCTCTTCCAGGCCAGCCCTCTGCTGTGGCCAGGGAGTGCAGTGGAGGATGGCCCAGGTGCTTGGGCCCTGCACCCCATGGGAGACCAGGAAAAGCACCTGGCTCCTGGCTCCTGCCATCGGATCAGCGCGGTGCGCCGGCTGCAGCGCGCTGGCCGCGGCGGCCATTGGAGGGTGAACCAACGGCAAAGGAAGACCTTTTTCTCTGTCTCTCTCTCTCACTGTCTACTCTGCCTATCAAAAAATTAAAAAAAAAAAAAAATCACAGCTTTCAGTTTTTGTCTCCAAAATGTCCTTTCAGTGAAATCATACAGTTTAAAGTTCTCTCCATTTGGCTTCTCCACGTTGCAAGTATCAGTTCATTCTTCTTGATAACTGTGATTTGAAGGTACCTCTCCAGTAGTTTCTCAGATTAAAATATTTGAAGTTGTGAAGAGTGTGTATGTATGTGTGTGTCTTTTTATGCTTTCTTGGAAAACACAAAGAGAAAATACCTACAAAGTAATTTTTGTGCCCCAAGCATACATATTTAAGCTATTTCGCAATGTGTTCTCAATTTGTTGTTGACAAAATAACTATTTTTAACCCATGTAGCAGCCTGCTATGATTGGTTTTTGTGCCCATTCTACCAGTGGAGAAGCAGAGTCCCAGGGAGACTGAATGAATCGCCTGTTATCCAGAGCTTGTGTTCACTCCCAAGTCTTACAGGAATTAACTGTTCAGCCACCAAAGGCATTACGGTGTAATGTGTCAAAAGGTGTTGTGCTGCTGGTGAGGCCTCCTGAGACTGAGCGTCAAGGGTCACCTGTGAGACCCTTTTGTCTTCCCACCTGAGATTATCACTTAACTTTTCAGGGCCCTGAACCTGGAGCGAGCTTGGCCGTCGAGAGACTGACATTTCCCTCCCGTGTTCACAGATGTGTTTGCTCGTGATCTGGGTTGGTTGGCATCCTGGCATAGGGTCTGACGACAACAGAAAAGTACTGTCAGGTTTTACCCCGTAATGTGGTATGTGATAGCTCTGGGATGCCTGTACATTTGCTTCTCTGCTACCCCTAGTAGTGATTCTTATCAAGCAAGTTAATTTTTATCACCAGATTAGGAGTTAGAAATTATTTTTCTGACTAAAGAGATGAACTGGGATTTGGAGTTGATACTTCACCTCGTCATCTATCTCTTCTTCTATCACTCTTCCTTTCAAATAGATAAGATAAATCTTTTTTTTTTTAAGATTTATTTATTTATCTGAAAGAGTTACAGAGAGGCAGAGGCAGAGAGAGGGCAAGAGAGAGATGGATATAGATAGATCTTCCATCTGCTGGTTCACTCCCTAAATGGCTGCAACAGCCAGGGATGAGCGAGACCAAAGCCAGGAAGCAGGAGCTTCTTCCAGGTCTCCCATGTGGGTGCGGGAGCCCAAGTACTTGGACCATCTTCTGCTGCTTTCCCAGGTACATTAGCAGAGCGCCGGATTGTAAGTGGAACAGCAGGGACTCGAACCAACACCCATATGGGATACTGGCACTGCAGGCCAGAGTTTTAACCTGCTGCTCCACAGCACCAGCCCCAATAAGTTAAATCTTTAAATGTACACACAGACACATGAGGATTTCTCAAAACTGAAAGATCTGAAGGAGTTTCCAGATGGTGAAAGAATCTGCCACGGACCCAGCCTCGTGGAGGAAAATAACCCTGAGGCACATCACGGTGAACCAGTGATTGCACAGCTTTCTGCGGAGGAAGAAGCGTTCCCTGCAAGTGGCCAGGAGTCGGAATGGCTGCGCCTTCAGTTGCAGGTGGTGGACCAGGCCAGGGCAGCAGTGCTCTCCAGTTTCTGAGGAGAACCCACTTCAGCCTGTGATTTGCTTACTTAACCAACCAAGGTAGAATAGGAACTTCCAGACATGAAGATCTGAGAACTTAGCTTTCATTTAGCTAGCTCCTGGAGTTACCAGACAATGAGCGTCACTGAAATGGGAGTGGGGTCGGCTCTGAGAGACAAAGGGACTGAGGCCCCCGGATGGTGAGAGAAGTCCCAGGGAGGAGGGTTTGAAGCATACAGGAGAGAGTGATGGAGAACTGCAGACGTAGTGGCCCACAGGAAGAAGCGGGGTTTAGATTGAGTGGAATTTTACGATTCTGGGGAAGCATTTTGGTATAAGTTAGTGATTCATAGAAAATAACAAATTTTAAAAGGAGGAAATTTATCCTTAAGGAAAAAAAATACCCCTCCCACCTCCATTTTCAGTATGGTATACCTCATGGCTTAGCTGTAAATATAAATACTGGTGATAATTGCCATGTTGGGAAAATAGCACTTCATCTTCCATAGAAGAGGGAGTTTTTGTAAATACAGTTTTACTGAAATTCAGCCCTGCCCATTTGCTTGCACATTGTTTCTGACGGCTTTCACACTACAGGTGAGTTAGTAGTTGCAGCTGAGACCAATAATGGTTTGTAACACCTAAGCTGTTTATTACCTGGCCTTTTAAGCTAAGCAGTAAGGTAAGGATGTTAGGTTGTTGTGGTCGGTGCTGTGGCACAGCGGGTTAACGCGCTGGCATCCCCTATGAACGCTACTTCGAAGTCTGGCTGCTCCACTTCCGATCCAGCTCTCTGCTTATGGCCTGGGAAAGCAGTAGAAGATGGCCCAACTCCGTGGGCTCCTTCAGCTGCTTGGATGACCGGAAGAAGCTCCTGGCTTCAGATAGGCACAGCTTCCGGCCATTGCAGCCAACTGGGGAGTGACCCATCGGATGGAAGTCTCTCTCTCTCTCTCTCTCTCTCTCTCTCTCTCTCTCTCTCTCTCTCTCCCCCCTCTCTGTATAACTCTGCCTTTCAAATAAATAAATCTTTTTTTTTTTTTTTAAAAAAAAAAGGATGCTAGGTTGTGCTGGAGAGGAGCAGACAGAATAGCTATAGATGAGATATTGCCCCTGAGAGGGATGAATCAGCAGTGAGAAGAAATAGAGTCAGTGGACTGTTGTTTTTGCTTTAAGGTTTATATTATTGCATTCATTACTTTGAGAAGGTGTGAATGAAGAATGCTGACTGGTTTAGGAAAACTCAGTAAATGGGAAAGACCAAAAAAAGATCTGAGCAGATCTTTGGCACAGGGGCTTCTGGCTTCCGCCTGGCCTAGCCCTGACTGTTGCAGGCATTTGGGGAGTAAACCAGTGAATGGAAGCTCGCTCTCGCTCACTTGCTCTCTCTCCCTCGCTCTCTCTCCCCCCCCTCTCTCTCCCTCTCTCCCTCTCCCTTGCTGCCTTTCAAATAAACATAAATAAATATAAAATAAAACAAAAAATGTAAAGAGGCGACCAGTTATGATGAAGAATGTGGAAGTCCAAAACCTTTTTGGTAAACATAGCTTTCCCATTATTCACTCCCTTGTTCCACAGGCAATCATTTAAGAGTCCAGATGTCAGGCACTGAGCTCTGTACTGCAGAACAGGTTCCTTCCCAGAAGGTGCTTAGGCACCCAGCAGCTGATGGTACCCACAGACAGCTTGGTGCTTATCAGGAAATGCTGGTAGGGGCACCAGCGCCAAGTCTTGAAGGATAGATTGGATCAGGCAGGAAGGTGGAATGATTTTCCAGGTGAAGGTATAGCCTGAAGAAGACCCGAGTAAGGAGGACGGGTGTCAGCACTGCTCCTGCAGTTTGCTCGTGCAGGGTTCTGTGCTAAAGGAATTTGGTGGTGCTTTTGAAGCACAACACCTCTGAAGGATGGGATCTGATTCTGTTTGTGCTTCAGGACAGAAATGCAGGTCACGGGATGAGGGGAGGAGCCATGGGAAGCATAGAGGCAGTTAGGAGGCTGTTTCAGGCAAAAGTGACAATAAAAATGGGGGGACAAACCAGAGTAGATGTGCGAGAACCAAAAATACTCAGGACTTAGAAAGGTGGGGAAGCCGGCACCACGGCTCACTAGGCTAATCCTCCACCTGCCGCGCCGGCACCCCGATTCTAGTCCCGGTTGGGGTGCCTGATTCTGTCCCCGTTGCTCCTCTTCCAGTCCAGCTCTCTGCTGTGGCCCGGGAGTGCAGTGGAAGATGGCCCAAGTGCTTGGGCCCTGCACCCGCATGGGAGACCAGGAGGAAGCACCTGGCTCCTGGCTTCAGAGCCGGCCATAACAGCCATTTGGGGGTTGAACCAACAGAAAAAGGAAGACCTTTCTCTCTTTCTCACTGTCTAACTCTGCCTGTCAAAAAAAAAGGGGGGGGGGGGAGGAAAGGAATTAAGGGAAGGGAAAAGGAGGGGAGTTATGGGTGGCTGTCAGTTCTGGGCTGGGTAGAAGTGAAGGACACAGGGTGTGTGTGGTGGGTGGGTGTGTGTGTAAAGGTGGTACTGAGTTTGATTTTTAGAAGAGTTGTAAGGCATTTTTTAGGAGGAGTGGGTGCCTTGGAATACCTGATTCGACGTGGCCAGGATACAGTTGGATCTGCCCACTTAGAGCCCAGGGGGAAATGTGCAGTGGTCAGTGTGTACAGCAATGAAGTTTGCGACCTGAAGAGAAAACAGTTTCAAGAAACTAGTACAGGAGGCAGTGGGGATGAAATTTCAGGTGTGTGGAGGATTTGGTAGTGTAGTTACTATTTGAAATAGAGTAAACGTGTTCCTTTGTTGAGAGAAGCAGAGCTGTGGAGAAAGAGGTTTAGTGACAAGGAGAAAGGAGTCTTCCAGTCAGTACGTGTTTATTGAGCACCTACTACAGAATCATGGAGCATGATAGGAGCCAGGCAAAGCTTACCTTCTGCTGTGTGTGTGTGAGGGCACAAGGAACAACTCTGTAACCAAAAGGATTAATGTCAGGGTGTGACAAGTGCAGAGTAGAAAACTGCTTTAGGGTAGAGGATAAGAGGGTGTTGATGGGAGATGGAGGTACTGTTTTCTTTTCTTTTCTTTTTTTTTTCTTTTTTTCTTTTTTTTTTTTTTACTGTTTTGCTGATACCATTTTTTAAGCTTTTATTTAATAAATAAAATGTCATAGGTACAGCTTTAGGAATAAAGCAATTCTTCCCCCAATACCCGTCATTCCACTCCCACTCCTATCCCACCTCCTACTCCTCTCCCATTCCATTCTTCATTAAGATTCATTTTTAATTATCTTTATATACAGAAGACCAACTCTATACTAAGTAAAGATTTCAATAATTTGTACCCACACAGACACACAAAGTACAAAGTACTGTTTGAAGACAAATTTTACTGTTAATTCTCATAGTACAACTCATTAAGGACAGAGGTCCTACATGGGGAGCAACTCCTGTTGTTGATTTAACAATTGACATTCTTATTTATGATGTCAGTGATCACCTGAGGCTCTTGTCATGAACTGCCAAGGCTATGGAAACCTTTTGAATCTATAGAGTCCATCAGTATTTAGATAGGGCCATAGTCCAAGCAGAAGTTCTCTCCTCCCTTCAGAGAAAGGTACCTCCTTCTTTGATGGCCCCTTCTTTCCACCGGGATCTCACAGAGATCCTTCATGTAGGTCATTTCTTGCCACAGTGTCTTGGCTTTCCATGCCTGAAATGCTCTCATGGGCTTTTTAGCCAGATCGGAATACTGTAAAGGCTGATTCTGAGGCCAGAGTGCTGTTTAAGGTGTTTGTCATTCTATCAGTCTGCTATGTGGCCTGCTTCCCATGTTGGATCATTCTCTCCTTTTTAATTCTATCTATTTTATTAGCAGAGAATTGGTCTTATTTATGTGATCCCTTTGACACTTATTGCTATCTATATGATCAGTTACACACTTAAAATGATCACTTTAGCTAGTAAGATAGTATTAGTGCCACCCAGCTTAATGGTATTTGGAGTCCCATGGCAAGTTTTTAGCTTTACCCTTAGTGGTAAGTCCATGGGAATGTGTACCGTACAGCTCCTTCCTCTCTTATTCCCACTCTTATTTTTTACCGGGATCAATTTTCTTTTTCTTTTTTTTAATTTTTTAATTTTTATTTTTATTTTTATTTATTTATTTTTTTAATGGCTGCTGCGGCCGGTGCTGCGCCAATCTGAAGCCAGGATCCAGGCGCCTCTCCCCGGTCTCCCACGCAGGCACAGGGGCCCAAGCACCTGGTCCATCCTCCACCCTCCCCGCCCCCCCCCCCCCCCGGGCCACAGCAGAGAGCCAGACCACAAGAGGAGCAACCGGGACCAGAACCCAGCGCCCACATGGGATGCCAGTGCCCCAGGCAGAGGACCAGCCAAGTGAGCCACGGCGCCGGCCCCAGGGATCAATTTTCAATTGGATTTAAACACCTCTGAATAATTCTGTTAAAAGTTCAACCAGTGGTATTAAGTAGAAAAAGAAGGGGCCTGCACCGTGACGAAGTAGGTTAATCTTCTGCCTGCGGCGCCGGCATCCCATATGGATGCCGGTTCTAGTCCTGGCTGCTCCTCTTCCAGTCCAGCTCTCTGCTGTGGCCTTGGAAAGCAGTGGAAGATGGCCCAAGGCCTTGGGCCCCTGCACCCACATGGGAGACCGGGAAGAAGCACCTGGTTCCTTGCTTCTGATCGGTGCAGCTCCAGCCATGGCGACCATTTGGGGAGTGAACCAATGGAAGGAAGACCTTTCTCTCTGTCTTTCTCTCTTGTCTGTAACTCTGCCTGTCAAATAAATAAATAAAATCTTTTAAAAAAAGTAGAAAAATAAAATAATAAGCTGTTGCTCAACAGTCAGAACAAGGGCTGATCAAGTCATTGCTTCTCATAGAATCAATTTCACTTCTGCAGGTTTCCTTTTAGGTGCTCAGTTAGTTGTCACAGATCAGGGAGAACATATGATATTTGTCCTTGTGGGAATGGCTAATTTCACTAAGTGTGATGTTTTCAGATTCATCCATTTTGGTGCAAATGACCAGATTTCATTTTTTCCTTTTTACTGCTGTGTAGTATTCCATAGAGTACATAGCCCATAATTTCTTTATCCAATCTTCCATTGATGGGCATTTAGATTGATTCCATGTTTTAGCTATTGTGAATTGAGCAGCAATAAACAGGTAGGTGCCGATACCTCTTTTATTTCCTGATCTCATTTCCCTTGGGTAGATTCTGAGGAGTAGGTAGTAGGTTGTTCGGTAGGACTATATTCAGATTTCTGAGGTA
Source organism: Oryctolagus cuniculus (assembly GCF_051225735.1). NCBI lineage: Eukaryota > Metazoa > Chordata > Mammalia > Lagomorpha > Leporidae > Oryctolagus > Oryctolagus cuniculus. The sequence goes on from NC_142877.1 coordinate 17,457,627, forward strand.
TCTCCAAACTGTCTTCCATAGTGGCTTTACCAGTTTGCATTCACACCAACAGTGGATTAAGGTACCTTTTTCCCTACATCCTCACCAGCGTTTGTTGTTTGTTGATTTCTGTATGAAAGCCATTCTAACTGGGGTGAGGTGAAACCTCATTGTGGTTTTGATTTGCATTTCCCTGATTGCTAGTGATCCTGAACATTTTTTCATGTGTCTGTTGTCCATTTGGATTTCCTCTTTTGTAAAATCTCTGTTTAAGTCCTTGGCCCATTTCTTAACTGGGTTGTTTGTTTTGTTGTGGAATTTCTTGATCTCTTTGTAGATTCTGGTTATTAATCCTTTATCAGTTACATAGTTTGCAGATAATTTCTCCCATTCTGTCAGGTGCCTCTTCATTTTCCTGACTTTTTTTTCCCCTTACAGAAACTTCTCAATTTGATGTAATCCCAGTTGTTAATTTTGGCTTTGGCTGCCTGTGCTTCTGGGGTCTTTTCCACGAAGTCTTTGTGCCAATTCTTGCAGAATTTCCCTGATGTTCTCTAATAATTTGATGGTGTTGAGTCATAGATTTAGATTTTTAATCCATGTTGAGTGGATTTTTGTGTAAGGTGTAAGGTAGGGTTCTTGCTTCATACTTGTGCATGTGGAAATCCAATTTTCCCAGCATCGTTTCTTGAATAGACTGTCCTTGCTCCAGGGATTGGTTTTAGCTCCTTTGTTTAAGATAAGTAGGTTGTAGATGTTTGGATTGATTTCTGGTGTTTCTATTCTGTTCCATTGGTCTACCAATCTGTTTTTGTAGCAGTCCCAGGATGTTTTGATTATAACTGCCCTGTAGTTTGTCTTGAAATCTGGTATTGTGATGCCTCTGGCTCTGCTTTTGTTGTGTAAGATTGCTTTAGCTATTCAAGGTATCCTGTGCCTTCATATGAATTTCAGCATCATTTTTTCTAGGTCTGAGAAGAATGTCTTTGGTATTTTGATTGGTATCACATTGAATCTATAAATTGCTTTTGGAAAAATGGACATTTTGGTGATACTGATTCTTCCAGTCCATGCACATGGAAGATTTTTCCATTTGTTGGTACGTTCTTCTATTTCTTTCTTTAATGTTTTGTAATTCTCATCGTAGAGATCTTTGACATCTTTAGTTTAGTTTATTTCAAGGTATTTGATTTTTTTTTTCTGTAGCTATTGTGAAGGAATTGATCTTAGAAGTTCTTTCTCAGCCATGGCATTGTTTGTGTTGTTGATTTTTGTGTTTTGATTTTATATCCTGTTACTTTACCAAACTCTTCTGTGAGTTCCAACAGTCTCTTTGTGGAGTTTTTTGGATCCCCTATATAAAAAATTATATCATAGGCAAATAGGGATAGCTTGACTTCTTCCTTCCCAATTTGTATCCCTTTGATTTATTTTATTATTATTATTATTATTAATATTTTTGCATAATGGCTCTGGCTAAAACTTCTAGTACTATATTGAATAGCAATGGTGAGAGTGGGAATCCCTGTCTGGTACCAGATCTCAGTAGGAATGCTTCCAACTTTTCCCCATTCAATAGGATGCTGGCTGTGGGTTTCTCATAAACTGTCTTGACTGTATTGAGGAATGTTCCTTCTATACCCAGTTCTTAGAGTTTTCATCATGAAAGGGTGTTATAATTTATTGAATGATTTCTCTGTATCTATTGAGATAATCATATGGTTTTTCTTCTGCAGTTTGTTAATATGGTGTATCACATTGATTGATTTGCGAACGCTGAAACATCCCTGCATACCAGGGTTAAATCCCACTTGGTCTGGGTTGATGATCTTTCTGTCGTGTTGTTGCATTCTATTGGCCAGAATTTTATTGAGGAATTTTTTTAAAAGATTTTTTATTTATTTATTTGAAAGTCAGAGTTACAGAGAGAGAGGAAAGGCAGAGAGAGAGAGAGAGAGAGAGAGAGAGAGGTCTTCCATCCACTGGTTCACTCCCCAATTGGCCGCAACAGCCGGAATTGCGCCGATCCAAAGCCAGGAGCCAGGAGCTTCTTCTGAGTCTCCCACGTGGGTGCAGGGGCCCAAGGACTTGGGCCTTCTTCTACTGCTTTCCCAGGCCATAGCAGAGAGCTGGATCAGAAGTGGAGCAGCCGGGACTAGAACCAGCGCCTATATGGGATGCCAGCTCTTCAGGCCAGGGCTTTAACCTGCTACACCACAGCGCCGGCCCCAGTTTTTTTCTCTTAAGATTTGGACTATCTCTCGCCATTCTCTCCTAGACTGTAGGGTTTCTGGTGAGAAGTCCGTTGTGAGTCTAATTGGAGATCCTCTGAAAGTAATCCGGCATGTCACTCATGCACATTTTAGAATCTTCTCTTTATGTTTTACTGTGGTGAGTTGATTACAGTGTGTCATGGGAGGCTCTTTTCTGCTCATGTCCTGGGAGTTCTGTATGCTTCCTGTACTTGGATGTCCCTTTCTTTCTCCAAGCCAGGGTAGTTTTCTGCTATTATTTCTCTAAAAAGGCCTTCTAATCCTTTCTCTCTCTCCATACCTTCAGGAACTCCTAGAACCCGTATATTGTTTTTGTTTTTAAATAGTATCCTGTGGATTCCCATCAGTGTTTTTGAGTTTTCTAATTTCCTCTTCTTGTCTTTGGTTTGACTGTACACCTTCCTGTGCTTTGTCTTCTAAGTCTGATATTCTTTCTTCTGCTTTAGTGATTCTGTTGTTAATGCTCTCCACTGCATTTTTTATTTGTTCTGTTGAATTCTCCATTTCATTTTGATTTCTCTTTAAGATCTCAATTTCATGGGAGAAATTTTCTTTCATGTCCTGTACGGATTTCAGTAGTTTGTGCATTTATTTTGATTGCCTCTATGTAATCTTTGATCAATTTTTTGAATTCCATTTCTTGAATTTCTTTTATCTCATTGTTTACACATTCTAGCATTGAAGTGTCATGTTCTTTTTGGGGGGCATCATGTTGTCTTCCCTATTCTTGTTTCTTGGATTGGTGCATTTGTTGTTCCGCATTTGTGGAGATTCTCTCTCTCTCTCTCTTTTTTTTTTTTTCTTTTTTCTTTTCTTTTCTTTTCTTTTTTTTTTTTTTTTTTTTTTTTTTTTGCTGTGGCCTCTTTTGTCATTGTACTATGACTCTGTAGACAAGTGGAATGTCTGCTTTCAGTGAATCTCTAGAGGCTTGTAGTGGGTGTGGCCAGAGAGCTCTGTTCAGTTCTCCAGGATTAAGGATGTTCTTAAGGTGACACACTCAGGTTTGGCGTGGTAAATCTCTCTCTTTTTTAAATCAGAAGGGAGGTTTATTCTGCTCATCTGAGCTCCTCTCCTCAATGGAGCCCAGTGCCTGAATTCTGGCCCCAGTGGGTATAATACTTTACCTGCTCTGTCCAAAGGACCACATAAAGGATCTGTGCAGTCCTCAGTGTAAGTTCAGATTCCCCAGCAGTGTCTCTCACCAGGTTACCAGGAAGCTCTGAGCTGTGGAATCTCCCACTGAGATTGCTCAAAGTCCCAGCCTCACCCTGAGTCCTCCCACACACCCTCAGTTTTTTTCACAGTCCTGGTACAGAAGCCTCCCACAGTCACAGGCTCCTAGCCCTCTGTTAGTTCTCCCCACCAGGGTCAGGAGTCTCCGCTTGGCTGATTGCCAGGCACAGACTGGTACAGCTCTTATGTATGTCGAAAATGGTGCCCACTCCATCAGCTTGTTGCAGGACGCCCTTGTAAATTGATTGGGGGGAGAGAAACGTGTCTGCCCCGTCTTTTTTCTTTTCTTTTTTTTTTTCTCCTTTACTTTTGCTGGTACACTTTTCCCTACTGAGCTCCAAGCCGGGTTCCCTCTAGGCTCTTCTGCAGCTTTTTCACCAGTGGCTTGGGCTGCTGCGGTCTGTTGTCACCTCACTTTCCAGTGCTGGTGTGTAGGCTCTTGGCTGCTGGAGTCCTGAGCCATGGGCACCCACACCCTCCACATAGGTCCGCCATGTCCCTCTAATTTCAGTAGAGTTTCCTCTGCTGTTTTCTCCCTGACTCCTCCCTGAGACTACACTCTCTCCACTTTTTAAAAACTGTCTTCTCCTGGGCTAGAGCAGTAAGCTCCGTCCCCACTCCGTTGGAGCCGACCCATCGAGGTGCTGCTTTCTTGTAAGGTGACTGGTGGAGGCGTCTCTGACAAGGTGACATCTGGGGAGGTCCTGAATGAAGTGAGGAGAGAGTAACTGCAAAGTCACCGAGGACTGAGGTGGCAGGGAAGCACAAGAGGATGGATCCCAAATACTGACACAAGTTCTGTTCCTTTCTCCTCGGGAGTGAGGACCACCTTCCTCTGACACTGAGGGAAGACCATGGGAACACGCCGTGCTGGTAGCCACCAGGTATCTCCTGTTCAGCATGACAAGGAGTGTGTCACCATTGTTTTGTAGGTGAGGAAACAAAGCCTGGACAAGGTCTTGTGTGTCCAGTCTTTATCAGAGTCCTGATTCAGACTGCCTTTTGGCACTTCAAACCTTGCTGTTGAAACACCTCTGTAGATCTGGCTAAAAAGCTCATGAGAGTATTTTAGGCATGGAAAGCCAAGACACTGTGGCAAAAACAAAAACCAACCAACCTAAATGAAAGATCTCTGCGAGTGAGATCCCAGCAGAAAGAACGGGCCATCAAAGAAGAAGGTACCTTTCTCTGAAGGGAAAAGAGAACTTCCACTTTGACCTTGACCTTGTCTCAATAAGATTAGAGTTGGCAAACTCAAAAGGCTTCCTTAGCTTTGGCAACTCATGACAAGAGCCTTGGGTGATTACTGACACCTTAAACAAGAGTGTCAATTGTTAAATCAACAAGAGTCACTGTGCACTTGCTCCCCATGTAGAATCTCTGTCCTTAATGTGTTGTACTATGTGAATTAACGGTATAACTAGTACTCAAACAGTACTTTACACTTTGTGTGTCTGTGTGGGTGCAAACTGTTGAAATCTTTACTTAGTATATACTAAATTGATCTTCTGTATATAAAGATAATTGAAAATGAATCTTGGCCGGTGCCACGGCTCAATAGGCTAATCCTCCGCCTTGCGGCGCTGGCACACCGGGTTCTAGTCCAGTTCTAGTCCTGGTCGGGGCGCCGGATTCTGTCCTGGTTGCCCCTCTTCTAGGCCAGCTCTCTGCTGTGGCCTGGGAAGGCAGTGGAGGATGGCCCAAGTGCTTGGGCCCTGCACCCGCATGGGAGACCAGGAGAAGCACCTGGTTCCCGGCCTCTGATCAGCGCAGTGCGCCAGCCGCAGCGTGCTGGCCACAGCGGCCATTGGAGGGTGAACCAACAGTAAAGGAAGACCTTTCTCTTTGTCTCTCTGTCTCTCTCTCTCACTGTCCACTCTGCCTGTCAAAAAGAAAAAGAAAAAGAAAATGAATCTTGACGTGAATGGGATGGGAGAGGGAGCGGGTGATGGGAGGGTTGTGGGTGGAAGGGAGGTTATTGGGGGGGGGGGGCGATGCGCTGTAATCCAAAAGCTGTATTTTGGAAATTTATATTTATTAAATAAAAGTTAAAAAAAAAACCACTTCTGTAGACTGCTTTAAGCCTAGCCAGAGACACAGGTGAATGTGTCCAGTTTGCGTCATAGAAAGTAGTAGGCAGGGAAGTGGGAACTGAGAGATTTCTCACCCACAGGACCCTCTTTGTGATCAAGAATAGCTATCAAGAAGAGTCTTGATGGAGTATTATTGAACAATGGGTTAAACCATCACTTGGGATACCTGCAACTCACATCAGAGTTGCTGGTTCAAGTCCCAGCTGCTCCACTCCGATCCAACTTCCTCGTAATGTGCCTGGGAAGGCAGTAGACGATGGCTTAAGAACTTTGGTTCCTGCCATTCACATGGGAGACTGGGGTGGAGTTCCTGGCTCTTTGGTTCAGCCTGGGCCAGAGCTCTGGCTTTTGCAGGCATCTGGGGAGTGAACAGTAGATGGAAGATGGAGTCTTATTCTCTCTCTCTCTCTCTCTCTCTCTCTCACACACACACACACACACACACATAATTTTCCCCCTCTTTCTCTGTAATTCTGCCTTACAAATAATTTTTTTTTTTTTTTAAAGAAGACTCTTGCTAAGAGTTAGTTGTAGGGATTTAACAAGGTGGCTGGTATGCCCCAAGACATCCCTGCATTCTCCCAATTGAGTTATTCCATGTCCTATTCCCTTCTAAAATCCAACCCTATAACAAAATGGGGTAGCCATATTTATGCCTGCTGTTGTTACAGTGGTCTTAGGAACAAACCTCAAGATTGAGGTTAGGCATATATATATATATATATGTATACACACATACACACACACACATACACACTATAAAAATACTTGTTTATTGTGGAAAATTTGAGGTAATGTGATTTTTAAGGTTGCTTTCCCTGTGCTCTTTGTCCAAAGGTGTCTGATGGAATTGTTGGAGATGGGAACCTGTTTACAGTAGGGGTCTCCATCCTTGTTGTCTCTTAGGAGAACATAAAGGACCATGGCTTGCTGTGTGAGCCCTTGTCTGTATTTGCAGAAACCCAGTCCTGAAATGAATTAGACCCTTGGATTGAGCAGGGACTGGCAGTTCCCTGGGTTTAGTGGATTCAGATGACTTCAGTGAATGAAAGGTTGAGTGGTGTGAACCTGATGTTTTTGATTTTTTTTTTTTTTAAGATTTATTTTATTTATTTGAAAGACAGGCTGCAGAGAGAAGCAGCGACAGAGAGAGCTCGTCTTCCATCCGCTGGTTCACTACTCAATTGGCCACAATGGCCGGAGCTGTGCTGATCCAAAGCCAAGAGCCAGGAGTTTCTTCTGGGTCTCCCACCTGAGTACAGGGGCCCAAGGATTTGGGCCATCTTCTACTGCTATGCCAGGCCATAGCAGAGAGCTGGATCGGAAGAGAAGCAGCCAGGACTAGAACCGGCGCCCATATGAGATGCAGGTGCTTCAGGCCAGAGCTTTAACCCGCTGCACCATAGCACTGGCCCCATTGATATTTTTAAGTGTCCATAACACAGCAGTTAGGAACTTGGAAATGACACAGGCACTGTTGCAGAATGTTTGAAATAGAGTAGTTATTAAAAACCTTCAAAAATATCCTTATTACAATCTCGCACCCTTTTTCTTATTAGAGACATTGCTAGAGAGTTTGCCTTTTGCATTATTAGCAGCTTATCTTCTTGTGAAGGTAACTAAATACTGTGTTCATGCATAAGCATTGAAATACAGTGGGGAGAGCAGGACTCCTGCCAGTTTTCCTGGGATTCAGAAGTTGTACACGTGATTTTTCCACTGTAGACAAATTTCCTGCTTTGCCCACACAGTTCGGTTTTCAGATTTGTGTGTATTATGTTTCCAATTAAATGTTAGGGCCCTGAAATTACCATTTGATTTGTTCCTTTTTGAGCCAAAAAGATCTAATCACAACTTTGAATGATGGCAGTGCTGCAACTGAGGCCGGAAAACCATTTCTAGTGTTTGCAAAAGTACAGCACTAGGGTGTCTCCATGCATCTATTCCTGGGACTTAGAATTTAGTCTTGTAAAAAGAGTACATAGTTTGTATTTAAAAAAAAAAAAAAGTGTGCCATAAAAGTTTAAAAAGTAGAGGTAATTTAAGAGAGTGTTTGTAAATTATGGGGTGCTATTCGGAGAAAAGTCAATAAATGCTTATTGAGCACCTCTTGGTGTTTATGACATCTGTTGTCTGCAGGGTGGCAGCATGCTGGTGTGTGGTGATCCACAGGGATGCTAGAAATTACTTGACAATAACATGAGGTTTGCTGTGGATTGATTTAAGTTAACTGGAGCAGTTATTCATACAGTTATATTACTTTCACTTGGGTTTGTCTCTCTTTCACACACACACACACATAACAGGGCATCAAAAGATTCATAGAAAATGGAGCTAAAAGGTAATGTATGTTTCCACAAACTTTTTGAAGACCCCTCATGTGTCAGAGGATAGAAAGAAGTTGGCAGGAAAAGATTTGACTTACAATCTCTTACTACCTCTTTTCCTCCACGCGTTCAAATTCAAGTTTTGCTTGCTTCAGCCTCTTCTCTGGGGCCTGCATTCATCTGCCTTCTCTGCCCTGAGCCAGTGATGGCAGAGGCTCCACTAGCAGTGGGTCCACCCCAGTGTCCAAGCCTCTGCTGTGATGGGCATTTCCACATTTCACCCTGAGCTTCCTTTAAGGCTCCTGTTTCTTTCCTACTAGCCATTTATTTAGGCTGTGCAGATATTTCTTAATGTGGAATTGCCATTTAAATGGATTGTAACAGTTTATAGATTTAATGTTACATTGCCTGGGTGATCTTCAGAAAGCTTGAAACCACTGGAAGTGCCATCTGCAGTAAAAAGGACCTGTTTCTTGGCCGGCTCCGCGGCTCACTAGGCTAATCCTCCACCTTGCGGCGCCGGCACACCGGGTTCTAGTCCCGGTCAGGGCGCCGGATTCTGTCCTGGTTGCCCCTCTTCCACGCCAGCTCTCTGCTGTGGCCAGGGAGTGCAGTGGAGAATGGCCCAAGTACTTGGGCCCTGCACCCCATGGGAGACCAGGATAAGTACCTGGCTCCTGCCATCGGATCAGCGCAGTGCGCCGGCCACGGTGGCCATTGGAGGGTGAACCAACAGCAAAGGAAGACCTTTCTCTCTGTCTCTCTCTCATTGTCCACTCTGCCTGTCAAAAAAAAAAAAAAAAGACCTGTTTCTCTACATTCCTGGCATGTTAGGGCTCTGATTATCTGCAGGCTAGTTTGTGACACTAAATTGGAAATTCTGGCTTTTTGTGTCTATTGCATTATGTTTGTATCGGTTCTTTTTTTTTTTAAAAAAAAAAGATTTATTTATGTATTTGAAAGTCAGAGTTACACCAAGAGAAGAGAGGCAGAGAGAGAGAGAGAGAGAGAGAGAGAGAGGTCTTCCATCCAGTGGTTCAGAGAGAGAGAGAAAGAGAAAGGTCTTCCATACCATGGTTCACTCCCCAATTGGCCACAATGTCTGGAGCTGTGCCGATCCGAAGCCAGGAGCTTCTTCCAGGTCTCCCACATGGGTGCAGAGGCCCAGGGACTTGGGCTATCTTCTACTGCTTTCCCAGGCCATAGCAGAAAGCTGGATCAGAAGTGGAGCAGCCGGGACTAGAACCGGTGGCCATATGGGATGCCAGTGCTCCAGGCCAGGGCAATAACCCACTGCGCCACAGCGCTGGCCCCTGTATCGGTTCTTTACTTATTAAAAATAATTTATATTCAGAATTTTTCTGTATTTATTAATTTTATTTTATTTACTTGAGAGACAAAGAATTCTCATCTGCTGGTTCAATCCTTAAATGCCCACAGGAGCCAGGTTTCCCATGTGGGTGGCAGGGACCCAAGTACTTGAGCCATTACCTGCTGCGTACCATGGTGTACATTAGCCAGAAACTAGAATCAGGAGCCAAGATGCTACTCATACCCAGGCACTCCAATATATGCTGTTGGCATTCCAAGCGGCATCTTAACCCCAGGACAAATGCTTGCCCCTGCATTTTTTCAGTGGTTTCACTTTGTTGGGCAGAATTTTATTTGAGCACATACATCTTATTATTGATAAAACCTTTTGTGATTAGCTGGCTCTTTTCCCCCAGACTTCCATCTGTTTCAGGATTTGTGGCAGTTTACGATAGTTGAGAATGTTGGTTTTTTGGGGTCTGTTAATTACCTAGGACTGACTTGTCTATAATGAGGCTTAAAGAGAATATTATTTTGAATTTTAATCATTCTTATTCAAAGCACTTACTGTTTCTCTGGAATTTCTGACTTCCTTGAGGTGAATAATTGTTCCATCAAATACTAATCCTTGCAGGGATTCTTAATGCATCATTTACTAGCTGGACTTTTGCTTTCCTGACTTACCCAAGTCTGCTCTGCTCTGCTGTAGCACCTGACCTTGAGGGATTTCCAGCTTGTTTTACTACCTCCTTGGCCACTGTGCTCTTTGCAGATAACAATACCTGGTAAAAATGTCTCAGGGGGAAAATCCTTGGCATTACGATAGAAAATGCTTCTAATTCTTAGAGGAAAAAAACCTAGATTTAAAGACATTAAAGTGATAAGCCATAATTGTAGTCCCAGAGATGATTGTAATCACAAATCTTTCAGTTTTCTATTTGCAGCAGACATGACCATGAACTCATGTGGAATTGGGGCCATCTCAAATTTTAATTGTTGTTTTTACAAATTGACAAATTATATATATTTATGTGGTACAAAGTATGTTATGATTTGTTAATACAGTGTGGAATAATTAAACTAGTTAATATATCTACCACCTCAAATACCTCACTTTAGTCTTAATGCTCTACATAATGTGTACACATCACATTCGTTTGGATATGAGAAATAATTATGAAGCATAAGGATAATTGGGTGCCCCAGGGTGGCTTAGGAAGAATACAGAATACAGTGGTATTCTACGGCTGTGTGGAGGGTTCAGGAAATGGAAGTGAACAAATGTGAGGCAGTATCTGGGCCAGGACCAGAGCCAAGGTCCTGGGATCCCTCGTTGCTTGTATGAGGAAAGGGCTGGCTTCACACCTGAAGTGGTACTGGTTAATGATACAGGCAGCCCCACATTGAGTTTCCTACGCACTTCCCAGGGTGCCTCAGTGCACTTCTCTACCTCTGAGTCCAGTTGCTGAACATTTTGTGGTGTTCATGGGTCATTTATGAGAAAAAGTTCTGTTATGAGGGCAGTACCATTGGAATGGGAAGGAGGATTAAATCCCCAGTAAGATAAAATCAGTCATTTAAAAAAATTATATGAAATACTGCAGTAATTTGTTTTGTCAAGTAATACATGCATGTGGTTTAAAACATCCAAGTCTGGGAGAGCTTATGATGAAATGCTATAGTAATGGGAGCAACTTTATATGCAGACCTGTCTCTTTGAGAAGATTACTTTGAATTCTGTTTACTCTCTCTCTCTCTCTCTTTTTTTTAATTTGACAGGTAGACTTATAGACAGAGAGAGACAGAGAAAAAGGTCTTCTTTCCGTTGGTTCACTCCCCAAATGGCCGCTACGCCGGCCCCACACCGATCCAAAGCCAGGAGCCAGGTGCTTCTTCCTGGTCTCCCATGCGGATGCAGGGCCCAAGCACTTGGGCCATCCTCCACTGCCCTCCCAGGCCACAGCAGACAGCTGGCCTGGAAGAGGAGCAACCGGGACTAGAACCCGGCCCCGCTCTCTCTCGCTCTCTCTCTCTCTCTCTCTTTTTTGATTATCTATATTTCTTGATGTCTCCATTGTAGATATTATTTATTGGTTTTCTTCTGAAAGGCATGAGTTCTTCCCTTATTGCCTACCCCACCTTTCTAACTTACATATGCCAGCATCTTTTGTAACTTAACTCGATCTACAGAGAGAGTATGGCTTTTATTCCATTCCAACAAATTAGAGTCTAGGGTAAGTAGAATTAGAAATAGTTAGGGCTACACTTAGGACTGTGGGAATTGATGGGACATAGATGTTGTGTGGCAGTAATCCTGTTTCATGTTTTCTTCATGTGTTACAGTTAATCTGGAAATAATCTAAAATGTTTTATTTGGGGCTTGTAATCTTTGCTGTTTTTATGTTTTACAGATAAAAAATATCTTCCTCCAATATTTGAAAATGAAAATACAAAAGAAAGAGAAGCAGGTAAGTGATCACACATGTTTTAAATGAACGCATCCAGTGTGCTGGGGGTGCTCTTTTCACAAAATGAGGCACTGGCAGTGTTGGTTCGTCCTCAGCCCTGGTCGTTCCCCTGTTGTCTCTGTTTCCCATTGCTCATATGGTAGCCAAGGGCTCTATTCTGAAACCACTCAGTGTACAAATTTTTCCTTTGGCTAAGTTCTCTCCATATGGGAGTAATGCAATAAAAACTAAATCAGAATATTATTCACAGTTAGCAATGTAGAAAAGAAATGGTTTCTTCCCTGGAACAGCTTTCCAAGTTTCTCTAAAAGAGATGCAACCAATTTTTTATAGTTTATTTACTTATCATATTTTTGGTTACACTAAAGCCTTATTTATAACATTCTCATTTATGATGGTCCATTGGCAGTTGCCCCAGGAAGGAATAGGAACTAATTAGAAGGATGTGAGCACTGACTGTTTGGCATTTGCTTTCTTTATTTTTTTAAACATACACTTACTTATTTATCTATATCTATCCCTTTACATATTTATCTGTCTGAGAGAGAGACAGAGATACATTCCATCTTCTGGTTCACTCCCCAAATGCCTACAACAGCCAGAACTAGGCCAGGCCAAAACTGGGAACCTGGAACTCCATCCCAGTCTCCTGTGTGGATGGCAGGAACCCAAGTACTTGGGTCATCATCTGCAAATTTTCCATGTGCGTTAGCAGGAAGCTGGACAGGAAGCAAAGCAGGCAGGACTCCAATATGGGACGTTGGCATCCCAAGCAGCAGCTTAACCCACTGTTGTATAGTGCTGGTGCCTGGCCTTTGGTTTCTTGAAATGCAGGAGAGGAGAGCCATATGATGTATACTACCCCAAGTGGTCTTCTATTCAAGGGAACCCTGAGACCCCAGTTAGTGCGGCTCAGTGGGGACAGATGGGAGATCTGCCCCCTCTCTCTGGGGAGCAGGCTATCTCTGAGTTTGGGTGGGACTGGCCAGGCTTTATTCTCCAGGCTTCTTCTGGGCAGTCCTAGTCAGATGCGGTTACAAATACTAACCTCTGTTCTCTGCCCAGAGCACAGATCTGTTTGGGGAAGTAATTGACTGGTATGTTGCTAGTTCATAATGGGAAGAACAGTTACTAAATACTTCCTATACACTGGTTTTGTCTGTCCTAGCTGTATAGAATTGTCAGCTGCTAAGAGTTTATCCTTGGTATGTAAAGAGGTGCCCGAAGGCTTGCATTTCTACCTCATTTATGGTAGCAAAAATGATAAAGAACCTTCAGAGCCATCAGAATAGGCACTATTTAAACCTTAACACATCTACCTGCTGGAATATTATGCCACTGTTAAAAGAAGGCAGTAATTCAGTAATTCAGTAATTCAGTACTGCCTTCTTTTTAACAGTGGCATAATATTCCAGGAGGTAGATGTGTTAAGATTTAAATCATTTTTGCTACCATAAATGAACCTCAAACCCTCAGGATTTTTGTCATTTGTGATATGTGGGCAGGTTTATATTTCTTACAACGGTCTACTTGGTTAATTTTTAAAACATTTTCAAGGTACGCTTTTATTTAAATGTAAATATTTTATAGGAGTTACCTTCAAATGGATTCTAGTTTCTTTCTTTAGAGATTTTACAAAGTCACTTTAATATCTTAATAACAGCCAGCTGTCATGTAACCTAAATCAAACAGGTTTTCATTTAGACCTCATAGTAGTGTTGATGAACAGAATGGGATTTTTATTTAATAGTTAATATTAGATATGGTAGAGAAGCAGGTTAAATAAATAGAGCCACTTTCAGTAGGAGTTGATCCTGTTCCTCTTACAAATTTGGACTGATGGCCGGTGCCGCAGCTCAATAGGCTAATCCTCCGCCTTGCGGCGCCGGCGCACCGGGTTCTAGTCCCGGTCGGGGCGCCAGATTCTGTCCCGGTTGCCCCTCTTCCAGGCCAGCTCTCTGCTATGGCCAGGGAGTGCAGTGGAGGATGGCCCAAGTGCTTGGGCCCTGCACCCCATGGGAGACCAGGATAAGTACCTGGCTCCTGCCATCAGATCAGCGCGGTGCACCATTGGAGGGTGAACCAACGGCAAAAGGAAGACCTTTCTCTCTGTCTCTCTCTCTCTCACTATCCACTCTGCCTGTCAAAAATAAAATAAAATAAAATAAAATAAAATAAAATATACAAAAAAAAAAAAAAAAAAAAAAAAAAAAAAAACAAATTTGGACTGATGACTGAATTGCAAGACATTGCAGGGCATGAAAATAGAAATTACGTTTGAGCCAAAGCAATCTACAGACTCCAGGAATGAACTTGTATGAGAGTTCAGTGCCCAGCAGAAAAGAGCATCTGTTAGTGGAATAAACTTGATCTCTGACTTCATTAGAACAGGATTGAAACTATCACTTAGTCAAGTAACGCTGGACAAGTTGGGTCTCGTTTCTCTATCACTTACATGGCAGCAGTCATACATGCCTCGCGCTGTAGATGAGGACTAAAGGAGGTGATTTGTTAAGTACTTGGCCGTCAGCATGTCGGGGCAAGGAGATCTTTCAGCATAACAATAAAAATAGCCATCAAACTTTGTCTTTTCTCTGATTCTAAGGTGTTAGAAGCAGCAGCAAATAAAACATTCTTTAAAAACCCTCATTCCTATTAATTCATTTTTGTATCTTCACTAGCAAAAAATGATATGTGAATCATTCTGATCTTGAACTTTTCTTACTCAGTGTTATCAAGGTAAATTAAGCTGAGATGACAGATTTTAAAAATTAATCAAAACTCATAATAAATAATCATGCTTCTTATTAACCAGAAAGAACAAAACTGAGTCATATTTCAAGAACACAAGATATAAAGGTTGACTTTGTATGGCCTAAAGACCTGCTACAAGAAAAATAGACTTTAATAAAACATTTTAAAATAAATCGCTAAGGGCCCAGATCTGTGGCACAGCAGGTTAAAGTCCTGGCCTGCAGTGCCAGCATCCTATATGGGTGCTGGTTCAAGTCCCAGCTGTTCCTTTTCCAATCCAGCTCTCTGCAATGGCCTGGGAAAGCAGTGGAAGATGGCCCAAGTCCTTGAGCCCCTGCACCCACATGGGAGACCCGGAAGAAGCTCCTGGATCCTGGCTTTAAATCAGCATATTTGTTGAGTATTTTGGCATTTATTCACTCCAAGAAATATTTGAGTTCCCCTGGAGCCCAGATTCAGAAAAAAAATTTTCTTAAGAAATTTATAGTGTGGGTATAAGCAATTAGTTAAAAGTAGGGGATGGCATATATTCCGAAGAGCCAGGGTTTTACACTGTGGGTAGAATAGTGAAGTTCTGGAATTGAAGGGTGTGGGGTTAGGGAGTATCAGTCCCACCAACATCTTTGAGTGAGGTGGTACCTTCTGGGGAGAGCCAGTTTTCAGGAGGGGTACTACAGAGAACTCAGGAGGAAAGCCAGGAGGGAAGCGAGTAATGTATGGATTGGTTTCAGAGGATGAAGTACTTTGGTGGTAACCGAGAAAGGAAAGGCCTGGAGTGGGTGCTCAGTTCTCAGTGATGACCAAAGGTAAACCAGGATAAAGAAGCATGGTGGATTTAGCTGACTGCCCGGTTCCCAAAAGAATCAGTCCCAGCGGTCCAAAGCTGGGGGGAGGTGAGAACTCAGACCACTAGGAAGAGGTTGATAACCAATTTGGATTGCTAAATTGAGATTCACAATTCAGAATAATGAAGGAGGAAGAATAGCAAAGGTGACATTTTAAATGAGTAAATGATTCATTTCTGAGACTTTCCAACCTCATTCTACACCTGATCCCAAGGGTTTACTAGGCAAACCTTGAGTTTGGTATTCATTGGAAAACTTTTTGGTTTCTAAAATATTTATTTATTCATTTGAAAGATGGAGTTAGAGGGAGAGGGAGAGACAGAGATAGAGAAGTCTTCCATCTGCTGGTTTACTCTCCAATGGCCACAACAGCCAGGGCTGATCCAGTCTGAAGCCAGTAGCCTAAAACTGTCTGAGTCTTCCGTTTGGGTGGCAGCGGCCCAAGTACCTGGGCCATCTTCTGCTGCCTTCCCAGATGCATTGGCTGGGAGCTGGATCAAAGTAGAGCCTTTGAAATTTAAACTGGTCCTCTGGTATGGGATGCTGGTGTGACAGGCTGTGGCTTAACCCAATATGCCATAATGCTAGCCCATCTTTTCTTAATTTTTTTTTTTAAAGATTTACTTATTTATTCAAAAGTCAGAGTTACCCAGAGAGAGGAGAGTGGGAACGCGAACGCGAGCACGAGCGCAAGAGAGAGAGAGATCTTCCATCCGCTGGTTCACTCCCCAATTGGCCGCAATGGCCAGAGCTGCGCCGATCCAAAGCCAGGAGCCAGGAGCTTCTTCCAGGTCTCCCACGTGGGTGCAGGGGCCCAAGGACTTGGGCCATCTTCCATTGCTTTCCCAGGCCACAGCAGAGAGCTGGATTGGAAGTGGAGCAGCTGGATCTCAAAACGGCGCCCATGTGAAATGCCAGCACTTCAGGCCAGTGCATCAATCCAATGTGTCACAGCGCTGGCCCTGTCTTAATTTTTTTAATCCTTAGCAAATATCTTTCCCAAGATCTCAAAAAGGTGCTTTAAAAATTAAAGAAAAAAATTTATGTTAAATTATTGGGTTTTGAAATTAGTTCATGTGGCCAGCACTGTGGCGCTATAGGTTAATCAGTGGCCTGCAGCGCTGGCATCCCATGTGGGTGCTGCTTCTAGTCCCGGCTGCTCCTCTTCCTATCCAGCTCTCTACTATGGCCTGGGAAAACAGTGGAAGATCGTCCAAGTGTTTTGGCCCCTGCACATGCATGGGAGACCCAGAAGAAGCTCCTGGGTCCTGGCTTTGGATTGGCCTAGCTCCGGCCACTGCGGCCATTTGGAAAGTGAACCAGCTGATGGAAGATCTTTCTGTCTGCCTCTCCCTCTCACTGTCTGTAACTCTACCTCTTAAATAAATTTTAAAAATCTTTAAAAAAATAAATTATTTTTATTTTATTTTATTTTATTTTATTTTATTTTTTTGACAGGCAGAGTGGACAGTGAGAGAGAGAGAGACAGAGTGAAAGGTCTTCCTTTGCCGTTGGTTCACCCTCCAATGGTCGCCATGGCCAGCGCGCTGCGGCCGGCGCACCGGGCTAATCCGATGGCAGGAGCCAGGTGCTTCTCCTGGTCTCCCATGGGGTGCAGGGCCCAAGCACTTGGGCCATCCTCCACTGCACTCCCGGGCCACAGCAGAGAGCTGGCCTGGAAGAGGGGCAACTGGGACAGAATCCGGTGCCCTGACCGGGACTAGAACCCGGTGTGCCGGCGCCGCAAGGTGGAGGATTAGCCTAGTGAGCCATGGCACCGGCCTAAAAATAAATTCTTTAAAATATTTTATTACTAATTTCTGCCTTTTGGGATACTTTCTGCTTTTCAACATTGGAGAAATTATGCAGCATTTCCTGGGTTTCCCTTCTCCTTCTAGGATGTCCCAGCTCTGCCACTCTCTAGGGATATAATCTGAGAAAGTGGCTTTATATCTTGTCTGTCTGATGAGGGGTTCTACTAGACCATTGTCTGTGATTCCTGGGAGAGGAAGTGCTGGGCGTCAGCTGGGTGTATGTTTAGTTTCATAAAAAACTGCCTGACTTTTTCCCTTAGTCATGTGTACTCCATCACGTTCAGCATTTTAAACCAAGTCTTGTCATTGCTGGTCTGGTGACCTAGCAGTCATTACGGTTCTCTGAGAAGTCATAGAATGAGCATTAGCTTGTGGCCAGCCAGAGATTTCAAACCCAAGCTCTGTGGCTCACTATCTGCCGTGGCCTTGGGCACATCGCGTAACAGCATGAATCTTCCCCTTTTCTGTGTACAAAATGGGCACCTTTATACTGACCTTGCTGTAAAGAGAGATCATGAAACCTATCTGCCATAATTCCTAGTATCTGCATGTGGTCTGTTTTCAGTAAGTGTTAGCTGCTGCTGTTACTATTGCCCGCTGATCAAATGCTTCCTGACTACCACCCACACCCAGCCTCTCTGGGGAGTCTTCTCTTTCAGGAAAGACCTTGGCGTGTTGTTGAAGAAAGTGTGACCTACAGAGAGCCGTCTTGGTGGATCCAGATGTTTTAAGTGTGTCATTGTTGAAAACCTCTTCAATAAACAAGCCTGATCCACCCTTGCACGCTAAGCAAAAGCTTGTTCCTGAGGGCAAATGTACCTGCCACAGAATTCAGTAACGTCCTGAGGATGGTTGTAATGTCACAGGATCTGAGCTTTCGTTGGATGCCCGTCACCCTGCTGCTGCGTTTCTTCTTCATTCTGTTTCATTTAAAGACAATTTAAAAAGTGGTAAAAAGCACATGATGTAAAATTTACCATCTTCACTATTTTGTTACATTTGATTTTTTTTTTTTTTTTTTGACAGACAGAGTTAGACAGTGAGAAAGAAAGAGAGAGAGAAAGGTCTTTCTTCTGTTGGTTCACCCCCCAATGACCGCTACGGCCGGAACACTGCGCTGATCCAAAGCCAGGAGCCAGTTGCTTCTTCCTGGTCTCCCATGCGTGTGTAGGACCCAAGCACTTGGGCCATCCTCCACTGCCTTAGCAGGCCACAGCAGAGAGCTGGACTGGAAGAGGAACAACCGGGACAGAATCCAGCGCCCCAACCGGGACTAGAACCCAGGATGCCGGCACCGCAGGCGAAGGATTAGCCTAGTGAGCTGCGGCACCGGCTCTTACATTTGATTTTAAGTTCATTTTTTTATCTACGTATCCTCCTTCCCCTAGTCCCTCTTCAGCAGCGCATCAGCAATGACGAAGTCAAACTGAATTCTCTTTTTTTATGTTTTCCTTTTGTAGTGTAATGAGTCCTGTCAGAGTCACTGATTCCCTCTGGATTTAGGCTTATTTATGTGGCTAGACTTCATTTGTGATAAAAATCCCAAGGAATCTTTCTCTTTCATCTTTTTCTCTGAGATTCTCAGTGTTGTTTGGGAGCATCAGACTAGGGAAAGGAACTGGAAGAAACCAAAGGCAAGATGGGCAGCTGAATTTTGCAGTCTCCATCACTCCCACAGCAGGTCAGGAAATGTGAGCACAGATTGGAGAAGCAGCACACTGGAGGGAAACCACACCACCTGGCCAAGTGTCTGTGCCCTGGAGCACACACCAGGCCTCTTGTTAGAAGACAGGCTGCTCAGATGGTGCTGTTTCTGAGCCATCATCCAAAGGCATTTGTAACCACTTTTTGCCCTTAAAAGCGATCATAATGGGAGACTGCACTTTTATTTGGGTGGTAGTTGAAAACAGCTTTGAAATTTCCTTTTCAGGGCTACCTTCAACACCTATGTGACATTTTTTTTTTTTTTTAAAGATTTATTTATTTTACTTGAAAGCCAGAGTTACACAGAGAGAAGGAGAAGCAGAGAGAGAGAGAGAGAGAGAGAGGGGTCTTCCATCCGCTGGTTCACTCCCCAGATGGCTGCAAGGGCCGGAGCTGTGCTGATCTGAAACCAGGAGCCAGGAGCTTCTTCTAGGTCTCCCACACGGGTGCAGGGGCCCAAGGACTTGGGCCATCTTCTGCTGTTTTCCCAGGCCATAGCAGAGGGCCGGATCGGAAGTGGAGCAGCCGGGACTAGAACCGGCGCCCATATGGGATGCCGGTGCTTCAGGCTGCAGTTTTACCTGCTATGCCACAGTGCCAGCACCGTGACATCCTTTTGAATGGAGTCTGTCACAAGAAGGCCTCCTGCTGCTTTGATTGTGTTGTTTTCTGCAAGTGACCGAAGGTTATTTGGTGCTGAATCCAGTGGCTAAGTCAGACGATCATGCGGAACAGCATCATTTGTAGTTAAAATAAAGGGCAAAACTTTAAGTGATTCTGATTTTCAGATTGAAAATCAACCAGCTGAATGTTGATGCTGCTTGATGATAGGTGAGAATGAAGATTTGAGAAATAAAGCAATATGCTGAACTTGACACTGCAGCCCTTATCACCCTGGTGATAGCGCCTCAATCCGTGATGGACGTCTCGGAGCACATTCAAACAGGAGCATTTGTGTCTTGTGTGATAAATGCTATTCTGGGTGTGCCTAGGATTTTGTGTTTGCATCTAAAGGTATTCTGTGAAAGACTGCTGTAGTTGGTGTTTTGGACATCAAGCTTTAAGGGTGTTTTAGACTTCTGCTGTTAATATGCAGATCTTATGGGTTTTTTATTTAATAATTTTTTATATAATTTGTAAGTAACATTTTTGTGCAGCTCCACAAGAATAAAAGCCACGTGTGTCCTGTTTGGCACTGTATCCTCAAGACCTACCTAGCACAGTGGGAACTAACCCTAGTGGGAACACAGTAAATATTTATTCAACAAATCCATGCTTTCAAACTTTGTAGCACTGTTTGTGTAAAGCATACAATGGAGGAGTAATAGGTTGTTTCTCTTTCTTTTGCAGCTGTCAAACTTAAAAGTTCTGAATCACTCCCCAATGTCTGATGCCTCTGTCAATTTTGACTTCAAATCCCCATCCCCGTTTGACTGCAGCACTGATCAGGAAGACAAGATTGATGGTGTTGCTAGGCATTGTCTGCCCCAGAAGGACCTGTATGCAGCTGAAGAGGAAGCAGATACCCTTTTTCCTAGGAAAATGACATCTCACAATGGGATGGAGGACAGTGGAGGAGGGGGTACCGGAGTGAAGAAGAAACGGAAGAAAAAGGAGCCAGGAGAGCAGGCGGGTACTGCAAAAGGAAGCAAGGATAGGGAGCCCAAGCCAAAGAGGAAGCGAGAACCTAAAGAACCCAAGGAACCCCGGAAGGCCAAGGAGCCCAAGAAAGCCAAGGAGCCCAAGGAGCCGAAGCAGAAGGATGGAGCTAAGAAGGCTCGGAGGCCCCGGGAGGCCTCGGGCACCAAGGAGGCCAAAGAGAAGAGGAACTGCTCCGACTCCACAGGCAGGACAAAGTCCAAGAAGGCCAGGTGTGTACTTTCATACTAGCTGCAACCCCCGAGGGCAACTGGACTGCACTCCTGTGGGCCTAAACTTCATACCCCTCTCCTGTAGATTGGGGAGCAAGGATAGCCACCTGGTTCTAATGCAAGAGGCTGTCCTTGGAGGTTGCTTTTTTCTAATTACATTCCTGGGATTTTGTTGCTTCAGAAACCACATTTGTGTTTTAAGACTCCAAAATTTTTATGCCCTTCAGACCCCAGCCATCCTTTTTATCCTTAGTACTTAGCATTCTTTGGTTGGTGACTGGTATACTGTCACATGTGTAGATATACCCCTTAAATCCCATGCTTATGTGCTCATGGTGTCCATATTAGTTTTAATCCAAAAATGAGCCACTTTTCTCACCACCTAATGAGGTGATAACCTTAATTAATACTGGCCATTGCAATTTTCTTGCCATTTATAGTATTCATCAACTTTTCATTATTGTGTGATGCCTCAGAAGAGCCACTTAGGAAGGAAGAAGGTTCATTTGAGCTTAGAGTTTTGGAGGTTGACAGTCTAATACTGGGTAACCCCTTTGCTTTAGGCATCTGGTAAGGCTAGAGGATGGTAAGAGGGACTGTGACATGGTGAGCCAGGAAGCAGAGAGACAGGGAGCACGTACTGCATCTACCATCTGGTCTCCTTGTAATGCCAGCAGGATTAGGTCACAGCTTCTACTCGAGCAGTCTAGTGCAGTCTCATCACTTCCCAAAGGCCCTACCTTCAGACATTAATTGGTTCTGGCCTCTACCCTAATCCATCACCATTAGTCAATTAATCGTTAACCTAAGACATCGGACTTAAGCATCTGCGTGAATAAGTCTGTCTAAATCATAACACTGCTCCTTTGAAATTAAGAAGAATTAAGATGTTAATATGCACAGGGTTTAAGGAATGGGGCATCCAGGTCTGATTCAGGGATTTTTGTAACAGGAACAGTGTAGAGGCAAAGGGTCAGCTGTGAAGAAGGTACGAAATCGTGGTAATCAAAGGCACAGTCTGCAAGAGCCAAGGGTGTGTGCAAGTTCCAGATAGTAAGGGTTGACTGGCTTCCACAGGCTCTGAGCTCTGGGTGCAGGACCATTTGTGACTTAAGTCTCTAGTTTACTGTCTAGAATAGTACTAGACACATTAGAGATAGTGAGACCAGAAGAGAGCCAAGCAACTTGTAGATAAGAAGGCATGGGTACGATTCACTGTGGGATGAGTGATAGGAGGGGCCTGGCTGTACATCCTATCCGCGGGGCAGATTCCCTCCTTTGTAGGGAACTAAGTTTTTGTCATGTATATACAAAAGTAATGTTTTCTACTTTCTCTCTTTGAATTCTTTGTGCAGAACAATTGTTTTCAACTTTTTGAAGAAATGCAAGATAGGTGTATGACCCCTATATTGAGGAATTTAAGTGTCTAAAGTCTAAGTGCAGAGGCAGGATATCTATATCAGTGTCTGTTTATGTATCAGGCTAGGAGCACCCATAGGAACCCAGAGATTGATGTGCATGCTAACAGAACATAAGTTAATGAGGCCACCACACCTGCATACAAGAGATAAGTTTTAAACAACGAAAGCATTTTTAAAAAAACTATTTTTTAAAATTATTTGAAAGGCAGAGAGAGACATTTTCTCATTCCCCAAATGCCTGCAATAGCCATGCTGGGCCAAAACCAAGAGCCCAGAACTCTGTCCAGGTCTTCCACATTGGTGGCAGGGACATAAGTTTTGTTTTGTTTTGTTTTGTTTTGACAGGCAGAGTTAGACAGTGAGAGAGAGAGACAGAGAGAAAGGTCTTCCTTCCATTGATTCACCCCCAAATGGTTGCTACGGCCGGCGCGCTGCGCCGATCCGAAGCCAGGAGCCAGGTACTTCTTCCTGGTCTCCCATGTGAGTGCAGAGGCCCAAGCACCTGGGCCATCCTCCACTGCCTTCCCAAGCCACAGCAGAGAGCTGGACTGGAAGAGGAGCAACCAGGACTAGAACCTGGCGCCCATATGGGATGCTGGTGCCTCAGGCGGAGGATTAACCAAGTGAGCCACAGCGCCGGCCCCAGGACCCAAGTATTTAAACCATCATCTGCTACCTCTCAAGGTGCACATTAGCAAAAGACTAGAGTTGGCAGTGGCACCATAATTTGAACCTAGGCACTCTGATACAGGATGCAGGCATCTTAAGCAGTGTCTTAACCATTGCATCAAATGCCTACCCCAAGAGAGAGCACTTTAAATGGTGTGTATTAACTTGGAGCTTACTGTGTGGTTCAGTTCTTCTTCAGAACTACAGTTGGGACCAGATGGATGATTTTCTAATCCAAGTTTAAATTTGCTCATATTCACTCCCTTTTGCCTGGCATGGGATTTTCGTCTTTAGTCTATCAAAAAGGCTCGGGTAGAATCCTAGAAATGTAGTTTACAGAGAATGGCTATTGAATACCTTAGAGAAGGCTAGGAGAGGCAGGACTTTGAACTAAAGAACAACTTACAGATTTTGTTTCATGGAGAATCTCATGAGCGTACTCTGATCTCCAGCGTATGGATGGACTGGCTCAGTGGCTGTGGCCTCTGCCAGTGATTTCCACCTCCAGATTATTTTGGAGAAGCTGAAGTGGTTCTTTGGGTGATAATATGTGTGAAGGAGAGTTGGACATAAGCCACTGGAATTAGTTATTTTGGTTACTACAGAGAATGATAGGAATTGGGGTAGTGTTTGAGAATTAGGGCAGTAAGAATAGAGGTTCACAGCCCTGATAAGAAGTTTGGGTTGAGAGGGAAGCTAAATTCTGTAGAGGTATCTGAGCTCACTTAACCATGAATCTCTGCTGCTTGCAATGTTGTAAGCATCTCCTTCTTAAAGAAATTCACAAGGCTGGTGCTCTAGCACAGCGGGTTAAGCCATGGCCTGCAGCACTGGTATCCCATATGGGTCCCGGTATGTGTCCCAGCTGCTCCTCTTCTGATCTAGCTTCCTGCTAATGTTCCTGAGAGCACAGTGGAAGGTGGCCTGAGTGCTTAGGCCCCTGCACCCACGTGGGAAACCCAGATAAAGCTCCTGGCTCCCAGCATTGGCCTGGCCCAGCCCTGGCTGTTTGCAGCCATTTGGGAAGTGAACCAGTGGATGGAAGATCTCTGTCTCTCTGCCTCTCTATCACTCTGCCTTTCAAATAAATTAATTAATTTAAAAAAAGAAATTTGCATTTATATTGTGTGGGAAATGAAACAAGGCAATAGTATGCAGACATAGCCATCAATTCCATTTTGGGATCATGAACGGGTATTTTGCACAACAGGCTTGGGTGTCAGATGTATAAGCACAATCAGGACTTTGACTAGTGGAAACTTACTGCCTTTCATGAGTATGTGTGTTAGTTAAAGGAACATGAGCTTGATCTGATGAGGCTGCATCAGGTCTGAGTGACTTGGTGAAGTGTTTGGTAGTGTTTTCTAGGACTGCTTACTTAAAAGACAGCAGAACTTCTTGCGGTTTCCAAATCCAGGACATCCTTGGATAGGAGCTAACAGAAGGATGAGCATGGTCATCTCTAGAGATGTGGAGAGATTTCCCAAGGCTTCTCTCTCCTTATTTTACGGCTGTATCATCCTGATGTAGAATTAGTCTGTACACCCCAGCTAGAGTCCTGAACTGGTTAGCCTTTGCTTTTGATTCCCCTGTAGCTCCATAAAATTGCTTCAGGCCCTTTATTTAATTATCCCGCAGATCAGCACAGTTTTAGTTATGAAAAGACATTAATTGATTTTTTTTAAATCTTAGTAATTAAGTCTTAGTTTTCTATGCAGTGTGATTGTTCTTGCAGATTGGCTGCAGCTCATGTTTTCTTTTTTAATTTTTAAATTAATTTATATGAAAGAGAAAGAAACTCAGACAGCTCCCATCTGCTGATTCATTCCTCATATGTCCACAATGGCCAGAGCTGGGCTGAGGCAGCCAAAGGCAGGAACTCAAATCTGGGTGTCCCACGTACTTGAACCATCATTGCTTCCTCTCAGGGTCTGGTACATTGGCAGGAAGCTGGAGTGAGAAGCTGAAACTGCTTATCAAACTCAGATACCCTGATGTGGGATTCTGGGTGCCTTAACTGCTAGACTAAGAATGCACACCACGTGTGTGCTTGGATTTGAGCTGTTATTGATTAGGCCCCGGACAATAGGCCTAATGATGGTTATAAATGATTCACCGAATGCTTGCAGTACAATAGGAGCTCCACAGCTTACTTACAGGGTTCTGGCTTTCTTCAGTCCATCTTGCCAGCTGCTGCCTGGCCAGTCTCTCTGAAGCACTGCTGTTACCTTATTTATGTTACCAGTCAGTGGTGGTGCCAAATCGTGTTCCTTTCACTCTTTCTCAGTTCTAAATCAGTTAGGAAATCATCAACAGAAGAGATCCAGTTATCAGCTCTATTACTAAAAAACTGGATAGGGGCCAGCACTATGGCGTAACAGGTTAAGCTGCCACCTGCAATGTCAGCATCCCATACGGCCACCGGTTCAAGTCCTAGCTATTCCACTTCCAAACCAGCTCCCTGATTATGCACCTGGAAAAGCAGCAAAAGATGGCCAAGTCCTTACCCAAACCTTTGGAGTCTAATCTTGCCCTTCCTCTCTCTTTGGCTACAGTGATCTCATTAGCCTCTAAAAGCACTTCCCTCCTTTCTCTTTGGATTGCTCTTGCTGTGTCTTCCAGCCACTTTACCCTTTGTCCTTCTCCCTATCCCAGCTTCCTTCTGTTCTTTGTGTCTGAGTGCAAGTCCTAATTCCTCCATAGAATTTCCCCAAAGCAGTATGTCTGTGTGTCCCCTCAGAACTGCCATGGCACTCGCAGCCTCCCTCCCCCACTCCCTCCCTCCCTTCTTCTTTTTTAGACATTTATTTGAAAGTCAGAGTTACACAGAAAGAGGAAGAGACAGAGAAATCTTCCATCCGCTGGTTCACTCCCCAAATGGCCACAACGGCCAAGGCTGGGCCAGGCCAAAGCCAGGAGTCAAGAGCTTCTTCCAGGTCTCCCATCTGGGCACAGGGGCCCAAGTACTTGGGCCATCTTCCACTGCTTTCCCAGGCACATTAGCAGGGAGCTGGATCAGAAGTGGGGCATCAGGTTTCAAACCAGCATCTGTATGGGATGCTGACATTGCAGGTGGCTGCTTTACTTGCTACACCATATCACTGGCCCCCTTGCTTTTCATTATAAACCATAGATTGAGGAAGACTGGGGAAGCTAAAAGAAATGTAGTCCAACTCTCATGTACTGCAGCCAAGGACAGGGAGACCCCCAAAGAAGAGCCTTGTCCACGGTCCTTCACAGGGCTTTGTTACAGACTCAGGCCTCCTGATTTCCAGTCTTGTGTGTTTGCCTCTGCCATAGGCTACCTCTCAGTCATTACTGTGGTTTTCATGTATGTATATGTGTGACTTATCTCCTCAACAAAAGTTAAGTGCCTAAGGTCAGGGCTGTCTTCCCTTGTGTCTTTTCTGTCCCTGGGGTCCAGTCATCAGAGAGGTTTGTCAGGATCACATGTGATATTTTAGATATATGAATATAATTTAGTTGTATTGCAAGAACAAATGGTTAGAGCTCTTTTCCCTGAAAATAAGACCCATGAATATATCTAAGAATTCCCATTGTTAAATAACAGTGGGTGGCGTCATGATTTCACTCTCCAAATGCCCACAAAAGCTAGGGCTGGGCCAGGCTGAAGCCAGGAGCCAGGAACTCAATCCAGGTGTTCCACATGGGTGACAGGGACCCTAGTACTTGAGTCACCACCTGCTGCCTCTCAGGGTGCACATCAGCAGGGACCCAGAGTTGGGAGTGGTGGGACTCAAACCCAGGCATTCCCATCTGAGGTGTGTTGTCCCAAGCAGCATCTTTACCACTAAACTAAATGCTTGCCCCTTACATTTCTGTGTTTCACACCTGCTAGGGATGAACTGAAAGGAGGAGATGAAGCAGACGGGGTGATCCACCCCAGTCACTGGGTTTCAGTCTTTGCCCCATTTGTTTTGCTTTGTCAGTCCAGAGCAGGTTTTTCTCCCAAATCTAATAAGCTTGGTAACATTCTAGAAGAAAGATGTTGCCTTTTCTCCTTCTTCTGTGATTATATAACCATTTAGCTGTCTGATTGCTACTGAGTCAGCTGATACTGTGTGCTGCAGGAGGAGTAGTCATCTTCAGCTAGCTTCCTTCCCTCCCTTTGTGAAGGCCCATGCCTGCCTGCCTGCCTGCCTGCCTGCATGCCTGCCTTTGGAGTGGAGATCTTCCTTGAGGCTAGTTTCAGGCTTCAGAGTCCACTGACAGAGTTCTTTGTTTTGAGAGACTTGTATTTACATTCTGATCTTTTGTTAGGATAAAGAAGACAAAACATACAGATGTGTAGGAGATCTGATTTGAGACTGTGCTTGGAACCTACTGGGCTTTATGTTAAGTAGGGAAGAAATCCAAATGATAATGACAGACCCACCTCTGAGGCTTTGGGCTAAGTTTCCATTCCTATTGATGAAATGATTGGAGAGACAGAGTTTGCACCCACTGGTTAACTTCCCAAATGCTCACATTAGTTGGGACTGGGCCAGGCCAAAGCCAGGTCTCCCAAGTTGGTGGCAGGAATGCAGGCCCCTCAGCCGTTACCTGCTGCTTCTCAGGGTCTGCGCTGACTGGAATTGGGAGTCAGAGCTGGGAGCTGAACCAAGTACTTGGATATTGGAGGTGAGCATCTTAACCATTCTAGACCAGATGTTTCCTGCCCCGTCTCCCCAACAAACACACTTTAAGAGCACCCGGAGTACTTCCTGTATAATCAGCAGGACTTTCTAAGTTACGGTCTGGCACATAGTGGAACTTTACTAAATCTGTAAGGAAACAGTTAATAATAATGCTTGATACATGTCTGCTCCTTTTATTATCCAGTATGGTTTTGGGCCTCCTGCATGTCTTATTTTGTTTATCAGTATTTTTGTTGGGAATGGAATAGTGAAGGCAGAAGTGTCACAGAAGCATCATCTATGGATAGTTGAGGAACTTTCACACGCTAGAGAAATAGTCTTGGAAGTTTTCAAGAAATTGGCAAAAATATAAATAAATGAAAGAACGTGGTATAACTGGATGTAGAATAGCTGAAACACTTTAGAAGATTAAGAGTGTTTCAGTTCTGATCTAGGGAGTCCCTTAGGGGAGGTGAGCTTTGAGCCAGGAATTAAAGGAATTAATAGATAAGAAAAGACTAAGTTAAAAAAAAATTACACAAATATTCTTTAAAGGGCTTCCAGTTTTAAGATGGTAGACCCACTGTACTCTTATTTTCCCTTCTTCAACTCGTACTAAAATGACAGGGCGAACAGAAGAAAATAATTCCTTTAAAGATGAGAGATGTTGATGAATTTCTGGATGAGGAAGGCCAGTGGTGTCATCCTGGTGGATAGTGCTGTGGCGGGAGTCCCGGCTCAGAGCACCTGCAGGAACTGTCTTTGCAGCAGAGTGGGAGAGACTAGGGTCAGGCCCGTAGTGGAAAAGGCTGATTAAGGAACTGTCTTTAAGGGGGGGGGGGGGGGTGTGGATTTAACAGCTTTAGGCTGAAGTCCTATGGATTCCTTAAAGATACTGAGCTCTTTGCCCTGGAGAAATAGGACTTCAGGCAGGGACCGACATCTTCAAAGAGGGGGCATAGGGTACTTGCTTCTCTGCCTTTCTTTGCTCATACCCTAACAGTAGGAAAAGAGAAAGCCTGAGTCCCAGGTGAGGCTTGTGCAGTAGCAACTCACTGAGCCACAGAAGAGAGCCTCTCCAGCTACCTGTGTCATCACCCCAGTTCATCTCCAATAGGAACGATCTGCCAGAGAGCATGAGGCCACAGAGGCAAACAGGCAGCCTAAGATAGGAAAAAGACAAGTAACGGAACGACTGTGCTCAGGAGGAGTAATTCAAGGAGAAGAAACTGTGCAGATTTTGATGAGCATCCTCAGATTCAAAGTGATATTTTGTCTATAAAATAAGAATGAATTATAAAAAGGAAGCAGCCAGAAAACAATATCAATGGGATTTTAAAACCTGGTTGCTGAATGAAAATAATTCAACAAAATATTGAGTAGGAGCAGGAACAGGTGAAGTATATTAAGATCAGCTTTTAATATCAGGATGTCAGTAGTGATTGTTTAACAGTGATAAATAACAAACCAGAGGCATGAAAATACTAGAGGGATAGCAGTCAAAAGAAATTCTCAGGTGAGTGGGATTTGGTGCACTAAGGACAGCTTGTACTTTTCATTTGAAACCTTTCTACATTTTCTGGATTTTAAATTTAATTTGCTTTTATTACTTTATAATAAGATTATCTGGTAAAACTGGTTTTCCATCCTGTAAGTGCATAATCTTTTTTTTTAAAGACATATTAATTTGGCATCATGATCAGTCTGTTAGGTGTAGCAATCAACAACATGGGTACCAAAAAAGAAAAAGAGAAGAAAAAACTACATTAAAGCTCTTTGGTGGAATACTTTACACTTTCCACAGAACAGAAACTAAAATAATCTGTTACACAGTTGGTCACAAATACAGCCCTCAAGTTTCTTTGCCTGTGCACATTGTCTAAAACACGTCATCTTTGTAGCAGCTGGGCCCTGCTACCACTGTGCTTGGTTGAGTTCACAAATCTGTTGTAACCTGTAGCTTCCCTGTCACTTCTCCAGCTCTCCTCTCCTGCTGAG
This sequence comes from Oryctolagus cuniculus, assembly GCF_051225735.1. Taxonomy (NCBI): domain Eukaryota; kingdom Metazoa; phylum Chordata; class Mammalia; order Lagomorpha; family Leporidae; genus Oryctolagus; species Oryctolagus cuniculus. The sequence goes on from NC_142877.1 coordinate 17,487,024, forward strand.
TTTTGCTTCCTAGCAGTTATTAAAACCTTCTGCCACTGCCATAGCTACCGTTGCTGCTGGAACCACCACCACCAGCTTGATTTCACGTTTGGACAAAATATTGGCCAGCAGCACCAGGCCAGAGCCTCTGCCTCCAGGTTCCTCCCTTCATGGGTCCAAAATGTGAAGGTGGATTGTAATTACCAGACTTTGTAGCTTCCACTGCCTCCAAGATTGCTTCTGTCATCACCAAATCCATTGTAACCTTTCCCACTGTCACCGTAATTACCACCACCTGAGCAGCCACTGAAGCCACTACACCACTGAAGTTTCATCCACAACCAAAGTTGTCATTGCCACCAAAACCAATTCTACAACCACCACCAAAGTTCCCAGAACCACTTCAGTCTCTTGGGATGGATGAAGCATTAGGCACGTCCTGCTTCCACAGGACCCTCCTTCCTTCACAGTTGTGACCATAGACAATATGGTATTTCTTGGTGACAGTTTCATCCACAGAGTAATGGTTGTCAGAGGTGCGCATCTTTTTGTTTCATTTACTAGCTAGGATATACCACCAACCTGGATGATCTTTTTAGCATTAATTAATTTGAGAGGCAGAGAGTAAGAAATTTCCTATCTGCTGGTTCACTCCCCAGATGTCCATAGTAGCTGGATGCTGGGCTGTGGCCAAAGCTAGGAGCTGGGAACACAATCTAGGTCTCTTTATGGATGGCAGGCAGCAAGTCACTTTGGCCATCACCACTGCCTCCCAGCGGAAACGTTACCAGGAAGCTGGAGTCAGGAGCCAGAGCCAAGAATCAAACCCAAGCTTTAACCAACGTCTTAAATGCTAGGCCAAACACCTGATCTTTTTCTGATGAGGCTGAGCATACAGTTAAAGGAACTGAGGAACAGAATAGATTTGGTGTACGTGTTTTCTAACAGACTACATCTACAGTGTATTTTTTTGTTTTAACCAGTATCTTTAAAATCTGTTCCAACTCAGTTCTCTGTACACTGCACTAAGATGAGTGTTATGAATAAATTGAAAAAAAGTGCGAATGCTCTTTGCTGGAATACTGTCCATGTTTTCAGTATCCTACTCCTGGGGAGAGGATCAAAGCCTGTAGGAAGACTGGGGCTCAGTTTCTCCGAGGGGTTTGTTCCTAGATTGGAATGGTGGCCGCAGGCTAGACTCCTCACTCTGCTTTTCTCCAAAGGCATTAGTTGGAATCCTGAGCTATTCTCAGTGCTCTGATAGAAACTCATTCTTTCCTGCCAAGGCTCTGATGGATATTTTATACATTTTTATTTTAAAATGGGAATTTGAGTCATTTTGAAGTACTGGTAGATAAGATCTTTCAAAACCTAGAATCCACAGGCACAGAGTAATGAAGTCTCACGGTAGTACAGGGTTGTGACGTGTACCTGGGTCTTTCTCATTTTCTGATTCAGTACTCAGCTTCTGACTCTGAGTTCTAGCAGTGAAGCCAGGGGCTGGGCACTGGAGATAGATTAGGGAGGTTTGTGAAAGCCTGTCTAGCTAGTGCTGTAATACAAACATGTAATTTCCTATTTGGAGAACAAAAAAAAGTGCTTATTTTTCTATTATGAACTGCACAGAAAATAAAGATGCACAAGAATCCTCTGCACCGATGAAGCCATGTAGAAGACAGGATAAGAGAGCTTTAGGGGTAAGACCTGTTAAGAAACTGTTGGTGGTTCTACCTGATGGCTGTCTTGCCGATGTGTTATAGTTTACACAAGGGGACTTCAAAATGTTTGTGGAAAATGTAATTAAAGGATTAAAATGTAAACTCTGATGCTCAACATAAACCCCATCAAGTTCAAGACACTTCTTGATATCAAGCAATGACACCAGCCCTTCAGTTCCTGCTGAAGAACTGAGGTCCTGAGCCATGTCAGCATAGTCCTTTTTACGATATTAACCAAAGAATGAGTGGTTTCTTTTAAGGGTTTTCTTTCTCTCTCTCTCTCTCTCTCTCTCTCTCTCTCTCGTTAAGAAATGTACAGAACTCAGAAGGACCCAAATCAGGACTGTAAGGTGATGTTTAATGATTTCCCATCAAAAGCTCTCACAGAACTGCCCTTGTTTGATAAGGGTGAACAGAGGCGCTATAGGGGACTCTGGTGGAGATTCCTGGGCATTTGTTTTTTTAAAGATTTATTTATTTGTTTGAAAGTCAGAGTTACACAGAGAGAGAAGGAGAGGCAGAGAGAGAGGTCTTCCAGCCACTGGTTCACTCCCCAATTGGCCACAATTATCAGAGCTGCACCAATCCACAGCCAGGGGCCGGGAGCTTCTTCAGTCTACCACATGGGTTCAGGGGCCCAAGTCAGGCCATCTTCCACTGCTTTCCCAGGCCATAGCAGAGAGCTGGATCAGAAGTGGAGCAGCTGGCACTTGAACCGGTGCCGATATGGGATGCTGGTACTGCAGGTGGTGGCTTTACCCACTATGCCACAGTGCCGGCCCCCTGGGCATTTTTCTGCTACAAGGTTGGCTCTGATTAACTTTTTGCAGACATTCTTCTAGAAAGCAGATGTTACTGTTCCTTGGTGTTGCGCATCCCAAAAAACTGTTAGTGTGACTTTGCCCTGGACAGGACCACGTTTGTTTTGAGCAGACCACTTCCACCTCTTGGTAGACCTTGCTTTGGTTGTGCTTTTTCTTCAAGATCAAGTCTTGTTTACTGTCCTTTTACAGTTCTTTGAAGAAATGTTTCAGTGTCTTGATCGCACTTACTTAAAATTTCCATTTAAAGCAGATCTGGTTGCAGTAGTTTTTGGCACTCGTTGAGCAGCAGGTTTGCTCCACTGTAATTGTTCAGTCTGAGTTGTGTGAGCTGAACTAAATGAGATACCTGCTGCATTTGCTGTTGTTTATACTGTCGATTGGCGGTCCTCTTCAGCTAAGGTATGAACAAGATACATTTTTTACTTGCAAATGTGATGCCTTTACTTGCTTCATTGTCAGCATTGTCTCATGCCCTCATAATACTAGCCTCCCGTTTGTAAACTCCTTGGGGCATTGTTCCTGTAAACTTTTTATAAAGCATCAGTGATTTCTACATTCTTCACCATAAATTTCATTTTTGTTATTGCTTCATTTCTAGCAAAAGTCATGTTATTCTGATAAGAACACTTTTCAAACTGTTGTCTTATCCATCCTTCTTAGTGCCTAAACTACATCCTATTCAACATCTTACAACAAGTCAATATAAGTTTATTAAGATTTATTTATTTATTTATTTGAAAGGCAGAGTTACAGAGAGAGACAGAGAGGCAGAGAGAGAGAGGTCTTCCATCCACTGGTTTACTCCCCAGGTGGCCACAATGACCAGGAGCTTCTTCCAGGTCTCCCATGTGGGCGCAGGGGCCCAAGGGACTTGGGTCATCTTCCACTGCTTTCCCAGGCCGTAGCAGAGAGCTGAATCAGAAGTGGAGCAGCCAAGACTTGAACCAGTGCCCATATAGAATGCCAGCACTGCAGGCGATGGCTTCACCAGCTATAGCACAGGGCTGGCCCCATCAATAGTTTTTTATAGTATGTGTTTTTCATGAACTCTTTGAAGACCACTCTCATAGGTAGATACAGACATGTTTATATAGAAAATAATGTGTTTGCATAAGTAATAGTTTTATATGTTTTTCTAGGACTGTCCAATAGTAAGTTGCATTCCTTGTGCCTTTTTTCCCCTGAATACTTCTGCATGTCTTTCCTAAGAGTGTTCTTTTTTTTTTTCTTTTATTTAATGAATATAAATTTCCAAAGTACGACTCATGGGTTACAATGGCTTTCCCCCCCATACCGTCCCTCCCACCCACAACCCTCCCCTTTCCCACTCCCTCTCCCCTTCCATTCACATCAAGATTCATTTTCGATTATCTTAATATACAGAAGATCAGCTTAGTATACCTTAAGTAAGGATTTCAACAGTTTGTTCCCACACAGAAACATAAAGTGAAAAATAATAGATGATTTTTTTTTAAATGATGATGAAATCAGATCAGACCTGTTGTCATGTTTAATCCCAGTGAGAGTCAAGTTGGGAATTAATAATTTCTTCTTTTTTTTTTTTTTTTTTTTTTTTTTACAGAAGATCAGTTTAGTGTACATTAAGTAAAGATTTCAATCGTTTGCACCCCCATAGAAACACAAAGTGAAATATACTGTTTGAGTACTCGTTATAGCATTAAGCCTCAGTGTACAGCACATTAAGGACAGAGATCCTACATGAGGAGTAAGTGCCCAGTGACTCCTGTTGTTGACTTTACAAATTGACACTCCTGTCTATGGCATCAGTAATCTCCCTATGCACCACTCATGAGTTTCCAAGGCTATGGAAGCCCCTTGAGTTCTCCGACTCTTATCTTGTTTAGACAAGGTCATAGTCAAAGTGGAGGTTCTCTCCTCCCTTCAGAGAAAGGCACCTCCCTCTTTGAAGACCTGTTCTTTCCACTGGGATCTCACTCACAGAGATCTTTTTGCCAGAGTGTCTTGGCTTTCCATGCCTGAAATACTCTCCTAAGAGTGTTCTTAAACGTAGAAGCATTGTCTAGTTCCTCTTTTTGTTCCTTTTTAACTAACAAGCCAGCTGTAGGGAACCTTTAAGGCTGCTTCTCAACCTTTATCCTGTTCTTCAAATTTTTCTCCTTAGATTTGCACCCCTTGATGATTGTGGACTGTACCCATCTTTTCTTTCTTTTTTTTTTTTTTTAAGATTTATTTATTTATTTGAAAGTCAGAGTTACACAGAGAGAATAGGAGAGGCAGAGAGAGAGAGAGGTATTCCATCCACTGGTTCATTCCCCAGATGACCGCAGTGGCCAGAGCTGTGCCGATCCGAAGCCAGGAGCCAGGATCTTCCCACGTGGGTGTAGGGACCCAAGGACTTGGGCCATCTTCTACTGCTCTCCCGGGCCATAGCAGAATGCTGGATCAGAAGTAGAGCAGCTGGGACTAGAACCAGCACCCATATGGGATACCAGCACCATAGGCGGCGGCTTTACCTGCTATGCCATAGCACTGGCCCCTGTACCCATCTTTTCTACGGTGGTTACAAAATGATTTTATAGGCACTGGTGCTGTGGCACAGTGGTTAAAGTGCCGTCCTGCAGTGCCAGCATCCCATTTGGGAGACCCAGAAGGTCCTGGCTCCTGGCTCCTGGCTCAGCTCCAAAGCCAGAAGCCTGGAGCTTCTTGCAGGTCTCTCACATGAATACAGGGGCCCAAGTGCCGGGGCCATCTTATACTGCTTTCCCAGGCCATATCAGAGAGCCGGATCAGAAGTGGAGCAACCAGGACTACAATTGGCGCCCATATGAGATGCTGGCACTGCAGGTGTCGGCTTTACCTGCCACACCACAGTGCTGGCCCTGTCTGCATTTGTTGTTTGGACTCTGTTAAATAAGAGCTCCCCCTTCATCATTTGTTTGTTATCTATATGCCTGTCATCAATATGGATTACTATTGTTTACAGGGACTTAAAATTCTTTACTGTGTCCAATTACTTTGGTGCTGAAATGGTCCCATTTGGGGGCAACAGGTGCTCTCCAAGCTAATTGCTGTCATCTTGATGTGCCACCTTCATTTTTTCAAGCACTCCTTTGCTTTCTTGATGTAGCAAGATGTTTCAGGCTCCCCTTCTTTCTTCCCTGCTTTAGTATTAGAAACAATGATCTGAATGCTATGTGTACACATTGTTAATGGAGTATTTTTGCTTCTCAGCCCTTTGAGTTAAAACTAGGAGGGGCCGGCACTGTGGCATAGAGGGTAAAGCAGCCACTTGCAGTGCCAGCATCCCATATGGACACTGGTTCGAGTCCCGGCTGCTGTACTTCTCTTCTCTTCTTTTTTTTTTTTTTTTTTTTTACTTTTATTTAATGAATATAAATTTCCAAAGTACGGCTTATGGATTACAATGGCTTCCCCCCCATAACATCTCTCCCACCCGCATCCCTCCCCTTTTCCACTCCCTCTCCCCTTCCATTCACATGAGGATTCATTTTCGATTCTCTTTATATACAGAAGATCAGTTTAGCATACATTAAGTAAAGATTTCAACAGTTAGCTCCCACACAAACATAAAGTGAAAAATAATAGATGATTTTTTAAATGATGATGAAATCAGATCAGACCTATTGTCATGTTTAAACCCAGCGAGAGTCAAGTTGGGAATTAATAATTTCTTCTTTTTTTTTTTTTTTTTACAGAAGATCAGTTTAGTGTACATTAAGTAAAGATTTCAACAGTTTGCACCCCCATAGAAACACAAAGCGAAATATACTGTTTGAGTACTCATCATAGCATTAAGTCTCAATGTACAACACATTAAGGACAGAGATCCTACATGAGGAATAAGTGCACAGTGACTCCTGTTGTTGACTTTACAAATTGACACTCCTGTTTATGGCATCAGTAATCTCCCTATGCACCACTCATGAGTTTCCAAGGCTATGGAAGCCCCTTGAGTTCTCCGACTCTTATCTTGTTTAGACAAGGTCATAGTCAAAGTGGAGGTTCTCTCCTCCCTTCAGAGAAAGGTACCTCCTTCTTTGAAGACCTGTTCTTTCCACTGGGATCTCACTCACAGAGATCTTTCATTTAGGTTTTTTTTTTTTGTTGTTTTGTTTTGTTTTTTTTTTTTTTTTTTTTTTGACAGACAGAGTGGACAGTGAGAGAGAGACAGAGACAGAGAGAAAGGTCTTCCTTTTGCCGTTGGTTCACCCTCCAATGGCCGCCGCAACTGGCGCACTGCGGCCCGCGCACCACACTGATCCAGGAGCCAGGTGCTTCTCCTGGTCTCCCATGGGGTGCAGGACCCAAGCACTTGGGCCATCCTCCACTGCATTCCCAGGCCACAGCAGAGGGCTGGCCTGGAAGAGGGGCAACCGGGACAGAATCCGGCACCCCGACCGGGACTAGAACCCGGTATGCCGGCGCCGCTAGGTGGAGGATTAGCCTAGTGAGCCGCGGCACCAGCCTGCTCTACTTCTGATCCAGCTCTCTGCTATAGCCTGGGAAAGCAGTGGAAGATGGCCCGACTTAGGCCCCTGAATGCATGTGGTAGACTTGGAAGAAGCTCCTGGCTCCTGGCTTCGGATTGGTGCAGCTCTGGTCATTGCGGCCAATTGGGGAGTGACCCAGTGGATGGAAGTGAAAGATAGCCCAAGTCCTTTGGACATTTAAGTTCTTTTCCTTATTTTACAACTACAAATAATGTTACAGTGGATAACCTCGTTCACATGTGCTTTCATATTGGCGATATATCTTCAAATTTCTGTCTTCATCAGAAAGAAGCTTTGGAATTCAGAATTGGTCTTGCCATAGGTAACCTTCAGGAAAGCGCTTTATTTTCTTACTTACCTCCAAATAAATGGGCAGGTTCCAGGAGGTGTTTTACCAACATGTATTCGAGAAGGTGTGCTGCCCGCCCTACCCTGCTCCCAGCGTCTGGCTGGGAAAATCCAGAAGCACGCATTCTGGCTCCTCTTCACTTTTATCATTTAATGCCTTCTGAAAATGCACCTAAGTTGTGTGGTAAAGTGTCTTACTTTGAGCAGCTTGTATTCCTCTTAATTATGGTTTGGGCTTGATTTAGCTTGGAATATGATAATCCATGGTGAAATGCATGTTTCTAGCATATTCCTGTATTTAAAATGCACACTTAAACACACAGACTAAGTTTCCTCATAAAAAGAAGTTAATGGCCGGCGCCGCGGCTCAATAGGCTAATCCTCCGCCTAGTGGCGCCGGCACACCAGATTCTAGTCCCAGTCGGGGTGCTGGATTCTGTCCCGGTTGCCCCTCTTCCAGGCCAGCTCTCTGCTGTGGCCCAGGAGTGCAGTGGAGGGTGGCCTGGGAGTGCAGTGGAGGATGGCCCAAGTGCTTGGGTCCTGCACCCGCATGGGAGACCAGGAGAAGCACCTGGCTCCTGCCATCGGATCAGCGCGGGGCCGCGGCGGCCATTGGAGGATGAACCAATGGCAAAGGAAGACCTTTCTGTCTCTCTCTCTCTCACTGTCCACTCTGCCTGGAAAAAAAAAAAAAAGTTACATTTAGTAAATAGATGAAATTGATTTCAAATGTGTTGTGGAAAAGGATTTACAGTTTTATAGAGGGCCCGCGCTGTGACATAGCAGGTAGAGCCACTGCCTGCAGTGCCAGCCTCCCTTATGGGCACCAGTTTGAGTCCCTGCTGCTCCACTTCCAATTCAGTTCCCTGCTACTGTGCCTGGGAAAGCAGCAGAGGATGGCCCAAGTCTTTAGGCCCCTGTACCCACCTGGGAGACCCAGAAGAAGCTCCCGGCTCCTAGCTTCAACCAGGCCCAGCCCCAGCCATTGCAACCATTTCGAGTGTGAATACAAGTGGATACAAGACCTTTCTCTCTGCCTCTGCCCCTGCCTCTCTGTAACTCTGCCTTTCAAATAAATAAATAAATATTAAAAAAAATTTGAGAAAATTCAGTGGACATATAAGTATGTGATTATAATGGTGACTTTGGGGGATATTATCACCCCCCTCATTGCAGTTGTATTATAAAAATAAAGCGGAGATTTTTTTTTTTGCTAAGAGATTCATAAAAAGCCATCAACAGCTGTGGGTTTGTGGATTTTTTTTTTCTGCATCTGGGTCATTAGAATGTTTTGACTGTTGATTCTTTTAGTTGTTATTTTGACATTCAAATAATATTAGAAGAGATTTGAAGTTTTTTACATTCATCAAATGGGAGCATTTTTTTCAGATGTCAGGAAGCATCATGTGGTGTGGAAAGCAGCATCTCGTGACTCGGGTGACTTGAGCGTCAGCCACGCTCTGCCGCTGACCTGGGCACCCTTGCAGCTTTCAGATTTCAGTTCTGGGGCATGCGTTCAGCCCAGCAGCTAATTTGCCATTTAGAGAGTCTGCATCCCCTCTTGGAGTGCCTCAGTTCCGTGTCTGCCTCCAGCTCCTGACTCCAGCTTCCTGCTAATGCAGAACCCTGGGAAGCAGCAGTGATGGCTCAAGTGATTGGTTCTTACCACCTTTGTAGGAGACCTGGACCGTGGCCCCAGTTTGAGGAATGAGCTGGTACATGAGAGCCCTTTCTGTTTCTTGCTCTTTTTCTTGCCTCTGTGTTTCCCTCTCATCTCTGCCTCTCAAATAAATAATAAGAAAGGAAACCTCAATTTCCATTTTCTCATGTGAAATAGAATTATTTTCCCTTGTTCCCTCATAGGATTGTGATTGTAACAGTTAAATAAGAGTCAGAAGCATAAATACTCGGTAGATTGTAATTACTGTAAGTCTTCTTAATTAGAAGCCATATAACATGAAATAAGTACGCCTGTGAAAATTTAGTATCTTCTAAAACTGTTTTACCTGAGTCTCCTCTTCTATGCTGATAAGAAGCGGAAAAACATCTGCTTTTCCCCTCCTGCATCTAGGTACAAGCTCCTTGTTAAAGCCTGTAATCCTCTATCTTAGCAACACCTGATGGCTTTTACTTCCTCAGGTTGGACCACATTGATCTTTCTCATGAACTTCCCTGGAGGGCAAACAAACCAGTGTTCAGCCTGGAGAATTATGAGTGGGCTGTTTGCACTGGTCTGTTTGGGGTCTGTGAGGGATGAAGAATGTTTCAGGGAACCACGCCAGTTCAGCAGTCAGCTCTGGGAGCTGTGCTCCAGACGGGGCCATCCAGCTTTGACTCTTTCCTCATCCTCTACGTTCTGGAGCTTTCAAACACCGTTACCTTTGAGTTCTCCTTGGTCTTATCTAGTATAGGTCTTCAGTCCCTCTTTCCTGGACTTGCCCCAACCAGAATGAAGTCCAGACTCTCTGGCCTTGTGCACCCTTGAACTCATTTTCCAGCTCCATTATAGTCCTTTTGTTCCTTTGCCCTGTCATCCAGCCACACCGCTATCTCTTGCTAAATGTGTCCCAAGAATGGCATGGTATTAAGTACATAGACTTTGCCTGCTGTCTCTACTGTCTACCAGTGATGTCATCCTGGAAATCTAACTTAACCTGCCGGTGGGAATATTATCTTCCCTACAGGGTCGTCAGGAGGTATAAAGGAAATGACTACGTACAGAACTTAGCACTGTGCCTGCCTGTAGTCAGTGTCATGTAAATACTGCTTGTAGTCATTATTATTAGCTATTGTTACCATTATCTGACATCTGTCAGCATTCTATATATGTCTCAGGTCAGTGTGTTTCTCTAAATTTCTCTAAGCAAGAATAATTTTATCCATTCATTAATTTACCCATCTAGCCATTGTCTAAAAAAATGTTTTAAGACTTGGTAAATATTTATTGACTACTGAGTGTGCTTATGGTCTAACCCTAATCACTGTGAGGAATGCAAAACTGAATTAAATACCTGCTGTCTGTCCTCTAGGAACTCAGAGTCTGGAGCGACAAGGGAAATATAAAATATCCATCCTTGCAGCAGATGCTGATTGAGCAACTGTGGGGGACCCAGGCACTGTATATAGTGACATGTTCTGAGCCTGTGGTGAAAGATTAGAGTTTGGGTACCTTAGGCAAAGCACGGTTGAAGTGTAGCACAGAGATTTTTACAAGCTAGGAGGGTCAGGAAAGGTTATCTTTAGAGGAGACATTCCCATCTTGGCAGGGCCTTGGATGGACTTTGCCTGGCTCTACCTCTCTGAGCAAGTGCTCCTGTATGCCTTGAGCTAGGGCTGTTAGATGGACTATAAGATTTTTGGAATTACAAGCTTCTCCAAGGTAGAGGCAGTGTTCTCTTCATTTTTTAGTTCCCAGTGCTCACTCCAGCTCTTATACAAAGATTGTACTCAGTACAGGATGATGGCAGATTAGGGAGATGTGTCTTCCTATAGGCAGTATATCGTAAATGAAAATTATATTTTGGTATTTTTAGTATTTCTGAAGCAAGTAAACATCCTAGTACAAACTGAAAGTTAGGTTTTTGAAGATGTTCATATTAGTTCTCACTAGGTTAGTCACAGCCATGGTAGTCATGAGGAGTAGTCTACTTCAACTTATGTAGATATTTCTTCCCATACTTCTGGGAAGAAACTCTTGTAGGTTCTTCATTATAGCCTGCCCTGGTCTAGAGTTCTGGGATGTGACCTCATGACTTTGATCATGTGAGAAGCCTTAGTTTTAAAAACTGCCCAACAGTTTTAATTCTGAATTTATCCTTGTAGCAAGGAGCAAGGACCAACCCCAGTGGAGAAAAAGAAGAAAGGAAAAAGGAAAAGTGAAACCACAGTGGAGAGTTTAGAGCTGGATCAGGGCCTGCCGAGCTCGTCCCTGCGGAGTCCTGAGGAGTCCACTGAGTCTGCAGACAGCCAGGTACAGCTGTGACCGGGAGCCTGGTGGAGGTTACGGCTGCCGGACGGGTCTTGCTGACACTGATCCTGGTGTCCCCCATGCCTGTCTTCTATCTAGCGTGCTACCCTTACACACGGACCTGGGCTGGGCTTTTACAGTTTCGGTGGGTGAGCAGACAGAACACAGAGTTTTTCAACTCAGCCTGATCTCTATACTGATAATCTGCCAGCTTTTTCTAGTGTTGTTTGTTTCCTTCTTGGAAAGTATCATAATATTAGGCTGCAGAGGGAGTTGATATGGAAAATGAAGTTGTACGCCAAGCTGGGTACGACTCAGGGAACTTGTTTTGCCAGGTAGGTTAATGTGTTTAGTCTGCATGAGGACATCTCCGAGTCCCAGAAGCTGAAAAGTCAGGTTTATGTTTTTTATTCCAAAAGAATAAGGAAGATTTGGCCAGACATGGAAAAAAGGAGTTCCTCATCTACATCAGTTCCTAAAAACAAGCCCTTGTGGGCCCATGATATTGGAAGGGATTTTTTTCCCTGGCTTGAGGCAGCCTCTCTTGGATGTGAATGCTAATATTTGGAAGTGCTCGGTTTCCTTGGGTGGTCACAGCAGCCTATCTGCACCCTCATCACCCTCATAGGCTTCTTGATGATCTTCACTGTGGGAAGGTGTCAGCTCGTAACATCTTAGTATTAATAAGTAGTAGTGCCTGGTGTCAGAGCAGAAAAGCCCTCACTGCCTATCAGCTGGGCCTGGTGATCACTAGGCTTCCAGATTAGCAGAGGAGTGTAAATTGATGGGGCTTGGCAGGGAGCTGTTTGTAGGACGGTGATGTGTGTTGAAGTGAGGGAGAGGTTTTAAATGGAATCCCTCAGGTAACCTGAAGAAAGGATGGGAACACAGAGATGAGGTTTTGCTTTTGTCTTTTCTTTTTGGGGGATTTAAATAATTGAGAATGAGCTGGCTGGTGACCCTGCTACTTGGATGTGATGAGTACGTAGAGATGAACTGTGTGCTTTTGTGTTTGGGAAACACTAAACTGCACTACTTTATTGATGAATGTTGTCTCTCTAAAAGGTACGAGGCACTTAATTAGAAATGAGTCCATAGATGGTGACTTACAAACTATGTCTTGTCACACTCGAGATGTCTCCCTACATTTCAGCAGTACTATGAGATTCTCAAAGTGAGTCCTAATAAAGTTGGTATTAAATAGGTTTTCAAATTACGTTTTTAGTAGTACATGATAAGTGTGGTGAATTTGAGCTCAACAAAACCTGTCACCATTGTCTTAAAATCTGAGCTTCCTGCTGATGCTGGAAGGAACTTCCAAGACGATGGTGTTCTCCTCCTGTCCTTGTTTTACTGGAGGAGAACTGATTCCAGAAAAGAGGAGAAAGTCACTGCCTCTGGACTCTGAGGCTACACCCTCTTCTTGGTAGAACATGGCAGTTTGAAGAGCAGTCCATTGCTCCTCCCCTCCCTCAGCCAGACCCCTTTTTGAGTGGAGTGAGTCCTTCAGAGAGCTCTCCTTGGCATGCTGTCAAGTTCAGATGAGGATTTTCTTGTTCCAGCTTTTGCCTTTGACTCACAGAGCTGCTGTGACAGGTGTGTTTGCCCTGCAGAAACGACGCTCAGGACGACAAGTGAAGCGCAGAAAATACAATGAGGACCTGGACTTCAAAGTGGTGGATGACGATGGAGAGACAATCGCTGTTCTTGGAGCCGGCCGAACATCTGCACTCTCAGCGTCTACACTGGCTTGGCAGGCAGAGGTATGTCCTTTACATGAAGGTACTGACCATGGTTGAACTGTCCTAGTTGATGGAACTGCTGCTTGATAAAACATACATTAGATCTGTGCCATTCACAACCTTTGAGTGGCTTCCTGCTGGACTTAGAATAAATTTCACAATCTTTGCTGAGCCCGGCAGGACAGCCTATGATCATACACTTTCCCTATTTCACCAAATTCACTTTTTAAAAAAGATTTTTAAAATTTATTTTGAAAGTCACAGTTACAGAGAGGAGGAGTTAGAGAGATCTTCCTTCTACTGGTTCACTCCCCAGATGGCCACAGCCAGAGCTGGTGCTGCCGGAAGCCAAGAGCTTCATCTGGATCTCGTGTGGACAGGAAGTGGAGCAGCTGGGGTATGAACCAGAGCTCATATGAGATGCCAGCATCTCAGGCTGTGGCTTTACCCGCTATGCCACAGCACTGGCCTCACCAAATTCATTTTTTAGATAAGCAACTCTTCCCTGTCATTATACTCCAGCCAGAAGACTTAACATCTTTTAATGAACAGACAGTTCTTTTCCACCTCCAGGTCTTTGCCTGAATTGTTCCTTCTGCTTGGGATGCTCTGAGCCACACATTTTACACGAGGGGTTCACAGTCCTTTGTTTCCACTAAAATGATAACTCCCGAAAGAGGTTTTTCCTGACTTTTTAAGTACATCACTGCCCGTCTGTTTCAACTCCTCGTTTATTTCCTTCACAGCACTTACCACAATTTGTAATCAAGCAGTCAAATTTGAATGTGTCCAGTCTCTGCATTTATTTCTTTTGTCTCTCCCATTAGAATATACAAGTATTAGGAGTTCGGTGAATGCAGTCAGATAAACTAGTAATTACAGTTGAAAGCTGATTTAACAAATGTGTAATGGGAGTCTCCTCCAAAGCCAGGTGCTGGGGTGCAGCAGTATCAGGGCATGGCCCTGCCTCCGAGAAGTTTGTCTAGGTGAAAGGACACATGGCTAATATTGTGACAAACATAGCCCTAGAAGTATGTGGCTACATAGAAGGAGGAGTGGACAAAAATGATTGGATTTCAGAGGATAAGGACCCAGCAGGGACACTTCCACTATGAGCTAAAGCCCCGGCATTGAATGTGGTTTAGTAGTATGGTGTGACGGGCTTGGCTGGGTGCTGAGGAATGATGGGAGATGAGGACTGAGAGGTAGAAAGAGTCACACCTCGCAAGGCCTCGGATACCAGCATAGCTGTTTGGCTTCTATACTATAAGTCGAGCTAGAGGTAGGAGAGATTGATGGGTTCGAGCAGAAGAGCAGGATTGCCATAACTGTGTTTTGGTAATTTCTATCAGCAGCAGTGTGAAGGAGGAAGATGATAGGATTAGTGGAGTGTGAGAAAGGAAAGGGGTTAATGTTGAAAGAGGTCTGTACCAAGGCACTTAGAAGAATAAAAGCAAGAGAAGAAGTGGGGCTGGCACTGTGGTGTAGCCACCGTCTGCAGCACCAGCATCCATATGAGTCCCAGCTGCTCCCCTTCAATCCAGCTCCCTGCCGACGTGCCTGGGCAAGTAGCAAAAGATAGCCTAAGTCCTTGGGCCCCTGCACCCACATGGGAGACCTGGAAGAGGCTCCTGGCTCCTGGTTCTGTATCAGCCCAGCCCTACAGCCATCTATGGATTGAACCAGCGGGTGGAAGATTTCTCTGTCCCTCTGTCTCTCTGTATGTTTCCCCCTCCCTTTCTCTGTAGCTCTGCCTTTCAAATAAATCTTAAAAAAGAAAAAAAAAATCTGAAACAATAGGATGGAGAAACAAGCTTTAAAAAAAAGAGAGAAGCAGCAAGCTGTGCATATAGGAGAGGCATTGTTACCAGCAGCACATTCTGGGACTCAGGCTGTCTGTTGTTACGGAGTCCCTGTTGCTGACTTGGCAGGATTCACACTGTGTGTGAGGAGTGGCAGTAGCACAAATTCCTGGCCTTCCTCCAGGACACCAGTGTGTCTTACAGAAGCTAATAGTGCTTTATCTTCCTCAGCCACCTTGCCTCCAACTTCATTTAATTTCACATATCCTTTTGCTCTGTCTTTACATGGGAAATCACAAGGATTGTAACCATTATGAAATTAAGGCACAGAACGATCCAGGTCAGAGTTATATGCCAGCAGTTAATCAGCGATTCGCATGTGAGAGTTGATTTATGTCTCTGGTTCTGGTAAGGGTTTCCCAACTAATGAATATAATACCTAGTAAGGATAATGATTTGATGTATTGTCATTGCATTACTTTTCAAGCAATTAGTTAAAAATAGCTTTTGCAAGATTGACCAGAGTTGCTAGGATTGTGTTGCTTTATTGTGGGTTTTCCCTGGAGATTTTATGGTTGGTTTGGTAGTTACAGTATTATAAAGAATTTCATTTTCTCCTAGTAGCCATTTAACCTATGCCATTAACCACATTTCGAATTTTGTTGCAATTTCTTACCCAATGGGCAGCAATAGTTGATCTTACAGAAATAATTCAGGAAATGCTATGTATCTTAGCAAGGTTCTTTTCTTCCTATAAAGGTACAGCAAAAAGAGGGTTTATATAAGGAGAAACAGAATATAAAATTAAATTTACATTAATTATATCTCAAAAAGTGTTACTGAATTTATCAGACAAGAAAGAGGCCTGACATGGTTTGCCTTTGATGTTTGGAGAGGTAGCCCTGTGGATCTGGCCTCTGAGCCAAAGGCCTGGCCTTGCTTGCAGCCAGGCCATACGCCTGTAAGGGCACTGGTGAGATCAGCTTATCGAGTATTTTTCAGACTCAGTGCCCTGTAGAACCCTGGCTGCTACAGAACCAAAGCAGCTCTGCTTGCATCTGTTTTGAAAGGTGAGGTTTCAACAAAGATTTCCCAGGCTAACTCAAAGCTTGAAAGCCATGGATCTCATCCAGGATCCCAAGCAATCCTTGGTGCATCTGGTAACGCAGAAATCATTGAGGGAGTAGAGACTTTTTCTTAGGTTCTTTTCCCAGGCCCTCTGAGTGACCTTCTACCCACCTGCTGGCTTCACCTATGGCAGAGAAGGAGGTGGAGTCAGCACCAGAAAAGTCCCCCTGCGCTCTCTTGGCAGATCTGTACAGCTGCTTCTGAGCATGCTCAGCCCAGTTCTGGGGCAGCGGGCCCTGTCCCTCGCCCAGCACTGGTTTCATGGGCTCGAGCTGATAAAACATCTCCACGCATGAGTGATTCCAGCTCAAGGCTGGCATTTTCTCACAGCCCTGCTTTGGAATCCAGGGGACCGTGTGGAGTCTCCGACCTGGCCATGGGATCCAGGGGCTAGAAATAAGCTTCTGTCCCAACTGACTCAATATTCTTACTCTTGGTCTTACTGATGATACAGGTGCCTGGAACAGAAACAGTTTCACATTCCGAGGTCCATTTATAACATATAGACTTCTACAAGGCTCTTAGCTTTGAATTGCACAATTTGAGTGATTTCGCCTTTTGCAATAAAAGGGCTTTGATTTGAATAAGGCTTTGGCTCATGGTCTCTCCTGTGCCTAGCCCTGTGTTTTTGTGCCTTTTCCTGTGTTTGACAGGGAGGGAGCTCCCTTCTCCCTCTGAGCTGGGGGTAAGTGCCCCTCATCTGTGCTCCATAGCACTCTGTTTAATTCTGCTGTCTTTCATTGCCCTCTGAACACCTGCCAATTCTTTTGTTTCCTTCCTGTACACCATGAGCTACTTTAGGGTAGGATTTGTATCTTTTCTTCTTCTTTGTCTCTCTCAGGAGTGAAAGAGTTTGAAAAGAGTAAAATTTTCCTTAATTCCCAAGAACCATTCAGATGAAACCCCACGTAGGGCACTGTCCATCTTCTGTTATTACATTTGTTATATTTATTATTACCAGAGTCAAGTCAGCTGGAACCACGACCCCTTGTTCACAGCGTGTAACTTCTGGTTTTCAAGGCCTCTGCTATCTGTTTTGATTATCATTCTTGGTGGTTCCCTTAATCAGGTTGTAAGTAAATGCAAAACAGATACCACTTTTTAATTTTTCACAATTTTTACTTATCATGGGCATAACTTTATGTTAGGTAGTGGCTAATAGTTGTGCTTATTATATATTATTTAGTGAATAAATAAATGAATATGTTACGTTCATGATATAAACAAGTTTCTTCTTTTTTTTTTAACTCCTAGATTAGGAAGCAAAAGCTGTTTTTCTCTCCCTGGCTCTTGTTTTCTTCATTCCCTTGTGCTGGTGTGTTCTTCCTACTCTTTTTTTTTCCCTCTACATGGGCCCTTGTACTTGCAGGCACGTTTTCCCAGGATTCCTGCTGCCACTGGCATTGCTGTAGCTTTGCATCAGCCGCCTGGGTCTGGCCCTTCCTCTCTGGCTCTGTCCCCTCAGCCTGGGTGGACGGTTTCTGGAGTCTTCCTACCTCACCATTGCGTACGAGCACCCTCCACCCTCCTCCAGGCTCTGTTTCTCTTCAGGCGGTTTCCAGTATTTGCTTCTCTTGGTTTCTGCTGCCACCCCCTGAGCTGAGGACCCTATTCAGATTGCTGTAGCTCTCACCTCTGTAGTTCCCCTGCTGCGAGTCTCTGTCCTCTCGTGTCTGACAGCAGACGAACTTCCCCAGAACACCAGAGGAATTGCTGATGTTTATCAGACTCGTGCTCCAGAATCTGAGGTAGTTACTTCTTAGCTCCTGTATTAGATCAAAACTCCTGTCTGTTTTTTTCCTTCAGTAGTGCCCACACACTACCTGATTTCTCTCAGGCGTCAGGTTGTTTTCTGTTCTAGACATACTTCCCACTTGATTGTTCCTTCTTCCTTTGAGTTCTTTTGTTCTTGCTTTGTGCTTTGCTGCCTTCCTTTTTGAGGCACCATTCTTGAGGGCCTTCTGAAACCTCCCCTGTTCTGTAAAATCTAAGCTACTTCTGCTTTCTCAGCTCCCACTGGACTTTGTTACTGTCACAACAATTAACATTTCCCCGGGCACACTTATAAGACAAATATGTTCTGTTTGTCTTCTGTTCCATAACCCCCGTAGCACTCGGTAAATACTTGTTGATTTGGGAAGTGATTTATAGGACCAGTGTTTTGGCGCTGTGGATTAAGCCACAGCCTGTGATGCCGACATCCCAAATAAGCACCTTTTCGTGACCCGCCTGCTCCACTTCTGATCCAGCTCCCTGCTGATACACCTGGGGAATCAGCAGAAGATGGCCCAAGTGCTTGGGCCTTTGCTGCCCTCATGGGAGACCAGGATTGAGTTCCTGACTCCTGGCCATCTGGGGAGTGAACATGCAGATGGGATATCTCTCTGTCTCTCTGTAGCTCTGCCTTTCAAATAAATAAATAAACCTTCTTAAAACAATGATTTGTATCATAAAGGACACACAATTTTATGATAGATTTCCTAAAAAAGGGAGGAAGGAAGAAGAGGAGGAAAGAGAAAGAATTAGGAAGGAAAAGAGCAAGAAAAAGTATATATATATATATATATATATATATATATATATATATATAAAGAAAAAGAACAAAGTGAAGAAAGAAAACACAGATCCCATTTCCCCGTGTGCAATCAATGTGTGTGTGCATATATGAGTATATGTGTAGTAAAAGCATTGATAATGTGATCTGATGGTCTTTAGGCAAGATATTTTAAGAGTATTTTTAGTTTAGTGCATCCATTCAACAGTACTTCTCAAATGCTGATTTTGAACCACAGATACTATGGCAAGCACTGGTGCTGCAAACAGAATGACACACTGTCAGCCCAAGTCCCTGTCCACAGCTCCCAGTCAGCTAGAAGACCCACAGTCCTTGCCTGACAATGTTTAGAAATACAAATAACTGCAAACCTGGAGTGAGTCAGAGGAACCTCAAAACCTGAGAGAACATGAGGTTCAGTTTTGAAGTATAAGGAATAGCTTAAGAATTTGAAAATTATTTGACAATGACTATAGGAAACCTGTGTTTTTCTTTTGTCTGTAATGGTTGGTAGGTAGGTAAGAAAGTAATTTGCTTGGGTGGGCATTTGGCATTTGGGTGGTCAAGTGGTTGGGATGCCCTTTGACAGAGCCACATCCCATATTAGTCTTTCAAGTTCCAGTTCCTGTTCTCTGCTTCTGATCCAGTTTCTCAGTAATGAGTACCCTAGGTGTGGGGAACAACTCGGACTAGACTAAGTTACTGGAATTAAGACTTATTCTATGCATCTGCTGTCCCACAATATGGCGCTGGGAGAGGAGTAAAAACAACTTTTACACAGCTGCCTCCAGTTCAACCAGTAACCTGCAGGAGCTGATCCCGCTCCTGATTGGAGGAGAGCAGCGTACTCAACATGTGGGTAGCAGAGTTGGGATTGGTGGAAGAGGACTATAAAGGAGGAGAGAGACAACATGCACCAGGAACACCTGAGGAACATCTGAGCAGCCCCTGAGAGAGCCGGCCGGCAGTGTGCCACTCCCCCGCGGAAGTGGGGAAAGTGGCAGGGGGAACCGCCCTTCCACGGAGGTGGAAGGATCGGTAGCCCACCCGGGAAGAACCAGCAGCAAACCCAGGAAGGGCCAAGCAGACAAAAGAACAGCGCAGGGTCCTGTGTCGTTCCTCCACGAAGAGGGGGAGCGACACTAGCAGGCAGCATATGATGGCTCAAGTACTTGGGTCACTGCCACATATGTGGGAGACCTGGATTGAGTTCTGGCCTTCTGGCTTCAGCCAGGCCCAGCCATGGTTGTTGCAGTATAGTATACCAGCTGATGAAAGATCTCTGTCTGTCTGTCTCTGACTGTCTTCCTTTCAAGTAAAATGAAAATCAATTAACTTGAAAAAAGAAAGGTGATTTGCTTTTTGATAAACTTCCTCCTACAGTTGGCTAAATAGAAATGAGGTGGTTGGTTGAGGTTAAGGGCAAATAGGATCAAGCGGTTCTAAAATTTTTCTTAGGAGTAAAATTTGAAAACTACACAAATCTCTGACATAGAAGTGAATGAATTGAAACAGTCTTCTTTAAAGGATAATTTGAGAAAATTCCAAGCATTTGAGAACAGATGGCTGTTATGGAAGTGTGTTTGGCAAGCAGATTTAGTTTATATCTGTGTCTATCTGTATACACTGAGTGTTTATACACACAGGATATGCACAATCTCTGTTTAGGGAAAAAAAAGATGCATATTTTCCAGTTTCCTTCCTACTTTGATGTATATTTTGGAAATACTGTTCCCTTCTCCTTTATTATTAAGATAAAATAAAAACTTATTCTCAGTATTTTGATGAGCAGCATTGGTGCTTTAACACTAGCAAAAATCCCCATTCTTTAACCAGTGCCAAAAAAAGAAAGAAAAGTATGTAATATGTCAGTGGCACTAAATACTATTGGAAAGATAGCAGAATGAAAGTGATACAGAATTCAGATTTGCAGTAATAGAATGTTCAGAATTATTTGCCTTTGCTAAAAAAATAACATTTGAGCAAACACTTGAAAGTACAGGAGGTAGGGCTGGTGCTGTAGCACAGCCAGTTAAGCCGCCATCTCCAGTGCCGGCATCCTTTATGGGCACCCGTTCGAGTCCCGGATACTCTACTTCCAATCCAGCTCTCTGCTGTGGCCTGGGAAAGCAGTAGAATATGGCTCAAGTTCTTGGGCCCCTGCTTCCACAGGGACCATGCTTCTCCCATGTGGGAGACCCAGAAGAAGCTCCAGTCTCCTGGCTTCAAATCTTCCCAGCTCCAGGCATTGCAGCCATTTGGGGAGTGAACCAGTGGATGGAAGAATCCCCCCACCCCCCGCTTTTGCCTCTCTGTAACTGTGCCTTTCAAATAAATAAATAAAAAAAAAAGTACAGGTGGCAACAGAAGGGGTTAAATGAGGAAAAAGCATCTCAGGCAGATGCTCCCCAGCCTTTGGGGAGTTCGAGGTAGAAGCACATCCTGTGTGAATGAGGAATAGGCAAGGAGAGAGAGGTCCTCCCTCCACTCCCCAAATGGCCACAATGGCTGGAGCTGAGCTGATCTGAAGCCAGGAGCCTGGATTTTTTTCTGGTTCTCCCCTGTGAGTGCAGGGGCCCAAGCAATTGGACCATCTTCTGCTGTTTTCCCAGGCACATTAGCAAGGAGCTGGATTAGAAGTGGAGCAGCCGGGACTCAAACCAGCACCCATATGAGATGGAGGCACTGAAAGTGGCAGCTTTACCTGCTGTGGCACAGCGCAGAACCCCAAAGAGAAGTGTCTTAAGTGGTGTAAGCAATGGAGCAACATAGTTAAAAGGGTCATTCTGAATCTTGTGTTGAGAATAGACCAGTGGAGCGAGGATAGAAGTGGGGAGACTAATTAGGAAGTGGTTGGGAATAATCAGGGTGAGAAAGAAAGAAGGTATGGACTAGGGTAGAAGCAGTGGACACAGTGAGAAATAGGCTACGTCCTGGATATTTTTGAAGGTAGAGCTGACAAGATTTGTTGGCCAATGAGATACGGTATACTGAGAGAGAAGAGGGTCAAGGATAATGCTAGTGTTTTTGGTTTGAGGACCAGATAGGAAAGGTTTTCCTATAACTCAGACAGGACAGGACTGTAAGTAAAGAGCTAGGTATGGGGAGGTTGATTAGGAGACCAAGAGTCAACTTGGGAGATAATTTAAATTTGAAATACATGTAAATACTCCAATAGAGATGGCAAGTAAGATACATGAGTCTATTCAGGGCACTAGATGTATAAATTTGACAGGCATCACAGTGTAGACAGTATTTAAAACAGTGAAACTCGAGATCACCAAGAGAATGAGTATCAACAAAAAACAGAAGAACTAGGCCCTAGACAACTCCAGTAATAAGAGTTAATTTAAGTTGGCCGGCGCTGCGGCTCACTAGGCTAATCCTCCGCCTGTGGTGCCGGCACCCCGGGTTCTAGTCCCGGTTGGAGCACCGGATTCTGTCCCGGTTGCTCCTCTTCCAGTCCAGCTCTCTGCTGTGGCCCAGGAGTGCAATGGAGGATGGCCCAACTGCTTGGGGCCTGCACCCACATGGGAGACCAGGAGGAAGCGCCTGGCTCCTGGCTTCAGATCGGCGCAGCACACTGGTCATAGCAGCCATTTGGGGGGTGAACCAACAGAAGGAAGACCTTTCTCTGTCTCTCTCTCTCTGTCTAACTCCGCTTGTCAAAAAAAAAAAAAAAAAAAGTTAATTTAAGTTGGAGGATTCCCACTGCCAGGTACAATGTAGTGTCATGACAGTCCAACACTTAACTACAAGGGGAAAACAGACAAATTACAAAAAGCATGTATTTTAAGGCATCATCAGCTAGCTGTGAAAGCAAAAAGATTTAGGAAAACTGAGACTCCAGACAGTCAAGAGCTGCTCATGGGTGAGCCAGTAGTTACCTTCTCTGGAGAAGTTTCCAAGTTCTGGAAGCAGGCTGAGCATCAACAGAGCCAAAGCAGAGAGATTATTCTGTGTTAAAGAGAAGCTATCTGGGGCCACCCTTGTGGCATAGATTAGTGATACTGGCTTCCCATGTGAGAACACCTGTTTGGGTCCCAGCTGCTCCACTTCCAATCCAGCTCCCTGCTAATGAACCTGGGAAAGCAGTGGAAGATAGCCCAAGTACTTGGTCCCCTGCCACTCATCTGGGAGACTCTGTTAAAGTTCCTGGCTCTTGGCTTCAGCCTGGGCCAGCTCTGGCTGTTGTGGCCATTTGGGAAGTGAACCAGTGGATAGAAAATCAGTCAATTAACTCTCTCTCTGTCTCTTTCTGTCTCTCTCTCTCTCTCTCACTGTGCCTTTTGAATAAATAAAATAAATCTGTAAGAAGGAGAGGAAGGGGCCAATGCTGTGGCATACATAGTTGGTAAAGCCACTGCTTGTGGTGCCAGCATCCCACATGGACACTGTTCGATCCCAGATGCTCCACTCTTTTTTTTTTTTTAATTAAGATTTTATTTATTTGAGAGGTAGAGATACAGACAGTGAGAGAGACAGAGAGAGAGAGACAGAGAGAAAGTCTTCCTTCTGTTGGTTCACTCCCCGGATGGCCGCAATGGCTGGAGCTGTGCCAATCTGAAGCCAGGAGCCAGGAGCTTCTTCCTGGTCTCCCATGCAGGTGCAGGGGCCCAAGCACTCGGGCTATCTTCTACTGCTTTCCCAGGCCATAGCAGAGAGCTGGATTGGATGAGGGGAAGGGGGGCAGCCTGGACTGGAACTGGTGCCCATATATGATTCTGGCACCGCAGGCAGAGGATTAACCTACTGTGCCACGGAGCAGGCCCCTTGCTGCTCCACTTCTGACCCAGCTCTCTGCTATGGCCTGAGAAAGCAGTAGAAGATGGCCCAAGTCCTTGGGCCCCTGCACTCACATGGGAGACTGGGAGAAAGCTCTTGGCTCCTGGCTTCAGGTTGGTCCAGCTCTGGGATGTTGCAGCCATTTGAGGAGTAGAGCAGATGAAAGACCTCTCTCTGTCTAACTCTGCCTCTCAAATAAATAAATAAGTCTTAAAAAAATAAAAAAAATAAAAAAAAAAAGAGGAAAGGAGAGAGGGGGGAAAGGGAAGGGAGGGGAAACAAAGAAGAATGGGGGGGGTGGTAAACATTTGACCATTCTGGTGATGGAATAGTCAGGGCTGGTGAGATGATTGGAAACTGAACAAACAGATCCCCAAGCAAGGAGATCACCTTGAGAGACTTTACTGAATTAGATTACCTGAAGAGACTTATACTGAATTCTGGGGGCAGCCTGGGAACTGAGAGATCAGCCAGAAGACAGATTGAAATTTCATAGTCTAACAGTACTTAGGAGACAAAAATTTTATTAACAGGCCTGAAGCAAAAAAGCTGATATTCCCTTAAAGTATTTGTCAGGCTTTTAACCTTGAGATTAGAGACTGAAATGGTCAATTCAGAACCTCCACAGGACGTGTTTCAGGGCTCAAGACACAAAAGATTTTTCAGTCAGTGACCATGGACATTTGTGCTCCAAGAACAGGGTAAAATGAGAAGTTTTCAGTCTTCTCAAAACTAACCCGGGGGGTAGGGGGGTAGGGGGCAGTGCTTTGGCTTAACAAGTAAAGCCACCCACTACCTACAGTGCCGGGATCCCATATGGGCGCCAGTTCTAGTCCCAGTTGCTCCACTTCCAATCCAGCTCCCTGCTATGGCATGTGAAAGCAGTAGAAGATGACCCAAATCCTTGGGCCTCTGCACACACATGGGAGACCAGGAAGAATCTCCTATATCATGGCTTTGGATATGTTACATATGTAAATATTCTAGAAAATGTGACTGAAAAATCAAAGAGATTTAGCATATAGTAGAAGCAGATGCCAGGTGACCCAGACACTGGGGTTAGCAGAAAAGAACTTTGAAATTTCTAATTGTTCAAGAAATTAAAAGATAAACCAAAAAAAGTTTTAAATGAAGACTTTCGCCAGAGAACTGAATCTGTAAAGTGTCATTTGAACAGTCTAGGGCTGAAAACTTCAGTTTATAAAACTCAGAATCTAATAGATGGCTTTATAAGCAGATTAGATACAGCAGAAGGTAAGATTAGTGAATATGAAGACAGATTGGTAGAAAATTTCTGAAGCACATAGAGAAAAAATAACAGATAGGACAGGGAAAACATAAAAGCAGAGGAAAGAACCAAGTGGGATACAGCTAAAGGGCCTAATGTATTTCTGACCGGAGTCCTCCTGAGCATAGAAACTTCAGCCATTCTTGAAAAAGAACTAAATTGGAAGACTTACTGTAAATAAGACTGTAATTGAGTTGCAGGAATGGAGACGGGTAGAATTGCTGTGGAGCTACATTGTTCAGTATGAGCATTATCAGCCACATTTGGCTTTTGAGGACTTGATGAAGCTGGTCCAAATTGAGATGTTTTCTGAGTGTAAGATACATACTGTGTTTCTGAAGACTTAGATTGAAGAAAAGAATGTACAGGTATTATATTATTGAAATGACAATGTTTTGAATATATTGATTTAAATGAAATTTTTATTGTAGTCAGTCACATGTGTTTCTTTTAATGTGGCTTCTAGAAAATTTAAATGTGGCCTAATAACCTTGGTGTCAAAAAAGATTTCTTAAACTAGACACAGAAATACTAGTCATAAAAGATTAGTCAGGTAGATTGTATAGAATTTTTATTTAAAAATAGACAATTTTTTAAATATGCAGTTTCCTTTAAAACTAAACATGCCTACCCCATAACCCAGCATTTTCATTCTGGTATAAATCCAGGGTGATGTTTGCCAAAAAAAGGTACAATTTATATGAACTTTATGTGTAATATAAAAATTGAAACCTACTCAAATATTCCTCAACAGTAGAATGGATAAATAAATAGTGATATGTTTATATAACAAAACACTATGCAGGATTACAAAAAAAACGGACTATATACTATGGCTGATTCTCGAGTAATGCAAGTTTGAATTGCACAGGTCCAGTAATACACGAATTTTAATTTGCTCAAGATCTACAACAATTTGGAAAAACTCACAGATGTACTTTATAGCCTAGAAAATACTGAATAAAGTAAGAAAAAGTTGGGTATGTCATGAATGTATAAATTGTTGATAAGTCTATTTTAGCATTTACTACCATAAAATAAACACAGAAAGTTAAAATTTACCAAAGCTTACACAAATGCTTAGAGTTCATACATGGTGCCGTTTGCAGTCTAGAGAAATGTAAACAAACGTGAAGATGTGGCATTAAATCATAATGGCACAAAGTTAACTGTGGTGCATATTGTGCTACTGTAGTTATTTCATAGTCCCTCCTGCTGCTGTTGCAGGGAGTCAGGTCACACAGTGACTGCCAGCTGCTCAGGGGATTAGCACCTCTAGTCTCCATGCACTGCTTAAGAGCCAACTGTATGTAATTCCATTTATATCAAGTTTAATCATAGGCAAAACTAGTCTATGGTGGTAGAAGTCTGAATAGTGGTTACGTATAAAAGGGGCACTGAGTCTTCCAGATTATTGGAAAAGTTATGTAACTCTGGGTGGTAATTATGCAAGTATGTATTTGTATATGTAAAATTTTATTCAGATAAACATTTGAAATTTGTGTACACACTGTACTTATTCCAGATCTCAATATTTAAGCGTTATGTTAGAGCATGTCTGATAGTTCCCTGAGGATGAAAACTGTAAATCATTTGTTCATTTAAGACCAATACATAAGGACTGGCATTGTGGTATGGTGGGTTAAGCCACTACCTGTGATACCAGCATCCCATATGAGCTCTGGTTCAAGACCCAGCTGCTCCACTTTCAATCCGGCTCCCTTCCAATGCACCTGGGAGAGCAGCAGCTTGGCCCAAGTGCTTGGACTCTTGGCACTCATATAGGAGACCCGAAAGAAGCTCCTGGCTCCTGGCTTCAGCCTGGCCCAACTCCAGCTGTTGCAGCCATTTGGGGATTGAACCAGCAGATGAAAGATCTCTCTCTAACTTTTGCCTGTCAAAAAAAACTTTACATTGTGGATCTGGCATTGTAGCACAGGGGGTTAAGCCACTACCTAGCAATCCTAGCACCCCATCTGGGCACTGGTTTGAGTCCTAGCTGCTCAACTTCCAATCCAGCTCCCTGCTAATGTGCCTGGGAAAGCAGCAAAAGATGGTCCAAGTGCTTGGGCTCTTGCACCCATGTGGGAGAGCAGGATAGAATTCCAGGCTCCTGGCTTTGGCCTGGCACAACCCCAGCCATTGCAACTATTCATGGAGTGTACTAGCAGATGGAAGATTCTCTCTCTCTCTCTCTCTCTCTCTCTCTCTTTCTCTCTCTCTCTTTCTCTCTCTCTCTTTCTCTCTGTAACTCTGCCTTTCAAATAGACAAAAAGTTTTTTTTTTTCTTTATTTGTAAAGGGACAAGATAGGTGATAAACAAAATACTGTATCCTTCTTTCCTTACCTGTGCTTAAGGATCAAACAGAACAGATACTTGACCAGAAAAGCAAATCTTAGTTGTATCCCACCCCTTCCTTCTATTGTATGGTAAGTACAATTCAGTTGGCTTCTTGTTGAGTACAAGAAAGAACTTTTGTCATTTTGGATGAACTTTCCATGGTGCCTAGCACAATGCCATATGTCTGGGGAAGCATAGTAAATATTTGTAACCTTTGAGAGCATCTGTCTGTGCCTACTTGCTGATTTCCATAATTCTTTTCTGCCATATGCCTTCCTCATTTTTTTATTAAAAAAAAAAAACTATCATCACTTTTCTGGGCAAAACTTGATTCAAGACCATAAGAAACAATATTTTCTGAAATGGTTTGGGATGGTGAGCCTAGGATGGGAAGGCTGAAGGTGACATGCACCACAGGTAATCCCTGGGATGTTCTAAGCAGGAACCCAGAACTGTAAATTTGGCTGTCAGGGCGTTGTTGTACTGCTTTGCATGTAAGTCTCATTGTGATAGGTCTGCAAAAGTTGGAATGTGTGAAACCACTGAAATAAAACTGCTTAAAGTCCTAGAAAGAATTGTTAAATCACTCTTCTAACTCAGTACATCCTTTTTTAAGTTTCTGTTTTTAATGCAGACTTGTAAAAATCATAGGTGCTCTGTAGAAAGAGATTTTTATGGAGATTAGAAGCCTAGACATTTTGATGTTTATCTAAGATAGAAAAGGAATTAGTTTATTTTTAGTTAAGATTTGCATTTCAAGGAAGATCAGTGAGACAAAACCAGTTTCAGGTACAGAGGGGAAGGTAAAATTTAGTAGACAATAATTATACTTTGTTTTTGCATAGTGCTTGTTTTTTTGTTTTAAAGATTTATTTATTTATTTGAAAGGCAGGGTTTACAGAGAGAGATCTTCCATCCACTGGTTCACTCCCCAAATGGCTGTAACAGACAGTGATGGACCAATCCAGAGCCAGGAGCCTCTCTTCCAGGTCTCCCTCATGGGTCTAGGGCCCAAGGACCCTGGCTGTTCTCTGCTTCTTTCTCAGGCATGTTAGCAGGGAGCTGCATTGGAAGTAGAGTAGCCGGAACGTGAACCGGTGCCTGTATGGATGCCGGTATTGCAGGAGGTAGCTTTACCCGCTACACCACAACAAAGGCCCAACAGTGCTTACTGTTAAAAAATGTTTGCATATATGATTTTATTCTCCCAATAACCCAGTGATGTGTGTGTGTAAAAATCTTATTTTAATGTATTTGGAAACTAAGAAGTGTCAGTTGACTTGTCCAAAATTAATAGCTGGTAGATGTGAGAATTAGGACCTTCTGATTCCAGGGCCACCAGTCTCTTCTGTTACAGCTTTCTGAAAATCATACACAGCAACATATAGATGCTAGGACCAATTTTAGTGATGCTAAAAGCAAATCTGAAATTGAATCCAAAGTGCAGAGTAGCTTCTCTGCTCATGTCATAGGGATGTGCCCAGAGGTGTGAGCCACCTCTTTGAATTCTAGCTTTGCCAAATGTTAGTAATCTTTTGAACACTGTGGGCTCATTGAAGGGAAGCTTCAGTAGTCACAGGTGCACTTTTGAATGAAGTTGTACCTATTGTGGTACAGGCCAAGCATCCCTCATCCAGAAACACAGAATGCTCCAAAACACAAAACTTTTTAAGCACCAGTGGATTTGACAGCATTTCAGATTTTTGGATTAAAGATGCTCAAGCAGTAGTTTATGCAAATATTCCAAAATCTGTAAAACTGAAACATTTCTGGTCCCAAGCATTTCAGATAAGGGATACTCAACTTGTATTTCTTACAGAGTTATTCTCTTGGATTCTGTTGTTGCAATAACTTTCTTTCTTTTTAATCTCTTGTCTGCAGGAGCCTCCAGAAGATGATGCAAACATCATTGAGAAGATTCTGGCGTCTAAGACTGTCCAGGAGGTTGGTGGCTCATATTACTATTTAATCACAAACCCAGATTTCACCCTCCATGAAGAGACATTTGGCTAGAGAACTTAGGATGTTCATTCTTGATTAGATTGAGAGGTAGGCAAGAATATTTCCTGCCTAATCAGCACTTAACTTCAGTCCCATGAAAGACTTTAGGACATGAAACGTTTTAGTATCTAGAATGGCCCAGACTGACCTTTTTCTCCATTGTGATCCTAGCAGAGGTGCTATTATCCCCCTTCAGTCTCTTTGGCTCCTTGAAAGTTACCAGAAAGCCAAGAAGAATGTGGGAGGAGTCCTAATGGAAACATTATGGGGTATTTTTCCTTTAGACATCTTAGGCCATTGTAGGAATCCGCTAGAGAAAATCACTGGAGTGGGAGAGCATGTTGGTGCTGGGGAGGGCATGGTTTCATCTTGACTTCAAGTGTTTATGAAAGTAAACTTCATCACTTGGAGAGGGAATACCCCTGGTGTTCTATGGGGAAGGCCTGGGGGACTCCAGAGATTTGTGAAGAAACTTCACACTAGGCAGTGGTCCTGACATATCTCAGAGCCCTGGCCACTGCGGGTTCATCAGCTCTTCGCTGTCCTAGCCTGGGCCTTGGAGGGGCAGCAGGAGTATCCTGCCCATCCTCTCCTCAACCCCCCTTTTTAAAAAACCCTGTAGCTGTGTACTCAGTCTTTGGGAAACATGAGCAATACCTAAGGTCTGGGAAAATGAAAAAGTACCCCCAAGAAATGTTTACTAAAACCACAGAGTTGGCACATAGGGTAGTCTCCCTGGGAGCTGGGCTGACAACTGCTTATTGTTGGTTACAGGTTCACCCAGGAGAACCCCCATTCGACTTGGAGCTATTCTACGTAAAGTATAGGAATTTGTACGTCTATTTAATATATTTTGTGTCTTTGGATTTTCCATGAATAAACCTTCCTTTCCCTTGCCATTTTATTATCTTCTGTATTTTCAGAGACTGGCCTCTAAGGCATCACCCACAGATCTTGGCTGAGTCAAGTTCACCGTAGGCAGTAATGCTCAAGTTCAGCTGCATGTAGGATCACCTGGAGAGCTGTTTTAAAGCTGCTGAACCCCTTTCTCCACCCAAGACTCAGATTTAGAATGGTTCCTGAGCACTGGTGTTTTTTAATGCTCTGGGCAATTCTCATGTGTACACAGGGTAGAAAATCACCATCCTATGGCATATAATCTTTTTACCTCTTTGCATTTTTTTTCCTGTCCACTACCTGCCCCCTTTGATGAACAGGTATTTATGATAAAAAAAAAAAAAAAAAAAAAACAAAAAACCTGCCTCATGTTTTCCTTGGAAGCACGCAGCACACACTGCTAAAGAATACCACTCAGCAAAGGAGGGGCCGAAGGAAGTGCTTATCTGGGCATCGCTAGGAGAAAACACACACACACACAGTTATACATTATGTAGATAGCCTGCCCACACCTGCCCTCCCTCTGCTCCAAGCCAGTTTCTGTAGAAGCTGCAGAAAGGTCAGTTGCTCAGAAGGGATTCATTTTGTTTTGTTTTCTGTTGTTGCCCCTAAGGGCAAGGCCTCTCTAAGTCCAGTCTCCAGCAGTTTCCCAGCAAACCACTCTCCTGCTTCTGTGTCAGATGATCACCCTGTTTATTGAACACCCTGAAGTTCAGTCATTTGCTAGCAATGTGCTTGTCTGACAATTTGTGTGTCTTTGGGTAGTTCCTACTTACACTGCAAATGGGCCACAATGGAAGAGCTCGAAAAGGATCCTCGCATCGCGCAGAAGATCAAGCGATTTCGGAATAAACAAGCCCAGATGAAGCACATTTTTACTGAGGTGAAGCAATGCTTACTGATTGATTTGCTGCTTTTCTTACAGCACTAAGTTTCTAAGTTTAAGTTTCTAAGTTCTAGTTAAAGTCCTATAGAGATTGTTGCTCAAGTTAAAATAACAAATGTGTGTTGGTTGGTAGCAAAATTAATCTAGGTTTAAGCCAAAGAAAACAAATTGTCCACTAAGGTGTAAGGATCAAGTTCCTAAAAACGTGCATCTTGGCCAAGCATCGTGGCTCAGTGGGTTAAGCTGCCACTTGGGACACCTGCATCCCATACCAGAGTGCTGTTTCCAGCCCCAGCCACTCCACCTCTGATCCAGCTTCCTGTTAATATACCTGGTAAGACAACAGATGATGACTTGGCTGTTTGGGTCTCTGCCACCCAAGTAGGAGATCCAGATGGAGTTCCTGGCTGCTGGTGACTTCAGCCTGACCCGGCCCTGGATGTTGTGGGCATTTGGAGAATGAACCAGCGTATGGAAGATTGATTTCTGTCTCTCTCCTCTTCTCATTCTTCCATCTTAAAAAAAAAAAAAAGCCTGTTGTTGTCAAAAATAGCTCAAGTGAGAGAAATAGGCCTACAATTTTTTCATTCCTGCCCCAAAATGGGCATTCCAAAAAGACTTAAAATTTGAATATAAAAAACAAGAAGCTAAAATTGTTAGGAAAGAAATAATTATGGAACTTAGGAATTTCTAAATATTGTACCTACAGCAAGAGGAAACACTGATAGATTTGAATATTAAATGGATATATCAGAAAATACAACAGACAAATGTTAAGTAAATACTTAGGAAATACATATATTATATACACACACACATATATATGTATTATATGTACACATATATATGTATTATATATATTATTATATATATGCCATACATTCTTTGTTATCCAGTAGGGTCTTTTCCCTTTATATTCATAGTACACAAATTATGCACATATACACAAATACATGACCTAGCTTTTATGATAAGAAATCTCTTGATAATTCAATAAAAAATATAAAATGCCAAAGATAAAGAAACAGACAAATTAATCAGGAATTTACAAAGAAGAAAAAGCTGATCACTAGCTATGCTTTTTAGTATAGTCAGTTTTGCTAGCAATCAAAGAAATGCAAATTAAAATGAAAATATTCTGGTTTATTTATGTATTTATTTGAGAAGCAGAGTGAGAGAAAGAGAGAGACTCTTCCATCCACTGGTTTACTCTCCAAATGGCTCCAACAGTCTGGGTTGGACCAGGCTTTAAGCCATGAGCCCAGAGCTTCATCCAGGTCTCCCACATGGGTGGCAAAAGCCAAAGTACTGGGCCATCTTCTGCTGTTTTTCCCAGATGCATCAGTGGGGAGCTAGACCAGAAGCAGAGCAGCTGGGACTCAAACCAGCATTCCAATACAGGATGCCAGTGACGCAAGTGGTGACTTAACCTGCTTTATCACAGTGCTGGCCCCTATTCTAGTTTTTATTTGCCAAATGTTTGAAGGTTTTCAGAACAGAAATTTCCCCTTGCTGGTGAGGGTGAGAAAGGGACACTCTGGGATACCTCCTGGTGGGACCATGACTTGGCTGGACCTGTCAGGAGAGCAGGGTGGCAACAGGCATTGCCTCCCAGAATCTGTAAATGTTTTGTCCCACTTAAATTCTGCAATACATATTTTAAATTATTAAGGCTTTGCACAAATTGTTTGTATTGATGAAAAACTGAAAACAAAATGTTAGGTAATAGGCATTTGTTAAGATACATCTCATAAAATGAAATACTGCACAGCTGATAAAAATATTATTAGGGAAAATTATTGACAATGTGGAAGGATGATCAATGCTGGGAACTCTTGTTAGTGGAAAATGTCGGGCTCTGGCATTGTATAGGACAGTTCCATTTGGAGGGGTGGTGTGCAGGAGAAAAGATGTACGTTAACAAACAGTGCCTGGGAAGTATCTTGCATAAATAAAATAACAGAAATGCTGATATCATTTCCTTTGATCGATGGGATTATGGTAAATTCTCTCTACCATTAAACATGTAATTTTTAAATTATATAATAATCTTTGAAGGCAAGAAGTAATAGAACTTCTTAGAACGTGAAGTGCCTGGTGCTGCATTCTGAGGCTGCAGGCAGACACCGTGGGATCCCAGAAACGGCTGTGCACGCCAGCCAGCTCGCTCTGCATGTAGAGCTCCTTCTCCTCAAGTGATAAAGTTATTTTAGGAAAATGTCAGTAAACATTCTCCTTATCTCCATTTGGAATCCTTCCTATTTAGCTTCAAGTCTGGCCCCAGCCTTCTCTGTGAGTGTTTTAAAGCCTGTGAGAACTGTTTTCCAGGGCACTGTTCCTCTAATAGAGAGTTGGGGAAAGGAAGGTGATGACTGGAATTGGAAGAACCATTCTTGAAGCTTTGTTGGATACTCTCCATATTTCTTGGAACATTTTATTCACACCTCTATTTTAGCAAGTATTTTCAGTGTAGTGACTTGTTTACACGTCTGGTTCTTCCATTTTAAGCTCTGTGAGACGGTCGGAGCCCATGTCTTCCTCCTATTTCCATCACTGGTAGTAGGCACAGCGTGAGCACTTTCTTAGTCATTTTTTGACTGCCCCCAGGAAGGAGAAGAGGGCTTGCCTTGGGCCGTTCCCCTGCTGGAGACCCTTCAACATGTCCCCTCTTCTTAGAATAAAGTCCAGACTCCTCAGTGTAGCCTATATAGCTGTGTGTCTATTTTCTGATACATTCCCAAGGAAGTGTTTTTCCCCACATTGGTTGAAGGTAGAGAGTAGAAACTGTTAGGCTATATAGAAATAATGTAACAAGAGTTCATCCTCTTGGAAGTTAGAGCCTTTGAGAAGATTGGATCCCATGAAATGAGGGAGAAGCAGGTGATAGGTGAGAGTAGTTCCTATAGCAGTGTCTTTGGTCTTGACCTAGCCAACGCTTTTATTAGTAATGTGGAGATACAGGAGTCTTCTGGTATAAATAGTAGCAAAGTCGGGATAGACCGGCTTCATATCCATTGTTTTCAGCTGCTTTGTGAGGTAGCATGTGTGAGGGAGACTCAGACTCGAGCCTGTGAGACCCCCAAGCCACAGAGGAGAGGCCCTCTGACCCCAACTCTTTTTTTGTTGTTGTTGCTATTTATTCATTTGAAAGGAAGAGTTACAGAGAGAAAGGGTTGGAGAGATAAATGGCCACAAAAGGAAGGGCTGGGCCAAGCCCAAAGCCAGCAGCCAGGAGCTTCCCTCAGGTCTCCCACGTGGGTGCAGGGGCCCAAGCACTGAGGCCATCCTCTGCTGCCTTCCCAGGCACATTAGCAGGGAGCTGTATGAGAAGTGGAGCAGCTGAGGATTGAACCAGCATCCATATGGGATGCTGGCATTGCAGGAGGCAGCCTAAGCTGCTACACCACAGCCCCGACCCCAACTCGTGACACCTTTAGAAAACCCAGAATACTTTTTGTCCAATCCAGGGCATGGAGAGGGGAATGCCAGAGTCAAACCCTGTGTCTGTAAAATGCAGACAAAGAAGCCAGGTGTTGCGTTGGCATTTTAAAAATATTTACAATTTTGAAGTGGGTAAGATAATTGAATAGGGGTTCTAGGGCAAAAAGAAATTGTCAGCTTAATTACTTACAGGTTTACTGTGTGCCAAAAGTGGGGTGTGGCTTCTTAAAAAGTCACAGTAGTCCTAGGCTGCACCGTTGGAACTAGCCCACTGTGCCTTTCTCTTCATTTTTTCCTTATGAGTTCATTTGGGCACCAGAATTCAAGGAGGCAGCTGAAGGCGGCTATAGGAGAACAGTCGTGGTGTAAGGGGCAGAGGCCTGGTCGAGTCAGAGAGCAGAGGTGGTTACAGACTGTGTGACACTGGGAACCTGGGTGGCCTCAGGCCACTTACATAAGCTCTTTCATACTCCATATGCTCATGTGTATAAAGATGGACTCTTTAATGCTGTCAGCCTCACACAATACCTGCCAGGAATAAATGACACAGTTGTTTTCCATCTTTTTTGAAGTACAATTGATTTTAAAAATTGCGTATATTTAAGGTATACAACTTCATGTTCTGATATACATATATGTTGTGAAATAATCACCGTCATCAAGCTAGTTAGCGTTTCTATCACCTCACGTAGTTACCATTTTGTTTTTTATTCCCCTTTTATGGTAAGATCTTGCCTCTTAGCATATTTTGACTATAAGGCCCAGTGTTAACTGTCACACAATACTGTACATTGGGTCTCTGGAACTTCATTCATATTGTGTGATAAACTTTGTGCCCTTTGATCAGCGTCTCCCCTTTTACCCCTCTCCTCCACTCCCTGGCAACCACCATTCTACTCTGTGCATCTGTAAGTTTATTTTATAGTCCACCTGTTAGGGAAATTGCGCAGTATTTATTCTTCCATGTCTGGCTTATTTTACTTAGCATAATGTCTTCCAGATTCATCCATGTTTTCGAAAGTGGCAAAAGTCCTTCTTTTTTAGGGCTAACTAATACTCTATTATATATATGTATACATTACACTTTCTGTATCCATTCATCCGTAGATGGACACTGAGGTTGTCTGCATATCTTGGCTGTCATGGGTGATAAATGACAGTGTTTATAGAAGTGCATTGCATAGTGCCTGGCTCATAGTCACTATTCATAAATATTAGTTCTCTGTATCATTCATTGTGAGATCTACAAATAGTATGCAGGAAGAATGATCAACAAATGGAGTTATTCAACCCAGATGAAGAGATTGCTGAAGAGCCAATGCAGAGAGGAGGGTATCACACTTCTCATCACCGCTGTGGAGGAAATGGCTCACAGGAATGAGTGACAGTTACGAGGAAGAAAGTCAGGCTGCAACTTGCTAATAATGATAAAGGTCATAATACTGGGACTAAATGGTAGCGATGAAACTGTTTGACAGTGAGTCACAGAGGGAAGTGAAGTTGCTTCACGAGAATAATTGGATCTGAGGGTGGCACTGTCAGGGATGCTGCAGAGGCTTCCTGCATTGATGAGACAGTGAGACTAGATAGCCCAGAGGGCCTTCCAACCCAAGAGGCAGCAGACTTGCCAGCAGTCTAGAAGGAGGGCTTCTGGGCAGGAAAGACCTTGGTGAACACTGCAGCTCACAGAGCTCTGTGACCTCGGCACATGGTTTAACTGCTCCGTAATGATGTTTTGAGACTCAAAACCACTTAGCATGACTCCTGATGCACGTTAAACATTCCTGAGTGATGCTTATTGTTGACTTGTAAGTACATCTTTATCTAGGCATAATATACATAGATAAATAAATAAATCCTAAGTGTACATCTCAGTGAATTTTTTTAAAAGATTTATTTATTTGAGAGGCAGAGTTACAGACAGAGAGAAGGAGAGACAGAGAGATCTTCCATCCACTGGTTCACTCCCCAGATGGCCACAATGGCTGGAACTGAGCCAATCTGAAGCCAGAAGCCAGGAGCTTCTCCTGGGTCTCTCATGCAGGTGCAGGGACCCAAGCATTTGGGCCATCTCCCACTGTTTTCCCAGGACATCAACAGGGAGCTGGATCAGAAGTGGAGCAGTCGGGACTCGAACCAGCATCCCTATGGGATGCCAGCCCATAGGCAGAGGTTTAACCTACTATGCCACAGCACCAGACCCTCTGAATTTTTAGAAAATAAACACTTGTGTAACCACCACCTAGATCAGGAAATAGAACATTACCCATACCCAGCAATTGCTCTTTATACCCATTTCCAAATATGTTGGCTTATTGTTATTAAAAACAAAAAGTAACTAATTCTCAGCGGCCAAAGGTTATCTTTGTTTTTTTCTTTGTGTGTGTGTGTGTGTGTGTGTGTGTGTGTTTTGGGGGGGGGGGGGAATTTTTATTTATTTATTTGAGAGACAGAGACAAAAGAAGCCCCCATCCTTCCTTGGGGCCAACATTGTGGTGCAGTGGGTTAAGCTGTTGCCTGAAACACAATACCAGCATCCCTCATTGGAGAGTCCAGGCTCCTCCACTTCTATCCAGCTCCCTGCTGATAACACCTGGGAAAGCAGCAGAAGATGGCCCAAGTCTTTGGGCCCCTGTACTCATGTGGTAGACCCAGATGGATGTCCAGGCTCCGGGCTTCAGCGTTGCCCAGCCCCAACTGTTACAGTCATTTGGGGAGTGAACCAGCAGATGTAAGATCTCTCTCTCTCTCTCTCTCTCTCTCTCTCTCTCTCTCTCTAACTCTGTGTTTCAAATAAATCTGTTAAGAAAAAAAAAAAGAAAAGAAAAGAAACAGAAAGTTCCCATCCACTAGTTCACTCCCCGAGATGGCTGCAACAGCAAGGGCTAGGCCAGAGCCAGGAGCTGGGAATCTAATCCAGGTCTCCCATGTCAGTGACAGGAACCCAATTGTGCCATCACCCCTGCCTCTCAGGGTATGCATTGACAGGAAGCTGGAGTCAGGAACTGGAGCAAGGACTCAAACCCAGGCACACAGACGTCTTAACCCCGAAGTGTCTGCTTCCCAGGAACCATCTTTGGAACAAGGAGCTGTAAAAGAACCCTTGTGCTAACTGGTGTGCATTGCTGTAATGGCCACCAGGAAGATTGCACCTGATGCATCCTCTAAGGTGGTTGGATCCTTTGTTCAGCTGTGAAGAGCAAGATCTGGGGACAATAAAGAAACATTTGTAATGTTATTTTTATTCTCCAGTAACTCCTTTCTGTGTTTCCTGATAGGACCCAGAGTAGGGGTTACTTAAAGATAAACCATGGGGTGCTCACTTGCTCATCTTACTTGCTCTTCTCTGTTCTCATTAGCCTGATGAAGACTTGTTCAATCCAGACTATGTGGAAGTTGATCGCATCTTGGAGGTGGCCCACACCAAGGATGCAGAAACAGGAGAGGTAGGTGGTTTGTCATTTTGTACTCTCTTAAAGTGTCTTCCCTTCATCCTGTGTATTTTGCTTGTTTTGTTTACATGTGGCCTTTTTTTTTTTTAATAGTATTCTTGTGTTGTCATGCAGGCTATTCTTTCAGAGTTTGGCAGAGTATGACTGACTGCTTTAATCTAGTGGCAAGAACCTTGATTTTCTGTCCTGTGTCCCACCAGGAGGTGACACATTACCTGGTGAAGTGGTGCTCACTGCCATACGAAGAAAGCACCTGGGAGCTAGAGGAAGATGTGGATCCTGCAAAAGTTAAAGAATTTGAATCTCTCCAAGTTCTCCCTGAA
The DNA here is from genome assembly GCF_051225735.1 of Oryctolagus cuniculus. NCBI lineage: Eukaryota > Metazoa > Chordata > Mammalia > Lagomorpha > Leporidae > Oryctolagus > Oryctolagus cuniculus. Next base: position 17,524,993 of record NC_142877.1, read on the forward strand.
ATCAAGCATGTGGTAAAGCATCCATACTCTGTCTGATGCCTCCTGCAGCGTACCATCTTATGAACTTGGTGGTTATGCATGTCCATACGGCTGTGTTTCTGAATGATTTCTGTGGTATCTGACCCTTCCACGCCTACTCCCACCCTCATGAACCTGCAGTTCAGGATATTCCTCCCCAAGTGAAACTTTGCTAGCACGCTGGCCCGCTTTAGGTCTGGGCTTTGTTTTGATGTGTGTCCCTGGATATAGATTCAGATTTCCTGGTGTATGTTTGTCCTGTGGATTTCATATGACAGAATGTGTAAGAAATGCGTGGCATGCATAAGAAGCTCTTACCTATCTTGCTTTGTGGATGACCTCTTGTTTCTTTGTGTCCTTTTCCTTCACTCAGATGAAGCATTCTTAAGCGGAAAAGCTGTCCTTTATCTGTAGATTTCTTGCATAGAAAGAGCATAGGTTTTCAATACTGTGTGTTTATTGGCTCTGTATTTCTGATTCTGGGGTATTACCCCTCTGCTGCAGAAGTGCCCTAGGGTGCCTGAGAAGCAGCTGTACATAAAATATCAACAACTGAAAGGAGGAAGAGTTGGGACCAGAGCCTTGTTAAGGTGTAACAGGCTTGGAAAGAGAATCAGTTTAAACAATATGGCTATAGGGTAGAATTATCAGTGTCTGTAAAAAAAATCACCATTGTTAAGTGAAAAAAAAATCTAGCTCCTCAATAGTACTATTTGTTGCTTGTTACCACTGGAGAGTTTGGCCAAATTGTACCTCAACATTCAGTTAGACTCCTGTCAGATCTTGGCGTTTGAAAGGTGAATAGAGGTATCTGGAGATCAGAAACTTACATAATTTAAAATGTTTTGTTTATGTAGTGATTGAATTATTAAATTCCTTTCTCAGTCCTTTCCTATAAATTCTCTATTGTCTGTTTTTAATTCAATTTGTCAGTTGTTCATTAACATCTGCTGTAGGTTGACTCTTGTGAGAAATAATAAGAAACAGGGAACAGGCCCTGTCCCCAGGAGCTCACAGTCTAATGGAAGAAGCATGTGTGTACAAGCACAAATACAGCACCAGGCTCGTTGTGATGTGCAGTGTAATAGAGACAAACCAGTGTGGGAGCAGAGAGAAGAGAGGATTTCATTCTGAGGCTAATTTTTTTTTTCAAAGATTTATTTATTTATTTATTCGAAAGTCAGAGTTACACAGAGAGAAGGAGAGGCAGAGAGAAAGAGAGAGGTCTTCCATCCGTGGGTTCACTCCTAAGATGGCTGTGACGGCCGGAGCTATGCTGATCCGAAGCCAGGAGCCAGGAGTTCTGGGTCTCCCATGTGAGTGCAAGGGCCCAAGGACTTGGGCCATCTTCTACTGCTTTCCCAGGCCATAGGAGAGAGCTGGATCAGAAGTGGAGCAGCCAGGACTCGAACCGGCACCCATATGGGATGTTGGCACTACAGGCAGCAGCTTTACTCGCTGCGCCACAGGGCTGACCCCTGAGGCTAACTTTAAATTATCATCTTGAAGTAATCAGGATTCCCACCCATTCCCTCTGCTCAGTTCCTCAACCTAACTGTGTGTACTTGGCAAGAACATAAATCCTCAAGGGTTTGCTGCTGACCACCCCACTGGCCAGTGGAACAATATTATTTTATACTTGTCTTATTTCCTAATCTAATTCTTCTCATTAAAATGAACATTTTGAAATTTTGCCTCAAAAATTCTAAATTGAAATGGTAGCTAAAACAGCTGTCTTTTCATATGTTAAGCAAAGGGTTGGTTCCAAATACTATGTCACATGAATAACTTGTCTTTATTTTTAAAGGGATCTTGTTCTGAATTTTGAAGGTTAGAGATGATCTTACCACTCTTGATTTTGTGGTAAAAATGGGTCACTTGTCATCAGAAAAGTATGGAATTTCAAGAAAGAGAGAGAGAAGTGAGAGTTAGTAATGATTGTGCCAAGGGAGAGAAATGGGTTTTTATTAAGTAAGACCCTGACTGGAAATCCTGAGAACCAATTCTGTTCTTTAGAAATTAACTAAGTAGCCCTTGAAGCTTGTTTGCTATAGTCTGTACCACTTCGGAGCCATCCAGACTAGGTGTTAGAAACATCAGCTGATTTTAGGGCTTGTGCTTAGAAGGCTGGAACTTCTGAGCAGTAGGTAACATAAAACTGAAATCTGTAGCTCTGGAGAAAGAGGGAGACCCGTAGGAGTGACCGAGTGAGAAAGTGATGCCTCTCCATCTAGAACACTTTTAGGACAGCTAACTAGAAGCTCCAGGGGAAAGTGTACTGTTTAGTGTCTGCAGTGATGAGAGTGAGCTACTGAGACCCCAGGGGTGAAGATGCTTCCAGAAATTGTCTCCACAGTATCTAGTAGAGTGAGAAAGAATGCCCAATGGAGTGGTTGCCTGAGCCCCAGGGATCTGTGCTGAATGGTTCAGATAGACTAAGAAGACAGATTCTTTAAGGAAACAGAGCAAGAGAATGTAATTAGAAGAATATAGCTGCAGTAATTGAAAAATGGTTCTATTGCAGTCATGGATATGGAACAGAATGAAAAAATCCAGATACAGCTCCATGAATATTGTGAAACCAAGGATAAGATAAAGGTGACATTTCATATAGTAGAGAATTTTTTTAAAAGATTTATTTATTTATTTGAAAGGCAGGATTACAGAGAGAGAGAGAGAAAGAGAGAGAGAGAGGTCCTCCATCTGCTGGTTCAATCCCCAGATGGCTGCAATAGCCAGAGCTGCATCCATCTGAAGCCAGGAACCAGGAACTTCTGGTTCTCACACGCGGGTGCAGTGGCCCAAGGACCTGGACCATCTTCCATTGCCCTCCCAGGCCACAGTAGAGAGCTGGATTGAAAGTGGAGCAGCCGGTACTTGAACCACCGCCCATGTGGGATGCCAGCACTGCAGGCGGTAGCTTTACTTGCTATGCCACAGCACCGGCCCAGAGATGAATTATTTTTTAGAAACTAGTATCTCAAATGAAAAAATAAATAATGAGACTGCTTCTGGTTTTTTTCTAAGGGAAATTTAAGGAATTTGCAGTTTTGATTGTACATAGTTTTGCTTTATGTGTTGACTTTAGAAACCAACCAGCTGACTGTTCAACCCACTATGCTTTCCTAGTCTGATTCCTTAGGCAGAAAGAAATAACAAAAAGTAATTCTCTTTATAAAAACGAAAAACCCTAATATTAGCTTTCAGAGAAATTGAAGTATAAGTGAGAGTCACATCTAAGAGGTGGAATAAAACAGTATAATGCACACCAAAATTCTTAGATCAGTCTGTTAATCTTCTTAATTACTTGAAAATTTTACAAAGGTATAAATTTATTGAAATTTGGAAAATACTGGGCCTGCACATTACTGAGAAAATAACAACTGCACTTTGAAACTGGCCTTCAGACGGTGTTTGAGGCTGGTCCCCTTGTCCGTCATTATCTGTGTTGTGCTTAAACACCATTGCTTTTGTGAAGTGCTCTTGGCTTCCCTCCCCAGGAGCGGCCTGCTTCAGACTCCTGGCAGAAGCTCGAGAAGTCTCGCGAGTATAAGAACAGTAACCAGCTCCGGGAGTACCAGCTGGAGGGGATGAACTGGCTTCTTTTTAATTGGTATAACAGGTGAGAAACCAGAACCAGTCCACATGTTTGTACCTAGGAGAATATTGGTTCCTTAACCTGGAAAACACGGTGTATCAGTAGCAGAGCAGTGAGAGTGAGCAGCACAGCCACCAGTTTAGTTGGTAATTCTTGCACATTAGTCATGCCAAGACTGACTTTATTTGTACATCAGGTGTTTCTCCAATCCAAAGGAATGATCTTGAGCAATCATTGACTTTGTACTTTTTCTTTGCCTTTTCTGCCCATCTAACTAAAAGGTTAGGATCAGCCCCGATGAAACAACACAGTAGATCCTCTAAAACTGCTTTTTCTCTCTAAGTCTTTATATCTTTTAAAAGAGTTATTTATTTATTTGAAAGGCACAGAGAGATTAATCTTCCATCCACTGGTTCATTCTCCAGATGGCTGCAAGAGCCAGGGCTGGTCCAGGCCAAAGCCAGCAGCCAGGAATTCCATCTCACATGGGTGGCAGAGGTATAGGTACTTGAGCCATTGACTACTTTCCCAGGCACGTTATCAGAGAGCTTTATCTAAGCAGAGCAATGGGGACTTGGACTAATACTCTGATTTGGATGCCCATGTTACAAGCCAAGGCTTAACCTGCACTACAACCCAGACACTTTCTTTAAGTCTTTGGAAACAAAAACCTGGAAAAGGGAATAAAGGCACCAGCATAGTGGCATAGCAGGTAAAGCCACCACCTAGGACACCAGCATCCCATAGTTGTGAGTTGGAATCCAGGCTGCTCCACTTCCAATCCAGCTCCCTGTTAATGATCTGAGAAAGTAACTGAATGTGGCCCAAGTGCTTGTCACTTGTCTCCCACATGGGAGACCTGGAAGAAGCTCCTGGCTCCTGGCTTCAGCCTTATCCAACCCTGGCCATTGCAGCCACCTGGGCAGTGAACCAGCCACTAGAAGCTATCTCCCACATCCCCACTCCTACCCCCTCCAACACATACTTTCTCTGTAACTCTAGCTTTCAAATAAATAAATACATCTTTACCAAAAAAAAAAAAAAAAAGGAGGAGAATGAGTCTAGATTCTAACTCCTACTCCTTATTTGTGTTCCATGGTTGTTTTGATCTTGTACTATAATACTGTTTTGAACTGTTTATGCTCTGGTTCTTACGAGAATCTAGCTGAAGTGAGAAATTTGAGGAAGATGGATTGGGGGTCTTCTTAGCATTCTAGATCGTGCCCTATAGTAGTGAGATTTTATGAAAAGATTATTTATTTGAAAGGCAGAGTTACAGAGAGAAAGAGAGATCTTCCATCTGCTATTTCACTCCCCAAATGGTTACAACAGCCTGGAGAGGCCAGGAGCATCTTCCAGGTCTCCCACATGGGTGCAAGGGCCCAAGAATTTGAGCCCTCTTCCACTGCCTTCCAAAGTGCATTAACAAGGAGCAGAATTGGAACCTGCACCCATATAGGATGCCAGCATTGCAGTCAGCTTTACCGGCTGTGCTACAGTGCCAGCCCCCATACTAGTGAATTTTAAGACACATGTTGTAATGTAAAGCACACCATGGGGGCCGGCCCTGTGGTGTAGTGGGTAAAGCTGCCACCTGCAGTGCCAGTATCTCATTTGGGTGCTGGTTCGAGTCCTGACTACTCCACTTCCAATCCAGCTCTCTGCTATGGCCTGGGAAAGCAGTGGAAGATGGCCCAAGTCCTTCGGCCCCTGTACCCGCATGGGAGACCCAGAAGAACTCCTGGCTTCTGGCTGCAGATTGGCGCAGCTCCAGGCCTTGGAGGGCATCTGGGGAGTGAACCAATAGAAGGAAGACCTCTCTCTCTCTCGGCCTCTGTCTCTCTGTAACTTTGCCTTTCAAATAAATAAATCTTTAAAAAAAAAAAAAAAAAGATACACCATGGTGGGTCTCCAGACCTGACCTGTGTTCTAACATAATGTTTGCCACTTATTCACAGTGTTACCCAGAGTATAACTCACCTAACCGGTCCAGGTGTCAGGTTGCCCAACTGAACAGTGAATGAGACACAGGATGGTGGCCATACCCCTTGCATAATCCCAGTTCTAGTACATAGTCTGTGAGTCTGGGTCACCAGAAGAAGCCATATTTTGATCATGTGGGTTGATCATGTGTGTTGAAACTGTGTCCCGTGATAACATACATATGATAATAAGAATCACCATTGTTTTAATTTTTTAACCTTACCTTTTAGGAAGTTTCTTGGTTAAATGAACTGGCTAGGTTGGAGGTATATTTTTTTTTCTCTTTGTCTTAATGTCATTTTAACTTTTAGTATTTTAAGTTTATGTTTGTGTTTGTGTATAAATGTTTATTTTTTTCATCTACTTGAAAGAGAAACAGAGAGAGCTCATGCACCCACTGGTTCACTCCCCCAATGCCTCCAACAGCTAGTGCTGGAACAGGCCAAGCCAGGAGCCTGGAACTCCCATCTGGGTCTCTCTCACGTGGGTTGCAAAGGTCCCAGCACTTGAGCCATCATCCGCTGACTCCCACGATGCAATAACAGGAAGCTGGATCAGAAGCAGAGCAGGCGGTACTTGAATTGACACTCTAATGTGGGATGCAGGCATTTCAAGCAGTGTCTTAACCCACTATACTACAATGTCCACCCCAAGAATATATTTTAATAGACTACTTCATATATTTTCTTCCATGTTAGCATAGTTCCTTTTTGGAAGTAGACAAGGTATGAATAATAATAATTTTTAAAGGTAGCCTCAGATTTTTCTCTGTAAAATGACTGTAGAATCTTCACTGGTGATGTTACAGGTCAAGGTATACCTCTGAAGCATCTTTTTAGTTACAACCAATCTCTACAACTCTCCTGTATTGATAATGAATTACCTATATTTCCTACTGTCTGCAGGAAAAACTGTATTTTGGCTGATGAGATGGGCTTAGGAAAAACCATCCAGTCCATCACATTCCTTTCAGAAATATTCCTCAGAGGAATCCATGGTCCTTTTCTCATCATCGCCCCTCTCTCCACCATCACTAACTGGGAGCGGGAGTTCCGGACGTGGACAGAGATGAATGCCATTGTCTACCACGGCAGCCAGATCAGCAGGCAGATGATCCAGCAGTATGAGATGGTGTACCGAGATGCACAGGTGAGCCTCGTGGCAAACAGAGACCTGGGGTGGCCTGAGCTCAGAACAGCTTTCTGATACTGCAGGACTTGCAGCAGCCTGCAGCTTGGGTTCCTGTTGACTTGCTCTGTAAAGATGAGTGCTTATTGAGGCTGGCTTCTTGTTGCTCCCTAATAGTTAATGTTAATTTATGATAAAACAGGATTGTAGGGCATGCTCTCCAAACCCTGTGAGTTATGCCATAGGCCTTTTTTTAAGACACTGAAATCTTGGCTTACTGGTTAGCTTATGAAATTGCTTTTATATACAGAAGATTTTACCTGAATTGATATCAGCTCAGTACATAAAGTAAGCAGAATTAGTATACAGGAGATAGGAGTTTGAAGGGAGGTTAACAGATTTTACAGGGAAGGATAAAAAGAGAAAAAACAAGGCTCAATTACTAAAAGCACAGCAGAACCTTTTTTTATGTTTTTGTTAAGTGTAATCATTTTGCTGAGTATGGTTGTGTGCTTGGCCTGGGTACTGGTTTTTATAATTAAGTGGTATAAAAATTAAGTGACTCCAGTCAAGGTAAAGTCAGTGTTGTCACCAAGGATTTCCAAAGCAGCAAAGATGACACTTGGAAGAAACTTAGAATGTGCTCAAACAGAATGCAGCTCTGTTCCTGAAATGTGATGGCAACTCCAAGATAGGCTGACAGACAAAGAAGTGTTCTGACCAGTAGCATTGTCCCAAATGAATCCTGGTCATTGCTTTGACTCTATCCTAGAACCGGAGTTACAGGGGGAAATTAATTAAATCTGAAAAGTAGCAGAGGGTTTTGTTGGGTAGACTGACTGCTGGCTGGGAATGGATGAATCAGTAGCCACCTGCTTTCCTTCTCATAGCAATTAATAAATAAAAAGCTCCTTTGCCTTGCCTTAATAGTGCTTACCCTTCTCACTTTTGTGGGGACAGTTGCTCTCTTGGCTTCTGTTTCATTGACATTGTGAGGTCTCTGTTGTCTAAATTACTCATTCATTCTTTTATTCTCTCCTTTCTCACATGAGGAAAAGCAGTGCTTGTTGTCTTCTCACCTTGACCGTAGCCTATCCCCCGCCACCTCCTCTAATCCAGCAGGTCGTTCATTAGCAGAATCCTGAGGCCAAGGTGTAAAGGTGAGCCTCTGATTGTGTCATCCTCAGGGAAACCCCCTTTCAGGAGTCTTCAAGTTCCATGTCGTCATCACGACGTTTGAGATGATCCTGGCAGACTGCCCAGAGCTGAAGAAGATTCACTGGAGTTGTGTGATCATCGATGAAGCCCACAGACTGAAGAACAGGAACTGCAAACTTCTCGAAGGTCTAAAGCTCATGGCCCTGGTGAGAGTCTGCTAGGTCTCTCCATAAAAAAAGCCCAGGTTCCCTCTGTGGAGCGTGGAGGAAATGTTCGTGTGTAGAGTCCCTTTACTTTAGATGTGGGGGTTTGGGGGTTTTTTTTCTCCCTCCGTAATTGTGATAGTGTAGGAATCAAGTTTCTTTCTCTCTCTCTCTCTTTTTTCTTTTCTTTTTTGTTGCCAACTGGGTCAGCAGTTCAACCTTTGCCACAAATTGATTCCCAGAGGGGACTGGAGACCCTTAAATACCATGGAATTCGTGACCTGGAAATGTAATGTGAATTGGCTTGTTTCCAGGTCCCTGAATGAACTAAGTTACAAAAGATGGTGGCCTTTTAATCATTACCTTGGCCCATTGCCCATTGTGTGGTGGGTAGGCACTCAGTTCTAATGATGAATGAATGAATGATTGCTTCAATTAACATGAAATTGTTGCTAGAATCAGTGATGTGAGTAAAAGGAAGGTAGATCCATTTATACGCCTCGGAAGTGTTGGCCTCCTATCTTTTCCTTAAAACAGAACAGAATTGCCTCAAATTGAGCACAGTGAGGGCCCTGGCTTAATTTTCTCCACTAGAATGTTCCGTTTGGGTATCCCAAACACTGTTGATCGTGTGCTTTTAATTTGTGTAGGAACATAAAGTGCTGCTCACTGGAACACCCTTGCAGAACTCTGTGGAGGAGCTCTTCAGTTTGCTAAATTTTCTGGAGCCATCACAGTTTCCTTCAGAGACTGCTTTCTTGGAGGAGTTCGGAGATCTGAAAACAGAGGAGCAGGTAATTGGGGGCCTGCAGGATGGCAGAGAGGGTGTGATGATCACCTTCATCATCAGGGAAAAAGTGAGTCACTGTGGGAGCAAGATTGAGTAATTTCTTTGTTTTTTTTGTTTGTTTGTTTTTTGTTTTAGATTTATTTTTGGGAGCCAGTGCTGTGGCATAGCATGTGTAGCACTGGTATCCCATATAGGCGCCGGTTCAAGTCCCAGCTGCTCTACTTCTGATCCAGCTCCCTGCTAATGTGCCTAGGAAGGCAGTGAAAGATGGCCCAAGTACTTGGGTCCCTGCCACCAATGTGGGAGATCTGGAGGAAGCTTCTGGCTCCTGGCTTTGGAGCCATCCAGACCTGGCAGCCATCTAGGGAGTGGACCAGCATATGGAAGATCTACCCTCTCTCTCTCTGACTCTGCCTTTCAGTTGGGTGGGTAAATCTTTAAAAAAAAGAAAAGTTTTTTTTTTTTTTTTTTGAAAGGCAGAGTTACAAAGAGAGGAGAGACAGAGAGAGATGTTCCATCCACTAGTTCACTCCCCAGATGGCCACAACAGCTAAGGGGCTGGGCCAGGCCAAAACCAGGAGCCAGGAGTTTCCTTCAGGTCTCCCACATAGGTGCAGGGGCCCAAGGACTTGGGCCATCTTCCACTGCTTTTCTAGATGCATTAACAGGGAGCTGGATCCGAAGTAGAGCAGCCAAGTCTTGAAGCAGTGCCCATATGGTATGTTGTTTTCACAGGCAGAGGCTTAACTCGGTATGCCATGATGCCAGCCCCTTAGCAATTTCGTACACCCCTGATAAAATGAACGTTACCTCCTTTACTGTATCTATTTGTTTATGTTGGGAAGAGAAGGTGGTTTATAGCAGTTCTATGGCTTCAAAGGGAAGATGGGTCAGTATCTAAAATATCAAATGGTAGCCTATCAGACATCCTGCTTCACTGAGCTCCCTTGTACATTCAAAAGTTTTGCTTGAACCCTGGCCTCAGGAGCAAAGTGCTTTCTTCTGCTTCCCTCGTCCTTTGTCTTTCCTCCTACATAATCTGTAGCATGTTCCCAGGCCTGTCTTCCTGAGTGTAGCATGATACCCAAGTCCTGAGGAAAAGCAGGCAGTCACGTGCCTAGGAGAGTCTTGTCCACATCCACTGAATGTCCTCAGTTTCCAAATGTTCAGTCCTAAGTCTAGTTTGTTCAGAACAACAGGTATTAATAAGTTTCTATCTTCTATGGGTAGAAGTCTCTACTATAGTAGAGATTATAGAAATGCCAGACAAGTTTACATGCCATGAGAAGAACCAGTAACAGAGCAGGGACTTTAAAAGAGAGAGGGGCCACATTTGTTTGTGAGTCAGGTGAGTTTTCAGCGGTGGAGAAAGGAGGGAAAAAAATCAGCATAATCAGAGCCATGGAATTGATTCTGTAGTAGGGAATTCTGTAGTTGAGCTGAAGACCAGATGAATGAAGTGGGGAGTGTGTGAAGCAGAGGTGTTCAGGATTGTGTAGTGGGAAGTCCTTGAAAGTCAGATTGAAGAATTTAAAAGGGAGGGACGCCATGCATGACTTTGACTGCAGCACTGACGAGATTAGTTCTGCTGAGTTAATCTTGCAATGGTGTGAAAGTGGGTTGGGGCAGAGAATTTGGGGACTGAAGGGTTTGGGGATTTCACTAACAGATGCCAAAAGGATACTCTGGTTCCAATCTGTTTCCTTCTACTTCTGATGCAAGTCAGATTTGAGAGCAGTGAATAACCAAATTTAATTCCCCTTCTCTACATCAGTGTATCTGTTGATCCTTCAAAAGCCAGCTCCAACCCTCTCTCCATTTTTGGACCATTAGAAAAGCATCCTCTTCTCCCATTGCACTTAATTTGTGGTATGCATTTTTTCTTCTTCCTAGACAATGATCTCCTTGAGGACAAGGCCCACATCTTCTCCAAAGTTGTGTTTGTTGTATTGACCAGCACAGTGTCTGGCATGTAGTATACTCTAAATGATTCAAGGTATGAAACCGAGTGAAGGGCAAAAGCTGAACCCAGCATGTGGCAGATTGACATTTGTCCTTATCTTTAACAATGAGCTAGCTGTGTCTTTTCTCTTTGGGTTCTTACATAGGAATTCCTTACCCCTGTGGGGGATTAGATTCCTAAGTACCCTTGGTTGGTAAAATCAGTCTCCTAAAAGGCTTAGCTTTAAGATTGGGATTAGTTAGGAGAAAAGCCAAAAAATGGCATTAAATGTTTGTATTATTATGTTTCTTAAAGAATTACCTATTCTTTTAAACTGATAAATAAAATTGTATATATTTATCACATACAACATAATGTTTTAAAATATGTATGTGTTGTGGAATCAAGCTAATTAATACATGTACTACCTCACATACTTATTTTTTGTGGTGAGAATACTCTCTTAGCAATCTTCATGAATACATTGTTGCTTTATAGACACCATGTTGTACAAAATTTCTTGAACTGATCTCTGCTAGCTAACTAAAATTTTGAATCCTTTTACCGATATCTCCCTAAACCCCTTCCCCATCCCATCCCATCCCTGCAGTCCCTGATAACCACCATTCTACTGTCTGCCTCTATGAGACGTTTGTATTTTAAAAAACAACAGATAAAGTTCTAGAAAGTGTCTGTTTCCAAAGTAGAGCATATTCATCATTATCTCAAACCTGTTGCAGTAACTCACTCTTCTAAACCACTCTATGAATCACTTTCTATTTCTTTAGGAATTATTACCATAGCACACAACTTATTTATGCAGCTTATCCCTGTCCCTTTATAAATTTTTGAACAGCCCTTTCTGACTTGAAACTGACTTTGCACTGTCATTTGCCCTTATTTTATTTTCCCATCAGGGTTAATCTGATGCCATATTTTAGCTCTAGGTTAACTGAAGTGCTTTGACTTTGAGTCCCTCATTTGTCTTCCTGGAAGAGGGAACAAGTCACCTTGGTACACTGGTACAGTCAAGTGAGTGCAAATCTGCTGTTCAGGCCTGGAAAATTAGAAGAACAGACAGATCATAGCAAAGAACACTCTTAGGCTCAAAGTGCCCCTGATATGACAGATTAATTCTTTACACACTGCTACTTCCAAGTACGTTTTCTGCTATTGTTACTCAGAGGGTGTAGGTGGAATCCGTGTCCAGATTGCCTCTACTTCTTACTCTGTTCTTTCAGCATCTAAGTCTTCCCTTTGTAATAATTCACTTGTACCTCCTAACATGACTTAAAATATTCTTCAAGTAATTACTGTGCATGTGTGTCTATTAGGAAAGAGTAAGGTTTGTTTTCTCCATCCTAGAGAACAGGGACTGTCTTTTGTATCTTTCCCCCTTTTTATCTTGTGAGATTGCCACATAGGTTCTCAGTAATTACTTGTGAATGAAAACCAGATCCCCTGTTTCCTTTTGGTACTGTGATAAACTCCTCATTTCCAGGGGTCAGTCATGATCTTTCTTTTAGTTTTCTACAACAGTATCATAGTTAGATGTTCAACAGATTATAGTGAGTGTTGGAAAACCCTGTAATCATTTATCAGGACTGCAATGAGTAAATAGAGCTCATTTCCCTGGACAGGTAAAGAAACTGCAGTCTATCCTAAAACCAATGATGCTTCGGCGGCTGAAGGATGATGTGGAAAAGAACCTAGCTCCCAAGCAGGAGACCATCATTGAAGTAGAACTGACCAATATCCAGAAGAAGTACTACCGGGCCATCCTGGAGAAGAACTTCTCCTTTCTGACCAAGGGCGCCAATCAGCACAACATGCCCAATCTCATCAACACAATGATGGAGCTGAGAAAGTGCTGTAATCACCCCTACCTGATCAATGGTGAGTTGGGGCAGTCGGGCATGGGCCTCTGTCAGAAGCTAGTCATAATCAAAGATCTCGTGTATTGAGCTTGCATCATGTGCTACAGTGTATTTACCCTCCAGTTTTTACAGAGTACAAATATGAGGTTCAGAGAAGTTGATAGATTTGCCTAAGCTGTCTAACTTAGAGGGACACAGAGCCAGGTTAACTTCTCCAGCTGTCTGTCCCCACAGTCTGTACTCTGCCTGGTAGAAGGTGGCCGTCCTTCATCAGATCAAGCTGAGAAATTTTTTAATAGTAATGTGATGTCGATTATCTGACCGCTAGTCTTTATGGGTCTTTTTTGTCAACTTCCTGGGGAGATTTCTTTACTTGAGTGAGTCACCTTAGGACATGGTATCTCAAATCTTCTGTCTACTTAGAGAGACTTCCCAGGAAAGCAAAGCACCCACATTCTCTGTAAGATGGCCCTGCTGCCTGCCACCACAGAGCCCTGTGCACAGACCTGGATGCACACCTAGGATCTCCTGTCTCATCTGCTGGTCCAGGAACTAACAATCCACATCATTTTTCCCAGGATCTCTCCCAGAAAGCAGATTTTACTTTTATCTAGATGTTCCTCCTACTGGGGATACATCCCAGTAAATCCATTGTAAGTTGAAGGAAGTTGAAAATGGATGTAGTACACTTAACTAACAAACATCGTAGCTTAGCAGTACAGGGCACTGTAGCCTATCAGCTGTTTTCCCTCCTGACTGGGTGGCTGGCTGGGAGCTGTGGCTCACCGCTGCTGCCCAGCATCTTCAGAGAATATCAGGCCATCTGTTGCCAGCCCCAGAAAAGGTCAGAATTCAAGACTGAGTGTAAAGTCAAACCATCTTCAAGTCAAGGAATATATTTTGTTCAAGAAATAGCTTTGCTCCATTCCTTTTCAGGGGCAGAGGAAAAAATTCTGGAAGATTTCCGAAAAACCCACAGCCCTGATGCCCCTGACTTCCAGCTCCAGGCCATGATTCAGGCAGCAGGGAAGCTGGTGCTGATTGACAAGCTGCTCCCTAAGCTGATCGCGGGGGGCCACAAAGTGCTCATTTTCTCCCAGATGGTGCGCTGCCTCGACATCCTGGAGGATTACCTCATCCAGAGAAGGTGAGGCCTGTGTCAGAGCTCTGCCTCCAACCCTGGGTGGTCCCTGTTATTTTAATATATCCTTGGTCTATTCAGAAATTACAGTGTAGCAACAAGAAGTCATGCAAAAATGGAGAAAGGGAGCCTCCTCAAAGCATGGCTAACATTCAGACTTAGATCTTTTGACCAAGTATACTCAAGTTCAGCCATTTAGAGAGAATTTCAGAGGGCCTGACATGAAGTCCTTGCTTTGCTTTAAAAAAAAAAATCCCACATGTCTGCTTATATTCTTTAGTAGGAAGAAACAGAATTCAAGTAGCATTAGGAAAAGTTAAGAAAATAATGTAATTACATTTTTGCTTCTTAAAAATAACGAGAGGAACACACCCTAGAAAGCATCACCTTATCAAGTTTCTAGTAGAGCTTAAGCTGACAACTCACAGAGAAGAAATTTGGGGTTATTTTATGTCTTTTCTCAGCAAGCCCCATAAAGTTTTATGATTTAGTATGTATGACATCCCAACTTATTTTCTTACTCATTCTTTGAACCTAAAGTCCCTCACTCATGCTGGCAAAAAGACCTTAATCTTAAGTAGGTTATTTGGATTTTGTGTTAGGAGTTACATTTGTTACTTCATACACTGTACCTTAGATTTTCAGTCATTATGATATGTTGGTGATCTGAAGAGGACAACTGAGTTTTTTAATATTTATTCTCAGGGGGCTGGCGTTGTGGTGTAGTGGGTTAAGCTGCTGCCACCCATGACATCTGCATCTCGTGTGGACACCAGTTCCTGTCCTGGCTGCTCCACTTCTGACCCAACTTCCCGCTAATGTACCTAGGAAAACAACAAAAGACCAGCGAAGTTCTTGGGTCCCTGCCCACCCATCTGGGAGACCCAGATGAAACTCCTGGTTCCTGGCTTCCACATGGCCCAGTCCTGGCCATTGTGGCCATTTGGGGAGTGAACCAGCAGATGGAAGATCTCTTGTCTCTCCCTCTCTTTGACTCTACTTTTCAAATAAATAAATATCAAAATTTATCCTTAAGAAAAAAGACTTTTTAAGATCACAGGAACCAGTAGCCTAGGCATTGCTAGGTTTGAAAGGAAATCTTTGTTTTCAGACAATAAAATCACAGTCATCTAGGGTGTCTTAACAGATGTCCTTATTCTTTAGGATTCTGTTTGCCCTTTAAATTACACGTACATATGTTTTATAGAAAGAATTTTAAAAGAAATAGATGTGCTGACATTTAATGTTGCATAAATAATTCTTCGAAGTCTAAGTAGACAATAAAAGAATTTCTTAGAGCTCCTATGGTAGAGATTTATATATAAAGAATTCTTGGGGCCAGCATTGTGGCCTTGTAGGTTAAGCCACTGCCTGCAACGCAGGCATCTCATATGGGCACCAGTTCAAGTCCTGGCTGCCTCACTTTTGATCCAGCTCCCTGCTGGGAAAGCAGCAGAGGATGGCCCAAGTACTTGGGCCCCTGCCACCCATGTGGTAAACCCAGAAAATGTTCCTAGCTCCTGGCTTTGGCCTGGCACAACCCTGGCTGTTGTGCCCATCTAGGGAGTGAACCAGCATGTGGAAAATCTCTCTTCTATCTTTCTCTCTCTCTCTCTCTCTCTCTCTCTCTGTAACTCTGCCTTGCAAATAAATAAAAATAAATCTTTAAAAATTCTTCTTTTTTAGAAAACCTCTATGAATAAATTAAAACTGATAATTTGTAGTTTACAAGTTCACTATAGTTTAGAAACCCATTGCCAAAACACTTTGTTTCTTATATTATCTTAATCTTTAAAATAGGTACTACTGTATATACAGATATTTTTTAACTCAAAAAAATGTAATGTAATTAACAGACTTGGTAAGGTAAGTACAAAACTCTTTAACTTCCTTTTATGCTATTTTTTCCATACCATTTATCGCTCATTTTACGTTAAAATTACTTAAGTGTTACAGTATTTTTGCAAATATGGAAATGTAGAATACCACCACTACAGAAGTTGTGCCAGAGGGCTGACCTTTTTCAGCCTTTTTTTCTTTCTTTCTTTTCTTGTTTGTTTGAATTGTGAAGATATTTTACAATCTACTTTACAACTCATTTTTATTCTAATATGTTATGAAAATTTTCCTTTATTTTTCTATGACAAAATTCTGATGGTCTGTATTACAGGTAATTTCCAATTTTCCAGTTCTGTAAGGGACTCTTGAATGAGTAACCCTTTATAGTCATTATGAGTGTTTCCAGTTATTTCCTTAGGATAAATTCTGATGTATATTTTTAAAAACATTTGCTAGATATTTCTAAAGCACCCTGTAAAGAGTGTTTTATTTGTATGCCTGTCAGTACTATATGAGAATGCTTTTCTGTGTATTCTGAGAAATACTGTTTTTGTCCTTTGAACTTTACTAGTTCAGTAAACTGAATTATTGTCTCTTATTTTAATTTCTATGTCTGATCACTAGTGAGGATGAGTTTTTTGTGTTTATTAGCTGTTTATATTGTTTTTCCTATTGATTGCCTATTCCTATTAATTTTTGTTCTCCCTCCATTTTCTGTTGTTCTTTGATTTTTTTGTTGATTTATAAAAATGGCTTATTTATGAATATATTGCATATTCTTTCTCCAGTGTTTTTTTTTTTTTTTTGCCTTTCAACTTTGTTTATGAGTATGGGTTTTTGTTTATCTTATTTTTAGAAATTCTAAATGTTTATTAGTCAAATCTTTGTTTTAAAACAACTTTAAATTTAAATACTCATTTATGTTTAAATTTATGCTTCAGTGCTTGAGTTAATATGCTTGACAAGACTTCTTTCTCCTCACACCTGTGAGATCATGTGAAAATTCTGAAGTATTTTCCTTATACTTCTTTCGTGATCTCTTTACCCCCGCTGCATTGAACAGGGTTCCTGTGACCTTAGTATTTTCATTACGTTTCTCCTTTTAATGTAACTTTTATTTCAGCAGTTACACATATATACATTTTATTTTTTAATTATTTGAAAGAGTTACAGGGCGAAGTAGAGGCAGAGAGAGGTCTTCCATCCGCTGGTTCACTCCCCAGGTGGCCGCAACGGCCGGAGCTGAGCCAATCTGAAGTGAGGAACCAGGAGCTTCCTCCAGGTTTCCCACGCTGCTGCAGGGACCCAAGGACTTGGGCCATCCTCTGCTGCTTTCCCAGGTCAGAGCAAAGAGCTGGATTGGAAGTGGAGCAGTACCCATATGGGATGCTGGAGCTGCAGGTTGGGGCCTTAACCCATTGCAACACAGAGTTGGCCCCTACATACATTTTCTTTTCTTTTTTTTTTAAGATTTATTTATTTACTAGAAAGAGTCACACACAGAGAGAAGGAAAGGCAGAGAGAGAGAGAGAGGTTTTCCATCCTCTGGTTCACTCCCCAGATGGCCACAGCGGCCGGAGCTGTGCCAATCTGAAGCCAGGAGCCAGGAGCCTCAAGCCTCCTCCGGGTCTCCCACGCAGATGCAGGGGCCCAAGGACTTAAGCTGTCCTCCACTGCTTTCCCAGGCCACAGGAGAGAGCTGATCAGCAGTGTAGCATCTGAGACTGAAACCCGCACCCATATGGGATGCCGACACTGCAGGCAGTGGCTTAACCTGCTATGCCACAGCACCAGCCCCCTTGCATACATTTTGAAAAGTCAAATCATTCTATTAGACTTAAGAAAAATTTCATTTCCTAATTTACTCCCCCTCTCCTCAGTTTCCTATAGCAAAAAAGCCATTAATTTCAATACTTTGTACAGAACAAAGTATTTACAGCTGTATGTCTAAATAGTAATGCCATTAGCTGTCTTTCCCGATATTTTTCAGTTTGGGGTGTTACCTGTTCGTACTGGGGAAGACACGTACTTGGCCCTCTTTCACTGACCCCACCATAACCACCACGTGCGCCCCTTCCTGTCCTCCCGTCTTTTCACTGTGCTGCATAATACTTGGGTTAGATTAATAGCCAGCATTTTTTATGACGAACAAAAATGCTGACTCACAACCCAACCATGTAGTGTGCTATTTGCTTTTTTTTTCTGTAGATCTTTTACTTTTCTTTTAACTAAAAGCTATCTTTTATCTCTTCTTTTTCTGTATGCTTATTACAGTTCAGCTGCACTTTCCTCAGTTGTGTGCATGGACTGTCCTTGTGTTCCAGCACACTGTTCTTTTCAGGGCCATTTCTCTGGGCGCCTGCTGACCGCCCACCCCGTGCCCTTCCCACCCAGTACTCAGCTGACGTCTGCGATCTGCCTGCTTTCATCCTACTGCCTTCCTTCTTCCGAGTCTGCTCTGTTGCTGGTGGATTTTACTGTTAGACAGTCTCTTCTAGCAACTTCTGAGAAAGGATGAATGATGGGTAAAGTGTGAGGCCTTGTCTGAAAATGTTTTTAGTCCACTCTCCCTCTTGAGTAATAGTTTGCCTGGATTTGAGTTTCTGGCTGACACCGTTCCTACAGAATTCTGACAGTTACCCCACCGTCCTCTAGTCTGCTGTCCCCAGGGTTGCCGGGGAGACATACAGAGCCCTTCAGATTCCTGGCCTATGATACACTTTTTCTTTTTAGAGGCTTGATATATTCTTTAGTCCCTAGCCCTATGAAAGTTACCAAAGAAAATACTTTGTTGTACTGGATACAAAGTAGATCTTTCCCATCTAAACTCTAAGTTCCTTCAGTTCCTGGGAATTTTCTTGAATTTATCTTTCATTCTTTCTCTTTTTTTAAGACTTATTTATTTATTTCATAGGCAGAGGCAGAGAGAGCGAGCGCGCGAGGTCTTCCATCCGCTGGTCCACTCCCCAGATGGCCACAATGGCTGGGGCTGAGCCAAACCAAAGTCAGGAGCCAGGAGCTTCTTCCGGGTCTCCCATGTGGGTGCAGGGGCCCAAGGACTTGAACCATCTTCTGCTTTCCCAGGCTATAGCAGAGAGCTGGATCGGAAGTGGGGCAGCCAGGACTCAAACTGGCACCTACACGGGATGCCAGCACTGCAGGCGGCAGCTTTACCCAGTACACCCAGTGCTGGCCTCTTATTATTTCTTTTTGTTTTGTTTTCTTTATGGTGCTCCTGTTAGACCTTCTGGACTAATCCTCTGATTTTTCTCTTTTCTCTATTTTCTGTCTCATTATCTTTTCCAATACCTTCTGGTAGAAACCCTCTGCTTTATCTTCCAACTTGAATCTCTGAGGTTTTTTTTTTCTTTTTGTAATTATATTTTTAATTTCCAAGAATATTTTCATCTAATTTTTCAGTTCTTTTGGTACTAGTTATTTCACAAGTGCCATGCTGTCTCTTAACTTTCTGAGGTTAAAACCTGATAGAATTATTTTTATCTGTCTCTGTTTTCTCCGTGTCATAGTTTTTTTGGTCTCTGTTTATATACCTTTCGTATAAGTAATTCTAGATTGACTTTTCTCCTCTGACAGTTCCAAGTGTTAGTGCATTGCATCCTGGCCCCCATGGTTTCTGATGAGAAGTTCCACAGTTGTTCAGACTGTCACTCCGTGAGTGCGATGCGCTCATCTCTGACCAGGTCCACGATCGTCCTTCACTGCCTGGTTTTCAGCAGCTTGACTGCGGTGTCTGGAGTTTGTCCTGCTTGGATTTCACTGAGATTCTTGAATTTGTCTGTGCATTCATTTTATCAAATGTTAGACGCTTCTCTCATTATTTCTTCCGTTTCTTTTTCTTCTTTTTGTCCTTCTCTCCTTTCTTTATGAAACGCTGATTGCCTATGTATTTGACCTTTCGATCATGTCCCACAGATGTGTGGGTTCTGTTTTGTTTTTGATTCTGTGTCTCTCTTTGTTGTTTTATCTGTCTCGTTTTATCTGACTTTCTCTATTGTTTCCTTCATGCTTATTGAGCCCACTCAGTTTATTTATTTAAGATTTACTCATTTGAAAGGCAGAATTAGAGAGATCTTCCATCTGCTGGTTCACTCCCCAACTGGGCCACAATGGCCAGAGCTGGGCCAGGCAAAAGCTAGGTGCCTGGAACTCCATCTAGGTCTCATATGGTGCAGGGGCCCAGGTACTAGGGCCACCTTCCACTGCTTTCCCAGGCACATTAACAGGGGTCTGGATCAGAAGTGGAGCAGCCGGTACGCTTGTTTGGGATCCTGGTGAAGGCAGTGACTTAACCCTCTGTGCCACAACACTGGCCCCCCACTCAGCATTTTAAAGATTGTATATTTGGCTCTAAGATTTTCATTTGATCCTTGGTTTACTAGTGTTTTGATTCTCTGTTGAGATTTTTTATATGTCCGTACTTGGATTCCTTGGCTTCATGAGCATAATTATAATAGCTACTCTAAAGTTCTTACCAGAATTGTAACATGATAAGCTTGGCAGTTGTTAATCATCTCTTCCCTTGAGAATGGGTCACATTTTCCTGTTTCTTCATGTTACATAAATTGGAGTTTTTCAGTGGTCATCATGAACATTACATTGTGGAGAGTATTTTTACATTTTTCTGAAGATGGTGTCAGTTTTTAATTTGCAGAGGTTTTTATTTATTTGTTTGAAAGGCAGACAGACAGAGAAGTCTTCCATCTGCTGGTTCACTCCCCGCAAATGCCTGCAACAGCAGGGTTTGGGCTAGGCCGAAGCCCAGAATCCAGAATTCAATCTCCCATGTAGGTGGCAAGGATCCAGCTGCTTCAGTCATCACCTGATCCCTCCAGAGTGCTTATTAGCAGAAAGATAGAATTGGAAGCAGAGAGCCTGGTGCTGTGGTGTAGCAGGTAAAAGGTGCTACCTGTATAGCCAGCATCCCATATTGTCGCCAGTTCGAGCCTCAGCTGCTCCACTTCTGACCCAGCTCCCAGCAAAGCGCCTGGGAAAGCAACAGAAGATGGTTCAGGTCCTTAGGACTCTGCATCCACGTGGGAGACTGAGATGAAGCTCCTGGCTCCCGCCTTTAGCCTATTCCAGCCCTGGCTGTTGCAGCCATTTGGGGAGTGAGCCAGTGGATGGAAGGCCTCTCTCTCTGTGCCTCTGCCTCTCCCTCTCTCTAACTCTTTCATATAAATAAATAAATCTTCGGGGAAAAAAATTGGAAGCCAGGACTCATACCCAGACACTCCATTACTGAAGCAGCACCTTACATGCTGTGCCGAATGCGTGCCTCTGGTGCACTCTGTCAGTGTTTCTGATAGGTAGCAGCTCTTATGTCAGTTCAGGTAACTTACTGTGTAAGCAAGGGCTCAGCCAGACTTCAGACAAAGTGTATTCCCAGAGTTTGGTGCGCCCCATCTTCTCTGTCACTCCCTGGCAATCACAGTTGCCTGAGCTCCTTCCCCAGTGCCTATCAGAAAGGAGTTGTCACTGCCCTGCACCTCTGCTGCCTTATCAGTAGCCTCCCCCTGGCCAAATTAACTCTCCAGTACCCTCAGGTAGGTTTTTCTGCTTGTTGGCTTTGTGGCGGTTACTTGCTGGGGGGTTGGTGTGTCCGAACATTTTAGAGCTTCTGTGTTTCAGGCTGGACTTTCCTCAGATGTTTGGTGTCCTGGGCCATCAGACCTGGGCACTGTCAAGTCTGTTGGAAGCTCTGGGAATGTGAGGCAGGCGTGTTGAGTGGGCCTCACTCTCTCCGTGTGTTAGCACTGTCTGGCTGGACCATTTATTTGATTGGAGACCCTTCTATGTCAATTTGTTGGCTGTTTTCCTTCCTTTCTCCTGCCTAACAGGTGGAACCTTGATGATACTTGAAGCTGAGTGAGAAGGGAGGAGTGGGTGTCTGAAAATCTCTCTCTCGTCCCTTCTTTCAGTATGGTACATCCAGCTTTGTTCCTTATTTACCCTCTTCAAGGCTAGAACAACCAGTCTAGAGGCTGCTTCTGCAGCAGACATTCTACGGGTTCCCCTGTGTTTAAGCTCTTTGCATCCGTACTTCCAAGATACCTAGCGCTGCCAGTGTCTGATCCATTGGGTTATTGTGTCTTGCCTGGGATTCTACTTTCTTCAAATCGAATACCACTTGCCTTGCTTTCCAGCTTCCAACATTTTATCCCTTCTCTTATGTTTGGGGACTTAATAGGGAGATGGAGTTAGGTCTCTTAAGTTTTACTAAAGGTTTGGGGAGGTCAAAGAATTAAATTTACATGTTAATTTATAATCTTTGCCTGGATTTCTTTGATATTCTTATTTTTCATTCTTCAGTTCTTCTGTAATTTTGATATATGGCATTAATTAAAGTCTAATTTTATTTTTAAGTGGCCCTAGTTTTCTGTTACTAAGACAGGTCATCTTTTTCCCCATTCATATAAAATACTATTCATGAAATATACCAAGATACTGTATATGCTGGGTGTGTGTCTAGCCTTTCTAGTCTTGTGATCAATATTTCTGTTCCTTTGCTCATGTGTTACTCCAGATGAACTTCACAATTATTCTTTAAACCATCTCTGGCCACTCCAGCCCTTAACTCCAGAAAAATGTATGTGTATGTTTGTGTGTATGGATATATGTATGTGTCTACACAAATACATATATCCATACACACACACTTATGTATCTATAAAGATTCATATACACACACACACACACACATATATATATATATTTATATCTCCATGGGATTTTTATTGGCTCTCATGAGCAAAGTAAGTAGGACTGGCTTCTTTGCAAAATTCAGGAATGTGCTGTTCACTACACTTACATCTTTTCTATGCAGCACTGATGGGTGCTCGAACCTTTGTAGATGTCACGGATATCATAGTGAACAGAACAACATGGCTCCTAGTGTTGTGTGGCTGCTCCTGTGTGTTTCTTAGTGGATTTAAGCCTAAGGATTTTATGTTTTTGTGGGTACTGTGAGTGGATTTTTTTATCCTCTTTATGTTTTCCAGCTGGTTATTGCCGGGAGACAAAAATGTTGTTCATTTTCCATCAGGCCCTCTGAGGTCAATTTTTCTTTAGCCAGAAATGTGTAGCCCCTTCCCTCCTGGCCAGTCACACAGGGGGTTTTCCAGAGTGCCACCTGCTTCTCATTGATATTTGACAGTGACTCAGAATTACAGTTTGATGAGCCACATCAGCTCCTAGGGATCCCTTTCAAGATACTGTTTTCACAGAGGGTTAATTACTGTGCTGAAGTCTGGTGTGGAAAATTTCATGATGCCTGAGTTCTTTATCCAGACCTACTCGCCCTCAAGGTTTTCTTTGTTCTTGAGCCTCTCTTCCTCTCCAGCTGTGGGTTTGGATTTGTTCTTGTTTAATTTTGTGCTGGATTCATACAGGAATGAGCACAGCCAGAGGATCTGGCGCAGAAGTGAGAGGGGAGTGAAGAGTGATTTTAAAGTCCTCAAATAATTTTATTTTAATTTAGTTTCATGTTCTTTGAAAGCACTCCCTCCAAACTTAACAAGCGATAGCAATGAAAATTATTGTTCAAACCATCCTGCTCAAGTTCTAAAGCTGTTACATCAGAGCTAGCAGAACACTGCTATCTAATTTTATGGGTTTTTCCCCCCTAGGTGATGGCTGATCTGTATCATCACTATTTATCGATTTCTCCCTTCCATTAAGGCTGTGCCTCACTCTGATCCCTGGGCATGTAGCTTTTCTCTGATGACTCAGAGTATCTTATAGAGAGCATCCATTCTTCTGTCCTGAAGCATTAATGGTTCACAAGTGTGATGTGTGGGTAGGGACGGCAGCAGTTACTGCTTAATTGAGCCTCAACCCTACTTTCTGACTCCAGATCCTGCCTCTCCTTCCAGCATATCAGTACACTGCCAAAATCTTCTGGGTAACCAGGTACAGATCTCCAGAGCATTGATTTATCTAATCATTTTGGTACCTGATTATAGATTCTGCTTCCATCGTCTGTTACAGTTACACGTTTCCTAAAGTTTGCCAAAGTTCTGTATTTACCTTTCTCTTTTTAAGTGTTTAGGGAAACCTTTCTGTCATATTGCACTGAAATGTAGGATACTGTGTGAAAATCGTAAATCAAATGAGTCTGGCTTCAACTTACCCAGCCAAGGTGATTGAGCAAGGTATTTTGCTTGCATGGCTTTTTAGTCTTAAGTTTCCTCACTACCTCATGGGATTATTATGAGAGTTAAATGTCATGGTGCATATCAAGCATGTACCACAGTAACATGCTTCTGAAATTGTTGTTCTGGCTGTAATAGATAATAAAGAAATCTATAGAACGCACATGCTTTGTTTCCTACTCTATTTCCCATAGAAATAGGGTATTATAATAAGTAAGAAGAAACCACAACCCATTGCATTTGCTACCACAGTTCTCATATAATATTTTTCTTGAATAAATTAAAGGGAGAAGAAACAAAAGAACCACACCTATAATTCCATGTGTGGTTGCACCTTGGCTTTGTAAAAGGAAGAGAGCATTTCCAGGCTCATGTTTTTACTGAATACCTGTCCCTTATAAGTTCGAGTTGGTCAGCCTTCTTTACTTGTATTGCAGTTTCTTTACATGGATTCTCCTTTTATTTCAAGGAAGACAGGATTATATTACTTCCAAAGCCTCCCCACACTGTCATCTACCCCTAGAGCATCTGTCCTTATTCTCTTACCAGTGGTTTATCTAAGTTTTACAGATCTGGATTCCCCAATTCTGGGCTACTGGTAAATTTTTTTTTTTTTTTTAACACTTGAGGTCTTTGCCAGGGTTCATGGTCTTGGCTGTTGTCAGGTTTATGATGAACTGGTCCTTTTCTCACAAGGTTCCTATTATTTATGAGTCAAAATTGAGCCCCAAGTAATGTTTCCCCTTGTTAATTCATTTGTTGTCAGGAGGTGAACAAGAACAGAATCAGGCTCATCAGCGACTGTGCAGATTGCTGCTGTATCTGCTTTGTTAACTCTGTGATCTCCATCGTGAAGGCCCCTCCCATCTGGGTTTTCTCTGGAAGGACAGTAGCAGTGTGCCCACAGAACACCTTCATTTCTTACTCTCTTTTGCTTGCCCTTCACTGTGCTGTCCACCCTGTTTCTTCATTATTCACACAGATGTATGCCTACCTCATGATATTCAGCTTTACTTCCCCTGCTTAATTTTCCTCTAAATATTCTGCAGCATCACCAACACACCTCAGAAACCCTTTTAGTGATTTATGCCAGCTTGCTTGGCTTGGCAATATTTTTCCCAGAGACCTTGATTTTACCTATAAACTTGGAGGTTTTGCCATGCCCCTCTGAAGCTTCGAGGAACTGCCAGGTTAGAAATGCCAGCCCAGCCTTAAAGGACTGCTCAGCAGTCTCCTCTTCTTCCAGTCACCCAGAAGCTGCCAGAGACTGCTGTGAACTTCGAGTCTTTGTAAAAGCACTGCTGAGAGTCCATGGTTGGAGCTTTAATTTGCTTGTCCTGGTCTTAGGATTATTCAGTATGAATATAAAGTGGGAGATAATCAAGACTAAGTTTCTTGGGCTGTGGGTGTCAATATTTTGTATTTGTAGTTCTTCAGTCCTCCTGGGTTTGTGGCTGCTTTTTTGTTTTGTTTTTTGTTCATTTTGAGAGGGGAAACATTTTGCTGTGCAGTTGTGTCTGTCCTGCTGCACATGTAAGGGGCGGGGTCCCTTCTAGACTGTTGTCATTTGGAATTTAGAAGTAAGGGATATAAGGCTGTCAGTCAACAGCTTCCTGCTTTGTTTGCTGTTCTCCATTGACATCATGATTAACACCTGGGCTTTCGTTCGTTTGGGTCCCCTCAGATACACCTATGAGCGAATTGATGGGCGAGTACGGGGAAACCTGCGCCAGGCAGCCATCGACCGGTTCTGTAAGCCAGACTCAGACCGCTTTGTCTTTCTTCTGTGCACCAGAGCGGGAGGCCTGGGGATCAATCTCACAGCTGCTGATACCTGCATCATATTTGATTCTGACTGGAACCCACAAAATGACTTGCAGGTAACCATTAGGATGATTGCTCTTTACCTTAGCCACCCCTAAATCCCATAACATCATGACAGGGCCTGGCTTGGCTGTGGAGTGTCTGCCATGCTCCAGGCTGTGGTGTCAGCCAGATGACAGGCGTAGGGCCTCGGTCAGAGGGGAAGCCAAATGAAGAGTAAATGTCAGCCCCTCCCACAGATTTCCAAATACAGGATAAAACTGCTATTTATTATTATTAGGCATAAAGAAAGATATTAAACTGGACTAATTTTCTAATTCTTAATATATAGATTGATTCTGACATTTTCACTCAAGGTGTATTTATTAGACGGTCATATGTCACGTAGAGTAAATGAGTAAACCTGGAGAGGTGAGATAGTTTCCTGGGGTAGTAGGAGAACAGCAGTACCCTCACCAGTTTGTTAGCTGTATTAACAGTTTCTCTGTGCCTAGCTAAGTGACTCTACAGATTCTGTTTTCTAGTTCTAACCAAATGAAATAACAGGTGGCTTTAAAAGGTTACTGCAAAGATTGGCTTTAATGCGGTACAAAAAGCTACCATAAACAACAAGAAAATAACACAGCCTGGTTTGGAGTTCTTCATCAACTTTGCTTCAAAGTAAAAACAATGACATTCTAACCAGATTGGACAGTAAGTCAGCCAAAAAATATTCTAACTTGTCAAGAAGACTGTTTAGAATGTCAGTGTGCATCTATTTCATCAATGATTAACTTCATCCCTGTGGTTCTGTATTGTATCTTGAATATTCATTGATACTAGGATTGATTGTGGAGGGGAGGGGTGAGCAGATGGCTCAGAACATTTCTCGTAATACAGGCGATCAATCAAAAAACATTTGGAGGCTGCTGCTGCACGAAACTCAAGAGGAACCCCAGGGGATACCGTGAAGGAAAGATGCAGGAAAGAAGGAGCCAAGCTGACGGCTATCTGGGCTCCTTCCCTGCCCACCCATTTGCAGAGTTATTCTATTTCTCTTACTCACTCAGTCAGTTTCTAAATAAACTTTTGTTTAAAGAAAGCAGTCCACTAGTTGAAAACCAATGCTTTAAATTGTTAAGTTGGTGACAATTGTCTGAAACTAAGAAAAAATATAATAAATCATCAGGAAGCAGATTATGGGAAGCTGTGTTCACCATCCCACTTCAAAGAAAGCCACGCGTTATGAATAGCTTACCGTGAGTCCTTTCTGCTGATGAAGGGACACTTGGGTCAAAGACGAGTTGCAAGATATAGTGAATAACCAGTTTTTAAAGGATTGACATATACCAACACTAAAATCATAATCAAAAACTAGTATTTCATCAGCTTACTGTCAGCCCTGATTTGAAGCCTGCACGTAACTGAGAGGGCTGTTCAGGAGGGAAATTGGAAGGATGGGGTTGGCATCTGGAGGCCGGTCATGACTACAGGCAAAGATTTTAGAATCACCATACTTTACCTAGGTGAAATCTAAACATGACCAACTGAATAGGCGCAATGCCAAGAAATGAAGTGGATGAGAATGAGAGCGTTCAAGCCTAGTACCTGGAACAGATGAAGTTACCTGAGGTGTGACCAGGGTGGGTGGGAGAGGCTATCCAGAGTCAAGAGTCTGGTAAGAAACAGGAAGCTTTCGAATTACTGTGTTTAGTGTCTACTGCTGGGGAGCTGGCGAGAGATGGAGTAAGGAATAGCAATGAAGTCCAAACTGAAATTGGATGATGCGGTTTGCTTTTTTAATCTCCTAAGTCAGTTTCTGAACTTCCCCTAATGCTCAATCTGAATGAAGAAACAAAGACTAGCAGTAAGGGTGATGCAGGGTGGGAGCTCACACTGTGACACAGCAGAGGTAGTGAGCAAGGGAGTTGATGGTGATGGCAACTCTGGGTCAGGATCAGAGTTCGCATTCTTCAACTCATGGTCTTCTTTGTTCTTGACTCACTGATTTCTGGAGTGGCTGGGTAAGTGGGTTAGTTGATTATTATTAAAATTGTATAACTCAGAGGGAATTAGCCTTAGTTTTTCAAATGTCAGACCAGACTGGGTAGAAATGAAAAGAATTGGGAAATGTACAGTAATTCTAGGACATGAAACCAAATCAGTACTTATTGGTGAATGGGACAGTGGGCTGTACAGGAGATATAGCACAAGGGCTGGAGACTACCCACAGACCAGTGTACCATGCGCACACACTCCTCATTCTGGCGTTTGCCCTTGCACCATGTCCTGCAGATGTAAGGTAGGAGAGAAAGTCTGGAGGCTGGGACTTTGAAGCTGTCATGTGATTCATGAGACTGCAGCTGAATCAACCATGAAGATGAGTGAAATGAGATCCTAACAGACAAAGCATGCTTAACCAGACCCGTCCCCAGTATTAACCTTGTGAAACTGGTCATGGTAACCACATACAATCGTTCATGTACATATATGCACTCTTTTTATCAGTTAGTAAAAGCTCTCAGTCACCTGTAGTTCTTTAAGATGATTGCTTTTGGGAGATGGGTTTAGTCGAAGAACATTTACCTAGGAGTGGACTGTGACACATAATGCCTGATACAAATATCTGGGCCAAAAAAACACAAACGAAAACAAAGACTCATCCTGAGTAGAGTCTCCAGAAGGCTCAGTTCAGATGCTATAAATCATGAGAGCGCACTCTGGTCTCAGGCTGGCAGCATCTGGGATGGGTTGTGGTTTGTCTCCAGTCAGGACAACCTGATCCCGCACCCAATTCAGAGTCTGGAGAGTGAAGCTGACCTGATTGCAGGGAGCTGGGCTCAGCTAACATGGGTGCAAGACCCAAGGCAGAGCTGCAGACAAACCAGGTTTACAGCTGGAGAGCAGAGATCCATCAGCTGAGAGTCAGAAAACAGCGTTACTTTTTCTGCTTTTTCGTTATTGGCAAAGATCCATTCAGCCTTCTCCTCTGATCATTTTTGCTGCAGTTTTCTATGCTTTGTGGATAGAATTAGAAGTTGAGGACTTGCTAGAGATATTTATTTAATCTGAGCTTCATCAATGAATGGCCTAAGTGATTGAGTTTTCTTGTTGAAGTCTGAGAAGTTCAGTAAATTGTATCCCTCTCCCATGCCTGGATATGGGAGAGTAAAGTAAAGTAAAGGAAGATCAGGTGTTACAGCTCAGTGTGTAGCCAGGTTCAGGCTTCCTGAGCCTCCTGCACAAGCACACTCATCCATGTGTTAAACTTAGCCAACCAAAACTGCCCACAGCCACGTGCAGAGCAGTGGCTGGCCTGGGGAACTGTCAGCAACAGAGGGGAGGCTCCTGTGTTCCTTGGGAGATGAGAGGGCAGGGGCCCAGCCTATACAGGCTCAATCCCTGTCCCATATTTTATTGGCCAAGTAGGTCCCTCCTTTGGGTTAGTGAGTGGAAGGGGGATAAGGGAGTGTGGCTAGAGAGGCACTATTTTTTCCCTACCTCTTTCTGCCTAGCATCAAGTTCCCCTTCCCAAATCCTCCAAACGTACAAGTTCATTTAGGACCCAGGATAGGAACTGGGCACTACTTAGGAATATTAAAAGAGACTAAAGTTACTACTGAAAGATCTCAGCAGTATTATTGTTTTATCTGTACTATCAGAAGGAAGGTGATTTCGTGGGTTCCCAGAATGGGAAGATCTTACCTAGAGATACCAGATGCCATGTTCTTTCTCAAACCTTGACCATGTTGGTGTTAGCACCAGTGTGTGTAAGAAGCTCAGAGGTGTAAAATCATCTTTTCTGCCTTCATTTAGAAGACACAAGCTGTGATTCAGTCCTGGTACTTCAGCAACAGCAGGACCTGAGGTTGAGAAGTAGCAAAGGACCGTGACAGCAGCCTGAGAAGGAGAGAGAGAAATGAAGAACTGGTTTCCTCTTAGGAGGAAGCCAGTTTGCTGCTAGTCCTAAGGGCAAAGCCCGACCTGGGAATCACAGGCTGTCCTGCCCCCCTCACTGAGGCCTCAAGTACCTTCCTGCTTCATTGCTCTGTGGTACCTCTGCTTCTTATTCTCTGAAGGGATTTTTACACCTTGAAGCAAGAGATCCCTAGCATTGAACAGGGTTCGGAATAAAAGTGACTGCATGGTTCCATGTCCTTTCTGTTGCCAAGGTCCCTGATGGTAGAATTCAGGAAGTTTGGGAGCAGATGTCCCACCAAGAGCACAGCCACAGGCAGTGCACCTGCCGCCTGTCTGCAGCATTTTGAAAGGGAGGAGGAAATCCAGCCTAAGGAGCAAGAGCCCCCTTCAAGAAGCAGGAGCCTGCCATGCTGCTCCAGAGGAGAGGAAATGGTCCTCTTCACCACTTCCTCTCCTTTCACCATGTTGCCAGCACCACTGGCTTCTTGACAGTATGTATGCGTGAGCTGGGAGAATTATACCTATTAGATTTCCTTTGCTGTAAGA
The DNA here is from genome assembly GCF_051225735.1 of Oryctolagus cuniculus. NCBI lineage: Eukaryota > Metazoa > Chordata > Mammalia > Lagomorpha > Leporidae > Oryctolagus > Oryctolagus cuniculus. The sequence goes on from NC_142877.1 coordinate 17,555,111, forward strand.
AAATAAGAATTTATAAATGTATGCATAAATGCTCCATTTTGCTGTCTGTTCAGCAAATGGCTGTTTAACATCAGAATGTGCCACACATCATTTAAAATACTGGAGATGGGGCCACCATTGTGGGGCAGCAGGTTAAGCCACTGCTTGCAATGCTAGCATCCCATAGCAGAGTGCTGGTTCTAGTCTCAGCTGCTTTGCTTCTAATCCAGCTTCCTGCTGATAGGCCTGGGAGGATGCTCATGGAAGATGACATAAATACTCGAACCCCTGTCAAGTGGAAGACTAGGATGGAGTTCCTGGCTCCTGGCCTTGTCCTGTCCCATACCTGGCTGTTAAGGCTTGGGGAGTGAACTAGCAGATGCAAGACCTATCTCTGTGTGACCTATCTCTCTGTTCTGTCTATCACTTTGCCTTTCAAATAAATAAATCTTAAAAGTTCTGGTGATACAACCAGTGAGCTAGACTGACAGTTCCTGCTCTCATGAAGCTTTCCTTTTAATGGGATAAACAGACAATAAACAAGAAATAAATAAGTTACAGAGAGCAGCACTTGTTAAAAGGAAAATAAAAGGGGATAAAAGTGATGGGAGTTGAGTGTACCAGTTTAAGTAGAATAGGAAGGCTTTTTTAAGAGGGTGATATGAGGCTAAATGGTGAGAAGCTCTTAAATTATGAGATAAGAAGGAAGACTGTTTCAGACAGAGAACAAGGTATGACAGCATTGAGTGGAAGTGATCCTAAGTGGCACGCCTGTAGCACAGGATGGGGATGGATCTGCTTATCAAATAGCACTGGTCCCAAGTAAAGTGATGTTAGTTTCTTTTGAGTGCTCTCCTTGCAGTATGCTTTTTAACTCCCTTTTTCTGTTGCCCAAAAGCACTCCTTTCCCGTGCTCCGAATTCATCTCTCCTTCCCGTTCTCAGTCAGTTCTTGACTGAATTAACTGGTCTGTTTATTGAGCCTGATACACCATGCTAGGTCCTGAAAAAAACAAAGTGCTCAAGACTCTGGTTTGATCTGATGAACTAACCACATGATAAAAACAGTATAAAAGGAAAATCAGTTTGCTGTTTCCCAAAGAACTTTCCATTTTAAGAGGGGATAATACCCAAGGAATAAATCTTAGAGCTAGAAATGGGAGATTCCACCAAAGGCCTGCAAAAATGGTTGAGGCGAGGCAGCTTCCTAGTGCCTCCTACCCAGTTTCTACTGCATGGATGGCCCCAACACCCCTTCTTCGTTGTAAGTGGCCTACACAGGCATGTGTGTCGGGAGAAATAGAAAATCCTTGAAATAAAATAACTTGCACATAGAAAATGGACTTGGAATCTATAGCAGTGTGGGCAAAGTACTTGAGGTTGAAAAGTGGATGTTTTGCTTATTTTCTTGACCTCTCTGATTATGCAGATTTTCATTAAGAAATGAGGGATACTTTTAATATTAAGGAAAAGGTTGGTGGTGTTTTTTTTTAATGTAGTAGAACTAATGATTTGGGTAAGTAGTTTAGAGGAAGCAACATTGTGTTTGACTTTCTGTACCACCCATTTGACTTTCACGTGATTGTAAAGATGTGGTACAAGATTCTGCCGAGTTCTGGGCTGGAGCGTCATGGTGGTAAATTGAGAGCCAGAATCAGCATGAAATCTGTCAGTGTTTGGACAGCTAAGCCACATGCTGTTTCTTCCCCCAGTCACTGGGATCTGTACCTGTGTTCTAATCATCCTTACTTGTTTCTCTTTGGCCTTTGCTCACCTCAAGTGTATTACAAGGTAAAGAACCAACCAAGAGCTGCAAATCCTGCAGGAGAGCTTCAGTGCGCCATAATTTTCCCTTGGGGGAGGGGCTGTCGTGCCACTGCCCTCAGTGGTCCCCCGCTCCACAGGTTTCCTTCCCTATTTAGACTTCTGCCGATGCTTCTTGTTTGGGCTTCATTACAGTTTCTGCTCTGGTTCTGAATGTTTCTCGTGCTACCTCATGTTTTTGTGAGTTCTGTTTAGGAAAACAAGGAGTAGTTTGAGATTTGACTATAAAATTGTGGGTTTCTTAACGTAATGGGACTCTTCCTGTTGTTTAGGTGGATGTTTGTCACCTGGTATCATTTAGCTGCTTGTAGCACTGGCTCCTCCCAAAAGGGTGTTTTCCTCAGTTAGCAAGAAACCTGAAGGTGGAAGTCCAGGACAGAGTCCCAGGTTCGCTCTGTCTTTCTGCTCCATCATCCGCAGAGTGTGTGATTTACATCCTGTTTGTTCCAGCCCAGGCAGGAAGGATAAGGAAGGCAGACATGATGCCTTCTACAGGAAAGCGGAACTTTTGTAGATACCCCTATACACTGTAAATCCTGTTGCTCAGGACTGTTAAACTCACCATTTCCAGGAGGCTGGAAGTGGTTTCTGGTGAACACGTTGCCACCATACACAAAAGTTGAGTTTCTGGTGGTTAGCAAGAAAGGGAGTGTGGATCCATGAAGGCAGTTATAGTGTCTGCTGCACTCTTCCATCAGATTTTGCTCAGAACTTTTTAACTCCTTCTTTTAATTTACCCTCAAGATCAGATGAGCTGGAAAAAAAATCAGTGTCAGTACTTCATTGCCATATATTGCTGCTGACTGTGAATCCCTTAAAGCATATTATTTACCTTGATTACTTCCTTATCTACTGTTCATCAAATCTTCTCCCAATAACAGAGGTTTGACACAACTAACGGTACTGAAAGAAGGTACAGCAACTGATTGTAATAACCAAAGACTGAACAACTCAGTTGTCCAGCAATGGAGGACTGATTGAGTAAACTAATACTCAGCTTGAAAAAAGAACAAAGAATGTTTCTATATACTGCGATGGAGTCATCTCCTAGATATACAGCTCAGGGTAAAAATAAGATGGAAAAATTATGTAATATGCTAGCATCTATTTAGAATGGCTGTGTGTCTGTATCTCTCTCTCTCGCTCTCTCGCTGTCACTATAGCTCTGTTTCTCTGTGTTCTCCCTCTTCTACCAAGAATAAAATTAAAACATTTGATTTCTAAATTGTTAGCTATAGAGAGAGGTAGGAATAGAAGCTAGTTTTTCCAAAAAACCTGTTTGTGTATTTGACTTCAGAATGATTCATCTTGTATATCATTATAAAACAAAATTAATTTTATTTTTTTAAAGATTTATTTATTTGAAGATCAGTCACACAGAGAGAAAAGGAGAGGCACAGAAAGAGAGGTCTTCCATCTGCTGATTCACTCCCCAGTTGGCTGCAACGGCCAGAGCTGCACCGATCTGAAGCCAGGAGCTTCTTCTGGGTCTCCCACATAGGTGCAGGGGCCCAAGGACTTGGGCTATCATGTACTGCTTTCCCAGCCCATAGCAGAGAGCTGGATCAGAAGTAGAGCAGCCAGGACTTGAACCAGCACCCATATGGGATGCTGGCACTGCAGACGGTGGCTTTACCCGCTGTGCCACAGTCCCGGCCCCAACAAAATTAATTTTAAATGTTTCCGAAAGTTCCAAAAATAGTACAGTATACCAATATACCCTTCACTCCAACTTCCCTTAATGTTAACATTTTATAAAACATAGTATATTTATGGAAAGCAGGAAATTATCATTGATACAATTGTCTTCACTAATCTATAGACATTATTTGTAATCCTCCAGTTTCCCAAAAATGATCATTTTTGGTCTGGGATCCCATCTAGGATCTCCCATTCCACTTGGTAGTCCTTAGCCTCCTGCAGTCTGTGACAGCTCCTTCATCTTTGTGTTTCTCTCTTGTCCTTGACACATTGGAAGGGCACTGAGCAGCTGCTTTGTACACAGGTTGTATTTGCCTGATGTTTTCTCATGCTCAAGTTTGAGGTTATGCCTTTGGGGCAAGAATATCATAATGGTGGTATAATGTCCTCAGTGCGTCATATCAGGGTACATGATGTCAGTATGTCTTACTATTTACATAGCCATGCTCATGTCGTAAAGGTGGTATCTCCTAGAGGGTAGCTATTTTTACCTTAAAAGTTAATGAATGTCTTGTGAGTAGGTATTTTAAGACTCTATAAATACTCTGTTTCTCATCATAATTTTGCCTACTAATTTTAGCTTCCCTCGGTGTTTCTTGCCTTCAGTAATTATCATGATGTTTGTACTTCTCTATTTCCATCATTTCTTCTGCATTTATTAATAAGAAACTCTACTATAAAGAACATGTATATCAATGTGGACTCGTGGATATTTTATTATCCATTATGCTCATCCATTTATTTTGTTTTCGGATTGTTCAGAGTGGTCCTTGGAGGCACCTGTGTCCTTCTGACATGTTCGCATCATTTTTGCAACACTCCCTTGCTTTCTGCACCAGAAGTTGTTCAGGTTCATGTTGCCTTGTTCCTGCCACAGCCTTGGAATTGTTTCTCCAAGGATGCTTTGTTTCTTTCATTTGATAGTGGCATGTTGAAATCAAGATCAGGCTACTATTTATGCCCACTGCTACTGGAGTGTAATAGCTTTTAGACTGTCTGTGTAGACAGAACTGGGAAATAGATGTATGCATAACCAACAGAAGCAATCATACGACACATCCATACTCATTCTGTGTGTATCCATCCATAGTGAGTTTATGGTTCTAGTCTAAAGCTACAGGGCTCACTACCAGCCTCTCTTCCTTCGTTCTCTGGTAGGGAGAAGCTTGGATCTCATTTCCTAACACAGAATATTTACCCTTATTTAGTCCTATCATTTAAGTAGTTTCAAAATTGCTATACATATATTGTGAAAAATAAATTTACAAGAACAAAATATTGGTCAATACTTTTTTATCATTATTACCACAGTATATAGTCAAAATACTATTTTTCAAAATTATTGATTTTCTTTGCCACTCCTGCCAGTGTGGTTAGATTAATGGGGACAGGGGTCAATCCCCAAAATCCAAAAGCAAAATGAAATAATTCATTTACTTGTATGTCAAGTAGACAGCATAGTTCCCAAACAGGATTTTAGGGGTCTATATTTAATATTTTTGCACATTTCCACTTTGATTTAATTCTGTTTTACAACTCTGATACCTTTACCTGGATTTACCAACAAGGTTTACCTTTTTGGTCCGATTTACTTAACATTTTTGTCCTCTCTTACTCTCTTCATCACTTTCTGTCTGAGTACAAATGTACACACACACACATCATATTTTGTCTAAGTTACAGTGTTGTTTTCCTTTATCCCTTGAACACTTTAGTGTATATATCCTAAGTGCAGGGGCTTTTTCTTCCATAACCACAGCTCAAATCTCAGAATCAGCAAGTAAGAAAGCTTTTCTCCAGTACACAGCCCATATTCACATTTTATCATTCCTTTCAAGCCGTTTTATAGCTGTCATTCCCCCTGTCCAGGATCCAGTCCAGGATCACCCATTACATTTAGGTGTCATCTCTTTAGTCTCCCTTAATGTGGATCCAGTTAGTTCCTCAGTCTCTTTTTTTTTTTTTTTTTTTTTTTTTCTTGAATGACTTTTAAAGTTTTTGGAAAGTAACTGGTCAGTTGTTATATTGATTATCTCTTATTTTGGGTCTTTGTGTCCTCAGGATTGATGCATACTTCTCAGTATACCACGTCAAGAAGAACATTATAACCATTAGTCTGATGATGTTGACTTTGATCATTAGTTAAGTTCTGTCAGATTTCTCTGTTTTTCTCTAATTTTCCCTTTGATATTGAGTAATTTTCAAGAACCACATTGAAACTACATTGAAAACGTGTTAGTTTTAGTCTCCATTGATTATTTTTGCCTGTGCAGTCACCATTATGATGGTTATAAAGTGATTTTTCTAACTCTTGTCACCTGTTAATGCATTTTTGTTTGTTGATAATACTTTAAGGAAGTGTTTTCCCTTTTCTCGTTTATGTCAGTATGGACTCTAGGTTCCTTTTTTTTTTTTTTTTCAGATTATAATCTATTACTGTCTTTGTTTTAATGCTTTTATGAGAATATTTCAAAAAGTTCATGGAAAATTGAATCAAAAGAAAAAATTTTGTAGATTTATTTATTTGTTTGAAGAGCAGAGTTACAGAGAAGGAGAGAGGAGAGATCCTCCATCTGCTGGTTCACTCCCCAGATGGCTGCAACAGCCAGAACTGGACCAGGCTGAAGGCAGGAGCCATGAGCTTCACCTGGGTCTCCCACATGGGTTGTCAGAGGCCCAAGCACTTGGGTCATCTTCCTTCGTTTTTCCCAGGCCATTAGCAGGGAGCTGGATCGGAAGTGGAGCAGCCAGGACACAGACCAGTACCCATATGGGATGCTGGCATTGCAGGTGGCTGCTTTACCTGCCGTGCTACAACCCCAGCCCCAAAAGATAAATTTATTATGATGCATAAAGTTTTTTTTCAAAGATTTTATTTATTTATTTATTTATTTGAGAGGTAGAGTTACAGACAGTGAGAGGAAGAGACAGAGAAAGGTCTTCCTTCTGTTGGTTCACTCTCCAAATGGCCGCAACGACCAGAGCTGCGCCGATCCGAAGCCAAGAGCCAGGAGCTTCTTCCTGGTCTCCCATGTAGGTGCAGGGGCCCAAGCACTTGGGCCATCCTCCACTGCCCTCTCAGGTCACAGCACGGAGCTGGATTGGAATAGGAGCAGCCAGGACTAGAACCAGTGCCCATATGATATGCCGGCACCACAGGCGGAGGATTAACCTGCTGCACCATGGCGCTGGGCCTGATGCATAAAGTTTTGAAACCCATGTGTATTTTTTTTTGTAATACACACTTTTCATGAGCTTTCTAAAGTGTCCTCATATTTCCCTAGAGTTAGCCAGCAAGTGTCTGGTGTTACTTTGATATATCGCCATCACTCTTTGAGTAATTCCTTCCGTTTGGCACAGTTTCAGGTTGATACTGTAATTTCTCTCCCCCAGCCCTACCTACGATTAACCATGTCTCTAATGTACCTTATTGGTTCTATTTGTGGGGAATGGTATTTAGAAACCAAGATCTGGGAGTTAGGTACAACATTCATCTCAGAGGACATGGCTAGAACACACGGATATATGCACAGAGCATAAATATACATATATGTGCATTCATTTCTGTATGTGTATAAACACATACGTGCACACATAGGCATGCATACATATTCATGTCTATTTCTGTATCTCTCTCTGTGTATGTATATATGTACACTCACACTTATGCCTAACCGTTAGTTAATATTGATTCCTGCAATCTACTCTTAACACCACAGAGTTTATTCTAATTTCCTCCTTTCCATATTTGTACTTCCTTCTTTAACAGTGGAAACCTCTACTTCTGCTACCCCCATTGGCTCAACCCTAAATTACACAGAAAATAGTTCCAGTATTGCTAACCCTGCGACTACAATAAAAGAAATCTACTTTCAAGTGTGTATTTAAACTGTAATTTGATAATGCATAATTAGTGGGGCATATAATCCTATGTGGTGGCAGTGGTAAACCAAAACTCTTGGACTTTTTTTTTTCAGTAATTACATTTTGGGTGGGTCAAAATGTTATATATATTCAGGTTGAGCCCCCCAATCTGAAAATCTGAAATCTAAAACTTTTTGAGTATCAACACAACTCTCAAAAAGTTTCAGATTTGGGGACCAGTGTAGTGACGCAGCAGGTTAAGTCACCACTTACAGCACTGGCATCCCATATCAAAGTGCAGATTCACTTCTTGGCTGCTCTGCTTTCACTCCAGCTTCCTGCTGATGCATTTGGAAAGGTAGCAGAACATGACCCAGCTACTTGGATCCCTGCCTACCACCCATATGGGGGACCAGGATAGAGTTCCTGGTCCAGTTCCTTCTGGCTTCAATTCAGCCTGGCCCCAACCTGGCTGCTGCAGCCATTTTAGAGAGTAAACCAGTGGATGGAAGCTGTCTTCCCTCCCTCCACCCACCACCATCACTCTGCCTTTCAAATAAATAAATCTTTTAAAGTAAAATTCCAGATTTGGAAACATTTTCTGTTTTAGATTAGGAATACTAACTGGTAAAGTCTATGCAATATCCTATAATCTGAAAAACTCAAGAATTTGTTCCTAAGTAAGCATTTCCAGTAAGAGATCATCAACCTGTATTATGGTATAAATCAAATGAGAATAATAGCTATGTGATTGAGTTATGAACCTTTATATGCGGCTGAAAAGAAATACAGATGCGAGGTTGATGGAGTTTTTTTTTTTTAAGTGTGACCTCATAATGTGCTTATCCTCTACCACAGACACTTCCTGTATCTGCCCACTGAATAGATCTAGAAGTAGTGGCCAGCCTGGTAGTAGCTGTGGGCGTCCTTAGAATATCCAGATTGTTCCTGAGTACCCTTGTCCCTGCCTGCGGCTAGACTGTTCCCTTAGCCAACCCAACCAGAAAGAGGAGTGAGCCCTTGCCACACTGTGAGGACCTTTGCTCTGGTCCTGCTCGTGGCCTTGCTGTGCACAGAGCTCAGAGTCTGCACCGCTGCCAGTGCTCGGCAGCCTCCCACATGAGCTCCTTCAGGAAGTGACCACTCCTGCTGAGTCTGAGAAGGTGAGAGTAGAGAACAAATTCTGCTTTCTCTCCTGCCCGAGAACAACCTGATGATTCAGGATAGGAAATTTTAGGGCACTGAGATGAACTCCATGCCTTCGTCCTGCAAGGAAGACCTGTGTAACCCAGTTGACCAGGTGGCAGGCAGTGCCTGAGCCCAGCCCAAGCAACTCTTGCTCAGCCTGGGCACCCTTGCCCTGTGGGCCCTGCTCTGATCCCCATTCCCATGTGTTGTTTCCCACTGGCCCCCCCATCTGTCCCAGCACCACCATGCCTCCCAGTCCTTTGGCCACTTTAGCAACTGAGTCAGAGGATTTCTGGTGTGGTTTCTAGCCATGAGATTAGGGAAGGACAGGGGTAGGGACCTCCTTGTCCAGAGATTCTGATACTAGGTAGGTTCCTGGTGGCAGACTTAGACTAATCCCCTTTCCCTAGGCCTGCTGCTTTCAAACCCATACTCTAAGATATCAGCTTCCTTTCAGCAGCCTGTCCTCTGAGCCAGAGACCCCAGTACTTCCTATTCTGGACGCTGGGATTACAGTAAGACCATGGGTCAGGAGCCAAGTCCACACTCCACTATCCTGGGCCACCTCTGTTAAAGCCTGGAAAGATCCAGGTCTCTAAGGGAACCTGCAGGCCTCATGTGAATTCTGATCTGCAGTCAGTCCCATGACTCATAACTGATGAGCTGGCCACTCGCCACTTACTGTTTAAGCACTTGCGTCTTCTCAGAGCTGTTGCTGTCATATGTGGTGACATGCTGCATGTGATTCTCCTCCTCCCCAGGCTCAGGCCCGCTGTCACCGCATAGGCCAGAGTAAAGCCGTGAAGGTCTATCGCCTCATCACCCGGAACTCCTATGAGCGAGAAATGTTTGACAAGGCCAGCCTAAAGCTGGGTCTGGACAAGGCAGTTCTTCAGGACATCAACCGAAAGGGCAGCACCAATGGAGTGAGTATGAAGACCTGCTCTGCAGCCTAGCTCTCCTTGGGTTTTTCCTCCTCACTGCTGATCCAGGGCTCACTTTTGCCATGTTGCCTCAGCCCACACACCATTGTAGAGGATAGGTGAGCGACAGGTTGCTGCATCTTCTGGACTCTAGATGGATAAAGGAAATCTGAAGCAGCAGTTACGTGGTAAGGTTGCCCAGCATGTAGTATCATTTCTATGACCCCTTCTTTGACTTTGTCCACAAGAATCCAGCAGATTGTAACACTCTTAACCGTGTGAATATTATGTATTTGTCACCGTGTCTTACTTTGTCCTCCAGACTTTGAGCTTCTTGAGGGTTTAACGAGACCAATTTTATCTGAGTGCTCCGTGGCCCCTAATAGTGCTTGGCATATAAAAGATATTCAGTATATGGTGGTCAGTTGATAAATGAATGAATAAATTAGCAGCTTGAAATATGAGCTGTTAAACTCCTCTTTCCCCTCTAGAGAGGAAAAAGATTACAGGTAAAATTCTTAAATTGTCTTTAAAGTCTGGGCAAACAGAAAAGACTATCTCCTTAATCTCTGGGTTTATAGCATCAAAGACTGGGAATTAAAACTTCCTAAATGAGTTGTCTTTAGTCCAGATGTCCTGTATCTTTAGCTATGCATGTGTTGCTCAGTGTACTTCAAGTTACCCATGCTGGGAGTCATGGAATTCCTTCTTGTGGTTTCTTATAAAGAGAACCAGATTCTTAATTTGAACCAGGAAAGGGTGTTTTGGACCCCATTTCCTGTTTTCAATAAGCAGTTGAGAAGATCACAGTTGGCACGATATCCTTTTTTTTTTAGTTTAGAAATGACATCACTTCCAATACTAATGTATTTATCTAATAATAAATAAATCATTATTCTTCAGCTTGTTTGGTACATCTGGAGGTTTTTAAAGATACAGGCTCAAACTAAAATATAAAAAAGATGTCAAATATATCCTCTTCAGTGGTACATAGTTTTAATGGTTTGTGGCATTTGATAATAACCAGCATCTTAAAGAATGTTGAGGCCCTTGGATCATGTGCTAGGCTTTCTTCCAGAGCTCCCTATAGAGGATCGTCTGCCTGCCTTCCCCAGAATACCTCTCTCTGGGTTTTCATTTTTCTGAAAATCTTCATTTTGTTGTCCATGCCCTTTGTTCTTCTGACTTGTGCAGTTAATGGAGAAACTGTGTGCTGAATCCTAAAGGCCAGATTTGAGGTGGTTTTTCTCCTGTGCGTTTTCTACTGTGTGAGTAGCCTTTGGTGACCTGTCCAGGTACAGCAGCTCTCAAAAGTGGAGGTGGAGGACCTGCTCCGGAAGGGTGCTTATGGAGCCTTGATGGACGAGGAAGACGAAGGCTCCAAGTTCTGTGAAGAAGACATAGACCAGATTCTGCAGAGGAGAACCCACACCATCACCATCCAGTCTGAGGGGAAAGGGTCCACCTTTGCCAAGGTACAGAACCTACTCTCCAGACACGAGATCGCAATGGAAGGGAAAATAAAATTCTTTGACCTTCATTAGCAAGATTTCTGTTTCTCTAAATGCAAACCCCCAAAATGATCGAGCTGCACATCCATGCAACTCAGGATTACAGGATCTTAGAGGAAGTCTGACCATTGAGGCAGGGGCCATAGAAAGAACCCCACCCACCTGTCCCCCCAGCCATTGAGAGGGGATCCATAGCAGGCAGGATAATTGCTTTGTTTGTGATTTGCTCTGTCAATTCACAAAGTCTGCCCTGAAACCTTGGAGTAGTCGCTGGTGCCTTTGTAGAGCACTCCTTGCTGTTGGAGGGCAGCCTCCTCCAGTGAGCACTCCTGCCTCAAAGCCAGTCTTGGTTCATTTCATGGGAAAGAGATTTGATTCTAGGTTCCCTGCTTCTGGCTGAGGTGCCTCTTTCCTCTGGATTTCAGGCCCCTGGATTTAGAACTTAGTTGCTCTGAGCACAGGCTCTGCCGACTCCAGTGTGAGCTTTGTGGCCTCTTTGGTTAAACCTCCTGCGTGGTGACTCACATTGGGCTCCTTCAGTAGGACACCTTGTGTGACAGGGAGGATATGGGCAGCAGCTCCCTCGTGCCTGCTTCTCCTGCCCAGCTAGTGCATCTTCTGTGGCAGACATTTTGTAAATGTTGAGCTGAAAGAAAAATTAAATCTACAGAAGTTTTAAGAATTAACCCTTTCTTTCTTTTCTTTTCTTTTTTTTTTTTTTTTTTGACAGGCAGAGTTAGATAGTGAGAGAGAGAGAGAGAGAAAGGTCTTCCTTCCGTTGGTTCACCCCCTAAATGGCCACCAAGGCCGGCACGCTGTGCCAATCCAAAGCCAGGAGCCAGGTGCTTCTCCTGGTCTCCCATGCGGGTGCAGGGCCCAAGCACTTGGGCCATCCTCCACTGCACTCCCAGGCCACAGCAGAGAGCTGGATTGGAAGCCTTTCACAGAGAACTAGATACCAAATAACATGTAGCCTTTGTCTTCTAGGGTTTGTCTTCCTGCTTCCAAGTTTTTGTCTTTTAAAATTTGTATATTTGTTTAAAAGGCATGTTTACAGAGAGAGTAGAAGAGACAGAGCTCTTCTATCCACTGGTTTATGCCAAATGGCTACAACAGTCAGGGCTGGGCCAGTCTGAAGCCAGGAGCCTAGAACTCCATCTGTGGTCTCCCAATGTGGATGGCAGGGGCCCAGTCACGTGGGTTATCTTCTGCTTTCCTGGGTGCATTAACAGGAAGCTGGATTGGAAGTGGAGCAGCCACAACTACAGTTGGTAGCCATCTGGGATGCCAGCATCTCAAGCAGCAGCCCAACCCACTGGGCCAAAGCACGAGCCCCCTGCTTCCAAGTTTAAGTTTCAAAAAACTACCTCATAGGTTGAAATAGTAATTTCCTCACCCACTTTTCAAAATAAAAGAATAGCTTTGAGATTTTCATGTTCAGTTTGGAAGCTCTGTTAAGGGTTTTGATTTGGAATGCAGTTGGTTAATACACTTGCGTTTCTGATGCGTGTGGAATAACATGGATGTTTTATTAGTTTGCACAGTGTTCAGGTGCAGCTTGTTGACTCCTGTCTCTTTCACAGGCTAGCTTTGTGGCTTCAGGAAACAGAACAGACATTTCCTTAGATGATCCTAACTTTTGGCAGAAATGGGCTAAAATAGCTGAACTGGACACTGAAGCAAAGAATGAAAAGGTACAGCCTGAGGATATTTTATTCCACTGAACATTTATTTCACTGGTGTCTTAGATGCCTGGAAAGTCCTGCCCTGTTCACCTCACTGTTTATACGTGAGTTGGTTCTTGAATGAGATCATGTTTATAATGCACATTAGACATGCCTGTCACAGAGCTAAAGTTGTCATTTTTAAGTGACCTAATGGAACACTAATTTGTTGGGTACCAAGGCAATGAAGTGAATGCAGTTAGAGCTCAAACAAACCAAACAGGTCAAGTTCAACCCTCTGTCTCAGGCCAACATTCATTCCCTGGCAACTGCCTGCTTTACCTGGGTTTCAACACTACCTGTGAAAGAAACCTCACCTCTGACAGATGACACAAAGAGGAAAAGAGCATGACAAAGAAGTTCTGTTATTTCATTGTCTCAGATTTTCTTGTTTCTGAACGTAAAAAAAAAGAGAATGGGCTTTGGAATGAAACTGAAGTGTTCCTTTGAGCGAGGTACATGACGTCCCTGAGACAAGTGACAGAAGGAGTGCTACAGCCACCCTGAGGGCTGCGAGGTCGCAGTCATGAACTTAACCAGCACCAGGGCCGAGCTCACGGGGAGGCAACGCGTCTCATCTGGGTAAACCAGGAGACAAGTCAGTAACCAGCGCCTAGTGTGTACCTCTCCCTCTGTGGGAGCACCACAGGTTGCTAATCCAACCTGTTTGCCCCAAATAGCAATGTTATTTTTCCTGTTTTAAAAAGATGCGGTGGCCCCCTTAGTAATCTGTGTTAAGTGTTTTACAGTGTCACAATCAAGAAGTCCCTCTGTGCAAGTCAGTGGGTGGGAGGGGGGATGGGCGAGCTCTGGCCCCTTGGGCAGTAAGCAGCAGTCGGAGCATTGCAAGGTGGGAAGCAAAGTGATTGAAATAGCTTAGGTAGGGTTAGAAATCAGTTAGCTGGGCCATCTAGGTGTGGTCAGGAGTTGAGGAGGAGGTATAAGGGGAAAGGATAAGGAGCAGGAGCAGTGGAGATGAGAAAATAAGCAGTGGATGTGGCCAGGGGAGCCACCAGAGTGAGTGAGGTTACTGAGCAAGGGATTGTGTCGTCAGCGAAAGGTGAAAGGTTGGTGGAGAGTCCAGCAGAAGGCAGATTATGAAGCAGCGGGCATACAGTGTTTGTCTTCAGAAAGTCGCTGAGCAGATGGAATTCTCTGACCCCGTCTGCCTCCAGAGCACAGACTGCTGTTGCATGCTGGCAGAACAGCTCGGGTTCACCAACCCAGACTTTCTTGGCAAGAGCAGACTGCTGCTTTGGGCACTGGGGGGTCTTGTTTGCCTATACCCTGTTAGAATGACTGCAGAAAACAGCAGATGGTGGCAGAGAGCACTGGGGGTCCGGGAACATGCTAGCCTGAGGAGGTTCCAGAGAATCCCCTTGCTTGTCCTGTGGTTGTGGAGGGAGCAGGTGTACTGCAGAGAAGGGTGACAGAGACGTGGTTCTTGCCCACCTGTGTCCTGAGTGGCAGCAGGGTATGCGTGTGCACTGCGGTAGGAGTGGAGAAGAGGGGCCTTCTCCCCAACAGTCCTCTCCGTTTGTAGGAAAGCTTAGTGATCGACCGCCCTCGTGTGAGAAAGCAGACCAAACACTACAACTCGTTTGAGGAGGATGAGCTCATGGAGTTTTCAGAGTTAGACAGTGACTCGGATGAAAGGCCCACGAGATCCAGGCGCCTCAATGACAAAGCCAGGCGCTACCTCCGAGCTGAGTGCTTCCGGGTAGAGAAGAACCTGCTCATCTTTGGGTGGGTATTGACTCTGCTTGGCTTTGTGTTGTTCTTTTTCCCCCCTGATTTTCAGTCCCTGAGATTTGTTCACTATGTCTCTGCAGTCCCCTCTACAATTACAGACCAACAGGGACCTTTGGGGCAAGAGAGAACTGTGCTGTCTGCCCGGAATCCCTCTCTGTCATGATGTGCTCTGCAGCCGTCATGTAGGCGTGCCCCGATTTCCTCATAGGCTTGGCCATAGCAAATCTCTGGGACTAATTTGCTTCCTGGTACTGATTTCCTGCCTTTTCTCCCTATGGATATATAAGGAGCCAGCACAACAGATGTTTCAGTCGAGGCATGATTCTTGCACGGCTCTGGCTCTGGTAGAGACTTTTGAATCCTGCAGCTGGACTCTGTTTTATTTCAAAATGTGTTTCCTGCTCCCAGTACTTTGGTTCCCCCAAAATTAGCATTCTAGAGGCTATATGAACCTCTCAGAGTCCAAGGTCCAGGTCACCTTAGTTACGCGGTCCTCAGAGGCCTTTCGGGACCAAGCCTTCAGGTTGACTGATAGACCCAGCAGAGAACAAGAAGTCCTCTTGGCTCTTGGTTGTCCTGCTGTGTGGAGGGAGCTTGCCTGGCCCTTCCTGCCTCCCAACACCCTCTGTATTTCCACCGTCAGCTGGGGCCGTTGGAAGGACATCCTGACTCATGGGCGATTCAAGTGGCATCTGAACGAGAAGGACATGGAGATGATTTGCCGGGCCCTGCTGGTGTACTGTGTCAAGCATTACAAGGGGGACGAGAAGATCAAGAGTTTCATCTGGGAGCTGATCACACCCACCAAAGACGGACAGGCCCAGACCCTGCAGAACCACTCAGGTGAGAGGTGGAAGGGCCGTGCCTGGGAGCACACCGCATGCACTTTTGTTCCCTCTTACTGCAACAGTCCGTGTGCTGCGCTTTCCGGGACTTCCTTTTCTCAGATATGAGGGAACTTCAGAAAGTTCCTGGAAAAGTGGAATTTAAAAATGGGTTTATTTTGGTACAAACATTTTTTTTTTTTGAGATCCATGTGTAGTTTATTCATGATAGGCATTTTCCATTGACTTTTTTGAAGACCGCTTGTGTATTCCGGAATGTTGCCTGTAGGAAAGGACGCTGATGCTCTCAGTTGTCTCTCGCAGTCATCCAGGGTTGCTTGTGACATTGTGTTTAAGTACAGTGGGACCCTCCTGAGGTCACCCACACCCCAGGCTCACCCACTACCCTCAGTCACACGGAGGTCCTTCCTCTGCAGTGAGGCATTCAGGCCTTGCGCTCTGTGACTTGCCTTTCACATTCCCCATTCAGCCCCTGTTCCACTTCTGTCTGTGCCTTTTCCGGTGCTGTTGTTCCTTCCAGGGTTTGGCCAGAGCTCCCCTTGAGGTTTCAGGTCAAGTTTCATTTTTCCCCAGCTAGATTGTAAATCCTCCGAATCACAGGCTGCGCCACATCTTCCTGGATACGGACTGACTGGACACTCCTGGGTGCGTGGCCTGGCTGCGTCTCTGCAGCCCAGCCCAGCCCAGCCGTGTTCCAGCACCAACACTCAAGCCCCCTTGGCTCATCCAGATGTCCTTCACTGCTTTCTGCTTTAGGGTTGTCTGCTCCAGTCCCTAGAGGGAGGAAGGGGAAGAAGACAAAGAACCAGCTGCTGCTTCCGGAACTGAAGAACGCAGACTGGCTGGCCACGTGCAATCCCGAGGTGGTCCTGCATGACGACGGCTACAAGAAACACCTCAAACAACACTGCAACAAGTGAGTGTTTCCCTCCCGTTCCCGGGGGCCGCCCTGCTCGGACTCTCCAGACTCCTGGGAACCCCACAGGGAGACTCCTTCATGCTCCTGTGCTCCTGTGCACGCAAGGTCTGGAAATCAGGGTGTGTGATGTGTGGGCAGAGCTGGGTCAGCATTCATTCTCGTTAGAGCTCCTCCAACTCCATTAACACTGTCTCTTCTCTCCATGGAACCTGGCCTATCTAGCTGTGCTTTGTGAACCTCTGAGGACTTTCCTGATCTGACGCCTTCTGCCCCTAGGGTCACATTAGCAAGGGCAGAACACGGGCCTCAGTGGCCTCTACTCTCAGCTCCCTATGCCAAGTTGCTTCCTTTTCCAATTTGCTGTTCCCATTCATGGTCTCAGGTTTTTTTATTTTTATGTATTTACTTTCATTTTATCTGGAAGGCAGAAAGACAGAGATCTTCTGTCCACTGGTTCACTTCCCAAATGTCCATAATAGCCAGGGCTGAGCCAAGCCAAAGCCCAGAACCCAGAACTCTATCCTGGTCTCTCACGTGGTGACAGCAAACCAAGCTCTTGAACCATCACCTGCTGCCTCCCAGCATGTGCATTAACAGGAAGCCGGATCTGAAGCAGAGAGAACAAGGTCTCAAAGTAGGCACTCCAGTATGGGATGCCAGCGTCCGGGTAGGGACTCAACTGCTGCTGCACCAGACGCCTTCCCCCACTTCCAGTTATGTGATAGGCATGCATCTGAGATAGTATACTTCATGTCTATAGGCTGGCAGCTGGAGGTGGCATGGCGGGATATAGTTTAAAAATGATAGAAAATGAAATTCTGTTTTTGTGTAGTTTAATTTTAGGGAGTTAGGGCACTTGGCCACAAAACCATCTCAAATTTGCAAGTGGGTGTCTGCATCACTTTATAATGTGACCATCTTGGAGATCCTTGGAGACCATCTCTAGCTCTAGGCTATGCCACAGTTATTGCCCCAGCATTCCTGGTGGGCAGTGAGAAGACCTGTATGCACCTGTGGTCATCAAAGAGTTTATTACCTTATAGGTTAAGATGTTGTACTTGGTTTTTCCTGTCTCTCTGTAACATCCTGAAGGTCATATAGTTATTAAGTTGTGAGGGTTTTTTTCTTCTACAGATGAAGTCTAATCCTTTCCCTTGATCACTCCAAATATTTGAAAATAGGTCTTATGCCCAGCAATGTAATAAAAACTGTATACAAAAGTACAAGCTCTTTGGAGACAGTAATCTTGAATTGGGATTTAAAAGACACATGCAGTTGATTGTAGAGCCTGGCTGGGGAAGGATCCAATTGCATATTTGATGTGCCTACATCAGAGTTGCCACGTGGGAAAGAGAGAACAAGGAAGCTGGCTGGGTGAGAGGACTCACTGGTAGTATACCTGGCATGCTAGGCTAAGGATTTTATTCTCAATACAGGCAACCGTGTTTCTTGAGCAGGTGAAACAGGCAACTGAAAACAATGATAGTTGGGAAGAAAAACTAATCTGGCAAGAGTTTGCCAACTGGTGTAAAGTGACTTAAGAATTGAATGCCTAACTAGGAGATTTGCATCATAATTAGCAAGTCAAAATTAATTAAATAATTAGCAAGTCAAAATTAAATAAAGGTTAAAACAGGCTCTGGGGTCAAGACTGCCTGGATTTAAATCCTGGCCCCATTGCTTGGCCAGCAAGTGAATTACATGATCTAAATTTGCCTTCACTCTTCCATCCATAAAATAAAAATACTAATAGTTCCTGCCTTTAGCATTGTAATGAGGATGGAGTGAGTTAATGCATACTCCATACATAGTAGGTGCTCAAAGCATTGTTTGTTATTTGAGCAGAATATTATTTGGACGCGTGAAGCTGTCATTAAAAGGACTGTGAAACATTAAAAAAAAAAAAAACTGCCTCAAATCCAAGTTTAAAGAAATTAGTATAGTGGTATGAATTGGGCAGGGGCAGGCAAGCGGATAATGATGACTGGAGAGAAATACCAGAGGAACTTCTGGGAAATGTTCTGCTGCCCTGTCTCTGATCTGGATGCTGGATGTTCTCTGTGGGAGTTCATCAGGCAGTACATTTATGCAGAGTCTGTTCTCTGGAAGAATATTTCATGCCAGTAAAATGTCTTAGAAGAAAAGAAAAAGATGCCACCACACAAAACACCAGGTTATTTTGTTTGGCTAAAGCAAGGGTGCTGCAGACTTGCTCCAGCTGTCCTTCCTCTTGAGGTTAGATGCCCACAGGATTATCATCTCACTCTCGGAGGAGATGGCTCCGTCTGTTGTCTGAACTGATTTGTATCCCATTTGGAGAAGAAGTGAATACCATTAGCTTTAAAGTCTATTCTCTCTTGCCACAACACATTTGCTTCTCTTTAGAGAACTAGACCGAACTGTCACTATCTCCCAGCTTCAAGAAAGCCTGCTCCGATTGAGCTAGATCCCAGCAGGTAGGGCACCAGCATTCTGTTCCAGTTCTTCGTAAGGAGCTGCTAGCTACTATCAGCTAGGTGTCAAGATCTCAGAGAGTTCTTACTCTCTAGGCTTTAAAAAAAAAAAAAAAAAAAAAAAAAAAAAAAAAAAAAACCTCAAAATTATTTGAGCTGATTGACAGTTGAAGGAAAAGAATGGTATGCCAAAGACATAAGAATTCTTTCCCATCTAAAAATTCTAACTTTGTTTCCACCTATGTCTTGAGCCTTTGGTGGCATTTTCTTCCCAGAGCCAGTAGAAATTATGGCTTTTTAGAGGCTTCAGCTCTTTATTATTAACTTCTTCTGAATAAGTAACACACATATGTTTTTAAAAATTCCTTAAGTTTTCCTGCCACTTCCAATTCCGTTGTTGCCTATTGAGAGATGACTACTGGGACCGATGCTGTGGCACAGTAGATTAATCCTCCACCTGCAGTCCCGGCATTCCATATGGTTCTGGCTGCTCCTGTTCCAATTCAGCTCTCTGCTGTGGCCTGGGAAAGTAGAAAATGGCCCAAGTGCTTGGGCCCTGCACCCACGCGGGAGACCTGGAAGAAGCTCCTGGCTCCTGGCTTCAGATCAGCTCAACTCTGGCTGTTGGAGCCATTTGGGGAGTAAACCAGCAGATGGAAGACCCTTCTCTGTCTCTCCCTCTCACTGTCTGTAACTCTGCCTCTCAAATAAATAAATAAAAATCTTTAAAAAAGAGAGAGAGAGAGAAAGAGAGAGAGAGAGAGAGATGACCACTGCTAACCTGATTCTTCCTGTGGTTCTCTGTGCAGGTACATGTGTATGAGGATGTATCAGCTTCCTTTTGTGTTCTTTAACATAGTAGATTTTGTACATCGCTGTGTACGATCCCTTGTTTTTGAAATTTTCACCTGGAGTCTGATTCCTCTGTAATTGTGTGTATGTGGAATTCTGTCGTTGTTGTCATTACTTTCAAAAATGTATTTATTGGGGCCAGCGCCATGGCTCACTTGGTTAATCCTCCACCTGAGGCGCCAGGTTCTAGTCCTGGTTGCTTCTCTTCCACTCCAGCTCTCTGTTGTGGCCCGGGAAAGCAGTGGAGGATGGCCCAAGTGCTTGGGCCCCTGCACCCGCATGGGAGACCAGGAGGAAGCACCCGGCTCCTGGCTTCGGATCGGCGCAGCGCCAACCGTGCTGGCCATTTGAGGGGGGTGAATCAATGGAAGGAAGACCTTTCTCTCTGTCTGTCTCTCTCACTGTCTAACTCTATCATATCTATTGATTTGAAAGTCAGAGTTACAGAGAGGAAGGGAGAGAGACAGAGAAAAAGATCTTCCATCCCCTGGTTCATTCCCCAAATGGCCACAAGGATCAAGGCTGGGCCAGGCTGAAACCAGGAGTTTCATCTGGGTCTCCCACGTGGGTGCAGGGGCCCAGAGACTTATGCCATCTTCTGCTGTTTTCCCAGGTGCATTAACAGCAAGCTGGATCAGAAATGGAACAGCCAGGTCTCAACCAGCGCCCATAGTGGATACTAGCGCTGCAGACAGTGGTTTTACCCACTACACCACAGCACTGGCTCCTGGGCTCCTGTTTTCAGTGGCTAGCCTTTGCTCTTGGCTAGTATTAAGCAAATTATAAGTGTTCTTCAAAACCTATTTGCTTCTTAGCCTTCAAGTGAATTAGCTCCTCCATAGTGATCTGCATGTCTGTGCCTACTTTACATTCACCCTGTTCTTGCACACATTAGCCTGCTGGGGTCATCTTATGTGCTCTGACTCTCTTCATTGTTGGTCTCCTTTCACAACTAGGCTTCCGTAAACCTCTCAGGAACAGAGTTGGGTTGTGTACTTTGCTGTATACCTCAGAGCACCTGGCATGCTACAAGGCACATAGCAGTAGCTGCCCATCAAATACTGCCTTAACTGCTTTGCTTTAAACATTTGTGGCACTCCCATAGAACCTGAATGTGGCCCATTGAGCACCTCAAGAGAGAAGACAGTGCCATGGAAAGTAGACTTTTAAATACTCATGTAACAAAAAAACAATTCATGTAACTCTGTATGAGTGGAATGTGTGAAAGCCCCGCCACTCCACACTAGTCACCCCTCCGCAGCTAGCAAACTGAAAACTGGCCTGGTGAGCCACTCCACATCAGTCGCCCCTCCGCAGCTAGCAAACTGAAAACTGGCCTGGTGAACGTCAGCTCTGTGGTGTGCAAAGGTCAGGAAGAGCTGTGTTTATGCTGCCTCCGTGGCTTGCAGGATAATCTCCCGGATGCCAGCTGAGACGCGGAGTCATGTTGTGTGTAAGGCAGATGTCACAATACGTCTGTCGTCAGTACATAGTGTTTTGTTATTCTGGTGCTGTCTTATATGAGGACCTTCAAAAAGTTAATGGAAAAACTAGAATCAAACTTACCTCATGATTCCATGATCTGTGAAGTTTCTGAAATACGCTTGTTGATTGCATGATATCACTAAACAGCCTGGGAGTGCCCCAGATTTCCCTGTGTTAACTTGGGAATGTGGTTCAAACACACATGGGTTCTAATTTTTTTCATCAATGTGCTCCCCCCTTTGTAGGGTACTTTTGCGAGTCCGGATGCTATACTACCTGAAAGCTGAAATACTGGGAGAAGCAGCTGATAAAGCATTTGAAGGAACTCCTGCCAGGTAACACAGATAAGACTCAGCTGTCAGTATTAAAGAACTGGCACAAAACAGCTCTTCATGGAGCTGGCCAAGCTTGCTGTTCTTCAGGAAGTTCAATTCCCATCACCACTCCCATGCCACCCCCACCCAGAACCAATTACCCAGTGGTAGAGTAGGGGTGATTAAGTTAGGTCACCTACAAATCAGTGAAAGAAGAAAACCGTTTCTTAGAAACAGCTTTGGTGAGTTTTTTATTCTAACTCTACCCCCCTGTCAGTGTAGTGTGCAGTCCGGGAGTCAAGTGCATAGACTGCATATCTCCCTAGATGGTTCTGACCTAAGGACCAAGAAACAGTAACCCACAGCTTTCTGCGTCATTTGGTTTGTTGTTCCTTCAGCATCTCAGTATGCAACCGGGAATGTAGCTTAACACCGGGTCTGGGCCAGTAGCTTTTACGTTGTTTTGTGTCTGAGTCCACACCCTTCCTTTCACAGGGACCTGGACGTGCTTCTGCCCGACATTGACTATGTGGAGATCCCAGTGGACTGGTGGGATGCTGAGGCCGATAAGTCTCTTCTCATTGGTGTGTTCAAGCACGGTATGTATTTTAGTGAATGTTTTCCCTTCAGAGCAGTTCCCCAGGAAACAGGAGTTCAGGTACTCTGGTATAGCTCGTCATATTCCTGCAAAACTCGATCCTCAGAAAGTGGAGCCTCACCTCCACCTTCTTGGAATCTTGAGTGACATGGAGATACTGTGATCATAGTGTCATTGAGTAACTTGTAAAGGACAGCTGAGGCCATCAGGGACTTGTTCAGTGTGTATCTTCGTCACTTGCCTGTCCACACTGGCATGCCTGGGACTGCCTCTCTCCCATTCATTCCTAAAATCCCAATGTGTGGCTGAGTTCCTGACCTGTAGTAGGTATCCAGGGTTTCCTGAGTGAAAGAACAAATGAACAGGAGAAAAGGCTGCGTTTAGCATTTCACACATACACAGACTTCTGAGATCATTCTAAATAACCTACATATTCCTAGGCTGTATCTTTTGCTCCACTGGTGTAAAAATGGAAGCATAGAAGATGGCATACAATCTTTTAAGTCGTAACCAAGAGACTAAAGGGATCTGAGAGAAGTTTGTGAATGGCATGGAAAGCTGAAGCACTTGCCCATTTCTTCACTGCAGGCTGTTAAGCCCCTGTACTTGCTGTCAGCCAACTGCCAGCTGTGTTGAGATAATAATGAAAGTGTCAAATGATAGTCACCCATAGTATGCCTGATACATACTCTACCTACCAGGTGAATCATGTAAAATTTAAACTGAGGAGCAAGGTTTAGAGTGGAAAGAATTAGGTATGCAAGGTATACACCTGCATTAGCTGTCAACTTTGCTACTTACTAAATATGTGACGCTGGGCCAGGTCTGACCTCAGGTGAATGATAGTCTCAGTCTAAGGGGCCCACGACGCTCTGTCTCCTAGAAAACACAATGTTGGTACTTTGCCTCCCAGTGAAGGTCAGGGTAATGGGATTGATCATTTGATCACTTAATCTCAGTGTTGGTACTCACCTCCCAGTGAAGGTCAGGGTGATGGGATTGATAATTTGATCACTTAGTCTCATATCAGATATTGCAGAGTCCATCTAGGTGATGTGTGAGGTCATTTCCAGATGTGAAACTCTACTCTCTGAAGTGGTTATGAGGTAGGAGGAGAAGTTAATTTGTGTTTCCTGAGAAGCACACCTGTGAGACCTTTTTTTTTTTATTTTTTTTTTTTTATTTTTTTTTTGACAGGCAGAGTGGACAGTGAGAGAGAGAGACAGAGAGAAAGGTCTTCCTTTTGCCGTTGGTTCACCCTCCAATGGCCGCCGCGGCCGGCGCGCTGCGGCCGGCGCACCGCGCTGATCCGATGGCAGGAGCCAGGAGCCAGGTGCTTTTTCCTGGTCTCCCAGGGGGTGCAGGGCCCAAGCACCTGGGCCATCCTCCACTGCACTCCCTGGCCACAGCAGAGAGCTGGCCTGGAAGAGGGGCAACCGGGACAGAATCCGGCGCCCCAACCGGGACTAGAACCCGGTGTGCCGGCGCCGCTAGGCGGAGGATTAGCCTAGTGAGCCGCGGCGCCGGCCAAGACCTTAAGATGATGTAGTACCCGTCTTCCAGCATCCCCCAGGCCACCAGCTGAGGTAGCTTGGTGTTGAACGTTAGGGCCGAGGAGTGGATGGCAAGGTGATATGTCCAGTGCCTGAGGTGCCTCCTTGTGGTACAGGGTGACTTCAGAAGATGTGCTATAAAGGTGGGGGGGAAGACAGCCCCTGTACTCAGTGCTCAGTATGGAAGAACTGGACCTGCGTCATCTTTGTAGACCCTGGATAGGGCCAGACCTATTTAGTCAGATTGGTTATGGAGGAGGTAGGACAGATGCCTCATGGACCCATCCTTAGTGCCTTGCGAAGTCCAGTGCAGATGCTGCCTCTCATGGTTGCTGCCCATCAGACTTTCCATGACCAAAGGCTTAGGCCTCTCTTCATCTGGGTACTATTGGGTACACCTGACTACCCTTGTCTGGTCTTACCGCCCCCTCCCCCACCATGGCATAACCACCAGGGGACAATGGAATTCCCAGGTACCCTGCAGCTGGTGGAGATGTGATGCTCAGCTCTTTGCAGAAAGCCGGGCTGTCTAATGTTCACTTTTCAGGGATCTGTATGTACTAGGAAGCCCTGTCTGCCTCGCCTCCATGCCTTGGTCAGCTGTGAGCTGGGATGCTGCAGTGATTTTCTTTGTTAAGAAACACACAGCTTTAGCCTACTGTAGACATAGCCCTGCCTCAGGGAGAGGAAGTAGCCATGGTTCTGTCTCCAAGCCAGCCCCATTAGAATCACCGAGTATTTGGTTGAGGCTTTAGAGAGAAAATAAAGGAAAAGGAAGAAAGCAAGCCTCTGTGCCAAACCTCCGATGCTGTCGACAGCTCTCAGGCGCAGTAAGTGCCTGTGGCCCCTCAAGGGCAGCCTGGATTTAGGAAGTTTCCTCAAGACAAGATAGATTTACTGTTTCTCTTCGGGGCTTGTGGACTAAATGCGAGCCAGGAGTGTGCTGTAGCTCCAGGATCTTTCCCTGACAGGAAGCCTTGCAGGGTCTGATTCATCTTAAATAAATGTTTCCTTTGTTTCGTTTTAGCTTTTACTTAACAAGGGAAATAAATGACAGTCTGGAGTCTGGGGCACGTTTTGTGAGTTCTGATGTGGCTTCTGCGTTTCTCTTTCTTCCTGGTCAGGTTATGAGAGGTACAATGCCATGCGAGCAGACCCAGCACTCTGCTTTCTGGAGAAAGTTGGGATGCCAGACGAGAAGTCCCTTTCTGCAGAACAGGGTGTCACAGATGGCACCTCAGACATCCCCGAAAGGTGAGATGCCACACAGGGCAACTGCATGTGATGTCATGCCACTCTGACCCCTTCTGCCTACATCAGTGCCTTCCTGTGTCTGCCTCGGTGTCTGGTGTCTCCTTTAAACCTTGTCACATGCGGCTGCCTTCCAGAATTGGTACTCTGGTTACACCCTTCTAGCTCTAGGCCTCTGCTTTGACTTCTAAGCACTTTGAGCCAAATGTCAGTTCCTGTCCTTCCTGGCTTCCCCAGGCTGCCCACAGATCCTATAACCAGGTTTGTCTCCTGTCTGGTTGAGGATCCTAGAGGAAGAATTCAGACTGCTCTTAGCTGGCAGAGAACTAAGCAGAGGCACATGAGTACAGGCTTCCTGACCTGGATGCTCCCCACATGAAATTCCAGGATTATTTCAGGATCGCCCAGTCCATAGTTAAGGCAGATTTAGGAGCCACTGCCTGATGGGCGCGGCATGCATTTCTGTCCTTGGGTGTGTGCAGAAGTGTGGAAGCAGCATTCCTTTGGGTTGTTTTATTTACTGTTGACCTAATGTCACAGGAAAACTAAATTAACTGTAGTTCTCCAAAATATATATTTTGTTGGAAGATATGACATTGATCTCTTCACTCTTTGACTCAGTCTTTTCCCCTAAAGTAGCAAATACTGCTTTGCTTGCCTGGGACTGTAACCAGGCCTGGCTGTGAGTAGCAATGCTAGGAGCCCCTGACTGTCCACTGAGGCTTGGAAAAGCTAAGATGCATTTTCTATCTGTCCTTAAGCCCTGGTGAACACTTTAGCTGCCATAATATTCTGTGCCCCAGAGGTATTTCCTGTGGACAGGTAATAAAGCTGCATTCTGGGAGATGTTAACAAACCCCCAGATAACTTGTGATCCGAATGTTAGATTCACCGATTCAAGGAAAACATCGATTCAAGGAGAGGTACCTGACTGTGACATGAAAAGCTCATGCTTTTTTGGGGTGACTGGTCCCTCTGTGGCTAAGCAATGAGGATAGGAGACTGCTGCGCCTCCAGGACCCGAGCAGCAAGAACAGCAACATTGCAGATTCACGTTTAAAAGGAAACATGAAGAACAGACATCAGCAATAGTTAAGGTCACAGGAGAGAAGCATTAGGCAGCTAAGCCAGCAGCAAAGCATCCAAGGGGTAAAGAGGCCAGAATGCCCTTCTGCAGTGCCTGCAGAGCCCCCTGCCCAGAGGCAGCTCTTGCCAAGTGTAAGCGATTCTAGGGAAGAGGCGCCCTGAGGTCTGAGATCTGGGGTGGGTACATCAGGCCACACTGGGTTTGCACAGGTTTAAAAGCCTGTTCTTTTATCAGAGCCACATATTCAGGCAACCTTAGATGGACAGTTACCACCCTTTTTTGCCAGTATCACTGAAAAGTGGCCTCTGAACCTGGCCTGAGATCATGAGGCTGGAGCCCACATTGCTCTCTCAGTGGAGTGGGGCCCTTGCCTGTAGAAGTGATGACACTATCTGATGATGGTGTCTCCCATGTCAGGATCTCCCTGAAAGGAGGGAAGGACTCAGATGTTGAGCGGCTATGGTGTAGAGGCCAGGGACTTGGGTTTTCTTGCCAGCATCCTGGTTACAAAATAACTGAGTGGAATGTGATGCTTTGTTTATTTCCTAACTTTTATTCAGAGGCAACATGGACAAAGAAGACAATACTGAGGACAAATTAGATGGCCTCCAGAAACAAACGGTGAGTCGGGTGTGCTGTCAGTCGCACCGTCTTTCATGTCGAGAGGGAAATTCCAATCTTGGTGGTGGTCTCAGGAACTGCTCTGCATTGCTGCACTTGCATTCCCTGTTCCTCAGCATTATCACAGAACATACACACTGTGTTGCATTTCTATTCTAATAAACTTGCTATTTTGTTGTAACTATAGGTTTAAGTTTTTATTATTTATTTATTTAATGGGATGCCAGCACTACAGGGAGCAGCTTAACCTGCTATGCCACTGCATCAGCCCAAATGTAATTGTTGATACATTTCTTATTGTTTTCTGTTTTTCTTATTTTGTTTTATTTCTCTTGTCTCCCTGGGCTTTATTAACATTTTTTCTTAACATACTATTTTCATTTATCTGTATTGGGTTTTTGTAGCATTTAGTGTACTAGGTATTTCATTATAGATTCATAATGTGTCACAGTCTACTCTCTGTGGTCCTCAGCTTATGAAAGTTGGGCTTAATGATTTTTTTTACTTCATGATGTTGTGTGCATTCAGTAGAAACCATATTTTGAATTTTGTTTTTTTCCCATGCTAGCCATATGCAATGCAGTGTTGGTCAGCAGCAACCACAAGCCACAGTTCCTGGTAGCCACTCTTATCACGAGGGTAAACAGTTGATACTCTACAGTGCACTTGGTTGCTAAACTGTGATGTTCAATAAGTTAGATGGGTTCAGTGCAATTTGAATTAGGATACTTTCAACTTTGAGCTTATCAGGTCATAACCATAAGTTGAAGAGCATGATTTTACCAGTTAAAGTTAAGTGTAAATACCATACCTCATCCTTTCCCATTTGTAGTATAATTGTCAAAAATATTTATTCTGCATAGGTTTAGAATCATATCACATATTGTTATAATTTGTGCTTCAACTGTCAAATATAATTTAGAAAACTGTAAAAATGTTGGGGCCAGTGCTATAGCGCAGTGGGTTAAAGCCCCAGCCTGCAGTGCCGGCATCCCATATGGGCGCTGGTTCAATTCCTGGCCACTCCTCTTCTGATCCAGCTCTCCTAAATGGCCTGGGAAAGCAGTAGCAGATGGGCCAAGTCCTTGGGCCCCTGAACCCATGTGGGAGACCTGGAAGAAGCTCCTGGCTCCTGGCTTTGGATCAACTCAGCTCTGGTCATTGTAGTCATTTGGGGAGTGAACCAGCAGAATGGAAGACCTCTCTCTGGCTCTACCTCTCTCTGTAACTCTGTCTTTCAAAGAAATAAAATAATTCTTAAAAGAAAAGAAAACTGTAAATGTCTACAGTATTTGCCTGTATTTTTTAGATTTTCTTTATTTATTTTCATTCACTTGAAAAGTGGAGTGACACAGAGAGATAGATCTTCCATCAGCTGTTTCACTCCCCAAATGTCCACAACTGCCAGGGCTTGTCCAGGCAGAATTCAAGAGCCCAGAAGTCTCCCACATGGGTAGCAGGGCCCAAGTACTTGAGCTATCATCTGCTACCTCCCAGGGTGATTTAGTTGGAAGCAGAAGTTGCTGGGACTCTAACCAGCACTCCAAGGAGTATCTTAACCAATTGTACCCCAACACACACACACCTACCCATGTTTTTGTTTACTGTGTTCATTCTGCTGATGCCATTCCAAGATTGCTTCCTTTATTGTTCTCCTTCTGTTTGGGAAGCCCCACAAGCCATAAAAAAGGTTTATTTATTTATTTGGAAGGCAGCAGAGCATAGAGCATCAGGGAGATACAGATCTTCCATCACTGGTTCACTCCCCAAGATCTTCCTTCACTGGTTCGCTCCCCAGATGGCTGCAATGGCCAGGTCTGGGCCGTGCTGTATCCAAGAGCCAGGAGCTCCATCTGCATGTCCCACATGAGTGGCAGGGCCCAAGTACTTTGGCCAACTTCTGCTGCCTTCCTTGGTGTACCAGCAGGAAGCTGAATTAGAAGTGGAGCAGGGGCCAGTGCTGTGGCATAGCAGGTAAAGCCGCCGCCTGCAGTGCTAGCATCCCATATGGGCACCAGTTCGTATCCCGGCTGCTCCGCTTCCAATCCAGCTCTCTGCTATGGCCTGGGAAAGCAGTAGAGGATTGCCCAACTCCTTAGGCCCCTGTACCAGTGTGGGAGACCCAGAAGAAGCTCCTGGCTCCTGGCTTTGGATTGGCTCGACTCCAGCCATTGTGGCCAACGAGGGAGTGAACCAGCAGATGGAAGACCTCTCTCTCTGCCTCTCCTTTTCTCTTTGTGTAACTTTGCCTTTCAAATAAATAAATAAATCTTTAAAGAAAAAAAAAAAAAGTGGAGCAGCCAGGACTCAAACCAACACTTCAACATAGGATGCTGGCTTGGCAGGTGGTACATTAACCCACCACACCAAAAAGCCAGTCCCCCACTAGCCATTCTGGAGGGTAGTTCTGATGGTGACAGTTCTCTTCAGATTTTCTTTATCTGAAAATGTGTTAATATCTCTTTCATTCCTTCAGGTATTCTCATGAAATGTAGAATTCTGGGTTGATGGTTCTTTTCTTTCAGCTCTTAAAAAATATTCTGACACATAGGGGCTGGCGTTGTGGCCTAGTGGGTTAAGCTGCCGCCTGCTAAGCCAGAATCCCATATGGGCGCCAATTCAAGTCTTGGCTGCTCTACTTTTTTTTTTTTTTTTTTTTTTAAGATTTATTTATTTGAAAGTCAGAGTTACACAGCGAGAAGAAAGGCAGAGAGAGAAAGAGGTCTTCCATCTGCTGGTTCACTCCCCAGTTGTCCAGGAGCCAGGAGCTTTTCTGGGTCTCCCACGCAGGTGCAGGGGCCTAAGGACTTGGGCCATCTTCTGCTTTCCCAGGCCATAGCTGGATCAGAAGTGGAGCAGCCAGGACTTGAACTGGCACCCATATGGGATGCCAGCACTGATGCAGGCGGCAGCTTCACCTGTTACGCCACAGTGACGGCCCCGGCTGCTCTACTTCTGACCCAGCTCCCTGCTAATGCACTGGGAAAACAGAGGAAGATGGCTCAAGTGCTTGGGCCCCTGCATTCACTTTGGTGACCTGGACAGGGTTCCAAGCTCTTGGCTTCAGCCTACCCAACCCCAGCCAGTGTGGCCATTTGGGGACTGAACCAGCAGATGGTCTCTGTAATTATCTTTCGAATAAATAAAATAAAATAAAATAAATCAAATCTCCAGGGAAAAAAATGTTCTGCTACTTCCTCTTAGTCTGATTGGTTTCTGATGAGAAGGCTGTTGGCATTCAAGCTATGTTTGTACCCCTAGGCGTAAGGCCTCTTGTCGCTCACTGCTTTCAGGACTGTTTTTTTCTTTGTCTTTAATGTTCAGAAGTTTAACTGTGATATTTTGTGTGTGTGAATTTCTTTGAATTTTTTCTTGTTTGCAGTTCTCTCATCTTCTTGAAACTGAAGGTTTATGTCTTCTGCTAAATCGGGGGCGTCTTCAGCCGTGGTTTCCCCCAGCATGGCTTCTGCCCCGCCCCTTTCTCCTTCCCTTCTGGGCTGCTGATGGAATGCATGTCAGACCTTTTGTTACAGTCTCACAGGCCTCTGAAGTACATCTCTTAGTTTTTTTCCAGTCTGTTTCTCACATTAGATACTTTCTATTATTCTATCTTCAAGTTTACTTATTATTACCTCTTTTTCCTCCATTTTGCTGCTGAACCTGTCCACTGAGAATGTTTTGTTTGTTTTTTGTATATTATATTTTTGAAATCTGAAATTACACTGGGGGCAGCATTGTGGCACAGCATTGTACCTGCAGCAGCAGCAGCATCCTGTGTGGGCACTGCTTTGAGTTATGGCCACTCCACTTCCAGCTCCCTGCTATGCACCTGCAAAGAGCAGCTCCTGGTTTTAGCCTTTTGGCAGCCATCTGGGGTAGTGACCAGTAAATGGAAGATCTCTGTCTTTCCCTCTCTCTAGAACTCTGCCTTTGAAAGAAAATTTTTTTAAAAGATTTACTTATTGGGGCCGGCGCTGTGGTGTAGCAGGTAAGGCTGCCACCTGCAGTGC
Source organism: Oryctolagus cuniculus (assembly GCF_051225735.1). NCBI lineage: Eukaryota > Metazoa > Chordata > Mammalia > Lagomorpha > Leporidae > Oryctolagus > Oryctolagus cuniculus. The sequence goes on from NC_142877.1 coordinate 17,585,564, forward strand.
CGGCATCCCTTATGGGTGCCCGTTCATATCCTGGCTGCTACGTTTCCGATCCAGCTCTCTTCTGTGGCCTGGGAAAGCAATAGAAGATGGCCCAAGCCCTTGGGCCCCTGCAACCGTGTGGGAGACCCGGAAGAGGCTCCTGGCTCCTGGCTTTGGATCGGCACAGCTCCAACCATTGTGGCCATCTAGGGAATGAACCAGAAAAAGAAAAAGATTTATTTATTTATTTGAAAGGCAGAGTGACAGAGTAAGAGAGAGAAACAGTGAGTGAGATCTTCTATCTGCTGATTCACTCCCCAGATGACCTCAGTGGCCAGAGCTGGACTGATCCAAAGCCAGGAGCTCCTTCTGGGTCTCTCACATGGGTACAGGGGCCCAAGCACTTGGACCATCTTCTGCTACTTTCCCAGGTGCATTAGCAGGGAGCTGGATTGGAAGTGGAGCATCCAGGACTCGAACCAGTGCCCATATGGCATGCTAGTATCACAGCGGCTTTACCCGCTACACCACAGCGCCAGCCCCGAAATAAATAAATCTTAAATAAATAAAGTTTCCATTGGCTCTTTGGGTCTTTGTCTCTTTGCTGAGATTGACAGCCTTTTCCTTTGTGGCGGCAGGCTTGGATTGCTCATTGGTGACTGCTTTAAATTCCTGTGTCAGATCATTCTGAGATCTCTTGTCATTTCAGGGTGCCATCTGTTGCTTTTCTTTTTTCATTCAGTTTGAGGTCTTCCTGATTCTTGGTTATACATGACTTTTGATTGAAACCTGGACATTGTGAGATACTATGTGGTGAGACTGGGTCTCATTTAAGTATTCTGTTTGAGTTCACACAAGGAAGGTGTGGGGTCACCTTTTCTCTGCGCAGAGGGAGCAGAAGCTCACCTCCCAGTCTGCTCCTGTTAACTCCTGAAGGGATGTTTCTCATTACTACTGAACAGGGATGAAAGTCCAGTCCCCTTCATGACCTTTGCTGGTGCCAGTGGTGGGGCTGGGCTCAGCATCACACATCAGAGATCAAAGTCCTGGCTCCCACTGCAGCAGGGAGATGGGTGGGGTGCCCTGTTACCACCTGGATGCAGCAGAGGTCTGGGCTCCCCTCGTGACTTCTGCTGGCCTGGGTGGCGTGAGCCCAGGTTTTCTGTATTGTTGGGCTAGAGTAATGCAGTCAGTGTCTTCACATTTTCTGTGTTGCTATCTTGTCCCTGTCCTGATCCTTTGCTGGAGAAAGTAGGTTTTGCTTCTACTCGCCCTTCAGTTTTCTTATGTTGGTTTTATGTATAATGTCTGATGGTTTGTATGGTACTTAGAGTGAGGAATAGGTATATATACATACCCCAGAAGCAGAAATTGAATTTGTAGAATTAGTTTCTGAGATTTTGCATAAACAGACTGAGACTTCATCTGTTCCCTAGCATCATGTGACCAAATTTTCTGTAGCCTTGAGCAGTAAAGTAAATAAATCTGTTAGGGCGCCATGGATTCCGGATCCCAAAAGTTACTGTAGCATTGTCCACAAGCAGCTCCTTTACCAGGTCCCCTTTATCCTGACCTCCAGCCACGAGTTATCAGTCAGTTCTTTCCTTTGCTGTTTATTCTAGCTTGCAGAATATGTGGTATTCTATCCACTCTTACTCCTATAACAGTGGCACCAAAATGGGAAACAATTATTTTTCAAAGATAAGGCTCCCTATATGCCCAAGGTTTGGGAAGCAGTGGATTGAAGCAAATTAGCATGAAGTGTCTGACCCTGGACCTGAAGGAAGCTGAACTCCGATCTTGACAATTAAATCCAAGTTCTGTACTCCAGTCCCTGGCTTAAACGCTTATTTTTTTATTGAGAATTTGGGATGTGTTTCCCAATAGGAAAAAACTCCAGCATCGAAGAAATTAAAGTAACACTGTGTTTTCATAGGGAACTTTAGTCTTTCTAAACTCATTTTCCATGTAAGATGCGCCTCACCTGCCCCCTGTCTTCGAAGTAAGGCCATCAGCTATCATTGCCCTCATTTGACAGCTGAAGAGAGTTAGGCTGTGGAAGTTAAGGGGCTTTGCCAAATTCTCACAGCTAGTAGATGCCCAAGTTAAGACTAGAAATTGCCTAAGTATTCAGGTACTCCTCTTTCAAGTCAAATATTCTTTTCATAGTCAAAAAAAGTAGGAAGTATTTTTGGTAGAAATATGTTCCTTACCCCCAGCAATAGCTCCTGTGGAAACACAGCCAGTGAGCCCTGGCTCTGAAAGCTGTTCCCTTAATGTTCACACATTTAACCTACCAGCCACCACGGCACCCAAGGAATTGTGGCGGAATCAGTAAAAATAACTTCAGTTTCCTTATAATAGGGTTACTGACTCTACTTTTTATTTGTTCACAAAACTAATGCCAGTATTATTTCTTTGGCTCTTCAGATCCTTAAGACCTGGGCTATAGAATGTAATCAGAAGCAGATGGAATGGGGAGAGGCTTCTCCCAGATTTGGGGGTGGACAGATTAGGACCAGATTCAGCAAATTTCTGCTCCCCATGCTGCAACAGCCCAGGTCAGCAGAATGGCCACCGACTGAACCAGGCCTGCCGCCTCACCCCTTCCTCCCGCCCTGCTTGCTGCTCCCATGTGGAAGACACTGGTTGGGATTTCCTTCTCTCAGCTCTGTTCTCCGCAGGCAGGGTTAGAGAAGCGTTGTCTCAAGGACCTGTTGACTGGTTCCCCTGGATTAAACAGGCATGGGCGTAACAGGGGAGCCACTTAACAGAAAGCAGAACCGTAACATTGACAGACCCTCAACACATGCCGGAGTGGTGTCTCGGGGAACCACTCCCTCTGCGTGGGAAACCCCTGCAGGATCATTCCAGGCAGGTTAGGCACTTTCCAAGAGGTGCATGCCGCCTTCCCAGGGAATCCGATGTCTTGTTGGACAACACTTACTAATTCTGAACCAGAAGTCTGCCTCCTAGTTGATTTCATCGATTCTGTCTCATTTCCTGGTACGACCATTCTTCCTTTCCTCCCTGATAGGAGTTCTTCAGTTTTGAGGACAGCTGGCTATTTTAATCTCTTTAACTCTTCAAGTAAAATATCCTGCTCCTGCATTTGTTTGAATTATATCAGCTCCAGACCCCTCACTACTCTGGCCACACTGTAGTTGTCCTTTTAAACTGTGACCTTAGAAAACCATAGAATGTTTGGATTGGGAGGGACATTGAGGTGATCTAGTCAGCTCCTTCCCCTGCCTTCTTTCTTTTAATGCCGATAGCATTGTTGATTAGTAAGTGGTTACAGATTTCAGATACAGCCGCATGAGTAAAACTACAGAGAGCTTCTAACACGCTTAGGCTGAAAGTTTGATTTTAATGATCTGGAGCGTGGATGATATGGGAAATCTTTCTCTATGAAACCTAGTATGCAGGGAAAGTGACATCTCTCATCAATACAGCTGTGTTGTGAAAGGTAGCTCTGCTACAGTTGGCTGTGCTGTGTTCTGGTGTGGATGCAACCATGAAGTCACAGCCAAAGTGAGACAAGATAAAACTCACAGGAACATTTGGTGTCTAAAATGGTTAAATCCCATTGTAAAAAACTTGAATTAGGAACTAATCTGCTACAAATAAAACATCAGGGGCAGGCATTTAACATAGCAGTTACAATGCCACTTGGGATGCCTGCATTCCCTATCAGAGTGCCTAGGTTCAGGTCCTGGCACTGCTGCTGATTCCAGCTTCCTGCTAATTCACACCCTGGGAGGCAACAGTGCTCAAGCACTTTGGTCCCACTTGGGAGACCTGAATTGAGTTCCCAGCTCCTGGTTTAGCCCGGCTCAGCCCTGACTGTTGCAGACATTTGGAGAATGAACCAGTAAGTGGGAGATCTCTCTCTCTCTCTTGCCTTCTCCTACCCTCTTTACCTTCCTCTCTCCCCTCTTTCAAAGAAATAGATGATTTTTAGAAACAGAGACATTCATACAGCCAGAGGATGTAAAAGCAGTGTCTCCTTTGCTCACCTCTCTTCTAAATCCTGCCACCCTTCTTTCATAAAATTCTTGGATTTTATGTTGACATTTTGTGTGTATCTACTTCCTAAGTGAAGATTATGTAAGAATAGGATGCTCAATTTTCCTGCAAAATGAAAGTCATAGTGTAGGGCCTTTTTATTCAGTTCTGCCTTTCTACATCCTGTCACCTTACAGAGAGGCCTCATATTCTCCCTGGGCAAACTCCTGTGCATCTCAATATCTAGCTCTGAAATCACCCCATGGGTGTCTTCTACCCAGCTTTGTCTGGCAGAGTTAACAACTTTTGCTTGTTTTCCTACCATGTTTGAGACCACTTACCACATGATGTGGCCATTGTGTATCTCTGTGTTTCTCATAACCACCAGACTTTGGCCCCAGGAGGACGAAGGTTCCATCTTTTTCACCGTTGTAGCCTCATAACCTAGTGCAGCTCCTGACAGTCATGAGATATGCTTTGTTTGGCTAAATGTAAGGAGATGGCTCTTCGCCTGTTACATTGGTTCTGGGGTACTGCAAAAACATGGAAGAAATTTCCTGTGTCTGAAGGTCAGACAAGGTCTGCACTGCCCCTGCCACCAGCTCACTCACTCCTGGACCACTTGGAGGAGGCAGCCAGGCCTGGAGGGCAGTCACAGGCAAGCCAAGACTGCACCTGGTTTCAGATAAGGAACGGGAGCCTCATGCCCTAGCAGGGAAGTAGTGGGCATGGAGTCCAGTTGTTTTTAGTTACTGACAGTAACTAAAAAAATTGGCACAGTCCTTCTCCCATCCACTGAATAGCAGGTCACAGCTCTGGGTCTGGAGTCAGACCTTCTGGACTTGTATTCCACCTTTATCACTTACCAGACTTTGTGTAATATTGGGCAACACTGTCAGATTCCTCCTATCTACAATGGATTGTGAGAATGAATAGATGAAGAAATGCATATGAAGCCCTTGGTACAGTGTCTGCAGCTTACCTGGGGCTCAGGAGACCGTTGTTCCTGCTGTGTTGCCTCATGTCACAAAGCTTTAGCACACATTTGAGCCTGAGCATAGAAATGTTAGGTAGAGATCTAGTAACTGAGACTGTCAGCATTTCCTTAGCCCCAGCTAGCACCTGATAGGCATCTGCTTTGCTTAAGTACTTTACATACATCTACTCATTTGTGTGCCACAATTGCCCATTTTGCAAAAAAAAAAGAAATGAGCTTGAGAGAGATGGAAATGAGTTAGCTGAGGCCATGGAGCCGTGGTCTGCCAAACCCAAGCATCATGTTCCCCAAGGAGGAGACACTGGATATTGTAAACAAGTGGTGTGGCTTGTTCACGTTGTGATGTCAGCACTGTCTGGGGCCTCACTGGAAATGGCTGATTCATGCACCTCTTCCAGGGTGAACATTTCTCCAGATTGAGTCACGCAAAAAGAAATGGAGGGCCTTAACGTTCAGCTGTGCAGTTGAGATGCGGAGCTTTCTGTGTGTTAAGGGTCTGTCCACTTCTGGTGACCTAGGCCTGTCATTTCTGTAGCCCCTCACATGCTTACATTAAATCAGCTGTTGCCTAGAACGGACATCTTTTTCATCTGAGCCACCAACGGACAAGGGCTAAGATGTGCTGTCAGTTCTAGAGGGCAAGAGTCCCTCCAAGAGAGGACTAGATATAGAAAACGCACTTGTTCATTCTAAAAGTTTTCCTTACTTAGGACTTTGACTTGAAGCTTTTTGTTTTTATTAACTCCTCACCAACAGAAAGCTCTGGATGGACTAGAAGGGAAACTCGTGTGTGTTGTATGCCTTCCTCACCCTGCCTGGGAGCCTGTACCTGTAGATTTGGGGTGTGATGATGGTCATGACAGCTGTCAGTATGTTGTAATAAGAAGCACGGTAGCTCCAGGGCCTACCACCCACATCTTCTAAGCTGTGGCGTGTTTCTCCACTGGAAGCAACTTTACTTGTAAATTTTGGCTTCCAGAGGATCTTCACAGGTACTTTAGGGATTTTCAAAAAGAAGGGAAAGATTTAAGGCATAGATTGGTTTTTGTTTCTTAGCTACTTCAGTAAAACAGGGTACAGTGGCTATTTAGGTGCCACTTGAGAATGGTACACTAGATCAGCCTGGGTTTCCACTCATGATTGACAAGAGAGGTACTTCTGGTCTAAGAAAGGGAGGTTAATTAGCTAGTGCTCCCCAGTACTAGTTACATTTTCACTCCGGAGCTGATTTCTGGCTGGGGCTTTCTTATTGCCCTATTTTAGGTAGCTCAGTGGTTGAAAGTGTTGGCGCCCAAATTTGAATCCCAATTCAGTCACTTGCTAACCATGTGATCTTGGACAAGTTGCTAAACTCTTCTAGGGCTCATTTTATGCATCTGTAAAATGAGGATAGTCCTAGTTTCTGCCTCCTGAGACAGTTCTGATAAATATGTGAGACCATGGAAAGTGTTTTGCACAGTGCTTAACACATAGGTTCTCAGTGATACTCACTGTTGTCACCAGTCTACTTAAGAGAGAAGTACATTCAGACAAGAGGCTCCCATACCTCTTTACCAGAGTTTTCTCTGTCAGGCCCTCCCATGGTATCCCATGGCCCAAGAGAGTGTTCTGAATGTTAACTACTGGATATCGTAGGTGTTTGTCTACTCCTGTTTCTAGATTACTGATCTGTGCTGTGTGTTCAAGGGCAGCAAACAGTTTCTGTAAATGACCCTAGAGTATCTTAAACTTGTAGGCCACATACAATTTACTGTTGTATACCTCCCCACTTTTTTTTTTTTTTTTTTTTTTAAGATTTATTTATTTTCTTTGAAAGGCAAGTTACAGAGAGAGAAATCTTCATTCCCCAAATGGCCCCAACAGCCAGGGTTGGGCCAGGCTGAAGTTAGGAGGCAGGAGCTTCATCCAGATCTCCCACATGGATGCAGGGTGCCATCTTCTGCTGCTTTTCCTAGGAGCATTAGTAGGGAGCTAGATCGAAAGTGGAGCAGCCAGGACTCAAACCGGTACCCATATAGGATGTCGGCACCACAGGCAGCAGTTTAACCTCCTATTCTTCCCCTTTTTTATCCTCTAAAAATATAAGAGCCGTTCTCTAAGTGTGAGGGCCACGTAAAAGTGTCTGCAGGCCACAGTTTGCTGACCCTTATTGTCTCTCTGTTCTAATTGGCAAGGTCTTGAATCCCAAGATGATTATGTGCCATCATTCAGGATGCAAAAGATGGTGTTCAAGGGGCCAGTGTTGTGGTGTAGCCAGTAAAGCTGCCAGTCTGCAATGCCAACATCCCATCTGGGTACCAGTTCCTATCCTGGCTGCTCCACTTGTGATCTAGCTCCCTGCTAATGGCCTGGGAAGGCAGTGGAAGATGGCCCAAGTGCTTGGGCCCCTGCTACCCACATGGGAGACCTGGAAGAAGCTCCTGGCTCCTGGCTTAGGCTTGGTGCAGCCTTGGCTGTTGCAGCCATCTGGGGAGTGAACCAGCAGATGGAAGATCTCTCTCTGTCTTTCCTCCTCTCTCTGTAACTCTTATTTTCAAAAATGTAAATAAATCTTAAAAAAAAAAAAAAAAGGATGCCATTCAGATATATTAAGTTAAAATGTTAAGACTAGAGTCCGGTTGAAAAGGTTGAAAAATACCACAATCTCTCCCACATCCATTATAGTCTTTTTTTTTTTTTTTTTTTTTTTTTTTTTGACAGGCAGAGTGGACAGTGAGAGAGAGAGACAGAGAGAAAGGTCTTCCTTTTTGCCGTTGGTTCACCCTCCAATGGCCGCCGCGGCCGGCGCGCTGCAGCCGGCACACCGCGCTGATCCGATGGCAGGAGCCAGGAGCCAGGTGCTTTTCCTGGTCTCCCATGGGGTGCAGGGCCCAAGCACCTGGGCCATCCTCCACTGTACTCCCTGGCCACAGCAGAGGGCTGGCCTGGAAGAGGGGCAACCGGGACAGAATCCGGCGCCCCGACCGGGACTAGAACCCGGTGTGCCGGCGCCGCTAGGCGGAGGATTAGCCTAGTGAGCCGCGGCGCCGGCCTATAGTGGATCTTTTAAAATCCAGTTCCTGAGACCAAGGCAGGGTTTGTGAAGAAATCACAGCAGGCTTGACAGGACACCAACTGAAGACGCTCCACACCCATAACATTCGCTTTGAAGCCTCAAGTTGTGATTTTAATTTTAAATTCCTGGGGTTTTGCACCATCAGGTCTCATGTCTGGAGCAGTCATGTTTTATGAAAATAGTGTCTGTTGCTGTGAAGGAAGCTAACCATAATGAACGTGAGCATGACACTTGTTCCTAGCAAAACAGAAAAATGCAAGTATAGTCTTGGTGAAATGACAGTATTAAATCGCAAGTGACGATGATAAAGCAAATATTTAAATTCACAGCTTAAATGGTGTTTGTAAAATGTGATTGCCAGGGAGAGAGCATGCCAGTTCATTACTCCTTAAAGCTGATTCTCTTTCGGCAGAATCATTCCAGGGAAAACGTAGTGCTTATTTTAAACAAACTGCTCCCTGCTTCTTTCAAGGGTGTGCATAAGCAACCTTTATTTTTCAGTCACCATCTTGTCTTTGAGGTGTTTGTGGACAGGAAATGTCTCTTGTGCGTGCTTATTCCTTCTGCACAGGAACTCTGGGGTGATTTCTTCTGGACTGCAGTTTTGCTCATGGGATGCCTCATTTATCCCTAGGAGAGTTCCAGTGATGGAGGCGATGGCATTTGTGGTGAAAAGAAGGATGACAGCCGGGCAGGTGAGACTGTGCCCCTCTGAAGGCAAAGAAAAATAAGGTCCCAGTTTGTAGTTATGCTGGAGTTCATGTGTAATAAAAAGATTTTTTAAGGAGATTCTTTTTGAAAAACTAAATAAGTTGTCTTTTATCAAATTCTTCTGGAGTCACACATAGAGCTTTAACATGGCCATGATCACGACTCTTGATAATATCTTTGGTTAGGATAGTGTCTGAGAGCTAAGAAAGAATTGTGATTTCTTTTTTTTTTTTTTTTTTTTTTCCAATAGAAGTTTGATTGGTTTGAGGTTTTTTGTTTTTATATTTTCTGAGTTCAGGCTTAACTGAGGCTTTTGCCATTGGAAGGACCAGCTACACAAAAGCCTCTATTTCTGTAAAGAAAAGGTAACAGAGGGCCTGCGCCTTCGTATTCTTTAGAGCAAAGGTCCTCAAATTAGTTCTGCCCCTAAAGAAGGGTGCATCTGTATTTGAGAGATAACAACATAAAATTGTTTCCAAAGCAAATGCAACCCTTCCCACTTTGCTGAGTAATTCCTGAGCCAGTTGTTAAAATAGTAACTATTTTATTAAAGTATTGAGTCAGCTTTGTTTTTGAATAAAATCTAGAAACCAGTCCCCCCTGTGTTAGCTCTGTTGGTAAATGCTAATATCCTCACTGGTGTTTGAAGCCCAGGATGGCTCCGACCCAGACAAATCACCCTGGCCAGCCTCATCCGCCCTCACAGCTCGTCTCAGACGACTGGTCACCGTTTACCAGCGCTGTAACCGCAAGGAACTCTGCCGACCTGAGATTATGGGACCAGGTAACCAAGGATACTGGGTTCAGGAAGAGATGTTCAGGAGAAGCTCAGAAATGGACCTCATCAACAAGGATGCCCAGAAGAGGTAAAAGCCATTGGCCAAAAGGGCATGCTGAGCTGCCCGCTGGGGAGAGGTGACCAAAGGTAAAGCTGAGAGCTGAGGCGGCACGCATGTCTGTGTTCTCATGTGAAGTTAGGTTGCCTCCAGAACTCATCAGGTCTAGCCTGCAGCCGTGATGGCGTTGTCCTGACTGAGGAATCTGATGAGATGCAGGACGCCAGCCGGTCAGTTTCCAGACTTTCATGACTGGCCAGCTTGACGCTCTTCCCTGAGTCCAACCAGTCTCTGGGGATATAATTTAAAAACACCACACTGGCATATTTCAGATCCCCTTGTTCTTTCAGCAATGAAGGGAATAGTGTGCATTGAAGCTGTCTTATGCAGCTACAGTCTGTGTCAAGCCTTGGAGTGTTACAGAAACCTGGAGTGGGGAAGCTCCCTTTGTTCAAACAGGCACCAGAGACAGAGGAGGATCAAGCAGTTGATTACACTAGTGGGCTCAGCTGGAGTCATCTCCTGAGAACTGAGCAACAATCCCAGGATTCTTAAAATATTTATAGGTTCATCAGCATCGCACCTTAGCTGTCACAGCATTGGGGATTTAAATTGCAGCCTACGTGACTTAGGACCACACTTCCAATGGTTGGTGGGCCCGGTATGTTTGTAAAAGAGATACCAGGGGCAGATTTACTAGGACAGATGTATGACTGGAGGTTACAGAAGCAGAGCTTAGGGCATCTTCCCTCCCCAGACAAGGGAACAGCGGGCAGCTGCTGCTCTAGTTAACTGCGAGCAGCCACTTTTCCAGGTCTGTGTTGGGAGGAGGGGTCTGCTTCTGTCTCTGTCTCTGGATGCGGCTGTATCCTCTACAGGAGGGCACTAAACCACAAATCACAGGCCCAGAAGGAAGGCATAAGCTCTTGGAGTTACTCTGTCAGCACAGGCTGGGAATGATGCCACCAGGAAATGTCAGCAGAGCCGCCATCTTTGAGTCTTTGTGTCTCAGGGTCCTGATAAGCTTCTGGTGAATTAAAAAGAACACCATGTAGCAAGTTCATTTGCTTCCTGGTGCTCCTTTTGACTTTGTAAGACTTGCTGATTCATGAAAAATATCTGACCTGCCTTGCAGAGCTCCAAAGAGAAGAACTAGAGCCCCTTCTTCCCTGCTTCTCCCTGGTCCACGGACCCTCTCCCCATGCACGCTGCTAGCTGGACTCCCAGTGGTGTGGAGTGCACCATGCCCAGGGACCCCTCTCTAGACTGCAGCCTGTAATCTTCTGGCTCCCTGAGTCAGCATCTTCATCTTGTAGGATGTAAATAGGAGGACCTTTGTCTGCCCACTGCTATGGGCAGCCCACCCACATGAAAGCAGGAAGAAAGGCAGCTAGGGGGACCTCGGGGTACCAAGGTAGTGGCTTTCCTCTACCATTCCTCAGCTGTGAGAAGAAAAGTTGAACTTACTGGTCTAGGAGGGCCCTGCAGAATCCTGTGACTGTGTGCTTGTCATCAGGGCAGGATATGTGTGGTGTTTTTGAAAGCTTTATTTCCTCTAAGCAGAAGCAAGTAGGTGATTCCTAGAAATGTTGACTCCAGAGATAACAACTCATCATGTGACTTAGGGAGGAAAATACCAGAAGAAAGAGCTGGAAGATTTGAAAGTGTTTACCTCTTTGGGATATAGGCTATTTTTGTTGTAAAAGTCTGTCAGCCCAATTTAACTTAAGCAAAAATAAAAATAAATCATGAAATAGACAAACCAGCCCTACCTACTTTCTTGATCTGATAGCTTTTACAGTATGTACTCAATAAGCAACTGAGGGCTTTTAAAAAAAAAAAAAAAAAAAAACAGCTCACCCTCCCTGCCTGATTAATCTGCAGGTGGACAAGGAGAGAGCAGGCTGACTTTTACCGAACAGTGTCTTCCTTTGGTGTCATTTATGATCAAGAAAAAAAAACCTTTGACTGGACACAGTTCCGCATAATTTCCCGGTTGGACAAGAAGTCGGATGAGAGCCTGGAACACTATTTCTACAGTTTCGTGGCCATGTGCCGGAGTGTCTGTCGTCTGCCCGTGTGGAAAGATGGTGGTGAGAAAACCCAGTCAGTGCATTGTCACATGAGACCACTTTGCTGAAGTTCACTTTGCAGCATTTCCTTAGACAGAGCTGTGGGAGTAGAGTCTGCCTGAGGCGGGAACTCATGGAAGGACAAGAAAAGTTTTAGAAATTCATGATCTTGTTTTTAATTTTTTTTAATCTACTTAAGAATCAGAGAGATATAGCTCCCATCTGCTGGTTTACTGCCCAAATGCCTGAAACAGCTGAGGCTAGGCTAGGCTAGGCCAGGCTAGGCCAAAGGCAGGAGCTGGGAACCTGACCCACACCTCACACTCTGGCATGCACAGACACCCCCACCTTTGCACCTGATGTGGTGTGGAATGAGTGTTTCCATTCAGGTCTGGAAGCTGAGTATATTGGAAAGTTCTGGACTGTAGAGTTAAGACTAACAAGACCTGGATTCAAAGCCAGGTAGCTTATCTGAGCCTGTTTCTTTTTCCTAAAACAGGGACAGTGATTTTAAGTTCTTGTGAGAACTAGATAAGCATATGGAGTTCCTAATGCAGAGAACACATAATGTATGCTTAACAAGTGGGAACTAATGCTATTTCCAGAACTGACATTCTTGGGCTTGTTTCACCCCACTGGGTCTGTCCTTGTTTCATAAAAGCCTTCCTTTCCCTTTTACTGTCCATGTAGCAGGACCCCCACCCCCCCAAACTGCCATGCTCAGAAGCCAGGGCTCCGAAGCCTAAATCACAGGGCCCAGATGAACAGGGGATAGCCGAGGGCCACCTCTGGTGATGGGCTTTGTCTCCCTCTTTCTCCAGGTCCCCCTGACGCCACCATCTACGTTGAACCCATCACCGAGGAGCGGGCTGCAAGGACTCTGTACCGCATCGAGCTGTTACGGAAGATCCGAGAGCAGGTGCTCACGTGTCCTCAGCTGCACGAGCGTCTCCAGCTCTGCAGGCCCAGCCTCTACCTCCCGGTCTGGTGGGAGTGTGGGAAGCACGATCGCGACCTGCTCATCGGCACCGCCAGACACGGGCTAAACCGCACCGACTATTACATCATGAACGACCCCCAGCTGTCCTTCCTGGACGCCTATAGAAACTATGCCCAGCATAAAAGAACCAACACCCAGGCACCAGGCAGTCTCTGCTGTCTTTACCAGACCAACAGCAAACTGTATGAATCCCTTACCTATACTCAGAGGAGCAGGACTTCAGAATGCCTTGAAAATGAACCTGAGAATCTAGTGAAAATAGAAAGCAGAGATGACCCTCTCAGTCTGCCTGGGGGCAGCTTACCTGATGTAACCTGTGAAAACTTTCTCTCTAAAGTTCAGGATGTCATGTCCATCAGCCACGGCGAAAGTCTGCTGCCCGAGTCCTTGGAGAACGTGATGTACAGTAAGAAGGTGCTCTGCCGCCAGCCAGGCTCTTTTCAGGAAAGTCCAGGCACCAGTGCAGAACCCAGGAAGGATGCTGCTGCCATGTCCGTGGGCACAGACGGGAGCTGCCAGCCTGGCCGCCACGAGGCAGAAGTGGCTCCCAGCCCCTCTTTTATGGGTAGCCTAGAAGCAGGAGTAGCTCAGATGAACATTAAAGATGGAAAACATCTGCTGATGCCTGTTTCAAAGGAAGGGGAGCCGTGCTGCCATGAAGTGGGACAGAGGCCTGAAACCATCGGGCAGTTAGACACCAAATGCTTACCTTCGCCGTCCTCTGATCCAGGAAATGAAAGTGGGCTTGTAGACATGTGCAACCTTAGTGTCTGTGACTCCAAAGGAAACCTGTCGTCGGATCCGCAATTAATTGATGTATTAGAAAACAAAAGTTTAGCAAGTAAACTGATTCTGGGTCAGAACCACAGTGATGAGGAGGAGGAAGAGGAGGAAAATGAGGAGGAAAGCTTGGCTGTGGTAGCAGGCATGAGGGAAATGCCACCGGTTTTGCATCTCTCTGAGCCTTCTCCAAATATCCTAAGGGAAAAGAGCCGAGGCCTCCACGTGGATGAAACACAGAAAGGAAGCCTGGAGGCAGGAGGCCAGACTCCTGGACCACAGAGGGCCTTTCCCTCGGAAGCCTGTCAGTGTCACTGCAAGCACATGGAGAGGTGGGCACGGGGCCTCGAGCATGAGGAATTTGAAGTAGAAAAACCCAAGACTTATAACCCGGACCCCTACAGCATCAACACCAGTAGTATCTCGATGGAAGCTGAACCCACTGCTGTTGCACCAGAGCCGTTTCAAGTGACGCGTGGGCTTTTAAAAGAACCTTGGAAGGAAAGTGCAGAGGGAAAAAAAGGTTTCCCCATGTATGTTCCCGAAGGAAGTGACCTCAAGTCAGAAGACCTGGAGTTTGAGAATAAAGATGATTTTGATAGAGATGGAGCCTGCCATAGCCAAGGTATGGAACTGGGGAGCTTGTGTTTGGGGTACACCAGTCCTCACATAGGGCTAGGGCTAGGGCTAGGGCACTGTTCCCATACTTTTACAACTTCTGAAACAGGCCTGCCTACCCTCAGCCTGTGTTCAGAACCAAGGTCCCAGGCCTTGGTCAGTCCTGGAGATGGAGGAAGACCAGCCAATTGTAGCAGCTTTGCTGCATCAGCTGTGATTTGGGAAGGGGCTTGTGTGTTTTTATGAAGTAGATGTTAAGTGTAGCATCCAAGGGAAAGTAGTTTCTTTCTCTCCCACATGAGGTACTTCAAACTGGCTTGGAATCAGAAACCTGCACTATAATATAGGCACCATGAGTTTTCAGGAGCTCCAAAACTATAAGTAAATTTGATATTTAAGTTGAGCAGAGAGAAGTGCCATTTATTCATGTCATTGTCAAGATACTGTGGTTTTTATGTAAGTGCATTTGGTATAAGTTCCTTTTGCTAATTATTCATAAATAAGAATAACAAAGTCGAGCATAGTGGTTAGGATGCCACTTGGAATGCCTGCATCCCGTATTGGTGCACCTGGTTTCAAGTCCCAGCTCTGCTTCCGATCCAGCTAACGGGCACCCTGGGAGGCATCAGGTGATGGCTTAAGTACTTGGGTTCCTGCACCCACAGAGGAGACCCAGATTGACTTTAGCCTGGTCCAGCCCTGGCTGTGTGGACATTGGGAAGTGAACCAGAAGATGGGAGATACACCCCTCTCTCTCTTTCTTTCAAGTAAATAAAAATTTAAAAAGAGGGACAAAGAGAGAGCAGCAAAGCTGAACTTCTTGAGTTATCTAGCTTTTTATGTTTAAACTTTCCCCACCCTTGTGTCGCTCCTCCGCCCGCGGATGAACGACACCGGACGCTGTTGATCCCCCTTCAGTAGGGTTTTTATTACAGTAAAGCAAGAGCAAGTAAAGAGAAGAAAAAAGGAGCGATCGAACGAACTGTGCCGTCTCTATCCCCCCTTTATAGTCCTCTCCCACCAATCCGTGCCCTGCTGGCGTTCCTGCAGTCATCACACCAATCAGGTCTCTGTCCACGCGCTGAGCGCGCCGTTCTCTTCCAGTCAGGGGTTGGATCAGCTCCTGCAACTTCTAGCAGTCATGTTCTGCAACTTTCAATTCCGCATTCTTGTACTTCCTCTCAGGCCCTGCCTCCCACACCTTGATTTTCATAAGTGGAATTAGTGTCTGTCTTGGGAAGGAAAGTCTCTGAATCCAAATGAAGATGTACATAGTAGCTAGGATAAGGACTGAGATGCTGGGTTGAAATTGGCTTGATTGAATTACCACTCCAGGCAACCCATAGAGCCAGTCTACCACCACCATGCCCCAGTCCTCCCCGCCCCACACCCCAGAGGATTGCCACCATGTGTTGCGTTATAAAACCTACATCACTTGTGAAAAAAAATCACCAAATAGTCTTTGGAATCCCAGACAATCAAATGAGTGCAGGGTAAGAACAAATGTGGTTTAGAGGAGAAGAAATGTTCCTGAACTGATGTCTTTTAGTGTCAGCATCTGCCTTGCTAAGTTAGAATAGAGGTATTAGTGCACATGGTGAGATTCGGGGAACATCACGTACAAACACACATGGATGTGGGAGTCCCTTGCTCCAGTGCTTTTGCAGGTGCTGCTTCTGCAGTCCTCGGAGGGGGGTCATCCCCATAGTATGTGTGGGATTGATAGGGCCGGGAGGATTAGTGCTGATTTCCAGACTAGCAATCTGCAGCCCTGAAGGGATGGTTACTGGTGCACCTGTCAGAGCCAGCACCCAGATCTCCTGGCTCTTGAGTTTCTTTTCCATGTCATTTTGCTTTTTCTTAAAACTTACATCTTATGTTAAGGCCTACAGAACTCAGCATGACCTAGATAGGCGTGGGGAACATCCTGCCCACAGGCTGTATAATACTGGCAAAATCATTTCATTTGGCCCTGCCAAGACAACCAAGGCAAGGCTAGAAAATCTAGCAGGCTAGTTTTTAAACATAATTCTGGTGGCCTGTGATGATGTTATAAATATCCCAGTGGCTCTTGGCAGGAAAAAAGGTTCCCAGCCCTGATCTAGATAGTTCCTGCCTTCTGGCCATGTTTTGGTTCCTCATGTCCCAGAATGCGCTTCCCCCAGGCAGCCTCACCTTCAAGGTGGTTGCCCCTGCGGATGCCTCTCCACGGCCAGCTTGAGTATCCCTTCCTCTTACTCCCCATCATAGCACCTGGGATCTTCCCTCTGCAGCATTGTCACCACTGACGATTTCAGTTGTTCTTTCACTGTTACTGCCTTCCTGCTTGTTCTCCACCTTGAGACTGTTGCGCCTTGAGGGCCACATCTGTCTTGTTTATCCTTGGGTGCTCCAAGGCCTAGCTTATGAGAAGTGAAATCTTCACATTTCAGAGGATAGACATTCCTTGACAGTTTCACCAGGAAAAGGGGTCTACAGCTCTTCTTGCCTTGGGCCTTTTGCTGCCATCTGTTCGTTGTCTGTCATTACTGTAAGCAGACCTTTGAAGATCCATTTCATGTTGACCGCTGACACGGAAACAAATGAGTTGCCTTTCTCTGTTTCAGTCAGTAAACTGAAACGTTGTGGGTTTCTTTACATCATTTTTTCCCGTAAACCTGGTCTGTTTTACCTTTGTTGAACGTTTCATGGCCTTTCATCCTTTATCATCCATACCACCCTCTTGCTTGCTGTGTTAACATTTCATACTTTGTCCCTTCAAATGTGTCAAAATATTATACTGTTCAGTTTCCCCTTGCTTACTACAGCAAATGAGAAAGCCTCTTTGTGTCATTCATTTCCCCACACTCTCGGATACATGGGAAGATTTCCTTTCTTTGTGGTGGTTTTAGAGTGTGGATGCAAGCTTTTTTTTTTTTTTTTAAGCATTTGGGTCAACTAGTTCTTTTTTTAATTTTTACTATTTTCATTGTTTTTGAAGCATAATGAGAGAGATGGATGGAGAGAGATCTTCCAGCCACTGGTTCACTCTACCAGTGAACCAGTATTCTGCACCAGAATCAGTACTGGGCCAGAAACCTAGTACTCTGTCCTGGTCTCCAGGGTGGTAAGGACCCAAGGACTTGAGCCATCACCTGCCACTTCTCAGGGTGCACGTTAACAAGAAGCTGGATTAGAAACAGCGTACCTGGGACTCAGCAGGCACTCCCCTGTGGAATGCAGGTGGCCCACGTAGACTGCTGCACCATGGGCCTACCCTGGATGCAGACCTAGTCACCGGATGTCTCGCACTGGTAGCCCTGGAGCAGCGTTCCCCTTTATGGCTTCACTGATGTGATTCTCTTGGAAAGAGAAGATTTAGTAGTTAATAGAGCACGGAATAGACTTAATTTAAAACAAAAAACAGAGATTGGATGTTGTGATCTCTCAGACCACTAGTGTTTCCCAAGCATCTAATTTTTTTTACCTTTCTTCCCAGATTACCCAGGGAAATACTCTGAAGAGGAGAGCAAGAGCTCGACCTCGGGCATTGCGGGAGATACGGGGGATGACGTGCAGGAAGCTCGTGCTCCCACCATTGCCCAGCTGCTCCAGGAGAAAACCCTCTACTCCTTCTCAGAGTGGCCAAAGGTACCGCCCACAGCAAAGCACTCTCAGCTTTGAATCCTTCCGTTTATTTATGTTTTTTTCACCCTGCTCAGTGGACGGCAGGCTTGGCCGAGCCGGGGTGCATCTTTGGCCCACGTGGTTTGTTTGTTTGTTTGTTTGTTTTAAGATTTATTTTATTTATTTATTTGAAAGAGTTACAGAGAGAGGTCTTCCATCCGCTGATTCACTTTCCAGATGGCTGCAACGGCTGGAGCTGTGCTAATCCGAAGCCAGGAGCCAGGAGCTTCTTCCGGGTCTCCCACGTGTGTGCAGGGGCCCAAGGACTTGGGCCATCTTCTACTGCTTTCCCGGGCCATAGCAGAGTGCTGGATTGGAAGAAGAGCAGCCGGGACTAGAAATGGTGCCCATGTGGGATGCCGGTATTTCAGGCCAGGGCTTTAACCTGCTGCACCACAGTGCCAGCCCCGAATCCTTCCATTTAAACCTTTTAGAGTATTTCTGAGTATATAGGTTCAGAGAAATGTCTAATACCTTTAAAAGGTATCAGTTATGTAACATTTGAACATTAAAGACATGTACACTTGGCTTTTTTGACCATATGGTGAAAGTGTAAAATTGTGGCATGCGCCACGGCTCACTTGGCTAATCCTCCACCTGCAGCACCTGCACCCCTGGTTCTAGTCCCGGTCGGGGCGCCGGATTCTGTCCCGGTTGCTCCTCTTCCAGTCCACCTCTCTGCTGTGGCCCAGGAAGGCAGTGGAGGATGGCCCAAGTGCTTGAGCCCTGCACCCGCATGGGAGACTAGGAGGAAGCACCTGGCTCCTGGCTTCGGATCGACGCAGCATGCTGGCCGTATCAGCCATTTGGGGGGTGAACCAACAGAAAAGGAAGACCTCTCTCATTGTCTAAATCTGCCTGTACAAAAAAAAAAAAAAAAAAAGTGTAAAATGGTTCTCATATTTATGGCACTGTGGCTTTAATTTTCATTGTCCGGACTGTGAAATTTATTTGAAGGTTTATAATGTGATTATGTTTGGGTGAGTTCTTTCCTAATTAGTTCCTTTTATGGGGCACGTGTTATGGTACAGTGGGTTAGTCCACTGCTTGGAACTCCTGCATCCCATGTTGGAGTGCCTTGTTCAGGTCCTGGCTACTCCACTTCCAATTCAACTTCCTGCTATGCTTATCCTGCAGAGGCAGATGATGGCTCAAATGGATGAGTCCCTGCCACTTACAAGGGAGACCCAGGTAGAGTTCCAAGCTCCTGGCTTTTGCCTGACTCAGCCCTGAACCATTGGATGGAAGTCTCTCTCTCTCTCTCTCTCTCTCTCTCTCTCTCTCCCTCCCTCTCTCCCTCTCTCCCTCTCTCCCTCTCTCCCTCTCTCCCTCTCTCCCTCTCCCTCTCCCTCTCCCTCCCTCTCTCCCTCTCTCTCTCTCCCCTTCTCTCTCTCTCCCCTTCCTTCCCTCCTCCCTCCCTCCTCTCCCTTTTCTCTTCCTTTCAAGTAATTAAAAATAAATAAAATAAATGCATTCATTTATAATCAGCTTGTTCTGGTGAAAAAACATGACCCTTGATCTCCAGAGACTGAATTGGGTAACTTGGAACTTCCTCCTGTTGTTTTTCCCTAGGATCGCGTGATAATTAACCGGCTGGATAATATTTGCCACGTGGTGTTGAAGGGGAAGTGGCCCTCCAGCCAGCAGTGTGAGCCCTCAGGCACACTGCCCACCCCCATCTTACCCAGCAGCGTGGGTTCTCGAAGCAGCCTCTCAGAACCAGACGCAGCAGAACACAGCTTCAGCAATGGGGCGGCACTGGCGGCCCAGATCCAGAAGGTGAGGCCGGCACCTTCCGGAAGGGCACCTTCCACTTCACTGAGTCGTTCATTCAGCAGACATGTACTGAATGGATAGAGGATCTTTTTGGTCAAGCATTAATGTTAATTAAGGAATGTAGACTCCACCCTTAGCCAGTGGAAAGCTGTTAAAAGTTGCAGAGCAGAGAAACGCGTGATGAAGGCAGGTTTGCAGCGCAGCTGGATGGCGTGCGGATTGGTGAGGTGAGGGTCAGCAGGAAGGAGCGCCTCCTGTGGCTGGGGGCCCAGGTGGGAAACTGAGGAGCAACGGAGGCTCCCGACTCTAGGTCACAGGCAGAGTGGGTGCAAGGAAACGAAGAAAAGTTGGCAGGAACAACTTGATAGTGAGTATATGATGGAGTCTTCAAAAAGTTCATGGAAAAGTAGTACTATCAAGAAAACATGCCTAGATTGCTGTTCTGTCTTTGCGCCAAAATAAACTTTCTCTTTTAATTCCGTTTTTCTGCAGTTTTTCCAGTACCCTTGTAAAAAAAGGGAGGCATGGGTGGATCAGTGTATTCAGCCTGTGAGGGGAGAGGTGGGCCGCCAGAGCGGTGGCAGCTGATGGAAGTTAGGAAATCAAGGCAGGAGTGAGCGTCTCTGTGGAAGGTGATGAGGTTTTGAGATGAGTTGTGAGCGCGCTGGCTGTCAGTCTTGACTGCATGTTGAAATCAGCTGAGGACCTCGGCAGGCGACTGGTTGTGATTTACTGGCCTGGATATTGGGGTTTCTCTTTAACTCCCCAGTGATTCTGACGTACAGCTGAGCTTGCGAATCCTGGAGTTAGAATCTTGCAACCCGCAGGAGTTTATGGACTAGCAGCATTAGCATCTGGAAACCTGTTAAAAAAAAATGCAGATTTTCAGGCTCAGTTTCAGGTTCACAACAGTAGAATCTGCATTTTAACAAGCCACCCGGGTGATTGGGAACCAAAATTTGAGATAGTTTGAGTAGAAGAATTTGTGAGAAAATGATTGACAATAGGACGAGGCCTGGGGAAGTTGGGCTGGAGAAAGCCCTGGCATTCAACCATGGAGGGGGCGGTCAACCTCTCTTGCCATGTGTGTGTTCACAGGAGAGTTTCTTAGCTCCGGTCTTCGCAAAGGATGAACACAAGCACAGACGGCCCTATGAGTTTGAGGTGGAGAGGGATGCCAAAGCTCGGAGCCTGGATCAGTTCTCTGCCACCCACAGGCACCCCCCTATTGTCCTCAATGGCTGGCATGGGGAGTCAGCTGTAGACCTCTCCTGCTCATCAGAAGGGTCCCCAGGAGCCACATCTCCCTTCCCAGTGAGTGCCAACACTCCAAAGATCGGGGCTATCGGTTCACTTCAAGGAGCCCTTGGCATGGACTTGTCTGGGATTCTGCAGGCTGGCCTGATCCATCCAGTGACAGGGCAGATCATCAACGGAAGCCTCAGAAGAGATGATGCTGCCTCGAGGAGGCGAAGGGGCAGGCGGAAACACGCCGAAGCGGGCATGGACCTCATCTTTCTGAAGGAACAGACACTGCAGGCAGGGATCTTGGTGGGTATTGGAGGCCTGCAAGTAAAAACACTGGCCTTTCTACACTGAGAAACTTCTTCCTCAGGCACAGAATATTTTGGTTTATGGACCTTTATCCCTGTTTCCATTCTCTTGTTTGCTTTCTCTCTTGAGAAGTACCCTCGATGTTTTCTAGAAATAGCTAGGAGCTAGGTACTAAGTTATTCCTGGCCCCTAGCTTGCATGCAGTCTGGAGAAATGAGCCAGCAGGCCTTGGCCTGTCCAGGTAAAAACAACCCAAATCCTCCAGAATTTCACAATGGGCCAAAGGTGACCCAGAACAAGCCAAGCAGCAGATGGGGCTGAGTTTGCGTTGGCGTGAATGTGAGGGAGCACTTCCCAGGACTGTGGGCTTGCACGGAGTAGGGTGTGGAGGAGCAGCAGGAGTCAGGACTACCCCCGTGCGGATCCTTGTTCACTGTGCGACATTGCACCTCACTTCGCTGTTCTGTTAAGTGGGACAGCAGCAGCTACCACAGGTTTTCTGGGAGGGTTCCTGGAGATCATTCTGAGTGCTTTCTAAACTCACAGGAGATTATTGTAAACTGCGAAAAAGTCAGAAAAGTATAGGCCTGACCAAGACTTTACTTACTGCTTAATGTATTTTGGCTTTTTCCGTTGGTTAAGTTTTGAGCTCCAAAAAAGGAGTCACATTTCATGGTTTCTTATCTTAAAAGCAATAATAGGCCAGCACTGCGGCTCAATAGGCTAATCCTCCGCCTTGTGGCGCCGGCACACCGGGTTCTAGTCCCAGTCGAGGTGCCGGATTCTGTCCTGGTGGCCCCTCTTCCAGGCCAGCTCTCTGCTGTGGCCCGGGAGTGCAGTGGAAGATGGCCCAAGTACTTGGGCCCTGCACCCGCGTGGGAGACCAGGAGAAGCACCTGGCTCCTGCCATCGGATCAGCGCGGTGCGCCGGCCACAGCGGCCATTGGAGGGTGAACCAACGGAAAAAGGAAGACCTTTCTCTGTCTCTCTCTCTCTCACTGTCCACTCTGCCTGTCAAAAAAAAAAAAAAAAAAGCAATAATAATAACCAGTTTTTTTATTGAGTGCCTACTCTGTGCCAGACACTGTGTTCATGGTTTTACATGATTATCTTGATTGAGCCCTACAACAATTTTGTGAAGATAAATGTTATTATTCCTGATTTATAGATGAGGAAGTTAGGTTTCAAAATATTCAATAATTTGCCTGAGATTATCCAGCCAGTGCGTAGCAGAGCAAGAAACCAAACCAAGGATCCAGCTCTCTGATGCTTTACTACCAAGATAAATAGTGTGGGTATGTCTTTCTCATGGACACTGGGAAGCTGAGGTTTCAGTTCTTCTCCTGCCTGATCTTACAGTCATGTTTCTCTCTAATGATCATAGAATTCTGGGAGTGAGCTAATAAAAATTTCTTTGCCTTCCTTCAGGGGCCACCCTTGTAGTGCAGCCTACAATACAAGCTTCCCATATTAGAGCACCGGTTCAAGTCCTGGCTGCTCCAGTTCCAATCCAGCTCCCTGCTAATGTGCCTGGGAAAGCTGTGGAGGATGGCTGAAGTTCTTGGGCCCCTGCCACCCATGCAGAAGACCTGGATGGAGTTCAGGGCTCCTGGTTTCAGCCTGGACCAGCTCTGACTATTGCATGTCTTTTGGGGAGTGAACCATTAGACGACGGATTCTCTCCCCCCCCCTCCCTCCCTCCCTCTCTCCGCCCCCCTTTTCTCCCCCTCTCTCCCTCTCCTCCCCATTCTTACTCTCACACTCCCCTTCCAATAAATAAATATTTTTCTTCCCTTTGACCTCAGTAGTTTTTAAACTTATGAATACAGGCATGTATATGTCATTGGCACACTAATGTATCAGTAGATCCCATTAGAGGCCCCAGGAACACAGGGATGAGGAAGACAGGCAGCAGGACTTCAAGTGAGGAGCGGGGAGTAGTTGAATAAATCCTAGTGTGGCCTTTTCTGTTCCCTGACAGAGCCATGAGCACAGTGCTATAGGCACCGGAGCTGGAGTGGCCAGTGTTGCCTGGGACAGTCAGTGGTGACACAGAATGCACAGTGAGTTGGCAGCAGTCAGGATGGGAGAACAGGTGGACAGTAGGAGAGGAACACTCGGGTGTGTGCAGAGTTCTGGTGCCGACACCCCAGGTGATAGCAGGGTGAAACTAGATGGAGAGGGGCACAGACCACCTTATGTTTTCCTTTCAGGAACTAGTTTTTTTTTCTGTCAGATTAACTGTACGTACTCCTTTATCCTTCATCCAGGAAGTCCATGAAGACCCCGGGCAGGCTGCCCTGAGCACCACACACCCTGAAGGGCCAGGACCTGCTGCCTCTGCCTCCGAGCCAGCTGCAGTGACCAACAGCCAGGCCGAGAAGGCCCTTCCCAGCAAGAGTCTGCTGGACTGGCTGAGGCAACAAGCAGACTGCTCCTTAGAAGTTCCCGGCTTTGGGGCGGTAAGTGTGTGTTGTTGCTGCCTGAGACCACTGTTAACTCCCTTCAGACTTGGTGCCATTTGTGATAAGTGCATGTTGAGGGAAGCCAGAGCTGAGGGTTGTTGGAGAGAAGCTTGTGTTGAGTGACAACATCATTTTAAAGTGTTTTGTTGATGTTTTAAGTTTGAATTTTGGTAAAATTCTCCAGTAGCAAGAATTACAGCTCATGTCGAAACAGCATGCCAAATAGACATGCAACAGCTTAAAAGGCCAGAATTTGCCTTTTGTCCCCCATTCTCCCCAAAAACTATCACACAATATCTTGACCCTGCAGAGAAATGTTTAATTAAGTCACATAAACCTGCCACTTGATGGAAATTTTCCTGTGTTTTTAAGATAATCCATTACGGCCGGCGCCGCAGCTCACTAGGCTAATCCTCCGCCTTGCGGCGCCTGCACACCGGGTTCTAGTCACGGTTGGGGTGCCGGATTCTGTCCCGGTGGCCCCTCTTCCAGGCCAGCTCTCTGCTGTGGCCAGGGAGTGCAGTGGAGGATGGCCCAAGTCCTTGGGCCCTGCACCCCATGGGAGACCAGGAGAAGCACCTGGCTCCTGCCATCGGATCAGCGTGGTGCGCCAGCTGCGGTGGCCATTGGAGGGTGAACCAACGGCAAAGGAAGACCTTTCTCTCTGTCTCTCTCTCTCACTGTCCACTCTGCCTGTCAAAAAAAAATAATAATAATCCATTACGACTTGGGGGAGGGCATCTGTTTACAGTTACTGCTTTAGGAACTTCCTAGCAGATCATCTTACTGCCCATGTGCTAAGTTATTGAGATAAAAATTCTTTAGGAGAGGGCTCCTAGGTACTGATGTCTTAGTTTCTCTCTCTCTCTCTCTCTCTTTTTTAAGATTTATTTATTTTATTTGAAAGGCAGAGTTACAGAGAAGCAGAGAGAGAGAGAAAGAGAGGTCTTCCATCCAGTGGTTCACTCCCCAGATGGCCGCAATGGCCAGAGCTGCACCGATCCGAAGCCAGAAGCCAGGAGCTTCTTCTGGGTCTTCCATGTGGGCACAGGGCCCAAGCACATGGGCTGTCTTCCACTGGGAGCTGGATCAGAAGTGGAGCAGCTGGGTCTCGAACCGGCACCCATATGGGATGCCAGCACTGCAGGTGGTGGCTTTACCCGCTATGCCACAGCACCAGCCCCATTAATTTCTCTTTTCTCACTTGCTGGTCTACCCTGCCACCATCTTTGTCCTGGATACATCACACTAATTAGATGCATAGGCAGAGAGTACCCAGCACAACGAGAGTGGGTCACAGACGCATCCTCCCAAGACAGACAAAAACACCAGGCAGGCAGCCGTGAGGAGAATGATACTAAGGAAGCTGGGGATTGAGCAGTGCCCTTCAGCTTGGTGTTTTAGGCTGGGGACGCAGCCTGAACAGCCTGTTTCCAACCTGCTCCAGGAACCCTGAGGCTTCAAGGAGAAGGGCTAGCTGAAGGCCAGGGAGGGGCAGGCCCTGTGCAGACAGCGGTCACTGAGAGAGCGGCTGCATCAGCGGATTGGGGCGCCTGCATCAGAAGAACCTGGGACAGAACGTTTTGTGATGTTGGTCTCCGTTTGCCTCCTAGAATTTTTCAGACAAACCAAAGCAAAGGAGGCCTCGCTGTAAAGAACCTGGAAAACTAGACATCAGCTCTCTGAGTGGGGAAGAGAGGGTTCCAGCTGTCCCCAAGGAGCCAGGACTGAGGGTAAGGAAGAGAGAGATGGGCGTGGGGCTCAGGGGAGTGAGCCTGCCAGCTGAACCACACTTGCAGGCTTGAGAGAGAGCCCCGGCTGGGAGGTGGGCAGCTGGGTGACATTTTTAAAGAGGACAAGAGGCCAGCACAGGAAGTTGGTAAATAGTGGTAAGTGGTATGCGAGCATTTTTGACTTCCTGTGACTTCCATGGTCGTTGGTTTTCAGCCTTTACCTCCAAAACTGTTTGTTAAGCCACTTCCAAAGCTTGAATCTTTTTTTCCTATGTAGAGTTACAAGAAAACAGAAACCCTAACCCCCATAGGCAGTCTGTATCCAGTGTTTAAAAAAATTCATTGTTGGAAGTTTTTGCTTTCTAATCTTGTTTTTCTGGCTACCTTTTAAGACATTTCTTCTTAGTCCATCCTCACTGGCAATGAAAAACAGCTGAGTCCAAGCACTGCCGTTTTCCTATTTTAGAATCATGAGCCTGGAATTGACTTCAAAGACATCTGCAGAATACTTGTCATAAAATGAATCTGAGTTAATTATAGCTTACAGATGAGTACAGATTTGGGCTAGGAAACTCATAACCTCTAGGGGGCAGTAATAACATTTCAGCTTGAACGCTTATTGAGTTTGGGCTAATTACATGTAAATGAGCTTTTCGCCTCCTCAAAGTGCATTCTGGGAATCGTGGTGGGGACGTGGGCTCTCCCCAGGTGTGTCCTAAACGTGAGCTTTCCTGAGCACCTGTCTCTGTAGCTACATCTTTACTGAGGATAAATTCCCTTCTGGGTGGAACTGCCTGAATGCGATTTCTCTAGCTCCATGGACAAACCCTGGACATTTCCTCCTGGTGTGAAAAGCGGCTGTTACTTGGTGGTCTTGAAGAACTTGCTGCTGACTCAGTCGCCTGGGTTACGTCCCTCCCAGCAGCCACCAGACACAGCCCTTGCTCACCTCTGTCCACTCACAGCCACTGAGACCTGGGCGCAGGCCCCCAAGTCACACATTGGGAAGGCTGCCCTTTTTCCCCGCCTCTCCCTTTATTCTCAGAAAATGTGCCGGCTCCCCTTTCCCAAGACCTGCTTGTGGTATACAAGCTGAGGGAGCTCCCATTTCTTCTGTTTGCTCTCAGCCTTCTTGTGTTTTAGCACACGGTAAGTGTTTCCGGAAGGATGTCAGGAAAGACCTCTGGTTCCCACTTTGTAGTATTCACTGCGTCTCAGCGTTAGGAGACGCGTCCAAAGAGAAAGTGTGCCGCCACCCCACCCCGCCCCCACCTGGCTTTCTCATTTCTTTGTACATGTCCAACAGTTTCCCTCCTGTTCCCTGGAAATTGATGTTCCCCCCTCCCCTGCAGGCACTGACACTCTTGCCAGAAAGCCCATTTCCAAGCTCTCCTTACAAGCCAGCCTCTTCCCAGAGATGCATTCCCCTCCTTTGTTACATAAACACACTCCCTGCCTTGGAGGCCCTTTTTCTGCCATGAGGCAAGAACAGGAAGCAACTGTCCACCTGGTCCTCCGGCCTTCTTAGCAGTGCAAAGCCACATACTGGGCTTCGCTCCAGACCCTACCTCTGGTCTCCCAACCACTCCCCCTAGGACATGAGCCCTCGGGAGGTAGAGGAGGTACTGTACTCTTTTTCTTTCCCATACAGACTCTTAGGCTGTTATAACAAAAATACCCTAGACTGGGAGGCTTATAAACAGCATGAAATTCACTGCTGATGGTTTTGGAGGCCGGGCAGTCCAAGGTCAAGGTGCCTGAGAACCTGTCCCTCATTGACAGCTGTTTTCTTGCTGTGTCCTCACATGGCAAGCAGGACAAACAAGCTCTCAGCGCTGAGCCCATTTATGAAGCTCCTGATGCCATCACCTGGGGGGCAGGATTCCAACAAAGAAATCTGAAGGGACACAGACATTCCACCCATAACAAGAACCTGTCAGCGTCTTCTGGAAGTAGATGAAAATCCTGCAAGGAATTCCTTCCTTCCTTTGAGTTCACACAGCCCTTGTGCTTTGTGTCTGTGGCTTGGCTGGGCAAGGTCCCTAAGAGGTAGCACAACACACACTGCACCTAAGGCTGTAGGATTCAGCATTACAGTGACCAGTACCGTGAATTATGTTTGTATGTGTTTTACATACGTAACTAGTTTTTCAGGTTTTTTTTCCTGAGCCATTTGATAGTAAATTGAAGACAAGACATATCACTCCTAAATACTTCTGCATGTACCCCCCAAGAACTTTTTCCTATGTAATTATTGCCATTGTCGCACACTCAGGTGAATACTCGTGGTGTCTAATGTCTAGCCCATACTCAGATTTCACCAGTTGTCCTGAGAATGTCTTTTTAGAGCTGGTTTTCTGTTTTATTTTGTCCTGGCTGTAGGGTTTATAAATAAGGAGCCATACATTGCATTTGGTTGTTAAGTCTCTTTCTACTCCACGTTTGTTGGATGAACCTGCCCAGCTTCCTGGGAGGAATAAGGAGACTCTGGCTTCCGTTCTGGGGCTCTAGAGCTGGCGCAGCTGCCAGCCTGTGATGATGAGGAGATTTGCTGGGCTGGAGAAGCAGAGCTGCTCTCAGCACTGCCTGAACACAAGGGATCGCCTTTTCCTTTCTCTTCACCGTCTCCCCAAGCCTCCCCTGCAAGAGGAAGCAAGCTTGCTCCCAGGGTATAATTACCAGGAGGGAGAGCTGCCAAAGCCCGATTTGGCCATTGTGTGTGTGTGGTTGCTGAGCTGCTGGGAGGGGCACCTGCCTGGGGTGGGCAGCAGCTGGGTGGTTGGAGTTTCTCTCCCTCCACAGGAAGTGCTGGCTGCTGGCTTCCTCTACCAGCCCCTCCCCCCTTTACATAATGGTAAGTGAAGAGCTGCTCTTCCTCCCCATCCCCCACCCCCGGGGACTTTGTATTGCTGCTGTCCTCATCTGTCCCTCCTGTTCCTGCCTAGCCAGCTCTCTTCTCCAAAAGGGCCCAGCGTTGTCCACATCCATGGTTCTCAGCAAGGGCAGGACCAGGGTACCCTTGAACATCCTGATGCCTGAGGAGTGCTGTGTGCTCAGAGAGCAAGCAGGGTCACGGAGGCCACAGGAGCTGCAGGGTGTGAGCTGGTCGTGAGTCCTGTCTAGTCCTAGAGGCCCTGGGGAGGAACTCAAACGTATGTTATGGATCTGATTTCTAGCAAACTCTTTGAAAATGAGATGGAGCTCTGGGGTAGATGTTCAGCTTAGTGGTTAAGACACCAGTGTCCCATATCAGAGTACCTGCATTCAGGACCCTGCTCCAGTCGTGACTCCAGCTTCCTGCTGATGCAGGCCCTGGGAGGCAGCGGTGATGGCTCAAGGAGTGGGATCCCTGCCCTTCACATTGGAGACCTGGATTGAATTTCTGGCTTCTGACTTCAGCCTGGCCCAGCCTTGGTCATTGCAGGCATCTGGGGCGTGAACCAGTGGATAGGAGTTTTCTTTCTCTGTCTCTCCAGTAAATAAATAATTAAAAAAAAAAAAAAATAGAGGAGGCATTGTTTGTCAAACTTTGGGCTTGGTTTCTTCACAGCAAAAAGATTTGTGAGATCCAACACACCCCTCCCCCTAGAAAGTTAGGGGAGAGATTTCTGAGGGGACATGGGTGGTACACATGAGGAAGACACTACCTGCACCTTGCCCTGGCCCGTGCTGGGCTGAGGTACGGTGCCACCTACACCTGACACTGCCCAGTGCTGGCAGAGCAGCTGGCACAGAATGCGCTGGTTTACATTGCTGGGCTCAAGACAGACAGGCGAAAGATTGTCCTTTTACCTGGCCATAATCCATGAGATCCTACTTCTCTCTTTGGAGACAACCAGCCGGTGACTATCCGCAGAACCAGAAGGCAGCCACCCTGACATACTTAGGACAGAGCTCTCTACGCTTTGCAGGTGGCTCATCACACTGGAAATAGGAGGGATGTGATGGTTGAGTGAGGAAGTCGTGGGCTGTTGCAGGGTCTTAGTCCACCCATACAAGGATGGACTGGGTCCAAGGAAAGGTAAGTGCCCCCGCTCGCCCTCGCCCGTTTCCCAAGACAATCAGACGCAGCAGGGAGCCAAGTCTAGCAAGAACTCATTTATTTTGCGAGGAACAAAGCCTTTTAAAGCACAAAACTGCAGAGTCATTGGGGCAGGGCATAAGGACCAACCAGTCACTTAAAGGGTCACTTTACGGGATGATTTCTATAGGACTAGCCATATGTCCAAACACTTGTTACTAGTTTTGTTACCTCCCCTGATGTTGCATAGCCAATTAGTTTTGGTGGTAAACAAATTTGAGTTCCACCCATCTTACTTCCTCTGGGCACCATCTTTGAATTGCCTCTTGTAACTAATTTCCCCACAGGTTGTACAAACAGGATCTGGGTTCTGGCCTGCTCTGCCTCTGAGCCGCTATGCCCCTGGGCAGATCCCGCCCCCTCTCAGTGGAGGGGAAGGGGCACCCGACATGACCATTGCAGAGGCTGCTTCCAGCCCTTTGATAATAAGGCAAGGCATTTGGAAAAAATTTTCTCCCTGGACAAAGCTGCCATCATAAAGCGTTTTGTCCACACCAAGCAGGTTTTTCTTGACTATTCTTTGGGAAATTGAAAGACAGGTGTAGAGCTTGAAAAATAACCATTTCCAGAAACTTGGATGCATTCAGATACAGGTGTTTTCACGTGTCTGTGGGCCTGTAAATGGGTGATGGTGCTAACTTCTAGGACTCATGGGGTGAGCACACGGAGTCCTTCCTGGGGTGCCTGACATGGGGCAAATACTTCTTGAATGGTAGCTGGAGTTTCCCCTGCCACGCTCCCTGATAATCACCTTCACCTCATGACCACTACTCCTAGCCTGTCCCTGTCACTGCTGACCACCTCTTATATTATCCTCACAGCTCCCTGAGAGCTCAAAACCAAGGTCACCAGCTGCCTCTCACACGAAAGTCTGTTGTGTTTCGCAAGTATCTTATTTTACAGTTTTGCGAGAAGAGAGGCAGTGAAACAAATGGGAAACGACGGAGCTACTGAGTTCAAGTTGAGAAGGAAGCCCCTGGGAGGATGCTGAGTAGCTCTCTCCACTGCTCTCAGACCTGGCTGCCAGGCTGAGCCCTCAGAGACCCTGCTTTCCTGACCTTTGTGTTCACGTCCTCTAGCATTTCAGCCCTGATAGTTTTTCTGGCTTTTAGGAGACCTGCACCTGTTGAGTGTGCTCTGCTGAGGAGTATAGCCAGGCCTCGGCCTCTGACTCTCAACGCCATGGGGGCTGTGGGCCAGTAGAGTCTCGCTGCTTCTCGCCACCTCCCCACTGCCCCCTCACCAGACTCTTGTAGAGAAGGAAAGCAGCTGCACAAAGGAGAATCCTGGGAAGGCAGCAGGCACAGCTCGTGGAGGCGCTGGCCCCTCTTGCACTGGCAGCCAAGCAGCCTCCCACCTGAGCCGCTCTGCAGGCCCCATGTTGCAGCTGTGATGGTGACCTGTGTTAGTGGACCCTCAGGGCCACTCTGAACACAGGGAAGGTGGCAAACTACCAACGACTTTGTAACAGGAAGCCTAAGAAGGAGACACGTGCATGGTCAGGGCAGCTGACTTCTCAGGCGCTGGCTCGGAGGACTTAGTCTTTGTCCTTCTCTGCACAAGAAGAGACCAAGAGTGTTCAACAGCATGAGCATAATGCCTTTTTTTAATCCTCCAGAAGTGTTATGACTTGATAAACTGAAGAAGAGGGTAGTCGAGAGAGAAGGGGACGCCACGTTAGCCAGAGGCAGGGAACTGCAGGCACCAGGTCCTGAAGGGAGCTGCTCCCTTTCTGTGGGGAAAACGTTTCCCTCTTAAATGGGAATGATGCTCACTGTCCTTGACACAGGTCCAGAGACAGACTTGGTAATCCCAGTGGTTTAATTACCTCTCTGCAGCCAGACTGGGCACTCAGGGAATACGCTCTCCTCCGGGTCCTCACTGCCCTGTGGAGTTCCTGAGCCTCATTCTCAGAGGACGGAGGGTGTGCTGCTGTTAAAGCACTCTGCTCTCCTCTAGAATTCTGTGTGGCTTAATCCTGATGCACCAGAGAAGGATTCAAAGGCGTAAAGCCAGGTGACCCGTGTGCAGGCACGGTGGAAGGCACAGGCCCAGCCGCAGCCTGGTAGTCTGTGTGAGCAGAAGTGCTTAACTGTGGAGCTCTTTGCTAACTCAGAAGCCTCCAAACAGGAACAAATGATGGTCTTCCCTAAGGGAAATCAGACCTTCACTTATCTGGATGGTGTGTCCCCAGCGTGTTCAGTGGTGCCTCCCTTACCGCAGGAAGCAGGTGTATACCCCCTTGCATCCAGGGCCACAGCCTGAAGAGGGGAGCAAAGCACACGCTGCTTCCTGTGGGTGTGCCGGCATGAAAACACTTCTCTCGACGACTCTGGAAGCTAGGAATCAGTGTTCTTTCCACCGGCGGCTGAGGATTGGAGCTGAGCTCTGCCTGGCTGCAAAGCCCTGTCTTACATATTCTGCTTTGTTGTCTTTTTTTTTTTTTTTTTTTTTTTTTTGACAGGCAGAGGGGACAGTGAGAGAGAGAGACAGAGAGAACTGCTTTGTTGCTTTAATAAGAACCTTTGTGTGCCATAAGGTTTTGGTGAAGGTCCTACCTCGACCTGGCCTGTTGGAAGTGCTGGTCCGCAGCTCCCAGCTCCCTGCCAGTTTCTCCCAGCATGGGCGCTGCCTTTGCCTATGAGTGTGGGAAGCCCTGCTTGGTGGCAATGCATGCCCAGCTTGTCCCCGTGCCGCTAGATGCTCTCAGCCTCTGAAGGAGAACCCCTTCGGGTCCAGGGGCCCCAGTGGGTGAGAGGCACTCCTTCCACCAGGAACCCCGCGTGGCACTTGGGGCAGTTGAGGCCAGTGCAGGGCGCTGTCCTCTCCGGACCGACCACTTGCCATCTGGTAACCTTCGGCATCTTGTGTTTCTTTGTCCTTTTTTAGGGGTTTCTCCCAGAAAGCAAGTTCAACCACACCCTGGCTGAGCCTGTTCTTCGGGATGTGGGCCCCCGCAGGAGGGGGAGGCGGCCCCGGGGCGAACTCCTGAAGGCTCCAGCCATCGTGGCAGACTCTGCCTCCGGAATGGGGCCGCTGTTCATGAACGGGCTGATTGCGGGGATGGACCTGGTAGGCCTGCAGAACGTAAGAAATGTGCCAGGCATCCCCCTCACCGGGCTCGTGGGCTTCCCAGCCGGCTTCGCCACCATGCCCACCGGCGAAGAAGTCAAAAGCACCCTGAGCATGCTGCCTATGATGCTGCCGGGCATGGCCGCAGTGCCCCAGATGTTCGGGGTGGGGGGACTCCTCAACGCACCCATGGCGACCACCTGTGCATCCCCTGCCCCAGCGTCTCTGTCAAGCACAACGAACAGTGGCGCGGCCACCACTGAAAAGACTGTGGAGGACAAGCCAGGCAGCCACGACGTGAAAACAGACACCTTAGCCGAAGACAAGCCTGGTCCTAGTCCATTTTCTGATCAGTCTGAACCTGCAATAACTACCAGTAGTCCCGTGGCTTTTAACCCGTTTCTCATCCCGGGGGTCTCTCCTGGACTCATTTACCCATCCATGTTCTTGTCCCCTGGCATGGGCATGGCTCTGCCAGCCATGCAGCAGGCCAGACACTCGGAAATAGGGGCTCTGGAGAGCCAGAAGCGGAAGAAGAAGAAAACCAAGGCGGACAGCGCGAACCCCAACCCAGACCCTGCTCCCGGGGCCGAGAGGGAGCCAGGCAGCCACCAGAACTGCCCCGAATCCAGCGCCCCGCTGCCCCCAGAGAGAGAACATGTGGCACAGGCTGGGGAGGGGACACTCAAAGACTCCAGCGACGACACCAACTAGAACTTTTTCATTTCAGAGGTTGTTGTGACTTGTAAGTTTCTTATCCCATAAAGGTTTGTTATCCCTCACTTCACCTTCATAAGAACCTGTGTCTCCATGAGTAATATTGCCTACCTGATTTCCTGTCGGAGGGCTGTGGTAACACATGTTGATAGTGCAGGGTCTTGCCACTTTGTTAGATGAGTGTCGTCTATCTAGTCTAGGGGGCACAGAATTCTCATTCTGTTATCCAGTTGTTCATTCCAGCAGCCGTGGTTACTACAGTACTTGGTGACACGCCCTACCCCCCCCCCCCCAGTTTCCCGCTCATTTGAGGAGGAAGATGGCGAAAGAAAGCTGTCTAGGGACTGAAGACTAGTGACAAAGAAGCTCTTTTTTCCCGTGAGCTGGGCCGAGCAAAGAGAATGTTACTGGGAACCAAAAAGCACAGGAAAAGGACACGCTGGTGTGTACTTCTGAGTTAAAATATTTCCCTATTTTATCATGATTACTAAGTGAGTAGAATAGACAGAAGTATCTAACTAATGGTTGAAAATGCATATATTGATTTCCTTAAGAAACAAAAACTTTACCAGTAGTAATATAAATTGCTCCTTCATGGTTTGTCAGACACCTGCAGCAAGAAGAAATAGCCAGTGACTAGGCATTATTTTGTATTTTGTGTGGACCCGAATGCTCCCTCTCCCGGTTAAAAGAGGACTCTGAATTCGAGAAAGCCTCACGCGCGTGAGTTGGAGCCGGCCGTGCAGGGGCAGGGCCCATGGGGCCACGGCTGCTCTGCAGGCGCGCGGCTGGCACCCCGCTCTCACCTCCTCCTAGAGTTCTTCCAGCCTCTGAGTTGCTTCTGTGTTTAAAGAACACAAGGACCTAATGGGTTTTTTTATTTTGTGTTTTGCTTCACCAAGAATAAGGCTCTTTTTGGAGCCCATGAGAAAAGAGTCACTCAACACTTCTACACTTGCGAGGTCCTTTTGTTGGAGTTAGTTGAGGTTGGCAGAATGTGCGTGCGCCACCTTGTACGATACAACTGTGAGAGGTGTGTTTTCTTTTTTCTTCTCGCCCATTATTTCTCCTCTGTTTCTATCTTGCATTGGACCCAATTCCAAATTACCAGTTAGTCGAGGCTGTGCTGCACATCAACATTATTCCCTGTCCTGCAGCTTCTCAGTGGGTGGGCAGTGCTTTCCCGACCTCCTTCACCTTCGCACTCATACCGCATCCCTTCTGATGGTTTCATTCCTTCTGGATGGTTCACACTTGGAGACTCGGAATAAGCTCGGGGGTCAGTACTGTGGGGGCACAGGGCTGCACAGGGTGGTCAGAAACGTTGCAAGTGTTACTAGTACCAGTTTCACTTTTTGTTGTCACAATTTACTGTGTTTTTTACTTTTTCTGTTACAGTTTTGCTAATTTATCAGAAGGTCCAAAAGTTTGACATAACTATTTCAGTTCGCATTATTTATTTATGATGCTTTTGTCATTGTCTTTTATACATTTGGGATTATAAATTATGTAAATGTTTAAATGAGCATCTCGAAAGAAGTCTGTTAAATCATGATAAAAAAAATCAGATGTATTTTCAAAAGTGGGGTCCCATTTTTTTGAATCCGAGATATAAGCCAGAAATTCCATAACTGATCGTATAAGAAGAAAGAATCTGATAATTGAACAGATCCTATTTAATGACATCTTTGTAGAATAGATGGTCCTGTAATGCTGACGACAGATTTCTTAGAAATGCTGCTCTCTCTATTTAACTAACATTGTGTTCAGTTTTGCCTCCAGTGGAAGCAGAAACGGTTTTTTCAGCTGTTAAATCCTAAAAATCAATATAATTTATTTATGTAAAAAAAATCACTCAATCAATATATTTTTGAACCTTTTAAGTACTAATTTTCTTTTTATCAAGTAGAAAAAAAAATGTATTTGCCCTAAATCCTTAAAATACAAATGCTATAAAAATTCCTGTATCTTGAAAGCCTTACTGCAAATGCGTATCCTAGACATCCAACAGAGTCCGGTTTTCTTTGTTGTCACTGTGTTGTCGTTGTTTTGTATAGAAAACTGCATTCCCCAGGTTCCACTTATAACCTCCAGTAGGTCACAGGGTTCAATGTGGATCTGAGTTTAAAAACCCACCAGCATGTGCAACCCCTCGTTCCGTCTTCTCAAACCTGTATGTTATCTCTCTGGGTGTTTAGGCTTCTGTTTGACTGCTGTTGTGACCCTGTTTGCAAAATGAAAAATGACACTCTGTGGATTATTTGCTCTGTAAGGCATAATAAGTGCTTCTTATGATTATTTTCACATTTCCGAGAGCAAAAGCCAAATTTAAACTATCTTCCGCAAACTTGAGCCTTTTCATCTAATTCCATGTCACTCATGGCCATAACTTCCCTCGATCATTCTTCACTCCATGTCTTTACATAATAAATTGTCTGTGGTCTTGATCCTGGATTTAAAAAAAAAGTTTAAAAGTCAAATTTGTATGGGAGGAATTCAGTGGCACGTGGCTGTCTCTCTGCTGCCTGGGTGTTTTACGAACGCATCGTCAGCACACTAGGAGCCCATAGTCTCCTCCAGGCGCCTGATTGGTGCATGAGGACTGGGCCTTGGCCATCTCCTTGACCCTATCAGAACCCCTGGTTAGAATGTGCGTCAGTTAGAAGGAGGTCAGCAGCCCGTTCCCCAGGCTCAGGGCCTGAACTCTCAGCAGAGGCCTCACCAGCACCACCTCCTTAAGCCCCATACCAGAAATCACACCTCAGACCACACACCTGGGACTCCTAGGGCCGATTAGACTCTGTGGCATGGAACAGGCCAATAAAACACAAGAACACTTTGGTGGTTGAGGCACTCCTGGTTTTTTAAGAACTGTGTGGTCCTTAGCTTTAGGAAGCACAGCTCCCCACCCAGGAAGGGCTGTGTGAGAAACTATTGAGGCTGGCAGGAAACTGCTGCGGCCCTGTTCAGGACAGAGGAGGACACTGACCTGGCCTCACCTTGTGGGATCCGTCCTGGGCACCAACAGGTGGGTGTGTGAGTGGCTTGTTGGAGATGTTAGAGTCCCTGCTACCAGTTTTCAAGTAAGGATGTGTTACTAGTAGCCCTGAAGACCTCTGCTCAATACAGGGGCCCCTCCTCCTAGAAAGAGTGGTAACAGGGAGTCTAGAGGCTTGGTTTTACTCTTTGCCTCAAACCCAGTCCCAGTGGACAGGACCCCCTCGTCTGAGAGCAGACAGTACACCTGCATCCAGTAGGCTGGGCTAGTGTGTTTTGTGTATTTGCCGTCAGTGACCTCACTTGTCCTCACAGCATCTTGGAGCTGGGCAGAGGGATGCTGGCATCTGCTCCGCCTCCTGAGAGCCCAGCCGAGAGGCTGCCAGGGCTGTCTCGTCAATCATGAAGAGCAGAGCTGGGCCAGACCTCACGGTCCAGCAAGCTGGGCGAGAGGCACCCAAGTCCTGGCTTTCGTGATACCAGCCTTGAACCGCTCCACTTCAGAGACCACAACAGAGTGAGATTCTACTTGGAAAAAATTAGCGCTGGGGAAAATAGTACACACACACTTAAATGTCGCACCCTTGATTCATTTACAGTGAATGCTTCAAAATGCTTTCTTGCAGACATTGCTGTTCTCCTGCTTGCTCTGTAGACCACTGAAGGATTCCTTCCTTAGGTCAGAAACAGAGCTCTCCCAGCCAGAGACCAGGAGCTTGGTTCTAGACCGTACCGTGTTCTCCGCTTCTCCAAACCTGGAAGCCCAATTGCAAGGTCTCAGGATGTGCCGCTCAGCTGCGTGGTAGCCCAGGCTGTGGCCACCCTCGTAATGCCAGCCTGCCAGGTGTCTGTGAGATAAGAAAGGAAAGGGGGTGATTGGGTGCTGGCTGCTCCCAGGAAGGCACTCCGTCACATCTGTTTGGACATGGAGATTGGGGGTGGCTGTGGCAATTTGTTGCCATCCTAATAGCCCTGATACCTGAGTTCTGGCTTAGCCCTACCTAGCCCCAGCCATGCAGGACAAAGGGGGAACTAGAATGAGGAAAGCAGCTAACGTGGATGGGCTTCCAGCAGAAAGGGGGAACAGTACCTCCACCTTGCCCTGGTTGTCTCCCCGTGTATAAAATGGGGGTAGTTACTGGGTTCTAGAGTGCTTTTGATGGAATTGATTGGTCAGTGTCAAATGCTTGTTGTGTTGTGAGCCATCTAACTGTACTCCTGATGACAAGCCCCAGTGGAAAGATGGGGAAAGCAGGGATGAGGAAGGGGCAAGGGAAAGCCTGCTCCAAGTCCAGGGCGAGTGTGGCATGGATGTAGGCTTGAACTCAAAGCTTTCTGGCCTGACTGCATCCGCAGAAGCCCATCATTGGGTGAACTGGAAGGGAGTGAGGGCTGCTGGGGAGCAGGGAGGCTCCTGAGCTCGGGAAACCTCCCTCTGCGGGTCTGGTTGCCAGATTTAGGGGGGAAAATAAACTCAGTTAAGTTTGAAACTCAGATAAACATTTTTGTAGTATAAATATATCCAATGCAATATTTGATGTATACTTAGACTAAAAAAAAAAAAAACTTCTGTTTTTTATCTGGAACTCTTCTAACCAGACATCCTGTGTTTCACCTGGTCACCGACTCTGTGGGAATAGCACGCTCTTACAGGCACTTCCTGTGGGGTCACTGTGGCCGTATTCTCAATCCCCACAATTAATAATGAGGTTATCCCCCTATATCCAAGGGAATGGTCGCCCAGTGAGGCTAATAACCTGCCCAGTTATCCCACTGGTGAATGGCAAAACTCGGCTTTGAGAAAGGCCTGGTTCCAGAGCCATTCACTAACCAATAGGGGAGTGAGGTGTCTTTAGCCTGAGACTGGGAACAACCTTCCCCTCCACAGTTCAGCTTCCTAGAATAGCACAAAGCACAGAT
The DNA here is from genome assembly GCF_051225735.1 of Oryctolagus cuniculus. NCBI lineage: Eukaryota > Metazoa > Chordata > Mammalia > Lagomorpha > Leporidae > Oryctolagus > Oryctolagus cuniculus. The sequence continues at coordinate 17,623,601 of NC_142877.1, forward strand.
GATGAGCAAGGGGAGAAGAGCTGTGCCATGAGCTACAGCTACCAGCCTGAGACCAGGGAAGAGGCAGTTAAGACAGAAGACCAAGTAGTTCCTTTCCACTTGTCCTGTGCTGGTGTTGGGGGGCTTCTGAACAGAAGCTTAGCCTAGGGTGTCTGGGTGCCTGGACTCACCAGCCTGGGGCCAAGAGGCCACAAGAGGAGCAGTGTCCAATCTGGAAGGCAGTAAACAGAACGGCAGGGGATCAGCTCACTGCTCAGCCTGAAAGGCCTGTAGGGGAGAGGCTTTCTGCAAAGAGGGAAGCAGCACATCTCACCCACTCATCCCACCCCAGGGCAGCTCAGCCGCCTGCACCACCAGAGTTGTCACAGCGCTGTTTAGTTGGTACCTACTCTAGGCTACCGACACACATGAGCTCATCCTAAAACAGTTCTCCAGGTGAGGACCAGGTGCAGATAGATGGTCACCTGCCTCCAGTGGCCCAGCTAGTGAGTGGAAGAGCAGGGGTGTAGAGATGGGTCTTAATCCCAAACCTAGTACTTGCTGGTCTGGCCTTGGGTTTGCTTGGGGACCCACAGGCCCCACACACTATCTTCCTAGAGAGGAATCAGCAGACTACAGCCTATAAGCTAAGAATGAACTTGACATGCATAAGTAATAGAAAAATCACAAAGAGTATTTCATGAACTTGAAGAGTAAACCTGATCTCAGTGGCCATACATAAACTGTCACTGGAACTCGGCTGCACTCATTCCTTTATGTGTGGCCTACAGTTGCTTTTGTGCTACAACAGCAGTTGGCATAGAGACCATATGACCTGCAGGCCTGAAATATTTACTACCTGGGCCTTTACAGAAAAAAATTGCCAACTTCTGCACTAGAACATCAATTTTATTCATAGATTCGGTGTAAAGACAGTCACTTAAAATACTTATTTTGCTAAACATGGCTTATAGAAATACAAATCACACAGTAGAATAGAAGAGGCACATCGACTTTTAAGATAAAACGGGTTTTAAAGGAGCACTGGACATTGGGCGGGATCCTTAAGGCTCCGCCTCCAAAGCCCCAAGGCATCCTTTCCATTCGAAGGAGAAGATTCCCCCTAGAATCCTGTTTGTGAGCAGGAGACAGAGCCAGAGGACAGATCTGAAGATGCTGACAACAGAGAGGAACCAAAAAAGGCAGGAAAGAGAGGACACAGGGAGGAGAGCGAGAGGCGATACTGTGCTTGATGCGTGTGAAGGGGCCCAGGAGGACATCCTGAATGGGGGGATGTGGGCTGTACTCCCTGCAGCGTGGGTCCCAGGGCCCAGGATGACCTTATTGGTCACCTTCCCGACTGCAGCTCAGAGAACAGGAAGGCCAGGCCATGGGGAGCGGAGTCCGAGGCCCATGAAAAGCACCGTGGTCCAGGCCAACCAGAAGTCATGTTGGAGGAAGCGGGAAGAAGCAGCTGGGACTGGGTCTCTGCAGGGCACAAGTGAGCTCTCATCACCATCCAACAGCCGGTAGCCAAGAGCAGCAGGCACAGCTCATGTGACAGAGCTGTGGAGCTGGGCTCCCCAAGGCGCTGGGTCCTTGGAGGTGGCTTAGGGACCCAGGGACTTGAGGCCCTGAATAGGTTCTTGCCCTACACTCTGCCCTCCTGTCGGCCTATGTGAACTGTGCCCTGGTGGTGAGAAGTGTGAGACACGAGAGGCAGGAAGTACCATGGTTTTCAGAGAAGGAAGATAGGGATTCACGTACGGACAGCCTAGTAAACTCCTCAACCCTGAAGGGCAAAATTGCAAAAAGAACTTTTTTTTTCTTTGACAGGCGAAGTTAGAGAGAGACAGACAGAGAGAAAGGTCTTTCTTTTTTCCGTTGGTTCACCCCCTAAATGGCCGCTACGGCCGGCGCCCTGCGCCGATCCGAAGCCAGGAGCCAGGTGCTTCCTCCTGGTCTCCCATGCAGGTGCAGGGCCCAAGCACTTGGGCCATCCTCCACTGCCCTCCCGGGCCACAGCAGAGAGCTGGCCTGGAAGAGGGGCAACCAGAACAGAATCCGGTGCCCTGACCGGGACTAGAACCCGGGGTGCTGGCACCGCAGGTGGAGGATTAGCCAAGTGAGCCGCGGCGCCGGCCAGAAAGAACTTTTAAAGAATTTGTGTTAGTCTGCTTGAGCTGCCATGGCAAAACAGTATAGACCGAGTGACTTAACCAGCACACTGATTTCCCACCGCTCGGGGGGACCAGATGTCCAAGCCCAAGGTTCCAGAAGGCCATGTAGGTCCCTGGTGAGGGCTCTCTGGCCGACTTGCAGATGGCAGCCGTCTTACTGTGTCCTTACATGCCCTTTCCTCAGTGCGTGAGTGTGGAGGGAGAAGGAGCTCTCTAAGTCTCTTCTAATGACGCTGATCTTGTCCAATCATTATGACTTATTTGACCTTATGACTTATTTAACCTTAGTTAGCTCCTTGGAGGCCCTATCGACAAAAACACTCACACTAGGAGTTAGGCTTCAGTATATGGATGGGCACTGGCAAAGACACAAACACTCAGTCCTAAACTGCATGCCCAGGGATTACGGCAAGCCAGGAAGAGAGCAGCTCTTGTGTTTTCCACAGTGATGGACAAAATGGAGAGCTGTGAGCACTTGTCTACCTGAATGGCAAAGCCCAAAGGGCTGTGACCATGTGGGGAGACCTCAGTGGCTCCTGGCCTCTTTCTCAATGTACAGCAGTTTGTTAGCTCACACGCCTGCCAGGCGAAGCAGGAGACAGACGTGAGTAACAGTCATCAGGTTTAAGGCAATAGGAAATAGGACAATGGAAATGTGGTGTTGGCTTGAGCCAAAGGGACAGCTGCTACCAGCCATGCCAGTGATTCCATGCAGGAATGCAGGCTGTGTTGCCTGATTCTCTTTCAGCGGAGGACTGAAATTCAGATATTCACATAAAATCCCCTGATTTTTTAAATGTGTGCAATTAGTCCAATTTATAAACAAAGCGCACACAGGCCAGATACGTACCTGTCTGCAGGTCAGGTGGATAGTAAAGAGCACAAGTTTGCTGCTCGACGAATCGCAGAGCCGTGGGCACCAGAAGTCCTCAGAGAGCCGGGGGTGACTGTCCTGTCCCCCACTGGGAGGTCCAGATGCCTTTTAGAAGCAGATGCCAGGCAGGGTTCAGCACTGTGCTGAGGCCAGACCGAAGCAGCTTTGCAGAGGTCCCTTAATCTCATCCATCGTGAGGCACCTGGACTTGGTGGTCCCTGCTGAGAGCATGTGCCTGTGGCACCAGCCGCTCTGGATGACCAAGGAGACTCACCTTTCTCTGTCCCCCTCACACTGGCACTCCACCCTCCTCAGGGACTTCCAAAGAGGGAGTGATCTCACCACAGCTCTCCCCCCCCACCCGCCTCCAGCTCTGAGTAGGGGGAGGCGAACAGGCTTGGGGAGGGCCCAGGCCACATGGGGCGGCAGGGGCGGCGGCTCAGCCCTGCTGAGGTGTTAAGCCTCTTTCCTGGCTCTGACCGAGAAAACTATAGATGCAGTAGACACAGCTCCCACTCCCCCTCCCCCCATTCCCACTCCAGCGTTGACCCAGGCTTTTCCATTCACAGATCCCAGACTTTCCAGGCCAGCAGAGAGCTGGAGGGCCAAGGGTGGGGTGAGTGCCTGAGAAGGAGGGCAGGGGAAGGGCGTGCAGGGCTCAGGTGGGTTGTGGCAGACGGAGGAAAGCCTCTAACCCCAGCCCCTAGGGTCCCGCAGCATAGAGGCTCCTCCTACCCTCACCCCAGCTCCTCGACAGATTCCCCCATCAGGGAGCATGGCGCATATGTGTATAAAAGCAACAGGCCCTCACCTCACACATTCCTCGCCCTGGCACGCATTTCAGACAGAGCTGGAAGGCGGTGGGCGGTGGGCGGGGGAGCAGGGGTTCTTGTTGCCAGCCCCTCAAGCTACTTCCTTTCCCTCCCAGACACGTCTGAGAGAATTTGCACCCCGTGGGGAGAGGGAACAGAGAGGAAGCCCCCTCTCCTGGACTAGGGGTGCTGGGGGGCTTGGAGCCCACCTCCACCGACAGCGCTCTCAGTACGCAGCCCAGCACCCCAAGACGGGACCAAGGAGAAGGAGCTGCACCCCACAGCCTGCTCCACCCCGGCCTCTCGAAGGAGCAAGAGCGAAAGGAAACACAAGGCCTGTCCCAAGCGGCACTGGCTGTGCCTCGCCAGCCATGGCGCGCAGTGTCCTGGAACCCCTTTTCCTCTCATGTCTGCATGTTCCTGGTACCCTCTGGCTCCCCTCTCTCTTTCACACTGTGGAGTCCGTGCTCATTTCTCAGGCACAAGATGAGACAATGGGAGGCAGCGGGGGAAAGTTCTCTCTCTGGCTTCTGAGTCTCAAAAGCAGCCCCTGGCCTGGACACAAAATGGGTAAGAGCAAAGCTTCCCAGTCGCCACTTTTCCCTGTGTCTAGAAAGATTCTGTAGGGAAAAGGAGAGGGGGGCTCGGTGTGCGCCGGTGGGGCCTGTACTGAAGGGACCACCTTTTGGGGAGGGCATCCTGCCCATTTCCAGCACCCAGGAGCCTCCCGGAGCCAAGTCTGGGCTGGAGACTTCCAGGCTCTTCACTGGGTGCTCTTCCCGTGTGCCTGGGGCACCTCCTTCAGCACAGCCCATGTGCCTCCCAGAGACAGAGTGGTACGAGGCGGTGCCCCCTGTGTGTCCTGAGCATCCATCTGGGAATGGTTCTTCCTACTCCATCACTTTGACAAGCTAGGATGCCTGTAAGACTCCCATGCCAACAGAGGCGGCGTCTCGGGATATCAGTTAGAGGACAGTGATGCAGAAAGCCCCTCCTTTATATGGCGGTGGGGCTGGGGAAAGCCAGCCTGAGCACCCCCTGCAAGCAGAGGCAGGCAGGTGCAGGGTGAAAGCCACCCTGTGCTCAGACACTGACGTTCTGATTTGAATTGGGAAGTCGTGGCCTCCCTGCAGCCCAACAGCAAGGAGTAACCAGGCCTCGGAGCCTGCAACAGGGAGGCCGTGAGGGACAGGTAGCAACACTGACCCCCTGCAAGTGGGGCAGACCCAGGGTCATCCAAGAAATGGTCACCAAGGCTGGGAACTACAGGCTGCCCAGAAAGGGCTTGGCATCCTGCATGGCCTGGGCCGTCTCTCTGAGCCTCTCCTTCTTCTCTGTTTCTGGGGAGGGAACTGAGCTGCCTGAGTCCTGAGCTCCCTTGCAGCTCTGCCACCCTGGGCATGAGACCCTGAGATGCTGTGTTCCCCTCTGTGGGGGTGCAGGGTCCTCAGATTAAGCTCAGCCTTGGGCCGTGGGGCTCCCTCTCCGGCTGAAGCTCAGTGTCTGATGCTCCCATCAATCTTGGGACTTGAGGCAGGGGTCCTGGGGGTAGGAATTTCCTACCTACCTTCCTATTAGACCATTCCCCATGAACCTTTTAACAAAGTGTCTAGGAGATGGAAACTTCTAGAAAGCCAAGCCAAACTGTACAAACCAGTCTTCCTTCTCAAACTGAAAGAGGCCAGGTTATTCCCAAATGCAGAGGAATAGAGGCAGGGGTGGGAAGAAGGAGGGGGACTCTGAGAGAACTTGCACACTGCAGAGCCCACAGCAGTATCCAGAGGTGGGGAAGAACGGGAACACACGGCCAGAGGCAGAAGAGGTGGGGGCCTGGTGCTGGGTGTCTCAGGGAGACACACACGCAAAACATGAGCACACACTAACCCGAAAGCGTTTAGGTACAGATGCGGGTACACAGATACCTAAAGGTGTCTGTTTGCAAGGAGGTGGACTGAACAGTGCCAGGCCAGGCCCAGGAGGCTGGGAGACAGCTGGAAGTGCTGATACCCCACTTGCTGGGGTCCAGCACACAGACACACACACACACACACACACACACATCCCTGTGAGAGGACCACTTTTTTCATGGGAGCTTTTGGATCCAGGGCAACATGCAATCAAGATCTTGACCTTGGAAAGAAGGCACCTTTGTCTGTTGGGCCCAGGGCTGTGGGAGCAGCTGCAGCCTCCCCCAGGACAAGGGCCAGGCCAACTTCTTGACCCACAGAGGAAAGCCAGGCCAGGCCCAGGACTGAGGGAGAAGGCTTCTGGGAGCTGGAAGCTCCAGTAGGCCCTGTCACCCGCTGACCTGGGAACATTGTGTCTGGCTGGTGGCACAAAACCCAGAAAGCCGGTCGTCCCCACCCCTGGCCACTGTGGCCCCTGAGCTGTCCCCAGGATGGCTATGGTTCCGACCCCTGGCCCTGCAGGTGCCCAGTGCCCTCTGTACCTCCTCCTCAACCCTCTGAAGTCCCCTCTCGCCCCACCCCAGGCCCAGCCCCAGCCCTTGAAGCTGGGTTCTTTGAGATCAGCCCAATTTTACTCACTCAAGCAAAGGACTTGGGGGCCAGCACTATGGCATAACAAGTAAAGCCACCACTTGCAGTGCCAGCATCCCATATGGGCACAGGTTCGAGTCCCAGCTGCTCCACTTCCAATCTCACTCCCTGCTAATGCGCCTGGGAAAGCAGCGGGAGATGGTCAAAGTGCTTGGGCCCTTGCACTCATGTGGGAGACCCAGAAGAAGCTCTTGGCTCCTGGCTTCTGCCTGGCCCATCCCTGGCCATTGCAGCCATTTGGGGAGTGAACCAGCAGATGAAAGATCTCTCCCCTCCCCTCCCCTCCCCTCCCCTCCCCTCTCTCCTCTCCTCCTCTCCCCTCCCCTCTCCTCCCCTCCCCTCTCCTCTCCTCTTCTCTCCATCTCTGTAGCTCTGACTTTCAAATAAATCAATAAATCTTCAATAAAAAAAGAAAAGAAGAAAGGATTTGCCCGGGAGCTGTGATCCCCCTGCAAGGGCAGACCCACTTCCTGCTTTGTGTTGCCACAAAGATTTCAGGATGTTGCTATGGTAACTCTTTTTCCCACTAATTGACTCCTCCTCTCCCCTCCGTCCCCCTACTCCCTACCCCTTGTAGATGTAGGGGTCTCAAGGGCAGGAACATGCCTGGCCCAGGGCCTGCTATTGAGGCCATGGTTGTCAGGCTCAGCAATGGCTTCCATAATTCAAGTGCAGTCAGATACCAGGTACCCCTTAGAGTACTTCTCTTTTTTGATTTCACCTGGAACTTGGTGCCTCTTTTAACCATTATGTAATTACGAGAAATAGTTTCTCTTACTTATATCATAATTAAATAACACATGTCCTTGTTTTGAACAAGACCGTACTGCTTTAGGCAAGCTAAAGCCGGCCTGAGCCTGAAACTGCACTAGGCGCGCGTGGGGAGCATCAGTGTTCGGCCTGAGAGGATGAGCCAGGCAGACAGCCTAGCATTTCTAACAGAAATAGGGAAACGCTTCTTGGGCAAGAAGGGACGGCAGAGCACTGGACGTCCCGGGCAGGGGGCGGCCGGCTAGGCCGGGGAAGCAGCTGGCACCAGACAGGGTTGTGCGTGCCAGGGAGACTGGGGAACTCCTGCCCCCGCCGGGGGGGGGGGGGATGGCTCCGGGGCCCGGCCCTGTGCCATCCTCCCCTCTCCTGCAGGCTCTGGTCCAGCCCCACTCTCCCCACCCTGGTCCTAGGAAACTGGTTCCATTGTGGTTGGATTCCCTCTCTGCTTGGCTCAGGAACCAAAAAGAAAAAGAGGCAGGAACCCTTGCAAGATCTCTTTGTATATTAAAATTCTTGATCCTCTGTTAAGTAGCCTCTCTCTCCTTCTCCTTCTTTTTTCTTTTTCTCTTTTACAGTTTGACCTTTATTTTTATTTTGTTCTGTTGGAAAGAAAGCTCACATTGTTATGTTGTGAAATCTCCCAATCTATTCAAATGATGTCTTCCTAGAGAGCTGTGTCCTATTCTAAAATTGTGTGAGATTTCAGGGTAGCTTCTGGTTTAGCTTCTAAGAGGTGGATCGTTAAGCCATCTGCAGTTTCTTTGGGTGTAAGGTAGGAAGCCTAACCTTATTTTTTCCAAGTTGTTAGCCAGTCGTGCAGCCCTGTTTCTTTAATAATCCATCACTTCTGCACTGATTTTTTTTTTCAAATTTTCATTCCTCCACTCCTTGCTTTTTAAAGCTATCCTCGCTAACTGGAAAGAAAAAGGAGGTGGAGGAGGAGGTTGGAGGGGTGGGAGGAAGAAGAATTATGGAAATGTCCCAGAAATGACTGACTTAGACCTTGAAAACCCTCCTTCCCACCTCTCGGAGACAGAAGCAGCAGAAGGCCTCACGTCCTTTCACTACCATTACTGGAGCAGAATCTCCAGACAACAAATATTGACCTAAAAATGTTGATTAAAAAAATAAAACACAGGTGAAATTGGAAAAGTCCCGAAAGACAGAAAACAAGAATCCGCTCCCTCCCTCTCAGCACTGCCCGTGCCGTGTCCTTCTCCCCAGAGGCGGCCACTGCTAACCTTGCCTGTTGGCCTGAGTGTGAGCACCTCCTTGGCCACCTCGCGTGTTCCCATCTGGGAGCAGGGCTGTTGTGGGGCCCTCACTCCCCCTGCGTTTCCCTGTCCTGCAGTTCCAGTGCTAGGCCGTACCGTTTGCAGCCTTGTGCTTTTACCGCATGTTTCGACAGAGGAGGGGAAGGCGAGTCCCCTGTGGCGGCGCGCTGACTGTCCTGCACTGACTTCCCACGGCCACTTGATGCTGCACACCCCACCCCCCGGTTTCACTGGAATTTTGGAGATGCTTGTTTGCGCCGTGGCGCTGGGTGTCTCTCTCCCGTGACTGTCCTCGGCTCCTGCGACTCTCCTCCTTCGGAATCTTGATCATCCCTCCTTGGAGCTCTTAACCCGAGTCCAGTTACAGCTGCCCCAGGAGGAAAGGGGTCGGGGGACCTAGAAGAAGGCACAGAACACGCCGTGGAGCTCTGGAAAGTAGAGCTCGGACCCGTCGGGGGTCACGCAGAGGCCGCCTTTGGCTCAGCTGATGGAAGAATGTTCTATCTGTTGGAGCTGCGGACTCGGGGAACAAGCGAGGGGGAGGTGGCGAGCTCTCCACCACTGGCTCCTGTCCAGTGTTCCAGGGAAAATGTAGCCTGGGCTGCCCGGGGCCTTCTGGGCTGGTGACAGGAGCAGTCTTTCCACTCTGCCCAGACCCGCTCTGGGCCACTCACCTCACTTTGCTCTGTGCAGTGACCTCTAATGTATTTTACATCCAAAGACAGCACGTCTCAGCGAGGCTAAGTGACTTAACCAAGGTGACCGCGCTGGAACTGTTGACCTCGGGATTCCAAAGCCCATCCTCCCCAAGCTGCCTCTCTGCTCAGAGCCAGGCCCAGCCAATGGGCGGCCAGCACGCCCTGTCCGCCTCTGAGTTCAGGGACAGCGGCTGGGCAGGTGAGCGGCCCAGCGGGCAGCCGGAAGGCACCTCCAGCTGCCCTCGTGTCCCTGCTTCTGCACGTCTGGCCGTCTCTCCCCGGGCAGCTCTCAGCCTGGCTCACGTCGTCCTCAGGGGGCCAGTGGGCTTCTAGATTCCAGGCTGCACATCTGGAAGTTGACGCTATTAAAACAAACCCCATTATATAACAAACGGCCATCTGGAACCTGTTAGCGCTGAGTTTTTAGAAAAGAAATTGTTTTGGATGGGCTCTCTCCTGAATGTGGCAAAGCGCCCTCCCCCTGGCTGTCCAGGAACTCAGGGACCAAACGGCCCCTGCTGGGCCCATTTCTTGAAGTGTCTCAGGCCAGACCAAAGGTGGACAGGGCAGAGACAGGGACAGACCCCACACCCCCTGCCACCCTGACCAGACAGGCAACTTCATGGCCTCCTGCTGCCAGTGTCTCTGAAGGCTCCCATCCGGTGTCATTTAGCCATTCATTCGGCAAACACTGGCATGCCTGCTACCTCCTGCCTACTCCATTTCATTCCCATGCCCACCCCCAGAACCCCACTAAGTACATGTGTCCTTGTGACTTGCGGAAAGCGATCACAGGCTGCCCGCATCCTAGACAGCAGCATGCAAATAACCCTGCCTCAGTTTCCCCAAACACCAAGCCTCAAAACCTTAGCTGGCCCCCAGAACTCCCCAGCTCCCCCAGGCTCCTCCGTCCCCCTCTCCCAGACACAGGTGGACAGCCGAGACAAAATGTGGTGTGGGTGGGGCGTGCTGAAGCCGTGTGACTTGGGCACTGGGGTGTGTGTTGGCAGGGTGGGGGGGGTTCTCCCCGAGCAGACCTTGCTCCAGCAATGAACAGCCTTTGTGAGAAATGTCTGGCTAACATTTTCCAAAGGAAACTTTCTTTTTTCGTTTTTATTTCTCCCAACACTTTATGAAGAAAATTTCCAGCCATAGAGAAAAGTTGGCAGAGTTGTGCCATGCACTTCCATATACACCCAGCACCTGGATCCCGCAAGGATTGATGTGTCACTGTATTTGCATTTTCACAGGTCTGCCCGCCTAGTCACCCATCCGTTAGTTCAAAGCAACGTGCAGGCATCGGTCTGCTTCACCCCTTAACATCAGACACAGGTAACATTACCTAGGGTTCAGTATTTGTTTCTGGCTCTTTCTGAGGCAAAGTTGACAGATGATGAAATACACAAGCTTTGGCCAGCGCCGCAGCTCATTAGGCTAATCCTCCACCTTGCAGTGCCAGCACACTGGGTTCTAGTCCCGGTCGGGGCGCCGGATTCTGTCCCGGTTGCCCCTCTTCCAGGCCAGCTCTCTGCTGTGGCCCGGGAGTGCAGTGGAGGATGGCTCAAGTCCTTGGGCCGTGCATCCCATGGGAGACCAGGAGAAGCACCTGGCTCCTGCCATCAGATCAGCGCGGTGCACCGGCCGCAGCACGCTGGCCACGGCGGCCATTGGAGGGTGAACCAAAGGCAAAGGAAGACCTTTCTCTCTGTCTCTCTCACTGTCCACTCTGCCTGTCAAGAAAGAGAAGAGAAGAGAAGAGAAGAGAAGAGAAGAGAAGAGAAGAGAAGAGAAGAGAAGAGAAGAGAAGAGAAGAGAAAAAAGAAAAAGAAAGAAAGAAAAAAGAAATACACAAGCTTTAAGTGTACTTAATATTCCCACGTGGTTGGTCAGTATAGATACCTGCGTGCCCATGTGCAGACAGACCTCAGCCAGCCCGGAAAGTTGCCACGCCTCTCCCAGCACACCCCCAACCCCGTACCTCCCGAGGCACCCACTCTCCTGGTCACTTTCACCATAAACCAGGTTTTAGGCCTGAACTCTGTTCTCTCAAAATCTTTGCTTTGAAGTCCTAACTCCAAGTCCCCTGGAATGGGACTGCACTTGCAGACAGTTTTTAAAGAACTACTTATGTTAAAATGAGGTCATTCGGGTGGGTCTGAATCAAATATGTCTGGTGTTCTCATCAGAGGAAGAAATTAGGAGCCAGATCCACAAAGGGAAGCCCTCGTAAAGACACAGAGCGAGGGTCTGCGTTGTGGCGCAGCAGGGAAACCTCCACCTGCCTTCACCTGCGACACCAGCTTCCCATATAGGCTCCAGTTCAGGTCCCGCTGCTCCACTTCCAATCCAGCTCCCTACTGATGCACCTGGGAAAGCAGTAGAAGATGGCCCAAGTCCTTGTACCCACGGGGCAACCCCAAAGAAGCTCCTGGCTCCTGACTTCAGCCTGGCCCAGTCCTGGCCATTGTGGCCATCTAGGGAGTGAACCCGTGAACAGGAAGATCCTTCTCTCTGTCTCTTCCCCTCTCTCTCCGTAACTCTGACTTCCAAAATAAATATAAATCTTACAAAAAAAAAAAAAAAAAAAAAAAAAAAGACACAGTGCAAGGATGCCATTTCCTAACCAGAAGAGAGAGACTTCAGAAGAAACCATCCCTGCCAGCTACTTATCGAAGCCCAAGTCAGACCCAGCCCCTCTCTCTGCTCCCTGGCTCGCCACGGAACCCTATCTCTACCTGCACTCTGCTGTTACCACCCTCCGGCCTCAGCAGAAGCCAAAATAAACCTCTTTCCTCCCTAAGTAGCCTGGGTTGGTGCTTAGGTGGAGTGACGAGAAGTGGACACACACACCGCGCCATGAGCTTTTTGTGTCTGGCTTATTTTACCCAGCATTAGACGGCATTCACTCTGCTCGTGCTGCTACAGTACCTTGTTCCTTTTCACTGCTGAGTAGGAGTCCATTGTATGGGTATGGATATTCCAGTTTGTTTAGCCAGGGCAATTTATTTTTAATGACATAGAATCATCTGATGTGAGCCCAGCAATGAGAATGGATGTTCTTTTGTTTATTTGTTTCTTTATTTGATAAACAGATACAGAGATCTCTGTCTAATGATTTACTCCCCAAACACCCACAACAGCTTGGGCTGGTCCAGGCCCAAGCCAGAGCCCAGAACTCCATCCAGATTTGCCACGTAGTGCCAGGGACCCAAGTACTTGGGCTATCATCTGCTTTCCCAGGCACATTAGTAGGAACCTGGATCAGAAGCAGAGCAGCCAGGACTCGAACCAGCACTGTGATGTGGATGCCAGTGCTGCGCCCCCACACCAGCCCCAGAATGGTTTTTCACAGCCAGGCATGCTCAACAGGGAGCTTGAGAACTCCCTTGAAAGATACTTTATACCTCCTGGAATAAGAAGGTGCTGGGGATCTCAGTAGATGTCACAGAGGCCTCAGGTCTCCATCTCTTTGGCTGCAAATAACACAGTGATTGCATTGCATTGCATTGCCTTTGGAAGCAGGTGGCTCTAGGTTTTCATCTTACTTGCTGTGTGACCTTAGCTAAGCTACTTAGCATCTCTGAGCCCCACTTTCCTTCCCTTCAACTCCCAGAGATGAGGCTAATGATCCCATCCCTCAGGTTGCCTGAAGATTGCATGAACGAATGCGTTCAGTGTGGAGAAAGTCAAGGGCAGGGAGTGTGATGTGACCACTTCCACTCAGCAGCCAGCAGGCCCTTCTCCAACCCACTCCCACATCAGGCAACAAACGTGGGTTTCAAGGCCACAAAGAGTAGAAAGCGAGCTCCCTGCACCGCCAGGAGCACCGTCCGCCACCCAGGAGCAGTGTGGTGAGGACGGTGTTGTTATCACCAAGCCACAGGAGCAGCTAAGTGGATGCAATCCCGGCGGAAGGGGTGCTGGGACAGTTGTACCAAACACACTCTAAATCCCAGGACCAAAACGCTGTGCATTGTGTGCGCATCAGCAATGGGTCTCACTTGTCGTGAGCATTTCCAGGAGAGTGCGGATTTCAAGGTGATGAGCGGGAGCCCATCCTTCATCGCAGATATCAGCTTAAATCTTTTCTGCTGACAAAGTAGGCCAAAGGCATAATCGGAATTCCCATCATCCGTCCTGTTCCTAAGATTCCTTTCTTCTGAAGGCAGTATTTGTCAGCTTCGAAGCCTCCAGGAATGGGTGTTTGGCAGTAGTCTGTCCACTCTGTCCCCAGTGGCCTTGAAAGGTTCATAGCTTCCCTCAGATGATCTGTTCTGGCTTTTAAAGACAAAGAGCATGTCTACAGTTTCACTTCCAAGCTCTTGAGAAAAAAAAAAAAATCTGTGACACTTCAGTGGGAATGAAATCTAAAACAAAAGGGAATGGGAAGAGGGACCACAGGTGGGCGTTCCCTCACCTGTCACCTAGCGGGCAGGGGCATTTGCTCTGCCTTCCTGGGCCCTAACATACCTGACATACCAGCTGTTGTCCATCGTGGCCGAAGGGGCCCCGCGAGGCCAATCAGCCGCCTCTGAAAGAAATCACCCCGCCTCCTCTCAGTCCTCTTCACCTGCTTCCAAAGGCTTGGAACACTCAGGTCGTCCACCGCGGTGCCAAGGTCAGAAAGGAGAGCCAGAGACCTGCGCAACTCCCCCAGCCTCCCCCGAGGCTGCTCCAGAGACCTCCAAGACGGTTTTATCCCCATTCACTCCACTGGACTGCTTTTGGGGGGCGGGGGGGCGAGGGATATTGCTGATTTATTTTTATAACCCTGCACGAGACGGTTGCTTCTCTCTTCAGCATCCATGAAACCCGAGAACTTCTCTCTCACTAAACCTCCCAGATCTGGGCGGCCTGGAAGCGGGCTGCCCCCCCACCCCGCGGGCTGCACCCCCCGCCCCGCCCGCTCCGACCGTGCTACTGCGGCGCGGTCTCAGGGTCAGCCAGCAGCCAGGCGTGGCGAGCTGGGCAGCGCCTCCCTGTACGCTGAGACCGCGGGCTTAGGACTTAGTCTCCCTTTGGGCCAGACCGGAGGGGGCAGCAGCAGAGAGCCTGCGTGAGACTCACATCTCAGCGGGTGCAGGAGAGAGCTTGGCACAGGGATCCCCGCCTCGCCGTCCCCCACCCCCGCCCTAGAGAGGCAGCGCCAGCAGCCTTGGGTGGTCCTGGGAGGAATCTGCACCCACACCCCTCTCACCACCCGGGCCCCAGTAACCATTCCTGCCCCAGGCTGGACAGGGAGACGCAGAGAGCTCCCCCCTGGGGCCCAGCGAGGCACTGCTAGTTCGTCAGCTGGACCTGAGCCCTAGGGAATGCCTGGAGCTGCTGGAAACGAAGGGAGGACAAGAGCCCCCAGCCCCTGGACTCCCCCGGCCAGGAAGGAGGAACCATGGGAGATCAAGCTCAACCTGCACACAACAGGAAAAGCACAACAATAACAGTACTTAAAAAAAATCAGCTGGGGAAAAATATACTTTACTTGACTAAGAAACACAGTGTTAAACATTAAAACACAGTTTTAAATGAAAAATGGATTGGAGAAAGGGATATAATCCTACGGAAACCAAGTGGAAGAGATAACGCAAAACCCACAGCAAAGAGGTCAGAGAGAAATTTTGCAGGAGAAAAAAAAAAACTCAGCACCTAAGAGGAGAGAGATCCAGGAGATGTAATTCAAGAATAATAATGATAATAATAATAATAATAATAATAAAAGCTAAAACTCCTAGGAGGAGGAAAAAAAGAACAAGTGGAAGAGAAGCAATCATTTTTAAATGAGAAGGAAATTTTTCCATCGTTTAAGGAATGCCTTGGGTTTGCAGATTGAAAAGTTTGTTGAGTTCCAGGCAGGAATGATGGAAAAAGACATACATCTAGGCAGAGCCTCGGAAGGTTCTGGAATTCCATGATTAAAAGGAAAACTCACATAAGCTTCCCCAAAGGGGAGAGCAAGCTGCATAGGAAGGAGAGACTCGGCCTGAGACCAGATATCTCACTGGCCATGCTAGAAACCAACACGGGCACGACAAGAACCATCTTCTGCCAGCCAGGGTGCAAATCGCCCACCCAGGACAGAAACAATGCAGAGGTCCAGAGAGCGTCCCCACACAGGGAAAACAGGAGAGAAAGAAATCTAATCAGGCAGTATGGGGCTGGTGCCATGGCATAGTGGGTAAAGCGCCGGCATCCCATCTGGCATCAGTTCCAGTCCCAGCTGCTCCACTTCCAATCCAGCTCCCTGTTAACGTGCCTGGGAAGACAGCTTGGGCCTCTGTACCCTGGGGGCCAGCACCGTGGCTCAGCAGATTAAGGCTCTACCTGCAGTGCCTGCATCCCATATGGGTGCCAGTATAGTCCTGGATGTTCCTCTTCAGATCCAGCTCTCTGCTAATGGCCTGGGAAAAGCAACACAAGAAGGAGCATGGCCTGCGCCGCGGCTCACTAGGCTAATCCTCCGCCTAGCGGCGCCGGCACACCGGGTTCTAGTCCCGGTCGGGGCACCGGATTCTGTCCCGGTTGCCCCTCTTCCAGGCCAGCCCTCTGCTGTGGCCAGGGAGTGCAGTGGAGGATGGCCCAGGTGCTTGGGCCCTGCACCCCATGGGAGACCAGGAAAAGCACCTGGCTCCTGGCTCCTGCCATCGGATCAGCGCGGTGCGCCGGCCGCGGCGGCCATTGGAGGGTGAACCAATGGCAAAAGGAAGACCTTTCTCTCTGTCTCTCTCTCTCACTGTCCACTCTGCCTGTCAAAAAAAAAAAAAAAAAAAAAAAAAAAGAAGGTGCAAGTCCTAGGGCCCCAGCCATCTACCTGGGAGACCCAGAAGAAGGGAGCTCGTGACTCCTGGCTAAGGCCTGGCCCAGCTATGGCTGTTGCAGCCATCTGGGGAGTGAAAAAGAGGATGGAAGATCTCTCTCTCCTTCTCCTCTCTCTGTAACACTGACGTTCAAATAAATAAATAAGTAAATCTTTAAACAACAGAAAAAGAAGAGGTGATCAGGTCCTGGGAGTACCACCCTCACAAATGGATTAGAGCCATCGCCCTGGGCGTGAATTAGTTATAAGAGGGAGGAGTGGGGCTCCGTGACTCGGCCCCTTTCCCTCTCCCCTCCTGCTCCCTCTCTCTCCCCCTCTCTCCTCTCCAGATGATGTAGTCTACCACGTTCTGATGCCACAAGCAGCAGCCTCACCAGTGGCCCCTCCAGCTCGCACTTCCCAGCCCCCAGAACCGTGCTCCAAGTAAACATGGACTGTTTATCATTTACACAGCCTGTGGTATTCTGGTCTAGCGGAAGACAATGGACTAAGACAGATGGAATGTGAAATGTATGCACTAAATACATAGTTTCTTTTAAACAGAAGAGAGAAGCAGTAAGAGGTACTGCCAGCCTGCAGCTAAAAGCACTAAATACTCTTGGCAAACTGTGGGAGCTGAGGCAGAAAGGGGGCAGCAAAAACACCCAAGTCTCTCTCATTGGCTGGGGGTGGGGAGGGGCGGGAAGAGAGCCCCTTGGCAGGAGGAGTTAATTGGTGCCTACTTATAGCAGGAAAGTGGGGTTTTTGTTGTTAGAAAAACCAGAAAAGGCAAAATCAGCACTGGGGGAACTCAGTATGCAGTAGGACTCAGACGGGGAAGAGACGACAGGCATCTATCGTGAGTTGTTCCACCCTTTTCAAAGAAACATTTGAAACTCTTGTATTATAGGAGCAGGCATTTGGCCTGGCAGTTAAGACGCCCACCCCAGAGTACCTGAGTGATTTCTGGGTCCAGCTTTCTGCCAGTGCAGACCCTGGGAGCAGAGTGATGGCTCCAGCAACTGTGTTCCTGCCACCCCCTTGGGAGACCTGGATTGCATTCTGGCTTCTGGCGTTGGCCCCTGCTCAGCCCCAGCAGTTGCAGGCAGTGAACCTGTGAATGAGAGTGCATGCTCACTCACTCACTCCCTCTCAAATAAATAAAAAAATAAAAAAATTAAGCTTTAAAAATATGTTAGTATGGGAACTTCTTAAAAGTTGGGTTTGAGGGTTTAAAGTTTTATGTTTTATTTATTATTTATTTGAAAAGCAGAGAGACAGAGAGAGGTCTCTCTTCTCCTGGTTTGCTCCCCAAATGCCCACAACAGCTGGGGCTGATTCATACTACAGCCGGGGGCCCAGACTCAAACAGGGTCTCCCATAGGGTGGCAGGTACCCAAGTCCTGGAGCCATCATCTGCTGCCTCCCAGGGGGCATCAGCAGGAAGCTGGAACTGGAAAGGGAGCTGGGACTTGAACCCAGCCACTCTGATAAGGGATACGGACAAACAAGCAGCAGCTTAAATAATGCAGCAGATGCCTGCCATCACCATGGAAACTTCTCAACATATTCACAAAAGAGGGAATAAAATAATATCTCTGTGGATACTTAAAAAAAAAAAAAAAGGTGGGAAAGCCTTTGTGGTCACAAAACTCCATAACATTTCAGTTTTCATTTTTTCCCACAGAAATTTCACTTAGAATTTGTATACTTTTGGGGCCAGTGCTGTGGTATAGCAGGCTAGGCTGCCGCCTGCAGTGCCAGCATCCCATATGGGCGCAGGTTCAAGTTCTGGCTGCTTCACTTCCGATCCAGCTCTCTGTTGTGGCCTGGGAAAGCGGTAGAAGATGGCCCAAGTCCTTGGGCTCCTGTTCCCACGTGGGGGACCCGGAGGAGGCTCCTGGCTCCTGGCTTTGGATTGGCGCAGCTCTGGTGGTTGTGGACAATTGGGGAGTGAAGCAGTGGATGGAAGACCTCTCTCTCTCTCTCTCTCTGTGTGTGTGTGTGTGTGTGTGTGTGTAGCTCTGACTTTCAAATAAATAAATAAATCTTAAAAAAAAAAAAGAAAGTCTGTCTCTTCCTCTCTTAAAAAAAAAGAATTTGTATACTTTTGCTGAAATCAGTGCTGGTCTTCATTGATCAATGAATTTCTTCTCCTTCAGTTTTGATTGATTTCCAATAATTTAAAAAAATGCTCCTTCATAAAATGACTTACCAAGCATGTTCTTTGTCTCATAAACATTCTGAATGTTCTGTAGCTGACTTTTTAAATGGCAAACAACTGGCAAAAGTCACAAAATACTTAATCCTTGTGATGACTAAGACATTCAAAGCCTGGGATTGCCTTTTTGGCTCTCCAAGCATCACCATGGCAGTTGGCAAGAACAAGCATCTTACAAAAGGCAGCAAAAAGGAAGTCAAAAAGAGAGTGGTTGATCCATTCTCTAAGACTGGTGTGATGTGAAAGTACCTACCTGCTCTGTTTAATGTAAGAAATATTGGGAAAACACTAACCACAGGGACTCAAGGGGCCAAAATTCCACCTGATGGCCTCAAGGGTCGTGTTTTTGAAGTAGGTGTTGCCGATCTGCCGATGAAGTCACATTTAGAAAACTCAAGCCAATGATTGAGAATGTTCAGGGCAAAAACTACCAGAGTAACTTCCGCAGCATGGCTCTTACCCACAGCACAATGTGTTCCATGGTCAAAACCTGGCAGACCGTGATTGAAGCTCTTGTTGATGTCAAGACTATTGGGGGCCAGCACTGTGGTGTAGTAGGCTAAGCCTCTGCCTGCAGGCCAGCATTCCATATGGATGCCAGTTCGAGTCCCAGCTGCTCCACTTCCAATCCAGCTCTCTGCTATGGCCTGGGAAAGCAGTGGAAGATGGCCCAAGTCCTTATGCCCCTGCACCCATGTGGGAAACCCAGAAGAGACTCCTGGCTTCAGATCAGCCTAGTTCTGACCATTGCAGCCATTTGGGGAGTGAACCAGTGAGTGGAAGACCTTTCTGTCTGTAACTCTACCTCTCAAATAAATACAATCTTAAAAAAAAATCATTTCACGTGTTCTGTTTTGGTCATACTATGCAACAATCAGATGTGGAAGACTTCTCAGCTCCAGTAGGTCCGCCAAATCCCCGGAAGAGGATGATGGAGATCATGAGGTAGGAGACAGAAACAAATGCCTTGAAAGCAAGTGGTCAATAAATTGATTCCAGAGAGCACTGGAAAAGACATAGAAAAGGCTTGCCAGTCTATTAATCCTCTCCATGAGATCTGTGTTAGAAAAGTAAAAATGCTGCCGGCGCCGCGGCTTGCTAGGCTAATCCTCCGCCTGCGGCGCCAGCACACCGGGTTCTAGTCCCACTTGGGGCGCCGGATTCTGTCCCGGTTGCCCCTCTTCCAGGCCAGCTCTCTGCTGTGTCCAGGGAGTGCAGTGGAGGATGGCCCAAGTGCTTGGGTCCTGCACCCGCATGGGAGACCAGGAGGAAGCACCTGGCTCCTGGCTTTGGATCTGCGCAGTGTGCCGGCCGCAGCAGCCATTTGGGGGGTGAACCACCGGAAGGAAGACATTTCTCTCTGTCTCTCTCTCTCACTGTCTAACTCTGCCTGTCAAAAAAAAAAAAAAAAAAAAAAAAGTAAAAATGCCAGGTTTGAGTTGGGAAAACTCCTGAGCTTTGTGGTGAAGGCAGTAGTTCTGGAAAAGTCACTAGGGATGAGACAGGTGCTGAAGTCTAACGAGCTGGGGATATGAATCAGCAGTCCAAGAATCTGTTTAAAACTTGGACTTTAGGGGCCGGAGCTGTAGCATAGGAGGCCAAGCCTCCACCTGCCGTGCCAGCATCCATGTGGGCGCCGGTTCGAGTCCTGGCTGCTCTTCTTCCCATCCAGCTCTCTGCTATGGCCCACCTGCTTGGCCCCTGCACCCACATGGGTGCAGCTCCTGACTTCAGATCGGGCCAGCTACGGCTGTTGTGGCCATCTGGGGAGTGAACCAGCAGATGAAAGACCTTTTTCTCTGTCTCTCCTTCTGTCTAAATCAACTTCTCAAATAAATAAATACATTTTTAAAAGATTTATTTTATTTATTTGAAAGACATAGTTACAGAGAGAGGTAGAGACGGAGAGAGAGGTCCTCCATCCACTGGTTCACTCCCCAGATAGCTGCAATGGCCAGAGCTGCGCCGATCCAAAGCCAGAAGCCAGGAGCTTCTTCCGGGGCTCCCACATGGGTGCAGGAGCCCAAGGACTTGGGCCATCTTCTACTGCTTTCCTAGGCCATAGCAGAGAGCTGGATTGGAAGAGGAGCAGCCAGGACTCAAACCGGCGCCCATATGGGATGCCAGCGCTTAAGGCCAGGGCTTTAACCCACTGTGCCACAGCGCCAGCCCCATAAATAAAATCTAAAAAAAAAAAAAAAAAAAAAAAAAAAAAAAAAAAAACCAAAAAAAAAACCACTTAGACTTTAATAGTGACAGATAAGAAGTCCTATTTGAAAAAAAATCTATGCTTTACACAGAACTTTTGTGGTTTTTTTCTTTTTAATGGGCAAGATCAACCAGCCTTTACCTTGACTTTATAAGGGACACCTGGCTTAGAATGTCATCCTTCACTCGCAGCCGCTGCCTCTCTTTGGTGCCAAGTGTTAATGATTTTGGAAAACTATCATCACTTAAGTCCCTCGGTGAGTTCTTGGTAGAAAACACCAATAAACTGTTCTTAACTAATCATGGTTTCTGAGAGAAGAGCCACAGACAACCTTGGTCAAGACATCCAACAGTTGGGGCCAGCTCTGTGGCGTGATGAATAAAGCCACGGCCTGTAGTGCCGGCATCCCATATGGGCACTGGTTTGTGTCCCGACTACTGGGGGCCAGCACCGTGGTGTAGTAGGCTAGGCCTCTGCCTGCAGGCCAGCATCCCATTCATGAATGCCAGTTTGAGTCCCAGCTGCTCCACTTCTGATCCAGTTCTCTGCTATGGCCTGGGAAAGCAGTAGAAGACGGCCCAAGTACTTTGGTCCCTGCACCTGTGTGGGAGACTCAAAAGAAGCTCCTGGCTTCAAATTGGCGAAGCTCCTGCCATTGTGGCCAATTGGAGAGAGAACCAGCAGATGGAAGACCTCTCTTTCTCTCTGCTTCTCCTTCTCTATGTAACTCTAACTTTCAAATAAATAAATATTTTAAAAAGACATCAAAAAAGTAAGGAGTAGGAAACATTTGCAAGCACAGTGACACACAAGCCAGGCAGGTGGGCAGGTGGACACCCGCCAGGTGGAGGAAGCACATAGAAATTCCAGCATCAGCTAAGTTATTCCCAAACATTCATATTTTCCTGCTTTCTCAGTGAAAATGTGTGATTATTATTTTTGCACTGCCACTGTACCAGTTCATTTTCTGTTGCTATAACAGAACATCTAAGACTAGGTCATTTATAGAAAGGAAAGAGGTTTGTTTTGGCTCACAGTTCTGGAAGCCCAAGAGCATGGTACTTGCATCTACTTGGCTTCTGGTGAGGTTCTGTGTGCCTCTCCATGCTCAGTGGAAAAGCAGGCAAGTGGGCATGCGTGCAGCAGAGGAGGAGACAAGAGGTGACCCCCTTTATTGCAACCTACTTTTTGCAAGAACTGATCCAGACTCATGAGAAAGACAGGAAGCCCTCCTGTGTTGTTTTGTTTTCTTTTATTTTTCCCTAAAGACTTATTTATTTAAAAGGCAGAGTTACAGAGGGAGAGAAGTAGATCTTCCACCCACTGGGTCACTCCCCAGCTTCAGCTGGGCCAAACCAAAACCAGGAGCCAGGGATCAGGAACTCCACCTGGGTCTTCCACGTGGGTGGCAGGGGTCCAAGTATTTGAGCCTTCAGCTGCAGCCTTCCTTCCCAGGTACATTAGCAAGGAGCTGGATTGGAAGCTGAGTAGCCAGGACTCAAATCAGCCCTCCGATATGGGATGCAGGTGTCTCAAGTGGGCTTAACCTGCTGTGCCACAACACAGGCCCAAAGAATTCCTCTTAAAGACCCTGCCTCCCAACACCACCACATCGGCAACCAGATAAAACCACACGCAAACCGTAGCAGCCACCAAAGAGCAGAGTCCCGTTTTGCCTACCAGTCTTCCGGTAACTTGAAAGTGCTATCTTGTGTCCATTGACTCTAAGTGTGTTTTCCCTGGGAACCTGGTCAGGGAATACCATTCTTTAGTCCCACCAGGTTCTCCCTCCCTTCCCAGAGCCACCCTTACAGCCCTAGATAGGCCCTGGGCCTTTGCTCCTCCCACCACCCACAAGCTGCCAAGGGCTGCAGGCACTGGGGCCTGGCTGTGGCCCAGCCTCTCCTTGCTTCCTCACTTGTGCTTTGCTCCATCTAAATATCCCTCCATTTCTTCCCTGACTCTCAAGAGCAAACCTTGCTTCTCTAGCAAGGAACAGCGAGGATTGGCAGAGGCTATTTCTGCTTCCTGTCACCCCCTCAGCCACCGTAGCACCTGCAGGCACTCTGCTTCGAGGCCCTCCTCCTACTCCCATTCCTCCCGCCTTGGGCCTGGGTCCTGTCTCCTTAGGGGTCTTGCTTCATGCTCCCTGGCTCTTCTCCCTCTGCCTAGAAACTGCTCAGTGCCAGCCTTTCTCTGGACCTCACTCACTCCCATTTATCTGCCTCCTGCCTCCTCAGTCACCAGCTCCTAGAGCCCCTGCACCCAGATCCAGCCCAGCTTGGCCCAGAGAGAGGGCACCACTGAAACCCAGGTTACCACCTGTCGCCTGAGTCTCCTGGAAACTTAGATGCTGTAACCCCCCTTGCCTTGGCTTTCTCTCCCCCTTCTCTCTTTCTCCCCCAACATCCTCTCCCCTCCTTCCCCCAGCCACATCTTTCTGATTTCCATCACTGATTTCAACCTCAACGTCCCCAGCCTTCTTGCACCAAATGCCGTTGGAGACCTCCGTTCCCATCGCCTGGACTGTTGCCGGTGAGTTAACTTCTCTCCAATTCCAGGGGAATGGGTTGGGGCAGCTTTTTAACATCCCACTTAGAAAACGAAAACTTTTTTTCTTCTTTTTGGTCTTTAGCTGCCCCCTGCATTAGGCATCATTCAGCCCATTCTTCTGTGGAGGGGGCGTCCTGGCCAGGGTTGGGCATTGACTTCTTCCCCCACTCCCAGGAATGCCACCTTGTCTGGCAGCCAAGGGTCCGAGGCAGAACCCTGAGCAGGGAAGCAGACAACTTGGGCCCTCGATACACTGGGTCATCAAAGCTCTGATTATGAGAAAGAAGAAAGTGGTTTAGGGGAAGAGAGAGGGAGGGCCCTCGGGATGGAGGCCCAGATAGAGGAAGGAGAGGGGCTGGGGAGAGCAAGGCAGGGGCCAGGGGACACACTAGGAAGCCAAAGTGGAAAGGCGGTCGGGGTAGGGCAGCTGCCTGGGAGGCGCTGGGCCAGAGGAAAAGGGAAGAATGGTCTCCGGGGAAGCTGTCCACTCTGCCCGATAGACCCCTCCTACCTCTGGGAGCAGCGACATCACCAGGACCATCGGTCAGCCACTTTGCTGACAGCAGTGGGATAGTGTGTGTCGTGGGCCACAGGGACCCACGCCAAGCACACCTCGCCCCTGCTCAAGCTTGGAAGGGGCAGCAGACAGATGGGACACCCCAATTAACTCTGGGTGCTTCCTGCTGCCTGTGGCCATTAACTATCTCCAGGGGATCCACAGACTCCTCAAACTCAGTGTATGTTCCCTCCAGCCCTAGGCTGCCCCTCTTTCCTCACCTCAGCCAAAGGGACCACCTGGAACCCCTCCCAAGTCCCAGGGCCTGTCAGTGCTGCTCCTCATCTCCAGACCCTCTCTGCTCCCTTCACCCTCACCAATGTGGGCGGTCCCAGCCTGCAGCTTAGGCATCTGTACGGCCATCCAACTGGCACGGCTCCCAGCTCTGACCCCTCTCCACACCTGCCCGGGGACTGCTTCATGAGACCAGAGCTGGGGAGGAGGACGAAGTGGCTGGAGGTATGAGTTAGAGGAGACTGGCTGGGGTGGGAGGGGTGACACAGGCAGGAATGCCACACAACCAGGGAGGAAGATGCTCCAATCACACACAGCTTCCCCACCCCTGGGCAGGGGAGGGATAAAGTCCCACCGTGGGAGCCTCCTGTCCACTCTTTCCCAAGGGGACTAGGGCTGCTGGCCAATGTCAGCATCACCAGGAATGTGGAGGCCCTCTGCAGAGACACAACCTGGGAGCAACCCCAGAAGTTATACAGGCAGGTGGCAAGAGCAGGGGCGTAGGACCAGGGTTAAAAGAGAAGGCTGGACTTCTGGGGGTGGGAGGTCAAGGTGGTCGGACCCTGGCAGGAAGCCCTTTTGAACAGGTGCCAAATCTGTCATCCAGCCCTAAGCGTGAAACAGACCTGAGGCCTGGCTGGCATAGGGGCCCGTAAGCGACCTTGGCCCTGACCTGTCCGGCTCTTGAAACCTGGCAGCTCTGCCTCCAAAACACTACCGTCACCCATCTCCAAGCTCTTGCTTGGGTCCCAGCAGCTCCTCATGGTCACAGCTCTAAACTTGTGCAAGGGCTGGACCTGCATCCAGGACAGCCAGTCTGCAGGGGAGCTCCATGCAGGAGCAGGTTAGGGCAGGGCTGTGTGGGCAGTGGACGCCGTGGACTCTCGGGGGCTGAAGACCGAGTGCCTCCCGGGTGCTCAGCCTGCACTCAGCCCTCCCTAACTCTGCCTCTGCTCCCCATCCTGCCCCTTCCCCACCAGGGACCCTCTACCCCCTCCTCCCTCTGGAGGCCCCTTGCTGATCTCCCCTTGAGCCTTCTCCCAGCTCTCATCCACTTCCCAGCCCATTCTTGGGGTGCTTTGAGCCAGGGGCCAGCCCATCTGGGCTTCCCACACCCAGCGGGTGCCCAGCAGTTGTCCCAGCAAATTAGAGAATTGCAGCAGAGCAGGTCTGAGATAGGGACAGTGTCGGGAAGGTCAGGTTCTGCCTGTCCAAGCGTGAGTTCTCCATGGCAACGACCTGCCCTGCCTGTCCCCTCCTGTTTTGGCCTTTTTTGCCCCGCCCATCATATGCCCATCACCAGCGGGTAATCCTGTGTGGTTTTTACTTGGGTGCCTATGAATAGAAGAGTTAGAGGACAGCCTTGCACCCCATCCCCCACCCAGTGCCCGGGCAGCTCTGTAGCCTCTCCCAGCCTCTCCCTACCCAAGTCCTACACAGACCCAGATGCCGGTCCCGCCAGTGGGGAGCAGCCCCAGCCCCCACTGGAACCAGGCCAGCTGTGCCACGCACCCTTGTCAACCACCCTGCTGATAGCTCAATACCCACGCTGCTCCATGTTGCTCCCGGAGGCTCTCTGAGCATCATCACACAACTGTAAAGGCCAGACTCTTCGCTGGTGTGTTTGGGGCCCTCTTGCCAGGCCCCCTTGCACCATCCAGAGCTCCACAGGGGACCCCCAACCACAGCAGGCTCTCTCCTGCCTGCGGGCTCTGTCCAGGCCTCACCCACCACCAGGGTGTTCTCCCCACATGGTAAACTCTAGGGCGATCTGTTTTGTGAAACACCCTGACTCCTACTCCCAGGCCCACACAGTCATCTTTCTCTCTGAGCTGGCCACCGCATGGTCCCTGGCCACCCTCGTCGAGGATTATGTTCACTGTTCTCT
Organism: Oryctolagus cuniculus; assembly: GCF_051225735.1. Taxonomy (NCBI): domain Eukaryota; kingdom Metazoa; phylum Chordata; class Mammalia; order Lagomorpha; family Leporidae; genus Oryctolagus; species Oryctolagus cuniculus. The sequence goes on from NC_142877.1 coordinate 17,649,198, forward strand.
GCTTGTGGGCTTGGGTGGGGGAGCTCAGAAACCAGGCCTGAGACAGGGGTCCAGGGACAGGCGGTTTGTTGGGGGGCGTGGGGAGGGCAGGAGGAGAGTGGAGAACAACACGAATAGGTCCCAGGTAGGTCTGGCTGGGGCCTGATCCGAAGGGCTTTTGCACTGCTGAGCTGTCTCCGTTGAGACAAGACAGCGGCCTTTCATGTCCTGGATCAGCCAGTCGTTGGCTGTGGCGTGGGAGGTTCAAAACTTCCCAGGGAGCGTGGCTGTCGGCCAAGGGCGATTTGCAGGAGGAGCAGCAGCTGTGAGTGTTAACAGTCATTACGCCTACAGCAGGGCGCTGGGTGGGTGCCCTGGCCAGGTGAAGGGGTCTGGGCAGGCAGGGCACCGACAGTCCCCACCGCACCCTCCTGCTGAGTGGGCCATCTGAGAGATTTCCGAGGGGATGACAGTATTGGATTCTTGGCTCGCCCAACACCAACACTTCCCCAGCCCGTGGCAGCACGTACTGCCTACAGCCTGAAGGACACAGCTGCCATTGCTGTGACTGGGAAGGAGCCCGGGCATCCAGCTCCCGGGGAAGGGACCCTCTGCTGAGCCTTGCTGGCCTCACTGAGTGTCTGTTATGTGCCTGGCCATGCAGATGGGAGCTGTAGCCAGTGTTCACATCCATTTCTTGTAACATCCACTTTACAGGTGGGAATACAGAGGCTCAGAAGGGGGAATTCACTCCAGGGAGGTCATGCACTTGACAATGGAAGAGGCACAATCCAAATCCAGGCCCAGCTAACTCCCTACCTGGTTCCTCCTCCCGCTGTGGGTGAACTTCCTCAAAGCGCCATCATTCCTGTTCACTGTAAGGGACTGGTGAGTCCAGCACCAACTCTCTACCACACAACAGGGCTCAGCTAAAAACCCAGAGTCCCCAGGAGCCACATTTGGCATTTGCAATAGCTGGGAGGCCTATAGCATGTATTTTGCATGTAATTTGCATAATGGTTGCATCTGGTTTGCATGTGTCCATGCTGCAAACCCATCAGCACTGCACATTTTTTAAGTTGCTTCGAAGCCACTCTCACTTGATGGGAACTCATCCGGGCTGCGCAGAGTCCAGTTTCTATGATTTCTGGGCTCTCCCTTAGGTCCTCGCTTGGGGGCTGCACGTCTACCCACTCATCCCGGGGCTCCTGGACAAGCTTCTGCCCAGCTCAGAGAGGCCGTGGCAAACCTCTGCCACACAAGCTCACGTGGATTCGACAGTAACCTTTTCTAATGGTGCAGGTGTAATCAAAATGCTGACTGCAGAAAGTGAGGTAAGACAGAGCTTTGCTGCGCAGAACCACCAAAGGGGGTCCCATGTGCAGGGTGCCTGGCTGTGCACGCTCGGAAGTGGGCAGGGGCAGGGGGCTGATTGGAGGCAGAAGGCTGCACTCTGGGGCTCTGCCACTGCCGGGTGGTGTTAGGACCGTGCTGCTTGGAGCAGCCAGGGGCTCATCTGCAGCAGGCAGGGCTTGTGCCAGGAATTCTGCGGCTTCAGTGCTTTCTATTTCTGTCTCTTTTAGGGGGACTGCATTCCGTAACACTTGGTGTGGCTCTCAGCAATCCCTCACGCTGGGCTTTCAGAAGGGAGAGAAACATCCTGGGCGAGGTGGAAGGGGATTGGCAAGGGCATTCCGAGGAGGGCGCAGAAGCAGAGAGAAGTCCCCCAGGCCTGTGGGCAGGGAAGCATCAGGTCCATGTGTTAACTGACCCCAAGGCAAGCCGACTCACGGCTTCCTGGGAACCATTCTTATATCTTCTCTGCCCCCAGGGAATCAGCACTTTGTTTCTGCCCCCAGAAAGTGCCCAGAGGAAGGAGGGAGGCTCTAGTGTCCAGCAGATGCCAGTCACGTCCCCCTCACTGCGCCACTGATGGCCTTGACATGCAAGACTGTGCCCGTCCAGGATGATCTTGTCAACCTGACGGCATCCTCTGTTCTTCCTGAGAGGCCAGGCAGTGCAAGGAGAGTGCCTGTGTGTGTGTGTGTGTGTGTGTGTTTAGGGGGATAGTGGTGTCAAGGCTGGGCTGTGTGTGTCCGTGTGCACAGAAACTGTGCTGTGTGAGACCCCTCAGCCCGTCTCCAGGCAGGTGGAGGAAGTCCGGTGTCACTCTGGGAGAATGTGCCTGTCTGTCTCCCTCCCCTGCCTCTGGCCTCCTTAGGTTTCCTGTCTGGCAGATGCAAAGTGGCCTCATCTATGGGAGAGACCCCAGCCTCCAGCTGCATCCAGCCAAGACCCTGAGCATCCCTCTGTACTGACGTCTTCCACCCTCGCCGGGATGGGGCCCAGGCCCTGGCTCCCAAAACTACTCCAATTAAAGCGGGAGCATGGTGTTTGATGTCAGCCACCTGGGCAGGGGGCTGTCCTTCCCGGAGGTTTCCCTTCACCTCCTCCCACGTCTGGGGCTGGGGAAGGGAAGGAGAGGGGCCCCTTGGGAAAAGCTCACAGCTTCTGGGGTGCGGGAGTTTTCTCCCAGGGCCAGTGGGGGCAGCCCTGCCAGGCAGTCAGAGCCCAGCCTAGGGCCAAGGAGCTGGGCTCTGTTTATTTCCCCCTGGGCTGCCTCACTTTCTGGAAAGCAGAAAGCTGGCGGTTACAAGATCACTGTACTGATACCGTGTTTCTGGCCCCTGAGAAATGGCTCCTACCATCTCTGTTGAAGGTATGAGAATATAATAGCACATTCGCCCTGTTTGTGGGGAGCGTGAAAGGCTACTTCGGCTTCACTGGTTGCTGGGACCACAGCATTCATGCCAGCTCAAGTGGGTGATGGGAAGCAGGCAGGGGAAGCCGTAGCTTATTGCCAAATGGCTCCCCGCCACACTTCTCCCTGGGCCCCATATAGCCCCGTCTGTGCCCCACTCCCCAGCCCCACCCTCCTCAGTTTCCACAACTCCCACGGAGCTACGGCCACAACATGCCATGGTCTGTCCCCTCATTACCCCAAAAAGGCTTCTGTAGTGGAGGGAATAGTGCCCCTCCCCCCCAAATTCTGGAACCTCAGAATGTGACTGTTAGAGCAGGCTCTTGGCCAATGTAATTATTTCAGATGAGGTTAGGTTGGGTCCTAAACCCAATGACTAGTGTCCTTTTAAGAAGAGCTCAGGACACAGAAAGGGGCCACAAGGAGACAAAGGCAGAGACCACCGTGACACAGCTACAAACTACCAAGTGCCAAGGATCACCAGGAGCCACTGGAAGCAGGAAAAGGCAAGCAAGGATTCTTCCCTGGAGCCCTGGGAGGGAGCTGGCCGTGCTGATGCCTTCGTCCTGGCCTTTTAGCCTCTGGAGTCACAGGGGAAGCAGAGGAAGAAACAACTTCCGTTGTGTCAAGCCGCAGGCTTGTGGTTATTTGTTCCAGCGGCCCTGGGGGATGAATAAATCCACCCCTTGGAGCTGGATCCCCTCCCACCTCTGCTTCAGTCCAAAGCCAGGGAGGAAGACATCAGCTGGCTTGGGTCAGGTGTGTGCCCGCTGTGGCTGGGAGATGGCAGGGGCAGAGGCAGATGTGGGTTCCAGTATTCTTGTGTTGACTGTCCTATCAGTCACCCTGGGGGTGGTTTTGTGCCGCCTGCACACCTATCAGCTGCAAGGCAGTGTGGATGAGACAGAGCCAGGATTCCAAAGGTTTTGCCGGTTGGGGAGTTAGCAAGGCCAGGCTGAATGAGGCTGGTGGTAAAGGCCTCGTGGGTTCCAGGAATTCATTTCACAGGCAAGGTATGAAGGAAGCCTGGCTCAACAGCAGCTTCGTGCCGGGGAGGACGTTTTCAGTAACGAGGAACAAGAGCTGTGACGAAGGTGATTAAGAGCAGAAAGGGACATGGAGCATTCCTGGCGGGGCTCGGTGCAGCCCCTACGTGAGAGACGGAGACAACACAGACCCATCAGAACCACAGGGCAGCCTGGCCACCAAACTAGGTTGCAGAGGCTGGTGGGAAGAGGGGTCTGCCGGCACCCTGGGCGTCCCCAGACAACGGGTGAGGAGGCAGGACTGACCGGCCGGGATCGTGTCTAGCGCCCATTCCAAGGAGGTGGCTCAGGAGGCCGTGCTGGTGTGCCCCAAAACACCATCCTGCCAGCTCCAGACCGCACGGTTCCTGCGCGTGATGGACTTCTGAGACCTGTGGGGGTGGGGTGGAGGCAAGGCCCTGCGCCCTGGCCCTGGCCGGCCTCAGGGGTCGGGTAGTGGCTTGGCGTGTTCGGGGCCTGCAGGGCACGGCAGCACGCATCCCTGCCACCCCAGGGCACGCGGGGGCGGGGTGGAGGTGAGCTGTTCCCTTAACCTCGTGCTAGCAGGCGGCCCCTCGGGCATCGGCTCCGAGGTGGGGCGGGGGGCTGGCGGCGGAGGAGGGGGCTGGCGGAGCAGAGCGGCGCGGCCCCAAGTTTATGCTAATCCGTGCAGAGCCCGCCTCCCGCCTCCCCTCTGCGGCCCCAGCCGCGAGCAGCGCCGGCCACTCGGCGGGACGCAGCCGCCGCTAAGCGCCAGGCGGCCGGCGGGCGAGCTCCGGGGGGTGCGGGCAGCGACGGGACCCGGGCTGGCAAGCGGCTGGCTGGCGCAGCGGGCAGACAGAGACGCACGGCTGGGGACCACCGCACGGGGCCAGGTGGAGACGCCGGGGCTGCGATGGGTCACCACCGCTTGCCCGTCTGGCTGTGCGCCCTCGTGGCGCTGCTCTCCGGGGCGCAGGCCAGAGGCACCCCGCTCCTGGCGCGGCCATCGGCGCCCGGTGCTTCCCGCTACAACCTCTACACGACGGGATGGCGCCCCAGGCTGCGCCCGGGGCCGCACAAGTAAGCGCGGGCCGAGCGGCGGCGGGAAGAGGGAGGGACGGGGCCCACGCGGCGCGCGGCCGCTCCCACCTGCCCCTAGCCGGAGCCCTCGCCTCGGCGGGCGCCCCTACTCTCCAGGATGCTGGGTGGCTGGCGAAGAAAAGCTAAACTGAGGGGGCCTGTCACGGCGGCCGAGATCCTGGCAGTGCCAGCAGAAACCTTTCCAACGAAGTAACATTTTCCAGCTGCGCTGCGTGCAAGCTCTGGGCGCAGCGGCCCAGGTGGAGGGAGTGGAGGGAGGGAGGTCGGTGTGCGGAGGCCTTGCAACTCTCCCTGCCTTGCCAGGTTGTAGGTGGAGCCGAGCGCCTGGCGGCAGCTCCTGCGGACAGCATGGCCCCGGCAACCCCATAGGAGCCCCAAGGTGGCTGAGCCGCGAAGTTCGTGGGGGCTTTTGGGTTTTAGGCCCATGCTGTGGGACCGGCATCCACAGCTCGTGGGGGGCGTTGCTGCCCTAGCTTTTGGTATAAATTTAGGAGGCATCAGCTTGCTGTCTGGCCTCTATGAGGTGGTTTAGGGGCTCTGCCTGGGCTTGGCTGGATTTGAGAGATGTGATAGGAGATGCCGAGCCCGGAGCTGCCAGCCAGGGGGCCTGGGCACAGCAGAGCAACTTCGTGGAGTAGGCAGTATAAGAACTGCATTGAGAGTGAGGTGAGCTGTGCAAAGGTGGGGGCTAGAAAGCTGCAAGGGGAGCAGGGAGGACCACATCCCTAGGAGTCAGTGAGGGGAGGGAGGTTGAGCAGTCTGGTCTAAGAGGAGGCATTAAGTTGGAATCTCAGATGCCTTGAATCTCAGGAGGCTTTGGGACCAGTGAAAGAGCTGGAGGGTGGGAACTGGGGATGCCCTTGGGGCAGCAGCTGGGGGCCTCTTCCCAGCCACACCAGACTCCTGGGTGGATTTGAGCTTAGCCCAGTGGCCACCTGCCATGGATGCTGGGATCAGCGAGAGACCAGCAGTGGGGCTGGTGGCAGCCTGGAAGAAGATTCTGGACCGCAGGGCAAAAGGCCTGCCTCTCAAGAACAAGGAGACCAGATGGAAGAGAGATGGGGTCTCCACTGAGGCTAACAATCCAGGGAGGGGGTGGGAACCCCCGGTGGCCTGGCTGAGGCCAGACAGTCCAGGGGGGCCTTCTTTGCCTGCAGGGCCCTCTGTGCCTATGTGGTGCACAGGAACGTGACGTGCATCCTGCAGGATGGAGCTGAGCGCTACGTGAAGGCCGAGTACCGGCAGTGCGGGTGGGGCCCCAAGTGTCCCAGGACAGTCATGTGAGTGTGCCTCCACCCCACCTACTTGCGACCCCCGACATAAACCCCAGTTCTGCTAAGTGGGTCAAGGGAGAAGCCAGGTCCCAGGGCTTAGACCAGACAGGAGCTGCATGTTGTCACACACAGGTGTGATGTGTAAGCCTGGAGAAGTTCAAGGGTGTGTCTGGAAACAGACCTCTTAGCTCCAGTGTGTCAGCAGGTGAATGTGGATGCAGTGGACCATGGAGGGAAGAGTCCCCGGTGAGCCCTGCCCGCACTCCTCAGCCTGCCCTGCCTCGTTCTAGATTCGAGCTGCCTTCCTGTCAGCCTCTATGGGCAGTGCCCTGTCCCTGAAGTAGCCTAAAGGGCTCACAGGAGCCAGGAGTGGCCGCCACAAGAGGGCAGTGCGGGGAGCTGCCGCCCCCAGCTCCAGGGCAGGACCCATCCCCACCTACCCGGAGGGACAGCAGGGAGGGGTTGAGAGTTTACTGGGTCTCGGAGGTGCCAGTGAAACCAGTGGAATTCCTTAGGGCAGCATGAGCTAAGGAGGTCCAGGTGGCCTTGGGAGCATTGGGGCTCAGCCCCTGCTCACTTCTTAAGTAAATAGGGTGGGGTGGGCCTTCTACCTGCATTCTCCCTTCACACAGCTCTAAGCCCCAGGAGGGCTTTCTCCCACCCACCACGCCCTGTTGCCTTAACCACAGCAAAAGGACAGTCGTGGGAGGGAGACATCCAGACCCGGGGTGAGTGCTAGAGGGGAGCCTTGAATGCCTCAGCCCACAGGTGCATGAACCTGCCCTTTGCCCTCCCCGGCCCAGGTACCACACCGTGCTGAGACCCAGGTACAAGGTTGGCTACAAGACAGTGACAGAGCTCACCTGGCGCTGCTGTCCTGGCCTCGCCGGAGAAGGCTGCCCTGAGCACCTCACGGAGCATGGGGCCGCCCCGCCCCAGGTGGAGCCTGAGCCCCAGGTTCCCTCAGGACAGCTGGGCTCAGGTCCCCAGCCCTCTCCTTACAGCAGAGCAGCCCCCAGCCCCCAAGGTGAGTCTACCTGTTGAGAGCCTTGGGTTCACTGGAGAAGGCAGGGGTCTGACCCAGAGAGGGGGTCTGGCAAGGCTTGGGGGAGGATCCCTTTCATACTGGGCATGAGGGTGGCCTCCAGGACCCCACTCTGCTCCTGCTGCAAAGCTGAGGGCGCTCTGCCCAGCAGGAAGCTGGATATAGAACAGGAAGTCAAGTGGCAGGCTGAGGCCAGGCCAGTGAGACCCTGGGGTTCCCTCCTCCTCCCCTTTTCCAGGAAGGAAAAGCCCAGGACTGTTTGGTGAGCGGCTAGAACGCCTGGAGGGTGACGTTCAGCGCCTGGCCCAAGCCTACAGTACCCTCAGCGGCCTAGTGGCCAGCCAAGAGGACCCCAACAGGACGACTGGTGGCCCCAGGGCTCCTGCGGCCCCTGCAGGCTTTGGGGACATCCCTGAGGGGCTTGTGGATCCAGGAGACAGAGCCGGAGGACCGCTGACACCTCCACTGGGAGAGATCCTGAACAAGGTGACAGAGGTGAGCAACACGCTGCAGACCAAAGTGCAGCTGCTGGATGAGGTGCACGGGCTGGCCCTCGGCCACGAGGCCCACCTGCAGCGGCTGCGGGATGCTCCGCCGTCCCCGCTCACTTCCCTGGCTCTGCTGGAGGAGTACGTGGACCGGAGGCTGCAGCGGCTCTGGGGGAGCCTGCTGGACGGCTTCGAGCAGAAGCTGCAAGGCGTCCAGGGTGAGTGTGACCTGCGGGTGCAGGAGGTGCAGCGGCAGTGTGAACAGGGCCAGGCTGCCAGCAGGAGGCTGCACCAGCGCCTCGATGGCCGGGAGCTGGCCCTGCGCCGTGAGCTGTCACAGCTGGGCACCCGGCTACAGGGCCTGAGCATGGCCAGCGGGGGCAGCTGCTGCGGCCAGCTGGCCTTGATCAGTGCCCGTGTGGACAGCCTTGAGAGGAACCTGCAGACAGTAGCCGCGACCCAGAGGAACCCGGGCGTCCCAGCTGGGGACGAGCTCACCAGACTCTCTGCTGCCATGCTTGAGGGAGGAATGGATGGGCTGCTCGAGGGTCTGGAGTCCCTCAACGGCACAGAGAATGGAGCGAGGAGCTGCTGCCTGAGGATGGAGATGGGGGGCTGGGGAGTGGGGGGCTTTGCAACCGTGCTGGAAGAGCGTGTACAGAGCCTGGAAGAGCGCCTGGCAACACTGGCCAGTGAGCTGAGCCACAACAGTGCGCCGCCGGGCAGGTCGGCACGGCCCCTCGTGCAAACAGAGCTGGCTGTGCTGGAACAACGGCTGGTTTCCCTGGAGACGTCGTGCACGCCCAGTACTACCTCTGCCATCCTGGACAACCTTGTGGCGGAGGTGAAGGCCTGGCAGAGCCAGAGCAAGGCCCTGCTCCACCAGGTGGCCAGCCACGCCGCCCTGCTCCAGCAGCTCAATGGCACTGTGGCCGAGGTCCAGGGGCAGCTGGCAGAGGGCACGGGCAGCTCCCTCCAAGGTGAGATCACTCTACTCAAGGTCAATCTGAACTCGGTGAGCAAATCGCTCACGGGCCTCAGTGACTCCGTCAGCCAGTACTCTGATGCCTTCCTGGCTGCCAACACATCCCTGGACGAGAGGGAACGCAAGGTGGAAGCTGAAGTCCACGCCATCCAGGAGCAGGTCAGCAGCCAAGGCTCGAGGCTTCGGGCTGGGCACAAGCAGGTCCTGACCCTGCGGGGGGAGCTCGAGCAACTCAAGGCTGGTGTGGCCAGCATGGCCGGCAGGCTGAGCCGCTGCCAGGATACAGCCCAGGAACTCCAGCATGCAGTGGGCCACTTTGACCAGCGGGTGGCACAGGTGGAAGGTGCGTGTGGGAGGCTGGGCTTGCTGGCTGCAGGCCTGGACAGCTTGCCCACCAAGCCCCTGGGATCTAGGGAAGGCCTATGGGGCCACATGGACCAGCTAAACCGCACACTGGCCCAGCACACGCAGGACATTGCCCGCCTCCGGGATGACCTGCTGAACTGCCGGGCCCAGCTGGCTGAGCAGGCCCGGCTCGTGCATGCTCACTAGGCAGGCTGGACAGGATCCCAGCCCTGGGGCCGTCACCACAGAGCCCAGACCTAGCCAACGGCACCTTTCAGCCTGACCTACCTTGATACCCATTTGGAGACCACTAGAGGAGTGGTCTTGATCTAGCTCCACCTGATTGTCCCAGCCGACAAGCTCCATGCTCAGTACTACACAGACTGGACAATTCAGGGTCATGGTTGATGCAAGGACATCATGCCTGAAGGCCAGGGTGGCACTCGCGTCCCATGGTCTGCAGATTGCTCTTCTGTGGACAGCTGGAACAGGCAGGGGGTGGAAAGACCTACAGGCTCTCCCTTTGCCCGAAATAGTCCTGAGCCCTTGGAGGCTTCTGGTCCTTGTCCCCCTGGCTTTTGTGTCCAGGCATCCGGGCTCGAAGTCTGCGGGAAGGTGCTACCCCGGGAGCTGTCCCCACCCCTGGCAGCGTCACCGGTGTCGTTTATGAATCGAGGACCAGAAACTTCTGGATCCCCACACCGCTTCCAGGACAGAACAGAAGCACAACGACTCACTGAGAGTTCGCTTTATTCCTTTTGGCCCTCCCTTGAGGGGAGGGCCTAGGCAGCTGTAGAATCCCAGAGGAAAGACTTGGACTCAGGCCGTCTGGTTCGAGACCCCTCCCCACTTTATCCTTCCCCCAAGATGTTTCCAAGGTGCTCTGGGACCCACCAGGGTTCTCTCCCTGGAGAGCAACGCTAATCTGTCCCAGGCCTGAAAGAGGCCACAGCTGGAGGGAAGGGGGCACAGGCCTGGCTTTTAAGGCCCTTGGGAAACTCCAGCCCTGCCAGGATGTTGACAAAGTGGCAAGGAATTCAGGTACAAAGCCATCACGGGACACTTGGAAAACCGCTCCTCAGGCCTGTGCAGTGCCCAGACCGATGCCCGTCTCGGCAGAGTCCCCGCCTCCGTGCCCCCTCAGCAGCCCCTGTGCTGTTTGCAGGGCCGTGAGGACCTGGCTTCTGGACGCTGCGTATTCTGCCCTCCACCTGGGAACTGTTGCGGGGGAGCCGGTTCTGGATTAAAGCTTTTAGCCAGTCTGAAGCTACTTTCTTCCCCCAAAACAGCGGGAGGGAAGGCACCGGGGTGGCAGCTCTGCCCCTCCCAGCTTCTCCTGAGTGAGCTCATGCTGCCAGCCTGCCCTGCTGGGCCCAGGGAAGAACAGCCAGGAAACGCCCACCTGCGTGGGGTTTGGGCCGTCCCCAGGGAAGGTGTCAGAAAAGCCGCAGTGACTGGGTGGGGGCTGGGGAACGGGAGCCCTGTTCCCTTAGCCCTTACGTGGGCCCTGACTCCCTGAGGTCTCAGGGGCAGTGGAGCATCCAGGATTGAGGTGGCAAAACCATGCACCCGTGGCAGGTGGTGATGCCTGGCTCAAGAGCCACGGGCCCGGGCCAGGTAAGAGTGTGGTTTCGGAGAGAACAGTCTTGGAAGGGGGGGGGGGGTGGCAGGACAGAGTTCTCTCCAGAAGCTACTCAGCTATCCACACTCCTGCAGCTGCCAACCCTTCCGTCTGCGCAGGGGCTGAAGCCTCGGTGGGGCCTCCCTCTTCACTCCCTCCTGTCAGTTGAGGCAAGACCCTGGGGTGACAGGGACATGCTGAGACCTGGAGCAGCTGATGGGGAGAAGAGGGGTCAGCCAACCAACCTGCAGCCCCCCACCTGCTTGGTTGGGGTTGGCGCTGTGGCACCCAGAGCAGACTCAGGCCAGGGCGTTAAAGTCCACAGCAGGCAGTGGCTCCCGCCAGTAGCAGAAGCTGCTAAATTCAGGGTGGGTCAGGTCTGTGCTGGGGCCCCGGGCCACAGGGGGGAAGAGAAGTTCCACCGCCTCGCTGAGCCGCTGGTACCTGTGGGCAGAATGGGCTGGCCCTGAGAGCTGAGCCGCCACCAGACCAGGCCTCCGCCCCATCCCACCCGGGAGCCCTGGGCAAGGGCCAGACCCCTAGGAGGAGAGGGGGAAACTGGGATGCAGGGAGAGGCCTGCCCGTGGGACCCCAGGCAGGGTTTGTTCTCACGTGGATTTGTGGTTTTTCAGCAGCTCCTGGCTGAGCTCTCCCCTGGGGTTAACTGTGAAGATGCGCGCTTCAGGCAGGCCCACCTGGCGGTAGGCCACGACGTCCTGTGGGGGACAGGTGGGGCCCATGGGACAGAGGCAGGGACCGCGGAGGAGGCGGCGGCTGTGTCTGCAGGAGGGACACACTCACGTTGGGCCTGTTCCCAAAGGCAGCATAGAAGGGCTGACCGTGGGGCAGAAACAACTGCTGGATGTCACTCAGGCAGGCTATCTTGAACACCTCCGGCTTCTTCTCAATCACCTCCCTGGGGGGCGGGGCCACGGCCAGGGCAGGGGACCATGGAGGGGTAGAAATGGAAGGGATGGCAGTGGTGGGTGACAGGGACTCTGGCCCAGCCCCTGCTGCCACCCAGGAGCTCATAGTGGCTGGGGCTGGGCTGGCACCAGGGCTGCCCCCTTCCCAAGGGGTACTGTACGTGTACTGAGTCACGAAGGTTACCTGTGGAGGGCGGAGAAGAGGCTGCTGGGAGACAGCAGTATGGGGCCCTTGGGGAGGCCACAGCCCCTCTCGCTCACCCACTGCAGGTACCCCTTGGTGAGGTCAGCCATGCCGATGGCCCGCGCTGAGCAATACAGGAACTTGTACCCGTTTCTAGGGGGCGGGGTAGGATGGGGAGGCATGAGTCATCAGAAGCCAGCTGTCCCCAGCAGTGAGCCCAAGCTTTGGGCCCCCAGCTTTCAAGCCCAGAGACTTCACAGGGTGCAGACTTGGGGAAAGCGGCTGGTTCAGGCCTGAGAGAGGTCCCTCCATGGCTGTCCCAGCTAGGAGGAGCACGAGCAGTCCCAAGGCCAGGAGGGGCAGGATGGGCCCTCTCCCCGGGCCCAGCAGAAAGACTCCCACTCTGGAATGTGGCCCGGGGATGAGTGGTCCTCAGCTCTGTGCTCCAGGCGTCTCCCCAGGCTGCTTCCCTTGTGGGTCTTGCTGGTCCCCAAGCCTCACTTCCCAGGTCAGAGGCCAGGGTGCCCTAAGGCATCCTCCCTTCTTCCTTCCCTCCCTCCCTCCCTCGAGCTGGAGGCCAGGCCCCAGCCAGCACTCACAGGTGGATTTTGTGGTAGAGACTGGTGATGCCCTGGTGAGTCCAGTCTTTGCCCAGCTGGGGCAGAATGTGGCCCAGAGCATCGGACCTGCAGCCAGAGACGAAGGGTCACTATGGGGCAGGCCCACCATGACCCACCAGGAAGGGAGGGGCTCCCACACTGTCTCCCCGACAGAGACACCACCCCCCCAGCCCGGAGGGAAGCAAGCCCCCAGGCCCTGGGCCAGCTGAACCTCACTTGGTGATGGTGCCGTCGATGTCAGAGATGACCACCTTGTCGTCCCATTTCCACAGGTAGATGGTGGCCTTGCAGCGGCAGGTGCCCTGGTACTGAGTGGTCACACTGAAGACCACATCATTGGCACCTTCTTGCAGGTTCAGGCGCCGCTGGGGCCAGGCAAAGGGAGGGCAGGGGGGTTGTGACTTGTCACAGCCAGGTGTTGCCCACCCAAAACTGGCCTGCAGTTCCCACAAGCCTCTCGTTATCTCTCCAGTCTTCCAGTCAGCCCAAACCTCCCTTCACTCCCCTTTGAAATAAAACAAAGCTGCCATAGGGGAAACCCCACCCAGGTTTTTAAGTCAGCCCGAAGGCCACGGCTGCTCTTTTCATGGAGACAGGCCCAATCGATAGAGAAGGCCCCACGGGGTTCTCACAAGGAAGCCCCTGCCTGGGGGTAGGGCGCCTCACACCCCACACAGAGAGACCTAGCCCAGCCCTGGTCCATAGACAAGACTGGGGCAGTGCTGCACCAAAGCGGGTGTGAGTCCCAGGGCACCAGGCAAGTGGCCATTGTTCTGTGATGGGCTGGGCAGTCCCTGCCGGATGCCTCCCTGACCAGAGCCACATTCGAGAAGAAAACATTGTTACAAGAGCTCAGGGAACACATGGCTGGGGGGCCGGGGGTTGCCAAAGCCCAAGAGGCTTTCCGGTGGCATTTGATTCCCTGTTTGTGGCCTCCAAGGGCCAGCTGGCTTACTGTAGGTAGATGCTATAGGAGGAAGTAAGAGAAGCCTTCCCCAGGGCAGAGAAATGGGCTGCAGTGAGAAGCGAGCCTCCTCCCCCTGGGGGTATCCCAGTGGAGGGAGGCCAGGGCAATGGATCCCGGCTTACGGTGAGCATGCGGCCCTGTGGAGCCGTTTCTCAGCTGAGCCCTGCAGATGGAATTCATGCGGGCCCGCTCCCTACACACACGCTAAGCTACGTGTGCACACATACGATCTGATCGGAAGAGAGGCGCAGGGACTTCTTGTAGGTGGGGATGTAGGCAGGAGTCCTGGGTGGAGGGGAGGGGACCTCGAGGATCACAGGGCTGTCTGGGCCATCGTCATCGCTGCTGGGGACTCCAGTCTTCTCCCTGTGGACACACTGGCTCTCAGGGCCTTCACACTGGCCCACGTCGTGAGGCGCCTGGCCCTGTCTCTCTAGAGGCCACCCCTCCCTCCAGGTACCTCCCAGGTCATGTGGCAACAGACACACAGGTGTTGGCTGGCAGTTTCTACCCAAGCAGGTGACAACAGAGCTGGAGCCAAGACCCAGGGCTGCCAGCCCTGAGTGCACCTCCATAGCCAGGATGCCAGGCCCTGTCCTGAGCTGATTCCCAGAGATACCTAGAAGTGCATCTTAGGGCTTAGTCCTAGCCCCACCTGCTTCAGCTTCAGTCTACTCAGCCTTGGTCACCCTCTACCCACCCTCAGGTGGCTGGATCACTTCAGAGGTGAGAAAAGGAAGGGAAGTCAGTCCCCTCCTCCCAACCCAGGGCTGGCGGGGAGAGAGGCCTTGCCCTCCATCATATAGCAGCCCTGTGCCTAGGCCAGGAGTCTCAGCACCTGTTCTAGCTGTGGCATTTCCTGTTAGTGGCTAAGGGACACTTGATGTATCTCTAGGTCTTAGTTTTCCCATCTGTGAAGTGGGGGCATTTCTCAGGAGAACGAAAGGGTCTAGACATGCTTGGGGAGTGATGGGAACCATGGTTGGGGAAGGGGTGCTGGCCCCAACCCCATCTCTTCAACCCCAGGGCAATCTTCCCCAGCATCCTCTGCGACCAGGATGTTCAACTCACCCCTGCTGCTCCTTGCCTGTGGGTCTCTCCCTCTGGGCACTGGGCTGTGGGGAGAACATCCATCCAGTGAAGCCTGCCTCCTGCCCCGTGCAGGCCCCACCCGTGACCATGACTGTGACCACCTACCTCCTCGGCCGGGAAGTCCCTGCGTCGCCAGGAAAACCACCATCGCCCCCCCTTGCGAGGCATCTTCTCCTTCTCCAGCTTGTCCACGGTGCTCTGTGGGCAGGTGAAGGCCATGGCATTTTGTCCTGTGCCCCACACGTCTATACTACGCTGCCTCCAGGGTGTAGGAGGAGGGCCTGAGCCACAAGTCTGGACCAAGCCTAGAGCAAGGTGCAGTCAACGTCTGGGTGCTGAGGAGGCCTCTCTCCTGGGATTCCAAGTCGTTACTCATGGGGCCATGCACAGGAGACCGAGAGCCTTTCCTGTCCCCTAACCTTGACCTTTGGCTCTAGGCCAGCCTCAGCCCTGGCCCCCAAGTCTTGAGTCTATCCCTCTACTAGAGTAGGACTGAAGCTCAAGACAGGGCTTTTGGAGTTTCATAAGATCTGATATTCAGGATCTGCATGATGCTACCAAGTGGCAGCAGGAGGGACAGGCTACAGCCAGGGTGCCCCTCAACTGCCAACACTACTACATGGGTCTTCCCAAAGTCAGTCCTACTCTAGGCATAGCCTGCTGCTCTCTGTGTTCCCATCACTGGTTGCGTCCATGCGATCTTGTGAAAAGTGCTGATTGGATCTGTGCTAGGTAACCCTGAGGAAAGCCCAGACCAAGGCTTATCTGGGAGACACAGAATGGGGAACCTGGGTCAGGAGGATGAGGGCTCAGGGTGATTATCCAGGTGCCCACCTGAGCTGGGAACAGGCCTTGGAGGCTGTCTGGGTCAACCCAACAGGGCAGTGGCCCTCTTCCTTCCCATAAGACAACATCCCAGAGCCAGCCTGGGGGTGGAGCTGAGCATCTTCAAATGTAGGCACCACCTATCAGCAGTTGAGTAAGCCTAAACTAGCAAGAACTGACCCTGGTCTGTACCCAGAGGGGCAGAAGGTTGAGGGTGGCACAGGCTGGCCCTGCCCAGGAGCACACATCCTCCAAGGGTGAGGGCGGGTATCCTAGGAAGGGTGAAGAGGCTGGGTCCCTCCCACATCTGGGCATTTCCACATGCTTTATCCAGCCCAGATCCATCCTCTAACCTCTGCCCCCAACACCGCCCCTCTACTCTGTTGCAGGCTCTCAGCACACCTGGCCATCTCTTCTTCCTTCCCAGGAAGGTGGGGACAGTTTTTGTTTAGTTCATGACTGTTCACAACCTGGCACAGCACACAGTAGGGACTCAAGTGTGTGCTCCTAGGAGCAGCAAGCACCCCACAGCCTGGCCTGGAGGAGGAGTCTTAGGGGAAGGGTGGAGTTTCCATCTCCTAAGCCCCTTGGTTCACATCTAAAAGCCTCCTGTTGAAGGCCTGTCCCTGTTGAGGCCTCTGTTGAATGTTTACCCCCTCTGAATTGTCCAGAGTTCCTTTGAAGTAAAATCCCAATCGAATAGTACCAGCCATGGCCAGGGTACTAGGGAGGGGCAGGGCCTCCTTTCCACAGGCGGACCTCCCCCCCCCCGGCCCCTCTCTGTCCACCCTCCACTTTCCTGCCAAGGGCCTCCAGGTGCAGGGGTGATGGCCACTTCCCCCAGCCCAACAGTGTTCTGTTACCTTGGGCAAGTTCTTCTGGAAGGCTTGCAGGGAGAGGATCATGGGGGCAGCCACAGCCCAGTTATAGTACCTGCAGGCACAAAAGGCAGCAGCTGTAGTTCAGGGGCACGGGCGTGGGCCACTCTCCCACCCCCAGGAGCCCCAGCCCGGCACTCACTTCTCATTGACTTTCACCACCAGGTTCGGGTCATCCAGGAGCCCAGGTTTTGTGATGAGGTCCTGGTAGGAGACGAGGTGCTGGTTGAACTTCTCTGGGTACGCAGGAAGAAAGGGAGGGGTGAGCCTGGTGCAGACCACATGACCCCCAGTCCCCATGGGACTCCTGGTCCCCACACTCTGCCACAGAGCTCCAGATTGTTCTACTGATGTAGCAGGGCGCCTCCCTGCCTGTGGTGGTTGGGTTTGCTCCCACCCCAGGATTTGCAGGGTAAGTTACAGCTTAAGCACTGGCTTTCTGGGAACTGGGGAATGCTCACTCAGCTCAGGGGTCTTTCCTGCCCTCCCCCATCTCTTGGGCCCAGCGTCAGTCCTCAGAGCGGTTCAGGCCAGGCTGGAACCTACCTGGGGAGATGTCGCGGCTGTCTGCCAGTCCACCACAGAGTGATAGTGCTATGGTGTCCACCGTGTCTACACTGGGTTCTGGTCCAGGTTCGGGGTTGGGCTCCCTCGGGAGCTTCTGGCTGCTGGGTTCACTCCACCTCCTGGGCCCCAGCCCATGGTCACTTGGGGCAGAAGGGTCAACAGTGACATGAATACAAGGCGGGTGAGAGGCAGGGCCCCTCTTCCCAGGCCTTGGCCCCCACGCCCTGACCAAGACACCCAGGCACCTCTTGGGGAAGTAAAGGGCTGCATCCTCAGAGTCCAGGGAAGGCAGGTGGTCCAGGTAGATGTCGCTGGGGCCCAGGTGCTGGCTTTTCTTCAGGGAACCTGCGGTGGGGGGAGGGACACCTGTAGACCTAGCCCGTGCCCCCTGCCTTTGAACATTCTGCGGTGATAGGAATGCCTTACATTTGCACTGCCCAGTAAGGTAGCTGGCAGCCACACGTGGCTATCAAGCACATTAAAATGGGGTTAGTATAACAGAGAAATGGGATTTTAAATTGTGCTTAATTTTTAAAATTGTTCCGTTACTTATTTGGGAGACAGAGAGACAGACAGATTTTCTATGCAAATACCCACAATGACTACAGCTGGGCCAGACCAAAGCCAGGAGCTTGGAATTTAATCCAGGTCTCCCACATGGGTGGCAGGGACCCAAGTACTTGAGCCATCACCTGATGTACCCCAGGGTTCTCAAACCCACGCACTCCCATATGGGATGCAGGTGTCCCAAGCCACATCGTTTAACTAACGCAGCTTTTAAAAGCTACTCTGGGCCAGCAGACACTGATTTCGACAGTGCGGCTCCCAAGCCTCCCCCTTACTCTTAGATAAGCCCAGCCTGTGTGTCAGGATGGATCCAGCTCTGCTTGTCTCCCCGACTTCCTCCCCAGCCTCTCCCCTTCCTCAACAGCTCCAGACACAGCCACTGCCCTCAGTTCCTGGACACGAAACCTCTCCCGCAGTAGCACCCTGCACATGGAAGTCTCTCCCCGTGCTCCTCAGGAGGCTGATCTGCCTCACTCTTCACTCCAGCATCTCCTGCTCAGACAGGCCTTCCCGAACCACGTGATTCAAACAGCCATCTTCAGCTGACAGCTCTGTCCCGCACTGGTCCTGCCCAGTCTTGGTAATGCATGCATCATGTCTCCCCCACTGGACCGGGAGCCCCATAAGGCCTGCTACCAAGTACCTGGCACATAGTAGGTGCTGAAAACAAACCTGGAGTCCTGCAGCCCACCCAGGGATCCCAGCCATCACTCACCTTTCCCCCTGGAGCATCCCTCTGGTGGCCTGGGGGCAGGCGGCCTCTCCAGGGTCGCCCAGCTCCAGGACTTCGAGGTAGGAGGGAGGCCGGCATCCCTGAAGCTCTGAGTCTCGCTTTTCTCACTCTCTGGGGTGGGGAGAGGGGGACCCACCGCTGTCCCCCTCCAGTGGGACTGCACATCAGACTGAAGCAAGTCAGCACGGACCCCTGCTTGCAGGACTGGGGGTCCTGACGGGTCCACACCAGGCACACAGGAAGAGGAGGGGCTGGGTCCTCCCTGAGGAGAAGCTGCCCCCGCGCTGCCTTCCGGGACCGCCGAAGACTCGGGCCGCTCGGCTTTGGCCACCTGCAGTCAAAGACGCGTGGGCAGGTATGGGGCCAGCCGTTAACACCCCACACAGCTCGGGGGACATGGCCCCAGTCTGTCACTCCAGCCATAACCCGGGCAGGCCACAGACCCACCACAAGGCAGGGATGGGGGGTTAACGTGGGGGAACTCACCTGCGGCAGACTCCCCCAGGCCCACTGCATGTGGGACTCGGCTCGCAGGGGACTGGGCTCCAGGGCCCGGAGCTCCAGCTCTGAGTCACTCTTAGGGGACACGAGCCCATCTGGTGTGAGGCTGCAGGAAACAAGACTCAGACACCACCACGTCAGGTTGCCACCCCCGCTGCCCACCTGGCTCAGGAAAAGAGAGGTGGACTGCACATTATTTATGCCTATGTCGTACCCAGGCCGTGTAAAGACATGCAGATACATAGACAGCACACCAGGGCTTAAAGAACACTACAAACCAATAACAAGAAAGCAGTCCAGTGAGGAGGGGGGCGGGGCAAGGTTATGACTGATCCCAGAACTGGGTCTCCACCTGGGGTGGGGGAAAGTTCTGGAACCCCACGGTGGTGATGGCTGCAACCATCGTGAACATACTTACTTAATGCCACTGGATTCATTCCAATGGTGAATTTTACGTTATGTATATTTGACCACAATCAAGGGGGAGAAAAGCAGACTTGAACAGAGAAATACAGATGGCCCAGGAACAGGTGAAATGAGCTCTGTGTCACTCATCATCAGAACAATGTAAGTTGAGACCCGAGGCCCCGCTGCCGCCTGCCAGGGCCCTCACCTGGCCTGCGGGGCCCACTCGCCGTCCGAATAGGGGTAGAAGTCTCTGGGCTGCGGTGAGGACGCCCCTTCTGACGGGACACTGTTGAAGGGCACAGGGCAGGGCTCACAGGCGGGGCTGGGCCCTGGCGCGGGAGCCGTCGGACTTGGGGAGATGAAGCAACAAGAGCATGGAGAGGTCAAGGCCCTTGCCCGGGGTCAGAGGAAACAGTGCCTGAAGCCCGGGGGGCTCCCCACACCCCTGGCCCCCACCTGGTCCCTACACACCCTGCAGGCTCCGGCCTGGGCTTCGCCAGCAGAGCCAACTCCCTCTCGGCGCCAGCCTCGGCTTCCTCCGAGCTGGAATCCGTCGCCCCGGCATCCTCCCTCCGACGGGCTTTCTTCTTGCGCCGCTTCCTCCTCCGTCCCACAGAGGCCGTGCCCGTGCCCGCCGCCAGGGGGCCCTCGGCTGTGCGCAGCTGGGAGTCCCAGCCAGGCAGGGCCCCCCAGGGGAGGGGCGAGGTGCACAGGCGGGGAGGCACATCTTCCTATGGAGCAAGTGGAGGAGGTGGGGCAGAGCTGAGGGGCTGGGGCCGGAGGCTGGCCCACCACCCAGTCAACCTGAGCCTTGCCTGGGCCCCAGGCCCTGCTGGGGCTCCTTGAGAGGAAAGGAGACATGGAGTCCAGAGGTGGCAGCCGCTGATGGCCACAGGGTTCCCAGGAGCCACAGACACCCTCACAGACCAGGCAGAGACCTGGGCTTTAGCCTCTCATCTCCACTCAGGAGATACCTGCTTCTCCCTTAAGACTCAGCCAGAGGCTGGCGCCGCGGCTCACTAGGCTAATCCTCCACCTAGCGGCGCTGGCACACCAGGTTCTAGTCCCGGTCGGGGCGCCGGATTCTGTCCCGGTTGCCCCTCTTCCAGGCCAGCTCTTTGCTGTGGCCCGGGAGTGCAGTGGAGGATGGCCCAGGTGCTTGGGCCCTGTACCCCATGGGAGACCAGGAGAAGCACCTGGCTCCTGCCTTCGGATCAGCGCAGTGCGCCAGCCATTGGATGGTGAACCAACGGCAAAGGAAGACCTTTCTCTCTGTCTCTCTCTCTCACTATCCACTCTGCCTGTAAAAAAGAAAAAAAAAAGAAAAAAAAGAAAAAGACTCAGCCAGCCACCTCCTCCAGGAAGTTGTCCCTGACTATTCCCCGCCCCAGTTCCAACCCCCTTCACTGCAATGACCAGAGTCCCATCATCTGTTGTTTACAAGTCTGTCTCCTAGACTAGTCCAGAACATTCCTTAAAGCAGGGATCACCCATCAACCGAGTCCACCGCACAGCGTCCAGCATACATACAAATAAACCATTTTGTCACATTCAGATGGTTTAAACGGCTCTGTTGGCCGGGGCTGGACCCTGTCTGCCTTCTGCAAACAGGGCTCTCTTCACCGCCCACCCACACACTTCTGTGTTCCAGCTGCGCGGAACTGACGGCAGGCCCAGAACAAGGCAGGCCTTATGTTCTCCAGCCCCCTGGCCGTCCCGCAGCTCCCCCGCCTCCTCTCCAAGCAGCTCGGGCAAGGCCTCCTGGTCATCAGGTGTCCCCTCTTCTGCGAACCCTGCTCCTACTTCCCAGGAAGGGCAGTCTGCCTGCACCCTGGCCCCTTCCTCTGGGCCCCAGCAGCACATCACAAGGGTCCCGCCTGTACCAGACCCATGCTGATGGGCGCAAAGAGGAGGGGGATGGTGACAAATCCAGAGAGGGCCCCAGTGAGGGGATGGGGCAGATGTTGGCAAGGATGGCCACACTCACCTCATCACTGTCCAGTTCCTGGACGAAGAAGGCCTCCCCACTGTCCCCCAGCTTCATGTGCAAGTCCACGGGCTCCCCATTGATCTCGATGTCCACCTGCAATGGTAACTGGTAGGCCTTTCACCCATGCTCCGGGCCACTGGGCTTCTCGCTGTCCGGAGCACTGGGTTTCCTGGACCCTGCTGTGCCTGGCTGCTGTTGATTGCTTCTTGTCCATGTCCCTCTCTTTCCCACAGCTCACAAGAACAGGGACGTGACCTGTCTGCCATCACTGAGCCCCAGCCCCCAGGGGTTGACTGTATGAACAATGGTGAGAATTACTACTTACTGGGCACTTTGGCTGGTGTTTTATAGAGATCATCTGGTTTAATCTTTACAACAACCCCGTGGAGTAGTTCCTGTCATTTACAGATGAAGAAACTGAGGCTTGGTGGGCGGGGTCATTTGAGAGGAAGTGGCCTCACAGCCAATGAGTCTTTGAATCTGGAAGGTCCAAATCCACAACCCAAACTTTTAACCTCCTAGATCTGTCTTCTCCAGTTACACCTGCCTATCAGGATTCTAGAAAGTTCTCTGTCGCTTTAATGTGAAGGGGATTCAGGCCCAGGAAACCTTGAGTCACAGCAGACTGAGTGGAGGGACAAGGACTAGCCTTTGAGCGCCACCCTCATACCTGGTCCTGGGACAGGACATACCTGGTCCTGTGTATGTCTTCCAAACCAGCCCACCACCACCACTACCACTTGGCAGGTAAGAGCACGCCCACAGGGCGGGTGAAGTGACTGGGCTCCATGACCAGGAATCCACAGGTAAGGTCTAAGGAAGCCTGAGCCAGGTCTGAGGGTCCCAGATCCATGCATTGCTTCCACGGGAAAAATGAGAGCCCTCCTGTACCCAAATTCCAACCAACCCCCAAACACCCAAGCAGGATAGGAGAGAGGAGAAGCTCATCAAGAGGACAGATCCGCACCACAGGGAGGCGCAGGTCCTCTCCGGGGGCTGCAGTGGCCACCCCAGGTTAAAAGTGCTCCCCAGGGCACTCACCACCTTCTCCCGGGACCGCAGCACCCCCAGCTTGCCGAAGCGCACGTGGAAGGGCGAGCACCGGAATGAGCCATCCACCTGCTTCACCACCAGCACGTCAATGCCGCCGCTCAGCGTGGCCGGGTTCAGGCCCCGGTACAGCTCCTTCACAGTCCCAAACACTGTTTCCGCCAGCTGCCCCACGAGGTTCATGGCTGGTGCTGGCAGGCAGAGGCAGTGCTGTGCACAGAGGTCGGCTCCAGCACCCTCTGTGCGGCGTCTCCTGCAGTCCGGCCACTCCTGCCCCCACTGACTCCTGTGTCCTGCCTCGGTGAGCCTCTGCACACACGGCAGGTGCCGTGGGTAGGGGGTGCACCCGCAGACGTGGGTCTAGCCCCAGTTTGCCCACCGGCCTGCCTCGGGAGCTTAGCACAGCTGCTGATCTCCACCTCTGTAAAACAAGGGCACGGAGTAAGACAACACCGGATCGCCGTGTGCCCCTAAATGCCGTGACTCATGATAATGACCACGGTGCTCCGTGGGCAGGGCTCACTCATCACAACAGCCCTGTGAGGCTGGCCGGGCAGGTGTCATTATGTCTGTTTACAGAGGAGCCAGCTGACGCGCAGAGAAGAGTGACTCGTCCAGGGTCTCACAACTAGCAAGGACAGGACCTGGGATTCAAGTTCAAGGCAGTGTGGTTCTCCCCCAGAGCCCTTGCTGTGAACCATCAGCATGGTCCCAACCCGGGAACGGAAAGGCTCGGCGATACGGGCCACTTCCTGACCAATCAGACCCAGGGCCCCCTGGATAATGGGCTACAGCCTTCTCTTCCCAGAAATTGGGGGGCAGAGGGTCTGTTTTCCACCTGAGAGATGGATTCAGCTGCCTGGCTGCCTCTTGGTCCTAGGAGTTGGAAAGGTCGTTTTTGGGGCCTGTGGCCTGCTTAGAGGGGATCAGAGGTGGGAGCACCCCAAGTATCTAAGGCTTTTCAGTGCCATTCCTGGAGTCAGATGCCCAAGGCAGGGGGTCCCAGCCATGAGGCTCAGCTCTCTGGTTGGAGGCCCACCCACAGCCTGATCCCCTGGGGGTCCAGGCCACAGTCCCAGCCCGCAGCTGCAGCTTTGGCTCAGCTGGTGTTATCATTTGGATATTAGTCTGGGTGTCCCCTAAAGATCCACGTGTTAGAGGCTGAGTTGCCAAAGCCTTAATGATCCTAAGAGGGTGGAAACTTAATCCAGTTAGGATATTTAGTGGTGGCCCCTGTGGGAAGGGATGGGATTGGATTAGGTTGTTGAGGTGGAGCTCCCGAATCAGATTGTGGAGGCTTAAGCAGGAGAGACAGGAGCACAGGTGCCGGCAAGAATGCCATCACCAGATGCCAAAACTATGGGACCACCCAACCTTGGACGGTGAACCTCCAAACCATGAACTGAAGTACACCTCCTTCCTAAGCAATGTGTCTTAGTTATTTTGTTGTAGTGACGGCAAGCTAATATGGCCAGCTAGGCCCTCAGACCCACACTCAGGCCCTACCCCCGGCCAGACTGGTCCCTCCAGTCTCCCACACCAACAGGGCTGGGCGAGGCAGAAGCAGGAGGTGGTGGCAGCCATGGAGAAAAGCCAGGGCTATAATGAGCTGTCCCCAAGCAGCCCTGCCACCCAGGCTGGTGACCTGCTACTCTGGCTGCTAGGACTCCAACCATCCCATCTCCACAGGGCACCTGTCTCTCTCAAACCCTGCACCAGAACCTCTGGAAGACAGCCTGCCCAGGAAGACCACTCCTGGAAGGAGCCAGGGTCAGGTGAGTTAGCAAAGCTAATAGGCCCTAGATGGAGGAGGGAGTATGAGTGATGTCCTTCAGTCCCATCCTATGGGCTTCTCCTACTCCAAGCCACGACCCCACGCCATGTCGCAGTTGTCCATAGAAGGTAATGTGGCCCACAGCCGCCTCTGCCCAGCCCTCTCTCACCTGGCATTGGAGATGCGGACCAGGCACCAGTTCCCCCTGGGGGGCTTGTTAGCAGTATACAAACTCAGAGCCAACCCAGACCTCCTGGGTCACCGTCTGTATTCGAACAGGATCCACAAGTGACTGCTGCACCCTCTGCGTCAGGGGAAGAACTGGAACGTGCTTGCAGTCCACAGCCTCTCTTGGGAGACAAGAATGACGAGGCCCAGACAGACACCATGGCTCGGGCAACCCTGATCCTCTGCCCTTCCTGGGTGGGCCACAAAGCAGTGGCTTCTTTCGGTCTGTGTCAGTGCTTCACAAATACAAGAGACAACTAGAATTGCTAAAGTGAAGTTGGGAGAGAATGTGGACTCTCCACGCCACTCAAATTCAGTAACTGTTTTATCTGCAAGACACCTCCTTATGTGCTAGGTAAAAGTTCCACTTTTCTTTTGTTTCTCACTGCCTAGCACCAAACTCTTCGTAGGTCCTGGGAGACGGACAGACTGACAAGGTTTGGAGGGCAGGGCTCTAGACCACTATGACCAAGGCAAGCAGAGAGGACTCCAGGAGAGTCCAGGAGAAAGCACAGGAGGGGTGGATTGGGGGTTGGGGGTAAAGGTCTGGCCAGCTGGAGGCCCAAGCCTGAGCTACGTGTCCTGCTGAGGACAAAAGTGGAGGGAGGGGGGTGGCAGGCTCAGCTGGCTCCAGCACAGGTTTTCAGCTTCAGCATTATTGCCATGTGGGGCCAGATGGTTCTTGGTTGGAGGTTTCAGGGAGGGGTGCTGTGCCTGACAGCATTGCCATGTCCTTGGCCTCTATACAGTAGACACCTGTCACACCTCTCTGCATCCCAAATTGTCTCTAGACACTGTTCCAAGTTTCCTGGCAGACAAGTGATCCAGCAAACAGAGCTGAACAGCAAAGAAGGCACCTGGCACCCGGTGCTCCGATCCACCATGTAGGATTCTCAGGCAAGGAGCTTGCTGGCCTCCGTGTCTCCTTCTATGAACCATGGCCTCCATTTCTGAGGCCTGTCTCAGCTGTAATGTCACTGGGGGTGTAGAAGCCTGTCCTCTCCCTGCTGTCCCCCACCCCAGCCTCACCAGTAGATGCCCCCAGGTCTGCCTGCTCAGCATACTAGGGGCCTTCCATGAACCCTGCCCTGGGCTCTGCCCTTCTGCCTATACCCACACCCAAGGGTACCTTCTTCTTCCTAGCACCTTGCTCTGCCTCCTTGGACAGGCATCCTCCCTGAGCAGTCAGGGGCCTGCTCTGCCTGGCTCCCCCATATCACCCTCCACCCCCACACAAACAAGTGTAACGTCAAAACCTTCCTCTTCCTCCCATCCCCACCCACCTTGTGCCTGGTCAGTTCCAAGCCCTCTCATTCCTACCTCTTCTCCCCTGCCTCCATTTCCTGCAGTCCCGGTCAAGGCCTTATTGCCAGATGCCCAGCTCCTGGAAGGCAGCAGGGCACTGTGGGGGAGAGCACAGACCTCAGGGTTCTAACCCCAGGATGCCACTTCACAGCCATGACCTTGGACAGGCCACTTCATCTCTCAGAGCCTCAATGTCCGCCTCAGAAGTGGGGGTAACACAGGCACATGTGAGTAACTCAGGTGTGCGATGAATGTGGTCACCCATTCTGACGATTGCAGCCGCTGCTCGGGGTCATGGCAGCCCCCTGGCATCTGGTGCATAGTTTAGACTTCTTAACTTGGCCTTCAAGGCCCTGCATGGGGACAGTGCCTTGCTCAAGCCTCAGACCCCAGGCCTTCCAGGGTAGTCTACAACTCCCCCACGGGGGAGCTGGGACAGGCTGCCCTGGGTCTGAGTCCTCAGCCCTCCCAGGCTCCCATGAGGGATGGGTGTGGCTCTCCATCTTGGACCAGAGCGGGCAGGAGAGGCTTCCATTGCCCTGGGTCAGAGAGAGCACCATCCCAGCTCCCCGGACTGACCGGCCCAGCCTCAGGTCAGGCAGGGGGAGGGTCAGACCCTGCTTAGCAACGGAGGCCCCTGGGTGTCCTCCCAGGTCACAGGGCCAAGACAAGCTGGGCCACCCCACCCCCCCGCAGGGGGGCGTCTCCTCTCCAGACCCCATGTTCTGGGTATCTAGGTGGTCAGCAGCCTTAGGCTGGGAGAAGGACACAAGGGGGCCGGCCCCTCCAGCCCTGCATTCCCCGTGGGATGACCGCTGGTGGACTCAGGCTAGCAAGCAGAAATGAAGTTGGGGTGGGGGCAGAACAGATGGGCAGGGCAAGAGGCCACAGCGACACCTCTTCCCGGCCCGGGGTGGGCCCTACCCTACCTGGGGAGTTGCCCACTGGATCGCCTGGACGCGGGGCGGCCGCCTCCACTTGTGGACACAGCTTCAAAAGGCAAACGCCTTCAGCCCGCACTCACTCGGCGCTTCCGGCTCCTGTAGCACCGGGCGAGATCCCGGCTCCACCTCTTCCACCAGCCAGGTGCGGCCTCTGCAGGCCCCGATCCGTCCAGGCTCCACCCCGAAGGAGAGCCCGCTCCGCCCTCACGCTCTTTCACCTGTAGGGCAGGGGCGGGACCAGGCTGCAGGTTCCACCCCGGCCCCGCCCGGCGCCCGCGGCGGGAAAGTGGGGCCTCGGGAATGAGTCCAGGCCACCTCGGTCTTCCCGTCTGCGCTGCGAGACCTCACGTAGGTTCTGTCCCCGACCTGAGCTCGTCTTCTGCTTTGCCAAGGGGAGACTCTCCTTGGAGGATGTTCGCGATGGCGTGGAGTGACTTTGTGAGGCGCCTAGTGACCCCCCCCCCCCGTTCGCTGCCCCTCTCCCCACTGCACTGGGCACCCGTGTCACGTGCTCCTGAAGTTATAATTTCATAATTACTTGAAAAACTATTTGATTGAGATCTACCTCGTCGTTTGCATCTGAGCTCCGTGAGAACAGGTCACAGCCATCCTTGCACCCTAGCGCTCAGTGTAGCGTGTGACATACAGCAGGCGCTCAATAAACGCCCGTTCCCTTCATTCCAAGCACGGGACGCGCGTGTCGAAGAGCAGTGAGCTTTATCGTTTCTCAGCCTTTTGGCTGAGATCAGGTTAAGAGCAGTGAGCGCAATACCACCGCCGGCCAGCAGAGGACAGGCGATGACCAGCCTTCTCACCCAACCACGCTGCCTATGTCAGCCCGCGCAGGTGAGCCCAGGTAAGCGCTGTCAGGCCCGGGGAAACGCTTTTCCCTTTGCAGCTGTGATTCGGGGGTTGTCTGGATCAAAGACCGACAACTGGTAAGGATGTGGAGCCCGGGGAAAGAAGATTCTCTAAGAAGGCTCAGGAGGTAGAGGTATTGGCTGTGAAGAGGAGGAACACCCCGGAAAGGCTTGGCGAGCTGGGGTTGCGGAGAAGCCAGACTTAGACCCTACCGCACCGTGGAGGATGAGAGGCGGCCGCCATTGCTCTGTACGCAAGGTGACGGGACCTTGGGTACCTCAGTTGTCCTCACGGGCAGTTCTTGACTCTGAGTCGTGAACCCGGGCAGTGTGGGCCGCTGCCCTGTGGGGAGCGGGGCGTTCACAGTCTGAGCAGGCACCTGGCAGCATTAGGTACAGGATGAGCTCAACTCGGTCCGCGCTTCTGGCCCGGGGCTGGATGTTGGGGTCGCTGTGCCCTGGGCATGCACGGACACCCAGCGTTCCGGGGGTTGACGAAGCTCACCAGGTGGTTGCAATGCGCAGCCAGACTGAGAAATGTTAAGATAAAGAAAGTGCTAGACAGAGTGCAGGACGCACAATAGGCATTCAGGAACGTTTGTCACACTTTTTTTTTTTTTTTTTTTTTTAAGATGGAGCACCAATTGTTTTCATTGTTCTTGTTAGAGCAGGAAAAAAAAAAGTTGACATAAAGGTTCTTGCAAAAACTGGATTTCCGGCAGGCTTGTTTTCGGAACTGAATCATCTGGGATTTGGTGATTGTGGCGGGCTGTTGGGGGGCAGGGCGGGTGGAGGCAGCCTCTGCTGCTCCGGCTTTCCCAGCACTCAGCTGAGGTGAGGGAGGTAGGGACCCTCCTGCCCTAGCTTGCGGTTTGCAAACCGACTCGGGGGCCTCCTTGGAGCCTTGCGCAGTGTGTGGATGCTTTGTTCTCCCGTTTCTGGGGTTAAGCGTGGAGGCTGTTTTCCCCTCTCTGTGGGTGCGTACTTAATAGGTGGGCATGTCCCCAGCAGCTGTTTCTTGATTAATCCAAGAGTGCGGTGGCCCTTCCTTCTGTATGGGGTTTGGGAGCCCATGTGCTCTGCTAATGCACAGAGCCAGTGATTGTTTGCTGTGCCCTGCCACCTTCTTGCTGGGTGAACTTGGCACACGGGGGAGGGCCCAGTCCCCCAGGCCTGCAGCTGTGATCGCTTGTCAGCAGCAGCAAGTGGCTGCCAGGAGCGGCTCCTGGGCCACTGCTGGTGGGGAAGGGCAGTGCAGCCCCGGAAGGCAGGCTTAGCTGGTGGGGGGCAGGCAGCTGGTAGCTGGCCAAGTTCGCCAGACTTTGAAAGGAAAACTAAAGGACTCCCAGTTAAATTTGAATTTCAGATACACAATACAATTTTTTTTAGCATACCTATGTTCGACACGATATTTGAGACATACTAAAAATCCGTGTTCATTCGAAATTCAAATGTAATTGGATATTCTTTATTTTCACTTGCTAGTGACCCACTGCCTGAACAGCCAAGTCTCCAGCAGTTGGGGCTTTCTGCCGGCCTCCTGCCACGTTTGAGCAGCCTCCAACCTTCACTGCCCACCTCCAGAGCCGAGTGCGGCGCCCAGCTGCTTCCATGGTGCAACCTGGACTCCCTGCTGCTGTGCCGGCCTTCGCTCTTCTGCCAGCCCCGCTGATCTGCTCGGGCCCTCTCCCACCTCGCCGCCTGGCGGGTCTCCTGCCCACTCCCAGGAGCAGTGGCTGGCACTTACAGAGCAGCTCCCGGTCACAGGCGTCATACTGCACTCTTTCTTTGCCATCACCGCACCAGAGTCTCACCAAAGTCCCAGGGTCACAGGGACTCTCCTCCGCTGTAGCAGTGCAGAAGCAGTGCTCTGAGACAGTGGTTCTTGCTAGAGATGCGAGTGCTCAGGCCCCACCCCACATCTGTTGAAGCAGAAACTGTAGGCAGGGCCCAGGCATCTGCATTTTAATAAGGGGGGATGGTGATTTTCCCTCTGGTTTGACACCTGCTGCTCTGAGAGGTGAGGTCTCCCATCCAGGGAGAGGCAGGCAGCAATCTGATGTTCTCGCTGTGTACCATGCCTGTGTCGGGCACTGGAGCTGCCACTGGGGGCCCCACAGTTCCGGGGGGTGGGGTGGGGACAGTCAGTGATATGAGATGATGAGGGCTGAGGGGGGGACCCCAGAAAGCTGTCCTGTGGGGATTTCCTAGCCTGCGAACTAAGCTGGCTTAGATGAAGATGGGTGGGGGGCCGACGCCGCGGCTCACTAGGATAATCCTCCACCTAGCGGCGCTGGCACACCGGGTTCTAGTCCCGGTCAGGGCGCAGGATGGCCCAAGTACTTGGGCTCTGCACCCCATGGGAGACCAGGATAAGTACCTGGCTCCTGCCATCGGATCAGCACGGTGCGCCGGCTGCAGTGCGCAGGCCGCGGTGGCCATTGGAGGGTGAACCAACGGCAAAGGAAGACCTTTCTCTCTGTCTCTCTCTCTGTCCACTAGTGCTGCCTGGGGTTGGCTCAGACTTCAATGTGGGAGGGGAGGAGGAGGAGTGTGTGCAAACCCTTGCTGTCAGAGCAAGGAAGAAACCAGAATGGGTGTGGGGCATAAGGCCCCACGAGGGTGGGGGACAAAGAGACCCAGGGCGTGCAGCCCTTCCCTCCCACCCCACCACCTTAGATCCAGGCGGCTTCTAAAGAGACTCAACACTCAGTTGCAGCAGGTGGGATTATGAGCAGTTCCGAGGTTGGAGCCACAGAGCCTTCCTGGGCTAGAGGAGAGGTGGGGCTGGGGAAGCCGGAGGCCACGCCCTCTGGCCACGCCTTTTGACACCCTTCAGAGGGATCCTTCCAAGTTCCCTTTCCCTGGGTACGTGGCCAAGGCTGCCAGCCACTGGGGGCCTCTTCTCCCCGGCCTTTCCGGGCCTTGGATGTGATCCAGGTCCTCGGGCTGGAATGCAGCACGCTTCCCTTGTCACTTCCTGCTCTTGCCCAAGAAGCCTTTGGTGGCAGCCAAGTGGTCTGGCAGTGAGGGCCGTGGCTGGGCAGTTCCCGGAAAGACTCTGGAATCCCTTTGTGATTTCTAGCCTACAGAGGAATCCTGAAAAAGATCACTGACGCTGTGTGAGGGGGAATTTTACCGTGTTCTAAAAACCCCTCCGGGACCTATAGGCTGCCTTGGGCTTGACCCTCAGCAAGGGGCCCTCCTGGTCTTACCTGTGCATGCTTGCCTTCTGCCCAGCCTCCTCCATCTGGTGCATGCCCGACACCGCATGCTTTGCAGCTTAGGGAGAGTCTAGCAGGGTGCCTTCCACTTACATAAATCCCCAGAACTGTTGTTTTGGGAAGACCCATTTATGCTGGGCCTTGAACTATCTGTAGGAGGGCTATGCATAGGAATGGAACTGTGTATAGCCGGGGAATATATAGGCGAGAACTAGACATAGCTGGGAGAATAGGCAGTCGAAGCAGGTGGAAGTGGTGAGTGCAACATGGATGCTGGAGAGAGAACGGTGGTGCAGAGGTAGCCTGTCCGGCCTCAAACACAGAGCAAAGCCACAGCAAAGAGGAGTCAACAGTGGTTGTTGAGCAGCACAGTGGTACAGTATTGCTGGTTACAGACCCATTGCACATGTCACCCGCACTGACCTGCCCCTCCCTGCCTGGACAGTTCCCTCCCTCTGCCCGTGTCATTGAAGCCAACTCATTGTTAATGCCCATAGTGGCAGACAGACCTGAAGATGACCCCCTGGATTCCTGCCCCCTGCCTTCGTGCCTGTGTGTAACCCCTTCCACTGAAGAGCAGGGGGGACCCGTGACTTGCTTTTATCTGGTGTAATATGCAAGCTGAAGGGACTGTCACTCTTTGATTATGTCACAGAGCAGCTCAGAAGACTCTCCTTGCTTACTCAAGGACGTAAACAGCGAGTCGAGTAAGCACCCAAGGCAAGTTGCTGTGGCCGGGCAGCTGTGGGAGTCAGGCAGCCTCCAGCAGCCAGCCAGCAAGAAGTGAGGCTGTCAGTCCTACAGCCATAAGGACATGAACCCTGCCACACTCTGAGTGATCTTGGCAGTGAGTCTTCCCCAGGCGAGCCTCCAGAGGGGTGTGCAGCCTGGAAGAGTCCTTGATTGCAGCTACGTAAGTCCCTGTGCAGGAGACTCAGCCAGGCCGTGCCCACACCCCTGACTCGCAGCAACTACGAGATGATAAATGTCTGTGGTTCTCAGCCTCTGAGGTTTGTAGTGATTTCTTAACACAGTGCTGAGTAATTTGCTTCCTGACTCGGTAAGTCTTCCTTACACAGCCTCTTGTGTCTTTCCATCTCTGTGTTTTATGTGACATTTTCTATATGTTGTTTGATCAGTGCTGTGTCTTTTTTTTTCGGACAGGCAGGGTTAGACAGTGAGAGAGACAGAGAGAAAGGTCTTCCTTCCGGTGGTTCACCCCCGAAATGGCCACTACTGCCGGTGCGCTGTGCCGACCCGAAGCCAGGAGCCAGGTGCTTCCTCCTGGTCTCCCATGCGGGTACAGCGCCCAAGCACTTGGGCCATCCTCCACTGCCTTCCTGTGCCACAGCAGAGAGCTGGACTGGAAGAGGAGCAACCGGGACAGAACCGGTGCCCCAACTGGGACTAGAACCCAGTGTGCCCGTGCTGCAGGCAGAGGGTTAGCCTAGTGAGCCGCGGTGCCAGCCCAGTGCTGTGTCTTCATGAGGGCACTTCTTACCCATCACTGAATTCCCAGCACCTCACACAGTGCCTAGCAAATAGATGGCAGCAACCCACAATAAGTATGGGTTGCAGGTGTGAGTGAGTGAATGTTCTTATTCAGTCTTTTTTTTTTTTTTTTTTTTTTTTTTTATTTTTGACAGGCAGAGTGGACAGAGAGAGAGACAGAGAGAGAAAGGTCTTCCTTTTGCCGTTGGTTCACCCTCCAATGGCCGCCGCTGCAGCCGGCGCACCGCGCTGATCCGATGGCAGGAGCCAGGATCCAGGTGCTTTTTCCTGGTCTCCCATGGGGTGCAGGGCCCAAGCACCTGGGCCATCCTCCACTGCACTCCCTGGCCATAGCAGAGAGCTGGCCTGGAAGAGGGGCAACCGGGACAGAATCCGGTGCCCCGACCGGGACTAGAACCCGGTGTGCCGGCGCCGCAAGGTGGAGGATTAGCCTATTGAGCCACGGCGCCGGCTCCTTATTCAGTCTTTACAGCAACCTGGTGAAGAGATAACCATTGTGACAGATGAGTAAAAGGAAACCAATTATTAACTCTACTTAACAAAAGTATACTTAACAAAATTTTGGTTATGCATACCCCTCGTTATGGTTTAAATGCCATTTGGTTTTCCAACTCGTGTAGATGTTTAAGCCCCGAAGTCTTAAGTTAATGGTTAATGGGTAAATGTTAATGGTTGATGGATTAAAGGTGGAGGTTTGATTCAATTATGGTGTCTGGGTGATGGGCCTAGTGGGAGGTCCTCGGTTCCTTGGGGACATACTCTAGAGAGGTAATTCTGAGAGGCTTGCTTTCTGAAGGTGAGGTCAGCCTATCCTCGCTTGCTTGCTTGCTTGCTCTCTTTCTCTCTGACTCTGCTTTCTGGCTCACCATGGGATCCTCTGCCTGCATGCATCCCGACATCTACCATCCTCTTGAAACACCAGACCAATGGGGCAGCTTGACCTTGAATGTGAACCTCCCAGCCCATGAGCTGGAATAAACGCCTTCCTCCTCAGTTGCTCCTCTTGGGTATGTGTTTTGTAGTAACAAAAAGTGAATATATGATTGTGTCCTAATTTTTAGTGTAACCAAAGAATAATTATATGACTTGGGAGCAGGAGGGAGATTTCATGTTTGCATTGTATGTCATCCTCCATGTAGTATTGCATTTTCTATAAAGCACAACTCTCTATCCAAAAATACTTTTCTGAGTTCCTTTGATTGTCTTCCCTGAATCCTTACTTAAATAATTCTGAAACTCCTGCCTTGTTACCATCCTTTTCTAAACTCATTTTGCCAGATCCTCATCTGCACTAGCATCCCACATGGGCGCCAGTTCAGGTCCTGGCTGCTTCACTTCTGATCCAGCTCCCTGCTAATATACCTGGGAAAGCAGTGGAAGACAGACCAAGTGCTTGGGCCCCTGCACCGATGTGTGGACTCGGGGGAAGTTCCTGGATCCTGGCTTTGGTTCAGCCCAGTTCTGGCCATTGTGGTCATTTGGGGAGTGAAGCAGTGGATAGAAGATCTCTCTCCCTCTTTGTATGTCTCTGCCTCTCTCTATCTCTCTAACTCAAATAAAATAAATAAAAAAAAAATCTTTTTTTTTAGTCGACATCTTCAGCAAGATTTGCAGTTTTGCTTTGCACTGTACTTGCATTAGACCGTTAGAAGTCAAAGCCATCTGAAAATGGGATGCTAGTAAAACCAAAGTCAGTACCCATTAAATTTCTGCTCAGGTCCTTCCTGTGGCTCCCCATCTCCTCACCTCAGATGCCCCTTCTCAGTCCTCCCCTCTCTGGGCTCCTCCTCACTCACTGTGTAGTTGCCCTTCTCCTCACTGTGGGTCCTTAAGCATGACAGACCCATGGCTGCCTTTGCACTTCTTGGCTAGAATGAGCGTAGGGTTGCAATGTCATTTCTCCCATGCAGACATCCAGCTGACTCAATGCCATTATGCTGATTCCTTTACCCAGAATTTTCTTTCCCTAGGTATACTCTCACCAACCTCAAGACCAGTCTATGTCACCTTCTCTGTGACGTCTGCCCTGACCACTTCCTGCCACCTTTCCCTGCTTGAGTCACTTCCTCGTGAGATATATAATTTGTATCTGGTGTTTGTCAATCTCTCTTCCCAAGAATGGATGCTCCATGATCCATCTTTAAGAACAGTATCAGGCACACAGTAGGTCTCTGGGAAAGATCAGTGAAGGCGTGTCTGCACCTTTGATGATCTCACCTCCATGCTGTAGCCTGTCCCTTGCTGCTGCCTCTGGCCTCTGTCCCCAGTGTACTTGACCTTGTCTCCCTCTGATAGGACTTCTCGCCCAGTGTCTGCTTGACTCACTGGGGCCTTCCTCGCAAGCCAGTGTTTTGACCTCACTGATTCTCTGCCAGATTACTTGTATGTATGAAATACAAAATTCCAGGTCCTTTTGTTTTGCTTTGTTTTAAGGCAAAAGGGTTAAAGAGGAAGGAGCAAGCAGAAGGGAGCTGATGATAGGATCAACAGAGTGCAGAGGTGGAGGAAGAAGACAGTCATGGATTTTCCTGGGGTTCCCACACCCCTGCAGCTTTTCAGGCGACTCAGAGGCGCGGCAGCCGCTGTGCGCGCAGGGCTGTGCGCCACGTATTCCAAGCTGGGAGCCGCGTGGCAGAGACAGTCCTGTTGAGTCATGGGGCGCGCAGCCGCGCTGCTTCGTGGAGCTTGGTGTGGAGCGTAGTTTTGTTTTTTTACAGCCCAGCTGTCTGTGTAATGACTTCCTTCCCGTGGCCTTGCTCAGCGAGGTGTCCCTGCGTGACTAGCTGACTCACTGCATTCCTCTCTGCTTCAGACGCTGGCCCAAGCACTGAGGACCAGTTCCTCTGTGTCAGTGGGCCCTTCCAGGGGTGCCAAGAAGTGCCCGGGGAAGAAAGGGTGTACAGTTCCCATCTCCAACTGTACCCCTCCCCAGAAACATGATTAAAAAAACAAGAAGAGACAAGAAATTTCATCCATTCCATCGTTAAGGAATGACCGCAGCCCTGTGCCACGGCCAAAACAATTATTTGTCAGCAACCATGAGGTCAATACTGAACTGAAGGGGGCACTCAGGACCAACACCCGTCCCCTCTGACTCTTTGCAGTGACGAAGGTTCAGAAAGCTGAAAGAAGAGGCTGGAAACTTCCAGGCCCAGCTGGTAGGAACAAAAATTTGCCCAGTGCCTTTGGTAAAGAAAGTGGGTAGTTCTTAGTAAAGGTGGGCACACACAGGGCTCATCGCCCAGCAGTCTCACTTCTGGAGATGTGTTTTGGAGAAATTCTGCCCAGAACCCTAGGAAAACAAGCAAGAGGCTATATTACAGTGTTGCTTCTAGCATAGGGGAACTGGAGACAGGGGAAGCATTGGGAAATGACTTGACCAAATGGGGTGGCACACCCTGGAATTCTGCAAGGTAATGGGAACTTCTAGCATTAAATGGAGGAACCAGTAAGAGAAACTTACAGTAGTTTTCCACTTTTACTGAGGTACAATTGATGTACACTAAGCCACACATACTTAAGGTGTACAATTTGGGTTTTGACATTATATGTCAAATTAAGATATTGAATGTTTCCGTCATCCCCAAAAGTATCAAGTTGATCTATACACACGTGTATTAAAATGTACAGATGTTTAATACCTACTCTTAGGTAAAACAAAAAAGTTCAACAGTATGTATCATATTCATAGAATCCCATATTTATAATAATCTCCAGCGCTGTGGCATAGCAGGTAAAGCGCTGCCTGCAGTACCATCCCATATGGGCACCGGTTGAAGTCCCAGCTGCTCCACTTCTGATCCAGCTCTCTGCTATGGCCTGGGAAAGCAGTAGAAGATGGCCAAGTCCTTGGGCCCCTGCACCCACGTGGGAAGACTTGGAGGAAGCTCCTGGCTCCTGGCTTTGGATTGGTGCAGCTCTTGCCATTGGGCTAATTGGGGAGTGAACCAGCGGATGGAAGACTTCTTTCTCTCTGCCTCTCCTCTCTCTCTGTAACTCTGACTTTCAAATAAATAAATAAATCTTAAAAAAAAACAGTATGCATCATATTCATAGAATCCCATATTTATAATAATCTCCAGTGCTGTTGCATAGCAGGTAAAGCTGCCACCTGCAGTGCCATCATCTCATGTGGGCACTGGTTCTCATGCCTGCTGCTCCACTTCTGATCCAGCTCTCTGCTATGGTCTGGGAAAACAGTGCGAGGTGGCTCAATTCCTTGGACCCCTGCACCCATGTAGGAGACATGGAAGAAGCTCCTGGCTTCAGATCAGCCCAGCTCTGGCCATTGTAGCCATTTAGGGAGTGAACTAGCAGATGGAAGACCTTTCTTGCTCTCCCTGCCTCTCTGTAACTCTGCCTTTCAAATAAATACATATTTAAAAAATAATAATAATTATGATGTTTAGATACCTTGCAAAGTCTTGAGAAACATACACCAAACTTAATTATGTTTGGTGGGATTGTTATGCTGGGAATTATTCCAAAGCTACCCAGGTACCTTTCTCTTTGGCTCCCTTCTTTTTCTGATCATTTTCCTTCACTCGTTTCAGGAAGCTGCCTTGGCTGTTAGAGTGCTTAATATGTTCATTACACACATGTATTCTCTTGGCAAGAATCTTGGCCTTCACTTGTTTGTTTACAACAGTGCCAACAGCATGCTTGGTAACACTGTAGACTCTTCCAGTGTTGACATGGTTCTATTTATGGGGCATTCCTTTTTGAACAGTACCCATCCCCTTGATGTCTACCATGTCACCTTTCTTGTAAATGCCCATGTATGTGGCCAAAGGGACAACTCCATGTTTTCTGAAAGGCGTGGAGAACATGTATTGGGTATCTCTCCTCTTTCCCTTTGTGTATGTCATCTTGGTGAGTTACTGGAAGATGGCAGTTCCAGCCAAAAGGAAGGGTATGAGTTTTAAATAAAGATAGTCTTATGGTGTATGTTCTTTTATTTCTGGCTTCTTTCACTCCACATTCGTTCCACCTCCCACTGGTTTATTCCTCAAGTGCTTGCAGCAACAAGGGTTGGGCTGGGAACTTAGCACAAGTCTTTCAAATGAGTAGCAGAGTTTCAACTACTTGAGCCATCGTCTCCTGCCTCCCAGGTTGTGCGTAAGAAGGAAGTTAGAATCAGGAGCCCAGCCAAGCAGCATCTTAACCATTGTGCCAAGGCCTGTCCTTCACTGCATTCTTTTGAAGAGTCTTCCATGTTGTTGTGTGTAGCTACAGTGTATCACTTTTATTGCTGTATATAGCATTCTATTGAGTCATTACACCAAAACATGTATCCAGTCTACCAGGGACATTTGAGTTGTTTCCAATTTGGAATGCTTGTAAATAATGCAGCTGTGAACATTCTTGTGCATGTGTAGGGCTGCATCTGGATACACATTTCTCAAGGACCTATACTTTGGAGCAGAATCTCTGGATCACACGTTATATTTCTGCTTACCTTTATAAAATAATTCCCAAATGATGACACAAGTACACTTCCCTCAGTCACACAGAGATACTGTCAGACTTGGAACATTTTGCTATTGGTGGGTTTATAGTAGTTCAGTGTAGTTCATTTCCTTGGTTATTGATGAGGCCAAGTACTTTTCACATGTTTATTGGCCAATTGGATTTTCTTTTTTTTTTCATTGTCAGAAAGTATTTGTCCTGGTATTGTTTTATTCCTGTCTCTCCTATGAGACTAAGCTCCAGGAAGGCAGAGATCACATTCCTCATCACATCAGTTTCCAACACGATGTCTCAGAAACATTTGCTTTTGTTGAACCAATGACTGAATAAATGAAGACTTGATTTGGTCGTTAATTTACCTTTAGATCATGAATTTACTTTTAAAATAAAAATGATCTTGTAATCATATCAGTACTTGGCACACTGATCCAAGATGTGGGGTGGTTGAGTATACCCTGTCCCACTCTTTGTTTCACAAAGCAAATGTTGGTGGAACAAAAAGGGAGAGGCTGTATAGGATGTGACTATTAAAATATGACTGTGCTTTGTGATAGTCAGAACTGTAAGCATGACATGGTATCTGGCTCTCAACCCCATTTCCAAAGACCATCTCCAAGTTTCACACCTCCTGGCCCACACGACACCATTCGGGGTTTCTTTCTCTCATGATCTCCAGGAACTGGTTTCTGCAGGACAACCCTCTGGGGACTCAGCAGTGGGCACTGGCTTTCTCTTTTCTCCTTTGCAGTTCCTCCGGTCACCTGGCCTGCTGTTTGTTCACACAGTCCTAAGAGGCCTGCGCTGATGCTGGCACTGCCACCAATCCTGGTGCTGGTTCATGCGCTCCTGGACTGCAGAGTCAGAGGCAGCACAATCATAGTGGGACATCTGCTGGTCCAGGGTGTCCTCTTCCTCCCTTCCTTCTCCTATTGGGCCCAGGTATGGCCTTGAGAGACTGAGGTTGAATCTTGGGGAGTCAAACAGGTGGGAGAAGAGGGTCTTACTAGGTGTTCTAGTGCAGTGGCATCAGCTCTTCGAGCTCCCGCCTTCCTCCTGGATTTTCTTCTTGTGATGAGCCTATTCTTCTAATTTTTTCTATTAGCCTATGCTTTCATTATGTATGGATTTTTTTAGTGTATTCTGGATATAAGTTCTTTGTTATCTGCATTACAAATTTTCCTCTATGATTCACCTCTTCACTCTTAATGATGTCTCCTAATATATGAAAGTTCTCAATTGTGAAGAGTCCAACATTCCAATCTTTCCTATATTAGAGCTTTTTCTGTTCTGTTTAAGAAAATTTGTTCTGCCTTGAGGTCATGAAGATATTCTGTGTTGTCCTGTAAAGTCTTATTGTTTTATCTTTCACATTCAAGTCCACATCAAATTGGCTTGATAATGAGCACTCCCAGCTGCTCCACTTCCAATTCAGCTCCCTGCTAATGTGCCTGGAAAAGTAGCAGGCCCACATGGGAGGCCCAGTGGAGTTCCTGGCTTTAGCCTGACCCAGCCTCAGCTCTAGTAACCATTTGGGGAGTGAACCAGCAGATGGAAGAGCTCTGACACACTCTTTCTCCCCACCTCTCCACTTGTTAGTTTTTTAAATAGAAGTTATGATATCTTCATGTTAAACCCATTTGTATTCCTGGGATAAGCCCCACTTGATTATGATTTGTTATCTTGGTTTATGGCTGGTTTGCTAACATTTCTTTAGGAGTATTGCATTTACAGTCATGAGAGAGATTCTGGATTGCGATATTTTTTCTTGTCTTATTCTTACCAGAATTTGGTACTGGGATTATGCTCTCCTTATAAAATGAACTGGAAAGTTTTTCCCCTATATTTTCTGGGAGAATTTATGTAATACAGGTATTACTTTTTATTCGAGTATTTGCTAAAATATTTCCATTTTACCTTTTCAATCTATATTTCTATACAGCACGTCTCCATAAAGATCAAGTAGCTGAGTCTGGGTTCTTTTGTTTGTTTAATCTTCGATATTTTTCTTTTCATTAGAATGCCAAGTCCATTCACATTTGTTGTACTTACAGATATGATTCCAAATTATTTAAATCTATAATATTGCCATTTGATTTCTATTTGGCCTACTTGAGTTTTGTCTCTATTTTCTTTTTTATTTTGGATCAGTCATTTTTCATCATTCCATTTTATCTTTGTCGAATTTTTTTTCAATTGCGGGAAAACTCACAGAGCAAACTTTACCATCTTGCTGCTTGAAGTGTGCAGTTCACTAGTGTTGAGTCCACTTGCATCGTTGCGCAACCCATCTCCAGAATATTTTTCATCCAGCAAAACTGAAACTCTGAACCCATTGAAGAACTTTCCTTCCCCTTCCCCTGGCCCCTCCATTTTCTGAATGTACGAAGTTGGCTGTTCTAGGTACTTGATTTGAGTGGAATCTCATGTTATTTGCTTTTTCCTAATTGGTTGATTTAATATACCTGTTAAAAGACCAATTAAATTGCATAAAAATTTATCTGAAGGGCCAGTGCTGTGACATAGCAGGTAAAGCCACCACTTGTAGTGCTGGCATCCCAAATGGGCACCAGTTCAAGTCCTGGCTGGTCCTCCTCTGATCCAGCTCTCTGCTATGGCCTGGGAAAGCAGCAGAAGATGGCCCAAGTCCTTGGGCCCCTGCACCTGTGTGGGAGACCTGGAAGAAGCTCCTGGCTCCTGGCTTCTGATTGGCACAGCTCTGGCCGTTGTAGACATCAGGGGAGAGAACCAGCAGATGGAAGACCTCTCTCTCTCTCTGCCTCTGCCTCTGTAACTCTGCTTTTCAGTAAATAAATCAATCTTTTTTTCTTTTTCTTTTTTTTTTTTTTTTTTTTTTTCCACAGGCAGAGAGGACAGTGAGAGAGAGAGACAGAAAGGTCTTCCTTTTGCCGTTGGTTCACCTTCCAATGGCCACCACGGCTGGCGCGCTGTGGCTGGTGCATTGCGCTGATCCGAAGCCAGGAGCCAGGTACTTCTCCTGGTCTCCCATGCGGGTGCAGGGCCCAAGCACTTGGGCCATCCTCCACTGCACTCCCAGGCCACAGCAGAGAGCTGGCCTGGAAGAGGGGCAACCGGAACAGAATCTGGCGCCCCGACTGGGACTAGAACCTGGTGTGTGCGGGTGCCGCAAGGCGGAGGATTAGCCTATTGTGCTGTGGTGCCGGCCATAAATCAATCTTTAAAAAAAATTTATCTGAGCAGAGTACAATCAGGCAGCTCCCAGAGCAAGTTCTGAGAACTTGTCAACAATCAGGCAGCTTTTATAGGAAAAGGGTGATATATGGAAAACAACTTAATTGGGTACAGTCTAGTGAAGCAACTAGTCAGTCAGTTACAGAGTAACTAGTTAATTGCTTACCCCCCATTGGCTACAGGGCCTTCTGCAACCAACCACAAGTCAATTAGTATGAATAAACTCTATATAGTTTGGTCTGTTTGGCTCAGTGCAGATGATCATTCCAAGTCATTGCCCCCACAAAATTTTATTTGGTATAGGGGCCAGTGCTGTGGTACAGCAGGTTAAAGCCACCGCATGCAGCGCCGGCATCCCATATGGGCGCCAGTTCAAGTCCTGGCTGCTCCAGCTCTCTGCTATGACCTGGGAAAACAGTAGAAGATGGTCCAAGTCCTTGGGCCACTGCACCCATGTGGGATACCCGGACGAAGCTCCTGGCTCCTGGCTTTGGATCAGCTCAGCTCTGGCCATTGCAGTCATGTGGGGAGTGAACCAGAAGATGGAAGATCTCTCTTTCTCTCTGTCTCTATCTTTCTCTGTAACTCTTTCAAATAAATAAATCTTTAAAAAAATTTATTTGTCATAGCATAATGTCCCTGAAGGTTCATCTTTGTTGTAATATCTGTCCCAATTCCATCTCTTTGTTCATGATGGTATTTCACTATATATTTTATATACACACACACAGTATATTTTGTTTTCCTATTCTTCTGTTGATAGACACTTGGGTTGTTTCAATCTTTTGGCTATTGTGAATAATTCTGCTATGAACATGAAGTGCACGAATGTCTTACTGAGACCTGATTTGGACCTGGAGTGATGAACTTCTACTCATGCTTTATTGACCAGTGCAATTTAAGTGGCCAAGGTATTTGTAGGGAAGTACAATCCTGTCACATGCCTACAAAGAAAATGGGGAGTCCTGCAAGTTTTTCTAGTTTTTTGGGAAAAGAGTAACTTTGTATTTGGATTACCACCTTAAAAAGGGTCTCTCTAACTTTGTAGAAATCAGGAACTCAAACTTATTCTGCCTTACTATTAAATGTCTCCCAGGGGTGTCCAGTGTTTCTCTGTGGGGACTTTTGTTAAGGTGGCTCTTCAACTAGAAATAATTCCCCCTTTTCTGGTGGTTGCCTATTCCTTGAGCCACAGAGATAGGTTGCTGGTGAAACTCACGACTGGCAAGCTGGCCAAGATGGTTCTGGGGGAGGAAGGTGCCTGACTCAAGTTGGGTCAATAAAAGCCTCCTGTCTGGGATTTTGAATTTGGAATGATTAGGGCATTTAGTCTCTCCCTGGGTATTTGTACCATGTATATGGAGTGATCGTATGACCTGGGAGCAGAGAAAGTAAGTTTAAGAGTGACTTCCTCTGGCTCTCACTGCTCTGCTTCCAGTCCATCCCCAAGCCCAGAGGCAGTCTGACCTCTGAGAGACCAGGGGTGAGTCTCCCCTTAAAAAGCCTAAAGTCCTCTTTTAATTTTCCTTCAATTGGTCTGATGCGTTACTGGTACTTGTAGCCAGCAAACTCCCCATATGATTTTGTGGTTGTTGTTTTTGCCTTTGAATCGGACCAAAAAGTTCACAGGTGTAGCCCATTCCAATAAGATAGCAATCAGGTTGTATTTTTTTTTTTTTTTTTTTGACAGGCAGAGTGGACAGTGAGAGAGAAAGGTCTTCCTTTGCCATTGGTTCACCCTCCAATGGCCGCCCCGGCCAGCACGCTGCGCTGATCCAAAGGCAGGAGCCAGGTGCTTCTCCTGGTCTCCCATGGTGCAGGGCCCATGGGTGCAGGGCCCAAGCACTTAGGCCACCCTCCACTGCACTCCCTGGCCACAGCAGAGAGCTGGCCTGGAAGAGGGGCAACCGGGACAGAATCCGGCGCCCCGACCAGAACCCAGTGTGCCAGCACCGCAAGGTGGAGGATTAGCCTAGTGAGCCGCGGCGCCGACCAGGTTGTATTTGTATTGCATCAACTCTCCTCTGACAGTTTCCTTCTTGAGAAAACTCTTTCATCACAAGGTGAGTGCAAGTGATGTTATTACACAGAGCACCTGGAATCTGCTTAACTTTGTAGAGGAAAAACATCTGTGCCCTCTGGTAAACGTTATTTGCGATGTAACCGCCATCACTGGCATTGAGTACATACTGTTTTTTCTGCCAGGAGTCTCCTTGCCACCTCTTCAGAGCCAGTCCCAGTGGCACACCTCTAGGTGGTGGCTTCTCACATTGTCCTATGTGTTGTTAAAATGTATGCCTTTTGGGTCAGCGCCGTGGCACAGTAGGTTAATCCTCTGCCTGCAGTGCCGGCATCCCATTTGGGATCTCTCTGCTATGGCCTGGGAAAGCAGTAGAAGATGGCTTGGGCCCCTGCACCCACATGGGAGACCAGAAAGAAGTACCTGGCTCCTGGCCTTGGATCAGCATAGTTCCAGGCGCTGCGGCCATTTGGAGAATGAACCAACGGAAGGAAGACCTTTCTCTCTGTCTCTCCCTCTCGCTGTATGTAACTCTACCTCTCAAATAAATAAATAAAATCTTTAAAGTATATATATGCCTTTCTCTGTGCATCCACAGTAGTTGACACATCCCTCTAGTGTAACATATTCCAAAAGTATGAGGAGTCTTCAAGAAGTTCATGGAAGGGGCTGGTGCTGTGGCACAGCGGGTTAAAGCTCTGTCCTGCAGCACTGGCATCCCATATGGGTGCCAATCTGAGACATGGCTGCTCCACTTCCAATCCAGCTCCCTGCTAATGTGCCTGGGAAAGCAGAGGAAGATGGCCCAAGTGCCTGGGCCCCTTCATCCACATGGGAGACCTGAATGAAGTTCCTGGCTCCTGGCTTCAGCCTAGCCCAGTCATTGCTACCATTTGGGGAGTGAACCTGGATATGAAAGATCTCTGTCTCTCCTATCTTTCAAATAAATAATATTTTTAAAAAATATTAAAAAAAGAAACTCATGGAAAAATGCATACTATATATGGTTTTCAAAAATTTTTGCACCAAAATAGATTTATCTTAGAATTCCACTTACCATGAACTTTTGGAAATACCTTTGTATTTCTTTACATGTCCATCTCCTCTGAAATACTGAATTCCTCTGGGGTTAGGAGAGTTACTGTTTTCTTACCATTCACAATGCCTGGATCAGAGTAGATGCTTAGACAACTTGGTTGAATAAATGAAATTAAATTGGGGGGGCTGGTGCTGTGGCATAGCAGGTAAAGCCACCGCCCGCAATGCCAGTATCCTGTTTGGGTACTGGTTTAAATCCCGGCTGTTCTGCTTCTGATCCAGTTCTCTGCTATGGCCTGGGAAAGCAGTAGAAGATGGCCCAAGTCCTTGGGCCCCTGCACCCACATGGGATACCCAGAAGAAGCTCCTGGCTCCTGGCTTCGGATTGGCACAGCTTCGGCTATTGCGGCCAACTGGGGAGTGGACCATCGGATGGAAGACCTCTCTCTCTGCCTCTCTGTGCAACTCTTTCAAATAAAATAAATAAATAAATAAATAAAATTTAAAAAAGAAATTAAATTGGGAGCAGTATTTCCTGTATAAGCTGTCACTCATTCAAGAAATATTTATTGAGAACCTGAACTTGGTAGCCCATGCTTCAGATGCTGGAAATGAGCAAACAAAGCTCCTGCTCTCAGTGACATTACAGATGATATTAAGGGCATAAGGCAAGCTGAGGGATAGTGGTGATGGGGGGTTGGGATTTCATGTTTTAGGAGAATGATCTGGGAAGGTTTTTCTGGGGAGGTGACTCTGAGTAG
Source organism: Oryctolagus cuniculus (assembly GCF_051225735.1). Classification (NCBI taxonomy): domain Eukaryota; kingdom Metazoa; phylum Chordata; class Mammalia; order Lagomorpha; family Leporidae; genus Oryctolagus; species Oryctolagus cuniculus. The sequence goes on from NC_142877.1 coordinate 17,693,457, forward strand.
AAATTTGTAAAGAGCCCCCCCCCCCTTTTTAGTTTATTTATTTGAAATAGAGAAAGTGAGAGAAAGGCCTTCTGTCTGCTGTTTCACTCCCCAAATGGATGCCATGGCCAGGGGCCCAGGCCAAAGTCAGGAGTCCCCCACATGGGTGGCAGGGGCACAAACACTTGGGCCATCTTCCGTTATTTCTCAGGCACATTAGTAGGGAGCTGGATCAGCAGTGGAGCGGCTGGGCCATGAACCGGTGCCCATGAGGGATGCTATACTAGCATTGCAGGGCCACAACATGTCTTTCTGGGGGAAGAAATGCCAAGCACAAGAACCCTAGGGTTGAAGTGAGCCTCTTTGTTCCAAGAGCAGGAAGCAGGCTAGTGTGGCTGGAATGGAACGAGGGTGTGGAAGCACAGGAGATGCAGTTAGAGGACTGGGGAGGGGCATGTGGAAGGAGGGCAGTCCTACAGGGTCTCTCAGCCCTTGGTGGTGGGGGAAACCTTTTCTTTCACTCTGAGATGGGGAAACAATTGGATGCTTTTTATAGGGGCAGGGAACATCCAGCCCACTGGCCAATATAAGGCCCACAAAATCCTTTGGTCCTGCCCTGCTGAGGCAACTGCGGGCAGGACTCAAAAATTCAATAAATCTATAGCAGGCTAATTCTTAAGTTGATAATCTGTATGGTCACAAATGATGTTATAAATACCCAAATGGCCTTTAGTAGAAAAAAGATTCCCCACCCCTGCTTTAGGAGAAGGGAAGAAACATTTTTAAAATTTAATCTGTTTAAGCAAGCTCCCATCCTCTGGTTCACTCTATGATTTCCCCCACTGGTGAGGAATCCAATCCAGGTCTTCATGAGGGTAATAGGGAACCAATGAGTTGGGTCATCACCACCGCCTTCCAGAAAGAGGCATCAGGTGGAATCAAACCCAGTTATTCCAGTGTGGGAAATGGGTATCTTAACTGCTGGGCTAAACTCCTGTCCCCGAGAAGCACATTTTGACTCAGGTTTTAACAGGATCCCTCTGGCTGCTGCAACCTGCTCTGTGAGCGCAGAGTGGAATAAGGCGGAACAGGTGCGAGGATATTGCAATGTTCCAGGAGCTAGAAGAGTCTGTTTTAAAGGTAAAGGTGAAAGGCTTGGCTGGCGTGGAGGCTCACTAGGCTAATCCTCCGCCTTGCAGTGCCGGCACACCGGGTTCTAGTCCCGGTCAGGGCGTCGGATTCTGTCCTGGTTGCCCCTCTTCCAGGCCAGCTCTCTGCTGTGGCCAGGGAGTGCAGTGGAGGATGGCCCAAAGTACTTAGGCCCTGCACCCCATGGGAGACCAGGATAAGTACCTGGCTCCTGCCATCGGATCAGCACGGTGTGCCGGCCGCAGCACGCTGGCCGCGGCGGCCATTGGAGGGTGAACCAACGGCAAAAGGAAGACCTTTCTCTATGTCTCTCTCTTTCACTGTCCACTCTGTCAAAAAAAAAAAAAAAAAAAAAAAAAAAAGACAGGCTTTGCTAATGGACTGCATGTGGGGATTCTAGGAAGCGAGGCTTCAGAGATGCCCCCACCTGTGACCAGAGGATGGCGTGGACATTAACTAAGTGGGGAAGACTGTGAAAGCAAGCGGTAAGTCCGAGTGTTTGACCGTGGACTTGTTAGGTTTAACATAGCACTCACACTTATGTATATATTCACAGTTTTTCAGGATCTGAAGTTTCTAATGCAACCCGAAGTTAAACTAACAGCAGGCACTGTGGAGAAAGCTTTGTACGCTCATGTAATCCCTTCACTCATCCTATTGGCTTAGTTACTAGTATTTCATTGCCCTTTTATGGATGAGCGATTAACATGGCCAAAGCCACTCAGCCAATCATTAATCTGCCAGATTAACGAAGACCTGGAATTCCAGCCCAGGTGTGTGAATATGCAGAGCTCCTGCTCTTTACTGGTCACAGAGTTCTTCAGGTGAGTACAGCTTTCCGAGCATATTTGCTGCAGACTTGAGTTCCACGACCCAAAAACGTGCCTGGAGCACGGAGCCGGAATTCAGAAGAGCCCCCCCCATCCCAGTGTTACAGGTTCTAAAAATAGGGCTGCATTATTGGTGCAAGGCGGCTGACGCTTGAAAGCTCCAGTACCATAAGACTTAATGTTAAGTGGTGATCACAAGTTGTTTTGTTTATGATTATATTTAAATACTACAGTGAAGCCTTAGTGGGAGCAAAGAAAAACTAACCACCAACGGCCTACATCCTTTTGGAAGTGCAGCCTGGTGTGGTCTTCGATAGCTGGAACCGTAGAAAGACCGGGATCTTGAGCACAAAACCCAGGAACCGCTGGGGCCGCAGCATCCGCCCCCATCCCTCTGCCCCTGCCTCTTTGGCCTCCACGCCTGGAAGGCGAAGCCCGAGCTCGCGCATGCGCCCAGGGTTAGGTTCGCTCGCCGCGACGTCAGGGGGCTCGCGCCCGCTCCAAAGCCCCGCCCCCAAGGCCCCAGAGGCGACCTGGGCGGGGGGCCCTGGGCCACGCCCCCAGCCGAGCCGAGCCGGGCCGATCCCGGCCGAGTGCCTCCGAGTGCGGCCGAGCTGAGCCGAGCGGCCCGGAGTCGGTTGGTGCAGCTGCGTCCCCGCCGCTCAGCAGTCCGCGGCTCCGGCGTCGACGCCGCCGCCTCCGCGGGGCCTGCGCCGGCCGCCCGCCCGCCCGCCGGGAGGGAGGCCCGCAGCGCGGGGAGAGCGGCCGGGCCGCGGGCGACGCCGCCGCCGCCGCCGCTGCCAGGTGAGCGCCCGTCGCGGCCCGCCGCCCCGTGTGCCCCGCGGCTGTCAGCCCCCAGTGTCTGTGTGTCTCTCCGCCTGTCAGCCCCCTATGTCCGCGCGAGCGCTTTCCCGCCGCGCCCGGCCCCCGGCCCGGCGCGCGGTCCCCGTCAGCCCCCGCCCGCGCTGTCCCGGTCTTTCTGTCAGCCGCCAGCACCCCCATGCCGGGAGGCTCCGCCCCTTCCCCCCGAGGCCCCGCCCCCGCCCATCTGTCATCACCCCAGCTCCAGGCTCGGGCGTCCCGGGGTCCCGGGCCGGCGGAGCTCCGCGGGCCACACGGTCGCGGAAGGAGCCGAGCGGGTGGCGGAGTGACCGCGGGAGTGACCGCGGGAGTGACCGCGGGGGTGTCCGCGGAGGCCCGCGGGGATGTGGCAGCCCCTGCCTCTGGTGTAAAGAGCGTTGGCTCGGCCAGCGAAGGCAGCCGCGCCGGGACTCGAACCACTCGGGGTACGGTCGTCCTGAATCCTGGGGCCCTTGCACGACACGTGGGCCCCGGGCTCCCGGGTGCTCCGAATGGCGTGGGAGCAGAGTGTGGCGTTTTCATTCAGAGAAACCTGTTGGAAGGGATGGAGTGGGTGCGACGCGGGGCTAGGGTGTTGAAAGCTTCGAGGTGCGCGGTTTGCATTGCAGAGCGGGGCTGGCCGCGGGCTTGCGCCCCGCGGGAAGCCGTGAGCGGCTGGGGCACGGGTGTTAGGTAGGGGAGGAGGGAGGGCGTGCTGCTGCTGTCTGTTTTTATCTGTGTCGAGTGAACACATAGTATATATTTATCTAGGCACCTTAAAGGTTTGCTCACGAGGCGTCCGCACATCTTCAGTTTATAAAAGGATGACAGTGGTTTCCATTTATACGTGTTCTTGTACGTTGTTATCTTGACGTTCTTTGCTGGCGCTTAGTGTTGCCATGTTTCAAAACCAAGAGAAAAAGTGTCCTAAAACAATGGGTGTTTTGCCGGATCCTTCTCAGCCACAGAGAGAGGGCCAAAAGCACACTTCATTAGCTGGAACGACTTACTCGGCTTAATTTGTTTCTAAGAGGCACACGGTGGAAAAACCCAGAAGTGCAAGGTAGTATCAAAGGGACTTAAGAAATGAATGAAAAGGGCCCTTCTGTGGCTGCTTTGGAAAGATGGTATCAAAGTTGCTGTAGAGGACAGAGCTGCTATGTAATGATAAACATATTAACCAAGTTGGTTTTGTGACCTTGATACATTGAGCGGCGTTTGATTTGTGCACTGGTTCATGACAGGCAAACATTGCATGGGAAGTGTGGTAATTTTTGGAAAAAATGTTCCCCATGTTGTTTTTCAGTTTGGTGGTTTTTTTTTTTTTCCATATTGAAGTAATATTTCAGACTAGGGCTGTCTCATAGTAGAGTGGGTTTTTCTTTTTTCAAAATGACATTAAGAAATTTTTTAAAGAAATTCATATTTAGGACGGAAAACTTGGAAAGCAAAGAAAATTATAAAAGAAAAAGTCCACAATTCCACAAACTTTAGTTTGGTATTTATCCTTTTAGTCTTTTGTTGCATGTATACCTACCAGACTCTTAAGACTGTTGTATGCTTTTTCCTTTGACTTACAGACTATGAGAGAGATATATTGGTTTTATGAGTAGGAACTCGTGTTCCTTTTGTGGTACTTTTTTTTTTTTAAGACTTATTTATTTCAAAGTCAGAGTTACACAGAGAGAGGCAGAGAGAGAGAGAGAGAGAGAGAGAGAGAGGTCTTCCATCCAGTGGTTCACTCCCCAATTGATCGCAACAGCTGGAGCTGCGCCGATCCAAAGCCAGGAGCCAGGAGCTTCTTCTGGGTCTCCCACACAGATGCAGGACCCCAAGGACCATCTTGGGCCATCTTCTACTGCTTTCCCAGGCCACAGCAGAGAGCTGGATCAGAAGTGGAGCAACTGGGTCTTGAACCGGTGCCCATATGGGATGCCGGTGTTTCAGGCCAGGGCGTCAACCTGCTGTGCCACAGCGCCGGCCCCAGCTGTTGCGATACTTTTAAAAAGTAAGTTAATGGCAGGCATTTGGTCTGTTGGGCTACCCACATCCCAGAGCAGTGTTCCTGGGTTTGAGTCCTGCTCCACTTTGGCTTCCGGTTTCCTAACAATGCACACCTGGTAGACAGCAGGTGATGCCTCGAGTAGTTGGGTCCCTGCCACTCATGTGGGAAACCTAGATTGAGTTCCTGGCTCTCAGCTTCAGCTTGACTCAGCCCTGGCCACTGTGGGAATTCGGGGAGTGAACCAGTGGATGAGAGATGTTTGTCTGTTTCTCCCCCTGCCCCACCCCTATCTATCTCTCTGCCTTTTAAATGAATAAATAATAAAATTCTTTTTAAAAATCTAGGTGAGATCATATCAATCCTCTGCTTAGAGCTGCCCAATCAATAGCTTGTTATCTTAAAATCTAGAGTCCTTGCTGTGGCCTAACAGGCTACCTCCCTGTCCCCAGTTCCAGTCTTCCCAGATGGATCTCTGCTATTCCTTAAAAACTTCAGGCATACTCCAGCCTCAGTGCCTTTGCATCTGCTGTCCACTTTACCTTGAACTCTTGTCCCTGAATATTACCCTGGTTGACTCAGTTCTTTAGATCTCTGCTCAACTGTAACTTTGCCAGGCTTTCTCCAGCCACTCTGTGGAACGCACAGTGTCCTCCTGTATTCCTTACTCTGCATTTTTCACTACACCACTTGCTATTAGATGTTTATTTTTTGGTTCATTGTCTAACTCAGAAATGTAAGACTGTTTTCATGGATGGATCCTCAGGGCCCAGAACTGCACCTGACCCAGTGTAGGTACTTAAAATTTGTCAAGTGAATGAAAAACACATGAATGCTTATATCCATTCACCATGTGATCTTGATGGTAGCCTTCTAGGTTTTTAGATCATAAAGTATCATAAAGTGGAGTAACAATCATTTAATCACATAAAAGGATATTCTTATCCTTTCCACATATGAAAAGAAGAAATGTACTAAGTGAGGCTTCTAATGTTAAAAAGAATTACAGTCTTGATTTAACTCGAACAATTGAGGGAAGGAACATTTTTGACTAATGTTACTGGCTTTCCATCTTATTCATTATCTCTTGTGTCACACTGTAAATCTTTGAAAAGTATAAAATGTCCCAGTTATGTTCACAGCTGGGAGTTCAATTTAGTGGTTTTTAGTGATAGTACTTGTGTAAGCCTTAATAGTACATGGTGCGCTTTTTGTGTCAACAGATACCCAGAGATATACTTACACCTTGAATGTGTATTGATCTGGGGAGTAGCTGTTATGTTTACTTATTCTCCTGGCTATTCTATCCTTTTCATCTCCGCGCTTATCAGCTTTTGGATGGTGTAGCAGGTACATTTTAAAATAAATTCTTGAACTCTGAGCATTTTTACATCTTCCTTGTGACTCTTGAACTGTTTAAAAGCACCAGTTTCATCTTTCTGGATGAAACAATATCTGTAGTAAAGTGTATAATTGTACTTTCATTTACAAGGATGGGGAAAATTGTATCGTGGGGTATAAGTTTTACAGAGAAGATATGAGTTAAGCTTCAAAAGGTTTGGTTTCAAGTAAGGTACTTTTAATTTTCATGAAAAAAATTTAAAAGACTCGCTTTTTGTTCTTAAGGAAAAGGATCTCTTTGAACACAGGCCAGAGACCTTCAAAAATTTGTTTTTCTTATGTTCCAAAAATACAAGGACTTGGGGCAGGGGGATGCTAAATGAAAATTTTATTCTTTTAAAGGCCTAGAGAGAATGTGTTAAGAATGTATTTTTTGTTGTTCCGTGGGCATTTATTGAGCTTATTTTGAGGCAGTTCTATGTGTTTTTGTGTGGGCTATGTTGCCACGTTGAGGTTTAGATTACCAGCCTGATTTCTTTTTTTTTTTCTTTTCTCATTCAGCTACTGTTCTTCCCTCAATGATCTCGCCCATTCCCCAGACTTTAATACCCTACGGATGAAGGTGACCCCTTCAGTGCCGCCTTCTGCCCTTCCTCTGGTCCCAGATGTTGCCTTTTCTCCTGCCGCCTTCCTGCTAGCTCTGCTTTGCTGTCTGACTGTGATTTCAGACTTCCCAGGCCCCAGAGTCCTGGGGCCTCAGTGTCCCTCTCGGACTTTCAAATATGTAGTCCTGATTCCTCCCTTTTCTCCCCAGCCTTCAGCCTTCCCTGCCTGGGTGTCATTCCTCTCCACCCATTTTTCAGACCAGACACCTGAAAGTCATTCTGATTCTTCCTGTTTCCTCACACTACATTCGTCCATCAGTGTGGCCTGTTGGTTTGGCCTCCAGAATGTCTGAGAGCCTACCTTTCCTCCATCTTTTTAATCCAGCCATCCTTCACTCAGTTGAATGACTGCCCCTGCCTCCTAGCTGGTCTCCAAGCTTAAACTTCTGCCTTCTTCTAGCACCTTCTTCCCAGAGCAGTCAGAGTGGTCCTGCTAAAAAGAGCACTCTGTCCTCTTCTAGAGGCTCCCACTGCAGTTACTCTCATCGACACCTCTGCTGATGCACCTGACCCCTCCCTAGCCTCTGCTCCGTGCTCACTGTACTTGCTAGGTTGAGTACATTTGTTCCTCAAACATGCCAAGTTCTCCCCGTCTTGTGTACAGGCCCTCCTGTCTGCCTGGCACTCTCCCCCCAGTTCTTCTCAAGAAAGATCCTTCCTGCACATCTAGATGCAGTAAAATGTCTCCTCCTCAGAATGGCCTTCCCTGGTCACCCCTTGTGTGGCAGTTTCCTTCCCATTGTCTCCTGCCTCAGTCCGTGTGCTTTTCCTGTTTGGCACTTCACCAGAAATCCAAGTATTTAATTTATACATTTGTTTTCTTCTTTATTGTCTGCTCCACCAATAGACTACAAGATTTGTGATGGTAGGGACAGCCCTGGCATCCAGTGTTCTGCCTAGAAGTCAGTAGGTACAGGGCCTTGCAACATTCTGAGTAATAATTATTACATCACCCTACACTTTTTGAGACTTTAGATACTAAGTCTACTGCTAAGTGAACTCGTACTTTATTTCTTACTCTTGGAGGACTCAGTAAAGTGGTGACAATAATTGCACTACCATTTCTATTTCTTAGTTGAGAAAACTGAATTTGGAGAAATTAAGTAATTTAGAAATTTTTCATTTCCCAAATGTCTATACCAGCCAGGGCTTGCCCAGGCTGAAGCCAGGAGCCCAGAACTCAAATTGGGTCTCCCAGGTGAGTGGTAGGGATTCAGTTTCTTGAACTATCATCTGCTGCCTCCCAGGGTACACATTAGCAGTAAGCTGGAATTAGAAGTGGAGCTGGGGGGGACCGGCACTGTGGCAAAGTGGGTAAAGCAGCTGCCTGCAGTGCTGGTGTCCCATGTGGGTGCCAGTTCAAGTCCCAGCTGCTCCGCTTCCCATCCAGCATCCTGCTAATGAGCCTGGGAAAGCAACGGAGGATGGCCCAAATGGTTGGGCCCCTGTACGCATGTATGGGGGACCTGGAGGAAGCTTCTGACACCTGGCTTTGGATTGGCCCAGCTCTGGCAGTTGTGGCCATTTAGGGAGTGAACCAGTGGATGGAAGCACTGCCTCTCTCTTTCTCTAGCTCTGCCTTTTTTTTTTTTTTTTTTTTTTTTTTTTTTAAGATTTATTTATTTATTTATTTGAGAGGCAGAGGCAGAGAAAAAGAAGTCTTTCATCTGCTGATTCACTCCCCAGATGACCACAATTGCTGGAGCTGGGCCATTCCAAAGCCAGGAGCCAGGAGCTTCTTCCCAGTCCCCCATGTGGGTGCAGGGGCCCAAGGACTTGGGCCATCTTCTGCTGCTTTCCCAGGCTCATTAGCAGGGAGTTGGATCAGAAGTGGAGCAGCCAGGACTTGAATCAGTGCCCGTATGCCATGCAGCACTGCAGGTGGTGGCTTTACCCACTGTGCCGCAGCACAAATAAATCTTTTTAAAAAATAAAATTAAAAATAAGAAGTGGAGCTAGAACTCAAACTCAGGCATTCTTATTTGGGATGTGGGCATCCCAAGAAGCATCTTAACCACTCTGCCAAACATCCACCTCATACCATAACTCTTTTTTTAAAATGTCATTTTAAATTTATTTTTATTTGAAAGGACAAGAGAGAAGAGAGAGAGAAGCAGAAAGAGAAATCGTCTATTCTCTGGTTCAATCCCTCTGAAGCCAGGAGTCCAGAACTCCATCTGGGTTTCCTACATGGATGGCAGGGACCTGAATACTTGAGCCACTGTTTGTGGCCTCCCAAGGTGGGAATTAGCAGGAAACTAGATTGGAAGCAAAGTCGGCAGGAATTGAAACCTGACACTCTATGGGATCTGAGTGTTCCAAGTGGCACCTTAACTGCCGCATCACAATGCCACCCTCACTCAGCTTGTGACTTTTCCTTCCTCCCTTCCTCTCTTTCTTTTCTTTCTTTCCTTTCTTTCTTCTGATTAATTTGAAAGAGTGACAGAATCCTTTCCAAATGCCTGCAACAGCCAGGGCTAAGACAAAAGCCAGGAACTCTCATGTGGGTAGCAGGAACCCAAGCATCTGGCCATCACTTGCTGCCTCCTAGGCATATAAGCAAGCAGCTGGATCAGAAGCAGTGTAGCTGGGACTTGAACCAGGCACTCGAATATGGGATGTGAGCTTCCCAAGAGGGAACTTAAAAACTACTGTACCACAATGCCTGCCCCTTGTGAATCTTTTTTTTTTTTTTTAAGATTTATTTATTTGAAAGGCAAAGTAACAGAGGCAGAGAGAGAGAAGTCTTCCATCTTTTGGTTCACTCCCCACATGTCTGCAACAGCCGGAACTGTGCTGATCCCAAGCCAGGAGCCAGGAGAAGCAGCAGATGATGACTCAGGGGCTTGAGTTCCTGCTACCCTGTGAGAGACCCAGATGGAGTTCTGGGTATCTGGCTTGGGCATAGCCCAGCCCCAGCTGTTGTAGGCATTTGGGGGAATGAACCAGCAGATGGAAAAATCTCAGTCTCTCTGCCTTTCAAATAAGATGAAAATCAATTTTAAAAATTAAATATCTAACCTCAAACAGGCCATAATATATGCTGCAAAAGAAGTATAATCACACTGCAGGAACACAGCTGAGAGAGGGTGTTTCTGGAGGTAGGTGAGATTCTGGAGGCAGAGGGGATTGGAGAATGCCTTAAGGAAGTAAGGTGTTGTATTCAGACGATCTTGAAGGTTGGGTAAAATTTTAAACTATTAAATTATATTTGATATTTTCGTTTACTGAGGCATCATTTGTTTTAGAGAAATGACAGAAATATTCTAAAGAACTGGCCTTCAGTTACCTAAATGACTGTCACCCAGAGTACTTCAGTTCTTAATTATTTTGAGTAACTTACTTATTCTGTAATTAACATGTGAAGTGTTAAATAATGTATGGTGGAGAAGGGCTTTTCTGGAAGCATAGATGAAAATGATCTTAAGATCACAGTGGAGGGGCGGTGCTGTGGCGCTAAGCCTCCACCTGCGGCACCGGCATCCCATAGGGGCACCGGTTCATGTCCTGGCTGCTTTACTTCCGATCAGGCTCTTTGCTAATGGTCTGGGAATGCAGTGAAAGATGGCCTAAGTGTTTGGGCCCCTGCTCTTGCGTGAGAGGCCCAGAAGAACCTCCTGGTTCGTAGCTTTGGATCAGTCCAGCTCTGGCCTTTGTGGCCATTTGGGGAGTGAACCAGCAGATGGAAGACTTTTCTCTCTGCCTCCTCTCTGTCTGTAACTCTACCTCTCAAATCAAGTCTTTTAAAAGCAATCACAGTGGATATCTAAAAGAATCAGATATAGTGGTGTAGTAGTAACCAGAAAGCTAGAATGCTGCTGGAATGTATACGTTTTGGATATATGGTTTAGGAATTGGGGAAGATGGAGCTTTCGGTGAGGCCTTCATAGGGGAAGGAATAGCCTGCCAGATCAGCAGGCCTCTTGAATACTCACTACCTCATTTCTGAGTCTTTCTTGGCGATGGTTGGTGAGGTGGGTAGGGGAGCCCACTGGGGTGGGCCACTCTAGTCTGAGGAAGGCCGGCTGCTTCTTGATCTCTACTTCTCCAACATGGTTGAACAAAGAGGGTTTTCTGGAAGGGTTGTGATTATGTGCCCAGAGTGGCTCTTCCTGCTCCAGGCCTCTGTACACCCCTTTCTGGATTTGTCCTGCCTCAAAGCAACATCTTCCTGTAACAGAGGATTCTCTCACTACTGTGTATCCCTCTGATGACTCTTCATTCCTCCTTTTTTGAGGTTGCTTCTTGCCTGTAGGTTATGGCTGGATCATTGTGCTACCCTTGCAGGTGGTTAAAGTACCAGAGACATTGCCTTCGGTTTTTCATTTTTTCCTTTATCTGTTAAGTCTCTGTTTTAACTCTTTCACCTGCCCCCTCAATCAACACTTCTCCAGGAAGCTTAAAAACATACTGCTTGCTATTTTTTATACTGAAACAGGACCCTGGTCTAGAATTCTCATCTCCTTGGGAGTCAACATATTTGGTTCAGAAAAGATAACATTTCCTTTCTGTTTATTCCTGATGATTGGCAATAGTATTCAAGACCCTAAGATATTTGGAAAAGCTATATACCCCATTTTACCAGACAGTTGACTAAAGCCACTCTAAGAAAATGAATTAACTAATTCATAAAATAATGTACTTACTGTATATCTACTGTGTGTCAGCTGCTATGGTAGACACCAACATAGAGTGAGTCAGACATGGTTTCTCTCTAGCCTACTGGCACTTATGGTCTAGTAGGCCCATGGCCAAGAGGTTGTGATAATTTTATAGAATAAATATAGGCCTGGGGCATGAAGTCTTGGTATCTTATCCTAGCTTTGCTTTTTAACAACTGTATGACCTTAGAAATTTGTCTCTTTTTCTGTAAACTGAAACAAAAAGGATTTTCTGTGATTTATTAAGATTTTTATAATAAATGAGACTTCATAGGAAAGAGCTTTGAAAAGGTCCTTATTATATATGCAAGCCTAAGTGGGGATAACAGCCCTGCCTTCTCTAATAGGAATGGCTAATGCAGAGTTTCTAATATTCTGGGGCTTTGGAGAATGCCATGGTGTCTCCAGATATGATACTTGGATGACATATTCATATTTCACAAATCCTCATTATTAATAAATAAGAACTATTAATTTTGGGGTACCTAAGATCACATAGTCATTTTTAAAGAACTGTAGATTTAATACATTCTGACGTTATTACAGAAAACAATCTTAGATATTTACTGTATAATCAGGAATTTATGATTACAATAATGGATATATGATTGTCCTTATAATTTCACATGTCATGACATAATAGTATAAAAATTAATTGAACAATAATTTTAATAAACAGTATCCTTTATAAATAGTGAAAGATATTTTTACATTTTTGCATATTTGGTTGACAAGCTTTGAACTACTGTGCTATTTTGTTGCTTTTTTTAAACTTTTATTTAATGAATATAAATTTCCAAAGTACAGTTTATGGATTACAGTGGCTTCCCCCCTCCATAACTTCCCTCCCACCCACAACCCTCCCCTTTCCCGCTCCCTCTACCCTTCCACTCACATCAAGATTCATTTTCAATTCTCTTTATATACAGAAGATCAGTTTAGTATATATTAAGTGAAGATTTCAGCAGTTTGCACCCACATGGAAACACAAAGTGAAAAATACTGTTTGAGTATTAGTTATAGCATTAAGTCACAATGTACAGCACATTAAGGACAGAGATCCTACATGAGGAGTAAGTGCACAGTGACTCCTGTTGTTGACTTTACAAATTGACATTCTTGTTCTGATGTTCAGTTTTTATGGTCCATCTTACCTGTATATCACTGAAGAACTAAGACTTTTTTTTTTTAAGATTTTTTTTATTTATTTGAGAGTTAGAGTTACAGTGAGAGGGAAAGACAGAGAGCAAGGTCTTCCTTCTGTTGGTTCACTCCCCAAATGGCTGCAACAGTTGGAGCTGCGCTGATCCGGAGCCAGGAGCCAGGAGCTTCTTCCAGGTCTCCCATGTGGGTGCAGGGGCCCAAGGACTTGGGCCATCTTCCACTGCTATCCCAGGCCATAGCAGAGAGCTAGATTGGAAGTGGAGCAGCCGGGACTCGAACTGGCACCCATATGGGATGCTGGCACTTCAGGCCATTGAATTTAGCTCCTAAGTTGTATCACTAGAGGCGGCTGCTTTAGTGTCCCACCAGCACTTTACAGTGAATGGAAGGAGAATCTGTGGCGAGTAAGTGGAAAGGTGTGTTTGATGCTGCTGCTTTTTGGAGGAGCTCGGCCACTGTGAACGTAAGAAGGGGTTGCAGGCTTCCTGAGGAAGGAAGATTTTACGATGAGCGAGAATGTGATATGTTCAGATTCCAGGGCAAGGAATAGCCAAAGGAAAGAAAAAAGGTAGAGAGAGGGTAAATGAGTGAGCAGGGGCTCCTCCGTGGATTGAGGACACACAGGGATGGCCAGTAGCATTGCTGGAGGAGGAATGCCTCTTCTGCCTGGCTGTGGAAAGAGAAAAGGCCTTTTGGGAATACAGAGAAGTCGATAGAAGATAGGGAGCTGGAAGTGTGGCCCTCGTAAAAGCTTCTATTTTCTTTGTGAAGTGGACCTTTGACATCAATTGATAGTCAAGGGGAGATGATGCAGTAACAAATCTGAAGGCAGAGGAGAAGGTATAAAATTACTACTGTTGATGTTTGAAGTGGGAGTTGCTTATTGTTCCCCATTGTCTACTAAATGAAAGTTACACTCCACAGTCTGACGTTTATAAAGACCTTCACAATCTGCCTATAATCACTTCTACCAGACTACCTATCCTTTTTGTTTCATTCCAGTGCCTTTGTACTTCAATCAAAAGTACCTGTGGGGAAGCATTAGAATGTGGCTCTGAGAGACTAGATGTTTCAGTGAAAATCGCATTAGACAACAAATCAGGAGTCCTGTGGTTCAGTGTTAGCTTCTCCTTTTCTAACCACTTACAATTCTAAGTTTATTTCTTTTTTAAAAGATTTATTTGAAAGGCAGAAGGGGAGAGAGAGTGAGAGAAAGAAAGAGCGAGAGAAAGAGAGAAAGAGAGCGAGAGAAAGAAAGAGCGAGAGAAAGAGAGAAAGAGAGCGAGAGAGAGAGAGAAAAAGAAAGAAAAAGAGAGAGAGAGAGAAAAAGAGAGAAAGAAAAAGAGAGAGAGAGAGAGAGAGAAAAAGAGAAAAAGAGAGAAAGAAAGAGAGAGAGACAGAGAGAGAGAGAGAGAGAGAGAAAGAAAGAAAGAAAGGAGCAGAGACAGATCTTCCATCTGCTGGTTCACTCTCCAAATGGCTGCAATGGCTGGAGCTGGGCTGATCTGAAGCCAGGAGCTTCCTCTAGGTCTCCCACATGGGTGCAGGAGCCCAGGTATTTAAATGGTCATCCTCTGCTGCCTTCCCAGGTGCATTAGCAGGGAGCTGGATGGGAAGTCAAGCAGGCAAGTAGGATGCCAGAGCCACAGGCAGTGGCTTTAGCTGCTAATCCACAGTGCTAGCCCCTAAGTTCATTTTTTCATTCTGAAGTGTTAACAGAAGTAATAAGTATTGATTATGGCATGTCAAATGAGAAAATATATTTCAAGGTATTTTGAAGAGGATGAGTAGTGTATAGGTGGAGGTGGTGTTGTCATGCCATGCCTAATCCTAGCTTCAGAATTTTGTATAAATTTTCTTTACTGTTAGGGTCCTTGCTCTTCTCTATAACTGTCTGAATTCTCTATAACTGTCTGAATACTAGCTACTGTAATAGAAAAACTGAAACCTCAGTGGCTTATAATAGTAAACATTTTCATGCTCATTTAAAATCCAATCAGCCATGATAGAGGGGACCCAGACTGTTGGATGATCTACCATCTTCAAACCAAGGTTTCTGAAGTTGCTCAGGGTATCAGTGGCTAACCAGCAGGATGTGGAAGTGATTGGGAGAGATTTATGCACCAGACCTAGGATGGGAGTTAGTGACTAAAGCCAAAGGAGAGAAGGATAGAACCTGAGTTCCTGAAGCTGTCCAAAGCCCCCTCTACTGTTTTGTGCAAACACTCTTATCCCCAAATTCAGGTCAGAAGATGTGTAAACACCCCAGTTCTCCCATCTCCCCTGACCCAGGGAATCTCTCCTATCTTTCCTTTACCTCCCTTCACCAGAAACCAGTTTCAGTCCCCCAAATGCTCCCCAAGTCCTACCGATCACCCACTCTAAATCACTTCCCCATCCTGCTGGGGAACCATAAGATTTTATTTTTATTTTTTTAAGATTTATTTATTTGAAAGACAGTTATAGAGAGAGGTAGAGACAGAGGTCTTCCATCTGCTGGCTTACTCCCCAAATGGCTACAATGGCCAGAGCTGAGCCAATTTGAAGTGAGGAGCCAGGAGCTTCTTCTGGGTCTCCCACATGGGTAAATGGGCCTAAGGACTTGGGCCATTGTCTGCTGCCCTCCCAGGTGCATTAGCAGGGAGCTGGATCAGAAATGGGGCAGCCAGGACTTGAACTGGCACCTACATGGGATGCTGGTGTCTCAGGCCAGGGCTTTAAACTGTTGCACCACAGTGCTGGCCCAAAGATTTTATTCTATGAGCAGTGGGAAGCCATTGCACATTTTGAGTGAGGGTAAGATGGCCCGATATATAGCTTTAAAAGACCACCCAGTCTGTTGTGTGAAGTATGGGGTGGGGAGGGCAGAGTGTAAATTGAATGCAATGGAGAGAGTAAAAAGACACGAGCATCTGGAGCTCAGAGCAGAGGTTCAGGCTGGAAAATAAAATTCAATCCTTTTTTTTTTTTTTTTTTTTTTTTTTTTTAATTCACTCCTTGTTATAAGCTGGATCTCCTGCAGGTAGCTTTATCCCTATCTGCACTTCTTCAGCTCCTGTGAATCAATGGTTTGTGCCCTGGCCTCTGTCATGGTACTTCTCTGAAATATCTGGGCAAAGGGCACCCCAAACCCTTTGTGGTCAGCTAAGCTCAGACCTTTAGCCCTTGCCTGACTTGACTTGCATCTTTTCACACTATGAGCCATTCTTGCCTTGAGATGTACTTCCCCTTAGCTCTTCTGCCTCTCTGGACTGTTCTGGTCCCCATGTCCTCAGACCAGCCCTGAAGTGACAGCATTCCCCAGGCTTCTGATCTTGCTCCTCCTGGGTTTCCTCTCTACCCCTCTGCATAGAATTAGCCCTCCCTTCCTTTATCAATCCAACACCCACTTGCCTTTCCAGCTTCAGCTCAGGTTCCCTCCTCCAGAAAGTCTTTCCTGATGCCTCAGCCTGGGTTAGGTACCACACTTCTCTTTTTTTCCATTTTTCTATGATAGCACTTAGTACCTTGTGTACTTCTTTGTCTTTCCAGTCTAATAGTACTTGAAGGATAGGGTTACACAAAAATACTACTGAGATCTAGGGCAAAGATTGCTTTCTCTAGTGCAGGTGAAAGCCACACTTTTTAATGAAGGTATCTACACCTGATTGTGTGTCCTTTAATAGAGTATTCATTTCTCACTGAATCTGAAGGCTGGAATTCTGTTATAGTCTGTGAACAGAAGGAATTAATTTAACTCAGAGTCATCAGTAATTATCCCCATCTTCTGAAAGTAAAAAAAATGATTTAATATGAATTGCTTCAGAAGAGCTTCTAAAGCCCAGCATTTCTTGCAGTAGTTTGGATCTCTTCTCTTACTCCCACCTGGAGACCTGGTACGTGTGTCTTGTACTTTGTGATTCCACATCTTGGGTTTGACATTACAATTGCCTCCATGGTGATGAGCACTAATGTTCTTCTGTGCTGAATTGTGATAGCTGTCAAAGGCAGCAAATAGGCTGAATGAAAGATGAACTTCTGCCTTTATATCCTTCCCTTCTGCTAACCAGCTACGTGTGGTTAAAGGAAAAAGAAGAGGTGGGTCGGGATAGTGCAATATACACTTAGATATACAAGCCACATACCTGGAATTTCAGTATGGCTTGGGGTGGTTAATGTCACTACATTCTCAAGTTTGTCTTTCAAATATCTTTTTCTACTCTTTAGAATCTTTTCTTTTTTGTATTTCTCTCTGTTCCAAACCTACTCTACTTTTTTGGCAGGTGGAACAAAGAAAATAAAATGTTGAATCATTTTTTTTCCAGTGACTTTGATTTTTAGAATCCTTGTTGATTTTCTTCAGTGGTTAGTTTTCTGAGGCTAACCAGACTGAAAAAATGACTTCTTTGATTAAGCAAGACTCATTACTCCAAATAATGCCAGAGGTGGTGCTGTACCTTTTGGATCTAGTGTTGGACTGATGATTTCTAAGGAAAAAAAAACTCAGATTGTTATTTATTAATTTATAACTAGAATACCTCTCATGTAGAATAAGACAGCTTAAATATATGCAAATGTGCTAAATTTGAGCCTTTATATTACTCTCTCAGGTTTGTTGTTAGCGGGGTAAGAAACTCGGGCACACAGGAGCTGCACGCTATTGATTCCCATTTAGGTTTTTTTCTGGGATCCAAATAAATGAGGCGTTAGGATTGTAGAGCCTCAGCAGGACGTGACCATCGGGTTTCCCAGTGTGCCCACTGATGAGATGCCACCTCCCTTTGCTGTGTGAGAGACCTGCTAACTCAGGAACATTTCTTCCTCATAAGATGCCACAGCTGAGTCTTGAGACCTTTGATGCCTTGGATTCACACAGTCTGTCCCCACCGTTTGTGACACATATAGCTAGCTCTTCACGTGCTTGAGGATGCCACCATCTTACCTTTAACCCTCCAGTTCTTTCTCCTCAGACCTAAAGATCCCTGGCTTCTTCAAATGTAACCTCCTTCCTTGTTCTGCATTTTATGCTCTTAATAGATCATTCTAAGGTTTGTTTAGCTTTCTTTTCTAGGGGTTCAGTCCCTTGTTGAATTTACTCTTGGTCAGAACCCACCCTAAAGGAACTCTTGCTATGTGTAGGTTCTAAAATACCTATTTAATGGAATATTTTTAAATCTCAATTGTCTTACCAGCATAGTTTTCCTATTACATTCAGTTACATTCAGGAATACTGTACCATACTTACCCCTGGAAGAAAACAAAGGCTTTTAAGTCCTGAGTTGCAGATGAAGGGCCATCGAGGGGGTAGAATTTGTTTCCATCTGGATATTTAGCCACTCCAGTTGGGGCTGATAATAAGAATTAGCATTAACAGGTCAGTGTTGCGACATAGTGAGTAAAGCTACTGCCTACAATGCTGGCATCCCATATGGGTGTCAGTTTGAGTCCTGGCTGCTCCACTTCTGATCCAGCTCTCTGCTATAGCCTGGGAAAGCAGTGGAAGATAGCCCCTGTGGGAGACCTGGAAGAAGCTCCTGGCTCCTGCCTTCAGATTGGCCCACTTCTGGCTGTTGCGGCCATCTGGGAGTGAACCAGTGGATGGAGGACCTCTCTCAGTCTCTGCCTCTTGTAACTCTGCCTTTCAAATAAATAAATAAATCTTAAAAAAAAAAAAAAAGCCAACATTAGCCACCCCCCGCAGCATACCAGGCACTATGCCAAGACTGTTAATCCTATTTGTTTCATTCATCAGCTCTGGATTAGTACCAATATCGTTAATGTAGATAGTGTGTTGACTTCATTTTAATGATGAAGAAACAGAGGCATAGAGCGGTGGGGACTTGGTCTACATTTTACGTGCTGCAGTGCAACCCAGAGTGTGAACCCTGGATTTGCCACTGCTTTGCTTCTTTTGATGCCTTTCTGCAAGATAAGCTCTGTGTACCACTCCCTTCTCTTGTGTTTCATATTTAGCTTTTTAGTACCCTTAATTAAAATGTAATTTTTCAAAAAGAGGGAGGGAGCATATTGAGGAGCACTGTGCACATGGTGGCTGACAGAGATGCAGCCCTTAACTCTGCCTTTAGACTCAGTAAAAAAAGATGAAATCTCTGAATTCTCCAGTCTTAATCACTAAGGCCACTCCAGACCCCATAAGTACATCTTTTTTTTAAAATTTGTTTATTTTAAAGTCATAGTTGCACTCCGAGAGAAGGATAGGCAGAGAGAGATAGGTCTTCCATCTGCTACTTCACTCTCCAATTGGCCGTAATGGCTGGAGCTGCACCAATCCAAAGCCAGGAGCCAGGTCTCCCACACGGGTGCAGGGGCCCAAGGACTTGGGCCATCTTCTGCTGCTTTCCCAGGTCATAGCAGAGAGCTGGATTGGAAGTAGAGCAGCCAGGACTTGAACTGGTGCCCATATGGGATGCTGGCACTGCAGGCGGCAGCTTTACCTGCTACACCACAGTGCCGGCCCCATAAGTACATCTTAAACAGTAAAAGTTGGCTGCATTGTGGTGGGCTAAGACTGAATTTGGGGTGTGTTGGTGAGGGGGTATTCTTGACTTGCCTGTGGGAAACTGAACACAAACCAGAAGGGAGAGAATATGACCATAGTAATTCAAGGTGGCCTGGCAGCCAGTTTCAGTTCTGACTCTGTCTATACACTTACCCTCCGCAGGCCTCGGTTTCCTCACTTCCTCTGGAGTTAGAGAGGGTAAAGTGAGGGCAGTGATCATTCTGCATTCTTTCTCAGTGTCGGAAGTTCAGGCAGTCCTTTCGGAGTCTGTTTTTGAGCTGTTTCCTAACTCCACCTTTGAAACAGTGGCACAGCTGGTAGGAGGGGACCTTTGGGAGGCTGCTGTGTCTCTCCTTCCCTGGGTCCTAAGGGACTGGCAAATTGGACACGGTTATTAGCTGGAGATAAAGCTGAGACTTATTGACTGAGACGAGAGATTTAAAATATGAGGATACTTTGAACTTTGTCCCCGATTCACAGGGCTCCAGGGGGTTAGAAACTGATGTTATTCCCTAAGGAGAGTGGCTTAGCTGTGGGACTACTGCTGGCCTATTAGGGGAGCACAGACTAGCATTGAGAGTCTGATCCTTTAGAATCATCAGGTCCTGTCTGCATGTTCATTTCATTCTAAGAAGAACCCAGAAATTCCTTTTCACCCTGTGTTGATTCCAGGGAGATTCCAAGGATTCTGAAACCTTATAGACAGGATTTTATTCATCAGAGTCCCAATAGGAAAAATTGTCGTTCTCAATTCAGCATAATTCCAAGAGGGTTTACTTCAAGAGGTGGAGCAGCATGTAGAGGAAACCATAAGGGATAGTGCAGGGACCCCAGCTTATGGTGATGATGACATGATTACCAAACCTAGCTCTAAAGGAATGGTGGATAAAATTGACTTTCAGAAACCAAAAGAAGTGGATATTTAGAAGAGGGCAACTTGGGAGGAGCAGAGACTTTTGGTTGAAGGATGCAGCTAGCCCAAGTGGGATTAATTCCCCAACCCCTCCCTTACCTCATTTTTTTTCCCCCTGAAGTCTTTCTGGGATTTAGCACTGGCAAACCCAATCAGAGGTCAAAGGGCACTAGAGCCCCTTGTGTGATCCATAAAGATCAGCCTGCTTGGGCAGAGAACAAGGTAGTGAGAGGTAGAAAGCACATCTGTGAAATAATAGACACTGAAATCCATGCAGTTTTGTAAGGGTCAGAACTTACATGCATGTGTATAGTGAAAGGTGAGGAGATAGGGTGAGGCAAGCACTTCTTGAGCATCATCATGTGCTAGTGATTTTTTTGTGACCTCACCTTTGGGGTAAGTGGTATTATTTCCGTGTGACAGCTGCGGAAAACTTGAACCTAAGATCTCTTGGCCCTAAGTCCACTCAGTCCTGGTGATCCCTGTGGTGACAGAAGTTGGATATTCCTCATGTCCTACTCTGTAGCCCATTCCAGAAAGCCCTATTCATGGCATTCCTGCAAGAACAGAGGAGGTCTATAACACAACTGGTGTGTATTTTTTTTATCCCTTCACATCTATGAACTTAAGAAGGGAAAGAAGAGGAAAAAAACCCAACTTGGCATGAGTGATATTAAGCAAGATCAAATAAGGTGAAAAGCAAAATAGAATCCAGAAATTTAGTTTTGCTTTTACCCAGAGTTCATGGGCGGCTGCTGTACAAAGTCCTTTTCACTTTCCACAAATGTTAAATGCTTTTCATAACATGAATCTCATTATCTTTACTTTTGGTTGTTTATGAACTAAAATAGCTTTATAAAGAACAAAGAATTAATTGAACATGAAGATCAAACTATGGGTCACCTTTACTATTTCATTTCTTGCTAACGTGCAAAGTCCTACACTTACAATGAGTTATAATTATTTTGGCTCCTGACACATTCATTGTAAGAAGTATTAATATCCATGCTGGCACTGCAGATCACTAGGCTAATCCTCCACCTTGCGGCGCCGGCACACCGGGTTCTTGTCCCGGTCAGGGCGCTGGATTCTGTCCCGGTTGCCCCTCTTCCAGGCCAGCTCTCTGCTGTGGCCAGGGAGTGCAGTGGAGGATGGCCCAAGTCCTTGGGCCCTGCACCCCATGGGAGACCAGGAGAAGCACCTGGCTCCTGCCTTCAGATCAGCGCGGTGCGCCGGCCGCAGCGCACCGGCCGTGGCGGCTATTGGAGGGTGAACCAACGGCAAAGGAAGACCTTTCTCTCTGTCTCTCTTTCTCTCTCACTGTCCACTCTGCCTGTCAAAAAAAAAGGTATTAATATCCAATAGTGAAATAGAAATTTTAAATATAAAAAAAGGGATCTTAACAACTTAGAAAACTTTAAAATATTTGTTTGGCCTTTGTTCACATGCATGCTCCATTTTTATATTGGTAGAATTGTATGAGCTTCTATTCTCTTGTCATTGTAAATACTTCCTATATTGCCATATAACCTACATAATTAATAGTATATCAGTTTATCTTATACATTCTCCAACTTGTTGAATATTATTTTTATTATCTGTACCTTGCCTCATTCCCTGAAAAGATTTGGAAGTTTTGTTGAACATTCAAGCTGGCTTATGTATTATTTTTCTTTATAAATATTGTTCAGTTACATCTTCCAGCATATTGTTTGCCTACCCCTCATTTTTTTTTCTTCTTTCTGGAAGAGAGAAAAAAAATTGTTATTTCTTTAAGATAATTTGGGGCTGGTGCCGTGGCTCACTTGGCTAATCCTCCACCTGCGGCATCGGCACCCTGGGTTCTAGTCCTGGTTGGGATGCCAGGTACTAGTCCTGGTTGCTCCTCTTCCAGTCCAGCTCTCTGCTGTGGCCCAAGAGGGCAGTAGAGGATGGTCCAAGTGCTTGGGTCCCTGCACCCGCATGGGAGACCAGGAGGAAGCACCCGGCTCCTGGCTTCGGATTGGCGCAGCGCTGGCCATGGCGGCCATTAGGGGAGTGAACCAATGGAAGGAAAACCTTTTTCTCTGTCTCTCTCTCACTGTCTATAACTCTTTCTCTGTCTCTCTCTCTCTCACTAACTCTGCCTGTCAAAAAAAAAAATAATTTGGAAAGTAGGATGAGCAACTCTGAAGCTGCATTAAAGGACATGAAATAGAGTGGTTTTAAGGGTAGCTGAGAAAAGCAAGTGTAGAATAGAAATGAGTCCTTAAGCAGAGTTGTTGCTTAAAATGTTAATGTGGAGTTTTACTGAAGCTGAGGTTTTAAAAACTGTGGCTGAAAGAGAAATTAGTTGTCCTTTATATTTATACGTAAAATTTAGCTGATACCCTAGGTTGTGGTTAAGCTTTAAAAATTTTGTTCAAGGGGGCTGGCATTGCGGTGTAGCAAGTAAAGCTACTGCCTGCAATGCTGGCATCCCATATGGGCACTGGTTTCCAGTCCCAGTTGCTCCTCTTCTGATCCAGCTCTCTGCTATGGCCTGGGAGAACAGTAGAAGATGGCCCAAGTCCTTGGGCCC
Source organism: Oryctolagus cuniculus (assembly GCF_051225735.1). Taxonomy (NCBI): domain Eukaryota; kingdom Metazoa; phylum Chordata; class Mammalia; order Lagomorpha; family Leporidae; genus Oryctolagus; species Oryctolagus cuniculus. The sequence continues at coordinate 17,716,060 of NC_142877.1, forward strand.
CTGCACCCACATGGGAGACCCAGAAGAGGCTCCTGGCTTCCAGTGGATGCAGCTCCAGCCATAGCAGCCGGTTGGGGAGTGAACCAGCAGATGGAAAATCTTTTTCTCTGCTTCTCCTTTTCTCTCTGTGTAACTCTTTCAAATAAATAAATATATTTAAAAAATTTTTATTCTCAGCTAAATTGAATGTAGAGTAAGTATAAACAAATCTTATATTAGGCTTGTGATGTCAGCTCCAATGATCTTCCAACCTGGGATACTAGCATTGGCTTGGTAGTTCTCTGGGCTGCTCCCTGGAAGATGGCCATCCCATTCCTAATTCATTCCTCTCAGCTCTGGGGAACCTGGATCTTTCTTTCTGTTTGTTCTTTTACAAGGCTGTAGCTCTATGACCAGAAGTGGCCCACATCCTTCCACTGCCTTCCATTGGCCATAGTTTTGCTTTTTGGAACAACAGACAAATTTCTTCCACTAGGCAAGAAACAGAAAAATCAAAGATCAGTTCTGGCTTTCACTCTCTGTATCCTAGTTCCTGGCATAGTGCCTGGCTCATAGCAGAAGCTGAAAAACACATTTGTAGAATGAAGTGTCTTGAGACAGTCTTTTCAAATGCGTGAATATGACCACAATGGCCCTACTTATTGACCTCTTATTTATGTATATATCCTCCAGTTCAGCCATTCCTCATGAGAGACTCTTCAAACCCCTCTCCCTTCCTACTGCCTGTGGCCACAGTTTGCTGTTGAAAAATGTGGCAAGATTTATAGTCACTTCTCCAGAAGTGGTTCGATTTGTTGTAATAAGTTCAAGTGTGTGCATTACTTTTTTTTTTTTTAATTCTTTAGCAAATCTCTGGTTGCTTATCTTTTTTTTTTTTTTTTTTTTTTTTTTTTGACAGGCAGAGTTAGAGAGACAGAGAAAGGTCTTCCTTCCGGTGGTTCACCCCCCAAATGGCCGCTATGGCCAGCACGCTGCGGCCAGCGCACTGCGCTGATCCGAAGCCAGGAGGCAGGTGCTTCCTCCTGGTCTCCCATGAGGGTGCAGGGCCCAAGCACTTGGACCATCCTCCACTGCCTTCCTGGGTCACAGCAGAGAGCTGGACTGGAAGAGGAGCAACTGGGACAGAATCCGGCACCCCAACCGGGACTAGAACCTGGGGTACTAGCGCTGCAGGCGGAGGATTAGTCAAGTGAGCCACAGCGCCGGCCGCTTATATCTTTTTGTGTGATCTGCTGTTAAGCTGATCTCTCTTGCACAATTTTTTTCTTCTAGATTAGTGTCACTTGAGATTTGATGAAGATTCTTCAATATCTTCATGTGAGCCCCCAATAAAAATGAAGAACAAGAGAGGTCCAAGGAAGAGTGTGGTAGAAACTCCCTCCCAAACTGCTTTTCAAACTGTGAATTTGGTGATAATGAAACTCTAATTCAGTAGTTCTGGGTGTGGCCAGGGATTCTGCCTGTCTATCTTGTGCTCTCTAAAGTTCTGCTGATGCTGCAGGTGGGATTGTACTTTGAGTAACAAGGCATATCTTTTGGATAAAGTTGTTCATGAGAGAAAATTCATTGTTTGGGTAGCTGTGCTGTACCCTTCAGGATCCCCACGAGATAATATCTAATGCAGGTTCTGAGTCCATACTCAAGATATTCATCTCCCATCTCACTAGGCAGATGAAGGAAACAAGAGTTCTGGTGTTTCCCTGGCTTTCAAGAGGTTGCACATGTCTCTGTGCTTGTTCAGTTGGATCCTTTATTCCACTCAGACAAGTCTTTACTCAGCATGTTTGGTATCTTTTTCTTGTCCTGGATGTTTGGTTAAGTGATAATTGTTGGTTTTTGAGTTATTACTTTAGTATAACTTCTTTTTTAATATTTTATTTATTTGGAAGGTTGAGTTACAGAGAGACAGAGACAGAGACAGAGAGAGAATCTTCCATCTTCTGGTTCACTCCCAGATGGCCACAACAACCAGAGTTGCGCTGATCCGGAGCCAGGAGCTTCTTCCAGGTTTCCCATGCAGGTGCAGGGGGCCAGGGATTTGGGCCATCCTCTACTACTTTCATTGGCCATAGCAGAGAGCTGGATCAAAAGTGGAACAGCCGAGACTTGAACCAGCACCCATGTAGAAGGGTGGAATGGATATAGAATCACTTTCAAAATGAACTTTACCTAATGCCCTTGTTTTGCCAGTTTATCGATAGCCTGCTTGTTGCAACTATCACAATACATACAGTCCTTTAAAGTTTACCTATGCAGACCATTTTATCATTTTTGTTTTGGATATGGTATATTTGGCTGCTATCATAGAAGCTGTTCTCCCCACTGAATGTCAAAAAAGCCTCTCTCCTGCTCTCTCAAAGCCCTTAATTTTTTTTTAAAAAGACTTATTTATTTGAGAGGCAGAATTAGAGAGGGAGAGGGAGAGGGAGAGGGAGAGGGAGAGGGAGGGAGGGAGAGAGAGAGAGAGAGAGAGAGAGAGAGAGAGAGAGAGAGAGATTTTCCATCCGTTGGTTAACTCCCAAATGGCCATAACTGCCGGAACTGGGCCAATCCAAAGCCAGAAGCCAGGGGGTTCTTTGGATTCTCCCAGTTGGTTGCAGGGGCCCAAGTACTTGGACCATCTTTCACTGCTTTCCCAGGCCATTAGCCGGGAGTTGGATCAGAAGCGGAGCAGTCGGGACTAAAACTGGCGCCCATATGGGATGTCGGCACCACAGGCAAGGCTTAACCTTAACCTTAACCGTAACCTTAACCTTGCCACAGTGCTGGCCCCTCTCATAGCCCTAGAGCCCTGAGTTCCTCATCTGAAGATGTGGGGGACAAGTGAGGAGTGACAGGTGTGTGTTACTGCTGTAGTTTGCCATCTCTTTCCATGACGTTTTCCTACAGTCATCCAGATGTGTGTCTCATTTGTTCTTTCAGCTGCTCTTATGCAAACACAGTTGCAGCAGCAATCACGCTATCCCTTTGCCTGTTGTTTTTGTTGTAGTAACTATCAAGTATGTATTATGAATCTCCATGAATCTACCATGTAACTCCAATGTCAACATCGTGCTAATCTCATTTATTTCCTACCATGTTTCATCCTTTTCTCTACAAACCACCATATATGTTCTTTCCATCCTATCTACTGAAATCTTTTGAAGCAGATCTCAGATATGTGATCATTTCATCTGTAACACTTTAGTAATAACAGAAATTTTTTTTAACTTTTATTTAATGAATATAAATTTCCAAAGTACAGCTTATGGATTACAATGGCTTCCCTCCCACCCAATAACTTCCCTCCCACCCGCAACCCTCCCCTTTCCCTCTCCCTCCCCTCTTCCATTCACATCAAGATTCATTTTCAATTCTCTTTATATACAGAAGATCAGTTTAGCATATATTAAGTAAAGATTTCAACAATTTGCACCCACATAGAAACACAAAGTGAAATTTTAAAAGCTTTTTTATTGAAGTACAATATACATAAAGAAAAGTGAACGTAAGTATAGATCCTGGTGAATTTTCACAGAATGAATGGGCCTATGTAAGCAACACCCAGATTAAGAAACAAGACATTACCAGCATTAGAAAGTGACTTCTCTGGACAAATTCAGTGTTAATCTTCAGCTAGTCCTTTACCAATCCTATTCTAGTGAATAATTAAAGCTATTATGGTATGTCTGCAATTTAATTAGTACATTTTCATTGTAAATCCATAAAACACAATTTGACTCTCTCCCAAGGTATTATTAGTCTCAATGATTTAATTATTTCATCATTGTTGGTTAATATATTTAGATAATTCTGATTTCTAAATCCTAAAGGTAGTATATTCCAAAGATATCATAAAAGTTGAATTCTGTAACTAGGCATTTGTTCAAGTGGATTCGTTCTGGGAGGAGGAGTGTGGTGGGGGCAAGAGGCGCAGAGTCACCACACAGACCCCAGGAGTCAGGTGAAAGCAGGCCAGAGGCGAGCAGCCTGCAGACTCCTTTATTTCAGTTGGTACAGTAGCTTATATAGCCAAGGCAGCCAATCCTGTCAAGGGGCGGTTTATGCCCTAACCAATCACAGCCTGTTGCCAGGCAGTATCTGAAGTCATCCAATCACAGCCTGTTGCCAGGCAGGCTCCGTTGCCAGGTGGGTTTCAAAGCCATCCCTGAGTAACTGACACTCACTTGCCAGCAGACATCTTGGCCTGGCCTTCTCATTCCACCACAGGCATTAAGTTAGGAAATCCCTATCAAGGAGAAAGATAAAGCAACAGAAATAAACCATTAACACTGGTAATAATTTGGATGTTCTAGTCCCATGAAAAATAAGCAATAATGCCCATATTCAATCCAGGTTGAAAATAAATAACTTAGGGCCAGCGCTGTGGCTCACTTGGTTAATCCTCCACCTGTAGCACCGGCATTCCATATGGGCACCGGGTTCTAGTCCTGGTTGCTCCTCTTCTAGTCCAGCTCTCTGCTGTGACCTGGGAAGGCAGTGGAGGATGGTCCAAGTGCTTGGGTCCTGCACCCGCATGGGAGACCAAGAGGAAGCACCTGGCTCCTGGCTTTGGATTGGCGTAGCTCCGGCCATAGCGGCCATTTGGGGAGTGAACCAATGGAAGGAAGACCTTTCTCTCTGTCTCTCTCTCTCACTGTCTAACTCTGTCAAATAAATTAAAACAACAACAAAAAAGAAAATAAATAGGTTGGATATATTGGCAATAATTGAATTATGAAACTTTAAAAAATGCTATTAATATACCCTGAGATAGCAGTATTCTCTAATATCAACTAATACCCAATTCATGTTAAAATTTTCCTGACTGCCTTTTTTAATTGAGAGGCTATATGAAAATTGTTGTAGGTTTAAAAGATATAAATACAGAAGATACATGAATTTAAAAATATATCTCTCATATAGTACTTGTGTTCTGTGATTAAGCTCTATGAATATAATTTCCATCATAATTATTGTATCTTTGTTAGACTTTTTTTAAAAGATTTTATTTATTTGAAAGAGTTACATAGAGAGAGAAGGAGAGGCAGAGAGAGAGAGAGAGAGAGAGAGAGAGAAAGAGAGAGAAAGAGAAAGAGAGAGAGAGAAGAGATGAGATTCCATCTGCTGGTTTACTCCCCAGTTGGCTGCAATGAAGCCAGAAGCCAGGAGCTTCTTCTGGGTCTCCCATGCAGGTGCAGGGGCCCAAGGACTTGGGCCATCTTCTGCTGCTTTCCCAGGCCACAGTAGAGAGCTGGATTGGAAGAGGAGCAGCTGGGACTAGGACCGGCGCCCATATGGGATGCCAGCGTCACAGGTGGAGGATTAACCTACTGCGCCACGGTGCCAGCCCCCCTACTTACTTTTAAATTAAGTAGCATGTTTAATTCTATTCAGTTTCCTGCATAAATAACCCTACAGGTTAGTACACCCTAAAGTTCCCCAAACTTACAGGCAGGGAGGAGGCAAATTATTGGGTCACTGCTTATCATCCTAAGCTACAGCTTGGCATTGCCTGAAGAGCCAGAAGGAAAAGCTGTAGATGAATGTGGGACAGGTGATGTGGGAAGGGAGAGGGTAAGTGATATTGAATGAGTGCCTGTAGACACTTTTCTGCAGATTCATTTAGACCTCGCAGCTACCCTGGAGATTTTTGTGGTTGGAGAAACTTTTACTCTGCCATTGAAGCCATGTGATTAAGAACCATCACTAGGTTGAAATCCCTGCTTTGCCACTGTGTGACCTGAGGCAAGGCCCTTCAGCTCTGCGTCTTCTCATCAGAGATAGCACAGCATCTGCTTTGTAGGGTACTTGTGAGGCTTAGATGAAATAAGTGTGTAAGGTGCCATTGGCAGTGCTTGGCACGTGATCAGTATTCAATAAAGCAAGTTGTTACTCATTCTTTACTTTTCTGTAGATTTACAGTCTTTTTAAAAAGAAGTTTGTGGTTTTAGTAGCTTTTAATAACATTCAAAGTTGTGACTATAGTTTAAGCAAAGTATCTAATAATTGTAACTTTGACAAACATATGACTATTTTTCTTTGAGTTGGTCAACTTGAAAACTTGTTCAAGTGTTGCTCAAAATGTTTGGGCTTACTATTAATTTTTAGTCTGTGTGTGTCTTTCTCCTAAAATTGCAACTAGGATAAAATTGCAAATAGGATAATTAAAACTAACTATCCATTTATTCAACAAAATTTTATTTACTACCTAATATTGATCAGGTGTGCTGCTAGGCACTTGGAATATAATAGTGAACAAGCAAGACTATCATTTCTTTGTGGCATTTATAGTCTAGAGTACAAAAAACTTGTAGTACCTGGTACAAACAACTTGGATAAAGATGTGATGGTCTTAATTAACATTGTTAAAACTGCTGAAAAGCAAATGGGAAATTTAGGAATATTTGTTAGGCATATCCAGACCTTTTAGTGGTACAGTAAAAACATATCCCCAGCATGTTACCTGAAGAAAGAAAGATGCCTTCTTTATGAATAAAATGACTTGTGCTAAAGGAGACACTACTCTGTCCAGTACAGTGATGTAACCAGCCCTTTAAATTCAAATTTCTAGTAAAATGGGGAGCTTTTGGTTTCTCTGTTTGTGTGGGGTCACTCCTTCATGAACTTGAAATTGCAGGCACATTAAATGACACAATTGAAAGTAAGCTGTCAGTGACCTAGTGATTATTGAAAATTCAGCAGTATGTTAGGTTCTGTTAATTAGCATGCTTTTTTAAAAAGATTTATTTATTTATTTGAAAGTCAGAGTTACACAGAGAGAGGAGAGGCAGAAGGAGAGGTCTTCCATCTGCTGGTTCACTCTCCAGCTGGCCGCAGTGACCAGAGCTGTATCCACCCAAAGCCAGGAGCCTCTACTGGGTCTCCCACATGGGTGCAGGGGCCCAAGGACTTGGGCCATCTTCTGCTGCTTTCCCAGGCCACAGTAGAGAGCTGGATTGGAAGTGGAGCAGCTGGGACTTGAACCGGCACCCATGTGGGATGCTGGTACTGCAGGCGGCGGCTCTACCCACTATGCCGCAGTGCCAGCCCCTCTAAATGAATTTTTAAAAAAGATTTATTTATTTATTGGAGAGGTAGAGCAACAGAGAGAGAGAGAAATGGACAGATGGACACACACACACACACACACCTTTTATCTGCTTGTTCATTCCCCAAGTGGCTGTAGCAGTGAGATCTAGACCAGGCTGATGGCAAGAACTAGGAACTCCATCCTGGTCTCCCACATTTTTGGCAGGGGCCTAAGTACTCAGACCATCCTCTTCTGCCTTCTCAGGCACATTAGCAGGAAGCTGCATTGGAAGCAAAGTAACTGGCACTAGAACTGGCACATTGATATAGGATGCTCGGGTTACAATCAGCAGCTTAATCCTCTGTGCTGCAGCGTTGGTCCAAGATAGCATATATATATATATATATATATATATATTTAAATATGTATTTTATTTATTTGAAAGAGTTAGAAGTAGAGACAGAATCTTCCATCCACTAGTTTACTCCCCAAATGGCTGCAATGGCTGCTGATCCAAAGCAAGGAGCTTCTTCCAGGTCTCTCACGTGGGTGCAGGGGTCCAGGGACTTGGTCCATGCTCTGCTACTTCCCCAGGCTCATTAGAGGAGAGCTGGATGGGAAGTGGGGCAGCCGGGACTCAAACTGGTGCCCATATGGGATGCTGGTACTGCAGGCTGGGGCTTTAACCTGCTGCACCACAGTGCTGGCTCCAAGCATATAATTTTAACCATGTATTCACTTAGCAAATATTTATTGATTGTTGTGTGCCAGTCACTTTTCTAGACAAAAGGAATGATAGCACTGAGCAAAAAGTCACTACCATCGTGGAGATTTCAAGTTCGTGAAAGAGTGGCTGTAAATTTATAGTCACACATAACATAAAAGAGATCCTTTTCTTACTCCAAATACAAATTTAGAGATCTGTTTATATCATCCCAGTAGATACATAGTAGCAAGTTTCTCATTACATCTCATGATATTTTGTACATAACCGTGTATTAACTATCTAGTGACCCTAGAGGTTAGCACAACAAACAATTGTTATCTAGCAGGAATGAGTTGGGAACCTATGCAGGGCTTTCCTGGTGCCTCTGTTCACAGCGTCTTGGGAAATTGCAGTCAAGCAGTGGGTTGGGGATGCAGTCTCTGAAAGATGAGAGGAATATCCACTTTCAAGCTCAGCCATGCTTGTTGCTAAGCCTCTGTCCTTCACCTCATTTGTCCATCTTCATGACGTGATACTGGATTCCCTTGTATACGTGATTCCCCTTGGATACATGATCCAAGAGAGGAGAAGAAAGAACACCATTCATTAAAAGCAGAATGAATAGTAAGTAAAAGGCCTCCTGGCACATGTTTGTGCTCAAGGAATAGCACAGAGCTCAGGTGTGGTGGAATCAATGGGAGAAGATGCAAGTGGGAAGGACAGATCATGCAGAGCTTTGAACCAGTGGAAGTTCATTTTTGCTGATATGAGAAGACATTAGAGGGTTTTGACTAGAGATAAAAAAAGAATAGAGAGAACGGGAAAGAACTTAAAGAATTAAGGGTTGACTATTTTCCCAAACTGGTGAAAGATGTGAATTCTCATGGAAGAATTACAAGGAGTATTAAGTATAGTAAATAAAAAGAAATCCTCAACTAGATACAGGTTAGTAAAGCAGTAGAATCCCAAAGACGAAGAGAATTTCTTAGAAGAAACCAGAAGGAAAAGAACATCGTTTTGCCTTATCGCAGACTTTTCAACAGCAACAACAGAAGCTAAAAGACAATGGAACAAATTGCTGTGAAGAAAAAACTGTCAGCTAAGAATAAACTGTCGGCCAGCGCTGCGGCTCACTGGGCTAATCCTCCACCTTGCGGCACCAGCACACCGGGTTCTAGTCCCAGTCCAGGCACTGGATTCTGTCCCGGTTGCCCCTCTTCCAGGCCAGCTCTCTGCTGTGGCCAGGGAGTGCAGTGGAGGATGGCCCATGTCCTTGGGCCCTGCACCCCATGGGAGACCAGGAGAAGCACCTGGCTCCTGCCTTCAGATCAGCGTGGTGCGCCAGCCACAGCGCGCCAGCCATTGGAGGGTGAACCAACGGCAAAAGGAAGACCTTTTTCTCTCTCTCTCTCACTGTCCACTCTGCCTGTCAAAAAAAAATAAAAATAAAAATAAACTGTCATTCAAGCTTACCTGTCACTATATATCAGGCTAACTATCATTCAAGAATGTAGTTGAAATAGACAAATATTGAGAAGTCTCATGCACACTGATCATTGCTAAAGAACCACTGATGTATGATTAGAAGTGTTTGTCTTTATACATTTTTTGCATTTTTAATTTTAAGAGAGACTTTATGTAAAGGAAGTATACTCTAAACATGAGTGTTACTGTGATGCTACTGTAAATTTTTCTTAACCATTATCAACATAAGAACTCTATTAGCTAATAGTTTAAAATTATAATAATAATTAGCATTTATTGAGCTTTCAGATTCTGTATTAGACATACTATACTAAGTATTTTATATGCATTGTCTTCTCTTTAGTCCTCAATAATTCTGTGAGATAGGCACTATTGTTAGTTTTAGTTCAGAAACAAAAAATCTGATGCTACAAAGATAGAGTAACTCTTTGATATAGCACTGGTGATTAAATAGCACTGCCATCACAGCAGCTAGTGAGCAGCACAGATAAAACAAGAACTTGCCAAGTCTGACTCTAGAGCTCATGATTTTAACTACTACCTTACTCTTCCTCTGCCCACTTTTTATTACTTTATTTTGGCAGAATTACTGGAGTGCTAAATTAAACTGGCATCTCTTAAAAATTTGATGATGACACTTTATATGGTATTATAAAATTTTGTAAATGGAAGGATCTTAATGAACTAGTTCAACTCTCTCATTTTACGAGTAGGGAAACAGAGGACCATGCAAGTTAACTGACTTGTCCAAGATTACAGAATTGGAGACAGAAATATCTAAAGGAAAGGTCTTCTGACACTAATATTAGAATTATTTCCTCTAGAATCTGAGCATTTAACCTCAAAAAAGTATTAGAGTTTTATTGGAATGACTTAAGAAAATATTTTGTTCAAAGATGCTTATTCTATAAAGCTGGCATTTATATAACCAAAATTTGTTCATGTAAATAGCTTCCATGGAGAAGAGTGGCAAACATGACCTTGGCCTTGGATAGATAGAGTTCAGTCTGGTGAGGATACAGAAGAGTAAAAAGAAATTGCAGTTCACCATGTTAGATTCTATGAGAGGAGTGAAAACAAGAATGGTCACCAAAAGGACAACCTGCCCAATATTTGGAGGGGAAGAAGCAAGAGTAGTTAGGGAAACTTCTTAGAGGAATAGGTATCTAAGTGGAAATCAAAAGGACCAGTACGAATGTACTGGGTCAAGGGAGGTTTGGGAAGTATATGGAGGAGACAGAATAAGGGGGAAAACCATGTGGCAAGTACTCCAGTACATGTAATGTGGAGGGTGAGGTAGAGCCTGAAGGTGGTAGATGGGTAGAGCACAGGCTAGAGAGGGGAGAAAGGCCCAGACTTGCTGCTGAGGGTTTGAGGAAGAGTTTCTGAAAACTCTACAGCATGAGAATGACCACCCACAGTTTCAGTGAGAAAGATTAAGCCTTGAGTAGTGTGGAAAATGGATTACAGGGGCTGGTGCTGTGGCGCAGTAGGCTAAGCCTCCACCTGCAGCATTGGCATCCCATAGGGGTGCATGTTCAAGTCCCAGCTGCTCCTCTTCTGATCAGCTCTCTGCTATGGCCTGGGAAAGCACTGGAAGATGGCTCCAGTGCTTGGGCTCCTGTACCTGCATGGGAGACCTGGAAGAAGCTCCTGGCTCCTGGCTTTGGTTGGGCCTATCTCTGGCTGTTGTGGCCATTTGGGGAGTAAACCAGTGGATGGAGGACCTTTTTCTCTGTCTCTCCCTCTCTCTGATTGTAACTTTACCTCTTATATAAATAAAATCTTTAAAAGAAAGAAAATGGATTGCAGAGGGCTTGAAGGATAGGGTCTGGGTGTGAAGGGCTGTTCCTTTGAACAAATGCAAGTATATGACTGTGTCAAACAGCAATTTGAAGAAAGATTTGAGTTGGAAAACTGCCAAGTGTTAGATACTGGTGGGAGGTGGGAGGCGGGAGGCAGGAGAAAGTGGGATTAGGCATTTTGTTATTTACTGAAATGGGCAATATAAGAAATGGATCAGGTCTGAGAGATGATTCTGGTTTGGGATGTGATGAACTTGGGAGGCAGTAGGCCATCCAAGAGCAGATATTCAGTGAGTAACTGGTTCTGTGGTGAGCTTTCAGGGTTGTTGGCATGGAAGGTGAGACTTGAAGCAGTTGGAACAGAGGAGATAGATCAGCAAGGGGAAGAGTGGCCTGAGAGGAGGAGGCAGTCTAGGATAGCATGCTGCCTGGCGCCTTCTGAGTACCCAATAAATGTTTATAAACCCATTTATTTGATCAACAGCTGTATTCCTTTTCAAGTAATTATGTAATAAACATCCCTTAGGCCGGCGCCGTGGCTCAATAGGCTAATCCTCCACCTTGCGGCGCCGGCACACCGGGTTCTAGTCCCGGTTGGGGCGCCGGATTCTGTCCCGGTTGCCCCTCTTCCAGGCCAGCTGTCTGCTATGGCCAGGGAGTGCAGTGGAGGATGGCCCAGGTGCTTGGGCCCTGCACCCCATGGGAGACCAGGAAAAGCACCTGGCTCCGGGCTCCTGCCAGGATCAGCGCGGTGCGCCGGCTGCAGCGGCGGCCATTGGAGGGTGAACCAACGGCAAAAGGAAGACCTTTCTCTCTGTCTCTCTCTCACTGTCCACTCTGCCTGTCAAAAAAAAAAAAAAAAAAAAAAAAACAAAACAAAAACATCCCTTATTCAGTAATTGAAACATTATGAAGCAAGTACAGTTTTCTTATAACTCTAGGGAAGCCAGCTTTTTTCTATTACAAAGGTTTGGGAAGTGGAGGTTTTTGTGTAATAGCCTTTCTTTTTTCCCCTCTTTTTAAAATTACATTAAATAAGGCATATGTGCCTTACATATGTGCTCATACCATCCAAAAAATGTGGAAGTATGCAGAGTAAAATGTCACTTTATTTCTCTGCTGGTCTCTCTGCCCAAAACCTTTTGAAAATTACTTTCCATGTACTATTCTAAAAGAGGTTGAATTCTAGTCTAGATTGGAAGTTTAAAAATGTGATTCTTCATGTTTATAATCAATTCAAAGTAACTATAGGTAAGTTACATTAACTAATGTACAGTGACTGCCTCCCCAGGAGATAAGCTTGCCTTTGCCCTTAGTGGTGAGCTACTTTGCTTTTATATTAAGTCATTCAATTGCATAGCAAGTGAGAGCTGAAACCTTGCCCTAAATTATTAATTTTGGAAGCTCTGTCACAGCTGGACCAATGCAGAGAAGAGGGTTCTTATTTCCAAGGTGCAGACAATCACAATATGGCTGGCTTTGTGGCTCAGAGTTAAGTTGCTTCCTGCAACACCAGCATCCCATATAGGTACCAGTTTGAGTACTGGCTACTGCACTTCTGATCCAGCTACCTGCTGATGTGCTTGTAAAGCAGCAGAAGGGGGCTCAAGTACTTGGGCCCCTGTACCCATGTGGGAGACCTAGATGAAGCTCCTGGTTTTGGTCTGACCCAGCCCTGGCTGTTGCAGTCACTTGGAAAGTGAGCCAGTAGATGAAAAATCTCTCTGTCTGTCTCTCCCTCCCTCTGTGTACAACTCTGCCTTTCAGATAAATAAATCTTTTTTTAAAAGATTTATCTTTATTTATTTGAAAGTCAGAGTTACGGGGGGGGGGGGGTGTCTTCCATTCGATGGTTCACTCCCCAAATGGCCACAACAGCCAGAGCTGCGCCGATCCGAATCCAGGAGCCAGGAGCTTCTCCCAGGTCTTCCACATGGGTGCAGGGGTCCAAAGACTTGGGCCATCCTCCATTGCTTTCTCAGGCCATAGCAGAGAGCTGGATAGGAAGTGGAGCAGCCGGGACTCGAACTGGTGCCTATATGGGATGCTGGTGCTTCAGGCTAGGGCGTTAACCCGCTGTGCCACAGCACCAGCCCCATAAATAAATCTTAAAAAAAAAAATCACTGGTGTGTGAATGCATGTGTGTAAGCACATGCTTGTACACACACACACACACACACACACTCCTAATAGGACATATATTCTGAAGTGTGGTTGGTGATGCATTGACTTTTGAGTATTATTACTTGTATCAGTCTCTAGCTGATAGAAATAAATATCTTTAGGGAATATTAGTGAGAAGTTGTTGTAAGATATAGATTCTTTATTTGCTCAGTTTAACTGCATGCACTGGAATTAGGTTTCTGGGTGATGTTTGGCTGTCATTTAGAGGTGGACTTCATTAGAGGCATTGAAAGCCTGATTTTATCTAATGGACCTCTGAGGCATTGCTTCTACAGTGTTGAAAGTGAATAAAAATATGTGCTTAGGGAGATTGTTATCTGGTAGGGAGAATGAGAAGAGAAATTATGTAATGCCTTTGATGTTTGCAGTGAACCACTGAATCTAGAAGTTAAATGAAAAAAACTAGTCCAGAGCAAAAGCACTAAAAAGGTACTTAGTTATTCGATATGTTGTTGATTTGTTACTTCTCTGTCTTCCCCATCTTGATAAAATATTTCCTTTGTGGACTTAATTGTTAAAGCCAGAAACCTAGAAATTGTCCTTAACAACCCTGTCCTTCATGCCCAATCTACCAAGGCTTGCAGATTCTGTATCCTAACGTGGACCACTCTCACTGTAGCCAAGACTTCTGCAATGGCTTTGTTTTCTGTTTCTGCTGTTAATATCACACATTCCCATTCATTTTACATTTCAACCAAAGTGATCTTTTTGGAAGATCTTAACTGGCTTCCCATTGCACTTGAAATAAAATGTTTAAGCCCCTAACTCTGTGATGTGTGATGAGAATTTGGATTAGTTAACCTCCATTTGAGCCTTCTCACTGGCATTCAGTATGTCACCTGTCAGATGCTGCAGGACTCATCCTTTTATATGAACCTAACTTTCTCTGTCAGAATCAAAATATAAACAGCATCTATGTTTACTCCACAAATAAGAAGGACTTTGCCTATGTCTGCTTCTCTTTTCCTGGCTCCCAGAATTTTTTTTTCAGAATTTCTGATTAGTTTTCTATATTGTACCTTTTCTTTTGGGGGTGGGGGGGAGATCAGGTCTCCCAGCCTCTGTCCCCGCCACCTTAGTTTGTCACACACCTGACCCCAGCATGGTGGTGGACACAAGTCAGGGAGACAGGGCTTTCCTTGTGTTGGATCCAGGCAGCTCCTTCTTTTTTCTTTTCCTTTTTTTTTCTAACTCCTCCCTTTATTTATTTATTTATTTTTTTTAAGATTTATTTATTTGAAAGAGTTAGAGAGAGAGAAAGAGAGACAAAGTCTTTCTTCTGCTGGTTCACTCCCCAAATGGCGGCAATGGCCGGAGCTGAGCCAATCCAAAGCCAGGAGCCAGGAGCTTCTTCTGGGTCTCCCATGTGGGTGCAATGGCCCAAAGGCTTGGGGCATCCTCCGCTGATTTCCCAGGCACATTATTAGGGAGCTGGATTGGAAGTGGAGCACCCAGAACTTGAATCTGTGCCCACATGGGATGCCGGCACCGCAGGCCAGGGCTTTAACCCATTGCACCACAGCACCGTCCCCAGATTATACTTCTTTTGATTCAAGAGTTCTTTGTCGAAGTTGTATCTCACCTCATGTCTGTTTTATCAGCGATTGTGGAGCTTTAGCCATAAGCTTTATTTATTTCTTTGTTCAGCACTGCTTCTTGTATCCTGAGTTGTCTCTTGTTTCTTGGATTTAAAATTTAACTTGCTGCTGGTTGCTTCCCCTCACCTCTATAAAGCATGGTGTGAACTTCATGGAGCTTTTGCCTACTCTCCAGAAATTTTATTTTGCCTTTATATGTAAATGAAAGTTTTAGAGATCTATATATGAGATTCTGTTTAAAATTGTTTCTCCTTTTAAACAATGTAGAAATTGCTCTATTTGTGTTTTAGTATCTGGTGTTACAAATTAAGAAGTCTGATGAAAGCCCAGTTTTCCTATTGTTACAATTAACACAACTGCCCCCACCCCCTACTTAAACTGCAGGATTCTTTTTATTTTTACAACTAAAAAATTTTACCAAGCTGCATTTGGGTGTTTCTTTTTCAATACTGTTATAAATTATATGGCAGACCCTTTCAACCTGATATTCAGGTCTCTCTCTAACTCAGAAATTTGCTCCTATTGTTTCTTTGGTAATTTTCTTTCCCCCATCCTCTCCTTTAAAAAAATTAGAAATATAGTACACATATTGGATCATCTAGATTTATTCTCCTTTCCTCCCTCACATAAGGGAGTCTTCAAAAAGTTCATAGAAAATGCACACTGTGAAAAAAACTATACGCAGATTTAAAAAAAATTTCGCACTAAAATAAAAACCTTTAAATGTAAGTGGCACATAAAAATTATACAAATTCTAGGGTATATGTGACATTTTGGTTCATACACACATTGTGTAATGTCCAATCAGGTAAGCATGTCTGTCTTCTTAAACACTTGTCATTTCTTTATGTGGAAAGCATTCAAAATCCTTTCTTGTAGCTTTTTGTTTCTTTATTTCCCTAGGAAAACATATACTACATTATCATTATGTGCAGTCCCAACCTACCATGCAATAGAAGATGGGAAGTTCTTGCTCCTATCTGCCTGTAACAATATTTTTTTTTTTTGACAGGCAGAGTGGACAGTGAGAGAGAGAGACAGAGAGAAAGGTCTTCCTTTGCTGTTGGTTCACCCTCCAATGACCGCCGCGACCGGCATGCTGTGGCCGGCGCACCGCGCTGATCCGATGGCAGGAGCCAGGTGCTTCTCCTGGTCTCCCATGGGGTGCAGGGCCCAAGCACTTGGGCCATCCTCCACTGCACTCCCTGGCCACAGCAGAGAGCTGGCCTGGAAGAGGGGCAACCGGGACAGAATCCGGCGCCCCGACCGGGACTAGAACCCGGTGTGCCAGTGCCGCAAGGTGGAGGATTAGCCTATTGAGCCGCGGTGCCGGCCAACAATATTCTTTAAGTAATTTTTCTCTCTACCTCCCTACTTCCTCCTCTCCAGGGCGTTTGGCAATCACCATTTTACTCTTGACCTCTGTGAGATCAGCTTTTCCACATACGTGAGATGGTGCAGTACTTAGCTTATTTCACCTAATGTAGTGACCTCCAGTTCCATCCACATGGTTGCCAATGAAAAGATTTCATCCCTTTTTTTATGGCTGAAATCCTATTTGTCTATTTTTGCTTTTGTTTCCTGTGCTTTTAGGGTCTGATCCAAAAAACCCTTGCCCATTCCAATGTCTTGAAGTTAAACTTCTCTTTTCGGATGAACATTTTGGAAGTTCCTTCATACTTCCTTTCTCTTAGTCTGGGATGTTTGATCAGTTCTACCTCACAGTTCACCACTTGTGTCTTTGGTCATGCTCCTTTTGCTATTCGTACCTCTGTTGAGGAATTAACATGTTTTTTGTAGTTTTGTTGTTCTATTTCCCATGAGTAACTTAAAAAAAAAAAAACTATTTATTTGAAAGGTAGAGTTACAGACAGAGAGAGGGAGAGACAGAGAGAAAGGTCTTGCATCTGCTGATTCACTCCCCAAATGGCCGCAATGGCTGAAGCTGAGCCAATCGAAAGCCAGGACCCAGGAGCTTCCTCTGGGTCATCCCATATGGGTGCAGAGGCCCAAGCACTTGGGCCATCTTCCTCTGCTTTCCCCGGCCAAAGCAGAGAGCTGGATCAGAAGAGGAGCAGCCAGACAAGAACCGGTGCTCTTCTGGATTGACTGCACCCCAGGTGGAATCTTAACCTACTATGCCACGTCGTGGCCCCCAGGAGTGACTATTTTGTACTGCTCCCTCCTTCCCCTACTCCTTAGCATCTGCATTTTTTTTTTTTAAGATTTATTTTTATTTATTTGGAAGGCAGAGTTAGAGTGTGAGACTATTCCATCCATTGGCTCATCCTCCAAATGGCTGCAAAGGCTGGGGCTGGGCCAGGCCAAAGCCAGGAGCCAAGAGCTTTATCTGGTCTCCTACATGGGTGCAGAAGACCAAGGACCTGGGCCATCCTCCTCTGCTTTCCCAGGCACACCAGCAGGGAGCTGGATCAGAAGTAGACATGAACCAGTGCCTTATGGAATGCTGACACCACAAACAGTGACCCAACCCGCTGTACTACAGCACAAGCCCTACACTGGTCTTTTTATATTTTTTTAGGAGCTGGTGTTGTGGCATGGTGGGTAAATCCTCTGCCTGTGACACCAAAGTATCCCATATGGGTACCAGTTTGTGTCCTGGCTGCTCCACTTCCAAGCCAGCTCCCTACTAATGGCCTGAAAAAAGCAGTGGAAGAAGGGCCAAGTATTTGGGCCCCTACCACCCGCGTGGAAGACCCAAGTGAAGTTCCTGGCTCCTGGTTTTGGCCTGGCCCAACTCCAGCTGCTGCAGCCTTCTGGGTAGTGTTCCAGCAGATGAAGATCTCTGTGAATCTCCCCTTCTTTCTGTAATTCATGACTTTCAAAAAAATTAAATAACTGTTAAAAATTTTTATTTGAGAGAGAGTGAGTTCCCATCTGCTAGTTCACTCGCCAAATACCTGTGGCAGTCAGGGCTGGACCAGACTGATGCCAGGATCCAGGAACTCAGTCCAGGTCTCTCTCATGGGTGGTGGGAACCCAGTTTCTTGAGCCATAACCACTTCTCCAGGGTCTGCATTGGTAGCAAGCCAGAGTCAGGATCCACGTGTAGGAATTGAATTCAGGTTCTGTGATACAGGATGCAGGCATCTTAACTGCTAGGCCCACTCTCATAGGTTTTTGAAAGGGTAGTTTCATAGACCCTTTGGGAATACTAAAATTGTTTCTTTTGTTAGCTCTGTTTCCTCTGGGATTGGTCCCTCTGTCCAACTTAGTGTCATTTTTGTTATTTTCCTTAGTTGGGTTTTTGTTCACATTTATAAATGAGGATCCAGACCAGTGGTTTACAATCCTAAGAGTACATTGAATTATCCAGGAAGCATTTAAATGCAAATGCCCGGACCCTATTCTCTCTATAAATGCTGGTTCAATTGGATGCTGATAGAGCCTAGGCAACTGTTATTTTCCAAAAGCTCTCCAGATAATTCTGATGTGCAGAGTTGAGAACCCTGGTTTTGTGATCAGAGTGGTAAGTGTTTTAGGTTCTCTAAGCACAAATGGGAAGAATTATTTCAGAAGTATATTTGGAGTATACGAGCCCTGGTTCTGCTAAATACTGGTAATATCCCTCCAGGGCTCGGAGTCAGCTGCCTTTTGGGTGGGTATGTGCCTTGTCACATGTGTTACTATTGTCTTGGCATTTGTGGGTGGTCCCCTACAGCTGAGTTCCCCACTTCATTGTGGAGAACTGTTCTCACAGCTAAGCTTTGCTGAGAAAGTTGGAGGGTGCATTTGTTCCCCAAACCTTTAATTACTCTTCTGACAATCTCTAGTTCACTTCTGCTTCCACAGTGTCTGAATTTGGGTTGCTTACCCTGGGGTTCTATAGGTGCACATAGATTCTTAGAGGTCTTTTCTTTTGCTTGGTTCAAATTGAAGCTTCCTTGAGATGCCTAAGCCATTACTTTCACTCAGTAGTAGTGGCTCCCCCACTCCATGAGATCTCTTCAAATAGAAAATCTGTATTATGAAGGAACTCTAGATAGATTACACTTGTCCATGAACTTTTTACAGTATCTTGTAAATCCTCATACAGTTCTTGTGATGCCTCTTTGCTGTTTATCCTGTGCTGCTGTGGACTTAATCTTTTATATTTTTTAATATATATTCTTACTCTTAGTCTTTTATGTTCACCCTCTCAAGAGCAGGGAGAAGTACCTTCTACTGTTCTGTTATTCATGATGAATTAGAGTTCACAAACACTGGTTACCTCTGAAAAGTGTCATATGCCTAAGGAATGTAGCAGACTGTTCACAGAGGGGGAGTTACAGATTTCACCAAATGAAAAATTGCTTCATTGTATCAGTTAAAAAAATGCACTTGAAATTGTAAAACACCATTTTCACATATCAAATTGGCAAAGTGTGTTTTTGTATGTATATATATGGGGATTATGGTGGAGAGTGTGTTGAAGCATATTTTTATGTACTCCTTGAGGAGTACAAAGTGGTACAATTCTCAGTGCAATTTGGTGATATGGATCTCAAAAATGTTTGTCCTCTGATCCAGGAATTCAAATTCTGGCAGTCTATCCCAAGAAATTGATCATGGGTGGAGACAATAACTTTTAAAAATTTATTTTCACTTTATTTGAAAGAGGAACACACAGAGAAATAAAGGGATCTTCCATCTGCTGGTTCACTCCCCAAATGCCTGCAACAGCCAGGATTGGGCAAGATGGAAGCCAGGAGCTTAGAATTCCATCCAGGTCTTCCACATCGGTGGCAGGAAACCAAGTACTTGAGTCATCACCTGCTGCCCCCTCCCCCACCCAGTATATGCATTAACAGGAAGCTAAATAGAAAGCGGAGGAGCACTTTGATATGGGATGCAAGCATCCCAAGTGGCATTTTGTCCATTGTGCCAAATGCCTGCCCAAGACAATAATTTATATCCAAAGATGTTATGAAATAAATATAAACAAAAATAAAATAAACATGCACAAATTCCTGATACTGGGTAATGTCTAAATTTTGATACATCCATACAACTAACAAAATTCAACAAACGGGGCAGGCGCTGTGGTGTAGTGGGTAAAGCCGCTGCCTGCAATGCCGACATCCCAAATGGGCGCCGGTTCGAGTCCCAGTTGCTCCACTTCCGATCCAGCTCTCTGCTGTGGCCTGGGAAGGCAATAGAAGATGGCCCAGGGCTTTGGGCCCCTGCACCCACATAGGAGACCCGGAAGAAGCTCCTATCTCCTGCCTCTTGGCTTCAGATCAGCACAGCTCCAGCCATTGTGGCCATCTGGAGAGTGAACCAGCGGATGGAAGACCTCTCTCTTTCTCTCTCTCTCTGCCTCTCCTCCTCTCCCTATGTAATTCTGACCTTGAAATAAATAAATCTTTAAAAAAAATTCAACATACGAAATGAAGCTAACAATAATTGCAAAGATTTCAGTGACATAAAGTGTTCATGTAATGGTGCTAAGTGAAAAAAAGGCTCTAAAACATTTCTATTCAAAATTCCAATTCTATAAGAAGACATGTGTTAAAAAATTAAAAATTAACAGTAATGATTGTTTTTATGATTGAATTATGTGAGTTTTTCCCCCTTGTAGTTCTATGTTCTTGTATTTTCCACATTTTTTCTATAGTAAGCATAATATAGTGTGGGAAAAAAATCAGTATTTTTAGAATTGTCAAACTGTCCCAAATAAAATGTTTAACTTTGGTGGCATAAAAATTGCAAAGAATGCTCAAAAACTTTGGAAATGTTTGTTACATATATTTAAATGAAATAGTACTAGTACGTACAGGGTAATCCTAATTTGCTTAAAGTTATGAGTATATATTTAATAAAGTGTTGACTGTTTAATTCTTGCTAGTGGATATTTTTAGGGTAACTTTTAATTTTCTTCTATATACTAACTATTTGGATTGTGTGACTTCTCATGCCCAAGTCTTATCTACTTTTCTGTATTTTTCTAGTTTGTCTGTATTTAATGTCGAATACTCTTATAATTAGTGGAATTTTTATGCATTAGAAAGAAATCAAATCTGTCTATCCCCTACACTGTAATTCCTGCCCAGAACTTCTTTGAGATATTTACCATGGAGGTTAGAGTAAGAGAGTTGGAGGGAGTCCTCTATGCAGTTGCTTTTACAGAATTGGTTTATTAGTGTAAATTACCATACTACCTTAAAAAGATTTTTTTTTTTTTTGGACAGGCAGAGTGGACAGTGAGAGAGAGAGACAGAGAGAAAGGTCTTCCTTTGCCGTTGGCTCACCCTCCAATGGCCGCCGAGGCTGGCGCACCGCGCTCATCCGATGGCAGGAGCCAGGTACTGTCACTGCACTCCCGGGCCACAGCAGAGAGCTGGCCTGGAAGAGGGGCAACCGGGATAGAATCCAGCGCCCCGACCGGGACTAGAACCCGGTGTGCCGGCCGCGGCGGCCATTGGAGGGTGAGCCAACGGCAAAGGAAGACCTTTCTCTCTGTCACTCTCTCACTATCCACTCTGCCTGTCAAAAAAAAAAAAAAAAAAAAAGAAGTATTTGAATACATACTTCAGATACCTTGCCTCTTTATCAAAATGTTAGCCATGTAGGTACAACATAATGGAAAACTGCCTTTGTGCCATTAAAATTTTTTTTGGTACTTTTTTATTTTAAAAAATTGAGGTATAATTTACATACAGCAAAACATAGTCGTTTTAAATTCAATACATTTTGAACAGTATTGCTACCTATGTAAACACTACTTCAACCCACATTAGAGCATTTTTGTCACCCTAGAAATTTCCCTATGTTCCCTCTTGTCAGTCTTCCTCATTCAAAGATAATCTCCGCTCTGATTTTTATCACCACGGATTAATTTTGTGTTTTGAGAAATTCCATAGAATATCATACAACATATTCTTCTATGGTTTACTTTGCTCAGCATGATTTTGAGATCAATCCAGATAAGCGTTAGATACTTACTCTTTATTGCCTAGTAGTATTCCATTGTGTGAATACCCCAATTTGTTTATCCATTCTTAGGCTGACAAACATGTGTCCAGGTTTTGGCTATTTTAAAATCAAGGCTGGTTAGTTTGCATCTGTGTTATAAGCGTCAGCTGCCATCTGCTTCCTCTTTCCTGTCTAGCAGAGCTTGCAAACCAGGCATTTGCCTTGCAGTAAGGGCTGGTTTCCAGGAGCTTGTAACTAAGACCACCACAAAGAGAGCAGAGAATAAAACTGAAACAGGCCTGCCAAGTCCCAGCCGGAGGCCTCAGGAGTTCAGCTCTCAAGCACAGAATGGCAGGCCTGCAAATTAACTGAAAGCACCCTTTGCAGAAAGAAAAGAAAGAACTCAGCGCTGAGAGAGCTCAGGGCACCCAATCAGAAAGCAGGAAAGCCACCGACACATTGGATCACATCACAGTGGTTGTTTTGAGACAGAGGGGTTACTCAGCATGCTGAGCCTGGACTACATACGCTAGTACTTGCAGCCCAAAGCGGGCGTCCCTGGAGTACCTGAACTGGGTGCCCTTCTGCTGGGACTTCTGGGACGGGGAGTGCCAGGATGCACTTGAAACACGGTGGGTTGCCTCTGTCAGCTCTTCCAACTTGAGCTACATAAAAAACTCAGATGCTTTTGTTGGGTAGGGGTACGTGCTGATAACTGGAGAAAATTTTAAAACCTCAGAGACTCAAGTGGGTATCCTACACTGAGGTGTTTAGCATATCACCCCAGAGCAGGAGTTCTGAGTTCTGGGTTTGAGAGGCCCAGGATATGTCTGTCTGACAGAAGAGAGCACAGCACCCCTCATCCCCACATCATTCCTTGTAGAATTCATTTCCCTTTGTGCCACCACAAGCCAAAAACCTTGTGGACTTTATCCTTTTTCCTCAGGTACTGCCACTTTATCTCACCTGTCCTCTAAATTTTAATGCTGAATTCAAGTGAGCTGAGTGCAGCTAGAACTGAGGAAATACAGAGGGATAAGCACAAATATTAAGTTAGCTTGATGAAAGCGCTCTTAGAGGATGGGGAATTGTGCAGGCCTTAATCAAAAGAGAGGAAGCCTTCTCCACCTACCATTCTGGAATGGCTTTCCAATTCTGGAAGAATTTATGGCAAAACTCATGCCGTGAGAGTGAGTCTGTGATGGATGTGGTACTGACCAGCCTTGCTGATACTTGCACCTAAGGAATTCTTGGACTGCTTGGCCTTGGACTCAGCCTGCAAACACTGTGCTCCATGTGCGTCCTAGCTCGGCTGGTTCCTTTCTGGTACTATATTGTCTGGCTCTTGCTTCACTGCATCAGGTCTTTACCTGGTTAATCTGGCTCCCACTTTTTCTCCAGGCCTATTTTTTTAAACTTGTCTCCTTTCCCCCTGCCTTCTTCAACTTAAGTTTTGTGGTAAAAACAACAACAACAAACTAAACATTGACTCAGAATTCTTAACTTTGCATTAGCCAACATCCCCTGCCAAGGCGCTGACCCTGAGCACCTGCCAGAAGATATTTTTATTGCCTTTAGTTTCATTATAGATGACAAAATACATGGAATTGGATTTCTTTTTCCTGGGATTTGCTTGCTACTTGTTTATTCCAACACCAGATACTATTTTCTGATTGAAGTTATTTATAGGCAATTTGATTTTTAAAACTTTGTGACACAGCTAGATCACCTCAGACTTCACGTCTCTTGTGGCTCATGTATTGAGAGGAGGTTCAAAATAAACCTTTGAAAAGTTGTTATCAGACATGGGAGCTGAATCAGTGACTGCCCTCAGACTCATGATCTGTTGGTCTCAAAAATGACTTTTATTTTTGGGAAATATACTATTTCCTTGAAATTGCTTGTCTTAGAGAACTCCAGTTATTTTTCCTAGTAGGTTACTACATCTCCTTCAGTTCTAATTTTGATATGAGCAAAGAACAGATGGTATCCAGTCAAAGTTACATTTATAACTTCAAACAATTGTTTTCTCATAGACTTGAGCCAAAAGTTTTAGAGAAAATACTGTTTTTAAGTCTTCCTCTCCATCCCCTACCTTACCCAATTATAGTAAACACTTTACGTTCTGTCTACCCAACTTTCTTTGAGTAAAATCTTTGGCACGGTAGCTAATGTTTTATAATCAATTTGGTGGGGATGGGAGGAGAGGATTTGAACTAAAAGAATTCCTGATACACTCTGTGGAGTCTGTTAAACAACTTAATCTTATCAGTGAACATAAAGTTCATGTGGATCAACTTTTCCAGTAAGAGCTGAAGATGATGAAACAATGATAAATCAAGCAGGCTGGTGTTGTGGCATAGCAGGTAAAGCCACTGCCTACAATGCTGGCACCTCATATGGGCTCTGGTTTGTGTCCTGGATGCTCTGCCTCCAATCCAGCTTCCTGCTAATGGCCTGGGAAAAGCAACAGAAGACAACACATATGCTTGGGCCCCTGACACCTATGTGGGAGACCCAGATGAAGCTCCTGGTTCTTTTTTGACAGGCAGAGTGGACAGTGAGAGAGAGAGAGAGAGAGAAAGGTCTTCCCTTGCCGTTGGTTCACCCTCCAATGGCAGCCGCGGCCAGCGTGCTGTGCTGATCCGATGGCAGGAGCCAGGTACTTCTCCTGGTCTCCCATGGGGTGCAGGGCCCAAGTACCTGGGCCATCTTCCACTGCACTCCCTGGCCACAGCAGAGACTGGCCTGGAAGAGGGGCAACCGGGACAGAATCCGGCACCCCGACCGGGACTAGAACCTGGTGTGCCGGCGCCGCAAGGCAGAGGATAGCCTAGTGAGCCGCGGCACCGGCCTGCTCCTGGTTCTTAACTTTGGACTAGCTCCGCCCTGGCTGTTGCAGCCTTCTGGGGAGTGAACCAGTGAATGGGAGATCTCTCTCTATGTATAACTCTGACTTTCAAAATAAATAAATGTATCTTTTAAAAAAGGAAAATTGAGCCGGCGCCGTGGCTCAATAGGCTAATCCTCCACCTTGCGGCGCCGGCACACCGGGTTCTAGTCCCGGTTGGGGCGCCGGATTCTGTCCCGGTTGCCCCTCTTCCAGGCCAGCTCTCTGCTATGGCCAGGGAGTGCAGTGGAGGATGGCCCAGGTGCTTGGGCCCTGCACCCCATGGGAGACCAGGAAAAGCACCTGGATCCTGGCTCCTGCCATCGGATCAGCACGGTGCGCCGGCTGCAGCGGCGGCCATTGGAGGGTGAACCAATGGCAAAGGAAGACCTTTCTCTCTCTGTCTCTCTCTCTCACTGTCCACTCTGCCTGTCAAAAAAAAAAAAAAAAAAAAAAAAAGGAAAATTATGGCCAACACCACGGCCCAATAGGCTAATCCTCCGCCTGTGGCGCTGGCACCCCGGGTTCCAGTCCTGGTCGGGGCGCCGGATTCTGTCCCGGTTGCCCCTCTTCCAGGCCAGCTCTCTGCTGTGGCCCGGGAGTGCAGTGGAGGATGGCCCAAGTGCTTGGGCCCTGCACCCGCATGGGAGACCAGGAGGAAGCACCTGGCTCCTGGCTTCGGATCGGCGCAGCCCACCTGCCGCAATGTGCTGGCCGTAGCGGTCACTTTGGGGGGTGAACCAATGGAAAAAAGGAAGACCTTTCTCTCCGTCTCTCTAACTCTGCCTGTCCAAAAAAAAAAAAAAAAAAAAAAGGAAAATTATAAATCAAGTAAACAAAAATCCTTGAGTTTTAACCCTCCAAAGACAAAGGCAAACAATAACATTTTGAATAATTGATCTCATTCTCTGTAGTAAGAATATTAGATTCTCCATGTCAAGTGTAATCTTTGTATTTGTGAATTACTCAAGGATGTTAATAAATTACCAGAGGTACAACTAAGGGAAGTTAGTGCATTACCTTATCAAGGATGTTTTAAGATAACATTAAAATTACATCATGGGACAAAAAGACATATTCATGAATTCTAAGACTTGATGTAGTAAAGATGGCAATACTACCCAAAGCAATCTGAAGATATAGTGCAATCATTATCAATATTCTGGTGTGCAAAAATGGAGCAGCTTATCCTAAAATTACATGAATTATAAAGGACCCTGAATAGCCAAAGCAATCTTTTTTTTTTTTTAATTTTATTTATTTTATTTGAGAGGTAGAGTTACAGACAGTGAGAGAGAGACAGAGAGAAAGGTCTTCCTTCCATTGGTTCACCCCTGAAATGGCCACAACGGCTGAACTGTGCCGATCTGAAGCCAAGAGCCAGGTGCTTCTTCTGGGTCTCCCATGCGGGTGCAGGGGCCCAAGGACTTGGGCCATCTTCCACTGCTCTCCCAGACCATAGCAGAGAGCTGGATTGGAAGTGGAACAGTCGGGACTCAAACTGGCGCCCATATGGGATGCTGGCACTGCAGGCGGAGGATTAACCTACTGCGCCATGGCTCCGGCCCCGTCAGAGCAATCTTATAAAAGATAATTCTGACTTCCCAGTTTTGGAAGTGTTTACAAAACTAAAATAGTCAAAAATGTGTGGGACTGGCATAAGAATATAGATCACTGGAATGCAATTGAGAAATAAATATACATCTATAGTCAATTGAGTTTTGAGAAGGGTACCAAGGCCATTTATAGGGAAAGGAGAATCTCAATAATGCAGGGACAGCTAGATATCCACATGCAAAAGAATTAAATTGGGGGCCGGTGCCGTGGTTCACTTGGCTAATCCTCTGCCTGTGGCACCGGCATCCCATTTGGGTGCCAGGTTCTAGTCCTGGCTGCTCCTCTTCCAGTCCAGCTCTCTGCTGTGATTGGCGTAGCTCCGGCTGTAGCGGCCATTTGGGGGATGAACCATTGGAAGGAAGACCTTTCTCTCTGTCTCTCTCTCTCATTGTCTAACGCTACCTGTCAAAAAAAAAAAAAAAAAAAAAAGGATTAAATTGGGCCCCAATCTCATACATTTTATTTTTTAAAGAGAGAGAGGAAGAGTCAGAGATCTTCCATCTACTGGTTCACTCCCCAGATGGCAACAGCCATCATTGGTCCAAGCCGAACCTGCTAGGAGCCAAGAACTTTTTCTGGTTTTCCCATATGAGTGCAGGGACCCAAGCTTTTGGACCTTCCTCTGCTGCTTTTCTCAGGCCATTATCAGGGAGCTGGATTAGAAGTGGAGCAGCTGGGACATGAACTGGGGCCCATATGGGATGCTGGTGTTGCAGGCTGCAGGTTTGCCTGCTTTGCCATGATAGATTCCTGCCAATGCAGATTATGTCTCACAAAATTGGATTTTTGATACTCATGTGGATTGAATTTCCCACTCCTGGCTTTGGCCATAGCTCTTGTGGTCTTTTAAGGAGTGAACTAGAAGATAAAGGCTCTTGCTCACTGTCTGTTTCTCTGCATCTCAAATAAATAAATAAAAAATAAACAAATTCACCCAAATTGGGACACAGACAATTTTAAGAGCTAAAAACTATAACATTCTTATAGAACTCATAGAAGAAAACACAAGGGTAAATCTTCATGACTTTTGATTTGGTAATGGATTCTTCGAAAAGACACCAAAAGCATAAGCAAAAAAAAAGAAAGGCATAAATAAATTGAGTTACATTAAAATTAAAAACTTTTGTGCATCAAGGGAATCTATCAAGTAAGTAGAAAGACAACTTACAAAATGGGGGGGGGGTACTGCAAATCTGGTAAGGATCTAGTATCCATAATATATTTTTAAAATCCTTTCAACTCAGCAACAAGTAAATGGGCAAAGACTTGAATAGGCATTTCTCCAAAGAAGATATGCAAAGGACCAACAAGCACGTTAAAAGATACTCAGCACCATTGGCCATTAAGGAAATGCAAACCAGAACCACAATGAGATATCATCTACACACTCCCCAGGATGGCTGTAATTTAAAAACAAAACACAAAAGTTACAAGCATTAGTGAGGAGGTGGAGAAATTGAAATGCTTATACTTTGCTGATGGGACTATAAATGGTAGAGCCGCTGTGGAAAACAGTTTGGCATTTTCTCAAAAAGTTAAATATAGTTACCATATGACCCAGCAATTCTTATCTTAGGTATATACCCAAAATAGTTGGAAACATGTATTCAAACAAATAGTTGTACATAGAATGTTCACAAAAAAGCACTATTCACAGTAGCCACAAGGTGGAAACAGCACAGATGTCCTTTACTGGATGAATGGATGAGCAACATGTGATATATGCTGTACAATGCAATATTTTTAGCTGTAGAAAGGAATGAAGTACTGAAACATGCTATAATGTAGCTGAACCTTGAAGCATTAGGCTAAATGAAAAAAGGCACATATAGAAAGTCACATATTGTGTGATTGTATTTGTATGAAATTTCCAAAAGAGAAATTCACAGGGACATTGTCAAGGGGCGGAGAAGGAGGAATTTGAGTGACTGTTTAATGAGTACAGCATTTCATTTTGGAGTGATGGAAAAATCTTGGACTCAGGTAGAAGCTATGGTTGCACAACATTGTAAACATAGGAAATTGTATATCTTAAAATGGTTAATATTACATCATGTGAATTTTACCTCAATTTTAAAAATTACATCATACAGTTTCTGTGATCTCACAAATAACTGACTCTGCAGTCATAGTTACCTGTGACTGTTGGAACCCACGTCCTTTATAGCATTAGTATGCTGGGAAGTTCTTTCCAGCTGTGGGCAGGAAATCTCAAAGACAGATGGTCCCAAGTGAGTTTCTCCCTAAAATAACAGGAACATAGCTTTTATTTTTCATTTTTATTTGTTAAATCTTGTAAAGCTTCTACCTTGAATGGGCTCCAAGTGGTTTTTTTTTTAATATTTTATTTATTTGTTTGACAGGTAAAGTTACAGACAGAGAAAAGTTGGCAGAGAGAGAAAGGTCTTCCATCTGCTGGTTCACTCCCCAACTGGCCACAATGGCCGGAGCTGGGCCAATCCAAAGCCAGGCGCCTGGAGCTTCTTCCAGGTCTCCAACATGTGTGCAGGGGCCCAAGCATTTGGGCCATCTTCTACTGCTTTCTGAGGCCATATCAGAGAGCTGGATTGAAAGTGGAGCAGCCGGGACTGGAACCAGCACCCAGATCGGATGCTGGCACTGCAGGTGCAGGCTTAGCCCGCTATGCCACAGCACTGGCCCTTCCAGGTGGTTTTAAAATGTGATCTGGACTGATAGTAATTTGAAAAAGTGTGTTTCAAATAACTTTGTATTTTTGGGAGATGAGCAATTTTTGGTTTTATGAAAATTTTGAGTAATCTCTGAAGAATCTGTGAGAAAGTCTTAGAGAATTGCAGACAGATTTTTCTGTACTGCATTGCTGGAGATTTTTGTGACACCGCCCAAAACTATGACAAATGCTTTGTATTGCCAGTGAAATTGTTGTCAGGAATAAGAAAATTGTATTTTCAGATCAATTAAGCAGATGTACAAAAATTAAAAATGTTAATTTCTTATTTTTATCATATCTGTTTTTTGAAGGAAGAACTTTAGGTTATATTCTGGGAAAATATCTGAGATTGAAAAGAGCTCCTTCAGAAAGGTAGAAATGCTTTGTTGGTCATGAATGAAGCTTTTCTTTATGAGAGCCTGATGCTTCTGGCCCACGGTCACGCTGTGTTTACTGGGAACTTGTTTGTCCAACAAATGTATTTATGTTGTTGTCTTGCACACTCCCTCCTGGTTCTTCTCATGACCCAGAAGATGCCATGCAGGCTTAGAGTCCACACACGTGAAGCAGAGCTACCTGGTTTGCAGTGGACTGAACCCACAGCTTTTGGCATCATGTTCTAATCAACTGAAATAGAGAGTATGAGAATAAATGCCTTGCTTGAACAAGGGCTTTCTGATGGTAATGTCAGAGGGGAGCTGGGAAGCTTAGAAGAGTATCTAAATACATGCAATAAGCTGAAGAAGTAGGTGAATATGAGTGTTTAGCTTAGGATCATTATTGATTTTGACTTTCTCAAAATTAGGACGATTTCTCGGGCTGGTGCTATGGCGTAGCAGGTAGAGCCACCACCTGTGGTGCCAGCATCCTATGTGAGCACAGGTTCGAGTCCTGGCTACTCCACTTCCAATCCAGCTCCCTGCTAATGCACTTGGGAAAGCAGCAGAAAAAAGCCCAAGTACTTGGGCCCCTGTACCCACATGAGAGATCGGAAGAAATCTGGCTCCTTGGCTTCAGACCAGCCCAGCTCCAGCTGTGGCGCCATTTTGGGAGTGAATCTGTCTGTCTCTCTCTAACCCTGCCTTTCAAATAAATAAGTATATCTTTTTTAAAAAATTAGAAAAATTTCCTTTTTGTAAGGCTCATAGATAATTTTTTAAAAGATTTATTTATTTGAAAGGGAGAGCTACAGAGAGACAGAGACAGAGGGAGAGACAGAGGGAGAGGGGGAGAGAGAGAGAGAGAGAGAGATCTTCTACCCATTGGTTCACTCCCCAAATGGCTGTAAAGGCCAGAGCTGAGCTGATCCAAAGCCAGGAGCCAGGAGCTTTCTCCAGATCTCCCACATGGGTGCAGGGACCCAAGCACCTGGGCCATCTTCTACTGCCTTCCCAGGCCATAGCAGAGAGCTGGATCGAAAGTAGAGCAGCTGGGACTTGAACTAGTGCCCATATTGGATGCCAGCACTGCAGGCAGCGGCCTCACCCACCACAGTGCCGGCCCCAATAATTATTTTTTAAGAAGAAAAAGTCACCTTTTAAGTCATAGGGAATTAAAAGTTATTTTTTTCAATAAGTTTTTAATTGGGAAAAATTTTTTAACAAGAGCTAATATAACTGGACTTTGAGCTACTTTAACTAGACATACCAAAACAGTAGTAAAGGAAAGTAAAACAGATGAATGTTATTGAAACTTACTGTAAACTTTTATTTTACCAGAGATTCCTGCTTATGAAAAGCAGCGTAGCATGTCATGTGTCTCCCTTAGTAATTTATTTCCCATTTCTATGCTTTGGTTTCCTCATCTGGGCCATTAGAATGATAGAATCTATCCAATAGGGCCACTTTGTAAGGATTGCATTTTTATTATTGTTAAAGGTCTTAGAACAGTGCCTAAGGCAGTGGAAAAGATAGATAAGTGTATATTAAAGACATAAGTGTGCTGATGTTAACTAGGAGCTACTTTGGTGAGGGATGCTTTTTTGAAGGACAAACCTGCTTATGTTCACAGACGCTCATTATTGTATAGTATACCAGTGCCTGGACATTGTTTGAAGTTCTGAGACCTTCTGGTGTAATCACTTTGGGGCCATTTTACTGCTAATGGGCATCCCAACCAAAAAGAATGATTTGAGATAGAAAGAACTCAAGAGAAGTGGCTCTTCAGCTCTTTCCCAAGTCACTGTAAAAGTTCTTGAAGCATATTTCCTGGCTCATTCACCAAGAGTTATTGTGTGTTCAACATTGATGGTTGGCAGAATGGAACAACGTGGGGATTAGGGTCAGAGACAAAGATGAAGAGAACATAGTTATTTGCCCTGGAACTTTCTGAACCTCAGGAATCCATGCCAGGAAAATTCAGGGAGTGAATGGAAGAGCATCAGGAAATAGTGCATCCTTGGAACTGTAAGCTTCCATATCAGTTAAAGTTACCATTTCTTTTTTTTTTTTTTTTTTTTTTTTTTTTTTTTTGACAGGCAGAGTGGACAGTGAGAGAGAGAGACAGAGAGAGAAAGGTCTTCCTTTGCTGTTGGTTCACCCTCCAATGGCCGCCGCTGCAGCCGGCGCACCGCACTGATCCGATGGCAGGAGCCAGGATCCAGGTGCTTTTCCTGGTCTCCCATGGGGTGCAGGGCCCAAGCACCTGGGCCATCCTCCACTGCACTCCCTGGCCATAGCAGAGAGCTGGCCTGGAAGAGGGGCAACCGGGACAGAATCCGGCGCCCCGACCGGGACTAGAACCCGGTGTGCCGGCGCCGCAAGGTGGAGGATTAGCCTATTGAGCCACGGCGCCGGCTCCTAAAATTACCATTTCTGCCAAGCCATCTCAGACTTAACTAGAAGAGAGGAATGGACAAAGTGAATCATCTTGTTCTGTTATCAGAGACAATCGATTTGACTTACTTCTGTTTGTATGTTTTAATTTGTACTAGCATTTTCTAGTAGTTATGAATTACCGTTTGTATTTTGATGAACTCTTTTTAAAATTCTCCCCTACTCCATTTGTATGTAGTTCTAGTGAACATTAGTTAGCAAAGGAGATTGATGAGACTGGCTAGCAGCTTCCTAGAATGTGTTCTCTGCTCCAGCAGTGATGCTATGCTGCTCTTCTCTAGGACTGAACTGCAACCGCAGCAACAAGTGACCCTTTAAAGATGCACACGGGGCTGCGTAAAGTGGGGAAGGCAACTGGAGAACATGAAGTAAGGAAAAAGTGTATTTCCCAGGTAAATATAATGCTTCCGAATTTGAACAAGTTTCTTGTTCCCTCAGTTATCATAACTCTGTAGTCCCTAAGTGTTCATAGTCATATTTTATCTTTGTATGGATGTTAAATATTCTTTTGTTTATTCTCCATTTTTATTGCCAAGCTTTCTGTTCAAGTGATTTCATTTTTGGTTTTTTGGATTAATGTAAAAAATCTATTGAATATATAATTAGGTGATACTTTAGATCATTTGATAGGAGCCTGTTACACCTTAGGTTTATAGTGGTATTAGAAAAGCATAATTATGTGTTATGTGTCTGTGATGTGTAGGTTTAAGCCAGTGTCAGTTTTTTTTTTTTTTTTTAAGATTGATTTCTTTATTTGAAAGTCAAAGTTAGAGGGAGGGATAGAGAAATCTTCTAACCACTGGTTCACTTGCCAGATGACTGCAATGGCTGGGGCTGGGCCATGCCTAAGCCAGGAGTCAGGAGCTTCACCCAGCTCTCCCATGTGGGTGGCAGGGACCCAAACACTTGAGTCATCTTCTGCTGCTTTTTCCAGGCTATTAGCAGGGAGCAGAATCAGAAATGGAGCACAGTCCACATGGGACGCTATGGTTGGAGATGGCAGCTTTTCCTACTATGCCACAACGTTGGCCCCAAGTGCCAGTTTTTAGCCTGAGCATCAAATTTATACTTATGCTTTATTGAGTGACTGACTTAAAAAACTAGAAAACTAGTTTGAATACCAATTATCCAAGCTGTATTCTCAGACTATAATATGTGTACATATATCTCTAGAATCTGTAATAGGACACATTTAAAATTTTTTTAATTTTTAAAGGTAGGAAGAAGGAAAGACACACACAAAAAGACTGCCATGGCTGGAGCTGAGGCCATCCAAAGCCAGGAGCCAGGAGCTTCTTCCTGGCTCCCACGTGGGTGCAGGGGCCCAAGCACTTGGGCCACCTTCTACTGCTTCCCCATTCCATAGCAGAGAGCTGGATCAGAAGAGGAGCAGCCAGCACTCTAACCGGTGCCCATATGGGATGCCGGCAATGCAGCTGGCAGCTTTACCCACTTTGCCACAGTTCTGGCAACCTTGATCATTCTGTAACTTAAAGTTGAGTAAAACTATTTAGTGGCCCTGAATCAATTCTGTACACCAGCAATGATGCAAGACAGGATTCTTGCATACATATTATCTAGGGCTCACCTTCTCTGACTCTGACCTGGCTGTGATTCAATCAATCTATAAGTGTTCCTGGTTCAAGAATGTGGTACTTGTTTTTCCTGCCTGGAATCCTCTGCAGCCAGAAAGTCACATGGCTCCTGTTTTCCTCCTACAAGCTTTTGCTCCAAGGTTACCTTACCAGTGATGACTCCCGCGATGCCTTGAATTGAAGATGGCATCTAACCGTACTCTGGAATCACTCTGTCCTGCTTTGTTTTCTCCATAGCACTTAACACTATTGGACTTCTATACATACACTTGTTTGATTAGCTGACTTCTGTCCTCACTCCACATCCACATACCTTCCATGCCTGACCTCCCTGAGAGCAAGAACTTTGATCCCAGGATATAAAATAATGCTGGGGAGTAGCAGCTACTCAGCAAGTATGTGTTGAGTAGATAAGTGAGGCATGCTTGTGTTAGGAGAGAGAGTAAAGTAGATTTGGAAATCATGTGATTGGATTGAAAATGATTACAGGGCCAGTGTTGCGGCATAATGGGTTAAAGCCATCATCTATAGTGCCAGTATCCCATGTGGTCATCAGTTCAAGTCCCAGCTGCTCCATTTCTGATCCAGCTCCCTGCTAATGTGCCTGGGAAAGCAGTGGAAGATGGCCCAAGTGCTTGGGCCATTCCACCCACATGGGAAACCCGGAAGAAGCTCCTGGTTCCTGGCTTCTGCCTGGCCCAAATTTGGCTGCTGTGGCCAAGATGGAAGATCTCTGTCTCTGGCTCTGGCTCGCTCTCTATAATTCTGACTTTCAGATACATAAATAAATCTTTAAAAAAAATAAAGAAAATGACTAAAAGGGAAATGTTGTGGAGGAAGTATCTTAAACTGCATATTAAATCTGATAAATAGGAGGGCTTAAAAACTTTGTCAAATAGAACCCTTCAATCTAGAAGGTAATTTAAGCCCACTTCTGGAATATAAGTGGCAGATCATATTCTTATAACTGAAAAAATAGTCATGAAATATTCCTTGGATAGAAATGTCTAGGAAAACTTCGGATGGTTAAAGATTGGGAGGTAACCAAAGAGTTAAATGGGAGGTGACATGAAAGAAGAATTCCATGGTCAGGATAGAGGGTAACAGGCAGGCTCTACCAAGGCCTTCTGAATTAGGGGCTGGTACGATGGGGACATTGCCTATGATGAAGAGGTTGCAGTGGGGGAAAGTAAATGAGAAGGGCAAGTCAAACTAGAATCACTAGAAGTATTCTTTAATGTCTGTCTCCGTACTTACAATCTGGCAACGCTAAGCCATTTTGTCTAGTTCTAGCTTACCTTACTTCCTCTGCTCTACTCCTACCTAGAAGTATATTTTCTACACATCACACTTTTTCTTTTTTTAAACCACTTTTTTTTTTTTTTTTTTTTGACAGGCAGAGTGGACAGTGAGAGAGAGACAGAGAGAAAGGTCTTCCTTTTGCCGTTGGTTCACCCTCCAGCGGCTGGTGCGCTGCGACCGGCGCACCCACTGATCCAATGGCAGAAGCCAGGTACTTCTCCTGGTCTCCCATGGGGTGCAGGGCCCAAGTACTTGGGCCATCCTCCACTGTACTCCCTGGCCATAGCAGAGAGCTGGCCTGGAAGAGGGGCAACAGGGACAGAATCCGGCACCCCGACCGGGACTAGAACCCGGTGTGCCGGTGCCGCAAGGCGGAGGATTAGCCTAGTGAGCCGTGGCGCCGGCCTCACATCACACTTTTTCTATTTCACCTTTAAAATCTTTTAAAATCCATGTCTCTCTCTTTATTTTTTTTAAATATTTTATTTTTTTTAAAGATTTATTTATTTATTTGAAAGAGTTACACAGAGAGAGAAGGAGAGGTGGAGAGAGAGGTCTTCCATCCACTGGTTTACTCCCCAGATGGCCACAACGGTCAGAGCTGCGCCGATCCAAAGCCAGGAGCCAGGAGCTTCTTCCAGGTCTCCATGTAGGTGCAGGGGCCCAAAGACTTGGGCCATCTTCTGTTATCCCAGGCCATAGCAGAGAGCTGGATTGGAAGTGGAGTAGTCAGGACTTGAACCAGTGCCCATATGGGATGTGGGCACTGCAGGCAGCAGCTTTTCCCGCTATGCCACAGTACCCATGTTTATCTTTTAAAGACACACACCATTTGATCCAGCAATTACATTTCTAGGAATTTATCTCACAAAAAAATCTCATACAGCTATGCAGGTAATCTTGTGCCACCTTAGCATCTGTTAGATCCCACATTTGCTTCCTGCCTCAACAGCAATTGAACAGAGAACATTACCTCTTACTGCTGTTCTTCTGTTCTGGACATGAGTCACATCCCCCTCCTCTGGCCTGGGTATTAACTGCTGGCCTCTTTGCAGTGGACTGGAAACATTTGCAGAGGAGATAACTATTGGATATTCCCTCTCAGGAGAACGCAACGGCTGGAGCTGGATCAGACTGAAGCCAGGAGCTTTTTCTGGGTCTACCCACATGGGTGGCAGGGGCCCAAGTACCTGGGCCATCTTCTGCTCTTTTCCTAGGCACATTATCAGGGAGCTGGATCAGAAGTGGAGCATCTGGGAATCAAATTGGTGCCCATATGGGATGCCTGCAGGGCAGGCAGCAGCTTTACCCTCTATGCCACAGCACCAGCCCCAATTTTTATACTTCTTAGTTGTCTTTTCCATCATACTTTCTGTTTTATGGAATATTCTTTGCTTTATTTTAGCTTTTGAATACATTTTAAAGAGGAATAGTTTTTTTTTAATTCTCTGAGTGCTAAAAATAATATTTGTTTCTATGTTTGTTTACTATCATCAAAACAAAAGCAAAAACTTTGCTTTCCTTCTGTATAAGAACATTCAGTCTCTTCCCTTTTTGGTATCCTCTTCCTCTTTCTTATCTGTCCCCCTCCCCAGTTACTGTTTTTCCTTTTTGCATTTTATATTTGTACTCTGAGATATACTAATTTTTCAGAACTTTAGCCTGATGGATTTTACTAGTTTTGATTCATTCAGTGACCACTGACACCTCACTCAGAGCCAACAGACACTGAGCTAGGAACAGAAGACGCAAAGATAAAAGCAGTTCTGACCCTGCCTTCAAGGCCCCCTTTCTGGTTAAGGAAATGGCGTGACATGCAAATCAATAATGGCAGAAGATCTAATGGGTCAGGTGTATTGGAGACACAGGGCAAGAAGGGAGTGACATTTGATGAGTGGTGAAGGCATGCTGGGAGCTGAACATTACTGTGTATAATAGCAGGACTTTGTGAGACAAAGGATAAGAGTGAGAAGGCAAAAGCCTGGGGATGCACCAGTGCATTTTAAAAAATAGATTGTTTATTATTTACTTGTTATAAGTCAGAATGATAGAGACAGATACACACACACACACAAACACACACACGCACAGAGAGAGGGAGAGGGAGGGAAGGAGGGAGGGAGGGAGGGAGGGAGACCTTCTATCTCCTGGTTACTCTCTTGGGTTACCAGCTTCTTGAGGTGTTAGGGATTTATTCATTCATCTTTATGTCCTCTGAGTGTCCAGCGTAGTGAGTTCACTAACATTTAAATTGAGTGCTTAGGGGCCAGCACCCCTTAAGGTAGGAATATTAAATGGGTCCAAGAGAGCACCAGTGATACAAAAGTTCCTGGAATAAGTAGCATATTACTCAATCCTCATAAGAGGTATGTGTAATTATTTCCGTTTTATAGATGAAGAAGCTCCAAAGTTGTGTGGCTAATAAATAATAGGGACACATCGACTTCAAAGTCCATACTCTTTCCATTTAACCCAAAAAAGAAGACAGCAGATAACATTAAAACTTATTTTAAGTGTTACTATGGTTTTAAATAATACAAATATACTCAAATATTTGTCAAATTCTGTTACCTTCATCTTACTGGCAACTTGGCTATGGGAGATGGTGAGAGTGGGCAATAAAATAGTCCTGCAGTTCTTACAAGGCACATTAGTAAAAAATATTTATTTGAGAGGGAGAGTTAGAGAGAGAGAGAGAGAGAGGTCTTCCATCTGCTGGTTTGCTCCCCAAATGGCCCCAATGGCCGGAGCTGGGCCAATCTACCAGGAGCCAGGAGCTTCTTCTGGATCTTCCACATGGCTGCAAGGGCCCAAGCACTCGGGCCATCTTCTGCTGCTTTCCCAGGTATATTAGCAGGGAGCTGGATCAGAAGTGAAGAAGCCAGGACTCAAACTAGCACCCATATGGGATGCTGGTCCCATGAGCAGTGGCTTTACCCACTATACCACAGCGGCGGCCCCGAAAGGCACCTTAATGTCAATGTTGGCTTTGAATTGTCTTGTGTGGCTCTGGAGGTAGTATTCTATGTCCTCAGTGAGATAAAAAGGCAGATTTTTCAGGACTGGTGAGATGAGTGAGAAGTCTTGAAACAATCCTGTTTGTTGAATAGGACTATAGCAACATCAAGGAAACATCTTCTATATGAAAGTCTTGATCAGAGCTTCTGGTTTTGACTTTAGTTTGGAGTTTGCTTGTTCACTGTGTTAGGAAACAGTAAAGGTAGTATTTAGTATATTTAGTAGAAGTGCTATTAATCTCTAATAAGGGACCTTGGAAATCTGCTACCTGCTACATTCTGTGTTGTCTCCTTTATTTTGAGGTTTCTAACTTGAAATGTGTCGCTCCCCCTCTTCGTGGAGGAACGACACAGGACCCTGCGCTGTTCTTTCGTCTGCTCGGCCCTCCCCGGGTTTGCTGCTGGTTCTTCCCGGGTTGGCTACTATCCCTTCCACCTCCGTGGAAGGGCAGTTCCCCCTGGCCACATTCCCCACTTCCGCAGGGGAGCGGCACACCGCCGGCCGGCTCTCTGGGGGGCTGCACGGGTTCCCTTAGATGTTCCCCATAGATGTTCCCGGTGCATGCCGTCTCTCTCCTCCTTTATAGTCCTCTTCCGCCAATCCTAACTCGGCTGCCCACACGCCAAGTACGCTGCTCTCCAATCAGGAGCAAGTCCTACAGTTAATTGGTTGAACTGGAGGCAGCTGTGCGGAAGCTGTTTACTTCTCTCCCAGCGCCATATTGTGGGAGAGCAGATGCATAGAATAAGTCTTAATTCCAGTAACTCAGTCCAGTCCGGATTGCTCCCCACAAAATGCCAGAAGAAGGATCGGGCCTGTTATATAGTGGAAAGCTTGTCTTATGGATAGTCAAGGACAGACTTTGAAAAAGAAAGAAAGATGGGCATGCCAGATTTACTTGGCAATATAAGACAGAAGCATTCCCTCTTCTGGACTGCAGCCCCCAGTGTGGTGAGATAGTATCTGTGTTTAGCCCTGTTGAACTAGGAAGGGTCAAGACATGTTCATACGGTCTAATGTGAGTGAGTGAGGAAACACAGGAACCAGCTCAGTGGTCAGACCTGTGCAGATCTAGTACAATAACTCCAGTGACTACTGAAATTGAGGAGGGTGGCCAACCATCCTGCTCTGCTGTCTGCACTGTCTCCCCCTTCTGTCTCTCTGCTCCCCCATTCTATACCCCATTTCTCACACCTCCCTCTCTGCATTCCCTACCCAAAGCTTGCAATTTGGAATGTGTCCTGGTCTTCCAGGCCTCCTGCCCTGTGCCTCTGATCCTCTGAGGGTCAGGGGAGGAGTGGACAGCCAACCCATCATTAAAAAGATCCACATTAATGGGGACCACCAATGATAAAGATCAGTTCTTCACCACTAGGAAGCAACATAATTGTGTTTAGTGGACAGTTTTAATTGAAGAAAATAATTTTAATAACATTTCATGATTGGAAAACTGTACTTATTGATGATAATCTGAGAAATAAAGGGAAACATAATGGGGATAATTGAGATTTCTGTTAATGATACCTTGCCTAGCATTCCTTTTAGGCATTTATTTACAAATTGCTTACACACCATGTTATACTTTGCTTTTAGAATAAATTGCTTACTTATCGTCTTCTAAAATGTAATATTTTAAATACTTTTCTATATCTTTAAGATTGTCCATAAGCTTCATTTAAAATAGGCATTGAGATTCTATCTGTTGTGTACACCATACTGTATTTTTTGGTTTACCCATTTTGCTGAATCATAAGTGAGTTTCTTGTGAACAGAATGTAGTTGGGTCATGTTTTTATTCACTATGCCAATTTCTTTCTTTTAATTGGTATGTTTCGACAATTTACATTTAAGATAATTATTAATGTATGAGGGCTTTACTCTGCTACTTTATATTTATTTAATTTCCTGTTTCTCATTCTTCCCTTTCTCTTTTCTTGCCTTTCTCTGGGTTACTTGAACATGTTATTCTAAAAAGTTTATTTTGATATTGATTGATTGATTGATTGGAGGAGAAAAACAGACCAGTAGACAGACAGAGCTCCCGTCACTGGCCTACTACCTTAAAGCCCACAACAGCTAGGGCTGGGCTGGACCAAAGCTGGGAGCCAAGAGCCCAATCCAGGTCCCCCACATGGTGACAAGGATCCATACTTGAACTGTGACCTGCTGCCTCCCAGCATGTATGTTAGCAGGAAGTCTAGAATCAGGAACAGAGCCAGGCTCAAACCCAAGCACACCAGCGTGGAACATGGGTGTCCCAAATGGCATCCAAACCACCATGCAGAATGCCTACCCTTTAAACATCTTTTTAAAAGATTTATTTATTTGTTTGAAAATCAGTGTTACAGAGAGAGAGTGAGTGAGAGAGAGATCAAAATCTTCTATCCACTGGTTAACTCCCCAAATACCTGGAAGGAACAAGGCTGGGCCAGGACGAAGCCAGGAGCTAGGATCTTCATTCAGGTCTCCTACATGGGTACAAGGGTCTAAACACCTGGGCCATCCTCCACTGCTTTCCCAGGCAGATTAGTAGGGAGCTGGTTCAAAAGTGGAGCAGCTGGGACTAAAACTGGTGCCCATATGGGATGCTGGTACTGTAGACGGCAGCTTAACCTGCTGCACCACAGCACCAGCCTCTAAAAACTTTTTTTGATTAACATGTAATAGTTGTAATTTTTGTGGTATATGGTACGGTATTTTAATACATATACACAATGTAAACCAGTCAAACCAGGCACTAACCTTTCCATCTCCTTATTTTTCCTTTGTGCTTAGAGCTTATCAACTTCTCTTTTCAGAGTCTTCCTGTTATACATTATAGTGAGTTGTGGCTGTCCCACTGTGCCATGGAACATTAGAACTCGTTACTTTCGAGCTTTAGTACCTGTACCCAACCTCCCTCCCTCTCTTCTTCCCCTACCCTTCCCACTTCCAGTAATCTTAGTTTTATGTTAAGATAGACCAGTTTATTTTTTTCCTAAGATTTACTTATTTATTTGAAAGTCAGAGTTAGAAAGAGAAGGAGAGAAAGAGAGATCAATTTTCCATCTGCTGGTTCACTTCCCAAATGGCTGCAATGACCCAGACTGGGCCAGACCAAAGCTAGGAGCCAGGAACTTCTTCCAGGTCTCCCATGTGGGTGACAAGGGCCCAGGGACTTGGGCCATCTTCCACTGCTTTTCTAGGCACATTAGCAGGGATCCAGATCAGAAGTGGAGCAGAGGCCAGTGCTGTGGCGTAGCAGATAAAGCCACTACCTGCAGTGCCAGCATCCCTTATGGGCACCAGTTCGAGTCCCAGCTGCTCCACTTCCCATCCAGCTCTCTGCTATGGCTTGGGAAAGCAATAGAAGATGGCCCAAGTCCTTGTGCCCCTGCACCCATGTGGGAGATTGGGAAGAAGCTCCTGGCTTAAGTTCAGCGCAGCTCCAACAGTTGGAGCCATCTGGAGAGTGAACCATCGAATGGAAGACCTCTCTGCCTCTGCCTCTGCCTCTCTGTAACTCTGCCTTTCAAATAAATCAATAAATCTTAACAACAACAGCAACAACAAAATGGAACAACCAGGACTCCATCCAGTGCCCATATGAGATACCAGCACTGCAGGTGATGGCTTAACCTGTTACACCACAGCATCAGCTGTCATAGACCAGTTTTTTATAACTCTGACATATAAGGGAGAAGCTATGGTGTTTGTCCCTCTGTCTTGATTATTTCAGTTAATATAAGTTCACTTAATGTAAATTCCATCCATTTTGCTGCAAGTGTCAGAATTGCATTCTTTTTTATGGCTGAATAACATTTCATTGTGCATATATACATTTTTGTTATCCATTTATCCAAAATTGGACGTCTAGGGTGATTCCCTGTGTTGGTTATTCTGACCAGTGCTGCAGTGAACATGGGAATGGAAGTATCTCTTTCATATTTAATTTCCTTTGGGTATATACCTAGAAGTGGGATAGCTTGGTTGTATGGTAGATCTATTTTTAGTTTTTCAAGGAACCTCCATACTATTCTCCGTATTGGATAGACTAATTTGCAATCCTCTCAACAGTTGGCAAGGGCTCCCTTTTCTCCACATCCTAATCAGTATGTTATTTTTTACCTTTTTTATAATAATCATCCTGGTTTGTGTGAAGTGATACTCCACTGTGGTTTTGATTTGCATTTCCCTGATGGCTAATGATATTGAATAATTTTTTATGTGTTTCTTTGCCATTTGTATTTCTTCTTCTGAGAAATATCTATTTAGAGCTGTTTCCCCATCTCTTAACTGGATTGTTTGGTTTTATGTTATGGTAGTTTTTTTTGGCAAAATAATTATTTGAGAGGCAGAAAGAGAAAGAGAACTTCCGTCTCCTGGTTAACTTCCCAAA
The DNA here is from genome assembly GCF_051225735.1 of Oryctolagus cuniculus. Lineage (NCBI taxonomy): Eukaryota > Metazoa > Chordata > Mammalia > Lagomorpha > Leporidae > Oryctolagus > Oryctolagus cuniculus. Next base: position 17,758,089 of record NC_142877.1, read on the forward strand.
TGCCTGCATTTTGCTGGGGTGGGGCTGAGGTCACAGCTGTGAGCTGGTAACTCAAAGCAGGTCTCCCATGTAGGTGACAGGGACCAAATTATTTGAGCCATCACCACTGCCTTGCAGGATCTGCATTAGCAGGAAGCTGGAGAACAGGTTTCAAATTCTGATGTGGGCCAGGAGCATCTTAACTGCAAGGCTAAATACCAGGCCGTGGTGTGGCCTAGCATGTAAAGCCACCGCCTGCAGTGCCAGCATCCCATATGGGCATCGGTTCAAGTCCTGGCTGCTCCACTTCTGATCCAGCTTTCTGCTTTGGCCTGGGAGAGTAGTGGTGGATGGCCCAAGTGCTTGGCCAGACCCTGTATCTGCATGGTAAGCCTGGGAGAAGCTCCTGGCTCCTGACTTCAGATTGGCACAGCTCCAGCCATTGAGGCCATCTGGGGAGTGAACTAGTGGGTGGAAGATATCTCCCTTCCTCCTTCCCTCTCTCCTTCCCTCCCTCCCTCCCTCTGTCTCTCTCTCCCTCTCTCTCTCTCTCCCTTTGTCTGTAACTCTCTCAAATAAATAAAATCTTAAAAAAAAAAAAAAAGGCTAAATACCCACCCCACTTATTGCAGTTTTTGAGTTCCTTATATATTATGGATATTAATTCTTTTTCAGATGCCTAGTTTGAAAATATTTTATCTCATTCTGTTGGATGTATCTTCACTTTCTTTCTTTTTATTTATTTATTTATTTGAAAGGCAGACTTACAGAGAGGCAGAAAAGAGAGAGAACTCTTCCGTCTACTGGATCACTCCCCTAGATGGCCACAATGGCCAGAGCTAGGCTGATCCAAAGCCAGAAGCCAGGAGCTTCTTTCATGTCTCCCACATGGGTGCAGGGCCCAAGGATTAGGGCCATCTTTTGCTGCTCTCCCAGGCCATAGCAGAGAGCTGGATGGGAAGTAGAGCAGCCAGGACTCAAACTGGCACCCATATGGGATACTGGCAATGCAGGTGGTGGCTTTACCTGCTACACCACAGCACCGGCCACTGTTTATTTCTTTTACTGTGCAGAGCCTTCTTCGTTTGATAGAATCCCATTTGTCTATTTTTGCTTTTGTTGCCTGTGCTTTTGGTGTCTTACCTAAAAAATCAGGGCCCATGCAAATATCTTGAAATGTTTCACTTACGTTTTCTTCTAGTAGTTTCATAGTTTCAGATCTTATATTTAGATATTTGATCTATTTTGAGTTTTGGTTTTTTTTTTTATAGAATGAGAGCTAAGAGATTAAATCTTCTGCATATGGACATCCTGTTCCCCCAGAACCATTTATCGAAGAGACTGTCCTTCCCCCAGTGTATGTTTTTGTATCTATGTCAAAAATCAGGGGCCGGAGCTGTGGTATAGTAGGCTATGCCTCTGCCTGCAGTGCTGGCGTCCCACATGGGCACTGGTTCCAGTCCCAACTTACATACCGTATTTAAAATATTAGAGCTGGGGCTGGTGTGTGGCTCACTTGGTTAATCCTCTGCCTGTGGCACCGGCATCCCATATGGGCACCAGTATCACAGTATCACAGTATTCACAGTATCACAGCTCTGGCTCCTAGGCTTTCTCTCCTTTGGCATGCTCAAGCCTCTCTTGACTCCACTAACCTAATAGTCCCTCTTCTTGTTATCCCATAAGAGAGCTTATGCTTTCTTCGTTCCTCTTAACTTTTTTTTTCCTTTTTTCCCCTTCTGTTGTGTGTTTTCAAATATCCTGTCTTTCAGTTCACTGGTTCCTTCTTCTGTTTGATCGATTGTGTTCCTGATGCCTCCTATTGTGTTTTTAATTTCACTTAGTGTACTTTTCAGTTGAAGGACTTCTGCTTGATTTTGTTTAATTACTTCCATCTCTTTGTCAGAATATTGAAGTACTTGTGTTCTTTTGAATTTCATTTAGTTTCCTTAGAACAGCTATTTTGAAATCTTCATCCAAGCTTTAGGCAATTTTAATTCCTAGATGGTTGGTTTCTGGCCCCTTATTTTGCTCTTAATTTGAGGTCATGGTTCTCTACAAGTTCTTGGTGCTTGTTGGTATACGACTTCATCTGTACATTGAAAGATTAGTAATAGTAATCTGACGTCATTTGTGGCTGTCTTTTTAGAAATTCTAAGTGGTCTTTTTAATTTTTTTCTGAGGATACAGCTAATTCTGCTATTTCAGCCCTAGATAGCACCCTAAGTTGCTGTTTGGCCCTGGGAAACTGTTTATGTGTTTTTGCTGATTCAGTATTAAGATATTCCCCAAACTCAAATTGTCCCAAATCAGCTATTGATGTGTTGTTCAGTATGAACTAGGAAAGTGCCTAAAATGTGTAGCCTGTCCCTACAAGCCTCTTGCTGGTCCTGCGGTAAGTTCTTTTTGTCCTGTGTTCATGAATGCCACAACGCTACCTCATATCCAGAGCTGCCAGCCCACCAAGATCAGTGCAGCCTGGGGAGAGGTCTAAACTCACCGTGCTGTGGTCTGTCTGCTGCTGAGCTGGCTCTTTACCCAATGCCACACCTATTATCCACTAGTGATGTTGGTTGGGGTATGTGACTGCTCACCTGGGACCATGGAACTCTGCAGGGTACTGAAGCAGGCCCAAAGGCTCTGTCTGCAGGCATTATTCTAGAGACAGGGACCATTAGGAGCCACTCAATGCTGGGTTTTATCAGCCTGGCACTGAGTTCCAAAACAGCCTTGTGATTCCTTCTGTCTGCCCAAGGTTGCAGGAGGGGTGATAGAGGTAACCCTTCAGCTACTCAGGCAGGCTTTTGGTGGGTCACATCTAGGTCTCACAGTCACAAGGCCCTAGGTGGCCTTTGGGGTGCACAACATGCCCTCAAGAGGCTGATGGTGATATACATCAAAACAAATCTGTCTCACCAGTGTGCAGGGCTCCCCTGATATTGAGGCTAGTCCAGAGACTGACAGAAGATACTTGCCTCAGGATGGAAACTAACAGAATTTGCCCAGCATTGGGCTTTCCCAGCCCAGCACAGACTCCCACATCATGATCCTGTGGCCCCTTGCTGTCTGTCCAAGGCCAGAGGAGAGAGTTAAAGGCAGCCTTCTGGTCACCCAGACTCGCACCAGTTTGGCCACATCTGTATCCCACAGTCACACTCCCTACAAAGTCCTGGGGCCATCTACTAAGCCTACCCACAGTTGGCAGTGACAGATGCCAAGATGAGTCCACCCCCACAGAACACAGGTGCTAGGCAAGTCTACAGGCTCAGTCTTGAACCTGGGTCAAGGATCTAGTGGCCTTTGGGCTCTATCAGATTCTGGATCTTGATGTGGTAAGCCTGGCTCTGAGCTCCCTAGCATGGCTCTGAGCTCCCTAGCATAGCCCTAAGCTGCCTCTCCTGGCTTCTCTGTGTGGCTGGAGTTTTGCCTTCTGCTGGCAGTTGTGGGAGAGGTGGCAGAGGTTGCCTGGCTTTGGAAGCTCAAAATATTCACTCTACAGGTATGGGCCTACGGACCAGGTTGGAGGGGCTCCATCCAACTAAATTTTTCCCAGTGGGCCTGGCACTGTGATTCAGTTCACTTTCCCTCTCCCAAGCAGGAGACCTCTCTTTGCCTTGCTCCTTGGAGCTGGGGGAAGGGTGACACAGGTAACTCCCTCTTTATCCCTTTCTTTGATGTGACTTTTCTTTTGATTGTAACAAAATGAGGCCCTCTGGTCTCTTACTTGACTTCTGTAACTCTTGTGAAGGTGAGTTAGTGTGTATAGCTTTTCACATTGGTGTCTCTGTGGGGAGGTGGTCGTTGGAGCCTCTCACTCAGTTTTCATAATGGTTGTATCTTTCTTTTGCTTCTATATGTGGGACTGTCTTAAGCATCTTTTGTAAGGCTGGTCTGTCTGATGAGTTCTCTCAGCTGCTGGTTGTTTTGGAAAACATTTATTACTCCTTCAGTTATGAAAGATAACTTTACTGGGTAAAGTATTCTTGGTTGGCAGTTATTTTCTTTGAAGACTTAAAATATATCATTCCATTCTCTCCTGGCCTGCTGTTAATCTAATGAAGGTTAACTTAAGGAAAAGTGACGTGGTGCTTTTCCCTTACATGACTAAACCAGCGCATTGGACCAACACTCACTTTGCTATGGGCTGCATGGTACTGAGGTGGGCTTGTAGTCTGAGGCTGCTGCAACCAACCACAGTTGATACTCGCCAAGATAGAAGTCCAATTTACTGGGGCCACGTGTCTCCACTTAGAACCAGGGCAGATCCAGAGGCTCTGTCTGCAGCCACTGACCAGGGACAGTGATGATTTTCAGGAGATTCAAGACACAGCCCTGTGCTCACTTTTCCCAAGTGGTTGGAGTTCTGCTCCACTGCGTTATCTGTTGGAGGTTGGAGGAAGGATGGTACATGTGGACCCTTGGCCAAAGGTTCTGGCCTGGAGCCAGAGGACCTGGGGGCCTGTGTGACTCTAGGTTTCACCTTAGCAAGCCTGGTACTGGGTTTCAAATCTAAGATCTGACCTTTATTCCCTCCACTCCCCCAGTGCTGTGCTACCTGGAGCTGGTAGACAGGTAACTCAACAACTCTACTTCCTGCCTTCTTCATTGCATCTCTTTTATTATTGGATTAAAACTAGGCACTGTGGTCTCTTACCTGACTTACTTGGTTCTTGTGAAGGTGACTTGATGCCTGAACAGTTGTTAAATTTTTTGTCTCCATAGGGAAAGTGCTGGCGCAGCTTACTCAGCTACCATCTTGCTCCACCTCTCTACTTGAAAAATTTGGGGGGTTTTATCTTGACTTTTAATAATGTTTCTGAGTGTGTCTCTTTATATAATTTTTGATGGTTGCTGTGGGTATTACAATATACATTTGTGACTTACTACAATCTGCTGTTAACAGCATTTTGCCACTGTGAATGAAATGTGGAAATCTTACTTCCATCTAGGCCTCTTTATCTTTCCCTTTTTAAATATAACTGTTTTGGGCCGGTGCCGCAGCTCACTAGGCTAATCCTCTGCCTTGCGGGGCCGGCACACCGGGTTCTAGTCCCGGTCGGGGCACTGGATTCTGTCCCGGTTGCCCCTCTTCCAGGCCAGCTCTCTGCTGTGGCCTGGGAGTGCAGTGGGGGATGGCCCAAGTACTTGGGCCCTGCACCCCATGGGAGACCAGAATAAGTACCTGGCTCCTGCCATCGGATCAGCGCGGGGCGCCGGCTGCAGCGCACTGGCCGTGGAGGCCATTGGAGGGTGAACCAACGGCAAAGGAAGACCTTTCTCTCTGTCTCTCTCTCTCACTGTCCACACTGCCTGTCAAATATATATATATATATACACATATATATATATAAAACTGTTTTGATTGTCAGATTGTGTTATGATTTTTCAGTCATCAAATATACCCATATCTCTGCTCTTTCCATTGTTCTTTATTCCTTCCTGATGCTCCAGAATTTTTTTTTAAAGATTTATTTATTTATTTAAAGAGTTACACAGAGAGAGAAGGAGATGCAGAGAGAGAGAGGTCTTCCCTCCACTGGTTTACTCCCCAGTTGGCCACAACAGCTGGAGCTGCGCTAATCCAAAGCCAGGAGCCAGGAGCTTCTTCTGGGTCTCCCAAGTGGGTACAGGGGACCAAGGACTTGGGCCATCTTCTACTGCTTTCGCAGGCCATAGCAGAGAGCTGGATTGGAAGTGGAGCAACTGGGTCTCGAACCAGCTCCCATATGGGATGCCAGCACTGCAGGTGTCGGCTTTACCCACGATGCCACAATGCCAGCCCCATAATTTCTTCTTTTATCATTTCTGTTTTGTTTGAAGAACTTCCTCTAACCATTATCTTAAAGAGAAGTCTTCTACGGACACATTCTGTTAGCTCTCCTTCAGCTGACAATGTCTTCCCCTCCAATACTGAAGTACAGTGTCACCAGATAGAGAATTCCTGTTTGACAGTTATTTTACTTCAGTGTTGAAAATATTGTGCCAATTCCTTCTGCCCTCCATGGATTCAGAAATCTGTTGTCCCTGGAATTGGTGATCTCTTACAGGTAATGTGTTGTGGGTTTTTTTTTTTTTTTTTTCTGTTTTCAAGAGGTTTTTGTCTTTAACTTTTAGAATTTAATTATGATGTTTCTTGATGTCAGTTTTGTTTTTAACTTATTTGGGGTTTGTTCAGTTTTACACATCTAGGTTTATGCCTTTTACCAAATTTAGGAAATTTTTAGCCATTATCTTTTTTAAAAAAGATTTATTTATTTATTTAAATAGCAGAGTTACAGAGAGGCTGAACCAGAGAGAGAGAGAGAGAGAGAGAGAGAGAGAGAGAGAGGGAGGGAGAGAAAGATCCTCCATCCACTGGTTCACTCCCCAGATGGCCCCAATGGTCAGAGCTGTGCTGATCTGAAGCCAGAGCTTCTTCCAGGTCTCCCACATGGACACAGGGGCCCAAGCACTTGGGCCATCTTCCACTGTTTTCCCAGGCCATAGCAGCGAGCTGGATAGGAAGTGGTGCAGCCAGGACTCCCACCAGCACTCATGGGATGCCGGCACTGCAGGCGGTGGCTTTATCTGCTATGCCACACCACTGACCCCTATTGTCTTTTAAATTAAAAAATATTATGTATTTATTTGAAAGACAGAAAGCTCTCATCCACTGTTATACTCCTAAAACCAACAGTAGCAAAGGGCCCAAAGCTGGGAGCCAGGAACTCAATCCCTCTCTCTTGTGTGGGTGACAGGAATCCAACTACTTGAACCATCACCACTTCTGTCTAGAGCCAGCTCTAGCAGGAAGGTGAAATCCAGTGCTGCAACTAAGGATTAAACCCAGGTACTCTGCTGTGGGAAGCAGGCATCCTAACCGGTGACTCAACCATCAGCCAAAGTGCTGGTCCCCGTTACCTTTTTTTTTTTTTTTTTTTTTAAGATTTTTAAGAGTCAAAAGGATCACATAAACAAGACTAGTGTCTGCAAATACTAACTGATAGAATAAAAAAGGGAGAGAACAATCCAACATGAGAAGCGGGATACACAGCAGACTCATAGAATGGCAGATGTCCTAAACAGCACTCTGGCCTCAGAATCAACCCTTAAGGCATTCAGATCTGGCTGAAGAGCCCATGAGAGTATTTTAGGCATAGAAAGCCAAGACACTGTGGGGAAAAAACAAAACAAAACAAAACAAAACAAAAAACACCTAAATGAAAGATCTCTGCAAGTGAGATCCCAGTGGAAAGAACAGGTTGTCAAAGAAGGAGGTACCTTTCTCTGAAGGGAGGAGAGAACTTCCACTTTGACTATGACCTTGTCTAAATAAGATCTGAGTTGGCGAACTCAAAAGGCCTCCATAGCCTTGGCAACTCATGACAAGAGCATAGGGTGATTACTGATGCCATAAACAAGAGTGTCAATTTGTTAAGTCAACAACAGGAGACACTGTGTACTTATTCCTCATGTAGGATCTCTGTCCTTAATGTGCTGTACATTGTGATTTAATGCTATAACTAGTACTGAAACAGTATTTTACACTTTGTGTTTCTGTGTGGGTGCAAACTGTTGAAATCTTTACTTGATATATGCTAAATTGATCTTCTGTATATAAAGATAAATGAAAATGAATCTTGATGTGAATGGAAGGGGAGAGGGAGCAGGAGAGGGGAGGGTTGCGAGTGGAAGGGAAGTTATGGGGGGAAAGCCATTGTAATCCATAAGCTGTACTTTGGAAATTTATGTTCATTAAATAAAAGTTTTAAAAAAAAGGTTTTTTTTGACAGGCAGAGTAGACGGAGAGAGAGACAGAGAGAAAGGTCTTCCTTTTCCGTTGGTTTACCCCGCAATGGCCACTGCAGCCGGTGCACTGCACTGATCCAAAGCCAGGAGCCAGGTGCCTCTCCTGGTCTCCCATGCAGGTGCAGGGCCCAAGCACTTGGGCCATCCTCCACTGCACTCCCGGGCCATGGCAGAGAGCTGGACTGGAAGAGGAGCAACCTGGACGGAATCCGGCGCCCATAAGATTTTATTTATTTACTTGAGACGTAGAGTTACAGACAATGAGAGGGAGAGACAGAGAGAAAGGTCTTCCTTCCATTGGTTCACTCCCCAGATGGCCACAATGGCTGGAGCTGTGCCTATCTGAAGCCAGGAGCCAGGAGACTCCTCTGGGTCTCCCATGCAGGGGCAGGGGCCCAAGCACTCGGGTCATCCTGCACTGCCATCCCAAGCCATAGCAGAGAGCTGGATTGGAAGTGGGGCAGCCAGGACTAGAACCAGCACCCATATGGGATGCTGGCACCGCAGGCGGAGGATTAACCTAGTGCACCACAGCGCCGGCCCTCCGTTGTCTTTTTTACTGTTTTAGTCCCTCTCTTTTTCTCCTTTCCTTCTGGGACTCTGGTGACAATGTTGGGCCTTTCATTATTGTCTCATAAGTGCCGAGGCTCTGTTGATTGGTTTTCAGTCCATTTTCTCTCTTTTGTCCATATTGGGTAAGTTCTATTGATCCAGCCTTAAGTTCACTGATTCTGTTCCCTGTCATTTCCACCCAAGTCCAACTGGCAAGTTTTAAATTTTTTGTTGTTGTCTTTCAATTCTAAAACTTCTAAAACTTTCTTTTTTCTTTGATGAGGTTTTATACTTTTTTCATTTGTTTCTAAAGAATTTGTAATTTTGAAGCATTTTTATGATTGGCTACTTTTAAATCCTTATAAGCTAATTCTAACATCAGATTTATCTTGGTGTCTTTAATTGTGTTTTCTTATTCAAGTTGTGATTTTCCTAATTCTTTGATGTTGAGTGATTTTTTAAATTCTATTTTGGATATTTTGCTTATTATGTCTTTAAAAAAAGACTTATTTATTTATTTGAAAGTCAGAGTTATACAGAGAGAGAAGGAGAGGCAGAGAGAGAGGTCTTCCATCCACTGGTTCAATCCCCAGTTGGCCACAACATTTGGAGCTGTGCTGATCCAAAGCGAGGAGGCAGGAGCTTTTTCCGGGTATCCCATGTGGGTGCAGGGGCCCAAAGACTTGGGCCATCTTCTGTTATCCCAGGCCATAGCAGAGAGCTGGATTGGATGTGGAGCAGCCAGGACTCGAACCAGCACCCACATGGGATGCCGGCACTGCAGGCGGAGGCTTAACCCACTGCACCACAGCGCCGGCCCCACCTGTTATATCTTGACATTCTGGGTCCTATTTAAATCTTCTGTTTTAGTAGACGTTCTCCTTATTTAGCTTTAGCACACAGGTTGGAATCTACTTTTGTGGTTCCAGGGACAATTTACTTTTCAGTGCCTCCAGTACTGTTTTTGATCTGCTTTGTTCATCCATTGCTGGTGGGGTTCCCCACTGGTCCTTGTTGATGCTGCCTTGAGGTGGGTAAGGAATTTTCCCAGGCCGTGCTGCCTGGAACCTCTAGGTAGACAGTCTTTGTCCTGCTGGAATAGAAAGAAAGTATTTCGTGGGGGTCATATAGAGAGGAAGAATGTTTCCCTAGACCACTTTGTTGTCAGTAGGTTCCTGAGCTCCCTACCCCCTAGTTGGCAGCTGGCCTGGTATTGTCGGTGGGATTCCGGTTCATTTAGTCCTGGCGTCTTCTGTAGCACTACTTTCTTCTGTGGAACGGGGAGTGAGGGGGAAGGGATCATGGGATGCCCTGATGCTGTGTTGTTCTAGATCTGGGGTCCCAACCCATTCACCTTCCTTTTTTGCAGCACGCAGACTTCTCTTTTGTTTTCTTCTTGTGTATTTTATAGTGGTGAATGCCAGGAGGTGGGGGACAGATGGGTTCACACCATCTTTTCTGCACTGTGACTGTTCTATTTTACCTTCACCTTTGGGATAAGATTGTTTTAAATGCTAAGTATTTTAGACATCATGAAGGGGTGGCGGGTAGGGGAGGAACCATTCCAACAGCCTTGACATCTGAAAGGTTTTTTTTTTTTTTTTTTTTTTTACTGCACAGACCCATGGGCCTGGGCCTGGTTAGCTGCCCAGTACAGGCTGTTATTCATCTGTCTTCCGCTTGCTTGGCTGGTGATGTCAGTCCTTCGTGTCTGCTTTAAAGGCAAGCTTTTCTTGTTGTTCTTATGCTCGTTGAATAATGCAGTGGTTTGCCATACTTGTAGCATGATTAAAACAGCTGAACTGTCACCTTTGTAGACAAGCCTTTTCTTAGCCTGTTCATTTGGTCAGTAATGTCTCCCTGGTTGTAAGGATTTTACGTTACCATGCAAATTTTATTTAATTGTTACTTAATTATGATATATTTACTTTCTATGTGAGCATTTCTGTTTCAGAACTGGAAAGCAATGACCCAAGTTTTTTTCACAAATTAGTGTGAAGAAAGTTTTGACATTTTCCACATGCGAATGACGAATTTGAGGTCATCTCAGTTCTTCCGCAGTAAATATGCCATTAAAAAAAAATCAGGGTGAGAAATCCTTTATGTTGGAAGCCAGGGGTCATTTTGTATAGTTTACAATAATAGTTTTGCACAAATAATTTCAGGTTAAAATTGCATAGTATGTATTCCCACCCATTTCCTTTATTGGCTGTGACACACAGGAATTACGCCCATTGCTTGACTAACCTTTCTGACCTTTTGTTACTTGGCTATAAATTGACTTGGGTCTTTTGCAAAAACACTGTCGGGGGGAAAATCTTTTTGTTAGAACCCAGCCAATTCCTGCTTCAGCGCAGAACAGTTTGTTCTTCTGAAGAAACGAGCCAGTCCAGTGAACAGAAAAACATAGCCATAAACTGGCATCGCCAAAAGCTGCAGAAGCAATTGCCCATGTTCATTCCACAGAGCAAGGAACTGTATAACAGAATGAAGCTTTGGGAAGAGAATTATAGTTCTGAGCTCCACAGGCTTTAGATAAATGTAATCAACTCATTAGAATGAATTGTAACCACATTTAAAGGGTTTCTTCTCCTGAGCTCTGGCAGTCACCAACACTTCAACATTTTAGGTGGGAATATGATAGAATGCTCCCTCTGCCTGCTCTCTTAGCCCTCTCAGACTGTGTTGGAGCATGTATCACCTGAGTTTCTCACTGAGCTGCAAGCTGCTTCTGTCCCATGTCGTAGGCATTTCCTGAGGGACTGCCCTGGGCATGGCTTTTGGTCTACCCTCTAAAGAAGACATTTTTGGGTTAATGAATTGCATAGATACATGAAAAATCATTGCATGAGAGTGTGGGAGGTACAATAGTAGACAAAGGAAGGGGCCAGCATTGTGGCACAGTGGGTTAGGCTGCCAGTCACAATGCTAGAATCCCTTATCTGAGTGCTGGTTGGAGTCCTAGCTGCTCTAATTCTGATCCAGCTCCCTGCTAATGTGCCTGGGAAAGCAGAGAATGATGTCCAGGTTCTTGGGCACCTTCCATCTGCTTGGGAGATACTAATGGAGGTCTTGGCTTTGGCTCGGTCCAGCTCTGGCTGTTTTGGTCATTTGGGAACTGAACCAACAGGTGGAAGAGCTCTCTCCCTGTCTCTGCCCACCACCCATAACTCTGCCTGTTAAATAAATGACAATAATTATTTTTTTTAGAAAGAATACCATATAAAATACAGTCCTTGGTGGACAGAATCACAGAAGTGAAGGCCTTTGAATAGGTTTGGAGACTGTCTAGGAGTTTGCCAAATGAAGGAGAGAAGGTATCCTGGGCAAATAGAGGGGCATATGTAAAGTTGAAGACTGATGAAATGGTGTTTCAGTTCCTATACGTAAAATTATGCTTGGGTATAAAGTATAAGGAAGGAAAGGTGTAGCAGACAGTTTAACTAGAGAGGGACAGGGAGCAGACACCATATATCTCAAATACCATGTGAAACAATTTGGCAATTCTATTCTAGTCCTGGGAGTTCTGTAGAGCTTGAAGCGGGAGAATGGCACAGACAGAATTAGGGTGGAGCTAAGTGGGTTTGCAAGGAATCATGAGCTTCAAAAGGCCAGGCTGAACCAGACAAAGAATGGAGACACCAGGCTGAAGTAGGCAAAGAATGGAGACACCAGGCTGAAGCAGGGAAAGAATGGAGACACCAGGCTGAAGCAGGCAGTTTGGTCTGCAGGGAGTCGCTGAAGACAATGATGTGTATTCTGGAAAGGCACATATGGTTATGACTCAGAGGACCACCTGGTGAAGCCCGTGTAGACATTGCAGTCACTGCAGCAGTCCACAACAGTTTCAGGGGCCACCTTGGTGACTGGACAGTGCAGGGAGAAGGGAAGGAGGCAAGAAGCCCAAGACTTCTACTGAACTCTCAATATGACTATGAAATGTACTGTCTGGTTTAATTTCCATAGTGAACCCTCTCCATCTGCGTGCAAATGATTGCTGTTGTACAGAAGAGAGCTCAGGCCTGAGAGGTTCAATACTTCACCCAAGACACAAGTGACCTGTATTAGGAAGTTGCTGAGTCAGGGCTGGAACCTAGGTTTATCTGGGTCCAAACATAGTGACATGCCACCCTTGAATAGTACTTGTGGTTACTGAATGGCCCAGTGGTAAGCAAGTGTCATGAGATATATATATACTGTTTATAAAAGCTCATGTCTTTAATAGTACTATGAGTATTTAGCTAATACAATCCATATTTCAAAAACCTCTTTTTCTTCTTAACCTGTTATCCTATGAAAACATCGGATACATGATTTCATTTCTTAAAATCTCACCATTGGGGGAGGAGTGGTTTGTAGGAAGTCTCAACTAAGTTGGCAAAAATAAATGAGTATACTCAAATGTAATTTTTTAATGTGCAAGTGAGTATGTATATCAAAACAACAATCTATGATTTTCAGAAGTCAAAGAACCTTTCAGGACTAACATGAATGAGTGTGGTAATTTTTAGTAAATGTGTGCTTTAAAAGGTCTCAGCACACTTGTCAGGTAACTGTTCTTGTACTTTTCTGATGTAGGGATTTACTAAACCAAAATCATCTTCAGTTAATCCCCAGGACAAATGAATGATTCCTTCTATGCAGCATTCATTTTTCAGGCATGAGGTCATAGATTCCAGGGTTAAGAATGAGGAGACAGATGGAAAAGAACAAAAACCAAACCTGGCTTCCTCTATCTCAGAAATGTATTCTTCATTAATGGATCCGCCTCTACGAGTTACCAGAGGAAAACACTGTCCCATTTGAGACTGGGGCCTCAGGTCCCAGCGTGGATGGTTATGTTGTGAGCTAATGTGGGGAAAGTACGTAAATCTTAAACAAAATCTGTATTGTTATTTTATAGCTTCCCTGCTAAAATTTGCTGGATTCTTAAGAAAAAGTTAATATCGAATATGTCCAAGCTGTTGCACATTCCCTTGCTGAAACAGAGTCAGGTGGATTATATATAGCACAGGAAAAGAAAGATGGCTCTGCCTTCCTCTAGTGGTCGCAGAGCTAGTGGGAGAAGCAGTTATGTAACTGGGTGTGCTCATTAGTTCTGCTGTAAATTCACACTGTGTGGCCTCTCGGGTCCTTGGTTCACCTCAGTGTTAACTCTTGCTTGCTTCCTCGATGATGCTGGGGCCTGTGACTGGCACATAGGATGTGTTGGAGACATGGAACCCAAAGCACATCCCATGACAGCTCAGTCTAGCAGGACAGACAGACAAGTAAGCAAGCAGAGTGAGGGGTTGGGGGCACCAGAGTTATGAGCAGGAACCTGACCACCAAGGCTAGGCTCTGATCAAACGGGGAGGCCCCTCAGTCTGTGGCCTTGACTCCCTGAGCCTTGCTCCCCTCCTTGAAAAAGAGATTATAGTGCCCACTCCATCCGCAGTTATTATGAGACTGAAAATCGAATGTGGTAACTTGTGCAATATGCCTGGTCCAGAATTAGTGCTCAGAGGACATTGTGTAAATATTGATTTCTCTGCCTTTCTCCTCTCCTCAAACCTCCAGCTCCAGCTCTACCTTGCTTTCTTTTTACTGAGAAACGTGATGGGCCCTTAGTGAACTCTGTCAATAAATCTGTCTTGAACCTCGAATCTCTCTGGTCTTCATCTACCTTCTCTATCCTTCCTGCCTCCCAGAAGTAACTACCCCCACTCCTTACTGCTTCTGCTGTGCAACAGCAATCCAAGGATGAAAGGCAAGGGAATGGGAGATGTCCTGAGAATGTAAGGATTCTACAGACACATTACAGGTCAGGATTTCTCCTGTTCGTGTCCCCTCAAATCCTCCCAAATAGGTTTGAGAATTCCTGGCTCTTGATTCCCCTATAACATTCCCTGTGTCCTCTTCTCTTGCCTCAATTTCTAGAAAAGAGAAAGAGTAAGGCTTTGTCCTTTCCAAGTTGCCTAGGTTTAGAATCTGCTCCCTCCTCATGTAGATGTTCTATCCTAGATGGGGTTTTGCTGGGGACTCTTCAAATGGCCCCATGGTAGGACCATGTTTGACTTCATTTGTCTTGATGTATTTAGTAGAGCCCATGTCTGAGGGAGTTGACAAGAGGATACTCAGAGCACACATCTGCTCTCTCTTCTGATTGGTTCCTGGCCTTTCTTTCTTTTTCTCTTCTCCAGCCCCTTATGCAGCCAGTCCCCAGTTTCTGCCACGTCTTCACTTAAGGCAGTGGTTCTCCAATGGGGATGGTAGATCATGTCCTCTAGGGGATATTTGGCAATGTCTGAAGACTTGATTGTTACTATGCCGAGGCAGTAGGGGAGCAGTGTGCCACTGGCATCGAATGGATAAAGGTCAGGGGTATTGCTAGTTACCCTGCAATGCACAGGACAGCCTCTAGAATGTAGAACTAGCTGATCTAAGGTATCTGTAACCCTGACTTGAAAGGGGTACTAACATGAGCCCTCTCTTTGTGTTGACCTGTCTCAGTCTATATTGAGGAGCATTTACTAACCTCAAAAAGCCCCTCCCCACTAGGTGCCTTCCCCTCTCTGAAGTCTGTCATCCCTCCCTCCAATCAGAGTTGAGCCTCCTACTATGGTTTCCAGCCTGCTGTGTCCATTCATTGCAGTACTTTTCTCCCTTTGCCTTGATAGTTCCATTTAGCTTGGTGCATTCTTCCTCTTTTGAGAGCAGAATAAGAGACTGATTTTAATGAAATCATCATTCAAGCCTTGGCACTAGGACAGTCAGTAGCACATAGTAGAGTGAATTCAGGACTTGGTGTCATGTCTACTGTCCAACCGTACTTTTCCCGCTCTGTGACAACAGACATAACTTCCCTAAACTTTGGCTTCTACCTAGGCAAGGCAGAGATAATGCCCACTTCCTAAGATTGAGTCTGTGAGGAGATGTTAGCATAGAACCTGATACATAGTAGTCATTCAGATGTGGTTCCATGGTTCCAGATGTGGCCCTGATAATAGGTGATAAGCTCATGGAGAAAACAGTCATTTCCCATTGCCTTGATAGTAACAAGTCTCACTCCAGGTAGCTGCCTCACCATTGCATTTCCTGAGAACAATCAGGCACCTACTGGTATTGGGCCTGTAGTTCATCCTGTTTAACACAGAAGTTCTAAAAAGTGTTGACACTTTCTCTTGATCTCATGGAAGCAGAAGGAAGTCACACACATTCTGAACTCTCTTCTGTTGAATATTGATGATATTTATCCCTTCTTTGGAACACTGAGACCCTAAAACCACACCCTGAAGGTTGGGAGGCCTTCCCTGACCAGAGGTAGCCAGAAATTAGCTGCTTCATAAAGGACCTGCTGAGGCGTGAGAGGATCCCGCCTCCATTCATTCCATGGCTTTTTGGCACATGGAGACAAGCACAGAGGAAGTGGTATTACATTTTGTTCAGACATTATAATGCATTTACCTTTTCCACAGTGCCAGGAAGCTAGTGGCAAAATGACTCCTTTGCCTAGGGCAAAGGCAATTTTCTTATACTTAGGGCAAGGGTCATAGAAATAAAAATATTCAATAGTGGACATACCGTCTAGTATTTGTCTAGAGAATTTCCAACTTATTCTCTTCTCACATGGCCTTATCTTGAGAAGAAAGATATGTCTATGTGCAACAGGGAAAGAGCTGATTCCATTTTTGGAAGTAGCTTTGAAAGGTTCCAAGGCCTGAAGAAATGTCATTGGTCCTCATTTCTCTCTGCAGCTAAATAATGAAGACATGGTCCATGAACAGGTCCTGGGTCAGAGGCCAGTGCACGGATAGTGGAGGAGCAATGAGACGTCAGTGTGTTGTGGCATCTCCTCACCACGTTTGCCTTCTTTGATTTCTCGTCAGACTATGAGGGTCTTCACTCTACTTCTCGGAACTTGGCTCTTTGATATACTCGCTGGTACTCTTCATCCTCCAGAAGGCTTGTGTCTGTTTTCTTTCCAGCCAGATGTGCCATGCCTTAAGGATATAGGCTTCGGGATGTGGCTGCAACATCTATCACCCCACTGGTCGCCAGGGTTGTTTTGGCTGATCTGGCTGGCTAGGCGGATGTCCCCTTCCTCCCTCACCACTCCATGTGCGTCCCTCCCGAAGCTGCACACTGGGTTGAAGAGCACGACCTAACCCGCAGAGTAGGACCTGTCTTCTTCGGTCAGGGTATACGTAGCTGCACTCCCCTGCTAGAACCTCCACACCAGCTCTCAAGAATATGGGCTTTGGATCAGGGGTACTGGCTTTGGTGCCTGTGTGACCTGAGTCAGTTATTTCGCCATTTAAGCTTTGGCTTCCCAGTTTGGAAAATTGGGTCATTACTTAGCTCATGGGGGCTATTGTGAGGAGCAAATTAAATGAGAAAATACATGTAAAGTAGTTGGCAGAGTCTGACATAGTAATTTTATTCACCACTGGTGGTAGTCATGGTTGTACTCCCTGAGGGTAAAGATGCTGTAGTTTTGAATTATTCCTGTTTCTACTGTATTTCCTAGGACAGAGCTAGAAATCTTAGTAGCACTCAAATATTTTTTATTTGAAATAAGTGACAGATAACACATGGGCACACACATACTTGGGGATAATCTCATAATGCAATAATTTTAAACACTCTAGAGGTCATGTTTTCATTTTTTATCTATTTATTTTTTAAAGATTTATTTATTTATTTATTTGAAAGTCAGAGTTACACAGAGAAGAGGCAGAGAGAGAGAGCTCTGTCATCTGCTGGTTCATTCCTCAATTGGTTGCAGCGTCTCAGAGCTGCGTTGATCCAAAGTAGGAGCTTCTTCGGGGTCTCCCATGCAGGTACAGGGGCCCAAGGACTTGGGCCACCTTCTGCTTTCCCAGGCCAAAGCAGAGAGCTGGCTAGGAAGTGGAGCAGCCAGGACTTGAACCAGTTCCCATCTGGGATGCCAGCACTGCAGGCGGTGGCTTTACCCACTACACCACAGCACTGGCCCCAAGGTCATGTTTTTTTAAATATTTGATGTTGTTTTTTAGAAATTTGATTAAGTAATAGAAAGTCAAAGATAGGCCAGTCCCTGCTCTTTTCTTAAGTTTGATAGTTTGAAGGGAATCACTTCATTTGATTTTGGTATATTATCATATCCTTTTCTAAAACACACCTGTTGGCCTCATTTTTCCTGGATTTTCTCTCATACACAGTTTCAAGACATTTTTATCATTGAGTTTCTCTCCAAGCTAATTTGTCTCTGTGTAAGCATAAACACTTGATTGTGTTAAATGATGGGAAAAAACATCACGCAAGATACATTTCTCTTTTTTAAAATTTTTTAAAATTTTTTTGACAGGCAGAGTGGACAGTGAGAGAGAGAGACAGAGAGAAAGGTCTTCCTTTGCTGTTGGTTCACCCTCCAATGGCCGCCACGGCCAGCGCACTGCGGCTGGCGTACCGTGCTGATCCGAAGGCAGGAGCCAGGTGCTTCTCCTGGTCTCCCATGGGGTGCAGGGCCCAAGTACTTGGGCCATCCTCCACTGCCTTCCCGGGCCACAGCAGAGAGCTGGCCTGGAAGAGGGGCAACCGGGACAGAATCCAGTGCCCTGACCAGGACTAGAACCTGGTGTGCTGGCGCTGCAAGGCGGAGGATTAGCCTAGTGAGCCACAGCGCTGGCCAGATATATTTCTCTTGATACTGGGACCTCAGAGCCAATGCCAGGTGAAGGATGGAGCACATTCCAAGCATCCCCCTCCCCTGGGCCTCTTCTGCTTCCCTGATCCTTTCCCGAGCAAACAGTTTGTTTTTGTCTTCTGGATGGAGAGGGATTAGTTCCACTATTCCCTACTCCAAAGTGGGTCTTGACTAAACCCAATCAGGTAACCCCACACATGTTGTCACAATGTTTAACCCAGTAGCAGTCAGTGGTGAGGGGGCTTTAGGTCAAGGCTGAGCTTATGACCCAGGCAAAGCCATGAAAACGTTTGCGGAGGACTCTGGGAAGAAAGCTCATGAGTCTTCTGATAGGCCTCCCGCAGTCGGTCCCCACTCTCTTCTTTTGGCTATTGTGGGGCTATGGAGCTTGGAACTGCCGTAGCCTTCTGGCCTTGATAAGGGAAGCAGTTCCTAGGACGTGGCTAATAGAGACAAAGGAAAAAGATCTTTGTTTTTATCCTAGACCAACTGAATCAAACTCAACCTAATTTAAATGATATATACATTTTAATTTTATTTAGATGACTACATTAAGGTTTAGCTTAACTTTTTAGAACCTGCGTCTGTGAGTTCTATGTACATGCAAACAAATCTTGAGTATTGAGTGCTGTGGTACCAAGAACCTATACTGAGGTTCAATCCCCATGCAATAAATTTTGTTGGAAAGGAATGCTTATAATTAATGACTCTGATTTTTCCTAGTAAGCAAGAAGCTGCAGATGAAATCCTGTAATTGAAGTACTTAGTGCTGCCCATTGTGTGCATGTCACCAGTGGTGTAGCTGAGTGATGCAGCCCTGCGACCTTCCCTCAGAGGTATTAGAGACATGTACAGCAGATACTTCACAAGCCAGGGCTATTTTTTTTTTAAAGATTTTACTTATTTATTTGAAAGGTAGAGTTACAGTGAGGAGCTTCTCCCTGGATTCCCACATGAGTGCAGGAGCCCAAGCACTTGGGCCATCTTCTACTGCTTTCCCAGGCCACAGCAGAGAGCTGGATCAGAAGAGGAGCAGCCAGGACTAGAACCGGTGCCCATATGGGATACCGGCGCTGCAGGCAGAGGATTAACCTACTGCGCCATGGTGCTGGGTCAGGGCTACTTTTATAGAAGAATACATCAGTAGGCCATTCTAGAACCCCTTCTTCAAATTTATGAAGAATACTCTGGGCCGGCGCCGCAGCTCACTAGGCTAATCCTCTGCCTGTGCCACCGGCACACTGGGTTCTAGTCCCGGTCGGGGCGCTGGATTCTGTCCTGGTTGCTCCTCTTCCAGTCCAGCTCTCTGTTGTGGCCTGAGAAGGCAGTGGAGGATGGCCCAAGTGCTTGGGCCCTGCACCCCATGGGAGACCAGGAGGAGGCACCTGGCTCCTGGCTTCGGATCAGTGCAGTGCTCCAGCCATAGTGGCCATTTTGGGGGTTAACCAAGGGAAGGAAGACCTTTCTCTCTGTCTCTGTCTCTGTCTCTGTCTCTCTCTGTCTCTCTCTCTCACTGTCTAACTCTGCCTGTCAAAAAAAAAAAAAGAATACTCTGGAATCTTATGGTTAGTTAATGTTAATCATTGCTATTATGAAATACTCATGTGCCGTTTTCTGATAAAGGATATTTGAATATCTATGTTTTATCTTTTCTATTTTGCCACTGATTCTTGATCAGTAATTCTCGCTCTTTTTTTTTTTTGTGGAATACAAACAGGTTTTTTTTTCCATAGAATCAACATTTTGACATTCTCCCAGCTAGGTATATCCATGCACACATGTGTACCCATGAATGCACACACCCATACACACTTGAATTTGCTGCAAGTAAAGCATTATAATAATTAAAAATTGTAACCATCTCTCAGGGAAAAGAGGCTGCTTGCTAGGTCTTCCTAGGTATGAGAAAGCTAGTTGAACTCTATTCATTCCTTTCCTACTAAATAAAGTATAGCTGAGGGGCCCGTGTTGTGGCACCATGGATTAAGCTGTAGCCTGCAAGTCAACATCTCATATAAATGCCAGTTCAAGTCCTGGCTGCTCTATTTCTGATCCAGCTCTCTGCTAATTACCTAGGAAAGCAGCAGAAGAAAGTACTTGGGCCCCTGCCACACATGTAGGAGACTGCAGTGGAGTTCCAGGCTCCTGGCTTTGGCCTAGTGCAGCTCTGGCTATTGTGGCCATTTGGGGAGTGAACCAGCAAATGGAAGATCTCTCTCTCTCTCTCTCTCTCTGTTTCTTTCTCTTTTTCTGTAACTCTGCCTTTAAAATTATTAAAGTTTTTTAAACATGCATAGCTAAATGCAAGTGAGGTTTACTACACGGACAACCTTGAACTGCTTCCCAATTTGTTTAAAACAAAACTCACCAGCTCTGGTGTTTGGTGTTAGCAGTGACAAAGGCTCACTGAGCTCTGTAGTGTCTTGGCCCTGTGGGCTGCTTCTAGATTGCCAGCTGGAAGGCCAGGCCGAGGTGGCCAGCTGGCCCCGCAGCTCTTATTCTAAGACAGTGCTGCCACTTTCTCTTGACACCGGAGTCAGAAGCAAAAGGGGCTTACTGCCAGTAACCTAAAGGACTATATTCAAGCAGTGACCTATTTTTACACTGTGATTGAGTTGGGTTTCTCTTTTCCCTCCTGAGGCAGTAATTTCACAAAGCCAGTTCCTGTTACCTCTTTGGCTCAGTTGTTTTTCAGTTTGACATATGTCACTCTGAACTGAGAACATGAATATCTGTCCCCTTTTCCCAGTTGGAAGGTGGGGTCCATTTATAAGTATATAATGGGTAGGAAAGCATGAACCAAGTGAGGATAGATGGCTTTTGAGAAAGAATAAAACCAGATGAACTAAATAGAGAAAGGTGCAGGGGTTGTAGGTCCAGAATTCTGCTCTTTCAAACCATAATCATGCGTATCAACTAATTGCTTAGCTTATCCAGTAAAATTTGCTTGAGCTGCATATGTGCTGGGTGGTAAAAGCATAGTATAAAAAGGCACAGCTCTTGCCCCAGTCCAAAACCTTTAGGAGAAGAAACTTGTACCCACAATACTGTGCAGTGTTGCCAGTTTGATAAGGGAGATGGACCCATAGCAGAGCTCCTGGATGATGTTGGCAAGGATATTCTGAGAAGGATATCAGAGGAATTCCTGCTGACATTTCCAGCCAGACTCCTGTGTGTCTGTTCTCTCTACTCCAGCTTGCTTTACCTCCATCAGACCAGTGCCTGGCCCTGTGTCAAATTATTTTTATTTTATTTGTTTGATGCTACTTGGGCATGTGCTGTATGTAACAAGTGGGGTCAGGTTTTTCAAGTGCATTTCTCATGGAGACCTCTGGGATGGGAGGGAAATGTGCTGTGTGGTTCCCTTCTCCCAAAGATGATGTACCTGGGGGCTGTGATTTTTTTTTTTTTTTAGGCCTAGGTTTTGAGGCCTTTACACCTAAAATGATACACATTCTTGTGTCCTGTGCCTAGAAAACTCCTTCTCATTCCTGTAAGACCCATTTAAGTTTAAGGCTGGCTGTTACAGGATGTGAGTTTATTCTCATGTCCTGAGAAGACTCAGATGGTTCTCTGGTGTTTCCATTGCTCTGTGTGTGTGTGTGTGTGTGTGTGTGTGTGTGTGATTTTTCTCATTAACACTTAGAGTTTTGAGCTTTAACGTTCTGATTGTAACTATGTCTGTCTCCCCACCCCTTCACTGAACTGTGAATCTCAGACAAAAGCCTGTATTTTATTCATCTAGGACATACCAGCTGCCTAGCAATGGTGAGTTATGCAAATGAAATTTGGGTGCCACATAAATGCTGTTC
The DNA here is from genome assembly GCF_051225735.1 of Oryctolagus cuniculus. Classification (NCBI taxonomy): domain Eukaryota; kingdom Metazoa; phylum Chordata; class Mammalia; order Lagomorpha; family Leporidae; genus Oryctolagus; species Oryctolagus cuniculus. Next base: position 17,779,887 of record NC_142877.1, read on the forward strand.
CTATCCAACACTAAGATGACTAAGTGTACAGAGAGATCTTTAGAAGATTCTTGATTCTTAAATTTTTGAGCTTATGGGATATCTTTGGTGCTTAAAAATAAGAGGCTAGGGGAAAAAAATCTTGGAGCATGGCCTGTTGGCATTCAAGAGACAAAGAGCCATTAGTAAGGAAGGGCTGTGTGCAGCACTGCAGAGCAGAGGTGTGTTGAAGGGAGCCACCCATGTTCAGGTGTTCCCTGACTTTTGCACATAATACTCTTTAATGTAGGGCAGACTTCATATTATCAGAAAGGATGGTCATGTCTCAGCCTAGAATGTTCATGTGCCAGCTGATGTTTCCAAACTCTGAATTCAGTCAAATGGTGATTGGGAAATATCCATATTTACTGTATACTGACATTTTAGTTGCCTGCATATAGCCTTCCTGGTACCAAACCAGAAAGTGGGTAGTAGGTGCTTGATAAAGATGGATGTAACAATTAAATGAACATTAGGACCAGTGTTGGGGCAAATGTTATGGTAGAGCAGGTTTGGCTGCTGCTTGAAACACCTGCATGGCATGTTGGAGAATCTGCAATTGAGCGCTGTCTCCACTTCTGACCCAGCTTCCTGCTGATGCACCTGAGAGACAGTGCTTGATGTGCCTGGCTCAAGTGCTTGAATTTCTCACACCCACATGGGAGACATGAATGAAGTTCCTGGCTCCTGGCTTCAGCCTGACTCAGTCCTACCTCTTGTGGACATATGGGGAGTAACCCAACAAGTGGAGGATCTCTGCCTGTGTGGCTGGCTGTGTCTTTCTGTCACTCTGCCTTTCAAATGCATGAATTAAAAAAATCAATAATAAAAAAGATCAGCTTCGGTGACCTGCACTGTGGCACGGTAGGTTAATCCTCTGCCTATGGTGCCAGTATCCCATATGAGCACCGGTTCAAGTCCTGGCTGCCCCTCTTCTGATCCAGCTCTCTGCTGTGGCCTGGGAAAGCAGTAGAAGATGGTCCAAGCCCTTGGGCTTCGTACCCACGTGGGAGACCCAGAAGAAGCTACTGGCTCCTGACTTCAGATTGACACAGCTCCTGCTGGTGCAGCCATCTAGGGAGTGAACCAGTGGATGGAAGACACCCCCCGCCCCTTTTCTCTTCTCTCTACCTCTGTATCTCTGTAACTCTGCCTTTCAAATAAATAAATAAATAAATCTTAAAAGACCAGCTTTGTGTATGTTTTTTTCTCTCAATTCTATCATGGTTTGGACATTATATTTTGAGAAATACTAACATGTCAAGATTCCTCCCCTTGATTTAAAAACACTTATGCACACCAGAGGGTGCTGTGTTTCAATTTTTGTTATCTTTATTTTTTTTTTCATTCCAATGTTCATATTTATGCCATTCATTTGAAGACCAGCCAACTGAGAATTTGCCCTCAGCACAGGATTGTTGAAGGCCAGAACACACCCCACCTATCTACTCCTTTCTACCAAAATAATAGTTCAGAAATAGCTATACTATGCATTCCCTAGGTCTGCTTTGCTGTTTACTAGCTCCTTTTTTATTTTTTTAAGATTTATTTATTTGCTTGAGAGGCAGAGTTACAGATAGAGGGAAAGACGGAGAGAGAAGTCTTCCATTTGGTTCACTCCCCAAATGGTTTCAATGACCAGAGCTGAACCAATCCGAAGCCAGGAGCCAGGGGCATTTTCCAGGTCTCCCACTTGGGTGCAGGGGCCCAAGAACTTGGGCCATCTTCTACTGTTTTCCCAGGCCACCCCAGAGAGCTGGATAAGAAGAGGAGCAGCCGGGACTCGAACCAGTGCCCATATGGGATGCTGGTGCTGTAGGCGGATACTTAACCTTCTACAACACAATGCCGGCCCCTGTATACTAGGTCTTAAGCATTAAGTTCTTTGTTGAAAACCAGACAACTTTTTTTTTATGCTGCAGCTTAAGAACATTTTCAATATTGTTTCTTTGGTGGAAATGGAGACCATATGGTCACTGTCATCTGTATAATAACAATGATTAAAAATGGTTATTAAGTCACCCTGCGGCCTTTTCTCTTGTCTAGGCAAAATTGTCTCTGTTCCTGTGGCCATTCCCCATAAATCTCATTTTCCAACCCTTTAATCATCGTGGTGGCTTTCTTTGGAAACAACATCAAAGGCTCAGCTTCACTGCCTCTATTCTGGTGGGATCTGTGCTGTTACCATTTAATGGATACAGAATGTGGTTGTTTTAACCATCTAGTTTCTATAGCTATCCCTGTACAAGTCAACCCCAATCCACTAACCATTAGGGGCTTCTTTACCAGGTCTTCATTGGGACACACTTGATAAATGTTACTTACTAAGGTGCTGAGTTGATTAAAATATGCATTTTAGTTTGTGAATTTTTCTAGCTATTGGCTGATAGACTTCTGCAGGCTGAATGTTGCCTTTGAGATCCTTTGAGCTGTCTGATTGTAACTGAGTATGCTTTTTGTCAAGGATAATCTGAATTTTCCTGTTTTATTCATTAATTTATTAAGTCAATTCTTTTGAATGCCTACTGTGTGTTAGACTCTGTGCTAGTGATTGAGACCCCAAAGATGAGCAAAGCCTGGGACTTACCTTCAAGGAGCTTACAACCTGGAGTGTGAGTCAGACATAGACCCAGAAACTTACGAACTGGAATGTGCTGCAAAAGACAATTTAAGTACAGTGAAAGTTTAGGATGGTTTCAGTGAGAATGTCATATTTGAACTGGGTCTTATGGATTACCCTTCAGGTGATGAGGGAGTCAAAGAAGACTCTAAGTGCTACAGTGCATGTGAAAGTAAGGATGCTGGTGTATTAAGGGTGCAGCCAACTAAGTATGGCCAGGCATGGACTTGAGTGACCAGAGAGGCTGGCAGATGCCAGACTGTGAAAATCTGCCTGTGCCAAACTAAGAGAAACATAATGTGTACTGCTTGTCATTTAAAATGTTCTAAGAGCCATATTTTAAAAAGCAAAAATAAACAAGTCACGAAATGAACTCACGAGTCATGAAAAAATGGAGGGAACTTAAATATTACTAAATAAAAGAAGCCAACGAGAAAAGACTACCTACTGTCCGATTCCAACTATGTGATTTTCTGGAAAAGGCAAAACCTATGGAGATAGTAAAAATATCAGAAGTTGTCTGGAGTGGAGGAACAGGAGGGAGGGATGAACAGGTAGAGCACAGATGATTTTTAGGGCAGTGAATGCATTGTGTAAGATACTGCAATAGAGGATACATCTCATTGTAAACTTGTTCAACCTATAGAATATATAAAACCAAGAACGAACCCTAAAGTAAACTATAGACTTGAGGTGTGTCAGAGAAGGTTCATCAGTGGTAGCAAATGTATTGGGTTAGGTTATGCATGTGTCCGGGCAGGGAGTATATGGAAAAACTCTATCTTCTGCTCAATTTTGCTCTGAACCTAAAACTACTCTAAACAATTAAGTTGATTAAAAAATAAACAAGTCAGGGCCAGTGCTGTGGCGCAGAGGGTTAAAGCCTTGCACTGAAGCGCCGGCATCCCATATGGGCGCCGGTTCTAGTCCCGGCTACTCCACTTCTGATCCAGCTCCCTGCTATGGCCTGGGAAAGCAGTAGAAGATGGCCCAAGTCCTTGGGCCCCTGCATCCATGTGGGAGACCTGGAAGAAGCTCCTGGCTCCCTGCTTCGGATTGGCGCAGCTCTGGCTGTTGCAGCCATCTGGGGGGTGAACCAGTGGGTGGAAGACCTCTCTCTCTGTGTCTACCTCTCTCTGTAACTCTGTCTTTCAAATAAACAAAATAAATCTTTTTTAAAAAGTCAAATTAATTTTAATAATATATTGTTTAACCTAGTCTGTCAAAAATATTAAGATATCAACATGTAATTGATAAAAAATTATTAATGATATTTCACTTTTTTCTTGTATTGTTTTTGAAATCTGGTCACTATGAGTTTCTTAGACTTATAGAACTTCTTTATTTATACTAGCCACATTTTAAATACTCAGTAGGCACATGAGTACCTATAGCTAGTGGCTTCTTTGTGGAAGAGGGCCAGTCGTAGAGCCTGGGCTTATCTGACTCAGAAGCCTCTATTCTCAATCATAGTGGTCTCCTGTGCCCTGAACTCTGTAATAATAAACAGAGGAAGGGAGCTTGCAGACGATCATTTAATCCCATGATCTCAACCATTGCTCTCCATGCTGCCTGGTGGCTCCAGTTTTGAACCTGTAGGACAGTACTGTCCAGGAAAAATACAATGGAAGCCATATGTATGATTTTTTAAAAAAAGATTTATTTATTTATTTGGAAGGCAGAGTTACAGAGAGGCAGAGGCAGAGAGAGATCTTCTATCCACTGGTTCACTCCCCAAATGGTTGCAACGGCCAGAGTTGGGCCCATCTGAAGCCAGGAGCCGAGAGCTTCTTCCAGGTCTCCCAGCTGGGTACAGGGGCCCAAGGACTCAGGCCATCTTCTACTGCTTTCCCAGGCCATAGAAGAGAGCTGGGTTGGATGTGGAGTCGCAAACCACCAACTAGGTGGGGTGCCGGCACTGCAGGTGACGGCTTTACCTACTGCACCACAGCACTGGCCTTTCACTTAATATATTAAAGTCAATCTTCAGCAATGATTTCTTAAGTATAGCACCCAAAGCATAGGCAACAAAAGAAAAAATAAGTAATGTGGACTATATAAAAAATGTAAACTTCTGTGCATCAATGGACACATTGGACAGAGTGACAAGTAGCCCATGAAATGAGAGAAAATATTTGCAAATCTTATATTTAATAAGGAGTTATTAACCAGGATATATAAACAACTACAACTCAACAAGACAACTAAAAAGACCAAACAACCCAATTAAAATAGACAAAGAACTCGAATAGACATTTCTCCAAAGAAGATCTATAAATGTCTAATGAGTACATTTTTAAAAGCTCAACATTATTGTCATTAGGGAAATAAAATTCAAAACCACTTCATGCCCAGGATGATGGCTACTCTCAAACCATACCCCCCAAATAAGAAAAAATAACAAATGTTGGGTAAAATGTGGAAAAATTGGGAACTGGCATTGTGGCATAGCGGGTTAAGCCTGCAATGCTGGCATCCCATATGGGCACTGGTTTGAGACCGGCTGCTTCACTTCCGATCCAGCTCCCTGCTAATGTCCCTGGAAAAGCAGCGGAAAATGACCCAAGTGCTTGGGCCCCTGCAACCACATGGGAGGGAGAATGGAAAAGTCCCCAGGCTCCTGGCCATTTGGAGAATAAACCTGCAAATGGGATCTCTCTCTTTCTCCCTCTCTCCTTCTCCGCCTCTCCCTTTTTCCCCCTCCCCCTCTCCCCTCCCTCCTGTCCCTCGCCTCCCCTCCCTTCCCCTCCCTCCTCTCCCTCTCTGTAACTCTGCCTTTCAAATAAATAAAAATAAATCTTTTTTCTAAGATTTATTTATTTATTTGAAAGGCAGAGTTACAGAGAGGCAGAGGTAGAGAGAGTGGTCTTTGATCCACTGGTTCATTCCTCAAATGGGTGCAATGGCCGGAGCTACGCCAATCCGAAGCCAGGAGCCAGGAGCTTCTTCTGGGTCTCCCACGTGGGTGCAGGGGCCCAAGGACTTGGACCATCTTCCACTGCTTTCCCAGGCCATAGCAGAGAGTTGGATTGAAAGTGGAGCAGCCAGGTTTTGAACTGGCGCCCATATGGGATGCCGGCACTTTAGGCCAGGGTGTTAACCTGCTGTGCCACAGCGCCAGCCCCCCCAAAAAATCTTAAAGAATGTGGAAAAATTAGAATCCTTGTGCACTGTTGGTGGGAATATAAAATAGTATAACCACAATGGAAAACAATAGTACAGTTTCTAAGAAAATTAAAACAGAATTGCCATATGATTGATCTAGCAATCTCACTTCTGGGCATGTACCCCAAAAACTGATAGCAGGGACCTGAAGATATATTTTTATATCCATATTCATAACAACATTATTCATAATGCCAAAATGGGCCGGCGCTGCGGCTCACTAGGCTAATCCTCCGCCTAGCGGCGCCGACACACCGGGTTCTAGTCCCGGTCGGGGCGCCGGATTCTGTCCCGGTTGCCCCTCTTCCAGGCCAGCTCTCTGCTGTGGCCAGGCCAGGGAGTGCAGTGGAGGATGGCCCAAGTGCTTGGGCCCTGCACCCCATGGGAGACCAGGAGAAGCACCTGGCTCCTGGCTCCTGCCATCGGATCAGCGCGGTGCGCCGGCCGCAGCGCGCCGGCCGCGGCGGCCATTGGAGAGTGAACCAACGGCAAAGGAAGACCTTTCTCTCTGTCTGTCTCTCTCACTGTCCACTCTGCCTGTAAAAAAAAAAAAAAAAAAAAAAAAAAAAAAAAAAAAAAAGTGGCTCCCATAATGCCAAAATGTAGAAGAAGTAACCCAAGTATCCACTGACAGATAAATGGATGAAGTATGATATACACATACAAGGGAATATTATTAGAAAGGAAATTCTGACATATAGTACAACATGGATTGTGGGGAGCAACCGAGATTAGACTAAGTTACTGGAATTAAGACTTATTCTATGCATCTGCTCTCCCACAATAAGGCGCTGAGAGAGAGACCAAACAACTTCCATGCAGCTGCCTCGCCAATTTGACTAACAAGTGGCAGGAGCTGATCCTGCTCCTGATTGGAGGAGAGCAGCGTGCTCGGCGTGTGGGCAGCAGAGCATGGATTTGTGGAAGAGGACTATAAAGGAGGAGAGAGACAACATGCACCAGGAACATCTGAAGGAACATCTGAGCAGCCCCCGAGGGAGCCGGCCGGCCGGCGGTGTGCCGCTCCTCTGCGGAAGAGGGGAAAGCGGTGGGGGGTGCCGCCCCTCTGCGGAGGTGGGGGGCCGGCAGCTAACCCAGGACGGCGTCGTTCCTCCGCAGTGAGGGAATGGCAACTAACCCGGGAAGAGCCAGGCAGAAAGAACACCGCAGGGTCCAGTGTCGTTCCTCCGCGAATGGGGGAGCGACAATGGATTAACCTTGAGGAAGTTATAGTAAGTTAAGCCAGTTATGAACAGGCAAATTCTATATAATTCCTAAAGCATTATTTTGGATGTGTCTGGGAGGGTGTGTCCAAATGAGATTAACATGTGAATCAGAATGGACTCATTTGGAAGACCCAGCCTCGGTGTGGCTAGACACCATCAACTGGCTAGTTGAAGAGAATAATTACAAAAGATGAATTGCTCTTTTGCTCTAAGAGCTGGGACTTGTTTGAACCAGGACTTAAAGCAGCAGACTCCTAGGTGACACTCAGACCTATGGCCTCAAACTGAGAGTTACAGCCTCAACTTCCCTGGTTCTGAGGCTCTCGAATGCTGGAACTGAGTCATGCTACTGGCATCCCAGAGTATCCAGCCTACAGACAGTCTGTGGGCGGACTTCTTTCCTGCCATGCTAGTGTGAACCAGTTACCATAGGAAATCCCTCATTCATATATAGATTGATATATAGATATAGATGTTTCTCACCTGTTGATTGTACCTATAGAACACAGTTCTACTTATATAAGATAACTAGAGTGGTCAAATATGAGACAGAAAGTATAGTGGTGGTTGCCAGGGACTGAAAAGAGGGAGAATGGGGAGATATTATTTAATGAGTACAAAATTTCAGTTTTACAAAATGAGGGGCTGGTGCTGTGGCGCAGCAGGTTAAAGCCCTGCACTGAAGCACCGGCATCCCATATGGGCACCAGTTCTAGTCCCGGTTGCTCCTCTTCCAATCCAGCTCTCTGCTGTGGCCTGGGAAAGCAGTGGAAGATGGCCCAAGTCCTTGGGCTCCTGCACCCACATGGGAGACCTGGAGGAAGCTCCTGGCTCCTTGCTTTGGATTGGCGCAGTTCTGACCGTTTCGGCCATCTGGGGAGTGAACCAGTGGATGGAAGACCTCTCTCTCTGTCTCTACCTCTATCTGTAACACTGCCTTTCAAATAAATAAATAAATAAGATTAAAAGAGTTATGGAGATAGTGTTGATGTTTGTACAACAGTATGAAAATATTTAGTGCCACTGAATTGTTCATTTAAAAGTGTTTAAGATGGTAAAGATGTATGTGTATTTTACCACACCTTTTTAAAAAAATCCCTTCTGCGGGCTGGTGCTGTGGTGCAGTAGACTAAGCCTTCAACTGCAGTGCCGGCATCCCATATAGGTACCAGTTCGAGTCCCAGCTGTTCCTCTTCCCATCCAACTCTCTGCTATGGCCTGGGAAAACAGTAGAAGATGGCCCAAGTCCTTGGGCCCCTGCACCTGCATGGGGGACCCAGAAGAAGCTTGTGGTTCCTGGTTTCAGATCTGCCCAGCTCCGGCCATTGTGGCCATTTGGGGAGTGAACCAGTGACTGGAAGACCTTGCTGTCTCTCCCTCTCTCTGTCTGTAGCTATACCTCTCAAATAAATAAATAAAATCTTTTTTTTAAAGGGGGGGATAGGAAGAGATTTGTTTCTTAGTTTGTTAATTCTTGTGACAATGTGAGAAATAGATGAAGGAGAGAAAGAGCTGAGGGCTGAGGGCTTGGAGAGTTGTTAGAGTGCTCAAGGCCAAATGGACAGAGCCTGAATTAAGGACAAAGGTATGAGGGTGATGCCCTGGCCATCACTTATGGTGCACTTCCTATGTGTCAGGGATAGTGTTGAGCCACTTACGAACTTACCGTAATTCTTGCACCAACCCTGAGATTGAGGCTGTTATCTTCATTTACAGAAGAGGAAATGGAGATTTGAAAGGCACAAGCACCTTGCCCAGTATTCCAAAGTTCATAGGTAGCAGAGTACTAAACCAGGCCTGTCTAAATCCAGAGATTAGGTCTTTAACCAGTAGACTGCATCTCCCAATGATGAAAACTAGGTCACATTGGAAACATCATTCTTGGATTCAGAGGATTTGATGTCAGCCAGAAAAGGGAAAGAAGGGAGGCAGCTGCATGAATGATACAGGAGTGATTCAGAGATAGCTGCTTGGAAATCTGGTTGTGTGATATAATGGAGTGAATAACCACCCCCAATTCTTAGGTTGAAATCCTAACCCCACAGTGTGATGTTATTAGGAGTCAGAGCTTTCAGTGTGTGATTAAACTGGGAAGGTGGGGAGCCCTTGTGAGTGGAATTAGTCCCCTTGTAAAACCCCAGAAACTCCTTTGTCCCTTCTACCTTGTGTGGGCACATCAGTGACAACTGACTATGAGGAAGCAGGCCCTCACCATATACAGAATCTGCTTATGCCTCAACCTTGGACTTGCCAGCCTTCAGAACTGTGAAAAATAAATTTCGGTCTTTATAAGCCACCCAGTCTCTGATATTTTAGTTACAGCAGTCCAAACTAAGGTAGTGAGATGTGAGATGAAAATCTAGGCAGTGGAATATAGTGGCTTAGTTGTTGGTCTGTGTTTTTGTTTTGTTTTGTTTTGTTTGCTGGTTTGTTTTTCGCTTATTTTTTGGCGGGATGAATGCCAAGATTGATGGAGGCAGGAACTATGTGTATAGTTTATTTAAACCTACAGTGACCAAGGGTGATTGGGAGGTGATAGGTTTAAAGCTTGGCAGATGGGGTAGGGTTAACAAGAGTGATTTGAAAGTGACTTGGCTACAGGAGTCTGCAATGTCCTGGGCAGGATGAATTTGCTGTCTTGTGGAAAGATTGCAGAGGTGTGGGTCGTAACCTCTGAGTCTTGAATGGCTTTGAGATTCATAAAAGCTGCCAAGGAGTCCAAAGAGCCACTTGACTGGTGACCTTGGGGCAAGTAGTTTGGGAAGAATGGGCAGAGAGAATGGAGTTGGCAGTGCACCAAAAACTGACTGAGCAAGGAGGTTGAACAAGTGGGAGAATGGGTGGCTGGAGGGGTTGCAGAGGAGGGAGGATGGGAGAGGCCCGATTAAGGGGATGTTTTCTACTTTTTATGAGAGTTAAGTGATGTTTTAAGTAAAGTCAGATGACATTTTATCGTCCAAGGTTATCATAGAAACAGCGGCAACAAACCAATACATAATACTAAGCAACCCTTTTGTTAAACATGAACGAATGCAACTTTTACCAAATATATGATGGCAGGCAACTCATATCAGTTTTCAACATATGACATCAAGAGAAGTTCTAAGAAACTTTGTATTTAGGCTCCTGAAATCTCACAGTAATGAAATAAATGTTTACTGTTTTACAAAACAGAAGTGAACTGACTGCCAACACTGCTGAACGTATCACTGTGAGTTTGTGAGTGTATTCATGCACCTGTGCCAGCCACTCTTTTGTGACTGGTGATTACTTTTACTTCTTTACATCCTAGAGAAGGCTGGGAAGCTCAGGCCTCTGCCTCCTTCCCCTGGGTTACCTCGGTGCTCTATGCTTCCTCAGAGACAGAGCTAAGAACCCTCAGTGTGTGTTCCCCCAGTGTGTGCTCCATCTGAGCACCTCTGTCTGTTGCCTCTCAGGACAACATGAAAGTGACTATGATCCTGAAGAGTCCTGTGGAAATGTGGATCTTTGTTTATCAAATCCAGTTAATCCCATTAGTTAGGCATCATAAAATTGGAAGTAGATTTACATAGAAATATCCTGGCTACAAATCATAAGGCTAATCAAACTAATGAATAGTATTTGATCTCACCTGTCAAGAGAAACACATAACTTCCTGATAAAATACTAGCTGCATTCGAAACATGATTCATAAAGTCAACATTATTGAAACTGTCCTGGGCCCACTGAGGCAGAGCCACAGCCCTTCACTCTTCCAGGAGACTAGGCCCTGGGCTCCTGCAGCTTCACTCTGCCCAGGGCAAGGCACCCTGCTCTGGGTGAGGGAGCGAGAGCTTTTCCAGCAGAGAGGGAAAAGGGAAGGTTTAATAACTTTATTTCCTTTTGACAAGTGATGAATTTGAAATTTGACCTGGTGAATTCACTGAAAAATAGTGGAACCGAGAAAGCATCAGAAAAGACTGGGGGAAAATTGATAGGAATAATTTGGCGACAAGGACAAAAATATGAAGGTACATATCCATACCCCTGAGTCTGCTGCTGCTCATCCAGCTCACAGGAGTGTGGAGAGCTTAAACAAGAAAAAACCGCGTGTACCCAGAAGAATCAAAAACAGTCTCAAATATGTATTTGTATTCCCATGTTTATTGTGACATTACAATAGCCAAGAGACAGAAACAACATGAGTGTCCCTCAGTGGAGAAGTAGACAAAGAAAATGTGAAATATGCATACACTGGAATGTTATTCCAACATGTGCAACAACACAGATGAAATTTGAGGGCATTATGTTAAGTAAAATAAGTCAGATGCAAAAAGACAAAAATACTTTGTGTACGTAGATAGATTTCTGATGGTACCCATAGTGGTAGCAGAATGATGAAAACACTGCTTCCATTTCGTTCTCTTCTGGTTGGGCTACATGTTGAATGCTTCATTCAGTTCTGATAGTCACATTTTGAGAGAGACGTGGACAGACTAGAATGTATTCAAAGAGTAGGTCAGTAGAGGGGCCGGCGTTTGGCAAGGCAGTTAAGGTGCCACTCCAGAGGCCTGGAGCTCATATCAGAGTGCTTGGTTCTAAGTCCCAGCCTTGCTTCCAATTCCAGCTTCCTGTTCCTGCACACTCTGGGAGGCAGCAGATAATAGCTCAAGGAGTTGGGTCCCTGCTACTCACTTGGGAGACCTGGATTGAATTCCAAGCTCCTGGCATCACCATGGCTCAGCCTCATCTGTTGTGGGCATTTGGGGAGTGAACTAGAGGGTAGAAGATCTCTGCCTTTCAAATAAACAAAAATAATTATTTAAAGAAATGTATGGCAGTGAAGAATGTGGAATGGATTCAGGATGGTTTCATTGCAGAAGTGGATACTAAAGGGTGAAATGATGATCATCCGTTGTGTGAATGGGTGATATATAGAGAAGAGAGTTGACTTCATTGTATAGTAAAAAGAGTTAACTTATCCTATGTCCTGAAGACTGAGCTAAAATCAAGGAAACAGGTCCAAGTAAGAAAGGAACTTTATAATGAGTTGTCACAGTGCTAATGAGCTCCCAGGCCATGGAGATACTCAAATGAATACTGCATGACAGGTCACTTATAGTAATTTTTAAATGGAAAAGAGGTCATTCTTCCATATTGGGTATGTCTAAATTGTTTTAGAATGATAGCTTTAAGCTAGGAGGCAAATTGAATGTTTTTACTTGTAGGTATTATATTTAGTTATAGGTGAAGTGCCCAAGTATACCACTGAAGAAGTTAAACCAAAAGCCCACCTACAACTTTTATTTATTAACTTTTAAAAATGACTTATTTTATTTTTAAAAAGAAGTTTAGGGTGGGAGTTTTGGTGCCCCAGGTTAAGCTGCCACTTCTTGGGACATCAACATTCCACATAGGAGTGCTGATTTGAGCCCTGGCTACTCTGCACTTCTCATCCAGCTCCCTGCTAATGCTCCTGGAAAGGTAGCAGAAGGTGGTCCAAAGTACCTGGGCCCTAGCCATCAACCTGGAAGACCCAGATGGAGTTCCTGACTCCTGGCTCTGTGTTGGCCCAAACCTGGGCTGTTGTGGCCATATAGGAAGTGAATCAGTGCATGGAAGATCTCTCACTCTCTCTCACTCTCTCACTCTCACTCTCTCTGCCTTCCAAGTAAGTAACATATTTAAAAGGTAAAGGAACTCTACATGATCAACCAGATCTTCTTCCTCTTCTTCTTCAAGATTTATTTATTTGAAAGGCAGAGTTATAGAGAGGGAGAGACAGAGATCTTCCATCCACTGGTTTACTCCCCAGATGGCTACAATGGTGGGGTGGGGCCAAGCTGAAGCCTGGAGCTTCTTCCCAGTTTCCCGTGTAGGTGTAGGGGGCCAAGGACTTGGGCAATCCTTTGCTGCTTTCCTGGCATATTAGCAAGGAGCTGGATCGAAAGTGGAGCAGTGAGGCTGGCGCCGTGGCTCACTTGGCTAATCCTCCACCTGCGGCGCCGGCACCCTGGATTCTAGTCCCGGTTGCCCCTCTTCCAGTCCAGCTCTCTGCTGTGGCCCGGGAGGGCAGTGGAGGATGGCCCAAGTGCTTGGGCCTTGGCTCCTGGCTTCGGATCAGTGCAGTGCACCAGTCATTGCAGCCATTTGGGGGGGTGAACCATCGGAAAGAAGACCTTTCTCTCTGTCTCTCCCTCACTGTCTCTGTCTCTCTCTCTCTCTCACACACACACACACACTCTCACACTCTCACTCTCACTCCCACTCCCTCACTCACTCACTCTCTCACTGTCTAACTCTGCCTGTCCAAAAAAAGTGGAGCAGTCAGGACTCAAACCGCCACCCATATGGGATGCTGGTGCTGCAGGCGGAGGCTTAGCCTACTATGCCACATTGCAGGCCTCTCCTCATTCGTTTTGACAAGTGCACACTTTTCCATTGTATAGATAGGCAGAAATTAATTTGATTGTCTCCAACTGGTGGGCAATTGGGTTATTTCCAATTGTTTGTTCTTACAGTGTTGACAGTTCTTTTTTTTTTAAGATTTATTTATTTGAGAAGCAGAGCTATAGACAGGAGAGAGGGAAAGACAGAGATTCGTCTTCCATCCACTGGTTCATTCCCCAAATGACTGCGACTGCCAGAGCTTGGCCAATCTGAAGCCAGGATCCTGGAGTTTCTTCTGGGTCTCCTATGCAGGTGCAGGGGCCCAAGGACTTGGGCCATCTTCCAGCGAGCTGGATCAGAAGTGGAGCAGCTGGGGCTCAAACCAGTATCCACAGGGGATGCAGGCACCCCAGGCAGAGGCTTAGCCTACTGCACCACAGCGCTGGCCCCGATAGTTGATTATCTTATCCATATATTATTTAGCACATGTGTGGCATATATGCAAGGTACATTCCAGGAGGCAGCAATGCTGAATTAAAGGAAAGCAATATTTATAATTCTGTTACTGTTAAGTAGTTCTCAGTAAATGTTTTACCAAATCTCATGCCCACTGTGAGTCCTTGTTTCTGCAGACCTTTGCCAACTTAGCAGGTAATGAAATGTTTCAAGCTTTTCCAAAATAAGTAAAGAGAATCAGAATAATCAGAGTGGGTATTTCTCTTACTGTGGATGAAATCAAGTATCTTTTTGTTTTGTTTTGTTTTGTTTTGTTTTGTTTTGACAGGCAGAGTGGACAGTGAGAGAGAGAGACAGAGAGAAAGGTCTTCCTTTTCCGTTGGTTCACCCCCTAATGGCCGCTGCAGCTGGCGCCCTGCGGCCGGCGCACAGTGCCGATCCAAAGCCAGGAGCCAGGTGCTTCTCCTGGTCTCCCATGCGGGTGCAGGGCCCAAGGACTTGGGCCATCTTCCACTGCCTTCCTGGGCCACAGCGGAGAGCTGGACAGGAAGAGGAGCAACCGGGACAGAATCCAGTGCCCCGACTGGGACTAGAACCCGGTGTGCCGGCGCTGCAAGGCGGAGGATTAGCTATTGAGCCACGGTGCCGGCCAATTATCTTTTCTTATGTGTAAGATGTTGCTGGACCTTGTAGTGAGGTCATTGAAGAAAGTCGTAAATGCAGACTGCTCAGCCTACAGGAAGGAGGAGGAACATTGATCCACAGGGGTGATCCCCGGAAATCTTTTTTAAAAGTGTTTTTGAGAGACTCAAGCAAGCTCACCAGCATGCAAACTATTTGGCCAGTAAACTATCTGTCCCACTTTGGAAAAACTCAATTAAAACTAAACAAATGTAATTTCAGAAGCAAAACCACATTCAAAACAAGCCATTTATATTACTCTAAGTTTTTTAGTTTTAAAGTTAATAAAGTAATTTAAAAAAAGGTTTTATTTATTTATTTGAGAGGTAGAGGGAGAAACTCCCATCCTCTGGTTCACTGCCCACATGCCTGCAACAGTTGAGGCTGGACTGAATCTAGGAGCCGGGAACACTGTTGAGGTTTCCCAAGTGGCTGACAGGAGCCCAGTCACTTGAGCCATCACTGCTGCTTCCCAGGGTCTCCATTAGCAGGAAGCTGGAGTCAGGAGCAGGAACCAGGAATCCAACCAGGTACTCCAACATGGGATGTAGCATCTTAACTGCTAGGCTAAATGCCTGCCCTAAATTAATTTACTTTTATACTTGGAACTAAATTTTGGATACCAGTTCATTATGTTTAAATTTGGAGGAGCTATCTCACACCTTCAAAGCTGAAAGTTTTGACCACTTAGCTCTTACAGTATCTGGGTTTTCTCCCAGCCCTCTGCTTTCTGTAGTTTCTCTGTGGGTTTGGGTAGGTTTTGGCAGAGGCCAGGGTTTTTTCTTTGGAAATATTGGCATTGCACAGCCTGCCTGCTCATTAGCAGTCTGACCCATTAATTCTCTGAAACACTTGTGTCCAAACCAGATGAATCCAGCTTTTCCCCTAGAAAGAGAGTCCCTGATCTTAGTAGATATTTGCTTTTACTTTTTGCACAAAGCTTATCAGTTTCACAGCTATCTTGGTTGTTGGCAGCACCATTCTTCCAGGTGTTTTCCTCAAAAATCCTGGAGGGCCAGCACTGTGGCATAATAGGTTAAGCCTCTGACTGCGGCACCAGCATCCCATATGAGCGTCGGTTCAAGCCTGGCTGCTCCACTGCCAATCCAGCTCCCTGCTTATGGTCTGGGAAAGCAGTGGAAGATGGCCCAAGTGAGAGACCTGCAAGTAGCTCCTGGTTTCAGATTGGATTGCTCTGGCTGTTGCAGCCATTTAGGGAGTGAATCAGCAGATGGAAGACCCTTCTTTCTCTCTCTGTCTCTACCTCTTTCTGTAACTATATCTTTCAAATAAATAAAAGAAATCTTAAAAAGAATCCATTTTTCAAGCATCTTTTCAGTATCTTTAGTTCTGAGCCTCCTGTCTCTGGGGATATTTAAGTATAGACCACCCTAACCACCTGGAAGTGATATTTGTAAGGGATTTCTTAGAAAGGTGGGTCATTGAATATAAGGCCTCTAGAGCCCTTTTAATTCTAGGACCTCTGTATTTATATCTTAAACACCTTTCCAAGCTTGAGAAAGAATAAATTAGTGTTCACTTTAGAAGTGATAACATCTGATTGGAGCAGGCTATTTCTGTTGGTGACTTGACAAAAAGAAGAATTGTTAGAGGGGGAAACAAGTAGAGTGAGTGCTCTAGCCCTGAGCCCTCAGCTGAATGGTGATTACTACATGCAGAAAGTATTATGACCACTTAGTATCAGGAGGGCAAAAGTAGGCCAACTGTGGCCCTGATATTGCTTTGACACTGGAGGATTTGGGATTGGAAACAGACTTGAATTCTTTGTAACTCCTTTGTTTTCAGCAGAAATCTACTCCAACCAGCAAATCCACTAGACTGCCAAGGTCCTGCCCACACACATTCCTCAGGAGGGATGGTTTCCCTTGTGCTCTTTTTGTTGTAGATTCCTACTAACTAACCCTGGTCTAATCACTCAGCCCCACTGTAACACAGTTTGCTATTCATACAAAAGAGTAAATAATACAGCTCCTCTTCTGACAGTGTAAAATGTTATAAATATTAAAGGTCACAATAGCCCTGTCAAGCCTTTTTAATTAAAAAAAAAAAAAGTAGCAACAGTAGAATAATTCACTTTGTAAAATCTTCAAGCCCTTCATAAAGGTAATGCATTTATGGCTTAGTTAGTGTTCAGAGTGAATGTGGCCTGGCAGAGAGCATAGGCCGTAGAGTCAGGATCTCTGGCAGTGCAGGAATTCACTGTGTAACTGGTCCTGTCACCGCCATTCCTGCCCTGCAGCTCCTTGGTGCTGAGACGGCACAGGGGCAACAATACCAACCCAGGAAGATGTGAGGATGGCTTGAGAAGGATGTGAAAGTGCTTCATGGGCCATGACACACTTTGAGTGATGGGATCAAAATGAGTTTGGTTTTCTGTTTGGTCCTGGAAACCTCCCAGAAAGCCGGTCGATTTATTTAGGGTTGGCTTAGGCAGTGGGAAGGTGGGTGGCTGAATTTGGTGATGGAGCCAAAGTCAATGTTTTCCAAAGGAAGGAAAGAGAGAAACATTTAAGACAAAATGCTTTTTAAAAATACAAATTTAAAGCTTTCTTTTATATAACAGTCTGGGTTTTTTATTATAAAAATGTTAAATATACACAAAAGTAGAGAAAATGAACAATATGTAGCCCAGTCCAACTTGGACAATTGTCAATTCATGGTCAAATTTATTTCTTCTTTTATTATTTCCTAGCCCCCATTTTTTCTGATGGGTTATATTTTTTTGCTTTGTTTTTCTAGTAAGTCTCCTATAATGGATTATTCCCATAAATACTTCAGTGTATAGCACTAATTAATTGGGACTTTTTAAAAAACATGACCAAGATACCATGATCACATATAACAATGTTAACAGTAATCCCTTAATGTCATTTAATGCCCACTTGTGGTAGGTGGACTCCAGAAAATGGCTGCCACCTATTCCCTTCCTCCCTGGATGGACCTTTTGTGGAGTCTGATTCCACTCCTCGTTGTACTGGACTGTAACTCATTTTGACCAGCAAAGTGTGTTAAAAGTGACACTGCCAATTCCAGGACTAACCTCTAAGACACAAGTAGTGAAATCTCTTTGTCTCAGTATGCTTCTATAAACTCAATTTTTTCTGATAACAGAGGATAACTTCTCTGTAGTTGTTACTCTGTTCTTTATTTCTTGTATAGATACATTGCGTTTACTTTAGGTGTTGAATATATAAGTGCAGTACAGAAAGAAGTAAATGCCCATTTTTTGAGGACATCACTTCAACTACTTGGTTGAGAAGGAAGCATTCTGGTGTGAAGAAGCCCCTTTGTGAGGATGGTATTGTGGCATGGCAGGTTAAGACGCCACCTGTGATGCTGGCATGCCATATGAGCACCAGGTCATGTCCCAAAGGCTTGACTTCTGATCCAGCTCCCCTTCAATGCCCTGTGAAAGGAGAGGAGGAAGCCCAGGTAGTTGGACCCCTGCACCCTTGTGGGAGATCTGGAGGAGGCTCCTGGCTCCTGACTTTGACCTGGCCCAGCCCTGTCTGTTACGACATTTTGGGGAGATAATCAGTGGAAGGGAGATTTCTTTCTCTGTCCTCCTCTCTCTGTAACTCTGCCTTTCAAATAAATAAATAAATCTTTTAAAAAGAAGCCCTTTTGTTTCCATATGAAAAAGGAAGATTGTGCTCTGAGTACCAATTTTTACAAAAGGAAGCCCAAGGAGCAGTGGTTTAGAGCAAGTCCTCTGGTGTTTAACGCTCCCAGAGACCCCTAGAGCGTCCTTCATTCTGAAGGCAGGCAGAGGCAGACAGGTTCCTGACAGGCTGACATGCAACAAAGTGTCCTGATTTGAGGAGCTTGTTTTCTTGCATGAGCAGCTGAACCTGCCTTTCTAGCATAGTGGTGACACCATGAGTGCAAATTGATCCACTTGTGTGTGATATTATGATTCAAAAGGTTCTTTAGGTGAGATCGCTTGATTTCATTTGAAGGCTATGACAGTGGTTTACAGGACCAGCCACGGGGGCTGGAGCTGTGGTGTAGTTGGCAAAGCTGTCACCTGCAGTGCCAGCATCCCATATGGGTGCCGGTTCGAGTCCTGGCAGCTCCTCTTCTGATCCAGCTCTCTGCTATGGCTTGGGAAAGCAGTGGAAGATGGCCCAAGTCCTTGGGCCCCTGCACCTGCGTGGGAGACCCAGAAGAGGCTCTTGGCTTCAGATCAGTGCAGCTCTGGCCGTTGCAGCCAATTGGGGAGTGAACCATTGGATGGAAAACCTCTCTCTCTCTCTCTCTCTCTCTCTCTCTGCCTCTGCCTCTGCCTCTGCCTCTCCTTCTCTCTGTAACTCTGAATTTCAAATAAATAAATAAATCTTTGAAGAAATATATTTGATACCTGATAAAACAAGTTCCTCTTCATTGTTCCGTTTCAAAAATGTTAAAGGTATTTGTATTTTTTTCTTTCTCAAGTTAAGATTCAGCTTCTCAAATTACACACACACACACACACACACACAAATCCTAATGGTATTCCCCTCAATTTTCAATAAAAACTTTCAAATATCCTGGAGAATTGAAAGAATCTTATGCTGGATATCCATATGTTTAACACTTAGATTTTCTCAGTAACATCTTATGGTGCTCGTTCTACCTGGTGACATCTTGATTTTGATTGCAGTTCACTGGATTTAGGGGTTAACCTGGAGAGAACTCACATCTCCAATCCCACGTCTTCACTCCCAGGGGATGCTGCGGTGCACCATTGACTTGGGTCTTCTTGTTCTTATTAGAGCTTCGTAGTTACGGTCATAGCTTTTGCACTTGTACAGTTGATTCTGAGTCTTTTCCAGCTTTGGTTACTAATGTAAATGGGGTTTTTTCCCTTTCTATTTCTTTCTCTAATTGGTTATTTTTGGCTGTGGCAAAGATAATAACTTGTTTACAAGAGATGGATCTGGTTTCATTTTTTGTATAAGCATATCCAGTTTTCCAGTACCATTTATTGAAAAAAAAAAAAAAACTATCCTTTCTGCAGTGTGTGTTCTTAGCATCATTGTCAAAGATCACTTGGTGTAGATGCATGGGTTTAAGCTGTTCAATTTGTCTATGGATCTGTTTTTATGCCAGCACTGTGCTGTTTTAATTACTATAGTTATGTAGTATGTTTTAAAGTCAGATAGTGTTATACCTCCTGCTTTGTTCTTTTTGCTCATAATTTCTTTGGTCATTTAGGGTCTATTGTGGTTCTATACAAATTTTATCAGTGTTTTTCTGAGTTCTGTGAGAAATATCCTTTGAATTTTGATAGTCATTGCATTGTATCTATAAAAAAATTTTTTTTTTTTTTTTTTTTTTTGCAGGCAGAGTGGACAGTGAGAGAGAGAGACAGAGAGAAAGGTCTTCCTTTGCCATTGGTTCACCCCCAAGTGGCCACTGTAGCCGGCGCGCTGCGCCGATCCAAAGCCAGGAGCCAGGTGCTTCTCCTGGTCTCCCATGGGGTGCAGGGCCCAAGGACTTGGGCCATCCTCCACTGCACTCCCTGGCCACAGCAGAGAGCTGGCCTGGAAGAGGGGCAACCGGGACAGAATCTGGTGCCCGACCAGGACTAGAACCAGGTGTGCCAGCGCCGCAGGTGAAGGATTAGCCTATTGAGCCACGGTGCCAGCCTGTAAATTGTTTTGTAGTGTGCACATTTTAATGACATTGATTCTTCTAACCATGAACACAGGATATGTCTTCATTTCTTTATTCTTCGATTTCATTCATCAGTGATTCATAGTTTTCACTGTAGAGATTGTTCACCTCCTAAGTTTATTTTTAGGTATTTTTGTAGTTAATGAAAATGGAATTGTTTTCTTGTCTTTTTTTTTTAAAGATTTATTTATTTATTTGAAACACAGAGTTACTGAGAGGCAGAGGGAGGGAGGGAGGGAGGAGAGAGAGAGAGGTGTGTCTTCCATCCACTGGTTCACTCCTCAAATAGCCACAGTGACCAGAGCTGTGCTGATCCGAAGCCAGGAGCCAGGAGCTTCTTCCGGGTTTCCCACGTGGGTGCAGGAGTCCAAGGACTTGAGCCATCTTCCAGTGCTTTCCCAGGCCATAGCAGAGAGCTGGATGGAGCAGCCAGGACTCGAACTGGCACCCACATGGCATGCCGTCACTGCAGGCGGCAGCTTTACCAGCTATGTATGTCACAGTACCAACTCCAGGATTGTTTTATTTCTTTCTCAGTTGATTTACTGTTGGCATATAATGTTACTGATTTTTTGTATGTTGACTTTGTATTTGGCAAATTTATTTATTAGTTCTAACAGCTTCTTTGTGGAGTTTTGGAATTTCCTATATATAAGATCATGTCATCTGCAAACAGTGACAGTTTGACTTCCTCCCTTTCAGTTTGGATCCCGTTATTTCTTGCCCTTGCCTAATTGCTCTGGCTAGGACTGCCAGTACTCTACCCAATATTTAAGAAATGACACCAGTGCTTCTGAAATTCTTCCAGAAAAAAATGAAGAGGAGGCGATACTTCCAAACTTATCTTACGAAGACAGCATTACCATGGTTCTAAAACCAGACAAAGATAATAAAAGAACATGTTTTTTAAAAAGTAGTTATTATTTTACTTACTTGAGGATCAGAGAGACAGAATTCTCACCTACCGCCTCACTCCCCAAATGCCTGCAATAGCCAAGGGTTGGCCAGGCCAAAGCAGGGAGCCTAGAACTCAATCCAGGTCTCTCATATGGTAGCAGGGACCCAGGGATTTAAGCTGTTGCCTCTGTCTCTCAGAAGGCACATTAGCAAGAAGCTAGAATCAAAAGGATAGCTAATGGGTCCAGTGCCATGGCGTACTTTGTTAATCCTCCACCTGTGGTGCCGGCATCCCATATGGGTGCCGGGTTCTAGTCCTGATTGCTCCTCTTCCAGTCCAGCTCTCTGCTGTGGCCCGGGAGGGCAGTGGAGGATGGTTCAAGTGCTTGGCCCCTGTACCTGCATGGGAGACCAGGAGGAAGCACCTGGTTCCTGGCTTCGGATTGGCGCAGTGCTGGCCATGCGGTCATTTGGGGAGTGAACCAACGGAAGGAAGACCTTTGTCTCTGTCTCTCTCTCACTGTCTATAGCTCTATCTGCCAAAAAAAAAAGGCATAGCTGAGACTCAAACCTACTAACCCTAACCCTGATATGGGATGGGGGTATCCCAGGTGGTAACTTAACTGCTAGGCCAACTACTCACTCCACCGAGCACTTTTTTATTCACCACTTGTATATTATTTTTTGGAGAAACGTCTGTTGAAATCCTTTGCCCATTTTTAAACTAGGTTATTTGCTCAAACAGTTACTTTACCACTAGCAAAATGCTTGCCCCAGTAGTAATTATTTTTATTGTGATCATGATCATCAGGATTTGGTTTATAAACAAATAAAAGAGGCCGGCACCGTGGCTCAATAGTCTAATCCTCCGCCTAATGGCGCTGGCACACCGGGTTCTAGTCCTGGTCGGGGCGCTGGATTCTGTCCTGGTTGCCCCTCTTCCAGGCCAGCTCTCTGCTTTGGCCCGGGAGTGCAGTGGAGGATGGCCCAAGTGCTTGGGCCCTGCACCCCATGGGAGACCAGGAGAAGCACCTGGCTCCTGCCTCCGGATTAGCACGGTGCACCGGCCGCAGCGTGCCGGCCGCGGCGGCCATTGGAGGGTGAACCAACGGCAAAGGAAGACCTTTCTCTCTGTCTCTCTCTCTCACTGTCCACTCTGCCTGTCAAAACAAACAAACAAACAAAAAACAAAAAAAAAGGTTGCTGCATTTGTTTGCTAAGAATTTGAATAGAGATTTTAATTTTCTCTACATTTTTATATTAAATCCAAGCACTGATGATAGTTTGATTTCATTATTAGAATTACTATTATTTTAGTCATTACAGCATGAGAGTTTGGTATCAAGAAAGGTGATGATGATTATGGTAACATTTCAATAGCAAGGATCACAGAAGCACTTTTCTCATGGTATCTTATGAAATTGCTGTCATTACAATTAGTTTACATAAAAGTAAATCAGCCAGCCTTTGACACAAATTTTAAACAAAAGATTTAATAGTTTTTTCTTTTCAAGGAACAATTAAAGACACTAGAAGAAAATTTAAAGTAAACAAGAACAAAAGAAGGTCATGTGTAGCCTGTGCACCCCAAGGTGGGCCCCCTCTTTAAGATGCTGGACCCAAGGAGAAGTATAGCTTGCTGGGCCACACACTGGTCTGGGGATCCCATGACCCTCTGACCTCTGGCTTCATCTGAGTGACAGTGTCCAGCCACTAACTGTGCACTGATCCTTTTCTGGGGGCCTAGAAAAGTGCAGTAGGGCCGGAGGCAGGGAAAGGCCACAGAGGGAGGCTGTCCCTGACAGCAGCCGCTCGTCCTGCCCACCCCGCCAGTCGGTTTCTGAGTCTGGCATGGGCGAGACAGAAGCATCATCTTGTTCTCATGTGTGGGAAGGCTAAGAAAAGAAAAATCCTTCTTGGCCCAAACGTTTAAACAAGAATTACACTGGGATCGTTTGTTCTCACTCTGGCACAGTCAGAATTAATTTGGCAGTCCGAAAGAGGGTGTTTTCATTTTCAGTTTTTAATCTGAGTTACTTAATGCAGGGATAGATGGGGAAAAAATAAATAAAATATGGCTTAAGTCTTATCAAGTGGTATTGGAACATCCCCAAGTCATTTTAGCAGAGCACTTTGTTAGTGACTGAGGGCTCCGGACTCAGACTGCACATCCAAGTTGCTGATGAACTTCTTGTGAAATGATCTACATGGTGGAAGACAAGCAGTGAAGTACGACTGGGTGACTGGGAAATACATGTAGCAAACAGAGCTTAAGAGATCTCTATCTTTTTTTTTTTTTTCTCTTCCTCCTTAGGTTTAATAAAGTAAACCTGTTTTCTGCAAACAACTGAAAAAGCTGCCCTCTGACTGTTTCTTGGGTCCTCATGAAGTAGCTGGAACTTGTACTGTGAGGCCCTTGATGGGACAAGCTCTCACCTGCTGATCACGCAGTGACTGTCACCATGGCCAGCAAGAGAAAATCCACCACCCCTTGCATGATCCCAGTGAAGACGGTGGTGCTGCAGGACGCCAGCGTGGAGACCCAGCCTGCTGAGGCCGGGCCTGATGGACCCCAGCAGGACCTGCCTCCAGAAACGCCTGCTACCAGCAGTGAGGCAGCCCAGAACCCAGGTCCTGACGGCCCTGCACTGGCCAATGGGCATCGGAGCACTTTGGATGGCTATTTATACTCCTGTAAATACTGTGACTTCAGATCCCAGGATGTGGCCCAATTTGTGGGACACATGAACTCAGAGCACACAGACTTCAACAAAGACCCAACTTTTGTATGCACTGAGTGCAGTTTTTTGGCAAAAACCCCTGAGGGACTTTCCCTGCACAATGCCAAGTCTCACTTGGGGGAAGCCAGCTTTGTGTGGAATGTGGCCAAGCCAGACAATCATGTGGTCGTGGAGCAGAGTGTCCCCGAGGGCACAGGCACTTCTGACCCAGCAGGTGAGCCCAATGCCGAAGGGACTGATGGACAGGCTGAAATCATTATTACCAAAACTCCAATCATGAAGATAATGAAAGGTAAAGCTGAAGCCAAAAAAATTCATACACTCAAGGAGAATGTCCCTAGCCAACCCGTGGGTGAGGCCTTGCCAAAGCCGTTGGCTGGAGAAACAGAGGTGAAAGAGGGCGACCACTCCTTTGTCAATGGAGCGACTCCTGTCAGCCAGGCATCTTCCAGCTCCACTAAGCCCCCGCATGCCACCAACGGGCCCCTGATAGGCACAGTGCCAGTGTTGCCAGCTGGCATAGCACAGTTCCTCTCCCTCCAGCAGCAGCCCCCAGTGCATGCTCAGCATCACGCCCACCAGCCCCTGCCCACGTCCAAGGCCCTTCCCAAAGTGATGATTCCCTTGAGCAGCATTCCAACGTACAATGCGGCCATGGACTCCAACAGCTTCCTGAAGAACTCCTTCCACAAGTTCCCCTACCCCACCAAAGCTGAGCTCTGCTATTTGACTGTGGTGACCAAGTATCCAGAGGAACAGCTCAAGATCTGGTTCACAGCCCAGAGGCTGAAACAAGGTATCAGCTGGTCTCCCGAGGAGATTGAGGATGCCCGGAAGAAGATGTTCAATACAGTGATCCAGTCTGTACCTCAGCCCACAATCACAGTCCTAAACACCCCTTTGGTCGCCAGTGCAGGCAACGTCCAGCACCTCATCCAGGCCGCTCTCCCAGGCCATGTGGTGGGGCAGCCCGAGGGCACAGCAGGGGGACTTCTGGTCACTCAGCCGCTGATGGCCAATGGGCTGCAAGCCCCAAACTCATCTCTCCCCCTGTCTGTTACATCTGTCCCTAAGCAGCCAGCTGTGGCACCCATTAACACTGTGTGCTCAAATACAGCCTCAGCTGTGAAGGTGGTCAATGCAGCCCAGACGCTCCTCACGGCGTGCCCCAGCATAACTTCCCAAGCCTTCCTGGATGCTAACATCTACAAAAATAAGAAATCTCATGAACAGCTGTCAGCTCTGAAAGGGAGCTTCTGTCGGAACCAGTTCCCTGGGCAGAGTGAAGTTGAGCATCTGACCAAGGTGACCGGCCTCAGTACCAGGGAGGTACGGAAATGGTTCAGTGATCGGAGATACCACTGCCGGAACCTGAAGGGCTCCAGAGCCATGATGCCCGGAGAGCCAGGTTCCATCATCATTGACTCTGTGCCAGAGGTGCCCTTCTCCCCGTCGGCCAAGGCCTCAGAGGTGACCTGCATCCCCATGGCAGCCACACTAGCAAGCCACCCTGCCGCCAAGCGACAGTCCTGGCACCAGACTCCTGACTTCACACCAACCAAGTACAAGGAGCGAGCCCCCGAGCAGCTCAGAGCCCTGGAGAGCAGTTTTGCACAAAACCCCCTTCCTCTTGACGAGGAACTGGACCGCCTGAGAACTGAAACCAAAATGACTCGAAGAGAAATTGATAGCTGGTTTTCAGAAAGACGGAAAAAAGTGAATGCCGAGGAGACCAAGAAGACCGATGAGACGGCCTTTCAGGAGGAAGAGGAGGCTGTGGAGGATGAGGGTGGAGAAGAGGGGGTCCTTGGCGAAGACGGCTCCGCACAGGTGCCCGGCAGCCACATCTCAGCGGAGCGCAAAGTCAGCCCCATCAAAATCAACCTGAAGAACCTGCGGGTCACAGAAGCCAATGGCAAGAGTGAGCTTCCAGGGCTGGGTGCCTGTGAGCCCGAGGACGATGGCTCCAGCAAGCTGGCAGAGCAGCCCCCCTGCAGAGTGAGCTACAAGAAGACGGCCCAGCAGCGGCACTTGCTGCGGCAGCTCTTTGTCCAGACACAGTGGCCAAGCAACCAGGACTACGACTCCATCATGGCCCAGACAGGTCTGCCACGGCCTGAGGTGGTGCGCTGGTTCGGGGACAGCAGGTACGCTCTGAAGAATGGCCAGCTCAAGTGGTACGAAGACTACAAGCGGGGCAACTTGCCACCAGGGCTGCTGGTCATTGCCCCCGGCAACCGTGAGCTGCTACAGGACTACTACGTGACACACAAGATGCTGTATGAGGAGGACCTGCAGAGCCTCTGTGACAAGACCCAGATGAGCTGCCAGCAGGTTAAGCAGTGGTTTGCAGAGAAGATGGGCGAGGAGACCCGGGCTGTAGTGGATACAGGCAGTGAGGACCAGGGCCCTGGTGCTGGCGAGCCTGCGGCCATTCACAAAGGGGTTGGTGACACCTATTCGGAAGTATCTGAAAACAGTGAGTCGTGGGAGACAAGTGCCCCTGAGGCCAGCTCAGAGCCCTTTGAGACGTCGAGTCCCCAGGCCGGACCTCAGCTCGGTAAGGAGTCCATGGGAGCCCTGGAGTCGTCCGTGGGGGAGAGGAGGGCACGTTCACAGATGGGCACTGTGTGTGTTGCAGAGAGCAGGTACCGAGCAGGAGGAGAGCCGCGTGGCTGCTCTGGGGATACTTGGCAGCAGGTGCCATGGGAGCACTGTTTGATAAAGGGGTGAGAAGTGGAGTTTCGTTTCAGTTCTTGTTTTTGTAAAGCCTGTGCAGAGGAAAGAACTTGGTGTGCCTAAAGAGATGCAAGTTTTTCCAGCTATTTCTTAGCAATGGGAGAGTGATTCAGGTCATCTTAGGCGGCTCCACAGCCCCTGGGTGCCAGAGAGCGAAAGGGCATCAGGGGAATTCAACAGTATTGGTGACAAGAGGAAAGAGAACCCTTAATTATTCTAAAGCACATGAAGTGCTCTTTGTCCTGGTATGAAAGTCCTAGTCTGTGTTTCTCTTGTTCTTGGTAATTTTTCACTACAAAGGAAAATCACGCTCGCTCTTAGATGTACATCGATACATACTTAGATATTCATAGAATCAAAAGTTCTTAGCTATTTATAGAATCAAAAGCTTAAATTGTGTTCCTCAGTTTCTCTAGATCATGGTGTTCTAGTAGTTAGAAGACTACTCGTGACACAGTTTTGAAGCCACAGAAAAGTCACATTGTCAGGTGTCAGTTTTCTGGGTCTTTGGTCTCTGAGTTCCCTGCTTCTCCCTTCTCTCGCCACCCCTCAGGGTTTGTCTGCTCAGGAGAGGCCCCGATACGGGGCAGCCAGAAGCTCGGTTGAAAGCCAGCAGGGAGGAGCGTTGCAGAAGCTGTAGGCCTTGGGGACTCCACATGGCAGCCCTGCCCGTCAAGCTGGCTGTAGTTAACACCCTGATAGCATCTGTGGGACTGAGCAGCGGTCCCTGGGGATTTTGTCCTGAGCTGCTTCAGCCCAGGGCCAAGCAGGGCGTCCTGCCCCTCAGGGATCCCACAGTGTTTCCTGGGTGGTGTGGCATGGTTTCCATTCATAGTGAATGTCTTGTTGATTGGTTTGGGCCTGACAAATCCCAGCTCCTCTGCCCCTCATTTCTTTCTACTTAAAATCTCTAAAAAAGACAAAATATGTTTCTCTGAATACTTAAATTCATTTGAACACCACCATTTTGAGACATAGTTATGCCATTAATTCCTCATTTAGTTAAGGAAAGGAGACTTGCAAGCCTGCCCATAATTTGGAGCCATGTTTTCCATCTGTTTAGCATTTGCAGAAAACCTATTCTTTCCATGCTTATGTGCTAAGACAAAACTCAGCTCTGCAAAGCAGAGACAGCAAACTCCTGGTAGAGCCCGAAGTCACTGTTTGGCCTTTTGCTGGCTCCCCCAGCTCTGGCTGTGTTTTCACTGAGGCAACTGTGGGGGAAGACAGCCCTCCTCCAGGCCCCAGGCTCACTAGCTGCTTCCCAAAGTGGCTGGTGGCACCTCCTGCAGCCAGAGCAGCATAGGAGGGAGGAGTCCCGTGGATGGCTTGATGCTGTTTCAGGGCAGAGCCCGTTCTCTCTCTCAGACATGGCGGGCTTTGTCCAAACTGATCCAAGTGTCCTTATCTTGCACTCAGTTCTACAATTCTTGGGATCAGTGGTTGGCAGGGCATCATGCACGAGAGATGTGAGGATGTCTGGATGAGTTTGTTTCAAAAGCTGAGCTGGGAAAGTGGCATGGCACAGAAGACGAGAGAGTAGGAAGCACCAAGAATCCATTCCTCCACCAAAGCCACTGTTGAACCGACAGTTACTGTCTGAAGCAACTATTCTTGGAACTCTGGAGTCTGATTGAATGCTTGTAACATCCGGGGGAGACTAGATGGAGAGGCTTCTTTATTTTGGTGAATTTTTGTGTTTCACGTGGCAGCATTCCTCTCTCCAGAGCTGCAGCGGGCAGCTGCAGCGCCCGTGGCCCAGGCTCACGGCGTAGCCTGTTGGTGTCACGGTGCTCAGTAACAACATCGACCTTCTGGGAGACAAAAGTCAGGGTTTTGTGTTTAGATTGCTGATCACTGTATTTGATCACTGAGGAGTCACACAGGGGCTGGGACTATTTCAGCCCCTTTGGGATGAAGGAACTTCCTTGCCACAAGGGTGGAGACATACATACCCTTTTTCTCCACCACCCCACCCACCCCTTTGGCAACATTTAAAGAAGTTTTTGTTACTGGCTGACCACAGAGACAAAAGAATAGAAACTTCAGTGACTGCACACCACAAGGAATATACACTTTGCAAAGAGTTTGGAAAAGTCACAAACAGATGGTTCCAACCCGTAACAAGCACACAAATCAGCAAGCCCCGAAGCGTGAGAATTAGGTTTCCAGTTACCACATCCTAATACTCAGAATGTCCACTTCTCAACAAAAAATTACAACATACAAAGAAATAGGAAAGTATGGTCCATTCACAGGAAAAAAAATTTCACAGACATCATCCTTGAACAAGTCCAGACATTGGAATTATTAGTTAAAGACATTAAATCAACTGTTAAATATGTTCAATAAGCTAAAGAAAACCATGGACAAAAAACTAAAGGAAATCAGGAAACCTGTGCACAAACAAAATGAGACTATTAATATAGATAGAGAACTTACATAAGAGAGATAGCATCTCGTGCAGTGGTTAAGACACTGCTTAGCCGGCATCCCATATCGGAGTACTTCTGCTTCTGATCCAGCTTCCATCTGATGAGCACCCTGCAAGGCAGCACGTGACATGCCAAGTACTTGGGTTCGTACCATCTAACTGAGAGACCTGGATTGAGTTCTGGGCTCCTGGCTTCAGTCTGGTCCACCCCTGTGTCTTGTGGGCATTTGGGGAGTTAACCAACAAGTGGAAGATCTCTTCCTCTCTCTCTCTCTTTTTGTCTTTATCTCTCTGTCTTTCAAATAAAGTAAAAAAATTTTTAATTAAAATATATATAAAGGTATGTTTATAATATAATGTATATAAAGGAACCAAACAAATTCTAAAGCTGAAAATTACAATTATAGAAATAAAAAACTTACTAGAGGAGCCAGCACTGTGGCGCAGAAGGTTATGCCTCCACTTGCAGTGTTGGCATCTCACATGGGCACCAGTTTGAGTCCCAGCTGGTCCAGTTCCAATCCAGCTCCCTGCTAATGCACCTGGGAAAGCAGTGGAAGACGGGCCAAGTGCTTGGGCCTCTGCACCCATGTTGGAGACCTGGAAGAGCTCCTGGCTTTGGATCAGCCTAGCTCTGGCCATTGCAGGCATTTAGGAGGTGAACCAGTAGATGGAAGATCTCTCTGTCTCTCCCCCTCTCTTATCTGTAACTCTGTGTCTCAAATAAATAACTCTTTAAAAAAAAAAGATAAAGATTGTCACATTGGATTTGTAAACATAGGATCCACCTATGCTGCCTAAAGATAAGGACATGAAGAGGTTGAAAGCAAAAAGATGAAAAAAGGTATTCCATTAACTACCAACCAAAAGACAGCTGGAGTTGCCATATTATTCTTAAACAACTGGAATTTAAGCCAACAAGAGTTGTAAGAAACAAAAAGGATATTTTATATTGATTAAATGTCCAACACACATTGGGGCTGGTGTTGTGCAGCAGGGCAAGCTATTGCCTGTAGTAGCAGCATCCCATATGAGTGTTGCTTCCAATCCAGGTAATGCACCTGGGAAAGCAGCAAAAGGTGGCTCAAGTGCTTGGGCCCCTGTGCCCATGTGGGAGACCCAGTTGGGCTTCCTGGTTCCGGGCTTTGGCCTGACCTTGCTCCAGCAGCTGTGGCCATTTGAGGAGTGAACCAGTGGATGGATGATCTCTCTCTCTTTGACTCTCAAAAAAAAAAAAAAAAAAGAAGAAGAAGAAGAAAGAAAAAGAATAAATCTTTAAAAAAAAGAAAAAGACAAAAGATCAATAAGGAAACAAAAGGGCTTGAATGACACTATAAACCAATTAGACCTAATGATACACACCACCCAACAACACAATACATTCTTTTCAAGTATGTATGGAATGTGCTGTAGATAAACCATATGTTAGGCCGTGAACTGGAAGATGAAAGATCTCCCCGCTCCCTGCCCCCCCCAATCACTCTACATTTTAAATATATAAAATTAATCCTTAAAAAAATGCTTAGGGATAAATTTAGCCAAGGAGGTAAAAGATGTGTATACACTGAAAACCACAAAACATTGCTCTCTCTCTCTCTCACACACACACACACATACACACACACACAAAATGACCTGACTAAATGGGAAGATGTCATATGTTCACGGGAAAGAAGACCTGAAATGACTAGGATGACAATGCCATCAGAGTGGTCTCCAGACTCACTGTCAGACACGCCAGAATCACAATGGTATTTGTGCAGGAATAGAAAACGCCATCCTAAAATTGACAGGGACCCCTACATAGCTGAAGCAAACTGAGAAAAAGGAACAAGATTGGAGGATACCCACTAATTTCTTGACTTCAAAGTTTACTACAAAGGTACAATAATCAAAAAAGTCTGGCAGTGGCATAAGGAGAGACATTTAGATCAATGGAAAGAATTAAGTGCCCCAAATCCTCACATGATGGTCAGTTGATTTTCAACATGAGAGCAAAGACCATTTAGTGGGGAAAAAGACAATGTTTTCAACAAAAGGTGCTGGTAAAATATGATATCCCCATACGAAAGGATGAAGTTGGCCCTCATTTTTTACCATATATAAAAATTTATTCAAAATGGATCAAGGTCCTGGACAAAAGAGGTAAAACTACAAAATAATTAGAAGAAAACACAGACCTTGGATTAGGCCATGATTTCTTCAATATAGCAACAAAAACAAAACATAAATCATTCACACTATATCAGAATTTAAAATTTTGGGATGGTATTAGCCGGCGCTGCAGCTCAATAGGCTAATCCTCTGCCTAGCGGCGCCGGCACACCGGGTTCTAGTCCCGGTTGCCCCTCTTCCAGGCCAGCTCTCTGCTGTGGCCAGGGAGTGCAGTGGAGAATGGCCCAAGTCCTTGGGCCCTGCACCCCATGGGATACCAGGAGAAGCACCTGGCTCCTGCCATCGGATCAGCGCGGTGCGCTGGCTGCAGCGCGCCGGCCACGGTGGCCATTGGAAGGTGAACCACCGGCATAGGAAGCCCTTTCTCTCTGTCTCTCTCACTGTCCACTCTGCCTATCAAAAAAAAAATTTTTGGGATGGGCATTGTGGCACATCAGGTTAAGCCACCATTTGGGGTACCCACACCCCAAATCTGAGTGCTGGTTCAAGTCTTGACTGCTTCTGATCCAGCCCCCTGCTAGTGCACCTGGGAAGGAGCAGAGGATGGCTCAGGTCCTTGAGTTCCTGCCGCAGACGATGGGCTGGTCCAGTCAGCCTCACTACTTCAGGGTTGCAAGACATTGGCAGAATACTTATCAAAAATGAGACCTGGCTGCCATCATCTTAGAACAGTGTTCTGGAGAGCCAGAGGGCAGGAGGAGGTGTTTCAGGACAGGACCCTGGAGGTGGCAGTGATGGGAGCAAGGGTTAGTGGCCCTGGAGAGGCCAAGCTGCTGCTCCAGCTGCTAGGTTGGGGTTTGGCACTGGTCCCTCAGGGTGTCTGGAGGCCTTGCCAGATTTAGCCAGCATCCTGTCCTTAAGCCACAAACTCCTCTGCACACTCCCTCCAGCTGGAGAGTGGGGGAGTAGCTGGCAGGAAGGCATTGCACATGGAATTAAGGTGTCCAGAGCCGGCGATGCCACCCTGGCATGGTGAGCACCAGGCTGCCCTGGGGGCTGTGCGAGTGGCAGCTGCCATGGATGACAGATGTGTGCTCTCTCCTCAGAAACAGACTGAATCTGATCGGATCACTGTGAAGGACGGGCCGGTCTGGACGCTGCCTGCCACAGGAAGAGCCAAACCCGACTGCTCCACGTGCTGTTCCTGGCCACCAGGCACCAGGAGAGCCTCTGCAGGCCACGCAGCAGCCACAGCCCGCCGCCACTGCCCTCGCCCTGCCCGCCACCACGCCAGTGGAGGAAGTGGGGTTCTCGTCAGTTCTTCCTCCCACAATGTAGGACCTTTCCTTTGCCTTCCAGTGGATAAAATCATTCAGATTTTATATTCATAGAATCAAGTTTTTAACATATACATCCGCCTATATACATTTAATAAACATCAGATTGCAGACACTTTCATTACATAGAAACTTTGGTTAGCACAGCAGTACATTATCCTGTGCATCATCTCTGAAAATGCCCTGTGTCTGTTCTCTGGGAAGTGCTGGGGCCACAGGTGCCCCTCACCTTCCCCCATTGAGCAGGGGCTTTTAGCCCACTCAGGGCCATGGCCGGAGCCCCCAGCTGCCCCCCTTGCCTTCCTCAAGGAAGCAGTAACTGAAGAGGTCTCTGCTGTGAGTTCTGAGCAGCCCCAGTTCAGCCAGGCTGGCCTGGCCTTGAGGGCCCACAGCGCAGGACCCACTGTTCCCTTCTGTCCCAGAGCCGGCCCGCCCCCAAGATCAGCACTGCATGCTTCCATTCTCTCCAGCTGCCACCACCCTGCTGCCTCGCTCGTTACAGCAGTTTGAATCGTGGACCATAGCTTTTCTGTTACCAGCTAAAGTATCTGTTGATAAGCCTAATGCACTGACCTATGTGCCTGTTTCCTCTCCCCAGCCACGTGTAGGGTGAGAGGAAAGTGGGAGAAGGGGGTGGGGGAGGATGGAAGCTGACGTGCCAGCCATGCTGTGGCCATAGCTATGGTGCTGAGGTCTTCAGGGCCCTTCCTCAGCCCAGGACAGAGCTGCCTGGGGCAGGAGAGCACACTGGTGCAGCAGCAACAGTGTGGGCTAAAGGGATTTGAGGACTTCCTGGAATTGTTGGAGCTGGACTGGTTTTCTGCATGAAGACCTGCATAGGGGTTCCTGGCGGAACACACAGAGGCCTGCCCCTACCAAGGGCCTGGCAGGCTGCTCAACACATGCCCCATGGGTGCTGGGCACCACTGGTCAGATTGGAATGTATCACCCAAATTGGAAGCTACTCTATCCACTTCCGTCTAACCCTCCTATCCTTTTGCAGATTGAGAGAATCAGGAGAAAAGGGACCCTTGAAACACTGAGAACTTGTTCACGGAGCTCTACGCAAACCCCCTACTTCCTCAAGCTAGCTGCTGTGAGAGCAGCAGGTAGCAGGGCCACCAAGGATTTGTCACGTGTGGTCCCACTCACCTCTCAGAAGCCACTGCTTCCTGGGCCCAGCTGGGAGGAGAATCAGGAGACTCCAGAGGAGGGGGTGGGCACCTTGGGCCAGACCTGGCAGTGTTTTAGGCACTGTCTTCTTCCCCATCCCACCCAGGGTGCCTGCATGGGGGTGGCGTCTTCCGCCTCCCTGGAGAGGGCACTCTGTGGAAACCAAAAGCCCTAGAACCCTCACTCTTGTCAAGTACTCGCCTGCCTTCCCTGGTCCAACAAGGGGCACTCGTTTCAAACAGGGAAGTTGTGGGTACTTGGCAGGTGCTGCAGCTTAGTGTCGCACCCTTTCCATTTGGGGACTGAGGTCTTTGCTTCCGAAAGCCTTTGAGGAACTGCCAAGAATGGTGAGTGATGGATTGCCTTCCTTAGAGAACAGACACCTGGGACATTCCCCTTTGTGTTTATGTACATGCAGGTTAATTTATATATACACACATACAGCGCACGTACTCATCAGCTGCTTTACTCCTAAAACGTCCACTTGAGGAACTTTGTGGCACCTGGGTATTGGGGAAGTGTATTGGAGGGAATGTGGGTGCACGGGGCAGCTGGGGTGGCCCTGCATGAAGCCATCTGCAAGTGTCCGAGAAACCACCCGGTGTGCCTCACCTCCAGAACCCTGCATGTGGTGGCCAAAGGGCTGTGTCTGTCGGAAAGGATTTTTCTGGGTTATTTTGTTACCACTGATGTTTGATTTATAACCCAAACAGAAAAAAAAAAAAAAGGTTATGTGGTGGATAAGGTCATTGAGGACACAGAGAGCAGCCAGCCTTGGGCACCAGCTCGCTTTTAGGTGGAAAAGTGCTAGTGCTGCCTGCCCCGGCGTGTTTTTCTTGCAGATGTTGGCTCTGTCCACTAGCCAGGGCCACGCTGCAAATGGCAGGACTGCCCAGGTAAGGAATCCCTAGACTGGGTAGACCCTCCCTCCTCCTTCCTGTGATCTTGGATGGGGCTAAATAAGGGTGGCTTGGACCTTAATGCTTGAAACAGTATAATCAAAGGTGACAGAGGCAGTCACCAAGCAGGTGCTTAAACGGATGTGGTGGTAGATACCAGGGCTTGGGTGGAAAGATCTGTATGCAGCCAGCTGAGCACAGATACCCTCCCCGCCCCGCCTCAGCCAGAGATGTGGTTCCATCACAGGACAGACCGCTGTGACAGCCTGCAGTCGTAGGTGTGTTCTGTGGGTGCGCAGCTGAGAGGTGCAGTGAGGTCACTGTCATGAAGAAGCCCTTTTTGTGGTGACTCATAATGTCTCTTCTCTGCACTTGGACTTGGAGGTAGTAAGATCATCTTGTAGTTTCTTGTCTCTTGCGACTTCTAGTTGCCTAAGTTCTTTTTTTACATGGGTTGTAGATCCAGTTTTAATAGGTAAAACCAGATCAGCATTCTGATAAAGGAACTTTGAACTTATGATACATATACTTTTCATATTTTAATTATTTGTTTTAATTTTTGACAATAGCAGAGACCTTTTATTTTGGGATTGGGGAGTATCATTCTGGGGAGTCCTGGGCTCCTGAAAACCGTGCCATGGCCAGCTGCTTGCCAGCACTTTGGGTGTGACGTATGATGGTGTGACGTAGAGCTCCTTTTTATCGGCCGAGCAACAGGCGGCTGTTCTGGTGGACCAAAGCGCCGTGACCCAAAGACCCAAGTACAGTGCCTCTCTGGAGGCAGAAGGAGGGAGCGGGGCAGGGTGTTACGTGGTACCTTGTGGGCTCCCACATGTTCTAATGGCTTCGTCCCCAGCTGGCTTTGGGAGGCTGTCCCTCTAGGAAGTTGCAGTGTGTTCTCCAGGCTGAGCTGTGGCTCCTCTGAGTTTTACCCTGCTCAGTAGCCCAGTGACAGGTCCTGTGTCCCCTCCCTTCTGCTCTGGGACGTCTGTCCCATGATTGCCTCCTGTGGAAGGTGGCTGTCGGCCTTCCTGGGTGGATGTTGGTCTTTCTGTGCACATCCTCTCCCTCACTCCTTTCTTATGCTCTGTCCCTGTCCTGGGTCCTGTTGCCTCTTGTCTTCCTAGTCTTTCCTTGGACCCAAATCCTCAGATTGGAGCAGGTTTTCCAGCTCAGGCATCACAGCTCCCTTGGATAAAAGCATTTTAAAGGAGAGGAGAAGCAGCCAAGAAGAAAATCTTAGGCAAAACCTAACCTGGAGTTTGAGATCTTCCTAAAGTCACCACCTGTCTTCCTTGCTCAGTTTACCTGGGGGTGTTTAACTCAATTT
Organism: Oryctolagus cuniculus; assembly: GCF_051225735.1. Taxonomy (NCBI): domain Eukaryota; kingdom Metazoa; phylum Chordata; class Mammalia; order Lagomorpha; family Leporidae; genus Oryctolagus; species Oryctolagus cuniculus. The sequence continues at coordinate 17,815,748 of NC_142877.1, forward strand.
TTGCATATTCTTTTGTATCATACCACAGTCATTTGCAAGGCTAGAGAACTCACTAGACATATAAAGGTGCACACAGCCAACCCTTCCAGGCAAAGGCCTAACAGAACTTGGTTCTCCTCTTTCCAGACATGGAGCGTCTTCATTAGGGTCTAACTCAGCTTCCTTCTCTCTTTTCCCTGTTAACCAGCCCTCCTGGCCTGCCCCAGAGAACCTCCAGCATCTGAGCAAGCAGGGAGCTGTGGGCTCAGGTCTCTCCTGGACCTGGCATCAAGCTGAGGTACCCACCATCTGGTTCGCTCTGATCATTTAAGTGGGGTCTGGGGAATGGCTGAGCTGTGCAGCGACCTCAAGAACATGGACTGGTTTTGCTTCTGACCTTTACTGGGTGGAAGTAGAGTTCGAGGTGGCTCCTTGATTGCTGCCTGCCCCAGCTCTTAGTTCCAATGGCACCTGACAGGTCTCGGTTAGAATTCCTTTCTGCTGGAGTCTGCGTTTGCCCCCAGCCAGGTCCCCCTGGGAAGGCTGGGGTGAGGGAGGCCACAGACATGCTCCCAGATCGAGTCTGTGTTTTGTTGTGAAGTAGGAGCAGCACACACCAAGCATGTGGCCCTAGACACACTTGAGACCCTGCTTTTTGGCTTAGCAGCCGTGAGCTCACTTGTCAGGATGAGCCAGCCAGGGCCTGGTCCTTCACCAGAATGGAGGTAAGACAGAAATGCATCAGCCCCGGATGCAGCAGGAATGTTTCTGAAGTCTGGAGCAGGGGAGGAGCCTGGAGCCTGGGGGCTATGTTAGGCAGACTCTGGTTACCATGTGGACAAGATCAGGAGCAAGCATCTGCTTCCTTGACTTTTAGAAATTGTTTTGATTGGCAGGCCGAAAGAAATCCCTCAGAGTGGATGTGCAGTTGCTGCTCTGTTGTTGCAGCTATCAGAGCCTGGCTCTGCTGCTGCTCCAGCAGGAGCCGAGCAGAGTGGGCACAGGGCGCAGTTCTGGAGAGCACACTGGCACCTTCCTTCTGTGCCCGTGTGGGCAGAGGGCCAGGGTCCATGGAAGGAGCCTGTGTGGTACCTGCCAGCAGGCCTGTTCCTTCAGACCGGCTCGGGGAGGGTGGGTGGTGGACATGGTGCATGCACGGATGAGCAGCTTTTCCTGGTCATTGCTTTTTCATTTCCTTCTTTATAAATGGACAGTTGAGGATTACTTGTTGTGACTGCAGTTGAAGGTGAAATTGTCTAGGATACAGGTTGTTGAGTCACTATGAGAAGACTGGTCTTTCCTGGGAGGAAATCCCAGCCAGTAGAATCACTGTGAAAGAATGAAAATCCACCACGTGGTACCTACGAGTCTTGTGATTTGTGCTTCAAGATTCTTCTCATTCATCCCTGGTGCGTGCCCGCCCAGCTGTCTCTTGCAGTTTGCTTGACATGGGGCCAGAGCCTGATGTCACTCTCAGAGCTGGCACCCCCTCCTTAGCAGGGACCTGGCACTATAATAGGACTGCTCCTCATGAAACTGGGCGAGGGAAGTGGGCACCCTTGTGCAAGCTCCCACCGCACGTCTGAGCAGCCACTTTGTTCAGCTGTTTCGGGGAGGTCAGACTGTGCCATAACTGTTATTTAAAAATCACGCCAACCCTCCTCTTTCCTCTGCTGGCCATTGTTCATTGAGTTTCACTGAGCACAGCCTTTGTGGAAGTCAGGGAGGTTGCCAAAGGTTTGCAGATCCCTTCCTGACCAAGTCCCAGTCCCTGCACGCTAGCCCCTGTCTGCGTTCTGGTCTTCAATGCAAACCCTGCTGAGGTGTGACTGGGGAGGACTGGGGAGCAGCCTGCCTTTGCTGCACTTCCTGCCTCCCAGAGATAGCCGAAGAAGTGATCATCCTGGTGCTAAGTGAAAAGCAAACTGAAACTTTAGCCAAACTGACAGTGCGAGAGGGCCCCACCCCTACTGTGGCCAACCCTCAGACCCCAAACGAAGGAAGCGGCACAGTCCTAGCATTGAGATCTGCGGGGAGCCCTGGGAATTCTGGACCCGGGGTCAGTGTTTACAGGACACAGCGTGCCTTTGGTTTGGACGCGGGTTGTGCCGAGTGGGGCTGCCCTCCCTGGGCTCAGTCTCCAGGCCTCACAAGGTCCCCTGTGGGGATGCTGCTATTTCTAAGATGCAAATTGCACATTTCCTAGATTTTTGTATCTGTGGATTTGGATAAGGGAGGGGAACAGGGACAAATTGCTTGTACAGTTTGAAATGGGCCTCCATGGTACTTCAAGCCCTTTGATTGTTCCTAAATAAAAATGTAAATACATTTTACATCTGCTGCCTTCGTCTATGTGGGAGGTCAGGGCAAACAAGCTCAGAACACTATCTGCTGACTTGCTCTGTGGCCAAGACTGACCTTAAACTGATGCACAAGCAGCCAGTTTCCCTCAGCGCACTTCAGAGGAGCTTCCGGTTCCCTGCGGCTGGCATCGCTGAGGTCACTGTCAGGAGTTCTCTGTGAAGGAGCTGTTGTTTTAGAAACTGTGCTGAAAGGGCAAAGGCAGATCTGGAGACACCAGGGCTCTCGTGAGACGCTGGCGTGGTGTGGCGTTTGTCTACCCTGCTGGGAGTGAAGAGCCGACAAGCAGAGCTCGCACTTGCTGAGGGGACTGATGAATACGCGCTAAGGACCCAGAGGCCTCCTGGAGGAATCAGGCGACAGGGTTTGTGGGGTAGTCCCAAGTGCCTGTGGCAGAAACTGAAGGGTGCCCCTGAAATAAACACAAAACCCCTGGGGCACATGCCAAGGCACAGTGGTGATTCTGGTCCCAGGTAGATACCGGGGCCTGCTCCTCACTCAGTCCTTCCGGAGCCCGAGGCCAGCCTGTCTTGGGGACTCAGCTGTGCTGAAGCTGAAGAGCCAGACCAGAGTGCTGTGGAACCCTGCAGCTCGTTAGCTGGGCCCGTGGCGGGCACAGCCTCTGGCAGTGGCAACGGCACACCCACACTGGCCCTCTGGCTGACAGAGCTTGATCCACAACCCCATTCTGCCCACTGAGCTAGTTCAGTGGGATAACATGATGGTGTGTTGGTGTGGCCCCACCCTGCCAACATAAGTGATACAGGAAGATGTTGGACTTGGGTTAAACAGGGAGTTTCTTGCCCCAGGCCCAGCTCTCCAGTGATGCTTCTGGTCAGGAGTGAGGCCCCTGCTCTTTCTGCTCATGACCACAGTTAATTGTTGGTGGCAATTTCCTCAACTGAGGTTAGAAACTGCTCCTGCCTTCACTGGTCTTGTGGCAGGAGACAATGTTGCTGAACCCCGGGGCAATGCTGCCTGTGTGTGTCCCTTGGGGACAAAGTGACCATCTATTGCTTTGAACCTGCTCTCCAGCCAGGAACAGTCTTAGGATGCAGACAGGAGAGCCTGGAGGCTGCAAGGGAATCCGCTCATTTTGCCAGCACCCCTGGGATCAGTGACTTTGCCTCCCTCTGACAAAATTACCTTGGAGCTAAGGCCCCAGGCACTGTTACTTTTCAGAAGCTTCCCAAGGCCGAGACTCCCTGGGTTACAGCCTTGTGGGTGGAGAGCAGTGCTAATCAATTTGTGCACTGGACACAGCCCGCATGTGTGGGGTGAAGCAAGCCACTGCTGGATGCCAAGACATTCGGGCCCAGGTGAGAGTCCAGCCCCATCAGCACACACACTCCACCCTGCTGCACCTCCTGGGCCACTCTGCAGGAAATTCATATTTAAATTGGTGAGACTGAGGACTGCCATATTTTCCATTAGGAAGAGCCAAACGTTTGCAGGAAGAAGCAAAGTGTACGCTGTCAGGAGCTCAAGATAGGTGCGCCAGGGGTCTGAGAAGCCGCCTTAGGGAACAGGGCTGTGCTTCCCCCAGGCCATGTTCCAGAACTCAGTAACCAATGAACTCTCGGGTCATTGCCAATAAAGACAACACAGGTGGGCCCCAACTGAAGGGCCAGCGGACTTCCTCCTTCCCTGATTAGGAATGTTTTCTCCCTGGTGCACAAGAATCTGCAGTAGGAAAACATGGATCATGAGAGCCCAAGTTCCCTCCTCCTACCCCCTCTCTGAGCAGAAGCTGTAAAGCCCTGGGAAGAAAGCCCCAGGCCAGCCAGAACCCGAGCACTGTGGCTGTCAGATCCAGTTCAGGGCATCACATGCAACATTTAAAAACAGAGTGGTGGCCGGCGCCACGGCTCACTAGGCTAATCTTCCACCTGTGGCACCGGCACCCCGGGTTCTAGGCCTGGTTGGGGTGCCGGATTCTGTCCCGGTTGCCCCTCTTCCAGTCCAGCTCTCTGCTGTGGCCCGGGAGGGCGGTGGAGGATGGCCCAAGTGCTTGGGCCCTGCACCCGCATGGGAGACCAGGAGAAAGCACCTGGCTCCTGACTTCGGATCGGGGCAGCGCGCTGGCCATAGCAGCCACTTGGGGGGTGAACCAACGGAAAAGGAAGATCCTTCTCTCTCTCCCCCTAACTCTGCCTGTCAAAAAAAAAAAAAAAAAGAGTGGCATCATCTTTGTCCAACTCTAGCACAAACCACTACAAAAACAGAACTGTGGGAAAAGGCCCTTTCCAACCAGTGCTCCAGGCATGGAGATTTGGGTTCCGAGTTACAGAGGCAACCAGAGTGGCACCTGGCAACACACCCTTGAAAGCTTCTTGTCTGAAACGACAGGTTTCTGTGGAACCAGAAGAGGGTGCTGGTCGCTCCTCACCCACCATCAAAGCCGGCTGGAGCGTGGATTCCAGCAAGGAAATGCATGCTATCCAGTCACACTGGCAGAGGACAGGCTGGGAGAGAGTGGCCCCATGTCTAATGTTAGCCCAGAGGAAGGGAAGACATGCTGGACCCAAGAAGCTTCCCGAAACTACTTACCTGCTTCAACCGCTGAATAACTACTCAGGGACAGGCCTTCCTGGGCTCCCCAAAAACATACAAGTTAAAGGAAAAGGGACATGAGGATGATTTATTTGGCAGTCAGATTTTAAGAGGGCAAGAGAACTAGCAAATGGCCAACCCAGAGCCCAGCCACGGGCAGTGGGTTTGCGTGTGCTGGATGCTGGCTGTACTATGAGGCACCTTTGCGCCCACGGGCCTGGACCCCAGTTTCTGTCCTCAGGTGGGGGCTGCCTTTCCAAACCTTTCCATCTTATTTGTGACTAGGCAGAAGCTGCAGTAATGCGGCAGCTCCATCCTGCACCTGCCTGTCTTCACACCTCCCCACGAGACAGGCAGCTTCTTAATCCCTTTCTCATTCCTAAGAGAAAGCACACCGAGTCATCTTTGCCTTAAACAAACAACAAACCCCACCAGAATAGGCCTGGCTGCGTCCTCTCTGCCCACCTGCTCCTCCTCTCTGAGCACGCCTCTCAGCTTCCAAAACAGCTCTGCCAGCGACCTGCCGCTCCCCTCTCACAGGAGGAGACTGAGGAGGAGGAGGAACTAACTCAGCTACAATACCACTGAGAAGAAAAATAATACTGCTATTTTTACCATGATCCCCTGTTATCTTTCAGGCTAGGTGGTATCCCCAGCCGTGGGCGATGTGCCCTTGTGCTGTGTCCTCCGCTCGGGCTGGGCAGAGCCCTTCCCCACACAGGCCCTGCATTCCTCTGTCCTGGCTGCAGGGGTGTCTAGCTTCTTACCCTGCCCAGCTGTGGTTTTAAAGCTACAGGACAATGTAAACTTTGTTTCCTTGGCCCAGCAAGGCTCCTCCTTCTTCTCCACTCTTGAGAACCTCAGCGGCTCCTTGGAGCCTCCTGTGCTGCGGGCTGAGGCAGCCACTCCACGGGGCTTCGGCTGTGGTCCTGGCCCCACATGATCGAAGGATCCACCTCCAGAAGTCAGAGCCAGATGTGTGTGCTTAATGCGAGACCCACTACAGTTTTTGCCTTCACCCAGCGCTGGGCTTGGAGGCCCCAAACAGTACATCTCATTAATGGCTTGGTTGTCTAGCATTCCCTGCTGGAATCCAGGCTCCAGGCTGCGAGACCAGGAAGGCTGCTCCGAAGAACCCAGCTGACGGCGCTCCACGAGGCGCACACCCCTGCTGCTCTCCAACAAGGCGGGAGCACAACTAGAGGCGGCTGTCTCCATTGACCCGAGTCCTCCTTGGGGCCCTGGATGGAAGAGAACGTCCTTGCTTACAATGGGAACTTGTAGCCCAGCAGTGCAGCCCCGACGCAGACAGTTACAGCTTTTCTCCCCAAGAGAAGCAGACAACAAACTGGACAGTCTTCCTGGCTGCACTGCCCCTCCCCTATGCTGCCCACTGCCCCTCTGCCTCCCTCACCTTCGTTCTCGACCATCAAAATGGTCTGCAAGATGCTCCTGGGAGATGCGGAAGTCCTCAAACGGCTGCTGGTAGCGGGCTTCAAAAGAACCTTCTCGGGCTCTGCCGTGAAACAGCTGGCCTGAGGCATCTGAACCCCGTTCCCGCAGAGACGTGCTACCAAAGGGACTGAGGTCACCATTCTCCTGCTTCAACAAGGGCCAGTGCACATTAGTCAGCGACAGCCCTGCCTCTGGGGAGGCCGCTGCCCGGCTCTCCGCCCAGCCCAGGCAGGCTACCCTACTTACTGCTACCTTGGCAGGGAAAATGTCGATCTTGATGAGCAGAGAGGCCAACTCCAGGTCCTCACTGTAGTTGTTCTTCAAAGGCACTGCTCTGTATCCTGGGAGGAGCAGCACCGGCGTTCAGCCCAGGAGAGAAAGCAAGGGCCCAGCCTACCCACCAGAACATTACCTTGAAGGGACCTCACCTGTCTTCAGGCCTTTCACTGGGAAAGTAGCCTGAGCCAGGAAGTTTTGGTCACTGAACATGTCTTCTTCATATACCACAAAGCGCAGGAAGGCAAATTCAGGGTTGCTGATCTGGAAGTGGAAGGGCTTGGCGGGCCACATCGGGTTCAGTCCATTGTCCACTGCAAATCAGAGCAGACGGCTTCAGGCCCCACCCTGAGAGGACGGGGTGAATGGTGGGAAGGGTCCGCAAAGCCTCCCAAAGGAGGAGGTTGTACCTGGAAAAGGCAGACCTACCCACAAATTCTGTCTTCTGCTTGGTACTGTCATACTCTGCTCCAGCCACCTCAATCTCCACGAAAGGACACACAATGCCTCGGCCATTCTTCGGCAGATGCCGAGCCCCCAGCACCTGTGAGACAGCCAAAGCTGAGGCCAGGGTTGTCTTTCCTTTTACCCCAGGTTCCCAGGGGAAGGCACAGGGTGAGCAGCTGTGAAGTGGAGGCAGTGTGCCCTCTGCTGGCCACCAACGATGTTGCCTTTTTTTCTTTTTTTATTATTTGACAGGTAGAGTTATAGACAGTGAGAGAGAGAGAAAGGTCTTCTTTCCACTGGTTCACTCCCCAAATGGCCGCTACAGCTGGCACACTGTACCAATCCAAAGCCAGGAGCCAGGTGCTTCCTCCTGGTCTCCCATGCGGGTGCAGGCGCCCAAGCACTTGGGCCATCCTCCACTGCCCTCCCGGGCCACAGCGGAGAGCTGGACTGGAAGAGGAGCAGCCAGGACTAGAACCTGGTGCCCATATGGGATGCCGACGTCGCAGGTGGAGGATTAACCAAGTGAGCCACGGCACCAGCCCCAACGATGCTGCCTTTAAGCCCCTTACTGAATCAGGGCCCTAACAGTGGTCCAGGGGAGCTGCTACCCATAAGTCCTTTTTTTTTTTTTTTTTTTTTTTTTTTTACAGGCAGAGTTGTTAGAGACAGAGAGAAAGGTCTTCCTTCTGTTGGTTCACTCCCCAAGTGGCTGCTACGGCCGGCGCACTGTGCCGATCCGAAGCCAGGAGCTAGGTGCTTCCTCCTGGTCTCCCATGTGGGTGCAGGGCCCAAGGACCTAGGACATTCTCCACTGCACTCCCGGGCCAAGCAGACAGCTGGACTGGAAGAGGAGCAACCGGGACAGAATCCAGTGCCCCAACTGGGACTAGAACCCAGGGTGCTGGTGCCGCAGGCGAAGGATTATCCTAGTGAGCTGCGGCGCCGGCCTACCTATAAGAATTTATTTGAAGTTATCTTAGCTTTAGCCAAAAATTTTTTTTTAAATTTATATGGGTAAAATCTGTAAATAAACTGATTTAAAGTACATTTTAGTTGACAAATCTATTTACACAGGTATACATGAGAATGCATCTCAGTTATTTTACAGATCATACTTACAAACTACACCCTTAAGTCTGCTGTGCATGGCTAGCCAAAAATTTCATGTGAAGTTTGTAATTTACTTCGTATGACACCAATATATATATATATATATATATATATTTTTGACAGGCAGAGTGGACAGTGAGAGAGAGAGACAGAGAGAAAGGTCTTCCTTTGCCGTTGGTTCACCCTCCAATGGCCGCCACGGCCGGCACACCGCACTGATCCGATGACAGGAGCCAGGTGCTTCTCCTGGTCTCCCATGGGGTGCAGGGCCCAAGCACTTGGGCCATCCTCCACTGCACTCCTTGGCCACAGCAGAGAGCTGGCCTGGAAGAGGGGCAACCGGGACAAAATCCGGCGCCCTGACCGGGACTAGAATCTGGTGTGCCGGCGCCGCAGGCAGAAGAATTAGCCTAGAGAGCCGCGGTGCCAGCCTACCAATATCTATTTTAATATGGAAGTCTTTCAAATGATTTCTCCTCATCAGAGTAGCAGGATGTATACCTCATGTTACCCCCACTCCTCCTTCCAGATGGCTCAGGCCTCCCGGACCCTGGCCCCCACAAGACTGGGCTGGCTCCAAATGAGTGAGGAGGCATGAGGGAGCTGATGTCTCGCTCAAGCCCAGTTCTGGTCGGGCTCCACAGTGACCCCAGCTTCCTGCCTTCTTCTGGGCTCCAAAAAGGGACCAATTATCTCAACTGCTTCTGCCCTTTGCCACTGGCAACTCATTCCCAGCAGGGGTCTGTTGCTGACTCCCCCTCTCAAGAAGTCGTCTTGCTCCAGCTTCAGCAGAGCCCAGTTCCAGTGTTCCTCCCCAGCCAAGTCACAGAAACGCCGCACTCTGCTGGTGTTCTGCCCCTCCCCATTCACACCAATGAGCCCCATTCTTGGCAAGCTCAGCATAAACGTTCTTCAGCCGGGAAGCCCCTTTCCCACCCTAAGCCCAGATAAGCACCACCCACCTCAATGCAGATGGCACACGGCTCTAGCCCCCGGAGGCTGCTCTTGTCGAATGGATCGAAGGCCTCATCCCGCATGGTGTTGGGCTGCAGCACGTAGCCACAGTGCCCACCAGCCATGAAGAGGGCCTGGTTCATCTGCATAGGCTTATCTGCAAGAACCACATTTGGATTCAGTACATTCCGGCCCAGATGCCGCATGACACCCCCTCCATCCTGTCCAGAGGCCTCCTCACCTGGGGTCTGGAAGTTGAGGGCCACCAGCTGACTGCCACAGATCCACATGGGCAAAGGGTCATAATTAGAGGAGTCTAGTCTCTGGCCCTTGGGGTAGATGCGGGAGAGTTGCAGACGGTTGTACTGGAGGAACTTCTTGCCTTTGGCCTTGTTCACATATTTCTCAGCCTTGGTTTCCGGGAAGGATGACATGTCCCGATAGCAAGCTCGCTCTGTGCCGATTTCTGGGCCAAATAGGAAGAGTTTACAGGGCCTGCCCACCCAGGCAGTGCTGAGATCACTAAACACCCCCTTATACCCCTATGGCAGCCCCCCAGGCACACACATCCCCCTCCCGGGCCCCGGCCCTTACTCTCTTCATCGAAGGGAACAGGCCGGCAGTAGACGACAAGCTCAGACAGTTCCAGCGCGATCTTCTTCCTCCGTTCCATCATCTTCCCCTCGGTGAGCTGGTGACACACACAAGGCCCTGTAGCCCCAGGCTAGAGCCCTGCCCAGAAGAAGGAAGCCCCTGGCAGCTTTGGGCACATCCACCTGCACCTTCAGATCCCACTGGACTAAACAAGGGCCCTCTGCCATCAGCCCTGAATCACCCTTCCTATTCTCTGTGCCCAGGACGCACGTGCTTGCAGGGGCGTCCTCACCACCACCCATGTCCCAGGAACCCCAAGGCTGGCTGGCTGCACTCCCCAGATGCTTTCTGATCATCTAGTATCTAGCATCCTTCCTGGCCAAAGTGCTACCTCCTGGGTTCCCAAGACTACACTGAGGACTGAGGCCCCTGGCTTGGCCTCATCCATGCCCAAGTCTCCACGCTCCAACACAGCTATCTACTCTCCGTTCACAAGTGCCTCCTTCCCACCTCCCTCGTTCCCGGAGGCTCTCCTGCTCCTGTCTCTCTTGGTGGCTCCTGCCTTTTTTCCTTGGCTGCACAGACCTGGGAATCCAGCCTTTCAATCACCTTCTAATCCGAGTTCTCGCCCTTCCAGGGTACACCCGTCCCTTCTCTGCCTGGCTCAAGGGTGCGTTCACCAATGCACTGGGGGTAATAGGCACCAGGAGAAATCCCCTTACCTGTGAGAGCACTTCTCAATGAAAGGGGCCTCCCTCCTCCAGTAAGGCTGCTCCTCCCAACCCTACTTGGCCCCTCTCCACCCACTGCCTTGCCAGCTCCTTCAGCTGTCAAAGAAAAGCACTCGAATGCCGGCAACCCATGGTCTCCTTCACAGCAAGGTCCTCCGCAGGCTGTGTGCTGCTGCTCAATCTAGTGGGCACTTTCAGGTTCTTACTGTGCCTGGCTGCACCGCCGCAGCCCTCCACCCTCCTCTCCTGTAGCCGCCAGCCTCTCTGGCCTGCCCTTCCCGGGCTTGCACACTCACAGGGGCAGTTTCTCCGGAGCCTTCTTCCTCCTCTACATCAACGCAGCCTGCCAAGGCTGCCCATGCTTCCAGCCCAGGTTAGCTCTGGCCTTGTGGATCCTATCCAACTGGCCACTAAGCAGACCCACTCATACATCTCACACCCCGAGCATGCCACGTGCTGCCCGTTTCTTCTGGATCTCCACCTCAGGCAGGGGTGCAGCAAGGCAAGCACAGGCTGTCAGCCGACTGTCCTGCTGTGAGGGGCTGCTGCCGAAAGCTGGATGCCTTGGCTGTCCAGCAGGCTCACGCAGCTCCCACCAGCACTCTCCAGGCTCTAACAGGCTCTCACCCTGGCATCTGCAGTCTGGGCCACCTCACGGATCTTTTTCACCCAGTCCTGTAGCTCCTCCTGTGAGTCGGCAGCAACATCCAGGGACCAGTGGGCCAGCGAGGCCATGCTGATGGAGAACACGAAGAGCCGGTTGTTCTTGCCCTCAGGACGGATGGCTGGGAGGGCGACAGAAGACAAGAGCTGGCGAGAGTCATCTGTCCCCCATTCTGTACCACAGGCATTAGCTCACTTGGGTTCTGTTGCCTCCCAGTTCTTCTGTACCATCCTCCAGGAGGGGGAGGAACACTGTGCAGGCCCATTTCACAGACAAGGACGGGGCAGTGCAAGACTAGTCACTGCCAGTCCTGCAGGAGGCCAGTGCTCTAATCCAGTTCTGCCTGATTCAGGCCCCTTCCTTGGCCATGACCCCTCCCACTCCCTCTCTAAGCTGTCACAACCCTGTGGCCCAACCCATTAGGATGCAGGTCAGCCAGCCATCTGCTGATCTGACTGACTCCACAGTGCCTGGCACAGGGCGGGCGTGCAGGAGTCCCGCCAGGAGGTGACCAAGGGAGCCAAGGATATTAAGGGGGTATCCAAAGTACAGAGAGAGCTTGGAAGGCAGTCTTCAGGGGTTCAGCCATCAGCTTCCTCCTTACGAGGGCAGAACCACAAAACAGGGCTCAACACTAAGAAACGATAGGCCAAAGGGATGGGGGCTCACCAATCTGACAAGCCGGCACATCCAAGACCCCCCGCAGCAAGTCCCCCAGGGGGCTGTTCTCGTCCAAGTGCTGTGGGAAGCAAAGCCCATCGGATGGTCAGCATGGCTGTTGTGTACAGGCATGAGGCAGTATTTCTGTTCACGTGACAAATACATCCCCAAAGTGTGCCCGGGACCAGGCAATGTGGCACAGGTATGTTGAAGACCACAAGCATGGCCACACAGAGGGTGACTGGCTTGTGTGATGGCACAGGCATGCCTAGGACTTCTGTGACAGGTGCATGCAGAAAACCTGGGGTGGGGAACCCATCCCACATGGTTGTTGTCTCACCTCCCTTTCAGGCTCCAGGGCCGCTGGACTGACCATCTCTTCCACATAGTTTGAAGGGAACCACAGCTGCTTTTTTCCGCCATAGTCTCCTCGCCACCTGTGGCAACCAAAGGGAGCTGACTCCCAACCACCACCTCAAACTCCCACAAGGAAAGTGTCCTTTACTGGGGGTATCCCACACCTAAGCCAGGGTACTGGTGCACACACGGGACAGATGCTTCACCAAGGCATGTCATCAGACACCCCCATCCCCGTGCTAGCTCTGCCAGGACCCTTGACCCCAGGGCCCAGGCTCACCAGCCTCCTTCTTGCTTCTCTACATTCTGGATGATAGCGCTCTTGGTGAAGGTCAGCTCATCCTCTCTCTGCGCCTTGTAGTCAAAGAGGGCTTTGACTGCACACTGCAGAGGTGAGAAGCACAAGTCAGAGCAAATAGACTGTCCTTGCCTCTCCTGACTCGGGGCCTCACAGGCATACACACATGGCCTTGGCTCAGACCACTGTCAGCAGTTCTCACCACTGCCCCACAGGGAGGCATGAGACAGATTCAACCTGGGAGAGGTAGTGCCGCTGCCAAGGAAGCTCCCCGGGATCCAGGTAGAAGCTTTTACAAGTTTTGCCTTGGGCTACAAGGAGGAACCCCAAATCTGTCTCTCACTATGAGGGCTGGCAGCAAAAGAGGTACCTCTGGCTGCTCTGGGTGCCTCCCTAAGACCTGAAAGCCTGTGGTCAGAGCTGGAACGCTGCCTTCCCCACCCCTGCAGTAGTAGGAAGAGCCTTCTCCCAGGCCCCTGGATGCTGAATGCAGGGGTGAGGTCAGAGCACAGGCTCCTCCACCTCAGAGAAAAAGGGCAGAAAAAGGGAGATTCTGCCTGGTGGGTTCCATGAGGCCAAGGAGTGACTAGCCAGTGTGCCTCCCACCTCCCGCCCTGCTGCTGCCCATGGAAGAAATGGGGGCTGCCCCTGGGAAACAACCTGGAAGGGTCAGTCTGACCTAAGAGACAGGGGCTAAGGAGTAGGGCGGTCCTGGGAGAGCTGTGGTTGTTCACCAACCACACATCTCTCACAACCTCTTGGGCCTCGGAAAACCACAACCACCACTTCTCCACCAAGACCACAGATGGACCCAGAACACAAAAATGCAAACCCCAAGCAGCTGGGGACCCCACCCCCAGCTTCCTGTGCCCAGAAGCCTGAGCTGTACCTTGAAAGTCGGCATAGGGTTTGCCTCCACGTAAAAGCCAGGGTTTCGGCCCTCATACAGGGCCCCATAGTCAGGTTCCTGGAAACCAACCATACTTGTTAGTGTTCCAGAGCCCAGAGAGCAAAAGCAGCTGTAGGTCCCCACCACCCACTTTCCCCAGTGCAGCCCTCCTCACCACGTCACTGGCACCTGACCAACTAGGATCCCCAACCTCACCTTGGCCACACTCGTACCCTGACACCCACCCCATGCCTCTAAAATCTCTACATGTGCTCCTGAAGGCCCAAAAGCCAACTGCTTCCGCAGCTGGATTCTGTAGGTGGGTCCCCAGCAGGCACCATTTATTCAGCTTTTCTTCTCTGCTGAGCCGAAAGTCACACAGAGCCTTCCCCATCCTAACACACCCTTCCTGCCTGTCCTCTCACCAACGGAGCCCACAGGGTCTAGCAGACACCAGGCCTTTCCCCAGCCACCCACGTCCACTGATGACAATAGTCTCTGAACTTGTCTCCTGTCCTAGATGCCTTTCCTAAGACCTGACCCTAGCCCAGGGCCCTCCCTGGACCTCCCCTGTACCACTGGCCCTGCCTTCTGCCCTCACTAATCCCTCCCCCATGCCCTGCACACCAGCCCTCAGATGGATTCTGTTCAACCACACCCATGTAGCCTGTTGTCCTCTGCCCTGGGACAGAATCTAGGCCAACACTGGCTGAGTGGGCAAGCTTCCAGCTCACATGAGCACCGGAACCTCCCCACACCACACCTTGGCTCCCAGGGATCCTTTTGCCTGAGTGTCTGTCCCATCCCTACCAACACAACTGTCACTCTCTCCAGACCTCTTTGTGGACACTCAGCCGTGGCCTCCAGTCAGGCTCTGGCCCCACCTAGGCAGTCCTAAAATAGCCCAGGCCTCACTGTCTCACATATCCGAATCACCCAGTGATAGATTGAGTCTCTCTCAACTTCCCTGACATGCCCCTCCCACCATGACCCCCTCACAGCTGTGCCAATCTTCTCCAACGCCTCTTCATTGATAGGATAGCGGAGCTTCATCTTGCGGTACAGTGGGTGCTTCTCATAGTAGCTGATGAGGTCAACGAGGCTGTCAAACTCCGAGTTCCCCAGCATCACTGTCTGGCCCTCCTGCTGGACACGGCAATGCTTGATCTTGCCCTCAGCCCTTCACAAGAACAGGATAGCGACATCACACAAGGTCCCCACAACGTGGGCTCAGGAGAGGACCCACACTGCCTCCAGCACCCCAGGCCACACCCCTCACCGGAAGGAGATGGCATATGAGTTGGGCTCACTCCGTTTTCGCACCAGGAAGGCCCCATCACGGGGAACACGCATCAGCATATGCTCAGCCTGTGCTCTGGTCAGGCTTGCATGGTACCACCTGTGGACAGGGACAATCAGGCCTCAGCCAGCACCACCCACATCCTCACCCCTCCCAACCTCCACCAGCTTCCCTTACTCTTTGCTCTCATGGGCATTGGTCTGTGGAACAGGCTCTGACAGACGCATCTCAAACTCATTGCAGCGCAGAGGCACTTGCTGGTAGTGTGTGATGAGATCATAGAGGGAGTCAAAGACCAGATTGTCTGTCAGGAAGAACTTGGGGGTCCCAGCATCCTGCCGGGAGTGGATACGGCAGTGCTGGACTTTCCCATTCCGCCTGAAGGAAGACAGAGGATGGGGGAAGGTGGTGAGAAACAGGCCAGAATCCAAAATTCTAAGCTCCACCCTAAGAAAAGCATCAAGTCTCAAGGAACAAAGCCAGTTTCCTAAGGAGGTCAGGTATGGGGTACTCTTAGGAAAATGTGTGTCTTTTCTGTTCCACAAAAGAGCCTAGAACAAGAGGCTCAGATGTTCACTGTAGTTGTCTCTTGGCAGCCCAAGTCTGCATGCAAACACCGGCTAAGCTCGGGCATCTGCCCTGAGAGCACATTACCAGAAAGACAATGTGTAGTCGCCCACAAAGGTCTCGCTCTCCCGAACTAGGAAGGAGCCGTCGGGGGCGCCAGTCTCGATGCAGTATTCCGTGAGCAGGCGCTCGGCGATGTGCCGCCCGTCCCGTCCTGCCCCAAGCTTCCCGTGGAACCACTTCTCATTGGAGTGCAGCTCTGTGCTGCCACTGGCCTGTGAGGAAGAAGGTAAAGGCAAAAACACTCAGTGACTCTGACCCAGTCCACCATCCCCCAGCCCTGGACCAACCCCTCACCTCCTTGGGCTCCTCCTCATCTTCATTGCCCTGGTCACTGCTGGTCTCTTCAGAGTAATAGATCTTACTGCTGGTCAGAACAAAGTAGTGGGGATACCACTCCTGAAAGAGACCAAAGGGGACCATGAACCAGAGCCCTCTCACCCCCTCTAGCCCACCACCCACAGCCCAGTGTGACCCTTACGTGGTTCACAGGATCCTCCAAGTACAGGATGCCATTCTTGATGGAGTTGCTGATGTCATTCTCAGAGTACATCACCGAGGTGGGCACTTCCTCATAGGCACTGCCCTCAGCCAGCTTCTTGTGCTGTGGGGTGCACACAAGGTCAAGGCAATGCCATTCCCAGTCTCAGCCACCTCTTCACCCAAGACTAGACCACGAGCTGGAACCTTGGTCTAGGAGAGGTGCTGGGAGTAAAGGGCTCCACCCATAGCCCACCACCCCTACCTTGATGAGGATCTTCCTCTTGAGCTGGTTGGGTGAGGGCAGCCCATCGGCAGCAATGTCCACAGGCTTGGTGAGGAGCGTGTCCCCCAGCACCTTCTTAAAGTACTGGGCCATGTTCCTCTGCTGGGCAATGCTGCAGTGGTCCTCGATGGACAGGATGACCGGGTACCTGCATGACAGACGATGGGTGCAGGGACACAGACACTGCAATTCTGCTGATCCAGGGCTCAGTCCAAACAGCCCCTTACAGACTAAGATACTGGGAACCAAGGGCCTGAGGACCTTGTCTATGGAAAAGATAGACCACGACCACTGGCAAGTAGAAGGGGTTTTTCAGGGGGAAGCCTTGGGGTAGCAATAGCTGCACAGAAGTAGTTCCCAGTTAATCCAATTACACAGATTGCCCAGCAGTGCAGATATCCTACACTGAAGAGGTCAGAATAGGTAAGAGACCTCCTAATTTAGCTATCGGGGACCACTGGTGATTCCTTGAGTGAGGCGAGACACAAGTGACCACAGGTTAGGTGGTAAATAAGAATCTAGGAATGGGATACAGTGAATGTAGGTAATTCCCTAGGCTATGAATAAAGAAACTGGCAGGTCACTGGCATAAAGAGACCAGGGTTAACACTGAGAAGAGCTAAAATGTGTTCCTCAGGTTGAAGAGAAAGGCCAGGAACCATGTGGGCCAAGGATGCAGGAAACAGGAATTAACAGGAAAATAGAGCAAGGAGAGGAGGGCAGGCCAAGAGGAAGGAGAGGGGAGTGGGGATGGGTATGAGGGGGTCCCTCTGTCCCAGGAGTCAGAGTTAGGGGCCGGGTTCACCAGGAGGACCCCCTCTCCACTCACTCTGAGGCCACAAAGGCATGTTCCTTGATGGTATGCAGGACATCTGAGAACTTGATCTTGGTGGTAAGGGTGTGTCCATGGTAAATGACTGGCATCCCATCTGGGCCATCCCAGCAGTCCACTGGGAAGCAACATTATCACAGTCAAAGGGGCAGGCCTCGCACCTTCCCCCTCCCAGGTCCTGGCCCCCACGCACATTCAATGCAGCGACAGCCCATCCGCAGACACCGAGCATAGGCTTCCAGGGAGGACTCGCTGGAGAACTGGTCCCCAGTCAGGTACCTGGATAGGCAAGAAGTGGGTGTGGTCAGGTGGGCTCCTCTTCCTCGAGAGAGGGCAGAGTGGGGCTGAGGGAGCCACACTCACGTGTTGTGTGAGGATGAGATCCAATAGTGGGAGAGAGGGTTGTTCATGGTGTCTGGGCACACTGCATCCAGCTGGGAGTTCCACACACTGTTCTCTTTGGAGAACAGGAAGGTGACAAACTGTCCAAAACAAATGTGGAAGGGAAGACAAAGTGAGCCCCTGCCTGGCCCCGGGATGGTGAACAGGGGTGGAAGAGAGGTCACTCAGCCTCAGCTGGGGTGGTCAAGGTGGATTTCAGGTGTAACAAGGAGGAATCTCTGAGAAGCTGGCTCTTGGGGTTCAGTTGGGCTTCTGGTCACCACCACCCCCCGCCCTGACATAAAGAGATAACAGTGAAGCCCACCTCATCCAGGAAGAAGTATGGTTCCTCAATCTCTCGCAAGGGGTCCCGGAGAAAGCTGAGCATGAATTCCTGTACCTGGAGCCGGTCGATGGCCCATAGCTCCTGACAGGGAGGGGAACAAAGGGAAGGCATGGGAGAGGCCTCAGGTCAGGGATGAACCCAGCCCTGAAGCCTGATACCCTGGCCCAGCCCCAGCCCTGCCATACCCCCTGGTACTCAAGGAGGAACTGCTGGAACTCAGGAAGGGTCACTCGGCAAAGATCTGGTCGCTCCCCTGTCCTGCAGGGAGAGAAATGGTAAGTGCCTGGCAGCTAGTTGGCTAGCACTGCTAACCGCTAGGGGCCCCCTGGAAGGCAGAGGCCAACTCCCAGCCAGCATAGCTACCCAGAGTAGTCTAGCATGGCTCACCCTTCTCACATGGATTAGGAAGTACCCATGACAGAGATGAGGGAGGCCCAGGAAAGAACCCCACCTCCCCACTCCGAACCAAACCTCAGGGCGCTGGCTTCCAAGAAGGGGAGATCCATCTGCAGGAAACAGAACCTGGTCAGGGTGCAAGTCCTTGGGGGCCTCACAGGAAACGGCCTCTTAGGAAGAGAGGCTGGGGCAGCAAGGGACAGACCTCAGGAGAAGAAAGGCTAGAGAAATGGCACCCAAAAGCCCCCAAGCAGGGCAGCAGGGTTGAGGCAAGCAGGGCTGAGGATGGAGTGGAGAGGCAGGGCAGGGCAGGGGAGGGTAGGTGGCTCATGCACCGTCTTCTGGGCGCTGTACATGAGGCTGCGGTACAGCTGAGCAAACTGCCCGTAGGTGATGTCCCCACTGCGCTGCTCCAGGTCCTACACAGTACAGAGCAGGATGGCTAGTCAGGCACCCAGCCAAAGGCTTCTGGCCACCCTGGCCCCTCCCCTGCAGACAGCTCCAGGAGGTCCTTACCGTCAGCCGCTCCTTGAGGAAGCGCATGTTGGGGACCCGGTAGTTGACCTGGGACAGCATGTTCTTCAGGTCTTTGGCTGAAATACTGAGAAAACAGGTGTGTCCTCAGGGGCCTCTGATGTGTGGGCCAACCCACCTGGGGCTGGATAGGTAATCAGTACTACTCTGGGAATCTGGAATCCTGGGCACGAGACTGAATCAGAACCCACAAGGTGGACAAGGGAAGTCTCTTCCTTCTCTGGGCCTCAGTTGCCTCATATGAGCAAAGAAAATTCCATGATTCTGACAATGAGGAAGTGGCCAGGCTCAGTAAAACAGGTCAGGCCTAACAGGAGGGAAAAATCAAACCCCTGGCCTCCCCTCCTTGCAGTACTGCTGAAGCCTGTACCTCCAGCTCTCCAGGTGCCAGCTGGCCCCTGCAGGGCACAAGGGAGGGCTCACTGGCAAATTCCCTACAAGGGGTAGCTCAGCAGTGGGATGATGGGATGCTGGGAGTTTGCTCCTCGGAGCATATTATCCCCAAGCCCCATCAGCACCCAGTGCCACAGTGCAAGGAATATGGGAGGAGGGGATAGGCACACTCAGAGAAACTGCTGGTGACTGGGTACTTTCCTGGTGTCGGATGGGAAAGGAACTCTAGAGAGCAAGCATCCCTGCCCTCCAGGGTACCCTGTGCAGGATGGGAGAGCCAGGGGATATTGTTGGACCTGGCAACAGGATGGACAAGATGGGAGAAAAAGGATTTCTCTTCTGAAATGTGGAGATAGCCCGATAGGCAGCAGTAAAACCAGAGGGAACTCGGCTTCTCCACAGGGGTCCAGTATGGCTGAGCCTCATCTGACCCTCAGTCCCAAGAGGTAAAAGCTGTCAGGGTTTCGAGTTTCTGGTAAGGAACGAGATGCCTTCTTATCTAAAAGGCTTGTGCCACCAGAGCTTCCCTGTGGACTGTTCCCATCAGCATGTTAACCGTCTGTTGTCTCCCACCAAAAGACAGGTCTTGCCCTGCTTACCTCTCCCTGTTCCCCTCTGCGGTACAAACTTCCAGAAGTAGTTTCCCAAGCCCCCTTTCACGCCTGGAGCCCTCACCATTCTGCTGATGCTGCTCTCCCACCATGCTGTTTGACCCAAGGGTCATGTCACAGTCTTCCCTCAGGCTGCCAGAATTCAATACCATTTTCCTCTTACTAGCTCACACTAGCCGCCATTCATCCCCAATCTCTGAGATGGGCTGGCATCCCTGTTCTTGCCACTTGCCTCTGGGTGATCTTATCAGCTGCCACCATGGCTCTCCACAGCACCTTCACAGTCCCAAGTTAGTATCTCTAGCCCCAACTTCTCCCCTAAACCCCATTCTACCCTCTTACCTACTCAGTACCTCGGCCTACACATGACATCAGAACACTGAACACACCCTGAGCTGAACCCCTGATGTGTCCCCGTGGACTTCCCACTTCAGTCAATGCCAACTGTATTTTCCAGCTGCTCAAGCCAAAAGCAGACTCCTTTCTCTCTCATATGCCAAAATCAATCTGCAAGGAAATTCTTTATGGCTCTATCTTTGAAATACAACATAGCCAAATCCATCCACTTCCTACTCTCACCACCCTGATCCCAGCCTGCTCATTTTTCCCCAGGAATGCCAGAGCAGCATAGGATCTTCAGCAACACTAAGTCACAGCACACCCAGGCTCAGAGGGCTTAACCACGGGACAGCATCCACACCACCTGGTTTTTGCTCCCTCATCTCCCTGGCCCCTCAGAATCCCCTCTTGGCCGGCGCCGCGGCTCAATAGGCTAATCCTCCACCTTGCGGCGCCGGCACACCGGGTTCTAGTCCCGGTCAGGGCGCCGGATTCTGTCCCGGTTGCCCCTCTTCCAGGCCAGCTCTCTGCTGTGGCCAGGGAGTGCAGTGGAGGATGGCCCAGGTGCTTGGGCCCTGCACCCCATGGGAGACCAGGAAAAGCACCTGGATCCTGGCTCCTGCCATCGGATCAGCGCGGTGTGCCGACTGCAGCGGCAGCCATTGGAGGGTGAACCAACGGCAAAAGGAAGACCTTTCTCTCTCTGTCTCTCTATCTCACTGTCCACTCTGCCTGTCAAAAAAGAATCCCCTCTTACATTTTAAGACACACTTCACATACTATCTGAGCCCCTGTTCCCCAGCTTCAGGACACCCATAGCCTGTTCTGCATTTCCATATTGTCACTTGCTTTCCTCACTAGCTTGTACCAAGGCTATCAGAAGGCTTTCTGCAGAGAACTACTTGTGCCAGGACCCTCTGTTCTTCCCCTACTCTACTTCAGGCAGATTCTTGGGGTCCCCTGGCTCTCCAGGTAGCTGCTCAGAGGCACGGCTATGGCTCTGCTTCTCCTATTCATAGCTTAGTACCTACCGATCCTCCCGATTCCGATCCACTGAGTAAAACTGTTTCCGAAGCCACCTGGAGAGAGAAAAACCCGAGGTGAGGAACACTTCTCCACCTAGGGCCAGGCCTGGGGAGGAGGGGAGCAGGCAGCATCTGGGCATCCGAAGGCTGCAGTCCCTGCCCCTGCTCCAAGGCCTCTGGCGCTAACCCTCTCAGGGGTGGTTCTCACCTCTCAATCTGCAGAGGTGTAGCTGCCTGCAATGTGTCCTCCATCAGCCAAGTTAAGCCCTTGATCCACATATTCACTTCATCCTCAGACGTTGCTGTTGAGCAAGGGAGAATAGCTGAACTGAGGGCACACTTGCTATGGGGCCAGGAACCAGCAGGTGCTCCTCTTAACTACCCCCACCTCCTCTAGCCCTCTGAAACCCACCTTGTAAGCTCAGGGTCTTCAGGCGGAATTCCATCCCATAGAGGATGACAAAGCAGTGTGACTGGTCTGGGCGGAAAGCGGGGTCCTCTTGATAGCGATCGAAGTCCCGTGAGGTCTTTCCTGGGCGGATCTCCTTGATTTCACGAATGTCAACTAGGAAAGCAGGGAAGAGGCCAAGGTCAGGCTGGAGACTCCCAGAGTCAGTACCAAGGGCAGCCCAGTTTCCTCACTTACTTGCATGTTTTCTCTCAGGGAAGGGATCACAAAGAAAGACAATGCCCTGTCCCAACCTCCAAGGCCAAGAGCCAAAAGCACTCAGTCACACTGAATGATAAAAGACAGCTGGGCTGGGTCCAAACTCAAGCCTTTGCTAAGGGCTGAGAGGTCAGAAAAGGCTACCTGGCGACAGGGAGCTCTCTATGGAGACCTTCCCCCATCTTTGTTCTCTCAGAATACAGGCTGGACATTCTGACCTGGAAAAGAGCTGAACTCCAGAGAAGCAATGGGTTCCCAAGGGTGTTCTGTGAGGATCACTTCATGACACACAGCACACCCAAGCAGGGGCAGGGCTGGGGATGGACAGATCCACATGGGTCTCAGAATCTCAGGGAGAAAGCAGGCCCAGAAAACAGGTACATCTCTGAGATGTTCCAACCCCTAAAGACAGCCTTACACAATCTCAGCAAGAGGCCTAACCGCCCCTAAGGCAACACTGTCCAAGCAAAGCAGCCATCCTGGACTGTCATTTCCTGATCAGCTATCGAAGGGCCCTGCTACCCCTGCCCTCCCAAGGCATAGCCCTGAACAGCAGGCCCTATCTATCCCATCTATAACAGTGGACACTGCGTCTGGCCCCAATCCCAAATCTCTTGCCACAACAGTACTGATTCTACCTGGGCCCAACTCTCATCCCCTGAGCATCTAGTCCATCTCCCCCATCCTCTGCTGAGAGCCCTGCCTTTCCTGTTGGTGGCCCTGCCTCCTAGTTCTCACCAACCAGCCATCTTCCCAGTCTTCTGAATCTTCATAAAACATCGTTCTGATCCCTGTAGACCCCCCCCACACACACACACACTGCCCACCACCAGCTTCAGGAGAACATGCTCCTTCTGTGGCCCTCCAAGTTCTCTGTGACGGGGGCTCAGAGATTTACCTCCCCAGCTTTTACCTCCCATCTCGTCTGCTTTATCCAAACTAACCTAACTTAGGGTGACAACAACTGGGGTTTCCTGTCCCCATTTTACCCTGGTCCCTGGCCTAAGGGTACCCACCTATCAGGATCCATTCTCTCCCACCAAAGCTCCAAAGGAGAAGCTCCTTTCTGTAGTAAACATATTCTTGGGCCCACTACATGAATGTATGCTCTTTATCTTCCCCAGGCCAGACAGGGCACCTCCAGTGGTTGCTGAATAATTAAATGAACACATGAAAAGAGCAGGTTTACAGGCCTGGGGAAGGACAATGAAATGGGATGGAGTAAGCATGACACATTACACTCTGGCAGAAAGGAGGGAGCGAACTGGGTCAGAGACCAGCTTGAGACCACAATCTCCAAGGATGGAAGGAAGAGCTTCCATCAGGCGAAACGCCCAGATCAGAAACTGCAGAGCCACACACTCTATCCTTGCAACAGAAACCAGTAAGCTTCCAGTGCAGTGCTACTGTCATCCCCTCCTACATCTTCTCACGAAGGCACACACACATAGCAATGTATGCAGGCCAGGGCCTGTGTGGCCCACGGCATGGGCCCTTCCTTTCAACTACCTTACCAGGCATCACATGTAGTCCAGTAATGTGAGTACCACTTGGCAGGCGGCTGGAGGGCCAGTCCAGGGACTACTGCTAGGCAACACACACAGGCAGAGCCACCATCAAGCCCTAGGTAAATTTCAGCCTGCCCTGTGTTCATTTCCACTGAGCCCAGACTGAAAGCAAAAGAGCCTGACCCAAGTCAGGGACCAAAGCAGGCAATAATCGCTCAAGGTCAAGCATACAATATTCCCAAGCACCCACTGGCCATACCTGGTCCCCTGTACTTCCTCCTGTAAGGAGGCATGAGCCTGGTCCTGATGCCTTCCAAGTCAAGCTAACAGCAAGCTGACAAGGACCTGGTAGTTATCAGATTCTTGAAAGCCACATCCTGTGCTACTTCCCACCCCCACAGAACGCATCCCAAGCACTTTGGGAGCTATGAAGCCAGACAGTTCTCAGGGCTGGCTGAGAACCTGTCTCGGTAGCAGAGTAGCCCTTCACTCCCAGGACAGCACTCAACCTACTGGGTGGAGAGAGGAGATGGTGTTGGTGTTGGGGGACTCAGCTGCTCCACTTCCGACCCAGCTCTCTGCAGTGGCCTGGGAAAGCAGTGAAAGATGGCCCAGGTCCTTGGGCCCTGGCACCCGGAAGCTCCTGGCTCTGGATTGGCGCAGTTCTGACCGTTGTGCCCAACTGGGGAGTGAACCGGCAGATGGAGGATTCTCTCTCTTTCCCTCTCCTTCTCTCTCTGTGTGTAACTCTGACTTTCAAATAAATAAATAAAATCTTAAAAAAAATTCAGACCCAAGTGTCTTGGTAGGAACTCATGTAATAGTCTCCTGCCCTCATCAAAGCCCCTTCCCAAACAGCCCAGCAGACAGAGGTTCCACAAATGTACCCAACCACCCGTCAGGCAAGAAAGGTGTGAAATATTAGAGCAAAGGTGCTGGCAAGGTAGGCAAGAAGCAAGGCCACATCTCTGAGTGTCCTTTTCCTCATGTGCACGATGGGATCACCACCGTTCACTACTGCTTTACTGGAATACAGTGAGACGTCAATGAAGGAGACACGAAAGTAACTTTACCAGAAAGGAACAGGAGGACACACTGGGAATTAAGCCTCCAAAATGATGAGGGTATGGCCATAAAAACCACAACAGAAACACTGAAGGAAATGACACATTCCACAATTTCTGGACATGAAATACACCTTCACTGACAGGTTTTCCCTTTATAAAGTGCATTAGTTAATTACAGTAAATTACAGTAAAAGCAATCCACTCAAAAATGCATGTAAATAAAATTTGTAACTTAAAAAGAATCACAACTCACAATAAATATGAAAGTGTCTAAATTTTAAAGAGCTTGAAAGAGGTAAGTGAGTATTATCTGGAAATATTCCTTCCCTTCTGGGAAAGTGGACCCAGATCTCCTCAGGCCTATATGTTCAGCCTTCTGGTACTGGAGGAAGGTGGAAAACCCAGCCCTTCTCACAAGGGTTCAAATGCAATCAAGCCAACACAGACCCCAGCCCATGTCTCCCATGCTCCTTCCTCTGAGCCTTTGAAGATGCCACTCTGATCTCACTTAAGCCCTCACCAGACTCAGTCTACTGGCTCACTAGACACCCCCTCTTCTCCTATGCACCACCATGTCATACTTGTGGGTACCTCCTGGTGTCTAAGCCATTGACCTCTGAGCTCCCTCAATGAAGAAACCACATTTGACTCTTCTCTGCATTCTCCATCAAACACAAACCTATACCGAAGAGGACTCAAAATGGTTTACAAAGGGGTGAGTGTTGTGGCACAGTGAGTTAAGCCATGGCTTGTGACGCCAGCACTCTCTATCAGAGTGCTGGTTGGAGTCCTAGCTGCTCTCCTTCTGATCCAGCTTCCTGCTAACACACTTGGGAAAGCAGCAGAAGATAATCCAAGTACTTGGGACCTTGCCACCCATGTGGGAGACCAGGGTGGAGTTCCTGATGCCTGACTTTGGTCTGGTCTAGACTTGGCTGTTGCAGCCATTTGGGGATCTCACAAACCCCACCCCTGCCAATTTCTCTGCTTTTTCAAACAAATAAATAAATCTCTAAAAAGAAAAAAAAAAATCTCTAAAAAGAAAAAATGCTCACAGAGTACTCAAGAGCTAATTCTCTAGAAAGCACCAAAGGCCACAGATGTTCAAAGATGGTATCTGGGATGCCTTCCTGGAAGAGGCAATGCAATAGTGCTATAGAGGCTGAGGAACTACTGCAAAGACACAAATGCAGCGGTTGATGGGACAGAAAAAGGACCACATGGGGAGTAGGGGGGGACGACACATGGCCCCTGGGGGAAGCACTGGCAGGTTCTACAACCAGTGGAAACCATGAGATGTTAACAGAGCTTGGGGGTGGGGATAGAACCGTAAGAGAGGCAGGGCTCTCTGAGCACCCTCACCTTCCTGAGTCCTAAGCCCAGATCAACAGAAGATTTGGAGAGGTGTGTAGATATTCTTACCCATCACCCTCAAAACAGATGGGCCACACCTCAAGGCAGCCACCTCTCATTACCCTTCAAAGAAAGTACACAGTGAGGGCATGGGGGAGCACTGAGGAAGCTGAGACACGCACAAAGGTAACTTCAAGCCATCCAGCCATTCCCAGCCTCATACCTCTGCCACTCCTCCCCAGGCTCCTGTGTGGGGTAGGCAGGCACTATACTGTAGATCCCCCTTCACAGGGAGCCAGACACAAGGGGCTATGCCCCTGTCAGGAATACACAGTTCTGACAGGGCTTTCACAGCTCTGCAAAAGGATGGAGGGGCCAAAGAGGTGACAAAGACAGAACCTGGATACAGGTGGGAAAGGAACCTGATGCAGCAGTGGCCAGGCCAAGGGAAGGCCAGCAGGTCCCAAGTTGGCTTCCTGTGCACGGTGCCTCTGGAAAGAACAAGAGTTCCTCTCTCCCTCCCATGCCTCCCTCTGGCTTGAAGCCATAACATTCTCTCTTCTAAACTCTCAACAGAAATACAATCATGACTCTGATGGGAGGCTTCTCTGCCCACATCCCAGCTCCTATAGATGAGAACCCAAGCTCAGCCACTTGCAGGGTCACAGACCAAGGGAAGGCAATGCTTATTCTCCTTCCCATTTCCGTGTGGCAGCAGTCTTCACATCAGACCAGCAGTGGGAGATAGGACCAGCGAGCGCCCCTTTCCCAGGACATATAGAGGGAACACAGGCCAAACAAGGAGTCAGTTAACACAGAAGAACAGAGCTCAGGGCCTGCTCCCCTAAATACCTGGCTGAGAAGAGCAGCTGAGCCTGACTCAGCATCTGGCCCCTCTCCCCTCTCCCCTCCTGGTAAACAGGAAGAGCCCATTCAAAGAGTGGGATGGAGGTCTGTGGGATCCCCCTAAGTGGGACCTGGTACTGCTACAAATTAATCACTTCAGGTCACAGCTGTCCAAGATCCTTGCCAATACATGAATCACCTACAGGCTAAATTCTAGACAAATCTCTTTGGAACAATGAGGAAACAGAGGGTCCAAATGGGTCTTGTCATGGGGCCCTCTGCAGTGCCCACAGCAGCTGACATCGGGTATAGAGAAAAGGCAGGGCAGCCACAGTGAGCGAGCCTTCCCACCAGTCAGCCCTCTTGCTAGGACCCATTTCAGAGGTAGGAACAGCATGCCAAGGCTCCAAAGGAAGGAAGGGAAAGGAGGCCCCACCCAGAGAATTCAAAGCTGGAAGAGAGCCCAGCAGTCATCTGTTAGGTTTATTCACTCATTCCATCATCCAATCATCTATTAGGCTTCTGTCTACTGTGTGTCTGGCCCCAAGATGGGTCCTAGAGAAGCAGAAAACTCCTACCTAATGGAGGAAACAGATGGGGAAGCAGATAACCATGAGGTCAGCAACAAGAGGGGAACAGAGGGGAGATGTCTGTGGTGCTGAGTGTACAAGAAAAGCCTCAAGAGCTCTGCAAAGGCAGGTCTCACTGCTGACCTGCACATGTTGGGCAAGAGGTCATGGAGGCCAACATATCAAAATAGGGAGAGTCAGATGGGTTGAGAAAAGAATGTGTAAGGGTGTCATGGCTGGGGCCGGCGCTGTGGTGCAGCAGGTTAAAGCCCTGGCCTGAGGTGCCAGCATCCCATATGGGCGCCAATTCTAGCCCTGGCTGTTCCTCTTCCAATCCAGCTTCTGCTATGGCCTGGGAAAGCAGCAGCAGATGGTCCAAGTCCTTGGGCCTCTGCACCCTCATGGGAGACCCAGAGGAAGCTCCTGGCTCCTGGCTTCAGATCGGCACAGCTCTGGTCGTTGTGGCCATCTGGGGAGTGAACCAGCGGATGGAAGACCTTTCTCTCTCTCTCTCTCTCTTTTAAATAAATAAATCTTTGAAAAAAAAAAAAAAGTGTCATGGCTGAGAAGGGGTGGGGTGGACTTGCAGGCCTTGACTGCCACAGCTAACGAAGGCAGCAGCAGAGGAAGGTGGCTTCCTCAGCTTTTCTGCCCAAGCCAAGATAATTCCCCAAGCAATCTGTGGGTCAGCCTCCAGGTCAGAGTCCTGTGTGCTCTGCCCTCTATCTCCCTACAGGTGCTGCCCAAGTTCTTCCTAGATGGCTGCATAAGACATGCTGAGGCCTCCCAAGGCTAGGTCCCAGGAATGTCCAGAATCTCAAAAGGTCTTCCTAAGAAGCCCCCATAGCTTTCCACAAGATCCAGTTGAGCTGAGCCGACGCCACGCTGCCACCCCCAATAAAGCGCCTGTGATCAGCCCAAAAAATAAAATAAAATAAATGAAGCCCCCATACGATAGTCAGGTCACTTGTAGAACCAGAGCACTGGACCTAAGTAACTCTTCTACCATGCTCTTTCCTGACCATGCCTCTCTGCAGCTCTGCCTTCTCCCTAGTCAATGACAGCCATGCCCACAGCTTTAATGGCCTCCTCTGGACAAATAATTCACAAACATTTCTAGTTTAATCCTTACATCTAAGCTTCAGAACTTTCAAACCAACTGCCTACTTGCCATCTCCACCTATTAATCATCAAAAACACTTCAAAGTCAAATACTGTCTTCTTTGATCAAAACCCAGGCATCCTGCAATGCCCCTTAGGTCAGTTAACAGAATCTCTATTCGAGGTATAAACTACAAATGTCCAAATCATCCTTAACATTTCCTGTCTCGCCAGATCCAATTCTCAAAAAACCCTGTTGGCTTTATCTATCATTCACAATTAACTGTATTTACTGAGTACTTCTATGAGGGGCATGATCCTAAGTACTTGGAATATAAATACTTCAAGGAGCTTGAATGAGAGGAAGGATCAGATATGCATATTTTACTAGGTAGATTCTGTAAAATGGAGTCCACAAACACTGTGAGAAGCTGAGAAGCAGAGAGGATGAAGTAGTCAGCTCTGCAAGGTGGGAAGGGAGGGCAGCAACAGTGGCATCTGGCATCCTGTCCCACAATGCTTGCATATCTACTCTGCACAGACACTGGTAAGACTGCCTCATGTCATCCTTACACCATAAAGTAGGTATTGAGGGTTCCATTTCCCAAGAGAGGAAACTGAGCAGAGATTGGTTAATTAATTTATTCAAGGTGGCAGTGGATTAAGTGGCAAAGTCATGCCTCTAAAGCCAAGACTGTGCCCTAGGCTTGTTCTCTGTACTGCCTTGGATTCTGTTGGAAGTGGCTAAGTAGAGCCAAGAGACACAGAGGGGAGAGTGAGACAGGCCCCAGAATGCATCCCGCACTGCTGATTCAAACCATTTATCACAGTAGTAATTTGTACATACATTTTAGGCTGTCTGTCTTGTCCACTAGAGAGAGGGTAAACCACTTGAAGGCAGGAACCTTGTCTGTCATCTTCAATGTACCATGTCTAGTAGGAAACTTAACTATTGTGGAGACAGAAAACCTAATGGAAGAGTCGATGGTACCAAACCTGTTCCTGCTCATTAGATTACTAGGACCTGCTCCCAAACAGCCAAGGACACACAAAAGCCTCTCTTTACTACCCTGTCCTTGCAGGGTTCTCCCACAAGGCAGAGGAAATGGAATGGGTTAGAAGAAAGAAAAATCTGGGGCCTCCCTCCCATAAGGAAGTAACAGAGACCTGGGACTGAAGGAGGGTCAGAGAGATAAGGGATGGTGTGGTCAGACAGATGGGAGAGGAGTCCCACGCATCCTGGGCTCTCTACCTCTAAAGTTTCTGTGTTACCACCATCTTGGGATGGGGGGTGTGCGTGTGGGGAATTTGGGGCCAGTCCTTAAACTTCCAACACAGTAAAACCTTAACTACTGGAAACATTCTAAACAACAAAGGGAATTCATCAAGTCTGAGGCGTGCTTGCTCAGATGCAAGGCTTCTGCAGACCCCACTGTGCTGTCCTGTCCTGAAGCTACTGGGCTCACCACTCCACAGCATCTATCTGGTCACACTCCCTTTGGGCTGCCAGCCCAAGCCACTCTCCTGTCTCCCTTTTTCTCCCTGAGGAAGTAAGGCTCCTATGAGTGATCTAGTCTCTTACCTCACCCCAAAGTGACAGAACTCATTCTTACCCAGAAAGTCCAGTGATTTCTCAAAATCATCTCTCAGATACAAGATGGCTACTGGAGATTTCCCCTTCCTGATTCAAATTCCCTGTCCTATCCTATTAGGACAGCTACTCATCCCAACCCCTACGCGCATACACCCTTGTATGGAACTTCACGTTTCCAGTGTGGGCCAGTTCTCAGGCCGGAGACCAGGACATCCTTTTGGAAGCAGTGCGGTGTCAAGGTTCCATTCTCACTGGAAGGAGCTCTCTGTGTTTCACCACTGGATTCAAGAAGCTCTCAGCAAAATCCCTGACAAAGCGACATGCACTATCTTTTATTATTTTTAAAGACTTATTTATTTATTTGAAAGTCAGAGTTACACAGAGAGAGGAGAGGCAGAGAGAGAGAGGTCTTCCATCCTCTGGTTCACTCCCCAGTTGGCCGCAATGGTTGGAGCTGTGCCGATCTGATCAGGAGCCAGGAGCTTCTTCTGGGCCTCCCCCATGGGTGCAGGGGTCCAAGGACTTGGGCCGTCTTCTACTGCTTTCCCAGGCCATAGCAGAGAGCTGGATTGGAAGTGGAGCAGCCGGGTCTCGAACCGGCACCCGTGTGGGATGCCAGTGCTTCAGGCCAGGGCGTTAACCTGCTGTGCCACAGCGCCGGCCCCGCACTATCTTTTCTAACCTCCTTGGTTAGAGCTCCCAAGAAAGGCTATATATAGTCCCAGTTAGGACTGACAAGCTACACACGCTTATTATGTTGTTAGGGGTGGAGGAAATGACTAGGATAGGAAGAGCGGAACTGCACTCTAACAGCTGGAGGACCATCAGGTGGGTCTGCACAGCCTGAGAGAGGGATCACCACCTCTACCCTCACTGATGTCCCATCCCTTAGCTGGTTTCCTGCTCCGAGTAGGCTGGAAAACCTGTGGAACCTGTGGCAAAACAGGGCCTCCCTTCTGAGGGTTGGTCACCCTATGAACTCAGGCCCACACTCTCTGGGCCTAAGGCACGGCAGAGTTGCTCAATCCCACGGGGTTGGGATTCCCCCACCACCCATCCACACCTACAAGTCAGAACCAGTATGGTCAATACCCTATTCCCACCATTGGGCAAGGCCAAGCAAAGGACACTGTGACCTGGGGACATGTCCTCAACAACCACTTTCCCCAGATGTATTTCAACTCAGCTATATCCCCATGCGTCCAAAAGAACAGGAAGCTGATCCTAAAGTGAGATGCCCTCCTGGACCAAAGAAGAATCAGACTGTACACCAACAAGAAGTCAAACTCTCAGTAACCTAACAGCCAGGTGTTCACTGACAGGGCTTGGTGTTTCAGTTAGGACATCCACCTTTCACAGTGCCCTCGTCACCTCACAGCCTTTGTACGGATCCTCTATCCAACACTGGCGTGCCACAGGACTGCCAGGATGGGTTACTTCAGAGGAAAGTTGATTCAGTGTGAGCCCCTTGGGCTTAGGCACAGTGTTTTTAGACACTGCTGTCTCCTGCCAACTGTGAACTTTCATGTTTTTTTTTTTTTGTTTTTCCTCATTCCACACAGTAAGCTTCCCATGATCAAGGATTGGGTCTCCTCCTTTTCTTGCTTCCTATCTCCATCCTCCTTTGCACCGGGCCTAGACTTAGTAAGGATATGCCAGTCTTCTGTAGAGAAAGCCCCACCCCATTTACTCTGCATCCTGAGTTGCTGAAGCCAGGGCCAGCAGCCAATACCAGAAAGGGCCAGGGCCGGAAGGAAACAGCAGAGCCTATACACAAAGCCTACATGTGGGCTATAAAAAGGAGCCCCTCCCTGCTTCCCCCAGGATGGGCCTGGTTCCTAGGAGGTGGGGAGTGGGGAGAGTTAGTCCTTGTGCCTGGGCACACAGCCACTGCAGCCTCTAAAGGCAAGCAAAGCAGCACCTCAAAAAGAACTAGTCTTCAAGGGGTTTGTGGGGGTGTGTGTGAGAGAGAATATTAAAGCTAAACTAGAATGCAAGTGGAGACTCTGAGCCCCAGCCCCACCAAAACAACCAACTCTATTGTCCCCATTGCTTCTTCCCCGAATTGGGGAAGTATTCAGGGACACTCCCTTTTCACACTGCTTTCCCCACTCTGGGCTCTGAGAGCACTCCCTGGAGGCCTCAGGTGCCTGTATTTCCTACTCTCTCCAGAGGTTCCAGCACACCCAACAAAAGCACTCTGGGGAGAAGCAGTGATGAGAGGCAGTGAGAGGTTCTCATATAGGGTGACTGCAGGACACGGTATCCACAACAGACTAGGCTCAGGAATAGCTGAAATGGGGGCATAATGTTGGGTCCAAGGCAGGGAGATGACAACTGAGTAAGGGCCACAAAGATTTAACACAAAAACACCTATTTTGAAGATGTCAGCCAAGGGGCCGGCGCCGCGGCTCAATAGGCTAATCCTCCGCCTTGCAGCGCTGGCACACCAGGTTCTAGTCCTGGTCGGGGCGCCGGATTCTGTCCCGGTTGCCCCTCTTCCAGTCCAGCTCTCTGCTGTGGCCCGGGAGTGCAGAGGAGGATGGCCCAAGTTCTTGGGCCCTGCACCCCATGGGAGACCAGGAGAAGCACCTGGCTCCTGGCTTCGCATCGGCGCAGTGCGCCGGCTGCAGCAGCCATCAGAGGGTGAACCAACGGTAAAGGAAGACCTTTTCCTCTGTCTCTCTGTCCACTCTGCCTGTCAAAAAAAAAAAAAAAAAAAAGTCAGCCAAGGCAGTTTCTTGACCCACATGGGTAGCCTCTACCTAATCAAAATAGCAGAACCACTATTGCCACACCCATTCCCAATTAAAAGAAATTAATCCCTTCCCAATCTCCCCTCTCCAGCCCACTCTACACAGACTGGGCTCTGCACAAGAGAGCTATCGAGAGCCACTGAAGCCACTCTGCAGGTGTAGCTTAGGATGGACCTGCACATATGAATACAGGGGAAATGAACCTGTGCTGTCAGTCACTGAGATCTGGGGTCATCTGTTCGTCCTCTCACTTATCCCAAAAGATGGGGCAGGCTCTTGTTGGTTTCCTTCACAGCCTTCACCACACCTTCTGATTATTTTGTCTGGTTGTTGATGTTCTTTGCAGCTGTAGCCACCCTAGTCCTATGTTCACTACTAGACTACAGTGGCTGGCACAGTTAGCAAATGTAAGTCCAGCACCAGAGAAGCACAAATAGCATCTCACTTGTTCAGTGAACCACAAAGGCCTAGAAAGCTGGGATGGTTCTGTTTTTGTTTTCATTTTTAATTTGAGAGACAAAGAGTATATCCATCCACTGGGTCATTCCCCAAATACCTACAAATGGCTGGGGCTGGGCCAGACCACAGTTGGGAACCAGGAATCCAATCCAGGTCTCCCACGTGGGTGGGTGGCAGAGACCCAAACACTTGAGCCATTACCTGCTGCCTCCCAGGAAGCTGGAATCTGAAGTGGACCCAGGACTTAAATCCAGTCACTCAGATATGTATGGGCAGCCACGTCCCAACTAGTGATTAGCCTCTGCAATACTCACCCCTGGTTTCACTGGTGTTAAACAAAGAGTAGTTTTGACGACATGGAAAGCGA
Organism: Oryctolagus cuniculus; assembly: GCF_051225735.1. NCBI lineage: Eukaryota > Metazoa > Chordata > Mammalia > Lagomorpha > Leporidae > Oryctolagus > Oryctolagus cuniculus. The sequence goes on from NC_142877.1 coordinate 17,848,916, forward strand.
ACCAAGCTAAAGATTTACCACCACCCTGAATAAGTCAGAGGCTTGAGCAATCCAGTCCATCTCAGTGTACCCAACACAGCAGCTAGGCCCACAATGGAAGAATGTGGGACCCATAAAGGAGCACGTGAATGAATGTGTGCAGGAGTCCATTGTAAGGGGATCCCGGAAAGACTTTTGCTGGAGCATCAGGCACAGTCTCAGTTCCCCAGGCTCTCCAGAGCTCTCCAGTGCTCAGATGGCACTTCTCTTGGGTGGACACTCAGAAATATACTTATGTGATGCCTTCACACCATGGGGAGGTTACCACCCAAAGCAGTCGCTTCCAGACAACTACTCTGCCTTGAATCAAGGAGTCTGACAGTTAGGCATCAGCCTACAACACAACAAATAAGTCCCTTCTCCTCCCTACCAGGTCCTCCTGGGGATTTAAATCCTACCTCCCTCCTGTCAGTTCCCACTCCAATTAAGCAGGTACATGGTGCCCTACTCCATGTTATGTACTTTACAGATTCTCACTGAATCTTCACAAAAGCCTTATGAACTATGTCAATGCTATTTATTATTATCTCCCTTTTATAGATGAGGAAACCAGAGAGGTAGCTACATGCTCAAGGTCACAAAACAAGTAAGCCACACAAGAGGATTATGACCCCACAGTCTGAGCTCAGAGCCTAAACACCAAACTACTAAGCTTTACCATCTCTCTCTTACCACCACTGCATCCCGCCCTGCCTCCTGACGGTCTGTCCCTCATCCACAAACCAGTCGCTCACCACTCACTCTTCCCTCCCTACACTTACCTGACTCACAGACTACTGCTGCTGTGGTCTTCCAGACTCCAGACAGGAGGAGGCAAGTCAGTCCCACTGCAGCTGCCGACTCCCACTGTCTACAGGTCATAGTGTGGCCCACCAAGGACAGCACACCGGGGATTTATTACCCTAACCCCCACTGGCTTCAACTCTACCGTGCCAAACTCATTCCCTGCCCCTGCACTGAATCATCTCCAGTCCCTCAGCCACGGTGTGGGCAACCTCCTCGATTGAGGAGGCCCAGCCCAAAGGGCTCTTCTCCTATGACCTCTTGCCTGGCTTTCCCCTAGGCACTCACAGAGCTCTTTGTCTAGAACTTATTATGGCACCTAACACACAGGGTTATAATCACACGCTTTCAAGTCTCTCTTTTCCAAGAATTCCTTACAGCACAAACCAGATCTCATTCATCTTTTGAACCTCCATTGCCTGGGCAAATAAGCTCTGGGCAAATAAGCATTCAAAAATTTTTATTGAATAAATAATTGCCCTTCATTCTAAGAGGCCATTCCAAGCAAAACTAGTGGCCAAGATCTATTAACTCCAATTCAAGTTTGTATCTGCACACACACACACATGCATGCACGCGCACACACGCACGTGCACACACATACACACACACTCCTGGGAGAAACTGGAGGTGTGTGAGTCTCAGAGCTGGGCATGCTCAGCTTCTCTTAGTTATCTGCTTGAGCAGACCCTTTTCCTAGGTTCTCAGGAAACAGAAAGCCCCAGCTGGACAGGGGACCTGACCAGATGGCTTGGAAACCCACACATTGGGGGCAAGCATAAAGTGCTGAGGAAACACTAAGAGGTCTGACTTCCCCTGGAAAAACTACAGTCAGACAGGAAATACACAGGCAGGGATGACAGGCAGGGATGGCTGGCTCTGGAGATCTGGACACATGCTCTTGCCCCTCTCCCAGTGGGACCAATCAGCCAGGACAAAGAAACCCTTGATGTCACTTGCCTGGCCTGGCCTGCTCCATGCGCCTATGCCTCAGAGCAGGCCTCCTAGTCTGTTCCTCTTTCAACAGTCTGATACCCGGAGCCACAGGTGCCAAGTTCCAGCCAGCTGGTTCCAATACCAGCCACCACCACCTCCAGCCCACCTGCCTTGTCAAGGCGGTTAGCTGTTTTCTTCACTACCCCAACCCACATCAAAGGATCATGCAGAACTGTCCTTATGTTTTAGTTTTCCTGAAGTCAAGGAATCTTTTCTCACTCACCATCTGAGAAGGCCTGGCATTCTGAAGACCTATTGATGAGTCAACCAAAGACAGAAGCCCAGGGCTCTAAAAGTCCCCACAGATATGCTTAGCCAGTATTTGGAGAACAGCCATAGAGTCCCCACAGTGACCCTTGACCACATAACATCACTAAACATTGGTCTGAACCATCTCACTCCAGAAAAAACTAGCTGAAAAAGTGCAGAGCCAGAGCCTAGGGAGGCTGAGGATGTCTTGGGATGCAAAAGCCAAAGAGGTCTTGCCCTGTATGTACAGTCTGAGCACAAAGGGTTCTCTTTACAGACGAGCAACTCGGACCCCCGAGAACCTGCCTGACGCCCAGCCCTAACTATAGACTGGGCCCAGCAGAGGTGCTGTGCCACAAATTACTCCCCATACTTCCATTTCCTCATTTATAAAGTGGGGTGTCCCTCCTGACTGCCCCCCCTCAAGGGCCTTTGTGAGTATTAGCCAAGAAAACAGGATGAAAAGTCTCTATAGCACTCAGCAGGAAGTCTCTAATTGCTTTTTATGCACTTATGTCACTATCTGCAACATAAAAAGCCAAACACCAATCTGGTTCCTGTCACACCACCAAGACAATCAGAAAGCGCCCAAGCACTTCCCACCTCCCTTTAGAGCCAAACTCCTGCCCTAGAAGCTGGCAGGTGCCAGCCCCATTTCACAAGTGGTAGAGAGAGGTCACACAGAACAGAACAGGACAAGGTCTTACACAGGAGTGTGCTGCGCTTTCATGGAACCACAGTCTCTCCTTTAGGACCATGGACACCCTAAGGGTAGCAGAGTGTCTCTTGGGCAGGCTTCAGGATCAGCAGGAACGGTCAGATAACCGGAAGCACCTGGGTAACAGGTGGGGTGGCAGCCAACTAAGCCAGCAGACCAACCATCCTCAGAGTCTGCAGCAGGAGACTGCAGGCATCAGAGCCCACCAACGAGCTGAGCCCATGAGTGGAGAGAAGCAATGCGGGGCTCCAGAGGGACGCTCTATTTGCAGGGTCTGAACTCCACACAAGTGTCTAGAAGCACTTTTGCCCCAGGCCCCTTTAATCTAAGCCCCCAAAAGGAAAGGACCAGGATGCCTCTATACCCTAGGCCGCCTTCCAGTCCTCTCAAATCCCAGCTAAATGATGAGATCACTGAATCTGCATACTTCTGGCTGACCAACCCCAGGAGAAGGGGATAATCAGGTCCTCTATACTCCTGCTTCCATCCCTCAAAGCCCTGGGACACTTTAAAACTAGAGCGTGCCTTCTCCACACTACTTCCTTCTGTTCAAGACCCAACTTACAAACAAGGAGCCAAATGTGCAACACTCTACTCTCTACATTGTTTTATGAGATGGGTGGAAAAGTGGGTAGATAGGTTAGGGCAAAACACACACACACACACACACACAAAAACCCATTTCCTCCCTTTCCCCCAGTAGCAAGCTAAGTGAAACATGAACTTGACCCCCATCCTCCTTCCTTCCTGTACCCTCACCCCCTCCTACAGCCACACTCCAAGCCCCTCAACCTTCCCTAGGAGGGCAGCCACAGTCTTATTATTAACAGGTCAGTTTATTAAACATCTACAATGTATCAACACATTTGCAATGTGTAGGTATTGATGTTTTACATCAATCATCTAATTTAGTCCCCAGTGCAACCAGTTATGATTGCTGTATTATTACCTCCATTTTACAGATGGGCAAAACAAGGTTCAGAAAAGGTTATATAACTAGGCGAGGAGTATACAACCAACACACAGGCTTCAAATCCAGACCTGCCTTCAAACACTGTGCTACAATTATTGCCTGCTGGTCCCCAACATGGTTTAAAAAATACCAAGCAATCTCTATCTGGGAAGCTCCTGCCACCAACTCAGCACAGGGAGTATCACAAAGCAAGGGTGGACCTGGAGTATGATGTTCCCAGAACTGTCCCAGCTCTTTGCAACCTGTTCTTGCTCCACTTCAGAATCCAGTCTCTCAAATCACTAAAATGTTCTCCCAGTGGCTGACAGGGCACTGAGGAAGGCAGCTGCCATTTCTTGGTTCAGCAGCTCTATCAGATCTGAAGTTTGTAGTTGAGGACGGCTGCTACCACAACACCTTCCTTCCTCCCAATCTCCTCACTCATCTACACGCATGCACACCAGACCCAAGAACCTTGGTGGGAGCCTCTCCAGGGCTGTCGCTTCCTGACCCCTTTCTCCACATGCCCCTGGTTCTAGTACCCATCTCTGGGGGGGTCCTTGGAGGAAACAACCCACAGCCTGGGGTTACAGAAACATCATCTGTTCACACAGGAAGGCGAGAGAGAAAGGAGGGCAGAGCTGAGTGCCCATCCGGCCACAGCTCAGGCATGCAGTGAGTGCAGTAACACACTGAAAGATCTGGGGTTTTTTCAAAATCCCCTAACCCCCTCCTCCCACTAGAGACCTGCGCAAAAGCAGCCAAGCTCAGGCCTGGCAAGGCACAGAGGCAGGAAACCAAGGGGGGAGCCACTGTCGGCTCCCTGTGGCCACCGGACACAGGACACAAAGGGCTAGACCCCAAACAGGCTACCCGCTCTGAGACAGGAGTACCTGACGCCAAGGCACTTGGACTGGCCTGTCTGGGGCCAAGCTTCAGGTGGGTGCTTCCAAGTGCAAGGGCACAGCCCCTTTACCCAAGAGCCTGCCCCGGCTTTGGGCACCGGCATAGGCCTCCAAAAACTCAGCTTTGGGACAAAAGCAGCAGCAAGTAAAAGCGGCCTTTCTCAGGCTTCGCCAAGACAGAAAGGACCACCTTCTTCTCCCTCCCCAAGCAGATGAGCAGGCCTAGCCCTGTTTCAAAACCAGCCCTACCTCAACATCTGCCTAATTTTTTTACCCAGGGAACCCAAAGGTTCCCTTGCAATGAAGAGCCCAGCCTTGGGACCCAGGGAATCTCGCACCGCTCTTTCTGCAGAGCGGGAGGGCAGTGACCCTCGGGCCCCGATCGCGGGCAGGGTGGGCGCAGCTTGGCTCCCCTCGCCCGCCACCGCCGCTCCTTCCCGGGACTGGAGGGGCTCGACGCCTGCCCCGCTGGACTCCAGTCCGCCAGGATTTTTTAGGCCTCAGGGAAAGACGTCTGGAGGAGTCCCCCCAGCCGGGGGAGGGGGCGTCCTATCAGGTGACCGAGGATTTGGATGATCCCCGCCCCCCAGTGACCACCGGAGCCGAGGCGGGGGCGGGTCCAGTGGGGGTGGGGAGAGCCCAAAGTTTGCCCAAGTCGCCAGGGAGGGCCGCGGCCGCGCGCGCCTCGCCAGCCCCGCGCGCGCAGCGGGCCCGGGGGCGGCACTTACTGGCCCCCTCGATCTTGTCGGCGCCGCGGCTCCACGTGATCTGGCGCGTCTCCAGTTTGACCTGGAAGGTCTTCCGCTCGGGCCGCTGCGACTTCTTGGAGTAGAACAAAGTCATGACGGTGCCCACCTCGAGGCTGCGGCAGAGGTGCAGCACCTCGGCTTCCGAGGGCGCGCCGGGAGCGCAGCCATTGGCGCAAGGGGACGCGGCGCCCGCCATGGCTCCGACGCTGGGGGCGGCGGCGGCGGCACAAGCCGGAGGAGCCGGGAGCAGGAGGAGGAGGAGGCGGCAGCTGAGGCGGCCGGCGACCGGGACCCGGCGGCGGCTCCTGCGGGCGGACACGGGGCGGAGCCTAAACACCGAAGGCGGGGCGGCCCGAGGATCCGCCCCGCCCGCGCGCCAGGAACAAAGGCGCCCGCGCGCCCGTGGGGAGGACCCCCGCCCCCGGCCCACCGCGCCTGCGCCCCGCGACCCCCGGCCAGGCCGCAAGCGGGGGCGCGGGGCGCCATGGTACGCCCCGCTCTCAAGCAATCCGTCCGTCGCTCGGCCCCGCAGAGCTTCCTCACGCGACCCCGGCAGGGCGCGGGGCCTCCACCGGCCCCGTCACGCACGGCAGCCCCGCCCACAGGCTGCAGGCCCGCGACCGACCGGCCCGTCAGTCAGGCGCTCGTGCACGCGAAGCCACCCGCCCACTGTCCCGCACAGGCCCGACCGCAGCCTCCGCGCCGCCCGCACAGCCACCTGGAGAAGATGTGAGGGTGCGACGCGCCCCTCGGGTCCGCCTGGCCAAACCCAATTACCTGGGCGAATTGCCCGGCGGAGGGAACCGGGCCAGGCCGGGCCGCCTCACACCCGCGGCGGCGGCGGCGGCGGCGGCGGCGGAGGCGGGTTCTCCGCGCGCCCTCTTCGGGGAGGAGTGGGGGCGGGGCATCCCGAGGATTGGTCAGCGGGCTCTGATGGACAGCGTTCTGTCCCGCCCCCTCCCCCTGCCCGCGCAGAGCTGGCCCACAGGCCGCCCTTGCGAAGGCGAACCCCACGTCCGTCCTGCCCTTGCGTAGGTGCCCTTCCTCGGAGAAGCGCTTCGGGCGTGAGCATCCCCCGCAGGGCTCGTTAAACCCGCGCCCGCGCTGTCTGGAGACCTGACCTGTAGCCCCCAGCGGCCCTGTCTCTCTCCCTCTCTTGGCGTTGCCCGTTGCTCCTCGCCCTCGTTCCCCACGAGGCAGGACGCAGGTCGGATCCGTGAGGCGGGCTCAGGCCCTGCCTCACACCCCTCCTGCAGGTGCGCTCCTGAACTTTGGTTTTCCTGACCTCGCTCTGGACTCTGTCCTGGGCCAGTACCCATGGCGACCTGACTTCACGCAGTGCGCCGGTACCAGTGCCTCCACCTCCACGTCCCACTGTCCGCACCACGTTGCTACCTAACGCGGCTGCCTCACCCACACTCCCACACGGCTCCCCAGCCTTCGCTTTCTCAGAACATGGCACCAAACTCCTCTCGATTGCATAAGCCAAAAACCTGGCCAGTAACCTCGATTCCTCTGTCTGCCCCAGGTCAGATCCACCGAGGCCTGTTCACTTTGCCTGCAAGCCCACCAGGCCGTGGCCTCTCTCACCTGCGTCTGTTCTCCATGTTTAAATCTTTTAAAAGAAATAAAACCATGATCACCTACCTCTGGTCTACTATTCTCCCGCCCTGAGTGGCACACAGCAGGTTCTGATGGGCCTGGCCCCTTCCTATCTCCTGGCTTCTTCACTCTCTCTCCTCCCGTCAGCAGGCTTCTGTCTGGAATCATTCACCCTCTTCGTCTTCCTGAATGCTGTGAAAACTGAGGACATCTGCGGTCATGGGGAGGCATGCCTGACACGTGTTGCGCCAGGTGCTGCATTTCAGAGAGGCACGGCCCAGCAGAGCTTTCCGGAGAAAGATCCAGGTGAGTTGGGATTTGTGAGGACAGGAGAGCATGTGTTCAGGCAACCGCACCCAGTACTAGGTGTGTGGAGCTGCCTCTGACTATCTCGCGGTGGTAGTAACTTGCGTGTGTGTGCATGCTCCTGCACTTTTGGTTCCTTCAAGTGTGGCCCCTAAGGCTCACAGCACTAGGCTCCTGTCAACTAAGGGCCAGCAGGGGAGCTGAGATGGACTGCCACCTAGTGACAAGCCTTTGAAGTGGGAGGCAGGCTGATCCTGATCACACGTGGTCCTCATAATCACCCTCTAATTAGGGACACTGGTCCCCAGTTTACTGATGAGGACGTTCAGAGAAGTTCTACATGACTTACCGAGCGGCCACGTCACTCACAACTGGGGACTTGAACCTATCCACCTCTGTTTTCTGCCTCACAAGAGGGCCTCTGGCTTAGGTAAGTCCTGGTGGTGAGCAGTCAGTGGGCATGAGGCTAGATGGCTACTGGCACAGGGAACCTGGCAGAACATTAGCGGTCAGAGCGTGGCTTGTACTCAAAGTGCCGCTGTCGCTGAGCTGCGAAGCGTGAGGAGAACAGGAGATCCAGCCCACCCCTCGGGGGATTAACAGACCTTAAACAAATAAGCACTCTGTTCTGTAAAGACACTTGTGATGAGGGCTCCAGAGGAAAAGAACAGATGAAAGAAAACACAGTGAGGTTGCCAGTGCGGCAGCTCACTAGGCTAATCCTCCGCCTGCGGCGCTGGCACACCGGGTTCTAGTCCCGGTCGGGGCGCCAGATTCTGTCCCGGTTGCTCCTCTTCCAGTCCAGCTCTCTGCTGTGTCCCGGGAAGGCAGTGGAGGGTGGCCCAGGTGCTTGGGCTCTGCACCCGCATGGGAGACCAGGAGGAAGCACCTGGCTCCTGAATCGGCGCAGCATGCCAGCCATAGCAGCCATTTGGGGGGGTGAACCAACAGAAGGAAGACCTTTCTCTCTGTCTCTCTCTCTCTTACTAACTCTGCCTGTTTAAAAAAAAAGAAGAAGAAGAAAAGAAAACACATTGAGGAGGCCTCCCTGTGGCTCCGCAGAGGTCAGATGGGAAGGAGTAGGTGGCTGGGTGAGCTGTTAAAAGTTGATTGGAGGAAGGTACTTTCCAGGCAGGAGGCCAGAAAGAGGTGGTTAAGTTTAGTGAAGGCTGGAGTTTCTTCAGTGAAGGAGAGTGTGTGGGGGAGGGGTGAGCAGTGAGTAGAGCCCCTCCCTGCCTGTCTGGTCTTGTCCATTTTCCTGTGAGGCACCTAAGTGCTGCAGTTCCTTCCGAGCTTCCTGTGCCAACTGCAGCGACCTACAGGCTGTGATGCGCCTTTGAAATAGGTTCCTCTCTTCTGGGAGCTTCCCAACATGTAGCCCCAGGCTTCCGTGCCTTCACTCTTGCCTCTGTGGCAGGACCCCAGGGGCTGCCAACAGGAGCCTGAGTTTTCAGTCTGCTGCCAGACTTTAGTCACTGAACAGGGTCCCATTTTCCTCTTGGGACTTCTGGGCCAGCATCCCAGGGCTCAGGTGCCTCTTGCCATCAGAGGAGGTTCAGGAAAAGCAGGGCACACAAAGGGTGTGGCTGGGGTGTGGGCTTCCCCCAGCTCAGCATCTCTCTGGGTGTGTGGGTGTTGCTGGCAGTGCCTGCAGCTGCACTGTCTGAGAGGAGCAGCCTTGCACCCACACAAGGCACACGCCTGTGACATCATCCAGGCTAGCCTTGCATGGGCCTATTTCTGCTAACACTCATGCTTCAGCATGCCCTGGCCTATATCACGCCTGGGCCTGGAGCCTGGGGAGAGTCCCAGCCCTCTTCTGGCCCTGTTGGCTTGGCCTTGCAGCTGTTTTTTTGTGGTGGTTGTTGTTGTTTTTTGTTTTTTAAGATTTTATTTGAGAGGTAGAATTACAGAGAGAGAGAGAGAGAGAGACAGAGGGAAAGGTCTTCCATCTGCTGGTTCACTCCCCAAATGACCACAATGGCCGGACCTGAGCCGATCCAAAGCCAGAAGCCTCTTCCAGGTCTCCATGTGGGTGTAGGGACCCAAGCACTTGAGCCATCTTCCATTGCTTTCTCAGGCCATAGAAGAGAGCTGGATAGAAAGAGGAGAAGCTGGGACATGAACCGGTGCCCATATGGGATGCAGGCTCCGCAGGTGGAATCTTAGCATATTACAACACAGCGCCGGCCTCCCAGCTGGTTTTTAATAACCGTTCAGAGCAGTGGTTGGCATATAGTAAACACTGCATATCTGCTTTGTACATATTGTCTCATTTCTTCCTCATTACAACTGTATTGGACAAGTGTTCATATTATTCCCATTTCACAGGTGAAAAACTGAGGCCCAGAGGAAAGTACGAGACATGCCCGTGGTCACACAGCTAATGGGTGGCAGAGACAAGATTAAAACTTAGTCTGGTTCTTGAGTCAGTACTATGCTGCCTCCCATATATATGGACAACATATTGTGTACCCTCACAATACGTTTCCCAATCATCCCTACCTAATATGTTTTCTGTTTTTCACGAGTTTGTTCAGTGTTGTCACAGATGGGTTCTTTGGGAAGCAGACTCTGACAGGTTAGTGTGCAGTGTCTATCAGCGAGTGCCCCTGGGCCCAGCGCTTTGGAGGGGGACAGGAAAGGGCATAGGGAGAAATGAAGTTGCGAGGCAGCTTTGCCACACATCTCTCTGCAGCTGGGGTACTCTTGGGCTGGTAGCTAAAGGTTTTCTGCTGGCACCTCACTCTGCCCACCACAGATGTATTCTTGTCCAGACAGACCTTGAAAGGAAGTTTAGAGTACTTAAAGAACAAAAATACCGTTCTTTGGAAATGGGATATGAGACCTTGAGGAGGACTGTGCAGTGGTTACATGGGTTAACATAGCTGTGGCAATTGAGGATCCAATGTGGCTGAACTTCCTGGTAGCCAAAGCAGTACCTCTTTCTATTCTGATAACCAGTTCCTTGAGGGTAAAAGTTATCCTGGGGTTGAATTACAAAAGTTTCTCATTTGGATGCTTCCTTGATTGAAATAGTGGAGAATGTTCTCAACAGCTTAGTTACAAATGCTAACACAGTTTTCATTTGTCCTTTGAAATGCCCTTGAGTGAATAAGGAAAGCATAATATAAAAGTATATCTCAACAGAGCCCCTTCCAGTGTCTAATTTGATTGATGCATAAACCTATGTTCCTTTTCTTCCAACTGTTCTTTAATTTCTTTTTTTAAAGGTTTTTTATTTATTTTTATTTATTTATTTTTATTTTTAGACAGGCAGAGTGGACAGTGAGAGAGAGAGACAGAGAGAAAGGTCTTCCTTTGCTGTTGGTTCACTCTCCAATGGCCGCCGCAGCCGGCATGCTGCAGCCGGCGCACCGCGCTGATCCGATGGCAGGAGCCAGGTGCTTCTCCTGGTCTCCCATGGGGTGCAGGGCCCAAGCACTTGGGCCATCCTCCACTGCACTCCCTGGCCACAGCAGAGAGCTGGCCTGGAAGAGGGGCAACCGGGACAGAATCCGGCGCCCCGACCGGGACTAGAACCCGGTGTGCCGGCGCCGCAAGGTGGAGGATTAGACTAGTGAGCCGCGGCGCCGGCTCAACTGTTCTTTAATTTCTACTGTGCCTTTTGCTTGCTGTCTGTATGGTGACCCTCTCTGGGCTGGTGAGCCAGCCTGCACCTCATCCAGAACTTTCTAAGTACTTGCCTCAGTGCGCTTTGAGCTGCACCCAAACCTGCTCTTTAGGCTCTCGACCCCTGGCCCCAGCATCTCCATAGGCCTAACACTTCTTCGGACATGCCCTTCTGCTTTCTTCTTCATTTGGGATGTGTGTAGCTCAGTCCCTCAGGAGTCCTGTTTTCTCTTGCTCAAGGCAAACCTCATGCCTGGCCCAGCCATTCCCAGGGAATCTGCTCACTCCAGACTTTTGCTACCTCCATGCTGATGGGACTCAGAGAGGCTCTCCAGCTGGGTTCCAGACACCCTTACTCCTGGGGTGAGCAGACATACTGTAAATCCTTCACTGAAAGAAGAGGGAAACCCTTGCCAATCAGTGACTCAGGAAGGAGCCAACGTGCTTTCTCCTCTCTCTTCTAGCAAACTTCCCTGATCTGCCTCTGGAGCACTTAGCACAGCTGCATCAGACCATTCCCTACTGCAGTACAGGCACAGAAATGCCAAGAGCCAAGGACAGTAGAGTGTGCTAAGGGCTCCTGGAGCACTAAGAAGGCACTCTTGACCTCCACCAGAACTGTTGGTGGCTGTGGAGAGAAACAGAAGTGACAGACAGCATTTATGAGGATATGCCAGCTCCAAACAAGGTGAACTACTGTTTTCATAAGGGTATTCCAAGGTGCTTTCTGGTTTTTTTGCAACTAAAATATTAATGTTTTTAGAGATGCATGATTCAAATGTCCACGTATAAGTTTGTATTTAAAGTATTTATAATTGATAAATTTTGGTTTTTCTGTAACTTGCAGAAATACATTCTTTACATGAACCTTTGATTTCTATGTATTTTTCACCATGAGAGCCACTTTTTGAGTCATTTAATATAATTTCTCAAAGTACATCACCTTTACTGTCTTCTAAGGCTTTTTTGTTTGTTTAACTCTCTGCAGATTTGCAGAGGCACAGGCAGAGAGAAAAAGAGGTCTTCCATTTGATGATTCGCTCCCCAAATGGCGGGAGCTGCACTGATCCGAAGCCAGGAGCCAGGAGCTTCATCTGGGTCTCCCACCTGGGTGCAGGGATCCCAGCACTTGGGCCATCCTCTGCTGCTTTCCCAAGTGGAGTAGCCTGGACTAAAAGCAGCACACACATGGCATCATGTTGTTGCAGGCAGCAGCTTTTCCCACTATACCACAACACAGACCCCTCTAAGTTGTTTGAAAGAACATTTTTGCAAAATTTGCTTTGAGGAATGTATATAAATACATCAATTTTATTTTCAAAGAATTATTTTATTTATTTGAAAGACAGAATTAGAGAGTGAGAGGTCTTCCATTCTGCTGGTTACTCCCCAAATGACTGCAATAGCCAGAGCTGAGCTGATCTGAAGCCAGGAGCCAGAAGCTTTTTCGGCGTTTCCCACGTGGGTGCAGAGGCCCAAGCACCTGGGCCATCTTCTATTGCTTTCCCAGGCCATCACAAGAGCAGCCAGGACTTGAATTGGTGCCCATATGGGATGCCCACACTGCAGGTTGGGGCTTTAACCTGCTGTGCCACAGCGCCGGCCAAGACATCCATTTTAAGTGTAGTTTGATGAGCTTTGACAAATCTATACCCTCATATAACCACCACCCAGTCAAGTTAGAAGAGCATTTCCATTATGCCTGTGCTAGCAGTCTCCCCAGCCCTTATCCAGCAACCAGTAATTTACTTGGTCACTAAAGTTAGTTTCGCCTATTCTAGAGTTTGATGTAAATAGAATCAGGTATATACTTGTGTCTACTTTTTGATTCAGTGTATTGCTGCAAAGAGAATACTTTACTTGGAAGGCAGAGAGAAAATCTCCCAACTGTTGGTTCACTCCCTAAATGCTCTCAACAGCTGGAGCTAGGCCAGGTCAAAGCCAGGAATTCAATCTGGGTCTTACACATGGGTAGCAGGGACCTAACTACTTGAGACATCAGGTGCTGCCTCCCAGGGAACACATTAGCAGGAAGCTGCAATTGGGAGCAAAGCTAGGACTTGAACCCAGGCATTCCAACATGGAATGCAGGCTTCCCAAGTGGCATCTTTACCACAGTACCACATGTCTACTCCAGATATTTTTTTCAATCAGTATATGATGCTGGCACTAGACATAATTCAGCTTAAGCATAATTATCTTTTAATATAATCCAGATGAATATTAACAATATTCTTTTTATTTTGACAGGTGGACAGTGAGAGAGAGAGAAAGGTCTTCCTTTGCCGTTGGTTCACCCCCTAATAGCCGCTGCACTGCGGCTGGTGCACCGCGCTGATCCGAAGCCAAGAGCTTCTCCTGGTCTCCCATGCAGGTGCAGGGCCCAAGCACTTGGGCCATCCTCCACTGCCTTCCCGGGCCACAGCAGAGAGAGCTGGACTGGAAGAGGAGAAGCCGGGACAGAACTGGTGCCCCAGCCAGGACTAGAACCTGGGGTGCCGGCGCCGTAGGCGGAAGATTAGCCTAGTGAGCAACGGCGCTGGCAAACAATATTCTTTAAACATTGTGTGAAGAATCTCAAGTGTGTTTAGGTTGTAAACAGCATAGTTTAGTGAATATCAGTCACAAACCCATCAGCTTCCAAAATCATGAATTACTGGGGCCGGCGCCGTGGCTCACTTGGTTAATCCTCCACCTGAGGTGCTGGTATCCAATATGGGTGCTGGCTTCTAGTCCCGGTTGCTCCTCTTCCAGTCCAGCTCTCTGCTGTGGCCCAGAAAGTCAGTGGAGGATGGCCCAAGTGCTTGGGCCCTGCACCCGCATGGGAGACCAGGAGAAAGCACCTGGCTCCTGGCTCTGGATCGGCGCAGTGCGCCAGCTGCAGTGTGCCAGCCAGCCGTGGCGACCATTTGGGGGGTGAACCAACGGAAGGAAGACCTTTCTCTGTGTCTTTCTAATTCTGTCAAATAAATAAAAAAAATCATGAATTACTGACCACTGTTGCTTCAGGCCAAACTCTCCTGGTCATTTTCATAAAAATTCTGATTCTATCATGTTATTCATAAATATTTGTTTTCTAAAAATATTATGTATTATGTACACATTATCAATAGAATTATCAATTTGAAAAAAAAAATAGTGATCTTCATGAGGATTGTCTATGTGGAGTACTTGGGATTGTGAGAAATACTAAGTTTGTGCTACATTTCTTTGCCTGTTTACTGATTTTGTCTTTTAAGTATCCAAAACTAGCTTGACTGAGGTCATTCCAGGATAACATGTTTTCTCAAAAAAGTGCTTTTCAGTTCAGTACAAGTTGAGAGTGTCTCATTATATGAGTATGAGGGAATTTTTAAGGCCTCAATTTTCTTTTCTCCTGTATTCAATGTGTATGGTATTTAGAAAGTGACTAAAGAGTTGGCAATTACTGGATGTATGAGATAACGACATGAAGGATGATAATTACCCTGGTGTCTGGGTTGGGGGCTTGCAGGTGTGGTGCTTTTCACTGAGATGGCTTGGAGCAGTGGGAACTGAACCCATTTCCAGGGATGTGGAGATTGAAGTGCCCATGGACTTCCTTTGTAGAGATGTAGTTGGCGGCATGTCTGGAGCTCACGGAGGAACTATTGGCTGGAGATAGGAGTCATCACCCTCAGGTGTGAACAGAATTAGCTAGTGAGACAAGAACCACGGCACCTACGTACCCCTATTAAAAGAAGTGACTCAGCAACAGCCTGATTTAAAAAAGAAGTGGTCAACAGCATCTAGCACCATAAAGAGCTTAAGATCCAGAAAGAACCTGTTGATTTGGTCACTTAGTCATTGGCAGTTGTGGTTAGAGCCAAGGGAGGGAACTGGGGGCAGATGGGACAGAAGCTAGCTGCAGTGGGTGGGGAATGACCGGGTGGTGTAGATGACTCATGGCAGGTGCTTGTTTGTAGAATGAAGGAGAGGGAGAGGGGGGTAGCTGCAAAGTGCTGGGGTTGGTAAATTTTTTCAGTTTTAAATGCGGTAAACACCTGAGGTAGATTTGATGGCTTTTGGCAAGGAGAGCAGACAGGACGCGCTGACCGGTTATGAGGCTGCACCCAGATGTCTGGTGTGGATAGCAGTGGGAGCTATCCCTACTGGCCCACAGCTGGGTTCAGGCAGCATGGAAGGGTCTTACCAGAAAGAATTTCAGATCTTGCCCATGTGGCCAAGCATGGATGGAAGTGAGATCTACCAGATGATTAGTTAGGCAAGTTAGCAAGTCTTTCAAAGCATTTTCCATCTATTCCCCCCCACCCCCACCCCATCCATCCAGCCTCTTCTCTCATCCCCAGTGGCCAGGACAACTTCGCATTCTCTGGCTTTGCTCTCCTGTGGGCACTTCACATCCTGCCCTTCACAGTTGTATTGACTAGCATATTGTTGCCATGTCATCTGCCTTTGAAGATTTGCAGGGGATTCCTTGTCAGCGAACAATACTGGCAGCTTCTCAGGCAGGTGGTTTGCCTGCCAAACCTCCTGTTCCTGATTTCTAGTTGTGGACTAAGGTTGTCCCCTAGTCATGCCATGTACTGCTTAAGTCCCAGATGTCCAATCCACTTTGTCACCCACCCAACCACCACAGCAAATCAACTGGAAACCAAAGAACCTCTGTTGCTATTCCTTAGATTCTACATTCTAGCTACCTCGACACCGTAGAACTCAAAAATACCTGGCTATGGTATCTTGTTCCTGAGAATGACAGCTACAAAACCATTTTTTATTTATTCCCTGGTGGATGTGATCTCCCTCACTAGTCAATGAAATACAAGCTGTCTAGGACTTCCAGAATTCTGTTTTGAGCCCAGCACCAGCCCTGTCCTGGGCTCTAGGAAGAACCAAGACCAACAGAGAGAGAGGTGGATTTCTTCCTTGAATACATGCTAGCAAGCTAGACCACTGTGGTTTGAGAAGTTTGCATTCCATCTGGTGTACTGGTGTAGTACCTTTAATTTTTACTATCCTGTCTGTAAACTCTGCCACACAAACAAATCCAGAGAAGCTTTTTTTTTTTTTTTTTTTTGACAGGCAGAGTGGACAGTGAGAGAGAGAGACAGAGAGAGAAAGGTCTTCCTTTGCCGTTGGTTCACCCTCCAATGGCCGCCGCTGCAGCCGGCGCACCGCGCTGATCCTGGCAGGAGCCAGGAGCCAGGTGCTTTTCCTGGTCTCCCATGGGGTGCAGGGCCCAAGCACCTGGGCCATCCTCCACTGCACTCCCTGGCCATAGCAGAGAGCTGGCCTGGAAGAGGGGCAACCGGGACAGAATCCGGCGCCCCAACCGGGACTAGAACCCGGTGTGCCGGCGCCGCAAGGTGGAGGATTAGCCTATTGAGCCACGGCGCCGGCTCAGAGAAGCTTCTTTAAGCTCTCTGAAAATTAACTCAACAACACCTGTTCTATCCTGCCAATAAACATTGCCCACACCAGACTTTTAGATAGTTCTTGCGGATTTTCTGTACCTCCCTTAATTTCTAGGCCTGCCTGTCTTATCTAGAGCTGTGGAGTCTGGATCCCCTTCACCTCATATCCATCGCAGGAGGGATATACCCCCTTCTAGGCCAGACCCCATCTGCTCCCACTTTGCTGACCTCAGTAATAAAAAAAAATTCCAGACTAAGTCGCAGTCCCAGGGCCCTAATTCTGGTCTGGGGCCCTTGGTAACAAAGAGGCAGACACTAAATTTCCGTTAAGTTGTAGGAATTTATTTTAAATAACCTACAGTTGATTAAAAGGGAATTCATGATAAAAATAGAAGATACTTGAGGAAAGATGTGGGAAATGGACTCTGCACACACGCTAAACTAACAATGCCTCTAAAACTAATGATTATAGCAAAAAATGTCTTCACATTAAAATTCTGCTTTTTATGTTTTTTCCCATTTTTTACACAATTACAAAAGAAAAAAATAAAAGCCCTAAAATCTTGATTATTTTTCCTTTTTTTTGGACCAAATACTCATTTTCCTCTAAATTTACTGACCTGTGGAACTTTTTATACCATAAAATCTTTCAAGTGAAAGACTGGGGTTTAAAAACAAAAAGATGGGACATCTTAAAGGGTACAGAGAATGCTCAGAACAAAGGATGATGGGAAAATGGTTTCAGTCACTGATTATTTCATTATCCTTAGACTCACTCGCCCTTCATCCCTCCCCAACCCAATCTACACGATCTTTAAGATCAAGAAAAAGGTTTAAATATTTTAAAATAATTAAAAAGAAATAAAAATTCACATTTAAAAAGGAACACTCAAGTCAGGAAATATTTTCCCATCATGCTTTTCTGTGAATAGGTGTCTGAACCAAAACACTGCCGATGTCACGACGGCTTCAAGTTTAATGAAAACTGATTCCCATGACAATAGAGAGTGACAACTCTAACAGGTGCGCTGGGTTTTTGTTCTACTTAATTTTAATTCCTGAAACAGGGGAGAGGGAAGGGAGTTTAGGAATTCATTTCTATTAAAATATAGAAGTTATTGCAAAACCCTAACTGTAAAAACGCACCAATATAATCGGACTTCGCATACAGTAGCTAAGAGAATCCAAACATTTCAGTGAAACAGTGAATTTGTCTGGCAGATTGCTGACAAATTCCCATCCACTTGCCCTCTTGAAAATAAAAACAAAATTCAAAACAAATCATACAGCTAGAATTTTGATATCTGAAATATTTTTTAAATAAGTTGTCCATAGGACAACTGGCTCAGCTCTCCCTTATAATATCTCCAGGTTTATCTTTTCGCAAAGATGGTTTGTTAAGACTTGCTGCCTCTCTCCCTCAAGTGTGAGGGCAAGTGAGGCTCACAGTTTTTCCATCTTCCCCAAACCACACTGTTCCTTTTCACAGAACCCTGCCCTTTCAGACTGGCTAAAACTCGTAGTCCTCATCAGCCATGTCGATGGCCCAGGCAAATTTCTCCCGCTGGGTTTTATTGTAAATTTTCTCAATTGGGATGCCCCACTTCTTGCACCTGCAAACAAAGGAGAAGGGGAATTAGTGTGATTCAGAGAGCAATGGCCGAGACTTGAAGTATAGGTTCAGATGTGCCACAGCTAGTAAGTAGTGGAGCTAAAATTTGAACCCAGCATGGCTCTTTACCACTGTACCATAGATACTGCCTCTTAAGAGCTAACTAAACCTCTCCTGTAACATCAAACTAAGCAAAAAGGGTAAAAAATCTGGGTGGAACCTCTGGCCTAGAACAGGTGTGAGTGCAGGCACAGAGAACTTAAGCCTTTGCTATACCTTTTTGTGTAGGTTGTTCAGATCTGTATTCTCATTTCTATACTTTTTCCTGCCATTCTTCCTCAACTTGCAAAGATTACATTGAAAAGTTATGAAAGTGTAGATGGACAAGCTCTTCTATTTTTTCCTTCAGTAAGGGCAAATGATTTCCATTCCTGGAGCCAGCGCTGTGGCACAGTGGGTAAAGTCTCCGCCTGCAGTGCTGCCATCCCATATGGGACCTGGTTCAAGTTCTGGCTGCTCCACTTCTAGTCCAGCTCTCTGTTATGGACTGGGAAAGCATCAGAAGATGGTCCAAGTTCTTGGGCCCCAGCACCCGTGTGGGAGACCCAGAAAAGCTCCAGGCTCCTGGCTTCGGGTCAGCCCAGCCCCAGCTGTTGCAGCCATTTGGGGAATGAACCAGAAGATGGAAGATCTCTTTCTCTGCCTCTCTCTAACTCTTTCAAGGAAATAAATTAATAGTTTCCATTCCTGTCCAAAAATTTCATAAGGATGATAGCCAGCTTAGAAAAATAGAAAATAAATACACTCAAAGTGGGTCTAACAGTATTGACCATCCAAGATGTTCCAATGTTATTTAGACAAGATTTAGCAGCCAGAGCACCAAGTACACGGCAGAAGTTAGAAGTTTCCCCAGAGGACAAGTGTGTTGCTTAGAATGGCATGTGGCAGCCCACAATGCTCTCAGAACCCCCTCCGCCATCTTCAGTCAGCAGAAGAGCAAGACATGCACAATGCTTACCAAGCCACTGTGATCCTAGGGTCCAGATAATTGAGTTTGGAGGTTCCCAAGGCTATTTGTTTATTCTCCTCTCGGTCTGTAGCCTGGACTTCCAGCTTCATCAGCTGCTCCTCCAATCTTTGCACAGCTTTCTTCTTTGACTCTACCACCCTGGAAAAATCAAACAGAGTCATCAAGAACAAGGCCTGGCTCCTGGACAGAAACACACATACACTGCCATTTCAGGGCAGTAAAACCACAAAAGATCCAATCACAGAAAATTCCAGAAGTCCCTAGAGGGGCTAGACCTCTGATTAATAATAAACCCTCCCAACTTTGCACAGTACCAGGTACATACTTCTTGGTCTTAGCATCCTTCATGACCTTGGCATCAGCCTTTGCGCTTTTTAGGTCTCTCCGAGCATCTGCTAGCTGTTCCTTCTTGGCATCAATCTGAGTAGAGAAGAACACAGTAAGGTTAGGAGTGAAGTGAGCCAAAAAGGAAAAAGGGAAGGGCTCCATCACAGAAGATGAAACCTGGAAGCAATCTCCAGCAGGCAGGCTCGCTCTTTTTTTCTCGGTGGTTTGCCAGGTAAAAACACCCAGAGTGGCTTCATGAAAGTACAGAGGAAATACACAGTGACTGCTGAGTTAAGTGGCTGTTTATTATTCATGTATTTTCTCCAGGGAACCTTCAAGAAAAAGGGCTTGATTGAGAACTGATAACCTGGGACCTCATCAGTCCAGAAGCTCAGGAAGAGAGCCTGGTGGGACCAGGATTTTTGGATGCTAATCTTTCAATGACAGAGCATCATAAGAAGGGCTAGAGATGACAGCTGTTATCAAATGGGTCCTGTGCCAATTTCTGGGCTTCACTACAAGGAGGAGCTATTTTTGAAGAAGCTGAGGCATAATCCTTGCAAATAATAAGAGCACTTCACTATTCAGCTTCTACCAGCACTCTGCAACAGAGCTGCCATCTTCTCAAGAAAAAACAATGCACTGAAGAGAATATCCAAGAAGCTAAAAATATGGCAATTAAAAGGTACACAGGAAATAAGCAGCTCGGCCAGTCTATCCCAAATCAATACAAGCATGGCCTGGTTCTGGCACTGTTTTGAAAAGGAGATGAGATGGGAGGGAAGTTATAACTCAAAAGTAAGAGGTATGAAAATATTTAACTTTTGACACTTCTTCCTCAAATCAAATATGGTGGAAAGGAAGAGATAAGAGTTGTTTGAGTCTTTCTTGCTTTTTGGAATCCTTGAAGCATTTCTGGAATTTAAGTTCTTGGTTTTTGTTTAGAAACCACAGCAGGTAATGCCATGAAGCTAGAGTCCAAACCAGTGGCCTCAAACTGCTAGGGACAGGAGAACCCCAGAGCTGCAGTCACCTTGCTGACCTGTGAGGTCAACAGAACCTCCACAGAGAAAATAAATACATGCTTGATTCACACACACTGGCCTACTGCTCAGAGTCTAGAATTGTTTATTAGACACACACACACACAAACACACACAGCTCATGACTAAAAACAGAGGCCATCATTGTGAGAGAATCATTAAATATGTTTTACTATGAATGGCTCGCTTCCAACATCTATGTTGTCCAAAGCCAAGCTGAGGGAATAGATTCTAAATACAAAAGCATCACAGATGCCACAAGCCAGATTTTTCTCAGGCTAGAAATGCAGCAAACCACAATCTTTTAACCATTTATGTGAATGCTAAATTGGCAGGCTGTGTCAAATTCTCTCAAAGCGTCAAAGAATCCATTGATTCACTTGGAGAACAGGGGCGTGTGTTTGCTTTGTGGGCACATAGGACAGGAGTTCCTGGGCTTGGAGGGCTCGTCTGGCAGGCAGCCTGGGCTGCCCAAACAGTGGTTTCAGAATGAGAGCAACAAAAGGCCTCCTCATGCTCCAGGGAGGGTCTCCTGAATTAGGTAAATAGCACTTGAATATTTATGTTTTTATTTTTGGTTTGGAATAACATGAAAAGAATAAACAATACTAGATGACCACCAGCTAATGGAGTGGCAGCAAATGGGTGCTACTAGGATGGACAGTCTATATAAAGTTCCCTGCCCACCAACATGGTTCAAGGATTTTTAGTCACGTATATTCCTTCATCATGGACATGTACAGCCCTTTGGGACAGCCAGATGGCATCTGTAGCATAAATAGGCTGTATCTGTTTTTTGACCCAGATGTACTACTTCTGGATACTTATCTTTGAGAAATAAATAGAAGGAATATACTCTGAGCCTGAAAATGTACAAGTCACATTCCATAAAACCAGTTTTTAAATTTCACAAACTTGGCTCAAAAAAAAACCAAAAAAACACACACTGTAATTTCCTTAACCTCTAGTTGAAATTTAGTATTTCTTCTTAAATATTAATGTGGGCAATGAACTATAATAATATCAGTAGTACCTGTTATTACCACCAATAAATGTCATATTTTCATATCACAACTGTTACAAAAATCCTGAATTAATATTTATATTCATTACTACCTTGAAATTTACAGTACTCAGAACCAAGACTTTACATACATTTAGTAACTGTATTTGATATAATTGGTTTCCTCTGGAACCCTGTGTGTTTATTCTACAGTGAAATATCTGTAAATGCTCACTGTGAGTTAGCAAACTAGGATGGGTTAGTTATGCAGCTATTGCAAAGACAGAAATGCTCATTATCAAATGTTAAGTGCCTAGTGGCTTAAAAGCTCAGTACCAGGCAGAGTTGTAGGGAGGAGAAAGGCACACGGAAGAGGAACAGCATCTCCTTGTTTGCACGTCAGTCTCTCCCTCTAAGGCAGCAACTCTGTCTGGCACACAGCCAGTATTCAACAGATGTTTGATGATGAACTATAAATAAAAATATGATTCATGTAGAACGTGTAACAATAAAAATAGTTGTGCTAGGACTACTGAGAACTTAAATATCATTGTTTCATCATCTTTTCTATTTGAAACAATCTAGTTTGGAAATAGTTGTATTTCTGAGCTGTGGCAAGAACTATGAAAATTCTTTATAACTATTTTCCTCATGCAACAATTAGCAATTAGAGGGTACATCAAAGTTAGCTTTTGAAAACAACACGTGGCCAATGTGGAATTTCTATCCATAGATCAGATTTCCTGAACAACAGGTATCCTGATATTTGGAATCCTGACAGGGATAATAACCATTATAATATTTCCACCTGTTTATTTTTAGCATGGACCTTTCTTTCAGAACAGAACTGGCCTGATAATATTGCATCATAAAAGGATAGACTATTAAAAAAAAAATTCTGATTTGCAGATGGTTTGCCGACAGCAGACAAGGTTCATTCACTTTAATACCCCATATCCAAAATACCTTAGATTGCAAGTTCATCATAGACTTCTCAAAAGTTTTGGGTGGTGCCCTCTGATGGTTACAAAGAATTGCAACAGCTCTATTGGCACGGTTGTAAGAAAGGATCTTTGCTGGGATGTTCTCATCCGCTGTAAAGAAAAGAAGAATGAAGAGTTTATATGTTGGGGCCAGCACTGTGGCACAGTAGGTTAATCCTCTGCCTACAGTGCTGGCATCCCATATGCGTGCCAGTTCTAGTCCCGGCTGCTCCACTTCCAATCCAGCTCTCTGCTATAGCCTGGGAAAGCAATGGAAGATGGCCCAAGTGCTTGGACCCCTGCACTCATGTGGGAGACCCGGAAGAAGCTCCCCAGCTATGGCTGTTGCGGCTATATGGGGAGTGAACCAGTGGATGGAAGACCCTTCTCTCTGTCTCCCCCTCTATCTGTAACTCTATCTCTCAAATAAATAAATAAAATCTTAAAAAAAGAGGGCGGGGGTGGGGGGGGAGGAAAAGGAAAGTCATCCTTAGAATCTGTAAGCCCTCTCTGCCCATGATGATTTCTGTCCTTATACCTTTAAGAATTTATATGCCAAAAGAACATACATAATGTGTCTTCCCCAAGATTTTACCGGTAGTTATTGCACTCAAGACAGAGTCAAAATCTGAGGCAAATGTGTTATGAATGACAGCAAGAACTTTCTATTTAAGTTTAGACTGGATTTTTTTCCCATCATAAGGATTTTGGGTCTTTTGGGTATTATGAAAACTACATCTTTCTTTTTGCCCAAGGTATTTTGTCAGAGATTCTTCATCTGCTTGCCTAATTCCTTACTTCCACACACAAGAAAATGAAGAAAATGTGGAATCTGAACAGAAGAAGTTTGTAAAGATAATGAGACACAGGAAGCTTAGATTTACATTTCTAAGCCACAGGCAGTATATTATTATTATTTAAAACTTACAGATTTCTGGGGCCAGTGCTGTGGTATAGTAGGTAAAGCCAAGCTTGCAGTTCCAGCATTTCATAAGGGTGCCAATTCGAGACCCAGCTGCCCTACTTCCAAACCAGCTCTCTGCTATAGCCTAGGAAAATGGTAGATGTCCCAAGTCTTGGGGCCCCTGCACCCACATGGGAAACCAGGAAGAAACTCCTGGCTTTGGATCAGCACAGCTCTGGCCATTGCGGCCACCTGGGGAATGGACCAGTAGATGGAAGACCTCTCTCTGTGTCTCTGCCTCTCAAATAAATAATTAAATCTTTTTTTAAAAACTTTTACTTAATATAAATTTCCAAAGTACAGCTTATGGATTACAATGGCTCCCCCACCCCAATAACTTCCCTCCCACCCAATAATTAAATCTTAAAAAAGAAATTCAAATTATAGATGTCATCCAAATAAAATTACACTTTAACATATTTATGGAAGGCAGTTGAAATTTAATAGTGACTGGACTCCAAGAAAAAGCCTGTCGGTCCTGCTGGTATTGTCTATGGCTAGTTTTTAGCCTATTATTTTCTCTTGTTGGGGGGGATGAATAAAAAGATAGAAACCTCAGGAAAAGGAGTTGCTCCTGTATTTTCTGGAAAGCACCGACAACTTTACTCCTTCCAATTACTTTCCTTTTAAATATTTATTTATTTGAAAGAGTTACACAGAGAGAGGGAGAGACAGAGATCTTCCATCCACTGATCCACTCCCGCAGGTGGCTGCAACGGCCAGAGTTAGGCCAGGCAGGAGCCAGGAGCTTCTTCCAGGTCTTACAAGTGGATGTTAGGGGCCCAAACTCTTGGGCCATCTTCACTGCTTTTCCCAGGCCATTAGCAGAGAGCTGGACAAGAAGCAGAGCAGCCCGGACATGAACCAGCGGCCATATGGGATGCAAATCGCAGAAGGCAGCTTTACCTGCTATGCCACAATGCTGGCCCTACATCCTCCAATTTAACAACATCACAGCAATGTCTTTACCATGTGAGCTTTTGAATAACAGATAGAAAATGCAGGCATTTTCAGAATAGATGACGTTGAAATAGGAGTGAGGAAATAGCATGGAGTTTATACAATGAAGTTTTACTTCAGGCCTTGTCTGGCCATAAACAATACTTACGAGCTGTGAGTTCTTTTAGCTGCTGTTGTAGCGTGATGGAGGCATTGTATGTACGGAATACCTTGGCTGTTAAGCCCTCCATGAGATCCTGAAGATGCTTATTTAGAATGCCAGTCTGAAAGAGACAAAGCAACAGAGAAGATACTGGGATTTTAGATAAAAGTCATGATGACCCTGCCCCTTCTAGAAAGGCCAAGGAGTCATTTAGGCCAGCATAGTCACTGCCCTGCAAGTAGAAGTTAGGAAAAGAATTCCAGAATGAACACTATGAAGCATTTCAATCTTAAGCAGGTCAATTAAGCAAATTTGGCATTTCCTATTAAAATATCAGTGACAGGTTTTGGGTCGCCAGCACAGGTGAACATCAAGCCAGAAGGCTCTGTAGGAGCCACAGGAAAATGAAAGGCAAGGGTCACCTAACCCCATGCCTCTGGGTTTTAGCAGAGATAATTGCTCCTAGTCAGGGATTCACTGTGTGCCCCAAAAGAGGGAAGAGTATCTAGAGTGCCACAGGACCAGGCAGGCTGAAGAAGGAACCCCAGTCACCACCCAGCAACCCCATTAGGAGCTTGTGAAGTCCATCTGAGACACCCTTCAGCCAAGGTACTTTGTCTACTCACATTGAGTCGGTCAAAAAGATCATCCTCAGGTTGCTTATTCTCCATAAATAACTGTAAGTTCTTAAAAACCTAAAAGAAATGAATTATTATTTTTTAAAAATTGACTTAGGAATAATTTCAAACTTACAAAAAAAGAAAAGGTAAAAAGGAACACCAATATATCCTTTTAACCAGATTCACTGGCCCAGCTTATTCCATGCAGGACATTTGCCTGCTTTTTCCCTGTGTGTGTACTTATGTATATGCATGTGTATATAATATATAAACAAGTATTTTTTTTCCCTGAGTCACCTGTAGGTACTTACATATATTATGTCCCTTTAGCCCTAAATAGTGTGTATTTCCTAAAAATAGAGAACTGTTCCCTTACATCCACACAGTACTGACAGTCTCATGAATTTAAATGATATATAGTATTATCCTCTATCCATATTCCCATTTTGTCAGATGACCTAATGATGTCCTTTACTTCTCCAATGAAGAGTCCAATGTAAAGTCAGCTATTACATTTAACTTTAGGTCTCTTAAGTCTCCTTTAACCTGGAGCACCTCCAAACCAGCAGAACTAATTACTCATTAAACATCTATCCTCTGGGTCTCTGGCTCAAGCCCAATACTTCAGGAAAAATTAGGTTAGCTATGGAGTTTTAGTGCCCTCCTCAGTGATGGATTCAGAGATCTTGGGACTAACAGCTTACCCTTTCACAGTCAGTCATAGAGAGGCTGAGCAAAAACACAAAGCAACAAAGATGAAAAATGACCAGGGAATACCAAGTTGTGGTTGAGTCATGAAAACAACATAGTTTCAATATTACATTAGGTTTGCTGTGAGGGCCAGTTCTCTCTACTATGTTGTTGAATACTGCTAGAGAAGATAGCCTTTTATTCTCAGAAAGTAGCCCAGGGTCAAGGTCAGGCACCAAATAATACCCCTCTCTATCTTTCAAGTCATTTTTGCTAGTTCCCAGCAGAGTGCAGAGTCCACAAAACAGCCCTCCATAAATGCTTACTGAATGGATGTAGAAACAGGCAGGAAGCACAGGCCACATTAACTTACTCTCTTCTCAACAGGGACCTTGTTATAGTATCTGATTGAGTCCTTCCCAAGGAAGTCAAACTCTACCACGTACTCCTGACCATCCAACTCTGGGTGCAGATTGATGTGCTCCACACGAAGTGAGCAGCAACCCACAGTGTCTGCTGTTTCTCCTTCTTCCTTCTCATTGCCTGCTCTCAGAGCAAGCTGTCCAGGAAAGAGAGAGGGGTGGGGGGAGGAAAAAAAATGAGTATGAATACAGAGATAGACACCTCACAGGATCTCTAGGAAACACAGAAGTCTCCTAATTCTCTTTGGGGACAGAGTCAGCAGTCTGCAAGCTGAATTCCTCAATGTTACTTATTTGCATATGAAAGTCACGGGGACATTAAACTTATACTTGGGCTATCTGCTGCTGCTTTCTTAGATGCCTAACAGGAAGCTTTATCAGAAGCAGGGCAGCTGAGATTTGAATCATGTCATGTGGCTCAGGGACATAAAAGACCTAAGCTTCTCTTTTCTCTACTATGTCCTCTGAAATTAGGATCGAGGAAAGGAAGAAAAATATTTTAATAACACAAGGCAGCAAACAAGGCAGTATTTTCTGAGAGATTCAAAAAAGCTAGTGTCCTCATTTTTGCTTAATTTTGAAACAATTCAGAATTTGTAGTGAAATATAAACAGTGCAAAACTGAGGAAATACAGTCTTTCTCTTAAATACTGAAAACCTGTTCTAGCCTCTTGACTACTACTGTTCAAACTATAGTGATATATCTGTGGTATATCTAACCAATTTTATGATTTGTAATCATCTCTTTCTAAAAGAATGAGTGTACAAAATATCAGGATTCACTGTTCATAGTATAGGGAAGCATTTTTTGGTGCAACATTTGATTCAGTTACACACACACATATTTTTGTGTTAGGTTGTGATGCAGAACACATTTTTTTAAAAGATAATAAACATTTCTGAAATTCAAATTCATGCCAATTTTTGCATCAGGCAGACTGAATTTAGACAGCAGAAGACATACTGTGGATGCCTTTCCTATTATCTGTATCTTCCAGACTAGGCTTGATATAAGCAAGACAGTGAGTGTCCAGGTGTCACCTTTCTCTCCAGCACTAGTACATGGCTTGAAGCAAAGCAGACAGTCCACACACCTTTGTTAAGCTCAACACTACTCAATGCATACAGGAAGATGCTTTCACCTTGTCAATGAAGTACAGGGCTACAGCTCTCTGCCGGACTTTCATCTCTTTGGACTTCCAGTCTTCTCGATACTGGTTCCGGATCTTGTCCACACATTTCTTCAGCCGTCGAGCTGTCTCATATTTCTGCCAGTCTTTCTCACCCTGCAAAGATCCAACCCCAAAGGGCAATTGCTTAGAGACAGCAAAATAAAGACAAGGCATGAATATCAAACTTTAGAACTCTAAACCAAAGAACAGGAATTTGAGCTTAAGCAAGGCTGAAAACGTGTAGCACTGAAGTTAAACTATGGAATATTTATCCCAAGGAGAAAGCAAAGTGTCCTGCTTCACAGCTGACAGACCTGCTGGCTCCTGCCTAATCACTAAGAAAGCTTCTGACTTTCATTCTGTAAAATGTTTTCCTCTCTGTAACTCTGCATTTCAAATTCAACACAAAGGGGAAACATACCCATTCCCACATCAGTATCAAATCTGTGACCCAATGGCACTTTTCTGCCAGGACTGAATTCCATTAAATTTAAGACTACCATTCACAGTTTGATGGAGCTGTCAAAGAAGCGAAACAGTCATATTCCAGGAATACTCCTAATTATATTTGCCATTTTCCACATTCCTTGATTAGAATGAGGGGAAATGTTTCTGGAAAAACTTAGCTTTTCGTGCAAGATTTAAAAAATGGATTCTAGGGGCTAGCCACAAGGCACTGTGGCACAGTAGGTTAAGCCTATGATGCTGGCATCTCATATGGGCTCCAGCTTAAGTCCCAGCTGTTCAGCTTCAGATCCAGCTCCTTGCTAATGTGCCTAGGTAAGCAGCAGCAGATGGCCCAAATACATGGGCTCTGGCCACCCATGTGGGAGACCAGGATGGAGTTCTTGGCTCCTAATTTTGGCCTGGCTCAGCCTTTGCTGTTGCAGCCATTTGGAGAGTGGACCAACAGATCAAAGATCCCACCCACCCACCCCCATCTGTGTAACTCTGCCTTTCAAATAAATGAATTTTTTAAAAATGAAAAAGTAAATTCTAAAGTCAATGAATGGTTATTAAATGTATGAAGACTGGATCAAAACAGAAGTGAAAGACCAAAATCTCAGAGAAGACAGAGTATTACATGGCACAATACTGACTGTATGACATGAACACAGGGAAAGAATGTAAGAACCCAACTATCTCTTAATTCCTCCATCCTGCAATGAGATAAGTAGTTGATTTCTACCCCCATATAGCCTGGTTCTTGCCTATGACATGCATACATGGTCCTTAAGGCATAACAACTGAGTGTGGAGGCATGTGGGATACATGGAGCAAAAAAATGTCTTACACTTTTAGATCCTAACAAATGCTCAGGAATTAAAGTTTACACAGGCATGCTATGAAGCCATTAGCATTCTTCCACAACTGTGTGTGTACTACTTATATATATACTTATCTGGCTGTAAAACGAGGTTTAATAACTACCCGCTGTTGTGAGTAGATAATTTAGTAGCTGGTGCAGTCTTATTTCCTAGAGAACTGAAATTTTTTCACTGATTTTTTAAAGTACATGTTGACATTTAAAAGAGTGACTAAGACTGTGTGATACAAATTGTATTCATGTACAAATTGGTAATTAAGCTTCATAACAATTATTCTTAAAACACATACATGCACAGGTAAAACTGGACCAAAAAGGCTCATCTTCAACACTACAGTGCCTAGTTGATGAGTGGCTTCTTTCCCACTATACCAATGCACACAGCCTTTCTCAAAGTTCCCTCGGGTTACATTTGTTCACTGAAATAGAAGGTAGGAGTCAGGAAAACAAGGTTTTGGAAAAAACCTAGGAGTTGGTGTTATGGCATAGTGGGTTTAGCCACTGCCTGTGACACCAATATCCCATATGGGTACCAATTCAAGTCCCAGCTGCTCCACTTCTGATCCAGCTCCCTGCTAATGGGCTGGGAAAGCAGCTGAAGCTGGATCAAGCATTTGGGCCTTTCACCCACATGGGAAACCCAGATGGATGAAGCTCTTGGTGCCTGGCCCCAGCCTTGGCCTCTGTGGCCATGTGGGGAGTGAACCAGCAGACAGAAGATCTCTCTCTCTCCCTCTGTAACTCTCGCCTTTCAAATAAAGTAAATATTTAAAGAGAAAAGGGGAAAAAAAAAAAAAAGAAAAAGCAGTAATTACACAGGATCCCACTATACTAAACTTTTCTTCACAGTTGGATGAGCTCCTAGAAGATCGATCCAAGATTCTCTCAGTGGCTCCCTGGGTTGGGGGTGAGGGCAGAATCCACCTGCTTTAATCTAGCAGGAAAGGGCTTGCCTCCAAGAATGCTTGTTGCTGTTGCTTTCAGAACCCCTGAATAGTGTCCAAAGAATAACAATACACTTGGATAAGCTTTCTCAGTCTACTACAAAACAATATCCATCTAGTTCTTCTAGACATGGTCTCAACAAAACAAGGTATCCACTGTAGTAGGGCTGCCCTTTATTCTGTCCCAGCTTCCTCTATTCAGTCTTCTATTCTGAATAGAAATCTAGCATTAGCTACACATGACCCTCTTTAGGGTGACTTTCTTCAACTCGTGGGCCTACCATATTTTCTCTAATACAGCTGCTTACCCAGTAAGTACAGTGGGTAAGTGGGATCTAAATCTGGATTCAGGATTGCAAAGTGGGATGTGATGAGGCAAGCTAGAAACCTGCTCTCTAACCCTTTCTCAGTGATTTTTAAATGGCTCTTTAATAATCACTTGGCTGGTGACCCTATATGAATTTGCTGCTGTGTACAGCACCAGACACTATCTGGCTTTTCAACATGATTTTAAGATTCATTCATATTGTTGAATATATCAGTAGCTCAATCCTTTTATTAAAAAACAAAAAGAACTGTTTGAGCCATCACCACTGCCCCCCAAAGTCTGTATTAGCAAGAAGCTGAATCAAGTGCCAGAGTCAGGAATTGAAATCTAGGTACTCCATAGTAGAATATGGTTGTCTTAACTGATAGGGCAAACATCCTCTCCAAGTAGTTCACTCCTTTTAACTGCTGGTATGCATGTTATACCTCAATGTGTTTATTCTCCTTGGCTGTTTCCCTAGAGGGGTCAGCACTATGGCATTGTAAGTTGAGCCTTCACATATAGCATCAGCATCCCATATGGGTGCTGGCTGGAATCCCAGCTGCTCCACTTCCTTCCCAGCTCCCTGCTAATGACCTGGGAAGGCAGCAGAAGATGGCTTGGGCCCCTGCACCTGTGAGGGAGACGCAAAAGAAGCTCCTGACTCCTAGTCTTTGGATCAGCCCAGCTCTAGCTATTATGGCCATTTGGGAAGTGAACCAGCAGATGGAGGACCTCTCTATCTCTCCCTCTCTAACTGCCTCTCAAATAAATAAATAAACCTTTAAAAAAAAAGAAAAGAAATATCTAGAACTAGAATTAGTATATCATTAGTATTTCATTGCAGTTTAAATCTTCATCTCACTGATAAATGATATTGAGCACTTTCATATGCTTACTTACTGGTCACTACTATATTTGCCTTTGTAAATTACCTGTTCAAATCTGCTCTTATTGATGTAGATGTCTTTTTATTATAAAATTTCAAGAATTCAGTCCTTTATCAAATACACATTATAAATACTTTCCCCAACATCTATAACTGCTATATCATCTTTAACAATCTCTTTTTTTTTTTTGACCAGCAGAGTGGACAGTGAGAGAGAGAGAGAGACAGAGAGAAAGGTCTTCCTTTTGCCATTGGTTCACCCTCCAATGGCCACCGTGGCTGGCGCACGGGGCTGATCCGAAGGCAGGAGCCAGTTGCTTCTCCTAGTCTCCCATGTGGGTGCAGGGCCCAAGGACTTGGGCCATCCTCCACTGCACTCCCGGGCCACAGCAGAGAGCTGGCCAGGAAGAGGGGCAACAGGGACAGCATCTGGTGCCCCAACCAGGACTAGAATCTGGTGTGCCAGTGCCGCAGGCGGAGGGTTAGCCTATTGAGCCGCGGCGCCGGCCTCTTTTGTTAATCTAAATTTTCAATATATGTCGATTTTACCACTTGCAGCTTTTTAAAAAAATTTTATCTTGGGGCCGGCCCTGTGGTGCAGTGGGTTAAAGCCCTGGCCTGGAGTGCCAGCATCCCATATGGGCACCAGTTCTAGTCCTGGCTGCTCCTTTTCCAATCCAGCTCTCTGCTGTAGCCTGGGGAAGCAGTGGAGGATGGCCCAGGTCCTTGGGCCCCTGCACTCACATGGGAGACCTGGAGGAGGCTCCTGGCTCCTGGCTTTGGATCGGCGCAGCTCCAGCTGTTGGGGCCATCTGGGGAGTGAACCAGGGGATGGAAGACCTCTCTCTGTCTCCACCTCTCTGTAACTCTGCCTTTCAAACAAATAAAATAAATCTTTAAGAAATCTACTCTTAGTTCCTGAAGATATCCTACCATGACAGAATCTGGAGGTTTTTTTTAACCCATGTTTTTTCTTTTTAAAAGATTTATTTATTTGAAAGGCAGAGGAAAAGAGGGGGAAGGGAGGAAGGGAGGGAGAGATATCATCCATCTACTCTTTCACTCTCCAAATGACGCTGGCTGAAGCCAGGTGAACTTCATCCTGGTCTCTCACATGTGCAGCAGGAGCACCCTCGGACTCATCATCTGCTGTTTTCCCAGATGCCATCAGCAGGGATCTGGATTGGAAGCATACTAGCACAGACTCTAACAAATGCTCTGACATGGGATGTCAGTGTTGCAAGCAGGTTAACCTGCTACACCACACACTGCCCGACCTAGAAGCTTTAACGCTTTAGACAGGCTGAGTATTAAAAAAAAAAAAAAAAAAAAGTAATATCTCATTATCTCATCTGTGGAGAAACATGTCCAAAGACCCCCAAGTAGATAATGGAAACTGTAGGCACCCAATACTGGTTTTTGCCTAGACAGTTATCATTTGGGTAACAGTTTGAGTGACCCAAAGGCTCCTGAATTAGCTGGGGACTTGGTCCTCAAAGAGCCAGATCAAGTAGTGGCTATTCCACTTCTGATCTAGCTTCTTGATAACATACCTGAGAAGGCAGCAGATGATAGCCCAAGTACTTAAGCCTCCCACTACCTGTGTGAGAGACCAGGATAGTGTTCCTGGCTCCTGTCTTCAGCCTGGCCCAGACCTGCCTGTTGCAGCCATTTGGAGTGTGAACCAGCAAATGGAAGAGTTCTTTTTCTGTCCCTCACTCTCTGTCATTCTGCCTTTCAAATAAATAAATAAGTAAATAAATAAATGAATAAATAAGACGACAACGAACAAACAACTGTGAATTTCCAAACTAAGTCAAAATAAATTTTCCTTCCTAAGAAACTCTTCTTAGGGATTTTAGCTAAAGTAATGAAAGGCTGACTAAAACACATACATGTCCATAGTAAGGTTTATTAACTAAGCACAGAGATTAACAACAATAAAATAGAACTTTAGGGCCACTATGAAGTAAGTTACTTGAATCAAGTTACCACAACAGTCAGTCTGACAGCCAAGGCAGCTACTCAGCAGTGACTAACGGCAGATAGTGTGTGCAGCATGGATACGCTGAACAAAAGGATGACTCACCTCTTAGGACGTACAGGATAGTAACAACTAAAACTGTAGGAAGCAAGATTGTGCGTGTGTATGAGGGGAAGACACATACTATTGTGTGGTTTTTTTTTGGGGGGGGGTGGAGAGAGAGAGAGAGAGAGAGAGAGAGAGAGAGAGAGAGAGAAGTCTTCCATCTGCTGGTTCACTCCCCAAATGGCCACAACAGCTAGAGCTGGGCCGACCAGGAGCTTCTCCCGGGTCTCCACATGGGTGCAGGGTCCCAAGCACTAGGACCATCTTCTACTGTTTTCTTAGGCCATAGTAGAGAATTAAATCATAAGAGGAGCAGCCAGGACACAAACTGACACCCACATAGGATGCTAGAGCTGCAGGCAGAAGCCTAGGCCACTACACCAAGTGCCAGCCCCTATCATCTTGTCTTCTCAATAAAATTCACCAAAACCAGAGATTCCCAACACTATGAATTTGGCAGTTAATTTTTAAAACTGTAGACTCATATAGGCGCTGGTTCAAGCCCTGGCAGCTCCAATTCCAATCCAGCGCCCCGCTGTTTGTGTGTGGGAAAGCAGCAGAGGATGGTCTGAGCATTGGGCTACTGAACCCATGTGAAGATGCGGAAGAAGCTCCTGGCTCTTGGATATGGCAGCCACTGAGAATGAACCAGTGGTTGGATGATCTCTGTATCTTTCCTTCTCTCTTTAACTCTGCCTTTCACATAAATAAAATAAATCTTTAAAAATAAGTCTGTCTTATTCTGACATTGTAGTCATTAATTTAAAAAAAGATCAGTCCTAAGAATCTCAATTTCACTGATACTTTCCAGATTATGGCAGCAAGTAATGCTTCCAAACTGGCAGAGTGGTGGTTGTACTTATCAGTGAGTAGGTGTAAGCAGCTCTTCCATAAATACATGAACTATCTGAGATCGGAGAGAATTCTTGGTTGAAAATACAGATTTGAAAAGGCTGTCATTTCAATGCTATTTCAGATCCTATGGGCACCAGGTACAGGGTGAGAGACAGACAACGCAAACTCTTACAAGATGTCTGTATAATGGAAACAGTGGGAGGAAATACAGAACAAACAAGAATGAGCATAAAAAGATGGAATGAGTTCAGGATAACCTTCTTTGTATCTGGAATATGTGTTAACTGTGGTTTTCAAAGTCATAATCCTTTCTAGTGACCTATAAGGTCTGCAGCAGTGTAACTTTGGCTCTGAAGGGCACAAGTGCAGGATACAAAGAGATACACTTAAACAAAAAATATTCTAGTAAAAAACAACAAAATGTAATAGAAAATGTCATGTACCCAATGGCAATGAAAACCATGGTCTCTAAGAAATAAAATTTTTAAAGGATCACACTGTATCTTTCCCCTATTAGTCTATAAATTCAAGGCAGTAACAGACTTCTCAACTATTTTCATCAGAACTTGACAAGTTTATCTCAAAAGTAATCAGGGCCTAGAAGAGCCAACACAATCTTGCAGAACAAGCTGGAGGGGCTGGTGTTGTGGCATGGTGGGTAAAGCCACCACCTGCAACGCAGGCATCCCACATAGGTGGAGGTTTGTGTCTTGGCTGCTCACATTTCTGACACAGCTCCTGTTAATGACCTGGGAAAGCAGCAGAAGACCGTCCAAGTGCCTGGGCCCTTGCATCTATGTGGAATACTTGGAAAGTGCTTCTGATTCCTGGCTTTGGCCTGGCTTAGTGATTACTGACCATCTCAACCACCTGGGGAATGAACCAGCTTATGGAAGACATAACTCTTCCAAATAAAGAAATAAAATAAAACAAGCTGAAAGAAACTTGTCCTATTTGTTAGATTTTATAAAGCTAGCTGTTAAGATGGTATGCCACTGATGCAGAAATACACACACTGACAAATTAAAATGAACAGGGGACCTAGAAACAGTCTACTTGTATATAGAATTCTGATATGTTACAAGGGAATAAATAACACAGCTAAATAGTTGTAGAACAACTGGTTGTTCATTTGGAAAATATGTATTAGATCTCAACCTCCTATCGTATGCAAAAACACTTTCTAGTGGATCAGGAACCCAAAAGTAGAGACACTTCTACACTGTATTTGTAGGGGAAGAGAGAAATGATAATGGTGATATAAACCAGTTAAAAAAAAAAGGACTTCAGAGAACAATCCATCTGCTGGTTCATTCCCCAAATGTCTACAACAGCTGGGGCTAGGCTAGGCTAAAGCCAGGAACTTGGAACTCAATCCAGGTTTCCCATATAGTGGCAGGAACTTAAGTACCTGAGCATAAGTCTGCTGCCCTCCAGGATATACATTAGCAGGAAGCTGAAACAGAGGTGGGACTTGAACTCAGGCACTCCAAGATGGAATGCAGGTGTTCCGGCAGTGTGTTATTTTTTAAGATTTATTTGAAAGGCAAGAGTTACAGAGAAAGAGAGACAAGGGGAGGGTAGAGGGAGAGAGAATCTTCTTCCAACAGCTGGTTAAATCCACAAATGGCTGAAACAGCTAGGCTGGACCAGACCTAAGCCAGGAGCCAGGAGATTTTCCAGGTCTCCCATGTAGGTGCAGGGGCTGAAGCACTTGGACCATCTTCTGCTGCTTGCCCAGGCACATTAGCGGAGAGCTGGATTAGAACTGGAGCAGCTAGGACTTGAACCGGTGCTCACATGGGATGCTGGCATCACAGGCAGGAGCTTTATTCACTATGCTAGTCACCCTAAAGCAGTGTTTTAATCACTATCAAATGCCTGCCCTCTGGAATACTTAAAATCTACCTTTAACCTAATTTTCTTTATAAAATTTTTTATCTCTATATGCTAGGAACAATTCCTCATTTAACTTTTACTTTTCTTCTAATACAACTGAATTCTTAACTGATTCACCCACCGCCCTCCAAGTGGGCTAAAATATTGCTTATCCACTTTGTATTCGCATAGCTTTGTACCATTTCAGAAAATATGCGTGTGGTTTTTTTTTTTCTTTTTTTTTTTTTTTAAGATTTATTTGAAAGTCAGAGTTACACAGAGGGCAAAGGAGAGAGAGAGAGAGAGAGGTCTTCCATCCACCGGTTCACTCTCCAACTGGCAGCAACAGATCCGAAGCCAGGAGCCAGGGGCTTCTTCCAGGTCTCTCGCACGGGTCCAGGGGCTCAAGGACTTGGGCCATCTTCTACTGCTTTCCCAGGCCATAGCAGAGAGCTAGATGGGAAGTGGAGCAGCTGGGTCTTGAACCGGCACTCACACAGGATGCCGACACTGCAGGCAGTGGCTTTACCTGCTACGCCACAGTGCTGGACTCAGTAATACATGCTTCTTTAAATGATTTGATTTGGGGCTGGTATTGTGGTGAAGGAGCTTAAGTTGAGCTTTCAACACCAGCATTCCATATGGATACCGGTTCAAGTCTCAGCTGTTCCACTTTTCATCTAGCTCCCTGCTAGTGTGCCTGGGAAGGCAGCAGCAGATTGCCCAAGTCTTTGGGCCCCTGCACCCATGTGGGCAATCTGGATGAAGTTTCAGGATTCTGGCTTCAGCCTGGCCCCAACCACTGCAGCCATTTGGAGAGTGACCCAGGGGATGGAAAATCAATCTCCCTGTCTCTCTAACTCTGTAATTCTGCCTTTTGAATAAATAAGAAAATGTACACTTCAGTTGGGAATTTACATAGTTCTTTGAGCTGTAGCTTTCACCTCTTAACATATGGTAAATACCTATAAGCCAGGATTAAGACAGGGTCTCAGTCTCCTGCATGTAACAGTCACAATCTACACTGGCCTGATTTCTTGCCTGTTTTTTTGTGAAGTCTCTCTCTTTGAGGTTGCTGTTTACATTTCCACAATATGTCAGAGGGCGGAAGTTCAGGGGACTCTCCAGAACAGGGTATAGCTAGAACTGGAGAACATCTAATTTCTCTCAAGAGAATTTATGTTTGTATCAGTAAATAACAATACATTAGTATACATATCAGCTTACGGTATGTGTTCACATACATCATCCTTTTGATCCTGGAACCTACACACAGTTGTTTCTGGATTCAGACCAATGACACGCCCTTCCTTACAGCCAAGAACTGTGAAGAGGAAGACAGCTGTAGAAGCCAATACACGAGGGTACGTACTTGTCAAAGTCTGTGGGAACGGCGTATTATGAAAAAGCTATGCGGCCTGCGCCGCAGTTCACTAGGCTAATCCTCTGCCTGCGGCGCCAGCACCCTGGGTTCTAGTCCCGGTCGGGGCACCGGATTCTGTCCTGGTTGCTCATCTTCCAGTCCAGCTCTCTGCTGTGGCCCGGGAAGGCAGTGGAGGACAGCCCAGGTCCTTGGGCCCTGCACCCACATGGGAAACCAGGAGGAAGCACCTGGCTCTTGGCTTGGATTGGGGCAGCGCACCGGCCACAACATGCTGGCTGTAGTGGCCACTTGGGGAGTGAACCAACGGAAAAAGGAAGACCTTTCTCTGTCTCTCTCTCACTGTCTAACTCTGCCTGTCAAAAATAAATAAATACATAAATAAAATAAAATAAAAAAAAGAAAAAGCCACACATGGCTTTCAAAACATTTGTACACCAAAATAAACTCATCTTTTAATTCCCTTTTCCCATAGATGGTAAGCAATGTGAAGGCAGGAAGTCCACCTGTCTTGTTTATCAATGTAATTACCATCACCACATATTCACCATTGAGTGGCACATATTGTGATTCCCACAGGTATTTATTTATGAATGAAAAAATAAGATTACAGTATGACATAAAAACCAACACATCTTAGGGAAGTCACCAGGTAATGCTAAAAATGCTAACCATGAAAATACTTGTCTTCTTTTTTAGGGAAGGATTTTGTCAAAATGACTCTAGGATGGCAAGTATATCACATTTCAACAAAAAGAGATCACGCAGCTCTTAACTGTCCCCTTACCTTAATCCGTGAACTGGGGTTCAGCATGATGTATTTAATGGAACCTTGGATGTTCTGTGTCCAGGAGACCAGCCAAGTAACTTTGTTATCATGCCGGACCTCTTTCCACTTATGTCCTGGAGGAGGAGAAGGAACCTTGGAATCTCTATGAGAAAGAAACAAAGCAGGAGGACAACGAAATGAGAAGTGAGGGACAATTTCACCTTTCATAATCTGAAGGACAAAACTGAGCATTTCTAATTTTCCTCCTCGCAAGTCAATACCTGAAAAATACTTGCAGACCTGTACAGGAGAAACCTATGTTTTTAAGTATCTATTTCCCAAAGAGTTCTCTGTAATGTGGGAAATATTCCAAACCACCATCAACAAAGGAAGCCTTCCACCTCATATCTGGCCCAAAAGATGAACTATGTGCTCACTTGCTACAATTGATGATGATATCCTCTGGCATGATCCGCCTTTTCAGCATGCCCATCTTGGGATGGTTGCCACGCCCCCGGAAAAGCCCAGGAGGCTCAATCTTGAAGTTGGCAATCCTCTCTCTGTGGTTATCCATAATACAGAAGCCATATTCTTTAAGTACTTTTTCATTCTCCTCTTTGATTTTCTGAAAGACAAGGAAGAACCCAAAAATGATTCAAATTGGCATTCTCTATTCAAGTATTTTTATCTCTTACAAGAAAACAGGTCTAGGTAGAGAAAAATCTAAAAATCACTAAGAAATTGAGCTCAAATAAAGGAAAAACTCCAGTGGAATTTTCATTAAGTGTGTCCAATAAAATCTGCCAAAAGACTGACCTGTAAGGATTGACTTACAGATCCAAAACCAATCCTCTCATGTTTTTAAGATTTATTTTATTTATTTGAAAGGCAGAGTTACGGGAAGGAGGGACAGAGAAAGGTCTTCCAATTGATGGTTCACTCTCCAAATGGCCACAATGGCCATGGCTGGACCAGGCTGAAACCAGGAGCTTCATCTGGGTCTCCTATGTGAGTGCAGGGGCCCAAGCACTTGGGCCATCTTCCACTGCATTAGCAGGGAGCTGAATCAGAAGTGGAGCAGCTGGGACTTGAACTGGCATCCATATGGGATGCTGGCACTGCAGGTGGAAGCTTAACCTTCTATGTCATAGCAATGGGTCCCAATCCTCATACCTTTTAAAAAAAAAAAAAAAAAAACCTGCGGGAGCTTAGGTTTCTTTTGGGTTTTGGGTCTTCCCATGTGGATGATGGGGCTCAAGGACTTGGGGCCATCTTCTACTGCTTTCCCAGGCCATAGCAGAGAGCTAGATGGGAAATGGAGCAGCCAAAACCCAAACTGGCGCCCATATGGCATGCTGGCACTGCAGGCAGTGGCTTTACCAACTACGCCACAGCGCCAGTTCCAATCCTCATATCTTAAAGGATGTTATGAGTTTTATCAGGGTATTTATTTTTAAATGTAAATTGTGATTTATCTGCATTTTATTATTTTTTTTACAATAAGATTTTTTTGAAAGTCAGAATGAGAGAGAGGGGAGAGACAAAAAGATCTTCCATCCACTGGTTCACTCCCTAAATGGCCACAAGTCTGAGCCAGGAGCCTCTTCCAGGTCTCTCAGGTGCAGGTGCAGGGGCCCAAAGACCTGGGCCATTTTCCACGACTTTCCCAGAAGCATTAGCAGGGAGCTCGATCAGAAGCAGAGCAGCTAGGACTCGAACCAGTGCCCCTGTGGGATACCTGCACTGCAGATGGCAGCTTAACCTGCTGTGCCACAGCATCGGCCCCTTGAATTTTATTTGAAAGACAGTAACAGATTTCCTGCCTTCTAGTACACTCCCCAAATGCCCCCAACAGCCAGGGCTGTGTTAGGTTGAAGCAAGGAGCCTATAACTCAATCTGGGTTTCCCATGTGGGTGGCAGGGAGCAAACTACATGAGCCGCTACCTACTGCAGGAATGGAGAAAATCTGGCCCACAAGCCATATAAGGCCTGTGAAATCATTAGTTTTGGCCCTTCCAAGGCAACCATAAGCAAGATTTGAAATTCAATAAAACTACAGCTGGCTAATTTAAGTTGATAATTTTGTGCAGCCCACAAATGATGTTATAAATAGCCAACTGTCCTGTTGCAGAATAAAGGTTCCCCATGCTTGGCCTACTGCTTCCCAGGGTGTGCACTAGCTGGAAGCTGGATCAGAAGTGGAGTAGCTGGGACTGGTGCTTTGGCGTAGTGGATAAAACAGCTGCCTGCAGTGCCAGCATCCCATATGGGCCCCAGTTCAAGTCCCAGCTGCTCCACTTCTGATCCAGCTCTCTGCTATGGCCTGGGAAAGCAGTAGAAGATGGCCCAAGTCTTTAGGCCCCTGCACCCATGTAAGAAACCCGGAAGAAGCTCCTAGCTCCTGGCTTCAGACCAGCACAGCTCCGGCTGTTGAGGCCACCTGGGGAGTGAATCAGTGGATCTAAGACTTCTCCCACTGCCTCTCTGTGTAAATCTGCCTTTCAAATAAACAAATAAATAAAATTAAAAAAAAAAAAAAAAAAAAAAAAGTAGAATAGCCAGGACTCCAACCAGCCACTCACTCCATGAGATACAAGCATCGCAGATATCAACAACTACTGTGCCAAACACCTGCCCTCTATCTAGGTAATCTTGCATCTCACTTTAAATAAGATAAAATGATGAGTTATAAATAAAAGTCTAAATAATAGTCTAAATAATATAAAGTCCTTTAAAAAATTCAAAACATAAAGCTTTTAAGTGCAAAGAATTTGTTGAAATCTTTAACTCCTACATCTGATTAGGAAAAATGAAATTCTTTCCTAGAGTCCTCAAGATTAGGGGCTGGTAGAAGCCAGCATTATGGCACAGCAGGTTAAAATGCCAGCTACTCCACATCTGATCCAGCTAATGAGTCTGGGAAAGCAGTGAAAGATGCTCCAAATATTAAATGCCTTGGTTTCTGTCACCCATGTGGGGAGACCATATGGAGTTCTTGGATCCTGGCTTCTACCTGGCCCAGCTCCAGGGGTTGCAGTCATTTGGAGAGTGAACCACTAAATGGAAGATCTCTCTCTCTGCAACTCTGCCTTTCAAATAAATAAAATAAATCATTCAAGGGAAAAAAAAAAAAAAAAGACCAAGGGCTAGCAAATTTCTTTCTTTCTTTTAAAGATTTATTTATTTGGGAGGCAGTATTACAGAGAGGTCTTCATTTGCTGGTTCACTCCCCAAATGGCTGCAATGGAGGGAGCTGGGCTATCTGCAGCCAGGAGCTTCTTCCAGGTCTCCCACATGAATGCAAGGGCCCAAGCACTAGGGCCATCCTCCACTGATTTCTAGGCTATCAGCAGGCAGCTAGTTTGGAAGTGGAGCAGCCAGGACTCAAACCTGTGCCCATATGGGATGCTAGCACTGCAAGCAGAGGATTAACCTACTAAGCCATAGTGCTGGCCCCAGGAAATTTTTCTAGACAGAAAATATTTTAGGTTTGAGGGCTACAACACATTTTCTATTCCAACTACTGATCTCTATCATCTACCATCTACTTCTACTGTATAAGTAGTCAGATAACATTTAAACAATCAGGTATGCACATTTTCTCATAAAACTTATTTACAAAAACAAGCAGCCTATAGAACAAAAAGACGTCAGTTTGATGTAATATTTAAAGATCCTCCAGCATTGAGGATGACCAAGGCCGAAGGCAGAGATGAACAAATGTGGCTAGATTCCAGATTAAAACACAAAGAACAGGGAGGTACATGGCCAATATCATCTCATCTACTTTAAACCCATAACACCCAATAGCCTTGGATGAAAAGGTCTGCCCATCCTTAAAAACTATACTAGTGGAGTTACTGATTTTTAGGTCAGTGGAACACCAAGGTTCTTATTTTTTGCTACTGAACAAAACGTTTATTCATAATTTTCAGTCTAAGCAAAACCTTAAGAAAAGTTAATTTTACTAGGTTGTGTTCCAAATCTTCAATATAGAATAATATAAAATTATTGAAGTCAAGATTGTATCACAGAACCAAGAAGAAAATTAGACAAACTAACAGTCACTATCACTATTCTAAAATTCTCTACAGATTTGATAAAGTCTGTAATACCTGTTTCTCTTCCTTGCTCAGCTGTTTTCGAGCTTCTGATTGGGCTTTGAAATATTGGCTCATGTGCGTAAAATCACATTTGCTTAGGTTGGTGATAGTATTCTTCTCTTCATTAGTCATTTCCTAGTCAAAAGAAAAGGAGAGAGAAAATAAGAATATAAATATACTAGTAAGTTAGCAAGTTTCTTTGCCATTTACAGCAAAGCTCCATTTTTTCTGTCAAAGCTGTCTAAAGAGTTAGCCGATCAATATTAGTGAACTTTGGAAAAAATCTATAATTTTACATTCTATGATAAAACGTGTATTTAATATAAAAATGGTTTAAAGGATTTATGAATAACATTAAACTATTATATATAGTGTACTGGACTGACTGGCATATTACCACAAATGCCCACACATATCAATAACAGTCTGAGAAACATGAATATGGATCAACTGTTTCTCTTAGAGGTATCACTCCTAGAATGTCCACTTATGAAACTTAAATTTCTGAAGATAAGCTTTAGTTCAGTCTGGCTACACCATCCAAATTGAGACCAGTGAAGTTTTTGAAAGCATCGAGGCAGACACAGAATATGTGGTTCCAGGCCGGCGCCGGGGCTCAATAGGCTAATCCTCCACCTAGCGGCACCAGCACACCGGGTTCTAGTCCTGATCGGGGCACCGGATTCTTTCCCGGTTGCCCCTCTTCCAGGCCAGCTCTCTGCTGTGGCCCGGGAAGGCAGTGGAGGATGGCCCAAGTGCTTGGGCCCTGCACCCTATGGGAGACCAGGAGAAGTACCTGGCTCCTGCCTTCGGATCAGCACGGTGCACCGGCCGCAGCGCGCCAGCCATGGCAGCCATTGGAGGGTGAACCAACGGCAAAAGGAAGACCTTTCTCTCTCTCTCACTAGCCACTCTGCCGGTCAAAAAAAGGAATGTGTGGTTCCAAAAGCAGAGAGGATTTAACACAAATGAGCAAGACTCCAGATAGAATGAGACGTCATTAACATTTCTACACAACAGTAAGTAGACAGAAGGTGGTCTTACAGAGACATTCCTCTGCTAAACTAAAGACAAGGTTTCATTTTTGGCCCAATCTGCAAGGTCTACACCTGTAGTCAAGTGAGGGCTGACAGAGGGAAAAAAATACATATATTCTTGCTAGATAAAAAAAGACATTTAAAAAATAATTAATAATAAAATTCATAATTCAAATTTTATTAGATATTAGATATATTTTATTAGATATTAGATATTATAGTTTATTGCTTAGTACTTGATCAACATTTTTAGGACTCTAGAATATTAAAATAAGACCTACAATACCTTTCTCCAGTCTTTAAAGAAATTTTTTCTAAATATTTCATTAGTAGTATATTCATGGTCGAGCATTTTTGCAAAGAACGTAGCTACTTCTTCTGCTTTGGGGCTCAGCTTCACGACTTTACCTGGAAAGAAAAGTGGTTCCAAAAAGTGTTCAAAGTATGAATACTGAGCACTGGAGACTTGTTTTTGTTTTGTTGTTTTTAAGTAATGGTTCACCTTCTCAGGGTATAGTAACACTAATGTACCAATTTATATCTACTTGTATAAATTATCCTTCCCTTCAACAAATAGTTACCTGTGTCATTCTCTGCCACTTAATTGTTGCCAGGTACCTGCTCAGTACAGGGTTGACCTAGGGGAAGGCCCAGCTACTCTTCCATTTGCTTTCAGCAAGCAAGGTCCTTTATACCTCTTCAATGGTTTTTAAAAATCAAATCCTCAAAGAGACTCCTGCCACTTCTAAGCTAAGTAGCCTTTGTTCAAGAAGGGAAGGAAGAAATAAAGCAGGGAGTGGTAGGAAGAAAGGAATTGTGGAGAAAATAGGCATCTTTCTTCTTCAAACTTAGGTGGGTAGAATATGAATTTAAATATGCATAGCAGGAAAGCCCAGACTTCCCATATAAAAAGCTAAAATAAACTCTTCATTTAGAACCTTGCCACTCTGTGGTTCCCAGATCAGCAGCAGTATCACTATCACATGAGACTTTCTTAGAAATATAGAATCTTGGGGCCAGTGCTGTGGCTTAGTGGGTAGAACTGCCGCCAGCATCCCATATGGGCGCCGGTTTGAGTGCCGGCTGCCCTACTTTTGATCCAGCTTTCTCCTATGAACTGGAA
Organism: Oryctolagus cuniculus; assembly: GCF_051225735.1. Taxonomy (NCBI): domain Eukaryota; kingdom Metazoa; phylum Chordata; class Mammalia; order Lagomorpha; family Leporidae; genus Oryctolagus; species Oryctolagus cuniculus. The sequence continues at coordinate 17,892,912 of NC_142877.1, forward strand.
AGGCAGTGGAAGATGACCCAAGTCCTTGGGCCCCTGCACCTGCTTGGGAGACCTGTAGGAAGCTCCTGGCTTCGGACTGGTGCAACACCAGTCATCGCAGCCAACTAGGGAGTGAACCAGTGGACAGAAGACATCTCACTGCCTCTCCTCTCTCTGTGTAAAAAAAAAGAAGAAGAAATATACTTGGGCTCCATTGTATATCTACTGAATCAGAAACTGCATTTTAATGATATACAGCAGAGTTTGCAAAGCAGTGCTCTGGCGTACAGGTACTATGAGGCTACCTCTTTGAGTAAACGGGATTCATCCACAGCAACAGATATTCCTGGGAATATCCAAGTGTCTCTATAAAAAGCTGTTCTAAAGGAATCTTAATATTTCACAGTGAAAGCTGCTGTCAGGAAAACATGAATGGACATATGGGTTTTATATACCTTAATCAGTTAATAAAGCAATAAAAGAAAACTTGAAGAGTTTAATATGCTTTTCAAATGGAGTACTGTAATAGTACTCCTAGTACTATTAATTTCCAGTTTCTCTTGAAAATCCAATTTTACATCACCATCTGGAACTAATCCAGTCATAATAGCATTTGGTTAAACTTTCAGTTAAAATATAATTCTAGTATCTTATTATTACACAGGTATTAATAATTCACCAATGGTTTCCACATTCATTATAAAAAACTAACCAGAAATCCATCATTTAAAAATTCAGAAGACATCTCATGTAGTGATACCTAGGAAGTCATCATCCCTGATTATATGAATATAGGGAATTGTAGCACAAAATTGAAGTGTGGCATTAAGACAAAACCTGCCTAGAAGCCCTAACGTAAGAGGCCAACAGGTGGCATAGTTTTCTCTGCTCAACCTTGAATCTTCTGATTTGGAAGAATGAAAGAAGACACTTTGGGGAGGAAATGCTGACTTCCCAAGTCAGGTCTGAACCACAGCTGGCAGTAAAACTGTACAATGCTTTCAATATAAAGGAAAGCATTAAGAATCAAATAAATTAAATAAAAGCAGAAAAACAACTGTTTTCTGGTCTATTTGGTATGAACTAAATATTAACAATATTTGAAAAAATTTGAGATTTTTTCCTAATAGAGGAACTGTGATGACTCCTGTTTTAGATGATCTGTCAAAGATGAAATGGCAATTCCCTGCAACACAGCAGTAGTAGGATGATGGGAAGGTTCCTGGCAATGTTCCTGGCAATGGTAGCATTTTGTGGAAAAGGAAACTGCTGAGTCAAAGCTGTAAACTTGTCCTTAGCAATTCACGGCTTCAGTCAGTCCTTGCCCCACCTCCCTGGCAAGCTTCGGAGTCTGAGAATTCTGCTCCCCAGAGAGTAAGCAGGACTTACAATTTGAGTTAAGACTATTAAGTCAAAGGCGTCTTTTTGACTTACTGAACAGTGGGGGTTTATATAGTCAAGGAAAGGAATTTCCAGAGGGAAGACAAAGCAAGAAAATGCCAGGCCTGGAACTGGCGCACCTATAATGGAGAGTTAGACAAAAACAGGAAAGAGACAATAGTGGTCAGTAGACTGGTCCAGGCCTTGGCTTTCTATCTTGAGAAGAAAATCTCAAGATTAGGAATGTAGCTTTCTCTCTAATCTCTTTGAACCTCAAAGTGAGGCTTTACCTATTGAGTTTTCTAAAGCTCTTGGTGACCACAGACTAGGGCAAGAGAACAGAGAACAAATTTTCTTCCAGGTCCTAGGCCCTTTCTCTTCATCAGGAGTTTTAGTTTCAAGTCATATTTAAGAGTTTCTAGGAACGACTCAGTATGAGGGCTGGAAAAAACAATCAAAAACACTAAAACTCTGTCCTGTGTACTCTGGTCAACACAGGTCAAGCATCTTCCACTGAGACAATGGGATTCTGCTAGGGTGCAAGTCATTAACACTATCCATTAGGGGAGAAGGGTTATCTAGGTGTCATTGGCATATTCAATGAATACATAGTTTTAAAAAACAATTTCCAGTTTACCAAAGATTGACACTTCTCCCCTGCAGACTCAGTTCTTTAGAATAAATTATTACCTAGACCTGTAATTATCTGTGGCCCTGTAGTCACTGCGAGTGGGCAGGGAGATGCACCAAAATTCACTAAGTGTTTGCCACTGATGCTTTTTAGCAGTTAAGCTGCCCAATGTTTCGTCAAAGTTTGCTTGGTCAGGAGACCAATCATACTCCACACCTATTAAATGGGCCCAGGGCAACCGTGGTGACCTTAGGCACATAAGGGTTTGACTAACAACTTTCTAGCTATTTCTGGAAAGAACTCTTTGAATGATGAAAATCAACTAAGCATTACCAACTATGTGCTAGATTATCAAAAGAAGAGTGTGTCAAAAGCTATACTCAAATCTGAAACTGAAAAACAGAAACATTGATAGTTAATGGCAATTCTAAGGGATCTAAAAGACACAGGCAAGACATTTCTTAAGAGCACCTCATCAGACCTCTGCATGTTTATCAAAGGCACACTGTTGCAGAATGTAAAATGAGTAATAGATGTCTACTGGCCCTATTTGGAGGCTGATGGCATACCACTAATCCTCAACCAAACACTAGTACTATTTCTAGTGATAAATAACTTTCTGACTTGTATTATCATCAGTAAATAAAATACTACTATTCAAGGGAAGGTTTTTCTAGTAACTTCTCCACCAAAGACTAGCTCACTAGAAATGAAGTTCAGATAAAAGTCTTCAGCTTACAGACCACGTGCTGTGAGCCACGTAGATAGACCAATTTTTGGAGTATGAATTTTTCTCGTGGCACTTTTCAGTTCCAAGTGGCCTTTTAAGAAGTAGTAACACATGTTGGATTTTCCCCCAAACCACACAAAAAAACAATGAGAAGAGAAAAAAAAAAAAGAGTATCCAGCACTGAATCTTTCCTTATTTTCTATCAGGAAATAGAAGCAGACTCTTGGTTAACAATCAGTAACTCACCATCATAGTAAAACTTGACACTCTCTGGAAGAGGCTCATATGGTGGAGCAAATACAGGACCTTTATGTTCTAGGAATTTCCATTTAATGCCTTCAGGATAACGTTCTTCTTCCCACCTTTCAAAGACAAGGCACAACCTCATTTAGTGATCACTTTCCCTAACACAGAGATCATTGCCTATTAGATGCCACTAATTATTTGCTCAAAAGATTGGTGATCTGGAATGACACCTCCACAACCAAGGCCTATATTGAAATAACCAGTATCGGGGGCTGCCTGCAGTGTTGGCATCCTATATGGGCCATGCTTTGAGTCCTGGCTGTTCCACTTCCAATCCCAGTTCCCAGGGGCCTGGCAAAGCAGCAGAGGATGGCCCAAGTGCTTGGGCTCCTGTACTCATATGGGACACCCAGAAGCAGCTCCTGGCTCCTGGCTTCAGATCAGCCCAGCTCTGGCTACTGCAGCCATTTAGGGAGTGAACCAGTGGATGGAAGATCTCACTGTTAACTGACAAATAAACAAATGGCTAAGACAATAAATTAAAAAAAATACAACAGTGTCTTTCACTTTGAAAAAGCCAATACTCACAAGTAACATGGAATGTTCAAGTAAACAGAGGAAAAATACATTTAACAGTTTACAGATATTGAGATAAATCTTTACTCAAGAAACTCAGCTACAAGTGGAGGATACAGAAACGGAAACAGCTGTATTACCACAAAGACGTTAACAATATACTACAATGTTATAAACGACGGAGGTATTACTGATATGTATGAAAAGGTCTCCGGAGATTGGAAATGCCATGTGAAAAGATACAGGGGAGGGCTGGCACCGTGGCTCACTTGGTTAATCCTCCACCTACAGTGCCGGCATCTCATATGGACACTGGGTTCTAATCTCGGTTGCTCCTCTTCTAGTCCAGCTCTCTTCTGTGGCCTGGGAAGGCAGTGGAGGATGGCCCAAGTGCTTGGGCCCCTGCACCCGCATGGGAGACCAGGAAGAAGCACCTGGCTCCTGGCTTCAGATTGGTAAAGCGCCGGCTGTGGCAGCCATTTGGGGGTGAACCAACGGAAGGAAGACCTTTCTCTGTCTCTCTCTGTCAAAAAAAAAAAAAAAAAGTACAGGAGAAAATAACCCTATGAGCAAGTGTATTACCAAAGTAAGACCAGAATAGTCCATCGGGGCAAAATGAGTTCAGAGAATTACGGGTTATCTTGAACTAGTAGACACTGATAAGTGTTATCTAGGGACCCACACTGTGACATAGAGAGTAAAGCTGCCGCCTGTGCTGCCATTATCCCATATGTGCCTGGGAAAGCAGCAGAGCATGGCCAAGTACTAAGGCCCCTGCACTCACATGGAAGACCCATAAAAAGCTCCTGGCTTCTGAATAGCGCAGCTCCAGCCATTTGTACAGCCATTTGTGGAGTGAACCAGCAGAAAGATCACATGCGGGCTCGCTCTCTCTGTAACTCTGCCTTTCAATAAACAATTTTTTTGAAGTGGTATCTAAAACTCGGTGGCAACAACATGTAGAAAAATTTATAGTTTTTTTTTTTTTTTTTTTTTTGACAGGCAGAGTGGACAGTGAGAGAGAGAGAGAAAGGTCTTCCTTTTTTGCCGTTGGTTCACCCTCCAATGGCCGCCGCGGCCAGTGTGCTGTGGCCAGTGCACCGCACTGATCCGATGGCAGGAGCCAGGTACTTATCCTGGTCTCCCTTGGGGTGCAGGGCCCAAGGACTCGGGCCATCCTCCACTGCACTCCCTGGCCACAGCAGAGAGCTGGCCTGGAAGAGGGGCAACCGGGACAGAATCCGGCGCCCCGACCGGGACTAGAACCCCGTGTGCCGGCGCCGCAAGGCGGAGGATTAGCCTAGTGAGCCGTGGCGCCAGCCGAAAACTTTATAGTTTTAAAAATGACTTAAATACATGGGAAAATATTAATACAATAAGCACAACATAGCAACCACCTACAGTTAAAAAAAGTTTACTATTTTGCAAAATTTCTGGTTTTGGCTGAACCACTTCAAAATTAATTACAGATCTGACACTAAATATTTCAGCAAGCTCTCTGTAAGGCAAGTGTTGGGCATATGGTTAAGACGCTACTTGGAACACTGACATCACAGATTAGAGTGCCTGGGTTCAAGTCCTGGCTCTGCTTCTTATTTAAGCTTCCTGCTAATGGGGCAGCAGGTGATTACCCAAGTATTTAGGTCCCTGCCACAATGTGGAAAACCTGGAGTGAACATCAGGCTTTTAAAATTTTTGCCTGGACAAGTCCCAGCTGTTGGAGGTATCTGAGAAGTGAACCAGTGACTATAATATCTCTGTCTCTGGCTCTCTGCCTTTCAAGTAAGTTTTTAAAACTTTTTAAAGTATCACAGTACCTGGGTTCACTGGCTCTGCTCTCCATTTCCGCTTTCTGCTAATGTGCACCCTGGAAGGCAGCAGGTGATGGCTTGGATTTATGGGTTCTTGTCACCCATATGGGACACTTGTTTCTAGTTCCTGACTTCAGCCCTGTTTATTGCAGGCATTTGGAGAGAAAGCCAGGAGACAGGAGGTTGCTATCTCTCTCGCTCTCAAATAAATATAGTTATTTTTTCCATATAACTATAATACTATTATCATATCTAACAAAAATAATTTCCTAGTATTATTCTAGTATTTAATATTTTAATACTTCCATCAGACCCTGCGAGGAAGTAAGAATGGCCCAAGCGGTCAGGTTCCTGCCACCCACATCGGAGACCCAGATTGTTGATATAAGCCACTGCAAGAATTTGAGGAAGTAACTTAGCAGATGGGAACATGCCCACTCTCTCGCTACTTGCCTCTCAAACTAAGTTAAAAAAACTTCCCAATCATATCTAAAAAGCATTTTATAGACCAAAATTCAATTAAGGATCACATATTGCAAATGGTGGATATTTCTCAAAGGCTGTTTTTCTCTGGAAAATAACCTCTCCAATTTTCAAAGTACAGAAACATCAAATAAAAATCACATATCAGGGCCATCACAGTGGTGTAATAAGTTAAGCCTCTGCCTGCAGTGCCAGCATCCCATATGGGTGCCAGTTGAAGTCCCAGCTGCTCTATTTCCAATCCAGCGCCCTACTAATGGCCTGGGTAAACAGTGGAAGATGGCCCAATAGCTTGGGCCCCCGCATCCACATGGGAGACCCGGAAGAAGCTCCTGGTTGTTGGCCTGGCCTTTGTAGCCCTTTGGGTAGTGAATAAGCAGATAGAAGACTCCTCTGTCTCCTCTCCCTTTCTCTCTTTACCTCTGCCTCTAAAATAAATCTATAAAACCAAAAAAGCACATACATCAAATTGCATTATAATGGTATTACTATAATACCAAAGTGAATACATATGGTTAAGAGATCTTTGACGAAATTGCTTACAACTTGGGGTCGTCGCTGTAGCGCAGGAATTAAGGCCCTGCCCTCAAGTGCTGGCATTTCATACGCTCCACTTCCAATCCAGCCAGGAAAAGCAGTAGAAGATGGCCCAAGTCTTTGGGTCCCTGCACCCACATGGGAGACCCAGAAGAAGCTCCTGGCTCTTGACTTCGGACTGGCTCAGCTCCGACATTTGCAGCCATTTAGGGAGTGAACTGGTGGATGGAAGACCTCTCTCTCTGTTTCTACCTCTCTGAACTCTTCCAAATAAACAAAAAAATAAATCTTTAAAAAAAAAAAAAAGACTGCTTATAATTATTTAACAGGGAAAGAACAGTAATGGAGTTGGCAGAAGAATGAAATTGGGCCCTTACCATACATAACGTATAAAAATTAACTCAAAATAGAGCAAAGAGCTAAAATTACAAAACTCTTACAAATAGCACAAGGCAAAAACTTAATGAAATTGGATTTGGCAATGATTTCCTGCATACTATCAAAAGCACAGGCAACAGAAAAATAAGACTGCATCAAAATTAAAACCTCCTATGCATCAAAGGACACATTTAAATGAGTGAAAGAGAATGGCAGAAAATTTGTGAATCGTATATCTGATAAGAATTATCTAGTATGTATAAAATTTTTTTTAAGAAAAGCTCCTACAACTTAACAATAACAACCAATTTAAAAACGAGCTAAGATGGACCAGTGCTGTGGTGTAGTAGGTGACGTCACTGCTGGTGATGCTGGCATCCCAAATCGTGTGCCAGTTCAAGTCTTGGCTGCTCCAAATACATCCACTGACTGGATGTGCCTGGGAAGCAGCAGTACCAGCTCGAGCTACTGAGGTCATTCAGGAACAAACCAGCAGATGGAAGATTCTCTCTCTCTGTAAACTCTGCCTTTCAAATCTATAAATAAATCCTTAAAAAGGGGGGAAGGGGCAAGAAACTGAATGTATTACTCTAAAGAAAATATTCAAAATGATTAATAACTACCTAGACAGATGCTCACATTACTCATTATGAAATGCAAATCAAAAGCCACAATGAGATGCAACTACACTCATCAGAATGGCAGTTAAACAGAAGTAGTATTGGGGAAGAAGAGAAGAAATTAGAACCTTTCATACATTCCTCATGATGGGAGTTTAAAATGACATAATTGTGGGAAACAATATGGTGGTTCCTAAAAAAGTTAAACAGCATCCCTGAAAATTCTATTCCTAGGTATTTATACAGAAGAATCGAAAAGTTTTTCAAACAAATACCATTTGTATATGGATGTTCATAACAATACTTTAACAGCCAAAAGGTATGAATGATTCAAGTATCCATCAACAGAGGAATGGATAAAGAAAATGCAATATACAAAGCAGTATTATTCAACCTTAGAAAAGAAGGAAATTCGGACACATGCTACAACCTGCATAAACCTTGAGGATATTTTGCTAAGTGAAATAAAGCAGTCAAAAAAGAACAAATATGGTATAGTCCCACTTATATAAGGTACTTAGACTCTCAAACTCATGAGACAGAAAGTAGAATGGCAGTTTACCAGAGGCTGGAGAAAGAACAGAATAGAGTTATTGTCTAAAGGGTAGAACTTTTAGTTCCCCCAAGATGAAGGGAGTTGTGGGGGTGGATGGTAATGATCATCATGGGTACACGATACCACTACACTTTGAAATGGTTAAGATGGGGGCTGGCATTGTGGCACAGTGGGTTAAGTCTCAGATTATGATGTCAGCATTTCATATGGAGTGCTGGTTAGCTCCTGTCTGCTCACTGCTTCTGACCCAGCTTCCTACTAACATGCCTGCAGATGATGGCCCAAGTGCTTTGAGGCCCTGCAAACCATGTGAGAGACCTGGATGGATTTCCTGGCTCCTGGTGTCAGCTTGGCCTAGTCCTGGCTTGTGGTTATGTGGGGAGTGAGCCAACAGATGCAAGTGTGCTCAAGTGCTCACTCTCTCTCCCCTCCAATCACTCTGGTTTCAAAGACAAATCTTTTTAAATGGCTAAGATGGTAAAATTAAAAAAAAAAAAAAAGATTTATTTATTTATTTGAAAGAGTTACAGGGAGGAAGGGAGGGAGGGTGCGAGGAAGAGAAAGAAAGGAGGGGGAGGAGGGAGGAAGGAAGAAGCTTGATCTTCCATCTTCAGGTTCACTCCCCAGATGGCTGCCAACAGCTAGTGTTGGGCCAGGCTGAAGTCAGGAGCTAGGAGTGTCTTCCAGGTCTCCCACATGCCTGTCAAGGACCCAAACACTTGGGTCATCTTCTGCTCTTTTCCCAGGCCATTAGCAGGAGCTGGATCAGAAGTGGAGAATCTAGGACTCAGGTACCCATTTAGGATGTTGGAGTGGCAGGTGGCAGCTTAACATGCTATATACCACAACAACAGGCCCAAGATGGTAAATTTTATGTAGTATGTATTTTGCCACAATTAAAATAATTTTTAAAGTCAAGATTTAATAAAATCTTAGACCTATAAGGAGCTATCAAAGATCTTTTTTTCATACAATTTTTTTAAAGATTTATTTATTTGAAAGTAAGAGAGAGGCAGAGGCAAGGATAGAGGGAGAAAGAGAGAGAGAGAGAATGTCTTCCATCCGCTGCTCCACTCAAAATGGCAGCAATGGCAGAAGCTGCGCCAATCCGAGGCCAGGAGCTTCCTCCAGTTCTCCCATGTGGGTACAGAGTACCAAGGACTTCGGTCATCTTCCACTACTTTCCCGGGCCATAGCAGAGAGCTGGATTGCAAGCAGAGCAGCCAGGACTTGAACCAGTGCCCATATGAGATGCCAGCACTGCAGGTGGTGGCTTTACCCACCACGCCACAGCGCTGGCCCCTCAAAGATTTATAATCAACCTGCTACTTCACAGATAGGAAATTGGCAGGATCTCAACTACTGGTTAATATGAGAGTACTCCAAAATTTTGAAATCCTTGTGTGTGTAGGACAGCCTAGATGCAGGGATCCACCAAACCTCAAAGCCTCTTATTCTCCAAATCAGAAAAATACCTATGTATGTATACTTGTGAGGCGATTCTAAGGAGCCTATTTATAGCAATCATAAAGTAACTATTGATGCAAAATGCCTCATTTTCCTTTATCCTGGGACTTGGCACCATTCTTCTCATCAACTCCACAGTGTTTTTAAATTAAAAACTCCAGGCCGGCGCTGTGGCTCACTAGGCTAATCCTCCGTCTTGTGGCGCCGGCACACTGGGTTCTAGTCCCGGTCGGGGTGCCAGATTCTGTCCCGGTTGCCCCTCTTCCAGGCCAGCTCTCTGCTGTGGCCCGGGAGTGCAGTGGAGAATGGCCCAAGTGCTTGGGCCCTGCACCCCATGGGAGACCAGGAGAAGTACCTGGCTCCTGCCATCGGATCAGCGCGGTGTGGCGGCCATTGGAGGGTGAACCAATGGCAAAGGAAGACATTTTTCCCTGTCTCTCTCTCACTGTCCACTCTGCCTGCCAAAATAAATAAAAAATAAAATAAAAACTCCAAACTGATTTCACAATTCAACATGTTTATCTTGAGGACCTACAGCAACCTCTTTACAATTTAAGCAAATTTATCACTTGACACCAAACCTCAGTTTCAACAGAAAGAACATATTCTCCAATAACGTCAGCTTACCATAAAGTTGCCAAGACTGACGTAACAACTATTACACTACATGAATAAAAGCACAGTGTTGGCCTTTTAGGAATGCCATTAGTACTATCATTTCCCAAGAAAACCTAGAAAAGCATGTACTGAGGCAGGTATATGGCTCAGCAGATTAAGACAAAGATGCCCATATTCCATACTGGAATCCTAGTTCAAATCTCAACTTCTTTTTTTATTTTTTTAAAGATTTTTATTTATTTATTTGACAGAGTTATAGACAGTGAGAGAGAGAGAGAGAGAGAGAGAGAAAGGTCTTTCTTCAGTTGGTTCTATAAGAATTCTTTTCTATAAGTCCTTCCATTGGACTATAAGAATGAGCATCTGCATAGGGCCAAAGCTCAAAAGGAAGAAGGAGCTCCTAATGGCAAGGAAATTAACTTGTTACTATATAAATATATAAATAATTTGCCACTAAATTATTTGTTAATAAATAAGCACTTAGTGAGCACCAATGATAGAAACTAGAGACACATTAGAGACTGATAAACTACTAACTCTCCATTCTCATGACTCAATAATAACCTCTAATTTGTACAGTTGTCTTATTTTAGAAAAATTATTCTACTAGAGGTCACAGAAGCCTTTCAACACTTTAAAAACAAACTGAAAGATCACTGAAAACCTCTGACTAGGTCCAAAGGAAAAAAAATGAAATGAAAATGAGGAAAATAAAACAACATCTTCCTTTAGTTTTCTGACTCTGACATCTAGAAAGGCCCAGGATTCTTCTGCTTTCTGATTTTCCTTTTCTCCACTTCCCTTTTAAGCCACAATGTCACACCAAGTGGTGTACACACAGCTGTGACTGTTTCTGCCCCTGTGGTTCTGCCATCACAGCTACCTCTTTTGCCACTGCTCTTTCCCCTTCCTTAGGGGTGCTGGAGACATCACTATTCTCAATGATAAAACTCACATAGAATAAATGCATACAGTTGGGTCTGGAAGTCACCCACCAAACTATGAATACTGGTCACCATAAGGATGGAAAGGAATATGGGAATGAGGGGGAAAATTAAAGAATTCCATTTTTCTAAATCATCAACCTCTGGTTTATGTGAAATTTCCTAACAAAAATACAAATCAATATAGTTACATCATTCAAAATCTTAAGAAAAATAAGTATTAAAAAATTTATGTTGTGGTGGGCTTGTGGTGTTAAAATATATTAACATGCTGCTTGGAATGCTACATCTTGTATCAGAATGCCTGGGTTCAATTCCTGAGCTTCATTTCCAATCCAGCTTCCTGATAATGTGCACCCACCTCGGGAGGTAGTAGGTAATGGCTGAAGTGCTTTGATTTCAGGAAGACCTGGATTGAGTTCCTGGCCTACTTGTTTTCTAACAATCTCTAGCCTTTCAAGTAAAAATGAAAATAAATGAACAAAAATTACAAAGAAAATTATGTTTAAGAATGCTAATAGTAAAAACATTTCTCACCTAAACATAGTTTTTATAAGTAACTCTGTTATTACTAAACTATGCACCAAGAAACACTGCCTTAATTTTTACTTTCACATGAAAAAAGAATGCCTGCTTCTCATATTCACAGCCTATTTTCCCCCATCTAAGTGGCATTAAACAAAAAGATGGAAAATTTGGTATGTTTCCTTAGATCTTTGATTACTTGTGTTTGTAATCAATTTTTTTAAAATTTTTTTTTGACAGCAGAGTGGACAGTGATAGAGAGACAGAGAGAAAGGTCTTCCTTTGCCGTTGGTTCACTCTCCAATGGCCACCACGGCCGGCGCGCTGCAGTCGGCGCACTGCGCTGATCCGAAGGGAGGAGCCAGGTGCTTCTGGTCTCCCATGGGGTGCAGGGCCCAAGTACTTGGGCCATCCTCCACTGCACTCCCGGGCCACAGCAGAGAGCTGGCCTGGAAGAGGGGCAACCGGGACAGAATCCGGCGCCCCGACCGGGACTAGAACCCGGTGTGCCAGCGCCACAAGATAGAGGATTAGCCTAGTGAGCCGTGGCGCCGGCGATAATCAAATTTTAAAATGTTTATTAACCATTTCTTTTTTATTTTTTTTTAAGATTTCATTTACTTGAGAGCTAGAGTTACAAACATTGAGAGGGAGACACAGAGGTCTCCCATCGCTGCTTCGATCCCCAAATGACCACAATGGCTGGAGCTAGGCTGTTCCCAAGCCAGGAGTCAGCGGCTTCTTTTGGGTATCCCACTTGGGTTTTGGGGTCTAAGAGCTTAGGCCATCTTCCACTGCTTTCCCAGGCCACAGCAGCTGGATCGAAGAGGAGCAACTGGGACTTGAACCAGCACCCATATGGGATGCCGGCACTGCAGGCAGAGGATTAACCTACTGTGCCACAGAGTCGGCCCCCATTTATTTTCTTTAATAAACTTCCTGTTCTTCACTTTTCTATTAGTCTGCTAATTTGTTTTAAAGAATTTTTTTTCCAGTGTTAGAAACATTAGCCATTTATAATAACTGCAAATATTTTCCTGCGGATTTTTCTTCATGGCAAGAAAATTCTGTCAACACAGAAATTCAATTTTCTACATCCTTTCCTTATAGTCATGGTTCCTTTTTAAAATATTTATTGGGGCCGGTGCTGTGGCATAGCAGGTGAAGCCACAATCTACAGTGCCGACATCCCACATGGGAGCCGGTTCGAGTCCCGGCTGTTCTACTTCCAATCCAGCCCTCTGCTATGGCTTGGGAAAGCAGCAGAAAGATGGCCTGAGTCCTTGGGCTCCTGCACCCACCCACATGGGAGACACAGAAGAAGCTCCTGGCTCCAGATTGGCTCAGCTCCGGCCAATGTGGCCAATTGAGGAGTGAACCAGCAGATGGAAGACCTCTCTCTCTCTGCCTCTCCTTTCTCTGTATAATTTTTCAAATAAATAAATCATTTAGAAAAATAAAATTTTGATTAAGAAAACCAACTACATGTATTTCATAGATGAATTCTAAGATGATAACAATACTTCGCTCAGTCTCTCAATATCCCCTCCTTCCATTTTCCTTCTTTTAATTTTTACAGTAACATACTTTTAATTTGCTTCATGTCTTGCTTCAAAAGATCTTCACCAATCTACAATTATACAGATATTCGCTCAAGTTTTCTTGTGGGGACTTCTTTTGTATTGTTTAACAGGTGCTTTTCGTAACATGATTTATAGTCCTTTGTTTTAAATGCATTTGCATTTTCTTCACATACTGAATTTATCAATACTTAGGTCTATTTCTACAATCCATTACGTTGACTGGGAGGGGCTTAATTTTGAGACTTACTAGTTTTAGACTTAATGACTTCACTAGGACATGAAAAGTTACTTCAGATTGTTATACTGGAGAAATTACTTTAGGTAATCTTCCCCAAGTACCAGATTACTGATTTTAAAAACTCAATATCCTTCCATAATTAAATAGTACAATAAAAAAGCTGACATTTTAACCCAGTGCTAAAATGTTACCATTTCCATTTCTGTTCTTCCTCTTTCTTCGGCTTCTTTTTCTTGTTATCTGGCTCAGGAACTTTTTTATCTTTATCCTTATTCTTGGGTTTTTTCAATTTACCATCCTACAAAGAAACATTAAGAGAATTAAATAAGGACTGACCACACTTCTGGAGATAATTTTTAGGGATCACTAAGAAGAATAACTATAATTATAAAATATCAGAACTGGAAAGATTCTTGGGTCTAATCCTCTCACCCAACTGATGAATAAAAATTCATGTGTTACTTTGCTCTACAGCATTATTCCCCAAGCACTCCTTGATAAATAATTACCCAGGAAAATAGTTAAAAACATTCTCCATGGAAAGAGCCTGGGAAACCATCTGTTAACCTCTGGGTAGTTTAGAAAAGCATTGTCAGACAATAGCCCCAGTGTATCAGTGTTTTACCCCCACTTACATATCTTCACACTTGATTTAAATCTATTCATCTCAGAGTGACATTTAGCCTTTTGCCCCAGACTGGCGTCCCTGGGTTTAATGCCTGCCTCCGGGTCCTGACTCCAGCTTCCTGCTAATTCAGACCTTGAGAATAAGAGTGATGGTTCAACAAATTGGGTTCCTGATGCCCACATGAGAGACCTGAATTGAGTTCCTGGCTCCTAACTTTGGCTTGCTTCAGCCCTGGTGCCTTTGTGGACATTTGTCTATCAAATTAAAAAAAAAAAAAAATCCAGTTGTCTTTAAACTTTCCTAATATAATCAAACAATAGGTATAGAAAGCTTCACATTAGAAATTTAGTAGTAAAGCTGAAAGGAAGTTACCAAGTCATTCAATGTGGAATACTTTCTATCACTGAGGTTTATACAAAGACATGAACTTACTAACCAGCAAGTATTTGGGAAGTCCTAAAATGACTACCGATTCCTTTGGTGGTATTTCTTTATGGCTCTTTGAACTGTGAACACAAATAAGCTGATCGCTTTGGTACAATAAAAGAGCATCAAACCTAAAAGAGTGCAATTCACCAAATGAGATAAATGTCAAAATATACACAATCAACTAAAAATGTGATATTAAAAGGGGGAGGGCCAACTCAAAAGTCATTTGAGGAATTTTTTTTTTTGTCCTATCTGCATTAACATAATTTAAGTCTTTATCCAACAAGTTTTATATAGCAATGAAAGCTGGCTTTGAGTCATCTTAAAATCAATCAGAAAATTGCAGAATTGGAAGAACTGTATTAGTTGGCTTGACCTGTCCAGTAACAATCAAGGAAAACTTGAAACAGGTTAGGATGGCAAGCAAAAATAAACAGTTCATAAGCTTTTAAGATAGGAGGAAGGAGAAAACTATAATAGCACACATTTGAAAATAGGAATAGAGAATATAAATTTATAAGTATGTTTGGGAGCAGAAGACAGCAGAAGATCACATTAATTCTGATAATGTTTACAATTTAGATTCAAACACAATACAGGAAAGGGAAATGTTCTTCGGGTAAGACACTCTCTGAACAGATATGCAGATGGTCCCATCAGGAAACTACTAGTTATGTGTATGTTTTCAATCCTCCAATTGGCATAATCAGTCCTGAGAAACTCTGAAACAATTCCCAGAAGTGAGGGGGTGGGGGGGACAACAACCTAGAGCTGATAAATAAATCTTGATGCCAGTTTCTGTCATCTGAGTTCCCTGCCATACTAAGATTATATATTAATTCATAAATATCCCCCCCCCACACACACACACCAGGGGGAGAATTCCTAAAAAAACAGAAAATGAAGCCAATCATTCTTTTACCAAAATGGCTTAACAAATTCGGAGAAAAGGTGTTATTTTTTATAAATCCCAGAGCAAGAGAATGCAAGGAGAGGTAAAGTTTTATATTTTGTTCTTGGCTAATCTGAGATTATGTACATTACAGTAGGCCACAATCACCATTCAACATTTCACTCTTAATTCCCTGATCCAATTCTCATTAACTTAAACTTCTGCCAAGCACAATTTTCTGATTATCTCTCTATGGCTCACTTACTCATTAATTTTCTTCATATGATTTCATTAAAGACCTCTCTCCTACCTTGTGGAGTTAAAAGATCACCTAAGTCTCACAGGAGACAGGACAGGTTGGTAGCTTTTGCACTCCCCTTGGGATCAAAATGCATGTAATCAAATCTTGACTTTACCACTCAGTAGCTGTGAGACCTCAGGGGAGTGAGTAAATTTTCTGTATCCCAGTTTGTGTATCAGCAGAATTGAAATAACAGTAGACAAATTTCTTTAAGGTTGATACAAGGGTGAAATTAAATGATACTTAAGTAAAGCATGTAGTATAGTACCTGGCACAAAGTAAGCACCAATTACACTGTGATTATTAGCATTATTGGCAGTATTAGCATTATTACAACTATTATGGTAAATCATGCTCTTAAACACTCTATCATTATCTTTATACCAGAACTTCAAAATATCCACTTTATACTTGTGAACCCATTTTGCCCTCAATAATGGCATACCTCAAATGCAGAGTAAAAGCTAAGCACTCACTCAAGCACTTCTCCTAAGACAGTGGCAAGGTTAAGACTTCTGTGAATTTGACATATTTTCTTGAATTATTTGCTTAGAACTTTTTCGTGTAAGCAATTCAAAGTGTCACAAACAGGAACCTTATCGTATTTTAAATCTACCACAAGCATCACACAGAACCCTTGGTAAAGTATTTGAACTGAACTGAGATTTTAAGGAAAGTTATAAATGGAAGAAAGGAAGAGCATGCATATTCCAGACAAGAGGAAAAGTATATATACATAAAGCTCTGAAGCAATTAAGAATATAGAAAAGAAACCAAGGAAGCCAGTGTGGCTCTAACAGGAGAGTTCAAGAAGCAATACAGGATGAAGAGAGGTATGGATGCAGGCGTCAGTTTGAGAGGAGTTGGAATTCACCTTACATCCAAAGGTGCACCCATTAAAAGGTCTTTAAATTAAGATGGTCACTCAAAGTGATAAGCACACTTTGTTAGATTTAAGTAAGCACAAAAAAATTCTTAGGAGGCCGGTGCCATGCCTCACTAGGCTAATCCTCTGCCTGCGGCACCAGCACCCCAGGTTCTAGTCCCGGTCGGGGCACCAGATTCTGTCCCGTTTGCTCCTCTTCCAGTCCAGCTTTCTGCTGTGGCCTGGGAAGACAGTGGAGGATGGTCCCCAAGTGCTGGGCCCTGCACCCACATGGGAGATCAGGAAGAAGCACTTGGCTCCTGGCTTCAGATCAGTGCAGTGCACCGGCCGTAGCGGCCATTTGGGGGATGAACCAACAGAAGGAAGACCTTTCTCCCTGTCTCTCTCTCTCTCACTGTCTAACTCTGTCAAAAAAAAAATTTCTTGGGAAAAAAAATTCTTTAGGATTAAACCAAAATGTGGTTTCTTGTTAATACTTCCCCTGTATGAGGACAACAATTTCTCTGGAATATCAGTTGGCAGCAGCTAGAGTTAGACATACAGCAAGGTGAACAGTATAAAGTCACTGCTGCTTGTGATTAACATGACAGACTGAGGGGCTCAGTGGGATCTTAAGACTTATAGTGCCATAGACATCAATAGTGCATAACATTTTTTTCAAGTGTTATTATTGCAGCAGACCAATAAATTCCTAATACTTCCTTGCCTTCAAAAGCTGTCTTACAGAAAACTCCCACTTCTAAACGCAGGATCCAAAGAGTCTAAGTGACTTTACTAACCTCTTCTTCCTCTAGTTTTCGTTTCTTCTCCTTCTTGATGTCTTCCGTTTTAATTTTCTTGGGCTTATAATCAGCACTAGAATGTGGAACATAATATGCAGTTAACACATTTATGACTCAAGAGTTCTCACCCACAGGATTAGGGACTTCAAACTATCAGAATCACAATAGGCAACTGGGTATTCTATCATCACATAACAGGGGATACCATTGTGGTGTAGCAACCATTTCTGTCCTAGCTGCTCCAATTTCTATCCAGCTCCCTGCAACTGGCCTGGAGAAAGCAGCATAAGATGGCTCAAGTGCTTCGGCCCCTGCCATCTAGATGGGAGACCCAGATAAGCTCCTGGCTTTGGTCGGGACCAGCTGTGATTGCTGTAGCCATTTGGGGAGCGAGCCAGCAGATGGAAGATGGATCTCTCTCTGTGTGTCTCCCTCTCTCTGTATAGCTCTTTCAAATAAATAAATCAATCTTGAAAAAAAAAAAGTGAGAGGCCAGCACTATGGCACAGCAGGTTAACGCCCTGGCCTGAAGCACCGGCATCCCATATGGGGGCCAGTTCAAGACCCAGCTGCTCCACTTCCAATCCAGCTCTCTGCTATGGCCTGGGATAGCAGTAGAAGACAGCCCAAGGCCTTGGTCCCCTGCACCCATTTGGGACCTGGAAGAAGCTCCTGGCTCCTGGCTTTGGATCAGCGCAGCTCCAGCAATTGCAGCCAGTTGGGGAATGAACCAGCAGATGGAAGACCTCTCATTCTCTGCCTCGCCTCCTCTCTCTGTGTAACTCTTTCAAATAAATAAATCTTTAATAAAAAAATTCTAAAAGAGTAAAAATCAACTAATGCAGTTTCTCTGTGTATTATGGATATATAACAGATTTACTTTGAACAACTTCTTTTATTTTAAAAAGCCAGAGTATGAAGAAATAATACTCACTCATCCTCATCCCGAGGTCTCTTTAATGGCTTTATATCCTCTTTAGGAGGTGCAAAATAGCCATCATCTTCAGGTTCATCCTTAATTCGTGGTGGACTACAGAAGAAAAAAACTTGCTAGTCACTGAATACTAAAACATATTAAATAATACAAAGTAGACATATATCATCTCACTTAAAGAAGTTAATTCAAGGATAACAACATGTATTACAAAATTTCCCATGATCATTTTTTCCTCAATTCTCACTATAATCCTATGATGTACATAGTAGGGTCTTCATTTTACAAATAAATAGGGAATATTAGGATTCAGGATCAGGTCACTATTTTTTTCCCACTGTATCTTAGCTACCTTCGCAGAATGACCCAAACCACCATGTCTTCCTGCCTAACATGAAGGATCTACTATCACTCTGTTTCCACAAATTATTTCAGCTGATAGTTCTAGTAATTCAAAGGCTAAAATGTAGCTTTATAGAAAAAGAATAAAAATCTTTCTCAAATTTGGTACCTTAAAGTTCTAAAAATTTGGCAATAATGTACATGTTTATCCAATTACATGTGGAAATAACTATGCTAACAAAGTAAAAACAAAAGAAAAGCACATGATGAGTGGCCCAGAACAAACTTAAGCATTCTAATCAAATCTATTTGTTGTTCAGTTTCATACTTAGAAGTCTGCTTACTTCATTCACAGAAGAGTACCTCACCACCTTTGGTGTTTGCACACTTTTAGTTTAACAAGATAATTCTCTTAGACAACTATCTAAAGGAGATAGGAACAAGTAAAAAACAACAAAACCGAAAACCATAGGGACCAGCAATTACTATCACCTTGGAATGTTTCCAGGCTGGACAAATCTCTTCAGAACTTTTCTACTCTAACTTAGTACAGGGAATGGCCTCCCTACATGAAGCTGCTATCAAGCTGGCTTCAAGGAATAAACATCCAGATTCAGCTGCAGAGTACATTCAGAATTTCAAAAGTAGATGCGGGGCTAGCACTGTGGCGCAGCGGGTTAACGTTCTGGCCTGAAGTGCCAGCATCCCATATGGGCGCCGGTTCTAGTCCCAGCTGCTCCACTTCCCATCCAGCTCTCTGCTACGGCCTGGGAAAGCAGTAGAAGATGGCCCAAGGCCTTGGTCCCCTGCACCCGTGTGGGAGACCCAGAAGAAGCTCCTGGCTTCTGATTGGTTCAGCTCCAGCCATTGCAGCCAATTGGGGAGTGAAGATGGAAGACCTCTCTCCCTCTCTCTGCCT
The DNA here is from genome assembly GCF_051225735.1 of Oryctolagus cuniculus. Classification (NCBI taxonomy): domain Eukaryota; kingdom Metazoa; phylum Chordata; class Mammalia; order Lagomorpha; family Leporidae; genus Oryctolagus; species Oryctolagus cuniculus. The sequence continues at coordinate 17,912,327 of NC_142877.1, forward strand.
CTCCTCTCTCTGTGTAACTCTTTCAAATAAATAAACAAATCTTTAAGGAAAAAAAAAAAAAAAAGAGTAGATACATCCCCTGCTGCCCTAACAGCATGCTAGATTCCCTTGCTTTTAACAGCACATACTGTTCAAAGACATTAGCTCTCCTAAGTATACTTCCCAAATGCCAATTTCTAGAGCTATGTTCATCCCCCAACCACTTAGACACCCGAGGGTTCAGAAGGAAACACTGCCTTTTAGCCACTTAAGAAATTGCTAGATCCTAGGATTGTCACAAGTGAAGTTTAAAACATGTGGGAAGGGTTACTAGGCCTGAAGGAAGAAATCCTAAAACTTACCAGAAAATCATGTTCCAGTGAAGCATCTAGATTCTTCACAAATACACACATGCAAGTTAGCAAGCAGTACAGCAAAGTGAACACAGAGACCACTGCCTCAAAGTAGGGTGTATTTCTAATTTTTAATCCAGAAAAATCTAAAAATGAGCCCATGACCACACACAAAAAGTCCAAAGAGCTCTATTCATAGCTTAGTATTATTTGGTAAACGTTCTAGGCGGTTTCTTGGCAGAGATTAGCTACCCTGTGCCTTGATCATCTTATCTAAGAAATCAGAATTCCTAGGGTAGCTTGCAGCTCCAGTGCTTCCTGGATTTTATTATTCTGCATTCCTAGAACAGTTACAAAGCATGTCTGAAGAACGTATTTTTTTCTCCTTGTCTAAAGGATTCAGAGCTCATGGCAAAATTCTCAAAAAAGTTAATCAAATGAAAATTAAAGTTGAAAGTTTCAAGGAAGCAAAACTCCCAAAACTCTTGAACCAAGTCAATAATGCAAAAAACTTTGAACTTCTAATAAAATTATTCTGTCACTTAATGCAGTGAGGATACATGATCATAAATGTCCAATTTTTTAAAACTAGACGGGAATTTCAGACTTATTTTAGGGAGTTGAGGCTGAAGAGGAAAACAGAATCATAGAGTAAAAAAATAGTTCAAGAAAAGTGACCTCTAGGTTATACACATTTTCCTCTCCTTTTAGAAAACAAGTTACTCAATTTCTACCCAAATCTATACCCAGTGCTAAACGTAGGTCAAGTAAGTATCTATCCATGAAACTTGCAATATTACTAATAAGGAATCCACAGAATAGGTGATTTTCAGGAAACATGGTAATTACTACTGAACTGATATTTCTTTTTAGAGTGATATAGTATTTTGGAATTAGACAGTGAAGAGGTTACACAGTCTTATTAATACACGAGACAAAACTGTATAGTTTTTAAAGTGTCTGTCAACTTTCTCCATTCAAAATAACCTGGAAAAAGCACTGGTCAGTCTCACTAAATGACACTTCAGAAATGCTCCAGTCTTCTCACTGCTGATTTCCTGGGAGTCATTTGGGTGGCTATACTATTGTGTTTGGGTTAAGCCCAGACAATACAACATGAGTAGCAGGGGACATCTGGCCCTACAGGGTCCCCAGACAAGATGGAGCCACAAAAGCAGAAGACTCACCTGGAGAAGCCATTTTCCTTCTCCTTCTTTATTTTTGCATCCCCAGAGGCTTTCATCTGAAAAGCAAAACAACAGTAACTGATTAGTAACTTGAAAGGATAGATTTGAAGAAACCTCTTATTTGAGAATAAAAGCCACCAACTCTTATAGCATCTTGATCCTAGACTGGCTCTTCTTGATAACAAAACCAAACCGATGGATTAAAGGTCTTGATATTTTTCTAAGACTTGTTTTGACAATTCTGGGTGAACCTGTCCAAGTTATTGAGAAAAGCTTCCTTTCAAAACAGCAGTCTTTTATCTCTAAGTGATGGCAGCTTCCCTTTCCCCAATAAATATTTTCCACTACTCAAAGGATCTGCCATTAGCAGTACAGAGGAAACAAAACCCAAAACCAGACAAGAACCAAAACAAAAATGAATATTCTACTACACACAGACACACACACACACACACACACACACACACAAAATGTCTCTGGAAAGACACAGAACATAATCAGTACAGTGGCTGCCTCTATGAAAAATAGGGGACAGGGAGTCATGGGTGAGAGGGAGTTGTCTTTTTCACCGTAGTCCCTATTTCAAACTGACTACATTTATCAAACATCAACATTACTTTTTCAAAAACTAAATTTTTAAAAATAATCTTTTTTTTTAAATTACACAGTCCTATTCATTCCCAGCCAGATGAGCCTAGACATCTGAAGAAGGTATACACTGGTTTTGTGACCAGAAGTCACAAAGGGTATCAGCATTGTGCTCGCTTCGGCAGCACATATACTAAAGGGTACCAGGCATTACCAAATTTTCACCAAGAATGACTCTTCAATTAACAGAAGAACAACAAGGTATTAGGTTGTCTCTCAAAAAAAGAATGAATTTTCCCTAACAAATAAAACTGAAATTTCTAGACATCCTATACTTTCAATTAATCCACTGGTAATATAATAAGTTAGATATAATGGATAGATTTAGTGTTTACATACTGGTAAATAGTTTGGTTTTCATGGTTTTAAGTCTAAAATTGGTTTGAAAATCTGATAGAGACCTTTTCACTTCAAGGCCAATGGATCCTGCTATTTAATTCTTTTTTAAAAACTTTTTAATGATTCTAAGAATATGATATTCCCTTCCTCCCTCTCTCACCCTCCTTCTCTCTCCCTTTTCTTTCCTTCTTCCTTTTTTGATTTTGAGATAACATTTTTAATTTACATTACATTACAAAGGCTTAATGCCAATTAAGTTTTTTGTTGGTTTTTTTTTTTTTTTTTTGACAGGCAGAGTGGACAGTGAGAGAGAGAGAAAAAGGTCTTCCTTTGCCGTTGGTTCACCCCCCAATGGCTGCTGCGGCCGGCGCACTGTGCTGATCCGAAGGCAGGAGCCAGGTGCTTCTCCTGGTCTCCCATGCGGGTGCAGGGCCTAAGCACTTGGGCCATCCTCCACTGCACTCCCGGGCCACAGCAGAGAGCTGGCCTGGAAGAGGGGCAACCGGGACAGAATCCGGTGCCCCGACCGGGACTAGAACCCGGTGTGCCGTCACCGCAAGGCGGAGGATCAGCCAACTGAGCTGCAGTGCCGGCTGCCAATTAAGTTTAACAAGTGAAAATCAAAAAGACCCAAGTTTAGTGGGAATATAAGCAATGACTATAAAAAATAACTGAATGGAAAAATGATAATTTCACTGATATACAATAAATTTTTAAGTAATCACAGATTATTAAAACTAGAGTAGTGGGGCCAGCATTGTGGTATAATAGGTGAAGCCGCAAACTTCAATGCTGACATCCCATATGGGCATCAGTTCAAGTCCTGATTGCTCAGCTTCTGATTCAGCTCCCTGTTAACGGCCTGGGAAAAGCAGTGGAACACGGCCCGAGTGTTCAGGCCCTTGCCACCCTCATGGAAGACCCAGATAAAGTTCTTGACTTCTATCTGGTCCAGCCCTAGCTGTTGTGGCCATCTGGGAAATGAACCAGCAGATGGAAAAATCAATCTCTCCCTCTTTCCCTCTGTAACTCTTGAAATAAATAAATGAACCTAAGAGGGGAAAAAACAAAAAAAAAACTATGGTAGCATAATATTTAACCACTGGCTTAACAAAGGTATAAAACAGTTTTACTGTTTTAAAAGTAAATAAAGCAAAAATATATTGCACATCCCTTTCTCCTCCACTGCCAAGACTGTACCTTTTCTTCCTTTCGTTTCTCCTTGTCTCTGTCTTTGTGTTTGTCTTTATGTTTTTCTGAGCTTCCATCTTTGTGTTTTGTTTTCTCCTTCTCTTTGTGTTTCTTTTCAGAATCTTTATGTTCACTGTAAAAAATAAGCACAGTTAGCCCAGAGAGGGACCATTTGGGTTCATTTCATAATATTAACTCACATGATATCCCAAGATAACATGAACCATTGAAACTTATAATGGTTTACATAAACAGTCCTAACCGAAAGTTCAAGCAGAGGCTCTTGAATACATTTGACTTTCTTTGTCTCCATTTACTATTTTTATTTTTGCAAAGGAGCAAAGGATTCAAATAAGAACATAACAGGACATTTTTTCTTAAATGACAAAGACTATATAGAAAGATCCATCTATTTCTACAACATTCTACTATCTAACAACTACAAGGAAAGCTCTACCCAGTTATTCATATTTGATATAAGAGAGTTAAAACCAACTCACCAAAAATGCATTTGATGGCTCTGTGCCAGACTCAACACATATTACATATGTAGCCAAGTAAGGGCATTGTGGGGTAAGCAGACCAACACTGTGGATGGTTCCTTTTAGCTCTAGGTTCCTTCTGGCTATAACTATGAAAGGCTACTCACTTCTAGATGGCACTTTGAAATCTTCCTTGTTTCCTCACAATAAAAAAATACTCCAGTTAAAGAAAAGGCATGTTTCTGTGCTAAATGTTAATAAGCCCCACTAGATGTGTGGGGCCACTGGGGACAGTGCTGTGGCGCAGCGGGTTAATGCTCTGGCCTGAAGCGCCAGCATCCCATATGGACGCCGGTTCTAGTCCCAGCTGTTCCACTTCCCATCCAGCTCTCTGCTATGGCCTGGGAAAGCAGTAGAAGACGGTCCAAGTCCTTGGGCCCCCGCACCCACATGGGAGACATGGAAGAAGCTCCTAGCTCCTGCCTTCAGATCAGCTCAGCCCCGGCCATTGCGGCCACTTGGGGAGTGAACTAGCGAATGGAAGACCTCCCTCTCTGCCTCTCCTCTCTCTGTGTTACTCTTTCAAATGAATAAATAAATCTTTAAAAAAATACAAAAAGGTATTGCTCTTTGAGAAGTCAAATATGACATTACAAGGCAAGAGCCATTAAAATGTTCATACCTGTTTATGCTGGGATCTAGTTCCTGGAATTTCTCCTAGGGAAATAGCATTACATATAAAGATGCTTGTTTTGGTGCTTCCCATGACAAAAAAGAAAAACAAAACAAAAAAAATCCCCCAAGAAACTGGATATAAGTTAAATGATTAATGAAGCTAGAGTGTGATATATGAAAATACATAGCTCTTATGCTATGATTTGTATTACAAATATAAGGAAAATGTTTACCAGAGATGAAAGAAAGTACATAAAATCATTGCAGCTGTATAAACATATATACTGTAAAAGACTAAAGGGGCAGGAAGCAAAAACCATAAGCTGTAGTTTAAGGTGGCAGATGACTCTGAATGACTGTTTTCTTCAGCCCATTAGGGCAGGCAGTCAAGGAGCCTTGCTCATTTCACCAACTAATGTATTCAACAAGTTAAAGAGCTCAAAGGTAAGTGCTCTGAACTGGAGAGCAAGCAGCACCCCAAGTTGATAGAAGAGTCAGGTCTATATGCCTTTCCCACCATATACTGTATTTCCCATACTTAGCATCTTCAAACAGGAAAAAACAGACTTTTCCACCAATGAGTTGATTAGGCAATGCTCATCCCAAGAAGTTTACTCTATAAGACATTTATTCTGAACACTTGATTACACAGACGAAAATAATGGTATCCAGTTAGGCAGATCCATATAACCTGCGTACATCTGATGTGTACAAAAGTAGTCACAACACGAGAAAGATATTGGGCTAAAATCAAGCAGAAACTCTTAAATATATCCAGAAAGACAGATGGAAACTAAGTAGAAACAAGAATAAGAACCAAGTACTGGCACAGATGTGGGGGAAGATGGGTGGACAGCCTTGGCCCGGAGCTGTGGCATACTAGACTAAGCCTCTGCCTGTAGCACCAGCATCCCCTATGGGCGCCAGTTTGTTTCCCAGCTATTCCTCTTCCGATCCAGCTCTCTGCTACGGCCTGGGAAAGCAGTGGAAGATGGCCCAGGTACTTGGGCCCCTGTACCCACATGGGAGACCCAGAAGAAGCTCCTGGCCCAGCTTTGGATCGGTCCAGCTCCGGCTGTTGTGGCCATTTGGGGAGTGAACCAGCAGACGGATGACCTGTCTCTCCTTTTGACTATCTGTACATTTTTGAAAAAATGCCCATATTCTCTCTTGTTTAGATACTCCTTTCTCTACATTGCTCTCACCGGGCTGTTATTTATTTATATGTGCCACAAATTCACATAAGCTCAAGCAAACTTTTCTTTTAACTCAAAGAAACATTTTGACAAAGTTTCCCCACTATGCTGTTTGTTCTTACCATCAGTATGACCATCACTTTTCAATGTGTTCTCATAATGTGGTTTTACCAAACTGCAATGCTATATCAAAAAACTCATTATTTGTTGTGTGAGAGAGAAGGATAAGAGTTCTCAATTATATTAACATTCTTATTACCAGTTCTCCTTTACTTTTTTTTTTTTTTGACAGGCAGAGTGGATAGTGAGAGAGACAGAGAGAAAGGTCTTCCTTTGCTGTTGGTTCACCCTCCAATGGCCGCCGCGGCCGGCGTGCTGCGGCCGGCACACCGTGCTGATCTGAAGGCAGGAGCCAGGTGCTTCTCCTGGTCTCCCATGGGGTGCAGGGCCCAAGCACTTGGGCCATCCTCCACTGCCTTCCTAGGCCACAGCTTAGAACTGGCCTGGAAGAGGGGTAACCGGGACAGAATCCGGCGCCCCGAGTGGGACTAGAATCCAGTGTGCCGGCACTGCTAGGTGGAGGATTAGCCTACTAAGCCATGGCGCTGGCCTCTTCTTTACTTTTCCAGCTTTAGAATGAGGGTCACTCAACCTAGAACTTATTTATATAACTATATATTCATATATATATGTATATGTGTGCATATATACATACACATACACACACAAACACACGAAGGGCGTTTTTGTTGTTTTTAAAGATTTTTATTTAAAAGGCAGAGTGACAGAAAGAGAGGGAGATCTTTAATCCGCTAGTTCACATCACAAATGCCTCCAACAGCTAGAGCTCCAGGAACTCCATCCAGGTCTCCCATGTGAGTAGCAGAAGCCGGATCAAAAATATGGAATAGCTGATACTCAAACCAGGCATTCCAATATGGGATGTGAGCATCCCAAATGGAACCTTAACCTGCTGTACCATAATACCTGCCCCAGAATTAATTCTTCAAAAGCTTACACACATACAGTCATAAGCACACTGCTGTGATAATACTAGCAGAAAGTTCTGAGCTTACTATTCTGTTATAAAAAGCACTATTTTGTTTTTTGAAACATCAGCTGTTAAGCAATCATCTCTGCAAGTTTTTGCCCAAAAGCAAAAAATTTATAGAGATAACTACCCATAATATTGATGGGTGGATATTTACCTCCCTTGCAAAAATATGTGGAAAAAACCTTAATCTCTAAGCAACCACTGTTCTTGGTGTTCTCACAACAATTATTTCATTCAATCCCCACAATAGTCATGTGAAGTATGGTTTATTATCCCTTATATTAACTTACAAAGTGGCTGAAAGACATTACCAAAAGTTACAATGCTAGAGAGAAACAAGATGGAATCTAAACTTAGCATTAACATTTCCGACTTAAAAGCAATGCCTACTACATTGATACCATTACATTTCCACTAAATCAACATCTACCACTTAAAACAGACTGCTTTTTAGAGACAAATGCATTACAAGTCTTAGATTTGCTATATTAAAATCATTACTTTACCATGAAGTAGAAACTTTCTAGAACAGAACTTAAATACCTAAAAAGATTAAACCGTTGGGATTGCTTCTCTTTTCGCCTTTCCTTAAAAACCATCTGTGGCTGATTCAAGAATCTAAGTTCAGAAATACTCCATTTTCCTTTACCTTCTTTCCTTGTTCCCCTTCTCAATGAAAGCAATTCTTAGAATATTAGTCTATTTTTATAGAAAACTCCTTTTCTGTGAGCCTGGCATTATAGTGTAGCAAATTAAGCCACCATCTGCAACACTAGCATCCTATATGGGCACCAGTTTGAGTCCCAGCTGCTCTACTTCCGATCCAGCTCTCTGCTAATACTCCTGGGAGGGCAGTGGAGGATGGCCCAAGTTCTTGGACCCCTGTACCCACATCAGAGAGCCAGATAAAGCTCCTGGCTTTGGCCTGGCCCAACTCTGGCCACTGCAATCATTTGGTGAGTGAACAAGCACATGGAAGACACCACTCCCCTATCTACATCATAACTCAGCCTTTCAAATAAATAAAACAAAAAAATAGGGAAAACTGTTTTTCTGACCTTTTAGCAACCATAGCGTGAGCATACAGCCCTCCAGTTTTTAGCTTTGTTTTCTGCTATCATGCCAAACAGAGATTAGGGAAGAGGAACCAACAATGACAAGGCAATGAAGCAGTTTCTAGGCTACTCCAGGAAATCAAACATACTTCCTGTTTGCTAACCAGATAGAAATCTACAAGAAATTCAAAGTTATTCCTAAAATAGTAAGCCCTGTTGTAGGCTGTAGGTATAACTAATCACAACACCAGAATGGGATAAAAGGATGCTTGCTCAACAGTTTGAGATATAAAAGAGGTTTGGATCTTTAAACCAGTTCAACTCAGATGCTTCAGGGTAAAGAAAGCTTGTAGCATTCCACTGGTGACAGAGAAATTTGGATTTAGGGCCCAACCATAACACCTATGAACACAATATTATTAGCTCTACTCGTAAAGTGTTGATCCTGACTCAAAAAATAAATTAAAAAAAAAGGGGAGAAAGGGGAAAAGAGAGGAGAAGAGATGAGGGGAGAAGAGGAGTCCAATTCTTCATCCTTAATGACACACTGGCAGGAATGTTGACAAATAGCAAGCCCCTCTGCTGGTCTTTTCTAGGAACCTAGCAAAGTAATTACCTGCAGTAGCACAGGCAGTAGGCTAGAAGTCAAAGTCCTAAGATACAAAACATGTTTACAGCACTGCCATGTAAGTCAGAAGCAGGATATGGTCAGCGGCAGAAAATGGAACCAATGTGCGATCGGTCAGGGTGACTCATCATTAGGGATCTTCTAACATGTCTTACCAAAAGGTTTAAAACATCTTTTACAATGGTTTAAGGGCAGAACCGTTCCAATGACAGTGAGATGATGGAAATTTTTTTACTAGTGTGAAAGTTAAGTTCATGTATTGATGACTACCTGTTTTAAGTGATGTTACCCTTAATTTTACACAATTCTGCCACTTTTCCATACACAACAGATACAGTATGTTAAAGTCACAAAACGGGCTGTAAAACAACTGAAGGCTACAATACTGACCAGTTTGGAGGCTAGAGAAACTTCAGCTAAATAAGCAAACTAAAGTCGAAGGCTTAACACTAATCACTAGAAGTAACTCAAAGGTGAGACAAACACCCAGTTTTTTTTTTTTTTTAAAGATTTATTTATTTATTTGAAAGAGTGAAGCAGAGGCAGAGAAAGGTCTTCATCCGCTGGTTCACACCCCAGATGGCGCAATGGCCAGAGCTGCACCGATACGAAGCCAGGAGCTAGGAGCTTTTTCCAGGTCTTACACATAGGTACAAGGGCCCAAGGACTCTGGCCATCTTCCACTGCTTTCCCAAGCCACAACAAGCTGGATCGGAAGTGGAGGAGCCGGGACTCAAACCTGTACCCATATGGGATGCCAACACTACAGGTGGTAGCTTTACCCACTATACCACAACGCTGGCTCCAAACACACACATTTTAAGAATAAGTTTAATCTGGAATACTCTGAAGGCCAAAATACACAGTATTGTTCCTAGAACTTTGTAATAGTCATACTTGAAGATGAAATATGAATTTACCCTCGAAAGCATGAAACACTCTGAGAGAAAACACCCAATTATTTGTTATACACAAATGTTAGCTCTCTGACTCAGGGTTTGTGTCTATCCGGACATAAGATTCTACCACATCAGCACAGTCCAGACAAGGAAAGTCAATGCTAAAGGACACATGGAAACGACTGAATTACCTTTCCAGCATGTTGATGCCCACTTTTGCTTCAATTAGCTAAATTCCATTAATAATAATAATCCAGGGGAATGGTAAACAATTATTTTTTAAAGTGCTGGTGGTCGCTGGCGCTGCGGCTCAATAGGCTAATCCTCTGCCTTGCAGTGCCAGCACACCGGGTTCTAGTCCCAGTTGGGGCGCCGGATTCTGTCCCGGTTGCCCCTCTTCCAGGCCAGCTCTCTGCTGTGGCCCGGGAAGGCAGTGGAGGATGGCCCAAGTCCTTGGGCCCTGCACCCCATGGGAGACCAGGAGAAGCACCTGGCTCCTGGCTTTGGATCAGCGCAGTGCGCCGGCTGCAGCACGCCGGCCGCGGCAGCCATTGGAGGGTGAACCAACGGCAAAAAAGGAAGACCTTTCTCTCTGTCTCTCTCTCTCTCTGTCCACTCTGCCTGTCAAAAAATAAATAAATAAATAAAGTGCTGGTGGCAGGGCCAGCGTTGTGGCGTAGCAGGTAAAGCCGCAGCCTGCAATGCCAACACCCTATATGGGCACCAATTCACCTCTTTGTTGCTCTACTTCCAATCCAGCTCCCCGCTGATGGCCTGAGAAAAGCAGCGGAAAATGACCCAAGCATCTGGGCCCCTGCCACCCATGTGGGAGACCTGGATGAAGCTTCTGGTCCCTGGTTTTGGCCTCGCCCAGCCCTAACCATTGCAGCCTTCTGGGGGTGAACCAATGGATAGATGATCTCTCTGTTGCTCCCTATCTCTTTCAAATAAATAAATACATCTTTTTAAAAAATAAAAGTAAATAAAAGTGCTAATTGCAAGACCTTTCTGTGACTTCTGTTGAAAAATTAAGCAGATAACAGAAAAGTATGACTAGCATTCCTCCAAGACACTTTGCGAAGGAGTGCAAGTGAAAAGGCAGAAACAAGGAGATGGCAGTAGGTAGCCAGGAAGGAAATATTTCCCTTCTGCCCTGAAAAAGCATTTGCTGTCTCTTTGGGGACAAAAACTGACACTCATTAAGCATACTTAATCCCCATACCAAAACTCTGAAGTATTGGTGTCATTTTATAGATGTGGAAAGTGAGACAGAACAGGATTAAGTAACACCCAAGAAGGTGAATCTATTGAGAAAGAACCAGGACTTAAACTGATGCCAAGTATGGCTCCAAAGTCAGACACTTGACCACTCAATTACTTCCCAAACAAAGCAAGAAAGCACCACTGTTAGAGGTAGAAGGAGCCTCCTTGTCTTCTGAGAACAGGACTTAGCCACTAATGGCCCAACTAGCTGCCCATTTCTTCAGGTAGCAGACTCCTACAGGACACAACCAATTAGATCACAGGGGATTCCTGTGAAGAGCTGAGGTTTCAAAAGCCATTTCAAGCAAAGCAGACAGTTAAATCATAAATAATGTTTGTTAAATAAAAGGCGGTGGCACAAAGGGAGGGGGAATAAATAAAATATAAAAAAAAAATAAATTTAAAATTCCAGACTTCAAAAGATGTCTCTGGGAAAAAGAGTGTGGTATACCATTTCCATAAGGCTCTAAGAAATGAAGTTTTCTTAATGTTCCTCAACAAAAACTATAATGTTTTTGTTAGAGTATCCCCTCCTTACCCATGGGGGAGGTGGTCCAAGATCCCCAAGGGATGCCTAAAAAGTATAATACCAAGCCCTATATTTATGTGTTTGCCTAAATAAATATACTCCCATGATAAAGCTGAACTCATTAATTAAGCACATTAAGATTAACATTAACTCAGCACAGATTTTAGCAATCTTAGCATACAATTTTTTCCCTTTCCTTTCCTGATTAAGTAGAAGAGCTTTATCTTTTCACTTAAGGGAAGCACTTAACAGCTTGACATATCAAAATTGCCACTACTTTTGCACTTGGCAGCCATTATTAAGTAAAATCAGGGTGATTTCAAAACAAGCGCTAAGATACTTCAATGGTCAATCTGACAACCAAGAGGACTACCAAGTAGCTCACAAGCATACCACATATATAGTGTACATATGCTAGACAATGGGATGAAATCACATCCCTACCAGGACAGCGCAAAATTTCACCACACTGCTCAGAAGAATGCACAATTTAAAACCTACAAATTGTTTACTTCCAGAATTCCCCATTTAATATTTTTGTACTCTGTGGGTGCTAAAACCTTTGAGGTGAAACCACAGAGAAGTGTGAGTCGGGTGGGAGGAACCTTCTTTGTAACTACTGAAACTTTGAGTTGAACGAAATCTTAGTATTTAATCCTGTTTGCAGACTGGAGGATAAAGGGAATATGCCCAAGGTTTCCAAAACCAATACATAATCTGAACTCCCCTGCCTTCCTTTTCTAAATTCCTTATCTCTATTAATAGTATAAACCCACCACCCAAGACAGAAACCTGTTTTCTGTATTCTATGTTCTCCTTTCTCAGTCATTTCCAATGGCTTTTGCTCCCTTCAAAATCAAGTTCTAAGTTCATGAAGCAGTGTTGAGCTATCTGAAGCTACAATTTCAGGCCTCATTTTCTTCTATTCTACTCTGTGTAATTCATGTGTCCAGATACCTGGATTCCTCCCAAAACAAAGCATATGCTACAATATCTCCATCTTCTATGGTTCTCACTCCCTGGAATGCTCCTCTTTCTAGCCATTATCTTCCCTTGTCAAGATCTTAATCATCATTCAATGGCTACCTCAAATGCTGTCTCCACCATGAAAGCTTGCCAATGATAATTATAGTTTATTAAAATAGGGCTTGATATAATTGAAAATATCAGGGAGCTTAATTAGATGCTATCAGTAACTACTGAATTAGTTTCAGCTACCAAAACTTACAGCTCCAAATTTATCTGCATGACATTCTATCAGGCATGGTGATAACTATCACCATCATCACCATCATTATCTCAATTATTTAGGATGTTGTAGTTTTTAATGAGCTATCAAGAGAACAGACAAGCTTGAAAGTCTGACAAGGCAGGCGTTGTTATCAACACTTGACCAAAGTAAAAAATTAAACCTATAAGTTAAACAGCTTGAATTAGAATTCATAGCTTGCAAATGATAGAACTTGGCCTTCTGACTTCTATGTTAGTGCACTTTTCAATACATCACTGACTCTGTTGTGAATGGAAGTGGTACTGTCTCAGTGCCAGGTTTAAAGTTGGCCGGAGATACAGTCAAAAATTATGGGCAGGCATTGGGCCTGCAAGTTAATATACCCACATCCCGTATCAAAGTAGCTGGGTTTAGAATCCAGCTCCAGCTCCTGACTCCAGCTTCCTGCTAATGCAGACTCTGGGAGGCAGCTGTGATAAATAAGGTAGTTGGCATTCCTGCTATCTATGTACAAGCCTGGGAATGGGTTCCCAGCTAATAGCTTTGGTCAGGTCACAGGTGTTAAAGGCATTTGGAGAACAAACCAGCACATACATAGGGGAGTTCTTCCTATCACCACCACCTCCCTGTTTTTAAAAAAAAAGAGGCATGTCTTTTTTTTCTTTCCTTTTTTTAAAGATTTATTTATTTATTTGAAAGGCAGAGTTACAGAAGAGGCAAAGGAAGAGAGAGAGAAAACTCTTCCAACTGTTGGTTCATTTCCCAAATGGCTACAACAGCTAAAGCTGGGCCAATCAGAAGCCAGGAGGTGGAGGTGCAAGGGCCCAAGGGCTTGAGCCATCTTCTACTGCTTTCCCATGCCATAGCAGAGAGCTAGATTGGAAGTGGTACAGCCGGGACTAGAACTGGCACTCACATGGGATGCCAGCATCACAGGTGGCAGCTATACCTTGCTACACCACAGCAGCAGCCCCAGAATGTAATTTTTTTTTTTAATTTGACAGAGTTAGAGATAGAGAAAGAGACAGAGAGAAAGGTCTTCCTTCCGTTGGTTCACTCCCCTAATGACCACCACAGCCAGCACTGTGCCAATCCAAAGCCAGGAGCTTCTTCCTGGTCTTCCATGTGGGTGCAGGGCCCAAGCACTTGGGCCATCCTCCACTGCCCTCCCGGGTCACATCAGAGAGCTGGACTGAAGAGGAGCAAATGGGACTACCCCGGCGCCCATATGGGATACCGGTGCCGCAGGTGGAGAATTAACCAAGTAAGCCACAGCACCAGCCCATGTCATTTTTTCATACCTTAGAATATTATTTTCAAAAATTAGACACTTCCTTCAAATTGCTTTTAATTTTTTATATAAGACTTAGTATTAAAGAAAGCAATTTAAGAGAACTATCTTGGTAATATCCTTGAGTTTGGTAATTCCTTGTTTATCTATAAGAGTAGTCTTTTACTTCTTTTGATAATATTTATGTATTTTTAAAAAGGATATGAAATTTTGGCTGGCACCGCAGTTCACTTGGCTAATCCTCTACCTGCAGCGCCGGTACCCTGGGTTCTAGTCTCAGTTGGGGCGCCGGATTCTGTCCTGGTTGCTTCTCTTCCAATCTAGCTCTCTGCTGTGGCCAGGGAGGGCAGTGGAGGATGGCTCAAGTGCTTGGGCCCTGCACCTGCATGGGAGACCAGGAGAAAGCACCTGGCTCCTGGCTTCGGATCAGCACAGCACACCGGCCGCAGTGCCAACTATGGGGTTTTCATAAGGTCAAAATTGGATGAGGTTAATATTTCCCATGCCAGAAATCTGGAGCTGGAAGAGAAAAAGGCAGTGTGTAAAATGGCCTAACAATTGAAAATTTGAGCTTCTTATGACATCATTTGATAGAGAGGAGCTTGTACTTAAATCAACAGCTTAGCTACACAATTAACTTTCTTAGGGGAGTTTTTTTTTTGTTAAACTTGAAGGAATACTATAGTGCAGACTCGGGAACCCTGGTCTCTCATCCTTATTCTGCTACCATGCTGCTCTGTGACTTTGGGTACATGCTCTCAGATTCCTGTGCATTTAAACAGAAAATAAGATGAAATGAACTTTAATATATGCTTAGTATTATCCTTATGTTGCACTTTGAGGGGGGACAATATAGAGTTATCAAATAAAATAAGGAAGATGTGATTTGCTGGGAGGTGGGTCCATACCCCATTCAGTCCCAGTAGAACAGCTACTCTCTCTTGGCTAACAATCCAAGTCTGAAGTACTGCTATTGGCTACAGAGTAACAGCTCTCCTTGACTTTGGTACTGTGTACAACCTGAAGATAAATGATGGATGCCAATATCCAACAGGGAATGGAGGGAGACAGCAATGTCTGATTCCTCATAAAATAATGGCCACAAAATTAGCCAGGCTTGCTTAGCAAATTTGGAAAAAACAGAAGTACTGTGGAATAGAACATGCAATAATTGTTAATTATTCTGGGTTTCAGGAATGATTAAACAATCCTCTAGGTGTTCTTAATCTGCTACAGAAGAAAACTGAAAAAAACTATCACTACCAGGTAAATTCTAAGTGACTTAATAAGGAACACAGTGCACCAGTTTTAATGGACTGTAACATACACTTGCTTTGTTGCAAAGAGGTTGTGTCAGTAGAGGTCAAAACAGGAAGTATTTAGACTTACAACACATTTGGTTAAACTGTCTTAAACTTACATAGAAACCCAGGGCTAATACTGATATACAGAAATTCAGGCAAGGTTTTTCCAAGATTAACAGGCCATTATATTCCTAAATATTCTGCTTTAAAATGAAGAAAATACCCAGAGACACAAAAGTATGTTCAACAAACTCTTGATTTTGACTATGCTATGATCTTGAAGAAGTGTGCTTTTAATAGATGTCATCTCTTCACATCTGTAGAAGAGTCCACAAAGAGCCTCTATATTTGTTGACTCCTCTAATTCCCCTCTGAACCATTGTATTAATGTAAAGAAGTTGAGTTGAGGAACATTTGGAAACCTATCAAACATCACAGAACTAAATGAATGGGCCAGGATTAAGACTTCTATATAGAAGCTATTAGGTTACTATAGATTTTTCAAGAAAAATTATACTGAAACCATATCAGTTTTAAATATTTCTAAAGAGAAAGGTCCTATTGAGTGGTTCATTCCACAAAGGCCCTCAACGGCCAAGCAGCTCAAGTCACGTCTCCTACATGGATGGCAGGACTCTAACTGCTTGAGTCATCACTGCTGCCACCTAGGGTCTTCATTAGCAGGAAGCTGGAATAGAGGGTAGAGCCAGAACATGAACACAGGTATCTGGCCAAACTTATATCCCAAAGCCCTTTAGCTATCTTTCTCCTACCACAATCATAAATTATAGCTAGTGAAGTAGATGGACCAGAGAACATGAGATCAGTATTTAAAAATTTTGTTTTTGAAATAATCAACACACACACACACACACACACACACACACACTGGGGAACGGCACTGTGGTGCTACAATGCAATGCCAGCATCCCATATTAGAGCGTGAGTTCAAATCCTGGTCCCCGTCACCAGGATAGAGTTCCTGGCTCTTGGCTTCAACCTGGCCTAGTTCTGACTATTATAACCACTTGTGGAATAAACCAACAGATGAAATATCTTTGTATCTTCTGTGTTGCTTTCTGTGTTGCTCTAGCTTTCAAGTAAATCAATAATATTTTAAAATAACAAAAAAACAACAACAAAATTTGCTTGAAAGACAGACACACAGAGGAAGAAAAAGCAAGCTTTCATATCCATTGGTTCACTCTCAGAAATTTCTACTGCAACTGATACGCGACAGCATAGATGATAAAAAAAATCATCCTAAGGGCAAATAAATCAGACAAGTATTGGATGATTCCATTTATATGAGATACCTATAATAGGGAGATCAGAGACAGAAAGTAGAATGAAAAATCTATGTGGAGGGGGCCATTTGACCTCATGCTAAGATGCCTACATCCTGTGGCTGGTGCTGTGGTACAGTAGGTTAAGCCATAGGATTTGACACTTGCATCCCACAGCAGAATGCTGGTTTGACTCCTGGCTACTCCATTTCTGATTCAGTTTCCTGCTGAGGCACCTGGGAAAACAGTAGAAGGTAACTCAAATACTTGGGCAACTGTTGTTACCCAATGGGAGACTCACATGGAAGTACTGGTCCCTGGCTTTTCGCCATTTGGGGTGTGATGGAAGATCTTGCTCTTTCATATAAATAAATCTTAAAAAAAAAAAAAAAAGCTGCATCCTATAGCAGAGTACTGGAGTTCAACACCCATCTCTTGCTTCTGACTCCAAATTCCTCTTAATGCAGACCCTAGGACGCAGTGGTGATGGCTCACGTATTTAGGTTGGCACCACCTATGTAGGAGACTTGATTTGAGTTCCAGCTCCCATCTTCAGCCAGGCTCAGCCCAGACTTTGTGGACATTTGTGAAATAAGCCAGCAGACAGGAACACTGTTTCCCAAATAATTCCAAAAATTGAATTGAGTAAGACAGACTGGAGAGTTATTGTTTAGTGGGTTCAGAGATTGCAATGGTAAGTTATAGATAGTGGTGATGGTTGCACACTACTGTGAATGTACTTAATGCCACTTAAAACAAGTCCATTTTATGTTATTCATATTTTGCCACAAACACACAAAAAGCTGTTTGAAAAAGGGATAACCAAAGGGAAATAGTAGCTATCCTATAGAAGATTAATAAAAATAAAGAATAGATGCAGACAGCACTGGTTCAAGTCCTGGCTGCTCTGCTGCTTCCAATCCAGCTCTCTGTTAATGCACCTGGGAATGCAGTGGATGATGCCCAGGTTCTTGGGTTCCTGCCACCCATCCTGGAGACCAGATGGAATTCCAGGCTCCTGGCTTCAGCCTGGCCCAGCCCTAGCCACTGCAGCCATTTGGGGAGTAAAAAGTAGATGAAGATTTCTCTGTTTCTCCCTCTTTGAGAAATAAATAAATCTTTGAGGTGGGGTGGGAGGAAGGAAGGAAGATAGGAAATGTTCTACTCATATAACACTTACTCATTGATCCAATACATACTCATACCAGTAAATGCCAGTTATCTGCCAGGTATCTAATTTATTTCCATGAGCTTTTTAAAAAATTTTCATGTCAATTATATGAAGTTAGTTGACACTTAATATTTTCCATATCATTAATGATTTTCTATCTACTTGTATTAATGACTTGTGAAAGAGGTAGTAAAATCTCTGAAACTATATTAATGAAAATGGAAACCAAGAAGATCAAGTGGAGGAAAAAAGGTCACAGATGTAACAGATGATTATTTTTTTAAAGATTTATTTATTTACTTGAAAGTCAGAGTTACACAGAGAGGAAACAGAGAGAGAGAAAGTAGAAGACGTGGTAGAAATAGAAGTCCTTAGGCCCCTGCACCCACTTGGGAGACCTGGAAGAAGCTCCTGGCTCCTGGCATCGGATCAGTGCAGCTCAAGCCGTTGCTGCCAACTGGGGAGTGAACCAGTGAATGGAAGACCTCTCTGCCTCTCCTTATCTCCCTGTGTAACTCTAAATTTTCAAATAAATAAAGTGCTTTATACAAACAAACACACACACACACAAACACGCACCAGTAAGATAAACTACTGAAGTAGTTCTAAGGGACTCTAGAATGGAAACATGTCTTACAATCAATGAAGGATCTTTATATTCCCCTTCAACAAAACCCATGCCGCTATGGTAGTATCACATAAGGCTTTCTCATCTGTTACTTTTTAAAAATATACTTATTTCACAGATAAGAGAGAAATCATTCTATTCACCGGTTCATTCCTATCTTCAATAGCTGGAACTGGGACAAGTCTAAGCCAGAAATTCAATCCAAGTCTCTCACATGTGTGGTAGGAACCCAACTACTGGAGCCATCATCACCTGTTGCCTGCCAAAATGCACATTAAAAGGAAGCTGGAATCGGCAACATAGCCAAGGGGCATCTAACTGCTACACTACATGCCACACACCTGTCCCACAACTGTCTTTAAATCAAAATCAAAGCACAAATCTCATTTTCAATGAGTGAGTTTAACCACTTGCCTCCTACATCAAGAAACAGCAAAATGAACAAGAAAAACATCTTTCTGTATTGGTAGTTACTGGTTTTTGTGGGAGCCAGGGGAGCTGAAACCCTCTGATAACTTGATGAACACTGTGGGGAGCAACCCGGACTAGACTAAGTTACTGGAATTAAGACTTATTCTATGCATCTGCTCTCCCACAATATGGCGCTGGGAGAGGAGGAAACAGCTTCTACGCAGCTGCCTCTTGCCAACTTGAGTGATGACCTCCAGGAGCTGATCCTGCTCCTGATTGGAGGAGAGCAGCGTACTCGGCGTGTGGGCAGCCGAGTTGGGATTGGCGGAAGAGGACTATAAAGGAGGAGAAAGACAACATGCACCAGGAACATCTAAGGGGAACATCTATCTGAACGAACACCTGTGCAGCCCCCGAGAGAGCCGGCCGGCGGTGTGCCGCTCCCCTGCGGAAGTGGGGAATGTGACAGGGGGAACCGCCCTTCCACGGAGGTGGAAGGGACAGTAGCCAACCCGGGAAGAACCAGCAGCAAACCCGGGGAGGGCCGAGCAGACAAAAGAACAGCGCAGGGTCCTGTGTCGTTCCTCCACGAAGACGGGGAGCGACAGAACACTAGGAATATTCTACTCTAGATCATCACATAAATTCAACTTTTTGTATATAATTTCATAGACTGTGGAAGCCCAAGTTAAGAATTTGTAAAATACAGTCTTTAAATAATAGAAAGGAAGGAAAAAAGATCTCAGGTCCCCAGACCAGTCACCTTTTACAGAGGCAAATATCTGGACATTTGACTACACACCACAAAGTGTTACAATGAACCCATACCTGACTTAAAAGACCATATGTTGGGGCCGCCTACAGTGCCAGCATCCCATATGGGCACTGGTTTGAGTTCCGGCTGCTCCACTTCTGATCCAGCTCTCTGCTGTGGCCTGGGATAGCAGAAGATGGCCCAAGTCCTTAGGCCCCTGCACACAAATGGAAGACCCAGAAGAAGCTCCTGGCTTTGGATCGGCACAGCTCCGGCCCTTGTGGCCATATGGGGTAGAGGTCATCCTCTTAGCAACATTAATATCAAATATAGTCTCTGCTTACTTTGTTATACCTGCTATACCTATGAGTCAACTTAATGCCTATTCCAGTAAACCAAGCAATGGCCAATATACTGCCAAATGATGAGGTAGGTACTTGCTGATTCAATCCTTACCTGTTGCTATGCTTGGACTTTTCCCGGTCCTTGTCTTTGTCCTTCTTGTGCTCTTTGTGTCGGTGTTCTCGATCTTTGTGTTTATCTTTATGTTTATGAGAATCTGCAACCATAAGAGGTGAGTCAGTTAAAAGGAATCAGGAGCTAACTTCACTCTCTTACCTTAACAACCTGGTTAAGAAGCAATGATTCAGCAGCCGTAACAGCACAGCATATTCCACAAGAAGAAAAGATTTCACAAAAAAGTCCAAAAAAGGCACCCCAGCACCCTGCAACTAATACCAAGAAATTTATCACACTAAGATGTGAGGAGAAAAGGGAGGGGAGCCAACTCCACTAGAAAATGAAGGGACATTCTTCTCCCTTAGACCTGGTGTACTTATTTATTTTTTGACAGGCAGAGTGGACAGAGAGAGAGAGAGAGAGAGAGAGAGAGAGAAAGGTCTTCCTTTTCTGTTGGTTCACCCCCTAATGGCCGCTGCACTGCAGCCGGCGCACCGTGCTGATCCAAAGCCAGGAGCCAGGTGCTTCTCCTGGTCTCCCATGGGGTGCAGGGCCCAAGCACTTGGGCCATCCTCCACTGCCTTCCCTGGCCACAGCAGAGAGCTGGACTGGAAGATGCAGGTGCTGCAGGCAGAGGATTAACCAAGTGAGACATGGCGCCAGCCCAGAGGTATAATTTCTATATAATAAAATCCACACATCTCAAGAAAACTGAGACGGGGCCAGCAGTGTGTGGTAGTGGGTAAAGATACTGCCTGTAGTGCCGGCATCCCATATGAGCGCTGGTTCGAATCCTGGCTGCTCTACTTCCAATCCTGCTCTCTGCCTGTGGCCCAAGAAAACAATGGAAGATGGCCCAAGTGCTTGGGTCTCTGCACCTACATGGGAGACCTGGAAGAAGCTCCTGTCTTCTGATCAGCCCAGTTCCGGCCACCGCGGCCATTTGGGGAGTGAACCAGCAGATGGAAGACCTCTCTCTCTGCCTTTGTCCCTGTAACTCTTTCAAATAAGTAAATAAATCTTTAAAAAAAAATAGTGAGATGAGTTTAGACAAACATATACACAAGTACAGTCCCTACCAATCAAAATTTAAAACAATTCAATTATCTCCGAGATCTCCTCTGTGCCCCTTCTTATTCAATCCCTAACTTCTACCACCCTAGCCTAAAGCAAATACTTCTCTGATGGCACTACACATTAGATCTGTCTAGATTACAAGTTCCTTGTGAATGAAATTATATAGGATTTATTCTTGTGGGTTTATTTCATTCAGCATATTTTTTGATATCCACTCATACTGCTGAATGGTTGTTTCATTATACAATATACTGCAATTTATCCATGCACCTGTTAATGGACATCTGGGTTCTTTCTAGGGATTTGTTATTATACATATGCTCTTTGAACATCCACACAAGTCTTTCTACAGATGTGCTTTCATTTCTCATGGTTAAATACTTACAAATGAAATTGGTGTGTCATATGATAAGTGTGGCTTTAAATTTATTGGACATCAGCAAATTATATTCCCAAGTGGCCATACCATTATATACCCCAATCATCAATTCATTAAGAATTCTAAATGCTACTAATTTTCACCAGTATCTCATATTTTGTCTTTAATTTTAGCTATTCTAGCAGCTGTATTGTGATAGCTCACAATGGTTTTAGTTCATGTTCCTCTTTTTAAACTTACTTTTTATTTATTTGAAAGACAGAAATTTCCCATCAGCTCACTCACTACCCAAATGCCCAAACCAAGGCTGGGTCAGGGGACCCAACTACTTGGGCCATTATTACCTGATGCCTCTGAGGGTACATATTAGCAGGAAGCTGGAATTGGGAGCAGAGCCAGGACATGAATCCAAGCACTCTGATGTGAGATGTAAGCATCCAAAGTGGCATCTTGACCACTACTCCCAATGCCCATCACTTACTCACAATGATTAAATATTTAATGATAAGCATCTTTCCATGTGCTTGTTGACCACTCACACATCTCCTCTGAAGCAAGCAACTGTTTAAATCTTACCATTAAATTTATCTCTCTCTATTGATTTATAAGAGCTTCTTAAAATATATTTAAGTTTGCAGACTTGTTAGCCACCTATATTATGAATATCATGAGTATTTTCTCCCAGTCATTGGTTTGCCTTTAATTTCTTAATGGTATCTTTCAAAGAATATGAGTTTTAAAGTGTAAATAAAGTTTAAAGTGTAAACAAGTCTACTTAATCAATTCCTCATTTTATGGTTTATGTTCTATTCCCTAAGAAATCTTACCAAAGGTCACATAAATTTTATTATATTCTACCTAGTAGTTTTGTATGGGTTAAGTACTAAGATTTATTTTCTTATCTAAAGACATGTCCAGATACCTCTAGCACAAGTTTTGAAAAGATGACCTTTTCTCTATCAAATTGTCTTGGCCTATTCACTACAAATGAAGTAGCCATATAACCTAATCCAGGTCTATTTCTGGATCCCCTATTTGATCCCTACATAAACACACTGTCTTCACTAGTCTAACTTCACAGTATATTTTAAACAGGAAATATAAGTATGCTTTCTTTTTAAAAAACTATTTTGGTTATACTGTCTTCTGCATTTCCTTAAGTTTTAGATACAGCCTGTCAATTTTTTTTTTTAACAAAAAATAACAGCTGGAGGTTGGTGTTCACAGGGTAATCTGGAGAGAAGTACCTTCTGATCCATGAACAGGGTATAGCTCCCTACTTATTTTATTTAGGTCAGTGACTCAAGTGTGTATCAAAAGGGCCATTCAACATGAAATTAGTTCGTTGTGGCATAATGAGTAAAGTCGCCACCTGCAACACTGTCATCCTATGTGAGTGAGCACTGGGGTGCAAAGTCCTGGCT
The DNA here is from genome assembly GCF_051225735.1 of Oryctolagus cuniculus. Classification (NCBI taxonomy): domain Eukaryota; kingdom Metazoa; phylum Chordata; class Mammalia; order Lagomorpha; family Leporidae; genus Oryctolagus; species Oryctolagus cuniculus. The sequence goes on from NC_142877.1 coordinate 17,935,220, forward strand.
GCTCCGCTTCCGATCCGGCTCCCTGCTAATGGCCTGGGAAAAACAGTGGAAGATGGTCCAAGTCGTTGGGCCTCTGCCAGCCACATGGGAGAAGAAAATGAAGCTCCTGGTTCCTGGCTTCAGCCTGGCCCAACACTTGCCATTGTGGCCATCTTGGGAGTAAACTAGAGGAAGAAGATTTCTATCTCTCTGTAACTCTTTCAAAATAAATCTTAAAAAAAAAAAAAAAAAAAAAAAGGAAGTTAGTTCATTTGAGTCAGTTCACCCCAATGCTGAATATTAATTATTATCAATTATTACCCAACAAGTGTATGGTGATCTTAAAGTACGTCCAACAGAGGGAAGGTATTTGGCATCCCAATGGATGCTCACATCTCATATCAGAGTAGATGGGGTATGAGTCCTGGCTCCACTTCTGATCCCAGATTCCTGCTAATAATGCAAACCCTAGAAAGTAAAAGGTTCACAGGATCTCTGCCATTCACGTAGGAGATCCAACTGAGTTCCTACCTCCTGTTTCTACCCTGGCCCAGCCTCAGCTGTTACAGGCATTTGAGAAGTAAATCAGTAGATGGAAGGTATCTCTTTTAAATAAAAAGAAAATATTTATTTGTTAAAGAGTATTCCAACGGATTATTAAATTTCTCAAGAGATATGGCCCAACTCCCATCTTCTTGAATACACAAATGGACTTAGTGACTCATTCTTAAAAAAATAAAGTGAAAATGGTAGTATTCAACTTTCAATAGTAGGTCGTAAAAGGCATCAGAGCTTCCTCCTTGTTCTTCAGAAAACCAGCTACCATATATTAGTATATGCAAGAGCCCTACAGAATGACCTGTATGCCTTCCTGCCAACAACCACATGAATGAACTATCTTTGAAGTGCATCCTCCAGTTTCAATTAAGCCTTCAGATGACCACAGACTGGTCATTATGCCAACTGCACTTTTCTGAAAAATCCCAGTCAAAATCACCCAGCTAGATTGAGCCTAGATTCCTGACTCACAAAAACTACATGAAAAATTAAGTGTGTATGTGTCTTATGCTACTAATTCTGAGGTGTGTGTTTCATAGCAATAGATAAGTAACAATGTGTAAGCAATGTGTATGTTCATCCCATTTCTGGCTCATAGCAAAAGAAGCCATATCAGGCATAATCCATTGGGCATCTATTCTGTGCCAGGTCTTGAAAAATGAAATTTGCATGATCATAATACCCATGGTTATAAGAAATTCTAACCTCACAGAGATGGGAAAAATACAAATTATACATTGTCAGAAGGATTTGAACACAATCTTCCATTCAGCACAAAGAACCCTCCAACTTCTAAAAAATCTCAAGTCCCCAATTCTAAAACACTGAGTCAATACACAAAACGACGTTGGTAGCCTCTGTTTACTTGATGATGGTAATTCCCCTAACTTCTGCCTCAAGCCACAATAACAATGCAAGCAGCAATACTACAACCTAAGACAAAATGTGTCATTTGACTGTTGCAGTAAACAAGCTTCAGAACATCAAGATTTGCTATTATGTTATACCCAAAGGTATAACAGAGAGACATTTAAGAAACAAACAAAAAAAATCACTGGTATAATTCAACAAATCCATAAACATATACCAAGAATTGGAAGACGTCAAAATAGAAGTAGTTATCGTAGGTAGTAGATTTATGAGTTTTTTTAAAAAAAATTTTAGGGGCTGGCGCTGTGATGTAGTGGGTAAAGCTGTTGCCTATGGCACTGGCATCCATATGGTCATAGGTTTGAGGTCCAGCTGCTCCACTTCTGAACCAGCTCCTGCTAATATGCCTGGGAAAGCAGTGGAAGACAGCCCAAGTGCTTGGGACCCTGCATCCATGTGGGAGACCTTGAGAAGTTCCTGGTTCCTGAGTTCAGACCAGTTCAGCTCCAGCTGTTGGGGCCATTTGGGGAGTGAACCAGCAGATCAAAGATCTCAATCTCTCTGTCTCTTTCTTACCCTCTTTCAAAGGCATAGTTACAGACACCAAGGGAAGGAAGGAGAGAGAGATCTTCTATCCACTGGTTCACTCCCAAAATGGCCTTAACAGCCAGGATTGAGCTAGGCTAAAACCAGGAGCCTAAACCTCCATCTGGGTCTCCCATGTGGATGGCAGAGGACCAAGAACTTGGGTCATCTTCACTGCTTTCCCAGGTACATTTGTAGGGAACTGGATCAGAAGTACAGCAGTGAGACTTCAACTGGAGCTCATGTGGGATACTATGTTGCAGGCAGCAGCTTAACCTGTTGCGCCATATTGGATATGATTTACGAGTTTTTGAACTTGTGGTATCTGGTGTTCACTTCATCATCTTTTCTCAGATTTCAAAAATGAGTCATTTTTATAATGAAAATTTTCATTTTTAAAGATTACCAAGCATTACAATTTTATTCTGACAGGTACTGGTGTACATAAAGGAAAAGCAAGTCACTATAAAGCATTAAACTCTTAAAGAAAAATAAAACTAAATGGAAGATAAATGTTAATTCCAAAGACTAGTGCTGTGGCATACTGGGTAAAGCCACTGCCTGAGTGCAGGCATCCCATAAGGGCACCAGTTCCCTGGCTGCTTAGCTTCCGATCCAGCTCTCTAATACGGCCTAGGAAAGCAGTAGAAGATGGCCCAAGTCCTTGAGTCCCTGCACCCATGTGGGAGACCTGGAAGAATTTCCTGGCTTCAGATCAGCCCAGCTCCACTGTTGTGGCCCTTGGGGAGTGAACCAGTGGATGAAAGACCTCTCTCTTTTTGCCTCTGCCTCTCTGCAACTCTGCCTTTCAAATAAATAAATTTTTTTTAAAAAGTTAATTCCAGTCAGTTTCAGATCACTAGTATATCAATAACAGTACAGTCCACCAAAAACATTATCTTGTCCAAAGTACAAATATTCAAATCTGATTTTAAAGTGAGATCCGCAAGTTTTTTAAAGCAACTGCTAACCAAAAATGCAAAATCTAAATGTCTGGTGAGACATTTAGCCATAGCCCTTATCACACTAATACAACTTAGGGAAACCCCAAGTATCCCCCCCCCTTTTTTTTGACAGACAGAGTGCACAGTGAGAGAGACAGAGAGAAAGGTCTTCCTTTGCCATTGGTTCACCCTCCAATGGACGCCGCGGCCGGCGCGCTGCGGCTGGCGCACCATGCTGATCCGATGGCAGGAGCCAGGTACTTATCCTGGTCTCCCATGGGGTGCAGGGCCCAAGCACTTGGGCCATCCTCCACTGCACTCCCGGGCCACAGCAGAGAGCTGGCCTGGAAGAGGGGCAACCGGGACAGAATCCAGCGCCCCGACCAGGACTAGAACCCGGTGTGCCAGCGCCGCAAGGCAGAGGATTAGCCTAGTGAGCTGTGGCACCGGCTAGTATCCCTATTTTATAAAGAAATAGTATGTCTACAACAGGCTCAAATTATATTATGCACGCTGTGACAAGTACCAAAAAGTACAATATATGGCAACTTCTTCAATTATATATGAATAGCTATTACATAAATTTACTTAGTATAGCTCGTGTGGCAGACTGGGAATTCTGAGGATAAATGACTGGGAAGTAAATGTGGGTCAGTACAAAAGTAGAACTACCCACAAACAGAATGTGGGACCTTCTGAATGCCAAAGCATTTAATAACCAACTGATAGTAAACTGTAGTAATGATCTGCACATTGAAAGATAAATAGGCTAAATAACCTCTAAAGACACATAAAGAAATACTTGCAAGTAAATGTTGCCTAAGATTTGCTGAAATATATGGAGCAAGGAGAGGGGAGAAGGGGAGGCTGAGAGACATAGGGAAAAATTAGTAAATAGGTTGCTTGCTAGTTACTGAAGTTAGTTGACAGATACATGGGGGAGTTCATTATTCTACTCTATCTGTATACTTGAGACTTTGAATAAGTTAAAGATTATCTCTAAATTTCATCCTTTCTAGTTCTTTAAGTTGTTACTGTATTCATAAGGGTACAAGATGACAAGCCTAGCTAAAAGAGATTTGTGTTAAAGAACAGCAAGAAACAGTTTAACAGATAAAATTAAACTTACAAGTCAGGATGTTCTGCCCTAACGATGATAGTGAGCTACTTGAAACAGAAAAGGAAGGAACAAAAATAAGTCATATGTAAGGTTAATTAAAGGGCAATATGTGTAAAAGGGTTAAAAAAATAAAAAGACAAAATCGGTATAAATTTTTGAAGCAATCTAGAGAAAAGTGATAGCAAAGGATTAAGGAAGAAAAAAAAAAGGTAAATTTGAGTCCGAAAAACAGAAATAGAACCCAGTTCCAGCAATGCACTGCCGAAAGTCTTTGGATCCAAATAATTGGGTGACTTTGGGCCTTGGCAAGACAATAAATATTAAAGACTGAAGAAATGGAGGACCCAGCATTATAGCATAGCAGATCACTGGCATTACATTATGAAAGTGCTAGTTCAAGTTCCAGATGCTCTGGTTAAAATCCAGCTCCCTACTAATGCACCTGAGAAAGCAGCTGAGAATGGACCAAGTGCTTGGGCCCTTGTACCCATGTGGGAAACCTGGATGGAGTTCCAGGTTTCTATATCAGCCCAGGCCATTGAGGCCATTTGGGTATGAACCAGCAGGTGGAAGAGCTCTGTCTCCCTTTCTGTCACTGTCTGTCAAATAAATAAATCTTAAAAAAAAAAAGGGTGGGGGTGGGGGGGATCCAGAGCAGCGAGGTAGAAGGCTAAGCCTCCACCTGCTGTGCCCTCATCTCATATGGGCGCTGGTTCATGTCCAGGCTGCTCCTCTTCTGATCTAGCTCTCTGCTTATAGCCTGGGAAAGCAGTAGAAAATGCCAAGTGCTTGGGCCCCTGTAACCACGTGGAAGACCAAGAAGAAGCTCCTGGCTCCCGGTTTTGGATTGGCCCAGTTCCAGTCATTGTGGTCATTTGGGGACAGAACTAGCAGATGGAAGACCTTTCTCTCTGTAACTCTACCTCTCAAATAAATAAAATATTTTTAAAAAAGAAAAGATCTCCCTTTAACTAAAAATAACAGCTATCCATCAGTAAGCATGTATTCTGTAAGAGGTAGTAACAATATCTGTCATAGAGGTTGCCGTTGTGGCACAATGGGGTAAGCCACTGCCTGTGACACCCACATCCCATATCCCATACTTGTTCGAAGTCCCAGCTGCTCTGCTTCTGATCCAGCTCCCGGCTAACATGCCTTCAGAAAGCTGCAGAAGATGTCCAAGCACTTGGCCCCTGCCATTCGTGTGGGAGACCAGGGTGCGAATCCTGGCTCCTGGCTTCAGCCTGGCTCTGCCTTGACCATCAAGGCCATTTTGGAAGGGAACCACTGGATGGACGGTATCTCTCACCTCTCAGTCACTCTTTCAAATAAAAACAATTTTTTAAAGTTACATATTCTTACTTCTTTTAGCTCATCACATTCTTCTGCTTAGATAGAAAGAGAAGCAAAACACCTAGGAATAAGACACTTCAGTATTAAGTCCAGGAAATTCTGATCCAACCATTAAAGCTGGCCTAATACCAGAATAACAATGAAGTTACACGTTTGGAAAACAAGTATAGCATCTGCTCCAACTCTTACATAAGAGTTCATTCTCCATAGGGAAGTCAGACATACACAAAGTACAAGAAAAAGGACGTCAAATCTATAAAATGCTTGGTTGAACATTTTAAAATAAGGTAGAGCACAAAAGATCACTGGCAAAGACTAACGTGATTACAGATATCATAGAGCAACACAGAATGGAGGGAACCTATGAAGGAAGCTGGAGAAAAGGTCTGATTCAAATTCCTGCTCTACCACTTAGTGTATGACCCTGGGTACGAGTCACTTAATTCAGATCTTTAAGAAGGTAGCATAAATTGGTGGTTAAGAACTTTAAAATCTCAGTCATCATGTGCCATATACCCATAATCTTGGGTAAATTCATCTTTTATAGATGAAATAATTGGGGTCCATAAAAGTTAAGTGATCCCGAAGCATTTTAATTCATGAATAGCTGTAACTGAATTAATCTACAAGAAATTGTAAACATGTGGACAACTGTCAATGAGGTTACAATCCTCCCTTGTGATTAACTTACATAAACTGAACTATCCAATCATTTCATACAACAAAGAATTCACTTTCTATGAAGTAACAGCCAGTCCCAATCACCCTGCCCAACCAGCCAACAACACATAAAAGCTTGTCTCATTTTCTTTCCTGTCCTCAGATCCAGAATAGAAAAGCACTTATGAAAAAAGAGGTAAAGAGGCCGGCACTGTGGCGCATCCCATATGGGCGCCGGTTCTAGTCCTGGCTGCTCCTCTTCCAATCCAGCTCTCTGCTATGGCCTGGGATAGTAGATGATCCCAAGTCCAAGTCCTTGGGTCCCTGCATCCATGTGGGAGACCTGGAAGAAGCTCTTGGCTCCTGGCATTGGACCGGCGCAGCTCTGGCCATTGCGGCCATCTGGGGAGTGAACCAGTGGATGGAAGACTTATCTGTCTGTCTCTACCTCTCTGTAACTCTTTCAAATAAAATAAATCTTTAAAAAAAAAAAAAGAAGAAAAAAGAGGTAAAACTTGCTTTTTTTTTTTTTTTGACAGGCAGAGTGGACAGTGAGAGAGAGAGACAGAGAGAAAGGTCTTCCATTGCCGTTGGTTCACCCTCCAATGGCCGCTGCGGCCGGCACACCGTGCTGATCCAAAGCCAGGAGCCAGGTGCTTCTCCTGGTCTCCCATGCGGGTGCAGGGCCCAAGCACTTGGGCCATCCTTCACTGCACTCCCTGGCCACAGCAGAGAGCTGGCCTGGAAGAGGGGCAACCGGGACAGAATCTGGTGCCCCGACCGGGACTAGAACCCAGTGTGCCGGCGCCACAAGGCGGAGGATTAGCCTATTGAGCTGCGGCGCCAGCCAAAACTCGCATATTCTTAACAGCTCTGTACTTAAAAAGTTTTTTAGGGGATGGACTTACATCACCAGTTAACATTCCTTATGCAAAAGCATAGCTGTATTAGTTTAGCTGCAGTCAGTAGGTGGCTAATAGCGTTGCCAATCTTATTTTATTCATCTAGGATCTCTAAAGCAGTCACACTCAATCCAAGCATAAGCATTTACATTTTCTTGGAGAAAAGGCTAAGTCATCAGCAAAGAATATGATCCTTTTATCAACCATTTCATGATCTTAAAAGCTTTTAGGGCAGTCAAATCAGGGAAGAGAAAAAAGAGTTCTTTAATTTCTCATAAACAAAAAGCAGAGAGCTTTCTGGTATAAAGAGGGATCTTTATGATGTTTTAAGCCAGATTCCTTTACACTATTGATTATCAGTTTTTTAGGATTAAAACAACCATAAAATATGACGGGCTCCTCCTTCAAAAACAGTAATCAACTCAAGCATGTCGGGAGGAAACTGGGAAAGAGTAATAATGAGACAGGGAACCAAGGGAGCAGTTAAGCCACCTGCAAGCGTATTATCTCAAGACCCCACAGGATATGAATTTGGTAACCCTTGCTTAAAATAAACAGACCCCTTGCCTGGACCAGGCTCTTACCAGCTTAGGGAGCCAAGGCTGACCTAGATTGACCTATAGTCCTTATAAGCTTATTTTAATATAAGAGCATTCTAAACAACACACCAACCAGCTGCTGTGACAGGAAACAGCAGATAATATCAGGAAGGAAAAGAGTTCTAGACTGGGGGAGAGGGGTTTTTACTTCCCAGAAGAATCAATATTCCTCCGCTTTACTAGAATATACCTTCTCTTTCACTCAATAACCCAAATATTAAACACAGTTCACAATTCTGCTTCTAGTAGGCCCCACTGTGTCTGTGGAGTGTGTATCTTTGCTTTCTCAGTAAAATGTTTGTTGCTTGTGATTCACTATTCTGATTCCCTCCTGAATTCTTTCAAGAACCTGGGTACCAGGCAGCCTTGGCAGTCTAGCACCAACAATATGTACAATCAAAAGTTACCTTCTGCCAAAGGATACTCACAATAAAATTTCTGTCAAATAATCTGAGGGCCGGCACTATGGTGTAGCAGGTAAAGCCGCCACCTGCAGTGCCAGCATCCCATATGGGCGCTGGTTTGAGACCTGACTGCTCCACTTCCAATCCAGCTCTCTGCTATGGCCTGGGAAAGCAGTAGAGGATGGCCCAAGTCCTTGGGCCCCTGCACCAGTGTGAAAGACCGGGAGGAAGCTCCTGGCTCCTAGCTTTGGATCAGCGCAGCTCCGGCCGTTGCAGCCAACTGGGGAATGAACCATCGGATGGAAGATCTCTCTCTCTCTCTCTCTGCCTCTCCTCTCTCTGTGTAGCTCTGACTTTCAAATAAATCTTTAAAAAATATAGAAATTTTCTTCAGCCGTGCTTAGAGAAAGACAGGTAATTTGCTGTTGGGACTCAGTTAATGTAACACCTTTAAAAAAAAGATGAAGACTTAATACAGCTACAAACTCAGAGTAAGTTCTTGACACTTGGCTTATGGTGTCCACCAGCAACCAGAAGCTACCAACTACCATGACAAGAGTACCAGCAGCTTCCTGCGATACACAAAAACACACTTAGGTCAGCGAAGCTTTTCTGTAAAGGGCTAGCAAATAGTTTAAGCCTTGAGGCCCATTCCATCTATTCTAAGCACTCAGGCCAGCCACTGTAACACAAAAGCAGCCACATATCATACGCAAATGAGTAAGCATGGCTATGTTCCAATATGGACAGTGGAATTTGCATTTTATAGTATTCCTGTATCACTGAAATAATACTCTCCCAATTCTTTTTCACCAATTATTAAGTAAAGTAAACACCATTCTCTGCAGGCCATATAAAACCAGCTATCGTTTACACAATAGTAAGCTAGTAGTGACTAGAAACTACTCCCAATGACTCCTGAAAAAATGCTGCTTTTCTCAAAAGCACTATGTAAATAAAAAAAAAAAAAAACACCCCCTCCCTTTTTAAAGATTTATTTATCTGAATTTATTTATTATTGAATTTATTTATTCATTATTTATTTACTTATCTGAGCCTGCAGCTCCAGCATCCCATATGGGTGCTGGTTCGTGTCCCAGCTGCTCCTCTTCCAATCCAGCTCTCTTCTAATGGCCTGGGAAAACAGTGGAAGATGGCGCAAGTGCTTGGGCCCCTGCACCCACCTGGGGAGATCTGGAAGAAACTCTAGGCCCCTGGCTTCGGATGGGCCCAGCTCCAGCTGTTGTGGCCATTTGGGGAATGAACCAGTGGATGGAAGACCTCTCTAAATAAATAAATAAATAATTATTTGAAAGTCAGAGTTACAGAAAGAGAGGGAGTGTGTGTATGTGGCAGGGGGAGACAGAGACATCTTCCATCTGCTGGGTCACTCCCCAAATAGCTCCAACAATCAGGACTGAGCCAGGTAGAAGCCAGGAGCTTTATCAGGGTCTCCCACGTGAACGCAGGGGCCCTAGTACTTGGGTCATCTTCCGTAGCTTTCCCAGGCACATTTCCAGGGACCTGGATTGCCAAGTGGAACAGCCACGACACAAACGCAGACTCATGGGATGCCAGCTTCGCAGGCAGTAGCTTAACCTGCTACATCAATCGGCCCCCCAAAAATATTCGCTCTTATCTACAACTCCTCTTTAAACTTTTTTCTAAACAATATCCATGCTAAGCTACCTTCCCTTCTTTTTCCTTCAAACAGACCATGAATGTCAGCCATGTATCAACTTTATTTGAAAGTGGTTAAAATTCTAGCAGCTCTGGAAACCTAGACAAAAATCAAAATGAGAAAACTTTGAAGGTAGGTCATTGTTGGACCCACTGTTCATTCTTAAGCACCAGGTTAGTTAAATTTGTTATTTATCTCCCTTGAAGTTGAAACAACATCATACTTGTTCATACAATGATAACCTCCTCTGATGGAATTTCTTAGCAAATAAGCAAACTTCAGGGATCTTTTTATTAAACAAGGAGGTTTCTAGCTATTCTTTAGTTTTAAAAAGTTCCTTTTTCTTAAATATTCAGATATGTAGTTTTTACTGATTTCTGGAATAACTGGCTCCAAGCACAAGCTGAAACTCTAATAAACAACAGGGTCCTTGCTGCATAGATAGGCAAGTTTTCCTTAATAAGGGGAGGAATACACATTAATGTGAAATATGGCAGAGCCTGATATTAGTCTGTTAAAGATCTGTCCCAAATCAAGAATTCCTAGAAGTAATCCAGGCTCCCCTTCACCTTGTTTTTGTTTCACATTTTACCCAAATCTGTTGTGATGTACATAAATCTAATCTGTAACTGTGTTGTCCAATATAATAGCTGTTAGCCATGTCACTATATTAAGTTTAAATTAAGTAAAATATTTAAATTCTTTAGTCACACTAACCATATTTCAAGGGCTCAAAACCCTCATGTGATTAATCTATCATATTAGCACAGATATAGAACATTCCCCATCATGACTGAAAGTTCTATATCAGATAGCACTGATCCAGAACAACATCCTCTTTTTTATTGGCAAGGATTCTGAAGCATCATACTGTGGGACCTCCTCTGGTCAGAGGTGACAAAATTGGGGTTGAGACTTCCTTTGTCCTGATTCTCTGCCTACCACCGTCTGTTTCACCTGCTGGATCAGTGAAGGGCCTTTTTCCTAAATGGCATTGCAATATGCTGTATTGTTCCTTAAAGCTAGGCAGAAGTATGCCTGATTAAGCTGACTGCTTCTACAGAGCCACTGGACAATCAGAGCCTCAACAAGTACAAGCTCAGAGAACATTTCACCTGAAACATTAGTCACAGAGGTGTAAGACAAACCTATACAGAGCAATTATTTTAAGCTTCAGTTGTACAGCAAATCCCATTTTTACTAACTCTTCTTTGTTTCCTAAATACAAAACTTAAGAGTTGGAATTTTTTACTCTTGCCTTCAGAAGTAATTAAGACAAACACTTGCATTTCATATAATTCTCTGTAGTGAATCACATTTTCACAAGGACATCCCTGCATTGCAATGCTTCTCCTTTCCCAGGAGGCAGAACTTAAAAGGGAAAAGGAACTTGTCTGACCTGAAAATGTACCTTCTCAGGCCAGTCCAATTAGGGCAGGCCCATTCCTGTAGGTCTGTCCTCCTTTCTTCTATTAAGTGAGCTCTTAATGCACAGCAAGTAGCCAGAGTTACAAAAATTCTGCCTGCACTACATAGATTCCACACCTCAGCATCAATCACCTTTGTTTCTAATAGCCAGGGCCCTTGAAGTGCCTCCGAGTCTACACGTTGTCTGTCCATAAACGTGTCAAGTGTGTTGATGCATTGTCACATATCTTATTACAAAGACAACCAAGAGCCCTTCTTTGTGCCTGAAATGCATGGGCTATTCTAAAGCAACTAACTGTAGAAAAGAATAAGCTTGAACATACCTCTCTTACTCAGCTACTATATATTCTTTAGAAGTACAAGAGGTCTTTCTAGTGTTGAATCCTATTACTGGCTCCTTAAAGATTTTTATGCTCCAAAGGAACCCATTCCATTACTTTAACTTCATAACTGTAAAGAAGCACAAATAAAGGGCCTCAGCTCTAAGTCTTATAAAATAAGGAACACTGATGAAGAGATCAAATCACTATAAAACTAGTTTTAGGCTTCACAGAATTATCAGGGCCATAGAATTTGATCAGAAGCTTGTTTTGATCAATTTATCTTTTTTTTTTTTTAATTTTGACAGGCAGAGTGCACAGTGAGAGAGACAGAGAGAAAGGTCTTCCTTTGCCGTTGGTTCACCCTCCAATGGCCGCCGCGGCCGGCGCGCTGCAGCCAGCGCACCGCGCTGATCCGATGGCAGGAGCCAGGTACTTATCCTGGTCTCCCATGGGGTGCAGGGCCCAAGCACTTGGGCCATCCTCCACTGCACTCCCGGGCCACAGCAGAGAGCTGGCCTGGAAGAGGGGCAACCGGGACAGAATCCAGCGCCCCGACCAGGACTAGAACCCAGTGTGCCAGTGCCTCAAGGCGGAGGATTAGCCTAGTGTGCCGCAGTGCCGGCCAATTTATCTCATTCTTATCAACTATTTGACTTTACAGATATAGTAGTACCAGGTATCATTAAGTGTCCCCTTATGACTGTGAGGTAGCAGCTATTATCCCTAACTTTACAGATGAGAAAATTGCCATTTAGACTTGTGACTTACTTAAGACCACCTAGCTTATAAGAGTTGAACTCAAAAGTTAATCTAACTCCGAGGTCTGTATTTCACTGATGAGCTCATGGACTTAATCAACTGTCTCATTTTTCCTAAAAATATTAGGCTCAACATAAGCTGAACCTCAAATCTTGGCTCTATTCCATTGGTTCTGAAAGTTTAGTGATCATTCATCTCAGTAAAATGGTACCATCTTCCTAAGCCCAGCCTGGCTTACTAAAGTCAGGTGACCAAATGGCCCAATCACAAGCGTCAGCCCCATCCCCCACCCTAACAGAGTTTGCTGCTCCTACTTCCTTACCTCTGCAAAGCTAAATAAGACCTGTTCTAATACAGGCTATTGTTCTATCGTGCACAGGGAAGCAGCTTGTTGGGTTTCCCCACCCAACAATAAACCTTCTCCCTTACTTCAGTGTTGGGTGTGTGTTGTGGTGGCCTCTGAATCCAATCAACTTGAGAACCTGTTAAAATCCAGATGGCTGAGCCTTCCACTCCCAGAGTTTTTTTGAGTAAATAGGTCTGCAAGGTCCAAGAATTTTCATTTCCAGCAAGTTCTTAATGTTCATACTGGATGAGGAAACTACATTGAGAACTACTATTGTTCCATTCTCATCTTTCCATTTTAATCACTGCCATCAGTAGCTGAAGACCCCCAACTAATTTAGTCTAAAGGTAGTGATCCTCCATAGATATTGGAACTTTTTTTTTTTTAATTGTATTTATTTGAAAGTCAGAGTTACACAGAGAGAGAAGGAGAGGCAGAGAGAGAGAAAGAGAGAGAGAGGTCTTCCATCCACTGGTTCATTCCCCAACTGGTCACAATGCTTGGAGCTGGCCCGATCCAAAGCCAGGAGCCAGGAGTTTGTTCCAGGTCTCCCACATGGGTGCTGGGGCCCAAGTACTTGGGCCATCTTCTACAGCTTTCCCAGGCCAGCAGAGAGCTGGATCAGAAATAGAGCAGCCAGGACTTGAACTAGTGCCCATATGGGATGCTGGCACTGCAGGCAGCGGTTTTATCCGCTACGCCATGATGCCGGCCCAATACTGGATCTGTAGTATGCTACTCAACTATATTGAGCCCTGCCTTAACTATTCTAGGAATATTAGTAGGGAAACAACCTCTTGTTCTTTGTGCTCCACTTAATCACCCAACCAAAGAGGATGACATCAGGATCAAATTGTTAAGGTTGGGGGAAGGATTAGGATTCTGACAAAATACAGCAAAACAGTTGCAAAGGCTGTTACTATTTAGGTTAAATACTTACTGGAAGGTAGAAACTAGCTTATTTTCGAGTGGATAAACATCAAGCTTTCCTAAGCATGTATTGAAAAGCTTTATAGCTTGACCAACGGAACAAATGAAGCAAAATACACATCTTAGTCAAATAAGATAGACAACTCAAGATAAAGCTATCAGTCTCTCCAAAGGTGGTTTATGGGTCAATAGCATTAATCAGAATCATATGGGATTACTGAAGATACATTTAAAATCCAAAATTTTCAGCACCTCTACTATGTAATCAACTTCTATAGAGTACTAGAAATACATGTTTTTACCAAGGCTCCTGGGTAATTTTTATGCACATTACCTAGGGAACAATTAAAACATTGTGAAGCCTTCATTTAGAACAGGCATTTGGTCTAGTGGTTAAGATGCTAGTTAGGACACCCAAGTATCCTTAACAGAGTGCCTGAGCTCAGTACCTGCCTCTACCTCTTGACTACAATGTGCTGCTAATGCAGATTGAGATAATGGTGATGTCTCAGTGACTGAGTTTCTGTCACCACATGGGAGATCCTTGTTCCCAGCTTCAGTCTCAGTTGGGGTCTACTACAAGAATTTGGGGAATGATAAAGCAGATGGGAGCACTCTAGGACCTCTCTCTGTTTCACTTGCACTCGCTCTGCTTCTCAAGTTAAAAAAAAAAAAAAAGAAAAGAAAAAAAGAACAACTCACTTGATCTTCAACCAGCTAGCTCCTAAGCTCAGGGTAAAGAGGCTTCCATTTCACAGTTTACACATTTACTCAATATATTGACTATCTTAACTTCTAACTAAGCAAAGCATATACAGGTCAGAACAAAAAATTGGAAGAGGAGTACAAAAGCTCAAAGTCAGAGAAAAGAGGTTATTCTGACTTGGGGTTAGGTGGTGATTGCAGAGGCAAGTCCCTGGAAAGGAAATGGAATGTCTAAGACTGTATCCTCAATACTAAAACAAAACAGGCTCTAAGATGTTTAGAGCTCTCAAGGAGCGCCTAATGCTTAGTGTCTTCTTAAAAACAGGTAGTAAAATGAGGAAGTACAAGGTAGATCTATCTAATTCTTACCAGATTTTAAACACTAAGAGGCACTCCAGGGTAAAAGGACTGTTTGAACAGGACCTAACATTAGTTAGTGCACATTGCACTCAATTTTATTTCTAGCAAAGAGGATTGCTACAGGAGGTTTTTTTTTTTTTATAAAAGTTAAAATTTCAATAAATATGCAATTAAAAGGTAAATTTATGTTGGTGCAAAACAATCTTAAATAATTTTTTCACAATATGCATTTCCATGAACTTTTTGAAGACACCAAATATGCACATATTTCAAAGTTTGTAGCATAAACTTATCTTTTACTGTATTTATTTATGTGTACTTGAAAGGCAGAAAGAAACAGAGATCTTCATCTCTGGGTTCACTCCCCAAATGTCCATAGGAACTGGGACTGGACCAGGTGGAAGCCAGATGTAGTACCTGAGTCATCATCAGCTGCCTCCTAGGGTATACATCAGCAGGAAGCTGGATCAGAAGTAGAGTCAAGACTTGAACCAGATACCTCAATATGGGACACAGAGGTTCCAAGTGGTGTCTTAACCAGTGGGCCAAACACTTGCCCCTCAATTTATCTTTCAAATCAATTTTCCATGAACTTCTGGAAGTACTTCATACTTTTAGAGTTAAATGTCTGGCCTTGTAGAGTTTTGGGTTGAAAAATCAAGTGTAACAAGCCAGCAGTTACAAAGACTAGCCAATTTGTGTTCCTTCTTTCCCCCTTATTTCCTCTTCTAGCACAGCTGAAGCATGAAAAATTAAGGGACGCTGAAGTATGATCAATTCCCTAAGATTCTCATAATTCTTCATTTCTGATGTAAATAGCAAAAATTACTGACAACGCACCCATCCCTGCAAAAAATGCACTAATTGTATGAATAAGGCATACTAAGAATAAGTCTTAACATTTACTTTTTTTTTTTTTTGACAGGCAGAGTGGACAGTGAGAGAGACACAGAGAGAAAGGTCTTCCCTTTGCCGTTGGTTCACCCTCCAATGGCCGCCGTGCTGCAGCCGGCGCACCACGCTGATCCGATGGCAGGAGCCAGGTACTTCTCCTGGTTTCCCATGGGGTGCAGGGCCCAAGCACTTGGGCCATCCTCCACTGCACTCCCTGGCCACAGCAGAGAGCTGGCCTGGAAGAGGGGCAACCGGGACAGAATCCGGCGCCCCGACCGGGACTAGAATCCGGTGTGCCAACACCGCAAAAGGAGGATTAGCCTAGTGAGCTGCGGCGCCAGCCAACATTTACTCTTGATCATTTTTCCAGTATTCAAATCATTCCATGTACAGAAATCCCCCCACCCTCATCTGCAGGGGATACAGTCCATAACATTCCTTGAATGCCTAAGCATACCTAAATTTCTAAATTAGGGATAGTAAGAGATTAATAAACATAAAACAGAAAAATTATAATATACCATAAAAGTTATTTAAAAACTTAAGAATTGTGTATTTCAGGGCCGGCACTGTGGCGTAGCAGGTAAAGCCGCTGCCTGTAGTGCCAGCATCACATGTGGGTGCCGGTTCAAGTCCCAGCTACTCCACTTCTGATCCAGCTCTCTGCTGGGCCTGGGAAAGCAGAAGACAGCACAAGTCCTTGGGCCCCTGTACCCGCATGGGGGACACGAAGAAGCTCCTGGCTCCTGATTGGCGCAGCTCCGGCCATTATGGCCATCTGGAGAGTGAACCATCGCATGCAAGACTTCTTCTCTCTCTCTGCCTCTCCTCCTTTGTGTAACTCTTTCAAGTAAATAAATCTTTAAAAAAAAAAAAAACTGTATATTTCTAGAATTTTTCACTTACTGTTTTTGGACCCTGGCTGACCCCAGGTAACTACATCACAGAAATAAAAACTGAGGATGGGACGGGCAGTAGGCCTAGCAGTTAAACCATGGTTAGGACACTTTCATCCGACATAGAAGTACCTGAGTTCTATTCCCAGATCAAGTTCCTGAACTAATGCACACCCTGGGAGATAGCTGTGATGTTCAAGTAATTGGGTTCCTCCCACTCATCTGGAAGACTGGGACTGAGTTCCCAGCTCCTGGCTTTCTTTTCTTTAGCATCCTCAACCATTCATTGTGGGCATTTGAAGAGTGAACCAGCAAATGAAAGAGCTTTCAAAATGCTCTCTCTGCCTCTCAAATAAAATTTTTTCATTATGGATAAGGAGAGACTACTGTACAGACCACTGTGTACTGTGCACGTTCCTCTGAGCAGTTTAAAGCTTTCACATATTCCTATTTCAAGATACTTCATTCATTATGAAGCGTTAACAACAGATATAGTCAAACTTTCATAAAATTAAGTTTTGGGGACAGCGCTGTGGCATAGTGTGTAAAGTCGCTGCCTGCAGTGCTAGCATTCCATATGGGTGCCAATTCAAGTCCTGGCTGCTCTCCTTTTAATCCAGCTCTCTGTTACAGCCTGGGAAAGCAGTAGAAGATGGCCCAAGGACTTGTGGGAGACCCAGAAGAAGCTCCTTGCTCCTGGCTTCGGATTGGCCCAGCTCTGGCAGTTGCAGACATCTTGGGAATGAGCCAGCGGATGGAAGACTCCTCTCTCTGCCTCTACCTCTCTGTAACTCTGCCTTTCAAATAAATAAAAATTAAGTTCCCTAAGGCTGTAAGTACTCAGTCTAATCACTAAGATTTCAGTTCTTCAAACTTGTGAAGAAGGCAATTTCAAATTCTTTATTTCAGGGAATTCAATTTAAGGATTTATTTGATTAGCTATTGTCATATGGATGTCACACACAGAAATGTAAGCATTTCTAGACACTGTTAGACAATCTACCTGTTAGGAGAATCCTGAGTCATACTTCTAAAATTCATGCAATACAATTGTTTAAGAGGTAATGGCAGGGGCCGGCGCTGTGGCTCACTTGGTTAATCCTCTGCCTGTGGCGCCGGCATCCCATATGGGCACCGGGTTCTAGTCCCGGTTGCTCCTCTTCCGGTCCAGCTCTCTGCTGTGGCCTGGAAGGGCAGTGGAGGATGGCCCAAGTGCTTGGGCCCCTGCACCCGCATGGGAAGAAGCACCTGGCTTCTGGCTTTGGATTGGCACAGTAACGGCCGTGGCGGCCATTAGGGGAGTGAACCAATGGAAGGAAGACCTTTCTGTCTATAACTGTTTGAAAAAAAAAGAGGTAATGGCAAACAGGTACATAGAACCAAGGTTCAATGAGCACATTTACACTAAAAAATCATTTTCTGTTAACAGTTATAAGCATTTGAATAATTTTGGAAATTTGTCTTAATCAATTTCTTAAACACACACACACATTCCTCTCTTTCTCTCTCTCTCTCAAGACTGGGAAAAAAAGGAGATGTCATTCTCTTGCACTAACAGTGAAACATTAACTGCCAGAAAGTACTTGCAGTTTCCATTCACCTTGATACGACAGGAGTCTCTGTACTGAGATCCAATGAAAAATCTCGACAGAGGAAGTGAATGTACATATACAACTTACCAGCTTCAAAGTGTTCATTCTAAGAGTTCTATTTTGTTCATCTGTCTCTAGTAGTTACAGATACTTTTTGAATTTCACATGAATTAATATGGCAACTTAACATTTTCTACTTATAAACATGAAATTTTCAGTGTCCTAAGTAGATTTCTAAATATTGTACCATCCCAAGTCCAAAGTGGAGAATGTTACTTACTGTCCAAGACTCTTAACCTAAAATTTAAGGTATGAGAAACAAAGTGGTTTGTACACAGTGAGTGCTTGCCACTAGGCCAACTGAAGCTGCAACAAAGTCAAGGCAAATCAATAATGCTCTGAGCCAGTCTGTTACAATTCACAGAAATTGTATCACACCCAAGGCTGCCTAGTGACCCCTCTAGCAAATCTCACAAGAGATACACTCAAGTTTTAAAGAAATTAAAGACCTTCCCTTTGTACAAAAAATAAATAAATAAAAAGCAAACTCAAAAAAAGGTGTTTAGGGTTTATTTTACTTATTTTTTAAGGATTGGCAAAGAACTAAAAAATTTTCTTCTAGGGCTGGCACTGTGGACTGTGGCGCCAGCAACCATATGGGTGCTGATTCAGGTCCCGGCTGCTCCGTTTTCCATACAGTTTCCTGCTAATGGCCTGGGAAAAACAGTGGAAGATAGCCCAAGTGTTTGGGCCCCTGCCACCTATATGGGAGACCAGGATGAAGCTCCTGGCTTCCAGCTTTGACCTGGCCCAGCCCCGGCCATTGAGGACACCTGGGGAGTGAACCAGCAGATATGAGCTATCTCTTTCTATCTCCCTTTCAAATAAATGAATAAAATTTTTAAAATAAGAAAATAAATACCCATTTCAGAACATTTAAATTTATTCATATACTCATTTAATTTTCAATAGCCTGTGAACCAAAGAAACAGCATCCTTCTTTATAGATGTGAAAACAAGTTTCGGTGGTCAGGAAAAGTTTAATAGTAGGAATAAAGATTTACTGGGGTCTGTGCTATGACAAGGTGGGTAAAGCTGCAGCCTGAAGTGTTGGCATCCCATATGCGCAGCCATTCAAGTTCCAGCTGCTCCACTTCGGAGCCAGCTCTCTGTGATGGCCTGAGAAAGGAGAAGATGGACCAAGTCCTTGGGCCCCTGCACCTGTGTGGAAGATCTGGAAGAAGCTCCTGGCTCCTGGCTTAGGGTTGGCCCAGCTCTGGCCATTGCAGCCATTTGGGAAGTGACCCAGCAGATGGAAGACCTCATTCTCTCTGCCTCTATGTAATTCTGCCTTTCAAATAAATAAAAATTATTAAAAAAAAAAAAAAAAAAAAGATGTATCTAAGGTTTTCCTGAATTCTACTCATTTTACTGCAGCTACTCCAGAGCTTATCTCCTCACAACCTCCCTTTTTACTCCTGCACCCTTCAGTATCAATCTGGTTCCACCCTTAATACCAAAGTATCTCTTAAGTCCTAACATTCTAGGTACAAGGAGTCCCGGCTATCTCTAACAGCAGATAATAAAGAGCAAGCCAATGCATCTGTACTAGAGGCTTATTAATTACAGCTTAAGTAGGGTTTTTGTAATTTGGACCAAGGTAGTATACTAACAGACTGAGGATGTAAGAAGGGGTAAAAAGAAAAATTTCCCTTCCTAGTCTCTGGTTTGCCCAATATACCTATCCAATCTGTGCTATCCCCATTCAGCTCAAAAAAAATTTTTTTTAAAGATTCATTTATTTGAAAGGCAGAGTTACAGAAAAGCAGAGAGAGAGAGAGAGAGGTCTTCCATCTGCTGGTTCAATCCCCAAATGGCCACAACAGCCAGAGCTGTACCAATCCAAAGCCAGGAGCTTCTTTCAGGTCTCCCAGGCGGGTGCTGGGACCCAAGGACTTGGGCCATCTTTTGCTTTCCCAGGTCACAGAAGAGAGCTGGACTGGAAGTGGAACGCCAGAACTTGAATGCCCATAATGGGAATGCCAGCACTGCAGGCAGCAGCCTTACTCACTACACCATAGCACCAGTCCCTCAATTCAAATTTAACAAAAACATGGTGTCTAGTAAACTTCCAAAACTAGTTTGCTGTGGCAACAGCAACAGAAAGTGGCACATGTATCTGGGTCCCTGCCACCCACATGGGAGACCTTGATGAAACTCTTAATTTCAGCTTGGCTCAGCTCTAGTTGTTGAGCTACATGGGTGGGTGAACCAGTGGATGGACGATCTCTTTGTACCTAGGTCCCTGTCACCCATGCGGCAGACCACAATGAAGGTCATGGCTCCAGGCTGACCCTGGCCATTATGTCTACTTGGGAAGCAAACTAGTGGATGGAAGACTCCTCTCTCTGCAGCACTGATTTTCAAACAAATAAAGTACATCTTTGAAAAGAAGAAAGATGAGACAGACGAAACAAAGCAGGCTAGGACTAAGGATTGGCTGGTTTTTGTTCTTAAAACATTGGAAGATATGGGACTGGCATTGAGGCACAGCTGGTTAAGTCTCCTCCTGCAATGCCAGCATCTCCTGTGGATGGCAGTTTAAGTTCCAGTTTCTCCACTTCCCATCCAACTCCCTGCTAATGTGCCTGGGAAAGAAGACGTCCCAGGTACTTGGGCCCCTGTCACCCACCTGGAAGACCCAGATATATATCCAGGCTCCTGGCTTTGTGGTCATCTGGGAAGTGAACAAGCAGATGGCGGATCTCTACCTCCCTCTATGTAACCGTACCTTTCAAATCCTACACATACACTAAGATATCAGAATACCCATGGATTTGTCATTTAAATTTGTTTCAACAATCTTTAATCTACAAGACAGGAGATCTGAAATCTCTGATAGTGCTGTTTGCTCTTTAACACCTTTGTAGGAGCTTGTCTAGGTGTGTCTCAGGAATGCTAATGAATCTCAGTTCTTAGGTTTCTTAAATCCACAGAAACAAAATGTTAACATCAAATGCTAAGAGGGAAATTAATGGCCTGGTAGATGCATCCCTACACCAAATCTGATGGGAAGGACAGAAGGGAGATGTAAACAATAATACCGTCCAGAAAAATCCTCAAGTACACTACATAGAGGTTAAGTCTGAACTAAAAACTTAGGCTAACAAATAAAAATACATACAAAAAAAGAAATTAAGGGGCTGGCATTGTGGTATAGTGGATAAAGTTGACACTTGACACGCTTGCTCCACTTCTGATCCAGTTCCCTTGTAATGGCCTGAGAGGGGCAGCAGAAAATGGTCCAAGTACTTGGGCCCTTGCCACTGACATGGGAGACCAGAACAAAGCTACTGGTTTGAGCCTGGCCAACCACAGCAGTCCAGGCAGTTTAGAGAATGAACCAGTGTTTGGAAGACCTCTGTTTGTCTCTCCCTCTCTCTGTTAACTCTCTCAAGTAAATAAACAAATCTTTTAAAAAATTTAAAACAAGTTTCTACCTCTCAGGGAGTTTCTTTCTTAAACAAAAATTTAGAGACATAAATGACAAATATATTGATACTTAATACATACTTTGATATGGTCAGTCTCTACATACCCTAGAGATACACCTGAGTATTAACTACATCAGATCTTTGCAGCTTAAAAAAATCTTACATATATAAAATAAAAATCATGTTTGACAATATTTGCTATAAATCAGTTAAGCAAACTATTAGCCATTTCCTTTACCATTATATGTTTAATACCATTAATATCTAAAGATACTCTGCCGTAAGCCTTTTCCCACCTAATCAAGACTTGGCCACCCTGCTACCTTCCACTTATCTTCAAACCCCACCCCCCTCCACGGTTGCCTAGGCCCTATGCTATCAACACAATGCACATTGCAAGCATCCAGATAGGCAGGTGGTAGGGAGGGTGGAGGCTGATTGGCAAAATGCTAATTATTCCAAGCCCTATTTTATATTTCCTATTTCAGCTGTTGGCCTGGAGCCATGGGTATGGAAAGCTGCTTCTCAAAGTACAGATTTACAAGGAAAGGAAATAAAAAAAGACTTGTTCCCAAAAACTACTACTGAAAGTTTAAATACAATCTGAAAGCTTCCTTTTAACACAGTACATGATTCACTTCTTAAAGGCCACTTTGGAATTTCTTCCACCCTAAACTTTTTACCTTAAGCCTAATTCTCTATTGTTTATTCAAAATAACCTTATAATGCAAAGCTAATGTTTGAAAAATAATTAAGGGACAATCAGATCATCTAAACCATTAAGACACAGAAAATTCATTCAACTGACTCACCTCCACAAACAATGAACTGTCTATGATTTACTGTATTTCAAGAGTAGTTAAAAAAACCCTCTGGATCCTTCATCAAATACTCATATCAAACAATTTCATAGCCTCATTTAAAGCAACTACATTTGAATCCATTCTTCCATGTGAACCTATAACTTTATTGGTGCTCAATATAATTTTATAAGGATAGGATTCCTCACAAAACACTTCTGGGGGAATGACTTTAGGCTTGAAGAAAATCAGTTTCATTGCTACACTAAAATTATGGCAAAAGCTGTTAAAGATTTGTAATGTACACATGCATTTATGCCCAATGTGAAATAACCAAATCTTAAGTCTCCTAAAATGATATACATCCAGAAAATACAACACAATAATTTCGGACACCATTAGCAGAACATTTTTCTAACTTTTTTACAGACTCAAAAGATGGTCATTTTTTATACACACACATTAAAAAAAAAAACTTCACAGCTTAATTTTATAATCCCTGACACTCAATATAAATTGGTACTAATTCACTATGTTCCAGAACAAATTGGAGTATCTCTGTCAAACTCTTATAATTCCACATTTTTAAGCTGACCACAAGGAAACAGACCAACTCATTTTGCTGTTGCTGGACAAGATGAAATTTGAGGGCTGACCCTGGGTTCTTTCCTTTTTACTCTACCTAATTTCTTTCTTTCTTTTTTTTTTTTTTTTATTTTTGACAGGCAGAGTGGACAGTGAGAGAGAGAGACAGAGAGGGAAAGGTCTTCCTTTGCCGTTGGTTCACCCTCCAATGGCCGCCGCTGCAGCCGGCGCACCGCACTGATCCGATGGCAGGAGCCAGGATCCAGGTGCTTTTCCTGGTCTCCCATGGGGTGCAGGGCCCAAGCACCTGGGCCATCCTCCACTGCACTCCCTGGCCATAGCAGAGAGCTGGCCTGGAAGAGGGGCAACCGGGACAGAATCCGGCGCCCCAACCGGGACTAGAACCCGGTGTGCCGGCGCCGCAAGGTGGAGGATTAGCCTATTGAGCCACGGCGGCGGCTCACTCTACCTAATTTCTAAAGAAAAGGAGTTGGTGAGGTTGACACATTATTTAACTACCACATTTCAAACCATAAGGTATTTATCATTCCTTATTTTACAAGGAACACTGGAGCCTAAAATTTGGGATGTCTGAATCGCTGGTAATTCAGAATGCACATTTAAAAAATAAGTAAAATAGGGGCCAGCGATGTGGTGTAGTATAGTAGGTTAAGCCTCAGTCTGTGGCCCTAGCATCCCACATGGGCGTCGGTTTGAGCCCTGGTTGCTTCACTTTGGATCAGCTCCCTGATAATGGCCTGAAAAAGCAGTAAAAAATGGCCCAAGTGCTTGGGCCTC
Source organism: Oryctolagus cuniculus (assembly GCF_051225735.1). Classification (NCBI taxonomy): domain Eukaryota; kingdom Metazoa; phylum Chordata; class Mammalia; order Lagomorpha; family Leporidae; genus Oryctolagus; species Oryctolagus cuniculus. The sequence goes on from NC_142877.1 coordinate 17,958,785, forward strand.
TGCACCCATGTGAGAGACCAGGAAGATCCTGGCTCCTGATCAGCCCAACCTTGGCCACTGCAGCCATTTGGGGAGTGAACCAGCAGATGGAAGACCTCTCAGTCTCTCCCTGTCTGTAACTTTGCCTCTCAAATAAATATATTTTTAAAAATAAATAAATAAATAAATAAAATAAAAAGCACATGTAGACAAGCAACTTTGTTTCACATCAAAATGGAGTATGAAGATTCTAACAGCTCACTAACTCTAAAAAGGAGGAAACAGAACACTGGAGGCCAGTGTTTAAGTTATTTCTGGATTGAGTCTGAATTTCCAGATTTCATTTGGAGGTGCCATGAGTTTTCAGTTTTTAAAATATGATGCAAGTTTTCAGGTAACCACATCATTAGCCTTTCCACCATACACCCCAACAGCCCAAAAGTACACCTATTCAGCAGCATCAGAAACAATTCATATTTAATTGTTCTCAGACAATTTGAACACAGTAAACTAATCAGAATCACACATGATGGTGGTCAAATCCTATTTCTTAGAATATAACACTGATGGAGTCAAGTCTTAACCTCACCAAAGGGAGGAGACTGAAAAGAATTTACTAGCTCCACAGAAGACAAGAAAAAACTTCATCCAAGTCTTTGAAAGAGCAAAACAGTCACTTACCCACCCCCAACCTGATGTTATCACTATCAATTATGTGGATAGCAAGGCAGCCCATACAGTATTGTAATAATGACTCAGCCTCACTATAGTTAGTGCTACCAACACTTAGGAAATCTTTTCACTTAGGTAAAAGAGAAGTTATGGTTTATGCTCCTAGAATTCCTAGTACACTGTCAATATTTTAAATATAAATGTATTTCACAAATCAAAGATTTTCCCAGCAGTTGAATATGAATTAGGATGTTTTAAATTCAAAACAGCCACAATTTTAAATACTGTAAAGAATGAGTTACATAATTCAATCACTGGTTAAGAGTGTATTGCTTGATAGAACTAATAGTCACTAACATCACCCATCTTCCAGACAATATTCACAAAGATGTTAGGTCCTTCATGGTGCTAAGGAGAAAGTTAAAAGTGCTTTCTCTTGAAGGAGGTTTTGATAAAGAGGGAATGACAAACTATCAAATCTTCTCTCCTCTTTCAGCTCCACAACAAAGTAGAGATATGGAGCTTTTAATTTCTCCATACTAGTATCATTCCTATAGCTTAATGGGCTATAGGAATGTACTCCTAAGCTCGTGGGCTTTGGAGTACACAACTCACTGTCCTTGGACAAACTAGTAAACATCCCAAAGCCTCAACTTCCTCACCTATGAAACAGAGATAATAGGGCCTAACTCAGAAGGGTCCTTCTAATCAATTAAGTTAAATTTGATGGTCTATGGAAACAGCTGAGATTCATGCCTGGCAGTTAGTACAAATTCAATAAATACTTGTTATATTATTCCTGGAAAATGTGGCCAAAACATTTTTAAAGTTAACAATTCACTTTAGTATCTACAAAAATGGCAGTACAGATCAGTAACGTACTCTGCCCACATCATTCACATATTCAACAATTCTTTTGTATAAACTGTGAGAAGTTAACTTTCTTAAAGGAGAAAGCGCTAAATTTTGTTTTGTACCTATATACAAGGCCTACTGAGTCCAGCCTTAAAGACAAAAGAACTCTTCTTTATTAACATCCTACCTTCCTCCAGAGAAGTCAAGAAGACATCTTTACATATCTACCTGCCACATCTTTTTGCCCCCATATACAAAGAAACGTATCTCTAATCTGTGGTTTCCTGAGCTGCAGAGGCATCATCTCCTCCTTTTTTAAAAAGGCCAGTAGGCTAACTAAGGGTACCTGAGAAACAAATTCTCCAACTCAACAATTCTCAGTGCCTGGTACTGCACAACACTGCTCCTAAGTCACCTCCCCTGAGAAATCTCTCCATCTTCAGACAAGCGTAAACCCTCTATGCTCCCAAAGCTTTTAGAGTACACATGTGCCCCAGCATCTAATCGTAACTAATTATGTGTCCTCCAATAGATGAAACTGAGAGTGAGAGTCCTGTTGTGCATTAAACATAGCGCCTGTCACACACTACTAGGTGCTCAAGAAATGCTACCCTTCAACCAGGTTTTCTCCTGACTATCATCTCTTGCTGGATGTCCCATTTCAAAATCTGAACATAAGGCTGTTTTCACTAGAGCAGGCTAGCATGATGGGTTGCTGATTACAACATCAGAAAACCTACTCATCAGCTTCTCCTATTGGAGAAGTTCCCGGAACCTAAATTCAATTGAACAGGACTATGTACCATCAGAAATCAGTGGGAATTCCCAGCACACTCAAAGTGCCTTCTCCTTCAACTGGATTGTTGGAAAACTTGCAGGGACAAGCATTCTACTGGGGAAATCTTCTGTGGGTAACTAAGGTGTAAATACTAAAATAAACACCTTGATTTGGCTAAAAGGTTCAAAAACAAAGAAGTGGGAAAAACAAGCTAATTCTTGATTCCTAAAAAACTGTGGTTCTGAAAAAGAATGAACAGGAAGCAGGGGTGGGTGCTGGTCCCTCCGTTTCAATAAACAAAATTCTTCTCACCATCCCCCTAAGCCCAAAAAAAAGAGCTAACACACCAGAACCAGATGAAATGCTCAACTCCAAGTACACTCTAAACTGTTTCCAAAAAATAAAATAAAAGGGAAACACTGCCTTGAGAACCCAGGCCCCAATGAGAAGTTCTAGTTAACATACTTTAATTTTTAAAAGGCCAATACCTCCAAGTCCAACTGTTACACTGGGTGACACACAGAGAACTTGCAAACTTTCTGAAGCGAGATACTACTACCCTTGCAAAGAACACAACTTAGGGAAAATAACCTCCAAATGTGAGGAACTCCAGTGGCTTTAGTTTTTAAGGCCATAATTTGTAACTCATAGGCATCTACTTCCTCCACCAAAAAAATTCAACAGTTGCTTAAGAGAATCCTTCATTGGGGACACAGAAAAAGAAACAAACATGAAGCAGAGCGAAAACAGCCCCCAAAATAAAGTTCTATTTCGGAAAAACTATAATAATTCATTCTCCCCGTCCTTCTTCTCTGGTGAGGGGTGTGATTTCCAGGGCTTTGCTCTGCTGAAAGCTCTTTCTGGGCAGCTCAAGAAAGGAGCCGAGAGAGGGAGAGAAAGAGACAGGCACAGAAAGGAGAGGAAAGAGAAAAAGAAAATGGCGCAGAGACTAAGTCCCGACCGTCGACAAGGCGACTTTCCCGGGAGGAATCCTGGCCGGGAAAGGCTGCCCGAGGCCCGGCGGCGGGCGACTCAGGGTCTCCGTTGCCCCCTCTTGGGAGGGCGGCGATCTGGGGAAGCTGGGGTCCCCGGAAAGGGGGTCTAGAGGCGGCCCGATGGGAACAATGGGGCCGGTGAGCGAGGAGCCGGGACTTAGTCTCTGGGACGCCATGTCTGTCCTCTGCCCGGCTCCGGCCGGCCGCGGGGGAGGCGACCGGCGGCTGGGGGGCCCAGGGCCGGGGCGGGGGGCACACTCACCATTCAATCGGAAATCCGCTTCGATCTAGAGGAAGGAAAGAAAAGAATATGAAACAACGGGCAAATTAGCCCCCCAGGCGGGCGGGGGAGCGCGCGCGGCCGGGGCCCTGTCCCACCCTGTGCCCCCAGAGAGGAGGGGGCCCCGGGAAGGGCTTCCAAGGGCAGCCAGCCCCCCAAATTCTAACTTGTCGGTTTTCGCCCGCGGCCTGGCGAGCCCATCTCTCCTCAAGCGGGCGGCTCCTCGTGGGGGACTCCGGCCTGTCAAAGAGGCCGGACCGGGGCCTGCGCCGGGGGGTCGCGGGAGGGCCAGGGCGGAGTCCGGGGGCCGCCGGGGAGCGAGCCGGGCCGTACCTGGGAATCGTTGTGGAGATGGTCCCCACTCATGTCGGCCGGAGCGGCGAGTGCGGCGGGCTGCGAGGTGGCGCGGGGGAGACGCGGACCGTCGGGCCGGCCTGTGTGGACGGATGGGGTTCCCGGAGGCTCGCAGAGGCGAGGGGAAGCTGCGGCGGCGGCAGGCCACAGATTCCTGGAACGGCTGAGGCGGCGACAGCGGCGGCGACGCTGACAGACTGCCCGGCGGGCGGCGAGAACAGACCCCAGCAGTTGTGTAACAGCCTAAGTTCGCATTTCGGCTCACTGCGCCTGCGCGGCCGCTTTTAAACAGGACGTCAGCGACGTCAGAGCTCGCGGAACGAGGCCGAGGGTTGCGGCCCACCCCCTCACGGTTCGAAAGGCGGACCTGGTTTCGCATCTTAAGCCCCACCCCTGGCCCGCGCGCGCCGCTGCGATTTGCATAAGGAGCCGACTCCGCCCCTCGGCCCCCAACCCCCAGCAATCTTCTTTTCCTCTCCCGGCGCCTTTTCTAGGAACCCGGAACCCCTGCGCTAGGCAGTGCGCAGGCGCAGCCTGGACACCACCTCCGGACCCGGGGAGCCGGCGGGGCCACGTGGTGGGCCTTTAAAGGCCGCGGCGGGACCCAGACAGGCCGCTGGGGTGGAGGCATCTCTTGGGTACGGAGGAAACAGCGAACTGCAAATAACTATGGCTGATGGGACCCCAGAGCTCTCACCAGCGCCGCCTCAGTTGCTGACCCAACCCTGAGACTGGAGACAGGAGCCCCTTCCCCAGCCTTCCGCAGGGCCCAGCAGCTTCTGCCTTGTTTCACACTCTAAGAAATTATTTGAATTCTTCGGCTAACCCAGGATTCGGCCCAGCTCGTTTCCTGCAGCGTCCATGTAGCGCTTGGTCACAAGGCGCCTGATGTTGTAACCCTGGGTGGGATTTAGGCGAGAGGCCCGGCACAGAGACCCAGGCAGAGAATCTGAAACAATTTACTTGCTTGGGCTTGTTTTTCAGAGTTTGTTCCAGGAAAGCTGATCTTGCAACATTGTGTTCAGAAGGGGCCAGACCACCACAAACAAAGCAGGCTGCGAGAAACCAGGCTGAGTTGGATTTTTTTGAACATAGAATGTATAAAGGTCTATGTTGCTTGGACAGGAAGTGCCTTCCAGCTGCCCCTTTTCCACGTGCTGGACACTCCCCCTAACCCTCGCTGTAAAAGCTCTAGCAAACTGTTTCTACTGGAGGCACTCTCTTTAGAGACTGTACCTTCCCACGGTTTTCACTTGTCCCAAATAAGTCAAAACTCGCTGATAGCAACACGCCAGGCCAAGGGATTCCTTGTGTCCCTGACATTCGTTCACGCCGCAAATATTTATTGAGCGTCTATTGTGAGCCAGGAATTGTGAGGGCAGGGATGATGCAAAGAACCAAAGGGAACCCAAATTCCTGATAAACACGATCTGCCTCTAACGCAGCTGAATCCCTGGCCTGCCATGGATGGGGAGAAAAGACGGGAAAAGGAGCTACCGTTTATGAAACAATTATTGTGTACCTGGCTCTGAATTCCCCCAGTACCTCCTGAGCTCGCCCATTTTACAAATGTCAAACTCTTATTAGAGGTAAGTGACCTACAGCCTTGCTGACATCCACGCTTGGGTGCTTCACAAACTTCTCCATGGCTGCACTCGTCACCCAGGAAATGGCCACCTGGCATCTTCCACGCCGCATTGCTCATTAGTCCAGCTGGTTGTACCTCTCATCAGGTGAATCTGTGTTACCTCCTGCTTGAGATCTTTGCTTCCATTCTGCCTCTCTCCCCACAACAGTTCTTTAATAGCTGCCAAAGTGATCTTTAGAACCTGCCAATCTAACCATTATCTCCTTTGTGAACTTTGCAAAATGTATCACCACTTATGCTATTATTAATATTTTAATTAATTCCCCTTATTTAGCTTCATCCTAATAACATCTATGAAATAATCGTTTAAAAGTAAATACCAAAAATGTTCATCCATGGACCATAAAACCATCCCTATCGGCCGGCACCGCGGCTCAATAGGCTAATCCTCCGCCTGCGGCGCCGGCACACCAGGTTCTAGTCCCAGTCGGGCGCCGGATTCTGTCCCGGTCGTTCCTCTTCCTGTCCAGCTCTCTGCTGTGGCCAGGGAGTGCAGTGGAGGATGGCCCAAGTCCTTGGACCCTGCACCCACATGGGAGACCAGGAGAAGCACCTGGCTCCTGGCTTCGGATCAGCGTTGTGCGCCGGCCGCAGCGCCATCAGAGGGTGAACCAACAGAAGGAAGACCTTTCTCTCTGTCTCTCTCACTGTCCACTCTGCCTGTCAAAATAAATAAGTAGATAAATAAAAACATCCCTATCACATCTAGCAATCACCTTGGGGGTAAATTCTTGTGAATGCCGGACTTACCCCTGAGGGTAAAGCTAAAAACTTACCGTGGGACTCCAAATCCCATTAAGCTGGGTGGTACTAATACCATCTTAAGTGCTAAAGTGATCACATTAAGTGTGTAATTTATCATATAGAAAGGATTAAGTGTCAAAGGCATCACATAAATGAGACCAGTATTTGGTAATAACAATAGATAGAATTAAAAAGGAGAGAATGTTCCAACATGAAAAGCAGTCCACACAGCAGACTCATAGAATGACAAACACCCTAAACAGCACTCTGGCCTCAGAATTGGCCCTTAAGGCATTTGGATCTGGCTAAAAAGTCCATGAGAGCATCTCAGGCATGGAAAGCCAAGACACTGTGGCAAAAAAATTATCTACACGAAGGATCTCTGTGAGTGAGTACCCAGCGGAAAGAAGGGGCCACCAAAAAAGGATGTACTTTTCTCTGAAGGGAGGAGAGAACTTCCACTTTGCTTATGGCCCTGTTTAAATACTGACAGAGTTCGTTGTCTCAAAAGGCTTCCATAGCCTTGGCAGCTCATGGCAAGAGCCTTGAATGATCACTGACAGTATACATAAGAGTGTCAATTGTTAAATCAACAACAGGAGTCACTATGCACTTGCTCCCCACCTAGAACCTCTGTCCTTAATGAGTTGTACTATAAGAATTAACTGCAAAACTTGTCTTCAAACAGTACTTTATATGTTATTTATGTGTGTGGGTGCAAACTGTTGAAATCATTACTATAGAGTTGGTCTTCTGTATATAAAGGTAATTAAAAATGGATCTTAATGAAGAATGGGACAGGAGAGTAGTAGAATGTGGAATGGGAGTGTGGGTGGGAGGGTGGGTATGGGGGGAACAACCTCTATATTCCTAAATTTGTATGTATGAAATTTGCGCTCATTAAATAAAAGCTTTAAAAAAATTCTTGTAAATGCTTCAAAACTCAACCTAAATATCAGTTTCTCAAAGTGACCCTCACTCCCAGTATGCAAACTCCTTAACTCTGCTTCCAAATGCAGATCACTTGCTGCTTATAGAGTGTCCTTAACCTTTTAAATATTTGTTACAGTTGTTATTCACTTATTAATGGGGGTAATTTATGATTTCATGTCTTGCTCCTCTATGGAATATGAGGTCTGTGAAGGCAAGAACCTTGTCGGTCTTGCTTTGGGTTCAGCCCCCAGCTCTCAGCCACACATCCTCCTACAGAAGTGGTACAAAGTCAAAGAGTAAACAAAAATAGGGTAGCAGTGGGAATTAGGAGCACACTCTTGGAAATCAACCAACTGATGTCCGAATTCTTCTCTGCTTCTTAGCTGTGTAACCTCAGGCAAGTTGCTTAACTTCTCTGAGGCCAGGTTCCTCATCTGGGCAATGGTAGTAACTGTGAGCATTTAATACAATATCGGGGCCAGCGCTGTGGTACAGCGGGTTAAAGCCCCAGTGTCTAGGGCCGGAATCCCATATGGGCACCAGTTCGAGTCCCAACTGCTCCACTTCTGATCCAGCTCTCTGCTATGGCCTGGGAAAGCAGCAGAAGATGGCCCAAGTCCTTGGGCCCCTGCACCCGGACGAAACTCCTAGATCTTGGCTTCTGCTCACTTCAGCTCCAGCTGTTGCAGCCATTTGGGGAGTGAACCAGCAGATGGAATACCTTTCTCTCTCTCTCCCTCTCTCAGCCTCTGCTTTCTGTAACTCTGCCTTTCAAATAAATAAATAAATCTTTTACAAAAATATGCTATCAAAAGGCATAGTTGTTTCATGGTACGCAGCTCGTAATTGGTTAGTCTTGGATTCAAATTCAGGTCTGCCTGACTCCAAAGCTATGCTCTTTCTCTGAAAGAAGCTGCCAGAGCCAATTTCACCTTGCTCTTGTTGTCTCTTCCTATAGTCTTCCCATTTGGGGCTGAATCCCAAATCAGCCAGGAAGGCATCTGGCTGCCAACTGCTTGCTGCAGTCAGGCCAAGTTAATTTGAGGACTTCCTTAAGGAATCACCGTGCCACCTACCACTACTCCAACCCCCATCCCCCAGTTCCCAGGGAGAATCTGCATTTGCTTTCCAGGTCCTTCCAAGGAAGAGGGGGTGGGCATAAAAACAGAGCACACACTCCAGAATGGCTTATCAAGGATGTTCGCCAGGAAACAGACATGCAAGTGTCTGGGTAGTCTTATCATGAGCTGACTTCTCTGCCAGCATGAGTGGCTGGCAGTGAGAGCGTGGAGGCTGACTGGCTTACCCAGCCCCCATGGCCACCTTCCTAGTCCTGACACTTGAAGCCAGTATCCCCATAATATGGTACCTAGTGCTTGAGATTATTGGTAATGCATGGACACACTGTTTCATTTTAATAGTTATGTATCCATTTCAATGCATAACCACCATATCAAATCCACAGTTTTGAAGATAGAGCTATTTATAATGAGGCTTAAAAAAGTTGATCAATTTATATAAAAATATCCACAAATATCCACAAATAACAGAAGGAACATAGAAGACAAATTCCAGGAAGGTAAGAAGCAAATAAATAAGGGTTGGGAAACACTTTTTTAAAAAAATATTTTATTTGACAGGTAGAGTTATAGACAGTGAGAGAGAGAGAGACAGAGAGAAAGGTCTTCCTTCTGTTGGTTCACCCCCCAAGTGGCCACTACGGCCAGCGCTATGCCAATCTGAAGCCAGGAGCCAGGTGCTTCCTCCTGGTCTCCCATGTGGGTGCAGGGACCCGAGCACTTGGGCCATCCTCCACTGCCCTCCCAGCCACAGCAGAGAGCTGGACTGGAGGAAGAGCAACTAGGACTAGAACCCAGCGCCCATATGGGATGCCAGCGCTGCAGGCAGAGGATTAACCAAGTGATCCACGGCACCAGCCCCAGGAAGCACTGTTTTAATCAAGACTGCTCACTTGTGGAACATCCTAGCCCCTGTAAAAAGAACCAGCGGATGAGAGTTGATGGTATGGGACCATCTCCAAAGTATGCATTGTGAAAGGTGGACAGTGTGCAGGTATTCCACTAAAATAGCTCCATGCATACATCTTCATAATTTAAACAGATCTTTTCCCAAAGGATTTCACAGTGTCATCAATATGCCAATACTTACAACTCTTGAAAAGAGAAATATTGTTTGCTACATCTCCAGAATAGATTCATATGAGAGCCCAGAAACCTGGAATGACTGAACTCAGAGCATTGAATCTCGATGGTTGCCCAAGATCCACTCATCATCTGTTTGGGTTTTTTTTTTTCTTTGTTTTAAAGATTTTCTTGGGCTTGCTTTTTAATCAGCCTGGCCCAACTCTTGTCTCACTGAACTGAACACCTGTATGGTTGTCTAAACTTTTCCCCGGACTTGGAAGGTCATGGAGGAACAGTGTACACAAATGTACAAATGTGCTGCTGTCCCTCGGGCTACGGTTGTGTGGATCAGGATGGGCACTTGGCCCAAGATGAGCCACTCAGATTAACTTCCTTGAGACTTTAGAATTGAGAAGAGAGTGGTTTGGTCTCTCTTCTTGTGCATAGAACTATGTTATATTAGTAAATTAGGCAGCTGCTACTGGCAGGATTTTCTGCCACAAGAGCAAGAGGAAGAAAGCTGAAAGAGAGAGACAGAGAGATGAAGAGAAGGAGGAGAAAGCAGGGGAGAGGGGAGGGGCAGGGAGGAACAGGGAGGGGAAAAGGATGAGATCAGAGATTGGCTAGAAGGCCCTGATGAAGTTCAGTGTCCTGGTTCCTACTCTCCTGAAGACCTGTTGCCTTTTGGTAGCTTTCAATAAATTCCTGCTTTTGCTCAATCAAGCTCTGATGGGTTACTGAAAACCAAGAGCTCTGAGAAGTACTTGGTCCAAATCTCCTCTTGATTCCTGGCCACTCTTTTTTTTTTTTTTTTAAGATTTATTTATTTATTCGAAAGTCAGAGTTACACAGAGAGAGGAGAGGCAGAGAGAGAGAAAGAGAGAGAGAGAGAGATCTTCCATCCACTGGTTCACTCTCCAGATGGCTGCAATGGCCAGAGCTGCGCCAATCCAAAGCCAAGAGCCAGGAGCCAGGAGCTTCTTCCAGGTCTCCCATGCCAGTGCAGGGGCCCAAGGACTTGGGCCATCTTCTACTGCTTTCTCAGGCCATAGCAGAGAGCTAGATTGGAAGTGGAGCAGCCAGGTCTCAAACCAACGCCCATATGGGATGCCGGCGCTTCAGGCCAGAGCATTAACTCACTGTGCCATAGCGCCAGCCCTCCTGGCCACTCTTAAGGCCTCTGCTGTCCTTTTGGTCCCCACTCTGGGCCGCTCATGTTATGGGACCTGGATGCCCCTCCTGACATTTTGACACTTGGATACTGGCATGTTCTTGATTTTGCCAACTCTAACCATGGTGCCTTTTAGCAGTTCTCCGTGTCTGTGGTGCTTGGTCTAAGGATCTACTGCCCTTTCAATATTTGGATACCCTCAGAAAAGAACCTGCTTGGTGTACCAGAAAGGAGATTCAGGCAGGCAATCCCCTTCGCTTGCTGGCAATGAAACAGCTCAGCGAAAGTTGAAATCTGTGGAACAAAAAGAACAACCCTTGAATCATGGAATGAGAGGAGGTCAGGCAGCCAGGATGTAGGAACTTGGCCATGTGGCTCGGGGCGAGGAGGAGAATCCGCTTTCATGTACTTTGTCTTCCTGCCAGAAGACATCCTTTCTGTGATGAGGACATTTGTTCATTAAACCTATATTCCTGAAAGAATGAGGATATCATAGCCACTGTGAAGTAGTTAGGTCCCATGCTAAGCTCTGGAGGTACACCTGTTAATAAGACGTAGTCCTCATTTTGAAGTAGTTCCTGGTCTCTTAATGAGGCAGACATATTCCCCAATGGTAACTCTAAGGTACAAGGAAAAATAGGGAGGAAGTGGCCAGCCACCAGTTGCTATGGGAACTCTGGGATAGGAGAAGCAGATCCAATGCGCCAGTGGTAGTAGCAGCGGGGAGGAGTAGGGGGGTGTCAGAAGAGGTTAGCAGTTGGATGCCATTCTTAGAAGATAAAAAGGGAGAGATGAGAAGGGAAGATGTTGCAGCAAGAGAAGGAACAAGTGCAGAGGCAGAGAATTATGGGCTGAATGCCTTTGGTTAGGATGGGACAGAGGGTAAATGTGAAGATATAACTGAGCACAAGGCTTAGAAGGCATTGGAGCTACTGTGGGGTGACCTTTGACAGCATTTTGAACAGCTTTGAGGGTATCCATAGGCAGCAAAGTGAGAACAATTTGGTGGCACTGACACTGAGGCTGATTAGCTGGGAATCCCACGAAGACCATTCCAATTGTTTCAGAAGAATTGATGTCCATGGCAGGTTATTTGGAATGACTGTGAGGATGCAAATTGTGAAAGAGACAGCAAGATTATGGCCTGTGTCCAGGGTACAGCCCAAGAAGAAGCTATGCTGGCAGCTATCTCTGACCTCCCTCTCCCAGTGTGTGCCTCTGGGACATTCTGCTACGGTTCAGGTTTAGCTGTCTCCAGTTTGAGAACCAGTGGGCACTGGGAGACAGAGAGGCAGGAACTAGGGCTCCAGAAAACACCAGAAGATTCCAAGAATAAGAAAACACCCCCCCCCCCCAGTCAACTCAGAATGGCTCTCCAAGAAAATGGAACAGAAGTGTCTGTCTCATTCAATAACCAGCAGTCAATGATTAGGCCATGGTTAGGTTTTGAAAATACCTAGGGGCTGGTCCTATGGCTTGGTGGGTAAAAAGTCACTGCCTGCGGTGCATCCTATATGGGTGCCAGTTTGAGTTCCGGCTGCTTCACTTCTAATCCTGCTCTCTGCTATGGCCTGGGAAAGCAGTAGAAGATGGCCCAAGTCCTTGGGCTCCTGTACCTGGAAGAAGATCCTGGCTCCTAGCTTCAGTTTGCTCCAGCTCTGGCCATTGCTGTCGCTCCCCCTCTTCATGGAGGAACGACACTAAACCCTGCCTAGGCTTCATGTCCGAGTCACGGCACCATTATGTCGCTCCCCGTCTTCGTGGAGGAACGACACAGGACCCTGCGCTGTTCTTCTGTCTGCTCGGCCCTCCCCGGGTTTGCTGCTGGTTCTTCCCGGGTTGGCTGCTGGTCCTTCCCGGGTTGGCTGCTGGTCCTTCCCGGGTTGGCTACCATCCCTTCCACCTCCGTGGAAGGGCGGTTCCCCCTGCCACATTCCCCACTTCCGCGGGGGAGCGGCACACCGCCGGCCGGCTCTCTCGGGGGCTGCACAGGTGTTCCCCTTAGATGTTCCTGGTGCATGCCGTCTCTCTCCTCCTTTATAGTCCTCCTCCGCCAATCCTAACTCGGCTGCCCACACGCCAAGTACGCTGCTCTCCTCCAATCAGGAGCAGGTCCTGCAGCTTGTCAAGTTGGTGAGAGGCAGCTGGGTAGAAGCTGTTTCCTCCTCTCCCAGCGCCATATTGTGGGAGAGCAGATGCATAGAATAAGTCTTAATTCCAGTAACTCAGTCCAGTCCGGGTTGCTCCCAACAATTGCGGCCATTTGGGGAGTGAACCAGCACAGGGAAGGCTTCTCTCTCTGCCTCTAACTCTGCCTCTCTGTAACTCTGCCTTTCAAATAAATAAATAAAATCGAAGGAAGGAAGGAAGGAAGGAAGGAAGGAAGGAAGGAAGGAAGGAAGGAAGGAAGGAAGATAGATCTACTTGGGGCCAGCCCTGTGACATAGTAGGTTAAGCCTCTGCCTGCAATGCTGGCATCCCATATGGGTGCCGGTTCAAGTCCCGGCTGCTCCACTTCTGGTTGAGCTCCCTGCTAATGTTCCTGAGAAGGCAGTGGAAGATGGCCCAACTGCTTAGGCCTCTACACCCACATGGGAGACCCGAAGAAGCTCTTGGCTCCTGGCTTCAAATCAGCCCAGCTCTGGCCATTGCAGCCATTTGGGGAGTGAACCAGCAGATGGAAGACCTCTCTGTCTCTCCTTCTGTCTGTCTGTAACTCTGCCTCTCAAATAAATAAATAAATCTTTAAAAAAGAAAAGAAAAGAAGATATCTACTTCTCTATCTCCACCCAACAAGCCCTCTCAAGCTCTCCAGAGCTGGCTCACTCAAGCAATCCTCTCTTTTTTGTACATGGCAACTTCTCCACCTGCTCTTCTGTTTCTTTCCTTGACCTTTTTAAAAATATTTCACATTAATTGGTTACTTACTATGTGCTCCACCCTGTGCTAAGTGCTTCATGTACATTTATCACATTTAATCCTCTCAATAACCATTTGAAACAGGTGCTACTAATTCTACTATTTTATAGGCAAGGAAAGTTAAGGCATAGGAAAGTTAAATATAGTCACAAGGCTATTAAGTGGTGGGGCTATAGTTTGACCAGGGAGCCCAGTTCCTGAACGCTTAGCCTGCCTCCAGATTTGTCCTTACGTCCCTGTTTTCTTCACTCTTTGAAATATTTAGAAAAAGCAATCTATGCTTGCTGCCTTTTCTGCTTTATTTCTCATCCCTTAAACTGTTGATTGAGTGTATATTCCCATCAGGGACTTCCTAGTCCCCGAGGAAAGTAGCCCTATTCTCCTCTATGCTCCTGCAGTACTCAGTGATGGGGCCTTTGCATTGCACACCAATGACAGTTAATCCTCCTGGTCTTCCTCCTGCCTCTCCAAATGCCATTTCCCTGTCTCCTCCTCTTCTCTTAGCACAATTTCAGTATTTTGAAATGTTCTGTCATCAACCTTCTTTTCTCTATTTATGATGGAACTTCAAAATTCATGAAATACATATTGTGGGGGAAAAAAAAAAGGTATGGGAGCCAGTGTTGTGGCATAGCAGGTAAAGCCGCTGTCTATGATGCCAGCACCCCATATGGGCATCGGTTCATGTCCTGGCAGCTGTACTTCCAATCCAGCTCCCTGTTAATGGCCTGGGAAAAGCAGTGGAATATGGCCCAAGTGTTTGGGACTTCGCTACCCATGTGGGAGACCTGGAAGAAACTCCTGGTTTCAGCTTGGCTCAGCCCTGGCTATTGCAGTCATCTGAGGAATGAACCAATGGATGGAAGATCTCTCTCTCTTTCTGTCTCTCCCTCTCTCTCTGTAATTCTGACTTCAAATAACTAAATAAACCTTTTAAAAAAATAGATATGGGCTGCAAAAAATTTTGCACCAAAATAAACTTGTCATTTAATTCCATTTTCCCACAGACTTTGAAGTACCCTTGTATATACTCCTCTTGAAAGATTTGTGAATTCCATATTAAGTTCTGTAGTAGTCTCTCAAATGGATCTCTCCAGTCTTTTTTTTTTTTTTTTTTTTTTTTTTGACAGGCAGAGTGGACAGTGAGAGAGAGAGACAGAGAGAAAGGTCTTCCTTTGCCGTTGGTTCACCCTCCAATGGCCGCCGCGGCCGGCGCGCTGCGGCCGGCGCACCGCGCTGATCCGATGGCAGGAGCCAGGATCCAGGTGCTTTTCCTGGTCTCCCATGGGGTGCAGGGCCCAAGCACCTGGGCCATCCTCCACTGCACTCCCTGGCCACAGCAGAGGGCTGGCCTGGAAGAGGGGCAACCGGGACAGAATCCGGCGCCCCGACCGGGACTAGAACCCGGTGTGCCGGCGCCGCTAGGCGGAGGATTAGCCTAGTGAGCCGCGGCGCCGGCCTCTCCAGTCTTCTTTTAAGAGTTGCAGATATGTTTACCCAGATGCCTTCTGCCTGCCATGTGGTATCCCCCATGCCATACAGACCACCTGGTTTCAAGTACTTGCTCCAAACCCAATTTCAGCTTCCCAATAATGTGCAGGTGATGATTCAAATAGTTGGGTTCCTGCCATCTGCATGAGAGACTCGGATTGAGTTCTCAGCTCCCAGCTTCAGTGTGGCCTAACACCAGCCACTGTAGACATTTGAGGAGTAAACCAGTGGGTAGCAGCTCACTTTTGTTCTCTCTCTCTCTCTCCCCTTCTCCCTCTCCCTCTCTCCTCTCTCCTCTCTAACTAAATAAATAAATAAAAAGGGGAAAATGTCTAGTAGGCAGTTGGATATATAGGGTTGAATTTCAGGAGAGAGACCAAAAGTTGTCAGCATTAAGGTGGTACCTAAAGTAATTGGATGAGGTGAGGTCATTTGGGAGGACCTGGAAGGACAGCCTTATTTTAGGGATGGGCCTGAGTTAGGAAGTAAATAGAAGGCGAAGAAGTGGAGATAGCAAGTTGAGGCAAGTTGTTCAAGAGGAATGCAATGCAGTAATTGAAGTACACTGAGGTTAAGAGAGGGGTTTTATTTGTTTTGATGGATAAGGCCACAGCACTCGAGACTAATAAGAAGCTCTGCTGATTTCTAGTTCAGGGCCTTTTGGATTATCATAGTCCCCTATGTGTTAGCATAGTTGATATGCCAGGAATTCTGGGTCAGGTAAGGAGACAGGTTCCTTCGGAAGAAGACACCCCTCTTTGCCTCTAAGATGCCACAAGCTGCTTCCAACCTCACTTCCGGGGTTTTCTGTCCTTTCCCACAGGAACTCATTTGAAGACTGACTCAGAGAACTGGTTTTTCTGGATGGTTTATCCAGGCTCCTCAGGATATTCTACTCCTAAACCAAGAGTCCAGGCCTGCAGGGTCTTCTCCACCTTCCCAGCAAAAGGGTCTGGCAGAAGAGACACCATGCTTGGGTAGTGGAACTAGAGAAAGACACTCAGGACCCAGGAAGATAGATGTTCTTCACCAGGTCCTGCAACACCATAACATTTCCTAATGCCAATTTGGTGACAGGCCCTGCTAATAGGGCTGTGATGCCTCAAGGAGACCATAGTCTGGTGGAGGAGATAGGCAAGGTATCTATCAATTAGAATACAGAGTTCTAGGACCTTGTGAGAGAGTACTCAGGGCTGGGAATCCAGAAAGACTTTTCCAGGGGAGCTTAGCCTCAAGGATTTGATAATAGTAAGACAGTACTGAAGTCTTCAAATCTTCCCAATGACCCAGAACTGGACTCTCCTGCTATTTGGGATGAAATAACAATATTAAATGTTTTAAGTTGATTTTTTTTTCTCCTGCAAACTTTTTCTTTCCTGGCAAGCATTTGTGTTCAGAATTGGGAGACAGAACATTGGGAAAATATTTGCAAGATACCTTGAAGAACATTCACATCTAGCCTTGGAACCCCATTAAAAGCAGATGAGGCCACCATTGTTGGATGTTTGGAGAACACCTGGACTCAATTCCTAGACCTCTTCTCTTTGTTTTCTTCATTCACTATCTTATCCACTCTTTTTTCTTTTTAAAGATTTATTTATTTGAAAGGCAGAGTTACAGAGAGGCAGAGGCAGAGAAATAGAAGTCTGTCTTTCATCTGATGGTTTACTCCCCAGATGGTCGCAATGGCTGGAGCTGGGCCAATCTGAAGCCAGGAGCCAGAAGCTTCTTCTGGTCTCCCATGCACATGAAGGGGCCCAAGGACTTGGGCCATCTTCTACTGTTGTCCCAGACCATAGCAGGGAGCTGGATCAGAAGTGGAGCAGCTGGGACTGGAACCAGTGCCCATATGGGATGCTAGCACTGCAGGCGGTGGCTTTACCTGCTACACCACAGCGCTGGCCCCTCTAATCCACTCTTACAGCTTTAAATACCAATTATGCAAGCATTATATGAGTAATATATGAGTATATTATACCAGCATACTTCTTGTCTATATATAATCAGAACCTTGCCCTCAGATCTCAGACTGGTATTTCCAGCTGCCTACTCAACATCCCTATTTGGGTTTGCAATGGGTTTCTTAAACATAATTTATTGTAAAATAAAACTTCTGTCTTTCCTCCTAAACCTTATTCTCCCTTGGTCTCCTCAGTCATAGTTAAAGGCTCAGACCAAAACTTTTTAAAAAAAAATATTATTTATTTATTTAAAAGGCAGAGTTACAGAGACAGGGAGAGACGAAGAGTTATATATACCTTCCATCTGCTTGTTCACTCCCCAAATGGTTGTAATGGCAGGGGCTGGGCCAGGCAGAAAAGATTTATTTATTTATTTATTTATTATTTGTAAGGCAGAGTGACAGAGAGGGAAAGACAGACAGAAAGATATTCTACTCACTGGTTCACTCAAATGCCCTCAACAGCCAGGTCTAGGCCAGGCCAAAGCCAGGAGCCAGGATCTCCACCCTGATCTCCCACATGGTTGACTGGGGCTCAAGTACTTGAGTTATCTTCCACTGCCTTCCACTGCCAAAGCACATTAGCAAGAACCTGGATCAGAAGTGGAGCAGTGGGACTCTGCCAGCACCCTGCTATGGGCTGCTGGTGTCCTAAGCAGTGGCTTAGCAGCTGCACCACAATACCAGCCCCCAGAGTGGTCCTTTTAAAATGTGAGAGCCTGTCACTCTTCTGCTCAAAACTCCCCAGTGACTCCCGTCTCAGGGGAAGGTCACAGTCCCTACAATGACTCTAAGGGCCCTTACTCTACCTGCTCCCCCTTGAGCCTCCCTTAACTTCATATGCTGGTGCTATTCATCATGATCATCTCTTTCTAGCCACGCTGGTCTCTGCATGTTGCCTATGGCTCACCACTCCCCCTTCTGCCTCAGCTCTTCTCATCTGTGGGTCTTCCTACCTGGAAAATCCTTTCCCCAAATATCTCCATGACCAAGTCTTTCTCTTTCAGATCCTTGCTGAAATAGCCCCCTTTCAGTGAGACGTTTCCTGACCACTCTACTTAAAATTACAACCCCCTGCCCTCTGCTCTTCCCATCTTCCATCCTGGGCTTTGCATCCAGGGACTTGTCACTATTTAGTCTACTAAATATTTTACTTAATTGTTTCCTTTCTATTATAGTCTTTGTGGGGAGCAATCCGGACTGGACTAAGTTACTGGAATTAAGACTTATTCTATGCATCTGCTCTCCCACAATATGGCGCTGGGAGAGAAGTAAACAGCTTCCGCACAGCTGCCTCCAGTTCAACTAATAAACTGTAGGACTTGCTCCTGATTGGAGGAGAGCAGCGTACTTGGCGTGTGGGCAGCCGAGTTGGGATTGGCGGAGGAGGACTATAAAGGAGGAGAGAGACGGCATGCACCAGGAACATCTATGGGGAACATCTAAGGGAACCCGTGCAGCCCCCGAGAAAGCCGGCCGGCGGTGTGCCGCTCCCCTGCGGAAGTGGGGAAAGCGGCCAGGGGGAACCGCCCTTCCACGGAGGTGGAAGGGATAGTAGCCAACCCGGGAAGAACCAGCAGCAAACCCGGGGAGGGCCGAGCAGACGAAAGAACAGCGCAGGGTCCTGTGTCGTTCTTCCATGAAGAGGGGGAGTGACATAATGGTGCCGTGACTCGGATATGAAGCCTAGGCAGGGTTTAGTGTCGTTCCTCCACGAAGAGGGGGAGCGACAGTCTTGATGAAGGCATGGGTTTCTATCTGTTTATTGTAATGCTAAATTTCTATCATCCACAGTGGAACCTGGATGCTTAGTAGGGTGCTTAGTTAACATTTCTTGAATAAATGAATCAATTATGGGATACACATGTCAAGCAAGGGCCTGACATGTAATTAGGAAACTTTTTTTTTTTTGGGGGGGGGGATTTTTTTTTTTTTTTTTGACAGGCAGAGTGGACAGTGAGAGAGAGAGAGACAGAGAGAAAGGTCTTCCTTTTGCCGTTGGTTCACCCTCCAATGGCCGCCGCGGCCGGCGCGCTGCGGCCGGCGCACCGCGCTGATCCGATGGCAGGAGCCAGGATCCAGGTGCTTTTCCTGGTCTCCCATGGGGTGCAGGGCCCAAGCACCTGGGCCATCCTCCACTGCACTCCCGGGCCACAGCAGAGGCTGGCCTGGAAGAGGGGCAACCGGGACAGAATCCGGCGCCCCGACCGGGACTAGAACCCGGTGTGCCGGCGCCGCTAGGCGGAGGATTAGCCTATTGAGCCGCGGCGCCGGCCTTTTTTTTTTTTTTTTTTTTTTTGACAGGCAGAGTTAGACAGTGAGAGAGAGAGAGAGAGAGAAAGGTCTTCCGTCCGTTGGTTCACCCCCCAAATGGCTGCTATGGCCAGTGCACTGCGCCGATCTGAAGCCAGGAGCCAGGTGCTTCCTCCTGGTCTCCCATGTGGATGCAGGGCCCAAGCACTTGGGCCATCCTCCACTGCCTTCCCAGGCCACAGCAGAGAGCTGGACAGGAAGAGGAGCAACCGGGACAGAATCTGGCGCCCCAACTGGGACTAGAACCTGGGGTGCCGGCGCCGCAGCGCTGGCCAGGAAACTTCTAGTAGTTAATGATATGATTCTCCTTTTTCACATAAGGAGACAGGCTTGGGGAAGTATGAGTGCCCTTCCTTTCTGTGCCATTGTAACCTGTGCCTGGCCTTGGTCCCAGCACCTTTCACACGGCACCATCATTGTCCATTTACACAACTACACATGAGATTTTAAAAACATACTTATTTTCATTTTATTTGAAAGGCAGAGAGACAGAGAGAGATACAGACACAAACAGATCTTCCATCTACTAGATCACTCCTCAAAAGTGGTCAACAGCTGATACTGGGCCAAGTGGAAGCCAGGAGCCTAGAAATCAACCTGGGTCTCTCACACGGGTGGCAGGTACCCAACTACTTGAGTCATGACCTGCTGTAGCCAGGGTATGCATTAGCAGGAAGCTGGAACTGGAGGCAGGACTCCAACCTAGGCACAAAATAGGATGCATGCATCCCAAATGGCATCTCAACCACTGTGCCAGTAAGCCACGCCTCGCTGTAAGATTGTTGAGCTCAGGATCATCTTGTACTTGTTTTTGCAGCTCCAGTATTAGTATAAAGCTACTATGGAGTAGGCACTTAGGAAATATTTATTGCCTGGGTGAATGAATGAATGGATGAATGAAATGGCCAAGACAATATACAAACTCCCAGCTGTCAGGTAGCAAAGTTTCTGCCCAACCTACTTGGCCCAGGGGTGCTCCTAAGATACAGAGCCAGCAGCTAAGAGTCTCTCCCCTGAGGTAGATGTTGTGGCACAAGGGGTTAAGCCACTGTCTGGGACCGCTGCATCCCATATAGAATCACCTGGTTAATGTCCTGGATGCTCCACTTCCAGTCCAGTTTTCTGCTAATGTGCCTGGAAAGCAGCAAATGATGGCTCAAATACTTGAGTCCATACCACCCACATGGGAAACCCAGTTGTTCGGGGCTCCTGGCTTCAGGCTGGCCTGAACCAGGCTGTTGTGGGCATTTGAGAGTGAATCTGCACTTGAAAGAGCATTCTCACTCCCTCTGTAACTGTTGCTCTGCCTTTGAAAGATATAAAAATGAATAAATAAATATTTAAAAAGAAAGTCTCTCCCCTGGCAGAGAGCCTTGTAGCAAATTCTTACCCACAGAGTCAGAAGCGTTTCATAGGAGAACTGTATTCTGAGTGGCAGTTCTTTCCAATCGCAGCAGGCAAATGGAAAAAATTTCTCCACTCAGTCCTTCCATTGTTTCCAGACACACAGTCAAGGTCTCTTATTCCATCCCTGCCGATCTGCAGTCCGCCTCTCTAGTTTCCCCAACCCTCAGCTGCTGGGTCAGGCTGTCTGCCCATCTATCCACTCACTCAGTCTTCAACCAACAGCTTCAGTGAGACTTCTCTGGGCCACATGAGAGCTGAGCTAACCCCTCACTGTGAGTTGGCTTTGTCCTATAACTCTTTGTCCCAATGAACTTTCTCTCCTTTGCCTCTTTTCTTTATATTCCCCAATCCCATGTCTTAGGTTTATAGAGATGGCTGGCTCCATCTGTGGATAATTGTAGGTCTCCTGCTTCATTTGCTTCCTCCTCTTGGCCTTTTCATTTCTCTTAGTCAGTAACCCTTAAGCTATTAGGAGTGTGTGTGTGTGTGTGTGTGTGTGTGTGTGTGTGATGAATGCCATGAGGAGCTGATATGGGCCATAGACCCTCTCCCTTAAAAAAAAAATCCATGTACACAACAGTTTGCGTAGAAGTTCAAAGACATTCAGATTAAGAAAAAAACTCTCAGCCGGAGCCGCAGCTCACTAGGCTAATCCTCTGCCTAGCGGCGCCGGCACACCGGGTTCTAGTCCCGGTCGGGGCGCCGGATTCTGTCCCGGTTGCCCCTCTTCCAGTCCAGCTCTCTGCTGTGGCCCGGGAAGGCAGTGGAGGATGGCCCAAGTGCTTGGGTCCTGCACCCCATGGGAGACCAGGAGAAGCACCTGGCTCCTGCCATTGGATCAGCGCGGTGCGCCGGCCGCAGCGCGCCGGCCGCGGCGGCCATTGGAGGGTGAACCAACGGCAAAGGAAGACCTTTCTCTCTGTCTCTCTCTCTCACTGTCCACTCTGCCTGTCAAAAAATAAAATAAAAAAATAAAAATAAAAAAATAAAGAAAAAACTCTCCTCTGGGTGCCCTCTCTTCTTTCTCCACTCCCTTCTAGATTTCTGGTTGTTGGCTCCCAAACCATTCCACCTGGGTTCCTTTTGGAAGTACAATCTTCTCCCTAACATATTATCAGTGCCATTATTATGAATAACAACCACAAGATTGTACAACATTTTTCATGCATCAGCTGATTTCATCCTCTCAACAACCTCAAGAGGAAGCAACTATTATTGTCTCATTTTTACAGATTAGAGAACTGTTGATCGTGTATTTTGCCAACATCACATAGCTCTAAATCCAGGAGTTCTCTCCTCTCACAATGGTGTGCTTCCTATTACCAACTGCTGTTTTAGTTTACCTACCCCATAGCCACCTCCTGAAACCTTGCCTGTTTCTCTTAACTGCCTTTTTCTTTGACCTCCCCCATCTCTACCATCTGAAACCCACCCTTCACTACCACCCCCACTCCTCTGAAGCTCCTTCTTTCTCCCCCATCCACCCTTCAACTGACCACAGGTGGCTTCTTTGTAGTTGCTTGAGCTCATGTGGGCTGTGCAAGGGTTTCATTTCCCCTTCCATTCTTAGCCCAGCTGTGTCTGCCTTTGTGATCCTTGCTGGCCCTAAATGGGGCACTCCAATCCCTCTTCACAACAGGCCTCAGCACTTGTGGGACTGCCACACCTGAATTCCAGGTTAAGAAGAAGAAAGGAGGCATTTAGTTGAGTACCTACTTTGTACTAGGCCCTGTGCTTGACATGGGACAGAGAATCCAACTTTTTTTTAAAAAATTTATTTGGAACACAGAGTTACAGAGAGAGGTCTTCCATCTGCTGGTTCACTCTCCAAATGGCCACAATGGCTGAGGCTGGGCCAGGTTGAAGCCAGGAGTCTGGAATTCCACCTGGATCTCCCATGTGGATGTAGAGGCCCAATCACTTAGGCCATCTTTCACTACTTTCCCAGGCACATTGGCAGGGAGCTGGATCAGAAGTGGAGCTTGAGCCAGAATTGTTATGGGATGTATCCTACTGACAGGCACCAGGAAGCTATAAAATGATTAGTCTGATTCCATCTGCTATTGCACTGTGGACAGTTAAGGGCATCTCTGCAACACAACTACCCTTTAGTTGCTGTCTTAGCTATCAAAAATGCTGCCGAGATCCTGCATGAGAAAAACACCTGCTAATGGTTAACCTCTTCCTCTTTAGCTCAAATCTCAGGCCAAGCTAATAATTTTAGTTGGATTAATCACAGTCACACCTTTTTAAATTTTTTTTTATTTTATTTTTTGACAGGCAGAGTGGACAGTGAGAGGGACAGAGAGAAAGGTCTTCTTTTGCCGTTGGTTCACCCTCCAATGGACGCCACGGCTGGCGTGCTGCGGCCGGCGCACTGTGCTGATCCGAAGGCAGGAGCCAGGTACTTCTCCTGGTCTCCCATGCAGGTGCAGGGCCCAAGCACTTGAGCCATCCTCCACTGCACTCCCGGGCCACAGCAGAGAGCTGGACTGGAAGAGGAGCAACCGGGACAGAATCCGGCGCCCCGACCGGGACTAGAACCCAGTGTGCCGGCACCGCAGGCGGAGGATTAACCTATTGAGCCATGGCGCCAGCCTCATAGTCACACTTTCTAAAAGTGTTTTTAAAATAAAAGTGTAATATATATATTACATATCAAAAACATACAGCCTGGGACAGATGATTGGGCTGGCAATTAAACTACCACTTAGGATGTTGGTATCCCATACCTGAGTGCCTGGTTTGAATTCAGACTCCAGCTCCCAATTTCAGTTTCCTGCTAATGCAAACCCTGGGGGGCAGCATTGATGGCTCAAGCAGTTGAATCTCTGCCACCCACTTGGGAGATCTGGATTGATTTCCCATTCCTGGCTTTGGCCTAGCCTGGTTCAGTCCAGCCCAGCCCAGCCCAACCCCAGTGGTTGTGGGAATTTAAAGAATTAATCAGCTGGCTTGAGAGCATGCTTTCCCTATCTCTCTGCATCTAAAATAAAAATAATTATGGTCCAGTATTTTGGTACAGTGTGCTAAGTTGCCACCTGTGATCCCATATCTGAGTGCCAGTTGAAGTATAGGCTGCTCTGCTTCCAATCCAGATCCCTGCTAATGCACCTGGGAAGACAGCAGAAGATGACCCAAGTATTTGGGGTCCTGCCAACCTCATAGGAGACCAGGATGGAGTTTCTGGCTCCTGGTTTCAGCCTGACCCAGTCCTGGCCATTATGACCATTTGAAGAGTGAATCAGTGAATAAAAGATTTCTCTCTCCCTTTCTTTCTATCAAATTTCAAATAAATAAATAAATAAATAAATCTTTAAAAATAAAATAAATTGAAAAATTGAAAATGTGCAGCTTGATGAATTTTCACAAAGTAAACACACCTGTGTAATAGGCAGAACTTTGCCAGCACCCTGAAACCTCCCTGTGGTTTCTTCCAGTCATCACCCTAAAGGTAACCACTACCCTGATGACCTTTAACAGCATAGATTGGCCAAGCCTCTTTGTCCCACTAAAGCAATTTTAAAAGAAACAGGCTGGGGCTGGCATGGTGGCGAAGTGGGTAAAGCCGCCGCCTGCAGTGCTGTCATCCCATTTGGGCGTCAGTTCAAGTCCTAGCTGCTCCACTTCCAATCCAGCTCTCTGCTATGGCCTGAGATAGCAGTAGAGAGTCCTTGGGCCCCTGCACCCTCATGGGAGACCCGGAAGAAGCTCCTGGCTCCTGGCTCCGGATTGTCACAGCTCCAGCTATTGCGGCCAACTTGGGAGTGAATCAGCGGATGTAGGACTTCCTCTCTCTCTCTTTTTCTCTGACTCTCTTTCTCTCTCTGTATAACTCTGACTTTCAAGTAAATAAATAAATCTTAAAAAAAAAAAAAAAAAAGGAAACAGGCCTTCCTCTTGTCTATGACTCAGGCACAAATTTTGGTTGATCTATGATTGACTGATTTGATAAATCAGTCATCAGATGTTGACTTTGTATAAAATGAATCAAGAATCTTCTGAATTGAATCAAGAAAATGTAGCCTCCAAGTGTAGTTGGTTTTGGCTGGCTACTGATCCTCCACTAGGACATCCAGAATCCCAAAGGGTGTTCTTAATAAAGGGCCCAGAGCATGTCTCATCACTTCCTCTGATGCCCACTACTGTTTTTATTTTATTTTTTTAAGTTCTGAGAAAGGGAAATTAGAGACTCAGGGCAGGGGCCTCCCATCGACACCAGCCTCCACCTTGATGACACCTAGTCCAGAGAAACCATCATTTTGCAAGGCTATCTATTACATTTTCCAGACAGATCAGGAAACCTGGTGTTACACAGTTTAAACACACATTCACACATATGTAATAAAAAAAAAACACCTGTTTGAGCTCAATGCTGCAGCTTTTGCTCACTGACACTATTCCTAGCCTCTGCAGCCTCTCAGAGTTGGTCAATCCAGTAATCAGGTTTTGTATGCAGAGGCACTTGGGGTGGGTTCCCTGAACCCCTTCTTCTTCCTGTGGGAATCCTGAGATCTATTGAGTCAAGGATCTGGCTAACTAATATTTGCCAAAGAATATCCCACTGGACACTAAACTCCAGAAATGCTCTGTGAAAAGTGAGATCTGGGCGCTGGCGCTGTGGTATAACGTAGTAGGTTAAGCCTCTGCCTGTGGTGCCGGCATCCCATATGGATGCTGCTCTTCCAATTCAGCTCTCTGCTTATGACCTGGGAAAGTAATGCAAGATGACCCAAGTGCTTGGACCCCTGCACCCATGTGGGAGACTGGAAGAAACTCCTGGCTCTTGGCTTCAGACTGGCCCAGCTCTGGCCATTGCAGCTCTTTGGGGAGTGAACCAGCAGATGGAAGATCACTCTCTCTGTAACTCAAAAGTAAGATAACACAAAAGTAAGATAAACTATTAGTAATTTTTATATTGATTACATGTTTAGATAATACAATTTTTTAAATCCTATGTTAAAATGTTATAAAAGCAATTTCAGAGGCCAGTTTGTGGCGCAGTGGGTTAAGCTTCTAACCATGCTTGCAGCTCATATGAGTGCCAATTGGAGTCCCAGCTGCTCCACTTCCCATCTAGTGCCTTGCTAACGCACCTGGGAAAACAGTGGAAGATGGCCCAACTGCTTGGGCCTCTGCAATCCACATGGGAGATCCAGATGGAGTTCTAGGCTCCTGACGTTGGCCTGGCCCAGTCCCAGCTGTTGCAGCCATTTGGGGGAGTGAACTGGTGGGATAGAAGGTCTCTTCCTCATTCTATATCTCCACTTTCTCTGCTGATTTTATTTCTCTCTGCTGGTTCACTCCACAGTTGGTCATAGAAGTTTTCTGGGCCAGGTTGAAGCCAGGAGCCAAGAGTTTCATCCGGGTCTCCCACATGGGAGACATGGGTCATCTGCTGCTGCTTTTCCCAGGCCATAAGCAGGGAGCTGGATCAGAAGTGGAGCATGTGGGACCTGAACTGGCACCCCTATGGGATACCAGCATTGTAGGCAGGGCCTTTACCCAGAATACCACAAAACCAGCTCAGGTGTTGTGGGGTAGCAGGTTTTTTTTTTTTTTTTAAGTTAACATTTATTTATTTATTAATTTGAGAGGCAAAAAGAAACAGAGAACTATCTGCTGGTTCACGCCCCAAATGCCTACAGCAGCCAGGTTAAACCCAGGAGCTGGAAACTCCATTCAGGTCTCCTGTATTGGTGGCAGGATCCCAATTACTTGAGCTGACACCACTGCCCCCAGAGGCTGCATTAGCAGGAAGCTGAAGTCGGAACATGAGCGAGGTATGGAATCCAGGTGCTCCATGTGGAACACAGGCATCTTAACCACTAAGCTAAATGCCTGCCACACAAAGATATTTTAAAGGGTTCGTGAATATCCAGGGTTGTCACTCAGTGGATCAATCCACTGCCTATGAGGCTGGCATCCTATATTGGAGTGGCAGTTTCAGTCCCAGCTGCTCTGCTTCTAATGCAGCTCCCTGCTACTGTGCCTGGGAAAGTAGCAGAGGGTGGTCCAAGTATTAGGCTGCTGTCACCCACATGGGAGACCAGGCTGGAATTCCTGGCTCCTGGCTTTCTCCTGGCCTAGACCTGGCTGTTGTGGCCATCTCTGTCTCTCCTTCTATCTCTGTCCTCTGCTTTTAAATAAATAAGTTGAAAAAAAAAATACAAAACCTGTCCATGGAGACCAGTGTTGTGGCATAGCGTGTAAAATTGTCGCCTGTGACACCAGCATACTATATTGATACTGGTTTGTGTCCCTGATGCTCCACCTCAAATCCAGCTCCCTACAATGGCCTAGGAAAAGCAGCAGAGGATGGCCCAAGTGCTTGGGCCCTTGTCACCCACATGGGAAACCCAGATGAAACTCCTGGTTTTGGCCTGGTTCAACTCTGGCCGTTGCAGCTATCTGGGGAGTAAACCACCAGATGGAAGATCTCTGTCTTTCCGTCTCTCTCTGTAAATCTACCTTCCAAATAAATAAATAAAAATATTTTTTAAAAAATTCACCTTTAGGGACCAGCAATGTGGCACAGTGGGTTAATGCCCTGGCCTGAAGTGCTGGCATCCCATATGGGCGCCAGTTCGAGACTGCCGCTCCTCTTCTGATCCAGCTCTTTGCTATGGCCTGGGAAAGCAGTAGAAAATGGCCCAAGTCCTTGGGCCCCTGCACCCGCATGGGAGACCTGGAAGAAGCTCCTGGCTCCTGGCTTTGGATTGGTGCGGCTCTGGCTGTTGCAGCCATTTGGGGAGTGAACCTGTGGATGGAAGACCTCTCTCTCTCTCTCTGCCTCTCCTCTCTCTCTGTAACTCTGACTTTCAAATAAATAAATAAATCTTTAAAAAAAATCACCTTTAAAAAAAGAAGTTCATAAAAAAGGAAGTAAAATATTAATTTATTTTGGTACAAAAATTTTTGAAAGCCATGCAATTTTTTAAATAAAAAAATTGATGGAAAATGCATATTCTGAAAAAATTACATATGGATTTCAAAAAACTTTTGCAGCAAAATAAACATTTTTAATTTTGTTTTCCATGAGCTTTTCCAAGCACCTTTATGTTTCCACTGGAGAATGCTGCTCCAACATTCTGTGACAGTGATGAAAGCTTTGTCAGCCAGTTCAGGGGCATGTGAAAGGGAGGGGATAGGAAGCTCAGTACAGGAAGTCTAGGAACGGTGGAATTCACTGGAGGGGCAGCTCATGGAGTTAAAGTTAAAGGAGGGAGGAGCGCAGTGGGGAGGTCAGGAAGTGGTGACTAAGCTGAGATCTGAAAGACGAGCCGGAGTTAGCCAGGCAAAGGCAGAGAAAAGAGCACGTGCCAAGGCCTTGAAGTGAAAGAGGAACAGCGAGTATTCCAGGATATCTGAGGCTTGGGGGCCAGAGGGTGCGGAGTGACCCGACATGACACCAGAGATGGCAGCAGGCGCCAAGATTTTGGAGGCCTGGTAAGCCCTGCTAAAGTGTTTATCTTCAGGGTACTGAGAAGCCACTGAAGGGTTTCAGTTGGGTGAGACTAGGCAGATTTGCATTTTGGAAAGATTACTCTGATATTCGGGTGGGGTGTGGACAGGAGAGATTAACTGGAGGCAGAATGGCCTATTTAGAAGCTGGTAGAGGGAAAGACATCTGGCCTAGCAATTAAACTTCTAGTTAGGACACCCACATTCCATATTGGAGTGCCTGGGTTCAAGTCCAGGCTGCAGCTCCCAACTCCAGCTTCCTGCTAATGCACACCCTGGGAGGCAGCAGGTGATGGCTCAAGTAGTTGAGTCCCTGCCACTCATTTGGGAGACCCAAAATGGAGTTCCTAGCTCCTGGTTTTGGCCTGGCCCAGCTCTGGCCATTCCAGGCATTTGGGAGTGAACCAGAGGATGGAAGCTCTCTCTCTTTCTCTCTGTCTGTCCCATTGCCTTTCAAATAAAATTTTCTAAAGACTTATATATTTGAAAGGCAGTGTGACAGAGGGAGAGACACACACACGAGTGTGTGAGCAAAAGAGACACACAAGAGTGAGAGCAGAAGAGATGAGGGAGAGAGAGAGATTGAAATTGTCCATTAACTGGTGACTTCCCAGATGACTGCAACAGCCGGGTATCAGGGACACAAGCCCTCTAGCCATCATGTGCTTCCTCCCACACACATCATCAGGGAGCTGGATTGGAAACAGAGTAGTCAGGACCCAAACTGGAACTTCAACATGGGATGCAGATTCCAAAGTGATGACTTAACACACTATACCTCAATGTCAGATGCAAGTTAATTTAAACAATTTTTCTTTTAAAAAGAACTATTTGAATCACCCAGGGGTGGGGTAATAAATTCCAGACTATGCTCCAAACACTGGAACTGAGGAAAGACAGTGCCTGGGATACAAAGTCAGAGAAAAGACCACAGATCTGGACTACCCATTAGAGATGGGAAGGGGAAGTGGAGTTAAGTTAAGGCTGATACTATCCTGGTTTCTGAATAGTGAGACTGGGATGAGAAAGCAGGATTCTGTGGGAGGGGAAGATGATGACTTCAGAATTATTCAAGTTGAGTTTGAAAAGCACCTGGGCTATATAAAAGGCGATGCCTACAAAGACATGGAGAGCCAGATCTGGAGGTTAGAAGAGAGTTATGAGCTGGAGATAAAGGTGGGCAGGAAATATCCATGACCCTCAGGTTCGTGATCTGCAAAATGGGGATGCAATCTCTTTCCTCGAGCTACTGTGATGATTAGATGATGTAACGTGTTGAGTGTGCCTGGCTCCGTGCAGACACACAGCAGGTGCTCAGGAAGCACTGATTCTTTCAGCAGGTTCCACCCATGAGTTCCCACGTGGTCAAACCCACCAACGTCTTTGCAGCTGCTATTTCTTCCTCTAGTACTGGCAAGACCCACATCTGTGCTTCCAATGTCCCCAGTGCAGTGGTGGGAAGATGCTGCTAGAAGCAGTTGTGGAAAAGAGGTAGTGAAGGCAGCTCCATCCTAGAGCAGGAAGAGGGCTGAGCAGTTGGGGTACACAATGGGGAGAACTCTGTTCTGGGAAGGAGGGATACAGACTGCTTGCCCCAACCCAGCTGCCACCACAATTAGCAAATCTTGTCGGTTCTAAGCCTCAGTTTCTCTACTGGTTCCGGGAGGGGTGTGCTTCTTAGGTCTGTCTCTGTTTCTACCTTTGCCTCCTTCTCTTTCCCAGGAAGCCTCTTGCCTTCTTCTTGACCCACAGAAAACATCACTTCCTTGAAGTCTTGGCTCTCTTTGAGCCTCCTGGCAGCTCCTTCCTGGGGCAGAGCGCCAAAATCCCGACAAGACTAAGAAGAGGTTTTGGGAGTGGGCCAGGTCTGGGAAAACAGGAAAGATGACGCATGAAATTTCCCTCCTTCTGGCGTTGCTGGTTTCAGGGCTCCCTCAACTGAGTTTTCTGAGTACACAGCAGCCCTGGACTTTGCATCCTGGGCCCAACCTCCAGAAACTCCACTGCACTTACTGCATCCTTAGTTAAAGAGCTCATCAGATAGGCTTGCTCCTGGGTCCACTTGGCCGACGGCACCAAACGCCTGAAAAGCAAGAAGCACACGGATGAATCTTAACTGAGCACCCACCCGGTTCCATGGGAGGAATTCTCTTCTCAAAGGAGCCTCCCTCCACCTCTTGAGGGTAAGCAGTGTTCTTCTATTTTGCAGCCATGAAAATAGGCCCAGTTAGGCTACCCAAGGTCAGCCAACATCTTGGTATTGGCTCCAGGGAGGGGGAGGATTGGAAGGGAGAAGGATGGCTCTGAATTTGGGGCATATTCTTTGGTGGCCAATGAACCTTTCTTGGTTAGCATTTTGACTGTGCCACTTACTCCCTGTGGAATCTGGGCAAGTTCCGAGTGGGCAGCAGTGTGGAGTAGCAGCTAAGAGCACAGGCCTGGGAATCAAATGTCAGTTCCACCATCCGCCGGTTCTGTGACCTTGGGCAAGTTCCTTTGCCTGTCTGCACTTCAGTATCCCCAGCTGTATAACAGCACAATAATAGCTTCTACCTCATCAACTCGTTGTGTGGATTAAACGCGATAATCCCTAGGGAGCACTTAGCACAGTGTCTGGCCCATGGTCTGGCTCCATCTGTGTGTGCTATGGTATGAATGCAGGCTTTGCTGACTCTGGCTATCACCTGTTTCCCAGCCTGTCACCCATCATCTTGGTGGCTCACTCAGCACTTGGCATTGGTAGATGCACACTGAAGGAGTGGTTGGGAATTGACTCAGTATTTCTGAAAACAGCCTTCTGACAATGCGTGGGAGTAGGATTCTGGAGGGAGATGATTTTCAGGAGTTTC
This sequence comes from Oryctolagus cuniculus, assembly GCF_051225735.1. NCBI lineage: Eukaryota > Metazoa > Chordata > Mammalia > Lagomorpha > Leporidae > Oryctolagus > Oryctolagus cuniculus. Next base: position 17,989,741 of record NC_142877.1, read on the forward strand.
CCAACCAACCAGCAAGTAATTATTTTTGCACGCTAGTAAGAACTTTAAAATAGTTCCAGACTGGAGTTTTCTCTTTGATTGCAACCTGTACAATCAGAAGCATATGTAGTCTCATAGCTATATAAGCTAACTCTACCTGTTATGAACTTTAAAAGGTACACCAGAGAGTTAGCGTGCTAAGCAATGCTACTTACAAAGGTGCCTACGATTTTTCTGAGTCATATCCTTGCAGGCTTTTCCTGAGCCTATATCTCATTTTTGAGCTCCACTGTGTGCACCCTCTCTGTTAGACACTGTAGGTTCCCGCAGAAGTAAGGAAGACTGTACCTTAGGGGCAGGCACAGTTGGGTGAGGAGAGAGACTTTCCTGGAACACTTAATCATCAATCAAAACTACCACGATACCAATGACTCACTCGCCCAACACACACGCATTATGCAGGGCTCAGGGCCTGGGAAACGATGAATCAAAGCCCTACCTGGCTTTGAAGACAGACCTGAGATCAAATCAGCAAGGAGACCCTCTGCTTTTGTAGTTCCCTGATTACTGTCCACCAAGCTTCAACGAGAGAGTAAAATCAGAGATGAGGCCTCGCCACGCAGAAAACAGCATCTTCCCAGGTTATTCATTTTGGAATGGAACTGAGCTGATGGAGCTAGCAGGCTGGTCTTATCAGAGTTGGTTTTTTTGACTTGGCGCAAATCCTCATTTGAAGAGTTGGGAGTGTCTTCCCGCCTTGAAAGACATTCAACCAATCAATCACTCGTTCACAAAAGATATTTCATTAGAGTATGGTGGAATCACTCAATAAACAGGGCCGTCTAGGAAAAATAGAGCTGGGTCATCTGGTAGGTCCAGCAAATATTTACTTCCCGCAGCCCTCCCTACCGTGGGAGGAGCACACTTCCTCACCCTGTTGATATTAGGCTTGGCCATGTGACTTGCTTTGGTTAAAAGAATGTGTGTGAAGTGACGAGGGCCAGCTCCAAGGCACTGAGTATTTCCCCCTCCCCCCACCTCCCTTGAGCAACTCTCCTTGGCCTTGAAAACTCAGACGGGGGAGGAGTGGGGGGAATGAGAGGGTGGGGAGAGGAAGGGTTGGGAGTGGAGGTCCTTCAGGCTGGACTCCAACTCACAGGAAGCAGCCTTGCACAGCGCACAGCCTGGAGCTCAGCCTGGCCCAGGAGAGGCCTGCAGAGCCCCAGCTGACCCACAGGGCACTGAGTTTCTGGAAGTTTTTTTTTTTTTTTAATTTTAGCCCACCATGATAACTGTACACATTAATGGGCACAATGTGATATTTCAATACATGTATACAATGTGTAGTGATCAAGCCAGGAGAGTTAGTCCATTGATCAGCTCAAACATTTATCTTTGTGGCAAGAATATTCAAAATCCTCTCTTTTAGCTATTTTGAAATGTAATAGTCATTGTTAACTATAGTCATCCTACGAGGCTCTAGAACGCTGGATCTTGGTTCTCCTTTCTAACTGGAATTTTGTACCTCTTTCTGTCCCTCCTCCTCCTTCCCCTTGAAAGTTGTTTCTTAGCAACTTTTTCAGCATTACAGCAAAACCTCACTAATGTGGATCATTAGCTTACAACTTCCATTGACATTAGCTTGGGTCTTGAAAAGGACTTGGATTAGGTAGTATCTGAGCTGAGATCTGAATGTTTAGAAGGGGTTAGTCATGTGACCAGCTGGCAGAGAAAGGTCTAGGCAGGGGAACAGCCATTCCATGGTCTCGGGTCTAGATAAAACTTGGCCTGTTCGGAAATAGACATAAGGCTATGGGCTGGAGTGTTTGGTGAGTGAGAGGGAAGAGGACCCATATATTCAACACATTTCCACTTGGACATCTCTTGGATGCTTCAGACTCAAACGTCACATCCAAAGTAGAACTCACAGTCTTCTCTCAAATCTGCTCTGTTTTTTGTTTCCCCATTCCAGTCAATGACACCTATCTATCTACCCAGTCACCCAAGTCAGAAAGCCATATCCATTCTTAGCTCCTCCCTATCCCTTAACCCCACATCCAATGTGTCCTCAAATCCTGCCAGTGCCACCCTGTTCATTCTTACATTTGCCCTCTTCTCTCCACTTCAGTTGAAGCCACTGTCATCTCTCACTTGGACCACAGCAGTAGCCACCTCCCTAGCTTTCCTTCCTTCTTTCGTAACCTCCCTCTGATCAGTCCTCAGCATGCCAGCCCATGGTCTTGTTAAAAAATAAATCACCCCCGGGCCAGTGCTGTGGCACAGTGGGCTAAGCCTCTGCCCACAGTGCCAGCATCCCATATTGGTGCCTGTTAAAGTCATGGCTGCTTCTGTTCTGATCCAGCTTCCTGCTAATACACCTGGGAAAGCAGTGGAAGATGGCCCAAGTGATTGGGCCCCTGCACCCATGTGGGAGACCCAGAAGAAGCTCCTGGCTCCTGGTTTTGGATTGGCCCTGCTCTGGCTGTTGCGGCCACTTGGGGAGTGAACCAGTGGATGGAAGACCATTCTCTCTGTCTCTCCCTCTGTCTATAACTCTACCTGTAAAATAAATAAATAAAATCTTTTAAAAATGTTAAAGAAGAAAACCAAAATTTATTTAAAAAATAAATAAATCACCTATCAACTGATGAAGGCAAACAAGTGCTGGTACATCCATATACTGGGGGTATTGTTCAATGATTTTAAAAGAATGGACTAAGTTTTCAGATGGATGGTGGTGATGGTTGCATAACGTGAATATATTTAATTCTGCTGCATTGTACATTTTTAAATGGCCCAAATGGTAAATTTTATGTAAGGTATATTTTACTACACATAGACACACACAAAAGGAATGAGTTATCAAACCACAGAAAGGCAGGGAGGAACCTTAAATGCATATTGCTGAGTGGAAAAAACCACTTTGAGAAGGCTACTGTATGGTTTCAATTATATGACATTCTGGAAAAGGCAAAACTGTAGAGGACAGGACAGAGATCACTGGCTGCCAGCAGCTGGGGAGGGGTGGTGAGCAGGGACGGGTGGGAGGGTGAAACACACGGTATTTTTAGGGCAGTGAAACCATTCTGTATGATACTGTAGTGACGAGTTTGTTTCATTACACATTTTTAAAAATTCAGGGCACTGTACACCACCAAGAGTGAACCTTAGTGAAAACGATGGACTTGAGTCAATACCAAAAATTTTCCTAAAACAAACACTTCCGCATCAAGCTCCCAGACTCCTCTATTTATATCCCTTAGTGCCCCTGGCCTGAAAGGTTTTTCCCTCCTTCTTCCAGGCTTATCCTACTCATTTTTTAGGGTTCAGCTTATATGTCACCTCTTCAGAGAGGCCTTTCCTCCTTCCCGAAACTATACCAGGCCCTATATTTTCCCTTCTCTGTGGATTCTCTTTTTCAACTCTGTAGCTTTTGCACATTTGTAACTAGGTATTAATTATATGCATTTATTTGAATAATGCCTGTCTATCAAGCCCCATGAAGTCAGGGTTCGTGTCTATCTTCTTCATCTCAACCTCTAGCACTTGGTTAGTGCCTGGTACATGTGTGGTTGGAAATATAAGTTCACATATTTTATGATTCTATCTATATGAAATGACCAAAATTGATAAAATCAGGAACAGAAAGCTAGGGACCGGGGAAAGGAGAACAGGAGAACAAGGAGTGACTTTTTTTTTTTTTTTTAAGATTTGTTTACTTAGAAGGCTGAGTGACAGAGACAAGGTGTATATGGGGGGAGAAGGAAGAGAGAGAGAGAGAAAGATCTTTCATCTGCTGGTTCACTCCCTAATAGCTGCAATTGTCAGGGTTTAGCCAGGCAGAAGGCAGGAGCCAGCAAAGCCATCTGGGTCTCCCAGATGCGTGGTGGGGACCCAAGCAGTAGGGCCATGCTTCACTGCTTTTAGGACATATTAGCAGGGAGCTGGATAGGAAGTGGAGCAGCCAGAACTTGAACAGGCACTGTGATATGAGATGCTATCATTTTGGGCAGCTGCTCAACTCCTACCTCACAAGGCCACACTTTTTGCGTGGTGTTTTCACCTCAATTAAAAACATTGGGGTGGCGGTGGGGGGAGCAGGTAGTGGTGAGACATAATGGGTAAAGCTGCCACCTGCAGCGCCAGCATCCCATATGGGTGCTGCTTCAAGTCTCAGCTGCTCCACTTTCAGTCCAGCTCTCTGCTAATGCACCTGGAAAAGCAATGGAAGATAACCCAAGTGCTTGGGCCCCTGCACCCACGTGGGAGACCTGGATGAAGTTACTGGCTCCTGCCTTCCATCTAGCTCAGCTCTGGCTGTTGTGGCCATTTGGGAAGTGAACTAGCAGATGGAAGTTCTGTCTCTCTGTCTCTCTCTGTCTCTCTCTCTCTCTCTCTGTCTCTCCTTCTCTCTGCGTAACTCTGCCTTTCAAATAAAATAAATAAATCTTTAAAAAACAAAACAAAACATCATGGGGTGGAACTTCAGTGCAGTGGAGTTCTTGGGTTCCAGTGCCGGCTCTGATTATGAATCTACCTTCCTACTAATGTGCACCATGGGAGGCATCAGATGATGGCTCAGCTAGTTGGTTCCCTGCCACCCATAGGGGAGAGCAGCACTGAAACCTGGGATCCTGGCTGTTGTGGGTATTTGGGGAATGAAACAGCAGACAGAAGATCTCTCTCTTTCAAATAAATTTTAAAAATAAAATAGAAACTAAAAAACCTCATCTGAGGTATGAAGCAATGCATTTCCTTTTTTGTTCCATTACTTTCCTCAGGTTCAAACTAGTGCCTTTGATTTTAGAAGTGGTTTTCACAACAGAAATGCAAAAAGAATGAAACCAGCTCATGCTGAACTTCTTATTACAGCAAATTTAAGTACATACAGAAGTGAAGGAATACTTACTTCTTTATTTAGCCACCTATCTACCTCTTCTCCCGTATTATTTCACTGCACATTTCAAACATCATATCATTTCATCTGTAAATGGTTCTGTATGTCCTCCAAATAAGAAATTTAAACATGACCACAATACCATTATTACACCTAGAAAACTCAACAACGAATTCTTATTTTTATCAAACATATAATCAGTGTTCAAATGTCCCATTGTTGCATAATTGAAAAAAACTGTAATGTGTTTGTATAAATGAGAATCCAAACAAGGCCCACATTTCTCTCTCTCTCTCTCTCTCTCTCTCTGAAGTGCAGTAGGCAGGATTTGGAGAGATTCTCCCTTTCTCTGTCTTTTGTTTATTTGCTGACAGGAATAAGATATGTGTTTTTTAGTTTCCTGCGTTCTGGGTTTTGCTGATTGCATCCCTGTGGCGTACGTTCACATAATCTCCTACCCCTCTATTTCATGTACCTAGTATCCTAATGGAGTCAAGTTAAATGCCTTTAGCAAGCTGTGAATGCTTCTACCTGGAGGTGCATTCCTTCTATGTGTTTCTCACTCTGTATAATTCCTAAGCATTGGGGTTTATGACTTAGATGCATTGTTTCACTAAAGGCTATAAAATACAAAAAGTAAAATTCTAATTCTTTTTAGCTTTTTCTCATTTATTAGCTGAAATATTTAATAAAGAGGACCTTCTTCTAACCATTTATTTGGTTACAGCAAATACAGTTTGCCTAGGAAAATGCTTGATTATTTTTTTCAGATTTATTTTTATTTGAGAGGCCAAATTATATATAGAGAGGGAGAGACAGAGAGAGAAAAGTCTTCCATCAGCTGGTTCACTCCTCAAATGGCTGTAACAGCCTGGACGGGGCTTGGCCGAAGCCAGATACCAGGAACTTCTTTCAGGTCTCCCATGTGGGTGCAGGGGCCCAAATAGTTGGGCCATCTTCCACTGCTTTCCCAGGCCATTAGTGGGAGCTGGATCTGAAGTGGGCCAGCTAGGACTCAAACTGGTGCCCATATGGGTTTCTGGTGCTGCAGGCCGTGGCTTAATCTGCTATGCCACAGCACCGGCGCCTTGTTTCTTTGTTTACCAATTTTAAAAATAATAAGTTCATTTACTAAAACAGTCAAAGATGTGGTGGAAAGGATTTAGCCTTGCTGTTATGTTACCATTTGGGGGGCCGGAGCTGTGGTATAGTGGGTAAAGCTGCTGCCTGCAGTGCCAGCATCCCATGTAGATGCTGGTTAGAGTCCCAGCAGCTCCACTTCCCATCCAGCTCTCTGCTATGGCCCGAGAAAGCAGTAGACGATGGCCCAAGTCCTTGGGCCCCTGCTCCCGCATGGAAGACCTGGAAGGAGCTCCTGGCTCCTGTCTTCGGATCGACGCAGCTCCAGCCATTGTGGCCAATTGGGAAGTGAACCAGCGATGAAAGACCTCTCTCCATCTCTGCCTCTCCTTCTCTTGGTATGTAACTCTTTGAAATAAATAAATAAATCTTTGAAAAAAAAAAAAAAAGACACCATTTGGGTTGCTCACATCCCACGTTGGAGTGCCTGGTTTGAGTTCCAGCTTCCTGCTAATTGTAGCCTGGGAGGCAGCCAACAATGGCTCAAGTTGTTGGGTCCCTGGATTGAGTTCCTGGCTCCTGGCTTCAGCTTGGCTCAGCCTGGGCTGGTTAGGGCATTTGAGGGAGTGAACCGGCAGGTGGGAGTTCTGTCTGACTTTCCATTATTCTCTTTCTCTTTCTGCAATAATGTCATGAGTGCCACTTGTCACGCAGCTTGACAAGGCTAATGCGATTTTTGGGGCATGGGGAAGAATCACACAGAATCGTGATAGGCTTTTCAATGATTTATTATTCAATATTCATACCACTCAATGTATATATTCAATGTGCACATCTAAAGGTCAATACCACTCAATATGTCATTAGTCCAGAGGTCATAACACACATTTAGGAGTAAGACAACTTCTAGAAATATCCAGCAATAGTAATAAGTATAACATATACAAAGCATAAAGGCATAATCAATCTAAACACTCACGGCTAAGGATGTAATATGAATACTGTGTTCTCAAGATTCACATCACGGTCATGAAAAGTCAAAGTCCAAAGTCCAGAGTCCAAAGTCTCCAGATCTCAGAACAGTTACTTACGGGCACAAGTTGTGGGATGACTGGCACTCTGGGAAGTAGGCTCGGAGTTCTGAGGCAGACGGCGAGGTGAAGGGTTAGAGAGGTCACCTGATGAGAAGTCAGTGTCAGCTCCGGCTGCCGCTGGGATGTCCAGGCGAGGTTGGCTCCAGCAGAGCGGCAAGCAGAGCTTCAGTCAGTGGAGACTCGGGCAGAGTTTCACTCGCACTGAGCCATGGTCCCCGAGGGGATGAAGAGCAGTGGTGAGGCTTGCCTTTTTATCCCCACTCTGGGGTAGGTGGGCAGTGAGTGTGTTCTAGGGCATCACCAATCACAGACTCATCTTTTTGGGTGTCACCAACCAGATGTTGGTGTCTGGGTGTGACCAATGGTGTGTTGAGGGTCTTCCAGGTGTGGCCAAAGTAACTCCATTTTGGTTTTGCTTTTTCTCTTTCTTTTTGGGTTAGCGGTGCTCTGTAATTCTTTTGGGACTCCTGTGGGATTCCCCACAAATAATAATAATACTCAAAGGAAATCTAATGTGGCCGGCGCCGTGGCTCAATAGGCTAATCCTCCACCTTGCGGCGCCGGCACACCAGGTTCTAGTCCCGGTTGGGGCGCCGGATTCTGTCCCGGTTGCCCCTCTTCCAGGCCAGCTCTCTGCTATGGCCAGGGAGTGCAGTGGAGGATGGCCCAGGTGCTTGGGCCCTGCACCCCATGGGAGACCAGGAAAAGCACCTGGATCCTGGCTCCTGCCATCGGATCAGTGCGGTGCGCCGGCTGCAGCGGCGGCCATTGGAGGGTGAACCAACGGCAAAGGAAGACCTTTCTCTCTCTCTGTCTCTCTCTCTCACTGTCCACTCTGCCTGTCAAAAATAAAAAAAATAAAAAAAAAAAAAAAAGGAAATCTAATGTGGTTTTCCTTTTTTTTTTTTTTTTTTTTTTTTGACAGGCAGAGTGGACAGTAAGAGAGAGAGAGACAGAGAGAAAGGTCTTCCTTTTTGCAATTGGTTCACCCTCCAATGGCCAATGCGGCTGGCGTGCTGCAGCCGGCACATTGCGCTGATCTGAAGCCCGGAGCCAGGTGCTTCTCCTGGTCTCCCATGCGGGTGCAGGACCCAAGGACTTGGGCCATCCTCCACTGCACTCCCGGGCCACAACAGAGAGCTGGCCTGGAAGAGGGGCAACTGGGACAGAATCCGGCACCCCGACTGGGACTAGAACCTGGTGTGCCGGCGCCTCAAGGTGGAGGATTAGCCTATTGAGCCATGGCGCCGGCCGGTTTTCCTTTTTTTGTAAGCATAATTTATTAATTCTAAGTCTGTTTGATTTTGTAGCATGGGCCTCTTCGGATTGGCTCTGAGTCCTTTTGACATGACCCTGTTGTTTGAACATTTTTTGTGCCTCACCTTTTTTCTTTTCTTTTTGAAAAAATTTTTTCTTTTCTTTCTCATTTTTTTAAAGATTTATTTATTTATTTGAAACGTAATGTTAAGGAGAGAAGGAGAGACAGAGAGAGATCTTCCATCCACTGGTTCACTCCTCAAATGGCTGAAACAGCTAGATCGGTGACAGGCTGAAGCCAGGAGCCAGGAGCTTCTTCTTTAGGGTCTCTCACATGAGTGCAGGGGTCCAGGGACTTGGGCCATCTTCTGCTGGTTTCCCAGGCCTGTTAGCAGGGAGCTGGATTAGAAGTGGAGCAGCTGGTGCTGCAAGTGTGGCTTAATCCCCTGCGCCACAGAGCTTACCTTTGATCAACCATTTCTCCAAAGAGCCTGGTTCTTTGATGGAAAATGTTATTTAGCTCTTCTGCAGTCTTTCTCTAGGGATGCTTTAGCTACTGCATTGCTCATTGTTTCTAGCCCTTTTCAGTTCTTTTATTTTTTAAAGATTTATTTGAAAGACAGAGTTACAGAGAGAAGTAGAGACAGAGAGAGAGAGAGAGAGATATCTTCCATTCGCTGGTTCACTTCCCAGATGGCTGCAATAGCCGGAGTTGAGCTGATCCGAAGCCAGCAGCCAGGAGCCAGGAGGCAAGAGCTTCTTCCGGGTCTCCCACGTGGGTGCAGGGGCCCAAAGAGTTGAGCCATCCTTTACTGCTTTCCTAGGCCATAGCAGAGAGCTGGATCGGAAGAGGAGCAGCCGGGACTAGAACCGGCGCCCATATGGGATGCCAGTGCCACAGGTGGAGGCTTAGCCTACTATGCCACAGCTCCAGCCCCATGGTTTTTGTTTTTCAAGATTTATTTATTTTGCTTGAAAGTCAGAGTTACAAAGAGAGAGAGAGAGAGAGAGAGAGAGAGAGAGAGAGAAAGTTTTCCATCTGCTGGTTCACTCTCCAGATGGCTACAATGGCCAGGATTGAGGCAAGTCAAAGCCAGGAGCCAGGAACCAGGAGCTTCATCTGGGTCTCCCACGTGAGTACAGGGGCCCAAGGACTTGGGGCATCTTTTACTGTTTTCCCAGTCCTGTTATCAGGGAGCTGGATTGGAAATGGAGCAGCTAGGACTCAAACTGGTGCCCATATGGGATGCTGGCATTGCAGGAGGTGGCTTTACCCGTTATACCAGAGCACTGGCCCCTTCTCATGTATTTTTGAGATCAATTCCTAGAAGTAGCTTGATAGGTAAATGTGTATGTAATGTTGGCTTTACAGATCCTTGCCCAAGAATGCAATTGTGTGAACTTTTTCACACTACTTCTCTGGGCCTTATTTTCTCATCTATAAAATGGGAGTTTCAATAGTATTTACCTGAGAGGGTTGTCAGGAAGATTATGTATGGCAGATATATGCATGTGTGTGTGTATGTGTGTGTGTGCGTGCACGTAATTTAAATATACTTGAAAAGGAAGAGAGACAAAAATGCAGAAAGAGACAGGAAGTTGGAGACATTTTTCCATGTGCTGGTTCATTCCTCAAATACAACAGCTAGAGCTGGGTCAGGCTGAAGCCAACAGCTGTGAATGCAGAACTAGTCTCCCACGTGGGTTGCAGGGACCCTAGTACTTAAGCCATCATCTGCTGCCTCCCATGGTGCACATTAGCAGGAACTGGAAGCAGAGCCAAGGCTAATATGGGATGCAGACATCCTAAGTGGCATTTTAACTGCTATACCAAACACCTGTCCCTGGGCTAGTGGTTTCAAAGTACTTAGAATAGGCCCGACACATTGGAGGTCTTCAGTAAATGTTAACTGCTTTTATTATGATTAACAAGGGGATCTAGGACTGGCATTATGGAGCAGTGGGTTAAGCCATTGTTTGCAATGCCAGCATCCCATATCAGAGTGCCGGTTTGAGTCTGGATTGCTCTGCTTCCTATTCAGCTTCCTTCTAAAGTGCCTGGGAAGGCAGCAGAAGATGGCCCAAGCACTTGGGTCCCTGCCATCTATCTGGGAGACAAATATGGAGCTTCTGGCTCCTGGCTTTGGTCTAGCCCAGACCTGGGTATTGTGGCCATTTGGGGACTGAAGCAGCAGATGGAGTATCTTTCTTTCTCACTCTTTCCCTCTCTCTCACTCTGCCTTTTAAATAAATATTTTTTAAAAAATAAACATTGGGAGGCACCTTTCCTGCCTTAAATGTAGGTCTATCGCTGTGCTGTCCAATGTGGTAGTCACTTGCCGCATGTGATTAATGGTTACCACATTGGAAAGTCTAGCTACCTAAATTTCCATCATTGCAGCTAGTTTTATTGGGAAGTGTTGGTCTATTCTAGACCCCAGTGAAATCGCACATTTGGAAATGTTAATTTGACGTGCAGGGAGTGCAGGGTGCAGACCCTGGTGCTCGAGGCCAATCATAGTATCCCTAATATACAGTACACAATGAACGGGAGGGGGCCCAGATTGACCTTCTGAAAGTTTAAGACAGCTGCCTGCATCCGCGTGGCCATTCAAGTCTGTCTTATGTTATTGTTTCTTCTCCCTCTCCTGCAGCTCTAGCTCCTCCACCCCCTCCATTCGGTCTGTTTCCCCCAAGTCACAGCCTGCCTCATGCTTTGGATCTCTTTTCTGGGAGCCCAACAGACCCCAACTTGGCTGGTCTATTTGTCCAATGGTTGGATCAGGACGGCTGCCTGGAGGTAGAGGCAGCCTGGGCAACCCCACTGGTTTCTACCAAGGTTCTGCTGGCTGTTATTTCCTGTTTTCAATAGCCAGGTCTCTGGGCCTATCAAAGGGCGTCTGCTTTAGAAAAGGAGGAAGTAGAAGTGCTCGGGGTCTGCGAGCTGGGTTGACGGGACATTCTGCACACATCCAGGCTGAAACTTGCAGTGCTCAGTCCTCCTTAGGTGGCTGTGCCCATCCTACAAACAGCCCTGCCAGAGGCCTCCCCCAGAATTGCAAGGCCTGTGGAGCTGAGTGACTTAAACCTAGAGGAAGCACCCCTGTTCTGTTGTCCTTGGTTCTGCAGGGACGATGTGAGCATCTCATTGCTGTCCTCATTACATTCCATGAATATTTATTGGTCATTACTCTGAGCCACACCCTGAGGACACCAGGGTGTGCAAGACAGTTGAAGCCCCTGCTCCTTGGACACACATCCTAGTGGGAGAGACAGAAGATAAGCAAGAAAGGGAGGTCATGACCCCCAGAGCTGGCCCAGAGGTTGGGTTCTAATAAAGACGGTTCTTCAGGATTGGAGAAGCAGTGAGTGCTGGGCAGGGAGAGGCCAGGAAGGAGAGAGAAGTGTTACCAGCATGGCTGCGAGCTCCATTAAGTCAGGGACGGTGCCCAACTTGCCCTCCACGGAGTCTGCGATGGTGCAAACTGGGGACTCACCTTTGGAGCAATGCTGCCTGAAATGGGGCAAGGCAGAGGCTTCTGAGCTGGGCTTGCCTTGTGGTCCCCACAGATGTCCCTGTTCCTTGGGGCTTGAACCTTTTTCCCAGGTGGGCCAGCTTTACTGCCACTCGCATTCTTTCTCTGGTGTTTCCCAGTGTCCCTGAACACTTCCAGCGTAGTCCAGCTCAGGGCCCTTAAGGCTTAGCCCTTTGTCCAGTGGAGACATCAAGTGGTCAGAGCCTGGAAAGGCAGCAGTGAAGCCGAGGACATGGAGCCAGGGTGGCAGTTGCTGTCAGAGCCCTCCTGCCAAGCTGAGCCTGACACTCTCACACTGAGTGTCAATCCTGGACACACACTGAGCCCTATCCTGGCTTATTCCACCCACAGAACAAGACCCCTGGGGGCTGGCATTGTGGCACACTGGGTTAAGCTGTGGCCTGAAGTGCTGTCACCCAATATGGGTGCCAGTTCATGCCTTGGCTGCCCCACTTCTGATCCAGCTACCTACTGATGCACCTGGGAAAACCAGCAGAGGATGGCCCAAGAGCTTGGGCCCCTGGACCCATGTGGAAGACCCAAAAGATGCTCCTGGCTCTTGGCTTCAGCCTAGCACAGCTCTGGTTATTGCAGCCAACTGGGAAGTGAACCAGCATTGTAGCATAGTGGGGTAAGCCTCTGGCTGCAATGCTGGCATCCTGTATGGATGCTAGTTCGAGTCCCGGCTGCTCCACTTCCAATCCAGCTCCCTGCTAATGTGCTTGGGAAAGCAGAGGAGAATGGCTCAAATGCTTGAGTTCCTGCATCCATATGGGAGACCTGGAAAAAGCTCCTGGCTCCTGGCTTTGGATTGGCGCTGTTGCAGCCAGTTGGGAAGTGAATTAGCAGATGGAAGACCTCTCTCTCTCTTTCTGCCCCTCCTTCTCTCTGTGTGTAACTCTGAATTTCAAGTAAGTAAATAAGTCTTTTTTTTTTTTTTAAAAAAAGTATTTATTTATGTACTTAATGAAAGAAGAAGACAGAGAGTGTGAGTGAGAGTGTGAAACTGGGAGTGTGAAACTCAGTTGAGATTCCCCCATGTGAGTGGCAGGAACCAAGTATCAAAGCCATCACCTGCTGCTTCCCAGGGTCTGCATTAGTAGGAAGTTGCAATTGGGAGCAGAGCCACAACTTGAATCCAGGCACTCTGATACGGGATGCAATTGTCCCAACCCGTAGCTTAACACTGAGCCAAAAGCCATCCCCTTAAGTAACTTTTTATTGAAGTGTAACATATATTCAGGAAAGCGACCATATCACAAGAATTTTCACAAACTAAGCTCATTTATGTAACTAACATTCACTGCCAGCTTCCCAGAAGCCCTCTCTCTATATTTTTTTAAAGATTCATTTTAATTTATTTGAAAGACAGAATTACAGAGAGAGGTAGAGCCAAAGAGAGAGAGAGGGGTCTTTTATCCACTGGTTCATTCCCCAAATGACCGCAATGGCCAGAGCTGAGCTGATCCGAAGCCAGGAACAAGGAGCTTCTTCTGGGTCTCCCACACTGGTGCAGGGGCCCAAGGACTTGGGCCGTCTTCTACTGCTTTCCCAGGCCATAGCAGAGAGCTGGAATGGAAATGGAGCAGCCAGAACTCGAACCAGCGTCCATATGATGCCGGTGCTGCAGACCAGGGTTTTAACCCACTGTGCCACAGCGCCGGCCCCCAGAAGCCCTCTCTTAATCCCTTCTTCCCACCTCCTCTCCAAGGGTAACCACTAGTGTGACTTCTATTAGGATATATTAGTTTTGTCTGGTCTTATAATTCTGTATATTTGAAATCATACTGTGTATATTTTTTAGGTCTGGCTTCTTTGTAGACATATTCATTTTTAATTAACACAATGACTGTACACATTTACAGTGTACAGTATGATATTTTAATACATATGTAAAATGTGTAATGATCAGATAAAGATAACTGGAAGATCTATCACTTCAAACATTTATTATGTCTGTGTGGGAACATTCAAAGTCCTCTCTATCAGCTACTTTGAAATGTGCAATTAATTATTGTCACCCACAGTTAACCCCATTGTGCTTCTAGAGCACTGGAAGCTAGTCCTCCCATCCAGCTGAAGACCTATACCCAAGCAGTATTTGCTTTCCATTCCCCTACCCACCATTCACAGCCTCTAGTAACTGTTATTCTATCTACTTCTATGAGATTGACTTTTTTGTTAGCTTCAAGATACAAGTGAGAACATGTGGCATTTGTCTTTCTGTTACTGACTATGATTCTGTTATTTCACTTAACAAAATGTTTTCTGGGTTTATCCATGTTGCCGCAAGTGACAGGATTTTATTCCTTTTTACAAATGAATAAGATTCCGTTGTGTATAGAAATCACATTTTTAACAAAGATTTATTTATTGACTTGAAAGTCAGCATTACTCAGAGAGAGGAGAGGCAGAGAGAGTGAGAGGTCTTCCATCCTTTGGTTCACTCACCAGAGGGCCGCAACAGCTGGAGCTGTGCCGATCCGAAGCCAGGAGCCAGGAGCTTCTTCCATGTCGCTCCCCGTCTTCGTGGAGGAACGACACAGGACCCTGCGCTGTTCTTTCGTCTGCTCGGCCCTCCCCGGGTTTGCTGCTGGTTCTTCCCGGGTTGGCTGCCGACCCTTCCACCTCCGTGGAAGGGCGGTTCCCCCTGCCACTTTCCCCACTTCCGCAGGGGAGCGGCACACCGCTGGCCGGCTCTCTCGGGGGCTGCTCAGATGTTCCTCAGGTGTTCCCCCTAGATGTTCCTGGTGCATGTTGTCTCTCTCCTCCTTTATAGTCCTCTCCACCAATCCCAACTCTGCTACCCACACGCTGAGTACGCTGCTCTCCTCCAATCAGGAGCAGGTCCTACAGTTTATTGGTTGAACTGGAGGCAGCTGCATAGAAGCTGTTTCCCTTCTGAGCGCCATATTGTGGGAGAGCAGATGCATAGAATAAATCTTCATTCCAGTAACTTAGTCTAGTCCGGGTTGCTCCCCACACTTCCAGGTCTCCCATGTGGGTGCAGGGGCCCAAGGACTTGGGCCATCTTCTACTGCTTTCCCAGACCATAGCAGAGGGCTGGATGGGAAGAGGAGCAGCCGAGACTCGAACCAGTGTCCACATGGGATGCTGGCACTGCAGGCGGTGGCTTCACCTGCTATGCCACAGCGCTGGCCCCAGAAATCACATTTTTAAAAATTGCCACTTTTTTTTTTTTTTTTTTTGACAGGCAGAGTGGACAGTGAGAGAGACGGAGAGAAAGGTCTTCCTTTGCCATTGGTTCACCCTCCAATGGCCACCGCGGCCGGTGTGCTACGGCCGGCGCATCGCGCTGATCCGAAGGCAGGAGCCAGGTGCTTCTCCTGGTCTCCCATGGGGTGCAGGGCCCAAGCACTTGGGCCATCCTCCACTGTACTCCCTGGCCATAGCAGAGAGCTGGCCTGGAAGAGGGGCAACCAGGACAGAATCTGGCGCCCCAACCGGGACTAGAACCCTGTGTGCCCGCGCCACAAGGCGGAGGATTAGCCTATTGAGCCACGGCGCCGGCAAAATTGCCACTTTAACTTTAAAAAAAGGATTTATTTACTTATTTGAAAGGCAGAGTTGCAGAGGGTGTGTGTGTGGGGGGGGAGAGAGAGAGAGAGAGAGAATGAGAGAGTGCTTCCGTCTGCTGGTTCACTCCCCAAATGGCCACAATGGCCAGGGCTGGGGTCTGCCGAAGCCAGAAGCCAGGCACTTCATCCAGGTCTCCCATGTGGGTGCAGGGGCCTGGGTACTTAGGCCATCTTCTGCTGCTTTCCCAGGTGCATCAGCTGGATTGGAAGCAGTCAGCACTTGAACTGGCACCCATATGGGATGCCAGGATCACAGGCAGTGGCTTAACCCAGTATGCCACAATGCTGGCCCCAACACCACATTTTTAAAATTCATTCATCCATTAATGGACAAATAAGTTTATTCCATATCCTGGCTGTTGTGAATAGTACTGCAACTGCACATCTCTTTGACATGCTGATTGCAGTTCCTTTGAATATATAGTCAGTAGTGGAATTGGTGGCTCATATGGTAGATCTATTACTTGTTTTGAGAGGAAGCTCCATACTGTTTTCTATAATGGCTATACTAATTTACATTCCCACCAACAGCATATGAGAGTTCCTCTTTTTTTTGCATCCTCACCAGCATCTGTTAATTTTTGTCTTTTTGATAATAGCCATTCTAATTGGGGTAAGATGATGTCTCATTGTGGTTTTGCTTTGCATTTCCCTGGTGATTGGTTCTGTTGAGCATTTTTCAAATGCCTACTGGGGAGTCTGGCTTTGTTTGCTCAAAATTATGTCAGTGAAGTTCTTCCAAGTTGCTATGTGTAGTTGTTGATTGTTCATCCTTATTGGAGTCTAGTATTTCACTGTGTGAATTTATATCACAACATGGTTACCCATTTTAGTGTCAGTGAACATTGGGTGTTTTTCCATTTGGAGATTATTATAAATTAAGTGATGATGCTATGAATATTTTTCTTCTTAAGATTTTTATTTATTTATTTCAGAGGTAGAGCTATAGACACAGAGAGGGAGAGACAGAGAGAAAGGTCTTTAATCTGCTGGCTCACTGTCCAAATGGCAGCAATGACCCAACTGAAGCCAGGAGCCAGGAGCTTCTTCTGGGTCTCCCACATGGGTGCAGGAGCCCAAGCACTTGGGCCATCTTCCACTGCTTTCCCAGGCCATAGGCAGAGAGCTGGATTGGAAGAGGAACAGCTGAGACATGGACCGGCACCCATTTAGGTTGCCAGTATCACAAGCGGAGGCTTAGCCTACTCTGCCACAGTGCCATCCCCAATGCTATGGATCTTGTATGTCTGTTGGTGAACATAGGTAGGCATTTCTGTATCTACAGTGAAGTTGCTGGGGTACAGGGTATGTATTTGTTTAGCTTTGGTAGATGCTAACAAATATTTTTCTGATGTGGTTGTGTGAATTTAAATACTCCACTCAGTATGCAAATTACAGCTGTTCCACATCTTCACCATTTCATTGAAAAGTTTGTATCTGTTCCATTTTAAACTTTCTGGATGGAGTGTACCGATAACATCACATTTTGGATGAGCATGCAATGCAGATAAGCTTATCTGGATGTCTTGGTTTTATTGTTAACAACTATAGGTAAACTTGAAGGGATACTGACCCTGTTATCTTTTGTTTTTGACAGGGAGAGTGGATAGTGAGAGAGAGAGAGACAGAGAGAAAGGTCTTCCTTTTCCGTTGGTTCACCCCCAATGGCTGCTGCGGCTGGCGCGCTGCAGTTGGCGCACTGCACTGATCCAAAGCCTGGAGCCACATGCTTCTCCTGGTCTCCCATGCGGGTGCAGGGCCCAAGCCATCCTCCACTGCACTCCTGGGCCACAGCAGAGAGCTGGACTGGAAGAGGAGCAACCGGGACAGAATCCGGCACCCCGACTGGGACTAGAACCTGGGGTGTCGGCGCCACAAGCGGAGGATTAGCCTATTGAGCTGCAGCGCTGGCCACTGACCCTGTTATCTTATTATTGATACTGAGAAAGGAGTCAGCTCCACATTTCTAAAACCCAATTAAAAGGCTTTAGTCATTTCGGCAAAAACTTATAAATATCTGAAATTCATAAATTCATCAAGGACTGCTTTCATCATGTAACTCTTTATTCTTAGTAACCCTTATCTGAAAAAGCATTTTGGAACACTTGACCTTGGAGGATTCTCCAGGAAGGAACTGTTTTTGCTAAGCTGGAGGCTTTAGCAGGGACCTTCACTGAGGAGAGTTGTAAGAAACAGCCATGGGAAACTGGCTGCTGGATTTACGGCAGGATCTCGATGAGGACAGAGTTCATTCATCTGTCCAGAAGAAATTTCTTCTCCATCTCCATAGCAGGAATAGGCATTTTCCTTGGGAGAAGCTATTTTACTTTCAGCTGATAGGCCTCACGAGTCACATGATGGACCAACCACCTTTTTTTTTTTTTTTTTTTTTCACAGCAACTCTTAGGAGGCTTAACGTCAGATGTGTAACCCAGGGTTTCCAATACCTAGGCTTCCATAAACTACATTGTTTTCACTAACCTCACCTGACTGCTCTTAGTTTTCTTTCTCCCACTTCCCCTATGTCCTTATTCCTTCACCTTCCTGATTTTTACATTTTTTTTCCTCCTGAGTTATCAGCTCTTACGCTGGGCACATCAGGAATATGGAAATTACAGTAGTTAAGTTGCCTTGGAGAGTCCGATGCTGGGATCAGCTCAGCCTGTTCAGAGAAATGCAGAAGCTCCAGGTGGAGACAGGACAGCTGCAGGCACCAACACTTGTCACCTGGCTGGATGTGGTCCCTAACAGTGTCTCCCTTCCCAGCACCGCCTCCTCGCCACACTCCTGCCTGGGGATTAACTGACCAGGTTCTACTCTTGGTATTTGACCAGCCTCCTCCAGCGGACTATAAAGGCTGGACCATTTCCTACGTGTCCTGAAAGCAAAGGCAACAATCAGTCTGTCATTTAAACAAGAGGAGATTTACGACCTTTGGCTAAAAGAACTGTTTTTACAAGAGCAATACTTGATTGGTTCCCTGCTGGGGCAGCTTCCAAGGAGTCTCCTGAGTGTTTATTTCTGTTGTTCCTGTATTGTCTCTGTGGTTGAGTCCGGACCTGGGGCCAGCAAGTCAGGTAACTACAGAGGGGTGAGCAGAAAAATCTTGTCTAAACTCTGGAGGAAGGATTCAAAGGGATAATTCTCTCTTTTTTTCTTCTTTTTTTGAGATTTATTTATTTGAAAGTCAAAGAATGAGGATCTTTCATCCACTGGTTCATCTGCCAATGCCCACTACAGCTAGGGCTACACCAGGGAACAGGAACTCCATCTGTGTCTCCCACATGAGTGACAGGAACCCAAATACTTGGTCCATCATCTGCTGCCTTCCAGGCACTTTAGCCAGAAGCTGGATCAGAAGCCCTGAATAGCTGAGACTCTAACCGGGCACTCTGATAAGGGATTCGGGTGCCCCAAGCAGCGGCATAACCCACTGCACCTTAATGCCTATCCCAATTCACTTGTTTATCTTCTCACATTTTGCCAAAATATTTTTGGACGGAGAAACGCGGCTGCTTTCCTGCCTCTCTTGTGGTAGAGCATAGGGGCAGGGGATTCACAGCACTGTAGGAGTTTATCAGGCTAGGCCACTGAGCAGGCAGAACAGTGGCTCTGCGAAGAAATTCCACACATGAATCCCTGCAACCTGTGACTGTGTTACTTACCTCAACAGGGCCAAAGGGACTTGGCAGCTGTGCTTGAGTTAATGACCTCGAGATGGGAAGGTGATCCTGTATTATCCTGCTGGGCCAGACCTCCCCACAGGGTCACAGTCCCGGCGAGGCAGGGCCAAAGCCCGAGACAGAGAAGTGATGCTAGAATTGGAGGCCAGAGTGGCATGGTTGCTGGCTTGACGGGGCTGGGGGGTGAGGTGGGGCAAGGGCCATGAGCTGGGGAATGCCGGCAGCTGGTAGAAACTGGGAGAGGCGAGGAACAGATTCTGCCCTGGAGCCTCAGAAGGAATGTGACTCTGCCTTGATTTTAGCCCAGTTCTGACTTGCAGGCTGATGAGATACCTTGTATTGCTTAACTGGTTAGGTTGTTACAACAACAACAGGAAATGGGGCGGGCACACACACACACAACTTCAAATATATCTTGGGGAGTTTTTCTTCATTTAGGCAAATATAAGCAGCCGTATAAAGAAAAGAGGTGTCCCGGGAGCCGGGGTCTGGTCAGTTAGAGCCTTAGAGCCTGTCTAGGCACATGGAAGGAGAGGTGAGAGCTGCTCTCCAGGGCTGCCCCCGTGGCGAGGGTCTGACCAGTGCTCACTGCACATTGGAATACAGGCCCCTTAGGTCCCCATCAGCCCCAGACTGATGGTAACAGCAAACACGTATGGAGAACTTACTCCAGGCCAGCACTTTATTCAGGGTTAGCTCCGGGAATTCTCACTAGAACTCGGCAAGGCTGGCTCTGCTCACCCTTGGCTGACTGTGCAGCCCCGGGGATTGGGTCACCCAGTTGCACCTCCGAGCTTCAAGGTCTCAGGATGCCAGCATGAATGCACTTGGCTAGCACCACATCCACTTTTGTCTTAGTCAATTTGGGCTACTGTAACAAAATTCCAGGAACCAGGGGGCTGAAAAAGCAGAAATGTGTTTCTCACAATGCAGAAGACTGGAAGTCCAAGGTCAAGACAGCAGCAGATCCAGGATCTGGTGAGGTCATTCTTCCTGGTCTGCAGCCAGCTGTCTTGGATTGTCATATACTGGGAAGGGTTGGGGGGTGGGGGAAAGGAGGGAGCTCTGGCATTTGTTTTTTTCTTTTTAAAGATTTTATTTAGGGGCCAGTGCTATGGCATAGTATGTTAAACCTCTGTGTTCAGTGCTGGCATCCCATCAGGGCAATGGTTCTCGTCCTGGCTGCTCCTCTTCCCATCCAGCTTTCTGCTAATGGCCTGGGAAAGCAGCAGTAGATGGCCCAAGTGCTCAGGCCCCTGACCCTGCATGGGAGACCAGGAAGAAGCTTCTGGGTTCAGCCTGACCCAGCCCTGGCCGTTGTGGTCATTTGGGGAGTGAACCAGTGGATGCAAGACTTTTCTCTCTGTCTCTCCCTCTGTCTGTCTGTAACTCTACTGCCCAAATAAATACATAAATAAATTTAAAAAGATTTTGTTTATGTATTTGAAAGGCAAAGTGACACACACACACACACCCACACAGAGAGAGAGAGATCTTCCATCCACTGGTTCACTCTCCAAATGGCTGTAATGAAGGGCTACGGCTGGGGCTGGCTGAAGCTCCATCTGGAGCTCCCACATAAATGCCAGGGGCCCATGCACCTGAACTGTCTTCTGCTGCCCTCCAAGACACATTAACAGGGAGCTGGATCTGAAGTGTTCTGCTGGGACTCTGGAACCAGCGTTCTGGTCGATATGGGACGCTGACGCCGGAAGCGGCAGCTCAGCCGCTGTGCTGCATGCTGATCCTTTGTTTCTTTTTCCTCTTTTTTTTTTTTTGAAAGATTTATTTATTTACTTGAAAGTCAGAGTTACACACAGAGAGAAGGAGAGGCAGAAAGAGAGAGAGAGAGAGAGAGGTCTTGTATCTGCTGGTTCACTTCCCAATTGGCCGCAATGGCCAGAGCTGCGCTGATCTGAAGCCAGGAGCTTCCTCTGGGTCTCCCACATGGGTGCAGGAGCCCAAGGACTTGGACCATCTTCTACTGCTTTCCCAGGCCACAGCAGAGAGCTGGATTGGGAGTGGAGCTGCCGGGACTCGAATTGCAGCCCCATATATGGGATGCTGGTGCTGTAGGCTGGGGCTTTAACTTGCTGTGCCACAGCGCTGGCTCCCCCCTGTTTCTTCTTATAGAGCACTAATCCCATTTATGAGGACCCTACCTTAGTGACCTCATCACTTCCCAATGGCCCCACCTCTTAATACCGTCAAGCTGGGAATTAGGCGTCAACATTTTTTTTTTTTTTTGACAGGCAGAGATAGACAGTGAAAGAGAGAGCTACAGAGAGAAAGGTCTTCCTTTTCCGTTGGTTCACCCCCCCAGATGGCCGCTATGGCCGGCGTGTTGCGGCCGGCGCGCTACGCCGATCCGAAGCCAGGAGCCAGGTGCTTCTTCCTGGTCTCCCACGCAGATGCAGGGCCCAAGCACTTGGGCCATCCTCCACTGCACTCCTGGGCCACAGCAGAGAGCTGGACTGGAAGAGGAACAACCGGAACAGAATCTGGTGCCCCAACCAGGACTAGAACCCAGTGTGCCAGCACCACAGGTGGAGGATTAGCCTAGTGAGCCACGGTGCCGGCCTCAACATATCTTTTTTTAAAAGCTTTATTCATTTTACTTGAAAGTTACAGTTACACCGAGAGAGAAGGAGAGAGAGAGAGAGAGAGAGAGAGAGAGAGAGAGAGAGGTCTTCCATCCACTGGTTCACTCCCCAATTGGCCACAACGGCCAGAGCTGTGCTGATCCAAAGCCAGGAGCCAGGAGCCTCTTCCGGGTCTCCCACATGGGCGCAGGGGCCCAAGGACTTGGGCCATCCTCCACTGCTTTCCCAGGCCATAGCAGAAAGCTGGATTGGAAGTGGAGCAGCCAGGACTCGAACCAGCGCCCATATGGGATTCTGGCACTGCAGACGGTGGCTTTACCCACTGCGCCACAGTGCTGGCCCCTAATAAAACATTTTAAGAAATTATACTTTCATTTTATTTTAAAGACAAAGAGAGAGAGAGAGATGCAGAAAAAGCTTCCATTCCCTGGATCACTCCCCGAATGCCTACAACAGCTAGGGCTGGGCCAGGCTGAAGCCAGGAGCAGGGAATTCAACCAATGTGGGTGGCAGGGGCCTAAGTACTTGAAGCATCATTTGCTGCCTCCTTCCTTTTTAGCAAGGAGCTTGAATGAGAAGCAGAACTGGGATTTGAACCCAGAAAACAGTGTCTTTAACAGCTGCATCAAATGCTTGCCCTGGGGCCAGCACTCTGGTGCAGTGGCTTAAACTGCTGCCTGCAGTGCCAGCATCCCATATGGGCACCAGTTCAAGTCTCGGCTGCTCCACTTCCGATCCACCTCCCTGCTAATGCACCTGGGAAAAGCAGCAGAATGCGGTCCACATCCTTGGGCCCCTGCATCCACATGGGAGATCTGGATGAAGCTCCTAGTTCCTGGCTTTGGCCTGGTCCAGCCCTGGCCATTGTGGCCATTTGGGGAGTGAACCAGTGAATGGAAGATCTCTCTCTATATTTATCTTCCTCTTGCTCTGTAACTTGCCTTTCAAATAAAATAAATAGATCTTAAAAAAAAAGCCCGTCCCAATTTTCGTGTGAAATAGATTAAACAATATATTAAATTCATTCGTTCACTCATCCTTTTTTTTTTTTTTTTTTTTTCAGGCAGAGTGGACAGTGAGAAAGAGAGACAGAGAGAAAGGTCTTCCTTTGCCGTTGGTTCACCCTCCAATGGCCGCCACGGCTGGCGTGCTGTGGCCGGTGCACCGCGCTGATCCGAAGACAGGAGCCAGGTGCTTCTCCTGGTCTCCCATGGGGTGCAGGACCCAAGCACTTGAGCCATCCTCCACTGCACTCCCTGGCCACGGCAGAGAGCTGGCCTGGAAGAGGGGCAACCGGGACAGAATCCGGTGCCCCGACTGGGACTAGAACCCAGGGTGCCGGCGCCACTAGCCAGAGGATTAGCCTAGTGAGCCGCGGCGCTGGCCATCACTCATTCATTCTACAAACATGTGTCATGCTACCGCTTCTACAAGGTTGAATGTCACGTGCTAGGGATTCCAGCAGAGAAAGCAGGTACGGAAAGGGCTCCAGTATGCAGAGTTGTTGACATAGTTACTGTCTGCTCCCCATCTGCCCCAGCTCTTTGGTGCCCCCTGCCCTATTGAGGTATCTAGGGGGGGTCCAGCTCACTTTTCCAGATCCCCTCTCTTCTCATAGGCAGGGAGGGGTTGAGAAGCAGAAGTGAAACCTCATTGGATGCTCTGGTGATCTCAAATACATTTTCATCTCCAGAGTCTGGGTGAGAGGGCCTGGGCCTGGCTGCCACTTCTGAGAGTCCAGTGGGCCTTGTTCAGGGTGTATGCTGTGCCCAACAGGATGCCATGATCAGCCAGTGTCTCTTTTGGAACCATCCCCCACGCAAGGCAGGTGGACAGGACACCTGGCTGTTGTAACTCAGCTCTTTCCCTTGCAATTCACTCAGCTGGTGAAGGCAACTGTTTGTTGAATGAACAGATGAGTCTCATTTGGGTTCCAAGCCCAGGTGGGCAGCTCAGCAGCTGCGAGGCCCCGAGCAAACTGCTTTCCTTGCTGAGTTTCCTCTTTGTCATCATCAAGAGAGAACAATGAGACCCACTAGGGTTGTACCTTCACTCATCCGTTTCACAGTTTTGCTTTAAAACCGTTTTTTTTTCTTTATTGTGAAATAAACACAAAGGAAACCACACAAGACAAATGTATGATTTAATGAGGTATCCTAAGGCAAACATCACTGCAACCAGTGTTACAATGTCTCCCCAAGGTAAGACAGGACTTTGCAAGAACCTGCATCCCCAACTCCCTCGAGATGACTCTCCTTTTCTTAGCTCCCTCACTTCCTCTTATGATGAATGAGTAACATGACATTTTAAGTAATAACTTTCTTGTATATTTTATCAGGCAAGTGTGTATCCTCAGATACTATTGTTTAGACTTGCCCATTAAACAAAACATATCTTTTGGCTTGGGTGTTTTACATAGTAGTTCAGACACCACTTGGGATGCCCATATCCCATATCAGAGCACTGGGTTCAAGTCTTGCCTTCAATTCCAGTTTCCTGCTAGTGTGCGCCCTGGGAGGAAGCAGTTGATGGCTCAAGTACTTGGGTCCCTGCCACCCCTGTGGGAGACCCTGAGTGAATTCCCAGCTCTTGATTTTGGGCTGTCCCAGCCCTGGCTGTTTTAGGCATTTGGGAAGTGAACCAGCAGATGGGAGATCTGTCTTTGTCTCTCTCTTTCTCTCTGCCTTTCAATAAATACAAATAAAAATACATCTTTAAGGTCTCTTTTAGTCTCTAGATCCCCCTCAGCCCTTTCTTTTCTTCGCTAGTTATCCTTTCTGCCTGGAGAGTTTCCCACAACCTGGCGTTTGCTGACTGCGTCCTCCTGGTGCAGTTTAATGCGCTTCTTGGTCGTTGTGCTTGCTGTAACTTGGAATGGGATCCAGGGGCTTGATCAGACTCGGCCACAATCCCTTCAGCTGGATCCCTGGGGGAGAGCTGTTCTTTTGTGGGGAGGCACATCGATGTTGGGTGACTGGTGATGCTCATTATGGGTCAAATGTTAATCTGCTGGGGACGGCAAAGTGGTAACATTCCAGTCCTAGCCTTTCTTTGTCATTCATTGGTGGGACTACTTTTAGAGACACTTTCCCTCATTCTTCTTGGTACTTGTTGGTACAGAACAATTCATGTAAGAAAAGCAGCATAAGTGCTAGATTCTTCACCCCCCCCCCTTTAAACTAGATCTCAAGAGAATTAATTGATTCTTTAGCTATATTGAGAATCAGATGCTCAAGGATGCAGGGAATGAGGGAATATCCCATAATGGTTTTTTTCTTGCTTTATCCCACATTATACACACGAGTCTCAAATGTTAACAGTAATATCACCAACATCATAATTATTGGAAATGGTTAAAACATTTTGAAAACATTGGCTTTTCCCATTTTCCATGTTTTTTATGATTACTATTATTTTAAAATTTCTTTATTTGAGAGGCAGAGGAACAGAGATAGATTAGATAGAGCAGCCCACCCACTGGTTTACTCCCCACATGCCTGCAACCACTGGAGCTAGGCAGGGGCTGAAGCCAGGAGCCTGGATTTCAGGCCACATCTCTCACACAGCGGCAGTCCAATGACTTGAGCCATCACCATTGCCTTCCAGGATCTGCATTAGCAGGAAACTGAATCAGGAACCAAAGCTGGGTACCTAACCCAGGTACTCCAGTGTCGGAAGTGGGCATCTTAACCTCCAGGCTAACCATCCTCCTCCACTCTCCATATTTAAGAAGTCGCTGGGGCCAGTGCTGTGGCACAGCGGGTTAAAGCCCCGGCCTGCTGTGCTAGAATCCCATATGGATTCTCGTTTGAGTCTCAGCTGCTCTACTTCCCATCCAGCTCTCTGCTGTGGCCTGGGAAAGCAGTGGAAGATGGCCCAAGTGCTTGGGCCCCTGCACCCGAGTTGGGGACCTGGAAGAAGCTCCTGGCTCCTGGCTTCGGATCCGTGCAGCTCTGGCCCTTGTGGCTAACTGGCGAGTGAACCAGCAGATGGAAAACCTTTCTCTCTCTCTCTCTCTCTCTCTCTGCCTCTTCCTCTCTGTAATTCTGCCTTTCAAATAAATAAAATGAATCTTAAAAAAAAAAGTAGTCTTGTAGCTACATTGTCAGGGCATAGAGGTTTCAATGCTCTATTGTCTGCTTTCCTGTCCCCATGTAGTCTTAGCTGTACAAGTAACTATCTATTTAATATTCACTGCAAGTCCTTTTATTTTAGTTTTTCTAGTCATTTTGGTTATATGAAGCTTTTTATAAGGCAGGTGCTGGTTCAAGAAGGGCTCAGCAGGTTGTCATCTGAGTTCTTGCTTGTTAATAACAATTTACCTGGGCCC
Organism: Oryctolagus cuniculus; assembly: GCF_051225735.1. NCBI lineage: Eukaryota > Metazoa > Chordata > Mammalia > Lagomorpha > Leporidae > Oryctolagus > Oryctolagus cuniculus. Next base: position 18,015,799 of record NC_142877.1, read on the forward strand.
ATCCTTATTTCCAAGTCAGTTTTGCTGGACATAAAATTTATTATTGTATTCTTTGTTCTGGAGTATCTTGAATCCGTTACTTCATTTTCTCCTGGTGTAAGGCATCGCTTTTGAAAAGCTTGAAAATTTTATTTATTTAATGTAAATAAACTATTTTTCCTGTCATTTATTTATTTTTTTATTTAGATGCTTGAAAGATTTTTTCCCCTTATCTCCTTGAAGTCCAATACTTTTATTAGAATATGCCTGATTATTCTGGACTGATATTTCATGTTTGCAGTAAGCTCTTCCAGTATACAATTTTGATTTTTACAAAACTTCAGTAGGGGCTGGGGCTGTGGTGCAGCTGTTGAAATTTCTCGGCCTAATATTTGTTTTTTTCTCCAGAATATTTCTCCATTTTTTATCGATTTAAAAATATTTCTTCCTTTTCTCTCTCTCTCTTTTTTTTTTTTTTTTTTTTTTTTTGACAGGCAGAGTGGACAGTGAGAGAGAGAGACAGAGAGAAAGGTCTTCCTTTGCCGTTGGTTCACCCTCCAATGGCCGCCACGGCTGGCGCACTGCGGCCGGCCCACCGCGCTGATCCGAAGGCAGGAGCCAGGTGCTTCTCCTGGTCTCCCATGGGGTGCAGGGCCCAAGCACTTGGGCCATCCTCCACTGCACTCCTGGGCCACAGCAGAGAGCTGGCCTGGAAGAGGGGCAACCGGGACAGAATCCGGCGCCCCGACCGGGGCTAGAACCCTGTGTGCCGGCGCCGCAAGGTGGAGGATTAGCCTGTTGAGCCGTGACGCCGGCCCTTCCTTTTCTCTTAAGCATTATCTCAACAGTGTGTTAATTTGCTCTTGTGTCCTTCCCATTCCATCTTCACTTCTAAAACGACTTTCCCCTTACATTTCTAATTATTTCCCTAGTTCTGTCACCATTTTTCTATGGCTCTCTGACTCTCATTTATGTTACTCTTTCACATCTTGCATAATTGAAATGCCTTCTAGGGCGTTTTGCAGTGGAAGTGCTGATCTCCCCCGGGAAGTGCCTTGCAGCCTCACGCAGCATTGGCAGGACTGTGGTTTTGCTCAGAATCACTTTGGATGGGATTTGGCCTCGAGGCTTCTCCGCTGCTCACTTCTGTGTGAAATGAGCCGTGAGCGACTGGACAGAGGAGATGCTCAGAACGCACCCCTCTCCTGGCATGTGCACAGGGTGGCCCGTGTTCTGGGGTGCCCTAGCTCAGCTTCCTCCTTCTGCTTTTGTCCAGCTTCCTTTGAATCCTATTCTAGCTCTAGGGGCCCAGTCCTGGAAGCCAGCCCAAGTGGGCCAGGGTAAAAAAAATTAATGACCGGGATAGGGGAGGGGGTACTGCCTGGGTCCGGGTCCTCCCCAGCCCTCGAACCTACCTGGTAGGGACCTGGCAAGACCCCTGGCAACCCCTGTGTCCCTCCACACTGTCTAGAGAATACCGCTGGCTAGTGTAGGGTTCTCCTCTCGGTCTATCTGCTGTCTTCTTGTTTCCCTCTGTTGCCCCGCCAGGGTGGCTATGAGAAGTCTGTGCCTCCTCACTCACGTCTGGGTGATTGTGGGGATACCTTGCCAACTGACTCTGAAGCGTATGTCATCTGGGGGTTTGGCGTTTGTTAATTTGACCTGCTTATTTAACCTTAAAAAAGTTATTTGAAAGGCAGAGTGACAGAGAGAGAAAGAGAGTAAGAGAGTGAGAGAGAGCAAGTGAGCGAGCACACACACACACACACACACACACACACACACTGATGTTCCATTCTCTGGTTCACTCCTCCAAGTACCCACAACAGCCAGGGCTGGGCCAGGCTGAAGCCAGCAGCTTAGAACTCACTCTGAGCCTCCAGGTATTTGGGCTGCCATCTGCTTCCTCCTAGCAGGAAGCTGGATTGAAAGCACAGAGTAACCAAGGTTTGAACCAGGCACTCTGATATGGGATGTGGGCATCTCTAGCCAGTGGCTAAACCCACTGTGCCACATGCCTGCCCAGACCCACTTACTTTTATTTGGAATTTGGGGAGAGTAAAGCGCTTCAGTGGAATTGTTAGCATTTTCCTGGCTAGTTCAGTGTTTTCTATGCCAGGTCCCTTACTGGACCACAAGAAGATGAGATGTAATAACGAATGTAGTGTATTTAAGTGTCCTGTAAAGTCTGCTCCTGCTCTCTGCTGCCCTCAACCAAGCCTGATCCTCTTTCACTGCTGCAGGCTTGGCTCTTGGTCCTTTTATTTTAATATTTATTTTCTTTATTTGAAAGGCAGAATGACAGAGAAACAGGAAGAGACAGAGATCTTCCATCCCGCTGGTTCACTCCCCAAATGGCTGGAATGGTAGGGACTGAGCCAGGCTGAAGCCCGGAGCCAGGAACTCTATCCACGTCTCCTATGTGGGTGGCCAGGGCCCAGGTATCTTGAGCCATCTTCCGCTGCTTTCACAGGCGCATTAGCAGGAAGTGGATTGGAAGTGGAGCAGTCCCGTATGGGATGCCGGGGTTGCAGGTGGTGACTTAACTGGCTACATCTCATTTCAGGCCCTTTCCCCACCCCTGGTGCTTGTGCTTGGTTCAGACGATGGTGCAGGTGGTGGTGCAGGCCCCCACACTGGCCACCCTGAAGCTGGGGTCCCTGACCTTTGTGCCCTGGCCTTGCTCTGCTGGGACCTTGCTGGGCATGTCCACCCACAGTGGGTTTTGAAGAGTGATAGATCTACCCTGTGGCCATAAAAAGGACATGAGCCTGAGATGCCCTCTGCTGGCCATTGCTTTAATTGCAGAGAGGAGAGGAATCAGGTCTCCCATGGGAGCTTGGGGCCTCTCCCTTCTCAGGCAGTGAGGAGGTTCATCCTTTTTCCTTCTGGTTGGAAATGTGTATTTGCAGAAAAATAATGATAATCAAGAAGATATTTTCTCGTATGATCCTGCTGTCCAGGCAAACACGTCTTTTCTCTATTTTTTCATTTTATTTTGAAGGGACACACACACACGCACACACACACACACACACACGCACAGATATCTCCCATTTGCTCAAAGGTCCACAGCAGCTGGTGCTGGGCCAGGCCCAAGTTTGGAGCCAGGAACTCCATCGAGGTCTCCCATGTGGGTGGCAGAAACCAAACACTGGAGGTATCATCTGCTGCCTCCCAGGGCGTGCATTTGACCTGAGCCCAGGTGCTCTGATGTGGGCTGCCAGCATCCCAATCCGGGTCTTCACCGTGGGGTCAAACTCCCACTCTTGTTTTCTGGCATGTTTCTTCCAAGGAGACTGGGTCCCCGTGTCCCTCCCTTCTGGAGAGGGGCGTGGAGCCTCTGGAGGTTTACACTGCAACGAGTGGAGAAGGAGCTCCAAGACTGAGACCCGGGAGACTTGGCCATGAACCCCATTGCCCTGCCCCCAGCTGGCCGCTCTAGAGTGGTCAGCTCACTGTTCCCTTTCCAGGTCGGCACGTGCTAGGCGGTATAACATCCTCTGCTCTCTAAAAAAGGAAGACAAAAAGAAAAAGAAGGAAAGAAGGAGAAGATACCCCATCTCCTGCTTGCTGGAAGTGGTGACTTTGTTACTGTACGTGGCAAAGAGACTTTACAGACATGGTTGAGGTTTGAGACCACGGCATGGGGAGGCCACCCTGGCGGGGCCCAGTGTAACCACGGAGGCTGGCAGTGTGGAGACCCTTGCCCAGCTGCAGTCAGAGCTGGGGCGCCGCTGGCTTTGCTGGAGCATGAGCCGGGGGGTGAGGGCAGCCTCGAGAAGCAAGGAAAGGAATGCTCCTGGCACACGCGTGCAGCCCTGAAGACCCTTGCTTCAAGCCGAGGGCACCTGTGCGGGCTTCTGACCTCCAGCATTGTAAGATAATGAACTTGGGTTGTTTCATGCACACAGCAATTTGTGATTGCGGAGGTGGGAAATGAGCACTCTGTAATGTGGGGGCGGTGGTAGGTCGGTGGGGAGAATGTGGAGAGGTTACCAGGAGGGTTGCTTTGAAAATTGCAGGACATTCACTAAGGGCTCCTCTGGGAAGCTCTCCATTTATTCTTTTGTTTAGGATGTTTAAAAACTTATTATTTATTTGAAAGGCAGAGTGACACAGGGAGGGGAGAGACAGAAAGAGAGATCTTTCATCCACTGGTTCAGTCTCCAAAGGGCTACGATAGCCAAGGCTAAACCAGGCCAAACCCAGGAGCCAGGAGTTTCATCTGCGTCTCCCACATGGGTGCAGGGGCCCAAGGACTTGGGGCATCTTCCACTGCTTTCCCAGCTGCAATAGCAGGGATCGGGATCAGAAGCAGAGCAGCTGGGACTCTAACCCGCGTCAAGCAGTGGCCTAACTCGCTGTGGCACGACACCAGCCCCTCTATTTATTCTTTTATGTATCCCACAGTTACTCTCAGAGCTCATGGTTCCAGGATTGAACATGGCTCTTTCTCAGGGTTTACAGGTTGGGAGGAGAGCAGGACATTAGAAGGCCACACGGCACACACATGGCGCTGTGGGTGATGAAGTGATTGTGCAGGCGGCTGTGGGGGTGGGGAGCTGGGAACCCAGGCTCAGGCTGGCTCTCCAGGGCGGTGCCTTGTCCCCGTTCCCCTTCCACACTGGCTGCTCTGCTCCAGTCAGAGAGCCAAGTGCCAAGGACCAGAACTCAGACCAGGGGTCAGCGGGAGGAGCTGTGATGGCCCACAGGGACCTGTGTTCAAGGCCAGAGAGGGCAGGGCTTCCTGGAGTAGTGGGCGGGGAAGGAGGCAGGGCTTTGGCATGTAGCCCCAGGGTATTGTTCCTTGCTCTCTTTCTGAAGTAGTTCCAGGAAAAGGGCTTCGGGGCTGAACTTGGCCTCGGGCCCAAGGACCAGTCTGGGTTTGGTGCGTAGGAGCTGCAGGTGAAGGGACAGAAGCTGGAACACTTTGCTGGACTTTGGACGTCCTCTCTCTGGTGGACACCGTCCTGAGTTTCCTCGTATCACTTCTTGCATGTTCCAAAGCTGCCCGGTCACTTTGCCCCAAGCCTCCAGGGCAACAGAATGGAACAAACTCTCAACTGACTGCAGGGTCTAATCTAGCTGGAGGGTTTTCCCTAGGGTTGGGGAGCTCAGAATGCATCATAAAGCAGAGTCAGACAGAGGAACCCCAGCCTGGATCTGGAAGCAGATCAGTGTCCCCAAGACAGTGATTCGGGAGCTGGAGCAGGAATGTGCTGCCCCCTGGCGGTCAGTTTTGGAACTCTGGTTGGATCAGACGCCTTGCTTCCTGGGGTTCTACCCTGCTGGGGTGAGTTCAACTCCTGATTGAATGGAGAGTGAATGTGTTAGGGAGAGGAGGAGGTTGGGGCTGGCCGCTGGGTCTCTTTTACCCTTCACTTTCCTAGCAGTGGCCAGGCTTATTACCAGGCTGAGAGTCAGGGACAATTCCAGAGAGCGAGCTATTGTTGGGAACTGGGCAGGCCCCCTACCCCCAGTTGGGAGGTCACCCTGGGCTTTATGCACTTCAAGGCCCATGTTGATTTCTCCCTCTGACCTGTCACTCTCGAAAGCTTCACTGTGGAGTTCAGGCTGCCCCCTGGAAGCCGGCGTCGGGGCCATAGCACAGGATGGGGACCAAGGGGTAATATGGTGCTGCCTGATACAGGTTTGCACCTGAACCCCTCACAGGCTGGGTTGCATGCAAACAAGGCCACCCTTGAGCAGAAATGCAAGTCACTCCTCCCAGGTTGCACCTGTCTCCAGGGGCCATGTGCTTGCAGGTGACACGGTATAATGGTGGGGGGTGCCACCAACCCTGAAACCAGCTAGCCTGAAGGCCTTAGAAGAGTCAGCCTTCTGAAACAAGTGACTTTTGGGGGCCAGTGTTGTGGCACAGCAGGTTAAGCCACCACCTGTGTCCCATATCAGAGTGCCAATTCGAGTCCCATTTGCTCTGGTTTTGACCCAGCTTCTTGCTAATGCACCTAGGGAGGCAGCAGCTGATGGCCCAAGAACTTGGTCCCTGCCTCCCATGTGGGAGACTAGGACGGAATTCCTGGATCCTGGCTTTGGCCTGTCTCAGCCCCAAACACTGTGGCCATTTGGAGAGTGTATCAGCTGCGGATGGAGGGTCTCTTACTCTTTTCCTCTCTCTCTCTCTCTCTCTCTCTCTCACACACACACACACACACACACTCCACCTTTCAAATAAATGAATAAATAAACCTTAAAAACATTAAAAGCCCTTTGTGTGCAGGTCCTAGGAAGTTGTCTTGGAAAAAACCAGAAAGGAAAGAACGGGGTCTACAGAGAAGTGGGAAACAGCCTGGCAAATGTCCTGCAGCAACTTCACTCAGCCTCAGCTGGGGTAAATAAACGGGGGCAGGAATTTGCTTCTGGATAAGCTTTTTCCTAACAGGAAGTCACTTCTCTCCCTCTGTCCCAACTGATGTTGATGAAGAACACAGTCGTGTGCAGGGGAGCTCTGACACGCATGCTCGTGCAGACAGGGGCTTGCAGGGTGTGGCTGGAGCACTGTTTGTAGGAACGAGCATCTGGAGGCAACCCAGGTGTCATCAGCGGGGGCACAGATACATCAGTGGCAGTGCAGATGGCGGATGCCAGCCGTGTGGCAGCCTCCTTAGTTGAAATGGATGGTCTTTATATATGACAGGGAAGGTGATGAAAAACCCGTGGAGTTAGAAAGTGAGCTGCAAAAGCATATACTTGGTGTGCAATGCACGGGTTTATATATGTACAGCAGACAGTGAAAACGTGGACACACATTGCTTCATTTGTCAGCGAACAAATGAATGCTGCTTTGCCCAGGAAAGTCCTGGTACATCACTCCTTCAGAGCAGACTTCCATGGTCCCCCCAAACCGGGTGGACACCCTGATATCCGGTCTCTGGAGCACACCTTGCCTGCACGAGTCTTGTCACTGTTGCATATTGATCCGTGTTACTGTAAAATTAATGCCCGTCTTCCTCACCACGCTTCATTCGGGCAGGGACTCTGGCTACTTTCTTCACTCTGGCATCGCTAGCACCCAGCCGGGGCCGTTCACATGCTGAGTGCTTAGCAAAGCAGTTTCTGATTTCTGTCTGTTACCTGAACAAGGCTGTAAGCTCTGGTGTCCTTTTTTTATTTTAATTTTTAAAGATTTACTTATTTGAAAGGGGGAGAGAGAGGAAGGGAGGGAGGGAGAGAGAGGAAAGAGAGAGAGAGAGAGAGAGAGAGAGAGATCTTCCATCTGCTGGATCATTTCCCAAATGGCTACAAATGTTGGCCAGGCTGAAGCCAGGAGCCTGGAACTCCATCTGGGTCTCCCACATGGGTGGGAGAGGCTCAAGCACTTGTGCCATCTTCCATTGTTTTTTTTTTTTTTTTCTGGTGCATAAGCAGGGAGCTGGAACGGAAGTGAGTAGCCAGGATGCTGGGTTATATGGGATACTGGTGCTGCAATTGGTGGTTTAACTCACTGTGCCACAATGTCAGCCACAGGTTTTCTTTCTTATTGAATCCCGGAGGTTCAGCAATGAGGAAGGTAGGCTGTGGAGTCAGAGGTCTAAGCTCAGTTCTGGCTCTTGCTAGCTGGGTGACCTTGGGCAAGTAACTTTGTATCTCTGAGCTCAGTGTCCTGTCAAAAGGATAATGATCTCTTCCTAGAGTGTAGCTAGAATTGAACAGTGTAATGTATAAAAACAACTTCCCAAAGTGCTTGCTATTGACATGTCAGAATCTTGGTTCCTGGCACTTGCCACTCCTACTCAGGATGCTGACCTCTGACCTCTGGGGTTTGCCGGGGCATCTTCTATATGAGGTCTTCAGAAAGTTCGGGAAGATGTGTATTATGAAAAAGCTGTGCACGGACTTCAAAAATGGTTTTCAACAAAATGAACTTAAACCTTTCAATTCGTTTTCCGTGACTGTCTTTGAAGTACCCCATCCCGGCCATTAGATGGCGCTGTGGTCATTCGCACAGCTGACAGACAAAAGCTTCGACGCGGACTCCAGCTCCTGGCCAGCCCGATTCCCGGCCACAGGTCCCTCTGAGCTAAACTCTCAGTGAGGAGAGCCCACTGCTCCCAGGCTGTAGACTGCTGCCCGGCAGGTCTAAGAGCCTGTATGGTGTGCGGAGGGCGGCGCCAGACCTGAGGGGCCCGGGGAAGCCTGCTGGCCTCGGAGTGGGAGGGACTCAGGCGAGGCCGAGCCGGCGCCCGGGGTACAGAGACTGGAAGCGGGGGTTCGCCCGTCGGCTGTGGGCCAGTCCCTTGCTCATCCACATCAGTGGACAGTCCCCGCCACGTGCCGGGCTGTACAGGGGCTCGCTCAGGTCCCCTAAGAACTCGCTGGTAAGAGCTGCTGCTTAGGCTCATTTTTCAGATCTGAAAGTTGACCCCGAGACGAGTTAAGACGCTTGCAGGTGGAAAGTCTGAAGGCTGAGACCTGGACCCTGTGGTTTGGCCCTGGACACCGCCTCTTAACCGTTCTGTCCCTTTGCTGGGCCGATCTGCTCCAGGCGCCCAGTGGGCAGCGACGCCAGACACTGCCCCAGCCCCGTGGCGCTTTCATTCTGCCAGGTTCTCCTTCTCCTGGGGCCGTGGGCGCGTTCTTTAAGTGCCTGAAGTTGTCTTAGCTGTGAAATGGGACTGATGGGCCCGGCCTCGCTGTTGTTTGGGGAGCTAACACCATAGCAACAAGCAGGCGGGGCGCCGGCGGGCCCCGGGGCGCATCTCCAAGGGGCGCCCCTGTCTCTCTTACGCGGATGCCATAGCCGCGTCTGCCTCCGGCTTAGCGACGAGGACACGGGAGTCCCGGCAACAGGCGCTCGGTGACCCACGCCGAAGTCCTGCGGCTGGGAGGTGCAGAGTCCCTCGGGGATTCTCGGCCGCTCTGCCCGCGTTCTTCCCGCCCCTGCCCCTCCCCCTCCACTGCCACCGGCCCCTCCGGCACTTAATTTTAATGGTCCTTTGATTGCACGCCTCTTCTTGAGGAGAGGCTAATCATTAGTAATGAATTTGGGCTGCTCCAGTGTAAATGAGCCAATGGGGACGGCCGGCGGGGAGCTGGGCGAGCGGCGAGCGGCGAGCAGCTAGCTGGCGGGGTGGCGGGGTGGCGGGGTGGCGGGGTGGGGGGAGCAGGAAAGCCCCTGTCCTGCAGGGGCGAGGCCCCCAGGGCCGAGAGCAGAACTCCGGGGCTGCCTTGGCTCAGCTTCCAGGCCCGCAGCGCCCTGGCCTGCGTGGGAGGGTGGGGTGGGGGTGGGGCGGCTGCAGCTGGGTCCGCACCTCACTCCACACTGGGCTGTTCCCTTGGGCGCAGGGCCCGAGGACGGCTCGCAGGGCTGTTTTTAGATTTGTTTTCCAAAATTGAAACCGAGTAACCACACCGCCCTTGTGTAGGGCCTCTCGATCCCGAGCCTTCTCCTTGCCCTGGGCTTGCTTCCCGACGCGCGGCCACTATTGCCCCCAGCCCCTGGCGGTGGTGCAGCCCGCACGGGACCTGCCCCCACAGCCTTGTGGGACCCCGAGCCAGCCCCCAGCCCCTCAGCCGGCTCCCGTTGTCCATGCTGAGCCGGGGATCCAGTGCGTGTTGTAAAGGAGGACTTCTGGCCTGGGGTTTATCACGGGCAGGAGACAGATGCTCACGCCCCCAAATCGCTAATGCCGCCTCCTTCCGAGGTGCGCCTCGCTTCTCGAGACGCCGTGATTACTCGGTAGGTGCTGTGTAATTATTTAATCAAGCCCCAGCGGCGTCCTCAGCGCCGGGCTGGGCGGCTGACCAGACCCCTTCCTCCCCCAGCCGGGAGCCTAATCAGTTAGGGCCGGGCAGAGGGGCTGGCCGGGCCCTGCTCCTTCTCTTTGTGAGACACCCGGGCCGGTGGGCGGGAGGGAGGGGGCCAGGTCACCTTGGAGCTCGGCTGCCTCGCTGGGGACAAGAGGGGGGGTGGTCTTTAGGGGATCTGTTTGTGCAGCCCGTGGTGTCTCCTTGAGGACTGGAGAGGGAAAGGCAGGGGGCAGAGACCCAGAGCTCCCCCTCCCTCTGTTCCCCTCTCCCTCCCTCTCTCTCCCTTTCTCTTCCTTCCCCTCCCTCGTTCCCTTCCGTTTTCCCTGTCTCCCTCCCTCACTCCCTCCCCATTTTTGCTCCTCCCCTCCCCTCCCCTCCCCTCCCCTCCCCTCCCCTCCCCTCCCCTCCCCTCCCCTCCCCTCCCCTCTTTTCTCTCTTTTTGTCCTGGACAGATGGATGCACACTCGCCAAGCGCCAAGTGTGTAGATGATCCGCACAGAGTACAAGTCTCCCTTGACCCCCTTCCCCTACCCAGGTTCCCGCTCCCCTTCCTGGAGGTGGTGCCGCTGGCAGCCTGGGGTTGCCCTTCCAGGCGATTTCCTGTGCACTCACCACTTTACCCAAGGTCCTGTAGGTGTTGTAGCTTGGTGTTTGCTTTGGTTCATATAAACATTCTTGATGCTGTTGAGACCCTGGTTCTCCCTTGGCGGGTGATAGCCGCAGGGGACTCTAAGCCGTGTCTTTTTCATGACCCTGACTGGGCAGAGGATATTCCTGGCACCCAGAGGTTGGAGATGCTGCTGAATGCCCTGCACTAACGTCTTCCTGCCCAAAGTATCAGTAGTGCTGAGGCTGAGAAACCCTGGTCTAGAATGTTCCTCCACTTACTTTTCTCTAGTAATAATGCATCTTGGAAATTCTGGCAGGTTAGCAAATTCCTTTCTCTCATTACTTCTGCATCTTTTTTGACGACAGCACAGTCCACCTACCTAATTTGGTTTTGATGGGTTTTGGGTTGTTTCTGGTTTGGGGGAGGATTAGTGGACATAGCCTTGTTTTTCCCTGGTTTGAGTGCTTGGGAATGGGGGTGCTACCAAAGTAAGGTTGTTGGCTGGTTGATTTGCCAAACCCTCCTATAGTGTCTCTATCAATAATATTTAAAATTTATTTTAGAGGCAGAGAGACAGAGATTGAGAGAGAGGGGGTGCCCATCTGCTGGTACACTTTCTAAATACCCACAACAGCCAGGGCTGAGGCTGGGCCAGAGCTGGGAAACAGTCCAGGTCTCCCATGTGGGTAGCGGGAACCCCATCACTGCTGCCTCCCAGGGTCTTCATTGGTGGGAAGCTGGAGCCAGGAGCTGAGAATCAAACCTAGGCACTCTGAGGTGGGATGCCTACACCTTAACTACTTGGCTAAATGCGTGCTCCCAAGTGTCACTGGTGTAAGTGTGGCATATGTGCATTTCAGTGTTGATGGATACCGCACTGTACTTTTCCACAAAAGCAGTGCCTTCTCACCGTCTGCCTTTCTCTACCCCATAGCCAAGGTTACAAGGAAAATGATACAGCATTTGGAGTGCTAGCTAGTATGGCTCCACGAGGAGAGAAGGGAAGCTGATCTTCATGGGGTAGGTGGGGGCCCAGCCACACCAGCCCCCACTGTTACAGATAAGGGGGCTGTGTGACTTGCTCACCAGCTCTGGATGAGCCACATCCTCCCCATTTGGAAATCCACAGGGGTGAGCAGGCCAAGAGCAAGTGGGCAGTGAGGCAGGGCTGTGGGGATGGGCCTCCCGGGTTCTTGTAGTGACAGGCGGCTCAATACCCGAGCAGAGCCCTCCTGGCTCGGGGGCCAGGGTTGCCAGATTTTCCAGGACAGCTGTGTGATATTTGGGATATTTGTGCACTACAAAATTATTCATTGTCTGAGATTGAAATTTAACTGTGCAACCCTACCTTTTGCTCACTGTGCCGTGTCTTTACCATCAAGGAGGAAGGAGTCAGGGACCAGACAGCCTTCTCCATTTCTCTCCTCCCCCTCCCTCCTTTCCCCTCCCTTTTCTCATAGCCTCCACATGCATATTCAAGACCTTGCTCTTGCTTGTGTGGGAGTGGCAAGGCTGGAGGAGAAGGCTCCGGGTGTGCTTGGGGCAGCACTGATGGCCACGCTGACCCCACCGCCTCCCCCCTTCGTCCGCAGTTAGAGCCAGCGACCACTGCAAGTGTAATTAGTTAATAAATCATCCCGAGTGATAAATAGAATGATAGATGCAGGTTTCACTTGATCACTTTTTTATTAAGGAGAAATAAATCAGCACCACATTGTTGCTATAAACCTTTCAAACTGGTCAGATCCTGGCTGGTAGAAGCTGATTAACATGGCCACGTGTAGGGACCATTTGTAGCTGATCATTGAGATCAATCAATCCCTGTCACTTGCATTCCTTGGCGGAGGTGGCAGAAGCCAGGTGCTGTTCCGCCCTCTGCCCGCTGCCCTGGCTTCTCGCTGCATGGGTGGTAGAGTGAGAGTGTGTGTGTGCCTTGGTGCCAGACAGCCCAGATTCAAACCCCAGCTGTGCCCCTGTGAGCCCAGGGAGCTGCTGCCCCACCTCTGAGCCTCAGGCGCCTCCTCCCCTGACATGAGCCAGACTGCAGCATCTTCCTTAGAGAGTGTCCTGAACACCAGTGGGATTTTATCATTCACAAAGTGCCTTCCACTTTCATTTCAGAGTTTTCTTTGGAAAACCCTGAGAAACCAGGCTCCAGAGGGCAGCCGTGGGAATGGTCTCACAGCTGGTCCTGGATAGTTTTGTGACTTCCTCGCATCTGGGAGCTGTAGGGGGTCTCATGGTGGAGTCTTGCTTCCTCCTGGGTCCCCAGGCCTTCACTGTCTCTATCTGGGACTCTCATCCAATCCCCCCACCCCCCACCTCGTTCCATTTTCTCCAACCAAGGCAGGTGTTCAGAGCAAGTGTTCCCAGCCCCCTCATAGCTCCTCCCTGGCTGATACTCAGCCTTTTGCCCAGCCCCTCACAGGTGCTAGAAATGCATCTACCTTGGGTCCAGTGGTTGCCTCAACCATTTTCCCTGCTCTTGACCAAGGCCCCTTTCTTCTCATGGCTTCAAGCCTTTGTCCATATTATTTCTGCCATCTGGTGGGCCCCTTCCCTCTACCCTCATTTTTTTCTATTCTTGAAAAACCTCCCATGATCCTGTTCCCCATCCTTTCCTGCAGAACCAGTTCTGCCAGGGGCTCCCAGAGCATCTTGGATGTGATAGCAGTTGCAGCACTCTCTCCTGTTTGTCTTCTCTTCCTCTCTGCCCTCTCATTTCTCCTGTGCCTATCCGTTAGCCACTGCTGTGTAACAGACCATTCTAAAACTTCAGGGGCTGAAAATCCCATTCGCTAACTCACCACTCTGTGATGCCGTCTGGGCTTGGTTGAGCACTCTCGCTGCTCTCCCAGGGCGTCCTCGAGTGCCAGCTGCTCCAGCCTGGCCTTGGCGGGGATGACTCATTTCTGCATCCTGTGATCTCCTGTTCTCCACCAGGTCAGGCTGGACTTGTTCCGATGGTGGTTGAGTAGGGCTCCGGGAGAACAAGTAGAAGCATGCAGGGCTGCTTGAGGCCCAGACTCATAGCTGGCACAAAGCGAGTCACCAGGCTGCCAGGCCAGGTTCTAGGGATGGGGAAGAAGACTCCAGCTCTCAGTGAGAGGAGCTGCAAAGTAACATTGCAAGGGATGTGGCTACAAGGAGGGAAAAATATTGGGGTCACCTTTGCTATAAATTTATCACAACTGAGACCAGCTGAGAGGTGAATGTTCCTGAGACTCTCATGCTAGTGGGTAATTTTTATGACTCAGATTCTTGACATAGATCTACAAGGCCCTGCTAACTTTCTCGTGCTTAGCTTGCGCCATGTTCCATGTTTGCGTTTTTTTTTTTTTTTTCTCTTGAGCCTTTCCCTTAAAATACTTCCTCCTGCCACAAGACCTTTGATAAGACCTCTCCTCTTTTGTGTTTCCCTGTATTAAAGTATCCCTTTCCTTTGCCTTCCTGTTCAAGCCCTTCCTGACTTCCCTGGCTAGATTGAATCCCTCTAGTATAGGCTCTGAGCAGGCTATGTACTCTGCCTTTTTTTTTTTTTTTTTGACAGGCAGAGTGGACAGAGAGAGAGACAGAGAGAAAGGTCTTCCTTTGCCGTTGGTTCACCCCCCAATGGCCACTGCGGCCAGCACACTGCGCTGATCCGAAGCCAGGGGCCAGGTGCTTCTCCTGGTCTCCCATGGGGTACAGGGCCCAAGCACTTGAGCCATCCTCCACTGCACTCCCGGGCCACAGCAGAGAGCTGGACTGGAAGAGGAGCAACCGGGACAGAATCCAGCGCCCTGACTGGGACTAGAACCTGGTATGCTGGCGCCGCAGGCGGAGGATTAGCCTATTGAGCCGTGGTGCCGGCCTCTGCCTCTTACAGTTGCGATTTTGTGTTTGTATTCATAGAGCAAACCCTTACATGGAGCACCAGGCACTGTTCCAAGTGTGCTCATCTCTCTGATCCTCAGTATAAGGTGGTGCTGTTGTCATCATCCCCGTTTTATGGACGAGGAAGCTGAAGCAGCAAGAGGGTTAGTGACATAGCCAAGGACACACGACTGTTAAGTGATGGAGCAGGGATCCAAACACAGGCGGTCTGTCTGTACAACCCCTCCCGTCTCTCTCATTAGATCGTAGTTATTTAATTCAAAACTTTCTTCCCCAGGGTGTTTGCTCTCTGAAGGCAGGGGCCACCTTTATTTGTGTTCTATTTTGCCTTCCCAGGGCCTAGCACAGTGTCTGGCACACATTAGGCACTCAGTAGAAATTTGTGGAATGAATGAACTCGAGCCATCAGCCACAAATGAAGGGATTTTGTGCAATAGCGCCTTTGAGTTGGTGTCCTGACACTTTTGGCAGCCAGCTTGCCTCCTTGAGGGGTGCTTCCTTGAGGGGACCCTCCTGCAGGGCCCCAGTCCCCATCTGCCGCTGCCCTGTGCCCCAGGAATCTCCCTTTCCGTCGATGTCTCCGGCAGCTGCTTCCCCTGCAATGGCCAGAAGGAGAGATTGCAGCGAACGACAGGCACGAAGAGTGTGGTTTCCTCTCCCTCTTGCCCTAACTTTGATTCCATCAGGCCAAATCTGAAATGATGTGTGAAAGTAATGATATTTTGTAATTAAATCTCTGGTGACGGCCCCGCAATTTGTGCTACATGCATTGTTCATAAGGAAAAAACGCATCAATTCGTTTTCTGACTGGCTACTCCAGGGACTGGCAATTAGGAGCAGCTCATCTCTCGTTGCCTCGCATATTAAAGAGCTACTGAAACGCAGAGAGAATTTGGGAGTTTTTTTTTTTTTTTTTCCAACCTTCTAATAATGTTAGCTTAATTAGGGAGGCTCAGTGATAGAGGGAAAGTTTTGGATGATTTGAGCATATTGTGGTGCAAGGAAGAGAAAGAGCAACTAAAGAGAAATGAAGGTGTCAGGTGAAGGGGCTGTGATGGCTGGAAGCCTGCGATATTGCACCTGCAGGCTGGACTGTGCTGGAGCTGGCTGGGGGGTGGTGAAGCATACCAGGACTCCGCGGCATGCTGGGCTCCCTGGGTCTCGGCTCAGTACAGCTCTCTTCCCGTCCATAACCGAGCTTTGGTCTGTGTTTCTCATTTGCGCCTTACATGACGGCTCTTCCGACTCGGTTACTGCTGCCGGCATCTGCTCTGCACCGCGGTACTGAAAGACAATACTGTGCTTTACGTTGTTTAAATAGACTTCGTTTTCCAAGAGCATCTTTAGAGTCGCCGCAAAGTTAAGCAGCAAGTTCCAGTGGGTTAAGCTGCCTGGGCTGATGAGAGTGCTGGCTTGAGTCCTGGCTTCTCTGCTTTCCATCCAGCTTCCCATGAATGTACCCGGAAAGGCATGGGATGGTGGCCCAAATACTTGGGTCCCTGCCATCCATGTGGGAAGGTGATAACCCTACTACCTAGGATGAGACGATTAGTAAGGCCCACTTTTCAGGAGAATCAGAGATCTTTTAAAGCAGATTTATTATCTATTAATTTAAAGATTTATTTATTTGAGAGGCAGAGTTATAAACAGAGAGAAAGGTCTTCCATCCACTGGTTCATTCTCCAAATGGCCACAGTGGCCGGAGCTGGGCTGATCTGAAATCAGGAGCCAGGAGTCTCCTCTGGGTCTCCCACACCCATGCAGGGGCCCAAGCACTTTGGGCCATCTTCCGTTGCTTTGCACCGGCCCCCCCCCCCTTTTTTTTTATTTATTTGAAAGGCAGAGTTGGGGGTGGGGGGAGAGAGAGAGAGAGAGATCGATCGATCGATCGATCTTCCATTTGCTGGTTCACTCTCCAAATGGCCACAACAGCTGGGGCAGTGCCAGGCCGAAGTCAGGAGCCCAGAGCTTCTTCTGGGTACCCATCTCCTACCATTTTCCCAGGAGCATTAGCAGGGAGCTGGATTGGAAGTGGAGAAATCGGTTCTTGAACTGGTGCCCTCATGGGATGCTGGTGTTGCAGGTGGAGGCTTTTACCCAGTGTGCCACAACAGTGGCCCCAGAAATGGAGATTCTTCTAGCAAACAAGGGCAGGACCAGACTGAATTTCAGATCTGTGTGATGCTAGGCCAGTGCAAAACTTTCTGCAAGGATGGAAATAGTCACCTCAAACAACCCAGTATGGCAGACACTAGCCACGTGCAGCTACTGAGCACTCACGTGGCTGGGGGACTGAGTTGTTTTTTTTTTTTTGAAGATTTGTTTATTTGAAAGGTGGAGTTATTTGAGGGAGAAGGGGAGACGGAGTGATCTTGTACCTGCTGGTTCACTCCCCAAATGGCTGCTGGGCTGATCCAAATCCAGGAGCTTCACCCAGGTCTCCCATGTGGGTGTGGGGGCCAAAGTACTTGGCCCATCTTCCACCTCTTTCCCAGGTGCATTAGCAGGGAGCTGGATTGAAAGTGGGGCCGCTGAGTCTCGAGCCAGCACCCGTATGGGATGCTGGCGCCGCAGGCGGAGGCTTAACCTGCTGCGCCACAACACCGGCCCTGATGAGCTGGTTTGTGAATCGTATTTAACTTACTGTGTGGGAATTTAAATAGGCACATTAGGTTAGTGTGTATCACGTGGGACAGTGTAGCTCTAGACCCTTGGAGATCTCCATGCTGTCCCCATACACGAGTTTCCCAGCACTGTGAATAGCAACATTATGACTGGGTTGCCTTCTTACATCTTATCTCCCTGAGCGCACCAAGAGGACATGGGTATGGCCTCCTGGTTTCCACACCCCGCTGTACTACTCCCAGAGCCCATCATGAAATAAATCTTCCACTAATTTTTTAAAAAAGATTTATCCATTTATTTGAAAGTCAGAGATATACACACAGAGAAAGAAAGGTAGAGAGAGAGAGAGGGAGAGGTATTTGTCTGCTGGTTCACTCCCCAATTAGCCACAATGGCTGGAGCTGTGCCAATCTGAATCCAGGAGCCAAGAGCTTCCTCCAGGTCTCCCATGTGGGTGCAGGGGCCCAGATTGGGCCATCTTCTACTGCTTTCCCAGGCCATAGCAGAGAGTTGGATCAGAAGTGGAGCAGCCGGGACTCAAACCGGTGCCCATATGGGATGCCGGCACTGTTGGCAGTGGCTTCACCTGCTGTGCCACAGCGCCGGCCCCCCACCGTTTTTGTTGAATAAGCATGTGCATGTGCCATGAGCTTATCCTGCAGGATTTCAATGCATATTTTCAATAAGTGACTCCCATTATTAATCCTATTTTACAGTAGCTGAAAGAGAGGCTCAGTGAAGCTAATATCTCATAAGTCACACAGCAGGCTGATTTGGAACCCTGGGCATCTTTGCTCCAAAAGCCCATTCATACTGTTTTCTGTGCAGGATGTGTAGGGACCAGTTTGGGGTGAACTTTCATTACATCTGCTAACTCTGTGGTCTCAAAGGCAAAAGGCATTTTTTTGGGGGGGTTAAAGATTTATTTATTTGAAATGTAGAGTCACACACACACACACACACACACACAGACTCATTTCCTAAATGACTGCAATGGCCTGGCCAACCCAGATGTCAGGAACTCCATTTGTGTCTCCCACATGGGTGGCAGGGGTCCAAGCATTTGGGCCATCCTCCACTACTTTCCCAGGTGCATTAGCAGGGAGCTGGATTGGAAATGGAGTAGCTGGGACTTGAACAAAGGTTTATATGGGATGCTGGTGTTGCAGGCAGTGGCTTAAACAGCTGCTCCACAATGCTGTTCCCAAAGGGATTGTTCTTTTTCCTGTTTTAAAAGACATGGATTCAAATGCAGGTAGTTTATTTGGTAGGTAAAGGCGTGAGGAGGTGAGACAGGGAGGAGGAGGCAGTTAATGTGAGCTCATCACTGTGCATCCCCTCCGGACACCTGGGGCTTAATCATGATGGGCAGCTGTGGGAGGCTGTACACAACACAGCACAGTTACTTCACCCCAGCTGATGTATTTATCCACCCACTCTACCCACTCATGGCCTGAGAGCTGCTCTGGGTGTGTACGTGTGGCACTTCTGGTCTACCACAGAGGTGGACAAGGTGCATGACATAACCCAGAGGTTGGCAGCAAACAAGCCAAACCAAATGAAACCCCAGAACACTGTGGAAAATGCTCAGCACTGGCTAAACCTGGGGTCAGAAGGTAAGGTGGTGTCTTCTCCTGGTTCCAAAGTTCCCCATCCCCCTTTGAGACCTGGGTGGCTTGTTAAGGGCTTTAGCCCCCAAAAAGCAGATGGTGCCTTATTGATGATAATTGGAAACTGGAATCTATTTTCCACTCAGAAAGGAGGGATGGGGCAGCACTGTGGCACAGTGGATTAAAGCCCCAGCCCGCAGCACCAGCATTCCATATGGGCACCGGTTCTAGTCCCGGCTGCTCCTCTTCCAATCCATCTCTCTGCTATGGCCTGGGAAAGCAGTAGAAGATGGCCCAAGTCCTTGGGTCCCTGCACCTGTGTAGGAGACCCAGAAGAAGATCCTTGTTCCTGGTTTTGAATCAACTCAAATCTGGTCGTTGTGGTCATTTGGGGAGTGGACCAGTAGAATGGAAGACCTCTCTCTCTCTCTGGCTCTATCTCTCTCTGTAACTGTCTTTCAAATAAATAAAATTATTTTTAAAAAAGATTAATTTGTTTATTTGAAAGCCAGAGTTACACACAGAGAGAAGGAGAAGCAGAGAGAGAGAGAGAGAGAGAGAGAGGTCCCCAGGTGGCTGCAATGGCTGGAGCTGTGCCGATTGGAAGCCAGGAGCCAGGAGCTTCTTCCAGGTCTCCCACTCGGGTTCAGGGGCCCAAGGATTTGGACCATCTTCTACTGCTTTCCCAGGCCATAGCAGAGAGCTGGATCGAAAGTGGAGCAGCTGGGACTCAAATTGGCACCCATATGGGATGCCGGCACTGCAGGCGGCAGCTTTACCTGCTATGACACAATGCTGGCCCCTAACATAATTCTTAAAAAAATGGGGGGATCTTGCATATGTACAAAGGGGTTTCCCAAGAATCATGCTAATGCACTTAAGATTTAGGTAATATTTTGCTGAGGAATGCCCATTGGCATATAAACAGCCCTCTGGTTTTGTTGGGAAGCTGGAACATCCCCAGGAGAAGTGGGCAGGAAGAGTTTAGGGAATGTTCAGCAGGTGCAGAGCTTCCAGCAATTGGGGAATAGACCCAGCTGCAGAGAGTCACCTGGGCAGCTTTTGGCAATACTGGTGTCCAGGCTGTCCCCAAACCAACAAAGTCATAGTCTTTGGGAGTGAAGTAGCTGGTTTTTCAAAGCTCTCTAGGTGGGCAGGCAGATGAGCCTCATGGGAGGCAGGGCGGGAACGACAGCCTTAGAATCCACATGGCCTCTTTTCCAAGCTGGGTGCTGACCTGCAATATAGACTCTGGAGTCTATATTGGCTTCAGAGGCAAGCAGACTTGGGCTTGAATTTTGTTTCTTGCTACCTGCCCAGCTGTGACTTTGGGTAGAATATCTTGTCACAGAGGATCTCTCTTTGGAACTGGCGATGGTAATACTGACAGCAATTAATAATAAGGCTTACAATATTATCTTGAAGATTCAATTCATGTACTTGGAAATTGGAGCTTCTCTTAGTAAAATGTTACAGGGCCCACCCCTTTCAGCCCTGCCCAGGGTGGCTCGGTCCTCACCCTGCCCGGAGGCCTGCCGCTGACCTTGCGTCCCAGTGCTGGCCGCTGGCCACCTCTTGGGAAGCCAGCCCCTTTGCTGATGCCTGCACCGTGCTCAGCGGTCCTCGTCTTCTCCCGGCGAGGATGGTATCGACATTTCAAAACAGTTTAATTATTCTGCGGCTGCCTGGCTATTAGCTGCGACAAGAGAGCTCAGGGCTATTTTTCAGCATTAATTTTCCATTTGAAATGAATTCCTTTTGGTTACACTTTTTAAATGTTTCTTTTAATTAGACGCAATTACTTCAGAAGAATTGCTTTTATTCCTCAGCCTGAGATCCCACTGATAAAGTCGCTATCTGGCCCCACCGAACGGCCGGGACGGCTCATTTAGTCGCTGCACTAAAGTATATTGAACTAGGAAATTATACAGCGAATCAACTATTAATTCCTTTTATGATCGCTCACTCTAACATCTTGAATGAGATCTTCAGGGGGAAATTTAGTCACAATAAGGATCATTGTTCTCCACCTCCAGCCGCCGGCCCAGCACAAGGGGGGTTGGCAGCCTGGGGTGCCCTAGTGGTCGGCCTGGCACAGGAACAGGGTGGCACGGGAACTCCTGGCGTTGCTGGGGCTTGGGGGACAGGGGACCGTGGAGGTGAGTGGTGCAGCCACAGCTCCTCGGCAGGCTGGAGGCAGTGCCCCTCAGCCCATGCAAGGGGAAGTGGCTGTGGCTCTGCTAAGCAGCAGTCTGAGGACTGCTTGGTGGTTCAGTGTTCCGAGGGAGCTGGCAGTCAGTAGGTGGCGCTCTTCCCTCTAGGTTAGAAATGGCCTGGACAGATGGAAGAGCGCCACAGTAGGGAGGATCCTTTCTTAGAGGCTTTAGCCCAGGCTGCTCTTAGTGGACGGGGAAACTGAGGTGCAGTGAGGTGCTGACCTGGGGGTTGGGCTGGGGCCAGGTCTCTGAACATGGCCCCTGAGATTTTCTGAGGAGCAGGAAGCTGTCTTTCCACCCTGGCCAGCTGCTGGCCTTGCCTGCTGGAGCTTGCTGTTAGTTCTACCCACCTAGGGCTGCTCTCCTGCCTGTGTAACCCACAGCCTGCCCAGTGGAGAAGGGGTGGGCAGGACCACAGGGCGTCAGGGGCCTCGGAGGCAGAGGAGGGACCAGAGGCTGGCAGTGACCTCAGAGGAGTTACACTATTGGACAGGTGATCTAAAAGCCAGGCATGGGGATAGCTGTGGGAGGATGAAGATGGAGGAAACATAGCCCCTGACCTGGAGGGCCACTCTTCCAAGATCACAGCATGATGGACACGAGGAGTTTCTCTTGGAGGAGCTGGGCTTTGAGGGATGGGGAGGAGTTTTCAGGAGAGGACATTTGCAAGTGCTGTGGTGTGGCGGGGTGAAAGCAGGAAGGCTGGGCACATGCAGGAGGGTGACTGGCTCTTAAGGCCTCGTGTGCCAAGCCGGGGACTTTGGCCCTCGTCCTGAGGCTGATTGGAAGCCACTCAAGGCTTTCAGCAGGCAGGAGACAAGGTGAGCCGTGACTTTGACAGAGCACGCTGGCTGTGGAGGATGGGTGTGAGGATTCTGGGAATCAGGCTGAGAGAGAGACTCTTACCACTGTCCGGGGAAGAGGTGACCCTGGGTTAGAGCAGGTGCAGGGTGTTTAAATGCAGGGTTATATTGTGACTTCTGTGGACCTGGACGCTTCTGCCTCAAAGGGCCTTTCCCATAAGAATCAAGTTTTGTAGGTCTTAAAAAATTTCATTTGTTTCTGATGAGAGGAAAAAAAGAAACATTGTGTGTATCCTAAAAGTTCATTTCCCCTTATTTTAAAATAAATTAAGACATTTATGTGGGTCTGTGTGACCCAGGCACTGCTACGGTGCCTACTGCAGGAGAAGTCAGCAATGGGGCTGAGGAACAATCAGATAGGATTGGGGCCAGGGTCTCCTGCCTGGTGACTGAGGAAGGATGTGGGGCCTTCTCCTCCTCTTCCTCTTTCAGTCCCTCCCTATGCCCTGGGGACCTTGGAAGGAAATAGTGATGACAATGGGTACCACTTCTTGGACACTTACTACATCCAAAGCACATTATATGCCCTATTTTATTCATGGGATGATTACTAGGTGAGAAAACCGATGCCCAGAGAGGGTAACCTTAGCCAAGGCCACACAGCAGCAGGGGAAAGTGGGACTACAGTGGGGATGAGAGGGAGGAGGAGCCACTTCTGGAGCAGGGCCTGGGACACAGCAGGCAGTGGCTGCCGGAAAACAGCAAGTGCATACTGAGCGTAGCACATCACGTACACACGCACCGAGCATCTGCCACCCATGACCTCGTGAGCTCTGTTCCAGCCTCTGAGCCAAGGCTTTGGTCTTTCAGGGACTCCAGGTGCTGGGGTTCTTGTGGGAAACTAGAGCTGGATACGTACTCCCCCAACATCCCTCCCCCTCCCCCACATAGGAGAGCCCAGAGGAAGCCAGGAATGGAGTCTCAGTGTCCAACTGTCTCTGTCCTCTCTTGCTGTCCTCCCTTCTCTCAGGTCCAAAAGCAGGCCTGGGCTTTGTGTCTATTTGAGGATGCAGAGGGAGCCTGGGGTGGAGTTCCTGCCCTAGAATGTCTGCAGTCTGGGGGAGGGGAGGATGGTCAGCAGGAGATACGGTCACTGCTCAGGCCAGTTTCCCCTGTCTCCAAGTCCCAGCTATGGACTCCCCCCACCCCCATCCGTGTGTTGAGGATTAATGTTCCCATTGGAAGGAGGGAGGGGCTTCAGGTTCCAATGAGATTATGAGAGTGGGGACCTTTGAGTGGGGTTTGTCCCTGCTTTAGAGGGCTGAAGATGCCGGCACCGCGGCTCACTAGGCTAATCCTCTGCCTTGCGGCGCTGGCACACCGGGTTCTAGTCCCAGACGGGGCGCCGGATTCTGTCCTGGTTGCCCCTCTTCCAGGCCAGCTCTCTGCTGTGGTCCGGGAGTGCAGTGGAGGATGGCCCAAGTCCTTGGGCCCTGCACCCCATGGGAGACCAGGAGAAGCACCTGGCTCCTGCCTTCGGATCAGTGCGGTGCGCTGGCCACAGCGTGCCGGCTGTGGTGGCCATTAGAGGGTGAGCCAACGGCAAAGGAAGACCTTTCTCTCTGTCTCTCTCTCTCTCTCACTGTCCACTCTGCCTGTCAAAAAAAAAAAAAAAAAAAAAAAAAAAAAAAAAAAGAAAAGGGCTGAAGAGACCAGAGTGCACTCTTTCTATCACCTGAGGTTGCAAAGTGAAGGTGGTGCTCACCAAGACCCTGTCCATGCTGACTGTATCCTGCTCTCAGACTTCAGCCTCCAGACACTGAGAGAGAAATGCTGGCTGTGTAAGCCACTCATGACAGAGGCTGGACTGAGACAGGCAGCTTTCCCTAGGCAGCTGTGTGACATGTGTCCTGGCCGGAGGTGTCTGGCCCCATGGGGAGCTGTGGACTGTTGCTCAGGGCCCTAACATCAGGGCTCCACCTCCAGAGTTTCTGACTCAATGGGCCTGGAAGGAGCCTGGAAATTTGCATGTCTAACAAGTTTGCAGGTGGTACTGATGCTCAGAGTCACTGCTGTTAGGAAACTGCCAGTTAAGGAAGAGAAGCTGCCAGCTGTGAGGCATCCTGCAGTGTAAACACAACCATGTATGCGGCGAGAGGTGGTATCTTTCTTTTTGTTTAAGATTTATTTATTTGAAAGGCTGAGTGACAGAGAGCGAGGAAAAGAGATCTTCCACCCACTGGTTTATTCCCCAAATGCTGTGACAGCCAGGGCTGGGCCAGGCTGAAGCCAGGAGCCAGGAGCCAGGAGCCAGGAGCTCCATCTGTGTCTCCCATGGATTTCAGGGGCCCAAGCGCTTGAACCATCATGCTGCCTTCCCAGGTGCATCGGCAGGGAGCAGGGTTGGAAGTGGAGTAGCCAGGACTTGAACCAATGCTCTGATATGCGATTCTGGTGTTGCAGGCAGCAGCTTAACCCATGGTGCCACAACAGCCGCCCCAAGGTAGCATCTTTCTTATTTTCTACCCTTGAAGAAGGGGGAGCCAAGGAGGCTGTTTTCCACCTTGGCTTGGTAGACAGCAAAAGGATTTGATTAAACAGAGTTTGTGAACAGCAGATGTTTAATGATGGGTTTGTTAATTAGCTTGATTGTGATTGGTTCACAATGTATATGCATATCAAAACATCAAGTTGTATACCTTAAATGTGTATAATTTTAATTTGTCAGTTGTACCTCAGTAAAACAAAAAATAACGAATGGGAGCAGACATTTAGCCTAATGCTTAAGATGTTCTGCAACCCACATTAGTGTGCCTGGGTTTGATGTCTGGCTTGATATCTAGTTTCCTGTCAATGAATACCTTGAGAGTTAGTGGTCATGGCTCAAGAATTTGGGTTCCTACCATGCGTGTGGGAGTGGGAGACCTGGATGGAGTTCCCAGCTTCTGGTTCTGACCTTGGCCATTTTGGGCATTTGGGCAGTGAACCAGCTGTTGGGAACTCTCTCTCTCTCTCTTGTTGTGTGTGTGTGTGTGTGTGTGTGTGCTTCTCAAGTAAAGAATTATTAGAAGAAGTTAAAAAGGATGAGTGAAGGAAGCTATTTATCATAGGGTAGGCCTTTTGGAGGGTGCTGGTGAGGAAGCAGCTGGAACAGGATGGCCTGACCTGGACTCCTGACTGCTGGAAGCTGGCCTTCCTGGCTGAAGGAATGGCACGGGCTGTGTCGTGGTAGCTGTGGCAGGCAAGGGCAGCTCAGAGAAAACAAATCTCCAGATGATGCGCATGGGTCAAAGGAGCAATGGACAATGTTGGAGGGGGCTTTGGGTACTGAGTTTAGAATTCCACGGATGACCTTTGCTGAGGTCACTGCTTATGTTTATTACCTCTTGTCTCTTGGAGCTGAGCTTCAGCCTGGAGCAAGCATGGGGGCTGTTTCTCCTGCTGATGTCCTCCCTGTCCCGTGTTCAGGCCAGGGGTGGAGAGGAAACCCACACTCCAGCTGGACTCCCAAGAACATATGGGCCTTGCAAGTCATAAGAAGAGGCACCCATCTTCTTCATTAATTGATTAATGTAATTAAAGAAAGATAAGTATGTCGATGCCGACCACATTAGAGTTAATTTGTACAGGCAATTAGCTGCGCTGTCTCCTTCATGCTAACTGCCTCAGCTGCGCTTGTGCACAGCCACCCTGGGGGTCATTAGCGGGTGCTTAGTTCAAACATGGCCCCTGGAAACCCAACTGTGGACACCTCAGTGCCTAAAGAGAGCACTTGAGCCCCTGGCAGTGGATCAGAGACGAGCTCTGTGACCTTGGGAGAGGTCTCCCAACTTCTCTGCTGCTTGGTTTTCTCAACTGTGCCATGGGGATAATTGCACTGGTGTCTGGAGGAAAATGCATGGTTGTGTGGTGGAGGCTGCAGCTTGCAAGGGTGGTGCATCCAGTGGGGATGATGACAGTGATCTCCAGCGAGCTGCCAGGAAGGAGCAGCCCACCCCCTTCTGTCCTGTGTCCTCCAGGGACACCTCCTGCTGCAGCCCCGGTGACCAGCACTGTGCACACCTTGCTCTGGCGCTCAGCCTGGGAAGTTGTTATGGGGCATCTGGGGACTTGGTGGTCTCACCCTATTCTCTTGTACCCTGACCCCGTGTCCATCCTCACATGTTCTCCTAGGACTGCCTCTGAGTGTTTCTTTCTACATATATGTAGGTACATGTGTCCCTGCATGTACATGTGGCCCAAGATGCTTACTCTCAGGCAGCTCCGAAGTCCCCTTTGTGGCCAGCTTCTCTCTAGTCATCCAGAACCAAGGATCCAGCTGCATGGAATGTCTTTTCCTTCATTTTCCTGTGCCAACACCCCAAATCAAATTTCTTTCTAGGGCTCCTGACTTCTGTCATCCGCCTGCTCTTGTGAATCCATCAGATCCCCAAGAGGACACCTGGGAGCTCTCTCCCATCTCTCCTCCCTATGTGCTCCGAAGAAATCCTCCCATGAAGTGACCTGTGCCTTGTTTCTCCCCCCTCCTCTGTCTACCCATCCCCACATTGGCCTTCAAGGTCTTCTTGCCCCCATCATCTGCCACCATTCCCCTCCCCAAAGGATTACCATCCCAGACCATTCTCCCCCACACTCCCATCCTCCAGTCCTCGCCCTTCATGACTGCCCTCTTCCCCTTCTGGAACCATGATCTCCCCTTTCAACGACAGGCTCATGGACATGACCATCTTCTCCACGTTTCTAATGGAATGTCAACTGTGCTATGTTGAAAGGCCAGTTTTGGACTTCTCTTCCACCTGCCCCCAACACCCCAGCCATCTTCTCTGTCCTGGGTATTCTCAGAGCAGGAAACGGTACCTCAAATCATCAGTGGCTCAAGTCAGAAATTTAGGGGCTGCTCCTAACCCCTCATCTGCCACATCCAAGCCATTAACAAGTCCTGTTAACTTTAAAAAATATCTTTTTTTCCCATTTCTTTTTTTTGTTTTGTTTTTAACTTTTATTTAATGAATATAAATTTCCAAAGTACAGAATATGGATTACAATGGCTTCCCCCCCATAACGTCCCTCCAACCCGCAACCCTCCCCTTATCCACTCCCTCTCCTCTTCCATTCACATCAAGATTCACTTTTGATTCTCTTTATATACAGAAGATCAGTTTAGCATACATTAAGTAAAGATTTCAACAGTTTGCTCCCACACAGAAACATAAAGTGAAAAATACTGTTTGAATACTAGTTATAGCATTAAATCTCAATGTACAGCACACTAAGGACAAAGATCCTACATGAGGAGTAAGTGCACAGTGACTCCTGTTGTTGACTTAACAAATTGACACTCTTGTTTATGGCCTCAGTAATCACCCTAGGCTCTTGTCATGAGCTGCCAAGGCTATGGAAGCCCCCTGAGTTCACTGACTCTGATCATATTTAGACAAGGCCATGGTCAAAGTGGAAGTTCTCTCCTCCCTTCAGAGAAAGGTACCTCCTTCTTTGATGACCCATTCTTTCCACTGGGATCTCACTCGTGGAGATCTTTCATTTAGTTTTTTTTTTTTTTTTTTTTCCCAGAGTGTCTTGGCTTTCCATGCCTGAAATACTCTCATGGGCATTTCAGCCGGATCCACATGCCTTAAGGGCTAATTATGAGGCCAGAGTGCTGTTAGGACATTTGCCATTCTATGGGTCTGCTGTGTATCTCACTTCCCATGTTGGATCATTCTCTCCCTTTTTTATTCTATCAGCTAGTATTTGCAGACACTATTCTTGTTTATGTGATCCCTTTGGTTCTTAGTCCTATCATTACGATCAATTGTGAACAGAAATTGATCACTGGGACTAGTGAGATGGCATTGGTACATGCCACCTCGATGGGATTGAATTCAAATCCCCTGGTATGTTTCTAACTCCACCGTTTGAGGCAAGTCAGCTTGAGCATGTCCCGAATTGCACATCTCTTCCCTCTCTTATTCCCACTCTTATATTTAACAGTGATCACTTTTCAGTTAAGTTTCAGCACTTAAGAAGAATTGTGTATTGATTACAGTATTCAACCAAAAGTATTAAGTAGAACAAACAAAAAAAAATACTAAGAGGGATAACATATTAAGCTGTTCATCAACAGTCAGGGTGAGGGCTGATCAAGTCACCGTTTCTCATAGTGTTCATTTCACTTCAACAGGTTTCCTTTTTGGTGCTCAGTTAGTTGTCACCTATCAAGGAGAACAAGTGGTATTTGTCCCTTTGGGATTGGCTTATTTCACTCAACATAATGTTTTCCAAATTCCTAACAGGGATCACTTTTCAGTTAAAATTTAAACACCTAAGAATAATTGTGTGTTAATTACAGAGTTCAACCAATGGTACTAGAACAAAAAAATACTAAAATGGATAAAGTATTATATTGTACATCAACCGTCAGGACAAGAGCTGATCAAGTCACTGTTTCTCATAGTGTCCATTTCACTTCAACAAGTTTCCCCTTTGGTGCTCAGTTAGCTTTATTGAGGTAAAATCGACATACATCAGACTCTGCGTATTAAAATGTGCAGTTTGAAAAGCATGCACATGCATACATTGGGGAGTCCGTCACTGCGGTGAAGATAACAAATGTGTCCATCACGTCCGCAGTTTCCATCTGGCCCGTGGCCATTCTCTCTGTTGCCCCTCTTCACTTCTCCATCTCATCTCTGGGCAACCTTTGATCTACTTTCTGTCATTCCAGATCAATTTTCTTTTTTTAAGGATTTTATGTCAGTGGAATTACACAGTATGTATCCTTCTTTATTTGGCTCCTTTCACTAGTCATAATCGTTTTGAGATTCATCCATGTTATTTATGTGTCAATAATTCATCACTTTTTACTGATGAGTAGTAGTCTACTGTATGGACATACCACTGTTTATCCTTTCAGCTGTTGATGGACATTTGGGCTGTTGCCAGGTTTATCTGTTGTAACCAATGCTGCTGTGAAAATTCCTGTGCTAGTCTTTATGTGCACATTGTGCCTTGTTGTGTTATTTTTTTTTTAAGATTTTATTTGAGAGGTAGAGTTACAGACAGAGAAGAGGGGGAGGTCTTCCATCCAGTGGCTTACTCCCCAAATGGCTGCAACAGTCTGAGCTGGGCAGGCTGATCTGAAGCCAGGAGCCTGGAGCTTCCTCCAGGTCTCTTGTGTGGCCCAAGCAGGGGCCCAAGCACTTGGGCCATCTTCCACTGCTTTCCCAGGCCATAAGCAGGGAGCTGGATCAGAAGAGGAGTAGCCAGGACACCAACTGGTGCTCATATGGGATGCCGGCACCAGAGGCCGCAGCTTAGCCTACTGTGCACAGCCCTGGCCCTCTCATTGATGTTCTAATTTGTACTCCCCTAATGAGTGATGATGTTGAATATTTTTTATGTGCTTATTTGCCATTTGTATACTTTTTTTTTTGGTGAAGTGAAGAATGTATTTACAATTTTTGCCTACTTCTTTTTAAGGAATTGGTCTGTTTGCATAGTTTTTATATATTTGGAATGTAAGTCCCTTATCCTACATGTCCTTTGCAAATATTTTTCCTAGTCTGGCTTATTTTTTTAATGAAGGATTTTATTTTAAAATTTATTTATTTGAGAGGCAGAGTTACAGACAGAGAAAGGAAGAGACAGAGAGAGAGGTCTTCCATCCTCTGGTTCACTTCCCAAATGGCTGCAACCACTGGAGATGGGCTGATCCAAAGCCAAGAGCCAGGAGCTTCTTCTGGATCTCCTACGTGGATTCAGGGGCCCAAACACTTGGGCCATCTTCCACTGCTGGATCAGAAGTGGAGCAGCTGGGATTTGAACCGGCACCTGTATAGGATGCCAGTGCCTCAGGCAGAAACCTAACCTACTTAACAGTGCTGGTCCCTAGTCTGGCTCATTTTCACATTCTCTTACTAGTCTCTTCCAAGAACAGCATAGAAGTTCTCAATTTTATTCAGACCAAACTTGT
This sequence comes from Oryctolagus cuniculus, assembly GCF_051225735.1. Classification (NCBI taxonomy): domain Eukaryota; kingdom Metazoa; phylum Chordata; class Mammalia; order Lagomorpha; family Leporidae; genus Oryctolagus; species Oryctolagus cuniculus. Next base: position 18,045,264 of record NC_142877.1, read on the forward strand.
CAATCATTTTTCTTATATGAATCATGCTTTTGCTGTGGTATAAAAGAAATCTTTGCTTAATTCAAAGTTATAAGGATTTTCTCTTGTATTTTTTTTTCTGAATATGTATAGTTTTAGGCTTTACATTTTTATTTTTGTTGACAGCTTTATTGAGATAGAATTCATAAACTGTACAGTTCACTCATTGAAACTGTGAATTTAGTGGTTTTTTGTATATTCACAGAGTTGCATCATCATCACCACTTTCTAATTCCAGAGACTTTGATTCTCCAGAAGGACTCTAGTACCCGCTGGCAGTCATTTCCCGTTCCCCCTTTTCCCCAGCCCTTGGGAACCACTCGTCTCTCTATGGATTTGCATATCCTGGACATTTCATGTAAATGAAATACATGAAACAGCATGTGATCCTTCATTACGGGCTTCTTTCACTTAGCACACTGTTTTCAGGGTATATCCATGTTGCAGCGTGAATCAGTACTTCACTCTTCTCACTGCTGAATAATATTCTGTTATATACATGCATCATATTTAGCTTATTCATCAGTTGAGGGACATTTGAGCTATTTCCATTTTTTGGCTACTGTGAATATGCTATAAACATTTGCATACAAGTTTTTCTTTTTTTTTTTCTTTTTTCTTTTTTGACAGGCAGAGTGGACAGTGAGAGAGAGAGAGACAGAGAGAAAGGTCTTCCTTTGCCGTTGGTTCACCCTCCAATGGCCGCCACTGCAGCTGGTGCACCGCGCTGATCCGATGGCAGGAGCCAGGATCCAGGTGCTTTTCCTGGTCTCCCATGGGGTGCAGGGCCCAAGCACCTGGGCCATCCTCCACTGCACTCCCTGGCCATAGCAGAGAGCTGGCCTGGAAGAGGGGCAACCGGGACAGAATCCGGTGCCCCAACCGGGACTAGAACCCGGTGTGCCGGCGCCGCAAGGTGGAGGATTAGCCTATTGAGCCACGGCGCCGGCTTGCATACAAGTTTTTCTGAGGTTTTATGTTTTGTTTCTTTTTCTGTCTATACAGAGGAGTGGAATTTCTGGGTCGTATGGTAATTGTATGTTTAACATTCTGAGGAACTGCCCAACTGTTTTCCAAAGCAGCTGTACTAGCAATGTGTAAGGGTTGCAATTGTTGCAAATTTCACCAACACTTGTTGTTCATCTTTTTGGTTATTGCTATCCTAGTGAGTATGACACGGGATCTCATCATGGTTTTGATTTGTATTTTCCTAATTATTAATGATATTGAATATATTTTCATGTTTTTATTGGGCATTTGTGTATCTTCTCTGAAGAATGTCTATTCAAATTATTTAATTTTATTTTAAAAATTGGGTTGTCTTTCTGTTGTTGAATTGTAGTTGTTCTTTTTATATTGTGGATGCTAGAACCTTATCAGATACCTGATTTACAAACATTTTCTTCCTTTCTATGGAGAACTGTTTTTACTTTCACTCCTATTCTTTTCACTTTCTTAATAGTATCCTTTGAAATAGAAATGTTCTTCATTTTGATGAAGTTCACTCTGTGATCCATTTTGAGTTGATTTTTGATTATGGTACAAGAAATAGATTAAGATTTTTTTTTTCTTTTTTGCATGCTTTATTTTTTGAATTGACTTGGTACTTTTGTTGAAAATCAATTGATATATGGCCGGTGCTGCAGCTCACTAGGCTAATCCTCCGCCTAGCGGCGCCAGCACACGGGGTTCTAGTCCCGGTCGGGGTGCTGGATTCTGTCCCGGTTGCCCCTCTTCCAGGCCAGCTCTCTGCTGTGGCCAGGGAGTGCAGTGGAGGATGGTCCAGGTCCTTGGGCCCTGCACCCACATGGGAGACCAGGAGAAGCACCTGGCTCCTGCCATCGGATCAGCGCGGTGCGCCGGCTGCGGCGGCCATTGGAGGGTGAACCAACGGCAAAAGGAAGACCTTTCTCTCTGTCTCTCTCTCTCACTGTCCACTCTGCCTGTCAAAAAAAAAAAAAAAAAAAAAAAGAAAATCAATTGATATGGACTTTTTGAACAGTCTTATTAATTTGACTTTTAAAATGCCTCTCCAATTTCACCTCTTTTCTCCATCTGTAATGTTACCTCCCTCGTCTGGGCCACCACCTGATGACCTGATGACTCTAGCAGCCCCCTCCATGTAGCCCACTCTTGCTCCCTCGAATCCAGTCTCCATTCAATAGCTAGGAGGAGGTATTTATTTATTTTTAAAAATCATATCTCTGCCATGCTCAACTCCCTTCATTAATTTCCCACTACCCATGCAATGCAACCCTCCCACCCCCCACCAGTGGCCACATGTCTGCGTGGTCTTATTTTTTCCTTCCTTCCTTTCTTCTTTCCTCCCTCTCCCCCCTTCCCTCCAATCTCTACCATTACCTTATTTCTTTTGCTCGGCTTTTTTTTGAATTCTTGGAATCTATTTTGATCCTTTTCGCTTCATGGCCTTTGCATATGCTTCTCCCTCTTCCTGTAATACTCTCCTTCCTAGTTTTGCTCCTAATGTCTAAGAATTAACTATAGTTTCAATATGATTTTTCCAGAGAAATCATCTCTTTTCCCCATCCATTCTTTCTTTATTACCTATCTTTCTATCTAATTATCTCTCATCATAGTCTGTATTGGACAGTTATTGATATGTAACAAAAAAAATCCCACAGAATCTCAGGGACATTCACTAGTAAACATTTCATTCAATGGTTGGTATCAGCTCTCAGCTACTTCCCATCCATCTCCCGGGATCAGCAGGCTAGCTGGAGTGTGTTCTTATGGCTTTGGCTAAAGTGTAAGAGGATAAGGCTCACCGTGCAAGTACATTTCAAATCCTGTTTATGTCATGACTACTTACATCCCATTGGACAAACCAATGCCCAAATTGGCCAAAGTCCATGTGTGGGAAGGACTGTGATGCTATGTGACCCTGGACTTAATACAGAAAGGGGATGAGAATTGAAGCCAGTCGTTTAGTCTACCTTACATTCTTTGCTTGATGACACTGCATAATTAATAACATTTTTCTATTTTTGGTCATTAGTTAGTTGTCTCCACATACTTTACTCTCTCGGTACCCAGCACTGTGCAGGATAGATTCTAGGTAATCAGTGTTGAGGTAACTGATTGAGGGCTGTTCCCTGTCTCAGGGCTCCTGGGTCCCCCTGCAAAACTGATGCTTTGGCTCCCATCAGGAGCATCTTGTTGTGAGGTCAACTACCAAGCCATAGTGGGCTCTGCTCCCACCAGACAGCCACAGACACTGTGGGAGCATAAAGTCATCCACCTCTGAACCATCTGGATCTGTCTGAGCAGGGGGCATATTTATAGGACAGGAAAAGCTGCATGTCTAAGGTTGTCTGATATTTCCCCAATTGGAAGGCACAACCTACCAGGCTGTACAAGGAGGCTTCTTTGAAGTGGGATCAAGAGTAGGGGTGGGATCCAAGCTGGGGTTGGGGTTTAGTTGCCTTTCCCAGCTCATTTGGGGACAGCCCCTCCCCCTTGCTAGTTAAGGTTGAGGGTCCCTGACCCAGTCAGTCTATCCATGACCCCTCCATCTGGGCATGGGGGGCTTATCTTCTCCGGTCTTTGTGTCATTGCTTATTTTTTCTCTTTCCTGTGGCTTAAAAATAATCATCAAAACTAACCTTTCCTGGGAAAGTAGTTGGAGCCAGGCCCTGGGCTAGACCCTTTCTCAAGCATACTTTCAATCCTCCCAGCAGACTCAAGAGGTAGACAGTATTATCATCTCCTTTTTTGTAGATGAGGAAGCTGAGCCTCAGAAGGTTAAGGCACTGTCTGAGGGTCTGTTGTCCTCTGTTCCTTCCCATGGAGACCCACACATATTTGGAGACTAGAACTCTCACCCACTCTAGGGACCTCTTCCCTAAGTCTTTGCTCCTTTGGGTTTGCGTTGAGGCTTGGGATAAGGGGGTCCTGGGGTATAGTTCTCCAGAGTCCCCAGGTTTCCCCAGTGCCAGGAAGAGAAGGCAACCCATCTCCAGGACTGTTTCTAGCAGTGAGCTTGAACTTTATCTGTATGTTACAGAGGCCAAGATTCCAGCACGCTGATAGACTGAATGGGGCTCTGGCCCTCTCAGAACCCAACTACTTCTGTTGCTGTAAAACCTGTGTCTTTAGAAAGAAATTTATAATGTGAAAGAAAAAAAGCTACATGATGGCAAAAAAACCGTCTGAGAGGCAGCCGTTGCCATCTGCCACCTGCCACCTGTATAGTTGCTTCTAGCTTACAGATCGCTCCCTCTTTTCTGATCAGCCTGGGGAGGGGGTTAGGTCCAAGACTTGTGTGTTGTGTGGGATCCAGCACTTCCAGGCAGAAACCCAGGGTGCCTATGCAAAGTACTTTGAGAACCACCATCCTGAGCCCCACCCACCTCTCAGCTCCCCAACTGCCTACTCTTGACTTAGCCCAGTGAAGCCTCAGTTCCTGCATCTGTGAAGTGGGGTGATATGGTATGCCTCATTGGCTTGGAGAACTCAGACGCAGGAGTCAGCTCTAGCTGGACTTCCCCTGTCTGGAAGGGGATCTTGATGGAGAGCTCATTCACAGAGGACCGCATAGTGGGTGAACTTAAGTGTCCTCAGGATTGCTCTTCCCAAACTGGGGATTTCAAAAGGCCCAGAACCCAGGCCACACCTTCGACCTGCTGGGGTCTCAGCTTCTGGGCTGCATGATTAAAGTGAGCTCCAGCTCTCTTCGGATGGCCTCTGTTACTTCCGCATGATCTGGGGCAGGTATTATGACTGCCTATATGGCATAGGTGTGAGACCATCCTTTGGTTCACTCCCCAGATGGCTGCAACAGCTATGGCTCCATATGGAGGACAGAGGCCCAAGTGCTTGGAACATTTTCAGCTGCCTTCCCAGGTGCATTAGTGGGGAGCAGGATTGGAAGCAGAGTGACTGAGATGTGAACCAGCACTCTGATATGGAATGCTGGCGTTGTAAGCAGCAACTTTGCCTGTTGTGCCAAAGTACTGGCCCCAGATCTACAGATTTAATGCAATACCTACAGTGTGTACTTCAGCAGCACATATACTAAAATGCAATATCTTTTAAAGTTCTAATGGCATTTTTAACAGAAATATAAAAAACAGTTCTGAAATTAATATGGAACCACAAAAAATCCTGAATAGCCAAAACAATCTTGAGAAAGGAAAACAAAATCAGAGGCATCATTCTTCCTAATTTTGATTTATATTACAAAGCTATAGTAATAGAAACAGCATGGGGGCTGGTGCTGTGGTGCAGCAGGTTAACACCCTGGTCTGAAGCGCCAGCATCCCATGTGGGCACCGGTTCTAGTCCTGGCTGCTCCTCTTCCCATCCAGCTCTCTGGTATGGCCTGGGAAAGCAGTAAGAAGATGGCCCAAGTCCTTGGGCCCCTGCACCCACATGGGAGACCTGGAAGAAGCTCCTGGCTCCTGGCTTCGGATCGGTGCAGCTCTGGCCGTTGCAGCCATCTGGGGAGTGAACCAGTAGATGGAAGACCTCTCTCTCTCTCTCTGCCTCTCCTCTCTCTGTGTAACTCTGACTTTCAAATAAATAAATAAATCTTTTTTTTAAAAAAAGAAACAGCATGATACTGGTGAGAAAACAGGTACATGGACTTTATTTCTGGGCAAAATGGGCCCAGAAATAAACTCAGGGATATAGAGTTAACAAGGGCACCAAGAAGACACAATGGGGAGGGGATGGTCCCTGATATAATCATGTTGGGAAAACTGAATATCTACTTGCCAAATGAAATTGGACTCTTATATTATAAAGACCTAAACATAAGACTTGAAACCATAAAAGTCTTAGAAGAAAATGTGGGTGGGGGGTGATATCTTTGCCATTGTTCTTGGCAATTTTTTTTTTTTTTTGGATGTTACACTAAAAGATAGGTAACAAGGGCTGGCGCTGCGGCTCACTAGGCTAATCCTCTGCCTTGCTGCGCCGGCACACCGGGTTCTAGTCCCAGTTGGGGCGCCGGATTCTGTCCCGGTTGCCCCTCTTCCAGGCCAGCTCTCTGCTGTGGCCTGGGAGTGCAGTGGAGGATGGCCCAAGTGCTTGGGCCCTGCACCCCATGGGAGACCAGGAGAAGCACCTGGCTCCTGCCATCAGATCAGCGCCGTTCGCCGGCCACAGCGCGCAGGCCGCGGCGGCCATTGGAGGGTGAACCAACGGCAAAGGAAGACCTTTCTCTCTGTCTCTCTCTCTCACTGTCCACTCTGCCTGTCCAAAAAAAAAAAAAAAAAAAAAAAAAAAAAAGATAGGTAACAAGAGCAAAAATAGACAGGTGGGACTACATCAAACTGGGAAGCTTCTGCATAGCAAAATAAGCAACAAAATGAAGAGGCAGCCCATAAATTGGGAGAAAATGTTTGTGAACTATATATTTGATAAGGGATTAATTTCCAAAGTATATAAAAACTACAATTGAACAACACAAATCAAACAACCAGATGAAAAGTGAGCCAAGGACTTCAATAAACATCCCTCCAAAGATGACACACAAATGACCGATACACAGCTGATCAGGTGCTCAGCAGCACTAACCATCAGGGAAATGCGATTTGAAACCACAATGAGGTATCGCCTCATACCCAGGAGAATGGCTATTTTCAAAGTGACAAAAGATAGCAAGTGTTAGTGAGGATGTGCAGAAAAGAGAATATTTGTATACTGTTGGTGGGAGAGTAGATTAATGCTTCCATTATGGAAAACAGTATGGAGAGTCCTCACAAGCTAAAATTAGAAATGTCTTATGACCAGCAATCCCATGTATATGCATGGGTTTCAAATATTTATGCACCAAAATAAGTTTATCTTTTAATTCCACTTTCCACAGACTTATTTTAAAAAGATTGATTTATTTATTTGAAAGTCAGAGTTGCACAGAGAGAGGAGAGGCAGCGAAAGAGAAATCTTCCACCTGCCGGTTCACTCCTCAATGGCCTACAATGGCCAGAGCTGTGCTGATCTGAAGTCAGGAGCCAGGAGCCAGGAGCCAGGAGCCAGGAGCCAGGAGCCAGGAGCCAGGAGCTTCCTCTGGGTCTTCCCACACATGTGCAGGGGCCCAAGGATTTGGGCTATCTTCTACTGCTTTCCCAGGCAATAGCAGAGAGAGCTGGATTGGAAGTGGAGTAGCTGGGACTCAAATCAGTGCCCATATGGGATGCCGGCACTGCAGGCGGAGACTTTACTGCTATGCCACAGCGCCGGCCCCTCCACAGATTTTTTGAAGTCCCCTCATTTACCCCAAACAGATGAAACCAGCACTTCCTAGAGATGTCTGCATCCACAGGTCCATTATGCAGTTACATCTATGCATTATTCATAGTAGCCAAGACATGGAACAATTTAAGTGCCTATTGGATGAATGGATCAAGAAATGGTGACACATAAAAATGGAATATTATTTTGCCTTAAAAAGGAGAGAAATCCTGCCTTTTGGAACAATATGGATGAATCTGGAAGACATTATGCCTAATTAAAGAAATCAGACACAGAAAAATGAATACTGCATTACTTCACTTATATATGGAATCTAAAAGAAAAAAAAATTAACCTCATAGGATCAGAGAATAAAAAGGTGGTTGCCAGGGGTTGGGGGTGGGAGATGAGAGGGAGGAATGGGGAAGTAGAGGTCAAAAGCACAAAGTTGCAGTTATACAGGTTTAATAAGCTGGAGATCTGATTACAGCATGAGGACTATAATTAAAACATTGTATACTGGAAATTTGCTAAGAGAGCAGATTTTAGGTGCTTTTATCACACATACACAAATTATGTGAGTTGATGGGTATGTTAATTTGCTAGATTGTGATAACCATTGTTCTATGTATCTTTAAATTGAAACATCATGCTGTATACCTTCAATATATACAATGCAAAAAGGGTGAAGGGTCCCATACAGTGCTCTGGGAATGTAGAATGGTAATCCACTTTGGCCAGCAGCCTGGCAGTTCCTCAAATGGTTAAACATGGAATTACCATATGACCCAGTAAATCCACTCCTACATACATATCCAAGAAAAACAAAAACATATGTCCACACACAAACTTGTACACAGCTCTTTGTATCAGCATTATTTATAACAGCCCCAAACGGAAATTACCCAAATTTTCATCAACTGATGAACAGATAAAATGTGGTCTATCCATATGATAAAATATTATTCAGACTTAAAAAGGAATGAAATATTAATTTGTAGGAACCTTGAAACCATTATGGTAAATGAAAGAAGCCAATCTCAAGGGACCTCACATCGTATAACTTCATTTATATGAAATGTCTAGAATAAGCAAATCTACAGGCAAAAGAAGATTAGTGGTTACTAGGGCTGAGTATGTGCATGGGGGTCTGGACAGTGACAGCTAAGGGTGAGGGGTTTCTTTTTGGGTACTAAAATGTTCTTAAATTGAGTGTGATAATGGATGCACAACTCTTGTGAATATACTCAAAGCCATCAAATGGGTGAATTGTGTGATATGTGAAATATGTCTCAATAATACAGTTGAAAGCAAACAAAGCAAAAAAGAATAAAGGGTAGCCCCTTACAATGGCTGTAAGCAGAGAACTGACATCTTATTTTGTTAGAGCATTCTGACAGCTGTGTGGAAGAGGGACAGGGCTGGACAGGAAGAGAGCGATCTCATGTGCATGCATGAGGTGCTGGTGCTCTTGACTAGGGTGGTGGCTGGGGAGAAGGGAAGAAGGGTTTGATGCCCTATGGGTCTGGATCTGGCTTGCAGGGCTGTGATGAGTCATCTGGGGACACTGGCTGTGGAGTTTGCACTGGGGAGTTGCTGTTCCTGCATGGCTGGGCCAGGTGGGGCATCATCACAAGATCATGACCAGGGCTGTGATTCCAGGAAAGGTGTGTTTGCAATGAGAAGCGGAGTGCCTGTGGTTAGGGCAAGTGGTTCAGGATGGAGGCTGAGGTCAATGATGCATGGAGAGTGAGGGATACCCTCAGTGCCAAAGTCTGGTGCCCTCTTCCCCAGGGTGAAACCTTTTCAAGTTGGGTCCATTATGGATTTTAATCTTTCCACCTGAAGATTGGGGCATAGGGCCTCTTCGCACAGTGACAACTTAGCAGGGAGACACATGAGCCAGGTCAAAGGTGGGGAGAGACCCCTTTCTTGGGAGAGGTAACTGGTCCAGATGGGTGTCTGATGGAATAGATGGCTCTTGATTCTTTTGCCATTGAGAGCAGAAATAAGCAGAGCCATAGAGACAGGGCGAATACTGCTAGAAGTGGGAAGGATGAACAGCTCTAGGTGAGTCCGAGAAGTTCTTGTAGTTGAGTTAAAAGCTCTGTTACAAGGCAGAGACTGTTCCCATGCAACAGGTGGGATGGGAGCAAGATCCTGAGCACTCATGATGGCAAAGGAGACTCAGAGGAGTTTGGAACCAGGGTGGAGATGTTGCCTCTCCCCTACTTGCTAGAAGTCACTGATTCCTTGGTGAGGAGCTATTGGGTGATTAAACCGGAAATATGCTGGGTATTTATCAAAGCTGCAGAAATTATAATTTAACAGATTGGCAGAATGCATAGACATCTCATTCAAGATGAGTCCCACCATTCCAAATCCATTCTTGTCCACATGAAGTTCTGAATTAAAGAACCCGTCTAGGTATTTCTATAGACTGATATTTCACAAAAGTCCTCCTGCTCCTGCCCCCATAGAGTACTTGCTCTGAAGGTTTTTTTTTGTTGTTCTTTGTTTGCTTAAAGGTTTATTTACTTATTTATTTGAAAGGCAGAGTTGCAGAGAGAGGAAGAGAGAAATCTTCCATATGTTCCCCAAATGGCTGCAATTGCTGGCACTAGGCCAGGCCAAAGTCAGGAGCCAGGAGCTTCCTCTGGGTCTTGGGCCCTCTGCTGCTTTCCCAGGTGTGTTAGCAGGGAGCTAGATGGAAGTGGAGCAGTTGGGACTTGAACCAGTGTCCATAGGGGATGCCCACACTGCAGATGGAGGCTTAACCTGCTGTGCCATAATGCCAGCCACTCTGTGGAATATTAACAGGTGTTCTGGGGTAGAGCAACACAGTAACCAATTCAATTTAGCAGGTTGCTTTTTTCCCTTGCAGGATTTCTGTTATGGACTGAATGCTTACATCTCTTCCAAATGCCCATCTTAAAATCCTAACCCCTAATACAATGGTATTAGCAGGTTGGGCTTTGGGAATTGATTAGGTCATGAGGTGAAGCCCATATGAATGGATTTTTTTTCAAATCATTTTTTCTATTAATATAAAGAGAACAGATTTTATGCATTCTATAGGTATGAATGGGATTAATGATCAGATGAAAGAGACCCCAGAGAACTCTCTTGCCCCAACAACCAGAAGTCAGCAGTCTGCAACCAGCAGGAGGCCCCTCACCAGAACCTGACTGTCCTGATCAGAGACTTTCAGTCTCCAGAGCTGTGAGAAGCAGCTCTCTGTTGATTATAAGCCAATCAGTCTATGGTGCTTCATCAAAGCAGCTCTAAGTAAGACAACTGCTCAGATCCTTCCATATGTTGATGTGCATTGAGATTTCCAGTTATGGATCCATGAGTTCTTTTTTTTTTAAAGATTTATTTATTTATTTGAAATTCAGAGTTACACAGAGAGAGGAGAGGCAGAGAGAGAGGTCTTCCATTGATGGTTCACTCCCCAGATGGCCGCAATGGCCAGAGATGCGCCTATCTGAAGCCAGGAGCCAGGTGCTTCCTCTGGGTTTCCCACATGGGTGCAGGGGCCCAAGGACTTGGGCCATCTTCTTACTGCTTTCCCAGGCCATAGCAGAGAGCTGGATCAGAAGAGGAGCGGCTGGAACTAGAACCGGCGCCCATATGGGATGTCAGGCTAGGGCATTAACCTGCTGTGTCACAATGCCAGCCCCCAAGGATCCATGAGTTCTGTATTTCCTGGCCCATGCCGTGGGACTCTGTTCTGTTTCCCACTCTTTGGGGAGGTGGGCACATTGGATGCCTTGTGTTGACCTCCACTGGCAGGTGGTGGTACCCAGCGGGGACAGACCAAGTCAGCAACCCTCTTTGGAAATGTGCCAGAAGTAGGCTCATTCTTGTCCAGGGGCTGTCCCAGTTATTCTAGAATGGAGACCTGTCTAGGGTGCTGTGGGAGCATGCACAGGGGGGGATTAACTCTCTTTGGGGAGGTCAAAGAAGGCAGCACTCTAGAACTCATGCTTGTTGTGGGTCTTGAAGGATGATTAAGACTGTATAAAGCAAATGATGGCATAGAGGGCATTTTAGGCATAGAAAGCAGCAGATGCAAAGGTCCCAAGGTATGACAAAGCCTGGTGCATTTAGGAGAACTGAGAAATCTGTATGCTTAGAGAGGTGTGCCAGGCTGAGATGTCAGGAAATGAAGGGTAATAGGCTCGAGTCAAACTGTGAAGGGCCTTGGATGTTAGGCCCAGGTTTGGTTCCTGGGCAAGAGCAGTTAGCAGAGGGTTTTAAAGAAATTATTTCTCATCAGCTAGAATGAATAGAATTTGCACAAATGGTAAACAGGGTACACAATGAACAACAAGCCTCCTTCCCTCTTTGTTCTCAGCCCCTAGAACCTTTTTCCTTCTACAGAATCAAATATTGCAAATACTGCCATCCTTCTAGCGGGATCCTCTGCATATATAAACGTAGATGTATATGTGTATACATCCTTAAAAAAATCCCTCACAAATAGCAGCATTCTAATCACACTGTTCAGCACTTTGCTTTTTTTGCTTAACAATATATCTTGGAGATTGTTTCATATCCGGACATAAAGAGCTGCCTCATTCTTTTTTAACAGCCATAAAGATTTCCATTGTATGGGTGTATTGCAATTTATTTAAGCAGTCCCCTCTTGATGGACATTCAGGCTGTCTCCAATCTTCTCTTATTATAAGCTGTACTGCAGTGAATAGCTTGTACATCTAACTTTGCATACATATATGCAAGGATGTCTGTGCAATACATTTTAGAGCAGTAGAATTTATGGGTCAATGGGTATGTGCATCAACATTTTTTGATAGAGAGTGCCAAATTGCCATCCATGGAAACTGCCAATTTATGCTTCCACCAACCTTTGAGAATGTTGGCTTTTCCACACTCTGTCCAGCACACTGTATGATTAAACATTTTGATCTTTGTCAGTCCAGTTTTTTAAAAAAGCTATCTCATTGTGGTTTTAATAGACATTTTCTTTTTACTTAGATGAAGGTTGAACATCATTTGTATGTTTAGAGACTGAGTTCCTAATCTATGATCTGCCTGTTCATATCCTTTGCCCATTTTTTATTGGGTTGCTGGCCATTTTTCTTGTTGAATGGTTAGAACACTAGTATGGTGGCTATAACTCTTGCCTTCCAGTGACCTGTTTTGTAGGTGTCTGTCCCAGGAGAGGCAGCATAGGTATACAAATATCCCAGCACAGGCAGCATTATGTATACAAATGCCCCTTCTCTGAAGGGAGGTAGCAAGGAAATGGAAGGGGCTAGGAGAGCTGGGATTCTGGAGAGCTGGATTCAGATGTGGCCCTGTGGGGGCGGAGCATATCCACTCCTGGAGCCTCTGAGTGGGGCAGGGCCCCTTCCCTGTCTCCCACCAGCTCTCTTCTTTCTCTCTGGTTCAGTACCATCCTCCCTCCCCCTGGGAGTCCTCTCTGCTTAGCTTCCCTTTTCCTAATATTAGCACAGGCACAGCCCTGCCCCCCCGTCACAGGCAGTGATTATATAGCAAATTAACCACAAGCTGTTCGGTCCTCGTCCAGTGGCAGTTGGGGAGATGCTACTCTGAGTAATGACTTGTGTAGTCGATGCTCTCATCTGTAATTTGCGTGTGCAATAAATGCAGAAATAAAAACCCGATCCATATGAAAAAGAGACCCAGTAGAAGGAGCGGGGGTGGGAGAAGAAATCATGAATTTTGTGGACTGCATCTTACAGTCTGGCTTCAATTTCCTCTTGAGTAATGCAGCCATCGCCTACATTTGATTGATGGCTGTGTTTGGCTGAAGGATGGAGGCAGATAGAGAGTCAGAGAACTGGGCTTAAATCCTGACTCCTGAAAGTGTGTCTTTGGGAATGAGACAGTTATTCTCAGTTTTCTCATCTATAAAATGGGGATAATAATATTTTTCTCTGGCCAGATGTCAAAGAGCCTGGTTCTGGAACATGGTAAATCCATAGTAGATGTTTGTTCCCTCCTTCCTGTATCATCTTAGGTAGAGGCTTTTAAAATTAAACTTTTTGTATTGAGATAATTATTGAATGATATGCAGTTGTAAGAAATAATAGAGATATACTATATCTGTTACCTGTATTTGCCAGTGGTGATGTCTTGGGAAACAATAATACAATATCACGTCCAGAATGTTGGCAGTGATTTGAGCCACAAACCTCATTAATATTTCCCCAATTTTCCTTGGACAATCATGCGTCACTTAATGATGGAGATCAGTCCTGAGAAGTGCATCTGTTCAGTGACTTCATCATCATGTGAACATCAGAGTACACTTATACAAATTAAGCCAGCTACAATGTCACCAGACAATAGAATCTTGTAGGACCACTCTTGTACATGTGGTGCAAACACCAACACCTTGTTAGGTGGTGCACGACTACTTGTAGTTGTGTGTATGCATTTAGTTATCTATAATTTTATTAAATGTGGGTTCATGTATCCACTGTTGCAGTCAAGATATAGAGCATTTCTGTGATCACAGGTGGTCTCAGTTGCCCCAGAATACCTACACCCACCTCTATCCTGCTCCCCAAGCCCTGCTTGTCTGTTCTCTATTTCTAAACTTTTGTCTTTCCCCAAGGCCTATATAAATGGAATCATATGGTTGTAATCTTTTGGGATAGGCTTTGTTTGAACATGTAATTCCTTGGAGAGTCCTTGGAGGCTGTGTGCACCAGTGTTTCATTCCTTTGTGTTGCTATGTACTTTTCCATGTATGGATGTACCAGAGTTTAGCCATTCATCCTCAGAAAGACATCTGGGTGGTTTCCAGTTCTGGCTGTTACTAATAAAGCTACTGTGAACTTTTTTTTTTTGTTTTTAACATGCAGGCCAGATTTTTTTTAAAAAAGATTTTATTTATTTATTTCAGAGGCAGAGCTACAGAGACAGAGAGAGGGAGAGACAGAGAGAAATGTCTTCCATTTGCTGGTTCACTCCCCAAATGGCCACAATGGCCGGAGCTGGGCTGATCTGAAGCCAGGAGTTACTTGGATTATTTCCAACTCTTTGTTATTACAATGTTGACAGTTGATTATTATAATTTTTTTAAAATTTACTTATTTGAGAGGCAGATCTACAGACAGACAGAAGGAGAGACAGAGAAAGAGGTTTTCCACCTGCTGGTTTACTCTCCAATTGTCTGCAGTGGCCAGAGCTGGGCCGATCCAAAGCCAGGAGCCAGGAGCTTCTTCTGGGTCTCCCATGCAGGTGCAGGGGCCCAAGAACTTGGGCCATCTTCCACTGCTTTACAAGGCCATCAACAGGGAGCTGAATCAGAAGTGGAGCATCCAGAACACAAACTGGTGCCCAAATGGGATGCCAGCACTTTAGACAATAGCTTAACCCTCTACACCATAGTCCTGGCTCCTGTTGTGAACATTTTTGCACAGGTTTTCATATAGTTTCACTTTTGTTTCAACACAGATTTTTGTTTCTTTGGGATAAATACCCAAGAGTACAATTGCTGGATCATATGGTAATTGGATGTTTTGTTCTATAATAAACTGCCAAACTGTTTTCCAGAGCAGATATGCTATCTTATATCTCCATCAGTAATGTCTGAGCGATCCAGTTTCTCTCCATCCTTGCCAGAATTTGGTGTTGTTACTGTTTTTATTTTACTCATTTTAATAAACATGTAGTGATTTCTCACTGTGGTTTAGACTGGCATCTTCTAATGGTTGATGAAATTGAACATCTTTTCATGTGCTTATTTATCACATGTATGTCCTCTTTGGTGAGATCTTCTAAAGGGATTGTTTACATTTTACTGTTGAGGTTTTGCATGTTGTTAAAGCTTTCTTTCTTTTTTGTAAGTAACAGCTTTATTGAGATATAATTCACATGCCATAAAGCTCACCCTTTTAAAGTGCACAACCGAGTGGCTTCTAGCATATTCAGAGCTGTGCATCTATCACCTCCATCTAGTTTCAGGACATTTCATCACTCCAGAACGAAATCTCATAACCACCAACAGTCACTTCTCTTTCTCCTCTTTCCCCAGTTCCTGGCAACACCTAGTATATTTTCTGTCTCTGTGGATTTGCCTTTGTTTGAACACTTTATAGAATAAGAATCATCTGGGGCTGGTGCTGTGGCTCAGCAGGTTAAAGCCCTGGCCTGAAGTGCCGGCATCCCATATGGGTGCCGGTTCTAGTCCCAGCTGCTCCACTTTCGATCCAGCTCTGTGCTATGGACTGGGAAAGCAGTAGAAGATTGCCCAAGTCCTTGGGCCCCTGCACCCACATGGGAGACCTGGAAGAAGCTCCTGGCTCCTGGCTTTGGATCAGTGCATCTCCGGCTGTTGCGGCCATCTGGGGAGTAAACCATCGGATGGAAGACCTCTCTCTCTATCAATACCTCTCTCTGTAAAACTCTCTTTCAAATAAATAAAATAAATCTTTAAAAAAATAAGAATCATCTAGCAAATTATCTTTTTTATCTTTTTTAAAGATTTACGTTTTTTAAAAAAAGATTTATTTATTTATTTGAAAGTCTCAGAGTTACTCAGAGAGAAGGAGAGGCAGAGAGAGAGAGAGAGAGAGAGAGAGAGAGAGAGGTGTCTTCTATCCACTGGTTCACTCCCCAATTGGCTGCAATGGCTGGAGCTGTGCTGATCTGAAGCTAGGAGCCAGGAGCTTCTTCTAGGACTCTCATGTGGGTGCAAGGATTTGGGCCATCTTCTACTGCTTTACCAGGTCACAGCAGAGAGCTAGATGGAAAATGGAGCAGCTGGGACTTGAACTGGTGCCCATATGGGATGCTGGCACTGTAGGTAGTGGCTTTACCTGCTACACCACAGTGCCAACCCCAAAAGATTTACTTATTTATTTGAAAGATTTAGAGAGAAAGAGGTGGAGAGAGAGAGATATCTTCCATCTGCTGGTTCACTCCCTGAATGACTGCAATGGCCAGGACTAGGCCAGGCCAAAGCTAGGAGCCAAGAGCTTCTTCCAGGTCTTCCACCTGGATATAGGGACCCAGCTACTTGGGCCATCTTCTACTGTTTCCCCAGGCCATTGGCAGGGAGCTGGATCAGAAGTGGAACAGCCAAGAATTGAACCAGGTGCTCACATGGGATGCTAGTGTCACAGGTGGTGGCTTTACAGGTTATGCCACAATTCTGGCTCCTTAAATTTCAAATTATGTTCTCTTCACCTATATTTCTGTCCTTATACTGGAATCACTGTGTGTTCTGATTATAGTAGCTGTATAGTAAATTTTGAAGTTGGAGACTGTGAGTCCTTTAATTTTGTTCTTTTTTATTTTTCAAGATTGTTTTGTCTCCTTTGTTTAATTTTTATATATTCTTGTATTTCCATATGTACTTTCAGAATCAACTTGTCAACTTATGCAAAAAAGGCAACTGAGATTTTAGAAGGGGTTGCATTGATTCTGTAGATCAATATGAATATTATTTTTACATATTATGTATTACAGTTCATGGCATCAGATACCTTTCCATTTATGTAGGTCTTCTTCCATTTCTTTCAGTGCTGTTTTATGGTTTTAAGTTATGGGTTTTATACTTCTTGAATTAAATATATTCCTAAATATTGTATTCTTTTTGATGTAAGTGGAATTTTCTCAATTTCATTTTTTGATTGTTTTTTACAAACATATAGGAAAACCATGGATTTTTGTACATTGATTTTATATCCTGCAGAATTGTTGGACTTGTTAATCAATTTTTTAGTGGATTCCTTAGGATTTTCCACATATAAAATCTTTTTTTTTAAAGATTTTTTATTTATTTATTTTACAGGTAGAGTTATAGACAATGAGAGAGAGAGAGAGACAGAGAGAAAGGTCTTCCTTCCGTTGGTATACTCCGACGCTGCGCCGATCCGAAGCCAGGAGCCAAGTGCCCCTTCCTGGTCTCCCATGTGGGTGTAGGGGCCCAAAGCACTTGGGCCATCCTCCACTGCCCTCCTGGGCCACAGCAGAGAGCTGGATTGGAAGAGGAGCAGCTAGGACTAGAACCCAGCACCCATATGGGATGCCAGCGCCGCAGGCGGAAGACCAAACAAGTGAGCCATGGCGTCGGCCCCACATATAAGATCTTGTCATCCATGAATAGAGATAGTTTTATTTCCTCCTTTTCTTTTCTTTTGCTTTTTTTTTTTTAAAGATTTATTTATTTATTTGAAAGGCAGAATTAGGCACAGGCAGAGAGAGAGAGAGACAGACAGATGTCTTCCATCTGCTGATTCACTCTCCAAATGATTGCAACTGGTAGAGCTGTGCTAATCCGAAGCCAGGACCCAGGAGCTTTTCCCAGGTCTCCCACATGGGTGTAGGGGTCCAAAGTCTTGGGCTATCTTCTAGTGCTTTCCCAGGCCATAGCAGAGAGCTGGATCAGAAGAGGAGCAACCAGGATTCAGACCAGTGCCCATATGAGATGCTGGCACTGCAGTCGGTGGCTTTTACCCACTACACTAAGTGCCAGCCCTCTCCCCTCCCCTCCCTCCCCTCCTCTCCCCTTCCCTTTATTTTATTTATTTGAAAGGCAGAATTACAGAGAGAGAGAGAGAGAGAGAGAGAGAGAGAGAGAGAAAGATCTTCCACCTGATGGTTCATTCCCCAAATGACCACAATGGCTTGGCTGTGTCAGGCTGAAGCCAGGAGCCAGGAACTTCATTTGGGTCTCCCATGTGGATGCAGGGGCCCAAGGACTTGGGCCATCCTCTGCTGCTTTCCCCGGTGGATTAGCAGGGAGCTAGATCAGAAGTGGAGCAGCTGGGACTTGAATCCATGCTCATATGGGATACCTGCATTGCAGGTGGTGACTTTACTGGCTACAGTTCAATGTTGGCCCCTAATCTTTCTTTTTAACCTGAATGTCTTGATTTTTTTTTGTCTAATTCCCTGGCTAGAACCTCTACTGCAATGTTGAAAGTAGTGGCAAGAACAGACACCTTACCTTATTTCTGATCTTAGGAGGAAAGAATCCAGTTTTCACCATTAAGCTTGAGCTTTTTTTTTTTTTTAATAGGTGGCTTTTATTAGGTTGAGAAATTTCCCTTGTACTTGTAATTTGCTATGTGTTTTTAAATTCATAAATAAGTATTGGATTTTTATCAAATGATCTTTCTGCATTATTTGATAAAAATTGTGTTTTTTTTTAATCCTTTATCCTGTTAATATGGTGCATTACTTTGTTTGATTTTTGCATGTTAAACCAATCTTGCATTTTCAGGGTAAATGCCACCTGGTGACATGCTTCTGAATTTGATTTGCTTCTATTTCGTTGAGGTTTTTGTGTCTTGTTTTAAGAATTCTTTATATATTTTAGAGATTAATCCTTTTAGTTAGAGTTTTTTTTTTTAAGCTAAATTGAGCAAATTCTGGCTAACAGAAGCAAAGTCAGACTTTTTTGGAGCTTGTGAGGTTGGTAGGTTCGTCTCTGAGGATAGAGTCCAGTTATTCGGGAATTAACGATCAGTTAAAGAGGCCTCTGCTGTTTCTGTTCTTCTATCACCCATTTGAGACTCAAAGTCCTAGGAGTGAGCATGATTGGCTCAGGTGGGCTCATGTGACCAAGACCAGTGGGACACCTTGAATGACAGTCCCAGAAATACTGTATGCAATAAAGGCTGAGTATTTCCCAAGGCAAAGTTTGGTTGTTGCTCTCAGAAAGAGAAATGGATACTTGGCGGGACTTGGACAGTGGGAAAAGTTCCTAATTCTTAGATACACATTATGAAAGGATCATTGTTTCATAGTTGAGATGATGGTCTTTGAAGTACATGAACTGAGTTTGAATCCTGGTAGTGCTGTTGTTATTTCAAGATTCTGAGTAAGTAAGTGGGTCCTCTTGTGCCTCAGTTTGCTCATCTGTATTCTTTATGGAGGGTTTGTCATAGGGTTGTAAAAGTTGAATGACCTAGTACATACATGTAAAGGGTATAGTAGAGTATATGATACAAATGGAGTGCTGAATAAATGGTAGCTCTTATTAATGATTGAAACATATTTTTACAGTATAGTGAATAATGAGGGGCCAGAAGATAGTTGGTTACACTATGTCCTAAGAAAGCAGGGGAGGTGGTATAGGGGAGGATTGCCTGGATATGGTAGACTTTGAAGGCCTGATGGATTTGCAAGAACCAGTAGAGCTTTGTGATGGAAATGGTAGTGAGTGGTTTTAGCTAAAAGCATATGGTGGAGCCTTCGCTGTGGCTTAGTGGGTAACATGGCCGACTTCGGTGCCGACATAGCATCCATGTGGGCGCCAGTTCGAGTCCTGGCTGCTCCACTTCCGACTGAGCTCTCTGCTGTGGTCTGCAAAAGCAATTGAAGATTGCCCAAGTCCTTGGGCCCCTGCACCCATGTGGGAGACCCAAAAGAATCTCCTAGTTCCTGGCTTCAGATTGGTGCAGCTCCGGCCATTGTGGTCATTTGGAGATTGAACCAATGGATATAAGACCTCTCTCTCTTGCCTCTGCCTCTCTGTAACTCTGCCTTTCAAATAAATAAAATAAAATCTTGAAAAAAGAGCATATGGACGGAGTTATTGGTGCTCTTAGTCGGACAGCACTTCTGCCTGCCTCTTTCCCATTCTGTGTGAACATCATGAGAGTGAAACATGGCCCCCCCCCCGCCCCAAGATGGAAGATGGTTGATTCTTTTTTTTTTTTTTTAAGATTTATTTATTTATTTGAAAGTCAGAGTTCCACAGAGAGAGAAGGGAAGGCAGAGATAGAGAGAGAAATAGAGAGAGAGAGAGAGAGAGAGAGAGAGAGAGAGTGTCTTCCATCCGCTGGTTCACTCCCCAATGCAACAGCCAAAGTTGAGCTGATCTGAAGTCAGGAACCAGGAGCTTCTTCCAGGTCTCCCACACGGGTGCAGGGGCCCAAAGAGTTGGGCCATCTTCTACTGCTTTCCCAGGCCATAGCAGAGAGCTAGATAGGACGTGGAGCAGCCAGGACTTGAACCAGCACCCATATGTGATGCTGGCACTGAAGGTGGTGGCTTTACCCCTACGCCACAGCGCTGACCCCATGGGATAGTTGACTCTTACAACCAAGAGTATAGCTAAACAGTCTCCCTCTAGACCTGGCCTTATTTGATAATGCCGCTCTAAGCTGCATGGAGGGCCTAGCAAACTTGGCATCCATCCTAGCATAGGATTTTTTTTTATATATAACAACAATCTTTTAAAAATATTTGACTTATTGGAGAGAGGGAGGGAGGGTGGAGGTTGGGAGGGAGGGAGAGAGAGAGAGCAAGAAAGAGAGAGAAAGAGAGAGATCTCCTGTCTACTTGTACATTCCTCAAGTGCCAAGACCTCCCATGTGGATGGCAGGGATCCAAGTACTTGAGCCATCACTCTCCAAATGCTGCCTCTCAAGGTAGGTACATATCAGCAGGAACCTGAAATTGGGAGTTGAGCCAAAACTCCAACCCAGGCCCTCTGATATGGGATGTGGCATCCCAAGTCACTACACCAAACATGAACCATCTAATACTTTTTTTAAATTATAGAATTAATATTTTTTCACAGGAAATAGGGACTATATAAAGTATGAAGACAAGAATACAAATTACCTGAAAATCTATCACCCAGAGAATATGGCTGCTAACATAAGGGGAATAATCTTTTTAACCCATAAACATTTCTCTGTGTGTGTTCGAAAAAATCAAGACCACACTGTACATGTTATTTTGTGCTTGCCAATTTTCACTTACTAGTATAGTACAGTCATTTTCTCACACTTTAAGGCATTCATTATCAATGTGAGTTTTGATGTTTGCTAAAGAGTCCACTATATAGACATTCCATAATCCATTTAAACCAGTCTTCTGTTATTAGATATTGGAGTTATTCCTAATTTGCTTTATTATAAATAATATTGTAGTAAATATTTTGGAGCATAAACTTTGGCACCTGTCTCTGTTCAGTTACATAAAGTAAATAAATTCCTTTAGGGGCCAGCGCTGTGGCATAGCAGATAAGGCCACCACCTGCAGTGCCGGCATCCCATACGGGCATTGGCTTGAAACCTGGCTGCTCCACTTCCGATCCAGCTCTCTGCTGTGGCCTGGGAGAGTGGTGAAAGATGGCCCAAGTCCTTGGGCCCCTGCACCTGTGTGGGATACCTGAAAGAAGCTCCTGGCTCCAGATTGGCTCAGCTCTGGCCATTGTGGTCATTTGGGGAGTCAACCAGTGGATGAAGGATATTTCTCTTTCTCTCTCTATCTCTCTCTCTCTCTCTCAGCCTCTACATCTCTGTAGCTTTGCCTTTCAAATAAATAAATAAATCTTAAAAAAAAAATTCCTTTAAGTGAAATTATGAGTTTTTAAAATTAATTTAAATATTTAAAATTTTTATTTAAGAGAGAGGGAGGGACACCTAGACCAAGAGACAGAAGCTCCCATCTACTGGTTCACTGCCCAACTGCCTGCTTGGGCTGGGGCTGGGCCAGGCAGAACGCCAGGAGTCAGGAATTCAATCTGGGTCTCCCATGGGGTAGTAGGGACCCAAGTACTTGAGTCATTACCTGGTGCCTTGAGGATGCCCAGTAACAGGAAGCTGGCATTTGGAGGGAAGGCAGGAGTTGAACCCAGGAACTCTGATGCAGACATTCCAAGTGGCATCTTAACGGCTAGACCAGATGCCCTCTTCCGCCAAATTAGGATTTTTTTTTAAATTTAAAAATTGTCTTTTACATTCCCACTACTGGTGCACAAGGGTCCCAGTTTCTTCACAATTTTCTGACATTTATTCTTTTTAATGTTGTTGATAATAGCCATTCTAACAGATTTAAAGTGATGCTTCGTCGTGGTTTCACAGCCATTTTGTATTTATAAATTGTGCCTAGTTGCATAAATGTATAATTTATCCAAGAAATTTTTTCATGGTGGATATTTAGTTTTTTTGCAAACTTTCTCTAAAAAAATTCTTTAAAAAAAATTTTTTTTTTGATAGGCAGAGTGGACAGTGAGAGAGAGAGAGAGAGAGAGAGAAAGGTCTTCCTTTGCTGTTGGTTCACCCTCTAATGGCCGCCATGGCTGGCGCTCTGCGGCTGGCGCACCAGGCTGATCCGATGGCAGGAGCCAGGTACTTCTCCTGGTCTCCCATGGGGTGCAGGGCCCAAGTACTTGGGCCATCCTCCACTGCAGTCCCTGGCCACAGCAGAGAGCTGGCCTGGAAGAGGGGCAACTGGGACAGAATCCAGCGCCCCGACCAGGACTAGAACCCGGTATGCCGGTGCCGCAAGGCGGAGGATTAGCCTAGTGAGCCACGGCGCTGGCCTAATGACTAACCTGTGTATACAATTTTGCATCCGTGTAAGAGTACATCTGTGAAGTAAATACCAAAAGTGACTCGCAGACTTAAAATTTGCATGTATTTTGCCAAAATGCCTTCTAAAGGCAAGCACAAATGCCTATGTTTCCAACAATGCATTGTTAGTTTCTTCCTGTTCTTACTGATTATATGTTATTAAACACTTTGATCTTTGTCCATCTGATTGATACAAAGAGGCTTTCAACTGTGGTTTTAATTTGTAGTTGAGTGGGGGTGACTACTCTTTCATAGGTTTAAAATAATTGGATTTCTTTTCCCAAGAATTCTCTGTTCATCTTTTCCCTGAGTTTTCTATTTTTTCCCTTTATTTATTTGTAAAGCCTTCTTTATATCATGGACAAATTAGTTCCCTGTCTGTTCACAATGCCTGTGTTTCCTCTTTAAGTTTGTCACTTTTTTTTTTTTTTGCAGAAACTGAAAAAAAATTTAAAATATGGTCAAATCTTTTCTGCTAATGATTGATTTTTGGCTCTTGTAATTATCCATGTTTTCTTCTAACATGATATGATTTCACTTTTTAATATGCTAAAATTTTTGATACATCTGGAATTTATTTTGGAAAGACGACTGAGTAAAGGATCCAGCTGGTATTTTCCCAGTGCCTAGCCAGTTTTTACTATTGAGTAGCCCTACAATGGATGATTTCTAAGGCTGGCTTGAGTCTACTTCATCATCAGATGGTCACAGGCAGGTGGTGTGGGGTCAGTCAGGACCAGGGGGTGAGACTTTCCCCCCATTGCCTTTTGCAGAAGGATTGTGGACAGTTAGGGGCAGGCTGCACAAACATATCCTTAGGTTTTAACCCTAGATCAAGCGGGACTGTCAGAAATCAGCATGGAAGGATGAAACTGTCTAAAACTCTGCAGAATTTCTCTTTTCAAGCTGATCATAGAGTTATACCCTTGATTCCTTCCATGGGTGCTGTGAGACACAGCCTCACGGAACCCTTGGCTGTATATTATCTGAAAGGCTCTTTCGGGTAAAAAATTTTCAATAGGAATTTTGAATTTTTACTTTGCTTTGGAAGAAGTGTACCATTTTCTTGCAAGATACATCACAATTTTATAGTTTAAAAAATACAAAATGGAAGACAAATTATTGGTCATCTATAAATAAAAAGAAGCACTTATAGAAAGGCATGCTTTGCCATATAACTCTTAGAGAAATCTGGCATGAGGAAGTAGACACCTTGCAATGCCTCATGTTTGAAAGGCTCCTGGGGGATCTGGGTCCTGCCAGAAGATGTTGTCCATCAGGTAGGCTTAGTGGATATAATGCAGGATGGCCAACAACATTTGAATTTCAGATAAAAAAGAATACTAGTTCAGTATTAGTATGTTCCAAATATTGCATGAGACATACTTAAAGTATTATTCATTTTTTTAAACTGTAAAATTCAAATTTAACTGGTTATCCTGAGTTTTTATTTGCAAAATCTGGCAGCTCTACCCCAGGGGACATTTGTTAGTGTCTGGAGATGTTTTTGGTGGTCACAGCTTGTAGGGAGTTGGGGTGCGAATAGTATCTGTGGGTAGAGAGCAGAGACGCTGCCAGTCATCCTACAACATGCAGGATGGCCCCCAAGTGTGGAAGTATCCATCCCAAATGGTGATAGTGTTGAGGCTGAGAAACTCTGGTTCAACATACTTCCCATACTCCTCAAGAAGTCTCTAGAACAAAATTTCCTTTAGAATAAAATTTGAAGGAACCTAAGATTCCTCCAAGGAAATATTGTTTTTTTTTTTTTAATTCTTTTATTAATGATAGCAAGGAGAAGAAATTAAGTAACTGACTTGATTTCCTGTTTCACTTTGACTGTCAAGAGACTCAGACCAAATTAAATCCCCAAGCAAAAAAGACTGTGTGGGATTGTACAGGCACAGATGTATTCATTGTTTTCTTTTGGTCTTGACATTCTAGCCTAATTTGCATTTTCCTGGTCCTAATTCTTTCTGTTGATTGATTTTTCACCATTTCACTCAAGTCCTTTGTGGTATAAGGTGGGACACACACACACCCAGGATGCATCATGTAGATGTTTAGACATGTATTATGCCATACATTGACGCCGCCTTACTGTGTGCCTGGGACCGTAGTAGAACAGGGAGCACTATCCAGGCTCTTTCCCGACATCCTGCACATCTCAGCACAGGCCGTTGCTCTCTGGTTCCCACTTCGGTCTTCAGGCCCAGGTCTCCGATCACCGGAGGCTATGAAACAGCAGAGCAGCTCTGAGGCTGCACACCGGGCAGTAGGAGAGTGGACATCGCTTCCTCCAGCTCGCTCTTGGGAAGCCGTGAAGGTACTTCCTGCCCAGAAAGGGGGGTGGTCACACTGCGGAGTTCAGGCAGGCAGGGCCGAGCCCGGCCCGGTGGCGGCCCACGCAGACACACACGCTGGGAGCCACCGAGATTGCATCTTTCCCCGGACCAGCGAGATTCTATAAACATAATCAAAATGTAATAGAAACTTTTTGGAAATGCTGTTATGAGGAGAAAGCATCAATCTTGATGGAACTCCGCTCAACAGGCTTTGCGGAGCTAATCAATCATGGTCAGGACTCGGCCTCCCCATCTGTCTGCGCCGGGGACCGAGCAGAGCTCGCTCACTCCCCGGCTGGGGCTGCGTCCCCTCACCAGGCAATCCATCATGCTGCAGGGGGATGGCGGGAGGGGAATAATAGCACGCTAATAAACTAGGGGCTTTTTTCATTCCCAACTAATTTTTAGTAAATGAGCCCAATCCAGACAGAGCAGGAAAAGAGCCCGAGGAGATGGTGCTTCCGAGATGCGCCTCGCTGGCTGGGGACAATGGCTCCCAGGCCCAGGGGGGTGGGGTGGGGTGGGGTGGTGGTGGGGAGCGAGGAGCCAGTCCAGTCCAGCATGGCTGTCAGTCCTCAGCTGAGGGACCTGCTGACCCGTGGAGGCACAGGGAAGAAAGGACCTGGATCAGCTTCAGGACTGAGGGCATGGTCTTCCGGGTCTGGCTCCAGGTGCCAATGCCAAGGAAGTGGACCCCATACCCGGGTCTGGTTTGGAACTTGGGAGTGAACAGGATTGTGGCTTACAAAGGCAGGCAGGGTGTTAGGTTGAGGCAATGGGACTGGGGGTGGATACTAAGAAATGAACCCAGGGGTCCAAGTCAAGAAGAATGACGAGTAGAGAGTGGGATGACCTGGAACAGGGCCTGTGAATGATGCAGGGGCATGGGGGCACATTTTCAACTGGCAATAGTGCTTTGGGGGGAAACTTCCAGATATTCTAGAGCAACACAGGACCTAGAAGGGGGTATTCTTAGAGAGGTTTGTGATTTGGGAGACCATGTCTGCACCCCCACTTTGACGTCCCAAACTTTGCTTAAGTGCTGGCGTGATGGACATGTAAATGAGACTTGACCCTGAGACAGGGTATTTTGAATATCTGGTCTCAAGACTTCCTTAAATTCTCCACCTTAGCTTATTAGCCTGAAAAATGTCACAGGTTCAATTCCCAGTTCCCTGCTACCTGGAACCCTGTCTTGGACAGGGACAGAGGAACTGTTTTGAAGAAGGTGGATGGACATGTAATCTATTGCTGTGTGACAAATTACTTCCACATTAAGTGGCTTTAAATAATAATAAATGTCTGTTATGTCTTACAGTTTCTGTGGTCAGGGCTTTGGGACCCGTGTTCCCTGGACCACTCCCAGGCTTGGCAAGTCTTTCTGGATGTGCCCATCACTTGTGCACCCAGCATTTACAGTGGCTGCAGACTGGTTGACATCCCCCATCATCAACAGGTGTGTCTAGCTCCCCTTTCCTGGAATCCGGGCTGGCCTATGGCTATTTGAAACAACAGAATACAGAGAAGTGAGGCCATGCCAGACTGCTAGAGCCCCTGGAGCCTGAGCTGCCATGTCTGAAGTCTGACCATGCTCCTGGACATACCGGGCAGGCCCTGTGACTATGAGGTGACAGGGTGGTGCCCCCCTGAGCCCAGCCTTCTGGTTCCTGCCAAGATGTACACATTTGACTGATGTCATCTTAGACCCTCCAGCCCCATCTCACTGCTAGCTGAATATCACCTAGTGGGCATAATCAGCATCAGATAGAGTAGAAACGTGGACCAGGTGAACTCTGCCAGGAAATCACTAGTCATATTAATATAGCTGTTGCTTTAAGTCATTAAGTGTCAAAATAGTTTGTTTTGCATCAAAAGATAATTGGTATCCAAGGAAAGACAGATTGTATCTGATCCAAGTGCATATTCTGTGCTTGAATAATTTTTGTGGTTGTTTTTCTTCCACACCATTCAGTGCTTTGCTTACATACAAACCTAGAAGGACAGGGTAATTGTTACCTCTAGAGTTATTCCCTTCTGTAATGTGGTGGTCTTCTCCCTTCTCACCCTTTGTCCTCCTTTCCCCCTGCCTCTCTCCTTTCTTTCCTTGCTGGGAGAGAATCAGGGAATGGTGCCCAGAGGAGGTTGTTGAGCTGGGTCTTGGTTGGAGTGTGAGAGCTGTGTAGGTGCATATTTGAGCATATTTGAGCAAAGGCTGGGCTGGTGTTGAGAACATGTGGTGTGGGGAGAATGGCAATGGTGGGACTTGAAGCCAGAGGAGAGGGAATCATGATAGGCCTCGATGCCACTCAGGAGTTCAGGCTGTGGTTCGAGCACTAGCTACCCTCTGGATGCCATGTGGGTGGTCTGTGTGGCAGCAGGAGACCAGTGAAGAGGTTGACCAGGTAAAACAATGTTGACATCTTAGATCAGGGTGGAGTTGTAGGAGATGAGTGGTTTGGAATTCTGCTATACAGGACAAGGAAAATCAATAGGATGGATAAACTTCTTAAAGAGTGCTTGGCGAAGATGGTACATAGCTAGTAGCTTATGAGATACAGGCAGGACTTAGCAGGTGTGTGGCATATATACAAGGTGATGCAACTTGGGACACCCTCAGCAGAATCCCTTGGGTGTGTTAAATAAAGACAGTAAGAATGTGGAAGCCTGCTAAGCATAGATTAAATGGCTAATATGGTAAAACAAACAAGAGTGTAGTAAAAAAATGGGTGGAAAGACCATGTTTGGTCCCTTTTGGTCTGACACCAGGCCATCCCTATATAGGCCACCCACTGGTGTCACTAATCCTGGGCTCATTCTGTTCCATCCAAGAGGTACCAACAAATATCACCCTTTTTCTTGGCTTTGTGTTTTAATTGGTTTAGTGAACAGTGTGATTTGAGTACCTTCATTTTTATTTTTAATTGATGAATAATAATTGTGTATATTTATGAACACAATGTGATGTTTTTATCTATGTATACTTTGTAGAAATATTCAAATGAGCTAGTTGAAATAGTCATCCTATTTTTTGGGGGTAAGAATGTTAAAAATGTGTTTTTTTTAGCAATTTTGAAATATATGACATGATTTTTATTAAAAAGATGTATTTATTTTAAAGTCAGATTTACACAGAGAGAAGAGAGAGAGAGAGAGAGAGAGATTGAGAGAGAGAGAGAGAGAGAGAGATCTTCCATCTGTTGGTTCACTCCCCAAATGGCTGAAGCCAGTAGTCATGAGTTTCATCTGGGTTTCCCATGTGGGTGCAGGGGCCCAAGCACTTGGACCATCCTTTGCTGCTTCTCCAAGCCATAAGCAAGGAGCTAGATTAGAAGTGAAGCAGCTAAACAACAACAACAACAACAAAACGCCCAGGCCAGGCAGACCAGACCAAGGTAGGGCACTGGCCTTGGCCTCTGGCTCGGTTTTTTACTTTCAGTCTGATATGCCTGGAAAAAAAAAAAAGAAGTGGAGTAGCTGGATCTCAAACTGGCGCCATATGGGATGCTGGTGTCACAGACAGTGCCTTCACCTATTATGCTACAATGCCATCCCCAGCGTCCTCTATTTCCATTATACTGTCATGAACAACAGAATTTTCTTCTTTTTAAAGTCCATATAATATTCCATCATGTATATATATCACACTTTCTTTATCTGTGGGTTGCTTCCATATTTCAGCTATTGTGAATAGTGTATAT
This sequence comes from Oryctolagus cuniculus, assembly GCF_051225735.1. Classification (NCBI taxonomy): domain Eukaryota; kingdom Metazoa; phylum Chordata; class Mammalia; order Lagomorpha; family Leporidae; genus Oryctolagus; species Oryctolagus cuniculus. The sequence goes on from NC_142877.1 coordinate 18,073,842, forward strand.
GGGAGTGCAGATATGTCTTTGACACTGACAGTTTCAGTTCCTTTGACTATATAGCCAGAAGCATGGTTGGTTGTTGGGCCATACTGATAGTCTTTTTTTTTTTTTTAAAGATTTTATTTATTTATTTGAGAGATAGAATTAAAGACAATGAGAGGGAGAGACAGAGAGGTCTTCCATCTGCTGGTTCACTCTCCAAATGGCCTCAATGGCCAGAGATGGGTTGATCTGAAGCCAGGAGCCAGGAGCTTCTAATGGGTCTCCCACATGGGTTCAGGGGCCCAAGCATTTGGGTGATCTTCTACTGCTATCCCAGCCCATTGAAGAAAGCTGGATTGGAAGTAGAACGGCTGGGACTCGGATGAGTGCCCATATAGGATGCCAGCCCCACCGGCGGATGCTTAACTTACTAGCTACAGTGCCAGCCCAGAAAGAACTTATTATTTAGAGAAGTTTTAGGTTTATGGAAAGATTGAGTAAAAAGTAGAGTTCCTATACCCCCTTTCCTTCCTGCCCCAGCATCTTGTATAATTTACAACTTGAATTAGTGTGTTAGGTTTGTTATAATTAATAGCAATATTGACACACTATTATTGACTAAGTTCATAGTTATATTTGGGTTCTGTCTTGTGCATTGTATGGGTTTTGGAAAATATGTCATGTCCTGTATCTCTCATGATAGTATCATACAAAAAGTTTTCCATAAATTCACTGTGTTCCATTTAGTTATTCTTCTGAATGTCTGACAACCACTAATTTTAAAAATTAATTAATTAGGGGCCAACACTGTGGCAGAGCGGGTAAGGCCACCATCTGCAGTGCTAGTATCCCATATGGGTGCCAATTCGAGTCCCGGCTGCTCCACTCTGATCCAGCTCTCTGCTATGGCCTGGGAAAAAGCAGTGGAAGATGGCCCAAGCCTTTGGGTCCCTGCACCCACATGGGAGACCTGGAAGAAGCTCTTGGCTTCAGATCGGCCCAGCTCTGACTATTGTGGCCATTTGGGGAATGAACCAGCAGATGGAAAATCTCTCTCTCTCTCTCTTTCTCTCTCTCTCTCCCCCTGCCTCTGCCTCTGCCTCTGCCTCTTTGTAGCTCTGCCTTTCAAATGAATAAATAAGTCTAAAAAATAAAATAAAAGGCAGAATCCTCCATTTTTGGTAGGATTTAAAAAGTAATAATTAATTAGGGAGGGAGAGTGAGCGGGCACATGCTCCCACCTGCTGCTTCACCCCTCAAATGCCCACAATGGCCAAAGCAGGGCGTGGAGAACTCAATCCCTCAATCCAGGTCTGCTACCTGGGTGGCAGGAATGCAAACACTTGAAGCTTGAGCCATTACTGCTGCACCTCAGGGTCTGCATTTGCAGGAGGCTGGAGTCAGGAGCCGGAGCTGGGGCTTGAGTCCAGGCATTCTGGTGTGGGATGCAAGTGTCTTAACTGCTAGAACAAGCAGCTGCCCCTGATCTTTTTATTGTGGCTGTAGATTCACTTTTTCTAGAGTGTCATGTAGTTAGAATCCTACAACATGTAGCCCTTTCAGATTGACTTCTACTTAGCTAAATGCATCGAAGTTTTTTTCTTGCTCTAAAGTTCTGTTAGTTGGCCTAAAGCCCTTCAGAAGCAGCCCCCACTATTTTGGGCCTCCTTTCTTTCCACCACCTCTGTGCTCATCCTGCTCCAGCTATGCAGCTTCCTTGTTACCTCTTTTTTTTTAATATTTGAAAAAGAGAGAGAGAGATCTTCTATCCACTGGTTTATTCTCCAAAAGGCCTCAACAGCTAGGGTTGGGCCATGCTGAAGCCAGGAGCCAGGAACTCCATCCAGGTCTCCCACATGGGTGGCAGGGGCCCTTGCTTTCCCAGGTGCATTAGAAGGGGGCTGGATCAGAAGCAGAGCACCTGGGACTCAAACTGGCTCTGCTCTGTGTGTCCGTAACATCCTGAAATAAGTCCAAGATCAACGCATGCCAGCCAGATCCTCTCTAGTTTGTGCTTGCTCCACTTTTTCTTTTTAAAGATTTATTTATTTATTTGAAAGGCAGAGTTACAGGGAGGTAGAGGCAGAGAGAGAGAGAGAGGTCTTCTATCAGCTGGTTCACTCCTCAAATGGGTGTAGTGGCTGGAGCTGGGCCTATCTGAAGCCAGGAACCACAAGCTTCTTCTGGGTCTCCCACATGAGACCACATGAGTACAGGGGCCCAAGGATGTGGCCATCTTCCAGTGCTTTCTCAGGCCATAGCAGAGAGCTGGATTGTAAGTGGAGCAGCCAGGACTCAAACTATGCCCACATGGGATGGCACTGCAGGGGAGGCTTTACCTGCTATGCCACAGTGCCGGCCCCACCTCCTCCACTCTTGCCTAGACCAGTGTCTGAGCTTCCTGCCCATAGTCCACCCCCAGCACACATCAAACCCGTGATGGAGAGTCCATGCACTTGGAGGATGGAAGAAGGAGCTATACGCTTTGCATTTTTTTTGCTGCATAACAAACAATCCCCAACATTTATTTTTATATTCATGCATCATCTGAGTTTCCATTAACCTTGACTGGGTTTGGCTGGGCTGGGCTGGACTTCTGGCTTCCAGCTGGGCCCAAGTCTACTTCCTATGTCTTTATTTTGAGATCCAGGCTGAAAAGTTGGCTACTATCTGAGACATGATCTCCTTGTGGCATTCCATTCCATAAGAGGCCAAGCTATGGGGTGGGAGGGCAGGTATGGGGGGAAGAACAGCTATAATCCAAAAGTTGTACTTACAAAATTATATTTATTAAATAAAAGCTTTCTATAAAAAAAGAGGTCAAGCTAGCTATGCAAGCACACTTAATGCTTCTGTATTACTCACATTGGCCAATGCAAGTCACATGGCTGAGCCCAACACCAATGGGAATATTATTCAGACTTAAAAGGGCATGTGATTCTGGCACATGCCACAATATGGCTGAACCTTGAAGACTGTTTTCTACATGAAAGAAATCAGTCATAGAAGATGAATGCGATATGGTTCTACTTGTATGAGATACCTAGAGTGGTCAAATTCATAGAAATGGAAAGCAGACCGGTGGTTGCAGGGGATTGTGCGGGAGAGGGATGGGAATTGTTGAATGAGAATAGTCTCAGTTTTGCAAGATGAAACCAGTTTTGGAGATTTGTTGTACTACAGTGTGGATGCACTTAAAACTACTGAAATGTGCACTTAAAAACTCGTTATCAGGATAAGAGATTCGTTTAGAAAACTTCAAAGAAAAGGAAAATTCCACATTAATAGCAAATGATATAAAATAAGTGTAGACCAAAGTAATATACTATCCATGATCCCATCACACAGGGGTAAACACTAACTCCTTAAACACTGCCAGGCATTTCTCTGCATTTGAATGGGAGAAGTTGTCAATTTTCAGAAAGAATGCTGCTCTCTGTGCTCTTTGGTGACCAACTCTTTTCAAGCAAAAGTGCTTTGTAGGCATATTATGGAGTCAATAGAGCTCCCACCATCATTTTTAATGGCTCGATAGTATTCCATGTTTTCTATGTTGTAATTGTATCAGTTCATAATGCATGTAACAGAACACCTCAAAGCTCAGTGGTTTAAGACAGCAACCATTTATTGCTGCTCATGAAGATTACTGTGCATGTGTTTTCCTGGGGGACTTCTTGCAGGAGCAGGGACATCAGGAAACATGACAGAGAAGAGCAGGGAGTAAGTGAAGTTGTGAAGATAGCCCGATACAAGCCTCAGCCTGGCTCTATGGACAGCTCTGGAGCAGAACTGCACCCCAGCATAGATCCCACCTGAAAACCTCCTTTGTTATTCCATCACTGGCCGCAAACCGACAAATCTGTTTAGCCAATGGCAATTCTCCAGAGAAGGTGAAATCTATTAGTAGCCAATATAACAACAGCTTAGTGAAAGAGAAGATGGTAAATTTCATGTTAGATGCATTTTATTACATTTCCAAACAAATCAGTGGAGGGTGGCAGTGCGCTCTGCCTGCCAAAGGAGGCTTTGTGGAAGTTACCAGGCAAAGAGTGTGGGTGTACAACCCTGATAGAATGAGTAAGGATTGGGACCAATAATTCAAACGTCCACATGCTCAATTTTGCATACAGGGCAAGTTTCTCTGCAATTGCAGTGGGGTGTGGGCTGGCCTCCAGGGAAGAGGCAACAACTGGGTGAGAGGGGCAGCCCTGATGCAAGGCAGGAGCAGTGCTGGTTGGAGGAGATGGCAGTAAATGTGTAGTAACAGCCCTGTTGGTTGAGGACTTACTCTGTCTGAACTACCCTTCCTGAGGATTTACCTTTACACTTACTATCTCCTTTGAGCTTGCAGCTGCTTGATGACATATGTCTCTCATGAATCCCATTTTACAGATGAGAAAACTGAAGTAGAGAGTTGCATGGCTGGGAAGAACTAGAGGTGGCATCCAAACCTTCATCTGTCTTCCTCCAGGGCCAGGATCTTGAGCCACCATGCCCTGCCACCATGGGTGAGGGAGATACATTTAGGGTACAGGGAGTCAATGGTCTCATCAGCTGAGGCCAGGCACCACAATTTGGAGCAATTGGGGACATAGATGTAAGAGAGAAAAGTGGTAGGAGACTAATTTTAAAAGGAAAACTATTGACTCCCTCATAGCCTTGCTTTCCTCCGTCCATTTACCTGTAACTTCTTCCAACTTGTGTTGGGGACGGAGAGAAGGGGAGGACGGGCATCCTCCAGGGGCTCAGGCTGCTGTTGAGTTCGCAATGTAGCCTGACAAATCAAGTGGGTAAAACCCATTAATTAGCAGTTTTGGAAACAGTTGCAAAGTTAATTATTCCGTTTTCTGATGAAAGAAAGCTAATTTTTGGCATTTACCCTGACAGTGACATGAACTAACATTTTTCGAGTTGACATCCCTCAAGATAAATGATGCTGTGAGGCATTTGTGCAAACATCCTGACCCACAGCACGCCTCCCGAGAGTGTCTGCTCTGGGTGCCTTCGCCACAGTGTCTTGCCTCCCAAGTTTGGAGGGGGGGAGTGGAGGGCGGAGGAAGGTGCATCTCTGGTGGGGGCGGGGGGAGGTAATGGAGAGTACCAGGGCTGGTGATACACAGAGAAGACTCAAAACTCAGAGAATATTTGCATATTCAGAAGGTTTCTCTGTAGCTGAGAGAGCAGGGGCATGCATTAACATCTTTGTCCATCCATCTGTCAGTGGTGAGATGTATACCCAGAGGAGGGACCTAGGTTTTCCAAATTCAGATCTTCTCCCCAGACTTTGCTTTGGAATATGAGACCTGTGTATCCAGCTGTCTGCTTGACGTGGTACAGGCATCTCCAACCCCTCTGTGTCCCAGAGGAGCTCACAGTCCCCATTTCTCCCTTCTCCCATACTTTTCCTTCTCTCAGTTCTCTCCATTCAAGGAAATGACACCATCATCTATCCGGATGCGTGAGCTGGAACCAAGGAATCATCTCTGATAGTTCCCTTTCTTTCACTCATTCCTGACATCCAATTTATTAGTAAGATCTACTAATGCTGCCTCTGAGACACAGCTCCAATTTGTCTTCTTTTTGTATCCACCAACACTACTCCAGTCTAAATAACCATCATTTCTTCTAACTCAGTGCTGTCCTGTAGAAATGTGAGGAGAGCAGCACATGAAACTTTACATTTTCCTGTACTGACATTTAAGAAGTAAAAGACAGGTGTCTTTAATTTTAATAATTTATTTTATTAACTCAATATATTCAAACTACTATCATTTGAACATAATCAATGTAAACATGACCAAGATACTTAGCATTCTTTTTCTTTTGGTTTTTGGTCTCAAGTCTTCAAAATCTGGCGTTTGTTTAACACTTACAGGCATATTTCAATTTGGCTGCTGCATTTTTATCAGAAACATTTTATCTGTAGGTAGATTTCATAAAATTTACTGTTGGAAAGAGTAGAATCACATGTTTAAGTTGTTCTAAATGTACTTAAAAGTTTTCTAAATTTTTTAAAAAAGTTATTTATTTATCTGAAAGAGTTACAGAGAGAGAGAGAGAGAGAGAGGAAGATCTTCCATCTGCTCGTTTACTCCCTAAGTGGCTGCAAGAGCTGGGGCTGGGCCAGGCTGAAGCCAGGTGCTTGGAACTCCATCTCTGTCTCCTTTGTGGGTGGCAGGGGCCCATGCACTTGCACCATCTTCTGCTGTCTTTGCAGGCACATTAGCAGGAGCTGGATTGGAAGTGAGCATCCCAGACTTAACCCACTGCACCACAGTGCAGGCCCCAAATAGAATTTGATTTTAAGATTAATTAATTCAAATAAAAGTTTCAGTTCCTAGCCACATTTCAAATGCTTGCCTGGGCTAGTGGCTGCTGTGATGGATGGTACAGTTCAAAATGGTCTCCTTTGCTAACCTTGCCTCTGCCCAACCATCCAACCATCCTCCAAGGAGCAGCCAGAGAGAGAGATCTTGAATATGCAAATTAGACTGTGTCACTTCCTAGCAGGCCAGGGACTGAAAATGGAACTTCCTTCCCGTAGGTCTTGCAGAGGCCCCATAACATGCTCCCTTCTGTTTGGTATATCCAGCAACCTTGGCTTTTAGTGCCTCAAATAAGTCACACCTGGTATGGGTGAAATGCAAATTGCAAGGGAAAATGGAGCAAGTCTTCAGGTGCCTTGAAAACCAGGGGGGTCATTTAGTTTCAAGGGAGCCCCTGAACTGTGGGCTGGGGGAGTAGGTGGGAACTTGGGTCTGCATTAACCCTTTGTGGCATTCTCTCTCAGCTTGAATCGCCTGCTACGGGCAGCATCTCTCTTAACACGGGTGGATTAACTGGAAACAGATGTCAAGCAGTGGGGTTAAACACAGGCATCTCACCAAATGTCAGCCCTTCCACTGGGCCACAGTGCAGTCTCACAAGGGAATTAGGGAGAGGCTTCTTAGATATGCTTGTGGCACGGTTGACCCTGAGAGTCTGTTAGTACTTCTCAAATATGCAAGGCAAATGACAACTCTGAAAACTGGAAACTACTCCATGAGTTTGTTTGTATCAGATGCCTGCAAATAAAAGGTGCTCTGAGAACACCTGGCTCTTAAAGTAACCCTGTAAAAACTGGGAAGGAGATCCTCATCTTCCTGCTACAAACAGGATGACACTGAGGCACAGAGCATGGAAGAGACTTGTCCAAGGTCACTCAGCAGGTGTGTGTTGGAGCTAGATGTGGGACTAGAGCCAGAGACTCTTTTCTGATGCTGTATGCTCCCCAGCCTCTCCACTGCCTGGAGAATAAATGTAGCTTGTTGACAGGGCGGGGAGGTCCTTTCTCTTCTCCCTGTTACATTAGCTGCATCCCCCAGCGCTCTCTGATTAAGGGACCTTCTTGCATTCCTGAACATATCTTTCTGAAGCCTTCTCAGTCCTGAGCCAGGCAGGCCCCAGCATTTTTGGGTTATTAACTCCCCTCGGTAAACTTTCAGCAATTGTGATAAAACACTCAGCAGAATGCAGCCAGAGCTCATAAAAGCAGGATTTAGTGCCATTTTATAGATGTCAGGGCTGACTTCTATACTTAAGCTGGTGTATATTTAAACTTCAGTCCCAACTTGTTGCCTTTGGGGAGAAGCTCTGAGGCCAGGGGAGAGGAGATGGTAGGCTCCTTGCTCACCTTTCATTGTCTGGCACAACTGGAGTGGACACCAGGTCTTGAAGTCCCTGGGCAGGGATCAGGCTGAGCCCCACTGGGCTTGCTCAGCCTGCTTTCAGAAGGCAGCTGTGGAGCCAGACAGACCTGTGTGTGGGTCCTGCTAGGTGATCTGATTGTGCTTGCTCCAGGGTGTGGACTGTCAGTGCCAACTCCAGGAAGACCCCAGCACTGCAAGATGAGCTGGCCATCCTAAGCCCTGGATCTACTGTTTTCTGGTTCTGTGAAGCTGGCTGCATCCTTTCCCTTTCTGAACCTCATTTTCCACAGCTGTTAAGCAGGAAGGATGACCTGTACTAGGTTAGCTTTAATCAGTGGACACTGCTGTAACAACCAACCCCTACATCCCTGTGGCTTCACACTGCATGCTTGTGTGAAGGATGTGGCTTAGGTGGCTCCTTCATAGCAGAGACCAGGGAGCCAAGCTCTTCCGTTCTGGGGCTCTGTCTTCCCTTGAGGTCTCCTTCAGGGTTCTCTGCTGCATCCTCTGTGTTAGACGAGAGCAAAGATTTAGTGGGATGTTTTAGGGCAGGAGTTGGCAAACTATACCAATCAGCCAAATTCACTTCCAGTTGATTTTTTTTAAAAAGTTATTTATTTAGAAAATGTTTGACAGGGCCGGCGCCGCGGCTCACTAGGCTAACCCTCCGCCTAGCGGCGCTGGCACACCAGGTTGTAGTCACGGTCGGGGTGCCGGATTCTGTCCCGGTTGCCCCTCTTCCAGGCCAGCCCTCTGCTGTGGCCAGGGAGTGCAGTGGAGGATGGCCCAGGTGCTTGGGCCCTGCACCCCATGGGAGACCAGGAAAAGCATCTGGCTCCTGGCTCCTGCCATCGGATCAGCGTGGTGCGCCGGCCACAGTGCGCCAGCCGCGGCGGCCATTGGAGGGCAAAGGAAGACCTTTCTCTCTGTCTCTCTCTCTCACTGTCCACTCTGCCTGTCAAAAAAAAAAAAAAAATGTTTGACAGAGGGGGTGGGGAGAGAGAGACTGATTTGCTGGTTCACTCTAAATGTCTGTAACACTTGGGATTGGGCCAGACAGGAGCCAGGAGCCAGGAGCCAGGAATTCAGTCCAGGTATCTCATGTAGGTGGCAAGGACCCAACCAGCTGAGCCATTGCCATTGCTTCCCAGGATCTGCGTTAGCAGAAAGCTGGAGTCAGAAGCAAGAGCTAGGTATCAAAATTATGTACTCTGATATGTGAAATGGTACATCAACTGGTGTCTTAACCACTAGGTTAAATGCCTGCTCCTTGTGGGTTTTTGTACATGAAAGTTTCATTGGCGCACAGATCCACCTGCTGGTTTACTTATTATGGCCACTTTTACACTGCAGTGGCATAGTTGGCTAGTTGTGACAGGGACCATAGGGCTTGCAAAGCCTGAAATATTTACTACCTTGTCCTTTACAGAAAATGGTTGTTAACCACTATTTTATGGTTAGGCCTGGGAGTGGTGACCACCATGGCCTTCTCTAGTCCACTGGCTACAGGTTAGTCAGGTGACCTCAAACTGGCTCCAAGGGAGGCTGGGAAGTATGGTGGGGCCCAGGGATTTTGGCTGCACTGACTGTCCCCGCCACACCAACCTCTCAGTGTCATTATAAGGATGCAATTAAGTAATGCCCAAAAAAATGTTTCTTAGAGGGTCTGGCACATGGTAGCTCGTCCACAGTGGTACTCTGAGCTCTCGAGCCTCAGGCATCTACTGAGCAGCTAACATGCTGGTTTGGGAGGGAGAACCCCCTCACCCCCCACCCCCAATCTCCCGTCCTAGGGAGAAGGCTCTGGAGACCAGGTCATGAGCTGAGTGCCTAGTTCTGTTTGATCTGGATTTGGGGCTCTGGGCTATTTCCATGTGGCCAACTGGGTCATGGAACAGGAAGAACTCAGAGATGCTTATCTGGGCCCTGATCTAGAACAGATGTTTTTTCTGTTGCACAGAGGAGGAGCTGTGTGTTTACCAGATCCAGCCCTTAGGACATTGCCCATGTTTAGGGCCCTGGCTGTATATTCATGATCTGATGCCGGCTCCCCCCCAGCCACTCAGCCTTATCTGTAACCACTATGTAAAAACAGCAAATTTGAAAAATTAAAAAATACTTTCTATTAATTACAACATACATAACACTGAACATATGTTATTAATGATATTTTTACTTTGGAAAGTAACTATAATAAAATTTATTTAAAGCACGGACTGAAGGTTAATTAGTACTTAAGCCTGATATTTTAAAGTTAATTCACTAGTATGAAGGTGATTATTCACTAATAATGAGGCAATCCTCTCTAACTTCACATTTGCTCAGTTGTCCCATTTTCTTGCATTCGATTTTCCTAAGAGTTGAGATCCCAGAATGCTTCGGAATGTGGCATTGAAAATACACAGCAGCTGGCGCCGTGGCTCAACAGGCTAATCCTCCACCTTGCGGTGCCGGCACACCGGGTTCTAGTCCCGGTCGGGGCATAGGATTCTGTCCTGGTTGCCCCTCTTCCAGGCCAGCTCTCTGCTGTGGCCAGGGAGTGCAGTGGAGGATGGCCCAAGTGCTTGGGCCCTGCACCCCATGGGAGACTAGGATAAGCACCTGGCTCCTGGCTTCGGATCAGCATGGTGCGCCGGCCACAGCGCACTGGCCGTGGCGGCCATTGGAGGGTGAACCAACAGCAAAAGGAAGACCTTTCTCTCTGTCTCTTTCTCTTACTGTCCACTCTGCCTGTCCAAAAAAAAAAAAAAAAAGAAAAAAGAAAAAAGAAAAAAATGCAGAGCTGAGACTTGTTTTTTTTTTTCTGTTTAAGAAGCAGGATTTGAATTTGTAATAGGAATCTGGAACTACTCATCAAGAAAGATGCCTGAATGTTTCTTTTTTTTTTGTTTTTTTTTGTTTTTTTTTTTTTTTTTTGACAGGCAGAGTGGACAGTGAGAGAGAGAGACAGAGAGAAAGGTCTTCCTTTGCCGTTGGTTCACCCTCCAATGGCCGCCGCTGCAGCCGGCGCACCGCGCTGATCCTGGCAGGAGCCAGGAGCCAGGTGCTTTTCCTGGTCTCCCATGGGGTGCAGGGCCCAAGCACCTGGGCCATCCTCCACTGCACTCCCTGGCCACAGCAGAGAGCTGGCCTGGAAGAGGGGCAACCAGGACAGAATCCTATGCCCCGACCGGGACTAGAACCCGGTTCTAGTGTGCCGGCGCCGCAAGGTGGAGGATTAGCCTATTGAGCCACGGCGCCGGCATGCCTGAATGTTTCATTTCAAGGCCATACTGAAAATGTGAGTCAGTTCTTGTAAAATCAAATAAAAAATCAGCAGTCAAGCATTGCAGTCGTGATTTCAGTCACAGGGGTCTTGCGATGCTTGTAAGCATCACCCATGATATCAGTCTAGGTGTCGGGTCACCCTTCAGCACCAAGTCCCAAAGTCCCATCTGAGGAGACCCATTTGCTATCCTGATTCAGCAGGAGGGAAGGTTCCTGCTTATCCTAGCAAGCACCTGTCCTTCCTGGGGACTGACAGTTGAACTCACATCCAACTCACTGATCACAATTCAGCTCACAGTGGTGGAGAGTAGATCCTCCTTATTCATAGCCCAGTACTCCAGCTTTGGATGTTGAAGGAGTTGCCATTCACAGAAGCAGTGAATGTCTGTTTTGCTCCTGGCAGTGAGTCAGTGACTGATGGTGGTAGGTATAAGGACTTTCAGATCAAATAGACTCAAATTCAGATTTGTGCTGAGCCAATTACTTGTGATATCCCCTCCAGAGGGTACGTGACCTCTCCCTGGGTCTCCTCGGTGGAAGGACACATTTGAAGATGTCACACAGTAGGTACTCAACAAACTTTGTTTCCTTCTCAGTTTGTGCCTCTCAGTTTTGTTGCCTGGCGACCAGACCTCCTTTGGAGATTCTGTTCAGGATTCGCCTCTCTTTGGTCTCCCCAAACTAAGTTGATGGGTTTTCTCCATGCTGTCTCCTTGGGAAACTGTGCAAATGCTTTGGTGGTAGCATCTGCCACATTATGTAGTAACAATCTGTTTAAAAATCCCTCTGTGTTAGAATGCCTTTGGCTGCAAGTAACAAATAATCAAATTCAAACTGGCTTACTCAATGGGGAAACTAATTATGTCAGGGAACAACTAAGCTAAAGGAGCTCTGTCTCTGAGCCTGAGTGATGTTATCAGGGAGAAAAGAGGAGATGGCAGTTTTCATACATGGATGGAATGTTCTGTATTCATTGGCTCAGGCTATTCAACATTTTTTCTGGAGTTTGAGATGGATGGAAACCTTGACTTGATTGCCATAATGTCTTAGAGACTGGACAACCCCCCGCCCTCCTGCCCTTTAGTGATTAACTGTAGCTCCTTATAATTCTGACTTCCTCTCTCTCTTCTGCTGCTACTTTTGAACCTGTTGAGGGAAGCTGGTCTATGTTTAGATGCTCTCCGGCCTGATCAGGAAGTAAAATTAGCCAATGCCTGAAATATATCACAATCCAAGCAAGCCTCAGATTCCAGCAACCTGGGAGCATGCTCAGAAATGGAAACTGTCCGTAGGGACAATGACAAGCAGGAATGTTTGGAGATGCGGTGGGCTTAGAGCCACTGGTGGAGTTTTCATCTGCTTTCCCCTTCTCTCCTTTTCTTTTCTTTTTTTTTTTTTTTTCTTGACAGGCAGAATGGACAGTGAGAGAGAGAGAGAGAGAGAGGGAGAGAGAGAGAGAGAGAAAGGTCTTCCTTTGCCGTTGGCTCACCCTCCAATGGCTGCCGCGGCCTGCGCACTGCAGCCGGCGCACCGCACTGATCCGATGGCAGGAGCCAGGTGCTTATCCTAGTCTCCCATGGGGTGCAGGGCCCAAGTACTTGGGCCATCCTCCACTGCACTCCCGGGCCACAGCAGAGAGCTGGCCTGGAAGAGGGGCAACCGGGACAGAATCCGGTGCCCCGACCAGGACTAGAATCCGGTGTGCCGGTGCCGCAAGGTGGAGGATTAGCCTAGTGAGCCACGGCGCCAGCCCCTTCTCTCCTTTTCTGACACTGAACACGTCCTATGTCCATCTTACATGTGGAGACCCACTGGGGAAAATGCTGCTCCCCTTCCTTGCTTCTAATCTGAGATGGGGTCTACGTTTCACAGGTTCATCTTCATGCTCCTTAAGAAGCCAGTGGTCAGGTAACCAGCTTCACAGTCAAATTCCAGCTCTTCTAGGTCCTGACTGCGGGAACTTAACTAGTTGTCTTCCCCTCCTAGAGTTATTACCAGTGTGGAGTGAGGTCACAGAGCGGAAGTGCCTTGTAGTAGCAGTGTTTCAAGGAATGGTTCCCGCACATGCAGGACTCAGTGGGAGAAGACATGTAGGAGACTCTGGGTTCCTCTGGTCTGTTTGCTGGGGGTCCTTGTAGTTCTGAAGAAGCTGTGTTTATTGTGACCCTCTAAGAAAGGCATGTTAGCAAGTTGTGCTGCCCTGATACATTTCACCACAGAATCCGAATCTGGAGCACATCTCTTGGGACTATGTTCGCTGCCTCGGCTCTATATTTGGAAAGTCAGCTGTGGTCACCCTTGTCCTGTGTCGTCCATATCTGATACTTCCCTAACCTTAGGGGGCCTCTCCTATTAGAGGTAGAGAGAAGTCATCGTGCTGAGTAGGTAGAACTCTCCCTTCCTCGTGCACTGAGTGAATTCTGGGCAATAGACTTTGCCACAGCTTCCTGAATGTCCTCTCACATGTCCCACAGTGCACGGGGTGGTGAGCACGAGAATACTCTCAGGACAGCCCTGGGCCTTAGGTCCCCAGAGTAGGTGTGGGAATGCCCTGGAAAGTGGTCCTGAGGGGCCCAGGCACACGCGGGACCCCCATACCCTTCCCACACCCCTGCTTGCAGCTCCATTTGTTTCCCAGACAAAAGCTGCTGGCAGCAGTTTTCTCAGTAATAGACTCCTTCGTACTTATCACACTGAACAAGGAGGTTGTGGAGCAGAACCTCCACACAGAACCTTCTTTCGCTCCCTCAGCTGCCAGGCTGAACAGGACACGGACAGGGATGGGACCACCACAGCTGTTCTCTGCTCCCAGCCTCAGTTTTTCTTCTCCAAAGGCAAGAGTAGTTTTTTGGCTTGGAGAATGTGATTCCATGGTCCTTTGTGTGGCAGGTGTTGGTGTGGCTCTTTTTTTTTTTTTTAAGATTTATTTATTTGTTTGGAAGTCAGAGTTACACAGAGAGAAAAGGAGAGGCAGAGAGAGAGAGAGAGAGAGAGAGAGAGAGAGAGAGAGAGGTCTTCTATCCACGGGTTCACTCCCCAGTTGGCCGCAATGGCCGGAGCTGCACTGATCCGAAGCCAGGGGTCAAGATCTTCTTCTGGGTCTCCCACATGGGTGCAGGGGCCCAAGGACTTGGGCCATCTTCTGCTGCTTTCTGAGGCCATAGCAGAGAGCTGGATTGGAAGAGGAGCAGCCGGGTCTCTAACCGGTGCCCATATGGGATGCTGGTGCTTTAGGCCAGGGCGTTAACCCACTGCGCCACAGTGCTGGCCCGAGTGTGGCTCTTCTTAAGGCAGACAAGCCTGCTGGGGAGGAGGGAAGCCACTGGAGCTGAAGTCAGAAGTGTGGGGGCACGGGTCCCAACAGCATGGCTCAGTGAGGGATTCCCAGTGTTAATGGGGGCTCCCTGGACCTTCTTGGGATGCCTAGAGCCTCTGAGCAGCATTATTGGTGCACCTGGGGGCTTCTAATGGACTCTCTGCTTCCTCTCCCCAGAGAAACGCAACACAGACTCCCGGAGTCTGGGCTGAAAACTCTGGTATTAGGCACCATGACCCTGTTCTCCTTTTGGCTACCTTTGAAGGTCTCTGTTTGGTGTTCCTTGCCTTCCCTTTAGAGTGACATTCTTGGTGCCAGTACCCACACATGCCAGCACGCAGAGTGACGGTGAGAGCTGGGGCAGTGGGTTCCTGTGTCTGTGACCAGCAGAGGTAGAGGTGACAGCACACCTGATGGGGACAAGAGTATGGGGTTCCCTAGGGCAGAGACTGGGACAAATTGGGACTGGAGGAGATATGGGGAGGGAAGAGGAGAGAATTGGTTGGGGAGAGGAACAGTGCAAAGGAGGAGGGGAGGAAGACGACCCTGGAGGAGGGGGAAGGGGTGGGGCAGGTGGGAGGAGAGGGGCAGAGGGAGCAGGAGTCCCTGACTGGGGGGCATTCAGGACAGGGTGACACGTGAGTGACGCCTGGTGACTTAAGAGAGAAGAAGTTGGAGTCCTGAAAGGGAGGGAGACAGAAAGCAGGGCTTTTCAATATGAGCATTCATGTCGCCGTGACAGCAGTCATTTATCACACGCTGAATGGGAGCTCCGGGTGCACGGCTGTGCCAAAGGCCTCTGGTTAAAGTTTTACCTGAGTGTGAAAGGGGCCTGGGCCTGGCCAAACCGGCCTTTCCGAGGCAGCGGAGGTGGCCCCGTGGGGGCCCGTGTGTTTGCAGCAGAAAGACCCTGGCATTGGGGAGGGGCTGAGGGGCAGGATAGGGACCACGACAGGCACCCTGAGCCAGCAGCCAAAGGGCTGTGTGTCACTCAGGGGCCTGAGAAGGTCTGCTTGAGGCATTGGAGTAGGAGCCTGTTCTAAATCAAGCTTGTCAGCCTACTGGGGGGCTTGGGATGGGGCAAGCAAGGGACACGTTTTATAGAATGGTGTCGTTGGTGTCCAGCTTAAGTTAAGAAAACCACTAGTACTTTCCATGTGTCGGGTCCTCTGTATCATCCCCTCCACCCTGGTTCCTCTGGCTTGGCCTAATTGCTTTGGAGGCACTGAATAAGGAGCCTGCAAGGGGCCTGCATTTGTGCCCTGCACAGGGGACATTAAGTGAACAGAGTCCCTCTCGGTTTTTCATGTCATTAATTGGTGATCTTCAGACTCTGAAATAGCATTTTCTCTCTCCCATCCCTTATTTCATTATCCTCAGCTCAATACACATCAGTGCCGCACGAGGCAGCCTGCTCGGATATATTAGGAATTATTTAAATGAGATGGGGATGTATGGGTAGTTAAAAACGCAGTCTTCTATTCTGCCCTAATTATGTATCAAATTACGTTACAATTATCCCCAAATATAAACTTGCTGGCAATCTCAGAAGAGGAGTTTCTGGGAGTATCAGGAGAATAGTGAAATGGGGTACAGTGGGAAAGTTGGTGCTGGACGATAAATGCGTGTGTGTGTGTGTGTGTGTGTCTGTATCTGTGTGTGTGTGTGTGTGTGTGTGTGTGTATGTGTGAGTGTTTGTGTGTTTACTAACTCCACTGTCATACTGTGTCATTTCAGGAGTAACTGGCTCAGGTCTTGGCAGAAAGAAGTCTTATCCATCCTCTGTGTCAAGTCACTAAGACTCTACCATTTGCCAGCTGTGTGCTGTAAAAGAAATCTTGTAAACTCCCTGAGCCTCAGTTTCCTCCTCTGTAAAGTGGGTGTGATGATGGCAGGTACTTCCCACAGCATCTGGCACATAGGACAGTCTTGGAAAATGAGATGAGCCACTATTGCCACTGCTGTTGGCTAGCTACTTGGGACCATCACTGTCATCAGAGTCTTGAAGAGGTGAGAGGCTATGAGGTCCCCCTCTGACTCTCACCTCCTCTGTTCAGCTGGTTGTGCTGAGCTGGGCCTAGGGTGGCCATGTCTCGGGGCTCAGGCTTCAGCAAGGCTCCAGCCTCTGGCCTGCCTTGCCAGACTCGGCAGATTCTCATAGAGTACTCATTCTTTGTGGGCGTTCGCCGATGCCTCCTATCCACGCTCACCCAGTCCTGAGAGGAAGAGGGAGCTGCCCAAGGTGCTTCAGCCAGAAAGGGGCAGAGCAGGATTGCTACCCAGGTCTGTTGCTCAGCCTAGGAGGCAAGAGGGAGCCACTTGGTCCCCAGCTGCCAGGCAGACTTTCTCTTTCCCCCCACCATTTCTTCTGTGCTATTACCTAGCTTCTACAGCTCTTGGCAAGGTTCCTCATTAATTTTTATTAATAACTTATTAATAATTATTAATCATCACAAGGCTACTGATATGGCAGGGCTTCGAGTTTGGCTGCTTCTATTCCTCTTCTCAGGGACCTGCTGTTTGCTCACAGACCCTCAAAATCCAGACCTGGAGAGTGGGGTGGGCAGTGGGAGGGCAGACTGGGGATGTGTGGCTGCTGGTTATTAGGTAGGGAGTTGCGCAGGACTGTGTAGGCATTTTCAGCCACAACCCCAAAGCATACTAGGACACAGTGATAGGTTGAATTGTACCCCCCAAGGATGTTCAAGTCCTGACACCCCAGTCAGTGCCTGTGAGTGTGCACGCCTGTCGGAGTTTTTGCATGTTACCAAGTTAAGATGAGGTTGTTAGGGTATGTTCTACTCCAATATGACTTTGGATTCAGAGACACAGGGAAGCTCCCTGTAGTGAAGAGAAACAAGGAGAACACCATGAGAAGCTGAGGCAAAGATCTAGTGATGTGCCTACAAGCCAAGGAATGCCAACAATCGCCAGCAATCCCCCAGATGTCACGGAAAGGCATGGGATAGATTCTGCCTCATTGCCCTTGGAAGGGACGAATGCCACCAACACCCTGGTCAAGGCCTTCCTGCTTCTAGAACCGTGGGTCGATGCAGCTGTGTTCTTGAGCCACTCAGCTGGGGTACTTTGTGATAGAGATGAATACAGAGCTCATGGCTGGCTGGAGGCAGGGAGGCGGGTGTAGATAGCTCCTGGGTGGGACCAGGAGCCTGCAGGATCTGACAAAGATCCAGTGGTGGTGGGAGGCCTGGTCTGGGCCATCTGGCAGCTGTCTTTGCTGATGGACAGATGGGGGTCTCATGGCAGACATGGTGTGCCTTCCCAGGCAAGAGTTATCTTTGGTCTTGACTAGGCAGCCAGCCAAGGGCTGAGGGGGAGGGGCTGGTGGATCTGGAGCAGAGCCATCTGGGGCTCTCCAGTCTCTGTCCTTTCTGTTTATATTCCACTGGCAAGAGTAAGTGCCCTACCCTGAGTCAAGGGGCACTGGGAAGTTTCTCTGGCTCTGCTCTCAGTACACCTGCCATTGGAATGGAAGGAATGTTGGGAGCTTCCCCCAGGGCCCACGTACGTGAGAGCAAGGTGCCTTCCCCAAATGTCCTCTCCTTTCCTGTCTGCTGACTGAAAGGAGGGGCCCAGTGCATGGAGCCTGGACACAAAAGGCACCTGGATCCTGCAGTCCTTGCTTGGGGATAGCAGCTCTAGAGAGCTGCATGGAATCTGTGGCTGAGGGAGAAATAAAGGTCACTGTGCAGAGCCACTGGCATTCTGGGGCTGTCACTGCAATTTAGAGAGGAAGCTGTGGGGAAAGTGGGGTTCTGCCCTAGGCCCTGACCCTGCCTCATTTTCAGGCAGACACAGCAACTTCATGGAGGACTGCACAGGCCATGTGGAGGGTTCTAACCCAGTGCTCAGCAGAAGGAACCTGCTTGCTCACCCTTCATTCATGTCTCTTCCTTTTGGAGTCCTGCTCCCCAGACCCCAGAGGTGAAACCAGCTGGAGAGATCCTCTCCTCCCAATGATTTCTCTCCTCCATGCACCCCCTGACTCCCCAAGAGAAGTTAGGGTCCCCAAACCTGGGAACCTCTTTGATTTTACAAATTTGCTTATTTCTATTGTAAAGGAAGTGTTTTCTAATTAAGGTTACCAAAACCAAAATCCACATGCTGTTTTTGGATAAAACTTTCCTTTTTTTTTTCCTTTGGAAAGACAATTTATGCTAATTAGATGTAAAATTCATTCCTGGGAAAATTATGTAATTGACATGCAATTTACAAAATAGACCTTGGATATTATTTGTGTGCTGTTTGCTGTGAAATTAGTAAACAGCATGAACACTGGACCTGGTGAAGATGCTTCAAGAGAAACATGCCCCATGAGTGCAGGTCTTGGCTCTGCAGGTGACACATCAGGTCCTCGTTGGGCTGGCCCAAGGTCTCCAGAGGCAGCCCTGGCAGTGCCAGCTGACATGAGCCAGGCCCTACTCATCTGAAACTGGTTCACCTGTGGTGCCATGCATGGCTCAACCCTGGTGTGATTTATGGGCAGTCAGGTGTGAGGAAGTCCTCCTAGGAACAATTTTAGGGAAGAAAGGAGGGCTGCAGTGGTGCCCAGAGGCCCCGTCCTGGGTGGTGCTTCAGTTGATGACTTGGATGGGGCCTCTAGCATGGGTTGTTCATGCTGGCGGATGATGTGAAGCAGGAAGGGATAGAAACGTGTTGCAAAGGGGCCAGTGTGTGGAACAGTGCACTAAGCTGGCATCCACATAGGAGCAACAGTTTGAGTCCTAGCTGCTCTGCTTCTGATCCAGTTCCTGCCAATGTGGAAGATGGTTTAAATGCTTGGGCCCCTTCCACCCTTGTGGGAGACCTGGATGGAATTCTGGGTTCCTGGCTTTGGCCTGGCTCAGACCTGGCTGTTTTGGACATTTTGGGGAGTAAATCAGTGGATTTACTTTTCTCTCTGCCTTCCAAATAAGTAGATCTTTAAAAAAAATTTGGAAGATAGAGTTAGGATCTGACAATCTCTTGACATCTTGGAGTTGTGTTTAAACCGAACAGGAAGACTCTAACAGTCTAGAAAAACATCCTTTAGGAGCTCCCAGTGGAAGATGATGCTTAGCAGCAGTGTATGGATCAAGGTTGAGATGCTTTTGCAAGGGTGAAGTCTCATGCTGGGGTGACACTATCTGGAACAGGAAGACAGGAGGCCTGAAGGAGCAGGTCTCTTCTTTCTCCTCCAGCCTCCCAGTCTCCCTCTGGGGCCCCTACTGGCACAGTTGGACATGGAGCCATCTGGCCAAGGAGAAATGTGGTTTGTAGGATCCCAGATGTAGCATGGAGAAGTAGAGCATAGAAGGGTTGCTTTGAAATTGGCCAATAATCAGCTTAGTGACACAGTAGGAAGCATCCAAAATACAATGTAGTCGTAAGCTGCATGATTTCAAGTATAGAGCCTAGTTTGAGGGAGGTGATAGTTACTGTTTACCTTGAACTGGCCAGATACATTGTGTTCAGGAGTGTGTATTGTAATTTAAACAGGATTGAGGGTCCCTGGAGCCCACCCTGAGAAAGTAGCTTAACCTTGGGAGGAGATCCAGAACCCTAATGTTAGAGACACATGATCAGAGGAACTGGAGCAGGCAGAAGTGAGTGCCGGTCTTGTAAGACTGAGCTGGCAGATGACAGATGACTTCAGGATGGTTCCAGGTGGGTAATAATAGAGGGTGGCTCCAGGAAGGCAGGTTACAGCCTGGGATAAGGAAGACTTCATTTTCCTTAGACAAGAAAAAAAAAAAACAAAAACATTTCTTTCTCCTGACTGTAGAGGTGATACCTGCTTACTGTAGAGAAGTTGGAACATAGGGATTGCCAAGGTGTAAGCTGGGGTGCAGGGAGAGGGATGCCAGCTCTCAGAGTACCAGGTAAAATGAGACGCATTCCATCGGCGGGGGCACTTGGAACGTTTGCTGGGAGTTCTGTGCCCTCCCTGGTGGTTTATGTTCCCCACACCCTCCTGACTCCTAGACCCCTGCCCATGGTACTCCAAGACAGCTTGGCCTGGCATTGGTTCCTCCCTTGAGCCAGGCCTTCAAGGTTGTAGCTTCCAGCCCTTGTGATTATCTGGTTGTTTTTCGAAAGTAAGTTTCTTTCTGAAGAGGAATTTTGGCACCAATTCTTAAGATAATTACACTTTTTTCTACCTGTTGCATATCAAAAAGTTTAAAGAAGCCAATAAAAATTATTTGTAATTATACCACATAAAGATGGACCAGTTAACATTTTGGCCTTTCTTTTCCACATAAATGTATTCATTTTTAATTTGGATCCTAGTGAATATATAGTTTTGTTTCTTGCTTTTCTTTTACTATTCGGCACATAAAGAATTTCCAAAGTACACTATATGTTTTAAAAATATATATCTTTTTGCAATAGTGGCATAATATTCAGTTCTTTGTACAGTAATATGTGGGATATTTTGCTTATAACTGCTTTAAAAATTATTTATTTTTGTTTACTTGAGAGGCAGATCCTCTCTGCTATTCTCTGGTTTGCTCCCCAAATGTCCACAACAGCCAGTGCTGGGCCAAGGCCAAAGCCAGGAGGACAGAACTCTCTCTGGATCTCTAATACTGGTGGCAGGGACCCAAATACTTGAGCTGTCACCTGATGCCTCCAGGGTTCCCATTACTAGAAAGCTGGATCAGAAGTGGAGCTGGGCCTTGAACCCAGTTATTCTAATATGGGATGTAGGTGTTCCAAATGATGGATTTTTTTAAAAAAAATTATTTATTTGAAAGGCAGAGTTAAAGAGACAGAGAAGGAGAGACAGAGAGAGACCTTTCATCCACTGGTTCATATCCCCAGATGGCCACAGTGGCCAGAGCTGAGCTTATCTGAAGCCAGGAGCCAGGAGTTTCTTCCTGGTCTCTCACGTGGGTGCAAAGGTCCAAGTACTTGGGTTATCTTCTGCTGCTTTCCCAGGTGCATCAGTAGGAAGCTGGATCAGAAGAGGAGCAGCTGGGACTCAAACTAGTGCCCATATGGGATGCTGGCACTCCATATGGCAGCTTTACCTGCTATGCCACAGCATTGGCCCTCCAAATAGCAGCTTAATTGCTTGTGCCACATCACCCTCCCCTATAACTGATATTTTTGTTTTTACTTCTTGGTTTCATGTCCAGTTTTTTTGTTAGTATCTTTGTATATAAGTATCTCTGTGTATATATGTGTGTATATATATATATATATTTTAAAGTATTAATGCCTTTATTGTTTTCCTGCAGAAACCTTTTATTTGAAGTACACAAACTTCATGCATTTCATAAGTACAACTTTAGGGACAGCAGTTCTTCCCACTGTACCTACCCTCCTACCCCAACTCTCACCCTTCTTCCTCCTCCTTCTCCTATTCTCATTTTAATTTTTTACAAAATCTATTTTCAATTACCTTTATACACAGAAGATTAACTCTATACTAAGGAAAGATGTCAACAACAAGCATAAAAAACTGCTTCTGAACAGCTTTTTGATTTCTCTTTTGATTTCTTCTATGACCCACTGTTCATTCAGGTGCATGTTGTTCAGTCTTCATGTGTTTGCATATGTTCTAGCGACTCTCGAGTTCTTAATCTCCAGTTTCATTCCACTGTGGTCAGAGAAGATGCATGGTATGATTTTGAATCCTTTAAATTTGCTAAGACTTGCTTTTTGGGCTGGCCTGTGGTCTATCCTAGAGAAAGTTCCATGCACTGGTGAGAAGAATGTGTATTCTGCAACTATACAATGAAAAGTTCTGTAGATATCCATTAGGTCCACTTGGTCTATAATGTTAATTCTTGTTTCCTTGCTGATTTTCTGTCTGGTTGATCTGTCCATTGCTGAAAGTGGGGTTAAAGTCCCCCATTACTATTGTATGTGATTCTATGTCTCCATTTAGATATATCAATATTTCTTTTTAAATAGGCAGGTGCTCTGTAATTAGATTCATATACGTTTATTCTAGTCACATCTTCCTGTTGAATTGATCCCTTAATCATTACATAGTGCCTTTCTTTGTCTTTAATGGTTTTTGTGTTAGTCTATTTTGTATGATATTAAGATGGCTATACCAGCTCTTTTTTGGTTTCTGTTAGCATGGAATATCTTTTTCTATCCTTTTGCTTTCAGTCTGTGTGTATCTTTGTTAGTGAGATGTGTTTCTTGTAGGCCGCAAATAGATTTTTTTCTTTTCCATTGGCCAGTCTGTATCTTTTAACTGGAGAGTTGAGGCCATTTACATTCAGGGTGACTATTGATAAGTAAGGGCTGGGCCCTGTCATTTTTCCATAAATATTCCTATTGTTTACTTTGGATTTCCTTCTTCACCTTCTTTCATAGTGATGAGCATGTTTCTGAGTTTCTGTGTATAGCACATCCTTAAGCATCTTTTGCAAGGCTGATGTGGTGACAAATTCTTTCAATTTCTGTTTGTAATGGAAGATCTTTATTGCAACTTCATTCATAAATGAGAGCTTTGCAGGGTACAGTATTCTGGGTTGACAATTTTTTTCTCTCATTAAGATTTAGAATATATTCTCTTCTAGCCTGTAGGGTTTCTGATGAGAAGTCAGCTGTGAGTCTAATTGGAGATCCTCTGAAAATAGTCTGGTGTTTCTCTTGTACACATTTTAGAATCTTTTCATTATGTTTTACTGTAGAGAGTTTGAATAAAATGAGTTGTGGTAACTTTTCTGATCATGTCTATTAGCAGTTTTATGTGCTTCCTGTACTTGGATGTCCCTTTCTTTCTCCAAATTAGAGAAGTTTTCTGTAATCACCTAAAAAGGACTTTTTTTAAAAAAAGATTTATTTATTTATGTGAAAGTCAGAGTTACACAGAGAAGGAGAGGCAGAGAGAGAGAGAGAGAGAGAGAGAGGTCTTCCATCCGCTGGTTTATTCCCCTGTTGGCCGCAACAACCAGAGCTCTGCCGATCTGAAGTCAGGAGCCAGGAGCTTCTTTTGGGTCTCTCATGTGGGTGCAGGTGCCCAAGGACTTGGGCCATCCTCCATTGCCTTCCCAGGCCATAGCAGAGAGCTGGATTGGAAGTGGAGCAATCAGGAGTTGAACCAACACCCATAAGGGATGCTGGTACTGCAGGCAGCGGCTTTACCCACTATGCCACAGTGCTGGCCCCTAAAAAGGCCTTCTTTTTTTTTTTTTTTTTTTTTTTTTTTTAACTTTTATTTAATGAATATACGTTTCCAAAGTACGAATAATGGATTACTATGGCTTCCCCCCCATACCGTCCCTCCCACCCACAACCCTCCCCTTTCCCACTCCCTCTCCCCTTCCATTCACATCAAGATTCATTTTCGATTATCTTAATATACAGAAGATCAGCTTAGTATACATTAAGTAAGGATTTCAACAGTTTGCTCCCACACAGAAACATAAAGTGAAAAATAATAGATGATTTTTTTTAATGATGATGAAATCAGATCAGACCTATTGTCATGTTTAATCCCAGTGAGAGTCCAGTTGGGAGTTGATAGTTTCTATTCTTTTCTTTTTTTTTTTTTTTTTTTTTTTTTTTTTTACAGAGGATCAGTTTAGTATAAAAAGGCCTTCTAATCCAGTATCTCTTTCCATCCCTTCAGAAACTCCTAAGACCCATATGTTGGGTCATTTTATAGTATCCCATAGGTCTCCAACATTGTTTTTTAGTTTTCTAATTTCTTCTTCTTTTTTTTTTTTTTTGGTGTTACTATAAAATTTCCAGAGATTTGTCTTCTAACCCAGATATTCTTTCTACTATCTCGCCAATTCTGTTGTTAAGGCTTTTTCACTGCATTTTTATTTGTTCTATTGTATTCTTCATTTCCAATATTTCTTTTTGATTTCTCTCTCTCTCTCTCTCTTTTTTTTTTTTTTTTTTTTTGGACAGGCAGAGTTACACAGTGAGACAAAGAGAAAGGTCTTCCTTCTGTTGGTTTACTCCCCAAATGGCCACTATGCCAATCCTAAGCCAGGAGCCAGGTGCTTCCTCCTGGTCTCCCATGCGAGTGCAGGGCCCAAGCACTTGGGCCATCCTCCACTGCCTTCCCGGGCCACAGCAGAGAGTTGGACTGGAAGAGGAGCAACAGGGACAGAATCTGGCGCCCCAGCTGGGACTAGAACCCGGGGTACCGGTGCTGCAAGCAGAGGATTAGCCAAGTGAGCCGTTGTGCCAGCCCGTAATTTGCATTTGTTGATACATCTTGTAAGACTCTCTTAATCCTCACCACCTCAAACTCCTTTTGAAACCACATTCTGCGTGTTGAAGAATCAAATAGAATATAAAGAATCCTGGGGCCGGCGTTGTAGTGCAGTGAGTTAAGCCTCAGCCTGCGATAAAGGCATCCCATATCAGAACACCAGTTCAAGTCCTGACTGCTCCACTTCAGATCCAGCTCCTGCTAATGTGCCTAAAACAGTGGAAGAAGGCCCACTCATGTGGGAGATCTGGGTGGATTTCCTGGCTCTTGGTTTCCAGAGCTCAGTGTCCTGGCAATCTGGGGAATGAATCAACAGTTTGGAGGTCTCCTTCTCTCTGTCTCTCCCTCTCTGTCACTCTTCAAATAAATCATTTTTTAAGAATTGTACAGTTTCAGTATGTGTTAGAAAGCCAGTTTCCAGCATGATTGTAACAGTTTTGTACCTCTGCCAGCAGCAATGTGAAAGAGTGCATATCTCGTCATTTTCAGTGTTGAATACCATTATAATTTTTAAAAATCAATTTGGTAGGTGAGCGGTGGTGTTTTATTACTGGTTTAACTTGCCTTACTATGATTTTAAGTATGATTGAACATTTTTTCCATATGTATATTAGCTGTTTGTATTTCTCCTTATGTGAATTACCTCCTTTGACCTTTGCCCCTTTTAAGAAGTGGTATTGATTATCATGCTTGAGTCTATAACAGAGAAATTTAAAATTTTTATGTAGTCACATTCATTATCTTTTCCTTTGTGAATTCCTCCCATGTTTTTATGGTTAGAAAATCCTTCCCGTATCCTCAAATAGCATTCACCAACATTTTGTTCTGATTTTCTTGTTTTTAAATCTGTGTGGGATTGCATATGGTCAGAAGATGAATCTAGTACCATAGATGGAATGATTCTTTATTTCTTTACTAGCTTGTGATATGTCTTTATCATGCTTTTATTATGCAAGGGGTCTTCAAAAATTCATGGAAAATGCATATTATGAAATAACTATGGGTGAATTTCAAACTTTCTTTGCACCAAAACAAGCTTCTCTTTTAATTCTATTTTCCGTAAGTTCTTTGAAGTACCCTCATATATGTGCATGTATGTGAATACGACACCCACATACATGTTGGTCTTTTCAAGAAAAATTCATACCATCAGTGGTTTCCTTGGGGGCCTCCCTGAGTGGTAGTGAGTGCCCCATTGTGGGAAGTGTGCAAACAGGGACTGGTCAGGCACCTGATCAGACTGGGAATTCTGTCCTGGCATTCTGAGACTTACTGATTTCTCTGCCCAGGAAGGCCTCTGAGGCTCTAGTCCTCGTCCTTGTCCTGCTTGCCCTGCCTCCAGGATGGACATCCAGACAGCTGTGCCTCTAGTGCTGAAGGCTGGCTGACTGCTCACACTGGGGACCCTCACGGTCACTGATATTTGGGCTTTGCTCTGGGCAGAAGTGCGGTTTGTCAGCTCTCCCTAGATTTTCTTTGTCCCTATAACATTTCCCCCAACTTATAATTATGATGAATTGTGTTTTCTGCCTCCCCTCTGGACCCTACACCCCAAGGAGAGGCCTTGAATTCTCGTGTTGGGCACCTGGTGGGGATCTTGAAATGGCAGGGAGGAACGGACAAGTGGTCCATGGAAGTGGTGCATTAGGGCTCCAGTGACCGCAGCATCATCTGAGCACAGTCCGGGGACTGTCTTGGGACCAGAACAAATGCTCTTTTGGGAACAAAGGGACGGAGTATCTGAAATTAAGGGCCATCCCAGAAAATCCAGATCAGCTGGTGGGCACAGAGCCGGCTGAGTCTCCGGAGGCTCAGGTCCGTGTGGAGCCATTGAAAGTCACCCTTTTTGACTCTGAGCTGACACCTGACCTCTGGAGCTGATTATTCCTCCTCTCCTTGAGCATATTCCCGACAAAATGGGGTCGGGAGACATTTGCATCCAAACCACCACGCTCTTTAAATGCTGGTGCCTGAAGGCCCGATGAGTTTATTAGATTATCATTGCGGAAGTTAATAAAGAATTAATTTCTCTTCATGTGACATCCAAAGGCAGTTATTTCAGGAGCCTGTCCATTTACACAAAGCCAAGTATTTGTCAAGTGTCAGAGGCAATCCCCAGGTCCCAGCCCCCCCCTCAATAATTCTGGATTAGGGACAGCCTGAAATGACATTACACAAATTTTCTTTCAAGATGCATTGAGCTCTGGGGACCACTCAGGAATTTCAGGTTCCTGAAGGTTATACTGTCAGCAAAAGAGCTGGGGTGGGGGGTGGCTGGAGCCACTGCAGCTTTCCAGCTGGGCCAGCTTTGGGAGGGGGAGGGGTGGGAAGGTCTGGGAGGGAGGGGGGAGGAGGCCACGCACTGCCATTAGTCTGTAGGGGCCCATTTGCCTCCTGAAAACAACTTACTGCCATTTGTCGTGCAAACCTCACATCCAGCTTGATGGTTTTTTCTTGTTCTTTGCTTAGGCCCAGGGAGGGGCCATGGCCTGACCGGGACTACAGGACTGGCCCATGTCACCTTGCGGCAATATATTAGGGAAGGTCAAGGCACCATCAATTCCTGTCTTGGAGTTAAGTGCTGGGAAGTGGAGCCAACCCAGGGGCAGACTCACTACTAGGCCTAAAAGCAACTTTGTTCAATAGTCAGACGGCCTTCAGAGCCATGGTGCAGATATCTCTGGGCTGGACTGGGCTGCAGGGAGGGAGGTCTGAGCCTGGTCCAAGCAGTGCTCCCTGAAGCAGCATCAGAAGTATTCAAAGAATGTTCAAGAGGGCATGGACATCCACACCCTCCTCTGGGACAGAGGCAATGGGAGATACTTGCATGTAGCTTTCCTCCAAGAGCTGGCTGCAGATCTGCAGGTTTACAACAGTGGTTCTCAACAAGGGGCAGACACTCCAAGGTCTGGAGATGTTTTTGGTTCCCAGAGATGCTGCTACACATCCTACCATGCATGGAGACATTAAAGACACACACAGCCCTGAACATCTACAGTGTGGAGGTTAGGAAAGGCAGCTCTGTGCTGGCACTTGGGCAAGATCTCTCAATGGGTCACTTCCTTTACTCCTCAATGGCGTTTCTCCAGCTCCGATATGCAGTGAGAAAACATCGACTGGAGGTGTACTCACCTGCCCGGGGGGGGTTACAGCTGCCTCTCACAGGGTCAGATTTGGGAATCAGGTCCCTTTGACTTGCACAGTAGAGAGAGAGAAGAATGGTGGGGGCAAAGGTAGTGCTTCCCTCCATGCATGCTGTGCCTGCCTGGCCGTCCTTCCCCGTCCCTGATCTTCCCTCTCCTCTCCTGATCATGCTGCTTCTCCTGACCCCCTCTTCCCTGTACTGCTGTGGTCCAAGATTCTGTACAATTTCCCTTCTATTTCTGCTCTCCCTCAGTAACCTCAACATGCCCCCTGTGGGACAGCTCTTGGACCAATGCTTTAGCTCAAACCTCTGGTGCCATGTTTTGCCCCGTCTTGTGGCCCTCCTGGCTCTCCCTAATAGCACATCCCAGCTCTGATCCTGCTGTTTCTCAAAAACCTTCAGCGTCACCCTGTGGCCTTCACCTGTCTAGTATTCAATGCCCTGCATAGTCAGGCCTTGCTCTGGCCCAGCCTAAACACTCATTGAGTTTCCTCCCTCTCTTGTCTCTGCTCAAGCGGTTCCCTCCACCCTGACCACCACCCCTCTCATTCCTCACCTTTATTCCGACACTCTCAGGAGTGGCGTTGGCCCATAGCAAGCCTATGGCTCAATCTGTGGTTTTGGTAGAAGTAAGAGGTTGATGAAATAATCCATTATTTTATTTCCCCTGCCCATGTTTATAGAACACAACTATGTTGCAGACATGGGGTGGATTTGGGGCACATGCAGGAGGATGAGAAAGTGGTCTTGATTCTGGGAAAGCTTACAGCCCTCGGGGGCTTCGGGCCCAGAACAACTACTTTTGCAACCTGTTATTTAGTCTCAGTTATTGGGGTGTTGAGGAGGAACTGGGGGAAGCTGTGAGATTCAAGTCAGTCCAGCTTTTCCAAGAAGATGATGTTGGGGCCCAAGACCTGCTGGCTGTTGTTTAAACGTGGTTTCCACCCTGGAGTCCTGGGGGCGGACTGAGCCGCCGCTTGAGCTTTGAGAGCCGGGAAGACCAAGGGAGGAGCTGTCTGCGGCAGAGGGCAGCAAGGCCAGTGTCGGTATAAATCAGGGAGACCTCTGCCAGGCCCCTGGGCTCTGCAGGTGCTTACCCTGAGCTGTGGTTCTTGGCCAGGTTGCTCAGAAGTCATTAATCGGGTGCTTCCAGGAAAGGCATCAGCTGGGTGAGGGCTCCCAGCAGTAAGAGGCCAAAGGCCAAGACAGGAAGGTGTGAAGATGGGGCTTGGCTCTCTTGAAGAGGAGCTCAGGGAAGCCGGGAAGGGTCACGCCATTGTTACAACAGCTCCAGTGTGATTTCTTCCATGCAGTGGAACCTGGTCTGCACTCTAGTAGCTGCTCACACGGCTGCTGCAAAGCCTGCACTGCAGGTTGTATTTGTGCATTTGCTCCTGTGATTGATGGGTACCTGTCCTGCCTGCCACCTGTGAACTCACAGGCAGGCACTAGCTTGTCACTATTCCCCAGCACCTTGCACAGGGCTCGGTGGGTGCTGGAAACACATTTGTTGAACGAATTGGGATCCCACAGACTAATCTCTCTCATGGCTCAAAGAAGGAGTGTTAGTAGCTGAGCCGTGTCCCCTACTCATTTCATACGTTGAAACCCTAAGCCCCAGTAACTCAGAATGTGACTGTGTTTGGAATCAGGGCTGTTACAGATATAATGAGTTAAAATGAGGTTATGTGTGTTCCTACGAGAAGGGGAAATTTGGACACAGCCACACATGACACACACACATACACCCCACTATAGGAAGATTGGAGTCATGCCCCCACAACTGAGGAACTGTCAGAAGCCAAGATAGAGGCCTGGAACATGTCCTTTTTCCCCTCCTTCAGAGGGAGCATGGGCCCTGTCACCTTGGTCTCAGACTGGCAGCCCCCAGGACTGTAAGAGAATAAGTAGTACTGTTTAAGCCCTGCACTATGTGGCAATGCCAGCAAACTGAAGTTGCGCCCCCGTGGCAACTCTGTGTGCAGGGCTTTGGCTTTGTCTGGCTCCAGGTGGCTTAAGGGTTGATGGAGGCTGAGACACAGCCTCAGGGAAGCTCAGAGATCTCATGCCTTTGGCCAAACATCTGCCAGGCCTCATGGCCCAGGCAGAGCAGAGGAGGGCAGGGCAGAGCTATGAGGCTAAGGGAGGCTCCCATTCCCAAAGTCTGGATTTGCAAATCAAAGGGTCTATTCCAGGCAAGTCTGTGACCCACAGGGGGTCTGAGTGACAGCATCCTTCTCTCAGCCTCTGCAGGTTTTGCTTGAGGGCTCTTGGGGATTGGTTTGGGGTGGTAGCAGGAAGGGAAGCTCTGTGGGCAGACAGCAGCCAGGTGCCTCGGAAAGGGGCCGTTCTGGTCCTTCTGTCCCTGCATGGTGGCTGTGGGCCCCCACAGACTGACATCCTGGACCAGGTTAACCTTTAACCAGCTGACTCTGGTGCTCAGCTGCTGGGTTTAGGGCTCCCGCTGCCTGCTAGCAAGACTGCTTTTCTATTCTTGTCTCCGGCAAACCAGAGTGCCTGATGAATTGCCCACACACCCCCACCTTGAGCCCTGCCACCATGTTGAGTGCTGGTGTCCCCAGCAAAGATGAATGGGCCCCACTAATGAGCCGGAGGTGGTGGCGCTGTGACCCCTGACCCCACATACTCAGAGCCAGCGGCCTGGGGAATGGCTGCCCCTAGCCTGCTTAATGTGTCGGGCTGGCCTCTGAAGGAAAAACACATTTATTGCTACTTAGAGAAAATTGATCTAATTGGGATGGAAGCATTCTGCTGATGGAACATGGAATTTTTATTAGGAGGGTGAATCAAGTTCAGCCAAGGTATCCCTGAGGGGAAGAGGCATGACTGTATTTCTAGGGATTTTACCAAAAACCCCTTTCCAGTGGTCACCCACTAGCTGGACTTGAGTTCCGGCTGGGCTGCAGAGAGAGCCCCTCCATCCTGAAGGCATTTGGTGGCTCCTCTCAGGTCCGAGTCCTTGACTGTAAAAGGGAAAGTCACAATTCCAGCACTTCTGCAGGCTTCTTGTGAAAGGGAAATGAGGTTTTGCATGCATCAGGGCTGTGGCACTGCCCTTAGCAGGAGGCTTGGTCCAGCAGGATTTGCACCAGCCAAGACTACACGTGGTTTCAGTCCTGTTGGCCAAATACCCTGCAATTCAGTAACAAACCCAAGCCAAATCCTTGCTGACTGCCATCGCAGAGACTCATTGGAAAGCTATTTTTAGACACAACTCTGGGCCCTGAAGCATGGGACCACACCCCCTTGATAGCAGCCCCTCTGGCTGCTACTTTTTCATCTCTTACTGTGGCCGGTTTGTGGAAGATTTCCTACTTGCTCTTAACACCCTTTGGCCCCATCTCCAGGCTATCATGGTCACTGAGCCCTCCTCCCTGGTTTTCCATCTGTTCTGCCTTGGTCAAGGCTCCACAACCATTCTCCAAACCAGTTCATCTTCCATTCTGATTCATCCTGCACACTGGCACCTTCTCTGCAAGCAGATCTTTTCTAAAACACAATTTGGGTCAAGACACTCCCCAGCTCAAAACCCTTTCATGGTTCACCATTTCCTCCAGAGTTAAGTCCTTAGCCTGCACACTGGGCTCATCAGCAGGTCACCATATAACTTACCATCATCTAACCTGAGACAATCTTATGCAGGACAAATTGTAAATTGCATGGGATGCCTGGACATAAAAAGGCATAAACCAGGACTGTGCTAGGCAAGCTGGGATTGGTGGTCATCCAATCCATCATAGTCTGGCCTCTGTTCCATTTCTGGCCACTTATTGTGCTTCCTGTGTGTCTGGCAAAGCTTCCGAATGCTGGCTCACTTCACTCACCTATGTCTTAGCACATGCTGGAATGAATGCCCTCTCCCTCCATTTTGACTTAAATTAGTAGTGATTTCTACAGTTTTCCCCTAACTCCCATTGACAGTGAGGGTTGTTTCCTTGGTTTCTCATGAAGTTGCAGTCAAGGTGTTGGCTGGGGCTGGAGAGTCCCATTTCAAGATGGGCACTCACATGGGGACAGGATGATGCTGGCTTGCAGGGGGGAGGCCTCAGTAGCTCTCCAGGCAGCTCCTTCACTGCACTGCTTGAGTGTCCTCCTGGCCTGGCCGCTCCCCTGAGAATGAGTGGTCCCCAGAGAGCAGGGAGGATGCTGTGATGCCTCTTATGTCTTGCACATAAGGTGCTTCTTGGTGCTTCTCGTATCTCCCCTGGCCTTGACCTGATCCTCCTTCCTGGAAGTCACACCTCCCATACAACCATTTCTGCTGCATTCTGTTCGTCCTACAATAGTCGCTAATTCCAACCCATTTTCAAGGGGGAGGGACATTGGGTTCCACCTTTTACAGGGAGGAGCATCATGGCGTTTGTGAACATACTTTAAAATCACCACACCTTGCTTAATCAGAATTCCTCAGAGGACGGTCTTCAGGATACCTGTATAGGAACCACCTGGGATACATAAAAAATACAGGTTCCCAAATGAGACAAGTGAGGAAATAGCAACCATGAGCAATCCATGTATATTGTTATGTCCTGTCTGGAGGGCTGGGGAGGCTCTCAGAGCCCGAAGGGTATCATGGATCGGGGAGGATGTGGAGAAGACGGTGCTGACAAAGGACTCCACTGACACTGGAGCTCTGGGCCACACTGTCACCCCAGTTTCTCAGCAGTGGGCTCTTCCTGCTGCTCCCCCGAGAGTGCTGACCTGACCACCCAGCTGCTGGAGCTGGGGGTGGGGGAGGAAGAGGAAATGACTAACTTTGAGAAACAAACCTGACTTCCTTTCGTATCTCAGTGGTTTTCTCACGTGTTTTAGGGGTGCCCTTTGGGGACTCTATAATCTGGAGGAGACTCACTATTCACTATCAAGAGCCGGGGCCAGCTGAGCCTTCTGGTGTGTTGCTGTATGGGAGGGCCTGAGGCCAGACTCTGGTCAGCTCAGGGTGCAAATCTCAGGCACTGGAGGAGCTCTTGCTAGGGAAGCTGGGTCCCCAAGAAGCTTGGGTCTACTTTCTCAGGCATCCTCTCCTATTCTGTGAGGCTGGTTCTGAATACAGGGGTGTGGAGAACTGACTCCATTTGTTCTGCAGTTGGCCACTTTTCTTGGATAGGACCTCTTTACTCTCAATTACTGACCTCACATCACAGAGGAGAGTGAATACCTATCTCTGACTCCCGGATATGAGCCATTCCTCCCATTTCCCCTCCCTCCCTCCTGGCAACAGGTATTTGATCTCCTCTCCTGCTACTCTCTCTTTTCCCTCTCTCTGTTGCACCTGCACTGATCTCCTTCCTAAATTCCTATAGCCTTAGGGCATTGGCAGTGGTTGCATCTTTGCCTGGAATGTTCATCTCCCTAGAATCCCACCTGATCAGCTCTCTTACCTCCTTCAAACTTGGCTTAAACGCACCTGTCAAGGGAATCTTCTCGACTGCCTTCCTTAATTTTACAGATTGCCCCTTCCAACCCCATGCCCAGTCTCCCTTACCCTTGCCCTACTTTCCCTTTGCCTTCATAGGACCTCCTCATCTTCTGATAGCCTGTTTACTTATGATGTTCAGGCTCCCAGTCTAGTGGGTGGGGTGGGTAATAAACATAATGTGTAGATAAAAGTAATTATAGATGTTGTTACTGGTGTGAAGGAGGAAGACAAGAAGATGTGTGAAGGAGAACATGAGGGAGATATGCCTTAGCCAGGTTGTGTTGGTTTCCTAAGGCTGTTGTAACAAAGTACCACAGTCTGTGTCACTTAGACTAAGAAATGAAGAGTCTGAAATCAAGTTGCTTCCTCCGCAGGCTCTGGGGATGAATCCTTCCTTGCCTCCTCCAGCTTCCTACCCTTGAGACACCATCACTCCCACCGCCACCCACCCTTCCTCATGGCCTTTTCCTCTGTGTCCAGATTTCCCTCTTATCATGACATCAGCCACTGAATGAGGGCCCACTCTAATCCCACTTGACCTTATCTTGATTCCATCTGCAAAGATCCTATCTCCAAATAAGGCCACATTCACTGGTATGAGGGGGAGGACGTAATTCTCCCCAACCAGTGGTCAGGGAAGCACTCTCCCAAGAGATGACAATGAAGCTGCTATTGAACTTGAGAAGAGCCAGGCACAGGAAATGGGGTTAAGGACAGATGAAGAGCTATCCCGGAGGAGTCCCTGCAAGAGCCAAGCCCTGTGGCTGGAAGAGTGGGGCTGTGCACCCATCCTATTGGCAACTTCTGTAGGTTCTGACCTCAAATCCAGGAGGATGTTCTGACCAGGACAGGGGAAGGAAGTGATAGGGTCTGTAAAGACCCTTAACCTGGCATAAGTAGTGGTGGGAGCCATGAAGCACCATGGCTCCAAAATTCAACTCTGACTGTCCCTCCCCTGCCTACTACTCTTCCATGGCTCCCCATTGTCCCAGGACAAAATCCAAGACTGGCTGCTCCTGTCCCTCCCCAGCTGGCAGAGTGGGGAAGAGGATATGTGAGCAGCCTTGGGAAAAATCACGTCTTTGGGACTCTGTTTCCTTATCTATAAAATGGAAGGGAACTGTGGCATTGCACAAAGTGGCTGTGAGGGTTAAAGGAGACGGAGGAGGAAAATGCTGAAGGTGGCATTTAGTGGGCTGTCAATCAGGCTGACTTTCTAGTCTCTCCCGATCACTAGGTTTTCCCTTTTTCCCCAAGTCCTGAGACCCCTTCTGCCACCCTAGCCTGAATGGGCACTGTGGCCCAGAGCAGAAGTCCTGACATCCAGGAACATACCTCTCTGGTCATTGTTCTGGGACGGCAATCCACTACCCTTATGTCTTGATGTTTGTAAAATGCCTTTGCTGCCACCGAGGTCACACGTCACGCTGTTACGACTGCCAGCACCCATGTGCCACACAAATAGCTAATAGTCACCAGAAAAAGAAACAGAGGAAGAAGGAAAGCTAGAAAGTGGGCCTGAACATGGTTGAGAAGATCCCTTTCCGTGGCGGTCAATATACACATTCACTGAGAAGCTCCATGTTACCATTAAGCAGTGAGCTGAGGGAGGGTGGCCTCTCTTGCATTGGTTTGCCGTTCTGGAGGCAGTGATAGTGGGAGCTGATTATATTGCATTGTGACTCATCCCCCCCCCCCCCCAACCAGCCTGGGTGCTCTTGGGTCCAGGAACCAGATTGGAGCCCTCTCTGTGTCCCAGCCCTTAGCATAGGCTCGATTCTGTGTGAGTAGGTGCTCCACACAAGAGTAAATGCCTAGGCCGGCGCCGCGGCTCACTAGGCTAATCCTCCGCCTAGCGGCGCCGGCACACCGGGTTCTAGTCCCAGTTGGGGCGCCGGATTCTGTCCCGGTTGCCCCTCTTCCAGGCCAGCTCTCTGCTGTGGCCAGGGAGTGCAGTGGAGGATGGCCCAAGTGCTTGGGCCCTGCACCCCATGGGAGACCAGGAAAAGCACCTGGCTCCTGGCTCCTGCCATCGGATCAGTGCGGTGCGCCGGCCGCAGCGTGCCGGCCGCGGCAGCCATTGGAGGGTGAACGAACGGCAAAGGAAGACCTTTCTCTCTCTCTCTCACTGTCCACTCTGCCTGTCAAAAAAAAAAAAAAAAAAAGAGTAAATGCCTGAGACTTTCCTTTCTGAGACTTTCCTTTCTATGTTCTCAAGAAGTCCCACACTTGACCAAGACTGAGACATTGCGTTGGTTTAGATACCTGCAGAAGCAGCCCCTCAGACACCAATTGGAGTGCAGAGTTTATTTGGGAGCTGACCTTGGGGTGCACTTGTAGGAGCGGGGATGTGGGAGCTGATAGGAAAAGGAAGGTGTTGCTCATGAGCAGGTTGCAAAGCTGGGCAGCTGGAGCACAGTCCTGTGGGATACCTCCTGGATTCAGTGTGGCACTCCCACCGCTGAGATACTCTCTGGAGGGACAGGGAAGCAGAGGCTATCATCCAGCAACTCCTTGTCCATCACAGCCTGGTGACTGCTCCAGGGGCATTTCCTCCCAGGTGCTCCCAGCTCACTGCTGCCTGAGCAGGCTCTGCAAAGAGCTGCAGAGGTGCAGATGGGTGGAGGAATCAGAAGGTGTGCAGAAGAGATCTGAGCAGGGTGCTAGGAGGCTTCTGGGCTCCTCTGGTCAGTGGCTCCCAACCGTCTAGGTGAGGTGGGTGGCGACAGTCCTCAGGCTCCCAGCCGAGGGCAGCTGATGGAGGAGACCTCCCCAGGGATTGCTTAGTTCTCAGCTCCAAGTCCCTGGCATGAGTCCTCATCACATCATCAGTCTAGGCCAGGTCTGGGTTCCCGCCCTGGAGACAGGGGCTGTAGGATGACAGAGGGAGGCACGCGAGTGTCAGGCTGGCGGACTTTGGCTTTCCCCCAGACCAGAGCTGACTTGAGTGCCAAAGTAGGGATGAAAAACGAGCAGCCTCGTGTGCATTAAATATTTAATATTTGCTCCCTGGGAGGTGTCAGGGAAAGGACCCTGTAATAAATACTGCACGGGACAATTCCATCTCTGAGCTCGTCAGTTAATGGCCTCGTTTGCTCTGACAGAAGCATTACAGATGCTAGGTCTGGGCACATTTTAGGAGTGTGCCTCTCCTGAGCCTCAGACAGAGGAGGGCAAGGGACGTGCTGGAGAGGAGGGTCCTCCAGTTTGCCAGTTTTCACTCAGCTGCTTACAGAATCATAGTTGTGCAGAGGAGAGATTCCTCTAACTGCTCAATACCTGGTACCTGCCAGCCCTGTTGTGGGTATTCCATGGATATCGATATATTGCCAGGGCTATTACTATGTTACAATTATCCTTTCCATTTTAGGGGTAGGGAAACTGAGACTCTGCTGAGGCACTCATCCAGGGTCACGTTGTAAGTCAATGGAGAAGGCAGAACTTGAAGA
The DNA here is from genome assembly GCF_051225735.1 of Oryctolagus cuniculus. Classification (NCBI taxonomy): domain Eukaryota; kingdom Metazoa; phylum Chordata; class Mammalia; order Lagomorpha; family Leporidae; genus Oryctolagus; species Oryctolagus cuniculus. The sequence goes on from NC_142877.1 coordinate 18,110,318, forward strand.
CAGGCAGGCTGGCTCCAGAGTCTGGGTTCTCAGCCACCATGCCATGCAGCTGGGGCCATGGAGCTCTGCCTAGGGATCACAGCTCTGTTATTTGCCAGCTTTGTGACAGGGCAGTGTGGCTCAGCTTCTCTGAGCTTCAATTGCTATGCATACAAAATTGGGACTGTGCTAGCCCTGTCTCATAGACATTGTGAAAACTATGTGAGGCACCACATGTAAAACTTTAAGCACCACATTGATAGGTGAGCTCTCGTCATTACTTGAACCCCATTTGTTGGCTGTATGACCTCGTGGCAAGCTGCTTGACCTCTGTATCAGTTTCTCCATTTGTGAATGGAGTTCAGAGCCCTATCCCCCAGGGATACTACACCCTTGACGCCCACAAAGGCAGGGACACTCTGGACAGCGATGTTCCAAAGGTCCTTCCAAAGGCTGCAGGCTCTGAGGGGCCGGCCCATGTCCCAGTGCCCCTCTCACCATCCTATATTACACCTCTGAAGCTGGAGCTGGAGCTGGTGCTGGGGCCAGGGAGGGAGGGGGAGGGCGGGTAGGGGGTGGGAAGAGTGCACGGTCAGCAGCAGCTTTATGGATGGCCGTGTGAATGTGAGGCGAAAGCAGCCGCCACGCTTCTCCCCAGCAGCCCTGTGCTCTGCCTGTCTGGGAGCAGCCAAGATATGCTCAACTAATTTATATTAATTCAAGACCATTAATGGTGAGCTATCATTTCTCTTTTTTCTCTTCTCTCTTACAACCAAAGGACAATGCTCAGATACAGAAGCAGGGTTTTGCCAGCCCCCAATTTCTGGAATAATAAGCTCAGGATTGGGTTCCAAATAAGCCAGCTCCAGTTCCCACCTCCCGCCCCGTCCCTCATCTCCAGCCCCACAAACAAATCTCCAAGGCTCTTCTCTAAGTTCCTAAACATTTTCTGAATGAAGCAGAGAGCCCTGCAGCTGTTGTCAAAAGTCCGGTGCTGGTGTGAGGGTGTAAGACCTTCCAGCTACTCAGGGGCAGCTACTACAACCACACAGTGCAGTCTTCAAACAACATCTTGCCTTTTTCCTGATTTGGCCTGAAATTTTTATAGAATGCTTCCTGTTGTCCTGCTCTGCACACTGTCTCCCCACTACTTTCATTCCTGACCCAAATGGAATCTCACAGTGGTCCCATGAAGCAGAGATGGGGCTGATGGAGTCATTCTCATTTTGCAGAGGAAAGAAGTGAGGCCTAGAGAAAGTCCCATCTGAGCTCAGAACCCAGGACTCCTGAATCTGGGTCTCCCATCCCTGGAGGCTGCCAGGGGAGATTTCCCACTAATTATCTACAAGGAATTATGCAGTTCCCACAGGACAGGAATGCCTGCCCCCAGGGCTGGGAATGATGGGAAACCTGCTTTGCAGGTGCAGTGGGTATAAACATACACTGTCAGCCAAGTGCGGCCCTCAGAGAACTCACCGGGTGTTCGGGTGCACAGAGGCCTGTGGGGAAAGCCCTGTGGGCAGGGGCCTTGAGTCAAGAGGCTCCAGCCTGGCCCCATGGGCATGCCCTTTCCCTTCAGGCCTCAGTCTTCTCATCTGGACACTGGGAACTGTCTGGGAGACTTCCGTGAGCATCAGCCAGGAGACAGCTGAGTGGAACCTCTAGGAAAGGAAGGCCCTGCAAGTTCTGTGTCCCAGGCTTGGGACTGTCAGAGCCCAGGCCCAGCTGGCTGGAGCGTGTCCAGGGAAGGCTGGGGAAGGTGCAGCCCTCATGGCTCCAGGGAACAGTGGCAGCTTAATTCCAGCTTTTGCCTTTTACTCCTGGTTGACAACATTGAACTTGGAGGTGCCAGAAACACATACACACACACACACACAAGCCCACACAAATGACTTCTCTCCACATTAACATATTTCCTTTTGAAACCCTGTGAGGCTTTTCTCCAAAGTAATGGATTCCCCCCACCCCCATCCCCTTGTCTGGGCCAAATGTATTCAAATCTGGCTGCAATGGAGTTAGAAGATTCCTATCGGCCCAGCAGGGCTTCCCTCCTGTTTCCTTGCAAATCAGCATCCTTTTTATTCTCCCTTCAGATCTCTGTGTAAAAGGGGAGCTTTCTTTGCAAAAGTTTCACTGGGACAGACGGACAGGCACGATGGTGCTGGGGCCTTTGATAGCCAAGAACACAAGACCCGACTTCAGGGGGCTCAGAAACTTCATCAGCAGAGGAGGGGGACTAAGAGAACAGGATCCTGCTGCAACTGCCCTTTGAAACCCCCCCAAATGATGTTTGATGCGCCGGCGCCTTTCAGCCTAAGCCATACCTTTGGCATCAAAAGTACCTTTTGAAAAAAAAAATTAGCTATTTTTTAAGGCACAGAAGGAGTAAATTTAATATTAAGTCCTAATGGCAGAAGTCTTTGAAAAGGCATTTCTGGTCTTGGCATCATTTAATACCCCCCTGATCTAGCAGCGCAAGTTCTACTCCCTCCCCTCCTTTAATTCTTAATCCTCTTTCTGGATCCTGGGCCTCTGTGATGCAGGTCAGGGCCTGGTGTCCCCATAGAGAAGCAATGACTTCTAGCAAAGGGAGCAAGGGTTTCATTATTTGGCCATCTGAATCCCTCCAGCACCAACCAGTTCCTGAGATTTTCTTCTGGTTGCTAATGGGATAGGCCAAGAGAGGAGAGGCCGAAGGAATTGCTAGTGCTCCATCGCTGGAGCTGTACCCTGACTCCTGTGTGAGCATAGACCACCCAAGGTGGCTCCAGCCCAGAGGGATTGAAGAGAGAGATGGAGGACTTGTCCCTGACACTTCACAGTCTGCCCTAGGACCTAGGGAATTCCCAGCTCAGCCCATCCTGGCCACCTGAGCTTAGACTTGCCCAGCTTCCCAGGAAGTGACTTGCCAAGCCCCAGTTCTAGAAGGAAGCTCCCCACACTCTGTGTGAGGCTCTCTCATCTGCTGTCTCCCTGGGCAACTACTATCCTGTTTCCCTTCTTGGAACCAAGGTAGCCAGCACCACGGACAGCTCTGGGCACGCCCCTACCCCCACCCCCACTTTCTGGCTGCCTAGGACACTTTGAACCCTGGACCCCTGTTTAGAGTTAAGAGGGCCTTGTTGGTCTAAAGGTCTTACATTTTTTTTTTCTTTGAAAGGCAGAGAGACTGGTTCACTCCTCAAATGCCTAGAATGGCTGGGGTTGGGCCAGGAGCTGGGAACTTAATCTGGGTCTTCCTTTTTGGTGACAAGGACTCAACTACTTGAGCCGTCACCTGCTGCCTCACAGGATGAGCATTAGCAGGAAGCTGGAATAGGGAGCTGGGCACAGGACTTGAACCCAGGCACTCTGACATATAATGCTGGCATCCTAACCAGCAGTTTAACTGCTAGGCCAAACACCTACTCTGCCGGAGTTTAACTTTTTGAACTGAGATACTATGTTCCTCTGTACAAGATCTCTGCACTCAGAGGGAAGACTTCTGAGGGAATCCTGGAGATTGTGGGGGATAGACATGTAAGTTTCCTGCCCGGGGCATGGGGACACCTGTTGGGGACAGGAAGGTTGGCATGGGTATGTTCAGTGGGGTAGAGGGCTGTTGAGGGGATTTCCAGGGGGGTTGAACTGTGAGAACACCCTGGATATCATCATGCCTCATCTATATCATTCCGCCTGTCTCATCCCCACTAACCCATCCATCTCACAGCTTGCCTATTGAATATTCCAAGTGTACTGCTCCATTCCTGGACCATGACTTGGGTACACGGTAGACTTAACATATGTCCTCGTTTATCCTATCTCTGTACATGTGGTTCCCTCTGCCTAGATACCCTTCCCTTCTTTCTACCACCTGGCAAATGCCTTCTTTTTTGGCCAAGACCCAGCTCAAAGCTTTGTTTCCATCCCTGGGTTTAGACATCTCTAAATCTTGTGATGTAGCTGTCTGCACCTATCTCTTCCCAGTGCCTCTGAGGTCTTTAATGATATGGCCTGGGTCTTATTCATCTCTGCTTCCTGGGCAACCAGAAATCCAGTGCCAGCTCCCTTCTCTGAGCTTTAATAAATGTGATCATCCCCATTTTACACACGAAGACACAAAAGTTCAGAGACCTTAAGGAACTCAATATCACATAGTCAATTGAATATTCCAGGAAAGAGGGGAGCTATGTGGGAGAGAAGGTTGTTCTTGAAGCTCAAAGAACATTTCAGAGCTTTCAGGGGTGGGAGGTGGCTGAGGAGAGCCCCTCCTCTCAGGCACAGCCTCCTTCCCATGGACATTTCTCTGGTAGGATGGGCTGCTCCGACTGTCCGGAGGATGATCTGAGTTGGGAGCAGGAGGTCAGGCTCCCTGAGGCTGTTGTTAGGGAGAGGACTCTGCAGACAGAGCAGACATGGGGAGGTACTTTGGACATTTTGCTAGTCCTGCCAACACTGCCCATGCCTGGTTCTGAGAAGGTGCAGGGGGACGGATCCCCAGTCCCTGGCCCTCACTGGTTCACGTCAGCTCCCTCCCTTCCACCCCAAGGCATTATCCCTTTATGACTTCATATTAATCTACAGGCACTTATTGCTCTGCAAGGCTGTTTTGACAAAAGTTCATTATCAAGACTGCTAAATGCTTTTAAAGCATTGATTGGGCGAATTATTACATCACTGGGTTAGACACTGTGTTTGAAGATGGATGGTGTTGCTCAGACCATCTGAAATTTTCCTTCTTTTAATTGGATCGATCCCCAGAATAAACGAAGTTTAATTGAATTTTGAGGAAAATTGAGCAGTTGTTTGTGAGTCTCTGTCGATAGGCATTATTTCAATTACATGGTGATAAGTGAGCGGGGGTGGGGTGGTGGTGGGAGGGAGTGGGCGGGATTGGGCTCCTCTGCACGAGGCTGGATTGAAGTTTCCCTGAAGTGCATCCCACTTCTGGCCTTGCTCAGTTGGTAAATATTTACTGAAAGTCAATGTTGTGCCCCGCCTCTTCATCAGACCATTTTTCTGCTGGTCGCCAAGTGCATTCAGTTCACACCATGGGGGCCAGGAACACAGGCTCTGAATGCTTGAATCCAAATTGTGGCTCACGCGTGATGTGACTCTGGGCAATTGAGCTAGTTCGCTATGTCTCAGTCTCCCCCTTTGCAAAATGGGAGCATGGTGGCCTCTGTCACCTGGAGTCAATATCAGTGTGCGCTGAGATCTGCAGAGGTCATGCCTCAGATACACCTATAAGGTTGTGCGGGTCGAGTCCCACACCAGAAGCAAAATGGTGGTGAACATGTGAGGACCCCTCAAAATGTTCATGGAAAATGGAATTAAAAGATAAGTTTATTTTGGTGGTAAAAATTATTAAATGAATCATTTTTTTATTTTTATTTTTACTTTTATTTATTTATTTATTTATTTTTTGACAGGCAGAGTGAACAGTGAGAGAGAGAGACAGAGAGAAAGGTCTTCCTTTTTTCCATTGGTTCACCCTCCAATGGCTGCCACGGTTGGCGCACTGCGGCCAGCGCACCGCGCTGATCCGATAGCAGGAGCCAGGTACTTACCCTGGTCTCCCATGGGGTGCAGGGCCCAAGCACTTGGGCCATCCTCCACTGCACTCCCTGGCCACAGCAGAGAGCTGGCCTGGAAGAGGGGCAACCGGGACAGAATCCGGCACCCCGACCGGGACTAGAACCTGGTGTGCTGGCGCCGCAAGGCGGAGGATTAGCCTAGTGAGCCGCGGCGCCGGCCACTTTTTTATTTTTACATATTTATTTATTTATTTGAGAGTCAGAGTTAAAGAGAAGGAGAGACAGAGTGAGAGGTCTTCCATCTGCTGGTTCACTCCTCCAAAAATGGCCACAATGGTTGGAGCTGAGCCAACCAAACTAGGAGCCAGGAGCTTCCTCTGGGTCTCCCACATAGGTTCAGGGGCCCAAGCACTTGGGCCATCCTCCACTGTTATCCCAAGCTGTATCAGAGATCTGGATCAGAAGTGGAGCAGCTGGGACTCAAACAGGCACCCATATGGGTTGCCGGCACCACCTCAGCACTGACCCCACAAATTATTTTTATAATACACATTTCCATGAACTTGTTTTGGAAGACCTTGTGTATGCATGGGTTTCAAAATGTTTACACCAGAATAAAATTATCTTTTTATTCCATTTCTATGAATTTTTTTGAAATACTCTTGTCCATAGTTGTCAAACAATGAGGATGAACTTTTTAGTTATGGCTGAGTTGTCTTTTAACGTCCATGGCTTTTATTTATCATGGTGTTTTCTTTCTCCTTTCTCCTTATCGTCTTTCTTACGTTCTTGGGTGTATTCTCTTGGGATTACTTCTTTTTCTCTTTTCTTACATTTCTTTCAACCCTTCTACCTTGCAATAGTTAAATAATTATGAACAGCCGGTGCCGCGGCTCAATAGGCTAATCCTCCACCTGCAGCGCTGGCATACCAGGTTCTAGTCCCGGTCGGGGTGCCGGATTCTGTCCTGGTTGCCCCTCTTCCAGGCCAGCTCTCTGCTGTGGCCAGGGAGTACAGTGGAGGATGGCCCGAGTCCTTGGGCCCTGCACCCCATGGGAGACCAGGAGGAAGCACCTGGCTCCTGCCATCGGATCAGCGCGGTGCGCCGGCCGCAGCGGCCATTGGAGGGTGAACCAACGGCAAAGGAAGACCTTTCTCTCTGTCTCTCTCTCTCTCTGTCCACTCTGCCTGTCAGTTATGACTGTAACAGTGTGCTGTGGAGTATATACCATGGGTACCTAGTAATCCAGAGCATCAGGGAAAGCTTCTGTTTCATCTGAGACTTACAGAGCTAGCTGTGTGTGTGTGTGTGTGTGTGTGTGTGTGTGTGTGTCATAGGCAGAGGTAACAGCATGGACAAAGGCCCTGAGGTTGAGTGTGATTTGTATGAGGAGCTTCAGCAGATCTGTGTAGCTGGAGCATGGTAAGGAAGGGAGCAGCCAGGCCAGCAAAGGATGGGCCAGACATGACAAAGAGAGGAGCTGGGCTCAAAGCCAGGCCTGTGGAACTACACGTCTAGGCCCATTGCATTATCCAATGCCATCCGACCTGTTCTTTTTCTTTTCTAAGATTTATTTCTTTATTTGAAAGGCAGAGAGACAGAGAGACAGAGAGAGAAGGAGAGAGAGAGAGTGAGATCTTCCATCTGCTGGTTCACTCCCCAAATGCTGCAATAGCCAGGGCTGCACCAGGAAGCCAGAGGCCAGGGGCTTCCTCTGGGTCTCCCATGTGGGTGGCAGGGGCCCAAGCACGTAGGCATCCTCCACTGCTTTCCCAGGTGCATTAGCAGGGAGCTGGATCAGAAGTAGAGCAGATCGAAAGTGGATCAGCCAGCACTTGAACTGGCTTGCATATGGGATGCCAACACTGCAGGCGGAGGCTTCTATGCCACAGCGCTGGCCCCCAACTTGTTTTTCATCAGCATATATTGAAGTCCCAAGCTAATCAAAGCCAGGGGACTTGGCGCTCCCTGTTCCTTCCTCTGTTACGGCAGAGCAGCACTGGGCTTGGTTGAGGTGGGCAAGGATCTTCAGATTCTTCTCAGTGGAGCCTTTCTATTAGGGGCAAACCTTTCTTTCGAAAATCCCAAACTCCTCTTCCTACTTAGGCAAGATACAGAACTGGTAACTGAAGGCAAGAGGTACCAATTTGGGGTAATTTGTCCTCATGGAAACACTTAGCAGTGTCTGGGACTTGATAAAACTGGAGGGGAGGGCTGCCAGCATCCAGTGGGTGGAGAGCAGGGACGCTGTAAGCAGCCTCCAGAGCAGAGTACTTCACCCCCGACCCCAGAGAAAGAAGTAGCCATCCCAAATGTCGACAGCGTGCAGGTTGAGAAACTGTGCCCCAGGCAATAATGGGAGGTAGCGCTGGTGAGTGGATGAGTCAGAGGCTTTTTGTTTTGTTTTGTTTTCAAGCCACAGGAAATTTTTCCCCAAAGTTGCTCCTGCTCAGTGACTGGCCTGGTCCCTTCAGCCCCCAGCTTGTCCTGTTTTTGGAGAGAATTTCCTTTATTGGTTTTCCCTACTGCTGCACTTGACTTTCCATGATGCCCAGCTCTGGTTAAGAGTTTGAGGTCTCCATGTGCTTCTGTGTCCTCCCTGAGGGTTCAAGGTCTTTATGGTTGCACCATAAACCCCCATCCTCTCATCAGAGCTAAGCACATGGATAACACATGCCCCGCGTGATGTGGAGTGATTTGGGTATTTTCCTTGTTTGTCACTAACTGCAAGCAATACAATAAAACATCATGTTGCCGACAAGACCGCATTGCCGTCAAAATCAAGTCTATTTCCATATCAACAAGTTTGTGAAACACACTCATTGGAAACAAATGTGTTTCTTCTACATGAATCGAGACAATGACAAAAGGCGTTTGTACTTCCCTGTGTCTGTCTTCAGCTGAAACTGGGGACTTCCTGCAAGTGCCGTCCTAACCTCTGGAGTCAGCTCCAGGCCGGAGTCCATTTCTCCTGGTCACTCTTCTAAATATGGAATTCAGAAGAGAGTGCGTGTTAGGGCCTGCACTCTCCCTGGTGAGGGAGTTGAGTGAATGTGAAACCACAGACATGTTCCCACTTTCAGAGCATGGCTTTCTCCCAACTACAGAATAAAGGCCAAGCTTCTCACGGCAGTTGAGGCATTTTACCATGTGGCTCCTGCTTCTCTTGATCTTTCTGCTTTCTTCTTTGCTCTACCAGATTTTTCACCTTTTCCTGGATACCCCATGTCTCTACAGATATTATTTCTTTTGTTAAAAATATCTGCCTTTGAGATCCACATCTATAAAGTGAACATAGCCTGAGTTCAACTCAAACATTGCCCCCTCTGGAAAACCATCTTTTCTCTTCCATGATTCCACCATTCTCTGCATTCTCAAAGTACTGTGTCTCCACTTCCATTGGAGCATATTTTACAGGGTAAACTCAATACATATTTATTTATTTATTTATTTTATTTTTTGACAGGCAGAGTGGACAGTGAGAGAGAGAGAGACAGAGAGAAAGGTCTTCCTTTTGCCGTTGGTTCACCCTCCAATGGCTGCCGCGGCCGGCGCACCGCGCTGATCCGAAGGCAGGAACCAGCTACTTATCCTGGCCTCCCATGGGGTGCAGGGCCCAAGCACTTGGGCCATCCTCCACTGTACTCCCTGGCCACAGCAGAGCTGGCCTGGAAGAGAGGCAACCGGGACAGAATCCGGCGCCCCGACCGGGACTAGAACCCGGTGTGCCGCCACTGCAAGGCAGAGGATTAGCCTAGTGAGCCGTGGCGCTGGCTCAATGCATATTTATTAATGGAACCCAAATAAAGGTCCCATGCAGCCAGTCCCAGCATGACATCACATTCAAAGAACAACCCAAGTCATCTGAAGCAACGTGCATCTTTTACTGGTATCTCTTGAAGGATGTCCCAAAGGAGCCAAATCAGAATTCCCAAAGTTCTCCTTTCTTCAGCTTTCCCCTTCCGCCTCCCTTCAGATCTACTCAGAGACTTCTTGTTTTTCTCCTCCTAAGTAACTCCTAGCTGAAGTTCTCTGAAGGCCACTCACTCGTGGCTGGCTCTTTACTTCCCTATAACTCCTCTTCCTCTCTCTGGTCCTTCTTCTCTCCTAAGTGCTTTTTCCTTCCTTTTCAAATGATAGTAAAAAAAATTCCGGAAGATGACTGGCAGACTACAAGTCTCCCTGTGATGGTAAGGGAGAGAGAAGGTCAGAATGTTCAAAGATGAGCTTATTTTCTCCAACCTGCGGTGGGGTGGGGGTGGACAGACTGTGATTAGATGTAATGTAGCATCACTCCCTGCCCTGTGCCACTTCTCCCTCTCTATGGCTGGACCTAAAGGCTGGGCCTGCATCCTATTCATCTGGGTCTCCAGCCCCAGGCAGAAGACTTTTCGCTAAATAGTTGCTCAGCCTTTCAGTCTACAACTCTGCTTATACAGAGAAATTAAGGCATCCCATTGGGCAAGTTGGAAAGATACAGGCTTAGCCCAGACCCTCTGGATTTCAGCCTGGGAATGTGGGTCCCCATGTGGGCTCTGAGACTAGGTCTAGCCACCTCCTACTGGGGCCTTCATTCTGATGGAGTTTGTTTTCTTTCTTTCTTTTATTTATTTATTTATTTTTTTTTCCCCATGGCTCACACTTATTTGTTTTGTTTGTCATCTGTGAATAGATAAATTCTTTTTACATCTTGTCATTCTGAAACAGATTTTTTTTTTATTATACACTTTCGACTGTTTTAATGGGAACATATGAGCAGCTTTCGAAAGTGCAGATAAATGCACTATATTTCCAATTGTTTGTCACAATATTTGCTTTTTGTGAAACATTCTGGGGATATGGTCTCCCACATCCACATTTTAAAGACTGTTTTTGAATTTCTGCCAGCAGTGTGGCTGGAGTTGTGAAAGCTGGCGCTCATACAGTTGTTGTTTGGGTGGGTGGGTTCTGGAATGTGCCACAGTATCCCTGCCCAAGCTGTTTGTGCAGCAGGAATGGAGCGGGGATTGACATTAGGTAGAGGGCTTCTGATAGGCCAATCAATGATGGCCAAGGGCTATTGCTGGGCATTCATCCATTCAACCAATAACTCTTGCACTTGTATGTGCTGGACAGGCCAGCTTAGACCTCGGATTGCATGTGGTCACTTTCTCAGCCTGGAGACAAACACTACCCAGGTGCTTCGGGGCATCATGGGCTTTAGGAGGGTGTAGAAAGGCTGATACATACACAGAGGAGGGGTCTGAGGTCTAGAATCTTGTGCATGAAGTCCAGGACCCTCTTGTCTAGCCCAAAGAGAGAGAGAGAGAGAGAGAGAGAGAGAGAATGAATGAGATCTTCCATCAGCTGATTCACTCACCAAATGGCTGTAGTGGCCAGAGCTGGGCCAGTCTGAAGCCAGGAGCAGCTTCTTCTGGGTCTCCCATGTGGGTGCAGGGGCCCAAATACTTGGGCCATCTTCTTCTGCTTTCCCAGGCACATTAGTGGGGAGCTGGATTGAAAGTGGAGCAGCTGGGACTCGAACCAGTGCCCATATGGGATGCTGACTCTGCAGACCAGGGCTTTAACCTGCTGGGCCACAGCACTGGCCCCTTTATAAACATCTTTAACAGCAAGGACATTTTTAAATCCACCTTTACTTACAGTTTGTGCTATAAAAGGGGATTTCATTATCCAAGAGATTAAATCATATTAGGAAAGGGGGGACACTTCTAAGGGCTGGCAGGTGCTCTGACATGACCTTCTTGAAGGCAGGCTGAGCCCAGGGCCTGGGTTGGAGGATAGCCCTTCCCCCTGATGACCATAGCAGGCCCAGATGTTTGTGGTCCAGGGTGGGTCCTCTGTTCTCCCAGCTGGGGCCCTCAGGCACAAAGTACAAGGTAACATATCCAGCCTGGTATTTAGACTCAAATAGGGACCCAACATCCAAGGGACAGGCTCATCTCGGACTGTTCAAGGCCACACTTGATCATTCCACCTGCTACTTGCTTGCCAGCACTCACTATGGTGGGCATATGCAGGCCTGCCACCTGGACTGACTTCTTCCCACATACCCCAGAGGCCTGAGAATGACCCCTGAAGTGTAGGCAGAATCCTTCCTCCCTCAGCTCAGAAGTGTCCATGCCCCAGAGGAACAAATCTGCTTAAGCTTTGAGGTCAGCTTTCTTCTGGAGGCACTCCATGACTTCCCCAAGGGGATGCATCTCTCAGTTGTACGTTTCTTTAGCACCTCTCAGTCTTAGCATTTAAGAGATTATTTAATATAAAAGTACGATACCATAATATATTTAGGCAATATAGCCCATTTCTCCTACCACATTATAAATTCCATGAGTGTTGGAGCTATGTCTTTTTTTAAAAAATATCTTTATTTATTTATAAATCAGAGTTACACAGAGAGAGGAGAGGCAGAGAGAGAGAGAGAGATCAATTTTCCATCTGCTGGTTCACTCCCCAGACTGCCTCAATGGCTGGGGCTGGGCCAGGCCAAAGCCAGGAGCCAGGAGGTCCAAACACTTGGGCCATCTCCCATTGCTTTCCCAGGTGAATTAGCAGACAGCTAGATTGGAAGTGGAGCAGCTGGGACTCAAACTGGTGCCCACATAGGATGCTGGTGTCGCAGGTGGCTGCTTTACCTACTATGGCACAATGCTGGCCCTACTGTATTAGTTACTGATTGCTGCTATAACAAATTGCTTAGTGGCTTAACACAACAGTAGAACATCTTACTGTGCTGGAGGTCAGAAGTCGGGAATGAGTTTTCCTGGACTAATGTCATGGTGTCGGCAGTGGTGTGTGGGTCCTGGAGGCCCTGGAGGAGCATCTCTTTTCTGCCTTTTCCAGCTTCTAGAGGCCACACTCATTCCTTGGCTTCACAGTCTCCTCCTCATCTTCAAAGCCAACAGCAGCAGCAGCAGCAGCAGCAACAGCAGCAGCAGTAGCAGTGTCTTATCTTCCTTCTTTCCTTCCTTCCTTCCTTCCTTCCTTCCTTCCTTCCTTCCTTCCTTCCTTCCTTCCTCTTTCCCTACCCTTCCTCCTATGAGGATCTTGTGATGACATTGGACCCACTTGGGCTATACATGATATTCTTCCCATCTCAATATCCTTAACCATAGCTGAGAGTGCCTTGTGTCATGTAAGGCTTTGGGGATGAGGATGTGCGCATATTTGGGGGGCTTCTCATCTGCCTACCACAGCCTCCTCCAGTGCTCTGCCTCCCTTTCAGATTTTCCTTTGAGGCTTTTCTACAGACCACTGAAGGGCCTCCCTCTCTCCCTGTCTGGGTCTTGAACCTCAGAGCTGATATCCTCAAGCCTGCTAATACTCTGGGTTGCAGGCCATGGGGCAAGCCCCAGCCCTTTCTTGGGAGCAGGAGGTGGTGGTGACACGGAAAGTAGCAAGTCCCCCCTCCTGCAGTGGCACAGAGCTGAGTCCCAGCCCTGGGACCACAGGCTCCTCTCTAGGCCAAGCTGATCCTCAGGGTGATGTTTGAGCATCTCAGGCTGGCCTGCTGGGATTAAGTCCTCAAGTGTAATTTAGGACAATTAAAACGAAGTGTTAGCAAGCAGCGTGTTTCCCGGTGATGATAAGTGTCTTGCATTGTGTGTGGCTGAGCAGCGGTCCCCGATCCATCAGTCCATGCCAGCCTCCAAGCTTCCGGCCGGTCTCCCACGTGGAATGAGTTCACATGGCCGATAAAACTTCCCTGGGTCAACATGCTTCACCCTGCAGATCTGTCTCAGTTCAAGGTCTGGGAAGGCTGACGGAAGCCACATGCTTGCCCAGCCTTGGAGCCCTCCTCTTGCCCATCTGTCTCTCCTGGTCCCCCCTCCCAGCTTCTGCTTTTAGTCCAGAATCCCCTCCTCCGGCTCATCACCAGGGGAGGGGAACATAATCAACTTGGGTGTAAAATTCTCAAGTCCTTTGGAGAATGCAATTGGAGCATAATCCTGCCTGTTAACATTTCCTAGTTAATTATCATCGGCTGTATTTTTGGCATCAGAGCTGGGCTGGCGAGGGGTGGGGGTGGGGAAGGATCTTCGTCACAATACCAGTTTTAGGAGTCGTTTGTCTTGTCTTTTAGACTAATTATCCCAAACTCACCACTAGGCTGTCACACTTACATGCTCCAATAAATGCAGTTTTAAATCAGACGCTGACGTGGCAGCAGGGGTGGCAGTGTCCCTGGTTCCTGTCTAACTAGGGCCATCCATCTGTAATCATGGCACTGAGGGGAGGCGGCACTGGTAGGGCCTCCATGAATGATCATGCTTATTTATATGCAAATACGTTTGACAAATCAATAATGTATGATTTAGCTGTTCAGCGTGTGTTAGTACACGGGCTGGCAATCCCAGGTGGGGGTCCCACAGAGGGTCTGTTCTGGCCTCTGCCCCATCCCACCAGGACTTCACTTACAGCTGCCCTTCCCTGCTGCTTCCAGCTTCCAGGGCTTCCAAATTCAAGGTTCTTAGTTCAGATCAAGGAACTTGAGCTTCTGAAGGTCTTCATTCCTTTCTCAGGACCGGCCCCCGTTAGGACTTTGTCCCTTTTCTTAGACTCAGCCCATTATTTATTTACTTAAAAAAATTGTTCCCATGACCTTTGCTTCTTACTAGTCCTTTTTTTTTTTTTTTTTTAAGAAAAAATATTTATTTATTTTAAAGGCAGAGACAGAGAGAGAGAGAGAGAGCAGAGAGAGAGAGATAATCTTCCATGTGCTGATTCATTTTCCAAATGGCCACACAGCCAGGTCTGGGCCAAACTGAAGCCAGGAGCCAGGAACTCTGTCTTGATCTCCTACATGGGTGGCAAGTGCCTAAGAATTTGGATCATCATCTGCTGCCTTCCCAGGTACATTAGCAGGAAGCTGGATCAAAAGTGGAACAGCCAGGACTTGAACTAGCACTTGGACATGGGATGCTGGCTTTGCAAGCAGTGGCTTAACTTGCTGCACCACAACACTGGCCCCTCTGTACATTATTCATTCAGCAAATATTTATTGGGCATCTACTATTACATCTCTTTTCAGGGGGAGGGACTATCTGGTGCCCAAGTTGTGTAAGGCCCCTGAAATCATTTGGGTCTAGCCGTGCTAAGGCAATCATAGGCAGGGTTTGAAACTCAATCTATAGCAGGCTAATTTTTAAGTTGATTTTTTTATTTGAAGATTTATTTATTGGGCCTGGTGCTGTGGTGTAGTTGGTTAAGCCTACACCTGTGGGGCTGACATCCCATGTGGGCACCTTTTTGATTCCTGGGTGCTCCTCTTCTGATCCAGCTTTCTGCTGATGGCCCGGAAAGGCAGTGGAAGATGGCCCAAGTGCTTGGGTCCCTGAATGCTCATTGCAGACCTGAAAGAAGCTCCTGGTTCCTGGCTTCAGATTGGCTCAGCTCCAGGCATTGTGGTCATTTGGGGAGTAAACCAGTAGATGGAAGACCTTTCTCTCTGTCTCTTCCTCTGCCTGTAACCCTGCCTCTCAAATAAGTAAATAAATATTTTTAAAAGATTATGTATTTGAAGGAGAGTGAGAGATATCTTCCATCCACTAGTTTACGCCCCAAATGGCTACAATGGCCTGAGCTGGGCTGATCTGGAGCCAGGAGCCAGGAGCCAGGAGCTTCTTCTGGGCCTACCATTTGGCTTCAGGGGCCCAAGCACTTGGGCCATTTTCCACTGCTTTCCCTGGCCATTATCAGGGAGCTGGATCAGAAGTGGAGCAGCCCCAGCTCGAGTGGGTGCTCATATGGGATGCTGGCACTGCAGATGGCAGCTTTATCTTCTACAGCATGGCACAGGCCCCTAAGCTGATGACTTTGTGTGGCCCGTGAATGATGTTATAAATATCAAGATGGCCCGTTGCAGAAAAAGCTTCCCCACCCCTGAATCTACATATGAAACTAACCCTAAAATAGCACTTATTATACTTTAGAACCATTCAAAAGTGTTTTACATCAGTATTGCTTAATTCCTTGAACTAGATAGATATGATCACTGTGCTAGCCCTGGGACTGCAGCAATAAAGAAGGCAGCACTCCCTGAACCTCAGGGAGCGTTCATTCTGAGGGACAGACTGAGATCAAGGACAATATGTAGAGCAATACAAAGCAACAGCAGCACCAGATGCCCATATAGCACACGAGTAGCTCAGAATGCGCAGGCTGGGACAGTTGCTCTGCATGAAAGCAGCAGCATGATGGGAGTGAGGCTGACAGAGCCGGAAACTCTCCCGGCTGAGCGCTGTGCCGTGGGAGGGACGAGCATTCAAAAGGGGGTCATTACCTTGGCCTGGCCCACTTCTGGGGGCATCTAACCTGGTGGAGGTGGGCTGGCAGTAAGACTCTCAGCAGCAGAACCTAAGGTGGGGTTTAAAGGCTGGGAGAAGGTTAGTGGTGGGAAAAGGGGATCTAGAACTCCAAAAGAAGAGCGTTGTCACAGATGAGGGCCTCATTCATGCCCCAAGAGTTTACTATGTGCTGGACATCTTATCTCCATCAATATCTACAATAACTCTGCAAAGCTGGTCTTACTATTATTCCAACTTTACAGATGAAAAAACTGAGGCCCACTAATAATAATAACTTGTGCAATGTCATGTAGCCAGCAAGTGAGTGGTGGTGCTGCTCTGGTGACCTGTCTCCAGTTCCCCTGTTCCAACCCTAATTCACTCGGATCCTTAGAGCTGAGTCCTCTGTGGAGCATGGCACATCCCAGGGCTAGGATGGGTTCTGTCTCCATCTCTCTACACCTCCCAGAACCACTCACCCTTGTTGGGCTGAAACAGCCTTAGGGCCCACAACATCCATTTGGACAGTCTTCTTCAAACCTTCAAAATCTCCCCAGGGTCTTCATTCAAAGCCTTCTCTAAGGACTGGCCAAACTGAACCCTTTGGTTGGGTTGGCTGGCTTCCCCATGCACAGGCTGTGGGCTTTGCACAGGCTATTCCCTCCACTGCACACTTCTCCCTCGTCCCCTTTGCTGAGATAACCTTATCTTTTAAGTCTCCAATCAGAAGTCACTTCCGCTAGGAAGCTTTGCTGGTTCTCTTCCTGTGGACTGACTGCCCTGCCCCTGCACGATGGCCCCAGTGACCACTGCTTCCTGACAGTCACATCTCTTTTCCGTGGTGCCCTCTTATTTGGTTTCAGGGTTCATCTGTATGACCGGTGGGATGTGGCAGAGTGCTGGCTTGTGACTTCTATGGGTAAGTCACAAAAGATGCTGCTGTCTCCATCTTGCTCTCTTGGTTAGTTGCTTGGGAAAAACCAGCTGCCATGCTGGGAGGGCACGCAGGTGGCTCTGTGGAGAGGGCAGCATGCTGAGGCATGGAGGCCTCCACCAAGAGCCAACACCACATGCATAAGGCAGCAGCCTGGGAACTGGACCTGCCAGCCGCAGGCCACCTGTAGATGCCTGCAGTCCTGGCCGACATCCTGGGAAATCCCCAGCACCAGCCACCAGTGAGTCGCTTCCAAACCTTGACTCTCAGGCGCCGTGTCCTGTGTTCTTCTGCAGAGTCGTGCCTTCAACGCTTAGCCGGGGGCTGGCACATGGCTGAGAACAGGGGAAAAGTGATTGTTCAGTTCGGAGGATGGGAGTTTCCTTTTCAGGCGGGAAGGAGCTGGGCTGGGACCCCTGATTTACTCCCTCGGAGGATCCTGATGTTTTCCCTGTTCGTTTCTGCTCCATCCACGTGGCTTGGGACGTCAGGGTGTGATGGCTGTACAAACTGCCTTGGCTGTGGAAATTTCTGGATTCCGAAGGTAGAGGTGGGAAGCAGGCATTCTGCTGACTTGAGAAAGCTGCGGTGGGCTGTGTCCTGATGGCCAGTGGTGGGTGGGGTGCTCCTCGAGTGTAGTTAGCAGCGCCCCACTCCCCAGCTGTGGAGATGGTTCCTGCCTCATCTCCCAGGGCTGGCTATTCATGCCAGTTCTCCCATGCTCACTCCGCCAGGCCTAGCTCAGGGCTGGGGACATTCGCTTCCTGCGGGGCTTGTGGCCATGAAATATTCAGTGCCAGCAACTTCCCCTCTCATATTTCTTCATATTCAGAGTGGCCACTCAATTGATATGTAAATAAAGCGCACCAGCACTGAGCCTGTCCCACACTGCATTATTTAAACCGCAAAACGATGCATCATCCGTCATGGGGCCCATTGGCGGGGCCCTGCTGGGCGCCGGGCAATAAAGCCCGCCAGAGCCTCATCAGAAGCAGCGGGAGGCCTAGTGGAAGTTCATTTATGCATGAAATATTCCACCAGCAACAGCGCCAGCCTTAAACATCAGTAATTGGGGGGTTTCTATTGCTCCTAACTAGTGCCTCTAAATTATTGCAAAAGACTGGCCAATTTACAAATTACATATATTTGTCATGCTCTTGTACCTTTCCCGAACTAACTGGAATGGCCCCTGTGCTGTGGCTGCTTGCACAGTCGCCACGGTGAGCAGTGCCTGGAAGAGGTGGCTCCTCTGGAGGCTGCCTCAGCTGAATGGGCCCTGTCTGCCCGTCCATCTCACTCTCCAGACCCCTTTTCTGGCCTCCTCTGTGGAGCTCCTTTGTGCAGAGGCCAGGTGTCTGGGGCCTGCAGGCTAAACACCCCCTCTGGCTTCTCCTGTGAAGGGTTGGACCCCTTGTGGGGATTAACCTGCTTTTGTGCGCTCAGTCTCTTATTCAACAAATATTTTCAGAGTGTCTTCTCTGTCCCAGGTTCTGGGGGAGATGTTGGTTGGATTTCAGCAATGAGCTACAAGACAGGTTGCCTGGCCTTTCGGGAGCTTGCAAATGTAGGAGCAAGATTGCTACATGATCACTGGGCACTACCTGTTGGCTCCCCTTGGGCAGATGCTGAGACAAGAACAGGAATAGCGGTGGAGACTGGGAGGTGGGATGGGGGAGTGTAAATGAGTAAGGCAGTGCGGCCTCACAAACACTTTTCATCCATGAGTGAGGGAGCTGCGGTATTTACCCTGTCAATCCCTTTGAGGGACATTTCAGAGAGACTCCCCCAGCTGGTGGTGGGGGGGCAGTTTGGTTGGCATTCCCCCCTGCGTCACCACTGGGACCTGGCAGCATTTTATAACCATCTGGAAAGAGAATTTCTCATTTTTCTCCCAGAGACCTGGTCCAGCCTCTGTGTATACAGGACTTTGCCGTGTGCTGGATCAGAGCAGGAGGAGGGCCCTGAGGACAGCTCAGCCCAACCTGTGCTGATAATTTGGGGGAAAAATGACTCTTGTCTGTGGTTTAATACTGCCTACATTGAAGTTGAGAATGAAAGAGGGTGGAGGAAGGAAGGGGCAATAATCATCCCATTTTTTAAAAAAGATTTATTTATTTATTTGAAAGTCAGAGTTACATACACAGAGAGAAGGAGAGGCAGAGAGAGAGAGAGGTCCTCCATCTGCTGGTTCACTCCCCAGTTGGCCTCAATGGCTGGAGCTGCATCGATCTGAAACCAGGATCCAGGATTCCAGAGTCTCCTCCAGGTCTCCCATGTGGGTGCAGGGGCCCAAGGACTTGGGCCATCCTCCACTGCTTTCCCAGGCCATAACAGAGAGCCTGATAGGAAGGGGAGCAACTGGAACTCAAACTGGTGCCCCTATGGGATGCCCTCACTGCAGGTGGTGGTTTTACCCGCTACACCACAGTGCGGCCCCAATAATCATCTCGTAACTGTTTATGGGGCAGATCTCATGATCTCGAGAATGTCTTTCTCCTAGCTGGTACCTCTCACTCAGCCTTTAGGTCTCAAAGAGTGTCACCTCTCTGGTGAAGCCTTCCATGACTATCCATTGAAGTGGGTCACCACACTTGACTCTTGGTCATAGTATCCCATTGTTTAATCCACAGCAGTTACCACGGTCTGTCACGCTTCCTATACCCCACCCAGCTCAGCAAGCAGTCTATAGAGAATGGCCTATGATTGCTTGTTCTTCTTTTTTTTTTTCCCCCAAAGAAACCTTTTATTTAATGTGTACAAATTTCATAAGTACAACTTTAGGAATATAGTGATTATTCCCACCATACCCACCCTCCTACCCCCACTCCCACCCTACCTCCTCCTACCTCTCCCTTTCCTAGTCCCATTTTCCATTAGGATTTGTTTTCAATTAACTTTATACACTGAAGACCAACTCTATACTAAATAAATATTTCAACAATTTGCACACACACACAAATATAAAAAACTGTTTGAGAACAAGTTTTACAGTTAATTCTCATAGTATAACTCATTGAGGACAGAGGTCCTGCATGGGGAGTAAGTGCCCAGTAACTCCTGTTGTTAATTTAACAATTAACACTCTTATTTATGACGTCAGTGATCACCCTAGGCTCTTGACATGAACTGCCAAGGCTATGGAAGCCTTTTGAGACCACCAACTCCATCAGTATTTAGACAGGGCCGTAAGCAAAGTAGAAGTTCTCCCTTCCCTTCAGAGAGAAGTACATCCTTCTTTGGTGGCCCCTTCTTTCCTACTGGGGTCTCACTCACAGAGATCCTTCATGTAGGACTTTTTTTCCTTTTTTTGCCACATTGTCTTGGCTTTCTATGGCTGAAATGCTCTGATGGGCTTTTCAGTCAGACCTGAATGCCTTAAGGGCTGATCTGAGGTCAGAGTAGGATTGCTTGTTCTTGCAAAGTCACTTTCACTGATCCAGTCACTCTTGCAGACAGCATCTGTGAAGCCTGCCTCTTTCACCCAGGATGGGTGCTGCTCTTGGGACTCTGGCATTAGGCAATAACTGGAAGCCCATGAGACCATCTTGCTCCTGGAACCAGTGCCGATCTTGCAGCTCCAGCTCCTGGCTTGGGTATTGACTGGGAGTCTGTGTGTCAGGCTCAATCATAGCACCAGCAGGGCATGCTCTCAATACCTGAGACGATCCTGACTCTGGTTCCTCTCTCAGAAGGAGACTACTATGGAGTCCAACTGGAGCTAAAGCCAAAGTTGTCTTCCAAACAAGAACACAAAAGCATATCCTTAGGAAAAAGCCTCTGTCAAAACAAATCAGCCTCTAGAAGTGATAGAAACAATTGATTCCCCAGATGCACAAAAAACAACATAGGAACACAAGACATAAGGTGACATAATGCTGCAAAAAGAAAGAATAATGCATTAGTATCAGACTGTGAAGAAAGGGAGATGGATTAAATGCTAGAGAAAGAATTCAAGAGAGTGATTATAAGGTTATTCAAAGAGATATGAGAGAATACAGATAAACAGTTAAATTAAATTAGGAAATCATTTCATGACATGAATGAGAAATTCATCAAAGAGACAGAGGTAGTGAAAAGGAACCAAACAGAAATATTAGAAATGAAGAACTCAGTGAGTCAAGTAAGAAAATACAGTGGAAGGAGCTGGTGTTGTGGCATAGTGGGTAAAACTGCCTGCTGTGACACCAGCAATCCATTTGGGTGTCGATTTGTATCCCAGCGGCTCCACTTCTGATCCAGCTCCCTGCTAATGGCCTGGGAAAAGCACAGAAGATGACCCAGGTGCTTGGGCCCCTGCTACTCATGTGGGAGACTGGATGGAAACTCCTTGCTCTTGGCCCTGGCTGTTGCAGCCATTTGGGGAGTGAATCAGCAGATGGAAGATCTCTGTGTCTCTCTGTAACTCTGACTTTCTAAATAAATAAAATCAATCAATCAATCTTTTAAAAAAACACTGTGGAAAGCCTTAACAACAGATTAGATCAAGCAGAAGAAAGGTTATCTGATCTTGATGATAGGTCTTTTGAAATATCTCAGATAAAAAAAAAGTTAAAAAGAACAAAAACTGGATTTGATATCTCTGGGATGCCATCAAATGAACCAATATTCAAGTTTTGGGAATTCCTAAATGAATAGGAAAAGAGTGGCTTAGAAAATGAAATAATAGTTGAAAACTTCCCCAATTTAGAGAAAGATTTGGGCATCAAAGTACAGGAAGCTCATAGGATCTTCAAATAGACATGACCAGGAAAGACTCTCACCATGAAACATTACAATCAAACTTTCAAAAGTATAATACAAGGAGAGTATTCTAAAATTTGCAAGACAAAAATTCCAGGTCACCTTTAAAGGAGCTCCCATTAGATTGACTGCAGATTTCTCAATAGAATCCTTGCAGACCACGAGAGAATGGGGAAATATAGTCCATGAAAGAAAAAAAAATCCCACCAACAGAGTACTTTACCCAACATAGCACTCTTTTGTATATGAAGGCAAAACAAACAAAGATTATCAAAGCAAGGAAAAATTGAAAAAAATCATCACTACCTGATCAACCTTACAAATGATACTTAAGGATGTACTACATTCAGAAACAGAGGAAAGTAGTCATGAAAGAGTGTGGAAGCATGAAACTACCTAGAAAAAGAACCAAGGATACTCAAAACAAACAAAAGAGATTTTAAAGGAAAAATGGCAGGACTACGTCATTACTATTGAAGCACTAGACATTTAGAAAACCTTGCATTCCACAGCTGCAGAATACACATTCTTTTCATCAGCACATGGAAAATTCTCTGGTATAGACTGTATGTTACGCCATAAAACAAATTTCAACAAAATCACAAAAAGTGAAATCATACTATGTATCTTTTCTGACCACAGTTGGAAGTTAACAACAAAAGAAACGCTAGAAATTACCCAAATACATAGGGACTGATCAGCATGCTCCTGAATGATAAATGGGTCACTGAAGAAATCAAAAGGGAAATAAAAAATTCCTTGAAACTAATGAAAATGGAAACATAACATATCAAAACTTATGGGATGGGGCTGGCGCTGTGGCCCAGCGGGTAAGGCTGCCATCTGCAGTGCCGGCATCCCATAGGAGTGCTGGCTCGAGTCCTGGCTGCTCCACTTCCGATCCAGCGCTCTGCTATGGCCTGGGAAAGCAATGGAAGATGGCCCGAGTCCCTGGGACTCTGCACCCATGGGGGAGATCCGGAAAAACTCTTGGCTCCTGGCTTCGGATCGGAGCAGCTCCAGCCATTACAGACAATTGGGGAGTGAAAGAGCAGGTGGAAGACCTCTCTCTCTCTCTCTCACTCTTTCTCTCTCTGCCTCGCCTTTTCCTTATGTGTAATTCTGACTTTCAAATAAGTACTTAAATAAATCTTAAAAAAAAACTTATGAGATACAGCAAAAGCAGTGTGAAGAGGAAAGTTTTTATAGCAGCAGGTATTTACATCAAAACAGGGGAAAGGCCTCAAATAAGCCACTTAACAAGGCTTCTCAAGGACCTAGCAAATCAAGAGCAAGCCTAATCTGAAATTAGATGAAAGAAACAATAAAAATTTGAGAAGAAATGAAACCAATTTAAAAAATTCAAAAGATTGATGAAGTGAAGAGCTAGTTTTTTTTTTTTTTTTGAAAAGATAAACAAACTGGATAAGGCATAAACCATACTAAAAACAAAAGAGAGAAGACTCAAATCAATAAAGTCAGAGATGAAAAAAGAAGATATTACAACTAAAACCCACAGAATTGCAAAAAATCATTAGGGACTACTATGAACAACTATATGCTAACACACTGGAAAACCTTGAAGAAATAGATTTCTGGAAACATATAGCTTGCCAAAATTGAATCATGAAGACAGAAAACCTAAACCGACCAATGATCAAGGGTGAGATTGAATCCATAATAGTCTTCCAACAAAGAAATACCAAGACAAGATGGCTTCATTGTTTCATTCTACAAAACTTTTTTTTTTTTAAGATTTTTTATTTATTTGAAGGGCAAAATTAGAGAGGAGGGGGGAGAGAGAGAAAAAGAGAGAGAGAAAAGGAGAGAGAGAGAGAGAGAGAGAGATATCTTTCATCTGCTGGTTCACTCCCCAAATGGCCACAATGCCAGGGCTGGGCCAGGCTGAAGCCAGGAGCCAGGAGCTTCTTCCAGGTCTCCCACGTGGGTGCAGGGACCCAAGCACTTGGGCCATCTTCCACTGCTTTCCCAGGCACATTAGCAGGGAGATGGACGGGAAGTGGAGCAGCAGGGTCTTGTACTGGGGCCCACATGGGATGATGGCACCACAGGCAGCAGTTTAACTCACAGTGCCATGGCGCTGGCCCCAGGGCAGGCATTTGATGCAGCTATTAAGATACTGCTTAGGATTCCAGTTTGAGTCCCAGTATTCAGGACTGCTTCACTTCCAATGCAGCTCCCTGCTAGTGCACCTGGGAAAGCAGTGGAAGATATCCCAAGTCCTTGGGGCCCTGCCCCGATATGGGAGATGGGAGACCTGGATGAAGCTCCTGGCTTTGGCCTGGCCCAGCCCTGGCCATTGTGGCCATCTGGGGAGTGAATCAGCAGTTGGAAGACCTCTCTCTCTCTCTCTCTCTCTCTCTCTGTCTCTCCCTCTCTCTCTGTAATTCTGACTTTCATATATATATATATATATATATATATATATATATATATAGTATATCCATACTACCAACAGCAATTTACAGATTCAACACAATCCTCATCAAATATTAATCAAATTCTTCACAGAATTAGAAAAAAAATTCTTGAAATTCATATGAAAACACAAAAGACTGAATAGCCAAAGCAATCATAAACATTTAAAAACAAAGCCAGAAGCATTACAATCCCATATTTTAAGACATACCATAGGGCTATTTTGGCCAAAATTGCATGGTACTGGCAAGTAGACAGACACATGGACCGATAGAGCACAATATAATCCCCAGAATTAAATCCATACATCTATAACCAACTTACCTTTGACAAATGTGCTGAAAACATTCCTCAGAAAAAGGGCAGTCTATTTAATAAATGGTGTTGGAAAAATTGGATTTCCACACGCAGAAATTGGAAACAAAACCCCTTTCTTACACTCTACACAAAAATCAACTCAAAATGGATCAAGTATATAAATGTAAAACCTGCAACTACGAAATGACTAGAGGAAAACATAGGGGAAACACTTCAAGAAATTGGCATAGACAATGACTCTTTGGATAAGACCCCAAAAAGCACTGGCATATAAAAGTAAAACCAGACAAATGGGTTTATATCAGACTGAGAAGCTTCTGCACAGCAAAAGAAATAATTAAAAAAGAGGCACTGACAGAATGGGAGAAAATACTTGCAAACTGCATCTAATAAAGGATTAACATCCAGGGGGCCGGCGTTGTGACTCACTTGGTTAATCCTCTGCCTATGGCACCGGCATCCCATATGGGCACCGGGTTCTAGTCCCAGTTGCTCCTCTTCTAGTCCAGCTCTCTGCTGTGGCCTGGGAAGGCAGTGGAGGATGGCCCAAGTGTTGGGCCCTGCACCCTCATGGGAGACCACGAGGAAGCACCTGGCTCCTGGCTTCGGATCAGCGCAGCGTGCCAGCCGTAGCAGCCATTTGGGGGGTGAACCAGTGGAAGGAAGACCTTTCTCTCTCTCTCTCAATGTCTAACTCTGCCTGTCAAATAAAAAAAAAGGATTAATATCCAGAATACATAAGGAGCACAAAAAATTCAACAATAACAAAATCAACAATTCAGTTAAGAAATGGACAAAGGATCTGAATATACGTTTTTCAAAAGAAGAAATACAGATGTCCAACAGGCACATGAAAAAATGCTCAGTACCACTGGCCATCAGGGAAATGCCAATAAAAACTGCAATGAGATATCATCTCGCTCCAGTTAGAATGGCAGTTATCCAAAAACCAAAAAATAAAAATGCTGGCAGGGATGTGGAGGAAGGGAAAACCTAATACACAGCTGATGATGCAAACTAGAGCAACCACTAGTGAAAATAGTATGGAGATTCCTCAAAACACTAAAAATAGGCCTATCATAAGACCCACCTGTTATCAGAGAACATAAACCAACATTTTTAAAAAATATTTATTTATTTTACTTGAAAGAGTTACACAGAGAGAGGAGAAGCAGAGAGAGGGGAGGGGTCTTCCATCTGATGATTTACTCCCCAGTTGGCTGTAACAGCTGGAACTGTGCCGATCCGAAGCCAGGAGCCAGGAGCTCCTTCTAGGTCTCCCACGCAGGTGCAGGGGCCCAAGGACTTGGGCTATCTTCCACTGCCTTCCCAGGCCATAGCAGAGAGCTGGATCGGAAGAGGAGCAGCCATTACTCGAACCGGTGCCCATATGGGATGCCGGCGCTTCAGGCCAGGGTGTTAACCCATTGTGCCACAGTGCCAGCCCTCAAACCAAATTTTAGTGTTTTGTGTTCTTGTCTTTAGCTCAGAGAAGAATTCTAAACTCAGGCACAAATGAGACAGGCAACATGGTAAAGTTCGAGGTTTATTTGGAAAGTGAGAGAAATACACAGGAACATGAGGGCATTATTAAGGGAGGGGGCCCAAGAAGGGTAAATGGGGAGTTCCACACCAACCTTTTCCAGGGTGTAGGCCAGAGGCTGCAAGCGAGAGAGGGCACGCTGGCAGGAGAGCAGCTGCGGTGGGTGGCACAGGAGAGCAGGCCAAACAGGGCTGGCTCAGCTCACTCCAGCCTCTTATCCACTTCCCAAAGGGGAGTCGTGATGTAGTCTGATTGACAGGTGGATACAGGTGGGATCATTCAGGGGGTGTGAGATCACACAGGGGACAGGTTGTGTGTGTGTGTGTATGTGTGTGTGGCCTCCAGCTGATGAGCCTAATCCTACCTCCCTGATTGGGGCCCATATCATACCTATTCTACTTCTAGAAATATATCCAAAAGAAATGAAGTCAGCATATGGAAGAGATACCTGAACTATATTTATTGCAGCTCAATTCACAATAACAAATATATGGAATCAACCAAAATGTGGTCTGTATATATTATAGAATATTACTCAGCCATAAAAAAGAATGAAATCCTGACATTTGCAAGAAAATGGATGAAACTGGAGATCATTATGCTAAGTGAAATAAGCCAGATACAGAAAGACAAATTCCATGTTTTTACTCATATGTGGAAGTTAATATGTATAAATGTCTCCATTGAATTATGTCTGATACATAATAATATATCCTCCTTTCCTTACTTTACGATCCTTGTCATGAATCCACATTGTATGGTATTACTATCTCTGCTTTTAAGAAAAATAATGTATGTATATATATAATATTTACATACAGAGTGAATATAGCAAAATGTCAAAAACAGTTCAATCTATGTGTGCTCGTTGAACTTTCCTTTATATCTTTCTGTATTATCTGAAATGCTTATAATGAAAGTTAAAAAGCCAAAAAAAGTGATTTCTGTATTTCTTAGATCTTCTGTCTCATATCTCTACCCAAAGCCTTGGGGAGCTTACTCATTCCCTGCCCAGGTGCAGCTTGGAAGTGTTGGAGAGAAAACATCCTAGGGGCAACCCTCAGGGGTCACTGGGTCAATGCTCAGTCTCCTTTTTTTTCGGGGGGGGGGGCAAGTTTGAGGTAGAATCTCATTCCCCAGAGAGCCCTGTGGGAGTGAGCTCCAGTTGTCCCCAGTGGTTGCTAGCCCAAACTCCCCTCGTGTTGCATACTGTTCCTTCAGGTCTTGCTGTGCCTTTTCCTCATTACAGGAGTCACCCCCTTTAGTAAACTACTGGCATCTAAGTTCCTGTCTTAGAATCTGCTTTGAGGGAAAAACCAACAAAGCCTCAGCCCATTGGAGCTTTGCAAATGTCTGTCAAGCCCTGTGTTTCTTTGGCCATTGCTCCTAGCCCAGGACCCAGCTCACTGACCCTGCCTTTAAATACTCTTTCCTTCAGTTTTTGCTTATCCTCTGGTTTTCTGGTGGGATCTGACTCTTGGATCTCCTTCTGTACTGCTAGACTTCACCCCTCTTCTCTAAACTTGTGTCCACTGCCCTAGCATCTCTTCATCTCCTAAGAGGAGATGATGTTCCAAGCCTTCTGTCCTGAATCTCTCCCCATTTAATCTGTTTTATACAAAGCTTCTCAACACACAGTTTTATTTTTATGTTTCTACTCTGCTTAAGATACTGTTTGACCTCTAGGAGGAAGCCCCATTCTGCAGTAA
Organism: Oryctolagus cuniculus; assembly: GCF_051225735.1. NCBI lineage: Eukaryota > Metazoa > Chordata > Mammalia > Lagomorpha > Leporidae > Oryctolagus > Oryctolagus cuniculus. The sequence continues at coordinate 18,137,783 of NC_142877.1, forward strand.
GATATGAAAAGTTCTGTCAACTTCTTTAGTCTCTTTTGCACCTCTCTTGCTGTTTCTGTGCCTTCGAGGGCTTCTGATTTCCTGCAATTCCCAAACCAGTCTGTCTCATACTCCATGCCTTTCCACATGCTGTTCCTTCAGGCAGGAAAATGCATTTACCCAGTGGGCTTGGAAAATTCCTGTTTACCTTCAAGTTTCATCTCAAGCCTTCCTTGCTTGTGGAAGCCCCTTACCATGTCCTTCTTCTTTGCTTGTTTCTAGTCAAGTGTTTATTGCTTTGAGCCAAAACTGGTTCCTCGTTTATCTAGACTGGAGCTCCTTGATCATTCTGTATTTCCCAAGTGTGCTTGGCGTGGATGAGTAGCTGGGAAATGTTTGTGGGATGCATTAAAATGGCAGTCCTTTGATCTAGATCAAAGATCTGGACTCCTTTTATTTAAATCCATGTGCCTAGGTTTTGTAGGTTTGCTAAGCAGACTGGGGATTAGGAAGGAGCACGGTATAAGGAGAAACTCAGTCACAGTGGTCTAGTTTGGATGAAACCGTCAGCTATCATTTTCCTCCTTCTGCATTTTCCCAAACTTCACATTTGCTTCCTTTTAGGCTCCTTGGCTCCAACCAGGAGTGCCTACTTCTCTATTCCTAAGCTTCCCAAACAAACTCCCCATTAATGCTTGTGTGATGCAAATGTCAAATGGTCTTATGTGCATGCTATTAAAATAATGAATGCAGAAGGGGATAGATGAACAAGGCTGGGGATCGATCTTGGGTCCCTGATGAGATCATTAAGAACTGGGGGAAGTGAGGGGAACATCACTCTCACAGGTTGAAATTTCACTAGTGCCTCTTCCTCTCCTCCATCAACTCCTTTCCTTCTTCCCATCTCCTGGTTGATTTATGGGCTAGACACCTCCCCTTCCCCCATCCATTACCCTCAATGCAGTGCTAACTCACCATGGAAAATCTATTTATGTCAAATTGTATTTTTATCTTGGCCTGTGAATTAATGCATTTTGTAAAAGATGTTTTAATCATGCTTTCCTTATAGCAAGAATATTGCATGAAAGAAAAAACTCTGTCCTTAAGGCTCAGGCGTGTGTCAGGTCGAAGGTATGCCTTGGTACCTTCACAAGGGATACTTGGTAAGGGGTCTAGGCTTCTCATTCCCAAGGACTGATTGTTGTTGGGGGAGGGGAAGCTGCATGGAAGAAGTTTTGGCTGGAATGGACAGGGTCGTGGAGAATTCCTTAAACTGTTAAGAGCAATTGCCTCCATTATTGTCGATATATCCTTCTTGGGATTAACAGTCCTCACATCCTTGGAAAATAAAGAAGATTTAAATTCTGACAGCTTTATTGAATTCATAAGGGATTGAGAAGGGGACATGATATGGGGATAAGAACTCTACTTGTGTAAGTCACAATCCCAGCTGTTCCACTTTCTGGACATGCATTGAAGTTCCCTGAACAGTAGTAAAATAAGAATTACCTTAGTTAATACCTCTTGGTCATGTTATGAGTGTCAACTAAACAGTTATACACGAAATTGTACAGCTTATATCTGGCCTAGATCACGTCTTCAATAAATGCTATTTTCCCTCTATTTCTTTACTTCCTCAACCTGTAGCCAAAAGGCATTACGTCAAGTTTTAACATTGTTACTTTGGAATAGTCAGGCATGTAGTAGGTGCTCTCTAAATAGATGTTGAGTGAAAGAGTAATATACTCTTTGAGCTGATGGAGATAAAAATTTTGCCAAGACTTTGCTAAGAGGGCTGTGGATTTGCTCTTCTCTTTGAAGCCTACTTAGATTTTTTTTCACTATTAAGTCATCTCTATTATGTCATTTCATTAAATTATTTTACTATATGATATTTTCTTTCAGTGCCTGTCTCTTGGATCATAAGCTTCATGATGGTTCATGTTTTTCTTACATACCACTGTATTCTTTTGCATATAGTAGACATTCAATAAAATAGCTATATAATGTATTTATAAATAAATGAATAAGTAGAATAAATGGAATAATTTTCTACTTTGTTGATCCCTGTCTGATAATGTGCGTGCCAGGAAAACAATACTGGACCAGCTCATTTCCAGAACGGCTTGTACAAGGGACTTAAAACTATAGCCAAAGGAATGGGGATGGCTTCAGGGGACACTGGTAAAAAGAGGGGCTTATGTCACAATGTGAGATCTCCTAACACTTTCAAAAATGCCCTGCTGTTCTCCTCTACCCTTTGAGCTGAGCTAGGTGTGGTTTGGATGGCAAAGACCAACTCTGAGTGGGAGTGGAAGAGAAGAGGCTGCTTTAGGCATCAAGGCATTCCCTGCAAAGGAACCTGGGAGCACAGGAAGAGAAGGGCGTGCCTCCCCTACTTGTTCTTGGTTTGAGGGCTGGAGGGAGGAAGCATATGCTCTTGGACTTCCCTTCCTACCATGTACTGGAACTGGAGGGATGGAGGGCGGCCCAGGCTCAGATGAGGTATGGCAAGGGAGCTCTGTCACAGGTAGGCATAACTTGCAGAATCACAACAGCTTGAGTCAGAGGTTCTCACTGGCTCACAAGTTTTCAGACTCTTACAGCTGATAGGCTCAAGGGTGAAGCATCAACTAATCTGAATTAATCTCTCTGTGTGGATTGCTTTGCCTGCCTGTTAGGACAGTAGGAGGAAAAAGGCCACAGGACATGTAAATGGGTTGTGTTCATTTATTTACCCATTATACCACTCAGTTCATTCATTTGCTCAATGAAATGTTTTGAATATCTCCAATGAGCAAATACCATGTGAGGTCAATGAATTCGGTAGTATAAAAGATCTGGTATCTGCCAACATGAAATTTGTACTCTAATTGGGGAAAGCATTTATAAGATAAATGCACAGATAAGTATTTAATCACAATCGTGGCCTGCTACAATGGGAAATTTCAGGTATGTGTCAGTTCTCTACAAAATGCTGCATAGCACACCACCTTCACACAGAAGGTCTTAAAACACTGAGAATTTATTTAGTTCAGGAATCTGCAGGCCAGCCTAGTAGGCTGAACTCAGTGTAGCGAGTCTTCTGGTTGTGGCTGGATGACTCATATCTGGTAGCTGGCTATGGGTTGGCTGATCTGGATGGATGGCTTTTTCTAGGAGACTAGTGTAGCTTGTCTCTGTTCTATGTCTCCTTCTTCAGCTTGGGTGGAGAAGGGAGATGAGCAAGAGGTTAAGTGAAAATACACAGTGCTTCTTGATGCCTAGGCTTGATAAAACACACTGTGTTAGTCAAATTTTGTTTAACTAAAATACCTGAGAGGAGCTTCTTGGGGAAAAGGTTTACTTCACTCATATTTCAACATCAGGTGGCCCCGTTAGACTGACATTTGGCAGAAACTGGTAATGGCTTAAATAACTCATCCTCTTATAGAACTACCTTCCAAGGATAAGCCCCCAGGGACCTAAAGACCACCCATCAGGCCCACCTCTCAGATGACAGATTAGATGAAGTCTCTATCCTTAATGCATCACCTGTTAACGTAAAACTTTGGGGTTTAAACATTTGCATGAGTTTGGGGCGCCAAATCCTGTTTAGTCCATAATGTACAGCATCACTTCTATTTTATTCCATTGGCCAAAGCGAGCCCCAAGGTTATCTTAGATTTCATTGACGGAGTCATAAACTCTACCTTTTTCATGGGAGGGGCTGCAGAGTCATAAGGCAAAGGATACAGATGGGGATGGAAGGGCATGATGAAGCACTGGGGCATCAGTGTACTCAGTCTATTACGGCACATGCTGATCACATACGGTAGGGCCTGATTTAAAAGGGTGGCTGTGTGATGCTTCTCTGAAGTGGGACATTTCAGCTGAACCATGCAAGATGAAGGACATTCCAGGCTGAAAGCGTGTGTTGTCTGGGCTCTGAGCGTGGAATGACGAAACTGAAGGCAGGGCAGCAGGGCAGCAGGGCTAGAGTGTGGTGTGTGAAGAGGTTGAGGGGTGGCAGAGACCACCCAAGCTGACTCGAGAGCCACCCTGCCGAGTTTTATTTGGAACAACAACGTCCTGCCTGGAAAATCACAATGTCTCTAATTTATTGAGCATCTATGAGGGGGTGGGTTGGATAGAGTCCCTAAAGGACTCAGTTAAGTGGGGAAGTGGCAGGGGACATGAACAAGCGACCATGCACACGGAGGGCTTGGTGAGGTGAGGTCCTGCAGAGGGAGCAAGGGTGAGGGCCCAGGGAAGGGGAGCTGTGTGGAAGGATGGACAGGTGTGCCAGGTGTGGAACAAGAGGCCTTCTGGGTGAAATATAGAATCTGTGGGAAGCAGGCATGGCCCGGAGTTCACCTGAGGGTCTAGGTGGCAACAGGGTAATGGGGCTGCAGAGGAAGCCCCAGGCCAAGTTTGTGAAGGATGCTGGGCCTGGGCTGAGGGGTTTGGGCTTGATGCTGGGGGCCAGGGGTTCTCAGCCGTGTCTGAGGGGTGGGGTGGTTTGGGGTTTGGGTTCCAAGAAGTCTCTGGTCATGTGTGTCAGGGTGGGAAGTTGGCACTGCTGGAGGGATGCAGACAAATGTGGGAGAGGCCCAGCAACAGAGGCTGAGGACGCAGGCAGGGGAGGGCAGAATCCCAGTAAGCCACCTAGGATCAATCTCCAAGGCCATTTCCTCCTCTGGGAAATGAGTGTTCAGAAAAGTATTCACCTTTTCCCCAAGGTGGTGGGGAGAGCTAGATGGGATGGTTCATGTGGCGTGCTTGGCAGAGGGTCAGTTCTACAGTGCCATCAGAAATGCAGACAGGGTTGTTGCATTGTGCAGCCTCAGGGGACATCTTAACACAGACCTTTCTGAGTCGCACGAAAAAGGCAGGAAGGGTGGCACCCAACGACTATTACTGGTCTTTGGGGCCAAGGTGACTTGGTGGTCCTCAGCCTTATGGGGCTGCGGCCCGGATGGAATCGTGGCATTCAGAGGTATGTCCCACATTGCCCTCCCCTTCTTGTCGGGGCTGCCCATCTGTCAGAGACTTGTGTTGTCAGGCAGGCTGGTGAGGGGGCCTGCAGGCAAGGGATGCTTCCCCTGACAGGGGAGTCCTTCACTGTCAGTGGCTTCGCCTCCGTGGGTTAATAAAGCCATCCATCACCCTCCTCCATGCCAGGTATCCAAGTGCCTGCTTAATACCAACCCAGGACGTGGGAATCTGCAGTGGGGCCAGAGTTCTGGGACAGGAGGAGGCTGCCTGGTGGTTTGGAGCCTTGCTGCAGTCCAGGTGTGAAGTGAGCCCCACGTCTCCCTCTGCCTGGCTGGCTTGGGCCTCTTTGAGATCACCCAGTGTATGAGGCTGTGGTCTGACTAACAGTCTTAATGCACACCTGGAGTAGACTCATGGAAGTTCCTGTTTTCCATTTTGCTGCTTGCAGAGGACAGATGTTGTTGGAGTGGGAACAGGTGTCTGCTACCTAGAGCTGCCCTGGCTGCTGTCTCATGCACCTGCCCCTGGGTCAGGGACGTGTGGGCTTCATAGCAGTGCCACTAGATGTGCAGGTTTGTCAGATGTTTGCGAGGCACTGTGATGCCTGTGGAAGTGTAGTGAGTTGAGGTTCAAGGAGAGAAGGTGTGCTGGGGAGCGGGATTCCAACTGCAGGCTCTCGTTTACTGAGCACTTACTATGTGCACTTTATCTGTTCTATGCTAGAAATTGGGGACTGTTGTCCTCATTGTGTAGATGGCAGCACTGAGGTCCAGAGAAATGAGCTGTGTGTGATCACAGAGTCAGAAAGCACCAAGATAGAATTTGAACCTAGGTCTTTCTGACCCTGGAGCCTCACTCTTTGATATACAGAGATCTTCCATCCACTGGCTTACGCCCACCATAGCAGGGCTGGGCCAGGCCAAAACTAGGGGCCAGGAGCCAGAAACTTCATCTGAGTCTCCCATGTAGGTGTCAGGGACCCAAGTACTTGAACCATCACCTGCTGCCTCCCAGGGTGCACATAAGGAAGAAGCTGAATCAGAAGCAGAGGATCTGGGGCTCCAAGGGGCACTCCAGTATGGGATGTGGGCATCCCAAGTGGTGACTTGACTGCTGTGCCACATGCAGTGCCCTGGACCCTTGCTCTTTTTTTTAATTTTTTATTTATTTTTTGACAGGCAGAGTGGACAGTGAGAGAGAGAGAGAGAGACAGAGAGAAACGTCTTCCTTTGCTGTTGGTTCACCCTCCAATGGCCGCCGTGGCCGGCGCACCGTGCTGATCTGATGGCAGGAGCCAGGTACTTATCCTGGTCTCCCATGGGGTGCAGGGCCCAAGCACTTGGGCCATCCTCCACTGCACTCCCTGGCCACAGCAGAGAGCTGGCCTGGAAGAGGGGCAACCAGGACAGAATCCGGCGCCCCGACCGGGACTAGAACCTGGTGTGCCAGCTCCGCAAGGCGGAGGATTAGCCTAGTGAGCCACGGCGCCGGCTTGGACCCTTGCTCTTAACTGTGATACATCCTTGGCTTTATTGGCCAGGTGCTTCCCAACTTCTCCTAAAATCCTCCCAAGAACTCTGTCAATCAGGGTTACTCCTCCCATTTTAATCTGTAAACAAGAAGGAAGTTCAGAGAGTGGCATGAGTGTGGCCACACAGCCAGGATGTTCGTAGATGATATTCAACTCAGGTCTGCCTGACCCCACCAGAACAGTGTGTTTTCAAACATTTTCAGCCAAAAACCTTGTTCTTCTCAAAAGGGGTACCCGTGATCCTGGTAGGAAGAACAGATGAAAGAGGGTACCACTCTGGCTAAGTGGAGGCCTGTTACCTACTGCTGCATAATGAGCTGTCCCCAAATCTAACGACCTAAAACACCAAGCTCAGCCGTGGTCTCTCACAGTTCTTGTGAGTCAGAGATTCAGACAGGGCATGGTGGGGCTGCATTCCCCCCCGTCCATGGTGTCTTTTCGAAGGACTTAAGGCTGGGGCTTCACTCATCGGTGTGGCTGCAGGTGTGGCTGTGGGTTGGGAGGCCTCAGTTTGTCCCCAAGTTGCTTCTTTGCAGGAGCTAGTCGGAGCTTCCTCACAGCTTGGTGGTTGGGTGCCAGTGGTGCAGGCCGAAGTCACTGTGCATCTCAGGACCTGGCCCCAGGAATCAGGCAGTGAGTGTCACTTCCTGACCAGGTTCAAGGGGGAGGGGAAATAGATTGCATGGGGCTAGGGCAGAGGCTGGAACTACTGCTGGGCGTAGGAGTGAACGCAGTTTGGTCACCCCTTGCATTCTGCCCCTCCTGCATTACCTCCCTGCAACCCCTAGGACTTTCCTTCTGTCCCCTGCTTTGTTGTGGGGTAAAAGCTGCAGCTCTGCCCACCCCTTTCCTCCTCCTGGTAGTGCCCCCTCCTGGCCAGCGAAAAGGTAACCCTCGTCTCTAGCTCCCTCAGGCCTCTCAGGCCCAGGCCATCGGCCTGCCTCTCCTCCCTCTCACTTGCTTTCCGACCAGCAGCAGTTATTAGTTGAGATAATTCTGTCAATGCCTGCCTTTTATACCCAGAACGTGCCTGGTAAATTTGTTAAAGAATACCCCAGGCTAACACATCGTTACACTCCCAAACTCATCTATCTTTTACTTTGGATTAATTCTTTTTTTTCCTCTCTCTTCACCTCCTCCATAAATCCTGGTGCACTTAATTAATTTCAGTTCCACTGTAAGGTCCATAATACAGAATTGTTCAAGCAAACACAAAATTAATTATTCTATTTACAGCCTTCTCATTGAGAGGAGCATTTCATCTTTCATAATTACATTTTGGAACGTCCAATTATGAATTCAGACGCCTGCTATTTTGCATATGGGAACAGTCCCTGAATGTCCTCGAGGTAGGGGAGTCAGACCAGTGGCCTCCTGTGCCCTGGGCCTCCAACCCAGGCCTTGCCACTTTAGTCCCTGAAGCCCTTCAGAGGAGATATTGAGGGAGGGGTGTATGACAAGGTCTGGAATGGAGTGGAGCCCAGAGGTGGGGTGAAGAGAAGGAAGAGGAGATGAGACTGGAGGAGGAAGGGCAGGGGATAGTTTACCTGGGATCTCATCATATGATCAGAAGCCTTCAAATGGGAGGAAACAAACTGCTTCCTCTTGCCAAGTTGGTGGGGAAGATTCTTGGCATTTTGGCAAGTCAGGGATCCAGGCACCTGGGATCCACCTCATACCTGGATTTTACCCTGGTCTCAGGTGTGACCCCTGGGGCCCTGGCTTCCCCTCCTGCTCTCGACTCTTGGCCACAGAGAACCATTTTGGTGGCACGAGTCTCACCAAGCCACAGGGCTGTCAGATAGGACACTTTTCAGCAGGTGGCAGAGCCACTCCCTTTGGCTCCTGGCTGCTTGAAGGCTATGAGCAGCAACACCTGTTAGATGAGAGTGGAGCAGGCCTCAGCTCAGGGCCCAGCTCTGGGTAGTCTGGGGCCAGTCCCAGAGGGCAATGACTTGGCTGGACCATGTTTGATCTTGTGGAGTTCTAAGATAATGCAGGTTTTGGGAACAGGTCCATTTCTACCTGACCTGCAGGTAGATGAAATGAAGCTTATTTGTTTAAAAATAAGTCAAAGAATTTCTTAAAAATCCATTGGAAGAAGGCCTGTGTTTTGGGGGTGGTTGTATACTGTGGGTCATCAGTGGGTAGTGGCTCCTGTCACCCCCTTACCACCACCCCCCCATCTCACTTCAGAAAGAACAGGACTTGAACACAAATAGAGATGTTTTTCTTTTCTTAAAAAAAAAATCTATTGGGGCCAGCGCTATGGCATATTGAATAAAGCTGTGGCCTGTGGTTTTGGCCTCCCACATGGGCAGCAGTCTGAGCCCTGGCTGCTTCACTTCTGATCCAGCTCTCTGCTGTGGCCTGGGAAAGCAGTAGAGGATGGCCCAAGTCATTGGGCCTCTGCACCCATGTGGGAGACCCAGAAGAAGCTCCTGGCTCACTTACATTTCTGTCTGCCATTTTTAAAATATTTTATTTATTTATTTGAGAGAGAGAGTTACAGAGAGAGGGAGAGACAGAGAGAAAAGTCTTCCATCTGTTAGTTCATTCCCTAGATGGCTGCAAAGGCCGGAGCTGGGCTGATCCAAAGCTGGGAGCCAGGAGATTCCTCTGGGCCGCCCAAGCAACTTGAGTCATCTTCCACTGCTTTCTGAGGCCATAAGCAGAGAGCTGGATTGGAAGAGGAGCAGCCAGGCAGGTGGAGGCTAAGCCTACTACACCATGGCACCAGTCCTGCCATGTTGCTTTTGATAACCACCCCCAGTAGTTTCCCAGTTCACTAAGAATAAAAATCTAACTTTCCTGGTAGCCTGTAAGGCCAGTCTGACTCGCCTCTGCCTGCTCACCTTGCTTGCCTGCTTTCTACTTTCTTCATTCTCTCTGCTGCAGCCACACTGGTCTCCCCGCTGCTCTTTGACCTGCAGACACCTTTCCCATCTCAGGGCCTTTGCACTGATCATTCTTCCTGCCACACGTGTTCTTTCCCCAGCTGTTAGCATGACTGGTTCAGTTTAACCATCATCTCTTCAGAGAGCCTTCCTGGACCATCACCCCTGTAAAATAACCCTCAGCCCAATCCTCATCACATCACCCCATTAATTGTCTTTATTCTTTTTGCAGGAGCTGAAATATCTTGTTTGTTTTCTTGTTTATATCTGTCTCCAAACTACCAGCGTTTGAAGACCCATGAAAGCAGGAGGTAAGACTATCTTGCTCTATTCTCTATCTCCCAACTCCTAGCAGGTGTACAATAAGTAGTTTCTTTTTAAAAGAATATTTATTTGAAAGGTAGGGGGGGGAGAGAGAGAGAGAGAGAGAGAGAGAGAGAGAGAGATCTTTCATCTGTGGCTTAACTCCCCAATTGACTATGGGGCCATGTCAAAGCCAGGAGCTTCTTTGGTATCCCATGAGGGTGACAGGGACTCATGAATATGAGCCATCGTCATCTCCTGCTTCCTAGGCACATTAGCAGGGAGCTGGATTGGAAGCAAAGCAGCCAGGACTCAAACCTGCACTGTGTTGTGGAATGTAGATGTTCTAAGTAGCAGCTGAACCTGCTGTGCCACCATGCCCGCCCCAGTAAATATTTCTTAAGTGAATCATTTTTAGCTTCATCTCCAGTGTGATTAAAGCAGCCTGGAAAAATGAAGACTTAAAGTATCCTGGTTTATGATTAGATGTAGAGGAAATGGGCCACGCTTAATTTTCCCTTTAAAATGCTCATCTTGAGGAGTCTTCCTCCGTTGTAATGGAGCCCCACAATGGGGGAGAGCCATTGATTTATCTCATAAGCAATATTTTCTGGGCCTGCCCACACTAATTATTGCTTTTGTGGGCTGAGAATATCTTTCTGCTGTTCCACCTTGTAGGTTTGTTTTGTTTGTTAATTAGCTATAAATTGCAAGGGTTTTTGGGGATGGGGGTAAAAGGGAGGCCCCAGAGGTGGACTGGGGGGTCTGGGCCAAGAAGGAACCCAGGCTGGAATGAATATGACCTCACTGAGCACTGGGCTAATCTATTTCAAACGGTGTCACGTCCGGATAGTCAGTGAGTTCCTGGGACGATGAGTGATTTTGTTAATTAAGTCCTGTAAACACTACAGCTTAATTTCCAGCAGTGGGGCTACAAGCTGGAGGGTGGGAGCTGCTGGCAGCTGTAACAGGGGCTGTCCTTGAAGGAACAGGCCAGGGACCGATGGTGGGCAGGCCAGGAGGGAAGAGATGTGTACCTCACCCTTGTGCATTCTTTCCCTTCTCTCTCTCTCTCTCTCTCTCTCTCTCTCTCTCTCTCTCTCATATCTCTGTCTCTCTCTCTGTCTCTATCTCTATCTCTATCTCTGTCTATCATCTATCTCTCAGTCTGGCTCTGCCTTTGGGAATATCCCCATTTGGTGAAAAAGATGATGTAGTAAGTTGATTGATGAGCACTTCCAGGTAAGCACCCCTATCCTCCCAGAGGCCCAACCTGGAAACTTTCATCCTTGTTTTCAGACTTTATCTGCTTCAACAACCCCAGACCTCACTCCTATCATCTCTTCCATCTCTGAGGCCCCGCCAGTTTGTCTCCAGTTTGTCTCTGAAGCCTTTTGCCTCTTGGCTTTGGTGCCATCTCTCCCACTTCTCCAGCAACCTGTTGTAGCCCATCACCCTCTCTCTCCCGGAAAACCTTGATAACGTTCTTGCAGGTCTCCTTGCTGCCATTGTTGGCCTATAATTCTTTTTTTAAATTTATTTTATTTTATTTTTTGACAGGCAGAGTGGACAGTGAGAGAAAGAGAGACAGAGAGAAAGGTCTTCCTTTTTCCATTGGTTCACCCCTCAATGGCCGCTGCGGCCGGCACGCTGCGGCCAGCGCACTGCGCTGATCCGAAGCCAGGAGCCAGGTGCTTCTTCTGGTCTCCCATGTGGGTACAGGGCCCAAGCACTTGGGCCATCCTCCACTGCACTCCCGGGCCACAGCAGAGAGCTGGACTGGAAGAGGAGCAACAGGGACAGAATCCGGTGCCCCGACTGGGACTAGAACCCTGTGTGCCAGCACCACCGCAGGAGGAGGATTAGCCTATTGAGCCGTGCGGCGCTGGCTGGCCCTGTAGTTCTTGCTTGACGTAGCACTCAGCATGATCTTTCTAGAATGTATACCTTCTCCTGTCACTCCTCTGCTTAAAATTCTACAGGGACATTCCATTTCCTTTTTAAAGGAAAATGTTTATTTATTTTCTGTTTTTCTCACCAGAAACCTTTTATTTAAGGTATACAAACTTCATGCACTTCATAAATATAACTTTAGGAACACAGTGATTCTTCCCATCCTACCCACCCTCCCACCTGCACTCCCAGCCTTCTTTCTCCTCCCTCTCCTATTCCCAGTCTTATTTTTTACTAAAATTTATTTTCAATTAACTTTATATACTAATAAAGAGCTCAACAAATAGTTTGAAAAAAATGTTCCTCAATGGTGGAGACAAGGGCTGTTCAAAGTCATTGCTTCTCAAAGTATCAATTTCATGTCTATAGATTACCTTTTAGGTTCTCTATTAGTTACCAGAGATCAGGGAGAACATATGGTACTTGTCTTTGTCCTTTTTGGGATTGGTTTATTTCACTAAGTATAATGTTTTCCAGTTGCATTCATTATTGCTGCAAATAACAGAATTTCATTTTTTTACTGCTGTGTAGTATTCCATGGTGTAGTATCCCATAATTTCCTTATCTAGCCTTCAGTTGACAGACATTTGGGTTGATTCACATCTTAGCTATTGTGAATTGAACTGCAATAAACATGAGGGTACAGATAACTCTTTCATATGCTGATTTAATTTCCCTTGGGTAAATTCCCAGGAGTGGGATGGCTGGGTCATATGGTAGGTCTATGTTCAGATTTCTGAGGTATCTCCATACTGTAAGGCAGTGCAACATGGTGGGGTGGTGGTGGTGGTGGTGGTGGTGGTGGTAGTGGTGGTTGTAGTGGTGGTGGTAATGGTAATGGTAGAGAGATCTTCCAAGTACCCACAACAGCAGGGCTGGGCCAGGCCAAAGCCAGGAGCCTGGAATTCCATCCGTATCTCCCACCCACATGGAGGGCAGGGGTCTAAGCACTTGAACTGTCATTCACTGCCTCCCAGAATGTATTGGCAGGAAGCTGGGTTGGAAGTGGAGCATCCAGGACTTAAACCTGCACTCCAGTGTGGGACATGGACATCCTAAGCAGCGGTTTAACCAACTGCGTCACGGTGCCTGCCCCTCTATTTTCCTTTTGATAAAGGTCTATAAAGCCCTGCTGATCTCTGTGGTCCCATCTCTTATCACTCCCAACTGCACACTTTGGGACCAATTTATTTCTTCTTTATTTTATGTCTTTGGAACCAAACGTGTTTTTGAAGTCTTAGGTCTTTGCCCAAGACATCCCTTCCATTAGGAACACTTTCTGTGCTCCCAGCATCTGTTTCCCTTTCGCCTTTGTTCAAGGGCCTGTTGTGTAGGTCTCAGAAGCCCCTTGGTCAGGTCAGTGAAGGCTTCCTCTGGCCCCTGTAGCCTGCATGAGGCCCCTCTGGGGTCTGTACCCAGGACTTACCTGCATCTGAGCACTCATATGGTATGGAATAATGTGTTTGTTGTTGGATTTCCCTCCTCACATGGGCAGGGACCTCGACCATCTGATTCACTTCTTTATTCTCAGCACCCAGCCTAGTGCCTGCCACACAGCAAATGCTCAACACGTATTTGTTAAATTGCATTACATGGATGCTATGATGGACAGCATACAGTGGGGTACAAGGGTGGGGTTGGTTGCTCCTGTTGGGCAAGGGTAAGGGGGCTGTGAGGAAGGGCTTCAGAGAGCAGAGGACTTGGAGCTGGGTCTTGAAAGAAGTGGCTGTACGGATGATGGTGCAAATGACAGGAGTTCTAGAAAATCAATTCTCCAGCAAAGCAAGGGAGTAGGGTCATGAGGCAGCACAGTCAGTTTTGATGGGTAAGGGTCAGGCTATCGTGGGGTAAAGAGAATGGAGAGGAATCATCTGGAGGTTATCCCAGACCTGAAAGCCAGTGATGGCAGATCTTGGGGAGCTGCTGTGGCCTCCATGGCTTGATTTCAGGGTGCCTGCTTCCCTCTCCTACATCATCCCTTGAGGATGCTCTAGGGTTGTCTAATTGAAGAGAAGCCTGAGTTCATTTCTTTGAGCCAGTTTGAGCTGGCTTACTTTGGGACATCTGGCCCTTCTCCCAGTAAGGATAGAAGTGTAGCGTGGGCTGTATGGCCTCTCACAAATCTGTGGCCCTGGTGTCACAGCTGATAAAGTGATTTCATGTGGCAGACCGATCTGATCCTACAGCCAGCTGGACTGCAGAGGGGCTGCCATGTTTTCTTTTAACCTTGGCTGGTCCCTTCCCCTAGGATGCTGCTCTGACAACCACAGCCGTTTCCTTATGAGCATAGACATTGTGGATCAGAAGTGATCCACTGCCCTACGATGTCCGGGGCTTCAGCTGTAGTGACTCAAATGGCTGGGGCTGGGGACTCACTTTCAAGATGCTTCTTCACTCCCATGACTGGCACCTGGGGTGGGATGACTCAGGGCTGGGCTCACATGGGACTCTTACCCAGAGCACTTATATATGGCCTCCAGTGCTGTGGTCTCAGGGTAATAGGATTTCTTTCCTGGGTACTTCTTTTCATGTTGTGATTTTCATTAATTATTTCCCTGCTACTAACTCATTATCTAACCTCTGACAAGTGACTTCATCTCTTCTGGGGCCTCAGTCCCTCATCTGTGAAATGGGCAGAATGACAGTGGCTATATCGTGAGGTTGTGATGAGCATTAAGTGAGAAAAAGAATGCAAAGTGGGCAGAATAGAATTTCAGTGCCTGTTAACATTACTGCTGCTTCTGCACACTTGTATGTGGGAGTAGATGACTCCAGATTTCTTTAATTTCCGGGATCTTCATTTTTGCAGAAGCAATGGTGACCCAGAGAAGTCAAGAGATTTTTATTGTATCCTGCAATTAGTTAGTCTCAAAACCAGGACTGGACCTGGTTTATCTTCACATGGTGTTTGGTGTTCTTTTCATTGTTCCATGCTTCAGCTTGGTAATGGGCTGTACAAAATACCATAGACTGAGTGGCTTAAACAACAGAGATTTATTTTCTCATGGTTCTGGAGGCTGGCAGTCACTGATCAGAGTGGTTGGGTTCTGCTGAGGGCTCCCTTCTTGGCTTGCAAATAGTCACTTTTTTGCTCTGTGCTCATGTGCCTTTCCCCAGTATGCATGGTTGAAGAGAGAGAGCCAGCCCTTGGTTAAGAACACCAGTCCTAACCTAAGAGGTCCCACTCTTATGGTCTCATTTAACCCTAAATCATCTTCTGAGGCCCCTATTTCCAAATATAATCACAGTAGGGGGTTAGGGCTTCAAAATATGTATTTGGCAGAAGATACAATTTAGCTCATAGTGGATTGGTAACTGGGACACACTGTAACTGGAGTAAAGTGCTGTTTCTAGTGATCTGTTTACTTGTTACTATTTACCAGTTTATTGTCCAGTCAGTCATTTACTTATAACCGTGGTGATCATTTGGCTCCTGGATCTGGAAACGCAAACAGCAAAACATACCTAGGGTGATATACTACAGCAGATTTGATGGAGTTAAGAAGTGGTTCTTGGGAGTGGCCATTTAGCCTAGCAGTTAAGATGTCCACAGCCCATATTGGAGTGTCTGGCTTCTATCTCGAGTACTGGCCCCAGCTCCAACTTCTCATCATTGAAGAACCTGGGATGTAGAGGTGATGGCCAAGATACCCACAGGGGAGACATGGATTGAATTCCCTAGTCCCTGGCCCACCTCTGGCTGGAGTGTGCATCAGGAGAGTAAATCAGTGGATGGAAGCTCTATTATGTCTCTGTCTCTCAAATAAATAAAAAATAATAAAAAGGGGTTATATCTTTGGATCTCAAGTTTATTTTAGTTCAGTCTTGGTTCTATGAAGACTTTTTGTTTTTGGATGGCTCATTTAACCTCCTCATACCTCTATTTCCTTTATCTGTAAACTGAGTATAAGAATAGCAACCGTTTTGCAAGATTCCTGTAGGATTAAATAAGATAATCTGGTAAAAATGCTAGCTTTTCATCATTGTCATCTCCATCTCCACCATCATTACCATTATCTCTTCTTTATTATCATTGTCATCATCATCTTCATTTCTTTTAAAAATGATTATTCTCTAAATTTAAAAGAAATTTCTTTTAATTTTTTATTTGAAAGGCATGCGCACACACACACACACACACACACACAGATCTTCTGTACAAAATATCAGCACAGCCCAATGGCTAGGCTGAAACCAGGAGCTGGGAACTCCACCAAGATCTCTCACAGGCTTGGCAGGATCCCAAGAACTTGAGCTTTCATCTGCTCCTTCCCAGAGTGTACATCAGTAGGAAGCTGGATTGGAAGCAGAGGATCTGGGACTTGAACCAGGCCCTCTGATATAGGATGCCTGTATTTCAAGTAATGACTTAACTGCTGTGCCAAACCCCTTCCCTCCTCCCCAGCACCTTCATTTCTCTTAACTAGGTAAAGCAAAATAGGATTTATTGAGAACATACTGTATGCTAGGTAGTTAATATATGTAATCTCATCTGATCCTTTCCACATAGATTTTTGTGTTTTCTTCCCACACCCCCAGTATATTTCTATATAAAGTAACTAAAGGGAAGAAAGTTGAACTGCCTAAACCCATGAATACATAGCTAGCTGATGGCAAGACGTGTTGAGAATCCCAGCCTGTCTTATTCCAAAGCCTGGTTAGTAGAGGAGGGGATGAGAATCTGCTAGGGAGGGGCATAGGAAAGACATCCATGGACAAATTTTATTTTCATATCTCAGTTTGTTGTGATATGGTTCGTTGTTATTTTTCTGAAGGTACTTCAGGTGTTCTCTTTGGTTCATTTTTTTCTCTCTCTCTCTCTCCCTCCCTCCTTCTCTCCCTCCCTCCCTCCCTCTCTCTCTCTCTCTCTCTCCCTCTCCATCTGGTTCAATTGATATATGTCCTTAAAGGGTCAGAAGTGCTACAAGATTTGTTACAACCCCTCTAGCAGTTTTCCCCCCATTTCTCCTTCCCTATTGGCAACCACCTTCCTTCTTTTCTGGCAGATGTTAGCATTCACCTGTGTGTTCCCACAAAACTTGCAACCAAGCTTGTCTTTTCAGGTGTGGACACCATGTCTGGACTTCCCACCATGGAAGAAGAGGATTTAGCTTCCTTTCCTCTACTTGTCCCCCGCCTCCATCACACTCACATATTCCATTGTTCCAGCATAATTTATAATAACTATGCAAGGGTCTATGCTTAACATTAATATTGTCATGGCTATGTACATATAAACACTGTTCACAATTGAACTGAGTAGCAAATTATTATTATTTTTGCTTCCCACACAACTTTTAATTTACTTGGAGTTTTTTAAAGCTTGGTTTAATAGGTGTTTGCCATTAGTTCAATCCCACACTCCTTGCAGTTGCCTAAATCACCTGCTGAGACCCTCAAACACATCTGATGTTCTGTTAATCGCTTCTTTCTGTGCCTGTGGCTTTTGACTCACCTGGTTGCCCTCCATGCCTGATACACGGTTCTTTTCCTGGCTTTCTTTCTCCCACCCCAGCAGGGATTCCTTGTCATTCACTCCTGAGTTGTTTCCTTTGCCTCTGAATCTTGCATTCCTCTTTTTTGGTTTATGCACACATGTTGATACAGCACCTTCCCTAGCTGTGTCTTCAGAGGAGGCACTTGAGAGATAAAAAAAAAAAAAAATCTAAAAATTTCTCATGTTGGAAAATATCCTCTCTCTCTCTCTCTCTCTCTCTTTTTTTTTTTTGACAGGCAGAGTTAGACAGTGAGAGAGAGACAAAGGTCTTCCTTTTTCCGTTGGTTCACCCCCCAAAGTGTCCACTATGGCTGGCGCTTTACGGCCAGCACACTGCGTCGATTTGAAGCCAGGAGCCAGGTGCTTCCTCCTGGTCTCCCATGCGGGTGCAGGGCCCAAGGACTTGGGCCATCCTCCACTGCACTCCCGAGCCACAGCAGAGAGCTGGACTGGAAGAGGAGCAACCGGGACAGAATCCGGCGCCCCGACCGGGACTAGAACCCTGGGATGCCGATGCCGCAGGAGGAGGATTAGCCTAGTGAGCCGCGGCACCGGCCGAAAATATCCTCTTTTATTTTATTTTCACATTTAATGAATATTTGGCTGGCAATATTTTTGTTGGGTAGTACTCATTTTCTTTCATCATTTTGAAGCCAGCCCTTGGCAACAGGTTTCCAAAATAGCCCTCAATAATTCTTGTCCTTTGGTATTTATGCCTTATATCATCCCTTTTTGTGTTGAATAGGAATGTCTTGTCTTGTCAATGTGACATTATAGAAATAAATGATGTCCATAAAAGACATTGTGGCTTCTGCCTTGCTGTCATGTCATGAGGACACTCAAGTCATCACATAGTGAGAAACAGGCCTCCTGCCAACAGCCAGTGTCGACTTGGTAGCCATGTGACCGAGGCATCTGGAGGTGGAATCTTCTAGCCCCGTCAAGGCTTCAGATGACTGGCTGTGGCTGACATTTTGATTATAACTTCATGAAAAACCAAGAGCAAGAACCACCCAGCTAATCAACTCTTGAAATCTTGATCCACAGAAACTATGGGAAATAGAAATGCTTATTGTTGCTTTAAGCTGCTGAGTTTTGGGTTAATTTCCTATGCAGCAATAGATAACTAATACACTATTATCTTCCAGTTGAGAAGTCTGAAGCATTTCTGATATCTTATCCTTTATAGAATCGCTTTCCTTTTTCCCCTCTAGTAGCTTGTAGGACCGCTCCTGTTTCCATGTCCTAACATTTTGCTAACATTTCATTCTAATATGCCTAGTGTGATACAGTTTTTATCCTCTCTGTAAACCCCTTCAATGGAAACTCATATTCTTTAGTTCTGGGAAGTTCCTTGAGTAATTTTGGTGACGTTCTCCTTCCATTATCTCTTCTCTCTTTTTCTACAACTCGTATCATTTGGATGCTGGACATCCTCTGCTGATTCTTTAATTTTCTCCCTATTTTCCATCCCTTTGTCTTTTGTTTGATTTCCTAGGGAATATATTTACATTTGAATTTTCCTTGGAGTTTTTTGTATAGATTCTGCTGGATTTTAAATTTCTTTGACCCTGCCCCCCTTTATGTCTTAGAAATATTCCTCTTTATATTATTTTACATTTGTTTCCTACAATCTTTTTTTTTTTAAAATATTTTTGAATATACATGAGAACACTTTTTAAAGTTCATAGTTCATGGAGGGGCCTGAACTGTGGCGCAGCGAGTTAACGCCCTGGCCTGAGGCACCAGCATATGGGTGCCGGTTGTTGTCCCAGCTGCTCCTCTTCCGATCCAACTCTCTGCTATGGTCTGGGATAGCAGTAGAAGATGGCCCAAGTCCTTGGGCTCCTGCACCTGCGTGGGAGACCTGGAAGAAGCTCCTGGTTCCTGCCTTCGGATTGGCGCAGCTCCAGCCATTGCGGCCATCTGAGGGATGGAAGACCTCTCTCTTGGTCTCTACCTCTCTCTGTAACTCTGTCTTTCAAATAAATAAAATCTTTTTTAAAAAGTTCATGGAAAATGGAATTAAAGGTAAGTTTGTTTTGGAGCAAAGATTTTTGAAAAAAGTTTTTCATAGTATGCATTTTTCATGAACTTTTGAGGACCCTTTATGTGTGTGTGAGTGTGTGTAACAGATTTATTGGGATACAATTTGCACAGCATGTATTTCATTCTTGTAAATGCATAATTCAGTTGTGTCTAGTATTTTCACTGAGTTGTGTGATCATCACCATAATCAGTTTTGGAATATTTTCATCACCACCAAAAGGAACTCCATCCTTTATCTGTCGCTCCTCAATCCCATCATCCCTACCTGAGCTCTAGGAAATGGCTCATCTATTTCCTGACCTATTTGCCTATTCTATACATTTCACTTAAGTGGAATAACATTTCCTGAACAGCATTGTTTCTCTTG
Source organism: Oryctolagus cuniculus (assembly GCF_051225735.1). Lineage (NCBI taxonomy): Eukaryota > Metazoa > Chordata > Mammalia > Lagomorpha > Leporidae > Oryctolagus > Oryctolagus cuniculus. Next base: position 18,157,336 of record NC_142877.1, read on the forward strand.
GTTTCTCTCTGCTCTGCAGCTACTTGCTTTGATCTGTGTCGTCTGTGGCAGGTGCTTTTCTCGGGCGTCTGCTGATCCTCTGCTGTCTATTCTCATTGAAGAAGAAACACCCAGCTGCCTAGATTGGGTGGGGCTTGATGAAGCTGGGCTTTCACATAGGATGACTTGTGGCTTATGCGGTAGAGCAATTTCTGAGGCCATCAGTTTTGGGTCTCTTTCTGGAATGGCTTGATTCCTGGAGAAGATTCTTCCAGTCTTTTACCTGGAAGCAAAGTTTTGAATCAAGTGAGAAAAAGGTTTGGGGAGGTATCAATATTTAATGTGCGTGTGTATATATGTGCACATACATACACATACATACATTTTGTTCTATTTACCCAGAAATCCTTCAAGATATTCTCAGTCCTTCTTGTTCTCTAATAGGTGCATCTATAGCTATCAATTCCCCTACCTACTGAGTAGTGCTTTTGGCTGTACAACCCAACTAGCCATGGTTAGCATGTAACACTCATTTTTTGACAAGTACAGCCAGTTAGTGATAGGGCTGAGTAATGGCCTACGTTATCTGAAGTTTTGACACTTAGCGATGGTGTTGCACCCTGACAGGGGTACAGCGTATCTGCACAGAATATCCAAGGGGCTGTTTCAGTTTGGTTCAGAAAGCATTCACTGGGCCCTACCAAGTCCTTGTCTCAAGTTGGGAACTGAGAGTACAGAGAGAATCAGAGATGCACCCTGAGTGTAATCATACAATATAATAAGTGCCATGATGAACTGTGGTGGGACAAAGGGGGAGAACCTAACTTGACCTCATGGAAGACTTTTTAAGAGGAAGTGGTGGAGTCTAAATGACCAAGTATGAATAGCCTAGGAGATATAGGGAAGGGCATTTCGTATAGAAGTTACAACAAGCAGGGTGGGTGGCATCTGTGAAATATCAGAGTACTTCAGTGTTACCGGAGCATAGCTTTGAAGAATAAACATGGTGATAAGTGATGTAGTGGGCCTGACATTCTGGTCCATTTCTGATAGCTTGAGTGGTTCCCTAAAGCTGTCATTCTCCTTCTGTCAAGGACCCCAGGTCCTTCTCAAGATCTTGCAGGTACCCCGAGGGCAGGGCTTGGCTGACTGTGGCCATCTTCCCATGGTGATGCTGTCTTAGTTTTCATTCTGTTGGATGACACCTGTGCCACCCAGCCCTTCCTCCCTTCCTGAGGAGGTAACCCAGCAATACCATCCTTTGCTAGCTAGCATCATCGCTTCATGAGACTCTTCTCTCACACATCTGATCCTGCTAAATTATATGGCATACTCTCTGCTTTGCAGGAAGCAGGAGGCTGGGCATCTCTACAGACTCCGCTGGGTCTGGCTCTGAGAGGAGCCTGCTCAGGTTTTCCCAGGCACCCCAGAAATCACCTGATAATAGGAAAAGTGTTGGGAGGGCAGGTGTGCTGGGTGTCAGACAGACCTGGTGCTGAGCCTGGCTGAAGCATTTATCTGCTGGCAATCTTGTGTAAGTTCTTTCTTTCATTAAAAAATGCTTATTTAATTTATTTGAAAGCCAAAGTGCTTATTTCATTTATTGAAAGGTGAGGCGGAGGAGGAGGAGGGAGGGAGGGAGGGAGGGAGAGAGAGAGAGAGAGAGAGAGAATGAATGTTGGTTCATTCCCCAAATGATTGCAATGGCTGGGACTGGGCCAGGCTGAAGTGAGGGGTGCAGAGCTCCATCCAGGTCTTCCACATGGGTTACAGGAGCCCAACTACTTGGGCCATCATCTTCTGCCTTCCCAGGTTCATTAGCAGGGAGTTGGATTGGAAGCAGAGCATCCAGACTCAAACCAGTGCTCTGATATGAGATGCCTTGGTCAAAGCAATGATTTAACCCTGTATGCCACAATGCTGGTCCAGTATTTCTTCAACAAGCAAGGACTGACAGATGCCTGGGCTCTGAACCAGACTTTGCGGGGAAACACATAGTAAGGAGGAGGGTGGAGGGGCTGTGTGAGCCCCAGAAGACTCATGATCCTCAAGAAGGTGGGTGGTACCTTGACTCTACAGTAGAGGAGATTAGGGCTTCGAGAGGTCAAGTGTCTCGCCCAGAGTCCCTGTAGCTTTGTTCCCCTGTATTATGACTGCTATTTCCTAACTCTGCTCTGTAATATCATAGCAGAGCAGCTCACAGTCCTCAGTGCCAGGCCTGCTTCCTCCTGCCTGTGGAAGGACTGGAAGCTGGTGAGCCTGGTGGACTGGAGAAAACCCCAGACCTTCAGAGGGGCCCCCTGGAGTGGCGGGGAGGCAGAGGGGGTGGCCTGGGAGAATTCCCACCCTTTTCTTTGTCACTGGTAGGACTGTAGCTCCCATGTCCCGGGCCCTGAGCAGGGTGGACCCCACAGCTCAGTGTTAGGGAGGGCCGCTGGTGAGCCCTTCCTTGGCATATCTGACCGATGGGGCTGGGCATGTGTGCTAGGCTGTCAGGAAGAATTATCTCCAGACAGCCCCTCGGCCTGCCTGCCTTCTCCTTCGCGGTCCCCTCCTAATTCATTTTCCGCCTTTAATGTACTGTTGTGGAGCTTCCTCTCCCATTAGGGCCTGTAATGTGCACCGATTCCCTTCAGCTTGACTGCCCTTAATAGGCAGCGTAAATAGAATTTAGTGTGGCGTGCACTAACATCTCTATCCATTGTCCAGAGATTAAATACTTGCCACCGATGGTTCATGCATCATCAGCCTCGAGCCCAGCTTCATAGCTCCAACCAAAGGAGGATATTAAATTAATTTGCAGGTTGCTTTAGCAAAACCTAACAAAAAAACCTCAGAGGGAGAGGAAGGCGGGGGCGTGATGCATCTGCTCACCATCAATCATGGGTGGGGGTGGGAGGTATCAGAAGCCAAGATGAAGCTCCAGTCTGTCTGGGCTGGGTCCCTCTGGAGGGCCATGCTGAGTGATTGTCTAACTCCATTCTAGTCCCTAGGCCTTGGCCCATGGTCGGCCTTCCTTCCAGCTTTGGGACTAGTGTTATGGCATGCAGAGTAGAGTGAGGGAAGGAGAATGGGGTGAGGGAACGTGAAGCCTGAGTCTAGATTGCAGGAGCTACTTCCTCCTTCTTAGAGATATACCCGAAGAACAGCAGGTAAAATACCCATGTTGTCTGGTTAGGAAGACTCCTGAAGACACTTTTGAACCATCTGAGTTCCTTTGGTTCACCTTCTAGTTGGGGCTCACCTGGATGGTTGTGGATGTTTGGGTCATGGAGGACAGACTGTGAGACAGCAAAGGTGAGGGTTAGCGCAGGCCTTGTCTCTGGCTATGGCCTGAGTGCTTCCTGGTCTTTTTTGCTTTGGGTGATGGTTTGTGTCACTGACCACAGTCACAAGGGGCAGACAGACCTGCAAACAGACAGGTACAAGGGGTGCTGGATGTCCAGGTGGCAGCTTACACCAACTTAGGGGATCACAGCGAGCCCTGGGGAGCAGGTAGCCTCTGAGTGGGTCTTCAAGGATAAGCAGGCTGTTGAGGAAGGGGGTGTTCTGTGCACAGGGTTTGGAGAAGTCCCCATACATGATATTGTCAGAGAACATGGGAGCTCCAAGTGCCTGGAGAGCATGGTGTGTATGGTGGGGAGACCGGAGATGAGGCTGGGAGGTGGGCTTTATGTTCAGGCAATGGGGAGAAAAGGATGCCTTCTCAGCACGAGAGGCGTGTGACTACTGTTGTGTTTGGTGGAGATCATTCTGAGACAATGTGAGAGAAGCTCTCAGGGGTGAGGCTGGTGGCAGGGAAACACTGGCAAGTCCTTGCATTAGTCCAGTAGGGGATGGGGCTCAGACCAAAAATCTCTGGGCCAGAAGGAAAAAGGTCCCATCCCTCCTCTTAATTCTGACATGCCTGGAAATTACTGAGTCCCTGGGCTTAGCCTGGCACCAAGAAGAAATGTTGAGTCCAATCCCTGTCCTATGGGCTCCTTCTGCCCGGAAGCAAGAGATGAATGCATGAGAGAAGCACAAAAGGAGGCAGGTGGGAGGGCTTGGGCAGAGTTGGAATGGTAACCTCCTCCAGCAGGTGGCTACACCAAAGGGAATTATCACTCTTAGGTATGATGGGTACATGACAAGCATGTCATCAGCCTTCAAGTCATTGACTAGGCAGATTTCACTAGTCAATCAAGCCACCTGTCCCAGTGAGGAACAAAAAACTAGGATCCTTTTCAGGATAGACTGTGCATAACCACCCAGGGTGACTGAGCAGGACCCATGTGGCTGCCAAAGACTTGTTTAACTATAAAGCAGGGTCTCATTTCTTCCCAGGTTGGAGCAGGTGTGGTGGGTATGAGATCTCTCCTGTTCTCAGGTCTTGGCTAATGCTTCCAGTGCCCCATTCTGCCCTTCCCTACCTCATGGGGATGTGGTGGGTCCCCGTGGCTGAAGCTTCAGAGGCCAGGCGAGGCGAGGCAAGGCAAGGCAGGAGCAGAGCAGCTCAGAGAACTCCACTGTGGGCTGCCAACTTCTCCCTGATGAACTCCCCCGCTGGTGACCTCCACTCGCCGTGGTTTATTAATAGCTTTTAACACGATCATTTGGACTAATTGAAAATGGGAGCGATGCTAATATGCCCCTTACATTTCATTTCTTTTTTATTTAAAAAAATGCTAAAAGCATTTATCGAGTAGTTTCTGGGGAAAAGAACTAAAAAGGTCTCCCCTCTAGCCACTGCCACGGCATGCTCTCCTGCTAGCAGCCCATGTAGGGGGTTCTCACGGTTCATTAGTGTGATTTAAAGTGTCCAGGTGACCCTGTTATAAAATCACCCACAGGAACTGCTGGGAGACATCCCGTGTTCCCTGGAAAGTCTGCTTGGACCTGCAGGTGGGAATGATGGCACGGGATGAAGCCTTCCCGGCAGACGCTCCTCCTCATGGCCTCTCTGCATCTGGATGTGATTGCCACGTGGGCACTGCTATGTGGGTGAATGAATTCTGCACTTCTGCCTCCACCCCATGCTTGTGTCTCTCTGATTGGGATTGACAGGCATAGTTGGATTAGCCTGGTTGAGGGTTAGTGGCCATCTCTGTCAGGACAGGCATGTTGGCTCTTTTCCATTTATCCTTCCTCTCTTCTCTGTTTCTCGCTGGATTCTAAAAAGCTGACCTCTGAACTTGCTCTCTGGCTTCCTACCAGGTTTGGCTCCTTGGGAGGTATGGACAGGAGGCGAGAGGCTAGAGGGAGAGAGAAGTTGGGGGTCTTTTTCCCTACGTCATTGGCTCTGGCAGTCACATCCTTTGTCTCACTCCATAGTCCCAGCTCTCCCTTCAGCCCCAGGAGTGGTAACTGCTCCCCACTGGGACTCATTCTGGGGTGTCTCACCAGCTGGTGTTTGTTCCCTTGACACTGTCTGTACCTCTGCATGTTGTCCCTTCATAAAGATTCTTCATTTGTGCCACAGACTTACTGCGCTTACTGCACAATTCCCTGGAAGGTGATCCTCCGTTGTTATCCAGAGAAAGGAGAATGGATGCTTGGTGACCCCACAGCTTCTCCTGCCCTTCACTTTCTGGCCCCATCCTTGGCTGCAGGCTGAACCGTGGATCTGGCTTCTCCTTTCCCTCGATGGTGTGGTTTTGTGGATGATCTTTGTCTCACTCCACCTCTGACTACTGGGTCATGATTTTACTCAATCAAGTCCCCGTCCTACTCCTGGTTCTCTCTAGCCTATTTCTATCTCTGGCTCTACCACAGGATCTTGGGCCTGTGGTTCCAACCAGGAATGGCCCTGGCTCCCCATCAAGTGCCTCCAGAGCTATTGCACAAAACCTTCACCTCAACAGATGGCCCCCTCTGAGAACTCTCCTGAGATGGTCTGCTGTAGTCGGCTGTCCATGAGCACACCAAGGAAATATGAGTGGCCAGGGGCTGTTTCCAAAGTCGCAATCCTTCTCAAAGCATCAGTGCTTGTTCTTGACTTTTCAGGCTTTCTGTGAAGTCCTGGCAACACAGTCAGGATAATTGTGGTGCTTTCCAAGGGGATCCCGTGGAGGCCAGCACTAGACTAGGGAGGAGCTGGTCACTATTAACCTAGTCGCTGTGGCTCAGGCTGTCTGAAAGTGTGTGCACCTACTTTTGACAAGAGCCCTTATGGGGAGGGGAGAACTTGTCAAAAGACAGCTTTCTGGGCTCATCCAGATTTTCTGGGAAAGGAAGTCCCTGTGGGTCTGTAACCCATATCTTACCTCATATTGGTTGGAGGAGGCAGCTGAGGACCTTCTGTGGACCTTCTGCAAGCAATCAGAGGCCAGGTCAAGTCCATCAGTGCCCGCCATGTGCTGTGCCAGACCTTGAAGGTAACATGGTGATTTGGACTTGGATACTAGCTATTCTGACTCGGCAGTGCCTGAGGCCTTCTTGGGCCCTTGTATCTGTCTTCTTTTGTGGTAGCATCAGTATCTTCTAAGATTTCTGACATGCTGTGGGTCTCTGAGCGGGGAAACTGGGTTTGTCAACTGGCTTAGTCTACATTCTGCTGCGAAAGCAGAACAGCAGAGGCTGGGTCATTTATAAAGTGAAGAGGTTTGTTTAGCTCACAGTTCTGGAGGCTGGATGTTCAAGACTGGGTGGCTACATGCACTTGACTTCTGGTAAGGACTTCGTGCAGCTCCATGTCTGGCAGGAAAGCAGAAAGGCAGGCAGGCACGAGAGACAAAGTAGGAGAGGTAACCTTGCTTTGCAGGAACCTGCGGTTGTGGGTAACTAAATCTGGGCTCACAAGGAGGGTAATTCCCTTCTGTGAGAAAGCCTCAATCTATGCAAACACTTTCTGCTTAGGCCCCACCTCCCAACACTGCCGCATGGAAGAATTAAGGCTTGACTTGAGTTTTAGTGAGGACAAACCATAGCATCACCTTTGGTACTGGTGGCATTTTAGGCTGGCTGAAGAGCGTCCTGTACATTGTACTGTGTTGAGAAGCATGGCTGGTATTACTATTATTATATTGCCAGTAATATTACCTCTCAGATTTTGATCATTTAGTATCTCTCTAGATCTTTTTTTTTTTTTTTTGACAAGCAGAGTTAGACAGTGTGTGTGTAAGAGAGAGAGATAGAGACAAAGAGAAAGGTCTTCCTTCCGTTGGTTCACCTCCCAAATGGCCGCTATGGCCGGCACGCTGCGCCAATCTGAAGCCAGGAGCCAAGTACTTCCTCCTGGTCTCCCATGCGGGTGCAGGGTCCAAGCACTTGGGCCATCCTCCAGTGCCTTCCTGGGCCACAGCAGAGAGCTGGACTGGAAGAGGAGCAATCGGGACAGAATCCAGCACCTCAACCGTGACTAGAACCTGGAGTGCCGGTGCTGCAGGCAGAGGATTAGCCAAGTGAGCCGTGACGCCGGCCTCTCTAGATCTTTTTAAACTAGATTATTTGTTTGAAAGGCAGAGTTACAGAGAGAGGGGGAGGCACACACAACACACATACACACACTCACCACACCACACAGAGTAGCAGATAGAGAGGAAGAGAGATCTTTCACCTGCTGGTTCACTCCCCATAGCTGCAATAGCTGGGCCTGGGACTGGCCAAAGCCAGGAGCCCAGAACTCCATCTGGGTCTCCCATGTAGGTGGCAGATGTCCAAGGACTTGGGGCATCTTCCACTGCCTTCCCAGGTACATTAGCAGGGAGCTAGATTGGAAATCAAGCAGCTGGGACTTGAACCAACATTTATATGAGATGCTGGCATCACAGGCAGCAACTAAACCTGCTATGCCACAATGCCAGCCTCTCTAGATATTATTAAATGCCTCCTGGGGGCACAACTACTCTGGCTGAGAATCAGTGGTTTCAAATGCTACTTGAGGCCCCCGTGACTCAGCTGGGGGTTTTTACAGGACTCTCATAGTACGCAGACGCGGACTTGGCCATAGGCTTTGCCATCTTTGTTCTGATGTGCAGGCCCAGAGACTACACTCTCCCAGCTTCTAAGGCAGCGGAATCCTATATTCCAAGCCTTTCCTGCTCTAGGGACCGAGATCTCGTTTATTCAATGATCAGATGAACTCTGAACTTGACAGCTGGAAGCCCAGCCTTGGCTGCTGAGGGACGCAAGAGGGACAGGAACAAGGCTGGTGTGTGGAGGGTCTCAAGGGTTCATGGCGGGAAGGAACAGTCCTTAGGTGCACAGGAGTGGTCTCCTCTTGGGACACTCTTCGGTCAGTCCCTCAACTCTTCCTGTCTCATTTTCGTGATGGGGGTGATACAGGCACCTACTTCACAGGATTGTTAGATCAGCAGAACCCTGGCAAGAAATAAATGGCACACCCAAAAGGATTTCTGTGAAAAAGGTCTGTTTCCACAGTGAGGACAGGATTAAGGATGCAGAAGGGGGCGATGAGGCACACCTGGGCCAACAAGAGCAGGAAACGATTGAGCCTTGGAACCGCACCTGCTCACTCTCCTACATCTGTGGCCACAGAGGCACGCAGAGTCACCACAGGCCCCCCTGGCTCTTGCAGGTGCCTCCCATTGCCAGAACCCAACCGACAGCTGGAGGGCAGGTGCCACAGCAGGTAGAGGTCAGCCTCCTGGGCATGGAACCTGCCGGAGAGGTTGAGAGGACAGGTGGGAAAAGGGCAAGTGGAGAGCAGCCGGCATGGTGAGGAAAAGGAACAAACGGGTCTCTGCCAAGAACTTAGAGCTGCGCCCAGCACACACGCCACTATTTGGTAATGGAAGTGATACCCCGAGCTAGACTCTGGGGGTACGGGACACCTTAACTGAACCTCTGCAGTCCCTCATGGACCCTGGAAGGCTCCCCTCTGGGGAGCTTTGGTGGACTAGCTGGTTGGGCTGTGGGGTGGGACTAGCCAGGTAGGCTATAGGGTGACCCCACTTGGCGAACTTTCACTCAGGTTGCCCCTATGCCCCCCCCCCCCCCCCATCACATTCACATCCTGTGGAACTCTCCCCAGGCATCCTTGTCCTGGCCTGACAGAGCCATCTGTTGTCACTGATTGCATTTCTCAGCCTTGTTCCATCTTCCCTGGTTCCTGGTACCCTTTGGCTGTGACCTGATTGGCGGTGCGGTGGCAGAGGTGGGTCCAGCCTCTGCCTTCCCCTCGGAGTCCCCTCAGTACTGCATTTTTCATGGCCAATAGAGGGATCTTCCTTTGTGTTTTCAAGTCCCTTCTGTGCATCCCTGAAGACACGTGAATAATGAGCCTCCAGGGAGCTCCTGTGGGCTGTGTTCCCTATCAGGAGACCCAGGGCCAGAGGGCTTCCCACAGGAGGGAGAAGAGGCAGAGAGGAACACGGAGGCAACATTTCATGGACATCTGTGCTCTGTCCACAACTCTGCCAGACATGCTATCCTGCAGGTGGAAGCTGGACTCCTCCCAGGCCAAGGCCCCATCTACCCAAGGGATGTGCAGGTGCTGTGAGCTGAGCCAGAGGCCTCTCCACTTGGTTCTGATAGAGGCTCTGGTGCCAGGGGTCTGGGCTGAGCCCCTGAGGCTGGCTCAAGGAAGTGGAGGTTCTAGTCCTTTCCTATTCTATTCATGGATGGTGGCTGTGTTTGGTGGGCACAGGGGAGCCCTGGATGCTGTCCCAGCTCCAGCGTGTCCTGGCATTCCAGCTAGGGTTAATACAGTTAAATTTGGAGTTCAGATAAGCAGGGAATAATTGTTTAGCATAACCATGTCTCAAATGTTGCGTGGGACATGCTTATCCTAAACAGTAATTCCTTATTTATCTGAAATTCAATTTAACTAGGCACCGTGTGTGTGTGTGTCTGTGTGTGTGATAAAATTTCTTTTTCCCTAAATCTGGCAGCTCTGCCTGGCATCCTCTCTGGCTTACACGCCCTCCCTCCCCTGGCCCTGGGAGCAGGGGTTTCACTGTGTGCTCTCATTCTCATTCTTCCAAAGTTCCCTCCCAAGTGAGGTCCAAGGTTCAAGAATGAAAGATTCTGGGGCCATTTCAGATCTATGGAGCCCCCAGGGGCTGGTGGGCTGAGCCCTGGCTCCCTTTGGTCATTGTCAGGCTTAGGGGTAATGGAGGAGTGTGGAACAAGGCTGGACAATGACTGTGACAGCAAAACTGACCCCCACACTGGCCACTGCTTGGGACCCATGATTGGAATCCAGCCCGTGCTTTGCCACTCATTTGCTTTATTTCATTTTTTCTTCCTGTGCTTATGCCCATAGTATCTTTTTGTGAATGAGGAAATCAAGGCACAGAGAGATTATAGGCTGGCTTCCATCACACAGCTGATAGGTGCTGGAGCTGGGTCTGAGTTCAGGTCTGGCTCCAGGGCTGGCTTCTCAGCCACTGTGCCAAGTTGCCTCGCTCTCATGCCCTGGCCTTCTTGCTCTGAGGACGTCGTCAGGCCTGGGCTGCTGTGGTGAGGCTGCACCTTGGGAGGGAGGCTGGGTAGGGAAGGTTTTCCACCCGCCAACCCCCCACTCCCCGCCCCGTGCAGCTGTGTAATGAACCCACATCTGTTACCACCACATGTTGCTTAGCACTACGCAGATGTAAAGTCTCAATTTTTCTAATTAGCAGCAACACGAAGTCTATCTTAATTTTCTCCTCCCCTCCCTCTAATAAACGTGATATTAACAAGGTTACACGTCTGCGTTTTTGCTGGGTGTAATTGAATCAGGTCGCAGATTTGATTAGTGGGTGTGGGGCTCCGGGCTCTGGTCAGGCTGGGGGCTGGAGGAAGGAAGAGGCTTGGTCCCAGCTGTGGGGCTGGGTCTTAGGATAGGGAGAAAGAAGAAGGGAAAGACAGAAAAGAGGAGAGAGGGGGAGAGACAGAGGGGAAGACATGAGTAGAGAGTGGGAGAGAGATGATGACAGAGTGGCAGAGGTGAGTAGTGGATAAGGGAATAATAGGAAGAATAATAGAGAGGAATAGAGACAGAAGGGCAAAGAGTGAGAGACAAAGACACAGTGAGATAGAAGTGGGAATAGAGAGAGGAAGAGGGAGAGAAACACACGCAGGCAGAGCAAGTACATGAACAAGGGACAGACAGAGGAAGACAGAGACTCCGTGGGACAAGAAGCACAGGGGAAGCTGTTAATGGCTCACGCCTGCCCAGACCTTTCTGGAGAGGTACCTGGGCAGGATCCTCCAGCCTTGACGGCTAAGGAAAGACCTTGATCGGGGTGGAACAGGCAGCCACAGCCATGGGCCCTCCCCACCTGCATGATACCGTGGAGCCCAGCGACTGCTTGCCTGGGTCCTGGTCCTGGCTCTGGGTGCCCAAGGTCAGCCAGCAGCTTCCTCTGGGCTTAAGTTTCTCCATCTGTAAGGAGCGATCTCAAGTCCAACTTCCTGCTTGGAGGGGCAGTGGCAAAATTTCTGCCACATAAGCCTCCTGGTGCATGAGTCCTGCTTAGATGCTCCCTGGAAGCACCATCCTCAGAAGTAGGCTGGGGGTAGGGGATGGGGTTGAAACCAGTGCCTGGCATAGGACCCCCTTGCCTCCAAGCTCTCCAGGCTGTGTGGTGCCTGTTTCTGCCATGGTGGCCTTCCCTGGTGGACCAAGGACTGGCTTCTTTTCCTGTGCAAGCATGCCATTCTTTCCCTTTTGTGGTTGTGTCTTTGCGTGACTGTCCCCGCGCACCATTCCTACGATTGGAACCTGACTGGCAGCTGCAGGGGTGCTCAGTGTGTGTGTGCACCTGTCATAGTGTGAGCAGGGGTGTGCATGCCTGGATGATGCCGCGTGCAGGGGGAGGCTGTGGTGGCTGCAGCAGTGTGGCAGCACTGCACTCCTGCTGTGACAATTTCTCCCGCTGACGACTCCATCCCCAGGGCCTTGGGAGGCGCTCAGAATCTTCTGTCAGGGGGCAGTGGCTTTTCCCCCCTCACTTAAATGAGATATGAATAATTGATTTGGCTCTTGAATAATTAATCAGATATTCAATAAGGAAAGTAATTGTTTGGCACATCCCCCATGGATGGCCTAGCTCAGCCACTGCCCCAAAAGGGGCCGGGCGTCTGGTGAGGGTTATGGGCCCATAGGGAGCGTGGTGCCAGCTGGGGGAGGTCACCTTGTCCGACACTTCTGGTGCCCATCCAGCCACTGTTCCCTCGGGGGCTGTTGCTTGCCTCCTGAGACCGTCTCTCCACTCCTGTTGTCCATGTGTCTGTCGCCTTCCCTGCCTCCCAGGATGCTCTGGCTCAGGTGCCAGCAGCGGGTCCTTCCCCACTGCAGCAGGCTGTCTGTTCTGCAGGAGAGCAGCAGGTTACAGGGTAAACCCAGGGCTGCTCTGGACCATGCCTGGAGAAAAACCCCGGGGAGGGATCTCTGCACAGGCACCTCTGGGGCCTCCCTGGGCTTTCCTCTCTTCCAGAGAGCCATCATCTTGCAGATTCCCTGTGGGACTTTTCACCCACCTTTCAGGGATCATTTTCTGTCTGTAGGCCCCACCTCCCTCCCCTGGAATCAATTTCTCCCAGGCTGAGTTTGAGGGGATTTTTCCTATGGAGTTCAACAGTGATGCCTCCAATGCCCACTTTTCCCTGAGCAATTTTGGGGTGTTTGAGGCCCCAGTTCTGTCCTCAGCTGTGTGGCCTCTCCTAGGGGAGTCCCCTTTGTGATTTTCTTTGTAAGTTACAAGTACTTTTCTGTATTAAACCAAATATATGTACACATGTGATACACACCACACACATAACACATAAGCCACACAAACATGCACATATTTGTGTGTATACATATATGGAATGTAGACATATATGTCAACATACCACACACAAATACCTCAGATAAGTCACACTGACACATGCAGATTATATGTGTGAAAACATCACAAACACATTCCCTAAACTCGCCCCCACTCTCTCACACACACACACACACACACACACACAGCCAGCCATATATACACTGCCACCCAGCCTCCCCCTTCTGAGAATCTATGTAATTCTGAGAGACAGAATACTGACATCTGTCAACAGGAATCAGTCTAATGAATTAGAGAGGTAGAGAAATACAGACAGCGAGAGGGGACGGAGCGCTTCCACCTGCTGATTCACGCCCCAGATGCCTGCAATAGCTGGCATCCTGAGAACTCAATCCAGGTCTGCCACTCCGGTGGCAGAACCCCGTTACTTGAGCCACCTCCACCCTCTCAGGGTCTGCATCAGCAGGAAGCTGGAGTCAGGGGCAGAGACTGGAATCAAGCCTAGGTGCTCTGATGTGGGACATGGGCATCTTACCTGGTGCTGTAATCGCTAGGCCAAACACTCGCTCCAAGGAGCAGGTTTTCCACCTGCCTGTTAGGGCCCTCACCAAGTCAGAGGACTTCACAGAGGGGCTTCAGGTCTTTTCTTTCCTTCCCCCACCCTTGGTGCCTTTGCAAGCCTGTTGGGAGGGAAGATGGGGCTCCGTCCTGAGGCACCCGCCTCTTAACAGCCGTTTCTCAGCAGACGAGGTGGGATGTTGGGAGCACCGATTCAGAAAGGGTGTGGAGAGCTCTTGTGTCCTGAGAGAAGGGAGGATGGCTCCGTGCTTGCAGAGATGGAGACCAGAGTGTTGGATACAACTCGTAAGGAAATGGGACACCAGTGAGTGAAGAGGAAAGAGCCTGATGGGTCTCTGTGTGTGTCTATGTACATGTACACATCACATGGCATCCATGCATGCGTGTACATGGCAACATGCATGCATATGCATACACGCATTACACACATATATGTTGTACATGCACCTGTGTCATGTGTACATATACACGTTTCCCTGCGGGGGTGTATCCGTGTATCCATACATATATTTAAGTATGTGCATGCGTGTAGGTGTGTATGCATGTGTGTAGATGCACACACATTTGTAGAGGGGTGTGGGTGTACCTGCACATAGGTGGTTGTCTCAGTCCATTCCTGCTCTGTGACTGAATATCTCAGGTTGTGGAATTTAGACAATAGAGACTTGCTTCTTGCAGTTCTGAGGGCTGGGAGGTTCCAGGTCAAGGCGCCAGCAGATTGGGTGTCTGGTGAGGGTGTGTTCCTTAGTCCTGGTGTTCTCACATGGCAGAAGGGGCTGAACGCTGTGTCCTCTCATGGCAGAAGACAGGGATGGGCTGGGAAGCCTCCATAAAGTCACACATCCCATTCCTGAGGGCAGAGCCCTCGTGACTTCATTATTCCTCCAAGTAAGGCTTATACCCCAAGTCCTCACTTCTTACCGCCATCACATTGGGGTTTGAGTTTGGAGGGACATTTAAAGAGGTGGGTTTGTGCATGTGTGTGTGTGTGTGTGTGTGTGTGTGCGTACATCACACACATGCACTCTAAGCCTCTAGGACCCCAGGAACCTAATTCATCTCTTGGGGCCTTGCCTGTCCTGCCTCTCTCTGACTTCCTGTGTCCCCCTCCCAGGGTGGCCAGAGATCACTGGGTGTCTTCTTGTGAGTGCCGGGAGCACGGCTCTACCCAGCTTTGCTGCACACACATGGTTTGGCCATCTCAGGAGATTCCTGGTGGGTGGCTAGCATTGGGCCTGGTGTTCAGGCTGGAGTTGAGGGGCAATGGGAACCTGCCCAGAGGCACCCAGGGGCCACCTGGGTTCAGCATGTTCTGCATGTCAGGCTCTGACCAGGAGTTTTTGCACACCTTCTGTGTGGTCTAGGGACTCTGCAGCGAACAACACAGAGGAAGCTGTGGCACTGTTCTGGTGAGGGAAGCAGACCATAAGTAAGGGAGCCGTGTCACACATCGCGAATTGAGCAGTGGTCCCTGCTGAAGGAGAAGAAGCAGGGAAGGGTGGGGCAGGGGCGATGGTTTAGACAGGGCCAGAGAGGAGAGCAGAAGCCACTGGAGGTATTTCAAACACTAGTTTAGGCTCCCTGGGGGCAATTTAAATGTGCAGTTGGTTCCACTGAGAGAAGAGCTGAGAAGCAACCAGGAAGGTAAGTACACTGAACATGAACAGGCTGACGGCTTCCCTCTGGGCTGTGACCATCCCCTGGTGGCTTTTACAGGGTTAGCTCTGCAGGTGACTCTTATCCTGCGGCAGCTCCAGGCTTCTGACCCAAAGCCCCTGGGTGTGCCCTGCCACCCATTATCACCTCGTCACTTTGGACCTCAGTGTCTTTGCCAGGAAAACGTGGATTACGATGCTGACCTCGCAAGGGGGCCGTAAAATGTCAGTTGCAGAGCAGGGCAAAGCTGTAAATGCAGAATAAGGGATTGGCCTCCCTGCCAGTCATCAAGCGTGTCCCACAGTAACATAAAGATCAACCTTTAGGGTGTTCCCATTTGAGCATGGCAGGTATCTCGGTCCCCGAGAGATGTCTCCCAACCTGCACCACCACAGGCCAGTCCCAGATAGGGGCTCCTCCTTGGTCAGCGTGGCTGGAAAATCCGCAGGGATCCTCTGCTGTAGGTGCAGATTCACCCAACTCTATATATGCGGGAGACAGCAGCAGGTGCACCCAAAAGAGGGTGGCTTTGAGTACTTGACGTTTCTGCAGCAGAGGAGGGGCAGGTGGTCAGGCGAGCCTGGTGGACACCGAGGCCGAGTCCTGCAGAAGACGTGGTGATGTCTTATCCACATCCCCTCGACCCAGCCGAGTCCTCCTGCTGTCGCAGCTCCTCCTGTCTTGTTGCCTCCGTGGCTATTTTATTTTAGTGCCCAGGGGCTCTTTTTCATCCCAGGAAATTGTTCAGCCTCCTGCAGACACTCCTCCAAGGTGTTGGGGCGTGCCCCTCACCTGCCCCTCAGTATGGTGACCTTGAGGAACAGTCTGTGTGGTTTCTTCCGAGTGGCCAGCAGGGCTGCAGTCAGCTTGCCCACAGGGGTGACTTGTTTAAGGACACCCCAGCGGCTGGCTTTTCTCCCTTACTTTTGCTCCCAGAGTTCACCTCCTAGATAAGAGACCTTCTAAGTTCTTGTTTAGAGGCTCGATTTGGGGGACCCCAGCTCAGACCAGGCTTATCTGCCCCGAGTCTTCGGTGAGGAGAGACCTGGAGCTCACCCCTTTCCATGACTTTTGAGAGTCCAGCTTCTTAAAGGTTCTGCTACTGGCCCCAGGAGCAACCTCCGTGCCTAGGGAGGGTGGAGTATTTTTGCATCTAAGCTTTTCATCATCCTCAGGAGAACAGAATTCCTTTGCCAAACCCTGAGTTGGCACGCTTGGTTTGAAACAGTATGGTCAGCCTAGCTCAGACAAAGATCTGCAGACCTCGAGTTTCCTACAGGCTTTTTCTCACCCACGCAGCAGCAGAACACTTTCCAGTGGTGTGAGTTCTAGAGGGCGTTCAAAACTCTCCCAAGCGCTTAGACAACCCTGGCTGCTTGGCAGTGCCCTCAGACTCTACTTGGAATTTACTGATTCCACAGGAACTTGCTCAGCCTTCAATAAGCACCACTGTAAGGCGTGTATGGGGTTAAGGTTCATTTCTGCAGGCAGCTGCTTCTCTCCATGGCCCACCTGACCCTGCTTCTTTGTTGGGACTGCTGCCTGTGCCTGGGGCGTTCTCACACTGAACAACTCCAGGGAGTGCCATCACACAGATGATGACATGAATGACTTGTGGAGTGTACAGCCTGAACAACTGTACAAGTGGCCCTGCTCCTGGAGATAGCTCCTGGAGAGCTACTTTACCATGCCCTCTGGTTACCAAGTCTACCTGCTCTTAAATTCTTGTTCTTCCATGGCTTCTGGCCCAAAGGTAAGACAGCACCCTGCATCCTAATGAGTGGACGTAGTCAAAAATCCTCTCTTCCAGAATCTGCAGTTAGTTGGTGCAGAAGGTGGGAAGCTCAAGTGTTGGAGAGTGATCAAAAGGGACATTACAGTGGCACTCCCAGGGCTGGCGTTGTGGTGCAGCACAGTGGGTTAAGTTGCTTCCTGTGGTACTGGCATCCCGTACTGGGGAGCCGGGTCCAGTCCAAGCTGCTCCACTGCTTCCCATCCAGCTCTCTGCTACCATGCCTGGAAAGGCAGTGGATGATGGCCCAAGTGCTTGGGCTTCTGCCACCCATGTGGGAGACCCGACTGGAATTCCAGGCTCCTGGCTTCAGCCTGGTGCAGCCTCAGCTGTAGCCATTTGGAGTGAGAACCAGTGGATGGAAGATTTCTCTCTCCCAGTCTCTCTGACACTCTGCCTTTCAAATAAATAAAATAAATCTTAAAAATAGGCATGCTCAGGCCCTGGCCCCTGAGCTCAGGCGATGCTTCCTTTAGGACTGAGATGCACCTCACCTGCTGCAGGGCAGCCTGGCTCCTGGAGGGCTTTCTGGCAAAGGGGCTCCTTCCTGGCTCTCGCTGTCTGGATCCCAGAGGTTCCTTGGGGCAGATCTGCTGTTTGATATATTTTACGTTCTCTGAGGGCCAGATCAGAAGGCCCTTGGAAAGATTTAGGGGAAACCTGGCTGTTGGAACCTTCCAGAAGTGAAGGTGGCAACGTTTAAGTCAGACAGAGAGAGTGGACCCAGGACCTAAGCTCCCTGGTTACTTATGCATGTTCAGAAGTGGCTTCACGCATCCAAGCGCGATCCAATGATTTGTCAATGAAGGCCTCCTTGTGGCCCCCGCCCTTGCCTCTGATAACATTTACAGTAAATCTATGGCACTGACCATTAAATCCGAGGCCGCCTCGAGCCATCGCTTCGATGGGGTGCTGACAGGCCGAGAGTTAATAACGACGCAGACGCTAACCTGTTTATTGATTTGCTTTTTGTACCCTTCATCTTCGCTCACTCCTTCTCCCTCTTGGAGGAGAAATCTTGGAATTAGTAATCAGGTGACAGCCGCGCCCCCCTCCTGTTCCTAGCCATGTCATCCTGCTTAAACTCTTGGAGATAAATTACCGCTCCCTTGCCGGCCCCTGCCAGCCATTCACTCTCCAGTTACTCAGCACAAGATGCCGCATCTGTCACCGGAGCCAGCAGACAGAAAAAACATTAACACAGACATGAAAAGCTTTTAACTTTGACAAGAGGAGTGCAGGAAAGTTTTATATTTAGCCCCTCCAGGAAAGGCCACGGTCAATCCATTAGGGTGGCTTGTCAGACTCAGGGCGCGGTGGGAGAGAGCGGGGGTGTCTCCAGCTTGGGCCAGGGGAGCAGGCACATGGCCCTAGGGTGCCCACCATCCCCTTCTCTGCTCGAGGGCAGGGGGCAGGGAAAGTGGATGGTTTTATTGGAAGGAGATGAGGGAAGGAGTCTGAGGTAATCTCTGTTTCTGAGATAAAATAGAGATTTGGACCTTTTGTAAGATTTTCAGGTGTGATGAGGCATAAAGTTGATCTGTTCTATGGCTATGGCATTGTGATATTTACAGCTCTTCTTTAAAAAAAGATTTATTTATTTATTTGAAAGGCAGAGTTACAGAGAAGCAGAGGCAGAGAGAGAGGGAGAGAGAAAGAGAGAGAAAGAGAGAGAGAGAGAGTCTTTCATCTGCTGGTTCACTACCCAGTAGCTGCAATGGCCAGAGCTGAGCTGATTCCAAGCCAGGAGCCAGGAGCTTCCTCTTGATCTCCCACATGGGTGCAGGGACCCAAGCACTTGGACCATCTTCTACTGCTTTCCAAGGCCATAGCAGAGAGTTGGATTGGAAGTGGAGCAGCCAGGACTCGAACCAGCGTCCATATGGAATGCTGGTACTGTGGGCGGTGGCTTTACCAGCAATTTTTTTTTTTTTAAGATTTATTTATCTATTTGAGAGACAAAGTTAGAGGGAGAGACAGAGAGAGAGGCCTTCCATCTGCTGGTTCGCTTCCCAGATGACCGCAACGGCCAAAGCTGGGCCAATCTGAAGCCAGGAGCCAGGAGTCTCCTCTGGGTCTCCCACATGGGTGCAGGGACCCAAGGACTCAGGCCATCTTCTACTGCTTTCCCAGGCCATAGCAGAGAGCCGGATCAGAAGAGGAGCAGCTGGGACACTAACCAGTGCCCACATGGGATGCTGGTGCTGCAGGTGAAGGCTTAGCCTACTACACCACAGCGCTGGTCCCTTTCAAATCTCTTTATGGAAGACGCAAAAAAAAAAAAAAAAAAAAAAAAGGCAGGCTGGCATCACAAAAGGCAAAACTTATAACTTAAAGAAGAAAAGAGACTCATTTTCCCTCCAAGAACTAATCATTTTAGGCTGAGAGTGGTCCCTGATTTCTCTTGTCTTCCTTCTCCTCCCTTCCTCCTCCTTCCCACCTTCTTCCCTCCTCCTCTTCCTTCCTGCCCCACAACTCTTTTTCAAATGGAAGTGCTTCTGGCTCATGCCCTTTCTCTCCCTCTCTGAGATCTATCTGTTTCCTCAAGAAAGGATTCCAGAAATGATAAAATCACACGTTTCTCAGAATTTCTTGTCTCCCCATCCATGATGCCTTTCCTCAATCTACACCCCAAGGGTCGGGACCCAGGAAACATGGGGGGCTCTCTGCCCAGCAGGCAGGCTGGAGGAGAGACTGTGAGCACCGTGCATGCCATGTGCACTTCAACACAGGGGCAAGGGTGGCTGGGATCGCTCTGGGGAAGACAGAACTGGAACCTCCCTCGGAGGAAATGAGGGATTCTGTGTTCAGGGCTGGGAGTCATGCAGGAAGAAGTGGGGGTGGAGGGTTCAGGTTGCTTCTGCAGCATGGGCCAAGGTAGGGGCAGTGCCCTTGCTGTGTTTGGTGGAGATGGGGGACAGTGATGCGAGCTGGGGCAGACAATCATGAGTGGAGACTGGGATGTGCAGAAGTCTGAATGCAGCCCTGGAAAGAAAGAGCAGGGTACCATGGTTTATTGGGGCGGTGATCCCAAGGTTTACTGGTTGGGAGTTGCGAGTGAGCTAAGGAAGGGAAGGAAGGCAAGACAGGGTGAGTGACTGAGCAGGAGATAGCTTTGTACAGTGGGGGCACGACTTGCTAGGGACCCTGGGAGACCATGTGTAGTGCACCTCAGAGCTGCCCCCACCCCCTCTGGGGGCAAGGAAATTGAGGCACCGAGCCACCGACTCCCCCAGCACTGGTTGAGGGCTGCTCTGGGCAGGGAAGCACATGGATACTCTTATGCTTCTGGGCTGCCCTGGCAGGGGCTGGGCCAAGGTGAGCTGGGCACAATATATGGCCTCTTAAGGGAGCCTCCATAGTGGAATCAGAGGTGCAGCACCAGGCTGAGATGGAGTCCTGGGGGCAGGAGATCATGGAGACAGGTGGTGCTGGCCGAACTTCCTTCCCGGCTGTCTCTTTCCTGCTGTGAGGCTGTGAGGAGCCTCCTGGCGGGCTCTGACTAGTCTTTGATGTTTAACATTGATACAAGAGCTCCAGGTTTGGAACAACTTGGGACAACCTCTCTCTCTAGGCCGGCTATTGCTTCTCAACCAGGGGCTCCCAGTAAAGATCCCCTCCCCATCTCAGGGCTCTCGCGACATGGAGGCAGAGCCCCAGTCTCCAGGGTGTGTTGGCCCCTGTGACTGTTTTCCAGAGGGCTCAGTTTCTGGAAGAGACTTGGTTTTCCAAAAGCCCTGGATGGCAAAGACCGTGTCTGTCCTGACTGGGAAGAGTCGCCCCAGGGGGCAGGAGAGGATCCCAGCCTTAGGGGAAAGGAGCCATCTGCAGGCCGGGGTATCGTTTCACTGACGCCTGACAAGGCGAGTCCTTGGCTGCCGGACAGGGCGTAATAGCTCCTGCTTTGTGTATGGCGATAAAGGCTGAGAGAAATTAAGCCGGCACAGATCTGTGTCTCCTGTAGCAGCCACAGTTGCTGAATCTGCTCTTTCTGAGAAAGTGAAATTTCAGTCCCTCCACTTGCCCTTCCTGGCTGGGCTGTCAGGGCACAGGCAGAGGGTGTCAGCTGGCCTCCAGGGCCTCTTGGTGGAAAACGGACTCTCTCGTGCAAAACCAGTGTCTGTGCTGACACAGCCCGTCTGATGCGTGGTCTGGTCCACCTGGGTCTTGGTGTGAGGGCAGCTGCAGAGAGCTCCCTGTGTGCCCAGTGCTTGGCTGTTGCTATGGTTTCCATGTGTGTGTCGCTGGGCCCCATTTATGTGTTGAACTCCCAACCCCCAGGGCAATGGTGTTAGCAGGTGAGGCACTGAGGTCATGAGGGTGGTGCCCCTGGGAGTGGGATTAGCGTCCTGGTGGAAGGGGCCCTCGGAGGAGCTGCCTCCCCTTCTGGGAGAGGACATGGGCAGAGTGCTATCTATGTGGAAGCTGCTCCTACTGGAGCCGCATCTCCTGGTGCACTGGTCTTGGACTTCCCAACTTCCAGAACTGCAAGTCATCCCTGTGGCTCGGAAGCCCTCGAGGGAATGGTGTTTTGGTGTCGCAGGACAGATGGGCTATGACAGCCAGGATGGGGCAGGCGGCAGCAAGGGGCAGAGGAACCTAGCTCAAGGCCTGCCCTCCAGAGAAATATCATCACCGTCCCCACACTCCCGCCTCTTCTTACATGGATAACAACAGCTGTGTGTGGGGGAAGGTCAAGGTGCCGAGCAAATGGGCCAGAGGCTGGAAGAAAGGCCAGGGGGCTGGACAGGGAAAGAGCCCAACTTTGGAGAGTGTGAGTAGATAACTTTGAGGGCCTTTCCGAAGTCCATGCTGTATCCATCCTATCCCACTTCCTTCATCTCAGGCTCATGGCTGTCCTTTGCAGTTAGCTGGTGGCCTTGGGTAGCAGGGATGCTCACTGCTACCCATTCTGTTTCTTCACCTGCTGGCTGGGTGGGGAAGACTCTGAGGTCCAGGAAATCCAGAGACACAGATGCAGGGTTTCTAGGCCCTGAGTCACCCACTAGAGGAGAACTGCTAAGCCAGGAATACCCACAATGCTCTCTTGTAATTCATTCATTTGTTCTCACATTCACTTACTGGGTATCTCCGAGTGCCTTTTCTCTGCTAGGAACTGTGGAGAGAGAGCATGGCCCTGCTCTCATATGTAATTGAAGGATGAGTTAGTAAAAAGAGGTGCAGATGGACCGGCACTGTGGCATATTGGGTAAAGCCACTCCCTGCCCATCCCATATGGGTGCTGGTTCGAATCCTGGCTGTTCCACTTCCAGTTCTGCTCTCTGCTATAGCCTGGGGAAGCAGTGGAGGATGGCCCAAGTCCTTGGGCCCCTGCACCTGTGTGGGAGACCCAGAGTTAGCTCCTGGCTCCTGGCTTGGGATCAGCACAGCTCTGGCTGTTGTGTCCATCTGGGAGTGAAGGAGTGGATGGAAGACTCTCTCTCTGCCTCTCTGTAACTCTGCCTATCAAATAAATAAATAAATCTTATAAAAAGAAGAGGTGCAGAGAGAGAATGAGGCTGGAGCTGGGTCTTGGGACAAAAGGAAGGGACACTGGTGGGCATGCAGTGAGCTTGGATTTTATTCAGTGCAATGCTATGGAACTTCAGGTAGGAGAGTGTGACACTTGGAGCTGCATTTCTGAATGACCCCCTGGGTGCTCTGTGGAAGAAGCATCCAGGTAATCAAGAGAAGGCCTTATCACATCTGTGTCTGCTTATGCAGTGTTTTTCTCTCCTGTATTCAGTCTTTGCCATGCCAGTCTTTATCCTGGCTTGTCTTAAGGGAGCATGGGGACTGGGGATGAGACAGGGAAGCTACTGGAAAATAGAGAATTATCTTAGGGAATTTTTCCGAAACTTGTTCACCAGTGTCTCTTTTCTACAGTTTTTAGGCTATACCCTTATTTGGAGGACAGTGATTTTCATGTTCTAGATTTCTGTAACTTTTCTCATTCTCCTATATATTTCTTGGATTTAAGGATAGGGATTCATCAAGGAAGTAAATTAGTAGCATACATTTTGAAGCAGATAGACTTGAATTTGGACCTCGTCCAAGCCTAGTGACAGTATAAATAATCTTGCTTTTTTTTTTAACAAAAGATATTATGTATTTATTAGAGAGGCAGAGTTTCAGACCGTGAGAGGGAGAGACAGAGAGAAAGGTCTTCCATCTGCTGGTTTGCTCCCCAAATGGCCACAATGACTGGAGCTGGGCCGATCCAAAGTCAGGAGCCAGGAGCTTCCTCCAAGTCTTCCCACGTGGGTGCAGGGGCCCAAGGACTTGGGCCATCTTCCACTGCTTTCCCAGGCCATAGCAGAGAGCTGGATCAGAAGAAGAGTAACCGGACTTAAATCAGCACCCATATGGGATGCCGGCACTGCAGGTGGAGGATTAACCTATTGTACCACAGCATCGGCCCCTGATTTCTTTTTGTAAGTGGGGCTGTAGTCGGGGTCACAGGACGGATGGAATAGGAGAGCCACTGGATCACAACAAGTCTAACACAGTGACTTAGTCTCTCCTTCCATTCCTTCTGCTCCAGGGTTCCTGGGTGTACAGGCATGTGATTTGGAGCCTGCCATCAGCTCCTCCACCATCTTTGGTCACTCCAAAATCAGGCCAGTAGGATTAACCTGCAGTTTTTGCCCGCACTTGTATGCCCAACCAGTCATCTGCTAATAAATCTAACTTGGGGATCTTGAACCCCTCCCTGATGGATTTCAATTCTGCTCTGTTGGATCTTTCTTCTCCAAGTCCATGTCCCTGCCTGGAGTGCAACCAAGCAAGGACTCTTAATAGGAGCCCTCAACGAGTGTCTGCATGGCTTCTGATTGGGGTAGTGCTGTTATGAGGAGGGACCCAGGGGACAGGAAGCCACTGAGTACAGAGTCTGGAATTTGATGTCCTCTGGCCTAGACTAAAAGCTCTGGAAGGTTCCTTTATTGCCTCAATGGTGTGTAGAGAGGGTCAAAACCAACAGTGAGACATGAGGTTGAGGATTGAGGCCAACACTGACCAGAAAGACAAACTATTCCTGAAGCACCTTGCAGGATGTCCCTTTGTGACCAGCTAAATTGTGAATCCCCGACATTCACACGGTTGTGTCCTGAGCTATAGTACCTTAGAATATGATTGTATTGGGAGATAGGGCTCTCTGCAGAGATAAACAGGTTAAAATGAGGGCATGAAGGTGACCCCTAACCCATATGACTGATGTCCTTCTGGGAAGAAGTTTAGATTCAGAGATGAGCACAGAGGGAAGACAATGTGAAGAGTTAGAGAGAACGCATTCGTCTACCAGCCAAGGAGGGAGGCCTCAGAAGGAGCCAAACCTGCTAACACCTTGGTCTTAGATTTTCAGCCTACAGAATGGTGAGACAAGAAAGTTCTATGGCTTAAGTCACTCAATCTGTGGTGTTTCCAACAGACGCTTTAGGAGAGTAATACTATCCCAGAGGAAAGAAAATCTCTTAAGTTCTAGCACTGTGAGATGTGTGCTTTGGAAAATGAGCCCACCAATGTCTGGTGCTGTCAGTGATGTCGTTGATGCAATTCTTGCCTGTGGCGTGTAAGCCTTAAGTAAATTGTCAGAGAGGATACGAATTATAAGCAAAGATGACCAAAATGCAAATATTCGGACACAGATGGCTCACCAAGGATCCCGAGGCATCAGTGAATGAAGCAGACTGACAAAGGAAGGGAGACCAACAGGACCAGGACAGAGTCCTACACATGGAGTGGCAAACCCTGCCTTCCACAGTCTGACCTGTGCATACCATGCATTATTCTGAGTCCCACAGCCTCTGTACATTAGCCAACCAACAGCTTTTTGAGCTATTGTTGGTGCCGCCTGTCCCCCAAGTACAATTCCAGTGATTATGTCATCTTTGATTATAACCATCACTTGCACATCACTGTTATTTTGTCTTGCTTCCTTCATCCTCCCGCTTATGTCACAGACCTGCCGCCCCATGCTCCATCTTTGATCACAAGGATGGGCCAACAACAGCAAAGCCACAAAGAGAAGAGAGTTAGGTCTCTGCTTTGGAAAAGTGTCTGAACAAGTCACAAAGCAACTGTATAATGTGATTCCATTTTTGGAAAAAAATTAGTAATGATTGGTAAATATGTAGAAAATTGCCTGGGGGATAGACACCAAAGTATCAATGTGATTGTCTCTGAAGGTGAAATGGGGCATTTTCATTGCAATATTGTCTTGTGCTAGTACCTGTTTTGTAGAGAAGGACACTCAAGCTCAGAGAGGCTGTGCGGCTTGTCCGAGCTCAGGGCAGATTTTCTAACATACTGGGCATACATCACTTTTGAAATCAGGAAAGCATTCAGATGAATAAAGAAGATAAAATGAAATGCCAAGCCTGAGGTTGTGCAGCACGGTGCCTGGCACATAGTAGGTCACAATCATTATTTTTCACAAATGTAGACTTGCAGACTCTACTTTTCTCTAGGGAGGGAGGCAATGAGAGTAATACCCCTCTGAGCACAGAAAGCCACAGCCTGACAGAACAGAAGAAACCAGAGCACCGTGGGGCTCCTGCCTGGCGGGCAGAGGAAGGAGACATGCAGCCTTCGGTTCTGGAATCCCAAAATAGTCCTGTTTGCTGACCTCAAGGATTTCAGAGAAAACCTCTCCTCCCCTGGGCTCTGGGTAGAGCCTTTGTCTGGGGAAGAGAGGATATAAAAGGCACATTGTCAGATTCCATTGTTAATATTTGTCTCTTAATTCCCTCTGTCTTGTTTTAACAACTGGCAATGGAATGTAAAAAATGGTCTTTGGAAGATAAGCTCCCCTCTCTCTTGATTATGTGTCCAGAGGGAGCCCTTGGTGCATGAGAAGGCTTTTGTCCATTCATTCTTGGTGTGAGTGCTGGAACGGTAGGTGTGAGGCAGCCCTTGTGTGGGGAGCGAGTATCCCCGTGCATCTCAGCTACTCCATGTACAGTCACGGTGATGGGCTGAATCACCTCTGCCCCCGCCTTTTTTTTTTGACAGATAGAGTTAGGCAATGAGAGAGAGAGAGAGAGAGAGAGAGAGACAGAGACAGAGACAGAGAGACAGAGAGAAAGGTCTTCCTCCAAATGGTCGTACGGCTGGAGCTACGGTGATCCGAAGCCAGAGCCAGGTGCTTCTTCCTGGTCTCCCACTCAGGTGCAGGGGCCCAAACACTTGGGCCATCCTCCACTGCCTTCCTGGGCCACAGCAGAGAGCTGGACTGGAAGAGGAGCAACTGGGACTAGAACCTGGCGCACATATGGGATGCCGGCACCACAGGCGGAGGATTAACCAAGTGAGCCACGGCGCCGGCCCCGGCCCCCGCCTTTTCAAAGTCAAGGTTTCAACAGGAGGTCCTGCCATTATCTCCAATATTTTGGATTTCATTGATCAGGAAATATTAAAAGAATATTTTGAGGACTAACACAAGGCTGCCACCTTTTTATTCTGTCAAATAAGGACATAAAGAAAAAAGAAACCAAGCAACCATTTTGTAGCAGAACGATTTCAATAGTCTCTGCCCACAGGAAGGATGTGATTTCAAAAACAGGCCATTCCGAGAAAAGCCAGCATCAGCCATGGGAAGGTGTGGAGCAGCGGCAACACCATCACGGCTTGTTGTGGTAGGGGTGTGGCAGTCATGATGCTGTGTCTCGGGCTTTGGGGTTAGGTAGATCTGGGCTGAAACTTACTTGCTTTGTGATCTCAGGAAGCCAAATGACATCTGTGAGCCTGAAAATTCTCATCTACAGAAGAGGGAAAGTCAGACTGCTTGACTGTCGCAGGGACTGAATGAACATGCCCTGCACAGTGTGCAGCATGGTCTCCTACACTGGAGCATTGCTGAGTCCACGTTGATCCACATTGACTTATTTTTTCCTGACCAAAAGATGACTAGAAATGTGTGAGGATTCAGAGAAGAGGAAGTATGACTGATAGAGCCTCTGGGAGTCTGAATTTCTTAATAAGACAGTGGGGCTTCTGTGAATGCCCTTCATTCTCTCTCAAATATCTGGAAGGATGAGGAACCTGTGGTAGTGGCAGCAGTTTCTTGGGGCCCTGCTTATTATCATGGAGGGCCACTTTTAAGTGAGACATAAAGTATACCACTTAAAAGACCCCAGGGCTCCTAACCTAGGTAGGTGTTTTCAGTTCTGTTCTCTCTCTGTCTTGAGATCTTACTCTACATCCAACCAGACACTGGACATTTCCGCTTGGATATTTCATGAAAAACTCAAGCCGCCGCCACCACCACCACCACCACCACCACCACCATCATCATCATCATCTCTCTCTCTCTCTCTCTCTCTCTCTCTCTCCAAGTTTATCCTTTGTCCTCTGTTCATCTCACAGCTGATGGCACTGCCACCTATTTATTCTCTTAAGAAATGACTTCTGTTAGTTTCCATATTCTGCCTTCCCTCTTCTCTGTCTCTCATTCTCCAAGTCTGATCTGACACAGGCCTGGCCCGTTTACCTACAAAATCTGGTTTCTGAACTCTCATTTATCTTACCAGCCTTGCTTTATTTAGTTCATTCCTCAGTCATCTTGTCCTTAGATATCTGTTGCAGCCTTGGATATTCCACTCCAAAACCACCACTGGCACAGTGATTTTTTCCTGAGATATAAACTCACCAATGTGAGTATCCTGCCCCCGAAACTTTGATGGCTCCCCATTACTTTCAGGATCAGGCAGGAGCACTGTAGCAATGCGGCACTCAAATGTAACTCCTGCCTCCCTCTTGGACCCTGGTGCACACTTCTCCCTCATATGCATCCAAGCCTACAATTATTGTGGTAGAAAATCATTGCACTCTGAATACTGGGAGTTCACCCATGAGTCACTGCCCTCTGTTGCACCCCTTGTCTACCTGGTAAATTCCCTACCTTTAAAGATACAACCCAAAAGCCACGTCTCAGGAGCAGTCATTGAGCCTAGTACTTAGGATGTCTGTGTTCCACTCTGGGGTACTTGGGTTAGATTCCCACCTATGACTCCTGACTCCAGCTTTCTGCTAATGCAGACCCTGAGGAGTAGAAGTAATGGCTCAAGTATTTGGGTTCCTGTCACCATGTGGGAGACCTGGATTGCATTTGCAGCTCCCAGTTTTGGCCCTGGCCCAGCACTAGCTCTTGCAAGCCTTTGGGGGAGTGAACCAGTAAGGGGGACCCATCTCTCTCTTGCTCTCTCTCTCTCTCTCTCTCTTTTCCTCCTATATTAAAAAAATTCAATTCTCTGTGAAGTTCCTTCTTTCTTCCAAATTAAAAGAAATAAAAGAATAAAGAAAAGAAAGTCACCTCTCTGAAGCCTTCCTGAAGGCTCTCCTCCCAGTAGACAGAGTATTATTCCTCTTTGCAGCTTCCACAGCATTTTATTCAGGTTGCATCACAGTAAAACATGGTGGTTAACAAAATGAGCCTTGTAGTGACCTGAGGTTCACCTCCATCTCTGCCATTTGTAGCACCATGAAGACAAGCAAATTCTTCCACCTGTCCAAGTCTTAGCTTCCTGGATGGAAATGGAGGAACAGTAATAGCGATCCCTATCTCCTAGAGCTACTGGGAAGATTAAGAGAAGTAATGTGTTAAAGCACTTAGCCCAGTGTCTCCTACACTGAGTGTGTGCTCAATAAATGTTAGCTATTAGAATGTGTTATGATTGTTTGGGTCAACCATCTTCCTCCTCTGCCCCTGCTCTTATTCGTCTTGGGGCTCTGTATCTAAGTGGCCAGCCCAGGAACTGTTCCAAAATTGGGACTTAGTTAAAAAAAAGTTTTTTTTTTTTTCTTTTTCCTCTGCTTTGTTACAAAAGTGTTGTGGAGTAGGAGATCCATAGAAGGACGAGAGAGAAGGCTGATAGAAACAGGAAGAGAAAGGCTAAGTTTTGGAGCCTTCAAAGAGCTGTATTCATGGGTTCCAAGGAAAATGGTCCAGATATAGGAGGAGCAGGAGCGCTTTGGTGGGTGAGGAATGGGGCAGAAGCCACAGCAGAGGTGGGCAATGCTGTGAAGTCTTTGTGGGGATCCTGGAAGAGAGGAGGACATCTGGGGGCCTGAGTCTTCGTGAGTTTGGATGGAGGTTTGGACAGTGCCCTGGGGCTGGTGCTGTGGCACAGTAGGCTAAGCCTTCGCCTGCAGTGCCAACATCCCATATGGGTGCTGGTTCAACTCCTGAGCTGCTCTGCTTCTGATCCAGCTCCCTGCTAATGAGCTCGGAAAAACAGTGGAAGATGGTCCAAGTGCTTGGGCCCCTGCACCCACGTGGAAAACCCAGAAGAAGCTCTTGGCTCCTGGCTTCAGATCCGCCCAGCTCTGGCCATTGTGGCCTTTAGGAGGTAAACCAGCAGGTGAAGACCTTTCTCTCTGTCTCTTCCTCTCTCTCTGTAACTCTGCCTCTCAAATAAATAAGATTTTTTTTTATTTTTAATTTTTTTTGACAGGCAGAGCGGACAGTAAGAGAGAGAGAGAGAGAGAGAGAGAGAGAAAGGTCTTCCTTTTTGCCGTTGGTTCACCCTCCAATGGCTGCCGCGGGTGGCGCACTGCGGCCGGTGCACCGCACTGATCCGATGGGAGGAGCCAGGTACTTCTCCTGGTCTCCCATGGGGTGCAGGGCCCAAGTACTTGGGCCATCCTCCACTGCACTCCCTGGCCACAGCAGAGAGCTGGCCTGGAAGGGGGCAACCGGGACAGAATCCAGCGCCCTGACCGGGACTAGAACCCGGTGTGCCGGCACTGCAAGGTGGAGGATTAGCCTAGTGAGCCGTGGCGCCAGCCGTCAAATAAATAAGATTTTAACAACAACAACAACAACAACAACAACAAACCAGTGCCCTCTGGGATCCCAGGTTTTCTCTGGCCCATATCCCAGGGAGGCAGAGACTGTCACTTTATTCTATTCCTGCACCAGGGTGACCAAGTTGTCTTAGTTTGTCTGGGACTTTTCCAGTGTTTGCACTGCAGTCCCACATCCCATGGTTCCTCATCAGAGGCAATTCAGAAAGGCTGGCCAGCCTGTGTATGTGGTACTGAAAGTGCAGAAGATTTCAGATTTCACCAGGAATCCAGGAAGATAGATCCCAGATTTCCTGAACCTCAGCAAGATAACAGAGAGACAGATGATACACGTGTCAAGGTGGTGTCTTCTGAAGTAGAATATTACAACTTTTCAGGGTGTTTTGCCACCTCTTACCTCATTTAATCCTAATAGTTTTTTTTTTTTAAAGATTTATTTATTTTATTTGAAAGGCAGAGTTACAGAGAGCCAGAGGCAGAGAGAAATCTTCCATCTGCTGGTTCACTCCCCATATGGCTGCAATAGCCAGAGCTGCGCTGATCTGAAGCCGGGAGCCAGGAGCTTCTTCCAGGTCTCCAATGTGGAGGCAGGGGCCCAAGCACTTGGGCCATCTTCCACTGCTTTCCCAGGCCACAGCAGAGAGCTGGATAGGAAGTGGAGCAGCCAGAACTCAAACCGGTACCCATATGGGATGCCGGCGCTGCAGGCCATGGCTTTAGCGTGCTGTGCCACAGCGCCGGCCCCCCCAATAGATTTTTTAATTTTTATTTTTTCACAGAGTGGATAGTGAGAGAGAAAGACAGAGAGAAAGGTCTTCCTTTGCCGTTGGTTCATCCTCCAATGGCCGCCACGGCCGGCGCACTGCGGCCGGCGCACCGCACTGATCCGATGGCAGGAGCCAGGTGCTTCTCCTGGTCTCCCATGGGGTGCAGGGCCCAAGCACTTGGGCCATCCTCCACTGCACTCCCTGGCCACAGCAGAGAGCTGGCCTGGAAGAGGGGCAACCGGGACAGAATCCGGCGCCCCGACCGGGACTAGAACCCAGTGTGCCGGCGCCGCAAGGCGGAGGATTAGCCTAGTGAGCCGCGGCGCCGGCCTCCCAATAGATTTTTAATAATAAAACATTATATATGGGCTCCTGGCTCCTGGCTTTGGTTTGGTGCAGCTCTGATTGTTGTGGCCACCTGGGGAGTGAACCAGTGGATGGAAAACCTCTCTGTCTCTGCCTCTCTGTAACTCTGCCTTTCAAATAAAATAAATAAATCTTCAAAAATAAACAAATAAATACCAAAAATATACATAGATTATATATTTATGCAAACATATGCACATGTTATATATTTTTTAAGTATTAAAGAATATACAAATTTATGCATAGTAACCTAGAAATTTATATTTTTCCCCACAACCAAGTCTATAAAACTGCTACCAAAATGTGTAAATACCTAAAACTGGTAAGGAATATTGGTTTCCTTTTAGAAGCTAACCGTGATCGATTGGTAGAGGCTTTCCATAGTGATGTGTAGAGATGATCTAAAGCAGCTTCTGGGCCCAGTGATGGGAGAACCATAGTTGATTAGTGATGTCTGTGGTGGGTATGGGAGAGAGAAGTGGCAGTGGTAATACTACATTTTTGGAATCTCTGGTCTAATGGCTGAGCACTCTTAAATTGTCATTGCTTTCTCTTATCTTGTTAGTTTCATTCTACAATGGGCTGTGCCTTCTGCTTAGGTATCACAATTTTTAAAAAAAAATGATTTATTTATTTATTTGAAAGGCAGAGATACAGAAAGAAAAGGAGAGAGACAGAGAAAGAGAGAGAGAAATCTTCCATGCACTGATTCACTTTTCAAATGGCAACAACAGCCAGGTCTGGGCCAGGTTAAAGCTGTGGCTGCAAGGGCCCAAGGACTCGGGCCACATTTGGCTGCTTTCCCAGGAGCATTAGCAGGGAACTGAATTGGAAGTGGAGCAGCTGGACTTGAACCAGTGCCTATATGGGATACCTGTGCTACAGGAAGAAACAACCTTCTATGCCACAGTGCCAACCCCAATATCATGATTCTTGATCTCGTTTGAAGGTTGGGCATTTCTATTTTCCCCGAAAGCCTTTATCCTAACTCTTTTTTATTTTCCTTTTTTTTCCCCAGAAATGAGCACCCTACATGTTAGTTTTCTTTTTGGGAGCTGAAGCTTATTAATTTGTATTTTTCTGATAATCTGGGCCAATTGGCTTTTTTAAAAAAAGATTTGTTTATTTATTTGCAAGTCAGAGTTACACAGAGAGAGGAGAGGCAGAGGGAGAGAGAAAGGTCTTCCATCCGCTGGTTTACTCCCCAATTGGCCGGAATGGCTGGAGCTGTGCCCATCCGAAGCCAGGAGCCAGGAACTTCATCTGGGTCTCCCATGCAGATGCAGAGACCTAAGGACTTGGGCCATCTTCTACTGCTTTCTCAGGCCATAGCAGAGAGCTGGATTAGAAGTGGAGCAGCTGGGCCTTGAACCAGCACCCAGATGGGATGCTGGCACTACAGGCAGCAGCTTTACCCACTACGCCACAGCGCTGGCCCCCAGTTGGCTCCTGAGCAGCCTTGCTGGGCTGTGCTTAGAAGCTTCGATACGCCTTTAGTGTGCCTGTGCTTCCTTCTGACCCTGTTTCAGGTGGGGGCTTTTTTTTTCTCCCCCATACAAAATTTAGATTGATTTTTGTCAATGACTGGTTCATTTTCTCCCAATGAATGTTTAATAGTCACTCATTCTGTGCTCTTTGCAGTTCATCTGCTTGTTTTCTATTTTGCTTTTTCATGACTTTTTGATTTACTTTTTTTCTTATTTTCTTTAACTTTAAAATAGTCTCCTGAAGATTTTTGCTCCTCCTCATAATAGAACTGGATTTACCCTCTCACTCTAAGCAATCAGGCATCCAAACAAATCTGAATGTTTCACATTTTAGATGTCAGATAGTATGGAGTAGTGTCTTTTACAAACGGGAGGCCAGTGAGGTGAGCCTGTGATTGCTCTGGGTCACTTCCTGGAGAGGGTGCAGAGCTTGTGCAGAGAAGCAGCACAGAGTTGGGAAGGTAGCGTTTACATGTCAGGAAGGCCAAGTTGGCTGGAGCCTTCAGGAAGAAAATACCAGGGTGGGGAGGGAGAGGGGGAGATCGATTTGGCTGCAAAAGGATCCCTGCACAATTAGTGATCTGCAAATATGCATGAGGAAGCTACCTTGTGGCCTAGTAGCCAGAAGCACTAGAAAGAAAGAGGATAATAATCTTCATAGCTTAGGCAGACTGACAATAGTTTCTGCTACCAGCCATAGTGGAAGGAATTCCTAATACACAGGGCATCGAGTTGAATCTTCAACAGGGTGCCCCCAGATTGGCCTAAAGACTGCCCTGGATCTGTGTTGGCAGTTTAGAGGAAGTTACAGGAGTAGTGTTTAGTGCAGTGGCTTAAGTCCTTGCTTAGGATTCCCTGTATCAGAGGGCCTCGTTGGAGTCCTGGCTCCGCTCTCCAATTCCAGCTGCCTGTTCATGTGCATCTTGGGGGGCAACAGATGATAGCTCAAGTGCCTGGGTCCCTACCACTCACCTGGGAGAACTAGGTGAAGCTCCAGCCTCCTGGCTTTGGCTTGACCTAGTTCTTGTTGTTTGGGGTATTTGGGAAGTGAATCAGTGGATGGAAGATCTCTCTGTGTCCACGTCTCTGTCTCTGTTTCTGTGTGTCTGTCTGTCTGTCTCTAAATTATAAAAATAAGAGGAAGCTACAGAATAATCTAATTTATTTTAAAAAATTAATTGTGATACAATACAGAGCACTAAAATGAATATAGCAAAATCCAGCACCCAACTCTGAAAATTCAAAATGTCCAGCATGTGATAAACACTTCCAAGCATGTAACTTTTTCATTTGTCAAAAGTCACCTCATTGTACCATTGAAATTGATGACTTGAATTTTCTATAAAATTATACCTCAATATGGTTAATTTAATTTTTTCTCCTTTTCAAGTTCAATTTTTGTGTTTTTTAAATTTGAATTCTTCACTTTGGTCTGGCACCTGCTTTTTTTTTTTTTTTTTAAAGATTTATTTATTTATTTAAAAGGAAGAAATAGAGAGAAGGGGAGAGAGAGAGAAAGAGATCTCCTGTCCACTGGTTTACTCCCCAAATGGCCACAACTGCCAGGGTTGGGCCAGGCCAAAGACAGGAGCCAGGAGCTTCATCCAGGTCTCCTACATGGGTACAGGGGCCCAAGTGCTTGGGCGATCTTCTACTGCTTTCCCAGGCACATTAGCAGGGAGCTGGATTGAAAGTGGAGCAGCTGGAACTCGAATCGGCGCCCATATAGGATGCTGGCATTGTGGGCAGAAGCTTAACCTTCTACGCCACAGTGCCGGCCCTGTATCTGGCTTCTGAAATTGAAGACTAACACAGCTATAATTTATTACTATAAATTATATATATATTTATTATATATATAATAAATATATATATAATTTATTTACTATTTGTCAGCAACCGTACTAATGAATTTACATATTTATTTCCTTGGATACTATCTCCTGCTTCTTCACGAGTGTTTCAATTTTGAGGGTTTTTAATTTCAATTTGAGGGGTTTGGGGTCACTTCTCTTCAGAGGCACTGCCTTTCCATCAGCCTACATTCAAGGGCAGATGGGATTAGTAGATTTTCCCTTCCTCATTGCCAATGTTTGCTTCTGATTCTTGAAATACTACATAAAAAATTCTAGCTCAATATCCGTGTTGAACACATGCTATGTGTCAGGCTGTAGATTCCGTATACAATATTTTGTTGAATCTTCAATACTGATGAGGAAGTTGAGGCTGAAAGGGATGGAGTGATTTACCAGGTCATGTACCAGAGAATGGCAAAGCTGGGATTCAAGCTCAGGTTGGTGGCCGGCGCCGCGGCTCACTAGGCTAATCCTCCACCTGCAGCGCCGGCACACCAGGTTCTAGCCCCAGTCAGGGCGCTGGATTCTGTCCTGGTTGCCCCTCTTCCAGGCCAGCTCTCTGCTGTGGCCCGGGAGTGCAGTGGAGGATGGCCCAGGTGCTTGGGCTCTGCACCCCATGGGAGACCAGGAAAAGCACCTGACTCCTGGCTTTGGATCAGCGCGATGCGCCAGCTGCAGCGGCCATTGGAGGGTGAACCAATGGCAAAAGGAAGACCTTTCTCTCTCTCTCTTTCTCTCTCTCTCTCTCTCTCTCTCTCTCTCTCTCTCTCCACTCTGCCTGTCAATAAATAAATAAATAAATATAAATAAATAAATCAAGGTCAGGTTGGTTTCCAGACTTCCTGTTACCCAAAATCTCCCTTGGCCCAGGAATGTACTCCCATGGTATTTGAGCATCCTCATTTCCCTTGATGCCCCCATTTATGAATCAAAAGTCTTCCCCCTGGGGCTAGCTCTGTGGCACAGCAGTTTAAAGCCCCAGTTCACAGCACCAGCATCCCATAGGGGTGCCGGTTTGAGTCTCAGCTCCTCCACTTCCCATCCAGCTCCCTGCTAATGAGCCTGGGAAAGCAGCAGTAGATGGCCCAAATCCTTGAGCCCCTGCATGCATGTGGGAGACCTGGAAGAAGCTCCTGGCTCCTGGTTTCGGATTGGCTCAGCTCCAGCTGTTGCAGCCATTTGGGGAGTGAACCAGCGGATGGAAGACCTCTCCCTCTCTCTCTGTCTCTCCCTCTCTCTGTAATTCTGTTTTTAAAATAAATCATTAAAAAAAAAAGTCTTGGCTGGTGCCGCGGCTCACTAGGCTAATCCTCCGCCTTGCGGCGCCGGCACACCAGGTTCTAGTCCCGGACGAGGCGCCGGATTGTGTCCCGGTTGCCCCTCTTCCAGGCCAGCTCTCTGCTGTGGCCAGGGAGTGCAGTGGAGGATGGCCCAAGTGCTTGGGCCCTGCACCCCATGGGAGACCAGGAGAAGCACCTGGCTCCTGTCTTCGGATCAGTGCGGTGCACCGGCCGCAGTGCACCAGCCGCAGCGGCCATTGGAGGGTGAACCAATGGCAAAGGAAGACCTTTCTCTCTGTCTCTCTCTCTCTCACTGTTCATTCTGCCTGTAAAAAAAAAAAAATAATAATAAAAAAGTCTTCCCCTGGGAGTAGGAAAGTACTTCCCTCCCAACTCCACCCTGGGCGGGCCTTGTGGCACAGTTGGTTAAGTTGCCACCTGCAGCACCACACAGACCTCCATGTCAGAGGGCTGATTTGAGTTTCTGTCTGCCCTGCTTCCTTCCCATCCAGCTCTCTGCTTATGTGCCTGGGAAGGCAGCAGAGGATGCCCCAAGTGTGTGGACCCTTGCCACCTATGTGGGAAACCTGGATGGAGTTTCTGGCTTCTAGCTTCAGCCTGGACCAGACTCATTCACTATGGACATTCGGAGAGTGAGCCAGCAGATGGAAGATCTCCCTCTCTCTCTTTCTCTTCCTCTCCCTCTGTCACTCTGCCTTTCAAGCCAACACAGCAAACCCACCATGATTGGTCGGATGAGTGCTCCTGTCATCTGTTCCGGATTCCTTCCCTCATCCTTCCTGGCCGGCTTGAAACAGGCGACGATCAGCATTAACCATCGTGTCCTCTGGTGATGGTTTTCTTCTCTGCACACCCTGAGCCCCAGAGCGCTTCAAGGGCAACTGTGAGCACAGCACCCATCAGCCAATGTCCACTGAGTGAATAAATGACCTGGGGATTCAAATCTAGATCTTGGTTCTGCTCTGCTTTCTGCCAGCAACATTGCTCCTTTACCTTATTTGCTTTAGATGCTGAACAGATAGAAGCACTTTCACTCTGTCTCCTGAGGAGCTATCTTTCCTCCTTTTTTGATCTATTTAATGCATATGAACAAGTATATTTTATATCCAATTTATAAAACACAACAACAAAATGGATCAGTTCCACCAATGGACTTTTTAGAGCTAAAGACCCTTTTCATCTTGTTTTGTTTCTGACATTTCAGAAGAGGAACTGGGCACCCTAAGTCCAGTCAATTCCTTTGCCTTATTCATTCTTATCTTCTTTCTTTTTTTTTTAAATTTTATTTTACTTATCTTCTTTAAATCTTAAAGCCCACACTTTTCCAAACCACAGTTTTGGGCATTGGTGTTCACATATTAGCAAAGAATGATTAGAAAAGTGGTCACCTGTTTTGTAAATTTCGATTGCTATTTGTTGCTTTGGAGTCGTGCTTACTCTACCTTGTGTGTCAGGCAGGGATTCCAGGCAACCAAAGGGCTGCCATTCATCCCTGCATTCACAAGCATGAGGCTGAGCGTGCCACATGCCTCCAGTCCACTTGTCTTCCCGGGCTGGACCAGATTGTGTCAGCCTGAGTCAGAAGGCCAGAGGAGCAGCAGAGGAACAGCATCATACAAGGAAGGACTGTGTTTGGGGTTTTGTGCTGATCAGTTTAAAGGGGAGCAGCTAGGTGTGGCTCTTACATCATGGCCTATTTCCTTTTCCTCCAAATAAGCTCCAAGCCCATCCACTTATTTCCACCATTCATGGCCAATCATCTCTAGATGACTGCTAGAGTCTCCCCATGAGCCATTCACTATGCAGAGATCCTTTCAAAGATAAATCAGAGAGGCCAGCACTGTGGCATAGTGGGTGAAGCTGCTGCTTATGGTGCTGGCATCCCATGCGGGTGCCATTTTGGGGTCTGTCTGCTCTGCTTCCAATCCAGCTCTCTGCTGTGACCTGGGAAGGCAGTGGAGGATGGCCCAAGTCCTTAGACTCTTGCACCCATGTAGGAGGTGCAGAAGAGGCTTCTGACACCTTGTTTCAGATCAGCCCAGCTCCAGCTGTTGCATCCATTTAGGGAGTGAACCAGTGATTAGAAGACCTTTCTCTCAGTCTTTCCCTCTCTCTGTCTGTAACTCTCCCTCTCAAATAAATAAATCTTTAAAAAAAATGTAAATCAGAGCTTGTCTCTGTCCTGCTGAAAGTCCTCCATGGCTCTCCATGCCCTGAGCATAAAATGTAAACTCTACATTTTTGACAAGACTTTGTGTGATTGAGCCTCTACCCTCCCTCTCCAGCCTTATTCCAGGTTCCTGTTCCCTCACTTTGCTCTAGTCCAGCCTCTGGGGTTTCCTTTCAACTTCAGACACATCAAGTTCTTATTCCATTGAAAACTTTGCAAATCTTTTCTGTATGTTTAGAGTCCTTTCCACCTTTTTTGTCCTGCAGGTCGGATCGTAGCATCTTCTCCAAAGTTCTAAGTGGTCCAACCCTTCCTCCCATCACAGTGCAGTGTTCGCCCTCCTCACAACTTTCTCATTTTATAGTTGCTTACATAATTGTCTGTCTCCTATATACTGCCTATCTTTCCCACCAGGCTATAAGCACCATGAGGGCAGGGATTCTATTTCTAACCCCCTGCCACCTAGTGGCACCTCCATTCATGTGTACATTTGAACCATCAATCTGGTTTCAAAGATTGGTGAACAAACATGCATTGTAGAGGAGAAAATGCTTATCTGCCCATTCACTCTTTCACACACACACAAGTATTTATTGTCTGTTACCATGCTAGGTCTGAACTTGTGCTCAGGGCATAGAGAAAAATCAGATACTGTCCCTTTGCTTACAACCCTGCAATGCAATAAGGGCTTCATGGAGAAAAGTACAGAAGGCAGTGGGGCCCTGGAGAAGGAGCCCTTAGGTCTACTGGGGGAGTATGGGAAAGGTTCTTAGGACGTACTCTTGAGTTAGGTTTTGAGGGATGAGTAGGAGTTTGCTATGTGGGCAGGTAAAGAAGAGCTGTTCTGTGCACTGTGGGGTGAAAAACGGATCACTGTATGAGAAAACATGGAATGTTGGAGCAAAGTAAAGTAGCTCAGAGCCGTTGAGGGTTCACATGCAAAGGTAGTGGTAGGAGGTGCGGTTAGAGACAGAGGCAGGAGCAGCAAATGAGGGTTTGTATTTTGTCCTACTAATAAATTGAAAGGTATGCAACTGTGGGACACAAGGGATCATATTTGTGTTTTGGGAAGAGTTCTCTGGAAGCTATATTGAGTGGGGCAAAGGGAAGGGGAGACTGGCGGTTCTCATTGAAAAGATTTTCCTAGACCTCTTTGCCAAGTTGCTTCGCACCCTAAAGCAGATCATACCAATAGAATACTGTACTTTTCACCCTTGAGCCCAGGTCCCGCTTCAGAATCCTCAGCACAACCCTCCACAGAGGTTTGACTGTCAGTAGGACTGTGCTCACTAGGTGTGCCCTGTGTCACAGAGGTCTGACTGTCAGTAGGACTGTGCTCACTAGGTGTGGCCTGGATCACAGAGGTCTGACTGTCAGTAGGACTGTGCTCACTAGGTGTGGCCTGGATCACAGAGGTCTGACTGTCAGTAGGACTGTGCTCGCTAGGTGTGCCCTGTACCTTCTTGGAGCAGATGCTTTCAGGGATTCTTTTAAGCTCTGATGTTGTGTTTTTGAAAATATGCTAACCAAGAATAGCTTCACATTGACATGGATAATGCCACAAATCAAGAATGTGTAGCCCTGGCCAGCGCTGCGGCTCAATAGGCTAATCCTCCACGTGCGGCGCCAGCACACTGGGTTCTAGTCCCAGTCGGGGCACGGGATTCTGTCCCGGTTGCCCCTCTTCCAGGCCAGCTCTCTGCTGTGGCCAGGGAGTGCAGTGGAGGATGGCCTGAGTGCTTGGGCCCTGCACCCCATGGGAGACCAGGAGGAAGCACCTGGATCCTGGCTTTGGATCAATGCAGCGCGCCAGCCGCAGCGGCCATTGGAGGGTAAACCAATGGAAAAGGAAGACCTTTTTCCCTGTCTCTCTCACTGTCCACTCTGCCTGTCAAAAAAATTTTTAAAAAATTAAAAAAAAAAGAATGTGTAGCCCTAATGGTGAGATTTCTGGCACTTGAAACTATGGGAAGAAGTACGCCAAAGGACCTTCCCTGGTCACTGTCAAAATGTGTATTCTTTATGGTGTGCTGACTTCCTCCGTGCAGAATATTGCTCCTCTGTCTTCGTGCATGCAGGGGACCTTACGGTCCCGCCTTCTTAAGGAAACTGGTTTCAGGAGACTGATAAACAGGCCATTTCTGCAGAGGAGAAGTATGGGTCCTGAGTCCCAGACTCGGCCCCTGAAGCCTGCTTTGCACGTCCCTGACCTCAGGAATGAAGCAAATGCTTCCTGAGCAGCTACTAAGGGCCAGTCCTGAGCTAAGTATTTCTTGCTTTATTTTTTTTAAAGATTTATTTATTTATTTGAAAGAGTTATACAGAGAGAGCAGAGACGGGGTGGGGGGGTCTTCCATCTGCTGGTTCACTCCCCGATTGTCTGCAATGGCCGGAGCTGCGCCAATGTGAAGCCAGGAGCCAGGAGCTTCTTCCGGGTCTCCCACATGGGTGCAGGGGCTCAAGGACTTGGGCCATCTTCTACTGCTATCCCAGGCCATAGCAGAGAGCTGGATTGGAAGAGGAGCAGCCGGGTCTCAAACCGGTGCCCATATGGGATGCCAGCGCTTCAGGCCAGGGTGTTAACCCACTGTGACACTGCGCCGGCCCCTCTTGCTTTATTTTATAGATGGGGGAAATGGAAACTCAGGAAAATAATTAGTAATTGTATAAATTCTTTTTTTAAAAAAAGATTTATTTCCTTATTTGGAATAATTACATAGAGAGAGGGAAGGATAGAGAGATAGAGGGAAGGATAGAGAGATAGAGGTAGAGATGGAGGTGGCGAGAAGAGAGAGAGAGAGAGAGAGAGAGAGAGAATCTTCCATTTGGTGGTTCACTCTCCAAATGCCTGCAATAGCTAGGGCTGAGCCACGCTGAAGCCAGGAGCCTGGAACTACATCTTGGTCTCCCACATGAGTGATAATAAGCATCTAAATATTCGGACGATCTTCTGCTGTTTTCCTGGGTGCATGAGCAGAGAGCTGGATAGGAAGTGGAATAGCTGGGACTTGAACCAGCTCTTGTATGGGATGCTGGCATGCGACACGGCTTGCCCCTTAGATAAATTCTTAACCTCTCTAATTTTGCATTTGCTCATTGGTAAAATGGGACTCATAAAGTCTGCCTCCTGGCCTCGCTCCAAGAATTAAATGAGACAATAATTGTGAAAACACCTAGTAGCTGGTAGATGCTCTCCAAAGTCAGCCCTTTCTTTTCTTTCTTCGGCACAATGGCTGGTTGCACTTTCAGCAAAGAAAGCCTTGGCTTAAGGTCCTCAGAAAGAAACACGTCTTTGCTCTGGGCTCTGAAATCCCTGGTGCCCACAACTTAATAGACTCACAATTGGTTACTTTTCTGTTGACATTGATCAGCAATGGGTCGTGGCTGGCACCACTGGCCTGGCCCTTGGGAGGTGCCGCGCAATGCCTGGCCTGGCCTCCCTAACCAGAAATTCAATAACTTTTTCATATAAATTGTCCGTAAGAGAAAACTTCTTGTTTTCGGCAGTTGTCGCTGTTTCAGCATTTTTCTGTACAAGATGAAAAACTTTTGCATTGAGCAAAATACAGATTTATGGTCAATAAAGTGAAGTTTAACAGTTTATAGGGGCCATACTTTCTTTCTTAAAAACTGGTATTAAAAGCCATTTTTCGCAGTCTTTGTAGAAATGTCTTTTCTATCAATCAGGATCCCAGTTTGTTTAAATGATGGGAAAATTAGGAAAACGCTTCTCATCACAGGGCTTCCGCACACCTGCCCATCATCTTCTCTTGTTCTAGAGCTCAGAGGAGGTCAAGGCTTCCTTCTTGAACCTGAAAATGGTCAAGCTGGACATCAGACATATCCTGGAGCCGGAAGTGAGCGGAACCTCAACTGGAGCTTGGAGGGCAGATGAGTGTAGGGTGTGCCTCCAGCACCTAGGATTGGTCTGGTACTGCTCATTTTCCAGCAAGTGTCCACTGAGCACCTACTCTGTGTCAGAGCCTGGGTCAGCACACCTGCCTCCTGCCCTTGAGGTGCCCACAGTTGAGTAAGTGAGTCAAACAGATAGAGAGCTGCTGTATAGTCAGGACTGGGTAATATGGGGACATAGAGGGACCACACCTCACCCAGAGCAGGGGCATCTGTGAAGACTTCCTGGAGGAGGAGACCTGAACTCAGTCCTGAAGACAGGTGAGAGAAATGGTAGCCAGGGAGGGACAACCCAGGCAGAGGAGCCAGCAGGATGGGATGAGAGCTGTCTCCCTCCAGAGTCATCCTCATCCTGGATAGACTGCGAGAGCGGGAGTGTGTCTGGCAGCAGCTCTTGAGCCTGCTATCTGCTCTCAGAGCACTGCCCATTGCCCCTCCTGGGTGCTCCTGCTCATCCCCAACTGTCTGCATCAGTGTGAGGCTGGTCCCTGGAAGCATCATGACAGGCAGACCCTACTTCCTTTCCCTGCCTCTGCCTTATTCCTGCCCACCCCACCACGCAAGGCTCCACCAATGGTATCTAATAGAAACTACGATGGAGGAGAAAATATTGAAAGCCTGGGGCTGTCCAGAGAGTTCCATTCCTTCTTTTTCCTAAGAAAAAAATCATCCTCTTTAATACTGTCAGGAGCTTAGTACCCATTATTCCCCAAGACCTTCAGGGATTGATCCTCCCTTCTCATCCCCATGAAATCCACATGCACAGCCACATAACACTCGTGTACCTGAGCTAGCAAGGGTCCGATTCCCCCTCACTGCAGCCTGCTCTGCAGAACTTACCTGACTCACAGCGGCAACTCTCCTTGCTAAGTTCATGCCCAACTCTGCCTCCCCCTCACTTCCTCCTGCTTTGCATCTGCCCAGGACTCACCGAAACGTGAAAAATGGCTGTGCCATGCTATTACCTCTTAAGTGCACCAAAACTGAGGCTAAATCTCTGGGATAGGATTTTCTTTGGGCCACTTGAACCTTGCCCACAGGGCCTTCCCCTTGACAGTGAGGCTGAGCCACCCACCTCCTGGGTCTTGTGGGATGGGAGGGTGCACGTCCCATTCCTGACCCAACGGAACAGCATGTAGACCACATGGATTCTCTTGCATTTTCTAGTGGCCACATTAAAAAGTACAAAGAAACAGATGATGTTAATTAATGAACTGAGTATGAATCAGCCCAAGTATTTTCATGTAAGCATGTAATCACTGATAAAATTGTCAGTGAGATGTTTCGCATTATTTCTTCTTGGAGCCAGAGGTTGACATCTGGTGCATATTTGACTCTTACAGCACGTTTCAGTTAGAATGAGGCATGTTGCAAAGTGTGGCCATCACAGTGGACAGCACAGGTTGGGAGCATTGTACAGGTGGGTGGGAAGTGGGAGAGATAAAAGGGGAGGGAGGAGACAGAGAATATCTGGTTGTGAGAGAGAGAGACTCATGAGATACTTTGCTAAGGAGAAACCTTTGACCTTGGTCCTGAAGACAAAGGTGGGAGATGGAAAGGGTTGAGTGGAGAGTTGTGATCCTCCTGGCGGTGCCAAGAGAAGGTGTTGGGGGAAGGGAGCAAGTTTGAAGGAGAATTGCTCCCAGAGATAAGGTGAGCTTCATGGGCATGGAGAGGACAAGGATTCTAGACTCAGGAAGGAACTAATGCCCGCGGGACTCAGCAACAATGGGGATGTCGGGGGAGCCAGGAGCCAAGGAGGAGATCGCCTGCCCCGTACAGCTGGGTGGGTGCTGGGCCATTTAGTGAAAAGCAGAGTTGAAGGGGATGCCCAGGTCTGAAGGTGGAAGGTAGGCACAGTTGAGGACTGTGGGTTTGAGCATGTGTGGATGCCCAAGCAGTGGTGTGTGTCCTGCAGATCCGGAGCTTGGGAGAGAGGCAGGGGTTGGAAGGGGAGGTTGCTGGGGAGCCTAGCCATGCCGATGACTCCAGTGGACGTTTTTGTTGTTTTTACTTCCAAAGTCTAGAGGATCGATGGAGACAGTATGTTTTCCGTGTTCAGCCTGGACTTGGGCCATCTCCTACTGCTTTCCCAGGCCATAGCAGAGAGCTGGATTGGAAGAGGAGCAGCCGGGACTAGAACCAGTATCCCATATGGCCAGGGCTTTAACCCACTGTGCCACAGTGCCAGCCCATGATGTACTATTTTTTTAATAAAAAGAATTTTTATTTGAAAGGCAGAGTTACACAGAGGGGGGAAGAGAGAAAGAGAGGTCTTCCATCTGCTGGTTCACTCCCCAGATGGCCACAATGGCCAAAGCTGGGCCAAGACGAAGCCAGGAGCTTCATCTGAGTCTCCCGTGTGTGTGCAGGGGCCCAAGTACGTAGGCCATCCTGGGCTGCATTCCCAGGTGCACTAGCAGTGCCCTTTCTTGGAGTTCTGGATCTCCTGAGAATTGGGCCAGAGACAGAGGGGACACCTGGGCATTGTCCCCCTTGGTTCCCACACGGTTTTCAAGGGACCTGGCGCCTGTGAGGTGGAGAGGGCATTTGAGGGCTGTGTCCTTGTAGTCCCTCGGGCCAGGCCTCAGGGGGCGGGCTGAGATTTCTGCTAGGATCTGGAATCTGAAAAGCTGAAGTCGAGGCTCACGTCCCCACCGAACAATGAGGCTTGATGAGAGGGCTGGGATGTGCAGTTGCTGATGAAGATCCAGCTGATTCCCTCTGACTCTCAGCACAGTGCATGTGCGAGAGCAAGCCGTGCTGGCCCGGGAGGGCTCAAGATCAGTGCCGAGTTTCCCAACTTCCTGGCCTCAAAATTGATGTGTACAAAGGAAAAAAAAAGAGAAGTAGCAAAACCCGCAGAGCACCATTTCCCAAGGCAAAGCCTGACATTATGACCGTCTCTTTAAGCACTTGCACTGTGTGTGTGTATGTATGTATATATTTATATTTTCCCCCTCAACTGCATCTTCTCACTGACAAAGCTCTTTCT
The DNA here is from genome assembly GCF_051225735.1 of Oryctolagus cuniculus. Taxonomy (NCBI): domain Eukaryota; kingdom Metazoa; phylum Chordata; class Mammalia; order Lagomorpha; family Leporidae; genus Oryctolagus; species Oryctolagus cuniculus. The sequence continues at coordinate 18,201,698 of NC_142877.1, forward strand.
TGCCGAAAGCGACTGTTATAAAATTATGACTTGCGCATATATAATGTTTGTGTTCACCAAGAAAACAGAAATGCCACCTTATTTTGTGGTTACAGCTGCACAATTCACATCCGGCAGATCTGATCATATTAGGGTTATGCAATCATCTAATTGCAGAGACAAGCCTTGAGTAATAACTCCAAATGCTCGCACTTCAATCTGCGCGGCAGAGTCATTGCCGAGTCCTGATTAGCGCCTGACAGTGTTCGGGCACCATTATCCGCTCTGGCATTGTCTAAATCTCCATTTCCAGCCGAAGCAATCTACCCACTAACTGATCTATGACAAACAGACCCATCACAGCAAAGCTGTTTGGGCTGCAGATCCGTACATAACAAAATATTGCTCTTTGGGTTGTTTCCAGCTCTTTGTAGCAAAGTTTCTTCCTCTCCCAAGAGAAAACAGCCTACTCCACCCCCATTCACTTCCCTTCCCTCTTCTCATAAGCAGGAGGGGGTAGGTGACTGGACACGGAATTTGTAGAATTTCACCGAACTAACTCCCCCTCAGCTCTCAGATGCCGGCTCCAAGGTGACTTAGACGCATCGCCTTGCCTCTAGCGTGCTATCCCTGTTCTTTTTCCCTTTGGAGCTCTCAGAACTGTTTGCAACTGTGCCTACAAATCCTGTGAGCTCCACCTTCAAACTATCCAGAATCCCATCACTGCCCCCCGGGCTTGTGCCACCAGTCTCTCTCCCTGGATTGTTGCACCGCTGTCCTTGCTAGGATCCCAGTTTCTGACCTCGTCCCCATTCTCCTCCTACAATCTAGCCTCAAGTTAGCAGACCAAATCCTATTTTTTTCATGGTTCCATAATAATCTATTTCGGATTTAAAATTTTAAAAATTGTATTTATTTTCATTCTTATTTGAAAGGCAGAGAGGTAGAGATAGATTGACAGATTTTTCATCTATTGGTTCACTCCCCCAGATGCCTGCAACAGCCTGACTTGGGCCAGGCAGAAGCCAGGAGCCTGGGGTTCCAGCTAGGTCTCCCCTATGTGTAGCAGAGACCCAACTACCTGGACCATCAACTGCTGCCACTTAGGGTCTGCATTTGTAGGAAGCTGGTATGGGCAGTGGAGCTGAGACTTAAACCAGGCACTCGGATATGGGATGCAGGGATCCTAAGAGGCATCTTAACCACTATGCCAAACACTCACATTAAACTTCTTAATGGACACATAATTAGTGTATCTGTTTGTGGAGTACAGTGCAATATTTTGATACAGTACTAGAAACAATGTATAATGATCAAATTAGGGTAGATAGTATTTCCATCACCTCAAACAAATTGCTTCTCTGTGTTGGGAATATTCAAAGCCTAATCTTCTCACTGTTTTGAAATACACAATAAATTGTTGCAAACTATATTTATCTTATTGTGCTACAAAACACAAGGCTTATTCTTCCTTTCTCTCTCCCTCTCTCTCTCTCTCTTCCTTTCCTCCCCATTCCAGCCTCTGGTGATCTCTATGTTACTTCCTACTTCAGTGAGACCAACGTTTTTGGCATCCATTTATGAAGACAAAATACTTTTAAAAATGTCAGTCAGAAAACAGCATCCCTTTACGTAAAATCCTGCAGTTGTTCCCCTGTCATTCAGAGCCAGAATCCTTGCAGTAGCTTTATGAGGTACTGTATAAGCTAGTAGTGTCACCTGCCTTATCTCCGATCTCTTCCTAACCTTCTCATTCTACTCAGTCTCCTTGATCTTCCTTAAATACACCAGCTGCATCTTACCCTGGACCTTTGCACTTGCTGTTCCCTTGGCTGGAACTCTCTTCCTTCAGATAATCTATTTGCTTTGCGTCTTCTCTCCCTGTGGATCACGTTAAAAGGTCACTTTATCTGAGACACCCTCCTTAACTATCTTATCCAAACGGTAAACCCTCCCACCCCAACATCCCCTAACTCCTCTACTACTCTGTTTGTATCATTTTCTGTGGACTAGGTCATCCTCTAAGGGTACTTGAAAAGGTTGTAGAAAAAGACAATTTTATTTGGGTACCAAATTTTCTGAAACTCACTCACATCAGGGATCTTCAAAAAGTTCATGGAAAATGTGTGTTATGAAAAAACTATGTATGGATTTCAAAGTCATTTGCACCAAAATAAACTAGCCTTTTAATTTCACCTCCCATGGGCTGTTTGAAGTGCCCATTATGCTGTACATTTTATTTACTTTTTTTTTTCTGTCTAGAGTCTTGAGCAGCTTTCTCCAGCACAGCTTCCTGCAATGGTCTATACCGTCCAGTGTAGCTGCCCCCTGCACTTGTGGTTATTGAGCTCTTGAAATTCAGCTTGTGAGACCAAGGGACTGAATTTTTAATTGGATTTAATTTTAATTACTCTAAATCAAAGTAGTCACACAGCTAATGGCTGCCATATTGAATACTAGAGGGCTAGACTCTCTCTTTCCTAAAGAATTTGGGGGGGAGGTGCAGTTAATAAGCATATTTCAAAAAGCCTTAAAAATATTCACACCCTTTGACTCAGTAATCTCGCTTTCAGGAATTTATTCTTTGGAAAAGTTGTGTGTGGAAGAACGTCCTCTGTACTGATGCAGACAATAGTCAGAAATTGTAGTCTATATGTCCAGCAGTAAGGGTTCAAGCAAATTGAATACAGTACCCACAGGATGGATATTGGCAGCTGTTACATTCATAGAGATGAAAAGGTAGTGACACAGACCAAGTGTCCGTGATGTATTAAATGGCAAAATAAGCTAACAAAACTGTGATTATGTCACAATCCCTACTTCAGTGAAAATTTATACGTTATATAGTGACTTATAAAAATCAGAAGACAATCTAGAAGTGGAATTGCACATGATTTTAATCTTCTTTCATATGTTTTTCTGTAGATTTCAGTTTTTCTATCATGGATACAGACCACCTAATTTTGAGAAGAATGAAGTCAAGGTAACCTTTTTGTTAAAAAATAGTTTTCTTCCAGTTCTTCTGTGTTGACGTTGCCACTGACGGTTGCAGAGTTTAGGAATGAAGCTGATTGGGGCCTCTCACCCCATTTGCAGCCATCCAGAGTCCTCCCAGGCTGCTGCTAGTGTTGCTGTCCTTTCTGAGATTCTGTCTCATTGATCCTTAGTTTCTTTTTGGGTCATTAGGACCACACCACAGTTCTAGTTTGTCTCCTCCCCTCCTAGAATGTGGAGGCTTGTCTCTCAGGGCCCCTGCAGTGGTCAGGGATCACAGAAGCTTCTGGCCCTGGCCTTGTCATCATCTAGGGTCCCAGCGTTATGCCTTTTCTTCTGAGCTTTGGCGACTTTGTTCTGTCCACAAACATCCACTCCAAGCCAAAGTCCTAACGGCTGATGTGAGCTGACTGAGGCCTTTGGGAAGGTGCCTCCCTTCGCGTGTGATGGCAGTGCCATTCTGTGGCCAGCACCCCTTGGGGTCTTCCCGCAGGTTCGCCTCTCATCGCTCCCTGCTTGCACATACATACATAGTTACTTCACGCCTTTGTACATGTGCTCCCCCTGCGCACGCTGCCATTTCCGTGTTGACTTTCTTGCCTCCCCCGTCCCTGTGTGTGAACTCTTAGACTAACCCTTCCTCTGTGGGGTGGACACTGAGGACAGCTTTCCTGCTAGAGTTACTTCGCTGTTCTATGCAACTCAGTAGAGCACTTATGTGTCTCACACGCTGTGCTGGCTTTTGGTGACATGAGGTTGAAGGGAGCAACAAGTGCTTACTAAGACCCTGTGAAGAGCTGGTGGTTTACAGAGAAATGGGAGAGTACAATGTAGTATGACAGACATCCAACTGAAGTGCGGACAGGATGTTATGGGAACAGTGATTCCTTTTTTTTTTTTTTTTTAAGATTTAATTTATTTATTTGAAAGGCAGAGATACAGAGAAATAAAGAGAGACAGAGAGACAAAGAGAGAGAGAGAGAGAGAGAGAGAGAGAGAGAGAAAGAGATCTTCCATCCACTGGTTCACTCCCCAGATGACCGCAATAGCCAGGGCTGGGCCAGGCCAAAGCCAGGAGCCAGAAGCTTCTTCCAGGTCTCCCACATGGGTGCAGGGACCCAAGGGGGTTGGGCCATCATCCACTGCTTTTCCAGATGCATTAGCAGGGAGCTGGATGGGAAGTGGAGGAGCTGGGACTCGAACCGGGCCCATATGGGATGCCAGCACTGCAGGTGGCAGCTTTACCCGCTACGCCACAGCACCGGCCCCAGGAACAGTGATTTCCACAGGGCTGGGATGAACCATGAAAAGTTCAGGAAGGAGAGAGTTCACACTGGGTTTTCTAACAGAGGAAGTTTTCATCTTGAAGCGGCTCTCTAGTTATGTGATAGCGGACTGAGCTTTTTGCCTTTCTGAATCTCAGGGACCTCACTTCTAAAAGGGACAGCAGGACTCGTGCCCTGGACACCTCGCCAGGCCATTCAGGGCAGAAGGCGCTGTTACTGTGCCGGCCCTGTCCTGGCTGTGTGACTCTCCCTGGAGGAGTGCTGGGAAGCGAATGTCCTGGGAGGGTCCCCTGCCAATGCTGGGCGGGAGAGGTGTGAAAATACTCAGCTCCCAGTCCCCTTAGGTGGACTCACTCGAAGGTGACTTCTGCCCCCTAACACTTCCCAGGGTCACTCCTTGCCCTCCCCCTCCAGTCCTTTCCTGAGGCTCTGCTTCTGGGGGATCCCCCCAGGGGCCCCTGGTGCCCAGTGAAAATGGGAGGCACTGTTCCCCAAGGTCTCCCTCTGACATCTCCTGCCCACCCCCTCCACGCTTCCGCTCCCCATACAGTATCCACGCAGGCTTTGGTGTCCGAGTGTGACGAAAAGCTTCCAAAGCCTAAAACCCACAGACAATAGGAACCCAGAGAACACCTAGGCTCAGCAAAATGCAAAGAAAGGCTGGATTTTATTTTACAGTGAATGTGGGAGTGATTCTCAGGGGGCAGCCCCCTAACGCCCATCCATCACCTCCTGAGTTCTCTGGCCCAGAGGCGTTGGGTGGGCGGCCCTGGGGGTGGGGCGGGGGTGGGGGCCAGGATAGGAACCGGGTCTCTGTTTCTTTGTTGTTCCTCCAATCATTTCAGGATGCCTTGAAAGGAAGGTCTGTGCTTCTGGCCCCGCCCTGCGCACCCCCACCATCTCCTCTCTCCTTCTCCTGGGGTTCCCCTCTTGGCGAGCTCCTCTGGGACAAGGGCCCAATCTGTGGCTATCACTCTCCAGGATGGGAAAATTGCTGGCTCAGCCGCCCCCTTCGGCTCCTCCCATTCAGCCGGCTCAGCGCTCCCTAACAATCTCTCCAGGCCTCCTCCCCAGGCCCTGGATCTTTGGAATCAATTAGAATCAGCACCCAGGCACCCAACGTCTCCTTGGTCCCCTTCCCTCAGCTGGGAGCATCAGGCGTGCATTGTCACAGGGCCATTTTCTGCAGATGAGGAAACTGAAGTTAGGAAAGAGGCATGAAAACTCTTGGCTGGCAGCCCCTGCCATCCAGAGGCAGTGTCCGAGTGCCAAGGAGGGTGCTGGCAGCTCCCCATGTCCCCTGCTAGGCTTCTGCTCACCGGAGCCTGGCAGCGCCTGCCTGGTCTTCCCGCCAGCACCAACATCTGGGGCAGGAGTGGGGGTGGTGTCTTCATTAAAATGCAGTGACTCCATTGGCACCAAAATAAACGTGACATTTATCAGAACCTGCTAAATCTATTCAGTGCTTGCTTCCTCTGGAAGTGTAGGGTTCGTGCCGTGGGCCTGGAGAGAAAAGGTCTTTGCTGGTGAGAAGAATGGGGCGGTGAGAGGAAGAGGAGAGGGAGGAGCGGAAAGGGCAGATGAGCAGGGCTGTGCCATAGCTGCCGGCACCCTCTCCAAGGCCCTCGGAGCCCCCGCAAAGCCAACAGGACCATTTTAAGGCAAAATCAATCGCATTGGAGTGGTTGCCTGGCAGGGACAGAAAATAAAAGTAATCCCCAAATTAAACAAGACTATGCTGCTCCTAGAGTGTTGCCGGCATTTTTACATGGAGATATTTCTCACAGCCACCTGGCAAGTTACTTTCCATCCCCACCCTACAGAGAGGGAAAGCAAGGCACGAGAGGATGGGGGAGTCACTGAGGGTGGCTGAGCCAGGCTCTGCCTCACCACAGTGGAGCAGCAATGATCTCGTGAGTGTGGCAGGGGACAAGCACGAGACTGGGAGAGAGGAGATGGGTCTGGACTGAGTGTGTGGCTTCTGCAAGTCTCTGATTGGGAAAAGCCAGCCGCTGAGACCTCCAGGCTTGATCACATTATGCATGAGTATTTGTGCACTGCCCATCATTTACCGTGGAAAAACTCCAAGCCGTTATTCCCAGACCTCTTGCCTGGACTCAGGCCTCTGGGAAGCTAATGACTGGGATATTTATGAGGCAGAAGCAGCATGGGGTGATGGCACTCTGGCTTCCTGGGTTTGGGTCCCAGCTGTGTGACCTTGGGAAAGTTGCTTAACCTCTCTGAGCCTTTATTTACACTTGATTTTTGTGGTTGTGAGATTATGAATAATAATCACAGTTAACATTTATTGAGTGATTATTAAATGGCAGGCACCATGTGAAGTATTTTGCATGCATGATTCCATTTAACTCTCATAACTACCCTATGAAAAAGTGATTTTCATTTGCTCCATTTTAGAGATGAGGAAGCTGAGGCATAGAAGCTGTGATCTTAGATGTGATAGATCAAGATTCCTGGAAAACAGTTTCATTCCTTGTTTATTCCTGGTCTGCAAGTTAGCAGTTTCTAAGGATGCCCCAAAACAGGCAGAACCAGGAGAAGAGCCAGGAAATGCAAATAGGGAAAATAAAATATCTTCGTCTCAGAGAAGTTGTTCGTTTTTCTTTTTAAATATCTGGTGCACCCCCATGGGAGACCAGGAGAAGCACCTGGCTCCTGCCATTGGATCAGCGCAGTGCGCCGGCTGCAGCACGCCGGTCGCAGCGGCCATTGGAGGGTGAACCAACGGCAAAGGAAGACCTTTCTCTCTGTCTCTCTCTCTCACTGTCCACTCTGCCTGTCAAAAAAAAAAAAAAAAAAAAAAAAATCTGGTGCACATCAGATCCCACGTCAGCTAATGCTGTTATTTCAGAGGGGCTCCCTGTTGCGACTCTTTGCCATCCCCCATATTTTTAGGGACCCTCTTTTCCTGAGGCTATTGGGGGCTGCAGGTGCCTAAGGAACAGTTACATGGTCCTGTGAGCCTGGCTGCAAAGCCGTCTGTAAACCAGGCACCCGAGAGACAGTTCATGGAGAGGAGTTTGTAGTTCTGTGCCCGCCAATGTGCTGGAAGCATCTGCTGTGCTGACGGTCCTGCCCTCTGACCGGTGGACATTCCCTTCCCCGTTTCTCAGAGGAAGAGACAGAGGCTTCATCACCCCATCTGCTTGGGTGAGAGGCAGGAGCTTAATCCGTGACCTTGCCCTCTCTTTCCTCCCTGCCCGCATCCTTTCTTTCTCTAAATGGTTAACAGTGAGCAGATTAAAAACAAGTGCTAAGTGTAATGATTGCAGAATAGTTAATACATAATTGCATAGTTTTGTAAACAAGCTTAGAGGCTTTTTCGGTGACCTCTCTGTGGCCTTGTGGTTTTGTTGACAAATTCCCTTCCCTTTTACATTTTGGTTTTAATTGGGAGCAACAGCTATGATGCTGTGGCTCCTGCAGCCTTTGCTTCCTCAGCTATTTGTGGTGTCCGTGTGTGTCCTGCACAAGCCCACCCCACTGTGCTGTATGTGTGTCCGTCTGCTTCTCTGTGGCTGGGGTCGGGTGGGGGGAGGGGAAAGAGAGAGAGAGAGAGAGAGAGAGATAGAGAGAGAGAGACCGACTCTGCACATTGGTGACAGATTCTGGAAGCCAGTTAAAGGATCTGGAGCTTCCAGACCCTGAGACAACTGTGAAAATCTTTATGGGATCACTCATTCATTCATTCATTCATTCATACATTCATTCCAGTTATTTAATGAGCCCCATCATGTTCCAGCTTCCCTGGGGAAATAGCCTTAACAAGGCAGATCCGGTCACAAACTGGGCAGGAAGTGTTCTCAAATTATATTTAATATTTCAACAAACTTGCCCTCAGGCCACCCAAGTTACCTAAAACACTGGACTTGGCCAATTGGTGGGGTCACCCCACTGGCCAGAAAACTCTGGATGGCCCCGACGAGTCAAGACTGGAAAGGAATGAATTCTTACCTAAAATATTCAGGGTCTTGCTAGACAAACTCCTCTGAAATCGGAGTGCTGTGGTGGGAGGCTGTCACCACAGGGGATCCTGGTTTCTACCGCTCTCCGGTTTGTCCCCAGACTCATGTGCCTCCTGGCCGGCCTCTTGGAGGCTTCCCCAACAGTCCCTGTGCTGCTGCTGTTAGTGGTGGGCAGCAAGGGGCAGAGGAAGTTGGCCTAGAGCTGCCCCACATTCAGAGCCCGCAACTCTGTCTCATTCCACCTCGGGCTCTGAGACCCCTCACTGCATCCCTTGGGTGCCTGGTCTCCTCTTCCCTTGTCCCTCCAGGTTGCTGGGCCCTGGTCCCAGGCCACAGTGGAGTCACTGCATCCCCCACGGAAGTTGTCCTGGGGCTTCCGTTCCCCACTTGGGGGCTCCTACCCAGGAGCCCCACCTCCCACCAGCCCTGCCTGCTCCCAGACATGGTGGGCAGAGAGTAATGTTCTCCCAGCCCTGCCTCTAAGCACTGCATGCTGAACCTTAGTGAATGGAGACCCTCAGGAGACCCTCAGGAGACCAAGGATGCTGTGTGCTAGGTGCCAGCCGGGTGGGAGGAGAACCAAAGGCCTGGGTGGTGGGGGCTTGGGCCAGGCATCTTAAGTATTTTTTTTAAGGATTTATTTATTTTATTTGAAAGTTAGACTTACAGAGAGAGGGAGACAGAGATCTTCCATTCACTGGTTCACCATCCAGATGGCCACATGGATTGGGGCTGTGCAAGGCAGAAGCCAGGAGCCAGGAGCCAGGAGCTTCATCTGGGTTTCCCACATGGGTGATGGGCTCCCAAGCACATGGGCCATCTTCTGCTGCTTTCCCAGGTGCATTAGCAGGGAGCTGGATCAGAAGTGGAGCAACCAGGCCTCAAACCAGCGCCCATATGGGATGCTGGTGTTGCAGGCAGCCACCTTACTCATGCCCCAGTGCCGACCCCCAGTGTCTTAAGCATTAAGAGATCAGGACAGGGCAGGCCCTGTGGCTGCCAGCTGCAACCTTAGAAACAGGACATCTTTCAAGACCCACCACAGACTACATCTCAACCCAGGATAGGGGTGACAGGCCCGGGCCTGAGCTCTGGCTTTGAGCCTTACAGGTGGATGGTAGAAGTCCCAGCTCAGACGCTTACTGGTCCCTGCATCTCCATTTGCTCTTCCATGAAGGTGACATTACTCACCGTACCTCATGGGTCAAGGATGTGACATTCATGGCCTAAACACTGCAGGACTGTGTGCATGTGAAGGAGCCTAGTCATGGTGATGGGGTGCAGCTCTGCAGTGTGCTTGGGTCAGCTCCTGGTTCTACCACGAACCTGCAGGGGGATCAGCATTTCCATACCTCAGTGCCTCACCTTTACAGTAGGGTCACAATAGTTACTAATTCACTGGGCAGTTGGGAGGATGAAAAGACCTGAATTAATTTATGTTTTTATTGTTTTAAATTTTTAAAAATATTTATTTCATTTATTTATTTGAAAGGCAGAGTTACAGAGAGGAAGAGGCAGAGAGAGAGAGGGGGGGAGTCTTCCATCTGCTGGTTCACTCCTCAAATGGCCACAACGGCTGGAACTGGGCTAATCCGAAGCCAGGACCCAGGAGCTTCTTCGGGGTCTCTCACATGAGTGCAGGGACCCAAGCTCCTGGACTATCTTCTACTGCTTTTCCAGGACATAGCAGAGAGCTGGATCAGAAGTGGAACAGCCAGGACATAAACTGGGGCCCATATGGGATACTGGCACTGCAAGCAGCGGCTTTACCAGCTATGCCACAGGGCTGGACTCTTGGGGTTAATTTATATAAAGAACTTAATATAGGGGCCAGCGCTGTGGCATAGCAGGTAAAGCTACTGCCTGCAATGCTGGCATCTCATATGGGCACCGGTTCAAGTCCTGGCTACTCAACTTCCAATCCAGCTCCCTGCTAATGTACCTGAGAAAGCAGTGGAAGATGGCTCAAGTACCTGGGCCCCTACAACTATGTGGGAGACCCAGATGAAGCTCCTGACTGCTGGCTTTAGTCTGGTCCAGCTCTGGCCATTGCAGCTATTTGGGAAGTGAACCAGTGGGTGGAAGACCTCTCTCTGCCTCTGCGTCTTCCTCTCTGTAACTCTGACTTTCAACTAAATAATAAGTCTTTTTTCAATATATGAACTTAATACAGTGCCTGGCTCCTAGGAAGTATTTAACAAATGATGATGATGGCAATGATACTGGTGATGAGATGAGGGAGGTGTGTAGACCCTGATGTCTTTATACATGGTCAAAGATGTTCAACCTTTCCACCTGCTGCCTGAATAGTTTTCAGATTTTTTAAAATTTATTTTTGTTTTATTTGAAAGGGCAGGAGGGAGGGAGGGAGGGTGGGAGAGAGAGAGAAAGAGAGAGAGAGAGAATTTTCTCTCTGCTAGTTCACTCCCCAAATGACTGCAAGTTGGGGCTGGGTGAGTCTGAAGCCAGGAGCCAGGAACTCATTCCTGGTCTCCCATGTGGGTGGCAGGGACCCAAGTACTTGAACCATCACTTGCTGCCTCCCAGGGTGAGTGTTAGCAGAAAGCAGAATGGGAAGTGGGGCTGGGACTTGAACCAGGCACTCTGACATGGGATGCAGACATCTTAAGTGATGTCTTAACCTTTACACCAAACGTTCACCCTTCCTCCCTGCATTTTTGACCGTTGCCTGGCTCTGAGCTCATTGTACAGGGCTGGAGGGTGAGGGAGGCCCCAGCCAGAGGAGGTATGGGGAGTGCCATGCCCCTTGAGGCCTGTTTTCCTGGGTTGATCTTACTGGGTTCGTGGTAGGAGTGAAGCCTGTCACCTGTGCCAGGAACCTGGGATGGGTCACTCTGCCTTTTACAACCAGCACAAAGCCCCCTGCATGGCCCCCGAGCTGGGATAATTAGGACAGTGCTGAGCCGAATGGAAAGAAATAGGCTCAGTGGAGAACTCTCCTGCCTGCTTAATGATAAAGAGCAGATCGGTGCTGACGTCTGGGAGGCATGCAGAGTGCTTTCGATGACAAAGTGTTTCGAGAGGCAGAGAAGGAAACTCTGGGCCCACAAAGCAAACACTCGGTGGTGTGTCCTGTTTTCCAGGGGGCCACATTTCCTGAGGAAGGGCCCTAAGCTCTGCCTCTGGTAAGAGTGGCTGCCAGGTTCCCAGGCCTGGGTCGTGCGGACAAGTCTTCAGGCTTGGAGGCGGAAGGGGCTGGCTGGGGGTCCTGGAGGAGGAGCAAAGGCCATTTTTTGAGTCTCAGGGACAACTGGACTATGTCCCCTCCCTTCAGAACCGGCCTACGCTCTGGCCTATTCTGTCCCTGGCAAAATTCTCTAGGTGTCTCACCATTGTATAGGTTATAGGCACCTGCTGCACCCTAAGAAAGTGGGCAACCATGAGAGCCAGAGTCCTGCATCAGGTGGGTGCCCGGCACTGTGTCCTAGGCTCTCCCAATATCACCAAATTAACACATGGCTTATCCATTGGTTAAGGGACAATCATCAGGAGGGATCAGTTGCCCTAGGGTGGGGGGGCCTGAAGTGCTGCACCTGTAGGGCCTTGGGTTTGGCAGGACTGACAGGCCCTGTGCCCCAGCTTTGCACTCCCTTGTCCCTGCAACTCTGCATCCCATCATGACCGCTCTTCGTCTTGGAGTCCCCCTTGGCCTCTGTCTCTACCCTCTGCTGTCTCTGACTTTGGTCACCAGCCTTCTCTCCTCGCGGTCGGCTCTTCCCTGCGGGGTCTGTGGAAGCACTGGAGGCACTTGGTCTGCTGAGGTCAGCAAAAAGCCTCCCTCTCTGTCCACAAAACACCCAGTGTGTTTCCTCCCTCCCCTCTTGGTGCCCCCCACCCCGTTGCCTCTCAGGCCAATTCCTGAGCCTTGGACCTATCCAGGTTTCCTGAGAAAGTTGGCGTGGGGTGGTCCTGGCAGGGGTGGGGAAGGGTTGGGCCGTGGCTAGGCTGGATTCCCATGGGAAAGCGTGAGTGAGTGTGTGTGTGTGAGAGACTGTGTGTTCTTGGCCTGTGGTGACCCTGCCCCCACCCTGCATGGGCCCCTCTGCTGGCTCAGCCTCCCCAGCCACAGACCACCTGCGTTGCCTTTACGTGGAGATGGGGAGTCGGGACCCCAGAGTGAGACAGGAAAGGGAGAGTTGTGGGCCACCATGGGGGTGGGGACAGAAACCACCATGCACTTCCTGATGTGATGTTTCCTGAGCTCAGGACTCGGGGAGAGTGAGGATGGTGTGCCTGAGCCTCCTCCAGGGCAGGTGCTGGCTGGGTGCCCTGGCCATCATCTCGCCTCTCTGGGGCTCCTGCCTTCGGCTCCCACGCTGGCAGTGAGGATGGCTCAGAGGAGAGCTAGGGATGAGGGAAGGGCGTCAGAAGGGGCCTCCGCTCCTTTTCTGCTTCCCTCATCTCCCATCCAGTCATCAGGAAGAGCCTGCTGGGTCCCAGGCTTTCCCCAACACGCCTGACACAGGGGCCCTGTGCTACCTGAGCAAGACACAGCCCTGTCTTTGAGGTGGTCTCAGTTAAGAAGATATGACCAGAACAAGTTTTCTTTTTGTTTTTTAAGTTTTATTTTATTTGAAATGTAGAGTTACACAGAGAGACATTGACTGTTGAAGAACTTTTTTTTCATACAATTTGTGGAACTCTTAGTTTAGAAGTAATCATATGTGTATAAAGTTAATTGAAAACAGGTCTTAGTGAAAAGAATGGGAATAGGAGAAGGAAGAGGAAGAGGGGTGGGAGGACAGGTACAATGAGAAGAATCACTATATTACTAAAGTTTTATTTATGAAAAAAATAAATTGTACATTCAAAAAAAAGAGAATAAATTGTACATTCAAGGAGCCGGCACCGCGGCTCACTTGGCTAATCCTTCGCCTGCGGCGCCGGCACCCTGGATTCTAGTCCCGGCTGCTCCTCTTCCAGTCCAGCTCTCTACTGTGGCCCGGAGTGCAGTGGAGGATGGCCCAAGTACTTGGACCCTGCACCCGCATGGGAGACCAGGAGGAAGCACCTGGCTCCTGGCTTCAGATTGGTGCAGCACGCCGGCTGCAGCGGCCATTTGTGGGGTGAACCAATGGAAAAAAGGAAGATCTTTCTCTCTGTCTCTCTCTCTTTCTCATTGTCTAACTCTGCCTGTCAAAAAAAAAAAAAAAAAAAAAGAATAAATAGAACATTCAAAAAAAAAAGAGAGAGAGAGAAACAGAGAGCTGTTCCATCTGCTGGTTCACTCCCCAGATGGCTGCAAATGTCAGGGCTAGGCTAGGCCAAAGCCAGAAGCCAGGAGCTTTGTCCTAGTCTTCCACGTGGCTGCAGTGGCCCAAGCATTTGGGCTGTCCTCCACTGCTTTCCCAGACCATTAGCAGGGAGCTGGATTGAAAGTAGAGCAGCCAGGATTTGAACCAACACCCATATGGGATGCTGGCATGGCAGGCAGAGGCCCAATCTTCCATGCCACTGTGCTACTGGCCCCAGCAAAAAGTTTTGACAAGCCTGTGAGCTTGTCAGAAATGTAGACTTTCAGAATTTCAAAGACCTGCTAAGCCAGAATCTACATTTAAACAAGGCCTGGCCCCATGACTTGCCAGGGTGTCAATTTTGGGCAAACCCATTGACTTTTCTGAGTCTTGACTCCCTAATCTGTAAAATGAGGCGAGTGACATTGGGTCATCGTAAGGATTACATAAGATGCTTGCCGTGTCCCAAGTGCTGGTGCCGGGAACCCAGAAAGTACCCAGGCAATGCAGGTGACCTGCTGGAGCTGCCTGTGGTCTCTGTAGCCCTCTGACATTTAAATAAAACTGAACCTCCTGCTCACATGGGGGTCCTAGAACCAGAATTCCCAAGTCCAAATCCAGTGTCTGCTTTCCTAACTGATCTTAGGCCAGTAAGTTCTCTGAGCCTCTGTCTACCTGTAAAATGGGGGCTGTTGTGAGGTGTAACTGAGGTGGTACAGTCACACAAGCACCAGTACCCAACAGTTTTCTTACAACCCTGGCTTCTCTCCATCATCTCTACTTTCTCACTTATTCTCCTACCTTTGGTCCTAGCTAGTCTTTGCTGTCCCCAAAGCAGTGGGTGACTGAATGTCCAGATGTGTCAGGGACAGTTTTGGCTTATGCATGTTAACTTCCCTCTCCCAATTCCAATTGGGTCACCCTACCAAAGCCTGTCTTAGGAAGGACAGCAGTGTTTGGAAAACTAAGCTTTATTGATGTAGGATGAACACACAATACATTGACAAGTGTTTACTCATAAAACTACTACCATAACCAAGATGATGAATATATCTGTCACTCCCCAAAGTTTGGGAAGAATTTTTTTAAGATTTATTTATTTATTTGAAAGTCAGAGTTACACAGAGGAAGAGAAAGAAATGAGAGAGAGAGAGAGAGAGAGAGAGAGAGAGAGAGAGAGAATCTTCTATATACTAGTTCACTTCCCAAAAGGCTGCAATGGCTGGGGGTGGGCCAGGCCAAAGGCAGGAGTCAAGAGCTTCTTCCAGATCTCTCCTATGTGGGTGCAGGGGCCCGTGCACTTGGTCCATCTTCTGCTGCTTTCCCAGGTTGCATCATCAGGGAGCTGGATCAAAAGTGGAGCAGCCACGTCTCAAACTGGTACCCACATGAGATGCCAGCATCACAGGCTGGGGCTTAACCTTCTGCACCACAGTGCTGGCCACTGGGAAGACATTTTGTACAGACCCAGGTGCAGTGCAAATCATGTTGCAGGGCCGGCCCCTGCAGGGTCTAGCTCAGTGGGCATCACCCTGCTCTTGGAGGTCCAAGGCCTTTTCCAGTCCAGGAACTTCTCAATTGTTCCCTCTGTCTCCCTCCTTGCCTCTTCTTTCCAGGTTGGCACTCTCCTTCTTCCAGAGATCTGAAGATTGTTGAACAAGTGGTTCTCAAACTTGAGTGCCCAGGACAATCATAGAGCTGTTTGTCAACACGCAGACCACTGGGCCTCATCTTGCAGAAGCAGACTCTGGGGATTTGGGAAACTTCCCTTCCTACAGGGAGACTGATGTGAATACCAAGCACATCTCTTTGTTTAAGACAAGCTAAACAATTCATCAGTGTGTTTTGCTAAACAAAGAAAAGTTTTCTCCTTGGTAGAAGGTGTTAGTGTTTGCTGCATAAGAAATCAGTTGAAACTGAGTAGCCTCAAGCAACAAGAATTTGTTGTTTTTGTGAGTCTGTGGGTTGATTGGGCTCAGTTGGGCAATTTTCCTCCCCCAGGTGGGATAGGTGGGATTCAGCTGGGAGCTTAGCTGGGGCTGGCACATCCTGGATGCCCCCCCCCCCCCCCCCCGGGCCTTTAAGGCCTCCTCCAGGAGGTCTTTTGTTGTTCAGGCATCCTCTACACTGTTATGTTTGCTTCCTAGACAGCAAGAGCTGAAGCTGCCTGGCTTCTCAAGGGTTTCCTGGAATTGAAACTTCACTATTTTCTGTTGGTCCCGGGGGGCGGGCCTTTGGTGCAGTGGTTAAGGTGCTGCTCTGGACACCTGCATCTCCTATCAGAGTGCCTGGGCTTGAGTCCTGGCTCCGCTTCCCATTCCAGCTTCCTGCTAATGTGCACCATGGGAGTAGCTGGTGATGGCTCAAGTAGTTGGATCCCTGCCACCCATGCAGGAGACCTGGATCGAGTTCCTGGAAGCTGGCTTCAGCCTGGCTCAGCTCTGACTGTCGTGGCCATTTGGAGAGTGAACCAGTGGATGGAAGAGCTCTGTGTGTCTGTCTCTGTTTCTCTGCCTTCCAGATAAAAGACAAAACAAAACAAAAAAACAAGTCCCAAGACCAGCTGAGATTCTAGGGAATAGAAAATAGACCCCCCTTCTTGATGGAAGTAGCAGCAGGTGTGTGTAGGAATAGACTTGTTGGCAGCCATATTGTCAGAAGAACTACCACATAGGAATTCTGCTGCCAATCTTTTTTTCTTTTTTTATTTATTTTTTATTTTTTTTTATTTTTTTTATTTTTATTTTTTTTGACAGGCAGAGTGGACAGTGAGAGAGAGAGACAGAGAGAAAGGTCTTCCTTTGCCGTTGGTTCACCCTCCAATGGCTGCCGCGGCCGGCGCGCTGCGGCCGGCGCACCGCGCTGATCCGATGGCAGGAGCCAGGAGCCAGGTGCTTTTCCTGGTCTCCCATGGGGTGCAGGGCCCAAGCACTTGGGCCATCCTCCACTGCACTCCTGGGCCACAGCAGAGGGCTGGCCTGGAAGAGGGGCAACCGGGACAGAATCCGGCGCCCCGACCGGGACTAGAACCCGGTGTGCCGGCGCCGCTAGGCGGAGGATTAGCCTAGTGAGCCGCGGCGCCGGCCTTATTTTTTTTTGACAGGCAGGAGTGGACAGTGAGAGAGAGAGACAGAGAGAAAGGTCTTCCTTTGCCGTTGGTTCACCCTCCAATGCCCGCCACGGCCGGCGCGCACCGCGCCGATCCGATGGCAGGAGCCAGGTACTTATCCTGGTCTCCCATGGGGTACAGGGTCCAAGGACTTGGGCCATCCTCCACTGCACTCCCTGGCCACAGCAGAGAGCTGGCCTGGAAGAGGGGCAACCGGGACAGAATCCAGCACCCCGACCGGGACTAGAACCCGGTGTGCCGGTGCCGCAAGTCGGAGGATTAGCCTAGTGAGCCGCGGTGCCGGCCTGCCAATCTTTTGAACTGAAATTTTCTCCCTTCCTTCTAAAACAACTGTTGCTATTAGTTGTTTATTATTATTATTATTATTATTAGGAGGAGGAGGAGGAGGAGGAGGGGGATGAGTTGCTATGTCTGGGCTGTAATAGAGGGGACTAAAATAGAAGGTAGAAATTGCTGAGGCCTAGATTGTGGCACAGTGGGCTGAACTTCTGCTTGCAATGCTAGTATCCCATATTGGAGAGCCAGTTTGAGTCCTGGCTGGTCCACTTCCAATCCAGCTCCCTGCTAATGCATCTGGGAAAGCAGTGGAAGATGGTCCCTACCATGCACATGGGAGGCCCAGATGGAGTTCTAGGTTCCTGGCTTTGGCTTGGCCCTGCTCATGCCAGTGTTTGGGGAGTGAATCAGGAGATGGAAGATCTCTGCCTCTCCCTATCTCTGTGTCTCTCTGCCTTTCAAACAAATCAATCAACTCTTTTAAAAACTGGGGAAGATAAGGAAGGCTCCACTGTATGGATAAAAGGAGAAGGGAGTATGGGTGGGGGCCGGGTGAGTGGAGTCCGGCAGGGAGACTGCTGAGACCAAAGGCCCAGAGGCATGAAATTGTGTGTGGCTAAGTGGCTAGAGAATACAAAAGGCCACCAGCATGCTCGGCTTCCCAGTGTCCACAGGCCCAAGGTTCCCAGGATGACCAGAGTGGAGAGGCATCTTTATGATGTGCCAGCCTGGCCCCATCACTGCACCCCACACAGACAGGGAAAGTCCGAAGGGCAAGGGTCTCCGGGATGGGAAAGGACCCTCTGGTTCCTGGGGAACACATCGGGGCCATCACTCTTGAACTTTTCAGGGGGCAAGGCAGCTTCATTTTCAGTGGTGTTCTCCTGCCTTCATTTGGGAGACCAATTACAGAGCATTTTGCTCCACAATTACCCGCCTTCAAACCTCTCGGTTCCGACTGATAAATTTTAGTAGTAATTGAACAGAGGAAGCCATCACGCGGCAGATCGTCCAATTGAGTGTGCGCACGTGCTGAACTGTGCATTGTAGTTTTTCCAAAGTGGCCGCAGGCAGGCTCCAGGTTGGGGGTGGGGAGCTGCCTGCTTCCCTCCCACAGGGGTCCTGCCCAGGCCTGTGTGGGTGACTGGCTATGCATGGAAGGGATAGAGGAGATGCCTCCAGCCAGGGAAGCTGTGACGGGCCTAAGATGGAGACAGGGTGGAAGTGGTGCCTTCAAGGCCTGGGAATCTGTAAGCTCTGTTGTTTCAGAGTTGGGAGCTGGGCTGCATTCATGTCCTCATTTATTATTTCTGAGCAAATACTTCTATAGTATTTCCTGTGTGCCGACCACACTTCTAAGCACATTGCAAATATAATCCTCATAGCAGCTCCAGACTCAGTCATCTTGTTGTTCACATTTAATGGATAACAAAACTGAGCAGCATGGGTACTTAGCCTAGTGGTTGAAGCACCTGTGTACCACATGGGAGTACCTGGGTTTGGTGTCCAACTGACTCCTGACTCCAATCCCCTTCCAGCACAACACCCAGGGAGGCAATGGTGATGCCTCAAGTAATTGGGCTCCTGCCATCCACATGGGAGACCCAGTTTGAGTTCCCGGCTCCTGGGTTTGACCTGGCCTAGTCCTGTTTCTTTTGTTTCCTGTGGGCAGATCAGGCGCTCTCCTTGAAGGTTACCTCTATGACACTTGGAGAGGGATTGGGCTGGGGTCAAGGCTGCCTTGGGGTTAGTCCAGTGCCCAAGCTTTGAGGTCCAGCTTGGGAGAGATAAGTGTTCAGGTCAGAGGACAAAGGGCTCCTTAGTATCTTGAGATCTGTGGTCCTCAAACTTTAATAGCATGAGAGTCACCTGGGAAGTTTTCTTAGAACACAGACCCCAGAGCCTCACCCTCTGGATTCCCAGTGCATAGATCTGGATGGGGCCTGAGAACTTGCACTTCTACCAGGCTCCCAAGTTTTGCTGATATTCTCTGTCCGGGGACTGACACCCACAGCGATTGCTTTGGACATTTCTCTGTTGACTCTTCCCTTGGGGGGGGTGGCGCTGGACCCTGGCTGGCACTGGGCCATGCTCCTACTGCACCTTGTGCCCCAGCCTGGTGCTGATTGTGTGCAGGGTGACAGTCAGGACCAGGGTGTCTCAGGCAGGATCACTAAGCCGGGGGAGAAACCTGGGGCAGAGCTGGGATGGGCATGGGGGGCAGCCGTGATGCTCGTGGCTGAGAAGTGATCAAATCAGAGGGCTCTAGCCAGCGCTTCCATTGCCAAGCTGGGAGGCTGTGGAGCAGTGGAATGAGCACACACTTGGAAGGCTCTGTTACTTTCTGGCTGTGTGCGTTTGTGGCTCTGAGCAAATCACTTCCCTCACTGCCTCAGTTTCTTCATCAGTCAAGTGGGGCTAATAATACTTTTGGTGGTTGTTGTCACAACATAATTGAGATTACAAATGAGAGCACACCTAGCCCAATGCCTGCTAGTAAATGTAGCTCCCTCCTCGTTTCTTCTCCACCTAGAGATTATTCCAGGTTGGTTGGCACCCCTGTCTCTTCCAGCCCCTACCCCTCCTCTCTGGCCACTGGACCATCAGCCTACCTTATCATAAACAAGAGGCGGATTTTAATTTGTGGAATGTTTCTTTCTCTCTTCTCTCTCTCTTTTTTTTTTTAAGAAAAGCCTAATTAGGAAGCCCGTTAAATGCCTGCAATTCCAATATAATTCTATTAAATTCTCCCTGTAAAGTTAATGTTACAGACTTTTTAACAGATGTTTTAATTAGGCATTGTTATTAAAGAGAATACTGTAGAAATTAAAACCAGACCCTAAATGGGGGAAGAAAGGCAGTTTGCTTGTGCTGGGTAAATGGTGGCAGCCGCCCAGCAAAGAGCCGTTGGCAGCAGGTCGTGAAAAACACGCGCAAAAGGAGAGGGACTGCTGGCAAGATCCGCCTTGCTCAGCAAGAGGGAAAAATGCCCACACTTGGTCCTCTTGGCCAGCATGACCTCGGTCCTGAGCCCAGCCAGTGTGGGAAACGCAGAGAAGCCAGCATGGGAGAGTCTCCCCAGCCTGGATTGGCAGCCCTTTGGGTATATTGGTTTTGTGGTGGCCAATTTAGGTCAGTCTCCTGGACCATCATGCACAGCCCATGAAATAGGGGTTGCTCTTACCCACTTGACAGATAAGAAAACTGAGGCTCAGAGGCATCTGATCAGCTACCCAGGAAGACATGGGAATGAGCAGAGATGGGAGTCGAGTTTGGGTTTTCAGATGTATGGGGTTGGCTTATGTCCCCAACCACAGTATCATCTAGTGGCATGAGCTTTGAAGACAGAAAGACCTGAATTTTAGTCTAGGCTTTGCTTCTCATTGGCTGTGCGTCCTTGAGCTATTTGCTTCACCTCTCTGAGTGTCAGTTTTCTCATCTGTAAAATGGGGGGAAAACGGGAACTGTGAATTTATACTTAAAATGAAATTTTGCATATAGGGCACTTAGGCCAGGGCTTGGCAGATGGCAAGTGTGCAGGGCTCCAACTTAGGTGTCCTGTCCAGAGGTCGTCCTCTGTCTGCCACCACACTGCCTTGAACCTATTGGCTGTCTTTGGCCATGCACTGGGATCTGGAAAGTCACGTTGCCTGAGATAGCAGCCCAGCAAGGGGTTGGCCAGAGTGGCTGGCTCAAGTGAGTCATATGGCTACTGGAGGTGGAAGGCACTGGTTGCCATGGAAACTCCATGAAAGTCTTTTGGGCCACCTAACTCCAGCTGGCTCCTCTTAGAAGGAGAGATCTGGATTCAAATCCTGCCTCCTTCAGCGCGGCAGTGAAGTTTGTGTCTCTGCCATTCTCCCCCCGGGCATTGAGCCAAGGGCCAGGGTGAGAGTGAGAACTCCCTGGAGGCGCTGAATGACGTACTCTGGTGTCATGCTCAGAGTTGCCTGTTCCCAGGGCTAATTTCCCTGTCCACCCTCCAAGCCTTGTTGGCCTGGATTATTCAAGTGATGT
Source organism: Oryctolagus cuniculus (assembly GCF_051225735.1). NCBI lineage: Eukaryota > Metazoa > Chordata > Mammalia > Lagomorpha > Leporidae > Oryctolagus > Oryctolagus cuniculus. The sequence goes on from NC_142877.1 coordinate 18,222,621, forward strand.
TTATTTTGGTCCTGTGACCCAGATACATCTGCCATGAGCACTTTTTTGGGAGAAAGGAAGAAGGGAAAGGGGAACTGCCTTACCCCAGGGCCCCTCCCAGGGTAACTCTGTGGACTTACCCAGCCCACCAGAGCTGGCACCAAGATCCCTCCTCCCTCACTGCTCCTAGGGCCACTGTTGTTCAAGTCACCCTTGCCCAGCATGGCCCTGGGGGTGTGGAGAGACACAGCCCGTCTCTCAGCAGGAGCTCCACGTTTGCTGGGTGTCGAACACGGCTTCATGGCTGACCTCCGGTTTCCCCAGCCTTTTGCTTCAAGGAGGCGGCACTGCTTCTCCAGGCTCTCACTGCAGGCTGGAGGTGCTGGGCAAGACATGGCCTCTGAATCCCAGCCTTGGCCCTCACTAGCTGTGTAAGGTGGTGCCAGTGGCTTAGGCTCTCTGAGCTGCCATTTCCGCATTTGCAAAATGGGCATGAAGACTTTGTGTTCAGGCCTTGGAGTATTTATGAAGATGGGGTGGGGCGATGCTCCTGAACACGTCAGATGCACAGGTGGTTACAGGGAGGGGGTGCAGGAAGAGCAGTTACTGTGTGTATGCCCTTGCAGGCACGGGCATGTGTGCACACAGAGAGAGAACACACAGAAAATGGAAACGTGCAGGTGCAGGTGCAGCGGTTAGGATGCTGCTCAGGACGCCCGTGTCTCATCTCAGGATGCCTGCGTCTCATCTCGGGACACCTGCATTCCAGTCCAAGCTTCATTCCAAATCCCAGCTTCCTGCTAATGCCTGCCCTGGGAGGCAGCAGGTGATGGTTCAAATCTCAAATAAATAAAAATAAAAGGAAAGGGAAAAGAAAATGTACCTAAGTCACCTACATTTCAGAATAGGTCTTAAGGGCTTCTGATTTTTTCTTGAATAGTTCTTTTTTTTGTTTGCTTCATTTGTTTATTCAGGTAATAAATTCAAGTCCTAATCAATTAAACTAGTGAAGAAAACATGTATGTTAATTCTATAAATATAAATTTTGAAAGTAAAATTTTTGGATTATAGCTTTTTTTTTTTTTTTTGACAAGCAGAGTGGACAGTGAGAGAGAGAGACAGAAAGAAAGGTCTTCCTTTTACCGTTGGTTCACCCTCCAATGGCCGCTGCAGCCGGCACGCTGCGGCTGGCGCACCACACTGATCCGAAACCAGGAGCCAAGTGCTTCTCCTGGTCTCCCATGCAGGTACAGGGCCCAAGGACTTGGGTCATCCTCCACTGTATTCCCGGGCCACAGCAGAGAGCTGGCCTGGAAGAGGGGCAACCGGGACAGAATCCGGCGCACCGACTGGGACTAGAACCCCGGTGTGCCGACGCCACAGAAGAGGATTAGCTTATTGAGCCATGGCGTGCTGGCCAATTATAGTGGTTTTTCCCCCCATAACCACCCCCCCACTAGCAAACCATCCCATCTCCTACTCCCTTTCCCATCCCATTCTTCATTAAGATTCATTTTTAATTATATTTATATACAGAAGATCAACTTAGTATATACTAAGTAAAGATTTCAACAGCTTGTACCCACACAGACACACAACATATAAAGTACTGATTGAAGACTATTTTTACCATTAATTCTCATAGTACAACACATTTAAGACAGAAATCCTACATGGGGAGTAAGTGTACAGTGACTCCTATTGTTGATTTAACAATTGACACTTTTATTTATGATGTCAGTAATCACCTGAGGCTTTTGTTATGAGCTGCCAAGGCTACGGAAGCCTCTTGAGTTCACAAACTCCAACCTTATTTAGACAAAGCCACAATCAAAGTGGAAGTTCTCTCCTCCCTTTAGAGAAAGGTACCTCCTTCTTTGATGGCCCCTTCTTTCCACTGGGATTTCACTCACAGAGATCTTTCATGTAGGCCATTTTTTGCCACAGTGTCTTGGCTTTCCATGCCTGAGAAATTCTCACGGGCTTTTTAGCCAGATCTGAATGCCTTAAGGACTGATTCTGAGGCCAGAGTGCTGTTTAGGGCATTTACCATTCTATGAGTCTGCTGTGTATCCTGCTTAAACCATGAACCAGTTCTATTTTTTAACTTGAAAAAGTCAGGAAAAAAAAACAACAACAACAATGTAGACATCACTGGTGGTCCTGAGAACTGCTGGGGGCAGTCAGCTGATTTGAAGTCAGGTACTTGGGCCCTGGGCACTTGAATTTGAACCCTGCTCTGAGACTTGTCAGTCACACAGCTGACTCTGTGAGGTCTCTGTGCTGCAGTTTTCTTGTGAGATGGGAGTGATAGAAGTCAGTTGAGGGCGTTTTGGGGGAACTGAGAGTGGCTGTGAGGCACCAGGATGAGCAGACACTGGATAGGTCGCAATCCAGATGGCTCTGAGGCTTTCATGTGGCTGCCTTTCTCCCAGGAGGCTAGAGTCACCCATGGGGTCGGATGAGGGCACAGAGGAGTAGCTCCAGATCAGTAATTGACACACACTGCCCAGTCTTCATCACGCTGGACATTATCAGTGTGGTCACTGCTCTTAATCCATAGAGTCCCCTGTTCTTCCCTTGACCTTCCCCAACTGTCCATGAGACAAGAGGAGGCAGTGAGGGACCCAATCTACATGGGTCCCATGAGAGAGCCCCCTCCTTGGGAATGTGCAGAGCCATCTGCATGTCTGTCACAAAGGATTTGATTAAGTTGTTATGCATCCATTCCCAGAAACCAGCACAGTGATATCAATAAACTAGACCATGTCTTCTAGACAGGTGAACTATCTGCAACAGATTAGGTAGAAAATAAACAATTAGGGCATCAAGCTTATGGTATGCTCTTATTTTTATTTTAAAAACTAACATGTAACAGCCTTGAAGTAGCATAAATCAAGAACTTTTTTCTTGTTTAAACTGTGTTGATAACTTGCATTAGCACCAGTGGCAAGACCTCCAATGACAATAATACAAGTTTTAAAAAATGTGTGAAAACAGCTTTTTTTGTAATTGCCCAATCTTGAAGCATCCTATATACCTCCTTCAGTAGGTGAACAGCTGCAGCACGGTCAGATAGTGGAATATTATACAACACTGAACAGAAATGAGCTCTGGAGCCATGAAAAGACATGGATGAAGTTTAATGCATATGATTAAGGGAAGGAAGCCAGTATTACAAGGCTACATACTGTATGATACCAACAGTATGACATTCTGGAAAAGACAAAACTATGACCACAAAAGAAGAACTGTAGAAGCCATGGGTTGAGGGAAGGAAGGCTGACTAGGTGGAGCGTGGGGGATGTTTAGGGCAGTGAAACTTCCCAGGGATAATGACAATGGTGGAGACATGTCCGTGTACCCTTGTTAACAGCTCTAGAATGTGCACCACCAAGAGTGAACTCTGATGCAAGCCGTGGACTCTGGGTGAAGGTGCTGTGTCGTGTAGGGTTGCAACAGATGTACCACGTGGTGAAGGATGGTGACTGTGGGGCAGTGGGGCTTGTTAGGAGGCAAAGGGCATGGTGGGAGTCTCTCTGCTTCCTGCTTAGTCTGTTAATAAAATATGAGGCTGGTGCTGCAGCTCACTAGGCTAATCCTCTGCCTTGTGGCGCTGGCACACCGGTTCTAGTCCTGGTCGAGGTGCCGGATTGTGTCCCGGTTGCCCCTCTTCCAGGCCAGCTCTCTGCTGTGGCCAGGGAGTGCAGTGGAGGATGGCCCAAGTGCTTGGGCCCTGCACTCCATGGGAGACCAGGAGAAGTACCTGGCTCCTGGCTTCGGATCGGCGCGGTGGCCATTGGAGGGTGAACCAACGGCAAAGGAAGACCTTTCTCTCTGTCTCTCTCTCTCACTGTCCACTCTGCCTGTCAAACAACAACAACAACAACAACAACAACAACAACAAAATATGAAAGGTTCTGGTTCAGTACTCAGTGCCATGAGAGATGAGTCGGGATTCTGGGAAGGTGGGCCATTTGGGGGACCCTGAAGCAAATTAGGAGCTGAGAGCTGAACCTGAATGGAGAGCCTGGGGATTGGATTCAGGACCAAGCATGAAGTAACAGAGGATTCTTCTAGGGACCCCCAAGCCGGGGCTGTGACCTGTGGCTTGTCTATTTCCACAGGCTTAATCCTACTGCCTACCCCTCAGCATGATGGGGAGATGCACGGGGGCTTGTGGGTGTGATAGATTGAAGAATGCACACCTCCTACACAAAAGGTCCACATCCTAATCTCGGGACCCTGTGACTGTGTTAGGTTATGTGGCAAGGGAGAATTAAGGTGGCTAATCAACTGACCTCAAAACGAAGATTTTATGCTGGACTATCTGCGTGGGTTCAATATTATTGTCATCACAGGAGCCCTTAAAACACAGAAGAGGGAGGCAGAAGAGAAGTTGGCGTTGATTCAACGTGAGAAGGGCTCAGCCTGCCAGTCTGGCTTAGCAGATGCAAAAGGGCCACCAATCAGGGGATGTAGCAGCCTCCAGGAGCTGCAAAGGACAAGGAAGCAAGGTCTTCCCTGGAGGCTCCTGAAAGAACTGAAGCCCGGCTGACCCTTGAGTTTAGCCTCCTGAGACCCATTTTCACCTCGGACTTCCAGAACTGTAGGATAATACATTGATGCCACTTTAAACCACTAAATTTGCAGTAATTTGTTTCTGCAGTCATGGGAAACCAGTGCAGTAAGGATCTCTGTTTATAGCATCAATGTTTTGGGAATCAGAAGTGAATTCTATCCAGCCCCACCATGCCTCTGTGGGGCACAGAGCCCCAGCTTCAGCCAGCACCAGGAATACATGTGGATCTGTGTGACCCCCAAACTTGGAGTCTGGGGACAAAACTGTCAGCTGCCTACTGGGCCAAGCTACAGCTTTGTGGCCTGTGGAATGGGTATGTTGGGTACCAGAAGAGCATCTGTGTGCCTCCCCAGATCCATTGCTCATCGCTCCCTGTGTAGGGCAGACACCATTCAAGTGAGCAATGACATCCCTTGGAGTTCATGTGGGTCAAGTGAGATCCTGCATGTGAAGCACCCTGAATAGAAGTGCCTGGGTCAGAGGGGACACTGAGATCCCATGCGGAAGTAGGCACTCTCACCTGGCCTAATGTCCCAAAAGTCCCTGCAGAGGGTCCCCAGATATTCTGCCAGGTGCATCCCAGTGCTCACGGGTCTGATGGACATGTACCCCTTGCCTGGCTCTGCTTGTCATCCTGTTGACGGATCTGCAGCATCGGGACAACGTGTTCTGACAGGGAGGCCCTTTCTTCACAGGGAGACACAATTAGACATCTCTGAGCAGCAGGAAGGAGAGATTCATCCTTCCTTTCCACCTGCAGAGGCCTGTTTTCCTGGGCACCTGAGACCCCCTTCCCTGCCCTGTTGATGAGCTGACGCAGAGATGTCCAGCTTGGCTGACCTTTCAGGCTGTGTGTGGGTGTGAGGTGATGACTGCCTCACCCAAGCCCCAGAGAGCTCCTGAGAATGCATTTGAACTAAGGGACAAAGGCATAAACTCTGCCTTCCATCTGGCCCAGGAGCAGCAAGCTGGTCTCATGTACACATAGGGTCACAGGGGAGCTGGTGAAGCATGCAGATCCCTGGGCTTCACCCCTCAGAAGTTCCAGCCTCTGGGATTCTGCCTCTTAGGTTTGCTTCGAGGGGATCCTGCTTCAGGCGTATATGTGCCTTTCTTCCAGTGAAATGGACACAACAGGTGCTACAGGCGTGTAAGGCCAGGCAGACTTGGACTCAGATTCCATGGTCTCAGCTGTGTGATCTCAGTCATTTCCCTTCACCTTGCCGGGCTTCACTTCTCCTACCTGTAAAATGAACTCTTCTTAAGCCATCATGGTGGAGCATTGTCTAAGTGCCAGGTGTCTTGCTGAACCCTTTGTGTCACTGCATTTGACCATCAGAGAAGTCCTCAAAGTAGGAACTCTTATCTGCAAACTCTGGAAGTCTCATTTGAGACCACCGTCTCCCTTTGTTTCTAACTGTGATGCCAGATTGAGTGAAGAACCTGGAGAGGGCCTAGCAAAGTGCTGGGATCATGGCAGGTGCCTGATTGCCCCATCCCTAGCCCAGTGCCCAGGAGCTATCAGGGCCAGGAAGGGCTCAGAGCCAATGATGGACACTGATCTGGAAGTGAGAACATGAAGCCTTTCTAAGCACAGGTGGAGGTGACCCCAGGGAAAGTAGCAAGGTGTGCACCCTGTGATTGTTCTGTTGAGACAATTTTCCAGGTGAATAAAGAGACAGAGGATGAGCCTTCTGGATGGGAACCCTACAAGGAAAGGTTCAGCAGTGAACAGGGGACAACTCCACTAGAGTGGAGGATTTCAAAATATGGGATTCTTGCATACTTTCCAGAAGTCTTCTTCTCTCCTTGCTCGGCTCTGCTTAGTCCAGCTAAGCCTCCTCTTGAGAAACACTGCACTAGTGTTGAGGATAAATAGAGATAGATTTACAATATAAAATGAATTTGCAATATCAATAATAAAGCAAATTGTACCAAAGAGAGTAAAGGGGGGGGGGATGAACTAATAAAGGAGTTTTATCATTTTATGTTACCATTTTATAACAAGCTAGGTTTTCACTTTATTTCCCGTGGTCTTTCCCAGCTGAGTTTTAGATCATCTAAATCCCATGGATTGGCCAATTTTAAATACTCCCTGAGGTTCCTTCAAAACTTTTAGGATCAGCAGACCAGGGTTAGCTGTTCTTTGAGGTGCTGGGATAGTCCTTTCATTCCCCCAGCAAATATTTATTCAACATTTACTGTGAGTGAAGCAATGTTTTGGGCACTGAAGGGTACATCAGCTTGAGTTCTAATGAGGGCAGATGGAAACAAACAAATCAGAGCTAATGTCAGGGGAAACTGGGTGAGGTGTGTATGGGAATCCTCTGTACTATCTTTGCTGCTTTTCTCCAAATCTAAGATTAAAAACTCAGAAAATGAAAAAAGAGTGATTTATTCATGATGATAAGTGCCATGAAGGGAAGTGAATCAGGAAAGGAAATTAGGGAATGTTTTGGTACAGGAGGAAGAGTTGCTGCTTTTAGAAGGCTGGTCTTTTGAAAAAGCGACATTTGAGCAAAGGAGCTGAAAGAGAAAGCCATGGGACTTTATGGGGAAAGAATGTTAGAGAAAATGGATGTGCAGAGCTTGGCACATAGTCTCCAAGGATCCCTTGTGTAGTCCTCTCCCACTCTGCACAGAGCTGATCTGTACAACCAAGAGGCTATGATGGAAACGTGACTTTCATGGCTGGGTCACTAAAGAGATTTTAGTTTCAGACTTGATGTCTCCTGAATCACTCATTCTGTGGGAAGCCAGCCACCACGATGTGAGAACACTCCAGCAGTTCCGTGGAGAGGCGGAGGCACTGAGGCCTCCCGCCAACCTTCAGGGTCTGGGGCTGAGCCACCTTGGAAGCAGATCCTCCAGCCTTCAGATGACTACGGAGACATCAACACCCTTGGCTGCAATCTTGTGAAGGACACAGGGGCAGAATCACCCCACAAAGCCACTCTCAGATTCCTGACCCAGAGGAACCCTGTGAGATGTACATACACAGGTTTACTGTTTCAAGCAGCTACAATAAAAAATAACCAAGACAGGTGTCGAGGTAGGGGTGTGCCTGATTGCTCAAGGAATGGGTAGATGGCCATGTAGCTGGGGCGGAGGGTGTGAGGGTGAGAATAAGAGGGCCTGCGTGTAGGGAGTGAGTCAGTTTCCTCCTGAAGAAAAGGCTTCCTCCCTGTGGGTATCAGTGTTATTATTTTTTCAGCACTTGGCTCTCCTGAGCGTTTCTCAGGCCTAGACCTTGGGAACGACTTTATGATGCTCATTTTCCTCACTCTGGTCTTCCGAGGTGGGTTTAAGTCTCCTCTTCCCAGGAAGTCTGTGGTGCTGCCTTCCTTCCTGAAGTGGTTTCGGTGAGACCTCCTGCTGACACCGGGCCAATGCCTCTTTGGTCCTTTTTTTTTTTAAGTCCAGATTTATTTTGGTAGAGAACTAACATGGATTTGAACAAAAAAGGGAGAAATGGAATTTGATGGATGATAAACACATTGTCACTCAGAGGAGAGTTAAGAGGGTTAAGGCTAGTTGGGCAGAGATGGTGGGTAAGGAAAAAACATCAGTGATGGGGGCACCAGTGGACTTGTGGCTTTCTGGGAATTTGACACAGTTGGAGTGGAGATTGGGGAGAGGGGAGTGAAAGGGATGGGGAAGGGGCTGGAAGGAGTTGAGTGTGCAGGACTGAGTCTACCTTCTATCCCGTAGGCCAGAGGTTCTCTCTCTGTGGAGCTAGCTTCAGAATCTTTCAGGAATGGGCTGCCAAATGGTGGCCCACCTGGGTTCTACTAGGGTTGCTGTGAGTCAGAGAATTCGTCCCAATTTGGAGTTAGAAGAAAGGAAAATGTACTGATTCATGAAAGTGAAAAGGCCCGGGTTTGATATAGTCAGGTCTTGTTTTCTCTCTCGCTCGCTCTTGCTCTCACTCTTGCTGTCTCTTGCCTTCTGCCATGTTGGTAGCATCCTCCCTTAGGTTCTGCCCTTGTGGTTGCAGAATGGTTGTCAGCAGCTTGCTAGTGTTGGATTTCACAGGAAAGAGTAAGCAAGTCTGCTCCAGGAGGCCCAGAGTCTTGTATTGATGATTGCGCTTCTGTAGTTCTTGTGCCCATCTCTAGGCCCATCACTGCCTTTAGTGGATGCAGAACTTTGATTGGCCAAGATTTGGTCATGTGCTACCCTTTTGAAACCCAGAGACCACGAGTGGAGTGGGGTGGCTGCCCAGATGGGAATCAAGTGGGCATATTCAGTAAAAGAGTCAAGAGTTTGCTTCACAAGTATATGTAAGAGCAAGGCCAGGCCACTCATGTTGCTATGTGGTACCCAGAGGCCTCCATTAGATAGTCAGATAAAGGTGTGTGTCTTTACACATTCTATAACGCTGTAGTCATGATAACTGTTATTATTATTGATTCATTGTGCGCTACTTTGAGTTGTTTAATTCCTTTGTGTTAGTTAGATAAGGCTATCTGCATGTAAAATCCAGAATGTGTTATTTTCTTTTCTTTTTAAAGATTTATTTATTTATTCAAGAGGTATTGTTACAGACAGAGAGAGTGAAAGACAGTGAACCTGCTGGTTCACTCCCCAAACGACCTCAATGGCTGGAGCTGGTTTGAAGCCAGGAGCCAGGAGCTTCTTCCTGGTCTCCCATGTGAGTGCAGGGGCCCAAGCACTTGGGCCATTTTCTGCTTTCCCAGGCATATTAGCAGGGAGTTGTATCGGAAGTGGAGCATGAACTGGCACCTATATGGGATACTCATGTAGCAGGCCAAGGCTTAACCTAGTATGCCACAGTGCTGATCCCAATAAGATTTATTTATCTATTTGAAAGGCAGAGTGACAGACAGAGAGAAGGGGGATCCATTCACTGATTCATTTCCCAGTTGCCTGCAACAGCCAGGGTAAGGCCAATCCAAAGTCAGGAGCCAGGAACTCCATCCAGGTCTCCCATGTGGGTGGCAGGAACCCAAGTCTGTGGGCCGTAATCTGATGCCTCCCAGGTGCATTAGCAAGAAGCTAGAGTTCTGGCACTTGAAACAAGGACTCTGGCATGGGATACAGGTGTCCCAAGTGGTGATGAATGTTCTGTGCCACAGCGCCTGCCCTAAGAATGTGTTCCTGATTGACATGCTGGGCTCTGTTCCCTGTGTTCCAGAGAGTCACTCAGGGATCAAGGCACTACCTACATTCTAACTCCATTATTATCCTCGAGTCCTAGAATTTTTTCTTTCAGTAGCAGACAGGGGAAGAGAAGGTACAGTGAGGACAGCTGCTTTGTTACACACCCCTGCCTGTAAGGGAGCTACGTGCTGTTTCACTCATGTTCCAGTGGTGAGAGGCGGCCATGTGTTTCCATCCTGGCTGGGCAACCCCTACCCAGCACTTGGAATGGCAGAATGGGCAAATACATCTTTGGTGGGCAGCTAGCTAACCTTGTCACACCCTCCATGTATGCTGCCCCCAAATAGTAGTTTGGAGAGTTACAGATTAGAAAATGTGGGATTTGTGGGCAGCAGAGTGACAGACACATCAGATGAATCTGTGCTCTGGGGATATGAAGGAGAGGGTGGCAGTGGAATGACAAGGAGGGGCCCAGCGCCCTGCTGTCTGCACTTCTACCTCATTTTTGAAAGGTGCAGTACAGTAAGGTGCCTGGCACTTCTATTCCTATCATGTACGGAGGACACTCTGTGTGCCTTTTTGAAGCACTATCTATGAACTCGATAGCAAAGGTGTAAGGAAGGTACAATTACCTCTAATTTATAAATAAGAAATTAATAGTTCAGGGAGGAAAGTGATTTGTCCAAGGTGTCCTGGCCTTGGGTGGGTTATCTGAAGTTGTGCTCGGGGGCTCTGTCATACCAGGTGTGTGTTTGCTTGATGGGTGAGGGGCAAAGAAGTCTGAGGATCCAGGGGTGATGGGACCTGTCTGGCAGGTGGATCAGACAGCGCTTTGCACCTGCACCTCCGTCTGGGACAAAGCTTTTAAGCCCTTCCATGTCCCCTGCCCAACCCACTGAGTTACCTCCAAGACCTTACCAAAGATACTCTTCAATTCCCCTCTCCAGCTCCCCAGGGAATCTGCTCCATGGTTCCTGGCCCTGCTGGGGAGGGGGGACCATAGACATGTTCCCCAGGCTGGAAGAGCCAGTTCTGCTGACTGGGCAGATGGGGCCCACGCACCGGGACCTGGGAAGATGGAGAGGAGAAAGTGGCTGAGCGCAGCTCTGCAAGGCCTGGTGATTTATGAGGAGCAGTTTCCGCGGGCCATCTGGACCAGGAACTTCAGGAAGCACATCCTGTGTGGAGGCGCAGACAGTGCGGGAGCCCTGCCAGGGAGCAGGAGGAGGGAGGGGCTGAGGAGGCAGGGATGGGGCAGAGGCACTGTGGAAAGAGCCCGGGCAGCAAAACTAGACATGTCCAGGAGTTTCCATTTGCAGGAACTTTGGCAAGGACCTTAACCCCTCAGGGCTTTGGTTTGATCAGCATAGAATGGTGATCTGCTGCACTGTTGATAAGTTTAAATAGGGGAGTGTTTCTGAAAGTACCCAACCCAGTGCCTTGCAGGAAGGAAGCCTGTGTTGCTGAGTGCCAAGGATTGAGTGGGGGTCCTGGGGATGCAGATTTGGAGTTTGCAGTCTAGTGATGGAAACAGAGCATCTTGTAACATGGGGGACATTTGCATTGAACTCTGGAAGCACGGAGGTGAGAGCCCTCACTCTGTATGGTTGTGACATTTGGGCTGGGCCTGAAAACGGAAACAGAAGCAAAGTGGTCAATGAAGAGGTGGCATAGGGAAAAGCCTGAGAAACACTGAGTCAAATGGTGCTTTGTTAATGTGTAATTGCAGTCTTGATGCTTCTTGATCTGAACCCATGTATCTCCTATATCCCTTGTATTCAACCGAACACTGACATCCCAATTTGCATGGCTAATGGGCACTTCAAACTCAGCACACCCAAATGGAGCTCTTGGCCCCCCGAGACCCCTCCAATCACATGGAAGAAGGTCCCTTCTTCCTCCCAGGTCTTCTCTCTTTTGGTAAATGGCCCTACCATGCACTCAGTCACAGGAGCCCCACCTTCTAGAAGACACTCCTCCATCTTTGATTTCTCCTTTTCCTTCCTCCCTCTATCCAGGGGTTCCACATTACACTGCTTCTTGTGTGTTCATTTTCCTGGGGTTGTGCACTGTTGTGGTCCTGACCACAATCTTGTCAGTTCTTACCTCCTAAGTGCATCCAGGATCCATTTACTTCTGTCTCCACCCATGCCACTGCCACGACAGCCTAACCTGCTGTGGGATCTTGCCCAGACAACTGCCATAGGCTTTGAACTCATGTTCTTGTTTTTCATCTGTCTCTCAAAATCTAGTCTCCTCGCAGCTGTTAGAATGGCCTTTAACAAAAGGGAAATTAAATCAAAACACTCCCCTCTTCAAACCCTTTATCAGATGGTTGTTTTCACAGTAATTCTGTGTGAAACACCCTAAAACACAGTGCACCAGACAGACAAGCAGCTATTTCTTGCTCATGTGTCTGAGGGTTGGCTGAGGCTCAGTTGACCTAGGCAGGGTTTGGCTCCAGCCAAAAGGTTGAGTTGGGTCCAGGTGTACTCTGCATGTTTCTTATCCTCTTTGACCAAGGACTACCCAATACACATTATTTTCATGGTATCAAGAAGGATCAAACCCTTCTGTGCAAGAACAATTCAAGTCTCAGCATCCAACACATCTACTACTATCCCATTTTTCAAAACAAGTCAAGCAGCCAAGTTCAAAATCAAGGAGAAAATACACTGTCACCACGAGGCCAATGCAAAGGTGTGTACATATAATTTATTATAGTGGAATAAAGAAATAGGATCAGTAATTTAGTCTTCAACAAGGGCCTCTAGTGACTTTCCATTAAACTTAGAATGAGGTCTAAACACTACCACCCTCATGTTTTGGTCCCTGATGTATGGACAACCTCAGCTCCTGCCACCTTCCTGTCACCTGTTTCTCTCTAGCAACACTGTCTTCTCTTCTGTTCTTCAGACTTTCAAACTCTTTTTTAATATATCAAGACCTTTCACTTGTCATTCTCTGTCTGGGACACACTGCTGCCATATCCTCACACAACAGGCTTCTTGTTGTCATCAGGCCTCAGATGAAACATGCCCTATACCTATGGAGCTTACTCTAGGGGCAGAGATTCTGAAGTGGTGGGTTTGGGGATGAGTCTTGAGAGCCTGTTTCTAGTATGATAGCTGCAGTTGATTCCAATGCCACTGTTGTGTGGACACATTCTGAGAAATACTGTTGTGTTAGGCAAGTGTGCACCACAGGTGGAGAAGCGGACAGGCTAAGTCAGTGTTAGGCAAGTGTGTACCAAGGGTGGAGAAGCAGAGAGGCTAAGTCAGTTGGGGGAGGGGGAGTGTCAGAGAAAGTTCTAGAAAAGGCAGTGGCTGAGCCAAGTCTTGACAGACATGGAGGGGGCTGTTTGTCCTGGCATCATCTCATGATTGAGCTTCCTGATGAATTCTACCCTCGTGGATCCCACACCCTGTTCAGCCCAGGCCCAGTTGGCACTACCTCCCATTGACGACATTATATATGACCACCATCTGAGTGTCTTCAGACAACCAATTCCACAGGAAGTCTTGGAAGGCGTTTTTCCCCTCTAAATGATCTTTTTTAGTGTCTGTCACACAGAGTTGTAGAGATTTTATATCATCTATGAAATCCTATTAAAATTTTATTTCCTTATTTTCCTTTTATGATGACTGGGATTTCCTTCCTGAGAGGAGGCCTCAGGAAGTGGGCATGCCTTGGTGGGAGCCAGCCCCTGGGGAGGGTGGGTCATTGGGGTAGATGTGGCCTCAATAGCAGCCCACGCATTCCATGCTAGCAGCATCCTTTAAGGTCGTGTGGCCAATTTTCTACCCCAACTATCGCCTTTAGCGCATCCTGTGGCTCAGGAAATGCAGCCTTGGAGAGAGCCAACCTGAGAGTCATACGATGTGATTTAAGATCGAGCACTGCTTGGAGGGCTGGCCTTTAGGAGGATGCGTATTTGGTGACTGCCTTTGGCTCTGTTTGAACCCATGTGTATATGAGGCTAAGACGTGGAAAGTGCTTTGTAAACACACTACATGAGCACTGCATATCCTCTGTCGACAGGAACACACTCAGTGACAGGCAACCCACTGCTCTGAAGAGCAGAGTGCGGAGATCTGAGAACCATTCACCAGCCTGCTGGAGCTCTCTTCTGACTTCCGGTCATTTAATATATGACCCTCCCCCAGCGGTGGCCTTGTCAAAGCCACTGACCTAATATTGACCAAGAAAGGATCAAAGAGGCCTGTGAGCTCTTTGGGAACTTTAGACCACTCCTCCACAATCCTCACTGCTTAGGAGAATCACCAGAATGCTAATGGGATGCGTTCAGTGCCCAGGTCTTCTCCCAGAGGTATTAGGTAAACATCAGCAAGGGTGGGAGCAGGGCATCCGCGTGCTCATTCAAGTTCCCCAGGTGATTTGATTACACAGCGACATTCAGCCAGTTGTGGATCCACCTCAGAGCACCAGCAGTCAGCTCCTATTTCCCATGTGCACAAGGACAACTTAAAAGCATTCACTGGGGGCCGGCGCTGCAGCTCACTAGGCTAATCCTCCGCCTTGCGGCGCCAGCACACCGGGTTCTAGTCCCGGTCGGGGCGCTGGATTCTGTCCTGGTTGCCCCTCTTCCAGGCCAGCTCTCTGCTGTGGCCAGGGAGTGCAGTGGAGGATGGCCCAAGTACTTGGGCCCTGCACCCCATGGGAGACCAGAAGTACCTGGCTTCTGCCATCGGATCAGCGCGGTGCGCCGGCTGCAGCGCGCTGGCCGCAGCGCGTCGGCTGCGTTGGCCATTGGAGGGTGAACCAACGGCAAAGGAAGACCTTTCTCTCTGCTCTCTCTCTCACTGTCCACTCTGCCTGTCAAAAGAAAATAATAAAAACAGAAAGAAAGAAAGAAAGAAAGAAAGAAAGAAAGAAAGAAAGAAAGCAAGCAAGCAAGCAAGCAAGCATTCATTGGATGGATGACTGCTTCATTCCAGATACAGAATGTGGAACCTGAATTTATCTGGATCACCCTACACTGGGGTTAAACCTGGGACTACATTAACATAAATCATCTGGCTCCATTTATGGGGCCCTGAAAGGTCCTCCCGACCTTATTAGGAAGTCCCTTACATGTTTAGGAATCCGTCTCATTCCCCCGTAAAGTTTGCTAAGTGCTTCCTCTCCTGTTCCTCCTTTCTGGCTGCCACATGATGCCCATGCACCCTGATGAGGCACCTCACTACTTCCACCCCAGGTGGTGCTGCCTCTAGATTGTAAATGCCCATATCCAAGGTGCAATATCCCACAGGTTGGTACCACCCTGTGGCATCTCCCTTGATGAATGCTGTATTGGAACTGGTGCAGAAGTGAGAAGTCCTGCCTTCCTCTCTTGGGGTCATACTTTGTCATGTGGGCTGCTGGGCAGTTAGGCCTCAGCAAGTCTTACCAGCCCCTACCTAAAATCTCTTCCAGGGGACCAGGGCACAAACTCCTAGGTGAGGCCCAGGATGTGAATAGATCACTGTGGCTTCTATAGCATATGTTTTTGCTTCTTCACTCCAAACCAAAAAGACTTACTTGATTCCAACACAAACTGATTTGTGCAAAATCACCTCTTGCCTGGTCTACCCCCAAAGTCCCCTGCTTGGTCTATCCTCAGTCTTATGAGAAGTCTGTCTTCTTAAAAGCCTAGCTCAACTTGGCCCCACGTATGGATTTCATTTCAGTTGAAACTGAGAGTGCAAATTTTGAGACTGTTGTGTTCCGTTCTCTCAATGTAGCCCCACCACCCAAGGGGATCATGATAGTAATTGCTGCTCTTAATTGAGTGCTTAGTCTGGGCTGCCATGGTTCTGAGTACTTCATAGAGTTTATCCCACTTAATTCTTATGAAAATCCTATGTATGGGTATTATTATGATCCATTTTACAGATGAGGACAAAGAATCAGAAGGGTTAAGTAGATTTCCCATTGTCACTTTGCATGTAGGTGAAGGAACTGGGATTTGAATCCAGGTCCGTGGGACTCACTACTCTCTGGCTGGGTTGTTCCTATACACCCCAGCTAGGTTCTTATTCTCCTTTTCCAAAAGCTCATGGGTCATTTGAAAATAAGGAGATCTTGAGGCCGGCTCAGCGGGTTAAGTCATTGTGTGCAAAGGTGGCATCCCAAATAGGTACTAGTTTGAGTCCTGGCTGCTCTACTTCTGATCCAGCTCCCTGATAATGCTTCTAGGAAAGCAGCAGAGGATGACCCAAGTCCCTGGGCCCTTGCACCCAAGAGGGAGACCCAAAAATGCTCTTAGCTGTGGGGTGGCCCAATCCTGGCCATTGTGGCCATTTGGGAAGTGAACCAGCAGGTGGAAGATTTCTCTCTTTCCCTCTCTCTCTGTAACTCTGCCTTTCAAATAAATCTTTAAAAAAAATCTCTCTCCATCTGTTTGTCTATGTGTCTACCTTTCAAATAAAATGAAAATAAATGAATAAAATATTTTAAAAGATAAAAAGAAAATAAGCTTATCTTCTGACCTAGCAGAAGCCCAAGATCAAGATTATGGTTCCATGTTTTCTATAGGAAAACTGGATGACATTTCCCCCATCTCATCTGTCTTTAGACCAAGGACTCATGGCTGAGTTTCGAAATTTCAGAACAAACCTTAGAGACAAACCACAAAGTCTACACTATTCACCAGAGAAAAAGAGAAATGGACCTAAAGCCACACAAAGAGTCCACAGCGTGCTGAGTCCAGGGTCCAGGGTCCTTTTCCCAAAGCTTTGTATGACCTGTGTAAATCACCCCTCTCTGAAGAATGAAACAGGCAGACATCCGCGGAGCAGCCCTGGTGTTAAGCTAAGCTTTCAGACTAGCAGAACTCTTTGATCAAAGGGAACCTGGAGTGGAGAGCTATCCTCACAGCTCAAAGCCTGATGATCTGTCGAATCAGGAATGTGGATCTGAAGCCTTATTCTTCCCCTTATCCTTTTTCTCCATCAATCCTTAGGCACTTCTGGGAATGCAAGATACTTGCTGATGCCAGTTAGGAAATCAGTGGCTTAAGCAGCTAGAGGGCATTGAAAGAGAACTTGGTTGAACTAAATCTACTCCCCATGTTAACTGATCTCAGAAGAGCCCTCCAGCCAATAATGTTAGTAAATGGTTCTGCTTCTCTGGGGGAAGAAACCCTCTGATTTATAGCATTTTCCCATTTCCTGGGTGTAAATACTGATATAATGGCCAATTTAGAGTAACCAACATGACATTAACTGAGCTGAAAATTTCCTGCAAATGTTAACGATTGCCCTTGTGAGTTTGTTCAAGCTGGCTGGAACACATCACTGCTTCCAGATCTTCTGAGACTTTGCTAGATTTGGATTCTGAGACTTTAGTAGCAGGCTTCCACGGCCATGGTGTAAGGTGAAATGAATGATGGCTGGGAGCATACAGATAACTTAGATATTACATGGATAGATTTTTTTCCTGTGATATCTTTGCCTCTGTTTCATATCTTGATAAAAATGCTACCCGTTTTACCCTGTGATAGAATAGAAGGGTGACTTGTAGTTCACAATCTGTGCAGCTGTTTTTATATAATTTTTACAGTTCTCCCATTTCTTGTAGTTATAGTATTTTCCCTCCTGGGATGATATGACATCATGCTGGGATCTGTGTTGGGAACTATTTCTTTCTGTCTGGCTACCTGGTCTGACATTTGCTAAGTTCAAGGATCTCATACAGGCACCTTGCACATCTTCCTGCCCCCGGTGTGGTGTATCTGGGGGAGCGGAGATGAGCTCTGGGGTTCTCCTTCCCTCCTTGGCACATGTTCTCAGGCATGAGTGAAGAATCAGTGATTCCATCTGAGCAGAGAAACTGTAGACAGCTGTACTGTTCTCACATCTGGCTGCTTGGAGGCACAGCTGCAGCTGGCCACCCATTCTTTTTGCACCTGCGGGGGAAGGAATCACTTCCTGTAGCATGCTGGTGTTTTTATCTATATGGGAAAAGATGCCCGGGTCATGTTCTCAGAGATGCCAGGCAGGCTTGGGGGAGGGGCAGGTATTTTCTGAGTGTAGAGGCAGGGCAGGTAGGAGGACTGAGAACAGAAGGCGTTGCTGACTTCCTGGTCAGCTCCTCACTCTGAGTGACTTTATGAGACGAAGCACAAGCCCATTTTTATTCCAATGATTCCAATTGCACCTCTGCTGGGGTTAGGAAACCCATTCCTTGGATGGCACTGAGCCAGAAAATTAGCAATGATCAATGAAAGGGGAAAGATGATGAAATAAAAGTGGAGTCTCAATTATGCTGTAAATGAGCAAGGCAATGTTAAGTCTTGGACAGAGGAGGGGCTGGGGACTAGAGGAAGGGAAAAACGATTACTTGGAAGAATTCAGCGCCCTAGTCTGGACTTAGCCATTGATTTCCTATTGCAGTTCCACGGATGGACCATAAAGCCTCGTAGAGTGCACGTCACTCCCTGCCATATTTCTCCACCATCTGCATAAAGCAAATGTGAGTTCCCCTGCCCTGCTTTTCTATCCAGCAACATTGGATCCTGGGTGAGTCCAAGGGAGCAAATGTCTGTGGGTGCTGCATTAGGAATTCAAACTTTGCAGCTGCTGGGAAGCTGGGTCTGTGGTTTCAGGGCATAGGATGAGTTTGCGAACTACAGTCAAAGTTGCGCTAATAAAATTACAAAAGTAGGTGGTTATGTTCATAGGAAATGGAGAGCTGAAATCCTGCTATGAGATACCAATAATTTTTAAATTTTTTAAAATTTTTTAATTTTTATTTTTATTTTTATTTGAAAGTCAGAGTTACAGAGACAGGTAGAGATAGAGAGGTCTTCCACTCGCTGGTTCATTCCCCAGATGGCCACAACAGCCAGAGCTGAGCCAATCCGAAGCCAGGAGCCAGGAGCCTCCTTCAGGTCTCCCACATGGGTGGGGGGGCCCAGGGACTTGGGCCATCTTCCACTGCTTTCCCAGGCCATAGCAGAGTGCTGGATCAGAAGAGGAACAGCCGGGACTAGAACTGGTGTGCATATGGGATGCCGGCACTTCAAGCCAGGGCTTTAACACTGTGCCACAGTGCCAGCCCCGATATCAGTAATCTTTTAAAAAAAGAAAAACACAGCTGTTTTCTTTATTTTTAAAACCTTTTTTAATTTATTTGAAAGGGAGAGTTACAGAGAAAGAAGGAAAGACAGAGATCTTCCATCTGCTGGTTTACTCCCGAAATGCCTATAAAGGCCAGGGCTGGGCCAGGCTGAAGCCAGGAGCCAGGAGCTTCTTCCAGGTCTCCCATGTGGGTGCAGGGGCCCAAGAACTTGGGCCATCTTCTACTGCTTTCCCAGGTGCATTAACAGGAAGCTGGATTGGAAGTGGAGCAACTGGGACTTGAATAGAAGCCCATAAGGGATGCTGGTGTCAGAGGCTGTGGCTGAACCCACTGCGCCACAGCACCAGCCCCACCACTTTTTTCTTTAAAAAAAAAATTTATTTATTTATTTGAAAGACAGAGTTACAGAGGGAGAGACAGACAGACAGACAGACAGAGATATCTTCCAGCTGCTGGTTCACTCCGCAAATGGCTGCAATGGCAGGAGCTGGGCCTGTCCAAAGCCAGGAGTTTTTTGGGTCTCCCACATGGGTGCAGGGGCCCAAGTACTTGGTCCACCCTCTGCTGATTTCCCAGGCACATTAGCAGGGAGCTGGATTGGAAGTGGAGAGGCCAGGTCTCAAACTGGCATCCATATGGGATGCCTACATCACAGGCAGTAGCTTACCCACTACACCACAGCACTGACCCCCACTTTTTTTCTTAAACTCCTAAAAAGCAAAGTAATTGATGTTGAATTTGGTGTGATTTCCCCTGAACAATGCAATCATTGGGACAGCCTGTATCAGTCATTTAGAATGGAAACCAAATGTTTTCTTCCATATATATCCATAATGTAAGACTTATTTCCCATCTGGCAAAACCTCTTTCTGTGGAAATGTTCAGAGTGGAATTGCATTAATAAGGAGACATCAAGTGAAATTTACTATTTGCGCACTTTCCATGGTCTCTGTAAACTGAGTGGCGTGCTGGCTTTGTATCAATAAACATCTCTACCCATGGGTTTTCAGGACAGATTAGCCGAGAAGAGCCTTTATGGGATGAAAGAGGAGGGCATGCTGGGAGAAAAATGAAATCAAACATTCACCCGTGCAAACACTTCCTTCCTGGATACTGTTTAGATTTTAATTTCTTTTTTTTTTTCCCCCACCAATATAAAATAAAATACAAGGTGTCGGTGGTGTTTGGAGATAGCCCACATCTGCACGGCAATGAGACAATTCTCCAAAGTGCAGCTCTCAGTGGGGTATTTGTTTAATCCGTATTGGTTTTGGACCGCAGCCTGTAACGAGGAGAGATACGTGTAGAGGCAGGAGATGGCAGTTGGAAGCCTGCACCTTTTTGAACATGAAAGGACCAAGGGTTGTGCATGTGTTTAGGTTTTAGTGAAAATTCAATAGCGTTAGCGGCAGACACTGCGCTCCGGAACACTAATAAAATGGGAGAGCTAATAAAGGGCCCCAGTTGGAGCTTCTCGGAGATGAGAGCTGGCGGGGGGCCAGGCTCAGATGCCCCCGATGTTGAAGAGTGCCCTGCCTTGTACAGTTCTGCGCTTGGGCCAATGGAGGACTCGGCTGATTTAAGGCACCTTCTAATAGCACATGAGTCCTGAGTTCTGCAGATGTCAGACAAGCCCCAGGGACCTGGGGCTCATTGAAAGGGGCTGCAGGGATGTGTGGATTTCCTGCTAGCAAACGCCCTGAGTGGCAGCAGGGCAGTGATGTGAGACTCTCATTGATAAACCTGAGCTTGAGGCCAAAAGCCTCCCAGAAAGAGCCACTGGCTAGCAGGGAGCTATAGTGGGAGATGGAAGGGCTTGGCCCCTGCAGGATGAAAGGCCTCACCCTCTTTTTTTTTTTTTTATTTTTAAAGATTTTATTTATTTATTTGAGAGGTAGAGTTACAGACAGTGAGAGGGAGAGACAGAGAGGTCTTCCTTCCGCTGGTTCACTCTCCAAATGGCCGCAACGGCCGGAGCTGTGCCGATCTGAAGCCAGGAGCCAGGTGCCCCCTCCTGGTCTCCCATGGGGTGCAGGACCCAAGCACTTGGGCCATCCTCCACTGCCTTCCCAGGCCACAGCAGAGAGCTGGACTCGAAGAGGAGCAACTGGGACTAGAACCGGTGGCCATATGGGATGCCAGCACCGCAGGCGGAAGAGTAACTTAGTGTGCCACGGCGCTGGCCCAGCCTCGCCCTCTTGACCTGACTTTACCCTGTTACTTTCTCCAATTTCAGGGCTCCCATATCTAAAATTATACTCTTCCCAGTGGCAGCTCCAGGCTTGAACTTAGCTCAAAGGTGTGCATGGTCAGGGTGGTCTTAGCCCAGCTGAGCTGTCTGGGGAATCCATGTTCTCCAGCTCCAGGAGGAACTCAGAGGCCTGGCAGGGGAAATCAGGGATGAGCTCAACCAAAGGATTTGGTTTGCTTTTGGGCTGGACCACGTTTGCAGACAGCTGCTTGAGAAGCATCTTGAGCTCAGCCTTCTCTGCTACAGGCTGATACCCTCAGCTCACACCGGGACTGATGATTTGTTGAAGAGTTTGCCCACACTTTCGGAAGCCTGCCTGAGAGCCATCTGTCTGGGAGGCTCAGCTTTCGCCTCTCAGGCTAGTGATTCTCATCCGGCACTAGCTTTGCCTGAGGTCTGAATACTCATTAGTGCGCTTTTAATTAGTCCTGATTCTTGCTACCATGCCAGGCATGCTGCATAGTGCATCTCACCCTGTGTCACTCACTAGTTGTAAAAACACTGCCAAGATATTGGTGAATGACTATGATTATTATTCCCATTTTACAGACGAAGAGAGCGAAACGACCAGCTGCTATATGATTTTAATCTTAGGTGTGCCCAAGATCTATGCTCATGTGGGTCAGTGCTGACCAAGGAGGATGGGAATTGGGCACCCACCCATGACGTATGCTTCTGACATTTCTGCCAGGTTCAGTTCTGTGAGCTGAGCTACACATGCAGGGTGGCGCAGCCTGACCCAGGATGGGGTCGCCTGCATCCAGCTTGTCATCCCAGCCCACTCTCGCATCCCCCAGGCTCTGCTCTGAGCCCTGTTTGTCTGCCCAAGTTCCTTCCCCTTCTCTGTGACGTCCTGGAGCCTCTTGCCCAGCGGAGCTGACCTGCCAATGATAAATACCATTTAATTACAGAACAAGCTTTTCTGCCATTTCTCTCAGCACGGCTTCTATTGCCGAAGATTAAACTTCATTCCAATACCACTGAATTACCTTTTTAAACCTATTATTTCAATGTGATTAACTTCACTTCTTTTCATTTAGCTGTAAGCAAAATCTTGTTTACAAGGCAAAAAAAGTCCTTGCCTTAATATCGGCAATAATAATACAAACGAACATTGCAAGAAAATAATTTATGTGAAAAACAGGAAAAAATGGCATTGATACATGAGGCTCCTCTCCAATTAATAAAAAGGAGGAAATATTTAAAAACAATTTATCAAAGAAATATATACAGTTCATATATCATGCATTTGCAAAGAATGTACTCATATGCATTCCACAAATAGCTGTGTGACCCCAGGATTCTAATTCTTTTGTGTAGGATAGAATCTGGGTTGTGGTTAAAATCCAAAGCTGGGTTTGGTTAACAGGGTGGTGGGACAGGCATAGCTTGTGTTTACAGGACACCTGCAGGTTCTTCCCTGGGCACATGGCCAGGTGCTTCTAGGGGTTTTGGAGAAGGTGGTTGCTATTGCAAATCTTGGGGGACAACCTAAAAACCCAGTGGGTTTTTTTTTAAAGATTTATTTATTTATCTGAAAGGCAGAGGTACATAGAGAGAAGGAGAGCAGAGAGAGAAAGATAGGTCTTCCATCCGCTGGTTCACTCCCCAATTGACCGCAATGGCCGGAGCTGCGCCAATCTGAAGCCAGGAACCAGGAGCTTCCTCCAGGTCTCCCACGTGGGTGCAGGGGCCCAAGGACCTGGGCCATCCTCCGCTGCTATCCCAGGCTGTAACAGAGAGCTGGATTGGAAGTGGAGCAGCTGGGACTAGAACCGGCGCCCATATGGGATGCCGGCGCCCTCAGACCAGGGCTTTAACCCACTGTGCCACAACACCGGCCCCCAGAACCCAGTGGGTTTTGACCTCCATTTCAATCCTTCCAGGATTGAAATCCAAGCCCTAGAAATACATAATGTTTATTAAGGATTATACAAAGGAGAAGTGCTGGGTGATTCAAAACATTGATTTTATTTGGTGCAAAATGCTGGCAGACTGTTTCCTGGAAGTTGTCAAGGCCCGGTGGCCACTGGGAGGGGGTGGCATCTGTTACTGCAGTTATGCAGATCCTGCCTTGTTGGGGCCTGGGTCTGGAGAGGGGACGCATGACTGTGTGCTGGCAAAGCAGGCACCATACGCCGCCACCCGCTCTTCTTGCTAATTTATTTTTACCATTTTCTTTTATGGCCTTCTACAAACACACTTCCCAGGGAGTTCCTTTACAGGGCAAGGCAGAGAAATTAGCATTTACATCATATTTCACAGTTTGCCATGAGCTCCTCCCCCCTGCACATCAAACCACGTGCTTTCATGAGGAAGACGTCCACATCAGAGTGAATATTTCCACATACGGCGTCTGCGCTTAGTGGATGGTGTGTCTGCTTGCTGGCTTCAGAGAAAAGACAGAGATGTGTGTCTTTCCCTACTGTGCCTGCCACAGAGGGGACTTCGGGCGAGGGTGGCTGAGCCAGAGG
This sequence comes from Oryctolagus cuniculus, assembly GCF_051225735.1. Taxonomy (NCBI): domain Eukaryota; kingdom Metazoa; phylum Chordata; class Mammalia; order Lagomorpha; family Leporidae; genus Oryctolagus; species Oryctolagus cuniculus. The sequence goes on from NC_142877.1 coordinate 18,246,115, forward strand.
TACACACCCAGGCCCACCTCCTCCTTCTCACACCCTCTGTCCCTTCCTTCTTGCTCATCCTTGCCCCCTCACCGAATGTCCTGGCTTCTCCCTTTCCTCCTCCTTTCTTCCACCTGTTTGATTAACCACATTTATTCAGCGCTTGCACTGGTCCAGGCTCTGACCTGGGTACTGGCCGGAGGGAGGAGAATCGGGCCCTTAAAGTAGAACGGGCTCCTCTCGAGGGCTCGAAAGCACTGCCAAAGCCTTTGAATTTTAAGCTGCTGCATGTGAACCTCTAACCCATGATGTTTTTTAGGCATGTAAAATAAATACACCTGTACTGTTGGACCAGCTTTCCCCCCTTAGAGTCAGCAATGTGGAAATCACACAGGAGCCCCCTAAGGATGTGGTGCCCCATACCGTTCAGGAGAAGGGACAAAAAATCCCGCTTGCAAACAAGCCCCACACTCACCACGGCTCGTGCTGTCTGTCTCTCTTCCCTGTTACTCTCTACCTTGTGCTATCCCAAAGTTGTTGAATGCGGATTGCCAGGAATGTTGTCTATGTGTTTGCATCTCGTCCTCTATATAGCTCCTGTTGTAGGAGAGAGAATGGAGGCAGACGCAGGTTTGGTGGCCATGCAGGCCCTGGGCCCATGCCATGGCAGGATTTGTTTCCTTGCAGCCCGGGTGGCTCCCCCTGAGTGCTGTTGCCAGGATTTGCTGTGGGCTGTGCTTTAATGGCTATCTCAGAGGACAGCTTTGTCCAAGGGATGGGCGACAGCAAAAGCACAGGCTGACCAGTCCCCAGGAATGAGGGCCCAAAACCTCTGGGGAGACCCCAGGATGCCCTGCCATAGGGGCCAGCAACTGGCAAACCGGAGAGTGCTGGCTTCTCCCAGGGTGGGGGCAGCAGCTCTGAGATGCTGGGGGAAGTGCCAGAAACTAGCAGGGCAGGTTGACAGATGTGTTTCCAGCAGCTGCCTCACTGGTGCTTGGCAGATGGGGTGCAGGGACCAGGCAGCTGAAAACCTGGATCTGTTTCAAATCATTCCATTCCCAGGCTCTGAACAGCACGTTTCCAGAGGGCAGTTGCGGGAATCAGTGGCTCCAGGTACCCCCAGGCAGAGAATTTCTACCTGAACCCTGCACAAAGCCTGGTTTTGTGGACAGGGGATGGTGGGGCTGAGTGAGCCTCCCCTAATTTAGGAAATCCCTTATTTCTGCACCTGCCCTTGTAGTGCTGCCTTTCACCTCTGGTACCTTAGACACCGGATACTTTTGAGCTCCGCCTACTTTCCTAAGGAGACTGTTCCCCTGATGGCTAACTTGACCTTCTAGAGCTGTGCTATCTGATAAAGCAGCTCTAACCAGTTGTGACTGTTGCAAACTGATATGTAAGTGTAAAATAGTGCATTTCAAAAGGATACTACATATACAATATCTTGGTAACATTTTTATACTAATAAGTATTGAAATAAGTTTTTGAGGTTAAATAAGATATATTGTTAAATTAATTTCACTTTTTTTAAAAAAATGTGGCTACTAGAGAATTTAAAACGACATGTGTAGCCTACATCTTTTGGTCAATGTGGTCCCAGAGGGCACACATTGAGGCATCATCTGCAAAGAACATTGTTGCCTGTGTCCTCAGCAAAATTTGCCTACAAGCCCTTGTAGCTGAGGACCACCAGGACCCAGAGGCCGGAGCCACTCCTTTGTTCCTGAGTGGAATGCGAGCCACACTGGGTCCTTGGGAACACAGGTTGGCTATTTCGGAAGAGGAGTTGCTGTCTTTGTTACTTGGAGCAGTTTCTGCTGATTTGCTACTGCTGCATCTAGATAGGATCCTGTGCTCTGTCCCACGGTTTGTGGCTGCTCCCGCTGCACCCTAAGAGGCTCCAGAGCGGCCTCTCAGGGAACGTGATCTCTCTACCTGCTCCCCATGGTGGCTGGGCTTGTTCCTGGCTGAGTCCTAGTACCCCGACTTCTCTACCTCTGTCCGGGCTGTGTCTTCCCTACCTTGACAAGCTGCCAGGTTTGAAGCAGGAGCCCCTGCAAGCTAGAGCAACCTTGGAAAGCAAACAGGAGTGAGCATCTTGCTACAGCCACCTCCATCCTGAGTCACCCCAACCCAACTTCACAGGAGACGTCCCCACGCCTAGGGCAGTGGGGATGGAGTGTTATCTCTTAACCCTGTGTCTCAGCACAAGATCACCCTGGGGATGGATTGTTACCCCTCTATTCAGCGGTACATCCTCTCTGGACCCCTCAGTGGCAACCAGAATTCCCCATCTTCCCTGGCGAGCTCACCCTTCTGGGAGCAGTGAGGATGTGCTTCCCTTGCCACTTGGCTCCCACTGTTAGATGTCTGTGGAGCACCTCCCCTGTGGCAGGCACCTTGCTGAGCCCTGGCAGCACAGTAACAAACACGAGCAGCCCCGCCCTGGGCTCTCAGAGCTCCCTCTAGTGGAAAAGATGCATGCTGACCAAGAAGTCCTGCCAGGGCATCCTTACAAAGCCCAAGAGCCCCTTGATAAAGGATGCAGGAGACTGGTCCAGCCCCTAATGGGGTGGATGGGGTCAGGGAAGGCTTTCCTGGGGGTGGGGTGTTTGTGCTGAAGTTTTTTTTTTTTATTTTGAAAGCTGTGTTTTTGTTTCCAAACAGTTTCCATTAAGGAGAGGGTCTTGAGACTCAGATGAGACTGGAAAATATTTACCAGTTTGGCCTGAGGCAGAATCATCTGGAAGGAAAATTTTTAAAGAGACTAGAGAACAAGGGATCTGGAAAACTAGCACATCCTGGCATTAAGTCTTCAGAGCAAGACAAGGCTGTAACTGTGAGATGGAGACGGGGTTGGATTCACAGTGGATTCAGGCAAGAGGTTCAAGGCCAAAGTGGTGAAGGGTGACAGGGTGTGCGCCTGACACATCTGTGCCGAGCTGCAGGTTGTGTTCTTGGTGCTATGCCTGCCCTGTGTTTTAATAGACCTCACAAAAGCATCAGACGGTGGAGTATGCCTGAGAGGGCACCCAGTGTTGGAAAGACCTGGTTCCAGCCCTGACTTTGTCCCCTGACCCGCTCTGTGAACCTGGGTGAGCCCCCTCTCCTCTCTGGAATGCAACCTCCTCAGCTGTAAAATCAGGGGGCTGCACTGGTGACCTCCAAGCCCACATGCACATCTGAGGTTCCAGGACCTTGGGAGTCAATGACGTGCTTGGCTGAGCCATTCCCGGCTGTGGCTGGGAGGTCGGGGTTCAAGCCTGTTATGGAGCTGCTGCCCCGAGGCTGCCACTTCAGATATTAATTTCTTTTCTCCTCCTGAGGCATGGAGGGCTTTGTGAATGACTGGAGGAATTGCTTCCAGCCCTGGCGATGGCCACTGGTCTAGAAATCGAATGGAGCTGACCCCTGTGCCCCTGCCCCCGAGCACCTGTGCCCCAGGCTCCAGTGATGTGACCCAGAGCCTTTCTCCTGTGAACAAGCTGTGGCCCAGCTCCTGAGAACTGGGAACCGGTGATAAACTTCCACTCGGATGTCCTCAGAGTCCTGCTCTGCTCCAGTGGATTCCTGAGCAGAGAGACCCCTGCTTTTATCAGAAGTGCAAAGTCGTGGACCTGGGCTTGCGCAGTTGTGGATTAGAATCCTGTAATAGGGTCAGTGTTGTGGCGTAGTTGGTAAGGTTGCTGCCTGAGATGCTGGCAACCCATGTTGGTACACAAATGCAGGTTTGTGTCCCAGCTATTCCACTTCTGACCCAGCTCCCTGCTAATGGCCTGGGAAAGCAGTGGAAGATGGACCAAGTGCTTGGGCCTCTGCACCCATGTGGGAGATCTGGCTGAATTTCCTGGCTCCTGGCTTCAGCCTGGCCAGTGCTGGCCTTTGTGGCCATCTGGAGAGTGAACCAGCAGATGGAAGATCTCTCTGTCTGTCTGTCTCTGTCTGTCTGTCTGTCTCTCTCTCTCTCTCTGTCTCTCTCTGTAACTCTGATTTTCAAAATAAATAAATGAATCTTATAACTAGCTGAGTAATTCTGGGTAACTTCTGTAAGCCTCAGTTTCTTCATCTGTAAAATGGGGGAAGGTAATATCATTCACACCCTCATCAGATTTTCAGGACATTAAAATGAGCTCCTGTTACATTGTATCACATGTAAGTACCCAGCAAAACATAGAGCTGGATACAGATGATTATGATCATAAAATTAAAACAGCAATAAATACATACTTCTGAATGAAAAAATGTCTCTCTAGAGCATACAGATGTTACTGCTAATTTTTACACTGCCTTTTAACCTAGAAAACTCTCCGTTCACTGTCCTGTTTTATTCTCACCAGGACCTAGGAGGCAAATATCGCCATTCCTCTGTCTCAGCTGGGCCACAGTTTGTAAAAGGGCAGTGGAAAGTCCCAAGTTGCAGCTACCCAGAAGGATATAAACCCAAACTGGGGTGTTTTCTCACTGTCTTATGCTGTTTGAACTGGACACACAATTCTATCAACCGTTCTCCCTTTCTCTTTATGGGCAGATGTTGGTCACTCAAACCTGAGACCATTTTGCTGGAAAGGCCTTGGAGAGTGGGCGTGCACCCTCTCCTTTGGCATGGCCAGGAAGATTGGCTGAGAATAGCTCAGGGCTGATGTTGGGCTGGGTGGCTCCAGGCCTCTGCTGCATATGCAGGTGAGTGGTGACTACACTGGTGGGACAGGACAGGTGGGTTGTCCTGTGTCCTGGGCTGGCAGGTGGGTCTGGCGGGGACCCGATAGCACACACAGGTGAGAAATTCTAGTAAAGACAGCCAATCACTGGCTGAGGTTTCTGGAAGAGGGAGATAGTCCCAGTTACACAGATATCCCATTTTGTCTTCTTCCTGCCACCCCCAGGCCAGGGTTTGCTCCTAATTAACTAATTCCTATGAAAACTTTGCCTGTGCCTTTGAGAAGCTCACAGTCACAGCCTAGAAAAGCTGTCTGGAGGTTTACCAGATACCAGCTCCCACAAACTTTCTGATTCCTTTCCTGCTAAATCTGAAAATATCTTTAGGGGAGAAATAAATAAATAAGCCCCCAGAAACAACACCTTATCAGAATAATAAAATTAAATTACAACAGGGTTGCCAGTGACACAATATCAGAGGGTGACAAGAGGAAGTCTCAGTACAAACGTCGGATCTGTCTGTTTATAGATCTAATAAATTATGTTAGAATCTTGCTCTTATAAATCCAGGCTGTCGAGGAAACCCAACAACTAATTCATCAGTTGCTCATCGTGAGGTCTGCTTCCCGTTCCAATTGCTCACCGTGTAGATAACAAGGAGCCTTCCAGCCTGGCTGGTTAAATGTCATTTGTTTCAGAGCTGGAACACGGCACGGATCATTGCTCACACATAGTCACCCAATTATATTAACCTGTGCAGCAATACGGTGTAATGACATGACATTAACGCAGCCACTTCAGAGGGGCGACAACTTTCCTCCGAGCCGAGGACAAGCCGGCCCACTTCTCCCCAATGGCTCCCCTGTCATTTAAATGCAAAACAAAAGCTCCTGAATGGAAGCAGCAAAGTCCCTCCTCTCCCGCAGCCTCTGAAATCCAGAGGATTCTCCGTGCTGTCCTCCAAGCTGGCGAGCTGAGCTTTTTACTCAGCAGCTCAATTTTCCCGTAAAACAAGATCTCCATCTCTGTTCTGAGATTCACAATTTCTTGTCTTACTCGAGGGCAGCTCTGGGACTGCCTTCAAAATATGGAATGATGAGATGAAGAAATTGGGGGATGAGAGACGCAGAGCGAGCTCTATTCACAGAAGGGAATGACAAGTGCCCTTCTGAGGATCTTTGTCATTTGGGTACCGAGGGACTTTGGTCTTGTTCAAAGACATACGGGGAGAAGAACAGACCTAGTGGCTTTCAAAGCCATGCCTTTCTGCTCTGGTCACTACTGGCAACTGGGGCCAGGTAATACTGTTTCCCTGGGCATCTCTCCTGTGCACTGTAGAGTGTTTGGCTGCATCTCTGAGCTCTACTTATCAGACGCCAGTGGCATTCCCCACTCGTAGTGACAAGCAAAAATGTCTCCAGACACTACCCAGTGTCATCTAGGGAGCAGATGAAGTCTGGAGGCGACAGTCAGGGCCACAGGGGAAAAGGCAGGAGGCGACCTCCATCTCCGTGTTCGCTCTGTGTCTACACCTCCACGTGGGGCTTGCTCCAGAGAGAAGAAAGCCTCTTCTGCTCCTTCGGAGGAGGCCCGGGTTCTCTGTTCCCTCACTTGGTCCTGGCAGTGCTCTTCCACTGGGGCAGCCAACCGCCCAGTCACGCCACGGGATGGAAGTGCCTAAGGCAGCTGGTGGTCATCCAGGGATGTGGTGCTGGCGTTGTGAAAGGGTTGACTCTGGCACAGAGATGGGCATTCACAGGCTGCAGTTTGAAGTCACTGTTCCTAAGGATTCTTCTGGAATATGGGGCCTTCTCACACTCACATGGGCAGCTGGCTGGTTTGTGACACAGCCGGATTCCCCACGAACCATGAGACTCAGGGGCACCATGAGACTGAAAAGTTGGAGACAGTTACAAGATGTCCTATGCGCCAGCTCTGTGGCACACGTTCTGGGCTTAAAGATTCAGATAGCAACCAGAGACAGTGAAGAGGAACAAAGAAAGTCTTAGTTTGTTTACCAGGTAAGTCCATTGTCTGAAGATGGTTGCTCCTCCCTCCCCGCCCCCCCCCCCCCCGCTTCCTTCCTCTCTCTTCCTTCCTCTCTCTTTCTTTCTCCTTCCTTCTTTCCTTCCTTTTTTTTGATCAAGAATAAGTAAATAGGGAAAAAAGCACGTGGGGCTCTGAGAAAGTTTGCATCTTAAAGCAGAGAACTGATACTCATAGTGAAGAAGATTGATTATAGGAAGCCAAAGAATACTCTAGAACACATCTGACTTGCCTTATTTATTTATTTATTTTTAATTTTTTTTCTGACTTGCCCTTTTAACAAAACTCAGAGAAATGTGAGTATGCAGTGTATGATGCAAGAAATGAAAAACGAGCTGATGATGTACTAATATGATATGAAGGGAGAAAATTGAGAGGAGTTAGAAATAAAAAAGAAATGAAAATAAAAAAGGTGAACTATAAAGAAATAAAATTAAAATCAACATTAGAGGCAGCGCATAGCAGAACTGGCAAGGCAGAAAATAGGGTCAATAATCTCTTCACCTCCGCAGGCCTCCAGGTCACTGTCTGTTCAGTGGTGATGACAGTAGTGCCAGCTCCAGGAGTCGTTTGAGCACTAAACGGAATTGAGGATGTAAATCTCTTCACAGAGTATTTGGGATGAGGAATGCTTCCAAAATATCAGCTATTATCTTTACAATTAAAGACCTAATATAAAAAATTGATACTGTTACAAAAGACATGTTTTTTTAAATGATTGTAATTGTGCATTGAACTAACAACAGGCAAGGAAAACACTGGACTTGGCATCAGAAATCTTGGATAAATCTGAAAAACTCTAAAATATTGGAGGAGGAAAAAATGCAAAAAGATTAAATACGCAGAGAACAGAGAATGGTGCTTAATCATACAGATTATTGCTATCCCTATGAAACAGACCATTCTGTATATTCTTTTGTATATGTGAAATACTTAAAATTCTTCCAAAAATTTTAAATAAATACAAAATTTAACAAAAAGTAATGGTTGAAGGTGAACCACGTGTTGTTAAGCTTAAAAAAACAAGTATTTCATGGAAAGGTCTGTAAGAAGCTAGAAAAATTTTATGCAAGGACACCAGTGCTCAGCAAAGCTGGTGTTCTCCAACTGTTGTATCTGGCTTTCCTTTCTCCATGGCATTCATCTCAAGTCTGCGGGTTTGCTGTTTGTCATTCACACAGATATGAGTTCCATGGGGGCAGGGGCAATGTTTTGCTCTCTGCTGTGTCCTCAGAGTCTAGATTAGAGCCTGCCATGGAGTAAGTAGGTCCTCAATAAACAGGTGTTGAGTCCATGGGTGAACGGTGCTTCCATGTCTGCTATGATGGGATTCCATAGACAATTTACCTTGGGAAGTGTTGCTGACCATACCTTCCTCTTGCACAGTAGCTATAGCCAATGCGTATTTCTGTGGAACTCCATTTTGGGAGTGGACTTGACACAATCTGGCCCCTCCATTACAGCTCTGATCTCAACAGCTTCTCCACTTCTCTGCCTCTTGCTCATTCCTGCTCCAGCCACAGTGGCCTCCCTGGTTATGATCCCTTGAACACCGCAGGCAAGCTTTCAGGTCAGGATCCCTGCACATGTGTTCTCTGCTTAGAATGCTCTTCTGTGCTTCATGTTTCTTATTTTTAAAAAATTTTCTTTAAGAGGCAGAGAAAGAGAGAGGGAGAGAGAGTTTCCATCTGTTGGGTCACTCCCCTAATCCCTGTAGTGGTTAGGGCTGAGCTACAGTCCTAGCCAAACCCAAGAGCCAGGAACTCAATCCAGGTTTCCTATGTGGGTGGCAGGGACCCATCACCAACTACCTTGCAGGGTGTGCATTAGCAAGAAGCTGGAATTGGGAGCAGAACTGGGATTTGAACCCCAGCCCAGTAGTATGGATGTGCGTTTGGCCTAACCAGTAGGTCAAACACTCACCATTCACATCAAGTTTTTATTCAAACACATTTTGCTAAAAGGTTTCCCAGGGGCCAGTGCAGTGGTGTAGTAAGTTAAGCCTCCGCCTGCAGCATTAGGATCCCATATGGGTGCCAGTTTGAGTCCTGGCTGCTCCACTTCTGACCCAGCTCTCTGCTATAGCCTGGAAAAGCAGTGGAAGACAACCTAAGTACTTGAGCCCCTACACTCATGTGGGAGACCTGGAAGAACCTCCTGGCTTCTGGCTTTGGATCGGCTCAGCTCCAGACGTTGTGGCCATTTGGGGTGTGAACCAGAGGGTGGAAACTCTATCTTTCCCTCTGTCTGTAACTCTGCCTCTCAAATAAATATGTAAATCTTAAAAAAAAGTGCTCCCCAAGGACCCTATTAAAATTGTCATGCGTCCAACTCCTGATGCCCTTTCTCGACTTTAGCCTCCTTTCTAGCATGTGCTGTCATCAGAAATGCTATGTAATTTATTTATCCATTTTGCTTATCATCTGTCTCCCCCACTAGCATGTCAGCTCCATGAGGGCAGAACTTTCTATTCATTGTTGTATCTAGATCAGTGCTTTGCACACTGTAGGAGCTTGACAAATATTTCTTCAAAAACATAGATTAATAGGCTGGCACCGTGGCTCACCATGGCTAATCCTCCACCTGTGGCGCCAGCACCCCGGGTTCTAGTTCCGGTTGGGGCGCTGGGTACTAGTCCTGGTTGCTCCTCTTCCAGTCCAGCTCTCTGCTGTGGCCCTGGAGGGCAGTGGAGGATGGCCCAAGTGCTTGGGTCCCTGCACCTGCATGGGAGACCGGGAGGAAGCACCCGGCTCCTGGCTTCGGATCGGCGCAGCATCAGCCATGGCGGCCATTAGGGGAGTGAACCAACAGAAGGAAGACCTTTCTCTCTGTCTTTCTCTCACTGTCTATAACTCTCTCTCTCTGCCTCTCTCGCTCTCACTGTCTAACTCTGCCTGTCTAAAGAAAAAAAACATAGAGGCCGGCGCCGTGGCTCAATAGACTAATCCTCTGCCTTGCGGCGCCGGCACACCGGGTTCTAGTCCCGGTCAGGGCGCTGGATTCTGTCCCGGTTGCCCCTCTTCCAGGCCAGCTCTCTGCTGTGGCCAGGGAGTGCAGTGGAGGATGGCCCAAGTCCTTGGGCCCTGCACCTGCATGGGAGACCAGGAGAAGCACCTGGCTCCTGCCATCGGATCAGTGTGATGCGCCGGCTGCAGCACGCCGGCCGTGGTGGCCATTGGAGGGTGAACCAACGGCAAAAGGAAGCCTTTCTCTCTGTCTCTCTCTCTCTCACTGTCCACTCTGCCTGTCAAAAAAAGAAAAAAGAAAAAACATAGATTAATAAATGAATCAAACCTACAGGTGTCCAGGAAGAAAACAGCCTAAAGGATAAAGATCAGATTGCGTTCAGACTGCCACAATTCTGAAAGCTGTAAGACAGGGAATTCTCCTTGAAAACAGAAGATTATGACTCAAACCACATGATTCCTAGTCAAATTGTTCAATTCTGAAGACAATAGAAAGATGTATTTGCAAAATGTACCACATATGAGCCCATCTTAAATACTAAGAGCAAATCAAATGAGATTCTTAAAAGTATACTACATATGGGAGCCAGCACTGTGGTGTAGCAGGTTAAACTGTCACCTGCAGCTCCTGCATCCCATATGGGCTCAAGTTTGAGTCCTGGCTGCTCAACTTCTGATCTAGCTCTCTGCTATGGCCTGGGAAAGCAGTAGAAGATGGCCCAAGTCCTTGGGCCCCTGCATCCATGTGGGAGACCTGGAGGAAGCTCCTGGCTCCTGGCTTCAGATCGGCACAGCTCTGACCATCGCAGCCATCTGGGGAGCAAACCAGCGGATGGAAGAACTCTCTTTCTCTATGCATCTGCCTCTCTTTAACTCTAGCTTTCAAATAAAAATAAATCTTAAAAAAAGTATACTATAAATGAATGAGACAAAGCTGAGGGCACAGAAATGGGTACTTCAAGATAAAAGTGTGAGTAGTGAACATTAAAATCAGTTAAATGTAGAAGTGAGTCTATTATTTTAATAATAAATATGGTTATATTTTATCTGAAAACAATTCTTGGAAAAGATGAACATAATATAAACAAACATGAAATTAAGCATTAAAAATCTGGTTTAGGGGCTGGCATGTGGCTCACGTGGTTAATCCTCTGCCTGCAGTGCTGGCATCCCATATGGGCACTGGGTTCTAGTCCCGGTTTCTCCTCTTCCAGGCCAGCTCTCTACTGTGGCTCGGGAAAGTAGTGGAGGATGGCCCAAGTGCTTGGGTGCCTGCACCCGCGTGGGAGACCAGGAGGAAGCACCTGGCTCCTAGCTTCGGATCTTCGTAGCCCCGGCTGTGGCGGCCATTTGTGGGGTGAACCAACGGAAGGAAGACCTTTCTCTCTGTCTCTCTCTCTCTCACTGTCTCACTCTGTCTGTCAAATAAATAAAAAACAAAACAAAAACAAAAAGCAAAAAGATAGCTAAAAAATCTGGTTTAAAAATTCTAGATTATTTCATTGTTTGATTTTTTTTTTTAAGATTTATTTATTTATTTGAGAGGCAGAGTTACAGAGTGAGGTAGAGGCAGAGAGAGAGGTCTTCCATCCACTGGTTCACTCCCCAAATGGCCGCAATGGTCAGAGCTGGGGTGATCCGAAGCCAGGGGCCATGAGCTTCTTCCTGGTCTCCCACGTGGGTGCAGGGGCCCAAGGACTTGGACCATCTTCTACTGCTTTCCCAGGCCACAGCAGAGGGCAAGATTATAAGTGTAGCAGCTGGGACTTGAACTGGTGCCCAAATGGGATGCTGGTGTTGCAGGCGGAGGCCGCTAGATTATTTCAATAAAAACATGATAGTGGGTTAGGAAGGGATTGGGGGTAAATTAAAAAAAAAAAAAATTCACTCCTCTCATAGAAGCAGAGTCAACAAAAATGCTCCCCGTGGGCTTCTGGAAAGCAAGTGGAGGAACGTGTAGAGCCGTGAGACTCCTCCACGGGATGCACCAAAACCACCTAATGAGTTACTAAATCCACAAATACTTGGCTGACGTGGACTTTCATGGAATCTGTGCCAGGATCACACCTGCTCAGAAAAGGAAGTCAAGAGAAGCAGGAAGAGGCAGGTTGGCAGATTTTAGGAAGAATTTCACAATCTTGAGACATGACTGTGAGAACAAACTGGGGACATTCTGACTAACTTTCCAAGGACCCAGGAAGCCTTGACATGATAAACAGGCATGACCGTGGGTAGTAGTCTCGTCCCCTCCTTTTAGCGGATTCTTTCAAGACTAGCAGCCCCTGTGAATCCAAATTCTTTCTCTACCCTTCCTTAGAATTCTGATAAACAAAACCTTTCCATCTCTTTAGAAAACTATGATCATTGACAATGCAATTATCTCTAAATGCTTTTGTATATGAGCTCCAATATGTAAAGCATTTGGAGCATACAGTTTCAATATATTGTGTAGACATGCCACTGTACGGAAATACTGAACTTGGTGCTTTGTAGATTGATCATCCCTATCTTTTTTACTGTTTAAAATCTTTTCAAATCTATACTCCCAACTTGTGCATATTATTAATAACACTAATGTTCTATAATACTAATACAAAACATAAAATACATACGAAACAGAGGTTACAAAGGACAAAATAAAAACAAATGAGTGTAATTTCCACCCCGGTATCCTGTTAGAGAATCCTTTGTAATGCACACTTCAAAGTAGAACTCTTGGGCCACTGCCTGCCATGCTGGCATCCCAGATGGGCACCGGTTTGAGTCTCAGCTCCTCCACTTCTGATCCAGCTCTCTGCTATGGCCTGGGGAAGCAGTAGAAGATGGCCCAAGTCCTTGGGCCCCTGCACCCAAGTGGGAGACATAGAAGAAGCTCCTGGCTTTAGATTGGCACAGCTCCAGCCACTGCATTCATCTGGAGAGTGAACCAGCGGATGGAAGATCTCTCTCTCTCTCTGCCTCTGCCTCTCAAATAAATAAATGAATCTTTAAAAAAAATAGAAAAACAGTAAAATTGACAACACAGCCAAGAAAGTTCCATAGATGTCAATGAAATCTGTTGAATAACTAATAAGATCAAAATATGGCTAGGAAACATTAGAAGAGAAAAAGAGCACTTTAATTCCACAGAGATAGTCTTTAATGACAAACCAAGAATCAAGCCAGGGTACATCTTTTAAAATTTAATCTAAATGTTGTAACTTATGATAAACTTCCAAGCAAAGGAGGAAGGCAAAATTATAATTTAATACTAAAACAATATAAAGACAGAAAATTTGAGACCAGTCTTACTTCTGAATGTAGTTACCAAAAAAAAAAAAAAAAAAAAAAGTGATACTAAGCCCAATCTTAGAAGAATAAACAACTGGGGCTGGTGCTGTGGCACAACGGGTTAAAGCCCTGGCCTGAAGGGCTGGCATCCCATATGGGCGCCGGTTCTAGTCCTGGCTGCTCTTCTTCTGATCCAGCTCTCTGCTATGGCCTGGGATATCAGTAGAAGATGGCCCAAGTCCTTGGGCCCCTGCACCCATGTGGGACACCCGGAAGAAGCTCCTGGCTCCTGGCTTCATATCAGCGCAGCTCTGTCCATTGTGGCCATTTGAGGAGTGAACCAGCTGGATGGAAGACCTCTCTGTTAATACCTTTCACTGTAACTCTGTCTTTCAAATAAAATAAATCTTAAAAAAAAAAAAAAGAAGAATCAACCATGAATACAGAATTTATTTGAAGAGTGTGAGGACAATTTAATATTAGGAAAACTATGTTAACAAATTAAGTTTCTGCCTGTCTGTTTTTCTGATGTATGAAAATGCCTGGGTGAATTTTACCCAGATTTGGAGGACATAGCTGCCTACTATTGTCTGTCTCTGGGGTACAGGAAAAATTCACTTTACGGACTGAGGGTCCTGACCCCCTCAGAGAGGTTGGTGATCATCTTTCAGAGCAGCCGAGGGGAACAACAGGCCCATGGCAGTGTTATTTAGTCATTATAGCTCAGCTGATCTGTGATTCTCCATTGGAAGCCACATGGCAGAGAGGCTCCAAATGACTGGCATTGATTTGTAATCGGGCTGCTTCTCACATAGGCAGTTCCTTCTAGAGTGCTGTAGGGCAGATGCAGAAGGGATGTGCTTATTTGACAATGGTCAGTGATTTTCTAAAGTAAGTTGAGCCAAGAAATCAATTATCAAAATCTAAGAGTAGAACACTATTATCATCTTGACAAAGACTATAAAAGCATTTGACAAGACTGTTTCTGATTAAATTTTTAAAGTTAATGTGGGTTTAAAGACTCTTTACTCAACAAAATGTCTGCCTTAAGCTTAATCCAAATCTATATATAATGGTGAAACACAAAAGGCATTTGCATTGAAATCACGACTGAGCTAATATTCCATTCTAACTGCTACAGACTACTAACATTTCCCCATTTTTCAAAAAAGATTTATTTATTTATTTGAAAGTCAGAGTTACACACAGAGAGGAGAGGCAAAGAGAGAGAGGTCTTCCATCCACTGGTTCACTCCCCACTTGGCCATAACGGCTGGAGCTGTGCCAATCCAAAGCCAGGAGCCAGGAGCTTCTTCTGGGTCTCCCATGTGGGTGCAGGGGCCCAAGGACTTGGGCCATCTTCTACTACTTTCCTAGGCCATAGCAGAGAGCCAGATCAGAAGTGGAGCAGTCGGGACTTGAACTGGCGCCCATATGAGATGCCTGCAGTGCAGGCAGCCGCTTTACCCACTAACCCACAGCACCGGCCCCTCCCCATTTGTGATAGCCAAAAGTGTCTCCAGACTTTACTGAATGTCTGAGTTGAAGATCTCTGCTCTAGAAGTCTAACAAATGCAATAAGAAAAAAGTTAGAGTGTAACTGTTGAAAGAGAAAGTTGACACTATTGGCAGAAGATGAGTTTGTCATCTTAAGATAACAGAAATTCTGAAAATTAACTAGCCTATCTATTGGGAGTGATAAAGAGTTCAGTAGGGGCTGGCGCTGTGGCGTAGTGGATAAAGCTGCTGCCTGCAGTGCTGGCATCCCATATGGACGCCAGTTCTAGTCCCGGCTGCTCCACTTCCGATCCAGCTTTCTGCTATGGCCTGGGAAAGCAGTACAAGATGACTCAAGACCTTGGGCCCCTGCATCCATGTGGGAGACCCGGAAGAAGCTCCTGGCTCCTTGCTTTGGATTGGCGCAGCTCCAGCTGTTGCGGCCATCTGGGGAGTGAACCAGCAGATGGAAGACCTCTCTCTGTCTCTGCCTGTTTGTAACTCTGCCTTTCAAATAAATAAATAAATATTTTAAAAAAAAGTTCATTAATGTGGCTGGATATAGAATAAATAGACAAAATTCTACTGAAAATTCCAACAACTGGTTAGGAATGATAAAGGGTAAAATATTTTATTCTAATAGCAATGAAGATAGAACTTAGCAAGATATGAACTAGGATATATATGAAGAAAACACACAATTTATTAAAGATATTCTTAGACCCGCTTCCAGAATGATCTTTTTTTTTAAAGATTTATTTATTTATTTATTTATTTGAACGACAGAATTACAGAAAGGCAGAGTCAAAGGCAGAGAGAGAGAAAAGTCTTCCATTCTCTGGTTCACTCCCCTCTAGGCCAATCCAAAGCCAGGAGCCAGGAGGTTCTTCCCGGTCTCCTAAGTGGGTGCAAGGGCACAAGGACTTGGGCCATCTTCCACTGCTTTCCCAGGCCATAGTAGAGAGCTGGATTGGAAGTGGAGCAGCTGGGACTCAAACTGATGCCGGCACTACAGGTGGTGGCTTTACCTGCTATGCCACAGCGCTGGCCCCCAGAATGATCTTTTAAAAATAAAAACATGTGGGGCCGGCACCATAGCGCAGTAGATTAATCCTCCACCTGCGGCGCCGGCATCCCATATGGGCACTGGCTCAAGAACCGGCTGCTCCTCTTCCAACCCAGCTCTCTGCTATGGCCTGGGAGAACAGTAGAAGATGGCCGAAGTTCTTGGGCCCCTGCACCCACATGGGAGACCAGGAAGAAGCTCCTGGCTCCTGGCTTCAGATCGGCATAGCTCTGGCCGTTGTGGCCATCTGGGGAGTGAACCAACGGAAGGAAGACCTCTCTCTCTGTCTCTGCTTCTCACTGTCTGTAACTCTACCTCTCAAATAAAAAAATAAAATCTTTTAAAAAAATAAAAATAAAAACATGTAACTGATTGGTAACTGTCAGTGGCTTTCAAGATAAAACCCAAGTCTATAACTTGCCCTCTATGACCATGGTTGACACAGGCAGAGTTTGATCCTACTCATTCCCAGGGCTCTGTGTGGACCAGGATATTTGCATACAGCATCACCTGCTCTTTTCCAGGTGTACAGCCCCCCAAATTTGATCTTAAATAGCAAATTCACCCCCTGTACCATTCTATCACTCTTCTATGTCTCCATTCCACTAGCCAATCAGAGACTTTATACTCCTTAAAGTATAGGCTCTAGAATTAAATGTAACATCCTGAATGTGGTCTGACCAGAGCAAAGTTTTGTCCTCTCCTTCATCTTAATATTTTCTTATCTATTCATAAATGTTAGAAATACAGGGGGAAATACATATCACTCCTAACTCTACTGTTAATAAGCAAGACATACAGCCACTTTGATACTCAGTTTCCCCTTCAACAGGAGGGACTAATGGAACATTCTCACAGGGCCAGACCCAGCATCTGTTCCTATCCCCCTTCTGTGTCCCACTTAGCCACATTCAGGATCCGCCGCCCTCCTTTCCCCTCTCACAGCCGCTGTCCGGGCCAACGTGCTGTCTTGGCTGGGCTTTGTTGAAGCTGACTGGTTAGACTCCCTGCCTCCATTTGCATCCCTGAACTCCTCTTCACAGACTGACCTTTAAAACCCAAGCTATGTAAGTGACTTCCCGGCCAGTGTCACTGGTGGCCATCTGCTGCGTCCCCAAAGTTACAACTTCTTATGTGTAGTTGGGGCTGCGTCTACCTTTCCAGCATTGCTTCCTGCTCCCTCCCTCTGGGAATCCCACAGCCCCATGTGGATCAGTAGCTCCTTAGCTTGCTACGTCACTGCCTGAGGAGGAGAATAACCTCACGTGAACTCTCACCCCCGATTTCTCTTCCCTCGAGGATTCTCCCCAGAGACTGAAAAGATTGCAGCAGTCGCCCTCTGGAACTACACAAAGCTGCTTCTCGCTAGGGAGAGGGGCCAAGGCAATGCTGGGGGGCTGGTTGTGCACAACAAGAAGGAGTTGAGATGGTTTCTGTCCTGGAGCCCGGGAACTAGCCCTGGGGCTCCCCATTTCTGAGTCCAACAGCCTCCCCCAACACCTCATTGGTCACGGACACTTCCATTTCATGGTCAATTGGTCATCATTTCAATTATGTAGGAAGCTTTTATTTTGCATGCAAATTCCCGAAACAACTCAGAAATCTGTGGTAGGGCCTAGGTATAAAGGGGGCAGGCGTTTAAATCTGAGAAGTGGGAAATGCCCCATATCTTATGTGACTATTCCCACTAGCCCTAGCCCTGTGCCAGGGTGACGTGAGCAGTGATTGCTGACTGACTATCAGAGACAAAGTATCTTGTTACATAGCAGACACCGGGGACAAGGGGTTCTCAACCTGGATTGCCCATGAGGATGACCTAGGCAGCTCTTAAAAGCTTTAATTCCCAGGCCATTCCCCAGGCCAATTGAATCAGAAGCTGGGCTCAGGCACCAGAACATTTTCAAGCTCCCAGAGAGCTTGAGAACCGTCAGATACTGTGTTGTATGCCATCCTGCAGATACACTCACATGCACAGACACCTTCACTCACACACCAGCACAGACATGCATGCCTTTCCACACAGCTGTCAAACAAATTTGTATGCCTGATTATATGGGGAGGTGGTTTCCCAAAGAGGTCAAGTGTATAAGCTCTGAAGACATGTGACTTGGATTTTGAGCCCAGTTTCCCAACTATGTAAACTCGACGATGTCATTTAGCTTGAAACTTTTTGAGCCCTGATTGTTATATAAGAATTTATACACACATCTCCCTGGACAGGGAGCTGGAAGAGGGAGCTGGCGGAAAGTGTCCTCAAAATCTCTCCCTAAAGCCATGCTGTGGCTCTGGTGGCGGCAGCTGTGTCTGCCCTGATCCCTCTCCTGCTGAGGTGTCAGCTTCCATGGGGATCAGGTATCAGGCCAGGAAGGCCAAGGCCAGCCAGAGGAGACCTGGAGGCTGGGGGTGTCAGTGTGGCAGGAGCCTGAGCTGCCCCCGCCTTATCTTTCCTGATGCCTTGAGCAGCAGAAGCAGGTGCAGGCATCCTTTCTCTCGCTTAGGATTTGCCTGGCTGTGCTAAAGCTGAGGCTTCGCCGGCAGCCTCTCAGCCAGCCAGCCAGTTGGACAGCTCCAAGGAGGGAGCCCATTGCTGTGATTAAGAATGTGGGCTTGGCCTTGGACACACCTGGGTGACTCTCAGCATCCCTCTATGCTTAGCTCACGGTGTGGTGTACAGTTATAGAACTCTGATGTGCAGTGGTGGGCATACAGCCAATCAGACTTGTTCAATTTTTCTACCTGAAAAACTGATTTAGAGGGGCAAATGTTTGCACAGCTGTTGAAGATCTTGCTTTGGATGCCTGGGTTTCAGTCCTGGCCTTCCACTTCCAGCTTCCTGCTATTCACACTTGGAGAGGCAGCAGATGACGGCTCAAATACTTGAGTCACTGCCACCCGTGCGAGAGGCCCTGATGGAGTCGCTGGATCCTGTCTTTGGTTTAACCCAGCCCTGGCTGCTGCAGGCATTTCAGGAGTGAACCAATGGATGGAAGATTCTCTCTCTCTCTCTCTCTCTCTCTCTGCCTTTAAAAATCAAAATAGATTAAGAAAAATAAATTTTAAAAGCTGATTTAGATCGGGGCGCCGGATTCTGTCCCGGTTGCCCCTCTTCCAGGCCAGCTCTCTGCCGTGGCCATGGAGTGCAGTGGAGGATGGCCCAAGTCCTTGGGCCCTGCACCTGCATGGGAGACCAGGATAAGTACCTGGCTCCTGCCATTGGATCAGCGCGGTGCACCGGCCGCAGTGCGCTGGCCGCGGTGGCCATTGGAGGGTGAACCAATGGCAAAAGGAAGACCTTTTTCTCTGTGTCTCTCTCTCACTGTCCACTCTGCCTGTCAAAAAAAAAAAAAAAAAAAAAAAAAGCAAGCTGATTTAGAGCATGTTTGGGCCAATGAGAAAGCAATCACTCCCTGCCTACACTTAGAAGGACCCCACAGTGTCACAGTGGAGACAAAGTGAGCTCAATTGAACAGATGGACAAGTCTCTAGCCCAACATCATCAGAGACCCTTAGGGAACCACTGTGGCAGAAGAGATGCCCCAGTGTTGGACTGGGGAGTCAGCAGACCTGAACTGGCATCTGGATTGCCCTGTGTGACCCTGGGTAAGTTAGCTAACCTCTCTGCGCTCCATCTTCCTCCTCTGTACTCTGAGAAATGGTCTTCAACAAAGTGCGTGGTAAACTATTGAGTTTTTCAACCTGTTTACTTCACTCTGATGTCCTAAACAAGGTCCAATTCCTCTGTCAGAGACAGCCAGGTTCTGGAACAAAGTAGGTTTTCAGCAAATACTTGGTGAATGATGAACTCAGCAGTGCTAGAACTCATGCACCCAGACTTACTGATTTAAAAAATGGCCTGTCTCAAAAGCTCCTGGGGGGTTCCACGTCAATAGGCAGCTCAAGAAACAGACCCATTTTACAGATTAGTCAACTAGTCCATTCCTCTAGCCTGAGCTGCATGGAAAGGTGGGAGCATGCTGGGGAAATCGGGCTCCACCCTGCAGTGCCATGGAGATTGGGGGGATGTCAGGGTTTAGTGACTCCACGTGAGGGCTTTGGTCTCCCCAGCAAGGACGTTGTACTGACTGAGCTGTGGAGAAAGAAATGTAACCCAGAGCCTGGGGCTGGGCATCAGAAAGCTGAGGCCTCCTGATTAACTGACACAGCTGCAGACCTCTGAGGAGGAGTTTGGATCTGTCTGAAAATAGTGACCCGGTTTTCATGAGGATCCAATGATATCATGTGACTCCATTAAATAATGATAATATTGGATTATAGCACATTGAGTAGAAGAAGAATCTCTGACTCCAACTGTTTTTAATATACAAGTGAATGCATAAGTAGATGGGGAGAAGGGAACACTTTATAGTATAATGCCACCTGGGAAAGGTAGAGGGCATGAGGGATTTGGAAAAATCACCATTTTGCAACCCTGAGAGTGGTGATTGATTCAGGCAAGATTCATCAACAGAGACTAAAGAAAGTGAGTGCAAGGATATTGACATCATCCAGGATTACCGAGGAAAAATGATATTTTCCAATGGAGAAACCCAAGGTGATCTGCTTGACCAGGTGACTGAAGTCAACACCACTAATAACAGGATAAACCACACTGAGAAGGACCCACCCTCACTTCTGTGGTATGTCACCAGGAGTAGGTAACCAGCATCTAATCACGAGGCGTCATCAGAGAAACTGGCTTGAACTCAAAATCTCAGGGTTGTGAAGGGTGAGGAGAGACTAGGAAACAGTTCTGGACTGAAGAAATGACAAGACATTACAGGTAAATGCAAAGTGCAGTTCTGAATTGGACTCTGAACTAAGAACATAAATGCCTATGAATTGCATTCTGGGGAGAACTGGCAAGATTCAAATATAGACCATGAACCAGATATTAGTATTGCATCTGCAATTGATTTCCTGATCTCAGTCTTTGTGCTGTGATATGTCAGAGAATGTTCTTGTTTGTAGGAACTGGGCCTTAAGGGGGAACTGACAGAATGTGTTGGGAACCTTGGCCTCAGGCATGCCTACAGATTGGACACGAGGCTGCTTTTGGTGGGGGGGGGTCCCCAGGATACACGTCTCTGACCAGGAGCACTCAGATGTTTGATGAGAAGTGAGGTGTGGCCGTGCCCTGTGGACAGACACGAGGTGACCAGAACTAATCCTCTGAACAACGTCACCCTCCAGATGACTGGGGTGTGGGGGTTCTTGTCCAGAATAACCCCTCAAACCTGACATCAGCTTCCCATTTATTCAGACCACTTACCCAAAACATAATATTCTCCTGTTTATGTGCTATCCATACTCCTAGAAAATACGTTGAAACAAAATTAACTTGGCAGGGAAATGGATATTTGAACGAAGCTTCTGCTTAAAACAATGATTTATCATGTTCCATCGTACGTCTCTACAAAATCAGGACCACGGGTGGTTTAGCTGAAATGAGGGAATTCATTACTCCTGAAACATCTCTGGGACTCATTTCACAGGGCCTGAGAGCTGCGGTGAATGAACGAGGCGACAGACATCAACCAAGCCCCCCAAATGTGCCAGACACTGCTGGGTCCTTTTCACGCACAGCCTCACAGTCACTCTGCACAAAATTATCCACGCCCGATTTCACACACGAGGAAACGAAGCTGCTGGAGTTTGACAGCCGAGCCCAAGGTGCCCCGGCTGGGAAGTGATCGGCCAGTGTTTCAGGGCAGGCAGAGTCACCGTGACCCTCACTGAGGCCAGAGTGGGCCGCCTCCCTCCCTGTGTAGCTTTCTGACCTCCTGGGCGGCCTGGAACTGTTTCTGTGGGTGTGGGGAGCCACAAGCCCTGTCCTTGTGCCAGGATACAGATGCTGGACGTTCTCACGAAAGTCCGGCAGATGCCAAGTACTCACAGCCAAAGCGGAGTGGGTGAGGAATCGCCGTTAGAGGACTCAACAAGGCCATCGGCCTAATTTACTCATCCATTCATTCTGCAAACACAACCTGAGCTCCTCTTACAGACCTGGGGATATAACGTGGAGCTGAGAGTTCAGAGTCTTCAAATCTGGTCCCTGGAGGAGTTGCATCATCTGGAAACTTGTTACACATGTAAATTCTTAGCCTCTGCCAAGGATCCAGAGTCAGAGGCCCCAGGAGGGGCTGCCCAGTGATCTGTGGCTTAGTAAGCCTCCCAGGTGATCCTGATGCCTGCTAATGTTTAAGAACCACTGCATTTAAGGGCAGGTTGTGATAGCAACAGTCAGGGACAGAGGCACTTGACAATTTGGGGGCTCTGAGTATTGCCAGCGGAGCCCAGGACTGCACAGAGATGCCCAGGTCACTTCTACTCTGGCCGGGGGTCTGGTCTTCTCTTGATCCCAGGATGAACAGTTTCATGGAGCTTCCAACAAGTGACCCCTGGCTGAGCTTGCCCTGCCGGGAGCCTGGGATGTCAGAGTGGGAGCAGCTGACACAAAGGGAGTCAGCTGGGCCTTAATATGGCAAACACCTTCTTGGGTTGTGTCTCCCATTCAGTAAGTGAGGCGTTGAGTCAGCCAGAGTTTTCAGGAACAACGATTCCATCTGGTGGCACCAACAAATGGGTAGGGAGTTTGAGAAGTATTGGGAACAAAGTTCACAAATTGTAGTGTGCAAAAGTATCACACAGGGAGTTTTCCAAGCGTTCAGACGTCCAGGACCCTCCCCCAGCTAATTCCGTGGCAGGTTTTGGGAGGTCAAGAATTTGCATTTCTTACAAATGCCAGGGTGGGCTGTGGCTCACTAGGCTAATCCTCCGCCTGCAGCGCTGGTACTCTTGCTTCTAGTCCTGGTTGGGGCACTGGATTCTGTCCCGGTTGCCCCTCTTCCAGTCCAGCTCTCTGCTGTGGCCCGGGAAGGCAGTGGAGGATGGCCCAAGTACCCTGGTGTGGGCCCTGCACCTGTGTGGGAGACCAGGAGGAAGCACCTGGCTCCTGGCTTTGGATTGGTGCAGTGCACTGGCTGCAGCGGCCATTTTTTGGGGGGTGAACCAACGGCAAAAGGAAGACCTTTCTCTCTGTCTCTCTCTCTCACTGTCCACTCTGCCGGTCAAACAAACAAACAAACAAACAAACAAACAAAAACGCCAGGATGATCTCAGTACACAGTTTGAAGAACGCTCTTTGAGAAACGTCCTAGGAGGATTCACAAGCGTGGACTCTGCTCAAGCCACGCCTTCCATCCTGGCTTCTGGCTGCTAGTTCCCTGAAGTTCTCTCAGAGGAAGATGAGTGACTACCGTCACGTGATGGGTGATAGCAGGGACTAGGAGGTGACTTCAGCCAGCTGGCCAGAGAGTGCTTAATGGCCCTCTATGCAAAGGGGAGATCAGGCTTTCTCGTTTCATGTAAGTCGTTTGGAAATCTAATTAGAATATGAAAGTGGAGATCTCAGTCTATTTTGAGCAAAGTGTGAGTGCAGCAGGAATAATCAATAGTGGAGCTGCACGTTGCCTGTCTACCGTCTCTTCTCTCCTTTGGGGAGGGTTCTTGATGATGGAGCAAGTGAAGGAAGGGACCAGAGTTCCGGACAGATGGGACTTTACCGACATGGAAACAGTTGGGGGTGCACCAGGAAACCTCTAATGTCCTGTGTGACACTGGGTGGTGCAGAATGGGGGGCTGGAGTGTGTGAGCTTTTCCATTAGAGCAGAGGGGGCAGATACGCCCTGCTTTGACTGCTAAGCAGGGGTTGGGGGATCCTTCAGTGAAAGACAGCATGAAGTATTGCAGTCAGAGCCTCAATCAGAGCTCAGCTCTGCTCAGTTCCCGCTTCTTCACTGTGTGATCTGGTAAATCTCACAGTCTTACTGAAAGTGGTGGTGAGAATAGGGACCCTGAGGTGCAGTGGGTTAAGCCACAGCCTGCAATGCTGGCATCCCAGCCCTGGCTGCTCTGGTTCCTATCCAGCTCCCTGCTGATGCACCTGGGAGGGAAGCAGAGGATGGCCCAAGTACTCGGGTCCCTGCCTCCCACGTGGGAGACCAGGATGGAGTGCCTAGCTCCTGGCTTTGGCCTGGTCCAGCCTCAACTCTCATGGCCATTTGGGGAATGAACCAAAGCATGGGAGATCTCTTTGTCTCTCTCTCTCTCCCTTTCTTTCATTCTGCCTTTCAAATAAATAAAATAAAGCTTTAAAGAAAATATTGACCTTGAAAACAGTTACATGACATTATCATAGCAGTATTAGCTGACGTGTGTGGGGCACTTACTGCGTGCTTTGTGTGTGGTTGGCCTTTGCCAGGATCAGGGAGGTACAGGGACTTGCCTTATTTGAACAAGTACATGGTCCAATAATGTTTGTTTCTTTCCCCTTCCTGGAGGATGGCATGGAGGCCTTTTACTAGGGAGTTGAGCACGCTCATTGGCTGAATTTCCCCAGCAGGCAGCAACAGCTGATGGTTTTATCTCCTGGGCCTGAGTGAGGGCTCCAGAGCCAATGGTGGAATATTTCTGATCAGGGTGGGGGACAGGGGCCTGTCAGTGGCAGAGCAGGGACATTTCATAGTGCTGACATGGGCCAGCATGTACAGAACCCAGGGACACTCCTGGGACAACTGTAGGCCGGCTTCCCACCCAGATTTGCCTTCCTTGAAGAAACGGAATGCAAGAGGCCATTTTTCACTTTTAAATAGCTTTCATTCTATGTCTTAATAAATGCACGTTTGTTGATTTGTGTACGCGTGATGTGGGAAGTGTGCAAATGGATGTAATCTGCACCGAGGGCACATGTAAGCACCAGCGAGCACTTTTGAATAATGAATCCCTCCCGTAAAAGACGGACGCTATTCATAATAATTCCTTGCTTTTCTCATTTTGCCGCGTACAGTAGCGATTAATCAATTTGCAATGTTATGTCACCCGCAACAAATTGCTAGCACCAAGACAAATTTATTGCTTTATGATAAAAGAACTTGTTTAGGTAGAAATAAATTAAATTTGGGGGGTTGTGATTTGGGTTTGATGTTCACCCAGGTGACCCCCGGAAAGCGGGCTGGGGAGGTAAGAGGGCCAGGGGACCCCTGCCTCCATCTGGCATTCCTGGGCACAGCATCCATGCAAAAAAGGGTTTGCTCAGTTGCTGGCCCCGAGACAGTGCAGTTCCGGGCGGGACTGCTCTGCGTCAGGAAGTGGAATGTAGAGATTTTCACAGAGAGGTTTGGACAATCAGCAATGCCAGGGGGAAACAGCCTCTTTCCCTGCTGAGGCCTGAATCCCAAGAACCCGGCTTACCTGGTTTTGAGGGTGAAAGGAACCTACATGATGGGAGCAGAGATTGAGGGTCAGAGGTCAGAGGGTAAGAGAAGCCCTGATGATTTCGCTTCTCAAGTCTCTTGGTGTGCTAAAATATTGAGGAAAAAAAGGTCAAAACAGGACTCCCTGAATTGTGCTATAATAAACATCACCTTTAGTAAACACATGCATCTAACACATACACAAGTTCCTTCTGTAGAACTATGCTGGTGATGCAGACACTGTGGGAAGCTTCCACATGTGACTGCCTTTCCTAATAGAAAACCTGGGTTGCGGGGCATGGCAAGGGCGACCCGGGCACAACGTGATCCCTGTCTACCTTCCGGTAGTAGAAGAGCAGCGCAGGGGAGTGCTTGGCCTGAGGCCCTAGAGTCAGGGGCTGTTGAGGAGGTGGGCTCCCAGGACACTCCGCGTGTTTGTCATTAATTTATATTCCATTAATCAGGAATCTGCAGAAGGATCAGGGGCTGATGCATTAATTCTGCCCTTCCCCAATACACACACACAAACATATGCACACATGCACACACACACACACGCATGCATATACGCGTGCACACACACACACACACAGCCAGGCCTTTTTGTAAGCCATCTGATAGTCTCAATGATTTGTGGAAAGCAGGTTTCGGTTAGGAACGTCAGTTCCATTGCCCATGTAAATGGCTTTCTCTGCTCCAGCTAATCAAAATCCATTCCTTCCTGCTCTTACAGCAGGCCCTGGGACCACGGCCCACAGCACCTCCACATCCCCCATCTAACTGCGAGGGACACAGCCGGGGAATTTCCCAAGCCGTGGTCCCTGTCATCCTTGTCTCATTTCAGCCTTGGAGGGAGTGGGGTGCATGTGAGGCCTCCTGCCTGCGGAGGCCCCTGCAGCCTCTTGGCTCTCTCCCATCTCCCCGGCACATTTTCAGAGCTCCATGAACAACAGAAAGCAGCAACTCAAGCCCTTTGATGACCCCCTTTTGGATGCCCTGTGGGGGAAGGGGCCCAAGGGGACGCTTGGCAGCCCCTACGTGTGCCGGACTCACCTGGCGATGGCTTCTTCCTTGTCTTCCATTCCACATGCTGGCTGGGTCCCGGTGGCCCATATCCCCCGCCACACCTGTCCAGGCCTGTCCCGGCTCACCCATCCCAAGATGCCTCCCTAGCCTGGGGTCCTGGAGAGGCTTCAGTCCTGTGTGCATGCATTGCCCTGCTTCTGCTGCCCGCCTGCTGGCTAATTCTGATGATTTCTTTCTCCTTGCTCTCTTGGGCGCCTTTATTCCTGACCGTGCATTTTCTCTGGACTCAGGATTTAAAAAAAAAAAAAAAACCCACACTGCTAATATCCTTGTCAGCCTTTTCCTGAATCATTGCCGTACAGCTCCAGGGAGCCGCGGCCCAGCGCCTTCTGCCCGGTAGACTCCATCTCTGGGCCCTCCTTGTCTTGGGGTCCTGGAGCCCTGGATCTCTTTGCCCCGTGAAGGTGACACCCAGACGCCTAGCTCCTCTGGGAATCCTGCTGAGCTTCTCCCAAATGCGGTATGTTTTTAAACTTTAAAGTGCTTTCCTCCACCTGATCTCCTTTGCTGTGATTGTCCCTGTTTTACAGACAAGCAAGCTGAACCTTGGAGGGCCTGGTGGTTTGCTTGAGGTTGCACAGCTATGCAAGGTCAGGACTTCAGTGTCCACAAGCGTGACTGACATAGGGAGCAGGTGAGGAAACTGAGGCACAAGTTGCTGAGAAATCACCCAGCCATGAGGAGTGGTGCTAGAAGTGGGGTTCAGACACCCAGTATCTGGGCCGGAGACTCAGAGCCGAGCTCCAGGCGGGGTCTGTCGTTCTGTGTTGTACATTAAAAGTCAGGTGAGTCCAGGCAATTGAATACCTTCCAGAAGGCACTGTGGAGCCCCAAGTCCAGAAGCTGGAGGCAGTCATGCAGTTCTGGCTGCTCCCAGCTCCTCAAGTGAGCGCATGGCTGGGCGGGGAGCCTGTGTTCCTATTTCAGGAAGGCTGGGGAACTGCCATGGCTCATCAGGATGTTTAGCCGGTTTCTGGGGACAACAGATCAAATATGACTGGCTGGTAACGAGGGCGTCACAAATTCCCATCGGGGAAAGATCTCCCCTCCAGTCAGCCCTCCCTGACTCTGCAAGGCTGAGCAGACCCTCCCTCCTCGGTCCCACAGAGTCCCGCAGCACGAGATTCTCTGAATGGTCCTATTCCTACTGATGGAAGGACGCTACCCTTTACCCTTCACCTCGGTTGAGCAGGGCGCATAAAACCCCTCCTGGAGGCACAAAGCCTTATGTCCATGGATGCGCATGTAGTCACATGGACATAAACATGCCCAGCCTTGGTCACTCATTCACACACCCACACACCCTCATCCTCCCAGACAGACACAACCATATAGAGGCACTACGTACACATCTCCCGTGGACACAGCTGTGTGCTTGTGCACAGGTGTACACACACCTCGGCAGACACACACAGGCCCACATGGAAACAAGGAGTGAGTCTGTGGCCAGGAACACACAGGTGACCTGGCTCCCTGTCCCCTGCTCGCCTCTGGCTGACTGTCAGCCTGCTCAGGCCTGAAGCTTGTTGGTGTCAAGCTCCAATACTGCAATCTTTGCTGGACAAACAGCCCATGCCAGAGGGGCCTCTCTGCCCTCTTTCCCCCAGACAGCCGAGCCGCTACTATCTCCAGCTGGAATCTGCCCGCATGGCACCCCAATCAGATACGTACCCTTCCTGTGGGCTCCCAGGGCTGTGCCACAGCCTCCACTCAGCACTTTCTCAATGACATACAGAGGTCAATTGATGCCCATGCAGTGATTCTCTCTGCTTTCCCTCGCGACAGATGCCCTCCTGTCCTTTGCCTGTCCTGTGGCTATTGACTCAATGGACCAGCAGGCTGAAAGGGGACAGGAGAAACCAGGGGCTCTGCTGGGCTCTGGGCTCTGGCATATGAATCCCAGGTGGGAGGCCCTGAGTCCTAGCGTCTGATGGGCTTGGACTTCAACCCCAGCTCTGTCCCTTCCCAGCTGTGTCCTTTGGCAGTCCTTGTCCTGTGCAAACCTCAGCTTTTGCTTCTGTAAAGTGGATCTAACCATTTGAGCCTTGTCATGTTATTGGGAGGATCTGAGGAGGCTGCACACACGCTCAAAGCACTTAAAAGACCAAGTGCTCGAAAATGTTAGTGAGTAAGGTTGTTGGCTGTTATGGGAATTATCTTGGCCCTGTTCTCTTTGCTCTTAGGCCTGCAGATACAGAGGCTGGGTCTGGGTGGAGCTCCACACAGGCTCTGCCTCCAGCAGAGGAGGCAGAGACGCCGGGCAGGGGCTTAGCATCTCCCTTGCAAAGGGAGAGAGGGCTGGGTAGGGAAGGGGCCCCCTTTCCTGGTGTGGGCTGTCCCTAGGCTGTTTGTTACCAGTCAGTTATTGCCTGGAAGGCTCGGGGTCACCTTTTCCAATGACACCAGGAGGGAGGGAATTTGTGGATAAGGAGCTGGTCCATACTGGTTGTTTTCACACACAGATGATCCCATTTAGTCTCCAACCCATCTGGCAAGGAAGCAAAGATCACTAGGGAGGAAGCCGAGATTCAGAGAACAGACACGGCCCCTGTGCCACTGAGCTGGGGCTTCAGTCCTCGAGTCCCAGTGGCGGCGGCCAGGCTGCTCCCCAGCCTGCTGGCCACCTTTGAACGTGAACAGCCGGAAAAGCGAGCTGACTTGAAATGATGAAAGCAGCTTCCCTGTCCTCGGAGGCCAGGCGCTGAACAAATCCATCCCGTAAGCAGTACTTACAGTGAATCTTACTCCCCGGAACAATTTAGACAAAGACCTAGTTTATGCAGCTGAATATGAAATATGGCTCGTGTCGTAGAACATTTGTATAAAAAGACTGTTTCTTTACTGTCACAGCCTCCAAGCCACCTCTGCTGGGAGCGCTGCCTTCTTATCCGACGACTAAACATCAGACTGATCTGGAAGGCAGCTTTTCCACGAGCCCCCGTAAAAGCTTCCGGGGGCCTCTGGTAGGTTCTTTCTGGGCCTCGGTTTCCCCACCTATAAAAGGACATGGTCTCCTTTGGGTGACTTCTAACCTCCTCCTCTCCTAAACATTGGCCGTATGCTCCAATACAGAACTCGTATTCCATCCACAAGTGTGCTTTTCCAATGCATGAATTAACTTGCTAAAAAAAATCCCAATGCAGGAGGGCCACTTGAGCAACATTTGGCTGATGTATTTAGAAAGCCAAGGATATTTTCCTGTTGAGTAGAGAAGCCTTGGTGTGTGTGACTGCCTCAGTCTGCCTGTGACTGTCAGAGAAGAAGAATCTTTGGTTTCTGAAGCCTGTGTCCTTGTCATTGATTTAAGTCCTGGTTCTCCTTCATTTAGAGAAAGCAGCAAGGTTCCCGGTCCAAGGTGAACTGTCCACCCTTGTCCCTGATTGCGGTGACTGAAAACCTCGCAGATCCCTTCCTCTTCTTCCCGAAACAGGAGCTGTAGGCGTGGGGGTGGGGTGGGCAGCAGCCTTGGCCTCCCGAGAGGCCCTGCTCTGGGCACCTTCCTTCTCGATGCAGTGTTGGGGGTGGGGGGAGTTGGGGAGAAGGAAGGGCATTCGCATCTGGTTCCTGCTAGCAACAAATCAATATGTTGACAGAGCTGCTCCCCATGTGGGGCCATTTAAACACTGATCCCGGGTGGGGTTTGGGGCTGACCGACTTCGACTTCGTTTGCCAAATGCAAATGCATTAACCTTACAATTGGGTAATCTAATAAAAAGGATCAATGGTCTGATTCGGTGCTTATGGAGTCATTTACTGCAAGCGAGAGCAATTTAGCCAGGACCCAGATGGGCAGCTCGGAGGAGCCGGGAGCATGGCTATAGCCGGCCGGCCCGTTCTTGCCGACTTCCCAAGGTATGGGCCGCCTCTGCCCGGAGAGGCTGGGCCCAGGGCTCCCAGGGAATGGGGAGGGTGTGATTCATTCATTACTGCCACTTTAATCACTTAGAGGTTCAATTAAGTATAAATCATTAGTGGGATTTCAAGTTACTCTATCCAGGTCCGTGCATAGCACACTTGAGTGGCGGTGGGGAGCTCTCTGTGACTAGATTTAGCGTGCGACTGAACAAGGCAGTCATATGGGTTTTTCTGCTATGAAATTGATAAATGAAGCGGGCATTCGAGGTACAGCAGTAATTTCTGTGGTGCAGTCAAGTGCTCGCTCCCTTGTCTTTTCTCGCAATGAGGGCATGGGCCCCTGTAATGTGGCAGCTTCCCCCCGGGGGGCCAGAGGCCAGGCTGGGCCGCAGGCCTGGGGTCTATTTCCTTGTCCCAGATCCAGCTCTGGTTCGTCAGTAGGAATATACCTGAGGAGGGAGGAAGAAAAGGGAGAAAGGAAAGAAGCAGAATCCCTCACCTCGGGCCCCAGCGCTGATGCAGCTGTGGTTCCCCCGGCCCAGGTGCAGAGGAGGAGACGGGGCTGGCTCGGCGGCTGGCTTCCCTCTCCCCACGGACACGGTCGTCCCCCGTGGCCGGCATCCACGTCTGGAGAGCATATTTTCTCCTAATCGGTTTTACAGCTCTTTTAAAGTAATATGTCAGATCATTTTCCCCATATACATAGTTAATGAAAGTAACCCTACAAATTCATTTTAAATAGATGGAAGTTGTTATAACCCTGATCCAGAATTTATTACGTTCATTACAATCTTGCTGAAGTAGGTAATGTAATGGACTATTACTTTTATTATCTTTTTAATCCCTCAAAATTATTAGGAACTGACTAATATTTGGCATCACCCTGTTAATGTTTAAACAGAAATTGATACTTTAATTCGTCGAATAAATGATGGGCGCACTTTGAGTGGAGAAACAAAAGCCCCATGGGATTTATCTTGATCGGTCTGGAGATTTTGGGGTCTGTGTGCAGTGGGCTCCAGGCAGGGCGCCCTCATCACTCCGAAAGGGCTGACGTGGTGACGGACAGCCCCAGACGGAGCAGGGAGGCGAGACTTGCCACTCAGACATCCAGGCTGCCGTACAGATTCACAGCCAGCTCCGATTTGCAGAGAGCACGATGCGTCTTTTCTTCCCTGCCCTTTGTCTCCCCCTCCCCGCCTTTCCAGATTAAAAAGATTTTTCTTTACAACCATTCCTGTGTTAGCAATCAGCTGTAGGGCTACGCGGTCTCAAGTGCTCTAGAATTCGTGCGTGGCCGAGACAAATGATTGGGTCACGTTCCCCTCGCGGGGAGCGCAGACCCTGCTTGCTCCTTGGAAAATAATGGTGACTGCTCAGTTTGCAAATTACCGAATCTCGCTGTGGTGTGGGAAGGGGTGGGGCGGAGAGGGGGGCATCCTGTCTGTTGCTGTGTTTACCTGCAGAGCTTCGTCTCCTGCCAGGTAGGTCACAGGTAGGATTTAGGAGACATGGGTCTCTTGCACTTTCTAGTTTTTACAAGGCAAACGGTAACGCTAGGCACTTAAAGAAAATAAACACGAAAATAAAAAATCGGTTAGCTCTAGCAGGCTGAGAAGAGCACCATTCTTCCTTTTCTGGTTTGGTGAGACAAGATGCGAGGACATGTATTTGGGAGAGGAAATGCTGGCGTTTTGCATTCACGCCAAGGCCGGGTGCGCTTTCTAACAAAGGCTCCCAGTTAGCAAAGTCACTGATTAGCACAGAGTAGCTCATTAGAATTCATAGCTACTTCACCGTGGAGTGTGGCTTTGCTCTCGCTACATGCCCCGAGTTTCCAGAGCGAGCAAAGTATTGCTGGAATGACTCAGCATGGGACGGGCCCCATCCATGTTGGCCCATAAAGGGGGCGCTGCATGGTTTTCCAAGCCGGGGAGCCTGCCGGGTGTCCTGCGAGAAGGGCGTAGGTCGGGGGCAGGGGACAGCGTCCTGCCTCCTATCTGCCTTAGCGGAGTCCAGGGACAGACTTCCCGCCCAGCCCTGGGCTGAAGCGCCTTTTGATCAATGGAGGGGATGTCTGCCTTTACAGGAGTTCGTTCCGGAAGCTTTACAAATCGTGCCGGTTGCTTTCGTCAACGATGACTTGACAAGGGCTACACGTCATTTAGGGCTTGATAAAGAGACTAAAAGGCAGCTTCTCAGCATGTTTATTTTTAATAGACATAACAAATGAAAACTACGGCAGAGGCTTCCTCACTGCACCGAACCCTCACTGGCAGAAAAGCGCTGAAGTGGCGAGGCACAGATGCAGATCCTGGACGGGGAGGGGCTTTCCTTTCCTTTCCTGCTTTAGCCAAAATATTCTGGTGAACATGAAGACAGCTTCAGCAATGAGGAGGAGGCTCTCCCATCTCCGGCCCTAACACGGGGTTGGGGGGCGGTACCGTGTCTTAGGCGCTGGCTGTCAGAGCAGCGTGCTCGGTGCCTGGCCACTTGGGTTTCATGATGTGGCTGCAATCAACCCCATTCTTCCTGCCTCATCTTTAGAAAGTGCAGCTTTGCGAATGGAAGCTGAGTGTTCCCCTTCCCTTTTCTGAGTCTGTACTTCGTAGACAGTTCTTCCCCGTGCCTCTGCTGGATGTGCGGGGCTGTCCATCACAGCAGAAAGAATGCAGCTTGAAATGCCCACTTAAAAAATATTCACCTGCACTAGATTGTAAAGACTGGGGTGGACCTCTTTCTTAATGTCCAATGTCCTTTGTCTTAAAATTTGGTGCAATATGTTTTTG
The DNA here is from genome assembly GCF_051225735.1 of Oryctolagus cuniculus. Lineage (NCBI taxonomy): Eukaryota > Metazoa > Chordata > Mammalia > Lagomorpha > Leporidae > Oryctolagus > Oryctolagus cuniculus. The sequence goes on from NC_142877.1 coordinate 18,278,579, forward strand.
AGAGTAAATTTCATGACTGATCATACTGAAAATAAACTGACTGTCTTTGAAAAAAAAATATTCACAACAAATGTGACCAAGTGCTGAGCGTCCTTTACATTAAAGAGTTCTTTAAATGGTTAAGAAAGATATTAAGATCCCGAAAGAACAATGAGAACTGTGGCATGAATGAATATTAACAAAAGAAGAAATCCAAGTAGCTCTGATTTCCTGAGCACTTACTATATTCCAGGTGTAGTTTGCATGAGCTGTCTCATTCATTCTTTACAAAGACCCTCTGAGTTGGAGCTATTGTTGTCGTCTCTACGACAGATGCGGAAAAGCAAAGCTTTGAGAAGCTCAGGAATCATCCCAAGATCACATGGGTTATAAGTGGGGAGTCAGGATTCAAAACCAAGCTGTTTGATGTAGCAGGGACTCTGCTGCTGTCACCCCACAAATTCACTGATAAAATCATGGAGCAAGGCTGAAAAACAATGCCATGTTTACTAGCAAAGGAAGATTTACTAATTTACAATAAGAAAAATGTCACTTATCAAATTAACAAACACTTATAAGAAATGGTAATAGTGTTGGCAAGAGTGGATCAAATTTGACATTCTTAAATATAGATTTGACAGTGCCTTTTGAGAGTCTTAAAAATGTGCAGGTCATTTGACTCAGTAATGCCATCATAAATAATCTGTCCCAAGATAACAAAAATATAAGCAGAGCTGTAGGCCTAGGAGTCTCCACCGGGGCACGGACAACTGGCTCAATGTGCCTGTTGGGGGAGTGGTTACGTACGTTCAATGACATTGGTCACAATCAAAATGATGCTATCACAGAGTTTCTGGTAATGGGGAGGTACTTACGGGAAGTAAGGGTATAAAATTGTACAAACGAGTCATTCCAACTGTGTAAAACATGGTGAGAAAACAGAATGGAAACATACAAGACACATGTGAACCAGAGGATATTCTCTGTGCACTGGGGGTATGTGTGGCTGTGTCGTTTTGTTATCTACTATTTTCCAAATTTTCCACAGTAAATGTGTTTTACTTGTCATCAGGGTGGCAGAGAAAAGACATCCTTGGTGATTTTTAGAAGTCAGTTTTCTTAACATAAATTTCAGACCTACTGGGGGTACATCACCAGACTCCAGAGCATCAAATTAGCCTAAAACATGGGACATAGTTGTTCTCTAGATGGGCCCAGGACACCTACAGGCAACTTCACATGTCCTGCGACCCACTAAGCCTCTTCCTGTTCTGGAATGCACCTGCTCGCCAGCCTGCTGTGAGAACAAAACAGGCGCCAAGGCCCTAGAGCAGAATGGGCCTGGTGTGAGCGCTCCATCGGTGCCAGTAATGGCGGTACGTTAGTTACGGTTGTTGTGGCTGTTAGCCAGAAGGAAGGCTGGGTGTCCCACCGGCAGCAGGAAGCACACAGGGACTGGCTTCTCCTGAGATGAGGCTGGAAGCATCTTTCCTGTGTGCTCACAGCCCCAGTCCTGGTGCCACCCAGGGCTTTTGCCAGCCACTAAGAGCGGGTGCTCTTTGGGTATGCCATGAACCTCCTGTACACAGACCCTCATTCATCCAACCGCCATGTCGTGGCCCCTTCTTGGGGCCAGGCTCTGTGCGTGTGACCCTTTCCATGGATGGATTTGCTTGCACTTAGCTCTGAGAAGCAGCTTGATTGGCGTCTCTGCTTTGTGGCTCAGAGACTGGAAGTCACTCGCTCAGGTCCCACAGCCAGCGAGTGGCAAGGCTGGCGCCGGGATCTAGGTTGGGAGGACTCCAGAGACAACGGAAAAGAGTGGCAGCCGTGCCTGAGAACGCGGGCTCTTGAATCAGAAAGACCTAGGCTTTTGGCTTTTTCTTTGTGGCTTTACCCAGGTGATAAAGGTTCTAAAACCTCAGCTTGCTCCTGGATCCAATGGGACCTACAGTGCTTGCATCTTGCAATGTTATTTATGCAATACAAAGAAAAATAGCATCATTGCCAATGAAACTACAGTGGAGTACTTTCTTATCACTTAGAGTTTTGCTTTTGTATTTATGGAAAGAACTCGGGTTTATTTAAACATAGATTTTCATCATAAGGCATTTGTGCATGGGTGAAAAGGAAAATGTAACTGCAATAAATTATTTCTAAAACTTCTTTGTAGAAAGGGAGGGTCTTGGCTTTGCAGATGTCCACGGTTTTCAACACTCCACTGTCTGGCCACTGCCAACACCACTGCCACTGTTTCTTTAAAAAGCACTGCTCTGGTGTCCGTGGGATTGTAAGCTGGGGGTCCCCGTTCTGCGAGCTTTGGCGCGCATTCCCAGCTACGGCAATGACATCAAGAGTGCTGTTGGCTGACAGTGACACGTAGAAGCATCTCAGTTTCAGAGGCTCTACAGTAGGGAAGAGAAAGCGTCGTAGAACTGATGGATCGTAGGAGCGAGGCCGTGCTTGTGAGGGACGTAGACTCCAGGCGGGGCCGGCGGCAAGGGCTCACTGTCGTGAGCACCGCTACTCCGTGCTGCTCCGTAAGATGCGCTGCGTACCAGTGAGCGGATGGGCCTCTGTGCCCCGGCAAAGGCCTGCCCTGTGTCCCTTCCTGCCTCCCTCTCTCCTCTGCTTTCTGAAGCTTCTCTCTCTCTGCTTGCCTCTTCCTCCTTTACCTATGTGCCCCCTCCCCCTGCTTCTCACTGTCTCCCCTTCCCACCCCCTCTCTAGCTCTTCTGCAAATAAATGGCCCTGTCACCCCAGCTCTCTTGTAGGTTTAGAGTGAATGGAAGTGTCTTTTTGAAAAGCTTGTTCTGTCTGACATTCCTGAACAGCGGCTGCGAGCAGGGTCCTTTGCGGTCCCTTCTCTTCTGCTCAAAGATCTGCTCATTTGGTTAATGATTTACAGGGCTGCCACTGGGCCCTGAGCCCACAGCGAGCGCAGCAGAGGCAGTGGGGCTGGGCGCTCTGCAGGAGGCCTGTGGCAGGCTTGGAATCCTACCTGGATCTTGCCTCTGGTGGCTGTGGGCAGACTGGCTTAGGATTTGCCTAAAGAGAAGCCATTTATTCCCTTTGCTGATTCTTTAAAAAAATATGCTCGCAGCTTTTATGATGAGCCTGGTGCATGCATTTAATGACATTAAACTATTTGATTATGTGCATTACGAAGAGGTCTGGGAGCTCTGTGGCGTCCTTAGTTTTAAGTGTATTTTAACTGCCTACAGTGAAAGGAACAAGACAAAAAAATGAGCTGTGGCAGTACCCTCATAAATCCAGAGCCATAATCGACACACCTTTGCTGGCACCAGGATGGTCCAGGCAGGCAGACCCGGGGGAGAAGAGCAAGGGTGTTTCCATTTTCCTGTGGGCCTGGGTACCAGAGCCAAAGTGGGGCTCCCCAATCCTGCAATACCTTGTCTTCAGGCAGCATCTGGGCCAGCAGGGAGCAGGGTCTGACACCGGCCTCAGGTGGAGACCTGCTTTGTGCACAGTGCTGGGCTTTGCCCTTCACATGTTGCTACGTTTAGTTTCCACAAGAAGGTGCCCTTAGCCCCATTTTCCTGGTGAGGAAACTGGACCTCCTCAGCAAAGTCAGCTGACTTGCTCCACGTTGGTTAAAAATCGGAGGCACCCTCTGAAAACCAATCTGATTCCCTGTCCTTTGAACAGGCACCGGGCACCGAGCTCAGAATGACACCCATTTGGGGAACAGCTGCTGGGGCCAAGGAAGCATAAGCCTCAGAGGGAAGCTTCCTCCTCCCACCCTCTGGGCTCCGCCTGTTGGAGGCTGGTGGTGGAAACAGAATCAGGACAGAAAAAGCCACTTGAAATGAACTGCTCCCAGACAGGCCTCCATGGTAGCGTGATTGATACTGGAGCATGTAGGTGTAATGAAACTGATGCCGGCTTCTCTGCACCTGTGATTTATTGAGGACAAATTTAAGATGAGAAAGGGCCCCATACCAGGAGCTGCGTCTTCCCCTCCAAGGGAGGGTGGTCATCCATCACCAGCCATTGCAAGGGCCCATCGCAAGCGGCTCATCAGATGAACCAATAGTCTCTTTGTTGGGGTTCCTAACAAGTGTTGGATCAGCAAAAGTCTATTTATGCTGGTGGACCTTTCAGGACCAATTTGTAGTGGGTCACTGATTCTGCTGGGGTATTATCTTCTTTACTACTCGGGCCGGTTGGGGAGCGCGGCAAAGATTAATGATTTTGGCTGCCGACTTGCTGCCGCAATCTACCGCTTCTGGGCCACAGATTAAGTTTTTTTGTGTTTTACCAGAAAGGGCCCACCTTGCGCATGAGATGGGCTTTGATTTACTGACTTGCAATGGAGAAGGGAGCCATGGAAATGTACTTGATTATGGTGAGGGTTTGGCAGACGGCTGTTAGGCCTGGCATCCACGCTCTTCCCTCTAAGGCTCTAGGCAGGGAACAGGCAGTTCCTAGTGCCAGGGTATGAATTCTGCCGGCCCAGGGGTCTGTGGGACTAGGGGCGCTCTCTGGAAGCTCCCAGAACATCAGCCAGCAGTTGGCTCTGGGTTCACAGGTCGGTGGGACCCTGAACTTTACTGTTTAAAACTATGCTATGAAAAACAAGAATTATAACCTTTCCTTATTATTTGGAAAATAGCAATGCTCTTTTAATGCATTTTGGAGGAAAAAAATTCAAGGAGCAAATAAAACCACCCATAAGCCAAGTGCACCGTGATATGGCTACTAACGTGTGGGTTTACATTTTCACCTAGCATTTTTCCTCTGCACGAATAACTGTGTGTTATTTCACACAATTAAATTCGTACTGGACTTTTGGTATACGGTTTTGTAGTCTGCTTTCTCTAATGAACATTATCCCATAAGCATTTCTCCATCTCTTCATCATCTTAGTGAGCTATCTTTTCTTTGTTCTTCTGAAGTTGGGTTTATTGCAACGTCTCCAGCGCCGAAGTTCTGTTCCTATATTCAGCAAACATTTGCTGTGTGCTTCTCTGGGCCAGACTCGGCTGTGATCACAGGGCCCCTCGACCTAAGCTGCTGAGATCGGCTCCCAGGGACGTGTGTGTGTCCTGTGGGGCACTGCACACACATCTGTCACAAACACCCCACACACTGCACACGATCTGGAAGCAGCGGTCAGTTCAAGTCCCCACAGAACCGTAGTTCCAGAGGCGGAAGCAGGCACTGGGTTCTGCAGGAGCAGAGGCTGCAGTTGGCTTTGGGTCGACCAGCTTGGCTTTCTAGAGTGACAGCTGGGCAATGGCAGCGCAATCTTGGAAGACAGGAGAAAGCGCCTGGGAGCCCTTGAGGGACCAGCAGCTGCAGACACTGCTGGGGAGGCAGCAGGAGATGGCAAAAAAGTGTGACCTTGGGATTCAAACAGGGCTGAGTTTGCATCTCTCAGGAGGTGACCTTGAGCAAGTTGTCTTTCTGGGGCTTTGTTTTCCTCATCAGCAACATGGGGCTGACGCTTCCAACCCTGGTCTTGGGTGGAAAGTCCCGCGTGCAGGGCCGGCCCTCAGCCAGGCCGGCCCTCTCCCAGGCCCACTCTCCATATGCTCTGCTGACTCAGGGAGGTGGATGGGCTCTGATTGTTCCAACACTGTGTCTGGGGTTCCAGGGCGCTTTCCTTGGGCGCCTTTGTCTGAGGGCCATAAATCACTGGGCGGCTGTCCCCCTGGCTGGCTGGGACTTCCTTCGCCTCACTGGGCCTGGCTGTGGGAGGGAGAGCCTGAGCAGAGCGCGGGCTGCTTTCCTGGTGGCTTTTGAATCTCCAGCCGGGAGGCTGACTTGCTCAGCTACGCCAGTGGCGCCCTCTGTAAGGGCCTTCTCTCTGCCCCAGGGCAGCCTCCCTCCCTTCCACCCTGCTCCCAAGTGGGAGTTCCTACTCAGAGCACTTTCAATCCACGTCACAGACACATACTTCCCCCAGGCCCGTGCTGATCACTTGCGCGCGCATTTTCCAGCTGGCCCAAGGCCTCTGTCCCTACAAGGCCTGTTCTGTGTATGGCACAGAGGTTTCCCTTGATTCCAGAGTAGCAGCTCGGAGCCCCCGGTGTCCCACTGCCTGTAGGTCTCCTCCCTGCTCCCTCATTCTGCTCTAGCTACTCCTGTGCCCTGAACATCCCAGAAAAAAAATCCCTGGCTCCTTCTGGCCCTGGGGCATTCGCTCTTTTTTTTCTTTTTTTTTTTTTCTTTCTTTTTTTTTTTTGACAGGCAGAGTTAGACAGTGAGAGAGAGAGACAGAGAGAAAGGTCTTCCTTCCATTGGTTCACCCCCCAAATGGCCCCTACGGCTGGCACTCTGTGTCAATCCGAATCCAGGAGCCAGGTGCTTCCTACTGGTCTCCCATGCGGGTGCAGGGCCCAAGCACTTGGGCCATCCTCCACTGCCTTCCCGGGCCACAGCAGAGAGCTGGCCTGGAAGAGGAGCAACTGGGACAGAATCCGGCACCCCAACCGAGACTAGAACCCAGGGTGCCGGCGCCGCAGGTGGAGGATTAGCCTAGTGAGCTGCAGCACCAGCCAAGGGGCATTTGCTCTGACTGTTCTCTTTGTCCCATTGCCCTGCCCTGAACTCTTCATTCGGTCCGTGGTTTCCTCATGGTTCAAGTCTCAGCTTCAATGTTGTAGACAAACCTTCCCTGACCCTGTCTCTCACCTGCTCCACTCAGTGCCCCTTGTCAAACTCCTCACTCAGACTTTGGCTTGTGAGGATACAGTTGTATGGTCACAGACTGAGCCTGTACCCCAGGGGTCAGCACCGTGAGGACAGGATGGTCACCTTGTGTCTTGGTGCCTTTCTCAGGGTCTGGTTCACTGTGGGTTTTCAACAAATAGGAGAGTTGACTGAACAAATGGTGCATGGATGGATGAATGGGTTGAACAGTGAGTGAGGGAGTAAGTGAATGAATATGTGGTGGTGTACAAAGCCTCGCTTTCCTTCAGGTGGCCTGAGAATGGGTGGGAGGGGCACGCTACCTCTTGGATGGCCGAGCAGTCAGGGAGCCCTCTCAGCCCCTCCCGCCTCGGGGGCCGTGCCTCACTCAGCGCCCCCGTTTCTCTCACTTGCAGCTGCAGCTCTTCCTTCTTGGTGATCTTCCCCCACCTCGGCCTTTTGTTTTTCTTTTAAGCTTTTTATTGTGAATGTTTTCAAACATTCAAAAGAAGAGAGAATGACAACAAACTGTCAGAGTATTTAAAACAAAAACAAACTGCAGAAGTCATCTCGTTTCATACATAAATACTTTAGGGGGCATTGCTGATAGATAAGGCCCTAAGAGTTTGTTAGCATAACCAAAACATCACATTTAGCTCCAAAAACAATTTTTAAACCAATTCCTTTAATAGCTCATGTCACCATTTGAATATTCCCAGTTGTCTCAAAAATGTCATTTTGCATTTAGTTGGTTGAGGCAGGCTATAAACATTGCATTTGATTAATATGTTTCTTAAGCTTCTTTTTAACTGTCTCCCCTTTCCTCCTCTCGTTTTGAAACATCATTTATTTCTTTGTTCACAATGCCATCCATTTATCTTTTTTAAAATCCCATTTATTCCTCCGTGAGTCTGGGTCATTTATCCTGTAGGCGTTTCACGGTCTGGATTCACCGAGTGCCTCCTTGTGGTGGTGTTTAACATGTTCCTCCATCCCCTGTGTTTCCCAGAAACTCAGGACCGCATTCGATTTGTGGCCAGAAACTCGGTAGCTGGTGCTGTGCACTCGCCATTGTATCGCTTCCCAATGTCTGGTCGTCTCTCCCCTAACAGCATTAACGCTGATCCGTGGCTCACCCTGCCCTTCGTTAACTCCCCGCTCCTGTCTGTTTCCATTGCTCTATGAACTTGTTTTGCAAAACAAGTCAGGGAGGAACATGACTCATATGGCGTGGAAGTGAGCGTAGTAAGGTCTGAGGCCATGTGCACCGACGGAGAGCACCAGGTCCAGGTGAGAGGCTTCACTTCTGCACATCTCAGTTTCCTGAGAGTAAGACACTGCTGGTGAAGGTAGCTCTGAGGACTAACACCAGCGGAAGTGCTTGGCACAGGCATGAACACACAACACTAAGTGCCTACGGGGTATTGACTCACTTAATCCTCCTGATCTCCAGGGAGGCACAGGCTACCGTAGGTCCCGACTCACATATGAGGGAGAGGAGACACAGAAAGGCTAAGAGACTTGCCCAAGGACACACAGTTCATAAACGGCAGATCTGACCCAGCCTTTAAACACGTGAAGTGAGAGGGAGTTCCCTGCTGTCCTCCGCGCTGGAGGAGACCTTTCAGGCCGTGGGCACCTGCCAGTTCCCACCCTGAGGGATGAGCAGGAATAGAATGAGGCAGCCCTCACTGTGAGTGGTGTGTGTGTGTGTGTGTGTGTGTGTGTGGTGTCACCGTGCTTTACTCTGAGCTATCAAAATCATGAACTCTCCCCTCACTGCTCTTACACGGGCCTGAGTATGAGCAGCTCATGTGCTGGAGAGGGGTCTGGGGAACATAAGGTCCTACTGTCATTTAGGTGGAATTTTTTAAAGAAAAGATACATTTATTTATTTGACAGTCAGAGTTAGAGAGGAGGATGGAGAGATGTGGTCCACCCACTGGCTCACTCCCCCAGATGGCCACAATGGCTAGGGCCGGGCCAAGCTGAAGCCAGGAGCTCCATCTGGGTCCCCCTTGTGGGTGGCAGGGGCCCAAGCACTTGGGCCAGCCCCCAGTGCCTTCCCTGGGCCGACTGCAGGAAGCTAGATTGAAAGTAGAGTGGCCGGGACATGAATTGGCACCCATAGGGATGCCGGCATTGCCCACAGTGGCTTTCCCCACTATGCCATAGTGCTAGCCCCCTGGGCGGGATTTAATCTCCCCAGGAAAACTCTCCTAAAGACCAGAGAGGTTAAGTGAGTTTCCCAAGATCACACAGTACGAGTGCCATTGAGCCTGGACTAGAATCTCAGACTCTTCGAGCCTTGGGAGACTGTGTCTGGCTTTCTGGGTTCTTCTGTGCCCACGTGCCTGTGCCTGTCCTTGTCCTTCTGCCTCCCACCTCAGGACCCCCTGCATTGCAATCAGTTTGGCCAGAAAACGCCTCTGAGGGCACAAATGGACAAACACACTGGTGGAAGTTGCCTCAGCCAGGCAGAGTCCGCCTGGCATCTCATGGACACGCCCTTCTCAGCCACTACCATGAGCATCTGTGACTGCCAAGCCCTGCCTCCCCCCACCTCCCAAAGGCATTCTGGGAACTGCCCTGTGCTCCCTTCCGGTCTCAGTTTTGAAGCAAAAATCAAAGTGCAGAGCCAGGACTCGAACATGGTTTCAGGAGGGCCGGGGGTGGAATCAGGCTGTGATCACTGGTGCCAGTGCACCTGCTTTGAGGGCCGCGCGGGCAGCGAGGCCCCGGAACGAGCTCACCCAGGCTCACCTACAGTGGGGGTTGCTGCAGAGTGGCCGGGCTGCGCCTCTCAGCACCAGGGAGGTTCTGAGATGACCTCTCCATCTGTCGTTGAGTCTGCACCTGCGCTCAGACCTGGAGGGTGCCTGGGAGGCCCAGGGAGCCAGCACCGGGTGGGGACATCTGAGCTATGGAAGCAGCTCCTGTAGTCCAGTTTGTCTGATTGTAAAGGACTAGGTGATAATGGGAGGAGGCTCTGGGTCCCCTGAGCTGAGCCGGCGCCGCTGCCTGGGGGCTCCATTGGCGCCTCGAGCCCTAGGCAGTCACTAATGGACTGTGGCCGATCCCAGGGCTGATTGGCAGCCCGCCCCAAGGTCCTCAGGGAAAACCTGGGAGCCACAGGGGAGCTTCCGGTTGGCTCAAGGCAGAAGTGCTTTAGAGCCAGCCCAGGGAGTGAGACACAGAAGGGAGACACTGAGGGCCCCTAGCCACCTAGGGAAACAGACAGCTGTGAAAAATGCCACCTGCTCATTTCCTCCCCTGCTGCCTCCCTGCCCGGCTCCCCTGGGCTGGCCAGGGTCATTCCCTCCCCACCCCCAACAGCCTGTAGTGGGGCCATTCAGAGTCTCAGAGATGTCCTCAAATAGCACCTTGGGAAGGGGGTGGCCACGGCAGCTCCCAGGACAGCAGAGAGAGGAGTTAACCTTTGGTCACTTGCTGAGAGCTGAGGCTCCCCTGTGCCCTGGGAAGGGCTCTGAGGCCCAGGACACAGTACCAGCAAAGACACAGAGGCACAGCCAAGCCAGAAACAGCACGGTGGGACAGGGAGCTCCACCATCAGGGAGCTGAGACTAGGGGGACAGAGATCTCAGCCCTTACCTGGCTGGCGATAGGGATCCACTGAAGGTTCCAAAGGGAGGGCAGAAGAGGGGAACCTAGGGTCTGCCCTGGTTCCTGGCTCTTTCTTCAGCACATTAGGTAGTGCAGAGGGCAAACACAAAACAGAGGTACCGGACCCTTTTCTAGGACAGCCAATATTTATGTGCCTTGTGCATCACCCAAATTTTATTCGTTTACCCAAAGAGTGGGGAAAAGGCGCTTTAGGAAACTGCTATAAATCCAGTGCACGTCACCATGGTAACCTGATTAGCAGCTAAATTAAGTTCATGATTAAGAAGAAATAAATAAAAATAACTCTCTTCCTCGGCTGGGGCTACCCACCGGGCCACTGGCGGCTGAGCAGATGCTGAGTCCTGGAAAGCAAGGGTGCAAGCCTGGCCCTGGCCCCTTGCAGAGAACTTGGAGTAGGGTGGGAGGGCCTGGTTTGCTGCAGAGAGAAGCTGGGTGTTGAGGTGGCTCCAGGGTTCATGAGGCCCCTGGTGGCCAGACAGGGGAGTGCAGGCTGCGTTTCCAAAGCCAACGCGACGGCTTTTCCAGGGACCCTGTGTCCCCAAAGGATGTCTTCTTGGTGTCCTGGGCCAGCCGTCCTTCAGAAGAGCACCCTGTCTGTGTATTGCCATACCTCCAGTGCCAATCCTGTATGCTGGGAGCTAGGGAGCCTGCATGACCCAGACCTGATTTTGGTCCTAGAGAGACCGAGTTTGGTCCTGGTACAGATATAACAGCTGCTTTGGGCATAGTGTGTATAAGTCACTACAGAAACACAGAGCAGCCAGGGGGGCTTCCTGGAGAAGGTGATGCCCAAGAACAAGACAGATGTGTGGCTGCTGGAGCGTTTTGACTTCAGGACAGCCATCCGGGCCTCCTGCCTGGAGCTGAGTGGCAGGCTAATCTGGAAGAAGCTAGTGTCAGAGACTGGAGGGGCCTTTCTGGGCAGCTGTGCTGTAGGGAGAGAAGTGAGCCTCCCGAGTACCCTCTCCCAGCCTCCCCCTTGCCAAAGCCGGCTAGAGCAGTGGTTAGCATCCAGCAGGCGTTGTATCCTTTCTCTGCCACTTGCTAGCCGTGGCCTCCGGTAAGTTGTTTCATGGGTCTGAGCCTCACTGCCTGTAATGTGGGGATGATAACACTAACTGGAAGGTCATTGTGGAAGACCAAGGCGAGGTGAGTGAAATGCAGCAAGTCTCCCACTGCATTCTCAGTACGGTGTTTGCTGCGGTTAACTCCACAATCCATGGAAGTCCACCTGGACTGGGTGCCAGCAGAGTGGGTGGCCTGGAAGCACACTGCTGTTTCCCCACGAGAAATCATGACGGGGAGCACAGCAGACTTCAGCCCTGCTGCCACCCCTTGGGATCTGCCTGCCGGTTGGGGTTCGGGCTGTGCTTTCCTCAGTTGCTCCCAGGCAGTGTCTGAGCAGAGGAGCAGAAGGGTGGCACTAGGACTGCCCTGTTCCTAAACCTGTGGGGTTCCCAGCAGGGGACATGGGCTGAGGGATTCCCCACGGCCTGGGTGCGAACTTACCAGGGAGGGCTGCAGGCTAAGTCTTTTCCTTCCCTATCCTCTCCCCTCCCCTATGCTTTCACAGGGGTGGGCCCTGCCTGGGCGCCTGCCAGCTCCTCCCCCTCTTCCTGCCCCTTTCCCTGGTAAACCTGTGGCACACCTGAGCCTGTTTGGGCTTCTGCCTCCCAGAAGAGCCAAATCGAACAGAGGGTTTGCAAGAAAGAACTCCCCAGGTAACTGACCACGGGAAAAGAAACAAGACAGCGGCAGGTAGCACAGGTTCCTGGAGGTGGAGCTCAGGTCTTTGAGGACTCTGGGAGAGAAAAGCCAGTCTCTCCCTGTGGGTGCCCTCAGGTGTGTACACGCGTGTGCTCCTGGGATTGCTCCCCGACCTCAGCACGTTCCTATTGCTGCATGAAACACAGCGTAATGAAAACCTCAGTTCCCACCAGAAGCACAGGAGCACTTCTCCCAGTCTCTGTTCGCAGCCCTGTAGAAGTCCATGGGCATAGTAGATGCTCAGGCAAAGCAAAACAAAAAACCAAGTGCCTGTGGGGCCCGCATCTGTCTCCAGTTTTCCTTTGGATCAACTACATTTTCCTTTTCTGTTCCTTTGTATCATGGTGGCTTACGTAAGGATATAGCTCTTTGTTTCAGAGATGGGCATGCATGGACAAAAGTGTACATCTTTTTTTTTTTTTTGACAGGCAGAATTAGACAGTGAGAGAGAGAGACAGACAGACAGACAAAGGTCTTCCTTCCATTGGTTCATCCCCCAAATGGTTGCCATGGCCGGCGCGCTGCGCTGATCTGAAGCCAGGAGCCAGGTGCTTCCTCCTGGTCTCCCATGCTGGTACAGGGCCCAAGCACTTGGGCCATCTACCACTGCCTTCCGGGGCCACAGCAGACAGCTAGACTGGAAGAGGAGCAACCGGGACAGAATCCGGCACCCCAACGGGGACTAGAACCTGGGGTGCTGGCGCCACAGGAGGAGGATTAGCCTAGTGAGCTGCGGTGCTAGCCAAAAGTGTACATCTTAACACCCTCCACAGAAAGGTGGTGGCCGTCTGGCCTCAGATGCCACCAGCCAGCAGACCCGTCAGCCTGCCCAGCCTCCTGCCATCTCCTTCCTAGAAAGGTGCTCCGCTGGTCTGGATGGATCTTCTCAGGGTCCTCTCCTCCTCGCCTCCCACCTCTGGCTCCAGGCTTCTTCCCCCAATCTCTCTCCCTCCCTGTTCACCAAGATCAGGGAAGCTGCAAACCCAACTCTTACATCAAAAGGGAACTTGAAAAATACTTGGAGCAAAAACTGCTAACTGTGCATCCTTGCTCTGTGCTGGCTCTGATATTAAATCAGGAAATGGCACTGAACAGCCGCTCCAAACACAGAAACTGGGGTTGTCAACACAGAAACCAAAAGCAATCTCTAACGGGCAGAGGTGAAAGAGACCTGGCACAGGGCCGGGGTGGGGGCTGAAACCCAGGGAGGGATGCCTGTGCTCGGCTTATCTGTGTCGTCTCTCCAGGGTGCAGAACGCAGCCTAGCTCCTGTCCCTGGGAGTGTGCCTGGTCTCCAAGCAAGACAAAGCAGAATTCGGCAGATCACTTAAATACCTTTGGGTACTTACTGAGCACCTGCCATGTGCCTGAGAGTGAGCCAAAAGAGATGCCTGCCCATGCAAATGCAATCTTCCAGATCTTACCATAGAACTCCGACTCTTCAGTATGGCATTCAAAGCCTTTCAAATGTTGGCTTAAGCAGAAGTCACTAGCCTTATCTGCCACCTCTCAGACACAGTGCCCCAGCAGCCCATGGCAATGCCTTTGTTCCAGGCCTTTGCTTGGACCGGTCCTACCACCGGGTCTTTGGGCATTTCTGTTACTTCTGCTCAGCCTTCAAAGCCGTGGTCACTGCCGCCTCCTGTCTGCACCCTCGTTGGCTACCTGCTCCTTTCCCTGAGGGAACCAAGAGCTCATGTGCTTGGGATCCATTAGCACCCAGGCTGCTGCCATCACCACACCTTTGCAGCTGCAGAGGGAGAAGTGGCCGCGTTGCTCCCTGAACTCTCACCTCCTGGCACTAGGAATAGAATTTCACCAAAAAACATGAGACCTGGATAAAATCCCTTGTTTGGTGTGACTGGGGAGACAGGTTATCTCTGTGATGGGAAATTAAATAGGTACAATCTTGATCAAAGATAATGATAGCATTAACATGAAAAATAAACACCCTTTCATGCCCTTGCTTTCTAGAGAAATACTTGTACAACACAAAAAGGAGCCCAAAGGAGCCACGTTGCAAGGTTGTTCGCAGTAGTGAAATAGCGATAGCTTGCATGTTCATTAATATGGGACCTGAAGAAAACCTATGGGGCATCCGCTGGGGGAAATGTTAGTTAAAAAACTCTCTACTTAGTGCAGGGTTAACCTGATGAGTATAAAAATTAACTGAAAATTGATCTCTGTAAAAAAATAAGAATGGGAAAGGAAGAGGGAGGGGGGAGAAAGAGGGAGGGTGGGTAGGAATCATCATGCTCCCAAATCTGTATGTATTAAAGGCATGAAGTTGTATTCCTTAAACAAAATTTAAAAAATAAAAAATATGGAATCTTTGTGAAAAGAACAAGAAATAAGAATAAAGAAAAATTGATATAAAAAGAAAGAAGTAGATCCCAATGTATTGACACAGAAGTTGCTGAGTAAAAATAAAAAGTCAGCTGCAGCTGTAGACTTAGATGGTAAGGACAACATTGTTGCACTTTTTTTTTTTTTTCAGTGAGAAAGTGGTCCTTCACATCTCCTGTAATAATTCACTTATAAACAGAAAAGAGAAAAGATTGAGTGGCCACCCCAGCTCCTGGCTAAACTGAGTCTAGGCTTAGTGTAGCCCTGTAGTGCTGTATCAGCCCCCAGCAGCAGGTCCCAAGACAGTGGGTGAACACGACCTCCTTCCCCTCTACCTAGAAACTAGAAACTTGCCAAGCAGAGCTGAGCATGTCTGGGTGGGGGGAGCTGAGACTCTGGGCCCCAGGAGAGCCTCCAGGTAAGGGAGGAGGGGAGTGGGGAGGCCACCTGGGTGGGATCTTTCAGGCTCCCTGGGTTGGTCCTTGGTCTCAGGAGGAAGGAGGAAGGATTTTCCTTTGTTAATTTGGGGCCACAGGATCTGCTGGAAGAGCCAGAGGGTTCTGAGACCTCACACTGTGAGGAAGCATCAGTTTGTCCAGTCGTAAACTTCATTTGTTCACTTACTTACTCCACACCTATAACTGAGTTCCTCCTGGTGCGGACATCGCACTGGCTCTGAGCACATGGCGACAGCTGCAGCTCCCGGACACGCCCTCCAGGAGCTTCTGGACTCACGTGTTCCAGCTGCTTTCTCAGAGTGTGTCTCGTGGACGCTGTGCACCAGGATCACTGAGGGAACTTACTAATGTAAATTCTTGAGCTCTACTCAGCCCTATAAAATCAGACTGTGGCTCAGGAGTCTCTGTTAGTAACACGTTTTCTCAAGTGAGAAGTGTTTGGACTAGCTAAACAACCACTTTCTTGAACTTCCTGGAGTTATTTCCTAAGGGCTTTCCAAAAATCAAGGTCTGCCTGGTCCAGCATGAAGAAGAGAGGGGTAGAGGAAGAAGCCCTACCACCAGACTGGACTCCATCCTTGCTAAGAGACATTTCTCCCCAGCCCACACCCAGGTATATCCAAGTCTCTCCAAGGCCATCGGAGATAAGATGAGCTCATTCAGTTTCTAGGGAGATGGCATGTGCAAAAGTCCCATGCAGAACCCAGCTCAGGCTGCAGAAGAACATCAAGAAATCCTTGTGCCTGGAGTATTGTGAAGAGACAGGTAGGAGAAGTTGCCAGGGAAGGCCATTCAAGACCTTCCTTGAAAGCTATGCTAAAGGTTCTTTTTCCAAGTGTCAAAGGAATTTAAGCCAGGGGTACAGGGGAAAGTGAGAATGATCAGATTCAGAGAAAATGAAAACCGGCTCCACTGCCCTGTGGACAGAAAGTCCAGAGCCAATGCCTCTGGAGTCATCTAAGCAAAGGGTGCAGGTGGCTTGGATGAGGGAGGAGGCATGGATGGAGAACCAGAGAGGTCTAGAGGTGGGAGGAGAGGTGACAGAGGATGGCTGGGCTGGTGACATCCTTAGCTCTTGGGAGCATTGATGAGGCCCCAGGATCCTTCACGCTGGCCTTGAGTCATGGGAGTGGGTATAGTGATGGGAAGGGAAGGCCCTGGTTATCTGTCCCTCGATGTATGGTGGCTCCTGTTGGCACTGAACTCCCCATCATTACCTCACTCCCTCCCCCCACCTCCCCAGGCCTGATATTTAAGAGCTGGATTAATTGAAGCTGAAGAACATACTCAGGATAGAGGCAGGACCAAGGATCAGAGGTGAAGGACAGGAGCAGACGCCTTTCCAAAAATGTCTGTCCTTTGTCTTGCACTCCTGCCTGGCTCCTCAGCCCAGCCCCACAGAGTCAGGGAGGAGGAGAGGGAAGGGGGAGCCCAAGCACGTGAGGCTGCCATCCACAATCCACAAGAAAGCACAGGAAATGCTCCTGATGTAAGGGAGCCCTCTTGGCAGGGACGTGGCACCCCTGGAAGCTCAGCCTTGAGCTGAGCCACTAATCCTGTGGACAGCTAGAAGTCCCAACCCAGAGAGCAGCTGGAGAACAGGCCCCCCCAGCATGCTGCCCACTCAAGATGGAGCCCACACACTTCCTAGAACTCAGTGCTCTGGGCTTGCAACCGAAAGCTCCAGCTCATCAGCACTGTGGAACTTGCAAGAAATCACTTACCGTCTCAGAGCTTCGTTCTTTGTGTTAAGTGGGGATCATGCTACCCATTTGTGCCATAGGAGTGCATGAGCAGCTGTGCTTCATGCTCTTGGGCCACCTCTATGTATCTGGATCTGCCTAGCAATCTTGCACCTGCCTGCCTACCCATCTCTGCAAGACAGTAGTAAAAACTGCCAGCTCACAGGGTCGTGAGAATTCAATGCAAAAGTGAACGCTCAAAGGCTTTTGCAAGGCTCTGCACATCATCAGACAGTCTGTCTGTATGGAAGGTAATGCTGCCCAGTGGTTATCTGCTGAGTGCTGCTCAACAGAAAGACAGGGTGGGCCACATGGGTGCTTTTTCTAGCAGTCACAATAAAGCAAAGCAGAAGGAAATGTGTGGTGATTTTAAGCTTACATTTCCACTGCAGTATGTGTGTCTGCGTGTGGGGGGCTGTGCAACACAGGGACTCTGGTTCCCTGTTGGGGCCACTGAATCCTCAGACTGCCTAAAGGCTACCAGGGCCCAGAACTATAAGAAGAAGAGTTTTGGAAGCACTGGGTTGGAACCTGATGGCCATTGTGTGGGACAGGAGAATGTAGAAGTGACAGCTGCTTTGAGGAAAGAGCAAATTGGAAGGGCACAAACCCCCTGCCTCTTCTTGGAAGCCTCATACCTCCGGGAGGCTCCGAGTAAGCGGGAGCCGTCCGAACCTTTCGTGACCGCCAGTCTCTGCTTGGCGACCTCGGAGGGTGAGAACCTGAGTTTCCGGCTCCCGCGTCCCGCGTGCTGCGGCTCCCCACCCAACACAAGCGCGCGCGCGGACACCCACATACACACACACCACTCCCGCATGCCTCCAGCCGCATCCACCGGCGCACAGAAGCGCCTTCGCTCTCGCCAAACACCTGCAACCCTCCGGAAAACCACGGGCGAACCCCGCGCACCTTCGGGCTGAACGCCGAGGCCAGGAGCTCAGCACCGGGCTGGAGGCGCACGGGAGGGCGCGGCGCCCGGACTCGCTCCAGTTCTCCCGTTGGCTGACGGAGGCGGGCGGGGGCAGCGCGGAGAGCCTCGCGCTCTGCAGCGGGCAATGGGCTTCTTCCCTTAGGGAATAACCCCGCATCCCAAGGCCCCGCGCCTAGAAGGCTACATGGCGGCTTGCCCGCGCAGACCTCCTTCATCACCGCCAAAGAATCCCGAAGTGGCGCGTCTGGGACCGTAGAGGCTCCGGCCCAACTCGGGTGGGTAGGGAGAGGGCGTCGCTCTCGGGTTACAACTTCACACTGGAGTTTTGATGGCAAGCGACTCCGTGCTGCTCGGTAGCGGGGGGGGGGGGGGGGGGGGCTTTCCTTCCAGGAGGCTTGAGACCCTGCCTCCCCACCGCCGCCCCCAAATCTCCTGCCGTCCCTACCTTTCTTGCAGGGCGCGGGACTCCGAGGTAATGGGCACACAGCATCTCCGGCCCCGCCTATCTTCTAAGGATGGGGAGCAGCCCCCAGGTACTGCCGCGTGGCCAGGCCGGGAGCCAGGCACACAGAGCCAGAGCCCGCGGTGGCAGTGGAAGCCAGAGGCTACCGGGCCTGGAGCTACACGACGCCGCGGAGGAAAGGGCGCTCGGCCACGAAGCGGGGTTGGCTGCGGCCTTCAAGGCCTTCACTCCGGGCAGCCTGCGTGTCTTGGCCACTGGCAGGGGGTCAGGCTGTTTCCCACTTTGTTCTGGAGGGGAATTGGAGAGTGGGGAGAGGAGGAAGGGACTTAGGCTGGGAGAGCCGCAACAGAGCGGCTTTTGGCGCGAGGTGAATTTAGGGATGGGTGCAGATATCTCAGCTCAAAGCCCATGGGAAGGGGGTGACTGCGACCGAGGCAGAGGTACGGGGACAAAGAGGAGGAAGACTGCCCAGACAAAGCCTGAATGCCGGAGACCCTGCTTGCGACGGCGGCAGAGGCGCGAAGAAGAACGCGAGATTTGGAACCGCGGAGTCTCGAAGGCAAAACCCTCTTGCGACGGCGAGGGTCAGGCAGATCCAAAGGGGGCACGCGGAGTGTGGGGTGCACAGCCCGGCCTGCCCACTTTGGCGCTCGCAGAGGGCCGCAGCGCTGGGCGCAGTCTGCCAGCTGCGCGGTCTTCTACTGTCCGGCCCGCAGGGAGGGAGCTGCGGCTCCGGCTCAGTGGATGCCTCCGACCGCAGTGTGTTCGTTCGGGCCCGGACCCTGGAGGCCCAAGCCAAAGCTTGCCCAGACCCAAGGGAACCAGGCCGGGGTGGCATCGAAAATGATCCCTCACTGGGCCGCGGTCACCGCGTGCAAACGCGACGGGGACACTTACAGGGCCAATGCAAGTCCCTAGGGTCCAGCAGCGGACAGGAGCAGGGCAGCTGCACGCCCCGGGCTTTCTCCCCCTTTCTGCGGGAACGCGCTTCTCCCAGAGGGTTGCAGACGGGTTTTCCCAGCATTACAATAGCTGATCGGGACCTTAAAGTTGAAGATTTAGTTAGAGCGCACTGATTTCATTAAAAATAAGCGACCCAAGCGCACGCCCAAGTACAGCCTTCCCGAGGGCGCCAGAGAATAGAGGGTTTTCAGATTAATTGGAGGCAAATATTTTATCTTATAACACTTCAAAAAAAAAAAATCTGGCCGCGTCCGCATCGGGGTGGGCCCCTAGACCTCCCTGCGCGGCGTCGGTCGGTCGTGCTGGCCCGGTGCAGCCAGCGGTCGGGACGCACGCACTCACCCAGCGCAAGCTTCGCTGGCCTTTCCCCCGTGCTCCCCAAGCTGGAGAAATAGGCGACGCGGGAGGCGGGTCGGGTCTCCGGGTCCAGCGAATTCGCCACGTATCCGGTTTCGGTGCCCCCGCCAGAGCCTCCGGAAAGACCCCAGATTTCTGGTCATCCCGGCCTGGGGTGGGGAGGGTGCGCTTCTCGGGAGAGCCCCGTTTGGACGCCTACTGCGCTGCGCTCCCGTCTCCCAGTCTGCGCTCCAGGGAGGTTTCTCACCGGACAGTCCTGGTCCTCCTCACCGTGGTGTTTCCAATATCGGCCACCCGCCCGTCCCCAGCCCAGGACGACGGCCACTCTCGAAGGCTCGGGCATGGAATTTCATCAGGGGCGACTGGCGCAGGACTCGCGGCTGAGTCTGAAGATAGGACCGGAGGACCTGCGTATGGCTCAAGGGGAACCTGTGGTAGGCCCCGGCGCACACACGCCTGTGTTCCGGGCTGGCTAGAGTTGGCCCGGGTTCGGAGACCTGGCCGGGTCCGAGGCGCGGTCCAAGCCTCCGGGCAGTGGGCAGGAGCGCCTCGCGTCGCTTTTGCGCACAGTGGCCACTTGGGGTCGCACTTTATGCCTGTTTGAGCCTCTCCGCGGCGGGCAGATTCCGTGATCTGCTTAATGGTTACAAAACGTTCAAACAAAAACAGGGCCGGTTCCCCAGAAGCCGAGAGAGAGCCACAGGAGCCCCGTCCCGGGCTGGCCTCGGCCCCAGGCTCGGAGCGCTCAAGGTTGCGTGCGTCTGGCTGGGGACGGGGATTCAGGGCCTTCGGGCCGATTCTTTCCCCCGGTGCCTTCTCGGTGAGCATTTGCGGGTGGGGTGAGCGCGGGGAGCGGCGGGGCCAGCGGAGTCAGGGCTCGGCCACCCCGCGGGAGGGGATCGGCCCCCTCTTAGTCTCCGAACGATCCCAGGAGGCTAAGAGTTGGGTCTGTACTCAACTCGCTGAGCCCCAACCCTGCCTCCAACACACAGATACGTGCCGACCTCCAGACACACAGGCGCGCACCGCACACCGTCGCTCGGCCCCGCGGCTGCGAGGACACGGAGCGTCGCCCACTGGGCGGGGGCCGCTTGGGAACAAAGGGCCCGGGAGGCGTCGTCCCGGCGCTCATTCTGAGCCTCCTAGGGGGTGACACGGGCTGGGGGTGGGGGGTTGGAGGGTGGAGCAAAGGGTGTGGAGGGAGGAGAGCGCGCGGGGGAGTGGAAGCGTCGTCTTGGCTAGGAGGTAGGGCGCGCTCCGAAGACGAGAGTGCGGGGCCGGGACCTGGCGGGTGTGGGGGGTTGGGCCGGGCCAGCCGTCCCGCTCGGCTCCAACCCTCCGCCAGGCCTCGCCGGCTCCGGGGCTGCTCCGGCCGCCAGTCAGCTGACGCGGGGGGCGGGGGAGCTGTCAGGCGCGCCCCGCCCAGTGCGGGCCGCGGGGGCCGAGCAGCCATTGGCCAGCGCGCCGGGCCGCCCGGGCCCCCGCGCCCCGGTGACTCAGGGAGGCGATAAAAGGCGGCGGCGGCGCCGGATCCAGCACAGCTGCACAGCCGGGCTGCGAGCGGCTGCGAGCGAGAGGACCCCAGAGCGAGAGAGCTAGGGAGCGAGTGGCGGGCGCTCGCCCCGCGCCTCCCCTCCGCCCCATTACGCGCCCCGCTTGCCTCTGCGCCCTGCACGACTGCCTCGGCTCGGTCCCAGCGCAGCTACAGCCTCGAGCTCTGGGGCAGCGCAGGCAGCTCTGGGACTCTCCGGCTCGCCGCCGCGTCCCCAGACAAAGGCTTGGCCAGCGGCCCCAGCCCGCTGCGCCCTCGGCTCCCGGCCTCTCCGGCTCGCCGCGCTTCGCCCCCGCGCTTGGCTCGGCGCGCCCCGGCCGGCCGCAAAGTTTCCCGGGCGGCAGCGGCGACTGCGCCTCGCTTCAGCGATGGCCGCGGAGCTGAGCATGGGGCCAGAGCTGCCCACCAGCCCGCTGGCCATGGAGTACGTCAACGACTTCGATCTGCTTAAGTTCGACGTGAAGAAGGAGCCGCTGGGGCGCGCGGAGCGTCCGGGCCGGCCCTGCACGCGCCTGCAGCCAGCCGGCTCGGTGTCGTCCACACCGCTCAGCACGCCGTGCAGCTCGGTGCCCTCCTCGCCCAGCTTCAGCCCCACCGAACAGAAGACCCACCTGGAGGACCTGTACTGGATGGCGAGCAACTACCAGCAGATGAACCCCGAGGCGCTCAACCTGACGCCCGAGGACGCGGTGGAGGCGCTGATCGGCTCGCACCCAGTGCCACAGCCGCTGCAGAGCTTCGACGGGTTCCGTGGCGCGCACCACCACCACCATCACCACCACCCTCACCCGCACCACGCGTACCCCGGCGCCGGCGTGGCCCACGACGACCTGGGCCCGCACGCGCACCCGCATCATCACCACCATCACCAAGCGTCGCCACCGCCGTCCAGCGCCACCAGCCCCGCGCAACAGCTGCCCACCAGCCACCCCGGGCCCGGGCCGCACGCGGCGACGGCGGCGACGGCGGCTGGCAGCAGCGGCAGCGTGGAGGACCGCTTCTCCGACGACCAGCTCGTGTCCATGTCCGTGCGCGAGCTGAACCGCCACCTGCGAGGCTTCACCAAGGACGAGGTGATCCGCCTGAAGCAGAAGCGGCGGACCCTGAAGAACCGGGGCTACGCCCAGTCGTGCAGGTATAAACGCGTCCAGCAGAAACACCACCTGGAGAATGAGAAGACACAGCTCATTCAGCAGGTGGAGCAGCTTAAGCAGGAGGTGTCCCGGCTGGCCCGCGAGAGAGACGCCTACAAGGTCAAGTGCGAGAAACTCGCCAACTCCGGCTTCAGGGAGGCGGGCTCCACCAGCGACAGCCCCTCCTCTCCCGAGTTCTTTCTGTGAGTCGTGGCCGGTCCCGGCCCCCGCCCTTGCCCTGGCCCGGACTCCCCGTTCCGTGTCCCCGGCCCTGGACTCCCCCGGACCCTGTCCCTGCCGCGGCCCCAGCCTTGACCTGTTTGACTCGAGCTAGAGGGAGGAAGGGCGCGCGGGCGACGGGCGGGAGTGCGGGCGAGCAGGGGACCTTGGCGAGGGCGAGAGTAGCGCACGCCAGCGCCGCCTCCTAGACTCGGGCAGAGCCAGAGAGACACAAGGGGGTGGGAGGTCCCGGAGCAACTTTCCTCCATCCTGGAGGACCGCAAGGCGTAGTGCGGAGGAGTCGCCCAGGCCGCCGGAGACGCCTGGCGTCCTGAACTTTGCGCACTAAGCCCGAGCCGCCGCTTGGCGGTCCGGAGCGCACTCCGCCCCAGGAAGACAGCGGCGAGCAGAGAGGAGAGAGGGACCCTGGCGTCCCAGCAGGCGCCGGGCGAGGCTCAGCGAAAGCGAGGAGGATGGACGGATCCGTGTGTCCGGAGTCCGGGAACACTGGCTCTCAGCCCTGAGACGCCGGCCTCAGTTAGGACGTTCGGCGCGCAAATCTCATCAGTTTTATTGCCTGCTTGATTATATAGAAAAAAAAATACGAAAATCTGCATTAAAAATATTAATCCTGCATGCTGGACATGTATGGTAATAATTTCTATTTTGTACCATTTTTTCTTGTTTAACTTTAGCATGTTGTTGATCATGGATCATGACCCCCTGGTTTCTTTGGGTGAGAAGGGATCCCAGCTCGGAAACTGTGGCAGCTGCGGGCCGGGGTTCCAGTCTCGGCGGTCGGCTTGTAAATACCTGTCCCACCAAACCGCGCACGGAACGCGGCAGCAAGCTGGGTGTCTTTGTTTGGGTTTATTATGATGGCTTTTTTTTTTAAATTTGTAAACAAACAAAAAAAGGAAAAGAAAAAAAAGTTCCTTGTATTTGCATCACAGCGGTGTCTTGAGGCACCCTTGGAAGTTGCATGTTTTCTCCCCTTCCTCTGTGCCCTTTTGAGCTCTTGCCCCTTTTCTGCTTTTGTCCTCAACTTTGTTGGTGTTGAGAGAAGGGGAGAGCGGAGGTCTCAGCCCGGGAGAGCCAGGGCAGCCGCGCACTTCTGCGGGGTTTCTGCACCCCGCTCCCCACCTGTCTCGCGGCCAAACAGACTAGCCCCTGATAAGGAAAGGGAAGGAAAATGGATCTTCTCCGGTTTTTATGATGAGCACAGTCAGGGTCCCTTTGGGAACCTCTAGGCCCGTGCTAATCCCAGGGGTAGCTCCTAGGCTGAGTGGCTTTGCCATCCTCCACACTGGCTCCTAGTGCCCAGAGCTTGTAGAGAACCAACCGCCACCCGCAGAATGTACCAGAAGCCCAAGCGCTGCAAGTAAGTTTGCAACTTTCAAGTGCGTTCTTTAGACCCACACGGTCTGTGTTTCTTTCCCTGCCTTTGAGATAGGAGGAAGAGTGGTGCCCCCCCCCCTTGGTTGTATAGTAGCTGTAGGGAAGATTTGGGTGTTTTTCTTTATTATTACTTTTTTTTTTTCCTGCAGGTCAGTAAAAAGGATTTAAGTTGCACTGACAAAAAAAAATACCAAAATGAAAACGTATTTTTAAGTTCCCATTTGAAATTGCTGGCGCTGCTGGCCAGATGCATTTTTGAGTTTGTATTAGTTGATAAATTAACAGTAATAACAAGATTGTATGAACCGCATGGTGCTTGCAGTTTTAAATATTGTGGATATTCGTCCTGCATCAGAAACGAGCTTCGGTTTTTACAGATTCAACTGTGTTGAAATCAAATTTATTGCAACAGAAATTGTTTTTATTTCATGTAAAATAAGGGATCAATTTCAAACCCTGCTTATGATATGAAAATATTAAAACCTAGTCTATTGTAGTTTTATTCAGACTGGTTTCTGTTTTTTGGTTATTAAAATGGTTTCCTATTTTGCTTATTAAAACCATGGAAATGGTGTTTATTTAGAAGACTGCGTTCTCATGACTTCGACTTTCTTCTCTTGTTTCTTCAAGAGTTGCACCAACTTTGGGGAACTCTCACGTCCCTGACCAATGGAAAAGCAAACCAAGGGCAGGCAGAGCTCTCCCTGGAGTGTGTGAGTGAGCGTGTGTGCGCGTGAGCCTCAAATGTGTTTTCTGCTTCCACCCTAGGTACAGACCCCGGTCCTGAGTCGGTTTGTAAGCCGAGAGGCTGTGGGTCCAAAAGGCCTTGGAGTCCCTGGCCACACGGGGCTGGCACCACTTGACTTTCAGGCGTGGCTGCATGGACTGACCTGCTGTGCCGCCTGTTCGGGAGCTGCCCTCTGGATGGACAGGCAGGGTCTTTGTGGTGCTCAGGCGCAGCTGAGTAGCCGCCCTTGCCCTCCTGCCTGGGCTTCAGGTCTCCTGACTTTCACCTGCCCAGGGGCTTCTCTCTGGAAGCAACCACAGCTGCCCAGTGCCTGTTCACCTGCTTTGAGTGGAGGCCCATCGTCCTCCGCCCGAGGCTGGTAGAAGGAGGGGAAACCCAGCGCCAGATCCTGGGGTGCAGGATCCTCTAGACAAGAAGCCCCTTGTGCCGACTTTTTTTTCCCCCATAAGATTTGTCTTATTTATTTGAAAGGCAGAGTTACAGGGAGAGAGGGAGAGAGTTATCAATCTTTCATCTGCTTGTTCATTCCCTAAATGGCCGCAATGGCCAGGGCTGGGCCAGGCCTAAGACAGGAACCAGGAGCTTCATCTGGGTCTCCTTCATGGATGCAGGAACCCAAGCTTTTGAGTCATCTTCCACTGCTCTCCCACACACATTAGCTGAGAGCCGGATTGAAGTGAAGCAGCAGGGACTTGAACCGGTGCCATATGGGGTGCAGGTGTTGCATGCCGTGGTTTAACCTGCTGTGCCACAATGCCGCCACCCCCCTCCTTTAAAAATATGCCTAAGGTGCACTTAGTGTCTCAGCCTTGGAGCCCTCAGTCATGCAGAGGGACCTTGCCCATGGCTCATCCTGGATTTCAGGGGCTTCTCAAATTCAGGGTTGCAGAGGTTGGGGTCATTGTTCCATTTGGAGCCATTTTGACTGCAGCCTGGATGTGTCCCTGTCCCCTACTGGGAGGTGGCCCCAGAATCTTTTCCTGGTTCTTGGAAGAGCAATACTAGTTTTGAAGATTCCAGTCTCCTTCCTAGTCTCTGTGGGATCCCTTCTGTAACTCAGGCCTCAGACACCTTTGGGAGGTGGAACAGGACCCCCACACCCTGGCTCCTAGGGGCTTCCCATCTCCTCAGTCTTGCAGCCTGGGGTTTCCTGAGGCTGTGTTTCGGGACTGGAAAGACCCAAGCAAGTGGAGTCCTTGCAGGGGACCTGCGCTGGATGGAGCCTGGGAGAGTGAAACTAGCAAGAAGAGCATGGGTGCCTGGACACCTGGGGGGTGTTGGTGGGGTCCTGGGAAGAGAGGAGGAGGAGGGAGCTACAGGGTGAGGATGCACATACTATTAACACGAATTTACACTTCAAATTCCACAGAGCTTTGACATTGTTCAGTAGGAGGGAAGTTTGGTTGTAGCTGGAATTCAGTTCCAAGGCCCGGTTCCCTTCACCAACAGAAAGAATGGGGCTGGCAAGGAAGGCTTCGGCTGTAATGCGGGAGGAGGAGGCCGCCGAGCCCGGCTGAGGGTTGCTTGTCCACTTGTGCGCAGGTGAAGGAGAAGGGGGCTCTGATAATTGGGCAATTGCATAGCACGTACCCTCGTGAGCCAATGCATCCCTGATGGGGCGAAAGAGACCTCTGCCTCATGGAATACTGGAAGAAGTCCCCAGAGCGTGGCTCAGAGTGGGAGAGAGACCGAGTCCTGGTCGTGGCCCTCCCATCCCGGACCCGGCCTGACTCCTTCTGGAATCCTCCCAGGTGGACTGGCACCCTCCACCTGGACTTTGGAAAGGCTCCGCACCAGGAGGGTTGCCGTCTCCAGCGGGTTGATTTTCCTTCCTCGGTGCACAGAGACACCCACACCAGCCATGGCCATCTCCCCGGCGGCAGAGCGACAAGGGGGCTCTGGACGGTTCTGAGAGACCAACTGCATCGTGGAGAAGACGACGATCCCACGACACAGCCCTCGTGGCACACTGACACGCAGATACACAGACACCCACACCCTGCAGCCGCACGGATGCTCACGCGGTGCCTGCACCAACCCGCCCTAGGCGCACAAAGGCGAGCGCTGGGGCCAGAGCCGGCAGCTCGTTGGAGGAAGGCTCCAGGGCGGGCCCGTGCAGCAGGCAAGCTCCGGCCACGTCTCTGCCGGCAGCCCGCTGTCCTGACCCGCCGGGACGCCCCCAGACGCGGCGCCTACGGCTCAGGGAAAGCGGACGGGGTGCCGGGTCCCTCTGGCTGATCCCACTCTGGGGGCGCTCGGCAACCTTCACCCTCCTCCACCGTTCCCACCGCTCCCCGCGGCTCGCGGGCACCTCGGGATCGTCCACGTCCCTAGGGGAAAATCCTCCCAGCGCCAGGAGTCTTCCGAGCCAGCACGGGTCCCACGTAGACAGGCTGGCGCCTGCACTCAGAGACGCACGCGAACACAGACACGCACAGACAGCGGGACGCACGCAGGGGGCACGGACGGGCCCAGGGAGTGTGGCTCCATTCCTGGCGCGCCTCTGTCTGGGCGGCAGCGGTCCGGTCCCGTGCGAAGCTCTTTTCTGGAGATCCCGGGTGTGCGGGAGCTGGATCCGCCGCCGGCAGAGAGACAGGTTCCGGAACGCGCTCGGCGCGGCTTCCCGGCAGCCTGGGCACTCAGGCGTGCGGGATGGGTGGAGGCGTCGGTCCCCTGTGCTTGCCTCTGGCTTTCTTTTCTTTCCCTTTCCTTTCCTTCTCTTTTTTCTTCTTCTGTCCCTGCTTCCCCGCCCCCTCCCCCTCCTTCCTTTTCTCTTCCTCCTTCCGCCTCTCCCTTCCTCGCCACTTCCCATTCCGTTCGCCCTTTCTTCATACCCGCTTTCATTTCAGAAAACCTTTTTCCTCCCGGTTTCTTTTCTCTTGCGCTTTTCTCCCGGCGTTGCCTGGTGGGCAAGGCTCCTGAGGGCTCCCGAGGGTCGGAGAGGTAGGGTCTGCAGGCGCCGAGCCGTCGGGCGGCACGGGCGCCGGGGCCAGCCGTCGGCGGCGCTCACCTCGCCTCCCTTCCCGTCCGTGTTTCCGCGGCCACGGAGGAGGCTGTGGATTGCCAGGGAGCGGTGTCCCGGCGGCGGGAGGGGCTCTCGAGAGGATCCCGGGGCAGGCTGGCCCTGGGTCCGGCCCAGCCAGGCTTCCCCCGGTCCCCGGGCTCCGGGCATTTCTGCGGAGAGAAGGACGCCCCTGGCTGGCAGACGGTCCCCAACTCCTGCACACGCTCGCGCGCGCCCAGGGGCCTCCCGGACCGGGCTCCTAGGGGCAGCTGCCAGGAACCACTCCGTGCACCCGGCCGGGCACTCGGCCCGCTCGGTGACCCCGAGTCGCAGCTCCTGCCGCCCCGGGCGAGCCCGCTACTCCCTCACGCGCCATTCCCGTCCCCCGGGCGCGACCTCGGCGGGGCCCTGGAAGGAGCCGCCGGGGGTTTCTAGCGACTCCTTCGCCGCCTTTCAGATGCAAAACCTCCTTTCTGGGCTCGAGTGTTTTCCAGAGGGGAAACCCTGAACCGGCGTCTTGCGCAACGCTTCCCCCCGGCAGTCCGCAGTCCGAGGGCCGGGAGGCGCGTCCCCGGGACAGTTAGCTGTGTTTGGACTTGTTATGTAAGGAAGGGAGGGTTGAGGTTTGCTTTGCGCTTCCTCTCCCCCCACCAAAATAAAAGTCCTGGACGGGTGCATTCTGTGAGCCCTGCCCAGAGAAGTCAGTGTGTTTGGAAGAGCTGCTGCACGCTGGTGCCCAGCACGGTACCCTGGGCAGAGAGTCCAGCGGTGAAAGGAGAGAGCTGTGCCCTGGGGTTACCTGGTCTGCGGCAGCGGCCGCCGCGGAGGCTTCCCAGGACGGGGCTCTCCTGGCACGGAAGCCTCGCGGTAGCAGCAGCCGCTGCCGAAATCGCCTTGTTTGCGAAGTTGCTGCTCCTGCAAGCAGTGTGCACACCGTGAGAGCAGTTCTTTCCGCTAGGAGCACACGTTCTCCCCGCCCTCCCGGGCTTCCTCCTCACTCTACAGGAGCGCTTCAAAAAATTCTTGGAGAATGGAGTTGAAGTCTCACTTTATTCTGGTGTAAAAAAAAAAATGTTGAAATGCACGCATCCAAGGGAGAGTCTTCAAATGCAAAGCAGTATTCTGAACATCTGTGCATGGCTTAGCATTTTTGGGCACCAAAATAAACTTTTTTTTTAAAAAAAAGTTTCATTATCTTTTCTTTTTTAATGACCCAAATCATGGGCAAAGGATTTTGTTTATTTTCATTTCATTGGAAAGGCAGGAGAGACAAAAAGGAAGACAGACACAGATTTCCCATGCACTGGTTCACTGCCCAAATGCCTGCAACACCCAGGATTGGGCCAGGCAAAGCCGGGAGCCAGGAGGTTCATCCAGGTCTCCCATATAAGCAACAGTGACCCAAGTACTCCCAACATGTGTATCGGCAGGAAGCTGGCACTGGAAGCAGAGTCAAGACTTGAACCCAGGCACTCTGAATTGCAATGTGAGTGTCCCAGGCAGGCTTTTAACCACGACACCAATGCCCATCCCAATAAACTTATTTTTGAAATCCATTTTCCATGAGCTTTCTGAGGTCCCCTCATAGGCTTCCTCCTGGTCTCTGAACCCCTTTTCCATGCCCTGCAGGGATTTTCCAGGCCTTATACCTGTCAGTCTTCCGGTACCTTTCTCCTTGTCCTACACATATTATCTTGAAAGAGGCATTTAGTTAAGAAAGGCAAGCTAGCTGATCTCATTTGGGAGAAGTTAGATGTGTAAGTTGCTGCTCCAATGTGGAAAGCTGCCTAAAATGGGATTATTTTTTCTAAAGCAAAACTTGGTTTCAGCTACTTCTCTGCATCTTTGGTCTCTGAATTTACTTCTATGTGAAACAGCAGCCGATCACAATCGTTACACATTCTTTTTTATTTGTATCAAAAAGGGTGTTGTCTCTGGACCAAAGGGACATCCACAGAGGCAGTGGGAGAGGCCTGGAACTTTCTGGAAGCAGCCACTTTTGCAGAGACAGAGAGAGGCCTTCCATCTGCTGGTTCACTCTCCAAATGGCTGCAATGTCCAGTGCTGCACCGATCCAAAGCCAGGAGCCAGGAGCTTCTTCCGGGTCTCCCACGTGGGTGCAGGGGCCCAAACACTTGGGCCATCCTCCACAGCTTTTCCAGGCCATAGCAGAGAGCTGGAATGAAAGTGGAGCAGCTGGGACTCAAATGGGCGCCCAGATGGGATACTGGCACTGCAGGCGGCAGCTTCACTGGCTATGCCACAGTGCTGGCCCCTGGGGGAAGTCACTTTTTTAGCAGAAGAGAGATGAAGTCCACAAGTGCAGTATTTATGTTGTATTCTCTTGTTTTGCAGCTCTGTGCATCTTACCAGGGCTTGGACTTCTCCCTGTAGACAGGCTGGGGTGGAGGCAGAGCAGGGTGCTGGCCTCAGCGCTTTGGAGCAGGAGGGCCACTGGAATTCATCCTGCCCGGGACTCTGGCAGATTCAGCGGCTGAGGCACCACTCCTCTAGTCCCTTGTTTCTTCTGATCTGTTGGCCTCACTGCCCTGACTCCAGGAGCCCCACTCAGGAGAGGCCGGGGCTGAGCCCTGCCCTGGGGGAAGGCAGCCCTTCCCAGCCCGCTCGGCCCCTGCCCCCTCTGTGTCCAGAAGCCAGAGCCTGGCACACATGTCCCAGAGCAGAAGCGAGGCCAAGCCACGGGGTTCATCCCATGTGGCCTTGCCCTATACTGTTCTCCACACCCCAGGGATGGATTAACAAGGCCTGCGGTACCTATCCGCCACCCACGGGAGGACCACAACGTGAATTCCCGTCTCTCTGATGCTGAAAGTGGTAATTTCGCCCCCAGACTCTGCTAGTCCTCACCCTTTATCTGAAACACTGGGGCGGAGGAAGCATGGAGGGGTGAGATCTTTTCCTCCTGGGGACAGCTTCCTTTCTAGTCCTCTTTGCAGACAGTCATTTTCTGCGGCGTGTGTGTGTGTGTGTGTGTGTGTGGTGCACTGCGTGCTCTCCAGCTACCAGGCTCCAGGCCAGGCAAGGCGATGGGCAGTGGGGTTTGGAGGTGCAGCAGGACAAATGGTGGCACGGATAACCCAGGGTAATGCAGCCCTGTTGTTTATTTCAGTCTCCGACAGAGGGTGTCAGTGATGAAGCGCGCGTGTGTGTGCATGTGTGTGCATGTGTGCAGACCTCTTACCCCTCACGTGTTCTCAGTGGAGCTTTCCAACAAGGGCAGCATCGTTGCCGGAGCCAGTGTTCGTAGACGCGGCAGCCTCCAGGTGAGGCGGTGCGCCGGAGTCTTCCACGGTTTAGTGAAAGACGTTTCTGGGGTGATTTTGACACTTTGGACCTACACGCAGATATGCGTGTGTTCTTAGGTTGGGTACATGCATGCACACACATGTGCACACTCATACTTGCATGCAGGCAGCTGTGCATATCTACCTGTGTTGAAGCACAGAATCCACCTATGCCCATTTGCTGTCTACACATTCTCATGTCCATGTGAACACATACATATATACACATGCATTACGCCTATACCTACATGTATGTGTCCCTGTCTGTATGCATGAATATCCAAAAGCTCACACAATACATTTGCACGGTATACATGCAATGTTCACAGGTCTGCACACAGCTGGATGGTTTTGTACTCAAACTGAAACTCAGTTGATAACATGTGTGTAATGCTCTCACAAAGTGGATGTGGGTCCATGTATATCCTGACATGCACATACATGTCCATGCATGCATAATTGAACCCTGGCCTTCAGGTTCATTCACGCATGGGCACCATGTGACTAGTGAAACATGGCACCGGTGAGGTTAATGGAGGTCCCAGACTCCCATAAATATTTATAGGCAGCACTCAAGCTCTTGGAGTGGGGAGGAAACCTCTTCCCACAAGCCCCTGTAAATCACGCAGCCGCGGCGTGTTACCTGTCAGATCTGGGGCCGCGCAGTCCCAGGATGTGCTCTGTGAGGGTGGCCACCTACGTGCCAGAGCACACGACGCCCTGCATGCCTTGCCAGCATCCCAGCAAACGCGCAAGGATGCGTCTCCATTCGGAGGACTCTGAGCCGCCAAGGAGCGCTTCAGTGCCGCCACGGGGAGCTCCAGGGTAGGGACCCCGGGGAGCATCGGAGGTGAGGCTTCTCCAGGGAACTGACAGTACACAGAGGCCTTGGGGGGCAGCCAGGTGGGAGAATGGGGTGGGGGTCCTGGGCGGAGTCCAGGCTTCGTGTGGTAGGGACTTGAGCTGCTCCTACACTCCAGAGCTCAGGGCCCCGGAGCCCTGCTAAACTGCAGTTTTGCACAGGTGCCGTGGCCCTGTGTTCAGTGAAGACTGCTTCCGGTCCTGCCACCTCGCACTGTTCCGCAGGTGTTGAGCAAGTATGTGTGTGTGCTCTCCGTGTGCCACACACAGGGCCAGGTGGAATCCGACAGTGAGTAACACCAGAAACCATCCCAGCCTGCATGGACTTTGTAGTCTAACAGCAGAGACACACACCAGTGAGCTGTTCTAGTAATGAGCATAAAATTTCTAAACGAGATGATTGCTACAGAGGAAAGCAACCTGGCTCTCTGAGACTGTACATGTGACAATGAAGCTGACATGCAGGAGGAAGAGTGGTCTGGGAGGGCTTCCTGGAGGAAGTGATGTTTGAACAGAGATCTAAAGTCTGAGCAGAAGTTATCCAATTCAAATGGGTCACATGGGGAATATATGGTAGGTCAAATAGGACTTTCTTTGATGATGGAAATTTTCTAATTCTATGCTGTTCAAAAAAAGTAACTACTAGCCCTTGAAATATGGCTGCTGTAGCTGAGACTATGAGTTTTAAATTTCATTTAGTTTTCATTTTTTTCTGCAACAGCCAGAGCTGGGTAGGGCTACTGGGAGCTGGGACCTCAATACAGGTCTCATGGGAGCGGCAAGAACCCAACTACTTGAGTCATCAGCGCCTCCAGGGTCTGCAGTGACAGGAAGCTGGGGTCAGGAGCCAGAGCTGGGTTGGGCACGCAGCTCCTCCTGGGACACAGGTGCCCTCCCCGGTGTGAGCTGCTCAGTGAAGCACAGGCCCTCTGGAATTTTAACCTAAGTGAGCAGGACCTCTGGCTCCTCGTTGATCCGTTTACTCACCTCCCTCACTCTGCCGTGGTCACGCGGCAGCCTTGCTGTTTCTGGAACACAGTGGCGCCGTCCTTGCTCTGGGCCCTTGAGGAACGGTTCTTCCTCCGGGGGAACCTGCTGGAAACTCCCTCACCTCCTCCCGGCCCTCGCTCAGATTTCACCTCCTCCGTGACCACCTGTGTAACCGGCACCCACCTCCTCCTCTTCCCCCGGGCGGGCGCTCCCACCTGCCTTATTCTTTCCGCTAGTTCTTTTCCTTTCCTCCCCCCCGCCCCCCAGCATGAATGGCCTTGGAATACTGGATTGTTTGCTGGTTTGTTGCTGATTTTCTGCCTCCACGGACCCACCGCACATGCACTCTGTGAGGCCAGGATGCGAGGACTGCTTGGTTTGCTGGTGTTCCTCACTCTGTGAGTGGTGCCTGGGACTTAGTGGGATTTCAGAAGCCCCGATGGTTGAATGGATTTGTCATTGAGTAAAATGTTCCTAAAGAGGCAATGTCTGTGAAAGCGTAGGGTTGAGATCTTGGCTCTTTCTCTCTACCAATTTATCCCAATCTCTACCTATTCAGCTATGTGTCGTCTATCTATTACCACCTATCCATCTATCAATCATCTATCTACCTATTTATCTACCCATCACCTATCTATCCATCTATCATCTATTATCTATAATCTGTCTATATCTCCATTTTTTTGGTCCTCTTTAAAAAGAACACACAAGGGCTGGTGCTGTGGTGTAGTAGGCGGAGCCTCAGGCGGAGGCTCCAGCATCTCATATGGGTGCTGGTTCGTGTCCTGGCTGCTCCTCTTCTGATCCAGCTCCCTGTCTGTGGCCTGGGAAAGCAGTAGAAGATGCATCCACGTGGGAGACCTGAAGGAAGCTCCTGGTTCCTGGCTTTGGATGGGCTCAGCTCTGGCTGTTGTGGCCATTTGGGGGAGTGACCCAGCAGATGAAGACCTCTCTCTGTCTCTCCCTCTCTCTGTAACTCTACCTTTCAAATAAATAAAATCTTTTTTAAAAAGTACATATCACTAAAAATTTTTTAAAAAGCATATTGGTATACTGTTCTCCAAAATCTCTTATACTATCAGCCATGGATTTGGGGTCCCATTCTGGTGGGAGAAAAGAGAGGCAGGTGGGAGAACACAGTGTGGGGGGTGTCGTGGGAGGAGGGCCAGTGTGTGTGGGAGTGGAACTGGGCTTGGTCTCAAGACTTTTCCCCTAGATTCCTTGCAGGTCTCGGAGAGTACACAGCAGGGTGGGGGCAACCAGGTTCTGTGGAGGCCGGGGGCTCAGAGCCAGTGAGCCTCCCACCTGCTCTCTGAGCCCCTCTGGATCCTCCCCACTCGAACTTCACTCTTGCCCAAAAAAACCAAACCGCTCTGCTTCCCTGTTGCTTCTGTGCTAAGAAAGCCTCTTAAATACCTTTTTCTCCTTACAAGTTATTTTTTAAAAGAATATCTCTAAATCTGACATTTGTGATGATTTTTTTTTTAAAGAGGGAACACTCCACAAATCAGCAGCTCTCTTGTTTTAAGCAATTGCTAGGGTTCGGAGTTCAGGCAGTGCGGAAACCCACATTGCAAACACCCAGCGAAGACCATGTGCAGTGTCTTCAAGTCAAAGTCAACCCTCTCGCAGCTCCTAGTTCCGCTGGCACAGAAAGACGCTGCCGACGCAGAGGTGGGGTGCAGAGAGCCTGGCTGGCTCTGCCAGGGCGAACTTGCTTGTGCGCGGTCATGGCTGAAAAATCAGCTCGGGCCGGTGAGCAGCCTCCTCATCGCCGCCTGTTCCAATGAAGCCTTTTGGTTCTCACCCCCGTGCTGGAAGGGATCAGGCAGGAGTGTCTCCAGGTCCACTTCACGGCTAGGTAAACAGAGTCAAGGCACCCTCATCTCCAAGCAGGGCCGGAAGAGAACGTGTCTGCAGGTGCCTGCCTTTGTCACTGGGCCAGGGCCTCGAAGTTCTGGTCGTTCCCTCTTGAGAAATGCGCTGATTTCTTGGGGACAAAGCTGCTTTCCTAGCCCCTCTCAGATGCCTTGGTCTGGAATGTCCCCCTCTGGACTTGGTCAGTTCCCAGAGTCTTATAACATCACCCAGACTCCACGTTACCCTTCCAAGTTCACCGGGTCCTCTTTCAAAACTTTACCTCTGATCACATCACTGCCTTGTTTGCAAGATCAACAAGTCACTGGTCTGACTTTGCCCCGGTGGAGAGCAAGGTTTCAAACTTGCAGTTCTGCCTAGGCTGTGGCTTAGGCAGTCCAATGTGCTGAGCTCAGACTGGGGTGATTCGGGGGGGTCAAAGGGCAGAAGCTAAGTGCAGAGGCTCCTGGTTCTCAGATGACCTCACAGAGGGGTCTCAGATTTGATTGCCCGTCGGCCTGTCTAGACTCTGTCTCCTTCAAGGTCAACAAGAGTGACCTTGGGGTTTGTGCTTCTGTTAGGAAGGAAGTTCCCTACTCGGGTTGTAGGTATTGCACATCTAAAAAGCTTTGTTTTCGCTTGAGGCCCCCAGGAAGGAACGGCCCTGTGTGTGCTCCTGGGTGCCTACCTCCCTGTCGCTGCTCCGTAAGGGAGGAGAGCTCAGCAGAAGAGCAAAACAGGTCTCAAAGTCCAGCCCTCAGGAAGCACCTTATGGAACTGTTGATGTTTATAGATTCTTTCTGCAGGTCACAGACACGTGAGCCCGCACGTTCCAGGGCGTGCTGTTAAAGTCATGGTTTGTAGGTAGCAAAGGAACTGGTGATGCTGGGGCCTGGAATCCACCACAAGAAGACATCACGTCAGACTCCTTCAGTTGTCATCTGTGGTAGATGGATCAGGGGCTGTGGATGTCAAGATCTTTATTTGATGAACCCTGCCCATGTGCCCAGCAGCATTCTATGGTCTACAACTACTAGTATATGTGACCCTCATGGTAACTCTGTGCAGGAGGGGGATATTATCATCTGGTTGAGGAAACAGGATCAGAGAGGTTGAGCAACTTGTTCAAGGAGGCACAGCTGGTGAGTGGCAGCTCTGGGATTCAAACCCAGGTGGTCTGAATCCAGAGTCTCTGTTTCCAGACATCATACTTTCTGAGGCCATGGGCTGGATGATAGGTGAGGCAGGTGACTTTGTAACTGAGATTTTGTTTGGTGAGACCTGACTTTCAGATGAGCGTTTTTCCCGGACCACTGTGCTCCCTCCTAAGGCATAGGTGTTTCACTGGGACACCATTTTCTGACTATTGGCAAGTGCCCCACTGTCCCCAGGCTCTTTACCTTGGCCTTCAGGGCCCTGCTGAGGGGGGAGAGGGAGAGGGAAAGGGAGAGGGGGAGGGGAAGGGGGAGGGGGAGGGAGAGAATCTTCCATCTACAGGTTCACTCCCCAGATGGCTACAATAGCCAAGGCTTTGCCAGACAAAGGCCAGAATCCAGAACCCAGGAATTTTATCTGGGTTTCCTACTTGGGTGGCAGTGTTGCGGGAGTCTGTGGTTACTACAGTTCTTTCTCTTCACTGGGCTTTTGTCTGGTATCCACAAGAATGAGGAGCACAGAGGTGGTACTGCAGAAGTGGTTTATGGAAAGAAAGCAGAGAAGTTAGAGCAAAATTGAAAGCGAGTGAGCGAGCCGGCTCCCGGCAAAGCCAGGAGGGGCTGTGAAGCAGAGAGCTGATTTGAAGGCTGATCGTCCAGGTTTTCACAGGTGTCAAAGGGGCCCTTCTCGTGGTTGGTCCAGGAGACAGGTGGCTTTGATTGGTTAATTGGATGATAACGCCAATCGAGACTCGACAGAAAACACATGGAATTTCCAAGACGTGTGGAATCCTGGCTACGTAGATCAGTTACAACAGCACAGAAAGCCCCATCACAACGTCCTTGCAGAAGCCAGTTGCTTGGCTTCCTCAGTTCCCCCAGCGGGCAGGGAAGGGCCCTGCTCCCTGTCCGCCCAGCCAGGGGTCTCTCTGTCCGCGGCTTCGAGGGCCACCTTCTGCTGCTTTCCCAGGCGCATTAGCAGGGAACTGGCTTGGAAGCAGAGTGGCTGGGACTGGAGCCATGGAGCGGCGGCTCAGCCCACTGCGCCACAACGCCAGCCCCCCCCCCCCCCACGCCGCACGCCTCCCAACTCCCGCCTCATCCTGTGCTCTGGCCTCCGCACCTTCACCTGTGCTGCCCTCTGTGAAGTTATTTTTTCTCTGCCACTTCCAAGCCCTTGGAGCGCTCTCTCTCTCTCTCTTTTTTTTTTTTTTTTTTGTTAAAGAAGAATTTTCTTATTTGAAAGCAGAGTTACGGAGCGAAGGAGAGACACACAGAGAGATATTCCATCTGCTGGTCCACTCCCCAAATGGCTGCAACAACCAGGATGGGGCCAGGCCGAAGCCAGGAGCTTTTTCCCGCTCTCTCCTCTGCTTTCCCAGGTGCGCTAGCAGGGAGCGGAACCGGAAGAGGAGCAGCCGGGACTAGAAGCTGCCAGTTTGGTGGCGCTGGCCCCCGTCCTTGGCTCTTTGGACCACCGCCTGCCCTGATTCCTCCTCCTTCCTCACTGCAGCTGGAATGGCACCCAGGAGACACTTGGGTCGTGGAGCCAGGTAGGGCAGACCTGGGTTTGCTGTGGGGACTCAGGCCATTGGCTTTGCTTCTCTGAGCCTCAAATGCCTCTTGGTTAAATGGGGACCATCTTGCCCACTTCTGGTTTCAGGAGGGAGCACTTGAGGTCGAGTTCTCAGTGGGTCTGGGAAGTGTGGGTACAGGGAGCTGTGGTTGCCGCGGGCATGGCTGTGCTCGGCGGTGTCTCCCCAGAAGGGAGGGAGTGCTTGGGAGAGGGTT
The DNA here is from genome assembly GCF_051225735.1 of Oryctolagus cuniculus. Taxonomy (NCBI): domain Eukaryota; kingdom Metazoa; phylum Chordata; class Mammalia; order Lagomorpha; family Leporidae; genus Oryctolagus; species Oryctolagus cuniculus. Next base: position 18,315,899 of record NC_142877.1, read on the forward strand.
GCGTCTGAGTCAGCTCTGGTCCCTGGCAGTGTCCAAGGCCAGGCTGGGCAGGAAGCAGCAGGGACCCGGGATGCAGGCGGGGAGGAATTAAGCCTCAGACTTAGCCCAAAGCTGCAAGGGGCAGAGTTGGTCAAGCAGGTCTAACCGGTTCCCTCCTCGGGCCAGAGCTCTGGCTTCCTTTGCCCTGAAGTTGTCAGAGAAGCCTTGGAAGGCGGTGTGCAGACCCCAGCAGGAGCTCCTGGGAAGTGGGATTTGCAGTGGGAATCGGGATGGTCAGCGTCCAATGCAAATATTCCACCCCACGGGTTTTTCTGAGGTCCACAGAGCTCCCGGAGCCTTGGCCGCCAGGGCTCGTCTACATTTTCTGGGGAAGGAGTATGTGCGTGGTCACAGTGCAAAACTGCCTCCCCTCTGGGGACCCGCTTTGCAGAAATGCCACGGAGTGTGCAGATGGAGGGCCTGGGTCCCTGACTTGCTGACAACAGAGCCGAGTTTCGGTGTCTGTGTATGAGTCTGTGGGGTGTGTCCTGGTATGCGCACGCGCGCGTGTGTGCACGTGGGCTCCTGGAGAGCCTGTGTGCACGTATGTACAGAGCCACAGAAAACAGTGTGGTTAGGATGAGGGGCTGGGTTCTTTGGTCACCTTGGCAGATTACTTCCCCTCTGAGGGTTTCCAAATTTGTATCCTCTAAACGGAACTGTAACAACCTCAGGGATTACAGCTCTAGTGTGAAGTAAATGAGGTAATGCAAGGTGCTTAGCACAGTTCTGGGTCTTCAGTCAATGCTCCGGTAACAGTGATTGTGGGTTGCACTGCGTTGTCACGATAGCATAGGTGTTGTGCAGACTCTGAAACCTGAGTGCCGGCTGCGATGTTTTGCAGCTGTGTGATCTTAACTGTCCATGCCTTAGTTTCTTCATCTGTAAGATGGAGATGATGCTTGCCCCTGCTTCACAGGGTTGTGGTGTCAGCAAGCGCTTCCAAGGTGTCTGCTGGGTGCTGTGTGTGGGTGTCATTGTTGACACCATGGTCACCACCATCCTGTACATCTTCACTCCCCTGGTCATCACCTTTCACCAACAGATACTTTGTCCATGCTCAGATCTGATGCAGTCTCCTGGCGTCAAGTTCAGGTCTCCCGAGTTTAAGTCCTGTTCCTCTGCTTCCTGCCTTGGTCTCTATGTCCACAAAGTGCTCTCGGCTGTAGCCTGTCCTTCCCAAGGTACTCTGGATGGTGCATGAGAGCTGGCCCTCCACCTCCCAGTCTGCCTCCTGGTAGCCTCACCAGGCTCCATCCCCTGCCAGCACAGATGCAAGAGCTTGGTGGGACCAACCTCCGGGGCCCTCTCCAGCTGACTGTTGCCCACTCCTGCCTCCTTGCAAAGGGTCTCTATTTCAAACTTCTTCGGACCCAGGCAGAGGTTCTTACAGAGGTTGCAGGTAGAGTCCTTGCTCTGGCACGCTGGGAAGACCTCAGCTTCTGCAAATTCCTGACCTGAAACTGGCTCCACTGCCTGTGTTGGCTGGAGAGACCCAGTCACCATTCTGACCTCATCTTCCCCATTTGTAACAGGGCTATGATCATATTAATGTGGCAAGGCAGCAAATAAGAAAAGAGAACGGAATAAGAAAATGCACAGGAAGTGCTAAGCCCTGTGGGTGGCTGGAGTGGGGGGTGCCTCAGCCAATGTGGCTCCCCTCTCCATCCCCTCCAGTGCCTTCCTTATCCTGGGGGTGGTCGCTGTGGGGGAGGGGGAGATGGTGAGAAGCTTACAGGGGACTCATGCTTCTGACCTGTTCCCCTAAAAGCAGAAACAGTGTGGATTCCTTTGAGGCCAAGACTGCAGCTGGGCTGGGTCTGAGCCCAGGGTGTTAAGGCTTGTCCCTCTCTCTAGGGCATGCACATGTCCCTACCACACCCTTCCTGGTGTCCAGGAAACTGAGGGTCATGGAAAGACATATGAGCCACTTGCAGTAGCCAAGAGTGGAACATATGTGAACTAATGCGACCGTGCTAATGGTCTGGCCTGAACCTACTCATTCACTCAACACCCACTCAGCCGCTGCTCCCACCTTGCAGATTCTCCTGTAACCCTGCATGGAGTGGGTCGACAGGGTGCTCCCAGAGTCAGAGAGTCTCTAAGTCCTCTTTCTAAGTGGCTGAGCTGGGATTTGAATACGGAGCTGGTCTTGGTTTCCATGCTCCTGAGTCTGCCTTCATGGAGTCCAGCACCTTGAGAGGGAGATTAGGGCCTTGGACAACCTCATGGTGCAGGGTCGGGAAGGTGGACAAGTGGCAAGAATGGGAGCCAGGGAGGTGAGTGGAGGGGATGGAGCAGGCTCAGGAGAGGAGGCAACACTTGGGCCGGTGCTGGAGGAGAGGGAGAGATTAGCCTGGGAGCGAGCTCGGAGGTGGCCGTGGACAGAGCTTCCAGACCAGCAAGGGGGTCAGCAGGTTATCCTTTTTGGCTGGAGAATGAGGTGCAGAAGGACAGATAGGATTAGGAGGAGGAGGTTGCACACAGGCCTTAGGGGCCTTGAATGCCGTGATGTGGAGTTTGGGGGTAACCCTGCAGCGATGGATCTATTGCCATATTTCTGCTGTGTGGCCCAGCCCATGGCTTGGAGCAAGCAGGGCCAACAACCATCTGCTTCCTGGGAAATTGAGGTTTGGATTCCAAGATGCTGGTCAGCATTGTGGGAGCTTGAAAGGTATAAGGCAAGAATGAAAACCCGGGGCAGCCTCACCTGGTCCTTGTGTGTGAGCTGGGATTTCAATGTGGAGCCGGTCTTGACTTCACATTCACCTGGTCCTTGTGTGTGAGCAGCCAGAGAGAAGCTCTCCATGGAGAGGAAGAAGGAGCAGACACGCAGAGAATGCTGAAAAGGTTTAAGGTGGTTTAGTTGAAATTGGATATAATAGAGCCAGACAACCCATAGTATAAGTTAGTTAAAAGTTGAAAAAAAAAAAAAAAGCAGAAGACTGAACCAAAAGTGATGTTATGACATGAGGTTGATGTTGACATGGGCCGTGTGTTGACTCTGGTCCCCCCAGTGGCCAATGGGGGGAGGGGGAAAAAAGATCAATCTTAAGGCTCATAATGCTTCTCAAGGGAAAGCAAGCATATTGCTTAAGGAGCGACACAAGTTTTGCTGGTTTTGGGGCTGGAGAAAAATTTCTTTGGTGGATTGTCAAATACCTAGGCAGATTTTTGTGGTGGGAAAGGAGGTGGGGGGGGCAGTTGTCTATTCTGGGAGATGGGAAGTATCATGCATGACCTTGGGAGCTGCTTAACCTCTCTGCATCCTGGTTTCCTCCATGGCAACATGGACACTTGCCTTAGAGTAACCCTGAAGGTGGCCTGACAGGTGCAGGGGAAGTGCCGGGCACACAGTAGCTGGTCAGTAAGGCAAGCCTGCTTCCCTCCCTCCCTCCTTACCTCCCTCCAAAAGCTACCTCCCTTTAATTAAACTTTTTATTGCTCTTTTGCCCTCTCCTGCCTTGCTCCAGCTCCTCCCTCTGTCCCTGGGACCAGGGCACGGCCAGGCAGCTCCTGGCAGGGTGCCCGCTGAAATCAGCAAGGCCCATGGCTCCCTGCTGGGACTGTGTCCGCAGCTGACCTGCCCGCCACATTCTCCCAGGGCCTCTTGTGGACCTGTTCCCCCTCCCCCAGGTCAGCCCAGGCCCCAGCATGGCTCCCTTAGCATCATGTATATCTTTTTCCCCATGCCCATCCCAGAAATATGGAGATGGTAGTTTGTGTGTCATTTATGGTAACCTCCATGTCCCAGCTGGCATCTGTGTCGCAGGTGCTCTGGGTGTTTTGGCCTCTATTGTTATGTGGGTCTCTCCAGGGTCGTCTTAGCACCTGCTACAGAGTAGGTGCTGCACGTTCACTGGCCGAGTGAGTGAATGAGTGGAATGAATGAATGGATTCAATGAAATTTTGGGATGACTGGTCCTGTGGGGTCAGGATCATGATCTCCATTTTAGAGTTAAGGAAACTGAATTTTCACATCTTCTTTCGCTTTATCGCTGTGCCAATTTGTACTCATTAAGCAGCCAACGTGATACACAGGTAGGAAGACTGCTTGAAAGCTCAACACTGGGTCGGCATCTCCCCTTGCTTCACAGTTCACCCTACTTCTCAGATTCCCTCTTCCTATTTTTTCATCTGCTGGGAACTGTGTGTGGTTTCAGAGCCCTCTCGACTCTCCACATAATTTGTAGGGCCCAGTGCAAAGTGAAAATGAAGACCCTGTGGTAATCAAATTCTCAAGACAATCAAGCTGGCAATGGCTGAGCACTGAATCAGGTGCTGCCCTTCCTGATCGCAGGGTCCGATGTGGTGGCAGCTACATCACAGGGCTGGTGACTGCCGCTTCCTCCTGCCTCAAGCCTCACGCAGTGCCTGCTCCTCTTCAGCATCTCATTGAAATGTCAGATGAGTGACTGGATGCAAGCAGATGCAGGGAGAGATTGCATAACCTCTCTGAACTCAGTTTTCCACCTGCTTATTGGGAATATTGTCCTTCCTTCTAGGCCTTGGGGCCACTAGATCAAGTGGCACATGTCCTGGGACTAGCCAGGTCCAGGTGTGGTCAGAGAGCGGAGGCCAGCCCTGCATGGGGCACAGTGGGGTTGGCTGATAAGGCTGGTGGACTCTGCTCTCTCCTGGCAGACAGGGTGCCTCTGACGACAGAGACTCCCGCCTGGCCCGAGGCCAGGCACTGGGGACAGGCTGGGGCCTCCTCTTTATGAACCTGCCCGGTACCATGTTAGGCATTTGCATGCATCATCTCTCTTATCTCAGCCTCATTTTGCAGGTAGAGAAATGAGGGGTCAGAGAAGAGAGTAAAAGCGGCCCACATGAGGGTAGTCAGCCGCTCGGGGGCAGCATCAGCCACGGAAGCCTGATCTGCCCTGGCCCAGGCAAGTGCCTGCTGTGAGGGAAAACACGCACCAGAGCGGGTGTCTTCCCAGAACTCTGTGCGCTCCTGCACGTGTGCAGGACTCCAAAGGCAGCCTGTGTTTAGGCTTAAGATGCTGCTTTCTCTGTGGCCTGCGCAGGCCTGTGGGGTCCCTGCCCAGCCTTGGCCTGGCCAATATCAGCTGTACCCAGTGGTATTAAAACTAATAGCCAGGCCAGGGCCATGGCTCACTAGGCTAATCCTGCGCCTGTGGTGCCGGCACCCCGGGTTCTAGTCCTGGTTGGGGCATCGGATTCTGTCCTGGTTGTTCCTCTTCCAGTCCAGCCCTCTGCTGTGGCCCAGGAGTTCAGTGGAGGATGGCCCAAGTCCTTGGGCCCTGCACCCGCATGGGAGACCAGGAGGAAGCACCTGGCTCCTGGCTTCGGATCAGTGCAGCGTGCCAGCCGTAGCAGCCATTTGGGGGGTAAACCAATGGAAGGAAGATCTTTCTCTCTGTCTCTCTCTGTCTCTCTCTCTCTTTCACTGTCTAACTCTGCCTGTCAAAAAAAAAAAAAAAAATTAATAGCCAGACATTGCCTACATTCCTGGGGTGCCGTGTTTGCACAAACATTTGGTTATGTATTTCCTTCTTTGTCTTTATTTTTAAGACTAGAGAAATGATAGCTTTTAAGCTTACTACTGTACTAAGCCTTTTGGATACCTGTATCATCTATTTAAAAAAAAAAAAAAAACAAACTAAGGAGGGGCCAGTGCTGTGGCATAGCAGGTAAAGCTGCTGTTTGCAGTCAGCATCCCTTATGGGTGCCTGTTTGAGTTCTGGTTATTCCACATCTGATCCAGCTCCCTGCTAATGTGCCTGGGAAAGCAGTGGAAGATGACCCGAGTCCTTGGGTCCCTGCACCCATGTGGGAGACCTGGAAGAAGCTCTTGGCTTTGGCCTAGCCCAGCCCCAGAGGCCATCTGGGGAGTGAACCAGTGAATGGAAGATCTCTCTCTGCTCTCCTTGTCTCTCTCTAACTCTGCCTTTCAGATACACAGATAAGTCTTTAAAGAAAATTAAGGAAATGTGCAAGGTAAACAGAAACTAAAAGGAGTCAGTGGCCCTGAAATTTTCTCCCACTGCAAAATCATCATGATTTTATTCATTTATTTATTTACAAAAAATATTTATTTGAAAGGCAGAGTTAGGGATCTATCTATCTATCTATATTCCATACACCAGTTCACTCCCCAAATGGCTGCAACAGCCAGGGGTGGGCCAGGCCAAAGCCCAGAGCCTGGAACTCCATCTGGCTCTCCCCTGTGGGTGCAGGGGCCCAAACACTTGGGCCCTTTTCCGTTGCCTTCCCAAGTGTGTTAGCAAGGAGCTGCATTGTAAGTGGAACAGCTGGGACGGGTGCCTATGTCCATATGGGATGCTGGTGTCACAGGTGGTAGCTTTAGACCTGCTACACCGCAACTTAGTCCCCAACCACCATGATTTTATACACACACACACACACACACACACATCACCCATACATCACCCATACATCACCCATTCCTCCAATGTACGTCACACTGCCTGCTGCTCACACAGCACACCACACTCCATTGGGAAGCTGCAGAGGCCGAAGGCTGTCGGCCTGCACTGGGCACTGGGGTCTGACAGTTTGCACATGGCACTTACACAGTGCAGTGGACACAGCCCTGACTTCTCCTGGTGTCTTCTTCCCACTGTGTGTCTGGAAAGCTTTTGTGTCCTGAAACTTGGCATGATGAGTTTTTTCTTTGTGTAACAAAGACGGGTCCAGCCTGTACCCAGTGTGTCTGATGGTGCAGCTTGGCCATGGTATCTGTGCAGCGTCTGACCCTGTATATTTTAACAGCTGTGTGGCGTTCCAGGGCTTGCCTTTGGCCAGCCACAGCAGGCACCCTGGGCATAGGATGTGCACAGCAGGAGCCTTCAAAGAAATGTCCTGCTTGAGGCGGCCCCACTGTGGTCAGATCCCAGCAGCGTAGGGGCCTGTGAGTGCTGGCTTTGGCCTTGGGGGAGCTCGGACAAGAAGCTCTGGGCTGTGGGAAGGAGCCTGGGGCTGGGCTCTCTGTGCTAGGAAGCCGTATCTTGCATGCTGATTTCCATGATTTCCACTCTGCTCACAGGTTCAAACTTTTTGCTGTGCCTGTGTACACACACATACACACACACACACCCCTACCCACCCCTCACCGGTAGCCTTGCCTGCCCCAGCTGCTGTCAGAGGTTTCAACCTGGCTTCCAGATGGTGGAGTGGGCATGTTGAGGCATCTGCAGAGCCCGCTCTGCACACCCAGCTCTGTCATCGATCGGTACCTCACTTGTCACTGTGTGGGTCCCCGGAGCCTCTACACACGAGGAAACTTGGAGGTGCAGAGAGGGAGTGTCCTCCCCACAGACACACAGCAGATCCCCACAGGTACATAGCTGGCTGCCCTTTTGGAACTGGGAGAAGTTACCTATACCTGGCAGGGGTGAGACTTAGGGCCCTGAGCTGGGCTGCTCTTGTCTATGGGGACTGTGGTTTGTCCACCACCAGCCCAGTTGCCTTTGTCTCTTCCAGTACCCAAGGGTTCCAGGATAGATGCTTCCTAATGTGAGTCAATACATTTGGAACCAGGTGGGCCTCTCCCCTCATTGCCATGGGCTAGGGATGGAATAAAAGTCTCCCAAAGTGTCTAAGTCCTAATTTCTAGAACATGTGAATATGATGCCCTATTGCGGCAAAACGAACTTTCCAGATACTACTAATGTTAATGACATTGAGATGGGACAATTACCTAGGTTATCTGGGAGAGGCAAATGGCATCACAATGGTCCATGGGGGGTGTGTGACTAGGGAAGCATTGCTGACTTTGGAAATGGAAGGAGGGGAGGGAGCCGGAGCCAAGAAACCCAGGGGCTTCCACTCCAGAAAGGCAAGGAAACTGGTTCTTCCTGGAACCTTCGAAACCAACACCTGGATTTTAGCCCTGTGAAATCCACTCCCAAACTTTAGAACTGTAAGACTGCAGCTTGGAACTGCCACTCATCCAGGCAGATCCACCTGCTCCCTGCAGGGCCCCTGTGCAGGACACCCTTGGCCAGAGCTGCTGGGAACCCAGAGTGGGTGCTCCGGGGCAGGCCCAGTTCTAAGTGATAACAGCAGTAATGAAAATAAGCCAGCGCCTTGGCTCACTAGGCTAATCCTCCGCCTGCGGCGCCGGCACACTGGGTTCTAGTCCCGGTCGGGGCGCCGGATTCTGTCCCGGTTGCCCCTCTTCCAGGCCAGCTCTCTGCTGTGGCCAGGGAGTGCAGTGGAGGATGGTCCAAGTACTTGGGTCCTGCACCCCATGGGAGACCAGAAGTACCTGGCTCCTGCCATCGGATCAGCGCGGTGCGCCGGTCACGGCGGCCATTGGAGGGTGAACCAACGGCAAAAGGAAGACCTTTCTCTCTCTCTCTCTCACTGTCCACTTTGCCTGTCAAAAAAAAAAAAAAATACGAGTAACGTGAATTCTGCTAAGACTCGTGCTAGTGACAGCAAACACCTCATCCGCGCCCACCACTGGCATCTGTGAAACCTCACCCTTCACCCAGTCCCCAGGAGACAGGCGTTGCTTCCTTTACCCATTTTACCAGTGGGAAGCTAGGACACAGAGAGGCTGGAGAACTCGCCTGTGGCCACATAGCTAAGGAGTGGAGTGAGGGCTGGAATGTCGCATGTATTCGTTCATACCCGTAGACACTCATGGTCACACCTTAAATGCACACACTCCACACTTCCAAACAGCCTCCCATCCTCTGCCCTACCCCCCACCCCCACCCCTGCTGCCCCCATCCCTGACCAAGGGGCATAGGAAGACCTGGTGGATAAAGTGGATTTGGGAAACCTTGCCTCCGAAAGGGGTCTCTAGGGATGGGTCGTGTCAAAGCCTCAATGTGTTCATCGAGAAAATGATGGCCATTTCCCCCTCGGTTCCACATTTCCTTTCAGGAGGCTTCGCTTGTTTCCACCAGGTTTGTTCATCTATAACCCAGCAGGGGTCCAAGTGGCAGAATTCTTCAGACCTGTGAGCTCTCAGGGCAGGGGGCCTCACAGACTAGAGCAGGGTCTGGGAAGGTGGTCCCCGCCCCTACCCCTGGGGCCCAAGCTGGGCCGGCTGGGCAGCCCAGCGGACTGCAGAGATAATTGGTGTTTTCAGACAGCCAGCAGCTGGGGGTGGCCCCACCTCCTTACCTGCCTCTGGGGCAGGGCTGGGCTGGGTCCCTGGACCTGTTGGGCAGGTTTGGAGGCTGTTATTACCAGGCTCTCTGGCAGGGGATCCAGACCCAAGGGAGGAGGAGGAGGGACTGGGGGAGGGTCTCTGGGCTGCAGAAGACAGAGAAAAGAGTGTGTATGGGGGGCAAGGCGGTGGGAGAAATGAGGGGGGAGGTGCGGGGGCTTTGCTTTTCCTCACTCCTGGCCCAGGCTACAGCTGGCCATGGTGGCTCCAATTTCCAGTGTTTGGGGCATGGCGAAGACTTTTCCAAGGTCCCACAGATGGACCTGGGCAGCGGTGGATTCAGACACAGCACAGCTGATTCAAAGCCTGCGTCTAACCTGGCAGAGATCCCTCCGGCAAGGGTCCTGCAGGCAGGAAGGCCTGGGGGGTGACAGGACCAGCTGTCTGAAAAAGTGGGCTTCAGGATGGCTGGAGGGTGTCTGGTGCCAGCCATCATGGGGAGGTCATGTGTGTGTGTGTGTGTGTGTGTGTGTGTGAGAGAGAGAGAGAGAGAGAGAGAGAAAACATATGCATGTGAGTATATGTGTGGGGGCACGTTGTGTGAGTCTATGAATCTATTGTGTGTGTGTGTATGTGTGTGAGTGTATATGAGGGTAGTGTGTGGGTGTGCAGGGCCGTGATGAGGTTTGCTAAAGGCCAGGTTAGGACAGGCCTGAAGAGTCAGAATGGGGAGTTTGGGCTTCATCGGGGGGCCAATTGGGAGGCACTGGGGAATTGAATGTAGAAAGCAGCAGCGGCCTCACGGGCAGCACTCGCCTTGTGCTTGGAGTTTGGGTTCCGCAGACAGGAAGGGTTTGAGTCCTGACTTATCCTCTTCCTTCTGTATGACCCTGAGCAAGCCTCTTGACCCCATAGTGCTCCCTAACGGGCAATCCTTGCAGCTGCTTGATGAGTTGTTATAAACATTGAGAACCTGGCCCTCAGAAAGGCTTACCAGTGATTCAGGTTCTTTCAGAGAACTAACAGCAGGGGCTCCCTTGGCCGGAGGTGTGGACTGGGAACCACCAGGAGGAGTGGTTTTCTGGTTGCCAGAAGAGACATTGGGGCCAGGGAGGCTAAGGTGGCGGAGTCTCCCTGCCAGGGGTGAGAGTGTGAGCGCCTGCTATCCTGAGGAGCGGGGGGAGTGATGGGGGGGGGGAATGAGGGTACATTCCAAGGGTCACCTGCAGAGCCCAGCTCCCTCTAGGAAGCTGTGGGACCCACGTCTGCAGGGGGAGGGCTGAGAGCAGCTCAAGCCTCTGTCCACCAGGACTGGGAGGGAAGCTGCAGTTTTCCTGCCATTTCTCTGCGTGCACGAAATTGGCCTGGCCCCAGCCTCTGAGCGCCAGGAGCTTTCCTCTCTGCCTGGCCCACTGAAGAGGTGAAAATGTCTCCAGGAAAATGGCCCTGCAGGGGAATGGCCTCCTGCAGAGATCCCTGCCGGTGCCAGGGTCACCCCTGACCCACCGAGTGGTCCTCAAGGCTACCCCTCAGAGCGGCTGTGCTTAGTTTGAAGGGGATCAATTAGGTTCCAAGATCACACCCCAAAGCCACTGTGCTAGGGCCAACCTCGCCATCACACACGGTGGGCCTCACGCTGCTTTTAGGGGGCCCCGGGACTGTTTTAATTCTTCTAAAATCAGAAGAAGGAAAATGAACACCCTCCATCCTGCATTGTATTTGTCTTTATATCAACAGCCATAAATTAGAATTTTAAATATGTTTTTGGAGACAAAGGGATCCAGAAAAGCAAAGTCCACGTGCTTTCTTCTCCAGGAGAAAATCCCAAGACAAAGAACTTAGGTGCTGGATCCAGGGCTCGAGCCCTGATTCTACTCCTTAGCAGAATTGTGCCTCTGCCTAAGCCACTCCACCTCCCAGAGCCTCAGTCCCCCATCTGCACAGTGGGCTAATGGGCTAATGGATGACTAGAAGCCTTTAGCAAAGTTACCTTCTTAGCACGTAGAATGGATCCAGCTTATCAAAGTGATCAAGAAGCCACCAAAAAATAAAGGCATTGGCATTCTGTTCTCTTAATAGATATCTACTGAGCACCTGCTACGGCCTAAGCTCTTCTGGGAACCCTAATTGTTTGGCCCTTGCCTGCTCCACTGTCTCTGCAGATCCTGGCCCCCAGTTTATTCCTACCTGTATCCCCATCACTCATTGCCCATTCCTGGCCTCTTTTCCCTCCACTTCCTTCCTTGTCACTGGGTTCTTGGAACCTGCTTCTGCACCTGGCCAGGCAGCACCCCTACTGACCAGTGGAGGTCAGCTGTTGTCTCATCTCTTGTTTGATGCAGGAGATGTCCCATCAACCTCTGTGCTACCCACATCCCCAGGACCCATTTGATTCCATTTGGACACTAGACCCACGGCTTCCCACTCCTCCACAGAGCCGCATCCAAATTCAGCCCTGGAGCTGTCGACTTTAACTTCTTCCCAGCTATCTGCAGAAACCCAGGTCCCATTTGAAATGTTGACAACATCAGCTCCCTAATAAAATAAAAGCCTGTTTTCTATCTTTTCCCTGCCAAAAGCATCATGAATGATTGATTGATTGCTTTAAAGAAATTAAAACATGTCACATATTTTATAAGCAACTTAACTACTTGTACCGGAGCCTGCCTACCTGACATAAAGATTCTGGCTTTAAATGTGGAAATGAATGTTTTTCAATACCCAAATCAATATTAAGATATGAAAAGAAGAATAATGAGCCAAAGTAATTTATTTTCTCTTAAATGGCTCTGAAAAATTGTTCCTGGAGCTCTGAATTTTCTGCAATTGTATCTATGGCTTCAAAGAGGAGAAAAACACAAATGCAAGCATATAGAAGAAAAAAACCGCTGATGCGGTCAAAGACGCTGGGTCCATGAGTTGAAACTGGAGACTCCCCTCTTCCCCTTCACCTGTTTCACCCATTTCAGCCAAATCTGAAACTTCTCCCTCATTCTTGAGTACTCCCCTGCACTCGAACCCTCTGGACCTGACACTGCCGCCCCAGTGTCTGCTTCCTAATTCACCCTTCACCCAAGGAACCCATGATCTTCGTGTCCAGGATGCACTTCCCCGCCCTCCCCGGACTGTTGGCGTGGCCTGGAACACCCTCTCCCCTTGGTCCTCTTACGTGTAAGTTCCCCAAGGGTGGAAATCTGGTGTCCTTCATTGAAGGATTGGATTCCAAGAACGTGTGCTAAACAGTTGGAGAATGAATGACCAGCCTAGTAAACTCCTAGTTAAGCTCCAAAACTTCAACCCAGTGTTCTCTGCTCTTTGCGCCACGCTGTTCCCCAGCGGGCACTGGCGCTGCAGTCTGTGATTCCATACTGTGTTGTGTTGACTTCTTTTGGTGTACTTTTCACACATCTGCAAGGAAGGGGCACTCTGGCCTTGGGAGCAGGGTTATGGAGTAGGCATATCTGCTCATTCATTCATTCATTCTTTAATTATTCCCTGAACAAAGATTTATTAGGCCTCTACCTGTTAGGTGCCAATCGCTGGGAATTAAATTGCAAGCAAAGGCAGATTGGAGCCTCCTTCTCCTGGAACTCGGACCAAGCCTGACTGAGAACATTTGCACGGCTCAGCTGTGACAGGGGTGATATCGCCTTCCATGGGGGCTGATGGCAGGTGAGTTAGGAGTCACACTAAGGAGCGTGGAGCACAGTAGGTGCTCAAGAAGTTTCGCCCAGACCTCAGCTCCTTTGGTGGGCTCTGAGCTCCTCTTCGGGACCAGGGAGGGCTCCCATTTCCATTCTCTTACCTTGGGCATAGAGGAGGTGACAGTGAAAGTTGGCTGGTGCCAAGGACGTCTGAGCTACCCTCTAGGCCTGTCTCTTGGTGTCTCTCACGCACACCTCTTGCCTGCCCCACGTGGTCAGATGTGGCCTCACCAGACCACAGGCATCTTCCAAAGTCCAGGGCTGTCCTTCCCTGTGCAGTAGGCCAGTGTTTAGGGGCAAGCCAGAATGCCAGCAAAACCCAGGAGTCTCAGGTCTGAGAGGGTGCAGGGTTGTCCTGGGGCAAGATGTGCCCAATCTGTGACCCGAAGTGGCTGAGGTCCCAGAGGTGGCACACTCACCCGATTTCTCAGAATCCCTGGGGCTAGTGACGCAGGGCAGATGAAAGGACCACCCCCCCGTGCCTTTGTCTGGCCACTCACGCCCCGATGCCCGTGACATGTGACCAGACAGCCACAGGCCCTCTTTTGAGCAAACAGCACTGCATGGGAGCAGTATTTGGCCTCAGGCCTAGACATAGACAGCTGGGCCCTTTGGACTCTTGTCCCCTTTCTACAGTGGGGTGGGGGGAAGATGGAGCATCTGGACGTCTGGCTCTACCCTTAGCTCCAACCTCAAGGTGAGATCTGGTGTACATCTCTTGTTGGCCCTGGGCCTCAGTTTCCCTGTCTGTATCAGGGTCTGACCATTTGGCTGGAGAAGCAAGGCTTAGAGCCTTTTTCGCTTCTTTATTTTTCTGTGAAATTCTTGGATTTGGAGCAGGACAGGCTTAGATTCTGCACACATTTCCTTTCTTTCTTTTTAAAAGATTTTATTTATTTGAGAGATAGAGTTACAGAGAGGGAGAGACAGAAAGGTCTTCCATCCACGGGGTTCACTCCCCAGATGGCCACAATGGCTGGAGCTGAGTCGATCCAAAGCCAGGAACCAGGAGCTTTTACGTGATCTCCCACGCAGGTGCAGGGGCTCAAGCACCTGGGCCATCTTCCACTGCTTTCCCAGCAGTGAGCTGGATCGGAAGAGGAGCAGCCAGGACACAAACCAGCACCCACATGGGATTCCGGTGCGAGTCAGAAGCTTAGCCCGCTATGCCACAGTGTCGGCCTGTATACATTTCTGTGCACTTGCCTCCAAACCCATTTGTTTTCTGAGATGCCACTTCCCTAACATGCCACCCTCCTTGGGGACCTTCCGGGTTACGTGGAGAAGTCTGGTGAGAACTCTGGGAAGCAAAACAGAGCAGTGAGTCTCAGGCCAGGGTATGGGGCACCAAGGGTTCTGGAGGTGCAATTGGAGGCACAGGGTGGAGTCTGCAGTGTGATAACCCATGATTTTAGTTGAAATAATGAAATAGTTTCAGGTTTGGAAAATTACTTTAAAAAGGTAAACTTCAGAAGGTTACGTGGAGCCTGGCTTTGTGGATTGGGATATTGCAGATGTCGTGCAAAGCACAGTGGCTTAAACCAAGGCTGGACCATTGCACTTGCTGCTTGTTTAGGGCAAACGTGATGGAAAGTCACCATTTGCCATGGTTCAGCCTAATGCTTTGGGGTTACCAGAAAAGTGCTCGGGCAACTGAGAAGGACTAATGCTTTGTGAGGAGCGAAGGGAAGGCTCATGTGGCAGTGACCAGAGAAGGAGGAAGAGACCAAAGGAATGGTGAGGGGAGGGGAGAGTCGGGGTGAGGAAGGAGAGGAGATGTGAGCAGGGGAGTGGTCAGCGGTCCAGCTGTTGGGCTGGGATCCTGCTGCCACTCAGCCCTGCAGCCCTGCCTAGCCTGGCCTCTCCCACTTGGCCCCAGGACCTTTGCTCCTGCTGGCCATGCTGGCCACTGGTTGTGCTCCTGAATGTGCCACGTGCTCTCACAGCTGGGGCTTCCCCACACATTTGTCACCTGGGCCCCCAGTCCTCAGTTCCTGCTTCTTCCATGTCCACTGCCTCTGCTGGTCATCCTTTTGGGGGTCACCTCTGTAGGTCTGTCTCGCTCCCTTTACCAGACATGGTGGGGTGACCCTAAGGCTGGGCCTCTCTGTTTTTAACTGAAAATGACTTTCCTGATGTCTGTCTGTCTCCCCTCCTGGACCGAGAGCCCCTGAGGGCAAGGCCCTGTGTCTGCTTTGTTTATCGTTGGCCCCACCCCCTGCACAGAGCCAGGCACTGTGGAGCAATGCATCAGTCTCTGAGGAATAAAGCACTGGGCTGCCAGGATCTGCAGGATGCTCAAGTCCTGGCTTCTAGCAAGTCTGGCCTCTTAGAAACCTGGGCCACCCGTGACATTTCAGTGGTCCCCAGGGCGCAGCGTGCACTTCTACCACCACGTTCAGGGAATGGAGAAACGAGGAGCTGTGACCTGGTGATCTCCCCATCCCACAGTTGGCAGCATCCCTTTCAGTGTGGGCTAGGAAAGGACACAGCACGGAGCGCTCTTCGCTGCCCTGCGATGTCTGTGCCCTCAGCTGCATGACTCCAGTGCTTGGAGCTGGAAGCTACTTCCAACATGCTTCTTAACTCCCAGGTTCAGTGCCTGGGCTGGGCTGAGCTGGGCTGGGCTGGGCTGCATATGGCTTCTGGTGTTGTGCGGTCTCAAAGGGTCATGGGGCTCAGGATTTGAAGTGCAATTGTTCCATTAAATACAATAGAAGCCACACGGCATGCTGCACTACAGCCTAGGAAGTCATGTGGCGTCACTTCTGTATTCTCTTGGTCAAGGCTGTCACAAGTCCATCTGGTTAAAGGGGAAGGAACATTGATCCCATATCTCAAGGGACTATCAACTGCTAGGTTTTAAAACTGTCATAGGTGGTTTATGACATGCAGCTCTCTGAGGTCAGGCAGGGCAGCGAGCAGACGGTGAACTGGATAAGCAAGTATGGCTCTCATTCATCTTTTGGCACTGGGAAAACACTTTAAAATCTTCCAGGCAGAGGAGGAGAGAGGCTTGGAGCTTCAGAGGCCTGGGTTCAAATCCTGCCTTTATTGCTTAGTGTCCATGGCATCCTGGGCAAGTCCCACAGCTTCTTTAGTTTCCTTCTCTGAACGATGGAGAAGACAGCGCAGCAGCCTGATGCCGTGGTGAGGACCCGGTGAGCTCAGAGAGGAGGTTCCGCTGCAGGGTGGGTGCTCAGCGATGACTGCCTCCTGTGCCCGTTACTGCACTGATACGTGGAGTGAGAGTAAGCGCAGAGGCCTTGCACACGCGCGGTGGTCCTGGCTTTAGGCATTCACGGATGAGGATTTCAACACGTGTTCTTGGGAGAGTTGCTCAGTGAGGGTCTGGAGATGGGGAACATGACAGAGCTACCGGCCCTTGCAGCATCCACATCGGGCGCCATGGGAGGCGGGGCCAGGGGCTGGGTGCAGAGCGTTGCTGTGGAGTGTGACAGCAGATGCACGCACTCTTGACGGAGGTGTCGGGGGTGTTCCTTGGGGTCTCCTTTGGCCTGATCTTACTCAATGTGCTTATCACTGTTTCAGCTGCTGTCTTTGTTCAGAAGGACAGAGAGGGGAAAAACTCAGTTGAGCTGGCTCCCAATACTACCTCATGCATATCTAGTACTGTGCTAAATGCTTTTCATGTACTGTTCCATTTAGTCCCCTTATAGCTTTATGAGGTAGGTGCCTGCATTGTCTCCACTTTGTAGGCAGGCACAGAGACCCAGAGAAGCCAAGAGGTTTGCCCAGAGCCGCCCAGTATGCCAGAGCTGCCAAAATGCTAATGCAACGCCAGGCTGTGCACAGAAGCAGAGTGTTCCAAGCAGGGGAGGGAGACACACTGTTCTGTGCTGGTTAGGTCACCACCAGGGGGAGGTTCTCGCTTCAATCAGAGACGTTGGCATCCATCCAGGGGAGGGCAAGAGACAGAGGACCTCAAAGCCATGTTTTATGGTGGGGGGAGGGGAGGAACGCTCTTCTGACATGGGAGAGGGGAGGCTGCCGGGACAGGGCTACTCCGTCGTCTCTCCGGAGGGCTGCCACGGGGAAAGAGCTTCATGCTCGCCCTGCGGCACTACTGGCCGCACAGTGTCTGGAAGTCCATGGGGTCCCCCTGTGATGTAGTGTCTGTCCTCTCACTGAAGGTGTGGAAGCCACGGTGATTTTGCAGAGCGATCGAAGGCAGGCCTGTCTAAAGCATCTAGCTCGATCCATGCCCCCAAGGTCTGGGCTTAGGACTTTTCTGCTTCTCTCAAAATCACTTTAGGATCCAGGCAGCTCCTTGTATGCTAAAGAGGTGAGAATTATTTTCATGGTGACCAAGCATTTACATACCTTGCTTCACTTGAACTTCATAGTAATGCTACTACTCGTGCTTCCCTTACAGGGTTAGGGTGGTTGAGACAACTAAAGCATAGAGAGAGGAGGAGCAACCCACCCAAGACTGCACAGTAACCGGGATTCAAATCCAGGCCTCTGGCTCTGCTTATGGTTGTCCGGGGCATCTTGCATGGGGTGCACTCCAAGTTTCTTCTTGCTCTGCCTCTTGGATTGTTGGATCTGCCAGCTGAAAGAGTGAGGGCATTTGACCACCAGCAGGATATAGTTTTGATTTGCCAGTGTGCCCATGTGCCAAGTACTGTCCCAGGCCCTGGAAATGCCAGCTACCACCAGCAGCAGGAAGCCTGTGGGCTTGTGGAATGCCAACAGGGAAGAGGGGCTGGTTTGCAGAGTAGTGGATGGTGCTGCCCTGATGTGTCCCCCGGACCTCAAGTGGCAGTGCTCACCACCTGACTCCCAGCTGCCTGGGGACTCTCTGCCTCTGCCTGGGATAGGCTTGGACATGGAATAGCCTTGAACCCATGACCGCTGGGTGGACTCATAGCCCGGCTTCTTCCTTGGGCTGAAATGACTCACAGGTGTGGGTTCTTTTTTTTTTTTTTTTTTTTTTTTATAAAGATTTATTTATTTGAAAGGCAGAATTGACAGAGAGAGGTCTTCCATCCTCTGGTTCACACCCCAGATGGCTACAACAGCCAGAGCTAGCCGATCCGAAGCCAGGAGCCAGGAGCTTCATCCGGCTCTCCCGTGTGGATGTAGGGGCCCAAGCACCTGGGTCATCATCCACTGCTTTCCCAGGCCATAGAGAGCTGTATTGGAAGTGGAGCAGCCAGGACTTGAACCCGGGTCCATATGGGATGCTGGCCCTGCAGGCGGCAGTTTACCCACTGTCGCTCCCCGTCTTCGTGGAGGAATGACACAGGACCCTGCGCTATTCTTTTGTCTGCTCGGCCTTCCCCGGGTTTGCTGCTGGTTCTTCCCGGGTTGGCTGCCGTCCCTTCCACCTCCGTGGAAGGGCGGTTCCCCCTGGCCACTTTCCCCACTTCCGCGGGGGAGCGGCACACCACCGGCCGGCTCTCTCGGGGGCTGCACAGGTGTTCCTTCAGATAGATGTTCCCCTTAGATGTTCCTGGTGCATGCCGTCTCTCTCCTCCTTTATAGTCCTCCTCCGCCAATCCCAACTCGGCTGTCCACACGCCGAGTACGCTGCTCTCCTCCAATCAGGAGCAGGATCAGCTCCTGGAGGTCATCACTCAAGTTGGCAAGAGGCAGCTGCGTAGAAGCTGTTTTCTCCTCTCCCAGCGCCATATTGTGGGAGAGCAGATGCATAGAATAAGTCTTAATTCCAGTAACTTAGTCTAGTCCGAGTTGCTCCCCACACCCACTATGCCCCAGGGCCAGCCCTGGGTGTGGGTTCTACACTGGCTCAACCCCAGATCTCCAGGCCGAGTGAACTGCAGCTGTGGGCGGGGAAGCCTGCCTGATCCATGCTAATAGGTCTCCTTCTTTCCCCTGCTGGTGGATGCTGGGACCCCCTTCTAAAAAACTGCCTGCACTTGAATCTTCATTGTAAAAGATTATGGGGAGACCCAAATGACTGAGACACAAGGACAACCTGGGGCCTCTGTGAGCCCAGCAAAGGGGATACCTCACTGAGCTGGGACAGGGGCCCAGGAAAGAGCCCTGAAGGAAGAGAAATCCAAACTGACACCTCAGGGTAGGAGCGGGGTAGCTGGTAGGCTAAAGGAGAGGAGCTGAGAGAGGAGGGACACGTGTTGCAGCCAGGCACTAGCAGTTGAGGAGGCCCTGAGGCTAGCGAGCAAGTAGCACCCGCGTGAACTGTGGGGATGCCCTTGAGGCTGGATGGTGGGGTGGGGTGGGCTGGAGAATTTTGGGAGGCTTGGCTGACCCCGGATCCCAGGGAGCAATGTTGGAAGGGGAGTGTGAGCCCTGGGAGCCCTTTTGGAGGAGCTGAGAGAGATGGGAGGAAGAGTGAAGGGTGCAGGCCCCATGGGGTTGCCTGGGTCCCTTTCAGGAGACGTCCTCTTGCCGCCAGGCCCCTCTCTCTGGAGCCCGTGAAGTTGGGCACGGGGGTAATTACAGGCCGGACGAGGCCCTGGGGCGGAGAGGCTGGCACTGTGTGGTGGGTGGAGTGGCGGCGGCGACAAGGAGCAAGGGGGTGTGCAGACACCAAGGCCTCCATAAAGTCGCCCTGAGCAGGCCCCTTCAAGGCGTTCTGGGCTGGGGCATGACATCACCAGCAGCCAATCAGGGGCTCCCCCAGCCCTTGTTTCTTCTCTGGGGCCTGTTTGTGTGTCATCGAGGCATGTTCTCAGTACAGTGGATGCTTTCCTTTGGAACGTGTATACCTGGTGGGTTTTGCAGCCATGGGCTGTGCCAGGTCCTCTTCCAAACAAAGCCAAATGAAGCAAGCCCAGCCCCAAGTCCTGCACTTCCTTCCCGGGCAGAGTGACCTCCCAGGCAGGCTGAGTGCCTAGCTGGAGTGCCAGACAGGCCACAGCTTCATATTACTTGTTTGAGGACAACAACTCCCCTGGGTTGAGAAACAACAATAACAATAGCAAAACCGAGACTGTGGGTTTGGAGAGATGTGATTTAATGCCTAGTTCCACTCCTTACCACCTGTGTTATTCTTGGATAAGTTTCCATCTCATCAAAGCCTCAGTTTTCCCATCCAGAAAATGGGGATGCTACTATCTACCTTGCAGGGTTGTTGGCCAGACCCAACTTAATGCCTGGGTCTTCCGTGATCAACAACCATTAGGCAATATTTTGACAAACCCACTCATCCTTGCAGCACTGGATTTAAAGGCTTAAAAAAAAAAAAAAACTTCCCAGGTCTGTCTACTTCCCACACTACATTTATGGGGCCGATGATCTTAAGGAAGACGGAAATGTGGCCCAGACAGGCTGAGGGTTTGTGAAAGCTGCGCTGTCTAATTAAGTGCTGTTTGTAGTTCTTTTGTGAAGCATGATCATTTGTTAGCACCAGTTAAAAGAAACTATAAAACCTATCTATAACCCAACCGAAAGTTTAGAAAAGGAGAGAAAAGACCTTCCCCATCACGCTGCCAGCCCGGCGTTGCGAGGGCAGTGACTTTTATGTTAATGCACAGTTCGTGCAAACCGATCTGGACAATAAAGTTGAAAGGTGGGAGCAGTCTCGGCTGCCTCTGCCTGCTGGCCCAGCCTCGCCGAGGATCATATTAAGGGCGACTTGTTATTTCATCAAATTGGAGCCAGGCGCTGTTGAATTTTACTTTCAGTTTTCTCTTGCTTTAAAGAGTGCGCCCAGGAGCACTTCTGTTTTTCTATGAAATGTTTCTCTGTCTTTGTCTCACTTGCTTTGCATTCGTTCCCAGAAGCAGCATCAGTGGGTCTCAGGGCAGGAACATTTTTGTGGTTTGTGATACATATTTTCCAATTTACTTTCCATAACGGCTGCTCTAATTTTCTTTGCCTCCAGCAAAGCTTGCCCATTTAGCAATTTCTGGGCAACTTTACCCGCATTAGGTATTATTGTTCATTATTTTGTTTGCCACTAGATAAACTGTTACTTTTTATTTTAACTCATTTTGATTACTTGTGGGCTCACCACATGTAGTATATGTGTTGATAGGTTGATTCACTTTTTGAAAACATCCCCTGGTATTTTGGTGGGTATTGAACAAGGTGAGTCCTGCTCCAAGGTACAGGAACGTCATCTCTCTGTGCTTGTGAACGGCAAGTGTCTCCTGTCCTAGGCCAGATGGTAATGAGTGCAATAAACTGGGACTGCCATGAGGCTGAAATAGAGGATTGTAGCAGACAATAGGTGCTCAGACTGGATCCTGATGAATGAGGTCTCGGCTGTGGCTTCCTCAGGTGCATGTCAGCCCAGGGATCCCCCTGGGACTTGCACGAGGTCCTGGTGACAGTGGGGTGGGTGACTGGAGAGGTATGGTTTGGGGTGTGTGGGCGGGGTCTGGATTCTACAGTGGGCCCAACAGGACTGATTTGGAAAGGGGCAGAGCCAGGAGCTAGCAGGGGGGCATGGGAGACACTGAGAGTGTTAGGGGTGGGAGCACGTGGTGATTATCCATCTCAGACCCAGGTCCAGAACCCAGCCCTGAATGAGCACCCCCGGAGGGTCTGACAAGGCTTCTAGGCTTGGCTCCCCAGCTGAGACCTGTGGGAGATGTCATTGCGGGTTGAGGGGCAGCCAGGAAACCAGGCGACAGGCCCCATGCCCTTTGTTCCTGGCCTTGGCTGGCTGTCCCGGCTTAGGCATGCACAGCCCTGTCTCCTTGCTTATTCTCACACAGCTTCCCGTCTTGGATGCCTTTCCTCCTCCGGTTCTAAGGCTGACCTTGAGTCCAGCTGCCTCCGCGCTTCTCAAATTTCCATCTTCAGAGCCACGAGAACACTTGTCTGCACACGTGATGGGTGACAACCAGAACCTGCCTGTGTCCACCCCTGTCATGTCCCTGAAGGCCAGCTGACTCTCTAACTAGGCCACAGGCCACACGTACAGACTTTTGTTTCTTTATTTTAGTTTTTCTTTATTTTTAAAAGATTTATTTATCTGAAAGGCAGAATTACAGAGACAGAGGGAGAGACAGAGACAGACAGAGAGATCTTCTATCCATTGATTCACTCCCCAAATGGCTGCAATGGCTAGGGCTGACCCAGGCCAAAGCCAGGAGACAGAAGCTTCATCCAGGTCTCCTACATGGGTGGCAGGGGCCCAAGTATTTGGGTCATTTTTTTTTCTTTGCTGCTTTCCCAGGCACATTAGCAGGGAGCTGGATCAGAATTGGAGCAGCCAGGACCTGAACCAGTACTCACATGGGATGCCGGCATTGCAGGCAGCAGCTTAACCTTGTAAGCCACAAGGCTGGCCCCTCGCTTAGACTTTAAAGGGAAGCCTCCCTGCCCATGTATCCTCGCAGCACCAGTGCCAGCTCCTCTTCTACCAAGAGGCCTTCCCTGATCTCTGGTCAGCATGCAGGCTCTGTTCTCATCTGTGAAAGCTTTTATTGCCCATCTAATCACCCCAGGCCTGTAATTGGTCTGTTTAGAGGTTGGTCCTCCTTCCCAAAAGCTGGGCTCTGCAGCCACTTTGGTGTCTCCCTCACTTCTCCCTCCCTCAATTCCTGGCACCGGCCTTGGCACTTGGCAGACTTTCAAGGCACATTTGCTGAGTAAGCGGGTGATAGAATCAACTCTCTAACATTTGCAAAATGGTCCCCCACACCACTACTTATTTGCTACAACCTCCTGGTAAAAGTGGATAGGCTGCGTATGGGCACATCTGTTTTCCAGAAGGCAATAATGATACTCAGAGTCTCAATGTGCCAGGCCCTTTGGCCCACGTGATCTCCCCTGGGACAGAGGTTGGTACCATCATGAGCCTTATTCCACTGGGGCGGGAGCAGGGAAGATGAGGCTGCTGCGGACAGGTAAACTGCCAAGGTTGTGCTGCTGGGAGGAGACAGGACTGGAATCTGGCCCCAGCTGGGTGTGTTGTCCAAGTTCCCACTCTCCCGTGTTACCTCTTCTTGTAGCATCGTGTATTCAGCCTCTGTCTCTGGACCTCAAGGTCTAAAGAGAAGGAGCAGCATCTTGTTGGTCCCTGAATGTCCATTGCCAAGCCCAGGGCTGGCACAGGTGTGTATCAGTAAATGCTGGTGAAATGGATGGATGAATGGCTGAGCTGATGGCTGGCTGGTGTCAGCCCCAGCTCTGTCGCAATGAGGGGAGTTTCTGCTCTTGTGCAGTGCAGTCAGGATGTGGGGGTTGGGTTTAACTTGGGGCCGATCTTGTGCCCAAGTTGTTCTGGTCATAAAACACAAGGTGTGTCCTCATGGGGACACAGTGAGCGACATGCCTGCCCGCTGGTGCATCAGATATGTCTTGCCAAACTTGGGGCAAAATGAAATGTCCCGGGAGAGCAAACAGCCACCTCCCTCCTGCGCCAGGCAATAGGATCTCTTTGCTCCATCTACACATGCATTCCTCTCCTCTGCCTGCTGATGGCCTTGGGAGATAGTGTGTGCTGTGTGGGTCACAGGGTGTGGGGAGCAGCAACGTGAATGCCAAGGGGGCTGCGAGGGTCCCTGCGTGTGGGTGGAGTGGGCTCACTATCTACCTGGAGGTGATCAGGATCTATCCCGGGGCTGCAGTGTCAGCTGGGGCCTGCCAGGGTCAGTGTTGGCTTCTTTACTCCATTCTGGGCAGGGCCTGCGTGGCTGGCCAGCAGACTCTGGCTGCTGGAGACAGAGCTGCACTTAGTCCTGGTGCCGACGCCTGGCATGTGGGGCGCAGCTGCCTGGATGGAGCGTAACAGTTTGCATTCAGGGTCCAAATGCAGAATGCAGGGCACAGTCTTCCTTTATGTCTCGTCTCTCTCCATCCGAGCACTCAGCTTTCCCACAGTGACCTTCTTTGGCTTCAGAGATGACAGGGACAGTGGGAAAGGGTCGCATTTACTCAGCATTTGCTCTCTGTTAAGCACTTCGCCTGCAGCATTTCATTGAAGTTGCTGATATCTCAAAGAGGTTAACTGCGTGGATCTTAGAGTCAGGAGGACTTGCTTTATGTCCTGACCACTCTGCTTTAACAACTGTGACCCTGGGAAAGTCACTTCACCTGTCTGAGGGTCTCTCTTGTACAAACCTCATGTCTCACAGGTCCACAGAGAGCCAGCATGTATGTGTTGTCTTGTTTTGGATTTCTATTGAGAGTAGAGGGCCTAGGGGGTAGCGGGGAGGAGGAGGAGAGAGAGAGATCTTTTCCCATCTGCTGGTTCACTCCCCATGCTTGTGCCTGCTGGGGCTGGGCTGAGACTGAAGCTGAGAGCCAGAAACTGGGTCTCCGCACAGGCGGCATGGACCCGACTGCTGCAGCCACGGCTGCCACCTCCAGGATCCATGTGAAAGGAAGCCGGAGTCGGGGCAGAGCCGAGCCTTCACCCAGGCACTCCGCTCGCTGCAGGATGCCCACGGGCCTGCCTCTGCGTGGATGCATGCCTCTGCCCATTGTTGGTGTTTTCTTGGGGAGGGGTCAGTGTTGGCTTCCGCCAGGCTGCTGACCCCACGTGCCCTGAGGCCTCTGAGACTCAGCTGTGGCCCCAGGCTCCTTCTGACCCGCGCGCTGCCTCTGCTCCTTGTGCTTTGGGCTTCGGCGTCTCCAGGCTCACTCAGCTTCTTGGGCCTGGGCTTCTCTCCTTGGTGCTACCTGGGCTCTGTCCATAGCAGCTTTTCCATGGCCACTGTCTGGGGCAGCACTTCAGTGGCCATTTATTTCCTTTTTGGGACCTTTGCCAAGCCAGGCCTGAGGATTCTCTCTTCTTGCACATTCTCTTCCGTGTGTACGTGCGCACGTGTGTGTGTGTGTGTGTGTGTGGTACATGTGTGTGTGTGGCATATATGTGTGTGCAGTGTGATGTGTGTGGTGCAGTGTGTGGGGGAGAGAGAGCGCACCAGCTCCGTGTGGGTGAGGACCCGTGACTCTCCCTGGATGGGCTCATGGTTGAGATTCGGGTTGGCGCTGGCAGGTGTTGCATGGGAAGCCACGGAGGCAGCCCGAGTGGACCATGTATGTGCAGGCGAGCTCATGGCCTGCCTCTGTGGCTGGCATCCAACATCCGGGTGTGTGGTGTATGAGTGTGGTGGAGCGTGAGCCCTGGGTTGTGAAGGCTTGCATCTGTGTGCGTGTGTGTGTGTGTGTGTGTGTGTGGCAGGCAGGGCTCCAGGAGGGGTGGCGTGTGTGCTGCCTGCATCGAGACTCATGGTGCGTGATGGGGTGAGTATACCGAGTGAGGGCTGACATCTGTGCATTGTGTGCAAGTGTGTGAGAGTCTGGGCAGGCATGAGGAGGAGCCCATGCATCTGCGGTAGTGCCTGAGCAGATGCCACTGTGTGTGCCCACGAGACACAGGAGCTTCTCTCTGTGGCATTCAGCCCATACGGGTGTTGGTCTGTTGGCCTGTTTCGGGTACTCGCGCACGGCCACGGCCAAGGGGATCAGCCCGCCCCCATTCTGCGCTTCTGCAGGCTCATCCTTGGGCTCTGTTTGGGACTGCAGGGCAGAGGCAAGGCCAGACCTGCCTGCTTGCTCTGCGTCCCCCAGGCCTGTATCAGAGGCAGTTCCAGAATTCTCTAAGCAAGAGCCAGGCCCAGGCCAGAGGAGGAGGGCAGGGATGGGGACAGCCAGCCTGGCTTCCTGGAGCTCTGGGCGCCCAGGGCCTGCCTGCCCACACTTGGGCCTGAAGTATGCTCCCGTGCTCTCCCCAGCCTGTCTCCAGTGCTCAGGGCTCCGGGACGGGGACCACCCTGCCAGTGACTCTCGCCTCCTTCCACTGCTGTGTTCAGAAGGCCACAGCTGGCACTCCCCTGTATCCCTGGTGTTTTGAGGAATTTTCTTGTCGGGAGAAATGTCTGTGGGGTGAATTAGGACACAGGAGGTTGCTCTGGTTGCCTGGGAAAGGCGAGGCTTTCGGAAGCAGGCGTGTTCTGTAACACGTGGAGCGGGGCATGGGTTCACACGGGGTGGAGTGTGTGTATGTGTGTGTGTGCACACTTGAGTGTGACAGTGGAGGGAAAGAGCCAGGCAGTCCCCTCTCACCAGGGCTGCCACAGAGCTGCGTTTCCTCTGGCAGCATTGCAATCTCTAGGTTCCTCCCTTGTGGCTTGCAGGGACTTGGGGTCTACAGTCAGGCCGGGCTTCCTGCTTTCCTGGGAGGGGCGCTGGCCCTCCTGGGGGATTTGTACCAGCGGCTAAGCAGATAATTGCTTGTCAGATTGATTGACGGCTTTTCAAAACGTCTTTTCCTTGAAACATTCTCCCATCCCCCAATGAGCAGATATTTGAGTTGGAACTGTTTCCCCTCAGCTTTCTCCCCCTCTCCTTTCTCAAAGTAGTAATTACTGCCCAAGGAACCCTCCATGCGTTTCCTGTCATTTGGAGGCTGAAACCAGCGGCTGCTTCCTCAGCTGGGTGAAGGACAAGCAGGCCAATTAGGGAAGTGCCCCACCCCCGGCCTGGCCCCAGCCCAGGGGCTCCTGGTGGCCAGGGTGGGGCTGGAGGACCTGCCTCCTACTGTGGGATGGAGGCTGGGGAGGAACAGGCCCACTGACCAACAGAGTGAGTCCCTGGCCCTCTTCCAAGTTCCTGGGCTTCCCTCTTCCTTTGTCCCTTGTTCCCGTGTGTGTGTGTGTCTCTGTGTACATGTGTATGTACATGTCTGTGTCTTCATGTGTACCTGTGAGCTTTGCACAGGCTCTCTGGCCCCAGAAACATCCCCATAACCTGGGTCAGATACACTGGTTTTTCCCAAGAGAGCTCAAATCAGCTTCGACCTCTTCAGATTTGCAAAACCTGCAAGGTGTTTGGCATTTTAAGCAGGCCAAGGGCAGGGAGGATGAATACACAGGTGGTAATGCCAGGACAGTGGGATTCTAGTCACCAAGTTTTGGTGGTGGGCTTGTGAGAGCTCATGGCGTAGCACCTTCAACTTCTCCATATTTCCAGAATATTCATAATAAAATGGAGATAGAATTTGCAATGCTACCCTATGCCCCCACAACTCACCTCGCCCACATATCAGATTCATCGTCACCAATAGACTCTGAGTATGGTTTTCTTTTTAAAGATTTATTTATTTGAAAGAGTTACACAGAGAGAGAAGGAGAGGTGCAGAGAGAGAGAGAGAGAGAGGTTCTCCATCTGCTGATTTACTCCCCAATTGGCCACAACAGCAGGAGCTGCACTTATCAGAAGCCAGGCGCCAGGTGCTTCTTCTGGGTCTCCCACATGGATGCAGGGGCCCAAGGACTTCAGCCGTCTTCTACTGCTATCCCAGGCCATAGCAGAGAGCTGGATTGGAAGTAGAGCAGCCAGGACTTGAACCGGCACCCATATGGAATGCTGGCATAGCAGGCAGTGGCTTTACCCACTACACCACAGTGCCGGCCCCATCCTATTTGGTTTTCAGGCTGCTCCTCTTGCTCCTCATCTCCTCTTCTTCCTCCCTCTAAGATTCTCAGTCACGGAAGCCAAAACCCAGCAAGGCACAAAGATGTCAAGAGCTGAGGCTCATGAGTCAGACAGTTTGAGTCTATTCCAGCCCTGCCTCTCTGTGGCCTTGGGTGAGTGACCTAACCACTCTGGGCCTCAGTTTCTCATCTGTGAAATGAGGCTAATAACAATAGAACCTCGGGAAGACTGCCATGGGGGCTGATTGAGAGGATGCACATAAACTGCTTCGCACAAAGCCTCATACCATAACCCGTGCTTAACAAATGTTTGGTAAACATGTAATAAAACAGACCTCCTAGGGAGATGTGTACTGCCCCAAGAGACAGGAGGGCGTGTGCCAGAGAGATGAATGCGGCGGGGAGTTGTGTGTTTGCAGGCTCAGCATGACTGGACTACAGTGTGAGTGGGTCAAGTGTGAAAGCAGGGTAGTGGGAAGGAGGCTGTGGTCTCTGGGATCAGATGGCCTCGCTGGCATCCTGGCCCTGCCACTTACTAATTATATGACTTTGGATAAATGGCTCACATCTTCACGCCTTATCTGTGAAAGTAGGGGTTCTAACAGTCCCTTCCTGAGGCGGCTAAATTAGCCGAGTTAATGATTGCAGAGAACTTAGGAGTGTGCCCAGCTGCCTGGCCCACGGGAAAGTGCAGTAACAGCACTGTCATTGTTCTCAGATGTGCGGACACGGACCACACGGGATTCACATTGGCTCACACGTATGTGAGTATCCACATGCCAGCATCTGCTGCAGCCTCAGTGGTCCCCTCTGCAATACACTTGTGTCCATGTGTACCTGTGTGGTGGACACAGGGACTGGGGGTCTGAGCCCTGGGAGCACATCATCTATCCAGGGCAAAGGAGCCCCTCAGGGTGAAGCCTTTCAGAAGTGCACCCCTGGAGTCCCCAGCAGCCAGTGGGAGGAGTCATTTATAGCCAATCTTGGGTAACTGCCCTTCCCAAATGTCTCTAGGGGATCCTCACTCACTCATTCAGTGAGCAAACATCTGTACCGCTCAGCTTTGGCCCTTTGCATTTGCCTTGGTTGTGTATAGCTTGCTCTTCCATACCTGTTTCTCTTTGGCCTTCTGGACCAGGTCTGACATCACTTCCTCTTTGGAGCCTTCTAGACTACAGAAGCCCATGCAGATGGGTTCCCTTGGCACCCAGGTGTTTATGCCCACTGCGGAGCCAGTGACTCCTCAACCTAGCACCAGCGCCAGCCTCAGCAGTGTGTTTTGAATGAATGAATTGTTTAATGTGAGAACACGCACAGGGGGTCCAGATTCTGCAAACAGCCTAATGGGGGAGAGGCTGGAAGCTGGGGTTCATCACTCTCTAATTCCTGCCCTTGTCACTTCCATCAGTGCCTTTGACTCCCCACCAGGAAGGCAGTAGGGTCTGCAGTCAGATGGCTCAGCAAGGGTTAAAGCAGCAGTGGGCATTGGCTGCTGCTGGTGGGGGTGGAGTGGTGGGCTCGCCAAGGCTGCTGGAAGAGTGGAAGTATTAGAGGCAGAGGAAAGGCGGGCAGGGAAGTCATCAGTGTCCTTTAGATAAGAGGACCTTCAGCCTTGGGCCCAGCCCAAGGCCCTTCTCTGGATGTCCCGGTGTGCCAGGCGTTGACCCCAGGGGAGGCCAAGGAAGCTGCCTTGACGGCAGGGTGGCTGGACACCAAGCTGGTTTATCTCTGCACACCACACACCCGTTACAAGTGCTGGGCACGCCAGACTTGGCTGGCTTGCAGGAAGCTGCGGGAATTTCTGTCTTGCTAGAGGTCAGAGGTGCCTGGAATTTGGCAGCCAGGGAGACTGGGACTTCCTGTGGCCCTCCCCAGGGCTGAGCCTGGCAGCAGGAACCCAGACAGAGCTGGTAGTCCAGAAACACCAAAGATGTGGTTTTCATGGCCAGGTCCTCCTGCAGGACATGTGGGTTGCGGGGTGGGGGAGGTTGGGTTGGAGGAGGCTGGATTCACAGGATAATCACATATATGTATAATGGTGCATTTGGGTGTACATGTACACATGCATGGGCAAAGTGTGAGATCGTCCTCATGTGCACACACATGTATAGTATGTGAGTACATGCCTACAGTGTATGTGTGCACACATAGGTATGAGGCAAGCATTCAGGACCTGTGTGTGTGTGGGTGAGTCCATGCATGTGGATGCTTGCTGTATACATGAGAAGCAGGGAGTTGTATGTGCACATGTGTGTGATTATACATGTGAACATGCGGTGCCTGAGGGGTGTGTGAGCCTGTGGGCTGAGCACACATGCGAAGGAAAGAGTAGGGCCACAACTGCACTGAGTGTGCATGTGTGTGTTCGGAAGGGAACGTCCTTGCAAACAACTGTATCGCTCGGCAGGATGAAGTGACTGAAAGGAGGGTGACAAGCCACAGTGCTGGGCACAGCTGGCTCGTCACACAGCCTGGGGTCTCCAGAGAGGGTTTTGTGATTCTTCTCCCTCACTCGTGTGACCACTGGGCCCCTGTATCCGCCAAGACTCCCACTCCTTCTCAGCCTGTGTTACTAATCAGAGGGGGCAACCGAAAGGAGTGACAACAGAGTCCTCGTGGGCGAGGATGGACAGAGCTAGCCCTCCGCTAGCGAGGGACCCTGGGCCACTGCAGCCCAGCGGGGTCTGGTCTCAGCGGGATTAGGTGTGGCATCGCTGTGAGTCTGGAGGCCCCTGGTGGGAAAGGTAGTCCCTACCTTGAATGAGCGCAGAGCGGTCCAGGGACAGTGGCTGCTGATGGGAGGCCCTGCAGGGAAGAGGAGTGCCAGCAGAACCTCCTGTCATAAGGTTCAGGAAAGTTCATTCATTATCTGTCGTTGTTTGACATTTGTGCGATATTTGTTCCATGACTATTTCTAACACTAGACCAGAAATTGGCAAACGATGGCCTGTGGTCCAATTGGGGCCCGCTGCCCGTTTCTGTAAATAAAGCTTTATTGGAACACAGCCATGCTCATTTGTTTATGTATTTTCTATGGCTGCTTTCATGCTACAAAGGCAGCTAAGTAGTTGGGATAGGAACTGCATGGCCCACAAGGCCTGAAACATTTACTGTGTGTCCCTTTATACACTTGCTGACCCCTGTGAGAGATGCTCATTTCATAAGGGCTGAGATGATAAGCCTGGCACATAGCAAGGGCTTAGTAGATGTTAGTAGAATAAATGAATGACTTGGTTAGTTTTGGAGGATGATATTGTTGGAATTCCTGGCAGAGGGAATGAGGCATTCTAAGACTTGGGGCCAAGAAAGTGCTGGGTGTGCTGGTGATAAAGGACAGAGCTCAGAGAACACACACACACACACACACACACCCCTCATACACACACATCCCTCATACACACACATCCCTCATACACACACATCCCACATGTACACACATCCCAGATCACATATTCACACAGAGACATAAACACACACAGACACCACATACCATACCACACACACCCCTCACACACACACACTCCTCATACACACACACCTCACATGTACACACTCACACACATCCCAGATCACACATGCACACATAGACATAGACATACACAAACACCACATACCACATTACACACAGAGAGGCATATGCTGCATACATAGACACACATACACAGACACTACAGACACACACCATATACACAGAGACATGCATACACACATACCACACACATACACACACCACATCACACACTAACACACAGACGCACACCATGCACGCACACACACGCAAGCACACACAGAGGGGGCGGTCTGTGTGTGGAGGCTAAACAGCAGAGACAGTGCTTGGCCAGGGCAGGCGTCCCTGAGGAGCTGCAATTGGGTGGTCCTGCAGGGGTGTCGCCTTTTCCAGAAGATGGAGGAACGGCATTTGGGTTAGGAGGGTCTTCTGGTGGTGAAGACATGGAAACCCAAGGAAGGATGGTCGGGTGCTGGGCACTGTGGGTTACACTAAGCCTTGGTGTACACCTGTTGGGGAGCAGAGAGGCCCTTGGGGCCAGATTTGCAGGGCCCAGAGCAATGCCATCAAGGAGTTGGGCTTTGTTCTCTGGACGCTGGGAAATTGCTGGAGTCAGCAGAGGCTCTGGGGAGGCCCAAGCAGACGAAGAATGCAGGGCCCTGTGGAGGCCGCTGCCCTTCTCTAGATGGTAGTCCTGGTGGCAAAATAGGAATCACAGCGCCTGCCTCCCAGGGCCAGGCTAAGGGCTATGGGAGGTCAGGGATGGGAGCAGAGTTGCTAATAAGCAGGGTTTCCCCATAAAATGCAGGAAAGCTGGTTAAATTTGAATTTCAGTCGAATTAATTGTGTTTCAGTATTCACATGTCCCCAGGATTGCCTAGAACATACTTATCCTAAAAATGATTGTTGTTTTTCTAAAATTCAATTCTAAACTGGGTGACTTGTATTTTTTATTTGCTAAATCTGACAAGCCAACTGCTTAGGGATGCTGGCTGAACGTGGGTCTTAGTTGATGGCTTTGGGGCCCCCCAAAACTTTCTGGGGAAGCCAAAGGCAAGATGACAAGCTATGGGGCTGGGCCCTGGGGTGGGAGACACCCAGGGTCCAGTCATCTTGGCTTATGGAGAAGGACATGGAGGCTCAGTGAGGGAAGGGATGGGCTCCAGGGCACCCAGCCAGGCGTGGGCCTGGCTCTGCTTTGTTCTCTTGCTGGTCAAGGAGGAGTGGACTCCTGGGGGAAATCCCTGAGCCAGTACAGAGGCTGGCACGAGGATCCTACCAGACATCTGAGTGCGGTTCTAGAACCTTCAGAGCCATCCTGGTCTTGGCCGTGGATGCGGCGTGTGATCTCCATTGCATCCCTCACTCCATCCGTGCCTCAATTCATCCAGCCATAAAATGGGACTAATTACACCCACCTGGCAGGTGAGTTGTAAGGATTAATTAATGTTTGTAAAGGCTTTGTGATCCTTGGATGAAAGACACTCCTTACATATAAAGGGTCATTATTTTTATTATTATTATACAAGTGCCAAGTATTATTATTACCTTAATTAGCCTTTCTAGATATCAAAAGCAATTAGACGGATCACTTGCCGAACGAACGCCACTTTGGAAACTCAAGTCACAGAAACTCATGCACTCACCTGTCAGCTTGCCTTTTTGGCCAGGGGCCGGCATATGTGAATGGGAGGGATGAGATTTGTAGAAGAAACTTGTGCCTGTCTCTCGCTGATTTCACCCTATTGCAAAATTTCCCAGGCATTCATAATTCTCTGAAATCAGAGATTTTTCAGTAGAAATGTTTATAAAAGGAGCTTTAGAGAGGGGGTAGTCTTTGCTTTGTAACCTGGGCAGTTTGGGCTAGGGAGGATATATGTCCTGTTTCCCCTGATTTACATAGACCTTGCCTTAGCCATCAATGCCAGTCCACATGAGGGGAGCACATCTCTTTACAGGGACCTCCTGTGGGTCAGGCCAGACCCTAAAGTGTGTATATTTTAAAATCGCAGTCCTCTGGAGTAGATCAGACATGAGAACAACATAGTTCAGAGATGTTAAGTGACACAACTAGGAAGCAGTACAAGAAGGCTTTGATTCTACAACCCAGATCTGATTTTGATGTTGGTCCTACTTCTCTCTTTTACTGGCCATCTGCCTGGCCCAGATGTAAGCTGGTCCATAAGTAGTCAAGAGATTTGCTGGGATTTAAGAGAATAGCACCATGGAGGACTGAGTCGTTGTGGTGCTGGGACATTCCTACAATCCCAGCCTGATAAGACTGCCAGGGCTTGGTCTTGCATGGCTTTGCCTCTTCAGGGTCTTTGGAGTCAGCTCATAACCTGGGGGTTCAGGCAGAGGAGGAGACTGTGGCCAGGATGTTCCCATTAGGGCAGGTAGGACAGGCCAGGGCAGAAATCAGCGGGGTGAGGCTTCCTCTGTACTGTCCAGTTAGCTGGGAGGGTGCAGAGCTGGTTGTAATTAACTTTACCAGCGTCCTTAGCAGAGGTGAGAAGACCTTTCCCCTACTTCCCTTTCTACTCTGTCCAGCTTCCTTAATGGACTTGAGGAGCCTCCCAAAGCTGTGAGCAGGCTGGGGAGCACTAGCATGAGCTACATTGTCAATATGTTCCAAACCAAGATTATGCCCCCAAGTCTCAGCTCTGCAAATCCGTCTTCTTACTGAACTCCCCCAAGGGCTAGGCTGGGTCCTTGTGAAGTCAGTGGCTGCATTAAGAGATAGAGCGTTGAGGGCTTGGTGGATGGAGAGAAGGTAGGAGGGGTTAGCAGTGTAGGAGAGGTTGGCATGTTACTGGAAGAGTTGCTGAATGGCTGGCTGGTAGGGATGGTGGTTGGGGAAGTAGTGATGGATTGGACACAGAGTTGGATGTACAGGTGTGTGTTGGGGGGTGCACGGCCCATGGAATAGAAAGTTGGTCTGTGAGTGTAGGGATTCAAGGGAGGGGTGTAGAGAATATACAGAGGAGCAGAGATTTTGGTGAATGGATGGTTGGTTTGGAGAAGGATAGAGGGACTGTGGGGGAGAAACTGGAGAAAGAGGAAGGGACTGACCAGTGTTTGGGGAAGTTGTCTGGTGGCTGGAGGATCAATGAATGGAGGGAGGAGTTTGGATGATAAACCAAGAATGGTGCATGGACAGAGACTATCAGATGAGGATGGGGTTGGCCGATACAGAGACTCATTCATGGATGGAGTGGCTGGCAGATGCTTAGAGCAAATGGTGGTGACTGAAGTTTTATGGAGACTGAAGAAGCTGGTAGAAGGGTGAGAAATTTGGTCTATACAGGAAGGTGAGTGAATGGAAGAGAGGTTGGGAGTTGGCAGAAAAGTTGGATGGATAAGGAGTGGGCTGGGTCACGGAACTTTAGATGATAGGTGGGTGAGTGGAGGTAGGTGGACAAATGGAGGAGATGCAGATAGGAGGAAGCATTGGCAAGTGGGGAGAGCAGCTGGCAGGGGAATGGAAAACATGGCAGATGGGCAGAGTATGCGTGGAAAGACACTAGGGTTGGTAGAAGAGTGGGAATGTGTGAGTGAAGGAAGAGCTTGCTTTGTGACCTGGGCGTTAGCCCCAGCAGGCTGCCCTTTACCTCGGTGGCCTTGGCCGCTCTTGATGTGGCCTTGTGGGCCTGTACCAGATGGTAGAAACTCTGAGTGCCCACCTCTCCCCTCCGCCTCTACCCTTCTCCAGGCTCAGGCTCTCCCTGGTCTCATAAACCCCCAGTCCAGCAGGCTTTCTGTAATTATCCCTGCAACAGCTGCCCAAGAGGCGGGGCAGGTGGGGCCGTGGAGAAAGGAGCTGACTCAGGCGGGCGTCTGTCGAATGTGGCCACTGTCCAGCTTGCCAGGGCCAGTGCCCGAGGCACCTCCCTTCTGCACTGCCATCTTGAGTCCCACTCTAGCTGCCCCTAAGGAATTTGGGACCAGGTGGAAAAGCGTTAAATAGGTCTCTCTCTCTCTCTCTCTCTCTCTCTCTCTCTCTCTCTCTCTCTCTTCTCCCCTTTCTCTCTCTCTCTCTCCCTATCTCCTATTCCTACCACTTTTATTTCTGGGTGGCTTTTTCTAAACCTCCTTTTCCCATTCATGTTGTCTTTGTTTCTGTTTATCACTGTCTCTCTCTCCCTCTTCTGTCTCTGGGTTATTTTTCTCTTGCTCTCTCTCCCCCATCTTTTCTCTGTCACTTTCTCAGTGTTGGTCTCTTCCCTTTCCTGTCTGTTCCCCCTCCGGCCTCTCTCTGCCCATCCCGTGGACAGTCCTCTGCTCCTCGCTACAGTATCCTGTCCCCTCACTCCTGTCACTGTGCTTCTCTCCATGCAAGCAGAGCAGTTTGGGGGGAACTTTTTCCAGGACTTTTAATCAGGTTTTGAATCTTCCCAATCAGGTATTTTTTCCTCCTCCTACTGATTCAGGATAAAAATAGGGTCACTAACCCACGGGGACACTCTGGCCAGAGCTGAAGGGACAAAAGGGCAGGGCAGATGGCAGCCACTGTGCAAGGAAGGCCCTGCCCCCTGGAGTGGTGGGTGAGCCTGGGGTGCAGGGACCTGGGGGCAGGGTCCTGGCCCAGGGTCAGCTGGGAACCTGGGTGACCATCTTAAGGGACTCCTGTTTCATGGCCGGTGCTGCGGCTCACTAGGCTAATCCTCTGCCTTGCGGCGCCGGCACACCGGGTTCTAGTCCCGGTTGGGGCGCCGGATTCTGTCCCAGTTGCCCCTCTTCCAGGCCAGCTCTCTGCTGTGGCCAGGGAGTGCAGTGGAGGATGGCCCAAGTGCTTGGGCCCTGCACCCCATGGGAGACCAGGAAAAGCACCTGGCTCCAGGCTCCTGCCATTGGATCAGCGTGGTGCGCCGGCTGCAGCGTGCCGGCCGCGGTGGCCATTGGAGGGTGAACCAACGGCAAAGGAAGACCTTTCTCTCTCTGTCTCTCTCTCTCACTATCCACTCTGCCTGTCCAAAAAAAAAAAAAAAAAAAAAAAAGGGACTCCGTTTGCAAAGCACCAGAGTGATGAAGAGAGCTCCAGAGTCTGAGGGGCCTGGTTTCACCTCTGGGCCCGACGCCACCCGCTGGCCGTGGGGTTTTGGATGAAGGTCTTTGCCTCTTTGAGTCTCACTTTGCTCATCTCTAATTTGGGGCCATTCTTGGGGGGTTGTTGTGAAAATGAAATTAAAATGCTTGAAGAATGCCTGCATCAGCCAAGGTGCAACCAGAGACGAAACCCACTCAGAGTGACGTAATTAAGGGCTTTGTTGCGTGGGTTTGGTGGGATGAGCTGGTAGGGCAGTCCTGGGTGCTGTTGCATCAGTGCTTGGTTAGAAAGGAAAGAGATTCAGGGGGCCGGCACCGTGGCTCTCTTGCTTAATCCTCCACCTGTGGTGCTGGCATCCCATATGGGCACCAGGTTCTAGTCCTTTTTGCTCCTCTTCCAGTCCAGCTCTCTGCTGTGGCCTGGGAGGGCAGTGGAGGATGGCCCAAGTGCTTGGGCCCCTGCACCCGTGTAGGAGACCAGGAGGAAGCTCCTGGCTCTTGGCTTCGGATCGGTGCAGTGCCGGCCGTAGCAGCCATTTGCGGGGTGAACCAATGGAAGGAAGACCTTTCTCTCTGTCTCTCTCTCAACTGTCTAACTCTATCTGTCAAATAAATTTTTTAAAAAAATGAAAGAGACTCAGATTGGAGAGCTGAGCTGGGATATACGTGGGGACACGTGGAACCCGTGTCTGTCTCTTGTCCACTCCCAGTCCCCGCCTTCTGAGATGAGCATGACCTTTGTCACAGGGCTCATACATCCCTGGTCCAGGAGCTGGGGAAGGGGGAGGAGGAAGCCTGGCAGGAAGTGGCCAAGCTGCAGCCTGGGCTCTGCCCCAGCTCAGCCAGGGTGGCATGCAGACCAGCTCCAAAGGCCTTGAGCCTCCAGGGTGCTGGATAGGGGTGAGCTTTGGAACCAGAATATGACTCCCGGCAGCCAGGCTGTCAGAACCATGCAGAGACAGGAATTCTGGGAAATGTAGTTCTAGCTCAGCCTCACTGACTCACAGCACCTCCACCACGACACCCCCCACCAGCCATATTTTGGCTTCCAATATCTTTTTTTTTTTCCATTTTATCATTTATGAAATATGTTATAAATATGTGTCTTCTCTTTTCTTTTAAAAATATCCTTAAGTATTTATTTATTTTAGTTGACAGAAACCCCATGTGTCAAGTGTAATGTGTGGTTTTAAAGTGCACTTTAGATTGGCTAAATTGAACTAATTA
This sequence comes from Oryctolagus cuniculus, assembly GCF_051225735.1. Classification (NCBI taxonomy): domain Eukaryota; kingdom Metazoa; phylum Chordata; class Mammalia; order Lagomorpha; family Leporidae; genus Oryctolagus; species Oryctolagus cuniculus. The sequence continues at coordinate 18,352,886 of NC_142877.1, forward strand.
GCATGCGTTACTTTGCTTATTTATCATTTTATTTGCTTTAATGGTAACAACGCTTAAAATCTCCTCTGTAAGCAATTTTCAAGAATATAATACTTTGGTATTAACTAAGTCACCAGATTGTACAACAGAACTCTTGAACTTTGCTTTTCTCCTAATAATTGCCTAAGCGTGAATTCTGTGCTGGAGGCCGGCCTCCTTTGCTCTCCAAGTGATTTAGAAATTTAGGGCAAACATATTTTTAAATAAATACTTTTGTGTATTTTTAAAGCTCACTAGGTAATTCTAATGCACAGCTGGACATGGGAGCAGTTCATCCACCTTGATAGTGACTGGGAGCTGACGTGGGGCTGGAGCATAGTAGGGGCTCAACAAACACCAGAGAGGTCCAAGGTCACAGAACAGGCAAGTGATGGCTCTTGCAGCTGACCACAGTCTGTGGCTCGGTTATATCCCATGGCACCTGCAGAGGTGAGGGAAGAGAGAGGAGACTTTGGTGAGCTCACACCTGTGCTGTTGAGAAGGGGTCTAAGGAGGGGCTGGGAAGAGGTCTCCAACTCTCCAAAGATTCTGTTCCCCCTTCTCCCACTACTTCCGTAGTGTGCTTTGCTCCATGATTCTGGTCTCACCACTTCCCAGAGGCCAGACACAGGATGTGGGGAGGGAAGAGGACTTGTCACATGTGACAGTGGCAGTTGACTAAAGCTAAGGATTCTGTGCTCCTCCTGCAAGCCTAGGAAGAAGCAGCTTATTCTAGAGAGTCAACTGGCCACCCAAGGACTGTGTTTCCCAGGTCAGTGATATGCATCATTTTCTGGTCAAGGTGGAGCTTCTCCACTTGTTCTCTCATCTAGCAGAGAGGACATCAACACTCAGTTAGGTACTGGAAGCCACATCTTGACCATGGCCTGGGTCTCTGAGTGACTGGGAGGAGCAGAGCCTCCCTCTTGCCTACCAGGATCGGATGGTTAGCTGAGTGGGAATTCACCTCTCATTGACAGTTTGCAGTTTATCTATTAAAGCATCTGGCAGGATCCTAACCCAAAGGTTCTCAAAGTGTGGCCCCTGGTGCAGCATCATCTGCATCTCCTGGGAACATGTTAAAAATGCACACTCTTAGGCAATCCTAGATCTATTAAATCTGAAAACTCCAGCAGGGGACCCCAACCATGGACATGTTAACAAACTCCAGAGGATGCTGATACACACTCCAGTTTGAAACGGTTGCCCCAACCTGTCCATCATTTCATTCCTGGGTCGAGAATGGAGAGGACCCACAGGTGATTTTATGTTCTCCCCCGTGGCCTCCTCATCACACCACACCCCGCTCCCCGGCCCTGCCTTCCAGGGCCTCATTCAGAAGACGACAGCAGTGACACCTTCTCTGATTTTCAATGTGAAGCAGGATAAGAGAGTTCAGTGATTCCTTCCCCAGTCTCTTATTTTCTTGACACAGGGAAGCATTGGCATGAGACTGTCAGGCAACCTTTCCTTGAAGAACCACCAACTGCACTCTGGACTAACAGTCCTCTAGGTGGGCTTGACCAGCACCACGGCTCACACAGTGTAGACGAGTGGCCCCAGGATTCAAGCTTGTCTCTGCTTCCATCTTCCAGATTTTTTCTGTATGGTATCACATCCGTGCGTGCATCTCCAGGTGATGGTCTAATACAGACAGAACTTACAATGGCAACTTTGTGTGCACCTGAGCAAGCCCATTAGGGGAAAATTTACCTTCCCCTTTTCTGAATATGCGAGACAGGGACATGCGTTTACTGGCTATCTGTGAATTCAATACATCCTGAAAGAGTGACTGAATGAGCTAATCAATTGAGAAATTAATCGGTGGCTGGCATCTTGCTGACGTACTTGGCCTATCTAAAACTTCTTGGGTTCTCACAGACTGAGAAAATTGCTTTCTGCAAAGAAGCTGGCACCCAGCTGCAAATGCTGCAATTGTTTGTGAAGGACAAACAAATGCACCTGGCCCCGTGGGCTGTGAATGACACAGGGCAGTGGTTCTCAAACTTGAACATGCGTCAGAATTACATGTAGGATTCGTTAGCACACAGGTGACCCTCTCCCAGAGTTTCTGATTTGGTAAGTCTGGAATTGGGCCCAAGATTTGCATTTCTGACAGTTTCCTAAGTGGGGTTGATGCTGCTCACATTTTGAGAACGAGTGGATTAGGGTTGTTCATTTTGGGGAAGTAGGGGAAGGTGGAGGAGGAAGGGCACTCCTAGAGCACATAGAAAATGAATATATAAATACATAATTATATATAAAACATATAATAAAAAATGGTTTGTGTTTGTTGAGTTCTGGTGATGAAATGGAACTCACTCCAGGTCTCTCTGGCAGAGAGAATTTAATAGGGGAGTTTAGTTATACAAGTGATTGGTTGAAGAAACTGAAATGGAACTCAGATTTTAAGGAGAGCTAGAAGCTTCTACAACCCTTAGTGATGCAGACAGCATGGGAGCAGGCACTGTTGCCAGGTCTCTGGAGTCCGCAGAGTTCTCAAAAGGCAGAATTGTGGTGGTGTGTGCCCAGTGGGAGAAGGCACCATGGCAAGTGATGCCAGAGGAAGCAGAAAGGGGGAGACACACCCTACTTCTCCCCTCCAGCATTCCCTAGTGCTTCCCATTGGTTGAAACTACAGGGAAGACAGAGGACAAGGGACTGGAGAGTGTAGACCCTGGAGAGGTGAGAGGGAGGGTGCGGAGTGGATGTGACTTCAGGGCAGTGGTTGGGCAAAACAGCTTTGAAAAGTGTATGTAGCCTCAAAATATAAAACCCACTTCTCAATCACGCATGGTTCCAGTGAAAAATCATGAAGTATATCTTACAGGAAAGTTTTACAACTGGACAGCAGTGAAAATTCTACATAATGAAACTTATAGAATGCACCCAAAGTGGTACTTGGAGTGATATTTATAGCCTTAAATGTTTATAACAAGCTTAAGAAGATAGGAAAAGAATAACCAACTTAACCTTTAAAAGGTTCAATAACACAGGAAGGGAATACTAAAATAAGAGCCAAAGTTAATAATCTAAACATAAAACATATTAGAGAGGATCAAGAAGCCAAGAACGGACTCTCTGAAAAAGCTAGAAATGACTCATTGTGTACACAGTGGACAGATATTACAAGTAAGAAAAGAATATGTGAATAATTTTATATCAAAATATTGAAAATATTTTTGAAGGGGACTCATCTAAGAAAAATAAAACTTACCAAAACTGACTTCAGGAAAAGCCTATATAGACCTATAGCCATCATCTTATTTCTTTATTCCAGAACAAATGTATAGTTTTTATTTTAGTAATAGGGAAACTGAGGCTCAGAGAGGTAGAGAGAGCTGCCCAAGGGTCTGCAGGTGGAAGGGGCGGAGGCAGTGCAGAGTGAGTCTGGGAGAGGGACCCTCCCTCCGTGAGTCTGGGGAGTTGATCCAGGGAGGCCCCTGCCGGGAAACTCCCCAGAGATGCCTGCTTCTGGGTTGGGCAATTACCAGAGACTTTAATGCACCTCTAGGAGAGGCATTTGGCACCTGAATTTCCTCTGAACATTTCATCATCCCCGTCTCCAATTAGTGGACACGCACAGCAGCCCTGCACTGCCTGGAGATCTTTCAGTCCCGCCCATGTGAGGAGCAGGACTGAGCAGCCCAGGCCTTGGCCTGCGGCCCTTTGACTCAGCAACCTCCCCAGCCCAAGAACGCCCAGTGCCTGACTCGGTGCCGCAGCCAAAGACCAGGCCCCTGAGCCAGGCTGCCCCGAGGGAGGAAGCAGGTGGCAGCTTGCTGTGAAGGCTGTGTGGGAGACTCCCATGGTTTGAGATGTCTGCAAAGCCCACATCCCATGCATGGGAGACAAGCCTGGAGAGGGAAATTGAGAACTTGCGGGGGTGTGGGGAGGGTTGAAGACACAATGGTTGACCTTGACTTTGCCAACCCCAGTGAAGTTTCCTCTAGTTTTCTCTTTTGAATCCCTCTATCCCTTTTCTTGGGAATATCATCCTGTCTTCCCCTGTTCCTGATGGGGTTGCCTGAGACAGAATCCCACCTTCCCTGGCCACATGCTCCAAGCCAACGCAAGCTCTTCCTGCAGCTGTGATAAATGGATCCTCCCTCTTTACTCGGTTTGCTGTACGGCAGTGAAGTCAGCTTGGAGTTTTCTGGAGCAGTGCCCATCTCCCTCTGCTTCATGTTAGTTAGAGGACCAAGCGAGAAACACAGAAAGGCAGGCCAAGCCGGGAGAGAAGTGGAGACACTGGGAGATCACCATCTGAACTTCGGGATCCACAGGTGCCTGAGGCATGCACTCCCATTTCCCTTGGGGAGTAGGAGCCCATATTGCGTCTTTGTTCTTAACTGTGTTTGAGTTGGGCTCTTTGTCTCCCAGAGAGTCCTGACTACCCCAGTCTCTCCTGGTTTCCTTCTTTCTCTGTCCCCGCGAGTGACTCATCTCTGACACCTCCCAGCTCCCCCACATCCTCTTGGGAACTGAGCAGCCATGCATTCAACTTGCTGCTTCAAGTTGAAAGCTTAGCCCGGCACTTCCCAGCATCGACGTAATGATGGGGAAGAATGAAAGAGATCCAGCAGAGAGGGGAGAACTCAATAAAATGCATCTGCTTGGAGAAGGGACCGGACAACAATAACACCCATGGCTAACACTGATCGAATCAGGAACCATGCTATGCTGGAAGTGAGTTAGCCCATTCCGTCCCCACAGTTGCTCTACTTGGAGCTTCTGTTTTTCCCATTTTATAGATGATGAAACTGAGGTTGTGGAACTTGAATAATTTTCCTAGGGTCACAGAGTTAGGACATGGGGAAGCTGAAGTTTGAACTCAGAAAGTTTACTTTGCAGTTTATGTTCTGAAATCATTTTATTGACTAACATGGACTAAAAGTGTCTGAAACAGGGTAGTGTGGTAGAACAAGGGAACTTTTTGATCTCTTTTCAAAAGTCCACAATTTTTTTTGGTGAAATTGTCTCCAGTTGAAAAAAAACTTTAAAAAGTTTAATCTGTTTCTTGAGTGTGAGAATCGCATTAAGAAAGAAATCAGAAGACAGGATTGTCACCATAAAGAAGTGTCAAAGGTCTGAAAGAGGTATATTAACTTGGTGTGATTGGACATCACACAATGTGTACAGGTATCAAAACATCACATAGTTCCATAAATATATACAATTTTATGTCTGTTAAAAGCTTTTAAAAAAATGAACAAATCAAAAAAATACTGTAAGCTAAAGGAATAAATGAAAACAAACAGCAGGAAACCGCTACACACTTTCCATTGCTGTCAGAGTCAGCCCCCGAAAGCCACATAATGTTCTCTTGTGCAAAGCAGAGGTGCAGTGGCTCCTCTGTGTGCATGGAAGGCTACCCTCATCACTGCACTTTCAAAGCCCTGCCTAGTCTGGATCTCACCATTCCCCCAGAGTTAACTTACTGGGCCCCTTTCTCAAGGCAGCTGCACTGCCCAGCCACTGATTTCCAGCTTCAGAGCCATAACTAGCAGAGGTCTTAGCGGTGTGTCCCCAGGGTCGGTCAGTTGGTCGCAAAACTTGGAACCATAAGATATTGAAACTGGGGCTGAAGTCATGGCTTAGCAGGCTAAGCCTCTGCCTATAGCACTGGCATCCCATATGGGCACCCTTTGTGTCCTGGCTGCTCCTTTTTCAATCCAGCTCTCTGCTATGGCCAGGGAAAGCAGCATAAGATGGCCCAAGTACTTGGGCCCCTGTACACACATGGGAGACCCAGAAGAAGCTCCTGACCCCTGGCTTTGGATGGGCGCAGCTTCAGCCGTTGTGTCCATTTGGGGACCGAACCCTTGGGTGGAAGACCTTTCTCTCTTTCTCTCTCACTCTCAAATAAATAAATAAAATCTAACAAATATATATAGGTGTTTATATAAATATAAATATTTATATATATTTTATTTATATAGGTGTTATATAGGTGTCAAGGCCACCCTCTCTTCTTCTTTGGCATTCATGTTATCCCTCCATTTCTCTGGGCTGTCAGAGTGGCCTTGGGGATCTGCAGTTGTATTGGGGACACACTTAGTGAGGTGTGTGACCTTGTGATTTGTAGTCAGTTGCACATAGAGTTAGGTCATCGCTAGTCATCCTGGTGTGGACATCACTTCCAAAGACAAGGTGTCTGCTGCTGCACCGACTCACTTGAGAAGTGAGAAGGTTGTAACATGAAGATTTGGGACCAGAGATGGTGTCATGACTGGAGCATGTCCTGTGGGGCCCCAGGTATGGAGGTGAGCCAGGTTTGAAATGACCAGGGTCAGGTGTGGAGTCTGGAAAATTCTCCCAAGTTCCAGGGCTCAGGTATGAAAAAGCCTACAGTGGCATTGAGAAATTTGGTGACAAGCCTAAAAATACAGAAGATACTGACAGAGTTAGGAAGCAGAGAGACATTTTGTTAATTATCTTTAAAAAAAAAAAAGCAAACTTTGATCAACCACTGATATTATAAACCCTATGATGATATTGACATGTGAAGGAACAGAAAGAATGAAGACTAAGTAGGGGAGAAAGTGTGCTTAGAGATAAGTGGGCAGATTATTAGTGTACCATAATGCTGTTTTTCTGGATGTTATATTTCTGTCCCTCCTGGATTTTCCCAGGCAGAACAGAGCACTCCTTTTTTCTGCCCTGGCAAGCAGTTGGCTCATACTTCTCTTCAGGGCTCATTTTATTTTATTTTATTTTATTTATTTTTAAGATTTATTTTATTTATTTGAAAGACAGAGTTACAGAGAGAGAGAGAGAGACAGAGAGAGAGAGAGGGCTTCCATCCACTGGTTCACTCCCCAAATGGCCGCAACAGCCAGAGCTGCACTGATCTGGAGCCAGGAGCCAGGTGCTTCTTCCTAGTCTCCCACGTGGGTGCAGGGGCCCAAGGACTTGGGCCATCTTCTTCTGCTTTCCCAGGCCACAGCAGAGAGCTGGATGGAAAGTGGAGCAGCTGAGTCTCAAACCAGTGCCCATACGGGATGCCGGTGCTTCAGGCCAGGGCTTTAATCTGCTGTGCTACAGCGCCAGTTCAGGGCTCATTTTTTTTTTTTTTTTTTGACAGGCAGCGTGGACAATGAGAGAGAGACAGAGAGAAAGGTCTTCCTTTGCCGTTGGTTCACCCTCCAATGGCCACCGCGGCCGGCACGCTGTGGCCGGCACACCGCGCTGATCCGATGGCAGGAGCCAGGTACTTATCCTGGTCTCCCATGGGGTGTAGGGCCCAAGGACCTGGGCCATCCTCCACTGCACTCCTGGGCCACAGCAGAGAGCTGGCCTGGAAGAGGGGCAACCAGGACAGAATCTGGCGCCCCAACCGGGAGTAGAACCCGGTGTGCTGGCGCCGCAAGGCAGAGGATTAGCCTAGTGAGCCACGGCCCCAGCCAGGGCTCATTTTAATGACTGACATTGGAATTGACCTATTTGTGTCGCTCTTTCTAGAGACAGAGATCTCTTTTTTACAAAAATGTTTATTTATTTGAAAAACAGGCAAAGAGAATGAGAGACACAGACATAAACAGATTTTCCATTTGCTGGTTCATTCATTAAATGCCCACAACAGCTGGGGTTGGGCCAGCTAGGGCCAGATGGAAGCCAGGAGCCCAGCACTCAGTCTAAGTCTCCCACATGGATTTTAGGGACCCAAGTACTTGATCCATCACTGCTGAATCCCAGGATGTATGCTAGCAGGAAGCTGGAATCAGAAATGGAGCCACGTGGAGCTGGGACTCAAAGGAGGCAGAGTCTGATGCGGGCTTTTGTGGTAACCACAGTAGGACGTGCACTCCTCTCTGCTCCCTCCCCAACCTAAGGCAGCAGGTGGTTTTCTCACAGCCCTCTCCAATGATCCCAACAACAGGTGGCACTGATCACAGACTATTGTCCCTTGAATTTTTTTTTTTCTTATTTGACTCTTTAGGTCTGGTGTATTCCAATTTGTTGATTCAAGTTTCCAGAACTTCATAGGGAACTTCATTCATAGAAGGTACTCGAACATATTCATGAAATGAGTAGATAATCCCTATTATGAAGGCAAGAAATCTCATGGAAAGAGAGGGGTGGTCTCTTGCTGGAGTCCATGTAGCTACAAACACTGAGCACAGGTTTCAAAACCAGGATATATTGTCAGGCTGTTATGGGCTGAGAGGTAGGATCTTTAAAGAGACGATCAAGTTAAAATGAGATCATGGGGGTGGGCCCTTTTGAGATACAGCTGGTGTCCTTATAAAGGCAGAAAGCTGGGACATAGCCCTGGACAGGGGACGTCCAGGGAGAAGATGGTTACCTACAAGTCCAGCAGAGAGAGACTCAGAAGGAACTGACTGCTGATGTGTTGATTTCAGACTTACAGCCTCCAGAATTTGACAATAATCCTACTGTGTAAGCCACTCAATGTGTGCTACCTAGCAAACTACAGCTAGCCTTCTGTGCCTGCTGGTCCCATATTTGTAGAATCAACTGACTGCTGATGGAAAACACTTGGGAGAAAATGCATCTGTCCTGAGCATGTACAGACAAAGTTTTTATTCTTGTGGTTATTCTCTAAACAGTGCTGTATAACAACTATTTACATGGGATTTGCATTGTAGTAGGTGTTATAATCTAGACAGAATTTAAAGTATATGGGAGGGGGTTTGTAGATTATGTGCAAATACTGTGTAGTTTTATATTAAGGGATTTGGGTTACCCAGAGATTTTGATCTCTCTCTCTCCCCCTCTCTCCCTCTCCTTCCCTCCCTCCCTCTCTCTCTCTCTCTGTGTGTGTGTGTGGCTTAAGTGCTTTCCCCACTATACCACATTTTAATTGTCTAGAGCCTAGTTGTCCAGTAAAAATATCCTATAAGCCACTCATATAGTTTTAAATTTTCTTAAAGCCACATTAAAATAATTTTAAAAAGTAATATTTTAGTAATATTTTTAATCCAATAAATCTAAATAGAATCATTTTACCATGTAACCTACATGAGATATTGTTAGTAAAATATCTTGCACTCTTTTTCATATCAAGTCTTTGGAATCTGGTTTGTATTTTGCAATTACAGTGCATATTAACGTGCATTAGCCACACTTCAAAAGCTTCGTAGCTACATGTGGCTAGTGGCCACCAGGTTGGACAGTGCAGGTATAGATAATCCCTGCCTTTCTGCACAGCAGTTAAGAAAAAATTTCACTGTTTTATTCAGATACTACCTGATCATTACATATAAAGCATTCAAGCCTGCTTGGGAATGTCATTCCTGGAAATCTTGTCTTTGCTTTGACATTAGCAATTCTAATAACTGGGTTAGTTGCTTTCAAAGTTGGGCTTTTTGCCCATTAGTTTTTCTCTCTGGCATTAGACTGTTAGCATCAGATTCAGAATGTTTCTGTGCCCAAAGGTGAGTATTTTTTTTAAAGTTTATTTATTTGAAAGATGGAATTAGAGAGGAAGAAAGAATGAGAGAGAGAGAGAGATCGATCTTCTATGCTGGTTCACTCTCCAAATGGGGCAGGGCCAGGGTAAAGCCAGGAGTCTGGAACGCTACCTGGTCTCCCACTTGGGTGGCAGGAGTCCGAGTACTTGCTGGGAACTGGATAGGAACTGGTGTATGGGGATCTTGAGGAACACTGCCCCACTCCCTTGGAGTGCCCTAGAAGTTCACATTCCATTTCCTGGGAGAAATGTAACTGGTCTGATTTGAGTCATGTGACAGCATTGGTTCCAACAGCTGTGAACAAGGGGAAAGAATCACACAGAACAAGAATGGCTGTATCTTGGATTTGGCTTATGGGAAACATGTGTTTCTCTCATACTCTAGGGTGGTCTCGTTATTATCTATAAGCAGTATTTATAGACCTGAGGAGAAGGCTTTTTCTTTTACTGTTTTATGTGTAGACAATATAATCAGGAAGGGATTTTTTTTTATCTTTTATTTAATGAATATAAATTTCCAAAGTACGACTCATGTGTTACAATGGCTTCCCCCCCCATACCGTCCCTCCCACCCACAACCCTCCCCTTTCCCACTCCCTCTCCCCTTCCATTCACATCAAGATTCATTTTCGATTATCTTAATATACAGAAGATCAGCTTAGTATACCTTAAGTAAGTATTTCAACAGTTTGCTCCCACACAGAAACATAAAGTGAAAAATAATAGATGATTTTTTTAAATGATGATGAAATCAGATCAGACCTATTGTCATGTTTAATCCCAGTGAGAGTCAAGTTGGGAATTGATAATTTCTTTTTTTTTCTTTCTTTTTTTTTTTTTTTACAGAAGATCAGTTTAGTGTACATTAAGTAAAGATTTCAATCGTTTGCACCCCCATAGAAACACAAAGTAAAATATACTGTTTGAGTACTTGTTATAGCATTAAGCCTCAGTGTACAGCACGTTAAGGACAGAGATCCTACATGAGGAGTAAGTGCACAGTGACTCCTGTTGTTGACTTTACAAATTGACACTCCTGTTTATGGCATCAGTAATCTCCCTATGCACCAGTTATGAGTTTCCAAGGCTATGGAAGCCCCTTGAGTTCTCCGACTCTTATCTTGTTTAGACACGGTCATAGTCAAAGTGGAGGTTCTCTCCTCCCTTCAGAGAAAGGCACCTCCCTCTTTGAAGACCTGTTCTTTCCACTGGGATCTCACTCACAGAGATCTTTTTGCCAGAGTGTCTTGGCTTTCCATGCCTGAAATACTCTCATGGGCTTTTCAGCCAGATCCGAGTGCCTTTAGGGCTGATTCTGAGGCCAGAGTGCTATTTAGGACATCCGCCATTCTATGAGTCTGCTGAGTATCTCACTTCCCATGTTGGATCACTCTCCCCTTTATTTATTCTATCGGTTAGTGTTAGCAGATACTAGACTTGTTTATGTGCTCCCTTTGACTCTTAGTCCTTTCATTATGATCAATTGTGAACTGAAATTGATCACTTGGGATAGTGAGATGGCATTGGCACATGCCACCTTGATGGGATTGAATTGGAATCCCCTGGTATGTTTCCAACTCTACCAATTGGGGCAAGTCAGCCCGAGCATGCCCCAAATTATACATCTCTTCCCTCTCTTATTCCCACTCTTATGTTTAACAGGGATCACATTTCAGTTAATTTTCAACACTTAAGAATAACTGTGTGATAATTACAGAATTAAACCAGTCATATTAAGTAGAACAGACAAAATACTATGAGGGATAATGTATTAAGTTGTCCATTAGCAGTCAGGGCTATGCTGATCAAGTCACCATTTCTCATAGTGTCCATTTCACTTCAGGAGGTTTCCTTTTTGGTGTTCAGTCAGTTGTCACCGATCAGGGAGAACATATGGTATTTGTCCCTTTGGGACTGGCTTACTTCACTCAGCATGATGTGTTCCAGATTCCTCCATTTTGTTGCAAATGACTGGATTTCGTTGTTTCTTACTGCGGTATAGTACTCTAAAGAACACATATCCCATAATTTCTTTATCCAGTCTACCATTGATGGGCATTTAGGTTGGTTCCAGGTCTTGGCTATTGTGAATTGTGCTGCAATAAACATTAGGGTGCAGACCGCTTTTTTGTTTATCAATTTAAACTCCTTTGGGTAAATTCCAAGGAGTGGGATGGCTGGGTCGAACGGTAGGGTTATATTCAGGTTTCTGAGGAATCTCCAGACTGATTTCCATAGTGGCTTGACCAGTTTGCATTCCCACCAACAGTGGGTTAGTGTCCCTTTTTCCCCACATAGGAAGGGATTTTTTTAAAAAATTTATTTGACAGAGTTATAGACAGAGAGAGAGACAGAAAGGTCTTCCTTCCGTTGGTTCACTCCCCAAATGGCCGCCACGGTCGGCACTGTGCTGATCCGAAGCCAGGAACCAGATGCTTCCTCCTGGTCTCTCATGTGGGTGCAGCGGCCCAAGCACTCAGGCCATCCTTCACTACCCTCCTGGGCCACAGCAGAGAGCTGGACTGGAAGAGGAGCAACCCAGACTAAAACCTAGCGCCTATATGGGATGCCAGCACCACAGGCGGAGGATTAACCAAGTGAGCCACGGCGCCAGCCCCCTAGAAAGAGATATTATTATATATCACTAGGGAGAAATTATTAGGCAAAGATACAGGCATGGGAAATACTCTAAAAGAAGAGATCTGTAAGTGGGCATGCATGTGTAGGACTAGTTTTATGTTGCATTTAGTTAGAAGGAACCAGGGTTGACACTGTGACATAGTGGGTAAAGCTGCTGCCTGTGGAGCAGGGATCCCATATGGGCACCGGTTGGAATCCTGGATACTATACTTCCAATCCAGCTCTCTGCTAATGTGCCTGGGAAAGTAGCAAAGGATGGCCCAAGTCTTTGAGCCCTTGCATCCATGTTGAGGACCTGGAGAAAGCTCCTGGCTTCGGATAGGTCCAGCTTCAGCTGTTGTGGTCATTTGGGGAGTGAACCAGCAGACAGAAGATCTCAGATTCTCTCTCTCTAACTCTGCCTTTCAAATAAATAAATAAATAAATTTTTAAGGAAAAAGAGCAAACCAAAACGGGCTCAATGAAGGTAAAATAAAACAACAACAAAAAAGAGAGAAACAGTTAAGTGAGATAAAAGAACTAGATAAATACAGCTTGATGAGAAAGATGATCGTGTTGTGGTCAGCAAGGTAAATGGACTTTCAGACCTGGTAAAAAGAAAGAAATTGTACAGCCTGGGGAGAGAGAAAAAAATGGAAGTAGGACTTGGAAACCACTTAGACTCTGAGGTCAAGAACTGGGATCTATGGAGAGTGGCTCAAAGTTATAGATCACTAAGGGAACTATTGGACTTGTGTCTTGGACTTGCTTATATCTGTCATTCACTCCCTTCTTGGTTCATTTACTTGTTAGATTTTTTTTTTTTTGCACTGGGGAAATAATAGTTTACTTGTGGGGCAGGCATTAGATCACAGAGGGTTAAGCTGCCATTTGGGATGCCCACATCCCATATCAGAGTGCCTGGTTTGAGTCCTGGCTACTCTGCTTTGGACACAGCCTCCCGCTAGTGAGCACCCTGGGAAGCAGCAGCTAATGGCCCAAGTAATTGGGTCCCTGTCACCCCAGGTGGAGTTGCTGGCTCCTTGGCTTCAGCCTGGTCTAGACCCAGTGGTTGTGGGCATTTGAGGAGTGAGCCAGCCGATAGATTTCTCTCTCTCTCCCTTTCTACTTTTCCCTCTCACTTTGCCTTTCAAATAAATAAAATTGAAAAACTAAATAAGCTTAGAAAAGTAGTTCTTTTGCTCTCACAGAGATCATACTCATTGGTGTGGTTTCCCAAAAGGACGTAAACCAAGGGTTCTTGGAGCCCCACTGTTGTCTTACTTTTCCCGTAAGAAAACACTGTTTTAGGAAATATCCCTGGCCCTGGAGAAGTTGATCGTTTCCTGGATCTGATCAATTGTGGCAAATTTTGCTCTGATTCAGCTTGCACCACGGCGTTTGAATACCTATATTGGTTGGGCCTAATTAATTTAGAGAAGATTCTGGGGCCAAAAATGAATTAAACCAAGTAGGCTGTCCCCTTGCAGAATTCCATTTGTCAGTGTTTTCTATGTATCCTGGAAACGGAAGGAATTTGCTGGCATTTTGATAACTATGAAATGTATGTCTCTCAGGTGTGATGTGACTCTTAATAAATGGTTGCAGGGACAGATATTTGGTGTGGCAGTTAAGACTCCATTTGGGACCCCATATCCTGTTTCAGAAGGCCTGGATTTGATGCCCACTCTGCCTTCTGATTCCAGCTTCCTGGAAACCACCCTTTAAAACCATACTGTCTGTAAGTAAGTTTATAGCTCTGTGTGCATTATTTGCTGCAGTTAAGGGACAAAGCTTTTCTATCCTTCAATGACATTTCACATTCAAGATTTAATTTGCTGCTGGATGAGGCACCTGAGCCAGGAGGAGCCTAGTGGGTTCAGGTGGAATGGTATTTCCAGGATCTTATGAAAAGTTTGTGGTAACCAGGAGTGCCGCTGTCAACTCTTTCTGGCTTCTGAAGGGACCGTTTCCTTTCTGAACCCAGGTGAGGACAGCATCATCTGGTTTCCATGTGTATGGTGGACACATAGGCAGTTTTTCCTCAAGAGAGCCGTCAGGCAGGTGAGTATACGTAGGAAATCACTGAGGGAGACTGTCAGCAGAAGGCAAAAATGAACCACTATGTGCTGAGTGTGTGCCATGTTCCAGTCCTGCCTTGGTGCTAGACAGCGGTGTGTCTGAAGGGTAAAGCATTGTAGCTTTTCAATGAAATCAGCTGGATAAATTCTAGTTCAAAATGGCTAACTGTAGGCCGGCGCTGCGGCTCACTAGGCTAATCCTCCGCCTTGCGGCGCCAGCACACCGGGTTCTAGTCCCGGTCGGGGCACTGGATTCTGTCCCGGTTGCCCCTCTTCCAGGCCAACTCTCTGCTGTGGCCTGGGAGTGCAGTGGAGGATGGCCCAAGTCCTTGGGCCCTGCACCCCATGGGAGACCAGGATAAGTACCTGGCTCCTGGCATCGGATCAGCGCGGTGGTGGCCATTGGAGGGTGAACCAATGGCAAAGGAAGACCTTTCTCTCTGTCTCTCTCTCTCACTGTCCACTCTGCCTGTCAAAAAATAAAAAAAAAAAAAAATAAAAAATAAATGGCTAACTGTAGCTGCCCCTGACACAGTCTCTCTCAATTTTCAATTAACCTCTCTAATGAAGACATAGAAATGGTACATCCACCATCATGAAAGTGGAGCTTGCTCTCCCTCTCCCTCTCTCTCTGCTGGCGTGGAGATAAGCATTTGCAGCAGGTAAAAATTGGATGGCTGTCTCTCAAGTCTGTGAGAACTGCTTTTCACAGCAGCCAAGTCTTGCCATCTTCAATATAGTCTTTGGAGATCACATTTTTAAAAAGATGTATTTACTTATTTGGAAGGCAGAGTTAGAGAGGAAGAATCTTCCATTTGCTGGTTCACTCCCCAAATGGCCGCAATGGCCAGAGGTTGGCAGATCAATCTAAAGCCAAGAGCCAGGAGCTTCTTCTGGGTCTCCCATGTGGGTGCAGGGACCCAAGGACCTGGACCATTCTCTGCTGCTTTTTGAGGTGCATTAGTAGGGAGCTGGATCTGAAGAGGAGCAGCCGGGACTTGAACCAGTGCCCGTTTGGGATGCTGGTGCCACAGGAGGTGACTTTACTCACTGCACAAACAGCACTGGCCCCTGGAGATCACATTAAATATTAGAAAGTTGGGGCCAAAACACCCTGATCCTGGGAAGAATGATCCCAAAGTTGTGTAACTGACAGAAGGAAGGACAGAGTGAGTAACAGGGCTGGGTGGAGACTGCAGCTTTCCTCATATTTTGTTGGTTTTGAATGCAGGATGTGGAGGAGATTCCACCTCAGCAGGGAAGGGCTCTGTTGGATAAGTCACTGAAAACAAAATGGAGTTTAAAATAAATTTTTTGCCCCAAAATACAAGTAAATATCAAATTCTCTGTGTACATGTAGGGTCAAAGAAAAAGTTAAAATGTTCCCTCAAAGTTTCAGGCCCAGATATTTTCACTGGTGAATCTCTCCATATTATTATCATTATTATTTTAAATATTTTTTTAAAAAGATTTATTTAGTTGAGATGTAGAGTTACAGACAGTGAGAGGGAGATATGGAGAGAGGGGTCTTCCGTCCTCTGTTTCACTCCCCAAATGGCTGCAACAGCTGGAGCTGAGCCAATCTGAAGCCAGGAGCCAGGAGCTTCTTCCAGGTCTCCCTGTAGGTGCAGGGCCCCAAGCACTGGGCCATCTTCCACTGCTTTCCAAGGCCATAAGCAGAGAGCTGGAGCAGAAGAGGAGCAGCTGGGATATGAACTGGCGCTGTATGGGATGCTGGCATTGCAGTTGGAGGCTTTACTCACTATACTACAGCACCGGCCCCTAGGTTTATTTATTTTATTTGAAAGTCAGAGTTACATAGAGAGAGGGAGAGATCTTCCACTGCTGGTTCACTTCCCAGATTGTTAAAGCAAGCCAGCACTGGGCTGGGCTGAAGCCAGGAGTCAGGAGCTTCTTCAGGTCTCTCACACAGGTGGCAGGGGCTCCAGCACATGGGCCATCTTCTAGTACTTTTCAAGCAGTTAGGAGGGAGCTAGATTAGAAGTGGAGGAACTGAGGCTTCAACTGGAGCCCATATAGGATGCTGGTATTGCAGGTGGCAGCTTTACTTGCTACACCGCAAAGCAAGCCTCAGATCTCTCTGTATTGAAGGAAGGAAGGAATAATATTGTTCCTTTTTTTTTTAAAAATATTTATTTATTTATTTGAAAGTAGAGTTACATAGAGAGAGAAGCAGAGGCAGAGAGAGAGGTCTTCTATCCACTGGTTCAGTCCCCAGATGGCTGCAATGGCCAGAGCTGTGCTGATCCAAAGCCAGGAGCCAGGAGCTTCCTCTGTGTCTTCCCACGCAGGTGCAGGGGCCCAAGGACTTGGGCCATTGTCCACTGCCTTCCCAGGCCGCAGCAGAGAGCCAGATCAGAGATGCAGCAGTCAGGACTTGAACTGGTGCCCACATGGGATGCCGGCACTGCGGGTGGCAGCCCTACCTGCTGCGCCATGGAGCCGGCCCCTAACATTGTTCTTATACAATTTTTTGCATAAAGTAGAGGCAGTGGAAGCTTTTTCACTCATTTCATGGCATTGATTGATTGATTGATTGACAGATTTCTCAATCTGATACAGGCAATTTTGTGAGAAGCTATAGTGAGCAGCGTATCAATAATGCTGGAATATTAAACACTTTCTTAATGAGGTTGGAAGCAATGTTAGAATGTCCTCTTCACCATCCTGGCCAGCATTTCAATGGGGTCAGAGCCACTGCAAAAAAGGACAAAACAAAAATAAAAATTAAACAAAATGCATACTTACAGGGAAAACAAAAGCTAAATTTGCATGTCTTTGTGGGTGTCATAATTGCTAATGTGGAGACTCCTAGGTAATCTACCAAACAACTACTAAAACGAATAAGTGGACCTAGCATACTCTTAGGACTCAGAGTTAATGTGAAAAATAAACTTTATATACTTGTGACAAATGTTTGCAAAGTAACATTTAAAAATTCATCTGCTAAGATGAGTGTTTGACCTAGTAGTTAAGATGCTGCCAGTGGGGGCCGGCACTGTGGCATAGCAGGTAAAACCGCTGCCAGCATCCCATATGGGTACTGGTTCGAGACCCAGCTGCTCCAATTCCCATCCAGCTCTCTGCTATGGCCTGGGAAAGCAGTGGAAGATGGTCCAAGCCCTTGGGCCCCTACACCCACGTGGGAGACCCAGAGGAAGCTCCTGACTCCTGGCTCCTGGCTTCAGATCAGTGCAGCTCAGGCAGTTGAGGCCGACTGGGGAGTGAACCAGCGGATGGAAGACCAACCTCCCTCCCTCCCTTCCTCCCTCCCTCCCTCCTTCCCTGCTTCTCCTTCTCTCTCTGTGTAATTCTGTCTTTCAAAGTGAATAAATAAATCTTAAAAAAAAAAAAAAAGATGCTGCTTGCGTCGCCTGCATCCCATGTTGAAGTGCCTGGATTTGGGTCCTGGATGCACTCCCAATTCCAGTTGGCTGCTAATGAGCATGCTGGGACATAGCAGGTAATGGCTTAAATAGCTGAGTCCCTGCCACCCACATGAGGCCTAGATTGAGTTGCTGGCTCCTGATCTTGGCCTGACTCTGCTGTGGCCATTGTGAGCATTTGAGGAGTAAATCAGTGAATGAGAGCTCTCTTTCTGCCTTTCAAATAAAATAAATAATAAAAATTAAAAATCTCTTTGTGGAACACCAAAAAGAAAAACAAAAGATATTGATTAAAACTAATAGAATGTGTAAGACCCCTATAATGAAAAACAATGCAACCTTGCTGAGAGTAATTAAAGAAGACCAAAATCAATAAGCATTTACAGACATGAAGATAGAGTGTTGTTAAGAAGTTAAATCTCCCACAATTGACAAATAGATTCAAAATAATTGCAATAAAAATTCCAAGAGGCCTTTTGCAGAAATTGAAGAAGTGACTGTAACATTCATATAGAAATGCAAAGCAACTGAAATATCAAAAGCAATCTTGATAAAGAAGAGGGAAGTTGGAGCTTCAAATGACTTCAAGACTCACTTGGAAACAATAACAAAGAAAGTTTTGGTACTGGCATAAAAATCAAACTGATTAAGGGAATGGAACAGAAAGCTCAAAATAGACTCAACCAATCAACTAAGTTTTGACAGGCAACAAAGCAACTCAAGGCAGAAAGGAAAGTCTTTGAGTTAATCATGCTAGAATCGTCCTGGGAAAGGAGTTTAACTCCTGTTTCATATAATACACAAGCCATAATGCTGTCGGTAGAAAACATGGGAGACTATTTTCATGATGTAGGGAAAAGCAAAGTTTCTCAGATATAACACATAAAGAAAAAAAGTGATAAATTAGACTTCATCATACTGTGAAGATTTCTGTTCAAAGACAGGTACCATTAAGAAAATGAGTAGAACATCCACAAACTGGGTGAATAATAATAGTAAAACAATTATCTGACAATGTATCACATTCAGAGTATAGGAAGACTCCTACAATGTAACAATAAAAAGGTAAAAACCCAATAAAATGGGCAAAAGAATTGGACAGGCATTTCACAAAAGGCAATATATAACTGGACAATGAACACATACAAAAATGCTTAATATCAAGTATCAGTCTGATTCAAACTACAATCCTTCAACTAAAATGCTTAATTAATATTATCAAGTATCAGTGTGATTCAAACTGCAATCCAATATCCTTCAACACCCTTCAAGATATCTAAAATTACAATGACTATGAATCCCAAATGTTATTAAAATGTGGAGCAACTGGAACTCTCATCCTTTGTGGTAAGAATTTGATAAAAGTTTGGCAATTTTACCTAAATCTGAAGACATATATAACCTCTGACTGTGCAGTTTCACTCTCAAGTGCTCATCCAAGAAAACTGGAACTATGTGTTTACAAAAGTGTGTGTACAAGACTGGCCCTAGTAGGACATCACTAGTAATAGCAAAAAACAGGAAACTGCCTGTGTGTCCATCCACAGGAAGACAAACAAACTAATTATAGTACATCTAAGCAATGGAGCACTACTCTAGAATAAAAAGGAACAAATTACTGACCACGAGGAAACATGGATGAATCTGAAAATATTTTGGCATGTGCAAGAAGCCATTCACAAGAGAACCTACTCCATTTGTATATATCTAAAACAGGAAAAATTAATCATGGTGAATAAAATCAGAATAGTGATTGAGAAGGTGATGAGCATTGACAGGGAAGAGGTATGAGAAATTTTCTGCAATGATGCAATGTTTGTCTCCCAGTAGAGGTTTGGGAACATCGATGTATGCATTTGTAAAAACTCAACAAACTCAGTTAAGATTTGTGCCTTGGGGCCAGTGCTGTAGCATAGCCAGTAAAGCCTCTGCCTGCAGTGTCAGCATCCCAGATGGGTGCTGGTTCAAGTCCCGGCTGTTCCACTTCTAATCCATCTCTCTGCTGTGACCTGGGAAGGCAGTGGAAGATGGCCCAAGTTGTTGGGCCCCTGTACCTGCATGGGAGACCCGGAGGAAGCTCCTGGTTCCTGGCTTTGGATTGGTGCAGCTATGGTCATTGTGGCTATCTGGAGAGTGAACCAGCAGATGAAAGACCTCTATTTCTGCCTCTAATTCTGCCTCTCTGTAACTCTGCCTTTCAAATAAATAAATAAATCTGGGAATAAAAAAGGATTTGTGTCTTTCACCCTATGTAAATTTTATCACTAAAAAAAAAGCTGTAAACAAATACGGAACTCTAGTTAATGATATGTATTCTGAAATATTTATGGGGGATGTGTACTGATGTATATGAAATCAAGTTTAAGTGCACCCCCAAAATCAAGATGAA
Organism: Oryctolagus cuniculus; assembly: GCF_051225735.1. NCBI lineage: Eukaryota > Metazoa > Chordata > Mammalia > Lagomorpha > Leporidae > Oryctolagus > Oryctolagus cuniculus. Next base: position 18,372,836 of record NC_142877.1, read on the forward strand.
TCGATGAGTGGATAAATGGACAGGTAAATGAGGAGGAAGCAAGCAAAGCAATCTTTTTGTTTTTTAAAAGATTTAATTATTTATTTGAAAGGCAGAGTTACAGAGAGGCAGAGAGAGAGAGAGAAAGTTTTCCATATACTGGTTCACTCCCCAAATCGCTGCAAAGGTCAGGACTGGGCCAGGCTGAAGTCAGCAGCCAGGAGCTTCCTCTGGATCTCCCACGTGGGTATAGGTTCCCAAGCCCTGGGCCATCCTCTGCTGATTTCCCAGGTGCTTTAGCAGGGAGTTGGATCAGAGGTGGAGCAGCCGGGACTCAAACCAGTGCCCACAGGGGATGCTGGTATTGCAAGTGGTGGCTTTACCCTCTATACCATAATGCTGGCCCCAGCAAGTAAAGTTTTAATAGTGGAATCTATATATATGTTTACTATAAAGTTCTTTTGACATTTTTGCATATTCAAAACTTTCTATTATAAAATGTAAAGTAATTAAAATACCTGCATATTTTGAGGAGCATAAAAAAGGAAGAATGCATGGGAAGACAACCACATATCTGATTGGAAAGATGGTATTTTTCAAAAATGTTAGTCCTATATCATTAATTCATACATTTAGCATAACTTTGACTTTTGATTTTCAAAGTAATTCTGAATTTCATTAGGCTCTGACTCCTGTCCCAAGAAAATAAAGTGAGAATGTATTTAAAATGTATTTCACATGTATTCTAGTTAAAGCAATGTGGCATGCCACAGTTTAAAATAGGATGCCATGGAATAAAGAGGTGGTTTCGAATACATGCTAGAGTACCTGTGCACTTAATAGAATATAAAAAAAAAGTCATTTAGAAAGGGATGGATTTTTCTTTTTCTTTTCTTTTTTTTAGATTTATTTATTTATTTGAAAGAGTTACACAGAGGAGAGGCAGACAGAGAGAGAGCGAGATCTTCCATCCGATGGTTCACTCCCCAATTGGCCGCAATGGCTGGAGCTGTGCCGATCTGAAACCAGGAGCCAGGAGCTTCTTCCGTGGTCTCCCACATGGTGCAGGGGTGTGAGGACTTGGGCCATCTTCTACTGCTTTCCCAGGCCATAGCAGAGAGCTGGATTGGAGGTGGAGCAGCGAGGTCTTGAACTGGTGCCCATATGGGATGCCAGTGCTTCAGGCCAGGGTGTTAACCTGCTGCACCACAGTGCCGGCCCCAAAAGGGATGTATTTTGCAATGAATGTTGGAAAAAAGTCACATTTGAACTTCACTTATCTCCCAGATTAAATTATAAATGGATTAAAAGCTTAAGTTTTAAAAATACAGGCAGTTCTTTGGGTGGCTATGCTATATACAAATATACAAATGTTACTTAATACAGAGTTGTAGGAAGTTAAGATCACCTGCATTAAAAACCAGGATAATGTTTAATAAATCTTTAGCTGATTTTCAGATGATGAAAGGCATTCTAAGCCTAAAAGCAATGGAAAAAGTCTAAAGGATACAAATAATATATTTGGCACTGAAAAAAGAGAATTTCTGTGTCTTAAAATGTTATCATAAGCAGTAAAAGAAAACATAAAAATTGGAAACATATTTCAAGCAAATTCAGCATAAGAGTTAGTACTATTAATAGACACAGAAATCTTTTAAATCAATCTCCCCCCATCTAAAAGCAAAGCAAAGGAAAACTGGCCATAAGACTTGTACATGTAATTTGCTGAAATCTGTAATTATTGAAAAATTTGCATCAGAAATGACAGATACAACTTTATTTTTATATTCACCAAGATAAAAAGAAAACTTCACTGAGATAATTTTGTTAAATTTGTGTTTTCCTGTTAAGGGTGCTGTGTATTTTTTTTTTTTTAAACAGGCAGAATTAGAAAGGTCTTCCTTTTTCCGTTGGTTCACTCCCCTAATGGCCGCTACGGCGGGTGCGCTGTGCTGATCCAAAGCCAGGAGCCAGGTGCTTCCTCCTGGTCTCCCATGTGGGTGCAGGGCCCAAGCACTTGGGCCATCCTCCACTGTACTCCTGGGACACAGCAGAGAGCTGGATTGGAAGAGGAGCAATCGGGACAGAATCCAGCATCCCAACTGGGACTAGAACCCCGGGTGCCGGCGCCGCAGGAGGAGGATTGGCCAAGTGAGCCGCGGCACCGGCCAGCTGTGTATTCTTACTTTGATCATCTCTGAGTGTTTCTCAGGCTAGTTCAAAGCATTGATCATGCTTCATTGTATTGATTATGCTTCATTCTTTAAGTTGGCTGTTAAGCTCATGATGGTTTAGCATGCTATAGCTTTTAAGATGTTTAAAATGGTACTTAGTACAGTAGAAGCTTTTTGAATGAAAAATATGAAACTGGACCCCTGTCACTCACCATGTATGAAAATAAACTCAAAGCAGATCCAAGACCTAAATGTTAGACCTGAAACTTTGAAGTTATTGAAGAAAACATAGGGAGGACACTTCAGGATATTAGAATGGGCAAGAATTTTCAACCTGAGACCCTAAATGCACAGAAAATAAAGGCAAAGGTAGACAAGTGGGATTTTATTAAACTAAAGAGCTTTTGCACAGCAAAGGAAATGATCAACCTACAGAATGAGAGAAAATGTTTGCAAGGCATTCATCTGACAAAGGGTTAATATCCCGGATATGAAAGGAACTCAGACAACTCAAAGCAAAATAAATGCTCCAATTAAAAGATGGTCAGTAGCTATAGACATATTTCTCAAAGGAAAACACAAATGACCAACGTGAAAAACTGATCAATGTCACTAATCATGAGGGAAATGCAAATCAAACCACCATGAGATATTTCACTCCAGTAAGGTTGGCTGTTATCAATATCAAAAGACCAAGATAGCATGCGCTGGTGAGGATGTGGAATAAAAGGAACCTTGGCACACTCTTGGTGAGAATGTTAATTAGTAGCCATTGTGGAAGCAGCGTGGGGTTTCCTCAATAAGCTAAAGGCAGAACTACCGTATGTCCTAGAAATCCTACTCCTGGGTGTGTATCCATGAGAGATGAAATCCACTGGCAAAGAGACATTTGAACTCCTGTGTTTATTGCAGCATTACTAACACTAGCCAAGAAATGGAAACAACCCCAGCGTCCATTGACCAATGAATGGATAAAACAAATGTGGAACATATGGACAATGGAATATTACTCAGCTGTAAAAAGGCTGAAATTTTGTCATTTGCAACTACTTGGATAGAACTGGAGGTCATTATGTTAAGTGAAAGACAGATATCAAATGATCTCATTCATATGTGGAGTCTAAAAAATAGCTGATTTTATAGAGGTTAAAAATGTAATATAATTGGCCAGCGCTGCGGCTCACTAGGCTAATCCTCCGCCTTGTGGCGCCGGCACACCGGGTTCTAGTCCCAGTCAGGGCGCCAGATTCTGTCCCGGTTGCCCCTCTTCCAGGCCAGCTCTCTGCTGTGGCCAGGGAGTACAGTGGAGGATGGCCCAAGTGCTTGGGCCCTGCACCCCATGGGAGACCAGGATAAGTACCTGACTCCTGCCTTCAGATCAGTGCGGTGCACCGGCTGCAGAGCGCCGGCCACGGCGGCCATTGGAGGGTGAACCAACGGCAAAGGAAGACCTTTCTCTGTCTCTCTCTCTCTCTCACTGTCCACTCTGCCTGTCAAAAAAAAAAAAATGTAATGGTGTTTACAATAGGTTGAGGAAGGACGTGAGAGGGAGGAGTGGAGAAAGTTTGATTTCTGGGTATCAGGTAATAGGAGTAAGAAGTGCTGGAGTTCTGTGTGTGAGTATAGATAATGTACTGTGTACTTATATCTAAAAATAAAACTTAGAGGGCAGGATTTTGGATGCCTTGATTATAAAGAAATGTGAAATAATGGAAAAGATAAATATATTTACCCAGATTAGGCATTACACGGTGCTGACATGTAATGAAACATCACATAGTACCCCGTAAGTATGTACAATTTTAATGTCTATTAAATTTTAAAACATCCACATAGTGATATTAAAAAAATTGACATAATATTCTATAAGCTTAAAATCTAAAAATTACCTCTAATTTTTTTTGTTATGGTTTTAGCCCTTACATTTAGGTATTTATTTTAATTTTTGTATGCGGCATGAGGCAGGTCCACCTTCATTTTTTTGTCTGAGACTGTGAGTTGTCCCAGCACCATTGGTTGGATGGGTCTTTCCCAGCTGGATGGTTTTCCTACCCTTGTCAGACTCAGTTGACCCCATTTGCCTTTGTTTCTGGACTCTCAATTCAGCTCCTTCAATCTGTACATTAAATTATTCTGGTGACAGTACCACACTGCCTTGATGGCTTACTTTATAGTAAGTTTTGAATTTGGGACTCAGGAAGACTCCACCTTTGTTTTTGTCCAGATTGAATTGGCTATACTAAGGCATTTGCAATTATGTATAAATTTCAGGATCAGTTTGTCCATTTCTGTGAAGAAGCCAGCTGGTGTTCTGATAGGGACTGAATCTACAAACTAATCTGAGAAACACTGTTGTTGTAGTGACAATAATTCTTCAATCCATGAACATGGAATGTTTTTGGATTTTATGGGTTTTCTTTCTTTCAACAATGTTTTATAGTGTTAGAGCACAAGTTTTTTCAGTTGTAAAATTATTCCTATTTTACTGTTTTTGATGCTGCTACGAATTCTTAATTTTATTTTTGGATTGTTCTTTGCACGTGTATAGAGATACAACTGATTTCTATTGCTCTTGCATCCTGCGGTCTTGCTGAACTCACTTATTAGGTATATTTTTTAAAAAGTGAATTCATTCATATTTTCTGCACTTAAGACTACATGATATATGAAAACAGAGATAGTTTTATCGCTTCCTTCCCAATCTAGATGTGTATACCCCCTTTCCTTTCTAATTGCCTTTGTTAGAACCTCCAGGACAGTGTTGAATAGCAGTGGCGAGCATAGACATCCTTGTCACACTCCCAATCTTGGGGGGAAACATCCATGGCTGCACTGTTGTGCATCATGCTAGCTGGGAGTTTTTCACAGAGACCTTTATCAGGTCGAGAGTTTTTATCCAGTTAGATTTTGTCAATGTGGTTTTTGCACCTATTGAGCTGAGTTTTTCTCTTGTGTTGTATTGTCTTTTTATTTTTCTTGTATGGGTTCATTAGTTGCTTTTGAGATGGTACCAATACCTCTTTGCTGAATGTGTTCTGTGGGAATGGGTTATGTTTATAAATGACACCAAGTCCACATGTGGTCTGGGGGATGCAGTCTGTGGTGTGGCTGTTTTTGGAGGGGGAGCACTCCATCCTGATCTCGACCTGGTCTTCCCCAGCGGTTCTCAGTGCCGACACAGTGCCTTGCACCAGTCAAGTCCAAACTTACACCTCCAGCCAGGTAGACATGTTTCAGGTTAATTAGGGGCCGCAGTCAATTTAGTTCATGGGCTGTAATTACAAGCACCTAAGACCTGCAATTTCTTTTTTAATTAAAATAAACAATGTGGAGGGGCTGACATCACACCAGGGCAACTGGTGTGCGAGGAGTAGGTAATTACACCAAAGCAGAACCTCTTGCTGTGAGGCAGTCTGTTGGGATGCACAGTAGAACACTGGGCCTGGGCATTCGGTTGAATGCTAATTACCCACTGCCAACCACAGCTGAAACCAGATGGGTTGGTTGGTCTTAGTGATGACTTTAGAACATGCTCTCTTCAAGTTGGAACTGAGCTGAGCTGTGACCTCTGGGGTGTGTGTGTGTGTGTGCATGTGCGTTTTTGCATATATGATGTCCCTCTAAATGTATTTAACTAAAACGTGCCCACACATACATGAAATGAGTCGAAAAATTCTTATTTTAACTACTAGTTTCAAGGTTCTTTTTGGAGGGTAGTTACTCTTGCTTAGAAAAATAATAGTTCACTTGGAGAGGGCAAGACCTCTCTCAACCGCCCAGCCTTAGAAATGACAGGAATTTGGGCATGGGGTAGAGCAGAGAGAAAGGAAGTGGCACCAGGGAATAGAGACAACCAGAGACCATGGCAGGAGGATAAAGGCCAAGAAGAACGAAGCCAGCAAGAGAGGCCTGGTGGCCGGAGGGGCCCAAGGATGCACAAGCGCCAGGTGTTAGCACTGACAGTGGGTTGTGTTCTGCGATGTCCACTCCCTCTGGCACAGCACAACTTCAGGAAAGACATCGATGCACACAGATGCTCTGAGTGAATTTCTTTAGACGGAGTGAAGATCAAGGAAGATGGATTTAAGTAGAGGTGTTAAAGATCATCATCAGGCAGGAAGGGGGTACTGGGAACAGGGAACCACAAGAGACCAAAACTTCTAAATGTCTGGGACTCTTCAGGGAGTGGACTTGCCATGGGATGTACAAGAAAATCCACATTTGCTTTAGAAAATAAATCTCACTGTGGCATGGTGCCATGTGAAACTTCCAAGGGCTCCCCTCTCCGCCTGGGTAAAGTACAGGCTTATCTAGAAGAAGTTGGAGGCTGAAAATGGCCCCCAGAGGTATCTGGTCCTAATCCCTGAAACCTGTAAGCGTTACATTTTTTTTTTCCCCTTTTGGAAAAAGAGTTTTTGCAGATGTGATTAAGTGAAGGATTTGGAGATGAGTGGATTATCTTGGATTATCTGGGTGGGCTCTAAATACCATCACATGTCTCCTTATAAGAGGGAGGCAGAGGGGGACCTGACCACACACAGAGAATGAAGCAACAGAACCACGGAGGCAGAGGCAGGAGGGATGTGGGGGAAGAAGGGGGAGCTGGCATCCTCCAGTGGCTGGGAGAGGTGAGGAACAGAGGGAGTGTGGCCCTGTGACACTTTGACATCAGCCCGGTGAAACTGATTTGGGGCTTTTGGCCATGAGAAATACAACAGAATACACTTCTGCTGTTTTCAGCCCTCAAGTCTGGGTGAGAAATGCACAGGCGGCTTCACCAAACTTTTGGGACTCAGTGGCCGCCCTCCTCTCCAGCCCTACCGCCTGCTGGTCAGCAAACCCTCATCTGCCATCCACACACCTGCAGGTGCGGAGCTCCCCACCTGGAACGCCAGCCCGAGAGAGGGGCCTGCTAGGCCAGCTTACTGATAAGCTGAGCATGCAGGCAGAACGACACTCCTCAGAGCGTTGCTAAGCTGGCCTCCGAGTCGGTCTCCTCTCTAGCGTGATCTTGGGCTGAGACAGTGCCTTCTTACCCGGTCTCTCCCACCAAGAGGGAGGCTGGTCTCCCCGTCATGACCTGGCCTGGTGCCTCAAGAGTGCTGCCTTCTTGGGCACAGGGAGTAAAGGCAGGTGTTGGTGTAGGATGGAACTGGATCAGGATCTTGTCTTGGTTGTCTTATGTGCTGTGTACCCTGGTGTAAGTCACTTAAGCTTTAGGAATCTCAGTCTCCCCGTTTGTGAAATGAAGCCTGTGAAAGTGGCCCGGGAGGGTTGTCGATGTCTTTAACACGTGCTTATGGAGCACCCATTATCCAGGGCCAAGCCAAGGCCCTGCCTTGTGTAGGGTCTTGAGAGAGTAGGATATGGCTCTGAGCAGAAGCCCTCCCTCCTGTCCCCACCCTGTCTGAAGCTGTGTTTTCTCAAGAGGCCATCTCTGGTCCCCAGCAAATCTCTGAGGTGGGTGTTTGGGGTCAGTGGGCAGGGGGCGGGGCGGAACATGCATTCGGGCTTGGAAGCAGCCTTGAGCTCTGCTCTGGTGACACAGACTGACAGCCGCGGAAGACAAGGGCTTCAGGCTTGGCAGGCAGGTGGAGGCAGTGAACGCGCTGGGTAGCTCTCCTGCTCCCCTGGGCACACTCAAGGGCTCTCGAGACGAGGCAGACGTGAGTTCCACTAGGCACGTGCATGTGCAAGAGCCTGTGCACACACATGCACGAAGCTGCCCAGGGAGCTCCCCCTTCGCAGACACCCGGCAGGCAGCGTTCGTATGCGTTGCATGTCCACAGCGTTCTGTTTGCTATTGCAAAGCTACCTTTTGTCATTGGGACACTGAGGCTCAGAGACTTGAAGTTCCTTCATCAAAATCACACCTTGTTCATACAATAGAAGGAAGTTTCAAGGCCAAGGTTCCCAAACGTCTCCACCAGTTAGGCAACTCTTGCTCTCTCTCTCCACACGGCATCATAGTGGGATAGTTAAGAGCATGTGCCCCAGTCCAATTCTGTGCCTGCCACCTTTTATTTGTGTGACATTTACTGCATCACTTTGTCTTTCTGAACCTCAGTTTGCTCGTCTGTAAAATGGAGATAATAACATGACGTCCTTCATAGAGTTACAGTGAATGTTAATGGAGATGATGAATGTAAGGTCCATATACATAGTAAGGGTTTGATAAACATTTGATACGTATTCCCCTTTGTAGCAAGCACCCCTGTAGGCACTGGGAATTCCCACCAAGCCAAGTACCTTCTGCAGAGATGATTACTGAAATCTTGTTTCAAATATGACATAAAAGGCAAGGCAGTAAACTACCCAGCAGGAAGAGAGACTGAGAAAAGCCTAGGACAGAGGACCACAGTGGTGCTGAAGTTTCCTCCCGAGTCTGCTGTTCACTTGCTCTTTTCTGCCCACCCTGCTATCTTGTACATCAGTGCCTGTCTTGGGTCTGGGCAGGCCTGGAGAGATGAACTCCACAGCACCCAGGGCAGCTTCCTCGCTAGCACTGGGGACAGCACGGCCAGAGCTGGATCACCTCACCCCCAGAGATCTGCACAAGCTGCTACAAGTCACAGAGGGCAGGAGACGGCAGCTCCCAGACGCTTCTGCGGTTTGTCTGGGAAGAATGTCTCTCTTGCTGGGCAGGGCTGTCTGTTCCCTGGGGCCGCCCTGGGGTCGGCAGACCCGGGAGCTGCCGGGCTGGGCAGCCCGTCCTGTGTTCTGTCCTGCACACTCACTGCCAGATCCGAGCGCTAGCAGAGTTAACACTGCACATGGTGGCTGAGCTCCCTTCTCTTGGTGGAAGGGAAGTCTGTGATGCCCCCTTGGTGATTAAGTGAGATAATGCATGGAGCACATTGGTTTTGGCCTACGGTGAGTACCCTGCATGTGTGGCCAGCAGTGGTTGTTGTCATGGTTGCTAGTGTTGTTGCCAGCATTGTGACTGTCATCCTCATCAGATCCTGAAAGTAGACCGGCCTGGGCTTAGAAATCGTCACAGCTGGGTGACATCGGGCAAGCAGCAGCTCTGGGCTTTGGTGACACATGGAGCTCACTGGCTGCTCTCCTCGGAGCTTCCTCCCTGCCGCCCGGTTCAGAACCTCAGCCTCTCTTGAGCTAGTCTCAGGGTCACTTGTCTCTGTGGGAAGTTGTGCACGTGACCTCACGTCTTTGAACCTCAGTGTCTTCGGCACATGAATGGGGCAAAGCTAATGGTTCACTTGGAGCCGCTGAGAGGAGAAAAAAGACGACAAACAGGAGTTGCCCGCTCCGCACCGGGCCGTCGGTGGGTGCGAGCAGCTGGGTCACCACCATGCACCATCCGCCACCCACAGCACGGGAGGCTGGGAATGTGAGGGCTTTGGCGCATGCACGGTGCAGGCAGAGCAGAAAGGCATCTGTTCACCAGGCTCCACTCTCTCGAGAGGTGCTGGTTTCTCTCCGGCTCTTACGTTAGCGACTCTTCCAAAGCCATCTTTCAAGCACTGTCATTGTTTTTTCTTTCAGAATTCCAATTTTTTGTGATTTCCTCATCGCACCAGGAAGTTTCTTCCCTTGCTAAGCTCACTTCCTTTTCTACCTTGGTCACCCCCAAATCTTCATCTGCTGCCCTGGCTGGCTCTTGATTTCTGAATCTGCATATCCAGCTTTCAACTGAAAACTTGTACTTGGATGTGCCGGAATTCAGCACTCCTAAACATGAATCATTATCTTCTCAAACCCACTCCATCTTCTGTCTTCATGTCTCAGCGATAGCACCACCATCCACGCAGATGTCATGTCTGAAATCTGTGTTTCCTTCCGCACCCCTTCCTGTCTTATACTACATACACTCTCTCTCCTCCTCCTTGCCTCCCTTCTTTCTTTCCTTCTCCCCTGCAGCCGTTCACCAAGCATTTCAAGTATTTACCCAGTGTCTGCTGTGTGTCCCTGTCTACTTGGTGGTGCACTTGGTCATTGCATCCTCTTAATAATACTGCTACATGGCTAAAAATTGTAGCAGCCCAGCTTTTTGGTTGCAAATGACAGAACACATATCTGGAAATTCAGCAAGGTTTATTGGGTAACCCCAGAACTGATGGATGAGATAGAGAAATTGACTCGAGGCCAAGCTTCTGAGAACAACCCAAACCGTACTGCAGAGCTGGCTCAGTGGTCAAACCGTGATTGCTGTTGCTGAATGGTCACTGAGCACAGACACCAGAGACCTGACTTTATTGCAAACCATTGCTGCTATCAGTACTGATGCTGCTTCTGGGTTGGCAGTTTGACACGGTACCTGGACCACCCTAAACCTGGGAGCCAAACTGCAACTGAGCCCCAAACAGAGCCAGTTCCTCCCATGGTCCACGTGCCACCTGGAGTGTCTAACCGATCATGCCTTGGTGGCATAGTGGCTTAGGCATCTGGAAATCATTTGAGTTTTGACTTCTACTTTGGAGATTGGGACTCATTGTAACATACATTCACCAAATTGCACAAGGCTGTTGAGAAGGTGATGGACAACTGCATATAAAATTGACTAATTTCTCCCGTCGGACCCCATCTCATACTCTTCCTCAGGACTGCTGATGTCTCAGGCCCATCTCATCATCTCATCCTGGTCTGAGCTGGGCCCAGTTCCCACTCTGCTGCTAGACCGTTATCTACAGCATAGCTCTGACATGGCTGTCTGGGGTTCTTCCGTGGTGCCATATTGTCCTAACACTTGAGCTAGCCAGTGAAGTCCTTCAAAATCCGCATAGGTCTTAAGCTTCATCCTCTGCCACCACACTTGCTGCCTCTCTCTTCCTGACGTTCTTCCAGAAGACATGAAGAGAGGAAAGTCAAGACAGCCCACGGATGATGCCTTCTCAGTGAGCCTCAGAGGACAACATGGGGACTTCTCCCTTGTACCCGTGGCTACTTGGAGTCCAGATAGAGGCTGGGAAGACGCTGTTGATGGAGGGCATGTCAGGGCACTCCTGTGGTGACTGGGGGCCGATTCAAGTGACAGCCTTTAAATATTTCCTGCAGTGGCCCAGAAGCTTCATCACCAGGGCCCCCTGTTTTTGGGTCCGGCAATTCTGTGTACAACTCTTGAAATGGCAATGCATTGAAAAAAGCCTCTCTTGTCTGAGACTTTGGAGAAAGGAGTGTTTCTGGGTCTCTCACCCTTTGGTTTCCTTCTCTCTCACTTGCCCCTCTAACTGGGATGCAACTGTGCCTGACAAAACCAGCAAAGTAGTGAGCCAGGAGAGAACTGGTGGGGAGAGGGACTGGGGGGAAAGCTCGTCACCCAGTGAGCATGGGCCACCAATCTTAAGTACACTGGATGAATAATTGTTTCAGGACCAAAGTCATGATTACAGGGTGTGAGCTCACCTTCTATGACTGCAGAGTCACAGAAGCAGGTAAATTTCCAAAGAGAACCCTTCCTGGTATTAAAAAGGGGAGAAGCAACGATGTACAAGCTTCCTATTCTGCCCAAAGTGACCTGTCTTAGAGTGACTGGGGTGTGGACAGCCACACCGGCCAAGCCAGGCTGTCTGGGCTGTTCCACCCACTCAGCCCTGCCCAATCTGTGATCCGTAGTGACCAGCACAGGAAGTGCATTGAAAACCTCAGCCCCACTCTGGGTGGAGTTTCGAGTTGTCTCTGTTACCTCTGGCTCCATGCCTAGTGTGTGTATTCGTGAGATGCTCACACTCTCCATGCTTTAGTCTGAGTGTGCACCTTTTCCTTCAACACGGCTGCTGCCTCAGTTTCCCTGCCCAGCTGTCTGGTGAAATCTGTCTCATCCAGCTGGTGCCCGACACTCTCCCCACATGCCGATGACTTGATACTCCCAGGAATGGATTTTAAACACCACCTCTGCAAACAACAACACAAGAACACATCAGTAGCAACCATTTATTGAATGAAAACTACTTCAGTGTGCACAGAGGCCTTCTGTGTGTTGGAGGCAGGATACACACTGGTGAAGGCAACACACGTTAATCCTGGATCACCTATCAGTGGTAGAACTTTGGCCACATTCTTCAAGAGCCTCTGTTTTCTCCTCTGTGAAATGGGGATCATGTTAGTGTGTGCACATCAGAGGGAAGTTGAGAAGATTAAACAAAATGATACACATGAAGAGTTCAGCACTGCTCTTGGGAAATAACAATGATAAAACCTACAGTTTCATTATTTGCTTGTTTTTAAAAAATTATTAATAATTAAGGCATAATTATATAGCATGATATTCTCATTTTAAATGACCAATTAATGCATCCATTCACCCATCAATTACCACCATAATCATATATGAAATTTTCTTATCACCCAAAATGTCTTCATGACTCTTCTGTCATTCTTGCCCCTCGCCCCAGGCTGCCACTGATCTGCTTTCCAACATTTTAGATTAAAGTGGTCCCTTCTAGAGCTTATAACTAACACCATGCAGTCTTGACTGTTTTGTGTTCTGGTTCATTCTGTTCAGCAAGGTGGGTGTGGTGTATGTCAGTGTTCCTTTTTATTGCTGAATATGATGCCATTGTATGGGTTAGACCACAACTCATGTTATCTGTTCCCTGGGTGGTGGGAATTGGAGTTCTTTCCAGTTCTTGGTTACTATGAATAAAGTTGGTGTAAACATTTATGCACAAGTTGTTGTCTGCACATCTGTCTTCATTGTTCCTGGTATATATATCAAGAAGTGAGATTGTGGGGTTGTATGATGTGCTTTTAACTTTCTAAGAGACTGCCAGACTGTTTTCCAAAGCATTGCACTCTTTCACACTCCCAACAGTGTGCAAAAATTCCAGTTGCTTCACCTCCTTGTCAACACTTGGTGTTGTCAGTCTTTTTAATTTTAGCCATTCTAATTGGTGTGCCATGTTATCTTATTTTACTTTTAACTTGCATTTCCTGATGACTATTGGTTTTTTTTTTCATGTGCATATTAGCTATTTGAATATCTTTTCTTTAGAAGTGCTTTACCCATTTCAAAAAATCTGGGCTATTTCATTATTATTGAGCTGAAAGAGTCTTTAAATATTCTGGATATGTCTTTTGCTGCAGACCAAGTATTATGAACTTTTTTTCCAGTATGCAGCTTTTTTGTTATATTAATGATGGTAAAAAGAAAGATATTCATAATTTGGATGAAGCCCAATTTATCATTTAAAAAAATGAGTCTTTTTTTAGATTCTGTGTAAGAAATGTTTGCCTATTCCAGATCCCAGAGTTAAAAAGATCTTGTTTCTTAGAGAACTATGATGAATTAACTTTTTTAAAAAATATTTATTTTTTTGTTTATTTGAAAGGCGGAGTTACAAAGAGAGGAAGAGAGACAGAGACAGAGAGCAAAAGATTGAGATCTTCCATCTGCTCATTCATACCCCAAATGGCCGCAATAGCCAGGGCTGTGCCAGGCTGGAGTCAGGAGCCTGGAGCTTCTTCCTGGTCTCTCACACAAGTGCAGGTGCCCAACCACTTGGGTCATCTTCTGTTGCTTTCCCACATGCATTAGCAGGGAGCTAGATTGGAAGTGGAGCAGCTGGGTCTTGAACCAGCTCCCACATGAGATGCCCACATTGCAAGTGGCTACTTAACCTGATACGTCACAATGCCAACCCCATAGTTTTAGCTTTAAAGTGAGGTCTGTGCTCAATACTTCAATTAATTTTTACATGTGGTGGAGGCAAAGGCCAAGATTCTTCTTGTTTATATATATTAATTTTTTCATATGCATGTCCAATTATTCCAGCACCATTTGTGAAAAAGGCTATCCTTGTCCTATTGAATTACCTTGCCATATTGTCTAAGAACACCTGACCTTCGATGTAGGGGCTTATTTCTAGACTCTCTATTGTGTTCTGTTGGGCTGTTCTTATGCCAGTACCACACTGTCCGGATTCTGATAACTTTATTGTAAGTCTTGTAATCAGCTACTGTAAGTTTTCAAAATGTTCTCCTTTTGCAAAAATTGTTTTAGCATTTCTAGATCTTTTGCATTTTCGTGTATATTTTAGAATCTGTTTTTCAATTTCTTAATGAAACTGCTGGTGTTTTGATTGGGATTCCAATAAAAGCATAGGTCAGTTAAGAAGTAAATTTATAGTTTAACAATGTTGACTCCTCCAATCTATGAATACAGTGTATCTTCCCATTTATTTAAATCTTTATTTACTTTCAACAATGCTTTGTAATTTGGATTGCATAGTTCTTGGTATTTTGTTAAGTTTATCTCAAAGTATATTTTTAAAATTATTTACTTATTTGAAGGGCAGAATTAGAGGTAGAGATAGAGAGTGAGAGATTTTTATTTGTTGATTCACACCCCAGATGGCTACCAGGGCCAGGGCTGGGCCAGGCTGAAGCCAGGAGCCAGGAGCTTCATATTAGTCACTTACATGGATGGCAGGGGCCTAAAGACTTGGGACATCTTCCATTGGTTTCCCAGGTACATTAGTGGGGAGCTGAATTCGAAGTGGAGTAACCAAAACTCGAACTGGTGCCCGTATAGGATCTGGCATTGCAGATGGTAGCTTAACCTGATGTGCCTCAATACCAGCCCCTATCTCTTAGTATTTTATATTTTTAAAATGTATCCGTAGGTATTTTATAGATGATATTTAAATTTCAGTTTCAAATGGTCTTTTTAGAAATGTAATCAATTTTTGTATTTTGATCTTGTTGGTAATGACCTTGCTAAGTTGACTTAGTTTTACTGTCATTTTTGGGAATTCCGTAAGCTCTTCTCTAGATCTTCATCTGGGACACCTACTTCAGAGGGCTGCTGTGAAGACCAAGTAAGATAATACAAGTAAGGGAACGTATGCAGCATCTTGGCACATCCTAAATGCTTGTAACAGAACGAATAGTACCATCTTTAACATAGGCAGAGCAAATTTATCTATGTTGCTAGCAGTGAGGATTGGGGTTACTTTTGGAAGGCAGTCTTAACCAGAAAGGTGTGTGTATGTATGTGTGTGTGTGTGGTTGTGGTGTGTGTGTATGTGTGTGGGGCGTGTGTGTGTGGTTGTGTGGGGTGTGTGTGTGGTTGTGTGGGGTGTGTGTGTGGTTGTGTGGGGTATATGTGTGTGTGGGGTGTGTATGTGTGTGTGGTTGTGTGTGTGTATGTGTGTGGGGTGTGTGTAGTTGTCGGGTGTGTGTGGTTGTCGTGTGTGTGTGTGTGTGGTTGTGTGGGGTATGTGTGTGGGGTGTGTGTATGTGTGGGGCATGTGTGTGTGGTTGTGTGGGGTGTGTGTGTGGTTGTGTGGGGTATGTGTGTGTGGGGTGTGTATGTGTGTGGGGTGTGTGTAGTTGTCGGGTGTGTGTGGTTGTGTGTGTGTGTGGTTGTGTGGGGTATGTGTGTGGGGTGTGTGTATGTGTGTGGTTGTGTGGTGTGTGTGTGGTTGTGTGGTATGTGGTTGTGTGTGTGTGGTTGTGTGGGGTATGTGTGTGTTGTGTGTGTGGTGGAGGCGGGTGTGTGTGTGGGGTATGTGTGTGGTGTGTGTGTGGTGGAGGCGGGTGTGTGTGTGTGGAGTGTGTGTGTGTGGTGGAGGCGGGTGTGTGTGTGGGGTGTGTGTGTGTGTGTGTGGTGTGTGTGGTGTACATGTGTGTGTGTGTGGGGTGTGTGTGTGGTGTGTGTGTGGTGGAGGCGGGTGTGTGTGTGTGTGGAGTGTGTGTGTGTGATGGAGGCGGGTGTGTGTGTGTGGTGTGTGTGTGGTGTACATGTGTGTGGTGTGTGTGTGTGGTGTGTGTGGTGTACGTGTGTGGTGTGTGTGGTGTGTGTGTGGTGGAGGCAGGTGTGTGTGTGGGGGGTGTGTGTGGGGTATGTGTGTGTGTGGTGTGTGTGGTTGTGTGGGGTATGTGTGTGTGTGTGGTGTGTGTGGTAGAGGCAGGTGTGTGTGTGGGGTGTGTGTGTGTGGTGTGTGTGTGGGATGTGTGTGTGTGGTTGTGTGTGTGTGGTTGTGTGTGGTGTGTGTGTTGTGTGTGTGGTGGAGGCAGGTGTGTGTGTGGGGGGGGTATGTGTGTGGTGTGTGTGTGGTGGAGGCGGGTGTGTGTGTATGGGGTGTGTGGTTGTGTGGTGTGTGTGTGTGGTTGTGTGTAGTATGTGTGTGGTTATGTGTGGTGTGTGTGTGTGTGGTTGTGGGGTGTGTGTGTGGTTGTGGCGGGTATGTGTGTGGGGCATGTGTGTGTGGTTGTGTGGGGTGTGGGGGGTATGTGTGTGGGGTGTGTGTATGTGTGTGGTTGTGTGGTGTTTGTGTGTGGTTGTGTGGTGTGTGTGGTTGTGGTTGTGTGGGGTGTGTGTGTGTGGTGTGTGTGTGGTGGAGGCGGGTGTGTGTGTGTGTGGGGTATGTGTGTGGTGTGTGTTTGGTGGAGGTGGGTGTGTGTGTGTGGGGTGTGTGTGTGTGGTGTGTGTGTGGTGGAGGCGGGTGTGTGTGTGTGGGGTGTGTGTGTGGTTGTGTGTGTATGTGTGTGGGGTGTGTGTGGTGTGTGTGTGGTGGAGGCGGGTGTGTGTGTGTGTGGGCTATGTGTGTGGTGTGTGTGGTGGAGGCGGGTGTGTGTGGTTGTGTGTGGTTGTGTGTCTATGTGTGTGTGTGTGGTGTGTGTGTGGTAGAGGTGGGTGTGTGTGTGTGGGGGGGGTATGTGTGTGGTGTGTGTGCTGGAGGTGGGTATATGTGTGTGTGGGGTGTGTGTGTGTGGTTGTGTGTGTGTGTGTGTGGGGTGTGTGTGTGGGGTGTGTGTGTGTGTGTGTGTGGTGGAGGCGGCAGTGGTGGTGGGGAATCCCCAGGATGCTGGGGTGTATTTTGTTTCTTGAATTGGATGCTGCTATACAGATGTGCCCAGCTGGTAAAAAACCAACGAGCTATGCACTTATGATATATGTGCTTTTTTTTTTGTATATTCATTACACTTCAATAAAAAGCAAAAATTGAGGCCAATGTTTATGGTTTTTAAGCATTTGTCATGTAACTGGCTCTGGTAAACTCGCTTTACATGGGTGATTTCATGGAGCCCCTTGAGCTGGGTGCTGCAGTCACCTCCGTTTCACAGATCACGTCTGAGTTCCAAGAGATGGAGTCACTGTCCAAGGACAGTGAGTAGCGAGGGTCGGTGCCCTATGCCTTGTGCACTGTGGCCTTGTGCTGGAATTCCACTGGAAAGCATTCACAATCCTTGCTTGCAAAGCCCAGGGGCCTGCTGGTGGCTTAGCCTTCCCTGGGCAGTGCAGTCCAGTTCTGCACTGGGCGGGCTGGTTTGGGAGTGGACAGGGCGGTGGGAGAGGGGACGGAGGGGGCCTGGGAAGACCCCGCCAGGCCAGCTGGCTGCTCTCATTGCCATCATTCCTCACTGCCGCCCCGGCCTCTCAGCATCAGCCCACTTGCCACACAAACACTGTGTAATTGCCTGGTCTGGCCGGGTGAACAGGGCAGGGGCTGGGGACGTTTATTTTTCATTAAAAGTTTGGAATGAGGTTGTGGGAGGTGGTGCTCAGCAGGGGGAGC
This sequence comes from Oryctolagus cuniculus, assembly GCF_051225735.1. NCBI lineage: Eukaryota > Metazoa > Chordata > Mammalia > Lagomorpha > Leporidae > Oryctolagus > Oryctolagus cuniculus. The sequence continues at coordinate 18,390,468 of NC_142877.1, forward strand.
TGCCTCAGAAAATGTGCTGACCTGTCCAATCTTGTCAACCCCAAACGTGTTTCCAGTACCTTCTACCACCTCTCTGAGGTTTGCTTTCTTACCAGAAACTATTAATATTGCCAACCTTACCAGGGCTCTTGGAGATGAGAGTGAGAGGAAGCAGGGGACCAGGACTTAAATTCCCTGTTATTTATCCAGTGTATTTTGAGCAAACTTCTTATTCCTCCCTGGGCCTCAGTTTGCTGGTCTGAAAAATGGATTTTCCTTGTCTTTTTCAGGTTCCCTGAAACGAGGCCATCCTGCTCTCATTTCTAGATCTTAGCATGTGTAGTTATCCAGTGTGCATTCTGCCAGGGACACTCTTCCGTCTTCCACTTCCCTCCACATTATCTAATGGGATGTCTCAGCATGGACATCAGTCCTCCAGGAAAGCTGTTGCCCTGTTGGTCTGGCCTCTTCCCTGTGTCTCTGGAGCTCCTCTAACTCCCCACTACAATACTGAGTGTGCTGTATTGCAGGTTTGACTGCTTGTTAGTGTCTTCTTTCCTTCTTAGGCAATCAACTCCCAGAAAATAGGAGCTCTCATTTATTATTACTATTATTTTTAAATATCTAATTAATTTATTTGAAAGCCAGAAGTGTGAGGATGAGGGGGAAGATGGAGATGGAGGGAGAGACAGAGAGACAGAGAGACAAGGAGAGAGAGAGAGAGCGAGCGAGCGAGCTCCTCCATCTTCTTGTTTACTCACCAGATGGCCACAATGGTGAGAGATGAGCCAGGCTGGAGCCAGGCTGAAACCAGGAGCCAGGAGCTTCTTCTGGGCCTCCCACATGGGTGGCAGGGGCCCAAATACCATCTTCCACTGCTTTCCTCAGGCCATTGACAGGGAGCTGGATTGGAAGTGGAGCAGCCAGTTCATGAAGCAGTGCCCAGATAGGATGCCAGTGTCACAGCTTTTACTTGCTATGCCACAATGCCGGACCCCGCTCATTTGTTGTTATACTCCTAGTATCAAGTGCATGTAGGTGCTCAACAAATAGTTGTTAAATGAATGTCCCATGTGGACATCCAAATCCTGTTTTCATGTGTCAGGTAGAAGACACTCAACTTGGGTATCTTGAAGTAGTAACTGGAGATACTCCACAACTTACGACCTTATGTAGTCAACAAAAGTGTTTGTGGAGAATACTGAGCTCATGTTCTAGAATGATAAACCTCTATTGGTAACTCATAGATAATTGTGTAGAAAAATTACCCATGCTAGAGTGTGAGTTTTTTGCATAAGCTTCCATTTCACCCTCAGTAAGTACCTGGTGAAAACTCAAGGCTAGGAACGGGCAAGAGAATGGGCTGTGTTCTTTTTCTCCCTGGGGACACTTGTTCTGACTTCAGTGTGAAGATGCCTTGTTCTTCTCACCTATGCTTGGATTTACAGCACTATTTGCAGAAAATTCCCAGGTTCTGCTTAAGTTTGTGCCCCAATTTTATTTTATGGGCCATCAGTGATAGTCCTAAGTAAGGAGCTTTACTTCCTCTAATGTGTTCTGGAAAGTGGTTGTCCTGGCTGTTTAGTTAATGGACTTCCTCCTATACCTACCATCTGTGACCTAGCCTTCTAAACTCCCTGCATGAAGGGGATGGGTCTTAGCCTGGTAGGAAGAGTTTGGTTTGAGCTGAAGATGGATTGCTTCACTGGGTGGAAGCATAACCCCTACAGAACTTCACTGTCACAGTCAAGTGTGCCTCTCCTGCACTCTAGCCAGGAGGCTCATCTCGCATTACTCACAGCCACTCTCCCTCTTCCTCCCCCTCCTCCCTGTGACAAGCGGTCTGATCAGTGCACGGGCATTCATCCACCACATGTATGAATTCTGCAGTACCTGCTGGGGACAGCAAGGTGAGACACCACCTGTGGTTCATGAGGAATTCAAAATCTAGGCACAAAATATTTAAGCAAATAAGAATAGACAGGTATTGTTTTAAATCAGTATCAGAGAGAATGACATTCCAGGAAGTATTGCAAAGACAATGGAGCATGAAAATATCTGGTGTGTTCAGGGAACTAGAAGATACCCGAGGTGACAGAACCATGGGGGAGCCTTGGAGAAGCAGGGGCTGGAAGGGCTGAAGGGTCAGGCTGTGGCGGGGGTCTTGTCCACCCTGCAAAGCTGTGTGCAGATGACAGTGTCCTGGGTGCACCACAGCAGACAGTGGTGTGGTCCAGAGGTTGCCTTAGCAAGATTCTTCCTGTAGCTGTCACAGGGAAGGTCTGAGACAAGGTCTGAGACTCGAGGCAGAGATGTCAGGGAAGAAGCTACGAAGCTGCCCGCCTCAAAGCAGCTGTTTTCATGGGGGGGAAGAATCCTCAAACAAGCGAGTTTCAAGAAAAAGCTTCTTTGTAAGACACGTTTGGATTCTCCCCCTGGGTTCCCTTATCATGATCATTAAATGACCCCAAACCTCCCTTCCAGGACACTGATAAATCCTGGTGGCCTCAGGGAGGAGGGGATATGTGGCGATCACAGTCCACAGATCCCTGTGACGGGTGATGACTTCTATCTCTTCTCTACTTCCCATGCTATTCTAGGACTTCCAGATGAGCTGAAGGCACTGTGGACTGAACGAGGCACCCGGTTGAATTAGCAGAGAAGCTTTGGGAATGTTCTGCCCAGTAAGATATTTTAACCACGTTCAGAAAATACAGTCACACTAATATGGCCAGCTGGTTTCATTGAATAGAGTTTCTCCTTGAATAAGGTCCTTCCAATCACTTGGCCTGTTTCTCCATTTGAAAATAGGGAAGACAAAAGGAAAGCTAAAGGCTTTGTACTCGTTTACCTATTTTTTTTAAACAATTATATATGAATTTACTTTTTTTTTTTGACAGGCAGAGTGGACAGTGAGAGAGAGAGACAGAGAGAAAGGTCTTCCTTTGCCATTGGTTCACCCTCCAATGGCCGCCGCGGCTGGCGCTCTACGGCTGGCGCACCGCGCTGATCCGATGGCAGGAGCCAGGTGCTTCTCCTGGTCTCCCATGGGGTGCAGGGCCCAAGCACTTGGGCCATCCTCCACTGCACTTCCCTGGCCACAGCAGAGAGCTGGCCTGGAAGAGGGGCAACCGGGACAGAATCCGGTGCCCCGACCGGAACTGGAACCCTGTGTGTCAGCACCGCAAGGTGGAGGATTAGCCTAGTGAGCCGCAGCGCCAGCTCTTGTTTACCTATTTAGGTCTAAGTTCCAGGCTCCTGGAATCACCCTCTTCTGGGCTAGCAGCTGTGACTGATTTTCCCCCAGGACCAATCCCTTGGCAATATTCTATGACAACTTATGCTATATTCCTCAGGTCAGCCTTCTATAAACCCAGTGCTGGGTTCATTTTCGCTGACTCAAGAGGGCACCCATGTTAGGCTCAAGAGAAGTTTCATACAGGGGCTTTGTAAATGCAGTCCTGATGCAGGTTGCATTTGTTGTCATCATTGGAAAAGAAAAGAAGGAATAGGGTGTGTGTGGATAGTTGATTATGAAAACTTGGCCGAGGATCTGGGTGTGGTTTCCAGTACTTGGAAGATACATGCTCGTCCCTCGGTCTTCTGACTTTTAACTGCCACAAAAAATTAATTTCATAGTTTCCAGATTTTCTAGAATTCTCTTCTTTTTCCAGAATTCTCTCTACAGGCTCTATGATCCTTTCCAACTCAAACTTCACGTGAGTTTTGCATGCGCTCTCTGTCTTGGGGGATCTTCTCTTCTGTGTCTTGCTGCTCTTTCCCTCAGCAAGTCCCAGCCTGAATTGATACTCTTTCCTGCCAAACTTGCTCCTCCTCCGTTCCCTGTTTCAGGAATGACATCATTACTCATTCAGTCACCATGGGTAGAACCTGGGAATCATCCTGGTCTCCTCCCTGACCCTCACTCTTATGTCCATTAATCACAACACCCTGTTTGTCTCGGAAACATGTCTATAATCTACCCTGTTCTCCCCAGCCCAACAACTCCTTATCCGAATTAGTTCCATCTTTTTTCATATCCTGCTGGATCATTAAAATAATCTTCTTCTATTTGGTTTCTCAATTACCAGTCTTCCCTCTGCTGGTTTGACTGTCCTTGTGCTGCTACAATGGTTTTCCTAAAATTCTAATCCATTCATGTCATCCTTCCACTTGAGGTAGTATATGAGGTCCTCATGGCTTATAGTTTGGAGTCTCTACCTTGCCTTGCAAAGCCAATAAGCTCTGGCTTTGCTCTTGGGCTCAGCCTCCTGTCCTACCCTTCCACACATATATGTGATTTCAGTCACAGAGACCATATGGTGCTTGCTCCATGCCTTTCTGTGTATTGTTCCTGCTGCTTAGTTTTCCCATCTTCCAGCATTTTTCTCCTTGGGTCTGCTGACCTATGACCCCTGGTGACTTACCAAACTCCATCTCTTACCACTGTTGCTTTGCCTTTACGCAGCCCTCACTGCTGACACCCAGGGTGGTCACTTTACCTCCCAGACAGACTCCTCACCACATGTCAGGATGTCCTCCAATGTCCTCTAGAGGTGGCCATGATTTTCTGTTCTGCATGCTTTTGAGATGGCTAATGGGCCTTTTGCACTGATGTGCACAGATGGTTGTGTGATGTGCTCTCTGGTGTTGGTCTTCAGCTAGGTGGAAGAGGGGCAGGCATTCATAAATGGGGCCACCCTTCTTTCACCATAGGCCCCTCACCTATCCTTTCTACCAATGCCTATGAGTGGAACACAGTAATGTGGTTAACAGTGAAAAGATCACTTTCTAGAAAGGCAGTGATAACAGATGAAAAGTTCTAGGCATGACTGGTTGAAAGAATTTTCTATGTGTAGGTTATAAACGTCTGGGTGGCAAGTTTGGCAGAGATGAAAAATCAATTATTCACATTTCCCTGCATATCCTGAGTAAGACGTGCATTCATAGTCTTCATCAACGAGCATGTTAACAACCTTTGAGTCACTGGGAGCTGGTATTCATAGGTGACATGACAGAGGATGCAGATTCATGAGTAATGAGGCCACTAGCACTACAAATACTATAGGAAGCCGCATAGGCACAGAGATCTATGTTCTTTCCAAACAAGCAGGGTCTGAAATGCTGTGGCATTGTGAGCAAACAGTTACTGCATTTGTATCTCATGGGAGATATAGAACTAGCCAGAAACAGTGTATTTGAAAATAAAATACACAAAGTGTAGTGGTTAGGATTCTCCAGAGAAATATAACTATTAAGCATTCTCTCTTTCTTTCTCTCCCTCTCCCTCCCTCTCTCTTTCCTCTCCCTCTCTCTCTCTGGGTGTATGTAAACATATCCAAATGTATATACATAGGGATTTTCAGAAAGTTCATAAAAATGTATTATGAGAAAATATGCATGAATTTCAAGTTTTTTTCACTAAAACTTTTAAAAAAGTTTTAAACAATGTTTTTAAGATTTATTTTATTTATATGAAAGGAAGACTTACAGAAAGAGAGGGAGATACAAAGAGAGAAAGAGATCTCCCATCTGCTGTTTCACTCCCCAAATGGCGACAACTGCTAGGGCTGAGTCAGATTGAAGGTAGGAGCCTGGAACTCCAGCCTGGTCTCCTACATGGGTAACAGGGGCTAAGCACTTGGGTGATAATCTGCTGCTTTCCGAGGTGCATTAACAGGGAGCTGGATCATAAGTGGAGCAGCCAGGACTTGAAACCATGCTCAAAGGGGATGCTAGCATTGCAGGTAGTAGCTTAACCCATTGTGCCACATTGCTGGCCCCAATAAGCCTATCTTTTAATTCCATTTTCCATGAACTTTATAAAGTATCTCCATGTTATGAGGAATTGGTTCACATGATTATGGAAGCTAAGAGGTACCTTGATCTGCTGTCTGCAAGATGGAGACCAAGAAAACCAGGTATATAATCCCAGTCTGAGTCCAAAGGCTTGAGAACCAGGGAGCTGTTGGTATAAATCCCAGTCCAAGGGCAGGAGAAGTCCCATGCCCCATGTCAACCAAGAAGGCAGAAAGAAAAAGGGCTGAGTTCCTCTTGCCTTCACCTTTTTTTTTTTTTTTAAAATCATACCCTCAAAAGGACTGGACAATGCCCACTCGTGTTGGGAATGGCCATCTGCTTTCCTGAATCCACCTATTCAAATGTTAAACTGTCTAGAAACACTCTGACATACCATGAAGTAGTGTTTAATCAGATGTCAGGACACCTCATGACACACTGAAACCAACACTGGAAAGCTCCTGGACGTAAGTAAGAAGAGACAGCGCCTGGACATTATGAAGAAGGTTCATGTGCATCGATTGGAAAATAAACAAGTACGCTATTAACCTCTTCCCCACCCATTATCCTAGGTCTTCATTGGTAAGTCTCTATCTCATGTGGGCCAATGAATTTTGTATTATGTTTTAAAATTAAATTGATTATTTGATAAAGCCACATCAACACAATTTAATTATGGCTCCACACACCCTAAGGGTATCTCTACTCTGGAAGGCAACTTACATATATTTTGAAAAGGCCCCTGGGTTTTCAAAGAGAATATTATATTTGCTTCATAATCTACATTTTATGTTGGGCCACCACAAAGAACTAAATCTAAATTTGGTGGGTATGTGCTCATCTGTTTTAAAGTATGTGAGATCTCGAGTTCAGAGAGAAACAGGCAATGTTCTATATTCACTGCAGGGAAACTGCCCAAGGGATCCAATAAAAGTATGCCTACAAGGGCCTGCCTACTTGGATTTACAGTTCTATGACAGTAACTAGATACCATTACCCCAATTTTAGAGGCAAATCTCATGCAGATACTGAGAAATGTCTCTGTGAACTTGATCCCAAAATGCATGTTCCTTTCATTGTATAATCTTGATATTGGTGAATTAGAAAGCAATGTGGCTCTTTTGCATCCTATCTGATGGGCATGGATTTTAAAGTAGAAATATTAAGAAATCTGGAGAAATGACCCATGTGAGAACTGTGTCAGAAAGGCTAAACTCAAGATGAGAGAAGGTTTTTGGAAAAAAACCACCAAAAATACAAATGGGGATTTTTATTGTGCTGCTTGGTGATAGATGATGGGGAAAGATGGGAATTCCACGGCGTTAGGACAAGGGTACAGTGTTGACAGTTACTGGAGAGAGTGCCAAGTTGCTCAATTCATCAAGGTGAGAGGACTTTATTCTGGAAAGATTGCAACTTCAGATAGGAGATAGGAGAGAGCAGGAGGCACACCTCATTGCTCTTAATGAATTCAAGTCCCAATCTCACATGAATTATAGTCCATAGTCTTGAAAGGACTTGCACAAGTGTTTGTGGGATCCTCCAGTCTTATTTGAGAAACTGACAGGGGTGGGACACCAAAGAACTGGGGATGGGCACATCTTATCTTGATTTTCAAACCTGGGTTCTAGAAATCGTGGGCTCAAGGCCAGTTTTCTTTTTTTTCTTTTTTTAAGATTTATTTGTTCATTTACTTGAAATTCCGAGTTACACAGAGAGAAGGAGAGGCAGAGAGAGAGGGACAGAGGGAGGGAGAGAGAGAGAGAGGGAGGATTTCCATTTGCTGGTTGACTCTGCAATTGGCCGCAATGGCCCGAGCTGTGCCGATCCGAAACCAGGAGCCAGAAGCTTCTTCCAGGTCTTCCATGCAGGTGCAGGAGCCCAAGGACTTAGGGCCATCTTCTACTGCTTTCCCAGGCCAAAGCAGAGAGCTGGATGGGAAATAAAGTAGCTGGGACACAAACTGGTGCCCAATACAGGATGCTGGCCCTACAGGTGGTGGCTTTTACCAGTTGCACCACAGTGCCGGCCTGAAGGCCAGTTTTTGTCAGTTAGCTAGAAATGATCCTTTGAATGGTATTGGCATTATGTGCACTTAGGAGGGAAGAAATTAGTTTTGAGCCATAGTATGTTCACTAAGAATGAATAATTCCAAAATATTCTTATTTCTCTTTTAAAACATAATCTTTGGCTGGCGCCGTGGCTCACTAGGCTAATCCTCTGCCTTGCGGCACTGGCACACCGGGTTCTAGTCCCGGTTGGGGTGCTGGATTCTGTCCCGGTTGCCCCTCTTCCAGGCCAGCTCTCTGCTGTGGCCAGGGAAGTGCAGTGGAGGATGGCCCAAGTGCTTGGGCCCTGCACCCCATGGGAGACCAGAAGTACCTGGCTCCTGGCTTCAGATCAGTGCAGTGCACTGGCTGCAGCATGCTGGCCGCGGCAGCCATTGGAGGGTGAACCAATGGCAAAGGAAGACCTTTCTCTCTGTCTCTCTCTCTCTCACTGTCTGCTCTGCCTGTCAAAACAAAACAAAACAAAACAAAACATAATCTTCCCAGACTAGTGTTGAGGATGTTTGTTATTTTTTTTATTTCCTCATAATTTGAACTAATTTGAGGGAATTTTCAGCTTTATGGATCTTGGTGAGATGCAGAGCCTCTCTTTCACCATAAAACTGAAAATGCCACATGTGTGACTTCCCAGCCTTCCTTGGAGTAGGGCATTGGCAGGTGTCTGTGGTTTGGCCAATCAGAGGCAGCCACCCATGACATGAAGTTGGGTTTCAGAAAAGCCAAGGAACAGAGATGGTGGGTGAAGGAGCAACTCTGTTGATCGAGTTTCCAGGGGTGGTAACAACACTCAGAATAGAATCTGGCATCCTTGACAATTGGACGGGATGGGAGGGTGGTAGTAACAACTTCCATTCAGATCAGTTCTGCTGTCAGATTCTGGGACTTGTCCTTGGTTGCATGATTTCTGACAAGTTCCTCTTCCCCCGGGGCCTTGTGAGCTTCAAATTAAGCTTTAAACAAATGCCTTCTAGGCATAAATTAGCCAGAGTAATTTTCTGTTGCTTGCAACAAATAACCCTGAAATGCAGCCATATCTTGTGAGTTTGGGTAATACCACAGACAGTATATCCTGATTGTGGCAGGCGTTTATCAAAGATTTCCTATGTCAAAATTAAGAACAAGATGGAAAACTTGGCTTTAAGGTATTGGAGTGAGGTGGATAGGATGGCTACATCCCCAAATGTAGAGTGGTCTCTAGTGAATTATGTGGCAAGCTACTCCACAGCTGTCCATGTTCTGATGCCCTGAAATTGTGGACGTTAGGTTACATGATAAGGGGGGAATTAACGTTGCAGATGGAATTAAAGTTGCCAACCACCTGCCCTTAAAATAGGAAGCTATTTTTTGGTTATCTGGGTGGGGCCAGTGTAATTACATGACTCTTGTGAGTAGAAGAGGGAGGCTGGGAGAGAATCAGAGAAGGAGATTCAATGATGGAGACAGGTCCATGGGAGGCTATAGGTGGAGAAAAGGGCCATGGGGCAAGGAATGTGGCTGGACTCTGAGAGCTGGGTGAAGCAGGGAAACATATTGTCTACTAAAGGCTCTAGAATGAACACAGCCATGCTGACACCTAGGATCACCTAGGGAGATCTGTTGAGCCCCTGGTTACAGACGTATATGATAATACTTTTGTATGTTTTAAGCCATAAGCTCCAAGTCTTTTGCAATTGATCCTTCTTCACAGAACATGGTAGAGTCCTGAGGTTCCAATGGAGTGTCCAGGGTTCCAAAAAGGGGAAGTGTGAGGAAGGGAAAGACAGACACAATATAGTGCCCACCTTTGATTAGATCAGAATCATGCTGCTTTTATTCATGTTAGATGAGAGCTAAGAAAAATGGGGTTTAAATAGCTAGCTGTACTTTCATCATTTGATTTGTTTGTTGGAAAGGCAGAGATGGGGAGACAGAAAGGCAGAAAGAGATCATCAGTCTACCAGTTCATTCTCCAAAGAAGTGCAATAGCTGGGGCTGGGCAAGGCTGAAACCAGGAACCTGTAACTGAATCCAGGTCCTAGACCATTTGACTTGTTCTACACTCTGAATGTGGTGTATTAGAAGTGGGTGGTGGCCGGTGCCACGGCTCACTAGGCTAATCCTCCGCCTTGCGTCGCCGGCACACCGGGTTCTAGTTCCGGTCGTGGCACCGGATTCTGTCCCGATTGCCCCTCTTCCAGGCCAGCTCTCTGCTGTGGCCAGGGAGTGCAGTGGAGGATGGCCCAAGTGCTTGGGCCCTGCACCCCATGGGAGACCAGGAGAAGTACCTGGCTCCTGCCTTCGGATCAGCGCGTGCGCCGGCCACAGCGTGCCAGCCTTGGTGGCCATTGGAGGGTGAGCCAACGGCAAAGGAAGACCTTTCTCTGTCTCTCTCTCTCTCTCACTGTCCACTCTGCCTGTCAAAAAAAAAAAAAAGTGGGTGGCAAGGATCCAGCAGTTGGTCATCACCTGCTGCCTCTCAGGACGAGCACTAGCAGGAAGCTGGAATGGGAAGTGGAGCTGGGACTCAAACTCTGGCACTCTGATATCAGATGTGGGTGTCCCAAACAGTGTCCTAATTGCTGTGCCAAATGCTCAACCCTAAGGAATGTTTGAAAACCATCAATGACTTCATAGATAAGGGAATTAATTATAAGGAGGGTATTTATTGAGTGCTTATGTATGTCAGGCACTCTGTCTTGTAGTTTATATATATTTAATCTTAGTCTTCTTCCTAACTATAAGAAATTGATATCGTCCTTGTAGATGAGTACACTGGGGTTCAGATAATTTAAGTAAGTCAATTAAGGTCCCACAGCTTCTAAGTGGCAGAGGTGGCATTTTAACTTCCACAGTTCAGTTCTACAGTCTGCATTCTCAAGCAAGTGGAGCAAACGTTTGATTAGAAAGAGCTAACTGGAGTATCACTGTAGTGGTTCAGTTGAGAAACTACATGTATTTTGTACAATGAATGATACTTATTTGGGAAAGAACCAAAAGCCTGCAGTTTGATTGTAAACCACAATTGCGGGGCCAGCACTGTGGTGTAGTGGGTAAAGCCATCGCCATCAGTGCTGGCATCCCATATGGGCGCCAGTTCAAGTCCCAGCTGCTCCACTTCCTGTCCAGCTCTCTGCTATGGCCTAGGAAAGCAGTAGAAGATGGTCCAAGTCCTTGGGCTCCTGCACCTGCGTGGGAGACCTGGAAGAAGCTCCTGTCTTTGGATTGGTGCAGTGAACTAGCAGATGGAAGAACTCTCTCTCTGCCTCTCCTTCTCTCTCTCTCTCTCTCTCTCTCTCTCTCTCTCTGTAATTCTGACTTTCAAATAAATAAATAAATCTTTAAAAAAATAAAAAAACACAATTGCAACAATGTGTGGATATTTCAAAAGACTTAATCGGGTTATTATTTTCCCCATCAGTGGTAACTGTCAGGAAAAGAGCTGGTTTTGTAGGGGAAAAGTTGATTAAGATCCATTTTAGATGTAAGATTCTAATTATTTAGTGTAGGGCAAAATGTTAAGGAACATTAGCATTTAACTTTCAGAGACCTTATCTTCCCTAGATTCACTTTGCAGAAGAAACTCCAGGCTGATAGGTTCAGCTGCACAATGGGACACCCAACTTTATGGAGCTTGGGCTTTATACTAGGGATAATGGGGACCTAGAGCACCCATTTAAGCAGAAACCTGATCCAAATTGGCATTTTTGAGAGGTCAGTATTATCAGAGAGGAAGAAATCAGATCAGGGCGAATAGTTGTTACAAAGGCTCAGGAGCAAGGGACACATTTCTGGGCCAGGGCAGACAGAGCCAGAAGACTTGGGCTGAGAAGGGAAAGGAGAGGGTGGAGTCCAGGCCAACACCCAGGTGAGGGCTGGGCAGGGTGGAGCTGTCCAGAATGGGTGGTGCTGGTGCCTGCAGGCTGCAGGAACACCAGGGCACAAGAAGGTCCCCAGGGAAACATGTCTGGGGAGGAGCCCTGTGGGAAGTGGGTCATAGTCTTGAATGACTCCACAGATGGATTAGTCAGAAATGGGTCAGGACTGGAGGTCAGGCATAAAAGTAGGTGGAGCCCATAATTCCTACCCCACCTGTGATTTAGGGAACAGGTGAGAACAAGTGAGACCTTGGCCATAGTATGAGCCTGGGCTCTGAGAGAGATAAGGCCCCTGGTGGGCTATAGGCAGCATTAGCAGCAGCAGGAGAGAGAGACAGAGATGGAGGGAGGGAGACAGAGATAGAGAGAGATTGCTTGGTTATGAATCCCCCACTGACCAGGAAGTCCAGCACCATTACTGCACCATTCCCATCTATTCAATGACTCCGTATTTAAAACATGTGAAGGAAAAACACAATTCTGTAAGATTGCTTCTCTTCCCAGAAAGCCATTGCTAGTCACCACCTTTTCTGGTCTTTACACTAAACTAGTCCACTATCCCCAGATATTCACCATGTCTACCTATTACTCTAGGACAACCCTGTACTAGTGTTTTGATTGATTTCTTTTAATTCTATCTCATTAACAGCATAGCTCTCCTTTCCCATACAGGAAACTGAGCCTCAGTTTCAGTATCTGTAAGGTGGAGATAATAGTAATTGCCAGTATTATACAGATAGGTTGTTCATATAAAATTCTTAGCACAGTACAGGTTAGTTGTCAGAAAAGGGATTCTAAACCAATTGGTGAGGAGTCAGTTATCCTTAGGGATCTGAGGGTCCAGATAAAGCATGCCTGGCTCTGTGGGCAGCAAGTGAGGGAGGAGATAGAGGCATAAAAAAAATGGAAGTGAATTCAGGAGCACGAGGAGCAGGATCAAGGGGGAGTGGGATGACAATTAGGATTGTTTTTTTAAAGATTGTTTATTTGAGAGGCAGAGTCACAGACGGAGAGACAGAGAGGTCTTCCACCACTTGTTCACTTCCCCAAATGGCTACAGTGGTCAGAACTGAGAGGATCCGAAGCTAGGAGCCAGAAGCTTCTTCTGGTCTCCCACGCGGGTGCAGGGGCCAAGCACTTGGGCCATCCTCTGCTGTTTTCCCAGGCTATTAGCAGGGAGCTGGATTAGAAATGGACCAGCAGGGTCTTGAACCAATGCCCATATGGGATGCAGCACCACAGGTGGAGGCTTAACTCACTACCCACAGCACCAGCCCCAGTTTGGAGTATTTAAACACCAGAAAGCAAGGCCACTTTAACTTAGATGCACCTGTCTATGATTTTAGAAACTTCTGAATCTGACTTCTAGGTCATCTAAGTGTGCTGGGCTCAAGATGGACTCAGTTCAGGTTTGTATGTCTATGAACATTTCAGTCATTTGGAGAGTCTAAAAAACCAAGTTTTGTTTCTAGTTTTTGCTGTGAAAACATCATGTAACTTTGTATAATCGTTTTCCATATACATGTCTTTTGCTGTAAACTGAGGACCTGGATTAGGTTGTCTTTATGATCTCTTCCAATTTTGACATTCTGGAACCAACTCAGTCTGACTCAGTATTTTCCCTGACAAAAAATAAGTCAAATGATGGTTTGAGATGAGCTTTATTGAGGGCCTACAGTGCGCCGGCCCTGGGGTAGGCATTTTACATTAATAAACATAATTGATCTTCAGAACATGTCTACAGTCCAGGAACTCTGAGTCTCATGTTGGTAGTACCTATAATATATTGCCATTTTGATTTTTTATGTATTATTGCATTGTTTTTTTTTTTTTTTAATCTTTTATTTAATGAATATAAATTTCCAAAGTACGACTCATGTGTTACAATGGCTTCCCCCCCCCATAGTGTCCCTCCCACCCACAACCCTCCCCTTTCCCACTCCCTCTCCCCTTCTGTATTATTGCATTGTTTGAATATTATCTTCTTCCTAGTATACTCAGGTCCTCTTACTACCAATTTTCTTTCTATTTATGAGGTCCAAATTTCCTCTTCCTGATTCTACTGTGTCCCTCCAATTCCTTCCCTTATGATATTTCCAGGGGGACAGATCTTATCTGTTCAGTATGGCATAGCAGATACATTACCAGGCACTGTTAGGCTATTGGCTATATTATAGGTCTGCTATCTTGAATTAGTTTTCTTCTTACTACACAGGATATTGGAATCAGGAATAAACCTTAGAGGATGCAGCTGGTAAGATCCAAGTGACCAATAATTATAGTGGTTAGTATGCACTGAATATGAACAACTTTTCATGTGATTGTTGTCTGTTTTCTTGCTGAAATAGGGTCTTTTTTAAAAAAAAGCTTTTAATTTGTTGAACTCTTTAGTAGAACCATTAAACCTCTGAGTATAATGCAAACTAAAAATAACTCATCAAAATTATTAACTGAACACTTAGTGTTTTCCTGGAGTTGGGCTAAACCAGAGACCTCAGGTGGGAATGATATCAAGAGACATTTAGAAATGTCTAGAGATACTTAGTTATCACAACTCAAGAGGAAGTGTGTTGCTGAGCTCCAGAGTGTGCAGGCCAGAGATCCTGCTTAATGTCTGCAATGCGCAGGACACAACAAAAAAATATCACAGGCACTGAAATGTCAGTAATTTCAGATCAAACTCTCTTTGTGTGATATCTCATTAATCATCAAAACAATCCTGTGAAACAATTATTATTATTACATCAGTTTTATAGGTGAGGAAATTGGAAATTAGATGCGTGAAGCAATTCGTCCAAGTTCACCAAGCTAGAAATGACAGAGCTAAGCTTCGCTTCCAAGTTTGGCTGACCCCAAGCTTTTGCACTTGATCCTTTGCTGGACACTGAAAGATCAGTGTGCAGTGTAGGTCAGGGAAAGGAGAATGGACAGAAGACCCGAGGAGTCCAGGGCTCCCTAAGGCTCAGGAACCACCAAGTCTTGCCACCGCTGTAAGAGAGCCAGCAAGCTTCATTCCTACATGCTAGACACAGGGTCTCCTGGGATCTGTGGATTGACTTAGGGGCAGACCTTGATTATTCTTAGCTGAGCTAAGCTGGGGAAGGCAGGGAGACCATTTCAATGACTCTATCATCACAGTTCTCTGACTCTGACCTTTGCAGCTTTGGAATCGAATGCAGGCAGGGAGGCGGCAAGCTGACAGCTGGAGGCACATGTTCACAGTCAAGTGCGTAATGCAGCAACTGGCTGGAAGTCAGGTCTCCTCCTCTGATTTTATCTGCAACATGCTGAGATTATCAACACAATGGGGAGTTGACAAATGCATGGACACAGGGCTGGCACACAGTAGGCTCCCAATAAGGAGTAAATGAATAAATCAAATGGGTGAATAAATACATCTTCTATGAGGTCAAACTTTGGAACGCTGGGAAAAGGTTGGGTATGGGTCAAAGAGGGGAAGGCAGAGCTCGGCCAAAAGGGTGGTGCCAAGTTCTCAAGAGGAGCCAGGAGAGCTGCAGCTGGTGCCTCATCTCATGGAATACAAGCCACAGGGGACTGCAGGGAGGTTAGTCTCCAAGAACCTTGGGGGCCTGGGGGCTTGACTAACTTTTGAATAGTATCTTTGGAATGCTTTGGCAATAAAACTTTAAACTCAGTGACTGCTAGCTCCAGGGAGAGCGGGAGCCTGGAGCCTTCTTCCCCAGGACCTTCCATGAATGGACTCAGGAATTCGGTTTATTGTTCTTGAGGCAGAAGTAATCCTTAATATTCCGCTGTCCCCTTTTTAGACTCTTTGAAAGACTATATTGATATAGATGGAATGACTTCATGGAATCCAGAGAAACAGCGTAAGTCACACAACTCTGGGAACAGTTTGTTGTTTTTTCCTCTGTGGAGGGAAAAGGGAGGTAGGGACAACCAGAGAAAGGGAGCTTCAATTCATAGATGGTTTGTTTTGAGTTGAGAGTTTTTCACGGTCACATTAGGGAGGTGGTGGAGGGCCCTGCCTCAAAACACGGTGTTTGGCAGACTGGGGATACCAGAAACTTCGATTTGTGATCTAACCTTCCTAAAGTGGAATATTTATACCACCTTTTTAGATTGTGATGAAGATTTAATGAGCAAATGTGCAAGATGTGCTTAGTCCAGCCCCTGGCACAAACAAGGACTTATTAAACTACCAAACACTATTACTGTTTCAAATTTAACACACTATGCTCAACAACACTGGGAGGTAAGACTCATTGTCTTCATGCCATAGATGAGGAAGCCCAGGGGGTTATTGTGATGCAGCTCTGCTCTCAGTTCCTCCAGCAAGTCTCCACTGACCTCCAAGGCCAGGTCAAGTGCCCCTTCTTTGTGCTGCCCCCGGCCCCTGCACTTCCCTTCTCAGCTTTGATTGAAATGTGTCGGAGTGCCTGTTCTAAGTGCCTGTTCACAGCCCCCACACCCTGAAGGTCCGTGAACAGAGGCCCTGGGCCCACGGGATTGTTCTTTGCTAGCACCCAGCAGTGTTTTGCACGGGATGACTGATAGGTAGTAAAAGATCATTTAAGCCACTGTTTTGAATGGTTCATTTTTCATAGGGAAAATGTGTTTGTGTATGTGTGCATGCACATGTGTGTGCTTTCTTAGGTGAGTAAAGTCAGTGGTTAGGGGTATCCTTTAAATCTGACCAGGTTTCTTCCCTTAGGCATATCATCCGTGTCAAACCCAGCCTATTTTCACTTTCCTTTCTGTCTGTCCCTCTCCACCAATTTTGAAGGAATCCAGGACACAATCCAAGATTCCCAAAGAGAGAAGGCAAATGTGCCATCCTTCCAGAAGTGATCAGAGTCAGTTACACACATCCTTGATGTGGAAATTTGTAAATTACAAGGGGTCCCTGCAAGTTACTGGAAAACAATAGCTGATTTCACTAAAGGGTTTTAAGCTTTTCAATGACTCATTTTATTTCTTCTAATTTTGGTTCCTAGCCTCATTCAGTTCTCCCATGTCTCGTGAAGAATACTGAGTGTAGGTCTTTGGGCAGCTGCTGAAGGGTGAACTTAACTCCATAGAATAGCTGTTCCTCATTGATTGACAGATTCACACATTCAAGGTTTGGAACACCTGTTCTGTGCCAGGTACTGTGCTAAGTACTGACATAAAAGGCAGTACAATGGGAAACAAGTCCCTGAACTTTAGAATTTAGTTTTGTGGGACAAAGTCCTGTAGCAACATCAATGAATCCATGACTATAAATAGATATTGGTTCTCGAGAGGAGAAAAAATACCTCATTCTTTGAGGACTTGACCCACGCTGAAGGTTAGAGAAGACTTCTTTGAGGAAGTAAAACTGAGCAGGGAGCTGAAGAATGGGTATGAGGTAACTGGTGGTTGGTGGTGGGAGAGCATGCGCGAAGTCTCTGTAGAGAGTAGAAACTCAAGGCCATTTGGATGAGCACATGGACATTAGAGCACATAGGGTATGAGACAAGATGAGCAGACTTGCAGAAGCAGACTGTACGGGGCTTTGGATGCCTTGGTGAGGACTTGGCTTCTATTTTAAGAAAAGTGAAGGGCATTGCAGGGACTTAGGAATCCGTGGCATAATACTTAGTTTTAAAATATTTATTTATTGATTCCATCCATGTGATAGTCATAGAAACAGAAAGAGAGGAAGGAGAAGAGAAATCTTCCACCTACTGGTTCATTCCCTGAATGTCCAGGGCATTCGGTCAGGGCGGGGACAAGCCAAAGCCAAGGAACTGGGAATTTCATCCAAGTCTCCCATGGGGGTGATGGAGGCCCAAGCAATTGAACCCTCATCTGCTGCCTGCCAGGATGCATTAGCAGGAAGCCAGTCCAGAAGTAGCCCTTCAATATGGGGTGTGGGTGTTACAAGTGGTGACTTAGCCTGCTTACCACAACTCTCTCCCCTAGTTCATCTTTTTAAAGATCATGCTCACTGCCACAGGGAGAATTATGGATTTCTGAGTGTCCAGGGAGAATTAAGGATTATTTGGACTCAATGAGGGTAGTGGAGGTAGGAGCCAAAACATAGTCTCAAGGGGCAGCATTAGGAGGAAGATATGAGGATTGAGTCAAAAGGCGTTGCCAATGGAAACTTCCGGATTCTGGTTTGGAAATGGGAAGGATGGTGGCTAGAGCCACTGAGGATACAGATGAAGGGGAGGTTGCACCAGCGGAATAAGACAGATGATAAACCCAGCCTTGGGCTCAATGAGCTACAGGGCCTGTGGGACATCTGAGTGTGGATGCTAGTAGGCAGTTAGATTTATGTGTATGCCCCTCCAACTCTCAGATCTCTAGAGAACCAATTCTGGAACTCATTTAAGCCAATTTTAATTTATCTGATGTTGTCAAGTTTGATCAGATTATGGTGAAGGGACTGTATGTAGTTCCTTTTCTTTCATAATAAGGTTTTTTGAGTGAAAATATGAGTTCCTTCCAATAAGAAGTAAAGCTGTTTATATTTACCACTACTGATAAGGATATGGAATGAGACATCAGAGGGTGGGCATTGTGGTACAGTGGGTTAAGCCACTCCTTGGGACATCCATATCCCTTATCGGAGTGTTGGTTCTAGTTCTGGCTATTTCACTTTCCACTCAGCTCCCTTCTAATGCACCCAGGAAACAGCAGATAATGGCTCAAGTACTTGAGTCCCTGCCATTCATGTGGGAGACCAGGGTAGAGTTCTTGGATCCTGGCTTCAGCTCAGCCCAGTTTGGCTGTTGCCACCATTTGGGGAGTGAACCAGCAGATGGAACATTCTCTCTCTCTCTCTGTGTCCCATTCTACCTTTCAAATACATACACCCATACTTAAATATTTAAAAAACCAAAAGAATGAGACAGCAGCTTAAAAGGGCTTTACATGAGTCCTGAGTCACTGTATCCTTTTAGGAAGAGGTCCCTGAGCCTGGGACTGGGAGAGGTTTATCTCAACCACATAGTGGGAAGAGGAAGGGTTCTATTGAGTCAGAGGGTATCATCTAACTTTTTTTGTAAAAATGATCAAATCGACATATCTCTTTCTCTGAGAGTTTTCAGTGGTGTCATTCATCTGCTTATCAATTCACTCAGCCAACTTTTATTGAGCATGCTGTTTTGGATGTTGAAGATACACAAAGACTAAGACAGATGGAGTCTCAGCTTTTAGATTGTACTCCAGTTGGAGGTATAGGCAGTGGTCAAGGAAACCAACTTGCAAGCAAGGTGACTTTCAATGACATTAAGGAAGTTCTCTCTAAGAGGTGACATTTGACGGTACCTAATGGGTGAGCCAGCCAGTCATGAGAAGAGCTGGATGATAATTGGGGCAGCTGTGGAATCAGCCACATGTTAGTCTCAAGGGTGCATGTTTAGGGATGGTTTAGGAACAGAGAGAAGGCCAGAGTGCTGGCTCAGAAAGCAAGGGGAAGAGTGTTGGCAGATGAGTTCAAGTAGGGCTTTGTGGGTTATGGATGACTTTGCTCTACATACTTTGGGAAGGTAGTGGAGTTTCTAAGGCATTGTAGTGACTGACCTTGATTTGTTACCTAAAAAAGTCACTCTAGCTGTGGTGCAGAGTATGGGTTTTTTGAAGGAGAAGAGTAGAAGGAGCCCAGTGAGGAAGATATTCCAGTTGCCCATGGGAGAGGTGCTAAGCTCTGGACCAAGATGATAATAGTGTTCATTGGCCCTCAGTACTAGTTTTCTGTGAGCTTAGGTGAATGACAAGTGTTTCCTGCCATGAAGGACTCTATAATTATTTCTTTCATCCATTGATTACCCTAACTAGCACTACAGCTATTTTCCAAAACCAAGAGGAGTGACCAGTGTATCTATCTCCATTAAGCAATTTATAAGCTTGACTTTTCTTGCCTTTTAGCATAGTTTTAGTTTTTTTTTTAAAAGATTTATCTTATCCATTTGAAAAAGTTGTAGAGGAGGGAGGGGGAGAGAGAGAGAGAGAGAAAGAGAGAGGGAGGGAGAGAGAGAAAGAGGGAGAGAAAGAGGGAGAGAGGGAGAGAGAGAGAGAGAAAGAGAGAAAGAGAGAAAGAAAGAGATATCTTCCATCCACTGGCTCACTCCCTAAATGGCTGCAATAGAGCTGAGCCAATCTGAAGCCAGGAGCTAGGAGCTTCCTTCATATCTCCCACTTGGGTGCAGGGGCTCAGGGACTTGGACCATCTTCCACTGCCCTCCCAGGCACATCAGCAGGGAGCTGGATCAGAAGTGGAGTAGCTGCAACTCGAACTGGAGCATACATAGGATGCTGGAGCCGCAGGCTGGGGCTTTAATCTGCTGTGCCACAGCACAGGCCCCATTGTTGTAGGTTTTTAAAAAACAACTATGAATGATTTAAGTTATCTTTGGGGAGATCCAGTTGCAGAGATAGAAATGTGTACAAATGGACCCCACTCTGGGCACAAAGGTAAGTTGGCAATCTAGGCCTAGCTGGTCACAGAAATCGGCTTTGGGAGACATTCCTTAAAGGTTCAACTGTACTTTTGAAGGCATAGAAAAACATGATTTGTTTAGGAAAGCCAAGTAATTAATTGTGTGTAGAACATAGCTTCCTTCTTGGAGTAGTGATTTGGGAGGGGGGGGGATGTTAGGATGTGAGAGTGGGAAGTCTTTGCTAGGAAAAAAAAAAGAAAAAGTCTTTGCTAGATAAAACTTGGCAGCATCTAAGAGCTAATGAAGGCTTTAGAGCAACAGAATGACATTGCTTACATGTATCCCTTAGAAAGTTAACCCTGCTGCTAGGAGAATGGACTAGGGAGGTGGGGCTGGAGACAGGGCTCATGATAGGGAGGCTCCCACCAGGATCCCAGGAGTGATGCTTGGGCCCTGGATTCAGGCCCGGACCTGAGGATGGAGAGAAAGGGAAGAATGTGATGGATAGTTAGACAAGGTGGAAGAAGCTGGTGGCTGCTGGATGAGGGGGGCAGCAAAGGGGCAAAGACAAGTTGGGAGACTCCAAGCTTTCTCGCTTGCTAGATTGGAAGGATGGTGATAATAGAAGTAGATTGTTAGAGCTACTGAAGTACTTTGTTTCTATGCTTTACAAAGTAGGTCACAGGCCAAGAGATATTTACATTGTAAAAATTACTCAGTTCTCCACCCCCTCCTGTATCTTTGCCCTTTTAAGATGTAACTTTGCAGCTCTTGATATCAAAAGAGAGAGTCTATTTCCCAACTCCTTGAATTAGGACTGATCTTGTGACATTCTTTGGTCAACCAAGTGGGATGGAAATGATGGTATTCAAGGTAAAGAGTCTAGAACTCAAGAGATGTCTTTGGGCCCTGCCCAGCTGTGATATGACCCAGGGTATCTTGTGGTACGACGAGAGACCCATGGAGCTTTTCCATCTGAGGTGATCCTAGGCCAACTCAGCCCAAGCTGACTGAACACCCATACGTGGGCCCAGTCCAAACTGCTCATCTACAGAGTGGTGAGCAAAACTGAAGGCTGTAGTTTTAAGCTTATGGGTGTCTTGTTAGATAGAGAAAAGATACTGATATTTGGGAGATACATATAGAACTAAAATCAATCAAGGAGGTGTGTACCACCATTCTGTTAGATAAACCTTACTGAACACTGTGGTATCCATGGAGGACTGTGTCGCTCCCCGTCTTCGTGGAGGAACGACACAGGACCCTGCGCTGTTCTTTTGTCTGCTCGGCCCTCCCTGGGTTTGCTGCTGGTTCTTCCCGGGTTGGCTACCGTCCCTTCCACCTCCGTGGAAGGGCGGTTCCCCCTAGCCACTTTCCCCACTTCCGCAGGGGAGCGGCATACCGCCGGCCGGCCGGCTCTCTCGGGGGCTGCACAGGTGTTCCTTCAGATAGATGTTCCCTTTAGATGTTCCTGGTGCATGTTGTCTCTCTCCTCCTTTATAGTCCTCTTCCACCAATCCCAACTCTGCTACCCACACGCCGAGTACGCTGCTCTCCTCCAATCAGGAGCAGGTCCCACAGTTTATTGGTTGAACTGGAGGCAGCTGTGTAGAAGCTGTTTCCCTTCTCAGCGCCATATTGTGGGAAAGCAGATGCATAGAATAAGTCTTAATTCCAGTAACTTAGTCTAGTCCGAGTTGCTCCCAGTTGCTCCCCACAGACTGAATTAGAACAAGAAATCCTCTTGATTAACCAGCTCATGAAGTTTCAGAATATGTTGTTTAATGTGTTAGTCAGTGTACATTTTCCCAGAAAGTGAATTTTTGATATTTGGTGGCTTCAGTTCTTGTCACTGTCACATGCGGTTGTGCAGGTGACTGGCTCTTGGGATTCTCTTGGAAACCCCTCAGTTGCAGAAGCCCTTCAGTCTTGGGCAAGCTGGGATGGCCGGGCACTGCACACCACTTCACTTTGCTGTCTGCACGTCAGGTGTGCCTGCATTCACCCTCTGGCTTCTGACAGTGAGGAAGGCTTAGCTGTTGCCTGTTTTCTACAGTAAATCTGAGAGCCAGAGGTCAAGCCCCCACCTAGGATCATCAGCTGAAGGCAGAGAAGAAAGGAGCTGGACAAAGGTCAGCCCAATGCTCATGGCTGACCCTGTTCCTTCACACCGCCTGCTTCTGGGGAAGCTAGAGCAGCTCCTTGTTAATTACTGGACCAGAAAGGGCAGGACTACATCCCTGAACTCCGCTCCATACACCCTCCATTCTGATGGTCCATAAACACACCCAGCGTCGGCTGAACTAAGAGGTCTCAGAACCCATGGCGCATTCTGCAGCTCGCTGTATACAGAGAGGTGACCCAGGCCGCTGGCATCTCTGATCTGATCCCCTGAGGCCAGGAGAGCTGCAACCTGCAAGGCAGGGGAGACTCGGCTCCAGAGGCAGACCTTGGAGTATCCCAAAAAAGATGAGACACACGAGGGGAAGGGGGCAGGACTCGGGAATGGGTTTCTTCTTTTTCACGAACCTTGTTGCTGCTTTATTGTGAACTCTTTGTTTAAAAGAATCATTTTTCATACATTCAGAATTCTAAGCTGCTGAAAATTTCCTCCTGTGATGAGACACATTCAAAACAAAACGTGTGGTCTGATTTGTCTTTCCCTGAAATCAAAGGCAGCGCTCTGAAGAGACTGCGTTTGCCACACAAAGGTGGCAGATGTTTGCCGAGATTATAGCTGCACAAGCATTCCGCACGCTTGCTCTTGGGAGCATTTCAGTTTTTGAAAAGACAAATGGTTTTGCGTTATTCCTGGATCCCCGAGAAGCTTCTGGTGCCACCAGGATGGAGGAATGGCTCAGGTCTGGTATGGATGAAGGCGGGGGTGCTAACCTGGCTTTCCCCACTGTGGGTGTTCCGCAGGGCAGCTGCTAAGTAAGATTGGGCTGAGCACAGTGTGTATGAGATGAGTCAACTTGCCAATGGCGCCTTATTCCCTGTGTGTACCCAGAGCGCTGTTGGGTCCTCCAGGAGGGGCGCCATTTCTGCTTCTTGCCCTTGTGGAGTTTCTGAAGGCTTCTAGACAAGACTTTGAAAAAGCGTATTCTGAGGCTCAATTAATGTTTCACTTCCCAACTTTCTTATCGTCTCTCATCCTGTCAGTAGTCTGCTAGGCTGGAGACTGACCATCTCCCAGACTTCTCCCTTTCCTGCATCCCTGAGAAATAACCAGTCTCAGAATCTTACATATTCCGTCTCCAAAAATGGAACTCAAAATCCATCTTCTTTTATCTGCCATGTAGAGTTAATCCCTTCTCCTCACCTCTACCCATCAGAAACACTTTTGCCCCATCTCCCACACTGGTCTGTCCCTACAGGGAGTGATGCAAGGTTGTACCAAGCTTTACTTTCTCAGTAGCTATTAGCTTTCATGGATGGATAAGGTGTAATGGTGTAAATGATAGGATTTTTTAAAAAAGATTTTATTTATTTATTTGAGAGGTAGAGTTACAGACAGTGAGAGGGAGAGACAGAGAGAAAGGTCTTCCTTTCATTGGGTCACCCCCCTAAATGGCTACCATGGTCGGAGCTACGCCGATCTGAAGCCAGGAGCCAGGGGCTTCTTCCCTGTCTCCCATGTGGCTGGCTGCAGGGGCCTGAGGAATTGGGCCATCTTCCACTGCTTTTCCAGGCCACAGCAGAGAGCTGAATTGGAAGAGGGGCAGCTGGGACTAGAACTGGTGCCCATATGGGATGCCGGCACCACAGGCAGAGGATTAACCTACTGCGCCATGGTGCCAGCACCAGGATATTCTTTAATTGTGGCCCACCATGTGCTTTAGACCACCCTGTCTCTGCTGGTGAATGTCCCCTCCCCTCCCCTCCCCTCTCCTCCTCTCCCCTCTTCTCTCCTCTCCTCTCCTCTTTTTTCTCTTCTCTAAAACATGGCTAACTCCTATTATCCCTCAAGATCCAATGGCCATGCTAACTCCCCCGGGAGTCTTCTCTGACTCTCCTAGCCTAGGTGGGTTGTTCACTTCTTCCTCCATGCTTCCATAGCTTGTGCACACAAGAGTCAAGACTTCATGTATCTTATGTGTCTTTTTCTTATTTGTTGCTTCCAGGGATGGCAAGTAGACTTCATTTTACACTTTCCTTGTGCCTGTTGTTGCTGCTGGGAACAGTGTTGAGCTAGATTCTGAGTGTAATTTCCATCTTTAAGTTGTCTGATTCCTGTCTGTCAGACGGAGCTGTCTCATTGCCTCAGCAGCAGCGAGTCTAAAGAACATGATGTCACTAATAAAAGGAAGATCGTGTGTGTGTGTGTGTGTGTGTGTGTCTTCTGGAATTTGAAGCCTGGCCATTTCAGTGGGGCTGAAGCTTATTGACTTCAAGGTTTTGGGTGGAGAAGGGGACCAAAGCTGACCTCCAGCCTCGGTCTGGTCTCTGTGCTACAAGGTTCACATAAAAGGAAATTCTCTTTATTCACAGTGTGCTCTGTGCCACACAGATTCTGGACACGAGGCACGGTACCTTGATGGTTAAAGGTGTGGATTTTGGATTGAGAAAGATTGGGTTGGAATCCCAAATCCATCACTTGTTAGCTGTATGAGGTGGACAAGTTACACAAGCTCTCAAAACTCCATTTTCCTTAATTATAAAGGAGATTCAGGGGCCCATGCTGTGGCGCAGCAGGTTGATGCCTTAGCCTGAAGCACCAGCATCCCATATGGGCGCCGGTTCGAGTCCCGGCTGTTCCACTTCCGATCTAGCTCTCTGCTATGGCCTGGGAAAGCAGTGGAGGATGGCTCAAGTCCTTGGGCCCCTGCACTCATGTGGGAGACCCAGAGGAAGCTCCTGGTTCCTGGCTTTGGATTGGTGCAGCTCCAGCTGTTGCAGCAATTGGGGAGTGAACCATTGGATGGAAGACCTCTCTCTCTCTCTCTCTCTGTAACTCTTTCAAATAAATAAATAAGTCTTTAAAAATATAGAGGAGATTCAGCTTCTGTGGAGCCTCGTTAAATGACGTGCACTAACTGAAACAATTTTTTTGATAGTTGCAAATAGACCTAACAAGTTTTGCCATCTTAACCATTTTTAAGTACGCTATTCATTAGCAATAAGACATCCACATTGTGTGAGACAGATCTCCAAAACATTTCCATTTTGTAAAACTGAAACTCCATATTCATTAAACTCCCTTTCCCTTTCTCCCACCCTTCTACTTTCTGTCTCTGAATGTGTCTCAGATTATTACTTCATGTAAGTTGGGTATGCAGTGTTGTTTTGTTATGACTACTTATTTCACTTAGCACACTGTCCCCAAGGTTCATCCTTAGTATCTGTATTTCCTTCCTTTTTAAGACTGAATAATAGCCCATTGCACACATAGACCACAAATTGCTTGTCCATCTGATCTGTCTTTGGACACGTGTTGCTTACACATCTTGGCTGTTGTGAACAATGCCATGTTGGACATGGATGCACAATTTTTTTCTTTTGAGATCCTGCTTTCAATTATTTTGATAAATACCCAAAGTGGGATTGTGGGATTATATGGCCACTGAATTTTTTTTTAACTTTTATTTAATGAATATAAATTTCCAAAGTACGACTTATGGATTACAATGGCTTCCCCCCCATACCGTCCCTCCCACCCACAACCCTCCCCTTTCACACTCCCTCTCCCCTTCCATTCACATCAAGATTCATTTTCGATTATCTTAATATACAGAAGATCAGCTTAGTATACATTAAGTAAGGATTTCAACAGTTTGCTCCCACACAGAAACATAAAGTGAAAAATAATAGATGATTTTTTTAAAATGATGATGAAATCAGATCAGACCTATTGTCATGTTTAATCCCAGTGAGAGTCAAGTTGGGAATTGATAATTTCTTTCTTTTTCTTTCTTTTTTTTTTTTTTTTTACAGAAGATCAGTTTAGTATACATTAAGTAACGATTTCAACAGTTTGCACCCCCATAGAAACACAAAGTGAAATATACTGTTTGAGTACTCATTATAGCATTAAGCCTCAATGTACAGCACATTAAGGACAGAGATCCTACATGAGGAGTAAGTGCACAGTGACTCCTGTTGTTGACTTAACAAATTGACACTCCTGTTTATGGCATCAGTAATCTCCCTATGCACCAGTCATGAGTTTCCAAGGCTATGGAAGCCCCTTGAGTTCTCCGACTCTTATCTTGTTTAGACAAGGTCATAGTCAAAGTGGAGGTTCTCTCCTCCCTTCAGAGAAAGGTACCTCCTTCTTTGAAGACCTGTTCTTTCCACTGAGATCTCACTCGCAGAGATCTTTTGCCAGAGTGTCTTGGCTTTCCATGCCTGAAATACTCTCATGGGCTTTTCAGCCAGATCCGAATGCCTTTAGGGCTGACTCTGAGGCCAGAGTGCTATTTAGGACATCTGCCATTCTATGAGTCTGCTGAGTATCTCACTTCCCATGTTGGATCACTCTCCCCTTTATTTATTCTATCGGTTAGTGTTAGCAGGTACTAGACTTGTTTATGTGCTCCCTTTGACTCTTAGTCCTTTCATTATGATCAATTGTGAACTGAAATTGATCACTTGGAATAGTGAGATGGCATTGGTACATGCCACCTTGATGGGATTGAATTGGAATCCCCTGGTATGTTTCTAACTCTACCATTTGGGGCAAGTCAGCTTGAGCATGTCCCAAATTATACATCTCTTCCCTCTCTTATTCCCACTCTTATGTTTAACAGGGATCACATTTCAGTTAATTTTCAACACTTAAGAATAACTGTGTGATAATTACAGAATTAAACCAGTCATATTAAGTAGAACAGACAAAAAAAATACTAAGAGGGATAATGTATTAAGTTGTTCATTAACAGTCAGGGCTATGCTGATCAAGTCACCATTTCTCATAGTGTCCACTTCACTTCAGGAGGTTTCCTTTTTGGTGTTCAGTCAGTTGTCACCGATCAGGGAGAACATATGGTATTTGTCCCTTTGGGACTGGCTTACTTCACTCAGCATGATGTGTTCCAGATTCCTCCATTTTGTTGCAAATGACTGGATTTCATTATTTCTTACTGAGGTATAGTATTCTAAAGAATACATATCCCATAATTTCTTTATCCAGTCTACCGTTGATGGGCATTTAGGTTGGTTCCAGGTCTTGGCTATTGTGAATTGTGCTGCAATAAACATTAGGGTGCAGACCGCTTTTTTGTTTGTCAATTTAAACTCCTTTGGGTAAATTCCAAGGAGTGGGATGGCTGGGTCGAACGGTAGGGTTATATTCAGGTTTCTGAGGAATCTCCAGACTGACTTCCATAGTGGCTTGACCAGTTTGCATTCCCACCAACAGTGGGTTAGTGTCCCTTTTTCCCCACATCCTCGCCAGCATCTGTTGTTGGTAGATTTCTGTATGTGAGCCATTATAACCGGGCTGAGGTGAAACCTCATTGTGGTTTTGATTTGCATTTCCCTGATTGCTAGCGACCTTGAACATTTTTTCATGTGCCTGTTGGCCATTTGGATTTCCTCTTTTGAAAAATGTCTATTGAGGTCCTTGGCCCATCTCTTAAGTGGGTTGTTGGTTTTGTTTTTGTGGAGTTTCTTGATCTCTTTGTAGATTCTGGTTATTAACCCTTTATCTGTTGCATAGTTTGCAAATATTTTTTCCCATTCTGTCGGTTGTCTCTTCACTCTCCTGACTGTTTCTTTTGCAGTACAGAAACTTCTCAATTTGATGCAATCCCAATAGTTGATTTTGGCTTTGACTGCCTGTGCCTCCCAGGTCTTTTCCAGAAATTCTTTGCCTGTGCCAATATCTTGAAGGGTTTCTCCAATGTTCTCTAATAACTTAATGGTGTCAGGACGCAGATTTAGGTCTTTAATCCACGTTGAGTGGATTTTTGTGTAAGGTGTAAGGTAGGGGTCTTGCTTCATGCTTCTGCACGTGGAAATCCAGTTTTCCCAGCACCATTTATTGAATAGACTGTCCTTGCTCCAGGAATTGGTTTTAGATCCTTGGTCAAATATAAGTTGGCTGTAGATGTTTGGGTTGATTTCTGGTGTTTCAATTCTGTTCCATTGGTCTATCCATTTGTTTCTGTACCAGTACCATGCTGTTTTGATTACAACTGCCCTGTAGTATGTCCTGAAATCTGGTATTGTGATGCCTCCGGCTTTGTTTTTGTTCTACAAGATTGCTTTAGCTATTTGAAGTCTCCTGTGCCTCCATATGAATTTCAGCATCATTTTTTCTAGATCTGAGAAGAATGTCTTTGGTATATTGATTGGGATTGCATTGAATCTATAAATTGCTTTTGGGAGAATGGACATTTTGATGATGTTGATTCTTCCAATCCATGAGCATGGAAGATTTTTCCATTTTTTGGTATCCTCTTCTATTTCTTTCTTTAAGATTTTGTAATTCTCATCGTAGAGATCTTTAACGTCCTTGGTTAAGTTTATTCCAAGGTATTTGATTGTTTTTGTAGCTATTGTGAATGGGATTGATCTTAGCAGTTCTTTCTCAGCCATGGCATTGTCTGTGTATACAAAGGCTGTTGATTTTTGTGCATTGATTTTATATCCTGCCACTTTGCCAAACTCCTCTATGAGTTCCAATAGTCTCTTAGTAGAGTTCTTTGGATCCTCTAAGTAAAGAATCATATCGTCTGCAAAGAGGGATAGTTTGACTTCTTCCTTCTCAATTTGTATTCCTTTGATTTCTTTTTCTTGTCTGATGGCTCTGGCTAAAACTTCCAGAACTATGTTAAATAGCAGTGGTGAGAGTGGGCATCCCTGTCTGGTGCCAGATTTCAGTGGAAATGCTTCCAACTTTTCCCCATTCAATAGGATGCTGGCTGTGGGTTTTTTATAAATTGCTTTGATTATATTGAGGAATGTTCCTTCTATACCCAATTTGCTTAGAGTTTTCATCATGGAAGGGTGTTGAATTTTATCAAATGCTTTATCTGCATCAATTGAGATAATCATATGGTTTTTCTTTTGCAGTCTGTTAATGTGGTGAATCACATTGATTGATTTGCGAATGTTGAACCATCCCTGCACACCAGGGATGAATCCCACTTGGTCTGGGTGGATGATTTTCCTGATGTGTTGTTGTATTCTATTGGCCAGAATTTTATTGAGGATTTTTGCGTCTATGTTCATCAGGGCTATTGGTCTGTAATTTTCTTTCAGTGCTGCATCTTTCTCTGGCTTAGGGATTAAGGTGATGCTGGCTTCATAGAAAGAATTTGGGAGGATTCCCTCTTTTTCGATTGTTCTGAATAGTTTGAGAAGAAATGGGATTAGTTCTTCTTTAAATGTCTGGTAGAATTCAGCAGTGAATCCATCTGGTCCTGGGCTTTTCTTTGTTGGGAGGGCCTTTATTACTGTTTCAATTTCTGTTTCAGTTATGGGTCTATTTAGTTTTTCTATGTCTTCATGGTTCAATTTTGGTAGATTGAATGTGTCCAGGAATCTATCCATTTCTGATAGGTTTTCCTGTTTGCTGGCATATAGGTCCTTGTAGTAATTTCTGATGATTCTTTTTATTTCTGTGGTGTCTGTTGTTACATTTCCTTTATCATCTCTGATTTTATTGATTTGGGTCTTTTCTCTTCTTTTTTTAGTTAGTTGGGCCAATGGGGTGTCAATTTTGTTTATTTTTTCAAAAAACCAGCTTCTCGCTTGGCTGACTTTTTGTAGTGTTTTTTTGGATTCAATCCTGTTAATTTCTTCTCTGGTTTTAATTATTTCTCTTCTCCTACTAGATTTGGGTTTGGTTTGCTGCAGTTTTTCTAGGTCCTTGAGATGCGCTGAAAGCTCATTTATTTGGTACCTTTCCAATTTCTTGATATAGGCACCTATTGCTATAAATTTGCCTCTCAATACTGCTTTTGCTGTATCCCATAAATTTTGATATGTTGTGTTGTTGTCTTCATTTACTTCCAGAAAGTTTTTGATTTCTCTTTTGATTTCTTGAATGACCCAGTGTTCATTCAGGAGCATGTTGTTCAGTCTCCATGTGTTTGCATACTTTCTGGGGTTTCCTGAGTTGCTAATTTCCAGCTTCATTCTGCTGTGGTCTGAGAAGCTGCATGGTATGATTCTAATTCTTTTAAATTTGCTGAGACTTGCTTTATGGCCTAATATGTGATCAATCCTAGAGAAGGTTCCATGCACTGCTGAGAAGAATGTGAAGTCTGTAGATGTAGGGTTGAAAGTTCTGTAGATATCTGTTAGATCCATTTGGGCAATAGTGTCAATTAAATCTGCTGTTTCCTTGTTGATCTTCTGTCTGGATGATCTGTCTATTTCTGGGAGTGGAGTATTGAAGTCCCCCAGTACTATTGTATTGGAATCTAAATCTCCCTTTAAGTCCCTTAACATATCTTTTAAATAGACCGGTGCCCTGTAATTAGGTGCATATACATTTATAATAGTTACATCTTCCTGTTGAATTGAACCCTTAATCATTATATAGTGTCCCTCTTTGTCTCTCTTAACAGTTTTTGTATTAAAGTTTATTTTGTCTGATATTAATATGGCTACACCTGCTTTTTTTTGGTTTCTGTTGGCATGGAATATCTTTTTCCAACCTTTCACTTTCAGTCTGCATGCCTCTTTGTTAGAGAGATGTGTTTCTTGTAGGCAACAAATAGTTGGGTTGTGTTCTTTGAGCCAGTCAGCCAAACGGTGTCTTTTAACTGAAGAATTCAGACCATTAATGTTCAATGTGACTATTGATACGTAGTGACTTTGCCCTGCCATTTTCCCGGAAATATTTTCTAGTATATGCTTTGAGCTTCCCATGCTCTTTTACTGGTAGGTGTTCTTCCTTTCCCTTCTTTCATATTGATGGCCGTGTTTCTGTGTTTCTGAGTGTAGCACATCTTTAAGTATCTTTTGCAGGGCCGGACAAGTTATGGCCACTGAATTTTAATCTTTTGAGAAATAGCCATGATGTTTTCTATAGCAGTATGCCTTCTTGCATTCCAGCCAACAGTGTAGAAGCATTCCAGCATGTTCACATCTACACCAGCACTCACTAATTCATTTTATTTATTTATTTAAAAGATTTTATTTATTTATTTAAGAGATAGAGTTACAGACAGTGAGAGGAAGACACAGAAAGAAAGGTATTCCTTCCATTGGCTCACTCTCTAAATGGCTGCAAAGACCGGAGTAGCGCCAATCTGAAGCCAGGAGCCAGGTACTTCTTCCCTGTCTCCCATGTGGCTGCAGGGGCCCGAGGACTTGGGCCATCTTCTACTGCTTTCCCAGGCCACAGCAGAGAGCTGGATTGGAAGAGGGGCAGCTGGGACTAGAACTGGTGCCCATATGGGATGCCAGTGCCACAGGCAGAGGATTATCCTACTGTGCCATGGTGCCAGCCCCTCACTAATTTATTTTTAAAAATTGTAACCATCCTAACGAGGGTGAGGTGATACCTCACGTGGTTTTAATTTTCATTCCCCTTATCATTAGTGATGCTGAATGTATTTTCATATACTTGTTGGCCATTTATGTAAAATCCTCTTTGGATAAATGTTTAAGTCTTTTGTTCATTTAAAAAATTGGTTTATTTGTTTTTCTTGAGGGTTAGGAGTTCTTTATATGTTCTCAATGTTCTCAATATTAACCTTTTATCTCATATGTGATTTTCAAATATTATCTCCAATCCTATAGGTTGCTTTTCATGCCGTTCATTGTGTCTTTTTAAAGCTATGTGTTAAATTTTTTTTATTATACTTCAATAACAGGAGCCTTTCAGAATTACTCTGAGGTACATAAAATAATTGTACATATTCACAATACTTTTTTTTTTTTTTTGACAGGCAGAGTGGACAGTGAGAGAGAGAGACAGAGAGAAAGGTCTTCCTTTGCCGTTGGTTCACCCTCCAATGGCCGCCGCGGCCGGCGCGCTGCGGCCGGCGCACCGCGCTGGTCCGATGGCAGGAGCCAGGAGCCAGGTGCTTTTCCTGGTCTCCCATGGGGTGCAGGGCCCAAGCACCTGGGCCATCCTCCACTGCACTCCCTGGCCACAGCAGAGGGCTGGCCTGGAAGAGGGGCAACCGGGACAGAATCCGGCGCCCCGACCGGGACTAGAACCCGGTGTGCCGGCGCCGCTAGGCGGAGGATTAGCCTAGTGAGCTGCGGCGCCGGCCTCACAATACTTTGATTCATGTTCACACTGTGTAATGATCACATAAAGGTAAAGCTTGTCCCCTACCATAAATGTTTACTGTGACTTTAGAAGCACAAATGTTTTTAAGTTTTATGTAGCCTTATTTATTTATGTTTCCTTTTGTTGTCCATGTTTTCAGTGTCCTAGCTATGAAATTATTGTCAAATCCAGTATCATAAAGTTTTCTCCCTGTATTCTTCTAGAAGAAAATCCTATGTCTAGATCTTTAATCCATTTTGATTTAATTTTTATAAATAAGGTATGAAGAGCCCAGCTTCGTTTTTCCATATGGGTATTCAGCTTTCCTAACAACACTGTCAAAGAGACTGTGCTTTCCTCACCGAGTGATCTTGACACCTTCGTCTAAGATCATGCGATCACACATGGGGTGGCTACTTTTGGGCTCTTTATTTTATTTGGTTTGTTTATCTGTCTGTCAGCAACACACAGTTTTGATTACTTTGGCTTTGTAATATAAGTTTTGATATCAGGTAGTGTGACGATTGACTTTGTTCTTTGTCAGTATTATTATGGTTATTATGAACTCTAGATTGTGTATTACTGTTTCTACAAAATATAATGTCACTGGATTTTACATTGAATCTCTGGATCACTTTTTTTTTTTTTCTGGACAGGCAGAGTGGACAGAGAGAGAGAAAGAGAGAAAGGTCTTCCTTTTCCCTTGGTTCATCCCTCAGTAGTCACTGTGGCTGGGGCGCTGTGGCCTGCGCACTGCACTGATCCGAAGCCAAGAGCCAGGTGCTTCTCCTGGTCTCCCATGCAGGTGCAGGGTCCAAGCACTTGGGTCATCCTCCACTGCACTCCCAGGCCACAGCAGAGAGCTGGCCTGGAAGAGGAGCAACCGGGACAGAATCCGGCGCCCCAACCGGGACTAGAACCCGGGGTGCTGGCGCCACAGGTGGAGGATTAGCCTATTGAGCCGTGGTGCCGGCCAATCACTTTTGATAGTATCATTAACAATGTGAAGTCTTCCAGTCCATGAACATGGGATGCCTTTTCATTTAATTATGTCCTCTCTAACTTCTTAACCAATGTTTTGTGGTTTTTACTGTACAATCTTTCACTTTCTTGCTTAAGTTTATTCCTAGATATTTTATTCTTTTTAATGACATTATAAATGGAATTGTTTTCTTAATTTCTTTTCATTAATTATTAGTGCAGTTGATTTTTTTGTGTTGACCTTGTGTGTTGTAAGTGTGCTGGATTTGTTCTTTAGGAAATTAAAATGTTTTACCTGTGTTATTTCATCTAATCTTCATAGCCATCCAATGAGGTAGGCATTGTTATCACCCTCATCTTAGAGAGGAGGAAGCTGAACATCAGAGTATTTGGGTAATACACCCAAAGTAACCTGATTGGGGAAGCTCTGAGTCTGGCTGGAAACTCAGCAGCCTCACTTCATGTCCTTTCCTTTCGGTCGTGGTACTCATTATTTCCTTTCCAATAAGGAGTTTCCTAAGGTTACATGAGTTAATGAAAAAGGATTTCTAGTGCAAGACCATAAATACTCTCTAAGTCATGGTATTTTTCTATGCTTAAAGGAAACTTTATCAAACATGTTCAGTGAAAAGACTCACAACATCCCAAAGCAAAAAATTAAAAAAGGAATTTCACTTAAAACTTTCAATTACAATGATAATTTCTTTTATATTGTAAGCACCAAAGAAGGAAAAAGAGTCCTTATGAAGAATTTAAAAATTAAATTGCCTGTCAATTTTTCCTTTACCTTTTTAAGTGATGGAGCCTTTTACTGAGTTTTGAAGGGAGAGGGTTGGGAATGCAAGAATTTTGAATATTTCATGGTAAAAAGCAATATGTAGACATTCTTAGAGATCTAAGGACTCAAAATAGACTCACTCTGGAGCTATAAGACAAATCAACATTGGACATATGAAAATGCAGGAATTCTGTACAAACAGACATGTAGTTCTTTTGTGAGACATGGACCCCAAACTTGGAAATCCAGCTGGAGGCTGTGCTGCTTGGTAATTCTGCACACTTGCGCTTAGTTCTTATGACTTGCCTCAGCTGGTATTCTGCAACTTCACTGAGACCAAGAAATATATTTCTCTATTTTTATCTGTTCTTTTTATACAAGTCACATTGTTTAATTCAAGACCATAGGGATTAGTAACCCTAAGTGGTTAGTGGACTTGCAGAGGTCCCACAACTATTGGGTGGTGTTGTGGGATTCCTGCTGTGTTTGACCAGACACAGCTGCCTCACACCAGAGTCCACAACACAGAGAACTGGGGCTGACCTAGGGCCCCAAACTGATGCTGCTATTCTCCTTGACTGCTTGGATTTTCTGCTAACTGAGGTATTCATAACCTCTGCTTTCTTCGCTGCCTCTTTCTGGGCAGTACCCAAGTGAGGCTATGAGTCCCGACTCTGTGGTTGCTGTAAGGTTGCACTACAGAGCAGGGGTCCAGAACCTTCCTGCTTGGTGCTTTACTTTAGGGAAGTCCCTCAGATCCTTGGTTAGAAAACCAAGAGTGAGCAAATCTTCCTCTTTCAAGACAGCTCTCCCCGTTAGCCAGAAGGACAAGATAAAGGGAAAGGCTGTGACAGAAAGGGTCTGACATGCCACTCTCATGGTTCTGGCCTTGCTTATTTTAGAAAAGGAACTCTTTCCCATGGTCAGGGGGAGAAGTCAGACTTTCCTGTTCCTCTTGGGCTGGGCATGAAGCAACTTTCTGTCCTGATGTTGACATCAGGTCAAACCTTCAGACCTTCTCCTTGGGTCAGACTCTCTGGACTTCTGAGCTCTGACCTTTCCAACAGGAAAATGGCCAAGTAACCACAGCAAGCAAGAACCTTGGGTGACCTTAGAGGAGAGGGAGAAACATCAGGAGGCAGGAACCCCAATTCTGGGGCCACCTTGACGCCTAGATCTATAAGTTATTATTTGGAAGGCCTCAGACAAGATACTTAACCTCCTGGTCTCTCCACTGGAGAAGTGAGAAAATAATGGTGTATGCACAAGGGACTGCTTATAGAAGAAAAATGGGACCACCTATGAGGAGAGCTTAGTGTAGGCTTTGACACATATAGCAGGGCTGTAAAAGTTCTGGGACAAGTGAAATTAACATGTAACATGCAATTTCCATGACCTTTTTAAAGGGTCTTGTGGTAAGTACTCCATAGATACCAGTTGCTCTCAAGGTTATTGAAAACTGTATCTGAATCCTTACTTTGATCAGTCGTCGGAACACATACTGGATATGAGGATTGCCTACCTACAGTGAATGGACTCTGGATTCAATGGGAACAAGCTTCGAATTCTAGCTCTACTAATTACCAGTAAGGTTGGAATTACCAGTGAGCTTGGAAAACTTAATTTTTCTTTCTTTAAGCGTGACTTCTCATCTCATGCTTGCCTTACATGGTTCTTATTGAGGGCTGGTTATGGAGGGATTAGTGAAATAGTGTATGTATGTGCCAGGCACATGGTGGGTGTTCAGTAACATTCCCATTATTACTAGGGAATCAAATTAAATCCATTTGGCAGTTGCTCTGAACCTGTGGGAGTCAGAGCACCACCAAATATGTGAAGGTGGACCAGTCCTCTGGCCTTGTATGAGTATGTGTGTGGAGAAAATCAAAAAGAAAAGCTAAGTTAAAAATGACTTGCTTGATTTTGTTTGTGTATGTATTTATTTGAAAGGGAGAGTGACATAGAGAGAAGGAGAGATAGAAAGAACCCCAAATCTTCCACCTGCTGGTTTGTTCCTCAAATGCCTACAAGAGCCAGGGATGGCTAAATCAAAGTCAGGAGCCTAGAACTCCATCTGGGTCTCTCATATGGGTAGCAAGGACTCAAGTACTTGGACCATCATCTGTGACCTTCCAGACACATTTACAGAGTTGGATCAAGTGGAAGTGGAACTTGGTTTCAGACACCTTGATATGGGATATGGGCATCCTAAGTGGTGGTTTAACCTGCTGCACCACAATGCCTGTCTTGACTTTCTTGATTTGGTCACTTACTTTTTCATACTCCCAGTGCTCAGCTTATGTCAGGCTCTCAGTATATATTTTTCAAATTAAGACAAAGCTTTGTTAACACCAGCGGAGTTTTGTGTGGGCTGGACGGGCTCCATGGGCAGAACCCCATGCTTAGAAGGGCCTTGTGCCATCTTAAACTTAAGAAACTTCAAACAAGGACCCTTCATTTTCATTTTGCATGGAACTCCACAAATAACATAAAGGGTCTTTTTTTAAAAGATTTATTTTAGAGAGAGAGTTAGAGAGAGAGAGAGAGAGAATATGAATATCTTCCATCAACTGGTTAACTTCCTAAATGGGCACAAAAGCCAGGGCTGGACCAGGCTGAAGCTAGGAGCCAGGAGCTTCCTTCAGGTCTCCCACATGTGTGCAGGGGCTCAAACACTTGAGCCATCTTCTGATGATCTCCCAGGTGCGTCAGCAGGGGGCTGGATCAGAAGCAGAGCAGCTGGGACTCGAACCAGTGCCCATATGGGATGCTAGTACTGCAGGCAGAGGCTTAACCTTTTATGCCACAGTGCCGGCCCCACATAAAGGGTCTTGTGTGCAGGCAAATAAATGTTGGTTGAGGGGGCTGACATTGTGGAGTGGCAGGTAAAGGTGCCTCCTGCAACACTGGCATCCTATATGGTCACTGGTTCATGTCCTGGCTGCTCTACTTCTGATCCAACTCCATTCTAATGGCCTGGAAAAAGCAGCAGAAGATGACCCAAGTGCCTGGGCCCCTGACACCCATGTGGGAAACCCAGAAGAAACTCCTGGCTCCTGGAGTTGGCCTAGCCCGGCCCTGGCCATTGTGGCCATCAGAGGAGGGAACCAGCAGATAGAAAAATGTTTGTTGAGTGTGAGAAGGGCCATAATTTCCTACTTGTAATTCTCCATTGACTTCTCATTATGCTTAGAAGACAATCCAGGCTCCTTATGTGACTAACCAGGTGCTATCTGACCTGCTCCAGTCTGCTTTGCTGATCTCTGACTGTAATCCCCCTGGCTTCCAGCCACCCAGGCCTATTTATTTAACAGGCTGAGCCCTCTTCTCCCACCAAAGCCCATCCCAGTGTGGGCTTTGTCCTCATTGCTGTGTTAGTTTCTAGATCACCTGTACAGCGAGGCTCTGCTGCCCACCCTCCCAGGCTACTCTGCTTTCTTAGCTCTCTTCACAGCCCCTAAGGTTTCTGAAAGGGGCTTGTTTGCTTATTTGTTAACTTGCTTATTTTCTGTTTCCTGCATTATCTTTTTTAAAAAGATTTATTTATTTATTTGAAAAAGTTATACAGAGAGAGAAGAAGAGGGAGAGGGAGAAAGCGAGAGAGAGGTCTTTCATCTCCCTAATTGGCTGCTACGGCCAGAGCTGCACTGATCTGAAGCCAGGAGCCAGGAGCTTCTTCTGGGTCTCTCATGTGGGTTCAGGGCCCCAAGGACTTGGGCCATCTTCTACTGCTTTCCTAGGCCATAGAAGAGAGCTGGATTGGAGGTGGAGCAGCCAGGACTCGAACCAATGCCCATATGGGATGCCGGCACTGCAGACGGCGGCTTTACCTGGTACGCCACAGCGTGGTCCCTGTTTCCTGCAATATCTTAAACTTGATAAGGGCAGTGATCTTCCTGTCTTGTTCCCAAAGCATGGCACACTCTAGGCACATAGGAGGTGCTTAGTAAATATTTATTACCTGCACAGTGAATGGAATTGGCAGTGCTGGCATTTTCGTTTCAAATGCTGGTGCTCTGGGACTTGCAGGCAGAGTTGGCATCATCTACTGTAGGTGAGGGGTTGAGAATGGTCACATGGGTCCACAGCCCTGCCGCTGAGCAAGGTGGTCGCCATTCCTATATTTCCCTTGACATCAGAGGCAGTGGAGGGCTGGTGGCCAGGGATGGGCCCCTCAAGCCTATTCTCCTTGATCCGGTCCCTGCAGCAAAAATCCGCTCTGCAGACATAGTGTAGAAAAACCTGAATAGTTGGTGGGAACTACATTAGAGGCCACTTAACCCAATGCGTCATTTTACAGAAAAGGGTGCTGAGGCTGAGAGAGGGGCAGAAACTGATTCTGTAACAGTGATAGTAACAGCAAACATCCTAAGCAAGTAAAACTGATGAAACAAACAAGAAGAAAACCACAGTGAGAGGTGGTGTCATGAAGTGTTAAGCCCTCAATACAAGTAGGGTATTAAATGATTGACTATTCATAAAATGCTTAGATCAGGTCCTGTTACAAAGAAATTGCTATGTAAGTTTTGCAAATTAAAAAGTAAACTTTTGAGCTCTTTCGCTGTTCCAGGATATTTGTAGGCCCCTTGCTTATATCCTTTCATTTAATCCTCCCCATCACCTGATAAGATAGTGCTATGATGATTTATTCCCATTTTATAGATAGGGAAAGGAAGGCCCAAGTTAGAGTGTGGCAGAGCTGGGCTGTGCTCTTGGCCACTGTCCTGGATTGCAGTTAGGGGCAGGGCTGGCTTGGCCTCTCTCTGCTCTGCCCTCGTGCCAGGCCCGGGATTGGCCTGAGTGGGAAAAGCCGCTGATTCACATTTGCTCTGCCGGGAAGCTGCTTTACTCATTGACTCGTTCATGCTTACGCCTCCTACATGAGCTTCATGCTAAGTGCTGCAGACAGACAGGTGAAGTCAGGCATTGCCTGTGCATCAGGAAGCAGGCGTCCAGAGTGGAGGGGCTGGCATAAGGAGGGGCACACACCTGAGAGGTGATGACCATAGACTTGCTAACCTTTCTCTTCCTGGGGAGCTTGCTCCATGGAGTGTGCCGCGAGTGGGGCCCCAGATGTACCAGAGCAGACCAAGCCAGCCTTTGTGAAGGGGTGGCCTGTAAGGCCCAGATGGAGGGCAGTGGCAGAGGATCTGCTGGCGTTGGGTGTGCCTGAGAGCCCTGTCCACCAGTGGGCCTCCTAAGGGTGCAGAGTGGATAAAGCCCCAGCAGAAGCCACCTTTAGGAGTCCCAGAACTTTTAGCCATAACTTCAGATCCACTGTCCTGGCACTGCCTGGCTTCTCTGGCCTGGAACCTCTGGGGCTCTTGGCATTCTTGTACCTTGTCTCCACACTGTCATCAGCACTCCCAACAAGCCATGTAGGATGCAATGTGGGTCACTTAGGGTGGATGTTCCCTCTCCGGTTCTCAGCGGAGATGCCCAACCCTATGACATCCATCGACCTCATTTACACACTCATTCATGCATTCACACAAGGATACATTCATTCAACAAATATTTGTTGAATTCCTTTTTTGATCTAGGCATTGTGCTGGGCTCTAAAGATACCACTAAAAATAAGTCAGTCATAGTTTCCACCATCAAGAGACCCACATTCTGGAGGGCTAACATAAGTCTAGTAAAACAAGGAGGAAAAGTATTTACGTATTTTCAAACATGCACATGGGGAAATAAAGTGGCTATAGGAATTGGAGCTGTCTCGTATCATCTCATGAGAACCAACTGTCAAATTGTTAGGAATTCTATGAATTGGTGGTGAGGCACATCACCATAAAAAATTAGATTGTGTAAATTTGCAGTTAAATATTAAAATAAAGAAGACAACAAGTCACTTCTCATTTTACCAACCTCTATTCTTTTGAGGTTATTTATGTCTCTTGTGTGCATATGGTAGAAATACTGTACCATCTAACAGGAAGTTACTGGACTGCTTTTTTTTCTAACTCCACAGTCAGTGCCCTTACATTGTTCACCTGACATTGACCATGATAGGAGTATTTGTACCTGGAGAACTGGCAAGCACATCAGATGAGGGCCTTGGTTTTCCTTTGAGGTCCTTTGATTTCCTTTGGGATATGAGATGAGTACAGAGGTTTGACCTCAGGAAGATTAGGCAGGGAGAACTCAAAGGAGGGTCCTTTTGCTGAGCCCTGAGGGTGAGAAGGAGTTGGCCACGTAGTCAGGGACACGGAAGAGGGAGGAGCAATGGCAGACACTCTGAGGTGTGGTCACTTCTTGGAATGGGGAGGAGACCAATAGGGCATCCCATGAGTCCATGGAGCTATGGGGTGATGAGGAAGGGGGTGAGA
This sequence comes from Oryctolagus cuniculus, assembly GCF_051225735.1. Taxonomy (NCBI): domain Eukaryota; kingdom Metazoa; phylum Chordata; class Mammalia; order Lagomorpha; family Leporidae; genus Oryctolagus; species Oryctolagus cuniculus. The sequence goes on from NC_142877.1 coordinate 18,430,825, forward strand.
AGAGGGAGATGTGGCTGGCAAAGCAGGTGGGGCCAGACCATACATGATGTTTGGGCTATGGGAAGGAGTTTGCATTTTACGTGAAGGGTAGCTGAGAGCCATGGGAAGGCATGGTGGGTTTCTCAGGAGCCTGGTGTGAGCTGCAGCTCCAGCAGTGGTACACAGCTGAGGGAGACGCTACTGCCAGACCCACCACTTCCACACACTCTGCTCCTTTCTTCATTCTGCTCCACAGCTTTCTCTAAAAGAACAAGGCCACAAGGTGGCTGGACAGTAACTATCTTGGGGGCAACCTTCAACCATACGGCCTTGGATAAATGCTCTGGTCCTGTTTATCAGGTGGGAAGCCCTGTCCACTCCCAAGCAGTCCTGGCACACTTGAGCTCCCTTTGCCTGCTCCTTCATTCATTCTTCCTGGGATCACTCCCAGATCAACTACCTGCACCAAAGGTCTTGTCTCAGGCTCAGCTTTTGGGGGAACATACACTAAGGTGGGGGTCTGTCGGGGTGATGTGGACACAGTGAGTGCAGGACTGGCAGATGGGGATGGTTTGGAGTGGTCACTTCTACCCATGGAGGTCCCTCAGGCTGTGTCTGGCTCCCACTCTACTCTGGGATCCCGGAATCAGTCCTGACCAGGGACAGCCTAGCACTGCTCCGAGGCTTGAGTACAGCAACCAAGAGGAAAACTGAAACTGGCGTCACAGTGTTGCCCCATCCTGCCCCCTCCTCCTGTTGGCCTGTCTCCTCCTGAGGGTGTCCCTCTCCTGCCCTCCCTCCCAGTTTTCTGAAAGTCTGCTGTCTGGATCTGATGGTTTCCTGGACTCTCTTGAGCTCCGAGAGTCCCTTCGGGTGGCGGGGCCGGCCACGTGCTGGAAGTGGGTGGGCCACACAGACCTAGACTCTGCAGCTCCCTCAGGGACTGCCATGGGGAGTTAGCCTCACCTGTCCCAGCCTGGGCTAATTAGGACACTCAGCACTGCCTCTTCCTCAGTTTCCCAGAGAGACAGGGTGAGCAGCCGCATCCCACGCACTCAGCAGGCAGGGCGACTGCAGGGAGAGGGTCTGGGATGGAGCTTTCACAGAGGGCACCAGGGTGTGTGTGCCTCATGTGCTCACAGAGCAGGCAGTGCACACCCTCGTCTCAATCCTGCCCAGCTCGGGGCCCCAAAGGGCCGCTTCCTCTTTCCGATGCCCCTCCAGTGTGCACCCCTTCAGGACACAGTGGGTGAGGCGGTGGACCCCGCTCCTCCCAGGACGTCCATTCTTTGCTCTTCCCTGCCTCCGTGCCTGGGAAACCTGCCAATCTCCCTCACTCTCCCTGGGGGCCTGGCTCCTTTCCCCACCCCTGGCCCCTCCTGCTGCTCCCTTCTGAAGCTCTCCAGAATATTCTGACTCACCCTCTGACTCAGGTGGAGTCTATTTCTGTTCCCACGTCCTGCTCCTTGTGGGCTGGAGATCACAGCTCTCCCCTCTGTACATGTATGTGCCTGTATTACATGCCTATGTGTGCTTGTGTGTGTATGTGTGTCTATAGCACAGTTATGTGGCTTCTTGCATGTGTGTGAGCCTACTGCCCCCAGGGAGGTGGGGTTGATGGCTCTCCTATTCTTCCTCAACTTATACATTTCTCCTATCACTTAGACAGTTATCCTCAAGGTCCCTGGAGCAGTGGGCAGTGGAGATGGCTCACCCTCATTTCCAGAAGATGATTGTATTATCCAAGGTATTTTTTAGCAAAGCATGTTCAATTTGATGACCCCATCCACCAACCCCTGAATCTGGAAGCTCCGTGTTATAGAGCTGTTAGGAACCTAGCCAACTCTTCATTTGCTACTTGGGCCTTCAAGAGACACAGATTGGTTAAGAACTATGTTCAAAATTGCCCAGCAGGTGAGAGGCTGGATTTGGACCATAGTTTGTGCCTCAGGTGATGCCAGGCTGCTCCATGTCCTCATTCCTTGCTCAGCACCCACGCGGATTTCCATCTGCCTGTGCTGTCCAGAATGGTGGATACGGAGCACTTGGAACAAGGCTAATCTGCATTGAGATATGCTGTAAATGTAAAATAAACTGGATTTCAAAGACTTAGTATAAACAGTGCAATGTCTCAATTTTTATATTGATTGTCCATTAAATATTTTAAATATATTGGATTACAATGTTATAAAAATTAATTTCATCCACTTAATTTTGCTTTTTAAAAATGTGGCTACTGGAAAATTTTAAATTATTTAAATATATAATTTTTTTTTTGACAGAGTGGACCGTGAGAGAGAGAGACAGAGAGAAAGGTCTTCCTTTTTCCGTTGGTTCACCCCCCAGTGGCCTCTACGGCCGGTGTGCTATGGCCAGTGCATCGCGCTGATCCGGAGCCAGGAGCCAGGTGCTTCTCCTGGTCTCTCATGTGGGTGCAGGGTCCAAGCACTTGGGCCATCCTCCACTGCACTCCCTGGCCACAGCAGAGAGCTGGACTGGAAGAGGAGCAACCGGGACAGAATCCGGTGCCTCAACCAGGACTAGAACCCAGTGTACTGGCGCCGCAGGAGGAGGATTAGCCTAGTGAGCCATGGCACTGACCATTAAATTATATTTTTAAAGATTTATTTATTTATTTGAAAGGCAAAATTACAGAGAGAGAGAGAGAAAAAGAGAGAAGAGAGAGAGAGGTCTTTCATCCTCTGGTTCACTCCCCAGATGGCTGCAATGACCAGAGCTAGACCGATCTGGAGCCAGGAGCCAGGAGCTTCCTCCAGGTCTCCCACGCAGGTGCAGGGGCCCAAGGACCTGGGCCATCTTCTGCTGATTTCCCAGGCCATAGCAGAGTGCTTTGATAGCGGAGCAGCTGGGACTCGAACCAGCACCAATATGGGATGCTGGTGCTGCGGGTGACAGCTTTACTCACTGCACCACAACACCAGCCCTTCACATCGTGTTTTAATTAGCATTAACCAGCCTTTGGGCCAAATCTGGCTCACAGTCTATTTTTGTAAATAAAGTTTTATTGAAAGACAGCCAAGCTCATTCGTTTGCATAGTCTATGGGTCATTTTGCCTTGCAGTGGCAGATTTGCACCAGAGATCTACAATGTTTACCCACTGGTATTTTACAGAAAAAAATTTGCTGACCTTTGCACTAGATTATCAACTTCATTGAGAATGAAGATTATGGGATTCACAGAGAATAAGTGCATAGTGATTATTCTTTGACGGGGGTGGCTGTGTGGTGAGTAGTTCGGCACCACTTGGAACAGCAGCATCCTGTATGTAGTGCCTGGGTTTCACTATACTCTAGCTCTGGCCCTGACTCCAGCTTCTGAGAGGTCTGAGTGATGCTTCAAGTTCTTCTTCATGGGAAACCTCGATTGTGTTCCTGGCTCCTAGCTTTGGCCCCGTTCAGCCCTAGTTGTTGTGGGCATTTGTGGAGTAGATCAACAGGAGCTCTTTTCTCGGTCTCTCCCCCTCTCAAATAAAGAAAATCCATTGAGTAAGTGAGTCCCTTCACTAATTTTTGGTAGGTCCATTCGTTTGAATTACAAGCAAAAGGAAGAGTGTGTGTGAAGACGTGGGGCCAGGGAACAGCGCCGAGAGTTCTGATGATAGATGTCTGGGCGGCCCTTCCTGAACCCATGGCAGCCTCGTTTTTGTCCTTGGACTCATGGTTTTCTTTCCCAGGCAACCTCCGTCCTGCCCTACACAGACCCTGATGCATCCCTGACAGCTCCAGCATCTGCGATTGCCTGGCTCTCGCCTGTCGGAGGAAGTCAGAGCTCGCGGCGTGGCCTTGCCCAGCCCGCCCGCCCTTCAGCTCGGTGCTCTGCCATCTCCTGCAGTGCTCCGGGCTGCTCCTGCACGCACCCCACCCATTCTGCTCAGCCTCATGTCTTTCTCTGCAAGTCAGACACCCACCCTTTGAAACTCATTTCTAATATTTCTTCCTTGAGACACAGCGTGGCATTTTGCCAGCTGTACAGCTTATTTTAAATAATTGTTACTGGAAGATAAGTGATAGGAGATTCCCACAGCACTGGGTGAGTTTCTTCATTGCAGCACGAATCATTTAAAGAAGAAAGTCTCACTTTGCATCCAGCATGTACTATGTACCAGACACCACTCTGAGCTCTCTCCTAAGCTGTCTCTCAAGATCCTCACAGTAGCTTTATGAACTGGGTACCATTTTACTCCAGTTTTGCAGAGGAGGAAACAGCTTCAGAGATGAGATGGAGAAATAGTGAGTGAGTGGTCCTGAAGTGATATTCAGGTTGGTTGGAGTCTCTGGCCCAAAGCCTTCATCTAAACTCTGCTGCTTCCTACTCACGCATACCTGGGCCCCCTGAGTTCTTCCTGCGAGGATTCCACCCCAGGCCCTAGAATCTGTCCTAACTGGGGACAGCCTGGTACCTGCTCAGAGGCACGAGTCTGTCGGCCAAGAGATAAGTGTGGTGTGATAACCTAGCCGTGTTGTGTGGAAACTGCTCCAGAGGCTCTCAGTTCCCACCTTTGAGAGTTCAGGACACAGAGTTAAGTGCAACTAAACTCTTCTTCATTGTTGGATCTTGACATAGGTGTTGCTTCCTCAGGCAAGTCCTCCGTGATTGCCCAGACTAGGATAGAGCCCAGATGTGTGTTCTCACGATATCCAAGTATTCTCGTTTCATAGCTCTTACTACATTTTCTTTTTTTGTATAACGCCTCATTTGTCATTTGTTTCCCACACTATACTGTAAGCATCACAATGGCAGGGCCTTTGTTCACTGTGGCGTTTCTAGCACTTTCCTGGGGGCCTGGCACATGGTGGCTGCACGGTGAATAGTTGAAGGGGTTGTTGGAACTCTGCTCGATCTCAGCCTTGCTTGGCTCCTCTACAGAGAGGCAGGAAAGCAGAGAGCTTCTGTCCCTGTGCCCTGCTCCCTGGATGATGGACGGCTGGAGACACTGGCATATGCTGAAGGAGACCAGGAGAGATCAATGAGTGCACACCTGGGAAGTCTGTCCTGCCAGCAGCCCTTGGGGCAGAAAGCACCTTCCTCAGCCTCAGCCAAAGAAACTACTCAGTCTCATTCCCCTTATGCACCCTCTTGGGGGCACTGCCTGTGGCTGACAACACAGCCAATGGAGAGGGGGACTGGCAGATGCCCTGTCTGGAGCCGAGCAGACAGGCCTGTGGCCTGGGCAGTGAGTCAGACTCCCCACCCTGACTCTACCCCAGGGAGTGAGGGAAGTGAGCTGAGCAGACAGACACACACATACACACACACACACATCCACAAACACACAGAGAGGGAGGGCACACTTATTGGAAGAGTTTGCTCCCTAGTCATAGCCAGTGGGCTCTCCTGTTCTTTCTCCTACTGCCTCCATGGGTGTGGCTATAGAATTTCAGTTCTCACCTAGCTCAGTGGCAGGTGAAACCCAAGGTGGTTGGAGTTTTCCTATCTTCTGAGCACATCCCCTGAGCACAACTGGTGCTGGGGAGGTGGGGAGGGTGAGCTTTCAGGTCTCTTGCACATACCTGGGTCCAGGATGGGCTGCTCATTCTGAGTCTGTCTTGTTTTCATAAACTCAAAGTCCCACTTCCAAGAAACTGCTGTGTTGAAGGCAAACAGGATTGTTGGTCGTCCCACTTGGGTCCCTTTTACCAGGTGCTGCCTCTCTGGCTGCTGGCCAGCTCTGCATCGTTTCAGCACAATGCTTCTGGCTTCTTCTGAGGCTCGTGGTTGGGTTGGGGCACACGCAGTAGCCAGGACAGGACTGTGAGTCTTACCAGGCCACAGTTGCTGGTGTTGGCCCCTTTAGATTCAGTGTTAAAGACCATGGAAGTCCTAAGAGGTTTCTGCTGTTGAGGGATCCAGGGGTCTGACCTGCTGGGCTACGATGGTGACTACTTTCATGTGATATGTCGGTAAGGAGCAGAATAAGCTAGACTGGAGACTATGACAGAAATATGAAGCAAGGCACCTGAGCAATTAAAAAGTTGTAAGTTGTTATAGTAAGGAAAGAAATAAGTGAAATAAATTTTAATGATACACAGGGTTTTTAAAAAAAGTCCATGAGGATGCATATAAAACTGTGCATGGATTTAAATAAATTTTCACCAAAAATACTCACCTTTTTAAAAATATTTTTAAAGATTTATTTATTTATTTGAAAGGCAGAGTTACAGAGAGGCAGAGGCAGAGAGAGAGAGAAAGAGAGAGGTCGTCCATCTGCTGGTTTACTCCCCAGATGGCCACAACGGCTGGAACTGTGCCAATCCTAAGCCAGGAGTCAGGAGCTTCCCCTGGGTCTCCCACATGGGTGCAGGGGCCCAAGGACTTGAGTCATCTTCTACTGCTTTCCCAAGTTATGGCAGAGAGCTGGATCAGAAGTGGAGCAGCCGGAACTCGAACTGGTGCCCATATGGGATGCCGGCACTGGAGGTAGCGGCTTTATCCACCATGCCACAGCACCAGCCCCCAGATACATATTTTTTAGCTCTGTTTCACACAAGCTTTTTGAAGTACCCTTGTATAGTCTATGTAATCCAATTAACTCACAATGTTATCCTTTCAACATGTGATCAATATAAAATTATTAATGAGATCTTTCACAACTTTCCTTCTTCATTCTAAGTTTCACATCTGGTATGTATTTTGTGCTGTCAGCACATCTCAGTGTGGACCAGCCACATTTCCAGTGCCCCATGGCCACATGTGACTCGTGGCTCAGTATCAGATGGTGTAGAGCTTGGCACTTTCACAGTGAGGGAAGGGGGTCTTTAGCTAGACAGGGCTTCCAAGGTCTCTTCAAGTCCATTTTGGAGGGGTCCTTACAGATGAAGGCATATCTGTGAGTTTCAAGGTCGCCAGTTGTCTCTGAAGAGACACCCAGGCTGTCTGAAGATATCGGATGGGGGCTCTGGGTCATTTTGGGAACAGCTGGTTTTGGTGATTGCTAGAGAACTTCCATGAATGTGGCCAGGGACAGGCTTTTTCTTACTCTCAGAGAAGGATATCATCAGACTGCTGTCTTTGCCAGCCTTCCCTTAAAGGAACAAGCTGCAATAAGCCCTAAGAAGCTTCAGCTAGGAGACTGTGACTACCTTTCCCACTGGTGGGGGGGTGTGTGCAGACTGCATTTTGGGTCTGGAGCCCTCTTCCATTCTGATGGGCCTGGTGTTTTTCCAACATCAGTCTTTCTGGGAGCAGTGCTCCTGTAGTTTTGAAAGTTGTGTAAATTTCTCTCGGAAGAAGCAGACAGCAGCTTGTATGTACACTTTTAGATACAATTCTTCTGAGGCTCCCTGAAGCGTTCTTTGCACTCTGGGTTAAGTGTTTTCATGTAAACTTTGCCCCAGAGTGTCTAGAGCAAAAAGGATGAGAAAAGCAAGCCCAAATGCTGGATAGGCCGCGGAGGAACCAGGCCGTGTGTGTGGGAGAGTACACAGGATGGCTGCCTTGCAAAACAGCTTCTAAAACCTTAAATGTGCATTTAGCCTATAACAGTAATTCCATTTGTTGGTATTTATCTGAAAGAAAAGAAAACACAGATCTACAAAAACATTCATATCAGCTTTAATCACAATAGCCTAAACCCAGGAATAGCTTAAAATATCCATCACAGGAGAAGGGATGAAAATCTACGGTCTATTTATACAGTGGAATACAAGCAAGCAGTACAAATAAATAGATTAGTGATACCCACAACATGAGTGAATCTAAAATAAAATCATGCTGAGCAAAAGAAACCAGACACAAAAGAATTCATCTGTGCGATTCTACACATGCGATGTTCCAGAACGGGCACAACTAGCTCGCGGTGAGAAACCGCGCAATGACTGCTGTTGAGGAGGGGATATTTCCTGGGAAAAGGCACAAGGGAATTTTCTAGGCTGTTGGGAAAATTCCATGGGTTCCAGTCAAAGACTAGCTCCTAACAACTGCATATTTCACTTTGTGTCTAAAAAATAGGAAGGAATCTGTCGCTCCCCCTCTTCGTGGAGGAGTGACACTAAACCCTGCCTAGGCTTCATATCCGAATCACGGCACCATTATGTCGCTCCCCCTCTTCGTGGAGGAACGACACAGGACCCTGCGCTGTTCTTTCGTCTGCTCGGCCCTTCCCGGGTTTGATGCTGGTTCTTCCCGGGTTGGCTACCGTCCCTTCCACCTCCGTGGAAGGGCGGTTCCCCCTGGCCACTTTCCCCACTTCCGCGGGGGAGCGGCACACCGCCGGCCGGCTCTCTCGGGGGCTGCTCAGGTGTTCCTTCAGATGTTCCTGGTGCATGTTGTCTCTCTCCTCCTTTATAGTCCTCTTCCACCAATCCCAACTCTGCTGCCCACACGCCGAGTATGCTGCTCTCCTCCAATCAGGAGCAGGTCCTGCTGTTTATTGGTTGAACTGGAGGCAGCTGTGTAGAAGCTGTTTCCTCCTCTCCCAGCGCCATATTGTGGGAGAGCAGATGCATAGAATAAGTCTTAATTCGAGTAACTTAGTTTAGTCCCAGTTGCTCCCAGTTGCTCCCCACAGGAATCTAGCTAAGGAGCTGAATTTTTCTCAAGGTATTGAAAGACCTGGGGACATATAGCCATCCTTGTTCGTGGTGTGTTCCCTGATGACGGGCCAACCTTGTTTTCTCAGGATTCTCAGGGAGATTCTTGAGGACAGGGACAAGGTCTTGTTCATTGCACTGTTCCTGTGTCAGGGTGCAAGGCAACTATTTGCTGTATAAGTGAACAAATGAATGACTCTGCACTGGATTACGCGTGGGCAGTCTGAGCATGGTCCTGACCCGGGAGAGAAGGTGTGTTGCTGAGATTTCATGCCAGAGATCCTTAAGGAGCAGTCCAGTTTCCTTCCTCCTCCCTTGTTTTCTTCCTTATCTACTATTATTTCTCTCTTCCTTCTTCCCTCCGTCTTGTTTCTTTTGTTCACTTCCTTCCACTTCCTCCTAGCTTTTCCTTCCATGTCTTCTCTGCACCCCTCACCTCGGTGAAATAGCTGTTGATTTGGGACCTTTGGAGTTGCTGAGTTCTTGAGTCACTGTGTCTGTAGACCTACAAGGTTTTCAGAGACCTGTGTAGACAGCTCAGTTCTGAAGAAGCAAAGGAAACCACAAATTCAAGAATGACTTGTATTGACATGTGCATGAAACAGAACACTTGGTTAATGATTGTTTAAAAGATTTACTTATTTATTTGAATTGCAGAGTTAGAGAGAGATAGAGATAGAGATAGAGAGAGAGAGAGAGAGAGAGAATGAATTTTCCATCTGCTGGTTCATTCCCCCAAATGGCTGCAATGGCTAGGGCTGGGTCAGGATGAAGCCAGAAGCCAGGAACTTCATACAAGTCTCCCACATGGCCACAGGGGTCAAGAACTTGGACCATTGTCTGCTGCTTTCCCAGGCACATTAGCAGGGATCTGGATCAGGGATCTGGGACTTGGACTGACACCCACATGGGAAGCCAGTGTTCTGGGCAGCAGCTTAATGTGCTGTGTGCCACAATGCTGGTCCCTGTTAACAAATTTAATTCATTTCAACTTCTAAAGTTGTATAGGAATTATATTCAAAGTAAGACATGGCTGTATATGTGTGTGTGTGTGTGCTTGTATTTAAAAATTTTCATTTGTTTATCTGAAAAAAGAGAGTGAGAGCAAAAGTGAGAGAAAGGCATTTCCCAGCCACTGGTTCACTCTCCAAATTACAGCAACAATTGGAACTGGGCTAGGTTGAAGCCAGGAGCCAGAAACTTAATCCAGATCTCCTACATGGGTGACAGAGACCCAAGTACTTGAGCCATTGTCTGCTGCCTCCCAAGGTCTGTATTAGCAGGAAGCTGGACTAGAACCCAGCCACCCCATAAAGAATGTGAGTATCCAAGCAGTGTCTTAACGGCTAGGCCAGACGCCTACTTCTGGGCACATTTTAATGTAGCCAAATGATGACTGTGGAGGGGAGGACTCGAAAAGTAAGGACAAGGTATTCCCAAGGTCTTAAAACAACTATACAGTGGATTCATGCTTTCTTTTGTGGGGAACTGAAGTGGGATAAGGTGTAGAAGGATTTACAGGTATGAAGACTAACATACCTCACTCACTTTCTATGAAACACTCATTGTGTTTGATTGCATGCAGGTACATATAAACATTTGTAGGAGGCAAAAAAAAAAAAAAAAAAAAGTCCTTAGAGAAGTCCATACCCCAACCCTGTGAGTACATAACCTTACAATGCCAAAGTCCTTTGCAGGTGTAGTTAAGGTTAGGGACCTTAGATGGAGAGATTATCTTGCATTATACAGTTGGGCCCAATCTAATCACATCAGTCCTTGACACTGGAGAGCCTTTTCTAGCTGTGGCCATAGGTAGGAGGGACTAGGACAGAATGGTCTGAGAGGTGCGATGATGCTGGCTTTGAAGATGAAGGCAGAGGTCCAGAGCCATGGCATGTGCTGGGAAAATCAAGAAAGTAGGCTCTCCCCCAGAGCCGCTGGAAGAGACCCATGGACCCATGTTGACCTCTAACCCAGAGAACTCTCAGATAATGAGAGTGTAAGTGCATTGTGTAAGCCCCTAAGTGATAGTAATTTGTTATGCCAGCAATAGAAAATTAATATGACACATATAGGCCCATACATGTTATTTTGCATGTATTTATCAAACATTTTCCTGTTTGCTATGCACTAAGCAGGGTCCTTGCTTAATGTTCACAGCAACTCCATGAAACTGGCACTACCAATATTCCCATTTTAAAGGTCCAATCTTGGAAGGGTGAGGACATTCCCAAGGTCACAGAGCTTCCTCTGTGGCAGTTACACTGAATGTAGTGTCAGTCACACCTAGAGTAAGGACGCTTTGTGGTTGTTTTGGTCTCTGATCCAGGGACGACTAGGATGAAGTTTAACTTTGCAGAGCCCTGGAGGGAAGATGTCTACAAGATGCTGGAATGTGACAGCTCTTTAGGGCAGCATGCTTTAGGACTGGGAGCGACATCTTTTTTCTTACAAATTGTCTATGGGACATATGCTTTAGAACTCAAAGAAGCGTCTCTTTTCACATAACCAATTACAGAACTAATTGCAAACTCTTTTTATCTGTTCATTAAGGTAGATATAATTAACACAACATTTTGTTAAACTAGTTTGAGTGTGTGCTTTAAAGTAATAATTACTTCTTTTATTTCTTCGCGATGCTTTCTAATGTGTCTTGGCTCCATCTCAGGCTATCTAATGTTCTCTTACTCCTTGCTGTTCATGAGAAAAATTTTGCCCCTCTGTCCTCTATCCCTACCACTTTATCTACTTAATTTCTACCATTTTTTATTGTTCTCTTAAATATTGCTTTCTTGGAGGCGGGGAGGGCCCCCTGCTTCCCCAGATGGGTAAATCCTCCAGCATGCATTTCCCACAGTACCCTGTCCCTTCCCTGTATTCACCTTATTATACCCAGCAGTATGAAAATCCATTGCCTGCATTTCCCACCACAGTATAAACTTCAAGGAGGCAGGGCCAAATGTCTGTTATTTTCCCGTGTGTCCCAAACAGTGCTTGGCACATAGTACAGTTCAGTAACTATCAATGGAGTGATTAATGGTATGAGCTAGTCTTTGCTCCTACTGATAATTGTTGGATTCTCCATCTACAATGAATGGGTTACAGTGTTCATGTTGCCCAGACAGCACACAGCCACAGGTCTGAAGTCAGGGCACAGTCCTAAAGGTGGCCTGACCCTGACCCACAGCCCTCTGGAGCAACCCCAGGGCAGTCATTGCACAAGAAGCGGCAAAATCCATGAAATCCATGCCACTGAGTGTAGGACCTTTGACCATGGAACCTGGGATCTGGAAGTGGATTAGGCTAGTGGTGGTGTTGTCTTGTGTCCCTGTTCCCAGCCTGCCTCAGCTCCTCCCCCTGCTCCACCCCCTTTATGCCCCACATCAGCATTTGCCCTGAACCCTGTCCTTTCCCAATGTCTCTGGTCTGCTCCACCTACTCCTGGGACCAATGAGGGACTAGAGGAGAAGGTCTGACAGAGAGATGGGGGTGCAAAACCTCCAGGCATAAGGACACAGATACAACAATTCCACCATGTTCCAGGTAGCCCTTTCCTGAACTACATGGGGAATATTTGTTTCTCTGTCCCTTTAAGGCCCAGGAGTGTCTAGAGGGTGCCCAGTAAGTATGCCAACCCACCCTCTGGCCTGCCTCCTTTCCTCCCAGCCTCCTGCATCAGCATTGCTTTCCTGCACTAGCCTTGCTCCTCTATTCTTGTACTACCAGGCGTGGAAAGTGTTAGTCAAGACCTTGGCAGTGCACAGATGTGGACTCACTGCTGGCTGTTTGATCTTGGATAAGTGATTTCCCTGTTTGGAGCTCTGTTTTCCTCATCTGTAAAATGTGCTTAATAATCCCTTTTTCCAGCATTGTAATGAGAATGAAATAATGCCATGTGCCCATCCAGCACATGTTTTTTGAGTTTTTATGATGTGACAGGCACTGAGTTGGGTGCTGAGCTTACAGTGGGGCTGAAGGCCAAGTCTTTTGATGGGTCCTACAGCTAAGGAAAACTCACACACATACACCAACAAACCCCAACAGATAAACACATATTGGATGTTGCTAAGATGCACATGGATAGGAAGCAATGCTTGAAAGCATTGGTATGAGGGCATCCTTAAAGGGGTAGGCAGAGAAGAGACTATTTGGAAGATGGCACCAACCAGAACCCTAGAAGATGAGGAGATGCAGGACTGGGAGGCAGTGGTTGCACAGCAGGGCCTCCTGAGCACGGAGGCCCTGAAAGCAGGCAGCAGTCAGATGGGTCTATGGACCCCAATGGGGGTTTTGTGGCTTGGTGAACAGGTTGGAAAAAAGTGAGGCTTAAGAGAGCATCAGGTGACAAAATATTCTGGCTGTTGTAGGCCAGTGGTTCTCAGGAGTGGCATCTGGACTGCAGCACCAGCCATCCCCTGGGAACTTGTAGGAAATATGCATGCTTGGGCCCTACTCCAGATCCGCTGAGTTGGAAACTGTGGTGCAGGGGCCCAGCAAGGTGTTCCTTAACAAGGCCTGTAGATGAGCTGCGAATCTCTGTTAGACTAGGTACAGAGTTTGGGTATTCCTCTGCGGGAGAACCTTTCTTTAGAGAGTTTAAGTCAGGGGTGGACTGTGATCTGATTTATTTATTTCCGAAGATCCCTCTGGAAGGAAGGCAGATGGATTGTGAGAACCTAGAGTCTAAGCTCTTAGCCAAGTCAGGCCCATATTATCACTTAACAGCTGGAGTTCCTGTGCTCTTCATCTGCTGTCTGCCTCGCCTTCCAGTGTGAGTGAACTTTGCCCACTCAAAGTCCCACCCCTGGGCTTCTACTTGCAGGGGTCACATGGCACAGAGCTAAGAGGCTGGACTATGGAATTGCACAGAGCCGTGCTTGAGCAGCTTCCTGTGGGAAGACTAGGAGATGGAACCCACAAAGTCTTGGAACTGACATTATTGGAAGGGGGAAGATGGAACTGTGCCTTCCAAGCTTCATGGGGCTCAGAGGGAGGGCCTAGCTGCCTTTTCTCACCTTCTTATTGCTCTTATATGTGGTCTGTCTTGGGAGTGGGTAGCTGAGGGGCCTTCCAACCCAGGTTCTTCCCACCATCAGGCCCAGCCCTGAGACCCCCAAGTTCAGGAGCTGCTGTGGGGTATTCACCCCCTCTCTAGCTCCTAAAGTTGTGATCAAGAAGCTACAGTCCCATGGTCTTACCACTCTCACCACTACTGTTAATGGGACCATTTCAACAGATTATTTAGGTAGACATTATTAAAGAAACAAGAAAGTTGGGCAAAATAGCTGAAACCCTCAGAGAATTAAGGCAAGATGGGTAGTCAGTGCGGCTGACTAGTCAGAGTGCAGAACAGGGTGAGGTGGAGTTGGGAATGATTTTCTGCCTGAACATATGGTTTGTTGTCGTGGAAAAGACATTTAGTCTTTCAGAACCACTGTTTCCTCTTTGAAGTAGGGACAACAGTATCCAGTTGGTAGGGTTTTGCAAAGAACTGATTACAATATTAAAATATGGCTAGGAACAAGCACCTGGTGAGCGCTTTCCCAGTTGTTACCACTGCACTGTGCTGCTCTGCCTTCTTGTCCATGCCAGCTCCTGCTAGTAGGCAACACAGCACTCCAAGCTTGGCGGTATAGAAAACTACCATTCTGGGGCCACAGTAGGTTAATCCTCCTCCTGTGGTGCCAGCATCCCACGTGGGAGCCGCTTCTAGTCCCAGCTGCTCCTCCTCAGATCCAGCTCTCTGCTATGGCCTAGGAAAGCAGTAGAAGATGGCCCAAGTGCTTGGGCCCCTGCACCCATGTGGGAGACCCAGAAGAAGCTCCTGGCTCCTGGCTTCGGATCAGCCCAGCTCTGGCCGTTGCGACCATTTGGGGAGTGAACCAGCAGTTGGAAGACCTTTGTCTCTCCCACTCACTGTCTATAACTCTACCTCTCAAATAAATAAATAAAAATCTTTTTTTAAAAAAAGAAAACTACCATTTTGGGGTGGGTATTTGGGGCAATGATTAAGACACTGCTTGGGACACCTGTATCCCATATGAGTGTCCAGGTTTGTATTCTACCTCTGCTCCTGATTCTAGCTTCCAGCTAATGCACACCCTGGGAGGCAGTAGGTTCAAGTCCTTGGGTCTCTGTCCCCAACACGGGAGACCCAGATTGAGTTCTTGGGTCCTGGCTCAGGCCTAGCCAACCTCTGCTATTGCAGGCATTTGGGGAATGAACCAACCAAAGAGACATCTGTCTGTTTTTCTCTCTATCTGCCTTTCAAAATCAATAATATAAATTAATTTAAAAAGAGGAAATATCCATTTTATTATGCTCAGGGAGTCTGTGGTTTGGAAATTCAGAGAAGATCCATACAAACAGGACAATTCTGTCCAGAGAGCTTTCTGAGGCCTCCACGAGGAAGACTCAAAGGACTGGAGGTGACATGGATGGCTGGGGACTGGGGCGTCTGATCCCACATACCTGGTGTCTGAGCAAGGGTGGGGGTGGCCAGAAGCTGGACTCAGCTGTGGCCTCACAGTTCCACCCTGGTGTGACTCCATTTGTGGCAGCACAGAGGCCCAGAGGAAGACGTGGAAACTTTGTGGTGTGTCATGACAAACCTCAGAAGCCACCTTGCGTTTTGTCAGCTGCATCCTATGGAAGCAGCCACACAGCCACCCAGATTCAAGGAGAGGGTCGTGTTAATGAATGGGTGGCTGTGCTTTAAAGCCATTGCACCCAAGAGCCTTGCAGATGTAAGGTGGTGATGAGCAGCCCTCCCCCACCCCATCCCCACTCTGAGCAATAGGGAGGTGCCTTCCAGACCCTATGGATGCAAAATCATTGGCTCCTGGCAAACTTCTGCATTCTATGCTTGATCTGTGAGCTGAGTTGGGGCAAGAGTCCATTTTTCTGCAGCCTGTGGAGGTTGACCCAGTGAAACAAGGGATGAAAACATCCGCCAGGCTTTCCCTCTCCTAGCGTTTAAAAGACACTCATAAATAGATGAGCGCCTGGGAGGTGTGATTGATTTGTTTTATGAATCACAGAAGAGGCTGTAACTCAAGAGAGATTAGGGCTGGAGTAAGTTGTACGGCTCTTGCATTACACGTAGAGATTAATGACTTGTCACGTGGGGCCTCACCGTTAACCTAGCTCACCCACAGGGAGTTTAATGGGAGAGCCATCCAGGCTGACTTTTAATACTTGAACAAATGCCCCTGGCCTGTGTGTGGCCCTGATTCCTACCCGGTGAGCACCTGCCTGGTTAGAATTACGAGGACCAGGAACTGGGGAACGGCTTCCTCTTTGGAGAGAAGGAGCTAAGGATTTCTTAGGATACCCATTTTGTTCCACTCTGTTTTTTCTCAGAGCAATGAACAGATTTTCATGGGAGGGCTGAAGGATGAAGCTACTTCTGTTACTACATATTAGGTAGGATTTGAGTGTTCCAGGTGCTGAAGGGTTTATGGATTCTCACTGAGGTGTCACAGTGACCACATGAGGTTGGCAATTTTGAGCCCATTTTACAGATGAAAACCATGACCTGTAGGCTGCATGGGCTTGTGGGAGGAGCATGGGCTGGGGCCACATGGACCTGGTGGGAATTCTGGGTGCCTACTTCCTTCAGTAGTACACTTACTGTCTTGAAGCCCCACTTGCCACATCTGTGAAATGGATAATGTACTTCCTGGGTAAAGGTGCTCGGAGGACTGTGTATCCGCCATACACAGCTCTTAGTAGGCGTTCATTTAGGAGTCTGAAAGAACAGAAGGGTCAACAGTGGGAAGAGTGCTTCTGAGACAAGCCTGGCAGTCTGTGGCTGCCTCGGGAGCCATACCTCATTGTTCAATGGTGTTGGCTGGGATGGATAAATAGCTCCCGTTAAGCTCTAGACTTATCCGTGACATGATTTCAGGCTAAGAGTACTGGATGCTGAGCCCATCAACACCACAAATAACTCTGGTCAGGATACCCTTGAAATTCCTCTTCTCAGCCCGTGTGTCCATCTGTACATCTCAGCTTCTGCCCCTGACGTTGTCCAGCTCCTTGCCTGTTGGATGCCTCGGAGCTTGGGTTCTGGATCTGCCTTCACATCTAGTTCCAGCTGCTGCTTTGGAAGTCAGTTGGAACTCTGAACTTTATAGCTACTGCTCCCTGGCCTTTGTACCCATAGAGAAGACCCGTATCCTACCAGAGTTCCCATGTCGCTTAGAAATCTGTCTTTTGTGGAACACATCCAGGTCAGTAGCCATGAGCGTGATTCACGGAATCCTGATATTAAACATGAGGGGACTGCTTCCTTCCCATGAAAGCTGTCTGAACTAACTTCAGGACTAATTAAGACTTTCTCCCCCTTCTCACAGTGTGAGTTGTAACATTCCCATTTATATTGCATGGAAGCTAGGCATCAGACTAACTGCTATCCATTTCCCACGTGAGATAATCTTCCTACTAAACGTGTCCACATCTCCCCTCCCACCCAGGCCTCCCTCTCTCCTCCTTTATTGCTTTATTTCTGCATAGACCTTAACACCTTCTGCTTCGTAATGTGCTTATTCATTTTAATTGTCTGCCTCTCTGTCCTTACCACAGTGTAAATTCACAAGGACAAAGGTTTTTGTATGATCTATTCCTGGCCCCGAACAGTACCTGATATGCAGTAGGTTCCCAGTGAAATCAGCGGGGTTGATTGGAGGAGTGGGGTCTCTCAGCTGACTGTCTCCAACTCTCAACCCCTAGCTTTGTCCTCACGTGACTCAGGGACTCTGAACTCCGGCAGCTCACCCTAGGCTCGTCGGCCTCTGACCTGGACACTCACCTTTGCTCCCTCTGGCCCAAACTTCCCAAAAACCTAAACCCTGCTGTTTCCAGTCTTGATGTTGTTGCTTTTAACTTATCTCTGAAAATCTGTGAGTCTTTCACTACTCTGCGTGGCCCCAGGCACAGGAAAGCCCAGCTACACTGGGTCTGCAGTCAATCCTATGGCCACACAGTGGGTGTTCAAGTGAGAGGTCAGTTTAGAAAGAATTTACTAGACAGAGCCAGATTACCCAGGGTTCTGGTTGGTTCTAGTTCTCTAGGGAGGTGATGGAGAGTGGGCCCATGACACAAAGGTTGTGAGAATTCTTGCTCTGTCACTTACAAGCTGTGTGATTCTGTGTAAGTCAAAGTCTTTGTAGCATGCACTGTCATGTCCCAACTTTATTCCCCCTTCTACTGTTTTTGTTCATGCCATACAACAGCCAGCAAGTGTGCCCTGCAGCTGTAGAAATCCCCTTAGCCTGGGAGCCTGGGGAGTAGAATCTGGAAGTGAATGCTGGGGGCAGGGCGTATAAGTTCTCCAACTTCACTCTGAGATAAAATCCACACTATGCAGAACTTCCCCGTGGGGGGAAGCCAGACTCCCCTCTAAGGGACTTTGCTTGCTGGTGCACCCTCCTGGCCCTGTTTCTTTAAAGGTTCCACTTCTCCCTACCTAACCACCTATTCCTGGGAATGCTTTCCAGAATCTCTGTCTCAGACAAACCAAAACTGATGAACATTCAGCAAAATTCTGGCCAACAACTTTCAGAAATGTCGAGGCCAACGAAGGCAAGGAAAGACTGAGAAAATATCTTAGTTTAATGGATATTGAAGAAACGCAGTCACTAAATGCAATGCCTGGCCCTGGACTATATTTTGAACTATGAAAAACAAAAGGCTTATAAAGAATATTATTGGGACAACTGATGAAATTTGAATATGGTCTATGCAAGGATAATAACATTGTTAACCTTGTTAAATTTTGTGATTTTGATCATGGTACCATGGTTATGTTCAAGAATGTCCTCAATCCTGACATATTTAGTGGCAAAGGACAATGATGTCTCCAACTTACTTTCAAATGGTGCATTTAAGGAGGAGGGGAGGGAGGGAGGGAGGGAGAGAGAGAGAAAGAGAAGATAAGGCAAGAGGTGGGTAGAATGTTCGGTGGTCTGGATAAAGAGCATATTGGAACTCCTTGTGCTATTTCTGCAGCTTCTCTGTAAGTTTGAATTTGTATCAGAATAAAGAGAATTTTTGCTTCAGAGGCTGCTTCCAGCAAACCCAACCTAGGACTCTCCCTAAGCCTCAGATTCCTTAGTTGCTAAACAGAGATCATGGTCTCTACTTCACCAGATTAAAGTAGCTACTATTTGAGACAAGCCTACCACTGGGCTGGATCTCCCCTTCCCGTTCCAAGGCTCGGGATGCCTGTGTAGGGCTCACACTCAGCATTCACACCGCAGACACTCACGGTTGTTCCAGTTACTGCCGCCTGTGTCCAACGCACTCGCTCACACTGCTCAGCTTGTCTCTTCAGAATCTTTCCCGGCCGGCAGCTGTGGTCAGTGATTTTTGTAGATTAAAAGAAGCTCCGGAGTGGGGTGGGGGTAGGCGGAGTTTTTCCTGGGGAGATCAAAGAGTTAGCCTAACATAAAAGAAGCCTTATAAAACTGTATATATGAGGAACCAAACTAAACCAAGCCGGGAGCGTGATCCATATGTCAGAGTCGATATGTCCACATGTCTGTGATCCGCTCTACAGAGTTGCCAACTGAGGCAGGAATGTTGCCTTGTCCAGAAATGGCAGCGCATAAAAGGGAGATTTTTATGGACTTTGGCACAAGGATGAGGCAGGAACCCCTATGTCCAAGGCTTTGTGAAGGCTCTGTAGGAACTGATGTGGTTTCTTTACCCCTCACATTGAAAGAATCAGCCCTGTGAAGGTATAATTGATATTTAAAATACCTACATTTAATGTCTACGCTTTGAGCATATGCTTTGGGCGTATGCACCTGTGACAACGTCACCACAATGAAGTCAACAACATGTCCATCACCTCCAAAAGTTTCCCTGTGACCTTCCCTCTATTTTTGTGGTAAGCACACTTGAAATGAGACTTGCCTCAAGACAAAAGTGTAAGAGCACAGTGCTATATCACAGCTATATGTGGATGTCGTACACAGAACTCTACTATGTATTCATTTAGCACAATGAAACGTCATACCCATTGAGCACCAACTCCCGACTCTCCTTGCCCCCAGCCTCCCAGCAACCACTGTTCACTACTCTGTTTCCACAAATTTGACCATTTTAGATACTTCATGGGTCATGCACTGAACATATCATCCAGGCCTATCCAAGTTGTCACACATGGCAGACTTTCCATCTGTTTGGATAGCTACTTTTTTTTTTTAATATTAAGTCCGTTTAGGTTCTGTATATGTCAGGGTTCAACCAGAGAAACAACTAGTAGGAGATAAGTATTAAGGTTTATTGCAAAGGATTGGCTTATTGTTCCTCCTAAGGCCCAAGTAATGACTAGTGGGGCTGGAAACCTTCAATCATTTTTCTCAGTCCATACCAATGCATTCCTACCGTAAAACTGGCTGCTGATTTCGAATCCTCTCAATTGTCATTGCAGAGAAGTGATGATGACCAAGAGCACCCTGTGAGCAGAAGTGCTCACCTAGTTAACAAAGAGTCAGCAGTAGGTATTTTCCTGTGTGTAGGGACCATGTGATTGCCTCTACTCTCCACTCCCCATTGTAGCTCAG
The DNA here is from genome assembly GCF_051225735.1 of Oryctolagus cuniculus. Lineage (NCBI taxonomy): Eukaryota > Metazoa > Chordata > Mammalia > Lagomorpha > Leporidae > Oryctolagus > Oryctolagus cuniculus. The sequence continues at coordinate 18,450,927 of NC_142877.1, forward strand.
CTCTATTCCCCTGCTGTCTCAATGCAAGGAATTATTTGGTGTCAAAGCGGTTGTCTGGGAGGGTCCAAACATCACATGGCATGGCATTCATTGTTGTGCCCATCTGATACTCTCTGTCATCATTGGGGTGGCTGCAAGGACTCTAATTTGTATGAGACCTTGAGGTGCCTTCCAAGATAACAGGGAAACAGTGGCCTTGTGCACTAGGACTAATGTTCTTAGATGTATGCATCACATGCTTTTGTCTACCCTTTATACTCAGATTTCTGTAGACTGGAAAATAAGTCAACAGACTCCTCCCAAGGTAGGCAAGTTCCAGAGGCATGGGCTAAGTGTTAGTGGAGGTGACAATGTCTGCTACCACTTGGTTGTCAGCTCATGTAGCTTCCTAAGATCCTTACCTAAGTCTCCAAGATTCTACTTAGATTTTGCCCTAAGTGAAGAACATCCTCTTGTTTGAAGGGGAATTCATAATGTCACTTCTTCCTGGGAAGGTGTCTTCCCCAGCCCAGGGAAAACAAGAGGAATGGATTAAAGGCCCAGTGTAAACCACTCTGGCTGGGAGCAGGGTCAATAGAGCAGGCACTTTAAAGGCCAGTATCATGATTAGCCTCTTGCCTGCGAAGACTGTGAGTGCTCTGGTCTGAATGTTTGTGTCTTCCTCTAGTGTGTGTACTGAACTCCTAACCCCCAGTGTGAGTGATGGCACTAGGGGGTGGAGCCTTTAGGAGCCCTTGTGGTGAGATTACTGTATTTATAAAAAAGACACAAGAAAGCCTTCTCTCTGCTCTGGTCACAGGAGGATACAATTGGAAGTCAGCCACCTGTAAACCAGGAGGAGGGTTTTCATCAGACCCTGGGTCAGCTAGGGACCCCGATCCTGGGGTTACAGCCTATGGTGAATTGTTATAACAACCTGAGCTGACAGAAACACCTGGTCGTCATAGGATGATCCAAGTGGTGGTCGCCCCAGATCCCGATCAGGGGAAAGGGAGCACTAAGCCCTCGTAGTCCCCTTTATTCTCTCTGTGGCTGCAGAGTCAGTAGTTAGCTGTTTTCCCATTGCAGTTGCAACTGATCTGCCTTAGGCACACATGAATTTCCAGCCTTCTCCTGCCCTAGTGCCCTCCGCCTGGGAGCTGCTCTCTATGGCTTCTCTAGGGCACTCTCAGTCATTGTGTCATCCTGACATCCAGCCTAGGACTGGGTATAACATTGGTACCCACTAAATATCTGATGGATGAAAATGAGGCACAGATCACAGACCAGACATAGTTGCTTCATTTTATAGACGAGATGGTGGGTAAGACTGCTATAATTTCACTTAGGTGCAGATACAGTCAAATATTCTCAAGGCAGTGAAGAAATTTGGCATGATCCAGTTAAGTTTATTTGTGTTGGCAATTCTAATAACCAATGCTCATAGCAAGAATTTTCCTTCACCCCCAAAATACTGTGGCTTGGATGTCTAAGATAACGGATATTGGCCAATTCTACTTTCCTTCTCTGCTCTGTGGATATGACCTTGATTGTCCAGAATATGGGTGCAGAAATGCATTCGAGAGTTTAAATGAGTCAAATGGTGCATCTATTCTTTATTTGGACTGGATAGTGAGTTAACTGAGGAATTATAAGAACACGGAACTTGGGGGCCAAAAAAATTGAGTTCCATATTAAGGCATTTGCTATCTATGTAACTTGGAATAAATTTCTAAGTTCAGTTTCCACACCTGTGCAACAAGAATAAGCATATTTACCACATAGCATAGTCCAGAATATAAAGGAATTAGGGAAAGATCCAGAGACAGGGAGCTCAGGTTGATGGGGGAGACAGATAGTTCACCAGAAATTGCTCCACCATACCTGTACCCTGGTAAAGGTCAGTCCTGGGCCCACTGCGCCAGTTTCATTCTCTGAGTGCTCACCCTGTGCCTTGGCCTGTGCAGGGCAGAGGGGCTGCCAGGGATCCTGCCCACACATGTGTAAGTGCGTTGTTCTGGGCTCCCCACAGCCCTTGGCCTGCACGCATCCTGGCTAGGGCTCTGGAGCTCTGTCAGCACATGATGATGAAATGTCTGTTTGGATGGAGGGTCCTGCACCCACATGTGAATTTAACTTCCAGTGGGCGTTAGTCACAGGAAATGGAAAATGATAGCTTTCAGCTAAATGACAGATGCAGAGAGAATGGGCTTTGCACACTTGGTGCTGACAAGTACTATGCTTGTAAGCATCAAAACCTGTCCCTTGGCCAAACCACACGAAAAAGGGGGACACTTTGTGAGCGAGTTCAAGGTGGGGGACCCAGATGGTACGAGGGGACCAAGGTAGAGGCCAGGAAGGCAGGTGGCTGATTTGTTTTGCTGGATCCTTGCACCTGCCCCAGTGGGCCTGAGGATGCTTTCCACAGGGAATATTCAGATAACTGCGACTGGGAGTGTGGTGGGAACACAGAGCTGTGGTGAGGATCAGCTGACCTCGGCCAGTTCACGAGGCCTCTCTGTGCCTCAGTTTCCTCATTTGAGAACATAGTGCTGAGTCATGTTCTAGGCACAGCGAAAGGGGAAAAAAAGATAGTTATAAAGTTGTTTGATTACACAAATCACCAACTAATAGCATTTAATTATTTATGATGTGTTTTGAGATACTAGGATGAAAGCTGTGGAGGCTACAGCAGGTTATTAACTGGTTGTCAGGGACCTTTGTTCAGGTAATAGAAGCAATTATGACAGTAATTTGATATAGTGGTGTAAGGAGTGGAGAATCTCCCCTCCCTGATTCCTCCCCTCTCTCTGGCCCTGTCTTCCTGGGTGCCAGGGTGGGGACATGAACTCACTTGTTCTGAACCCTTGCCCTTATCTCCCGCAAGGCCTGGCTTCCCCACTCTCATCACTAGGGCCTGCATGGGCCGGCAGGGCTCCCCAAGATTTTGGGCTTGACAAAGCTGCTCTCTCCTGTCTCTGGGTATCAATCACCAGCTCTAATTAGACTGTAAATGTCTTTTTTATCCCTCCCTGCCCCCCCCCCCCCCCCCCCAGCTTGTGGCAGGTCGTGGGGCCGATATGTAAATCTCAGGCCTGGAGCAGTTTAATGGCTGCGGTGACCATAGGTAGTAACTCAGGCTCTCCTATAAATGGAAAATAAAAACAACAGCCCATTACGATGATGGTAGGTCTGCAACCTGCACACAGCGCATCGTAAACATGAGCGATGGCTCTGGTGCCTGGCTGAAGTCAGGATGGGAAGGAGGCACCGTGGGGCGGGGAGGAGATTTGTGGCCTGTGATTGCCAGCTTGCCTCTCCCCTCTCTGTCCTGTCCTGCTGCAGGTGCTGAAGAAAAGAACTTCAGCAGGAAGTGGCCTCCCTTGGGGACTCCATCTCCACAGTGGGTGGGGGTCAGCGTTGGCTACTCTATAGCTGCCCAGATTCTGCAGTTGGTGTGTATGAGCAGGCTTCCCTGGCCACTGCATGCTTATCTCCCTCGTCACTCTGTGTCATCAGTTTTGGAGTGGCAGCATGGTCGTGGAAAGGTAACTGCCACCAATTTTGCTTGTTTTAGTCACTACTGAGTCTGGAACTGTGCCAAGCAAACAGTAGATGCTCAATAAAGGTTTATTCGAATGAAACAGTGAGTCAGGAGGTAAAGGCTAGGGCTTGAGGGCTGGTCTGAATCCTAGCTCTGCTACATACTAGCGGTGGTGAAGAGGGAAAGTCACTCAGTTTCCCTGGGCCTCAGTGTGCCCAGCTGTAAAATGGAAACCAGATACCTAATGTACAAGTAGCTGCATGGCTGTGACACCTCTTGACATGCCCAGCCCTTCTGGGCACACAGTGTGTTAGTTCACAATGCCCAGTGGGCATCTTGAGGTATGGAGGGGTTAAGAGGTTTGTTACAGTTTTCAAGGGGTGGAAGATGTAGGAGGAAAATGTGGGTGTCCTTAGTCATTCAGCTTCCGCTCTCCTCAATGGCCTGAACTGGCCCCAGATCTCACAGGGGCTTTGACTGTACCTCTCTTCTATGTATTTATCTGAGAGGTGGAGTTATAGACAGTGACAGGGAGAGACAGAGAGAAAGGTCTTCCATCCACTGGTCCACTCCCCAAATGGCCACAACAGCCAGAGCTGGGCTGATCTGAAGCCAGGAGCTTCCTCTGGGTCTCTCACGTGGGTGCAGGGGCCCAAGCACTTGGACCATCTTCTATTGCTATCCCAGGCCATAGCAGAGAGCTGGATCAGAAGAGGAGCAGCTGGGACTAGAACCGGCACCCATATGGGATGCCGACGCTTCAGGCCAGGGCTATAATCTGCTGTACCACAGCGCTGGCCCCTGTAGTAGTTTCTTACAACAACCCCTGGGAACTAACATACCTTCCATGACAACCTATGGTGGAGATATTTTTAGAAGAAAATCAATTCTCGTGGGGGCTGAGCAAAGTACCTGTGATTATCTTCCTAACAAGTGCTGGGCTGGGGATTCAAAACCAGGTTGTCTGACGCCAGACTCCTTCTCTTTCCGTTCTATGGATGAGGACACTGAGAGCAGAGTGGGTGGGAGGGGGCTAGCCATCCTAAGAGGTTAAGAAGGGGGCAAATTATCTTTGGAAAGCACTACAGAACATCTCAGAAGCTCATTGAAAGATAGTAGGGTCATTGCTCCTTTGTCTTTTTCTCACCATTATTTGAACCCCCGCTTACGTTATTATCATGAATTCCAGTACCTAGAATGAGACATCAAGTCCCACTTGATGTTCTGTTCTACAGTTCTGTTCTGCACGTCGGATAAGGGTTCCAGAACCTCTTTCACCAGAGAGCCTTTTGATCTTGTCCACGTGGGGTTGCTGTTGAACACCAGTCTTGTACAGCCCAATGGACCCTTGTTCACCCAGGCAGTGATGTTCTTGCTGGCCTGTGTGTCTACACAAGTCACAGTGGCCGGCTTCCGACGGGAAGAGTCTCAGAGTGGGCTGGACTTCATCTGAGTAAGACCCCGGCAGTTACATTCTCAAGTGTTTTTGTAGGATAAAGTGGGTTATCTCTCAGATGATTATTCAGAGTCTTTCTGAGTTGACGTCATCTCTCTGAGCCTCTATTTCCCCATCTGAAAGGTGTGGATAAGAATGTATGTGCTTCAAAGGGATGTGAGGGCTGAATGACAGAAAGCGAGGACGGCACAGCACAAACGCTCACTCCCCAGTGGTTAAAAAGGTCTCTCCTTCCTTTCTGATGTCCATCTTCCTTTGACTGCTCACTGCCCCCAGTCTCTCAGAGCATTGTGTGTGTCTGTATGTGTTATGTGGGTGTATGTATCTATATGCATAACTTTGTATGTGTTTGTGTGCTTCCATGCGTGGGCATATGTATGTATGTGCACATCAATGTATGCATGTATTTGTGTGTCTGTGGGTGTATGCGTGTGTGCATGTGTACCCTCAGCATGGCAGACTCTCAGTCTCAAGTAGAGGAGTCTATGTAGCTAGCTTAGGCATCCCCTAACCCTGCCGCCCGCCCCCTACTGTAAGGGAGGTCTGGCCCTTACCAGGTCAAGTAAGGACAGGGCAGGGCTCAGAGCTGCCCTCACCTGCCCTGGCAGTAGCTCCACCCCCACAAACCACTGGCAGGCAAGGAGGCCTAGTTTGTGATGAGGGCTGATATCCACACACCTGAGTCTGCTTTGACCTGCATCACCCTGGTTTTCACCTGCTTTCACCTGGCTTCTACACCTGGTGGGGGTAGGCATCCTAAAGGCAGAGGACAGGGCTGTTGAGGGGCTCCCTCTACTCTCCCTGGCACTGCTGAAGGGCAGTTATCAGGGAAGACTCTGGGGGTGTCACCCACTAGTGACCTTAGTGATTGTAAGCTCTTTGTGCCTCTCTCAGTTTTCTCATCTGTATAATGAGATTTTTTTGAGTTGAAAGTCTTAAATGCACACCCAGGCTAGGTAGCCAAGTGACATAGGTTTGATGCTGCTGGCTCTGGAAATGAAAGGGGGAGAGAACTGGGGAGAAGGAGAGAGAGAGAGCGAGCGAGCGAGCGAGCCTGGAGTGGTCAGAAGGGACATGGGCTATGGAGGGAGAGATTCCAGGGGGAGGGTCTATCTGGTCCCTGACTGAACTCAAGGTGGAGGCCCTGGGGTACCTCAGGCTTCCACTTGCCCACTAATGCAGGTGGAAACCTGCTCACGGTTCCAGGCATGGGACGTGCAAGACAGGGCTACCAGGTGTCTGAGCCTCGCCTTTCCTCTGGGGTCACAGGGAAGGAAGGGCTCCTTCTACAGACAAGTGCTGTCCTCCTACTTGGCTGCCACTGAGCAGCAGGATGTGGTGACGTCAGAATAAAGGGGTTCAGTTCAAAGCTGGAGGGGTTCTGAGTTGTTCAGTCTGTCATTTGATGTCACTAGATTGTGCCAGGTGAACCACACCCCAGGGGTTTACAAAACACTTCCCAGCGCCATCAGGGGCTGGGCCAAGGTGGGGCTGGGGGTAGGGTGTGTGTTGCTGAGCTCAGGTGCCTGCCCACCTGGTGCTTCTTCCAGATGCATCTCAGTCAGTGCCCTGGGAGCTGTAACTGCCCTGGGCGAGTGACTTCAGTTCCCTAGCTTCAGTGTCTTCATCTTCCAAATGGGGCATAATGACCCTTGGCTCTCACATCTCACTGGGAGGACTGAGTACCTGGTTCCCTCTTCTCCCTACCCTGCCGATATCGCATAGAACTGATGTCCACACTTGCTTCCCTTCTGTGTGTCTAAGTTTTCCAAGAAGCCCATCTGCCCCTATTCCCCCTCCTCTCCAAGCATCTGCCTGGGGCCGGAAGGATCTCTGGATCCTAAACCCTTCCCTCTGGGGTCGTCTGTCACCATGTGCACATGTAGAGTCCAACACACCCACTCCCAAGGAGGTCAGCCTTCTTCAGATTTAAGCCTGGCAGAGAGATAGGGGCCCCCTTCTCTACAAGCCTTGATTGGGTGAGGAGGGCAGGGGGATGCTGTTAAGATCAGTTTCCCCTTTTCTGGCACCCACACTTGTTTGTCTTTGAGAGAAGAATTGCCTGGAATAAAAAGTGTGGATCCAGTCAGGCAAACCTCATTTCAACCCCAGCTCTGATACCTATGAACTGGGTATCTTTGACTTAACCTCTCCGAGCTTCCGCTGTGTAATAGGCAGACAATAACGTCAACCTCAACAGTAAAATCAGCGTCAGGAGTAAATCAGAGAATGTGCAGGGCATGGCAGGTAGAGGCCCTCAAGGTCCTCAAGTTTGTATACTTGCTGGGTTGACAGACATGTATTATTCAGTCGATAGACAGGCACAGAAAGTAGCATCCTTTGTTGTTTGATGGCATTCAAATCAGGACGACAATTCCAGAAATCTTCAAACCCAGAATAACAATGAAGATTATAAGGCATAATGCAGAGTCTGGGTTTTTCTTCCTTTAACCCCAGGACACTGAGCAGAGCCCTGGAACAGGCTATAGGTCAAAAGGAGGGGTGGGAAGAGTTGAACAAAGTGGAACAACTATGCAGAAATTTCGAGGGGTGGTAGCTGACGAGGCTAACATGGAAGTAAACATAAAATTCAGAGAAAATATACCAAGGAGGGAAAAGTAGAATGTGAATAAATCAGATTAATTTTTTTTGTATTTACTAACATTCTAGGCATTTGGGATAGTAAAAAATCTGACTCATAGAACTTACAGAACTTGAGGGAAGACAGACACTAGTGAAAAGTATAAATATGGAGAAAGCTACAAAGGGAGATATTCAGGGTGCAAGAGGAGTGGATACAAGGATTTTAGTATATGTGCTGCTGAAGTGAGAATGGATGGATACAAGGAAATACAGCACACTCTGGTGCAGTTTCCAAAATGGAGCATGTTGGTGTTATTGATAATAATAATAATAATAATAGCAATAATAAGCCACTAACAATTACTGAAGGCTCACTGCCAGCATTTTGCATACATGATCTCATCAACTTTCTAGAGCAAGCCATCCAATAGGTATTTTAAAGGAGTTGTGACTCTGGGAGGTAAAGTAATGAATGCTATGGTCACTTTGCCATCAAGTGTTGGTGTCTGCCTTGTGTACAAGACCTCAGAGATATACAGGGCATGGACACATGGAACCCTGGGCTTCAGCTTATCCTGTTTAGAGACTGGCAATCTGGGTGTGACCAAGGAGCAGCCCTGGCCTCTGTCTGTACTCTTTTTCAAGGGCATACACAGGATTTCATAAGATGTGGCATGCAGACCTTGGAAAAGTAGGCAAAAGGAACTGAAGTACAAGAAGGATGTAAGTTAAGAGAGGACTGTTTCCACCTCCCCCCTTGGGTGGTGGCCTTGTTGTCTCTTTCCTCCAGGGATACCTTCTCTCTGGATTCATTCAACCTTCCTGAGCACACACTTCCCCCAGGAAGCTCATAGCACCCATGGAGTTAAGTCTCCCATGGATATGTTTCCAACTTTCCTTTATATTTGGCATTAACCAAGGTTCTGGAAGTGCCTGAGAGTTATTCCTTTGGAGATGGAGGGCTGAAAGAAGTTGCTTGTTTTCCAGCTCTCCGTTTGACCACCTTGGCCTTTGTGGAATACTCCAGGGGTCAACCCCTCAAGTCAGTGAGTCCATGAAAAGGAAGCAGATTTCTGAGAGCCTTCCAATACTTAGATAAAGCCTGAAGCCCATGTGGAAGAAGGAATGGATTCATCATTAAAATCTCCCAGAACTTAGGGATAGCATGAATCCTGCCCACTAGAAGGGTACTTGGTATTTGCTATGGCTTAAATAAGGTTTGTTCCTTCAGAAACTCATGTTGAAATGTAACCCCCAGGGTGAGATATTAAGCAGTGTTGCCGGGTGGGACCTTTAAGAGGTGATTAGTGGATTAACTAATCCTGTGGTTAATGGATAAATGGGTTCTCTCAGATAAAAGCCGGTTGGACTAGGCTCCCCATCTCTTCCCACATGATGCTCTGCACTGCCTCAGGACTCTACCAGCAAGAAGGTCATCTCTAGATGCAGTGCCTTGACCTTGACCCATACCTGTGAGCTAAAATAAACCCATTTTCTTTAAAACTTACCCAGCCTGTGGTATTGTTATTAGCAACTGAAAATGGATAAAGGCATTTGTTGGAAGTTATTTTCTTTCCCAACCTTTCAGTGATGCATGCATGCATGATGACTGGCATCTTCCAGGCAGGGTGAAGTTTGAGCAAATTTATCCCTAACAATGAGGAGGAGAAGCATGGGGCACCTTTTTGGAATCAAATTATACAACTCTTCCACTTTGTGGTTCTGCATGTTCAGACCTTTTTCAAATTTCCTATGTCAGTTTTCTCTCTTCAATTAGAAGTAGGACCCAAACTGAAGGTGGTGGCATCTGGGCGTGAGGCTGGCTCCCTTAAGTGGAATCTCCTGTCTTGGACTGGCCAAGATGAGACCCGGGTTCTGGTTCAGTTTGGTGGAGAATCCTTAAGACAGCCTGGTATTTATTTAGTCATATATTCGTCAACAATGGATTGCTACTTTTCTGTGCTGAGACACGTTCTGGGAACTGGAGATTCGGAGATGATGAAGATAAAGTCATCCTTGATCTCTTAGGACCTCAAGGAATGATGATGAAGGGAATATTTAGTCAAATGAAATATGCCAATGTGAAGACCTAAAGCCAGGGCTAATATAAAGTGCTGTGGTAACACAGGGAGGAGTAACCGATTCTGCTGAATCAGGGAGGTGGTCAGAAAACTCAAGAGCTTTGATTTAAACTCCAAAGAACGTGTTACCCAAATAAATCTTGACATCTCATATGGCTCGGTCTCATTTTTATATTGTAGCATAAGAGAGTAAAACAGGTAAACGTGATGTTTGAAAGAGGTTCAAGCCTTCATACGGCTTCTGTAGAAAGTGTGAAATAGGAGAGGATTACTCTAAAGATACTCTCCTCATAGTCTCCCCCTCAATATCCTCTACATGGAAGCTCCCTTAAGTTTCCTCCACTTCCCATCAACTGTCAATGCTATATGCCTCCCCTACTCTTAATTCTCTTGCATTTTTAAAAAATTGTGTTCTGCCCACATACATCTCTTTGCTAAGTAGGTAACTCAGTCTGACTGCACTCCTTAGATTTCCTGGTGAGGGACATTGGACGTTGATTCTGCCTGGGGAAGTATGAGAGAAAAAGATCCTGAATATCCACATTTTAGTGACTGTTACTATGTATTTGCAGCCAAGTGGAGTTGCATGAAGATGAGAATTTGGAGAAAGGCCTCCCTGGCAAAGGCTTGGAACCATGAAAGAAAATGATGTGCATGAGAAAGCAGTGAGGGATGAGTAGAGCAGGGGAAGCACGTGAAGTGGAGGGAGCTAGGTGGGTGAGGCGAATGGAACTGGATTATGAAGCAATATTGAGGCCAATGACCAGGAATCTGGACTCAATCCTGAGAGTAATGGGATCCATTGACAGTTTTCTGTTTGCTTGCTTTCAATTTGGATACGACGGTGTCAGATCAGCATTTTAAGAAGATGGCTCTGATAGCTTACAGGAAGATTGAGTTGGATGATGGGAGAGGCTGGGAGCCAGAAAACCAGTTAGGAAACTGTTGCAAAATCCTGGAAAATGGGACCTGGATTATTGCAGCCATGGAGATGAGAAGGAGGGGGATGGATGTCGGAATGGTTTCGAGGTGGAACAAGCAGGGGAAATGGCTTCACAGGCTCACCAGTGTCAAGGTGGTCGTGAAAGAAGGCACACACGGAGAGTCTGTGTCTTAGCACTCAATCTGTGTGTGCAGGAGGGTAATTGCATCTGTGATTAATCACAAGTCCAGACTTGGAAGCCTCTTTTGGAAGACATGGACCAGTAGACTTAGAACAAGCATCTGGGTGGGTGGGGCTTATCCGCATTTCCAGCTTTCCTGGCTGCTTACCACATAGCCTCTTATCTCCAAGGACCAGCCTGGCAGTATTGCTCTCTTTCTCAACCCATTGTTCCTCCCTGCCTAGTTTGAAATCTAGGTGGAGGCAATGAGAATTTCTTTCCCAAGGTGGATCCAGGAGAGTGGAGACCAAGACTTAAGACCTCTTGAGGCAGACGCGCCATACTGAAGTCTAAACTCCATGGGCTGAGCAAGCCTCTTCGCCTTTCAGAGCTTTAGTTTCCTTGTCTGTAAAATGGAAAAGAAGGCCGTCCTTAAATGGTCCTGGGATAGCCCAGGTAAAGCCCCAGTCTTATGCTTGGCACAGAGTAGGTGCCCAATCAAGATTCATATCCTTCCATTGAATTTTGACTTCTGACGTAAGCCCAGGTCATTGCTTAGGAGAAGTAACTGATCACTGTTAGGTGAGGACTCTGGCTCCCACAGGTGGTAGCCTACAGCTGACACTGGCTTAGACCCAGAACTCTGCCCTCCTTTTACCTGGAACCTGAGACTTGCACCACTTCAAGTTGGGTTGCAACTGCGGACTCCAGAGGACTTTCAGAACCAAGGTTCTCAAGTACATGGTACTTTAGTTCATGACACATAGTGCTTTAGTTGACCAAGGAGCTGGGAAGACGGATTTTAAGGTCTTCCAGAGAAAGTCTGACTCTTTGGGCATCAAGACCATCTTCCGTCATCTCAGCCAGAGTGATTGGCCAAATGGTACCTTCAACAGGAACCTGATCCATAACAGATATCATGATGGTCTTATCATCATGGTCTTCCATGAGATCACCATGGTCTTCCATGAAGCTTCGGCCAAACCTCTCTGCAGCAACTGCAGTGTAGAAGGAGAGAGAGAGGAGGAGAAGGAAGGGACCGTATTCTAGGCTCTGAGAGAGACACAGGAAGCCTTAGGGGGACAGCTCTCAGGCTGGGGACTTAATGTGCACAGCCTTGGAAGGCTCTCTTCTTTCCACCATTAGAGTCCGCTGAGATCCAGAAGGCTGTGTTAGTACAGTGCTTTATATCTCACAGGCATTTAACTTACACGATTCAGCTTTGAGACCAAAAAAATGAGAGGAAAGCAAACATTGAGATGCACAGACGATTCTGAGTGCTATTTTTCTCAGTGAGCTCAGGTACAGCATGGGCGTGTAGGGGAGAAGGGAATTTTCTGATGTCACGCGTGTGGGCCTTGCAGCACTGAGTGTGATTCTGGGAGTTAACAGTTTGGGTATTTCTAGGCAACATTACCCCAGGTGTGCTTCTATTCTGTCTCTTGTGCTCAGGTGAAGAAGTGGGGATTTGTTCCAGCAGTGGAGTGAAAATCTGTCTGTCGACAAGCTGAGAGGAGGCGCGAGTTTCCTCTGATAGTGATTCATGATGCTCCCTAGTCCCTGGTCCTTTTGCTCCTTCTGAGGACAGAGAAGACTGAACGATTTTTTAAAAAAAGATTATTTATTTGAAACGCATAGTGACAGAGAGTGAGAGATAGAGAGATCTTCCATTTGCTGGTTCACTGCCCAAATGGCCACTATAGGCAGGGCCGGGCTAGGCCCAAGCCGGGAGGCGGGAGCTCATTCTGCATCTCTCACATGGGTGTCAGGGGCCCAAGTACTTGGACCCTCTTCTGCTGCTTTCCCAGGTACATTAGCAGGGATCTGGGTTGAAAGTGAAGCAGCCAGGTCTCAAATCAGCACTCCAACATGGGATGCTGGTGTCCCAGGTGGTGGTTCAACCCTTTGCACTATAATAGCAGCCCCAGATTGAACAATCTTAAGCTCGGGTGGGCCATATGACAAGTTCTAGCCAATGAGTTGTGAGTAGAACTGATGGGCACCAGCATGGGTTAAAGCACACAATTGTGGCCAGCGCCGCGGCTCACTAGGCTAATCTTCCACCTTGTGGCGCTGGCACACTGGGTTCTAGTCCCGGTCGGGGCGCCAGATTCTGTCCCGGTTGCCCCTCTTCCAGGCCAGCTCTCTGCTGTGGCCCGGGAGTACAGTGGAGGATGGCCCAGGTACTTGGGCCCTGCACCCCATGGGAGACCAGGAGAAGTACCTGGCTCCTGACATCAGATCAGCGTGGTGCGCCGGCTGCAGTGTGCCAGCCGCGGCGGCCATTGGAGGGTGAACCAACGGCAAAGGAAGACCTTTCTCTCTGTCTCTCTCTCTCACTGTCCACTCTGCCTGTCAAAAAAAAAAAAAAAAGTACACAATTGCTAGTGCATGAGCCCTTCAAGCTGTCTTTCTCTCTGGCATGGTAACCATTGGTAGCTGCTTTGTAGGCCGGGGATCTTGAGTGACTGTGGGAAACCAAGCCACCCTGCCTATGTGATGGGAAACATGTGGCACTGAGTGTGAGAGAAATCTTCATGGTCTTAGCTAAGATTTTGGTTTTATTTGTCACAATAGTATGACCCCACCCACCATGATACAGAGATTTAAAAACTTTATTATTTTGTTCTTTCTTTTTTTTTGGAGAGGCAGAAATGTGTGCACATGCACCCACATGTGTGCACATATACATCCAGAATGCCCATGTGCTGGTTCACTCCCCAGATTCTCAGAATGGCCAGGGCTGGGCCAGGCCAAGGATGGACGCTCCTAACCCAATCATCTGAGCCATCATTGTTACCTCCAAGAAGCTGCAGTAGCAGAAAGCTGGATTTAGAAGCTGGAGGCGGGGTTCAAATCCTGGCACTCTGATGTAGGCTCTGGGCATCTTAACCATTAGGTCAAATGTGTGCCCCAATACAGAGATTTTTAAAGGGGAGTTTGGGGTACACATGATTGGCACTTACCCTATGACTTTGGAATTTGCATTTCTGTGACTACACCAAAGCAGTAGCAGGGCTCCGACTTACAGAATCTTACTCTGTTTTTTTTTTTTTTTTTCTTTCTTTCTTTCTTTTTTTTTTTGACAAGCAGAGTTATACAGTGAGAGAGAGAGAGAGAGAGAGAGAAAGGTCTTCCTTTTTCCGTTGGTTCACTCCCCAAGTGGTCGCTATGGCTGGCATGTTGTGGCTGGCACACTGTGCTGATCTGAAGCCAGGAGCCAGGTGCTTCCTCCTGGTCTCCCATGTGGGTGCAGGGCCAAAGCATGTGGATCATCCTCCACTGCCTTCCTGGGCCACAGCAGAGAGCTGGACTGGAAGAAGAGCAATCGGGACAGAATCCAGTGCCCCAACTGGGACTAGAACTTGGGTTTCCAGCGCCGCAGGTGGAGGATTAGCCTAGTGAGCCACAGCACCAGCCAAATTCTGTTTTATAAATACAGAATGCATCAGGAACTTCATAACATTCTTGTGCAGGGGCCCTGTTCATCTTGTCTGTATCTTTCCAGTTTTAGTACATGTGCTGCCCAAGCAAACATCTTCTTTCTGTCTAAAGTACAATGCTTGCTACTTCACATGCTATGTCTCAAAAAAAAAAAAAAAAAAAAAAAAAAAAAAAAAAAAAAAAAAAAATTGGGGCTGACGCCGTGGCTCACTTAGCTAATCCTCCACCTCCAGTGCCAGCATCCCATATGGGCGCCTGGTTCTAATCCCAGTTGCTCCTCTTCCAGTCCGGCTCTCTGCTGTGACCAGGGAGTGCAGTGGAGGATGGCCCAAGTGCTTGGGCGCCTGCACCCGTGTGGGAGACCAGGAGGAAGTGCCTGGCTCCTGGCTTCAGATCGGCACAGCATACCAGCTGTAGTGGCCATTTGTGGGGTGAACCAATGGAAGGAAGACCTTTCTCTCTGTCTCTCACTGTCTAACTCTGCCTGTCCAAAAAAAAAAAATACTACCACTACCCTGTGAGAATGATAGAATAATTCCCATTCTGAAGATGAGAAAATGAGCAGAGTGGTCAGACGTCTTGTCCAAATCCACTGTGGCAGGGACAGATCCTAAAGTCAGACTTTATGATATCCAAACCAGTTGCTCTTCCTACATCACCACCTGCCCTTGCAGCTTCAGAGCTTTGTCCCCCAAGAGACAGGGCTGGGCAGCTGGGGGTCTGGTGATGGAACTGGCTTGCTGGGCTTTGGCCACCCTCAGGCCAGCTCTGTCCGTGCTGTGTGCCAAGCCTCCAAGCACCTCCACTTACTCCACAATGCCTCCTACACTAATGATATTTATTCTTGCCACCCTGGCGGGGTGTTCCACTGCCTAATTACTGTTTAGAAACCTCTGAAGGTGGGAAACATGATGTTAAGTGCTTAATGGTTATAGGACTCACGTCAAGTCTGGAGTGGAGTGGGAGACTGGGGGGTTGTTGGCACAGGGCAGGGTGGAGAAACCGGGGACTCAGAGCAAAGAAGGGACATTGTGTCATAGAAGGGCAGGGCAGAGACCAAGGCTCTGGCAGTGCCTCCCCGGGGCTGAAGCCAAGACTCTTACCCTATCTGGGTCATGTAGCTGTGGGACTGTCATCCACCACCATGGCCACCCCTGGATTCTTCTCTGGGGCCAAACCCTGTTTTTTCCACACAGAAGACCATTTATTGAGTATTCATTAGGTGCCAGGAACCTGCTTGGTTCTCTACCACCCTAAGATAGGCTCTTCTCTGCATTTGGAGCCTGGGGCTGACAGGTGTGATGTGACTGGCACAGTTGTAAAGGGTAGATCTGAACCCAGTCCTGTCTGGCTCCTGAGCCTGGGCTTTTAAACTCCAATCAGCCCCCTGCCTCTTTTGAGTGAAATTTGGAAGGACAGGCTCAGGAATCTTTGGAGTCACAGTGACATGACTTTGAAACCTTGAGCCCTGTGCCTATGCCTTTTAATCTGTCTGAATCATGGTGCCCACCTCCCCAAGGTAAGAATTGTGGTTATATGTAGAAGCATTAACAAATGTGTGTGTCCTTCCTGAAGATTCTTGGACCTTACTTTTAGAAGATAGTCCAGTGATGCTCCTGTCTACTCTAGACTTGGGAATTTATCAGCCTCTTGAATATCTCCCATGATATCCCACATCTGAAGGCAGGTCTTTCTCAGGCTGTACTCAGGCATCTGATTCAGGGAGCTGTACCTGAGGACAGGTGCAGGCAGAGGAACAGCCTTAACCCCAGGGGATGTGGCGAGAGTAGGAGGAGGGGAGAGGGTGGGCACTTAATGGCTGCGTCCTGGTGGGCGTCTGGGGGCACACCTGTAATGGCAATGACTAGATGGTGATAATGAGCCATTTCCTTAATTGGCATTAATGACACCATTAGGTCTGAGCATCCACCTCTTGCTTTCTCTCTTGCCCCACCCCACTGATTTTCTGCTCTGAATGGTGACACCTCACTTACTGATATCCCAACTTGTCTGGCCAACACTAGCTGTTCCTGCAAGCTTGAGCAAAGGGTGTGTTCTGGATCCTTCTGGATGCAGATGGAGGTTCTGGTCTGCTTTGGCCTAAATACAAGTGAAAGCCTGGTTTCCTTCCAAAATGGGATGGTTGTTTCCTGAGAGCAGAGGCTGATGATGACCAAGCTGATGGTTTGGGCCAGAAATCACCACTCTCTGGGATTTGACATGGCTTCTAGGGGCCAGAGGCTGACTGTCAGCCAACCCGCAGGAGGAAAAGGAGACGCATGGACTGATGGAATCAGAGAGACGGGGACTTATGGGGCAGAGGGTGGCACAGAGAAATCGTGAAGGAAGGAAACAAGGGTGAGAGGGAGGGTGGGAGAAGGTGGGCAGAGAGGGAGGAAGGAGGGAGGGAAGGAGGGAAGGACAGGAGGGAACCGTAGTGCATGGTTTCACAAATGATTCCTCTGGGAGGCGAGGGTCCTCAGCTACCTGTCTTCCTTTCTACCTCCCTCCCCTCGCCCTGTGCAAGTCTTACAGACATATGTACAGGGGTCAGCTAGGAAGAAGAGAAAACAGGTGTTAAGTTCCACTCCTGTTTGAGTCATTTCAAGCCCTTGTCTCAGCATCTCTGAAATGCAGCCGTGGCTATAAATTGGAAATTCTTCCCTCCCTAGGGTCATGGGGCTGCCCTGAATGGAAGTTCTCTGGGTGTCTGAGGGGTGCCATGCGGGGCATGTGTGACTCTAAATATGTCCCTCCCCTCCCTGGACATCAGTCCTTCCAGCTGCAGAGGGAAGAAATGTACTGAGTGGTCCTGTAGTCCTGTCCTCCCAGCCTGAACCTGCTCCCCTCAGGTGGGACCAACCTCAGGGTGAGAAGGGGAGGATGCCCTGAGACCCTTGACAGTCAAAACAGGTCTTACATGCATGATTGCACTCACAGCTGTGCAAGTTTGATTTGTGCTCAGTGCTGTGAAGGAAACACACCATGCTGTGACCCATCAGGAGAGGGAGACAGTGTAGACCAAGCCTGAATTTCGAAGAAATCCCCAAGGAAAATGACAGCTCTCTGAAGGATAAGGAGAAGCAGTCAGGACTGGAGGCTGAGTGTCCCACATGGGGACCGACCCTGTGGCAGGAAAGAGTCAGGGACACTTGAGAGTCCTGCTAAGCTCTTTCCATGCATTATTCCATTTGATAATCCCAATAAAACTCTAGGAGATGGATGCTTGTGCCCTCATGGAAGAGAAGAGAAAAGGTAGGGTCAGGGAGGTATACCAGATATATGTTTTTGAAGTTCCACATTTCTTTTCCTCTTCTCTGCTCTCCCCTGAATCTCAGGGACTTGACGTTGGGGCAGTGCATTCTGGCAAGGTGCCCTGACCTCTGGAGTCCCACATAGGATCTGTGTTTTGCCAGCCAGATAGACTCATGCAAGCTTCCCAGGGCAGGGGGTGACCAGAAGCCATTCTCAAACTGTGAGCATCTGTGAGTCCTGCCTACTGCCTGCTCCTGGCCTGCAAGGAGGGGCCGTGCAACAGCCAGAGTGGATTCCTGGAGCCCCTGACCTCTGCACCAGGAAGAAACAGCTGAGTGTCTGAACTCCAACTATGACTGCAGACCTGGACGCTAGGACAAACCCAGGTTCTTGCTCCTCCAACTGTTCCAGAAGTTTTGTAAGCATCTGGGGCCCTAAATGAAGCCCCTTTCTGTGAGAGGTGCCTGGAATGCTATTTTATTTTATTTTATTTTATTTTATTTTATTTTATTTTATTTTATTTTATTTTACAGGCAGAGTTAGACAGTGAGAGAGAGAGACAGAGAGACAGAGAGAGACAGAGAGAAAGGTCTTCCTTCCGTTGGTTTGCTCCCCAAATGGCTGCTGTGGCCGGCGCACTGCACCAATCTGAAGCCAGGAGCCAGGTACTTCTCCTGGTCTCCCATACAGGTGCAGGGCCCAAGCACTTGGGCCATCCTCCACTGCCTTCCCGGGCCACAGTAGAGAGCTGGACTGGAAGAGGGGCAACCGGGACAGAATCCGGAGCCCCAACCGGGACTAGGACCTGGGGTGCCAGTGCCTCAGGTGGAGGATTAGCCAAGAGAGCCGCCGCACCAGCCTGGAGTGCTTTCTGTGTCTTGGACTGCATCGTGGTTGACATGGAAGACCTGAAACTTGCTTAGGACTATAAACAAGTGCAGCTGGGAGTCAATACCATTTTGGTCAGATTCCAGGGCCTGTGTTTCTATTTTTAACTGAAAAAAAAAAAAACATTAGGGAGCATGCCATGGCACAGTGGGTTAAGCTGCTGCTTGCAATGCTGGCATCCCATTTTGGAACACAGCTACTGTGCTTCTGATCCAGCTGCTTGCTAATGCACCTGGGAAAGCAGCAGCAGAAGGCCCAAGGACTTGGACCTTTCTACCCACGTGGGAGTTCTGGACTCCTGGCTTTGGCATCGAAACCATTTTTCAGCGTAGAGTTCAGCATTAAGTACCTGCACACGACTGTGGAGTCATTGGCACTACGTAGCCCTGGAACTCTTTTCATTTTACACAGCTAACTCCCTGTTCTCCTCCCTGAAAGCTCTACTTTTTGTCTCTATAAATGTGACTACTCTTGCTGTCTCATACAGTTGGGATCACAGAATAGTGGTCCTTTTGTGACTGACTTATTTCACTTAGCATCATTTCCTCAAGGTAGATCCATGTGATAATGTGTGTCAGAACCTCCTTTCTTTCTAAGGCTGAATTGTATCCCATTGTATCGATTGATTGATCTATCTATATCTATCCATCTATGTATCTATCCATCTATCTATGTATGAAGGTATCTATCCATCTGTGTATATATGTACGTATGTATCTATGTACCTATCTGCCTATGTATGTATATCTGTCCATCTATGTATATATATATGTATATATGTATGTGTGTATTATGTATCTATCCATCTGTGTGTGTATGTATGTATACATCCATCTATGTATGTATGTATCTATGTACCTATCTGCCTATGTATGTATATCTATCCATCTATGTATATATATATGTATGTATGTATCTATCCATCTGTGTATTATGTATCTATCCATCTATGTATGTATATATGTATGTATCTATGTATCTGTCCATCTGTGTATGTATGTATCCATCTATGTATGTATGTATGTATCTATGTATGTATCTATCATCTGTGTATGTATCCATTTATGTATCCATCTATGTATGTGTATTTGTATGTATGTATCATCTGTGTATGTATGTATCTATCCATTTATGTATGTATCTATCCATCTATGTATGTATATATGTATGTATCCATATATGTATGGATGGATCTATGTATCTATGTATATATCAATCTACTCATCTATGTATGTATGTATCTATTCATCTAGGTATGTATATATGTATGTATGTATCCATCTGTGTATGTATGTATGTCTCTATCTATCTATCTATCTCACATTTAGCTTTTCCTTTTACCCTCTGCTTCCAGCTTTAGGTTGTTGTAAATAATACCACGGTGAACACAGGTGTATGGAAGGGTCAGCTGGCTTGGTGCTTCCTGTGTCACACCAGGCTGAAGGCGTGTTACCACTCTCTTGCCTCTGAGGCTGAGGGATGGAATGTTGTCCTCCCAAAGTCGATATGCAGGGTTGTCAGTCATTCCTTAGGAAACCAGGCTGTTTTCCCAGCCCTCCCCCTGAGCTGATGGACACACCAGGCTGAAAAGGGGCTAGGAAAAGGAAGTGGGAGGGAAGCCTCGGGGCAGTTTGAGAAGCAGCAAACTACCAGCCAGTATCTGAGCCTGGAGGAAGGAGACACTGAGACAGAGCCCTGCTCCTCTCAGCTGACTTACCACACTTCCTATCTGACAGGTGGGATGGGATTAGGGAATCCCAGGGTGGGGGTGGGGGTGCTGGAGTGAGACTTGTTACCCAAGTGAGATCTCCAGGTTGGCTTGAGTGCCCTTGGGTCCCTGAATTGCTACTCAGTTTCCGTTTTTGCCATCTTCATCTCCTGTTCCCAAAGGCTGGGACTTCCCCCTGGCTTCTTTTATTGATGGATTTCTTCAAAGTATTCAGTCATTATTCAGTAGCTACTTATTGGATATTGGTGTGTGTTAGGCATTGGAGATAGAGCAGCAAACAAGGAACTATGGGCCTGACCTTGGGAATATTGCACTTCAGCAGGAAGGACTCAGTAAATCCACACAGAGGATGACTTAAAGTGTTGGCAAGTGCCATGGAGAAAACAAAGCAAGGCAGAGAGTGACTGAGTAAGGGGCGGGTGGGATTGATAGGTCAGTTAGATACCTCTCTCCAAGGAGGTGACAATTGAATGAGATTCCAGCCCTGCAAAGGGTCTTGGAAGGACACACCAAATGCAGGGGACAGTGAGTGCAAAGGTCATGAGGCAGGACAGAGAGCTTGGCATGTTCATGCAGTAAACAGAAGGTGTTTGCTTCTCCCCAGCTGCTGAGATGCCCCTGGCCCAGCAGAGCACACAACCGGGACCAAGGGGAGGCAGCTCCCCACATCCTGGCCCCAATCATCTTTCATCTACCCACTTCTGCTTCTTCCCACGCTTTCCTCCTGTCTCCCTTCACTGCTGTCTTCCCAGAATGCTCCACAGTTGAGGCCAAGAAGCCAAAGACCTCTTTTGGACACGCAGTCTTACTCAACTTTGAGGTCAGAAAATGGTTTCCACAGACAGAGGCCTGTGTGTCTCTGATGTGGTGTGCCCTGGGGCACTGGGCACATCTTGGCTCAGGTTGTGTACATTGGGCAAGACCAGATGAAGGTTGACAAACACCTCATTCATTTATTCCCCCATCAATCAGTGATTATTAGAACCACTATCAACCAAGATAAGAATAACAAGATGGCAGCTAATGAGGGGTACTAGCAAAGGAGATTTTTCTGAGGGACACTAACTGCTACTTGAGGCCCAGGTGAGATTTTTGGAAGGAGCTGATGCATGACCTAAATGCTGAGAGTTAAGTAGTGACTGAGCTGTGGTGAGACTCATGAGAGAATTCCATTCTCTGGACATTGCCTATAAAAGGCCCTGAGGCAGGAGTGAGCATGGGGTACATGGGGAATCTCAAAGAGCTTGTATGGACTGAGGAGTGTGTGCAAAGGAGGATGTGTGTGTAAGGATCTGGTTCGGAAATTCTCTAGCCTGTGATGTCCAGATTTTGTAGGCTCTGTTTACCATAATGGATTTTTTTTTTTGCATTATAAAGTATTTTACTGGAGTCATGTCAATCTTAGAGGTAAATTATTGCAGAGGAGGAAAAAAGATGGAAGGGTTGGCTAATTCCCCTTTCTCCTGTGCTTTTCTTGCATAAGGAAAGTGATCTCTGCAGGCAAGGCATGCACTTCAGAGCCTGCCTGTCCTCCCCAGGTGTCCTCCTCTGCCTCTCTAGCCCATCACTTCTCGGGTATCTCTCTGGGGTACCTCTTGCCTGTCTTTGGAAAATTCTACCCCTTCTGTTGTATGAAGCTTCAAAGCACAGTGCTCAGGCTTGCGTATGCAGAGACGAGAATGCATCGGAGGATGATAGGACAGAGGGAGAGAGACCTATGAGGGGACATTGTGGTCGTCTGGGGCTGGGGTAGTGGCAGAGTGGATGCATTTGAAACTGCTTTTCAGATCTTTTGAAGTTTGATTGTGGCTTCCTGGAATCTATGGATGGGCATAGTCCCTGGAAGAAGAAACGCAGGGGGCTAGCCCTGTGGCTCAGAGGGCTAAGCCCCCACATGCAACAACCAGCATCCTATATGAGTGCCCCTTTGAGTCCCAGCTTCTCCATTTTGAACCCAGTTCCCTGCTAATGTTTCCTGGGAAAGCAGTGGGTGATGGCCCAAGCACTTGGACTCCTGCCAGTAACGTGGTAGACCTGGATGGAGATCCAGTCTCCTGGTTTTGGCCTGGTCCAGCCCCAACTGTCACTGCCATTTGGGGAGTGAATCAGTGGATGGGAGATCTCTCTCTCTCTCCCTCCCTCTCTCTTTCCCTCTCTCTCTCTCTCTCCCTCTCTCTCCCCCCTCTCTCTCCCTCTCTCCCTCTCTCTCCCCTCCCCTCTCTCCCTCTCTCCCTCTCTCTCTCCCTATCTCTCTCTCCCCCTCTCCCCCCTCTCTCCCTCTCTCTCCCTATCTCTCTCTCCCCCTCTCCCCCCTCTCTCCCTCTCTCTCCCTATCTCTCTCTCCCCCTCTCCCTCTCTCTCTCCCTCTCTCCCCGCTCTCCTTCTCTCTCTCCCCCCTCTCCCTCTCTCTCCCTCTCTCCTTCTCTCTCTCTCCCTCTCCCTCTCTCCCTTTCTCTTTCTCTCTCTCCCTCTCTCTCCATCTCTTTCCCTCTCTCTCTCTCTCTCCCTCTCCCCCTCTGCCTCTCTCCCTCTCTCTCTCCCTCCCTCCCTCTCTGACTCTGCCTTTCAAATAAATAAAGAATTTTTTTTAAGGAAGCCACATATGAGGCAGGGAGGGGAAGGAGGTGAGGGAGGAGTCTGGAACCTGTTGAGCTTGAGATAATGAAGAACTTGGAAACGCACAGCTGTTCTCCCATGAGCCGGTCACTTAACCGCTCTTGTCTTCTGTTTCTTCATCTGTAAAGTGGGGCGCAGACCATGCCCATCTCACAGGATGGTTGTGAGGATTGAGTGAGTAGTGTTTAGTACACTGATTAGCACGTGCAAGCTCTATGGCAATGTTGGTTAAATCTGTTCCAGGGGCTGCTTCTGACAACCATGTGGTTACCATGGATCTGAGGGCTGGGAGGAAGCCCTGACTGAAGGCAGATAGGAAAATCATTTTCCTGGGTTGTTGCTCCTGTCCACAGAGTAAATGTTCACATGGTTAATATTGAAACATTTCAGGGGCTGTCATTGTGGTGTAGTGGGTAAAGCTGCCGCCTGAGACCAGCATCCCATATGGGTGCCAGTTTGTATCTTGGCTGCTCCACTTCCCATCCAGCTCCCTGCTGATGGCCTGGGAAAGCAGTGGAAGATGGCCCAAAAGTGTGGGCCTCTGCCACCCCCATCTGGGAGACCTGGATGAAGTTCCTGGCTTCAGCCTTGCCCAGCCCTGGCCACGCGGTCATCTGGGGTAGTGAAGCAGAGGGTGGGAGATCTCTCTCACTTTCTCTCTCCCTCTCACTTTCTCCCCCCCATCCTATGACTTTTCAAGTTAAAAAAATTAAAATATTTCAGAGAATTAATCCTTCACAAGCAGGTTCTAATACTTAGGAGGGAGGTATGAGTGTTTGCATCCAAACAATTAATATGCCAACTGAAAACCAAGCCCCTACACTCATCAGAGTCTCCTGGGAACTAGTTTTTGGTCACACTTCAGCATTTAGTTTGGGTTATTGTGTGTGTTCTGGGGCAATAAAATTGCAATCCATTTTCAAAAATGCATTTCACTTTCCCCTATTCACATTGGTCCTCTTCCTGTTAGCCAGCCTGCGTTAATGGAGTGTCTGGAATCACTTTGAACTCACTTCTATTTTGGTTCTAAATAGTAAGCTCACATGGTCCTAATGGGCAGCTGGTTTGAGATGGGGCGAGAGCCCGTGTTGAGAGGCATGCTCTGTCTGCACCCTGTGTGTCTGTTCCAGGTGGTCTGGAGCAGCGGCTCATGTGAATGAAGATGGTAAATATGCGATTTCTTCTGATGCAGCTCTGGGATCTGTGTTTCTCCTATCCAAGAAGTCTAGCTTCAGCAGAAGAGGCGAGAATGTGTGACTAGTAGCAAGAGATGGATGGGCAAGAAGGTAGACCAGCTGCAGGCTACACCACTGTGTCAGTTGTCTGTTGTGGACAGCATTACCCCCAAATTGAGTGGTTTATTTGGCTGGGTGAATTTTCTGCTGGTCTCTGGCTCCGTGCTATGGGGAACTGGTCTCAGCTGGGGTAGTGGGGGTCATCTTGATCTTCCTGCAGCAAAGGAGTCTCAGAGCAGAGATCTCATTGCTCAAAACAAGTCACCGGGGGCCGGCGCTGTGGCACAGCGGGTTAAAGCCCTGGCCTGGTGCGCCAGCATCCCATATGGGAGCCGATTCTAGTCCCGGCTGCTCCTCTTCTGATCCAGCTCTCTGCTATGACCTGGGAAAGCAGTGGAGGATGGCCTGGGTCCTTCTGCCTCTGTACCCATGTGGGAGACCTAGAGGAAGCTCCTGACTCCTGGCTTCGGATTGGAGCAGTTCCAGTCGTTGTAGTCATCTGGGGAGTGAACCAGTGGATGGAAAACTTCACTCTCTGACTCTACCTTTCTCTGTAACACTATCTTTCAAATAAATAAAATAAATTAAAAAAAAGTCACTGATCAAAGCCTAAAGTCACTGGTGGGAAACATGGATCCTGAGAAGCGGTTCATTATGGGGCTTTATTATAACAATGTATTGCAACAGTCAGAGCAACATTTTCAAGATTTATAACTTTAACCTCACCAAACCATATATTGGTGGTGATAATCACACTGCTGTTATTAAAAAATACCATTTTATTTAGTGCTCATGAGGGGTCAGGAGCTTTAACTTACACATTCAGTCATTTAATCTTCACAGCACTTCTGTCAGTTTCACGCCACCCAGATTCTCCAGGGAGGAAATTGAGGCTCTGAGCACATCTGCTGGCTGTCATTCTTCCCGTGGTGGAAAAGGCTCAGCCCGAATCCTTCCATCATGGCCAAGAGATTGTTGGACAAAGCTAAATCACATTTCCAAAGGAGGCTCTTGGACTCCCTGAGATGTAAGCAACTTTCACCAAGCGACAGTTTGATGAGCTGAGCATAGTGAATCAGAAACACGAGGCTGATGTTTGTCTTCATCTGCACAGGGGTTTGGCAGTTTCCAAGTCCCCTTGGCAAGCAGGATCCCGGCCCTGCCAAAACCTGGGGCTTTGGCATAACAGTGCCGGCCGGCCTTCAGGTCAGGCCGGGCCTCCTGCCCTCCTGCTGTTCAGATCAGAGGCCTGGCCCCTTGCGGCCTCTCCTGCTGTTCCTTCCTGCCCTCGAGCCCTGAGGACACAACGGCAGGAGGGATCTCCACAGCTTGTCACATGTGGGAGCAAGATGGCACGGAACATGGCTTCCTGGAGCGCTGCCAGAGCAGCAGCTCTCAAGGTGCCAGGAAAACCGAGGCTTGGAGACGGTGTGGCAGGGCCCAGGCTCGGGGTGTGATGTCGGGAATCAGCTCTGGTGGGGAGGAGCTTGGCCCAGCAGGATGGGGAGGCTGACCCGGAGCCAGCAGGAAGGCAGCCTCGCCTGATTCCTTTAAGATCCTGGGATGTTAATCTGAGAAAGAGCAGGCTGAAAGAGGTTGGAAGACACCTGGCTAATTAGTTTATTTTTTAATGGTAAACTTCTCAAAAGCTTTAATATTCTGAGGTGGCAGTCCAAGGGGGGAGGCAGGGGTGCAGCAGATTCCAGCTTGTCTGCCAGGGGAGGATTTTGTTCAGCATTTTGTGGGGCTGGTGTTCTGCAGGGTGCACAGAATGCTGTTTGACGAGTATTCGCCCTGCAGGTGCCAGGAGACAAACTCCGTGGTGGCAGGGACCTTGTCTGCTGTGTTTATATCCCTGAAGTCTTGTACGTGATGAGTGCCCAATAAATACTGGGTACATAAGTAAATAACCGAACGCAGGGTATTCAGAGTGTCTTCCCTCTCTCCCTCCCTCCCTCCCTTCCTTCCTTCCAAGTATTTATTATCGTAGGCGATATGCTAGGGCTTGGACTTACAATAGTGAAACAGAATGGGTCTGTTGTGTGCTAATTAATTAATGACAAGTTTTGGCTGAAGATTATCTGCCTTTGCTGCAGTAGCTGGAGAAGAGTGAGAGGCTCGGAGCTGCCCAGACCCCCAGAGCGCTGGAGCGAAGACCCCCACAGCAGGCTGCTTGTCATAGTCAGACCTCGGCTCCCTCTTGCTCCCCAGGGATTCCCCAAAACTTCCCCATTGTCCTGAGTGCCACAGATATCACAGACCTGGCACAGCAGACCCCTTGCCCCTCGGGTCCTCTTCCCCGCTGCGGCTGAAGCCAAGGCACTAGGCCGCGAGCTCCGGAAAAGGTGGGGCTGTGTCTGTTCTGCCCACCAGGGGAACTCGGGTACCTGGCAGGGTCCTGGCCTTGGATGAATGACAAAGGCCAGGAGTGAAGTCGACTGGAGGCATGGGTCCACGTGGAAGAGTAAGAGAGAAACGAAGGGGGCAGTGTCTCAAGTTCTGGGACATTCCGGACCTTGTGATTGTGGCCCCAGCAAGGGCTGAGGAATGTTCTTGTAGCTTCTACTACTGATTCCCGAGGCAGGACTCGGCCCATGGCCCCCTCTCTCCCCTAGTGGCCAACTCTTCTCCCAGGAGTCCGGAAAGACTTCTCTGCAGGAGGCTTGCAAGTGCTCTTAGGGAAAAACGGGGTGGTCTTCTGGGGAGGGCAAGGCTTACGTGAGCTCACAGTGGTCAGCTTCCTTCCTGCCCATCAGCAAAACGTTCCAGGGTGCAGAGGGTCCCCAGGACCTTTGCTTATCCCAGGTTGGCCCTCAGCAGCTGCAACAGGTGCTGCCAGTGGTTGCTTCTGTTGGAGCTGGAGCTGGACTCCTCTTATCAGATTCAGGACAAAGACCAGAAGACATGCAGAGTGTCTGCATTGGGTCAGCATCAGCATGGACCCCTGCTGCAGATGGCAAACCATGGGGTGGTCCTGAGCAGGGGCATTCTGGGGCTGCCCCCAACACTTGTCCCCTGTGATTCTCAGGAGGCTAGAATAGGTCTTGTGCTTGTGCCTTACACAGTCCTGCAGGGCAGAAGTTGCTGCATTATACAGGTGAGGAGACAGGATCTCAGGGGACAAAGTGACAAGTCAGAGTCCCAGAGACTGCATGGGTCTGAAATCTGTGCCTGAAGCCCCAGAGGTTTTCAGCCAGCCTCAGGGCCTCCTGGGTCAGGAAGGCACCCACCCTCCCAGGCTGCCGCACACTCAGATTTGGCAATGGAAGGGGAAGGCCCAAGGAAGAGACCTGGAGGGTGTGGCCCAAAGGCCATGGGGTTAGGAGAGAGGAGGAAAGCCACCATTCATTCAGATATTACTGGGCTTCCATTCTAGGCTAAACGCTGGGATCACAGCAGAAAGAAACCCAGACTTCGGCCTTGTGGATTCTGAAGAAGAGTCAGATATTATCCAACTATTGCACTGATTGTGTGACAGTACTTAGAAAGAAAAGAACAAATGCTAGGAGATATTGTGGGAGGCGGGGTCTGGCATGGCCAGGGGACAGGGAGGCGTTTCTGAGGAATAAATGCTTCAGCCAGGCTTTCAAAAGGAGCAGCTCTTAGCAAGGTGAGTGTGAGTGTGGGGGTGTGGGGGGAAGAAATATTTCAGAGACCGCCAAAAACACATGCAAAGGCCCTGGGGCAGAAGAGATCCTGTTGCTCTCTGAAAAACAGTGTAGAAGCCAAGGTGGTGTCTTGATGTTGGAGCCTTGGCAATCACGGAAATATTGTAATCAAAGTAGATGCAGGATCATATTTGAATTTGAAAAATATCCCCCCACTCTGCCCCAGCTCCTGTGTAAGAGGATACCATTCTTCCTAAAAGCTGAGAGGAAGCATGACGAGAAAGCCTGGCGCCTTTTCTTGGCAAGTGCGTTCTGTTTGATAAGCTTCCATTTTCCCATCTCTGTGAGTTGGATTCAATGATTGGTGCTTTCTGCTTAGTTCAGATACTCTGTGGTTCTCTCTCTCTGCTGCCTCTCTCTCAGTCCTGGGGAGAAGAAAGTCTGTGTACTTCTCCACCCTCCTCATGAGCGTGCAATACGCGAGCACTAGGAGAGTGCGTTCCTGTGCACACCTGGGTGTGTACCTGTGAGAACCTGGGACGGGCATGGATGGACACTGCTGTCCTGGCGAGGCCATGCGGTGTGTCTGCCAGACCTAAACACGTGCCTCGGGGGTGCTCAGGTCCTGCTCCTTGGCATCAGCATTCAAGAAACACCTGTGTGTGGGAGGCATGCAGGAAGATGTTCATTTTAGCATTGTTTATAAATAATGGCAAAAATGAGAGAACTTGAAGGCCTACTACCTGGCAACTGTTCCACATTATGGCTCGTTCATAATATCCCATACTAAACAGCCATGAAAGGAAATAAGTGCATCCTCTTTGTAACACAATGAGCGATCTCTGAGATATACTGATGCCTGGATAACCAAGTCATAGAACAGTATATACAGGCGGAAACATAAGTACAGGAGCGCCTGCTTGAGCTTTTGTGTAATCTGTATCTATCAAAGAACAGAGGTTTGGAAGAGAAATATTTAGCTGATAATAGTAGTGGCTGCTGGATGGAGATCAGGATTGCAGGTGACAGCTGTCAAAGGCGACTCTTCCCTTCTCGGTAGCATTCTAAGCTTTTTAAAAGGAAGAATGCATGTATGGAAGTGTTTTGCAAACTAAAATTAATCAAAAAATGAGATAAGGCCCTTTAAGATATTCAAGGCAATAGTGACCAGACTTACTGGTGTGTGCTGGGGGAAGCAGGCGCAGTTTCCATTGCTGTTTTTCTGTGTTTGATAGAGAATGCTTTAGTACATTCACGGCGTGGTAAAAAAGGGAACAAAGGAAATCGTTCTTCCAATGTAGCTCTTCTCCAAATGAGCTCAGCAGCTAAGAACACTCGGGGGAACTGAGGCCCAGCGAGTCCATGTGACTGCAGGGAGTGTGAGTCAGCGGGTGGGGGAGGCCGTCCACAGCGCCCGCTTGCGTCACGTGATCCCAGCATTCAGCAAACTGGCTTGTTTTGCAACCCAGGCAGGTCCTTTAACCACAAGCCTGCTGGCTGGCCCCATGCGGCTCCGGGAGATGGTGCCAGCCCTCTTCCCTCGAATGAGTCATGCCTCTTCCCGCAATAGCTGGGGGAGGATGTGGACAAGTTGGTCTCCCAGGCAGAGGTGCAGCCACTACCCAGAGTCCCAGCAGGGCTGGTCACCCTGGAGGCCAAAGGGCCCCGGGGGCTCCTGGGGAAGCCCCTGATGGGGGCTGCTGTGTTGGCGTGCAGATCAACACAACAAGGGACATCCTTTTCACACCAGTCAGTGCTTGTGTGTGGTGATCACACACAGGAGGCAGAATGGGGGGGCTTCCATCAACCGTGGGGTGCAGATTGTGCATTTATGCAGTGTAGTTATCTGTGAGGCAGGACAGGCTAGCCTCATGACACAGATGGTGAAGTCGAGCCTTACTGGAACCAGGAGATTTGTCTAAGTTCGAAGGTCCAAGCTAGGAAAGGGCAGAGATGGGACTGGAAGCCAGGTGCAGGTGACCCAAAGCCCTGGGCCACGTTCCTTGCACTCTGGCTGCTTGCTTTGGTCAGCAAGTTTGAGCTCTCGGGTGGGTGCCCTGGGGGCCCCTTCTCCTGGGCATGCACTCAGGTGCGCTGCTGGAAGTGGAACGAGAGGTGGGAGAAGTGGGAGGTTCTCAGAGATGGCAGCCACGACGAGAGATCCTATTTCTCTGCCAGGTGCCAGACTGGGATCTTTAATCCTCTCAAGAGCTGGTAAAGCAATCGTTCTGTATTGCAGATGGGCAAATTGAGGCTCTGAGATAAAATGGCCATCTAATCACACAGCTAGAGAGAAAAGGCAGGTTTCAAAATCAGGTCTGTCTGATTTCCAAGCCTGCCCTTTGTAGTCACTCACAAGCCCTGTGCACCTTGGGCACTGCGGGTCCTGTTCTTGCCATCCTTTCTGTCTTCAGCCTGACCCCTGTCCAGTGCGTCCATACCCATGAAGCATCGTTTCCTCCCTGAAGCCCTCCTGAGCTCCTCAGTGAGAAATTCTCACCTACGTCTCCAAGGCTTCCTGCACTCATACAAGAGCGTACCTCAAAAAGTTCTTGCAAGTGAAATTGGCTGGCACCACGGCTCACTTGGCTAATCCTCTGCCTGTGGCACTGGCACCCTGGGTTCTAGTCCCAGTTGGGGTGCCGGATTCTGTCCCGGTCGCTCCTCTTCCAGGCCAGCTCTCTGCTCTGGCCCGGGAAGGCAGTGGAGGATGGCCCAAGTGCTGGGCCCTGCATCCGCATGGGAGACCAGGAGGAAACACCTGGCTCCTGGCTTCGGATCGGCGCAGTGAGCCGGCTGCAACATGCCAGCTGTGGCGGCCATTTGGGGGGTGAACCAATGGAAAGGGAAGACCTTTCTCTCTGTCTGTCTCTCTCACTGTCTAACTCTGCCTGTCAAAAAAAAAAAAAAAGTGAAATTGAAAGATAAGCTCATTTCTGTGCCTCAAACTTTGAAATGCATACATGCATAGGCTCTTCGAAAGGCTCATGGGGGAATGTGTATTATGGAAAATCCTATGCAGGTATTTCCAAAATTTTGTGCACCAAAATAAACTTTTTAAAAACAAGTTAGTTTATTTGGAAGGCAGGCACACACAAACAGATGCATACACACATACACACACACAC
This sequence comes from Oryctolagus cuniculus, assembly GCF_051225735.1. NCBI lineage: Eukaryota > Metazoa > Chordata > Mammalia > Lagomorpha > Leporidae > Oryctolagus > Oryctolagus cuniculus. The sequence goes on from NC_142877.1 coordinate 18,481,576, forward strand.
ACACACACACACACAGAGAATATCATCTGGTGGTTCATACTGTTAATGTCTGTAAACACCCAGGGTTGGGCTGAGCTGAATCCAGGAACCCAGAACTCAATTCATGTTTCCCATGGGTGGCTGGGACCCATTTACCTGAGGCATCGCCGCTACCTAGGATGCGAATTAGCAGAAAGCTGGAATCAGGAGTAGAGCCTGAACTCAAACCCAAGGGACTCTCACGTGGGACCGAGAGAGGCCCCAACTGCTGTGCCAGACACTTGCCCCGATGAATTTATCTTTTAATCCCATGATCCCTTGGGCTTTTTTGAAGTGCCCATGTGTGTCTTTACTGACACATGGCTTTGCAGCTCTTCCTACGGTGTCTATTCAGGGCACTGAGAGCTGATTTAGTGTAGAGATAGCGCTGTATTTCTCAGTTCTTTTAAATCTCCTCATGTCTTTTCCATCCAGGAGCTCATGGGGTATTGACATCATAGTTACCTGGACATACAGGTCTGGATCTGAATCCTGACTGGGCTGGGTGATGTTGGGCCAATTCCTTTACTTTCCTTAGCTTCATCTGTAAAATGGAAATTCTATTATCTACTTGGTGTTCTTGTAAGGATTGGTAAAATATTTATAGTAAATTGTGGGGAGCAACTCGGACTAGACTAAGTTACTGGAATTAAGACTTATTCTATGCATCTGCTCTCCCACAATATGGCGCTGAGAAGGGAGTAACAACTTCTACGCAGCTGCCTCTCGCCAATTTGATTGACTGAGCTGCAGGAGCTGATCTTGCTCCTGATTGGAGGAGAGTAGCGTACTCGGCGTGTGGGTAGCAGAGTTGGGATTGGTGGAAGAGGACTATAAAGGAGGAGAGAGACAACATGCACCAGGAACATCTAAGGGGAACATCTATCTGAAGGAACACCTGAGCAGCCCCCGAGAGAGCCGGTCGGCGGTGTGCCGCTCCCCCGTGGAAGTGGGGAATGTGGCAGGGGGAACCGCCCTTCCACGGAGGTGGAAGGGACAGTAGCCAACCCGGGAAGAACCAGCAGCAAACCCGGGGAGGGCCGAGCAGACGAAAGAACAACGCAGGGTCCTGTGTCGTTCCTCCACGAAGACGGAGAGCGACATAATGGTGCCGTGACTCGGATAGGAAGCCTAGGCAGGGCTTAGTGTCATTCCTCCACGAAGAGGGGGAGCGACAGTAAATGCTTTGTACAGTGCCTGGTACACAGAGCATACTAGTATTATGAGCCTTCTGATATACCCATGTTAATTCTGACCAAGGAGATAAAAATGAGTTACGTCAACCAACTAAAAAAAAAAAAAGGAAAATGCTACAAATGCCCAATGCTGGTGAGGTTGCACTGAAAAACCAATCAGGGAAATACTACTTGGGACCACCCAACTCTTGGACCAACTCTTAGGATAATAGGATAACACCAACAGACCCTGACACTTATCTTGAGAAAATAATCTTGAAGCAAGGACTGGCCACAAGCAGAAGCTGTTTAGTACATAAACGTCGTGAGTAGCAAACCGTATATAATCCTTAAAGGTCTGTCTGGGTGTAGGAAATCAAATCAGGGTGCACCAGATCATAGCCTGCCATGTTGGTGGTGAGGGTCTCATAGGAGCATACAAGATGTTTGTTATACAGGACCTGGGAAGCAGAGCGTGAAGTGGAGTTTATGAATGCAGCTGTGTTAGACTTCTGCAAGGAGAACCGTGCACAAGGATGAGAAGATCAAAGACAGAATGAAAGGGGTCTTGGTGGGAGGGAGACCCTGGGTTTCCTCTAATGCTTTTTTGGACTGAGCCGCTATTCCTGGGTCACCCTGTAAGTGACCTGGGGGCACTTGACTTTGGGGCTTCATACTCAGTGTCCTTTCCACCAGGTAGTGTAGACTCCTGCATGTCTTGAAGCCACACCTCACCAGCAACTCCCCCAGCACAGCTTCCATACTGGCCTTAAGATACAAGTATTCGTCACTGCCTCTTGCCTGGCTCTACAAGGCCAAATGGCTTTCCCCCAGGGAATTCCAGGAGGCGGACGCACCCTGGTTGTGCCTGGAAGGCTCCCCACGAGTGCATCCTGGCCCAGCATGCGCTGATCTTGCTCAGTGGCTCCTGAAAGTATTTTCCAGAGAGCAAAGAGCCCATGCAGGAGAGGAGCTGCTTTAGGCCTCGTGTGGCTGATGGGAGCCTAGTGAAGTGGAGAGCTTTGGATTGCACGTGCGAACTGTGCTCTCCAGCACCCAGGATCATTTCCAACTTTAGACCCGGCAGTTGTGGATGGAGCCATTTCTGTCTGAAAGGAGTTCCAGGGGGAGCTTAAAGCAGAGCAGAAAATGCTCAGCACCCCCCCCCCCACCCCGCCAACCATCCTTTCCCCAGAATCCACTTTAGTCTAGGTTTAGTCCCATCCTCAGGGCCAGGCTCCTGTGCACGGCTCCCACGCCTGTCTTCATCCCAGATGGCCAACCTCTGCCCAGCAGATGAGGTCAGGCCGCACCCGACCTTGCCGCAGTGTTGTGCTCCTACAGTGCTTTGGCTCGCAACGATTCTGTGTTCACGTTCATTCATCCAGCCCTTCCTAATTAAGGAATCATTAAGGCCCACCTTCTCTTGGCCAGACACTGTTTCAGGCCATAGGTGACAGGACGGGACCATGGTGGCCCTGAGAGAATAACAGAAAGCCAACCAAACAACACATGCCATCAGTTCTGGGAAAAGATACACTGCACGTTCCATTCCGATGAGGAGCGACGGCTGCGGAGCAAGGGAGCAGATCTCTCTTTGTTCCATTGGGGTGGCCTTGGGAGCCCTTTCTAGGAAGCAGCAGAAAGAGGAGGCAAAGGCAGTGATGAGAGGACCACCGTGGGTGGGGGAGATCCCTCTAAACAAGCTGAGACAGGCAGAGGCTGGGCGTGCGCCCGAGTGCTGGACTCACATCCCGTCTCTCTCACTTCCCTCTTTCTCTCCTGACTCTGTCTGTCCCTGGATTTCTCTCTCTTTAGCTGACCATTTGGTCTCCATTGTATTCTGATTTCTGATCTCCTTGGTTTGAGTCTGCCCTCTTTTCTTCTTCACCTTCCTGACTCTTTTCAGCGTCCCTCTCTCTCTCACTCACTCTTCCTCCGTCTCTGCTGTCGTTTGTTCTGCTGTGTTTTGTACCCCTCACTTTCTCACGCTCTCCCCCTCTCCTCCGTCTCTCTGTCTCCACCAACCTGGACTCCCGCCTTCCCTTCTTCTTTCCGCTCCTTTGCCTGATGGGTCTTCTGTTCCCGAGCAGAGGCTGTCGGGAAGCCCGTCTGATGGATATTGCTGCTGACAGCTGAAGCCTTGAGATCATTCCCACAGAGCATCTCTGGGAGGTGCTAAGCCTGCAGTGCTTTGTCTGTACCCAAGAAAGACAGTGGTTTTTCAACAAATATATACATTCTCAGAACCCTGAGTGATTGTATTTCTCCATTGATCCATGATGACGTTGAGTAAGTGTCAGGCTCGCCTGGTGCCTAGGGGGCAATTACCCAGTGAACAGGCCGTGCTGGGAGAGGGGGGAGGGGGGCAGGAGTTGGCACAGGGAATCCCTGCCCAGAGCCTGTGCTCCAAGGAGCAGAACAAAGTGGCTTTATCTGTGGAAGGGAGGGAGATGTCTTCCAGTTGAGGGCATCAGAGACAGCTTCCTGATACTCAAGTGCCACCTGTTTTGTATAGGCTTCCTGCCTGCCTCTCCACCTCTACAGAGAAGTGACAGCTCAGCCTCCTCCTCCCCGCTGGACCAGGTATGGATGCTTAGTGCAACACCTGGGACACTTCAGGCCTTTATTCCCCGACAGATTCCTCTTTCTCAGTGGACTATGCACTTCCTGGAAACTGATGCAGGGGAATCAGCTCCACACCCTTTGTGGGCACCCTGCAGCCTCTGTGCCGTCTAGCGGGTCAGTTTGTGCTAAACGTCATTTTGGGTGTCTATGTATAAGCTGCATCCATGGAATAGGCAGTTGGCGATGGAAAGTGCCCTAGTTTCCTTACCTCTAAAGGAGGCGGTTGGAAGGGGGTAGAACCAGTGAGCTGGTGTGAGCCAAGAGCTTGGGACACAGTAGCAAATGCTCAGTAATGTGAACTCCTGTTCCTGTTAATTGCATTGCGGTTGTCATCATCAGCCTCTTCAGGCTTGGGGACCGGAGAGTGGTCCGGCTTCAGAATCCTTGCTCTCTTAGTTATGCACAGGCAGGGAGACTATAATTTTTGGTGTAAAAGGCTAGTTTTAGTCTGTGTGGACTTTAAAAATTTATTCACTTATTTGGGAGGGAGGGAAGGCAGGAAGGAGGAAGGGAGAGGGAGGGAGAAGGAGGAAGGGAGAGGGAGGGAGGGAGAGTGAGGGAGAGAGAGAGAGAGAGGGGAGGGAGAGAGAGAGACCGAGCAAGTGATGAATCTCACCTGCTGGTTCACTCCCCCATTGCCATTGCCCATCATGACTGGAGCTGGGCTGAAACTAGGAGCTGGTGACTCCTTCCTGGTCTCCCTTGTGGATTGCAGGAACACAAAGGACTTGAGCCATCACCTCTGCGTCACAGCTGCCCGTTAGCAGGAAGCCAGAATCAGGAGCTGAGCTAAGCATCCAATCCAGATTCTCTGACATGGGTTGTGGGCATCTTAACCAACATCTCCACTGCTCGGCTAAGTGTCTGCCCGCACAGACAACTTGTTCTCCCAGAGATGCTGTTTCCTGCTCTGGCTCTCTGTGCAGAGACATTTAAAGAGCTCAGAGGCCAGCGTGAACAGCACAAGTGTTCCAGGGGAGTTAGCACCTTCTCCTCTCCCTCTGCTTTGCCTGGAAGGACCTTGTCTGTCAGGTGGCCTCTCCCCTCGCCCCACCCTCCTGTTTCTTCCCAGTGGTGTCCTGCTCGGCTCTCGGCCCTTGTAGGCCCCTGGGGAGACTGCGTGGCCACTTCTTCATGTTGAAGCTGAACGGCCCTCACTCTATCTGGGCATTGGCCATATGTTTTGGGATGTCCAATCTATTTTAATTTTAGAATTTCAAACTACTCTTTTCTGAGCCTTCGCTTCCCCAAATGTAAAACGAAAGCATCATATACTTAGAGCTTAAATGTGAAGACTAAAGTGATAATGCATTCTCCACCTTATTCTGATCCATTTTCCAAGCCCCAGAGCTGCACTGTCCAATGTGGTAGCCATGACCCATGTGTGGCTATTGAGCTCTTGAAATGTGGCTCAGGCTTGAGCTGAGCTGGAAGCATAATATACATACTTTATTTCAAAGACTGATTGCCAAAAAAATTTAAAATAGCTTCTTGATATTATTTATATTAATCACATGTGAATTGATAATATTTTGGCTGTATTAAGTTAATGAACATTTATTTATCAAATCATATTTATATTTTATATTAAAATTAACATGAAATATATGTTATATTTAAACATTTAAAATAATTAGTAAATAATAAGAATTGCTAAATATAAAATTATTATTTAGATTTATTTTACTTGTTTCTCTGTGAATTTTACATGTAGCTACATAAAATTTAAAATACACAAGTCTCATAAACACAGTATAGAATCCGATTAGCACAAGTGAACAATCCATGTGGCTGGGTTAGATGAGTCATTGAACAGGTGAAGGAAAAATAAAAGTAAATGAATGGGTGGACAAATGATTAATTAATTATTTATAACTGTATACATCAACAAGTGGAAATAAATGAGTGGATAGGTACATTAGTAAGTAAATAAATGGATGGATAGATGGGGCGGGTGGATAGATGGATGGGAGAAAAATGAATAGAATGGTGGAATAAAAGACTGTTAGAAAACGAAAGTGATGAAAACAAAGTGATGAACCAGTGTATGAATAAACTACTAAGGAGACAGAATCAGCACATGGCTAAGTACAAAAGTGAGTACTTACAGAAACAAAGAACAGATGTCCTGGGAGACCTGCACCTGACTTTGACAAGAAGCCTTGCTCCTCTTCCTGGGCTCACTGAGCCTAAGCTTTTGACTAAGAAAAAGGTTTACCCTTGCCCTGGGGGGATTTATTATTTTAATTGTTATCCTTCATCAGAGGTTATTGGAATTTTTTCCTCTTGGACAGTTTATCGCTTGTAAATTATTTGTCACATCGTTGCAATTCTACCCAGCTCCTTAACTTTCTAATCATGCGTCTTTTATGGGGTCTCCTTTAAAGAAGCACTGTAATTACGTGCCAAGGGTCCCAGTACATTTCATCAGGCTATAAAATATTGTACTTTAATTATTTGGTAGGGGAAGAAAGGCAAATGTTCCCTCTGCAAGGCTGTGGATCGACACTGCAAGGCTCCCGGTGGCACCGCAAGGATCAGCCGGCCCACGTCTTCTGATGTCCCCCTCAGAGCACGTGGGTGCTGCCCCAGGTGCTGTCTGCACACGGCAGCGGGCTCCATGGAATCGATGCACCTTCCTGGATTCTCCGATGGGCACTGGGCCTTAACAAACTCCTAAGGGCACGTGCTTGAAGGTTCATCTGTACACAGCAAGATGGCTGGGGAGAAGACTGTTCTCTCACTCCGTTTACAGACAAGGAACCTTAGCACAGCTAGAGGTGTGTGTCAGCTCCCCTGACACCACGGTGGCCTTTCTTTATCTACCCCTTCCCCCTCCCCCGCGTCATTCCACAGCTGATACTGGGAGCTCCAACCAGGGAATGCGTATGAGTTCCGTGGGTGGGGAATTTGGTGCTGAAGGGTGTGAAGGCGGAAACGCTGTGGCACCTGCACTTAGTGTCCAGCATTTACTTCATTTGCTTGACCACGCCAGGCTCGTGGTGTCCTTGGAGAGACGAGCAGCGGTCAGAACGTCACACAGTGCAGTAACTGCTGGGAATGAGTGGTCCGTGGGACTTTGAGTTGGGGGGCACAGAGAACTTTCCCGGGGTTCTCAGTGATCTGAGATATGAGGGGCGAGAAGGAGTAGGTAAATGGAGGAAGGACGAGTCTTCCAGGTAGAAGGAACAGCGTGTACACAGGGTCGGTGGTGGGAAGGTGCGGGGTGGCTGGAGCGGGGTCCCCAAGGAGAGGCGGAGTCAGTGGCCATGTAAAGACCTTGGTGTTTATCCCAGAGCTTGGAAGTTTCCGGCTAAGGTTTTGGTGAGGAAAAGGGTTCTTAAAAGGCCTGCAGTTAAGGTGAAGCTCACTGCAGGAGGAGCGGCCGTGTGCACGGACGGGTGTCAGGAGACGGCTGTCTGAGTGCAGGCTGTCCTCCAGTAGAGGAAGCAGGCTGGGAGGGTGGCCAATCCCCACTCACCCTCTGGTCTTGGCTTGCATGGTGTTTCCTTGGGGAGTCCTTTTCTGACCCTGCACTGAGCCAGGCCTCCACCCCCCACCCCCATGGCTCCCCACCCTCTGCTTCCTTTTTCACAATGCGCACTATTCCTGTTACATCTTACTTAATGGTCCCTTCCCTCCCTGGCTGTGGGCCCCATCCACGAGGTCAGGGACCAAGCGTGCCGTGGGCACCACTAGTTGCCCCTCCCAGCTTGAGATCCGGCACATGACTGGCAGACAAGACCCAGAGCTGAATGAACAAATGAGTGAGAGATAGATCTGGAAAGGGCAGATACTTGTCTCTTCCCCTCGCTGCACCTCCCTGACTTTGCCTCTCCTCCTCCCTTGTTCACTTCCCCTTTCTGCCCTAAAGCTGGGCTCCTGCAAACTCCTTGCCCAGGGCCTCTCATATGAAAGCAGCGCTGGACTCCTGAGAAAATCTCGGAGCTCTGGGTCTGAGACTTGAGTGTCCCCAGGAAGGGTTATGACACGTACACTCACCATACAGACGCAGGGCCTTGCTTCAAGAGGTAGGGTAGCCTACTTGGTGGGTACAGTGCAGGAGAAAGACGGCAGAGCTCTGTGAAGATCCTGCATGCCTCCCTCTTAGAGTGACTCCTCTTGTTAGTAGCTTTGCTGCTAATTGTCACAGGGTGAACACTTTTGGGAGAATTCTATGGTTATTGGGTATGTGGGGTGTGTGTGTGTGAAATTCCTAGCAAAAATTTTCTGCTTTAAAAAAGTTGTACTTATTAGGCCGGCGCCGCAGCTCACTAGGCTAATGCTCCGCCTCGTGGCGCCAGCACACCAGGTTCTAGTCCCTGTCGGGGCGCCGGATTCTGTCCCGGTTGCCCCTCTTCCAGGCCAGCTCTCTGCTGTGGCCAGGGAGTGCAGTGGAGGATGGCCCAAGTGCTTGGGCCCTGCACCCCATGGGAGACCAGGAGAAGTACCTGGCTCCTGCCATCAGATCAGTGCGGTGCGCTGGCCGCAGCGCGGCAGCCGCGGCGGCCGTTGGAGGGTGAACCAGCGGCAAAGGAAGACCTTTCTCTCTGTCTCTCTCTCACTGTCCACTCTGCCTGTCAAAAAAAAAAAAAAAAAGTTGTACTTATATCAACAACAATAATAATACTTGGGCTAATGTTAGCTACTATTTATGCCAGGAACACTTATTATCCCATTCCTTTATTTCAGGGATCTTCCAGTCCAAATTCTACTTTTGTAAGTTAAGTTTGATTGGAACACAGCCATGCCGATCTGCTTACATCCATGTGTGTCTACTTGTTGTTCCCATGGCAGAGTTGAATAGTAGTGGCAGGATTGGTGTGGTCTTAAGAGTCTGAATTTTTTACTCTGTGGCCCTTCTCAAATGAGGCTGGCCAGTCTCTGCTTTATAGTCACTGGAAGCATCATGGCCTCAGTATTATAATTTCCATTTGATAGATATTGAAACTGAGACTCAGACAGGAGAAGTAACTTCCTTAATTTTCACAGATTCAAACCCAGAGTCCACCCCGAGGACCCGGGGCCTTTTCTTGTGTGCTGTACTGGAAGTGACTTTGTCAGTCTGACCTTGAGGCAAAGGCAGGAGGCTTATTTCTTCTAACATTTGTTAGAAGCCTAATGTTCCAGCAGCATTTTTCTTTCTGGGCCAATGCTCTCTGTGTCTGTTGTCACATGAAGATACTCACAAACCAGTAACTGAAAACAATAATCATTACTTTGCTCCCAAATCTGCAATTTGAGCATGGCCTGGAAGGGACACACACTGTGCCACACAGCTTCAGCTGGGCTGGGCTGGGCTGGCGAGGCTGAGGGTACACTCCCAGCCCATGGCAGGCAGCCTGTCCACAGCATGCCTTGGGCTTCCTCACAGTGTGGTGCTGAGTTAGAGGGGCGGGGGGCAGGCTCTGAAGAGACAGGAGGTAGCATTTGCCAATCGATTAAAGACTCGGTCTGGGACCTTCCACAGAGCCCCTGCTGTCCTGTGCTGTTGGCCCAGGGGTCAGAATGCTGCCTGGATTCACGGGAGGGGACAGAGGCTCCATCTCTCAGTGGGAAGAGTCCCAAAGAATTTCAGGGCAGTGCTTTGTTTCTTTTTTTTTTTTTTTAAATATTTATTCATTTATTTGAAAGAGTTACACAGAGAGAGGAAAGGCAAAGAGAGAGAGAGAGAGAGAGAGAGAGAGAGGGAGGTCCTCCATCCAATGGTTCACTCCCCAATTGGCTGCAACAGCTGGAGCTGCGCTGATCTGAAGCCAGGAGCCAGGAGATCCTTCCGGGTCTCCCACGTGGGTGCAGGGGCCCAAGGATCCAGACCATCCTCCACTGCCTTCCCAGGCCACAGCAGAGAGCTGGACTGAAAGTGGAGCAGCCAGGACTCGAATCGGCGTCAGGGCAGTGTTTTAAAAACCATGTAACAGGGGCCGGCGCTGTGGCGCAGCAGGTTAACTCCCTGGCCTGAAGCTCTGGCATCCTTTATGGGTGCCAGTTCTAGTCCCTGCTGCTCCTCTTCCGATCCAGCTCTCTGCTGTGGCCTGGGAAAGCAGTAGAAGATACCCCAAGTCCTTGGGTCCCTGCACTCGTGTGGGAGATCCAGAAGAAGCTCCTGGCTCCTGGCTTCGGATCAGTGCAGCTCTGGCCATTGCGGCCATCTGGGGAGTGAACCATTGGATGGAAGACCTCTCTCTCTGTCCCTACCTCTTTCTGTAACTCTTTCAAATAAATAAAATAAATCTTAAAAAAAAAAAAACATGTAACAAATATAGGTAGTTCTTTAGGAAGTCTCTTGGACTATCACTTGGATCTAACATAACCTATCCCTGATTAGGATAACCTGTTAATTTTGCTCTAAACTAGGAGACATGACAGAATGAAAGGGGATGTTATGTTTAATATTACCAGATAATGTGTGCAAAGCAGGAGAGTCCCAGATAGACCAAGTATGCAGTCACCTTATTCCTGGGAGCAATGACCAATGTCGTTTTGATATCTCAGATTATATTAGGACCATAATGTTCTGCTTGTGGAACCCTCTTTTTTTTCATTTTTAATGATCTTTATATACAGAAGATCAATTTAGTATATACTAAGAAAAGATTTCAACAGTTTGCACAAACAGGAACACAAAGTATAAAGTACTGTTTGTGTACTAGTTATACCATTAATTCACACAATACAACACATTAAGGACAGAGATCCTACATGAGGAGTAAGTGCACAGTGACTCCTGTTGTTGATTTAACAATTGACACTCTTGTTTATGGCATCAGTAATCACCTGAGGCTCTTGTCATGAGTTGCCAAGGCTATGGAAGCCTCTTGAGTTTGCCAACTCCAATCTTATTTAGACAAAGTCATAGTCAAAGTGGAAGTTCTCTCCTCCCTTCAGAGAAAGAGGTACCTCCTTTTTTGATGGCCCATGTGGAACCCTCTTAAGAAAATCTGATAAATTATTTAAAAACAAAAAGTATGTTTTTCCCTAGTAATAAAATCATCTAATCATCTTCACTTCATTTAGACAGAGTTTTGCCTTCCTGAGTCTTCTAGTTAAGTACCACTCCCATGGGTATGTCACTTTCAGACACGAAGCACCCAAAACGCTGCTGGCTGTGGCTGCCCTGGCCCCAACTGCTGCAGGTTCACTCCAAGTTGCATCCTGAGAAGGCCGGTGTGAAGCATGGTTCTGACCTCTAGATGTTTTTGATTCACTGGGCTACTCGGTCCAGACAATAGGTCATTGCAAAGCTGACAGATCGGGGCCACACAGAAGTAAAAGCCACGTGGCACAGGAGCACTAGAAAACACGAACGTTGAAAAAGTCTAGGACGACTGCAGAGGGAACGTGACATGATTTATTGTCCTATGCCCTGATCTGAGGCAGACACCCTGGGAAGCTTTTTACGTGTGTTATCTCATTCAACACTTAAAAATCCCCCTTGGAGGTGCATGTTGTTATGATCACCACTTTACAGACGAGGAAACTGAGGCTGGGAGAGGGGAAGTGGCTTGCTGATGTTCACATTGTAAGAAGTAGTGGAAGCAGAACAGGTGCTGGGGACAGAGTGTGGAAGAATGGGGAGAACTTTCTAGAGCTTCCAAGAAGAGGCATCTTAGTGGAGGGCCCAGCAGTAGCAAGGGAGAGCAGGTGCGCTGGGCAAGGCTGGGATCCAGGCAGCTCTCTGGTGTGTCTTCAGCATAGTTTGGGTGTACGGGGCCCAGTGAGGTCCTACCCAGGGAAGAATCTTGTAACTTAGGGAGGCTGGATATTTCCCAGCAGGTGCCAGGGCTCCTTACAAGTGTTGAAGCAAGGAAGGGCCTAGGATGTCAGATTTAGCCAGCATGAGCCATATTGGGCTCTGGCCTGCTGCTGTCCTGGGGGGGGATCTGCAGACCAGCAGTGAAGCACCCCCCCCAAAAAAAGTTGCTTAGAAATGCAGCATCAGGCCTTAGGCTGGACTTCCTGAAGCAGAATCTCTACCTGCTTCGTCTGCCATCCCCCGTTGCTTCGTCTGCACGTGTACGTTTGATGACCCCTCTCCTAGCACATTGCAATGCAGTTCCCAACTGGTATTTGTTCACAGTCAGGGCTTTCCACTGATAGGTTCCAGTTTTGAAAACCCAAGAAATGGCTTGCAAAAGATTTTGGGGAAGGTCAGAGATGAGTAACATCAATGACTGTGATCGCTCTGGTAGATACCTTCCTGTGGCTGGTCTAGTGACTGCAGCCTGGACCTTCTGCCATGGGACCCAGCCCTCTACAAATCAGCCAGGAATACAGTTCTATGGGCACTGGCAGGCGTCCTGGGTTGCTGGGACCACTCCTGAGTCCACTGAGTAATGGATTAGCAGGGCACTAGTTCTTGTGAGGCAGGAACAGAGACACACAGACCCCCATACTCATGGAACTACCAGCCAAGACTGAACAGGGCAGGGGCTTTTGCTCTGGGCTGACGTTGGAGTTGTGGGGCCTGAAATTGATCCCTTTAGCAGTCATCTTCCCTGCACACCTTGAGACACTCCTGGGCAGCAGTAGGTGCAGACTGGGGAGTGAGAATCTGGAAGGCTCAGGTTGCAGAGGTTTGGGCTGTTGCATTCCCCTCCTGGTCCTCAGAGAGGCTTCACCAGCTCCTGAAGTCAGTCAGGAGTCTTGATGCTGATTAGAAATATAGCTGCCTGGATATTTCTGCTTCTCTCTGTAAGCCATTCCGTAAGGCTCTCCCCTTTCTTTGCCAGCCTGACCTGGGCTGCAGAAGAATCCTCTATGGTGTGAAGAGACACAAACAATGCAGTGTTCTAATGGCTTTGAGATGGGGTAGCAGTGGTGCTAGGGGCATAAGAGGAAGGGGCCACTGGGTCCATAGAGAAGACTGTTCTAACATGTGCCAACAAATGCCACAGCCTCTTGGATACCAAAGTCTTAGCCTACGCCAGGGTTATGCTAGTCTCCCCTTTCAAGGTTTGGTTGAGGACCCAAAAGTGTCCAGGGAAGCATACTGGCAGGGATGTGGCACATGGCAGGTGTCACAGAATCCTGGCTCCTAACCTCAGACTGTGAGCTGGGCCAGTCTTCCTGGCTTAGCAGGAGGCTCATTTCATTTCACAAACCACACTTGCTCCAGGCTCCCCTCTGTCTTGTAGGGAAGTGACCTCTCTCACATGCCTGAGAAGATGCATGCACACGATGGTGTGCCCTGGGCCATCAACAGGATCTTGCAAATGTAGCATCACCTCATTGCTGCAGAGGGATGACGGGGAGGCAGGAAGCACCACTCCTTCTGCCATGAGTCTGTGCTGACTTTGCGGTCGTAGAAGAGCCATTTTCACAAGGACGGACTGTGGGTGATTCAGGCACTTGGCCTGAGAGCCTTCCTTCCTTTTCATTCTCTTCCTTCTCTTTCTTCCATTTCACCTCCTTTTTTTTTTTGGACAGGCAGAGTGGACAGTGAGAGAGAGAGAGACACAGAGAAAGGTCTTCCTTTGCGGTTGGTTCACCCTCCAATGGCTGCTGCAGCTGGTGTGCCGGCACACCGTGCTGATCCGAAGCCAGGAGCCAGGTGCTTCTCCTGGTCTCCCATGGGGTGCAGGGCCCAAGCACTTGGGCCATCCTCCACTGCACTCCCTGGCCACAGTAGAGAGCTGGCCTGGAAGAGGGGCAACCGGGACAGAATCTGGCGCCCTGACCGGGATAGAACCCGGTGTGCCGGCGCCACAGGCAGAGGATTAGCCTAGTGAGCCACGGCGCTGGCCCCTTTTTCTTTTTAACAATGCATCTTCTATTGTTCTTTCTTGAAGCTTCTCTCACAGAAAGTATCCCTCAGAATACAGTGAAGTGGGAGTGGTAGGAGGGCTGGGTGGTTCTGTAGCTTGCACTGGAGTGGCGACTGGAGAGCACAGACAGCACTTGGAGAAGCTCAGAAACCTGGAACAAACAGGCCACAGCCTGGATGGGAGGTCTGGGCTCAGGAGGGGTGGAAGGGGTGAGCAGGTCAGGCCCCTAGGCCCTGCCTTCTTGGCCAGACTCTCCATTCCTGCATGCTCAGCACACAGGCATTTCCCCCGAGATCTGCTTTTCTTGACATCCTCAAGGCCTTTGGTCTTAGCAGTAGGTGATGACTAACCCCGTCCCATGAGCAGAGAGAATTCTGCTGTCCTTTGAAGAGAGCATGAGCAGTGGGGGCTTGTCTGCATTGTGCCTCAGCTTCTCTTCCCAGTTGCACCCGGGGTCATCCACACTGTGTATTCTCCCTGTGCCCATGTTCTTGTCCACATACACCTGTATGTATGTGTTTATTTTCATCTTGTCCCACGAATGCACCAAGGGTACTTGGCCCTACACCGCCTGCAGATGCAGGCACTTGAACCATGCAGTTCACATGCCCCCTCTCCCATGTGTATGTCCCACCCCCTGACTCTCCTTGGGAGCTTTATTGCCTGAGCTCCTGGGTATTTGCAGAACTGACATTGGCAGTGACTGAGTGGGACTTCTGGTGACAAATCCATAAAACCTCATAAATTGTCTTTGTGCAAAGTTGCAGGCACATTTTAATTTTCCACAATAAATACACACATTCTTGCTCCCTAACAGCCCCCGTGTTGGCTGGGTGCCTAGCCAAAGGGTCTATTACTGTGCATGTGACCAGGATGCATCATGGACAGGAATGAGGACCATGCTGTTGGTTGGGTGAGGCCCAAGACATCTATGTGGACTCCTGGGTTCATGGAGACCTTATTTGGACAAGACTCTAAGGTTCATATTGTCTGCGTACAAATTGCAACTTTCTTCTGCAAGCCATTCATACTTTAACCTATTCACTTATTCCATTCAGGCTCTTTTGCTGAGTTTTAATTTTTTTAATTTTTATTTTTTTTTTTAGCAAGAACTACTGTTCAGGCTATTTTTCAGACTTGAGAATTGAGGTTCAGAAAAATTAAGTGAGATTCAAGGATGAGCTTGGGACGATGCATTTAAACAATTCTGCGGGTCATTCCAATAAAAGTGATTCATGGCCACACTTTAAGAATGAGAGTATTTGGTGATCATGATGTGGATCTTAGGGTATAAATTATCTTTTCCCCCTGCTTAACATAAAAACCCTTGGAAATAATAACTCTGAAGAAGTGGGGAGGGATTCAAACTTTGTTTGCCAAGAGGTTGTTGGAATTAAAGTCCTAAGAACGAGATTGATGCTCCAGAGAGGCTAGCAGAAGCCGCCTGAGGCTGGGCCATCGCCACCTTGCTGGCCAGAGTAGTTGCTCATGGTGCCTGGCTTTGCTCTAGTTTATGCACAGTCTCTCCTGCCCCTCTTTGAAGAAGAGTGACTTCACCGTGTGAATGATTCATTTCTACCCGTTACAAGCCCTCCCACAAACACCATCTCCCCCGACCCCGTCCTGTGTAGTAGGCTATTCTTGTCGCTACTTCACAGAGTGAGAAGCAGAGTGAAAGAAGTTTCACTGCTAACCAGTGGAAGAGAGTCTGGAGTCTGAATCCAGCTCTCCAGTTTCAAGTAGAGTTTGTTTTCTGCTGTACAATATTGCTCAAACCCTAATTAGATTTGCCTGATGTCAGGGAGTTGCAGGACTGTGAGTGTCCAGGGGCCAGTGTGATGTGTGTGAAGAATCACAGGACTTTAGTACATGCCTTCAAGCTATGAGATCTTATGGACTGCAGAGAAGACAGGTGAGGGCTGGGGCAGGGCTGGGAGGGTCTCTCATTAATTGCGATGCTATTTTGTGTTCTCAAGAAGTACTAATTAGGTGCCATGTCAGGAGCATGGGATGAAGTGTAAAGTGAAGAAGAAGGCTTTTAAAGGTAAAGCTTGGATAAGGTGGACGAGGCCATGGTGTGGGATCTCATCTTGGCTTTGTTTTAGTATTACGTGAGGTCCATTAGGAAGGACTATCAATATTTCACAGAGAAGAGAAGAGCATGGGCCAGGCCATGAAGGGCTCCGTCAGCTCTGGTGCTCTACACTCTCTGGGTCTTTACCAAAATCATGTTCCTCTGGGGAATGCCCACTGGGTGTGATGTCCAAGCAGATGCTTGTGGCTGATCACTTATAAATTCTGTGTTTGTCTGAGTTGCTTCCAGAATGCAGACAAAGATCATGATATTATCCTGACTCTCCTGAAGCACATGCACAATCGTAAACTCCAATCATAAGCTTGAACCTATTTTGTAAAGCCCTGGGTCTTCTCCGATCCTATTAGCCTTGCTCCCTGTTTCCTGCCTTGAACTTGTGCTCACAGCACAAGATGTACACAGGAGTGTCTTGAAAGCCTTCCCTGCCACCTGCAGGTCTGGGTCTTGTCAATTAAGCGGCCATGGTGCTGGGGTGGAGATTTTGCATGGGTTCAGCAGCATGAAATTTCACTGCCCAGGGTTGATCTGGCTGTAGTGACTGCTCAGTGCTCTACCTGCCAGTAGCAGTGGCCAACTCTGTGTCCTCAGTTTGACACCACTCCTAGGCAGGGTGATTCCACAGAATCCTTTCTATCATAGAATGGGAACTATTTTGCCCTCACTGGAATAGGTAATTTCTCTGCTTACACATCTGCTTTCTTTGCCTGTAATGATTCTACCAGAGCAGAAGGCCTTATTCACCATCCATATGCCACATCGCAATTCTTCTGCCCACATATCTCATCTGACAGCAAATGAAGATCAGCAATGGGCTCGAATCCATTGAAGTCATTGGCATTGTGTTGCTCTCCATCATCCTAAAACAGCTGGCCTGATAGGATTCTGGAATGGGCTATTAGAAGATGTCATGGCTCTAGCTGGGTGGTGGCTCCTTGTGGAGCTGCTGTAATGTCCTTTGTGATGTGGGAGATGCACTAAACCAGTGGTGGTTTTCTTCATACAGGTTTCCTACATCTGGGAACACACTCCTCTGACTATGACCCCCAAGACCTGAGAGCCAAATTTTGCATTCTCCCTTTGCGACTTTAAATCTTCTGATCCGGAAGATTTAAGAAAATCTAGTGCACCTAGGAGCACTTGTCAGCAGAAGGCAGTTAGGTGGATTTTGAGACTCCTCATGTGGGTGAACCAACTCAGGAAGGAATCACTATGCTGGCTGGGGTGATTGATCCTGACTACCAAGGAGAAGCTGGCTTGTTACAATGGGGGTGATCTGGAGTATTTTGGAACGTAGGACACCTCCTGGGGGCATGTTTTAGTACTCCCAAGGCCTCGATAGAAGTTGGAAAACTACAACAACCTAACACAGGCAGGACAGCACAGATCCATTAAGAATACATTTACATTAGGCAAGGCCCATTATGAGCCAAGCTACCTGCTCATGACAAGGACAGTGTGGAAAAGACAGCAGGAGTACACTGTAACTGCTATGACCACGTGGCCAGTTGCAGAAATGAAGACTGTAACAACTATGACTATTTCCTCTTCACTTTTTAAATATATTTTCTTAAGAGGCAGAGAGACCTACCTACACAAGCACAGTTTATTTGAGAGACAGACAGATACACATACAAAGAGGGAAAGGGAGAGGGGAGGGAGAGAGAGAGAGAGAGATGGGGGAGCGATAGGAAGAGAGAGAGGGAGGGAGGGAGGGAGAGACTGAGAGAGACAGAGAAAGAGGGAGAGAGAGTGCTCTCATCTTCCAATGCCCAGAAACCAAAGCTCAATCCCGATTTCCCACATGGGTGTCAGGGAGCAAACTACTTAAGCCACCACTGCTGCCTCGGGAGTTTTCAGAGACCTCTGAAATCTTTTTCAGTTTTCACACCAGCCCTCATGGGGTACATATTGTTCTTCTTAACTTACCAGAAATTGAGGTTCAGAGAGGTTCAGTAATTGCCCAAAGTCACAGAGCTAGGAAGTAGAAGTAGGATTTCAACTCAACCGGTGACCTTCCATCGGCTCTTCTCACCTTATTTATGTCACGGATGTCTTAGTTCTTCCTCCTGGGGATGCAGTCCTTCCTGGAATCAGGCTCATCCTCAGCAAGCGGCCCCCTGTGCTTGAACGCGGAGTGCCTTGGTCCTTCTCGGGAGCCTGATGTGTGTCGTTGACCTGGGGGTGATGCTGATGAGGTCTCCAGCCGTGGTGAAGGTGTGCAGGGTTGTTGGTGGACCACCAGTCAGCTGACCTGGCACCTTGCAGACCTGTTCTGTCAGGGCCAGGGACCATCCTTGTAGTAAGAGGACCCCAGCTGTGGCAGGGACCTCAGAGACTTGTTAAGCTGGCTCTCTGCCAGAGTCAAGTAGAAGCCGTCACATCTCATCGGCACCGTGAGCTCTAATGAGAAAGGCAGGGTGACAGCTCAGCCTCTGTTCAGGCCTCTCTCTCTGACCTGTTCTTAGAAGCAGAGGAAGATACCACTACACACATGCCCATGTTCAAGGTGATAGTGCACATAGTACTTGGTATCGTGAGTTTTTTTACTTTATATTTTGACTTTTCTGCAAGTCTTTAAAAACATGATCTTTTTTTTTTTTTAAAGATGTCTCCCATCTGCTGGTTCACTCTCCAAATCCCACCCCCCTTTTTAAAAGATTTATTTATTTGAAAGGCAGAGTTACAGAGAGGCAGAGGGAGAGGCAGAGAGAGAGAGAGGGAGGGAGGGAGGGAGAGAGGGAGAGAGGTCTTCCATCCACTGGTTCACTCCCCAAATGGCTGCAAAGGCCAGAGCTGAGCTGATCTGAAGCCAGGAGCTGCTTCTGGGTCTCCCACGTGGGTGCAGGGGCCCAAGGACTTGAGCCTGCCTCCACTGATTTCCCAGGCCACAGCAGAGAGCTGGATCAAAAGTGGAGCAGCCGGGACTGGAACCGGCACACACATGCAGGTGGTGGCTTTTACCCACTACACCACAGCACCAGTCCCTAAACATGATCTTTTTAATGACTAGAAGGTTTTTACCTTTTGGAAACATTATAATTTAAGGAATCAAACTCTTTGCTTATCCACTATATAGTTTTATTTTTTAACTAATATTGTTTATTTATTTACATGCACATTTTTATATGCCTCTGAATATTGTTCATTTTAGGTGATTTGTTAGAAATATTCTTGCTGTGTTAAAGAATATGAATCATTTGACATATGCTGCCAGGTTTATTGAAAGTTTCTTTTATATACTAGCAGCATATGCATAAGGTAAACTTCTTTATTTAGTAGCAGTTTCATCATTTTCATAAATTTATTGCCATCTACATTTACTTTTATATATTGTCTTGTTAGTCATTGTTTTATTCCTTGTAAGAATTCTTTACCTTTGTACTATGTTAGTCTTTGTGCTTGCTAAACTTATTTTTCCCAATTTGTCATCGCCTTTTAAATTTTATTCATTCAATAAAAATTATTTTTGGACTGAATTATGAACTGGCTCTGGGCTGCATGGAATCATAGCAGGGAACATGACAAGTATTTTGCCTGTCATCAGGACGCTTGTGATCTGTCAGGGCAAGAGACACTGGGCATTAATTACAGGCATGGAGAGTTTTATAGAGGAGCAATTGCCCAATACTCAGGGGTCAAAAGAGTCTTTTGGAGGAATGACTTTTAAAGAAAATATCAAGTACTTTCGTGTATGGCGTTTTGTAATATTCAGGAAATTTGCATTTTAATGTGGACAATCTTCCTTTCTACTTCTATGTTCTTAGGAAAGTCTTTCATTATCTAATACTTGCTGACCTTTTCTTCACCTGTACCTTTATCTGTATTTTTTAAAAATATTTATTTATTTGAAAGAGTGACAGCAGAGAGGGATGGGCAGGGAGGGAGGGCGGGTGGGAAGGAGGAGGGAGAGGGAGAGGGAGAGGGAGAGGGAGAGGGAGAGGGAGAGGGGGGCGGAGAGAGAGGGAGAGGGAGAGGGGGAAAGAGATTGATGGATTGATTTTCCAGTTGCTAATTCAGTTCTCAAATGCCTGTAACAACAAGGGCTGGGCCAGGCTGAAGCCGGGGGCTAAGACTCCATCCAGGTCTCCCATGTGGATGGTGGAAACCCAAGTACGTAGACCATCATTTGCTGCCTCTCAGGCACATTAACAGGCAGCTGGATAGGAAGCAGAGGTGGGAATTGATCCCAAAGCCTCTGATGTGGAATTTGGGCACCCAAAGGAGCAGATTAACCTGCTGGGCCACAATGCCCACCCAGATCTGCATTTTTAAAAAAACATTTTAATGACTTTCTTACAACACAATAAAAATATAACTAATCTTAAGTTTATTAGACTGTATGGTTTCTATATAACTAATTGTTCTGGTATTATTTATAGAAATATATTTTTAGGCCAGTGCCTTGGCTTCACTAGGCTAATCCTCCACCTGTGGCGCCGGTACCCCGGGTTCTGGTCCTGGTTGGGGCGCCAGATTCTGTCCCGGTTGCCCCTCTTCCAGTCCAGCTCTCTGCTGTGGCCCGGGAAGGCAGTGGAGGATGGCCCAAGTGCATGGGCCCTGCACTGCCCGGGAGACCAGGAGGAAGCACCTGGCTCCTGGCTTCGGATCCGTGCAGCGCCAGCTGTAGCAGCCATTTGGGGGGGTGAACCAATGGAAAAAGGAAGACCTTTCTCTCTGTCTCTCTCTCATAGTCTAACTCTGCCTGTCAAAAAAAATATGTTTTAAGTCCCCACTTATTTGTGATGTTAATTTTTTTAAAGATTTTTTTTTAATTTGGAAGACAGAGTTACAGAGAGAAAGCATGAGAGAGAGAGAGAGAGAGATAGATAGATAGATAGATAGGGGGCAGATCTTCCATCTGCTGGCTTACTCCACAAATGGCCTCAATAGCCAGGGCTGGGCCAAACTAACGCCAGGAGCTTCATCCAGGCCTCCCACATTTGTACAGGGTTTCAAGTACTTGAACCATCTGCTGCTTTCCCAGGTGCATTAGCAGGGAGCTGGATTGGAAGTGAAGAAACCAGGACTTGAATCGACATCCATATGGGATGCCAGCATTGCAGGCAGAACCCATTATGCCACATTAATTTTATCATCTATCATTTTATATACTAAAATATTTCTAGGTAGTGCATTTTGTTGAAGCACTTGTTGATTCTTATCCTTGTTTGTATTATGTCAATTACTATGGCTTTACCATATGCTGTGGTTGTTAGCATAAAGTATGAGCCCATTTTTTGATTAATTTTTAAAATTTTTACTTAAAAACACTTTTTTTTTTGACAGGCAGAATTAGACAGTGAGAGAGAGAGACAGAGAGAAAAGTCCTCCCTCCGTTGGTTCACCCCCCAAATGGCTGCCACGGCTGGCACGCTGTGCGCTGCGCCTATCCGAAGCCACGAGCCAGGTGCTTCTCCTGGTCTCCCATGGGGTGCAGGGCCCAAGCACTTGGGCCATCCTCCACTGCCTTCCTGGGCCACAGCAGAGAGCTGGACTGGAAGAGGGGCAGCCGGGACAGAATCCAGTGCCCTAACTGGGACTGGAACCTGGGGTACTGGTGCTGCAGGCAAGAGGATTAGCCTACTGAGCCATGGAAACACTTGTATATTCTTTTAAAAAAAGATTTATTTATTTATTTGAACATCAGAGTTACAGAGAGAGAGAGAGAGAGCACGAGTGAGAGAGAGTGAGAGAGAACATGCTTCCATTCTGGTTTGCTCCCCAGATGGCCTCAATGGTCAGGGCTGGGCCAGGCCGAAGCCAGGAGCCAGGAGATTCATCCTGGTTTCCCACATGGGTAGCAGGAGCCCAAGCACCTGGGCCATCCTCCACTGCTTTCCCAGGCCATTAGCAGGGACCTGGATCAGAAGTGGAGCAGTGTTACTCGAACTGGAGCCCACATGGGATTCTGGAGTTACAGGCAGTGGCTTTACCCACTATGCCACAGCACCAGCCCTCACTTGTATATTTTTTAAAACAAACTTTAGAATTATTTTGTCCTGCTGTATTTTGAGGGGGTATACTAATTGATATTATTTTAAATTTATAACATGATTTGGGAATTTCATTTATTTATTTACATACATTATAAATATAACTATGCATGTATTTAAAATTCAAATGTATGTAATTATTAGTATTTCTGTTCATGTGTTACATGTTTCTAGGGCACTTCTTAATTAATCATGTATTAAATAACACAACATGGTGACTGGCCAGAAAATCCATATAACATCAAAGTAGTGATGAGTGTAAGTGATGTATGCATTTATGCAACAAATGTAATGTGCTGTGAAATCTCTGATTTCTACTGACCACACAGCCACAAAATTACCCATGCTATTGTGACGGGTCGTCTGCATTCCTAATAGAAGAAATGCTAATTTCCAGTTAGAGGTTGGTGAAAATAAACATGAGCATTTTCTGCCATCTCTGTTCAAAGACCTGCTGAGCTCCAGCTGCAAAACACTTGGAGTCCACAGGCACTGGATTAGGAACCCTCGCATGAGACATTCCTGTTCTTCAAAGTCCGTTTGGCCGTCTTGCCACAAGGCGTCTTACGTGGATGGCACGGAGCCATGTTAATTAAATTCCGTATAACCACGTATACTCTCTGGCTTACCAGCTGACGCTTTGATATGGAATGAAGGAATCTGGGGGCAAGGTGGGTAACACAGACCAGGTGACAAGGATTCTTGTTTGGGTCAGAATTGCTTCTTTTTCAAGGGAAAGAAACCCAACCCAGTTTAAACGAAGCAGTCTGAAATCCCTGAAAATACAGGCCCCACCGAGTCAGAGGGTGCAATCGCTTTATCAGGCTCCTCTGCTTTCCTGCTCTCTGTCCTGATGCCTTCTGTGTGTATTTCCGTTGAAGAAAGCTCTTTTATCTATGGTGGCAGTAAGTGATCTCTAGCAGTTTTAGGCTTACCCAGTTCAATCTGTGGTCCCAGTGAGAGAATTCAAAAATAGCCATCCTTCCCAGTCGGTGAAACAAACATGCCTAAATCTTGGGCCCAGACTTTGGCCCAATGTTGGAACCACACGGTATAAGAGAAAGGAAGGGAAGGGTGGTGTTGGGAAGATGATGGTAGTAGATGACCCCCTGCAGTGGAGAGGGCTGGAGGATAATTTGTGGGGAGGAGAGAGAGAGAGAGAGAGACACCGACCGACCGACCCAATTGTGTTGCCGTGAGTTTGGTCACGGAGGCGGTAATGGTGGTTATGGCAGTGGTGGGATTTTGCCATTGTGTGAGTGAGGGGAATAGATACTCCTTGCTCCAGATGCCATTGATTCCAAGGCCAACAGGATGGTGCCTCCAGCTCCACTGAAGAGACGCACGACTCCTCGTGTTTCTTACCTTTAAGGGCAGAAAGGGCTGTGCCTTTGTCCTACAAGAAGTTCACCACTTCCTGAGTCAGCAGTGCCCCACTCTTGTGGAACCAGATCATGTGACATCCCAGAAGCACACCTATGCATGTTAGCAGAAAAGCAGAGCCAAACAAACCACTGCCAGGATGGCAGGAAATGTGGTCAGCTGTCTTTGCACACCGAGGGAGGTGAAGCCGAGGGAAGAGGTCATGGGCTTTTACTAATGAAGAGGCGCAGAAACTGCTGATTTAAAGAAGAATAATAAAAAAGCACCCTGGGGGACATTTTATTGCACTTAGAAAAATGTCCAATTTCATCCTTCATATAAAAAATAAAAAAAGGGAAACATTTTGATTTTCATAAAAGTCAATAGATTAATATAAAAAGTTCCCAGCCAAGAGCAAAGCCACAGTTGTGTTCATGTGTGTGCCTGAGCTGACTCCTCCGGCCTCATGTGAGCGTCTGCATTTGGCACGCAGACTCCTTGTTCTGTAAAAACTATTTCAGGAACACTTTGAAATGGCTGCCCAGTGATGGCTGCCTCATTTGGGATTTATTATAATATCATTAGGAAGGGTTATATCACTTGGTATAATGTCAGACACATTGTAGCCTGTGGTTTTATGATGTGGACAAATATCACACTCAGGAATAAGATGGCTCTGAACAAATCAGTTCCATCTGGGTCCTACTGTAAAGGGAGTTTTGCCTTCTGCCGGGGAAGGGCCGGGCCTCATCCTCACTCGGCACTTGACCTTCTGCTCCCAGGGTTTTGTCTTCCAGACTTACTGCCTCCTCACTGCCTGGGGTTCGGGTGGGGGTGAGAGGAGGAGGTAGAGACACAGATAGGGACCATTCTGCAGGACCCAAAGGCCTAATAGAAGGGGAAGGTGTTGGTAAGCTCAGAGAGTGAGAGGAGAGGGGGATTCGCTTTTATCAGGGCTTGCCTTGTGCCAAACCTGTGCTAGACATTTTCATGCTTTTATCACCCCGTTTCAGCCTCACAATGAACCTATAGAATCAGTAGGCACCACGGAGCTATTTTGCACAGAGCCATTGTGGTTAAAAATAATATCTTGCTTGAAGTCCACAAAGTAATAAGTGGGGGGACCGGGATTTGAAGTTTATTTGAAGCTTATTCCAAAGCCTGTGTTCTCTAGTGGTACCCTGCTAGCCCTCAACATCTGTACAGCCACAAACTATTCACAGGAGGGGGCGGAACAGGAAATGTTCTTGTGCGTTGTATTTAGTTAAAAATGTGGTCATTTTAAGAGCGACTAGGAGCCACCCTGGAGAACATTTTTTATTTATTTAGTTTTTTTTAAGATTTATTTATTTGAAAGGCAGAGTTACAGAGAGAAAAGGAGAGAAACAGAGAAAGAGAGATCTTCCAACTGCTGGCTCACTCTCCAAATGGCTGCAATGGCCAGGGCTGGGTCAGGCTGAAACCAGGAGCTTCATCTGGATCGCCCATGTGGGTGCTGGGGCCCAAGTACCTGGGCCATCTTCCACTGCTTTCCCAGGCCATCAGCAGGGAGCTGGATCGGAAGTGGAGCAGCCAGGGCTCCAGCAAGCCCTCATATGGGATGCCAGTGTCGCAGGCGGTGGCTTAACCATAATGCCAGCCACCTTGGAGAATTATTTGGTAGTTTCTAATTAACTTAGTTAGCTGCCTAACCTGTGACCTAGAAGTGTTATTCCCAAGAGAAATGAGTCTATATGTCCACAAAAAGATGTTACAAGAATGTTCATGGCATCTATTTTATAATAGTCAAAAACTTACCCAATGCTCATCAGCAGGAAAATGGATAATCAAACTGTGACATCTTCCTATAATGGAGTACTACACAGCAATAAAAACCAATAAACCAATGATACATACAGCAACACAGAAGAATCTTAGAAGGGTCACATTGAACTAATAAAGACAGATGCAAAAGAACATAATACATGCTTCTAGTACATGAATTTCAATAATGAGGAAAATTAAATGAAGAAAGAAGCCACAAAATGTTTACCTCTGTGGTAAAATTGCCAAAAATAAGTCTGAGTAAACTCCCTGAACCTATGGGCCTTGGTAGTCATTTGTACATAGGCAAAAATTCATTGATATTCAATATATTTTTAAGTCATATATATTTAAGATTTTATTGTTTATAGGCTCAATCTCAATAAAAAACAGAAAATAAAGAATTTACTAGAAAAGATAGGAGAAATATCAAACTTCTCATGTTCAAATTTTTTCCATTGATTATTTTTTTAATTTCAATTCTATTCACATAGAAGATAGCGTGGAAGTATGGGAAGATACATGTTATAATATTGGATGTTCAGAGAGAATAAGTGAATGGTTGATTGATTTATTTCTAGTACTTCTTAATATAGAAAATGAGGTGTCATTCTCTTCCCTTGATAAATTGTAAAATGCATCTCCTCTCTGCCCCTGACCCATTTCCTTTTCGTTTCTTTCTCCTCCTACAATTGCTATCAGTAGCACATTTGTATTACAGAGCATGTAATAGGCCATAGGATTTTAGGTGATTAGAAAGAAAGGGAAAAGAACAAGCTGATTGCTTTCAATTTGGTGTGAGAATATAATGAAGTACTTTGCATGGCTTTTATATTTTATTATTTTCAGAAGGGATCTTGTAGGTCAGCTCATAAATTGGCATGACAACCTGTTTATTCCTGCCAAAAAGTCAATCAAAATGAGTGTTAATTTATTTGAACAGATATGTGTCAAATTCACTTAAACAGTGCCAGAATGCCAATACTTGCCATCAAGGAATGTGATCCTGACTTTATTGCTATCCTTCTAAGGAGAACATCTATGTGTTGGGTTGGGTTTCTACGATAGCTTTTCCATCTACACTATTTATTCCCATGGCATCAGTGACCCCTAAGAGAACAATTCTCAAGTAACTTAGGCTATGTAGTTTCCTAAACTACTTAGGTAGTTTAGGAAGTTTGCCTATTATGTTTTGACACGGTTGGTCAGTTCCTTGCTCCTCTCTGGGTGACCCTGGACATTTGGACCAGAGATTCTGCCACCCTGAATTGCCGATGACCTTCTCTTCCCTTTGGTTTCGTGAGTGTGATTTCCGAAGGCTGCATTGTCCCCCCTGCTCTTCTGTGTGGGACAGTGGCGAGTGGCTTAGTCTTGATGGGAATGCACGCAGCTCTTGGATTAAGCTCAGGGCTCTATTCTTTGTCCCTGTGAACCACCACATGTTCTGCACTTCTGCAGCTGGAAAAAAAAGTAATAGCACAGTTTGTATCATCGCTGGAGGAGTGTAAGTTGTCTGGGCTGATACAAAACAGCAGACGGGAGAGCCAGCTGCTGACCTCAGCGACACATGCCTAATTCCTACTGCTAAGTTTGGCTTGGTAACAGCATCTTGGTCACAGTTATTCATGAATGTTCATAGTTATCTGGAGCAGGACTCATGCCCTCCTTTCACAATGGGCAGTCATATGCTGCTAGAAGATGTGCAATTCATAAAATCTTTCTATGTACCAAAGTCTGTGATTGCTGTTAGTCTGTGGAACATGAGAATAACGGGACTTTTTTCATAAATTAAACCATCAAACATTAATTTCACTCTGTTCCTTATAAAATAGTTGTTTTCTCAGCTCCATTGAGACACTTAAAATTTTAATCTGATGAGTTTTAAACAATATCCAAATGCCTTAATGTTTTCTCTTCCAACTACTCTGACCATTCTTTGCCTACATAGTGGATTTTACAAATATTCATGGAACACCTACTATGTGCCAGACTTAGTTCTTAGTGTGGATAAAGAAGTAAGAGAGAGAAATTTCTCTTGGGCTTATATTTTGGGGTGTGTGCAAGAAACAGTAAGAAAAACAAATGTACAACACCAGGTGATGAGAAATAAAGCAGAGTTGGGGTAGAAAAGAAGGGGCAAGGGGTATGATTGTAGTTAGTGGTCAGGGAGGGACTTTGTGACCAGGAGATACTGGAGTAGAGACCTGAGTGAAGTAAGGGAGAAAGCTGTATGCTACCAGACAAAAGAGTTGTGGTGGTAGGATTTGATATCTTGGCCAGCCCTCATGGAGAGATGCACAGTGTGATACTGCTCTGAAAGTGGGTGAAAGCTGCAGCCTCTGGACCCCTAGATCAAAGGAGGCCCTTGTTAAGACCTGGGAATCCTCATGGACTTATATTAATGTGGTTACTTGGGCTCTGGGTTCCACCTCTGAAACAGCAGTTTATAATCTATGTCATAGGTCATGTCTATGACTAGATATGCTTTGATACACACACATACAATCTGATTTTCCTGAGCATTTGTAAGTTTGGTGGCCTTTAGAAATATCTTACGGGGAAGTATCAAGATAATGCTTACATTAGAACATCACAAACTGCTGCTTCACAGGGAGCACTAGCTAATCTCCTTGTTCAAAATGTACCTGGGCCCTGGGACCTCTGGGGAATCCTCGCTGGGCTCTCTCCCAGGCAACACAATCGTCAGGCTCCTGGTGTCACGTTGGCTCTTTCATTTCTTTCCTCTTTTGCACCTCCCTGTCTTCTCCTTCATGCTCTTGAAATCTCTAAATTCCTCTGGTTTGATAGTGCAGGAATATTTGGCTTTCCCCACCTCCAATTTTATTTCTGGCCAATATTCGTATTATATATGCAAATGTATCAACTGCTCAGCAAGACATAAACCTTCTATTAGATGGCACATATCTCCTTTTTAAAAGATTTATTTATTTGAAAGGCAGAATTAAGGAGAAAAAGAAGGAGGAGGAGGAGAAAGAGAGAGAGAGGGAGGGAGTGAGGGAGGGAGGGAGAAAGAGAGAGAGAAAGAGAGAGAGGGAGTCCTCCATCTGCTGGTTCACTCTCAGCCACAACAGCCAGGGCTGTGCCAGGGAGAAGATCCAGGAGCCAGGAGTGTCATCTTGGTCTCTCATGTGGGTGCAGGGGCCCAAAGACTTGGGCCATTGTTTGCTGCTTTCTCAGGCACATTAGCAGGGAGCTGGATCAGAAGTGGAACAGCCAGGACTTGAACTGGTGCCCTTATGGGATGCTGGAATCGTAGGTGGTGGCTTTATCTGTTGTGCCACAACACCAGGCCCTCATGCACCTTCTTTAGAAGGCTGCAGTCACTAGAATGAGAAAAAAGTAAGAATGAAGCATTGCATGTGTAGATCTGTAGGGATGCTGGTGCAGTGTGCTCAGCTGCATTTGTCTAGTGGGTGAGTCTAGGGTTGCATCTGAGGAAGAGAAAGGAATGGATATTCTGGGTAAGAACAAGCTCAAGAAGAGACAGATCCTACAAAGTAAGTGGGAAAGTGGAAGGTGCACTTTGGAGAGATTCCCTCTTTGAGCTTTGTCCTCTTGAGCTCAGACTCAGAATGCATTCAGAGACTTCCAGGAAGGGGATCTATGCAGCACCTGTGGGTACAGCCCCATGCACTGTGTGAGCTCATGGTCTTGAGAGACTTCTATCAGAAGGGGCCACTGACAGCCAAAGAACCACAGCTAGCAGTCAGCGTGTGGTGACACCATGTCACTATTCTGTTCATAAGAACATTCAGTAAAGGTACAACCCCTGAGGAAGGCATTGTGTCCATCAGCATTCCATACATATGGTCTCTTTGACTCAGCAACTCTGTTTCTAAAAAAGTGACCTAAAGACTTACTTTTATGTAGCGTAGAGAGAAAAATTGCTTATTGAATTAATGTTTGTGATGATAGATCACTGGAAATAACCTCAATGCATATAATTGGGAGATGGTTAAAATTAAAATATCATACATTTTTTAATTTTTTATTTTATTTTTTTTGACAAGCAGAGTTAGACAGAGAAAGAGAGACAGAGAGAAAGGTCTTCCTTTTCCATTGGTTCACCCCCCAAAATGGCCGCCACGGCCGGCGCGCTGCACCAATCCGAAGCCAGGAGCCAGGTACTTCCTCTTGGTTTCCCATGCAGGTGCAGGGCCCAAGCACTTGGGCCATCCTCTACTGTACTCCCGGGCCATAGCGGAGAGCTGGACTGGAAGAGGAGCGACCAGGACTAGAACCCGGGGTACCGGCGCCGCAGGCGGAGGATTAGCCAAGTGAGCTGTGGCGCCGGCCAAAATATGATAAATTTTAGATGCTAATAATTGCGGTCACTCTTCATGCACTGATATGGAATGATTTCAAAGATACATTATTCAGTGGGAAAGACAGAGGGCAGTGAAATGACACAGTAGGCATGGTTAACTGCCGTATGAAAAGATCTAAGAAGTTTGCACGCTGAGAGTACCATGGGAGCTAGTGTTAGATTGAACGGTGTCTCATCTGCTCAGGACAGTGACCTGAGTGACCCGAGTGTTCTGGTTCATTGGGAACTTTGTGAAGTTCCTGGAATATAGTAGGGCTCCATCGCTGCTTACACTCTGCCAGGGATGGAGCATGTCCTCCCATTTCCCTTAATGGACGATCCTCATTCTCTGGAGGATATTTCTTATTTTGAGCCCTTCTGCCTCTGTTTAACCCTTGGTGGCAGGCTCCGGCTTGGCGCAAGTGTCACTCATGTTGATAGTGCCGAGCTCCTTTGCTTGGGTTTGTAGATTCTCAACCAGACTTCCAGATTCTCAGTAGCCCCAACATTGACTTCAAAGCCAAGAAGAACCTTCCATGCTTTTGAGATAGGTTTTGCTACTATTGTGTGTTCCCCTAGCCAGGGTGTGGCTGCTAGCATTTCTACTCTGCAGGTGGAAGACTTCTCCTGTTTAGTTCTTCCTGCTGTGTCCCTGGCCTCCCCATCCCGTGCTGGTGAGTGGAGGGGATAGGTCTGTCCAAAGGCTTGTGTAGACGTCTCTAAGTTGGAGGTGGTAGTCATCTCAGCTCTGTGTTATGTATTTTAATGAACTGTTACTCTTTTGTGCCTGTGGCCTGAAATGATTTTTTAACCACAAAGGGCAAGCTTCAGAAAATCAAATAAGTAAATACTAATGAACTGGAGAGGCGAGCTGGGTTTCTGGGGTTGTGAGGCTAAGAGAAGGAGGCGGATCTGGCTGCTGCTGCTTCTGCTCTTTGCCCACTTTGCCATTTTATTGCCCGAGGGAGTGCCTAGTTAGCAACAAAGATATAAATGGAAGTAACTTTTTCAGCAACGTGTTGGGTCATTTTCCACTTAGGAATATTGATTTTTCTCCTCTCTCAGCTGGGATGGCACTGATGGCATCTTGTTGGGTCTGATCAGCAAGCAGGTAGGTGTGGTGCCAACTTGAGTAAGTGCTGTGACTCTGCCCACCGAGGCAGAGGCCAGGAGCTTGTGGCTGGCCTGGGATAGACTGATTATGTAAAAGCTTGGAGACACCATTAAAAAAGACCTGGCCTGGTGGACCCTTGAGAGCAAGAAGGTGTATGGTAGGTGCCATCCAGGCCTCATCCTACCATTTACTTTAATGTGATATGCAATTGTGCCAGTTTCACAATTACAACATCTATCAGAGCTTCATTACAGGCACAGGATGGTAAATGCAACTGAGAACATGAAAATGGGATGGAGCTTTATACATCTCTCATACATTCCCTAACAAAGAAGATCCTAAGGTTTTATTTAGGCCACTTGGCCCTGGTGGAGCGTCGAGATCATGCTGTGCGACACACCAGACTCTCCTGGCTTTCCCACCAGCACGGAAACATGGAACCCATGACTGGAGAGCCCAGGAGACTGCAGAAAGAAAAACAAGCCCGATAAAAATACAGCGGCTCTTGATAGCCGCACAGACGCGTCTGGCTTCAATTTGTAGGGATTTACTCATTTGTTAAATGGTGAAAAAAAAAAAGAGCTAATAAAAATTCTGTGACTAAAGGTCCTCTAAAAAGTACTAGAAAAGCAAGTTTTGGAGTGTTTGCTGCATTTGTTAGTAATTATGGACAAAACTGGGGAAGGATATTGACTCTTGTGATTTGGATCTGAATGTGCCGACGGAGCCCCTGCAACCTTGGTGGACGTTGTTCTGGTGCCTGTGGCACTTGGGAGGGGAAGCCAGGGGCTGGGATGGCAGGGTGAGCAGTTCTGTGCCAGGCCACTGTTTTGTTGTACAGTGGCTTGGAGAGGGATTCTTGTGGTACCCCTGGTTCTAAATCAGGGAATTGCTCCAATAGGCAAGAGCATGTATTTTTTTTTAAGATTTAATTATTTATTTGAAAGTCAGAGTTATACAGAGAGAGGAGAGACAGAGCAAGAGAGAGGGAGGTCTTCTATCTGTGGGTTCACTCCCAAGATGGTCGCAATGGCCAGAATTGTGCCAATCCAAAGCCAGGAGCCAGGAGCTTCTTCTGGGTCTCCCACACGGGTGCAGGGGCCCAAGGACTTGGGCCATCTTCTGCTATCCCAGGCCATAGCAGAGAGCTGGATCTGAAGTGGAGCAGCCGAGGCTAGAACCTGCACCCATATGGGATGCCGGCACTCCAGGCCAGGGCATTAACCCACTGTGCCACAGCGCCGGCCCCAGGAGCATGTATTATGATGAAGGAAGGAAGGGAGGGAGGGAGGGAGGGAAATAAAGTTGCTTGGGCAGTCTACCACGTTCCTGGCCTTGTCCTAAGTGTTGGACAGCAGGCTGAAGGTCACCAAGCCTCTGAAGGGCAGAGAGGCAGCTGATTTTCAGGGTATTCTTTTTTTCCATGCAGAACCACCTGCTGAATCCCAGGAAAGTCTGCCTAGCCCAGATCCTGGTGGT
Source organism: Oryctolagus cuniculus (assembly GCF_051225735.1). Lineage (NCBI taxonomy): Eukaryota > Metazoa > Chordata > Mammalia > Lagomorpha > Leporidae > Oryctolagus > Oryctolagus cuniculus. The sequence continues at coordinate 18,513,337 of NC_142877.1, forward strand.
GGGATGGCCACCTTCAACTCATGTCCTAATAGTGACACTGACATTGGGAGAGAGACTGACCCATCTAGTAAGATGTCACCCAGATCCTGTACCAAATTCTTTCTCCATTTTTTCACTCATTCTTCATACAAGCTTCTGATATGTGCCTGTGCTCAGGCTAAGTTCATAGAAAAACAATGTGAATAAGACACAGTTCTATCCTCTGGAACCCCGTGGCCCAGTGGGGAAGGCACATAAGAAAATTTACAATACGAGGGCTCCGCCTGCAGTGCCGGCATCCCATATGGGTGCTGGTTCGAGTCCTGGCTGTTCCACTTCCAATCCAGCTCCTTGCTAACACACCTGGGAAAGCAATGCAGGATGGCCCAAGTCCTTGAGTCCCTGCACCTGGAAGGGAGACCTGGATGGAGCTCCTGGCTCCTGGCTTCGGATTGGCCCAGCCGCAGCCATTGTAGTCATTTGGAGAGTGAACCAGCAGATGGAAGATGCATTCTCTTTCTCTCTCTCTCTCTCCTTCTCTCCCTCCTTCTCTCTCTGTTTCTCTGCCTTTCAAGTAAATAAATTTTAAAGAAAAATAAAAGAAAAAAATCAGTGCCCAGACCAATATAATGGCTATTTAAAAATAGAGAGAGAGAGAGAGAATGCATGATACCTTGGTGGGTCCCGTGCCGTCAGAGGCTTTGCTGAGGCAGGTCTTAATTCACACTCTCTTGGGTAGGAATGATTTGGTGAAGGAAATGATGGTTAGTGTAGAAGGAAAAATTCACCCGGTGGATGTGTTGGAGAGAGAGTTTTTTTTTTTTTTTTTTTTTTTTTTTTTCTGGTGAAAGAATTTGGGTGATGAAAGGCAAGGAAACGTGAGACAGCTGGGGATTTCCAGGGGTCCGCCGATGTCTCACGGAAGGACACGTTTAGCGCAGGGCCCTGCTCAGTCCATCCAGCCCAAGTCAGTTAATGCTTTGGCTCATGCCTAGGCCTCTTTCCAGTGGTCTGAGTCCTTCATGATTGTGAGAGCGAAGAGAGACTAACGTGCGAGACTCCAGTTTTGTCCAGGAGGAGTTTCAGGTCCAAGAGAGGGAGAAACATGCAGACAGTCTGTCTATAGAGACTCAAGGAGATCTTTGCAGGAAACAGAGGAGAGGCCATATGCTGGACAAGCAGTCCCAGAAGGCTTCCTGGAGGAGGTTGTTAGAATTGGGCCTTCCAGGATGGGAGACAGAAGACATCCCCCAAAGTAGAGGAGAATGTGTCATGAAAGGCACAATCAGCCGTCTATGTGAGATAGTTTCTCTACTACCAAATACCAAGTTGCCTTCCCAGACATTAGTTTCCAAACCAGGTTATCATTCAGAATTCCCTGGAAGGATTAGATTGACATTGCTGGTGCTGCCTCCTAGAAGCTCAGATTTTGGGTGGAATGTGTACTTTGGTAAACTCCTCAAAGGAGTTGGCTGCCTGCTCTACAGGTGGGAGAGGCTTTGGGCCTGCACAGACCTGGGTTTGGATCCCTGATTTGCCTCCTGATTGCTCTCTCATTTTAGGAGCTATGCTTAGTTGTTCTCAGCCTCACCTTATTTATTTGCAAAATGCGGTACTAACGAGCTGGAGGGTAATTGGGTCGAGAAATGAGATGGTGTTGATCCCACTGCTAATGCCATTGCGGTTCAAAGTAGCTGTGGCATAGATCCGAGTTCCCTTTCTTTGTGGGTTTAATGACAATGACAGGCATCTTCTGGGAAAGTCAAAATGGCTGAGAGCCCAATTCCTGGCCCCTAGGGAAGCACCAGCTACAGACAGGCGAGATATTGGCCCTTCTGGGTGAATAGTTAGACACAGGAAGACCCTGGGCCTTAGTATCCCTTTCCTGTCTTAAACAGTGCCCCAAACTCTCTAATACTCTCCTCTTTAAAATTTTATTTAATTATTTGTTTGGAAGTCAGAATTACAGAGAAAGAGGGCAACACACACACACACACACATACACACACGTAGAGAGAGGGAGAGAGAATTTTTCATCTGCTGATTCACTCTCCAGATGGCCACAACAGCTGGGGCTCGGCCCAGGAGCCAGGAAATTCTAGTTTTTCTCCTGTGGGTGCATGAGCCCAAGCACTTAGGCCATCTTCCGCTGCTTTCCCAAGTGCATCAGCAGGGAGCTGGATCGGAAGTGGAGCAGCTGGGACCCCAACTGGTGCCTCCATAGGATGCTGGCATTGAAGGTGATAGCTTTACCTGCTACACCACAACTCTTGTTTCTCAACTCTCTCCTTTAAACCTGGGCTTTGCAAAGCCTTTGTGTCCAGTGAATGTGCAGATACCCCAAGGAACATTAGTGGGTGGAGCCCTTATGAATTCACATTCTAGTAAGAGTCAGAGAGGTTCCCCATGAATGCTAACATGGTAGAGGAGTGTCTGCTCTCCAAGCCAGTCTGGCAAACATCAGTCCAGTGGTTTTAAAACCCTGCTTCCTGAAGCTCTAACAGTGAAGCCACCATGTTTGCTTTTACGCTGGACAACTCTAGGAAGAGCCATCCTCATAGTCTGCAATGTGAACTGCATCTCTTAGGGTTGTGCAGTGTATAAGCTGCACAACTGTCTATGGCAGCTCTTCCTAAGGGTTTCTGTGGAGTTGGGCTTGAAAGAAGGGTATGGAAGATGGAATGCACATGTGGCTGCAGGTGCACATTTGCCTTCATAAAAGCTTTATGGGGCTGGCGCTGTGGCATAGTAGGCTAAGCCTCCGCCTGCAGCGCCGGAATCCCATGTGGGTGCCGGTTTGTACCCCGGCTGTTCCTCTTCCAATCCAGCTCTCTGCTGTGGTCTGGGAAAGCAGTGGAAGATGGCCCAAGTGTTTGGGGGAAGAAGCTCCTGGGTCCTGACTTTAGATCGACTTAGCTCTGGCCATTGAGGCCATCTAGGGAGTGAACCAGAGAATGAAAGATTTCTCTCTCTGCCTCTGCCTCTCTCTGTAACTCTACCTCTCAAATAAATAAAAATTGTTAAAACAACAACAACAAAAACCCAAACAAACCAACAAATAAAAAACCCCAAAACACCTCTATGTGATAAAGTAGGGTTTTGTGTAAGATTTTCTTTAAAGAGAAAGAATGGTACAAGCCAGGACCAGAGGAGGGGGCTGTGGTCAGGGCGACCTCCTGGTGAGCAGTCTTGGAGGAGTCTGGTCTCCCATCACAGCAGAGGGGGAGGTCTGCCTCCCTTACAGCTCAGCGCCTGCTGCCGGCCAGGTGTCGGGATCGCAGGCATCGCAGGTGCAGGGGTGGCTGGCAGAGGCCTGTCCCGGCCTGGGATTTCAGGTTTGCTCATCCAGGCAAGGCAGAGGCTATGAAGACCGCACTCCTCCCTGCCACCGAGTTATAAGAAATGGAGAAACAGGAGCCCTAATGGCTGGGAAGGCAACGCTTGGAGGAAAAAGAAAGTGAGAGCATAGCAGAGCAGGGGTAGGCCGCACGGGGCGGCCCCTCCCTCTGCCTCTTCCTCCCAGCTTCCTGCCCGAGGTGCCTCTCAGAGCCTGGGCCTGCTCTCACTCCTGCGGTTGGCCCTGCCAGCCTCAGGCCCCTCTGAGCCTGCCTCCGGGTCTGGCTCCCTCACCCCGGGGCTCTCCTGGGAAAGCAGAGGCGAGGCGGGCCTGCCTGGAGCACTTCCGGGCAGCAATGACTTCAGTGCTTGTCCCCAAAATAAATACACCACAGACAAGACAATGTGGTCAGGGGCTGAGGAGTTACTGTAAATCCCAGCCAGGGCTTCCTATTTCGGCTCCAGTGACTCCCTGGGGGGCAGGCACCGGCCAGCCATTGCCCGGCGCACCCCCTCCCCTGACTACACCCAAGGAAGAGCCTGGGCCTGGGCCTTCTTCGTCGGACTACCCCCCGGAGAACACTTTCCAGGTTTGCAGGGGGAGCCCCGCTCCCACCCTCCCAACTCTGAGTCTGACTTTCCCCAGGAAAGGGCTGCAAACCCTGGATGTTAGGAAGGGGCGGGGTATTCCCGTGCTCTTTGGCCTCACCAGGCTACTACAGAATCAAGAGTAGCACCTACTGTGCACTTCCCAGATGCTGGGCGCTGCCTCAAAGGTTTTCTACGGCTGATCACATGTCGTCCTTACTGTAGTCATAGATGTAGTTTTATCCCTGCCCTCATTTTTTAGATGAGAAAATCAAGGCAGGAACAAAAAATGTGCTTGGCCAGGGGCACTGTGGTGTGAGCTAGGAGTCCAAGGCTGGCAGCTGGACTCCAGAGCTGCGTTCAGAGCCACTAGGCTGCACGGGTCAGCCAGAGGGGACCCTCTGCCAAGTGACCCTCTGATGAGTGAGCGGCAGATTGCAGTCCAGGCTTGGTGGGCTCCCAAGCTCCTTCCCATGGCACTGTGGCCCCTCCTAGAGCCGGACACCTGGGCAGCATCTCTGCTGCTTGGGGCTGCCTCTCATCTTCTGCACTAAGTATTCGCACACACACACCCTCCTCCTGGGCCTTCTGGTCTGAGCGGTCCGCGGTCTCCGTGGGGGGCGAGGGTGCCCGTCTTTGGGCGCTTGTTTCGGTTGTGGTGTTTCTTGTTTCCCCAGTTCCTGATTCCCAAGGGATTGCTCCCTGCAGCTCCTTGCACTCTTGAGGACATTGCCATGTTTGTAGGTCGGTCCTGGTCCTGCCAGTCCTGCCAGGAGATTGCATGGCAGCCTCGGGGTGTCTGGCCCAGCAGGCGGGGGCGGGCGCATATAATCCCTTTCTGCTCACCGAGGCACTCGACGAGACATCAGAGTTGGGTGACAGTGTGTTGCTTTCTGCAGATGACAGAACTGCAGTGTCTCATCTGGCTTACCTCCTTGCCTTGGCTACTAGGATGCTCATAACTGAAGTTTGTACTCAATTATAACTCATTGCAAAAAGTTCCTGGAATATTTCTACTTCTTCATCCTCCATATATCAATTCCTGTCTTTTGCTTAGGATAAGTCTAAAAATTTTTAATTTCATCTGAACTCTTATGATAAGTCACTTGGGATTCAGATTGAGATAAAATCAATTTTATAAATAATATTTAGTGGCTAGTGTATGCCAAGTACCATACAATTAGTTTCATATTCACTCTCCATTCATTATTTATTTGTTTACTTCTCAAATATTTGCTCAGGACCTCCTAGAGGCGCGGTGTCTTTAGAAGTGCTGTGGACACTGCAGGCTAACCCAGGCAAAGTCTCTGCTTTCCTGGAGCTCAACAAGTAGTGAGAAGTCAGACATTACAACTGAAATATGTACATGTATGCACACATGACACACACAGACAGTACATACATGCTGCATACACTCCACACAATATTCTACACACCTTCTACACATGCTACATACACATGTTGCACAAACTCCGCAAGCATCACACACACTACATACACATACCACAAGACTAAACACCTATTACATGCATTCCATGTTACACATATACTATGTACAATATGCATGCTGCATGCACACCACCTATACCTCCTCTACATGCACACACGTGTCATATGCTGCATACAGACTACATGCACAGACTACATTCACAGTACACACACAGAGAGACTCGCTCATATAGTGGGGCCAGGTAGTGTTAAGGGCTGTTAAGACAAATAGGATAAGGAGTGAGCGAGCGCATGTTAGAGCAGGGAAGTGAAGGTCTTTCCCTTTCCCATGGGGTCACCAGAGGGGCCCTCTTGCAGGAGCCGACATGTGAGCAGAGACTGACAAATGACAGTCACGTGACGATGGGGGAAACACAGGCAGTGCTTATGGCCTTGACAACATCTTGGGGGCAGTAATAACATGAGTGCCTTTTTATTTTTTTTTAATTTTTATTTATTTATTTATTTTTGACAGGCAGAGTGGACAGTGAGAGAGAGGGAGAGAGAGAGAGAGAGAAAGGTCTTTACCGTTGGTTCACCCTCCAATGGCTGCTGCGGCCAACGCGCTCCAGCCAGTGCACTGCGCTGATCCGAAGCCAGGAGCCAGGTGCTTCTCCTGGTCTCCCATGCGGGTGCAGGACCCAAGGACTTGGGCCATCCTCCACTGCCTTCCCGGGCCACAGCAGAGAGTTGGACTGGAAGAGGGGTAACCGGGACAGAATCCAGTGCCTGACCAGGAGTAGAACCCTGTATGCCGGTGCTGCAGGTGGAGGATTAGCCTATTGAGCTGCGGTGCCGGCCATGAGTGCCTTTTTAGAAGTCACTTTGTTTTTTAACAGAGGAGGGTTTTTAAAATCAGAGTTTTGAAATGGCTTGAGGCCAAGCGTGGATGCAGTCCTACGGTTGTCTCTGGAGTGAGGCACTACAACGGCCACGTGTGGAGGATTTGGGGTCTAGCTGTCCCTCACACGTCACCAGGATGAATGGGAGCAAGTTCTAACCTGTTTGGACCCTGTTTTCTCATCTGTAAAATGGGACTAAACTCAGTGTCTCCATCGCTGGATTGTTAAGACCCACCAAGTGCGAGCCCTTGTTATTCCACAGGGCTGCCTTTCAGCATGCAGAAGAGACGGGGTACAGACGCCTGGGGTGAAGTGTGGTGATTTCTGGCAGGCTCCCTCTGCAGACGCACAGGAGCCTCTGGCCCACCAGGAGGAGCAGGTTCAGAGCAGGTGGAGTTGCTGCGCCAGCCCCTTGGGGTCTCTGTGATCGGAGATGGATGACATTTGGAGGTGACTCGAGGGGCATGCCGAGATGGGGGACTGGCCCTCCCCGAGGATTTTACTACAGACGACACTGAAGAACTGAGTCCCACCCACCCTTCGAGGGCCCCAAAGGAAGGCAATGCACAGACGAGGCCAAGCCAATGAGATAGAGCACTCTGGCCCTGGGAGCCTGTCTGTATGGATGGATGACTTTGTTGCACTAAATAAGGGGTCAGTGGCTTCCTTCTCCGCTAATTTGAGGCTCCCTCTGGGAGTCTATCGCTTTACCGCTAGTCTCAAGGGAGATGGCCTGGCATTGCCCCCTTCCCTGTGGAGGAAGAGATAACAGAGAGAAGAGGACACCCCCTTCCAAAGGTTGGCTGCGGCCATCTGGCACAGCTCCTGAGCCGCCCAGTGGTCCTCTCCTCAACCGTGGCTGCCTTCTTCCTGCCCCTGCAGCTCCTTGCTCCTCCTGAAAGCTGAGGAGAGACAGTGGTGCCTCACTGTTGGGAGGGCCAGGAAGGCGCATCAGTCCTTTGAGGTGCACACTCTTGTAAACATTCCTTTTAACGAACACTTCTTGATTATGCACATTTACTCCACCATCTGTTTCCTTGCGGGACCCTCACTGAAACAGTGCACCTGCATTCTAGAAAATACCAGTTCACTCAGGTCTCCAGAAAATGTTGATTTAAACAAAACAACAACAACAAAAAAACCCTTTGTTTATTTGAGAGGGAGAGAGAGTGCTTCTCGGTGGATTTGTTCGTTTCCCAAATGCTTGCAATGGTGGGAGGTTGAAGTCAAGATGGGAACTCAATGCAGGTCTCCCATGTGGGTGGCAGGACCCAACCACTTGAGCCATCTCTGCTGCTCCCTAGGGTCTCAATTGGCAGGAAGGTGCCAGAGTGGAAGCTTGAAACTAGACACTCTGTGGGATGTGGGCATCCTAACCGGATTCTTAACCACTAGACAAAATTGCTGTTCTAACATGTTGATTTTACAAGAGATTTATCATCCCTATGTCAAAGGAACATCAAATTTATTATTGTCAATAAGGTGAGTTATTGTGAAACTGAATTAGCTAGTAAGAAAAGCAAATGGCTAAAAAATGGAAAGTCACTTCAACTGTAATAAAGTAAAACAAAAAGTAAAAATATGAGATCTATTTTTCACTCTCTCAAGCCCTGTTGTGAAAGTGTTAAGTGGGTCACTTAGGGAAATGTATCGAGAGCCTTAAAACTTTTTGTTCCTATGAGTCAAACAGTTCTTTCACGAAGAGTGTTCTCTATGGACATATTCTGAAACATAAAGATTTATGGACAAAGATGTTCCTCACATCATTATGCAGCAGTAACAAAGTGGGACAAATATAAACAATCTGCAAAATGTTGGCTGATGAAATCATGCTACATCTGGAGGTCAGGTGCTTAAGCCCAGTGCCTCTGGCACCAATCCATGGGGTTGCACATCTGTCAAGGGGCTAAGCGCTGTGTGTGTGTCTTCCCACCTAATCCTCACCACGGAAGCTGTGCAGGGCAGGAGTACCTGCGAGGCACTCAGTGAACATGAGCTTTTATAGACTTGACAAATTATGTTCTAGAAAGGCATTTACATAGCTATTAGCTTCTGAAGACTATTTAATGATAAGTGAAAGTATGCATGATATAGAGTAAAAACTAAAGACAAATACAAAACAATTTAGAGTTTAGATAGAGCATCATCCTCATTATTTAAGCCCCAAGGACACGCACTAAAATGATAACAGTGTTCATGTCTGGATGGTATGGTTGCTGTTGAGTTTAATTTTTTTCTTTTCAAATTATTTAAAGTTGATTATGATTAACTTAGGTCTTTCCTCTTGTTCTCAATATAGAGAAGTAGGTAGATGACAACAAAACAAGGCAAAAAATGTGGCCCCAAATCTCACATTCCACATCTCAGTTTTTTTTTTCTTTTTTTAATATATATATTTATTTGACAGGTAGAGTTACAGACAGTGAGAGAGAGAGAGAGACAGAAAGAAAGGTTTTCCTTCCATTGGTTCACTCCCCAAATGGCCGCCATGGCCGGTGCTGTGCTGATACAAAGCCAACAGCCAGCTGCTTCTTCTGGTCTCCCATGGGATGCAGGGCCCAAGCACTTGGGCCATCCTCCACTGCCCTCCTGGGCCACAGCAGAGAGCTGGCCTGGAAGAGGAGTAACCGGGACTAGAATCCGCCGCCCATATGGGATGCCAGTGCCACAGGCGGAAGATTAACCAAGTGAGCCAGAGCGTAACCAAGTGAGCCAGAGCACCGGCCATCAGTTTCTTTTTGAAACATACACAAACACACACACACACACACGCACACACACAGGGCCACATGACCCTGGTTCTCAACTCAAAATAGCACAAACAAGTACAGAGACACTATCAAAAACGCTTGCTCCCCATCTATGATCCTCCCAGATGAGTCCAGTGATAATAAATCCTTTGATTCACTGGGAAAGAAAGTATGTATGTATACCAGCAGATTCCAAGTTCTTTTCAAATAAGTCTGTATTGATTTTATAATCAGAAAATTGTAGAATGCAAGCATTTAAAATGTGGGCATTTATTTTGTCAACGCCTCGAGAGGCAGACTTGCTCACATAGCCTGTCCTGACCCTCCTTGGGAGAACTTGGGGCTTGCCACCGCCTCTAGGGGTGGCAGGGGGAGCAGAATCAGCTGGTGGTGCGGACGCTGGGCTTGTCAAGGCCCAGGGTGGGCTCTGGAGTGCACACACCTGTTGGCTGGTTTCTTTTTTTTTTTTTTTTTTTTTTACAGGTAGAGTGGACAGTGAGAGAGAGAGACAGAGAGAAAGGTCTTCCTTTGCCGTTGGTTCACCCTCCAATGGCCGCCGCGGCCGGCGCACTGCGGCCGGCGCACTGCGCTGATCCGATGGCAGGAGCCAGGAGCCCGGTGCTTTTCCTGGTCTCCCATGGGGTGCAGGGCCCAAGCACCTGGGCCATCCTCCACTACACTCCCTGGCCACAGCAGAGAGCTGGCCTGGAAGAGGGGCAACTGGGACAGAATCCGGCGCCCTGACAGGGACTAGAACCTGGTGTGCCGGCGCCGCTAGGCGGAGGATTAGCCTAGTGAGCTGCGGCGCCGGCTGGCCGGTTTCTCCATCACAAGAATGGTGTGACTCCCGGAGAGAGCACACCTTAATCTGAGACCATCACCCACACTGAGACGCCAGCGTTGGTCCCTGAGCCCCAGTAGTGCTTTTTTCAGTGGAGCATCCGTGAACACTGCTACCAGCTGCTTTTCCACGTCCCCAGAGACACTGGTCCTCAGTTCTTCCCAAGGCCCTCCATCCTGCTTTCCCCTGCCCCCAGGCCCTTCTGTTGGGTCCCAGTTTCCCCACTCACCTCTCACATGCGGTCCCACTTCCTTCCTTGTGATGCTTCCGCCTTCCTCACTTTTTCTCCACCTGCTTCCAGCTTCCTCTCCTCTTCTCCAAACTGAACTGAGCACATTTTGCTTCTTTTTCTTTCCCCCGTCCCCCACTTGTCCTACCCCAACTTCCCTAGAATTTTGATCACTGGTTGCACAAAACAAAACAAAAAAAAACAGGGAACCATGATGTTGAACACTCCTATTGAGCAACACATAGAAGGTTCATAGAATTAACTAGAAATGAAGCCTCTTGATGCAGTTCCCTGCTCTTTGAACTCATGTGACTTTTGCATAAGTCACTGATGCTCTTAAAGTTTCCATCTGGGGCATGGGCGTGTGCAAAAAGACAAAAGCCTGTCATCTTTGCTTCAGAGTGGCCATGAGTGTGTCAACCTGAGAATCCTCTGTCTCCTGAATGCAGAGGCAAGATCTACTGGCAGTGCACAGCAGAGTTTGGAACCGGGAGTCGTGGCTTCTGTGGAGGGCTGGGGAAACTCCTTGCAGCATACGCAGTCCGGGAGCTCATGAAGTTCAGAGTGTGTGCATGGCACGGATTTGGGTGAGGAAGACCAAGTTGGAGACCTCACTGGTTATTCACCGGCTAAATGACCTTGGAGAGGTTCTCACGTTGTCCGGTCTCAGTGTATCTTTCTGTTATGTGGTTCTAATATCCCTTTCTTTTCTGGACAGCTGCTGTGACTGCCGACGGGGCCACTGCAGCCAAAGCACTTTGCGGACACTGCGACGTGAGGGAACTGTAAGTCGTGTTCTGAATTGAGCGATTGGAAAGTGAGCTCTTGGCTTATTTATTTAACAATTTAGAACGTACAGTTTTAGTATGTGTATAACGTCTTCATTATGTCCCAGATGGTTTTCTAAGTACCTGACAAACATTAACACATTTAAATTCTCCTGTTCACACAGCACTGAAGGTACGGTGAAGGTTCCTCTTCTACAGATGAGAAAACTGAGACAGAGAGGGTAAGAAGCTTGCCCAAAGTCACACAGACAGGAAGCGGCACAGTCAGCTCTCAACCCCAGGTCGTGTGGCTGTAGAGCCCATGCTCTTCAGTACATCTGACTGTCCTTGCTTGTGCGGTTTGGCACAGTAAAGACAGCATGAAACCTACAACAGATAGGATGTGAGTCTAAGCCATTTAGCTGTGTGGACTTGGGAATTTAGTTAACTTCTCTGAACTCTTGACTTCCTTATCTATACAACAGAAAGAAAAATGCACATGTCATACAAGCTTTGCGGAGGTTAAACTGGGGCACGTTGTTTGGTCCCCCTGAACACGATGAGGTGCATGGGGACTGTGAGTGAGATTTGCACCTGTGACCTCACCAGAGCCCGGCTTCAGTCACTTGCCGACTCTGCCCTCTTCCCTCCCCGGTGACGGTGACGCCTGTGCACAGCAGAGTGAGAAGGATGCTATATACCTGTTCTGGCTCTTAAGAAGCCTGCCTTGCAGACTGGGGCCACTGCCAGCTGCATTCAAGGGTCGCTGCTTGCCAGGCCTGGGGAGCCAGTTTTCAGGCACTCGTGTCCTCTGGGCTCTGAGTAGCAAACACAGCCCCCACACTTGTCTGTCCACCTCCCCTTGCAGAAACTTGTCGGTTAATTTCAGGGTTGCACAGAGCCTCTGAGGAGAGCCTGCCCACGTGGGGTTAAGGTTACCAGGGGCCTCTGCCTCTGGTCAGACTGCCTGGGAACTGCCGCAGTCACTTCCCGAAGCTCGGTGGGGGCAGGAGCTGGGCCAGGCCAGCGGGCAGTGGCTGGCTGGGCACAGAGTTTCCAAGATGATGGGAGACTGGACCCACAGCCCACGGTTTTTGCAAAAGAAGCACTGCCTTTTGTCAAGTGTAGCTTGACACACTTAGATTTTTCATAAAACTTTAACTCTTGGAATAACTTAACACTTACTGCTGAAAACTGACTATGGCTCTGCCACACTTGGGGCCCCCGAGATGATCCAGATTGACGGATTGTCCCAGTAGCAAAGACAACACCCAGTCAGAGCTCTCCTCTCCATTCAAGGTGGCACAGACCTGGTATTGATTTTTTTTTATAAAGGAAATAGATAGAAAGAAGCATAAGCTAATTCAGGATCAAACTAAGAGGTTTATTACCCTCAGAACTTTAAGGCAAATAGAGAATAGAAAAAAACGTGCTGCTTTTTCCTCCTGTAATGAGACATAAAAATTAGGCATGATGTCAATCACCTTGTATGAAAGCCTGAGACAGGCGGCCATTTTCTCGGGTCTCTGTAGTGGATCAAGATCAGCCACAACTCCTGCTTCTCCGCATTTTGCAAATGTTTTACCCTCCGCACCCAACTTCTTTTGAAGGGCTGTTTGAAAAATTGCTTCTTTCTCCTCTCTTTTGCTTTGAAAGAGCGCTCCTCCTAAGGCTTATCTTCTTACTTGTTTCCACGTTTTGTTGAGTGAGCTCTAGGAAATATTGGCCCATTTATGTATTCCGTAGGCCCGGGTGGAGCACAAACATTGTGTGCTACTCTTTCTGTTCAGTGGTGAACAGTGAGACAGAAGCACTGAGCAGAAAAGGGACCCTGGAAACTCCCAGGATGACAACACTGGAACAATGACATAGTCTTCACCGAACTAGAAGCCAAAAACAAATAAAATAATTTCAGCACTAATTTGCCATGAACATGTTTGGCCAGGCCACCTCATCTTTTTCATGTGTGCTGTGAGTCTTTGCCCAATAAATGTTTGTTGAAGACATAAATAAATGTGTTGCTCCACCTGGAAAGTAAGCACCCCCTGGACGGAGGTGGTGGTTGTTGTTGTGTGTGTGTGTGTGTATGTGTGTGTGTGTGTGTGTGTTTTACTGACATATCCTACACACCGAGAACTGTACCTGACACAAGCCCTCTGTTAATATGTGTTGAATGAATAGCAGATGTCCTCATTTATCAACATTCAAAAATTGTTTTCCCCAAGTCTGCTTTGTGGCAGGAAGTGAACGAGGCATTGGAAAGTCATTCACAATTAAGATTGAACTAGGCTGTCTTTTCTGACCTTTCACACATGGGAGGGGTGTTAGCCAGCCTCACAGCTTTGGCAGCTGCAAGTTTAAGATAGGCTGGTCTCATCTGCTCAGCCTCTGGTGAGGGCCTGGAGGTGGTTGGATCATGATGGCGGGAGCTGTGCAGGAGGGATTGTGGAGTGAGACAGGAGAGCAGAGGGATTTGTTCTTTTTTGTAACAACTCACTCTCGCAGGAACTAATAGGGTTCCTGAGAGAGCCGTATTAGCATCCCCTAATGGCCTCACACTGGCCTAACCTCTTGTTTCCACCGCCTCCCCACACCTCATCACGGGGAGGGTTGGGGGTGAGTGAGAGGCAACAATAGAGGGTAGTATTTAATTAAAGCTCTTCAAATGACCAGTGTATAACTTGGCTCCATGAGGGCAGGTGCCATGGTTCCAGTGACAAAGGCACAGTATCTGGCACAGAAATAGACCTTGACAAATACTGATAGAATACATTAATGCACACACCAAATGTTTGTTAAGCATTCCAGATCCCCAGTCCTCCTCTTCAATTGGTGATGAAATTATGTTGTGGTGTTTTCTTCAAACAACATCAGGTACCATGGTTCAGGAAATTAAGTTCTCTGAATCACACACTGGAATGAAGCTAGGCTAAGTCATGCCATTCTTTGAATTGGCAATTTGTAAAAATCATGTATTTTCTCCTCTTTACTGTCCCCCCAGACCTTTGCGTTGCCTATGATTGGATACTGATTCCTGATCAGCAAGAAGCCTACACAGTATCTCCAGTGCAGAAGATGTCTGTTAGACAAGACCCCACGTACACCCTCCAGATGCCACATTTGGCCCCTCTGCCACTTAGAACTAAAGCTCGGGGCACCAGTCTTTGACTTTCAGATGTGTAGCCAACAGCCATGACCCAGGTACCGCCCTCCATGGGTTGCTGTGTCTCACCTGCATTTGCCTTAGCAATATCTTGCCCATCCCTGTTCATTCCCCGTTTCCACCCCTTGTCCTGAGTCTCTGTTGCTGTGAACCCAGAATAGTTGGAGGCTCAAATGTAGAAATGGCTTCCATAGTTCCCTTGACCCCCAGGATTGTTGAGCTGATGCAGCAAGAGTTTATTTCACTTGACTCCAATTTGACTGTCCTGAGTCTCTTCCTAATATTGCCAAGAGGTTTCCTAACAGAGACATAACCTGGCGATTCAGGCAATTATTCACATATTCCCCCACATCATTAGTTTTATGGAACACTGCCAGGGGGCATATTTTTCTTTCTTAGGACTCCTGAGAATAAAGGAAATAGAACTCTTACTATGAAGTCATATTAAGGAGTTTATTTCTCAGAAAATACCCTGTAGCACTTTTATAAAACCTTATACAGATAGACTACATTTAGGAAAAGAGTGATTTTTTTAACCTCAACTGCTCTCATGGGCATCATTGTCCAGGCCTCCTGCCTTCCGAAATGTGGCTTTAAAAAAATCCTGTATTTATCTACTGACTATAAAGCGATGCCTGTAGTTATTATAATGCAGACATGTTTCATGTCAGATCCTGTTGAGTTTGACTGGAGTCACTGTTACTTATTCATCCAAACATTTTAGGGAGAAGAGTAATACAATTAATTATATTGGGATGAAAGTCATAAATCAAACCTACCCAGGCCCAGGAGAGACGTTGTCGCCCCAGACAGGGACCCTTAAACTTGTCCCCTTGTTTGAAATCTCCCCCAGCATCTCCCCCCATGTCCTCCTGGGGGTCTGACTGAAGGAGTGAAAACAACAAGAATTCACCCAGATTGGTCAAGATATCAGCACTGCAACCCAAAATAATGCCTGTTTCGACGGACCTGCAGAACAGAGGGCGAGAGCCATGTATCATCTAGCACTTGCCATAATATGCTACATAACAAGCCACTCTAAAACTGGTAGAGCACAGTCATTTATCATCGCTCATCTATCTGCAGACAAGCTGATCTAGACTGGGCTTGAATCCATGCTTCAGGTTGGCTGACCTGCTTCTCCAAGGACAAGGAGGCCGACTGGGGCCTGCTCTCCTCATGGCAATGGCTGGAGCAGAGCAGAAGCATTTGAGAGGAAACACCTGAGTCTCCCAGCATCAAGGCTTGAATCTGGCACTTTGTCACTTCTACCCATGTTCCTTCAGCCAAAACAAATCCCATGGGCAAGTCCAGCCTCAGTGGGGCAGAAAAATATGAGCATCTTTTGTCTTTAGTGGATAGTAAGCCAAGGTACACACAGAGGACATAGATGCAGGAAGGGGTAGAGAACTGGAGCCACTGGTGCCATCCAGTCCAGGGAACATTAAGCTTTCCCTCTCCCTAGGTCTTTGGTGCTGGGCTGGCTGAGTTTCATCAAACAGATACAGGCTGAGAAGGTCAAGAGAGCAGAGGTCCTTTTGTCCTGCTCTGGGCAGGTAGCTGTCCCATGGACTG
This sequence comes from Oryctolagus cuniculus, assembly GCF_051225735.1. Lineage (NCBI taxonomy): Eukaryota > Metazoa > Chordata > Mammalia > Lagomorpha > Leporidae > Oryctolagus > Oryctolagus cuniculus. The sequence goes on from NC_142877.1 coordinate 18,528,895, forward strand.
ACCTCACAGAGGATATAGAGAAGTAAGCTCTGATTGAGAGTATGCATGTCCAAAAGGAGAGAGAATAGAGGGAAGAATGGACAGAAACAGCCCTGTCCTGGGAAACATGGCACAATGGATAAACGTCTTTGTATTCATTAATCTGATCAGTCATTCCTCTTCTGTAGGAGGGGCCCACGAGAGCATGGAGAGAGGAATTCCACCAGTGTCACAGGTGAGGACTGGCCATCCCACTCCTTTGCTCCTCCTCTAGTTCTCTTTGGATAAGTGCTGCTGTGGACTTGGTGTCCTCTGATTTGCCCGAATTGGTGATGGATCACTCCTCCCAGGAATTTCCTATCTAGTATTTAAAGCAATTGAAAGTCTTGGGACATACTGAGCATTTGGGATCAGAAGAGGCCAGGTGAAGGGAGGTATTTGGGGAAGGGAGTTTCAGGGCCAAATGCATCTCACCTCACAGATCATGGGGGCTGTTTCCTAGCTCAAGGCTGGATGAGATCCTGGTGTGCAGTATTGATCATGCAGATGGATTGATCACAGTCTGCAAAGCAATCTGAGGGATGGCTTGGGGTTACCAGGCCCCATAAATTCTTCATCAACCCTTCCTCTTCTTTCTTATTGTCATTCTCGCTTGAGTCTCATCTTCTCTAACCTTGAGTCTCATCTCTAACCTGGGCTCTCGCACCGACTCTTTTTTTTTTTTTTTTAATCTTTTATTTAATGAATATAAATTTCCAAAGTACGACTCATGTGTTACAATGGCTTCCCCCCCCATACCGTCCCTCCCACCCACAACCCTCCCCTTTCCCACTCCCTCTCCCCTTCCATTCACATCAAGATTCATTTTCGATTATCTTAATATACAGAAGATCAGCTTAGTATACCTTAAGTAAGTATTTCAACAGTTTGCTCCCACACAAAAACATAAAGTGAAAAATAATAGATGCTTTTTTTTAAATGATGATGAAATCAGATCAGACCTATTGTCATGTTTAATCCCAGTGAGAGTCAAGTTGGGAATTGATAATTTCTTTCTTTCTTTTTTTTTTTTTTTTTTACAGAAGATCAGTTTGGTGTACATTAAGTAAAGATTTCAGTCGTTTGCACCCCCATAGAAACACAAAGTGAAATATACTGTTTGAGTACTTGTTATAGCATTAAGCCTCAGTGTACAGCACGTTAAGGACAGAGATCCTACATGAGGAGTAAGTGCACAGTGACTCCTGTTGTTGACTTTACCAATTGACACTCCTGTTTATGGCATCAGTAATCTCCCTATGCACCAGTTATGAGTTTCCAAGGCTATGGAAGCCCCTTGAGTTCTCAGCCTCTTATCTTGTTTAGACACGGTCATAGTCAAAGTGGAGGTTCTCTCCTCCCTTCAGAGAAAGGCACCTCCCTCTTTGAAGACCTGTTCTTTCCACTGGGATCTCACTCACAGAGATCTTTTTGCCAGAGTGTCTTGGCTTTCCATGCCTGAAATACTCTCATGGGCTTTTCAGCCAGATCCGAGTGCCTTTAGGGCTGATTCTGAGGCCAGAGTGCTATTTAGGACATCCACCATTCTATGAGTCTGCTGAGTATCTCACTTCCCATGTTGGATCACTCTCCCCTTTATTTATTCTATCGGTTGGTGTTAGCAGATACTAGACTTGTTTATGTGCTCCCTTTGACTCTTAGTCCTTTCATTATGATCAATTGTGAACTGAAATTGATCACTTGGAGTAGTGAGATGGCATTGGCACATGCCACCTTGATGGGATTGAATTGGAATCCCCTGGTATGTTTCCAACTCTACCAATTGGGGCAAGTCAGCCCGAGCATGCCCCAAATTATACATCTCTTCCCTCTCTTATTCCCACTCTTATGTTTAACAGGGATCACATTTCAGTTAATTTTCAACACTTAAGAATAACTGTCGCACCGACTCTTTAGCTGTCTTCCTGATCCCAGTGTTTAACCCCTCTATAGAGCAACTGAGGTTTAAACCTTTTATTATTTACAAAATCAGAAAGTGTTTCAAAATACAGAGATGTTACAGAAACATCAGTGTATCTGTCATTCCAAATCAACAAATGCTTTCTGCCACATTCCATCCTATCTTGTCATCTTATCTTTATCTAACCATCTTTTAATTGAAGTGTGGCATAGATATGGAAGAGTGCACATAGCATAATTGTACAGCTGCTGGATTTTCACAAAGTGAACATAGTAATATGACCAGCACTACAAAGAGAACCAGAATATTCCCAACCTTCCCGTTGCCTCCTTCACATTATCCCTCACAGCTCCTCGCCCCACCAAAGCTAACGACTGTCCATGGGTTTGTCTGCCTAGATTAGAACTTCACGTAAATGCAGTCATACTGTGTGTATATTTTGCGTATTGTGTTTATTTTGGACCTTCTTTTTAAGAAAGACATTTTAAAAGATAAATGTGAAGACCCTTATATTCTGATTCTTCTAGTTCTTTCTTCTTGATCAAAGAACCCACAAGTCATCAATGTGATAACACATCTGGCTCATGTCTTATATTTATATGTCTTTGGATTTTTTTTAATTTAAAGAAACGGTTTTGCACTTTAAGACAGTTCTCCCACTTGCTTCTCTCACAGAATCAACTTGCTAAACCACACGGGGGATTATGTCACTGGTTTTCCTTTTTAAACACACACCCCCTCCCTTTCCAGACGGTTGGTTCCTGGCAGCAGAGGACGATGTTTTGAAGCTTCTTTGCACCCTGTGAGTCCAGCATTGCGCCTGGTGCTTTATAAAGATGTTAAAGGAATAAATGAGTCAAGGAGGAGATGAATAAAGATTCTTGCATCGTGAAGAACTTGAACGCCCAAAACAAATACTCTTTCCTCTAACCGGTACTCTTTTGGGGGATGGTATATTTTTCGGTTGCTTTGTCAATGTCTGTCTTTAAACTCCCTGAAGTCGAAGAGTCCCCAGCAAACCCAGCATGGGAATTTGACTTTACAAAATGTTTCTTCTGAAAACGTGGCCATCTCAGAGCTGGCTATGATCTTGTGAATTGACTCCTGATCTGCTTTTCTGGAAGAGTGGGCAGAAACATTCACCCTAGGGTTTTCTTGCCTTAAACAGAGAATTATCACAGAGGCCTAAGGAAATTATACCAGGAAACTGACATCTCAACAAATTGGTGGAACACCCATCATTTACCCAGCTATTCAGCTCTGGGTTTCTGCAGAATTCTGTTGTTCTAGCAGGCTCCCTGGAGGTGAGATCATGACCAGATGGAGTTGGGTCACTACTGCCATGTGTGCTGGGTGAAGGAAAATTAGGCCCAACTGTCCAGCCTTTCTGGTGCTGATAGCACCAGGACCCTGAGGCCCTAACTGCCCTCAGGCTGTGGATTCCTCTGGTCCTCCCTCAATGCTCCAATGGAGTGAAATGGGAAAAATACACATTCTAGGTTTTTACTGGAATCCTGGTTATGTCATCTACTCTCTGGATGGAAAACCTCATAACCTCTGTGATCTGCAGTGTCCTTCACTGTGCTGTGGACAGACTATTACTGATTTCTTGAGAGAATTAAGCCATGAGCAATACAGAATAGGGAAATTACACTGACGGTGCTCCTCTCCCTGTGTGTGTAGGTACACAAAAACCATAAAGCAACGTGATAGATGACAGACATGCATATTATATGTGTTTTTGGTGACTAGAGTTCTTTGCAAACCTTTTTATCATACACTTTCCAATCTCATTAAGAACACATGCTTAACATTGCTTTTGATGGTTGCATAATATTCAAACATCTGTTTGTACTGTACGTATATCTAACCATTTCCACATTGTGGGCCATTTTGTTTATTTTCAGTTTTTCATCAAGGAGAGTTATGAGGTCATCCTAGCCTGACTTTTCTTTTCTTTGTAATCATTTATAAACAATGGAGTTTTCATTGTTTTTCCTTTGCTTTGTTTTGTTTTCTGCCTGGGATACATACACTTTTTTCCCCCTTAGTTTCAAATAGTGGATTTTTTTTATCAACTCTTCTTGATTTTGCACTTTGTTTTGCAATCTTAGACTTTTCTGCTGAAGAATGTTCTCCTGAGATGTAAGACGACTGGGTAGAGAGGCCCTGCAGTCACCTCCACCACAGAGAAGAACCGGGACAGTAAAGAAAGGACTGCATTCTGGGAGACGGACGGAGGGAAGATTTCAGTAAAGAAGTGACGAGAACTCTGACAGCACAGAGACTTTGAAAGCCTGAGAGAGGAGCAAGATGCCTCACAGCCATCCTGCTGGAAAAGGTAAACAGAGACCCCCAGGACCCCCACCCCCACTGCAGATCTGCAGCCCTAAAGGCAGGAGAATGTCTTTAAATTCAGTCTAGGAAGCTGGCTGGTGCCCGAGCAACTGCTTTGCTCTGAGAGAGGAACTCATATTGTGTCCATCTCTTCCCAGAGCCCCGGGTTTGTGCTACTGTGATGCAGCTGCTGTTAAACTCCATTCTATCTGAGGTGACAGCAAGCAACCTGTCACTCCCAGTAGCCTCTCGGAGCCAGAGCCAGAGCCAGGGTGATTCACAAGGCAGAAAGCTGGCCCCTCTGCCTCTTACAGCTGTGGTACTGCTGGGCACAGGGCCCAGAGCCATGCTTGCTCACCTACCCTGTGCAACCCAGGGAAGACCCTTCTGCTTCCTGGGACTCAGTGTCAGAAGCAATTGATTCCCAGGCCTGGAGGACTAGACTTGAGGAATCTTCTGCATTTCTTGGCTCAGGGTGGTGGGTGGCCAGGGTACAAGCCCCAGAATCACACTTACATGCCTCTGCTCCATGCCTCTACCTGCTAGTGCATAATCCCATACGTTAGAGTTGAACAATACTATAGAGCAAATGGACCTATCAGACATTTACAGAACATTTTATCCAACAGTTACAGAAAATACATTTTTCTCATCAGCACTTGGAACATTTTCTAGCATAAACCATATATGAGGTCACAAATCAAGTATAGGTAAATTTAAAAAATTGATATCAGACTAAGTATCTTAGAACACAAAGGAATAAAAGTAAAAATCAACAAGAAGAATACAAAATTTACAAATACATGAAAATTGAGCAGTTTGCCTCCTGAATAATCAATGGATCTTTGAAGAAATTAAAAAGGAAATAAAATTTTTTGAAACAAATGAAAATGAAAATAAAAAATACTGAAATTTGCAGAATACAGAAAAAGTAGTATTAAGAGGAAAGTTTATAATAGTAAGTGAGTACATCAAAAAAAGAAAGATTTCAAATAAAGAATCAAATGATACATCTCAAGGACTAGAAAAACCCAAACCCAAAATTAGCACAAGGCAAGAAACAAAGGATCAGAGCAGAAATAAGTGAAATTGAAACTAACTATAGAAATCAATACAAAAGTCAGCCAAATGAAAAGCTAGTTTTTTGAAAAGAAACAAAATAGACAAACTTTTAGCCAGACTAACAAAAGAAAAAAGAGAAAATTCAAATAAATAAGATTAGAGATGAAAAAGGAGCCGTTACAACTGATACCACAGAAATACAAAGGATGGTAAGAGACTACCATGAACAACTATATGCTAAAAAATTAGAAAACCTCAAAAGGCTAGATAAATGCCTGGATAATACAGCCTACCAAGATTGTAACAAGAAGACATATAAACTCTAAACAGCAAGTAATGAGATTGAAAGAATAATTAAAAGTCTTCCATTAAAGAAAAGTCCAGGATGTGAAGGCTTTACAACTAAATTCCACAAAACACTTAAAGAGTAACTAACTCCAGCACTTCTCAAACTATTCCAAAATATTGAAAAGGATGAAACTGCCAAAATGTTTTTATGAGGCCACTATTGCTCTGATATCAAAAACAAATACACAACTAAAAAATAAAACTGAAGACCAGTATCCTTGATGAATATGCAAAAATTCTCAATGAAATACGAACAAAACAAATAAAATACTCCTTCAAAACAATCATACATCATAATCAAGTTGTTTTTATCCCAGGAATGCAAGGATGGTTCAGGGTTCACAAATGTTGAATAACATTTGAATAACATAGTGCAATAAATAACAGAATTTAGAAGAAAAACCATATGATCATATCAATAGAGTACAAAAACTTTTGATAAGTTTCAACATCCCTTCATGATTAAAGCTCTCATCAAATTTGGTATGCAAGATTCTTGCTTCAAAATTAAAAAGACTATATATGACAAACCCACAGCTAATATCATACTGAAGGGAAAAGCTGAAAGCATTTCTCTTCAGATTTGGAACAAGAAAAGGATATCCATTTTCACCTCTCTTATTCAGTGTAATATTGTAAGAGCAATTAGGGAAGAGAGAGAAATAAATGGCATTGAAACTGGAAAGGAGGAAATCAAAATATCCATGTTTGCAGATGACAGTATTTTGTATGTGGAAAAACTTAAACAATCTACTAAAAAGCTGTTAGAATTGATAAACCAATTCAGTAAAGACACAGGCTACAAAATCAACATATAAAAACTGGCATTTTTATATACCATAGTCATCTTGTTGAAAGGGAAATCAAGAAAGAAATTCCATTCACAATAACTACAAAAATTAAACATTTAGGAATAAATTTAGTCAAAGAAATAGAAAACTTCTACAATGAAATTATAAAACACTGCTGAAAGAAATAATCAAGAACACATAAAAATGTAAAGGTATTCCTTGCTCATGGATTTGGAATAATTAATGTTGTTGAAGTGTCCATGCTACCTAAAGCAACCTTCAGAGTCAATACAATTCATATCAAAATACCAGTGACATTTTTACAGAATTAGAAAAAGAAATAACAGAATTAATATGGAAATACCAAAACCCCAGAAAAATCAAAATGATCCTTGAAATGGGGGAAGCTGGAGTCATCACAATAACTGATATCAACTCATATTCATAGCTATGTCAATTAAAACTGCATGGTACCACCAGCGCCGTGGCTCACTAGGCTAATCTTCCACCTTGCGGCGCCGGCACACCGGGTTCTAGTTCCGGTCAGGGCGCCGGATTCTGTCCCGGTTGCCCCTCTTCCAGGCCAGCTCTCTTCTGTGGCCAGGGAGTGCAGTGGAGGATGGCCCAAGTACTTGGGCCCTGCACCCCATGGGAGCCCAGGAGAAGCACCTGGCTCCTGCCATCGGATCAGCGCGGTGCGCCAGCTGCAGCATGCTGGCCGTGGCGGCCATTGGAGGGTGAACCAACGGCAAAGGAAGACCTTTCTCTCTGTCTTTCTCTCACTGTCCACTCTGCCTATCAATAACAAAACAAAACAAAACAAAACAAAACAAAACAAAACAAAACAAAACAAAACTGCATGGTACCAGCATAAAAGCCAGCACATTGGTCCATGGAACAGACAATTGATTTTTGACAAAAATACCAAGAACATCCATTGGAGAAAGGATAGTCTTCAATAAAAGGAGCTGGCAAAACTGGATCTACATATGTAGAAGAATGAAATTAGAGTTCTACCTCTTACCATATTCAAAAATCAACTCAAGATTGATCAAAATCCTAAATGTAAGGTCCAAAACTATGAAATTGTTGGAAGATAATGTAGGGGAAACACTTCAAGACATAGATGTAGACACTGATTTGTTTTTTCAATGAGACCCCAAAAGCACAAGTAACAAAAGCAAAACTAGACAAACGGGATCATATCAAACTCAGGAGCTTCTGCACAGCCAAGGAAGCATTCAATGATGTAAAGAAATATCCAACAGATTGGCAGAAAATAATTACAAGCTACTTATCTAAAAAGGGATTTATTTCCAGACTATATTAGGAACTCAAAGAACTCAACAATACCAAAACAAAGAACAAAAATCCCAAGCAAGCCAATTAAGAAATGGGCAAAGGACCTGAAAGAACAGTTTCCAAAAGAAGAAATAAAAATGGTCAACAAATACACAAAAATTTGCCATCAGAGAAATACAAGTCAAGACCACAATGAGTTATCACCTCACCTCTGTTAAAATACTTATTATCCAAAAGAGAAAAAGTAACAAATACTGGGAAAGATTTAGAGAATACAGGGTATCTCATACACTGTTGGTGGTAAATGGAAAACAGTATGGAAATTTCTGAAAAAACTAAAAATAGAACTACTATATGGTCCAGCAATTCCTCTGTTGGGTATATATTCAAAAGACATGAAATCATTGTATCATAGAGATACCTCATCCACCATGTTAACTGCAGAACTGTTCAAAGTAGCCAAGATGTGGCACTAGACAAGTTGTCCATCATCAGATGAATGCATAAAGAAAATGTGGTTTACAGAGGCACAGAATACTATTCAGCCATAAAAAGAATGAAATCCTGTCATTTGAATCAGAATAGATGGAAGTGGAGGAAAATGTGTTAAGTGAAATGTCATACACAGAAGGACAAATACCTCACGTTCTCCCTCATATGTGGAACTAAAAATGAACACAATCCTACCCAGAATGGTAATTACTAGAGATTAGGAGGGGTGTGTGATAGAAGGAGTTTGGAGAATGTGTGCTAGGTCAGGTGTATTGGAGAATACGTTTCTAGTAGTACCCAGTGCAGAGTTCAACCTTTCCTAGGATGTGTTATATGAACAAATGGAAGAAAACAGTTCCAATTCTCTGCTCATGAACTAATGTCAAAGAGCGGAAGCTACTGAAAAAACTACCTGTCCTGATCAGTACACGTTGCATATGTGCACTTAAATATCACATTGTAGCTCATAAGTATGTACAATTATTATTAAAATAACATTCTGCTATAGATTTGAGTGGTTTTCCAGTGTCATTACTTTTTTGGAAGACCTCTTAAGGGAACACTAGTCTTTATTCTTTTTCTAAGTTTTTGCATTTCTCATATATGCCATCTGTTTTTTCTTTATTTTCAACTCTAGATTCTAAAAGGTACTTTTATAATTTCTCTGAAGTGTAATTTTCTCTGATACAAATTCTGCTCTGCATTGTTTCTCATGTGAACTGCAATTCTAAGAGCACACACATTGTTTCTCTGCTTTCTTTGTATCTACAGGCTTTCCTTCACTTCAGTCTGTATCTTGCTTTTGCATTTATTCTCGTTTTCACTCTCCTCCCCATCCCTGCTCCTTAGGAAGCCATACCTTCTTGCAGTGTGTCAAGAATCATATGTATACATGGGGGCGGGGGTGTTCAAAATGTTCATGGAAAATGACCATCTATTTTAATTATATTTTCCACAAACTATTTAAAATGTATATTTGACATATATATTTATATGCTTCCTTTCTGCATAAGCAAATTCAGATGTGTGCTTTTTCTTTGCAACTTTAGGTGAACTACAGTCAATGGACCAAATCTGGCCCTTTTCCTGCTTTTGTAATTAAAGTTTTATTGGAACACAGCCACACTCATTCATTTATAAAGCATTTGTGGCTGCTTACTTTCACAGGACAGTATAATTACAGCAGAGACTGTATAACCCACAAAATATAAAGTATTATTATCTGGTGATTTAGGAAAAGTCTTTGCCAATCCCTGTGCTACCCTTGCCTGCTTAATCATTGTTAAACGAAGCAGGATAGTTCTCAATGCATTGTCCGACTCCAGTGGGCTGTAGCCTCCGCTGTCTCTGCGGGTGTTGATAAGGGCACCCCTCCAGCCTTAAGTGGGAGCGGAGGCTTTCCTACCAGGGTACTCACAGGAAACAGCAGGTGTGTTCTGGGAAATCGGTTAGCTATTTGGGGGCTGTTTTTAAAGGTATGGGAAGAGGTTATGTCCTACCTGCACTGACGGATGAAGAGCAGGAGGGCAGTGTTACCAGAACCCATGGAGAGCAGCAGGGTGAACACTGCTTTGACGGGAGTTGCGGCTTTTCCTGGAGAGATGCACCTAAGCCACAGGAACCAGGGGAGGCCAGAGGAGCAGGAGTCCCACCCTACTCTTGTGCTCTAGAGTGTCCCTTCAGTGCCGAAATCAACCAGAATTGGAGGCGAGGATCGATTATCTGCACCTGCCACACAAGCCTGCCTCTTAGGGCCTGGCACAGTGGGGAAGGACCAGGAAGAGAAAGATCCCAACACGGGCAGTGTATGTTCTCAGGCTCTAGAGCAGAGCTGTTCAACGGAACTTTCTGTGATGATGGGAATGTTCCCTGTTACACTGTCTGATATGATAGCCACTGTCTCCCTGAGGCCACAGACTTCTGGAAATGTATCTATGAACTTCGGAATCAAATTTTAAATTTTACTGACTTCTAATTAATTTAAATTTAAATGGTCCTATATGAGAGGTTTTAAAATGCATGTGACATAATCCTATGCATCGATTTAAAAATGTTTTGCATTGAAATAAATTTATCCTTTACTTCAATTTTCCACAAAATTAAAAAAAAATCGTTTTATTTGCAAGCAAGACAGAGTAAGACACAATCAGAGACGGAGAGAGAGAGATCTCCCCTGTGGTTCACTTCTTTTTTTTTTTAAGATTTATTTATTTGAAAGGCAGAGTTACAGAGAGGCAGAGGCAGAGAGAGAGAGAGAGAGAGAGAGAGAGAGAGAGAGAGATGTCTTCCATCCACTGGTTCACTCCCCATGTGGCTACAATGGCCAGGGCTGAGCCAATCTGAAGCCAGGAGTCAGGAGCTTCTTTTGGGTCTCCCACATGGGTACAGGAACCTAAGGACTTGGGCCATCTTCTACTGCTTTCCCAGTCCATAGCAGAGAGCTGGATCAGAAGTGAAGCAACCCAGACTCGAACTGGCACCATATGGGATGCTGGCACTGCAAGTGGCGGTTTTACCTACTACGCCATGGCTCCAGCCCCTGGTTCACTTCTTACATGTCTGAAAAAGCTGAGGCTGAGCTTAAGCCAGGACCCCAGAGCTCAACCCAGGTCTCCCACATCAGCCACAGGGACCCTAGTACTTGAGCCACCACCTGCTGCCCCCCAGAGTGCACATTAGTAGGAAGCTGGAAACAGAAGTGGAGCCAGGACTCTAACCCAAGCACTCCGAGATGGGAGTAGGTGTCCTAAGTAGAGTCTTAACCACTGTACTGAATGTCCACCCCTAAACTGCTTCCTAGACAGAACCTACTGTACAGGAAATGTAACTGTGGGGGCTTTCATTTTATCCTGAAGCATTGGCTACAGAGCATTTTGGTCATTTGTTCCCCACTTTGAGTGTGAAGCAGATAATTCATTTCTGGTTATCAGAGATTATCTCTCCATCTCCTTTTGCTAAAATAATAGTTGAAACCTCACAACTGTTAAGAATTATCGCATCCAGGCCTCCTTGTTCCATCATTCTCTTCCCAACATCTGCTTCATATTCTACCATGGATCTCTTCCCTTCCCTCTCCTGTGAGGCTGTTGTCGGATGACAGCCTCTACATTGAAATGGAAACCCATGCCTGGTGGCGTCAATGTTTGCAAGTCTCCTGGAGTATACTCCTAGGGGACTGATCTTTTTAATTAGCCAAGACCCTGGGTCTCTGCTTGTGAGCTGCTGCCTGCCTGCCTTGATACTCAGCTTCAGAAGTCAGGATGTGTCGTCAAGAGTGATTTTATTTTCATCTGTTCTCTTTTATGCCATAGTTCGTAAAATTTTGCCCAGTGTTTGAGATGTCATTGATTGGGATTCTGGGCTCTGAGAGCATTTGAGTGTGGAGTACTTTGGTGTGAAGCTGGGAGAGGTCACGTTAGGATGTCCATGTGGTTCTGCTAAGCCCAGAGCCTCGTCTTGCCACTTTTTTGTGAAGATTGTCACTGTTGCTGCTAAAAAGAGGCGATGATTTTGAACGTGCATAATCTCAGGTCTGATGCAGAATTAATGCCAATTGCCTGATTTTCACACCGAGACATTAATTACTATTTGTTTTGCATTTGCATTCACAGGTATCTGTGAAGGGAAATTAGCATACTTTGTTGTTAGGCCATTATTAAAATGACAGTTGGGGAAATATTTGAAAAATATTGTCTTTCTTTCTTTTCCTTTCTGGCATTACCATTATTATTTTTTATCTTCTCTGTAACTTACGTTTGTTTTGTGATTTTTAAGTTCTGGATAGCTAGTAGAGTCTTTTGGAACATTGGTAAGGCAACAAAACTGATGGTATTGGAACTGGGGCTCTGGGATGGCTTCTGCATTTGAGTATAAACAAGCCAAACCAGTCCAGCCATCAGAAGCTGGTGAATCAGAGGCCCTGCCACCTGCGAAAAAATCCTTTGTTGCTTAAATCTTCAGATGGGTATGTTTGACACAGATAGCTGGGGCATTCTGCAGTGGGGAACTGTCTGTGGCTGGGCTGAGAAAACAGGAAAATTATGGCATTTTTGTCACAGTATTAACAATGGATTCAGAAAGTGGAGCTGCGCAACTAGAGCCCATGGTCTGGTGATGCTACTGAGGAGCTGAAGAAATCTGGACAAGTCATTTGACCTTCTTACCTATGAAAGCAGGACTCACTCCAGGGTGTCTTTTTTTTTTTTTTTTTTTTTTTTGACAGGCAGAGTTAGACAGTGAGAGAGAAAGACAGAGAGAAAGGTCTTCCTTCCGTTGGTTCACCCCTAAATGGCCACTATGCGCTGATCCGAAGCCAGGAGCCAGGTGCTTCCTCCTGGTCTCCCATGCAGGTGCAGAGGCCCAAGCACCTGGGCCATCCTCCACTGCACTCCTGGGCCACAGCAGAGAGCTGGACTGGAAGAGGAGCAACCGGGACTAGAACCCGGTGCTCCGACTTGGACTAGAACCCGGAGTGCTGGCACCGCAGGTGGAGGATTAGCCTAGTGAGCCACGGCGCCGGCCCAGAGTGTCTTGGACAAGATGAGTGAAGCACCTTGACCTCTCTGGAGCACCATGTAAGCTGACGTGGGGTTGCAGCTGCATTTTCCAGCCTTGTTATCTTACTAAGCCTTTTTCTATGACAGGGAGACTTGGCCACACTTTCACGTGCACCGCACCCTGTGCTCACACCACTGACTGTCAGAGCCACTGAGTCTGCCCTGGCGTGGAGGCACTGCCAAGAGGACTCCCTGCTGCTGAGTGTTTCTACGCTGGCCTTGCGTTCAGGTAGGAAGGCAGCCTTTCTAGGGAAAGACGAGCCTCAGAGCCTTCTTTCCAATCAATATTGGTAAAAATTAATTAATTCACTAGATCTGTTGGTCACCTATCCTTCCATATAGGATGGTTTTGGTTCTTATCCTTAGGGGAATTAGAGTCTGTACATATCAGTGCTGTGCATCTTTCTTAAAGCGGCGGGGGTGGGGGGGAGCATGAACTGATTGATTGATTGAGTGATTGATTCATGTATTCAGTAACCATTTGTTGAGGCTTCTATGTGCTTTGTCCAGTGCTAGGCACTGTGATTTGAAAATGAGCAAGATAAGATCCTAGCCTGTAATGTATCTGCCATCTTCATGGTCCATGCCTGTGCATCCCTTGTGAGATTTGCTACACACTCTGAGTTCAGATGCCCTCTTCTCTCCCAGGAGATTGTCATCAGGCATCTGGAGTTTGACTCTCCTTGTTGAACAGGCCCCATGGTGATGGAGAACAACCTGCACACACTGCCCCGGGACTCCATATGCCACAGGGGACACACACAGAGGCATAGGCCCACCCGCACACAAACACATGCATACATGTACACATACAAAACACACATGAAACACACGTACATGCACAAAGCGTACCCAACACACATGGACACATACAACACACACATATACACAAGCACACATCCCTGTACATGCCTCATACAGAAAATAACACACAACCACACCCACACATTCACACACAACTGCACCCACATCTACACTCATCAGAATCACAGTCACACCAATGAACATTCCTCCCCCTCCCCACAGACTAAATCAGTGTAGGGCAAGCAGGATTTCAAGGGACCAGTTTCCCTGGTTCCACTTGACTTCCTGGGCCACTCCTGCACTCAGGGGAGATTTTCCTGCTCCTCGAAGTTAAACTTGCATATATGTTGCTTTTTTCCACAACCCGGAGGTTCCAAAAAGAAAATAAAGCCTCCCCTTGCCCCGCTTTACAAGTATGCACTTTTATAAGGAAATTACAAATGTGTATTATTAGGAATTATACACTAAAGTTGCCCCCTCCCTTATCAATAAATTTGATAAGGAAAACTTCAAATGGCTCTATTATTTTGCTATCTTTTTGTATATGGCTTTAGCAATATCTCTATCTAGAACCTTTACTCTGTGTCTAGCATTTTCATGCATTGTCTTGCTTAGTCTTTGCAGTAAATTCATAAATTATAGCTGTTTTTTTCATTTCACGGGTAATGCAACTGAGGCTTAGAGAGTTTTCTTGCCCACGGTGGCATTTTAATCAATAGCATTTCTGATTTTCCCCTTTTCAGTTTTCCTAAAAGATTTACTTATTTATTTGAAGGGCAGAGTTAGAGAGAGAGAGAGAGAGAGAGAGAGAGAGAGAGAGAGAGAGAGATATCTTTTTTATGTGCTGGTTCACTCCCCAGTTGGTTGCAACAGTCAGAGCTGGCTGGGCCGGGCTGAAGCCTGGAGGCTGGGACTTCATCTGAGTCTCCCACGTGAGTGGCAGGGCCCAAGCACTTGAGCCATCCCCCACTGCTTTCCCAGGTGCATTAGCAGGTAGCTAGATCAGAAGTAGAGCAACCAGGACTCAAACTTGTGCTCTGTGCTTGCATCGCAGGCGGTGGCTTAACCCACTGCAATATTAACACCAGCTACTCATTTTCCACTCTTATAAACGGTAATGAAGTGCACGTCTTTGGATATCAACCTTAGGCGTGTGCTTGGTTATTTCCTTAGGGTCTGTTCTGGAAAGAGGAATGTGCATGTGACCTTGTGCTCCTACCTGGAGACCCTGCTTCTTGACCTTTCCTCCCGTTTCAGCCACGCTCATTGTCCCCGGAAGCCCAGGGTACTCAGCGCCCCCCAGATGCTGAGCCCTTCCCTCCCTCCTGCTGCAAATTCAGGGACGCAGCTCAAAGTTCCAGAGCCACCCCTCCCTCTCTCACCCCCCCCCCCCCCGATGTCTCCTGGTGTCTCTTTGGGCAGCACCTTGTACAGGCCAATAAGATCAGGTCAGGGTGATGCTGTGACAAGGTGTCAGCACCTATGGCCGTGCCTGCACTGTGACAAGCACCCGGGCCAGTGCTCCGCGTGACCCCTGGGTGGTGACTGACAAACAGCATCAGTCACTAGAAGAGCAAGGCCGACACCAGAGGGAAATGTTAAAGGCAGCTGTGAGCAAGCCCCCAGGCACTCTGCTGCTTGGGGCCCCTGGGACACTGGCAGGTGGAGGCAGTGAGGGGGAGGGGCCCTTTACAGAGAGAACCGAGTCAATGCTGAATGCTCCCTCACACTCCCAGGGTTTGCAGATGTTTGTAGGTGCTGAGGTCTTTAACTTTTGGGGGGTCCTCACCCCCATAGTCAAAATCACTTGAGAATGCATGCACTCCTCTACCAAGTGTAACACAGGGAGTCGCTTTCTGTAGTTGCTGTTCACATAGCTTTGTAGACATTTCATGAACACACTGATTTCTGTGCCACATTTTCTCGGGTGACCTCTTGGATCCATATATTTACAGGTCGTTAGTTCTGAAAGACTTTAAGTCCACAGCACTGGGTCTGTAATGCCCAATGGATAAAACATCGATCCCTTCATCTTATGATCTGCCCAGAAAGGGATTTGTTGCTAGCTTCTTAAAGGAGTATTTATTTATTTATTTATTTGAAAGCCAGAGTGACAGAGAGGAAGAGACTGAGAGAGGGAGAGATCTTTCATCTGCTGGCTCATTCCCGAATGTCTATAAGAGCTGCAAGTAGGCCAGGCTGAAGCCAGGAGCCAGGAACCCTATTTGGGTCTTCCTACATGGATGGCAGAGCCCCAACTACTTGGTCCAAACCTGCTGCCTTCCTAGGCACATTAGCAAAAAGCTGGATGGGAGGCAGAGGAGCCAGGACTCATACAAGCACTTGAGATGGGATATAGGCATCCCAAGAAGTGGCTTGACCCACTGTACCACAATGCCCGCCATTGAAGCAGACTTAAAAATGTATGTATGTATGTATGTATGTTTGGGGGGCAGATACTACCATTTGTCAGTTTACTCATCAAATGTCTTTAATGGCCTGGCCTGGGCCAGGATGAAGACAGGAGCAAGGAATTTAATCAGGTCTCCTACTTAATGCTTCTCAGTCTTTTGGCTAAGATCAAGGGCAGGTCTCCCACTTGAGTGGCAGGGATTCAAGTATTTGAGTCATCACCTGCTGCTTCCTAGGTGCACAGTACAAGTAGCTGGAGTTGGGGATAAGTAGAACAGGGATGCTGACTTACTTTGAACACAAATATGAACTTCCTTGTGGTTGGGCCTTCTCTGCTCAGCCCCCTGGCTCACCTCCTATCACTCTCCTCAGTGCTCCAACAGCATTCAGAGTCCATCAGCGTTCAGCGGTGGTTTGTACTTGACTGCCGTCATATCTGTGCTTACTCTGCTGGGGTGTGAGCTGGAACGCTCTCATGTTTGAATCTGCAATAGCTTATCAATAATGCACAGCAGTATTTCAACAAGTGCCTGTTAAAGGAGAAAGCATGAATGGTTCAAGTTCCTGGAGATGTCTCAGACCAGAAGTTCTCAAAGGCCACCTTTAGCAACAGCAGCAGCAGCAGCCAGCAACTTGCTTGAGGTGCAAATTCTCGGCCTCCTGCTAGGTACAGACCTACTGGGCCAGAAAGTCTGGACTGGAATCCCTTCCAGCAACTCGGAACCCCTGAACGTGGAGAACCACCATGCTGGATTCCAGTTTCTTGAGCCATTGGGTGTACACGAATCACCTAGGAATCTTGTTAAAATGCAGACTCTGATTCAGGTTTGACCTGAGATTCTGAAAACAAACTTCAGGATGGTACAAAGGCTGGCCCTTGGACCCCACTCTGAGTAGTAAAACTCAGGACTGTACCAGCTTATTCATCACCAGGCAGGGGAAAGGAGGCCTACACTCAAGTGACATTAATCCCTGAGCCTCAGTTTTCTCATCTTTCACATGGGGCGAATAATGCCTACTTGGTGAGGTTACAGCCGTGGGTAAATAAAATCAAACATCAAAGCACAGTGCTTGGAGCATAATCATCCTAGTGGGTGTTGTCTCTTTCCTCTACCTTCTCTTTAGAACACCTTATCAATTTTCTTTTCTCTCATTCAGATATTGAACCCCTTGAACTCACCCATGTTTCTGTTCCTTCTAAGACCAGTCACTAGAGACAATGACTTGAATGAATGATGCTCACTATTGAGAAAATCATTAGGATTTGAGAAAGAGGATACAAAAGGATGGTGCAAACTGGCAAGAAGGAAGAGGCATGAAAGAAGGGAAGGGGTTGTTTCAGCAGACAAGATCAGGGCTCAGGGCCGCAGAGCTAAGAGAGCCCCCACATCGTTCAGGGCCAATAGGCACCTGCTAAGCACTGGCTGCATGCGACTATGCCCAGGCTCATGTGGGGTGCTGAGGAGGGAGGCATGGAGGAGTGGAATGTGGGGACCCCCTGAATATCTTGCTACTTGTGATCACTGGACTTTCTGCAAATTTCATACCCTCAGTTGGACTTAGCTGGGAATGTGTGGGCAGGGGAGAGGTCTCCGCATAGGGGAGGAAGTCGGCATGAAATTAATTCTCTGCCTCTTTCTCTGGAATGTCAGTAATGTGCTGAGAGCAGTGGGGAGTGCCGTTGGCTGCCTGCCCCGTCTGCAACCTGGACCGAGTCTCGGAGCCTCCTGGCAGTTCTGGTGCTTCCTAGTCCCCAGTCCTGGGGCAGCCTGCCTCTAGATGTCCCTCCCCTCCTGGAGAATCTAGTTGTCTTCCCTGTGTCCACTGTCCACCAGAAGGAGGCCTTTTCTCCTAGGTTTTCGTCATAAAGTCTCTCACAAGGTCATTGGATGGGGCAACAGTTGTGAGGGACAAAGTCCAGCTTGTCCAGTGGACAGCGCCTTAGCCAGTCAGGGAGGCCAGGAGCCTGGACCTGCTCGAGGCTCGCTCAGTCTCACATGGATGCTCTATCTTACTCTAATCCAACTGTCTGCATTATTTCTTATTTAAGATGCTTATTAATTGACTTTGATCCAGGGAGGGAGAGAGAGAAAAGTACTCCATTTGCTGGTTCACTCCTCAGATGCCCTCAAAAGCCAGGGCTGGGCCAGGCCAAAGCAAGGAGCCTGAAACTCCATCTGGGTCTCCCTCATGGATTTCAGGGGCCCAAGTACTTGCATCATCTTCCACTGACTTCCCAAGCACATTAACAGGGAGCTGGATGGGAGCGGGGGTGTTGGGATTTAAATTGCTTCTGATATAGAAGGTAGGCCTCCCATGCAGCAGCTTAACCTGCTGTGCCGTGACACCAGCCCCTTCCCTCACTACTTCCCCAGAGCCACCAGGCTGGCAAGGGAGCCAGGCTGTGAGCTTATTGTGCACTGGAAAACTCTACACCTGCATGACAACATCTCACACTGAGACTTGTCTCAAATGCCTGTGAGCCTCTGTTTATACAGCCTGATGGTAGGAAAGGACCAGGCAGATGCTCTTCTCCTATGGGTGGGGCTGCTGCAGTGCAGAGAGCTCGGGGCCTTCCTCCCTGGCTGCTGCTTATGGAAAGAAGAGGAAGGAGAAAGCACCTGATACCAGGGGCTCTGCGCACGCTGTGTGAAGACAGTGCTCCAGTCCTTTAGTTCTGGAAGTGCTGAGCTGACAGCTCAGTAAAGGAGGCGTTCACAGAGAGTGAGGGCCACTCCCGGAATGGTGGGAACCACACATACCTGAGGACGGGGAAGGCCAGCTGAGGACAAAAAGACTGTTTTCTGTTTGGTGTCTACAGTTGAGATAACAACATTCTCAGATTTATGGATATTGAGTACCAGAACCAATATATCAATCAATATGACCAGCTAAATAATTCTCTATTATAAAAGTAATGCATGCTTAGAAAATGCAGAATATATTAAAAGAAATGCCCATACTTTTGACAGATTTATTAGCCTTATAAGCGCACGTGCACGTTGTCTGTGTATTGTTTTACCTAGTAGAGTTTATGTTGGCCCTATCCTTTTATGTCTTGCTTGCTTTTTTAACAGGCGTATTTTTCATGCTATTGCATTTCTTTATCAACAGCCACCCCATTTAAACAATTCATTAAAAAAGTTATATGAGAGCCAGAGAGTCAGAGAGACAGAGTCAGAGACCTCCTATCCGCTGATCCACTCCCAAAACGGCCACCATGACTGGAGTTGGGCTGAGGCCAAACTCAGGAGCCAGGAACTTCAGCCAGGTCTCCCCCATGGCAACATGAACCCATCTACCTGAGCCATCACTTTTGCCTCCCAAGGTCCACATTAGCAGGAAACTGGAATCAGGAGCCAGAACTTGGAGTCAAACGTGGAATGTGGGCATCCTGACCGATGTCCTAACCACTAGGCCAGTCACCCACCCTGCTCCCCTTTGGAATGCATAAGACTTCACTGTTCATTTAACCATTTGATGAGTGTTGGGCACATTTGGGTTCCCAATCTTTTCACATGATAATTTGATAATAAAGCCCATCTTTGTACCCAAACTTTTATACATAACTATAACATTATTGTGATTCTACTTCAACGGATATCAAAAGTCATCATATTAAGTTTTTTTCAGAAGAGATTCCTAGACATAGAGGACAACTTTATGAAAAGTTGATCCAACTCTAGCATGTTACCAAATCATTTTTTTAATGGATGGCTCCAAGATTCTGTTCCAGCAGCCCCTGTTTGGGAGGCATGTGAAAGAGCTGCCAATCACTGTGTTCAGAGCACAGCGGGCTCAGTGCTCAGCCTGCCCAGGTTTGCACTGCAGCTCCTGCAACTCTGCAGCATGAGAGGAGTCAGCTGTGTGCTTCAGTTTTCTTTATGAAACAGAGATGCTATGGTACCTCTCTCGTAGTGCTGCTTCAATAATTAAATGAGTTATTGCATGGGACATGCTTAGAATGATGTGCATCGAAAGCACTCAACAGTAACGACAAAACAGAATCGTAGCCACCAAGGTCTCAAGGACCCAAGTCCTTGGTCCACGCTCCTGGCAGACGTGAGGAGGAAGGGTTGACCCTGGGCTCAGATAGAGGCAGAGCACATATCCTTTCCCTGTACATTCTGCTGAACAAATTCTTATAATTTAATCATGACTTTTAATGTTTGAAATGGTGGCTTTTACATTTTACTGAAGCACCATTGCCGGCTGCTCTGTGTTATACTCCCTGTTTATATTGCAATGCAAATTATTCCTGGTGGAGAGTTTACAAACTGCACTTCCATTATTAAT
This sequence comes from Oryctolagus cuniculus, assembly GCF_051225735.1. Taxonomy (NCBI): domain Eukaryota; kingdom Metazoa; phylum Chordata; class Mammalia; order Lagomorpha; family Leporidae; genus Oryctolagus; species Oryctolagus cuniculus. The sequence continues at coordinate 18,549,234 of NC_142877.1, forward strand.
AGGGTTATGATTTTCCCCGTTCCACTCTTATCTCTATTGCTTGTGTAATACATAATTCATGCTCACTACCCTTCACTGGTCTTAGTGCCAGGGCACAGAGCGCTCTCTCTCTCGCTCTCTCTCTCCCTGATGACAGTATTTGGTATTCCATGAGAGTGAAATGACCATGTCCCTAGCTTCAGGCTGTCTCTGAAGGGACTCACACACAGGGATAAAGCTTGGGGCCATGTAAGGCCCAGGCCTGAGTTCCATTTCTATTTGAGTTCTGAATCCTAGGCAGACGCACGGAGCGCTTCCCAGGGCCCTAAAGCATCCTTTGGACAGAAGAGAGAAAGGGTGCCTTGCCTGTGGATGGAACAGAGGATTCCTGGGAGGGCTGAGCAGCAGGTGAAGGACCAGCCCGAATTGCAGCTGGCAGCTTCTCGTTAGTATCCTCTGAGTGTGTTCTCGGAGAAGCCAGGGTCTCCGTCCCAACCTCATTCTTGCTGCACTTCTTTCTGGGGGTGGAAGGATATATAGAGCTTTGTTAAGTTAAATTTTTATTTTATTTTTTTAAATTGAAAAATATATTTTTAAATTGTAAGATGCAGAGGGACACACACACACACAACACACACAGAGCTCTCATCTGTTGGTTCACTCCTGAATGCCCACAAAGGTTGGGGCTGGACTACAGCCAAAGCTGGGGGCTGGGAACTCAATCCAAGTCTCTTAAGTTGGTGGCAGGGGTCCAGCATCACTACTGCCGCAGTGTCTACATTAGCCAGAGGCTGGAGTCGGAAGCTGAAGCTCAAACCCAAGGACTCTGATGTGGAACATAGATGTTTTAACTGCTGGGCTAAATGCCTGCTTCCTTGTCTTATTTTTAATTGACACACAATATTTGTACATATTTATGGGACACAACATGGTAATTTGATACACACATATAATGTGTGATGCTCAAATTGGATTGGGATAATTAGTATCCCCATCTCCTCAAACATTTACCATTTCTCTGTGTTGGAAAATCCAAGCTCTGCTCTGTATTATTTTGAAATATATACTAGGTTGTTTTGGACTATAGTTATTCTAAACTTTCCAAAAATTCAGCTTGAGGCTTGAGCCCCTTTGCCTTTCCCACTAGAAATAGACACTGAGGCTGAGTCCCTAAGAAAATACCAGAACAAGGTCTCAAGGTCATCTCATGTGTAGGCATTGAACTTGGAGCGGGAAGGCAGAGCACACTGATCCTACTCTCGAAGCCCTGTGTGCTTGGTCAGGATGACCACTGGACATCCAGGAAGATTTCGGAAGAGACTGAAAGGAAGTAGAGGTCACAGCACAGGGCTGTTTAGCCTCCAGGACAGAAGCAGTGGTGTCTAGGTCACTGTCCTTGTAGACTGCTTTGCCAGGCCCTGCCAACTTGGGGGCAAGCTCAGGACAGCTGCCACTATCAGAATGGACCAAATTTTCTTTGATATTTTTTCCCCAAACCTTGCAGGCCTGGCTTCCCTGCAGGGGAGGGTCCTTCAGGGTCTCGTGGTGGGTGTTTGCGCTCACCTCACTGTCCTCTTTCCACTGGCAAGAGCTGGCCCTTTCACTGTCCTTAATGCCTCCATTCCCAAGAGGTGCTCCCCCTCCCCTTGTCTGCTTAACCTCCATCAGCGCCTCCAGCACTGTACTCCCACTGTGAATCACTCATTCTCTTTTGTCCAGCCTGGGCCCAGCTCCCTGGGGTAGGCCCGATGGTATTGGAGGATGTACAGTGTCATCCACATCACTTCCCTGTTCCCTGGCTGAGGAGGAACCGGAGGTCGTGGTGGGTGGGCTGCTCCCAAGGTCCCTTGGTCAGTGCCCACAAATTATATCCCCCCTTCTGGAGTCTTAATCCTATAGCGTGGGTCTAAGAGGTAGCCTCATGAGGCCCCTTTATGAGGATGTGTGGGACTTGATGGCCAGCTCCCCCACTTCCCTGGAGATTTTGCTGGACTCTTTCTTTTTTTAAAAAAGATTTACTTATTTATTTGAAAGAATTAGAGAGAGAGAGAGAAACCTTTCATCTGCTGGTTTGCTTCCTAATTGGCTGCAACGGCCGGAGCTGGGCTGATCCAAAGCAGGAGCCAGGAGGTTCTTCTGGGTCTCCCAAGCGGGTGCAGTTGCCCAAGGACTTGGGCCATTTTCTGCTTTCCCAGGCCATAGCAGAGAGCTGGATCAGAAGTGGAGCAGTGGGACTTGAGCTGGGGCCCTTATGGGATGTCAGCATCGCAGGTGGTGGATTTTCCCGCTACGTCACAGCGCTGGCCCCATCTGCTGGACTTTTGAATGCCGCCTTATTCCCTGAGGTCCCTGCAACCAGGAGAGGTCCCTTCTGGAGTCTGTGGCTCTATGTCTCTCCCAACAGCTCTTCGAATCCCTGCTCAGCACACGCTCCCCATTTTCCTGGCAGACTCTGAACTTTTTCCTTGTTGTCCTTTTCCTCCCTTTTCCTCTCCCTGTTCAGCAATCAAGTATGCCCATTTACCCACTCACACATAGACACACACAAATAAAATATGCATCACACACACACACACACACACACAGGCATAGCAATGCAAGTGGAAGCTGCAATCTGAGGTCCTCAGGGAAAACCACACGTGGGCACCTGTCCCCAGAATCCCATGTGGGAGCACTCACTTACACACGGGCACTCACAGACACACACACACACACATGCACACACACGCTATTGAGAGGCACATGGGTCACGTGGAGATCCCAGGGCAACAGATGCAAACACACAGCTGCAAGCCACGCTCACTTCCAGGAAGCCCGCTTCTTCCCCCGCGCCGGGGTGCAGGAAAGCGGCTGCGGACAGCTGCAGAGCTGCTCGGCACACCTCAAGGGCCCCGAGTTACCCACTGAATCATGAAGCCCTTTCCTGTTTAAGGTTATTTTCTTCTGGCGAAAGGGAGCTACTTATTTCCAAGAAGTGGAGCCAGGGGAGTCTGCTGAGGCCGCGCGGTGGTGGCTGGGGACACATTTTGGCTCCCTTCCTCCCGGGAGGTTTGTTTACACAGCTCCCGTTTCTTTGGGCTTCAGGGCCCTAAGAGGCACTGTCTCTGTGCTCTGCCTGAGTGAGTTGAGCAGAACAGAGCTGCAATGTTTGAAGGCTCCTGGTTAGTGGCCATTTATGGAGAATGATCCTCAGTTACTGCCAGGACCTAGTGGGAACTTCTGCTAACTTCCTCTGGGATCCAGCCGCTGCTAGTCAGTTTCAGGACTCCTCTTCAGGCCAGCCAGGTCTGTGGGTGGAATCTCCTTTGACTATCTGCAGCAGGCACCTTGTGCAAGGGGCTCAGCCTTATACCCATAACTCCATGGAGAACAGGTTTAAGCTTGTTTTGCTTACTGCTGTGTCCTGAGCACAAGGAACAGTGCTGGACTCACAGCAGGCATTTCACAAACACTTGTTGCCTTGAGTATCTAATGCAACATAACATCTTTTGATTTGAGTGCTTTTTTCTCCATGCACAAATGGGGCAGCTGAGGCTCAAAAAGGAGACAGCCCCGAACCACGTAGTTACAAGTTGAATGAGGAACTGAACCGAGGTCCCTAGCTCCACAGCACAGGCTTGTCCCAACTCTGCTATGAGGGGAGTTCGGACTTGCTGGTCTTAGGGGTCCTCAATCTTGCTTACCATATAGATTGTGATTTATGGTTCCTTTAAGCTTAATGGACAGGGAACTCAACTCATGAAACAGAACAGTATAATCCGGGTTACTGGGTCACTCCTCCTCCTAAGCTGGTTCCACTGGCTCTGGGGTTTCCCCATTGTCTGGCCATGCATGGCTGTCTCCACCCAGAGATTAGACACCTTAGAACTAAGCCCAGTGATGAGTCTGCTCTGGGTCCACCATGTAAGTCTCATTCTTGGGAATCCAATGGTTGTGTGATGATTGAGGTTCTGATGCCTCACATCACAGGTCTTCTGTTGAACTGGGCACTGTCCCTGCTCTCCAGGGCTCACAGTCTAGTGGAGGAGGCAGACATGGGATTGGATAAAACCTAGGCCACATAACGAATGCAAGAAAGAGGCTGTGGTACTTAGAAACGAGAGAAGCTCACACTTAACCCAAAGGTGATCAAAGTACAGCAAGCAACAGAACTGGCTTACAACATGGAAGTGTGGGTCCTAAATATTCTACTTCGGCAAGTCTGGGAAGGGGCCCAGGGGTCTTTGTACTTCACTCCATGTGAAGCCAGGACAAGAGGTCTGTGCGAGAAGACAAGGCTTGAAACAAATCTCTAACAAGGTGTCAGAACAACCATCACGGGCAAAAGATGGCACCTTCAGGGATGCGTAAGGTTTTATCAACAAGCAGGAGAAAAGCCCTTGAAACACTCTAAAGTAATTTCAAAAATATGTTTGTTGTAGACATAATCAAATGAGAGGACATAATTGAAATAAAATGTAAAAATGGTTCCCAGGGTCCTGTGTTTACTGTGTGACCATTCAGACATTTTCAGGCGAACATGAAATATATGAATTAAATTCCCAGACATATAAGTTTGTTTGTATCTGTAGCTCCAGCTGCACCTGTAACTGGGCTTGGGTATTTACAAGCATGGCGTGGGGTACCACCATCACCGTGGCTTCCGCTGATGCTGAGGTGGATGCTGGGATGCCTAGGCACAGTGAACAACAAGCCCAGAGGATCCTTCCTTCTTATCCTTTGTGGCTTTTTAATAAAAGCTGATGCAGATCATATTTTGTTTTATAAATAATTTTTGTTGATTGTAATATACATGCATGCACATATCTCAAGTGCATCGCTGCTGCTGAATTTTCTCAATGTGGAGATACCCATGGAACTAGCCCCCAAATCAAGACGAAAAATGGGACCAATATCCCACTCATTCTCAAGCTCCCTGCCCTGCCCCTTTCCCAGGACCCGGACAGCACTGGGGCAGGCTCAAGGATAAGTTTGAGGTCCCTTCTCTCCCAACACATTCATCCAAGACTTATTTCTGATGGAGGCTTCCCCCAGGTCACAGGAGCAAGGGCAAGGCTTGGCTCCAGCAGGGTGCCAGATACAGGGATGATAGCTATAAGCAGTGGTCAGATGCTGGGTCCTAGGGGACCAGTCATCCTGAGCGATCCTCACAAGGGCCCACCTACTGCTCTCATTTTGATCTTAGTTAGCTCCTGGGGTGTGGTCTCCGTGCTGCGGCGTTGCACAAACGTGGAAGAGTCTTCCCTGCAAGCTCCTTTGAACTCGAGGTCTCCCTGCCTCTTCCCCCTGTACCATCTCCTTTCACATCTTGGGGAACAGTCTCCCATGTTCTCTGAGTCTTGATTCTTGAATTTTCAGCATCAACTGTCTATGCTAATGCTTTGACAGGGGGACCTTTAAGGATTTTATATTATGTGTGTGTGTGTGTGTGTGTATACATATATATATATATGCATATATATATATATATCTTTCATTTTCCAAAGAAGTACGTGTTTGTGGAAATATGCTGATTGTATAGCAAGGTGCAAAGTAAAATGTGAAAGAAAATCTTTCCTGGCTGCTTGTATTTCCTCTCCCCTTCTGCCCAGGGGACAATGATGGGCAGAAACAATGTGTAATCCAGGTAGTTCTCTTCAGTCCTCTCTTGGTTAATGCCAAAACTGGGGTCATGCTATCACATTTTATAACTTTGTTTTTGTCCTTAACAGTATAGTGTGCACATCCTTCCAAATCAGCCCATATAACTCAGCTTGGTTCTTTTTAACAAGTTCATAGAATTTACCAGCTTGAATGAACCACAAATGATTTGGCTGTCCTGTTTTTTTTCTTGGAAATTTAAGTTGTCTTCTGTTTTTTGCTATGTTGAATAAGCTGGAGTAAATGTGTTTTATTTACTTAATCGTCCAAGTTCTTCAAAGGGAAAAATCCTGGAGGTTTTAATGGCTGAGGTAAAAACATGTCTGCCATTTATTTAAATTTTTAAAATTTTGAGGGGGGGGGAGGGAGAGAAAGAGTGAGAGAGAGAGAGAGAGAGTATGAATATGAATTTTCCATCGGTTGGTTCACTCCCCTGTGTGAAATGCCTGTTATAGCCCCAGCTGGTTCAAGTTGATTCCGGGAGCTCATAACTCAATCTGGGCCTCCCACGTGGATTACAGGGACTTAGGTATTTGCATCATCACCTGGTGTATCCCAGGGTGCACGTTAGTAAGAAGTTGTAGGTGGAAGTGGAGCCAGGACTCAAACTTGGGCTTCCTGAAAAGGAATACAGGAATCTCAAGCTGTGTCTTAACTGCTGTGCCAAATGCTGCCCCCCACCTACCTTTAGTTGCTATGTCATGATTACTTATGCTTTTGCTAACACAGTAATCAAAAATCATTATTAAATAATTTCTCTAACCATTAAGCCTTATAAATCTTTCAAAATTTATTCCTACTTGAAGGTAGAAATGACTATTCTATTCTACTCTGTGTTTCCTTGAACACTGACAAGCCTTAGTGTCTTCCCATAATCTTTTTTTTTTTAAATATGAACTAGCCCTTTTGAGGAAATATGAGAGACGAGGTTATGGGGCCTGGAGTGTTTAGGGAGCAAGCTTGTGAGTCTCGAGTGCAGGTGCATGAGGGGGAAAGATGGAAATGGTGGGAGAGGTCAGATCATAAAAGTCCCTGAGTGCCTGGTTAAGAAATTTGGGCTTCACCGACAAGCAATGGGAACCACCCAAAATTTTAAGGAAAGAGGTAGAACTATCAGATCTGTGTTTGCAGCCCCTCAGGGGACAGAGCTAAAGGACTAATTAAACAGAGGTGATAGTTGCGGAGATAGACAAAAGAAGCCAACTTGGGGAACTATGTGTACTTTAATAAAAAAAGATTTATTTTATTTATTTGAAAGAGTTACTGAGAGAGAGAGAGATAGAGAGAGAGAGAGAGAGAGAGAGAGAGAGAGAGAAAGAAAGAAAGAAAGAAAGAAAGAAAGAAAGAAAGAAAGAAAGAAAGAAAGAAAGAAAGAAAGAAAGAAATATCTTCCATCCACTGGTTCACTCCATAAATGGCTACAATGGCTAGAGCTGAGATGATCTGAAGCCAGGAGCCAGCAACTTCTTCCAGGTTTCCCATGTGGGTTCAGGGCCCAAGGACTTGGGTCATCTTCCACTGCTTTCCCAGGCCATAGCAGAGAGCTGGATTGGAAGTGGAGCAGCTGGGACTTGAACCGGTGCCCATATGGGATGCCAGCACTGCAGGCCAGGGTTTTAACCTGCTGCGCCACAGCGCTGGCCCCTATACTTTCTTGAATGCACATTTGCCATGGAACTGACTGAGGTTTGACCCAGAAGAAGAAGATTTTTGTGGGATTTCCTGAACCTTCCACAGGCTCTACCTGGTGCATGTGGCGCCAGGCCCACCACCAGTAGCAATGACCTCTTCTGGGTCCAGTCATGCAGATGCTGGATGCAGTGCAACAAAGGGTCAGCTTCCAATGGGGCAGACAGTTGGGCTTTCTGCTCTCCTCTTGCCAAAGGCCAGACCCGTGTTCCCCTTCCTGTAGTATGTTCTGAGCTCATCTGTCTCTCATCTGCAGCCCCTTGAGCTGAATCTCAGAGGAGCCATCAATAAAGCAGCATAGCCATTTGGGGAAGCACATGCTATGGTCCTGGGGTTGAAAAGGTGTAACTTGATTTTTCCCTGAAGAGCTTAGAGTCATAGGTGACAGGACTGTCCCTGGGAAGCAGAGACATTCTGATTCCACAGATACAAAACCAGCTAACCAACAAAGAAAAACAGCAAACCGAAGCAAAACAAAACCCCTCAACAAAACATGCCCCCAGAACCTTAGGATTTCAGCCTAAGAAGGGTGGTGGTGGTGGTCTGGCTCTGTGATTAAATGCATGTGGAGACAGACCTTCTGCAACCCCCCTTGTCATCTCTCTTGGGTGAGTCCAGCACAATGCCTCCTGCCTTTTAGACATCTCCAACTTAATGTGATGAAGACCAGACTTCTGATTCTTTTCCCTTGATTTCAGCTTAAGCCTATCAAAGCCTTCTCCATTTTTGGCTATGGCACCACGACCCGTCCACTTGGCCCAGTCGGAAAGCTCACCACCTCTTGATCTGTGTGGATGTCTCAAAGCTCATCCCTCCAGGAGAGATACACAACATTCCCACTGCCCCTGCTGTTATCACCACCCTGACCCACGCCACAGCCGTCTCTCCGTTTAATAACACAGGAGCCTCTGACTTGTCTCTGCCTCCATGTTCTCCACAGAGCAGCCTTGTGATTGAAAACAAAACAAGGCACTGCAAGGACCGTCCACCCACGTGCCTCCGTCTCTTCAATGGCTTCCCATTTCAGTGAGAAAAATAACCTCTTGCGAGGAGGCTCTGTTTGATCTGCCCCCTGATAACCTTTCCATCCTCCTCCGGGACCAGTCCCCCTAGCTTGCTGTTTTCACTTCCTCAAGTAAGTCAGCCTCCTTCCCTGTCCCTTGTCTATGTTCTTCCCTGTGTCTGAAACCCTCTTCCACGTGTTGGTCTCCTGTGTGGGAGCCTCACCCTTATTAAGGTTTCAGGGAGGCCGGCGCCGCGGCTCACTAGGCTAATCCTCCACCTAGCGGCACTGGCACACCGGGTTCTAGTCCCGGTCGGGGCACCAGATTCTGTCCTGGTTGCCCCTCTTCCAGGCTAGCTCTCTGCTGTTGGCCAGGGAAGGCAGTGGAGGATGGCCCAAGTGCTTGGGCCCTGCACCCCATGGGAGACCAGGAGAAGCACCTGGCTCCTGCCTTCGGATCAGCACGGTGCGCTGGCCGCAGCACGCCAACCATGGCGGCCATTGGAGGGTGAACCAACGGCAAAGGAAGACCTTTCTCTCTGTCTCTCTCTCTCACTGTCCACTCTGCCTGTCAAAAAAAAAAAAAAAAAAGTTTCAGGGAGACCTTTGAAGACCAGCCTATTTAAGGAGGAGACCCTCCCCTTCCTGAATCCCAGCCTCTTGTTTCCTCTTCTGTGGCTTCATTCTCCTATTTATCTATGTGTAGCACACACACACACACACAAAGTGCTGCAAGTGCACTCATTCTATGTGTGTAGTCTGGTGGTTTTTACAGTGCATATCTATTTGCACACTCCTATCACGCCATCAGGTTCTTCACATTCTTCACACGTTTGTTGTGACTTATCTGATGTGCAAAGATAAGTGATTTGATCACACACCATTATGGCGCAATTGCAGGAAAACAGATACTGAGTGTTGGTTGGGTGAATAAATTCCCACAGCCTTTTGGAGGAATTCACCGTGTCTATTAGATTTCAAAATGCATATGTACTCATGGAGGTGATGACTTCTCCTTCAGGAAGTGATCTGACAGACACACTCACATGTGCAAAGAGGATGTGCAAGAGATGCCTCACGGTTCTGTGTATAATGAGCAAATGTTGGAAACACACTACACGTGACAGCAAAGGGGGCAGGCTATTGAAATTACAGTTTAGAGGCTGACGCTGTGGTGCCAGCATCCCATATGGGCTGGGTTCATGTCCTGGCTGCTCCTCTTCTGATGCAGCCTCCTGCTAATGTGCCTGGGGAGGCAGCAGAGGATGGCCCAAGTGCTTGGGCTCCTGTACCCATGTGGGAGACACAGATGAGGCTCCTGTCTTCCTGGCTCCTGGCTTCGGGTCAGCCCAGCTCCGGCCGTTGCATTGGGGAATGAACCAGCAGATGGAAGACTTTTTTTTTTTCTTTGTCTCTCCTTCTCTCTTTCTGTAACTCTACCTCTTATATAGATAAATAAAATTTTTAGAAAAAAAAAGAATTGCAGTTTACTTGGGGGATAGACAACTAGGGGAGTTGATGTACAGAATGTATGGTGTTCTGGGAATGTCCTCAAGCTGTGTCAAATGGAAGCAGGTGAAGAATTGTGACGGTAGGGTTCCTTCCTGTGTACAAAAGTGGGTAGGTTTAGCCTCGTGGGAAGGAAACTCAGGAACCTGGTAGTAGTTGTTTCTTCTGGGAAGGAGAAGTCAAGAACTGGTGTCCTGGATGGGGGGAAGTGAAAAAACACAGAAAGTCTTTGGACTCCAGGGGAAATTGGTGTAACAGGAGCAAGCTCTAACAGGTCAGAACAGGGCTGTGAGGACAGCATGGCCTGACTTGGTCCTCAGAGGCACACAGGGGACTGGCTGGCTTAGAACTTGACATTTGGCAGGTTCTTTAGGGTTCCCCCGGGCCAGAGCAGCCCACAGCTGCAGTGGAAGCCAGCAGACAGTCCGCTGGTCACTGGAGGAATACGGGCTCCCACCTCCTCTGCCAGGGCTTACCGTGTGGGCTGCTCTCACTTCACCTCTTGTTCAGATCGAGACACGAGCAAGGGAAGGGATCATTTTTCATATTCCTGACGTCTGTTGGCTGGCTTTTTTTTTTCTTTTGTAACAGTGAGGTCAAAGCTTTAGGATAAAAACTTGCCCCAACAGGCAATCAATTGTACCTCTCCACAGCCCTCAATGACCTTAGTGAGGATCATGGGCTGGGGTGAGAGCCAAAGATGGGTTTGAGTCATAGTTCAATCCCTTTGCAGCTTTGCATCCTTGGGCAAGTCGGGGAAGTGCTCCATGTCTCAGTCTCTTTGTTGGTAAAATGCCCCGATTCCCGAGGTTCAGGTAAAGGAACAGATCCGATAATGTCTGTTCGCCTGCATTGTGGAAGGTGAAGGGCTGTGCGTATGAGCCATTTTTTTTTCTAGTAGGTGATCACTCCCTAGGGCTGCTATAACGCATTACCACAAACATGGCTTAAATCAGGGGAATTTTGCTCCATTGCCGTTTGGAGGTGGAAGTCTGAAGTCAAGGTGTTGGTAGGGTCCCACCCTCTATGGAGTTCTAGGAAAGGATTCAGCCTTACCTCTCCAGCTTCTGTAGTCCTGTGGCTGCATCATTCCAGTCTGCCTGTCATCACCTGGCCTTTTCTTCTTCTCTCTGTCCTTTGGGTGTCACTTAGAAAAACACCTGTCATTGGCTGTAAGACCCATGTGGGTGGTCCAAGATGATTACACCTCAAGATCATTAAGTATATCTGCAAAGATCCCCCTCCATATTTTCCAAGCAAGGTCATGTTCATAGTTTCTGGGGATGAAGAAGTAGACATGTTTTAAGGGGAATATAGTTAAAACGAATAGTTAGAATAGGCCAAGGGTAGGGGCATGGAAGCCCCCAGGTATGTGCTATGGATCCCACCAGGCCTGAGCCAGAATGATGGTGGTTTTTAGGAGGTCCAGGTCAAGTCAGACTGGTCTGAACCAGATGGAATGGTCCCAATTACAACCTCAGAAATGCTGGCACTCTGAGAGGCAGCAGGTGATAGCTCAAGTCCTCGGGTCCTCGCCACCCACAAGTGAGAGTGGGATTAAGTTCTTGGCTCCTAACTTTGGCCTAGTCCAGCCCTGGATGTTGTGAACATTTGAGGAGTCAACCAGAGAGAGGATGGATGGACGATCTCTCTTTTTCTGTCTCTCTGCCTTTCAAAAAAATAATAAATACATATTTAAAAAGAAATATTGGGGGCCCATTCTCTGTTTTTCTCCTGACCCATCTCTGTCTCTTGTGTGCCCCTGTCCCAGTCAAACCCACACCAACCTTACTTCATCAGCCTGGGAGGTGCTGTAGTGCTGAGACTCAAACCACCAACGTAAAGCTTCATACATGGTTGCAAACTGACTCAGAACCATCGCTGGGTTAGCAGCATTCTGCCGACATCCATCTTCTGCTTTTGGTATTGTGATTCAGTTGAAAGATGTCACTGTTGGAAAGAGCTGGCCAGAGGGTTGCAGCCCTACTGTCATTACCATTGTCACAACTTTCAGTGGAGTAGTCATTTCAAAATTTTAAAAAACGTTGAAAAAAAATCTCATGAATGCTTGAAACCCCTGCGAGAAAAAATAAACTTTAAAGGCCTTTCTGGATTAGGAGTTCAAGGAAAGCAACTCCCTCAGCCTGCGGCGGGATATGGGCTCATCCATCCTCCCGAGGCACCCTGGGACCGCCCATTCCCGTTGGTTTTTGGAAACAGGCCTTGCCCTGGCCTAGCCCCATCCCTGTCCCAGCCCTTCTGGGATCCTATCCTCTGCAGCCTCCTCTCCTAGGAGGGAGTTCTGCTAGCACCTGAGGCCCCGCCCATACCTCCCCAGGCCAGGGCTGGTCTGGGCTGCAGACACAGGCTGGGCTGGGCTGGGCCAGCCCCACCTGGCCCTGCAGCCCAGGCTGAGTTCTGCTGTTGCTACCACATGCCCACAGCTCTGGCCCCTCTCGGGTTTCTCCCCTGTGATCCCCTGGCAGGCGCCACGGCCTCGGTGACCCCCACCCTGAGTTGGAGGAGTGTTTTGGGCTCCCAGGAGGTGCAGCTCTGGCAGGGGGCCAGCCTGCCCTACCCTCACTTGGCTGTCATCTCATGCATCCTCCTCCTCCTCCCTGGGGCAGGCTCAGTGCCTGCTCCCCTCCCGTGGCAGACTCCATCTTCCACTAGTCTGGGCAAGTTGGAGACACCTTCCCTGGGCCGGCTGCTCTTCTGGTTCTTTCTTCTCACCCATCAGGAGACTGTGAGTGAGTTCTGCAGCATGGCCTGATGGTTGGGTATCCCAGGGGTTATGAACTTGGGAGTCTACAGATGGATTTTGGGGGGTTCTGGGAATCCTCTGAATTTGCATATGAAACTACCAACATTTAACTGGGGGGAGAAATTGATTCTCGAAAGGGCCCAAGATCCACAAACAATTAAGAGTATCCTTTTGGCGCTGTGGTGCAGAGGGTTAAAGCCCTGGCCTGCAGTGCTGGCATCCCATAAGGGTGCTGGTTCGAGTCCTGGCTGCTCCACTTCCAATCCAGTCCCCTGCTAATGCACCTGGGAAAGCAGCAGAGGATGGCCCAAGTCCTTGGGCCCCTGTACCCATGTGGGAGACCCGGAAGAAGATCCAGGCTCCTGGCTTCAGATAGGCTCAGCTCTAGCTATTGTGGCCATTTGGGGAATGATCAGTGGATGAAAGACCTCTCTCTCTCTCTCTCTTTCTCTCCCTCTTTCTGTAACTCTGTCTTTCAAATACATAAAATAAATCTTTAAGAAAGAGAGTGTCCTTTAACATAGCTCATGTTAAATGTTTTGTTTGTGGCATCAGCCTTCCTGGCTATGACACTTTCTCCCCAGTTAGCTGAGCCCCATGCCTCAGTTTCCTCCCATTCTAAAATGAATTAAATGATGACACCATATTGTACATTGCTCTGTTGTGAGGAACAAATGAGAAAGTCGTGTAAAGTTCTTGGCTCAAGCTGGTAAGAACTCAGTATAGATAAGGTGTTATTATCACTGTTTACCCTGATCATAAATTATCTCGCTTCATGCTCACAACACGGCGATCATCAACTGCCTTTGAAAGACTTTATTCCCAGCATCACAGACATTAAAAGCAGAGCTAAGATGTGAACCTACAGCTTCTGCCCTTTCTGCTACCACTTGTTGTCACTCACTGCAAAGAGCATGAGAAGAGGAAGAAATGAAGTGGGACACGAAAAGTGTCTAATAGTTTAAGACCTCTCTGTTGTGTCTGCAAAGTCTGTTCTGCTCTGCCATCTGGGGTGTATGGGAAAGTACCACATTTCCATATAATGAGCTGTCTGCAGAGGGAAGATTGTCCCCATGCAGGAAGCCCTCCTGCCTTTGCAGATTCTGCTCCCACCTTTACCTGAGGTCCACCTGGTCAGTAATCCACCCAGCTCACATGTCTGTCTCCAGCCCTGGGAACCCATGTCTGACCTCGTGGGTGCTTGCCACCATTCAGCGTTTTGCATACAGCCATCATGGCATTGTGGCATTGCAACTTATTTGCTTACTGCTCATTCCTCCTCTTTCATTAGTTAAGGCCTGTGCCTAATGCATCTTTGTCTCCTGTGCTCAGCTTGGTGCTTTGAATCTAATAAATGTCTGGTGAGTGGGATGTCCTCTTGCTGATCCTCCTTCCTTAACCAGCTCCTGCCCATCTGTGTGTGGGGTATGGAGATGAGCAATCCATGTCCTCAAGGCACTCAAAGCCAGAGATGGGGTGACAGCACCTTCCTGTGAAAGTCAGCTTTCTCCTGGACTGCCTGTTAAAACCCACAGCTCTCAAGGGCACAGCAAGGAGTCAAAAGCCTCCAATAGTCATTGAGATTTTTTCCTCAGGCACTCATTTAGCACTAGGGATGGACTAAGGTGCAGAAGTGTGAGTTTAGGCCACTGGCCATTGCCCTGGGAACTCTCTGGATGATAGCAAGGAGTGGAGTGGGCTTATCGTTCCAGGAGCTGCCTGAACCCCTGAGCCCAGCCATCCAGCATGCAGACATGACCTCCACAAAGACGTTTGGGGCATATGATTCTCCTTTTCTAAGAACATCATGGAACTCCTAGGCTGGGCCCTGCCAACTCCTGGTCCTTCCACTGGCAGAGGAAGATGCCTGTTTGAAGTAGGGACAGGCTCCAGAGGGTCCCCAAATAGCAGACAGCGGCCTCAGACAGAGTCTGTTTTGAAGTGTTTAAGCTGTATCACAATTTTAATATATTCCATTTTGTAATTATAGGTTGAACTCTATGAAATGCCATTACTATATAGGTGAGGTTGTCAAATATTGGCAATTTCATATGACTCAAACAAATAATTGTAGTGTGATGAGTCACCTCTAGACTCTAAGCTCTGTGAAGTATTGTGTCTAGTATACTGCCCAGAAAATGGTAGATGCTTAACATTTTCTTTTGAAAATTAATTAAGGGGCTGGCACTGTGGCATAGTGGGTAAAGTGAGGCCTGCTGCGCCTGCATCCCACATGAGCACTGGTTTGAGTCCTGGCTGCCCCACTTCCAATCCAGTTCCCTGCTAATGCACCTGAAAAAGCAGCAGAGGGTGGCCCAAGTGCTTGGGCCCCAAGTACCTGCATGGGAGATCTGGATGGAGTTCCTGGCTCCTGGCTTTGGCTTCACCTAGCCCTGGCTATTGTGGCCATCTGGGTAGTGAAACAGTGGATGGAAGATCCTTTCTCTCTCTCTAACTCTGGCTTTCAAATAAATAAGTAAATCTCTTAAAATTATAAAACTTAATTAAATGAATTAATTGATGGACTGTAACCCATTTGTATTTTTACTCTCCAGTTTGGGATATGACTATGCATATCCCAAAGTGCTGAGAGTTGTATAAGCATCCCGAATTTCACACTTTTCTCTGATGTAAGCTGGTTAAGGGAAGTAAAAACATTCTATCCACCTTGCGTGGGCATAAGACCTAGCAGTGAAGAGACTGATTGGGACACCTGTTTTCCATAGCAGTTCCACATAGCCAGTTCCAGGCTCTGACTCCTGATTCCGGGTTTCTGCTAATGCAGACCCTGGGAAATAATGATGATGGCTCAAGTAGTTAGGCTCCTTCCTCCATTTGGGAGACCTGGATTGAGTTCCTGGCTCTTGGTTTTGGCATTGTGGGTATTTGAAGAGAGAACCAGTGGGTGAGAGCTTGCTCTCTCAGTTTATCTCTGTCTCTTGAATAAATAAATAAAAATCTTATCTCCCCAAATCTAGGTATTTCAACAAGAGATCTTGCCCTCCCCGGTTTTCTAAGCAATTAGTTTAAACTTTGAGTTTGTTTTTCAGAAACCGGGGTAGAGTAGAGGATGGATGACTGTCAGGGTTTAGGCACTCTCCAGAAATTCTCCATCACCAAGAAAGGACAAAAAACTTGTTGCTTGACTCTCAGAATATTTTTAAAAACTGCTAATGGGAAAGAGAATGCCTTTCCAATTCCAGTTCCCTCGGGGGCAAATTTGCACAGTCAAGGTCCTCCTTCCAGAGTTGTGAAAAGTGAATGAAGTAATACCTGTGAAGAGCCAGATTAGCAGGTTCTTCATCTGCATTCATTTTTTTTTTTTTGTAGTCTTCTTGCATTCACAGAGTCCCCAACAGGCAAGAAGACAGTTTCAACCTTGAGGGGGTGGGGAAACACAGGGTAGAGGCAGTACTGCATGCTGCCTAGGTGTCCTGATGATTTCCAAGGCAGCCAGTTAAGAGGTGCACACACGGCACTTCATTTTTAAAAGTGAAGAATACAAGCTTAGTACCCCTATTCAGACTGACACTGGATAAAGGGAAGCAAACAACAGAAATCTTTGTAGCCCAGAATCTCAAAACTCATAGCAATCTCATATGATCCATTTGGTAGAGGTAGAGTTCCTTACCTATAAGCTACAGATTGACTTGTGTCCTAACAGCAAGCATGGTATTGAATCCGCCACACAAAGCTTTTGATAATGCTTATTCCAGGTATGAAGAAAATAAAGACAGAAATTCTTTGGTGGTACAGATGGTACATTTAGCAGACTGAAATTGTTATCAATTTCTTCAGAGTATACACTTGATACATTGTTAGATATCCAATCCAAAATTGGAATCTTTTTGTTCTAAACACAATCAGCCTCATACTTGCTTAGAGAAACACATTCAAACAAAGCAAATATATGTAGAAACTTCTGGATTTGTCAATGGAAGATGATGACCTTGTTGAGGACTATTTAGAACAGAGGTTCTCCCAACTGAGCACATACAAAGTGTCTGGGGGAACTTGTAAAACATCCACCACCCAGATCTTACCCTTAGAAGTGTCAGATTCTGAAGGTTTTGGGTGTGTGGCCTTTGAATATCCATGCTTATCAACCTACCCTGGTGATTCAGATGAAAATAGCCCAGGTACCATAATTTAGGAGTAATGGGCTTAGTGGTTGTGGTAGTTAAGAGTGATGACCCCCTGAAGATGTCAGCCTCCTAATCCCAGGACCTGTGAAAACTTTGTTTTACTTTGCAAAAAGGAGTTAAGGTGTCAGATGCAATTAAGTTGCTAATCAGCTGACTTTAAAAAGAGGAGATTATCCTGATTTACCTGGGCAAGTCCGATAAGATCATGCAAACATTTAAAAACAGAGAAGCTTCCTGGCTGTCAGGGAGGGCAATGTAACATTGGAAGAAGGGTTAGAGAGATTCAGTGGCTTTGGTGAGAGAAGGAGAAATCTATTCGAGTGGCATCCAGAAGACAATGGTTTCTTCCACAGAGCTTTTAGAAAGAGTACAGCCTTGCTGACACCTCCCTCCATTGTAGCCCAGAGAGCTCCATGCTGGACTTTTAGCCTATATATACATAACCCACTAAGACAGTAGATCTGTGTCAAGTCACCACGTTTGAGGCTATTTGCTATAATAGAAACAATGAATTAATAATTTGGCCCTCTGGTTATTTCTTTTCCCTTTTCTTCCCTTCCTTTCCCCCACTTTTCTTTCCTCTCTTCCTTTCTCTACTCCTCCTCTTTTCCCTCCTCCTCCTCTTGTGTTTGTTACCTGTGCTCTGCTGGGCCCCACGGAGTTTTTCATGTAAAATGATGATGAGGGGATCCATGGCTGCTCACGGGGGATAAAAGCTGGGTCGACAGTATTTACAGCAACTTTACAGTTTATGCAGAACTAAAGGGCAGTTTCTCCTTGTGGCTTCTGACTCTCACTCATTGATCAGTCCCAACAAATATGCCTATCTTTCCTCCAAACACTAGCAAAAAGGAAGCTACTGGCTAGATTTTGGGCAACAGAAAATTCTGCCATTGCTTATACTCCTTCCTCATTGGTTGGAGTCATAGTTGGACAGGGAATTAGGGAGTGGACATTCAACCTTATTCACAGAAGACTAAGGTACAGGAGAACAATGCATATATTATCTTGGGCTTCTGACATCACCCTACTCTTTCTTTAGCCTGAAAACTGGACCCACTCCTGGGTTACAAAAATCCAGACTTGATAAGGCAAAGCATGGTGTAGACATAACAGTTTAGTTTATGGTAACAAATGTCAAGCCCTAAGCATCTGAAATGAGTCTTGTAAGTTGTCACAGTTACCTCACACCCCTGCTGTGGGCTTTGGATTAGGCACTCATCACCTCATTTCATCTTCATAATCCCTGTACAGATAAGGAAACAGAGGCTCAGAAAAATTAAATAACTCACTTTATTATCATGTACCCGATCAGAGCTGCAGGTTAGATTGGAATCCAAGTCTTTATGACCAGAAAACCAGATGACAGTTCTTCACTGTTGTACCTTTGCATAGAAAATAAATACCATTGCTTTTTATGAGCTGTATTCCTTTCTTGGCCACTAATCTAATGATGAATAAATAATGGATCATTGTTGTGGAGCTTGACTCCTAGGCTACACCCAGATAAATGTCCCATCAACCTCAGTAGCAATTAGCTTCAATGGGAGGCTTGGCCTGACTGCTAATAATTCCACCACTGGCTATTTATAGATGACTATTCTCCAAGGAGTCCAAAGTGCTCTGTAGACGTTATCTAATCCATCTGTGTTGTTACTGTACATTGGGTCTGGGTCTGTGGTATCTTTTGCCTTTTTTCACAGAGAGGAGTCAGGTTCAGAGAGGGGCAGCTAGCTCTTGGCATTCATCATGCACAGGGTTGGCATGCCCTTTCTATGAGCCTTTGGCATTGTTCAGACCACAGGAGTTGGGTAGATAAAAAAATATTTGAAAGGAAGAGAGAGAGAGAGAGAGAGAGAGAGAGAGAGAGAGAGAATGAATGAATGAATTTCCCATCCATTGGTTCATTCCCTAAATGCCCACAACAGCTGAGGCATGGAAGCCAGAAACCTGGAACTCAATGAGTCTCCTACATAGGTGGCAGAGACTCAAATACTCGAGTTTTCACCTTCCCAGGATGTGCACTAGCAAGAAACTGTAATTGGAAACAGAGACAGGACTCACACCCAGGCACTATTGTATAGAATGTGGGAATCCTAAGAGATGTCCTAACCAGTGTGCCAAACCTCCACCCCTTCATGGGAACTTTTGATGTTTGTATGAACTCTCTTCCTGGCAGAGATGCCTGTGTGATTTGCTTTTAGGAATAGCATTGTCATCTTCATTACCTTCTCCTCCTATGTTCCTCTTCCTCTTCCTCCTCCTCCTCCTTGCCCTCCATCATCATCACCACCACCACCACCACCACAAACATTTTTTTAGTGCTAGCCATGTTCCAAGTCCTGTGTTAGGTAATTTACAGGGACTGCCCAACTTATTCTTTGGAATAGCCATTAGTGCGTAGGTATTACTATCAACTCCATTTTACAAGTAGAGGACTGAGACTTAGAGTAGAAAAATTACTTATTCCATCCTGATTGTTGATTCTCTAATACTGTCAGAGGTCATCTTGAGAAGACTTGATGCCTCACCACCCAGCATAAAGCCAGGTATACATGAGACAACCAGAGAATAGATGTTTATTAGGACAAAAGAATAAATAACATTAGCAGAATAATTCACATGAATAATTAAAAAAATAATTAACATGAGTGAAGGAACATTATACATCATGAGTTTTAATCTTCACACTATCCTGTTTGTATCCTCATTTCATATAAAATAATTTGCCATTATTACACAGTTAAATAAATTGTGAAAGATTTTTTAATTCTCATTGTTTCTGTTCCTAAAATATCTATACTTAATTGGAAAGCTCACTTGAATCAATGATGGGTTGGATGGGTGGATGATGATTAGATGGATGGAAAGGAGGAAGGGTGGATGGGGCCTGGACTTTCCTTCTATACATGCTGATGACAGGGTGCTTTTGAGAAAAAATACCTATGCATCCCATTCCCAAATCTTCACAGACTTACATAAATTATTCTGTAGCTGCTTGCCTACCTAAGGAGATATTTTGAGAACTAAGTAAGTCCTGGATCAAGGAACTCAGACTCAAGCACTGTTGACCTCATGGGTTTCAGTGGAAGATCTAAGCTCATAGGTAGGAAGAACACATGACTATACATGGCTAAAGAAGAGTAGAATGGTCAAAGGTCCTCTTTATACTGTATTTACCTCAACAACTTTAAAGTTTGTGGGAATTTGTGGGAAAAGGAGCCTAGGAAATTATGGTAAACCCTGATGTTGGCACCAGAGCATCATGAATAGGATCTCAATATCTTTGACGTGGTATCCATGAATAAAAGGGAAAAGGTGGAGCTGACACAGCCTGGAGCCTACAAGTCAGTGATACTCTGCACCAACAGGGCTGAGGGAAGATTTCCAGGCACTGGACCAAAATAAAGAGTGAAGTGAGGAGGAACTCTGGCTTCTCCCTTCTTTCTCTCCTCTAATCTTCCACTAGTACCTCCAATTAGGGTTGGCCATTTGACCCCTCAGCCCTATACAATAGAGAGCTGAGCAGAGGAAGGGTGGGGAATGGATCTGAGAGCAAACAGATGCCAGTTGTACTGGAATGTTTATTTGTTTCTGAATCTTGAGTCAGGTTTCTTGACCAGATGGACCCTAAGGACTCCATTTGCCACTTTGGGGAAGTTAGAGACCCCTAGAGGAGAATCTATATTATTAGATTTAATTGTAGCTCAGGGGTAAGCAAACCACCATTCAGTTGAGTATCTTGCACCAGACTGCTACCCCATGGCCAGGGTCCATCTTCTTCTGGTTGAATACTTCTGGCAGCAGGTCACCAGGGACTTGCCTACCTTGAGGCTGAGACCATGGAATTTATGCTGCTCAAAAGAGCTTGACTACCTCTGTGTCACCTTTACCTCTCAGTGAAGTGGTGACTGAAATTCCACAATGGATAAAAAATTCCTTGTGGTTAAAATGACAAGTTTGAAAATGCCATTCACAGAATAAATAAATATACAACACAGTGCATAAGTAAAACTTGTGCTTCTTTGCTGTAGACATTGCTCTGGCAGTCAGCTGGACAAGGGTGAGTTTGTACCACTACCTTCTGTCTCTACCATGCTGACCTTGCTGACAACAAGGAGAGAAGTTCAGAGGAACCTGATGCAGAGCCAAACAGTGCCCTGTGCCCTGGGGCTCCAGAACCCCAAGAGTCAGGGAACATTTGCTCGCCAAGAGAATTATCTCATTTATGTAATTTTATGCACAGAATGAATGACAAGCACTTCTTTCTTATTCTTTTCATCTCTCCTTCTCTCCCTGTTTTCCTTTCCTTCTTCCTTTCTCTACTTCAGAAAGGATAACCACTAACCCAGTCATCTACTACAACATAGCAAACCACACCAAACTTAGTGGATATGAACAGCCTCCCGTCCTCTGCTCAGGCATCAACAACTGAGAAAAGGCATCAAAGGTCAGTTCCTCTCTGCTCACAGTGTCAATTGAGATGGCTCCAGTGGGTATGGCAGGGTCGCTTCCAAGATGGTCTACTCACAGGGTTGACGTATTGGTGCTAGAAGCTCAACAGAGGCTGTCAACTGGGAGATTAAACTCTCTTAAGGATGTGTCTTTAAGGTGCCGCTCAGACTTCCCCAGAGCAGGGTGATGGGGTTCCAAGAAGTCCAGGCAGAAGCTCAAGGGCATAGGACATCACAGAAGCCCAAGCCTTCATTTCCATAGCATTCAGTTGGTTTGGCCAGCCTAGATTTAAAGGTTGGAGAATGGACTCCATTTATGATTAGGAAAAGCAGCAAAGGATTTGTATTTTTCTTTAATCGACAATCTCTGACCTATGGGAAGTGGGTATAGAGTGTGCACAAATTCACAGCGACAGAGCAATGCTGCACATTCAGACCCCCATCTAACTCAGAGGGTTAAATTCCTGAGGGTAACAGCACAGTTCTGGCAGGACCAGGGATTTGGTGTATGCATCTGTCTATTAGAGGTAATGGCTTCATGATAGGCAGAGACATGTTTGAATATCAACTCTGATACTATGGCTGAGCAGCTTAAGCATGCCACTTAACCTATATAGATGCCACCTTTCTCCATTGTGAAATGGAAATAATCATATCTAACTATATTGCTATATGAATAGCAAAGATCATAGTACATCGTATCCCCCCCAAAAAGAAGTAGAGACCCTTATTAAAGTGGTTGGCTCATAATCGACAGTCGATAAATTGAAGAAAGTATCAAAGAGAATAAATTGGAGAGAAAAATGAAGATTATTCAAAAGTTCATAGAAACCTTTTCTTGCAACAGAAAACCATGCATAAATTTCATGCTTTTTACCAACATAAACATTATTTTTTTAAAAAAGGGTTCATTTATTTTTTGAAAAGCAGAATTATAGAGAGGGAGAGACAGACACACACACATACACACACACACACAGAGAGAGAGAGAGAAATCATCCATCTGCTGGTTCACTCCCCAAATGGCCATAACAGCTGGGGCTGGGCCGGGCCCAAGCCAGGAGCCTGGAACTCAATCCAGGTCTCCCATGTGGGTGCAGGGCCCAAGCACTTGGGCCAACCTCCACTGCTTCCCCAGGAGCATTAGCAAAGAGCTGGATCAGAAGTGGAGAATCTGGGACTTGAACTGGTGCCCATATGAGATGGCGGCATCAGAGGCAGCAGCTTAACGCACTGCGCCACAACACCTGACCCAGAAACTTATTTATTAGTTTCATTTTCCCAGAAACTTTCTGAAGTACATACACTTGAAATACTTAGAAAAAAAATATATATAAAATGAAATCACCTGAAACAGCACAACCTGGAGGCAGCATTTGGAAGATTAAGGTTATGTACTTCAGATCTATTGCCAGAGAACTCCAAGTCTCAGGACTGACCATAACAGCCACTTTTCCCCATGAATCTAAGGAGTGGCTGGTAGTTGGCTGATTCTAGCTGGACCTGGCCAGGCAGCTCTGCCCTTTCATTCCCTGAAACCCAGTCCAGTTATATCTCTCTCGGAGAGGAGCGGAAATGCAAGAGAACAAGTGGGAATGTGCAAAGGCTCTTATGAACTAGGGCTGGGATTGGCATACTCACATTTTCATCCCATTCAATTGCTCAAAGCAAGTCACAAGACTAGATCCAAAGCCAGGCAAAGGGAGAAGATTCAGAAAGGAATCAAAATGAGGGCCATTAACAATCTCCTGTAACATCTAATTTTTTGTTAAAAAAAAAAGACTCAAGTTACAAATTCTGCTGTTAGTTTTTTTTTGTTTTTGCTTAATATATTGTTGAAAAAGTTCCCACATAATACAATAGCTTTCTGCACTCAAACTTTTAAGAATTGCATCTTTATTCTGCTGAATATTCCACCATTTGTTCAGTTGTTTTCTTTTTCTTGGTCACTTGGGTTGTTTCCAGATTTGCAGTGTTAGTGATGGTTACAGCTTTGGATTTATCTGTACCCATGTTCGTATTTCTATCCTACCAGGTCAAAGTTAAATGGTTATGACATAGATTGTCAAATTGTCTACATTCAGAGACGTAATTTCAATTTATTTGCTCCCCTCTAGCAGTGTATTCTAGTGCCTGGAATTCCCCCTTCCTTTGGGTATAGTCAATTGTGTACATGTATATGTACTTGCTGTAAGGAACTTTTTATTTTGTGATCACACTGCTAGGAACTACTATATACCTTTTATACAGGCTCTCAGTGGATGCTGTTTCCTGTTTTTCTCCCTTTGTTGTATATATGTATCAGCATTTTAGGTACTTGTCTATATACATATATAGTTTTACATAGTTTTTCTCTACCTCTCACTCTTTTATATGATCCCCTATTTGGAGGTATTCTATTCTTTTAATAAGTAACTTTTAATAAGTATATTTCATAAGAACAAAGACATCCTCTTGCTTAACCACAATGAGATTACCAAAATCAGGAAATTTAACATTGATAGAATGCACTGCTATTTAACATGTACTCCACAATCCTATTCATAAATGAATATCTTTTTAAAAAAATCTATTTTTACATGAAAATCAAAGAGATAGAGAGAGAGAGATCTTCTATTCGCTGGCTCACTCCCCAGATGACTGCAATGGCCAGCACTGGGCCAGGTCGAAACCAGGAGCTTCATCTGGATCTCCCATGTGAGTGGTAGGGGCCCAAACACTTGGGTCACCTTCTGCTGCTTTTTCCAGGCCATTAGCATGGAGCTGGATCAAAAGTGGAGCAGTCAGGACTCAAACCAGCACCCATATGGGATGCAGGCATCATAGGTAATGGCTTTACTTGCTCTACCACAAAGTAGGCCCCAATGAATGTCACTTTGAAAAAAACTGTACTTGAGAGCCAGACAGAAAGGAGAGAGAGAGAGAGAGAGAGAGAGAAGAGAAGAGGAGAGGAGAGGAGGGGAGGGGAGGGGAGGGGAGGGGAGGGGAGGGGAGGGGAGGGGAGGGGAGGGGAGGGGAGGGGAGGGGAGGGGAAAGGATAGAAAATAGAGAGTTCCCATCAACTGGCTCACTACTCAAATGCCCAGAATAGCCAGGGCTGGGCCAGATTGAAGTCTGAAGGCAGGAACTCAATTCAGGTCTCCTACGTGGGTGGTGGGGACCCAAATGCTGGAGCCATTGCCTGCTGCCTCACAGAGTGTGCACTAGCAGGAAGCTGGACAGGAGCTGGCATCAGATAGTGAACCCAGGTGCTTGGATGTGGAATGCAGATCACTTTGACCTAAGACTCACTTGTGAATCACACTAGTTGTCATGTCTCTGGTCCTCTCTGCTCATGAATAATTCTTTACTTTTCTTGATGGTTCCTGACCTTGATATCTATAGAAAACACAAGCCAATTGTTTTGCAAAATGTCCCTCAAGTTGGGTTTGATGGTGTTTCTTCATGATTTGATTTAGGTTAGGCATTTTTAGTAGGAAAACCAAAGAAATAACGTGTCACTATTGAGACAGCATATCAGGAGGCAGATGGTGTTCATTTGTCCAATTTTAGAGCCATTAACATTGGTCATTTTGCCCAGGGGATTTTTGCCAGGCTACTCCACCACAAAGTTATGGATTTTCCACTTAGACTCCCTTTGTAGGTAAATATTTTGAGAATACACAAATGGACTCGTTCACATTAAGCATTCAGTCTCCAGTTCTACTGCCAATCTGTGGTTAGCTAACTCCATTATTCTTTCTACATTTACAAGTTAGCAGTAATCAGTAAGGAAGACCTTTCTTTGCTGTCTTACCCATTTATTATTTATTTACATCACCACAGACTCAAGGATTCTTGTTTTATTCACTGGATTATCATTCAGGTTTGAAGCTCCAATTTTGTCTAATACATGGTTGAAAAAAAACCCAGTCAATTGTTGTTACATGCTTTATCAGTGGGGATGTTTGTGCTTTCCTTTTTGGATTTGGAATTCCTCATTATATGTTCAGAGCATTAACTTCTTTCCTGCATATTTAAATATACAAATATTAAAATGTTTCTTCTAAGTCATTTGATTTTGAATTTTCATTCTCTTCAGATTTCCCAATGGAAGACATATCTCTTTTCTTCTTCTTCTTCTTCTTTTTTTAGATTTCAGATATACAGAATTGTTGTATCACACTCCATGGTTCTAACACACTATTCTGTTGCTCATGCATGAGTCTGCACTAATCTGGGTTCTCAAAAAGAACAGAAACAATGTGATATCCAAAAGATCTTAGAAAGGTTCATGGAAAATGCATATTATTTTTTAATTCCATTTTCCATGAACTTTTTGAAGTACTTTCATTTATCTCTCTACATCTAGTGTCTCTCCACTTCTATCTATATAACTATATACAGCCTACATACATATCCATATATAGATCTATCTGTATTTCTTATCCATATCTATGTATGGATAGATACAACTATAGGCATTTGCACTGGGTAGGCTGATGTTCCAGGAGAGCTGATAGTCCAGTGTGAATTCAAGGATAAGAGAAGACTGATATCCAAGCTCCAAGTTCAAAGATTGATAGAGAATATTCTTTCATACACAGTCTTTATTTTATTCTGGTTTTCAACAAATCAGATGAGGCTCACCTGTACTAGGGAGGGTGATCTTTACTCGACCTGCTAGTCCAAATGTACTCTCATCTGGAAACACCCTCAACAGACACATCCTGACACCTGGGTACCCTGAGGTCCAGTCAAACTGACACATAAGGTTAGTCATAACACAATCCTTGTGTTTGGTTGCTTTGTTTGTGTTCATCATTTTTATTTGGTTATTTTAAGTATGCAATAGACTTCTGTGAACTACCTCCCCAAATTTGGGTGTCCCCTGACAAAAGCTACTTTTACACATAGTGGATCCTTCTCCCTCCTCTCCTCTGAGATCTTTATCATCTGGAACCCACTTTTATTTAGTTTTATTAAATAAAATTTGAATTATAGTATTAAAATGTAAGTTTATGAAAAGATTTCTTTCCTTATGTGAAAGGCAGAGTTACAGAGAGAGAAGGAAAGAGAGAGAGAGAGAGAATCTTCCATCTGCTAGTTCAGTCCCCAAATGGCTGCAAGAGCCAGGCCTGGGCCAGGCTGAAGCCAGGAGCTTCTTCCAGGTCTCCCACGTGGGTGACAGTGGCCCAAGCACTTGGGCCATCCTCCGCTGCCCTTCTAGGAGCACCAGTAGGGAGCTGGATCCGAAGTGGAGGAGCAAAGACTTAAACGGGCATGCACATGGGATTCTGGCATTGCAGGCAACGATTTAACATGCTATACCACAGTGCTGGCCTCAAAAGGTTGATTTTTAATTTTTTTGGTTTGTAAATTTATAAAAAGTATATGTCATTCTTTTAAAAACACTTATTAATTCATAATGTACCTAAAATAAGGTGCATAAAATATTACATATACACAATTAGTTTTTATTGACAAAAATCTGATGTAACTTTCTCCTATACCATAAATAATAGGACATTTCCACTAGCATACAGGACTTGTATGCAATCTTATAGTACTTATTTCTCCTAAAATCATTTTGCTAAAATTTCTCCAGATGTTTACTTGTCATGCCATTGTGGTTCATTAATTTTAACTGATGCATGGCATTTCACTGTATAACTATAGTGTTTTTACTGATTCATTTTCTCACTAATGGATATTTGAGTGGCTTTCCTATCGTGAACAGTAAAACTCTGGATGTTTCTGGCCATGAGTCCTGATCTATGTGTATAATTATACCCAGGAACAGAAAAGTTGGATCATAGACTATACAAATATTTAATATTATTAGAAGACATTACTCAATTATTTTCTAAGGTGGCAACCTCTCATTATGCTATAAGTATTGAAGAACTTCTGTAGGTCTAAGTCCATTCCAAAATGTAGTATTGTAAATTTCCAATTTTGCAATTGAATCTATGTAAATTATGAGTCATAGTTGTCTTGGTTTGTATTTTCTTGATCACTAATCCTGATGAACATCTTTGCAAGGGTTTATAAGCCACACATTCTTCTGGGAAATGTTCGTGCTTTTTGCCTGCTTTTAATTGGGTTACTCATGGTTTTATTTTTGATTTGTCTGATAACCTTGAACGTTTCATAAAGTAAGCTCTGTCAGTCTTTTCTTTCAAGCTTTCTGTCTTTGCTTTCCAGTTTAGCAATGTTTCCCCACCCTATGGTTCTTTGAATATTCATTTGTATTTTTTTCTTCCAGTACTCTTGTTTTGTTTCTCTGCTGTTTCCATCATCAGTAGGCCCCACCTAAGCCACATTCCTGAGCTCCAGGTTTGCAGTCTGGGACGTGGGACTTTGCACAGGGTGATCAGGTGCCCAGACCTCTGCGTCTCCACCCAGACTCCTTTCAGGCTCCACCCCAGCTTGGCTGGGGCCCGGCCCAGGGAACTGCCTGGGGTTACCTGGTCTATTTCCAGCAGATCTGAGTCATTTTCCTTTCCAAGAAACCAAGGAGTACAACATTTACTGGATACTCTGGAAGTTTTAGCTAAAGTACTTTTACAAATGAAGACAGCGGGGTTCTCAGGGGTGATGTAATTTGCCCAAGATTTCACAGCCAAGAGTATGAGAAATGCAGGGAGCTACCAATGTTTCCTTAGAACAGTGGGTCCAGTGAGCATGCACTGGCTCACACGGTGGTGCACCTCGTCTTTCTGCTTTGATCCTAGACCCCTCTGGTCCACTCTCAGTGCAACACTCACATGAAAGCGCTTACAGGAGCCAGCTCATGTCTCTCTGCGGTTTTGATTGCCTCACTTGTTCCCCTTTGCACTTCCATCAAAATCTGAACTCTTTACCATGCGCTGTGTGTTTGGTACCCGTCTGCCTCTCTAACATAATCTCCTACACTCATTCTGTTCAGTTTCTTTAGCCAAGCAGAACCCCTTTATGTTCTTTGAAGGCGCTGAGTTCTTTTCTACCTGAAGGTCATAGCCCTCGCTCTTTTTCTTTGCTGAAAATGTTGCTTTCTTTGCATGACCAACTTTGACCCTTTACTTCTTGCATTTGCTTAAATGTCTCCTACTGTATCTCTCCTGTCCCTCTTAAATATGTGCATCCCACTCCCCTTACAGGAGCTTATTGTGATCTCATTACTTCTCTCTACCCCACCCCCCCATTTCTCCAATGGATAGAGGACTCTCAAAGTTTGTCTCATTCATCTGTATCCTCAGGAGCAAGGACAGTGTCTGGCACATAGTTCAGTCAATATTTGTTGAACCAGTGAGTGAAGCCAGTGGCTACTCAGTAATTAGTGGTTTCCATTTCCTTTCCTCCTCTAAGCAGAGTTGCCATACACACATTCTGGCACATGCAACCTGAAGGAGCTTGACTTGGACAATGGAAATAACAGCTCAGTGGTTGTATTTAGCATGCATCAGGAAAACTGGCTAAGCCAGTTGAGCTAGCTACTGTTTTCTGTCTTGTTTTGTTTAACTTCACCAGGTTCCTTGGCCTCTGATGCTTCTTCTAGCTTAACTCTACATATTCATGGAGAAGGGGAACTTTATATTAATGATGATATACTGTGGTATATGAACTTAATGAGCACAGTATTTGGACAAAAATAACTACCTAGAAGATACCTAATGAGTAACAACAATAAAATGATTCATGAAGAGATTCCTGCACATTATGAAAGGGGGTAGGAGCCAGACAGGTAGTTTTCAAGTACTTTTGGTTTCTGTAACCCCTTCTCAGTACCGGGTCCTTCAGTGAAGTGATAGAAGCTATGAAGAAGACATGGGCTGAAGGAAGCAACCTTCAAAACTGTTAATCCTCAGGAAGTGTCCTAAACAAAACTGGGATTTGTCATCATAATTTGGACTCAAGGTGTCACTCCCCCTCTTCGTGGAGGAACGACACTAAACCCTGCCTAGGTTTCCTATCCGAGTCACGGCACCATTATGTCGCTCCCCCTCTTCGTGGAGGAACGACACAGGACCCTGCGCTGTTCTTTTGTCTGCTCGGCCCTCCCCGGGTTTGCTGCTGGTTCTTCCCGGGTTGGCTACTATCCCTTCCACCTCCGTGGAAGGGCGGTTCCCCCTGCCACTTTCCCCACTTCCGTGGGGGAGCGGCACACCACCGGCCGGCTCTCTCGGGGCTGCTCAGATGTTCCTCAGATGTTCCTCAGGTGTTCCTCTTAGATGTTCCCTGTGCATGTTGTCTCTCTCCTCCTTTATAGTCCTCTTCCACCAATCCCAACTCTGCTACCAACACGCCGAGTACGCTGCTCTCCTCCAATCAGGAGCAGGATCAGCTCCTGCAGGTCATCACTCAAGTTGGCGAGAGGCAGCTGCGTAGAAGTTGTTACTCCCTTCTCAGCGCCATATTGTGGGAGAGCAGATGCATAGAATAAGTCTTAATTCCAGTAACAGTCTAGTCCGAGTTGCTCCCCACACAAGGATACTTTTTCAATAAAAGCTTTGTAGTAACCTTCCTGACATGATGCTGTCTGTAGGTTCCAAAGGTTAGGAACTGCTTTTTGAATCCGTTTCCTTTTTAGGAATCAAGAGTGAGGAGGCCTAACCTTTCTCTTGGACATTGCTGGAGACTTTCATGCTCCAAAGACTGTGGTTGATATTGGGGAGTAATCAGCAATTCTGTTTCATTTGTCGAAGAAAGCAGTGATCTTCCCTCTCCCTCCCTCCCTTCTGCTCTTGTTCTCTGTGATCTTTCCTTCCTTCCCTTTCTTTTCTCTCTCCTCCCACCAACCTGTGCTAGGTGCCGTGGTAAGGATAAGAGGTAACTGAGGAGTTGTCTTACCTCTTAAGTGTTCATGAAGTAGTGGTGGAAAACAACCAAGTTAAATATTCTGGTGGAAGATGATAAACATTATAGAGGACGTGCACAGACCTCTGGGAGCATAGACGTCGGTGTGCTACTAGATGCTTAACAACTGGCCCTGGCTGGGGAGGGGAGGCCTTGATCTGCAGGATTGCCTGGTTCCTTGGTGTCCATGTTTCCCTTTCTGCAGATTTCAGTTACCACCCTGATGCTGCTTCACACTGCTGGGAAGAGAGGTGCACACTCTGCTCTCTCATCTGTAGAAGCAGAGGATGGCCCAAGTGCTTGGGCCCCTGCCACCTGTGTGAGAGACCCTTATGGACTTTCAGGCCACTGGCCCATTCCCGAGATAATCCACTTCTAAAAATGTTGCTGATTATTTAAATTTTGATTCTGATTAAATGTAAGAATCTTTGTTTTTATATATTTATACTCACAGTTATATCTAAGATTATAACTGATTTTCATTCTTCTATCACCTTGATTTAGAATTTATTTAACATGCCCTCTTTTCCTTGGTTTCTTGCCATTTTTAAAAGATATCCTTAATACCTTTATATTGTATTAAAAACTTTTTTTTTGGAATTTATGTACCTACATTAAACTTAGCTCTAACAGTTTGAACAAAGGCTTGTAGCATAGTTTTGCTTTCTTCTCTATTATCCACCCATTTCCTTCTTCCATGTGCAGTTTTAACAGACTTTTTAATATTACATATAAAGTATTGGTATAGAATTATTGTTATCATTACGTTTTGTTACTATATACTTTAAATGTTAACTGTTTTAAAAATATATTTATTTATTTATTTGAAAGGCAAAATGACACAGAGAAGGGGAGAGACAGGGAGAAAGAGATCTTCCATCTGCTGATTTACTAACCAAATGGCTGTGATGGCCAAAGCTGGACCAGGCTGAAGCCAGTGGCCTGAAAGTTCATCTGGGTCTCACACATGGGTGGCAGGGGCCCAAGCACTTGGGCCATCCTCCACTGCCTTCCAAGGCACACTAGGAAGCAGCTGAACCAAAAAGTGGAGCAACTGGGACTGGAACGGGAGCTCCAATATGGGAGGCTGATGTGGCAAGCAGGTGCCACGGTGCTTCTCCCAAATAGGAACACTTTAAAAATAATTTTGACTTTGGTAAATCATTTTACAACTAAGTTGAAAACAAAGATTCAGTCTTATCTGTGTCTTAATAGATTTTGGTGATTTTAAATTTAACCAAGAGGAAGTTCGAGAGAGAACTCAAATCATTCACAAACCATGTAAGAAATCACTGACGAAACCTGATGTCCTATGCAGGGGTCACTCTTTTAAATACATGCTCCATTTTCTCTGCATCGGTGTATTTCAGGGCCCAGGTGTGGCCCTTGTAGTCCTCCTTGCTATAGCATGCAGAGCAAGAAGTGCCCCTAAGTCCATCCCAGTCTTAGGCTCAACGCTGCTGGCTCTAGGCTCACCAGGCTCATTGGGCAAAATCAGAGCTATTTGAAGCTGGGTGCTAACTCTAAGAGGAAGCTGGTGTCACCAACACAGGCTTCTAGGAACTGACCTCTGTGATCACAATTATTAACTCTGTATGGCTTCGTGTTAATAATCCTATGGGGCTTGTGTGCTTGAGCTTTAGTTTAAGGAGCAATTTGCCATGTCATTCTTGCATGGCGTCAGTTGCTTTACACGAATGGCTGTGTGCATTCATCTGGATGTCTCATTACCTGCAGGGACAGATGAGGCTAAAAGAGTGCATATGACTTACCCAGGGTGACTTGGCTGGGAAGCGCAGAGTCCACAGCAGGACGCAGCATTCTGACTCATTGTCTGTGATCTCTCCCTTCTTGCTCCCAAAGTATTCTGCCTGCAGAGCCGCTCCGAAATGCTGCCTGGGTCCCCATGCTGTATCCAGCCTTCCTGCGGTGGCCTCCTTCTGTAGCTTTTAACTTACAATTTGAGGGGATCATGCTTTCTTGCCTTCCTGCAGTCCAGCTCTGTGGGTTCCCCCTCTCATTCCTTCCTAAGGTGGATGTCCTGATGTCACCCTGGGTTCAGGGTCAGGTTGGGAGCAGATCTACCATCAGCCCTGGAATCCTGGGGCTCACCTCCTAACTTTTATTGCCTTGGAAGAAGGATTGAGGGGAACTGTTTATAGATCCAGGAGGAGCAGTAAAACTTTGCAAGCATTTCTGCCTCTTACTTAACGAATCTTTCACATGCCTTTCATGTACCCAAATGCCTAGAAAGAAACACACAGAGAAATGGGGGAAGGGTAAAAGTAGGGCTCAATCATTGCCACCAAGCTAAAAATCTCACGAATTCCCCTAGGAGACTGGATGCTACCTGTACGATTCTTTGAAACTCTGCAGCAGGTTGCAGGAAGACCTCAGTGTGTACTTCCCTAAGGCCCAGAGGCTTGCACAGTGCCCTGGTACTGTACTGTTGTGCTTTCCCAACTCTTGCACCTGTCTTAGAAAGTCTCCAAGTACTCTGGGGTCTGAAAAGATGGAGTAGTGGGTAGCTGGGGTGAGAACAAACCATTCTCAACTCAAATTGCAGAACCTGCCTGGGAAGCCAGGGAAGATGACAGAGCACTGCCCGCAGGCTTGAGAGAAGCCTCATTTGATTCTTGGCTTGAGAAGTTCAAGTGTCAAGGAGAGGAGATTTATAGACATGACATAATGTTAGTTACATGTATAGAGCAGTTCCCAGCCCAGACATTGTTCTGAACTGTCTACACGTGTTCTCCAGGTCCTTCTGAATAGGTGTAATTATTATGTCCATTTCTCAGATGTAGAAGTCTATGCTTAGAGAGGTGGAGCGAGTTACCCAAGGCCACACAGTTGGTACCAGAAGGAACTGATGCTCAAGAACAAGCAGGTGGCTTCCAGGTCCTGTGGTCTCTAAATCTCTCTAGTACAGCCTTTCTTGGTCAGAGATGGAATTAGGGTTAGGGAATTCAGATAACATAGGAGAAACAGAGAGAAAGGGAACGAGTCTGCCTGAGCCCCTCTGTGAGCCAGTGGCTTCCATAAATTAGCTTCCAGTATTCACTGTGTCCTTGGAGATGGAGGCCATAATCCTCCTCCTTCAGATCAGAAGGGGAGTTCAGAGAGGTTAAAGTCGCTTGCTGGTGAATGACCAAAACCAGGATTCAGAGGCTGCCTCATCTCAAAAACTGTGATACTGGGTTGTCTCCAAGGAAGAGGTAATTTGTGCTTACAATAGATAAGGAAATGGTTGAATTAATTCAGACATGTATTCACTTATTCATTTATGTATTTATTCATTCAATCAAGACTTACTGAGAACTTTTCACATTATCTGCCCTTTTGGGGTGCTACGATGTTTAAAACTCCAGAGCTACAAAGATGCGTGAAACAGGGACAACCTTTGACACATGTGGATTCTTATCCCCAATCCTGGAAAGCCCCTCTGTGGAGGATCCTGAACAAGCTGTGGCAGCCACAACACTTGCACCTTACTCTCGTTTTAGGTATCATTAGACTCTGAAACTTGAGCTTCCCATACTCATGAGCCGTGAGGTCATGTGAATGCTTGAAATGTAGAAATGTGTGTGGAGCAATTAGTCTTGCTGACTTTCCCTAAACTCTGAGTCCATTCAACACTTGCTTGAAGGGCGCCAGAGGGTACTTAGTGAAGGGCCCCTGAGAAGGTTGGATGAAGCTGTTGAGGGAGCCAGCACATGCCCTTGAGGGGCAAGGCGGCCAGTGGGGATATCTGTTCTGTGTCTT
Source organism: Oryctolagus cuniculus (assembly GCF_051225735.1). Lineage (NCBI taxonomy): Eukaryota > Metazoa > Chordata > Mammalia > Lagomorpha > Leporidae > Oryctolagus > Oryctolagus cuniculus. Next base: position 18,582,996 of record NC_142877.1, read on the forward strand.
TCTAACCCCTTGAACTTGGCAGTTAGGTTAAGCCTTCTCACCTGTGCCAGCTCCTGGGGATGCACGTGAACATCAACCCCCAGAAGTTACGATGTGTCAGTCCCGTCCTTGAGACACAAGGGTCTCAGGTCTTAACCTTTTCTTTCTGGGAGAGAGTAAGAGACGTGAGGGAGAAATTAAGTTGAAAGATATTTATAGGTAAGAATGCCTCTTCAGAAGGCTCATGAATCTGAAAGCAAACAAACAAATGAACACTCTGCATGCACCATTCATGAAACTCACGTGAGAATTGATGCTGAGGCATAAAAGGCTCCTAGGCGGAGGTGAGCTGACAGGTTGTATTTGAGTTTGCAGCAGCTACATTTTCAGAACCTCAGAAAGAGTTCCTCTGAGTTCCCCTGCCCGGATCCCTTGCTTCCCTGACTTACACATTTGTCTTACGAGAGACATTAAGTGGGGCTGGTGCTGTGGTGTAATGGGTAAAGCCGCCGCCTGCAGTGCCAGCATTCAATATGGGTGCTGGTTCAAGTCCTGGCTGCTCTACTTCCAATCCATCTATGGTCTGGGAAAGCAGTAGAAGATGGCCCAAGTCCTTGGGCCCCTGCACCAGCATGGGAGACCGGAAAGACACTGCTGACTGCTGGCTTAGGATCGGCACAGCTCTGGCTATAGTGGCCATCTTGGGTAGTGAAGCAGCGAATGGAAGACCTCTCTCTATCTCTGTCTCAGCCTATCTAACTCTGACTTTCAAATAAATAAATAAATCTTTGAAACATAAAAGAGATATTCAGAGAAAGAATGCTAAAATGTGGGACAACCTAATGATTGTAGGATATATGGCCTTAGCCCTTGAATAATAGAACATGAAATTCTTGCCCTTTGCCCCATATTATTTGGTGAAACCTGGAATCTGCTTTCTTGCTTTTCTCTCCCACATGTCAATTTTTCACTTCCCCTTGATCCAGTCTTGAAGAAATAGAAAATTTAATCTGTTTGGAAAAGTAAACCCAGGGGAGTCTAAGAGACACAGAATGGGTAGTAACAAAAACTCAGGCTTAGCAATCAGACTGAGACTGGATTCTGGCTCTTCTCCTTTCAGTTACATGGCACAGGACAAGGGAATTAAACTTACTGAGCTTCTCCATATGTAAAATGGGGAGATGCTAGAAACCTCACAGAAATATTTTCCAAGACAGAAAGTGGTGTCCCAACCTACATAGTTCACTATGGACATCAGAGTTGCCTGCTATGTGGAATCTTAGTAGTGGTTCTATTGAAAGTTAGAACTTGGACTTCAGAAATCAGCCCCAGAAGTAATGGTGAAGGGCCTAGGTCTCACCTGTCTTACTTGGAAGATAAAGACTCAGGCTTAGGCTATGTTCTTGCGGGAACAGAGCTTGAAGCAAGAACTAAGGGTCTGATGTGTAGGGCTTGGGAAGAAAGCAGGTCAAGGAGACTGTAAAAAAATGAAAGTAAGACAAGGACCCTGGTGAGGTATCACCAGGTCAGGTGCTCACCCACAATTGGACAGGCTCATGTCATAAGCAAAGGTTCCTGCAGATTGCCTGCAGAAGAAATGGAGAGCCCACGGGAGGCAGGAAAGAGGAACATTTATCTGCTTGGCTCCTTTTTCCTATTAGTCAAGAATCACCCCCCAGGCAGTTAATTCTCGGTTTCTGGGACTCGTCCTTGGGCCCTTTGGTGGATGCTCCGTTTGCCAGATGCCACCATGTGAGATGATGTTCCTTCCAAATCTGATGGAGGAGGAGCAGAAATTCTGGGCATGTGGTTGGTTGGCCCAGCTGTGCAGAGGAAGCCAAGGTCCAAGGCTCAGCCTTCCCTAGGAAAACAATGTCTAGCTTGTTGGTGGCAACACAGTCTGGGAGGTGGGAGCCACCAGGGAGGCCTCTGAGGAAGCACATAAGATTCATAGCAGATGTTCTTAGACAAGGAAAGGAATTTGTCTTAGTTTTACAGTGAATCATAATATGGAGAAAAGAACCCAGTTTTCCTGATTCATATCCAAGCCTTTGCCCCCCATCCCATCACCCTAGGGTATCTTCAGGTGAGGTGGCAAAATAATTTGCCTACTCTCTCTGATCCTTGTGCTGTCTTTGCTTTTGACAGAGCTGATGAGTGCATCTAGTGAGATAAGGGACTGCTAAAGGATTGTTCATCTGACCATGTATGGGTGGGGGGCAGAGAAATGGGAGAGTAGAAACTCGTCTTAGTGCAACATGGAAGCAGCAGAAGCTTCTCTTAGGAATGACTTCCAGGAGCCCCTTTTCCAATGGCCCTGATTTGGCTTCTGGCCAATCTGTAGGGTTTTTCAATGCCAGTCTCCCGTCTCTTGCCTTGTTCTAATTCGTGGTTTTACTGGACTCCCAGGCATATACAGCCCTATTTGGTGATTGCTCTGATTCCTCTCAGCTCTTCAGGTACTAGACTCAGGATCTGCCATCTTGTTGAGAGTGGTAGGTGTCCTGGCCATGGCAGGCCAGCTCTTTGATAGATATACAGTTCATCATACACTAATGAATGCTAATCATGTAATGACCATCCCTCCTAATGTGTCCCTCTTAAGCTGAATAGCTTTCTGTAGCAGTCTTTTAGCAAAGTTCTAGAAATTTGCATGGCCATCATGAAATTAGCAGGCTCCTACTTCTAGAATCAGCTGAATAGAGATGCCCCATGTGTGGTAGTTTGTGATCTTCTATCTTTAGCTCTGGGGTTTATATTTGAAGCAACTGGTTGTTCTCTTTTCTAAGCGTCTATAATAGGCACAGCACATCCTCAGCTATCAGACCCTAAGATCACTTTTTGCACCTTGGTTTCAGTTGGTTTGGAGCAGACCAGTGGATCACGTTGAGATATTCCCTACCTCCTTCTCTTTATGTAATGGTACTGATTTTTATATTAAAATACTCCAGACATACCATCTACCCTATATATTTCATGACAGTCAATTAAATCTTTATCATCTGATGTTAAAATAAGGGGAAGAAAGTTAGTTTTAATAATAGGTGGTCAATTATTATTTTTTTATTAAAGAAGGTATTGCCTTTCTTATCTCAATCTCTAGGTGTACCTCTTCAACATTTTTAGGCACAATAGTCCATAAGTTTCTTGATGCAAATGCATGTATTAATCCACATGGGGATGACAATTTAGGTTAATGTCACATTTAAAATATAGAGTTTTTGGTTCATTTTTACAATACATATTGACACTAAATTAAATTACTTGTTTATTTAGACTACTTTGCTTTTTGACATCAATGAAAGAGGCTCCTAAGAATTGGCCAAGATACCAGGTTCAAAGATCAGAAGATTCCCAGAACTACAAACTTGGACAAATACATTTTATCTTTAGAATCCTATTTCTTTGTCTATAAAATAATGATCATATTTATGTTGGCCTCATAGCAATGTGAGGTTTAAAAGAGAATGAATGTAAAGTGCTTATCAGGATGTTTGGCAGTGGCAGCTGCCTTTTTAGAGACTGAGGAGAGAGAGGGAAAGTGAGAGAGAGAGAGAGAGAGAGAGAGAGAGAGAGTCATTGCGATTGGAGTGTGGGCAGAAGGGAGGGTAGAGTAGGAAGTATCATTAGACTCCTAAATCTGTATTATGAAATACATGAGATTTGTTCACCTTATATAAATAAAAAAAATTAAAAAAAACTTGATGGAGAAAATCATCTTACATTTGTAGTCAGATGTAGGCCACAAAGTAGAACAGTAGGTTAACAAAGGGAAAGGGGACTGGGATAGATTAATTCCAGGGATCAGTAGGGTGTTGTGTGTGTATGTTGGGGGGTGGGGTAAGTTCTTTCTTCTGAAAAATTTCCATGGACTTAAAACCTGGCCCTTCACCACAGGGAGTATATAGAAGTTTGAGGAGTGACCTTGCTTATGTGCAATGCTCAAGCTCTTCAAAAGATATCTCGCAATACTTCAAGTGCACTTCACTCCCATGTCTTCTACTTGTTTGAGTAGCTCTTGGAAGTGAAGGGGCCCTTAAGTGTTCATGTTCACCATTCTTCCTTTTTTGGAAGGGGAGATTTATCATCGTTATTCTGTTCCTACTCCAATATTGAATATTGTGCGTGTGTGTGTGTGTGTGTGTGCGTGTGTGATATGCATGGGTGGACATACAGGAGGTGATTATTCCATTCTTCAGACCACCAGATCATCACAGGTTGTATCTGGTTCTGATACACATGGCTGTCAACCACACAGGGATCCTGGATGTTGATCTGAATACTGTAACTGGGTGGAATGCTTTATACGCCATACTACACTCAGAGTTGTCCACCCAAACTTAGACCTGATCTTAGCCCTCCTGATTCAGAATTTCTGTTTGTTTTCTGGTTCCTGAAGACAAAGTCAACAAATACACAGAAAAGGGAGTCCTAGCCTTTCGACACCATATCCATAGCAGTCCCACTGTTTACTGACTCAGAAAACCCTGCTGTACATCATGGAGTAATGTCCAATCACTCTGTCCACAAAAGTCTCTGCTGAAATCAAGGCCCTGAATGATGTAGAAGTCCATACTGTATGTTTCTATCTACAGTCATAGCCATCTCTAAGAAAATATCCTTGTTTTACTCCCAGATTTTCTTTCCTTTCTTTTTTTAAAGATTTATTTATTTGCTTGAAAGGCAGAGCTACAGAGAGGCAGAGGCAGAGAGAGAGGTCTTCCATTCACTGGTTCACTCCCCAACTGGCTGCAATGGGCAGAGCTGCACTGATCCAAAGCCAGGAGCCTCCTCCAGGTCTCCCACATGGGTGCAGGAGTCCAACGACATGGGCCATTTTCTACTGCTTTCCCAGGCCATAGCAGAGAGCTGGATCGGAACTGGAGCAGCCGGGTCTCGAACTGGCGCCCATATGGGATGCCGGCACTGCAGGTGGTGGCCTCACTCTCTGTGCCACAGTGCCGGCCCCACTCCCAGATTTTCTTACCATGAGCATGCAGAGTCATGTCTCTGTGCCTTGGCACACAGTGCCTCCAGTGTGTGAAATGCCCTTTTCTTATTATAAATTCTAGTTTACTGGAGACCCGAGCTCAAATGAGATATGCTCTGTGAAGCCTCCTTCAGCTTCTCTGTATAGCCCTGGATATTTATTTATTATTTTATTTCAAAATTTATTTATCTGATTTTATTTATTTGAAAGGGAGGAGGGTGGGAGGGAGAGAGAGAGAATGAATGAATATTCCATCTGCCAGCTTACTCCTCAAATGCCCACTACAGCCAAGACTGGGCCAGGATGAAACAAGGTACCTAGAACTCAGTCTGAGTCTCCCATGTGGCTGGTGGTAGTCTAAATACTTGAGCTATCATCTGTTGCTTTCTAGGTTGTTTATTAGCAAGAATCTAATAGGAAACCAAAGTGGGGCTGCTTCCAGGCATTTATCTGGACATAGGCATCCCAAGTGGTGACAACCCACTGTGCCATAACACCTACCCTTATTTTATTGATTACATAATTGTCTAGATTTGAAAGGATCCCTGAGAACTATTCTACTGGTGTTCTTATTCCTCAGTGCCTAGCGCAATGTTTGATGCTTAGAGAGGTTTACCTGAGAAGGAGAGAAAAAGGAATAGGTGTTGGGTAGAAAAGATTTCCGTCACCAAAGGACTTCTAGGATCATGGAAATGCTCGTAGGTTCAAAGAAGGAAGCCAGAGAGATGGGGATTTTGTCCTGATGAAATGATCCAGAATACAGGGAGTGGGAGGAAAGCTCCCCTCGCTGTGTTCCAGAGGCACAAGAATTCTCAAGGAGCTAGCTGTACGGGACAGAGTCATCCATGTCTCAGGCCTTCCTGCTGATTTCCAGGCTTCTATTCAGTTGATGTTTTTCTCATTCAAACCCTGTAGTAATAAGTAGTTTGGACATAAAAATGATAGGAATTCTGAATAGATAAATGTATGCTGTGGACATGTAGTAGCATTATTAACAATCTTATCGTCAATAAAATTGCCATTTTTTAAAAAGAAAAGTCTTAAACTTAGCTTGTGAATGTGTGTAAGACCATCTTATGTGTCTTAGGAAAGTTGCTGATTCTAAAGATTTTTTTCTTTCTTTGTGTTGCAATTTGAGTTTCTTTTGATGTTTGCCTCTTTGGATATTACCTAAATAATTAAAGCAGTTATTTTTGACCCACTTTACATATAGAAAGTTTAGTTTCTAATGTTGAATTAGAAAATTATTTAATTCCACTTTATTAAATAGGAAGATATAGATGACAGATAGATTGATAGATAGATAGATATTGGATTATTTTTATTAAAAGTGTGGATGCTAGGAAATCCAGGTGGACTCACATTCCCATTGTGATTCTCTTCAGCCTCCAGGTACTGACTTCCAACTAACTTCAAAGGGAATTGAGGAGGAAGAAAGCACAGTGAGTTGGGAATGCACCCCAGGCCTTTGCTACCTGGTGAGAAGTAGGTTACACTGACTGTGTAGTTTATTTCCACATAAGGACACTCTGAAAAAGTTCACCCCTCTTCATGGGCAGACCTCAGATCCATGTGTGTCAGTGAAGAAGGACCAAGGCTACACCACAAGCCACTTTTAAGTCTTGGCTCTCTCACTTAGCAGCTGTGGTGTTCTGAGCAAGTCGCCTACTCTCCCTGAACCACCATTTCCTTATTTATAAGAAAGAAATAATAAAATTGAACTTCTAAGGTGTTTGGATATTGAAATTAAAGTTTTAAAGTACATAGTGTATGACAGATGCTCAGCGAATGGCATTTAGTATGATTTGGGTCAAAATTCATGAGTAGAGGACAGACATTGTGGTATACACGGCTGGGCTGTGCCTCAGGATGCCCACATCTCATATTGGAACGCCTGGTTTGAGACCCAGCTACTCCATTTCTTATCCTATTGTGCACCCAGGGAAGCAGCGGGTGATAACTCAACTACTTGGATCCCTACCACCCACATGAGAGACTTGAGTTTTGTTCCTGTCTTAGATATGGCCTAACCCTGGCTATTGCAGACCTTTGGAGAATGAACCAACAGATAGGAGATCTCCCTCTCTCCATTTCTCTGTATCTCTCTCTGTCACTCTGCTTTTCAAATTAGTAAATAAATAAATACATAAATAAATCTTAGAAAATATGTTTAAATGGGATTCTCCTCTTCCTGTCTGAGATACACAATAGTCTCTCATCAATCTATTCATTCATGAAATCCAGGGTACACATTCGACCTATCAGCTTAGCTGCCCTGTGACATGGCAACCTCAAAGTTCATGCCTTCAACTCCAATGTCACTAGCAAAACTGGTCTCCTTGAAGCTTTGGTGATCCCTCCTCACTGTGCTTATCCTTCTCTTACTAATTTTACAAAAACATGGCCTGTTGCACTCAACTTCCTTATGACCTTCTTAATCTCAGGACATTACTGGAAGATGTCTACGAGATGATGCTGACTACTGCAGACATTCCTTTTCATTCAAGAAATTCAATAAATTTCTCCCCCACCCCCGGACTTGATGGCTGCAGGAGGGGATCTCCACCCATTCAGACAGGAGTGGGATTTATTCTCACTATCTGCCTTGGATCTGGTGTCCAGTGGACTAGACACTCATCCTGAAGTCCCCTTCAGTTTTGTTCTCTCAACGGAACTCTGGGCTGCTTGTCCTGCTAGGCAATGCTATTCCAAATGTGAGCATAAAACTCTCCATTATTTTCCATGGATTTATTCAATACTTCATTATTGAGGATTTACCCAATGAGAGGCACAGCTGTAGTTTTAAAAGAAATGAAAGAATGAATGGGGATAATGAAAGAGAATATAAAATACACCACCCCTACTTTCATTGGAGAGGCAGGCATTGATCAAATATTTGACATTACGATTGTGTTAAAGTGCAATGGAGAAGACATGCATGCCACTACGAAAGCAAATAATAAAGGAAGTTGACCTGGCCGAGGATGTGAAGGAAGTTGTCTATGGAAATTATCCTGGAGCTCCTATGTGGAAGATGAGCACATGCAGACAGAGGTGGAGGTGTGAAACTATTTCAGGTGGAAGGAACACAGGCCCAAGACAGGAAGCTGCATGGTACGTCCAATGGAGCGTCCCAGAAAATGAAGAGACTCTTGAGACAAGCAACCCGCACTTAGGTTATGTAAGACTTTGTAGGCCCTCTTACGGATTTTGATCTTCTGCCCAAAAGCAATGAGAAACAAGTGAAATGATGTAACTGGTTGGAAGAGAACATGATCAAATTTGCACTTGCAGAAAGATGTTATTGGGTCTTTTGCTAATTGGGCATCAACCATTTTTACAGCTGTACTTCCAAGACTAACCTCTCAGCTGGCGCTAACACAGGGAGCCAGCGGGAAGCGTGAGTCAGGGCTCCCTATGATCTGATGCCTCTGATCGCTGTTGCCTTGCTGGTGATGACTTGAGTGTACCGTGATTTAATCACATTCCTTATCTTGGCTTCTGGTGCCAAGTTGCTTTCAGCATATCCAACTTCTTTCTGCCTGAAGGGCAAAAAAGAAAAAAAAAAAAAGAAGAAGAAAACCATCTTTGACATCAGTATCGTTCTCTCCTCAGAAAGGAATCAAAATATTGAATTTAAACCTCATTAAAGGTCACATTCTTTGGTGCGCTAACCCCTATTCAAAATTTTGATCATTTCTGGTTTATTATCTCTTGTGTTTATTGGTAACAAAACAACTTTCTAGTACCTAACCATAAGGTCCTTAAAAAATAGGAATCTCTTTATACACTATTCTGCTAGCCTGCTGCATAATAGTTGCTCAACAAACTTCCTATATAAAATGAGCCTTAAATATCAATAAGAAAAAACAAATGAGAAAAATTACTTACTACACCATTCTTAAATAACTTTCTATTTTTTAAATAAAATGTATTTTAGGTTCATAGACATATATTGAATTAACTTTTTAGCATATAATTCAGTTCATGTATATTTTGACATTATTTTGAATATTTTCTATCATAAATATATTAGTCAAGCTCTTAACTACTTGGATCTTTCTGGAGTGAATACCGATGGACACAGTTGTTGTACAGCAATACATATTCGAGAGTCCATATATTTAAAGCTAAAACCTTACAATTTAACTGGGACCATTTTCATGCAGAGGCAAAGGAAGATACTGCTTACTTTCTAGGAAAGAAGGAAGGAAAGACCAAACTGAGTTTTAGGAATAAACTGAAAGTTTATATTTTAAATTATTTAACGCTTTCAACTGACTTGAGAAAGGAAAGTTGAGGTAGCAGTAAAGCTTCAAGCTGATTTAACACAGGAAACTGTAGCACTCCTGGCAAAGACTCAGGGGAAGCTCAATCTCAGATAAATAAGGAGAAAATCCTAAAAGGAAGGGATAGGGTTCATAATAGTGAAGAGACATACTGATTAAGGAAGAGATTTCAATTTTTTTTAAAAAATATTTATTTACTTGAAAGTCAGGGTTACACAGAGAGAGGAGGAGAGGCAGAGAGAGAGGTCTACCATCTGCTGGTTCACTTCCCATTCGGCTGCAATGTCTGGAGCTGTGCCGATCTGAAGCCAGGAGCCAGGAGCTTCTTCCAGGACTTCCTTGTGGGTGCAGGGGTCCAAGGACTTGGGCCATGTTCCACTGCTTTCCCAGGCCATTAGCAGAGAGTTAGATTGGAAGTGGAGCGGCTGGGACTTGAACTGGCGCCCATATGGGATACCGGCACTGTAGGTGGTAGCTTTACCCTCTATGCCACAGCACTGGCCCCAAGATTTTAAATTGTTTGAAATTATTAGTAAGAAATACATTTTTCATTGAGATTCAGTATACAATACTATGATGTATATATATGTATGTAGATAGATAAGTGGTTAGATGGGAAGATGGTTGGACCAATAGATGAATTATTAAATAGATAGAGATAGAGATAAATAATAAAATTGATGTTGGATATATGCAATTTTTTCTATTTCTTGTTTTTTCCTAATTCATTCTTCTACAATCTTCCTCAATCTCAAATTAATATCACAATAATAGATAATCTCACAATTTAGAAACCATTGAGTTAAGGTACAGATATGGCTGCACATAACAGAGACCTCCTCTGGCTTCCCCGCACCCGAATTGGCAACTGAAACAAGATGGCTTACTGTTCTGCCCTGGCTCAGGTAAAGGACAAGCACTTCAGCTGAGGCATGTGGTGCTGCAGATTCTCAGGCTCCAGCAATTTTTGTTTGCTTTTTGGGAGCTTACCCCTTGCTATAGTTTGAATCTTCCTACCAAAAATCAAGGTAAATGTGAAGTCCAGTGTGAGATATTAAGAGGCGAGAACAGGCATGACTGTTAAGAGGTACCTGGTCATGAGAACTTCTTAGTGGATTATTGGGTTATCGTGGAAGTGATTGTTATAGAGGTGGTCTTTCTCGAGCTTGGTTGCTCTGTTTTGCCATATGATGCCCTCTGCTCTGTCATGACTCAGCAGAAAGGAGCTCACCAGCCCTCTTCCAGATGCCAGAGTCATGCTCTTGGACTTCCAGAACCATGGCTTAAATAAATTAATTTTCCTTATTAGTAAGCCAGTCTGTGATATTTTATTATAATACCAGAAAATGGGCTAACATGACACATATGCATTTATTCCAGGTGATTTACTTCCACATCCACATCTTATTATCAGGAAATGGAAGGAAACAAACAAGTCCTTTCCTCCAAGGGCTCAACCTGAGAGGCATACATAACACTGGTCTTTAGACACATGGCCACATCTAGGTAGAAGAAACGTGAGTATATACTGCATGTTTTATGTGCCACCTAAAAATTAGAAATCCTATTACTATAGTAAACAGAATTAATGGGAAAACAGGGAAGCAGAATTGCTTTTGTTGTGTGTGCAAAAGAATGATTATGAAAATAGACTTTGGAGCCAAAATTGGGCTCAAAGCTCAAATCTGATATTTAGTAACTTTAAGCATGTCACTTAACTTTTGTGTCCCTGATCTATAAAAGGGGAATAATGGCAATATTAATTATTTTATGAGGATTAAATGAGTCAATATTTACAAAATGCTTAAGTCAGTACTTGTCAAAGAGTAAGTGGTGTATAAGTGTTGAAAAGTCCAGGTTGTTTGGGTTTGCAGTTTAACCAGCACTTAGGCTGCTTGTGTCTCATATTGGAGGACCTGAATTTGAGTTCTGGCTCTACGCCCGATTTAAGTTTTCTGCTAATGCATACCCTGGGAAGACAGCAAGTTATGGCTTATGTATTTGAGTGCCTGTATCAATGTGAGAAACCTGCAATAAGTTCCAGGCTCCCAGCTTTGGCATGGGCCTGCCCCACTGGGGAGTCTGGGCCAGACTCACTGGGGAGTCAGTAAATGGATCTCTCTATCTCTCTATATTTCTTTTTGTCACTGCCTCTTAAAAAGAAAAAAAAATTAATCCAGGTAAAAAAAATTAGGAATACATGAGATAAGTCAGCAAACAGAAGGAATAATGATAAGGAAAATATAATATTAACATATTTTTGTCAGGTAGAGAGGAAGGATTGGAGGAGGAGTACTAAATTTCTGACTTGATGTACCATGTGGGTGGCTATGAAGTAAACACATAGGAAAGAATAACAAGGAGAAATTCGCTGGGAATGAGTGTGGGTGTGAGTGGAAGGGGTGAGCGATGATTTTGGATTCCTGTAGTTGAAAGACCCTCTGGACCCTGCTGAGTTTTCAAACAGAAGCTGCCTGGGTGCAAGGACTGCCAGATGCCATCCACACCATGAAGTCCTGTGGAGAGGGTGATATGGAGCTTAAGAGTAGGATAGGATAGATCAGGTTTAGGGACTTCCCTGAAAGGCTGGGCTGAAGCCTGATAGCCTCTCCTAATTTCGGAAAGCATTTGGTTTCAATAAAGTATAGTGTACCGGTTGCTCCTCTTTCAGTCCAGCTCTCTGCTGTGGCCTGGGAGGGCAGTAGAAGATGGCCCAAGTCCTTGCACCCTGCACCCGCATGGGAGACCAGGAGGAAGCACCTGGCTCCTGGCTTTGGATCAGCGCAGCGCTGGCCATAACAGCCATTTAGGGGGTGAACCAATGGAAGGGAGACCTTTCTCTCTGTCTCTCTCTCTCTCACTGTCTAACTCTGCCTGTCAAAAAAATAAATAAATAAAGTATAGTGCAGGTAAATGAAACCAGTATGTTTCTATATCACTGAAGATACTGCTGGCTTCCATGATAGAGGAATTGAAAATCTCACTAGCGTTCCCAAATAGGAATGTGTTTATTATTCAAGTAAAATATAATTGGTGGCAAAAGTGGGATCAGTGATGGAGGAACATGATGTCAATGGTATCAATGTGTGTTTTCATGAGTAATAAGGTCATTTGAACATTGGCACTGGAGGAAGGAGCAAGCCAAGGACAGTGTGTGAAGTTTTGACAGCTCTGGAAGTAGAACAGATAATTTCTGCCCACATGCCATGACTTGGCGACATGGATTGGCACAAGGGATCCTGGGAAATGTTCTCAGCAGTCACTTATCAATGTGGAAGGGAGCAGGAACCTTTGGAAAACGATTGATTTCCTCCACCACAGCCAGGTTATAGAGCTGTAGTTTTAAGCTTGGTTTATGCCAAAAACAACCTCAAGGCTCAAAAACAAGAAAACTGTTCATAAATGATGGCCAGATCAAAGACAATTTGTGTCCTGGTGCCTCATTGCCTCTTCCCAAACAGGGCTGTCTTTCAGCACTACGTTCCCCTTCAGAATTAATATTGATGCTTATTTCCATCTGGGAGGTAAGTCTAGACAGGAGAAGTGAGGAGCAAAATATTTTCTCCAATATTGCATCCAGGTGCCTCATCCCTGTGTCTCCTCAGGTATGGTATAGGAACCAAATAGCAAAACACAGTGGTTGAAAGTATTGAACCCAGGGTCAGACAAATGTCATTTCAATTCCCTGCTATCTTCTCATTAGAGTGGTTTTGAGCAATGATGGTAGCTTACTTGAGCCTTGATTTCCCCATCTCTGAGATAAGGATACATACTGTCTACTCCTTTCTAGGTTATCATGAGGATAAGTGAGGTTACATGTGCAAAGCATTCATACTTAATGTAGTACCTAACTCATTAATGCCATAGAGTACTTCTTATTGATTTTCCTTTGGTTGCTGACACCAAGGTGGGTGGGAGAGCTGTATATCATATAAAGAGAAGGAACATATAAAACAAGATGGGTAGGAGATCAACTTGCTTCCTGAATTCCTAACAATGTCTAAATGAAATCCTGGGGTGAGAAAGAGGTATCCTGGATTTGTGTACTGATCCAGATCAAGAGCAAAAGCCTGGCTTACTTGACTCATCTACTTATATGGTGGGAGCTGCAGCTCAAAATCCTTCGCTCCTAAAACCAACCCATGGACAGGGCACTGATATACTTTCTTTAGGGGAGCAAAGAGAGATTCGTACCATGAAGATTTCTTGTGAAACTGGACCCTTCTGGGGGTGCTGGGTCTTGGCTCATTGAGAAGGGATTTATGAAATCTAAAGGGTACAGAGCTTTTTCTCCATTGCTTGCACTCTGTTTTACATAGAGTCACTAGCCTGGGGTAGGACAAAGACTTTCAGCTGGGCCTGAAGCCAACTCCATGGGAGGTACGTTGTTGGCCAAAATAGCTTAGCATGTGGGTACTTGGCAGGTGGTGATGGTGAAAGATCTTGCCCCCAGAGCAGGTCCCACCTGTGCTGCCTCTTTGTTCTGACTCAGTTTTCCCTTTCAGTTTCCCAAGGCAGAGCCTGGGGAAGCATCTCCCAGTAGATCTAGCCACTCTGACCAGTAGAAAAGCTATGCCCTGTTCACCCCCGAGTTGATGGTCCAAACGAAATCTGTTTCACCTTTCAAAAGCTTCTGTCTTCGGGTGATACAGAGGTAGCGCCTAATATGAGGAATGGATAGACGGTGGTGATGCTTTGGTGCAGCATCTAACTATCCAGTTGTGTTTTCTCTTGGGGGAGGGGTGGGAAGGCTGAAGGTGATGGCATGTAACATCAGTTGTACACTATTCGTGCAAGGAATAGTTGTATAGTGGTCCACAGCAAATTGTGAACGAAAAACAAGCAGACTTGTTCTATACCACAAATGATTTGAGAGACGTTATTCTGTAAGATAGTAATCAATAAACTGGACTCTCCCTATAAAACAAAAACAAATTCAGTTGCCTATTAATTTTGGAAAATTTTGAATCTCCCTATCTTGTAGATTGTTGTCACATGCACAGTTTCCTAGAATTCTTTCATAAGCGTGTGTTTGTATATTTGGGGGTGGCAGACAGTTTTCCACCTGCACACCATGCCTCCATGGGTAGAACATCTGGTTTCCCTGGTTGAATTTTGAAATTGCACCATCCCCTTCAGGCTTTTTCTGCCAGCCACTCCCTTTAGTCATTGCTCTTCCCTCCCTCACCCTGTCATTCCTGGGGCTGGAGAGAGTAGGTGGAAACAATACCCTCAAGGTTTGCTGGATTGGAAAGTAGACAGCTTCTAGTTCATGTCAAGAAAAGTCTATGATGAGGCTTGTGGAACTGTGAGAAAAGAACAAACATTCCCCTGTGTGTCTGTCTACCTATGTACTTCCTCCCTTTTCTTCCTCCCATGAAAATGTAAGAGGTATAGGATAAGGACATAGCTGAAAGTAATGAAGAGTCCATTCCTCCTCGTAAGGCACCCATAACCTAGTGGGAGGTAAAGGCAAGTAATATGACATTTTGCTAACATGGGTTAAATGCATGGTGCAAAGACAAAGAATTATGGGTTGGCAAAGGCCAGCAGGGTAGCCTACATACTTTGTAAGTTTGACGGAGAAGCCAAGAAGACATCACAAAGGAAGAGATAGCCCTCTGAGTACTGAAGGGTGAAGGTGAATCAGCCAAGTGAAAGGAAGTGGAGATGGGGGAGTCCCAGGCAGACTGTCTACCTGTGACTTCCTTGAAAACTAGTGACGCAGTAACATCCCTCAACTGAATAGGCCGTTCTGAATCAGGTGGGGCCAGTTTTGCATTTCTTGCCCCCAGTGCCTGGTTATAGTCCTTACCAGTAGTTTCTTGTTAGGTCCCCGCTGAGGGTGGTGATGCCTTTTTTAGTGGGAATGTCTCCAACATGAGGGTCAGAGGCATTCAGTACTTTTCTTGTGTAAAATTACTTGAGCTTCAAGGTCAGGAGGTGATTAGTGGGGGTCATTAGAACAAATTTTTGTTTGAGTAAAAAGATCTTGGGGTTCTTCTAAGATCTTACCTCCACTTAGTAATTATGTCTGCTGCATGGTTTAAACAAACACAGTGGAATAAGGGTCTCTGAGCTGAGGACAACGGTGGCTGGGAGGAGACTCAACTGAGCCTGGCTGAGTTTTTACAGAAGACCTGCAGAAAGGTGGCCCTTGTTTCCTTAGCTGGTTTTCTTGAGCATGTAATATGAGCAGATTATGTCCATTCTAGTCATCATAAGCTTTAGCAAGGCCTCATGTATGGAAGGATTAAGTGTTTGCTGTTGTCATCATCATCTTCTTCATTGCAGTGGAAATGGTGGTTGTCTCCTCAACATTCACTCTTACAAAAGCCCTAATTTTTATTCAGATCAACACCTCTCCTAATCAAATCCAGAAGCATTGTGGGAAGAAGACAGAACCTTTATACCCAGCTCAGGGACTTTCAAAGTCATGTCCAGAAGTTCATGCCAGGGATACTTTTATGAGTAAATCCCCATTTCCCAGCCATGGTGATTGGTTCAGTCTCAGCACAGGGTCCCATTTGGGTCAATGAAATGTGAAGATGATGTTTTCTAAGAATTTCTGGATTTGTATCTCTTCATTTTTTAAGTGAATTTTTCAATCTCATCCTCCTAATTGATGTCGTCCAAAGAAGCATGGGTCTTTGGAAGTTGTTGGTAGTCAACTCAAAACCATGAACTACAACCTGCTTTAGGGTGAAACTGACTCAATGGTAAACACAAGAGAGATGTTAAGGATGACATGGTTGAGTTGCTGAATCAAACCCAAATTCCCTCCAGGGAGACTTTCTTTGTTCACCCAGTCATCCTCTAACAGCAAAAAAATTTGAGTTTAAGGTTTTGAGTTACATCTCAAATGATGAAGAACTTGCTACCAGAAAGTGGACGTTGTTGATAACATACCCTGGAGCATGGACTTCGTTGAGGTGGCATGCAGGGCGCTGGAGAGGACTCTAGTTGGTTAATCAGCTGCCCACACTCCTTGGAAAAGAGACCACTAAGGTTGCAGTGGTAGTAGACTTGATAGAAAACTGAGAAGTGTTGGTGCATGTATAGGAAGGTGCATGTATAGGAAGGAGAGATACTTAGGCTGCAGATGATCTTTCTGAACACATGCTTCCCATGCATGGGAAGCAATATCACCTGATTTAAGCCAATTTTGTTTATATTTTATATTCTTTGCAACAGATCACATGCTAACAACAGCCATCAATCTAAGTGTTTTGTGCATGCTGTTGGATAACTTAAAAGGCAAACATGGCTCAAATTTCTGTTTACCGTGAGTGCTTTCTCACTAAAACTTTCACCCCTTGTATGCAGGAACTGTGGTTACACATCTCAGCATTCCCAGAACTCAGTACCATGCCTGACACGTGGTAGTGGCACATTTATGTTTGCCACATGAATGGCCTAGCCTGGAAGACTTGAAATAGAGGCTAGTAGATGAAATGTGAGAAGGTTCAGTATTTCAACCAATATCAGTGAGAAGTCTTAATGTGAAGAATTTTGTGTTTTTCAGATAGTTATTCTTCACAGAACTATCCCTTTGATGAATTTTCTTTTTCTTTCTTTTCAAAATCATACCCAGGACCTCCTTCTTACCATCCCATCAATACTGTCTGATATTAACACGAGAGACAGGCATATTCCAGGATATATCTAATTGTTCTTAATGGACTCAGATGTTGGAATAACATCCAGTGCTTGTTGGGATAGACTCTACAGGAGGCAACCATTTCTGCAGGTTCTCCATCATCAAACCAGTGTGCAGTGATCTGCTAGGATTGTGAAAGCTTTTGGAGATGATAATCCTTTGTGGAAGCATTGCAAGTGTGCCTCTTGTATTTCTGTTCAAGGAAGAACCTGTGGTGAGGAGCATAGTTAGCTGAAGATCTCAGCTTCTACAGTCTAGAGGGACACTCCTTCCTTCCTTCTCTCTCTTCACAGGTGTCAGGCCTGTATCATAGTTTGCAGGTTCTCCCCAATCTTTTTTCTCTTTCTCCCTTTTGTCCATTAGAGGAGCTTCTCCCAACAAATGTCTGGCACATCTAATTCAAACTTGGTGCTTGCTTTTCAGAGGATCTAAGCAGGTGTTCATGGGGCTGGTGTTGTGGCATAGTGGGTAAAGCTGTTGTCTGTGATGCCTTCACAGACATATATAGGCTGCCCCACTTCCAATCCAGCTCCCTACTAACGTGTCTGGGAAGGCAGTGCAGCATGGCCCAAGTATTGGGCCGCTGGACACCACCTGGGAGATCCAGAAGAAGCTCCTGGCTCCCTGCTTTGGCCTGGCCCAACCCTGGCCATTGCAGCCTTTTGGGGAGTGAACCAGCAGATGGAAGATCTCTTTCCCTGTATCTTTCTCTTTCTGTAACTCTTTCAAATAAAACAATAAATCTTAAAAAATAAACTGATGCTCACCACCTGGGCTTTAGCAAACTGTGGGATGTTAAGTGAAGTACTCAACATACTTTATTCCATGCTCAAAGGAGACGGGAGTTCACTGTTTGTACCTGGTGGAGATTTTTTCAACGGAAGGGAGAGAAAACAAAATGGCTGTTGGCAGCATCTGGGAGAGGACAAGGCAGCCACAAACAGCATGGAAGGAAAATAATAATGATAATTCAGTCTTTTCTTTTTAAATAAGTTAAACATCCAAAGAGTTTGTAACTGTGCATTTAAGAGGTGCTGAATATGCCGGGAAAGTTCTGAGTACACATCTCAGTACACAGCTCTCACAATCAGCGTATTTCTTATTCTGCCTCCCCCACTCTACTTCCTAAGATCAGAGACAACTGTGCACCGCTGTGGAAGAAGATGAAATGTAGCCTGCTATGAATCTGGGTATCCAGGTGGCTTTTGCTTTGTGAACTTCGGCAAGTGACTTAACTTCTCCAGTCTGTTTCCTGACCTGGGAAAGTGGGACGCTAATCCTCTATAGTATTGTTAAAAAGGACTAGGAAGGTGCCAGTGCCGCGGCTCACTAGGCTAATCCTCCGCCTTGCGGTGCCGGCACACCGGGTACTAGTCCCGGTCAGGGCGCCGGATTCTGTCCCGGTTGCCCCTCTTCCAGGCCAGCTCTCTGCTGTGGCCAGGGAGTGCAGTGGAGGATGGCCCAAGTGCTTGGGCCCTGCAGCCCATGGGAGACCAGGAGAAGCACCTGGCTCCTGCCTTCGGATCAGCGCAGTGCGCCTGCTGCAGCGCGCCGGCCGCAGTGGCCATTGGAGGGTGAACCAACGGCAAAGGAAGACCTTTCTCTCTGTCTCTCTCTCTCACTGTCCACTCTGCCTGTCAAAAAAATAAAAATAAAAAAAAGGACTAGGAAGATATAATCACAGACACAGGCACAATGCGTGTCACTTGAAAATATGTGTGGTGGTATTTGTCATTGCTCATTAGGGCAGCAGGTCTTGGAGTATGAGGAACTGCTTGGAGCACTCTGACTGTTCCCTAACTCTAGGGGTTCTGTGGCTGTTGGCTTCTCACCTTGGGTCTTTGGGTAACTGTATCTACCTTTTGTTCTATATTTTCTCATTATGTTAGGAGAACTGTTATGAGCATACTATTGTATACTTGGAATCTAACTTAGGGTGAGCTGAAGTTTTGGAACTGAATATAGTCTGTCTACTCCAGCTTGCTCTGTGGAGCTTCTGTAGAGGAGGAAACTGAGGCACAGGACTAGGGAGTCCTTTACATAGGGCAGAGCTGGGATAACTCCCGGTCCCCTCCCTCAGAGCAGTGTGGTGTGGCTTCTTCAAATGCACCAGCATCATTCAGGATTGAACTGTTTCTTTCGGAATGAGTTTTCTCTGGTGAATTTGAGTGGGGACCCTGCTTTCCAGGGGCCTGGTGTTCTACTCTATAATCCTCCACATCTGGGATCTTGTGCTCCTATGGTTCTTTGTTCCTCTTTCCTCCTTTCTCAGCCATGGCAAAGGCCATGTTTTGTGCAGATCACTATTCCAGTGCCTAGTACAGGCTATGGGGCTACCTGAACATTTGATGAATTTATCGAGTTCATAGATTTTAGAATTAAAGGTCATCTGAGGAAGTATTGGGCAGCAGGAGTAAGAATGCGGGCAAATACAGGCACATAATTTAATTTATTTTGAGAAAGATTTTCTGATTGTATATGTACTCCCAAGTGAGATCTGAAGCCAGGAGGGATGAGAGGCAGAGTGTGCATTGGCCAAGAACATGGACTTCTGAGTTAATTTGTTTGTTTGAATCCTAATTCTGCTACATACTAGCTGTGTGACCTTGAGTGAGTTAATTTCTTTGTGTTCTTCCCAGGGAGGCACTCAGAACCACTATTCAGACAGCTGGGGGGTACGCAGATGTTTATGTCAAAATGCATATAAATGCATGTGTATATATAGACTTGAATGTGTGTATATGGCTGTGCATTTATATGTGGATTGACACCTACAGTTCTCTTACATTGTCACTTAGAAGTTGTGTGGTGATTTTGGTGACATCAATCATTCAGTCAATGAATAAACATGTAGTAAGCACCTAGAAGGTGGCAGCTCCCATTAGGAGCTGAGGAAAGAGCCATGAATTAAACATGTTCCTTCCTTTTAAGGTGAGCAGTCTATCACCAGTGAGTAACTGTGATGCTGTGTGCTAAGGACATAGGCAGAGCCCTTTGAAAACACAGAGGAATGCGTGAGCAATTCTCTGGAAGGGGTGGAGGGGAGGGCACGGCAGGCAGTGGAATGTGTAAGTTGTGTCATGAAGACAGGACCTGTGGGTGGGAAGGGACTGGGAGGAGGCTTCAAGTAGAACAGTGTGGAAGAACCAAGACGAGGCCTGTTGAGACTGCAGGCAGCCCAGGCAATGGGGACTCCTAAGAATTTATGCGAATTATTTTTTCAGTTGGCACCTGAGTTGTCAGGATGGAAATACTAATTAAGTTGTTTGGATCTAACTACTTCATAAAGAGGATGAGATTTTCTTTTGGCCTAGGATTGCAATGAAGTAGTTACTAAGTGTGTCATAGATTGAGAAAATGTGGGAGATTCTATCCTGGCTTCTACATGAAGGCATGTTTGGTCAGCTACATTCACATGTAGTATCCGGACTGTGACAGTGTTACCTTTGCGGGAGAAGGGCAATGGCCAATGATCACAGCTGTGCACTTATGCACACACACACACACAGACACACACAGACACAGAGGCAGAGGGACTTAGACATGGTGGGGCCTTCAAAGGGTGATTAACTTTGAGAAATGAAAATGATTAAAAATCAATTAAGATACAATTTTTGGAGACATGGAGGGAATCAGGATGAGGAATTTCCAAGGAGCAATGATTTCCACCTTGTGGGCTCCCCATGCTGGCCTGTGAGTGAGCTGCACTCCTGGGTGCATGGTGAGCGATGCAGGAATCCATGCAGCCAGATGTCTTCCCAGAGTTCCTCTCACTGAATTCCCTGAGAGACCACAGTGTTTCTCTGGAAGGAGGCTACATCACTCTTGCTTTGTGATGAGCTGTCTCCATTCTGATATCTGCCAATACGTCTAATGTTCTTTCCTCCTACACTACCACCCTGCGGCTCCTTCAGACTTCAGCGACTGTCCCTCTTGGTGCTTGTGCTTTCTCTCAAATGTCTTCAAAGTTGCTGCCATCATTGTTGTCAGAAACTGACTCTGGATTCCTCATTAAATGGCCTTCAAGAATCTTACACAGGGAAAGCATGAATAATGGGTAAACTTGATACAAATCACCTATTGGAACGTATTTTCTGCTGCTCTTGGAGTAATGCATTTCCTAACTTGCTCATGGTGTCTACCAGACTCCATAGTTAGAGATCTAGGAGAACAACTGTTTAATGGAAATCTTCACAGAAATAATTCTACCTCTTATTCTGCAGCATTTCTTGGCCCCAACCTAGTTATTATTCTGACGATTTATACCCGGTCCCACCTTCAGTTTTGGAAATAAATACTGATCTCCTCTGGAAACATCACTGCTTTTCGGGCCATCTCGTACTCCCGCTTTCCTGCTACTTCTCTTTCCAGGCTTTCAGCGGCTCGACTCTGTTTCCTTTCCCTCTGGGTGATCTGAGCCACTGACCACGAGCCCCATGGAAGCTGACTCAGAGACTCAAACCTCCGACTTTCCCGCTGTGTTTATGGCTACAGATGGCCACACCCTCACCTGCAGGCTCCAGCAGCCCCTCACGTTGATCTTCCCTCTTGTCCACACCTACCCCTCTTCTGAGACTGCTGGCTCTTACTGGTCAACCCACTTTCTTGGTCTTGGAGCTTAAAAAATTCAGAATTATCTCTCATTTCTTTCTTTACTTTATCCCTTATCTCCAGTATATTAGTGCAGCCTCCACATCACACTTAGGGTGTGGAACTCATCTCCCCCTCTCCCTGCCTCCTCTTCCTTTCACTTCTGCCCTGCTCCTTGCCAGCTTGCACTAACTCTCACTGATCCGCTCGGCTCACAGCCGGTCTTCTTGCTTCTGCAAGCTATTTTTCTTTCTGCTGCCAGACTGCTTCCCCAGTGTCGAGTTTAGAATATGTTACCTCCTTGTTCTTTTTTTTTTTTACAGGCAGAGTGGAAAGTGAGAGAGAGAGACAGAGAAAGGTCTTCCTTTGCCGTTGGGTCACCCTCCAATGGCCGCTGTGGGCAGTGCGCTGCAGCCGGCGCACAACGCTGATCCGAAGGCAGGAGCCAGGTGCTTCTCCTGGTCTCCCATGGGCTGCAGGGCCCAAGCACTTGGGCCATCCTCCACTGCACTCCCAGGACACAGCAGAGAGCTGGCCTGGAAGAGGAGCAACCGGGACAGAATCTGGCGCCCCGACCGGGACTAGAACCTGGTGTGCCAGTGCCGCTAGGCGGAGGATTAGCCTATTGAGCCGCGGCGCTGGCCTACCTCCTTGTTCTAAACACACTGCTGATTCCCACTGAGGACCGTCTCCTCCTGCCTTCAGAACTTAGCTGTGGAGCCTGTAACGCCTTTGCAATCTGTCGACATGGCTGGACTGCTTTTCCTGTTTTGTGCTTCCAGTGAGGGTGATCTGTGAGATACTGAGGCAGGAGGAAAGCGGTGCCACATGGTAGCACACACCGCTGATGATGTGCTGACTTACCTTGTTGGCACTGAACAGTGTCTGGGCCTGTGTTGTTCTGCCTGGCACGGGCCACTTCTCTAGCTTCTCTGACTCCGTGGCCAGGTGTGTGTTTTAGCTCTGTGACAGAGACCCAGCTTCTGGAAGATTCCCTCATCACCAGAGTCAGGAGCAACAGGAATGGAAAATGCTTTCAGTCCATCCTATGGGGTTCCAGATAATTTCTGCTTTAACAGTTTATTGAGACATGCTTCATATTTTATACATTTTACACATTTAAAATTTTACTTGTTTATTGGTTTTTTATACATTCACAGAGCTGTGCAACCTTTACAACTATCAATTTTAGAACATTTCTGCATACCTTTAACAGTCACTCCCTGTCCCCACTCCCATCTCTGCCCCCACCCTCTTCCACCAATGTTGGGCAACTATTTTTTTTTGGAAAGCTTTTGTTTAATAAATACAAATTTCATAGGCACAGCCTTTGGAATATAGCAGTAATTCCCCCTCACCCCCACTCATGTCCCACCTCCTACTCGCTCTCCCATCCCATTTTTCATTCAGATTCATTTTTAATTATCTTTATATACTGAAGATCAACTCTATACTAAGTAAAGATTTCAATAGTTTATACCCACACAGACACACAAAGTATAAAGTACTGTTTGAAGACAAGTTTTAGTGTTAATTCTCATAGTATAACTCCTTAAGGACAGAGGTCCTACACGTGGAGCAAGTGCACAGTGACTCCTGTTGTTGATTTAACAACTGATACTCTTATTTATGACATCAGTGTTCACCTGAGGCTCTTGTCCTGAGCTGCCAAGGCTATGGAAGCCTTTGAGTCCACAAACTCTGTCATTATTTAGAGAGGGCCATAGTCAAAGTGGAAGTTCTCTACTCCCTTCAGTGTCCCTTCTTTCCACTGGGATCTCACTCACAGAGATCTTTCATGTAGGCCATTTTTTGCCACAATGTCTTGGCTTTCCATGCCTGAAATGCTCTCTGGGCTTTTTAGCCAGATCTGAATGTTGGGCAACTATTATTGTACTTTCTATTTTTATGCATTTGCTTATCCAAGCCATTTCATATAAGCAGGATCATGTACCGCCTCACCAACACTTGTTGTTATCTGTCTTTTTAATTCTGGCCATCCCAGTGGTGTGAAGTGGTATCTCACTATAGTTTGAGCTTGCATTTCTAAGGTTCTGACAGTGATGATATTTTCATATTTCCTGACCCTTTAGCTATCTTCTTTGGAGAAACGTCTGCTCAGAAAATTTTGCCCATTTTAAATTGGATTACTATTATTATTTTGTTGTTGAATTGTGCCAATTCTATGCTACTTTCTACCTCCCCTTCTTGACTGACTGCTGTGTGAACTTTGAGCTCCATCATGGGATACAAGCAGTGCAGCCCAGCCATGTTGACACATTACAAAGGCGTTGCAGGCTCCATAATTGAGTTCTGAAGGCAGGAGTAGACATTCCTCGTGGGAATTAACAGTGTGTCTAGAACAAGGAGGTAAAATATTCTAAACTCAATGTTGGGGAAGCAGCCTGGCAGCAGAAAGGAAAATAGCTTGCAGAAGAAACTGCTTAACCGGCTCTCACATTTCACAGTTGTTTCCCTGTATCAAATCCTACTGGTTCTACACCTCAGGTTCAGTCCTGACTTACAGTCTTAACCCCATGTTTGGATTTCATCTCCTGTGATTCTCTGTGTACAGCTCTGTTCCAGCCTAAATGCTCATGAGCTGCCTGCTCCATCATTGTGGATCTCAAACGTGTTTGTTTTCTTCTGCAGCATGAATTTTGCTTGTTTTTTTTTTCCACTTAAAATTGTACCTATCCTTTGAAACTACCTCACACTCTGCCATCTACAGAAGCATTTCTAATCCCACCATCCTCCTCCATTGAACCTTATAATGTGGCTTATCTCCTTGAAAATTGGTTTTATTTTTGGTAATCTCACAGGCTGCTTGAAAGGAATAATGAAAAGAACACACAGAAAATATCCTCATAGAGTACCTGGCACAGGGCAGGTGATGAGTGATGGCTAATTCTGTTCATTTCATTTTCCATCCCCAGAGCATGTGAAGAGCTGGGTAAATAGAGCTCTACTTTTTCCAATTTGTTTTTAGATCTGAAAATGAGGAATGGAGGCTCAGATGATTCATGTTTTTATGCCTTTTCCTCTTTTCTGTGGCTTCAGGATCCTTCTGGGACAACTTGCTCTTTGTGCTCTGGGTTCCAGGGCTGGACACACCCTTTCTGTAAAGGCCTGTATTTGTGAGGTGATGGTGCTGACAGCTTCCAGCCATAAAATAGTTCCTTTTATCCCATCAAACAATTTGAGGGGGCTGTGGATTCAATAAATGGCAATGGATCTAAATAATAGCATAGGATCTAATTAAAGCACCGTCTCATGTTTGCGTCATGCTCTGGTGTTTCTAGAGTAGTTTTTGTCCTGGCTCCTCACAGCAGCCCTTGCTGTGAAAGAAGCAGGGTGGTTGGGGATATGGAGGCACAGGTGGCTTAAGTAATACAACTGGAGGTCTTAGTAAGTCATTAGAACCATGGATCCTGGCTCCCACTTGAGGGCTTCTTTCTCTGTGGCTCTCCAACAAGCAAAGTCAAATCCAGCTCATCAGCCTCCATTTGTTAACTCTGAAATTGTCCCTGGTTGACCTCGCAGGTGTTGGCTGCTGCTTTGCTTTATCCAACCCCATCTATCTGTGGTCTCTGCTCTGTCACTCCCTGGAATCTAGGATGCCAATCATATGGGTCAGATATGTGAAGCAGTCCATGTTTGATACTTGTGTAATCTATCAACTCCTGCATAACACCTTAAAATTTAGTGACTCAAAACAGCATCAATTTATTTTACTTGTGATTTGATAAAGTTGGTTGCAAATTTGTCCACTGGTCAACCAGGCTCCTGCAAGTGGCCACCTTCACCTGGAAGGCTACCTGGGCTGAAAGCTACAGGATTGCCTCATTCTCAAGCCCATCAGTTGGTGTTGACTGTCCTGTGATATAACCTGATTTATCTCCACATTTATCTCACTTCTTGTAGAGCCTCATGGTGGTCTTAGGGCAGTGCTCCAAGAGCCCAGACTCATGAAATGCAAGGCTTGTTGCCACTTGAACTGGGGTCACACACAGCCTCACTTCCATCAGTGTTCTGCTTGCCAAAGCTATCACAAAGCCAGTCTGACTCAAGGGTGGAGGAAGTAGACTTCACCTCCTGATGAGAGGATCTTCTTTTTCAATTGCAGAGGAGCACAGGACAAATTGCTGCCTCTGGAAGCAATGATGCATGCAATCACTGTGTTTTAAGTGGAATTAGAGAAAAATGGGCACAGCTTCTTGCTCTTCTCTGTAACAGGAGTTTGGTGAGGGGCTGTCTGCTGTGTTTACATGAGAAATGCCTTGGTGATTTCACGCTCTCAACCTTCTCTCCCTCTGCCTCTTAACTCAGAGCCAGACAGCACCACTGTCATGGTTTGCACTGGGCTAACTTAGCACTAGGCTCTAGGAACTGATATACATTCTCTAGTAAATTCTCAGGCATATTGGTCATCTTTTACGGTATCCCAGTTGTATGTTTAGGTGTGAAACACTTGGAACTAATCATCAAAAAGCATTCTCCATCTGATTATGTGCAGGTTAATGCAGTTCTCTGCTTTGTAGTTTGTGGAAACGTCTTAGCATAAAATGTGTTTCCTATTTATTGCTCTGGTCCTAAGGACTCTTGTCGTTTAGTGGAACTAAAGGAAGAGATATTTTATTTGGCTAACTATCTGGATGCTTTGTTTCCCTGCCATAATACCATCAAAGAGTTCTCTCTTTCATAGACATATCTAGTGTCTTATCATTTATCATTAAGTAAATGTCAGTATCTTTATTTTCTATAACTGATCTCTCTTGCTTTTGAGCCATAAATCTTAATATAGTGAAAGGTGCTTGATCGTGCCAATTAAAGATATATCATCCATTTAAAACCTGATCTCTCTCTCATCAGTAACTCAGTCAATTCCTTTCTATTTTATAGGCATAGTCTACTGCTCTTGCCTCACCTCCTTACTTAAAGAGTATATGGATGCAGTGAAGAGTGTATGCACCTTGGGGCACTGGCATGCCCACATGAGTGTCTCAGCTTCTGCCTACCTGAGGTTTACTTGTACACACAGGATTAGGTAGGGCAGGTGCTGGTTTTTAACCCTTTTCCTCTTTGTCATCTTTCTCCAGCATAGGTTGGCTTAGCCCTTTCTATGTGGAGACATTTCCCTTCTAACATACCCATGACTGTTCTTGTCCATGACAATACATGATTATACTGGACCAGTGCTCTGGCATAGTGGGTAAAGCCACCACCTGCCATGCCAGCATTCCCTATGGGTGCTGGTTTGAAACCTGGCTGCTCCACTTCTGATCCAGCTCTCTGCTATGGCCTTGGAAAGCAGTGGAAGATGGCTCAAGTCCTTGGGCCCTTGCATACTTATGTGGGAGACTCCAAGGAAGCTCCTGGCTCCTGGCTTCAGATCTGCTCAGCTCTGGCCATTGTAGCCACGTGAGGAGTGAACCAATGGATGGAAGGCGTCTCACTCTCTATTTTTGCCTCTTCCTCTGTAATTGCCTTTCAAATAAATAAACTAATAAATAAATGTTAAAAAAATAGATGATTACTCCTTTCAGGCTTTGCTTCCTATAGTAAACATACAATTTGGAGAAGTCTAAGAAAATCCTCTTCTCTCTCTTGAAAGTCTAGCTCTCAAAACTATTTGCTGTGGACTTACAAGTCTAGATTGTCCAGGTTAAAATTCATTGATGAGCCGTGAAAGTTGCCTTCCCTTTTTTTGGAGCAGTTAGCCAGCCAAATGGATGGTCGGAATCCCCAAATCAGGTGGTATCTCATCACCTTTCATAGCTGTTGAGAGTTAGCACACTCAAATGGCATCTCCCATTCCTGGAGGTTATCACACCTTTACTTTGATAGAGATAATTTTCCCCATTCCTCTCTATAGACTTTGTGAATGAGACTTCTTTAGTTGTAATTAGTTTATTTTATTTTGCAGATGTGCAGCCTCATAAAATCCCAAGACAGTTAGGAGAAGCCTGCTTTGCCCTGTGTCAAACACACTAAAGTTGGTAGATATTAGAAAAACCACTTGGACTGCTCAATACCACAGAGAGTGATTCTGTTCTCTTGTGCTCTCCAGTGTATAACAGAATTCTGTGTGCTTAAATGGTAGCTTGCTAATGTTTGTTGATTGACAAATGTATGCACAAATGCTGTCAGTGCAATGCATCAGGGTTAGCTTGTTTTGTGGGACTTTGCATAGAGCTCGTCAAGAAGCCTGACTGTGGAATGATTAACTCTACAGGCCCATTCTATTTTGAGCCTTTCCTCTTCCAGGAGCCGGCTTGCTTGCCTGCATACCTGCCTGATAGACTTAACCTATCTCATGGCCTCACTCTGGGACCTGGGGGATTGCGTCCTACCATAGCTTGCTCTCTTTGGGGGATTTCAATGGCTTTTGAATTAGTTACGGGTTCAAAAATGAGCAACCCCCATTATTACACAGCAGGTTTTAAAATGACTCCATTTCGATTTGCCAGTGAGGCAGCATTAACCCGTCATTTGAGAATTCAGCATGGTCACAAAGAAGATAGACTTTCGAAAAAGTGAAGCAGAAATGAACCAGTAAGGTCAGGAGCGAAGGCAACAGCCTTTGAAATGCCTTCTGCTTACGAAAGCCACGCCCCGTTGGCTTGCCTGTCTATAAAATGGAGGCCTGTTTTCTGAGGCCCATCACAGAGGGAAGTTGGGGAGCTGCCAGCGATCACGCTACGTAAGACGATTCACTGGACAACGTACTCCCCCAGAGTCTCCAGATTCGAGAAGTTACGCTGAAGAATGTTTAGCAAAGCTTTTGCACACACAAAACATTCTTCTGCCAAATGTCAAAGGAATGTGTCTGGCACACACGGCAATTAAATGATTGTCTCTGATGCAGTTTCTCCCGTTTGTCTCTAAAACAGGTAGGGAACGAACACGAGAGTGCAGAGAAGATATCAAGATATCAACTGTGCATTGAAAGGTGGTTTTCTTAGTCTTCTTGACTTTTTCAGTGTTTTTAAAAGTATTCTAGCATGGATACGTTGTTTTTATTATCAAGCCAAATGCTATCAATGAAAATACCCCTGAAATCAAAGAAAGACACGGAAGATGTGACTGCAAAACAATAACAAAGATAGCAGCTGTCTTAGTTCGGCTGCTTCAGAAGCAGTCTCTGATGCAAGGATTTGGATGCAACTAGCTTATTTGGGAGTGAATTCCAGGAAGCACAAACAGGAGAGACCCGGTGGGACTGGGCTTATAGCACCAGAATGACTGGGAACCCTGTACTGATGGAAAATGAAGGGGATCTGGGCACTGAGATTTGTGGTGTGCCTTTCATAGATGCTGATTTTGCTCAGTGGAGCCGGGTGTTCACTTATCTTCCCTGCAACCAGGGTTCCTCACATGGAGAACTTTTTTTTTTTTTTTAAAGATTTTATTTATTTGAGAGGTACAGTTGCAGGCAGAGAGCGGGAGAGGCAGAGAGAAAGGTCTTCCATTCACTAGTTCACTCCCCAAATGGCCACAACAGCCAGAGCTGGACTGATCTGAAGCCCGGAATCTGGAGCTTCCTCCAGGTCTCCCATGAAGGTGCAGGGGACCAAACACTTGGGCCATCTTCCACTGCTTTCCCAGGCCATAAGCAAAGAGTTGGATTGGAAGAAGAGCAGCTGGGACACAAACCGGGCCCATATGGGATGCCAGCGCTGCAGGAGGAGGCTTAGCCCACTATGCCACAGTGCTGGCCCCGTTGAGAACCTGTTTACACTTGCAGATGCCCTTGTGGGTGTTGTCTGACTCTTGCTCATTGCTGACTGCCTGACTATCCCTCTTGTGCTGGGAGCCAGTTTTGTGTTCTCTCCCAAGTCCTGGGGAGAAGTTGGCCTGAGGTAGTCCCTGATCCTTCAGATGAAAGCTATAAACCCACTCCACCACCACAGAAAGAAATACATTCAAAGATTTATTATCTACAGATCCTGAGCACGGAGGAGGCAGAGTCAGGAGGGCAATCCTCCCTGCTTCTGGGTCACATAAGATGGGAGTGACGAATCAGGGAGGAAGAGAAGCAGCTAGTGGTACATGTGGGGGAAAATGGAATTAACACATAACACGCACATTCCATGAGACTTTTGAAGCCCTCTTGCACACAGGGGAATAGGATGTGTATGACTTTAAGTTTGCAGGCAAACGTCAGGCGGTCCATTTAAAGGAAACAGAGGCAAAGGAGGGTAGGGGCAGTCTGCTGGTTGGGATAATTGTCTCTAGGGTCTCTGGTGGTCTCTGGCCATCTGCTTGGGCCACTGGGGGTGTAGTGCTCTAATGCCCAGTAGAAAACCTTTGCTGTGCCAGTCCCACAGCACAGAGGAGTAGAGAAGTCAGAGTGAAAGGAAGGACATCAATAGCAGGTGTGTGGGTTAGCAAGTTATTTCTCTGCACAACTGGGGTTTATTTCTATTGGGAACCTCTGGGAGCTAGTGTCTCCTCCTAGGGTGAGGAAGATGAGCTCTTTGTCCTCCAGATACACAGGGAAGGCACTTCTGGCTTTCCCTATGTGCACAGCAAACGTGTTCTTGCAGCCAGAAAAGTCCTTGGCAAAAATCAGGGTCAGTCGTAGAATGGAAGACAGAGTAGCCAATAGAAACAATGAGGTAGAGCTTTATTAATATATAATCATAGAAAGATCACAACACATATTTAGTATGATTTACAATAATGTATTTTAATTAAGATCTTCCACAGGGTTTGGGGTGGTCCTGGGTCTACCTAGTTAAGGAATCTGTAAAAATCAGTTTAACATAATCATATATCTGTAGTACCTTGGACAAAGCACTCTGGAAGGGACCCTCCATAAACTCAAATAGTGGATATACTATTATGAAAATCTACCTAAAGGTAGCTACTCAAACAAAAATTATAAAATACATAAACAACAAATACTAAAATTACACCTCCAGAAATAATAGAATAATTTATAAATAAAAGAAGATAATAGAAAAATAGACTAGAAGTAAGATAAAATAGACATGTATAAGATGATTAAAAGCATATATAGGAATAAAAACATTAACAAGAGCAAGGAACTGAAAAAAGAGCATATTAATTTGAAATAGAATCCCATGGAATCTCTGGAAGTGAAAAATACAGAATTTGAAAAATACTCTTAACTGACATAATAACACATTTGATAGAACAAAAGAGAATTAATTAAATTAATTAATTAACAAAAAGAATTAGATAACTGGGAAATGTGAGGACACTGTAAAGTTTTTGGAAGACTAAATTGAAAGATAAATTTATTTCAGTGTAAAAAATAATTGAAATCATGCGTTCCTGGGGCCTTCAAAAGTTCATGGAAAATGTGGGTTCTGAAGAAACTATTTGCAGGTTTTGAACACTTTTGTAGGACAATAAACTGACCCTTTAATCCCATTTCTCACAAGCATCTGAAGGACAGTTGTATATGTGAGTACTGCAAAGATAAAAGGAAGATCTTGACACGGCTGGGGAAGAGGGAATTATTTACAAAGCAAGAGCAACCAGGCTGACAGCAAACTTCTTAGCAGCACCATGAACTCCAGTGAATGAACTGATGATGTTCAAGGGCGAGAGCGAGAGTTGCCGTCTCAGAATCCTCTATCTGGGAGCAGGCTTTCGTTGTAGCACTTGGGACACCTGGATGCCGTATCTGAGTCTCTGGGTCCAAGTCTCTGTTCTGCTCCCGATTCTGCCTTCCTGCCAATGTGCATCCTGGGAGGCTGCAGTTGATGGTCCCAGTGGTTAAATCCCTGCCACCCACACGGGTTCCTGGATTGAATTCCCAGCCCCTGCTCTGGCCTTGTCTGGCCCTAGCCATTGCCGGCATTTGGGGGATGAGAGGTCTCTCCCTCTCTCTGTCTCTCTCCCTCTCTCCCTCCATCCATTGTTCCCTCTCTCTGTCTCATTTTCTGCCTTTCAAGTAAATAAAATAAAAAAAAATCTATATCCAACTCTTGTCCTTTCAATATGAGGGTGAAATATTTTCACAAAAACAAAGGCCAAGTGACTTTATCATATATAGCTATTTACTGGGGAAGATACTAAAGGTTTGGTTTCTCGAATACACAAGTAAAAGGAAGACCATAAGCAGAACTGTCAATCGTGGATGTCAGTAAACACGTGAGTAGATCTCTGTAGGTACGGATGGTCTAGGAAGAAAACAGTGACGACTGCTTTCAAATTTCATCTCTAACATGAGAGGTGCAGTGGGCACTTGGAGCTGGGGGAGTCTGAGTTCTGGATCATTCTGGATGAGTGCTGAGATACAGATTATCCTTCTCAAGACAGTTGTTTGCATCCAGTATTTGAAGTACCCAGTAAAATAGGAAAAGAATATTATAGTTCCAAATTAATCAGAGAGTGGGGAGACTGGAGAAACAGAAGAAAATGTAAAGGAGATGGGAGAGTAGGAAACTGGAAGCAAAGCAAAAACGTAGTAAATACAACAGAACTAAGTGGAAATATCAGTAACCAAGACAAATATAAATGGATAAACTTGTTAGAGGAAATGGGGGAATCACAAACTGAATTTAAATCACAGAAAATCCTCCTAATTGTCTACAAGAGATACACTTAAAATGATATCAATAACTTGAAAATGAAGGCAAATAAAGGTGGTATGAATAAACTAAAATAGTACAAAATAGATTTTAAGGAAAATGCATCTTTAGGATAAGTGGAAAATTAAGATGGAAGAGAAGTCCAATAATATTTAACACTTTTAAACTTGCATGAACATAAATATGTATCCTCAAAATGGACAAAATCAGTGGCTGGCATTGTGGTGTAGTAGGTTAGCTGGCATCCCATGTCAGAGTGCTAGTTTGAGTCCTTGGCAGCTCTGCTTCTAATCCAGCTCCCTGCTAATGTACACAGCAAGCAGCAGAAGACGGCCCATGTACTCTGCTCTGTGCCACCCACATGGGAGACCCAGATGGAGTTCCCAGCTCCTGGCTTAGGTCTGGCCCTGCCCCCACTGTTGTGATCTTTTGGGGAATGAACCAGTGGATGGAAGAGCTCCTTCTCTCTCTGTCTCTCTCTTTCTCTAGGTCACTCTTTCAAGTAAATAAAATAAATGTTTTAAAAAATGGGAAAAATTTACGGCTCACCAGGCTAATCCTTCGCCTGTGGCGCTGGCACCCCAGGTTCTAGTCCCAGTCGGGGCGCCAGATTCTGTCCCGGTTGTCCCTCTTCCAGGCCAGCTCTCTGCTGTGGCCAGGGAACGCAGTGGAGGATGGCCCAAGTCCTTGGGCCCTGCACCCTATGGGAGACCAGGATAAGTACCTGGCTCCTGCCATCGGATTAGCATGGTGCGCCAGCCGTGGCGGCCACTGGAGGGTGAACCAACCGTGGTGGCCATTGGAGGGTGAACCAATGGCAAAGGAAGACCTTTCTCTCTCTCTCTCTCTCACTGTCCACTCTGCCTGTCAAAAAAAAAAAAAAAAGGGAAAAATTACAAGGAAAATTGCAAAATACACAATAACCATGAAAATATACTTATTTGTTAGCAATTGATAGATGAAGAAGACAAATGTTAGAAAAGATAAAAAATTGAATAAGATAATCAATAAGCTTAGTCCCATTGAACATATATGGACCTTGAACAATAACTTTCAGAATATTAGAAAATACCATTTCTTTTCCAACACACAACAATCTTCCTTTTGCCAGGACACTGAACACACTTATGGGAAATAGACACCTGTGGTGGTGTGTGTGCGTGTGTGCATGTGTGTGTGTGGGGGCAAGGAAGTCCCTGTCCTATCTACCAGAATCCTCATAAGTAAATGAGGGAGACTGAACGTCATAATA
Source organism: Oryctolagus cuniculus (assembly GCF_051225735.1). Classification (NCBI taxonomy): domain Eukaryota; kingdom Metazoa; phylum Chordata; class Mammalia; order Lagomorpha; family Leporidae; genus Oryctolagus; species Oryctolagus cuniculus. Next base: position 18,616,324 of record NC_142877.1, read on the forward strand.
AGGTGATTTTCCATAAATTAATTTACAGGTGGAAAGTAATTTCAGCGAAGAGTCCAACAGGATTTTTGGCTTGTTACTTACTGACTTGGCAAACTGACTCTAAAATTCTGACCAAAGAGTAAAGAACCAAAAATAACAAAGTAAAATTTAAAGAAATATAATCATTGGCACCAACTTTGCCAGATGTTAAGATTCAAAGGCTTATTAAAAGTTTGGTAATAAAATCTGTGATGTTGTCTCAAGGAGAGACATATTAACTATGTATGACAAAATAGATCTCAAGCTCTATCCACATTTATAAAGACAAATTGGTTTTTGACAGAGGTAGCATTTTATATGAATGAAAAAGGATTGAGCTACTCAATTTATGGAGCTAGCACAATTAACAAACCATGAGGATAAATAATAGTAAATTCCTACTTCACTAGAAAAGTGTAAATTCTGAGTGCATAATGACCTAAATATAAAAATAAACTTGAAAAGGTTTAGAAGCAATGTAGAATATCTTTATGACTTTGAGGAAGGGCAAACCATAAAGAGAAATTGGATATATTTGACCTCGAAATTATAAATATACGTAGACAAAATACTATAAACCAAGTTAAGTTGAAAGATCATTTAACAACTTGAATAATTTTTTTTTATCAACTCATATGACAACAAGGGATAAAAATTCAGGAGGATTTTTTGGTAGGAGTTTCCTCTAAAAATGAAATGAAAGCTTATGAATAGGAAATAGGCAAAGGACATAAACAGGTAATTTACATAAGATGAAGCTCAAATGACCACCTAACATATGAAAAGTTCAACTTAATTAATAATCAATGATGTGAAACAAAGAGCGGTCATTTCACAGGAATTACATTAATAAAAATTACTTCTTTATATCAGTGAAATAGATACATTTCTATTGGATTTTTGTTTATAGCCCTCGTCTATTTTCCTGGTGTACTATAGTCCTTTTAGTTTTGACTTGTTGAACTCTTTAGTTAGTGGAGCATTAAGCCTTTGACTATAATGTAAATTAAAAAGCTGTCATCTCAAAAAAGATAAAAAAAAATTAGTTTAATTGTGCCAGTGTGGTTAAGATATAGGGAAACGACAACCCTCTGTACCAGTATTCACACAACCGTGTATGAGAGCAAACTGGTGGTGTGCAGTCATGAAAAAGGTGCACGTATACTTCAACCCAGCGATTCCACTGCCACACGCATTCTTCTAGAGAAGCTATTAGTTGTGGAAGGTGAGGAAATAGTCCTGATGACACTTACGTTTTAGGATCACATTCTTTCTCCATGGTGGGATAGATATACATGAAATTCTGTAGAGCAGCTAATAGAATATATCAACTCTCAAAGACATATTATTGAGAGGAAAGGAGGAGTGTCAGTAGATTATTGTATTAGTTTTACCAAAAACCTGATGGCTTGATACAACACACATCTAGTATGTCAGCTTTTGGAGATCAGCAGTACAGGCATGGCGCAGCAAGGTTCTCTGTTTCAGCACCTCACCAAGGTGCGTTCTGGATCCAGCTGCAGCTGGGGTCTCCTCAGGGGCTCCACAGGGCAGGATCCACTTCCAAGCTCCCCCAGGCTGCTGGAAGACTTCAGTGCTGCATGACTGTAGCCTGTGGGGCAGTGGTTTCTGAGTCCCTCAGCTCCCAGATGCACCCACAGTTCCTTACTTCTCTCACATAACCATGTTCTGGATGGCACATTGCTTCTTCAAAGCCAGCAGGGGAGACTGAGACTCCAGCCAGATGGCTTTGTATGCTTAATATAATCACTCCCTAGAGGCAAGATGCAGGCTCCACTCATACTCATGGGGAGAGCCTTCCCCAAATGTGTGAATGCCAGAAGTGGTGATCAAGCAAGTCTGCCCCTCCTCATTATATACAGCATATTATTTATGCAAATATTTTTTAAAAAGTCACAGCAAACTGGTTTAATCTCTAAGAAATCATGCAAAGTAGAAAAATCAATAAAATCCCAACAGGTTCAAAATGTGTGATTCTATTTGATAGCATTCTCATAATGACAAAATTAAAGAAGCATAGAATGGATGAGTGATTTGCAGGAGTCAGGAACAAGGGGAGACTGAGTGAGGTGGGGGAGAGAGGAGGGCGTGAGTAGGAAAAGAACAAGAAGGGTAGAGAGCTGTTCTGTGTCTGGGCTCTATCAACATCAATATTCTGGGTGTGACCATTTTACTGTAGTTTCACAAGATGTTACCATTGGCAGAAACTGAATTAGGTACTCAGGTATTCTCTGTATTATTTTTAAAACTGATAAGGACAATGATGATAAAAAAAAGTATAATCAAGAAATAAAAGCAACAAGATAGAGAACAGAGAAAATTTCAAAAATAACAAAACCACAGGATTTCTGAATAATGAGCAGAGGACCCTAAAACAAAAATATACAAATGAGAAAATGGCAAAGATCTGCTTGACCTAAGGAAGCTAATTTGAAAAAAAAAATTATAATCATCCTTGGATGGAGTAGAAGGTAGAATTTCTCACAGAAAATCAAATCAGTATCTTGGAGGACAAGGATAAGAAACCTCAGAATACAGACATACATGTAAACTATACTAAAATTAATAGGAAACAATACAGTAAAAGGTTAGAGTATTAATGATGGCTTAAATTTTGTTTTTTTCAACTGTCATACATTTTTAAAATTTCATGAATATGTGTTTTTCTGGTAATAGATATATCCCCAAAGACTTGAAAGTGATTAACTAACTGATTTGGGTATGAATAAAATAAAAAGGAAAATTGTGGAGAAATATTACATATTCAAATAGCCAAATTAAATATGGGAAATATTTAATTTCCCTAAATGCAATTTCAAAAATTGATTTTTTGTGAATGTATATATTCATTTCATTTTGGGGATTATATTTACATCATTTTAGATGATTATTATATCTTCACAATGAAATAATATGCAGTAATTAAAGATCCTGTTTGAGAAAATATGTAACAAAGTGGAAAACACACTATAATATTTTGTGAAAAAGAAGAGAAAATATTACTTTATAATTTCTCTTGAACTTACCTGTGTATTTATTTTTATGAATGAACCAAAATGTTTGCAATAGCTATATCTGAGAGACTCCTGTATCAGGAGACTTTAATTTTCCCTTTTAATATCTTTATTTTTCCAAATAAGTAAAATAAAAATATAAAGAATTGAATGCTATAATAAACATGATAGAACTGTATCAAGGGTCTCCACATAATATATAAAGGCTCTGTTCCTGGTAGAACAATTCCAGTAACTTGGAGTTCACTAGACTGTCTTACAAGACAGACTTAACAATTATTTATTGAATGTCTACTACCTGTGAGGGACTATTGCAGGTGTTTCAATGAGCTGAATAACTTGCCCCATGCAGCTGACATTCACAGATGAACTGTAAAACCATCTAAGCCGCACTTCTACATATTTAGTGAGGAACCAAGTAGTAGGCTAGAGGAGAATAAGAGCAAGCAAGATCCCCTCAGTCCCTGTCCTTATGGACTTAGGTATAAAAAGAGTGGTTCTTGAAAAAGTGTACAATTTCTAAGGGAATCTGGCCTCGTGGTTACAGTGTGAGGTCCAGGAACCTGCATTTTCAACAGCTCCCAAGAGGTGATTTCGATGCTCAGGGCAGTTTGAGAACCACTGTGCTCGTAGAGTTATGACGTCCCAAAGATGAGGTTTCATAGTTCCAGAGGTATACCCATTTGCTGCTAAGGCTGCCATGCCAAAGCGTCACAGACCAGGTGGACAAACACCTGAAATTGATTCTCTGGTCATTCTGGAGCTGACGTCTGGAGTCACGGTGCTGGCGTCGCCTTCCTCGGAGGCCTCTCTCCGTGGACTTGCCAGTGGCCACTCAGGTTATCCTTTGGTACACTCCTGCTGCTGGTGTCTGTCCTTCTTAGAAGGACATCAGTCATATTGAACTAGAGCCCCACTAGTTCTAATAGTCTGATTTTGACTTAATCACCTGTCAAAGGCCTTATCTTCAAATAGGGAACTGGAGATTGGAACCTCAAACACGGTTACGTTCTGAGGTCCTGAAGGTTGGAGCCTCAAGTGTGAGCCCACGGAGGAACACCAATGTATCCTTTCGTTCTCTGCAGTGGCCCCTCCTAGTCTTGCCCAGTGCCTGTTTCTGTGCCTCCAGAGATGAGGGACGCTCTGCTCCCTCTTCTTTCCGCAGAGTCTGAATCTCTCTCCTAGCAGGAGGCCACCCAGCCCCCGACATGCCCAGTGGATTGGAATTGAACTCTTCAGCCTCCTCTTTCAGTTTCTTAACTCACCAAACAGAAGACCTCCTGGACCTGTCCCAAGTGGCGTTAGAAAGGCAGTTTTCTGAAATCCAAACAACTCCAAAAAATCAGCTCTCTCCTTTCTCCGGCAGCCAGCTTTTTAATCCGGGGTCACATGTCACTTCTAATTGTGGGCATGATGCTGGAGTTCCCCTGGGGCGTAAGTTTCACCGAGTAAATCCTCTCCTTCAGCAGCTGCACCGCGGTGTCAGCGAGAGTCATCTTCAGGCACACACTTCTGCAGGAGGAGCAGCTGCGCCTGGCATGCATCCCTGCAGTCAGTCACCTCTAATCGACCTGGCATGGGCCCTGGCACAGCCTCCCTCAGCCAGATACCGACCAGTCCGGGGTGCAGAAGGACCTGCCACCCTGGGGATGGGACTATTTTTCCTACATTTCAGTTGTCTGGCAATGTTTTTAGAGGAGAAAGTGTTGGAATGACTGGGATATGAAAAATAACATGAATAGGATTCTCTCTTGTTACGTGTAGTTCGGCCAAATGGTTTTTGGGGGGTCTGGTTAAAAGGTCTGGGCAGATCCCCCAGAAAGCCTCAGAGGCAATTTTCTCACCCTGAGACAGGTCCTGAAATACCCCCAGGGAATCCTAGAGTTCTTTCTGTGTGACACCCTCTGACAGTTCACATGAACCAGAAACTCCTCCACATTCTGTTATGGGAACTTTCAGACATATAGCACAATTGAAAGGATTTTACAGCAAAGCCCTGTACACCCAGCTCCTGTGTTCTGCCGTGAACACTGCACTGCACCTGCTTTCTCTTCTACCTATGTGTCTCCCACCCAGCCATCAACCTATTGTATGTTTTGGATGCATTTCAAAGCAAATTGCAGACGTCATTAAGCTACCCCTAAATATTTTGGTTATGTAGTCGGAATTCAATATTTGTTTATGTATTTTTACTTCTTATGACACAACATTTACTTACGATGAAACACACAAATCTCAAGGGTACATTTATTGAATTTTGGCAAATGCACACATTGATTCAACCCAAATCACTACTCTACAGGGCAATATCATCACCAAGAATGCGCCCTCGTGCCTCTGCCCAGTCAGTCCTCATCTCGTCCCAGCTCCCAGACAAACTTTGTTTTTAGGTTTTCCACCCTATGTTCTTTGGATCTATTTGCAATATTCCCACAAATGGAACCATGGATTATATATTTTTAAAGGTTTATTTTTTTATTTGAAAGGCAGAGTTATAGAGAGAGGGAGAGACAGAGACACAGAGAGATCTTACATCGGCTGGTTCACTCACCAGATGACCATAACGGCTAGGGCTGGGCCAGGCCAAAGCCAGGAGCCAGGAGCTTCCTTCAGGTCTTCCACGTGGGTGGCAGGGACCCAAGAACCTGGGCCATTCTCTGTGCTTTTCCCAGGCCATTAGCAGAAAGCTGGATTGGAAGTGGAGCAGCTGGGACTTGAACTGTAGCCTATATGGGATGCCAGTGTTGCAGATGGCAGCCCCACTCACTACACCACCACACTTTATGCCAAGTAATGTTCTACCCTTGGGGGATACAATGCAAGAAGATATATCCCTGTCTTTCAAAGAATCTAGTGAAATAATATAGAGAAAAACAGACAGTTAGAGAATGGAATTGGGGCTAAGGGGGAGGTTTGAAGAGAAAGGTGCAGCTAAGCAGGCCTAGGAGAGTGAGACAAGATTCCAGGCAGGTTGGGACAGAGGGAGTAGACAGATCCCTGGAACACTCAATGGCTGCTTTCATAATGAGTGTTGCGGTGCTCTGTCCTATGACTTCCTTCAATAAAAATTAAATGCCTCAGCATAGAACTCATTTCAATGAAGGTGATTTTGCAAGGGACCTTCATGAGGTGGTTTACATCTTAAAACTGACTTCCCAAGAGCTTGTTATCTTTATTTGCATGTCTCCTGCAAGTCTGTCTCATGCTTTCATCTCAATTGACCTGAGACTTTCAGAGACAAGACAGTGGTCTATGTCAGGAGATTATTTTGTCCTTAAGTTTATAGATTCCTTCTGAAAAGCTCTGTGGAGCTGACTCATAGAATCAACCTGGATTTCTTAACTGCAACCATTCTAGATTATACTAGCTCTGAGGTGCAACATGGGTTTCTTTTGAGTCTTTGGCAGGGTTGCCAGATAAAATACAGAATACCTGGTTAAACTTAAGTTTGAAACAAACAACACATTTTTTTTTTCATTTAGTGTAAGTGTGTCCCAAATATTGGATGTGATAAATTTATATTAAAAAGCAATCTGTGGTTTATCTGAAATTCAAATTTCCTAGATATCCTATACTTTCATTTGCTTAATTTGACAACCTTAGTCTTTTTTTCTAAGATATTTTTATTTATTTGAAAGAGTTACACAGAGAGAGAAGGAGAGGCAGAGAGAGAGAGAAAGAGAGAGAGAGAAGTCTTCCATCCGCTGGTTCACTCCCCAGTTGGCCACAATGGCTGGAGCTGCGCTGATCTGAAGCCAGGAGCTTCTTCTGGGTCTCCCACACGGGTGCAGGGATCCAAGGACTTGGGCCATCTTATACTGTTTTCCCAGGCTATAGCAGAGAGCTGGATAGGAAGAGGAGCAGCCTTGACCAGAAACACGCCCATATGGGATGCCAGTGCTGCAGGCGGTGGCTTTACCCCTTATGCCACAGGGCTGGTCCCAGCAACTTTCACCTTTAAGAAGCTTTTTTTTTTTTTTTGACAGGCAGAGTGGTCAGTGAGAGAGAGGGACAGACACAAAGGTCTTCCTTTAGCCATTGGTTCACCCTCCAGTGGCTGCTGTGGCTGGCACGCTGCGGCTGGCGCACCGTGCTGATCCAAAGGCGGGAGCCAGGTGCTTCTCCTGGTCTCCCATGGGGTGCAGGGCCCAAGCACTTGGGCCATCCTCCACTGCACTCCCTGGCCACAGCAGAGAGCTGGCCTGGAAGAGGGGCAACCAGGACAGAATCCGGCGCCCTGACCGGGACTAGAACCCGGTGTGCTGGCGCCGCAAGGCAGAGGATTAGCCTATTGAGACACGGCGCCAGCCAAGAAGCTTTTTAGGTAAGTGAACTTTTACCCATGATGGAAGAAATTTTCATAAAGTAGAAAAACTTTTAAAAACAAGTATGGAAGAAATATTAACTGTATTAGAACCACTTAATCTTTTAAGCCAGATTATATAGGTATGCCATCAAACTTTGATAACCTGAAGGTACTGGTATGCATATTCATTACTGCAGTATGTATGGTGTTCAAAGCTTCTTTGGATATTTTCAGGTGTCCGTCTATGCCACCAGACAATTGTCTTTTTAGAATTTTGAACTAGATTTCTCATCATCTTTTTTCCTTTTGTTACCTTACTACCAGGCTATCAGTTAAATTGCTTGTCACAATCAATATTTATTTTCCCAAGTCTAGAAACACTAAACTCTTCTTCTGCTTAAATGGATGTCAGTAAAAATTGAGATACTAAATCTTGTTAGCAAAAATCCTATATGTAGACAAATATAATGTGCTGGAATAGAGAAAAAGTACTGGTTTGTGATAATTATTTAATGTTTCAGATTTTTTCTTACTAATTTCCAGTCTTATAATTTCATTTTCTTAAGCATTCAGTTATTCATTCAAATGATGATTATTCTCTAACAGAGGTTTGTGCAGATGTCTAAAGCTTCAGCACTTTGTGAACTAACATTTATAATTAGACTTTAGCAACAAGTATCGTTACAGGGCTGAGGGGTGACTAAAACCTGAGAGTCACCATCTGAACAGTATATATCCTGCAAAGAGTACATTCATTTAATTTGTATAATTGCATGAATGCTGTAAGTGGATTACCATTTGACCTCATGTTACCATGCTAAGCAGTGTTTTTCAAACATGGAAAGCACAGCTCTTCCTCACGTAGACCTTTCTCTAGGGTGCACATTGGGTCCTAACCTCTCCTGGACGTTTAGCTTTGAGCTCAACATTTCAACCAAACAGAAAAAGAAAACCAGATCTTTCCACTCTGTGTTCCTAGGTGAGGACTCATCTCCCTGCAGGAAGTTGACCCAAACCCTCAGCAGTTCAGTTTCTTTCTCTGGAAATCTATGTGCTAAACGGTCTAAGTCCCTATGACATTTGTTAGGGCACAAAGAAGTCACTGCTGGCAGACATTCACAGATACAGGGAGTTAACATTCCTGCATGAGAAGTCTTGAAAACATATCCATGAGATTACCCAAAGGATGTAGCAGGCTGTAAACATCCGTCCAAGTCCACTACCTGCAAAGATGTTGTTCTCTGCAAAGGAAACATCCTCACAGTCTCAGCAGTTGCTGATGCTTATGGTGCAGGGATGTCCATGTGGACAGTTAACGCCATCAGCTGGGAAGGCTGCCCACTCATTGTTTGTAAGATTTTTTATTTATTTGAGAGGAAGAGTTAGAGAGGGAGCAACAGAGAGAGAGGCCTTCTATTCACTGACTTATTCCCCAAATGGCCACAATGATCAGGGCTGGGCCAGGCTGAAACCAGGAGCCAGGAACTTCTGGATCTCCCACGTAGGTGCATGGGCCCAAAGACTTGGGCCATCTTCCACTTCTTTCCCAGGAATGTTAACAGGGTGTTGGATCAGTTGGATCAAAAGTGGAGCAGCTAGGACTCAAACCAGTGCCCATATGGGATGCCAATACTATAGGTGGTACCTTAACCTTATACACCAAAATGCCAGCCTCTCCCCATGATTTTTTAAAGTATAAAAGTACTATGTTAATATGAAAACTGTGGTTCCAGGACTGGCACTGTGGCACAGTGGGTTAAAGCCCCAGCCTGCAGTGCCGGCATCCCATATGGGCACCAGTTTGAGCCTGGTTGCTCCACTTCCAGTCCAGCTCTCTGCTATATCCTGGGAAAGCAGTAGAAGGTGGCCCAAGTCCTTGGGCCCCTGTGCTCACACAGGAAACCTCGAGGAAGTTCCTGGCTCCTGGCTTTGGATCGGCTCAGCTAGGGCCATTGTGACCATCTGGGAAGTGAACCAGCAGATGGAAGACCTCTCTCTCTCTGTCTCTGTCTCTGTTTCTACTTTCTATGTAACTCTGTCTTTCAAATAAATAAAATAAATCTTTAAGAAAAAGTAATGAAAAGTGTGATTTCGTGGTAATACATTTCCTGTTCTTCCTCTCAGTTTCTCTTTCTCCTTCCCTGACTTCCACCTTCCCTCTTTCTCATTCTCCCTTTAACCTTCTCTATCTTCCTTTCATCTTTGTGTATAAAGGGATATCTGGGAAAGTGTTTTCTCATTTCTCAATTTTTGAGTGGTGAGATTTGGGATAATTTTTGTACTTTTCCATATAACAAAGAATTTTGTTGTTTGTAATCAGCTTATAGATGATCAAAAAATATCAAAGTCAGTAATTATTTAGATATAGAAAAACCATACATGTCTTTTGATAGGCTGAGAGCTAGAGTCAGCCAACATATCAGACCACAAAATCTACAGGGATGCGGCCAGCGCCGTGGCTCACTAGGCTAATCCTCCACCTAGCGGTGCTGGCACACTGGGTTCTAGTCCTGGTCGGGGCACCGGATTCTGTCCCGGTTGCCCCTCTTCCAGGCCAGCTCTCTGCTGTGGCCCGGGAAGGCAGTGGAGGATGGCCCAAGTGCTTGGGCCCTGCACCCCATGGGAGACCAGGAGAAGCACCTGGCTCCTGGCTTCGGATCAGGGTGGTGCGCTGGCTGCAGCACACCAGCCGTGGCGGCCATTGGAGGGTGAACCAACGGCAAAAGGAAGACCTTTCTCTCTCTCTCTCTCTCTCTCTCTCTCACTCACTCACTATCCACTCTGCCTGTCAAAAAAAAAAATTTACAGAGATGTGTAAGAAGGCAGAGTGTAGGCACCCGGTTGTAGTTGTCATGGGCTCATCATCCTTTAAGGAGGCCTCCTTGATCTATTTCTCAGATTATTCCTCTACTTGCCTCAAAAGTACCTTTCTCTGAACCTGACATCTAGTATCTGTTTGGATCCTACTGGTAACCTTCACTCATGGTCTATGTACTTTAAGCAGTAGATTGGGAGTTTGCACGTGGTCTGGGGAAGTGGTAGAACTCCCATACTAAGGAGTTAGTTCTGGACTTACTTGGGGGTCTTTAGGTATCTGGCATAGAAGTCTGTCTGGAAAAGGAAGAGAAGCTTATGCTTTAGAATGGATCGCATCATTCTTTCGAGAGCTTCTCTGAAGACTTGTCTCTTTGCAGGGAAAGGAGGTCAAGTGTATATACTTTTTTGGGAAATAACTGGCCCCAGTGGGATATTCTAGTTTGTATCTTAACTGAATCCTAGACCAAATTTTCACATCACTATTTCTAATACTCTTACACAAAATCTCTGCTCTGTCATTAGTTTTCCTGTATTATTTCCAAGTGTATTTTCTTGAAATGCCTTGCTCTGGGATGGGCACTTGGCTTGGCAGTTAAGATGTCTATGCCCCGTATTAGAGTACAGGATTTGACACCCTGATCTTGCTCTGGGTTGTAACTGCCTGCTGTTTGGACCATGGGAGGAAGCAGTGATGGCTCAATTATTTGAGTTCCTGCCATCATATGGGAGAACTAGATTGAGTTCCTGATTCCAGACTTTAGCCTCTACCCAGCCCCATTGGTTGAATTTGCAGAGTGGACCAAGAGATTGAAATGCTCTCTCTTTCTGTCTTTCTGCTTCTCAAAAACTGTTGGAAGTTTGTGGAAGAATGAATTAAAATATGCTTATTTTTAGAGAAGAAAGGTTTTGTTCTTTCTGGTGTTCTTGTTGAGGAACCATCCTCTTTGTATCTCTAAATCTACATCCCCACCCGTTTTTCATGAAATGTCTTTTCCTCATTCCTTGGTAAATCCCACTGTGGCATAATCAATACTATCAGCTCTACTCTTCTTGGCTAGCACAATGTGGAAAGCAATGAGATAAGGCAATTCTTGGATAATCCTTGAGACCTCTTGAGAGATCCTCTATATTCTGCATCATCCTCTGTGTAATGCTGATCCATTGAAGACTAGAAGAAGAATGATGAGGTCCTAGGGAGCAGTAGAACCATTCAATTCATGTGTTCTAGGATGTTCCCTGTGCAAAGAAGAGACACTCAGCAGAACTACTTGACTAGAGACATCTGAATCAGACTTTGCATAAGTCAGAAATTTGATTTCATTGTGTTTATCCATTTGCATTTTTGTTCCTGTAGAATAGTACTGTCAGCCTTAACTTAAACACCTATTCATACTTCAAAACCAGTTAGACCATTTTCTTTCTTTTTAAAAAATATTTTATTTATTTGAGAGGTAGAGTTACAGAAAAGAAAGTGAGACAGAGAGAAAGGTCTTCCATCTGCTGGTTCACTCCCTAAATGGCCTCAATGGCCAGAGTTGAACAGATCTGAAGCTAGGAGCCAGGAGTGTCCTCTGAATTTCCCACATGGGTACAGGGGCCCAAATACTTGGATCATCTTCTATTGTTTTCCTAGGCCATAAGCAGAGTGCTGGATCTGAAGAAGAGCAGCTGGGATGCGAATCAGTGCCCATGTGGAATGCTGGTACTGCAGATTAGCCTACTACAGCACCAGTCTCTTAAGCCATTTTCATCTCTGTCTAGCCCTCCTTAATACCACAAATGAAATTAATCCAAATGTATGTCTCCCTTAAAAATGTTCTTATCACAGTATTTTGTAAAATATTTTCCCACATGCTGTCTTCTTCCACTAAACTGGACAGAATTCAAGAATAGAGCTTTGCTTTATTTATCTTTTTTAAACTTGGATCACTGATATGTGAAACATTCTAGACTTTCCTAGAAAATAGTGGAACCTATGCTTGAAACAGGATACACTTCACCCAACTTTTGTTCTTGTATACTGGTTCATAGAGCTAGAGGGCCAGGAAACCTACATCCAGTGGGTCTGAAATGCAGGTCCAAGTCTCAGTAGCACTCTTTGGACAGTGAGAAGGTCGGGATGGATACTGGACATGAAGAATGATTCCCATTTCTTCCCAAGATCAGGCATCAACTAGTTGGAACAGATATTTCCTGCCAAACAGACATTTTCTGTTCAAGAACCAAATGCATTTCTAGAAGACAGTAGAATAAACTCCAGCATTCAGCTGCAGAACTAGAAGAGGCCATATGACAATGGCCCAGGGGACCCTTTTTATGGTGTTGCCTTTTCTTGGAACTGCACCACATGCGTTCTATGACTTTCTTGAGGTGGAGGGCTCCAATGTAGAAATGTGCTATGTAGCAGTTTCTGGGATGTGTTTTTGTCTCTTTTTACTGTAACTCAAGGAAATTAATGCATTTAGAAACTAGAGTGGTTTTCTTCAGTGACATTTTTACTTCCTCAGTTCAGTCACCTCGTCTTAATTGGCCACAAGCTTCTGGAAAAAAAATGGAGAAGGATTATCTTGAATCATTTAGCTAGAATTTGGGTTGGGTATAAACAAGTATATATAAGTATAATATGTGAGACTTCTAAGAAATCAGAAGCAGAGTGGAAGTGTTAGAATGCTGTCCCACATGGCTGAGCTTCAAAAAATGCAAAGACCTACTCAATGTTTTATGGGGACCATGAACACCAATGAATATTTGTAATGAGTTTTGTAAGATTAGTCCTATACCATGCTATACATATTCATATAATGCCTTATTATACATTTAAGGAGACATGAGAAGAACCACCATTTGTAGAGTACCTATTATGTGCTGGTTACTATATCCATTAGAAACTATTTAGGAAGTGTTTATCATGAACTGGTTGCTGCCTTGTGCCAAGTTGAATAAAATTTGGTTCTTAAGCATATAAAAAGCCTAAATGATCCAATTTGATTTTCCCATAAAGTTGATTCACTGGCTTTTCATGTTTTAAATGACATTTTAGTACACAGAGATTATCATCCTAAACCATTGAAACTTGGACAAAATTTGTTTGCACTGGAGTTGGCCAGAGAGAATAACTTGAAAGTAGAAGAGGGAATGAAGGGTGTTCAAGTTTTAGAACATTAGTTCTAGTAACCTTTAGAAGTTGGATCAATTCAAACGCTAAGCTAATTGTTGCTGTGATGTAAATTCCTCCATCTTCCCAAAACTATTGCTAAGGATTTTTAATATATTCCCACGCTTTGCATTAATGATTAATTAGATAAGGATTTAAAAGAATTGTGTGGGTTGAAGCTGAATGAATGGAGTGGAACATTAGTGGGGCAGGATTGCCCCACACTGAATTGCTCTGCTGATATGGGAGCCCAGAGCCTGAAAGAGGCTGGAGGCATCTCTAGGGAAGGCATGGCATTTTTGCAGAGCTCTGGATTGTCACTGGATGTGCAAAGGGATTTGATCATTCTACGCTTTATCTACCTCTTATTCAGTAGACAGTCACATCTGGCCCGTATCTTTACATAAAGTTATGAATAGTCACACACACACACACACACACACACAGAGGAAGAAATAGTGATGGAGGTTTTAAGCCCTTTCAGAATCTTAATTTTACTTTATAAATGTTTCATAGTTTGTACAAATGTTATATGGTTTGCTCTAATATCCATGTACAGGCTGGCAGCAGCAGGAGGTGGCATTGGGCTTTGGGATTCGGTGGAAAGAAACTGCCAAGTACTGGCTGCAGGTGGCAGCCGGAGTGCAAGGAGAGGTGGGGGGGCTCCTCTCATCTGGCTTCTGAAGACTTGGAATTCGCTCAGGGTTCAAGAATCGTAACTGTGGGATCAGAAGGCCAAATGTTGATCACGGGGCTTGCGAGAAGTGACTTAATAGCACTGAGAGAGGAGGAGAGGTCAGTGGCTGCAGCTCAGTGCTAAGGGGCTGCCAAAAGGTTGCATAAAGCACGGTTCATTGTCTGTGAAGAAGGAGGAGATAGTTCCAGTCTCCTCTAGACTGAATGGTCCACCTCACCTCTGGATTCAGGCCTCTTTCTAAGGTTTGGTCGTCAGCACTTCCCAGAGCGACCTCACAGAAGCACAGATCTGACCATGCATTGTCTCCTTTAAAGCCATCCAGTGGCTTCCCTGGGGTGCTCATAATAAAACGCATCCTCCTTCCTGTAACTTACAGAGCCCTGCACACCCTGCGCTTCTTCAGTTCTTTCTTACCTACTTCAGTCTTTCTGCCTGAAATCCACCACCTCACTTCCTCTCCTGGTCCAGTTGACTTGTACTCATTTTTATAGCCCTGCTCAGATGTCAAGGTTTTGGGTTAAGTATCCCTTCACCCCTCAGATCAGCTGGTCCTCTCCATTCCCTGCTAGGTGTACACAGTCTGAAGAATGCAGAGCGGGTCTTTCAACCCCAGGAAGGGCAAGGGGTTTTCACAATACTGGGAGAGCAGCATTCAGAACTGAATCCAAGAACACTGTCAGTTTCAGTCCTGGAGTTTACTGAAGAAAGTCTCAAAGTCAATTGAGGGCACATGTCCCAGGACGATTTGTGAATATTCTCCAAGAGATACATACAGGAAAATTGTATGCATTGTTAACTTCCACGCAAGCTCTTTTATAAAATTGGACTGAAACACTTCCTTGAGTTTCTCCTTTTTTATTTAATAATCTCCCATTTCCCAGGAAAAAAAGAAAAGAATTACCTTTATGCATTGGGAATCCCATAACTGTGTGTTGTACTAATGTGAAAGCTTCCACAGCACCAAATAATGGGGCAATTCAAAATATTAAACACGTTTTTGATGTTACATCATTTCTAATTTTATTACATAACTCATTTGTGATAATTATTTGAGTTACAGTGGTTACAATAGAAGCTTCAATTTCCGTGTACCTATTTTTGTGAACACATTTCTAAGCGTTCAGTGTCTATAAAAACAAGTAAACAATAAAAGAAATGAAATCAATACTGAACCCCTTTTAATGTAATTAGTCCAAATCATCCTTAGAAACATAAACAATCTCATGGATCCATTCCGCTAAGAGACACATTTACAACACAATTGGATTATTTCTGCTTAATAAATATTTATCAAAGTGTGTAATGCATCTATCTTGTTTTAATCCATGGCTTAGTAATAATAACAATGGTATTTCTATGTAGAAAAAATTCCTTCTTTTAAAAGAAGATTTATTCTATTTATTGGAAAGACAATTACAGAAAGAGAGAGAGAGAGATCTTTCATTCTCTGTTTCACTCTATAAATGCCCAATACAACCAGGTCTGGGCTAGGCCGAAGCCAGGAGCCTCTTCCAGGTCTCCCACATGAGTGCAGGGGCCCAAGCACTTGGGCCACATTCCATTGCTCTTCCCAGGCCATTAGCAGGGAGTTGGATCAGAAGTGGGGCAGCTGGGACCTGAATTGGTGCCCATATGGGATGTTGGCATTGCAGGTGGCAGCTTAACCCCTTACTCTCCGATGCCAGCTCCAGAAATTCCTTTTAATATTTGGAACCATATAGGGGCAGGTGCTGTGGCATAGCTGGTAAAGCCACTCCACTTCCATCTAGCTCTCTGCTATGGCCTGGGAAAGCAGTAGAAGATGGCCCAAGTCCTTGACCCCTGTACCCACGTGGGAAGAGCTGGAAGCTCCTGGCTCTTGGCTTCAGATCTGTGTAGCTCTGTCCATTGTGGCCAACTGGGGAGTGAACCAGTGGATGGAAGACCTCTCTCTCTCTCTCTCTGCCTCTCCTCTCTGTGTAACTCTGACTTTCAAATAAATCTTTTTTTTTTAAAAAAAAGAAGAACCATATAGTACCAAGAATGACAAACAAAATTTAAGGTTAATTTATGTGCATATTTTTGTAGCAGATAAATATGAGAGATAAACAATTCTCAAACACCAAAATACGTCATTACATGTGCTTAAAATTCTTTGGGGAGATAGAATATTTGTTAGAGAAGAGCTTGTTCATCTTTTAAATGGATGATGGAGGATGAAATCACTATGGTTACTATTGACTAGTTTCGAAGAGTGTTTTACTATTTCGTTTGGCAGTTTTGACATCTGCCATATGCCAGAAGTGATTCCCTTGGACTGAAGAACTTTTCCTAGTTCTTTTGGCAAATAAGCAAGCACAGTGTGTGACGAGCCCAGCTCTAAGCCACTGCTCCCTTGGCAAAGGTGCCAGGGCACAGCCCTCAGGAGGGCTCCCCTCACTAGAATGCTGCTCTGTGCACTGCTTCAGCTCATGCCCACCCTCACATTTGAGAATCATCCCGGGCTTGGGCCCCTTGACTCTTTTCCTTAGGGAAGATTTCCCTGCCCAACGCTGGCCAGATACAGTGAGGGTCCCATGACGAATGATCTCAGAGACCTCATACTACTTTCTGAAACCACTTACTTTTTCATAATCATGCATTAAAAAGATAACCCAAACACAGTTCTGCCCCTGGACTGTCAGCTGTCTGTCTTTGTGCTGCTTCTTTCTTTAGCATCTAGCATTAGGCACACAGCTTCACAGAAGCGCGTGTTCAATGAATGATGAACTAAATGCGAAGCTTGTGTGCTGAAATACAGGCACCTAAGAATAGCAGCACTTTCAGTTAATTTGTATGGATGGGTGTGCTCTTTCCTTATTGTCTATTCACTTATTTTAAAGATAAACCTAAAAGATTAACTGCTGTACTGTTATGGACTTTGTATTTGCCTGTGTAACTTGCACATGGCAAGTGAGAAAGGGTTAAAGACTTCTCAGTGGGATTGGGAGCCATAATGGCTCCCTGTGGCAGGCAGATTTTTGATATCACTCTCCTTATAGTGGAGCCATCCAATGGTCAAACCAAGGGGATTGTGGCACTGGGGTGAGGGACTCTCCTGGGTTTACCATCCCAGGAAAATCTCCTTACCTCCTGCTTCTAGGAGGTCTGCAGATGATGCAGAATAATGGACAAATGGGTTAGGAAACTAAACTGGAACTGCTCAAAACTCTGCAAGTGCCGGTACAAAGAGGAGACTGACACAGGGAGAGCCAGGAGCTCCTGCAGGGGCAGCAAGGGGTGTTTCTGCACCTCTATGTTAGTGCAGGGAAGCTGAGTGAACAAGAGGGCTCTTTGGAGCTCCGTCGTCACGCAGCAAGTTGTCTTCGGGCTCTCCAGAGGGGGAACCCTAATTTAAGACAAAACTACACCCGAGATGAAATGTTGGTGACCAGAAGGCAGACATCCGAGCATGATCAGTGAAAAACTTGTGCTTGAACCCCGACACTGCAATTTCTAGCTGCGTAACTTTAGCAAGTGACTTGACTTCTCTGAGTCTCAGCTTCCTCATTAGGAAAACAGGATTTCGCAATGCTCCCTACATGAGAGAATGGATAGGAAAGCATTAGCCTCTCAAGAGGTTGTCCAATAAAGATTTGTTAAAACTGTTGAAAGGTCAGGATTTCTCAATAAGATTGAGGCCTGGTACCTAGTCCTTCATGCACAGAATTTAGAGGGTTGGCTGAACACAATGATTCTGGGTCCAACCTTGTGATGGATGTGTGCACACACATGTGAAATTCTCTGCACCTAGGAAAGGTTCCTAATGTTGGCAAGGTTGACATTTTGAGCTGGAAAACTCTTCTGGTGATGTTAAGATACGTATCAGCATCCCGGGGTACTACCATGATGCCAGTAGCACCCCCACCCCAAGTTGCGACACTTTCCAGTGTCTCCAGCCATCCAATGGCTCCTGGGTGCTAAAATTGCCCCTGGTGAAGAAGAACAAATCTAGAAGGTGGACTATAAAAATCTTCAGTGCATGTCCATGTGTGTGTGAGGATGGTGATGAGGAGTGTTGGTTAAAGATTAAATGTGCAAATGTCATAGTAAGCAGAACCTGGGCTTTCTATACTGAAAGGTAGCTCAAATATTTTATTATTCAAAATAGAAGCTTTAGGGGTGGATGTTTGCACAGCAGTTAAGACACTGCTTGAGAACTCTGCATCCCATTTCAGACTGCCTGTGTTCAAGTCCCAGCTCCTCTCCTGACACCATCTTCCTGCTAATGTGCACACTAGAAGGCAGCCATGAAGGCTCAAGTATTTGGGTCCCTGCCACCCCTGTGGGAGACCTGAATCGAGTTCCTGGCTCCTGGCTTTGGCCCCCAGCTAGTGCTACTGTTGTCATTTGGGGAGTGAATTAGCAGATGACAGCACTCTCTTTCTTTCTCTCTCTCTATAACCTCCTCTATCTCCCTCTAAAATTAAAAAAAGAAAACTAGAAAATAAACTTTAGAAGGGTGATGTAAGTATATAAAAGACTTAGTATTTATTTCCTTGACAATATTTCCTTACTTGTAGTATAATTGTCTATTTCCTGAGCTGTTTCCCCATTGATGACCAGTTTCTTGGGATAGGAACCATGGATTTTCTACATATCTTAGGACATGGCAGAGGACCTAGCCAATAGCTGTTAAATAAATATAATATTTATTAAACAGATGATTTAGAAAGAAGTCAGATAATACTAGTAGAATTTAGAAACAAGGATGATGGTTCTTAACATATATATTAAATAAGATCAATGCTATGTAGTAAGTGAAAAGATGCTTCTTGGTATTCGGTAAGTAGACTAACTTGCTTGAATATTTGTGGGAGTTCAGAGATGTACTCTCAGCCCTGATAACCGGGTCCAGGTTCTTTGAGTGGTTGAATAGAAGCATGAATGGTTGGGGTAAGATATTTGGTAAAAGAGTGGATAAGCAATTCTCAAACACAGAGAAGACTAGGGGACCAGGATAATGTTGGAAAGAGCAGAAAGTGAAGTTTATTGAAGGCTGACTCAGTGCCAGCACTGTATTGATGTTTTACATATGTTATCCTAGTTAATCCTCATAATGATGAGGGCATTATTATCCCCACTTAAAAACCAAGGCTTACAAAGAGATTAAGCAACCTACTCCAGATGGAAGGCTGGGCCTGTGAGTGCAGCTTTCAGTGCCTCAAATATCCAAGGCAACCTCTGGTTATGGTGTTACAGGTAATTCCCTGTCCAACATGGAGAGCAGAGACTTGTGAGGACATGTGTCTCTGGCCTTCCAGACCTTTATCTCCTAGCATGGTGAGTGCAATCTGGCCCCAGCTATGGGCCTGGGGCACCCACGGCAGATCCTTTTGCTGCCTGAACCTGTTTGCATGTTGACAGATTACAACACATGTGGCTTTGGCTGGGTGCCCACCCCATGGAAGGCCCTTGCACTGTCAGGAGCCCCGCAGCAGGTGAGTAATACAGGAATCACTTCTCACCATGATTGCAAACGATGGCTGTCTTCATCGCCAGGTGAAGAAATGCCTTTTCTTTGGAAGCCAATCACTCACCAGCCAAGGGAGAGACAAAACACAGATGGTGGAACTACCTTAATTCTCTCCTGTTCCATCCACCAATAACGTGCATTTAAAGCACACTTTAAAAAATTCACCCAAATCACTCTGGGGAGCACATTCTCTAAGATCCATGAACTCCACAAAAGGTCATCAGCTATATTTGTCATTTCTCAATAATGCCTTTAATCACTTACTCCTTCATTCATCTCATAAATTAAACATAGTTTTAGGCTTCTACTGTATATGAGACACCATGTTAAGATTAGGGACAAGAAAGATTAGGACATGGAGATTCCATTCCAATGGGAAGGGCCAAAAAATCCACATAGCTAGGGGAGGGCATTTAGTGCAGTTGTTAAGTTGCTACTTGGGACAAGCCGGTGCCGCGGCTCACTAGGCTAATCCTCCACCTAGCGGCGCCGGCACACCGGGTTCTAGTCCCGGTCGGGGCGCCGGATTCTGTCCCGGTTGCCCCTCTTCCAGGCCAGCCCTCTGCTGTGGCCAGGGAGTGCAGTGGAGGATGGCCCAGGTGCTTGGGCCCTGCACCCCATGGGAGACCAGGAAAAGCACCTGGCTCCTGGCTCCTGCCATCGGATCAGCGCGGTGCGCCGGCCGCAGCGCGCTGGCCGCGGCGGCCATTGGAGGGTGAACCAACGGCAAAGGAAGACCTTTCTCTCTGTCTCTCTCTCTCTCACTGTCCACTCTGCCTGTCAAAAAAAAAAAAAAATTAAAAAAAAAAATTAAGTTGCTACTTGGGACAACAAATTCCACATTGGAGTGCCTGGTTCAAATCCCAGCGACTCTGCTTCCAATCTTGCTCCCTGGTGATGTGTACTGTGGAGGTCAACAGATGATGGCTCAAGTGCTTGAGTCTCTACCACCTGCAAGGCAGGCCCACACTGAGTTCTAGGCTCTGGCTTCAGCCTGGTCCCACCTTGGCTGTTGTGAATTAACAGATGGGAGATCTCTTTCCCTGGTTCTAGAATAAAACTAAAACTAAACTATACTAAAATAAAACATGTAATTAACATATAAATTGGATAAGCCCTAGGAAGTAAAATGAGTGATTGGATGGGGAAGCAACTGGGGACGAGCAGAGCTATATCCATTAAAGCGATCAGAGAAGACTGGTCTGGGCAGGTGGCACTTAGACTGAAGTGCTCTGACTAAAGCCTTTGGGGAGGGAAATTGTGGCACAATTTGTTTTAGACCATTGAAATGTGTAGGTTCAGAGCTCAGCACCACGACCCTCTTGCTGCAGAATGCAGAACTGCTCTTGGTTTGTGAGCATGTGAGAGCTACTTGGAAAAGTAGTTCCAAAATGCTTGTTGAGAATGTGGTAAAAGTTTTGGACTGTCTTAGAAGAAAATGTATGCACCCATGCACTTATTAATGCTTACTTCCAATTTCTGGGGGTTAATAACCCCCATAAATCTGCATCCAAGTTACCAGGTTGGAATCCTGATTTCAAACGTAGATCATAGAGTCTTGCAGGCATGGAAAGCCAAGACACTGTGGCAAAGATGACCTGAATGAAAGATCTCAGTGAATGAAATCCCAGCAGAAAGAACGGGCCATCAAAGAAGGAAGCACCTTTCTCTGAAGGGAGGAAGGAGCCTCCACTGTGATATGGCCTTGACTAAATAAGCTCAGAGTTGGTGAACTCAAGAGGCTTCCATAGCCTTGACAGCTCATGGCAAGAGCCTTGGGTGATTACTGACATCATAAATGAGAGTGTCAATTGTTAAATCAACAATAGGAGTCACTGTGCACCTGCTCCCCATGTAGGATCTCTGTCCTTAATGTGTTGTACTATGAGAATTAACGGTAAAACTACTAGTCGAACAGTACTCTATAACTTGTACAGTTGTGTGGGTGCATCTGTTGAAATCTTTGCTTAGTATATACTAAGTTGATCTTCTGTATATAAAGATAATTGAAAATGAATCTTGATGAAGAGTGGGATGGGAGAGGGAGTGGGAGATGGGATGGCTGTGGGTGGAAGGGAGGTTTTGGGGGAAAAAGCCACAACAATGCAAAAGTTGTACCTTGTAAATTTACATTCATTAAATAAAAAAAAAGAAAAGAAAGAAAAAAAAAAACAAATGTAGATCATAGTCTTCATGGCTTATATGACCACTGGTGTGGGTTTGGGCTGAATAAGAATGGGAGGTTGCTTTTATTATTGAACCTAGGCATATTGATAATGCAGTAGGTTGTACTTAGATATTTGAAAATAACTAAGATTTGCATTGCGGTACAGTGGGTTAAGCTACCACTTGGGGCACCCACATCCCATATCTGAGTGTTAGGTTGGGTCCCTGCCACTCTGCTTCCAATTCAGCTCCCCACCAAAGTAACTGGGTCCATGCCACCCATGCCACCCATGTGGGAGACCAGTGTGGAGTTTTGGGCTCCTGGCTTCAGCTTGGCCCAGCCCCAGTTGTTGTGGGCATTTGGGGAGTGAACTAGCAGGTAGAAGATCTTTCCGTGTGTGTGTGTCTCCCTGCCACCCGTGTCTCTCCCTCTCTCTAACTCTGCCTTTCAAATAAATAAATAATTACATACTTTAAAGATGTAAATAACTAATATAATTTGGAGGATTCCAACACACAGAAATGATGATGTTTGAACAGATGGAAATACTAATTACCCTGATTTGATCATTCAATATCATGCACATGAATTGGATTATCATAGTCTACCCTATAAATATGTACAAACATTATGTCAATTAAAAAAATTATTGTTCCCAATGTTTCACTCTCCCTAGTAGTAGTGTTCAGCCACACGCTTGTGATCGTCTCACTGTGGGTAGAGTGTACTTCCATATCCCATGGATGTTGGGATCGGCCATGTGATTTGCTTTGGCCAAGAGAAGGCTATTGGACATTGTGCTGATGTGCTTGGTCTTGTCTGCTAGGCTTCTGCCATCATCTGAGAATATACACCTAAGGTAACATTTTCCCTTTCAGGCGAGGCCACAGAAAGAGGGTGGTTGCAAACCCAGTTGTGTAACTTCAAACAGAATCATCCAAGATGGCCAGTTCCAAGTGATCTGAACTCGGGTGACATGGAAATCTGTATGTAGGAATAAAAGTTGAGCTGGAAGGCCCAGCATTTGAGGGTAGTTTGCCACAGAGCATCTTTGTGGCAAGAGCTGTGTAACACAGCTGACACACAGCTACCATGGATATTGCTTGAAACACACTTAGTGTATTTGGAATTCTGCACTTAAAATGGTGCACATCAATGGCCCCACAATTCTCCCATGAACATAGCTGTCTGATTAAGTCATCTTCCATCTACAAGGTTGGGATAACGTCTATGCTTTTCATATCGTATAGTAAATAAAAGGAAAAAAGCAATGCTAGAGAGGGAAGTGGGGAGATAAGAAACAGATATCAAAGTTGTCATACTCTGTAGAAATTTTGAGGAGGAGAAAGCCTGAGATGAGGGTGTTGGCTCCTGTAGAAAAGGGATGGATATGGAGGCCACAGAGGGAAATTGAACTCATGTTTATTGAGTACCAGATACAGTGCTCAATGCTTTACACACTTGATTTCATTGAATTCTTTTAGAAAACAAACAAGTAAACAAATAGCCATTGTTATCTATAATGATGCCTATTTCTCAACCAGGAGATACTGAGACCTGGGGAGTTTGTGTAAGTTTATCCCAATCACCCTGCAGTTGTAGGTAGAATTTAAACACAGCTTCTGACTATAAAAGCCGTGTCCCATCCAAAGGTGATACCATTTCCCTGTTGCGGTGAGCAGTTTAGTACTTTGTTTACAGCAGAGCACATGTAGAATTCCATGGGGTTAAAAGGGGGCAGGCTAGTATAGATGTGAACTGCTTTTAGAGGTGAAGCATTTGACGGGGCAGGGTGGGGATGGGACCATGAAAGCAAGTGGGTGGTAGCTTGAGCAGATAGGCATTAGAATTCAGAATTAACTTAACATATTCAGAAATACTGAATTGTTACACTATCTACTTTCAGAATATGACAGTTAGGTAACTGATTACTTTCTTTTTCATTTTGATCTATATACTTGTCTTACCTGGGGTTGAAGTCAAGGGTAAATAATTTTTCTTAAATATTTAGGTGTAGCAATTACAGCATGTAGTTAATGAATACAAGTTGCAGTGAAAAGTCAGTCTCCCTTCTGCCCCCCTGACTCCACACCCTGAGTTATGGTCATAGTTAAGGACACCCTTAAGCTTTCAGTTGTGGGTTTGAGAGCTTGGAAGCCTTGCCATTTGCAGGGAGGGAGGGCCTTTATCCTGCCAAGCACCTTCGGAGATTGACAACACCATTCATGAGCCATACAAAATGATCAACTTAAGAAATAGCCTGTTAGAAATGTATTGGCTTTTGAGTCCCTGTGGTTACCTTGGCAGGGTCAGACCACATGATTTCCTGGGCCTCATACGGCCCACGGGCCAGACGTTCCCAATCCTGGTAGAGAAAGTCCGCTCCTCTCTGAGCCTCATTCATGCATGAATTAAACACATAATTACTATACACCTTTTAAGGATTTAGCTTCCCCAAATGCATTCATTTTATACACTTGTTGTAGCAAATCACTACAAAGTTAGTGGCTTAAAAACAACAAAAATTGTTATCTTCCAGTTCTGGAAGTCAGAAGTGAAAAGCGTGTTGGCCGGGCGGTGTGCTTGGGGCCCTGGGGAAGAATGTTCCTTTGCCTTTTTCCGCTTCCAGAAGCTCCTGGCTTCCTTGGTTCCCAGCCCTCCTGCAGTCCCTTCGAAGCCAGCAGCGAAGTGTCTTCAACTCTCTCTCTGGGACTCTCTGCTGTGTCCCTCCTTCCCTAGGAAGCACACCTGTGACTAACCGGGCCAACCTGGAAATCCTGGATAATCTCCTCGTTTCAGGGTTCTTACACACTGCCAAGGCCTCTTTGGCCCCATAAAACTACACACTAAAGGATTCCAGCGATGAGGGTGTGGCCCTCTTTGAGGAGCCATTATTCTACCTGCTATACCATCTTGGAAAGGCTTAGGTATGTATATATGCAGGATTTTAAAAAAAAATGTGCCTCTTAAGTAGGTCACAATCACCCAGCCCAGCTGTCTCCATTTCATTGACACCACATGGCTGTGCTATTCATGATCTTCACCTGCAGACACTGCAAAGCCTTCTCAATGGACTCCCAGCCCCTCATTCATCCTTGCTGAAAACCATTGTCTTCATGATGTTACCTTTTAAAAATATCTCAATGACTCCCCACTGGGCTCAGTGTGATGTAGATTTTGCTTTGAAGAATTAATATTTGCCAGCGCCGCGGCTCACTAGGCTAATCCTCTGCCTTGCAGCGCCAGCACACCAGGTTCTAGTCCCGGTCGGGGCACCAGATTCTGTCCCAGTTGCCCTTCTTCCAGGCCAGCTCTCTGCTGTGGCCAGGGAGTGCAGTGGAGGATGGCCCAAGTGCTTGGGCCCTGCACCCCATGGGAGACCAGGATAAGTACCTGGCTCCTGCCATCAGATCAGCGCGGTGCGCCGGCCGCAGCAGCCATTGGAGGGCTCTCTCTCTGTCTCTCTCTCTCACTGTCCACTCTGCCCGTCAAAAAAATTAAAAAAAAAAAGAATTATTAAAACCTTTCATAATGCATCAAATGCTACCCTGTAGTCACCTTGAAGTTATCGTGATTTTTCAGATCTAGCCTTTTTTTTTTTTTTTGCTTTCAAACTTTTATTTAATGAATATAAATTTCCAAAGTACAGCTTATGGATCTAGCCTTTTAAAAAAATTCTATGCATTTTATTTAGGGAGAGAGGGAGGTGGAGAGAGAGAGAGAAACTGCTGGTTCACTTCCCAAATGTCCGCAATGGCTAGGGCCAGCCCAGGAGGTACAAAGCTCACTACCATGTGGGTGGTAAAGACCTAACTACTTGAGCCATCACTGCTCTCCTTCAGGGTGTGCATTAGAAGGAAGCAGAAATCAGGAGCCAAACTCAGCGGCTGAACCCAAGTACTCCTACCTAGGCAGTGGGCTCCTAGCCAGCAGCAGCCCTGTCTCCCTCTCTGGTTCTAGACAGCACAGTTGCACAGAGCTGGAATTCACCAACAGCTGGAAATAGTTCAACAAGAAGCATGTGTCAGTGTAGAATTTTCTGCAGATCTAAAGTGTCTTCACAAGGTTTCAGCAGTCTAGGGTCTGGTGACTACTCACTGCACCAACACCCATTCTATCTTCATGAGCCTTCCGCTTCCGGAGAATAGTCCTGGTCTCCCCCAAAGCCAGCTATCAGGTTCAGTGAACTGCGACTCCCCTGAGAAGGGAAGAGAGCAAAGCTGGGGAGGCCGGCAGGAGGGCACCTTCTTCCTGCTCCCGGACGTGCCAGGGAAAGCACTGACCCACACATGAGCTTGTTTTGCTGGAAACAGCAGACCCAGTGGAAGGCACGACGTGGCGGCATCCCTTTGGGCGAGGTACGGCTTACGAGATTCCACTACTCCAATGCCAACCTGGCAGCTGAGCGCCGAGGCAGGCTCTCCTTCCACAAGAAATCTGTCCTTCACACAGGAGGTGGATTACAGGAAGGATGTGGACGCTCCGCAGTCCATGTCAGGAATTCTTCAGCGCGAGAGAGCACACGGGGTTGTTTATGAGCAGTACTTGCCAAATAAACAGGGCCTGTTGCATCCAGGCCGGCAGTGCACCCTAGCCCTAGGGAAAGCTATTTCCTTCCACCCTCTCTTCTAGCTTTTCTCCGTTGGCTTGTGTGCTACCCTGTCTCAATGGCCCTTCAATCTGAGTAGGAAAAGTAGCCTTGCCACTTCCTTAGAGGCCAGAGGCTCCTGCCCCTAGTTCCTGAGACAGATCTGCTTCCAGGACAGATTCATTCCACAAGAGATACTCCATGCTGTTTCTTGACCCCCAATGGCACAATCTGTCATACACAGACAAGGGACTCCAAAGGCTATTATTCCCAGAGAAAATAAAAATGGGCTTACCTCACTCTTTCTCTGGTGGTGGCTTTTCCTAACTTGCCCAAAGAGTGACACTCTCAGGACCCAGGGAGCTCACAGTTAATGAGTGTGGCAGGGACCCAGTGCATTTAATGCCCAGCTTTCTGGGCTTTGCTCTGTCCTCGTGAATCAAAACCTGTGGAGGCCAGAGGTGCAGTGGGTTAAGCCCCTGCTTACGATAGGTCCCAGCTTCTCCACTTCTGATCCAGTTTCTGATAATTCACTTGAATAAGCAGTGGAACATGACCCAAGTATTTTGGCCCTGTGGGAGACGTAGAAGGCATTCCTAGCTTCTGGCTTTGACTCTTGTAGAGATCTGGGGAGTGAATCAGAGGGTGCAAGATCTCTCTCTCTCTCTCTCTCTTTCTCTCTCTCTCTCTATATATATATATATACACCCCTCTCTCTCTGTCACTCTGCTTTTCAAATAAATTAATTAAAACTAACTTCTGGAAGTAGGTCATAGGAATTTGCACAAAGCATGGGTTAGTGGTGGGGTACAGGTTTGTTTTCTTTTGAGCACATTTGTCCTGGTACTAGAATTACAATGGAATGTGTGGCTACATCCACACATTTACTAAGTATGTGACCTGGGGAAAATCACTTATGCTCTCTTAGTTTCATTATTCTCAGATATGAAATGGAGATAACAATGAGATAACAATGGGATTTCCGTATTTGGGCTGCTGTATCATATACTACTACAGTTGTGTAGTCAAAGTACCTAACATGTAGTAAGTGTTCCAATATGTGTCTCTTGGCCCTGATGCTGGGGTTTTGGGTGGGGGAAGTATCTCCCATCTTCTCTGGATGAAATGTCCATTCTCACTCTAAGAATGGTGGGTCCCTGAAGTCTGAAGGAATATGTCCCTGAGGGAGGAGTTGGAGGCAACAGCTTGGAAAAGGGAGGTCTAATTCATAGAATAGGAACAGGCAGATTTGGGTTTTGAATTTTGCCTCCAACCAGAGATTGTGGGCAAATTTTTCTGTCTTTTCATTCTCCTTCATCTTATCAATAAAAAAATAGTATGTGTCTTGAAAATTTGTTAGATCAGATAAAGCATCTGTATGTTTTATTATTTGCTTATTTTTAGCTAATATTTCCTATTTTCATTAGGCATAATTGAAAACCAAAAATTGAGTATATTTAGGTTGCTTTTGTAGTTTGGCTGTTGTGAAAAATGCTGCAATGATCATGGGAGTGCAAATGCCTTCAATGCATGGATTTTATTTCCTTTGGATATAAGAATACACCCAGAAGCAGGCTTACTGGGTTATACCGTAATTCTATTTTTAATGTTTTATGGGACTTCTATGCTTTTTTCCATGATGACTATACTAATTTCCTTTCCTATCAGTAGTGTACAAAGGTTCCTTTTCTCCATATTCTCCTTAGCACTTGTCACCTTTTGTCTTTTTTATAATAACCATGCTAACAGGTATGAGGTGATGCTTCATTGTGGTTCTAATTTAAATTTCCCTGATGATTCATGGCGTTGAACATTTTTCATATACTTGTTGGCCTTTTGTGTGTCTTTTGTTGAGAAATGTCTGTTTAGGCCTTTTGCCCATTTTTAAGCAGGATTATGTGAGTTTACCCTGAATTTTGGATATTAACCTCTTATCAGATGTATGACTGTATGACTTGCAAACACTTTCTCTCATTTCGTGGGTTGACTCCACTCTGTTGATTGCTTCCTCTGCAGTGCAGAAGCAGTTGATGCAACTCCATTCATCTATTTTTATTGTTGTTGGCTGTGTTTTTGGGGTCTTATCCAAAAATATCATTGTCCAGATCAATGCCAAGAAGCTTTCCCCCTCTGTTTTCTTCTAGTGGTTTTGCAGTTCCAGATATTATGTTTACAACTTTACCGGGTATTGTATGTGTGAGATAAGGGTTGAGTTTCATTCATTCATAAGTGGACATCCAGTTTTCCAAAATGATGTTTATTGATGAGTCTGTGTTTTACCCATTGTGAGTTCTTGGCCCCTTTGCCGAAGATCAGTTGACTCTGAATTTGTGGTTTTAGTTCTGTGTTCTCTATTGTTTTCTACTGGTCTGTATGTTGGTTGTAATGTCAGTACTATGATGTTCAGATTACTATAGCTTTGTAGTGTATTTTGGACTCAGGTAGTGTGATGTCTGCAGCTTTTTTTCTTTTTTCCTTCAGGTTGCTTTAGCTATTTGGAGTATTTTGTAATGTCATACTAATTTTAGGATTACTTTTTCTACTTCTGTGTAAGAATGTCATTGGAATTTATTTTTTTATGGACACATAGTAACTGTTCTTTTTTGTCACTGGAATTTTGACAGGGGTTGCGTTGAATCTTTATGTCACTTTGGATAATATGGACAATTTAACAACATTAGTTCCTCTAATTCATGAACACAGAATGTTTTTTCATTTATTTGTATTTTCTTTGAGTTTTCCTTCAATGTTTTATAGCTTTCAGCGGTCTGTTCTTTCTCTTTTGTGTTTAAATTTCTTCCTAAGTAGTTTATTTTTTCAATGCCATCACAAATGAAATTGTTTCCTGTTTTTCTTTCTCAGTTGGTTTGTTAGTGGTTTATAAAAATGTTAGTGATTTTGTATATTCTGGTTCTTACAGCTTTACTAAGTCTGCTTATTACTTTTTATAATTTATTTACTTATTGGTATAGTCTTTAGGATTTTCTACATATAAGGTTTTGCCATCTACAAACAGGGACAATTTAATGTCTTGGTTTCTATTTGGATGTCTTTGCTTATTATTCCTGTGTAATATCTCTGGCTGGTATTTCCAGGATTCTGTTGAATAGAAGTGGTGAGAGTGAACATTCTTGTCTTGTTCCTCATCTTAGAGGAAAAGTATGAGTATGATGTTAGCATGAGATGGTCATGCAAAAGTTTTTGAAATCCATCCAATTTTTTTGATAATACTCATAGACCAAGAATTTTTTGAAGACACCCTTGTATTTAAGATTTCATTTTTTTGCTTAAAAATTAACTTATCTTAGCCGGCACCGCGGCTCACTAGGCTAATCCTCCACCTAGCGGCACTGGCACACCTGGTTCTAGTCCTGGTCGGGGCGCCGGATTCTGTCCTGGTTGCCCCTCTTCCAGGCCAGCTCTCTGCTGTGGCCAGGGAGTTCAGTGGAGGATGGCCCAAGTGCTTGGGCCCTGCAGCCCATGGGAGACCAGGAGGAGCACCTGGCTCCTGCCTTTGGATCAGCGCGGTGCGCCGGCTGCAGTGCACCAGCCGTGGTGGCCATTGGAGGGTGAACCAACGGCAAAGGAAGACCTTTCTCTCTGTCTCTCTCTCTCACTATCCACTCTGCCTGTTAAAAAAAAAAAAAACTTATCTTTTAATTTCATTTTCCTTTGTCCATGGTTTTTAGAACACTGAGATACATTTGTTCTATATCTGATTTCTTGAGTTTTTTTGCATAAAGTACATTGAATTTTATTAAATGCTTTTCCTGCTTCTATTGAAATGATCATAAGAGTTTTATTCTTCATTCTGATAATGTGGCACATCATATTTATTGATTTGTGTTTGTTGCATTGTTCTTGAATTATACAGGTAAACGCCACTTAATTATTGTGTGTGGTCCTCTTAATATGATGTTGAATTGGTTTTATAAACTTTTGTTGAGGAAGTTTTGCATCTATGTTCATCATGGATATTGGCCTGCAATTCTCTTTTCTCACAGTGTTTGTCCAGTTTTGGTATTACGGTAATGAAGGGTTTGTAAGGTGACTTCAGAGAATGAACTGAAGGTGACTTCACTGAGAATGATTCTGATATTCATCATTAGGTATGACTAGTATTGCAAAACTCTAGTAGCATTATAATATTCAACAGTTTTTTCCTCTGTTATTTTTAAAAGTATAGCTTTTTGGAATGAATATTGGCTTTCATCAGTTTTTTTTTAATCAGTTCTCAAAGACAGTTTCTATGCTTTTTCTTCTTATCTTAGCTATGAATCTGCATGATTGATATTGCTAATGCATAACCATCCTTGCATTACTGGAGTCAACTTTACCTGGTCCATTTCATATGATTGAAACACTGTCCTCCTTCTCTTTCAGCCACGGGTCCTGTAGCAGTCCATCCGCCTTCTATTTTTGATGTCTGCATCTGATATTTTTTGGCAGAGTCCTTTTCGGGGGGGGGGGGTGGTGACAAGGGACACTCATTTGTAAGTAGACATGGGTGACTCTGCCTCAGGACTAGCTGGACATGCGGAGAGAGAAACTCATGAAATCCGGGTTCCCCCAAATTGAAGGGTTGGAGACTTTTGGAGTCTGTTCTTTAGTGCCATTCTGTGCCTTGCAAACTGCTGCTGCTGCAGCCTTTGAGCAGCTGTCAGGCATCTGATCTCATGTCCCTCTGACCACAGAGGACCAAGGCCATGTCTGCCCAAGCCGTTTCCATAGAAATTCAAATACATAGTCGGTGCTTCCTCTTAGGCCACCTTATCCTTCTCTTCCCTTTTTCTTCTAGAACTTGTAAGACAATAGCTCAGATTTCACAACAGGGAAATGTGTCACATAGCCATGAAGTTCCCTATGAAGAAATACATTTTCTTCTCTCTATCCTTTTATGAAAATGCAAACAACCAAGACAGATAAACTTCTGGATCTTCATTAAGAATTCCTGTGTGTTTCTCTTATAGGAGCCAGGAGGAGAACTAGGAGATAAACCTGGTGAGTCTAAGCAGATAGCTCTGACTTCAGGTTGGCCAGATGGAAGCAGGGCGGGGCGGGGGAGCTCTCACAGAAGAAGATAGCTTTGGTCCTGCCTCAGTCCCCAGTGGCAATTCAGACCCCACTCTTCTAAGCCTGAGGATGAGGTGTAGGATTTTTACTTTCTTGAAAGAGAAATATACCATCTTCTGCCCTGTAGCCTGACTCCACTTACTCCCAAAAAAACCAATCAAATCAAAATCTGATGGTCATCAGGGAATGAGGAAAAATCCACTTGTTTTTTCTTTTTTTTTTTTTAACTTTTATTTAATGAATATAAATTTCCAAAGTACGGCTTATGGATTACAATGGCTTCCCCCCCATAACGTCCCTCCCACCCGCAACCCTCCCCTTTCCCACTCCCTCTCCCCTTCCATTCACATAAGGATTCATTTTCAATTCTCTTTATATGCAGAAGATCAGTTTAGCATACATTAAGTAAAGATTTCAACAGTTTGCTCCCACACAGAAAGTGAAAAATAATAGATGATTTTTTAAATGATGATGAAATCTTTTAAGCTTTTTGATTTCACAGTTCCTGACCAGTTCCACTTCACAAGTTACCAGCAAACGAATCCTCGTTTCAGGATCTGCTTCTGGGCAATCCTAACCTGATGCACACGACTTGTGGCCTCCCCTGCTCATATTTTGTCTTACAGAAACCTGAAGAGGATGGACTCAACCCAAAACAGACACAAGTAGTGCAGGACAAATGTGGGGAGTGTGTGTCAGGTTAGTCTGCCCAGAAGCAGATGCTGAGACGAGGATTCATTTGCTGGTAACTTGTGAAGTGGAACTGGTCGGGAACTGTGAAATCAAAAAGGGAAGAAGCCACGCAAGGACATGATCTCCTGCAGATATCGACAGCCTGCTCCCGAGGCGTATGTCAAATCCCACAGCCATTCTGGCCGGAAGTAAGGGAGTTTGCTTCCCAAATGACTTCAGCCAATAGTCTGTGGTTAAAGGTTTCCAGGATAGGAACTTCCAACTTTCTGTGCATGCACTAAGGGATGCGCACAAAACAATACAAAAAGGTATTTGGGGGTTTGAGTGGACCACCAAAATGTTTCTTCCATGAAGGGCTTAGTCAGATAACAACCCACATTAAATCTGCACATTCCTAGATTTACCCAGGCCCATGAAGTCAATATTTCTGTGGATGGAACCCAGAGTCTCACAGGTTTGTCCAGCTATGTGTGTGATTCTGGTGTCTTCTATGTGGCAAAACACTGGTTTGTGTGTTGCAACGGGCTGAGGATTAGATCAAGCAAACAGCAAAGCAGCAGTTGGAAATAAGGCTCTTTAAGTAGGAAGAGCAGAGCCCTGGGTGCAACTGAACGTGAGGCAGGTTGTGCAGCTAAACCCTCCTGAACCCCTCTCCTGGCCCTGGGATTCTGCGACATGGAGAAATCCACTTTACCTCTTGGGGGCTCAGTTTCTTCATCAGTGTGAGTCATCATTCTTAATTCATAGGCCCCGGATGAGTTCACTAGCTCATTTCTTCATGCAACAAATATTTATTGAGCAACTATCTGTTTTACCAGTCACTCCTGCGTGCAGAGGGCAAAGGGACAAACAAGACTGGATTTCTGCCTACAGGGAGCTCAGGCGCTGGGCTGTCACATCCTTGCCCTGTGAAACCAAAGCCATGCTTCTATTCCAGCCTCCCTTAATAGCTTTCTTCTCCCCATCTTCATCCCATCTACCTAATTTTCTCCAGTTCTGCAGGGCTCAAGAACATGTGCTAAATGATCAGAGGTGTTGCAGGCAAATGCTGCTGTAGAAAAGTCATTGCTATAAAAAATAGAATCATGTAATACAGAAAAAACTTTCTCAAATGAAGGTGTTTGGGAAGAACTGGTTACATCATAAAGTTAAAGGTGCAAAGAAGGCTGACGTTTGTCAAAAAAGGGAGACAATTCACTCAGATTTGCCAAAAGATATTTTATATGACACTGAAAAGATCCTTGAATGAACAGTAATTTTTTTTTTCATTCCTCATTTGCTTCTCTGTATTTGATTTTTGAACCCAGACAGTGTTCCAGGGATTGGGATAATGTGGCCTCAAATCCCCTCTTCCATGGCTTTTCCCCAAACTCTCCCTGAACTTTGATCATGTTTTGGAATCACGGCCTTCCGCTCTCCCAGAGGCATTCTTCACTGTGAACCACGTGGATTTAGACGTCAGATACAGGCTCTTTGTTTTGTCAAAGTGAACTGACCTCCAAACCAAAACAACCACGAGGAAAACTCCACCATGTGCTTGATCAGACTTGGGATGGAGGAAGGATTTCCATCAGAGGAACGTAAACAGATTTATAGGCAGAAGCGCCCCATTCTGTGACCGGCACGTGGTGGAGAGCTTTGCTAGCTGTGACTCCATGGGGCTCCTTCTTTACCCTTCCATCTCCCTCTTCCTCTAATCACACTGCTTCCCTCTTTGAAGTGGTGAGCAAAGCCAATACATTTCATCTGTTGCCTTGCTACTGGATGGAGCTGTTGGTGCCTACTAGGTGTTGTTGTTGTTGTTGTTTTCTTTTTACAGGCAGAGTTAGACAGTGAGAGAGAGAGACAGAGAGAAAGGTCTTCCTTCCGTTGGTTCACCCCCCTAATGGCTGCTACAGCCGGCACCCTGTGCCAATCCGAAGCCAGGAGCCAGGTGCCCCCTCCTGGTCTCCCATGCGGGTGCAGGGCCCAAGCACTTGGGCCATCCTCCACTGCCTTCCCAGGCCACAGCAGAGAGCTGGACTGGAAGAGGAGCAACCGGGACAGAATCCAGCGCCCTGACTGGGAACTAGAACCCTGGGTGCCAGCGCTGCAAGCGGAGGATTAGCTTAGTGAGCCGCGGCGCCAGCCGGTGCCTTCTAGGGACTTACCCAGGTTTTCTAATACAAGGATAGTTACTTGCCCCAGGGGAATTCTCACCTCAACTGGCGGGAATAGCACAGCCCCTTATAATCCTTTCCATACCATGGATTATCAATACGTTCCCTTGGTTATGGTTTTTGTTCCCACCCCTAAAACTAATTTGAAATTTACTTTCTCTCTTGGGACTACAAGTTTTCTCTTCATTAGAAAGCTCCCTGGCCCACTTCTCTGGCTTCTTTGGGACAGTGAGGGAAGCCACGTGTGAGTGCTACGTGAATAAGCAATTGTTCAGCACGGCTTCAAACCTGGGCTATTTATTAGGATCCATTTTTGAGAGGATCACAGCTTAGCTCCTAGCATGCCCTCTTCTTTGTAAGCTTCCTTGATTCCTCACTCATGTCAGCAAAATCAATCTTTTCTCGGGGACTCCAGGATTTTATATTCTTCTCCAGAGTAACGTCCCACTCTCCCCTGGGTTTTATTATTGATAAAAACTGGAAAGTTTCTTGAGACACTCAATCTTGTCTTGTTTTAAAAATTATTATTCTGGGAAACCAGAAATAATGCCAAGGCAATTTTTGCCTCTTCTCTCCCTGAAAGAACAAGCAAGGCCAAAGATCTCAGAGATGTAAGTTCCCTTGGATTCTGGAGAGAACTGGGACTTTTCATTGGAAAACTGAGGCTATGGAGCCTGGCTTGTGCAACAGTAACTCCCTTTGAGGCCAAATTCCAGGAGCTGTGGATTCCTGTGCCTGCAAGAGCTGGAAATTTGCCCAGTTCCTTTTGTTGGGGAGTAAGTGGCTACCTGCTTAGTGGACAGCTACTGTTCTAGCCTCTACAGCCGGCATTCTCTCTGCTTCTGGTAATAGGACTTCTCCTTGACTTCCTTGGAGAACCATCTCTCCCCCACTTTCAGTCAATGAGTTTCCCAGGGGTCGATGTCACTGTCATTTCCAAGAACGAGTTTGTGACCACGTGGTCAGTCCGAGCATATTCCATACTTGTGGCTTCAGCGCAAGGGTGAGCATGGGCCCAAAGCCAGATGAACGAGGCTGAGTTTTATAAACGGAAAATCTGACGGATCTTTCTTTTTCTTCTTCTCCTCCTCCTCCTCCTCCTCCTCCTCCTCCTCCTCCTCCTCCTCCTCCTCCTCCTCCTCCTCCTCCTCCTCCTCCTCCTCCTCCTCCTCCTCCTCCTCCTCCTCCTCCTCCTCCTCCTCCTCCTTCTTCTTCTTCTTCTTCTTCTTCTTTTTTTTTTTTTGACAGGCAGAGTGTACAGTGAGAGAGAGAGAGAGACAGAGAGAAAGGTCTTCCTTTTGCCGTTGGTTCACCCTCCAATGGCCACCACAGCTGGTGCGCTGCGGCCGGCACACCGTGCTGATCCGAAGCCAGGAGCCAGGTGCTTCTCCTGGTCTCCCATGGGGTGCAGGGCCCAAGCACTTGGGCCATCCTCCACTGCACTCCCGGGCCATAGCAGAGAGCTGGCCTGGAAGAGGGGCAACTGGGACAGAATCTGGTGCCCCGACCGGGACTAGAACCCGGTGTGCCGGCGCCGTGGCTCAATAGGCTAATCCTCTGCCTTGCGGTGCCGGATCTTTCAAGACTAGAAACCTTGATTGCTCCCACCAAGCACTGGGTGACCCCATCCCAGAACTATCCCACTAGGCTGTCTGATTGTCTTCTTTCTTGTCTGCCTTCCTTGGGGTGGTGAAGTGAAGGGGCAAGGATAATTTTTAATGTACCAGGGAAATTGGCTGGTGGCAGCTACTCAGTTAATCTTTATCAAATAAGGGGAAGAGGTTGAGGAAGGAAGGTTCAGCCTTGGCAGCTGGCAGGGAGGAGGCCGAGTATCAGGACAGGGATGAGGGCTCTGGGTTTTGGGAGAGATCACACTTGAGATCTGATTTCCAGAGAGCCTTATTAAGAGAACAACAACACTGGGAATTGCAGTGATGTCTCCGGCAGACCTCCGAGTCCCCATTAATGACTACTATAATAGCTTTTCATTGCCTCCTCTTTCCTTAAGAAAGTCTCACATTGTCATGCAGGCCTGTTAAACGTTCTGCAGGCCCATTATCAAAATAGCATTTTCAGCTTCACTGAACACATGTAGGAAATGTTGTCGTGTTTAAAGAAAAAAAAAAAAAACTCTGAGAATAAGCACAGATTGTATTGGGGTAATTATCTCCTCTCCAACAGCCTTTTGGAAAAAGAGGATATTTCTAATTTTTGGAAAGACCGGTCGTACATCTAAAAGGGTGAGTTTGTCACTGATTAGATTAGTAACTCAGCAATTGGAACCTGACATCGAATTAATTTCTCCTCCTCCTCTCCCGCCCCTCTCGTCTCTGGTCAACCCTCCTTCCCCGTAATAAAGACAGATTGCTCACACATTTCTGATGGATGCCTGGTGTGTGGGTCATTTCTGACGACGTTTTGGTGGGAGTGTAAAGCGAGTCTGTAAATTGAAGCAGAGAACATATCCCACACTTAGGATACTGCTGCTGGGGTTCAGTCCAGGGTCACTCTGAGCCAAGAGCCTGGGCCTTGGGCAAGGCGGCCTCAGAGCCTGGACACACACTGGAGAAGCATCAAAGCCTTTGGCTCCTTGTCAGCTCTTTTATGACTGCCGTCTGCAGCCCTACAATATCTCTGCAGCCAGGAGGACTGAGGCTGAAGCCCCACTCGTCCACTGCTCAGCTTGTAGTTTCCGCATCATGCTTTGGCAAGCCTCAGTTTCCTTGCCTGGAAATCTGAATGGCTATGCCAACCTCGCAGACGAGAGGAGAGGACTGAGGCCATCAATGAACATGGAGATGCATAGTGGATGATCAAAAGGGTCACTTTTTTTTCCCAGGCCATTCCTTGCTCTGCTCCTCCCAGCCTCCCCCCAGCCTCCTGATCCAGAAAATACCCCTCCTTAGGTGGCTGCAGACCTCTGGGCCCAGTGAGGCAGCTGAGCCACATAAGACAATGATCAGCACATTTCTGTTAAGTCCACGAGGGTATGAGTATGAGTAGCTCAGCTGTGTGGAGCCAAGAAAGGCTTCCTATGGACACGGCAAGTGAGCTGCACCAGAGTGGAAGGCGAGGTGGTCCCTAGGTGATAGAGGTGAAGGTGGATCCTGGGCAGAGGGCCCAAGGGACATTTCAGGAGTGAGAAGGTGCAGCTGGGGCAGAAGTTCTGGTTCATGCAACATCACTTGACACGGATCGTGGGTCCATAGTTCTTAGACTTCATGCACTTGTGACAGGCCTGGTGAGTTTCTTAAACATGTAGCATCTTGAATAATTACGAAATACAAATCAAAATCACAAGGAAGGGCTGGTGCTTGGTCTAGCAGTTAGGATGCCAGTCGGGATGCCTGCGTCCCATTTCAGAGGGCATGGGTTTGAGTCGGGGCTCGGCTCCTGGTTCCAGCTTCCTGATGCTGAGTGCCCTGGGAGGCAGCAAGCGATGACTCCAGTGGCTGGGTGCCTTCTAGCTATGTGGGAGATCCAGACTGAACTCCAGGCTTCTGGGTTTCGCCTAGGCAGCCCTCAGCCATTGTGGCTATTTGGGTAGTGAACCAGCAGCTTAGAGTTCTCTGTCTGTCTTTCTGTCTCCATCTCTGTGCAACTTTCTGCCTCTCAGATTACAAACAAACAAAAGCGTCACAATGAGCTACCCCTTTACACCTGTTAGAGTGGCTATCACCAAAAAGACAAGAGATAAGAAGTGTTAGCAAGGGTGGGAAAGAAGGGAACACTTAGACATTATTGATGAGAATGTAGATTGGAACAGTCATTGCTGAAAACAATATGGAGGTTCCCAAAGAAATTAAAAATAGAAGTCCTACATGAACCAGCCATCCCTTTTCTGGGCATATACCCAAAGTAGATGAGATCACCACCTTGTAAAGATATATGCACCTTCATGTTGATTGCAGCACAATTCACAATAGCAAAGACATAGAAATGATATGCCCATCAGCTGATGAACAGATAAAGGGATTGTGGTGTAGGCGTATACATACAATGGAGTGTTATTCAGCCTTAAAAAAGGAGAGCTTGCTATCTGTGACCACGTAAATGAACTAGAAGACATTATTCTAAGTGAAATAAGCCAAAGAAAAATATTACATAATCTCTCTCTTCCATGTGCAAGCTTAAAAGACCAACAAAAAATAAACAAAAACACTCAATCACATAGAAACAGAGAATTGAATGGTAGCTACCAGGGGTGGGAGGTGGGTGTAGGAGGGTAAGAGGAAGGCCAGTGAGTGTAGTTTCAGTTGTGCAGGATGAAGCTTAAATAGCTAATGCACAAGGGCACTATTGTTAATATTGTGTTTTGCACCAGAAGTTTCCCAGGAAAGTAGATTTTAGGTACCTTTATTATACATATACATATATATATACACACACACACACACACACAAAGATAAGTATATCAGATGATAGATATGTGAATTTTGGCTACAGAAAGCATTTTACTTCATGTGTTTGCATATATATATATATAGAGAGAGAGAGAGATAACAAACTTATACTTTAAATATAAACACACACACACACACACACACACACACATGTGCATGGCAGTGAAAGCAGGCACCTTCCTTGATCCAGAGGATCCGAGTCTGGGCTTTCAGGGTCTCGGGGACTTCCATTGGGACTGCAAGTGGCAAAGCTGGAAGCAGGGAGGCTGGGAAGGCTGGGGCTCTAGCCCAGCTGCAGGACATTGCAGTCTCAATTAGGGCACTGGGCAGAGGCAAAGGAAACAAGAACACATTGGGAATGTTCCAAAAACGAAAAGAGGACCAAAGCTAGGGAGCACCTTGTGGGGCCCCCTGAGGGGTCCTCCCCGAAATCACCTTCTCTTCAATGTGGACTGGGAGGGCTTTCCTAGGAAATCAGGGACACTACCTCACTAATGCAACATGGAAGGGAGAGTTGAGAGCCCTACCAGGCAGCATGGAGGCATCAGGAGGCAGGAGTGAGACTTCTTTCTCATGGTTAGCCTAGGCTGGAGTCAAACCATCAGCCTCTGAACCCTGTGTCCCCGTAGCTCTCCAGGAGGCAGGCAGGGCTCAGGTTTGCCGGTTCACTGCTCCAGCCAAGCCTCTGCACTCCCGACCCAACCTTTCCCTCAAAGGTCAACGTGCATTCCCAGCACACTTCTGTTTGCATCTTGATGTTATGGACTTGAGCAAGTTGCTTCATATCTTGAGCTACGGTTTTCCTATCTGTTAAATGGACATCATACTGGGCTGTGGATTGGGTGCTGGGTTGAAAGTATTTTCTAGGCAGATAGGAATGACAGCATTGCATTTCCTCCAGGACAAACGCCTGTGGATCCTGAGAAGTCAGAGCCCCTTTAATTCAGAGGGATGGGTTCCTCTGTCAACCAGGTGCTAAAGCTGCCTATTCACAGGAACTGTGCTAATTGGGAGAATCCACTGGGAATTTCTGGGTACTGATTGTAGGAACGATGCTGAATACAGAGCAGAATTCTGGGTGTGTGTGTCTGTGCTCATGTGTGGTGTGTGTGAAGTCACAGGGAATAATAATTGGCCACTTCTTGTTTTCTACCCTGGATGACAACCAAGGAGGTGGAGGCAACCAGTCAACACCAGAGACAGCTCCAACTTCTGCCACTGTCTCAAGGGGAGCACAAGCTCATACCCAGCCCTGCCAAGTCCCCTCAGCAGCCAGCAGTGACAGTGAGGAGAGCAGGGTGCTATTGGAGAGGAGGGGAGAAGGAGGCAGGGTGGGCCAGGCCGGGCTGCAGAGACTGCAGGAGTCTGGACGGCTTCAGAGACCAAGTTAGAGACCTGCATCTTTATGCTCAGCCCATGGAATTCATCAGAGTGTTTTAAGCAAGGAGGGTATATGATCAGTGTTGTGTTTCCAAAAGCTCCTGCAGGTTGTTGTGTGGAGAGTGGGTCAATTGGGTTAATCCACATCCAGGGCTTTGCATAGTCTTGGACTCTTATAAGTGCTCAGAACACGTTATAGAGATGCTGTTATACACCAGAAAGCTTCCCAGCACATCTGGGGAATGCACGGTAGTTGAGCAAGTGCTTTTTCTCCCTGGCAAAGAAAGCTCCAGGCTCGCTGTGCTAAGCCTGGGCTTAGCCTGGCTGGATCCCACATCTACCTGTAGCCGCCCACAAGTGGGGCGTGGCCAGGTCTGAGATGGGGATAGGAGTAAGCTTCCAGGGTGGAGAACAAGAATTGCTCCTGAGCAGTATGCAAAGGGTAGCTGGAAGGAAGCTCTAGCTGGGGGTGGGAAGGAAACCTTGCACGTCGGCTGGGACCCAGGATCCCCAGTTCTTTGCTCTCCTGCTGATTTGGGTTCCAGGAAGCACTTGCAGGCAGCAGCACTGAACGTAGAGTGTCTAAGGATTTGCAACTCAGCTTGGTTAGTTGTTCCTGTGCGTCCTGGACAGGTCCCATAACCTCTGAGTAAAGTGGAGATAGGACTATCCATCTCATAGATCTGCTGGGAGAAAAATGAATTGAAGAACGTGTGTAAGTGTGGTAGATGGAATGATCAACACTCAAAGGAAAAGTCACCATGTTCTTTCTCCCCTCTTCCCCGCCTCCTCTTAGCCCCATGTGTGAGAAACTCACACTCCCTGAAATTGCAGAACTGGGAGGCTCTTTCTGAAACAAAGGCTGCGGATACTTGAGGTTCTTTATATTCATTCATTCAAGGACTAGTCTCTGAGCTGGCTGGAATGGTACACGCGGTGGACATGCTCCTGCCATTGTGACTAAGAGGCCACTCTTCCGACCCAGGTGGTGTGCGATGGGAAGGGCTTGGGCTTGGGGGGTCCGCTTTCTTGGAAACTGTCAGGAGCTCTTCCTCCTTCCTGGCAGATCTCTCGGCTCCATTTCCAGCTCGGCTCTCCCATCCTCCCTGGAAACAGCAGAAACACTCCCAGCCCACTCACCACCAGCCTTCTTGTCAACATCCATGAGGCTCCGCACTGCAATTTCTATAAAGCCAAGCTGAAGGCAGCCAGTTAGTGAGAGCTGGTTCCCCATCACACCTCATTCTGTCTCCAGCTCTTGAAGCCCACTTAAAGCTGTCCTGGGTACTCCTCTGGGATTTCTCCCAATTCATGCTGATCCTCAGGCAATGAGGGCCTCATGGCTGGAAGCTCACCTTCCTTCTGAGAAAATCTGAGTTTCAGGGGGAAAACAAAGAGAAGAGAACACAGATGACCAGGTTCTGCAAATGAGCAAATGGGGTTTGGTCTGAGGATTCTCTGAGCACAGGCAGAAATGTGGCTCTATGTGAAAGCTGCAGTGAGGGGCCAGGAAGCCCACCACCATCCTCCTGAGACCTTGTGTTGAAGGTCTGCTGGATACATTGCGTGTACTCCCTCTGACTCTCCCTACAGCCCTTTGGAATAGACCCAGTATTAACCATACCCTACCTGACTCACTCAGTCTCACCTATGATTATCACCAGTGATAGGGTTTTATTCTAAATCCAAGTCTCTTCTATTCAAATCTCTTACACCAGAAACCCCGCACCTTATACCCTACTATGCAAAAGTAAAGCTTTGCTAAGAATATTTCCTGCCATGATTAGATTATTTCATTCATCACAGAAACAGAGCTGCAGGGTAAAATGGAAATTCAGGGGACAATGTCCAAGTCCTTTTGTGCCTGCCCAGCCCACATTGCTGTGGCTAAATCTATTCTTCTTTGCTTTCTGCCCAGACAAGTTAAATTCACAAGGTCAGTCCCTGGAGTACAAGACATGCGCACACTAGAGTTATTGGCATTGTTCTTCAGCTTCGAACTATTTGGGGAAAAGGAATGGAGAGTTGATTCTTATGCAATACATTTGTTATTCCATGTGGTTGTTAGGATAATTAAATGTAAGAGTATTTGGACCTTGCTGATCCCAGTGCACAGATGAATAACACAATCACTTTAAAAGAGATGCTGTATGTAAAAATTGCTCACAGTGTGACTGGCATATAGAAAGTGCTCAATAAATCTTCAGGAAGAAATAGATGTTATTGACTCGTGTCACAGAAGCAAGAAGGGGTCTAGCCTTCAATCTTGAGTGTGCAGGGGCCTCATGAAATGCAGGCCTCCATCCTCTATTATGATTCAGCAAATTGTGGGTGGGGTCCTTGATACTGCATCTTTGACAAACTCCACGTGATTCTGGCATGAGTGTTCCTTTCTGGTCACTGGGCTGGGTTGGGGAATTATATGGCAGTTAGAGATTCTGGGACTCTGGCTAAGTCACTTGTGCTGGGAAGGGTGACCAAGGGTGAGAGGTGCAAGGTTGGATCAAGGATTGGAGGCATAGTGTGTATTCCAGGAAATGGGCTGGGGGCACAGGGTAGGATGTTCTCAGGAGTGGGAAGACATGCTGGCACCAGAATGCATGCACCTCTGAGATGTCATGCTTTCTGTTTGGGAATCCCTGTGCCTTGAACGAACCATCTCCCTGGTCTGCACCAGTGAATTGTTAGGCCCAGTTCGGTTGTGACCTCTTCTAGGAATCCTACTTACTTACTTACTTATCTTACTCTGTGTAAGACAATCCCATTCATCTCTCTGTTCTCCATGATCAAAACAGGGCTGGCAGTAGAAGGAGTTTGGTCAGTGATGGTGATTGAATGGCTTCTTCCTTTTCTGGCATAACTAGCAGAGTCTTTGAGGCTTAAGCTTTACCAGTCTTGACATTTCAGGTGCAAGGTTGCTTAGGGAATGCTGCTTTCATGTGATGGGATTCCCTGATGTTGTAGATTGGGAACTAGGATTTAACCCATGTGCTCTGGGGAAAGCACTGAAATGTTCTTGTCCAAGTGGAAATCACATGGAGATGATCCAGTAGGGAAGGCAAGGACTGAAAGAATGGAAAGGCTAGCCAGGGATGAAGAAATGAAGTGAAGGAAGAAAGGGGGAGAGAGGGAGGGCATGGATACTGCTGCTCTTATTCTGTGTGAAGAACTAAATTGTGTGCTTTATCCTTGAATAATAATCAGAGAAGCCACCATTTCTAAAAATGAGAGGATCAAGACCTGAAATGTTAGTTAACTTGTCAAAGGCAACACCTTTGACAAGGGGCCTTTGACAAGGGGCACAATTGGGATTTGAAGTCAATTTTTTTACTTCAAGGTTAGAGCTCTGTCTTCCCATTGATGCAAAGTAGTCAGCAGCCTTTTTGCCTCAATTTCCCATGTAGCCAGTTAGGCATCACTGGCCAATCACCAAGTTTGTTGCTGCTGAGCCTAAGTAGGATCTCAGAATTTTCCTCAACAGCATGTTTCCGGAACATTCCATCTCCCTATCAGATTTAGTATTTCAGATCATATCTGTGTTATTCTGTCCATGATATTCTAGAACTCTAGGGAATTTTCTTCCAGTGGTTAGTCCATTTGAAAACTCTTGGATCCTGACTGTATTTAGTGGGAGGATAGAAGAAAAAAAAATAAGATGTCCAACAACGTTTGATTCTTTAAACCCAAACTGTGAAAATACAGTAATTAGTGGGAAAGGAAGAAAACTATATTGGCAGGATGAAGACTGCCAATGATAATAATAAAAAGAACACTTGTTACTATTTTTTATTGAATACTTATTACTATTATATATTGAACACTTGTTACTATTATTTATTGAATACTTGTTACTATTATCTATTGAGTGCTTACAATGAACTGAAGACTTAAGTAGGTGCAATACGTGAGTTATTTCGTTTTCCTCCTACAATAACTTCGTGAGGTTTGAGATGAGGAAACTGAAGCAGAGGGACAGAAAGTATCTTGCCCTGGAGGTTTAGCACCTTAGAACTAGATAAGAGTTAGAACCAGGATTCTAAACTGGATTCCAAATATGAGGTCTTAAACCGTAAACAATGCCTTGAGCAGGCTTTAAAAGAATTGGCACTTTTAGATCCCTCAGATACAGCAAAGGCTCCCTGTGACAGTCATTTCTCCTACACCCCCATTTGCTAAAGGTCAGGGACTTATGGGATGGAGGTGGAGACCCTACTCCCGGCATCCTCATGGTTTATTCAGAGTTAGTCACTATTTCTCTTCAGCCCTGGCCACTCCCTGCCCTACTGTCACGGGAGACAAGTCTTGTAACTGGGCTCCGTGGAGAGGAAGTTGGCACATGCAGGAAATGAGTGGGCAGTGGCTCTCCAGGGACCACAGGGCAACAAGTGCAGGTCCCTGCCCTTCCGTTCCTTCTGCTTCCATGGTGAAGCGAAGGGAAGATGAATGGACACTGAGAGCCCCTCTCTCCTGGCCATGTGGGGCTATTTCTCCCTAGGCAAATCCTCCCACTGGCTCTGTGAAGTGGTCTACATGATGACCCCAGTTTTATTGTGAGCACGTTGAGGCTTGGGGAAAGCAGGGACACTAAGCAGTTGAGCTGCACTCTTTGTGGAGTCTCTGCAAGGAAAACTGGGCCTTGCCATTAATGAAGAAAAACCAACAAGGGACCAATCACCAGTGACCATGAGGACAAATGTTTTGGTGAAATGATTTTGGAGCATAGAGCCAATTTTGGAGCCTACCTTCTGCACTTTTCCTGTTGGCTGGCAGCAAGAGTTAAATCAACTGCACATACACAAAGCTTCATGTAAAGACTTTCTCCTGCTTCTTCCATAATCATCTGTTGT
Organism: Oryctolagus cuniculus; assembly: GCF_051225735.1. NCBI lineage: Eukaryota > Metazoa > Chordata > Mammalia > Lagomorpha > Leporidae > Oryctolagus > Oryctolagus cuniculus. Next base: position 18,661,155 of record NC_142877.1, read on the forward strand.
GAAAGTACAAAATCTTCATTTTTTTCAGAACCATTGTATTTTTAAAAGACACACAAAAGACAGAAACGTGGTTGGCATAGATGCCAATATAGAAAAACAAACAAATTTGCAAACCATCCTTGTTCAAGATGATTGCAGCTTCACAAAATACCACGGAGTCCAGAGAGTGCATTTGTACTTGTCCTGGATGGTTTTCTATATTGCCTAAGAGGGATCATTATGACAGTTGTCCTCTTGATAGGAACACACATGCTTCTGGCAATTGTAAACAGGACTGTCTCTTCACAAGGGGCTCCTGTAGACCCTTGGCCCCCAAGATGTGATCGGGGAACCAGCATCCTGGTAATCGTCAAGGACCTTGTGGGAAATCAGAATCTCAGGCCCCATCCAAGAACTATGGGATCAGAATCTGCATTTCAGCAAGATTCTCAGGTGATCAGCATGCATATTATAGTTTGAGACATTACTTTTTCCTATCTGTCAGCCTTGAGTCAAGGTTTCCATTAGATTACAGGCCTATCAGGGAACTCTCTGCCTGATAATTAGGTACTGACCTCACTGCTTGCCAAAGGTGTGCAGGGCTAGAGAAGCCTCCAACTCCTATTGCTGTGACTCTCATTCTATTTTTATCTACTGCATTAAAAATTGTTATCTGATATTAAAAATATCAGATATTTCTTGTGCAAGGGTGGGCTTTCTGTAAGCTGAAATAAGAATATCTTCACTTCAGAAATGTAGATTAAGCAGTCAGTAGTAGTAGTGTTGTTGTTGACAGAGTACTTGCTGCCTTTGATGCAGGTGAACCAGTTTGAACTCAGATTTTGAGCACCATCTAGGCTCTTGCACGGGTCACTGAAGCCTACAGAGAGAGAAGAAGAAAACTGAACTTTGATCTGGTGGTGGTGAGGGGGGTGGGAAGGTAAACTGAGAAGGAAGGGAGGCCAGAGGGCAGAGTCCAAATGCCAGAGACTCAGAGTAGATGAGATGGAGACAGAGTGGTGTTTGTCCGGGAAGGCTCTGGGAGAGGGAGCTGCGGCAATGTCTTCTCGGACCGGCAGCTGTGTGGGGCTGGATTTGAAGCCCTCCGAGCTTTGGTGTTCAGTATGAGCAGACATGTGGGATTGCCCATGGCCAGAACCTTCTCACACAAGGGAGTAGGGCCGGTGCCGCAGCTCACTAGGCTAATCCTCCGCCTGTGGCACTGGTACCCCTGGTTCTAGTCCCGGTTGGGGTGCCGGATTCTGTCCCAGTTGCTCCTCTTCCAGTCCAGCTCTCTGCTGTGGCCCGGGAAGGCAGTGGAGGATGGCCCAAGTCCTTGGGCCCTGCACCTGCATGGGAGACCAAGAGGAAGTACCTGGCTCCTGGCTTCGGATCGGCGCAACGTGCTGGCTGTAGCGGCCATTTGGGGGCTGAACCAACGGCAAGGAAGACCTTTCTCACTGTCTAACTCCGCCTGTCAAAAAAAAAAAAAAAAAAGAGGGAATAGGGCTGTCGTCTCCAAATACCCTCTCTTTCCAGTGTGAACAATGCCAACTCAATGCCGTGGCTTTGACCGTCTCTATAATTCTTCTAAAGGACCTCAACCTACAGCTCTTTAGAGGATAGAGTTTTGTTCTCTAAATATGTGTTCAAGTGCTAACTTCCGGCACCTGTGATTGCAAGCTCATTAGGAAGTTGAGTCTTTGCTGATGGAATCAAGTTCGGAGGAAGTCATGGTGGATTAGAGCAGGCCCTAACCCAGTGACTCATGGGACACAGAGACCCACGGGGAGAAGGTCGTGTGTTGATGGAGACAGAGATTGGAGTAGCTATAAACTAAGAAATACCAAGGATTGCTGGTCCCCATCAAAAGGCAACAACAAGCAAGGATCCTCCCCTAGAGCCTTAAGAGAGAGAGAGATGGCCTTACCAATACCTGGATTTTGGATTTCCAGCCTCCAGAACCTTCAGACAACGTATTTTTTGTTGTTTTATGCCACCCACTTTGTGGTAGTTTGTTATATCAGAGCCTGAAGAAACTAGCTCCTAAAAACACAGAGGGGCTGCATATGCCTAGCAAGTGGTGGCCAGGACCTTCCTGTCTCTATTTAGGGAGGAGGTAGTGAGTGGACGGCCCTCCAGCCTCAGAGAGATGCTAACCACTTGGCTGATTTTGATGTGACACTCATCACAAAGCAGAGATTTAAGTAACCCAACTCTTGGCCCAATCTCTCAGTCTCATCGTGTTGCACATAAATTCCTGTTTGTATCTTACAAAGCTCATTGCAATTGATTTACCAAAGAAGTCCAGCCTCTGACTGTCTCTAAGGCTTTTGTCATCTGGAACTGGCCAGAATGGGCTTTGGGGTCCAGAAGTTTTGATTTTCCAGCAATTTCCCCTGTTCATAATTTCGCAATTGCAGAGTGCAGCCTGCCGAATATTTGCATAAGCCACTTCATCCTCTGTAAGCCACTCAGCACCCTGCACAATGAGTCACGCACAGTGGCCCACGGATTGAGGTGCCTTCCACAGCTCCTGCGCCCTCTCTGACAGACCTCCTCCGTCTCTTGAGCCCTGCTTCATTTGCTGCTGGGCAAAACTCAGCCTTGCTGCGAATTCAGCGCCCGCCTGCGTTGTGTAATTGGGTTGGATTTACATTAAGAGGGTTCCCTGTGGTGAAAACCACACTGCTATTTCCAATCTGAAGCTGCATAAAACATTCAATTTTCTCAGTATCCGTCAGCTGTTAGTGCTGTGGAAAATGTAGTCTTCCTGGATGGATGGGGGGCTCCTGCTCAGGCCCGTAAGCCCCCAGATTATTAGTGCTAACAGAGGGGAATCATGTTATATGTTTGTGGATAATGAAGCCTTATTCATCTAAATATTCAGTCACTGGTTCAACAAGCATGGGGAGAATCCAGTGTACGCAGGATAGACGACCTTCAGAGGGTCTGATCTCATCACATCCTTCCTTGGTTAAAAGCCTTCAGGTGTGGGTGTTGTGCCACCATAGGTTAAGCCACCACTTGGAACCCCCACATTCTATATCAGAGTGCTGGTTGGAGACACAGCTACTCTGCTTCTGATCTGGCTTCCTGCAAATGCATCCTGGGAGGCAAAAGAAGATGGCTCAAGTTCTTGGGCCCCTGCCACCCATGTGGGAGGCCTGGATGGAGTTCTGCTCTGGCACAGCCCTGGCTCTTTTGGGCATTTGAGGAGTTAACCAGCAAATGGATGATCTCCCCTCTCTGTCTCTGTCTCTCACATCTCTCTGTTACTCTGCCTTTCATGCAGATTAAAAAAAAAAGAAGAAGAAAAGAAATAAACATTTAAATAAAAACCCTTCAAATGGCTTCTCATTGCAACCTAAACCAAGGATTGCACTTTTTTTTCTTTTTGGTAAAGAGCCAGATAGTTTATATTTTAGGCTTTGTGGACTATGATGTTGCTACTCTCTGTAGCAAACTACTCAACTCTGCCAGACTAACATGAATGCAGCTACAGACAACACGCATGGTACAGGTGTGGCTGTGCCCCGATAAAACACGATTTATTGAAACAGGCAGCAGCTCCGACGTGGCCTGTGAGCCAGAGCTTGCCAAACTCTGTATAAACAGCTGAACACCTGACTTGGTCCTACTGCGCCCATGACCAGCTTCTTGTCCCCCTCTGCCTCTCACCATACACAGCTCTTCCCACCTCGTTCCACCGCAGCTCCCTGTTATCACCTGGAACCACCAAGCTGTCCGCTGCCTCAGGATCTTTGCTTAACCTATTCCCTCTGCCAACTCTCTTCTCTTGGATTTTGGCCATGATGGGCCTTCTTCACTCCTTGTGCCACCCTCTGTGCCTCATGCAATGCCCTCCTCAGTATAAACGGCTTTGGAAAGCTTTGGCACCTAACGCGTCTTCTTTGTTTCTCTCCTCTCAGCCTGTCGGTTTCTGTCCCTGGAAGGACAGGTTACTTTGATTGTCTCACTGTTAACTTGCATTTTGGCTTTTTTATTTTTGGTCTTCTTCTCCACTTTAAGTCACGGGAGGGCAGGTTCCTTGCCTGTCTGATTCTCCTCCATCTCTCATGCCTTGGCATGGTGCTGGGCACATAAGAAGTCTCTCCATTTTATTTAAAAAGCAACCTTGGAAAGCTCTCAACAAATAATCATTTAATCAATACGAGCAGCCTGTACCTCAGGAAGCTTGCAATCAAGCCCGGGAGTCAGGCAGATGGCCACGGGGCACAGCCTGAGCAGGGCTGACAACGGTGAGCAGGAAGGGGAGCAGGATAGAGCAAGGGTTCCATGGGAGAACACGCAGAGCTGAGAGGCTGGGGCCCGGCACAAGGCAGGAAGACCAACAGTACCACACTGTGCACACAGAAACAAGAGAAGGAGACGCCTGTGGCTTCGTATGGCCGGTGGGCCAGGTGTCAGTGCCTCTTCTGGGTACTTCTGCATACTTTGCTCACAACAGCCTTTCAACATCAAATGGCACCACTGCCTGTTCTGCAGATGTAGCAACTCAGGCTCAGAGAGGGTGAGGGACCAGGTCAAGGTCACAGGGTTGGTAAGTGAGGATTCACGCCCAAGTCTTTTTGGTCAATAGCATGTGACCCGAAGTATGGGGTTGGGCCAAACATTTATTAGCCTGCAGTTTTGTTTTCTTTAGGGAGATGTTTCCTTCTGCCCAAATTGTACTCTAGATTTAATTATCTGCACGTTTCCCTCTTCAATAGGTTTGTGAAACCCAAGGGGCTGCTGTTTGCGACTTCTAGATGCCTTTTGCTTGTTTTTGACAGGCAGAGTGGACAGTGAGAGAGAGAGAGAGACAGAGAGAAAGGTCTACCTTTGCCGTTGGTTCACCCTCCAATGGCCACCACGGCCGGCGCGCTGCAGCTGGTGCATCGCGCTGATCCGATGGCAGGAGCCAGGTGCTTCTCCTGGTCTCCCATGCAGGTGCAGGGCCCAAGGACTTGGGCCATCCTCCACTGCACTCCCTGGCCACAGCAGAGAGCTGGACTGGAAGAGGAGCAACCAGGACAGAATCCAGCTCCCCAACCAGGACTAGAACCCCAGTGGGCCGGTGCCGCTAGGCAGCGGATTAGCCTATTGAGCCGCGGCACCGGCCAATGCCCTTTCCTCAGACCCAGAAAGGGTCTGCTTTGTACGGGGGTGAGAGGAAGGCAGGGAAGAGATCTTCAGCTGAATACACTCCACTCCACCATCAGCCGCAGCCAGAGAGAATCCACTGACCCACTTTCAGAGGTGTTAACTGGCTCCCCATGGCCACCCACTACCCACAGCTGAATGTTGATCCCTTGCCCTGTGACTCCCACCAAACCGCCTTGCCTCACCAAACAAGCTCTGCTCTGGGCCCAGAGGGAGTCCAGTGAGACCCAGGGCTCAGATGCGGGGAGGAGGAGTGGGCTTCGGACTCTGAGAGGGGAAAGGAGAGTGCACCTGTCTAAGCACTGCCATCAAATTGCCCGAGGAGAAGCTATTAGATATATGAGGAAATTCTTAGTTGATTCTACTGGAAAAAAAAAATAAAAGAGAGTACTTACCCTTTTTTTCCCTTCGAGTGAGTGTTCATATGTTCTGGGCAGCCGAGAGGCGCGGAGGCTGCCTCTGAAAGCCAGCCGGGCTCCTTGTCCCCAGGGGTTCAGGCTGATTTGATTCTGCTGGCTAACGTTGTTCGAGGCAGACTTCATCTCCCCCAGCACTCATCAGAGCTGCTAATAGGCCCTTCAGAGCTCATAAAGAGATGACCAAATCTGGGGCTGGGGCGACTCAGGCTCATTTATCTTCCGCGGGCCCGATCAGATCTGATTTTGTGCGCTGACGGCTCGATGCTCAAGTGTGGTCTGGCCTACTTCGCAGACACCTGCCCAGCCCGGCGGGGCTGGAGGACCCCCAGGAGGGGCTGAGGTTCTCTGACCCGCGAGGGTCTCACTCATCTGACATGGCAGACAGACACTTACCTGCTAGCTGGATCGATCTGTGCACGAGAAAAATAAAAGCATTTAGGCTTGGAGAGGAACGACGGAGACGACTAATGGGAGTGTCAGTTACCACTTTGGGCCCTCCACATACGGCAGGCGCTGGGCATGTGTGCACACGTAGGAGGCCCCTGCCAATCAACCTGTAAGTTTGCGCTTGGTGGGGGTGGAAGTAAAACAAGCAGGAGTTCACAGATTCACGTAGATGCCACTCTAATCCCTTCACACACACACTTACCAGACCCATAATAGCACCTCTTAAAGAACTAATACAATTCTGCAAAATTGTAGAGGAACTATCTTCAGCCAGAAGTTGGACCTTTTTCTCGAATATCTGTTATTCGCCTCATTAAGGCAAACTGCACAACAATTAGCAGGCGGGGAGATTTGTATCAACATATTTGACCTCTGTGTTCTTCATTATATCCAACAGTGAAGCTGATGATGATAATAATCACTAGCACCTTATGAGAACATGGAGTCAATGTTGTGGCCTTAGGAGGAAAACCACTGCCTCCCCCATGGGCGCCAGTTCGAGTCCTGGGTGCTCCACTTCTGATCCAGCTCCCTGCTAATGATGTGGGAAAAGGAGCAGAAGATGGCTCAAGTGTTTGGGCCCTTACTTCCAAGATGAGAGACCTGGAAGAAATTCCTGGCTCCTGGCTTCAGCCTGGCCCAGTCCTGGCTGTTGAGGCCATGTGGGGAGTGAGCCGGTGGATGGAAGATCTCTCTCTGTCTGTCTCTTTCTATCTCTCCCTCTCTCTCTGTAACTATGACTTTCACACAAAGAAATTTAAAGGAATCTTACAGAACTTATAAAACTTACTCCTTTTTTTTAAAAAAAGAGATTTATTTATTTGAAAGTCAGAGTTACACAGATAGAGAAGAAGAGGCAGAGAGAGAGAAAGTCTTGCATCTGCTGGTTTACTTCCCAATTGACCACAACGGCCGGAGCTGCTCGGATCTGAAGCCAGGAGCCTCTTCCCAGTCTATATGGGTGCCGGGGCCCAAGGACTTGGGCCATCTTCTACTGCTTTCCTAGGCCATGGCAGAGAGCTGGATTGGAAGTGGAGCAGCCATGACTCGATTTGGTGCCCATATGGGATGCTGGCTGTAACCTGCTACGCCACAGCGCAGGCCTCTAAAGGACACTCTTAATTGTTTGCGGATCTTGGGCCCTTTCGAGAATCAATTTCTCCCCCCAGTTAAATGTTGGTAGTTTCATATGCAGATACAGAGGATTCCCAGAACCCCCCAAAATCCATCTGTAGGCTCCCAAGTTCATAACTTCTGGGACACCTAACCATCAAGCCATGCTGCAGAACTCACTCACAGTCTCCTGATGGGTGAGAAGAAAGAACCAGAAGAACAGCCAGCCCAGGGAAGGTGTCTCCAACTTGCCCAGGCATTGGCTTTACTGGCTATGCCACAGCACCAGCCCCTAAAACAAGTGCCAGCCCCTTTTAAAAATAAGGATGCCACCATTAATGTCACCCTTTTACAGATAAGGAAACTGAGGTTTAGAGAAAGTTCTAGTTACCTACGGCTGTGGGATTCTAGTAGCCTTTTTAATAAATCCATGGATTTGGAAGACCACGAGCATGAAAAGGGCACAGCAGGGTGTTTTTTCTCTGCTATACTCTGAAGCCCTGCCTGGGCTTTCACGAATAGCCAGGGAGAGTTCGGCTGCAGGATCAGCCTGGAAGGCGAAGGCGACTCCTTGCTTCTCATCCCTGGTGTCTGGAACGGCTGGATGGAGGAGGCGCTCTGCTGGAGGATTCCTAGCAATAGCTACTCCAGAATAGTGATCTCAGGGCAGTCAGCCTTCTCACACTGTGACCCAGCTCTCCCGGGGTGCATGTTCCCAGGGAAGGAGGCAGAATTGCAGGGTCTTCTACCATCCAGGCTTGGAAGTTGCAAAGTGTCATTTCTTTTTTTTTAACAGGCAGAGTGGACAGTGAGAGAGAGAGAAAGGTCTTCCTTTGCCGTTGGTTCACCCTCCAATGGCCGCCGTGGGCGGCGTGCTGCAGCCGGCGCACCGTGCTGATCCGAAGGCAGGAGCCAGGTGCTTCTCCTGGTCTCCCATGGGGTGCAGGGCCCAAGGACTTAGGCCATCCTCCACTGCACTCCCTGGCCACAGCAGAGAGCTGGCCTGGAAGAGGGGCAACCGGGACAGAATCTGGTGCCCCGACCGGGACTAGAACCTGGTGTGCCGGTGCCGCAAGGCGGAGGATTAGCCTATTGAGCCGCGGCGCCGGCTTCAAAGTGTCATTTCTAATAAACTTTACAGACCCCACAGTCACAAGCCTACTTGAATTTGAGGGAGAGGGAACACAGCCTCTAATTCTCAATGGAAGAAAAGGTGAAGACTTGGGAATGTGTTTGAAAACTGTCAGACAGATGAAGTAACTTGCTGAAGATTCGGGAAGAGGCGGTGCAGGGATTTGCAGCGAGGTAATCCGACTCCAGAGCCTGCTCACCTAGTGACTCCATGACGCTCTGAGCCACCCATCACTGTACCTGCAGTCGATGCTAAGCTAAGTGAGTCAGATAGGATCCAGTTTAACAAATGCCCTTAGTCTATAGAATAGGCAAAAGACTGGATGAGAGGTAGTCTTTAGGGAGTTGTCAAGGCAGCGATGAGAATCTGGCAACCAACTGTGTAGGGGCAATACTGGGGGCTTTGCCTTCACATCACACAGAAATTCAGGTTTTCTCTATCTATAAGTCTTTTCCTTTTACTCTGTGTAAAGTTCATTTTAAAACCACTTGATTTTTTTTTGATATAACATATTTTAAAGTTTACATTGTAGTCAAAGTCTTATCAGCTCCAATAAATAAAGAGTTCAACAAATAAAGCCTAAAAAGACCATAGTCCAGCAGAAAAACAGGCATAAACTGTACACAACAATCAAAGGAAATTATGTCCAACTGTACTCATATCAAGTAAATGTTTTAAAGATTTATTTATTTATTTGAAAGGCAGAGAGAGAGAGAGAGAGAGAGAGAGGGAGAGAGAGATTCCATCCACGGTTCACTCCACAGCTGGCCATAAGGTTCAGGACTGGGCCAGGCCAAAGCCAGGAGCTAGGAGCTTCTTCTGGGTCTCCCATTTGGGTGGCAGGGGCCCAGGTACTTGGGCCATCTTTTGCTGCTTTCCCAGGCCATTAGCAGGGAACTGGATTGGAAGTGGAGCAGTCAGGATGCAAACTTGTGCCCATATGGGATGCCAATATCACAGGGGGACTTAACTCACTATGCCACAACACAGGCCCCAAAGTAAATTTTATTTCAGTTTATTTTATTTTGACAGGTAGAGTTATAGACAGTGAGAGAGAGACAGAGAGAAAGGTCTTCCTTCTGTTGGTTCACTCCCCAAATGGCTGCTACAGCCAGTGCTGTGCTGGCCCGAAGCCAGGAGCCAGGTGCTTCCTCCTGGTCTCCCACGCGGGTGCAGAGCCCAAGCACTTGGGCCATCCTCCACTGCCCTCTCAGGCCACAGCGGAGAGCTGGACTGGAAGAGGAGCAATCGGGACTAGAACCCAGCGCCCATATGGGATGCCGGCACCGCAGGTGGAGGATTAACCAAATGAGCCATGGTGCCAGCCCCAACCCAAAGTAAATTTTAAAATAGTCACAACATCATTAAAACTATACTCGTATGTAAAACTATTCTAGTATATAATTCCTAACAATTTGTTTGATAAATATTTAAGATGAAGTTTGACTAAACACCATATTCTTGCCCTCATAGTTGAAAATACTAATGGTGGTCAGGACTCAGCCACCATTAGAGTGGCCCAAAGAGACTTCTGATTCTGTTTCCACTAATACTAGGGGAAACCCCAGGACTTTAGCCTGGGGTTTGCCTAGAATTTATGTGATTCTACAGAGCCTGTGTCTGTGGCTGCTTAGCAGGACCCAGCTCTAGGGTTTGTTGAAGGAATAAAGACAGCACACTCAGGAAGGCTAGGCTGTGCTCAGAGGGTGCAACTTTGCAAACTATTTGCAAAATAGAAGGTCTTTGATAGTGATAACCTCCTGTACTTCTCTTTATGGAGGACAAAATTATAAGGAGTGAGTTATTTTTGTAAAAAATATTTAGGAGCCAGTGCTGTGGTATAGTAGGCTAAGCCTCTGCCTGTGGCACTGGCATCCCATATGGGTGCTGGCTCTCACTCTCTGTTTCTAACTCTGCCTCTTAACTAAATAAGATAAATCTTAAAAAATATTTATTTGAAAGGAGGGGAGGCGAGAGAGGGAGAGGGAGGGAGGAGAGGAGGAGAGGGGAAGGGGGGAGGGGGGAGAGGAGGAGGGGGAGAGAGAGAGAGAGAGAGAGAGAGAGAATGAATGAATCTCCCATATACTTGGTTCACTTCCCAAATATCCACACCAGCTAGAGTTGGGTTAGGTCAAAGCCAGGAGTCTGGAACTCAGTACATATCTCCCACATGGATGGCAGGACTCTAGTATTTGACCTATTGCCTGTTGCTTCCCAGCATGTACACTATTAGATATCCAGAATTAGAAACAGAGCTGGGACTTGAACCCAGGATTTCTAATATGGGATGCAAAGATCCCAGGCAACTTCTTAACTGCTAGGCCAAACATTTGTTCCAAAAAGTGATTTCTGGGGATGCATAATGTTCAAGGGGCAAAGAGAGGCATGCAGACAGCTTCATGGAGTTGCTTGTGCCCCTGTTGAGATTATTAATCCAAGTTTTGGACAAAGTGCCATGATTCCACCTTTGGCCTCTGGAACAGTGGAGCAATTATGCACCAAAGCTGTTCTTTTCTGCCAAGGTGGGGCAGGGGGGCTTCTCATACTGCCCAAAAATATTACTTTCTTCACAAGTTTTGTGGTCAGCTTTCCCGGACACTGGAGCACTGGATGCCAGAACAGGGGCAGTGCCATGGTGGTCTCTCTGAGCTCACAACACAAGGAGGCTATCTGACTGTTGATCCGTGCAAATAAGACTGGGATTTTCTGCCAGGCCCTTGTTGATTGTTCCTTAGGATGAGCAGTCTGTTCTCTTTGGTGGTGTTTGGTAGTGTAGAGTAAGATCTTGTGCAGATCTGGGCAGGCTTCTCTTGTGACACTAAAAGCCAAAGGTTTAACAAAGAAACTGTCGCTATGCTAAAAATTTTGTCTTGAGTTTGTTCTCCTAAAAGCAGATTCCCAACACCAAGATTCTGGTGCAAGTAGTTTATTTGGGCAGTCTAACACAGACAGGGAAGTCGGGGGGATGCTACAAGGAAATGAGGATAATTATAATGAATGTGGCACTAAACCAGCTACAACAGTGGGTGATTGGAACTTACCCCCGGGGTGGGGGGAAGCTGTGGGACACTGTGCAATGCTCATGCTTCTGGAACTTCTTGTCTGAGACCTTTATACATTAAGTGTCAAGGTCACTGGTTGAAATCTCTTGGGGATATAATTTCTTAGCACTTTTGGCCTTTTGTGTGCCTCTAGACTCTCTCTCTCTCTCTCTCTCTCTCTCTCTCTCACACACACACACACACACACACACACACACACACACACAGGCAATGAAGCTTTCTGCAGCTTGAGCTAAAGTTTTACAAACAAACTGATCCTTTGGCATATTGACACAGGTGGTGTGAGATGTAAATCAGTTTGAGCTTCTTGAGATTTCCAAGGCGCTGAGTGGAACATTAATGGGGTCATCTCACTTAATCCTTATGGCAATTTTATGAGGAAGAGGGTATTTGGCATGCATTTAATAGATGAGGAAGATGAGTTCAGAGAGAAGTCCCTTGGTTGAAGATGGATGTAAGTGGAATTACTGGGTGTAAGCAAAGAGCGGATCCTGGGTTAGGAGCCAATGTTTTAGCACTGAACAATACTGCCTTCCCAAGTACAAACCTACAAAAGTTAAACAGGAACTGACCCCAAATCCTTCTTTCTGAATGGCGTAGACCTTAGTACTGTAAAAGATGTCTCAAATGGGAGAGCCAAACCTGTGAGTATGTCAAGCTAGGGATTAAAAGGGAGCTGGGACCCCGTGCAAATCCACTCTTCAGTTTTCCCACTAGGGGCAGGAATGGGAGACCAACAAGAATGGGATCTGAGTCAGGCATTGATGGGAGCAGGAAGGAGAATGTAAGGGATGAAAGGCAGGTTCCATAGGAGATATGAAGGTTTGGCAGGTGAGGTGAGGGAAGGGGACAGAGCAGTCCTCCATCCCATCCATTGCTGCATCATCTGTGGTGACTCCTAGCTGAACACAAGATCATCTCCAGCTCTTCTAACCACCCTAGCCCTTGTTTGCTTTTCCAAAGCCTTTCTCAAGGTGATCAAGGAAAGGCCCTCGAAGAACCCCCCCCCCAAATTTCCTTCTAAATCCTTAGTATGCGAATACCCAGTCTGAAAACCTTCACTTCCCCTGTTGCCTTTCTCTGATCTAAAGGGAGACGATGGAACAGACTCTAACGGTCAGCCTCTCACTTGATCTTAGCAAGCTCTTCCCAGCACTTCCTAACTGTCCATTGGTCATTGTTGCCATCCCAGCACACCTGACAGACAGCCTGGCATGGCTGGGCAGTGATCTTAGTTCTAGGCATAAAAATTCATTACTGTATTCATGCATCCCTTCAACTTACCACGCCAGAAATGCTGTATTAGCATCCAGGCATATGACTATGGAGAAGAAAGTCAGAGCCTGCCTGTGCCCCCATGGGGCTTATGGTCTAATGGTAAAACAGAAAGGTAAACAGGTATAAGGTGCATTTGAAAAATAACAATTCTGACGAATAAACTGAATTTTATAATAGAAAAAATCCCAAACATGACAATGATAGAATCCACCAAGGCAGGATGCTCAGTTAAGGCCTATTTGTGGAAGAAATATTATTCTTAAGTTGACCCCTACCCAATGGCAAGCAGCTAACCATGTGAAGAGAGGAGAAAGGCATTCCAGAAGATGGAACAGTGATGTTGGTGTGGACATGAGCAGTGAATGGGCAAGTTCAAGACTGGAAATAAGTCCAGCTCAGCTGACCCTTGTGAGGGAAGGAGAAGGTAGAATGAGATGAGGTGGTAAAAGTGCCAAGGAAATGGATCACACAGGGCTTTGTGGGTCACAATGAAGAACCTGGAGTATACCAAAGGCTAAATGAGAAACTGCTGGAAAATTCTCAGTGTAGTGGTGACATAATTTTCATTGAAGCAGTCATCCAAGATGCTGTATGAAAATTAGATTGTAGCCCTGAAAGGATGAACAAGAGAGACCTGCTGGAAGCTTGTGGCATTTGTTCTGGGGAGAGATGATGCTGGTAGCCTGGCCAAGGGTTTGTCGATGGAGGGAGAGACGTACAACAAATCTGAGATGTGTTTTGGAAGTGGAAATAGGAGGACCTCCTGAAGGAATGCATAGAAGAAAGCTCTGTCCTTTGCCAAGAACCAGGAGTCGGCTTTGGTTCCCAGGCTGCAGAACAATAAGTTAGACACATGTTCATCCAATGTGATCTGGTAAATAAACAAAAAAACAACTGGAAAAATTCTCAAATTCAAATTACATATTAACTCTCTGACAAGCAAGGGGGGATTGCACATGTACAGTTATAGAAATTCTTAGCATACATTTCAGGTGACTCCTGAATTCCTAAAGACCCTTGTGGACATGCCCTCACTGCCACACTCATGGACTAGGAAGGTCTTTGTCTCTGGATCCAAGATTTAAACATCCATGCACTGGAGAATCTTCACTCCTCATTCTAGATATCGAAACACCTCAAGTGCATGGTGCCCAGCCTTCTGTCAGGTGGGCGTATACATAGTCAATGTTGAGTTGAAGTTTACTAGGGGCAGGTATTCCGTTCGTCTCCTCCAGGGGCCCCTGTGGTGCTCTTCTGTGGCTACAATGCAGTCAAATCCTGTTGCCCAGTCTCCTGAGAAAGGGACGGGCCAACAGAAGCCTTAAAAAAAAAAAACCATGGGAATGGAGCACAGGGTATGTGGTACTGTTCACCGTGGTGGTGTTCAGGGTCATTCTTTTCTAATTTTGAGTTTTTTGTATTGCTGGTTTAACATTGCTTAAGCAACACATTTTAAAAAGAACTTGAAAGAGACTGGAGGTCAGAAATGATCTGTTTTCAGCTTGAACAAACACACTATGGAAAAGCAAAATATTCAAAAACAATCATTTTATTGTGCACTGATAGATTCGTGTTTCCCTTCTGTGAGTATTTTTTATTGTGCTTTTTTTTTGCACATGACTTTCAAATGCAAAAATCAAAACCATGCATTCCAACACACACAAGATAAACTCATTTTATGCTTCAATCACTAGAACTTCCCACACTGTCCAAGAAGGCCTTTCTGTGACTCTGTGGCTTGCATAAGCTGTTCTTTCTGTCTAGAACACCCTTGCCACTTTATCTTCCCGGGAAGTGTGATTTGCTTTTGAAGGTCCTGGTGTGGGGTCACCTCTGGCAGTCTTCATGACTCCACACATGAGGATACAACTCCATCTCTTTTCTCTCCTCCACTCTCTTCTTGCCCACTCCTGTCTCCCAATACTGGCCACATCTAAATTATTCACTTCCATGTCTGTCCCTCTGTCTGGTTCACTGGGGGCATGGTTGGTGGTGGCTTAGTTATTTGTAACTCACAGAACCCCAAATATGGCATGTAGTCAAAATGAAGTGTGTGCATGCTGAGTTGCTAAATATATGGAATAATTCTTGTTATTTATTTGTTACATTATATTTTATTTACTGGGGGAGATAGAGAAAGAGAGAGAGAGAAACTCCCATCTGCTGGTTCATTCTACACAACAGCTGGGGCTGGGCCAGATCGAAGTCGGGAGCCAAAAACTCAATCCAGGTCTCGCATGTGGATTGCAGGAATTCAAATACTTGAATCGTAACTTGCTGCCCACCAGGGTGTGGATTACTGGGAAGAAGGAATTGGGAGCAAAGCCAGGATTTGATATATAGTATATATCCTATATGTATATATCCTACATGGGATTGCAAACATAGGACTGACATGTGCCACTCCATGACTTCCACCTTCCTCTCCTCTCTCTCTCTCTCTCTTTTTTAAAGATTTATTTATTTATTTGTCTGAAAGTCAGAGTTACACAAAGAGGAGGAGAGGCAGAGAGAGAGGTCTTCCATCCACTGGTTCACTCCACAATTGGCTGCAATGGCCAGAGCTGAGCCGATCTGAAGCCAGGAGCCAGGAGCTTCTTCTGGGTCTCCCACACCGTGCAGGGACCCAAGGACTTGGGCCATCTTCTACCGCTTTCCTAGGCCATAGCAGAGAGCTGGATCAGAAGTGGAGCAGCAGGGACTTGAACTGGCACCCATATGGCATGCCAGCACTGGAGGTGGCAGCTTTACCCACTATGCCACAGTGCCACCCCCCCCACTTCTTCTCAAATAAGACCTCCCCAATACTGATGTGTATGCACAGTGGTTAGCTTCTACTTAATGCACAGGTTGAAACCCAGTTACACTGCTTACTATCTGTGTGACTTTCGGAGATCATTTGTTGTTTCTGAGCCTCAGTCTCTTCATCTATAAAATGGGGAGAAAACCCACACTGATGGATTGATGTGAAGATTAAAACTCAGAACCTTCAACTCCTTTTTCTTCAGCCAATTTCTTAGAATTCAAATGTATTCTGAATATTTCAGTCTGAGGCAAGAAGAGCTCATCTTCACGCCAGATACTCAGAGGCAGTAAACTTGCAGGCTTTCTACAGGAGTTATTGCCATTCTCATTATTAAGAGGTGGGCCTCCTCCCTAATTGTGAAATGCATGGGATGTCTTGAGATGGCCTGAATACCCCAAATGATCTCATGTTCTTCTGTCAATGCTGGGCCTTCCACCTGGAATGCCTTCTTTTTTTTTCTCAAAGGTGATTAATTCCTTTGGTGAATGTTGCTAGAGTCTTTGCATCACCTCTAACCTATAGGAGTTAGTTAAGGGACTGCCCACGACTCAGTCCTTTGAAAGCGAGCTTACCTGTTCCTGCCTGGCAGTGCATGTTCTGAGAGTATATGCTTGGGTCGAATCCCAGCCTCTCTGCTTGTTGTAAGCAATGCCGTTGGGATCGTCCTTGGAGTACCCATTGCTGAAGCAAGTAGGGACACATTTGCTCTCAGAGAGATGCTGAACAATGCCCAGGCCATCCTAAGATATCAGAACAACTGCATCGTAGCAGGATTTCCCTTGTGACTGTGAGGGGAAGGCATTTGAGAAGAGCAAGGCTAGAGAGCATGAGGACTGCTTGGACCAGAGATAGTGCCCTTGTTTTTCAAGAAGCGTCTCTGGTAAGTACTTCCCGTGTCCCCTCGCTCTGTCTCTTTGTGTTTGCTGACTGTTGGGTGCGTGCAGTGCCAGGGTGTTCAAGTAAGTTCACTCTCCTACTAGGGAGCTCATGCAGTTATAAAATTTCACTAGAACCTGATGTCTCGGGGTACCACCATTCTTTTCCAGCAATTCAGTTTTGCTTTATTTTGCAAAAGTATCGGAAAGCACTGACTTGGAATGAAAACAAATAAATAACAGTGACACAAAAGCAGGCTCTCGCCAGAGACACCTGAGGGAGCACTGCCGGAGTGCCACAAGGTGAGGCTCCTCCCCTTTGTCTTTGCTGGACTACAGAGGTTTTAGCTGTTTTCTGGATCTGGGCAGAATTAGGTTTCACCCCAGTTGAATTCCAGATATTTCTAGGTTTTTTACTCTGAGAGTATTTTCTGGGCCATAGTATCCAATTTTCCTATGGTCCCCAAACTGTTGTTTCTTTATTTGTTGTCTAGAGTAGGAAGGTACTAGTTAAACGTTGAATCCCACATTCTCACATATCTCTTTCTCTTTTTCAGAAACTAATAGATTTTGTGTTTTAGAGCTGTTTTAGGTTTACCTGGAACCTGAGCGGGAAGTATGGAGAGTTCTCATATCCCCTGTGCTCTGCGAGCCCAATGCCCTCACTGTCAGCGCCTACAGCCATGTGGTAGACCTGTTGTGACCTGGGAGTGTATTTGGGGAGCCGGTGTGGATGCGTCCTTCTTAGCAGAAGCCCTATTCACACTAGGGTTTGCTGCGGGGGTTGTGTATTCCGTGGGTTTTGACAGATGTATGACCCTGTGTGTCCACCATACGGGGGCGGGGGAGGGGTTTATACAGCAGTTTCCCAGCCCAAATTCCTCTGTGCCCACTGATTCATTCTCCCCTCCGTCCCTGAACCCCTGCCTGTCCCTGGGCTTGCCGTTCTGTTTGCATTTTGGCTTTTTCAGAATGTCCCACAGTTGGAATCAGATAGCAGGCAGCATATTTGGTGCCTTTCTTCTTGGACCCCTTTTTCCCCAAACTCCGTGTCCCTTCCAGCCCTCTACACACACACACACACACACACACACACTCACACCCACTTAAGCCTACTAGCACATTGTGCCTTCAAAACCAAGTAAAATACTTGAGAGAAATGTACACTTAAGATGCTCACGGCCGGCGCCGCGGCTCACTAGGCTAATCCTCTGCCTTGCGGTGCTGGCACACCGGGTTCTAGTCCCGGTCGGGGTGCCGGATTCTGTCCCGGTTGCCCCTCTTCCAGGCCAGCTCTCTGCTGTGGCCAGGGAGTGCAGTGGAGGATGGCCCAAGTCCTTGGGCCCTGCACCCCATGGGAGACCAGGAAAAGCACCTGGCTCTCAGCTTCGGATCAGCGCGATGTGCTGGCCGCAGTACACCAGCCGCGGCGGCCATTGGAGGGTGAACCAACGGCAAAGGAAGACCTTTCTCTCTGTCTCTCTCTCTCACTGTCCACTCTGCCTGTCAAAAAAAAAAAAAAAAGATGCTCACAAAATCACTGGGTGTGTACACATACATGCACAGACGCACAAGCACACACGTAGGCACACAAGCACACTGTCCCTCCAAAACCAAACAGAAAAGTTAAGAGCAACCCATCCCTCGCATGGCTCGCAGAATCACTGAGTCGGCAAGGGGCCCTTGGAGGGCCACCTTCTCTCTCTGGCTGCCTTTCTGTTGGGGAGCTGAGCGCTGACTTTCCCTCAGAAGAGCAGGGCCACTCCTGCAGGCTTGCTCGGCTCTCTTCTAGTTTCCTAAAAGCCAGAGCCTCTGCCTGTGCAGTGTCTGAGAGGTAATTACCTGTGTCTGTTCTGCTGCCTTCAAATTATTTTCCCACCTTCAGAGCGATTGCCTCCCAGTTCTTATCTCCACTGTGATCCTGCGCAGGGCACAGGGGACCTGTCTCTTGACTCTCATATTTTTTTTGCTTCTGATGTTAAAAAGTCCCCTTGAACTTGCATTTTACAGACACCAGCAAAGCCCAAGTGTCTTCACGTAACCTGACACTTCCCAGGGGCAGGGTGTTTGCAATTACAGACTGAGCTGGCTGTGGGATCAGAGAGTTGCTGAGGCCCTGCCATGGAGCGTCTCTGATGAGTGATGGGGTCATTATTATGAATGTTATGCGGGGATGCCAGCGAGGTTCTGTGGCAGGAGCACTTCCCTGCCTTTCTCTGGTCTTAGTTGTAAAGACAGGCACACACAGACATACATATATGCATATGCTGGGGCGCAGCCTGGTGGTGGGGGGTGGCGTGGGGGGAGGCTAGCCAGATGGATTTCTCACAGGTTCTGGAACAATCTTCCCACCGTGCCTCTGTGTTCTCAGACTCCTCTCTCTGGCTCACAGGCTGCCCTCTCTCAGGGGCCTGAGCGCAGCTTACGTCCAAACTGGAGAACTGATCTCTTTTCCCAGCCTGCTGATGCCAACATTCCTCCTTCCCATTAATCTTTTCTTGTTTTCTGTTGAGGCTCGGGATTCCTGTCTTCGGAGGCACTCTCTGCCGCTTTTGTCTTTTTCAGAGACAATTTAACACAAAAACGTGTTCCGGTTGTGGATCGGAGCCCCCGGCATGCGTGGAGCGCTTCCCTGGGGAGCCCCTGCCACCTCCTCCACTGTGTGTGTCAGTGTTCCGTGCAGCACAGAGTTGCCAAGTGTCCGTGCAGGCCTGTTTGGTAAATCCCTGTCCCCGTGGGTGGGCCCAGCCTTCCCACCCGCCTGAGGAGGGAGGCACAGCCGGTGCTAATTGTCTGGGGAAGATGCCACGTTCAGCCTGAAAATAGGCTGTTGGGAGCCCTACCCAGGGCCTCCTGGCCTCCCCACTTCGTTTCAGGCTTTGGGGGAGGCCTGATGTCTTTGAGGTGGGCGGGCTTCCTTTTGGGAGATTGTGATGGGTACCGGGAAAGGCTCCGAGACAGGAGGTATGCCCCCTCGCCCCCATCTTGTAGGGGACTGTGCCGGCTGATTTCCCTCTGGTTCCTTCCTCCCGGTTGTCCTAAGCCCTTCAGGAAAGCCTCCTATGAAACAGAAATGTGTTCCCAAAACACTGCTGAATCCAGGGTGTAGGCAAGAGGATGTAGTACTTCCCAAGATCAGTTCGGGTAGCAAGGAATGTTCTAGAGCTTATGTCACTCCCTGCACCACTTTGTCATTTTTTGCACCTTAACACAAGCAAGCATGCGGACACCACCCTTGCTCCCACTTTACAGAGGATAAAACAGAGCACGGGAGGGGGTGCTGTGCCTGTGAACTACTCATGCCGGTTGGGCGCCCCCTACCCCCTATTTTCTGCTCTTTTAGTGGCTTGGCACTGCATGAGAAAACGGAAGCTGAGTACCTTTTTTCTCATTTTTACAGTGTGCAAAGCACCTTCACAGAATGGGTCTAGCCAGGTGGTCGAATTCTGTGTGTCAAGCCAGACAGATTTTGTTTTTGCTTGTTTTGTGGTTTGGTTGTTTTTCAGATTTTAAGAGTCAATGCTGCACTCCACAGGTGTCACGTGTTTTATGGATTTATACATTACTGCCAATATGTGGAGGACACAGGATTCAAAATTATCTCCGGTGCAGGGCTCACTCTTCTGGTGCTTTATTTTGGCTCATTTCAGACTCTGACCATAGCTGGAGATGCTCGGGATGGGGACCCTAGTCTAGCAGCACCTAAGGGGATATGAGGGATGCCCTAGCCCTCACCCCTGCAACCCTGGGGCTTTCCATGGATTTTCCTGGTGAATCTCCCTGGGTTCTGGAAGCGACCATAAGGGCTTCTATGAGTGTGTCAGGTACTTAAAACATCTCAGTGTTTCCATTAATAATCTGAGTCAAAAAGCTAAGGAGGCATGGAGAATTGAAACGATTATGTTCACAGAAAATGGAGGGAAGCATTTGGATTTTTTTTCTGCTTATGAATTCCAATGATCATTCCCTTTCTTTCAACCAACACAGGCTACTGATGGACAGTACCATCCTGAACACTGGAATGGGAGAGGGGGCTTCTAACCCAAGGGTCTTGACTAACTTTTCTGAGAAGGAATTACCTGCTAAGTATGGTCTCAGAAAGAAATTCCTGCGTAGGTCACGTGAGGACAATCCCGAGGACACGAGCCGAGGCCCTTTGGAGTCGTAACAATATTCCAAGACAAATGTTTCTCAGGGACTGGGATTTTATCCTGCATCTGTCACACACCCGGGTGTGACCCAGGGGAATATACTTCCCGTCCCCAGGCCGCGGTTCCGCAGCTATGAAGGGGGAGGGCGGATGGAGGTTGGAGTTCCAAGGTTCCTCGTCTCCTGCGTCGGATGGGATCAGACTGAGAATTCAGAAACACAGGCTTATGGAGAAAGCTGTGGGAAGTCTGGGAATCTCGAGGCACGGGCTTATTGGGAAGAGCAGGCAGTCAGGATGTGATGGGCTCGTAATAGCTGTGAGACAAAGGCGTGGCCATCATGCCTTGGGCTGGTCTGGAAAGAATGCCTAAGAGGGTCCGCTCTGGGGGCTGGAGAGGACAGCAGAGTCCCCCGGGGGGTGGCAGTCAGGCCAGGTCAGGCTGTGGGCAGGCCGCCCAGTGCGAGGAATGGCATCAATGTGTGGGAGAGGCTGCCACAGCCTGACAGGTGCCAGGGCCCAAGCCCAGTGTACTGGAGGTCAGGATGGGGCTGTGGCTCTAAAAACAGTGCAGGAGTGCAGAGCAGGCCCGCGTCACAGCCCAGGCACCCCAAGCACGCGAGCATGGCTGGGGCTGTGCGGACAGGCCCCCTCGGGGTCCCAGGTTGATGGCAGCAGCAGCCATTCTGGGCTCACCTGCCCTCCCAGGGCAAGTTCAGCTCTGGGCTGGAGGAACTGGCACAGCCACGTTCAGAGCTGAAATGTGGTCCGTCCATTTTATTGCAAATCAAAAGAACACGAGCCAGCGCCGGGCGCTGCTTCCTCCGTGCCACCTGTTCTAAGCGCCTCCCATCAGGAACTCTGTAAAAGGCTCCTTTTAAGGCTTTGGCTTATTGATCACTATGGCAATGGATGCTTTTTAAGTGAATTATTTACCAAGATCAAAACGTGATAATATCCTGACCTTCCAATGTGACTACCATCACAGAGGAGGCAGGACAAATATATAGAGGGTGGGAAGGGGGAGATGAAACCTGTGCAGACCCGAGTCTTAGGAAGTGGTGCTGCTTCCCACGGCCCTATCTCCGTGGGTTTCGCCATCAGCCAGTCTTTTTCTGGAAGGGCCAGGGCATGAGTCGCGCTAGCTTGCCCAGTTGTCCTTCCCAGGAAGGAGTCCTTGTCCTGAAGCTGGAGGTGACTCCAGGCAACGTTTTTCAGGCTCTCCAGGAAATGTCCCTCAGGTTCCTCTGGACTTTGTCTCAGGACCACTGAGGAGCATCTGACAGTGGCAGTGACAAATCTTTACAAAGTGTTTGCATCATCTGACAGGTGTCTGAACATGTCTGGGGTGAAGCCCACGCCCTTGTCACTCCCACCCTTCCTGACCATGCCCCTTGGGGGTCACATGTGCCAGCCCCAGCTTAGCTTTTGATCCCTGCTGCCCCTGCCCGTCACATCACCAGCTCTCTGAGGGAGCTCCCTTCCCTCCATTTACGAAGCACGCTGTAGTTCTGGCCTTTGTGATCTCTGTAGTAATCACAATGGCTAACTCATCTCTGCCTCCCTGTCCGCCTTGTTCAATTTGCTCTCCATTCCATCAGCCACAGAACTGCCCTGCTCAAAAACACCCAAGGCCTCCCATCCCCTGCAGATTAATATCCAGAATCCACATCACACGGCCACAGCCCCTAGGAACAGCCCTAGGCAAGGTCTTCTGTCTTAGCTTTCACTCACCTTTTCCATAATTTCCATGCCCAGCATCCCAACCGTGCTCGCAGCTTCCCCAACTTCATCTTCCATCTGTCAGAAACACGTAGGCTTGTCCCATCCCCACCTGTGGGTAATTCACCCTGGGAGTCTGTATCCCTTTTCAGGACCCAGATTAAAGGCCAGCTCCTTCAGAGAGCCAATTTATACCTTGTCTTTAGATAGGATCACACCCAACTCTGACTTCCCAATTCCTACCTTCTACCTCTATTTTGGTGCCTGCTCGAATGATCTGTGTTTATGTTCGTATTTGCCACTGGCTAGGATCATCACGAGTACATGATTATATTCTCCACACCCAATACGGTCTTTGCACACAGTAGGTTCACAGTATCATGGCATAGATGTATGCACACATTGCACATTTCAACACACAGATAGCTGAGTTTCTATACATATATGGCTTCTATGGGTTTGCATAGACTTGACTTTCAAAGCACATGTAAGAAATAGATAAACTTCTGGGGAATGGAATAGGGAAGTGGGATAAAAAAGAACATGTAGTTTGTTTTTTAACTCAAGTATTTCTTGAGGGGCCGGCATTGTGGTGTAGTAGGCTAAGCCTATGCCTGTGGCCTGGGTATCCCATATGGGTGCCAGTTCATGTCCCAGCTGCTCCTCTTCCAGTTCAGCTCTCTGCTATGGCCTGGGAAAGCCACAGTATAAGATGACACCGACACCCTATGGGAGACCCAGAAGGAGCTCCTGCTTCCTGGCTTTGAATCGGCCCCCCTCTGACTGCTGTGGCCATTTGGGGAGTGAACCAGCAGATGGAAGACCTTTCTCTCTGTGTCTCCCTCTTTCTGTCTGTAGCTCTACCTCTCAAATAAGTAAGTAAAATCTTTAAAAATTTTTCTTTAGTCTTATAATCAGTATGTCATAATTTGACAACTTGTAATATAATAAATAAAGTACAATAATTTGTGTTAATTTTAGCCTACTCAAGTATTTAAAGAAGAGTGAATCAAAAATGAATAATTTCCATGGACTCACAACTTATAAGCATTTTATTTATGTGGTTTGGTGTGCATTTTATACTCTATTTTGTATTTCCCTTTTGTCAGTGCTGCAGGGAGAGTATTTTTCTTTTGTCATTGGGTGTGCAAATTATTGACGCTTTATAATGCTACATTGTATGATTATATATAATGAATATGCAAATATATATATTTGTTATTAGGTTGAAAATTTAGAAGTACAACCTTTGGTTCCTACTTAAGGATCTGACTCACACTGCCAAAACTTTTACCAGTTGTTCTCACGAATACTCAAAGAGGCCACATTTCAGAATACCTCAACAAGCAATGAGCATTCCAGCTTTTTAAATCTCATTTTCTTTGTAGTTTCTCTCTTCACTTTCATTAGTAAGGCACTTCCATCCTCAGATGAGACAAATACATTTTTATGTTTTTGCCAATTATTTCAACATTTTTCTTTACTGTTTGACCCTGAATCAAATTAGGTGGATCACATGAGGGAAGGGGAGAGGTTTGTCTTACTGTAACCTCCAGATGTGTTACTAATTACCTATGTCATACTTACTTAATGATACCCACACTGTGAGTAACTTTTACTATTATTGCTATTCTGCATTAAAGTCACCGTATAATATGTTTTGGCATCTGGGAGGGCAGATTTCATCTGTTTCTCCCCTACATTTTGGGGGCATTCTCATGCAATAGGCTGTCAAGTTTTCAACACAGAGCCAGTCAGAATTTTGAGTTTTTTTCTACTAAAAGTCTAGAACTTCATTCTTCTCTTCTTCATCCTCCCACTCCTTCTCTGCCTCTTCTTATTTGAATTCTTCTTTTTCTTCTCCATCCTCTGATTTTTCTTCAACTCCTCTCCCCTCTATTCTGCTTTCCTCCTTCTCATAATCTTTATTTATCCATCTTCTTCTGTTTATTACTATTTATATATTAAGTTTCAAATACTCAGAAAATAAAAAGACTAAACATATGGATCAATATTGACAGGTGCCTTCATATGTTTCCTATATTTTAAAATGAAGATTTCAAATGTTATAGAAAAAGGCATATTTCTGTACCCAAATTTCTGTCCATTTTCAAAAATAACCACTGTTATGAAATTGGTGCATTGTCTTTTTGTGCACTTTTTGAACCTTTAATTTTACAACATATTTATCTATAACATTATATAGTATTGTTTTGTGGATTTAAAACTTGTTTAAAATGTCTCATACTGGACATGTCCATTATAAACTTGGGTCAATAGTAAGTGACTTTTCTTCCTGAAGGGTCTACATATTCCTGGTCTCAGTTACCCTTGTTTATATAACACATTTTCCTTGTCTTAATGCAAACTTCACTTAACTCAAATTGTAATGGCTATGGATCCGAAATTCTAAGTGAGGTCGGTTTTCTGCTGTCTTTCCTGTATGCTTCCTAGGTTAGTCTCACACATACTCCTTGTTGAGAAGCACCAGTGCAGAAGAGGGAGAGCTGAATGAATATCAGCTCCACCCAGATTCGGCAGAAATCCAATTTGATCACATATACCTGCCATCCAAATTCGGAGGGAACTTGTTCTGTCTGAAGAATGCTCCTGCTCAGGCCTTTCCTTCCCCTTCGGGAACTCCAGGAGGGGAGCTCTAGCTGAGAGCTTTATTTAGAAGACTAAAGCCAGCGTGGCTGGGTTTTCATCAGTCCCACACCAGAGTCCAGGTTGCTCCCCTTTGAGCAGATTCTGATCACAGTCTCGCCCTGAATTTGGTACCCATTCAGAACAACTCTTAACCCCCCAACAGTTCCCTACCTAGGTGTTCCCAGAATGTGTCTTCACAGATATCTCCAATCTCATCTTAAACCTGAACTGAATCTGTCTTAATCTCCTCTGGTTGTTGGCCCAGCAGCTACTTTGGGGGATGCCCTGATTCCTTTTGCTTCCACATATTAATTGGGGTTCCTCCTACCTTCTTCTGGGTTCAGATTTTTCTTCATTTCTAACATCTCAGTCCAGGTGGATTCTTTTGTTTTTTTTTTTTGTTTTTGTTTTTTTTTGTTTTTGTTTTTTTTTTTTTAATTTTTTGACAGGCAGAGTGGACAGTGAGAGAGAGAGACAGAGAGAAAGGTCTTCCTTTGCTGTTGGTTCACCCTCCAATGGCCACCGCGGCCGGCGCGCTGCGGCCGGCACACCACACCGATCCGATGGCAGGAGCCAGGATCCAGGTGCTTTTCCTGGTCTCCCATGGGGTGCAGGGCCCAAGCACCTGGGCCATCCTCCACTGCACTCCCTGGCCACAGCAGAGAGCTGGCCTGGAAGAGGGGCAACCGGGACAGAATCCAGCGCCCCGACCGGGACTAGAACCCGGTGTGCCGGCGCCGCAAGGCGGAGGATTAGCCTAGTGAGCCGCGGCGCCGGCCCAGGTAGATTCTTTATCAAACTATTACTAGGGATGACAAAAGCATGATTTTATGCTTGCTAGCCATGAATGATTGTGGTGATTTTATAGAAAAAATATATTGAGAATAATTTGGAGACAATATCTGGATTCAGAGCTAGCAGTCACTGGCAAGAGAAGTAAAAGTGATGGTGCGTCCTTATATTCTTGTCAGCATTTGTCCCATGCCATCCATGGTGAGAATTGATGTTCATGAAGCCTTTGACTAGGAACAGCCAATGAACATAGTGAGAAAACAACCATGTACCCAGTAAAACAAGAACTTCCGCAGTCAAGCAAGGGGAGGCATTATTTCACTTTTCCTATATCTTCATGTATCCATAATGGTACACAGTATTGTTTTATATGTGTAAAAACAGATCACACAATAGACGGCATAGAGGGATCGAAAAGTGGAGGGCACTTCCCAAAATTATTTGATTTGGCAGATGGTACCTTCCAAGGATAGGTGCAGCCGTATCTCCCCAATCACAGATGTTCTGGACTGTTTAAACTCTGCCTTCATCAAGAGGTGGTACCCATGTCTGTCCTTGAATCTGGGTGAGTCGCTGATTGCTTCACCCAGTACAGTCCAGTGAGAGTGATGTTATGTTGGGGCTAGATCAGAAGAACACCATGCATTTCACTTTGCACTTTTGAGGGATGCTGACTCGTGGAACCCAGCCAGCGTTCTCTGAGGAAGCCCCAGCACCTGTAGAGAGGCTCACGTGGAGAGGAAGCAGTACTCATTGATCCACAGCTCTGGCTGAGCTCCCAGCCAACAGTCGTCATCAACACGCCAGCCCCATGAGTAAGCTGTCTTGAGAGTGGCTCCTTCAGCACCAAGTCAAGTGGTTACATCACGTTACCAGAGATCATCTCTCCCACCATCTTCCCTCTGAGCCCAGTTATAATCTGGGCTGGAAGCTGTGCTTTGCTGGTTCTGAAGTTTCAGTGGGAGAAAATACTGCTCAGATTCTGAATGATACAGCTACTGAGTGATCTTTTGTGGTGCTCGGGAATCCTAGCCTGTTTGCTTAGGTATCCCCCAAAGCTTCTGATCTTGGCGTCTGAGAATACCTCTAGCATGGTTTCTTATGGCCCTGGCCACCAGGGAGCCTTTTCTCTTGGTTTTAGGTAGTATTTGCTTGTGGCCATAAAAGGTAAAGGTTGGGTCTGGTCAAGCATTGAATAAAACCATCAGCTATCACTGAGAGGCTGTGAAACAGAACTCATATTTAAAGCATGTCCTTGTCAATCAAGAACAGAATAAGGGGCCTGTGCTGTGGTGCAGTGGGTTAAAGCCCTGGCCTGCAGAGTTGGAATCCTATATGGGTGCCTATTTGAGTCCCAGCTGCTCCACTTCTATTAGCTCCCTGCTAATGCGCCTGTGTAAGCAGCAGACAATGGCCCAAGCCCTTCGGCCCCTGCACCCATGTGGGAGACCCAGAAGAAGCTCCCAGCTCCTGGCTTCAGCTTGACTCCGTTCCAACTGTTGGGGCCATTTGGGGAGTAAACCAAGGGATGGAAGACCTCTCTCTCTGTGTCTTTGTCTCCCGCTCTCTCTGTAACTATGTCTTTCAAATAAATAAAATGAATCTTTTAGAAAAAGAACAAATTAAAACGAACACCTTGAAAGTTCATGAGTAGAAGTATACATCTCTTCATTTATACTAATAGGGCATATTTTACACACCTTCATTTGAGAAG
This sequence comes from Oryctolagus cuniculus, assembly GCF_051225735.1. Classification (NCBI taxonomy): domain Eukaryota; kingdom Metazoa; phylum Chordata; class Mammalia; order Lagomorpha; family Leporidae; genus Oryctolagus; species Oryctolagus cuniculus. The sequence continues at coordinate 18,688,456 of NC_142877.1, forward strand.
AGATAGCTATTTCCATATATGGCAACATGACTGCAAAATCAAAATCATATAGTGTTAAGATTGAGGAAGGCGAGAGTTCCTGTGTAGTCCAGGCCAGATCCAAGTTTGATGTATGTTTATATTTGTCAGCATTGAGAGTTTATGGAGAAATCATATGAAAGAATGCCAAAAGTGAAAAGTTTCCTCTCAGAACAGTGAATTCCTGTCTGTTTTTCTGGAAGCTGAAATGTTCTTTTCCAGAAACTTTGTGTATTTCAAAGGCACAAATAATCTTTTAGGACCTATTTATTTTGTTTATTGAATAACCTATTGGACTCATTTTTTTTTAGAAGATTTATTTGTTTACTTGAAAGTCAGACTTGCAGAGAGAGTGAGGAGACACACACACACACACACACACACAGAGAGAGAGAGAGAGAGAGAGAGATCCTCCATCTGCTGGTTCACTCACCAGAAGGCTGCAACAGCTAGGGCTGGGCCAGGTCAAAGCCAAGAGCCAGGAGCTTTCTCTGGGTCTCCCACATGGGTACAGGGGCCTGAGCACTTGGGCCATCTTCTGTTGCTTTCCTAGGCCATCAACAGGGAGCTGTATCAGAAGTGGAGCAGCTGGGACTTGAACCAGCACTCATATGGGATGCCAGTGCTGCGGGAGGAGGCTTAACCTAATACAACACAGCACCAGCCCCAATAAACTTATCTATTTTCCAATCACACATTTCTACAAACTTTTTGAAGTACCTCAAGAAATTAATTTTGAGAAAATTCTTTTTTTTCCTTTTTTTTAACTTTTATTTAATGAATATAAATTTCCAAAGTACAGCTTATGGATTACAATGGCTCCCCCCCCCAATAACTTCCCTCCCACCCACAACCCTCCCCTTTCCCTCTCCCTCCCCCCTTCCATTCACATCAAGATTCATTTTCAATTCTCTTTATATACAAAAGATCAGTTTAGCATATATTAAGTAAAGATTTCAACAGTTTGCACCCACATAGAAACACAAAGTGAAAAATACTGTTTCAGTACTAGTTATAGCATTAAATCACAATGTACAGCACATTAAGGACAGAGATCCTACATGAGGAGTTAAGTACACAGTGACTCCTGTTGTTGACTTAACAAATTGACACTCTTGTTTATGGTGTCAATAATCACCCTAGGCTCTTGTCATGAGTTGCCAAGGCTATGGAAGCCTTTTGAGTTCACCGACTCTGATCATATTTAGACAAGGTCATAGTCAAAGTGGAAGTTCTCTCCTCCCTTCAGAGAAAGGTACCTCCTTCTTTGATGACCTGTTCTTTCCACTGGGATCTCACTCGTGGAGATCTTTCATATAGGGTTTTTTTTTTTTTTTTTTTTTTTTGCCAGAGTGTTTTGGCTTTCCATGCCTGTAATACTCTCATGGGCTTCTTAATAACATATATTACCTCTTCCAATCCACAAATGTAGTATTCTTCCAAGAACAAAGTGATCATCAGGCCTTAAATGTCAAGAATCAATATCCTCCTAATCAACAAGGGACTAGATATCAATTTTCACAGACAAAATATTCAGGTGCACAAAAAATGTAACTATTAATTTCATTTTTGTGAAAACTAGCTTAGCTCCTCGCTCCCCATTTCCAGGGTAAGGTCTCATTTTATTTAGGTCTTTAGTTTCTCTCAGCATTGTGTAGTGGCTTTAGGTTTAGAGGTTTGCATATATTTTGTAGAATTTTGTCTAATAGCTTCATTTTCTGATATGATAATATAAATAGTATTGCATTTGCAATTTCATTTTTCAATTGCTCTTTCCTGATCTATAGATTTAAAGAGGCTTTTAAATGTTGAATTTTTATCCTGCTACCTTGCTAAATTCAGTTGTTACTCTTATAATATTTTTGCAGATTCTTGGCACAGGGTTGCATTGTCTATAAGAAAAAACAGCTTTACTTATTTTTGATCTCTTTTATTTGACTTCAATAGCAATATTGAACAGAAATTGTGACAACTGATACCTTTCTTTGTTCAAAAACTTATAGGATAAGAACTATACCTACCTTCAATGACTGTGATATTAATTATAGATTTTTTTGTAGGTGACCTTTATAATGCTAGGCAACTTCCTTCTTTTCCTAGTTTATGATAGTTTTAATCATAAAAAAATGTCGGATTTTGTCACATGTGTGAATATGAGTAGATGCTCAAACATGGTATTTTATTCCGTATTCTGATCATACAGTGAAGCACAGTGAATAATTTTCAAATATTAACCCAGCCATGAATCCCTGAGATAATCTCCACTTTGTCATAATGCACTTCCTTTATATATTTTATTGACTTCCTCTATTAAATTTATTACGTCCTTTCTTCTACTCACCTGGGGTTTATTTTGCTCTTCTTTTATAGGCTCTTAAGATGGAAGCTCAGGTTATTCATCTTATATAATTTTTGTTTTCTAAAATAAGCATTTAATAGTATATGCATTTCCTGCTAATCCTTGACAATTGTGTTCCACTAATGTTTGATATTTTCTGATGTCATTATTCATGGGCAAATATTTCCCAACTTTCTGTGATTTTTTCTTACTCATAGATAATATAGACGGATGTTGATCAATTTCCAAAGTTCATCATTTATAAAATGTACATAGTTCTTATTGAGCTTTAATTTAATTTTTTTGTAAAACAAAATCTTTTGAATTTATTAAAACTTGTTTTATGGTCCAAAATATAATCTAACTATCACCATATAATCTTCCACGTGTGCCTGAAAAGAATGTGTGTTCTGTGGTTGAGTGGCAAATTCTAAAGATGTCACATATGTTAAGCTGGTTCATAATGTTATTCAAGGCCTCTATATTTTATTGCTTATTCTAATAATTACTTTCTGTCCTGTTCTAATAATTACTGGGTGAATAGTGCTGAAATCTATGAGTATAATTATGGATTTATCTCATTCTCTTAAGTATTATCAATTTTTGCTTCACGCATTGTTGAAGTTATATTATTATGTGTGTGTTCGTATTGGAAATGTTATGTTTGTTGGATGGCATCATCTTTTCATTATGGAACAGCTCACATTATGTCTGACAAAATTGCTTATCTTGAAGTCTATATTGTATAATATTAATGTAGACTTTCCAGACTATGCCTATTGTTTGCATGGTATATATCCTCAAGTCTTCTCACTTTTGACCTTTCTTTTTATATTTAAGCTAAGTGTTATATAGTTAGCCTGCATTTGGGTATTGCCTTTTTTATTTCCTTTGACAATGTCTTTTAATTGAAGTTTCAGAATCCCGTAAAAAGTTTTTAAAGATTTATTTAATTTTTTATTTATTTAATTATTATTATTATTATTTATTTGAGAGGTAGCGTTTTCAGACAGTGAGAGAGACAGAGAAAAAGGTCTTCCTTCCGTGGGTTCACTCTCCAAATGGCCGTAACGGCCGGAGCTGCGCTAATCTGAAGCCAGGAGCCAGGTGCTTCTTCCTGGTTTCCCTTGCCAGTGCAGAGGCCCAAGAACTTGGGCCATCTTCCACTGCTTTCCCAGGCCATAGCAGAGAGCTGGATTGGAAGAGGAGCAACAGGGACTAGAACTGGCAAGGCAGAGCTACACACAGATAGACAACACAGAGAGATAGTTGATGTGCTGGTTCATTCCCCAAATGGCTGCAACAGCCAAGGCTAGGCCGGGCAGAAGCCAGGAGCCAGGAACTTCATCTGGATCTCTCATGTGTGCAGTAGGGGCTCAAGTAGTTGAGCCCTCATGAGCTGCTTCCCAGGTACATTAACAGGAGCAGGATTGGAAGCACAGAATAGCTGGGACTTGACCCTGCACTTCTTATGGGATGCAGGCATTTCAAGTGGTAGCTTAAACTGCTGCACCTCAAAACCCACCCCAGTAATATTTAATGTAGTTATTTCCATGGTAAGCATGAGCCTACAATTTTCCTATGGTTTTTTCCTCTTTTTTTCCTGTCTTCTTTTGTGTTAATTATTTTGATGTTCAGCTATTTCCACCGTTGGCTGCTCACCATCGTTGCCTTTCTTTTCAGTGTTTCATTGGGAATGCAACATATATTTTTAACTTATTTCAGCCTGCTTGTTAAAAAAATCCTAATGTTTTGTGAATAACATAAGAACCTTACAGCCACGTACTTCTGTTTATGCTTTTCCATTTTTGTTGTTATTTAGTTTTACTCATGCGTATGTTATAAGTAGCAGTATTTTGCTTTAAACATTTGTTTTTTAAAGAAGTAAAAAAGTTAAAACAGTTGCTTAATATATTCACATATAAATGTCTATGCAAATATTCTTGGAAAAAGGTATATTAGGATGCAAATAATACATATGGGGACTTTGCCTATATGACCCCAGACATAGATGTTCAATGATTCTCAAAGAAGCATATTCTATCCTAATCATTAAATTAATAAGCCTTTATGTACCAAAAATAAACATCTTTTTTTAAGGGTTTTTATTTATTTATTTGAGAGGCAGAATTACAGAGAGATGGAGAGACAAAGGTCTTCCATCCACTGGTTCACTCCCCAAATGGCTGCAATGGTAGGAGTTGGGCTTATCTGAAGCCAGGAGCCAAGAGCTTCTTGTGGGATTCCCATGCAGCTGAAGGGCCCAACCACTTGGACCATCCTCCCTGCTTTTCCAGCAGGGAGCTGGATCAAAAGAGGAGCAGCCAGGACATGAACCAGCACTCATGCGGGATGCCGGCACTGCAGGAGGAGGCTTAACCTAGTATGCTACAGCGTCGGCTCCTAAACTCGTAATTTTTTCTTTTTAAGATTTATTTATTTATTTATTTGAAAATCTGAGTTACACAGAGAGAGGAGAGGGAAAGAGAGAGAGAGAGAGAGAGAAAGAAAGAGAGAAAGAGAGAGAGGGGTCTTCCATCCACTGGTTCATTACCCAATTGGCTGCAACAGCCGGAGCTGCACTGATCCGAAGCCAAGAGCCAGGAGTCTCTTCCCGGTCTCCTATGTGGGTACAGGGGCCCAAGCACTTGGGCCATCTTCTACTGCTTTCCCAAGCCATAGCAGAGAGCTGGATCAGAAGGGGAGCAGCAGGGAATTGAATCAGTGCCCATACGGGATGCCGGCACTGCAGACTTTACCCACTAAGCCATAGCACCGGACCCTAAACTTGTCTTTTAATCCCATTTTCCATAAGCTCTTTGAAGTATCTAGTATGTTACCTTTGCTAATGTTTTTCAGTCTTATTGTGTAAGTCTTAGTTCTCTTGGAATCATTTTCTTTCTGACTAAAGAAACTTCTTGAATATTTCTGGTAGTGCAGACCTGCTGATGATTATTTCAGCATTTATTGACTTCGAGCATCGTTTCACCCTGACTTTTGTGATATAATCCTATTGATGTGGAATCTAGGTTGGGAGTTTTATTTTGCACCTGTGTCCCTGTGAAAGGGAGCCAGAAGGACCTAATCAGGGATGTTTCTAGGCCCCATGATTGCCTACGGGTTTCCAAACATCCTTCAGAGAGTCCTCGGAAGAGCAGTTTGGCTTGGGAACTGTCTGATAGCAGCAGGAATAGCTGGAGCCTGGTGAAATAATCCAGAGGGGCTATGGTGTGGACCGGGCAGGTATGGGTGATGTCTTTAAGCTGGACTAAGCTCAGGGTAGCACCTGTTTTAGACTCAGTACACACGATATGTAGAGTCTCCCTCTTCCAGGACTGCGACTCTGCTCCTTCTGACCTGGACTGGGCAGGTACAGAAAACATCTGTAAGCTAAACAGAACAGCACCTCTGTACCTGGCACTTGGCGTGTTGCTGCCAGTCAGAGGCACCCATAAGCATGTCATCCTCACTCGACTCTTATTGCACCTGCTTCTACTATCCCACTGGTTCCAGGAAGATGGAGAGTGAGTTAACTCCAAGTTATGACATTATTTAGACTTTTCCTTTCAACTTGGAATATGAAACAAAGATACATCATTCAACCCCTGTCGCCCATTTAGCCCCTGTGTAAACTGTCTGAGGGATATAATGATAATTACCCTGTTCGGGGACAGAATTGGGGGAGAGTCAATTAAGGTCTGCGCTGTGCTTTGAGATCTTTCAATGCAAGGCTCTGGGTTATTACTGTTAACAAGATACCACAGGGCTATTTGCCAGCAGTGACTCCCTTTGAGCCAGCGTGTCTGTCATTAGTAATTTGGGGGCTTGGCTCAGAGTCCTGGGAATGTTTTAATGGCTTCTGTTCAACCCCAGGAATAGATCGTGAAGTTGCTAAAAGAAATGCTTGTTTTCTCTGCTCGCCTCTATTTCTGTACACGTGGTGACTCTAAGGGGACATCTCAGGTTCTCTGGCAAGGGACGAAGAAATGGACAACAGGGTCTCCTGTGGCCCCCAAACATGGATGGTTGATGACACCAGTGCTGCCCCAGGCGCTGACGTAGAGCTGGGGTGTGGTGGCAGACAGGAACTTTGGCGTACTCTGTAGCTACCTGGAGAGCTCACTACTTCTGTAAGGTTTGGGAGTATAGGCAAGAGTTTACTTCTCTAAGAAATACTTGGAAAATGTTTTGTTAATTTGAACAAGTGTTGTCTTATTTTGTCTTTTTTTCTTTCTAAGCCCACTCCAAAATGCTTTTTAGAGTTGTCGTTGTGAGGCAAGAAACAAACAACAATGTTTTCTCTCTGGGAGGCCTGACTCTGTTTGTAGGACATAGGCAAAGAATAGGTGTGTCCAACCAGGCTTGTGTTTCGTTCCTCACTGAAAGAGTCCATCCATTGTTTAATTTTCAATCAATTAATAAGCATTCTTTTAAAAGTTCCCATCTTTCCCTCTCCCTCAGTTTTTTTTTTCCTTTCTTTTTTGCTCTATTCTTTGCTTTATATTTATTTTTTCTTGGCTTGTGAAAGCAAGATGATAGACTGGGAAAAAAGAGGGATGTTGAAATGAGAAATAGCTTTGACTTTTACTGATGGTGACCTTGGGCAAGTCACTTAACCTCTACGAGTTTTGCCTCACCCTCTGAAGTTCGGGGTGATGACAGAGGGGCCCAGTAGGATGACAGGAGTGATTGAGTCACTATGGACATAATTATTTCAGATGTCGGCAACATAAAAAGTCACATAAACCCCTGTTGCCTCTGAATGCAAGCAGTAGGATGTGGTAGAGACTGTGGTACACTGAGGCATTCATATTCATCCCCAGTGAGTAGCCATTATACTGCTATAGAAAATATTTGCTGGACTTTCTCTCTTTATTTTCAAAACAAATAGGAAACTCTAAATTTATATAAAGTTTCCTGATTTTTAGGTGTTGGGACTAGTTCATTTTGTTATGATAAAAAAAAAGTTTGGAGCAATTGAAACATGGCTGTGGTCTGGTTTTGGCTAAAAAACTATCAATTTGACATTTATGGATTATTTATGCCTTAGTTGTCAGTGTTTGCCTTCTTTATTTTCTTCTTTAGCCTCAAATACTTTTCTTTTTTTCCCTCTTTCTATTTGCTTACTCCCTGACATAAAAATGTTTTTCTTACCTTATCCTAAAGTAGCAACAATTCTTTGCGTGGGACATAGTCGTGAACTACAATTTCCTCTTTCCTCTATCAGCTCATGCCTAATAATACACAGACACCTCCCAGCCCACTGAGTTTGGAAACAGTCAGTCCTACACTTCCATTGCTAAGAGAAAGAGGAATGCATCTTTCTACTTTTATTTCAAAAACAAAATTAAATACCCAATGTGGCTATTGATCAAGAATGCTGACTCATCAGTCACTTGGCCTGTAACTGTGGTTGAGTTCACCAATCCTTGGCCACAGAAATGGTGCCAATCTTGAGCCTGGTAAGAAGTTGGCTTGAGGAGGCATGACGGTGTGGCTCCATTGCCTTTCCAGAAAAATATGCTAAAGAAGCCCCAACCACTGATTGCTTAATAATAATTTGTACCATAAAAGGTATGTTCTTTACCAAAAATGAGCATGATTCTTCCTAGTTGCAATGACTTGACTTCTTTTTAACTCTTTTCTTCAGAGAAATGTGTCTGCTTCATTTAAGATAAGAAGACATCTCTTTGGCAATTGTGTAATAATACTTTTTATGCATGCTACAGTTTCCAACTGTCTCCCCAGTGACAGACATAACAAATTGTTAAAGGTACTCTTTTCATTGAGTCTAGATGTAGCTACAAAATTTTTAATACACATGGCAGCTGTTACCAGACATTTGGGGTTGGGATGCATTTCAAAACCCAATATGCCAAAAAGAGAAAACAACCCAATTAAATGGTGAATGGATAAACAAAATGTGTTACGTCCATATAATGGAAAACTATTTGCCAATATGAAGAGATGGAGTGTGGATACATATAACAACATGGTTGAACCTCAAAGCAGTATGGGAAATGGAAGAAACCAGACACACACATTGTATGAGTTCACATATTATGAAATGTCTATACAGACAGAGACTAGATTAGTAATCTTCTGGTGCTGGGGATGAGAACAGGCACTAACTGAAAATGGGCTCAAGGTTTGTTCTGGGGGATAGAAATGCTCTAGAATTAGATGGTAGAGGTAGTTGTACAACTTTATGTATTACAAGTCATTGAACTGCACACATAAAACAAGTGAATCCTATGTCGTGTGAGTTATGTCGCAATAAGACCATTACAACACACACATAGTAGGCTTACTTGTCTTGGCATTTGACTGCCTAGAGTCAGAGAGCCAGGGAGAACAAGTTGTTCCAGAATCTTCCACTGACTTGGTGAGAAAACCAGGAAGGGATTTCGGGTCTTTAGCTATAGCTTCTTCATTGTAGGCTGGGGTGTTCTAGCTGAGGCTCTCTCAGGAGCTTGTCGCCTCCAACAGTACTGAAGACTGAGCAAAGCAATAACAGTTCCCAAGGTCAGAGACTGAGGACCCATTTTCTGCCAGTCTTTGTCTCAGAGCCTTGAACACTGTCTGCCTATTGGTAGAGGAACATTTATAAGCCTCCAAAAACAATATCAAAAGTATTTTTGAATATTTTATGTATTATTTTTGAGATAACATATTCTTAATTTGCATTATAGTCAAAGGCTAAATGGCTTCACTAAATAAAGGCTTCAACAAATAAAAAGTGAAAGGACTGTAGTCCAGCAGGAAAATAGGCAAAGACTATAAAGAATAATCACAAGAAAAATGTCCAACTTCCCCATATAAATTAAATTTTAAAATCATCAAAAATAATAACAACTATAGTAGCATATAATTCTTATAAATTTGTTTGTCAAAAATATTTACTAAGAATTTCATATCATCATGGTGCATGACAATGTGACCTTCCTGCCTTACTCATTGTATCTTCCCTTCTTCCCAGATGCTATGAAGCATTGGGAGGAAAATACCACTTTCTAAAATCTAGCCTGGTTGTAGCCTGTACAGTGAGGAAGAGGTATGTGAGTGTGTGTTTGTGCATGTGTATACATACACTTGCTTTGGGTGTATTGAGTGCATTGCACTAGGTGAGGCTGGGCTTTGGAGTCGAACAAATCCAAATTTCCTTCCTGGTTTTGCTATTAAGTCCTGTGGGACCGTCACCTAACCTTTCTGAGCCATTCGTAAAGTGGGAGTCATCTAACTGAACTCCATAAGGTCCTTGGAAGTTCTATAACAGCTTCTATGTCAAACACCTAAAGTAGTTCCAGCAACAAAGTAAGTGCTTCCTAAATGTTTGTTTAGGACATTTCTGCTATTTATGTCTCCCTCCATCAAGTTCAAATCTGGGTGTAGATGGCTGGATCTGGATAGCAAGAAATCAAAAAAGAAGTTGCTTGACTTCTGGTTTATTAGATACTCAAATTCAGTCAACTGAGGCTTTGCTAGTGTGTAAGGAAACTGCCTATACTGAGTGACTCTTACATGTTTCTGGAAATGAGCCCCTGTTTGGTCACTTTACCTTTGTTTCTTCCTTTGGTCTCAAGGTTTTCTTAATTGGAGTTACAACTCTTCAGTAATTCGTTAGGTTCATGATCATGAATATTCCTTGGCACTGAGGTCATGGCAGAACCCCAGATGAGAATTATTTCTATGCCAGATGCCTCAGGAGCCCACCCACCCCTTCATTTCACATTTGGTCAAAACATCCAAGTTTTGTTTCTGCGCAGCAGACCAGTGCTGTGCGTCCAGGCTGTGTGTTCCTTTATGAGCCAGCCAGAAACTCTGCAAGGCTGAGCACTTTCAGATTTTGCAGGGCCACACACAAAGACAGCCAGAATCAACTTTGTAAGACTGCGTGTCTCTAAATGTCTTATCCTGGTCACAGAGATGCAGAGCTGTGATAGGTATTCTTTAAGGGAGGGGAAAGAAGGGGGTAGACATTTATGGGATTAACTTTATGATTGGTGCTTGAGATGTTTACTCTGCTATTCACTTAGTTAAGATGAACGAATAATTTGATTGCATTTTTATATAACAAAAGAATCCCAGACTCTCTGTCAAAACAAATTAAGCAATGCAAAAGTGCACAGGGAAAAAAGTAAAAATATCCCAAGACCAGCAACCACGCCTCCTTCTCCATACAACCTTCCTTCTTGAAAATTCGATCTCAAGCAGAAGCAGCCACTTTTTGGATACCAGTATGGATTCTTCTTTTGACTCCTTATCAGGAACTTTGCTAAAAATTCAAACTGTTTTGCAACTGCCTACCCTATGTTTATACCCTCTTCTTACCCTTCTGTATAGTCACTGATAGAGCGGCCTCTTGCTTTTAATGACCATCTAGCATTCTTCTCTGGGCCAGCACTTACACTTACTTAGTCATGCTGTATGTAAGGCACATATACTTTGTTTTCTTTGTATGCACCTTTGTAGAAACTTGCAAGTAACTTTGTAAAATGGTTCCTTCAACAGAAGTTTATTAAGTAAAGTATCTCTTAGGTAGTGGACTGGATGTCACCAGTACAACAAGGATAATGTGTAACTGCTTCCTGTCTCCATAGCATTTGCAATCTAATTCAATAATACCTTTCAAATATAGACTCCATATTGTCCTCTTCCCTTCTTTGCTGGTTAATGTAATAATTATTGTCCCTGGCTTATAGATGAAAGACTTGTGGCTCCTAGAGGGGTGTGCATGCAACCAAAGCCACCAAGGGTGTTTGTTGTTATGCTGGGAAGCATTCCTGCACCTGACTCAGAAACTCTCACACTGCCCATGCTTCTAGTATTTGATCAGTTCCAACCCACTCAGGGAAGATGGGTCCAATTCATCTGTCTAGTATTGAATGCAGATGAAGACAGCAGACATGGAGAGGTTAGTTCCTTCATTTGTAAACCATGGCACTACAGTGTATGAGAAGGAGCAGAGAGACTCTTGGCCCTCACTATGCCTTGGCAGGTCTATACTGTAGTCAGGCACTTCGGGGTTTGAATCCCAAGTCTGTTGTTTTGCAGTTGCAGAGTCTTGGTCAAGTCACTTCTCCATCCAACTCAGATTTCCTTAACAGGAAGGTGGGAAATGTCAATATCCCAGGTGGCTGTAAGGTTTCAAAGAGTTTGAAAGTATGGTTACTGAGGTAGAGAGTGGGCTAAGTGTCAGCTATTGTTCTTGCACTTACTTTATTTTATTTTATTTTTAATTTTTTCTTATGCTAAGTCTGATTGCCCTCTGGAGCCCCTGGCTTGTTCTGCCAACCCAGAGCCAAGCACCTGCTCTCTTGGCACCTTCGCTGTCCTCAGGAGCCCCCGGGCAATTCTGGGTATTGCCCTAGCTCCCTTCGAAGGAGAATGTGAACATGATATGGCCCTGATGTAGTCTGGGGGTGCAAGGAGGCTGCTAATTAGAAATGGAAGGTGGGTACAGCTAATAGCTTTCCAAGTAGCCACTAGCACTCACCGTGTGGGAACTGGGTGTGATTTCTTCTTAGAATAACTCCTTGGAGACCTGTGGCCTGTTCTGCCCTTGTCGTCCAGTTTCCAGACTCTCTGCTGTCCTCTGAGGGCCCAGCTCTGGAACGCGGCTTGTTGGCTCGGCTCTGGCTGCCAGGCTGGACAGATGCGACTTGTCAGGCTCGGGCCAAGTTGCTTAGGCGGGACACTCAGCACTGGGCCAGGCCATCCCTCTCCCGAGCTGGGCTCCGAGCCACCACTGGAGAGACGCCAGCGGGGAGGAGGCAGGGCTGTGGGTGATCGCTACTGGGAGCCTGCGATGGCCTACAGCGGTGAGGGCAGGATTCTGACATCAGCCTCTGCCAGGCAGCAGGTTCAGACAGGAGGAGAGGGAGGCTGCCCGCACCCGGGTCAGAGGGGCCATTGGCAGCCCGGAAAGTGGGTCCTCCCAGGCCTGGGCTCCTTGGGGCCTGCTCGCTCTGCTGTGGCTGTTGGGAAAACCTGTTGGGTGAGCTCTCGTGTGTTTCCCTGTCAGGCCAGGTCTGACAGTCAGGGCAGAAGAGTGGAGCGAGGCGAGGGAGCTCTGTAAGTGGCTCTGACATATACTTGAGAAGCTGCCAAAGGGTGGTTTATGTTTCTTAAACAGAGATGTGTTATGATAGCAAGGCTGCTTCTGTGGCGGTGAGAGGCGAGCTCTGCCTGAGGCTGGGGCTCCCTGACACGTCCCTTTGCCAAGTCAGGAGGCAGCACGGCGAAGGGGGCACATTTCCAGATCCAGGGGCAGCGGATGAAGCCGCCCCTGGACCGAGGACGTGACTTTGGATCATTTCCCGGAGCGCCAGCTTCCTCATCAGCTAAGTGGGAATAAAAGTCCGTCCCTCCCGTGTTCCTTCGCTACGGACGTCTGCTGTGCTATTCCAGGCATTTCACAAATACCATCTCACTTAATCCTGTAACAACTGCATGACACAGGTGCTATTATTATCCTTGTTTTACAGCCAAGGCATAGAAAGATCAAATGAGTGGGCTAAGGTCTCAGAGCAAAGCTGGCCGAGCTGGGACTGGAGCCCGAGCAATCTCCAGTGTCTCTAACCTTAACCACTCTGCTCTACATCCACCGTGTTCAGGGACTGTGGCCCTCTGCCTCTAAAGCACTTCACTCCTTTTGGAGTTGCACATTTGTTGATGTGATTATTTGATGAATGCCCTTTTTTTTTTTTCCTTTTGGATTCTGAGTTATCCACCTTGGTGTTTGCTCATCACCATATCCCCAGCACAGAGCTGTGGACTTAATAAGGGCTTCCTTGCAGGACGTGTGTGAGAGGTTATGCATAAGATCATGGTAAAGAACGTTAAATGGCAGGTGGTTCCCTAGGAAATTGTCAGCACTGCTCTGAGCTTACGATGGGCTCAGGGAAGATGTTTTATATCCAGGACAGACAGGCTGTGGGCTGTGAGTTTACCCCCAGTGACTTCACTGTGGGGGATCCCTCAGTGTAGCCTGTTCAGTCTTGACTAGAGTCACTCCCACGTGACAGCCATTGGAGAGCTGGATCTGACTCATCGGCAAGAAGAGGAAGAAGGGCTGGAGTCACGTTCTTCGGGCAGGCAGCCACTGGGGGTCACGTGCCTCTCGCGTTTTCCCTTGCAAGGGTGATCTTAAGCAGCTTCTGCCCCAACACTGACTGAGGGACCTTGGAGGCTGATTCAGGCCATCTTCCTGCCTGGGGAGGAGGGTGCCAATCCCTCTGGTCAGTAGACCTAAACCACCCTGGTCTTCAGCCTCAGGTCTAAAGAGGAAAAACATCTCTGAAGGACCATGTGGCTGAAGTCTGGACCTCTGTGTTTGCAGAGGCCGCTGGAGTGAGAGGAGGGCAGGGCCAGTCTCAAATCGTGTCCTTCTCTGGGTGCTCCCTGGAGCCTGTTCATAACTGTTCCTTACTTCTGCCAATAACACATATGTGTGTTGTGTACATCCAGAGACACACCAAGCATTCCCTTTCTAAAGCTGAAGAATCCCCTGCTTCTGGGAAATTTGATGTCATTTCAAAAAGCTTGCCAAAGTTGGTGATAGTACCCCAGCCCCTCATCCGTCACACACATTGGAGTCTCCCAGCCCATGTTCCTGAGCACATGGAACCTTATGGGCACATAGGTTTGTGAAGAGTTTGGTTGGTGTGATGCAAACATACCACCAATCTGATGGACAGACAGATTGAAATGAAAGCCTTGGTCTAAGTTGTCTCTAAGTTGGAACAGAAAATTTACTTGACATCAGATAAAGAAATATCTGCCAGAATATTATATTTTGATGTATTCAATTCATATTATCAAAGAGAATATTGTACAAACAGGCTGGAAAGAGCTCTCTGGAGTGTTGACATCAGGTAAGGCATAGATGGCTTGGTTTCTTTGTCCCAGGAGGAACACAGTCCATCAGAAAGTTGATGCCCATTTAGTGAGAGTCTATTATACACCAGATTCTGTTCTTGGGCTGAGGAAATAATTCACTGGGACTCAGTTGCCTGTGCCCTCAATTGTGTAGCTGGAATGCTAGTAAAGCCTGAAAAAAAGACCATATCAAGGTAAGAATTTTTGTTTCCTTAGAAAATGCTTTAGTTCCCTGCTTGAACAGTTCCTCAGAGTCGTTTCAGGTAGAAAATTGCCTTATTTTGGGAGCAAGAGAGTTATTGGCATTTCTGAATGAAGTCTCATTTCTTAAGACAATGACCTCATTTGCTAAAGATAATTTCTTGGCTCAAGCAAACCAACCCCATAGTCACTTGCATTCTTTGATGGGATGATTGCTCCTGAATATTGCCACACCTGGGTGTGTACGGGGGCCCCTGGTTTGAAGCATGACTATCTTTATCCATCCAGGGTGAGGTGGTGGCAGCTTCTGCTACACTCCCCACAGGTGGCTTGGCTCTTAGTCAAACTCCTCTGGATTCACATTGGGACGTCTTCATCAAGAGTTGCCGATGGCTGCTCAGAAGTGCGTGCCCTGTGCATGTGGGCCTGTGGGTGCCAGAAGATCTGGACTAACCTGGGATCATGAGGCTGTGCTACTGCCAACAAAAACGGTATGCAGATCTGGGTGGCTTAATTTATACCTTTGTAAGTCTTTGTGCATGAGTGTTATTCTAAAACTTAGAAACATGTTGTGTTAGATTATGTTGATTAAGAAACAGCCCTGTTAAGGGAGGAAAATTAGAATTGTTCAGAATGTTAGAAGTCTTGCACTGAGGACACATGAAATGTGCTCACCCTGTCTTTCTTTATCCCATCTCCTAATGGCTATAATGTGGATGTTTATGTACACATGTGTGCACATGCTTTCTCTTCTTCTTGGTCTCCTTCAGCAATTTTGTATTTTCTCTTACAAAGTGAAATATATATCAGGTCTCCGACACCCAATCTTTTTGGAGTTATATTCTCACATCTTCTTAGTTCTGATTTTTTAAAAATAGCTATTTGAAAGGCAGAGTTACAGAAAGAGAGAGGGAGAGGGAGAGGGAGAGGGAGAGGGAGAGGGAGAGGGAGAGGGAGAGGGAGAGGGAGAGGGAGAGAGAATCTTCCATCCTCTGGTTCACTCCCCAGATGGCCACAATGGCTGGAGCTGTGCTGGTCCAAAACCAGGAGCCAAGAGCTTCTTCTGGGTCTCCCACGAGGGCACAGAAGTCCAGGTCTCCCAAGTGGGTGCAGGGGCCCAAGGACTTGGGCCATCTTCTACTGCTTTCCCAGGCCATAGCAGAGAGCTGGATCGGAATTGGAGCAGCTAGAACTTGAACTGGCACCCATATGGGATGCCGGCACTGCAGGCGGCTGCTTTTCCCACTATGCCATAGCGCCGACCCCTTTAGTCCTGATTCTTTAACAGAAGCTCTTGTATTTAAACTTTGGGGAACCTGGCACCTGGGTTTCCAGTTTCCAGAAAGTGGTCTTTGCCAAGAGTATAAAGTATCTGTTCTTGTCTACTTTATCCAGCTTCTTTACACCTGAGCTGTTTTTTGGCCCTTGACCTTTAGTTGTAAGTTCTGCTCAAGGAGTCCCCAGCTGCACACAGGAGCCACTAGAGGAGGCTTCTCTCTCCCCTGGGCTGACCAACTTCCAGTCTGGTGAGGGTGTGCCATGCAGGCCAATGATTGTTCAGGTCTTCTTACCAAACCAGGCTAAAGCAAGGTTCATTCTCACCAGCAAAAGGTCCTGGGCTTAGCAGTGACTCATGCCCGCACCTGCCACGGGCATAACAGAGGAAGTCTCATCTGAGCTTGCATCTCTGGGCCAGGTTTCCAACCAGACTCTACAGAGGGAGCCAAAGGAAGGGAGTAGCTGTGGGGAGAATTACTGGGGCAGGTCCAGATCCTGGAGCTCTGAGTCTGGAGGGGTGTTTATATGCCAGAGAGGATTTTAGACAGGATCTTTGGGGTTCAGGTTGCTTTTGAACACCATGTGTATTCTCAGTTAGTGGAGCAATTGCTTTGATAGTGTGTGTAATAACCTTAGCCATTATGTTGACTATCACTAATCACTTGCCTAGTAGTATGTTATACATTTTATTAGCCTGGCTCAATTAATCCTTTCATCAGCCCACAGTAATCAAATAGAGTCCCCATTTTACAGATGTAGAAACTAGGTACAGATAGGTTAAATAATTTTCTCAGTGTTCTACAGTTAGTAAACGACAAAGCTGGCATTTAAACTTGGGCAACCTAACCCAGGTCCTATGTTCAAAAACAGTATTATAGGGTCTCCTGTATAAAAGCTGTGACTTTGCATATATTTTGTGTAAAGGACCACATAGTAAATATTTGGAGCTTTCTGGCTGTATAGTTTCAATGGTGACTAGTGAACTCTGTTGTTGTAACACATAAACACTCATTGGCAGTACATGAATTAGTGGTGTGACCCTGACCCAATAAAGCTTTATTTATAAAAACAAGCCATGGGTTGAATTTGGCTCGTAGGCAGTAGTGTGCTGACACTTGGTATAAACCAAAAAGGAGATGGAAGACTGAGAGTCATTCATTGGAACACTTATGATGTGTCAGGTACTTCAATTAATTTATTTTATGAAATCCTTCAAAAGCTGTGAAGAAGAGGAATTCCCAGTCTTCAAATGACAAAAGCAAGGCTCAGTGAAGTTAACTTCTTAGAGTTTCACAGCTGGTAAATGGCAAAAGAGAATTGAATGTAACTCGTCATAAGTTCCTTTGTCACTTTTCTCTGTAGGCTTTCCAAATAGACTGAAACCCTATAAATAATCAACCTCCAGAAGTCATATTGCTGCCTTTTTTTCTCAGGGAAGTTGAATGTGTCATAACTTGGCTGGGCTAGCTATGTTATGGAATGGACTAGCAATGGCTGGAAAGCTGGCCATTGGTGGAAGAGCTCAGTTATTCAGATGGATGTGTGGCATTCAGGGGGCCATTATGGGGCTAAGGGTGTGAGCAGTGGGACTGGGGAATCTCTGAGCTATGCGGGTGCTGGGGTGGCATCCTAATTTGGGACAGGGAACTGGTTAGAGGCCCTTGGGAGGAGGGGTCTGGAAGGAGTTGGCCACATTTGGAGGGGTCTGGTGCTCAGGAATGAGCTGTAGGGACAGGAGGCAGCCGGAGTGAGAAGCAGAAATCCCAGATGGATTGATAGCCATCTAGCCCAGGAAAGCACTGTTTGTCCTCCACACCTCGGGTGCGGGGTCACGTCCTACAGAGGCCTTCGCTGAGCACTCTGGTGGATGCTTCCTCACGCGTCTTTATTGCTGGCTGCATTTTTCTTCACCCAGACGCAGTCCTGTTTTAAGACCTTGGCAATGGCCGGTCCCTCTTCCAGGAATGCGCCTCTTTCAGATACCTTCATGGCTCTCTCACTTCTCCAGGAGTCTTTCCGAGAGTCACTAGCTCAAGGAGGCATTCCTTGATCACATCATTCAAAATTTCCCCATTTTATTATCCTCTCTCCTTGCTCTATAATTTTTATGCTTCACATCGGGCACCCACCTAGAATATATTACTTTGTTATGCTCCCTGACTGCTTTGTAGAAGGCCTAGGAAGTCAGGAGAGGGTTGTAGCTTTGTCACTGTGTCCAGTGTTTCAAGTAGTGGCTGGGATATTGTCAGCACTTTCCCATCTGTTAATGAATTGATTTGTCACAAGTTGTATTTATTTATTTATTATCTCTCTCTGCCACTAGGCTATGAGCTCTATGACAGTGAAGATCATGTCTATGTTTACATTATTGCATCTGCAATGTCTAGACTATATTAGGTGTTCAATAAACACTTAGATAAAACCATGGGTATGGATTAGGAGTAGATGTGGCTTCTAACTGGCAGAATAAGCCTGAAAGCCTCTGTATCTCATCCTCCTAGACTTCTTAAGGCTGTTGTGATTTTCAAATCATTTGCAAATGACTTTACCTTTCCCACTAGTCTAACAATTCTGTAAAAGGTGTATGTTATATCTTACTCATCGCTGAACACAAGATCTTTAACATCACGGCCACTTAGGGAATGATTCATGATTGGTCAAGTGGAGAAAGGCACATGAGAGTAGCAAAAGCAAGGCCATAGAGTATCAAATTCACTTGTGTTCATGCCCTAGTGAGGGTGAACCTGCCTTGTTGAGGACTGACACAGGAAGGCAAGGCTACATTTTAAGTGGTGAGTCTCAGAGATAACTTGGAAAGGGCTCGAATGACCAGACTTAGAAGACTCTAAGGAAACTTCTAGAATCTCAGAGGATGGCGTGGGGCTAGTCCAGGCACAAGTGGCAAGGGGAGCCAAAGGAGAAGAGGCAGATGGATGAGGTAGGACCAAGAGCAGGCAAGAACTCATGGCCAGCTGGGCTGGTAATGCTCATTTAGTTAACAGTGAGAAACTGCAGCAGGGACCTGGGGCCCTGCTTCCGCAGAGAATAGGTGGAAGTCAAAGTGCTCTTCACATCTCAAGATGGATATTAGGGATGAAAGCAATCCCATTCCTATCTCCAACATTAAGCAGGTATCTTAATTTTGTTTTTTTCTAATCTTCTAAAACCTATGCAAAAGGGGGATTATGTATGGTTCTGCTTACATAGAGCCGCTAAATTGTGAACCACTTATGGAGTGTCTTCAGTATAATTTCTGGAGTGAACATTAGTGGTCAGGTGTCGCTCCCCCATTCGTGGAGGAACGACACAGGACCCTGTGCTGTTCTTTTGTCTGCTTGGCCCTTCCCGGGTTTGCTGCTGGTTCTTCCCGGGTTGGCTGCCGACCCTCCCACCTCCGTGGAAGGACAGCTCCCCCTGCCACTTTCCCCACTTCCGCGGGGGAGTGGCATACCACCGGCGGGCTCTCTCGGGGGCTGCTCAGATGTTATCCTGATGTTCCCCTTAGATGTTCCTGGTGCATGTTGTCTCTCTCCTCCTTTATAGTCCTCTTCCACCAATCCCAACTCTGCTACCCACACGCCGAGTACGCTGCTCTCCTCCAATCAGGAGCAGGATCAGCTCCTGCAGGTTATTGGTCGAACTGGAGGCAGCTGTGTAGAATTTGTTTACTCCTCTCCCAGTGCCACATTGTGAGAGAGCAGATGCATAGAATAAGTCTTAATTCCAGTAACTTAGTCTAGTCTGAGTTGCTCCCCACAGTCAGAGATACCTTTGGGTACTTCAACAAATGAATGAGTGAATGCATAAATGAATGATTGAACAAGTGGCTTAATGAATGTATAAAAATTTCTATTTTAAGATGGGCATAGGAGAGGGACATGTTTAGGAACCATGGACGTCTTCTACTTTTTTTCTTTAATTTTTCTTTTATTTATTTAAAAGGCAGAAAGTGATATATATATATATAGGGGGGGGAGAGGGAGAGGGAGAGGGAGAGGGAGAGGGAGAGGGAGAGGGAGAGGGAGAGGGAGAGGGAGAGGGAGAAGGAGAGGGAGAGATTTGACTGTTCCCATCTACTGGTTCTCTCCCTCTCCCCAAACGCCTACAACAGCCAGGACCAGGACCCCGGCATTCAGTCCAGGTCTCCTATGTGGGTGACACAGACAGAAGTACTGGGGCCATCACTGCTGCCTCCCAGAGTCTGCATTACAAGAAGCTGAGTCAGGAGCCGAGCTGGGGCTCAAACCCAGATACTCAGATACAGGATGGAGGTGTCTCAAGTGGCAACTTAGTTGCTCTGCCAAATACCTGTCCCTGGAAGCCCTCGAAGTGAGGGACAAGGCCAGTTGTGTTTCTGAGATGTTAAGTCTGTCTATGTTATGTGGCGCTTTAAGAAAAGGCTTTCTGAAAGGGGGAGATAATCAGTTGAGCTCTGAACAATGAAAGCAATTTCTTGTTATTTAATTGCTTGTTGAGTTTGGAACTCATTGAGATTTTCTGTGTTGTCTAATACAGTAATACCCCTCCCACACAGGCATACATTCCAAGAGCAGCTGTAGATCCCTGAAACCACAAGTACACTGCACTTTGCACACACATTTTTTTCCTGTACATTTATGCCTATGATAAAACTTAATTTATAAATTAGGCATAGTAACAGATTAACAACAATAACTAATAATAGTAGAACAATTATAACAATATCCTGTAATAAGTTATGCAAATTAATATATTTCCCTTTATGAGCCATGGATCATATTATTATTTTACAGTGTGAGCAGTGGCAGAAAAGCTAGTATGGATTTCTTTTTCCTTCTTCACAGTCTCATGGATAGAAGATTTGTTATTACCATAGATTTAGCAACCTCAGTCTATGATTTTTTTTTTTCTTTCCTAATTAAGTAGAGAAGCTTTTCACTTAAGGAAGTGCTTTCCAGTTTCTCTTTGCATATCTGAATTGCCCCTAGTGTTACTTTTGCCCTTTGGGGCCATTATTAAGTAAATTAAGGGTGACTTGAGTACAAGCACTGTGATATTGCTACCATCATTTTCATAACCAATCTGGTAACCAAGAAAGGTGCAAAGTAGCTAACCAGTGAGTACCACATGTGGCGCAGACATGCTGGACAAAGAGATGATTCACATCCTGGGTGGGATAAAATGGGATGGGGCAGATCTCATTAGACTACTTAGTGCAAAGTCTAGTGTGACTGTTAAGCTCTGGAATTTTCCAAGTAATGGTTTCTTACCATCATTTATCTCGAGTAACTGAAGCTGCAGATAAAGGGAGACTGTTGCAGTTGTATATTTGTTCCATGGACATTTTACAAAATCAATATTTTGATTTTTGGTTTATGTTTATTTCCTGAAATGTACACTGGGTTGAAGAAGCTAAGATCAAGGCTCACTTTATGAGCGTATTACTACTGGTGCCCTCTTGTTAATTCCGTGGTTGCTTCGTTATGCATTCTGATGCAACGTGCCTTGGGCGTTTGCTGTGCATTCTCTTTGTGCTCGGTGTCATTACTGATGGAATTGATCCAAACCATGTGTTAAGTGGGGAAAAAGAACATGCAAAATGGGAGGGGCCAGTGAATCAAAGAGATCACACAGGTCATGTGGAGCAGTGAGGGCACTGGCGGCACTTTGGCACAGAAAGCACTATATAGAAGTGGAAAGAAAGACGAATATCCATCGAGCATTGAGGGTTTCCGCTGGTTATTGGGTACGTTGGCTCTGGTTTCTTACCATTGTCTAAGACGGCTGTCAGCATCCCATTTTACTTTGTGTCCTATTCTGGTGGCATTTCACTGTTTTCATATGGGAGCTTCTCTGGGCTACAAAAAGTCTAGAAAAAATGGCAGGTAATGAAGAAAGAATGCAGGGCGTTTAGATTCTGAGAAGTCCAGAGGGCGAGATGGAGCATCTGTGTTGACAGAGAATCTCTGTGGATGAGAACAAGCTGTACTGTGCATTCGGGAACACGGCCTCACCCGCCTGGTCCAAGCTGGTGTAGGGACTGGGGTGGGTGGAGCTGAATCCATGGGAGCAACGCAAGACCTGCAGCTGAGCGGGACCTGGAAGGGCTGAGTCTGACCCTGGAGCACCAAGGACAAAGATCTGAAGCTGAAAAAAGCTTGCTGTAAAAGTCCAGGATTAAGCATCGTGACCTTGATTTAAAGGAGCAGTGGAAATGGAAGAGATGTGGGAGTGGACAGGAGACACCGAGAAGGAAGAGTATGTATGGTTTCGTTGCTGATTGGCTATCTGAGACACGAGGGAAGTAACATTTGTGGAGTAAAACAAAAGTCCAGTGCATAAGCATTGTTTGGGTCTCTTTCATTCCTTTTCTCATCTTGTCTCCATAAACAACCCCGTGAAATACAGGCTTGGGTCCCTATTTACAGATGAGAAAACTGAGGCTCAGTGAGTGGCTGGCATGCATAGCGACAGGTGGAATCCAAGTCTGCTTACTTCTAATTTCAACGTGTCGTCAAACAAAGCGAGCCTAGAGGCGGGAAGCATCAATGAGCACTGAGCAGCCGCGGTGTTGGACGGAGCGGACGACGTGAAACAAGTATCTGGATTCTTAGAAAAACAGCAGAGCCGGGTGCGTGCTGAGTCACTCACCCCAGCAGCCCGAGGGAGGTGATTATCAACAGCTGGAACAGGCATCACGGGGCTCCGCTGGAGAAAGCAGAGGAGAAGCAGGAAGGGACTGGCTCCGGAAAGGAGAAGGAGAACTAAAGCAGGGAAGTTATGGCCGGGGACAGCTCGCGGCCAGACAGAACCGGATAGGGCCGAACGGGGCCGCAGCCTGGCCTTCTGCAAGCAAACGAGAAATTAGGTTCTAACACTTCAAGAGTTCCTGGACTCTGCACTCTCTAAGTAAACAGCCAAGCAACAGCCACTTGGCCCTGAGACCCTGAAGCCTCTGTTCTGCGGTACATGAAGAGAAGTTTGAGTGCAGGCGAGGTGTGCAGGCAGAGGGTGAAGCTGAGTGGTGGGCTGCCCTGTGTCTCCTTGGTCTTCACCCCTGGAGGCACTGGAAGCTTGTTTGTCTCAAAAAAACAAAAAAACAAAAAAACAAAAAAACAAAACAAAACACCAAAGTGACTACTGTCTTTTTGTCTTTTTCCTAATGAATGACTTCTTGCCTTGGAGGGACACATCCCGAGTTACTTTTCATTTCCCGGAGCTGCTGCACCTCTGAATTGCCTGGTATACCTGGCAGGTACACCATGGATGCCCGTGGATGACCCTGGAGTCATCTGTGCAGCTCCTGAGACCCAGGCCCTGGCCACAGGGGGACTTTCAATAGCACTGGCCTGGAACCCAGCCAATGGTGGAATATCATCCTGTTGACCTGAAGTGGGAAGTCAGGAGGGGAAGTGGATGGGGTATGCAAGGAGAGGCATGCTGAGCTGTTGCCCTAAACTGCCACCATCCCTCGGCACCCACCCCTCGCTATGGTCCTAGCCAGAGGCCCAAGGACAAGCTTGGGGCATTTGTCTTCGAGTGAGAAGGAGACAGAAGTGACCTGTGGGCGTTTTGACTTAGATGGGTGGAGATGAGTGAACAGTTGGATACAAGACGTTAATTTGTGAGTAAATGGGGCAGGAGAGCAAGCGGGCTCCATTTGTAAATGGAAGTGGTGCAGAGCAAGAAAACCAGAGTGCCAGGGACCCCAGCAGGACTCATCCGTTGTTTGGGGGGACATTGTAACGATGTGTACGTGGGGTGCCAGGGGTCAGAGAGAGTCATGGACACAGACCAGGGGTGGACGAGCAGCCTAGCAGCTCCACACTGCAAGGCTGTGTGAGTTCAGAACTCTGCGATCTCTCCGAAGCTCGCTCCTCTGTGGGCTGAAGATTGCGAGGTGAGGGTGAAACTGGATTCATCCCATGAAGCGCCTGCTGTGGTAGCTGCAGCCCTTTTCAGAACACGCCTTGCCTGTCGCTTCCCGCGGCACAGCGATCTGAACAACGAAGACATCGTGGTCTCCAAAGCTTCTGCTTAGAGCTGAGTTGAAAGAATCCAGCGTTTGTAACAAGTTAATCAACAAAATTTACTATGTTAATGGGCAAACCAAAGCACCAAAAAAACCTACCCTGTTCAAAGTCACAAAACTGTTAGGAGGGACTCAAACTCACGTCCCCCAAAACTGCTTTGGAGGTTGGATTGTGTGGTCTCCAGATTGTCCTGTTAAGATCAGAAAAGCCAGGGTTTTTAATTACAAACCCAAGCTCTTCGAATCATCAAACATACTTCCTATCTCAGCAGCCACAGGGCTCACTATGGGCCCTCCTCTAGCCTTAATAAATCAAGAAATAAAACAATACTAGCAGCTGCTGTCCTGCTTTTTTGGTGTTTCTCTCCAGAAAGTCTGTGACTCGGGACCCGTTCTAGGGACCCCAGACCAGGAAGCTGCGCTCGGTCTGCCTGTGGCTGGTGTGGGCGCAGAATGCCTGGCCTTCTTGGGGTCTCCCATGGCAAGACCAGTGTCTGAGGCTGAGCACTGAGCTTGGGTCTTGCAGGCAGCCTGCCTTTGGTCCTCCAATTGCCATCTCCTGGCTCAGGATGTGCTTGGGGCAATGGAATGAACGAATTCATCTTGACAGCCCTGGGAGCTGAGCAGGAGCCTTGGGCGCTCACTCAGCGAGGCAGGTGAGGACCCTGGGTGCAGAGACAGGAGCAGGAAGAGTGTTCTCTTCCTCCCTCCTCCCTTCTTCCCTTCCTCCCCTCCCCATCCCTCTGTTTGCAGCTCACAGACACAGGACAAAGATCACTTTATGACTTGGGTTCTGGTCTCTTTTTCTACAACGTGGTGATTGACAGGACCCATTTCCATCTGAGGAGGGCCAAATGCAGTGAGCTTGTCTTGGTCTCCCAGAAGCACTGACATTTGATTTGACCCCAAAACAGTGCTCCTGGGGACAGAGAACGCAAGCCAGGTCAGTCTGATCTGAATGCAGACTCCCCCGGCAGTTCTTTGATGTGGGGAAATGACAGATCAAGTCTCCATTTCATCAAAGGATACAATGTGATAGATACGTTTTCCACACAGGGCTGGCAGGCCAGTACATGGTCAATGAGTGGCAGATGACATAACTCACCCCTCTCATCTCAGTCCTCCCAGCTAGAGAGGAATCTCTCCGTGCCCCTCCACATGCTGTCACTGTGATCCCCTTGGAAGACTGTTTCAGAACCATTGTCTGTTGTTGCAGACCAAACACAGCACACTGTAAATCCCTCGGAGGCAGGACTGCAGGCAGCCACGGAGCTGGGCAAAGAGACGGCCTCTCTGGTGCTGAGGTCTGTGAAGCAATAGGAAAACACCCTTGGGGGGTGATTGCTGACACAAAGTCCTTCCTGTTCCCAGCTGGAGGCAGAGGCCAGAGCAGAGGGAGGCAGGGAGCCAGCACCAGCGGTGGCTTTCTTGGGAGCAGCTGGCTTATCGGAGCGAGGCGTGGACTCAGCACCAGGCTCTCCTTTCCCCACCCGCTGCATCCTGTGAGGGAAGCCATCAGAATGGGAGGTCGCCATATTGGCCAAAGCTCGTCCCGTGGGGCTTGGAGAGTGACAAAAGTGGCACGGAGTTCCTTTTCAGGGTGGTCCTTGACGGGAACAGAGCATCCAGGAAACGTTTGGATGATAGAACAGTAAAACAGAAACACATTTTCGGGGCTGAGAATTCCCGTTTGGGGTCCAAACTTTCAGACAGTATCACAGCCTTGATACAAACAGAATGCGCACTTCTTCCCTTTGGGGTTCAGAGGGCACAGGCTCCCTCCCCATCGCTTCCTTCTCTCCTGCACACAAAAGAAAGTTAAGCTGTGCACTCCAGAACGGAGCTGGAGACAGAGGAACCGTTTATTTAGAGCGGAGGAGACAGTTTCCAGTGGGTCTGTAGGGAAATGCCCTTTGCCCGCAGGCCCATGGCGCCCGGGCTGGGCTAAGCTGATTAAAGCTCCATTCAGAATCGCAATAACCCAAAAGATAGGCTAGGGCCACTGCCGGGCCTCAAGATTAGCCACTAAACTGATCGCTCTCTCTGGGATTGTGGCTGCTATATTTTTGGAAACTGGGCACTTCTTTTTTTCTTTTTCTTTTTTTTTAAAGAAAAAAAACATTTCTATTTTCTCATGGCTCTGCTTGCGAACCTCATTAATTTCCCAAAGTCTCGACAGAGAACAATTGCTCTAATTCCATCTGGCAGGGATCTAAAGCCTGGAAATTTCTCATATAATATAAAATATATGGAGAATGAATAGACACACTTAAATATGACCTCTGTAATAGATGGCCCAGTATATATAATAGGCTACACCCCATACACAAACACGCACATATGTGTATATAAATATTTTTTTCCTTGCCTTCCTGCCCTTATCCTGGAATTCTCCGCCATTTGGCCTGTCCCTGCTTATTAATGATGTTTCCAGAGCAGAGCTCATTGGTGCATTTTCAGCAATGGGCTGATTAATAGGTGGGCACGGGGGAGCTCTTTGGAAGCCAGGGTATTGCTGGCTTGTTGACCTTGGTGCTCCGGGGATAGTCTTGCTTCCAACTATGGAATCTCAGTTAGCATCATAAATTGTGGAGCCACCGGTTTTATTGCCCTTCTGCCTCCTGCTGGGAATGTTGTTTCTCTTTAATAATGGGCTGAGCAGCAGCAAGGAGCACTTCCCTCCTCCTTCGCCTCCTCCTCCCTCCCTGCCTGGCCCTGTGCGTTCTTACCCCCACCTCCACTCTCCGCCACCCCACAGCAGCCCTGATCACCAAAACAGGCACACAAACACACACGTACACACTCGGAGAAGGCACCACACGCTTGCATCCATGCGTCACTTACATGCAAACAAGCGTGCAAACGCACACAGACCTGCATACATATGTATAGCAGGATCACACACATCTATGTGCAATATAAACACCCGTTTGCGTATATGTGCATGTATATATTTGGAAATCCATCATTCCCCCTGCGTTGAGCTGGGGGGACTTAGTAAGGACACGCCTCCCTTTCCTTGGCACAGCTAAATCAGACAGGGATTTTCTAAAGGCACTTCACTAAACATCAAAGAAAAACAGAAAGCAACCAATCTCAGAAAATAGGAAGAACATAAAAACAGTCTTGTTTTCAAAATAGACGCTCAGTAGAAACCTAGGAGGCCTGGCCTGCCTTCCAAGTGCTGTTCTTCAAAGAGCAAAGAAAAGCGTCCTTGCTTCCTCATTTCCATGGATCCATGGCCTGCGAGAGCCATCCCGCTGCACTGGCCTCAGAGATGAGTGTCCACACACAGGCCTGTCCTGCAGCTGGATCCCAGGGGAGATTTAGGCCCTCTCGCGTCTCTGTCACCCACTGCTTACAAGGAGCAAGCCCAGACTTACGCCTCAGATCTCTGCTTCCTCCTTAGTTACTTGGGGAAGCCCGCTGGGGCCTCCTTGTCAATCATTGTCTTCTCTTCACTCCCAAGAGTGCTATGCTTCTTTTCCCTCTTTTCACCATCACAGTTGCAAATTTGTGTTTATTTATGGGAGTATTTGGTGAATGTCTGTCTCCTTGGTTGGAATGTAAACTCCTCAGTGCAGGGGTCCTGCATCTGATTTTGTTCACCCTTAAATCTCCAGCCTCAATCCCACTGCCAGGAACGTAGTTTGCATTGAATAAATATTTGCTGATTGAATAAGCAACCCTTCTGTATTGGATTACAAATAAGAGAGGTGACTTCCTAAATCCACTCCAGTTCGAATGGCTAATTGAACAATCTGTCTCTGTGTCCTCGCACTTTCCCTTGGTCCCCTGCTCAGATCCCCTTTACTGGGAGCTGTGTTTGTGTCTCACAGTGGATCCTTCTTCAGAACATGACTCTGGGGTCTGTGAGCAGTCTCACCCAGAAATGCCTGGAAAGCTACATCTCCCCAGGAATGGGTCAGGAGCCAGCCAATGGCCAACTGCTATCAGAGGAGAAAAATCTGTCCCTCTCACCCCAGACTGGGAACTCCCTTTGGTGCCATTCAGGATCTGGAGCTACCTGTGGGCTGAGGCTGAGACCACAGTTCAGCTGAGCCCACATCTTTTTTTATTTGAGAGGGAGGAGACAGGAGGGAGGTTGAGGGAGAAGAGAGAGAGAGAGAGAGAGACGGAGAGAGAGAGAGAGAGAGAGAGAGAGAGAGAGATGTCTACCAGTTTACTCCCCAAGTGTCCACAATGGCTGGGGCTGGGCTTGGGCCAGAGCCAGGAGCCGGAAATGGAATCCAGGTCTCCCATATGGATAGAAGTAGGCACCAAATTAGTTGAGTTATCCCTGCTCTTCCCAGGGTCTGCATTAGCAGGAAGCTGGAATCAGGAGCAGAAGCTGAGACTCGAGCCCAGGCACTCTAATAAGGGATACTAGGATCTTAATTGCTAAGCTGAATACCCACTCCCTGAGCCCATTTCATTGCCTGACATTGTCCCACCCCAGGCTACTTTCTTCACTCCCTAACAAGTTTTTTTTTAGATCACTTCCTTAACAACTCTTTTGTATATAAATCTCATCTTAGCGCTTCTAGGGGACCTAAATCAAGAGACGGTCAATATTCAAACCAGTGGGATACTGATAAACTCATTCTCTGAAAGAAAACAAAACAAAGCGACTCTGATTTTTAAAAAATATTTATTTATTTATTTGAAAGGCAGAGAGAGAGGGAGAGAGAGAGAGAGAGATCGATCTTCCATCAACCAAGTGGCTGCAACAGCTCAGGCTGGCCCAGTCTGAAGCCAGGATCCAGGAACTCTATCCAGCTCTCCCATGTGGGTGGCAGGGACTTGTGTACTTGGGCCATCATTCACCAGTTCCCAGGTGCATTACCAAGGAGCTGGATCAGAAGCATGCTAGCCACCGCTCAAATAGGCACTCCGATATGGGTATCTCAAGCTTGGCCTAACTTCCTGCACCACAATACCCAGTCCAAAAAAACTCTGATTTGTAGCATTGCCAATCATGGCATAAATAGCTCCTACCATGGAAGATTACAAGTTGCCCATGTGATGTCAGTGAACATAAGCAAAGGTGGAAGGAGATGCATGCAAATGGCTCAGTGCATCAGTGTGTGCCACGTGCAACATTTAATAGTTCATGATATCCATACAAAATTGTGCATGGAACATTAATACTATTAGTGCTACCATTCTGGTGCTATGTGCTAGGAATTTTGCTGAATACTTGTATTTATTTTCATCCTCGCAATGTCCTGGAAGTTTGTACTATTATGACCCCATTATTACTTGCAGATTTTCATGATACATCAAAGGTCATACAGCTAGTAAGTGTTGGAGCTGAGATTCAGTTTTGACCCCAGAGTCTTAATGTATGACCAAATTTAGTGGAGCCTACTGAAAGGTAATGACGGTTGTCTTCATGTGTATAAATTTTATATTTGGAAGAGTGGCTTTTCTGCATAGTAATTTGCTTTCCCTAGCATATTTGATTATTTCAATGATATAAACTACACAAAGCAAACATGCTTATTTGAATGCTGAGGACATTGAGGCTCCTGGTGAATTGTTCAGTGGGTGTGAGGAACGGAGGAGCTTCTTCTGGCCTGGGCATCCATCTGTCAGGCCTTGCTTTTTCCTCCCCAGAATCTCAGTTCCCACTGCAGCTGCATGGCTTTCTGGATGTGAAATCTGTCTCATTCTTGCACAGAGATGACCAGTGCAAGGCATCGTGAATAGCATCATTCTTTGATTCTCCATCGGATTTGACACCTACTTGTGTGTCAGGATAGTTAGACGTAAACTCAAGGGAGAAAGGAGTGGCCATGACTCCTAAGGAAGTGGAGGTTAAACCAATTCGGTTTAGTTTAGCACATGACTTCAAGTACCTGCTGGGGGCCTCCCGATGAGTTTGAGACTTTGCTGGGGAGCAACAGATGCAGAGGGCTTAATACAGAACGTGGTGCATGAGAGGAAACCGACACGTCTAACTGGGTCTCTTCCCCTTTCTTGGTCCCAAGCCATTAGCCAGTCCTGCTGGGAAATGCCATCCACTGACACCATGGTGGACCAGTGCTGCTAGACATTTGGGCCTGAAGGTTTTGGTTCACACCTCAACGCCATCTTGTGGGCAATGGAAACGTTGCCAGAGTTTGGGGATGCCTGTGATTAGATGAAACATTAGATCTGGTTAACCTCTGACTCTCTGGAAGGAAATCTAGAGTTCATCTCAAGTGTAGCAATCAAGAGTGAGGGCATCCACTCCTGTTAGCAACGCTGACATGGGACAAGGTTTGCTTTGAGTATTCAGCCCAGGCTGTGGCTGAGTCAGGCTTAGACTTGAGTTGGCTCTGTGGCCATGTCTTTGGGCAAATTCTTTACCCACTCTCAACGAAGTCTTCACATTTGAAGAGTGGAGATAAAAATAATGCTTATTTTATTGCCTTGTTGTGATATAATTGGATTGTCCATAATTCACCAGCTGCAAGATATCCTGCACTTGAAATGTGTTCATCAATGGTAGATATTCTTAATATTATTGCTACCAGATTATCACTTTTAAAATGGGCTACTGTGTTCCACTAATGTGTTCCACCTTAGCTTCTTAGAGTTATCACCTTGATGATAATATATTTGAGAATTTAAATCAAATTTTAGGAGTCCCGCTTCTGCTGGAGAGAACTTCAGGGTGGGAATCACCTGTCTTGAAAGCTGAGACTGTGCGAGCACTGGGGATTGTGTTGAGGAACAGGGAGCAATGTACTGGGCACGCTATCCATTTAGCTGCTGCCTTTTATCAGGAAGGTGTGATGAGTGCTCTGAAACACAGATCAGACTTATCAGGCATTTGGGTTTCTTTAAAGACATGCAGAGATGATTAAGAGGTAGCTGCCGCTTCTCATTATCTGATAAACTGGTGGTGAAAACTTCCTGCTCTGTCCTCTGGGGCAGGGCGTGCAGAATGAACTCTCCAGGCTTTTACGTACACCATTTTATTCATAAGTTCAGGCTAAACTCAACCATAGACTTCATTATTAACTTTAAATTCAGTGGGCATTTACAGAACACCTGCTGAGTTCCCAGTATTGTGTCAGTTCCAGGGGTGGATGAGACAGAGCTCATGCTCTCGAAATCCTTGTGCTGTGAGTTGTGAACTTGATAGCCTGCAAACAGGAATTGATCAGGACCACACAAGAAAAGCCTCTGAAAGGCTATGGGTTGTCCTAGGGGGAGAGAGTGTTCCCAGCTGAACCTGGCTGGAGAGGCTGAGATTCATTGGTCATCTGAGACCCATGAGGGCACCCTGCTCTCACCACCATTCTGTGGCTGTTCTTAGTGGTGTTACCATCTTACCGTCAGCCTCGACTTCATATTGGCTCTCTGGTCTGAAATATCCGGATCACACTGTGCCCAGCCTTCTTGTCCATCTCCTTTTGCCCTGGAGGCATCAGAGTAGCAGTGGGAGATAACTGGACTTTGTAGAAATCCTCCCATGACCCAGGCAGAGAGACAGAGACAGAGACAGGCAGAGAGACAGTAGCAGCCATTGTTATATACACTCTACTGATAATAAAATTAAGGTTTATAGAGTTTCAAAAACCGAAGAGTCAAATATAGGGAAGGCAGTATGTCTGACTCCAAATTACCAAAAAAAAAAAAAATTTTTTTTTTTCTGGATGGGTATGTAGGGAAAATATCTCATTCTAGTTACGGGTTGAAGAAGATCAGTGACTTCCTTCAAAAAACTCAATAGAGTTTTTAATAACTAGATTTTTTTTGTAACCTTTTAGGGGGAAGAGCAGAGTGGAAATATTGTGTAACTTTGAGAATCTTCCCAGAAAAACACTGAAAGCCTTGCATAGATTCTTTTTTTTTTTATTTTTATTTTTTGACAGGCAGAGTGGACAGTGAGAGAGAGAGACAGAGAGAAAGGTCTTTGCTGTTGGTTCACCCTCCAGTGGCCGCCGTGGCCGGCGCACCACGCTGATCCGATGGCAGGAGCCAGGTACTTATCCTGGTCTCCCATGGGGTGCAGGGCCCAAGCACTTGGGCCATCCTCCACTGCACTCCCTGGCCACAGCAGAGAGCTGGATTGGAAGAGGAGCAGCCAGGACTAGAACCGGTGCCCATATGGGATGTCAGCACTGCAGGCGGAGGATTAACCTACTGCGCCACAGCGCTGGCCCCTATATATGTACATTTCTATCACATATATCCTGTTTCTACATGGATTTACAATATTATTTTAAAAAGAATGAAGAAAACTATCTAAAACCTGAACTTTCAAGGAGAAAACTAATATAGTTATCTAATATAAGTTAAAAAACTAAGTCACAACCAGCTTACTGTGAGACTAATTTGTGGATTCTGTGGAATAGGACTGAGACACTTCAATATGTCTTACTGCCCTACCCTGGGAATTTCAGAAGCTCTTCTAACTCCCTTCCAGTGCCTGTGGTAGCAGGCATTCTGGGCTGCTACCTCTCCCTAGGGCCCTGCTTCCCAGTTTGTGCCTCCTTTGGCCAACGCCTGTCTCCTGGCTGCTGTTAGCTACAGGGTCACATTAGTCAATCCTGATCTGAGCCACTTTGCAGGCCCACAGTTGTGGTGGAGGAAAGTCATGGCCAGATGTTGGTATTGTTTGCACATAGGTGTTGGTGTGCAGTTTGCAGACACCCCTCCTACCCCCACCTTTTTTATGGGCCCCATTCATTCACAAGTGCCTTGACCTTGATTCGCAAAGCTGCACTTCCGTGTCCAATAGGAGCCTGCCCTGCCCAGCCCCTTCCAGGACGGAACTGTTTCCTGCCCCTCCTAACCCACTGCGCTGATTGCCCAGATTCCAAATTCCACCTCTATCACATACACTCCTTATGTAATGTTTTTTAAAATTTTATTTATTTATTTGAAAGACAGAGAGAGAGAGAGAGAGAGAGAGATCTTCCATTTCCCTGTTCACCCCCCAAATGGCTGCATCAGCCGGGTCCGGCTGAGGCCAAAGTCAGGAGCCAGGAACTCCCACCACCCACGTGGGAGACCAGGATGTGGACCACCTCTTGCTGCCTTCCCAGGTGCATTATCAGGAAGGGAGTCAGAAGCAGAGTAGCCAGGGATCGAACCAGCACTCTAGGATGGGATACTGGAGGCGCAAGTAGCAGCTGAACCAGCTGTGCCGTCACTCCAGCCCCATCCGTGCCGTGGTTTTTATGCCTGTTGTTCTCAGCTTCATCCTCCCTGGGGATCCCATGCTTGTGCCTCCTCTAGCGTGGGCTCCATAGCCCCATTTCTATTCTGTTCCTCTGCCCCACCCTGTCGGCTCCTGCAGTTCAGCGTCTGAGTTAGTGTCTCAATGTTTTGGGGGAAGCTGTTGATTTCAGGAAAGGGAAGGTCTCACTGAGAGGCAGGAGGGAGGGAACCAGGGCTAGAGCTGAGGGTCTAAGTCAGCAATCTGTGAGCACACAAGGGATGGCCTGTGTGCTGGGCCCCTTCGTGGAGGAAACACAGCACCTGCAGGAGAGGGAGCATTGCCCAGGCTACTGCCCAGGCTGTCCCTGAAAACCTACCCCAAGCGCTCCGTCTCTGGGCATGGTAGAGGGTGGGATGTAAGGAAACACACGAATGTCTTCATCTGCCTCTGTCTCTCCATCCCTGTGAAAATGCCCCAATAGCTGGGTGATCCCCTATTCATTCTTTATTTATTCATTTTCAAGAGGATTTAAAGGAGTGAGCTCTCCAGATGTCGCAGAGTGTGCAGATCCAAAACCCTGTAG
This sequence comes from Oryctolagus cuniculus, assembly GCF_051225735.1. Lineage (NCBI taxonomy): Eukaryota > Metazoa > Chordata > Mammalia > Lagomorpha > Leporidae > Oryctolagus > Oryctolagus cuniculus. Next base: position 18,721,925 of record NC_142877.1, read on the forward strand.
AGAGGAGGCACAATTCTCCAAGGCCAGGGTCAGCTGGAGCACAGCAGGTGTGCTGTGGGTGTCAATAAATCTGCAAGCCCTCAGACGTGTTCTTCAGCCTCCGCCCACATTTCCTCCTCATCCGTAAATGGGGACAGTGGTCATGGCTCTGCCTGGCTCTCTGCAGTGAGGCCCAGGCACGAGGTGAGAGGGCTCTTAGTGAATGATAAAGTGCGGAGTTCTTGGGAGTGGCAGGGAAGCAAATTTCAGGAAATGAGATTCTGCTGGACACCAAGAGGCCCGTGATCTAGGAAGTGTCTCCAAGTCTGGCCTTTACACTGCTGTCAAAACATACTGGTAACTTTCTCGGCTGCTAGGACACAGATCCTTGAGCTCCCGGGCTGCAACCCTGAGACAGCTAATTCCACCTTTCTCTGTATTCTTTGTCGAATTCCGGCTCTCTTACTTTTCTGACCCTTTCTTTTCCCGTCACAGCTTTCATGACTTGTTTCCTTTTCTCTATTTGCCTCATAAGCATTTGGGGTTATCAAGAGTCCATCCTTAGCCTACTGTTGTTACTTTTCACTCTGTCGGCCAGTCTGTGTGTTCTCACTCGCCCTCATGCAACACCTGATGACCCCTAAGTGCAAACTGAGCCCCATTCTCTCCCCCCACCCCCAGGGCCCAAACCTGCCCATCTTCTTGTCAACTCTTCCAGTTATCCTCGTAGACCCCTAGCCGACCTGTCCCAGCCACCGACTCTCCCCTCTCCCTAATCTTCTGCAGCTGAGCATACCTGCACCCATCTGCCAGGCCGGAACAACTGGCCAACAAGAAGTGAAGCCCCTTGAACAGCAACCACCCTTGGATTTTCTCATTACAGAAACCCCAGAGTGTTGGGAGTGATAAGCGCTCAGCAGGTTGTTTGTTTCTTTCTTTTACATGTATGAGTGATTCATTATCCCTTGCTCTCTCATTTCCCACTAAATAATAATAATAATACAAAACAATTGCATAAAGTCAGTGATACCACAAGGTACAGCTTTTAAATATGTAGTCTCTCGTGTGTTTGCTAGAATGTAAGGTATTATGGAAAGCACTTTATATTATTATATAATATATATTTTATAGACACACTCACATACATGGCTTAATATGCCATATGATAATATGCCATACTGATAATGTGGTATGTACTCTAGGGGAGGCAACATACTACATCTATTCTCTAAGGGTCTCTGGCTAGGCCTATGAATTAATTTGACATGAGGCAGATTAACAGAGGAAGACCACATGAATTTATTTAACATAAGTTTTATGTGAAATGGAGCTCCCATAAGGAAATGAGGACCCACAGAATTGGCATAACCTAAATGCTTTTATACTAGGTTGGGAAATGAGAGAACTGTGGAAAAGTAGCTGTACACTGAGGGGAGGGGCCAAAGGAGGGTAAGAATTATTTTTATAAGATCTGTTTGTACAGGATTCTTTTGGTCTCAACTTCCTGTGCTAGATGCTAGGAGTATTTCTTTTCTTCTGGTATAGGGAGGGCAGTCCTCATGTGGGAACTTCCTCTCCTATTTTTAAGGCAAAAAAGGAGAATCAGAATGTCTTTGTTGCATCTGCTGTTTTTCAAGTGTTTTTAATTCAAAATAGTCAGTATGCCATCAAAGCATAATCTGGGGTGTAATGCATTCCTTCTATGTGTGTATGTGTGTGTATTACACGTATATATTTACACGTACAAGTTGAATACCCCTTATCTGAAATTCTTGGAACCAGAATAATTTTTGGATTTCACTTTTCCCCCTAGATTTTGGAATATTTTTGTATATAAAATATATAGCTTGCAGTTGGGACTCAAGTCCAACAAAAAATCATTTGTGTTTCATATACTTCTTACATGCATAGCACGAAGTTTATTCTATAAATGTTTTAATGCACCTGTGCCTTGGCTGTGGCCTGTCACATGAGGTCAGCTGTGGAATTCTTCACTTGTGGGATATCAGCACAGAAAAAGCTTCAGACTTTGGAGCCTTTCAGATCTGGGACATTTGGATCAGGGATGCCCAACCTGTATGTGTATACATGCATATAATTTTTATTGTCCTGAGATATACACTTTACCCATTTTTTAGATGCACAAACTATCCTCGCTCAAACTCATACAAATAGCAGATAGTACAATAGCATTTGTGTTTAATTTCTAAGTGACTTGCAAGTAAGAATTTATGTCTTTTATTATTATTATTATTTTTTGATAGGCAGAGTTAGACAGTGAGAGAGAGAGAGACAGAGAGAAAGGTCTTCCTTTTTCCATTGGTTCACCCCCCAAATGGCTGCTACGGCCGGTTCGTTGTGGCCAGTGCACTGCGCTGATCCGAAGCCAGGAGCCAGGTGCTTCTTCCTGGTCTCCCATGCAGGTGCAGGGCACAAGGACTTGAGCCATCCTCCACTGCGCTCCTGGGCCACAGCAGAGCTGGACTGGAAGAGGAGCAACCGGGACTAGAACCTGGTGTGCCGGCGCTGCAGGTGGAGGATTAGCCTAGTGAGCCACGGCACCAGACTTCATGTCATTTTTTAACAGCCTTTTTATGCCAGAGACCACTATCTTCCCTGCTAGGTAGATAGAGAAACAGGTGGAACAAAGTAAAGTGTCTTGCTCTAGGGGGCAGCTAGGGAGCTGGGAAATGGGTGCCACGCCAGAGGGCCCTCCTGTCTAACTACATGCAGTGACACCTCCATATTCATCCCAACACAAGTCCTCCTGGCCTCACTTCTTGAATCCCTTCCTGTTTGTCCTTCTCTCTTGGCATCACACCGAGTACACAGAGCACAGACTGGTGACAGATGTTGAGTGAGTGGGTACACGGGAGGAACCTTTGAGAAAGAGGTCGAGTCCATCGACATCCTTGTCCACATTAGCTCCTTTGAGGGGGGGCCTACTTTTTCCCCTTTTTTAATTCTAAAATATACATTTTTTTCAAGTCTGACATTTTATGTAGTCCAGCATTGCTTTCCAAAGATGATTGTCATTATTCCTTCAGGTCCTCTCACCCATTATCATTTTTCTTTTAAACAGCTGATTGAAAGGGATTTGTTTCCTTTGTAGGGGTCATTTTTGTCTGGTAGTGAGGCCAAATGTTTTTTCCCATGGGAATGCATCTTCATTTTTATAATGGAAGTCAATGGGAGTTAATAAAGGGAATGGAAAAAGCACATCGCTGCCAACTGCTTAAGTGTGCCTCCATTGCATCCCGAGAATCCCACCTGTCTCCACAGCCTGCCGCGTGGGGAATCCTCTGGCAGCTGGGTGGACACTGTAGGAGGCAGTGGCTGTGTCATCAGGGAGTGTCATGCTCCTGGGGATGCCAAGGTGTCCAAACAGACCCCAGTTCAGCAAGAGGGTCACTGGTAGTCTTGTCATGAAGACCCTCAGTCTTTCTCAGACTCACCACAAAACATTTACCTGGCTGGATCCACAACCTATTCGTGTGTGTGTGTGTGTGTGTGCGTGCGCGTGCATGTGTGAGCCAATTCACTTAGCTGTAGGACCAATTTACTGAACAGGTGTCTCTGAACTTCCATGATGGTGCCTAGTTCTGTGCTGAGTGAGAGGGACAGTGGCTGTACAGATGTGAGCCATGCTGGAGTCAGACATCAGGGGGTTTTAGTTCTGACACTGAGAGACCAAAGAAAGTTTCATAGTTCCTCCATGTTCCAAAATCCTCATGTATAGAGAGAGAGTAGTAATGATGCCTTCTTCCTGAGGTCATTGGAGAGTTAATTAAGAAAAGACTATTAGGCCGGCACTGGGGCTCACTAGGCTAATCCTCCGCCTTGCGGCGCCGGCACACCAGGTTCTAGTCCCGGTCGGGGTGCCGGATTCTGTCCCGGTTGCCCCTCTTCCAGGCCAGCTCTCTGCTGTGGCCAGGGAGTGCAGTGTAGGATGGCCCAAGTGCTTGGGCCCTGCACCCCATGGGAGACCAGGAGAAGCACCTGGCTCCTGCCATCGGATAGGTGCAGTGTGCCGGCCGCAGTTTGCTGGCCGCGGCGGCCATTGGAGGGGGTGAACCAACGGCAAAAGGAAGACCTTTCTCTCTGTCTCTCTCTCTCACTGTCCACTCTGCCTGTCAAAAAAAAGTTCAGACTTGACAAACAGTAGGAGCTCACTATATAATACTGGTGAAAGCGATTACGATGATGATGGTGGTGGTGGTGGTAGGAGCTCAGTGGGTAATACTGGTGAAGGTGATGATGACGACAACGAGCATGATGATGGTGACAAAGCGTGGGTTCTGCTGCTGATAATGCTGGTGACGTGGTGATGATGGTGTTGGCACAGTGATGCTATGTTGTAGAGGAAACAGTGAACTTTGACACATTGTCTTTTATTTTTTAAGATTATTTATTTGAAAGTCAGAGTCAGAGAGGCAGAGGTAGAGAGAGAGAGAGGGAGGGGACAGAGAGAGAGAGAGAGAGAGAGAGAGAGAGAGGTCTTCCATCTGCTGGCTCACTACCCAGATGGCCACAACAGCCAGAGCTGTGCTGATTTGAAGCCAGGATCCAGGAGCTTTTTCCAAGTCTCCCATGCGGGTGCAGGGGCCTGAGCATTTGGGCTATCTTCTATTGCTGTCCCAGGCCATAGCAGAGAGCTAGATTGGAAGTGGAGCAGCCGGGACTCGAACTGGCACCCATCTGGGATGCTGGCACTGCAGCTTTACCTGCTACACCACAGCGCCGGCCCCAACACATTGTCTTTTGTCAAGCTACTTGCAGGTCTGCTGGGGAGGCAGACGTGCCCTCCCACAATCACATGGGAGCAAGGCATAAATAACGAGTGTGGCCATTCAGCCGGTAGAAAGAACTCTGGGCCAAGGTTCTCAGTGAAGCCTTCTGAGAAGTGTTAACAACTAAGCTGCACCTCCCCCCCAACCCTGCCCAAATGTGTAGGTTTTGAAGATGTACGGATAGGTTCGAGGGCCAGTGCGATAAAACAAAATCACATCTGGCAATAACTCCTTCTGAAAAGCTGAGATATTTTCAAGTTGTCTTTGCTGCATGTTATGCCATGAAAAATTGTGATTAGAATTTTACATTTACATAGCACATTTATTTTTAGAGGCTCCAGTGATATTATTAAAAGCTAAAACCTTCAATTTTAATGTTGGTCCTTCTTAAAAAAATATGTGTACCTGTTTTTTTCAAGCTCTCTAACTCATATCAGAGTTAGTGGGATGTTTGGACTAACTGTGAAATCCAAAATCATCTGGATATTAAAAATTTTAAAAATAAGTTTTAAGAAATCTTTGAAAAGTAAAGTTTGTTGAAAAAGCCCGGGTACCAAAAGAACATCAATTATGTATGTAAAAACCAGGAGTAAGAGAGAAAAACAACCCAGGGATAAAATGTTGAAACAAGAACATGGTAAATGCATTGTCAGGGCATCCTTATGATATTGCCCACTTTGGAGGCGAATGATTGAGAATCCTTTAAAATACAGACCAAGCTGTTGTAGGCAACATCTGCTGAGAACCTTGCAAGACACAGCCAGACACTTCAGCTCCCAGTGGTGATACTGTGAGCCCGAGATAAATAGTTCGTCCCAACAGCGTGCGTGCTATGCTATGGTGTGTTTGTCATGCTGCATTATTGCTAGTAACATCCTTTTTAGAGGACTTTATAAATACTGCCTAAAATCCATCAGTTAGAAAAACCTTCTGGCTGTGGGTACAGAAGACCCTGTGAATTTTAACGTCATGAACTGTGCAGAAGGACTTAGTCCTAGCAATGTAGACAGGAAGGAATCAGTGGCTTTCCTTCCAACGTGTCTCTCTCCCCAGGTTCCTCACGGCCACCGCGTGCTGCACCCCATCACCTTGTATTGTGTATTGATGGCCTTTCTCTTACAGAAAGTATTTAGTTGAATGTGTGTTTGATAGCTATCTTTTCTGTATATTGTATCTTTGATATCCTTAGCACCTAGTAGACTACTTGATGCACAGTAAACCTTAATAGAAATCAAATGAATGAGTGGGTGAATAAATGGATAATTACTACAGTTACTTCCCTAGTTCAAGAATCATTAACTTCTCTGTTGTTCTCTTGCCATAGCATTATTTTTGATGACCCCTATCTTGTTTTGTAAATGTATATAAACTTCTTATTGAAGTATATTCAGATTGACACACATAACATAAACCTATTTTTTCAGCTTGATGAATTTTTACAAACTGAACATATACATGAAACCTGTTCCCAGATCATGAAATAGAATATTACCAGACTCAGAAATTCTCTTCTTTTTTTAATATTGGAGGGGACACACACACACACACAGACACAGACACACACACACAGAAACACACACACACACACACACACACACGGAGAGAGAGAGAGAGAGAGAGAGAGAGAGAGAGAGAGAGAGAGAGAAATCATCCACCTACTGGTTCATTTCCCAAAAGTCCATGGCATTTGGGCTGGATCAGGCTGGACCTAGGAGCCTGGAGCTCAATCCAGATCTCCTATGTGAGTGGCAAGAACCCAAAAACTTAAACTATCACCTGCTACCTCCCAGGGTCTGTGTTAGCAGGGAGCTGAGTCAGAAGCAGAGTCGGACCTTAATCAGACACTCAGATACGGGATGTGGGTCGTGCAGCTGACATCTTCCCTGCAGTGCCGAATGCCTGCCCTCTCGGCTGCTCTCTTGTGAACTCCTTCCAGACACACACTGATGCCTGCCCAAGGGTGATCATTATCTGGCAGCATGTTTTAGTCTGGCATGCTTTTGTGCTTTACATACTTATTCTGCATGGACTTTTTTGAATTTGTGCTCATTTACTTAATATTATGAGACTTATGCATGCTGTTGTGCACAGATCCAGAACATTCAACTGTAGAGTAACCTATTGTGCATGTGTATGAGAATGTATTTACCCAGTGTCTGCTCCCTGCACGGGTAACTCCTGGTTTGGAGCTGTGCTGAACTGTCTTGCTAAGAAGTGTCTTGTGTGACTTTGGGTATACACATATACATACTGCTGCTGTACATATACTTGGGAATGGAATCTTTAGGTCCTAAGGTTCAGCTTAATGCTTTCTGTGAATGAACTTTGCAAAGTTGTATACCAGTTGACAATACCAGAAATTACAGTCCATGAGGGGTTTGATTACTCTACATTTCTTACCAGCACATATTTTCCATTTTTTTTCCAGCTCAGTGATTTGCCTTTTAAGCTATCCTTTCCACTTTCAGTGCCACATGCAATGTCTTCTTCCCCAAGCCTCCAGAGGGCTTGGATGAAGTCAATACTGTGTCACATCTTAATAACTTATTGAGCCCAAGTAGGTCTCAAATCCACTAGGGGTATGTGGGAAGGGATTCAGTGTGAGGCCATATGGCTTGTGGGCGCTGTAACTAACTAGGTAGTACACATTCCATGTTCAAAGTAAACTCTGAAAATGCAGATCTGAGTTGGATCAGGGCTGCCTGGTGGGCACCTGTTTACGCTCTGAATTTCTAGGGAAATGTCCAAACTCAGGTTTCCCTTCTGGTCCCTGTTTTCCCATTCCACTTGTTGCAGCCAGTGTTCTTCATATACCTTATGCTTTTGCTAGTTTCTTTTCCACCTTCCCCTGCATAGGTCATGGGTGCTCTCACTTCCATGCCTTTGAACATTCTGGTCTCATGGGTGGGATACCCTTTCTGCCCTTCATCTGCTGAGAACACGCAGGGCTTTGCTCAGATGACCCAGTGGAGACTTCCTAATCCCTGTAGGAAGAGCTAATCTCACCCTACTCTATTTCCCACAGAGCTTTGGTCTTGCCTCTATTATCTACTTATCACTTGCTTCTGAAATCATTTGTTTACTTGTCTGACTTCCAAGTTAAAACTTGAGCACTAGGATTTACATGACCAAGTCTAAGCCACACTTGTGTTCAAGGGCCAGGCACAAGGTATTGCATGTAGTGTGTGATCAACACACGTTTACTAAATGAATGAATGTGGAGCTTAGACAGATAAGAATTATACCAGGAAAATGCCATTGATTGTGTCAGTTGCTATCAAAAATATAGACTATAAAATGCTGCCTGAAGAACAAGGCATGAGAGGATGTTGGCCAGGGCTGAATTAAGAAGACAAGGTAGGAAAGAATGCTTGGATAGCATGGCTTTCTAAAATGAGAGTACTAGCAAATTAGCAGCCCTAGTCCAGGCCTTGTTGTAGGGCTTGCATACATTACCTTATTTAATTTTCATAATAGTTCTACAAGAAATAGTCTGCATGTCGCAGATGGGGAAATTGAGCACAGAGAGATTCAGGAAAATGTTTCAAGGACACAAATTGTGGAAACAAGATTTGAATCCCAAAAGTCTGGTTTATCTCCGAGCCTCTAACATCTTGCATGATTGTCTCTAAATAAACTGTATCTCTCCCAATAATCCAGGAACATAAGCAGAGCATGGATGGGCCTCATTTTGGAGGCGAGGTCACTGTTCACAGCCTGACGTAACTTACCCATGATCACGACTGAGTGATTTTGATGAAGGAACGGGGATTCTCCAACTTGAACGTCCTCCCCACTACTCCAAAACATAGGTAGGAGTTGAGAGGACAGAAGAGGCAGCTCCACAAATAAATCCCACAGTTAGTTCTTTGTCCACGGCAGAGGCAGCAGCACTGGTCATGCTCAGCCTTGTGGCCAGAGCAGCAACGTAGTAAATTAGAAGTCTGGGCCTCGGAGCTGGGTCCCTCAGTCTCACCTCCCCTGCAGGGAGCGTTAGCTTTCCCAGGGCCTGAGCACTGCAGGCCTGGTGCCAAGCAGAACCAAAGATTTAGTCTACAAGATGCCCCCTGGGACTCCTCCTCCGGAGAAGACTTTTCCAAACAGATCCAGTGCGTTTTTTCTGGAGGCAACTCCAGGAGAGTTGGAGGCCACGCTATAGTTCCCATCTGTCTGGGTGCCTGTTTAGAACTTCTCTGTGTTACACACACACACACACACACACACACACACGAGAAATTAGGACTTCCAGCCTTTCTCATTTGAAGAAAGACATGTTTTGGAGCTGAGGAATTTGCCATTGTCTGAAACTGATTTGAGTAGTAACTCAGATGGTTTCAACAAGGAAGTCTAATGATTGTCCAGTTTTGCCACAATTTTTACTACAGGGAAAAGGGTTTTTTTTAAAAAAAAATTATTATTATTTATGAGGTTTTGTATGTCCTTACCTTTGCCTGGTGATTCTAGCTCATAGTAGTGAACAGTCCTTCTGTAAAAAACAATTTTCCATTTTATCTATTAGTGTGTGAAATTTCATTTATAGACTTATCAGATTATCAGCTAAATGATGTGAACTATTACACTCTCATAAAGCTTCATGTATTTGTTCCTTATATATCACATTCATGCTCTTCCATATTTCAGGTATAGAGAAATAGTTCATCAATTCAAATGCTATTATAGTTTTCCTACTTCTTGTCATTGACCTCAAGATTTCAGAAAATTAGCAATTCTATGCTTTTCCAGCATTTGGTTAAGTTCTTTTTTATATTGACATTTTAGTCCCTCTAAAATGTGTTTTGGTATACAGTGTGACAGGAGGGAAATTGTCTATTTTTAACTGTTAAGTTGTTTTAGCAAATTTATGCAATAATTCATCACTTCCCAGTGATTAATGTACTTTATATTTAGTATATAGTATATATTTAGCATATATGTATTTAATATATTTAACTTTCTTTTTTGTGTTTATGTATTTATTTTTATTTATTTGAAAGGAAGAGAGAGAGAGAGAGAGAGAGAGAGAGAGATTGATTTTCCATTGCTGGTTCACCCTCCAGGTGCTCACAACAGCCATTATTCAGGCCATCCTCTGCTGTCTCCAGGTCCACAGCAAGATGCTGGATTGGAAGCAGAGGGAGAGACAGGACCTAATCCCAGGCACTCTGATATGGAATGTGGGCATCCCATGCAGTGGGATCCTCAAACTTGCTGTGCCACAGTGCCCACCCCTAATTTTCCTTTGACAATAGCCTAGTACTTCCCCTTATTGATTTTCCTTCTGAAATTTTCTTTGGTAGTATTGCTTATTCTTACATCAGAATTTCTCCCTGTATTATTATTGGAGTCACATAATGAATGAATAAAAATAATTTCATTTTCTGTTGCCATCATGCACATTTTGTTTTTCTGTTATTTATTATTGACTATAACTTTCATAACAGTGTTGTCTAATATTGGTGGACATTGTTCCTTTATTACTAATTGCCAGCAGGTATGCATCTCTAGTGTTGACCATGAAATATAATCATGGCTATCACTTGGAAAAATATACAGTTTGGGGGCAGATATTTGGCCTAGTGGTTAAACTGTGGTTGTGGTGCAGGCATCAGATATAGAGTTCTTGGGTTTGAGTCCCAGCTTCACTTCTTATTCCAACTCCCTGTAACGTACCTGGGAGGCAGCAACTGATAGCTAAAGTAATTGGGCCCTTGCAACTCAGGTGGGAGAGCTGGGATGACTTCCCCAGGCCATTGTGGTTATTTGGGGAGTGAACAGAGTATGGGAGCTCTCTCTTTCTGCTTCTCAATTAATTAACTAATAATTAAAAATGCACTTTCATTTTTTACGATATAGTATAGGAATTCTATATGAGGAAAATTAGAAAATTTTGTAATGTTAAATTTATCATTATCAAAATTATCAATTTGTTGTGTATAATAAAACACTTTATTTTTTGAGAGGTGGAGAAATAGAGACAGAGGGAGGGAGGGGGAGAGAGAGAGAGCGGGAGTGAGAGAGAGAAAGACGGCTCCCACAGCAGCTAGAGTCAGGCTGCTCTGATGCCAGGAACTCAATCCAAGTCCCCCATGTGTGTGACAGGTACCCAGTCACTTGAAACATCATCACTATCTCCCAGGGTCTGCAGTAACAGCAAGCTGGAGAGAGGACCCAGAGCTCAGCACCCGAGCCAGGCACTCTGATGTGGGACGTGGATGCCTTAGTTGGCATCCTGACCACCAAGCTAAACACCAGCCCCCGAAGCATATTTAACCTCAGTTAAAAGTATTATTCCGCTTGTTTGCTTTAATATTTTGTTCAATTATCATGGTATTTCAACAATTGGTTTAATTTTACATGCTAAAAATGGAAGCACCTGGAATTCAGATAAATGACTAAAACAAGTATGTAAAAGTGGAGCTTAAAGATGTAAAAAACTGATAACCTCACTAGTGATGAAATAGTAAGAATTAAATTGTTTAATTCAATTTAATACAACATAAAGATGATAGAAGTCTTTGTTGATATGAGTGTGATGAGATGGACATCAACATACTCACATATTTTTGAGGAAAAGTAAGTTGGCTTCATAATAATGGAGAGAATTTAGAAATACATGGTAGGAGCCTTAAATATGGTTGAAACTTTCAACCAGAGAATATTGTGTCTCTATTTTAAAGAATTCTCTGAGGCAAGACTATCTGCAATAAAGAAAAATTTTAAAAATAATCTACTTAACAATAGAAGGATAATTAAATACGTCCATTGTGGGAAACTAGGCACTCAGTAAGATGAGGTTAAAGGGAGTTTTTAGTGATATGAAATGTGACTTATGATGTCAAGTACAAAGGTAATCGTTAAACTGTGTGAAGGTTCTTCAAAACACTCATGAAAAATGTATACTATGGGAGAATTATGCCTGGATTTGAAATTTTTTTACACTGAAATAAGCATTGCTTTTAACTTTCCATAAACTCTTTGAAATGCCCTCATATGTAAAGTATAATCTTAGTTATCTTTTTTTTTTTTTTTTAAAGATACCTTCCCCTTTCCAAATAAAAGTTTGGAAAACCATTTATTGAAATATCAACAGAACACTTCTTTTTGGTTGTTGAAATTCATTGATCTTTGTTTCTTTCTTTCTTTTTTTTTTTTTTTTTTTTGGTAAATGCTATTATTAATTGATCCTTCTTAGCTCCACATTCACCCTTCATTACCCTATACGACACTGGAAAACTTTTCCCTTTGCCTGTTTACCCGGTGATCAACTTTGCCAGTAGAGAGCTCTGGAGGGACATTGAACCAGGAAGGGGCTGTTCATTCAGCTAGGTTTCAGGTGGGAGACTACAGGGAGGCCATCAGTGATGCTAACATTTAGGATCTCCAGAGGCCCCACCCTCAGGGGCGTGGCATTTCCCCAGGGTGGTTTCCCTCATCTTGGCAAATGGGCATCCCTCTGGGAATTTTTTTTTTTTTTTTGCTGTCCAATGGGCCAAAAAGGAACCACAACCAACCAGATACGGATCTCTATCTAGCAAATAACCATTCATTTTCTTTTGATTTTGATGGAATTGTAGCAAATACAGAAATACATTGGAACACTGGGACATGTATGCATGTAGAATATCTATGTGTCTGATACATCTCCATAGAGATTTCTGTGAGTATGGACCTACTAATACAGAGCTCTGATTGTATATGATTGTATATGCTATGAGGTCCTTTTATGGTCATGCATAGTACAGGTGCTCTTTTTCATAAACCATTCAGCACTTTTAACTAATTTTGGCACTGTGTGCTTATGTCTATAATGTTAAAGGTTATTTTATTTTGGGGGACTGACTGAACAGGTTTTGCCACAAAGATCTTACTTCTTTTACTGAAGTCTGGGGTTTTTCTGAGTTCATACAGCCTGTGAAAATACGTGTGCTCTAAGAGTGATCATATGGCAATTTTAAAGAGGTCACCAGTAAAACCACCTGACTTCAGAGACATCTGAGGACGCAACTTTTCTTCTTTGTTACTGGCATCGCTCTGCACAGGGCTGCACTGTGGACTCAAGTCCGTGAAATGTTGTTAAGAAATTCAACCCACACTCTGACTGGGAGCCAATGAAGCATATTTTAGACCCACGTTTCTTCTACTTTTTTTTTTTTTTTTTAAGATTGTAACTTTGACTTTCAAATAAATAAATCAGAGAAGCAGGAGCAGAGACACAAAGAGTGAAAGAGAGGTAGGTCTTCTAGCCGCTGGTTCACTCCACAGATGGCTGCAATGGCTGGAGCTACACCGTTCTGAAGCCAGGAGTCAGGAGATTCTTCCAGGTCTCCCAGGTGGGTGCAGGGGCCCAAGCACTTGGGCCATCTTCTACCGCTTTCCCAGACCTTAGCAGAGAGCTGGATTGGAAGTGGAGCAGCTAGTACTTGAACCAGCACCAATATGGGATGCTGGCACTGAAGACGGCGGCTTTACCTGCTACATCACGGTGCTGGCCCCATCTTCTACTGTTAAAACACGGTGGACTCTCCTCTTCTCTCTGCTGACCATACTTGAGTCAGTTCAAATCATGGTGTCTTTTGATACCACCGTGTAGAAGCCACAGAAGATGCTATTCATATAAAGCCTGAATTTAACCTCTAGGAGTTTGCTGTCCAAGTGAAGAAAACGAAGTTACCCTGCAATGAACATGAGCCAAACATAGGGGTAGGTGCTTCCCATCTAGTTCCTCACTTACCCCCAACCAGCCACGAAAAGGGTGGATCACTCTTCTGTGTGCAGAAGTGAAAGCATGGTCTCACATCTTAAGTACATCGTCTATGGCCAGTCATGCCATAGTGGAAATGAGCTATAAACACAGGGCTACTGCTACCAGATCTCTTATTCTTTCTCCACTCAATTATCATGCAAATCACCTTGTTTAGGTTACTGATTATGGTCCTGGGAAGCCAGAGGGTCCTGGAGTGACCTGAGAAATGTGCAGAACGGAGGCAACACCACCTTTCTCCTCTGCCTTCCCCAGATCACTACCTCCTTGTCGCACTGATTTGATCAACATACACTACTTTGGAACACTTCTTGCATTGCAATGCCCCAGGTAGTCATTCCTACCTTGGAGTGTGAGTCACCTATACACATCATGTCTTCCTTACCCACTGAGGCTGTGAGGACTCAAGAATTTGGGCTCAAGTCTGGAATTCAAGCCCAGTGTTTTCTCCATCAGAGTAAATGCTTTTCCTTGATCTAGGGGCATGCAAAGTGAGAGTTGGGAGAGCTCCCCCTCTGCACTGTCTACAGAGAATGAGAAAACAATCCTACACTACCACAAAGCACCACCCACAGTTGGGAGATTACTGCCTTGTTCACGATGCACACTTATGCTGCAAGTAGACCTCACTGCATCCTGTCTTTGCAAAGAGAATCAGACACAAAGAAAGCAAGTGTTAGGCCCTTGTCCAGCAGACGAAGCCAAGGGCAGGCTTTGGATTCCTAACTCTTAATCCAGGGGCCTCTCCTCTAAGTCATATCCTTTGTAGGCTGCTCATTCCTACTGAAGGCAAAGGCCTGTGCCAGGACAGGCAGGAAATGGCAAGAATGCTGTCCTCGAAGATAACATTTCCTGACTCTCTCAACAGAAAAAAGTCCAGTGATATGGTTTGGTTTTATGAAATTAATCAGCCTCAGTTCAAACTCTCTCAGATCCATCAGTTAGAAAGCATCAGGTTGTCACTTAGGCCTTTAGAGACAAAAGACCTGGCCTCCAATTCCAAATCTGGTCCGTCTGCATCCTGAAATCCTGGCCAACCTCTGTGAATTGGGGATGCGACTGCTTTGACCAGAGTGCTGTTGGAAAATGTGAATAGGAAATTTTTATTCAATCTCTGGTTCAATGTCTGGCCCCCAGTAACAAATGTTGATCTTTTGTTGCTGATGCTATAGCTAAAACTAACAGCCAGCAGCTCTGCCCGAGTAGGAAAGCAAACAGAGGGTGAAGGATCCTTCTCGCCCCAGGGTTCGGAGAGTGGGAGAGTTATGGAGGTCCTTGGCCTCAGCAGTTCTCCGCCTCCATAATTCAAGCCACGTGGGTGACTTGGTGCACGGACGCATGCTGTGCTGAGGCTGTGAGCATGCGAGCTGGGAGCTCAATTCAGGAGGCCAGCTACAGTTTTAGCTCCAGCATGGAATTTCCTGGTTTCGGGGGGTCTGGAGTCCGAACTTTTTGCTGGTACTGGTGCTGCTTTTGCTGCCAGATCCAGGCAGTAGACAGAGTTTGTTTCCGCCCGACCGCCCAGGGTGAGCAAGAGCCCGCCTCCTGGGCCTCCAGCTCTTGGTGCTGGCCAGGGCCGCCTGGGCAAGCTCCAGCAGCTCCTTCCTGAGCAAACGCATGGAGGCTCAGACAATCACATCGCTCAGTCAGGCCTGGTGGGGAGTTGTTTGTCTGCGTCTGGGGAGGAGGAGACTGGGTTCACACCTTCCCTAATAAAAGGTTGATGATCCTGCCCCTGGGTCCTGATGTCCAGTTAAGAAAAACATGACTTCCCAGTGCCTTGATTTGTATCTGCATGGAAACAGCCTCGTGGCTCCTGTATGACTTCTGGTCTGGAGATTGCAAGGAATAGACTCCACATCAGCTAATTGGAAGTGAACAAAAGTATGTATTGTTTGAAGTATGTGAGTGGATGGATCGCAGAAGTGAAGCGAAAACTGAAGTCCATGCTTTGAGAAGGACAGGAACCAGGACATTTTGGGCATCTCAGCAGCAGGAACTCATAGACAGTTTCAAAGAATGCCTCCAGAAATACACAGCTCCGATGATTAACAACAGCCTCTCGTACTTGGCTTAAGATTGAAATTTCCACAAAGCGGAAGTCAAATTAGCCAGGGTAAAAAGGGACCTTGATTGATAGCCCCAGCAACTTTGCCTGTCCTGAATGGACTTGATTGGTTGCTCCCCTGCTGATCAAACCCTTGGAACCAACTAACAGTCATCAAAAACATAAACAATAGATGTATAAAGCAGATGACACTGATCCGCTTTATAGAGACACCTCTACATTTGGATAGTGTCAGCTGTTGTCGAGAGCATCCTCTCCCAGTTCTTTCCTGCAGAGAGAACTGACTCGGGCATTAAAAACTTGCTCTGTGAATGAGGAAAGGCGTGATCTTGAAGGATACGTTTACTCATTCTGAAGAATCATTCTGACCATCGTGCTTCTTTGTTCCAACTTTTTTGGAGCTTTATTCACACTCTTTACTGACAGCCCATCCATTCCACAGACAGGACATGAAGCCAGTTGGATGTCTGAACACTTTGCCATGAGGGCTGACCAAAGCTACCCCAAGGAAGGCCTTCATTTATCATTTTCACCTTAAGATTGTGGCTCTTTCTCTCCCTGTGCCTGGAAAAATGTCCTTTCACAAAGTTATACTTGCCACAGCAAATGTTGTGCACAGAGACATGGGTGTGGTTGTTGGAAGCCTTGAGTTGGGTTGCAGAAACTATTTGTGGTAGATATTTTACTGATGGAGAATGGAGAACAATATGTCATAGCAAAAAAAAAAAAAAAGAAGAAGAAAAGAAAATGCATTATTCTTGCAGTATTCTCTGAGTTGTACCACATCCCTCACCCTATCTCATGTCAACACATATTTACACAAAGTAAAAAGACTCCTTACTTAACCATGCTTCTGGAACATATGTCAAATACAACAATTAAGAGTGAGTATTCTTCAAAAGGTATAAATGATACTGCAGCAGGCTAGTTATATGAGCTCCTTGGCTCCTTACTTTCCGCAGCCTGTAGGATTTTTGCTTATCCAGACAGAATGCTTCAAGAATTGCAAGACTATTACCGACACATTGATAATATGTAAAAGAGACATTTTTGCAGGTTGTTTAGTTAAGCAGGAAACATAAGGCCTTAGGCTGTGTCTGGTTCTGTGTGATGCCAGCAGAGTAGATATTTCCAAATACAGACAGATTGTGGGACACTTCCAATTGTGTTGAATTAAATAACACCTTCTCTGTAAACAGTTCAGACTTCCAGCAGTCACAAACATCTGGAAGTACACAGGTAGATCCTTCTGTAAATAGAGAGAGAGATAAGTAAGAAAGCCAGTTCTGAGAACAATGTGGAAGATAACTGTGAACAAGATTTGTGTCTCTCTCCAGGGAACTTTCCAGAAGTTGGCTTGAGGGAGACTGTGATGGACTTCAAAGTTCTGGTCCCGACTGCCCTATCCCCTACCTCATTGGTCGTGGTGTTGCTTTCTTTCTGTCCTTGGAGAACTAAGGAAATTGATCCTAATCAATGAGGTACCAGTTCAGGGAGGTCTTTGTTGTGCTGTGAACAGAATGATTGGGCAATTGCTGACTCTTACTCATATTTTGGATGACTTCAATACACATTGGATTGTTTTAGGCTGAGGGGACACAAGCCAGCCTATTTAAGCCATTTGGGGAGGGATAGTAGCAAATTGAATTCTTTATTCTGTGGGGAAATATGCTATCTTAACTCTACACACATGAGGCCCAATGCATATCTAACTCTTCCAGAGAAATCCAAGAAGGGACAGTCTAGTCCACTCGAGTATAAAGAAAAGTAGAAGATGACACTGCTCAGAGGTAAACATTTTAGGGAAGGAGAAAATGATAGGGTACTCTGATGAACACCCACATTTTCTTTCTACAGGGAATCTGCTTCTATTCATGTTATCCTTGGGGCTGGCATTGTGGTGTGGCAAGTTAAGCTGCTGCTACAACAACAGCATCACATATGGGCACTGGTTTGAGTATCAGCTGTTCTGCTTTCGACTGATCTCCCTGCAAATGAGCTGGGAAAACAGTGGAGGGTGTCCTTAGTGTCTGGACTCCTGCCACGCATGTGGTAGACCTGGATGGGGTTCCTGGCTCCTGGCCCCTGGCTTCAGCCTGGCCCAGCTCATGCTGTTGTGTCATTTGGGCAGTGAACCAGCAGATGAAAGATCATGCATGCGCACTCTCTCGCTCTCCTTTCCCCATCTATAATTCTGCCTTTCAAATAACAACTCTTTAAAAAAATATATATCCTTGGCAAAAAGGTGGCAGCAAGAATAATGGTTCAGGGACATCCTTGGAAATATGTGTAAATGACTGATTAAGAAACAGCTCCCTCATATTCATACACAGGCCAGGGGATGCACAGTGGGCATCAACACCAGTGGGATGGAAACACCACGGCTAAGGGGAATAACTGAAATTGTTCTAGAGGGTGAGTCACAAGTATAATGGAGACTATAACATTTGCAAAACAAAGTAAAAGAAAAAAATAAGAGGAAATACAAAATTGTTGTTGGATCACTTGAAGGAGAGTGGAATTTAAAGCCACAAATGTCTAAAGAAGGGTGAATCAGAACTACAGCCATGCAGAAAAAGATATGAAAAAGCTCTGAGAAGCTTTGTGTCTGGGGGTTGTTTACAACCCTCATCCTATAATTCGGAGTTAGGGAGCCAAGAATTAGGCATAGAGAGGTAAGAATCTTAGTTTGTGAGTAACAGTTGCAAAAGGATGGGATGACGGGTGCATATTCAAGCAGTGGGGTGCTTGGTTATGGTGTGTTAAAGTCCTAGGTTCTCATGGGTGGCTCAAGGCTCTGAACTGTCTGTGTGTGGATGATGGAGCTATCATCTTCACCCTGTCCTCTAACTCCAAGTAGTCAGCAAGCTATGGAAGGGTGACTCCAAGCTATTTCCTCACTGAGAAAAGGATGTGGGTTGATATAGAAACAACTGCCTCTGTTGATAAATTAAATTTTATTTTGCAGCTACTGCTATAAAAGAATGGACTGGCCCTGTTCTGGTTGTCATGCATTTACTTACTGGTTAGACAAACTTCCTATTTCTTGGGTGTCTATAGATAAGATTCTCTATGGTGCTTTGTTGCAGTTTTGTACTCTTCGGAATATTCCTTTCATAGCCACAGATGTAGAAGAGCAGATTTCTCCATTACCAGTTGGCGTAAGCTCTGGAACTGCTGAATAATGCTCCATGAGTGAGACAGGTGAATGCTGTCTATGGACCAGAAAGGAAGATAGGACTTGAAAGACACTGACCAAAAGAACCAGATATTTTTGTAAAGCAATGAGTAGGAAAACAACTTATCTGACTGAAACAATGGATGTTTGGTGAAAGATAATCACACAACCCTAACCACTTTGAGGACAAAGAGCATTGGAAAGGTATTTTTAAAAGTAAAGGCTTTTGTTTTTTAAAAAATTTATTTAATTATTTATCTGAGAGGAAATGAGGGAGAGAGACACACACACATAGAGACAGACAGACAGACACACACACACACATACACATGCAGAGCTCTCTCTGTCTCTACAGAGATTTCTCCCATCAACTGGTTTACTCTCCAAATTCCTGCAACTGGGCAGCTGGTGCTGGGCCAGACTGAAGCTGGGAGCTTGGAACACAATCCAGTGCTTCCATGTGGGTAGCAAGGACACAGCTACTTGAGCCTTCACTGCTACCTTTTAGGGTCAGCATTAGCAAGCAGTTGGAGCCTGGAGTGGAGTCCCGACTTGAAGCCAGGTACTTGGATACTAGATGTGAGTATCCCAAGCCCACTGTGAGCCCATGTGCCTGCCTTGTGAGTACGGTTAAGAAAATAAAATGCAAGGTATAGAGAGGAAGTGACTTTCATCTCCCTCGGCAAATCAGATTAATCAATAGGAACCATCTGGAAGGATGCAGGGGGTAGTCTATGCTACAATCAGTTAGCACCATCTGGCACAGATGAGAAAGTAGAGCGTTGCTTGACTCTTGAGTTCTCCTGCTTGACAATGGGTACCTGTTGAACCTGTTAGCCACTCTGAAGTGCGTTAGCCTGTAAGAACATCTAAAGAAGGAAAACAGAAGGAAAGGCACTAGCAAGTCTTGAGGACTTAAGTTCTGGCCATGGGAGAACTTGTGTTCAATGATCTTTTTCCAAGGGCTAATCGATTCATTTCAAGGTGAGAAAATCTATTGGAAATAAGAAGCGGGAGGTTTGGAAAGACAATGAAAACGTCTTGGCTGTGAATCCTCATCCTATCATTGATGAGTAGGGGGCCAAGAATTGGGCAGGAGGTTCTTAGTGTGTGCATAAACTGAAGGCGGTGAGGCAACAGGTGTGTTTGTACATTAGTGCTGGGTTTTGAGGTGCTCGAGTACTGTTACCATGGATGAAGCAAGGCTCTGAGTACTGTTACCATGGATGAAGCAAGGCTCTGAGTCTCCTGAGAATACACTGGGAGAGGGAGGTCCCTGGATATCTCAAAATCATGAAACGTGAACTCCAGGAGCCATCTGTTGAGAAAAGGTTCAGATGCAAGTCCTTGGAGATTTGTATACATATCAACATGCTAGATCTCTTGGAATCCTAAACTCTGTCTAGTGAAAAATACTGGGTAACATTCCCTCCCACAAATTATTGCACTGGGGAGCTCCTTTCTCCTATAAGGCCATAGACTAGGTATTCTACAGAAACTCTCCCCAGGAGTCCTGGCACGAACAGACATTAGGACCCCCTGATAAGAAGAATACAGTTGTCTCGTCCTGCTATGCAGGATGGAGCACCTGCAAATTTCCTTTTCATCCACAGATACCTTTGGTTTTTGTTTTAATAGAAAGATTTATTTCCTGTCACTGGCAATTTTTATTATTCAGAATGCTTGATGGGATCAGGAGGTATCTTGCTGGGCAAACACCTCTTTATCCGGAGAGTTTTTCACTTCTCATCCACAGCTGAATGTTTTGTCCACACACTCAGAATCACTTTTCTCTTTCTTGTTCCCCCGACTTGCTCAACCCCAGAGCCAGGAAGGCACAGCATGAAAATTGTGAGGCCAGAAGGAGGTAGGCTCTCCTCCAGGGAGGATGCCTGATCCCCGAAGTTAAGGAGTGCCCACCCCAGCATTTTATTTCTGTTTTATTTCAGAGCCATTTCTGTGGGTTAATGAAGACGTAAGCTCCCAGCCTCAGCCACACTATGCAAAAGAACTACTTATTGCCTGTTCCATCTCACTGACTTTTATGGTGATACTTAAACCAAAATGGTGAACTATTACACTTCATAGCCGGCAAATAAAAGCGAGACGTTAAAAAGTAGGGGCCGTAACCCCGATTGCGGTGAAATGGCTCGTAATCTTGGGACGACTTTGTTCAGCTCCCCAGGGCCATGGGCCAGGGCATTGTGTCTGACCCGGCCAGGGAATCCTTGGGGTCACTCGGCACAGTGCACATGTTTGCGAGTGGCATGGTGACCCGCATAAAGGGGTGGGGCAG
This sequence comes from Oryctolagus cuniculus, assembly GCF_051225735.1. Classification (NCBI taxonomy): domain Eukaryota; kingdom Metazoa; phylum Chordata; class Mammalia; order Lagomorpha; family Leporidae; genus Oryctolagus; species Oryctolagus cuniculus. Next base: position 18,742,997 of record NC_142877.1, read on the forward strand.
CCCCAGAAGGCAGTCCCAGGACACTTACCAGGCAGCCTGCACGGATCCCGCTCTCCTAGGAGAGATCCCCACCCCTTCTCAGAGCCCTGTTGCTCTCAACCTCGGCTGGGACCCTCGGAATGTCTTCCTTGCCATTGCAGGAGGCCCGAGGGTTTCTCAGGGCCATGGCCACAGCCTGAGCCTGTGCCTCAAAGACAGTAGAACCCAAGCTGCCTTAAGGTTGTGTACTTTCTCGCGATTTTGCTCATTGACACTTAGCTTGATTTCGTTTGCTTGTTTAAGTGAAAGCTGGGCAGCACATGGCAAAAAGTCCAATGGTGCTTGTTTCAGTTTGGGTTCTCCCAGAGGCGGACACTGAGATCAGGATTCAGGGGCAGCTCTTTACCTGGGAGTTGATCCCAGCACACACTTGAAGGAAGTGGGGTGTGGGACAGGGATTGGCGTGTGACTAGTGAAGCTGGTCGGGGAATGGGGGTGGGCGACCGGCTGGAAACTGACAGATGGAGGAGGCACCCCAGAACCATGCAACTGGGACGTCTCAGTATTCACCAATAACCATGGGTCATGGGTTGAGATTTGCTTCCAGGCACTTCTGAGCTGCTCCCAGGTAGCAGAACAGGGGAAATCATGGGAAAAACAGGACAAAAGGGAGAGGAAGAAGAGGAAGGGAGAGCGGAAGAGAGCAGGGGAGGGGGAGGGGGTGGAGATGACAGGAGAGGAGAGAACTACAAGGTCATCTGTACACTGGTGCACAGACAAAGCTGTAGATGTCCTTCACACGGGCTGACGTTATAGGGTCAGGGCGGAAGAGTAGCTGCCGTGGCCCTGAATAATAAAGCAGGAAAAAGCAAATGAATTCTCCCTTCCAAATAAGCCCAAGTTCAATTTTCCAGTGTTAACTACAAGTAACAGTTTCTGGTGTATCTTTTTGTGGAAATGTTCTCTTTCACTCTGTCTCTGTAGATAGACATGAATGTGTGTGTATTTTATAGGTGTGCATATGTGTGTGTGTATATATTCATACATCTATGCACTGTAACTTTGTTTTGAAAAATACATAAACACCTACCTCATTCTTTGTGATCATTACCTTGTATTCCAGAGACAGGATATATCTAGTGTAATAAACTAGGGTAAGGTTAATTCAAAACTGGTAAAAATTTAGAATTTTTACTTCATGAACTGCATAATAACATGTAATTTGACATGCTTGTCTTCATAGATTTTTCAAATGCATAGCAGTTGAGAGCTCAGGCACTACTATTCACTAACTTGAGTTGTTCTCTTCTGCTTGTCCCCTGTATATTATGCAAAACGGTAAAGGTCACACCGTTTTTGAGCCTTACTCATTCTATCTACAAAATCCAAATACACAGAGGACCTACCTAAAATTCTTGTGGGAAGGATCAAAATGGGTAATTTGTACAAAGAGCTCCCCATTTCAGGAATGCTCAATAAACATTATTTATTAGTAATCTATTCCCCAAAGAGAAAAAAATACCTTGGCAGATCCCATGTGATTATGAACATAGGAGAAGGAATCAGTCATTACAACCACAGAAATGATGCCTGCGTCTTAAAAAAGCACTTAAGTGTCCTTAGTATGAGCCGAGTACTGACTGTGCGGTAGGAGTGGCAGCAGGTGATTCCAGAGGCACTGTCATCTGGAGAAGTTGTTGGCTGCCTTCAGTTCCCTTTCTCTCTGTCCTCCTGCTGCCTTGTCTTGGGAGGAGGGTCTCTAACTCCCTTCCTCTCTTTTTTTTCTAAACAGGTTCCTAATGGCCTTCTTGACCAATAGAATGTGGCAGCAGCATCTCCCTGAGGTTTTCAAGTTTATGTTCTGTGAGACCTTAGAGCTTCCACTTGGAAACCTCACTCGGGGGAAAGCCAGATGTTATGTGAGAAGTCCAAGTATCCTGCACCTGTCATGCAGTAAGGGAGCCAGGGGAGCACCGGGCTGGGGGAGAGAAGCTCAACCAGTACCCAGCCACCTCGTCAGCTCAGTTGTCTCAGACAGGCATCAGATAGCCAGGTAAGAAGCCTTCACGGAGCTCCACGCCTCGCTCCACTTGCCTGCAGTGGAAACAGAGACCCTAAGCCAGACTGCCCAGCTGAGGCCAAACACTGGAAACATGGCAGGTAAGAAAGTGAAGAGTGGTCTGTCACCAAGGGAGAGGTCACTGGTATTGACACAAAGACCAAAGGGCAAGCAAGGGCACCCAGGCTCTGCCTACCGCATCATCACACTCAGTTTTCCATTTCATCCACTCACCAATCATGCAGTGGTTTTGGTTCTAATCTAGGAAGTATTTGTCTTCTGTGATGTCAATTAGTGATTTTACAAGACAGTCAGAAGGTGTTTCCCCATGTGGTAATACAAATACTTCTGATCCCAGTTGCCAGGTTTGTTTAGAAGAATTTTATAAAGATCAAACAACTCTGTTTATGTATTTTTATAGGATGCAGATATGCAAGCTCCTTTTTTAAACATTGAATGTGTTCTTTGATATTTTAAATTAAGATTTATTTGTTTATTTGAGGAGTTACAGAGTTACAGAGGCAGAGAGAGAGAGAGAGAGGGAGATAAGAGAGAGAGAGAGAGAGAGAGAGAGAGAGATCTTCCATCCTCTGATTCACTCCCCAAATAGCTGCAAAGGCCAATACTTGGCCAGGCCAAAGCCAGGAGCCAGAAGCTTTTTCTGGGTCTCCCATGTGGGTACAGGAGCTCAAGGGCTTGGGCCATCTTCTACTGCTTTCTCAGGCCATAGCAGAGAGCTGGATTGGAAATGGAGCAGCCGGGACTTGAACCAGCGCCCATATGGGATGCCAGCACTGCAGGCAAAGGCTTAGCTCACTATGCCACAGTGCTGGTGGCCCCTGCAAGCCCTTATAATTCATGCATTTATATATTGGTTTTGGCAACAAAATCTTATAACAAAAGAGATGTTTTCAAACATTTATTTTTAAAACGCTCTCTCCATAGTCATTTCACTCAACTGACACATACTTTGTGCCACATTTTAGAATGTCACCTTAATTCAGAAGTGAGAAATGTATGATTTACTGTTACAGAATCCTTGTTGTTGTTGCTATTTTTTAATTATCTGCCAAGTAACATTATACTGAAAGGCATTCTTATGGAGGAAAAAAAGTGTTCGGGGCAGGCATTTGGTACAGAGCTTACGATGCCGCTTGAGACGCCTGCATCCCAAACTAGAGTGCCTGTTCCAGTCTCAGCTCCATTTCTGACTCCAGTTCCTTGCACTATGCACCCTGAGAGGCAGCAGACCATGGGTCAAGTACATGGGTCCCTGTCATTTACCTGGGAATCCTGGGCTCTTGGGTTTGGGCAGGCCTACCCTTGGCTATTCCAGGCATTTGGGGTCTGAACCATCAGTGGGAGATCTTTCTGTTACATGTCTTCCAAATAGCAAGAAAGTAATATATTAAACATTTTTTAAAAATGGAGTAAACTTGAAAATGTTATCACTTTAAGGAGAAAAATCAGTAACTTTTGAGGCAGCAGATCTTCTGAGTTCTTTGCCACATTATAAAAACATTTTTATGATTATTTTATCTCATAAAGGTAAGTATTCTTTTGTACTTTAAAAATCTTTTGGCTTATAAAATGAATTTGTTAATTACAGCCTATAAACATTTTGTGCACTATGGCTTCAGTGTTTCGGTTTAGCTTTGCTTTTTGTTTCTTATTTTGTTTTTTTTGCTATTGACATGATGGTGTGGCCTGTGACCTTCAGGTCCAGAGCTATGTTTGTTATCCTGAATTTTCAAAATTATATTCTAATCAATCAGCCACTCTATCAGTAGATCCATTTATAGTTACTTTATAAAATATTGGTATCATAATGAGGTTATTTATTGCTACAAATGTCTCTTTTCCTTTGCATACATTATTTAGTGTAAAAAATTCTTTATTTCATGTGCTAAAATCTACAAGGGAAGAAGTGCTAGAAACAGCTGCACTTTCATCCAACAACACAGAAACCTCACACAACAAATCACTTCTTTAACACTTGACTCTTCAACTCTTTAGTCTAGTGTTCTTTCATGTCTAACATAATCTGCTGAGAAATGTATACATTTGTGTTTGTTATCATATTGCTTTCTGTGTAGTATTTTCATTGTTGTGGAATATTTCCCCCAATGACTTTTTTGTGGGTTTGTTAATATGCAGTAAAACTCAACATTATCTTCTACACATTTAACAGTAAATTTAGTGAAATCTCATCAAGTATTGAGTATTGTGTGTCTTTAAATGTGGCCAAAAAATATAGGCACATGTTCTAGATGCTTCATTGTCAAATGTCTTGAGAATTGTGCCTAACAGTGCTAACTTCAGTGGCTGTCTGGTAGGTGACTATGAAAAGGGAACAACACAAGCTTTAGGGAGGTAGGTTGGGGGTAGGGGACACTTGCAATAATCCAAGCAGAGCTGATGAGATTAAAGGTGGTCAGGAGCTTTAGGGATAAAGTTAGAGGGGTGGATTTATGAAAGGACTCCCAATAGTTCCAAAAATTGGTATGCAAATTATATTTGATCATCATCATAATTATTTTCCATGGAAATAACAAGGAATGAGTAGTTACAGATAGGTAAAAGTAATGCAAATCTTTATTCACCCAGGGAGTACAAAGAAGAAAATACATGGGCAAGGGATATTTGTTTCTTCACTGAGAGGTGTCTTCAGACAAGGATAAAGTGGGATGAGCCACCAAACACACAGGACGAGCTTAAAAATTCTGTTCCCCGTTTCTGCTCTTTTCAGGGTTTCCCATATCCTAGGCAGCTTCTCGTTTACAGATTTCCTCTCTTCCTGAACCTGTCAAACAAACCTTTTAGCTGCAGTGTCATCCTGGTCCCTTCTCAGGGGTCCGCTGTCATGTCTCCTCTGGATCTCTCTTCTCAAATCATCGCACCCCCTGCTGTCCTTGAGCAGAGGAGAGGGAGCTTTTCCTGACCCCTGAGAGAGTTGGGGGTTAGGGAGGCTGTGAAGGAAACGGATAACGGTGCCATAATTCTTAGAGTGGAAAATGTGTTGACTCTTCCTCGTCTTGCAGTAAACAGCACACATACATAAAGGCCATAGCCATGATTCTTCTCGGAGAATGCGTCTGATTTCAGTCACAGGCGAGGTATGTGGGTGAAGAGGGGCTCTGGCTCTGGGGGGCATCGTCCATGGATATTGGGGCTGAGCTGATGACTGCATCTAAGAATTCCATCAGTTAGGCCTTTGAGGGCTCAAAAAAATGCTTGACAAATTATTTTGACTATCTTTCTATCCGCCCCCCCCCCCATCATCTCTATCTCTAAAAAACGTGGAGGAAGAGGGCTGTCAAGACGAGGGGATGGTGCAGAGAGCTCCCAGAGCAGTGCAGGCTGAGTCAGAGCCGTGTCTGCATCGACTCCCACTCCAGGCCGTCACCTCCATGTGGACAGAGATGTGTGGTGCTCATCTTCCCATCCCTGGTGCCCAGGGGCAATGGTGCTTAACAATGTAGATTCTTTCTGGCAAGGTTACCTCTCTCTCTTTTTAATTATTTATTTGCGAAGGAGAGGGAGAGAGAGCGAGAGAGAGAATCTCCCAACCAGAGAGCTGGTTCACTCCCCAAATGTCTGCAGTGGCCCCTTCCTGGGAACAAAGGCATGAACTAGGAACAGTTCGGATCTCCCGCGTGAGTGATGGGAATCCAATCATTTGAGCCATCCCTGCTGCCTCCTAGGGCCTGCATTAGCAGGAAACTGGAGTCAGGACTCAGAGGCAGGACTCCACCCCAGTCACTCCAGCATGAGATCAAAGCGTCTTAACTGCTAGGCCAAATGTATATTTTTACAAATATAGAACTTTGTAAATTTTTCTATTACTTGCTATCAAGTAGATATGAATGAAACAAAGGAGATGTCTAAGTGGTTTCTTCAAATGCAAAGATTTTATAGCTACCATCCAGGGCTATCAAGTTTCCCAGGCTTTCCTTCCTAGCAGGTCTTGGTTGCTTAGGCAAAATTCCAGCTTTCATAGGCACTTGGATGATCCATCCCATTGACTAACAGCCAGAAGGAACAGATCCCCTTTCTGGATTATCTCAGCCCTCTTCCCTCATCCCTACCCCAACATGCACTCGCCAGTCCCATCTACCCATCCATCTACACTATTTTCCCCTATCTAACGCACACTTTCCTCTGTCAGCTCGATTTAGAGTTTTGGCAAGCTTGCTGCTTATTTCTGATCCATATTCCCTCCCTTCCTTCCTCTCTCTTCATTTCTTTTCAGGTTAATTTATCTGATTATATGCAATGTGCTGCAGCCATGTTAAGACACCAACTGAGTTTCCACTTGGAGGCTTGGAGGAAAGATTACCATTAAAACGTGACTTCCATCCACTCAGCTGAAATTACTATTGATTGCCAAAGAAAAATATTTGTGCTGTGAAGCTGGGAGCTATGATGTTGAACCATATTAACATAATGTTAGCATAGCTACGGGTGTTTAGTAGCATGCAATCAGATTTGAAATGAACGTTGATTATAGATGGAGATTAATGTTCACATATTCATAGGAACACAATGAGAAGAGCAATTTCCTTTCTACTACAGATCAATGGTTTCTCCATTCAATTATACAGCTGTAATAATTGCATTATGCTGAAATATTTCTTAATGGCTAATTTCTTTCCTTTTGTGTGTGTGTGTATGAGATCTTTTGTCAGTGATAGCTTCTGCAGCCCGAGGACAGCATAAGATGTTTTAATCACTGGTGCCATTTTGCAAGCTTTGACCAAGCCAGTAATTTCCCCCCGTTTTTCCCTTCTTTGCTCTCTTCTCTTATTATCACCCAGAATTGCTTCCTGGATGATTGAAATATAGAGACTTGCCTCAAGTCTTTTCTTCCCTTGTTTAGAGAGTGAAGTCAAAACTATAAACCTGCAGGGCCAAGGGTTGCTCAATTCTTTCCACACATTGTTGGAGAGTCTCTGGGGGACAAAGAGATGAAGATTCAAGAACATTATGTGCAGGAGGGTCCTCCCCATGTGACTCTTGTTACACACACACACACACACACATACACACACATGTACAGGAGGGTCCTCCCCATGTGACTCTTGTTACACACACACATACACACACATGTACAGGAGGGTCCTCCCCCATGTGACTCTTGTTACACACATACACACACACACACACACACGTACAGGAGGGTCCTCCCCATGTGACTCTTGTTACACACACACATACACACACATGTACAGGAGGGTCCTCCCCCATGTGACTCTTGTTACACACATACACACACACACACACACACGTACAGGAGGGTCCTCCCCATGTGACTCTTGTTACACACACACATACACACACATGTACAGGAGGGTCCTCCCCCATGTGACTCTTGTTATACACACACACACATACACACACATGTACAGGAGGGTCCTCCCCCATGTGACTCTTGTTACACGCACACACACATATGTACACACACATGTACAGGAGGGTCCTCCCCCCCATGTGACTCTTGTTACACACACACACACACACACGTACAGGAGGGTCCTCCCCCCATGTGACTCTTGTTACACACACACACACACATGTACAGGAGGGTCCTCCCCATGTGACTCTTGTTACACACATACACATACACATACATACACATGTACAGGAGGGTCCTCCCCCATGTGACTCTTGTTACACACACACATACACACACACACACGTACAGGAGGGTCCTCCCCATGTGACTCTTGTTACACACACACACATACACACACACACATGTACAGGAGGGTCCTCCCCCATGTGACTCTTGTTACACACACACATACACACCCATGTACAGGAGGGTCCTCCCCCATGTGACTCTTGTTACACACATACACATACACATACACACACATGTACAGGAGGGTCCTCCCCCATGTGACTCTTGTTACACACACACATACACACACACACACGTACAGGAGGGTCCTCCCCATGTGACTCTTGTTACACACATACACACACATGTACACACACATGTACAGGAGGGTCCTCCCCATGTGACTCTTGTTATGCACACACACACACACACACACACAATCATCCCTTGGTTTCTGAGGGGCGTTGGTTTCAGCACTCCTCACAGACACTAACATCCGCAGATGCTCCAGTCTCTTATGTAAAATAGCATTATATTTGCATATAATCTATGTACAATCCTCCATATACTTTATTTTTTGAAAAGATGCATTTATTTGAAAGTCAGAGTTACACAGAGAGAGAAGAGAGAGAGAGAGAGAGGTCTTCCATCCGCTGGTTCATTTCCCAGATGGCCGCAATGGTTGGAGCTGTGCTGATCCGAAGCCAAGAGCCAGGAGCTTCTTCCGGGTCTCCCACGTGGGTGCAGGGGCCCAAGTACTTGGGCCATCCTCTACTGCTTTCCCAGGCCATAGCAGAGAACTGCATTGGAAGAGGAGCAGCTGGGACTAGAACCGGCGCCCACATGGGATGCTGGCATTGCAGGCGGCAGCTTTACCCACTACGCCACAGCACCAGCCCCCCATATACTTTAAATCAACTCTAGATTACTTATTTATTTTTTATTTTTTTATTTTTTGACAGGCAGAGTGGACAGTGAGAGAGAGAGAGAGAGAGAGACAGAGAGAAAGGTCTTCCTTTGCCATTGGTTCACCCTCCAATGGCCGCCATGGCCAGCGCGCTGCGCTGATCTGATGGCAGGAGCCAGGTACTTATCTAGCCCCAGGGGAACCCATCTTAGGCTCCTCTTAGAAGTTAACTAAATGAGTGTGAAGCGAGCTGATGGTTGCTGAAAAGTCACCAGCGTGATGCCAGCAGCTTGCTCAGCTTCTGCTCAGACCCTCGTGCGGCCTCAGTGCACAGCAGAAAGCAGGACAGGTAGATGCATGAAAAAGAAACAGACTGTCGGGGTGGACCTGCTTTAAGACAGCCCACTCTCGTGGGAATGAGCTTTGTCCCATAAAAGAACTCTACCCCAAGACCCAAATATCTACCACTAGACCTCACCTTCCGACACTACTTCACTGGAGAATTAAGGTTCCATTGTAAGAATTTTGGGGGATGCACTCAAACGATAGCATGCACCAAACCTGACCTATTGATGAAGGAAACATATTAAAAAACACGAACATCCGACCCTCCCAGAGTGTTAGGGTTTGTGACTCTAGTGCCAGAGTAGTTAAGAGAGGCCATCATGAGATAGGTGAGGGTATTAGAGAAGGATAAAGGGTTTGACATCAAAGATTTCATGTAATAAAGAACACATATAGTGCAGCGTAGGCATAACCTAACAGGCATTATTTCGTCAGCAGATGCCTTAGAGAAATTAAGGACTGGGTGAAGCATCACTGTAGATATTAACATATTTGGGTACATGACCCTAACATTTTTCTGTACTGCTAGATGAGGATAGACCCCAAATTTGAATCTTATCAAATAATTAGGAGGCAGGAAAGGAATCCTCGTTTAAACCTCTCATTTAATGAGGAGGAAAAAAAATCCCAATATAGCTGTTCCTGTGCTGTTCTAAGCAGAGACTGGTAAACTTTTTCTGTAACAAAACAGATCACAAACTACTCCACTCTGCCACTGTAGTGTGAAAGCAGTCACAGACGGCATGTCAATGATTGAGTATGGCTGGGTTCCAATAGAACTTTATTTACAAAAATAAGTGGTGGGCTGTCTTAGATCTGCAGACCATATTTGCCAAGTTTTTTACTAATGCCTAGAAATCTTTTAAAAAAACTATCATTTTATAACAATATAATTTAAATATACATAATATAAATTGTATTATATTATACATATATATTATTATAAATGTATTATAGCTTTTATCTTTTATATGTTATAGATCATATATTAACACTCTATTATAATAAAACAGTAGAATAAGAAAAAGAATGAAATCCTAATTATATAAGATCCCAGGTATCTGGAAGAAGCATTCTTTTTTTGGCCTGTATCTGATAGAAAGTATCAGCCATTTAAGAGTTAAAACATTAACTCCAAGTTATTCAGAAAGGCAATTTTCTGTAGATTTGCACAGAGGGATGGAATTTGACCTAAGGCACAATTATCTAAATGCAGAAGCACGCAACATGACCATCAACTTGAAGGAAGCTTGGAGTAGTCAGTTCTACAAGTTGGGGTTGGAGGTCAATTTGGAAAGGCATTGGTAAGATTCAAGAGTGCATTACAAATAAATGGTAAATTACCTTTTTAATGATGTATCTTCCTCTTGTAGGCACAGGAGACTTTAAGGCTATTTCTCACAATGGGTGAGACTCTCTAGATAGTCCGTTAGGGATAATTTTGGCTAAAATTACATTGGAAAATAGGTGGAACTTTTTGATTTTGTAATTTCCTTTGTTTTCTGCATGTCTGGCTGTCTCTACTTTAATCTAGTTTTGCGTGTGATTCACAAAACTGACGTCACATGGCAGTCTCATGGATCTGAGTGTTTTGTAGTTGATTAGCTGCTGCAGAATATAGCCAACTGCAGACATTGGCAGGGAGTGTTCTGCATTGAAGGGTGCTAGGAATATCGGAAAATGGTCCTAACTTCTCCCTGATCACTTAGCCTTAGCAACAGGGATCCGTGTTGCTCCTCCCTTCAGAATGGCATAGCAGTCACACTGAGATATGTGAATTTCGCACTGAGTTTTCTGGGCTATGGGGATGAGTGGGCTTGAGTAAAATGCAAAGATCCTGTCTTTACTCTAAAAATTTTTTACAAAGTGGATTGGAAATTCCCATCTCTGTTTCCCAACTTTAGAACGAATGATTATGAGACCCCTGAATGTTTCGAGTCCCCACTGTTCTTAAGAATAAATGAGATAATAAATGTTAAGCACTTAATCTGGTTCCTGAAACCTTACGAGGAGTGAATAAATGATGGCTACTTATATTGTCATGTTCATTGCTAGTGTTTTGCTCCATAGTTTTGCTCCTGGCTCCTGATCTTTCTTTCAGTTTAAGAACATTCCTGCAGAATCATCAGCCACAGTCCTGCCTTGAGATAAATTTTTCTGGAATGATGGTCATCTATCTTCCTTCTTTGAGTCTGTGAGTCCCATCTGTCTCTTTTCTTTTTAGATTTTTTGAATCTCAAAGATACTTCAATGTCATGAAAACATTTTCTTTTTGTCATAATACAGGAGCCCTTTCCTTCTGAACGTGGGGAACTTCTTCTTCGTTAATTTTCCCAGAGTATTTCTGAAGAACAGCAAGAATTCCCAGGAATAAGGTGTTGAAATTATTGCACTGTGCTACAGGGAAAATATTTTTCCTTAAGATCATAGTGCGTCTGAAAGACTCCAGCTCTGATCTTAGAGGTATTGCTTTTACTATTAGCAGAATATAAACCCTTGAAAGAATACAAAGCAGACTTTTGCATCCCGAGTCTCTTAATGAGACAGCACCTTTCGAAGTGGGAATAGTTATTGTACCCATTTTGCTTATATGGCAATAGGAGGAACAATAGCTCATATAGCATTTCCCTAGTCCTGTTCGGTGGCCCGTGCATCAGAGGGTCCCAGGTTCCTTGTACTGCTTTTCCTGTGAAACTGCTCCAATATGCTAATATTTTAAAGTTCATTTTAAAGTTCAATTACTCATTTATTTATTTTAAATGTTTACTTATTCATTTTCATCTACTTGAAAGTCGAGCAACAATGAGAGAGAGTCTAAGAGTTTTCTTTTTTTTTAACTTTTATTTAATGAATATAAATTTCCAAAGTATAGCTTATGGATTACAATGGCTCCCCCCCCCATAAGAGTCTAAGAGTTTTCTACCACAACTCAGTACCCTTCCACATCTAAGAACTTGATGCAGAAATCATTCCTTACATGCCTCTAGTACAGAATTTGTGTCCCTGTATTATATTTAGGAAAAACACTGTCTACTTTGTTATCAATCAAAAATAAAAAAATATGTTTTTAATGTTCTTATGGTAAAATATGCAAAATATTTGGCACTTAGTAGGTCATCAATAAATGATATATCCCTCTCTGACTACACTGTCATCATTTCTAAATCTTCAGAACTTAGCATAGAGTAGGGAATGATGATACATAATGTTTAATGAACACTTACCGTATGTCATGCACTTATCTAAAGGCCTAACTTTCATTAATTTCCCGCGTCCTTGTAAGCCATTTCATACTGGATAGCAGTTTTGGACCCAATTTACAAATGAGGGAACTAAGGGATGGAGACATTAAGAAACTTCCCAGTGTCATGGAGCTGTGAAGTGACAGAGTTAGGATTTGAATTTGGGCTGAATGGCGTTGAAGCTGGTCCTGGTAACCACCTGGTCTCCTACTCTTTTATTAATGGTAGGAAGATACATGAGCCTTCAGAGAACATGTGCCCTTAGTCCCTTTTCTAATATGCGTTTGCGTTAGTCTTGCCTCCTTTCCCTCCTGTTAGAGATTGAGCCAGCTGCTGCTAGTTCACTTGTCTTGCTGAACCACAGCCTCCAAGCAAACATATCTGGGTGCTGTTTGCTAGAGCATGGGCTGACGGGGCACGGCCCATTGAGTTGTGCAAACAGCTCCCCAGCAGCTTTGGGAGCCATAGCAGCAATTTCAGCTCCTCCTGCTCCATCTGGGCACCAGACAGAAAGCCACCGCAGTTCAACCTTTCGGAGGGAGCTGCCTGCAGGTTCCTGAGCGGCAAGCCGTGGCTTCTCACAGGAGCCAGGGAGCCAGAGAGCCTGGATGAAAGCCCTGCAGGGTGGGTGAAGCCTGTCTGGGGAAGAATGCTTTGCGTGCTAAAGCAACCAGGCCGCCACAGGGGCCTCCTGTGCTGCTCGCCCCTGGGCTTGAGTTCTGTCCTGCAAGCTGCCTCCTGGTGCTGTTGAATGAGGATCTGCTGGGCCCTGCCTTGCAGAAGAATGCCTTCAGCATTTCCTATCCACCTCCTGGTTCACGCCCCAAACGAGGCCCGGTCCTCTCTCTGTCCTCTCCCTGACCCCTCCTCTGTTCTAGTCCTGCTCCGCCAGGCCACAGTCCATGTCCTCACCGAAGTGTCTCCTCTCTTCCCACTTGATTTGGAAAATGACATTTCGTTTGTCACAAATGCTTCTTTTAAATGATTCATTTTATTTATTAGAGACACACACAGAAAGAGGTAGAGGGAGATGGGGGTTCAATCTAGGTCTCCCATGTGTGTGACAGGGATGCAAGTCCTCGAACCGTCACCTGCTGCCTTTGAGGGTACACACCAGCAGGAAGCTGGAGTTGGAAGTAGAGCCACATTTGACTCTGCTCCCAGTGTCCACCCCTGTCACAAACACGTCTTTACCCCAGTCCCCTCCATTCACATGAGTGACTGCTGGCAACCACTGAGTCTCCGTTTAGAAGGCACATTTTCTGAAGGCCTTTGTCTCTTTAGATCCAGGTTTAGTGACCTGGCTGTGTCCTCATCAGTCCTCGAACTTCCTTAAAGAGGGACCCAGCAATGCACTGCCCGCTGTGGAACTGTAAACCTCAGGAGACTGTAAGCTGTGAGGCAGGGACTTGGTGCTTTTTATACACCACTGCAGCCTGAGGATTGGGCAGAGTGCCAGGCCCCAGTTAGTGTTTTTGATAAACAAATGATGGCCCTTGGAATGACGAATGGGAACTCTCATGGGGGGCTGTCTGAGAAAGCAGGTGCAGAACACCTAGGTGATCCCTTTACCACTTTAATAGGACCAGCTCACGCTCTTATTTGACCTTGCAATGGCTTTTTCCCCCAGAAACCTTTTATTTAAGGTACACAAACTTCATTTCATATATACAACTTTAGTATCTTTTTTAAAATTTATTTGACAGGTAGAGTTATAGACAGTGAGAGAGAGAGAGAGAGAGGTCTTCCTTCCATTGGTTCACTCCCCAAATGGCCACCACGGCCAGCGCTGTGCTGATCTGAAGCCAGGAGCCAGGTGCTTCCTCCTGGTCTCCCATGTGGGTGCAGGGGCCCAAGCACTTGGGCCATCCTTCACTGCCCTCCCGGGCCACAGCAGAGAGCTGGACTGGAAGAGGAGCAACCGGGACTCGAACCCGGTGCCCATATGAGATGCTGGTGCTGCAGGTGGAGGATTAACCAAGTGAGCCACGGCACTGGCCCCCATATATACAACTTTAGAAACATAGTGAGTCTTCCCACCCTACCCGCCCTCCCACCTGCACTCCCAACCTTCTTCCTCCTCCCTCTCCTCTTCCTATTCTTATTTTTTACTAAGATCTATTTTCAATTAACTTTATACACATAAGATTAACTCTACACTAAGTAAAGAGTTCAACAAATAGTATGAAGAAAAAAAAAAAAACTGTTTCTCAACAGTCGAGCCAAGGGCTGTTCAAAGTCATCACATGTCAAAGTGTCAATTGGACGTTTGTTGAGCTCCTTAGTGTGGCCTGCCATGTTATGTGTGCTTGGTCCTCTACTGGCCTCTCTGTCCTTTCTCTGCCATTGTCACCTTGCTGCACTTGAACCACACTGGCTTCCTTTATTTTTCTTGAACTTCCAAACTCTTCTGCCTCTGGCCCTCTCCGTGTATCCATCCCTCCTTCTGGAGTAGTCTTCCATCCATCTTGGCAAGGCTTGTTCCTGTAGCTGGAATATTATCTCCCCTGTGGGCCTCCTCTGGTCATCCCTTCTCAGTTGGCTCTGCTACCCTAAGAGGGTATCAAGCAACCCTGTTTAATTTTATTTCCAGAGATTATTATGATATGAAATAATCTCATTTATGTTCCCTTTCTCTCTCTCTCAATTTCTTATCTTTTCCCACTGGAGTGTCAGTTGTTTAGGAGCAGAAAATTTTTGTGCCTAGTTCTCTGCATGGGCCTAGTGTCAGGATGTTGTCCAGCACCTGTATACACTAAGTAAATATTTATTGAGTGAGTGCCCCATGTTCAATAGATTTGTTGTTCTAATTATGAGGTTTGTATGGAATTGTTATTATTGTCTTATCAAATCTATGTGACTCAAAGAGGTTATTTGAGGTGAATTATTTGGGGAAAAGCACCTAGTGAAATGCTTGCTGTATTTTTGGTGCCAAATCTCACTTCTGATTTCCTTATAGGCATAAAAGTAAGGAAATGTGGCTCTGACCTTGGAAAGAACCATAAATCAACTGAGGGTTGGATCTAGAGCCTACTTAATTCCAGAATTTCAGCTGCAAAGTGTTAACCTAAACTCTAAACACATCACAATGCCTGGAATAAGGTAAGTGCTCAATAGATGTTACATATTATTGTCATGATTATTATCAATGTCATCATTGCACTGCTCCGGTAGGTAATCTCTGTCTTCCCCTAAATGATTCCCCCAAAGTAGATGTGAGGTCTTGCCCAGTAATCAACATAGTGATGTGTGAAATACCCACCCATGTTGAGATTAAAAGGCCATAATAATTCACCAAGAACCTACAAGGACCTGTTTATAAGCCAAGTATTCTTCTAGGTATGGGGGTAAACAGACACAAATTTCTTGCTTATTAGAGGCCTTGATACAAAAAAAAAAAAAATCATAGCCTTGTAAAGAAGGGAATAGGCTGAAGGAGAATATGTAAATAAGACAGTAACTGCTAGAGTGCATCGACATTTTTTAAATACTCATTAATCCAGACCTGGGTTTATGTTAGTTTAAACAAGTATCCATCCTTTCTTTTTTTTCACACTAACCTAGTGGCAGCTACTGAACTTCTTCTGGAAGAACTGATGTCTCTGCAGCACCTTGCACAGTTCCTGGCTCAAATCTACATTTAACAAGTGCCCGTTTTACTCAAATCCTCCCTGGGCCCCAGGGCCACATGATGGCTTTGACTGACCCAAGGGAACAGACGTGGGCACAGAGGTAGGGCAGAGCCAAATTCTAACCAAGGGCCTCTGAAATCAAAGCATCATGTGATTTTACTTTAGCAGCTTAGCCTTCCACTGGATCTGATCTTTTCCAGGCGAATATTTTCCAAAAACAACAAATATGCCCCATTTTCAAGGAAGTGCTTCTAAAGTCTCTTCTCTTACTGATGAGTTTCTCAGATGGGCAAAGTGTATTCTGTGGGTATGAAAGGCAAGAAAACTAAACAATGAATGGATCTATACCTTGTTCCGTGTACTTTGGAATGTTTTGGTTTCCACCTTGGCAGTTATTGGGGAAATCCTATCCTTGGATTAGGAGCCATGCTCATAGCAAATTCAGGGGAAGAAATTCTTTACACTGAAGTTAGGGTGAATGGAATATTAGCAAAGAGTTTCTTTTCTTTTGGGGGGCACAGGTGAAGGGGCTTGTGGGAATAACCTTTGTCAGGAACGATGGAGATAGCATTAGCTCAACCTTGAGCCTTGAGCTTCTTTCAGAAGAATATATAAGAGGAACCCTGTGAGGCAGCCTTAGAAATCAAGATAGTGCAGAAACCACTCTGCATTTCATATTTGGAAAAATAGTTTCTAAAAATGAAATTGATCAAGAATTACAATATTGACAAAGAATTCTCAGATGAATTATTAACCACAATTTGTTTCAGTCCAGTGCCAGTGCTTTACATTCTATCTAATCATTCATTCTCATAGACCAGTCATTGTTCCATTGCAAGATCTGGGATCCCCACCCAGCCCCCTGGGTGTGGTTAGATCAGAGTTTCTGAACCTCAGCACAAGTTATATTTGGGGTAGATGCTTCTGTGTTGTGGGAGACTCTCCTGGGGCGTTTAGTACAGTCTCTGGCCTCTATCCACCAGATACTAGTTGCAACTCCCCTCATACCAGTTGTGCAATTGAAAATGTCTCTTGATATTATCAAACGTTCTGGGGAGATGGGTGGGTGGGCACAGTCATCTCACACTACCGAACATTTGACTTAGCATCCTTCATAATGTTCAAGTCAAAGCATTTTTCCTATTCCCTTAGGAGATAAGAACTAATAACACTATTATTTTATTTACTATTAAACGCATTACAGGGGAAGCAACCACCCACTATTAAAATTGTTGTCTACACAGCACCTTCTCAATGAATCCCTTACTTTTGGAGGGAGCATATTTTAAATAGGCAGCTACTCATAGATGAGGGGTCATATATCAACAGTCAGCAACTGTCTCACCTGAAGACAACCAGTGTGTGTGTCCTGTACTCATTGATTGTTGGAAGCCAGTTGGTTTATTGAGGTTTGCAAAGCAAAGGCAAACCTCATGCCACATATGATGTTGTGGATTTGGTCTTGGCTCAGGTCTCTCCCTGATCCTCGTGTTCATGAGTGACCTAATAAGAACAGCTAATATTAGGGGAGGACTCATTCTATACCAGGCACTGCACTGAGAGCTGAACAGCACATTCTCATGGCATCTTGCATACAACGCCTGGAAGCAACTACTATTAACCCCATTTTTCAAGGGTAGACCTATATTTGTAAGAGTGACAAGGCTTACCTAAGGTCAATTAAAGGTAGTAAGGTCTAGGAGGCCCCCTTAGCCCCACAGGTGTCATTAATCAGGGTTTATCAACCGTAGCATAAGTAATTTGTATCAAGAATCAAATTTAGACTTAGCCCTTACCCACTCTCAATTAATCCACTTAGTTATCCATTACCATTCTAATTCTCATTTGCTTTCAATACCAGTAGATTAATTCAGTACTACTGTGTATGTTTATTGCATATGCTGAAAATTCCATCAGCATGCTCTTCCGGAGAATAAATGATCTCCCGAGTGTCACAAGCATTTTCTCTCTTTGTCCAGGAGCAAAACTGTTCGCTTGTCACAGCAGAGCCTTTGCTGTCAGACTAAGCCATGACATCTATTAATCACTTGAAGAACAGGGCCAAAAAAGTTCTTTTTTCCTGTGAATTGAGTCTTAAGGGTTTCATGGTTTGTATCACAGGGCTGCAAGGTTTTATGCCTCAGCTTAACACGACTGAGCTGCCCAGTCTTCGACAGCTTACAGAACTGCTGTTAAATAGCTGGGGATCGTGCGTCTTTAATCACTGGAACAGGAGCGGAGAGGGAGGGGCTGAAAGAAGAAAGAGGCAAGGTGCAGAAGAGTGAAACCGACGGAGATGGATGGAGTCCTGGGAGGCAGAACCGCAGACTACAAACCTCAAACGGGCTCCTGTGGTTGCGTGAGCTCAGAGTTTATCAATTGGCTGAGCTGTGCAGGGCCTGGCCTGGTCTTTATCAGAAGGAGCCCTGTATATTAACCTCCCAGCTTCCCAATCAGGGTCATGTTAGTGCATCATTTATTACCTCCGAGGACGGGCCAGGGTGGGGCTGTCAAAGCACCGTGGAAGAAAAAGGGGTGGAAAAGATGGCAAGTGACTTCCATCTTAACCTGCAAAGCATCAGTCTTCCCTCTTTCCAGTAAATAGTATTAAAATAAGATGAAAAGAACAAAAGAAACTTCTGGATCCTTCTAACATCTGCTGTTGCTGTCCCATTGGGACTGTGTGCGCAGGGAAATATTCCAGTCATTGAAATGTGGCAGAGCCGTTAAGGAGGTTGACAGAATTTAGGAACCATCCTCACAGCCTTTGAGGCAGGCCACGACTCTCAATTTCCCCTTCTTATTATTAAATGGAGTCATAACCATAATGCATCTTTTTGAGCTCCTTTCTCGTTTTCTCTCTCTGACATCCTGAATCTGGCACACTTCCCTTCCCCTTTAACCTTCACAAGCTAAAAATAATATCCTACTGGAGCCAGCCAAAAAGTGTCAGTTGGAGGAGTTTAATTAGCAGGAGTGGGCAGCAGACCACTCTAGTCTTCCCAATTTGCTGTGTTCTCTCTTGGGAGCCAGAGCCAAGCACAACTGGAAAATCCAAGTTCATGTGCACCAGAGATGGGAGTTTCTGAGTGACGGGGAGAGAATCTGTCTGGAAACCAAGCTCCATGTCATCTCTGCAATGCCAAGTAGGAGTGCTGGGGAGGCAAGGGCTGGTGCATCTATATGAAATACAGAGTTTTGGATCAGACTTCTGGAGCTGCTTCCTGTCTTTCCACATCCTGACTCCAAGACCGTGGGTACACTACTTAACCTCTGCCTTGTCTTCCTCATCTGTTAGGTGGGGACCGTCACAGCCTTCACCTCATTAGTTTACCATGAGAATAAATGACACGGTTGAGCCTTGAGAACCAAGCCTGGCACAGAGCAAATACAATACAATGATTTATTTGCCTCTTTTCCTTTGGATGGGTCTAGATCCCCCAGCTGATACAACTTTTGCTTCTTTATCTTTGTAGATAAAGAGGAAGGTTTAAACCAAACAATAACTGAGATTCATGTAGAAAATAGGATTTTTTACCTAATTTTCATTTTTTTTTTATAGAAATCCACATATCTTCAGGGCTTTGCCTGAATGGACCTGGAAGCCTCTGAGAGGTCCAGTCTTTTCAAAGTATTTCCTTACATAGCAGCAACTCAGGAAGAAAGGACTGGATAGTTACAAGATAATTATAAGATAACACTGAGTCTTATGTGGAATACTTTACAATTTACTTTTTAATGAATAATAGCTCTGACCTAACCCTTGAGTACTTCTTCATTAGATGTGTGAGGACTTCATAGTTGTGAGAAGCGACTCAGAGGTCTTTCAGTGGTTGTCAGTGGTGGGGTTATAGGAGCAGACCGGATGTAGGACTGCAGTGCCCAACAAGGAACAATCCCAATCACTGTGCCCATCTCAGGATAATTAGCACCAATTCAGTCTCCCCTTGTTGCTCGAAGGGCCCAGCTGAATCACGAACGATATATTTGAGCAGATATATCTGAGGTGGCACAGTGGGTTGTCACTTCCTGCAATGCCAGCATCCCATATGGGTGCCTGTTCGAGTCCTAGCTGCTCCATTTCCGATCCAGCTCACTACTAATGTAGCAGGGAAAGCAGTGGAAGATGGCCCAAGTACTTGGGCCCCTGCACCTACATGGGAGACCCAGATGGAGTTTCAGGTTCCTGGCTTCAGCCTGGCCCAACCCCAGCTAGTGGGCCATTTGAGGAGTGAACTAGCAAATGGAAGATCTGTCTCTTTCTCTCTCCCCTCCCTCCTCCTTCTCTTTGCAACTCTGCCTTTCAAATAAATGAGTAAATCTATAAAACTTAGAAAAAGTAATTAAGTCCATAGCCAGGTTGGTGCAGGTATCTGGCTCCAGGGAAAGCTACCTAGACGGAAGTGAGATTAAAGGTAACAGCTAGAGTGACATGAGACTCAAGTTCTAATTTTTGTGGAGATTGCTTCTAAGAGCCAGACAGGAGTCAGGGTCCTTTGCAAGGCGAAGGAGGTCAAGACAAGGCTCCAGCTTCAGCTGGTTGGATGCTAAGCTAGTTTGGGAGTGAATCACTCGGTGCAGTCTAGGAATAATCTGTGGCCCCACAGGCACAGGAGCATCTGAGGTTCTGCTCGCGAAATATGGGCCCATGTTTGAGTAGTAACTGGGTCCCAGATTCACTGTGAGGAGGGAATTTATTCCCAGGTGTTGCAGTGACGGGACCGCACATCCTCTGTCAGAGGTGAGCAGAGCCGTACAGGCTGAGTATATATACCCTATGCCAATGCTTGGGGTGGCAAGTGTTTCAGATTTTGAATTTTCTTGAGTTGTGAAATATTTGTATATACATAATATGACATCTTCAGAATGGAACCAAAGCGTAAGTCTGAAATTCATGTATGCTTCATAAATACCACGGACACATAGCCTGATTTTATTCAGTATTTTAGTGTCCCTGCAGCCTGTCCCATGAGATCTGGTATGGAATTTTCTAGTACTGGCATTATGCCAGTGCTTGGGAAGTTTTGGATTATGGAGCATTTCAGATTTTGAATTTTTGACTATGGTGTTCAACCTGCAATTGTACAGATTTAGAAAGAAAGATATCTATGTACTTAGAACTAATATATTACATTTTAAAAATTTGAGCTTCCCAAATCTCATGTTCTTATTCTTGTTTCTCAAAACAACCATGTGGGCCATGACAAGGACTTCTTGCTGGTGTTTTGAAAAACTCAGCTGTTTAGTAAGCTTAGCTTTAATTTGAACCCAAAACTCTCTTCATGTAACTTCTTTGATGAACACTAGTTCTTTATTTCTGAAGCTAAACATTGAATCTTTGTCCTCTTACTTGACAGTGTTTTATATATTTTTCACCTTCTTTTTTTTTCCTCTGTAACTTTTCTTCTTCCCCTGCTCCAAAACTTGGTGGCTTAAAACAATTATTGCCCCTGAGTCTAGGGATTAGCTGGATTGTTCTGATTTTGTGAACCAGGCTTGAAGATAGATGGAAATTTGCAAGTGTGCTTGGTGCTACCAGGGAATGGGACAGAGTGCTATGTGTGTGTAGAGAAGGAGAACTGACCTAGTATGGGGAGGAGGGTGCTCAGAGGAGGGCTCCCTTGAGAAAAGGTAATTGAGGACATACCTGAAAGAATGGAAGACAATGAGGCAAAGTTAGGGTGGGGGTTCTAGGGCAAAGGAACAATGTGAAAAAACACTCAGGGTCAAGTTCAAGATGGGGAGGAAGGCTATGGGGCTAAAGTGCAGGAAGCAAGGAGAGCATGATCTTAGAAAAAGATGGAGAGGTCAGCTGGGCATAGATCCTGTAGGTTATGATGATAAATTTTCTTATAATGTTAAAAATAGTAAGAAAGCTTACTGAATGTTTTTAATAGGGGAGAATGGGTGAGAAGGGGATGAATGGTCATCAAATATTATGCTCATAATGCTAGAACAGAAAGCCATGCAAAAGAACACATCCAAGACTGAGTAGCTGCTGGAGTAGGGGGGTGCATTTGCCAGTTTATAACACATTGTGGAGATCTGCATATGATAGGGATGTGAATCTGTGATTTAGAAGAGATACTCTGCACGCCTCTGTCAACCTTACATCATTATCATGTACTAAAAATATATGGCTGCATTTGGTTTCCTAATATTTTATTAAACACTTGGATGTCTGCTGTTAAGGATAGAGAGATCCCAAGCCAGATTCTCTAGGATCATTTTCCTTTCTGTACAAGTAATGTCTTTGTGACTTTGGGCAGGTGAATCATCGTTTTTTCTGTCTGTTTCCTCATCTGTAAATAGTGATAATCATTACCTACATCATAAATTTTTTTGTGAGAATTTATACATGTAAATCACTTTTTCAAATCTTATACATGTTACTAATGGCATAGTATTTCTTGTGTTTCTCTTGTCCATTTTTGGTTTTGAAACTATCTGAATTTTTAAAATTTTGTTTAAAAAAGGTATACAAAGTTCATGTATCTCATATATACTGTTTAAGGATCATAGTGATACTTTTTACCCCACCCTCCTTCCCACCCATGCTTCCCACCTCCCTGCCTTTCCTATTCTAATTCTTCATGTTTACAAAGATCTAATTTCAGTTTACTTTATATTAATAAAATTAGGCCTATACTAAGAGTTCAACAAATAATAATAATAAAAAAAACACTGTTCCTCAACAGTAGAGAAAAGGGCTATAAACAATCATCAATCTCAAAATGTCAATTTCACTCCTATATATTACATTTTGAGTGCTGTATTAGTTACCATAGATCAGGGAAAACATGGTATTTGTCTTTTTGAGACTGTAACCATATTTTTGTAAAGATAGGATTTCATTCTTTCTAATAGGTAAGTAGTATTCCATGGTGTATATATACCGTAATTTCTTTATGCAGTCATCTGTTGATAGACATCTGGGTTGATTCCATATCTTAGCTATTGTGCAGTGAACTGCAATAAACATGGGGGTACAGATCACTCTTTCATATGCTGATTTTATTTCCTTTGGGAAAATTCTCAGGAGTGGGATTGCTGGGTTATATGTTAGATCTACTTTCAGCTTTCTGATGAAGCTCCAAGCTGTCTTCCACAATGGTTGTACTAGCTTACATTCCCACCAACAGTGGATTAGGGTACCTTTTCCCCCACATTCTCACCAGCTTTTATTGTTTGTTGATTTCTGTATGTGAGCCATTCTAACTCGGGCTTCTAATTCTAGTTTTGGTTTGCATTTCCCTGATGGCTAGTGATCCTGAGCAGTTTTTTCATGCATCTGTTGGCCATTTGAATTTCCTCTTTCAAAAAATGCCTGTTGAAGCTATCTGTATTTTTTTAAAATGGACTTCAGGGAGACTTTCCTTAATTTTTTGAAAAAAAAAATTCCTATGACTGGAACAGATTGTACAATATTTGGACTAACTATTCTTTAAAAGATATTCATCTCTGAAATTCTCTGAAATTCATATTTTATGTAATTGTGTTTTAAAGGGAGTTGTCCATTTCATATAACTTTTCAAGATTATTGGAATAAAATTGCTCCTTATGTTCTGTCTTGGTTTCTGCCATGTTTATATTTATTTATATCTCTTCTCTGATTTTTGGTTCCAACTTTCATTATTTTTTGTTTTAATATACTCTTCTGCAGTTTATTGAGTTGAACATTTAGCCTATTTCTTCTCCATATTTCCTTCTTTCTAATGTTTGTGTTCAAAGCTCTCCATTTCTCTCTCACACTAGTTCAGTTACTTTTCACAGAGCTGCCTTCATTGTCCTTAAAGCAAAACTACTTCACAATATTCATTTTGGTTTCTGCTTTATGGCTTTTATTTTATTTGCTTTCCCCCCAAATTATGAATTGTTTTAGTTGTTATTTTAACATTTATTTCTCATTGAATTATATTGTTATTAGAGAAAGTTATGGTACTAGTCATTTTTGTATTTGTATCAAATATTTCACAAATATTCCAAGTGCTTTCGAAGTTATTTCTATTCTTTTACTCCATATTAGTTTTCTCTTTAATTGTGTCTAGCCCCCTCTTTAATCCATTCACTCTTATTATTTTTAACCCCTAATGAACTAATTTTTTTTTTATTTCCAAAAATTCTAGTTGGCTTGTTCAAACTCACCTGGTTTTAAAAATAAGGTTCTGTTGTTTTAAAATTCTATCTAATGTTTTTAGTCACCTTTGGTACTGAAATATTTCCGTATATTTTTCCATTTCTTCTAGTTCTTGAGTTGTTAGTTTTTCTTTTTCCTGGATCATCTACACCTTTGGGTATCATAGATCTTTTCCTTATTCATTTGTTCTTTTTTGCTCATGTTCAGAAAGGATGAATTATTCTGTGGGAATTCTGTACCTCCTGACTTATTAACATACTGCCACCACATGGTTTCAGGGTTGTTTATGATAAGAAGCCCCAGTAGAGAGCTCAGGAGTTTCAGTAATCTGAATCCGTCTTTCAGTTAATCTTGGAACCTACTGTTAATGCAGCATTTAGCTAGTTTAGATTTGGGCCTGCCGTCCACTGATGGGGAGGGTGTGGAGCTTTTCTTTTTTGCTAGCAACTATTCTTTTTCACGACCAAAGCCTAAACATAAGAATCCCTGCTTTCTGGGATGATGGACAGAGGTCTTCTAGTCCCTGAGGGGATGGTTCCATTTCAGTTCCAGCTGTTCCACGTTGTTCTATCTTTGAATGGGCACCAGACCTCAGCACTGAGCCCCTGGGACCTCTGCTTCCTCCCCTTGTCCCCAAACCACCTGCAGCTTATTGCTTCGGCATATTTTCCTCTTCTTGCACATAGAAGTTTCTCTTGTCTTATTCTGATTTATTTAATATTTGATGCTTTATTCAGAATTCCTGTGTGCTTAAAGTATGAGGGAGGACAGAGTTCACCAGCTCAGTACTTGTGTTGCCAAAAGTTGGCTTCCAAAATTCCACAGTAATATTTATGCAGGAAACAAAAGGACATTGTCAACGGAGTTCTCAAGTAAAGAAGGTGTGACAATGTGTTGGACCCAGCATGGACTGTCTTTCTCAGAGTTGACTGTTAAAATTTTAGAAATATTACTAACCAGTTAAATATAGCCATCATTTAAAATCGAATAAATTGTATAAATCTCTAATTAGATACACTATTTTGTAAACATAGAAATGTAACAGATACTTATTCCTTTTACAAATACCTGTGATCTTGAGGTCTATAGCGCAGACACTGACAGCACTACACATTGGTGTGCTCCTGACCATCTTTTTCTAAGTCTACCTTTGATCACATCATGCTGGTAGTGGGAATATTTACATCAGGAGCAGTGAACAATGAGAAAACCAGGTCTTTTTGTTCCTCCAGAGATACTGTTGCTATTAGACACAAGAAAATATCTGTGCATGATTAATTATACATTCCCAATATACACAATTATTCATTCTCAAATATGAAGTGAATCAGAGAATAGAGCACCCACTGGTCCTTTTTGGAAAAAAAAATCAATGACAAAAACAAGGAATCCTGGGACAAATAGGAATTAAAAACAAAGATAAGAGAACTAGAAATGAAATTAAAGAGGATGAGGAATGAATACATTTAAGTTCAGAATTAAAACAAAATAGTTGTAAAATTTAGGGTTATGGTACACAGTTTAGTGTCATAAACTATGCCGTTGTTGAAAGCATACAAGAGGGATCATCAGAATGTTCATGGAAATGTGTATTATCAGGAAACTGATAGATTTCAAAATTTTACATGATGTTAAATAATCTTTAATTCCACTGTCCACAAACTTTTGAAGTACTTCCATAAATCTAACAAATATAACAAGTTGGAAAAATGAGATAGCAAAACATATGTCAGTGTGAATGTCACCATTTTAGATCACAAGCAATTAATACCATCAAATGAAAACATGGTTTAAAAATTATTGTAAAAATTGAAAAATTACTCTAAAATTTAGAGCAAATATCACACTAAAAAGTTTTCCACACATAACTGACATGGCAATGATGTCTGCTCTCACAATTTTATTTAACATTGATAATATAAATTTTACTCAATGTGGCAATGTGAGATAAGGGTTGAAAAGGAAGAATTAAAGCTGTATTTTTTTGGTTGTAAACATGACTGTCTGTATACTACTGGTCTGATTAACTCCTAGGTGTTTTCAGTGGATAGAACTATTGTAGGCTAACATTATCTTTTACACAGATAGAACATTATTAAATTACTTTTAGCTTTTATAGATGTCATACATCTTTAAGTTAATATGCTTTGTGATTCATACTGATTATTGCAACTCATATTCAGGATTGCATGGATTGTTTAATCTCTTTAGATTACTTCTGCATGTCATTTATTCCACATCAGTAAACCTAGTCTCATAAAGAAGAAGATGGGAGAATTGGAATATTTCATAATTACTTATTGACTTTTCCCACATGATGTGCCCTGCAGTCTCAAAATAACAAGATCAATATTATCCCACCAATACGATAACTGCAACCATTAAGTAATTTTTTGATGCTTATATCTTTCCTCATTTTTGAAAAATAATGGCACTTTATTCTACATCGTCTGTGTTTAAAGTCATTATATACTAAGTCCTCTTCCTTCAAAAAAAAAAAAAGATTTATTTATTTGAAAAGCAGAGTTGCAAAGAAGGAGAGAGAGAGAGAGAGAGAGAGAGAGAGAGAGATATCTTCCACCTACTGGTTCACTCTCCAAATGGCTGCAGCAGCAGCTAGGGCTGGGCTAAGCCAAAGCTAGAAGCCAGGGACTCCAGGGGCCAGCACTGCGGCACAGCAGGTTAAAGCCCTGTCCTGCAGCACTGGCATCCCACAAGGGTGCTGGTTTGAGTCCGAACTGCTCCACTTCCAATCCAGCTCTTTGCTTTGGCCTGGGAAAATAGCAGAGGATGGTCCAAGTGCTTAGATCCCTGCACCCAGGTGGGAGACCCAGAAGAAGCTCCTGGCTCCTGACTTTGGCCTGGCCCAGCCCCAGTCGTTATGGCCATTTGGGGAGTGAACCAACTGATGAAAGACCTCTGTCTCTCTGTCTCTACCTATCTCTGTAACTCTGCCTTTCAAATAAATAAAATAAAAACCTTGAAAAAAAAAAAAAAAAAAGAAAAGAAGCCAGGGACTCCATCTGGGTCTTCCACATGTGTGACTGGGCCCAAGCACTTGGGCCATCTTCCACTGCTTTTCCAGGCGCGTTAGTAGGGAGCTGGATGGGAAGTGGAGCAGCCGGGACTGGAATCTGTGCTCTGCACTCATATGAGATGCAGGCATCACAGGCAGTGATTTAACCCTGTGCCACAATGCCAACCCCACCCTTTTCCTTTTAACTCTTCACAAATTTTCATTGTAAATTTAGCTATATATTTAATGCTCATCATAAACCCTAATTTAAGTTTCTTTATAATAATATTACTTTCTGAAATCAATTTTCTAGTAGATTCCTCAGAAAGAGTGTATGAGAACATCAGTATCTTACTTTTGAATGTGATAGTTTGTTCTATAGCTTTTATATACAGGAGTTGGTTTGGATGGATGCAAAATTCCTGGCTCACTTTTATTTTCCCTTGTGTGTTATTAATGGTATTCCATTTCTTTGTTTCTAGCAGAAAACATCATCAATGAAAAACTTGATAGAAACCTAATGTTTTTGTTTTAAGACCTCTTTCTTCCTAGAGGTCTAAAACACTGCGAATTTTTCTTTCAAGTCCAACATTTCACTGGAGTATGTTTCAGTGCTAGCTCTTCTGTGCCAATTTCATTAGGCTTGTGCCTTTTCAAAAATTTTTACTTATTACTATCTAATTTATTATAAAATATATTTTAATGTTTGTGGGTTTTCCTCAATTACTTTCTTGGTATTCTTTATTTTTTCCTCTTCATAGGCTGCTATTATACATCTGTTGAATCTTCTTTGCTTATGTTAATATTCATTGGTTTTTTCTTAAATTATTTTATCTCTTTGAAAATTTCTTTTTGATTTTTAAGATTCCTTTTTACTTTATATTTCTCTTAAACCACTATATGTTGTGTTTATTTGCAATTATATGCCTTCTTCTTTAAATTTCAGTTCTGAAGTGCTTATTTTTCTTTTAATTATAATTACTTTCTGAGTTGTTACATCTTCTGACATTTTTCCTGGCCTTTCGTTTTATATCCCATTCATTTTTTAAAAAAGATTTATTTATTTATTTTAAAGTCAGAGTTACACAGACAGAGGAGAGGCAGAGAGAGAGAGAGAGAGAGAGAGAGAGAGAGGTCTTCCATCTACTGGTTCACTCCCCAATTGGCTGCAATGGTCAGAGCTGTGCTGATCCGAAGCCAGGAGCCAGGAGCTTTCCCAGGCCACAGCAGAGAGCTGGGTTGGAAGTGGAGCAGCCAGGTCTTGAACCAGCGCTCATATTGGGTGCCAGTGCTTCAGGCCAGGGCTTTAACCCACTGTGCCACAGCATCAGCCCCTATCCCATTCTCTTAATATTTTTGTCTCCTCCCACAGTAGTTTGCCTTTGTTGTGGCCATGCCTTTATTGTGTCCCTTTGTGTGTTGTCCTTGTCTATAGGAAGCTGTGTCTTAGACTTTTGCATCCTTGCCCATTTTTATGTGAAATTATTTTTTTTTTTTAAATTGGAGTTTAGACCATGATTCATGCCAGTTTTTCTAGTTTCACAAAGCTCCATTTCTGTTGTTACAAACCACGTCTGCTTGATTGCTAATATCCATCCCTTGGCCCTGTCCCTCTTCCCTACTTTCCTCTGGATCTTGCAATTGTCAGCAGTCTCTGTTCTCAATGGGGACTCTGTCCAAAGCTCAGCATCACTGAGAAGATGTCCTAACAGGGAGCCTGGCCAGCTCTGAGAGTTCATGGAGCCCAGAATTCCTCAGACTTTACCTTCAGTCTTCTTGCTCACCCACTCCTGGAGTTGGCAAACTCCATTTTCTGACGTCAGGTCACTGCACTTTATAGAGAGTTCCTGGGGGCTGATTTTGGATTCTGCTCTTTGGCTTGTTAGATATTCTATTTCTTCCCCCGGCTTCTTCTCACAATGGCGTTGATAAGGCTGGGGAGGGGGGTGGTTTGTAGCTCCCTGTTTTGACCGATTCCTTTTTGTGTTGTGTATCGTGGGGATATCTGGCCCCCTGATTTGATGATGTATGATTATCAGTGCTCTTCAGGTTTTGCTATGTAGCTTCACTGTTTTTATGTGAAATCCAGGTAGGTTAAAAAATTATGCAACTATCACCACCAACTTCTCAGATGCCAATAGGCCATATTACTGATTAAAATATTATAATATTTTAATTAATACCTAATTATGTATTATAATATAATATATGTATTATGTAATACATACATAATAATAAATACATAATAATATGTAATTAATACATAATCCCAATAATTTCAATAGTTAAGTCACTTATAATTAATCATATTTAATGAAATCATTACAATTTGAAAAGACCTCCAAAAGTGTTCACACTCAAATTTCCTAGGACACTTGAGAGCGTTTTCAGCAAGAGTGGAAAGTAAGCACTGCACAGAGCAGCTGACGTCACTCCCATCCCTCAGGAATGCTGCGGCTATTTATGTCGTTTATGTAATTAGTAGTAACCCCAGAAGATGCAGTAATCTCACCTTTCATGAGCACCGAAGTAGAGGTCTAAGATTACAAGATGAATTACAAACTTAATCCTGGAATCCACCTAATAGAAGGCAGAAGTTGTAAATCTATTCCCTGTCTTCCCTGGGTTTTCTCAGAATAAACAAGCCAGAGAAGACAGGTGGAGGTGTGCCATTGGAATTACACTCAGAGTTCATGCTCCCAGCTTCCTTCCAGGCATTCAATCAAAATATTAATTTGTGTCTGATTTGGACTCCATTTTGATATTTGGTCTTATTCTGGTTTCACAATTTCAGAAAATTGAGACATTTGTAGAAACATTTGTAGGGGTAGTTGTTTATTTTTATTTCATAAAATAAAAAAAAAAAATAAATGAAAGAACCAGGAGGCTCCAAAGCACATTAACAGAGTTCTGTTTTAAATACTAAAATAATGCCAAGTACACCTTAGATATTCATGAAAAGGTTAAAATGCAAAATTTTTTGTAGTTAGAACAAATGACAAAAGTCAGTTCCATATAAGAATCCACGAAGGAAAAGATTTCTTCATTAATAGGGACAAAGCTTTTTGGCCAGTTTTTCTCGTTCCCCCTCACAGGCGGGCGATTTGGAGTGCCGCCGGCTGACAGGCCACTCTGAGTGTGTGCTCTGATCTGGTGTCAGACGGCTTGGCTCACAGGTCCGGGAGCACTGCCCTCTCCTGAAAAGTACACACACTACTTATCCACACGGGTTTTCCACCCCTGTTTCCTCCTGCCAAAACACCGCATCAGAAATAGTTGAAAGAGTGGGAAGTGTTCCACCTGAGAGCAGAAACCACGGGGCCAGGGTAAGAGGACGCGAGCTCTGAAGTCAGTTAGTGGGAAGGTCGTTAGGGGAAGGAGGCTTCTTGACGTTGCTGCAGAGAGAACTACTGCCACAGACGGACACAAGTCGGAGAGACACGAATTCTAGCTCAGAGACGGAGAAAGGTAGCCTGTCTAACTCACAAGTCTTGCGTGCCTGACCCCTGTTCCCACCCAGATTTGCTCCCAGGATCCTGTTCTTCTAGGAAAGCACTCTCCTGCAACTTCATGTTCCATTTCTTCTGAGGTTTCTTTTCTAACAATGGAAGTCTTACCTGAATTTAAGGGATAAATCCATGTTCCATTTGAAAGGAAAATGAATGCTCCCTGGGAGTGGATGTTTTAAGATCAAAGATAGTATTGAACCTGGGGAACTAACTTTGGCTTCAGAATTTTTATACTGAGATATGACCACATTGCGTTTGAACCCTATTGTGAGTTAGTAAAGAAAAAAAGGATAGAACTTCTTTTGAAAAACAAGTGAAAATCTCTTGGCATTAAGACCAAACCAGCCTAAAAGCTGTGGTTGCTGACCTGTTATGCACAAGCACAATTAACTTGCCTTCAAGCGCACCTAATAGTCAGGTGGCCATTGCTACTAAAGAGACCCAGGGGGAGGGGTGGCGGGGAAAGATACTGTTTCAGCTGGCATTTGGAGACATGCAATCCCCACTGAGTCATCAAACCCATTTGGCCATAACTTATTTTCAGAATAAGAAAAAAGAGTACATACATTTCTAAGGTCTTGGGTCAAATGCTCTGGCTCGCCACCCCCTAGGCGCGCTGAAGGGCAGATTCTTCTGCCTGGCAGGGCTTCACCCCAGCTGTCAGGTCTATGAGGTCTGGGTTGTGCTCCAAGGAGGTGGAGAGTTGGAAGGTTCCGGTGGAATGGGGTCTCAGAAACTAGGTCACCTTAGCCCAGGGTGGCACTGTTACCCAAAGTGATGAGGAGTCACACGGAGCAATCACTAAGTCATTCCCCTGGTGTCAGTGAGGCGGAGACATTTCCAGAAAATCTGAGAACTGCTGGCATATAAGAATGTCTTTATATATTCCTCATGAATATTGCAGGTTGACTTCTGCTGCCAATAGACTGTAACATGAAGATCTACCTCTCACTTAGAACAACTAGAATGGGTAAACAGAATAGTTAAAAAATCAAGGATAACACTCCAGAGAAGGCAGAAACTCAGAGAGGTGTAGCTCTCTGAAATACCGGCATAGGTGTCTGGGAGGCGGAGAACAGAGCAGTGCTCACACTCTAATGCACATATAGGAACACAATATGGAGTCCAGTTCCTGTTAAAGATGGAAAGCCCTAATAATATCCACTGTGGTCTGGTTTGGGATTTAGAAGGACTTCTTTTTAGATTTAAAGATAAACCACGAAAAAAATATCCAGTCCTTAAACAAATTAAGGTCTAGTTTCAAACTGTTGCAATCTTTTGAATTAGATTGTGTGTGATTACTTGTTTTCTTAGCTGCATGTCAGAAGCAAATACAGTAGTATTTGAATAAGATAGTATTAATCCCAAATACAGTAGTATTTGAATAAGATAGTATTAATCCCAGATAGTTTGGCATATATGGAGTTTGACACTAAATTAAAAATAACTGTGCAACAAGAAAATGTTCAACAGGAGAGGGATGGAGGGAGGGAGAGAGAGAGAGCATTGAAAATAGAAATGGCTACAGAGAGGATCCAGATAATGGATATCCAAATAACTTCTCCCTCATGCTTCCTTTTCTTTCTCCTCCTCTTCTTATTTTTTTCCCTGCCATTCCTCTTTTCCTCCATCGGCTCTGCCTCCTCTCCTCTCTCAGCTTAATTAACGACGAATCTATCAGATTTTAGTTAGAAATTCATCCTTAGTCTGTTTTTACTGAACCATCTCATGTAATTAAAGCACTTCCTGATAACTAAGGAACATTCTCAATTTGATCCTTGCACCACACCTAAGTTTTAATTGATGCTTTCTATTAAAAGTCTACTCAGTATTATCTTCTGTTAAAAATGAATGAGAAGTAGCTAGCTCTTCCAATACTGCAAGCCCCTTGTTTATGAATGTCCTGCTTGGGATCCAGGCTGTTCTTTCCTAAGCCCATCTCTTTAATTGCAACGTTTTATCAAATAAAGCCAATGTTAACCAACACATTTGATTAACGTTCTGGTTTCCAAATTCTTCTGTTAATTACAATTTCAGAGTTCCAAGTTATTTCAGAGATCACTTTTACCAAATATTTCATATCTGGATAACAGAAATCAATATCCCTCCAGTATATATAGCAACTTTTCTGTTTCTTGCTTTCTACCATCTGGTACCCAGGCTTTCAGCTGATTCCAAGTGTGATTTTTGTCATTGTTTCCATTTGTAGCACCACTTTCTGAGTCAGGCAAGTCCAGGTCCTGTTGCAGAAACAAACAGCCCCCAGATCTCTGAAGGGTAAGATGGAAATGCTAAGTTTTTCCTGTTACTGCAAGTCCATTAAAGATTTTTTAGGGGCACTCTGCTCATTTTGTTTACTTGAGTATCCAGGCTGATGCTCAAGCCATATCTTTCACCATCAGAGAAAAAGAGATATCTGCAATAATTAATACTGGCAATAAAATGTGCTTGTCACTTTTGTCCATAACACATGGTACAGAGCTAGTCACATAGCTCCACTGAACAGGAAATGCGTGGACTTCGAAGACGCAGCAATATGAACACTTGGTGAGCAGCACTAGTGATCACATGAATGCCTGTAGAAGCTTCCTATGTGAAGGAAGTGAGGGTACAGATCAGCAGCAAACCCATTGAAATTCCTCAAATGGTTCTGAGATGTGAGACGATTCACATGGAAAAATACAACAGCTAGCTTCCTGGTAGCTATGTTACACAACAGGAAATTCTGCAAGATTCAAGTATATAATGGAAAGAAAGCTTTTACAATTTTAGAAGGAAACATTAAAATATTATTTCCAAATTAATCTAGGAAGAAATTCTTAAGCCACAATTTCCCAACAAGTGAAAAGCTCACAGATAAAATTAAAGTACAAGAAAAAAGTCAACAGGAGAAAATTGCTGTAGACTAGGAAGAGCTATTTGCAAACCACATAATTAACAACATAGCGAAAACTAGAATATATAATCCATTCCAACAAGCTAATGAAATGAAGACATTGAGAATGAGAAATGGAAAGCAAATACATTTCCTTAGTAAAAGAAGCAGATACATTTTTCTAAGGGCTTTTTCTCTCAATCAAATGGAATACTATAGAGCAGTTTTGATGGACAAAGCAGATGCTTATATTAACCTGGATAATGATCAAATCAGGGCTTAGAATATAAAAGTTTCAAAATAAAATACATGTTATAGTATTGATTGTGTAAAACTAAAACATAATTTTTTTCTGTATGTGCAAATAAATGGTAAAACTAAAAATATAGAGATCTATTTCTCTATAGCATTTCCTGAAGGAAAAGGATGGTTGTAGATATATTTGCTTATTTTGTAATGTCACACTGCATGAATGAATGATAGATAAATAGAAAGATTGATTTTTAAAACAAAAAATCTTACTCTCCACTTAATATTGGTCATAACTATATAGGTGACTATTAAATAACTTTTTGTAATTCTTTTCACAAATTGTTTAAAAATTGAATAAAAATCACAATATGTAAGGACAATGTAGGCCTTTCCAGACATTTGTGTGTCACTACACATATATGTTGTATGTGTTAGATTTATGTGGATGCATACTCTGCACAGCAATTGTGTCAGTTAAGTTGCTTTCTACTGCCAACAGCAGACTTTGCTCTCACATAACTAGGAGACTGGAAATAGAGAGTTCATGGGGAGCAATCCCATATCATCAGTTCCATGTTACCTAGGCTCTTTTTATATTTACTCTGGAAGCCATTATTGTCATGGTTACTGCAGCTCTAACACCCACACCCCCCCCCCCACATATGTTTCATTGAGTAGAACTGGGGCATATGCCAGCGCAATCGCAGGGAAACAGGATTTCTATATTTGATTTTGACAAACTCTACTTCTGTTAGCTAGAAAGGAGACTGGTGGATGGGTCAGCATCCTACTGTAGATTATGTCATAAGAGTTCCCACAAGACAGTGTTTACGGAATTACTAGATGCCAGGCATTTCTCTCAGCACTCAACATGGGGAGTGATTTACTTCTAACACTGACACATGGGTCTCCCTGTCCAATGGAAGAGGATTTTATGGGTTAGATAGGCTAAAGTACCATAGATAGGAAGTCATAGAGGCAGGATTTGTACCTAACTCATTGATTTACTAAGTACTCAATTTGCACTAGAAGACATTTTTGGACATTGAGGATATATGCTCTCTTACCTCCAGCTGCTTAGATTTCCATTAGCAAGAAAAAATCAAATGCAGTTGAGACAATTTATTTTTTTATATATCCTTCCTCATTCTGTGTTTATCTCCTATCTTATTCTTTGTGTTTTGGAGCATATGCTAAAAATTTCTTTTGGCCATGTAGGCATATTTTCCAATGATTCCCATTGTTCAAACTCCTTCACAGTTAATTTTCACCAAATGAATCCTCAAGTTTAAATACCCCCTAAGTATGTATGCCCTTCATTTGATGTTGAAGGGTTTGAGGGTGTGGAGAATTTTCCAATGAAAACAACAGTTCTCCCTATGCTTAAGGTTTCTGTCCGCCTTGTTGGAGTTATTGATCACAGTATAAGGGTGGCCTTATAAAATAAAATAAAAAAAAGTTGAACTGAGTCCAGATGACTGTGGGCCCACGTCGTTTTTATTTTAGTTAGCATTATTTAAGGACTCTTTTCCTGGTATTTCATTTCATGCTCTTCGTTATAAAAATTTATTTATTTATTTGAGAGGCAGAGTTACACAGAGAGAGGGAAACACACACACACACACAGAGAGAGAGAGAGAGAGAGAGAGAGAGAGAGAGAAAATCTTCCCTCTGCTGGTTCACTCCCTAGATGACCACAATAGCTAAGACTGGACCAGACCAAACCCAAGAGCCAGGAGCACTATCTGGGTCTTCCACTTGGGTGGCAGGAACTCAAGTACTTGAGCCGTTGTCTTCTGCTTCCCAGGTGCATTGACAGGAGAGGGATCAACTGGGACTCAAACCAGCACCCTGCTATGAGACGTGGGCCTTCAGAGCAGCAGTTTAACCTGCTGCATCAAGATACGCACCCCTCATTGCAAATTCTATAAAGGTCATTTTATTTAACTCATTCCTGGGAATTACGTATAATTTGGTTGAGGTACAGACATTAAAAAATCTCTTAACACTTTGTAGAGTCTAGTGTTGCTCCTTTACAAGCAGACTGATGCATTGTCTGGACCAGGGTATGAGGGGGAGACAGAGCTTGAAAGATTAGCATCTGCATGAAGCAGCCTAGTGGACCTGGATTTAGATTAACACCTAGCAACTGAAAGCCCCCGTTTCCTCAGGAAGCCTTGGGATAAAGCCTTGCTACTCTAGTTTATGGAAACCCACTAAAGAACTCAGGGGCTTTAATTCTGACACAATTGGGGTCTTTTAAAAAGCCACGCCAGACAATGCACTCGAGTTTAAGCCGCTTCCTCATAGTGTTTATTCACTCCAATGTGCAATTTTAACTTTCTGCTGTCCACCACCGAGGACTGGGTTCATCCTCAGACATTTAGAGCCAAGGTGCTAACAAACAGCCCTTCTCTTGGCACGGGCGTCCTGTACCTCGTGGTTTGTTTAACCATGGCTACCCCTTTCCTTAATAGCTGTTTACACTTCACAGAGACACTTGTTGAACTTGGCAAAAGCCATCAGCTCTACTCATTTTCAGTCTCTGGCCCAAGGGAAATTGTCATACTTGATAATTTTTTTTTTTTTTTTTGCTCTAAGACAGCAATTAGTGACAGTTAAAGAAGTAGTGGAAGATGTGACATTAAGAACGGACACAGCACGCTGGCACCCTGCTAGCCATTGCTTCTTGAAGACATTGCCTGGAGACAGGTACGTTTGGAAGGAAAAGGGAAGGAAAAACATGGGCGCATAGATTCTCCTATGACCCGGGTTCCTTTGCTGCCACTAAGCCCAGTGATCCAGCTCCTTCAAGTTTCTCAGGTCTATAAGCAGGCACACTGCAGCCACCTCTGCAACTTCTCTGCTGCTGGGGAGCCACAGTCAAATCCGGACTTGGATTCACTTTGTCTTCATCTGTTTCGCCACTAGTCCGAAAGGAAGGGGCAGCCAAGAGGGAGGGCAGCACAGTTAAGCCTCACACCCTCAACCAAACAGCCAACATCACACATTTGCAAGCCTTGAAAAGTACCACTTAACAGGGCCTTTGAGTCCCTTTGAGCCAGCTGAAGAGAGAGTGCTGCTAAACTGCTCGATTGGCAGAGCTAAGTTTATACAGATGGAAGAGTTCGCAGAGACCACAGAGCAAATACCAGCAACCAACCCATTTCACACTTCTGAAAAAAGAGAGAAAGGAACGGCAGGGACAGGCCAAAGCAAACAGGCTTTGGAAAACTTGAAACTGTGGCCTGGAATTTTCAGCCGTTCCTATTCTCTTCACAGGCGTTGCGGGGAGCTTGCCCCGCTCAGAAAAGTAGAACCTTTCCTTTTTATTTGTACATTGACACTTCTTGGGTTTGGCCTGCATCAGAAAAACAGCAATTAGTTCCCAGTCACAAAACAAGCATCATTCCCAGCATCCCGTGTTTCTGGAGTGTGAGAGTGGGGAGGTGCCACCCTTCCCAGAAGAGTCCAGGCTGGTGGGGTTCCCTTGGCTTTTCTTTGTGTGGCTCTTGGTCTTTCTATTTTCCCTCTCCTTCCAGGAAAGAAAACTCTTTTCTTTGTTTTTCCCTGGAGTCTTCTGAAACAGAAAACATGCCTGCCATCGACGGCCTCACACAAACACCCTTCAGTCTGAGCTGAGGCACTTGGGTGCTTATCACAATGTACACTGGAGTAAACTCCAGGGCTGCTACTTTCTTGGAGATGTGCAGTGTTTCTAGCGCTGATCCCAGGAGGACTGGGAACAATATTTGGAGACCGACGTTAAAGAGAGATTTAGCCCGAGTGGCTGGGAAATGGTCAGCAGCCATCCCCAGTGCGGTTTCATAGAATTTATGAGCAGTGGCTGGAAGAGACTGCCCTGTGGGATGGCACTGGACAAGCTAGAGGAACGGCTTCTGCTGAGGCGCCTCATCCGAGAAGGGAAGAGAAGAGTGCACACACGAGTTAGACCGAATCGCGATCTGCCGAGCTCTGGGTGCGCTGGGAGATGACTGCAGAGGTCCTTCGGGTGGCTCAACCAGGTTCCTCAACTGGTTTGCTTGATGTGTAGATGTGTGTCCGTGAGGACGTTGCAACTGTGCTTAAAAACAGTTCCATCTGTTCACGGGTACTCTAAATGCTTAGATGAAAGAGTAAATGCAGAGAGAAACCCTCAGGCCCTGTGCGGAACAGATCACCTGGAGTGAAGTTGCAAACAGCAAATGACACACAGGTCCACATCCTAAGAGCCAACAGAAAGTGGGTTCCACTGGAAGCGCGAGAGAACAGTAGTGTGAGGAAAGTCGGCAGGTGTCTCCCACTGGCTCTGCCTGGACTGGACGGGACCTCCTCAGGCTGCTACACCAACATGTGTGCACAGCTCTTTGTTTATGAGAAATGGCGTTAGGTCAAGGAAAAGCCCATTAGGCAAAGTACTGGCATCTGCATTTGTTTGAACAATAGAAAGGAATAATCCTCCTTGGAGATGGCAGAGAGAAGAGATGACAAAAATCATCTTGGTGGCTGGAAGCAGGGTGAAGGAGAACTACCAGTGTGTGGATGGACACACTGCTTTCCAAGGTTTGAAAACCCTGGATAGGGAAAGCAACGAAACAACCACATGTGCCCTGATTATTTCAACCAGGATTCAGAGAAGAGGCGGTGCCTCGAGGTAGGACGCATGTGTGCAATGAGCTTTCCACTGAGTTCAGTCTCCGTGGACTATCCTTGGAGAGAGAGTATCCTAGAGAAAGAGGTGTAGGCTCCATTGCCAAAGAAGGGATTGTGATGCCAGGACCAAATACACCTGTGATCACTGGCCCAGATCCTGACCTGTGCCTACAAAGGGGAATAAAGGCTAGAAACGTGTCTATAGTAAGATTCTAAATTGGCTGGTATTCTGTCATTGACCAAGATCAGGAAATCCAAACATGATTCATAATTCCATGCCCAGCTTCTCTTAAATATAAGGGCATTAAAAAAAGTTCATAGAAAAATGCAATAAGAAGTATGCCTTTCTTTTGGGGCATAATTAAAATGTAGAAAATGTGTATGTAAACATTTTTAAATCTATGCAGTTTTTACATCATATGCATTTTCCACATATTTTTCACCAATGGAAAGCTATACATTTAATTCCATCTGCTTATGTGCTTGTGATCAAGTCGGCTCATCCTGATCAATCAATATGTATTCACCTGAAAGCTGAAGATGTTGGAGAACCTTGTCTTTCCAGGGCCTCTCCCCAGAGTCAGCAGGCAGTGAGGGATGACCAATGGAGGACCTGGCAATGGGGAGATAACCAGGATTTTGCTGGTTTGTCCTCTACCTCTCAGTCGCAATGTCCTAGGCTACATAGAACAGAACTTTACCACCACCAGACTTAACCATCCTACGGTTACCTTTCCTTGATGTCAGACAACCAGATTTAAACAAAAAAGAAGTGAAATTTTAAAAAATATTTCTCTTTCTTTGGGGTGGGCTCATCAGCAGGTACAGCTCTGGTGTACTTGGAACACATTTTTGTATGAAATCCAGATATACTTGAAAAAGTTGTAGACGGGACAATTTGAGGTTGAGGATGGAAAATGCATTGTCAAGAACAAAATCACCTAGGGGATTCCTAGGTGCTGGGGAACAGTCTGAAAAAGGGAGGTTCTGCTTGTGCCGCAGAGTGAGGTGGGGAAAGGGAGTGGGAGCAATCTATGAAAGGGGAAAGTCTGAGTTTCCTTCGTAAGACAGTGAAGTGAGGATGGGGTCTCTCAAGCCGTTTTTTCCCAATCTGTGCTCTTCTTTTCCTTTTCTTTCTCCCCCAGAGAAACGTTGTTATAACTTGGTAAGCACTGGTTTAAATGCCACATTTCCAATGGCAGATTCGGTCTGTGACTCAGCCCTGTGGTGAGGACAGAATACAAAGTCCTCATGTGGCAGGGGCGATGGAGACTTGAGTGGAGTTCTGTGGCTCTGGGCACATTTCTCAGTGCACCAACTTCCATGTGTGGAACCCACTAACTTGGGTATCTCTTCAATCAATGCTCACCTGCTAACAACCTTGACTGGACAGGCCTTGCTTTAGATGTTGGGTATAGGATTGCACCTCAGAAACAAAACGGAACAAAACAAACCCACTCTCTGCCAACAGAGAATGCACAGTTATAGGTTCATGTACATATGGGGCTGAGTCGTGAAGCAAGATGCTCCAGATGTGGTGTGTATGTTGCTCTCTGCTCCTCACCAGACTGGGAAGTTCATTGGCCAAAG
This sequence comes from Oryctolagus cuniculus, assembly GCF_051225735.1. Classification (NCBI taxonomy): domain Eukaryota; kingdom Metazoa; phylum Chordata; class Mammalia; order Lagomorpha; family Leporidae; genus Oryctolagus; species Oryctolagus cuniculus. Next base: position 18,782,816 of record NC_142877.1, read on the forward strand.
CCAGCGTTCTCACTTTGGCCATAAGGAATGGCTGCAGAAGAGAAAGCACCCCAGTTAAGATGAGGAAAAGATGTTTGTGTTCCTAACCCAAATCCCAAGACCCAGCCTGCATGCCCCTACACTGGTGTTGACTTCCAGCACTGATCAGTCAGGAAACCCCTTCTCCTAAGACATGCTTTTCTGTTCTCTGAGTTGGCTACGGGGCAGTGAAAGAAGCTCAACACGTGGTATTGGGAACATTTTTTTCTTCCTCAAAATGTGGACTGTGATGTACTGCATCAGAGACATCTGAAATGACGGTCCCACGCTGTCCCATAAATGAGTCCAGTGTATTTCTTTACTGTAGGTTGAAACCCATAAACTCAAAAACCTGCTGATAAATCCAAAGTTTTACACGTCCAGTTACTTAAATAGCATAATCAAGCAGATTTTTAGCCACACAGAACCTGTCTGCTTTGCACATCCCACCCACCCTTAGCCAACAGCTGCTATCCATTCATAAGAGAGACCCTTGTGATTGTAAGGCCCTTAGAAATTCTGTGACCTAAAGGAACCCCACTGAGCTGCTGCATAACCTCATCTGGACACATAAGCCTCTCTCTGAACCTTCTCCACAAGGGGTTACCCTCCTCTCTCTTTTGGATGGTGAGCCCCTCCCTATAAACCTCTGACAATCTCACTCTGTGAGGAGTTTGCCCTCTTATCCGACCCTATCCAGTAAAGATTACCTTGTGTTACAGCCTGTTGAGGTCATATCCTTTCCCTCAGTGAACCCCCTGGTCCCTTGAACTCTTAGCATATTCCCTCTTCAGATCCACCAAATCAAAATTTACTGGGTGGAGGGGGGGGGAGTGTCTGGAGATGTGCCACTTTTATGAGCCTCCCCAGGTGTCACACGTCCACATGAAGATTAAAATGTAAGAATCACAAGTTAGAAGATCTGTCTTGAATACCATCTCTGGCACTTGTTATCTGTGTTTTTTTTTGTTTTGTTTTTTTTTTTTTTTCGGGCAGAGTTAGACAGTGAGAGGCCCCCAAATGGCTGCCATGGCTGGCGCGCTGCGCCGATCCGAAGTCAGGAGCCAGGTGCTTCCTCCTGGTCTCCCATGCAGGTGCAGGGGCCCAAGCACCTGGGCCATCCTCCACTGCCCTCCCGGGCCACAGCAGAGAGCTGGACCGGAAGAGGAGCAACCAGGACTTGAACCGGCGCTCATATGGTATGCTGGCACTGCAGGCAGAGGATTAACCAAGTGAGCCACGGTGCCGGCCCCTGGCACTTGTTATCTGACTTTGAGAAATCTCCTTTCATTCTTGGAGTATCGGTTTTCCCCCATGAAGGAGAGGGTTGTGGTGTCTCTATCTGAGAGATCAGCCAAGTTAAGATGCAATAGTGTGTGCAAGTGATGGGAGCAATGGTTGACACGCGGCAGGTACTCCACTCAAGTCTTTCTTCTTCTTTTCTGACACTCTTTGGTCTCAGTCCTTGTCATGCTAAAACATTGCCCATTTTACATGTCTTTTTGAAACTTCTGGGCCTCATCTCTGTACCAATTTGCTTGTAAATCTTGTTTGACATACTGCCTTCCCTACCTGACTCTAAGTCTTTTAATTTTCCTGTCCCTCTGCTATTAGATCTCTCTCTAACTGCATTATCTAATGCTGTAAGTGTCTGAGAGCCAGAGTTAGATAACAAATGCTGCACAAGCTACATCTGTATTGTATTGTTACCATCCTTGTCGCTAAATTCAGATGGGACTCAAATGCTATTTTTATATAAGATTTTGTTCAGTTCCACTCCACTGTCTGTTAGATATTTCTGGTTTTGCTAAACACATTTTCTCCCTTTCTGCTTAGAATCGTCTGCTGAAACGTAATTATTTTTAGCAACTTTGCTGAGTTGTTTGCAGTATTATATGTAAGTTTTTGATGTCTGGGGACATAATAAATACATGTCCCAGTGTACCAGCAAATGGTGAGAGCTGTGTGAATTCAGGGTGCGATTCTCCAGCGATGGTTGTTAAATGAAATCATTTACCAAGGGTGCTTTTGTGAACTGTGGAAGTCTTTAACCCCTAATGCAAGGATCTTGAGGTCCTTAACATTGGTTTTTGTACAAAGGAGATCTCAGTCCTTTATTTCATCTCTACTCCTCACTCTCCTCCAAGGCGTTTTTTTTTTTTTTTTAAGTGACAGCATGTATCAGATATATATGGGGTATGAAGAATAATTATTTTTCTTCTAGGGTCAAAGGCAAGGACAGATGTAATGGAAATTCCAAAACAAAGTCATAAGTGAATTTGTCTGTTACAGCATGTGGCTAGAATGGAGAAAACGATAATACAACTCTGGTTTCATGTGTTAGCAATGGCAGTGAGCATCTTGGAGGTGACTCATACGAAATGATGCTAGTAGAATTCCATTTGTGCAGCCTCGGGGAGATGGCTCAGTCCAAGGATGGGGTTTAACAACTGATGTGTGGAGTGAGGGTTGACAGCATAAAATGTAAATATGGGGAGCTCATTTAAAGAAACCAGTGGGGTGGCCATTGTGAAAAATGAACAGTAAAGACATGTTTCTAAGATGGAAAGCACTGGAAACTCCACCATCAAGTGGAAACTAGATAGACCAGTTGGCTTCCGAAAGAGCTGCCTAATTCACATTTACCTTGTAAAGTCTCAAGAATCCAGAGAGGGGGGAAAAAAACAATTGTCTTAATTTCGAGAGGACAAAGGAAAAGAGAACATTAAATTTGGATTGGGATTAGAGCCAAATTTTACTGAGCATATTTCATACATACCATTTAGTATAACACACATGGAAAAATAATATTTACCAATGTGCTAATTGCTTTGCAGGAATTATCCAATTCATTTTTGCAATGATGCTACTTGGCAGGCACTAGTATTATTTCCATTTTACAGATGGGCAACTCAAAGCTTAGAAAGGTTAATGTGCTCAAGGTTTGGAGAACTCTAGTGGAGCAGGAAGCAAATCTAGGTTGCCTGAGTCTGAATGTTTCAAAGTGGAAATAGAAGGGGAAACTGTAGCCGATGTTTCAGAGCCACATTTGTGCTGTCGCTGTAACAGGTTAGTGTGTATAGATGCCCACGCGCTCCCGTGATTTACCTAACTGTTCATAACAGGCAACCCCTAACTACCTTCCTTCATCCAAAGGTAGATCTAGCACTTGCTTTGCACTTCACTGGCAATATGTGGCCTTGGGAAAAATAGAACTAAGTCAGCCTTTATTATCATCTGTGTAATGGGGATAAAACACTGATTTATATTTCCATGTCCCATCAAGATGGAGTTAGAGAGACTGGATTTGTCCTTTTACCTCAAAACACCAAAAACATATTTTTTTAAAAAACTGGATAGAACATAGCAAACAACAATTTGAAAAACACTGGAGACCACACAATGAAGGGCAGTGATTTCTGTAGGACCAGTCCCTTCAGATGGTTTCAGTTTACTGCCATACGAGAATCAAATCCACAACATAGGAAGAGGGAGCTCAGGCAGAATATGGCAAGGACCCTAAGATGAAGACATGAAATGGAATCCAAGAACACTAAGGGTATAGCACACCAGAGAGCAAAAAGTGATTTAGAGAATGAGAACTCCAGAGATGTAAACAGGTGTGCTCAGTATTGAACTGAGTCCAGATGCAAGTGTGTGTGTGCAATGTGCATGTGTATCCCGATGTGTAAACACTCTGGGGCCAGGGTAAGAACCACATGAAGGGACTGGAATACTGGCCGTGTCAACTGTACAAGCCAGACCAGAAAACTGAGAGGTTCCTGAGCCGCTCAATAGATTCCACCGAAATGCTTTGCCTCAGTAGTGGAGAGTAATTATCCCTGCACGGGCAGCTATTCTGATCCCACATCACTAAATACTAAAAACTGTACGATTGAAGTTTAAACTATTGCAAAGTATCTTATTTTTACAGGTGAGGATTTCAGTACTCCTCTCTCAAAAACAGAGAGAACAGAATAGTCAAAAAATCGCTAAGCATGTACAGAGGTTCTGAAAAGTATATCAAACAATTCAAATTGTCATTTATAGAGTAGTAGAATACCCATATTTTTAAAAGTGCATTAAGAATATTTGCCATAAGAAAGTATACACTGGAACAAAAGGAAGCCCTAGTAAACTTAAAAGATTTAAGTCTTAGAAAGCATGATCTCATACCACAATGGGATTAAACTTAAAATGAGTAACAGGAGAATTTCTGAAGAATACTCAAATTTTTGTAGATGAAATTACACCCTTCTTAAAAATCCATAGATGGAAGAATAAATCAAAACAGAAACTAGAAGATACTTCAAACTTAATGAAATTGAAAATACAATATATGAAAAATTTTGGAATGACACAAAAGCACCACCTGGGAGAAATGTATAGTTTAGTGGCTGACTGCCAGCATTCCATATGGGCAGCGCAGTTCAGGTCCTCACTGCTCCACTTCCTATCCAGCTCTTTGCTACAGCTTGGAAAAGCAGTGGAAGATGGCCCAAGTCGTTGGGCCCTGCACCCATGTAGGAGACCCAGAAGTTCCTGGCTCCTGGCTTCAGATCAGCCCAGCTCTAACCCTTGCAGCCATCTGGGGAGTGAATCAGTGGAAGGAAGACCTCTCTCTTTCTGTAACTCTGCTTTTCAAATAAATAAATAAATCTTAAAAGGGGGGGGAATATTTCAAATGAATATGTTAGCCTCCAACTAGAGAAAAATGGCAAAAGAAGATTTGAACTTACAGTAGGTAGACAAAGGAAATAATTATAGCAGAAATAAGCAAAATAAAACATAGAAAATAATAGAGAAAAATCAAGAAGCTAAATCTAACACAGTAGATATGATCAATAAAATTGACAAAACTTTTGCCAGAGTAATCAGAAAAAAATACTGAGGACTCAAATTACCAAAGTTAAAAACATGAAAAGTGACATTTCTGAAGATTCTAGTGATATTAAAAATATGATAAGGAAATCTTATGAACAATTCTACACTGGTAAATTTGACAAATTAGAAAAAGATGTATGCATTTTCTGGAAGACACATATTACCAAAATTCATCTACGTATGTCTATTTGTATGTAAAATCCTCACAAGGAGAATCTCAGGCCATACTTATCTTACTGGTGAATTCCATCAAACACTTGAGAAAGAAATAGTACAGGTTCTACATAAAACCTCTCATAAAGTTGAAAATGAGGACATCCTTTCCAAATTATGCTATGAATTATAATCTCCTTAATATTAGAAATCATATTACAAGAAATGCAAATTAGACCAATATCTCTTGTAAAGATAGAAACAAAGATTCCAAACAACAAATCAATCAAAAGGAATAAAAATAATGTTTTACAAAATCAAAATCAATTTGATTATCTATGCTAAAAATCTAATGAATCTACAAACAAGGTATTAGAACTAATAAGTGAATTTAGTAAATGAATTTTAGGAAACAAGAACAGTATTTCAGAATCAATATATTTTGAGGTATCAGAAACAAATAAACAGAAATTTAAATTAAACAAAACAGTTTCAATCATAACAGCATCAAAATATAAAATATTTAGTGATAAATATATTTTTGGTGCCGTCAAAGGAGTGAGGTCACAGGCAAACTGTTGACCTTAAAAATGGAGATAGAAACAGGTTGATAAAAAGAATGACATCTTACCAGATCAGTAACTCACAAACAGAAACTTCTGTGGGAATCCAGTGCTGGATGCATCATGTCCAGTTACTAAGAAAAAAATTACAAGGCATACTAAAAGGCAAAAAACAGTTTGAAAAGACCGAGTAAACATGGAAGCCAGCAATCAGACATGGCAGGGAATTTGGAATTACCTAATCAGGAATTCAAACAACTGTGGTTAGTATGTCAAAATTCTAATGTTTAAAGTAGACAGTATGCAATGAATTAGCAATAATAGCAGAGTTGGAAATTTTTGAAAATAGAATGAGAAAGAAATGCTAGAAATTAAAAACACTGTAACAGAAGTTAAGAATGCCTTTGATGGGCTTATTAGTAGGCTGGACATGGTTGAAGAATAAATTGCTGAGCCTGAGGGTGTATTAATAGAAATTTTCAAAATGGAAAAGCAGAGAAAAATACTGCAAAAAACAGAACAGGATATTTAAGAACTGTCAGACAGCTACAAAAGTTGCAACTTATGCATAATGGAAATACCAGTAGGAGAAGAAAGAAAGGAGAAATATTTGAAGCAATAGTAACTGAAAATTTCCCCAAATTAGTCTCAGACAGCAAATCACAAATCCAGAAAGCTCTGAGAACATCCAAGTCAGATAAATGACAAAGATCACACTGCAGAAAATAAAAGGCAAGGAAAAAGTCTTGATCTAAATCAGAAAAAAAGAGAACACTTTACCTATAATGGAGCAAAGATAAAAAAAAAATGCATCCAAATTCTCAGAAACCATCAAGCAAGAAGGAGGTGGTAGGAAATACTTAATGTGTTAAGAAAAAAGTCTTCCAGCCTAAAATTTTGTTCCTGTGAAATTTTCCTTCAAAAGAGAAGGGGAAATACTTTCTTAGACAAACAAAATCTGAAGAAATTTATTGCCAGTAGACCTGTCTTGCAAAATATATTAAAAATTCTTTGGCAATAATGAAAATTATATAGGCCAGAAATTTATATTTTCATAAAGAAGAACATCAGAGAAGGAGTAAGTGAAGGTGATGTAAAATGTTTACATCTTATTCTTAACTTATCTTGAGTTTATTAACTTATTTGTTCAAAATAATAGTAACAGTAATGTATTCAATTGTATACACACATAGCTTAACATATGTGCATGTATGTATATATTCTTATGTATGCTTATACACATGTGAAATGCATACAGTGAAGATAGTGAAGAATTGGGACTACTGAGTTATTATTTCATAATAAAATATTTTTAATAATAATTTAATAACAATTTCTTATTAAGTGGACTTATTTTAGTATTGTAAAATCTAGGACAGGGGGTAGTGCTGTGAAATAGTAGGCTAAGCCTCCATCTGCAGTGCCAGCATCCCATATGGGCGCCAGTTCATGTCCTGGCTGCTCCTCTTCAGATCCAGCTCTCTGTTATGGCCTAGAAAAGCTGAGGAAGATGGCCCAAGTCCTTGGGCCCCTGCACCTGCATGGAGACCTAGAAGAAGCTCCTGGCTCCTGGCTTCAGGTTAACCCAGCTCTGGCCTTTGTAGCTATCTGGGGTGTGAACCAGCAGGTGGAAGACCTCTCTCTGTCTCTCCCTCTCTCTCTCTGTAACTCTACTTCTCAATAAAATAAAATAAAATAAAAAATCTAGGACAACAACTAAAAAGATTTTTTAACTATGTATATATATAAATGATATACTAAGGAAAGAGAGAAAACAGAATCAACTAAAATGTTCAATTAAAGAAAGGTAGAGAAAGAGCAAAAAACATAACTAACAGCAAAAAACAGGGTAATAAATAGGAAACACTAGCAAATATTGCAGATATTAATCTAATTATGTCAATGATCATTTTAAATGTTGATGGTCTAAATATACCAACTAAAATACAGAAAGACCGCATTCTGGGCTATAAGATGCACTTTAGTAAATTGGAAATAACAGAAATAATACAATTTTTGCTTTCAGTCCACAAAGAAATTAAAGAAGTGATCAACAACAGAAAGACAGCTAAAAACTCAGAATAGATAAAAGAAAATCCAATCATCAAGCATATAAGAATTCAACTTTAAATATGGAGACACATAGGTCAGAAGTAAAGAGAGAGATTTCAAGTGTTGTCACCATAAATAAATGTTGAGTGCTCTAGGAAATAGGGATATTTGCCCTGATTGGGCGTTACACAACATATACATGTACTGAAATGATATATGTACACCATAAACAAATGCAATTTTTCTTTCTGTTAAAAATTTACAAAAGGAAAACAGTAAAAAATGCAGATTCTAACATTAATTTTGAAAAAAAGCAGAGACAGCTATATTAATTTCAGACAGGTAATTTCAGAGCAAGATGTCTACCAAGAATAATGGGGGGTGCTGCATAATGTTAAAGGTGTTAATTCTTCAAGAAGACAAAACAATCCTTTAAGTGTATGCCCTTACAAAACAGATTATCAAAGAATGTGAGACAAAAACTGATAGAAATACAAGAAATAAATAAAGTCTCCAGCTCCTATGGTAGATTCAACACCCCTGTATCAGAACCAGACAGACCCAGCAGGCAGAAGATCACTAAGAACATAGCTGAACTCAACGACATCACCATCTTGATGCAGTAGATGTACACAGATTACTTTATCCCTGACAGCAGAATACACACTCTTCAGCCCATCGACTATTCACCAAGAAAGACCACATTCTGAGCCATGAGGGGCGCCTTAACAAATTTAAAGTAACAGAAGTAATGCAATTTCTGCTTTTAGTCCACAATAGAGTTAAACTAGTAATCAACAACAGAAAGACAGCTGAAAAATCCCCAAATACTTGGAGATTAAGCACACTTATAAACAGCACCTGGATCAAAAGAAAAGAGAAATAAAAACACCGAAATAAAAGAAAATAAAACAAATTTGTGGATGCAGTGAAAATTGTTGCTTGGAGGGAAATTTTCAGCACTGAATACATACAATGGAAGAAAAGAAAGATAAAATCAACTATCTAAATTTTTACCTTACGAAATTGAAAAATAAGAGCAAATTAATTACAAAGGAAGCAGTAGAAAATAAACTTAAAAATTAAATCATTGATTAAAACAGGAAATAAAGAAATCACAGAATTAAAAGCTGTTTTTTGTAAAGATCAGCAAAACAGATTAATTTTCTAGTGATGCTAAGTAAGAAAAAAGAGACAAGAAAAATGTAATAAATAAATGTTCCTACAGATTGTAAGGGCATTAAAAGGATAGTGTAAGAATATTATGAACAGCTTTATGTCTACAAATGTGATACCCCAAATCAAAGGCCAATTCCTTGAAAGACACAGTCAGCAAAAACTTAGACAAGAAAAATATATGCAAATTTGAATAGTCCTATTTCTATTAAACAAATGAATCATTAATTAATAATTCTGTAGGACAAAAGGCACCAGACACAGAAGTGTTCACTGGTGAGTTCCAGTTCTCAGCAATCTCTTCTAGATGATAGAACTGAATGAATACTTCCTATCTTATTCTGTGATGCCAGCAGTACTTTAAAACCAAAAGCAGAAAAAGATAGTGCAATAAAAAAGCTATTGTCTTTCTCTCTCATAAACATAGAGGCAAAAACCCCTCAACAAATATCAACAAATCAAATATAGGAATTATAACACATATTTAATATAATTATATAATTTTAATTACACCACAATCAAGTGGGATTTATCCTAGGTGCATAAGGCTGGTTTGACATTAAAAAATCAATTAATACAGTCCATCAAATTAACAGGCTAAAGAAAAAAATTATATGATAAAATAAATGGATGCAGAAAAGGTATCTGACAAAATCTGACACTTTTGCATGATTAAAAACTCTCAGTGAACTAGAAATTGAGGTGAGCTCCTCAACTGGATAAAGAATGTGCTTAAGTAACCTACCCCTAACAACAAAAAGCATTTTTGCTGAGGTCAGAAGCATGTTAAAGACATCATCTCATGACTCCTTTGCAGCATAATACTGGAAGTCCTAGCTAATGCAGCAAGACAGAAGGAGAAAATAAGTAAAAAAATAAAAGGTAAACTGATTGGACAGAAAGAGCTAGAATTGTCTTTATTCACAGATGATGATTGTCTATATAGAAAATTATGAAAGAATTGACAAAAAGTTCTTGAAAGTCAGAAGTAATTATAGCATTGTTGCAAGTCAGACGGTTAATGTACAAAGGTCAATTGCTTTCCTTTATACCAGTAATGAGCAAGTGGAATCTGAAATTAAAAATACGTTTGTATTCACATCTAAAAAATGAAATACTTACATGTAAATATAATGCCAATGTAACAGAAAAATATGAAAAAAAAACTATAAAACTCTGATGAAATAAATCAGATCAATAAGTAAATGGAGAGATACGCCATGCTCATGGGTAGCAAAACCCAATATTATCAAGACCCCATTCCTTCCAGAGTTGATATATAGATTCAATACATTCCCAATCAAAATCCTAGCTAGTTATTTTGTGGATACCTGTCGCTCCCCTACTCGCGGAGGAACGACACTGGACCCTGCGCTGTGTCTTTGCCCGGCCCTTCCCGGGTTTGCTGCCGCCCCCCCCCCCCCCACCGCCTCCACGGAGGGGCAGCACCCCCGCCACTTTCCCCGCTTCTGTGGAGGAGTGGCACACCAACGACTGGCTCTCTCAGAGGTTGCTCAGATGTTCCTGGTGCATGTTGTCTCTCTCCTCCTTTATAGTCCTCTTCCACCAATCCCAACTCTGCTGCCCTCCAATCAGAGGCAGGATCAACTCCTGCAGCTTATTAGTCGAATTGGTGAGGCAGCTGTGTGGAAGTTGCTTATTCTCTCAGCACCATATGGTGGGAGATCAGATGCATAGAATTAGTCTTAGCAATTCCAGTAATTTAGTCTAGTCTCGGTTGCTCCCCACAGATACCAACAAAACAAATTTAGAATGTATTTAAAATGTATATGGAGAGCTAAAAGACCCAGGACAATCCTCACAATACTGGAATACAACAAAGTCAGAGGACTGATACTACCCAACTTCAAGACTCACTTTAATGCTACAGAGATCAATACAATGCCATATTTGTGAAACAATGGGTAAATGGATCAATACAATATAATAAAGAGCTCAGAAACAGACATACACAAATATAGGCAATTGATACTTGAGGAAAATTTGTTAAATAATCAAGCAAAGATACACTTTTCAACAAATGTGATCAGAACAACTAGACATCCATATACCAGAATCATCAACGTCATCGTCATCATCATCATCTAGGCACGGATCTTATTTCCTTTAAAAAGTTAAAATGGACCACAGTACTAAATTTAAAATTCAAAATTCAAAACTCCCCAACTCCTAGAAGATAACATAGGAGCAAACCTAAATGTCCTTCATTGTGATGATGATGGTCTTGATATTGCACAAAAGATACAATCCATGAAAAATAATTGATAAACTGAACTTTGTTAAATCAAAAACTTTTGCTCCTAAAAAATACTTTCCAGGGAAAAATGAGACAAGCCACAGATTGGAAGAGAATATTTTCAAAAGAAGCATCTGAAAAAGGAGTGCTATCCAAAATATACAAAGAACATTTAAAAATCAACCATAAGAAAACGAGCAGCCCAATTATAAACTAGTCAAAAACTTGAACAGATACTGCATTAAAGAGGACACACAAATGCCAAATAACCGTATGAACAACTGCTCCAGTTTGTGTGTCATTAGAGACTTGAAAATAGAAACAGCAATGAGATAGCACTTCATACCTTCTAGAATGGCCAAAATCCAGACGGGAGCAATGGTGATGCCTGTGAGGACTGGGAGCTGCAGAAATTCTCCTACACTGCTGCTGGGAATGCAAAATGGCACAGCCACTGTGGAAGTCAGTGCAACAGTTTCTTACAAAACTCAATGTTTTCCTACCATATGATTCAGCAGTTGTACTCCCTGGCATTTTACAAGTCGAAACCTTATGTCCACACGAGAATGTGTATATGAGTGTTTCCAGCAGCTTATTCATAACTGTCAAAACTTAGAAGCAACTCAGATGTCCTTCAGCATGTGAATAAAAAAATAAACTGTGCAACGTGCAGACAATGGAATATTCCTCAGAGCTAAAAAGACATAGGGGAAACTTTAATGCATATTTTTGAGTAAAATAAGCCAAGGTGGAAAAATTTCATATTCTATCATTCCAACTATGTGACACTTCAGTAAAGGAAAAACTCTGGAGGTGGTGAAAGGATCAGTGGTGACTAGGGATGGGGGGAAGGTGAGTAGAGGATTTTTAGCTTAGAGAAGCTGTTCTGTATGATACTATAATGTCAGATATACATCATCATTTATCTATCAAAACCAAAAGGAGGTACAACACCAAGAGTGAACTGTAATTTAGAGTACAGGCTATGGGTGATAATGCTGTGTCAAGGTGGGTTCAGAAATTGTGACAAATGTATCATTCTGGTGATTGTTAATAAAGGGGGAGGCTATACATATGTGGGAAAAAGGGTTAAATGTGAAGTTCCTGTATTTTCCATTCAGTTTTGCTGTGACTCTAGAAATGCCCTAAAATATAGCTTATTAACAAAAAAGTAACAATAACAAAAACCCACAACAACAACAGCATCCCCTGTTCCCTGACATACATGCCTATTAGAATGGCGAAAATTAAAGGGTTGACCCTGTCTGTGCTAGTGAAGCTGGAGCAAATGAAAATGGTATAACCCTGTTGGAAAACAGTATGATGGTTTCTCAAAGACTTAAATAGGCACCTTCAATATACCATATGGTCCACTCACAGATGCTATTCAAGAAATGAAACCATAGACTCATACAAAGACTTGTATACAAAGACTCATATAAATTTTATTTGTAGCAGTCAAAATTTGGGACAAATTCCCATATTTCATCAATAGGTACATGGATAAACAAACTGGCATCTGTAAAATGGAATACTATTCATAAATATAGCAGTGAACCACGAATACACTCTATAATATGAGTGTCAAAATAAATAGGCTGGGTAAAAGAAGTCAGACAGAATATATACTATAGGATCCCATTTGTATAAAATTCAAGGAAATGTAAACTGATGTATAGAAATAGATTGAGGATTATGGAATAGGGGATAGGAGAGGATGGATGTTTCCTTCAAAATCAGATAAGTGATAGCAGGCTGAATGTTAGAACTCCCTTTATAAACATGATTCTCTAGACCCTAATTCTAGATGTCATAATCCATTTAAAACTACCTAGAGGTGATTTTGATACTCAACCTGGCTACTGCACTTCTATCTAATTGGCACCTGTCTGTCTTTTGTAGTCTGGAATTGTTCCCATCCCCTAACTTGAGCACATGGGAATGCCAGTGAATCCGGTTCTAAGGTCTTTCATTTAAAGGAGGTGCATAAACATGGTTTTACAGCTCTGACTCTTAAATGTAATCATCTACCCCCTGGATCTGGGAATATGAGTCTAATTCAGGTATACCTAGGGCAATCCCTGTCACCAGAGTAGAACGACCAGGGGAATCCCACCTGATGACAAGTTCCCCTTGCTCTGCTCTCTATGGTATTAGATTTTTTTTGTATTATTTATACCAATGTTGTCCTCTTCTCATTGGTGCTTAGACACCTTTATCTTTATGTTTTATTCATTTATTTATTTGAGAAGGAGAGAGAGAGAGTGAGTGAAAGAGGGAGAGAGAGAGTCTTCTACCTTCTGGTTCACTCCCCAAATGGCCACAACAGCTGGAGATAGGCCAATCTGAAGCAGGAGCCAGGAGCTTCTTCAGGTCTCCACATGGATATAGGGGCCCAAGGACTTGATCCATCTTCTTCTGCTTTCCCAAGGCATATCAGCAGCTGCAACATGAATTGGAGCCCATATGGGATGCCAGTGCCACAGGTGGAGGCTTAGTCCACTATGCCACAGCATTGGCCCCAGTCACCTGTATCCTGACACTAAATTCTGACTGCACTGCAACAGAATTTGTCTTGGAAAATGCAACAACAACAAAAAAATTCTATGTGGGATTTCTTGCAAATTGAAATTAGCAAGATTATCTGGTACCTCTTACCTTGTCTCATTGCTTCATGGCTAATTTTAAATTCCTCAAATTTGCCGTTTATTGTAATGCACTTCAGTCATACAGGATGCACAGTTTCCACGGAGAAAACTCAATCCTCTCCCCACCCAACTCCTGTCCAGAATTTTTAGATGAGCCACATTCTATACTGTGTACTCGGGTAGAGTCGTGTATGAAACTCTTTCTGGAACCACTTTGCCAATGTATTATTTAGGGAGGAGCTGATAAACAGTATCATGATTTTTATCATGACTCCCTATTCTGCCTCCTGTGTGCCACCAGCCTGACATGTATGTGCCTGTCTCCCCATGTGTAGTATGTGAAATTTATTTTCTAAGGACCATGAAAGGTTCTATCTTGAGCTGGGGGAAAGGAAAACCTCTCCCTATCACCTGTTATTGGTTGCCCATCCACATTCAGAATCCAGAGCCGGAAGGTGGGATCATGCTTGTGAAAACCTAAGGAAGTGAGCGAACATGATCTGGAGAACAAACTTCACTTTGAAAGACTAGAAAGAGGTTAATGGTGCTAAAGAAAAAGCACAAAAATGACTAGAGTTGCTGCAGGGCTCGCGGTGGGCCACGACCCTCGCAGTGTTTGCCTCATTGGCCACTGCATCTTTTAAGCCTTGTATCCCTGTCTACCCCAAGCTTGTCATCTCGTCTGCCAACCGGAGCTGCAGAAGGTCACCGCTGGTCAGTGCTGGAAAGGAAGAGTTTGCACCTGAAAAAAATCCAGAGTTTGTAGTTAGCAGTGCGGGCAGAAGCCCCGTGCTAGTCAGCAGCAGCAGGTAAGCGACCTAGGCCTTGGTCCTCTACCACTTAGGAGGGAAAAACCATCTGGTTTTGCTGACATGTGCATGGTCCACACACATTCACAGGGTGCCCACTGGGTGCTGGGGCCTCTGATGTTGATGGACAGGGATACAGAGGTGGGAAGTTGAGTCCCTGCACTTGGCAAGAGAAATCTTTCCAGAAAGCGGGATGAGTTTGAGTGGTATGTGGCTCAGGGTAGTCACTGGGTTTCTCTCTCTCTCTCTCTCTCTCCCTCTCTCCCCCCCCCCCATCTCTTTTTGCAATGTCAGAAGATTTAGCCAATCTGTTGTTAAGATAATTAAGCAAAAATCAACAATTGCACAAACATAGTACGTCTTTGTCATTTTAGCAACAATAATATGAATGATTGCTAATACTTGAGCACTGACTGTAAGTGAGGCACTGTTGTTTCATTCTCTCAAGTTCTCTCAATACTTTATGAGGAGTAAATGCTCTTGTTATACCCACTTTCCAGATAAAGAAATGGACTCAGAGAGCATTGTTGACCTTTCATTTAAACTTAGGATAATAAAGTTAAACATCAAGAAAGGAAAAAAAAATTAAAAAAATGAAAAGTCGCCTGTCATTTGCATTTTAAAAAAGGTACCAAGATGGTTTTAATGCTGCTGCTTATTGGTAGACAATGATGTCAACAATATTGTTATGTAATAGGTTACTGGACTACTATTATGGCAGACTGTAATCCCAAACATGGTTATAACAATATTTCCTACCTACCTTTCATGCTCTTCTTACAGTGAGACTCTGACACCCCTCTCATGAAGAGGTAGATGACTATATCACCCCTTCTTAAAAGTGGGTGGATTTGGGGCCAGCACCGTGGTGCATTAGGTTAATCCTCCACCTGCAG
This sequence comes from Oryctolagus cuniculus, assembly GCF_051225735.1. NCBI lineage: Eukaryota > Metazoa > Chordata > Mammalia > Lagomorpha > Leporidae > Oryctolagus > Oryctolagus cuniculus. The sequence continues at coordinate 18,798,272 of NC_142877.1, forward strand.
TGCCAGTATCCCATAAGGGCGCCGGTTCTAGTCCCAGCTGCCCCTCTTCCAATCCAGCTCTCTGCTATGGCCTGGGAAAGCAGGGATCAGCACAGCTCTGGCTGTTGTGGCCATCTGGAGAGTGAACCAACGGAAGGAAGACCTTTCTCTCTGTCTCTCCCTCTCTCTGTCTGTAACTCTACCTCTCAAGTAAATAAAAATCTATTAAAAAAAAAAAAGCGAATGGATTTGTGACTATCTGTCACTCTAACACTAAGAAAAAAATGTTGTGTCACAGCGAAGTCCCAAATCTCATTTGCCTGGAATCATGATCACAACTGAATTTATAACTGAGGCAAGAAAGACATGCATAATTTATTCCTTTTAAAGAGTGAACTGTTTGTGGAAAAAGCAAATATGATCAGGAAATGTTTGGATGTTTGGGATTGCCCTATGGGGGTACCTTTATCATGGGTTCCTGGGGAGTCCCATGGGTTAATAACGTATTCCATTTTGGGGCACTTTGGGGACAAAGCCACCCTGCAAACATAAAACTAATCATTGCATATCTGAAAGCTCGCTGGAAAAAGTTAAACATTTCAACAAACTCCCCTCACTGTAAGTGCATTCAGCATTTTCCCTCCTCTGAAATGACTTGTAAGTTTGTGCTTTTAATTATTATCATTCTCCCCTGAAATTACAGGCAAAGCACTCAGTGATATTTGAAACATCAATTACTGGCCTGCAGCCTCTGCTACTGTTTCTCTGCCTGCTGCCAGGGCTGCAAATCCATTTTCTGCATTTCTTTCAGATTTTCTGAACAAAATTATGGAAAATCGCTGTTGGCACATGGCATTTTTCCACAATGGTCAGAGTTATTGAATTGTGCCGTTATGTGCTACTTTGAGAAGGCATTCCAACTTAAAATGCCAGCCCTAAAACTATCAGAACATTTTCTTCAATCTGGGCTTCATAAATTTTCCACAGGAAAAGACTGAGAGATCAGCCTGGTGTGCTTGGAGCTCCCACGGAGCAGACGTCCATGCTGTGGTGGTTCAGGTTGCTGGCTTCAAGCTCACCCCTTCCCTGGGCTCTGAGAACTGGATTTTCTTTCTGTTTCCTCATCACAGTCGTGCACACTGCGGGACCTGAGGTCCGTAGACTACTGTTTCTCAAGGCAGCCCTCGTTGCCCCCAAGGCTCAGAGAGTGACCCAGCAACAGCTGGGTGGAGCCTGTCTTCTCTGGTGCCCCAGCCCAGGTCTTCATTCTATGCTGAAGTATTCTGTTTTTAAAAAAATTATTTATTTTTAAAAATTTTATTTAAGTTATTTAAGTTTCATGTATTTCATACATACGGATTTAGGAACATAGTGACATGTACTCTCCCCTCCATGCTCCATCCTCCTCCTCCCTCTCCTATTCCCACTTTTAATTTTTACAAAGATCTATTTTCAGTTTACTTAACGATCATATAGTTAACCCTACACTTAGCAAAAGAGTTCAACAAATAGTATGAAGAAGAAAAAAAAAAAACCACTGTTCCTCAACGGAAGAGGCAAGGACTGTAACCAATCATCAAATCTCGAAATGCCTATTTCAGTCCAATGCATTACATTTCAGGTACTCTATTAGTTAACTCAGATCAGGGGAAACATATGATATCTATCCTTTGAGGATTTTTTTATTGCTGAGTAGTACTCCATAGTGTATATGTACCATAATTTCTTATCCAGTCAACAGATGATGGACATCTGGGTTGATTCCCTATCTTAGCTATTGTGAATTTTGCTGCAATGAACATGGGGGTACAGATAACCCTTTCAATCCATTGATTTCTTTTGGTTTTCAGTAAATTCCCAGGAGTGGGATGACTGGATCATATGCCAGGTCTATATTCAGGTTTCTGAGGTTCTCCATGTTGTCTTCTACAGTGGCTGCACTAGTTTACAGTCCCACCAACAGTGGCCATGGTACCTTTCCCCCCACATCCTCGCGAGCATTTGCCATTTGTTGATTTCTGTATGAAAGCCATTCTATTTTTTTTTTTTTTGACAGGCAGAGTTAGACAATGAAAGAGAGACAGAGAGAAAGCTCTTCCTTTTTCTGTTGGTTCACCCCCAAAGTGGCCGCTATGGCCGGCGCGCTGTGCCAATCTGAAGCCAGAAGCCAGGTGCTTCCTCCTGGTCTCCCATGTGGGTGCAGGGCCCAAGCACTTGGGCCATCCTCCACTGCACTCCCAGGCCACAGCAGAGAGCTGGACTGGAAGAGGAGCAACTGGGACAGAATCCGGCGCCCCGACTGGGACTAGAACCTGGGGTGCTGGCGCCGCAGGTGGAGGACTAGCCTAGTGAGCTGTGGCACTGGCGAAAGCCATTCTAACTGGACTGAGGTGAAACCTCACCATGATTTTGACTGACATTTCCCTGATGGCTAGTGATCCTGAGCATTTTCTCAAGTGTCTGTTGTGTGTCGAAGTATTCTAAAGCCCCTGGAACTCAGAATCCCAGCGTACTCCTCTGCCCTTATTCCTCCTAGAGGTTTACACACAAACTGGAATCCTGGAAGTTGTTCTCAACCGCTTTCTTTCTCTGAGACCCCATGGTCATTCTGTCATGAAGACCTGTTGGTTCTGCTTCCAAGGTCACTCCCACAGTAACTTCTTGATCTTTCTTCTAGATGTTTCCAACAATTGCCTGGTATCTTTCAAATGGCTGCAGATGGATTATATTTAAGCATATGTATTAGTTTATCCATAAGTTATTAAATACCTGTTCTACTGAAGTAGTCTCTAAGGAAATAGGTGTGGGGAGGGTATGACCTTGTTCTCTAAATGTTATGGGCCCTTGTTAGTCCATAGCTTAGAAAAGGTAACAAGTCTTCATGAAATAAAGTCACAGATCTTGAGCATGGTTTGTCTGCAAGGACAACTATCCTGATGCCTCCTCCAGTGATGCTTCTGTCATTTCTTTGGCAGTACCCCGTCTTCTGCTAGTGCTAGTCTCTGTTTCCTAAAAAACCAGAAATGTCCTGAACCCAAATCTTCACCATCCTATCCCATTACCACCCGGTACTCAAGGTTCACAGCTTAGCAAATGCTGAGTTATTTTTTAAGGCCTGACTGAAATCATACTCTTCCATAAAGCTTTCCATTCTGAACCCTTTAGTCCCTGGGTCCTCCATGCTCTCACTGCACTGCAAATGAATCTCTGGGAGTTCGAAGCGGGATAGGAATGATGGGGTAACATGGTATGGCAACAAGGAGCTCTGGGGTCAAAAGCAAGTAAGTTCTATGGCTGACTAATTGCTTATCTCAACTAAACCTCAAATTCTTTTTATATCTATAAATCTGGGATATAAATCTGTGCTTTGTGGAGTTAATAGTATTTAATGAGGCTGGCGCTGCGGCTCAATAGGCTAATCCTCCACCTGTGGCGCCGGCACACCGGGTTCTAGTCCCGGTTGGGGCCTCGGATTCTGGCCTGGTTGCCCCTCTTCCAGGCCAGCTCTCTGCTGTGGCCCAGGAGTGCAGTGGAGGATGGGCCAAGTGCTTGGGCCCTGCACCCGCATGGGAGACCAGGAGAAGCACCTGGCTCTTGGCTTCGGATCAGCACGATGCGCCGGCCGCAGCGGCCATTGGGGGGTGAACCAACGGAAAAGGAAGACCTTTCTCTCTGTCTCTCTCTCTCTCACTGTTCACTCTGCCTGTCAAAAAATAAAAAAAATTTAAAAATAGTATTTAGTGAGAGCATTTATATACAGTGTCGATTTTACAGTGTTGAATAAGCTATGGCAATTATTATTATTGTCATTGACTTTTTTATTATTGGAATGTAGTTCACCACATTATTATAATTAGTCTGTGCCTCTTCCTCCTACCAGACTGCATTTGTTCACAGTAAATGCACACTTGTTTCACCTCTGTATCTTTAATGCTGCAGATAATACCTGGCTCCCATTAGAGTCTCAATAAATGTTTGTTACAAAAGAAACTTAATCTCTACCTAGAAATTCACAGGTACTTCCAACTCTACATATAAGAAAACCAGAACCATTAGCTTCCCTCAAAGCCTCTAGACTACCTAGCACAGTGCTTGCCATGTAATAGTTGCTAGAATATAAGTTAATTCTATTACAGTTTAAATTAATTCAGCTAAGCGTATTGATGGAGTCAATGACTTAACCATGTGTAAGGATTGCAAACATGGATTTCCTTGGGAATTGAGGCATTTGATTAAACTGTTAACTCAGAGATTCCTTGACTATTCATTGAAAAAAATCACAAACTGCATATTTTCCAGGTGTGGTCTCCAGGAAACCAGACTAGCTCTTAAACTTAGCTCTTGCTCTCCCTTAGCTGGAAGACAGGAACATAGACGGGTTGTGAGCCCTACTTTGTTAAAGAAAACCCTTGGTTGATTTACGGATGTTTTGAGATTGAGGGTAAAATATAATTCCTACATTCCATGAAACACAGCTGCAATCATATGCTATGTGTTCTCTTGATCTTACCTCATCAAAGGTGAGCCCCAAACTCTACGTTCCTAATCACAGGCTCCTGACACATCCACATACCTCTTCATTTCACTGATTGGTCTGGGCTCAGTACACTATTATTTTCAATGTCCTGCATATACTCATTATATTTTCCTAGGGCACACTGCTGTAGGCATGCTTCATGTTCCACTGATTGTAGGGACCTAGAGCTGGGCCCCTCGTGAAGAATTCTCCAAAAGAGTTTGAAAGAAACTCTTCAATGTTATACAAGGCACCTAGAATAAGGTTTTATTTTTTTTGTGTGGGAGATGGGAGGTGGCAAGACAAAGAAAGAAAAGATAGATCCATCTTGTCTTTAATATATATAAGGAAGACAAACAGACAAAGTGTGCCAATTTCCTAGAACAGTATAGCTACTAGAAGAAATCTTCATTAGGATACAGAGAAAGTGTATATGGTAACACATGGTTGCATATCTCCTGGCCTTCAAGGATGTTGACTTCTCTACCTGTTGTCCAAGAGGAACCTGACTTGGATTTTCATACCTACTTTCTAGCATACTTTCTAATATAACCCTACCCAAATTTGAATTTCTGAATACAGATTACAGAATTTAACCTTTGCCATGTTAGAGGGACACTAAAATGAGATTTCTAAATAGAAATAATTTGGCATGTTATAATTTTATTCATTCATTGATTATTTTAAATTATGTTCTTGATTCTTCTGTGAATCAGACTCTCTGTTAGGTACCTATGACAAAAATGGCGAGTGGAATCTGATGCCAACATTTTTTCATTACATTCTAGTGCATAGTTGTATAGGCCATGTAATGTTGGCCACGTACTCTGCCATTGGAGTACAAAAGTAGCCACAGACAACATATAAAAAGAGAGGACATGATTATATTCCAATAAATATTTATTTACAAAACAGAAAGTGACTTGGTACTGGCCTGTTGGCTACAGTTTGTTAGCCCCTGGAATAGTGGGATACTTGGAGGACAGTTTAGCAGCCATACTAATCAACAAAAGGAACCTGATCTAGATGAACATCAAACAAGGAAGCTCATAGACATAGGTCCTAAAACACTTCTGGGACTGTAAAGGAAACAGAAAAAGGGACTCTGCTAGAGTATTGGCAGGGAGAGGACTGTTGGGGCCCTGACAGGTGGGATCTTGTGAGTTACAGCAGGGGTGGGGTCGTCATCCTTTGTGACATGGAAAGCCCCTGCAGATTGCTCATTCCTTTCACTTAGGACTTTTGCAAATGTACTGCTGACCATGGGTGTGGTCCTCTTCCTTAGAAGCTAACAGGACAGATACATCCATAAACATTTAACTCTGACCTTATAAGAGGTATGGCATGGTTTATTGGAGTTATACCCTTCTCCTGCTCCCTCATCATTCATGTGAGAGAGGAAAATGAAACTTTGGGGAAAGTTAAGTGTTTTTACTGCTTTCTTCCAGCGTTTTGGCCTTCAGAGTCTAATTGCCCATCACTAGGGTCCCTTCCTACTCTCTTCTAATGTAGCCTTAGGGCATTCACATCCTGAGTGGAGGATCTAGAGCCATACCAGGTATGGACTGGGCTGTACTCTTACTTTTATTATTTCTTGACTTTTGAGATTCAGTTTATATAGCTGAACATAATAATTATTCTACCCACCTCGACTTGTTGCACTATAAAGAACTAAAATGTAAGGATGATGATGGACATGGTGCTGCTAGTGGTGGATGATGAGAATGCTGGTGATGACTGTGCAATGACAGATGGAAGAGATGTCACCCTAAAGCTTTATTCAATGCTCATTTATTGACCATTGTGTGTCAGATACTCGGTGTTAGGTATGCAAAGGAGAGGGAAAGACAGGCATGGCTCTTACCCTCAAAGACTGGTGAGAAAGGAATATCATTAAAAGAATGCTCACACAGCTAGTCATATGTATTTATTACTATATAATGAAAGAATATTTTCTTTATAAGCACAATTAGATGAAGCATGTTATCAGAGATGTGTGTGTGTATAGCTGTAAGAAAATTAAAGACTTAAGTGGAAGGGAATGGCATTAAACAGACCTGGAGTATATAAGTTAGCCAGGTGAAGAATGTAGATAAGGGTGTTCCAGATAGAGGAGGCAGAATATAAAAAGACCTGGAGGTGGACACGATTGTGGCATTGCCAGGAACTGAAAGAACCCAAGATGGCATGAAAATAATGAAGGAAGGGAAGCAAAGTTCAAGCTGAAGGAGGAAGGGTTAGCAGGGACCAGAACCTTCAGGCTTTAATAGGCATAGTGTAAATTAACATAGTGGTCTATGTTCCAAAAGTCAGAGGGAACCAGTGAGGGGTTTCAAGCAGGGATGTGTTAACCTATTGGCGTTAAATAAAAATCATGAGATGGGTTGTGTGCGCTGCATAGGGTGAGTGGAGGGGTGGGATGAAGATCTGGGAGGCAGGCAGCCACCCCAGTAAGGGATGAAATTGGCAGGATTGGGATTGTGGTGGGGGAAGGATCAGAGATGTATTTCAGAGGTAAGGTCACCAGCTCTGTTAAAGTGCTGGATGTGTGGGTAAACAAGAGAGGAGAAGAAAAATCAAAGATGACTTCTAGGTTATCTGGAGTAGGTATGGTATCCAATTGCCCAAAGTCTTAAAGATGATTGGAAGTGAAATTGTGCATGTACACAAGAATTGTGATGTGTGTGTATGTGTATGTGTATGTGTGTGTGTGTGTGTGTGTGTGAGAGAGAGAGAGAGAGAGAGAGAGAGAGGAGAGCCAGCAGCAGAGAGCTTTTCATTTAAATGTACTTTGTACAAATTACATAGCTGGCTATCAATGCTGGGTAAAAGAGTCCTGTCTCAAACAGCTGGTGCTGTCTCTTGATTAAGAGCAGGGGTTCTGGAGCCAGATGGCAGGGAATCACATCCTACCTGCTCCTCTGTGTTAAGTAGAATAATGGCCAAGCAAAGACTCCCATATTCTAATTCCTTAGGTTACATGGAAAGGGGAATCCAGGTTGCATTTGGAATTATGGTGTTTATGAGCTGACTTGAAGGGGAGGGTATGTCCCTGTATTATCCAGCTGAGCCCAGAATAATCAGAAGGATCCCTAGAAGTTGCAGAAGAAGCGAAAGAGATAAGAGTCACAGAGAAAATTGTGATGGTAGAAGTCGGGTCAGCAGGTTGCTGGCTTTGAAGGTGGAGGAAAGAATCCAGGACTCAAGGAACATGGGTGGCCTCAGAAGGTGCAAGAAGGAAAATGATTCTTCCTTGGAGCTGCCAGGAAGGGAAGGATTTCTGCAGACAGCTGGACAGCAGTTCAGTGAGACCTGTCAGACTTCTATCTTACTGGACTGCAAGGCGGGATGTGGGTAGTGGTTTAAGCCTCTAAGTTTGTCATAATTTGTTACAGCAATAGCAGGAAACTAGTGGATCCATTGATTAGTGTTGGTGGAAAAGATGTTTGACTTCCTGGTGCGGCAGCTTCCTCATCTGTTAAATGGGAATAATTGAAATACCTGCGTCACCGAGGTGAGACTTGAACGGGTTTGATAGATGAAGACCTGGCATGTAGTCAATACTCTCTTTGCCTTTCTGAACATGCCCTCGTCTCCGTATGACAAAAGATGCCCACTATTCTCAAAGCATGGACCGGTTGCCCAGGCCAGTGGGCTGTGCTATGTCCCAGCCACCTGGAGAACTGGGTTCGCTTTACCCATACATTCCTAACAGCCCCCCAGCACCTGGCCTACAGAACCTTTGCCGGTAATGATTGATTTAGACTGAACCAGACTCACAGAGGGGAAGATCTCCACCAGCTCCCACTGAGCTAGAAGATGTGAAATGGTCCCACCTCCCCTCTCGCCCTTTGGTGGGGTTGCTCCTTTTCTGAGAAGTCAAATAAAATAAAACCCCGGGCTGACTACATTTACATTCGTCGAGAGGACTATCAGTATGCTTTGCAGTCTGCGGCAGTTCTTAATATTCAAATTATTAGCAAATAATGATGATTATAAATTATTAACTATTTGTGAGTGAAGCGATTTGCATATTTGAATGCACTCTTTTCATATTAAATCTTCAAAACACCTCTCCCCTTGCGAATCATGAGGATTACTGGAATGACAAGCTTGCCCTGGCTTCATGACGCTCGTTTGGAGGAAGGAAGCAGTTGTTGCCTGAGCTTGTGTTGGGAGCCTGGCTCCCTGCCCTGGAGTCCTCCCTACACTGGGATCTGCATGCCCAGGCCTGTGGCCCCGGGCCGGCCCAGGCACACACTTCTGCTTTGGCCCTGAGCTGGGATTCTAGACAGAGCTGTCTGGCCCAGTCCAGAGGGCTTGGATCACCCTGAGTCTGTTACAGTCCTCTTTCCTGACACCATCTCATTCTACCCCAAATATAGTCTCACTCTGTGTCCTCCACCTTCAGTTTCTCTGTGGAATTCTCCCAAGTTCCTTTGTGTTCACCTTCTAATCTAAGCGTGATGCTCTGTTCCTGTCATACGCCCCGAGGATAATGTCTGATACCCCTTTTCACACCTGGGCAACTGAATTCTTTTATTCCCTGCCTCTGATGCACCATCCAGTTTGATAGTCTCTGAAACTTGATCCCCCATAGCCTGTCTCTTCCTGCCTGAACTTTCCAATATGGTCAAATCGAAGAAGAGTGAGGTTGGTTCACCGAGATGTTTTCCCCACGAAGTGACCCTGTCCAAGTGGTAATTTGGGTGGTGGGGAATAAATCAACAAATCAGGCATTGGCTTTATTCCACGACAAACTGTCTTTAAAAGGATGAATATTTGGTTTGATACTTGACCTATAAAATAGAGAAGAAGGTCACAGCTCACGGTTTGGCCCCTAAAAAGGAATTGCTCTTCCAAAACCCCAGAGGAAAGTGGAGTCTGGCTTTCTGATTATACGTTTCATTGCAATGCAGTGATGTAATGTCATACATGATAAAACTAGGGATCTGGGCTTGAATTGAAGTCAATTGAAGCTTACAGGCTTAATCCAGGTTTGGGTATTTCAAATTTGTCCAGCCATGATTTCTGGGGCAAGTATTTGAGGTTAGAATAGCTTATGAATGACATGGGCCATTGCTTGGTTTCGTTTGCAATTCAATGGGCTGCTGCAAAGGAAACTTTACTTGTATGGTTTGGAAAGTGTCATTTTGAAGGGAAAACTGAGCTAATCTCTGTCTCTCGAGACTCTTGGGAGAGAGGCTTTTCTGCTGCCATTTTATTAGAGCCTCAATGAGTGTGAACAGGTAGAGTCTGTCTCAAGGATGACAAAGGCCCTGGCAGGTTTGATTTTGTGTGAGTGTGGGTTAATCCCTGGTTTGTTTAACCGGGTGATTCTGGGTCAGAGAGCGGTTGACACAAGTTTGTCGTGACATGTTCACAAAAGAAGGTCTTGTGCTTTGGCCTTGACTCCAGGCAGACAGCTCTGTGTTTTCACCGCAGTCCGGCACACCCTGGCTCTTTTCTGAAGATGTTGCTCTTGAAAGGCACAAACCTCTTTGCCGATGGCAGAGTCCTGGAGCAGTCATTTGGGGAGTGTATTGTTCCCACTGCATTCCCCAATAGAGCAACAGGGGATTTATCTAAGACCAGAAGAGTATTTGCAAATAGGGACACCTCTTTGATTAGCCTAAGAACTAGCTTTGGGGCCAGCGTTGTGGCATAAGTAGGTAAAGCAGCCACCTGTGATGCTGGCATCCCATATGAGCACTGATTCCTGTCCTTGCTGCTCCACTTCCAGCCCAGCTACCTACTAATGTTCGGGGAAAAGCAGCAGAAGATGGCCCAAGTGCTTGGGCCCCTTGAAGCCACATGGGGGACCTGGAAGAAACTCCTGGCTACTGGCTTCGACTTGGTCCAGCCCAGCCAATGCTGCTATCTGGGGAGTGAATCAGTGGATGGAAGACTTCTCTCTCTCTCTCTGTCTCTTCCCTTCTCTCTGTAGCTCTTTCAGATAATCTTTTTTTTTTAAAGAACTAGATTTTATACCTTGGCAAAAGCCAAAATCTTCATTGTGTCTCACAAACATATGGAAGTGAATACTTAAAAAAAAAGATGAGGCCGGTGCCGTGGCTCAATAGGCTAATCCTCCACCTGTGGCGCTGGCACACCGGGTTCTAGTCCCGGTCGGGGTGCGGGTTCTGTCCCGGATGCTCCTCTTCCAGTCCAGCTCTCTGCTGTGGCCCAGGAGTGCAGTGGAGGATGGCCCAAGTGCTTGTGCCCTGCACCTGCATGGGAGACCAGGAGAAGCACCTGGCTCCTGGCTTCAGATCAGCATGGTGTGCGGGCCGCAGCAGCCATTGGGGGGTGAACCAATGGAAAAGGAAGACCTTTCTCTCTCTCTCTCTCACTGTCCACTCTGCCTGTCAAAAAAAAAAAAAAAAAAAAGATGAAACAGGGTGTCCCTTTTTGTTAATAAGTCTGGCATTCACCATATGGGATAGAATTCATTTATCTATAAATAATAGTTACTATCAAAGCATTGTGGAGACATGGTAAGCAAACCCAAAATAGGTCAGGTTGAAGGGACAATGTAACAAAGAGCTTGACGGTGGAGGGAGCAGGTGCATGCAGAACTTTAAGGAACCATGGCTGGGGCAGAGAATCTACAGGGAGCAAGCCCATAATGAGTTGAGGCTGAAGAAGTGAGAAGGCTTCCGATGATGGAAGCCCATCACTTCACAGAAGATTTTCCAAGACTTCCTCTTTTGCAATTTTCTCCTAACTCTCAACTTCAACTTGCTCTGATGAGTTAATGCTAAAGCGAACTGTCTTGTAAATTAGTGTTTTTTTTGTTGTTGTTGTTTACTTCCTGGTGCCATAATTCTTCCTATTAGATCTGGAGTTAGATCTGGGGGCTTCTCATCCTAGGGCCACTCCTAGCTGGAAAATAATTTATCCTTCTTGCATCTCCTCAAATCCTAGACACCATGGGTCTTTCACTCTTGCCCCTCTTAACACTATATATCATGAGACAGTTCCAGATCATCCCGATTTAAATATGCCATCGGATCCGAGTCTATTTCAGCTTTCTCCTTGGAAGGCTGGTATTTCTGGACACTTAAGGGTCCAGTTGGCCTAAGAAGGTTATCAGGAGAACCCGTGGGTTCTGACTGCTGCTGAGCCCAAGGCAAGCCAGCTGTCCTTGGGAGGAAGACCTGGAACATTCCTGCTTCCAGCAGTTGCCCTGCCCTGATCCCCACCAGTCTCCTTCTGGCTTTTTCTTCCCTTAATTATAACCTGAGCTGAGTCATCTGGTAGAGCTAGCGGTGGTTATGGTTTAATGTCTGCTCTAATAGTTACTTAGTCTTCAGGAAAAGTAAGGAAAGTAGTTGGTTTGAAACTGTCTAATTCTCCTCGGGACTGAGGTCATCCGTAGAGGTTCATTAAGAAGACGCAGAGTATCTTTCAAAGCCACTAAGGAAACAGAGTGTTCAGAGTTTCCATTTTGCCATCCCCCAAATATCTGTCTAATTTTAATTCAGATAAGTAATCAGAACACAAGAGAACCACTGAAAACACTGCTTGCTGTTGCAGTGGGACTTATCTTTAATTCCTCCCTGCAGTCTCTGTATAGCCCACTTGGAGAAAAAAATCTAAATCAGAGATTCTGAAATTTCCGTGTGTTGCACATTTATTTGGGGTCCTTATAAAAATGAAGACTTTCTGGGCCACTCCCTGAGGTGGTCCTAGTTCATCTGCTTTGATGGTGAGGCTTAGGACATTGCATATTGAATAATCACCTCCGGATCTTTCTGATGCCAGGGATTTATAACTACACTTTGAGAATGAGGGCAGAAGCTGTCTTGCCCTAGTATGAACTAGCAGCTGGAGAAATGATATGTTTTACGTATTCATGCAAGAAATAAAATATCTTCTGAATTACTAGGGGTTAAAAGGGTTGGGGTGTAATTAACAAGTGATGGAGAACCACGTAGCACTGGAAACAAGAGACAAAGTGGACAAACACCAAAACTTAACAGAGCCAGAAAACTTTTGACAAAACAGAAAATATTATTTAAATATTGCATAAAATATACACAAAGCAAATTACTGTTTTTTAAAACTTCCAACTTGAGTCAATATAAAGCTACAACTATTTGATATTTGGAAGGAACATAGCTAACATGCTTATTTCAAGAAAGTAACTTACCAATGTATTGCATATTCATTGACACAGTGATTTTCCATTTTAGACATTTCTTCTTATAGAACAATCATGTACTATGCACATGTGACAACATTCATTGCAGTGTTATGTAAAATATCAAAAAATTTAAAGCAATACTTATGCAATGTGCAGGGTTAAGATGAGATGTAAACATTCTTAAAGTGAAACACTCAGAAATCATTAAGATTATGTAACAAGAAAAAAACTTCAATGAGTGCAGCTTTTGGTGTTTTCAAATTTCTTGTTTGTTTTTTCATATGTCCAAGATTTTCTATCATTAAAACCCATGGATTTTGAAACAAATATGTAAAAAAGTAGTAAATAATAAGATGCTTGAATTCAACATACAAGGCAGATATAAATTAAACTTTAAAGAGTAAATGTTTCCATACAGAAATAACCCATTGTTTTTATTAAAATAAAAGATTTTTAGTATTATTATAAAGAATTTCATCAATATCTGATATTAAAATGTCTAAATAACAGTATGTGCAATTAGAACATATCTAGGTTTGTACACACACACATGTATTTATCATGTGCTGTGAAAACAAAAAAGTATCATTTTTCATTGTTCAAAGAACACTTAAAGTTACTTATCTCTCAAAATGTTTTCCAAACAGCAAAAATTCATGATTGAATTTGTCAAAATCATGTAATTAAGGATTTAAATATTAACTAATAAAGAACTTAAATGAATGCACTAAACATTTAGTTCTAAAGGTTGGAAAAAGACAGACACACATACTAAAATAATTTAACACATTAAAGAAAACACTAGTTTTTAAGTCAATACTTTTGAAGAAAACATTTCAAAGTAGATGATTTTCTAGTTAATATAAATGGCCAAAAACAACATTAGAAGTAATGTTTATGTCCCAAAACTATAAAAAAAGATCCATTTCCACAAATGGTGACAGAGTCACATACGTTTTCACCAGTGAATTTCAGATTTTCAGGGAACATGTCATTTTAATGTTATACAAATGAGTCCAAAGGATAAAATTAGGAGAAAAGTTTTCCAATTAATTTTTTGTGAAGTTAAGATATCACTGACATTATGATCTGGGAAAGATGGCACAAAATCTGAAGTAGATGTCAAATTAATTTTTAAATATCAATATAAAATTCCTAAGTGAGATCTTTTCAAATAGAAACAAGCAGTATATTAGAACAATAATTTGATTAAAATGTAAGGCTTATTTGTGGACCACTAGAAAGATATAACATTTGCTATTAATAAGTATGAACACATATGTAGAATAATAGGAGATCTATGATATAATTCAAGGTATGAGCTTTAGCATGCAAGAGTGAGCTAGATAAACACTGCTGGGCCTCAACCCCAAGGATTCTAATAAACTAGAAGGGAAGGAGAGTGCTAAAACTGCATGTCTACAACTTTCCATGTTGTGTGGATGCTGCCAGTCAGGAGTCTACACTTGGAACAGCAGAACTGGGGCAGTGATACTCAACTTTGGTTACACATTGACGTCACCTGGGAAGTCCAGCATCAGACATTATGATTTAATCACCTGGGATCTGATCTGGGTATGGGGGTGTTTATAATTTACCTAAGTGATTTCACTATGCAGCCAAGGTTGAGAACCACTGCTCTAAAATGATTGGCCAGACCGACGACCCTGCACGACGTCGCTATAATTGTTTCCTGGTGTTGTGGGATGATGTTTTTCTGTACCACACAACCCATATTAAAAGATGATGTAGACGTAATCATGATCACTTTCTGTGAAACATCTACTCTAAGCAAAGCAGCTTAAATTACCTCAAATATTGAAAAAGCTCTTCAAGGTCTCCTTAGTTTTCCCCACCATTGGTGCTATGGATGAAAATTTAATGTCCACGGTGAGGTATTAAGAGGGTGGAGACATAATAAAACTGTGGTGTTGAAAGGTGAGGCTTTTGAAGACCACCACATGGAGCCCCTTGATCAAATCCTGTGGCTTTATAAGAAGAGGAAGTGGGGGTGGCACTGTAGTAGCAAGTTGGATGAACCACATTCCAAGTCAGAGTCCCAGCTGTTCTACTCTCCAATTCAACTTCCTGCTGATGTGCCTGGGAAGGCAATGGAAGTTGTCCAAGGACTTGGGCCTCTGCCATGTGGGAGACCTAGATGGAGTTCCTAGCTCCTGGCTTCAGCCTTAGTCAACCCTAGCTATTGCTACCAACTGGGGAGTGAACCAGCAGATGAAAAAATCTCTCTTGCTCTGACACTCTGCCTTTCTAAATAAGTAAATAAATCTTAAAAGGAAAAAGATGGAGACTAGAAGACAACACACCTACTCACACCCTCTCTGTTTCTTGGCCTGTGATACCCTGTGCTACCTTGGAACTCTACCAGCAAGCAGGCCATCACTAGATGTGGCTCCTTAACCTCACACCTCCAGAATCATGTGTCAGAATAAATCTGCTGTCTCTGTAACTCGCTCCATCTGTGATAATATGTCATTGGCAACAGAAAACAAATTAAACAATTTATTAAAAAAACAGAGGTTGCGAAGGTTGACTACTACCCTGGTTTTTTTGTTTGTTTTGTTTTTTCCTGAACTGAGGGATTTCCCAGGAAGTAGGGCTTTTAATGCTAAAACCTGGGATGTCTTGGGAAATGGGGAATTGGTCACCTGAAGCCAGTAATGTGTCCACAGTCTCCTACTAAAAAAGTGGCACAGCCAGGAGTTGAAAGCAAGTCTGCTTCGTGCATTGTCCACTATATCAAATTGTCTTGGAAAGCTACAGGGGAAGATTATAAGAAAATACTAAAACTAGAGTCATGGTGAGTCTCTACTGTGACTGGTGGATAATAGCTGAGAAATAGCACTTAAGTATAGATTTCAAATATCTTTTGGGCCATAATTATAAAACTCCATGAGCCAACAATATCATAATATTTATGGCAATAAGTCTCCAAATTGTTCCCAGGACCTGCAACAGCAGCACCAGAGAGAACTTGCTAGAAATGCAAATACTTTGGCCCTAACCCAGACATTCTGAACCAGAAACTCTGGGGGCGGGGCCAGAAACCTTCTTAAGAAGCTCTCCTGCTGTTTCAGATGTAGGCTAAGGTTTAACAGTCAGTGACTTGGGGGAAGAGGTGAGGACCTCGTGTTTTCAAAGTTCCCCAGGTTCCAGTGTACCTCCAGAGACGAGAACCGAAGTTCCAGATCTCAGAGCAGAAGTTTTTGGGCCAGACTGCGGGTGATTAGGAGCACCTGGGGAACTTTGAAAATTGTAGTGCTCAGGCTGTTAGACAATAAACAGACATCTCTAGAGTGGCATCAATAATTTCAGATCTTTCTAGATTGTATCAATATACAGCCAAGATTGGGAACCACTGCCTTCTGTCTTTTGAAGCTGTAGAACTCCACCCTGAACCTAATTGGTATGTTCCCTCATTGCTAAAACGGCAGAAACATTTCTGCAAATATGGGTTCCTGGACTTTCAAATTTAAAAAAGTAGTAACCTAACTACAGACTATAGCTGTCCATTACCTATTCGATTAAGTCTAAGGAACTTTCTAGAAAATTAGGTAGGAGTTTCTATGGAAGATTTGGAATCCCTTCATAGGGAAAGAAAAAGTCAATGGACATATCATAAAAGGTGAAAATGATTTTTCAATAAAAAGAGAGGGATTTTTATAAGGGAGTATGCATAATGTGCCTTGCCCAGAATGCTCCAGAGCTTGGGTTACTGATTTGAATACAGCTGTGGGCCTCACCTGGAGCCAGACCTGCTGGATGGTGGACATTGCCTTCATGGGGCAAAATTTTCCATTTAGATTTCCAAAAATAACATTAAGTTACCCTGGGCTAGTAAGCAGTGACAATAGGGAAAACAACATTTTCATTGTATTTTCTCTTTTTGGTCAAGAAAACTCTTGAAAAGGAGAATTGTCTGAAAGGATTCTGCATTAGGCAACATTGCGGTAGAGCTTGGAAAGTACTGGAACTGAAACTCTTTCATTTCTTTTACTTATCCAAGCTGTGAATTTCAAAAATAACAAGTCATTATAAAAGTGAAACCTAAGATTCTTCACACCCACTGTTTTAATCATTTAAAAACCTCCTGTAACTTGAAGTAACAAAACATTTCCCTGGTAGTTAATGCTCACTGAATTTCTAGCACTTTCTTGAATATAAAATCAAAGAGTATTCATGTTATGTTCTAGGTATTGTGCTAGGTATTTCACATTTATTCGTTCGTCATTGACTGTGACCTAAGTGCAATAAGATTTCTGACCATCTTGTCATTAATGGCACAGTATTCTTGCTTTCCCAGAACTCAGAGTCTAGTGATAGAACTGAAGTATGGGGCAGTGTACACAACGGGGAGAGATGTATACAGAAACAAGACCTCTCACTTGGTTTGAAAGAGGCAGGAGTGGGCAAGATCCAAAATAAACTTACTGGAAGAAGTAACACTTGACCTGAATCATAAAGAGTAATAGTAACTAGCAAGTAATATATTGCATTATTTAATCTTTATAATAATTTCAAGAAAAGGGTATTATTAATCACATCATATGGATCATTTTAAGTGACATACCTAAGCAGCATAGTTAAGATCCGGGAGCAAATTTTGTGAGAGAACATCACACTAGCCACCTTATCCTTGTTTAATGATCAGTTTATCTATTTATTTACCTAACTCTTTTATCTGTCTATCATGTATCTATCTCATCTATCTTGAACTGAACTGTGTCCCTCTCAAGTTCATAAATTCATATGCTGAAGTCCTAACCTCCAATGTAACTGTATTTGTAGAGAGGGCTTTTAAGGAGGTAATTAAGGTTAAATTAGGTCAAAAGGATGAGGCCCTAATTTGATCACAGTAGAGGAAGAGGAAGAGACACAGTATAAGAAGAGGAAGAGACAACAGAGATCCCTGTCTCTTCATGTGCACACAGAGGACACACACGGGGAAGAGAGGCCTCCTCACACCAAACTGGATGACACCTTGATCCTTGACGTCCAGATCCTATTACTGTGAACCATGAATTTGTATTGCCTAAGTCAGCCAGTCTACTATTTTGTTATGGTAGTCTGAGTAAACTAACTTATCTACCAACAATCTATTTATCTATCAATCATCTATCTAATGCAAAGAGGTCATGTAAAGATGGACTAATTTAAAAACATAGCTTGTTTATGTGTTATAGTCTAATATGAATATATTACGGCTTAGTCTGTATATGATAAGGAATAGCATTGATATCAAAGGACAGAAAGTACAATAAAACCTGTTTCTAGTTTCTGGCTCTGGGCTGCAAAAAAAATTTTTTTCTCTTTACAGAAGGAACCTCCCTGTGTTATCAGCATGCTGGAACATGGACCTCATAGCCACATTTAAGTTCTTATTTGATATTCTCAACACCAATTAAGGTAAATATCACAGATGTTCAACTAATTTGAAATGGAGCATCAGAGAGCATTGGAGGAACCATGGGTATATGTGCAGAAGCCACATGAGTTTTTGGAGTTACAGGATTTTAACTATTGGTTGAATGCTTAGCACCTATAAGTTACTTGCACCTCATTATAGGTTAGCATCACTGTGTCATTTTACTAGGAAATAATAAATATATACATATTGGGGGCAGTGAAATATATCTTTTACATTTGAGAGAATCAGGGCCACCTGAAGTTGACTATCTCCTAATAAAATATCACACAGGCTTCCTGATGTTTCCTTTCTTTATCTATAGAAAGACTTCTTATATCTATTTCAAAGCAGGATTCTGAGGATCACATGCATTATGAAATAAATTAGGATATACTTTATTTATTTATTTATTTATTTTTTTGACAGGCAGAGTGGACAGTGAGAGAGAGAGACAGAGAGAAAGGTCTTCCTTTGCCGTTGGTTCACCCTCCAATGGCCGCCGCGGCCGGCGCGCTGCGGCCGGCGCACCGCGCTGATCCGATGGCAGGAGCCAGGAGCCAGGTGCTTTTCCTGGTCTCCCATGGGGTGCAGGGCCCAAGCACCTGGGCCATCCTCCACTGCACTCCCTGGCCACAGCAGAGAGCTGGCCTGGAAGAGGGGCAACCGGGACAGAATCCGGCACCCCGACCGGGACTAGAACCCAGTGTGCCGGCGCCGCTAGGCGGAGGATTAGCCTAGTGAGCTGCGGCACCGGCCAGGAGATACTTTAAACAATGGTAAATTCTCCTCTTTCTTTCCATCTAGAGGTTGTTTTCATAATCTCTGTATAAGCTTATTTTTACCTAAAATAATTCACCTAACATATGCATCCCTTCTTTTTGAAATTTGTAGTCGGCCCTTCAATAAGTAGATATTCTGGTTAGTGTAGAAATTGAGTCAGGTGGTAATTAAGCTTTCAGCCCCATTATTGAAATCAGTGAATTATTGACTTATTTGCAAAATCGGCAATACATTTCAGAAGTGAGATACCTTTCCCAGATGCTTAGATCTGAATTTGGCATGGAAACAAAATGTAAAACTTTTAAAGCAAAATAAGTCTTCCTAAAATGCTGTCCATCATTTCTCTTCCCAGAACCATGTAGAAGACCAAATTGTGTGGTAGAGAAATGAGAAAAAAAAAAAAAAAAGACTGAACCTATTGTTGGCCTTACTCAGAATTCTAAATATGTAATTTGAGTTCCTCTAATAACTCAGAATTTCAAAGGTCCATTTTATGTCAAAGAAATCCTCTTAGCCTAATTTGGGGTAGATGGAGAGGACTGCTCTTCCTGGCTGGGAGTCCTGAAGTGATTTATTCTTGCAGCATTTCTATGAGATGTTTTCCTCCTTTTCCAAGTTTTGCAGAAATGCCAAGTCTCCTTTTAAAACTTGATACAATTTGGTTGAGAAGCACAGGCACAGGGAATAAGATACCAGTTCTTAAACTCTACACTGCTCTCCTCCTCACCCCTGCCTAACCTCTTAGTTAAAAGATTTAAAATGATTTTCCATATAGAAAACATTCTACCTTTTGATTGTTTTGGATATTCCTTTAAAATCCTCCTCTGCAGCACCGAAATGTGATACAGTGTGCACAGGTGAAAACTACTTACTCTTTGAAAACAGCATTTCTTTTGGCTCAGCCAAAAATACGGAAATGTTTTCACTTACTTCTCACTAAGGAGAAAAAGCTATTTCATGAAGTAGGTTTCACCTTTGAGGAATAACATAAAACATTTCAACCTTTAGCTTTGAGAAGTCTCCAACTGAAAGTTAATATTTGAACACAGTCCCGACCTGAATCACAAAACCTCGCTAAACACATCTACCTTTTACTTGTGGTGTGCCAGTGGCATGGTGCTCAGGAAAGATCTTGGGTTTGTAGAAAAGGCGAATTTACTTACTTAAAAGGCAGAGTGATGGAGAAGAGGGAGAGGGAGAGGGAGAGGGAGAGGGAGAGGGAGAGGGAGAGAGGGAGAGAGAGAATTTCATGGGCTGATTCACTTCCCAAATGCTTGCAACATCCAGAAGTAGCCCAGGCGGAAACCAGGAGCCAGGAGCTCCATTCAGGTCTCCCACTTGGGTAGTGGACAGATCCATGTACTTGGGCCATCATTTGCTGCTTTCCAAGTGCATTATCAGGAAGCTGGATCAGAAGTAGACGTGGGACTTGATCCTAGGCACTTTGATATGGGATGTAGGCATCCTAGGCAGTAGCTTGTCCTGCTGTGCCACAATGCCTATCCTGGAAAGCGCTTGGATTTTGATCTCCTTATAATAACTCTGTGAGTCTCAAAACTACCATGCAAGCTTTTTGAGTCTCAGGTGTCCAGATCTTGAAAATGAGACTCCTCTCTCATCTTCCATTGGAGTCTGTGATAAGAGAATAAGAGTCCTGGCCCAAAGCAAGCTCTCCACTAATGCCATGGACTCTCTCCTTCACATGCCCACCTCATTTCCTAGGTTTACATTCAGCTTAGGATATTGCCATAATATTTGGACCCTTCAACGATGTCCATATCTTAATCCCACAAATTAATGAATATACAAGGGGCAACAAAATTTAATTGCAAATGATATTGGAGTGCAAAAATTTGTTAACAATCTATGCACAGATGGGTCTTCAAAATGTTTGTGGAAAATGCATGTTAATAAAAAATCTGTTTGACTTTCAAGAATTTTTGCATCAGAATAAACTTGCCTTAGTGGCAAAAAGAGATGTTGCTGCACAGATTAAAGTCAAAGCAGTTGAGAGATAGAAGAATGACATGGGTTATCATGGTGGGCCTGCTGTAATCAGGAGGGTCCTTAGAGGGAGAAGGAGGTCACATGGTGACAGTTGGAGATGCTCTGTGGTTGGCTTTGAGGTGATGCAAGAGGCTGTAAACCTCGGATGCAGGAGGCCTCTAGAAACTGGAAAAGGCAATGCAATGGGTCCTCCCCTGGAGCTGCCAGAAGCAATGCAGGCCTGCTGACCCCTTGGCTTTAGCTCTGTGAGACCCATTTCAGGCTTCTGACTTCCAGAACCCTAAAGTAATACCTTTGGATTGTTTTAAGTGGCTAAGTTTGGGCTATTTTGTTCTATTATAAGCAGGAAATAAGTGCTGCATCTTTGCATGGCCAAGTGCTTTAAGTAGCTATGGAAAGTGGCTCTACCCATTGGCATCTATCCCCTGAAAGAGCTCAGAAGAGGCTGATGGAACAAGGACCGTAATGGATTGTTTCTCTCTTTCAGGCAAGGAAGTTGAAGCTTCCAGAATAGAATGAGCAGGCTGATATTGAACATACATTTAGGAATCTTTTATTTGTTTTCCTCAGCAATTTCATGAAAACGCCTTTTGTGTTTTAGCAGAATTGTGTAAGTATATTCTCTGGATCATGATCTTACAGATAGCAATAGTGTTTATCTTTCAGACATCTAGAGACAACTTCTTCCTGCCCCGAATTCCTAAAAAACAGTTCAAACCCGTGATTGCATGTCACCTTTTACAAAAAGTACTGGGCGAACCTGAAGGAGAGCCACAGAACTTTCTATCTCCCTGGGGTGGTGTTAAATCCCAAACAAATTCAAGTGAAATCTTCTGGATTTGACAGTTCAACCCTAAGCTATGCCTGTTTCAAGAGGATTCATGATTCCAAAGTGTGAGGTTCATCAAAACCTTACCATGTTCCCATGGCAGGTATGGAAGGAGGGCAAGGGGGTGGGGGTGGGGGTGGGGGTGGGGGTGGGGAGAGAGAGAGAGAGAGAGAGAGATTACCAACCCAGGCTCAGGGGGGAAAAGAAAAATCCTTCACTGTTTTTTTGAGAGGTTTCCCCAAAACTAGCCAGTGAGGAGTTGAAGACAACCTTGTTTAGACACTCTATCACTTGATCTTAATTTTTAGGAAAAGCTACAGAAAGTGTTAGAGACTATCCAATTAGTAATGAGACAGTGGAGCTGGAAGGTGTCATCTGTCTAGGGGATTCCCAACGTTTTTGGCCTTTTAGCCAATGATAGTGATTTTAGTAATAGTGCAGAGTCCAGAAGACCACTTCTGTTTCTTCTTCATGAAAAAAAAAATCATGAAGAAATCTTCTCTTTTTTTATTCACTTCTCTGGAATCTGTGCAAGGCAGATAGAAATGAGTGTTTGCACTGATGATGAATTTGAAAAACGGAGAGCTGATTTCTGCAGATCTCTGAAGCAACCTCATGTAGAACAATTAGATTTTCTCCTGCCTAAAGTGAGAGCCACAAGAAAAGAAATACAGAGAAACAGGTCCTGACTCAGTATAAACCAGATTTCTCTAACATTTGGGGTTCACACCAGGGCTTTCATTACTTGGTACTCTAGCAGGAGCAAAAGATTCTGGGATCCCATCTCGGTGTCTTGATGCAGGCAGGGCCATGGGTGTAGGATTGGAAACGGGCTTCACAAGTCACATTTCTGATAAGCTGGTGTAGATAGAAGTGAGATAGTTTTAGATTCCTGGAAATTTCAGGTGTCCAAAAATAGCTCTGATGGTTACTTGCAATGATGTTCCAGAGAAAATTCAGTACATCTATTTGGTGTTGAGACTTAATCATCTGTTCAACCTGTCATAAAATATTTACTAATTCTACTGTATGTGGTGCTCTTTGTTGGATATTGCATTCACTTTAAAGATCTACCTCAAATGCTTATAGTTTTATTATTATTCCAAAATTAGGACAAGTGACAAAAGCGAATGACCAAATAGTCACATCCTCTATGATGCCAAAAATATACAAAGCAAAGGATCACAGTGTATAAGATAATGAAAATAGCAACAAAAATTATCATATGGGCCAGGCGTGTATAGGCTTCAAATAATTTAATCTTTCAATAAAACTTTGTAGTAAATACAACTACTGTTCTTTTTCATATAAAAATTGAAACTCAGCAATTTCAGATAAATTTCCCAAGTCCAAAGCACTAATGGCATCAGGAACAAGAATTCTACCCAACATTTAGAAGTAAGTGATATGAAAGAACACAGTCTTTTAGCTAGAGAGTTGCCAAATGATGGAAAAGGAAATATAATAATTAATCACAATATATTTATGTGAAGGCATATGGACTTCCTTTCCTAAACAAGTTAGCAGGAGGTTATTCGTTTTCTAAATGTTGACTTGCAGGCTCTTGCGTGAAGTGAGTTCAGGGTCAAGTCAGTCAACACCAGGGACTTACATGACACTACTCAGGGAAAAAGGAAAGTTTTTGCTTATTGCTGATTTTTTTTGGTAGTGATTTCAGAAGCTCTCAAGTTGCTGGAGTGAAGGTGATTTCTGAACTTCTGGTGTCTTGGGGATCCTTGGGTGATGTGGCCATAGAGAGTGTCATATTCTGTGTACCTAACACTGGGTCAGGCACTTTACCACACCTCAGCTGATTTAATCACCTTAGTGGTCTCACAGAGCCAATGTTACCCCCCCCCACCCACTCACACACACACACAAACCCCAATCCTTTTTATTTTTTTTTAGTTCTAGGTCATACTGCTCATGAGAGCATCCCCAGCTGACTGGTTGACACTTTGCACACATCTGAAGACAGGCTTGCACTTTGCACACAGCTGTGCATTTATAGTAGATGATAACGTGATGGGTTCTTTTAAATTATATGGGCTCCTAACCATCGCTTTATGAGAGTGTTTTTATGGTAAGAGATGGCCTGAATTCGAAACAAGAGATATGCACTGAAAAATGGTGCTAGAACCAACTTTGTTTTTGACCAAGTGGATATCAGCTATCATTCACTCTCACAGAACAATTCTAATGAGTCTCTGGAGTGAACCCTGGGAACCAGCAAGTCGTGTTGGTGTTTGGATGATCAGACTGAGTTTTACGTTGACTTCCACTCTGTGTTCCATCCCTGTAAACTCTGTCCCAGCCCTGGGCAGGGAAGGAATCTGAGAGCAATAAAGGAATGAAAGCCCAGGATTAGCTCTGGTTCTATGCCACCTTCTTCTCCTGGGAATTGAGGAGCAACTGCTGGGCCACACAGGTAGTGGAGGAACTGACGCAAGACAGGACTGCTTTTAGTCTGGGGCTGCCTCAGCAAGGTGTCCCTGGTGGGCTAGGGGTTTTCACATTTCCATCCTCTTGTAATGATGGAGTTCTGCTCTAATAGGATTTTGATCCTCCATGGAGTGTGTTAGGAAAAGAGATACAGATCGGTGCCTCCTCACACGGGACACCAAAATGTTAGAAAAAGAGGTGCAGAACAGAGAGGAGGCAATGTATGAATTTACAGCCAGACTGAATTTATTCAGAGAAAATAAATCCGTAGAGGTGGGTGACCAACTGCCCGTGTGCACATTGGTGGAACACGTGGCAGAAGGCTCTGACCCCCCAGAGACCAGGCTTTTTTAAGGAGGGCTAGGGCTAGGGGTGGGAGTAGTGGGCAGAGGGCAGAGGGGAATTCCTGGAACTGGTCTTTCAGGTGTTCAGAGCAACTGGTCCTTCAGGTGGCTATGAGGGGTGGGGTATGAAGGCAATAGGGTGTGAGACTGCACTTACTCCTATCTGGCTTCTGTAGTCTGTCCTCCTCTGCCCAGAAGCAATTTTCAAAAACAACAATATTGTTAGACTTTAATATCTCGCAGAGAACAAAATCAAAAAGGTGCTCAGAATCTAAGGAGAGAGGGACAGACATTGGAGAGGAAAAAAATATTTCAAAGCACAAAGCCAGCTAAATCCCATTTGTAATGGGTCACAGTTTATTAGGAAGACAATTTGAAACCACAAGCAGGGTCCAGCCCTATCCTGTTTTAAGTGAACTTTCCATTTCCTTTGCCTTGTTCAGAAGGTAATTTGGTTAAAATGGAATTGTAAAATTTCTCCTTTCCTAATTAAAAAAATTTAAATCTTAGACTTTAAATGTTTGCTTTCATTTTCTTTTGATTTTATTTAATTTATTATATTATTAATGAATGGATTTATTGTCTTAAATCTATTTATTGCTATTACATTTTTAATGTCTTTAGTAGTAGCCACAGTCATAGTAGTAGTAGGTGTGAGTTCTAAATTTGGACCCAAACCTCTATTTGCTTTCTTAATATAGGGAGCTACACTTGAATATATTTGAAGGGTGTGAGAATTACTTAATATAAATCATAATATAGACATAGAATCTTATAATTTTAAATGATATATCCTCTCCCTCTTTACCCTTAGGTGATACCCTAATTCCTCTTAAAAAATAAATCACATCTAGTACATGCAAATGGCAAATATATAAAAGAATATAAAACTTATGGACTAAAAGTATCTGCTTTCTCCCCATTTCTGTTCCTCTAAGGTAAATGTTAGGATCCTTTCCTTACCTGTTCAGTCCCTACGCACTCCAGCATATACACACAAATGTTTTGCTTCAAGATGTATTGGCTAATTTATACAGACACATGCAGAAGCCATTTTGCATCTTGCTCTATCCCACCCTCCCGATCATTGAACTTTGCATTTTGAAGAACTTTCTTTATTAACTCATATGTATATTTTATTTTCAAAAATTAGCTTCCTAGTATTTAATTGTTCAGATGGATGACAACTTGTTTTGAAAGAAATTTGAGGATGACAAACATGCATCTTTCCTGCTTGTGCAAATATATTTGCAGAATAATAATGTACTTTTTAACTAAGGGGCTGTGGACTATAACTTGCTTCTCAGATGAAAGACTGTCGACATACTTCTTAATGTACTGGCCAAAAGACAGAAGCAAGAGAAATATGTGCATGTCTGGAAGGGGAAAAAGTCAAGAAAGCAAATCATTCCAAAAGAGGAATCAAGAACTGTGAACAGAAAAGACCAAGAGAAAGAAAAACAAAACAAAAAAAAACTCAGGGAAGATTTGCCCCAGTTCAGTTGTGTCCATGATCTCTTCAAGGTGTTCATTAGGAGCCCAGCCCTTGCCTGGCCTCTTGCTGTGTCCCCCGGCCCTTGTAGGAGACCTCCTCTGGCTTCGGAGGGGTAGACAGTAGAGGCTGAGGTGGGGAAGCCTTGAGCTCCCCCTAGAGATCAGAGCGTGTAGGCCAGGCTACAGAGCTCACGTAGAATTAAAGGACACTTTAAAAAGCAAAACGCACCAGTTGAGCACAGCTGGTCACATGCACGCCTCTTCCCCTGGTGTCTTGATTCATGGGCACACATTTTTACATAATTGCAGTGATGGCCTAGATTCAATTTTGTATTCTGCTTTTTTCCCCCACTTAATATTATATAGTAAATGTTTTTTCCATGTGGCTACATAATCTTTCTAATTACCATTTTAATGACTTCATAATACTCCTTCCAGTTCACATATTGTAATTTATTTAACCACTCCCTATTGGTGAACATTTTAGATTGTTTCCAGACTTTTAATAATATAGAAAATGGTGCACACACAATATCTGTCATTTCCCCCTTTTTGAATGGGTTCCTTAACTTAGGTAGCAAGTCATAGTGTAGGGTTGATTTCATAGCCCTTAGTACAGTTGACTATGCTAATTCTGTAAGCAAGAACACCTCTGACAGATGCTAAGACACACATTTGAGTGCTTTGTTTTTGTAGTTGTATATGTGGTAACATCACCTGCCACTGCCTCACACTTTTTACTAATTCTCTACTTTCCACCCAGCCAGACTCATGCATTCAGTCTTGGTTGATCACTTATTTAGTTAATATCTGTTGAGAATCTAAGATGTACCAGAAATTTGCTTTAGAATGGTCTTGGGTAACATGGCATTTCATCTAGAAAGCAGGAACAAAGGATGAGAATGCATCGTGTTAGTAAGTTCATTTAATAAAACTAAAACAGAAGAAAATCAGACTTTGCAAAGCCCTCATTATCAGATTTCATTATTTGCTAACATGACCAAGCTCTGTGAAATACATAAGGGGCTGAATAAAAAGAGAACTGAGATGAATAGAGTGTGGAGCTGGCTAAAGCCAAGCACTGTTAGTTGAGTAAGAGTTCACCAGCAGAAAACAGATGACACTGGGGTTTTAGAATCCACCGCTTATGTTGAAATCCTGGCCCTGCCCCTTACAGACTGTGAGAACTTAGTCATTTATATTATTCTCCCAATATCTTTTCTTTCCCACCCTCCCATTTATTTTAGATTCCAATTCAAGTTTTAAAACTCAAAATATTACCTTTGGCTTTGCTTTCCTCAACCTGTTCAAGAAAAATAAAATTCCTTCTTATCCCATGTTCCCAGCCCATTGATGACATATCTCTATCCACCATGTGATGTCCGTGCTAGAATGTAAGGTCTTTGTGGGGAGAAGCCACATTTCCCAAGTACCTACATGTAACAGGTACTCAGCTAGATGCAAGAGAATGTTTGTTGAATTTAATGACTTGCTTGAATGTTTAAGTAATTATGGAACATCAACAGGAAGAAATATTATGCAGCAATTAAAAGAATAATTAGGAAGACTGCAAACCTTGGTAGAGTATGTTTATGATATGTTTAATGTTAACATGCAAAATAGTATTTGCATTATGATTTTCCCTGTCTAGAAATTCTCAGAGTAGGTGCAAAGAGACAACTAAGAACAAGAAAGCATGTTTACCTCTGAGAAGCTATTTTACAGTGAGGAAAGCAAATGTGTGTAAAAATAATCATGGTGCAAAGCCAATGATGATGGTAGGGCTACAGTGCCAAGAAGGGAGCTGCATTTGTCTTGGGAAGTTGGGTGCGGCAAGCTCAACATTCACTGTAGGCTTTAAAGGTTAAACAGTCAACAACAAGCCAGTGAAGTGGGCCTTTTCCGAAGTGGGAAAGACAGTAGAGAAGAACAGTTAGGAATGTCCATCAGGGTTGGGGGGAGGTGAGAGCATATTGTTGAGTTATATTGTAGATGCCTTACTAAGATGTTCTATCTTTAACATGTTTGCAGGGGGGGAGTCCTAAGCATTTTAGAGCAGGATGGTGGCATAATTATTGTTGTTTTCTTAATAGCAGTCATGAGAGCACAAAAAAGATGGACCAGAGAGATGCATATCAAGGACAAAGATGCCGGAGAGGAAGATTGAAGCTACTTGCTTCAGGTGAGAAATGATACAATTTTTTAAAAGATTTATTTATTTATTTGAAAGGCAGAGAGGCAAAAAGAGAGAGAGAGACAGACAGACAGACAGTTCTTCCATCTCCTGGGTCACTCCCCAAATGGCCGAAATGGCCAGAGCTGAGCTGATCTGAAGCCAGGAGCTTCTTCCGGGTATCCAACATGGATGCAGGGGCCCAAGGACTTGGGCCATCTTCTACTGCTTTCCCAGGCCATAGCAGTGAGCTGAATTGGAAGTGTAGCAGCCAGGACTCGAACTGGTGCCCACATAGGATACTGACACTGCAGGAGACGGCTTTACCTGCTATGCCTCAGCGCAGGCCCCGAGAAATGATATAACTTACTGGTGCGGTTGAGCCTGGGTAGATTTAACGTACCTTCAAAGGGAGAGTAGACAAGCTTTCCTGACTTAGGGAATACTAGGAGGTGAGTGCAGGGAAGATCCTATAGTGACTCACAGTGGCAGAGAATGATTTGTAAAGAAATATAAAAGAAGCAGATATGTAATAATAGGGCGAGTGAGAATGGGGGAGCGGAGAAATATTTGGCTTCATTTTGGACATGCTGAGTTCATGGTACTAGAGGGCCTACAGAACGCTGATAATTAAACACATGATTCTAGGAAATAATTTCTGTCAAAAGATGTCCATGCACTGGGGCTACCAAACAATCCTACACCTTCAATCTCCATAAAAATAGGAAACCTGTTACAAATGAATGCATTTCGGCAGCCTAGCTTTAACTCTAGGTTCTCCCTTATCAACTGTGAGCAAATTACTTAACCTTGTTAAGCTTCATATTCCTCATTTGCAAATTGGGATAATAAATCTTGCCTCATAGGGCAGTGTGGAAATGAGATAAGATAAAGAAAGAAAAACATCAGCAGGAGGGACTCATTAAGTGTTCATTCCACCCCCACCTGCACCTCACCTCTCTGCTCCACATAGTATCTCAGAAGCAGTAGAGTTGAAATAGAAACCAACATTGCTGTCTCTGAAACAAGCATGAAATAGATCTCTGTCCACTGGTGACTGAATTCTCATGTGCTGGTCTAGTTCTTAATGTCTTAAAATCGTGTGTCTTAATTCTTAATGCCAAATGTTAGTGAGATTCAAGCACCAAATAAAGATTTCTCTAGTGTGAAATATGTACTTTTTCAATATGAGCACCATCAAGGTTGTATCTGCATCAAAATTCCAAAAGGGCTGCTTCCTTTCTCTCTCTCCTTTCTGATACAAGTGAGACCTTGCATTTCTCTTTCTGATTTGAACTGAGTCATCTCTATATTTTCATCCAATCAGATAATGATGAAGCAATAGTACTACTAACTCTTATTTGAGGGCTCATTTCATGTTAGTATTTCAGATGCATTAGTTCTTTTAATCCTTGCAAGAGACATATTATTTTTTATTTTTACCTATATTCCAGATGATGAATTAGGGATAGAGAGATAAAGTTATTTGTTCAAAATTGCACAGGAAGTGGTTGAAAGACCTAGGATTTTTTTTTTTTTTTTTTTTTTTTTTTTTGACAGGCAGAGTGGACAGTGAGAGAGAGAGACAGAGAGAGAAAGGTCTTCCTTTTTGCCGCTGGTTCACCCTCCAATGGCCGCCGCTGCAGCCGGCGCACCGCGCTGATCCTGGCAGGAGCCAGGAGCCAGGTGCTTTTCCTGGTCTCCCATGGGGTGCAGGGCCCAAGCACCTGGGCCATCCTCCACTGCACTCCCTGGCCATAGCAGAGAGCTGGCCTGGAAGAGGGGCAACCGGGACAGAATCCGGCGCCCCAACCGGGACTAGAACCCGGTGTGCCGGCGCCGCAAGGTGGAGGATTAGCCTATTGAGCCACGGCGCCGGCTCGAAAGACCTAGGATTTAAGAAGAGATCATATGAATCCAGAGTCCTTATTTCTGACCATTGCATCTCCACAAAGATGCCATTTTCTGTTATTCAGGGGTGAGAGAAGGAGAGAGAACTCAGGAAGAAAGGAAGAGCTGTATGTATATGTGTTTTAATTGCTGTGACTCGTGAATCGTAAGTCACTCCTGTTTCTCCATCAAGGGAGGCACAAGGACAAGCAAACAGAATGGCATTTATCTATGATTAAAAAATTATGACCATTTATATGCAAATCAGATCTGGACCTATACTTCTGGGAGACTGAAGAGAATTACAGAGAATCATAAATTTTGGGTGATTCTTCTTTTCCACGCAGTCCTAGGGCAAGCATAGAGGTTCAGCAGCATCAGGTAGGGTGACTGGGAGCAAGATTGATGATCGCAGTTTGTTTCACAAATACTGTCACAACTGGAAGCTTTTGTTTATGCTGTTTCAGGATTTTGATGGAAAATCCTGAGCCTTCCTGATTCAGTGCTGTCTGTCTACTCTGGGATGCCTTCCATGCTAAGGGTTTAGCAGTTAATTGCATGTTTTCAGGGTTCTGCAATGGTGCTGATCATGTTCATTCATTCATCCATTCACCCATTTATTCATTCATTCACACACTTATCCATCAATACATGTTTACTCATTTTATACCAGGCACTCTTCTAGACACGGAAGATAAGGTTGCTGCTGATTATAGCACCAACCAGGGAGATAGGGTCAATGTTATCCCAAGGAGACTTAAATTGGCTAAAAGAAGCAGACAGATAAATTAAGAAAAAAATGAGTATATGATAGAGTTTCAGGAAATCATACATGCAATGGAGAAAAAAAATCAGATTGTTGGGTAGTCTTGGAAATCATTCTGAAAGGGTTTAAGCTCATGGACTGGGTGAAGCTGGGAAACACACTGTATAAAATCTGGCAGTTGCTCCAACTTGACATAATCAGTTATAGAAATACCAATGCTAAGAACCCCTCACATAGGCTGCAGTCCTATGAGGGAGATGTTGTGGAAACAGAAAGACGTCAAGGAAGACAAGTATGAAGACAGGTGGGAACTACAATGGTGACCTCTTGATGTCTTCTCTAAGTCTGCCTCCACATCACTTCCTTGATTTGCCTCCCAAGCTCAAAATCTCAAGTGACTATCAGCTGCCTCTCATCTCCTGGTCCATGCTAAAGCAGTCCTCTTATTTCCATCTCATCTATCTTGTATCTCTATTGCCCATCCCCTCCTCTCCAACTTCTCAGCTACCCCTTGGGTCCCAACCCACACTACCTTTTATCTGGACCCACAATACACTTTTAATTGTTCTCCTGATTGCCAGACACATCCCTTTCAGTTACAGATGGAGTCCCCTGACCATACTCTTCTGCTGAAACCACCAGTGGCTCTCAGCTGTCCTGAGAATACCATTTGCACTCCTTTCTTAGTATTACCAGTCCTATGTGATCTTGCTTACACTGGCTTCTCTTACGTCAACCATTGGGTGGACTCTATGACTGCTGGTGACAGGTAGACTGGTCATTAATTATTAACATCTCCTTGATGTCTTGACTCCATCTGAAATACTCACTCTTTTTCTGCCTACCTAATACATGTC
The DNA here is from genome assembly GCF_051225735.1 of Oryctolagus cuniculus. NCBI lineage: Eukaryota > Metazoa > Chordata > Mammalia > Lagomorpha > Leporidae > Oryctolagus > Oryctolagus cuniculus. Next base: position 18,829,923 of record NC_142877.1, read on the forward strand.
TTTCCATATGCACATAATAGATTATCACCTCTATTGAATCATCCAGACATCTGCCACTGCCCCCCAATACCAGAGAGACGTATTCCTTTATGTCTTCATCCCACTCTGACCTAATACACCTTTTATAAAACCTTACTTCAGCCCTTACTGAACCATGTGGCCTGTTGAGCCAGTGTCCCCACCTGCACTATGAGCTCTAGGGCAAGCGCTGTTTAGCTTGGACAGTTCTTGACCCAGGGTGTGAAGTAGAAGCTGGGTTCTTTCTGGCATTGCTAGCACTAGCCCAGGTTGGTGATGCAAAGACCTCAGGAAGCATCAGGCTGAATTGCCTCAATGGAACTCCAACTGTTGGAGTAAAAGACTAAGTTACAAAAGGCCTCTTGCATAGCATGGACGAATTCATCTCCACAGTGTGACCTATGGTTGACAAGACAAGAAAATCCCCTTATAAGAACCCTTTGAACAAATCACCACAGTTGCATTTTCAGAGGAAAGGAAACCCTCTCCTTTTTCTAGCCCAAACTTGCAGAATTTTCCCACACAGATTCCCAAGCAAGAGCTCAGGAGTGATGGTGAGGGCACAGCTATTCCTGAGCACAGTCTTACTGGAAATACTCATAGGTGTGGAAGTCAAGGGAGGCAGAGATGCATGGACCCTATGCCAGCCAGTGTGCAGAAAGTCTTCAGGATGTCCCTCTTCTTTGGGGTCTACCCTCATTTGCAGGTGACCCTCCCCACACCCAAGGTCCAGCTTATCTATGTTCATCCCCAGAGCACTTCTTTCTCTCTTTACTTTTGCCATATGTACTTGGCAGTTTGCTATGTTATCCCATCTGAGTGGGAAGAAGGCATTACCTCATGATGTTACTCTTGTTGGGAGCATAGATGCTAACTCAGAAGTGCCTTTCTTCCCAAGGAACAGGGTAGGAAAAGAGACTCATTCTACACGGTCCTCTCCTGGTCATCCAGGTTTCTTGAGGCTCTTCTTCCTGATTTTGGGGGTATGAGAAGTAAAACTACTGCAGAAAAGAGTCAAATCTCACTCTAATAAAGCAAGAAAAATGGAAAACGATCTCTTTCATCTTTTCTGCTCTCAACCCAGTGTTGTCTTATTTACTTCTCTACCCCAAATTAATGCATATTACTTGAGGAACTCAGCTACTGATTTCACTTGGATCTTCTTTCCCAGCAGGCTCCTAGGTATAATTATGAAGGGATGATCTCACTGGTTAACCCATTTTTGACATCTGTGTAGCTTTCTTCAGGTATAACAGAGTGCTCTCCATAATTAGGAAGGACTTGGCTCTAAGACTTGGTTGTGTACTCAGTATTTCTGAGGCCTCACTGAAAACCATGCATTGCCTTAGGACCAGGTTGCAAAGATCATCCACTCAAAAGTAGTTCTTGGCTCATTACTGGAATTAATTCCTCCCCTATTCAATTGGGATTGTTTCAGGATGATCAGAAGTTATGTCTGAGTATTTATGAAATAATTTCTGAGCTGACTTGGCAATAAAATATGAAGATAGTAGGAATATTAAAGTAGAGAGAATAGAAATGGTGTTCCTGAAATCACAAAGTGAATGTGGGGTAACTGGGGGAGGTTCCAGGCTGGGGGCTGGATGCTGGCTTGGGAGGATTTAACTCAGTGTACTGAAGGAGAGTGACATCCTAGACCTCCAAGGAGGGCAGCGTCACTGAAGAGGACCTGCTCACCTGCAGCTGTGACTAACTCCAGCCCAGCACCTCCTATCTATGAGACAATGAACTCTGTGCTATTAATGCTCTATTACATCTAATCTTCAAAAAAATCCTTTGAGGTGGGAAGAGTCATCACTCAGATCCCTAAGCTAAAACTCTTTTTATTTATTTATTTATTTATTTTTGTGACAGGGGGAGTGGACAGTGAGGGAGAGAGAGAGAGAAAGGTTTTCCTTTTGCCGTTGGTTCACCCTCCAATGGCCGCTGCGGCCAGCGCACTGCGGCCGGTGCACCGCGCTGATCCGAAGCCAGGAGCCAGGTGCTTCTCCTGGTCTCCCATGGGGTGCAGGGCCCAAGCACTTGGACCATCCTCCACTGCACTCCTGGGCCACAGCAGAGAGCTGTTCTGGAAGAGGGGCAACCGGGACAGAATCCGGCGCCCCGACCGGGACTAGAACCTGGGGTGCCGGCGCTGGAGGCGGAGGATTAGCCTATTGAGCTATGGTGGCGTATTCTTTACTGCATTATGTTCTCTTTTGGCTGCAAGCATCTGAACCCAAGTATTTAGGACCATATAAACCCAGAAACCCAGTGATTTCTCTCCTCTCTTCCCTTCTCTCCTCTCACTCCTCTCTGCTCTCCTTTCTCTCTCTTTATTTTTATTTATTTAACAGGTAGAGTTATAGACAATGAGCGAGAGAGAGAGAGAAAGGTCTTCCTTCCACTTGTTCACTCCCCAAATGGCCAGCATGGCTGGCGCTGCGCCAATCTGAAGCTAGGAGCCAAGTGCTTCTTCCTGGTCTCCCATGTGGGTGCAGGGACCCAAGCACTTGGGCCATCTTCCACTGCTCTCCCGGGCCACAGCAGTGAGCTGGACTGGAAGAGGAGCAACTGGGACTAGAACCTGCTGCCCATATGGGATGCCGGTGCTGCAGGTAGAGGATTAACCAAGTGAGCCATGGCACCAACCCCTCTGCTCTCCTTTCTTTGTCTCATCTACTTCTATGGTGTGTGTGATGAATGCTACAAATATCATTTTCATAATAGAGAGAAATCTGCTTTCACTCTATTAACAGCATCACTAACCATTTATTGATTTTTAAAAGGGAAATTAGAAAATAAAAAATGTTGCAAATCATTGCTATTAAGTCCTCTTGGGGAGTTGATGCGCTCACTCCTGGAGTGGGAAGTGAGGGACAGGGTACATGGAAATACGGATCAAACCCAGAGAATAAGAAATCTTGGTGTTTGCCACTGAAAGGTCACAAGTGACAGCCACAGCAAATTAAGGTCCATCTTTAAGCAGCCTTTTCTTTCTTATGTGCCTAGACAAGCTAGCAAAATATGGCAGGAAAAGTGTCTAGTCTGCTACTAACTACATGTGCAATTCTGGGGATGTAGCTCAATCCCTGTGACCCTTGCTTTCTTCAGCTGTACTGTTTGGATATTAGCACCATGCTCACTGGGCTTTCTCAAAGGCAGAATGGTCATGCAAAGTGTGGCACACACCAAGCAGTCAGCACCTATTAGATTCCTGCCTGCCTCTCTCACTCTTCTATCAGAAGCTGAGTGCTTGCTTTCTCATTGTTGTCTTGGAAATCATGGGGCCTTTACAACCTCTAATGCACGTTGCATACCCTAGAACACGTGTCCTTCTTGAAGCCCTCCTTTTACTGTTTAAGGAGGAGAAATACATGCTATCATCCAGTTTGCCCCGAGAGTCCCTTGAGGGAGAGGGCTTGAGATATTAAGGGCAGACAACTTGACAGGTCTTTGTTTAGATGTGGGAAGTAAGGCCTCAGGAAGGATGCTGCATGAGATGTGATATACAAACAAGAGTTAAGAGGGGTGGGCGTAGTGGCACAGCAGCTTAAACTGATGCTTGGGATTCTTGCACCCCATACGAGAGTGCTTGGTTCAAATCCCAGCTCCCCCACTTCCAATCCAGCTTCCTATTAATGCACCTAAGGAGGCATTGGATGATGGCCCAAGTACTTGGGTCCCTGCCACTCACATGAAAGACTTGGATGGAGTTCTGGACTCCTGGATTTGGCCTGGTCCAGCCCTGGATGTTATGGTCATTTGGGAAGTGAACCAGAAGATGGAAAATCAATCTCTCTCTCTCTCTCTCTGGCTCTCTTTCTGTGTCTCTCACCGTTTCTGTCACTCTGCCTTCCAAATAAATAAATTTTTCAATAAAGGAAGTTAGGAGTCCCTTAAGAAGCTTTGGGGATCTCTGAGTTTTGGAATGGAAAGGGGGCACTATAAGAGGAGAAAAATGACAGGCACACAGCATGCAAATTTCCTCTTGAAAATAGGAAGCAATTGTCTAATATTCTGTTTTAATTGACTTTCAGTGCTGTTTAGATAAACATGACAAACATCAGTTTGTTGAGAATGAGTCCATATGCAAAATTATTGGAATAGTTCCTGGCAAGATTATTGATGTTAATAATATTAACAGTAACATCATTATTATCCAGCCTTGTATTGCATACGTGGTATTTTGGGAAGTGAAAACAATTGAAGGGATAGCAATGTCCAGAGGAATGCTGCTTTTTTGGAAGAAAAAAAAGTTTTAAACATCTAGGATATAAGGTTACAACACAAGCTATTTCAGTAGAAGCAGGAATTGAGAGTTCAAACAAGTTGGACAAGTCAAGACCTCCCTAACTACCAACTCCAGCGTGTCTGAAGAACTGGGAGGGACATTTGGCCTTCAGCCATATGTTTGGTAGGAGCTTTTACCACTTTGTGTTGATTCTTAGGTGGTAGGATGATAGGGGCTAACATGAGGTCACATCTAACTCAAAGGACATGCATGCTTCCAGGACACTTACTCTGAAGACTAAGGCCAAATGCCCTTTGCTCTATTATTTGTCTCCAGTGACCTGCCCCTCTGCATTTGTGGTCTCCTCTCCATCATGTCCCAGACACACTTCCTCTGTGCTCTCTCCAGCTGCTCATTCCTGTGCAGAGAGCTGCTGCCTTGGCCTATTGACCCACACATGTGGACTAAATTGTCCACATTAACATGGTAATGATGGTGCATTTTCATGTTTTGTGTATTCTATTGTAATTTTTTTTCAAGAAGCCAAATGGATTGCATTGCAATTGTTCACAGGGGAAAAAACGGCTTGATTTAGCCCCTTATACCTCTCCCTACTTTGAACAGGCTCCCTGTACTACCATAAATGCAGGCAGCATGGAGGGGCCAGAGACACTTCAGATGGTCTCCCGCACTGGAGAAACCAGACAGAAATGTTTTGTTTCCCATCAGCCTGTCTGTAGGAAGACAGACTGTCCTTTCAGCCTGATACAATATGGTAATTGCTCCCACTGAGCTGGTGGCGCTCCCCCAGGAACTTGGCCAAGGCATCATTTGGGGATCTGTCATGTCCTATAGCCCTGCAATGGGGCTGCACGACTGTCCTCTCCTGCTTAAGTTATTTATATAGGTGGTTAAAACCGCTTTGCTTGTACAAACTAGAAACTATTAGATTAGGCCAGCGGAGACAGCCAGAGGCAATCTTTTAACAAAGTGAGTGGGATTCAAAGTAGGCATGGAAAGCAAATATTATTTCACTGGGAGTCGATTAGAGAGAACTCTGCGGATGAGCAGTAATTGCTTTGTTAACGTAGCTGGGGGGGAGGTGAGTGGGGCCAGGTAGGCACCAGCTGGGTTGGAAGGTGAGCAGCCTGGGACAAAATGGCAATTCAGGGGTAGGTGGATGCATCAAGCACCCCTCCACACACACACTCCCCCCTCTCCTTATTTAAAGTACATGACAGAGCTTAGCAGCTAAAAAGCTTTGGTTTGCTCTAAAATTTCTCATTTTAATTCAGGCAAACACTCTATAAATCCAATGTATCGGAAAGTAAATATTGTGGCTGAGTGAGAAGGTCCATTAGATGGAGTGCTTAGTTCTAGGGCCTGAGCATGAGGGAGGGGTGGATGGAAAGGCCTTAAAAGAAATGCTGAGCTGGAGGGAGAGTGTGGAAAGTGGGTACCAGGGAAGAGAAGCTGAGGAAGGTGGGCCCTGCAAAAAGGTGGGATACAAAAGTGGAAAGAAAGGGGGATTTGAGGCTCACACAGGTTAGATCAGTTTGGAAAACGCTGGTTTACAAGGAGGCTGTTGGAGCTTCATGTGGAAAGAGAATTGCAAAGGAGGTTTCAGGTGAGGACTGATAATCAGGGTTGAGGAAGAAAGGACAAGAGAGGGACAGAATGGGACACAGTGGACCACAAACACCTGAGTGCAGTGCGACTGCCTCTTCAAAGTCAGAAATCTGAGTGTGAGAGCCAAGGGCGCATTGGGGAATTTGGGTAATGGCCAACTTCATTTTGCAGTCGGTCTGCTTGGAAGCTTGTGAAAAATGTGAAAGTAGCCCTGGGTGAGTGAACAGTCACAAAAGATCCTGGGGTTAGATAGGCAGAAGGAATGGTAACCACGGGCTCCTGGATGTGCTGTCATCCCGGATGCCCACAGGAAAGAAAAGGGCCTTCCACATACGGAGAGGGGGTGCTTGTGCTCAAGGATGTTAGTTTTGGAATGTGGAAGATAAAATTCAAATTCTGCCTTGGTCATGCTCTACTTGGGTGAACCTGGAGGAGTCATTTACTCTCTTGGACTCTAGTTTATTCATTTGTAGAATAAGAAGAATTCTATCAACCTGGCAGTCATTGCAGTATCTTCTTCACATGAGGATAGAATGCGACAATGCTGGAATTTCAGCACAGTGACTGGCACAAATGGGAGATGGATGGATTGAACCCAGCTTTTTAAACAAATGATGTTGCTGTTGCTGTAATTCCCCAACGTAGCATCTCCAAAACATGTGCAGGCACTCTTAGACTCTGTGAGCAAAGCATTCTAAAGGAACATGAAGACTGACCACAAAGTGACCAGACTGCAAATGACCATCCTGTCCCCCTCCCCTTTTCACAATAGTTCAAGGAATCATTGGCCATATCTTCTCCATGAGTATTTATTATTCAATGTTCTTCATAAGATTTTTATAGAAGTAGACAGGCATAAAGATCCACCATTGGAGTCTCTCTTGGATCTACTCAAAGTCGGCATTTTTGCTTTTCAGTAAAGACTGTGATCCTCTCAACATTCCCTTCTAACTTTGTTTTAGGAAGAGATATTGGAAGTGTCTTAAATTATAGAACAATAGAACAATAAACACACTTGACACTGATAACACCCCCCATTTGCTCAGCTCTTCTCCTGTGCCAGAATTAATTCTTGTATAAGACGTTGCTCATTATGATCATCATCATTCTTTGAGGTGAGGCCTATTTCATTCAACAGGCCACATAAAAGGAAACTGAACCCAGTAGAAGGTCATACTTTGCTCAGGATTACACACCTGCTAAATAATGTGGTGTGAATGAGTTCAACCAAATTCAAAGCCAGATTTGTTGATCTTAATCACATCATCAACCTAAGGGCTGCCAGCCCCTAACCAGGCTCCCTAATTAGCGACAAAATACAGACAAATCACAAATCCTTTATTCCTGGATGAAAGCTTTGGTTATTAGGAAAATAGGGTCATTATTCCCCTGGGGGAAGGAAGGGCAGATTTGATTTTTGCCCAAAATGAAATGATCCTAATTGTTACTGATATACACTACTTGGGACTCTTAATCAATGATGTTAGCAGTCTTCAGTGTTAATTTAATTAGTACAAGAGACCCTGCTGGTAGAAATATTGGATAATTAGTGTTTTATGTAATGGCTTATGAAGTAACCTGTTTTTTTTTTTTCAAAAAAACTCCAATAATCACAAATTCTCAGTGGTACTTTTATCAAAGCATAATATTTAGGGGGATAAATCTTTGCTTGAAGGCTGATCTGATCAAACATTGGTTGGGGCAACATCATTACCGTTCCTACTGCATTTACTCTGGTATCTAAAAGGCAAAGAGTGAAATAGCTATGTCTGGTTCTGCCAGATATTTTCACTGGGCACACAGAGCTCTTTTCCTTGGTGATGCTTTGATAGCTATAAAGATCCAGGGACTATTTTCTTAGATGCCCACTTCTAAGGGAAGAGACAGATCCATTTCCCATAACTCTATGGGAAGAGATTTTGTAGGGAGGAAGGATTTAAGGTGAAGTTTGATAAGCATATAGCCAATACAATAGTGAATTGTCTGGGTAACCCCAGTATATGCATGAGTAGAGATGGATGGATTCATTGGTTTATTGAGTATGTTCCATGTCCTAGAGAGAATGGCTTTAATTGTTCTGGCAATGGAGGGTTATAGACATTGCAGAGAATGTCCAAGCAGACATTTAATACAGTATCTTGGCCATGTTTTATGGGACACATTCAATTTCCAAACAAGTAAGGACTCATTATGAAGTTTGATTAAACCATTGCAGATAAAGTAGCTGTTGCCTGACCACTTGATAAAACATACACAATCTTAGACACCAGTATATGGAGTGGAAGTGGCCTTAAAGTAGGCCATCAAAGTCACGTGAACTTCAGTTCTTGGACACTCCATGGCTGTTGGCTAGCATGATGCCCCTTCCTTGCCTTGTGGATTCTGAGAGTTCCAAGAGTCCTGGTTTTGCCTCCTTATAACTTTCAGTGGGGTATATTCCACCAAGAACTTACAACCCCAGTATTCTTTTACAATTAATTATATTGTAGCTGTGCCCTAAGTGGTGCCCCATGTCAGAAAAACAAAGCTTGAAAGCCAGAATTTCACAGACATCGATTTTAATGTTCACTGGCATCTAAAACCCAAAATGTTCCAAACTAAACTCTACTCCTTCATTTTAAAGCTGCATTTCCTCCTAAAGTATTTTCATTTTTAAAAAAGGTTTATTTATTTATTTTGAAAGTCCAAGGGGAGGGAGGGAGGGTGGGGAGAGAAAGAGAGAGACAGAGACAGAGAGACAGAATGTAACAGCTAAAGCTACAGCTGGGCCAGCTCAAAGCCAGGAGCCCTGAACTAAATCCAGGTCACCACGTGGGTGGCTAAGATCCAAATACTTGAGTCACCTGCTGCTTGCTAGGGTGCACATTGGCAGGAAACAGGGTCCCAGAGTGGTACCCCAATGTGGGATGTAGTTATGGAATGCGGATGTCTTTTCTCTCATCCTTTTCTCTTTTTCTTCCTCTAGGAATGCCTTTCCCACCTCTACCCACATGGCCTCTATGGAGACAAATCTCTTCAGTCCTCCCTACATGAAACCCAGGTGGATGCTTGTTTTTTTCTTAAGACACTATAAATAGATCTTCCCCTTATGCCACATACAGAATCCTCTCTAACTACCTGATGAATGAGTATGAGTCTCCTCATAGGCTGAGCTCACTGTAGCCAGAAACCGTTCCTTATGTTTTTAATCATGAACACCTAGGAGAGAGCCAAGCAATTAGCAGCTACGTACCATATGTTTATTTCACACATAAATTAATGAACATTATGGGATAATTTATTCCAGGCCAAAAGAAGAACTTAGATCTTCGTTCTTTCTTCTTATATAAAATGGCATTATTTTTATTGTATCAAATTGTCTAGTTTAAATATCAAGCTCTGCCTTGATTTTTGCCTTTAAAATTTGAGTTTATGTTTGCCTTTCTCTCAGATACCAGCAAATATGGAATAATGGTTCTTTCAAGAACACACACATACACAAACATACAAGTGGGTAATTTACCATCGACATATTATCAGTAAGAGAGCTGATAAAGAATGTAGTTTAAAAACTACATTCCAGAGGGCAGCCTATGAATTAGGAAGCAATAATAAACAAACAAAATGGCAAATATGCTTATAAATATAAACAACAATTATCCCCATACAATGATAATCAAATGATGTCTAATTTGTTCTTTCAAAAGGGAAAGGTTCAAATGGTGGTCACGAGTGACATTTAAGCTGAAGGGCAATGGTTGCATGCTAAGGGTTCAAAATCATTTTATTAGCTGCAGAACTAAATATGCTGAATATCTTTAATATTTATATATGAAGATATTTTACAAAGTTGGTGGAAATATGCGATTAGAAGGTAGATTTGGAGTGGAAGTTTAGCCCATTAGTTAAGGTACTGGAGAAGATGATCACATCCTGTACTGTGGTACTTGGGTGTGATGCTTGCCTCCAGGTTCCTGCTCATGCGGAGCCGGGACGCAGAGGAGATGACACAGGTCCCTGGGCACCTGCCACTCCCATGGGAGACTTGGTGAATTTCCAGTTTGTGGCTTCTGCTTCAGCCTGGCCTTGGCTTTCAAGGGCATTTGAAGAGTGAAGTAGCATCTAGGCAATCTCTATTTATCTGCCTCTCAAACAAATAAATCATTCTAAAAAAGATAAATTCATTTTGGTACGATAAATTTTTGAAGACCAGGTGCAGTTTTTTTATGATATGTTCTTTTCCTGAACTTTTTGAGGTAATCTCATAGTTAAATATATTTAATTTTAAATATAAATTCCAAGAGTAAGCATTAAAACCCTGAAGATTAAGTACATAAATTAAACCAGTAGACAAAATCACAGAACACAGAAAAGGTATGTGTAAAAAAAGCAAGAATACAAAAAGCTGATAAACTGAAAAGGGCAAGAAAAGAAAAGTGAGAAAACTGAAGCAATAAGGAATAAAAACATAGAAAAAGTTCAAATATGGCAAGAATTATACTAAATTAAACATATATGTCTGTTAGATGACAAACATTGGAAGAGGGATTAAAAAATTAACCTAGAACTTCAGTTATGTGTGACTTTCAACAGGTATCCCTGAAATTTCAAGGCATACAATTACTGTCCACGGCCATACCACACTGAATGCACCCAATCTTGTCTGATCTTGGAAGCTAAGCAGGGTTGGGCCTGGTTAGTACTTGGGTGGGAGACATACAATTATTTCAAGTAAAATAGACTGGCCAAAAGAAAACTGGAATAGTTAGATTAACATTAAACAAAACAGAGTTTAAGAAAAAAAAAAGCACTTGAAAAACAAAGATACTTATACCCTGGTGAGAAAAGATTCAAATTACTAGGAAGCACAATAATTCTAAGCCAGAAAGTCCTCAAGTATGTAAAGTAAAATTGATAGAATTTGAGAAAGAAACTGTCAAATCAATCACTGCACTTGAAATTGTCAAATCAATCACTACTGTGGAATATTTAAACTCAATAGGTAAAATGGACAAAAACCTTAGAAGATACAAAATTTTTGAAAATTAGGACAATAAATTTGCCCTAATGTTCACATATAATTAGAGAATAAACATTCTTTTCAAGTACACAGGAAAAAGTTATCAAAAAACACTGTACCATAAGACAAATCTAAAACAAAGAATTGGTGTCAAATATTTCACTTTCTCTAGACACAATGTAATTATATTAGAAGACAATAATAAAAGCACAAAATTTAGAATGTACTTTTATTAATATATTAAAAAAGAAATCATTTTGAAAATATAAAGTTAGAACACTAAATATCAAAACTTGGATGCAACATTTTCTAGGGTAAGTTAGAGGCCTTTTATTTTATATGTATATATATTTTGAAAGATTTTATTTATTTGAGAGACAGATTTATAGACAATGAGAGGCAGAGAGAGAGAGAGAAAGAGAGAGGTCTTCTATGTGTTGGTTCACTCCCCAAATGGTTGCAATGGCCAGAGCTGAGCTGATCCAAAGCCAGGAGCCAGGAGATTCTTGCAGGTCTCCCACCTGGGTGCAGGGGCCCAAGCACTTGGGCTGTCTTTCACTGCTTTCCCAGACCTTTGGCAGGAAGTTGGATTGGAAGTGGAGCAGATGGGACTTGAACAAGTGCCCATGTGGGATGCTGGTGCCACAGGCAGAGGTTTAATCTACTGTGCCTCAGTGACTGCCCATATTTATGTATATTTTTAAGATTTATTTATTTATCTAGTTGAAAGGCAGAGTGCTAAAAATAAAGGGACACACACACATACACACACACGCCACCTCTTCCATTTGATGGTTCCTTCTCCAAATGGCCATAATACCTGGGGGTGGGCCAGGCTGAAGCCAGGAACCAGGAACTCCTTCTGGGTCTCCCACTTGGGTGGCAAGGTTCTTAGTGCTTGGGCCATCTTGTGCTGCTTTCCCAGGTGTATTAGCAAGAAGCTGGATCAGAAGCAGAGTAGCTAGGTCTCAAATTGGTACTCAGATACAGGATGTGATTTAAAGAAAATGAGCAAAGCATTCAATTCAAGAAATAAGAGAAAGAACAACACAATCAAACAGAATGAAGTACAAAGTAAATAAATACAGAAGAAATAAATGAAGCTAAAAACAAATCTAGAATTCAGAGTGCCATCTAAACCAAAAGTTTATGGAAAAGCTAATAAGAATTTAAGTTTCTGGTAAATATAAAGAGAAAGAAAATGAGAAGGTACAAATGAACACTCTCAGAAGTTAAAGTAGGATCTCTGTCCTTAACGTGCTGTACACTGAGGCTTAATGCTATAACGAGTACTCAAACAATATATTTCACTTTGTGTTTCTATGGGGGTGCAAACGACTGAAATCTTTGCTTAATGTACACTAAACTGATCTTCTGTAAAAAAAAAAAGAAAGAAATTATCAATTCCCAACTTGACTCTCACTGGGATTAAACATGACAATAGGTCTGATCTGATTTCATCATCATTTAAAAAAAATCATCTATTATTTTTCACTTTATGTTTCTGTGTGGGAGCAAACTGTTGAAATACTTACTTAAGGTATACTAAGCTGATCTTCTGTATATTAAGATAATCGAAAATGAATCTTGATGTGAATGGAAGGGGAGAGGGAGTGGGAAAGGGGAGGGTTGTGGGTGGGAGGGACGGTATGGGGGGGGAAGCCATTGTAACACATGAGTCGTACTTTGGAAATTTATATTCATTAAATAAAAGATTAAAAAAAAAAAAGAAGTTAAAGGGGAGAAGACTTTAGATGCAGAAGAGATGAAAAGTTAGTAATAAAATGCTATGAATAGCTTTATGCTAACACATTGAACAACATTAAAAAGAAATTCCCAGAAACACATACCACCAAATTTGAGTCAAGAAAAAATAAAAATATTTAATTATACCATAACTATTAACACAAGGCAAAGAAAATGAGAAGTCTTTCAATGAAGAAAATAACCCTCTTAGATGATTTTACAAAAAAGCTGCACTAATCTTTCAAGGAACAGATCATTCCAATCTTACACAAGGTTTTAGAAACCAAGAAGAAAATGTTCCCAACTCATTCTGTGAAGCCAACATTACCTTTATACCAAATCCAGTAAAGGGTGAATTCATTTGTGCACGTGGATAAAAATTTCAGCAGAATCTAACAGTGACTAAATAGTATAGGACATAATAAAATATAGTCAAATTTGAGTATCACTGGAATGTAAAATGGTTTAACACATTAGTAAATCAATATATGTCATTCAAGTCATTAGCGGATTTTAGAAGGAACAACATATGACATAGTCATTTCAACAGATGCAGAAAGATTATTTAATAAAAATAAGTGTGCACCCTTAATATGAAAAAGAGCTTTATAAATATAGATACAAGGAAGTTGTTCAACTTGATATAGTCAATTTACTTCAGAAATTATATATTTAAAAACTAATCTTTTCATTATATAATAAAGTATGAATTCTGAAAAACACCCAAAATGTATACTTTAATCATTTATTTCATTCTTTTTTAAAATATCAACATATAAAATTATAGAAATTTATGGGTAACTGCTATGCTTCACTATATGTATACATTGTGTAATGTCCAATCAAGGTAAATATATTTCTCTTCACTTACCATTCTTTATAGAGAAAAAATCCAAAAGTAATCTAATTTTTATAGAGAAATATACAATACATTAACATTATCTCTTTTTTTGAGAGCGAGAGAGAGAGAGCGAGCGAGTGAGCTCATCCACTGGTTCACTCCTCAAATGCCCAATGCCTAGAATGGGATTAGGTGCTGAAGCTTCAATCTGGAAACTCAGTCCAGGTTTCCCACTTGAGTGGCAGGGTCCTAATTACTTGAGCCATCACTCCTGCCTCCCAGGATCTACCTTAGCAAGAAGCTGGACTCAGGAGCAGAGACCAGAACCAGGCACTCCGATATGGGACTCAGGTGTCTTAACTGGAGTCTTAACCACCAGATCAAATACCTGCACTGCTTTAATCATTTCTTTTATGAGGCGAGCATCCTTGTAACCATCACCTCAATCAGAAATAGACCTTTGCCAGCCACATTGGAAGCCCTACTGTGTCCCATTTCAATAGCATTTGTTCTCCTTTTATAGCCATCTATATCTTTACTTTTTATTGTATTATCCTATTCACTATAATTTAGTCTCATTTACTTAAAAAAGAATATATATTCATATGCATATATAGAGAGAGTATCATTCAAGTATTAAAAAAAAAAACAAAACTGCAGTCACTCCTCCATGCTCTCTTTTGCTTCTAACATCTGTTGAAGAACCCAGGACATTGAACCTACAGGATCGTTCACAGTCTGGATTTGTTGACTGCATCGTCATGGTGCAGCTTGGCAGCAGGAACTAGAGACTGGACCAGATTCAAGTTCAATCTTTGTGCCAAGGAAGATTTTAAGGGCTTATATTCTTTTACTGAGAGTCATACAATGTCTGATCTCCCATTTTCATGATGCTAACACAGATGTCCAGTGTCTTTATTTATTAATTCATTATGGGTTGAAGACAGAGCTATTCCAATTCCACCTCTTATTGCTGTTGTTATTTGAATTATCTCTCAAAATGGGAAAGGGCAGAATCATTTCCTTTAGGCCAGGAAAAGGTGAAAAATTCAATGTCATTTCTTTTTTCCAGCATGATTACAGAATCCTAGGCAGAGCAGTGAGACAAGAAGTCAAGGAATTAGAACTCAAAAGGTAGGTGATGTAACTGATACAATTGCCTATCTAGAAAATTCAAAATTTACAAATTATTAAAAATAATAAGAGAGTTGATAAGGTGGTAAACTATAGAATCAAAATCTAAATTATTTTCCTATCTGTGTGTCAAAGCAAACCTTTGGAATATGTAAATTTCCCATCTAATGTTTATAACTGAATCATACATAAAACAAAATTAGAAGTTACATAGAAATAATTCTAACAAGTATACAGTATATTATGTTGGGAAATTATAGAAGTTCATTGAAGTAGACAAACATAAATATTGAGATAGGGAGTTATGTTTTTGGATAGGAAGAGCCAAGCTAAAAATCATGTGAGTTTTACTCAAAATGCATCTGTGCATTTTCTCATTAAATCTAACAACTTTTGTCATAGAATTTGGCCAATTATGAAGTTTATCTTGAGGAGCAAACAGCCAAAACTTAGACAAATTCTGAAAGAATCAAATAGGAGAGATTGCTTTCTCTGGTATCAAACCATGGTAATTAAGATAGCAAAGTAGTGATGCAGGGATTTAACAATTTGGCCAACAGGATAAAAAGACACTCAACACATGGGTCCACACATGTCCAGAAAGTTGATTGGTGACAGAGGAAGAATTTCACATCAAGTTATTTAACAAATGTGATGAGACAACGAATCATCATACCAGTCAGGATAGACTGGATTTTGCCAAGGAAATAACCTCCCTCCTCCTCTTAGTGGCTTAAGATGACCAAGTCTTACCCAGACTGCCTGTCCAACTGGGGTTGGAGGGGAGCAGACTCTGTCCCCTGTAGTCATCACTCAGGATCAAGGCCTGGGAAGGGCCTACTTTTTTTGACATCAACATCTCCCTGTAAGCCTTCATGTTTGACCCAGCAGGTGGAAAGGCATGCCGGAGAGCTCAATACTGATGTTACATTCTTCCTTCCAGAAGTAACCACATGACTTTGATTTAGTTTACCGTTGTGTAGGGAAGGATTTCGTAAACAATAAGCTAATAGTACTAATTTTAAGAAAGACAAGAGGTTGGTTTTTATTTAAGATTTATTTATGTATTTGAAACTTAGGGGGCCGGCGCTATAGTGCAGTGGGGTAAGCCTCCGCCTGTGGTGCTGGCATCCCATATGGATGCTAGTTCGAGTCCTGGCTGCTCCACATCCAATCCTTCTCTGCTCTCTCTCCCTCTCTGCCTCTGCCTCTCTGTAGCTCTGCCTTTCAAATAAATAAATAAATCTTTAAATCTTTAAAAAAAAAAAAAGAAAGAAAGTTACAGAGAGAGAGGAAGAGATAGAGAGAAAGGGAAAGATCTCCCATCTGCTGGTTTACTCCCTGAATGGCCACAGGGGCCAGGAATGGGCCAGCTTGAAGCCAGGAGCCGGAAGCTACATCTGAGTCTCCCATGTGGGTGACAGGGGTCCAAACACTTGGACCATCTTGTCCTGTTTTTTCCAGCTATTAGCAGGGAGCTGGATCAGAAATGGAGCAGCCAGGATGGGAATTAGAGCCCACATGGAATGCCAGTATTGCATTTTATCAGCTATGCCACACGTCAGCTCCAACAAAGACAAGAATTTAAAAGACATCAAAGAGAAAGTGGAAATCCAAGTCACAACTTTGCAGATTTTATGTATAGCAAGAGTAATATCTAGAATGTATTTTTAAACTCCCATACACCTTAGTAAGACAAATGATGAAATCCTGGTGTTCTTGCATTAACAGATCCCATAAAGAAAGTGAAAACATCCGACACAACCTCTAAGGTGTGCTAGCTAACAAAGGATTAAAATTCAGAATGTATTAAAAATCAAGCAAACAAACAAGCTTCAACCCATGAAAATGTTAAGAAAAAGACAAAAATCTTGACAAAAGAAAGGAAAAAACACATAAACAGGCATCTCACAGGAGAAATGCAGATGGCCCAGAAATCAATAACAGTATGCCCAATGTCATTATTAAAATGGGAATGCTAAGAAAGATGACAACTAGATGTGAATTTATCTTTTCTAGACTAAAGGAAAATAAATTATGAAAATAGCAAGTATTTGTAAGATTCGATGAGAAATCTAAGAATTTTGGTGTGCGTGTAAATATGAACATTCACTCTAGTGAACAATTTGGCATCAGCTGGTAATTTCAAATATTCACAAATTACAGATCACGACTCCACTCTGAAATATGTACCTCAAAAATAACTTTGTATGTTGGAACCCTGAGAATGCTGGAGAAATCTCATTACAAATCTCTTTGTAAAAGCCTAATAATATTAGTAAAACCTGAAACAAAATTGGATTGTATTTACATAATGTAATGCTTTCCATCAGTGAAAATAGATGTGTCATTGTTATATGCAAGAAACAAAGTAAAACTAAAATGTAAATATTGTTTAAGAATATATGCTTGGGGCGGCGCTGTGGCTTAGCAGGTAAGGCACCACCTGCAGTGCTGGCATCCCATATGGATGCTGGTTTGAGTCCCGGCTGCTCCACTTCTGATCCAGCTCTCTGCTATGGCCTGGGAAAGCAGTGGAAGATGGCCCAAGTCCTTGGGCCCCTGCATCTGCAAGAGAGACCGAGAAGAAGCTCCTGGCTCCTGGCTTTGGATCGGCCTCACTCGGGCCATTGTGGCCATTTCTATAGTGAACCAGCAGAGGGAAGACCTCTATCTCTCTGTCTCTCCCTCTCTCTCTGCCTGTGCCTCTCTGTAACTCTGCCTTTCAAATAAATAAATAAATCTTTAAAGAAAAGAATATATACTTACATGATAAAGATTTATATATCCAGGCACATATGCACATATATGCACATGTGCATATATGAAAGAATTGTATATGCATATAGGTATATACTTTTGGAATTTTATACATATGATGGCAAGGATATGGTAAACACCACATTTCTGAAGATAGTCATTGAGTTTGTGGATGGAGCCAATGGTGTAGGGTAGAGAGAAATCTTCCAATAAATGTAAATAATGAGAACATTGAAGTAATTATTTTAAGTTAATAAGCTAATGGGTATTCATTTTATGATATGCTTCCTAGTTGAGAAAGTATTATTAGTATTTTGTATCAAACATCACATTAAATTATATATAGGTAGTATATAAATTACCATATAAATATGGTAATTTACCATATAAATATGGTAAAGATATATGGCAAAAAGATATAAAAATAATAAAATTTAAGATTTCAAAATAAAAGAGTGAATGTGGTGAGCAGCAATCTATGAAATGCTGCATATCAGAGATGCCAAAGAGGATTTGTGTTTTCTTTTGAGAGGAATTCTGCATCTGAGGTTGGTCGCAGGGTGAAAAGTACCATGCTTGATTAGTGATGTCTGCATTGGCACAGATGCAAGTGACGGAACATGTGCAGATTCACATTCCCGTGTGATGTGGTTTAGGTCAAAGGAATGGAGCTTTGCTTTTATTAAGGGCACAGGAAAAGCTTGGACATGGTAAAAAATGAGCTGTATTTTTTTTTTTAATTTTCGTCCTTCATCGTAGATCTGAACAACTTGCTGGAAGCCTGTCCACTGGCAGAAGTTTATGTGCTGGGGAGTAGGATTCACAAACAAATTACTCCCAGGAAACAGCTCCCTTGAGAAATGGAACTTCTTGACATGAATTCATCTTAATTTGGGCCTTTCCCTATGAAAGTCTGCGACACATGGAATTCTTATTTATTTATTTTCACTTTATTTGAAAGGCAGAAAGAAAGGAGAGATCTTTCATTTGCTGGTTCATTTCCAAAAAGCCCACAACAGCCAGGAGTAGGCCAGGGAAAACCAAGAGACAGGAACTCCACCAGGTCTCCCACATGAGTAACAGGAAAATCAAGTGCTTGGGCCCACATCCACTGTCTCCCAGGCTCCTTAGCAAGAAGCTAGGACCTAAGATATGGGATGTGGCCATCCCAAGCAGTGTCTTAACCACTGTGCCAAACACCCACCCATCAAGGGCTTCTGAACCCTGGTCTCTAACTCCTTGGTTTGCTAATCCTCCTTAACTCTTTGCAGGAAAAAGGAGACAGAAACCTTTGAAGAGGAGAGAGAAATGGAAAGGTAGGAAAAGGAGTAAGATTCTGTATGAGAGTATGAAAAATTAAAATGAGGGGAAGGGATTCTTGAAATTAAAACAAACAAACAAAAACCATGACCTTGGAAAAGAATAGAGGGAAGCAGGATCTGAGGAAGGATTATTGAACAGACCCCTGGCTTGGACATACATACATACATACCTGCCCTTGAGTAGGTGTGAAAGTTGACAGGTCTGAATTGCCTACAGCTAACTACTGGCTGGGAGGTGCTTTGAAATCCTGCCGGGAAAGCAAGGACACTGGCTACCAAAACCCAATGGCATTTAGACTCTGTCCTGCGGATTCTCAGTGATGAACACAGAGCACAGAGCCTGCTTCCCTGGGTGTCAGCTCGTCCGTGGCTCCTGTGGGTGCTGTTTGCTGTCCCTGTCCCCCAAGCACCAAATCTCTCAGACTCGCTGGGGGCTCAGCATTGTCCCTGGAGGAGCCGGGCAGAGGAATGCATGCTCCAAAAGGGAGCGAGTCCCGATCTATCGAGGCTTTGTCTACTCTGGTTTTAATTTACCATTTCTAGTTGTTATTTTTCCCTTGACCCCTGGTCCTCCTGTGTTCAGTCACAAGCCCTTGTGATGCAGCCACTGGAAGGCCATGTGGGTGTGAAGCAGCTCTGGCACTCGGGGCCAGTGGGCTGGGCTGCGTGCTGCCAATCTTCTGCCATCGCCTGGGAGCTCCTTTCCCAGAAAGCTTTCCTGACCAGTGGCCAGCTGCACAGCCTCCTGCCCTGCCACATCAGGTGCTGCTTTCTGCACAAACCAGTGAAGCGAGGTGTTCGGGATCCAGCAGGCCTCTAGTTTTCCTTTCGCTGTGGCTAGAGATGAGCTCAAACTGCTGCTGACAAACCAGAGGGGGTTCCTTGCATTTCAGAGCTTGCCTTTCTGCCTTTACACACCCCATTCTGAAAACAGCATCCTCAGGGAAATTCAGAGGCGAACTGGTCTGCCAGGAAGCAGGGCAAGGCAACGTTTTTGCCTTAAATTTCCCAGGGATTTAGTGGGAACTATCGATCCTTTTGGGAAGCACACACGCCAGGCAGGACAGAAAGGGTAAGCGGGAACCTTTCTCATGGGTTTCTAAGTCCAAGTAAGAGAAACTTGTGGCAAGGAAGAGATGGGCCAACGGGGGCCTCTGCAGATGGCGGAGAACCCCACCTACATCCGGTGACAGCTGCACCCATCTGCACGCCTTTGCACGCAATCAGGGAGACGTACCAGGCTCTGCTGGGAACTTCAGCACAGGTACAGAAACTTCTGCAAAGCTGAACTCACTGCAGGGGACTCTCTACAGGCGCAGAAATGCAAGGTGGCTTGGCAAAGGGAGATCTAATGCTTCTGGACAAAAGGAGGGGCCCTTTTTCACAGGTGACCAGAAGGAGGCAGAGGTCCCCAAACTCTCTTGTGCATCAGTAGAACCTGGGCAGGGTGTTAAAAATACAGGTGTCTGAATATTGCCTGCAGCTCCTGACTCGGATTTTTAGCAGTGGAATCCAGAGAGGAGCATTTGTAACTCCTGCAGGAAACCAAACGCACAACAGAATTTGAGAAACTGTGGTTCAGGGAATGGTGTCAATGTTGAGGACAGTAATTTCCTCTTTTATTCTTTCTCTTAAAAACAGTTTTTGTGTGTTTATTTTTATTTGAAAGGCAGGGAGACAGAGAGATGTTTTATTCCCTTCTTTACTACACAAATGTCCATAGCAGCCAGAGCTGGTTTCCTGGTGGAAACCAGGAGACTGAAACTCAGTTTGGGTCTCCTTCGTGGGTGGTAGAGCCCCAAGTACTGGAGCCATCACCTGCTGCCTCCCCAGGGTGTGCAGCCACAGGAAGCTGGTTTGGAAATGAAGGAACTGGGTGTGGGGCAAGGTACTCCATCCGACGGGGGATGTGAGCGTCCCAAGTGGTGACTTAACCTCTGAACCATGTGCCTGCACCCTGCCTCTCTTCTTCAAGTGAGTCGAAACTTGCTGAAAGGATCGTGATGTGAAAATCAGAGAAATCTGTGTAGACATGGAACCTCTGATGGCCTTATGGGTCTATGGTCTCATTTACCGTTCCCCACCCAACATGTCCTCTCCCTAGGAAACCACCTCCTGGAGGAGGTAACAAAGAAAACCTCCAACCAAACGCTTACAGGGATCATCATTATTGGCATACTCACTTATTTCTGTCACTAGCTGTTGAGCCTGTAACACCCTCAGAGAGGGAACTGTTACTCTCTTCACCCTCATCTCTGTAATACGTGCCTAATAATCTGTTATTTGAATAGTCTGGCCAAAGAAGTACAAATATTAAAAACAAATGTTATCTGTAGAATACCCCTCATGCAGGGTCCACACTACCCTTTCCACAGGGATTGTTTCATTTAATTCTCACAATATCCTTTGAAAAATCTATTACTATTAGTCACACTTTTTATAAAACAATTAATTATTTTGTTTATTTGAAAAACAGTGAGAAAGAGAGAGACACAGAGGGACCTCCCATCCTCTGGTTCACTCAGGAATTGCCTACAACAATTGCTGGACCAGGTTGATGCTAGGAGCCGAGAACTCACTCCACGTCTCCCACCTGTGTGGCCGGGACCCATGAACTTGAGCTATCACCGGTTGCTTCCCAGGTTATGCATGAACAGAAAGCAAGAATGCAGAGGAGAGCCAGGACTTGAACCCAGCCCTCCCCATTTGGGCTGGGGGCATCCCCAGTAGAGGCTTAACTGCCACACCAAATGCCTGTGCCTGTTATTCCCATTTTATGTTAAAGCAAGCCGTTAGCCAGTGTTCCCATTCTTTTTAAAGACGTAGGTCCAGACTGTGATTCAGGGCTGCCCAATGTTAGTAGTCACAAGCAACTACTCAATAATCACTGATATTTCTATGAAAATAAGACAGCACAACACACACACACACACACTCACACACACACAGTGTTATCAGTCTCCTTTTCATTTAGGAAGACAATAAAGAGAATCAAGTTCAGTCCAACCTATCTCTAAAGCTTCCCCAACATCTCAGGAGTGAGCTTCAGATACCATAGGGGGAGAAACTGATAAACCAAAATAAACATTTATCTTCCCAGCATGTCCTATCATTTCACATCACACTCCCCCAATAGGGTGTCTCTATTCTGGGAATGAAAGATTTACAAAAATGAATATATAATTAAAAAATTGAATTTACAGTAACATCTAGCATTTTCTACCTTCCCAAAGTGCTTTTGCATAAAGACTTTCATTTAGAGTATCCACTTAGAGAATTCAGATAATTCAGTTTGCCAATGTAAAAGCGAAGGGGTGATTTTGTAAATATTCAAATACACCCTAGTTTCTGAAAAAAGAGCCGACATGTTTACTCCCTGAATTGTAATTTCATCACCCGGAGCCTTCTGTGTACGGGCTCTGCCATTTTCATGAGTTATCCTATTTAATTTTAGTAACAACTTGGTGACACAGGTATTGTTATCTAACCCTCAGGTCGCTGCCACTGAGAGGTGTTAAACGTTAATTAGATCCTACTCAGAGCTTCTGGGAAAGCAGGCTTTGCTAAACAGGCAGTGACTCCCACTGACCTCCATTAGTATCTGCATGTGTCTGACATGCACACTTAAGGCAGAGTCATAAAGCAAAATATAAATGAGAGAGGAAAACACAGAGTCTTGTAGAACATTCATTCTCACCAGGTGGATGGTTATCTTCATAAAACCCACAATCAAGCGAATGGGAATGAAGAGATTCTAAGTCCTCTGTTCTAGAAGGGAAAGTCAGGCTCAGAGAGGTTGGTTAAACTGCCTACAGCTCCTGCAGCTAGAGTGGAAAACTGGAACTGGACTTCAGGGTTCACTCTCTAAGCAAGAGCTGCCTCATGGTCGTGGAATTTTCATAGATCAGAATGCTACACATCACTGAATTGAATCTGAGCAAATCACTTTGAGAGGAGGGCTTTCATAAATTACACGGAAGGTATGTGCAGGAGGCCACGTGCTGCCTCCATGTCTCATTCAGGAAGCGAAGTGTGACTGTGGGGTAAGACAACACAACAGGAGACATCACAGAGCAGATCAGTACGTGCGGAGCAGAGACAGTAAAGACACAACATAGGTTTCCATGGTATTTCTCTCTTTGCTGCCGTCAAGTATCACTGTGAGTGTAATGGCGCTAAACAACACAAATTAATGAATTCTAAGTTATGGAGGTCAGGACTCTGGCAGGAGTTTCCTGGGCTGAAATGCACTCTCAGCAGCTCAGCTACAAGCTCCAGAGGCGAGTGTCTGTCCTTGCCTTTGCTGCTGTCCTGGGGGCTGCCCACGTTCTTTCCTTTGGTCTTGGCCACTTCCTCCATGCTTGAAGCCATCACCAGTGCATTTCTGCTCCATGGCCAATCAAGGTTCTTTGTTTCCAGGAACTTTCTACCACCCTGAGTGCATCTGATTTCATCTGATCTTGAACACTAAGCAGGGTTGGGCCTGGTTAGTACTTGGATAAGAAGTAATCTTTTAAATAATATATTTTATTTAGCTTCTAAACCAATATATCCAAAACAATTTTTGAACATGCAATCAACCATATCGTAGAGAGATCTTCTATTTTTTGGTAATAAATCTTAGAAATCTGGCGTGAAGCTATACTTACAGCTCATCTCAGTACTTGTCACATTTCAAGTAGCCAATAGTGACATAGATTTAGAGACTTAACCAGAATCGGATATTTTTTATTTATGGGTGGTGTTTTATTTTGTTTCCATCAAGAAGTAGGGGATGACTGGTTGTCTGATTTTGGTTTTTGGCAGCTATTTGTGATCATTATTTATCTACTAATTCAAGAAGCCTTGCGAAGGTGACCTTTTACCTTTTTACCTTCATACACTGCCTGTTTGGGATACTTCTCATTCCCAACTACTTGGTTACCTGAAGGAACAGTTCATACATATAGACAGAGCAGAATAAAGAACAGCTAATCATTTTCCTTTTGAAAAATCAATTTCCAAAATGCCAATGCAATTTTTGCATCTCTCCATAGTGTATGCAATGCGTGTGAGCACTGGTGTCAAGTTGAAGTGCAAGGCGGGTGAGGAGCAATGAAGGCTGAGTCATTACGAGGTGGGTAGCATGGAGGTGAGAGGTGTAACGTCCAGCGATGGGCGGGGGAGTGTGGTGAGGCTTTTGGAGGACTAGTCTACAGCTATCGGTGTTCAAGGTGAGGAAAAGTACTGTGCATCACTACGCTCCGACCAACAGGGATTTTCTCAGTCCCACACCAACCAGGAGAATGCTTATCGCCCTCCATTTGAAGGTAGCAGTGAGCAGGGAGGACATAATGTCTGTGCTCAGGACTGCTTGGAGAGCTTATTCTCCTTCCCTCAAAGAGAGACTGGTGCTCCAATCTGAGGAGGAAGAGCCAGACTTTCAGCTTCAAAGGTTGGTTCATGCACTGGGGAAAATTTGGTAACTGAGGATTTCCAAGACATCCAGAGACCTATACTCCAGTTGCACACAGTGTCCTGGGCTGGAGATTACCATAGGATGCAGAGAAACCTGGTATCAAGACCCACAGCCTTGAGGAGGTGGGGCAAGATCTCTGTGTTGGCCTTGTGGTCAGGGGCAGGAGACAAGACTCTACTAGAAAAAGATGGCCAGGAGTTCAGACACAGCAGCCTTCTCTGGAGTAGGAGATGCAGATAACAATGGCAGCCACAGTGGGTTAAGGATAAGGCCCTCTCCCTCTTCCTAGGATTTCTGCTTTCTGTGCTTGTTAAGAGCATAGGTTCTGTAGGAAGCCTTGGGGTCCCAATGCCAGCTCCAGGGTTCACTCTGCGAGCTTGGGCTGATGTTCTCTGTGCCTCAATATCTTCATCTGCAAAATTGAGTTAGAGAGAAGTGCTAAAGTCCCATGACTGCATGATAGGCGAATTCGTAAAGATAAAACATTTGGCATAACATTGAAACGCTGCAAGTACTATGTGTCTTCCATGTTTAAATAATTATAATAAAATAATAATAGTAACAATTATTGTTATTACTTCATGACTTCGGGGAGGTGGAAGGGTCACTGAATATAACCAAGATTGATGGTTTCCTTTTAACCATACTGAAGCCAGATTTAATTTAATTTAGAAAAAAAAAAAAGCTGTAAGGCTTTTTTTTGTGCCTGGCTACAGTGGATTAAACTCATAGCACTGCAACGCATTACCTAGCAATACAACACCACTTATATATTTTTGCTTCCACATCAAAATTGTTGAATTAAAACTGCTCCTTCAAAACACTGAGAGCTATGAACAAAATGCCTCAGTGAGCCTTAAAGGCACCATTCATTAGCATCCTAAGGCAGGACACATCCCTGATGGTACAAAAATGACTGTAGAGCAAGACCAATGTGGGATGGGGTGAGAAGGCAAGGGGTGGGAGAGAGTGGGAGGATTTTATGTGTGAAACTACAGAAGGAACAAGTGCAAAGCTGATAGACTGTCCTTCTAAGAACGGTTTCAAGCCCAGGAAGGAAGCAATGTGAGAGAGGGAGGACAGCCTACTCTGGGTTTTCCATCAGGAGGTTGAAAACTCGAGGAGCAAGCTGCAGAAATCATGGCTGAGGAAGCGGCTCCTAGTAGCAGGGCCTCACAGCTGACTTTTACAAGGTCTTCAGAGGATTCCATTTCTGACACGAGTTTTTAATAATATCTGGATGAAAGGGTAAAGGACTGTGGCAGTGCCACAAGGGGGTATTAACAGTGATATTTTAAAAGGACAGAAGGAAGGTCTTAACAAATTGAGGCAGAAGCCCCTGATTCACGGAGATAATTTCTCCCCCTGGGGACTCTGCAGGAAGACAAGAGAGCGAGGCGGCAGTGGGCTATGGGCAGTGTCAACCCCATTTTCCTTGCCCTTCCATCCTCAGGCTCACCTTGCCTCGACTGGAGCCAGTTCTGCACAGAGCCTCGGCTTACTGGTATTTGGGGCTTGGAATTAATCCTTGCAATGAGGAGTCGTCAAAAAGTTGGCTGAAGACATATATTATGAAAACAATTATGCATTTTTTTTATTTGAAAGGCAGTGGGAGGGAGACTGAGGGAGACAGAATCATCTGCTGGTTCATTACCTAAATGCTTCCGATAGCTGGGACTGGGCCTGTCTGAAGGCAGGAATCAGAACTCTATCTGGGTCTCTCACATGGGTGGCAGGAACCCCAGTACTTGCGTCATCATATGCAGCATCCCATGTACATCAACAGGAAGCTGAGTCGTAATCATGAAGTAGCAGATTTGAATTCTAATATGGGATTCAGGTGTCCCATGTGGTGGTTTTGTTTTGTTTTTGTTTTTTGACAGGCAGAGTGGACAGTGAGAGAGAGAGAAAGAGAGAAAGGTCTTCCTTTGCCATTGGTTCACCCTCCAATGGCCGCCGTGGCCAGCGCGCTGCGGCCGGCGCACCGTGCTGATCCGATGGCAGGAGCCAGGTACTTATCCTGGTCTCCCATGGGGTGCAGGGCCCAAGCACTTGGGCCATCCTCCACTGCACTCCCTGGCCACAGCAGAGAGCTGGCCTGGAAGAGGGGCAACCGGGACAGAATCCGGCGCCCCGACCAGGATTAGAACCCTGTGTGCCGGCGCCGCAAGGTGGAGGATTAGCCTAGTGAGCAGCGGTGCCGGCCAACCGTGTGGTGGTTTAACCAACTGTGCACACCTGCCCCTATACCTGTCTTTTAATTCTACTTTTCCACCAACTTTTTAAAGTGCCCTCATGCATGGTAATCAGTCCAGCTTGGGGTGCTCAGACCACATTCTCCTACCAACATGTGTTGCCCCTGACATTTTTCCAGAAACGAGGGAAAGAAGTGGAATCTGGTGACAATTCATGGGAAATGAATGAATGAATGAATGAACAAATGAATAGCTTAGGGAGGTTAGGGCAGTTTGTGGGGAAAACACTTGGTTAATAGGGAAAATGAGGAACAGATGAAGATACACTGAAAAGCTTTTAAAGATCAAAGGCTACACAAACAGAAAAGCAGAGAAGAAAATGATTTAAATTTTAATTATTTCCTGTGTTTGAATGAACACACGCTGAAGCATCCCTCTGCTGTGTCAGGTCCCTAGGAATCATGGGAAAATAATCTAATAATGATGTATGCACCTGGACAAGGCAATGTGCCATTGGAACAAGATGCTTTGCTTGTCCAGCCCAGGGATGAACAAGCTTAGTAGCAGTGGGGATGCAGAGAAGTGCGTGTACTGAGGAAGTCCTTAGGAGGCAGAAGTGAGTAGATGGTGGGGGCAGGGAAAGAGTGATGGAGATTGTGGGATCAGGGTTATCAGAGGAGTGGTGAAATGGAAGGTGTGACAGGATTAGATCTCAGAGTTGCTCATCATACTAAGAAGTTTGAACTTTATCCCATAGGCAAGAGGGAGCCATTGAAAGGGTTTTAAGCCTGGGAGTGATTTGCATATTGGAAAGGTCACTCTGACAGGGGATGGAGGATGGAGAGGGAGAAAGTGGAGTCAGGGAGACCTGCTAGGGGAGTGTGGCGGTGTTTTAAGAGTAGAATGAGTGTCTGTGTTAAGACATTGGCGTAGGACGTAGAGAGAAGGGGATGAATACAGAATAGCAAGAAAACGGAATGACCTTCCTTGGAAAAGTGGTTGACCACAGTGCCCAACCAGGCAGCTTGACGGGAGCCTGCAGAAGGGCTTTTGAGGAGGCAAAAGCACAGTTATTTAAAACATCTTGAGCAAGATACTATGCTAAGCCCTAGTAATGAACATTGAATAAGAAGGATGAGGCCTGCCCTTCTGGAATTCAGAGTGAGGGGAGTGGACAGAAATTAAGTAAACAGATGGACCGTAAGAAGTTCCATGGAAGAGAGTAATGGGCATGCAATAAAGATCACAGGGAGAGGAGGTTAGGGCCCATTTTAGATAGGAGTAGAGAAAGCTCTTGGAAGATTGGACATTTAATATCTGGAGAATACAAGGTAGCCAGAGAAAGGCTATTCCAGGTAGAAAGCGTGGCTAACACAGAGACTGGAAAGTGCTGGGTCTGTGGGGGAAACAGGAAGAAGGTCACAGGGGCCACAGAGGACTGAGCCAGGGCGAAGCGAGTGCCACGAGCCGGCGGCAAGGTCAGAGCACTGGACGCTCTGTCGGTCCTAGCATGGCATTTGGAGAGGTAGCGAGTTACTACGCTGACTGCAAAACAAACAGCTCCATATCTCTTTTCCTGCACCGGCCAGCTTTGGCTACTAATTTTATTGGACAATCACCAGGAAGCATTTGAATTTGGGACCTCTGGGTAATGATAATTAGCATAATAAATAACCATTCCAAGTAGATATGGGGAGAGGGGCTCATTTGTAGAAAAACCTGGGTTTAGAAGCTGGGAGCTCAGGAAGGCAGAGTCACTGGAAACCTGGGAGCAGAGCAGGCGTTTGCTCTGTGAACTACAAACCTGTGTCCAGGGACCTGAGACACTGGCTGCACCAGCTCGAGTCAATCACTTGCCTATGTCTTTTTTGTCTGTCTCTTGTGAGGGCTTCCGTGAGTTGTGAGAGTGAGCAAAATAGCAAAATGGTTGTGTTGGCAGCAGTCTTCAGCTAGAAGCAGACAGCAAGATAGAGGCTTGGATGCAAGATGTCTGTTAGAGACCAAAACCTATGGAAAAAATAGGTGGAAGAGGAACGTACAGAGGGAGGAAGAAGCTGAACTGACAAGTGGACTTGACGAAGCCTCAGCCTACCCAGCAGGCAGCTCCGGGTGACCATGATCCCTTGGAGGGTAACACCTTGGATGGAAATGGTTGAGCCTTTCTTTCCTTTCTTTTTTTTTTTTTAATATTTATTTATTTATTTGAAAGAGTTACAGAGAGAGAGGGAGAAATAGACGGGGAAGAGAGAGAGAGCATGAGAGACATCTTCCATGAGCTAGTGGTTCACTCCTCAGATGGACATAACATCCAGTGCTGGGCCTGATTGAAACCAGGAGCCAGGAGCCTCATCCAGGTCTCTCATGTGAAAAAAAATTTCTGCTGGTGCTTGTTCCTGTTAGAAAGGCTATAGTTTTAGTTCATTGGATGACCCTGAATTAGTGTCCGAAAATCTAAAGTTGGACCACAATTCAGTGTCTAAGGCTAACCCTCCCAAATTCCTACCCAAATATTATGAAGTTCTCTCATTCACTGAACAGGATAAGGGGTGCTCTCGAAATTTGTGGGTACTTGGAGGAGATGCAGAGGGCATGAAGTTTTCTTTTTTTTTTTAACTTTTATTTAATGAATATAAATTTCCAAAGTACAGCTTATGGATTACAATGGCTTTTTCCACCCCATAACTTCCCTCCCACCAACAACTCTCCCCTCTCCCACTCCCTCTCCCCTTCCATACACATCAAAATTAATTTTCAATTATCTTTATGTACAGAAGATCAATTTAGCATATATCAGGTAAAGATTTCAACAGTTTGTACCCACACAGAAACACAAAGTATAAAATACTGTTTGAGTTCTAGGTTTTCTTTCATAGGTAGACAAAATGTCTACCAAGACAATGACTTAGCAGTTTTCTAAAGATTTATTTATTTGAAAGGCAGAGCAACTGAGAGAGAGGGAGAGATGGGTAGCCAGGGATGTATCTTCATCTTCTGGTTCATTCCCCAAATGGCCACAGCAGACAAGTCTAGGCCAGGCTGAAGCCAGGAGCCAGGAACTCCATCTTGGTCTCCCACATGGGTGGGAGGGGCCCAAGTACTTGTGTTATCTTCTGCTGTTCTACCAGGCACATTAGCAGGAAGCTGGATTGGGAGTGGTGTAACCAGCTCTCTAACCAGCTCTCCTATATGGAATGCTGGCATCCCCAGTGGCAGCTTCAGCTACTGTGGCTCACTGCTGGCCCCTGCCTTAATATTAAAAGAAGATGGTTCTTGCGTTCATGAGTACTATTGCAGGAGACAAAGGGTTTTGAGCCTGTTCTTCTACATGGATAACAAGTTTCTCTACCTGGAGCAAAGGCTCGTGATTGGAGTTCCATGGAAACACAGCTCGACTTTGCTATTTCTTTTCATCTTTTGTTAATTTCTTCTTGGAGGTCTTGCTTTTCCTCTGAGGAAACACTATATGGAGAGAAGTTACTGGGAGAGCACTTGCCCATTTCACTTGATCATGATGAGTCAGTTCTGTATCACACTTTGGCCTTGTGGCAAAAGTAGATCTGGCACTGGTTTGATTTTGTCAGTGCTTCGGCCTCTCTCTACTTAGCCTGCTCCTTCTGCCAGGATGGGTGTGTGGTAGAAGAACAGCGTTGGTAAAATGAGCCATGAGTGGGATTGTGTGGGCAGGCTCATGGAGCTGGTGGCAGAGTGCGATGAATAGGGATGTAGACAATGGCAAACGTGATGGGGGGAATAGTCCTTGACAGTTCATACAAAATGGAAGGTCAGAGATGCCCGTTGGAGATGCTGGACACTTCCACGCTCTTATCCTTGTAGCCTTTCCCCCTTTTTCCTCGCATCCTTCAAGTACAGGGCGTGAGACTGCGATTATTTCCCCTCTATTGCGGCTGCAGAAGAATGATTGATATGACTGACACCTGAACAATGATTTCGACTTAAATTTCTCCCCAAGTAAACATATTCAGAGCACTTATGAACAAACTTTTAAAGTTGAACAAAATTGATTTATTTTTGAGTTTAAGAATACTGAGTAATGGCAGAGAACACAAACTTAAAGAGACAGAAGAAGCAACTGAATGATTTATTGGTGTGATATTATTGCCCTCTGATTATTTGCATTGTGTACATTCAACATTTTTGAAAATTTTATAAAGAGAAAAATAAGACCATTAAATAAGTGATTACAACATAAAAAAGAGGACAAGAAGAAATAACTTCTTGAAAATGCTTGAACACCATGTTTCTAAAGAATCTGCATACCATGCATGTGACATGAAAAATCTGGGTAGGTATTGCAAGGATCCCTCCCGCAGACACAGTCTTAACTCTTCCTCTGAGACTCAGTAAGGACCTCAGACATGTGAGTGGAAGTGAAGAGGGTTGAGCCTTACTCTTTGTTCACCTCCCATTCCCTCTCTGGCCTCTTATCTGTAAAATGGCAGCATTGGGTTATGGAGAGCATAAATTCTTCTTGGAGTTCCACTCGTGATTTCATGAGGCAGAATGAATCCTTTGGGATGTTTTGAAGATATGAATTAGCATAGAGAACAGAGAAGGAGTTTTGGAGCAGAGAGAACAGAACCCAGTTAGAATTTTATTTCGATTTCTCATTGAATAGGAAGTCTCAACCTCTAAGAGCCTCAATGTCTTTATCTTTAAAATGGAGGAAAATCAAAACTACTCAGGAGCATTGTCCAAGAAATGCTACAGAACATCGTGGCTGAAAAGGGTAGGGGCTATTTTCTGCTATTCTTAAACTCCTTCAAATAACCCAAATAATGTAGCGTCCTCTCTCTCTCTCTCTCTCTCTCTCTCTGGCTGTCTTTTTCCAAGACCCTAGCTGTCACATGTTCTATTTCTTCTCATGTGATAAATTATTCCTGTGGAGGCTGAAGATCGTAGAGTTTGGCTACAACAGTAATCTTTCACACTTATCAATGCAAGTTAAGAAAGAGGTGATGAAAAGAAAGGTGGATGGAACAGTAGATAAGAAGACCATTGGAAAAAAACAATACCTAAAGAGATATGAAATTCCAGATGCTGGTATAGCCAGTGGTAGAAATTTGAAGCAGAAAAAAAATTCTCTTTCCTTCTTTAAAGTACATAGCCTAGGCAGTCCCCCATCTGCTTGTGTATCGCATGGTCTTCCTCCAACACAGTAAAGATCAGATCAGCTGAGGGCGAAACGTGGAAGGTACAGTGAGTGAAGGCACCATGAGTAATGGGATAATTGAATTCAGAATGGTCAACAGCAGGTTTCTCTCTTGGAATAACTGAGGCCCCTACCCCAGAGATGCTTGTCTTTGCACCAGGGGCATCTAGGGGGTTACACTGAGTCCTGCTGCCTCTGGCCTATAAGCCAACATGGGCTCTGTTATTTTGTCTCAACCCTGTAGCTGTACTTTTGAATAGGTTTCCTGGTCAGCATTTCATTTTCCCATGGAGGCTTTGAAGCCAGACCTATTAACCTTGCCATGATTTTCTGCCTGATTCTTTAGAACTCCTTTCTTACAGAATCTTGACAGTTGACTCAGAGCCATAAGATGACATCCTGGT
Source organism: Oryctolagus cuniculus (assembly GCF_051225735.1). NCBI lineage: Eukaryota > Metazoa > Chordata > Mammalia > Lagomorpha > Leporidae > Oryctolagus > Oryctolagus cuniculus. The sequence continues at coordinate 18,861,833 of NC_142877.1, forward strand.
GCGATGGATCAGTCTGTGGGGTCTACCGAGATGTTTCCCAGCTAGCCTCGACTGGGCACCTCTACCTAGAGCCTTGTTGCTTTTCCTTCTTCCACAGCCTTGACTTTTTCTGTTAGCTCATCCCAATCTAAACTAAGCCTAAGACTTTTCTACTCTTTTTGCTTTGATAGGTAGTAAACTATGTCCATCTGTAAATGAAGCTTCTTCAGTTTTCTGGAAAGGCAGCATGTTTTAATGGAGATAGCCTGGGACTAGAAATTCTAGATTTCAATCCTACTGCCAGCATTTATAAACAGCATGATTTATTCTTTTTCACATAAAATATGTATACATAAGCATCACCCTGTACTTATCTGCACAAGAAATTTAAACATTTTATTTTTGCTACTTTAATATTTCCCCATCGATGATCATCAAGCCTGAGCATTTTTTAATATTCTTTTTAAACATCATTACCTATTGAATGATTTTTCTGTTCAAATTTTTCTCTTGCCTATTGGAGCTAGAATTGTGGTTTAGGTCAGTAATTGTACCCAGTGTTTAAAATGTGAGCCATTATATATAAAAATATAATTCAAGTTCTGAAACCTTATAATCAGAATGCATTCTCATTGAGGTTAAGTCAACACTGAAAGTACTTTTCTCCCCTCATGAATCTTCATTTTATTCTGGGGAGGGGAGTGCAACGTATATAGAAGTGTTTCTTTTTCTCTGTTACATGGAAAAATTTGTCACCAACTTGAAAAGCATGGCCTCCTACCCCTCACTCACACCAGGTTAAACAATTTCAGAGCTTTCCATAACAAGTTTGGCTCATGTATCACACAATGTCAAGATCTCGAGGTCTACTGATCACTTTCTTTTACATCATCATCAATCATTTTATGTTTTAATGCGTTCTCTGATGAAATAAGTGATTACTTGGCTAGATATTTCTTTTGACTTATACAAACATTTTATTACTTGCTGTTAGTTTGCAGGGTTAGCAATTTAGTTTGTGTGTGTATGTGGGTATAGGTGTGTGTGTGTGTGTGTGTGTATGTGTATGTGATTCTAAGTGTAGATTGATTAAAGGATAATTCAATATTTTATATTAAGAATATATAGTAAAGAGCATGGTGTTTGGAGTTGAAACCCTGTATTTGTACTTTACCACTTATGTGACTTGGACGAAGCAGAAAGATCTGCTGGTCAATTTTTTCATCTGTAATTTAGAGATATTGATATCTGCCTCATAGATTTCTTGTTAGGATGGAATAAGTTAATGCATACAAAATGCCTGGCACAGTATCTAGCACATGTTCAATAAATGTGACATTTTTCTTAGTCCTCCTATTTTGTTTGAGTCAATGAATTTTGAGTGCATTTTTGTAAGTGGCATATTCAAATTGTGCTCTCCAAAACTCATTTTAGAGAAGGTTGTTGCAATCAAATCAGGTGGAAGATTTATCAGACCATGGAATCACGGTCACTACCACTCAGGTACAAACGTGTTAATAGGAAGACCACATATCAGCGAATCTGATGTCTTCTGGATAGTTAACAAAAGTAACATGGGTATTGTTTTCTTTTTCATACATTGACTTATGTATCCCCTAAAATGCAAAACAATTCTATTTCATAGGCAAATATTAGAATAGGCCATATTCTAAAATCAGTTTTTTCTTATTTTTATTTATTTATTTTTAAAATTTTATTTAAGAAATAAAAGCTTCATGCATTTCATATATACAAATTTAGGAACATAGTGATTCTTCCCACCTTATCCTCCTTCCCACCCTCCTTCCTCCTCCCTCTCCTATTTCCATTCTTATTTTTTACAAAGATCTATTTTCAGTTAACTTTATATGCATAAGATTAACCCTACACGTAAAGAGTTCAACAGATAGTATGAAAAAAGAAAACACTGTTCCTCAACAGGAGAGACAAGGGCTGTTCAAAATCATCACATCTCAAAGTGTCAATTTCACTCAAATAGATTGCCTTTTAGGTACTCTAGTAGTTACCACAAATCAGAGAGATCATATGGTACTTGTCTTTTTGGTTATTCATTTTTTTAAAATAGCTGAACATATTATATTTATTGAAGTCCTTTTTTAGGCTTACAAATAGAGATCTTTGCAATATAGCATGGCTGTGCACATAGAAAGAGGGGAGTGATAGTGCATAAATTGGTCAAGGTGTTCCTCAAACTTTTACACTTGAGCCCAAGTCTTGTTGACTCATTCTTTGACTTGTAGCCTCTGTTGATCAGGTTTGTCCCACCGGGCTTTCATGATTGGTAAAGAAGTGTTTTTAAAAGAAGGCTCAACTCTTGTTTCTGGGATTTTCCTCTGAGCCACCAGCACTCATTCTGAATGTTTTGAATTCAGAGGTGTTTAAAAGTGAAACAAGCAAACACAGCCTTGTGTCATACAGTCTAAACTACAGTAACAATCAGTAAAAGCATGTTGAATTAATGGAAGTTCAGTAATGATTCTTCTATTTTGAAGCTCATATCCTGGATAAAGGGCACAATGAGGACACTCATTGAATGCCTTTGCCGAATTCCAAATGTCGGGCACCTGATGGCGGGGCTTGGGAATATGCAGGATTATGTTTCTTGGTGCATCTTGGGTAGAGGACAGCCATTCTGAGATGCCTCAGCAACAGGAAACTCTATTCTTGTTATAGTGTGGTCTGGCTCCTGGATGCCAGCAGTGTTCAGGGAGATGCTTGGTCTCTGGCAATAAAAATATTTAATTTAGTTTCACATCTGATTTTCAGAGTGAAAGGCTTTGCAGTACAAGGCAGATATGTACCATGGATTTAGGCCTCCCACTGAAGATGTTTCTGATATAGGAAAATCTCCTGAAGGAAACAACACATGAAACCTACAAATGACCCTTTGTTTTGATGTCTGGAATATTCTGATGTACCTTTTAAGGACAGCAAATGTCACAGCAATCAGCAGAAACAGAAAACATATTTAGATTTTTTAATATATGTGGTGATAGCAAAAGTGTGTACCTTGTGGAGTGTGTGTTCTCTCAGGATCTTTCTCTTATGTCTAATAAATTCTAATAAATCCACAGTGCTGTCTAATAAGATATTTAGTTTATATTAGTTACACCCTGGCATTCCTGCAGGTCCAGGAGTGATCAGAGTTGTTGAAATTTACTGAGATAGGCTGGTATCAGGCAGAGTGGATGTCAGTAATGAAAGGGCAACAAATCCTATGACTGAAGCTGAGCACCACTGAGGCAGCCGACTCAGGTACAGAAGTACGAGGCCCTGGTCACTCGGGCTCTGCTTGAGATGAATCCTTCCTCTGGTGATAATGAGGTCAATAAGCACTCCACTCCAAGTCACAGAGTCCATTGCATCTCTACGTCTAAATAAATGATTTCAAGTCCGGCCCCTCTTGGGGTACAGTTTATAGATGGGTGAGCAGGCTCATCCATCCCTGACTCCTTCACTTCTTTCTCCCCGGGATCCACTAGACTTAACACTTCTGAGAAGGACATTGGCTTGGGGAGGGGAAGGGACCAGCCGTTGTCCTAGTAGACCTCATCCTAAGATCTTAAAAAAAAGCCTGACTAGAAAGGGATCAGTCTGGCAATTTCACTGAATTCTGCCGGGAGTTCTCCCCATCAAGTAACAAATGGAAAGGATCTCAACCATTAGCAGCTGAAGTTTAAACGCCACCTTTCTCAGTTTGTGCATGAAAGTCTTAGCATATTTTACTCTGTTAGTGCAGAGCCCTTGTCCCACAATGATTCCAGATTTTTACAAATGACCTGAGATCAGAAGAGAAGTACTACTTTTCTTTGATAAATCTCTCCCTCTCTCAATCCCCCCCAACTCCTTTATTCTTTCCTTCTTCTGAGTTGTGTTACCTACTTTACATACACATTACAATTTGAGGTAAGGAATGACACTGAGGCCTTGATTTGATGGCCCATAGCTGAAGAAAGAACAAAGGGTTCTCTTAGCAATGCACGTGGGGCAGTATTTCCCTTGGCAGCCATTCAAGGTGCGTGCTCAATTTGAAAATGTTTGGGATGATAAGGGAAATGGGGGTCCTGCTGGAAGGGACGGAATTTGTCAGTTGCTATTTTTGAAGGTGCTGCTTCTTCTATCATAATGTATCTAGTTATTCTGGGTGGATAAATCTTAAGAACTGAGGTCACTGGATTATTTTTTCACCACTTTCTAGAGATCCATGCTGCCTTTGATTCTCATTGCCTCAAATTCTCCATTCCAGCATTCATGAACTTCCACATCAGGCTTCTCACTTACTCTCTAAGTCTCATTGCTTCTTAAAACTGCTTGCTTTTCTATCTGGCTTCTAGAGACCCTGTTGTACAGGCTTTGTCTCTGTTTTCAGTGTTTTTTTTTTTTAAGATTTTAGAAGATTTTTATTCTATTTATTTTGAAAGCCAGAGTTACAGAGAGAGAGGGAGAGACAGAGAGAGAGGTCTTCTATCTACTGGTTCACTTCTCAAGTGGCCACAACGGCTGGGGCTGTGCCAAGCTCAAGCCAGAGGCTAGGAGCTTCTTCCAGGTCTCCCACATGGGTGCAGGGGCCCAAGGACATGGGCAGTCCTCCACTGCTGTCCCAGTTTCATTAGCAGGGAGCTGGATCACAAGTGGAGCAGCCAGGGGCTGGCACTGTGGTGTAGCGGGTAAAGCCGCCACCTGCAGTGTTGGCATCCTCTATGGGCGATGGTTGGAGTCCCAGATGCTCTACTTCCAATCCAGCTCTTGGCTATGGCTGGGAAGGCAGTGGAGGGTGACTCAAGTCCTTGGGCCCTCGCACCTTTGTGGGAGATCCGGAAGAAGCTCCTGGCGCCTGCCTTCGGATTGGCGCAGCTCTGGCTGTTGCTGCTGTTTGGGGAGTGAACCAGTGGATGAAAGACCTCTCTCTCTCTCTCTCTGTGTAAATCTGCATTTCAACCAAATAAATAAATATTTTTAAAAATATTTTTTTTAAAAAAAGGAAAGAAATCAAGCAGAGCAGCCAGTACTTGAACCGGCACCCATATGGGGTGCTGGCTTTACAGGTGGTGGCTTAACCTTCTACGCCATAGCGCTAGCTCTCAATTTTCTGTTTTAAACTACAGGTTCATTTTCCTTCCTATCCTCCCTCTACTTTCAGCTATTAAAATCCTACATGTTCTTCTATGTGCCCTGCCTCCCTGAGGAAATCTTAATTGTTTTGAGAAATAGCCTCAGAATAGACATAATCTGCCATGGACTAGTTACGTAAGTTATATAACCTCTCTTGGCTTTGGTTCCCTCCTTGATAAATTATGAACTATTTCTATCAGTTTTAGAAAAGTCTTAAAGTAATCCCACTAAGTATTTTCGCATGTACACGCACCATGGGCAGGAAAGCCATCATTGGGTGACCTGAAAATGCCTAAGCCAGGATTGCTATAGCAGTATACATTGTCTTATGCAGATATAGAAGCGCTCAAGAACTAATAGTTTTTACTGCTTGCTTATTAATGAAATATTAATTTCATTCTGATTGGCCCATATGCTAATTTGCTTTCCTCTAGTTGGAACTATTAGCACTTTTACTCTTTGTAGCATTTATTTAGATGTGTAATGTTATATTTTCTTTAATGACTTTTCTGTGTATGTGTGTGTATGTGCATACTTGTATGTGAGACAAAATGAAGGAGGTAGAGTTCTTTCTAATAAGATGCACATATTCCTATGAAATATATGGTCAACATGCATGTTTATTAAAACAGGAAAGAGGGAGGACAGGAGTGACAGAAGAAATAAAGAAAGGAATGAAAGAAGGTAGAGGGAGGGAGGGAAGACAGGAAACGTAACAGTATGTCTCCCTTGCTTTTCTCTCTCTCTTCCTCTAGGATTCAGAATATGTACTTCTTCTTCCACCTGTCCAGGAAGAGTAATTTCTTGATAAAGGCTGGGTGTAAGCAGGACTAAGACCACACTGATAAAATCCACAGGAGTAGAAAGTTAAATTAAAGCACAGAATTTGAGCTACCCAGAAAGGCAGCCAAGGACACCGGCAAGGACATAATCAGATGTATAGCAGTCCCTGGAATCCTAAATTGTCTATCGGGGTTAAAGGAAGGCAATAGGTAACCATCATCTCTTGGGAGGCTTATTTTAAGGTCAGAATAGCAGAGTAAGATGTTTTAGATGGACTTGAACTTGAATGAAGTTCAAATGGAAACACTGAGCTTAATGGCTTTGGAATCTGAATGATTCCAGACATGCCAAACAATCCCAATGTCTATGATTGAGTATTAAGTTGCTAATTAGATGGCTGTTATCAGACAGGTATTAGAAGATGTTGACTCAACAACCTGGGGACAGCACCTCCAGGTTTACCAGGCAAACGTGTGTTAGTCATTCAGTGTCCAGATATGTTTTGTTTATGATAAAGTCAGTATATGTGTGTGTGTGTGCGCGCACACACAAGTCTGCATTCTAGGATCTACATCAAAACTTTCCCATGTTTATTAATGCATGTAGATTCTTATAAGCTGAGTGATCATAGCTTGGGGATGACTGTGTCTTTTGTGGTAGAAATGGGCTTTGCTGGGAGAAGAAGCAGATTTGAAGAAAGGCCACAAGTTGACAGTCAAGATGGTAACTGCCAGTCGGTCACAGTAAGAAGCAGAGGGTAGAACAGAAGTTGTGAGCTGCCAGCCAGCAAACACAGCTTTGAATTCTAAGATCCAGGGACCAAAGCTGAATCAACAGATGAGTTGATGGGAAATAGACTCATTTAAAGCAAGACGTGAACATCAAATTGTTTAAGGGCCAAATTAGAGAAGGAAAAGGGCAAAGAAGAGAATTAGGCCCTGTTTCGGCTGTCTGCACTGTTGCAGGCAGATGGACCATGGTTCCTACCCAAGAACATCTGCCGGAAGCCAACAGCTCCCAGCTATTGACAGCAAGAACAAAGATTTTGTTAATATTATAAAGCATGGTCCTCCATCGTACAGACAGGTAGGGCTAAGCTACAGACGTACCAACTTTGCCTGGTTCCTATGTGGATCTCTTGGTAACTTAGTGACAGCTTACATTCACACACAAACACAAATATAGATAAAACCCCAAAGGATTAATGGCATCGCCACTACCTTTTGTAGCTAATGGAAGGCAATCCCTATCAGTGAAACCCTAAGTGGTAATGAGTTCAGTCCTTTGATAGTTGTGAAATTGTCCAGTTCACATGAGAGATAACCTCACTTCATAGCATTTTGATGTTTGCCTTAATGTTGCATTGTAATATACAAAAAAAAATCCCCAGGACTGAAACATAGCTGTACTTACACCAACACACAGAGCTGCACCTGTGATTTGTGTGGAACTGCAATGGAACTAAAGACAGAGGCATGATGGAAGCAGAGAACTGATGGTGAGGTTAACACATGAATGAAATAGAGCTTGCTCACGCTTTAAGACCTATTTCCAAAGCCTGGGCACTTGCTGTAGAAGCTGTGAAAGATTTTTGAGAGATTTACCACAAGAAATAGGTCTTGAGGCAGACAGTGCTCTGAAATGCTCTCTATCATGCCTTATGTAACTCGGAGAAAAAAAATATTATTCCCCTGAATTGGGGGTGAGACAAGAGATGGATTTGTACAGTGACTAACTGCTTAAATACTTCAAGCATTGCTGCCTCCCCCAACCCAGCCCCCGTTTGAAGAACAGGAAATAATAAATCAGAAGGGAAGGGATTTACTTCCATTTCAAGGTGCCAATAAGCCAAGCAAGTTAGCTGGCTCTGTGCCTAAGCTTTTACGTGTGGGAGATGGAGCCAGAGGGAGAACTCCAGCACTTCATGTAGTATGGACGGGAGTGAAGTCTGGTGGCAACAAACAAAACAGAGTATTTCTCATGAAAGTCATGTGTTTTGTGTAGGTCGATGGCCTAGTGAGAGAAGGAGAAAGTTAGAGGCCCCCTGTCTCTAGGCCCTTGAAATCAGAAGAACATGTTTTCTGGATTGCCTGGGTATCTGGGGAAACATCTCTTTCATTAGCCTGGATATTATTTCAATAGGCACTAATGCTAGGACATTTGGGAAAGACCCACTAGGGTGCTCTCTGGTATGGAATTCAAACAGTTTTGCATTCCATTAGTTTGTAAGTGAAATTATGTATTTCCTCTTTGGAAATCTATCTCCTACACTCACCTCCCACCTGCAACTCCTTGCTTGGCCTGTGGGTGGATCTTGAGCAATAACATTTGCCCCTCAAAACAAGCCAGATCAGCTGAGCACCCATGGGTAGTTGAGGCTATTAACAGCAAAAGGAAAAGCATGTCGGAAGCTCTACGTAGTGACATGCTGTTACTCAGCTGCCAGAGTTTCAAAAGAAGGAAGTCTCCCTGTGTCTATAAACCAAGAGTCCACCCTGGCCCCAGGGAGCCATCAAACCACCCTGGCCCATTCCAGGGGTCAACTATTTTTGGGACAGGGATATGAGCAGAATTAGGTAAGTGATAAGGCAATCATCCTTTCTCTGGAGACAGCAAAATATGGTGTGGCCATAAGTTGCTAGTCCTGGTTTTTTAGATTGGCAATCCGGAGTGATTCTGAGCCAAGGCTCTAGGTCCAAGGTTCCTGTCTCCTCCATCTTTGGGCCTTTTCACAGAGTGCTTGGCTCATTGGCACATCATTTTTCTTGGAGTTCATAAAAGCCTTTTTTCCTAAGTCAGGCATGTATCCCAACTGCCTCTTGCCCAACTTGCTGGTCTCTTGCTCTCCAGTATTTCACAATCCATTTCCCCAAGTCCAGCTGGATTTTTGTCTCCAGTGTATAAGACTTGGCCCACTGCCGCCACTCTCCTGACTGCACATCTGCTCTGTCTTAACCCACAAACAGATCTGGGTTAGAGACGCCTCCTTTACAGCTCCTGCCTGGGACCCACAGCCCAAGGCTCCACCCCTCACCTTCCTGATTGGAGTTCATTGGTCAAAAGTTCAAGCTGTAAAATCCAATCTGTTGGGCCAAGTGCACCTTGGACTGACTCATGAGCTATGGAAAGACTTGACCCAAGACTCGGAAGCAATATCATGCCCATCAGCCTGGAGCCCGAGGCAGAAGGAGAATCAGCAGTATTGATCTTGCCTTCATTTGAAATTTGGATATTTTGTTCATTGTGAATTTGCGGCATTCCTTCTGATTTTTAAAACACTCTATGGCTGAGGTTTTTGGTGTCTCCTTTGATTTTCCAGTGAAGTGCCTCTCTTGTGTCACCTTGTTCTAGCACTGCTCTGAAATTTTGTTCATCTGTAAAGTGAGGATCATAAGAGCATCTACTTGGTATTTATTTTTTATAATTAATGCAAATTTTGTATCTGAGTCTTAGCAAAGTATAGTGTAAGTCTTCAGAGGAACCAAAAGCTATTACTGCTATCCTTTGCTGCCTCATTTTATTATTTTCTGTTAATCTGCTTTATTTCCTTAGAATTTTACTCAAGCCCTATAAATTCTTTGAGGCAAGAATCTGGGTTGTTACCTCTGTATCTTTCTTTTGGTGGCATTTTTTTTTTTTTCACAAACAAAATGTTTCTCCCTCGAAGGTGTTCCCTATCAATAAGAGAATTGGAACAGGTTGCATCTCAGAACAAGTTCTTTACTGAGCTCTGGAAATGCCTGTGAGTTCTTCCACATCACCAGATGACAGCAATTTATGTGTAAATATAATTGTTACCTTTTTAATAATTTTGTAAAACACCAGATCTACAGTCAGTAGTCACTATTTATTCTCCTTGTGCTGGTGCATCATCACCACACATACATGGGACGACCCCTACATCTGGGAAAGAGTTCCAGCTCCCAGATTCTTTAACCCACTGTGCTGGCAGCATTCCATGAGCTCGTCTTGGGAAACTATAATTGATTACTCTGGAGAGAAAAATTCATCCCAACACCAGCTGGCAGCCAGACCCTGCCCTAAAGCCCCCAAATTAGTCTCCAGCAAGATTCTTTGCAGAGACAATGTACATGTGAACAGGACTGACAGTATTTTCAGGTCCAAATCATTGCTAGGTGCGTGTGCTTTCTTAAACGTACTTGAATTTGGCATCACTACAGTCCCAGAGGGGTGAATTTCCTATTGGCTACCCCATGGTGCCAAGTAGGATTTTTTCCCCAGATTTGAACAGGTACCATATTTTTCCATCCAACAGCACTACAACAAATAAACAAGGCAGCTAAGAAACAGCCTTGGTTAGAATGCAGTATCCTTATAATACTGGTAGCAGAACAGAAAGAGGAGACCGGCTTTGAGAAGCAGTAAGGTGAGGGTGGATGGTAGTATTCTGTAGCATTGACATGGTGGATTTCAGAGGGATGTTGGCTGTTACCTGGTGAGTCCATAAGGCTGCCACTCTAACTTCTGGGATCTGAAGAAGAAAACAAAAATGTTGATTATTTGTGCAAACTCTTGGAATGAAAATGAGTAAAATTTTCCATCATGAACATGCTCTCTAAGAAGTGCTTTCTGGATGCCAACTATATGCTTTGGTTGAATAAGAATCATGAGCCTTTTCGTATCATCTGCACAGCCTTCCCATCCATGTAAACATAGCCTTGGTACTGCAGCTTTATGAAGTCAGGAGACACCCGGATCTTACCCTGCATGCAACATGAAGATCAAGGAATGAAGAATAAGAAAATGAATACAATATATAATTTCTAAAGAAAACAAGGATATCTCAAATTCTTATAATGCAAGGTGACGAACTTCTTCCCATAAATTCAAAATTTCAGTGTTTATTTTATATGTGATTTTATGAGTTTTCAATGAAGTTACACAGTCAACAGGGCTGCTACTCCCAGCTCTGTTGCTCTGGTCCTCAGAGAAGTAGCACAAAGGAAGAGCTCACCTTCAGGTGCCTTATAAATAGATGTGCATTCTCTCTCCTTGGTCATGCTTACTGTCAAGGTTGTGTGTGGTTTCTATTTTAGGCTCGAATGGCAGAAAAGCTGCTTCTGCAGCCAAGAAGCAGCATTGTAGGATGCCAATAAATTCTGGAGAAAATTACATTTTAAAAAGGAAAACTTTGACATACATCTGGCAATAGAATGATGCTGAACATATGGCAGCCTGGTAGGTAGGAAGCCGTTGGAACATGGTAAGTCAAGCTGAGCATGGCCCACATCATGTTCCGAGGTGCATTTGGGGGAGGTCTTGCAGAGATACCAGGTCTCTTCCAGCTCGCTGTGGCACTTTCACTGTAGAGGGGATCCAGGTGAAAGCCCACCCTTGTGTGTATGACCTTCTACCAACCTCTGATTGACTCTGAAGAGTTATTTTTAGTGGTGCAAGTGGGCAAGAGAAAGACACTGCTGTGACAGCCAAATATGTCATCACGACTCAGCTGATAAATAAGGCACTAAGAGGCTAGTGAGAGTCAGGGTCTCAGAGTCACAGGGTCCTAGTGCTGGGAGATGACGGACACCCAAAGTCCAAGCAGATGGGGCAAGCATCTCCATGGTGCAGTTTCGCTTTGACCACATCTGCTAACAGGGAACACAGCATCTCTTAAGGAAATCCTACACTGGATGGATCACTCTGGTTTTGAGGGACAAGGAAAAGCCAGAATTTGATCAGAGGAAGGAGGAATTATGTAGCCACTTTTGTTGTGAATTCGTGAGATTGTATCTGACATCCTCAGAGTGATATTTATTCAAGGGAACTCCAACACCTGTTGGATCTCACACCTGAAGCCATGTCACTTTCCATCTTCTTGCCTCTCTGGGTGTTGGAGTTGCATAATTGCACATGGCAATGCCAGGACCACAGTATTCTTCAGAATTGGACCTGGCACCTCAGTTCTTTAGGCAAGGAAGTTAAGGCTCAGCGAGCAGGCTTCTTAACCAAGATCACACAGGTGGAAGTATTACTGCCCAGCTCTGGAGTGTAAGTCCAGATCTGCATGACTCTAAAAAACTGCTATCACACATTCAATCTCAAAAAATATTTGTTTAACCTATATCACATGGACAGAAAATTTCAACAAGTGATTGTTTCATGTCTCTGATCTTTAAGTTGTTCTGAATGGAGCATGCGCCTTTTTCAGTTTCAGAAATGTGAGTGTGGTCTTTTCTGATTAGTTTGTTGAGCACAGTGTTCACCTGTGCATGACACAGCATGTTCTGTCCTCTCTCCATGTGCATTCCCCTGCTTGCACATGCTTGTAGCATGCTCTGTCATCCTTAGAATGCAAACACACACATCTTCAACCAGCACCACATAGACCCCCATACATGCAATCCTTCCCGCACTCAGAGTCAGGTCCTTAACACACCTTCTTCAGAGTGTTTGTTGAATTTTCTGCTTATAACCATGAGCAAGGGAATCATTAAAATATAGATTTAGTAAATACAGAGTATATTTCAGAATTCTGGCTAACATAAACATTTAGGTGGTTCTTATCAAGATAATTTGTACCTTGAGAAACATTATCTTGGCTGCTGGATCTTTAAAGACAGGAGGTGTTACTTATGCATTTCTATTTGTTGAGCACAAGTCACAAGGTTGTGTCTGGGTTAGAGAGATGCTTGTGACTATGGGTTGAATGAATGTCTCAGTGACCCTCTCTGCCATCCACTGGGGGATTATTATTTCAAGAGAGGCAAGAGGTCAAGTGGCCAGAGGGAGCCAACATCTCCCTGATCTGCAGTCCAACTGTCTGGACTATTCTTTTTGAAGGATTTGAAAATCCATGAGCACTGTGCTTTCTCCTTCTTGTCGAGCAGACTCCATTCCTAAGGAACAGGTGTTCTTTCCATGGCATCTGGGGTTCTCCCTTCTTCCTTGTTATCCTCACTGCACTCTGGTGACATTAGGGGTTAAAAGAGCAAAGGGAAGTCATCTGCCACCACACCTACCTGGCGCAGGACTCTCTGCTTTCTCCTTCACTCTCTGTGTGTTTCCATCACGAGCTGAATTCTCCTGGTACACGTATCTTGCAGTGACCTGTCTGCTGTTCCAGCCTCTTTAGGGCTTCCGCATTGCTCCAGGAGCAGGACTCTCAGTGCTCTGCTCCCCAAGTGAGTGAATGTCCTTGTGAAACCTCTCAGTATCTCTTGAGATGCACCAGTAGTTACCCATGGCCAGACAGACATCCATGCATGTGGCAGTGTCCTGAAAATGAGCTCAACAAAATGAAATATCATCCCACACCCATGAGGGGTTTTGTAAAACCCTTTTCTGAATTCCTAATCCCCTATGTTTATGGTATTTTCCTGGTCTGCCAGTCTGGCAGCTGCACCAAGAAAGGAAGTGTGGTTATTGAGGGTATTGAGGGATGGCGTTGGCTCGATGACCTCATGCTGGTTCTTTTTTACTAAGTCCTCACAAGGCTTCTTTTCACTCACCCACTGTCAGATTCTCCTAACAACCTACAAGAAGCCTTCCTGTCCTTGGTTGAGAAATCTACCTTTTCTCCCCTCTTCGAAACCCAGATACTCCTTGCCTATTTGCAGTCTTCTAAAAGTCCTCCTCCTACCAACTAGAGACAATCCCCTATTGACTCCCCAAACAAGCGGTGGAGTCTAGGAGGGAGCAGATTTTGTGAACAAACCATTGCTTTGCTATCCTGCTGACCAGCTTTTCAAACTTTGTGATGACCTTCTAATTGTGAACACAGAGATCGCCAGGTGCAAGGTGTCTGGGCAAACCTGTATGGGATTATATAGTCTCCCCTTTGTTTGGTAGCTACCTCACCTGTTCTGGGAGCTGTTTTTAGAGCAAGAGGAAAAGAGGGCTTGGGAGCAGTAGAGTGTGCTTGCTGATGGAGCCTGGGGAGACATTAGACTGACTTTGATGGAGAATTTGCCTCTGTGTTTGTCACATTTAAAAAAAATATATCTGAGGTGGACATGGTAGTACAGTGGGTTAAGACACCTCTTGGGATGCCTGTGTCCTATCAGATTGCTTGGGGTTGAATTCCACCCCTGCTCCCAATCTAGCTTCCTGCTAATGTGCATGGGAGGCAACAGGCGATGACCCAAATACTTGGGTTCCTTCTGTTACCCATGTGGGAGACCCAGATAGAGTTCTTGTTCCATCTCTGGCTGTTACAGGCATTTGTAATGAACCAGAGATGGACGTTCTCTGTCTCTTTCTGTCTCTCCCTCTCTCTCTGTCACTCTTTCAAATTAATTAAAAAGAGAAATGCGTCTTTACATATAGGTATTTGTCCTTATTTGAATGGATATAATAAAACACCCATAACTAATTTCTAAGAAACATAGAGGATAACATGATATGATGGAAGGGAGAAAGAAGGATGTAGATATTTGGAAAGGATAAAAATGATAGAAATGGACATTTGGATTTAGAAGGGAAAATTTGGGGGGGTGGGCTTTTGTTGCAGTAATCATGATGCTAGTTATGATGCCCACATCTCATATCTGAGTTCCTGGGGTCAGGTTTCAGTTCTACTTCTGATTCTAGCTATCTTCTAATATGTACCCTGGGAGGCAGCAGATGATGCCTCAGGAACTTGGATCCCTGCCACCCACATATGAAACCCCATTTGAGAATCAGGCTCTTGATTTCTGCCTGGCCCAACTACAGCTGTTGGGAGCATTTGGGGAGTGAACCATCAGATGGAAGATCTCTCTCTCTCTTTCTAACTCTTTCTTTCTGTTTCCCACTTTCGAATAAAATGAAAATACATAAATAAATAAGTCTTAAAAAGAAGGCAACATTTAATCCAGGGTGTGCTTTAACTCACAGGAGCTGGTTGCCTAGAGTAATTACCTCATGATTGTATTAGTACAAGCAAAAAGTATTTCTAGCAACTGCATCCAGCAAGTTTCTATGCATATGCTTCAGGAATTTCCAGAAGGACAAAGAAGAAATTAATAATCATGATTACCTTGGTTGAGAGACACTGGATGTAGAAGAAGACCTCAATTTACCTTATACTAATAGAAGCCCTTAGAAGTCTTTGCTTTAAAAAATCTACCCCCACATATTTCCTTTTAAAGTAGAAATTGGAAAACAAATGTCAATAATTGCATTCGGGAAGAGTAAAACTCTGAAGGCCTTGCCTGGAGCAGCTGCGTGCTGGGCACTCATTTTCCATCGTGGAGGTTTAGGAAGCCCAGGGGTGCTTGTATGTCTCCCAAACCGTACTGTTCTGGAAGGAGGCCTAGGCCACTCCAAGGTCAGCCTTTCCACACTGATTTCCAAATCCACAAGGTTCAGTTGAGTTCATTTTCTGCATGGAATTAGTTCCCCTGGGTCCAACCACACAGTCTGGTCAGGAGCAGTGCTTGGTTTTCCCAATGATCACTTACTTCTTCCCCTCCTGGTCTTGGAGGAAACTGGGAAGCGTGCATTTATCTACTGGATTTGGGGCTGCTGAGGGATGCACTTAAGTATGATTCAGAGTTAGTATCCTTCTTTCTCATTCAAGCCTAAGACCTTGATCAGACGGAGTATATATGGAATTCCTGAGACAGTCGGCTCTGAACTTCACATGTAGAGAAGCCACCAGCAAAGTGTATTATGTACTCATTCACAGGCCATGATTCTGCAAGACTGGGAAGAGCCCAGGATTCTGCGTTTGCAACAAGCTCCCAGATGATTTCAGAGGCAAACGAATCAAGGAAGCACTACCAAGGAGACCTGTCTCAGGAACTAGAGAAAACTAGAGGAGGAATGGCTGGTACTACAGGTGTTTTCTAAAGCTGTGAGAAACAGAAAAATGGAAAGAGGATGGTAATAATTAAGAGAAACACTGAGCACTCCTTGAATGGACAACGCTGTTCCAAATGCTGGGCGTACGAATGTCATCTCTCCTGATGAGGAAACTGAAGGGCACAGAGTTTAAAGGAGTTGGCCAAGGTCATCGAGCTATAAAGTGACAAATCCAGAAAGCAAACTTAGTGGTTTGGCTCCAGAATCCATGCCATTAATCACCACACCCTGGGATGGGGGTTGGCAGACTGCAGTCTGCAGACCTAATCCAGCTCACTTCCTGCTTTCATCAGACTGGGGGAGCTAAGCCCATTGGACCTTTAGTGAGAACAGTTGTTGGAAGAGTTGAAGACATGGCCTTTTGGTCCATGAAGCCCAAATTATGTCCTATCTGGCTCTGTTTTGGAAATAGTTGTAGAGTTTATTCTGATTAAATAAACTCAAGGCTGTCGTTTTCTCTAAGACGTGCCAAAAGCTGGTTGCCAAGTCATTTTCCTTGGAGTAGTGGATAGGGCCTTACAGATACTTGTGAACCTGAGAGCCAGTGGGTTCATAGGCAGCCACTCCCCTTTGGTATCTTGTAACTTAAGAGTTTTGCTGAGAATCTGAGATGACTCAATAGCTGTCATTTAGCACTACTCTAATAGTTCGATCCTTCAGCCATGTATATCACACTCTGAAAATGATAGCCTACACCTGGGGAATAATGATGAATTTCTCACAAAAGAAATATGAGCAGAGTTATGTCTCATTTCATTCATTGGTATTCTGTTGAAGTTAACAATGGCACCAGTTCACAGTTACTGGTCAAAGTCATAGTAATACTGAAATAACTGAGGGGCCAGCATTGTGTCTTAGTTTGTTAAGCATCTACCTACAGCACTGGCATCCCATAAGGGCACTGGTTCTAGTCCTGGCTGCTCCACTTCTGATCCAGCTCCCTGCTGATATCCTGGGAAAACAGTGGAAGACATTCCAAGTGTTTGGGCCCCTGTACCTGTGTGGTAAACCCAGAAGAAGCTCCTGGCTCCTGGCTTCAGATTGACCCAGCTCTGGCCATTGAGGCCGTTTGGAGAGTGAACCAGTGGATGGAAGACTTCTCGCTCTGCTCTCTCTCTGTCTGTAACTCTGCCTCTCAAGTAAAGAAATATTTTTGTTTAAAAAAAAAGAAGTCTCTTTCAAAAAAAAAAGAAATAACTGAAGAAAAAAAAACAAGTAGTTTCACCAAGTCATATAACCAGTGGAATGGGTAAAACCTCAGGCAGTCCAATTCTAGAATTTGCAAACTTAACTATCACCCTTACTAGTTACCCTACCTGTCTCCATTTTATAAATCAAGAAACTGGCCATCAACAGACTTAAAACAATGGAACAAGGTCATTCACTTTTTCAGTCTATTTGGGTGGTTTTGAGTGTCCAGATTCCAGACATGTTATTGGACCATAAAATGACCCCCTGCAGGCAGCCCTGATCTAGCACCCATGTCCCAGCTCCAATGCCCAGGGGATTGTGCTGCATGTCCACAAGGAGAACCACAGTTCATCCTAAAATTATCCTTCCAGCTCCATTCCTAGCAAAGGAGCTGTGGACACCTCACTGCCCTGACTTGTCCACAGCTTAGAGCAGACACTAAAAGATCTGCACGTGGACGTTTTACAGCCCTGGGTCCCTGCATCAGCAGTCTGTGATCTCTGCTCTCAATTTCCTCATCTTTAGAATGGTAATGATAATATCACTTATTTTACAGAATTATAAGAGATATTTAACGAGATAATTCACGTAAACCACTTGGCAATTCATAGCATATAGTATGTGCTCAGAAAATGGCAACTGTTACTATAATTAGATAGAAGGACCTGCAGCTATTATTAGATTATACACCATGAGGAAATAATAAAATAAAATTTAATGAGTGGCTATGATATGTTGGGCACTGCATTAAGCGATTGGATCATTATCTTTTTTAATTCTTTGATTCCTAATCACCCCCATTCTGTTGATGTGGAAAGGAAAGCAAGCTCAGAGTCGTAGCTCCTCACTCTGGGTCACTCAGAGGAGTTTGGATCTGAAGCAGAGAGGTCTGCTTAATTCCTGAGTTTCCATTCTTACCTGCAGCGCTTTGCCAACCCCTCCACATCTCTGTCCTTTTTTTGGAAGCTCAAAAATGTAGAAAGGAAGCTTCCAACGCAAGTGTAAGGGACAGTAGTGACATTCACGCTGAACTTTATTAGACTTTTATATTAAGCAGAAGATGTTTTCAGTGAAAGCTTATTTATTAAAAAATGAGCTTGAATAATAATATAATAAATAAAATAAGAAATTGTGTCTACCACTGTCAAGCCAAAGATGGATTATGATGTGCTGGATGTGTACAAATGATTCTGTAGTCCTGATCCAGGAAAAGATTTGGATGTAATTTGCCTCTTAAGAAAGGCTTGTATGGCACTCACTTACGGAGGATTTATTAGAAGTGAAATGGAAACTCTTTCAAGGTTTTATTAAGAGATATAGTCTTCCTGCATAACTTCTTTCCCTCCTGGACATTTATGAATGCTTGGCTGGAAGGGTGGTCTGGGAGCTGAGTTTTGATATATGTGGTTCCTATAAGCAGGTGCCAAGGGAGACATTTTTCTGTCAAAAGCCATATGCATGCAGGATTCTGGAAGGTCTTCAGGCAACAGTGGATGCTTGCAATAAAAATGATCTAGGAAGAAAACGCACGCCACCCAGTACCCATCACTCCAGATACTGGAAGGACCAGTACCATACGTGTAAATGCATGCAGAATCTTGTATGGAAAACAACAAGGGTTGAATTAATCTCTCTACCAGACCAAGAGCTTTTCAGGACATGGCCAGGGCTAGAGAACAGCCAGAAAAGTGCTTTGTTTATTCAATCTCCAAGTACACTGTTAAATTCACAAGAAAAAGGAAATGAGAAAAGTCTATGTACTCGTGGCCATGGGCCCCATCCACACAGGGGCTACCAGACTGAGACTCCTTCAGTACCATGGACAATCTCAGCGCCTGACCAGGGTAACCTTGCAGCGCTCTGTGTGTCTTCCCGGCACATATGGCTGGACACTAATCCTGAGATGATCCCCTAAAGCTCAAATGGGAATTTGGGATGGAATATATTAGCAAACACAAACACATCAACAGCAACAGCAATGGAGGAGTGCATGAGTTTTGTGTTTTGGTCTCTTTCCTTTCATTCCAAATTCTTCTTGGACTACACTCCCCTCTGCTTCCTCCTCTCAGTGTCCATAGAGCATTGATTATTGAGGCTTTACTACAGGATTTTTGCACACTGTTGCCACTGATTGGAAAACTTTTTGATGCTTACTCAACTTCTATTTATCATTTAAACATAAGTTCATTTTTTAATTTTTTTAAGTTTTTTTTTTTATTTGAAAGAGATACAGAGGGGGAGAGACAGAGAGGGAGGAAGAGAGAGAAAGAGAGAAAAAGAGAGAGAGAGAGAGAATCTTCCCATCTTCTACTAGTTCATTCCCCAGATGGCTGCAGTGACCAGAACTGGGACAGACCAAAGCCAGGATCCAGGAAATTCATCCAGATCTCCCATGTGGCTACAGGGGCCCAAGGACTTGGGTCATCTTCTGCTGCTTTCCCAGCCACATTAGCAGGAAGCTGGATGGGAAGTGGAGTAATTGGGTCTCAAACCTGCACCCATATGGGAAGCTGGCACTGCAGATGTGGCTTAACCCTCTGTGCCACAGTGGCCCCAGACATAAGTTTAAATGTCACTCTCAGAAGATCTCCTATTGTTCTTGCCTCCCTGCTCCTAGATTGCACTACACCCTGTGCCACACCCACACTCATCGATTTTGTGTCTTAGCTTTCATATCACTTATGGATAGACTCTTTATGTCTTTGTCTACTGATTATTTTATTAATATTTGTCTCCCCTGCAGAACTACTACCTCCCAAGCAAAGTAACTGCATCTGTTCTCCTTCACATTCTTATATTTTTAGAGCCATCAGCAGTAACGGGGATGGAGTAAGAAGCCAATAAATATTTGTTAACTAAATAGTAGTAATGATTAGAATATAGAAGCTACCACTTACGCAGGGCCTAATAGCTGCCAGCCCTTGTGCTAACTACTAATTCTAATCCTTACAGAAATCAGCATGGTAAATTTCATTACTTACCCTCTGTGTATAGATGAAAGAATTGAATTTTCAATGAGGTCTGAAAATTGGCCATATTCACGGTTAGGTGTTGGGGGACCTGGAATTCAAACCAGAAAAGCTTGAAAACCAGAAGCCTGATTCCACCACGACCATTAATGTGGTACTTTTTACCATAACACGTGACGCCCTGGCCGTGGGAAGGGTGGCAAAGAGGACATGGTGAGCCATGTCACACTGACACTAAAATCTAATTTCTGCTGCCCTAACTCACAGCCCCGTGGACACTTTCCCTTTACCAGCAGAGGAAAGGAGGGTTTTGCAGACACTCTCTCTGGTCTGATTGGTCCCCATTGGTCCTTGCCACTCTGCATTCTTGCTCCTCAAAGGGTGGACCTCCGCCAGAGTTCCCAGTGTTGAGTGGGCCCCTCTCCAGGTGTCTGCTTCCTCATTGCCCACAGGCCATGATGATCACCTTGTTCTAGGAGGAGAGATGCTTTTTACCTTGAACTGGCCTTGCACCAAGGTAGACTTGTTTAAAGTGTACTCTCTCATCATGGCAAGGTGGCACAGAATACATCATGGCCTCCTCCACCTTTCCCTGGCTCCACAGCATGGGCAGGGCTCACCCATCTTCCATCATGCAGTAGCACGTCTCTGACAATGGCAGACAACGCGTTGGTGGCTAAAGGCTGGAGGATCCTGAACGTGAGCAGGCATCAGCATCATCTGGAGGGTGTGCTGAAGTACACTGGCTGGCATTTGATTCTGTGGATCTGGGGAGGAGCCTAGGAACTTGCATTTCTATGGCCACCAATGGAACCACCAATGCTGCTGAGCCTAGACCTTGAGAATGAATGAAGCAGTCATTGGCCACTGTGGCCATACATTGTATTATCATCTGGAGGGATTGAAAACATTCTGTTGCCAACAACATTCCCCAAATTAAATCAGAGTCGGTGGATATGGAGCTCAGGTATCACTATTTGTAAAGCTTTTTAGGTGATGTCAGTGAGCTGGATTACACAGAGTTGTTTTGGTTTTTCCCCTCCCTCAAGAGTAACAAGATGGTCACAACCAGAAATCATTATACTTAGTAAAATAAGCCAGTCCTGAAAAAGCTAGATATCATGTTTTCCCTGATCCGAAGTAACTAATAGAGTACCTGAAATATAATGTATTGAGTCAAATAGACATTTTGAGAATCGATGATTGTTTGTAGCCCCTGTCTCTTCCATTGAGGAACAGTGTCTTTGGTTTGTTTGTTTTGCCTTTCTTTTTTTCTCTTCATACTGTTTGTTGTACTCTCAGCTAGAGTAGGATTAACTATCCGATCATTAAGTATACTGAAAATAGATCATTGTAAAAGTGAAGAGTGGGGATCTGAGAAGGGTTGGAGCATGAGTAGGAGAGAGGGTGGGGGGGAAGTGCCACTAAGTTTCTAAATCTGTATATATGTAATATATGAAACTTGTATAGCTTGAATAAAAGTATTGCTAAAAAAAAGAGTATGTGAGACTAGCTCAACCCAAGATGTGGCTCTTAAAGATTGTGTGCAAATAAGAGTGGGAATAGGAGAGGGAGGAGGAAGAGTGGGAGTGTGGGCGGAAGGGAGGGTAGGTTGGGAAGTGCCACTATGTTTCTAAATCTGTATGTATGAAACACATAAAACTTGTGTACCTTAAATTAAAAAAAAAGAATTGTGTTCTGAGTATCAAACAAACAAACAAAAGGAATATATCTCTTCCCATGTTTTGTATTGGGGAAGAAAGAAAGAAGAGAGAGAGAGAGAGGGAGAGAGAGGTGTTTCATCCTTGGGTTCACTCCCCAAATGGCTGCAGAAGCCAGGGCTGGGCCAGGAACTGGATCAGAATTGAAGTAGTGAACCGGTGTTCTGAAATGGCACTGCAAGCAGCGAGTTAACCTGCTGCCGGCACCCAGGCTGGGGGCACTTTTGGTTTGGGTCTTACATGATCGTGAGATGCCAACTCTAGCAAAAGCTGCTAGAAGTAAATCCTGGGCCACCAGTGTCACCAATACAAAGATTCTGAGGTGGGAAATGAGGCTGCGTGGTTTGCCCAAAGCCTGAAGGTGAAAATTCTAGAGCAAGGACATGAAGCCAAACTCCTTCTGATTACATGTTCTAAGATTAATTCCTCAGCCCAGGAAAAGAACCATTTCTTCCTTGGACCAAGGGTCACTTGTCTTGGCATTGAAACTGCAGTATTTAGGCCAAGGGAGAGGAGATGAGCCACTTAATCTTTCTTATCTCTTCTACCCGTGGGCTGCAGTTCATTTTCAGGCTTTCTCTTCTTACTCACTACCGCCACTCCTTTCAGAATCGGGTCTTATTTCTGATGTTTCCAGAACCAAGAAAGGAGGTTGATTTTAGTCCAAATTTTCCTTTTGGTTTTAATTCACTTAGGAAGAACCATGAGAATCTCATTCCTCACTCACATCCTAGCGCAAGATGACAACCCTTGGCATGGTATTTGCAGACCTATACGTAGTGGGGTGGGTTCAGAGACACTGCCTCTCGGGCAGGATTCCCTGGACATTTGAGCTTCTATGGCTCAAAGCTTCTGCAACCATGAACGGAGTCCCGGGAGTCTAGAATTTCTGACCATCAGAAACAGTTTTCCCAGAATAGGTTAAGACTGTGTGGGAGCATAATTTGATACAGCCTTTTCGAATGGCATTTTGACAATATTTATTAAAATTGATAACGTGCTTACCCTCTAACCTTGAATATGCACTTTGTGGTTTATTTCCTATAAAAATGATGTGCCAGAGGACAAGTGGGAGAATTCTCATTACACAGTTGCTAACAGTAATGAGAAAGAAAAGAGTGAAATCTGTGTGATTAGAGACATAAGACATATGACAAACCTATTCCATGGACAAGTGTGACTCAGGACGAAGGGCTGCCAATGTTGCTTTTCACATTCAAAAGCAAATAGCATGAGAATATGTGGTGGCTCTTACTATCCATGTAAAAATGATAATACAGAAAACAAGCCTCTGTATTACAGCTATAATATTTACGTATAATGGATGCACTAAATAGGTCGGGGGGCGGTGCTGTGGATTAGCAGGTAAAGCTGCCACCTGCAGTACTGGCATCCCATATGGGTGCCAGTTCGAGTCCCAGCTGCTGCACTTCCACTCCAGCTCTCTGCTATGGCCTGGGAAAGCAATAGAAGATGGTCCAAGTCCTTGAGCCCCTGCACCTTTGCGGGAGACCCAGAAGAAGCTCCTGGCTCTTGGCTTCAAAGCAACTTAGCTCCGGATGTTGTGGCCACCTGGGGAGTGAACCTGGAGATGTAAAACCTCTCTCTCTCTCTCTCTCTCTCTGTGTGTGTGTGTGTGTGTGTGTGTGCCTTTCTGTAACTCTGCCTTTCAAATAAATAAATAAATCTTAAAAAAAAAAGGTGTGGGAAGTGACACATCAAATTGATAATCTTGAGTTCTAAGTCTATGGAAGGAGCTATGATGGGTCTAGGTAAAGGGAGATGGCAAGGAAGTTTTATTTTTTATTGAGATCTTTTATTTATTTATTTGAGAGGTAGAGTTACAGACAGAGAGAGGGAGAGACAGAGAGAAAGATCTTCCATCTATTGGTTCATTCCTCAAATGGCTTCAATGGCCAGAGCTGGGTCCATCTGGGTCTCCCATGTGGGTGCAGGGGCCCAAGGACTTGAGCCACCTTCCACTGCTTTTCCAGGCCATAGCAGAGAACTGGATCAGAAGTGGAGCAGCCAGATCATGAACCAGTGCCCATATGGGATGCTGGCACAGCAGGCAGAGCCCAATATGCCCAATATGCCACAGCACTCTCCCTGGTATTTAATTTTTGACTCTGAAAATTTCCATACAGAGTATTTGAACTTCTACAAAATAATGCATGTATAATTGAGTAATAATAAATACTTTTAAGACCAGCAGGCACGCATTATATAAGGAAAGGGTATAAGATAAATGAGGTGGCAGCCTCAGTGTTCCTGGGAAGCCTGGACTCACATTTCTGGGTGATATTTTCCATGGCCAGAAAGGCTGGTATCATTCTAGGATGGGTCCTGTTTGAGCTATTTGAATTTGAGTCTGGAGACATGGCCCTTCATCATTAAAGAAAGGAGAAGACCCTGATGTTGAAAATCCTCATTATGGAGCCATGCTGTGATCCCTGCCAGGCCTCCTCAGGGAATGCTGTTTTCAGAAACATTTTCCCTTTGTGTGGCTCTAAGTCTTCAACTCCAAGACCCCACCTCGCACACACCTGCTTGAAGTCAGAGTCAGGGATGGCTCCACCTTTCACCCACTTCCCTCCCAAACGTTTGTTTCATGCTTGGAGCTCCCTAGGTGCTTTGCCAGCACATTGCAGGCTCTGCAGGCCTGATGGCACGGGGAGTGTCTGATTCGTATTATTCCGTAAGCTTCTGTTACTTGGGAGGTAGTTGCTACCATGGAAAGAGTTCTTAGATGTGCCTACATAGAAGATACTAGACTGTCACACTAACTTCTTAGCTGGAAGAAGGGAAAGAAAGACGAGGGCCATCTTGAAGAAGGCAAAGCTTCTGTGTCTTGTGCTCAGGGAGAGAGGTGTCATTATACTTCCTTTGTGGAAAGAATTCAAGGTGCAGCACTCTGTGTTTTTTTCCCCTGACATCCAATGATTGTGTTTCCATTGATAAAGTCTTCACAAACAGTGCTAGCTCAGGGCTTCTTGGAAAAGAATCGCATCTCTCCAATTGAAAATTTTATTTTTTTCCATGTATTTCTGTGTGTGTGTGTGTGTGTGTGTGTGGTATGACAAGTACTTTAAGTAAAAAGCTGTTGATATAACAACCATTTTTGGATGCAATTGATGTTTGTCCAAGATTTGTAATTCCTTGATTTTTTTACACAAGCAAGGTTTTCTTAACCCACACCATCTGCTTTCTTGTTAATAGCTGCACTGAGATATGATTTAAACTCTGTAGCATTTGCTCCATTTCAGTGTATGAGTCAGTGGATTTTAGTGGTATCCTTTTGTTTATCAGCCAGCTCTCTCTTTCTACTCCCATTCGCCAGGCCACAGGAACCACCCTGCAGTTTCTTCTTTTATTAATACAGCTCTAATTGTTCAAGTCCATGCTGGTAGCTTTGGGATCCGCAAGGAGGAAGGCCTATACTTCCGGGAATGGAGAAGTCCCTACCTGTACTTCTGGGGAAGAAAAGTCCTTGTCAAGGTCCCTGCGGGTGCCTAAAGGTCAACCAATGAGGATCAGACCTGCCTCAACCTTTAACCCCCATGTCCTGAATCTATAAAAAGGAGCCCTCCCAATCTCTGACATGCGACTTCCCTGCCCCCCGCTCTCTTGCTCTGTTGGGGCCGTGGAACCTCACCCGGGAGCGGAACCCCAATAAAAGCCTGTGAATTAATTGATTCGTCTGCCTGGGGAGATTTGTTATGTGCCAGACACCTTGCACATGTCCTATTGAATTTGTCTATATTAGCCTTTTGAAGCATGTTGTCTTTCTTGGAGTTCCTGTTGTTAGGTAGGAAGTCAGATATGAGCTTATGAGTGTGACAAAGGCCTAAGAAGTTGACATCTAGGTCCAGCCTCTGCATCTCAAAGTCATCCTAATAACCTTCCAG
This sequence comes from Oryctolagus cuniculus, assembly GCF_051225735.1. Classification (NCBI taxonomy): domain Eukaryota; kingdom Metazoa; phylum Chordata; class Mammalia; order Lagomorpha; family Leporidae; genus Oryctolagus; species Oryctolagus cuniculus. The sequence continues at coordinate 18,887,324 of NC_142877.1, forward strand.
GTGCAGTCCAGTATCTGCACTTCAAACATCCTGCCCCTCTACCTGATAACCATCCTTCCTCTAACCAGGGCGGGCAACAACAGCCAGTTGGCAGTGTGTGTGTGTGTGTGTGTGTGTGTGTGTGTGTGTATGTGAGACGTCAGCCAGGCTTCTCCTTTCCCCCCTGTCTGATAACTTCAAGGGGAAACTCAGAAAGGAATTTTTCATATTTACATCCAAAAAGTCCTTTGTTCCAGGAAGAGGCAGAAGGCAAGACCCATCCCTTAAAAACCCCCGGCCTCAACCAGACTGCACGCTCAGCCCTCTGCCTCTCTTCTGAGCTGCCCGCCTGGCCTGGCCAGGTGTATTCTCTCCATTCAACCATGTAACCTCGCTCTCCCCCAGTCTGAGTGGCTGGGCACTCTCTCTCAGGTTCTGTCTGGAGAGGTGCCCATCTGTTCTTACGGATGTCCCTGCCCTAATAAACCTTGCTATTTTGCTTTCTACTACATTGTCTCACACCTGAATTCTTTCTTGTGCGAAGACAAGAACACGTGCATTCTCCGGTAACACTGTTGTTCTTTCTTCCACTTCTTGAGCCTGCTGTCCCCCCTCCTCAATGGTTGGCAGGCCACTCCCAGGCAGGTTGCACATCAGCTGTTGTGGGATACCAGATGCCACACCCCCAAGCTTGAGCTAATCCTTGGTAGATCCCATATCATATTCTTTCCCAGTTTTATGGATATATTTTTCAAAGCATACAATCCCAAGTCACTACTGGGTGGGCAAAGTGTTCCTTAGCCTTTAATTTCCAGGAAAAGAGGTAAATTTCCATTATATGCTCTAGGACAATTGTTCTCAAACATTGTTGTGCACTGTAACAGGTTTACGGAAAAACAGTTGGCTGCCCCTCTCTCTAGAGTGTCTGATTTGGTAGATTTCTGAGTTGGAGACCCAGAGTTTGCATTTCTGCCATGCTCCCAGAAAATTCTCATGCTGCTGGGTTGGGAATCCCACTCAGAACATTGCTGCCCTAGAAGAAAAACAATTTGTATCACAGAAATACTTCTACCCTGTCTCTTTGTCTTCTACTGCCTGTTCCTGGTGAAGAAGGTTTTGTTTTCATGGTGAATGATGCAGAAAGGATCTCATCAACACTTACGGCTCAGTAACTTCTGGCATTTCTGTATCAATTGGCCTGCAATTGAATGCTGATGGCATTCTTGATCTATTTTGAACACTAAGCACTCCCCGGCTAAGGACTAAGCCTCCCTTTAAAGTGTGGTGCAGTAGCACAGGGTGTTGTTTGAGACTGCCCACTTTCCAAATCAGAGTGCCTTCTTTCAGTCCAGCTCCACTGCCAGGTGCACGTTACTTCAAATGCAAATCCCAGGAGGCAGGTGGTGATGGCCCAAGTACTTGGTTTTCTGCCACCCAGGTGAGAAATCCTAATGGAGTTCCTGGCTCCTGGCTTCAGCCTCCTAGGGTGGGCATTTTGGAGTGAACCAGAAATTGGAAGATCTCTCTCAATTTGGCTGTCTGTCACTCTACCTTTCAAGTAAAATAAAACTAAATGAATAATTGCAAAGTAATGCTAGAGACCCTTTCTGTACCCTGTGGAGACCCAGCAAGGGCCCAGGTGAGATTGTCTGCTCTCTAAATCCTCAAGCAATTTGTAATTGATCCCAAACTCTGGATTTAGGATCCATCTGGAGTTTAATAAGGGACCTGCTTGCCACAGATCCACTCAGTACTGTCAGTAATAAAGACAATTCTAAAACCTTTCATTTGGCTTCTTTGTTTATTTCTTAATTGGCTACTAAGGGCAAAGGTGAAAGATAGAATTAATTCTCAGTAATTGAACCCTGAGTGTTGTCACATCTAAAAATATCTTCATTATATTATTGTTTTAGAAAAGATTTATTTATTTTATTGAAGGTCAGAGTTACAGTGAGGTAGAGAGAGAGAGAGGAAGAGGTCTTCCATCCACGGGTTCACTCCCCAAATGGCTGCAATGGCTGGAGCTGCGCCCATCTGAAGCCAGGAGCCAGGAGCTTCTTCCAGCTCTCTCACATGGGTTCGAAATTGGAAAAGACTCCCTAAAATTTACACTGAAATATGGCCCCTTAAAGTTCCCTAGAAATGCTATCCGGGGTGCCACATGTGCTACCGGAATTTGGGGTGCCTTATGATTTCACCACGGGCTTATTACTAAATCCCCAATATTAATAAGCCCAAGAGGGTTCTTGCCTAATATTTAGAGAAGAATTCTAAATACAGGCACAGATAAAAGAGGCAGCATGGTACGTTTTAAGCTTTTATTTCGTGAGAAAGATGCATAGGAGAGTGATAGCTTATTTAGGCGAGAGAGGTGAATAGGGGTTCATACCAAGCACCAGGAACCAGCCATGTGGATGAGCATCTAGGCCAGGAAGCCTGAAGGCCATGTGCCCTGGAGGCACAGGGCTACAGCAAGCCCTTTCCTGGCAAGAGGCCAGGGAAGAAGAGCAGAGCCCAGGCACACTGTGCCCCAGGCTTTTAACCCACTCCAAAGGGGAGTGGTTAATTAACCTGATTGGCTGATGGGCACCCTGGTGTGGCCAGGTAGGGGAAATGAGGCCACACAGGGGCGTGGCAAAGGCATCAGGTAGGAGCATGAGGTCACACAGGGGCGTGGTCTTCCAGTTCACAAATCTGATCAATTTTAACCTGTATGCCTGCCTACTTCAGGTTCAGGGGCCCAAGGATTTGGGCCATCTTCTACTGCTTTCTCAGGCCATAATGGAGAGCTAGATGGGAATTGGAGCAGCCAGGTTTCAAACTGGAGCCCATATAGGATGCCGGCACTGCAAGCAGTGGCACTACCCACTAGCCACAGTGCCGGCCCTTCCCCCCCTCCCCTGTCATTATATTCTTACATTTGATGGTTTTGTTGAGGATACAGATCTAGGGAAGGAAGATATTTGGGTTATAATTTTTAGGTTATTGGGGCCAGAGTTATAAAATCTGCAAGACTTTTAGAATTTTTAAATTGTTTAATTTGTATAAAGGGAACAAATCTCATGTACTTTATATATATAGTTTTAAGAACATAGTGATACTTGCCACCCCCCTTCCTTTCTTATTTTTATTTTACATTTGCAATGATATACTTTCAATTTACTTTATAATCACAAGCTTAACCCTCCACTGTGGTGGAATGAGAAGGCCATGCCAAGATGGCCGCTGGCAAGCGAGCATCAGTTGCTCAGGAATGACTTTGAAACCCACCTAGCAATGGAGCCTGCCTGGCAATGGTCTGTGATTGGTTAGGGCGTAAACCACCCCTTGACCGGATTGGCTGCCTCGGCTATATAAGCTGCTGTACCAACTGAAATAAATGAGTATGTGGGCTGCTCACCTTTGTCCCATTTTCACCTAACTCCTGGTGTCTGTGGAGTGACTCCGTTTCTCTTGCCCCCACTATGCTCCTCCTCTCAGAACAAATGCACAGCAACACTCCACTAAATAAATAATTCAACAAGTAGTAAGAAGAAAAACCATTGTTCCTCAGGAGTATACATGAGAGATATAAACAATAATTAAACCTCAAAATGTCAATTTCACTCATACATCTTACATTTTTTTACTCTGTAGATTAGTTACCACAAATCAGGGAAAACATATGATATTTGTCTTTTTGGTATTGTTAGTTTTAAAGTTCCATCTCATTAAATAAATATTCTACAAGTACTATCATATAATAATATAATATTACATTATATATATTATTTGATGACTTTTCACTCTTGATTTTGTGATTTAGTTAGTCATATTTTTAAGTCTTAAATTTTTTTCTCTCCCCATCTTTTCTCTGTGTGTATATTCTGGTGTGTGTTCATATATATATATATATATATGTTTAAATTTGATTGGGATTTTCATATGTATACCCATTTATGTTTATACACACAGAAAACTCATATCTATATACAAGGAAACTTCAAACAATTCATAGAAAATGGATTAAAAACAAAAATATAAACTTTGTTTCTCAACATAAACACCAATAAGTTTAAAACATCAAGAAGTGTAAGTGATAAAACCAGCCATTTAGCTCATCTCTGAAAACCGAGGGCCCTTACACTTAATCAGCCAATGCCTTCGTCTGGGCGGCATGAAGTGAAGAAGAATGAGTGCTTTTCTAAGATTGAGGGAAAAAAAAATAAGTCAGAAGAAGTCAAACCAGGACTGTAAGGTCAATGCCTAGTGATTTCTCATCAAAACGCGTGCAAAATTGCCCTTTTTTTGGGTGAGAGGAATCAGCGGGAACATTGCCATCACAGAGAAGAAATCTCTGGTGAAGATTTCCTGGACATTTTTCCATTAAGGTTTTGGCTAACCTTTTTAAAAATATTGTAATAACAAGAAGATATTATGGGGCCAGCGCTATGGCATAACAGGTTTAGCTATTCCTGCAATGTCTGAATCCCATTTGGGCACTAATTAGAGTCCTGGCTGCTCCACTTCAGACCCAGCTCCCTGCTAATGTGCCTGGGAAAGCAGTGGAGGATGGCCCAGGTGCTTGGGCCTCTGAACCATGTGGGAGGCCAAAGAGAAGCTCCTGTCTTTTGGTTCAGCTTGGCCAAGTATTAGCCTTTGTGGCCATCTGGGGAGTGAACCAGTGGACGGAAGTCTCTCTCTCTCTCCTTCTCTCTCTCTCTCTCTCTCTCTCTCTCTGTAATTCTGCCTTTCAAATAAATAAAATAAATCTTTTTTTTTTTAAAAAGAAGATGTTATCATTCTTTGGCTCTCCAGAAAGTCAGCAAACAAAATGCTTTGAGTTCCCCCTGAAACTATTGCTATGACTTTGCTCTCTCTCTCTCTTTTAAAGGATTTATTTATTTGGAAGGCAGGATGACAGTGAGAGAGGGAAAGAGAGAGATCTTCCACCTGCTCGTTGATTCTCCAAGTGGCCACATTATCCAGGCTGAGGCAGGATGAAACAAGGAGACAGGAAATCTATACAGCTCTCCCACCTTTGGATCTGGGATCCAATACTTGAACCATCTTCTATTACCTTCCCAGGCACATCAGTAGGGAGCTGGATCAGAAGCAAAGCAGCCAGGACTCGATCCAGCACCCTGATACAGGATTACTGGTGTCACAATTGGCAGCTCAATCTGCTGTGCCACAAAGCCAGACCCATGACCTTTGCTCTTGTTTGAATGTATCCTTTTAAGCTCTTGGTAGCCATTACTTTCACTGTGTCTGTCTTCAGTGTCATATACCATCTCCTCTTCCAGTTTCTTGGAGGAAATGCTGCAGTATCTTGATTCTACTTGTATAAAACTTCTACTGAAACGCACTGGGTTCTAGTCCCGAGTGGGGTGCCGGATTGTGTCCCAGTTGCTCCTCTTCCAGTCCAGCTCTCTGCTGTGTCCCGAGAGTGCAGTGGAGGATGGGCCAAGTGCTTGGCCCTGCACCCCCATGGGAGACCAGGAGGAAGCACCTGGCTCCTGGCTTCGGATTGGTGCAGTGCGCCAGCCGTAGCGGCCATTTGGGGGGTGAACCAATGGAAGGAAGACCTTTCTCTCTCTCTCTCTCTCTCACTGGCTAACTCTGCCTGTCCAAAAAAACACAAAAGACTAGCTAGCTAGCTAGCTATCTGAAAGGCAGAGTGACAGATAGAGGGAGAAACAGAGAGAGATCTTCCATCCTCTGGTTCCCCAAATGCCTGCAACAGGGTTAGGCCAAAACTAGGTGCCAGGAACTCAAATGAGGTCTCCCACTTGGGTAGCAGAGACCCAACACTTGAGCCATGATCTGCTGCCTCCCAGGCCCATTAAAAGAAAGCTGGATCAGAAGTGCAGAGTAGCCAGGACTCAATCCAGGCATTGCAATAGGTGATGTGGGAGTCACCAGTGGTGGCGTAACCTGCTGCACCACAGCACTACCCCTTGAAAGCACTACTTTTGCCTGAAGCTGATCTTGTTGCAACAGTTTTGGTACTCATCAAGCAGAGATTTGTTCCATTTTAATATTTTTAGGCAGAATGGTGTTAGATGAACAAATTGAGATATGTGTTATGTTGGCTATTGTTTCCACCGTTAATCATTGATCCTGTTCAATTAGAGAATAAACAAGACTAAATTTTTACTCAAATTGATGTGGATTTTGTGCCAATGTAGGCTTCATCTTCAGGGTCAGCTCATTCTTTCCTACGATAAATTATCTATTAGTAAGTTGTTAATTTCTTTGGGGCATTATCCCCATAAACTTCCATAAAGCATCAATGATTTCATCATTCTTCTGTCCAAGTATCACCATAAGTTGGATGTGTGTTCTTGCTTCAACTGTAGCAGAATTCATGTTGCTCTGATAGGGGCTTTTTTTAGACTCATGCCTAATGCTTCTTAGTGCCTCAAACAAGATTCTGTTCAGACATTTTGTACAAAGTTAAAGTGAGTGCATTTTACAAAAACCCTTTTTGAAGTCCATACATATTTTTTCATAATACACACTTCCTTGCAATGTCTTTGTTATATCCATCTGAACTGTTTTTTATTTATTTATTTGTTTATTTGAAAGGCAGAGAGAGAGGGAGAGGTCTTCCATCTACTGGTTCACTCCTCAGATGGCCACAATGGCTGGACTTGAGCTTATCTGAAACCAGGAGCTTCTTCCAGGTCTTCCCAGGAGGGTGCAGGGGTCCAAGGACTTGTGTTATTTTCTACTGCTTTCCCAGGCCATAGCAGAGAGCTGGATTGGGAGTGTAGCAGCTTGGACTCAAACTGGTGTCTGTGTGGGATACTGGCTCTGCAGGCGGCGGCTTTACCTGCTATGCCACAGTGCCGGCCCCTGAACTGTTTTTATTTGCATTATTTCTGATGCCAAAAGTGTGGGATTATTCCACAACAACAATCAATTTCCAATTCTCCCAACACAAACTGGGTATCCCACAACTCAATTCAGTTCTGACATTAACTGACCAGAGATAGTGGAGACCCCGCAGGTTAGTAGCTCAGTCCCCCAAGACTGCACCTACCGCAGGCAATAGTCCCAAGTCCCACGTTCCCACCTTGACTCCTGACCAACTGACCTGAAGCCTGAGCTTCCCAGTGTGCTTTCCTCAGATTCAATAATCTGTTCAAATCATTCACAAAGCTCAGGGAAAGCACATTTAGTCATTTATCATAAGGTATATCACAAAGGATACCAATGAACAGTCAAATGAAGAGGTTATTTAGGCTGATGTGCGTAGAAGATGCTCTGCTATGGAATTGGGGTACCTCTCTCTCCCAGCAAATGAAGGCATTCACCAACCAGGAAGCCCCCTGAACTCTGTCATTTAGGGTGCTTCATGGAGGTGTCACTACCTGGGCATTCTTGATTTAATTATTAGACATTGGTGATTGACATGATATCCAATCACTTCCCCGGAGGACAGGGGATGGAACAGGAAGTCCAAACCCTCTCAATACACTATACAGTCTTTCTCAAGACCAGACCCTATCCTGAAACTATAGAAGGGTTCTCCATTCCCAGTCTTCTCATTAGCATGCAAGAGCAACTCATCATTCCAGAGATGCCCAAGGTTTTAGGAGTTGTGTGCCAGGAACCAGGGATAAAGATAAATATTAAAAAATTTTTGTTTGTTCTACTTAATACTTTTGGTTGAATACTGTAATCAATACACAATTATTCTTAAGTGCTGAAACTTAACTAAAAAGTGATCGCTGTTAAATATAAGAGTGGGAATAAGAGAGGGAAGAGATGTACAATTCGGGACATACTCAAGCTGACTTACCTCAAACTGTATAGTTAGAAACATACCAGGGGATTCCAATTCAATCCCCTCAAGGTGGCAAGTACCAATGCCATCTCACTAGTCCCAGTGATCAATTTCTGTTCACAATTGATCATAATGATAGGACTAAGAACCAAAGGGATCACATAAACAAGAATAGTGTCTGCAAATACTAGCTGATAGAATTAAAAAGGGAGAGAACGATCCAACATGGGAAGTGAGATACATAGCAGACCCATAGAATGGCAGATGTCTTAAACAGCACTCTGGCCTCAGAATCAGCCCTTAAGGCATGCGGATCTGGCTGAAATGCCCATGAGAGAATTTCAGGCATGGAAAGCCAAGACACTCTGGGAAAAGAAAAAAAACAAAACCTAAATGAAAGATCTCTGCGAGTGAGATCCCAGTGGAAAGAACAGGTCATCAGAGAAGGAGGTACCTTTCTCTGAAGGGAGGAGAGAACTTCCACTTTGACTACGACCTTGTCTAAATATGATCAGAGTCGGTGAACTCAGGGGGCTTCCATAGCCTTGGCAGCTCATGACAAGAGCCTAGGGTGATTACTGATGCCATAAACAAGAGTGTCAATTTGTTAAGGCAACAACAGGAGTCACTGTGCACTTACTCCTCATGTAGGATCTCTGTCCTAAATGTGCTGTACATTGAGATTTAATGCTATAACTAGTACTCAAACAGTATTTTTCACTTTATGTTTCTGTGTGGGAGCAAACTGTTGAAATCTTAACTTAATGTATGCTAAACTGATCTTCTGTATATAAAGAGAATCAAAAATGAATCTTGATGTGAATGGAAGGGGAGAGGGAGTGGGAAAGGGGAGGGTTGTGGGTGGGAGGGAAGTTATGGGGGGGGAAGCCATTGTAATCCATAAGCTGTACTTTGGAAATTTATATTCATTAAATAAAAGTTAAAAATTTAAAAAAAAAAGTTGATCCAGTGCAGAGTGCTGCAATAAACATGCAAATGCAGACATCTCTTCAAAAATAAATAAATAAAAAAATAAACATGTTCCTATCACCTGTATCATTCAGGATTTACAGGGGTTTTAGGAACTCTGTGTCAGGAATTAGGGGCAGTGATTATACCATAATCATCCACATTTGGTATTATGTATCTCCCTATATACAATATATATATAAATATATATATATGTATAGGTATATATAGGTAATATACCTACCTATAAATTGTACTACATACATTATATTATATTATATTATATTATATTATATTATATTATATATAGCTGTAATAATGCATCCATTTATCTGAATGATGTATATCTATAATGTATATCTCTGAAACACGGTTTTCCTTTTTACCAAACATTTACATAGAACTTAAAATCCTCACAGGCCCTGGGTACTGTCTTAATGTCTATAGGATAACCATAAGTATGTATTATTATTGCTAGGAATAGGTCAATTTACTTTTTATATATACATATTTATATATGTGGTTATATTATATATATTATATATATAAATATATGGGTATATTTGTAACTGTAAGCATGTATTATTACTGCTAGGAATAGGTCAACTTAATTTTTATTCTTTTGTATATGACTGTTTCACACCTTGGCAAGTTTTTAGATCTCTTTATTCTTAATTCTTAAAATTTTACAGTAATACATCTGTATTTGGCCACCATTCCTTTCCTATTATATTAGACTCAATAAACTCTTTCAGCATGAATACTCATGACCTTTATATCTCTGGGAAATTCTCATCTATTATAACTTTGATATTTTCACTGCTTCTAGTTTCTCTTTTTTCTAGAACTTTAAATATGGGGCAGAATTTTATTAGTAGCTGTGTGACAGTCCATTAAATAGATATGTCATTGCCCTACTGTTATAAACTTAGGTTGCTAACAGTAACAACTTTGCATATTTATTCTTCTTGTGCATTACTTCTTCAGGAATAATATTTGTTGTGTCAAAGACGAGAGGATTTTATGCAGACTTGCTTGAGCCCTCTGACATCAAAAGCCCTCTTTGAAGAGCGTCTTCCAAACAGTGGAAGTAAGTCCTGGGCCTGTAGCTGCTCCCTGCCAACATTCAAGTCACAAAGACACAGGCCCATGGAAAGGCAGACTTGCTGTGGGGGGGTTAGTTCATGTGTTATGCAGACACCTGTGAGGCTAAGCTCTCTTCTCTTCCTCACTCTAGCTGCTCGGTAGGTAATGCATCAAGCGAGCTTAGGTGAAAGGCTTTGTCTTGTGCTACACTGTGTACTGGATAGAATAAGCAGAGAGCATTCACGAGACTGTTGCTTGGACATGCCAGCCTCTCCCCAAATTCCGTGATCCACAAAGAATCTGTAGACAGCTGTGTCTCTGGAGCTAGAAAAAGCCTGCGGGCTCCGTCCCAGCTCATTCCATTGCCTGCGTTTGCAGAGTCTGAAAATTGGCTTATAGCTAGTATATTCCTGGCTGTGTGATAGAACAGGTTGGCAATTTTTGTTCATTTTAATAAGGAAAGAGACAAATCACAGGTTTATTTTGTAAGCTACAAAGGATGTTTCGATGAAAAGATAAATGACACTTTCCCGGTGTAGAGTTAGGGTAGAATGGAAGTCTACCAGACTCAGCTCAAAGGCTGCCATGATGGCCAAATCCTTTAATGGCTCCAGATCCTGAGCAAGCCTGGGGTGTGAGTAAACATATAAACACAGGTTTCACTTGGCTACAGTGATGCCCACCTACCAAAAATTACCTTTTGTGTGTTTTGCAATAATTCAGTACCAACAGAAAATACATACAGTGTTCTACAAGGAATGCTTTCCCACAGAGTTGTGTCCTTAGGTTTCAGTTCCATGTGGCATCTGTGCTGGAAGACCTCAGAATGTCTATGTCTTCGAGAAATCCATCTGTCTACCATGTGTTTTGTCCATATTAGAGGACATTGCAGTGGATTGGATAGAGGATGGAGTCGGAAATCCATTTGACTTCAGTGTATCGATTCTCAGCTGCGTGATCCTCAGTTGTTCACTGAGCTCTTAGGCCTCAGTTTCTGCACCGAGGGAACTTTTGTATTACTTGAATTTGGATAGTCATTCACCAGGCCATCAAGAGAAGTGGAGCAACTCATCACTGAAATGTTAGAGCAACTAGAAATATAAAGTAAATATTTTAACATAGCAAAGGTGGTGCAAAACTTAGACAACATATATGAACATGCGAAAAAACCTTTTTTTAAAGCATTTATTTATTTATTTGAAAGTCAGAGTTACACAGAGAAGGAGAGGCAGAGACAGAGATAGTCTTCCATCCACTGGTTCACTCCCCAAGTGGCCGCAACAACCAGAGCTGCGCTGATCTGAAGCTAGGAGCCAGGTACTTCTTCCGGGTCTCCCACATGGGAGAGGGGCCCAAGGACTTGGGCCATCCTCTACTGCTTTCCCAGGCCATAGCAGAAAGCTGTATCAGAAGTGGAGCAGCCAGGACTCGAACTGGTGCCCATATGGGATGCTGGCACTGCAGGCGGCGGTTTTACCCACTATGCCACAGCGCCAGCCCCGAACATGTGAAAAATTTAAGTCAGATACATATACTATGAAAATAATTAAATTAAATATTAGACAATTAAAATATGAGAATAAAGTTGAAGAATATCCTAATGAGTACACTTGACAATCCAAGGAAAGATTCAGTGAACTCAAAAATAGATCAGAAGAGATTACAAAAACAGCACTGGGTATACATGAAATGGATATAATAAATGGATTTTGAATAGTTTTTTCCACAGGAAACACAAAGAGAAGCAGGCACAAAAGGGAAAAATAAAAAGAATAGATTATTCAAAAACTCTGGGCTAATATCCTACTACCGTATATGCGATTGATGTAACTGGGCTCTCGGAAGACACTAACCCAGTCATCCAAGGTGCTCACAGAACTCCAAGCAGAGTAAGAAAGCACTTACTGGGGCAGCAGGCTGAGCCACCACCTGCAACACTGGCATCCATATGGGCATCAGTTTGGGTCCCAGGTGCTCTGCTTCCAAACCAGCATCCTGTTGAGGCACCTGGGGAAGCAGTGGAGGATGGCCCGAGTGCTTGGGCCTCTGCACCCACATGGGAGACCTGGATGAAGTTCCTGGATTTTTGGCTTCAGTCTGGCCCAACTCCAGCTGTTGTGGCCATTTGGGGAGTGAACCAGCAGATGGAAGACCTCTCTCTGTTTCTCCCTCTCGCTCTGTAACTCTGCCTTTCAAATAAATAAAATAAATCTTACAAAAAGAAAGAGAAACTCATCTATGTACACATGTATCATGCATATATGCACATGACATTAAACTATCACACTCGAAATTTTGAAAATCAAATATAAAGATAAAATTTTGAGAGACACCACCAAAAATGTTCTATATAAAGCAACAGATATAAACATTAAAACAATGTCAGCACTACACAATGAAAAATAAAATGAAGTGAATCTCTGAAGTGCTAAAAGTAGAAAACTAAACAAAAACAAATAAAAACACTGCCAAACTAGACTACTATACTCAGAGTCTCTCCATTATGAATTTTAATAATGGAGAGATAAATGTTTTTCAGACAAAGGAAAATTGAGCAAATCCATTCTTAGCAAAATTATTCTATAATGCATACTAAAAAGTTGTTATAAGAGATGAAATATTATACCAGACAGAAACTTGAACTTTCCCATAAAAGGATAATTGACTAGTGTAAAAATGGGTAGCAATGTATTGTGTGTTCATAGATTTTGTAGTTGTAAAATGGATGACCACTGTTGCATGAATGATGAAAAAGCAGAATTTGGAGTATAGCTTTGTGAAATAGTTGAAGAAAACCAAAAGAAATCCTTTACAACCTTGTAATAGGCAATGATTTCTTAGGATACACAAGACACAGTTCATATATTTTTTTAAATTTTAAAATGGACAGCATCAAAATTAAAAGATTTTGCTCATTTTTACTAACAAAACAATATAACATATCATAGTCTTGGAGAAAATATTTGTAGAAATGCATATTCTGGGGCTGGTGCTGTGACATAGCAGGTGAAGCCACCGTGTGGAGCACCGGCATCCCATATGGATGCCAGTTCAAGTTCTGGCTGCTCCACTTCCTATCCAGCTCTCTGCTATGGCCTGGGAAAGCAGTGGAAGATGGCCCAAGTCCTTGGGCCCCTGCCCCCTCAATGGAAACATGGAAAAAGCCCCTGGCTTCTGGCTTTGGATCGGCGCAGTTCCGGCCATTGCGACCAACTGGGGAGTGAACCAGCAGATGGAAGACCTCTCTCTCTCTCTCTCTCTCTCTCTGCCTATCCTTCTCTCTGTATAATTCTGACTTTCAAGTAAATAAATAAATCTTTTAAAAATGCATATTTCATAAGGGACTTCTACTATATGAAGGACTCTTGGAACTTAGTAATAATAGTAATAATAATAATAATAATCTACCCAATTTGAAAATGAACAAAAGAGTTAACAAACACTTCACCAAGGACAATATAACAATAGTAAATGAAAATTACTAGTAATTAGCAAAATGCAAATGAAAGTCACTGGTACAACTCCATGCTTGTTACAAAGACTTCAAAGACAAGCAATAATATGGGCAGATGACGATGTTAAGCAAAGGGGACTCTCAGACATTGTTGATGAACATGCAAAATAGCACAGCTCCACTGGAAACATTTGGCTGTTTCTGACAAAGTTAAATATACACTTAGATCCAACAATTTTATATATGAATGTTTATATGCACTTTATTCATAATCACCAAATACTGGGAATAAACCAAGTGTCCTTCAACTGGGAAATGCCTGAAGAGGCTGTGGCACACTCGTACAATGGAACACTACTCAGCAACACAAAAGAGCATACTATGTAAACACTCACCAATGTGGATGAACCTCAAATTCATTGTGTGAGATTTAAAGAATCCACATTTGAAATGCAAAAGCATAGTGGCAGAATTCAAGTCAGTGGTTGCCCTGGGTTAGACGTATGGGGAGAAAGTGTCCGTGAAAAGGTACAGTGGAAGTCTGGGAGGATGGAACTGTCCCATGTCTTGACTACAGTGGTGGTCCCAGGCTTGTATGCATGTGTCAACACTTGCAAACTGTCCATTGAAGAGGGTACATTTTATTGTGTGTGCATCAGATCTGCATTTAAAAACTGCTTCTTTCCAAGCATTTTGGGGTGTCTGTATTATCTTTGTTGTTTAATTGATTTCTAATTTAATTCCTCTTGTCAGAGAACATACTTGCTGTGATTTCAATACTTGGCAATTTATTGAGACTGTCTTTATGGCCCAGCAGCTGGCCCATTTTGGTAAATGCTTCATTTGCACTTCAAGTAAGTGTGTATTCTGCATTTACTGGGCACAGGGAAATAACAACAAAAAAATAACCCCAAGTCTAAGTGGCGTGGAGTTACCCTAACAGACTGTAACACTGGACTCTCCACCCTTCATCTCAACGCTCCCATTCTTCTCATCTGTCCGCTTCATTACTGATGGCACTGGCTTCAGCTGGGTCATCCCAGGCAAAACTGGATATTTGATAATTCTACATTTCCTTATCCCTTTTTCCATTCCTAGTTTTCTTCCCACCTCAGTACAAGAACCTGTGTTGTTGAAGTTCTTCTGAATCCAAAAATCACGGAGGATTGTTTTTTTAATGATTCATTTATTTATTTGAAAGGCAGAATTACAGATAGGCAGAGGCATAGAGAGAGCGAGAGGTCTCCCATCCACTGGTTCACTCCCCAGATGGCCACAATGGCTGGAGTTGCACCGATCTGAAGTCAGGAGCCAAGAGCTTCTTCCGGGTCTCCCACATGGTACAGAAGCCCAAGCACTTGCGTTATCCTCTACTGCTTTCCCAGGCTATAGCAGAGAGCTGAATCAGAAATGGAGCAGCCGGGACTGGAACCAGCACCCACATGGGATGCTGGCACTGCAGGCAGTGGCTTTACCTACCTACGCCACAGCGCCAGCCCCATCATGGAGAATTTTAACGTGATAAGTTGATGATCCCTGATTTGCCTTATAGCAAAGAAGTAAAAGTACATTAAAGAGCAAAGCTTGCTTCTCTTTGAAGAAAAAGGCATAGTGTGGGATTGACTTAAATGCACAACCTAGCTGCATTGTTTACATTGAATGTCACCTGAAATAATGTACTCAATAATACTGCAGTTCAGTGTTATCTTCTGTAAGGCAAAGACAAGAATCCATCCTGAATTTTCAGTGTTACTGTGAGGGTCTTATGAGGTAATGCAAACAGTACGTTTTTTTCCAAGCAGTAGGAGCATTCATGATGGACTCTGCTAAAGGATGTCTGGCATGAGGATTCCAGTAGATTCTATTTGGCTGGGATGTTGACTTAGCCTGGAAAGTGAGAAGTCTACTAGGAGGGATGGAAACCAACTCATGTGGCATGAGAGAAACCAGAGGAGAGAAATCCCCCTAAAGAGGCTGGGCCATTCCCTCATCTTACATGCTTAATTATTCATAAGGGCTGTGCCAATTTGCACACCTTTCATGATGATGTTTGGAGATGGGGTTGGTATTAGTAGGCGTCTGACAGGAAGTATTTCCCCACCCTCTCCTCTAAGAGCATCTAGAGAAAGGGTTTTTTTTTTCAGGATCGATATTGAGAAGAAATAATCCTACAATTAAGCCCCCTTGGAGTTGGCCATGAATGTCCATGTTATCTAAAAAATTGAGATTTGAGCCCCTATGGTTTGCAAGCCTGAGACTGGCTTTATCACAAGCTCCTGTCTCTTAGTGTTTGAGACACACATGCAAAGGGCTCTGTGGAATTTTGAGGCATTTTCTCTTGCTTTGTTTCACTGCTGCTTAGCTAAATTTTCTGCTAGAACTCCAAGACTGCCAGCCCTACCTGTGAACACTAGTGAAGGGAAGGGAGACGGCCCATATGTAGAGCTGCTTCATCCTGATCGCATTTATTTTTCTTGGATTTCCAAATATTGAACAGAAAAATCAGTGTTGATCAGCATTTTACAAACTCCCATGGAATGCTTGTGTACTGGCTAGAAAAGACAGAAGAAATAAAACACATACTCCAAACTCAAACCAAATAGATTTAAATCTCCTGTCCATCACTAACCAGCTACCTAACTCGGGCTTCGTCTACCCCAACTTTCTTCTTCACTAATTGATGATGGTGGTGGTAGCTAATGTACAGATGTGTTTAAAGGGTATATGAGTTATTTTATGTTAAGTGCACAGAACAGTGTCTGGTCAAAGTAAACGCTTGGAGTGTCTGTTGTCATCATCATTTCACCCAAATTTGACAGTGACTTTTATGAGATGGAATAATTTCTATTAAAAGAAAGAAATGAAGAAACTGAAACTTGGAGAATTGGAATGACTTGTCTAAAGCCTATCAGTATTAAATAGAAGAGCTGACTTTGATTTCAGCATCTGTGTCATTCTGTTTTCTTACCACACTCTGCCTTCCCCGGGCACTAATATGCTGGATTCACCATAGACGCTGTGAAGGGTGCTCCCAGGGAGAGTGAGATGTCTTGGAACAGGGCTGCAAGCTTCTGGTTCTGATACAGGTGACCTGAGCAGTCTTGGGTTGACTCCTGTCTTCTTTGACTCTTGTCTTCTTTTACCATGAGTGAATGAATGCATATGTTAAATGCTCCAATCTCCTTCTTTAGGGTGAAGCTGGAATTTTCTTCCTTTTTTCCTACCTAGGGATGATTGAGAACTCATTGCAACCCTGCCCTTCCTCATAGCCATCAGGGTAGAAGGCACAGTGAAAGCAAGGACTTTGGCAGTATTCTGTACACTGCACCTCTCCCAGGTAATGATACCTGGTAACTTTGGTCTGTGCCTACAGGGGCAGTGGCATCTCTGGAGAGTCCTGTGCTGCAACCTGGGAGAGCATGGAGTCTCCATCTGTCAACCTGGCTTCCTTACTGCCTTATTCCTTTTTTGCTTGTTCAAGTCCTCCTCCAGAGTCTGCAAAATCCCTCTTGACTCAACCCAGATCTACCAAATTAGTTTGAACTTACTGGGTAATTGTCTAAAAGAAGATTAATGAGTTACTTATCTCTGGCAAACACTATGTACAGAGCTGTTGAGATAAAACCATTCAGAGGATTACATGTATGTGAGCGCACACATCCCTACATGCAAGATTCTGATGACATTTAGCGAAAGCAAATACTAAAAGCAAGATCTTGTCTCCAACAAAGGCATCAAGTTAGCCTCCCTTGCCAGGCAGTGATCCCATTTTCAGTGAAAGAAAAAAAATCAAGTTCAATTTCAGCAAGGACATTGTAAACATGTGCTAAAGGTTGGATGTTTCCATTTCACCAGAACTAATGGTTCTCAGGTGCGAATGAAATAAGCTGAGACAGCCCTGCACCTTCTGTGTTCAACACAGGAAAGGAAAAAGGGTGTGTCCCAGATGTTTGTGGGAAAAGGATTGGTCTTTCAAGAAGGGGGTGAAGGTAATGTTTCTCAAGAGAGGGGCCTATGTCTCAGGAAAAAGCACATTTTAAAATTAGGTGATCTAAATTTGTAATTTGAAGTCAATTATCTGTGCCAATTTGGGCAAGCCCCTTATATCCAGGGTGACCCTATAATTTATCTTCCAAAGCAGGGAACTTTTGAAAATAATAATAATAATAAACTGCTTCTATTAACTGTGGCATCATTTTCATCCTACACATAACCTCCTACCACCCCTTCCTCCACCCACTTGTACCCCAAGCATCTGGTTTGAATTGGAAATGCAGGGAACCTAAGTCTATGTAGGTTTAATACAGCTGCCTCAGTACTGGGTATTCTGGGCAGGGAGGGTGGACCAGCTGAAACGCCAGGATATTTATAACCCACATTTGCCCATGACCTTTCAAAACAAAGTTAGGCACCCAGAGTGGTCACATTTCCTGTGAAGCATTTGGAATGTTGGCAGTCAGGCCCAGGCGACTTCCATGCATCACTGGCATGGTCTTGAGCCGGGAGGAGGGACTGGTGTTGAGCAGAGGAATGTAGGAGACCATGAGAGATTTCTTGGTCTTTGCTGAGAACAGAAGCCCCACATGAGTTTCTGTAGCTCCAAGCCACATTTTAGGCAATGCTGTGCCTAGGGTTCCCCAGGGATCGGGAGTCTTGTGTTACCAGAGTTCAGCAGCCTGGTCAGGAAAATCAACACTCTACTGCCAAAGGTTAAAAGTTTATCCAACCAAAAATTAAAGAAAAAAATTGGCTTTCCCCGCAAGCCTCTAATATAACAGGGGACAGGCTCCATCCTTTGGGTATCAGATCTTAGGATCTTAGGTGTAGGGGTGTTCATGTGTCAGAAGCAAAACCACCAGAAACAAACACTTCTGAGAGAACCAGCGTCACAGTGGTGGAAGCCAGGTCTTTTAATCACTAACCCGATCTCTTTAGTTTATGGACGTGAAAACTGAAGCCCTTGGAGTAACAGCCCAGGAGCCCCATTCCGTTACCATCTAGTGTTGGCATGTGTCAGATTTCCAGGAGCGTTCTCCTATAACATGTTCAAGGTGACACGGCCTCCATCCAACTCCTTCAAGTCCTTTGGAGAATGTCCATCAGTCTCCTGATTGAGCAGACATGAGACTAATTTCTGAAACTTATGTTGGAAGTTACACTGAGAGAATGACAGCCGTTCACCTTCATTGTCATCCCAACAGAGGGAACATCGAAGACAGAGAGGGAGAGAAAAAGGAGGGAGGCAGGGAGAGAGAGAGAGAGTGAGAGTGAGGAGAGAGGAGGCTAGAATCAAGCAATATTACTTCAATTTTTTGGATACTGTCATATATGATCTTACTAGGTCTGATTTAATAGCCAATACATTCTCTTTCTCGTTTAAACCATTCTGAGTTGGACTTTCTGTACATAACCCCAAAAGCCCTGCTGACAGAAGGATGTGTCCAAGGTTATATAGTAAATAAAATTTCCAGTACTTAACAACTTTTGTTGCCAAGAGAAATTATTTGTTCTTTATACTTGTTTAGCTTTATTAAGGCATCTCCCTGTTTTTACTTAAGAATCAGAGGATCCGGCTGTAGTGGCCATTTGGAGGGTGAACCAACGGAAGGAAGACCTTTCTCTCTGTCTCTCTTTCACTGTCTAACTTTGCCTGTCCAAAAAAATTTAAAAAATAAAAAAATAAAAAACAAAAAAAATCAGAGGATCACGCTTTTGTATAGTTTGTACATCTAGCAATGTACAATATTGACACACTGGAAAAGATGAGGTAGAAATGTAATCCTTTTGGATCAAAAGATTCAAATCCTTATATTTTCTCTGTCTTCAGAATGAGCGTGCAAGTGCACCCCGCACCAGCTCGTCATTGGCTGCACTGACATCTGAACCAGAGTGCACGTGTAGGTGAATTGTTCTTTCCCAAAGTGATGGTCTGTTCCCTCTTAATCTCTTCTCAGAAGAAATGAATCAATAGGGATAACTTTATTTTCATTCAAATTCATACTGAGATACTTTTCCTAGTTACAACGCAGGACATTTTTTTTCAACCAAGACCTTCATAAGAAACTCCTTCAGCTCAGATTGGAAGAAGGAAGACTCAGGGATCAAAGGAATCGACTGCAAATTTCTCAAGCTCTAAAAAATTGAGATAAGGGATAGCCAGGTCTTGTGCGTTCTCAGGAATGGATTTCAGGTTAAGGATGTGAAAATACGAAGAGACGGCTTTTGAACCAACATGAAAATTAAAATTGTTTAACAATTAGAGCTACTTAACAACTTGAGGGAGTTAATTCATGATTAGTTTTGTTCAAGAGGAAATCTTAGATCAGATGGCAGCGATATATTAATTTCATTGAAATCTCTCCTCCTTCTGTCTTCTTATTTTAGAGCTCTAAGGGATTGGTGATAGACATTTTAGGCCAGGCTTACAGGTCACTGGAAGTTGCGGTTGGGGTTTGTGATTCTTGGGCAGACTGATTAAGAAAATCAGTTTCGCCACGTGAGACAGAACTGTGCCTGCTACATACCCTGAGTTCTGAAATTCCCATTCTCCATTAAGGAGGTGAGGGTAGGCAGTCTTATCCAGAAGAATTCCCAAAAAACATGGCATATATTGCATCCTGTAGTGTTCTTGATTTATATTAGCAGGGTGGCTGACAAAGAAGCAAATAGAATGACTGTGAGTGGTGGAGATACCATTGACATATAGTGGGAAGAAATACAAGTAGTATTCAGATGAAATACAGAGTTCAAATTCTGATTCACATATAAGCTGAAACAACATGACAACCTAAAAAAACTTAATTTTACTATTAATATGCATGCAATTAATACCCTTTTTGGCCAGAGATATTTCTTTTAAAGCAAAATTCTTAGTTCATAAGATAGAGAAATTGGCCGGTGCCGTGGCCCAATAGGTTAATCCTCTGCCTGCAGTGCCGCACCCCAGGTTCTAGTCCCTGTCAGGGCACCGGATTCTGTCCCGGTTGCCCCTCTTCCAGGCCAGCTCCTCGCTGTGGCCTGGGAGTGCAGTGGAGGATGGCCCAAGTCCTTGGGCACTCTACCCGCCTGGGAGACCAGGAGAAGCACCTGGCTCCTGGCTTCAGATCAGCGTGGTGTGCCAGCCGTAGCGGCCATTGAGAGGTGAACCAACGGAAAAAGGAAGACCTTTCTCTCTGTCTCTCTCTCACTGTCCACTATGCCTGTCCAAAAAAAAAAAAAAAAAAAAAAAAAAAAAAAAAAAAAAGAGAGAGAGAGAGAGAAATTAGTCACAGGCATTTGGGGTAGTGGTTAGGATGTCTTCATCCCATCCCAGAGTTCCAGCACACCTCCCAATTCCAGCTGATTGCTAATGTGCCCTCTAGGGGACAGTGGCGATGACTCAAGACGTTGGGTCTTTGCCACCCACATGGGAGACCTGGATTGATTTCCAGGCTCCCAGGTTGTCCTCGCCCAGTCCCAGTCATTGCAGGCATTTAGGGACTAAACCAACAAATAGGGCTCTTTCTTTCTCTGACTTTCTCTCTCCTTCTCTAACCTCTCTCTATATATATAATACAAGTAAATACACATTTTTCTTAAAAACAAGCTTTTCCTTCTACACAAATTTCAAACCTTGGAGATAAATTATGAATATAATTTAACGATTTCCTTCAACTATGCTTTCTATTCATAAAGATAGATTTTTATTATAGAAAATTTAGATTGTGTATATTTTGTTTGTAGTTAGCTGTCACATTTGAATCACATCAGGAGCGTTTTCCAGTCACTAGATATTCTTCAGCAGCATGATTGAATGGGAATGCGGCTTCCTCACATGCATACTCGTTTCCTTACTTTTTTTCTGATTTTACTATGATAAATGATGCTGTGATGAACTGAAGTGTGCTTACATCGTAATGCTCATCTTTGAATACTCAAGGATACTTATGGATGTACGATTTCCGGTATATGAATGTTATGTCTCCTTTTATTTAAGGCTACTTTTTGTCAAAAGCATTAAAACATTTGAGTTGGTAAATCAACCAAGAGGAGCGAGGCTTTTGGAGTATGGGGACTTTTTATCATCAGCATCAGAACTTGAGTGAAGTTCTGGCTCTCTAGGTATATTGCATTTAGGTTTGGATTGTGATGATTTTTCACATATGTTTCTTGTTTATAGGTGGTATATGCAAAATAAATGCAATATTTATTATTCACCACACGTGAATCTTCTGTGTGGGCAGTGGTATCATCTTACAGTTTTAATTTTAGTTGAATAATTGATTACATTTAGTTGGGGTACATTTCACGCATTCTGTGAAATATAATTATCCTTATATCTTGGAATTTCTAATAACTCATGGAAAACACAACAATATTAGCTGAATTTTCTTAGTCCATCACCATGTTCGCAATGTTGTTGGTTGTTTAGAAGTTTTTAAAGCATATTTTGGTCGCCTATATTTTTCATTAAAATATTCTTGTCTTTTACATTGAAATTTGTTTACATCAAGGTATGCATTCCATTCTTATAATTTATTTAATATCTGATGTTCTATAACTTAGTTTTATATTTGTTTATGTATATGTTTTATATAATTTTCTTCTCTTTCCCTATGTCTCTGTTGTGATATAAATGAGGGCTTATATATTTATTTGCTTTGATGTTATTTGGATTCATCAGTTTCTACTTTTATATGTTCCTTTGTGTTTTCTTATGCTTGACTTGTTTGTACTAATTTCTTGATTTAAATAGTTGCATCACAACTTTTTCATTCTTTTATGTTCAATAAAACCACTTTATGTGACTTCATCTGATAGAACAACTTTAGCTACCAATGACAACTTTGAATTAGTAGTACTTTCACTTTCATTACTTTGCAATTTCTATCTTCTCTTTCTTCAAAGAATTATTTTGGAATTATTTGGAATATTTTAATGCTAATTTGCTAAAATTCTCATTAATGTCAATTTAGATTATAGTATGAGCAGAGAGGATCTTATATGGTCTTTGGACAAACTACTTCAAAATTAGATGTGATTAAATTTATTGAACATGGTCCCATTTTCTGGTATTTGACTTACACATATTCCCAAATAATCTTCTTAATCTAGTGACATAATCTTGCTCTCCCAATATAAACCTCTTGAGGTCTCTGCTTCTAATGCATTCTTTTAAGCTGGCTGAATTCCTCCAAGAATGCAGTCCCTCTCCAGTCCTTTGAAAAGTCTACCCAACTATTTGGGTCAATTCAAAATAGTGTTTCCCGCCTGAATTCTTCCCTGACCACCTAAGTTTAATAAGTTCTTTCTCACGTCTGAGCAACTTGTTAATCACTTCATCTGATTATGACACCTATCCTGTCTTATTTTTTATGATAAGATTTAATCTTGAAAGCACAATAAAACATAGAGAATATGAGGTGTTACATAACGGATTCTGTATTGGTTGGGTCAGATTCAATTGCATTCAGATTCCGAAATAGAAAATCTTTGTTCCTAAATGGGAATAATTTCTCCGCGGTGGATTGCCTTGCAATACAGACCCTGGACTTTGTGGATTTTGCAGCTTAAATTGGATTAATGTAAGATGGTTCTCCACAGAAGTGGAGATTTGCTGCTAATAATGAACAGGACTACCGGGTAAAGAGAAATTGGTGCCACCTGTTCCAAGTTACCCTCCCCCCACCTCCATTTCTCCCTTTTCTGGGCCTTGAAAAATCCCTCTGTATCTCTGCTTTCCCTACCAGTAAACCTTCCCTGGGGAGAGTCAATTCTGAAGGCAATTTTCCAAGTCCGCTTGCAGAATTGGCTGGAGCTTCAGTTGTGACATGAAAGGCATTTATTCTGGGACCTTAAAATGGAGTTTGGAGGAGACATTGCTGAACTTGTTTCAGAAATAGATCCTATCTGCATCAATTTTACTGGTTCATGTAAAGACGTTAAACCTCATATGTTCTGCTTAGAGAAGATTGTGCGTGTGTGTGTGTGTGTGTGTGTGCATTTGCACATTCTGAGTTAGGGTGTTTAGATAATTTTCTGCAGGCATTTCCACACTTGTGTGTACAAGCTATGTTTGCATTTAGTGCTATGTTCCCAGTGACACAGAAGTAGAAGCAACTATTTGTTTTTAATAACAAATCATATGCTAAAATCAAAACATGCTGCATTCCAGAGCCTTGCCATGTTATAGCATTTTAAACCATACAATGCAAAATGTAGAAATATCTTTCAGTATGTACATATTCCAAGTTTGCCATTGATGAATTTGATTGCTATTTGATCAATTTCTTACAATGCTAGGCTACTGTATTTGAGGCAGAGGAGAAAAAAAGGTTAGGCTAGGTTAGAAAGAAGCTGGCCTTCCAACATAAGATTTTAGGAGTGGCCATTTCATGTTCTATCTCAACTGGGGCACATTTGAGAATGAAAAAAGTGCTATCACTGGAGAACCACAAGTATAAATCCACCTATATTGGGCATAAAGTGGTATATTGACCACCATATATTCTGAAAAACAAAGGAAACACATATCCTCTCTGTATATCTTTAGATGTTGACCCTATCTGCTGCGTCCTTGTCAGCTTGTATTCTATGCGTAAAGTGACAGAGATTGGCACTCATGATGATGCTCCCTTCTCCTGTGTTCATAGCACATTATCTTTCATTACTGAAGTCACTCTTCTACTTTTGGTCTTTCATGTGATATCAGATTCCGTCTCAGTACAGCTCTCCAGAGCTAACACCAGTTACCAGGCCTGAGCCATTAAGATTCAACTTACTGCTTCTGCACTCAGATGAATTGGTTATGATATTTCATGGCTACTTTGTTCTCTTTGGGCAAAGGTAGAGATTGACAGAATCCCTTTCTTTGATAATTATAGATGGGTGGACCAGAAATTATCAGGAGCAGCTCAATAACCTCAGCCACAACCATCATTCTAGTAACAGCCACATACGTTGACTGCTACAGCAGAGTCCAGCAGTGGGCCTAAATGGGATTACAGACTCTAGAAAACGTTTTGAATACATCACAGTGAGTTTAGGGGGTTCAAATAGACCCATTTGCATCTCTTCTCTTCTTTGGTTCTCTTCCACGAGGGCAAGGATCAAACGTAAAATAGGAACCAAATTAGAATTAATTAAAAGTTTGGCAAATGCTTGCAATGCCCCTTTCTCTTAAAATGCAGTCTCTAGGTGTAAAAAAATATTTACAAACTTCCTTTAAACATGCTGTATAAATGGAACCTCTTACTCCCTCCTATTAATTCCTTCATTGCTAAGCATACATACCAGTCCCATTCCCAAGCAGTTACAGCAAGGCAGAGCTCCAGGCATGGTGAGGTAGGGCCTGATGGGTTTATTTACCGTTTAGAAGGCACAAAGACAAAGATTTCCTCTGCCTGTGGATATTTATGGTTCAGTGTTATGTCTACTGGAAAACAACCCCCCAAATATCCTGGAGTCTGGACACAGGGAAGACACATATACAGAGGAGCTAATAAAGATGAGAAAGAAGAGAAGAATTAATGTGGGTGATGTGGGTGTCCCCAGAGTCTTGATTATGAAGAAAAGAGTGTAAGCATCCTTGTTCCCTAAAAACAACAACAACAACAAAAAAAAAACAACAAAAAACCACGGTGATTTTATTCTAAGCCCAAATACTGCAAATACTGAGGCTCTAATTGCTGCTGAATACTCCAACTGAGCAAAACTGGCTTGGCCATCTGTACACAATCTGCTCTTTGGGACATTAGTGATTCCAAGTCTAAAACATTAGGAAAATTAGGTAGAGTTCATATTTTAAAAATTGTAAATGTTGTGAATTTTCAATGTATCGTTAGATTCATTTAGTTATTATTTATGTGACTCTGCAGGATGTATGCTTGAGTCTGTTATTTCCCAGGCTACTTCTCCTCTCCCACTGGTTCTGAAACTTGGTAAAAGTGCTTCTTAGAATGGAATCATAGCTGTTGATAGGGTATAGCCACCATCCTTACCAAAATTAGTGGGGAGGGGCACCCCTGCCGCTGGGTGTACTGCACTAAGTAGGAGGAGTTATTCCTCCCACATATTCACTTGTCCCTTGCATTGCTATCCTAACTTACTGTATGTTAGATCAGTACCCTCTCTGCTTCTTATCTGGGGCTGCTAATGGGTTGCTGAAGAATTGGGACTAGCCAAAGCAAGAATGTGAGTGCCACAGCACCATTGCCACAGTAAGAATTCTGTTCCTATGAGAATTCAGTGGTACAGCTGCTGCTTCTCTCTATCTGCTCCTTCTGTTATGTCTCGCATGCATTCATGCCCTAAGTCAACTCATGGGGTCCCTTCTGTAAGTGCTTGGCTTGGCAACAAGCCTTCCACTAGGGATAGAAAGTGGGCTTCATTTAAATTTATCTGTAATATTCACTATGTAAAATAATAAGTAAAGGAAGCTCTACTGCTGTGTCTGACCTAGGTGTGAAAGTGAAGATTCATTGACTTGAAAAGTCAGCCTAGAAACTAAGAAGAGTGTCCCAAGTGCCAGGTGCTTAGTTAGCATCCTTATCCTGGGCCTATCACATTGGTCCATCTCCAGTGATAGGGAACTCTGGCATAAACAGTTATGCTGAAACCTGAACAACACGGTAGGTAGGTATTCAAGAATTCTGAGTCGTTGGTTTGCAGTGATTATTTTAACAAGGGGAGCTACCC
This sequence comes from Oryctolagus cuniculus, assembly GCF_051225735.1. Classification (NCBI taxonomy): domain Eukaryota; kingdom Metazoa; phylum Chordata; class Mammalia; order Lagomorpha; family Leporidae; genus Oryctolagus; species Oryctolagus cuniculus. Next base: position 18,913,261 of record NC_142877.1, read on the forward strand.
AGGTCCATACAGATAGGTTTGAATCTGAAGGCTTGGCTTATTCAGGATTCAAAGCCTGGGGAAGCATGTGACAGCCAAGATATTGGTGTATGAGAAGATATTTCAGGGCAACCTGACGTTATAAAAAACTCCAGATATCCACGTTGACATCCAAGCAAGTTTTCTGTTTAGGCAGAAGTAGAGGTCTGGGGAGAACTTAGGTGTTAGAGAAAGTGGCTGGAAAGGCCAAGACCAAAATCTACTTTCAGGGCAGGGTTTCAGACTCACAGAGAAACAGGAGACCTTGGTTGGAAAATAGCCTGAGACACGTTCTGCCTGCTGCACTAACGTGGCAGACAGAAGAGGTCCTGGGGTTCTGGGGTTCAGAGCTATCTCCATGGATTTAAGTAAGACGTATGTCCAATATGGGGAGCTTAGAATAGTCAGACTGCCTCACCCGTGTCAAGACAAAATTGAGTCAAGTCTATAGGTGGAGACATCAGTACATTTGCTTAGAAGCAAGTTTCTTGCAATCCAGGTTCTAGAAAATTCCACAATAACTACACCCCAACCCTTACAATTTCTGGAGAAACTTGGAGGCCACATCCTCAAGGCATGTCTCCTTATTCAGTTGGTTATCTTAGACCCTACCAGTTCAGCTATGTGTTAAAATGGAACCTTTGGATAAACTGACCACATATTTATTCTCTATCTGTGTGATTATTTTTTTTCCCTCCTGAAGAATTAAGGAGAGTACAAATGTGATGAATGATTTTCCTCTACACACACACACACACACACACACACACGTTCCTCTTCCATTGGTTCTAATGTCCTCACTTCTGGTTTCACCTTGTGCAATGGTGAAAAAGTCAAATAGCCCCCTGGCGCCGTGAAGAAGATTGTCCTTTTCCTATCAAATCTAGACCCTATTGACACTCAGATCCTCAGATTCATCCCTGAATTACTACCTTTGAACTGAGGACTTCTTAGACAACCTGGAGATTTCATGGGGTTTTGCTTCCCTTTTTTTAAATATCGATTCTGGAATTTTAAACTAGGTTTGTGCCTCTGATCTTTTCTCAGCATCTGTAAAATCCTTTATTTCCCACAAGTTTGACAGAAGCTTACTGTTGGAGATATAAAAGGATCAGTGCAGCAGGCCTTAAGACAAGTTAGCCAGAAGTTGATCTCAGGAGAAGACTGGCGCAATAACTGACAGTGTTGCAATCATGGGAACCGGATAGATTTCAATCCTTTGCCCCCACTGCTGGTAAAATTTGATGCTGTCTGACTCTCCAGAAGCCACACTGTGAAACAGAGGCAGCAGGGATACGTCATAGTGGCTGGCCTAGGAAGCATTTACATTTGTCTTTGAAATATGTTCATGCAGTGATATCTGAATGTGTCAATAGCCTTAGAATATAATTTCCAATCAAAACAGTAAACTGAAATGCCATGATGCCAACTGTTGAACTGTTCATTGACTGCCATTTCTCCAAAGCAAGTGGAGGAATACAAGTTATAAAGCTACATGAAGGATGAGCATGAGAAAAATAAAGTTCATTGGTCCCCAGTTGTTTCTCTAGCAGTCCGTAGCGGTCATTGCTGGTGTGTCCCCCATCTTCACGGGCCATTTGCTATTCCCACCAAAGGCTTTTTCCTGCAACTACCTTCAACAGATGTTGCAGAGAGCTCAACCCCCACACGGAGCAGGCTGCAATGGCAAAAGAGCCAATGTCTTTGCAACCAGTGGCAGGGGAGTTGGTGGAAAATCAGTCCAACTTCCTCACCCTTCTCATCGGCTCTCTCTGAGATAGACTGTAAACCTCACTCGGACATCGCCTCTGGGATTGAGCCCTGGTGACAAACATCATTTCCACACCCTTGCTTCCCCCTCTTCTGGATTTTCTTCCTGCGCTTCCTGAGATCATTTCCTAATTAAGCCAGCCAGCTTCATATCCTTCACTTGGTGTGAATTCTGGGGGCCCACGCTCTGGGCTCTGCCTGTCAGTCTCTGGGGGCCTCGCAGGAGAGTCAGATGTGCTTGGTGGTAAATCTGCGATCAAGCCAGTACCTGGATCTGAAAGCGCTTCATAATAGGAAGAGGAGGGGCAGCCATGCAGCCTGTGCCAGAGTGCTCAGTTCGGGTTTGAGTCCCAGCGTGCTGCCTTTTTCAGAGTGCAGTTAATGCTTTCTCTGGGACACTGCAGGAGAGTGGTTCAGACACACACAGGAGGCCTTGACTGAGTTCTGGGCTCCTGACTTCAGCCTGGCCCAGCCCCGGCTGTTGCAGGCATTTTGGGGAGTGAACCAGCTAATGGAAGATCTCCTCTCTTTCTCCCTTTCTCTCTGCCTTTCAAATAAATGAGAACAAATAAGACAAAGAAGAAGTCCCATTACTTAAAAAAAGAATACAAAGATGGTAGTCTTATAAACATATACCTTGTGTGTATAGAAAAGGCAAATATGTTTATTTATTAGTAAAAAACAGACCTGAACATTATATTTACATGGACACACATAAAGGCACATGTTATGTGTTTATTTAAAATCAGTTAGTGATTTTATTTAAATACTTAGTGAATATGCATCAGTTATTTTAAGAGCTGTAATAAAATTGAAAAGTTAACTCAATGTGTTAGGACAAATGGTAGCCGAGAGTTTGCAGTCGGGATTGTAGCATTTGAGTCATAATTAGAATTGTTTATCATGAAGTCTTGTCAGTTGCAATAGGTGGGCTGTAAATTTGTTTCAAAGCTTCTTAGATAATAAAACACAGGTTTTCTCAAAAACCTCAAAAATTTAAAAGCACAGTTGTATATGGCTTCATAATTATATGATTTATATTTATGATTATTGTGATTTATAATCATCTCTGTGAAAGATTTAGGGTCCAATTGTGACTTTATTCATAATGTCTTCTCTGTTTTGTTCATCACTTCCTTATTTAGGGAGAGTTCCTCCTTACATCTCCACTGGATAAACAAAGATTCCACTTTTAGGACCTATTTTGTTTGTTTCCATAGATACTTAGAGTGTACACACATGCACGCACACACACACACAGATTTTTGACAATATTGAAAAGAACATCTCACTTTTAGTTTTCCATCCACTAAATGTTTTTGAAAGCGCATAGCCCTTTAAATAAGCCCTGATTGTTAACGAAAAGGTTTACTCCTTTCTTTAACATCATCAGAACTGTGATTCCAATAGTCATTATTAAGGTGGGTTCGGGGTAGATATATCAATCATTAAAGTTAGTAAATTATAGAGTAGGTCTTTTCTAAAAACTGGTAATTGGCATCCTCTAAATTAATGAATTATTCTTAGTTCAAATAACTCTATGCCCACAGGACAAAACAAATGTGAATTTCAATAACAAGTGAAGATAAGGATCATAAATCTTTTGCAATTTCTTCTGGGAATGAATATTTTGTCAGATTTAATGTGTTTATTTCTTGTTATTAAAATCCAGAGCTTAAAAATCTAAGTTCTCAAAATAATCTAGGATGGAAGTTTCAGACTTTAACTGGGCATGCAGATAGGTCCTCTCCCCGTTGGCTGAGATCCCGCAGGTGTTTTTATGGCCATCTACCTCTTGGGAGGAAGCGCTGATTGGTCTCCTGATGTGAATTTGACCAGGAACAACCAAGGAACACTACTATGACTCAGGTTGCAGAGGGTTCAAAATTTAGAACCTCGGCTCTTTCCATAAAACTAAATCTCCACAGTCTATGCAGTGAGAGACCCCTGGGTGACAGTAAGTACAATGTAAAACCTGCATCTGAGCACTAATAACACGGATCTGGGGATATTTTTCTGTGTACTCTTCGGCACATTTTAAAAAATTATGTATTTTTTATTTGTTTGAAAGGCAGAGAGACAGAGAGAGACAAAGAGGGACAGAGACAGAGAAAGATCTTCTATCCACTGATTCACTCTCCAAATGCCCACAACAGCTGAGGCTGAGTCAGGCAAAACTCCTGAACTCCAGCTGGCTCTCTCCAGGGAAGGTTGGTTCAATTAGATGAACTTTAATTTCTCTCTCAAATTTTTTAAGGATTTATTTTATTTATTTGAAAGACAAAGTTACAGAAAGAAGGATAGACAGAGAGAAAGGTCTTCCATCCACTGGTTCACTCCCCAAATGGCTGCAACAGCCGAAGACAGGAGCCAGGAGCTTCTTCCAAGTCTCCAAAGTGGCTACAGGGGCCCAAGGACTTGGGTTGTACTCCTCTGCTTTCCTAGGCGTATTAGCATGGAGCTGTATTGGAAGTGGAGCATTCTGGACTTGAACAGGCGCCATATGGGATGCCGGTGTTGTAGTACAGCAGGTTAAAACCACAGTATCAGCCCCTTATATTTTTTAATTTGCTGATTACTTAGGCAGAATGCTTTTCGGGGGAGGCTGGGGAAATGGTGTGGATGACAGTTTATTTAACAAATAAATTTGTACAACATGGATAATTTGGGGAATCCAGGCTCAACAATGACATAAAATTAGCTCCATAGGAGAATTTCCTCAAATTGCCACATGTGTGTAGGAAGACACTATTTTTCCTTAGTGAAAATACAGAAAGTTCAGTTGAGGGTTTTAATCACAGCTAGAACACATTGTTTGGAAATATTTCTATTTCTAATTGGCCTCATCTGATCCCCAAAGATATCATTTTGTAAGTTTTTCAAAAAAAAAAAAGTGATTCAGAAAGGAGACAGGATTTATTGTTTGGAAGAAATCCAACACCTGCCAGATGATTTCTCAAAATGATGGTAGTTCTGTCTTCACTAACACTGATGTTATTCCTCAAGCATTTATTATCTCTACAAAATTCTCCTCCATTACAACTAGTTAGGACTGCAGAAGTGCTTAATGTCAGGAGAAGACGCTAAGGTCACTTGGGGTGGAGCAGCTTATCGGAGAGGATGTGCAGCAGTAAATGACTTCACTGGTGGAAGGGGGGCCCTTAATACCACAGATTTTCCAGTTGCTGCAGGAAAGTTGTCCTTGTAGTGACATCTGGGACAGCGAGTGGTCCCTGACTCGCAGAATGCATCAGCTTCTTCCACACTGGCTAATGATTCTTTTGTAGAATCTGGACAATCAGTATCCAACTGTCACCAGCGGTTCAATTAGCAAAATGGTTCCAGATTGAGCATTTCTACTTAGAAATATGTAAAATCCCAGGCACTCCAAACACAAAGACTTTCTGAATGCCAGTGTAACACCACAGGTAGCACATTCAACACCTGACTTCATGTCAAGGGTTGCAGTAAAAACTCAGGCACACTAAAAATATTGTCTGGGATTACCTTCAGTCTATATGTGTCAGGTGTTTATGAAACATACATGAACTTCATGTTTAGACTTGAGTCCCATCCCTGATATCTCACTGTATAGCAAGATTCCAAAATCCTAAAACATCCAAAATTCAATACCCTTCTAAGCATTTTGGATAGGGGATAGCAAGACATTATTAGCACATAGAATTTTATTTAAATTTTTTTATGATTGTCATTTTATTTGAAAGGCAGAGAGAGAGAGAGAGAGAAAGAGAGAGCAAGTTCTTCCATATACTGGTTCATTCCCCAAATACTTCCAATAGCTAACGAGGCCAGAGCTGGGCCAGGCCAAAGCCAGAAGCTCAGATCTCAGTCTGGGTCTCCCATATGGGTAATAGGGATCCAAGTACTTGAGCTGTCACCTGATGCCTCACAGGGTGTGTCTCAACAGGAAGTTAGAATCAGAAGGACTCAAACCTAGGCATTCCAGTATAGGACATGGGGGTCCCAAGTGGTGCCAAACACCCACCCATTGTTCTTTATAAATAATAGTGGATCACTTACAAAGTTCTGATGGCCACATGGCAAGAACAACAGAGTCGTCTTGCCATGTGGCCTGAGTGTGGACCTCGTTTTCCCTCTCAGCATTCACAGGTTGGAAGCTTGGTTTCCAGGGTGGTGAAATTGGGAGGTGATGAGAATTTGAAGATGTGGAGCCCGGTGGGAAGTCCTTAGATAAATTAAAGATGTGCCCTCAAGAGGGATTAGGATATTTCTTCTGGGGTCCAGGCCAGTTCTTGAAAGAGGATTGTAGCAAAAGCCCGAGCCTGGGCCCATCCAACCTCTTTCTACCTCCCGCCTCGCTGTATTACCACTCTGTTTCACAAGCTCACTGCCGTTTGACACGGGGCTCTTACCGGAGTCTGTTCCACACTGCTTAGACTTTCTGCCTCCATAACTGTGATCTTAATACATTTCTCTTCCCCATAAGTAACCTGCCTCAGGTATTTTGTAATGGTAATACAGAAAAAGGACTAACATTTCAAGACTCCAAAATCTGACATTTGCTCCAGTGTGAAAGAAGAAGAAACACAGAGAAGTACTCTTGATCCACATAGCTTCACCATAGCAGCAAGATTCCAGGTGCAATGGGTCCAGCGCTGTGGCGTAGCAGGTGAAGCCGCTGCCTGCAGTGCTGACATCTCATATGGGCGCCGGTTTGAGTCTTGGCTGCTCCACTTCTGATCCAGCTTTCTGCTGTGGCCTGGGAAAGCAGTAGAGGATGGCCCAAGTCCTTGGGCCCCTGCACCCGCATGGGAGACCTGCAAGAAGCTTCTGACTTCTGGCTTCCAATCGGTGTAGCTTTAGTTATTGTGGCCGATTGGGGAGTGAACCAGCGAATGGAATGGAAGACCTCTCTCTCTCTCTCTCTCTCTCTGCCTCTCCTTTCTCTGTGTAACTCTGACTTTCAAATACATAAATAAATCTTTAAAAAAAATTCCAGGTGTGGAGAGTAGGCATTGATGAGTTAATTCAAATCTCTGAGAACTTCAAGGGACACCTGCTGTAATGGCCTCTCCTACCCATTGGAAGAAGTGCGTCAAGTACTAATATACCATTGCTTTGTCTGGCAGAGGGGGACAGTCTGAGATTGTTTGGTTTTTCATCTCAGGCCCGAGTTTTATAGCTTACATTAAAGCTAAAGGAAAACTTCAGCAATGCCTGCGTATTCCATGTCTCCAGCTTTCACTCTGTACCCCATTTGTGCTTCCCAATATCACAAGAGAAATGGTGAAAAACAAAACAAAAAACCAGTGAGCATAGAAAGAGCTGGTAAACTACAACTTAGACCAGATAAGTTCCAGTTGTTACAACCCCGAGTACACGTTTGGAAATTGTTAGCAAAATATCATTGCTCAGGCCCACACCTAACTGTTTATTTTTCTCTCCTTTAATCTGGGTTTGTGTCCCAGTAACAGTGGCTTGAAAAAAATCCTAGGTTATTCCAATGGCAGTAAAGGAAAAACAAACAAATAAGCAAAAAAAACTGGACATTGACTAAATTCTAATAGCTTTCTATGTATATCCAAGTAGAGTGACAAGCTGGAAATATCTATAATCCCTGCTTTTAACCTCCCTCCAACATGATACTGCATCATTAATTTATAATATCAACCCTGATCCTGCCAACAAGTAGCCAAAATAACAAAATGAAAGGTTCAGAGAAATAAATTATATAAAAAAAGTCATCCACATAGTGGCTTACACTTGAATTACCCTATTAAGCAATGAGATCATGTCGCAGTTTGCTAAATGCCAGCAATCATCAGTCTATAATCAAAAAAGTACCTAGAACTTTCCCTGTTGCCTTCTTCTCAAAAATACAGAAGCATCTATTAAATGAATTAATGAATTTATGGCTGAATTAATGTGTGAGTAGGTTTGAGAAACTGACAACTGTACCTAATTGAATGCCTAGGATATATGAGGGGCGAGAGGCAAGGAATTAATCAAAAATATTTCCTGTTGTTGGAAAACTCATAGGCTAACAAGACTGGTATTCATCAGCTGATGAAAACCTTTGCAAGAATTGAAATGTTAAAAGATCATTAAATTTGGGAACAACATTGGGAAGTAGCAGTAAAGCTGCTGCTAGTGATGCCAGCATCCCACACGGGGGCCCGGCAATGCCCCAGCTGCTCCACTTCCGATCCAGTTCCCTGCTAATGGCTTGGGAAATGTAGCAGGAGATGGCCCAAGAGTTTGGGCCCCTGGGACTGCCACCCAAGTGGGAGACACAAATGAAGTGCTGGCTGTTGCTGCCAACTGGGGAGTGAACCAGTAGATGGACAGTGGGTGCTTACTCTCTTTCCCTCTCTCTCTCCCCTGTCTCTTCCTCTCTTTCTCTCTCTGTAAATCCAACTCTCAAAATAAATAAAAATCTTTAAAAAGTAATTAATTTTGTAGTACCAGTAATTTTTTCAAATCAGAAAAAGGGAAAAGACATGCTATAATGAATTAAACATATAGAAATGAATAAAAGTGAAAATGTTGTGTAACAAACATTGTTTGCAATTGAACAAACATTTAAGAGAAATGTGGACATTTAATCTAATGCTTTTAGAAAAAAATTGAGGAGTTAAGCATTCAATCAAGAAATATCAGAAAAATATTTAAAAATTCAGTAGAAAATAAAGCCGATTAGAAAGGTGGAAAGAAATGAATAATAAACATATACATACAGTCAATGAAGTAGAAATGGTTTCGCAGAAAAGACTAATGAAAAATAAATAATACATACTAAAAACAAGGTAATTATAAATTAATTATTAAAATGAATGGAGCAGAATAAATAATAATGAATCAATAGATTAAAATATCAGAATAATTATCATTTATTTTGACGATAAATGAGAAAAGTCAGGTAAAATTGGAAATATAGTTAAAATGAATTTCCAAAATTGAATCAAGCAAAAGAAAAAAGATAGAAGTCACAGAAATATTAATGTTCAGAAAATAGAAGCCTAGTAAAAACTGCTTGGGGTCAGCACTGTGGCATAGCAGGTAAAGGCGCCGCCACCTGCAGTGCCAGCGTACCATATGGGCACCTGCTTTAGTCCTGGCTGCTCCACTTCCTATCCAGCTCTCTGCCATGGCCTGGGAAAGCAGTAGTAGATGGCCCAAGGCCTTGGGCTCCTGCACCCACGTGGGAGACCTGGAAGAAGCTCCTGGCTCCAGCTTCAGATCAGCGCAGCTCCAACTGTTGTGGCTATTTAGGGAGTGAACCATCAGATGGAAGACCGACCTCTCTCTCTCTCTCTCTCTTCCCTTCCTCTCTCTGTGTAACTCTGACTTTCAAGTAAATAAATAAACCTGTAAAAAAACCAAACTGCTCAATTCTGTTTTACAAAATAGAACATCAATGCTCACTCAGATAACAGCAATTCCAGAAGGCAAAATTATAAGCTAGATTTGTGAACTCTCGTGCAGAGCTCCCAGTAGAAGTATTACCAAGGAAAAATTTAAAATTTTATTTACAATTTAAATATCACTTAAATCAAACCAGTAGAACTTAGATGTGTGTGCATCAGATATCTGAGACGTATAATGATAGGCACCACCGCTGCTGCCTCCAAGGGTCTCCATTGGCAGGAAGCTGGAATGAGGAGCCAGATGTGGAAATCTGATTCAGGTCCTCTGCTGTGGAGGGTAGTAGTCTTAACCATTAGGCTAAATGTCTGCTCCCTGCAGAAGTGTCTTAAAACTATTAAGATAGTTCAGAAAGAGACCTGGGCATGAACTATATAGACCATAAAAAACCCACCGGAACTCCTACATACCAGTAATGAAGAGTAAACAACTGGGTTATAAATCTCACTCTAATAACAGTAAATTAATTGTACATGGGAGAAGAAACATTCTTTAAAAATGATCTTTGTAAGATCGTCATGGCATGTTTAGAAAAGGATATGTGCCAAACGTAAAATATTCCTTAAATCATCAAGGATTTCAATGAAATGCCTACAGATTGTAGCAGGATTTTGTCCTTAAAACTTGACACATAAATTCTAAAGTTTATATAAAATAATATTCAAAAATCAAGACAATTCTGAAGTTAAAATAAAACAGCATAAGAAGAGGAAATTGAAGAGAAATTGGCTTGCTCAGCTGTCAAAATACTATAAAACTATGGTAAATAAAATGATCATATCCAAATTTTTATCCTAACAAAGCATTATAAAACTGGGGAAAGTAATAAAAGCTACAGTACAGTAGGTTGTGTCAATTATCCTCTGTGTGGAAAATAACTCATACACTGAGTAAAAATACATTATTCCACACTAATTAAAATTTAAAAGCAAAAACTTTGAGAAATTGAACCAATGAGATGGAAAGTCTTTGATGAAGCAAATGTCTCAGAGAAGACTGAAACATCGGACATCAAAATGGAAAACTTACGAACTGAAAATGAAGCCATAATCAAATATGAAAAATCTCATGTGTAAGAGAAAACGTTTGCCTCATCCATAAAAGAACAATAATTATTTTGCAGGTTACACAAAGACTTCTACTAAGTAAGATATAGTGAAATTCATAAGAAAATGGAAAAAGGTGAACATTCTGTGGTTCACGGGGACTGAGGGTCTAGAAGTGGAGACTCGGGACCAAAATTAAGTGAAAAATGTGCAAACTTACCAGAAATAAATGCGATGGAAATTAACACAACTTTGTGAAATTCCTTTAACTGCTACCTGAATGGAAACAAAAATCATGGAGTGTGACATAGCCAGACTTCTCCAGGCTGTGAGCAAAGCAGAGTTCTATACTCTGCCCTGTGAGTTCCTATAAACAGTTTGAAAGACAATTCGACAGTACACAGAAAACTAAAAATAGACGTCCTTAGAGTCTGGGAGTTTTGTTTCTGCGTAAATAGTTTAGAATGTTCTGAAACATATGTTTGAGTAGATAGAGCAAAGAAGACTTTCAAAAGAATGGAATAAAAGTAAATTTCTATAATATTAACTTGGAATAGAAGATGGGAAATGAAGGTGTGCTATAAGGCAAAAGCAGAAAATATTAAAAACTATGCAATCATGTTTAAATCTACAGCTACTATATACCAACAAGACCAGATCTTAGAAATGTAATTTTATTGAAATGAAAACTTAACAGTTCATATTACTGTAATGTATGATATTATCATTGATGTATAAAAAGAACCACAGAGCCGGCGCCGTGGCTCAATAGGCTAATCCTCCACCATGCGGCGCCGGCACCCCGGGTTCTAGTCCTGGTTGGGGCGCCGGATTCTGTCCCGGTTGCCCCTCTTCCAGGCCAGCTCTCTGCTATGGCCAGGGAGTGCAGTGGAGGATGGCCCAGGTGCTTGGGCCCTGCACCCCATGGGAGACCAGGAAAAGCACCTGGATCCTGGCTCCTGCCATCGGATCAGCGCGGTGCGCCGGCTGCAGCGGCGGCCATTGGAGGGTGATCCAACGGCAAAGGAAGACCTTTCTCTCTCTGTCTCTCTTTCTCACTGTCCACTCTGCCTGTCAAAAAAAAAAAAAAAAAACCACAAAGACAATACATATTAGTTATAGCCATGTTTGCACGTGAGCACATGCAAACACACTCACACACACACACGCATTTCTTCCACCAGTTCAATTGTTAAATCTACAGCTACTATACACCAATGAGACCGGATCTTAGAAATGTGATTTTATTGAAATAAATAATAATAAATAAATATTACAGGTTAAATAATACAGGTTAAAAGATATTCAATACATTTTTTAAGGATTTATTTATTTATTTTAAAGTCAGAGTTACACAGAGAGAGGAGGGGAAGAGAGAGAGAGACAGAGAGAGAGAGAGGTCTTCCATCCAATGGTTCACTCCCCACTTGGCCGCAAAGCATGGAGATGCACCGATCCGAAGCCAGGAGCTTCTTCCGGGTCTCCCACATGGGTGCAGGAGCCCAAGGACTTGGGCCATTTTCTACTGCATTCCCAGACCATAGCAGAGAGCTGGATCTGAAGTGGAGCAGCTGGGTCTTGAACTGATGCCCATATGGGATGCCGGCACTTCAGGCCAGGGTGTTAACCCTCTGTGCCACAGTGCCTAACCCTCAATAAATTTTTGATTGTGATTACTTGTCAGAATGAAGAAGGAGAGAACAATTGAACTGGTGGAAGAAATGCTTGTGTGTGTGTGAGTGTGTTTGCATGTGTTCACGTAAAAATGAGAAAAATTTAATAAATGGTTATACTGTATTTATTGCTTCTGGGTCATTTTATACGTCTGTTCATGGTATACTGTAGCTTTAAAATTTCTCAGATAATAATTAAAGAGATTATAGTATATGTTCACATTTTTAAACATTATTTAGAATATGGTTTTTAAGGACTACATAATATTTTGTATTATTGATTTATCATAGTGATTTAAAGACTTTTATTGTCATGTCTTTCAAATTTATCATTGCTAAGAATAGCAACATTAGAATATTATTACATGTAAAATTAATTTTATCTACCAGATATTTCTTATATACAGAACATTGTATATAAGCTTGTTAGTATAATTTTATTTCCTATCATATCATTTTAATGCTTATAAGTTTTGCTTTATATAGTTTGATATTGCATTATTTGGCACATAAAATTTCATAACTATTATATGAACATGGTGAATTGTATTTATTTGTACAGACAGTATTTTTCTTTCTTTATTGTTTCTATTGCCTCTAATTCAATTGTACCTGATGTTACTATATTCACTGTTGTTCATATTTTCTTAAAGACTATTTTAATCTTAAAAGGAACATATAATTTCTGAATTATATAAATTATCTTAACAATACATGGGGAGTGAACCAGTGTATGGAAGACCTTTCTCTCTGCCTCTCCCTCTATCTATAACTCTACCTCTCAAATAAATAAATAATTTAAAAAATACATTGTCAACAGTTTTCGGATGTTCCTTTGCCATATATATATATATCCATTTATACATGGCTCACAGTTGGAAATAGAACCTCATTGCACTGAATAAATACATAATTTTGGAGATGATATGCCTCATTTGTTATTGGTTCTCCTATGTAATTCAATTTCCATACATACTCAGGTGTTTTTCCTTTACATGAATTCATTCATCAGATTTTCATTAATCACTTAATATGTGACAGATATTGGAAATATAATCATGAGCAATTAAGACTGAATTATTTAATCCTGAGAATATAAACATTATTTTCAGGATTTTGTAGCTTATTTTCTCTCTCTGTGTGAGTGTATGCATGCACCTGTTTACACTCACACATGCCTATACTTCATTGTTTATTATAATTTTTTCCTTTTTATTTGAAATTTCTTATTGCTTATTGAGTAGATATTAGAAAACAATGATTTCTGTGTATATCAAATGATTCCTTGATTTTTCACTTTTAAGGATGCTAAGTTTGAGTCCCTTGGATTTATCTAAGAAAATTTATTTCTGAAAAGAATTAGAATGATACCTTCACCACAACTATATTTACTTTGTTTTTTTGTATCTCATTGCATTGTGTAAGATCTCAAAATAGCTATGTATAACAATTTGCCTACTTGTAGCAATGGATAACAAGTGTCAAATTATTTGATGAGTACTCTTGACTTGCAACTGATTTCTTTTATCAAGTTAAGGCTATATATGTATAGAGATATACACACACGCAGAAAGAGAGAGAGGGAGAATCTTCCATTTGTTGGTTCACTCCTTAAATGCCCCCAACAGACAGAACCAGGCCTGGCCAACACCAGGACATGGGACCTCAATTCAGGTCTCCCAGTGGGAAGAACCATAGCTATTGTAGCACCACTTGCTGCTTCCCACGGCACACAGCAGCAGGAAGCTGGAGTCTGAAGTGGAGTGGGGACTTGAACTCAGGCACTCCATTGTGGGAGCATTGTCCTGAGTGCTGAGCCAAATGCCCTCCCTTCTCCCCTCAAGTGTTTTTTAATCAACTCCAAACATTTCTTCATTCCCTTTTACAATTCATCTCCTCACACAACTGCAGATTCAGGCAACAACAAATCTGCCTCTTCTTATTTTTAAGTAGTTAATATAGAATACAAAAAACATGTGTAGGAAAGAGATGGACATCTAAGGATTTGATTATTGTTTTCAGCCCTTATGTATACTACTTTTTAAGTATTGAATATTATGATTAATGACACATTAAACCTGTGACTATAAAGTAAATTGGAATTATGTTTTTGCAAATACTGAACAAAGAAAAGGAAGAAAGGAGGGAGACTGAAGGAAGGAGAGAGGGCGGGGAATTATGGTTATCTTGTTAGACCCTCGGAGTGAGGATGCTAACACATCGAGAGGCACACCCCAAAGACTCAGAGTCCAGACCGGCTGATGCAAAAGCAAGAGGATTTATTCAGCATCTGCGCAGACGGGCCTCCTGAACTCGGAAGTCCAGAGAGCGCCCCCAGCACAGAGCCACATGGTTTATATACCCGCGGCGACCAATCAAAAGCACTATAGTGTCCATGCACACAGCAGTCCAATCCGTGAGCTGATCATGTGAAAGGCATGCGTCTTCTATCCAATCAGCTACGGGATCACATGGGAGGCATGCACCTCATCGCCATTTTGTTGTTTACTTCTTTAGCAGTTCCTTTCCCTGTCAGCGTCATCTTGTTCACTCTGAGGGGGACGACGTCTCGCTCCCTTCATTCCCCTGGAGGGAGAGCAGTGTCCCGCTTCCCACACCATTATTTGAGTATTAGGAGGCATACAAACTGGGTTAGGTCTTAGCACAGCCAGGCACAAGTGTCTCAGCTAGCTAAGCATAGGGTCCCTTATTTTTATAGCTGCACCTAATTTTAGCTTTGGGGGAAAAAGTTTAGGGCTATAATTTTTAAACTTTAATTTTATTTTGGGCAAAGGTGACTTTTTGTTTTTAATAGTGTTAGCTTAAGTCACTCCATCTTGGTTTCATTTTTAAGGTTCTTCAATCTTCTTAGAATTTGTATATGAAACACATGAAATGTGTTCTCTTTATATTAATTGTAAAGTAATTTTACCTGTTTTAGACTTGCACATAAATGGAATCCGACAGCCTGTATTCTTCTATGTCTGGTTTCTTCATTCATTTATTTATTTGTTTATCTGAAAGGCAGAGTGACAGAGAGGAAGAGACAGAAAGAAAGAGATCTTCCAACTGATGGTTCTCTTCCCAAATGGCCACATAGCTAGGTCTGGACCAGGCTGAAGCCAGGAGCCCAGGAATTCCATCCTGGTCTTCCGTATAGGTGGCAAGAACACAAATACTTGGGCCTTCTTCAGCTGCTTTCCCAGGCCCATTAACAAGGAGCTGGATTGGAAACAGAGCAGCCGGGACTGAATTGGCATTCTGTTTTGAGATACCAGGGTCCCAAGTGGTGGCTTACCCTCTGCCCCACAACACCAGCCCCTACAATGAATTTTTGAAATGGTCTCATTTTGTTGCATATACCAGTAGTCCATACTTTTGTTGCTCTGTGTTATCCTATTGCGTCTGTTCATATATTTTCAGTTATTTTGTATAAATATCTAGGGATGAATTACCAGGTCATATCATAAACGTACATTGGACTTCAAAAGAGGCTGCCAACTCTGGCCTCAGAATCAGCCCTTAAGGCATTTGGATCTGGCTAAAAAGCCCATGAGAGCATTTCAGGCATGGAAAGCCAAGACACTGGCAAAAAATGTCCTACATGAAGGATCTCTGTGAGTGAGATCCCAGGGGAAAGTAGGGGCCATCAAAGAAGGAGGTACCTTTCTCTGAAGGGAGGAGAGAACTTCCACTTTGCTTATGACCCTGTCAAAATACTGATGGAGTTTGTGGACTCAAAAGGCTTCCATAGCCTTGGCAGCTCATGACAAGAGCCTCAGTGATCACTGATGTCATAAATGAGAGTGTCAATTGTTAAATCAACAACAGGAGTCACTGTGCACTTGCTCCCTATGTAGGACATCTGTCCTTAATGAGTTGCACTATGAGAATTAATGGTAAAACTTGTCTTCAAACAGTAATTTATACTTTGTGTGTCTGTGTGGGTGCAAACTGTTGAAATCTTTACTTAGTATAGAGTAGATCTTCTGTATATAAAGATAATTAAAAATGAATATTAATAAAGAATGGGATGGGAGAGGGAGTAGGAGGTGGAATGGTTTGGGGGTGGGAGGGCTGGTATGGGGGGAAGAACAATTATAATCCAAAAACTGTACCTATGAAATTTATTTTTATTAAATAAAAGTTTTCTAAAATTTTTTTAAATGATCCTCAGAATGGAGGAATAAAGAAAAAAAAAAGATACTGACAATCTGGACTCTGTTTTAATTGTGTGGTTATCCTTTCAACAATATCAGTGTCTTCATTAACATTACAATTTGAAAATAGGTATCTCAAGTTCTCTTCTCTTTGTTTCCTTTATTCAAAATTGCTTTGGCTACTCCGGGTCATTTGATTTTTTGTTCCAATCAGCTCATCAATATCTATAAAAAATACTTTTCTGGGATTTGGATTGAAATCACAAAGAATCAATAGTTCTGTGTGATAGTAATGGACATCTTAATGATATTGTGTTCACAACCATGAACATGAGGTACTTGTCATTTATTTAATTTCTTAATTTATATTGAGCATTGTTTGAAGTAATCAGAATATAAATCATACATAGGCTGATGATTCTACCTGTATTTTATATTTTGATGCGGTTTGAAGTAATTTTATTTTACAAATATCATTTTTCAATTGATTGCTGCTTGTATATACAGTTGATTTTTATATATTGATTATTCATTCTTCAAACTTAAGTTCATTTATTTCTTCTAATAGCTGCTCAGTAGTTTTATTTTTATTTTATTTATTTATTTATTTATTTTTTTTTTTGACAGGCAGAGTGGACAGTAAGAGAGAGAGACAGAGAGAAAGGTCTTCCTTTCTGCCATTGGTTCACCCTCCAGTGGCCGCCGCGGCTGGTGCACTGCGGCCAGCGCACCGCGCTGATCTGATGGCAGGAGCCAGGTACTTATCCTGGTCTCCCATGGGGTGCAGGGTCCAAGCACTTGGGCCATCCTCCACTGCACTCCCAGGCCACAGCAGAGAGCTGGCCTGGAAGAGGGGCAACCAGGACAGAATCCGGCGCCCCGACCGGGACTAGAACCCGGTGTGCCGGCGCTGCAAGGCGGAGGATTAGCCTAGTGAGCTGCGGCGCCGGCGCTCAGTAGTTTTTAATAGCTTTCTTACAATTTAAATGCATAGAATTATAGCATTACAGAGGATTTTATTTCCTGGATCACATATGTTTTATCTCATTTATCATTTTATTAATGTGTTTATTATCTTTGCTAATTTTACAACTTTTTTTCCTGTATAATGTTTAATGAAAGTAGTGGGAGTGAACATAATTGCATTGTTTTCAATTCTGGAAGAAAACAGATTTCACACTTTATTAATATATTATCTAGTTGTATATTTTTGTAAATATATCAAATTAAAGAAATTCTTTCTACTCTTAGCATTCTAATATTTTATGAATTATGAATTTTCTGCATCTATTGTTCAATTTTTAATTTTTTACTATCTAACAATGCACTCCTTAGATAAAGCCCATTTGATTATAATGTAATACCTGTTTCATGTATTGCTGGGTTCAAGTTGATTTATTTTTAAATTTATCTCTGTGTTCATTAAAAAATACTGCGCCACGGCTCACTAAGCTAATCCTCTGCCTGCGGCACCGGTACCCTAGGTTCTAGTCCCGGTTGGGGAGCCGGATTCTGTCCCGGTTGCTCCTCTTCCAGTCCAGCTCTCTGCTGTGGCCCGGGAGTGCAGTGGAGGATGTCCCAGGTCCTTGGGCCCTGCACCCACATGGGAGACCAGGAGGAAGCACCTAGCTCCTGGCTTTGGATCAACGTAGCTCCAGCCATAGCGGCCATTGTGGGGTGAACCAATGGAAAAGGAAGACCTTTCTCTCTGTCTTTCTCTCAGTGTCTAACTCTGACTGTCAAAAAAATACTGAATTGTGGTTTTCTTTTCATTTATTTTTCTTTTATATGAGATCTGCATATTGACAGCCTCTTTTTTTTTAAGATTTACTTATTTATTTAAAAGGCAGGTTAGAAAATGCTCCTTCTGCATGCTGGTGACAATTTTTTGGAAAAAAATAAACACCTTAATCTAAAAACATATATTTCATCTCTACTTTTGGATAAAGCTACAGGGTATGGAATTCTTGGAAGGAGGAAAAAAGAGATTTCAATCAGAATCCTGAATTGCTTGTTTCAGTATTCATCCCACCTTCCACTGTTTCCACGGATAAATCAAACCATTAGCTGTAACATTGTGCTTCCCACTGCTTTCAATTTTTAACTTACATTTAACTTTTTAAGTTCAATTATTTTGTTTTGTTTTGTTATAGACTTGTGTGCTTCTTATATAATTTAGATATTGACCAAATCATATATGTGTTTTAGAAATATTTTCTCTTAATCTATAGGCTGTCTTTTCATTGATTTTCTGTGTAGAAATTTTTCATCTTAGTCATGGTCATTTTAGTTTAATGATAATTTTCATTTGTTCTTTTAATATTTTTTATTTTTTTGATGATAGACCCCATTTTTCAGAAAAAAAATAGTTATTTGCTTATTTCCATTTCATCTACCTGAAAGTTTGGGTTGTGGAGAGGGAGAAAGTGGAGAGGTAGTCTACCTGCTGGAACACTCCCCAAATGCCTGCAACAGCCTGTGCTGGACCAGGCCAGAGCCAGGAGTCCTGCACTCCATCTGGGCCTCCCACGCGGGTGGCAGGACCCCAGCCACTGGAACCGTCATCCACCTCTTCCAGGACGCATTAGCAGGCAGGAGGACGGGAGCTGCAAGCTTGGCTTAACTTGCTGCAGCACATGCCTGTACCGTGCACCTGTGCTTCCACTGCCGGAGACATCTTCCATTTACATTTATGAAGCATATTTGCAGTAGCTTTTAAAAGTCTTTTTCTTTTTTTTTTAAATAAATTTCATACTGGGCTTACTTTTATACTGTTTATGGTTCATATTCTCCTGTTTCATTTTTGTATCACTACTTATTTTTCTTGGGAAGTTAATATTTTAGTATATCTGTTAGTGATTTGGGTATTACCATGTTGTCGTGAAGACTTTTACGAAGATCTAGCAGGTCGATACTTTACATATTCCTGAACTGCAAACTCTGTCTCCGCGGCAGTGAGCAGCAGCTGTTATTCCTGCTGAATTCACTGAGTTTCCAGCACTGCGTTTCTAGCCTGACTTTCTTGGAGATTCCCATTACCCAGTGCAGTCTAGCTGTTCTGAAGGATTTGGGCAGTTTCCTTAGAGATTTGGGACTCCTCCTCTCTGGGATTCCATCCTTTCAATGTTGTCGACGTCAATTTCCAGCTTACCCTGGCAGCTCTGAACTCTTCTTTCCCTTCGGGAGAGTAAGATTTTAGCAGCATGCTACTGCAGCATGCACCTTGATCAAAGATGTGGCAGATCGCATTCAGAGCAGATCTGTCGTGCAAGAGGAGAAGCGTCTTGTTTCTGGCTAGGATTTTCCTTTGCCCTGAAGTCTCCCGTGTGCGTGTGCAGTTCAATGGGCATCCATATATTCAGGAAGAGTTTATACTTACATCTTGGGTCTTGACATTTCTGAAACTCTCCTCTTTCCAGAGATTCTTTTCTAAATATGCTACTGTTTGCGCACTTCGAACTCTTCTTCACTCTAGCCAGTAAGGATGTGATCTTTCAATGCTACAAAACTTCCTCACAGAGAAGCCTTCACAAAGGAGTTTGTTTCTTTTTCACATATAACTATTTAGAAGCAGGCTGCCAGGGCTTGCATGCATCTCGTTTGTGTCATCAGAGACGCAGGATACCATTTTTTGCCTTGCTTTCATAGTTAGGCTTCTAATTCTGTCGTCCAAGTTAGTCGCTTCATCTCCAGCAATTATGTTTGCTAAAGACGCCAATAACTGATTAAGTGTAGAAAGGTCCAATGGGGCCCTTCCAGCAGCATCAACTGAATTTCCGTTGCCTTTCTAGGCAAGGCATTGAAGACGAATAGCCGCTGCTTACCTCTCCCTGGCCAGCAATTAGTCACGTGGTTGTACCTAATCACAGTGGAGGATGTGACGTGTAGTCCTTTTATTCAAGATGTCTCTCTTTCCAGCTCAAAATCAAGTTTCTGTTTACCAAAGAGTGATTAGATATGAGGAAAAGCAACTAAACCACAAAGCCTCCTAATAATTGTGATGAAAAAACACAGCTCAGTGGGAGCTGAGGGGCTGACTGGAGGTCAGACAGTAACAAACGACTAAAGAGAGATTAGTCAAGAAGTTTGCCCCAAAGAGCCTTCGATAAACATGGGATTTATGAGGAATGAGCAATCGCTAAATTGGCCCCAGGATGTTTGCTAAGTGAACAATTGAGTTTTGGCATATGTCCCACGTTTATGCGGAAAGATCTTGCTGGTAAGCCTTGTAATTAGCATGGAGCCCACTATCAGTTTTCTTTCAATTTTCAAGATATGTCAAAAGTTTTATCTTCTCAGTGCATTCAAAGAGCACAGGGTGCAGTGGTCTGTGGGCTGGTGGTTGGCCATTGAGTTCTTGTACCAGGGACTTTGATGGCAAGCATTTCACTCTGCCAGGTCTTTGGCTCTTATATTGCTGATGTGTGGCAGTGGTCGTTGTAGGTTGGCAGCAGGGAGAACAGAACCTCTGATAATCGGAGCATGTGATTCATCTTCAAGACAAGTTCCTCCACCAGCACACACTCAAGATGACAGCAACTTCAGATCAGTGGGTTGACAAGAGCGTTTACTAAAATGACCTTGACCAACAACTTTAGTGCAAAGAAGGTCTCCTAAAACACAAAGTCGGTACCTTGGTGAGACCTATTTATCTTTTTAATCAAAGTAACTTTCTCACTAGAGCAACACTAGTTGGAAATTTTCTCATTTTATGCAAAATGAATAACCTGTTCCTCATTTCCTCCTCTTGGGAAGACCAATGATATTCAAACCATTACATGTTGCAATCCAAAAGTTCTGGTTGCTGAGAAAATACTCCTGTAAAAGAAGAACCTACAAGAATCACTTCCTGTCTCTGCAAAGAAGGGGATTTCAGATTCTGTGTTTATAGGACCGTATTCAGACATTTTGTCCGAGATTTAGAGCAACTCTGAACTCTTTTGTGAGGAATTTTGAATTTAGTTACATTTAGTTTGGAAATGAATGTAAACACAGTTGCCCTGAAGTTATGCCGAGGACCAGAGCATGATGTCAACCCACTTCCTGTCAGTTAATAATATACAATGAACTCTTTAAAGTTCAGAATCTGGGTTTAAATAGATCTAGATTTAATTCCAGCCCTAACACTTGCTAGGTGCATGATTTTGACCAATCTTCAGTGTCCTAATGTCTAAAATGAACATCGACTTAAAACTCACAGGGCGGTAGAGGGACAGAGGAAGGAAGGGAGGATCAGTAAGTTCCAGCAGTATAATTGGTTTATTGTAAAAAAAAATTCTAAAATTCACTGTCTCTTAGTTATATCATGCAATGACAACTATGATTTCATGTTTGTTTCATGATTTCAAAGAGTACTAAATTATCTCATTTACTGGTAGAATAACCATAAGACTTAGAAAAGCAACATGTGTATAAGTTCACATAGGTTTTTATTCAATAAAATTGTTATAGCTAACTTTTTAAAGAACTTTTCAGAGTTCCCTGAGTAAGCCTAAAAGATCTCTATCGTAATGTTTGTATAGCAACCAATCAGACAGCTGGGAATAGGAAATTTACACAAGAAAGTAACAGGAAGTTCCTACCTCTCTAAATGCTTTATTCATGTTTGAGCTGACTTGGTCAGGATTTTGCAGGAAAGAAAGTTCTAAAGTGCTAAGATTGAGAGCAAGGGATTCCAACCTGAGACGATGAGGTACATATAGACCAAAGAAAGGAGGCGATATCTAGAATAGGTTTAGTTCCCTGAATTTACTTCGTTGAGCTTGTGTCCGCATGAAAACAACTCATTCATCTCATACTTCTGAGTTAAGTAACTCTCTGTGCAGCTGTGTTACAGGCTGGATAAGAAGGTTGGCTGAGTTGCCATGGTATAAGGGAGGTCCATAGAGCTTGGGGCTCAAGTCTGTCTATTTGAAGGTGGAGGTGATGAGGAACATCAGGGCAGAGGGAGGAGTGCAGAAGCCAGCAGGCAAGAGCTGGAGGAGGGGTCTTGGCTTTCTCTTTGCTGCTCTTCAGCTCTCACTAGCTACAGTTGCCAGGTTCATTGTCTGCATGAATGGCAGACTTGGGCCAGTTTATCAGGATTCCTTGGCCCATGCAGTCTCAGTCTTTAAAAATATTCTTTCATTTCTTGTTGTTTAAGGATGAAGGGACTAGATATTCTTAATATACCCTTGCATGTCAGCCATTCTTCTTCCCAAATGTCCCTGCACAGTGACCACTCATTTTCTGATGCATTGATTACATTAGTTTGTGCATGGTCTGGGTTCTATGGAACGGCATTGGGAACTGTAGGCTTTGATATATGTGAGGCAGTTCTCTCCTATCTCAGCTGCCTCACTGAGTTTTTGGTCCTGCCACATCTATAGCAACATCTGTTGTTTTCATTTTTACTTGCTTTCATATTTATAAGGATAACACAGACTTTACCATCACTTTTATCATCTCTGCCCTTTACTTATTTCTCATCTCCCAATGCTAATCTTCCTTTAAGTACCAACTGGTATACAATCTACCAGCAAATTCTATTAGCTCTACATTTAAAATCTATCCCTCATCCAACCACATTCCTCCTCTTTGTGGCTGCCATCTTGTTTACCATCACCTCTTACCTAGACAGAATTAAGACTTTTTCTAAGTAATGTCTCTCCCCCTAACATTGCCCCTATTCACTCAACAGAGCAAGAGTAATCCTAATAAAATGTAAGTCATGGGCTTTCACTTCTCTGTTTGAAACTCTTGGGGGCTTTATGTCTTGTCCCAAGTCAATGCCAGAGCCCTTAGTGTTCTGTATGGTGCCATGATCTAACCCATCCTTATCATTCTGACTTCACCTTCTGCTTATCTACCCCTGTCTTTCTGTGCTCCTGACACACCAGCCTTTTTAGAAGTCCTATCAGGCACACTGCAGCCCCAGAGCTTCTCTATTTAATATCATTCACTTTGGGTTCCTCTGTTCCAAGATGGTGATAAAATGACATCATTAATATGAAAGCAATAGGATTCACTTGTGATTTTTTTTCCTAAATAGTCTGAAAAATAAATATTTAAGGGACTGACTTGAAACTATTGCCTACACAATTCAGAAATTGCTGGATTCCTAGAGAAGGCAGTCAAAACCCTCAATACCAGGGGCAACACCTTCAGCTTAAAAAGCATCCTCTCCCAGCCTAAGTTCCCTTTCTGCCCTCAATATAAGGCTCACATATTTTCCATGATTCAGTCAACAAGCATGATCACACACCTACTATGGACTAGATACCATGTTAATGCTGGGCCATATATTCAACTATGAGGGAGCAACTGCATGGAGCACACATGGAAGAGTTCAAAATGATATGAAAAAATTATGTATAGCTTAGCACTGGAGACAGAGATCGATCCTTCTTTGAGAAGGAGGTGCAGGTAAGCTTTTTGGAGGAGATGGGATATGCAAGAAGCTGTGGATGAACAACAAGAGTTAAGTTGGTGTAGAAAGGTAGAAGGTCACCTGGAGCGATCAGCGGATTCTTGCAGGATGTTTGAGACAGTGAGCCATTGCAAGTTGCAGGAGGCAAGACAAAGGGAGATGTAGGCCATGTCTTATTCAGGAATCCAGTTAGTGCTCTCCAGAGCCAGTGAAGAATCCTAAGCAGGGGATTTTCTCAGTCAAATTCACATGGAGACATCTCAGTCTATTGTGTAAGAAACACTTAAGGAGGTGATAGAAAGATCAATGTTGCAACAGTGGAATATGCTGTACCATAATATTTTTCTAACTCAATGAGTAAAAAATTATTCTTTCCTCTCCTCCTTACATTTCAACAATTTGTCAGTTAGGATTCTTTTCACTTTCAGACACTAAGTTTTCTTCAGTGAAGAAAAGAGCTTCCCTCCCCCCTTCTCTCCCTTCCCCCCTTCCTCCCTCCCTTCTGTCCTTCCTTCCTGCTTCTGGCACACCTTAATTACTTCTTCTTTCCCCAAGAGTACAAATCGTTCATAGATAAATTTCCTGTATTCTTATTCAATTTCTGTCAATTCATCCTGTATCATTTTCCTATCTTTTCTTTTCCCTAGTTTAGAAGAACATCTTAATTATGTGCTCCATTTTACTGATTCCATTCCCCCAGGATCCAGTAAGCTATTCACTGGCTGTCAGTACAGATTTCAAATCTGGGAGTAGAGAGCACTAAGCCTCTGCTGGGCCTTGTTAGGCTGCTGAACTTCCGAACAGCCAACAGGGCAGGGAAGAGACACCATCTGCCTCCAGTAATTCTTGGTCTTCTTTTCTACCCTTTTGCCCCTTAAACACAGACAAGTCTACCTTATACATTCTGCCCAAATTCTCATTTTCTCTTTTTTAAAAAAATAGTATTGCTATTGAAAGGCAGAGTTACAGAAAACAAGGGAGAGATGGAGAGAGAGAGAGAAAGAATCTTCCATTCACAGGTTCACTACCCAGATGGCCACAGCAGCCATAGATTCTCCAAGTGGAATCCAGGAGCCAGGAGCTTCATCCAGGTCTCCTACGTGGGTGGCAGGGACCCTAGTACATGGACCATCTTACACTGCTTTTCCCAGGCCATCAGCAGGGAGTTAGATCAGAAGTGGCGCAGCTGGGACCTGAACTGACGCCCGTATGGGACGCTGGTGTTGCAGGCAACAGCTTTACCTGTGGCACCATGATGCTGGCCCCTCAAATTCTCATTTTTCTCACACTAATTCGTCTCTCTTTTTATAGCTTTCTTTTTTTAGAAGTTTTTCTTGCTATTTTATTCCTCATTCTTTGTAACCATCTTAGTAAGAAACATAGATGTTTGAAGACTTGTAGCCTGATGCCATTTGAATTTATGTATCTGGGCATAAGTATTTAAGGGACGATGAGTCAGACATAGGTCTTTTGGAGAATGAGTATGGTTGGAAGTAGTTGGCCTCAAAGACTTATATGAATTTCGATGGAAAGTCATTTGGAGATCAACAATGATGTGGGGCTTACCTATACATTAGAAAGATGCCATACCTTTAACATAGTCATCTTTTTCCTGTAGTCTATATATTTCTGTCTTCACTAGTTTCTGGATCTCTCATAGTTTATGAACAGCAAGTCTGGACCACTAGGCAGGCATAGATAGTGGCCACAGAGCATAAAGTCTTTCAAAAGCAACTATCTGTTAGTGCTCCAAAGGACCACCAGGATTAATCAACCCACTCCACTGGGAATTCCCAGGATGCCCCCCACCCTAAACCCCTGTAGTCACAAGCCCACCATGTCTGCTACTGGAGCTGGACGAAATGAAGTGTTAGCAGCTCTGACCATCAATTTCTTTAAACCTGATTTGCAGCAGTTGCCAATCTTCCTATTACTGTAATTGCTGCCTAAATGAACTATAATTGCATTAAGATGTAACTCTGAAATACGTGTGTGCTCTCTGCTAATTCTTAGAAAATGCAAGGAGAAAGGATTCATTTCTTCTGCATGGAAGAACCACTTGGGGATGCTCCCTCTGGGGTCTGCCATTTAGAGGTCTCCTTTCTGGGGAAAGTTTAGGCCAGATGCCCAAGAATTTAGGCAGACTCACGGAAACACTCAGGAATCTCAAGGGGTTTGGTGGCAGCAGTGACTCTCCAGTGCCAAAGAAGTCCAAGTTCAAGTCACAGTCCTCACCAGTATTGAACATAAGACAAGAGGAAAAGGTTAAAAGTCACGTTCTGATAATCCATGCTGAGAACTGTGCAGCAGCTTTTCCAAAATCGCTTCTTTCAAAGCCCCCTGCAGTATAATCACGCTCATTAGAAAATGAGGAGCCAAGATTTGGAGGTGCTCAATTTGGACTTGCCAGTGTATGCTTCTTGGTAATCAAGAAAATGGAATACCAAATCCTGATTTTCTGAATTGAAATCCATAGCCGCTACAGAGACATTTCGAATATCAGGAAAGTCATTTTAAAAATACCTTCAGACAAGGCGGAGGCCAGAGGACAGTGGTGTAGGTTTATGTTGGGATAAGTGTATGGTGGGAAATGGAGTAGAAATTTTGTTCTAAAGAACTCTGTGCAGCATGTTCATCTGCTATTTTGAATAATTAAATATGTCAAGTAACCCACACTTTCGGTCTCTAGGACCACCTGCTTCTTTGATAAAACCCCAAATTAAGGTTTGAGAATTCCTGACTTCTCATTATAGCTGGCTATTGGGCACCCTCATTCTTCCCTTTAATTGGAGTAATGATACTAATTTCCTTGCTTGAAGAGCCAAAAGGGATAAAGCAGGCTAGACGGTGCTGGAGGGAAAAATAAAAGTGAATGTATGAATCACAGTGAAACATAACACAGTAAAACCCAGCTGAGTTCTTACATTCAAGGGACTAGAAACCTAGGGGGTGAGACACAGGATGCATAAATAAAAAAGAAATTACAACTCTGACTTAAATATGCTTTTTTCCAAAGGTTTATTTATTTTATTTGAAATACAGAGTTACAGAGAGGCAGAGGCAGAGAGAGAGAGAGAGAGGTCTTCCATCTGCTAGTTCACTCCCTAGATGGCCGCAACAGCCAGAGCTGCACCAATAAGAAGCCAGGAGCTAGGAGCTTCTTCCGGGTCTCCCATGTGGTGCAGGGGCCCAAGGACTTGGGCCATCTTCTACTGCTTTCCCAGGCCATAGCAGAGCTGGATCAGAAGTGGAGCAGCAAGGACACGAACCGGCGCCCATATGAGATGCTGGCACTGCAGGCGGCTGCTTTACCAGCTATGCCATAGCACTGGCCCCTAAATATACTTTTCTATGGTATGGCAGAAACTGGTAGCTACCACCCCAAAACTATGAATACCTCCTTCCTAAATAACAAAATAATAGCTTTTGCCAAAATCATATTGTGTCTAGCTAAAATATCCCAAGCCTCCCTTGCTGCAATATTTGGTGTAAATTAGTCAATATTTGACTAAGTTCTGGTGAAATGAAATATTAAATGATAATAGGAAGGATAATTAAAAGAAGACTATTATTTGAGAGACAGAATGAGGAGCAGAGAGAGAAAGAAGGATAAAGATAGAGAATAGAGAGAAACTGACTCAATTCTAGCCTCCCGCATGAGTGGAAACCCAGTTATTTGAGCTCTCATCTGCTGGGATCTTAAATGCAGGGACATTGAATCAAGGACTGAACTCCAGAACTGAACCTAAGCACTCTGATGTGCGTTGGGCATCCTAACCAGAATCTCAACTTCTGTGTCTGGATTCTTCTAAAATTTATCCTTTTTCTGGTGTCCTGCTGCCAACAAAGTAGATAGGCGAGATGGAATTCCAGAAACCAGCGTAAATTGTGAGGGGACCTTACAGATGGAAAATAAGTACGAGTGTCTAGAGCTTAGAGGTGCTTGGAAAAGTTACAGTCCATACTCCCACCCCAAACCCTTCATCTGTCTCTAAGTTTGTTGGAGGCTGCATTCAGGATTCCGTGTATAACTCACGTGTGTGCACAGCTCGGATTCCCTACCTGAGGCAGCCACGAGGGCTGGGCAGCCTGTAGAAGAGATGTAATGTACCCAGGAGAAACTCTTAAGTAATCAGAATCCATCAGCTTCACTCCTCCCTGCGTGGGACACCTCTAGACACATTCTACAGATCCGTAGTGTGTCCTTATTTGCATTCTCCTGTTCTCTCCCCTGTGCTTACTGGGCCCACCTCCCCAGACTACTAGCTAATACTCATGCTTGGGTGTTGAGATTGGCTTTTGGAAGAACCCAAGCTATGGTGACACACAGTTAAGTATTGGCTTTGGTTGACCAGATGACCTCCTGTTTGCCAAATGCAATTGCTTTGCTTTAATCTTCTTCCTCAACCTTTCTTGATCTGTCTTGATCTTTTCTTCTCTGTTGAGATCTGATTGCCTTGACTTTGACAACATCTGTGTGTTCACGTCTTCATTATGCACTTTGGAGCACTGGCATATCACTCTGCCTGATGTTCTACCTTTGAGGTTTTCATTCAAATCGAATGCATACACATGCACACATTTTGGCGTTCACTGAGTGACTAGGTGCCTAACATTTTTTTTCTACTGCTCCAGACTACCTCTCCAGACTAACCCTTCACATCCTCTATAATACCTGCTGTGCCCTATCATATATTTTGCTTTTTCTAGAGCATAACCTACCCTTCCTTTATTATAAATCTAGGGCCCTGTTGTCTCTTGTCATTAGCATATTCTGTTCCAAACCTATTCTCAATGGTCCATGTTATCTGTAGCCTTCTCCATGGTACCTTCATGTTCTCCAATAAAAAGTGGTTTCTGCTCTGAATAGAATGCTGTCTTTGGGACCACCCAACCACTTCAAAATATTCATTTAACCCTGAGTGAACCCTTTGTAAATGTTTGTTAAAATCAAAATGATTCCAAGTTTGCTTTTTTCTTACCAGTTTCTAGAGAGAGCGAGCTTTACCCACAGAGTTGCTATCATTTACATTTTATAATGACATATACCTAAATAATATTTAATCACATAAAAATAGCTTTGAATTATCACCACTTAAATCTCCCTTCATACTTTTCAGGGTGAAATCCACTTTAACATAGACACATATGGAAAATACCTCCTATGAACTTTTTATTTTTCTACTCAAAGCAAACTAACTTCTTTTTTTTAATTTATTTATTTATTTGAAAGTCAGGGTTACACAGATAGAGAAGGAGAAGCAGAGAGAGAGAAAGGTCTTCCATCCACTGGTTCACTCCCCAATTGGCCACAACAGCTGGAGCTGTGCCAATCCAAAGCCAGGAGTCAGGAGCTTCTTCTGGGTCTCCCACGTGGGTGCAGGGGCTCAAGGACTTGGCCATTTTCCACTGCCTTCCCAGGCCATAGCAGAGAGCTGAATCAGAAGAGGTGGCTGTATGGGATGCTGGCACTGCAGGCAGCAGCTTTACCCACTATGACACAGCACCAGACCCAACTAACTTCTAATGATAATTTTTCTTGAGCCATGAAATAAAATGTAAAATCAAGTTGAAAGATGACGGAAAACAAATTCATAGCCAAGTAGTAGTAAAATATTTGAAACAAAATAAATTGTTTTAAATATTCAGATATCCAAGATGGTTAGAGGCAGTAACTCTCTCTCTGTTTTGAAATGAGCTGCTTATGCCATTCCCCTATATACCATGTAGTTCTGGATTATTTAAGAATTATACTTGGTGCAACAGTTAAGACATTTCTTGGGATATCTGTAGCCCATTTTAGAATATGAGAGTTTGAGTCCAGCCCCTTTTTCAGTCCCAGCTACCAATATGAACCGTGGGAGACAGCAAATGGTGTTGGTTCAAATACCTGGGTCCCTGCCGACCGCATGGAAAACTTGGATGAGTTATGGGCACCTGATTTTGGCCTAGCCCAGCTCTGGCTGTTTGGGGGCATTTGGAGAGGGAAGAAGCAGATGGAGGACATTTGTCCATCTGCCTCTCTCTCTCTCTGTCTCAGCCTTTCAAAAATAAATAAATAGTTTTTAATGAATTATTATTATCATGTTCAGGGATATCTGAAAAATGTATTATCAATTACACAAATCCATATTTTTTTTCCCACTAGACCTTCCTTCTCAAGGGTAGTATATAGCTTTCAATTAAAATCTATTTATTTTCCCTGTTTGGAGTTGACCCTGCTGTGAAGTATTGTGGACGATTTTCCCGGCAAAATCAGCAAGCTTGCCATTGGCCACTCGTTCCCTGGGGATGCGGTGGATGCTCTCTTCAGATGCTGTGCTCCCTTCCTGTCCTCTCTTGCAATGCTGGATAATTACACTCAGTGGAAGCAGTGCCTATTGCTTGAATGGGAAATGAGAGTAAAATACAAAATGAAGACGATTTGGTCAGGAATTAGACAAAGAGCTCTGCCATCCTGGATGGGCACACGAAAGGCAAAAATGGAGGTGAGGGCTTAAATGACGAAACCCTGTGAAGTTGAGTTTATCCTAATTTGAAAGCTTTGGGTTTCTGTGTCAGTGACATATTGAGCAGATACTTTCAAGTCAAACAGAGAAGTCAATGAGGGAAGTGGGAT
Organism: Oryctolagus cuniculus; assembly: GCF_051225735.1. NCBI lineage: Eukaryota > Metazoa > Chordata > Mammalia > Lagomorpha > Leporidae > Oryctolagus > Oryctolagus cuniculus. The sequence continues at coordinate 18,943,362 of NC_142877.1, forward strand.
GGAAGATTTCAGGAGACAGCTCATCTTACTGTGATCCCACAGGAAATTCTGAAGGAAGAATTGTACTCAGAGGGGTCCTCCCCTCTTTCCAGTCCTACTGCATGGCCAAGGGGGCTATACTGTTTTGCACCTGCATGAATTACTGGCAATGGATGGCCAGCAGGGAAAGGAAAAGTAAGTCTCCTGCATAAGGTCAAGGCAACCCCCATTAACCATGGAAAATCCTCCATCAGAGGATTTACATGTGAGTCATTAGTGGCTGATACTTGTAGTAGATAAAAGTAAGGTGCATGTCTGGTCAAAGGGGACTAGATAGAGAACCAATACTACCTTTAAGCAAAGTGAATTGCTCAAATAACCCTGGCAGGGTGAGTTCACCCATTGGAACATGTTAGATCTGCTAATGAGGCTCACCTGTAGTTAGAGCTACACGTATGTAAGCAGCCCTCAATAATAACAAAATTATTTGCCCAGGAAGATATCACCTTACCATCTGGGGAGTCTATATAGAAGTCTACGCTGTGGTGGGGGGAGGAGGTGAGGTGGCGGCGCTGTGGCGTTGTGGGTAAAGCCGCCACCTGCAGTGGCGCTAGTTCGAGTCCTGGCTGCTCCACTTCCGATCCAGCTCTCTGCTATGACCTGGGAAAGCAGAAGAAGATGGCCCAAGTGCTTGGGCCCCTGCACCTGCATAGGAAACTTGGAAGAAGCTCCTGGCTCCTGGCTTCAGATCGTCACAGCTCCGGTTGTTGCGGCCAATTGGAGAGTGAATCAGCGGATAGAAGACCTCTCTCTCTCCTTCTCGCTCTGTAATTCTGATTTTAAGTTAAATAAGTAAATCTTTTTTTTTTTTTTTTAAAGAAGTCTACACTGGGAAAGACCTAGGAAAGTGCTTTATATCACTGCTCCTCCAGCAAATATTTGTTAACTTTCTGCATATAGAAACTTCTGATCTTCCTAAGAATGTGTACTTGGATCACTGACAGTTGAATTCCCAAAGCTGATCAATAGCCAAGTGTCAGTTCAGGTCTTGGTCAACTCAGTAACAGGCCTCCAGACTTACACTGCTGTGCTTTGTCTCCTGGGGTTGATCCTTGAAGATTCCTGCCAACCTGTCACAAAGACATCCCAAACTTCATCAGGAATGGTATTCTCCAGAAGTCATTTAGTCACTGTTCTATTTGAAAAGTGGTTACTTTAACTATATAATGTATGTGGATCACAAACAGAACTGACAGAAACCTACAGGGTATGGACATTCACATGCACACACACACACATTTATGTAATTCTAGATACATACAGGCTGCCTTGGGCTGAGCTGGAAAAATGTTCCTGGTATGAAAGGGCTGTTAAAGCCATTTATATTCTACGGCAGCATATTCCATATATGATCAATCAATCAATTAATCAGTCATTAATCAAATCAGAAATTTAAAAACTCATAGTTCATAGAATACCAGCAATGACAAGAATTCAGAGATTATCCACCATAATCTTCTCATTTTGCAGACGAGATCATTAGCATTTTTCTTGCTAGAGGCTGAATGATTTTTGTCAAGTTACTACAACTGTCCATGCCTCAATCTCCTCTTCTGCAAAAGGAGTACTTAGCTCATTGAGTTGAAATCTGAATTGATTGGGTAATAATTATAGAATCCAAGGCAGTGCCTGGCACATAGTTAAGGCCATATGTGTTAATTAAATATAAATAAATATAAATACATAACTTGTCCAGGGTCAGTCAGTTAATTGGCCCATGTTATTAAGGGTTTATTAAGGGTTTTATTGAATTAATATGAAATATGGTACACATCAATATTTAATAATAATTTAACTATAAATAATTAATAATAACTACCCAACATACAAAGATATCAGCATATTTTTACACTCAGATCCATCAGTGATGGCAATAGGTAAAAGCTCTGACATTAGGTTAACTCAAAGGAGAATTTTATTTCTTGTTTCCACTACAAACTGTGTGATCTTGGGCAAGAGATCTGATTTCTCCAAGACTCTATTTCCTCAAATAAAAAGTGGAAATTATAATAACGAAATAATAATAACAATGACCTGCTGAGACTGCTTGAAGGTTAGTGTATACTTACATAGACAGCAACTTTAATAAATGGTACCTTTTAGTACTGTTATTATTTATAGCACCATTCAAAAATTTATATTTCTCATCTTATGCAAGAACTATACAGATGCGGATAGTCATTGTTTGGAATAATAAACTAAGATAAAGATAGTAATCTCAGAATCTCTGACCATATAAGTCACTAACTCTTGGCTTATTGGTTTTGAAATCTCTACTGTAAAAATAACAAGAAGGTGAGGAACCCAACATCATCCTCCTCAAAGCTCAGAGAGAGATAGAAACTCTAGCTATAGCTTAAAACATCCCAGAGGGATTTCCTTACAGAGAAAGCATCTCTAGTGTACAAGTCTGGCTAGGACTGGCCCTTCAGTGTTGTAAGTATTTATATTTGAACGAATTTGTATTTATTTAAAAGCATTTATCTCTCCTTCTATGACTGGGAGGAAACTGAAGCTAACCATCAGTAGTATGTGTTCGAACAAGATATATACCATTTGGGGTCCTTCCAGAGTTAACCCTGGCTGGTTCAAGAGAGTGAAAAATGGAAACAACCTTTGTCTTCAGGAAACACGGCTTGCACACACCACGTTCAGTTAGCAGAGTAAGCATTAATGTGTGATGCCCGTACCAGTGGTGGCACTTAAGATGACTGTAGAGCAGTGACAAATATCTCAGTTCAGACTCTATTGACTTAGGGTAACAGAAAACTGGCATTAAAAATTGCTTAAACACGTAGAGTTAACTTCTTATTGTGCAGTAACAGGAGATACTACTCTGTCTAGAATTGTATTTAGATGTCTTTTAAAAATATGTTTATTATTTTAATTAACAAATAAAAATTATACAAATTTTTCACATAACACATGATGTTTTAAAATACGTATACGTTATGGAACGGCTCAGTCAAGCTAATTAACAAATGTACTACCTTATAAACTTATCAGCTTTTGTGGTGAGATAACTTAAAACCCACTCTTATAGCAACCTCCAAGAAAACAATAAATTACTATGAACGGTAGTCACTGTGTTGTCTAATAAATCTCTTGAACTTATTCCTTCTATCTAGCCAAGTGTGGCTTTTAACCTCATACTTGCTGGCACCTTTATCTAGAATGGCCATTTCCTCTAACATTGTGCGCAGTTTCAGTTGAAGAACAAATAGGACAGGCAAAGGTATATATCAGTTGCTTCACTCTTGTTTAAAAGAGTTTTCCCAGAATTCCCTGCAGCAATTTCTCCTTTTTCTTGCTAGCCAGAACCATATCCATGGCCAACCTAACTGTAAAAGTGGTTGGAAAATGTAGTTTCCTGTCTAACCACATTGTTACTCCTAAGAAAGTGAAGAAAGGATGTTTATGTTAAAATAGAAGAAAATTAAAAAGTATATTGGGTAGGAAAACAGACAGTTATATGTTTATTTAATGTGTTTTAAAATCTTATATTTCATTAATGGCAGTAATATTACATTTCATTTATGAACAAATAGAACATATAACATGTGAAGTGATTTTAAGAAAAAAAGTAATTAATTACTGGTGCTGGTAGGATGTGGAACAGGCACACTTATGGAAATGACCCATGGATGACTCAGGTTGAGTAAATAGATCCTATTCATAAACAACAACTGTGGTGAGATTCTAAAAAATGCAAGAATTGGAAAGACTTTCAAATATGTGCTCTAGTCTTTTTTTGTGCCTAAGACAAGTGGCACGTCTATGAAAACAATCACTCCTGCACTAAACTGTGGAGAACAAGAAACAGTTGAGGATGCAAGCTTTGCAAATACAGGCTAAAACAGAAGCCTCTATAAGCCGGCTTTTGGAGTCTGTAAATCTGACTGTGGGTGCATGCGTTACGACTGAGGGCCAGCATCTGGCTGATGACAATGCTTGCCCAGTAATTTCCACCTTCACTGGGTAGCTGGGGATGATGCTAAATCTTGATAAGAGGTAATGGAGAGATTCTCTTCATTAGTGTCAATAAACACTAACCTTTAATGGTGTTGGCTTAGTGATAACGATACTGAGCATTTCTGTTTGTCATTATGAGATTTAGCTCTAGCTGATTCCCTCTGGGTAGGGGCTCATTATCAGGTAGGGCAATAGAGTAATTGGTGACCCTTGGAATCAATCATTGTCCCTTCCCGAATTGAGTCTACCTCCTTAGTAATGAATTTGTGAAAGGAAACAAAGGATGTTTTTCTTACGTTCACAGACTTGAACTCTAAGATATTTAAAAGGTGATAGTCTTAATAAAATCTAAGAGTGATGAATAAAATTAAAACTGGACATCGCCAGTAAAGAAATTGCCTTAAGAAAACAGCAAGAACCCAATTAAGGGGATGCAATAAACACAGTAACTCAAAAATGCACCTAGAATATGCAGAAGGAAGGAAAAGAACAAGATGATGAGATGGCCACGTGCTGGATAGAAGTCAAGCAGGTTCTGCTTTGTGGGGATAGACAGCATTATTTGAATTGTTTTTGGAGGAAAACAATTCCATTTCTAGTAGTTTTAACTAGATCTTGACTGGAGTTCTGGTTTCTATTTAGTCACTACTTTTTTCAACTACTTTATTGAGGTGTAATTTACATAATCACAAACCACCCACTTCAAGTATGTGGTTCAGCAATTTTTAGCTAATTTGTATATTTGTATAACCATCACTCAATTCAATTTTCAGAACATTTCCAACATCCAAAAAACTTTCTTGTGTCTATTTTTTTTTTCAATCCCTATACCAGCTACCAGCTCCGGGAGACAAACGGTGTATATTTTTTCTCTATATAGACTTGCCTTTTACAGATTTTTTTTGAATAAGTGAAATGACACACTATGTATTTTTATGTCTGGTTTCTTTCACTTACTTTACCAGTTTGAGCTTAATGCATGTTGTAGTGTGCATCAGTAGTTCCTATTTATTGTCGAGTAGCATTCCTTTGTGTGGCTATATAACATTTTTGTTTTCATTCATCAGTTGTGGACATTTGGACTATTTGCACCTTGGGACTACCATGAATAATGTTGCCATAGATGTTCACTTGCAAGTATTTCTGTGAACATATTTTACATTTTTTCTTGAGTTTGTATGTAAAAGTAGAATTACTGAGTTGTAGATATAATTTTAGATTTTAAAAAACTCAGAGGTGAAATCAGACTAATACTTTGGGTCGGGTCTTCTTTAACAAATTTTAAGCATAGCCGGTGCCGCGGCTCACTTGGCTAATCCTCTGCCTGTGGCACCAGCACCCCGGGTTCTAGTCCCGGTTGGGGCACCAGATTCTGTCCCGGTTGTTCCTCTTCCAGTCCAGCTCTCTGCTGTGGCCCCGGAGTGCAGTGGAGGTTGGCCCAGATCCTTGGGCCCTGCATCCGCATGGGAGACCAGGAGGAAGCACCTGGCTCCTGGCTTTGGATCGGTGCAATGCGCTGGCAGTAGGGGCCACTTGGGGTGTAAACCAATGGAAAAAGGAAGACCTTTCTCTCTGTCTCTCTCACTGTCTAACTCTGCCTGTCAAAAAAATAAAAAAATAAAAATAAAAAAACCCACAAATTTTAAGCATAGATGTATTCCTTTTACTAATAAAAGGCAGGATAGATAGATTTTGTTAATTCCATTTTTTCTACTTCTTCCATGGTAAATCAGCAATAACCAAGTAACAGATAGAGACAAACACTATGCAGATAATTAAATTTACAGATAGCTACTTTTCAACTCAAAGAAACTGAGAAAAACTTTGCTGACCAATTCTTTCCACACTCACTGAGTCACCGGGGCCCAGGAATTCACATTTTAACATTTTTTTAAAAAAATTGAACAATAGAATTACAGAGAGAGAAAAGGAGAGACAGAGATTTTGCAACTGCTGGTTTATTCCCCAAATGGCCACAAGGACTGAGGCTGAGCCAGGTTGCAGACAGGAGACAGAAGCTTCTTCCAGGAGTCCCACGTGAGTAGAGGGCCCAGGGACCTGGTCATCTTCCACTACTTTCCCAGGTGCATCATCAGGAGGCTGGATCTGAAGTGGAGCAGCAAGGACTCCAACCGGCACTCATATGGGATGTTGGCATGGCAGGCCGTGGTTTAACCTGCTGTGCCACAGTGCTGACCACTCCTTGCATTTTTTAAAGGATGTCTTTTTAAATCATAATTGAGAAAGCTCCTTAAACCTCTTGACTGTATTCTGATCGTTGGGTACTAGACAGGCTGTTCATGTCCATCAGAGGCTGAACCACGTTTCCTTTGGTTTAAGAAGAAGGGAAACGACCAGAATAAATGAGTGGCTCCAAAGAACTCTGAGAGTATCTGAGTTTGTTACCAAAGAGTAGAAAAGCAGCTGATATAACCAGATCCCACTTAATAAATGACTTATTTGAAACTAAATAATTTCTTATCCTAAGTACTTTAATGTACTGGTTTTTACCAAATTTTTATTTAAGGTGAACTCTATTAAAAACCCCTGGATGTCGAAAGTATTTGGGAAGTAATATATACTTGTATTTTTTTCCTATTATAGGCATACTTGATAAATCATCCTTGACAAACAGTTGACCAAGATATACTGAAATTTATGGCCTGGGTGATTTAGAGGTTGAAGGTGCTAGGAACAGGCAAGAAGATACAGGAAAATTATCAGATGTAGGCAGGCAGGAAATGGAGGGCACCGTGAGATCTGCTTTAGGGCAGAGTTCCCAACCTCAGCATTATTGGTCAGATAATTCTGTGTTGTGGAGGGCTGCACCGTGCCTGTAGGATGTTCAGCAGCACCTCTACTCCATTGAGAGGATGGCAGTCGGATTCTCTGTCCCACTTGTGATAACCAAAAATGTCTTCAGATGTTTTCAAATGTCACTGGGAAACAAATTCATTCCCAGTTAAAAGTCAGCGGTTTGGAGAATTTTGTGATGGAGGGGTACAAAGGAAATCCCCATGGGGCTGTATGGCAGAGTCAGCGATGTGGGAATAGAGCAGGGAAAGAAGTGAGGGTGCAGAGATTGGGAGCCACTCATGTGGAAATGATGGCCACAGTGACAAAGTGCAAACAGAGGAGACAATAGTAAGGCCCAGGGAAGGTTGGCCTCATGGAATACTTTCTGTATTTCTGTAAGTTACTCCATAAGGCAGGACAGATTGCTGCTATCCATAGGACATTACATTTTGTTAATTAAGCACAGCATCTGACAGATCTATGCTTTCTTAATGATGATTTTACATTCTCAGGGAAGGATTGTAACTGGCTTATTGTTCTGGATCAGGTGCCCGCCCATGAACCAATGAACTATGGATATATATACACAGAAAAGTGCTCATGCAACTCTGTCAAAGGAAGACTGTTCATGGGCATAGAAGGTAGGAGGAGTAAGAGGAAACTGCAAAAAGAAGGACAGAAATCGTGGTAAGAGTTGTTAGGCAAGACCTGGAAAGAAGTAGAAAGTCAGAAGTTTGCTCTACAGAATGTGAGGGTGGAATCCTACAATCTGAGCTTAGGGAATATGAGTTGAGAAGTCACATGCAGTGGTAATAGAGAAGTAGACTCCGTGAGGACAATAATAACCCCAGGCTGAGATGATGAGAGCATGGATGAGAATGGAGAGAAAGGACTGACTCTATGTAGGATGTAAGTAGGAGCAAAGACTCAGCGATGCCTCCAAGATATCCAAACTGAGCCACCTGGAGGAAGAGAGTACACAGAGAACGAATCAACCTAGAGCCTGAAAGGGTAGAAGCATTAAAAATAAAAACTCTATTTTTAAAATGTGGAAATTCCAAATATTAAAAATTCCCTGTTTCAAACATGAATAATAATAATCATAGTTTCTTCTATTTACTCAAACTTTACAGTTGCTTGGAAAGGACTTTACATATCTTGTCTCATTTTGTTGTGACAATGGAACACACAAGACTCAGAGAGGTGGTTGTGACTTGACCAAATTTAGAGAGCTGATGAACGCTAGATAAAAAAATCAACACAGGCTAATCTGACTTTAAGGCACTAGGTTACTCTTCAAGAAGACAACTACCCTCGCTGAAACAGTTACAGATTTTCAGCTTGTTAATGCTAACAGTAGGTCTCTTGGGGAGAAAATTTCAGCTGGTTAGGAGAGGACTGTGTCTGCGTGCGAATGCCGCCAAGTTTATACTCGGGTGAGTCAGGCAGTTTGCCACCCTGAGGGGTTCTGGACGCATCACCACAAAGCCAAGATAAATGTGCTTATTTGTCTTAATTGTCAATTTACTAAAAGGCAGCAGCCATCTAAGGACAGGAGCGGCTGGCCAGGGACACGGTCATGTGGAAAGGAAGGGGTAGAGAGATGTCCGCAGGAATGCTAGCTCTGTTGCCTAAGACTCATAAATCTGTCTGTATCCTGACTCCTCTGGCCTGGGGATCAGAGGTCTCTGGCCCAGGGCACTGTCTCCAGGTCCCTTCCAGACATCCCTGAGCTCTTGTTATAGCCTGACCGTAGAAGCTAACCACCCGGGCTTGGCTTGTCAGAGGACAAGCTTGTCAAAGGACCCCAGAGGGGAGGCACAGCAGCAGCAGGAGCACTGCCCCTACCCAGTGAGTGACAAGAGTCTAATAGCAGGTTATGCGTCTTGTCATTTGGCTGGAGTGGATATTTAATCCTGAAAGTCCTCATGCCTGAAAAAGAAGAAAACCACTCGAGCCAGAATAGGGAGGTCAGTGGGAGGTAGCTTCTTTATGAGAACATTAGGAAATGTGGCGTTTAGTGGAAGGATTATGTTCTCCAGGCTGTTGTGTTTCTGAGACAAGATAGAGCCCTGTCCCTTCTGTTGGCAGAAGTATTGAAAAGTGTATCTAATGTCCTGGTGCTGGGGCAGCTTGGTCTCAGTGGATTCCTCATTCACTACACACCCAGCACCCCAATGCTGAATTCACCAATGTTCCCCATACCGAACCCAACAGACACTACTTACCTACCAACTTATTATTAATGGGTATGTAACACACTTCCAGAAAAGGCACATATCTAGATGTGTGGATTAATGAATTTTTATGGTGGTATATGTCTTAGTGACTGCTCAATCCAAGATACAAACCAAGGTTTACTCATATGCTTTCACAGTCAATACATTCCCTATACCCATGGTAGTCAACATGTAGTCCCAATATTGATTTCTGTTATAAGTAAATCATATTTTTTATTCTGGAACCTCACACAAATAAGATAATATACTCTAATCTTTGGCTTATTTTATTCAGGATAATATCAGTGAGATTCATTTATGTTGTGGCATGTACATGTAGTTTGTTCATTCTGACTACTGTATTGTAAACTGCTGAATAGACATATAATTCTTTCTTTATTCATTCTCTGTTAATGGACATTTGCACCATTTCTGGTTTTTAGCGGTTATGACTGTGGTTATAAGCATTCTTGCATATATCTTTAGAGGACAAGCACTAAATTCTCTTGGATATATACTTAGATCTAGAAATTCTGGGGCATAAATCAAGGAGTGGTTTAACTTTTATAAATTTTTGGATACTATCAAAGAAAGAGTGCTCCAAAGTGATTAAATCAATGTATACTTCATTAGTAATGAGGGAGAATTAAAATTCCTTCATATCTCAGTAACATTTGGTACTTTTTAAGTTTTAACCATTCAACAAGACAAGACATTCTTCAAAGCATGGGGAAATCGCATGCTATCACTCTCTTCCTTCCTTCTTGACCAATCTTTTTTTTCCCCCTGTGGTTACCTTTTACTTTCTTGGTGGATTTTTGATTTTTTTCTTTACACTTTATCTTTGTAGCTAATATTTTCAATTCAAGTTTAACTTACTCATCTTTATAATCACAGTATAATATAAAATGGTGAATTTACTATTTTGTTAATGCAAAGTTTGATGAATTAAGAAATGAATCACTAATTGAATAGATACAGATATAACAGAAAACAAAATAATATCTACTATGCTACTTAGTTATACAAAGGGATCATCAAGATTTTCCTCTGGGAAAAATCCTGGCCTTTTTTTTCTGCTAAATATCCTATCAGATCAGTTCTTGACAAATAAGATCATTTTCCACTATTTCAGAAAAATAGAAGAAAGTCTTAGCTTAAAGGTCATTTCATATGCTAGCAACCATAGTATATACATTGCACAAATTATTTAATTCTCTAAGCATTATAAGTTTGAAATTATTTTCTTTCATTTAAACAGGAGGCTTAGAGTTTAAGTGACCTGCCAGAGGCCATTCAGATACCATGAAATAGAGCTGAGATCTGAACCCAAGTTTGACCAACCATGTTGATCATTGCATTAGAATAAGCAACTTCAGCTTTTTCTCAATATAAATGTGATGTGGGATGGGAAGAAGAGATAGGAAGAAGAAAGGGGAAGAAGAAGGGGAAGAATATTGCTCATAGATGGAGATGAACTCACTATTCACCAAGTGGACATGTGATTTGGCATTTTGGATAGCTATATACTAAATCAACCTCCTGAGAGTTTAGATCATTTCAGGTCAGTTGTAGCTATTACCATTAAATTACTTTGCATTGTAAATGGAGAAGTTGTCATTTCAATTCTGTTAAAAAGGCTCTCATAGCACTATGGATTGATTATATATCATTAAAGTATACACAGTTATTTCAGTTATTTATTGCTGTGGCACAAATCATCCTAAAACTTTGTGGCTTCAAATAACAACCCTATTTGCTCATGATTCTATAATCTGGACTAGGATCAGCAGGGTGGCTTGTCCGTGCTCCATGTGGTATTAGCTGGGCTGACTCATGTGTCTGCAAGCTCTGCTAGGCCTAGATGATCCAAGATGGCTGTAGTCACAAATTGGGCACCTTGGTTGCAGCTAGCTGGATTTCTCTCTCCCTTGTTGGTCTTTAGTCCTTCAGCATTTCCCATGTCTTCTCACATTTGAAGAGTCTATCCCAAGTTTCCTTACAAGGCATCTCACTTGTGCTGTATTCCCAATACAATGCTTGGATTTTTCACATGCAACACTTGAAATAATTGCAAGATCTCAAATTCTTGTTCAGGGCAATGATCACATCTTTTTTTGCAAACTTACTGGTAATCGATCTTTCAACAAAGAAAAAGTCCCATCTTCAGCTACTAGCCATGCCATGAAAATGTGTGTATATTGAGTATAACGATTGCATCTCCACCTGCCCTGTAATGATGCCATCTCCATATGCACCATATGCAAGGAAATGATTGCATCTCTTCCTGCAATGTAATTACAACAGGTTTATCAGCAATGCAATGATCCCAAATTCTACTGAAAATGCAATTGATACCATCATTATGGGCACTATAACTAGCATATCTCTACCATAAATGTAATTAACACATTGTCTTTTGCACAGTAAAGATTGCGTTTCTCCAGGAAATGCAATAACAGTACTATCCCTACTACAATGATCCCATCTATTTATGCAAGTTAATTATCGCTCTTCCACTTGCCAGGCCATAATGATAGGTATTTCTTTAGGGCAGTGATTGCATCTCTGCCCTCAGGGTAATGATCACATATGCAATGCAAGATAACAAAATTGTCTTCAGGGCAATGACCAGGCTCCTTTGCACAGGGTAATAATAACAACTATCCACTCTTACCTAAAGATAACAGGCCTCTTGTCAATGCTGTGATGCCAACTTCCCCTGCAGTGAGAAGGTGCACCAGACATTGAGGCAGCATATGCTCACATCTACCTCATGTTTAAGGGCAGATTTTGCAGGAAGCTAGAATCCTACTCAAAGGTAGCATAGTGACAGGGACAGTAGCATCAGAGATATAAGGTCTGAGTTAAATAGATGCTACACAATCTGTGACTTTGGGCAACTGGCTTAGTTTCTCTGAATCAGGTTGCAAAACTGACAATGGTGGGGGCTGGCACTGTGATGCAAGTGGATTAAGCTGCTGCACTAGATGCCAGCATATTGGAATGCTGATTCCAGTTCCCTTTCCATCTAATTCTCTGATAATGTGCCTGGAAAAGCAGCAGAAGGTGGCCCAAGTGCTTGGGCCCCTGCCACCCATATGGGAAACCCCAATGGAATGCCAGGCTCCTGGCTTCAGATTGGCCCATCCCTGGCCATTGCAGCCATTTAAGGAGTGGGCCTACAGTTGGAAGATAGCTCTTTGCCTCTTTTTCTGTCACTCTCCTTCTCTCTTTGTCACCTTTCCTTCTAAATAAATAAATAGATAAATATTTTATTAAAAGCTATCAATGGTAATAGGTTTTTTATTTGCAAAAAATGACATAAACTTAACACCTCTCAGCATAAAACCTTTCCCTTAAGAAACATTCATTAATTTTCTTCTTCCCCCAGTTGATCTCTGGATTGTGTCATTGTCCTGACTCTCCCAGGATCTGAGTCTCAGCATTGCCTCTTCCCCATAACTTATAATTAGCAACCATAACTTGGTTTCTAAATACCACTCTCCAGTGGAATGACCCAGGACTTCTTAGAGAAATGTTTGATTTTATGACTAAGGTAGGACATATGCAAGAGGAGCCTGAGACATTTTGTAGTGCCAGAAAATAAAAAGCATTCCAAGAACAAAAGGATACGATTTTTTCAAAGAGGTACAGGCATCATCCTAAAAGATTCCCAATGGCTAATCTTGGAGCAGCTTGAGCAACAGAATAAAAAATGATGGTACTGGAATATAATTCTCCCAATGAAGTAAAACTCCACAAAACACTGAAATAAGCAAATCATTGAATAAGTAAGCATATGGGTGAGAAGGGGCAAATGCTTCCAATAAAAGAATTCTACAGACATAACCAGAAAAGATCTTCACCACGACACATTGTAATCAAACTCTCCACAGTAAAACACAAAGAAAAGACTCTAAAATATGCATGAGAGAAATGCCAGATTACTTTCAGAGGATCTCCGATTAGACTCACAGCAGACTTCTCATCAGAAACCATACAGGCTAGGAGAGAATGGTAAGATATAGTCAAGTCTTAACAGAAAAGAACTGTCAACCCAGAATATTATACCCTGCAAATCTTTCAGTTGTGAGTGAAGGTGAAATAAAGACCCTCTATGACAAACAGAAATTGAAAGAATTTGGCACCACCTGTCCAGCCCTGCAGAAGATGCTTAAGGATGTGCTGTACACAGATGCACAGAAACATGATCATCACTACAGAAGAAGGTAAATAAAGAAAATCTCCCAGTAAAAGTACAAAGGAAATCCATAATAAAAAATAGGAATACTTATGGAAAAATGGTAGGGTAAAAACAATAGTTACCCTGAATATAAATGGCCTCTACTCTCCAGTTAAGAGACAGACTGGCTGAATAGATTAAAAAACAAAATCCATTTATTTACTGCCTACAAGAAACACATCTCACCAACAAAGATGCACCCAAACTGAAAGTGAAAGGATGGAAAAAGATAATAGAAACTAAAAAAGAGCTGGTATAGCCAAGCTAATGTCTGACAAAATAGACTTTAACACAAAAACTATTAAAAGAGACAAAGGGCACTATGTAATGATTAAAGGATCAATTCAACAGGAATGTGTAACTATTATAAACGTATATGCACCTAATTACAGGGCACCTGGCTATTTAAAAGAAATGATAAGGGATCTAAAGAGAGACATAGACTCAAATACAATATTAATGGGGGATTTCAGCACCCCTCTTTCAGCAATGGACAGTTCAATAAGACAGAAAATCAGCAAGGAAACAGCAGAGTTAATCAACACTATAGACAAAATGGACCTAACAGATGTCTACAGAACTTTTCATCCTCAGTTGCAGGTACACATTCTTCTCACATTTCTCTAGGATTGACCACATGCTAGGCCATAAAGCAAGTCTCAGCAAATTAAAAAAAATTAAATCATACCATGCATCTTCTCAGATCATAATGCAATGAAGTTGGAAATCAGCAACTTTGGAATCTCTAGAACTTATGCAAACACATGGAAACTGAACAACATGCTCCTGAGTGAGCAGTGGGTCATAGAAGAAAAAAAAGAAATAAAAATATTTCTAAAAATATGAATGAAGATGGCAATACAACATATCAAAACTTACAGGATGTAGCAAAAGCAGTGTTTTTTTTCTTCATACTATTTATTGAACTCCGAATGTTAATCATATGTGTATAAATTCAATTGAAAATAATCTCAGTAAAAAATAAGAGTGGGACTAAAAGAGGAAGGAGGAAGTATCTAACGGTAAAGCTGTATAGTTCTGCTTACATTCCTATGGATTTACTTCTGAGGATACAGTTTAAAAACTTGCCAAGGGAATCCAAATCTCATTAAGCTGGGTGGTAAAAATGCCATGTTAAGTGTTAAAGTGATCACATAGATATGATTAAGTGTTAAAGGGATAATATAAATAAGATCAAGTGTCTGGTAATAATAATAGATAGAAATAACAAGGAAAGAATGCTCCAACATGGGAAGCTGTCCACAGAGCAGACTCATAGAATAACAATCACTTTAAATAGCACTCCGACCTCAGAATCAGCCCTTAAGACATTCTGGTCTGGCTAAAAAGCCCATGATAGCATTTCAGGCATGGAAAACCAAGACACTGTGGCAAAAAAATGTCTTACATGAAGGATATTTGTGAAAGAGACCCCAGTGGAAAGAAGTAGCCATCAAAGAAGGATATATTTTTCTCTGAAGGGAGGAGAGACCTTTTACTTTGCTTATGGCTTTGTCTAAATACTGATGGAGGTTGTGAATTTAAAAGGCTTCCATAGGGCTGGCGCCGGGCTCACTAGGCTAATCCTCCACCTTGCGGCGCTGGCACACGGGTTCTAGTCCTGGTTGGGGCGCCAGATTCTGTCCCGGTTGCCTCTCTTCCAGGCCAGCTCTCTGCTGTGGCCAGGGAGTGCAGTGGAGGATGGCCCAAGTGCTTGGGCCCTGCACCCCATGGGAGACCAGGAGAAGCACCTGGCTCCTGTCTTCAGATCAGCGTGGTGTGCTGGCAGCAGCACACTGGCCGCAGCAGCCATTGGAGGTTGAACCAATGGCAAAGGAAGACCTTTCTCACTGTCTCTCTCTCTCACTGTCCACTCTGCCTGTCAAAAAAAAAAAAAAAAAAAGGGAGCCTTGAGTGATCAATGACGTCATACATAAGAGTTTTAATTGTTAAATTAACAACAGGAGTCACTGTGCACTTGCTCCCCATGCAGGACCTCTGTCCTCAATGAGTTGTATTATGAAAATTAACTGTAAAACTTGTTCTCAAACAGTTTATGTATGTGTGCGTGTGTATATATGAATTGTTGAAATCTTTACTTAGTATAGAGTTGGTCTCCTGTGTATAAAGTTAATTGAAAATGAATCTTCATGGAGAATGGGACTGGGAATTGGAGAGGGAGGAGGTGGTGGGTTGGGGGTGGGAGTGGGAGGGTGGGTATGGCAGGAAGAATCACTATATTCCTAAAGCTGTACTTATGAATTTGTGCTCATTAATAAAAAGGTTTCTTTGGGGAAAAAAGGAATTGTAAGTAATAAAGGTAAAAATGATGGAAATAAAAACTCACCATCGGAATACTACGATTGTAACTGCTGCAGACACAATTCGTCGACAAATGTCCAAATCAGTGAGTAGAACGTTAAGGAAGAATAGTATATTTACATTACTTCCAATTATCTTCTCACAAATTCACTAAATGATATGACAACTTTAACACATGACCCAAAATTCTTTGATATGCTTCCTTCTAAAAAGTGAACTCTGATCTTTCTTCCCTTGAGAGTGGACTCAACTTAATGACTTGCTTCTGAGGGGTTGGCACAGAAACAGAAAGATAACTTTGCAATGGAGAAATCTGAAAGTACCTATTAACCAGGCACTGAGGTTAACATCACCAGTAAGGAAACATACAAACACAGCTATTTCAGATGAAATGTGATAAGAAGCATGTTTCATGTCTAATATTCTTTTCCCCAAATAAATAATCTTAGTGTATTCATGAGGAAACATCAAGCAAATACAAACTGAAAGACGTTATGCCAAAAGCCAGACCAGTACTCTTAAAAGTATCCAAATCTTGGGCAGTAAGGAAAGACAGAAACCCTCCTAAACTGGAGGAAACAAAGGATACATAATTCCTAAATTCAAAATAATGTCCTGGACTGGATCCAGGAACAGCAAAAGGAAGAGGGGATTTCTGGAAGATTGTTAAGTTAGTGAACAGCACATATGAGTGCTAATTTCTTAATTTTGATCAATGTACCATCACTAAAATCTAGCTGAAGGTTTTGCAAGAACACTATCTTTGCAACTTTTCTTTAAATCTATAATTAAGGGAAAAACAAAGTTTAAAAATGTGCATGTGTGTACCTGCTTGAGCCTCCAGATGTCCTTCTGCCAACCCAAGCCATGCTAAGAATAAAGCAAGCCTGGTTCAATAGCCTTTGTAGGAAACAATGTTCCCTTCCCTAAGGAGTCAGGAAGCACTGAGAAAAGAGTGAGTTTTGTAACCTGCCTCTTTATAACTTTTCTCATTGCACTCTTTATTATATGTATGTGTATGTATATATTTTCCTTGCCTTTTATTTTATTTAGATGCTTTCTAGAGTTCAACTGTCGCTCAGGGCATCAAACTAATTTTCTCCTCAGCGATGATTGCAGAGCTGCATGCATAATGAACGCGGTTATTGCTCTCGTTATTAAGTAGGCTGTTGCGGACATGGATGGGAGGCAGGCCACAATCAAAAGGCAGCAGCTCTCCCTGGCACTGCCGGCCCTCCCTCAGTGACTGAAACCACCGGGTCAAGAGAAAAAGCCCAGGTAGACAGAGACGCAAACGATCCTGCCCCTTGATGTGAGGAAATGTCAGAGGTTTGCTCTGGCTCCAGGCACTGATTTTGTTATTTATTTAATGCAAAATCAAGTCATTCTTATTGACCACTTGAACGCATTGCAGACACTGAGAATCAGCACCACGTTGGCCTGAGTGTTTTATCAATGCTGTCTCATCTAATCCTCACATGTATATGAAGATGATGGTGTCATCTTTTGTTCACCAATAGGACACTGAGGCTGAGGGATGCTAAATGACCTGTCTAAAGTTATCAAGTGGGAAAACTCATGAGAGTGGTGTAATTCAGGTATCCTCAGGAAAGGCGTCCATATATTCACGGTTCCCAGAAGCACCAAGCTGGTGTCTCCTATGGCCCAAAAGATCAGGGCTCTCAGGTTAAAATGAGAATTCGTATGCAGTAGGTATGGGATGGACCCCACGACTCGCTCTAAGGCGATATTGACACTATTGGTCCACGTTAGGTAGCAGATGTGAAGGGCAAGTTTGGAACTCCATCATTATGGAGTCACACCTTAGATTAAGAAGAGAAAATTGGACATCAATGGTAAAATTCAAATGTGGTTAAACATCATTTACTTTTTTAAAAGATTTATTTATTTATTTGAAAGTCAAGAGAGAGGAGAGGTAGAGAGGTAGAGAGGTCTTCCATCTGATGGTTCACTCCCCAACTGACCGCAATGGCTGGAGCTGTGCCAATCCACAGCCAGGAGCCAGGAGCTTCCTCCAAATCTCCCACTCAGGAGGACCCGCTGCTCTCCCGGGCCATAGAAGAGAGCTGCGCCACTTCCAATGGGATTCCGGCACTGCATGTGGCAGCTTTACCCACTACACCACAGCACTGGCCCCATCATTTACTTTTAAATTAGTCAGTTTTTTATTTGGGATTTTATGGGTGAGTAGACTTACAGCAGGGCTAACAGTGTAGGGTAGGCATTGAAATAAATCAGAAGAGTTGAAAACCAGTATACTGCCAATGTATCCAGGGTCAGAAGGGGTTTGCAAGGCTGCCTTCACACTATAGCATGGAGTATATCCACACCCAACCACCTTTCCTTCAGCTTCCCCTACAAAAACTCCAGAAGACCAGCTTGTCCCCTTATTAGTAATTTCTGAGTAAGAATAAGGGATACACAACTGTTCAATAGTAGTGGGAAAGGTGGAGCCATTTCACTTAGGAAAAGGTCCTTAATTCTGTAAGTTCCGATGATTTGTTTGTAGAAACAGTGAGGTTTAAATGCATTGAGCACAATATCAGATAGTTTAAAATAGTACTAGTGATATTCAAAAAGTTCATGAAAAATGCATATAATGAAAAAATGATGAATGGATTTCAGAAATTCTTGACACCAAAAGAAACTTATCTTTTAAATCCTTTACTCCATGAACTTTTTGAGATTCTCTCACACGTGCCACAGATATTTTCCTCTGGTCTGTGGCTTTGTCTTTTGATGATATTTTAAAGACATCTTTTTTTTCATAGAGAAGTCGTTAATTGTGATAAAGTCCAGTTTATCATTTTTACTTTCTTTTATGTTTAGTGTATACCATTTTCTGGGATGGGAGAGGGAGTGGGAGATGAGATGGTTGTGGGTGGGAAGGAGGTTATGGGGGGGAAAGCCACTATAATTCAAAAATTATACTTTAGAAATTTACATTTATTAAATAAAAGTTTAAAAAAGGAATAAAATGAGATAATTTCAAAATATTAAAAAAGTGTATACCATTTTCTTAAAAATTTTTGCCAAATTCAAGTTCTTACCAGTTTTCTTCTGTATTTTCTTTCAGATCTTTTGTGGTTTTATATTTTACAGAGTTCTGTGATCCGTTTTGAATGAATTTTTATATATAATGTGAAGTAAGGTTGGAGATTCTTTTTCCTATATGGATGTGATTTCAGTGCTAGTTCTTGAATAGCTGTCATTTTCCAAAGATTTTTATCTCGGTGCTTACATCAATACTACAATGTCGTGACCACTGTAACTCCATTCTAACCTTAAAATCAAGTAAGGAATCAAGCAGCCCTCAAATGTTGTACTTTTACAAAAATGCATTGGCCTCTTTACATTTATAAAAATTTAAAATGCTTTGCCTATTCTTTGAATTGTCATATAAATTTAAAACAAATTTCTAGATCTCTATAAAGATGCATACAGAGATTTTTTAATGAGATTTTATTCACTGTATACATAATCTAGGGGAAAACAGAACTTTAAGAATTTTGGGCTGGGGCCGGCGCTGTGGTGCAGCGGATTAACGCCCTATCGTGAAGCACTGGCATCCCACATGGGTGCCGGTTCAAGACTCGGCTGCTCCACTTCCTATCCAGCTCTCTGCCATGGCCTGGGAAAGCAGTGGAAGATGGCCCAAGTCCTTGGGCCCCTGCACCTGCGTGGGAGACCCAGAAGAAGCTCCTGGGTCCTGGCTTCAGATCGGCACAGTTCCGGCCGTTGCGGTTATCTGGGGAGTGAACCATCGGATGGAAGACCTCTCTCTCTCTCTCTGCCTCTGTCTCTCCTCTCTGTGTAACTCTGACTTTCAAATAAATAAATAAATATTTAAAAAAATAATGTTGGGTTTCATTCATGATAATGTTATGCTGTATCTATCCACTAATGTGGCTTTACATATGTAAGTCTCACCCCTACTCTGTTATTTTCCCTTAGTATGCATCTTTCTTGATGTAATTAAAACAGTATCACTTTAAATCTATTTTTTCAGTTATCATATAAAATGCAATAGATTTTTATGCATTGACTTTATATTGTATATTTTTATTTGATTCATTTCTTAGGTTTGGCATACTTTAGAGTGTTATTGGGATTTCCTGGTAGCATCATCCCTGTTGTAATAAAAACAGCTTTTACTTTTATGCTTTCTCCCATTGTTATGTCCTTTGCTCATTTTTCTTGTGCTATTACACTGGCTAGGATTGCCAGGAAAATGTTGAATATAAATGGTGGAAAGCAATCAGTATTTCACCACCAAGAGTGGTATATTTTAACATCTACATGGAACAATGTTATTAAAACTTTTTTTCTAATATAAGAAGTTAAACCTTTAAAGTTCCCCCTTAACACTGCTTTAGGTTTTATTACACAAATATTTTCATATTTTACTGCCATTGAGTGCAAAACATATTTTAATTCCCCCTGTGGTTACTTATTTGAACATCTTTAGAAGTATATTATTTACATTTCACACTTGGTTATTTTTCAGAAATCTTTGTGTTATTGATTTCAGACCTGTTAAGCTTATTGTGAAATGACTAATAGACCCATTTTGGTAGGTGTTCTATTAGCATTGAAATGATGTGTTTTCATTTTCACTCAAGTTAAAATATATTTAAATTTTATTGAGTAGTCAGTTTAATTTTGTTGTGACTAGACAATGCACTCTGAAATTTAAATGCTTTGAAATTTGAGAAACTTTTCTCTATCATGGCAAATGCTTGGAATATACCTAAAACTCTTTTTTTTTGGGGGGGGTGTTCTATAAATTTGGTCAGATTGTTTGGTTGCATTGTTTGAACATTTTTTGTTTTGTCTTACCTTTACTGGTTTGCTATCTACTTGTGTTACCAGTTACTGATACAGTTTGTATTTAGATGATTATGTTTGTGGATTGCGTTCTTTCTCTTTTTGGTATGCAGTATCTGCTCCATGTATTCTGAATCAGGTTCAGTCACATTTAGGATAGCTGTCTTGCTGAATTTTTATTTCTGGTAAAATTGCTGATCCTGGAGTTGACCTTGTTTGGCATTGATTGGACTCTTGCAGCTTTCTCACAATAAGCGCTCTGTGATATGTCTTTCTCCACTTCTGTCTTTTAGCATAACGTCATAATTTGATAGTGCATAATTGATTCCTATTTTCCAGTATGAGAACCTCCATCTTATTGCTTCTATTATAAATTTTGTGTCCTTTGCTTTTGGAACTTCAATTTCACTCCAGAACATTTGATGTTTTCACCATGTCCCATGTGTGTATTACGCTCTTTTCTTCATTTTGTCTCATCAATTAAGTGTCTATAAATTTAATCACAGCTCCATTTAATCCTTTTTTTCTGTTAAATCCACTATATGGATCTTTCTTTAGTGCCCTTCTCTGTCTCTTTCTCTTTCTTGGTCTTTGATAATTTGAACCTATGTCCTCATGTGCCCAGTAATTATATTTTCTTGAACAAGGATATTGAGTTTGAACAAATATGATAATTGAGGCTCTGAATCATGTTGAATTTTTCCAAAGAAGACCTTACTATGTACCAACTGTTAGACTAGGGTAGATCATCTGAAACCAACCAGAGATCTTATGGATTCAATTCACGATGATCAATATCGGTGAAGAATTGATTGGTCTCAACCTAAAATCCCTGAGTTTTCTCCCTGAGGTATCAACTGATGACCCAGATTTCTAACGCAGTTTCTTCTTTTTGCCAGGTGGTGTAGAGAAAAATATTGGAAGATTTGAATTGGACAAAAGATGTTAGTAGATACCCTTTTAGTGTTGGAGCTTATCAGAAATTATGTGATTTTACCAGCATGAGTGCATTGTTTTTAATGAAGTTATTTTATAATTTTGTAGATATAGAAGTCAATTTGTAGAAACCTGATAGCAGTACAAATTGTACCTTATCATAGAATCACAAAATCTAGTGGAATGTAGTTGATTACCTCTCTGTGGATATGGATCATTTTTTCCAGTTTTACTCCAAGTTTTAGAATCATTGAATCATTTTTATCTGAATACAAATCAGTAGTATGAATAGTTCTACTTTCAATATTTTACAGTTGCCTCATTAGTTGAGGAGTTACATAAAATCTTTGAAACATGTTTATTTTGCAGCATACAATAGTCATGGTTTTACCACCTAGAATGTACTTGAAAAACCTTTGTGCTCTCATTTTTGCTTAAATTTCTCATCTTTCAGCTGCTACTTTCTCTCAAATTTTCAGTCTTTGAGTGGCCACTTGAGAACTGAAAGATTCCACCAGTGGGAAAGTATCCCCAGATGGCAAGCTTATCAGATGAACTTCTCTTGTCTGTGTGCCTGTGTCCTTTGCATCTTTATTGCTTGATAGTGTCTACATGCCTTCAAACGTTATTTTAAATTTTTTATTCATTTTTTTTCTGGTTGTTCATGGTTGGAAGGTTGCCTTGCGTAGAGGAGAAAACCAATACCTTTCCGCACCCACTACAAGAGACACAATTGGCACTCCTGCAACAAAAGACAGATTAACAAGAGAAAAAAGGGTGACAAATTTTATGTGACTTGGAAGCCTTTGGAAAGGAAGAATTAAATAAAGACTGTGTTTTTACACCACATCTCACAAAAGAGGATAACTGTGGAGAAACATGATTGGTCCAAAAAAAAGTATGATCTAGCCGTAACAAACGGAGGGGTATCCGAGCAAGGCCTATCAAGATTTTTCTTGGCCTCTCTGTGTAACATTCCTTTCTTCTGGGTTTAGCGTAAGGCAACTGTCACATGAAAGTCTCATGATCTACTTTCAGGAGAGGTGGGTCAGAGGGTTCCTTTACCAACAGCTCGCACGCAGGTTTAGGGGACAGCTCAGGGACTATTGGCTTGATCTCTTCCTAATCTCCTTCAGTTCAAAGTATTTTGAGTAGTTTTTTTCCAAACCTGGACACCTGCAGCACTGGCAGATAATCCATTACCACCAGCAGCTGTATTCCTTTTATAAAAATCCACATCTCAATTGCTCAAGATTTCAGTCTTTTATTTCTTTTTGCTAGCATTCTGGGCAAATATTTAAGATATATATTCCTACCCATTAATTTTCTCTTAATGTAGATTTTTATTTTCAAAAATTGATTTTATTTTATGCTTGATTGCTTTTGATTTTTTCTTCCAAATTTGTTTGTTTTTCTGATAGATTGTGGTGTTGTTATATGGCCAACTTCATTCCTTTTCATATCCCATTAGCAGTTATCTACACTCTCTTTTTGAGAATGTCAATGTAGTGTCTTCTGCCTCTCACTTGTGATGCTTTGCTTTCCAGGATGTGTTACCCACTGCAGGGACCTCATTGTTTGATTCCATCCTCAGGCAGTTCTCCAATCCCCGTGTGGCTTTCCTACCAAGAGTTAGGGGATACCCTTGATCCACCATAAGCATTTTGGCTTGGGGCAGAAGATTTGATTCATTTTCTCACATCAATATTCCTCGAAGGGTTATTGCTTTGGGCAACTAAGTTAAGAGAACTCTTCTTCTGCAGCCTGCATTCCATTTTGGGTCACTCTTACTGTGCCTTCCCATTCTAATTTCCCATAATTCCAGCTTCAGGCTCCAGGCTCCCAGGCTCCCAGCCTCTGCAACATCAACCCTCAGCCTGCTGACTCTGGAACTCCTTCATCCGTTTTCTATCTTCAAGCTGTCCACGTCTCATTTGCTGTCCACTCTGAGCCCAGCTCACATTTAGCTGTTGGTTCCTATGGTTTTTGTTTGCTTGCTTTGCTTTGTGTGTAAGTGAGGGGAGTTGGGCTATGTCTCTGGAGTCCTTCCTAACTTTTGTGAGATCAGTATTTTCTCCATGGTGTGTACTATCAATATGTTATTCATTGTAGGGCAGGGAGACCTTCTTAGAATTTCTTGGCATTCACATTTCTAGAAATGGAAGTCTTCTCAAATATCAGAATTGCTCCATTTCAGGCGTATCTAATTATTTTCTTATATTCTGTACATTTGTGTTTCTGTAAGGCAAGCTTCATGAAGGCATCTTTGTTTATGTTGTTTTCTCCCCACAGTCTAACACGAGCACGTAACACATAAGTGTCATTGATTAGATGTTCTGAATTCGATCAATGGATACGAGGATAGTCGCAAAGAACAGTCCTCATTCTCAGTGCTTGACAAAGTACTAATAGGTTACACTTACTCTGATGGATGTGCTGACTGACTGACTCATACACAGATGAGGGGAACCCTGATGGTTCCTGCAGCAGGACCACAGAGCCCTTCCCCACCAGGCTAATCTTCGTTGGGATGGGGCTCTAGGAATGAAAATCACAGCACCTTGGGTCAAGGGCCAGGCACAGGAGAGCTACTCAATATGAAGCTGTAGTAATGATAACAAGCTGAACTATTCAAATACCTCTTCCCAGAACTGCCCTCGGTTGAAAGCCTATTTCCTATAGCTTTGCTTTTGACAGTGTCGTGTCTGTTGCTTCTAGTTTTCTCTCATACTAGAGATTCTCTCATACTAGAGATTCACTACTTGGTGAGCACCATCCCAGAAGCAAGGACTATTTCTTACATTGATCAGTATATTCCCAGTGCCTGTATGATAAACACTTTTCACTAAATTATGATTGGTGAGTGAGGGAATGCATAAATGAGGAGTCCCTACTTTAGTAACAACAAGCAAAATGTTATGTGAAACAGAATTAAGAGTTTTTATTCAAAGTACCTAAAGAATCAAGAAATATGTAAGCCTACAGAAAAAAATGTGATTATGGTTCAAGTAACTAGGGAGAGTCAGGTATTCAGCCTTTAAGATTCTGTTTATTTAAAAACATCACCTATATAGAATACAACTGCTTCATTTACTTGTGAGAATCTATTTATTAGTGGCTGCTGGTGTTGACAACAATCTACTATAAATATTTTGCATATAAGTTTTTTTTTAAGAAAGATACATTTATTTATTTTACAGATGGCATAGCAGAGAGATAGGGAGAGACAGTGAGCCATCTTCCATGTGCTTATTCACTTCCCAAATGTCCACAGCACCAGGGCTGCACTAGGCTGAAGCTAGGAGCTGAAAATCAGTTCTAGCCTCCCATGTGGATATCAGGAACCCAAGTTTCAGGGCCATGATCTGCTGTCTCCTAGGTGCTTTAGCAAGAATCTGAATCAGAAATGCAGAGTATCTGGGGCTCAAACAAGACACTCTGAAGTGATGTGGGTGCCTAAGTGGAAGTTTATGCTGTGGCACATTGTCTGCTTTAGATTTTTTGTTTTTAATTTATAATTATTTGAAAGATGGAATGACTGAGAGAGAGAGAGAGAGAGAGAGAGAGAGAGAGAAATCTTGCAAGAGCTGTGATTGGCAAGGCTAAAGCTAGGATCCCAGAACTCCATCTGACTGTCCCACATGAGTGGCAGGGACTCAAGTACTTGAGCCATCAGCCATTGCCTCCCAGGGTATGCATTATCAGGAAATTGGATCCAAAGAGGAGTGGCACCTGGAACACAGACACTCCAGTTTGGGGTGTGGGCATCTTAACCACTGGACTGAACACCACTCCTCTACCTAAGATTATGGGTACCTGTGGCAGGTGATTAATACAAGTATTTTCCTTTCTTCCAAACAATGTTGAATTTATTGCTCCCAGGATTTAATATCACTTTTCTAACATTGCTCTGCACGTGGTATCCTTTAGTGAATGTGTATGTGAAATTTCTTTGACACCCTCTTGCCTTTAGAGAGACACTGCATGTGATTTTCATTTCCTACGTTGGGACCTGACTTCTCTCTACTCTTCGCTTTACACTTTCAGATGAAAGAGACGATCATTACCCAGCCATTCTCCTCTTTCATCAACTAGATTATTTTTATTTCAAATCAGATGATGGAATAAATAATATCTGATAGTTACTCAAATGATCTGGAAATATGGATCCCACCCAATGCCATTTTTGTCATTTCCAGACATGAAAGAATCAAAGGAACTTCACTCTTTGGGTTCTGACCTTGGAAACAAACCTACAGCTTTTGCCATCTCCCAGAGCCCTTCCTGCTGGGAACAGCCCATCAGAGTCCCCCAGACAGCTGCTAAAACTCAGAATCAATTTACTTTGGGGTGAGGACTTGAGGGACACAGATGGGTGAATTACAGGTGTTCAGCTTAGTGGCAGGCCCTGCTTGGCACAGTTTAATATGTGCTCCAACCTGTTTCAGCTGCAGGGCAGCAAAGCTGTCACTCCTTGCCCTGGAGAGAGTTGGTGGGTTTTGGCTGGGTGCCATCTGCAGTACTAGTTACAAGGTCAACTGCATGTTTTTGGTTTCTGGAAGCTGTTACAACTTGAGCTAGTTACTGCCTATGCCCTGAGCTTGAGTCAGGTTTCTGGCTTTAGATTTTAATTGATTCATCAAAGTGAGTGTTAGTCTCTTTTAGCTGTGCCATCCAAGAACCAATTGCTACAGTCCCTGCTTCACGTTTATGTCATCCGTGCCTTTTTTTGCCTCGTAGTTTTTTTTTCTTTTTCTACTTATTTGCCATTTCTAGCCTTTAAATTCTTCAGTTCCTCCCTACTATCAATTCTAGGCCTTTCAGACATTCCCTCGCTGCATAATTGCAAACTGATGTAAGAACTCTGAAGATGGGAAACTTGGCCTATGAAAACATAAAAAGAGAAGTTAATTTAGGGAGAGAGATTAAGTTCCAATGGGTTGATTGATTCTCAAAATCAAAATCTACAAAGAACTGGACAGCGGCAATGATAAAATGAAGTGCCCCAGCGGCTTAGCCATCCTACATCTCAGTAAATATCCTCAGCATGTAAGGATTTGGTTCAAGGTAAAATATTCTGAAAACCATTCTTGTCTTGAAATAGAGCAGCCATTTCTAAGGCAATATGATGTGGGCCCTCGAATAGGATTCCTTCTACAAGACAACGTGGATTTATGGTTTGAAGTCAGGCCAGGCGTGCCCTGTCCAGGCCATCGCGTGACCTCTGCAAAATCACCTCTCTCATTGAAAAGGCCTGGCTTTCCGTAACTCTTTCTGATATGCTGCCAAAAACTCAAAACAGCTATTCCGATTATACTTTAATTGGTACTTTATATTCAACACGTAAGAAAACTCACCATAAACAAAAGCTGTTCTTTTCTGAACTCTGTGAAGTTAAAGTATCTGGATCGTGTGTTAACTGTATAATATTTATGGAGTTCAGTATGTGGGTGAAGTCAGCCAAGGCCCATTTCTCCGCCTTATGGCCTTATATATACTAAGGAATGCTTTATATATGATGATTTTGAAATAGCTTTGAAAACCCCAACCCTCAAAAATTCTTGCAATGGTAAAGAATAGAAGGAATAATAAATAGTCAATTCAGCTGACTTTTTTCTTATTCTTTGAGAAATCAATACTAATGTAGTTGAATTTATGTAATCAACCTTCTTCCAAGAATCTCAAAACACATATAAACTCTGCTGGTTAGTTACTTAAAAGTAATCACTAGCCCTGAAACCATAAACCAGGTCACATATGGAACTTGTTGTAAGACCAAAATACTAGGACTTAAAATTCCTACCAGTGGTGTATGCCAATCTCTTACCACCACCACCACCCCGTCCCCTGCCTTTCACCCACACCCACACAAGTAGGTGAGGGCCATTAGGGAGTTAAAGGGAGAATTCAAGATGTGTGTTTTCAGTGGAACAAATCACTGACCATCTCCATGTCAGATCCTGTACAGTGTTTTAGGGACACTGTGATGCGTAGTACGTGGGCCTTGCTGTCTGGAAACTCAGTCTTCAGTGTGATAACAGTTATAGCAACCAACATATAGTGAGTGCCTTCTTTGTTCTGTAATCCCTTGATAGCATTTACACACTTAGTTCTCACAGTTACTTTCCAAAGTAGGGTCTTCTATTATATCTAGTCACCCTCCATCTGGGTATGAAAATTCTAATATTGATCCTTGGTTGCCTCAAATAATTTTTATTTATTTTTATTTATTTTTATTTATTTGACAGGTAGAGATGTAGATAGTGAGAGAGAGAGAGACAGAGAGAAAGATCTTCCTTCCGTTGGTTCACCCCCCAAATGGCCGCTACGGCTGGCACTGTGCTGATCCAAAGCCAGGAGCCAGGTGCTTCCCCCTGGTCTCCAATGCAGTTACAGGAGCCCAACCACCTGGGCCATCTTCCACTGCCTTCCTGGGCCACAGCAGAGAGCTGGACTGGAAGAGGAGCAAGCAGGACTAGAACCTGGCGCCCATATGGGATGCCTGTGCTGCAGGCAGAGGATTAACCAAGTGAGCCACGGTGCCGGCCCCTCAAATAATTTTTAAACATGTAAATATTTTCAGACATATTTCTGATTCTCATTGTACCTCTGCTTCTTGATCTCATTTCCTATTTTCCCTGGAACAATTGAGCATCTCTAGTTGATGTATATATTATTTTTTGAAAGATTTTCTTTCTTTCTTTTTTAAAGATTTATTTATTTATTTGAAAGAGAGAGAGAAAGAGAAGTAGAGAGAGAGAGAGAGAGAGAGAGAGAGAGAGAGAGATAGAGAGAGGTCTTCCATCCACTGATTCACTCCCTAATTGGCCACAACAGCCAAATCTGTGCTGATCTGAAGCCAGGAGCCAGGAGCTTCTTCTGGGTCTCCCACATGGGTGCAGGGGCCCAAGGACTTGGGCCATCTTCTTCTGCTTTCCCAGGCCATAGCAGAGAGCTGGATCAGAAGTGGAGCAGCTGTAACTTGAACTGGCACCCACATGGGATGCCGGCACTGGAGGCAACGGGCTTTACCTGCTACGTCACAGTGCTGGCCTCAGATGTATATATTATTTCCTATCTATTTAAAAAAATAAATTTGCTACATATAACTAGATATATAAGGAGTGCATTGTGTTGCTTTGATAATTTATGCAAATAGTATAATTCTCTAATATTCATTTTTAAGGTTTATTTATTCATTTGGAAGGTAGACATACAGAGAGAAGGGGAAGGAATAGCAAGAGAGAAAGAGATCCTCCATCAGCTGGTTCACTTATCAGTTTGCTGTAACAGCTGGGGCTGAGCCAGGCCAGGCAATGCCAGAAGCCTGAAATTCCATCAGGGTCTCCCACATGGGTAACGGAAGCCCAAAGACTCAAGTCACCCTCAGTTGCCTTCCCAGGCACATTAGCAGGGAGTGGAACAGCCAGAACTGCAGCCTGTACTCACACTGATGCCTGCATTGCAGGCGGTGGCCTACCACGCTGCTCTACATCCCTGCCTACTCGAATATTCTTTATTAACTCATTCAGATTTTTAAAATATTTTTAGGGGCTGGTTTTGTGACGTAGTGGGTCAAGCTGCTGCCTGCATCGCCAGAATCCCGTATTGGTGCCAGGTTGTGTCCTGGTTGTGATCCAGCTCCGTGCTGATGCACCTAGCAAAGCCGCAGAAGATGCTTCAAGGGCTTGAGCCCCTGCACCCATGTAGGAGACCTGGAAAAGACTCTGGGCTTCTGGCTTCATCCTGGCAGAGTTCCAGCCATTCAGGCCATTTAGGCAGTGATTCAACCGATGGAAAAATCTCTCTCTCTCTCTTTCTGTCACACTGCCTTTCAGTTTTTTAAAGTTTTATTTATTTATTTGCAAGGCAGTATAACAGAGGGAGTGAGAGAGAGAAAGAGGGAGAGAAGAGAGAAAGAATCTTTCATCCACTGCTTCCCTCCCACAAGGCCAGGCTGAAGCCAGGAACCAGGAATTCCATCTGAGTCTCCTACACGAGTGACAAGATCTCAAGTAACTTGAGACACCAACTGCCTTCTAGGCTGTGCATCAGCAGGAAGCTGGAATAGAAGCAGAGACACTTCATTATGGGATGTGGGCATCCAAGCTAACCTGTTGCACCACAACACCCGTATTTTCATTCTATTTCATTTTATTTGAAAGGCAGAGAGACACAGAAGAGACAGAGAGATGTCTCCCATACACTGGTTCATTCCCCAAATGCCCACAGCAGCCAGGGCTAGGCTAAGGGTAAGCCAGGAGTCCAGGTTTCCATCTGGGTCTCCACGTGTGTAGCAGGGCCCAACTACTTGAGCCCTCAATTCTGCCTTGCAGGGTGTGCATGAGCAGGAAGCTGCATAGGCAGTGGAATATTCTGGACCCTAAGCACCGTGATGCGGGCATCCCAAGCAGCAACTTAATCGCTGCACCAAATGCCCTCCCCTCTAATGTTCTTTTGCGTCTCGGTTTATTCACTTGATATTACATTTTTGCAATTTGTGAATGTTGAGTCATATAGAAACAGTGGATTAATTAGAACAGTGATACAGTATTTTGTCACATTAATATATGCAACTTAGCACCCCATTTCCCTATTATTCAGCATTTACATAGTTTTCAATTCTTCACTGTTAACATTAATGAGTGAACACATTACTAGGTTTAGGTTTTTCTATGAACATACCATTGGGCAGTGAACCTGTGGATAGAAGATTCTCTCTCTCTCTCTCTCTCTCTCTCTCTCTCTCTATCTCTTCCTCTCTCTGTGTAAATCTGCCTTTCAAATAAATAAAAATAAATACACAAATTTAGGTTTATAGGGTAAGCTTACCTTCAACTTTGCTAGTTGTCACCAAATCACTTCTCCAAACGGTTGCACTATTTGCACTGCTACTGGCAAGAAATGAACGTTCCAGGTTCCCTGTCATTTCAATGGCACTTAGAGGTGCCAGAGTTTAATTTCTGTGAATTCGGTGCATGTGAAAATTTTATTATTATGGATTTAGGATATTTAGATCTATGTGTCTTTGTGATACTAATCTGTACTTTCTTGTGCTTTTTGTGTTTTTTATATACAGGTTGTATTATTTTCAGACAACTTATTAAAACATACCTTTTATATTCCCTGAAATAATGTTAGAAAACAAGATTTTTTGCCCCAGGTTATTTAGCCACTTATAATACTATTTTGTATGATCATAGATATAAATGAGTTAATTTTTTCTGTTTTTTCTTAAGTCAGTGTTAGAGATTTATTTATTTGAATGGCAGAGAACACAGAAAGAAAGATGGACTGCAATTTCCCATCTGCTGGTTCCCTCATCAGATGCTCACAACTGCTGGAGCTGGACCGGGCTGAAATTGAGAGCCTGGAACTCAGTGCAGGGCACCCAGGTGAGTGACCAAGTACTTGACCCGTCACCTGC
This sequence comes from Oryctolagus cuniculus, assembly GCF_051225735.1. Classification (NCBI taxonomy): domain Eukaryota; kingdom Metazoa; phylum Chordata; class Mammalia; order Lagomorpha; family Leporidae; genus Oryctolagus; species Oryctolagus cuniculus. The sequence goes on from NC_142877.1 coordinate 18,974,167, forward strand.
TACCTCTCAGGGTGCACAGTAGCAGGACACTGGGACCAGGAGCAGGGACAGGACTTGAACACAGGCAGTGTAACATGGGTTGTGCATGTGCCAAATGCCATCTTAGTCTCTTCACCAATGCCTGCCCTGAGGCTAGTGTTTTTAAATAGTACAAAGCATTTGTTGTATATTGTCAATTTGTGATTTTTTTTGGTTATGTCACAGCTTTAAGTAAATTTTCAGCATTTGTTATTTGTGCAAATTCCTTCTGTTTCTTTCTTATTTGCGCCTTCTCTCCTTTCTTGGCCTGTCTTCCAGTGGGCTGTCTATTTTGTTACTAATTCTGAAGAACCAGCTTTTGTTTTGGTACCTTTCTCCATTGATGCTACTTCTCCTTTTCTTATTTCTATTCTGTTATTAGCAGCATTTGTACATTTAGGATTTAGTCTGCTTTTCTTTTTGGCTCCTCGAGTTCAATCTTCAGTATATTAATCAGCTATTTTTCTTGCATTCAAAAGTATGCATTATGGTTATGATTTCTCCCTGAGCACCAATATATCTTCACACCACAAATGTCAATGTGTTACGCTTCTGTTATTACAGTAGTGCTTTTAAGGGGGAGAATTCCCAAACCATGCCTAACATGACATTATTATTGGGTATTTATTATATTCAAAGCATCCCATATAATTAAACATTTCTCAATTATATTGAGTATAAATATTTTGATATTTAGGGGCATTCCCATGTTAGTGAATAAGATAAAATCTAAGAAATCAAATATATCTTGTAGTGAAAAGTATACCATATATAATTATAAAAGTTTCTTAGGTAATCAGAAGACCATTACAAAATATGTAAGTTCCATTAAAGCATGTCAGCCAATAGGAAATTGTCTCCCTAGAAAATAGAAGCAAAGTAGGTCCATGATATTTAAATGGCTAAAAAGATCTCATAATGACACAGGACTATACTTTGATTTTGCATAGGCAGGTTGAATGTCAGAGAAATGAAGGGCCTTCTCATTTTCATAAAAGTATTGGTTGCAGGTTCAGGCTTAAAAATTCCCTAAGTCTTTTTAGTTTTATTATTATTGTTAATTCTCTACCACATTTCCTCCTGCCTTGTGTCTGAAGAAATTGATCAACACACAGGTTTATGCATCTACAGAAGAACTATTATGCTCTTCTCTGGTTCCTTCTTTAGGAACAGAGTTGGTGATCCACAACAAATCACAAAACCCATTTGAAGAGCTAGCCATGGACACTGATTCCACATTCTTGACAAGCTTTAAGGGAGATCTGCAGCTTCCTCTGAAAATGTTTGCTAATGGCACTTAAGTGTTTCAAATAGTAGCACAGATTTGACAGCTCTCATTTATAATTCTTCCTTGCTTGTTTGTGACAGGGTGGGATGGGACAGGGGAGAGAGAGAACAGAAGGAGTATTTTCCACTTGCTACTTCACTCCCCCAAATAGTTGCAATGACCAGGGCTAGGTAAGGCCAGAGTCGGGATCCCAGAACTCCATCCAGGTCTTTCACACGGATGGCAGGGGACTGAGAACATAAACCCTCATCTGCTGCTTTCCCAGGCGCATTAGCAGGGAGCTCAATCAGAAGCAGAGCAGCTGCAACACAAACCAGCGCTCTGATGCCAGCCTCCCAAAGAGGCGGCTCAACCCCCTGTACCACCACGCTGGCCCCTATAAATGTGATAAAAAGGATCCTGAGAGTCCATTTTTCCTCTTGGCTTTGGTCAAGATACCCAAACTTTCTAATCCTTGCTCCTTTAACATTTGAACCTGTTTTGCATGGTGGTTGTGCACAGAACCACACTCATCACCTTTTCATTGGCTTCCCCGGAATGTGTTCCCAGACATTTCCCCTACTTTATTTGTGTGTTTATGTTGGCTGTTGCTTCTCCGACAGTTTAGGCAGCTCCTCAGGAATACATTCAGCTTCATGGCTTGTGTCCTGCTCCTCGCTCCCCCTGTGTCCCTCCCCTGGTGTTCTCAGAGTTCTTTCTCAAATTGTACCTTGCGAACACAAGTTCGGGGCAAGGTCAAGCCTGCTCCTCTCTACCTCAGGTGCAAACTTTGCTGTCACATTCTTTGAAATCTTCTCATTTCTCAAATCTTTACTCCTTCTTGGGTTTTGTCAGAATTTTCATTACAGAAATGTTCACTGCCATATCCTTTTTTTAAATTTTTTTTTAACTTTTATTTAATGAATATAAATTTCCAAAGTACAGCTTATGGATTACAATGGCTTCCCCCACCCATAACTTCCCTCCCACCCGCAACCCTCCCCTTTCCCTCTCCCTCCCCCCTTCCATTCACATCAAGATTCATTTTCAATTCTCTTTATATACAGAAGATCAGTTTAGCATAGTATTATACAAAGATACGTATTTTTAGTTTTCTCATCTATGAAAGGGAAGAAATTTATCAGAACTGGTGCTTGTCAACAAAGGGTTACATAGGTCCATTTGTGGGAAAAACTCTGTTTTGGATTTTAGGGCTAATTAGCTCATTTTTAGTCTCCTGCCCTCTTCTGTGGGAGTGTGCTTCCTTGTCCCAGAGGAAAGTTAATTGCACAATATCTAGACCAACTTCCAACTTCTAATCAGCTTTCACATACTGCCACACTGAAGTGGCTTCTTCAACTCCAACTGGCACTCAAAAGAGAAATGCCTCACAAACGTTTTATCCCTACGGTACTGTTACATGAGTTTTCCTGTCTACATTCTTGCCACGATGGTGTACATTTGTAGTGTACTGTGGCAATATGTGATGAAAAACTTTTCTTTTTTTAAATTCCCCAGCTGTTTAGTTGATGTTTCCAAAAGTTGTGATAGGAAAATAAAAGTACTGTTTGCCTCAAAAAGGTAGCACTCATCAAGAGAGGATTTCTCCCAATTCTCTCCTTGATTCAGATTTTTCTAGGTAAATTTTTTTCTGTTTCCAACTGGAAACCATGGGTGCACCAATATTGGGCTTTCTCACCTCAGGCACATTTAACTTTCAGGTCTTTAGTTTGGTCACAGTGTGATCTTTGCTGTTCTTGAGCTGTGATTTACATGATGGATTAGAAGGGTATATCAAGGACATCTCCTGCTCACATATCATTTTGCTTTAAAATAATTTTTGAATTTCATTTGCCACAAACTGTCAAAATGTTTAGCTCTACTTAGAAATAATACAGATGTGCACAAGTAAATTTGGATGGAATACAGCATTTGAGAAAATACAACCCTTTTGAGTCCCCCAGGATTCAACCAAGGTTCTTATGGAAGCACTGTTCCTCAACATTTGATTGTGGCAAAAGTTCAAACATGTAGCAAAGTTGAAAGAATATGGTGGGGAACAACCTTATGCCTCTCATCTATATCTTATCATGCCTTTTACTGTACTGGCTTTATCACATGCCTTTCCAAATCCACCAATTAATTCATCAACTTTGGAAGCATTTCAAAACAAACTACAAAGACGAGTTCAATTCCTGCTAAATATGTGCTCATGGATATTATTAGAGATCATTATTTGCTTACATTTCCTTTTCTTTTTTTACACAAAAATGTGCATGTAATGAAATGCAGAAATCCTAAGTGAATGGGTGCTCACTGAGTTTTGCAAACACATGCACCTGCCGCAGCCCCACGAAGACACAGGCCTTCTGCTGTCACTCTCCATTTCCTTCACCAGGGAGCATTTTCAAGGTTATAATAATCGATCAGGGTAGAAAGTGGGAGGTGTCCCACAGAAGGACCTCCGGCCTGCCTCAGCTTCCCACTACCTTTGTGAAAGGGAAATCGTTCATTCTTGCAGGTTCTTAAGTTTTTGCCCTTTGGCCTCAGAATTTACTGCCTGGGAGTGCGGTGGATAAAGAGCCAAATGGAGACAGAAAACGCTGCGTCATTAAAAGCAAACAGACACACAAAGATGTCAGAGGATAGAGGCAGGCACATCATTGAGCGAGTGATTTATGGAGGAGGCTCATTTTAAACAAGCAGGGCTGTGCAGGGCCTTGCAGCCTAACCAACAGGCAAGCATCCCATGGACACCAGGCGAGGGCTCCAGTGGTTATGTTGTTTTCTTGGTGATATAAAGACAACAACTGGGGCCTGGCTCTGTGGCCTGGAATAGCAGCAGAAGATGGCCCAAGTCCTCAGGCCCCTGTACCTGCATTGGAGACCTGGAAGAAGCTCCTGGCTCCTGGCTTCAGATCAGTGCCGCTCTGGTCATTGTGGCCAATTGGGAGGTGAACCAGCGGATGGAAGACCTATCTCTCTCTTTCTCTACCTCTCTCTGTGTTACTCTGCCTTTCAAATAAATAAATAAATCTTTAAAAAAAGGCAATAGGGGCTGTTTATGGTCTGAGGAAGTCCTGGCTGAATCATTGAAGCAGACCGTTAAATGAGGATTACATCTCATTACAGAGAGTAATGAGGATTGTGACTAAGAGACAATGACCTGTCCTCCAAGAGTCAAACCCACCAAACATTGACACATTAGCAACAAATACAGCTGGAGCTCTCCCTCCACTCATTCCTAGAGTTTAGAATTTACCCCCCTCCCATAGGATTAGGACAAGAGAGTGACAGATCTGCCATCCAGGAAGTTAGCATATGGTGCTTTTGCCGGGGTATTTCCGTTTATTTTGTAACATATATCAGGCAGGGATGAGTTACAGTTAAGGGCTGGGGGTTGGATAGCCAGGCAGCAGGGGATGCAGAAACATGGGAGACAGGAGGGCGCAGTGTTTCATGAGGCACCCAGCCCAGGATTAGTGGACTTGATCTTTAGAATGCAGGCCTTGGGCTATTAGTTTTTTTTTTCCCTTCAAGTTTGAGGTTTTTCCAAGTGCCAATGCCGAAAAAAAATCTGTAGTTGTGCAGTGTGCAGTCTGCCCCCATGTGAATTCCTTGTGGTCAGGCAGAGGTAGGGGCTTGTGTGTGTGTGTGTGTGTGTGTGTGTAGGAACCGATTGTTGGCAATAATTCTTTTTTTTTTTTTTTTTTGACAGGCAGAGTGGACAGTGAGAGAGAGAGAGACAGAGAGAAAGGTCTTCCTTTGCCATTGGTTCACCCTCCAATGGCCGCCACAGCCAGCGCGCTGCGGCCGGCGTACCGCGCTGATCTGAAGGCAGGAGCCAGGTACTTATCCTGGTCTCCCATGGGGTGCAGGGCCCAAGCACTTGGGCCATCCTCCACTGCACTCCCTGGCCACAGCAGAGAGCTGGTCTGGAAGAGGGGCAACCAGGACAGAATCTGGCGCCCTGACTGGTACTCGAACCCGGTGTGCTAGTGCCGCAAGGCGGAGGATTAGCCTAGTGAGCCGCGGCGCCGGTGGCAATAATTCTTATGAAGAATATTTCGTATGGAAGCTCAGAAGGTTTGGTTCAAAGGCTCCCTGAAAGGCATGAAAAGACTGAGGTGCTAGATCCAAGAGAGAACATCCCTGGGAAAATGTCTGGCAGGGTTTTCCCAACCGCCATTCCGGGAGGGAGCAATAGGGGAGCTGGCTCCCTTGCCTCCCCTCTAGTGAGAGAGGTGAGAGAGACCTAACCAAGGAATAGATTGCTTCCCTGGGATACAGCGAACTGGGTGGAGAGCCCAAAGAGTTCCAACACCCAGTGAGGTCTGAGCATTCACAAATGTCAGCTGACGTCAGCTGTGCAGTGGGAGCTGGCTTCTGCACCATCCTGCTTTGCCAAGTGTTCACTCCTAGGTTCCTGAATAGTGGGAGGTCTGGGAGCCCTGGAAGGGGGCTGGGAAGCCAGGGGCATTGGCAGAAGCTTTTAGGGAAGCTCAGAGCAGAAGTTACTGACCAGTTGTCACAGAAGCACTGGAGCACATGCACAGCCAGTGTGGCCTGCTAGTGCACACCGACTCACTAGTGGACCTGAACAGGAGGGTGAGTTAGGGATGTGCTTGGGGAGTACCTGCACTGCTGCCAGGCACCAGTGAGGGGCATGCTTGGCAGGGAGATGCCAGCCACGGGAGAGGAGAAACAGTCGGGCCTATGTGCCTTAAGGGGCTTTGCCCAAGAAGGCTCTCTGGAAGCAGGAAAGGAAAATAGCTAAGTGTGTGATGGAGTGGGACTTCAAAACTCCTAGGATGTTTCTGTGCTATAGACACTTTTGTAGTCTTATGGGTGACCAGTGTTTGGGTTACTATGTATAAGTGTGTTTTTAAGTTAAATTCACAGAACTATAAAAGACATTGATAGTTATTGCTATGGGCAGAGGATCCCAAATATATGAGGGTACTCATTAACTAAGGCATTGTCAAGCCTGTCAGCCTTCTTCCCTCCAACCAGGAGGTTCACAAAGCAAAGCCACACTCTAGTAAGGGAAGGAGGAGCAGAGAGAAAGCGGAAAGATGCGGTCCTCCTACCCCATCATTGAATCTCCAACCTGAGGCAGGTTCAAGTGAGAGGAGGGGCTTTAACTTGAGTGAAGTTCAGAGTGTCCAATATTTGCTCTGATCTCGGGGTACGTTCCTCACCGAACAGAGACTGTTTTCTAGGGTCGGGGGAAGTCCTGCCCCCTAGGACAGGTTACACAGGGCAATTGTGGGAGGAATAGAGTTACTTTGTGATTGCACCCTGCCAGACCTGCTCATGCAATGAATGTACTCATGGAGACATAAAGAGGGTGTGTGTGTACCATTTGAAAACCAGTGCCTCCTTTTGAAAATGGTACACAACAGTGGTTAAAATCGTGATCTATGGAACTAAACTGCTTGTGGAAAACTGCTGGTGGACAACTTACTAGGAAATCTTGATTAATTTCCTTAACCCTTGTGTGTCTCTGTTTACTCATCCGTAAAACATGGGCGAGTAAAACTGTTATAGGTAGCTCAGCAAAATGAAGCAGGATTCAGTGTGCTAATATGCACACAATTCATAGCATGCTGCCTGGTGCTATACAAATATTAACCATGCTGTGATTGTTGTTGTTAATTGAACTGCTCTTCTCATCACCTTACCACTTGCAGTGGTCCCTGAGGAAGTTTTCCTTTGAAGCCTGGAGACCCCAGATGGAGGAGTTTTTGCTACCATTTGAGAATATCTGTATTTGCCTCCTAGAAATTAGCAGTTGGTCTATTTCTATATTCTATTCTTCAGAGAAAGAAATGCCTCAACCCTCTGGAGAATGAGTGTCTCCAGTACTTCCCAGGAGACTACACCTGACCACCTACTCCCAGGCACCCACCAGGTCACATCTAAAGTATTGCAACATCTTGGATAAAACCTGCCATGAACCTACTATGGTGCAGGATGAAACCTTAAGAGTTGTTTAGGTGGAAAGCAGTTGTCAAACATCACAGGTAGCTAAGGCCTTTCCAGTTGCTCAGGGAGGTGTTATACTTTAGATTCCACCAACAGCAAGCAAAACAGCTGGTGGATACACCTGATGTGTGGATGAATGTTTCTGACAGTAGTGGTGGAACCAAGAAACTATTGAACTGGGGTCAAGCAATCTTGGACTTAAAATACCATTCACCACAGCTGAGTTGCATGAAATTCAGTATACTCCTAAAAGCCTATAAAAACCCAGTTTCTTTTAAAATATAACACAGATAACCAATGCCTTCTTTGTACACTTTTTGTAAGAATTACATGAGATAAAGCTTGGGTGTTCAATGGATAAGATATAGTTCCTTTACCCTATTCGGATGTCCCTGGAGATTCTGTTTTATTGAAGAGGAAAGTTAACATGGCTCAATCTCATTCCTTCCAACCTGATGGATTCAATAGTCCATGGAATTCTTAGCAATTTTCAGTATTTTTAATGTATATGAATTCTACATGAGATAAGAAGAAATGGAGGGTCCTATTTCTATGGCTGATTTAGCATTCCAGTGTTTGCCTTCCAAATATGTTATCTTTACATCACATGACTATACACAGCAGAAAGGATCAGTTCTCTCTTTAGTTGTCACAGATTACAAAACAGCCTCTATCTAGATATGCACTGCACTAATGAATTACATAGTTTGTATTGGAAACATGGGAGGCAAGGGAGAGATACTTGGCATAGCACTTAAATGAAACTTGGAACACACATATTATATATATGAGTGCTTGCGTTTGAGTCATAGCTCTGCTCTCAATTCCAGCTTCCCACTGACATGAACCCTAGGAGACAGTAGGTTTTGGATCAAGTAGTTTCATCAGTTGGGGGACCTGGACTGAATTCTTGGCTTCTGGTTTCAGCTTGGTCCAGTCCTGGATGTTGCAAAAACTTGGGGAGTGAACCAGAGGATATGAACTTGCTTGCTCTCTCTCTCTCCCTCCCTCCCTCTATAGTTCTCCCATTAAAATTAAGTAAATAAATACATACATAAGTAAGTTCTTGGCAATGCAATGACTCAGCATTCTTAAATACCCTTCAACCACTCTGTCACGGTGAGAGTCTGGCGCCCTCTCACATACAAACATGTTTTCCATTTTGCTGGTCCTTTTCCCCCTTTTATCCTCTTTTCTTCACATGGTTAACACTTGTAGCTCAGTGATAGAAATATTTTCTACCTCTTGTTCTTGCGGAGCAAGTCTTTAATACCTGATACCTGCTGATAGTCCTGCTGATGGGTATTTGAGTTGGCTACCACAGAGTATAAGCCACCTGAAAGTTCAAAGGCTTATAAATGCAGGTAATTTTGCTCACTAGTTTGTAAGTAGGTTGGATGGTTCTGAGGATCTCACGTGGGCTGAGCTGGCCTCGGATGGCTCTGCTCATGTCTTTGCAGCCTACTGGTAGGTCTGCAAGAAGTTGGCCTCAATGGCCTGACTGGCTGAATGGTGGCTATGGAATGAACATGTTTGGGCCAAGTTGGGCACATAATCTAGCAGGCTAACCTGGAGTGGTTCACATGGCAGAGCAGAATTTCAGCAGAACAGCAAACACATGTAGAGCTTTGAGGCCAAGCCTGCGTAGGACAGATTGTCACTTCCAACACGTGCTATTGCCAAATCCCGTCACAAAGCCAGTTCAGATTTAACGGTGGACAAAAAGACTTCACCTCTTCATGGGACTTGCTGCAAAGTCACATTACAAGGAACGTAGATACAGGAAGAAAAATTTTCTTCTATTTTTAACACCCATCGCCAACTCTGTCTCATCTACTCCAAGTTGGCTCTCGAAGGTATTTTCACAAAGACAGTTTCCTCCATAGGGAGAACTTATGGTGCTAACTCTTCATATAATAAAAAGGTTTTTTTTTCCAACACATTAGAGAAACATGACTCAACTTCCTTTAAAAGAGACAATCACAGAGGTCAGTTTACTTGTTATCTTGTGTCCTGTTTCTGCAGGAGGGGAAGCTGAGACCTAAGACCTACTCCTCTACAAACCTAGACACCGCCTTCCCCTGAGGAAGGATAGACTGAGAAAAGTCCGAGGGCACTCAAAGTGCTTGGAAAATGGAATTGTAAAGTAATTTTATTGTGGTGCAAAAAAAAAAAAAAAAAAAAAAAGAAAGAAAAGAAAGAAAGAAAAGAAAAGAAAAAGAAAATCTGAATTCCATGCCTATTCAAAAAGCTCTTCAAAAAGTTTATGGAAAATCTGTGTTATAAAAAAAAGTATGCATTTCAAAAATCTTTTTGTGCCAAAATAAACTTACACTCTAATTTCTTTTTTTTTCATGAACATTGTGAAGTTCCTTCATAGATGAAGAACGTGAAGAGATTCTATGGGGCTCAGAGTGCTACTGTACAGCTCTCCTACGGGTGGTTCATGAGGTACAAAGTGGTGATTTGTGGGTCTGAAGACCAGCGTAGCAGCACTTTGTAGAGTTGTGAAGGAATGTTGAAACATTTCATCTTCTCACTCTTCTTCTCTGCTTCCTTGCTTGAAGCTTGACATAAAAGTAAGTATTAAAGATTTAAAGCCATTAAGGTGCCATTTGGGATACAAAGGTCTATTAAAATTTTTCTATTAATATTGCATATTCTCTGTTTAATAATTGAATTTGAGTATTGTATAAAAGAAAATTGTTTGAGTTTGAAGTATGGTTAGGAATTAATAAAACTAGTTTTATAAGCCATTATAAATACTCTTAGTGCATTTGATGTAAACTATTTAAAGGTCTTTGTTAAGACTAAGATATACCCTTTGGCTTAAGAAATAATTCAAAGAGGATGTAGGCAAATTGGTTTTCTCATAGATAAAGTATAGCAAACTTATTGAGAAACAATTTAGCTATAAAATATTCAGCTAAAAATCTGTCCCACTAATTCATATTCTGATTATATATAGGAAATATATCTAAATATGTAAATAAGATGTGTTTGCACATATTATGCCCTGAAAAATAAATTTGTTATTATGAAAAAGTATACCATGACACAGAATTTAAATCTAACTTTTGTTAGGCTGAATAAATTACCCATAATTAGGAATATACCACTAATTTTCAGATACCCACTCATGCCTGGCTATAGTGAACCTAACATTTTTCTATGGTGAGAGATAGTTCTCAATAAATTAATAAATTAGTCAGTCTAATCATTCATCACTATTTATCTTGTTTTCTATCATTTATTTACTCACCCATTCATTCACACACTCATTTATTCAACTCTCATTGAGGCCCTACTTTGTGCCAAGAACTATTCTATGTATTTTTAATAGCTTACAATTAATTATTACTCCTACATTTTATATATTAGGAAATAGAAGCTTAGGAAGTTTAAATAAATTTCCTAAACTAGGAAAGCAGTGGAAAATGGCCCAGGTGCTTGGGCCCCTGCACCATGTGCGGGACCTATAAGAAGCTCCTGGCTCCTAGCTTTGGATCAGCTCAGCTCTGGCTGTTTTGGTCATTTGAGAGGTGGACCAGCAGATGGAAGACCTCTCTGTAACTGTGGTTCACTCCCCAAATGGTCACAATTGCCAGAGCCGGGCCAATCTGAAGCCAGGAGCCAAGAGCTTCCTCTAGATTCCCCAATGGGTACAGGGGCCCAAGCACTTGGGCCATCTTCCACTGCTTTCCCAGGCACATTAGCAGGGAGCTGGATCAGAAGAGGAGCAGCCGGAGAGTTGTCTCCCCTCACTCTGTTGCTGTAACCCACAGGACCTGTCCTGGCCCTTTCCTCCCTGCCTGTGCATCTGCCAACCTCCACGTGCCCTCTACTAAGGATTCATATCAAGACACAAGAGCGTATTTCCAGACCCATCCCTAACCATCCACGACTCAATACCTCATTTATGATAGGAAACAAGAGCACGTTCTTTATCAACATCACTAGGGTGCCTAAGGTACAGAAATTATATTTGAATTTCTTTCAAACATCAGTAGCATCAAATTAAACTGATCCATGTAAAATCACTTGAAATATTAAGGGCTCTTTAAATGTAAATATTGATACAGTAATACAATAACATATTGTATCTCTGGAGCCTATCGTGGATAACATAAAAGAGTATTGAGAGTAGAAGTGTTCCTACTAGCAACAGCACAATATCGAAGTGAGATTAAAAAATTGAGAATCTGATAGTGTTATGGGAAATTTCCCTGGAATAAGGAGAAGCTAGACATTTAAAACTACAATCAATATTTAGAAGCTCTGTTATAAACACAACATCAAGAAGACATGGTAGAGTCTATGGATGAGAACAGAAGACTTGTTACGCAGAGTTCCTAAAACCGTTTTTAGAAGGATCTGTGGAGGTCGTGTTTGCAGTCTATGGAGCTCATTCTTCGGGCAGGAAGCCTCCGTAAACATACCCTTCATGGGAACCTAGGAGAGCTGCTTGTCCCTTGGAATGAAGCTTCTATGGACAAAACCCCATTTCTCAGGGTAAGATGTGGTTTTGAACATCCTGGAAAAATACACCTACACCTGATTCATTGGAGCAGCTCCTGCCAGGATAGGGTTTCAACCCGGCTTGAACTTGCAGCCCAGATGTTCCCCCAGCACACAGCACATCCCCTGGGCTCTAAGGAGTCACTCACCATGCCCCACAATCCAAACAAAAGCTTCTTTGTGAAATGGGAAGAGAGCATCAGGTTGCGCTCCCAGCCCAGCTGCCAATCCCTCACAGCTTGGGACCTCTCCTACTCTCCCCAGGGCTCTATCAAAAGTTTAGCAGAAATATTTGCCTCTAGGCATTGCCTGTGTCAGAAACCTGACAGCCTGCTTTTATATATATTTTGTTACACTCAAGTATGAGTACCATTTTAGGGGATAAATAAACACATAAGATGAAAAGTCTATTAACTTTGCTTTGTGGACCTTTCTCTTGTTGCTACTGCTGTTTTGTTGGTTTGCAAGGCACAGCCGTTAAATGACTTTATTCCGCTTTCCAGAGTGATTCATTTCAGGAGTAGTTAAGAGATTAACAGTGATAGTAAGGAGGTAGGGAAGGTGGATGATTTTGGTATCCGGCAAAGAGAAGCAGAGCTTTGTCTCTGCCCCAGACTCACAAAGAGTGAGAGGGAATATCTAAATGCTCTCTCTGGTCTCTTCACCTCCTCTTTGTGACTGATTAGACCAGAGACCCCAGCGTGAACAGAATCATGCAATAAATGTGGCCATATCTGTCCTTCTCTTTCTGGTCTCTCTTTCTTGGATTGGTTAAATTCCAGGATGCAGCAAACTATATACAGGCTCTATGGCTTGAAACTATAGCTTTTTCATTCATAACTCCATAGATAGTCTAGATGGTTCTTTTGATGTTGTCTTTTTCTTTTTTATTTTTATTTATTTGAAGTACTGAGTTACAAAGAGAGAGAGAGAGAGAGAGAGAGAGAGATGTCTTCCATCCGTTCACTCCCCAAATGGCCACAACAGCTGAAGCTGAGTCAATCTGAAATCAAGAGTCAGGAGCTTCTTCCAGGTCTTCCACATGGGTGCAGGGGCCCAAGGACCTGGACCTTTGTGCTGTTTTCCCAGGGCAAAGCAGAGAGCTGGATAGGAAGTGGAGCAGCAGGGACTAGAACCAGTGCCCATATGGGATGCCGGTGCTTCAGGCTGGGGCTTTAATCTGTTGAGCCACACTGCCGGCCCCTTGAGGTTGTCTTGACTCCCTATTACATCAGCAGCTGCAGTTCGGAAGTTGCGCTCCTCGTGGCTGAACAGTGTCACATGTCTGGGAACGCAGCCTGCTAAAGTTGGTTGCATCTAACTACTGGGGTCTTCCCCTTGTAGTTTCTCATCAGCCAGCAATGTAACCCAGGCTTCCTCACTGGGCAGTCACAGTTTTGAGACAGAGTGGGAGAGGAGGATAAGCTTCTTAGAGCCAATATGCAGATCTGGCACACTGTCACTTCACACGCATTTTATTGATCACTCGGAACACAAGGCTAAGCCCAGAGGCTGCTGTGAAGACACAAGTACAGGGTGTGGGCACAGGGGACGTGGAAAATTGCCGTCATACTCAGGTGGTGACTCAACCCTAGAAGAACCCTAATGTCCAATGCCTGCCCTAGAGCTGAGGGTGTAAGTTCAAATTGGAGTGAGATAGGAGACCCGGCTTTCCTAGCACATGATGTATTTTGATTCACACTTGGCCTTATGTCCATTGATTAACTAGTTAGGACCCATTAACAGAACTGAGTGATTAGGCTCTCCCTAACCTCCAATACTTATAAAGAAAAATAGTGCAAAACTTCAAAGGAGATCAATGGTCCTTCGTGCTAACTGGTGCCTTTCACACCTGGATGATTGCCAAAGAACCATATCAAGTTCTCTGTCTCTAGTTCTTGCCTACTTGGTTCTGATAGTTGGCTCTCTCCTACTGAGCCTGTATTATTCAACCATAGCACTCATCCCTTATTAAAATGCCTATTTGGGGCTGGCATGGTGCAGCAGGTTAAGCCACTGTTTCCAATACCAGAATCCCATATCGGAGCTCTGGCTTGAGTCCCATCTGTTCTGTTCTGACCCAGCTCCCTGCTAATGCACCTGGGAAAGCAGTGGAAGGTGACCCAGGTACTTGGGACTCTGTCATTCACATAGGAGACCTGGATGGAGTTTTGGGCTCCTGGCTTCAGCCTTGTGCAGCTCTGACCATTGCAACAATCTGGGGAGTGAACCAGCAGATGGAAGATCTCTCTGTCAGTCTCTCTCTCATTCTGTCACTCTTCCTTTAAACTAAATTTAAAAATCATAAAAATAAATTAAAAAAATAAAGTAAATAAAATAAAAAAATAAATAAAATATTTATTTACTTACAAACTCCCACATCAGATCAAAAGTTCTATGTAGGCAGAGATTACACTATTGATTTATCACTTTTTTTTCCCCAACAACTGGGACAAAATCCATGCTTCTGATAGTAAGTACTCAGAAAAAAATTGGCAAATGAATGAATAGAGCAATGGATAAATGACTAGTTAAAGGTGCTGCTGAACTTGGATATTTAGCATCCCTCCAATGAATTTGGAAACTAGGTGCATACAAGGTAGGCAGGATTCCTCATGTTAAAAAATAAAAATTACAGGGGCTGGTGCTGTGGCGTAGCGGGTAAAACCGTCACCTACAGTGCTGGCATCCCATATGGGTGCCGGTTCGAGTCCTGGCTACTTCACTTCCAACCCAGCTCTCTGCTATGGCCTGGGAAAGCAGTAGAAGATGGCCCAAGTCTTTGGGCCCCTGTACCCACATGGGAGACCTGGAAGAAGCTCCTGGATCCTGGCCAATTGGGGAATGAATCAGCGGATGGAAGATCTCTCCTCCCTCTCTCTCTCTCCCTCTCTCTCTCTCTGCCTCTCTTTCTCTCTCTGTGTAACTCTGACTTTCAAATAAATAAACAAATCTTACAAAAAAAAGAAATAAAAAATTGCAAATATTGTCTCACCTTGTATGCTGAATCTAAACCAAAAGCCAAATAGATCAAAGAGCTCAGCAATAAATCCTATAGTGGTGATATTTTGTAAATAAATAATTGGTATCTATGACCTGTTAGCCTTGAGCACAATGAAGAGAGGCATAGTATAGGATGAGAATAAGGGTGACTCATACAAGTCTTGCTTAGAGTCTAACTCTACTTCCCTATGAGGAAACATAAACCCAGGTGCTGAAAGTGCCTCTGCCTTCAGCCAGGCCATCAGAACCAGCCTGGCCCTTCTGTGCCCCTCTGCCAGCAGTGGTTCTCCCAGTGCCTCAGTGGTTCAGTTCTTATCCCTTCATTTTTATCTGACAGAAGAAGACCAATGGGTGTGTTTGAGATCTTTCATATAAATCTTTATTCAATGATAGGTTCAGATACTTGCATGTCTTTTTGCTATAGGTAATCTACTCAAACATACTCCTGATTTGAGTGAATCCTATGACAAGCATAGGGAAGACAGGAAGGCCTAGTATCGGGCTGACATCTGTCCAAGGTGTAGAAAGTAAGTTGATGCCGGGCCAAGGTCTGTTGTTCCTGGCACTTCAGTCTGTACGCACTGCATCTGAGCTGGCCATGTGAGGGGAGGCCCTAGAGCAGTGGACAGGAGGAAAGGAGAAGGACTCGGGAAAACTTGAGGTTGGTGATTCCCAAACTCCCAGTCTAGAAGCTCTATTTTGCCAGAATTGGACTGGGCCAGAAATTGGCACTTTTACCTGTTACACAACCATTGGTGATGCTCTGACCCCATGTTGAAAATATTAGTAAGAGGATCCTAACCTGGTAATTACCTAGTTAGCTTTTTTGTGTGTGTTTGCCTGCTAAAGTATAATGCTATTTCCAAGAACATTTCATGGGAAGAAGCAATTGAGGGAAAACATCAGTATTTTCCACAGGTCTTCGAACTGTAGCTCTAAAGTTGCATGTCTATATTTTAATTCAGTTAGAAAATTAAGTCAATTAAAATGTGTCAATTTTGATATATTTGATATGACATTTATCCAAATTAAGTCAGCATATCTTTATTCAAAACATTCATTAGTCTGGCAGTTGTCTTTTTAACATTTCCTGAAAGCATAGGATAGTTCCTCAGACTCTGAAAGGCTAGGGGATCCAAAGAAAATGAGATTTAGGCTGCTCCTAAACCAGGACTGCGACAGGAGTTATATCATGTGTGCTACAGTGATGAAAGGTTGAGTTTGGTTTGGTCTTCTGTCCTTGACCACTTACTACTCATGATAATATCTGTGATGAGGTGCTGGGGAGATAACCCCATCAGCATAGCACTGGGGAGAAGAAAGGTAGTGTAGGATTTGGTGACTTCTGGGAGAGAGATGATGAGACAGCTTTAAACTTACAACTGACTTCCAAGTCACGCAGCTTCAAACAGAAAGGAGGCAAGCTTGCCCCAGAGAGTGAAGGAATACCCAGGGGGATGGAGTTTCTCCTCGATGGGGGACCTACCGAGGTGCCTAAGGCTAGTGCTAAATTCATGGTTATCTGATAGAGGTGGAGAACACTTACAAAGAACCAAAGCACTATGTATTTTGAACATGAAAGATGCTGTACCATCTTGGGGAAGGGAGCATGAAAATGAAAATTCTACTGAAAGTTTACTGAGAAAGTGATGCACAGTGTGGCTGAGGGGAGGGAAGGCTCTAGATTGGGGAGACCTTGGTTTGTGCCCCTGAACAAGCTGTGTGACCGTGAACAAGTCCCTCATTGCTTACGTGAGTATAGTGACCGAGGACTAAACAAGATCATCTGTACTGCTGTGCTTAGCGCAGAGGGAGCAGACGATAAATACGAGCTCTTATTAGTAGTAGCAGCAGCGGTGGCACTAACGGTCATAGGAACTCAGAGAGGAGTCACTGACGCTATTAGCATCACTATTTGCCAGACTTATATGGTCTACTTGCGAGAGGGCAGCCTAAGCAGCCAGGGAGAGGCTCCTCTGTTGACTTTCGGGGGAGGTTTCCACGTTTCTAGCACGAAGTCTTGCCTCTTCGTACTATGGCGACCTAACAGAGTTCTTCGGAACTGCCTTCCCGCCATGCGCTGACATGGCCATCGTCTTTGAATCCCCAGCAGCTCCGCCCACTCTAGCAGGAGGGACTTCTTTAACTCCAAGCATTCTCTTCTAGGTCGATCCAAATTACCTCGAATCTGTAAAAATCATGGGGACTGATGGAGTAAAGTAAGATTTCTTGCCTACAGTCCATATAATAAAGTTACATTTTTCAAATATTTCTTGGCATAATTTTATTTGAGCTCTGCTTTTCCTGTGCATTCTCCATATGAGTGCCCTTATGTGGTATTCACCTGCCTCCAGGTGAATGACTTGGTGAGTCATTTAAGCAGTAAACATCCTTTGAGGTCCATGGGGTTATCGCTCCCATTTTATGGATGGGGAAACGGAGAGTCAAATCTGTTCAGTAACTTGCCTAAAGTCAGATAGCTGGTAAATAACAGAGCCAAAATTCAAATTAAGTGGCCTGGCTCTGAGTCCTTTCTCATATCCACTCTGCTGGCCAGACGCAGGACTGCCATGGGTCTGAGCCATATCACTGCCCATAACAAGAGGCCTGTTGGTCACTCTCACACTCCTCTTCTGGGTTAGAGCCAGCCCAGGAGTCATGTTGTGAAGTGTTTCCTGCTTCTGTAACTCATTCTAGTCTGAGTTTATTGGAAGCCAGTCAGCATTGCAAAGGGCCTAAAATGTGCCTCCTTCTCACCTACTTTTGGTGACCCTGTGCAATCTTTGTGTCAGGCCTCACAAGGCTGCCAGGTGAAAGGGGCCTTGGAGGCCCGCGCCAGCAGCTCTGCAACAAATACTGCTCTTGCGTCTCCCCTGGAAGATGCGGCTCTCAAGTCTTCCCCAGCTCACCTTCCCGCAGCCTGAGCAGCCAGCCCGGCCTCCTTGGGGGCTGGGTTTCTAAAGGTTGTTCTGGCAGCCGGAACACAACAGCTGCTCGGCAAGGCGATGATCCAGCAGCCCCAGACGGGGAGGGGGGCAGCAGGTCCTGATGCCCGGTGCCAAGCCCAGCACCCACCAGCTGCCTGCCTCCCCAATGGAGCAGGAACCGTGTTAACCCTCTCAGCACCAGCAAAGTCTCAAGGAAGGCATTGGGCCTTCCAGAAGCTAAGTTCCTGGTAAGCACTTAGCAAGTAACTCAAACTCACCCGGGGTGTTTCACCAGTGGTCTGGCTTCTCTGGCTGTGAGGCTATTCTTCTGAGCTTTTTTTTTTTTTTTCTCATGTTGTTTCTGAATCAATCCTGTGTCCCTTTTAGCCAGCACCCCAAAAACCATAGCCATTTACACTACAGTCTAACCAGTAACTTACAATGAAGAGACAATATGCATTATAGCAAGGTAAGTGGATTCCAACATGTAGAGGAATCTGCAGTGACCAGAGTGCCCCTGACTGTGTCCATTCTCTATCTTTGCACAGTGTCATTAGCATTCTCGGCCACCACAAAACACGAGCAAAGCGCAGTGAGATTTCCAGTCTTTGGTCGGCAGAGAGGGGAAGGCCTCATCCCAGCTAGTGATCCTATAACAAAAGGATGGAATTGGGACTTCTGGATTCCCATACCAAGACCCAGTCCAGACTAAGCCTTTGCCGTGGGGGCGGGGGGGGGGGGCAGGAAGCCCTCAAAGACAAGAAGCCCTTAAACCAAGCAGAAAACAAATAAAACAAAACAACACAGACACAGATGCAGATGTAGACATGAATAAATAAAGCAGACAAATCCACATATGGGAAGACTCCCCGTCCTGGTCCCAGGAGGCAGGCTCCCCGAGGCCTTGCAGATGTCAGAATAGAATCGGCTTGCTAGTTTCAAGTTGTGCAAAGCCAGTGCCTACTGTTCCTCTTGAAACCACTGTGCATGGAGTCCCCTATCTCTGCTTTGAAAGAGGGAGGGCTTTCCACAACAACATGGCTCTGGATCCCCTTCGTTACATGGGATTGGCCCCTAGTGGGTTTTTTTAGTTATTCTTCCAGCTGTCAGCTGAGTTGAGAATTCGCGCAGTACCAGTGGTATCAGTGGAGGTGACACTGGGCCAGCCTGGTTGCTGGGCCAGAAAAGAAGGAATTTAGGACTAAAAGATCTGTGTGTTGTGGAAGGAGGGAGGGAAAAGAAGACAGAGGCAGAATCAGAAGCACAGATAGCGTCCTGTGTCAGCTTTTGTGAAGGCTGGGCTAACACAACCTCGGTGAGTATTCTCTTACAAACACAAGCAATGATCACCTCAAACAATGGTCAGGTTTCAGTTTTCTGTCATCAATTGCAATTGTTAGTGTCAAAAATGAGTTTTATTCAATATTAAAGGAGGATTTTTAAGGAGAAAAAATGTACAATCACACCATACTGGCACAGCAGTGATTTCATACTTTTGTTTTCCATTCAGTTCATACATATGTGAGCCTGTATTTCAAATAACTGTAAGCAAATTCGTGTCCTTTACTCTTTATTGCCTTTTCTTTAACGCCAGTGCTTGCATATTTTTCATGCTTCAGGAGTCTTCAGAGTGACCAGTTTTTAATTTGACACATAATTTTCCAATGAATGGAAATTCTACCACTGACTAAACCGTTCTATTGCCATCAAATGTTTAGCTTGTGTCCATGAACCATATGTTCCCTATGAAGCCAAGTTTTGATTTTGGTGAATTATTTCTTTGGGACAAATTCCATTACATTGTACCCCATAATGATGTACAAATATTATCTATCAATTAAAAAAACTAATATTTTGTGACTTTTGTTATATAGTCATGCTATTTCCATAAAATTTTATTGATTTGCAAAATAATATAATCACAGGAATGAACCAATCTTATAAAAATTTCACCAGCTTTGGACATCACAGACTTTTTAAAAAATATACACACATTTAAAATGTTCTCCAGTCCATACCACATATTATAATATCCAGTATAATTCTCATACAAAAGAAAATATCTCCAGGCATCACACTATGTGACTTCAAAATTCACTACACGATTCTAACCAAAGCACATGATGCTAATTGAAAAGACACACAAACCAATGGAGCAGAATAGAGAGACCAGAAATAAATCTACACATGTAATAAATACAGCAGAATAGGGGCCCAGAAATAAGTCTATAGACAACCAGTTTTCAGCAAAGGTATCAAGAAGAACATACATGGGCCAAGAACAGTCTCTTCAGTAAGTGGTATTGGGGTGACACATAGAAGTGGGGGAATTAAACCCTATCTCTCACTGGAAACAAAAATCAATCCAAAATAGATTAAAAACTAAAATTTAAGACCTGAAATTACTAGACCAAAACATAGGGGAAAAACCCCATGACATGGGCAGTTACTTTGTGGATATGATCTCAAAGACAGACAACAAAAGCAAAAGTAGACAAATGGAATTGTATCAAATTGAAAAGCTCTGCAGCAGGCGCTGTGGCTCATTAGGCTAATCCTCTGCCTAGCGGCGCTGGCACACCGGGTTCTAGTCCCGGTCAGGGTGCCGGATTCTGTCCCGGTTGCCCCTCTTCCAGACCAGCTCTCTGCTGTGGCCAGGGAGTGCAGTGGAGGATGGCCCAAGTGCTTGGGCCCTGCACCCGCATGGGAGACCAGGCTCCTGCCATCGGATCAGCGTGGTGCGCCTGCCGCAGCGTGCTGGCCACGGCGGCCATTGGAGGGTGAACCAACGGCAAAGGAAGACCTTTCTCTCTGTCTCTCTGTCTCTCCCACTGTCCACTCTGCCTGTCAAAACAAAACAAAACAAAACAAAAATCTCTGTGTAAAAAGGGGGGTGGGATCACCAGAGTGAAGAGACAACCTACAGCCTGGGAGAAAATATTTACGAAGTGTCCACTCCTTATGAAAAAGTTTATATCCAAAATAGAGAGACAGAGAGAGAGCTCAAACATCTCAATAGCAAGGGAAAAAAACCCTAATTTTTAAATGGGCAAAAGACAGGAATGGCTATTTTCCTAAAGACAATAAGCAAAAGGCCAATAGGTATATGGAAAACACTCAACATCACTAATTATCAAGGAAATACAAATTAAAACCACATTGAGATATCACTTCACTCCTGCTAGGATGGCTACTTTAAAAACAGACAAAGGACAAATGTTGGTAAGGATGTTTAGAAAAAGGAATGCTTGCACACTGTTGGTGGGAATTAGTACAACCATTATGGAAAAAGTAGGATGTTTCTCAAATATTTAAAGTAGAACCACGATGTGGCCAGCTATCCCACTCATGATACATACTCAAAGCAAAGCAAATCAGTAAACTGAAGAGACACTAGCTCTCCCATGTTTATTGGAATGGCTGACAACATTCCAGGTATGCAGTACATGGGATTAATGTATTAACATGTAAAGGAATTAAGAAAAGGTGGTGTCTGCATTTGCATACACACACACACATGCAATGAAATACTATTCAATCACAAAAAAGAATGAAATACTGTCATTTTCTACAGCATAAGTGAACCTGGAAGACATTATCTTAGGTAATAGATAAATGCCAAGGTAGAGTGGGAGCACCTGGTACTGGGTTGGTGAGATTCAATCACGCCAAAACTTCCCCTCCCTCACTTCCAATGACGTCACATTGCCAACTTGAAATTAACCACAATGGAAGCATTTATTCTACTCTGTTGTGTTGTGTTTTCTGGATTTTTTTTAAACATCCGGTTGCTGAACATTTTCCATTGCACTAATGTCTTTGGAGTACCTATTTCTGAAGACCAAGGAGAAGTGAATTCTATGTCTCCCTGGAGATGGAGATTTTAGCTTTGTCTAGTTTAGATCTACTGAACATCTCTGGCAAAAAACAAACAAACAAACAGAAAAACACCGAAAATCCAAACAAAACAAAACTCCAAACCTCTAAACTTATACCATAGTAAAATGTGACATCTCCTGAGCACCTGTGGCCAAGTGGTGTGCAAAAATTTTGCATGCATTGCATCATTTAATGATTACTGCAACCTTAATGGTATTTCCACTGAAGAGTGGGTTGGATAAATAATTCATAGAAGGGAGTGGCCGGCGCCGTGGCTCACTAGGCTAATCCTCCGCTTTGCGGTGCTGGCACACCGGGTTCTAGTCCCAGTTGGGGCGCCGGATTCTGTCCCGGTTGCCCCTCTTCCAGGCCAGCTCTCTGCTGTGGCCAGGGAGTGCAGTGGAGGATGGCCCAAGTACTTGGGCCCTGCACCCCATGGGAGACCAGGATAAGTACTGGCTCCTGCCATTTGATCAGCATGGTGAGCCGGCTGCAGCGCGCCGGCCATGCTGGCCATTGGGGGGTGAACCAACGGCAAAGGAAGACCTTTCTCTCTGTCTCTCTCTCTCTCACTGACCACTCTGCCTGTCAAAAAAAAAAAAAAAAAAAAAGGAGTGGCAGAGTTGTGATCTGAAACCACCTAGTCTGTACCAGTGGATCAGCAAGTGTAGATTCACCACTCACTAGAAATTTCATTAAGCCATGGCATCTAAGAATTCCATATTGGACACACTCTTTACAATGAGATTATCATGATCTTCTAAGGAAATACGTGGCATTTCTAAATTCTGTTTAAACTAGCCTAAAGCTTGTTGTTAACATAAGTCAATCATCCAAAATAAATCTATTAAGACTTTTTCCATGTCCAGGATGCTTTTCCAGGAACAGAGGTTAATAAATAACCAAAGTTAATAAAGAGAAACATAGGAACTGACGTCTGGTCGTAAGGATTTGGCAGGCTTCACAGTGAGAAGTTGCTTGAAAGGCCATTCCTATCCCAAGACAAGTGTTTTGGAAAACTTCTCAGTGTCTGAAGTCCCTGGGAGCCAAGGTGTGCAAGGAAGCTCTCCAAATCTCAGATCATCTGTACAGCAGGACCACAATCATAGCGTTGCCTTAGAGCTGTTTTGTGGGGATCGAATGAGACAGTGCATTTATAATCTTATCTCAGAGCCAGGTGAATAATAGGAACCTTATCATTCATCACTTTCCACTGACATTCACCAATAGTTTTGGAATTTTAATGATAGTTCAATAGGATGAGAAGTCTATGGAGGTCACAGCAACGACAGAACAACACTAAACCATATGGAAGGGAGACAGATTTGAAACAGCCCTTCGTTGTTTCAGCACATTTTGAACTCGTAAGGAAACACAACATTGTTCTTAGGAGCAAAATCGGCTTGAACTCTGGCTCTGCCACTTTACAGGTATGACCTTACAGATTAGGGTCTTGAGTCTTGTAATAATAGCCAGGGCCGTCCTGTCAAGACAGAAGTCAGATGAAGTGGTGCATGTGATCAAAACTCTCTGGTGGGTCGCCACTGCACTCAGTGAACAGTCTATGCTGGACAGCAAGGTCCTGTGATCTGGTCCTGTTCTTCCTCTGGCTTCCTTCTTTGACATCCTTCCTTCCTTATCACTGCTTGAATCAGCCCTTCTGTTCCAGACACATGAGCACCTGCGCTGTTGATGCTGCCTCCAGGCCTTTGTACTGCTATTCACAGTACCTGGAAGCCTTTTTCCAAGAAACTACCATGATTCCTTCCTTCATTTACTTTAAGCTCTGCTTAGACGTTGCTATCTCAATGAAACACACATTGATCTCTCTTTAAAATTGCAATCCGCTACCCCTGTCCACTATGACACTCCAGGTAGCTGTCACTCTGATATCTAATTACATTTTCCTACTACTTCTCATTACTCAACACTCTATGTAAGTTGCCTGTTTGCTATGCTTACTGCATTTTTTTCCTCTCACTAGAACATAATCTCCACGAGGGCAAATGATCTTTGTCTATTTTGCATGTTGATGTATTGCAAGTCCTAGAAAGTGGTCAGTACATAGCAGACACCCAGGAAAGAGTTGCAGACTGAAGAATAAATTTTCTTTAACCTAAATAAATCTCAACTCACTCTTCTTTGAAATAGGAATTATTATAGTACTCATCTTACAGGATTACTTTGAGAATTAGCAGAGATGATACATATAAAATATTGGCACAACTCTTGTTGCCTGATAATCACAAAATACCTTTTACACTTATTTTTATTTTTAATATCACTTATACTATCTCAGATAAAATCACTAGTGGGAAAGTAGCTCCTATCTTTGTCAAAGGTTGTTTTAAAAAAAAGGAGAAGAAAATTAGTCAATAGTGGTTGTTAGGATCAAGAACATGACTATCAGGGACAGAATGCAAATGTTATCCGGGCTACAAAGCTGTCAGCTTTCGAATCAGAGAGTGAAGCTAAAGCCTGCGCTTCCTGGATGCCACAAGACGTCTTTGCCCTGTGCCCTGTGCGTTTCCCCAAGCACTCGCCCATCCCTGTACCCTTCTCAGAAGGTTCACAGTTCCCTCTTCCCCAGAAATTTTGCGGCCGCTTTGCTGTGTCTGACCTTGTTTTCATCTTTTACCATTCTTACCTTCGTTCTACATCACACTCCCCATTATCCACTAATTCCGTGGATCAAATCTGTATTTCCAGGAGAAAACACATGGCTGATCTTGTTTAAACAGCGTCCACCCATGTCCCAGGGAGAGGTCTACCTCTACCCATAGCTGTTGGGCTGTTGAGGGGGGATAGGCAGGACGATATGGAATCTGTGGGAGGTAGAGAGGGAGTAGCTGCCATAGTTTCCATGACAGCAGTGTAGCATAGTCCCCAAGAGTCCAGAGTGGCTGTGTGACCTCACACAAGTCGCTTAACCATTTGTGCTGTTTCATCACTCACAAATGGGATAATGAAAGTCATAGTAAGACCATAATAATATCCTATGGGGTGGCTGTGAAACAATGAGCTGAATTCTGCAAGTGATTTAAGAAATAGGCAAAGGTGGGTGTACACGTGAACATGCTTCCAGAAACCTCCTCTGCAAAGCCAAAGAATACATCCACAGTGGCCAAGCACACACAGCCAGCAGCCAACAGGTACCTACAAATATAAGAACCAGGTCTTCTCTTTGTCTGCACTCTCTGCATGGCCCTTCTAATGAACTGACACCCAGATGTGAACCTCGAGAATCCGGCGAGCAAGACCCCTACTTTCTGCTGCTCTGAAATGAATACATCTCTCGTTCCCTTCCACTCTTATGGGAAAGAACAGGCCTTTGAGTTGAACCGTACTCGTTATTGGGATCTACACACTGACTCATCTCTCCCACCAATATCCCTCACAGATCACACAGTTCTTTTCCTTCTCCTCAGTTAACATCCTTCATCTGCGAACCACTGCCCTGTGCCCCAGACCTCTCTTTCTGACTTAAAACTTAGTCTCTGCTCCTGCAGGCCATTAATGGCTTCACCGGTGCCACTTCTGCCAGCTGTTCCTGGAATGGTGGTTTCCCCAGGCCTCTGAATGCCACTATCCAAAAATTGTAACCCTGAAAGGAATCAGAGGTCAGACACCGTCAATCCACCCGTGCTTGCCTCTTAGCAGATGGCAGTCAGCCCCTGGTGGTCTTCCTGCTGGCTGAGGTGCATCTGTGACATGCACACCAGCTCATGGTGTTTCACGGCCGCCTTTATTGTCAACAGGTGGGTGTGGTGTCCTCTATTGCTTAGCTAACAGAGGTCAAGTCCGGATACTCTAGAGACTGAGAAGTGATTGAGACCCCCACTGCTGACCCCCAGGCTGCAATTAATCAGAGCCAAATGCCAATTTAGGACCTGGTCATTCAAATAGACAGTTAAGCAAAGGGAGCAATTAGGAGTCAGGATCAGGGTACTTGGCCAGGGTTGGACGTATGGAGGTCAGGGCCTGGGGGAAGCACAGGCTAGAAATGGAATTCAAGGTCAGGAGTGTAAGAGAATGGAGCCTGGATGTCAATCAAACTGAAGAACACAGGGGAGTCAAGTGAACAAAGGTAACAGTGACAGATGTTTGGTTCATAAGCTGGGAAAGTGCAGAACCAGAAAGAACGGAGCCCCAGCACAAGAGGGACTGGGACCCACTGGCCTGTTGATGTTGTCTCCTTTCCTGTGGGTCTTTATCTTCATTTTTGTGTCTCTTGCTCTTCAGCACTTTAATCAGACCTGCTGCACTGGTTCTGCTTTAGCCCCTCCTCTATGAAGGGGTCGGGGTGACAAGCACAGACGTGGAATCCATAGGGCCTGAGATGGAATCCTGCTTCCACCCAATACTAGCTGTTAACTTTGGACAAGTTACTAAACCTCTGTGGGCCTCAGTTTCTCCATTTGACCAAGGAATCAATATTAGTATCAAGTTGTAGGATTGTTGGAGGAGTGTGGATTGTACTCTACACATGCGTAGCACTGAGAACACAGCCTGGCATCATACTCGGGTTTTCTTATCATTAGTATGGAACGAATGCCTTGGACCTTGGAGAGGAAGGGTCATGCACAGGCCATCAGAGTGTGGATGGATGTCTTCCACATCTTTTAAAGCCAAACTGTGCCAAGATTGACAAAATAAAAGATTCAAATTTGGGATATTGTTATTATTGTACATACAGAAAGGGGGGAGTTCATGTTTCCAAGATTGTGCCTGATTGCCCCAGAAAGAAAACACTTGCATTGTGTGGTCATGATTGGGAACACATGTGAACCACACCCCACTTAGCTCAGCCCCTTCCCATCCTTGGTCTCTCTCTCTCTCCCTCTCTCCTTTCTCTCTCTCTCCCTCCCTCTCTCTCCCTCTCTCGCCTTTCTCTCCCTCCTCCCTCCCTCTCTCCCGTTCTCTGTTCCTAATTAGCAAGAAACCAAGTAGAATTTGGCGTTTCCTTCCCAGCCTTGGTAGGGGAGACTGTAGTGGATTAATTACCTCAAGTAGTTCTGGCTTCCCTAAGGAACAATCAGGGATGGGGCACGGGGTCCAGTGGCTTAGGGAGGCATGACAAATTTAAATCTCTACTCGAAGGGAACAGACATTAATTTTAATAGGAGGCAGTGTGGTCTGAAGTTTCGTGGAGGAGGAGAAGTAATCAAAAGTTATGTTTTCTGTCTTAGCTCAACCACAAACTTCTTGTGAGACTTGGCTGTGTTGTAGAATTTAGCTTGTGGGGGAAATAAATCTACCTTTCAGCCAGGGAGTGCTGATGGCGGGCAGAGACAACAGCAAACAGTTAATGAGTTTGTTTTGTACAGTAAGCATTGGTGCTGACTGTTTTGATATGCACTTAGATTAAATATAGTCTAATATATATGCATATTTAAAACCAATTTAAATATAGTCAAGGTAACAATATTTACTATGTTTATATTATATGTATAAATTAGATATAGTTGAATTAAACATACTTTACATAAAATCCTCACTGCAGGGCTGCTACTATCCTTATCTTATAGAGGAGAAAACAGAATCAGAAAATGTACATGGTTTGCCTAAGGACCAAGATTTGTATGATTTCATCTCAAGACCAAGATCTTAACTGTTCTATCTTATTGCATATTAATGCAGGGTGGTGCAGTTATAATTTTTAGACATTCTTAAGAAAATAAATCAAGAGTTGCCTTTGAAGGGTTAATGAGGTGATTCAGTTGGCTGAAGGGGCCTTTCCTCAAACACTCTAATTACTGTGTGTTACTCTACTCATTTACTTTGGAGAAGATTATAATTTGGCTTTTAGCTTTTAATGCATCTAACCTTAAGGAAACTTTCAGAAATAGCGGGTTGCTCCCACCACTATGAATATAATATTTATCCTAGAAGAAGTATCTAAGATCAATACCTGGAGCAGAGTCTGAGCAAGAGGCTGACTGAAATTAGGAAGCTGGTTGTACGGAGGGGTGAGAACAGGCAGTTCCATGAGCATCCTCCGAGAGCCTCTCGGAATTGAAGAAGAACCTTAGTCCCTACGGCAAAGCAGAGTGGGAAGCCAGAGACAGGCCGTCCAGAGGAGGGAACCATGGAAGGGTTGGCTTGGATGTTGAATACATCAGTGATTCCTTTGATCCTAGGGTCACTTCTGATTGGTTCAACCTTGCAACAAGTCCACTGCACCACCCCTGCCAAGGGCTTCATTTGGGAGAACATGGCAGTGGTGTATCTGTGACATCACTATGGAGACCAGCCCTGCACTTAATGGCCCGTGGCCAGACTCACAGCCTCCTTAACCCCTTTTCTGAGGACCACTCCCAGTTCTCCCTTCCTCCAGAGCCTTGAAATAAGAATATTGTACGGAGCCTCCCTTTTCCTCATCCCGCCCACGCATACGCTGGGGAGAACTCACCAGAACACTGTTAAAGGATAAGGAATTCCCTCGGGACTCCCAGAGAAACAAGGTAATTTCTTTACTCGTGGATATTGCACACCCCCATTAAACAGCAGTGAGAACCCCAGAGAAGAAAGTGTACTTAACAGTCTAAAACACGGCTCCAAACGGAGGAGAAGGCAGGCTTGTTTCAATCATCTGCCCTTGTTCTATAATAAAAATGTATTTTTTTCCCTGAGAACAATTTAGTGTGGCCAATAAAAGCCCAGCTAATTTCTAAATCAGCATGGAGCCAAGTCAGCCACCCAGGAGCTCTCTCCTAGGGCAATATTTCTGAGGCGCACACAATCTATACTAAAGCGATCAACTTCCCTCCGCCCTGCCAAGGGGATGCGTTAGCAAAGCCCAAAATATGACAAGAGGAAATTTATGTGCAACTTTTACACATAATATCTCATTATGACTCTTCCCAATCTTTCAATTTTAAAAATAAACGGCCTTTGTAATGATTTTACCAGGAGAACATCTAAAGTAAGATTAAAAAGGAAGGAGGAGAGCGGTTCAGCTGCTGGAATTTCTTCCTTTACTCGGAGTCTCCCTTTGTGGAAACTCGCTCGCTCTCTTCCTTTCTTTGTTCCTCCGACCCTACCTTCTTCCCTCTTTTCCTTCTCGTCTCCCATCTTCCACTTCCTTTCCCTCCCTCTCTCCTCCCTTCCTCTGTTCCCTTCCCTTCCTTTCCTCCCCTCCCTTCCTCCATCCCTTCTTGCCCACGTATTTAAAGAGACATCAAACATTTACGGTTTTACATTTCACCAAACAGAACAAGATCTCTGTGAGAAGCAAACCCAGTTCTGAAGACCTGTCACGTGATGAAGGTCTCCACTTCGTGTTGGGCATCCCTTGCTCCTGGATTCTGGGGTTAATTTGTTATCACAATGCCGAACTCTCCTGCCCTCTCCCACTCTCATCACTAGCCAAACGGTTGAAGGCAGAGTCACAGTGGGAGATCCCGTGGGTCTCCTGGTGTCACCCACCCCCATGTGTTGTGCTCTGCTCATCCTGGACCCACGATTCCTCCTCTTATCTTGTAGGGAAGCCAGCAGAACATGCAGAAATGAATGCTGGTCACTGTGTGGGGTTCAACTCTTTGGAAAGACCCAACATTTCTTCCCTTGGTATTGGTGTGAGGCTTTATGACTTCTCCATTTTTTTTTTTTATTTTGTGGAGGTATCCAGCTGAGGGACTCTCCTCTCCCTGTACATTGTATTTCCCCCTTCTGCCTGGTGCCCCATCTCCTGGGACCTGTGTCCTGGGACAAAGCTGCCCCTGGCAATGTTCAGTTTCTCTTAACAGCGTGGCTCCGGAGCTGTTTGTTTATATTCATTAACTCATCTGTTCAAGAGATATGTGTAGGAAGTAGACTCTATCTGGACTTGGAATTCATAGATGCTGAAAGAGTATAGCTGTCCTTGAATGATTTGTGGTCTCTCTGGGGAGATATAATTAAAGCCATTTTATCATATAGGTGCCAGAAGGCAGAGTAGACCATAGAGGCAAGTGTGATGGGTTGTGCTTGGGAGTGTCAGGCCAGCCTTGGTTAACACATGATTTGCTTTGAAATGAAACCCAAGGTCTAGGGCCTTCTCAGACATGTCTAAGGAAAGAGCACTGACATGAGTATGCCAGCGGCATGCCTACTTAGCATACGCCTGGGTTTCAGTCTGACCTGGACTTTGGTTAGATGGGGGTCCTACTACAATCTGGCAACTCCTGTTCTCCCAGGCATCTGAGAAGGACATGCATCTTTGAGAGCACCTCAGACATCGAGCTGTTCCTTTCAAATCAGAGATGGATCCTGAGACAGGGATGCTGTGACTTCATCCTTGACTTAGAATTGAAGGGACTTTGTTGAGGCCACAAGAAAAATCAGGGTTAGGAGAATGGACAACGGATATTGATCTGAGCCCTGATGGAGACCCTAAAGCTCTAAAAATTACAGCTCCTCATTCCCTCCACAGTTCTGCGTCCTCCTTGCTGTCAGTGAACATATTAGCTGTAACTTAGTGAGCAAACATCACGCATAGAGTATTGTCACCACGGTACTCAGGGGCCTGACTTCATATAACCCCCATATCTTCTGGGAGGGAGACCTACTCACTTCCATGATGCAAATGAGGAAATTGAGGTTTGCAGATGCTCAGGGACTTGGCCATGACCCATAGTAGTTAGTTTCAGGGTTAGAATTCAAATGCAGGGCTGCTGCAGGCCAGTCTTCTCAAACCTGCTTGTCTCTGTCTGCTGTATCCAAGCCGTTTACTTCTGGGCTGTTCTTTTTATTACCTGTGTAATTACCTGTTCTAGCCTGAGTTCTGTTTCCCACCAGATCCTCTGAAGCTGTCCCTACGCAGTGCCGTTCCCCTTCTGTTAACTCTCTTCAAGAACACATGTTGATTAAGTACTGCATACTAGGCTCTGGGTTAGGTGTGTCCACACATGAATTTACTTGAGTCCTCACACTGGATTTATAAGTATATCTGGAGGCATGCATCCAACCCTATTACACAAAAGTGGAGACTGCAATTCGGAGTTCACCTAACGTGTCACTTATCACACACTGTAAAGATGAGTGCAAGACTCAGGTCCAGATCTGCCTTACTCCTCCAGATGAAACTCACTGTCTTCCTTTCTGTACTCCTCTGTCAGGTGCGACCTGATTCATCATCTTCATGGTGCCTGGCATTCAGACCCTGAAGAGATGCTTCTGAACAACCAATGAAAGAATGAACATGTGTATGCTAGGAAAGATCTGTAACAATACAAAAGCTATAGATGCCACAATCAGTATTTCTGGGGCTCATATCCAGGATCTTCCACTTAGGAATCACTTAGGGCCCATCATTGCACTTTGATATCCATTTCCTAATTTAAACCTCCCAACCATCCTTCCAATATAGAAGTGAGATGCTCATGTACATAGAAATGGAATCAGAAAGAACAAACTTGATCTGTCTAAGATCACACAGCTAGTGAGTGTCTGGCCAAGATGCATTTTTTTTAAAATAGAATCCAAATCTGGTGCTTTCCTAGTCACAGAATTAGAAATGTTTGTTTTCTTCATGAAACTCAGTGCAAGGGCCTGGGGTCAGAATTCAGGGTCTGGGTGAGACTTAGGAGAGAGTGAACTGCAATGAGGGTAGGTCCTTGGTGCCAGAAGCAGGCAAACTTCAGCATCCATCATCCGGGTATGAAGTGCCAAACTTTACTTCCCCATCTTTCTAAAATTGAATGACAAAGTCACGATCCTTTTCTCTTTAAAAACATACTTTATGTGAAAAAAAAAAAAAAACTCAGAGAGAAGGAGTTAACTGTCTCTTTTCTTTTTTTTCCCCCCAACGTGTAAACAGGGTGTTTTTTTTCTCTCCTTAAGTGATAAATTGGAGTCTAAAACATGAAGTGGAGAACATTATGTAGAAAGTGCTTATTTTCTTCTGATGTTTGATAGGAATTAGAATTGGCAAAACCCAAATTCTGTTTCCCTTTTCATGCAGATTGTCATTTTTGTCAAACAAGAAGCTGATTAAGTTTCAATCAAATGAACAAAAGGCTCCACAACAATTCTTCTTGGAAAAGCAGTGGCTTCCGAGATTAACCCTTGGAAACTAAAGACTCTGTGTCTTAACTCTCAGGGTGGTGTAACCTTTCTATTTAAATGGTGAATGTTAGGAACATGATGACCAACCTCCTTTGACCCAACCCCTGACAGCTGAGAGAACATTTTTAGCTATTGACATGAAACTCTCTGAGTATTCATCATACACACTGTAGATTGCTTTCTTGTGGGTGTATCTCAAGCCAGTGGATGTATTTCAAGCCAGTCATTATAAATGGACACAGGAAGAGATCTATTCAGCAAACAGAATGAGCAAAAGGCAGAAAATTGTGGTGTATTTTCAAGTGAACATACATTATTCCATTCTCTCTATCCATGGCCCTGGGTAGTGTCTTTCCACACTGTCTCTGAATTACCCTGATGACTTGCTTTGGCCAATGAGACCTAAGCAGATGCTCAGAAAGTGAATGCACATTGAGTTCACCCTCTCTGGCCAGCATTGTGTAAATGAGCCAGAGAAAGGCTATTGGGTGATGAGAGACACATGGTTAAATCATTCCCATCGCCCCAGATGACTTTGCGTCAACCACTAGATGTCTGAGTGACGTCATTCTAGACCACCCAGCCTCAGTCACGCCAACACCCTACCAGAAGGACCCCCTGCCTCCTCCAGCCAGAGAATCATGCATCTCATGAAACTCAGAGAATCATGAGAAGTAATAAATGTTTATAGTTATAGAGGTTTGGATGTAGGCTATTATGCACCAAAACTAACCAGTCCAATGATCTCTGCTCTGCAGATTCCAGGCTCATTCTGTTGAGTGGGACAGAATGAGGGTCTAATCAGAATTTGGAGTGCTGTTTCCGAGATATGCCATTAGAAGCTTTGGGGCATGGAGTCTGTGTTTAGTTAGTTCAGTAAGTTAACCTCTTTGTTTACAAGCCTTGTCTTTCTGCAACCCACATGTGGTTTTGACCTAAGATTTAAATTCTCCATCACTAGCTATTAAAGCCTCCCCTTTTCAGATCTAGTCTAGTTGCTACTTTTTTTTTTTTTACTATAACTTATCCAGTTTTCAAACTGGTGCTGTAAAGTATAAGAGTTTCTGTCTGCTAAGTGGGGTAGAAGAATGAGGGTACCCAAGTCCCCTCTGTCTTGGGTTTTCTCATAATCGTGTCCCTTGTCACCCTTCTTCAGTACTTCTGTTTTCCTCTCTTCCAAGAGAAATCTGCTTGGAGATTCATACTGAATTAGGTAGAAGGAGCTGAAGATTCCAGTCCTGGTGGACTCCATCTTTCATGATCATCTTAGGCCTTCTTTCTGGGTACATTAACCCACTGTCTGGAGCCACAAGAAACCTGAGTTATGAGAGATCCTCCTTATACAGACTTGCGTGAACAACCAATCTAACTGGTGGTATCTAATTCTGCCTTCACTTCATGGGACCTAGAAATCATCATAGCCAAGTGTGTTGTCTTGGGATTGAACCAACTTTCATTGCAGAGTCATTCCCTGGTGTTGGAAAGTCCCCAAAGATCAAGCATTCAAACAGACCAAGAAAATCACCCAAACCACACAGCTTTGAGAGTACTGTCAGCCCCAGAAATGTCCTGCATTTTCTGTGAAATGAGGAGAGGCTCCAAGCCTCAGTGCCAAACCAGATCCGCCCATTTTTGTATATTCACTGGGAGAAGCCAACACTCGTGTTTTCCTGCTGCTGGTCAGGCCTGCCCATGTCTGGCCTTGCTACAGCTTGCCTCCTTTAATTCAGTCAGAGAACTACTCCAGCTCATAGCCCCACTTCATTTCTGGCTTCATTATTTTTTTAAAAAAAGAGAAAGTCAAATAAACGTAACCTGAGGTTTCTCAGGGGATGCTTTATATTCTTGTTATTGTAAAGCACAGAGTGTGCCAGTAACAACATGGGAAGGACACTAGAATCATAATAGAATGAATGATACCTACTTAGTAGTCTAATGGAGAGGAGACATAGTGGCATTCTGCAAATATCCTTGACTTCAAGAATGCATTTCTATGGCAGAGGAAGAAAATTTAAGAATTCCAGTTTTGTTATGGGTATGCCATAGTATTGCTAGTTGTCCGTAACATAAGTATTTTGGAAATGTCTGGAGAAAGAGGACACCCAGGGCCTGGCCCCAGACATCCAAGGCATCAGGTTTTTTTTTTTTTTTTTTTGACAGGCAGAGTGGACAGAGAGAGAGAGACAGAGAGAAAGGTCTTCCTTTGCCGTTGGTTCACCCTCCAATGGCCGCTGCGGCCGGTGTGCTGCGGCCGGCGCACCATGCTGATCCGATGGCAGGAGCCAGGTACTTATCCTGGTCTCCCATGGGGTGCAGGGCCCAAGGACTTGGGCCATCCTCCATTGCACTCCCTGGCCACAGCAGAGAGCTGGCCTGGAAGAGGGGCAACCGGGACAGAATCCTGAGCCCCGATCAGGACTAGAACCCAGTGTGCCAGCGGCGCAAGGCGGAGGATTAGCCTATTGAGCCACGGCACAGGCCAGCATCAGGTCTTAAGATTGGGACAACTTGGGAAGACTCACATTTGTCAGTTATTTTAATTCTTCTCTTCCATCATTTCTCAAGAAGGTTGTATCTTGAGCCCTGAAACCAGATTGGCTTTAGGTGATAAAGCCATTGGAGGTCAAGGCTGTGAGTGAAAAGTGTTCTGTGTACTTCTGGAGAAAAGTTATTTATTTGTTTTCTTTTTAAAAACACCTCCTCTCTTTTGTTTTCGCTTTTGCTGAGCTTGTCCTCAACTTAGAGTATGGGGCATGTTATCTCATCTTAGAACACAGAAGATTATATTCTCAAGAGTAGAATATGATAGAATCTCTTAGGACCACTCAGCTCTGCTTCTTACCTTTACACACACACACACACACACATACACATATACATATACACACATGCGCACATACAACTGTCCCATATATGTGCATGGACATAAAACCAGTATTAACAGACATCGCCATATCATTTCCTCAGTGCCAGTCACTCTTCTAAAGTCTTTACATATATGGACTAATTCAATCATAATCATCACAACAACCCCATAGCCTGTTTTATAGATGGTAAGCCGATGTTCGGTGACTTCACAAACTTGCCCACTGTTGCACACTGGCAAGGGGCAGAGTCAGTGTTTGAATTCAGGTTGTTGGCTGCAGAGTCTGGGCTTTTAAATTCTGCATTTACTGCCTCATTCTAATTAGAGCAGCACTTTCTGCCATTCCATTGTAGGTCCTCTGTTATTGCCTATGACAAAGACCTCTCCTACTGTGCATGCAGGGGACACTCTTTGTCCGACGGATTCTTAGCACAGAACTGGTGGGTCTGAGAACAGGGGGCCTCTCTTCTCCTGTGTAACTTGGTTCCTGCAGTCAGGGTGCCATTTAGTGCCCCGCTGTAGATTTCAGGTGGGGTAGAACATTAACTCCTGCCCTTTTACTCGTGAAGAACACAGCTGTGGAGCCAGTGATTGTTCAGGGCCACACAGGCCCATGGCATCCTTGCTTGGAGGAGTCTGGTTTTGTGTTAAGGACTTCTTTCTCATGTTCATAAGTGATCACATTAACACATCACAGGCACTCCGTGTTTAGCTTGCTTCCAGTTCTTGCATACCTTAGTTTTCTGGTCTTTGATTCTTTACGCACCATCTCTCACGCTCCTGCATCTCCTGACGTGGAGACATTTGTTACAGCATGTATTTCTCCTGTTCTTGCAATTCCATGATACTCAGGTTTAACCCTGGCTGGCCTTTGGTTTATGGCACTGAATATGTACTGGATTTAATCAATTTGAATTAAACTACATTTAACCAAAGCAACTTAGATTTCACATGTAAATAAATGAGAAAACCAGTCTTAAGGGAAAAGAGCTTCCCCCACACCAGTGAGCTTTTGTCCGTGCCAGTTACTCCGAGGACCAGTCATGTGTATTCACGAAAGCGTGTTTGTATGTGCTGTGTAGGCGCTGCACACAGGCCTTGATTTTGTGTCTGAAGTCTGATGCTACTGTCCAGCATCTGTTTTCTCATTCTTTCTTCTTCCTCAATACTCTCTCTGTTTTTCTTTATGGCTGCCATGCATCTAATACCAGTCAATGGGTTACTGTTGATCTAATACAGTGGTTCTCATCCAGGGGAAATTTCACGCCCAAGAGATATTTGGCAGTTATTGGAGACATTTTAACGGTCACACCAGGGCAGGGCTGTGCTATGGAAATCTCGTAGGTGTCCTTCAGGGGTGCTCCTAAGTACCCTACAACTCATAGGAATGATCTCTACTTCAAAGAATCACCCAGCGCCAAGAGCAATGGTGCTGAGGCTGAGGAAGCCTAGCCCAAGACTATCACAATTTTGTTTTATCATTTTGCAGGTTCCTTGTCAGCTGGAGTAGCCGTATGACCTGTTCTAACGAATAAGACTTAAACCGAAGACATTTGTTGATAGAAAAATCAAATTTGGGTGTGTTTGTGTTTCTGGTAAAAGAGAATAAACGGGACTGAGAGCACCTCTTCCTTTTCCATCTCACCTCAAAGCTGAAACTTAATTTTTTTAAAGATTAATTTGTTTATTGGAAAGTCAGAGTTACACAGAGAGAGAAGAAGCAGAGAGAGAGAGAGGTCTTCCATCCACTGTTTCACTCCCCAGTTGGCCGCAACAGCTGGAGCTGCGCCAATCGAAGCCAGGAGCCAGGAGCCTCCTTTAAGTTCTCTGTATAGCAGTCACTACAGGAGAGGTATTTGTGTTGTGTGTTTGATATGTGATAATTCTGTCTCACCTCCGGGTATATATGCTCTGAGAGAGCAGGGACTCTGCCTCAACCCGGTGTCTCCGTAGCCAATGTTGAATGAGCACTTGCTGGATGGACAAACGGACCTGAATGAATAGCATCTTTCATTGAAGGGGGGGAGGAACCATTCTTCTCCAATGCAGAAAAATCAGCCAACCATATCCACAGTTTCCCCTACCCTATGTTACACTAAAACATGTTACAGAAAACCCCTCTTGTGTGCTATTTGATTAAGTTAATAGAAGATGGAGCAGAGAGTCAGACACTGTCTTCAGCAGATTGGGGAGGGAAATTTGACAAGAATAGTGAGGAGGCCGGCGCCGTGGCTCACTAGGCTAATCCTCCGCCTTGCAGCGCCGGCACATAGGGTTCTAGTCCTGGTCGGGGCGCCGGATTCCGTCCTGGTTGGCCCTTTCCAGGCCAGCTCTCTGCTGTGGCCCGAGAGTGCAGTGGAGGATGGCCCAAGTCCTTGGGCCCTGCACCCCATGGGAGACCAGGAGAAGTACCTGGCTCCTGCCATTAGATCAGCGCGGTGCGCCGGCCGCAGCGCGCCGGCGGTGGCGGCCATTGGAGGGTGAACCAACGGCAAAGGAAGACCTTTCTCTCTGTCTCTCTCTCTCTCACTGTCCACTCTGCCTGTCAAAAAATTTAAAAAAAAAAGAGTAGTGAGGAACAAATATGGAGACATTGCATACTTGCTGATTTTCACAGCTATTCCTGATCCATGCAGCTCTGATGCCCAATTAGGAGGTAATTGGGAGCATCTGTTTTTCATGGAGTCTCATGAGGCTGATGCACATCCTTCCTTCCTCAACCTGTCCAGGCCACAGTTTTTATGGCACCTTCTAAGAAGATCATTTAGACTCTTCCGTCGCTACCCTGCCCTGCCAGCACAAGGTTGTGGTTAGACCTGGTGTGAAACAGCAGCAGACAAACCAGCATCAATCTGCCTTCTGAGGCCTCTGTAGTAGCTGTGGTTCCTTTGCTTCTGCCCTCTGCAGGACAATAATCTGGGTGTTTCATTATAACTAATACAACCCAAAGCAGATATTTTTTTATTACCCTCTTTCAGCAATTCAGCTTTCTTTAAAAAGCTCCTCCACATTCTATCTTGAATGATATGTATACTCTTGCAAATTTTTAAGATTTATATATTTATTTGAAAGTCAGATTTACATAGAGAGAGAGGGAGAGGCAGAGAGAGAGAGAGAGGTCTTCCATCCTCTGGTTCACTCCCCAATTGGCCACAACGGCCAGAGCTGCGCCGACCCAAAGCCAGGAGCCAGGAGCTTCTTCCAGGCCTCCCACGTGGGTGCAGGGGCCCAAGGACTTGGGCCATCTTTCACTGCTTTCCCAGGCCATAGCAGAGAGCTGGATGGGAAGTAGAGCAGCCGGGACTCGAACCAGCACCCATATGGAATTCCAACACTGCAGGTAGAGGCTTTACCCACTACACTACAGTGCTGGCCTTGGCCCTGGCAACTTTAAAATTGCAATTTCTCCCAAGCTAACGTCACGCGGAGCAGGTGACCAGATGCTGGAATTTTGCAGAATGCAGTGTCTGGAGCCAGACTGCCAAAGTTTAAACTTTACTAGTAAAAATTGGGCAAGCCTCTAATTTCCCACGTCTCAGTTTTCTATACAGATCTCATGCTGGCAGCTGGGGGTGACGTAAGGATTCCATGAACAAACATGTGCAAAGCACTTTGCCTAGTGACTGCCATAGTGCAAGCACTTAGAACCTTATGTATCTATTTAAATAATTCTAAGTGGGCGAACGACTAGGTTCAGATTTGCTTTACTTTTTCTCCACTGAAAGAGCAGCAACCTTATCCCATCCTTGGAGCATCAATTACTGAACACTGTCACAGGGGATTTCCTTTCGTAGGGTGGGTTCCACAACACTCCTATCCAGGTCTTTCAACAAAGCTCATTGCCACATCCTTGGGCAGATGAGTGAAACTCTAGCAGGCCCTCCTACCCAACAGTGCCAGCAAGCAGCAAGCAGCAAGCAGCCGAGCCCTGCAGGAAGTAAACAAGTTCCACCCACTCCAACTTCCCTCTGTTGGACATCTGGGGACTCACAGCTACCCCCAGATGAACACTCTCATCCCACACAGGGGTCAACTGACAGCGAAAACCACTGCTATAAAGGATGATGTATTTGCTGCAGACAAAACATGATTGAGGCCAAGGCACCAACTTTGCAGGATGGTTCTAGAAATCTCATTGCATGGAGCCCTTGGGAGAAACCAGTGTCTTCCTCAAGGGAAAAGACGGCAAATTGTATCATTTCGATTCACACCCATGAGTGATGCTTCTGCAGCTGTTTGAATTAATTTGAAATACCAGCAATCTCAGTAGGAGTCTGTATTTTCATAAAACAATTCCCTGCTGAGCTGGTTCAGCCAGCTCCACCCCAGCCCTTCCACACACCTCGGTGATGAGGACATTTGCAAGATAGAACTATGTTTGCTTATTAAAGAGTTCATGGAGTCTTGTAATAACCAACTCTTCTCAAAGCTAAAGAGCATCTCTGGGTCTCCTTTCAACACACACACACCACACACACACACACATACAAATACACACTCCTAATAAAAAATAGTGCTCTATAATGTCATAGTTGACATTGGAAAATGATAGGCACTGCATATCGAATATCACCATCCGGGCCCCAACTGGATGAAGTTCCTCATCTGTTAATTCCTGTTTCCAAACATGTTCGTCGGAAACTCTTTAACTGGAAGTCTGCTTCTCCCATCCCCGACAGTGCCCCCCACCCCAGGGTCCCAACACATGTGTAGCAGATGCATCGGGCTTTCACTAAGGCACCTTTCTGCCCTCAAGTATCCTTAATTGCAGAACCCCAGCTCGGCCCCTGACTCCTTCGTATGCTCTTAGGACCTTTCTGGAGGGACCAGAACGCTGTCCCCTCACATTTTGTTTTTGTTTGGAGAGGAAGTAGAATCTTCACTCTGCTACATCCCCACAGTGGGAGCAGGCTGGGAGGGCTGAGAGAATGAGGAAGGAGCGCTGTGGTCTCTCTTGCACACACATGCTCTCATATTTAATAGCAGAAACACATTTAGAGGTGATAACAGAAAACTTCGTAGTCATTCAAAAAGTAAGAGCCCACGTCTATGCAATTTTGTGGAAGTGTGTGACAGTGATTGAGATAAGTTGTTACTGGATTTGATTTCCCAGCTCCAACACAGAAAGGCTGAGATTCTTCTAGTTCTTTGGGCCTTTTTCTCATGGTCACAGAATGAATACTAAAGTTTCAGCTTTGGGACCAGCGCTGTGGCCTAGCAGGTAAAGTCGCCGCCTGCAGTGTCTGCATTCCATATGGGCACTGGTTTGAGTCCTGGCTGCTCCACGTCCGACCCAGCTGGTATTGAAGTTAGATTGTGTGATCAGGAGAGGCCTCTCAGAGAGATTTGCAGCAAAGATCTCATGACATGACGTGAAAGTTGTGTGAAGAACAGAGCGAAATGTATTTTAGGGGTGACAGTTGCTTGCACAAAAGCTCCAAGGTGGACCCAACCAAATAGGTTTAAAGCATAAAAAGAAAACCAGAAGTCAGCAGTATTCGGGGCCAAGATGGAGCACTGAAATGCTAGAGCTGCGCTGATCCGAAGCCAGGAGCCAGGAGCCAGGAGCCTCGTCTGGGTCTCCCACGTGGGTGCAGGGGCCCAAGGACTCTTCTACTGCTTTCCCAGGCCATGGCAGAGAGTTGGATCGGAATTGGAGCAGCTGGGACTAGAACCAGTGCCCATGTGGGATGCTGGTGCTGTAGGTAGAGTCTTTCCCTGCTACACTACAGCGCCAGCCCCAGAACTAAGATTTTAAAGTCCATCTGAAGAAGCTGGCTTTGTTCTTGGCCTGATTGCATACCAATGGAGGGTGTCAGCTGAGAGTAACATGATCTGATTAATGTCTCATAAAAACCACAGTGTCTGGGGCATGCATGTGGGATTGTGAATGGAGCAGGGGCCAGGTGGTTGGAGGAACTGGTGAGAGTGGCAGCATAGGTTTGTGTAGGTCTATAGAATTTAGACATGTTTCATGCTTCTCCATGCTGCCACATCTCTAAATCATGGAGAAGCATAAAACAAAAGAGGGATGGAGGGTGTGTTATGTACATAGTGGTGGAAATGTGAACTCTTGTTCATTCTTTCCTTCTCTCAACAAAAATGTATTGAGCACCTGACTTCCTACGCACCTGGAATGCAAATAGCAGTGAGTTAAAATCCCTGACCTCACGGAACCCAAAACCCTAGTGGGGAAGAAGTAGATACAAACAAATAATTAGAATACATATTAATAAATAGTGTAATTAAGGGGTGTGCACGAGGCCGGGAGAGTTCAAAGGAAAGACAGATTAACTCTATTTTAAAATTAAATAATGTCAGTCTTTTGATAGACATTATTTTTATTGCATCCTATCCATTAGTCCATTGGGTTAGATTAATATGAAAAGGACCAATAAAATTCATGTCAGTCAAATGTTTGGGTTCATATTCTGTATGTAAACTGTTTGACAGCTCTGCACTAATCGCTTCTATTTCTCCACATCTGTAAAACAGCTGGCATCATGACCACCTCCAACTTTGACCCTGGAGGTGGTCTTCAGTGGTCATAGCTGGCCTCACCCTCTCATGACCACTGGGGTGAAGTAGGGAGCTTGTGGGGCTCAGTGGAGTACAGGTGATGCTGATTCTCATGGACCACAGATGATGAGAAACAGATTGCACTCCTTCAAAAATTCACTGCAATTAATTTTATTAAATATATCCTAACAAACGCAAAATTTATGGAATGCATTTCTGTGATTTTTAGAAAACATGAAAATGTTTTACCACAAACAAAAGGAAGATACAGGACAGCAATACCAACTCCTCAAAATCTACCCTCACCTCTAATGCATGATAGTTTCTGATCTGTTTTCTCCTGCTAGTTTTTACCTTTTCCAGATGTCATTTAATAGACTCGTAGAAGACTTCACTTGGCATCGTGAATCTGAGGCCCCATCAGTTACCACATGCATTGGTCATCAGCTTCTTCTTACTGCTGAATACTAGTCCCTGTATGAAGACGACAGTTGGTGGCTCGGTTCTGCTGTTTAAAGACACCTGGGTTGTTCCCAGCTTCTGGTGGTTATGAATGAAGCCACTGGAACAATTACAGGTTTTGTTGTGCTTGACTGTTTGTTTTTGATAAACCTGAGGTTCATTTCTCTTGAACCAATGAAGGAAATTTCTGGGTCATATGGGATGTGCATGTTTAACTTCAAAGAAATATAATATTTTTTCTAAAAAACTGTAATATTTTACATTTCAACTAGAAATTCATGAGAGTTCCAGTTGTTCTGTACATTTGTCAATACTAAACTGTGTCTTTTTTTAATTTTAGCTATTCTGAGGGAGAATCATAGCTGTAGACTGTAATACACTTTTCTCAGCAACTAATAATTCAAGAAGACAAAAATAATACTAAAGACATAGAAGGTTCAATACCAGATTAACCAACTTGGCATAATAGCTATATTTCTGAAGATTTTATTTATTTATTTATTTGAGAGGCAGAGTTACAGACAGAGAGAGGTTGATACAGAGAGACAGGTCTTCCATCTGCTGGTTCACTCCCCAAAGGGCCACAACGGCCGGAGCTGGGCCAATCTGAAGCCAAGAGCCAGAAGCTTCTTCTGGGTCTCCCATGTGAGTCCAGTAGCCCAAGCACTTGGGCCATCTTCTACTGCTTTCCCAGGCCATAGCAGAGAGCTGGATTGGAAGAGGAGCAACTGGGACTCGAACCAGTGCCTATATGGAATGCCGGTGCCACAGTAAGAGGCTCAAGCTATTACACCACGATGTTGACCCCAGAAATGGTATTTCAATTTATTGGAAATTCAATAATGATGCCAGCACAACTGTTTTTCCATCATGCCATATTAGAAAACTTTCTGTATAAATGAAATGAAAAGTTACAACCTAAGGGTTTGTGAAATCTTTATCATTAAAACCATAGTGGTATGGAAAAGGCAGAGATATTTGGCTATATAAAAATGGAACTCTTTGTTTATCTAAATTTTTAGACTGATGTTAAGACTTAGGGAAGAAGACAAATTCTACACACATGCTAGATAAATGTTAGAATATATGAACATTAATAGATAAGAAATTGATAACAAAAATGCGTACAAATGTGAGGAAGAAGTAGGCAAAATAGACAGAAAGTTCCAAAAACCAATGCAGCCAGCTATTTTATTAGTTAGGTAGGAACATGCAAATAAAAGTGATAGGAAAGCAATGTTTACTATTTTAAGATGAGGTAAACAGTCTTATTGCAGATAGACAATCCAATGTGTGGAGCTTACACATTGTTTATGTCAATAGGAATTAGTTGTACTCCTTTTGGGAAAGTAATTAAGAAGGATCACTAAAAATAAAAAAAAATAGTTTATCTTATACGATTTCCAAAATGTAAAGATGCACTCATGAAAGTTTTTATTGCAGATCTTTAAACATTTATTTATTTATATTTATTTGAGCCAAAGAGACAGAAAGAAAGGAAGAGAGATAAAGAGATCTTCCATCCACTGGTCCACTCCCCAAATGTCCACACCAGCTGAAGCCGGGCAAGGCTGCAGCCAGGAGCCAAGAGCTCCTCCTCCAGATCTCCTCTATGAGCGTCAGAGTCCCAGGTACTTCGGCCATCATCTGCTGCCTGCCAGGTGCATTAGCAGGAAGCTGGATCATTAGCACAGGTGGGGCTTGACTCTGGGCACTCTCATACGGAATATGGGCATCCCAAGGAGCAGCGTAACAGCGCCTGCCACTATTGCAGGATTTTTAATGGTAACAAAAACTGGGGTTGCAGAAGTGAATACCATTTAGAAGTATATAGATCGATTTGATCTATATGACTCGGAAATATTCTTACAAATCTATGGTGGAGAGAGAAAAGCAAGAGGTAAAAGCACTATGGCTGTGGCCAATTTAAAGACAAAAGAATTTATATCCGCGTTAAATACTGACATCTATATTAATAGTGAAAGCAACAGCTTGAATAGAATATGAAAGAAATGCACTATGTAGTTAATATTAGTTATCTGGAGCAGGAAACAAATATCCAAAATTGAGAAAAAGAAAGATGTTATTAAAATATCTAATAGAGGCCGGCGCCGTGGCTCACTTGGCTAATCCTCTGCCTGCGGCGCCGGCACCCCGGGTTCTGGTCCTGGTTGGGGCACTGGTTCTGTCCCAGTTGCTCCTCTTCCAGTCCAGCTCTCTGCTGTAGCCCGGGAAGGCAGTGGAGGATGGCCCAAGTCCTTGGGCCCTGCACCCACATGGGAGACCAGGAGGAAGCACCTGGCTCCTGGTTTCCGATCAGCACATTGTGCCAGCCGTAGCGGCCACTTGAGGGGTGAACCAATGGAAGGAAGACCTTTCTATCTTTCTCTCTCTCACTGTCTATAACTCTCTCTCTCTGTCTCTCTTTCACTGTCTAACTCTGCCTGGCAAAAAATAAAAAAAAATCTAATAGAAGAATGAGTTTAATAATTTGTGCATATTTATATGCACGTATATGAAGATATTAATGGAAAGT
Source organism: Oryctolagus cuniculus (assembly GCF_051225735.1). Lineage (NCBI taxonomy): Eukaryota > Metazoa > Chordata > Mammalia > Lagomorpha > Leporidae > Oryctolagus > Oryctolagus cuniculus. The sequence goes on from NC_142877.1 coordinate 19,018,197, forward strand.
TGATTAGAGGTGGATGTTTGAGTTAGCTATTAGGACTCCCATGGTGCTGTGCAGCAGTGGGTTAAACCACAGCCTGCAGCGCCAGCATCTCATATGGTTGCTGATTCTTGTTCCAGTTTTTCCACTTTTGGTCCAGCTCCCTGCTACTGGACCTGGAAAAGCAGCTGAAGATAGCCCAAGTGCTTGGGCCCCTGCACCCATGTGGAAGACCAGGATGAAATTCTAGTCTCCTTGCTTCAGCCTGGTCCACAGCCCTGGCTGTTGTGGCCATTTGCAGAATGAACCAGTGAATGGAAGTTCTCTCTCTCTCCCTCCCTCTCTCTGTAACTCTACCTTTCAAAGAAATAAAATAAACCTAAAAAGTAACAAAGAAAAGACAACCAGTTTTGGCGATCTTGGTGCAGCAGAATTTCATGGGACCATTGTATTTCCTTATTTATATTTCATCCGTATTTTCAAAATAGAAATATGTTGACTGCATAAGTATGAGAAACAGGGATGCTAGTTTCATGGCTGAAAAATAACAAAGAGAAAAAATAATCCTGTTTCTCATAGTTGTCTATAAGACAACCATGTACACCTTCTTGGCCACGTCAATAGGAACCAAAAGTGAGCAACCACAGGTATTAGGCAGAGAAGTCCCCATGAGTAACACCTGGGCCTGTGAGCGATTTTCACAGGACTGACTCACCTTCTTTGGATTTCTTCTGTGTCCTCTCTTCAGAGCCAGGTCTCCTGGGAACTTTCTGTTTTGTCTAGTCACGAATCATTGTCTAGCTCTATTTTGAATTAATGTAACCTTTATAGTAAACTCTTTCCTGCTCTTCTCATACTTTATATACTTAAAATCAAAGATGTTAGCCTTTTATTAGAAGGCTTTCTATTTTACTAACATTTTTTTTAAAATGCAACTTGGGCTACACGTTCTTCTCGGAAACAATTTCCTTTGGAAACATGCACCTACAGTTCTGGCCCGCAGGTACCGTCAGGAGGCTAAGGTTTTCTTCCCCATTCACCCTTCACAAACCACTTGTCCCTCTAATCAGACGCTGCAGGATAAACATGGTTAAACAGAAACAAGCTGGTTTTTCAGGGGTAAACTCCATTTTTTATTGATTTCCATTTTGTGGGAGAGAAGAATAGGGTCAGAGAATGAGGCCTATAAGATCTCTCTTTTGAAAATGTATTAAGGTATTTTGTGGCTCTGTGTATTAATAATTTCTGCAGTGTTGCAAGGACATAAAAGGATATTTATGCTTTAAGGTGGCATGTTCTACATAAATCTATTAAATTATGCTTGCTGATTGCATTATTTAAATATTCTATTTTTGCCCATATGGATTTTTATATTATAAAATAATTGCACTGAAAAGTTCCAATAAAATTCTATTTTAACAAGTTTCTGTGTTTCTAGACTTCTAACTTGATGGTTGCATTTTGTTGCAATGTTTGCCATCTAAGGATGTACATCATTTGTAAGTTTCTTCTATGGATTGTGACATTTATATATATGTATTTCATTTTATATATACATATTTTATTTACAATATGTTTTATTGTTATTTAATGTCCTTTCTTACTCCTGTTTAATGCATCGGCTTTGATTTTCCTTTTTCCTGATATCAGTGTTTTTTTCCAATGCTTCTCTAGATCTGCATTGGTCTCATAAGGCACTAAAACAAAATTCTTCTTTCTCTTCTGTTAGTCTTCTTCTCCTGGTAACCTAGAGCTCTGTTGTATTTTTAAGTCTGATAGTGATTTCCACTTCCAACCTGGATTTCTCCTTTGATACTTCCCACATGGACTCCTTCACACCCAGTGAGAGGAGCACTTTTGAATGGCTTTACTTTTTACCTCAATAGAGGTTTCTGGAATTGTTGTAAATCATGACAAACAGGAATTGGAAGATAAAGCAGTTAGTGAGTGGCTCCTGACCTGTACCCAGCTCCAGTTCTCAAACAGCAGTGGGTTAAAGTTCTCATCCTTTCTGAGAAGTGGGCTGTGGTTAGGATGTGACTGCCTTGTGATCATTTGGGACTTTCTCAGTTCAGGCAACTTTTGGTTGCACACGACATACTTTTTAAAATCAATTAATTTTTAGGTTTTTTTTTTTTTTAGTTTTTAACAGATTCAATATGCTTCACTGATATAATTCTAAGAATATAATGACATTACCTGTAGGGATCTCCTAAGATACTGTGTTATTTACTTCATTAAATTATTAATACCATGGATCTAAATGTTATGACAGTTGGATTATTTGATCTCTACTTACCCTGCACAGTGGCAAATTCTCATCATTCAGTGTTTTGCTCTTAATTACTCCCTCCTGCCACCATGCTGGAAGTTTTCTAACTTTTTTTTTTCTGTTTGTTTTATTTTCTTCTATTTGGAGAGGGGAGGATAGAGTCTGTAAAAAGGTCTTCCATCACCACAAGGGTTTTTTCCTCCAAGAAGGCTTCCTTGGTATTTATGATACAAATTCACAATAGCTAAACATCATCCAATCACATACAATTTATGTATGTTGTGTATTTTTAAGAACACATATTGGCATTCATCTGTCTTTTCATTCATCTCTATTTACCACACAGTCACTGCTCATCCTTGCTCCTTTGCCTCTACTACCTTCCCTGTCCTGAGGTCTCTAGACTTACTGCACTAAGATTTAGTTAGAGGGCACAGATGTTGTTTCGGGCAGTGGCCATGCCCTGCGTTCTCTGAGACTTGTCCTCACTCAGTTATTGTGACGAGCAGGTGGGTGGTACTTTTTTCATGTGCAGAATACTGAAGTCTCCAGCCTTCATGTTGAAGAGTTTGGAAGTCTTGCAGGATAACCTTGTGTATTGTAGAGAAGTTGGATGCAAGACAAGTTCACTGTTACCTAAAGAATCAGTTGTTTGCAACTGGAAACTTCAACGCTCAGGTATTTTTCCAGTAATTTTTCTTGAGACTTGGTGAAAAACACAAAACTCTCAATTTTTCTTCTTTTAGCTCAAAAATTTTTCTTATTTTTTAAAATTGCTACTTTCCCTGTATCTTCCTTCTTCCCCTTCTGTTAATTCAATGCTCTTAATGGAATCTGGCTCTGTCATGAAAATCTGTATTTTTTCTCTTGAATCTATGTGTTTCTGCTTTATTTTAGGATACCTTTTTATCAACTTCATCTTGCTAGTTAATATCTTGCCAAAGTCATATGCACTTTTCTAAGTTAGGTATTGATTTCTGAAATTGCAAAATCATTAACTGCTGAAATGATTTTTTTCTCTAGTTTTATCTCCTTGAGAATTAAAATTTCTTCCTTAGACTAAAATCCCCTTTCCTCCAACCTCGCATGAACATTGGCCCATTATACAAGCAGAGCCCTGGCAGATTCACCCCACAGTGCGTCGGACAGACGCCGATGCATCCCAACTACAAAAGGCAACAAAGCCTAAGCAGAACTCTGGAGTCTGGGATTAGTAGATTTTTCTTAAAGGCAAATGAATCTATTATGATGACATTAAATCATGTCATGTTTAAAACATACATAAGGGTTCATGTGAACCCCTCAAACATCCATACTCAACTCCTGGAAGTAGTTTTAACATCACTACAGTAATAGGGATAAACATGTGATAGAATAATCTATGTAAGAAGATAAATCCTCATTGAGCATCAAAAAATACAGTTATATGGGCTACCAGAAGTTTAATTTCCATGTAAAAGTTCTAATCATGCTGTAGACAATTCATCCAGAGATCAGACTGGAGGGAAAAAAAAAAGGAAAGCCATCCTCTTGTCTCTTGAGTAATCTCAGTATTTAGTAGCATCTGTGTGGGGCCAGCACTGTGGCTATACCTGCAGTGCTGGCATCCCACATAGGTGCCGGTTCAAGTCCCGGCTGCACCACTTCTGATCCAACTATCTGCTATGGCCTCGGAAAGCAGTAGAAGATGGTTCAAGTGCTTGGACTCCTGCACCCACACGGGAGACCTTGAAGAAATTCCTGGCTCCTGGCTTCGGATTGGCCCAGCCATGACCATTGTGGCCATTTGAGGAGTGAACCAGTGGATTGAAGACCTTTCTCTCTGTCACTCTCTCTCTCTCTCTCTCTATCTCTCTCTCTCTCTCTGTAACTCTACTTCTCGAGTAAATAAGTAAAATCTTTTTTTAAAAAGATTTATTTATTTTGCTTTAAAGTCACAGTTACACAGAGAGACAGAAAGAGAGGGAGAGGTATTCCATCCACTGGTTCACCCCCCAGATGGCTGCAACGGCCAGAGCTGTGCCAATCTGAAGCCAGGATCCAGGAGCTTCCTCTGGGTTTCCCACATGGGTACAGGGGCCCAAGGACTTGGGCTGTCTTCTGCTTTTTCAGGCCATAGCAGAGAGCTGGATCAGAAGTGGAGCATCCGAGTCTCAAACCAGAGCCCATAAGGGATACTGGCGCTGTAGGCATTGGCTTTACCCACTACACCACAGCACCCGTCCCCAGTAAAATCTTTTTTTTTTAATGACCCCGATCCCTATTTTATCCTTTTTTAAGGTTAGGTATTTGACTCTGCGGTCACTGATGACCATGCCTGAGGCAGACAAGATGACCTACATACTTGTGTATGGGATGGGAGAATGGAAAGTTAAAGAAACCGGAAGGGGTCTGAGTGAGGATGGAAGGATTTCTGTCTTCATTGTAGTTCTTTTGGAAAATGATATTTAGACCCTGCACTCATGACAAGTATAGAAGTTAAACAAGATTCACGGTTCCAATCTTTTTGTTTGTTTGTTTTTATTTGACAAATAGAGTTAGACAGTGAGAGAGAGACAGACAGAGAGAAAGGTGTTCCTTTCATTGGTTCACCCCCCAGTTGGCCGCTATGGCTGGAGCTACACCGATCTGAATCCAGGAGCCAGGTGCTTGCTCCTGGTCTCCCATGCGGTTGTAGGGGCCCAAGCACTTGGCCATCTTCCACTGCCTTCTCTGGCCATAGCAGAGAGCTGGACTGGAAGAGGAGCAACCAGGACTAGAACCTGGCACCCATATGGGATGCTGGTGCCACAGGCAGAGGATTAACCAAGTGAGCCACAGCGCCAGCCCTCACGGTTCCAATCTTAACCCCCCTAAACTCTTAAAGGGTTGGGTTATTTTGTTACAAGAAATCAAATACTGGGGCAAGCATTGTGGCATAGCAGGTACTATACTTTTTGTCCCCATATCTCTGTGGTCTATTCTAGTCTGTAACAGTTTCCTGGTCCCTTTGTTTTTCATAGTCTTAAGCACTGTGTTTAGCTGTGCTGAGACAGGTTGAAGAATATCCCTCAGCTAGGGTTTATCTAAACTTCTTTATGATCAGACTAGGGCTGTGGAGTTTTGGATAGAAAACCACAGGGATACATGATGTCGATCTAACACCCCTGTTAACCTTTATCACTGCTTAAGATAGTGTTTTCCAGGTTATTCTACTATGAAGTTACTGTTTTCTCTTTTATTGGAGAAATTTTACTTGTGACTTATTGTAATTTCACTTAGCAAAACCTTTCATATTAAGTTGGGAAATTTTTTTTTAGTGTGAAATAAAAGAAGTTGCTGAAATCCTAGAGACATTGAATCAGTACTTGATTTCTTATTTTTGTTTTAAAGAATTATTTATTTATTTTGAATGTTGGAGTTTCAGAGAAAGAGTGAAGGACAGAGAGATCTCATATCTACAGGTTCATTTCCCAGATGGCCAGTGCTGGGCCAATCTGAAGTCAGAAGCCAGGAGCTTTTCCCAGCTCTCTTACTTGGGTGCAGGGACCCAAGCACTTGGACTATCCTCTACTGCCTTCCCAGGCGCCCTAGCAGGGAGCTGGATCAGAAGTGGACCAGCCAGGACAGGAACATGAGCCCAGATGGGATGCCAGCACTGTAGGAAGCAGCTTAATCTACTATACCACAGCGCAGGCCCCCAATGTCAGTTTCTTAGTGTTGACAAATAAATCATATGAATACATGATAACACTGGTGAAACAAACTACATGAACAGCAAATAGTTCTTGTAGTCTTTTTGGTAATTATTTTGTAAATCTAAAATTTTAGAAATTTTAGAAATAGAAAATAGAAATCTATTTTAAAAAAACCTCTTCCTGTAGTCTAAGGAGTACAGTTTACCTCTCCTAAGCTTTAAGCTAAATGCATTTTTATTACTTTCCCTTTAGATCCAGACACCTGAAATAATATTTGTATTGATACTCACAAATACTGAGTTCCTACTAAATACCAACATAGTATGATGGCTCAATTTGAGTGTGGTATTTGTCACATAAGGCACAACCATTGTCATGGTTGAGTAAATCCTTTCCTGGGGTCCATTTCTATTGAGTGGATTTCTTCTCCTCCATGCTTAAAGTAATCTGAAAGTGTGAACACTATATAGGGAACTTCAGTTGTGTGTGTGAGTTTGACTTTTTTGGTAGATCTTTGAATGTCTTCAATGACTCTCTTTAGGGGTAATGCAGTGAGTTTGCTATTGATACCCGAAGCAAATGAAAACAACCTCTGAAATGGATGGTTTATCTGTGCAAAGATTGAGTAGTTCAAAGGCCAAGGGACAAAGCTGGATACACATCTTCATCCCTACCCTCAGTCAAGACTATGCCAGATGGTGAGTAGAACAATGGAAGAGAGATACCATCATTTTCGTTGCCAACAAAATGTGCAAGAAATAGTACTTCCCCTTCCCCTATAACATGATGGGAATACAAGAATCAAGAATGTTCTGGGGTGAGAGAAGAGGGTGTTTGGGAAAGGAAAGAGGAAAAAGGGCTTCAGCTGAGCCAAGGGTCTTGCTCTCTCCTGCCTTCTTCCTCTGCAGGGACATTTGTAGGGGAAGGAAATGGGCTATTAGCAACTGTGTGTTCATTCTCAACAGATCTGAGACAATTCCCATCAACCACGGTTCTCTCATTGTCAGGTGGGCCACAAGACGTTGAGAGTGGCCCTTCTGCCTTGGAAGTGAAAGGAGCGGATTTGGGCTGTAGCTAGATTTCCTCTGGCCATCAATCTATTCTGTCCTGGATTGCAGCAAGAAAGCAGAATTTTCTCCAGTATACCAAGCTTCCCAGAGTTAGGTAGGAATTTATGAATTCTCTGGGCAACTGGGCCTTTTAAAATTGTATAAAGGAGTCTCGGTCAATTTAAAAAATCTTTGACCAAGTAACACCCATTTTTCCAGAAAGAGAAATCATGAATTTGACTAACTTCTGCCTAAGCATTATTTATTTGGGGCTTTCTTGGGTGAATGTTAGAAGAACTAAATTCCTTAAAGTTTTCATAAAGTAGGTGCTCAGAAAAAATACTAGAGGCTGAGGGTTGTAGGTGGAGGGGAGTGGAACATGATGAGAATCATGACACAGGCAGAAGGTCAAACACAGAGGTGAAGGATAGAAAGAAAATTTTGAAACTATTCAAACAAAAAGAAGCAGAACACTTGCATATTATTGACTTGAGAAGCATGAGGCAAATACCGTTGTAAGGCATACAGTTGTTAGAACTAAGTTTAGCTTACTCTGTTTTGTACCTTCTGTGTGTACACTTACATGATACCTAGTTCACAGCAGAAAAATGGAGACGCATCAGTGACACTGATGATCTTGTTCTTGTATTGTGCATCAATGGCCACAGTGTCTGGGGCCTAAAGATAGTCCTCCCGAGAAGGGGACACTACTGAAATAGTTAACAGTGATAGGCAGACAGGCTTGATGTCTTGAATGTCTTGCTGCTTCACGCCATTTTATTTTAGAATATATCTTTTTTTTTTTCTGGAAGATGGCTTCTGGAATTCATACCCTGGAATGCACAGCTTCTTCTGGTCACCAAGTTCCTTTGAAGTGATTTCAAAGTTACATTTCTTTTTTTAAAACTTTTATTTAATAAATATAAATTTCCAAAACACAGCTTATGGATTACAGTGGCTTTCCCCCCATAACTTCTCTCCCACCCACAACCCTCCCATCTCCCACTCCCTCTCCCCTTCCATTCACATCAAGATTCATTTTCAGTTCTCTTTATATACAGAAGATCAATTTAGTATATATTAAGTAAAGATTTCAACAGTTTGCACCCACCCAGGACACAAAGTATAAAGTACTGTTTGAGTACTAGTTATAGCATTAATTCACATTGTACAACACATTAAGGACAGAGATCCTACATGAGGAGTAAGTGCACAGTGACTCCTGTTGTTGACTTAACAAATTGACACTCTTGTCTATGGCATCAGTAATCTCCCTATGCTCCAGTCATGAGTTTCCAAGGCTATGGAAGCCCCTTGAGTTCTCCGACTCTTATCTTGTTTAGACAAGGTCATAGTCAAAGTGGAAGTTCTCTCCTCCCTTCAGAGAAAGGTACCTCCTTCTTTGATGACCTGTTCTTTCCACTGGGATCTCACTCGCAGAGATTCAAAGTTACATTTCTACTACAAAATGAACCAAAATAGAAAAATGAAGTCAAAGGAGTGGTTCCTCTTGATCTTCTCTATGCCAACGACTTTTTATTGATTGTATAATAATTCCAGGATTGTGCAATTATTGAGAAAGAGCACAGGGGGAAATATACCTGGGATAAGGACAAGGGAAAGGGGTAAGTTTCTGCTCCAATCTCTTGCAAAGTCAGCTAATACCTGGGAAATAGACTCTTCATATGGTTCAAAGAAAAGATACGCATTTTACCAGTCCCTAGGAATTAAAGAAAAAAAATTTCAAAAATGGAAAGCCTACAACAATGTGATTATTGTTGAAAAAGATAACGTGGATCGCTTCTTGGTCTTTTGGCTAAGATCAAGTGTGAAAAAGATACGTGGAATTTATCAAACAAAGTAGGTAAACATTAATTGGAACAATCTGAAATCAGGAAATTTGGGTAAGGGGAAAAATGAAAGAGTACATTATCATCTTGATTTTTGAATCAAGGGCCCCTGGTAAAGTATTAAAATATGAATGTCAGAAAAGAAAATATCTAGAGGAATTCAAAAGCATTTAAAGAGGAGGTAAAAACTAAATGAATACATTGAAAAGAAAGGCAAAAGAACTTTGAAACTTAACAGCAAACAATGAGAATCTTAAAGGAATATTGAGCATATGCACATGGTAGAATATACATATATGCATGTGAGATATGTACATAAACATGCATCTATGCAAACATGTATACATTTAAGTATCCCAGAGAAAGGTCAAAAGGACACATCATAGGTAATAAATAAAGGAATAATGAAAGAAAACATTCTTGAGAAAAGAAAATAACAATCTGCCAACTAAAATAGTTCATCGGTCTCAGGAAAAATGGACAAAAACAAAATTAAAACCCATGATTTATCCAGGTAACATGTTGGAAATCCAAATATAAAGAATAAATAACAAACAGAAGTAAGTAGAAAAGGTAGGTTGTTTAAAATAGACTCCACTTTATAGTAACTTCATATTTTGACATCTGCCATACCTAGCATCTGAAAAAACAGAAACTAGAGAATTTGAGGGGAAAAATTATGGCCCCAAATTCCATACCCAATTTTTCTGAGCAAGGGTAGAGGGAAAGCATCCTCAGACAAGCAAGGGCTCAGAACAGAGGCAATCCATGTTTTCTTGCTGAGAAAATTACTCTCAGTCACTCTACCTGTGCAGAAGATAAATCAATATAAACAACTCAAGAACGAGGAAGTTGTGGTAATACAGGATTGATGGTGTCCCTGTAGGCATGGTACTTCTTAGCCTGTATTGAGTTCTTTCTGCTGTTTGACTAATAGTGGGCTATATGGTATGTGGCAAGCTCTTCCTTTTAAGAGGGAAAGACATTGCACTTGTAAAACAGGACAAATGGTCTTGTCCCCTCCCACTGGCCCCAGAGGGAAAAACCAAAGGAGAACTCCATCAGCATACACTGAGCCTTTTCATCTGCTTGAACTGTGGTCAGCAAGGTCTAATCAGTATCAGCCCCAGGAGGGAGCCCTGATTCTCCAACTTTTTGCAACAGGACTTACAGATCCGTCTGCATCACGTTGAAATGAAGAATGAAAGAGCAAGGAACAGATTCTGTATCTGTAATTCGATATCTGCAATTATTCTGAAGTTTTTTTTTTTTTCAGTCAAAAAATAAGTCCTTTGGTGGGGGGTGAGCATTTGGTGCAGTGGTTAAGACACCATTTCAGACACTTGCATCGCACATCAGAGTGCCTGGGTTCAAGTCCCAGGACTGCTCCCAAGTCCAGCTTCCTACTCATGTACCCTCTGTGATGCAGTGGGTATGGCTCAAGTAGTTGGATCCTTGCCACCCATGGAGGAGACTGGGATTGAGTTTCTGGCTCCTGGCTTTGTCTTGACCCATTCCTTGCTTTTTTGTGGTATTCGGGGATGGAAGCTCTCTGTCTTCAACTCTCTCTGTCTCTTGCCCTTTCAAATACTAAATAAACTAGAAAACAAAACAACAACAACAAAAAAACAGATGCCATCAGACTCATTTTTTCTGTTATTGCTTTCCTTTCTATATGTCATGGACAAGTAATTTGGATACTTAAGTTTGTTATGAGAATTGTATTGACATGTATAATGGAAGCCTCATTTTCCTAATTTTTCTTGCACATAATTGTTTCTAATCACTTAGAAAAATCCTCAGTTATAGAAAAATGTTCATTTTTATCAAAAACACTCATACCAAAAACTGATCTTCCACATAAATCTTTCCTAGTATATTCAGTCCAGTTGGGATGAACTGTTTTTTGAGTGATGCTAATGCATTTACAAGTGTTCCTTTCTCAAGACAAATGTCACAACCAATCAGAGGCTGTGGAACAATCCACAGACAAAGAACATAGAAGAAGAGTCCTTATGTAGTTAACTCCCCTGCAAAAAAAAAAAAAAAAAAAAAAAAGGAAGTGCCAAAGCTTCTCTTAACCAATTAGGAAGGCATATAGAATTTTCCTACTTCATGATTTTTCCTACTTCATGATTCTTCCAATAGCATTTATTCTGTAATCATCGCCTAATCATGAAAATTTGGCATTTTAATTTCATCCCTAGGGGAAAAATGTGGATGTTGGCAGCACGACAAGTGTAACAGTATAAAAACACAATCACCTTAGGCTGACACTCTCTTTTTTTCAGATTTCCAAGAAAGATCTAAATGTTTAAGGTTCATAGCACAAAATTTCATTGTTGCTTCAGATACATGAACTTTCTCTCCATTAAATGCTTAAAAAATGTTTATGTTGCAAGCTCAGTTTCTTCTCTGGAACTCTAACTTCCATTTATTCATTTTAATATCATCTATAAATGTATTTTTGAGCACCTGGTATGTGTCAGGCACAGTTTGGAGTACCTGCTGTGTGCCAGGTGACCATCGGAAGCTGCAAGAAATAGCAGTGAACAATGAGAGTTGTGAGCACTAATTGCCCGGGTTCAAAGTTAAGTTACCATTTGCCACCTTGTATGGCCTTGGATGTGTTCCTTAACCTCTCTGAGTCCCATTTCCTCATTGATGAAATGAGGAAAAAACTAAGATTGATGTTTTCTGGTTATTGTGAGGATTACCAAGAAGTATACATGTAAGATGTTTAGATTATGATTGTTAGTATGTTCACTTCTTAGCAGTTACATTTCACCATTTGTATCCTTAAAGGAGGAAGAATTCCCATATTTTTAAGATGTTGGAAGTCCATATGGAAATTTCATTATTCCAAAGAAGCTATCATTGGATCTTCTAGAAATGCCTCAGCTTCTCTCTTTATGGTTTCTCTAAATCAAAGCATCTCTTAAATTGTTAAGATCTGCCGTTGTCTCACATCAACTGTACTCTTCAGTCACTAACAGCAGATATTGGCTCCAATAAACACTGTAACCCAAGGATTGTAAACATTTATGAGGCAATATTTAGAATGGCTCCAAGCCATCCCTCTGCTTTGGCTGGGAACTGCTTACAGTGTCAGGATTAAACAGCTGGCTTAGACCGTGTGCATAGAAGAGACTCTAACAATTCTATTCACAGCTAACTGAATGACAAACTTGCTTAACAAATCCTTGTTAAAAAAAGAAGAAACAAAAAGATCACTCACTCCCAGACAGACTTTTCAAGATTTCCCAAACACCTACCTGTCTTGTTCTTTGTTATGCGGGAATAAGGACATATTAAAAGTTATTTTTAGGAACACTATAATGTCTTCATTAGGTACTTAATTCAGGAGGAATTGAGGCACGCTGGGGTTAGGCTGGCTCAAGTCAATTATTAAATATTCAGAATCCTTGTAACCTGGTTGCTGAAGTTTGTTAGCTTGAACTTGATCATGGTAGGAATAGTAACATAACGAAAATCAGGAAATGTTAAAAATAAGAGGCTTCTTGCTCCCCACCTCACACCCCAGCACCTGTCACCTTGCTGGAATCTATTTCAGTTTACGAACACTGAACTTGAGTTTCTCTAAAACTTAAAGTTCTAAAGGAGGTATGTATAAAAAATACATGTTTTTTTTTTTTTTTTTTGCCTAAAATATCGAATCTTGGCCTTCACACACATTCTAATGAATTTTGCTCTCTATTTATGACCTGGAATGTGCATTTTGGAAGGAAAAATAGTCACTACAAAACCGGAATAAACATTTGGAAAGAATTCATAAAAATAAAAATATATTCACAAAATGCATTAGGAGGAGAAAATGAGAGTGAAAAAGTGGAAATAAAGCCAAGAATTATAAGGCGTGAAAACAATGTAGGAATCTTGCTGAGATGCTAAAGAAAACTAAGAATAGCATTTAAAAAATTTTGTCTGTTGTACATGAGGCATTAGTGGAGGAACAGGAAGTTGGATCGAGGAACCTTCACTGTGAAGTAGAATGTAGGTCATCATACGGAGAAACTGCCAATGATTGAAGGAAAGAACCATGTCTTCCTAGTCTCCTTACTCCCAGTGGGTTTCACACAGAGAAAGTTCTCAAAGTGTGTTTGGGGGTATGAGTGACTGACTGAATAGTAGCAATGATTTCGATCATTCAGCACAACTTTATGGATCATGACTACCGATAAAATTATTTAAAAATAAACATTAGATGGCATCACTGCTTTATTTGGAACCCTCTGTTTCACATTTTACCCAAATTCACCAACGCTGATGCCACACCCCATCACAAGCAGTACTCCCCCCACCCCGCCCCCCACTTTATTCTCATCCCCAGGCTCTGGCCTCCCTTAGCTTTCTGCTTGAATGTCTCATTGCTGGCTCAGACTCTCAGGCATCACTTTCTTCCTTTAGATACTGACTTTATTTCATGCATGTCTTTGCTCATATGACATCTCCCCCGGGAAAATTGCCCTGACCGAACTTCCACCATCATTTTAGCAATGATTGATCCCCGGAACCTGTTTTATGTTCCTGTGTAGCAGTTTGCACTTTCTGACAATGGCTTATGCAATGATTTGCTAATTATCTTCATCTCTGCATGGATTGAAGCTCTGTGAGGCTGGGGACTTTGTCCATTTTGTCTTCTACAGTTCATAGGAACCTAAATACTGCCCAACACAATGGTATTTCTTTCAATTTTTTTAACTTTATTTTTCATGTTAATGTGATTTTAATACAAAGAGAACAGATTCAATGTTGTTCATAGGTACAGTTCTAAGAATATAATGGTATACCCTCCTGCCCTCCTCCATCCACCTTCCTTCCTTCCTTCCCTTCTTTCTTTCCTTTTTCCCTTCCTTGCTACTGTCCTTCCTTTCTCTCTCTCTCTCTCATTTTAGTTTTGAGATAACATTGTTTAATTTACATTTTAGTCAAAGGCTTAATGCTCTGCTAACTGAACTATCCAACAAGCGAAAAGTTAAAAGACTCTAGTTCAGCAGAAACACAGGCAAGGAGTATAAACAATAATGAAAAGATGTCCACTTCACTCATATGTAGTAAATTTTAAAATAGTCACAGATCAATAAAACTATAATAGTATATCATTCTTATCCATGGTTTGACGAAGATCTACAACAAAGTTTGACAAAACTATATTGTAGCAATACTGATACACACAGGCATTTCTTTCATTGTGTGCTTTTTTATTTTTTGAATTTAATTCCCACTTATAAGGGAGAACATGTGGTACTTCTCATTCAAGTCTTTGATGCTTGATGAAGGAATGAGTGAATTACTTCATTTAAAAAAATATTCAAGAGTGATTGACCAATGCCACATGCACTAGAAGAGTATCCTGATTTACAGTGGAAATAACACTGCTAACTCCTTCCCTTGGCAAGCTCCTGAGTTCACCACTGCTAAGTGTGACGACTACAATCTGAATCCCCATGACTTTCCAGGTCCTGAGTGACAGACACACGATACACTCACACACATAATGCTGGCAACTACAACCCAACAAGCCCTAAAGCGAACTCAGTATATCTCCCACTCCTCGCTTCATTCCTCATCTCAGTTCATGATGCTGACAAAGCTAGAAAATAAGGTATCATCCTAGACTTCCTGACTTCCTCTCCAAACTGCCACCCTCAGAGGCAACATTCTAGAATGAATGTGATCATGGCCAAACCCTTTGGTACTTCTAGGTTAAAACCTGAGTCCTTATGAGGGCATCCAGGCTACTACTGTCCTGACTCAGAGCAACTTTTCAATTCCAAGGTAACTTAGATCCTCTCTTCCTGCTCTTGGGCAGTATTTTTTACTCCAATCATGCTGATTGTGACTTTCAGTTTCTTGCCTCCTTCACATTTATCCATGCCACCTTCTGTATGCTGTCTGCAACCTCTGACTGGATTGCTCTATGTCTACCCTCCTGACATATGAACAGTTCTGCCTCCAGTGGGAAGCCTTTCTTGGTGATCCACAAGCTTATTGAGTTGTCTCCTCTTGATGTGTCCTTTGGAAAGACTGTACGAGCTTCCACTTCTAATATAACTTCCTTTCGAAAGATTTCCAATATGAGAGTTAATCTCCAGTGTATGCGTATTTAACCCCCATCACTGAACTGGCTAAGTATATAAGAGAATTCTTTGCAAGGGCTGAGAAGAGAGGGCCAGAGGCCTAATTAATTTTTCAACACTGAAGTCTGAGCTTTACAATTTGTCCATTTTTATGGTAATAAATTTCTCTAAAACAAGCAAGGCCTTGTGATTGGGCAAGAGGCCAGAAATTCTCTCTTGGCAAGTTTTCTTGACTCAGGCTATGTGTATTTGGAGAACAATACTACAGGTCAAGTGTCAACATTAGCCCAATTCCCTTCAAATAGAGGGAAAGGACTTTTTTGTGCTTTCTGCCAAGAGACAGCCCTGGACTCTCACTCCATTCTCCAGAAGCATTTTGGGCCTTGGTGTATGCTAAGATCTTCAAATTCAATTCACAGACGTGTAGTTTTGGTGACTTGAGAGAAACCTTACACGCTTTATTTACTTACTAAAGTAGCCATTTGCTTATTCTATAGGACAGCAGTACCCATATACCTTTAACACCAACTCTTAGTCTATTCTCACTTGTACCCAACCCCTACTCATCAGAAGATAATACAAATATCTGCAATTCTTTTTATTCCTATTATGGAATCAAAATTAACTCAGATATCAACATTGCAAAATATCAAGCAACTTGCAATTGAGAGTGAAATAAAAAAATCTGTCCTATTTCTAAGAGCATGGGATATAGGCAGTCCCTTAATGCTTTAGGTAGCTGAATGGATTAAAAACCTGACAATGGTAGGGGGTGTTTGACCCAGTAGTTAAGATGCCACTTGGAATGCCTGCATCCCAAAATGAGAGGCTTACATTCAAGTCCTGGCTGCACTCCTATTCCAGCCAGGTTCCTAATCATATGTACCACAGGAGACAGCAGTGATAACTCAAGTAGTCAGGTCACCCATGTAGGTGACCTAGATTGAGTTCCTGGATCCTGGGCGTGGCCTGGCCCAGTCTTAGCTGTCGCATGCATCTTTGAAGTGAACCATTGTATGGAAGACCGACCTCTCTCTCTCTCTCTCTCTCTCCCTCTCTCTCTCTTTCTCTCTCTCCTTTTCAAATACAATAAAATTAAATAAATAAAAACTTTTTTGAAAACCTCGCAGCAGGGCATTAGTAGATGGCAAAGTGGATGTCCTTTTAAGTCTTATATACTTAGGCCTTTAGGACAAACCTGAAATTGCAGCAAACTGAATTTCTTTATGTTTCAAACGACAATTTTCAGCACAAATTTAGTGGCTTTAGAATGTGATGAATCCCCCCAGTTTCCCATGTCAGAAGTCTGGGCACAACAAGAACAGATTCTCTATGCAGGATCTCACCCAGCTGAAACCAAGGTGTCAGCAGGGATGGAGTTCTCATTTGAGACCAGGATCCTCTTCAAAGCTCATTAGTTGTTGGCAGAATTCATTTCCTTGTGATTCTTGGCCTGAAATCTCTGTGTCCTTTCAGGATTCCAGCCAGGGGCCACTCCCATCTCCTGGATGCCACCACATTCCTTGCCACATGGCCTCTCCATCTTCAAGCCGGTAATGGTGGCTCGAGCCCTTCTGGTGTTTCAAATTTCTGACTTCTGTGATGCTGGGGAACATACTGGGCTTATAAAGGAACTGTGCGATTGTGTCGAGCTCATGTGGAAAATTTGGGACATTGATGAAAATCTGCAAAATCATTTTGCAGCAGTACCTGGGTTGGTGTCTGATTAATAAACACAGGGTGGGTGTGTGACTATCGGGGCCCAAAACTCTTGGGAGAGGATGCATTTTAGAATTCTGAGGACTCAAGACAGTCGACTTCTGGGAGCATTTCTTTTCCATTGGCACCATGAGTTCTCCCTCCTCTACCCTCAGAGCCTCTGCACATCTTTTCCTGGACGTTCTTGCAGCACCTCAGCTTCAGCATGTGCTCATCACAGAGGGGATGACAGAGTAGAGGGAAAGAACTTGGAACAGCAGATCAAGTCGGGAGACTGGAGCCACGCTGGTCATACTAAGGCATGTTGATTGTATCCACAGTGTGGCATTTGCCATGGAAGGGGTTCAGGTAGGCGTGTAATGTGTTGGAAAGGTGAATGAGTGGATGTGAAGGGATCAGTGCAGACGATGTCGGAGTTAAGGTGAAAACCACTGGCAGCCTAAACTAGGGGGATGCCAGGGGGGTGGAGGGAGGCCTTTCCAGCTAGTGGCGACCGACTGGATGCAACACCAGCATCCTCTACTCTTCTCCTCCATGGTGCTCATGATGGTGTTTTAGACCTGTTGCTTAGCTTTATCTCTCTTCTCCTCTTGACTGTCTTACAGCAATGTGTCCTTGCGTCTTGGCAGAGTGCCTGGCACATAGTAGGCCATCAGTAATTGCTCATGAATCAATGAACATGTTTTCTATGCCACAATGAATCACGGCACCAGATTCAGCCACCTTTGGTTGGAGGTCTCTGCTAGGCTTGTTCCATCTTTCCCTGGCTTGGATCAGAGAATATCTGATACAGTAACAACCAGGTGTCCCTATTGTCCTCCCTCTCTGTCCCCATGGCCATAGGCCATGACCATTCAACCCAAATGGATATTCTTTCCTCTAGTTTCATCTTGGCTTCAGATTAATCACCAAGTTTGAATAAGCCTTACCAGGTTTCTAGTTGAGCTATTATTGTGAGTCAATATCTATTGTCTCCCCCTAGGTTAGAGACCACAAGGGAGCCCTTGGTGGTCTCACATCCCAGATGCTGCACTTCCTCTTCTCTCCCGGTATGTGGTGCTGCCTCTGTCACTTCTGGACTAATTCCCCAGTGCACGAGAAAAGGAGCTTCTGCCCCCTAAACCCCCCCCCCCCAGAACACAGCATTATCTTTCATAGATCTTTCCTACACACTCCAGTCCCAAGCTCCCAAAACCTCCTGTGAGGCTGGATGATTCTGTTTGAAATGCTTCCAGTTTCCCCTGATCGATCTGCAATTTGACTGTTGCTCTCTGCTGGGAAAGTCCTGTGAAAATTACTTCACTTGTAGATTTAATTGACTTCACTCGGATTTTGCTTTCAGTCCCATTAGAAGACAAGCCAGTTGTTCCTGCACCCCACCCTCCTCCTTCAAATGAGTGTCAAGGGAACTGTTTGTGTTTTGTTGCTATGACTGTTGTTGAACTCAGGCTGCAGCAAGAGCAAGACCCTCTTGAGTCTTGGCAGCCAAATCCCCCAAGGCCTCACTCTGTTGGTTCTGTCCTCTCAGTCCTGGTCCCTTGTGGATAATTTGTAAAATTAGGAAATTAAGAAAACAGAGACTGAAAAAGACCTGAGAAATGCTTAGTAAGGAAAATCCCTTCACCGAGGTGGAACCTCAACAGCAAATTTGCCAAGGGAATTTGAACTGTAGATACTCAAATAGGCTGCTATAAATAATTCTCTGTCTCTCTGTCTCTCTGTCTCTCTCTCTCATCCTGAAAAACATAGTAGATGCTAAGCGAACATGAATTTATTTCAGAGCAAAGCACTCATTTGGATTGAAAGCTTTACCAGAGACTGGGACTCAGATGAGGGTGCTGAGCCACACTTTTTCTTGCTATAATTTTCCTTGCATTTCTGCATGCGCCTCAAACACGCCCTTCTCTGGATCCATGAATTTCCCAGAAGTAAGAAAGATGCTGCTCAAATGAGGTGGCAGATCCTTCCTTTGTTGCCACTAATAGGAGCCTCGCCTCTTCCTGAGAAATATTGTTCTTGTGAACATTTTACCAGCAGATTTATTTGAAAAGGAGAAGCCATTCTGAGGATAGAGGATAAAGTCCTGGTTCTTATTTTCTCCACAAATGTTCTGAGTCAGCCAAAAGGCTACCTACACCCAATGGGCCTCCAGATGAGAAAGAAAAGAATTCCACATCCACTTGAGAGGGACCAGAAACAAAGACGCACTGTATCTTCAGTGTGACCACAACTTTCACTTTAAATCAGTTTTACTTAAATCACGTTGTTTGAAATACACATCCCGGGGCTGCCAGGCATTAAGGCTCTCTGCTTTTATAGGAGGAGAGTTCCCTCTTGACCAGTTCACAGGGTACAAAGGAAGGCATCTGGGTACCATGTGAGGCATAAACACTCTTTAATCTCACCTCTCCCAGGAGGAGAGGCCAGCCTTGCACGCCGCCGGCATGGGCGTCAACTCCACCTCTGTGGCTTCCAGTGAAGAAATGGGGGTGGACACTGCTCTCAGTCGGTGGCCTACAGGTGATTGTGAGCTCGTGAGGTGGGAGGTTGCATCTTGCTCCGTCTCCCCCCTGTCCTTAGAGCCTGGAAGGGGGGTGGTGACAAAGACACGAGAGAGAGGGTGAGGAGAGAGACCCTGCAGAACATGCTTCTGTGGAGGAAAGTCACCATGGAATTCCCTAAATTTCCAGAAGTGCAATATACTCCTTCCCTGCCTTAAGCAAACCAGCAAAGCTGAGGAGTCAGGCCCTGGGGACTGGCTCTGGTGTCCTTGTCTCCATGAGGAGTCAGTCCCTGGGCACTGGCTCTGGCGTCCTTATCTCCATGAGGAGTCAGGCCCTGGGCACTGGCTCTGGTGTCCTTGTCTCCAGACGCAACCTGAAATCAGGGAACATCCACCTCCCCACCCCAGGGACAGGAGCACGGAGAACTATGAACCCGCCACTAAAAGAAAGCAAGCCACAGAGGGAAGCGATAATGGTGTATGGAATATAATTATTCATTTAGCGAACAAATCAGACTCCTCACAAATGTTGTGAATTTTTGCAACTTTCTGCTGAGAGCTGAGGCTGAGAGATTTTGTTGACATTCTATATATCGTGGTCATACAAACTTCCATCATAAGCAGCAACATCATTATGCTCTATTACAGAAAGGTCCTTGGGTTCATATGAAGACTTGGGATAGCTAGCTTCAATTATGTATTACCTTCACATGCAATAGTGGAGCTGAGCTTGCCGCAATACAGCTCTCACTTTCAGAGGATGTCTTAGGGGCCAGGTACCATGCCAAGGGCTCTTTTTTATTTTTAAAGATTTATTTATTGGCCGGCGCCACGGCTCACTAGGCTAATCCTCCGCCCGCGGTGCCAGCACCCCTGTGTTCTAGCCCCGGTTGGGGTGCCGGATTCTGTCCCAGTTGCTCCTCTTCCAGTCCAGCTCTCTGCTGTGGCCAGGAGGGCAGTGGAGGATGGCCCAGGTCCTTGGGCCCTGCACCCACATGGGAGACCAGGAGGAAGCACCTGGCTCCTGGCTTTGGATTGGCACAGTGCACTGGCCATAGAGGCCATTTGGGGGTGAACCAATGGAAAAAGGAAGACCTTTCTCTCTGTCTCTCTCTCTCACTGTCTAACTCTGCCTGTCAAAAGCAAAAAGATTTATTTATTAATTAGAAAGTCAGAGTTACACACAGAGAGGAGAGAGAGAGAGAGAGAGAGAGAGAGAGAGAGAGGTCTTCCATCCACTGGTTCACTCCCCAGTTGGCTGCAATAGCTGGAGCTGCCCCGATCTGAAGCTAGGAGCCAGGAGCTTCCTCCAGGTCTCCCACGTGGGTGCGGAGGCTCAAGAACTTGGTCCATCTTCTACTGCTTTCCCAGGCCCTAGCAGAGAGCTGGATCGGAAGTGGAGCAGCCGGGACTCGAACCAGTGCCCATACGGGATGCTGGCATTGCACGCAGCAGTCTCACCCACCATGCCACAGCACCGGCCCCTCTCTTTTCTTTAATTCTAAATTATTCAACATGTCCAGTAACCTTATTCTCCCACTTACATTCAATTTAGAGGTGATAAAGTAGATACTGAGAAAACAAATAATTTGTCTAAGAATATAGTCACTTTTGGCAGAGCTAGTATTTGAAATTAGATCTATTTGCTTTCTCCCCCCCCCCAAGAAACCTTTAATTTAAGTAATACAAACTTCATGCATTTCATAAATAACTTCAGGAATATAGTGATTTTTTCCCACCACACCCAATCTCCCATCCCTTCTCCTGCTCCCTTTCCCATTCCTAGTCCCATTCTCCATTAAGATCTATTTTTTATTAACTTTACACAGAAGGCCAACTCTATACTAAGTAAAGAGTTCAACAATGTGCACAAAACAAACAAACAAAAACACCAAAAAACCCTGTTCCTCAACAGTTGAGACAAGGGCTGTTCAAAGTCATTGCATCTTGAAGCTAATTTCACTTCTTTTTTTAGAAACTTAATTAACTTTAAAGAAGCACCCAAGAATGACATATCTTTTGTAAGCATTTAGACATAATTATAATACAACTCTTTGAGGACAAAGGTCCTGCATGGGAAGTTAGAGCACAGTGACTTGTTAACTTAACAATCAGCACTCTTAGGTATGAAATTAGATCTATGTGCTTTCCATCACACCATGCAGCTGACATAAGGAACCCCATGGAACATAACTGGGATGTGCTTCTAGAAGCCCCCATAGAGATGAAGGTAAATGCTCTGAGGCTGAGAAAGTCTGAGAGGCCCCCAGCACGCTGATCAGCCCTGGACCAGGTGGATGTGGATCATCCACCTAAACTACTGATGCTACTCTATTACGCTCATCATGAGTTCATTGTTGATGAATAAATATATGCTATGCAAACGAGTGTTTTTTTTTTTGAGTAAAATGATGGAAACTCCCCGTGAAAGACTGAGTAGAAATGATTTTAAATACAAGGAATCATGAGATGGAGTAATGGTTCCCTCCCCCATGCTTTTCTCTTTCCGTATTTTCTTGTCCTTCTTTCTCTTTTCCCATCATTTTCCTCCTTCTCCTCCTCTTCTCTCCCTTCTCTTCTTCCTTCTTTCTCTTCCTCTGTTTCTCCCTGTGCCTTGACTCTGCCTGTATTCATTACTTCTGCCTTCCTGCTGCTAACTTCCTCCACTTACTTGGAGAGAGAAGCAGAAATGGCCACGGAATGCCTCAGACATACGCTGCACCAGCATCATGATAACAAACCACAGAGACATTTCCATTCTTCTTGTATCAATTAATGACATGTTCTGGGCCAGTGCCGCAGCTCACTAGGCTAATCTTCTACCTGCGGCACCAGCACACCAGGTTCTAGTCCTGGTTGGGGCACTGGATTCTGTCCCAGTTGCTCCTCTTCCAGTCCAGCTCTCTGCTGTGGCCCGGGAGGGCAGTGGAGGATGGCCCAAGTCCTTGGGCCCTGCACCCACATGGGAGACCAGGAGGAAGCACCTGGCTCCTGGCTTCAGATCGGTGCAGTGCACTGGCCGTAGCCACCATTTAGGGGGTGAACCAATGGAAGGAAGACCTTTCTCTCTCTCTCTCTCTCTCTCTCTCTCTCTCTCTCTCACTGTCTAACTCTGCTTGTCAAAAAAAAAAAAAAGACATGTTCTGGAATTATCATCATCACAGGCTGATCTTGATGGACAAAGTCCACAACTAGCAGCCACTCCTGCATCCAACTGAATGGGAAAATGTAACTCACTTTCTTTAGCAGAGCCACATGGAATAGGAGAGTAACTTATCTGCAGGAAGGGGAGGCTGCTATGGAAAGAGAAAGAGGAGATAAAAGATAATCACTGAGAAATAGTCACATAGATACAGCTTATCCCTGCTTCACTCCAATTTCCAGATGTATCTATCATTCTCCCTTGATTCCCAATATAATTCTAATTTAGAAATCTTTCCCTATAGTTTCTCATGTTAATATAGTCTTCTTATAATCCATGCTACAATGCTGATATACCAACTATCTAGCAAAAATGGACATCTCTCATGGTTTGATTAATGCTGGTGATGATAATGATAAACATGATAACAGATAACAGTAACTAAGTACCTACTGTGTGATTATTAACTTGAACTCTGAAGACACAGATAACTAACCCTGGTTTGGAACCAAGACCCACCATTTGTAAACTGTGGGATTTTATCACTGAATGTTGGTTTCCTCATTTGCAATGTGGGGTAAGGAATGAAAATAGCTTGCCCCAGAGTTCTTTAATAAAGTTTTATGAGGAATTAGGGTTATGCCAATTAAAATTTTGGGAGCTTAATGTTTGGCACATATAAAATATATCAATAAACTGCAGCTACTGTTTGTATGTCCCAGTCACTGCTGTGGACATTTATTTGGTCCTCAACAGTGAATAAAGGGGAAAAGCATTGTCCCAGTTTTCTTTCACAGGTGAGAAAGTAGTCTTAGGAGAAGTTGGATAATTCATTCACACACTTCTAGCTCATCAGTGGCAGCCTGGGGTTTGAAGATCTCTCTTATACTTCGAAGCCCTACCTTTTTTTTTTTTTTTTTTTTTTTTGACAGGCAGAGTGGACAGTGAGAGAGAGACAGAGAGAAAGGTCTTCCTTTGCCGTTGGTTCACCCTCCAATGGCCGCCACTGCAGCCGGCGCACCGCACTGATCCGATGGCAGGAGCCAGGATCCAGGTGCTTTTCCTGGTCTCCCATGGGGTGCAGGGCCCAAGCACCTGGGCCATCCTCCACTGCACTCCCTGGCCATAGCAGAGAGCTGGCCTGGAAGAGGGGCAACCGGGACAGAATCCGGCGCCCTGACCGGGACTAGAACCCGGTGTGCCGGCGCCGCAAGGTGGAGGATTAGCCTATTGAGCCATGGCGCCGGCCGAAGCCCTACCTTTTTAATCACTACTATTTCTGTCTCAACAACGCTGTCCCTTGTTCCCCTCCGTACCCTGCTAAGAATCTGGCAACCAATCGATGGGGTGTTGGTTCTCAGAGGCTCCTGGAAAGTCATGGTGTCACTGTCTGATATTATTATTATTTTAAAAGTGTATTTGTTTATGCATTTTATTCAACAGATAGAGAGCCAGAGTCAGACAGACAGAGAGATCCCATTCACTGGCTCACTCCACCAAAGGCCTGCAACCGCCAGGGTTGGCAGGCCAAAGTTAGCAGCCAGAAAGTCACTCTGGGCCTCCCACAAGGGTGGCAGGGACCCAGGCACTTGAGACATCATCTTCTGCCTTCCCAGGTTGTGCATTAGCAGGAAACTGGAACTGGGAGGGGATCCAGGACCAAATTCAGGCGTTCCAATAATGAGATGCGGGTTTTCCGAGGGGTGACTGAACCCCTGTACCAAATGGCCGCCTCGCTGTTTCCCGTGCTATGAGCATGTAGTAGGGCGAGCTAACAGAGCAGGGCCTGTGCCAGAGAGCTGCCCGTGCCTCTCGGGGTTGCTTCTCGGGGTTCCGCAGCTGAGAGCAAGGATGCTGTGGAAAAGCACTGCTGTCCGGTGAGGGGTGAGACCGGTCCGTGCTGCCTCTGACTTCCTCCTACCGCTCCTCCCCCGAATGCCCTATCCAAGGCTAAGTGTTCCCATCTGTGTTATTCTATTAACTGAGAGGGAAAGAATTGGCGCATGAACTTGTCACATCTCGTGACCTGTTGCGCCGTGAGATGGAGGTCATGGCAGCACAAACAACATTTTTGTTCTCAGCACCTTTCAGACTCACAGAAGAAAACAGGGGCAGCTCCGACTCCACGGGACGCCCGGCTCCGCCCCTGCGATGGGACGGGCCTCGCCACGCTGCACCTTGTGGAGAGCTGAGAAGAAAGGGCTGCAGAACCTCAGAGGAAATTTCTCCTCTCTGCCAAGATCCAGATGGAAGACCTTCCCATGGAAATTCTGGCTGGGGTGCTGTGCTGACGCAGAGCGCTGCCAAGAAGGGCCTCTGGGGGGGCTGTGTTTTCTCTCTTTCTCGCTTGGGAACACAAAGCTGAAAAGGTGGCACAGGCGCTCCAATGATCCTTGCCGGTGGAAGGGTCCAGTTGGAAGGCCCTCACGCAGGATGGAGGGAAAATGCTGGCCTGGAGCTGATGGCTCCAACTTGCTTCTTGCACGTAGCTTTTGAAGGCAACAGGAAAGTCCATCAGAGATGCCTTTGAGCCTTGCTTCCTTTTTACAAGGCCTCTGCAGAGATCCAAGCTTCGCTAGGGCTTGGATGCAGATTAACAGCAAGAATACACTTGGGTATGAAATGTTCAGGGGAACTGGGCTCCATCTCCAGCTTTCCTGGTGGCGCCAGTTTGTACCAGTTTGCCTTAGCAGAAACTCACTTAGGAAATGAGAGAAAGACAGGGAAAAAAAAAAAAAAAAACCACAGAGAAAGGAGAAAAGAAATTCTCCTTTCCAAATCCAACTAAATTATACCCCCTGCACCTGGTGGAGACTGAGCGCAATCCCGGGCTCGCTCTCTCTCCAGGGGCAGCAGGAGAAAAGACTCCTGTCTTGGGTGTGCTGCTCAGGACTGAGTGGGCTCCGTAGGCCCCAGAGTTTTGCCCAGAAGTGGGGCGCCCTGCCAACTCGGACTGCCACCAAGAGGCACTGTCTGCTTCCGGCTTCCCGTGTCCTCTCAGAAAAGGAACACTTTATTCCAGGAGACAAACACTGATTGCAGGATCTCACTGTCCCAGCCTATGTCATGACCTCTAGAAATAATTTCCATCAGCAAGTATTCAAATGTGCGTTTTCCCCCTTGACTTCCTCTGTTTTTAGAATGGCATGGCACATCCAGGGAGTCGTTGTTGAGGTAGTTCCAGGCGAGCGCTCTCTCCCTGCCCCCTCGTCAATAAGCTGTGCATCGGTAAACAAGGGGTGAGGCTGAGGACTCTGAACTCCAGCAGCATTCGACCAACAAAGCTGTGATGCATGAGCTCGGCTTTGCACCAAGGAGTCCACCTAGTTACGAATCCACTGATAATCCCACTGGACAAAGTCATCTACATCTCCACTGAGTCCTCCTATAGAACGGATATATTGGATCCCAATGTCAATGATGATGTGAATAAAACAAGATAGGAGAGCATGCCATCCATACTCTAACATCCTTTACTGCACATAATGTTCTCCATAATGAAGGGCTTCCTAAGACTTTAGATTACCAACTGCAAGGGAAATGATGGAAAGTTTATGACACAGACTGTGGGGATGGTTTCATGGGTATATATGTATTTCTAAACTCTTCATACCGTATACAGTAAATATCCACAACCATTTTAGTGTCAATTGTACCCCAACAAAGTAGTTTAAAAGTATTAATTCAGGGGGAAGCATTTGGCACAGTGGTTAAAACACCTGTTGGGATGCCTACATCCCATATTAGAGTGTCTGGGTTTAATTCCCAACTCTGCATCTGATTCCAGTTTCCTGTTTATGTGCACCGGGGAGACAACAGGTGATAACTCAAGTGGTTGGGGCCTGGCCAACTTTGTGGGAGACCAACATGCACTCTCTTACTCCCTGTCTCTCTGCCTTTGAAACAGATCAAAATAATGAAAATTAAAAATTATTAATTCAAAGGATATGTATCAAGCATTCTTTTTTTAAAAACACCATGGCAATATATCCATGACCACAGAAAATGGTGATCTAGTAGGAGTTATGGTCTTATAATAAAGATATTATTGGGGCTGGTGCTGTGGCTCACTTGGTTAATCCTCTGCCTGAGGCACCAACATCCCATATGGGCTCTGGGTTCTAGTCCCGGTTGCTCCTCTTCTAGTCCAGCTCTCTGCTGTGGCCCGGGAAGGCAGTGGAGGATGGCCTAAGTACTTGGGTGCCTGTACCCTCGTGGGAGACCAGAAAGAAGCATCTGGCTCCTGGCTTCGGATGGGCATAGCTCTGGCAGTGGTGGCCATTTGGGGGGGTGAACCAACGGAAGGAAGACATTTCTCTCTGTCTCTCTCTCTCACTTTCTAACTCTATCTGTCAAATAAATTTAAAAAAATAAAGATATTATCAATTGAATATGATTAGGATATGAAATATCTAGTAAGTCCTTAATATGACTCTGACCTACAAATACATTATAGAATGCCATCAGCCATACAAAATAGATGCTATTATTGTATACTTTTTACCCATGGAGGACTGAACTCAAAGAGGTTGGATAACTTTCACGCAACTATCCTACTGGAAGACAAGGCTGCCCTGACACTGACCCTGACAGCCTAACTCCAGAGTACCTGTTCTTTAAATGCTGCTATAATTCTCCACAGGAGAAACTAGTGAAGGAGCAAAAACTCTGTCTGGAACAGAGAGGATAAATAATTGAGCTCATTTCACAGATTGCATTTTTCTTTGTTTATTATTTGGTACCCACATAACCATGACCTCATCTCCAAGAGTTCCACATCACCCTGCCCAACTTGTACTGCTTTGGCACCCATGGCGCCACAGGTACCAAGTAGGCAGAATATCCCAATGTATCCCAATCTGGACTTATTAACTTCCTTCTCAGTTTTCCTTTCCTCCTAGAATTTCTGGTCAAGCACAAATCTTGGCTTTCTCCTTGAAAAGGAAGAGAAGCCACCATGTTGTGGCTTGTTTCCAACCTAAACAAATAGATCGTATGCTGGAGAGATAGTAAAAGGCATGGCCATTCTTCCAGTGAAAGATAAGTTTCCCACTTATAAGTAAAATAGAATAATTCTCTGTGCATTTATTCATTTCAGATCTTTTTCATCAACTGGAATAGATGAGGGTACTTGAAGAAGCCCATGGAAATGAGATTAAAAGATAAGTTGATTTTAGTGCAACAATTTTTGAAATCCCTGCATATGAGAGGGCATCTTCCACTGCTTTACTCAAGCCACTAGCAGGAACCTGGATCAGAAGTGGAGCAGCCTGGTCATGAACTGGCACCCATATGGGATGCCAGCATCGCAGTTTTACCTGATGTGCCGCAACACCAGCCCCGCCAAAATGCTCTTTTAAAATATTAGGTCCAACTTCTGCTCTGGTTAAAACTCTCTAATGGCCTCCTTTAGTGAGCAAGGGTAACATCTGATCGCGTTCCTTGTCCACAGATAACCCTGTCCTTGCCCATGCCTTTGATCTCATGCCCCCAAGATTCTTGTTGAATTTTTGTGAATTTCATTAGTGTCTCCTCACTCTTTCTCTTCTTTGAAACTACTGAGCCCACCTTGAGCCTTTGTCTCAAATGTGTTTCCTCCTTTGAATTCACCTTCCCTGATCTCCACCTGCCTGGATCCTTTGGGTCATTCATTTCTCAGCCTAATTCCTGCTCCTTAGAGAAGTCCTTACAAATTATATAACTAAAAATAGTCCTCTTATCCTTCCAATCATCCTATGCTAACTATTCATAGAGTGTGCCTGGAAATCTAATATATTTTCACTTGTTTATTAGTTTATTGTTTGTTTCCTTTGCTTGAATGTAATCTATAAAAAAAGTGTCATTCTGTGATGTGTCTAACATTGTATCTCATCATTAGAACAGGATCAGGCACATCGCTGGTGTTCAATAAGTAAGAGATGAAGAATTGAATTATTGAATAAATTAATCTCTTCCCAAGGTACTGGACGTGGTCTACCCTTTTCTTCTTAATCTACATGAGTTAAAGTAATGAGGTTTTTTGTTTTAATTTTCAAGACCCTATGTGTTGTTTTCTATTCTATCCATGGTTTTCTAGCTTTATTTTTATTATAATCTGAGCTACTTGTTGAATCACTGTTTATACTACTTATCTTCTCAAATAGGAGAATTTTTTTAACTAATAAAGAAAAGGCAAATAAACTCTGTAATTCCATAAAGCAGAGAACCATACAGTCATTAAAATGCTAATATATGCCCTTATTTATAAATATGGAAAATCATCATCTTACTAATTTAAAAAAATTATAAAACATTATTGACTTGGGCTGGTGCTTCGGTGTAGTGAGTTAAAGCTGCCTCCTGCAGTGCCGGCATCCCATGTGGTCGCCGGTTCAAAACCTGACTGTTTCACTTCCAAGGCAGCTCTCTGCTATGGCCTGGGAAAGCAGTAGAAGATGACCCAAGTCCTTGGGCCCCTGCACCTGTGTGGGAGACCCAGAAGAAGCTCCTGGCTCCTGGCTTTGCATTAGCGCAGCCTGCTTGAGCCATTGTTGCCAATCGCGGAGTGGGCCAACAGATGGAAGACACCCCCCCCCCGCCGCCGCCTCTCCTTCTCTTTCTGTGTAACTCTGACTTTCAAATAAGTAAATAAATCTTAAAAAAAAATTATTGACTGGTTCACTAAAATTGTACAAATGGGCTCTAAGAAAAACTTGCTCAGCAAAATGTTAGTGGTATTTTTTTATAAAAGATTTATTTATTTGAAAGGCAGATTACACACAGAGAGGAGAGGCAGAGAGAGAGAGAGAGAGAGAGAGAATGGTTTTCCATCTGCTGGTTCACTCCCTAATTGGCCACAACGGCTGGAGCTGTGCCGGTGTGAAGTTGGGAGCCAGGAGCTTCTTCCAGGTCTCCCACGTGGGTGCAGGGGCCCAAAGACTTGGGCCATCTTCTACTGCTTTCCCAGGCCATAGCAGAGAGCTGGACTGGAAGTGGAGCAGTCAGGACTCGAACCGGCGCCCCTCTGGGATGCCGGCACTGCAGGCTGTGGCTTTACCCCTACACCACAGTGCTGGCCCCAGTGGGTATTTTCTACAGATAAGGGTGACCTGGCTGCAATTTCTGCTACCCTGTTCATCACCAGGGTTGATTTCACTGATCCTGCTGGCCAGATGGGTGTCCTCTTCCCTGTCTCTGCTCCACGTGCATCCTCCAGAAGCCGCGTGCTTGATGGCAGAGGCTGCCCTTCCCCGATACAGAATGACCACTCTTCGAGGTCAAGGGTATATGAGTAGCTACACTCCTCTACTAGAACCTCCAAACGGGTTCTCAAGGTAACTTAAAAATGCTATGTATGATTTTTTTTAGAATAATATGTTTACAGTTGTACTGAATGGGAGGAAATTTTAAAAGGTCTATTCATAAGAAAAATGAAATTCAAAAAGAAATCAAGCGAGTAAGAAACAGAGAATCACAAATACGATGTATTCTTCTGGAAGGCTTTTACATGAATCTCTATCCCCCAGAGCATGAAGTCTGAACTGCACAGTGTGGCCCAGCAGAATCCTCCTTAGACCACCTTCCTCTGCAGGCTGGCCTCTAACCTCCCATTAGGGTGCTAAATACAGGCAGATGCGGGGCTTTGGTGTTCTCTAAGACAGTCCCACCTGGCCACAGCCTTGTCATTTCATATACATGGCTTCTCTCTCTCTAGTGACAGTGGCCTTCCCCACCTCGCCTCTCAGGGACACACTTCTGTGTCTTTGAGGATTCAGTTGCACATCACTCCCTCTCTGTCGCCTTTAAACCTGGCCAAATCCCTAAACCTCTCTTCCTTCCCACATCGGGGAATCCTCCTGTTCACTTTCCTGTCCTAATAGCCCATCCTGGCCATTAAGATATGCCTCAGGATTCTGGAAAACATTCTAAATCTGCAAATCCCACCCTGAAGCCAAGAAAGAGGCTTGCACAGCTAGAAATCCACAGCTCTGGGAGGGAAGTTGTCCACATCACACAACATGACTGAAGTTTCCTCTGGAGCAAAACCTTTGGACGATGTACCTGTAAAAATGTCTCCTGGTGGAGGACCCCAGTCGTCAAATGTTGTCTCCATTTGATGCTTTAGTTAATACCTGAGAGGCAAATGAAAATACAGTGCTGTCTACTGTCAGAGATTTTAAAACAAAATTGCATAATCAAAAATACACAAAGCTTTTCATCAAGACACCCATGTTCCCTGTCAGAGAACCTGAGTGCAATTTTGGCCTTGGCTCCCGACTCCAGCTTCTTGCCAGTGCAGACCTTGGGAGGAGATAGTTCTGGCTCAAGCATGAGTCCCTGCCACCCATGGGAGAGAAGCGGACTCTGTTCTTGGCTTCTAACTTCAGCTCTCTCCTACTCCCAGCTGTTTCAGGCATTTGAGCAGTGAACCAGCTGATAAGAGCTATCTCTCTGTCTCTGTTTCTCCAATAAATAATAAAACAAAAATAAATTAATATAATCATTGCTTTCCATTCAAGGGGGAAACACTGCATCAGGAGGAGTGGCCGCCCCGTTAGGCAGTCAAAGATTGAAATCTTCCTAGTCCAATACTTGAGAAGAAGTGATAAGGAAAAGGAACTGGCTTACCAAGCACACACCGACAGCCCTTACAAGGTGAAGGGATCCTTTCTCTGTTCACAGTCGCTTCTTTTTTCACCCAACCCCAGCAAGTTTGTGGCCTCCTTCTGTCCTTTCATCTTGTTCTCCCCAGCAGCACCATTCTTTAGTTCTAGTTCAATATGGATCCCAGTCCCAAAAGATGAGGACTAAATACGTAAGCACTGTGTCCCAGCAAGTGGGGAGAAGGGATGGAGTGGAAATCTTCGTTCTGCTCCATATAGGACTTTCTCCTTTCCCATCCTCTTACAGACCACGATATCAAACAGGAGAAGGGCGATGCTCCAAGCCCAACAAGGAACTAGCATGGAAGCCCAAGCTCTGCACATCCTGAGTCTTCAGACATGTCTGGGAATGCCTGGAGGGTCAGCCAGGCAGGCAGGATAGGAGCCAAGGATCCACGTGGGTGGGATTCCAGCCTACCTGATGAGCCTCTCTCCTATTTGGCCCACAGCCTTGTTAGCATAACTATATTATTTTAGTGCAGTTTGAAACTTGCCTGTTGGTTTCTAACTAATCTAAATTCATCGAGGTCTTCGAGTATGTCTACTTTATTACTGGGGGCACTAATTAGTGAGTGTAGTGGTGTTCATCCAACACCCAGCAGAGATCCTGACTCATAGCACACACATCAGTAATATGTGTGGAATGAGTGACAGGGACTTGAAAGCTGATATTCTTGTTCCAAGGAAAGTGGTTTTCCTTATGAAGAAGCCATTTTGAATAGAACAAGCATGGTGAGTTATTCAAATGGCACACTGGTCACCCTTGTCCCTAAGAACTTGTGACGATATACTGTGAGAGTCATTTCATTAGGGAGAAAATCCCCACGAGGCCCTACAATCAAGGAAAGCACCAAATGTCTCTGCTTTAGATTTATTCCCCAATAGCATGCAACAAGGAGGCATTGAGGGAATTCCTTCTGTAGTTAAGTGTCTATTTGAGGACGCTGAAAACAGAAATAAGAAGCTACAAACATTCTCCCACAGAAGGAAGCTTCCCTGAAATACCTGGGAGCTCATGTAATTAGACTGAGAAGTGGTCTACACACAGGGTCTTAGAGAACGAGATGTTTCCTACGGGGAAAGGAATTGTTAAAATACCTGCTCTGCTGTGTACCTACTCCATGACCTTGGGCATGAGACTCAGTCTACTTAGTAGGTGAGTGGAAATTTTAATAGTATCATCTTTAAATATAATTATAATATAAATTTATATAAGATCTGTCAAGTGATATGCCTGGTTGCCATTGTGTAATAATTATAAGTGTACAAGACAATAATGATAGGAGAAGGTAAGCATGATGTAAGGTTTTCCAGAACAACTCTATTATAATCAGAGTAAGAAAGACTTGAGTAGGGCTCCTACGATTCTGGCATATGGGTAATGAGTCACAGAGGGCTGCTTTATAAGAACTGTTAAAGTCCAAGTGTATTTTCAGATTGTTGTGCACATAATAAAAATAAGCTTTTGCATTGTGAGGGTTTACCCAGATGTAGTTCATTGCTACACTTGATGCCAGAGGCACTGAATGGACACTGTTGCCAGAGATGACTGTGCCTCCTCACAGGTTACTCCTAGTGAATGGGTTCCTCCAGAAGGTTGCTCAAGGACTAAATACTGGAAAATGATGAATAGAAGAGGAGTTGAAAGAAAGTTTTCTTAGAGTTTCCTATGAAGAAAGGTGAAAATAATATTCCCAAGAGTTTACTTGTGATATGGGAACCTAGAGAGTCCATGAATCAGAGCCGGCACTGTGGCATAGAAGGTTAAGCCTCCACCTGCAGTGCCAAGCATTCCACATGGGCGCTGGTTCAAGTCTCGGCTGCTCGACTTCCAATCCAGCTCCCTGCTAACGTGTCTGGGAAAGCAGTGGAATAAACCAAGTACTTGGGCTCCTGCCCCTATGTGGGAGACCTGGAAAAAGCTCCTGGCACCTGGCTTTGTCCTGGCCCCGCCACAGCCATTACACCCATTTGGGTGTACCAGTGGATAGAAGTCTCTCTCTCTCTGTCTCTCTCTCTCTCTCTACCCCCCTCCCTTCCTCCCTCCCTCTCTCTCTCTCTCTCCCCTTCTCTCTCTTTGTATCTCTGCTTTTCAAATAAATAAATCTTAACAAAAATAAGAGAGTCCATGAATCTCCAGAGCTTGATCTAATTCCTAGAAAGGGAATTTAAGATCTTTCTAGAAAAGACTGGATTCTTGCACATTGATAGCACATCTCTAGTGCTGGGTCCAGAATGTCACCAGAGAAAGATGATCATATGGTAGGACAGGAAAGAGAAGCAATTTTATATCCTTTAGAAAGCACATCCTCAAGCAAATCAAATTGTTCTTGGGAGAGTTCACTTCGATTCAGAGGTGAAAACATGTCTGAAACATAGCCAGCCAAATGAGTATTTATTTACTGGGTGTAGTGTACATGACTGGTATATTCTATCATATTTATAAAATTTAGTCCATCCTTATCTATTTTGTCTATTTGATCTCTCTATTTGAAAGTCATATAAAAATTCTCAAGTAAAATGCTTCTTTGAATTTCCAAAATATTAATTTATGTATCTCTATAATACTGTTATTGAAATAGCAAAGTCTAGCATATTATTTATCTATAATAGATTATAACTTCAAATAAATTAACTCTTGTCCTATTTGTATCTTTCTTTTAACCCCAAAATCTACTCTGCATGATATTAACACTGAAACATCCATTGTTGTTATTTGATACTCATTGTGGAAATAGTGTATGTTTAAACATTTGAAACATCTTTTAAAAATTCTACCTCAAAGATGTGTAGTTTTGTTTTTCATATGAACTGACATTTCATAAATAAATAAAGAAATTGGAAAGGCACCAAATAGATGAGCTTTCTATTCACCTCAAGGATCTAGAAAACCTACAGCAAACCAGACCCAAATCTAGTAGGAGAAGAGAAATAATTAAAATCAGAGAAGAAATCAACAGGATTGAATCAAGAAAAACATTACAAAAAATCAGCCAAACGAGGAGCTGGTTTTTTGAAAAAATAAACAAAATTGACACCCCATTGGCCCAACTAACTAAAAAAAGAAGAGAAAAGACCCAAATCAATAAAATCAGAGATGAAAAAGGAAATGTAACAACAGACACCACAGAAATAAAAAGAATCATCAGAAATTACTACAAGGACTTGTATGCCAGCAAACAGGGAAACCTATCAGAAATGGATAGATTCCTGGACACATGCAACCTACCTAAATTGAACCAGGAAGACATCGAAAACCTAAACAGACCCATAACTGAGACAGAAATTGAAACAGTAATAAAGGCCCTCCCAACAAAGAAAAGCCCAGGACCAGATGGATTCACTGCTGAATTCTACCAGACATTTAAAGAAGAACTAACTCCAATTCTTCTCAAACTATTCAGAACAATTGAAGAAGAGGGAATCCTCCCAAATTCTTTCTATGAAGCCAGCATCACCTTAATTCCTAAGCCGGGAAAAGATGCAGCACTGAAAGAGAATTACAGACCAATATCCCTGATGAACATAGATGCAAAAATCCTCAATAAAATTCTCGCCAATAGAATGCAACAACACATCAGAAAGATCATCCACCCAGACCAAGTGGGATTTATCCCTGGTATGCAGGGATGGTTTAATGTGCGCAAGACAATCAATGTGATACACCACATTAACAGACTGCAGAAGAAAAACCATATGATTCTCTCAATAGATGCCGAGAAAGCATTTGATAAAATACAACACCCGTTCATGATGAAAACTCTAAGCAAACTGGGTTTGGAAGGAACATTCCTCAATACAATCAAAGCAATCTATGAAAAACCCACAGCCAACATCCTATTGAATGGGGAAAAGTTGGAAGCATTCCCACTGAGATCTGGGACCAGACAGGGATGTCCACTCTCACCACTGCTATTCAATATAGTTCTGGAGGTTCTAGCCAGAGCTATTAGGCAAGAAAAAGAAATTAAAGGGATACAAATTGGGAAGGAAGAACTCAAACTATCCCTCTTTGCAGATGACATGATTCTTTATTTAGGGGACCCAAAGAACTCTACCAAGAGACTATTGGAACTCATAGAAGAGTTTGGCAAAGTAGCAGGGTATAAAATCAATGCACAAAAATCAACAGCCTTTGTATACACAGACAATGCCATGGCTGAGGAAGAAATTCTAAGATCAATCCCATTCACAATAGCTACAAAAACAATCAAATACCTTGGAATAAACTTAACCAAGGACGTTAAAGATCTCTACGATGAAAATTACAAAACCTTAAAGAAAGAAATAGAAGAGGATACCAAGAAATGGAAAAATCTTCCATGCTCATGGATTGGAAGAATCAATATCATCAAAATGTCCATTCTCCCAAAAGCAATTTATAGATTCAATGCAATACCAATCAAGATACCGAAGACCTTCTTCTCAGATCTGGAAAAATTGGTGCTGAAATTTATATGGAGGCACAAGAGACCTCGAATAGCTAAAGCAATCTTGTACAACAAAAACAAAGCCGGAGGCATCACAATACCAGATTTCAGGACATACTACAGGGCAGTTGTAATCAAAACAGCATGGTACTGGTACAGAAACAGAAGGATAGACCAATGGAACAGAATTGAAATACCAGAAATCAACCCAAACATCTACAGCCAACTTATATTTGATCAAGGATCTAAAACTAATTCCTTGAGCAAGGACAGTCTATTCAATAAATGGTGCTGGGAAAATTGGATTTCCACGTGCAGAAGCATGAAGCAAGACCCCTACCTTACACCTTACACAAAAATCCACTCAACATGGATTAAAGACCTAAATCTACGACCTGACACCATCAAGTTACTAGAGAACATTGGAGAAACCCTTCAAGATATTGGCACAGGCAAAGAGTTTCTGGAAAAGACCCGGGAGGCACAGGCAGTCAAAGCCAAAATTAACTATTGGGATTGCATCAAATTGAGAAGTTTCTGTACTGCAAAAGAAACAGTCAGGAGAGTGAAGAGACAACCGTCAGAATGGGAAAAAATATTTGCAAACTATGCAACAGATAAAGGGTTAATAACCAGAATCTACAAAGAGATCAAGAAACTCCACAAAAACAAAACCAACAACCCAGTGAAGAGATGGGCCAAGGACCTCAATAGACATTTTTCAAAAGAGGAAATCCAAATGGCCAACAGACACATGAAAAAATGTTCAAGGTCATTAGCAATCAGGGAAATGCAAATCAAAACCACAATGAGGTTCCACCTCACCCCGGTTAGAATGGCTCACATTCAGAAATCTACCAACAACAGATGCTGGCGAGGATGTGGGGAAAAAGGGACAATAACCCACTGTTGGTGGGAATGCAAACTGGTCAAGCCACTATGGAAATCAGTCTGGAGATTCCTCAGAAACCTGAAGATAACCCTACCGTTCGACCCAGCCATCCCACTCCTTGGAATTTACCCAAAGGAATTTAAATTGGCAAACAAAAAAGCGGTCTGCAGCCTAATGTTTATTGCAGCACAATTCACAATAGCTAAGACCTGGAACCAACCTAAATGCCCATCAACGGTAGACTGGATAAAGAAATTATGGGATATGTACTCTTTAGAATACTATACTGCAGTAAGAAACAACGATCTCCAGTCATTTGCAACAAAATGGAGGAATCTGGAACACATCATGCTGAGTGAAATAAGCCAGTCCCAAAGGGACAAATACCATATGTTCTCCCTGATCGGTGACAACTGACTGAACACCAAAAAGGAAACTTGTTGAAGTGAAAGGGACATTATGGGAAACGGTGACTTGATCAGCATAGCCCTGACTGTTAATGAACAACTTAATACATTATCCCTCTTAGTAGTTTTTTTGTCTGTTCTACTTAATATGACTGATTTAATTCTGTAATTAATACACAGTTATTCTTAAGTGTTGAAATTTAACTGAATTGTGATCCCTGTTAAACATAAGAGTAGGAATAAGAGAGGGAAGAGATATATAATTTGGGACATGCTCAAGCTGACTTGCCCCAAATGGTAGAGTTAGAAACATACCAGGGGATTCCAATTTAATCCCATCAAGGTGGCATGTACCAATGCCATCTCACTAGTCCAAGTGATCAATATCAGTTCGCAATTGATCATAATGAAAGGACTAAGAGTCAAAGGGAGCACATAAGCAAGTCTAGTACCTGCTAACACTAACCGATAGAATAAATAAAGGGGAGAGTGATCCAACATGGGAAGTGAGATACTCAGCAGACTCATAGAATGGCAGATGCCCTAAATAGCACTCTGGCCTCAGAATCAGCCCTAAAGGCACTCGGATCTGGCTGAAAAGCCCATGAGAGTATTTCAGGCATGGAAAGCCAAGACACTCTGGCAAAAGATCTCTGTGAGTGAGAACCCAGTGGAAAGAACAGGTCTTCAAAGAAGGAGGTACCTTTCTCTGAAGGGAGGAGAGAACCTCCACTTTGACTATGACCTTGTCTAAACAAGATAAGAGTCGGAGAACTCAAGGGGCTTCCATAGCCTTGGAAACTCATGACTGGAGCATAGGGAGATTACTGATGCCATAGACAGGAGTGTCAATTGGTAAAGTCAACAACAGGAGTCACTGTGCACTTACTCCTCATGTAGGATCTCTGTCCTTAATGTGCTGTGCATTGAGATTTAATGCTATAATGAGTACTCAAATAATATATTTCACTTTGTGTTTCTATGGGGGTGCAAACTGTTGAAATCTTTACTTAATGCATACTAAACTGATCCTCTGTAAAAAAAAAAAAAAAAAAAAAAAAAAAAAAAAAAAGAAAAGAAAAGAAAAGAAACTATCAACTCCCAACTTGACTCTCACTGGGATTAAACATGACAATAGGTCTGATCTGATTTCATCATCATTAAAAAAAATCATCTATTATTTTTCACTTTATGTTTCTGTGTGGGAGCAAACTGTTGAAAGCCTTACTTAATGTATACTAAGCTGATCTTCTGTATATTAAGATAATCGAAAATGAATCTTGATGTGAATGGAAGGGGAGAGGGAGTGGGAAAGGGGAGGGTTGTGGGTGGGAGGGACGGTATGGGGGGGAAGCCATTGTAATCCATAAATCGTACTTTGGAAATTTATATTCATTATATAAAAGTTAAAAAAAATAAAAAATAAATAAAAAATTAAAAAAAAAAAAAAAAAAAAAATTCTACCTCAAAGATGTGTAGTTTTGTTTTTCATATGAACTGACATTTCATAAATACTAAAAGGCAGTATTATAATAATTTCATTTATTATCATAGAGATATGTGTACTTCCTTCTATGATCTTATTTCATGTTTTCTGGCTTTTTTGCTTTTCTACCATTTCCGCTGTTTCCTGTCTTTTGCTACATGAACTCTGCTTTGATTTCTTTAATCTCCAGTGGTAATTTTGGAGGAATCATCCTGTTTTTTATTTGTACTAAACTTTGCAAAATAACATAGTTGATCCAATATTCCTGTAATTATCAAGGTCAAGATGAAACAATAGCTTTTGACTCTGGCCTTGTTTTAGTTGAGGAATTCAGCACATTTTTATTTTTTCACTTCTTCTTCTACTTCCCCATATTTCACAGTACAATGCATAGTTTTGGACAGTTGTTACTATCTGCCACAGTATTTTATATTCCAAATTGCATTTATTTGGGAATTTAGAAAATCATCCCTTCCATTTCTTTAAGAAACATACTTAGCCTTGTACTCACTCACTTCCACAGTAACTATTATTACTCAATTTTTATTTCCACTGGCTTTTCAGGGACTGCTCTGGTGGATTATTCCTCTAAGGATTAGTACGAGTGTCCTGGGACTCTGTCCTCTCCCTTTTCAGCTCTTACTCTAAAGTCATGGCTACCAGGTCATCACATTCGAATCTCTAGCCTGAGACCAGATTTCCATCCTGACAGCAAGAAATCTTCTGCCCACCAGAAGTCTTCTTCAGTATCTCAGAGGCACACAAGCAGAACCTCAGAGGACACAGTGAGGGAAATACAGACATCTAACATGGTCTCCAAGTCAGGGGAACCTGCTGTGGATGCAAATCACTGATGAAGACCTGTTAGGTACCTGGCATTGCCAGAGACATGTTTACACATCATATTGCTCAACTTCTATTTGTGTTATTTTTAATGGATACATAATAACTGACAAATTGACAGGCACAATGTGATGCTTCCATGCATGTACACGCTTGGGAAGACTTGGGTGCTCAATTCTAAAATTGGGTAAATTGAGTTTCCAAAAGATGAAGAAATGTATCCCAGACTCAGTTTGGGTTCTAAAACATGTCTTTTACCTTTACCTTGTAACTCGAGATCCTTCCTTAAAGAGAAAGATTTTTGTCTTTCCACCCAGACTTGTCCTGTTGGCTTGCCCATTCCTTCCTGAGGTTATTTCCAGATCTGTTTCCATGTGAAGAAACTGTGAAGGAGGAACGGCTTCCTCTCCTCTAAATGGCTGGAGGCCAGCTCCACTCTGCGCTAGGCAGGGGTTGTTAGGGGCCTGGAATTGAGCATGGATAGGGCCAGCCACGGGGATGGTCTCCTGTAGGCTTCTACACCCCGCTGTAAAAAAGGAAGGAAGGAAGGAAGGAAGGAAGGAAGGAAGGAAGGAAGGAAGGAAGGAAGGAAGGAAGGAAGGAAGGAAGGAAGGAAGGAGAAGGGGGGGAGAGGAAAGAGGAAGGGAGGGGGGAGAGGGGAGAGGGGAGAGGAAGGGATGGGGGAAGAGAGAGAGAGAGAGGGAGGAGAAAAATAAAAGGAAATCCTGACTTATGCAACAAAATGGATGCAACTGGAAACCATTATACTTAGTAAAATAAGCCAGTCCCAAAAAGACAGATACCACATCTTTTCCCTGATCCAAGGTAACTCAAAGAGCATGTAAAATGTAATGTATTGGAGTGCAATGGATATTTTGAGAATTGATGATTGTTTATAGTCTTGTCTCTGTTGAGGAACAGTGTTTTTGTGTTTTCTTTTTCTTCTCCATTCTCTTTGTTGAAGTCTTTTACTTAGTGTCGGGTTAACTCTAAGATCATTAAGTAAACTGAAAGTAGCACTTTGTAAAAATTAAGAGTGGTGGGGCCAGCACTGTGGCTCAGTAGGTTAATCCTCCACTTGCAGTTCTAGTCTGAGATGGGCGTCAGTTTGTGTCCCAGCTGCTCCTCTTCTGATCCAGCTCTCTGCTATGGCTTGGGAAAGCAATAGCAAATGGCCTAAGCGCTTGGGCCCCTGCACCTGTGTGGGAGACCTGGAAGAAGCTCCTGCCTCCTGGCTTCAGATTGGCCCAGCTGTAGCCATTGAAGCCATTTGGGGAGTGAACCAGCAAATGGGAGACCTTTCTCTCTGTCTCTCCCTCTCACTGTCTGTAATTCTACCTCACATAAATAAATAAAATCTTAAAAAAATAGAGTGGCAATGGGAGAGGGAGGAGGAAGAAGGGTTGGAGCATGGGAGGGTAGGGTAGGTTCCTCAATCTGTAAATATGAAATACGTGGGACTTGTATAACTTAAATACATTTTTTTAAAAAGGAAATTCACTGATCTTGCTTTTCTCCCATTCTTCTCCATTTTATCTGGGTGGAGATGGAATGGAGGAGAGTCTAGAGAAGATAGACTACTGGGAGTATTTACAGTGCCATGTGGAAGTTCCTAGTTCGCTTAGAGTTCTGGTGTCTTCTTCCACTGGTCCTGTTGGTCTTCAGCTTGCTTTCCAGTCTCTGACACTTCAACTCAATCTAATATGCAGGACATTGCAATTATCAGACTCAAGGAGCTCTCAAGTTTCCATGTAAATGGAATGTAGGAGTGGAACTTTCCTCTACCTATAGTTCAGGCGGTACAAAATGCCTACATTCCTGTAGTCCTACTTCTGCAGACCAAGGCAAACAGATTGTCCTTTGAATGTCTTAAAGGCTCTTTTTTTTTGTAATGCCAAATGCAATATTTTTTTGAAAATACACCAGAAGTTTCCCAGCTGAGAAAACAGGCTTGTGAAAAATGGTTTCAGAAAATGTAATAAACCATGCAAAAGTTGTTCAGAGTGTGTTTGAAATGAACATCTGGATATGAGCTGCTACATTACCTCCCTCCCCCTCCTCCTTCTTCTCCCAGCTGTTTGAAAGAGTGCTGAGGGCAGGGAAACAGGTCAACGGCCCGAATTGCACCTTTTGGGCCTTCCTAGTCCCTTTTGCACGTATACAAGGAATCTAGCTCACATGTGTGCTTAATAAGTGGGCACAAATACAAGAAAAAAATGATCTCAATTCCGGTTGACTCTCTTCAGCAACACTAAAGGAAAAAGCGAACTCCGGATTTTAAAATTTCTCAAACAAAACTTATGTTTCTAATAAAATGTTGCTTTAAAGTTGGCGTTTTTATATCAAGAACTGAATAAGCCACTTATTTCTCTTCAGTTCTTCAGAACGAAGGATTATTATGCCACACTTTCCACAAAGTAAAGAAAATGCCGCTCCCAAGGCTTTGCATCTTAACTTAGAAATGAGGAACATCGATGGTTCTGTGCGTTCTTACAGAATTTGCTGCTGCATCTGTTTATTGCAGGCTGTTTCCATGACCATCACTGCAACACACACACACACACACACACACACACACCCCTAAGGAAGACATCTACTAGTTAAGCTAGTCGGAAAGGAACAAGTTGACATTCAATAGATCTTCATGAGATTATCAGTGTCTACAACTAATGCAGCAAATATGAAATAATTACTTCATATCAGAAGAATGTGTAGGCAAGTCTTTGGGGAGATATGATAGATGTTCTCACATAAAAGGAGGCTGGTGCATTAATTCTGTGCTGCTGGAGACTAAAGTAGGTCTGACAAGGAGAAGGAGTCAGTGCTTAACGTGAGGTTTTTGCCTTTGCTGCCTGCTTTGGTCTAATCTTCTGGCCTCTCGTCTTTTCTAGGACAGGAAAGGAACCTTATTCATCCCTGGGTCTTAGCGCTCAGGACATCGTGCCAGCTCATTTGATGGACAAGTGACTCACGGACTGAATGCAATTCCTCATATAGATTTTCCAATATCTGAAAAAACTCTCTTTTGGAGGAAAGACTAAATCCTCAGAAGGAAATTGGAGAAGTTCAGGGAGGGAATTACTTGGATTAGATGGACTCCAAGGCCTTGCCATCATTTTAAACATGAAATTCTACATCTTCCTTCTAAACAGTTTGGAAGGAGATTCTTGTCCACATGCCAGTATTATGTCTTCTTTCTCATACACTGCCCCCCAGCGCTCTCTTCACTGACATGCCTTAACTCTTGCAAGGAGCATTGTAGAAATAACCTTTGAACTTGACCATGGCCTCAGAGCTGCATCTTTCCAATCTCTCAGCTATATTTTGTTCTTTGAGCTCCTTGTGTGTGCCAAGCATTATGCATAGCAGGTGCACAGCACATATTAGGGTGTTGCTGCTTTAATATGGCTTTTGTGGACTCCTTACCACAGTCTCTGCTCCCTACTTGCCACCACAGAGTTCTTTCTCTTTTGGACAGTGTATTCTCCAGTCACTTCAAGGCTTCCTTGCAAAAGTAATATTTGAGGACCAAAGCAATGAGGTAGATGAAGAAGGCATCAAGAAAGAAAGCGTTTCAGTGGCCGAGTTGTGGGGTAGCTGCTATCTGCAATGTTGGCCTTCCATATGGGTTCCAGCATGAGTCTCAGCTGCTCTACTCCCAATCCAGTTCCCTGTAAATGTTCCTGGGAAAGCAGTGGAAGATGGCTCAAGTCCCTGGGCCCCTGCACACATGCGGGAACGCTGGATGAAGCTACCAGCTCCTGCCTTCAGCCTGGCCCAGTCTTGGCCGTTGTGGCAATTAGGGAGTGCACCAGCAGATACAAGACTGATTCTCTCTCTCTCTCTCTCTCCCCCCCCTTCCTCTCCCTTTCCCTCTTCCTCTCTCTCTGTAACTCTTTCAAATAAAATAAATAAATCTTTAAAAAAAAAAAAAGAGGGCATTTCCGAATGAAAGCAAATCACAGATGGTATCTTTGAGTTGAAACTGCAAGAAAAGAATAGAGGTATTACAACAAACTGGGAATATGGAGTACAAGAGGCAAAATTGTGAGGCCAGAAGCAGAGAAAAGAAGCCATAGTGGGGAGTGCATGTATACCACCTGAGGACACTGGAAGTTTACCACCTCTAACCCAGATGAGTAACCTGAGAACTTGGACTGCCTATTCCTCAGACCAGTGCCATTCTCTAGACTATTTCCTCTTCCAGATGTAGTCTCCTAATTTCTATCTTTTAATCATTTTCTCATCCTTCAAAAATCAACCTCTGATGTCCCCTTCTCCAAGAAACCTTTGGTGACTTCCTTGAGTGGTTTATGTTGATCGTACTTGTGGCTTTCCACCCACGGAGACTGGGCTTCACGACAGAGAGGCTATCTCCTGCTTTCTCTCCTTCCACCAATAAACTCAGGAAATATTTGCTGATGAACTGTTCACAGTGGTCCATTCAGAATATTTATCAGGAAGACTATGGGATAGACTTTCTGGACTAACATCATGGCCCTATCCTCTGCTCAATGTGTTGCTTAACCTCTTCTACTGTCATTTTGTTCAGCTGGTAAATGGTGGTCATGATATTTACCTGCTACACTTTGAATGGGTCCCCCCAAAAGTTTGTGTGTTGGAAATCTAATCATCAAGATCATGCACTGATGGCTGTATCTGGAGGTGGGATCTTTGGGAGGGAATTAGGTTCAGGTGAGGTCATGAGAACAGGATCCCTCAAACCAGATTAGAGGCTTTGTAAGAAGCAGCTTCCATGCTCTCGAAGACTCATAGTGTGGTGCCTTCTGCTGTGTTGTGATGCATCAGGAAGGTCCTCACCAGATCTCCTTTTTTAAAAAAGACTTTTCTTTCCTTTTTTATTTTTTAAAGATTTATTTATTTATTAGAAAGTCAGAATTATAGAAAGAGAGTGGAAGAGGGAGAGAGGCAGAGAGAAAGAGAGAGGGAGGGAGGGAGGAAGAGAGATAGAGAGAGAAAAAGAGGAAAGGAGGGGGAGAGGGAGAGAGAGAAAGAGAGAGAGGGAGAGAGAGAGACAGAGAAAGAGAGAGGGAGGGAGGGAGGGAGAGAAAGAGGGAGGGAGGGGGAGAGGGAGAGAGAGAAAGAGAGAGAGGGAGAGAGAGACAGAAAGCGAGAGGGAGGGAGGGAGAGAGAGGGAGAGAGAGAAAGCGAGAGGGAGGGAGGGAGGGAGAGGGAGAGAGAGAAAGAGAGAGAGAGGGAGAGAGAGCGCGAGAGTGAGAGCGAGTGAGCGAGAGAATCTCCATCAACTGGTTCACTCCCCCAGTGGCTGCAACAGCCAGGGCTGGGCCAGGTCAAAGCCAGGAGCCAGGAGCTCCAACTGGGTCTCCCACATGGGTAGCAGGGGCCCAAGCATTTGTGCCATCTTCTGCTACTTCCCCAGGCACATTAGCAGGGAGCTGTATCAGATAGAAGTGGAGCAGCTGTGACCTGAACTGGTGCCCATATGGGGTGCCTGTGCTGTGGATGACAGCTTAACCTGGTGCCACAGCACCAGCCCCAAATGCCAGCATCTTGATTTTGGACTTCTCAACTTCCAAAACTTGGAGAAATATT
This sequence comes from Oryctolagus cuniculus, assembly GCF_051225735.1. Classification (NCBI taxonomy): domain Eukaryota; kingdom Metazoa; phylum Chordata; class Mammalia; order Lagomorpha; family Leporidae; genus Oryctolagus; species Oryctolagus cuniculus. Next base: position 19,062,760 of record NC_142877.1, read on the forward strand.
TTTCAAAGTAAAATGGGGTATTCCATCTTCACAGCACAAAGAAGACTACAGCACTACCTAAGGACTTGCATGAGTATTAAAAATCAGATGTGTGATTAATTTAGCCAAACCCTCAAAACATTACTTGTTACTATGGAATCCTGAGTACTGGTTAGAGAGCCAGTCTAAAATGTTGAGCCAACTTAGGCAAAATCGTCAGAGGATTGTGTCTATCTTATGTCTCACTCCAAGGCTGTCGTCCTCAACCACTTGTCATAATGCAATTTGATGGAGAACATTAAGACGAAAAAGGAGAATCAAAAGGTGTTGATTCCTCTCATGCTCATGCACATGTACCAAAGTTGGGCTAAGGGAGGCATAGGCTGTGTGAAATTCTGAGTTACTCGAAGGTAAAGGATGCACAGGAATTAAGAAGAGGCTCGTGCTTGATCCCTATTCTTTCTTCAGGTCTGTGTTCACCACCTGCACCTGGGGCTGCGCCAGTGCCTGTTTTGCCCCTGTTAGATCAGGACACAGTCAGTCTTTGCTAATGTGGGCACCCAGAGGAGCAGAGTGGTGATGCCATCCATTGTCCAAACCAAGACACTGAGGAGGGGAAAGGGTACTCTGACAAACATTGTATTGGGACCACAGGTATGAGCTGGACAATCACTAGCAATTCAAACTGTATGGCCAACCAAGATAGAGAGAGAAATGTTGCTGACTGGGTCATGCTGATTTCAGTATCTTTCAAGTTTCTTCAGCTCCCAGTCGGAGGCATAAAGGCTCTCTCTCATCCAATTTATTTTTAATTGTAAGAGAACATTTTAAACTCAGTGTTGCACATAGGTTTCCTGGAAGGTCATGTCAATATATTGTGAAACATCTGGATCTTTGGGTATCAGTTCGTTGGAATATAATGAGCAATTTTCATCCCAAATCTTTAGAGTGATGTAGATAACCCGATTGGTTTCGATTCAGGGAACTTAACTGCCAGCTTCAATTAGCCAGGCTTCTTTAATATATTCTTTTTCTAACGTAGTAGGCAACTTCAATAAATTATTATTTATAGAGTACTTATTAAAATGCCACAGGGAAATCATTCCTGGAAACATCTCACTGTAACTGTAAATGATCAAGCCCTTGCCTGCTGATTGAGTGGCTCAGGACTTGAGTCAGATCACAGGATCAGAGAAACTCATGCCGCAATAAGACCTCAGGCAGCATCCAGGCCAGTGACCCATTCCATTTCCAAGCCTTCAACAACATCTCTGCCGTATAGGCATCCGGGAAATACCTGGTGTGCCGATGTCGGACGGCCTCATCCCTGCCCAGAGTGCCTTTCCCTTTGTTGAATGGCTTCACCAGATTAAAACCTGGTTCTTGATTTCAAACAGAAATCTGCATTTCCCAAACTTCCATGCATTGAATCCTATTCTAAATGCAGACACCATTTGGATAAATTAATCTCTTGCATCCCTTTCCTGCTCTCAGCCCTTGCACGGTGGTGAATATTTGCTTCACCTGGCCCGACCAGGGACAGTAGAGCAAAGGGGCACAGCATGATCTGTGGACTAGAGACAAAGTTTGAGTTTGAATCCTGGCACCACCTGGAACAAGGCAAGGCAGTTAACCTCTCAGAATCTTAGCCTCCTCTTCGCTGGTACTTTGGGACATTAAGAGATTCTGGGAGGCAATGTGTATCAGGTGTTTAGGACAGTGTCTACTGGCACATGGTAAACACTCTACAGCAATTATCACATCAAATCCCAGCAATTACAATCTGGAAATTGTCCTGCTGTTAGAAAATCGGTGGTCAGTGGGTCAGGGGTTCGTGCTGTACACTGCATAACCCTAAAATGAGGCCTGCTCAGGACAGCCTGTCCAGCACTCCTGGTTCCGTTGAATAGCTGCTTGACTTTCTGGATGAGATAAATCCCAGTCATTAATAGTTAGAGCCTAAGAAAGTGCACTCAACTCTGGATATGCATTAAACTAATCAGAGAGGGTTTTTTTTTTTTTTTGTAATAATGAAATTAGAATTCTTGAGGATTCAGATGAACATTTTCTGGAAGCTCCTCAGGGAATTTTCATGTACAACCAGCTTGAGGACAACATATTTGGTGCTGGTGTTGCACAGTGAGTTTAACTGAGGCCTGTAATACTGCATCTCGTGTGAGCATCAGTTTGTGTTCTGGCTGCTCCACTTCCAATCCAGTTCCCTGCTAACATGCCTGGGAAAGCAACAGAAGATGGCCCAAATGCTTGGGCCCCTGACACCCATGTGGGAGACCCAGATGGAGTTCAAGGCTTCCGCCTGGCCCAGCCCTGGCCATTGCAGCCATCCGGGGAGTGAATCAGCAGACAGAAGACCTTTGTCTCTCCTGCTCTCTCTGTAACCCTGCCTTTCAAATATTTCAGATAAAGAAATAAATAAATCTTTTTTAAGAAAGAAAACAAACCTAAAAGGGACAACAGATTTCAAATGGGTCCTCAGGATCACAGCGTGAACTCCCTGAGTTACCACCTGCACAACTTAAGTGTTTTCAGGCCTCGGTTTGCAGTTTCTTTAATCGCAAAATGGGGGGCAAAAGTGGAAAGTGCCTTCCTCATAAAGCTGTTATACTATTCAAATGAAATAGTAGATGTGGTGGCAGAGTACTCATTAGGTATAATTTCCAGATAGTTTAATTTAACAGGCATCCACCCCATCCATTTCCCATCTCCATCTCTCATTTTTGCCTCACCTGTCAGCAGGTATCGAAGGATGACGAGCACTGTTTCAATTGTCGGTGCAACCTTCCGTCCTGGACACTAGGACCAATCGGCAGACCTTACCTAACCTGGGTGCATTTTGACATTGCACACCCAAAGGAGAACAGACATTGGTTGTGTTACCTCCACCCACGCCCAGTGCTTGTAGAGCTTACACCTTGAAGGGGTCATAGATACAAATCAAGTAACTGCAAAAGCATATGTGACATCCTAACAGTGACAGATACTTGAAAAAGACAGGACCAAGTGCCCTGAGTACGCATAAGATGGGAGAGGGACTTACTCGGACGAAAAGATTTCCCTGAAGAAGCAACAAAACTGAAGTGTGGGTAGGGTTAACCAGGCCAAGGCGGGTGTGACAGGAAGAGGAGGCCCAGCTGGTGCTGAAGTCCTGTGACCAGGAGAATTGGTGCCTTTTTGAGGAACTGAAACATGTCTGGAGTGAGTGGAGTCCAGAGAAGGGAGGGGGAGGAAGGACTGCAAGCTGAGGTTGGACTGGTGGTGGGAATGTCAGGGCCTCATTCTAAGAGCACTGGGAAGCAAGGAAAGGTTTCCTGCAGGGAGCCCCAGGGCCAGATTTGAGTTCCTGCAAGGGCCGTGTTTCTACCACTTGCAAACAGACTGGTGGGGAATGGACAGGATGCGAGGAACAGACCAGTGAGGATTGCATTGCAGTCCCCCAAGGTGGTAGACAGGGTGCTTAGGGCATGAAGGTGCTGGGGGCAGTGAGGGCACACTGAAGTGGTTGGATCAAAGCACTCAGATGAGATGGAGCTGAGGAGTAGGGCAGAGGAAGCTGATATGGAGGACAAATAATTTACTCAACTGCCTGGTCTCTTGACTAAAGCAGGGAGCTCTGCACAAATACGAACCAGATCAGCCAGTCAGTGCTGTCACATGCCGGACTACAGGTATGTGGAGTTGGAGGCTTTTTCTGAGTTCCCAGACAGAAACACTCAGGTTTGGGGTTTTGATCAGAGTTCTAGGCTGGTAAAAGATCCTTGATCATAATAATTTTAAAATTAGAACTGCCAAAATTACTAATCATTAACTATTTACTCAGTGCCAAGACTCAGTCCCGAACATCTGGTCCAGTCAAGGTTCTGTATGCAAGGACCAGTCATTCCCATGTCACAGATGAGGAAGAAGAGGCCCAGAGAGAGCCTACTGTCCAAGCTCTTAACCACTGTGTCACACTGCCCCCTGCTGAGCCCCTACTAAGTGCCAATAAATAATAATGCTTAAGACATTCCAAACAGCTTGTAGCCCAGTAAGTAGGTTCAGCTTACTGTTTGTCTTCCAAATTGAAGTGCAAAATGACGGGGGAGGAACCATACTGTAGGAAGCTCTGCCACTTGTCCCTTCAATTGCCACTTTTCTACAAGCTATGCCCACTGATATTCACACACATGGGCATCTAGGTACACTGGTGCACAACTGGCTCACTGGTTCTCTGCACTTTTTGTATCCAGGACAATTTTTTTCTTCTTCTCATCTTTAGTTTTAGGTTGCTCAAGGGCAGCGGGTTAAACAAGAAGACTTTTGCCACATATCTAACACACTTCATCAGTTTCAGGTTTAGGGTCTCAGATGCAGAGGAGGGGATGAGAGCCCAACACATCCCCCCCTATGAAGGGTAAATTTATGCTCTGACTTGCTGAAGGCAGCCTTCTCCATTCACTAGTTTGGGTATTATTCTGAGGATAACAAGAAGGCCGCTGCTAAATCCAACTCTGTAGCAGAGATAGACTGACTGCTGCAGCTAATGCAAGAACAGTCACACAAATTGATCCCTTCCAGAATGTTCTGCCTTTGCACAGACACTGAACATAAATGTGGAAGAACTTCACTGCTTCCATTACTCAGAAGGGTTTGGGATCTGAACCTGAATAATTTCCCATATTTACATGGAATAAAATATGTGATTGATACTAAGAACATAAATCACTCTTAAACCCTTACTTCTTCTTATGTCAGTAAAAATATCACATTGGAAGATTAACAAAGTATGCTTCTCTGTGTATGGATGTGTGTGTATGGATGTGTGTGCATATGTGTGCAGGGAAATACATTTTCGATGCTCTATTTTGGATTTGCTACCCTTCAGTTTTATCCAGGGGCCAGCATTGTGGTGCAGATCCATAGTCGAGCGTGTTTTCTCTGACGTTATACAAATCTCCTGTCTAAAAAACCCTCTTTGTAGGATCAGTGAGAGTGATGATGACAGCCAATTTTATCATGAAGTGAAAAGTCTCAAGCAGTTGAGTACAACGTGCTCTGCACCTCTGGATATTATAAAGATTGCCTTCCTTCTACCACTCATGCTCTTCATGGATTTCAATTTTCCTTAAGTATAAAAGAAATGACGTTAGGACGACCCAGTGCTAGACAACTCAGGGCAGCGCCATCATGGAGCAGATCCTCCCTGCTGTTCTCGGGAACTCCCTGAGACTGTAGACCTTTAGCAAACCAGCAAGAATGCACAATCCTAAGCCCCAAACATATTGTTTTGAACATATTTTCTAGCAATATTATTATGATCTATTTTTATTCAGAGAGTAAAATAGGTTCATTGTAAGTCATTTGAACAGGAAGGAGGGTGGGAAGACAACCATTAACTGCTTTTCCAACAGTTGCCCTCACAGCATCTCAAAGCAGAGTTCAGCATAACTCATGCATACACAGCCTGTAGCACAGTCCACATTTTGTTGTGCTTATAATGACGGTAATGCTACAACACTCAGACTAAAAGCACCTCCACGTGTTTCCATATTTCTACCTGGGGTCAGTTCTTTTCACCCATTTCTATTTCATCAAAAACTCTGCAGTGGATTCTTAGAAAATATCTGCCCAAATATTTCCTTTTAAAAAAAAAAAAAACTCCCTTGATTTTACTTCCCTCAACTGTTCCTCCATTCCCACATCCAACTGCAGCATCCCCCGAGGAGGGGTTGTCTACACTGCTATACCCGTGCTCTGAAGCTGCACTGCCTTCTCCACACATACCAGATTTGACTTTCATTACTGCTTCACTAGGATACAGTCTCTTGTCAACACCATCGCATTCAGTAAAATGAATACGTTTCAGTCTTTTTCTGCATTCATTCACTTATTCAGTAAATAAGTGTCTACTGGATGTTTGCTCTGTACCCAAATTCTTTATCAAATATCAAAGCTGTTTTGTCAAACAACTATTTAAAAATCAGCGCAGTCTTAGTTCTAATGTTGCTGCAGACACTTTACACTCTACCCATCAATGCCCCCATTACAAGAGTTCATGTAACGCGTATCTTTTCAACTATACCTGTGGCAAAATACAGAGCGAAATGGAACCTGTTATTTTTCCCTGGAGACCAATTTATATCCTCCTGTGATAGACTTTTAACACCAGGAAGCTCAAATACGTTACCCAGTTATGATGACTGCACTACTATTAAATTCAACATGTTTAGTTCTGTAAAGATTCTGAATCCTTGTGTGTATCTTCCTAATGCATTTCCTTTTACATCATGTCTTTTAGCCACCTCAATCCATGTAAGAATTCTCTGTGCTGTGGCTGGCGCTGTGGCTTAGTAGGTTTAGCATCTGTGTGCAGCACTGGCATCCCATATGGGTGCCTGTTCAAGTCCCAGTTGCTCCTCTTTCGATCCAGCTTGCTGCTGATGGCCTGGAAAAGCAGTAGATGATGGCCCAAGTGCTTGGGCCCCTGCACTCACATGGGAGACCAGGAAGAAGCTCCTGGCTCCTGGCTGGCCATTGTGGCCATTTGGGGAGTGAACCAGTGGATGGAAGACCTCTCTCTCTCTGTCTCTCCCTCTCTCTGTAGCTCTGCCTCTCAAGTAGATAAATAAATCTTTAAAAAATAGTTTTCTGTGTATAAGCAGGCAGGCCTTTGTTGATGCTTGTTTAACAATAATCTAGAACCAAACACCCACAGGGTCTTGTCAAATCTAGACCAGACACTATTTCCTAAGAGCCAAACCCAATCTCTGGTACTTGCTATATGGTCTTTCAGCCTTGGCTTTGGAAAAGTCATCAGGTTGCATTAGGGATCATAAAACAAAGTTTGTTCCCAAACAGAGGAAAAGGCTCCAAGAAGGAGAAATGTATGCAGAGAACGCAGGGTGAGAAAAGGCCCCTCAGACACTCTGCTGGCAGGAATCCCATGATCAAATTACCAGGAATATTTACATTAAAAATATATCTCCAACTTGACCAACAGCTCTGAGGTCAAGATCAAAATCCTGCCTGGGAGTTCTGCAGTTTTATTGCCATTTGTCAGCTCCGGCTTTGACGGTGATTTCTCTGCCTTCTGAGGCATGAAGGCAAACAGGGCAGAGAGAGGGGTGCAAATAGCAGCCCTGGTCATGTGAGGCAGGAACGAGGGGCTCGAGAGTTTTCAGTGGGAAGTTTCTGCTTGCAGGATCGGTAGCACAGACATTCCGTTCACTTTCTAGCGTGCAAGGAAATGCCCACCAAATGGTGAGTAGGACTGTATCCTGCCTTTTTTCTGGTCCTGCTCCTGGAGATAAACTTGCGTGATCCCTTTCCTCATCCACCTGGGACCCCTGAGAGGCCCTACCAGCTGCAGGAGTGAAAGAGGGAGAGATTTATGGAGTTTCCATTGCAATTATAGCTCTGGCTTTTACTAGGTTGCTACTTAATCTTAAATACTTTATCCCAAGGCCAATATTACTAAACACTGTTCAGGGAGGCATATATAATATAATCTTACTGCTAATATTATTTTGTTTTTAAAGTAATTTGCAGATCTACGATTAAACAAAAATTAAATGAACAAACAATACCAGGTCCAGTCTTTCCAGCAACACCCCTAGTCAGAGTGATTCAGTAAGAATCACATGATGCAGAATGAGCACGTTCTCACAGGTCTGGGACTGGGAAAGGACATCACTACCCGACAACACCCAACTGAAGTTCCATCTGTCACTCATGTTCCGAGCCCTAGTTCCACGGCCCTGCTCCAAACCATGCCTCGTATTTTACTCAGTGAAGCAGTTGTGTCTTTTAGTGTCTTGCTTTCTGCCAGTGCTGGCCATCTTTGCAACTGTGCCCACAGCCACATATTGTATTTCTCTGTGCTGCGTTCAGATCCACTTTCCAGATTACAGCTCCTCTCTTCATCTTTGTCTATTCCAGTATTTAACTTATGATCAAGGATTTTAAAAATATTTATTTTCTCCTGGAAGTATTGTTTGCCCCTGTTTACAAATGTGCCTATTCTTTCTGATACCATACTTTCATTGCATTTTATATTACTTAATCATATTTAGATTAAGTTCATTGTATGGACATTTCAAGGTTGTCACATTACGTTCACTCCTTGAGGTTATTGATTCCTGTGTGTGTGAGTGCATTGATCCATCAGTTCTGTCCCACCCATCAGCAGTCCTACGGGAGAGCATACTCCGTCTGGGTAGTACTAAGGTGAGGCAAAACAACATATGTTCAGGCAGAAAACTGCCCAGAGGCCTCCAATTCTAGGCTCCCGATCCCGTGGAAAGCAGTTTCTCTAGCACTTTCTTATTCCGCAATTCCTTCTGGTCAGTCGCATGGGTGAATTGCACAGGGATAGAATGTGGATGTACAATTTAATTATTTAAATCATCTTGAGTTAGTACAGAAACAATTAAAAAGCACTGGAACCTAGAAGCTCTTTCAAGCACATAGCCTCAAGTTAATTCTTCTAAGTAGAAATCATGTCCTCACGGTCGGCCCCACAGAGTTTTCCTCAACACACCCCCTAGGTGGCGCTCACCAGACTACAGGTGACACCAGACTACAGGTGAAATCCTGTGAATTGAGTGAGGCATTGTTGTGAATTGTAGTTCCTCTGGGTCACTCTGCTGCATTTGATCAAACTTCAAGTGTGATCTTGACTCATTCCATTTTTTAAAAAAGATTTATTTATTTATTTGAAACGCAGAGTTAAAGAGAGGCAGAGGCAGAGAGAGAGGCAGAGAGAGAGGGAGAGGTCTTCCATCCACTGGTTCACTCCCCAAATGGCCTCAATGGCCGGAGCTGGGACAATTTGAAGCCAAGAGCCAGGAGCTCCTTCCGAGTCTCCCACACAGGTGCAGATGCCCAAGGACTTGGGCCATCTTCTACTGCTTTCCTAGGCCATAACAGAGAGCTGGACTGGAAGTGGAGCAGTCAGGACTCAAACTGGCGCCCCTCTGGGATGCCGGCACTGCAGGAGGCAGCTTTACCCACTATACCACACTGCGGGCCCCTCATTCCATCCTTGAAGGTGAAGTCTAAACAGTTCTTCTCTTTACTTTGTCTTTGTATCCTAAAGATGGACTGACTTACAAAAACTCCTCTGTCTCCTAATATTAAAGAAACAAAGGCTTAGGAACCATGACAAGATTTCCCAAGGTTACACAAATAAGTAAAAGAGCTGGAAACTGAACCCTGGTCTTGCTGGTCCTAGACTATGTTTATTTTCTTAGCAGTGAAAGTTAGCGGGAAGTGGATACACAAGTCTTCTCCAGGATGGTTCGGAAGTTTTTCCCAAACTGAATAAAGGCAAATTTGCTTTTTTAAAACTGCCTTTTATTCTGCCTTAAAAATTCATATGAGATTCGTATTATATTCCATAATACTTGGTGCTAGCCTTAAAGTGAAAGTGAGATTGCTTCATATTGAATTATCAGGTTTTTATTTTAATTATCTTGCTTTAGTAGCTATCTTCATCGCTTTGTTGAGGCCTTGTCTGGCTGCCCACTAAGATCCTGTGCTGCTTCTCCATAATACAGAATTGCTGTTGGAATGTGGCTATGCAGGCAGGGGCTAGATGTCCCAAATGCCTTGCACGTAGATGGGGCAACATGACTACATTACATTCAGTGGAATATGGCTGAAACTGATACGTGAGGATGCTTCAAAACATGCATGGAAATAGAATTAAAAGATATGTTAATTTTGGTGAGAATATTTTTGAAATCCATGAACGGCTTTTGCATAGTGTGCATTTTCCATGAACTTTTTGAAGAGCCCTTGTATTATTAGATTTCAAATTCTTTTGCACTAAATTAGACTTATCTTTTAATTCTGTCTTCCATGGACTTTTCGAAGTCCCTTCATCTGTCCCTTACACTGTGGAGACCTCCAATCAAAATTTCCCTCTTTTTCTTCATTTCCATCACACACCTGGCTGTATCTGCCCTAACCAGCCTCAGAAACCACACATTGCAGATGCCTGAGCCTCGGGCAGTTGAGTCCTCATGGAACTGAGTGTCCGTCCTCACCTGTCACTGCTAAATGGACTTCACAAGGACAAAACTAAATGTTTGTTTTGTTCCGGCATTGAGACTTTATAATTTATCTGGCTTTACTGTGCCTTGTCCCCAGGTCAAGGCTTTCTCCTGGTCAGGCCATTCTCACTTCTGATCAAACCCCAAGCTCTGCTCCAATGGATAAGAATATGTTCGCATTGCTTCCACTGCTAGTTTCTAATGGGTAGCATAACAAATTACTGCAAATCAGGAGTCTTTTAAAAAATATTTATTTGAGAGGTACAGTTACAGACAGAGAGAAGGAGAACCAGAGAGAAAGGTCTTCCATCCACTGGTTCAGTCCCCAAATGGTTGCAAGCCCCTTATTTGAGCCAATCCAAAGCCAGGAGGCAGGAGCTTCTTCTGGGTCTCCCCAGTGGGTGCAGGGGCCCAAGCACTTGGGCCATCCTCAGCTGCTTTCCCAGGCCATAGCAGAGAGCTGGATTGAAAGTGGAGCAGCTGGGACACAAACTAGCACTCGTACGGGATGTCAGAACTGGAGATGGAGGTTTAGCCTACTGCACCACAGCACCGGCCCCAGGAGTCTTAAGTCATCAATGGAAGTTTGGTTCCTCACAGGTCCAGATGGTAGAAGCTCAACATCAGTTACACTGGGCCAGCATCGGGTATTAGCAGGTACGGTCAATTCTTAATTTTTTATAGCTTCTGTAAAAATATTTGGAGCCTTCGTTGGCCGCTGGTTGTATCACTCAAATCTCTGCCTCCATCTTTTCATGGCCTTTTCTTAATTGCTCATCAAATGTCCTCTGCATCTCTCAGATGAAGACATTCGTGCTTAGATTTATGATCCCCTAGATAATACTGAATATTTTCTCTAAGATCCATAACATAATCACATAAGCAAAGAACTGTTTCTCCTTAGAAGGGAAGATGAACAGGATGTGAATCTATGCAGAACGGATGTCCCTGGGGAGCAGCTATTCAGTTGCCACTCTGTCTAAAATGGCTCGGATGGAGCGCCAGCACCAAAAGCGGTGTGGGAAGAAAGAGTCCTTGAAGATGGGAATATGTCGGGTTGGACAATAATAAAGCCTTCCATTAACTTCTTTAGGGAGGATGAGAAAATGTATTTTCCATGCAATCATACTCACACAATGAGGAGAGGATTTCAGGAACTCTGAGTGGAGACTGAAGTCGAATAAAGACCCTCACAATGACCTGACCTGCAAATGGTAGCCCTGAAGGACATCTTTCCTAGAGGCCACCTCGGACTCCACTGTGTTTCATTGCATTTGTTCAACCAGCACAAACGCTTAGAGCATGACCCAGACACTGCCCACCATGCTGGGTATGTCAGCAAAGATCATGCAAGGCAGAGACCCTGTCCTCCTGCTGCCTACAGCCCAGCCTTACTGGGCAATGAACAGTGCATTTAAGGAAGAACTAAAGCATGTGTAAACAAAAGTACTACTCCCCCTGTCAATTTCCAATCCCCTGGAATCTCTCCAATTTCCTGGACTCCTCAAAATATTGAGAATAGAAACCAATAAATCATGCCTGGAATTCTCTCCTCAGCTGTTTTGCACTGTACCTCTGTTTAAAATAACTGACTCTTCTCCTACAAGTATTTCCAATTCATTTTTATTTTTGGTGGCTTTTAAAGCACACGGTGGGCTGTTGTGTGATTTCCTATTAACTTGTAGGTTAGAAAGAACTTTCCTGGCTGTGTTCCAGACAGCTCTAAGGATTTGCCTTCGTGCTTGAGTACTTAAAAGTTGCCCATCTTTCCTTTCATCATTGCATTCCCTCTGCCCTCCATTTCCTTTCATTTCTCCCATGCACGCTCGTACTGGGCTAGACAGGCAGCTAAGAGACAGACAGACAACCTATGGTCACCCCAGCCATTCCCGCATGGCCCTGCTCTCTGCGCAGGCTGATGAAAAGATGTCGCTACAGCCCAGTGCTTAACCTCCTCACCTCTCCCCTTTGCCCTCTGCCTTGTCTGGGCAGCAGTGGGAGAAGGTGGGAGTGAGAGAAGAGATTAAATCAGGTGGCTGAAAGCTAACACTGTCGCCCAGCAACTCTCAAAGTGAGCCCAGGAATTTGAACTGTAATATTATCCCCTAGGAAAAAGAACAAGGAGATATGGAAGTCAGTGTTTTCCTGGGTTCTGTGTTGGGGTGTCCAGGTAAGACTGGTGGCAAGAGCGGGACAAACCTGGATTTTGCAGAATGCACCAGGAGAGAGGACAGAAAAGCAGAGCTCGCCCAGGGATCGATGTGGGAACACTCAGACCCGCAGCCTCGAGCCTCCAGGCTCAGCAGCTCCAGAACAAGTGCCTGGCAAGAGAGCCTGTGTTTTCTTTCTACCCCCGCTGAGAAATGCCGCCCATTGTGTTTCCATGGGAGGCTTTTGTGGCTAATTTTGAAAAATGAAGTGAGCAGGTAAACTGGAGCTAATGGCCTCAAGCCCGGGGCACACATCTGGGGCCATGTTGACTTTGTCGCCGGAGAGCCAGCTGCCCTTTGCTCCGCTCTGCCCCCGCAGCCCCACTCCCTGCCGGCCTCCAGTGGGGCTCCGGCTCCTAATGAGCCAACTGCACAGTGCCTGACGCCGTTGCCTGGACTCGTGCGGAAGCCCCATAAATGTTTGTTTTATGAATGAGTGTGCACTTGGCACACCTTGAAGATGCACACCATATAGACTCTCAGATCTAAGAGAAATGCAAGGGAGATCGATGTAGGCTTAAAGGGTCTTAGTGACCAAGACACAGGAACAAAAGGTACCTCCTATTTGCAGAACATGGCTGTGGTTGGGAGTTCAGCCTGACAAAAACTATGAGAGACAGACACTCTGTTTTTTAATTTATAGTTTAAAATGGAAACTGGAGACTAGTACCTGTGATGTATCTAGAACCACAAAGTCAGCTAGTCCTGAAGAGCAATTTGAACACAGGTCTAGGTATTTGGTGTGATGTTTAAGTGTGCTGTTCAGGAGGCTGATTGCCCAAATTCAGTTCCAGTTCTGCCACTGGTTTGCTGTGTAACCTCAGCAAAATTAATTCACATCTCTGGATCTTATTTGTGTATTAACTAAGAAGGGTAACAGTCCCTCCTTCTTGGGTGGTTGTAATTGCTAGACAGAGACTTGCTGTAGATTTTTAATAGTGCCCATGCTAACAAGTGCTCATAATGTATTTGGTGCTGAGATTGCAATGTCAGTGAACTTTCCGTACAACTGCAGATTTTTTTCTAGTGAGTGAAGAGCACTGAAGGGCACGTGGGCTCTGGTTGACCTGGTTTAGATGAATTCTACAGGCTGAGGCAATTCAACACTACCAGCACTGAGGGGTGTGTGTGTACATGTGTGTGTGGGTGTGTGTGTACAGGTGTGTATGTGAGCATGGCGGCTGGGAGAACAAAAGCTTGCCACACATGGATGAAGAGTGAGGTTGGCTTCCCTGAATCACCCTGGTTATGGTTATCCATTTTTGGCACCTGAGGTTACCAGCAGGTCACTGTCCCAGAACTGGCCAGGATAAGCCCCATCAATAACTAGGAGTCTCCAAGGACATCCTATAATGGAACTCCCAGTGCCTTTTCTCTAGCCTTTCCCTCTGGTGCCATGGACAGTAAAGGGGAAGTGAAAGTTGCTAGGCCTGGGGCTGGTGTCGTGGCTCACTTGGTTAATCCTCCGCCTGAGGTGCTGGTATCCCATACGGGCACTGGTTCTAGTCCTGCCTGCTCCTCTTCCAGTCCAGCTATCTGCTGCGGCCCGGGAAAGCAGTGGAGGATGGCCCAAGTGCTTGGGCCGCTGCACCCACATGGGAGACCTGAAAGAAGTACCTGGCTCCTGGCTTTGGATCGGAGCAGCTCCAGCCGTAGCGGCCATTTGGGAGTGAACCAATGGAAGGAAGACCTTTCTCTCTGTCTCTTTCTCTCACTGTCTATAATGCTACCTGTCAAATAAAAATAAACAAAAAACAAAGTTGGTAGGTCCTTTCAACCTACCCCATCTTTATGCCATTCATTCATTCAACAAATTTTCTCGGCACTCACCATAGACCAGCCTTGGTGTTAACTGCTACACAAGCAAAGAGGTGGGGTGGGGGGAATACATGGGTATGGTTGGGCATTTGACCTAGTGGTTAAGATGCCTACATCCTATATCAAAGTGTCTGGGGCTGAGTCTTGGCTCCAGCTCCAGGTTCTGGCTTCCTACTAATTCAGCCCCTGGGAGGCAGTGGTGATAGTTCAAGTTATTGGACCCCTGCTACCAATATGGGAGACCTGGATTGAGTTTCTGGCTCCCAGCTTCAGCCCTGGCCCAAACCCAGTCCTAGCCATTGTGGGCACTTGGGGCAGTGAACCAGCAGATGGGAGCTTGCTCTCTCTCTTTCTCTTTCCATCTCTCTATTTCTCAAATAGAAAAAAATATTTAAAGCATGCACAATGACACATGTATGTATGTCTACTGCAGGGGAAGTACTCAGCCCCTTTGCAGTCTTCACTGTGGATCTGTGGATGTATTTAGAGAAGTCTGAATGCACACACAAGCAAAGAAACGAAGGAGCATTCTGTTGGTGTGGATGTGACTAACCATTTTATGTTATTCACTCACAGACGTCGTGTGTCTGTTTTTGCTCCCACTCCTGCCCAACGAGCTCCTCATTTCCCCCTTTCCAATGCTCCATTGCTTTCCTTCCTCCATTCAATCATTCCCTTGACTTCATATTTGAACTTGCAGGGACCGTCATGAAGAGCTCAGAGGGGGCCCCCATAGTTACACAAAGAACATTTCTGCATTTCCTTCATCCAGAACATCAAACAGATTGTCATCTCTCCGGGGCCCCTGCTATCTGTGTTGTCACCTCGTTAATGACTTTCTGGGGGAAGGTTTTATGAGGTATCAGGGCAGATGTGAACAGATATGGGAGAATGGATGTCTTCTTGCCTGCATCGTCACGTGGAAAGAACAATGCTGACCTTTCAGTGGGTCTTCTCAAGTCTTCAGGATGAATTTACTGGGTTTTTAATCTCGTGATCGTTTGCTCATGAGTCTGGGGAGATCCAAGAAGGCACAGTTACTTCTCAAAGCAATGCTAGAAACTCAATGTGCAAAGAATTTCAAGTCTTCTTGCTCTGTCAGGGGCTGCAGCAGAGAGTTCCGGTGCAACAGTGCCCAGCATAGCAAAGGCCTGGGTGTTTCAGTTTCCAGGCAGTGTTCTCTGGTGGCTGTGGAGACAGCCCCCACCACACGGTGGAGGCTCAAGGAATGTTAGTTGAACCAGCG
Organism: Oryctolagus cuniculus; assembly: GCF_051225735.1. Lineage (NCBI taxonomy): Eukaryota > Metazoa > Chordata > Mammalia > Lagomorpha > Leporidae > Oryctolagus > Oryctolagus cuniculus. The sequence continues at coordinate 19,078,065 of NC_142877.1, forward strand.
AGTCAATGAATGGATAAACAAACGAAGGGAGAGAGGTGGTAGTTCCTGTCACCAGATGATGATTGTTTAGAGGGTAGGGTAGAATGGGCCACAGACTCGGGAAATGGTCAACCCAAATCAAATTGAGTTCCTTAGGTTCTACAAAGGAACAGGGTTTCAAATAAGGTTTCTCATCATTGCAGGGCATCAGCCCAGTCATCAGTACAAGCATAAATACCTGATATAATAAAAGAAATACTAATGATTGCTAAAATATACTGAGCTCCTACTGTATTGTCAAGAACTTTCCAAATGCTTTATGCTTATTCTTAATTTTTTTAATTTATTTTTTAATTTATTTTTTATTTAGTAAATATAAATTTTCAAAGTACAGTTAATGGATTACAATGGCTCCCCCCCATAATTTCCCTCCCACTCACACCCCTCCCATCTCCCGCTCCCTCTCCCATTCTATTCACATCAAGATTCATTTTCAATTATCTTTATATACAGAAGATCAATTCAGTATATATTAAGTAAAGATTTCATCAGTTTGCACCCACACAGAAACACAAAGTGTAAAATACGGTTTCAGTACTAGTTATAGCATTACTTCACATTGGACAACACACTAAGGACAGATCCCACATGAGAAGTAAGTACACAGTGACTCCTGTTGTTGACTTAACAATTTGACTCTCTTGTTTATGGCGTCAGTAATCTCCCTAGACTCTAGTCATGAGTTGCCAAGCCAACTCCGATCTTATTCTGACAGGGTCATAGTCAAAGTGGAAGTTCTCTCCTCCCTTCAGAGAAAGGTACCTCCTTCTTTGATGGCCCCGTTCTTTCCACTGGGATCTCACTTGCAGAGATCTTCCATTTAGGTCTTCTTTTTTTTTTTTTTTTCAGAGTGTCTTGGCTTTCCATGCCTAAAATACTCTCATGGGCTCTTCAGCCATATCCGAATGCCTTAAGGGCTGATTCTGAGGCCAGAGTGCTATTTAGGACATCTGCCATTCTATGAGTCTACTGTGTATCCCGCTTCCCATGATGGATCGTTCTCTCCCTTTTTGATTCTATCAGCTAGTATTAGCAGACACTAGACTTGTTGTGTGATCCCTTTGACTCTTAGACCTATCAGTGTGATCAATTGTGAACTGAATTGATCACTTGGACTAGTGAGATGGCATTGGTACATGCCACCTTGATGGGATTGTATTGGGATCCCCTGGCATGATTCTAACTCCACCATTTGGGGCAGGTCCGATTGAGCATGTCCCAAATTGTACATCTCCTCCCTCTCTTATTCCCACTGTTATATTTAACAGGGATAACTTTTCAGTTAAAATTTAAACACCTAAGAATAATTGTGTGTTAATCACAGAGTTCAACCAATAGTACTAGAACAAAACAAAGAGAAAATACTAAAATGGATAAAGTATTACATTGTACATCAACAGTCAGGACAAGAGCTGATCAAGTCACTGTTTCTCATAGTGTCCATATGCTTATTCTTCATAAGAGTGGGTAAGTGGTTAAAATGACTACATCCCACATTGGATGGCCTGGCTTCAATTTCAGGCTCCAACCCTTGATTCTAGCTTCCTGTTAATCAGATCCTGGGAGAGAGTGGTGATGCACAAGTAATTGGGTTCCTGACGCTCAGCTTCAGCCCTTGTCCAGCCCTTGTTATGGGCATTCTGGTAATGAACCAGAAGATGGGAACTTTCTCTGTCTCTGTTTTTCTGAATCTGTCCTTCTCTCTTTCTAGCTCTCAATCTCTCAAATGAATAAAAAGAAAAATAGTTTACTCTTCAGGACCAGCCACTATCACATAGATGTGATTTTCATGCCAGACTTTCAGATTAAAATGAAAAGGGTGAGATAGGATTTAAAAAGCCAAAAAAGCAGTTCTTTCATGTTCTCATTGCTGAGAATTAAACCCAAGCAATTTGATTCCAGAGACTTCATTTTTAAGATAACTACTCAGGCAGGTAAACAATTCAACGGAATGCGCAGAGGAGTGTCTGGGGCTCCTCTCAAACAAATCAGCCAGACCAGGTCCAGACTTCCGCTATTCGGGAGCTAGATCAATCCTACCTGAGTGACTCAAGGAAGAGACAGAGGTGTGGCTGCGGTGGATCACGGTGGAAAGGATGCTCCTGACCTCCTGACCTTCCTTTTCCTTTCTTTCTAGTCTCTAAACACACTGTAGATCTCAACTCTATGCAGATGGGCCCCAAGCCACACCTCCTCTCCTAATTTACCTTTCAGATTTCCACTGCACATTCCCAAATGCCCTCCAGTTGCGTTCCCTAGGATGCATTGTCAGCAGCTCAAATTTGACTCCAGGTCAGGAACTGGCTTCATCTTTCTCCACACCTCAAGGTGTCTACCTTCCTCACTTCCTTTTGTCTGTTCATGACACTAGAATTCTATTAGTTTCTAGGGATTCAAGACTCATAGTCTCAAGATCTACCTCTTTTCCTTAGAACACAGAAATCATTTAAGAAGCTCCATTAATTTTCTTCTTTTGCCTATAAAATTATGATTATAAACATTTTGATATTTTTTACCCATGCAGCTGCTTTTTCATCTGCATCTCCATTCCCATCTACCCATGAGTTCAATTGCTTCTTTTTGGAAATAGTGCGTAAATTATGGGCTGATTCTTGCCTCCAGTTTCTCTCTCCCTGGTTTCAAACCCCACATCCTGCCAGGCCAATCTCTCTGAAGTGCATTTCTGAACATGTCACTCCCCTGAGCAACAAGCTTCAACAGCTGCCCATTGTCTGCCAAATAACGTCCAGATTCCTTATCATGGCTTTTCACATCCACTTAGCTCTGGTCTCAACTGAGTGCACATTTATTGAGCCCTACTTAATGCCAGGTCTTGCACTAGGTGTTGTTAATGTAAAAATGAACTCGGGATGCTTCCTGCCCTTGGAGAAGAAAAGAATGAAGCAAACCGGGTCCCCAGATCTCTTAGTAGTGCTTCTTAAGTGTAAGGTTGAAATGTGCTGCTCTCCAAAACTTTCTCAGCACCTTCTCATCTGTATGTTCAGAAAATCTCTCACTTCAATCTTCATCCAATTCCCCTTAATATTTCTTCCTTCATGAAGCAAGCACGAGTCTACCGCTTAAAGATCAATATTCCACAGCAGTTACCTTGGACCATCTCCTCATGATGAATCATGACCTAGGAACGTATTTTGCAACCACCTGCTACTTCTCCTATACGATCGCTCCCCACATTGATAAGCAAAAGAATGTTATTCCACAGAGTAGGAACTCATGTATATTCTTAAAGAGAAAAATCAGTGGACTTTGGTACTATTGCATTCAACCAAATTTAATGCATTTCTCTTTTACCTGCCTTCTCAGAGGTTTTACCAATTGTCTGCTATGTACATATTAAAAATGTTCAGGAAAATGGTGGTGAATATTCTCAAAATATACTAAAATATGGGATATTTTCTTTGTAAGTTTTAATGTATTTTTCATAAGATCAAATCACTTATTCTAGAAATTGTACTGCATAAAACAGAGTTTAGGAAATACTTGACTAGAACGTAACAACTTTCTAGTTGACTGTACCATTCAGGAAAATAATTGTTTAATGAGCATTTACTCCATGGTAGCCAAGGCACAACGTGTTTTTACATTTAGACTTTATTTAATTTTTACAACGATCCGATCCACTGTATAAGTTCTCATTTTAACTCGTTTTTTAGATAAGGCAACAGGAACTCAGAGCAGTAATGTTCCCAAGGTCATTGTCGTTAGGGAGGTAGTTAAACTATAACATGAGCCCAACCTATCTCACCCCAGAGCCTGTGCTCTCTGAAGGAGGGGGTTTGTTTTTAAAATTTCTGTGATACAAACCCCACACTCCCTCCCCCACCAATTTACAGCAGCCTGTGGTTCTTGAACACACTTGTGATTGGAGTTGTGCACTCTGGTTTTGCATATGTGCTTTGATGCTTTACAGAGCAGAGAGGGGAAAGAAGGCTTCTCCTCTGCTCCTAGGCTCAGGAGACCTGAGTTTATGACCCCGAATCTGCCTTTAATTAACCATGTGTCATTAGGCAAAGAATTTCTCCCCTCTGGGGCTCAGTGTCCTCAGCTGTAAAATGAAGCGGGGTTGGACTTGTTGATATCTGAGGTCCTTTAACCTCCTTTTACCCTGCTCTTCTCTTTGCCAAGTTTCTGTGATTAATAGAATTAGATGAGCCCTTTGTTGCCCATTGTGTCTGCCCCTGAAAGAGCTGGAACCGTCCCTCAAAGGAATCTGCGACACGGCCAATGCACTGTGTCAACTGTGAGGCCGCTTCAGTAACCCACAGCCACTGCAAGAAGTGCAGAAGAGCCCATTCTTTACCACGTGTGTTCTCCTGTTGCAGCAACATTCAAGCAATACCCAATAAATCTCAAAATTTCATTTGGATAATATAAGTATAAATGAGAAAAAAAATAACACAGATGGGATACATTTCTCTTGCAATATATATATGATTAAAAATCGAAAAGAAAAATGTTTTGTTGCAAATATGGTTTGGATTTCCTGAACCAAAAGCTCTTTCAGAATAGTTTGAGACTTGCAAAGGACCAGAATGCAGCTGCTTTGGCCATCCTTCAATGAACCATCAAACCCCCAGTTGTCTTGGAAACCTGCCTGCATCCTGGGATGTGCTCTCCATTGAGCAACTAAAACGGCTTAAAATCTTCCAGGATAACATGGTTTGACTGTAGTTCACCCCTTGGGAGACTTCATAAAAACAAGATGTCTATCTCCTGACCCCAGAGCCTTACATGGCATGCCTTACAGAAATAAAACAACAATAGACACTAATGTCAGTTTGAAGTTTTTTCTGAAGCAAAGCACAGGACTTCTGTGATGGAAAATTCAGTCTCCAAAAATGGTTCCCATTTAATTATTCCCACCCAGAGAAGTAAGAGTGATGAGTTAATCCAAACCACCATGGGAGTGAGGAGAAGGAGAATAATCAATAAGAAACCTGGAGATCCTCTTGTGAATTAAGGCATTCTGGGATTTGGACTCTCAAGATGTAGATACGATTACAGTTCTGCACTAGTTATGCTTGTGTTGATGTTTTCATTGTCATCATGACAGTTAGCATTATTGAGTACTGTGCACCTGTCATGAGCTACATCTTCACTTGGATCATCTTATGTATCTTTTTAACATCTGCAGCAGATTCCATTGGTGTCTAGCCAGGTTACCTCGGCCTATCCCAAGGATCGGCTGACAACTCAGACATCAAAGCAATCTGTGTCTCTTAGCCACAGGCTGCCCTCTGGCCACGAGAGAGCTTTGGCTCACTGCCCTGGACAGCTAGAAACTCCAGGGTGCTACCACCAGGAGAAACTCCCTACCTGTCAAGAACAGAAGTGGGCAAGTCAACATCTCAGCTGCTCCAGTCCCTACTGGGGCAACTCTGAGATGTGTTCTGCAGAGTCCCCAGTGAGCTGGCTGACCACTGTCTCTCCACAGAGGTGAAACTTTCATTAACACAGCTTCAGGGCCTTCCTTTCCTTCCCCTCTCATGTCCCCACCCCCTCAGGGGTTTCCTGGGTCACATCCCCATACACTGCTGCTGAAATCCTGTCTCGGAGTTGGCTTTTTGGGGACACTACATGAATACGACCATTTCACGGTGCGGAAAGTGAAGTCAGAGGGTTCCACTGGCATGGCCCATGACCACTCAGCTCCCCAGAGAAGAGTTTTTACAGAGAAACTCAGAAGGGCCTGAGTTGTCCTGGCCTGTGCACCATGCAAACTGGAGTTCAGAGACTAAGAGCTGTCTCTGCCCTGGCTTTGTTAATTCTCCATTCTGGTCTGTGCATCATAGAGGTACCTTGGAGAAGAGCCCCAGGGCCTTTACTACAGGCTCAGGAGGGTTGGGGTTTAACAACAGTCATAGTTTGGGATTACACTTCTGATTTTTCCAAAGGGAATTAAACCTAATCTTTGTTGTATTAAAAATAGCATATGGCTGGCGCCACGGCTCACTAGGCTAATCCTCCGCCTGCATGCCGGTACTCCTGGTTCTAGTCCCGGTTGGGGTGCCGGTTCTGACCCGGTTGCTCCTCTTTTAGTCCAGCTCTCTGCTGTGGCCCGGGAGGGCAGTGGAGGATGGCCCAAGTGCTTAGGCCCTGCACCCGCATGGGAGACCAGGAGGAAGCACCTGGCTCCTGGCTTTGGATCGGCGCAGCGCACTGGCTGCAGCCGCCATTTGGGAAGTGAACCAACGGCAATGGAAGACCTTTCTCTCTGTCTCTCTCTCTCACTGTCTAACTCTGCCTGTCAAAACAATTGCATATTATTTTACTTTCTAATTATAACCATGCATATCTTACAAAATATGAAAATATCAAGACACATATGCCCATAATCCCTCTGCCCCAAGAAAAGCCCTGTCAGCTAATGCCTTTTGAATGAATTTCTTCATCTATAAAATGGGAATGAATAAAGAATATATTTTGTTGAATTGTTATGAGAGATAAGTGATTCAATGTTGATATTTTGCTTAGAACAATGCCTGCCACAGAGTCAATGTTCAACAATACTTAGCAATTATTTTGATTTTCAAAATATTCAAGAATTTCCAATTTATGGGATACTTAATTTGTCTTCAAAATCTAAAAAAAAGTATATAAATATAAATATCTATGTTTACTCATAGTTTAACTGAAACAAATGAATAATCTCAGAGTAAATTGTTTTTGGTATTTTCCATCTAAGATGGCAAAACCAGGATTTAAACTCATGTTTTCTATACTGTGATTTTTTTCCCTTATAACATACTATGTGTGAAACTTGAAAATATTATTAAACCTTTGTTACTTCCATATGTTTGTTATCTTTGTTCTTTTTTCATCATTTCTTTCCAGTTAAGAATTATAGGTAAAACCACTAAAACCAGGGGCTGGCGCTGTGGCGCAGCAGGTTAAAGCCCCAGCCTGCAGTGCCAGCATCCCATATGGGTGCCGGTTCGAGTCCTCGCTGCTCCATTTTCAATCCAGCTCTCTGCTATGGCCTGGGAAAGCAGTGAAAGATGGCCCAAGTCCTTGGCCCCTGCATCCGTGGGAGACCTGGGAGAGGCTCCTGGCTTCAGATCAGCTCAGCTCTGGACATTGCAGTCATTGGGGGAGTGAACCAGCAGATGGAAGACCTCTCTCTCCCTCTCTGGCCCTACCTCTCTCTTTAACTCTGCCTTTCAAATAAATAAAATAAATCTTTAAAAGAAAAAAAAAAACACTAAAACCAAAGTGACTGCTATCTATCCCTTTTTTGACGACAAAGCACAGGACAGCAGAAAAATTGTTCTGGATCACTCCCCCCTGTGCTGTTGGGAACTGGCTCTAATGATCATCTATTCTCTCCCACTCACTTTCTTAATTCATCTCCCATGGCACCATTTTCTCAGCCTCAAGATAAAGGTCAGGTATTCCCAGCCTAAGGAGAAAGATTTCCCTTAAATTTTACACCATACATAGTAGTTAGAGTAGGCTATCTGATTTATCAAACAACTCCAAAATCTGAGTGGTAGTGTATTACGGTAGTCCATGTTTGCATCTGAGTCGGTGGTGGTGTTGGTCTGTGTTGACTGTCTCTGCTCCAGGCAGTTACTCAGGCATCCTGACACATTCCATCTTTCAGTTTTGCTCTGCTTTGAGTCTTTATGGTCCTCTTGGTTTTGTTGTAGTACAGTGAAAGATAAAATAGAAGATAGCCTATGGGAAGTTTCCTAGCCCAGGATGGTAAGTAATACACATTACTTGTGTTCACATTCCACTGTTCAGAAAAAAAACAAAAACAAAAAATAAAAGCCACGTTGTGCAGCCTAGAAGCCAAAAGGCTGGGATCCATATTCACAGAGTGCTGGGTGGGAGAAGAGACCTGAGACGTCACGAGCGTTTTCAGTCTCAGTCACGCAATTTCCAAAAAGACTTTGTGTCTTTCCGTTCTTCCCTTCCATAATACTTGAAAGGAAAATAAAAGCGGCCTTTGTCTGTTGTGCTACATTTTATTTATTTTAGTTTTGGCCACCTCTACTCCCATTCTTCTCGACATTTCAATCTTGTATTAGTTCCCCTACTCCAATTCACTCTTCCTAAAGACACCATAGACCAGCTATATCTGTGTCAAAATCTAGTGCCCAAAAAAGGCCGACACAGAGTAGCTGCTAGACTTTTATTGAATAGATGAAGCAAATACTTAGCTTTGATGATCCTCAACTTGTGTCTCTGTATAAAAAAGCCATTCGTGTCTGAGATCTTGTTCCATATACTGGGGAGTTGCTGGCTGGATCTTTCACAAGCAGTTGCCAAAAACAGTTTGACATATAGTGTTCTATTAGGCATGGACACTTTCAGAATGGAGGGGTAGGAAGCAAAACGAGGCAGATGGAGAAGTCAACTTGTACTGTATAGGAACTGTGTGGGAAGTTCTGTAGTGTGTACAGCTCATCAGTTGTCCGATGGATAACACAATCAGTCCCCTATACCTCACCTCTGTCAGTCATTGGTTAAGGGAGGCCAAAGGAAGGACATACCATTGGGAAAGAAGTATCCTTGTAGCTTAAGCAAACTCTGAAGGAGCTGAGAACCAGACAAGTCCTTCCATGAGCACAACTTTATGTCTGCTGAATGGTAGTATACGAATAAAAGTAACATCGTCCATATATCAGTATCTAGTAAGAGATGTTACAAACTGGGACATTGTGACAAGGGAGCGATGAAGAGGGAGCATTTGAGTGTTTTGGAGGGCATTTTGACCTGCCTGGGTGGTAAAGGAGTGGAGTTAGCTGAAGCTTCTTGGAGCCCATGGCCCCTCTCCAAACCTGAAGTCAACAGGTGAGGAAGTGGAGAGAGGCTTGTCCAGGCTCTGGTGCGGCATGGGTAATGATAAGGAGACAATATCTCTCTGTATTCCTTCAGCCATTCCTTTCCCTATTGACATCCCCATTCCTTTAGTTTCCCTCTTAATTTCTAGATATCAGATTCATTTTACCCTAGGCCCACTTTTGCATGAGTTATACTCTTGTTTCTAATGTCCTCACTAACTCTCAGTTTTAATCATCATTACCTCTAAACCAGCTTTTCTCAAATGGAATCAAATTAGAAAATTAAGCCCTAGAAAACTGAACATTTTGTTTCGCTCTTTCCAAAGATGGCACAGAGTTAATACCATTCTCTGAGCACAAGAAACCAGTTACTTCTTCATGCACAATGAATGCCTTAAGATATTAGAGTTTAATTGGGGAACTCTGGCTGAGGACTATTAAAGACTGAAGACCCTCAAGTTGATTTTTTCATCCTTAGACTCCTTGTGGAAATTTTTTTTAAAAAGTTATTCTTTTTTTAAACAAAAGGATTTATTTATTATTTGAGAGGCAGAGTTACAGAGAGGCAGAGGCCGAGACAGGGAGGGGGAAAGAGAAACAGTGAATGTGAGAGAGAGACAGAGTGAGGTCTCCCATCCGCTGGTTCACTCCACAAATGGCCGCAATAGCCAGAGCTGGGCAGATCCAAAGACAGGAGACAGGAGTTTCTTTGGATCTCCCACATGGTACAGGAGCCCAAGGACTTGGGCCATCTTCTACTGCTTTCCCAGGCCATAGCAGAGAACTAGATCGGAAGTGGAGCAGCCGGGACTAAAATCGGCACTCAAATGGGATGCCAGCATTATAGGCAGCAGCTTTACTCACTACTGTACACAGTTAATATTCTTTAATGGCCAACACATCCAGGAGACTGTCAAGTCCTCCAAAAATGTCTTTTCATATTCATTTTCCATTCCAAAATCCATCTTCTAAATTGTTAATTTTTCCCACTCAAATACTTGTAAACACACACACACACACACATACCCACACACAGTTCTTCTCCAGAATCTCTCAATGACAACCTCTCATTGCTGCTGGCATCACTACCGATGTGCTAAGTGGAAATTCTGGTCGTTTTACTACCCTGTTCAAAAAGCTTCTGAGCTTCCTTGATTGCTTCACACAGGAGTCTCTGCCTGGAACGCCAGTACGGCAAGTTGAGGATCACCATTTTGTCAATGTGACGATACTCTATAAAATTCCCAAATAAGAAGGATGGTTCAACTAGCTGAATAGTAGGTGATGCCCTCATTTACTCAAATTCTCTATCCTGATGAGCAATGGCTCTCAATTGAGAACTATTCATGCTTCCTGATCATCTTTAGACCTAGAGACTTGGTAGGTAGCCAATGGTTATCCAATACATATTTATTGATGAGAAAATGATGCATGAATCAACAATTGAGTATACACATAGAACTCCTTCTCTGTATATTCAAAGCCCTTTAGTACAATATTTCACTTCCTCTTCCTAATTCCCATGCTATCATTATTGGCAATCTACAGTCCAAACACAAGGGATTGCAATTCACTGGCTATGTACTGACATCTTGTTCTAGGCATTTGTCTTTGCTCTCCCCTCCTTCTTATAGCCTTAGTTTTGCACTTCCAATGTCAAAACTCATCCATCCTAGTTTGTAATCTTTTTCATAATGTTCTTCTTGGTTCATCAGCAGATGTTAATTCTCCAATTCTATAAATCCCAAAGCACATAATGTGTGTTCTTATCACATCATGGTCCCCATATAGATAATGAGGCCCACTCTGAGAATTCCAGTTTGAGATTTTAGCTAAGGTTGTCTGAGAGTCTACTTAAGTAGAAACCCTATAGTCCTTGCAGAAAGGAAGAGGAGGAGGGGTTGGTTGGGGGGAGGAGGAGGAGGAAAGAGAATCCAATTTCCCACTTAAAATTGTTCTGGAAGGCAACTATGTCTGTGCCTTACCTGTAATCTGATTTTAACAACTTTTTGAAATGCATGTTAAATCTTACATTTAAAAAAATACCCTGTACCTTTTTCCTGAGCTAATATGAGTTGAGTTCTTGTTATGTCAATCAAAATAAATGCTTTGCCTAATACACAGAGGGGGGTAACTTGAGTGAGATCTAGCACGAGACTGCTTATATCCGCTTCTGAATCAGTAGTTACTTCTTTTCCCTGTCTCACCTGCTCTCCCTCCTTCCTTCTTTCTCTGTCCCTTTCTTCTCCTCTATCATCCCTTTTTAAGCATTCCCTGAGGCTGTCTTCTACTCAGGGCTGAGATTTAAAGCAAGCGTCCAGAGGAGGCGCTAGAGCTCCCTCTGTGCCTAAGATCTTGAAAGATGGTGGTGAGAAATGGAAAGGTCTGACTGTGCAAAGAACACGTCTCTCACTGAGACAGGCACTGTGGGGCTTCTAGTTCCGTCACTCATTGTCTGTTTAACCCCAGAAATGTCAACACCCTTGAAATTCCAATTTGCCTTTCAGTGAAAAGTTCATTTGGGTGTGAACATTTCACCCCACCATCTTCCCTGGGAAGGACCAGGGCGGGGGTGAAGCAGGAAGTGTTGAATTTAGGGAGGTGCTCACTCTTCACAACTCTGACGGCGAGTTTTGTTTTTTTATCCCTAGAAGCCTCACCTCCTTAAGTATTGTGAAGACTGGTTGATTTATTATATATAAAGGACCCATAATAGAAAATGGTGCACAGTAAGTGTTCAATAAGCACTAGGTATTATGGTTTTATTGTAATTACTATAATTGCCATTGTTTAGTTTTATTACTGTTACCACAACCACAAGTACTGCTGTTTCACTGCCAACACCACTAATATCAGTAATACATTGATTCTCATTTGGGGTTAGGATAAAACTACTCTAGCTCCTTTGTAGGAACAGTGTTTCCCATGACTCCTACTGTTTTGATGAAAAGAACAAGCAAACACAAGCCCAGAATGACGCAGCTCAACAACAGCAACTGCGAAGAATTTTACTGACCCACAGCACACAGAGCAGTCTTGGCCATGCTGACTCTGGGCAGGAGGTGCCTCGGGAAGGAGAGGAATTGGATGAGTCTGTTTTATAAAGCATATTACATGATGATTAAGAGCTCAGGCTTTGGCACACCTGGGTCTAAGAACTCGTTTAGGGGGCTGGTGCTGTGGCATAGCAGGTAAAGCCGCTGCCTGCAGTGCCGGTATCCTATACGGGCGCCAGTTCACTTCCTAGCTGCTCTGCTTCTGATCGAGCTCTCTGTTATGGCCTGGGAAAGCAGTGGAAGATGGCCCAAGTCCTTGGGCCCCTGCACCCACGTGGGAGACCTGGAAGAAGCTCCCAGCTCCTGGCTTCAGATTGGCATAGCTCTGGCCATTGCAGCCCTCTGGGAAGTAAACCAGTGGATGGAAGACCTCTTTCTCTCTCTCTCTCTCTCTTTGCCTTTGACTCCCTGTAACTCTGCCTTTCAAATAAATAAATAAATCTTAAAGAACTGTTTAAAACCTCCCAGTACTGTGTAAACTAGGGCAAGCCAATCCTTCTCTGCGTGCATCTATTTTCTTATCTACCAACAGGCCCTACTCGGTTGGCTGTATAATGATAAAATGTGGTGAAGTCTAGATAGAACTTAGCATGAGAGATGGCATATGTTGAGTGTCCCCCTTAAAGGAGCCATTTGACGTCTCTGTTCTTCCTGTGACTGCTGTCTGTGATCCTGCTATGCTGCTGACCCTTGCCTCTTTATTCTTCAGCCAGGTCTTAATTCACTTCCCCTAGGCTAGTGAGGCCTGGGCAGCCATGCCACCAACCCTCCTGCCTTGATGAAGCAGTGTTTCCTGGAAGCGGGACTGGAAGTCTGACCTCATCATCATCTTCCACCAAGCCTGACCCAAAGTTAGCGCTCGTAAATGTGAGCTGGATTTAGAAATCCAGGGAGAGTATCACAATAAATCTAATGTTTTCTTTTTGAAATCTATCCAGAAAGCCTTCCAGTTGTTTATTCTGGGTCTCCACTGGCCCTGTGTGGCTTAGTAGCTGACACCTTGACAATAGCTTTTTACAGCTGTTCCTCGGCTCCTGAGTTGGAGAGTGTGCTGCCTCTCATAGCTTTCCTACTCCAGGCATGAAGACCATGCAACTCCACTGGACTCCTAGGGGAGCTGACTTGTCCCTGAGCCATAATTAGGATGCTTATGTGCATTCAAAGTGGATGAAAGGGAGGAATGTTTATCAGCTGTGACATAGGACTGGATAGAAGGCTGGGTGGATGTGTCCTTGGAAAACAAGGGATAGGATCCCTCTGGCCTGGCTGTTACTCATTACCTCTTCCATGGTGACGTGGGATGGGGGAGGTATTTATTACAGCATTTTGTAACAGTTTAATTGGGCTCATTTCCTGAAAGATATCTCTGACATTGCAGCAGCCTGTCTCATCAGTGTAAGTAGTGTTTGGCATGCTCCTGATGGAAGAGGGGAAAAAATTTGCAGAAGTAGACTTGGGACCTTTCCCTCTGAGTTTCCAGTCTGGAATACAATCTTGTTCCCTGAGAGCCACAAAAGAGGAGGTTGGTCTAGACCAGGGCGGTGCAACACCAGGCCTCTTGGCTGAGATTCCATGTACGCCAGGGTGTTCCTTCCCTCCCACATTGCTTAGGGAACCCACACCGAGAAACATCTGGCCAGATGCAATCTAAAAAACATGCTGTGAAACATATTAGCTCCCTCAGGCCAATGAGGGCCCACCTAGTGAATGAGCAGGAAGGAGCTCTGTAGTGAATTCTGGAAGCTGAGCTCTGTCTCCCATAGGGCCCATCTTTCTGTAGAGTGAAGCCAAGCCAGCAGTTCGGGGGTAGGTCTGACAGTATCTGGGGAGTCGTCTTGGGAGTCAAGGCCATTAGCACAAGGGATCAGGACACGCAGCCATTGTCTGCCAGTTTGTCACAACACAGAAGAGCCAGGAGAAGGGAGAAGCAGCCCTGGGTTGTCAACAGCAAGCATCCCCAAGGAGTTACCTTTCTTCAATAATTACTTCATCAACAAGTACTATGCTAAGTGTGCTAGAGGAAACATTCTTTACTTTCCACACAGCCCAGAGGTGTATCTATCTTTCCCATTTTGTGCATCAGGTGTTTGAGAACAGAGACAATACAAAGCTTTCCTAAGGTCTCATGGTTGGTGAGCACGGATGGAGTCAGGAGGAAAACTCAAGCCTGTCTGTCTTTCAAGCTGTTCCTTGCAGCCTCACTGGAGACAAACCACTGATTTTCAGACTCCGCATACTCTCTCCAGCTTCTCACCGCACCTTGTAATTCTCCACATTCGTGGAGGCTCACCTGGGTTATGTAACAAGCTCTCTCTTTTCTAAAGCACCATGACCTGGAGCTCTGAGAATGCGCATTTATATTTTCTTAGGTTGCTGCAATGATGGGTAGGCACTGTTATTTCTTGGGTTAAAGGACAGTATTTGTGTGCAGAGGGAGTCTTTTACTCATTGGCTATTACTCAGGTGCGAAGACAAAAAGGGGAGGACGAGAGAGAGGTCCCACATAATGAAAGGAGCAATTTAAAAGGTTCCAAACCTCTGATTCCAATTAACCTCTGAACTTGATCTGCTGACTCTCAGCATGACAGGATCCAGTTGCAAAACTGATTTGGGGTTTTTTCTCAGTAGCTTCCATGGGCTTCCAGCAAGGAAAGGACCAACTGATTTTATAACAGGACTGGTGTGCAAGAAAGAGGCTTGTGCTTATAGGGAAAGAGCTTGGACTTCGGGAAGCTGATACAAGGCCAGCACCTTGATGGATTTTGAGCACAGAACATTGGAGGACAAACAGATGACTCAGACCCGAGAGCCCAAGCTCTGAATCAGCAATACCCACAAATAGCCCCCTGTCCATTTGCACTTCTCTCTCTCCTGCTTAACTGCCATATTGTCAACACCACACTTTCCATGTCTCATCACTTCTCACGTATGAAGGCTGATGGGTAGTGAATGCCCCTTGGAGTGGCTCTAGTGAACTTTCTCTTTCCCTTGGGATCACAAAGTGAACCAGATCATAGAACTGGTTCAAATCCTTGCTGTAATTTTTCCCATCTCTGTCATCTTGAGGAAGAAATATCAACTTTCTAAGCTTCCAGCTTCAGTTTCTTTATCTATGCGATGAGCATAATGAGTGTATTCGTCTCTGAGTGATATTTAAAAACACAAAGTTAAATAATGTTCATATAAAGATTTAGCACATGGCTGGTACATAATTATTGCTCAGTGCAGAGTATTTGTTCTTATAATTTTCCTACTTTTGTTATTAATAGTATGAATTCAATTAGAAGTGTGTTAGTTTGCAAAGATATTGTAGCAAAGTACCAAACAATTGGTGGCTTAATCAATAGACATTAATTATTATCTCACAATCCATAGGCAAGAAGTCCAAGATCAAGGTGTCAATAGGGTTGATTCTTCTGGAAGACTGTGAGAAAGATTCTTTTCAAGATTGCTCTCTAGCTTCTGGTGGTTTTCTGGCAATCTTTGTTTCATGACTTGCAGATACACCACATTTTTCCCTGCCTTCATGCTCAAGCAGTTCTCCCTTTCTATGTACATGTATTCAAAGTTCTGCCTACCTAAGGGCACCATCATATTGCACCTAAGGCCCATTCTACTCCAGTGGGACCCCATTTTAACTAATTATATCCTCAATGACCCCATTTCTAAATAAATTCACATTCTGAGCCATAGGAGGTTACAAGTTTCACATATAAGTTTTGAGAGGGCCCAACTCAACCAATAACAAGTGCAACATTTACTGTACTTAAAATTACAGTAGACCTATGTAATGATAGCCATGCATTTTTGAAGGTGTATCACATTCAACTTCCTTCAGGTTTCCTGTTCATAATTCACTAGGACCTATGTCACCATGTTTTGGACCCAAGCATTAAAGACTGGTGAAGATCGCCTTGCGGTGCCGGCACACCAGGTTCTAGTCCCGGTCAGGGCGCCGGATTCTGTCCTGGTTGCCCCTCTTCCAGGCCAGCTCTCTGCTGTGGCCAGGGAATGCAGTGGAGGATGGCCCAAGTGCTTGGGCCCTGAACCCCATGGGAGACCAGGAGAAGCACCTGGCTCCTGCCATCGGATCAGCGTGGTGTGCTGGCCGCAGCACGCCGGCCGTGGCGGCCATTGGAGGGTGAACCAACGGCAAAGGAAGACCTTTCTCTCTGTCTCTCTCTCTCACTGTCCACTCTGCCTGTCAAAAAAAAAAAAAAAAAAAAGACTGGTGAAGATAGCAAAGAATCCAGAATTAGGGGCTAAGATAACTTGCACAGAACTTGTGAGTGAGTGGAGAGATCACCCATCCAACAAATAGTGCTCATGTTGATGTTGCAAAACCAAGTTTGATTCAGATTTACTTATTTAAGGCATTCGAATATAATAAGACTGTGAGAAGAGGTATTTCTATCCTTTGAAGTAGACAAGACTAGATAGAGTTTAATCCAGCTAATGGACAGCAATTGGTCTACAGAAGATGCTCTGGCTGCAGGTAAAAAGAATGGAGCTCTCAAGAGCTCTCCATCAACCAGGCAGAATCATGATGCAAGGAAGGGAAAAGTGCTTATTTTGGTCTCCTTACCATTCGTAAAATATATATAAAACATGCTGAAATATTACACTGGATGAGAGTATGCATTAAAGGATGCTGCAATGTTAGAAAAGTAAATATTTAATTTCAGAATTATCATTCTTTTTTGCTTTTGCTTCTTCTCCATCTTGGAATTTCATAATTATGCACACACACACACATAATAAACAAATGTGTGTCTCTTTGAAAGCATTTTTTAGAATTCTTTATTTAACTTACTCTTCTCAGTAATTTTTATATAATTCTATTGTTATTATCACTTCATAAATTTAAAAATCAACATACAATGATATTAAGAAGTCATCTCCATATTACTCAGCTATTAAAAGGAAGAAAAAGGAATCAGAGGGTAAAAGAGGAGGATAAAAACATGAAGAAAAGGTAGAAGGAGATAACTGAGAAGAATCAATTTTTGATCATAAGTGTGACTTCAAAACTCTTGATCATTTTTCAATCAATTCTAAGATTATGTAAACCGGAAGTCAAGAAGGAAAAAAAAAAACAGCCCATGAGACAAATCCAGCCCCCTGCCTATATTTTGTAAATAAAGTTTTATTGGAGCACAGCCATGCAGATTGGTTTTTGCGTTGTCTGTAGCTGTTATTGAGGCATGGTGGGGCCAGCACCGCGGCTCAATAGGCTAAGCCTCCGCCTGCGGCGCTGGCACACAGGGTTCTAGTCCGGGTTGGAGTGTCGGTTTCTGTCCCGGTTGCCCCTCTTCGAGGCCAGCTCTCTGCTATGGCCTAGGAGTGCAGTGGAGGATGGCCCAAGTCCTTGGGCCCTGCACCCGCATGGGAGACCAGGAGGAAGCACCTGGCTCCTGGCTTCAGATCAGCGCAATGTGCCAGCTGCAGTGAGCTGGCCGCAGTGGCCATTGGAGGGTGAACCAACAGCAAAAAGGAAGACCTTTCTCTCTGTCACTCTCTCTCTCACTGTCCACTCTGCCTGTCCAAAAAAAAAAAAAAAAAAGGAAAAGAGGCATGGTGTTTACTAGTTACAGCAGAGGCTGTATGGCCCTTGGACCCAAAAACATGTATTAACTTTTATAGAAAACGTTTGCTGACCCTACCTTAAGTCAGCTCTCAGCATTGCTCTTTCGTGCTCATTAGATACCAGAGCACTCTGATCTCTATTTGGACAATGAATCTAGGTTTGCCCTGCTCACCCTCATCTTAGAAATTAAAATAACCCATTGTTAAACTAGTATTTGAGGAAGACATACAAAGCTGTTGGAGTAGAAGAATGCCAACGAGGTACATCGCTGTCTCCGCCTGTCTTCTTTCATCCAGTGCTTTAACCATTAGAGAGGCAATCACACTGGGGCAAAAATGAATTTCACAATGACTGACACCTTTGGCACATCTTCCACAATCAATAGCTTCCGCCTAAATTTCTTTCTCTAAATATTGCATAAATTATCACACAGATGCAAATACGACTATGACTTAATTACTAGGACTGATTGGTGATTCATTTTTTGATTATGATCAATCATTCCTCGAAAATCATAAGAAAACACTCAGGGCAGTCGGCAGGATGCTAATGATGCAGGCTTCCTTCAAATCTCATGAAGATCCCCCAAACCAGTCAGAATAAACTCTTGTCTGCAATCTTCATTTTTGGAAAAGAATTTTCTAAAAAGGGCTGTTCATGGAGGGGAAAGTTCATTCAACTATGAACAATATTTAATTTTACTCATAAATAAAGAATGCAATATAAAGGGAGTAATGATTTTAACTCATCGAAGTGAAATTTAAATGCTAATCATAATTTCCAAGATGGAAGCAGATTTCAAGGATTAGGTCAACAAAGACCAGTGACATTAGGATAGGATCTCTTAGGATGAGGAAAGCAATGATGGCTGTCCTCGCCTGAAGGAAAAATGCAATGAAAATCACGGACTGGCATCTATATGATTATTGAATTCTGACTGGTAAATAATATACATAGAAAAAAGGTGGTAGCAGCAGACCAGAGGGGAGGCTTGGGATATGATATGAAGAGCTTAGTATACCAAGTAAAGAATTTGAACTTTATAGCACGGGAAACATAAACCAGTAAGTGCTTTAATAAAAAGTGCTATTAAGAATCATATCTTAGAAGTATCTGTTTAGACCAAGTAGGAGATCATCACCAGAGTTACTGTTGGCAGAGAGATGAGCCAGGGATGACTACTGACCGTGAAGGCAGAGACAGTGAAGGCAAAGTTGGGCAGCCATTGCTATAGACAGTAAGAATGGGCTGGATCAGAGAGACATTGGAATAGTGAGTGTGAGATGGAGAGAGGAGTGAGAAAGGAGGCTTCACAGACACCCCTGCCATGTCTCGGTCTACTGGGGACATGATGAAGTCTTTCACTGTAGTGCGGACCACCTAAATGATGTACGTAAAGGGGATTTATCATTCATAAAAACGATAACAATTTAAAATCAGGTTATTTGGGTTTCCTTTTTGTTTGTTGCTGTTGTTGTTTTGCTATTGAGTTGTAGGAATTTCTTACATATTTCAGAAAATAACCCCTTGTCAGATAAATCGTCTACAAATATTTCCTCCATTCCACAAATTAGCTTTCTGCCCTCTTGGTCAATTCCTTTTCTCTGCGGAGGCACTTTTGTTTGGTGCAGAAGAACTATACTAGTTGTTTATTTTTGCCAGTGTTGCCTGTGCTTGTATTGCCATATCCATGGAATCATTGCTTACACCAACATCCTGGAACTTACCCTTTATGTCTTACAGGAGTTGTATAATTTAAGCAAAAAAAAAAAAATTTACATATACATGATCAACAGGCATATGAGGAGATGCGCAACTTCAATAACCATCAGTGAAATGGAAATTAATTCCATAATGAGGAATAACTTCACATCTGTTGGGATGGCTATTCTGAAGAAAACAAAAGATAATAAGCATTGGCTAAGGTATAGAGAAATGAGTATCTTTGTAGACTGCTGCAGAGAAGGTAAAATAGTACAGCTATGTGGAAAATAGTATGGGGGTTCCTCAAGATACTAAAAAACGGGAGCTATTATATGACCCAACAGTTCTGCTCCTGAGTATTAACCCACAAGAATTAAAATCAGGATCTCAAAGACATATTAGCGTGCTTGTTTTCATTGCAGCATTATTCACAAAAGCTAAGATGTGGAAATAACCTAAATGCCCATGGACAAGTGAATGGATGTTTTCAAAGTTATATGTACATACAATAGAATATTATTCAACTTTTGAAAATCAGAAATCCTGCAATATGAGGTGGTACAAATGAACGTCGAGGACATAGTGCTAAGTAAACTAATCAAGTCACAAAAGGACAAAACCTGCCGTTTCCACCTAATCTGCAATATCCAGAAGCATCATGCTTACAGAAGCAGAATGCAAAGTGGAGACGGCCGGGAGCTGCAGGAAGGAGGAAACACAGTGTTGCTGATCAACAGGTGCTAATCTTGTTATGCAAGATGAAGTGTCCCAGACGGCTGTTGTACAGTGGTGTGGCTGTCGATAATGAGACTGCTTTACACGTTCCAAAATCGGGTAAGGGGCAGGCGTTTGGCCTAGTAGTTAAGATACTATTTAAAATGTCCCTGTTCCACATCCGAGTTCCCTAGGCTCGATTTTTGGCTCCACTCAGCAACACCAGCTTCCTGCCAGTGCAGACCCTGGGTGATGGCTCAAGTAGCTGGATCCCTATTACCCATATGGGAGACCTGAATTGAATTCCCAGCTCCTCAACTCAGCTCCAGCCCTGGCCCAGCCCCATCCAAAACCAGTGAGGACATTTGGGGATTGAACTAGTATATGGGAGCTCTCGCTCTCTCCCCACAAACAAATAGAATTTTAAAAATCTGTTAAGAGCATAGATCACATGTCAAGGGTTTCTTTTTTTTTAACTTTCATTTAGTAAATATAAATTTCCAAAGTACAGTTTATGGATTACAATGGCTTTTTCCTCCCTATAACTTCCCTCCAACCCGCACC
This sequence comes from Oryctolagus cuniculus, assembly GCF_051225735.1. NCBI lineage: Eukaryota > Metazoa > Chordata > Mammalia > Lagomorpha > Leporidae > Oryctolagus > Oryctolagus cuniculus. Next base: position 19,098,539 of record NC_142877.1, read on the forward strand.
TCTCCCATCTCCCACTCCCTCTCCCATTCCATTCATATCAAGATTCATTTTCAGTTCTCTTTATATACAGAAGATCAATTTAGTATATATTAAGTAAAGATTTCATCAGTTTGCACCCACACAGAACATAAAGTGTAAAATACTGTTTGAGTACTAGTTATAGCATTAATTCACATTGAACAACACATTAAGGACAGAGATTCTACATGAGGAGTAAGTGCACAGTGACTCCTGTTGTTGACTTAACAAATTGACACGCTTGTTTATGGCGTCAGTAATCTCCCTAGGCTCTCATCATGAGTTGCCAAGGCTATGGAAGCCTTTTGAGTTCGCTGACTTCGATCTTATTTAGACAAGGTCATAGTCAAAGTGGAAGTTCTATCAGCAATAAAATACAAATAACAGCAGCAGTACCCATCATGACTATTTCTTGATTGCATTATGTGGCAGACACTGTGCTATGCTCTTCCTAGAACTATCACGTGTTTTGTCCTAAACAGTCATTTTGCTGAGATTTTCAGAATGAGGAAATCGAGGCACAGAGAAGTTTACCAACCTGCTTGTGCACGTCAACAAATGATACAGCAAGATTCCATTCCAGGCTTTTAAATCCAGAACCTGTGATTTGACTACTATGTTTCATAGATTCATTGTTTCAACAACAACAACAAAAGGAGAGAGACAGAACGTTGGGGCAGCAGACAGTCTTAAGCCTAATTCAGAGTGCCAAGGAGGCATCAAGTTCCATCACGCGTCTTCAGAATAAAAGATGATGATGCTGTTTGGGGGTGACAGTTTCAGCCTGGCCTGCTCTTAGTTAGGGAGCTGTCTTTACCTCCCCACCCACTCAAGCACTGAAGACACATTTGCTCTGAACCCTTAACCCTGTCTGGCTGGGTTGCCCTGGTGACTGATGGTATTTGCAAGGCAGCTGGATAAGGTCATGGGTCAGGCCCCAGCTATAGAAAACACACCCCAGGCCTTTGCCTACTCAATAACCAAGCTGCTCTTACCAACCGAGAGGGCTAATTGGCCCCATCCCTTTGAAATAAGGGCCCAGCATCCCTAGGAGTTAATAAAATGTATCCAGGAGGGCACAGTTCGGTGGTTCCCAAACCTGGCTCACATCAAAGTCACTAGGAAGGACCAGGGACACACAGATTCCTGAGTCCTAACTCTGGGCTCTTGAACCAAGACACCTTTAAAGAGACCTCAGGAGCTTACACTGTTTTTTTAAGTTTGCTAGTTATGTTTAGGCTCATTGGGTTTTGGTAAGCACTGCAAATAGCCTCCCTCCCTGTGTGCCTCAGAGAAAAATCAGGTGGAATTGGTGCTCCAGGTGTTGAGCTGCAAGGCAAGGGGAGGAGAATCAGCATAGGCAATCATTCAAGTTTACAGCTTAGAAGCACTGGTGACTTCAGGAAGGTGACCGTAACAGGGACCGGAGCAGAGGAATGAAGACAGGACTTAATATTTCTGCCTCAATAGGATGGAAGGAGCTCCTGCCTCTGAATTTCCCCAATATCCAATGGGCACGTGCTAGGAGAAGAGTGACCTCTCAACACACAGAGGGTGCAATGTCAAGCATCAGATTCGGGGCAGGGACCCCATTTGACCAAGGTAGTGCTGACTGTGGCTTCCTGTGACTCCCCAGGAACCCCAAGTGCCCCCGCTCACGGCTGGGCTCTGTTCACTGGGCGTGTCACCCTTGACTCTGGGGTACTCTGTTTCTCAAGCTGCAAGGGATGATCCACGGGAGTGACTGGCAAGAAGGATTGAAGTGATAAAGCTGGAGCGAGGGCCCAGGCTGTAAGAGACCAGTAGCTTCTCCCTCGTGTTTCTGGGCGTGCTCTCTCCAGAAGCCCTGAACGACCATGTAAGTCCGGTACTTGCTGAAAGACCACCAGAGAGGCCTGAGGATACACGAAGGTGCGAAGGAGTCCAGCTAAGCCCAGGCTTCTAAGAGAATCTGTGCTCTCCAAGGTGCCAGACACGTGAGCGGTCATCCTGGAGCATCCGACCAAGCCCGTCCCTAGTGGAACACCAGCTGGTGTCCCTGTCGCCGCAGTAAGGAGCAGAGTAGCCCAACTGAGTCCCGTGTGACTTCCTGGCTCACAAAATCACGAGGTACAAAAAGATGGCTGTTCCAAGCCACTAGGCTTGGGGGCACTTCGTGACACAGTGAGAGCCACTTGGACCCGAATCTGAAGGAGTCTGAGAGAAGCCCTCCCGAAGTGGTCAGTGAGCGGCTGTCCTTCCAGAGAAACCCACTTGAGAGCTGCAGTGTCAACCATGCTTCACGAATGACAGATTCCAGACCTCCAGGGAGCAGAACCTATTGGCCCCCATGTTACAACAATAACAGCAGATACACACAAAAGGGACACCTGTTGGTGAAACTGCCTCCATCAACAAGTGCTCATCATCTTCTGCTTTTGTGGGAGGTGGGTGAAGGAGATGGAGAATGAGGCTTTTAGGGAAAGCTGTCCAAGAGTCACTTAAAGGAGTGGTGGCTGTCATGGTGAAGTGGGTTAAGCTTCTGCTTGGGATGCCTGAATCCCTTTCAAAATGCAAGTTCAAGTCCCAGTTACCCGATGCTTCTAATCCTGCTTCCTGCTAAAGGACCTGGGAGGCAGTGGATGATGGCTCAAGTACTTGGGTTCCTGCCACCCACATGGGAGACTCAGATGGTGTTCTTGGCTCCTGGCTTCAGCCCTGCCTAGCCCTGGCTATTTTGGCCATCTGGGAATTGAACCAGCAGACAAAAGATCTCTCTCTCTCTCAGTTTTACCTTCTGTCTGTCAGTCTACCTTTCAAATAAAAATAAAAAATAAATAAATCTTTAAAAAGGAGTCCTTTTAAACAGTTATCTCTATTTCAAAAAAAGGTTTTTTTTATTGAAATGGAGTCAAAATAAAGGAAAGTCCCTGGAAGTCCAAGAGAGGAGACTTGGAAAAACCTGAAACATTGACTTTCATCGTCATCACTCAGCTGACCTGATCCAATGTGCACTGACTGGATGCAGGGCGAGACATGACCCCCTGGAGCCCATGGCTGCATGTGGAGGATTTCGCGTGAAAACCACGGATTCTCCCATCACTGAGTCCAGCCCAGAGGGAACATGCAGTGTTTTGTTTTCCAGCTAAAACAGGCACACATCTCTCTCTCTTTCTCTCTCTCTCTCTCACTCTCTCTCTCTTGCTATAATGTAACCTGCTTGTTCGATGAAACCAGAAGTACTTAGATCCCTTAAAACTTCTTGTTTGACCAAACCACGAGTACCCGGATGCCCTAAAACTTTTGTCCCAGAATGACAAAGGCAAACCCCTGTTCATTCCATCCAGAGAAAACCAGATCTGCACACACAGAGAGGAAGTGCCAAGGCGAGGGTCCTGCTAAGATTACGGGCTGTTAATAAGGAAAGACAGAAGCCAGGAGTCTTGATGTACAACTCGACAAGCAGAGGTTAAGGGGAGAGCCGGGGCAGGCTCATTTGCAAACGTGGTCCTGTTTCATTAAGTGAGAGCAGAGACAGCCTGTCTCAGTCCAGCAGAGAAGGAACTCATTATCCACGTAGGGAGCAAGAGATAAGAATCTTTTAATAATTGCTGGGAATTTTTTTATTACGATGTGGAATGCCAATTTAGGCCTCTCCTCACAGGCTGGATACAAACAGGCTCCTTGGGAGCTAAAGCTGCTCCCTCCGGCTGTGGTCATTAAAGACAAAGAGGAGAGACTGATGTTTGCTCTGGGAAAGGCGGCTGCACAGGGGGCCGGGCTGGCTGCAGGAGCCAGGTTGCCATTCGGCAACTCCAGGACTGCCTGCCCTGCTTCCAGAACCTTCTCAAAGCATGGCAGCCGAGGCTTGTCATGCAAAGCCAGGGATTCTGTACCCCATCGGCCCTGCCTCTCCTCCCGATGCTCAGAGTAGCCACCAAGGGCTGAGCTGTTACTTCCTCTCATGTTTGAAAACTCTGGCTAATGGAGGTAACCAGAAAGTGGATATGAGAGCGTGCTCCCTGCTCTGAACGCCTGCCTGAGAAGATGAGAACAGCGAGGACAGGACGGCTGCCTCGTGTTTCATGGGCGGTCCATTTGAAGGAGCGCTTAGTCAAGAGGGAGGGGTTCCGGACACAGGAGAGCAGACAGCATGTGCTTCCTTGATGCAATGGGAGGGGTTGAAAGAGAATTGCAGAGGGAATGACTTTTTATTTCTCGCGATGAGGTTTTCGCCGACACCTGGAGGCAGAATTCCCTCAGATTCAATCGTAGCTCACCCTTGATGGCTACGGAGGGAGATTCAGGCCCAACAAGGCCTTCGGCTGTGACCTTCTGGCTCTGGACTGTGCTGGGGGCTCCCCTTTGATCCCCCCCAATCCCCAGCTGGGCTTGAGCCTCAACACTGGGAATGATTCCCACCAACGGGTCCTTGAGTCTTTCCCACCAGCCTCCCGCCCCCTCGACCGCCCTCACGCCCTGGGAGCAGGCTCTGGCTGTCCCCTCCCCTCCCCCCGCATCACGCCTGGCGGGGTAGATGCTGAATGACAGTGATGGTGGGTTTTAAGTCCGAGGTGTCAGGAGCAATGAGGCGTCTTCGAGGCAGACGGGCCTCGCTGTTTCCATCTCCGCAAGCGAGGGCACCGTGCCCAGGGCCGGAGGCTCCAGGAGCTGTCTGCATGGAAACTCAGCGCCTGCTCCTTGGCTGGGTTTCAGGGAGGCCTGAGGAAGTGAGGGGTGTTGCTCGCTCCCCGGCGGAATCTGTGCTGACAGCTCTGAGGCTTCCGAGGGTTCCCGGTGCGCAGCGAGCAGCAGCTCCCAGGCAGAGGTGGCAGAATGAGCTGCCCCCGGGCCGTCCTCGCCTGCTTGCTGCTGCACTCCAAATGCAATCACTTAATAATAAGTATTATAACCTAACAATCAGGGCTCCGAGGTATTGGGATGCAATGGAGCGTTGTGGCTGAGAGCGGGGTGCCCCGGTTTTGAGTAACTCATGGGCCACTTCCTAGCAGCGTGGCGCTGGAGGACTCGCCGAACATCTCCAAGCTTCAGTTGGCACACCTGCAGGAACCGATAGCTGTGGCACCCACCTGTGCTGGGATTCAAAGGGACAGCAGCAAAGCTGAGTGTGACTGCACGCTTATCTGGTAAGAGGAGGCAGGCAGGTAGGAAAAGGAAGACTCCTGGCATGAGTGCAAATGCTGCTCCCACCACCTCTGTTTACCCCTGAATCTCAGCCTCCTTATCACGTAAGTGGGGAGAATTATACTTTCCAAAGCTGTTGAGAGATCTGAGATAATGGCTGTGAAACCCCCCACAGGGATAATGGAAACCAAGTCCAGTTCACACCAAAGAAAGAAGAGAGAGACAGAATGGAGGTACAGGATGACAATGCTCTGATTTGGCTTTCGAAACACATACTATTGGTCTCCTTGTGCTTCCATGCCCCTACCCATGACCTCTGACCAGCACAGACCTGTCTGGTCTGTCTCCAAGTGTGCATAAACCAGATCATGCACACTCGCACGACTACCTTGTCTGTTCTGTCTGTCTGGAGCAGGAATCTTTTTCCTTTCTGTCCACTAACAGTGTAAAACCCTCAGGTCACCTCCTCCAGAGTGACTTCCCTGAATGATCTGGTGCAACACAAAGTGATCAGCAGCTTCATGTGCACTAACCTGCTTCTCTCACTGGAGCGTCGGTCCTGCAGCTGGGCAGGCAGCTCTGGTCCCCTGTTCATTGTGAGCCCGAGCCAGAGGCCCGACTGTGGTAGGGACTCTTGAGTTAACATCTGCTCGTGTTGTTCTGTTTCTCTCCTGACTTTGAGCCAAGGAAATTCCCCAGTGTTGAGTTCTCCACTCCCACAAAAGCTGAGGATAAAATGGAATGCCGTGATAGGAGGGGGCTGTGTTCATTACAGAGCGATCAAGGGGGAGAGAAAGAAGGCGACTTTCCTGGGTCACCCAGCATGTCTGAACCACGGTATTCAAAATTAAGTCTCAGAGACGGTGTTACTGCTGTCCTGATCTTGTGCACAACACACACACACACACACACACACGCACAGCTCTCAGTTCTGCAGCGGCCAGCCATGCTTCTGACCCTCTCCGGCTGCAGATCTCAAATGCCTGACTGCTTCTCTTTCTTCTGGCTTCCACTTTATGACACCTCCTCCAAGAAGGCTTCCCTGACCACTTTATCTAAAGTGAGGCAACTTCCATTACTTTCTTTCCCTTCTTCCTATTAAGTACAATTTTATAATACTTAATTGCAGAATGAACTGACTTTGTTCTTATAATTATTGGGCATACTTGTTTCTCTCCCTGGATTGGCTGAGTTTCATGACTTTTTAACAAATTTTATTTATTTATTTTTTGACAGGCAGAGTTAGACAGTGAGAGAAAGAGAGAGACAGAGAGAAAGGTCTTATATTGGTTCACCCCCCTAATGGCCACCACAGCCAGCACGCTGCGCTGAGCCATAGCCAGGTGCTTCCTCCTGGTCTCCCATGTGGGCGCAGGGCCCAAGGACCTGGGCCATCCTGCACTGCCTTCCTGGGCCACAGCAGAGAGCTGGACTGGAAGAGGGGCAACCGGGACAGAATCCGGTGCCCTAACCGGGACTAGAACCTGGGGTGCCAGCACTGTAGGCGGAGGATTAGCCAAGTGAGCAGCGGCGTCTGCCGAGTTCCATGACTTTTAAGAACCTAATCTTTGTTTACCATCATAGCCCCAGTGCCCAGAATAGGATCTGCCATAGTAGGACTTGGTGTTTGTTGAATGAATACCTGAAAGTCAAAAGGAGCTCTGATGGTACTGTAGAATAAGACTTTTTACCCTCAGAAAGACTCAAGGAAAATTCACGCCAGGCATTACTGCCCAGACATCCTTGGCAACACATCTCCTTTTCTCTTGTTGCCCCTGTCCACTGCTTTCAACCATAAACAATTGCCAATGAGTGAAGGCTAGGGAAAAACTAAGGTTCTGTGATGATTAATGCTTACCTACAACTCCTGTTGTGTCTGAAAACTCAATTCAAGGAGAGGAAGGATCTGGCTTGGATGATGCAGCTGCTAAGTACGATTTGGGATTGTAAACGAAGTACTGGACTGGGTCACGTAAGTCCTCTTTGTTTTGTGCTCTCACCATTGACATCCCAGAGAAGCAAGTTTGCGAGCCCTCGTGGAGGCAGACACTCTGCGGCAACCACTTTACAAAATCCCGCAGTTCACTTCAAGCCCAAGCTCGCAGCTCTTCATATCCGAGCCAACAGTTCAACACCTCCCGCTGTGAGCGAGGCCATTTCTACAGTGGCTAAGAGCTCCTGTGTTGAAGTGGGACAGGGCTGCCTTAAACTCTGCTTCTCACACCATACGTTGGGCAAACTGGCTGACAGTGCTTTCTAAAATAAGCCTCAGTCTGGCATCTGCAACATTGGAAGAAACTCGGGGTTTCTGTGAAGAGCAGGTCGGACAATGTCTGCTACATGCTTTGCACACAGGAAGGATTAGGGAAGAACTTGCTAATGTTATTATAATGTGCTTGGGGATTTTCTCTCCTGCAGTGGTGACTCACTATGCCTGTCCCATTTGCCTTCCTCTACTTGGGACACTCTGCAACCAATAACACCAAATGACAGTGTAGGACAGTCATTGCTGCTGAGACTCGATGCCCTAATGCAGGAATGCCACACATGCAGATTTAATCATAAGGGAATTTGGGAGAACTGCAATACAGGTTAAAAAAAATGTCTAGGCTAGCCAGGAGAGTGAAGGATGTCACTTCCTGGGTTAGTCATGGAAAGATTAATGGAACAACTGACTTTTGAGTTGGATGCTGGGTTATGGAAATGACAGGACAGAGGGCATGCGTGACAACACAGAAGCATACATGAGGACAGCTCCTCCGGGGGAGCTGAGATACTGGTTTAAGTGTAAAATGCCTAGCAGTGAGCTGGTGACAGATGCAAGACAAGTCCCAGGGGATTAGTTGTATTCTGTCTGAAACCGTTGCGGAACCAAAGAAGTCAGGGCAGAGGGTATGTGTGGGTGGGTGGGTGGGTGGGTAGGACCATCACTCAGGCTTAGATTAGAAAGGGGGCAAACATGACATCAGGTGGAATATTCAGGAGGCTGTTGTGTTAACCCATTCTAGAGATAATAGTGCCTCATCTTTGCCAGGGCATAGCAGGCACGTGTAGGAAGGCTGGAGTAATATTAGAAGACTCGATGGAAGCACTTACTAACTGGGTGCCCAGTGAATGCCTGTGTCATGGAGGCTTCGGGGCATAGCAGCCAAACTTAGCAAGTCTGGTCAGATGGGGCTTGTTGTCCTATCCCTGCCAGCAGTCTGTCTCAGCTGAGGAAGCTGAGATAAACCCCTTCCCAGTGTAGCAAACCTTGGAAGATGGGACCAGCTTGTGACCTGAAGCATGAGTGGCAAGGAGGCCTCAGGCCAGACTACAGGAACAGTCTGTGGTTTGCCAAACCATCCTTCTGGAAAATATTTTCTCTGGAATGCACCCTCCACACTTTTCCCTTTGATGGCTGATTTGAGTTGTCTGTGACATTGATCTCGAAGTGAAGCTAGTGAGAGCTCAGAACCCAGAAGTTTCAGGAGCTGATGTCTATTGGAGAGAATATCTCCCTGGTGAGCCCTCCCTGGAACTCTAAGCCACCTCTGGCCAGCCTGTCACCAAGTGGGTCCAGGAGTGGTGAAGAGAATGGGAGGAAAGGTGTTCTACAGATAAAGAGACCTTGCATTGAGAAAAGTAGCCTTGCCTCTGAGCCCAAGCCTGCCAGGACACGCTGCACTCTGGAGTCCATGTCTTAAGTCATTTACACCAGCACAGGTGAACATGGATGTTCCTTGAAGTTGGACCAGCTCTCTGATGATGCAGCTACTCTGGCTCCACACGGGAGGGCAGCAGTGTTGTCCTCTATGAGGATCAGGAAACCTGCGGCAGGGGTCCTGCAGAGGGACTGGGACAACAGGAGGGAGACGCATATGAAAGAGAGTGACCAGGAATGTCATAACCATAGGACCATTTCCTGGGTTCTTAATGTGTGCCAGACAATGTAGCAGTGGCCATCATAGGAGCCATCTTTATCCTTGATAATTGCAATGAGCTCTTAAGAGCCTACACTTCCCCATTCATAGAATTTATTCTCCATACAAGGATCACAGCTACCCTCGGAAACTAAGTCAGGTCATGGAGCTGCCCTTTCCACCATCTCTGATGACCTGGGAATAACATCCTAAGCCTTTATCACAGCTGCCAAGGACACCTACCCTTGCTCAGCTCCGGCTGCTCTTTTCCTTGTGTGCTCTGTTCCAACCCCGCTAACCATCTTGCCATCTGGCTACTCCTCCCTCTGAAAGTACAAACTGCCTTGGAAGCTTTGCGTCTCATTCTTCGCCTTCCTCAGAAGGACTTCCCTGTATGCTTTAGCTTCAACAACAACAACAACCCCAATACTCTCCATTACTCTATTGCCTTGGCCAATGTTCTTTTTTAACACTGATCACCTGACATCTTCTGCCTAGTCCTGATTGTCCCGCCCCCTGCCCCAGAGTAGAATGTAAGCTCCATGAGGGCATGGGTATGTCATTGCCCCTCTATATTCTCAGAGTCACAAACACAGCTGGTTCCTAGTGGGGGCCCACAAATACTTTCTCAACATAAGAGTGGGTGGTGGAGTTCTTCTGGGCCAGGACAAATGCCTTTTTAAACCCTTCCATCAATTTGGTGAGGTGGGTTCCATGCTTGCTCCCATGTCACTAAATGAGGAATTGAAGTTTTTGGAGATTGAATAATTCGCCCAGAATGAAAGGGAAGGGAAGAGGTGGAACCCAGGTGGCCTGAAGCTCTGGTCCACTAGATGAAGTCATTTCTGCAAAGAATCTGAAAGAAAATGAAACTACATGATGGTCTCCCAGCCCTGGAATGACTCGGATAAAGATTAGTTTCATGCCCAGGTATTTGCCTTCTGGTCTCATAGCCCAGAGAAGGCAGGGGCTGCTGGAGCTACCCTTGGAGATGAGAGAGTGTAGCGTCCCCCTGTCTCAGCCTTGCAGCCTCTGAGCCTAACCAGACTCCCCCGTGAGCCTAGCTCAGCATTGCACAGGACACCAGCAAAAGGCAACAATGCTTCAAAACTCGGCAGACATTGTTTCTGATGCCTCATCTGTTAAAAGCTGTGTCTGTCCGTCCATCCGTCTGTTGGTCACATGGTAAGACCCTTGCCTTGTCCCCAACTCATAATATGTGACTTTCTACAAGTCCAGCTCAGCCCTATGAGCATTGCCAAAATACATTTTTTTGTATGAACTGGCACTTCTCCCTCTTCCCAGACTTTCTCAGTACCTACTTTGCTGATCTGCTTTTTCTACATTGCCACTCATTTGTCACCCAGGATGTCCTGGGGTCCCGCCCTATCTTACCCGCTATGACCTCCTTCTTACAATCATTTCATTTCCATCTCTATCTCTGGATTCCAACCAACACACAGACACAGATGCTGTCCCTGTCCCAATTTTGATATCTTAGTAGAAATTCAGAAACCAATATTTAGACACTGGAAATTTGGTGGCTTTAAAAGTAATTGCAGAGCCCAGGATTCTCGGGAGGGGAACAAGAGATCCTAAGGAGGGTCTAATTTAAAATTTAAATTTTTTGCACACTTTGAGCCTGTGCATATATCTTGATATTGATCGTAGCTCTTTGGAAGCTATTTACGTTTTCAGCACACCTATAAGGCTGAGATTTATACTGCATTTAGTGTTTAACTAGCCTCTTAATGCATCCTGTTGAGCCATAGTACTGGTGGGTGCATTGTAAATTTCAATCCCGGTGCTAAATTGATTTGCTTAGTGGAGTTGAATTTGGGCCACTTAAATAAATAAATAAAATGAATACGAAGAACTTCCAGGCCCTCGTGTCATATTAAAATCAAGAATGGGAGGGGGTATTAGCCTAGCAGTTGAGATACCCACGTTCTACACTGGAATGCCTGGACTTGACTCCTGACTCTGGCTCTGACTCCTGCTTCATTCCAGTGCAGACCTTGGGAGGCAACACTCATGGCTCAAGGCATTGGTTTCTGCCACTCACATGGGAGACAGATTACACTCCTAGTTCCTGGCTTTGGTCTCAGCCCAACCCTAGTTGTTGCAAGCATTTGGAAAGTAAACTAGCTGAGGTGAGCTCTCTCTGTCTTTGTTTCCCTCTCGCTCTCTGCTTCTCAAATAAATAATTAAATAATTAAAAATCAACCAAAGGCAAAAAGACACAATATCTGGAGTCAATTGGATTTGAAGGTTTCCTTTTGATATGAGCTTGTGTGTTAAACACCATTAGAATGGAACTTAGGAGAAACCAGCGTTCACCAAATGTTGATGCTGATTTGGAGCAAGAAGACCTGAATTCAAATTCTGACTTTACTCACCAATACCTGGATCCTTCTTGTTCCTGGTTTCCAAGTGGGTAGCCCAGTCCATTGATGAGAATGCGTTCTAGTCCCCTTCCAAGAATCTCATCTCACTGTAATTAACTCTCCCATGTTCAAGCAGATTCTCAGATATGCCCAGTCCTTGAGTTGGAATTAGAAGAAAACACTTAGGGTTGATGTTTGAAGGCAACTCTTTATCGTGACCCCTCAGAATCATTGAGGGATCTTAATTATTTCAACATTCTAGTTAATGTAATGTCTCACTGCATCTCAGGTGACCAGGAGCCAAACCAATTGGGACACAGATTGGCTAATTTCCAAAGTACTCACTCCAGTTGTAAGGCTTAGTTTGCTCCCTAGATAGGAAACAATCAAATCTGAAATCAGTGAACAATTTGCTACTCATTGGTGTCCTCTTGGTTCTCTGAAAATGACATCACTTTCCACGGCAGTCAGGTCAGTCATGCTGCTCATGTCAACTGGTTTTCCTCATGGGGATTCAGAACACACTGCTCACCAGTGATTGTTGAGAGAAGGCTACCATTAAGGGTTTTCTCTGAAGGAGGAGGAGGTTCACTGGGGCTGGGGTGACCAAGGTCCCAGTAGCCCCAAGGGCAGCTCTGTGGGGATGAGAACACCAACAGTCTTCCCTCTGTCTTCAGCTGGGCCAGGAGGATCTTCATCACACTCATTCAGCATGGATCTCTTGCTTAGCCATTGCAGAATTTCCAAAAGAGGACAGAGTCCTTTCTTCACAAGACGTGGGCCAATACTGTTATGCATGTTTGGCCCTGAAGTACAAACTTGTTCTTCCTTTTTGTGATCCTCACTTTAACGTTGATTCATGAGTGAGTCCCATTGGAGAAATTACATATTCTAGAAAACACTGGAGCCATGGGAAAGCACAGGTTCAAAAAGAGAGAACCAAATAGAAGTTTGTTATTTGTGTACCTTGCTCATAGTCCCTTCATTTTTTTTTAGTAGAGAACTATTTAATGAGCATTCTCCCAGAAATGCAATAAGTTCTTTAGCAGATAGCCATGCCCCAAGGGAAGACTAATGATATAGCAGTATCCTGACAATTCTCTCTAGTTAAATTATAGGATGATGGAGACATAGGAGGTAAGAAAGGGAAATACAACTTGGAGGGTATCAAGGGATTTGGACATTATTCTGAAAGGCAGTGGCTTATTCTTAAAGGGGTTTGATAAAAAGAGTGGCATTACTCAGGTTTTATATTAAAAATGCTTTGGTGGTAGCAGTAGTAAAGGTGGGTTGGATCTGGTTGAACTTGTAGGCACAGAGATTAATTAAGGACTATTACTTTGTGTGTGAGGTGCTAAGATATTAAAATCATAAGAGAACTCAAATGTCTTTCTTTCATGAATAAAATCATCTAGAAGCCATTTCTCTAAGTTTGAAGTTACTCCATTTGCATACACATATTCTCACCCCTACCTCACACCACATTGCTACACAAAAGTAATTACACTCATTCACTTCTGAACTATTATAAAAAAATTTAATGCATTTTAAAAACATTATGATTGTACATTATTTCTTGAGATCTCTAAACATATTTGAGAAGCTAGAATAAAATTTAACATTGCTGACTGTACAGAATTCCTCCCTACCCTATCTCCCCTTATTCTAGTCCAATGTGAGCATTCAACTTCCTCTTTTCTCCTAGTATATCCTCAGAGCTGGGGAGAAATCACCAACAGCCCTTTCTATGAAACTTGGGACTTCCACAAAGCAGTGATACTATTCAGTAAAGTCTACTCAAGAGCATACTCATTATAAAAATCCATTTAAACAGGTTCCTATTTATTTACTGCCCTGCAGCCCCTCAGAAGTGTTGTGTGAGCAGAAAAGAGCTTGTGTGAAATGCACCTGGAGTCTAGTCCATCTCCTAGTAGTGGAGAGAAGAGAGGACATCATGGAATACTGGTAAGAACTGGAGTGGAATAGGGTATTGGGTACAAAGAACAGAGAAAGGCAAAGTATTGGCAAAAGGAGAGATGGGGAAATTCTCTGTACAGATGCCTGGGTAAGGCATAACTCCAACCGGCAGATTTTTCACTAGGGCCCAGGTTAGAACTGAGAAAGCAGGAACAATGGCAGTGTTCCTGGGCTGGGCAGCTAACAGGGCAACAGGGGCTTCAGGAACAGGGGCGGTTGGGCAGCAGTGAGAGCTGTCCATGCAGTGCCTGTATACAGTGGGCAGGTGCCGGCACAGGCAGCCACAGGGTGCTATGCAGTCTGGTGGGAGGCCCAGGTCCCTGGCTTTGGTTGATTTACTCTGGGCCTGGATGTTTGCCTTGGCAGCCCCGGAGCGTTAGCCTTGGCCTCAGTGTGATTCCCCAATGGCCAGGCAGCTGGGCCAGCACACCTGAAAGTCATTAGCTTGGGGTCCCATTTTGTTCTCACATTTCCAAGCAGTGACCCGCAGCCATGTGTGACGGGGCAGGCACTTTATCATTTTGCTTTCTCCAGCTAGCTCCACCCTTTTGGCTTCCCCTCCCATCAGTCCCTGCCCAAGGCCTACCAATTCCCCTAAACTCAGAGCTAACAAGGACCTTTTTCTTCTTGCTTAATAAATATTTATAGCATTTTCACAATCTATTTAAAATCAATCCTCATCATTTTTCCATTAATGAATATGCTGAGGTTCTGAGTGGTTAAGTGATTTGCCCAGAATCACACAGCAAAAAAAGGAGCATTGTCTAGAAGAGGGCAGTTTGACATTACCAGGTGTTGTAGTAGAGGTATCACATGACCACCCAACCCAAGTGCTCTAGCCATTCTGCGATGTTGCTCCACCAACAGAGTACTAGCCCACCTTCTCACCTAATGTGAACCCAATGCTCAGTTTGTCTAACCATTTGTTACTTGAAAATCAATTTTCAGGGCCAGTGTTGTGACATAGAGGGTAAAGCTTCAACCTGAGATGCCAGCATCTCACATGGGTGCCAGCTTATGTTCCAGCTGCTCCAGTTCTGATCCAACTCCCTGCTAATGGCTAAGGAAAAGCAGAGGAAGATGGCCCAAATGCTTGGGCACTCACCACACACATTGGAGACCTGGAAGAAGTTCCTGGCTCCTGGCTTTGGCCTGGCTTAGCCTCAGCCATTGTAGCCACCTGGGGAGTGAATTAGCAGCTGGAAGATTCTCTCTCTCTCTCTCTCTCTCTCTCTCTCTCTCTCCTCTCTCTCTCTCCTCTCTCTCTCTCTCTGTGTTCTCTCTGGGTAATTCTCACTTTCAAATAAATAAATAAATCTTTAAAAAAATCAATTTTCTTTTCAATATATTTGTAATCACTTGATAATTATATTATTTGTACATTTTTAAAGATATGATTCTAATTATAGTCCTATAGATATGTGTGAAGAATATATACATATTCTTCTAGCTTATGTGTATATTTCTCTAAAGTAATGATTTTCAACCACAGACATTTTTGCCCACTAAGTGGAATTTGGTCAGATGTGTATGGTTGTCACAAGCAAGGCAGGAGAATAGCCCCTGGTATATTGTAGGCAGAAGCCACGGAATCTCTTGGACTTTCAATAATGCACACGGCAGTCTTCCAACAATAGCAAAGAGAGAGTTCAAAGTTCCAAAGATGCCAAAGTTGAGTAAGTCTACTCTGAAGTCATTAATAAATATATATAAGATACTTCCATTAGAACCTTCTATTTCTAGAAATAAGTACTTGCCATTGACAATATGGCACAATGAATTATTGTTGTAGTTCACTGGACAGCTCCTTGGAGCTGCCCACATGATTGCTTCCCAACTCCTTGCTCTCTGACAATGTTGGTAGCTTGAAATTGACCAGGTTGGGAGAATTTGTACTATGAAAATGGCAAGTACTACATATCAGGGTAGCCGACTTACCGGTGCACCATTAAGAACTTTTTAATGAAAGGAATTGTACCTTTTCTTACTTAATTTTCACAACACTCTGAAGCAACTAATAGCATTACCCCAATTTAATAACACCAAACAGAGGTGCAGGAAGTTACAGCCATGGGTACATAGCATCATCGTTAGGTGATAGAGACAGGGTTTGGAGACAAGCAATTACACCCGAGAGCCTCCCTGTGAGGTTCACACTGAGGGCCGTGGACTGGTGAGAAGTCACTGTGATCACTGTGATTCTGAAGTCGTCTCTTAGAGAGAGAAGAGTGGGCTTTTACATCAAGTGCATCGTGTTCAATGTTGTCCCACAAAGTTAATGTCTTAAATGATAGACTGGGTATGAACTACTTCCTTTTAGGTAGATGTATACATTTTTAAATGAATGGTAAATAAACAAACTTGATAAAGAGTTCTTAAAATCCTCGAAGTAGTCCCCATTTAAAATGCTGTGTAAACATTACATTTTCGGTGAGGTTTTTCTTAATCAACATTTTTAAATTGCCATCCTGTTACATTCCCAGAGGCACACCCTGTCCCCATCCCTGCCTTGTTTTCTCCTTGGCACAAATACCTCAAGTTCGTGTGTGTGTGTGTGTGTGTGTGTGTTTTTGGTTGCACTTCAATATCCCCAAACCTAGAACAGCATGTGGCACTCAGAAAAAGAAGATTTGTTGAATGAATAAATAAATGGCAAACACAGAGAACAGAAAACAATCCCATCACTCAGGAAAATGGTCCGTGTTTGATACATATTTATGAGAAATGCAAAGTGAGGTGGGAGATACCTTTAGAAAAAAAAGATGCTAAACATCTTTCCAATAACCAAAGACACAAAAGATAGAAAGTGCACCTGAAACAATGGGGCTTGCTTAGCTGATCTGACGTTGGTCTCCTGACACAGACAAAAGTGACCTCAGAGAACTCAGCATGTGCCACCATTATCTTGGGGTGAACTTGGGGCCAGCTCAATAAACACATACAGACAAGAGTGGATCAGCACTAAGCCTTGCAGAAGACCAAGGTGATTCAAGAAGGGCCTTATCCTCGTCACTGGCTCTGTGAGAGACTCGCGGAAACAATTTCCAAAGTCTTCCAAGAAAGAAGCACAGTGTTGGTCAGTGCTTCCACTTTCCCGGTGTTGGACACCTGGATGGAGTGGGGTTATCAATGTAGCCATCAACAATACAGGTTATATGGCTCAATTTGAATTTCAGGTGAACAACAAGTGCTTTTTCACTCTAAGTATGCACATATATACGTTGTTCATCTGAAACTCAAATTCAGCTGGGTATATTCTGCATTTTCTCTGGCAACCCTAGCAAGGAGCTCTGGCCCAACAGCAGAGTTGCCTGGTTACCGTCAGGGTTCTGCCATTCAGAGTGCTGAGCAGGCATGGTTGGAGGACAGGCACAGGAAGCGGTCTCCAGGACACGATCTGTCAACAACTCCGGGCACAGGCAGTGGCTCCCTTCTGCTCCAGGGGAGCACAGTGCTGAAGAATCAGACGGCCCCATACCTGGTGTGCACCTAAAACTCTTGTTCTGCCTTCGTTTCCACATGTAGCAGAGATTTCTCTCTCATGGCTTCTATGGTGGCAGCAATGGGAGCTGTCAGAAAGCCTGGCTGGCTCACAGACTATGACAAACCCTGGGATCCGGTTCTGTGGCGCAGTAGGTTAAAGCCCTGGCCTGCAGTGCCAGCATCTGTATGGGTGCCGGTTTGAGTCCTGGCTGTTCCACTTCCAATCCAGCTCCCTGCTAATGTGCCTGGGATGGCCAAAGCCTTTGGGCCCCTGCACCCACATGGGAGACCCAGAAGAAGTTCCTGGCTTCAGATTGACACAGCTCTGGCCATTGTGGCCATTTAGGGAGTGAACCAGTGGATGGAAGACCTCTTTTCTGTCTCTACCTCTCTAATTTTGCCTCTTTTTATAAAAAAAAAGGAGACATCGAAAAAATACAGCTGCCAAGTGCTACATAAAAGTGGGTCTGAGAATCTGTTTTTGAGAGTGTTTTTGAAATATCTGACATATTTTGAAATATTGTGATAATTAAGAATTTGAGGAAAACACCTGTTCCAGGCCTGCATCTGAATGTCTCTGTTCCACCGGAAGTTACACATTCTTAGAAAATCTTGGGATATGGCTTCCTATGCGCAGAGATAAAAGCTGGAATGAATTTGATCCATCCATGGAATGGCAGAGACACTGGGAAACATGGCTCACGATGCATTGGAAGGAAAGATAAGTAAGCCAGTGTATGAAAGCAGGCACCGGAACTCCTCTGAAACTGGGTACTGGGAGTGGGAAATCCAAGGCGAAATAGGGTAGCTCCTGCCATGGAGAACCTGGTCCTGATTCCAGAGGCGGTAGAAAGAAAGTAGAGTTGGGCCTCTGGTCCAGTGGTTAGGACACTCAGCTCCCACAGCAGAGTCCCTGGCTTTGATTCCTGGTTTAGGTTCCTGACTCTAGCTTCCTGCCCATGTAGACCCTGAGAGGCAGCAGTGAAGCAGTGACGATTTAAGTAATGGGTTCCTCGTCAGACCTGGACTGAGTTCCCAATTCCTGGCTTTGGCCTGGCCCAGTCCAGCCTGTAGCAGATATTTGGAGATTCTCTCTCTCTCTCTCTCTCTATATATATATATATATATATATCTCTATCTCTAATAAATAGATACAAAAAAAGTAGTTGGCACAAGGTACGCAGTGTCCTGAGCTGCATGACAATACAAAATCAAGGAATCAGAAAATAGAATTCATCTCTCTAAGCTTGAATGCCCTATATAAAATGAAAATTCAATAGTTGTTTTTCACTAATTTATTCAGTATGAGTACCCAGAAGTGGATCATGTACTGGAATATTAAAAGTTCAGTAATGAATAAAATATATAATTTTTGGACCACCACTGTGGCATAGTAGATAAAGCCATGGCCTGTGATGCTGGCATCCCATTGGTGCCCAGTTTGTGTCAGCTGCTCCACTTCTGATCCAGCTCCTGCTAAATAAATCTTATTTGTTTATTTGAAAGGGTAACAGAGAGAGAAGAAGACACACACACACACACACACACACAGAGAGAGAGAGAGAGAGAGAAAGAGAGAGAGAGAGAGAGAGAGAGAGAGAGAGAGAATCTTCCATCCACTGGTACACTCACTGAGCGGCTGCAAGGACCAGGGTGCAGGGGCTCGTATACTTGGGCCATCTTCTGCTGCTTTCCCAGGACATTAGCGGGGAGCTGGGGCTCCATCTGGCATCCATCAATGCCGGAATTGCAGGCAATGGCTTAACCCACTATGCCACAATGCTAGTGCCATAAATAAATCTTTTAAAAATATATATGATTCCTGCTGTTACAGAACTTACAGATTATCAACGAACATAGATGCTAGACAAGCAAAATAGAACAAATTGCTATTGATGTAACTACTTATAGCTAATTGTTGCTTATTGCTAGTTAATACTATAAAGGGAACAAAGAATTATAGTCGAGGATGCTTTCAGTAAATTAAACACACACGAGAATCATAGAAATGTGAGTATGGAGGACTAGATGTGGAGAAGCATATCAGCCAAGGTGCATCCAGGCAATTAAAACACATGCCAGCTACTTCAACAGAGAGAAGGTAGGGTATTATTTTCAAGGTACGGAACAGCTGACACAGCAAAGGAGAGGAGGCAATCCAGATTAGCAACTCGATAAAGCAACAGCCTCACTGAGGATTGGAAGGACAGAAGAAGGGAGAAGATTTGCAGAAGTCCAGGAGCCCAAAAGAAAATGGTACTGTAGCATGCCTGTTGGAACTGTTCTTGGACAAGCTGTCCCAAGGGAACCAGGATAAAAATTTATTGCTGTCAAGAGATGTTTCCCCAAGTTGAGAGAAGGAGAAAATTACCCTTTTTTCTGTCCTAGCTCCTATCTAGTCCTTCAATGGCATATGTTTAGCCAGAAACTAGGAGTCAATGCACCTGGAAATGTGGTTATGTGTACTACAGAGAAGGTAGAGAGAAGGCCAGAGAATGCATTTCAGTGTAAACAGACCAAAGTCCTACACAAAAGCAGGTGATACACTAGAGAAGTGGGATAACGCCAGTCTGGTGGAAGAGACTGTACATAATTTAGTACAGTGCTACTGTGAATTGTGTGTCTAATGAATGGTACACGCTCAATCCATATCAGCTTAATCATCAACTAATGGCTTCCAAAAATTCTGACAACTAAACTCACACTTAGAGATGGAATATCAGGCCAGGAAGGATGTCAGGACAGAAAAGACATGCAGAAGAGCAAGCTGAGGTTGTAGCTCTCAGAGGTTCCTGATGAACAGCATGGAGTTACTAAAGGGCTGTAGCAGGTGCCTGGTTTCATTCAAAGTCCCACAGGTTGGACTGTGTCTGTCATTAGAGCCAAAAACTGGTACTAAAAGCAGAGCATGACCCATGTTCAGCCAACCAGCTGAGGTGAGCTGATGGCATGGCCACATGGGTGGATAAAGTTGTATGGGGGAGTTAAGAATACCCTATACTAAGGAAAGTAGTTGTCCCTGTCTCCATTTCCCTCTATAACTGGTAATTGGACAGAGATAATGGTATGAATGTGATGGAGTGAGCAAAACGAAAAAGTCCCATAAAAATGCGCTGCCTCATATCAACAATTAGGTTACTGGGTTTCCTGAAGCTCAATGCAACAGCATCTAACACTAGCATATCATCAGGGGTTCCAGTATCATAGAAAGAGCACTCAAAAGAGTTTATCTGGAAAGAATTCAATGAAGGTACTATTTACAGAGGTGTGCACTGAAGGTTGGTGAGGCACCCATGAAGCAGCTAGAGGGGAGTCAAGAGGAAGGAGCCGATACTGATCTGCTGAGAGCCTTGGGAGATGACGACCTATACAGCCAATATCAGAATGGGAGGCAGGGCTCTAGAGAGTAGTGTATGGACATAATCAGCCCTCCATGCATGCAGGTCTCCATCTGTAGATCAAAAATATTCTTAAAAATGACTGTTTCTGTACTGAACATGTACATCTTTCTTCTCAGTATTCCCTTAATATGCAGTGAAAACAATTGTTTGCACATCATTTATATTGTATTGGATGATATCAGTAATCTAGAGTTGACAAAGTTTGTAGAAAGATGTGTATATGTTATATGCAAATACCACATTTTTTACATAACAGACTTCAAGCATCTGCAGATTTTGATATCCAGAGCCCTTGAACAAATGTCCCACAGGTACTGAGGGATGACAGTCCTATCCCAATTCTCTCTCTTCTTCTACCTTCATTCCTCTTTCCAGTGCTTCATCTGGTTGAGCTCAATCAGAAGCAAGAGTTCAAAGAACCCTGAGCAATGCCACCCCTGGGGGAGAAGGAGAGGAATCGGCCTCCAATGACATGTGCATCCAAAGATACACTATTGATTAGGAATAAGGGTAGTGACAAACAGAATATCTACCCACAAAGGTTTCCAAACCTTGACAATATCAAGATGTTAGTTGCTGGGGCCAGCGCTGTGGCATAGCGGGTAAAGCCACCACCTCCAAAACCAGCATGCCATTTGGGCACCGGTTCAAGTCCCAGCTGCTCCACTTCCCATCCAGCTCTCTGCCATGGCCTGGGAAAGCAATAGAAGATGGCCCAAGTCCTTGGGCCCCTGCACCCACGTGGGAGACCCAGAGGAGACTCCTGGCTCCTGGATCAGCACAGCTCTGGCTGTTGCAGTCATCTTGGGAGTAAACCAGCAGATGCATGATTCTCTCTCTCTCTCTCTTCTCTTTCTCTCTCTCTCTCTGCCTCTCTGTAACTCTGCCTTTCAAATAAATAAATCTTAAAAAAAAAAAAAAAAGATGATAGTTGCTTCACTCTCGAGGTGTCCAGCCAGAATCTTGGGCCACATCCCATTGAACAGTTTCACCTGAAGAGCTTCCTCTTTTGGGAAGAACAAAGATCCAAGTAAAGACTACAGAATGAAGGACCTATTCAAGACTCTCCAGATGGTGTCCTTGCTTTACTAGCTTATGAGAGCTGATGGTTCAACTTACAGGAATTTTGTGTGTTAGTCACTAGACACAGGCATTAATAAAAATTAAGCAAATAAGCTTTCCATTCGATAAACTGCATTTAAAAGCTAACAGACAGATCTTTGAAAGTCACAGTTTTTAACTATTCCACTATATTTATTTTTTTTGTTTTTTTTTTGTTTTTTTGTTTTTTTTGACAGGCAGAGTGGACAGTGAGAGAGAGAGACAGAGAGAAAGGTCTTCCTTTGCCGTTGGTTCACACTCCAATGTCCACTATATTTATTAATACAGATGTTTGCCAGGTTATTTACATCTACTACACCCTTGTGTTGGAAATGCTGTCTAATATTGTGCTATCATGTGTCTATTCCCAACGTCCATATTTAATTACACTACTGTGTTAACTTGAAATTGGCCATAGTGGGAATATTTACACCATGGAAATTGGCATATACTGCAAAGTTTGTTTGTTCCATGATAGCTGATTGTTGAACATTTACTAGCACAATCCTGGGGTCTCTCCACTCCATCATCCATCAAATCTTGACCAGATATTGAACAGTGAAGAAGAAAAACAGGGATGTCACAAATCCTTAAGCATCTTTCCTTCTTCGATGGGAAAAATCATTCAAGATAGAGGCAAGTACTGAAACTTCAGACGTTTTCTTTCACTTCCCTGAAGATTCAAATAAACAAAAATGTATTATTTTTCATGCTAAGTCTTCAAAAAATTAGAGTTGGTTTGAGTCTGAAACGTTGAATAGGAGAGAGGCCGAGAGAGTAAAATGGAGGGAACCACGATTAGGCAGAATCTGAGGTTCTGTTGGGTTGCTGAGTCCCAGAGTGGCTTGTGAAGTGGGAGTCTGTGCTCACCAACACCTCCTTTACTGTAAGGCTCTACTGAAAGATGAGCTCCAAACTCAGACGGACTTGCACGTGGATTTCTCAGCAATGTGATTTTGGGGAAAATTTCTTCTTGTTTCCTTGTCCACAAGCTGTAGATTATAGCGTCTACCTCATAAGGTAGTGATAAAGTTTGTGAAAGATAATGACACAATTTATTGGTTTATTGACTCATTTAGCAAATATTAGCATGCTCTATTCAAAGAGCACACTGAAGAAAACCAGTGTGGCCCTGTCCTTGTGGAGAGAGTGGTTTGACATGACAGACATGTTAAAGACCTGCACTTAAAATAATTTCAAGGGGCTGGCATTGTGGCATAGCAAGTTAAGCCGCAGTCTGCTACTCCGACTTCCCATATGGGCATCGGTTTGAGTCCTGGCTGCTCACTTCCAATCCAGCTCCCTGATGATGTACTTTGGAAAGCAGCAGAAGATGACCCAAATGCTTGGGCCCCTGCACCCACATGGGAAACCTAGAGAAAGTTCCTAGCTCCTGATTTCAGATGGGCCCAGCTCCAGCATTTGAGGTCATCTGGGGAGTAAACCAGCGGATAGAAGATCTCTTTCTTTTTCCCTCTCTGTGTAACTCTGCCATTCAAATAATTTAATAAATATTCAAAATAAAATAATAATTTCACTATTATAACGATGCACCTACGGAAGGGTTGGATGTGTCACTTATGCTAAACCCAGAAGGATCAAGAGGCATTGGAATACCCAAGAACATTCATATTTTTTTTCTCTATTCCACACTTCTCTCCTTTGGAAGACAATATCAATGCCTTATCCTTTCATTTTGCTCAGAATATGCAACATTGCCTACAATTCTTTGTAACTTTTCTCTAAAGCAGCAGAAGACTGTTCTGCCCCCCCTGCAAACAGGAAATGATGGAAATAACACCCCTGGGAAAGTCTTCAGCCACTATGTGAATTAATGGTATGGTTTCCTTGCCTGTCAAGACTGTCTTCGGTTTAATTATGATCTGGATATCACAATGGTGGCTAGTATCATACCTGCTTTGAATGCTGCCTTTTTTCTCATCATTATTCTACATGATTTACAAACTTCCCAAATTTGCAACCAATTGACTCAGTTCTGACATTATAAGAATCCAAACCAGAGGAATTCATCTCTCAATCATATCTATATTCCAAAGCTCTCATATCTTTTCAACGTGACCACAAACGTGGAGTCAAATGTAAGAAGAGACTTTTAGGAATAAACTGATTATGCAATGTATGATCCAAACCCAGGCATTTTTTTAACTTTTATTTAATGAATATAAATTTCCAAAGTACGGCTTATGGATTACAATGGCTTCCCCCCCCCCCATAACGTCCCTCCCACCCGCAACCCTCCCCTTTCCCATTCCCTCTCCCCTTCCATTCACATGAGGATTCATTTTCGATTCTCTTTATATACAGAAGATCAGTTTAGCATACATTTAGTAAAGATTTCAACAGTTTGCTCCCACACAGAAACATAAAGTGAAAAATAATAGATGATTTTTTTAAATGATGATGAAATCAGATCAGACCTATTGTCATGTTTAATCCCAGTGATAGTCAAGTTGGGAATTGATAATTTCTTCTTCTTCTTCTTTTTTTTTTTTTTACAGAAGATCAGTTTAGTATACATTAAGTAAAGATTTCAACAGTTTGCACCCACATAGAAACACAAAGTGAAATATACTGTTTGAGCACTCGTTATAGCATTAAGCCTCAATGTACAGCACATTAAGGACAGAGATCCTACATGAGGAGTAAGTGCACAGTGACTCCTGTTGTTGACTTTACAAATTGACACTCCTGTTTATGGCATCAGTAATCTCCCTATGCACCAGTGCACCAGTCATGAGTTTCCAAGGCTATGGAAGCCCCTTGAGTTCTCCGACTCTTATCTTGTTTAGACAAGGTCATAGTCAAAGTGGAGGTTCTCTCCTCCCTTCAGAGAAAGGTACCTCCTTCTTTGAAGACCTGTTCTTTCCACTGGGATCTCACTCGCAGAGATCTTTCATTTAGGTTTTTTTTTTTTTTTTTCTGCCAGAGTGTCTTGGCTGTCCATGCCTGAAATACTCTCATGGGCTTTTCAGCCAGATCGGAATGCCTTTAGAGCTGATTCTGAGGCCAGAGTGCTGTTTAGGACATCCGCCATTCTATGAGCTCAGCAGACTCATAGAATGGAGGATGTCCTAAACAAACCCAGGCATTTTAGAAAGTGAAAGGGGCATCAAAAGTACAAAATCAAAAAAGTACACCAAGAAGAGTGGGCATTTGGCACAGAGGTTAAGTTGCCATTTGAAATGCTTGCATCCCACATCAGAGTGTCTGGTTTGAGTTCTGGCTCCTCTCTGCTTCAAATCCAGCTACCTGTTAATGAACACCCTGGGAGGCAGCAGGTGATGGCTCCAGTGCTTGGATCCCTGCAGCCCACATGGAAGACTCCAGCCTTCTGGTCTTGGACTGGCCCAGCCCTCACTACTGCAGGCATTTGCGGAGTGAATCAGCAGATAGAAGAACTCTGTCTCTCTGTGTCTGTCTCACTGTGCTTTCAAATAAAATGAAATTTTTAAGAATTAAAGTACCAAGAGCACAATGGGCATAAACCAGGACTGTCCTGGGCAAACTGTGATGCTTGGCCAGCCTGTCTCTGAGAAGCTTTATCCCGCCTCTAAGATGTCAAGGTCAGAGTCCTGGGCGATGACCGGAGGGGCCGGATCCCCCTCAGGAGAAGGCAGCTCCTGTGTCAAAACCTAGGGACCTCTCATTCCCGAGCCAGCCAAATAGCAGCCCACCAGGCACCAGGTGGGATCCTCCACACCAACTCATAGCTCTTAGGAGAAAACCAGCACAGATCTGCTAATGTCTGTCACCTCCTTTGGGCAGCTGCAGCTTCGTAAGAGCCAAGGCGTCCCCAGCGAACGCGGGTCCCACCAGTGCCTGGGAAATGATTGACTCTGAAAGCTTTGCTGAAATGACTGCTAATGCTGGAATCACACTCAGCTCAGAACATTTCCTGTGCACTGGGGCTGCTGTGGGTGTGCTGGGGGCAGGCGGCGGGGGGTTGGGGGGATTCCCAAAGAAGGAAGTTTCTATGCAAACCCTGCAGCCTGCAAAGATCAGGTTTCAGTCTTGCTTTGCTAATTCCCCTTGCATTTTTCATCCCCCCAAACATTTAAGCTTAAATAGCTATATAAGTTCAAATGTTCTTTTATAGAGTGAAATAAACAGCTTTTACAGCCTGAAAACAGCAAGCTTAGAGATCAACCGTTCACCAGTGAAGCCGGCATGTTTAAGCTAAAGAAATAGATGGCACTCCCTTCCTTAACATTAGCTATATTTTCACCCCAAACTAATAGGAGGCAGCCTATAAATTAGCTAAGTTGTTAGGGAAAGAAGTTAATGCAACCTCTAGGCATTTTGCTACAAGGCTGCCCCCCTCTGGCTCCCACCACAATGCACAACTTGATTTTAGAAGAAAGCAAAGAGGTTTAAGAAAGAATGGTTGAGAGTTGTGGGCGAGTCAAGGTCAGAATCCCAGTTACTTGTTTTTTACCTCCTGGCTACCATTCCTGGCTTCTCGCCCATCTCACATTTTCCTTAAGGTCCAAGATATGTATCTCAGCTCCGAGTGAAGTTTCACAACATTTGGTTCCTAAACTAAACCTGAAGAGTGAGTTTGGTTGAGAAAGTCAGGGGAGGGGGCTAGCAGTGTGGTGTACTGGGTAGGGCCGCCCACCTGCAGTGCTGGCATCCCATATGGGCACCGGTTCGAGTCCTGGCTGTTCCACTTCTGATCCAGCTCTCTGCTATGGCCTGGGAAAGCAGCAGAAGATGGCCCAAGTCCTTGGGTCCCTGCACCCAAGTGGGAGACCCAGAAGAAGCTCCTGGCTTCAGATGGGTACAGCTTCGACCATTGCGGCCAACTGGGGAGTGAACCAGTAGATGGAGGACCTCTCTCTCTCTCTCTCTCTCTCTCTCTGCCTCTCCTTCTTTCTCTGTGTAACTCTCTCTGTGTAACAGCCTGATGCTGTATTTATCTAGGATCCTGAGTCTTGCTTGTTTGCACTGAAATTGCTAATGCTTGCCTACCTATTTAACACATGGATCTTTAAAAAAAGATTTATTTATTTGAGAGGCAGAGTTACAGATGGAGAGAAGGAGAGACCAAGAGAAAAGCCTTCCATCCGCTGGCTCACTCCTCAAATGGAGGTGGGCCAATCTGAAGCCAGGAGCCAGGAGTTTCTTCTGGGTCTCCCACAGCGATGCAGGGGCCCAAGCACTTGGGCCATCTTCCACTGCTTTCCCAGGCCACAGCAGAGAGCTGGATTGAAAGTGGAGCAGCTGGGACTCAAACTGGTACCCACATGGGATGCTGACTCTATAGGATATGTCTGTTGATACTGGGCGTACTGGGGATACATCACAGGGCAGCCCTAGCATAATTCCAATGCCTTGATTGCTTTCTCTTCACCCACTGTCTTAATAAAATACCACAACCTCACCAAGCACATGTTTATAGCTAATTCCCCCAGCGTTTCTCTACAGCTACACTTCCTGTCTCTCATTAAGATGAACTTCAGCTACAGGAAGCATCTTGCCACATTCCCAACAGTTCATCTTCTTCAAGCAACTGCATCCCTACTGTTGCAGAACAACCCCCAGAATAGTTGGAGACGTTGCTAGTGGACCCCAAATCACAACTGGCTTTCCTGACTTGCAGAAAGCAATCGCCAGCAGCGGGATAGTGGAAGACAATCGGTACGTACTTCACTGTGCAGATCAAGGAGTCAGACAGCTACAGCTTAATCCCTGGGGTTAGGGGTGAAGGTTCTAACCAACTGAAACTGGGACTGAGGTGCATGCTCAGCTCGTGTCCGAATTCCAAGTTGGCCAGTGGTGTCCGTGACCGTCCTTCGATTGGCTAGTGATTCCAGGCTCTTTAGGGAATTTTTGTGATGGCCTGGTGGTAGTTACCTTCTACCCCAGACCTGGAATTTCCATCCCTGGACCTCGAATTCCCCTAAACCGACCCCTCTAGACAATACCAGCCGCCAAGGCTGTATCTATCGGAGAAGGAAATGACTTCTTGAGTCTGGTAATTAGAACATTGTGGGGTCACCTTTCCCCTCGATTCAGTGAATTCCTTTTGATAAAGAACAGGCAAGGATACCTTGGGTTAAGGGAGGCAGATGAGAGACTGGGTCCTGCCTTTGCATTACAGGGGTTTGGTCTCTGACCTTTCAGCCCGAACAACCATCCTCCAAATTAATTTTAGAGTAATTTCAGCATCAGTGTGCTCAGATTGCCACAGCAAACCACCACAAACTAGGTGGCTTAAACCACAAAAGTTCGTTCTTTCACGGTTCTAGAGACTAGATGTCCAAAGTGAAGGTCTGTTGGCAGAGTTGGTTCCTTCTGAAAGTTTAGGGGAAAGATGCGCCCTGCCGCCCGCCCCTCCTTTCTGCTGGCTTGGGGTGGTCTGGCCCTCCCTGGCTACAGAAGCAGCACCTGGATCTCTGTCTTCCTTTTCAGGTGACTTTCTCTTTATATGCCTGCCTCTGGGTTTCAATTTCTCCTTTTTCAATTTCTCCTTCACATCGGATTAGCACTCGCGACCTATTTGAGCTAATTGCATCTGCAATGATCCCGTTTGCAATTAAGACTATATTCTGCGGTACTGAAGGTTAAAACTTCAATATATGAATTTTAAGGCAGGATACAACACAACTCACAATAACGTCTTTTGCATGAGTTAATACAGCAGAGTAGGGAGCTCCTCCCCCACCACATTCCTGGACACGCATTGCATGATATAACAATGATCCCATTATACCTCAATTGTTTGTTCAACTGTCTCCTCTTCTGGTCTGTAAGGTGCCTGACATCATGACCCCATCTGTTCCTCTCGGATGCTCAGAGAATTAAGACTAACTCATTCTGAATCTCCTCCTCTTTGCTGAGGGCTGGAGGGAAAGCAAGAAGAATAAATTTATAAAGACACCTCCAGCCACTTCCTTATATGGAGATGTTGTATGAGAAGAAAGAGTGTTTGCATGGGCTCCCAGATTCACTTCTTCTCCTGGACTTTCCTCAGTGAAAATCTGCATTCTTCCACTCAATTCTTGTATTCTTTCTGTTTTCCTTTCTCTTTATTTCCAACTCTGCTTACTTCCTGCCATCACCAGGATGCTCCTGATGTGCATCCAAGTAGCTATTGTGAGGCTGGGGGAAGTACGGAAAACCGGGAGTTCATCAAAGTATTCCTAATACAAGTTACAGGCTGTCGGCAGGTGTTTTTGATTTCATATTAATTTTGTGATTTTTATTTTTTTCTGATGACATGATATATAATTACTTTTGAGAATTTGTAATTGCTTTTGTCGAAACGTGGGGTCTGAGTTACAAATCCAAATGTCTTGCTGCCAACAGACCTTTTTCATCCCGAGGAGGATGCTTCATGTCCCATCTTATCAGAAGAGAACTCTTCCACCATAGCAAGTTAATAAAAATGGAGAGAGTGTGTGATCTGGATCTTGCGGCAGATTTTTCTGGGAAGCCCTTTGCTGAGAATGTAGGCAGTGCTCACTTTGGCAGCACATATACTAAAGTTGGAACAAGAAGGTAGGCACCATCCACCCTTAACTCTTCCTCTGGAAATAACTCTCCCAGTCCATCCTAAACAAGTGGTCCAATGCAGCCATGTTTGTACTATGTGGCTTTGCCTCTTGGTCCCAGCTGAAACGTTCATGGGCAGGTACCTGACTCAAGTGGAACTAATCAGCTTCATTTCTGAAAGTATAAATAAGTCTCCCAAAATATGCAGTGAGATTGCAGTTGACTTGGAATAGATAATATCATGTGAAGCCAAAGTTGATGTCCATATGCCATTGATGTCCATATGTTTTAGAAAAGTGGAAACCTACAGCCTTACAAAGAAGTGGGCTGCATTGAGAAGACTGTAGTATGTGTATAGGCAAAGCATAGATGTGGAACACCATTGACAAACATATAGCTTCCAACTTGCCTAATGACACACATCAATTTAAAGGTATTAAACTGGAAGGTCTTCTATTTATTGTAGCAACATGGTCCATGATGAAGATTACTTTGGGTGGAAGCTCCATGCAAAAAGGCACAGCATAGGACTATTCTGATTTAAAGTTCTAAGTAAAAATGACCTTACTCTTAAATAGTGTCAATGAGTTGGGAACCCAGGAGCAGCCTAGTAAGAGGGGTTCTGGCTCCTGAAGTAGCAGTTGGGCTATTGGTTAGGTGTGTCTGGATATGAAGATTTGAGCTGTAACATTCACTTCCAAGGTGTCTCACTTACATGCCTGATGGGTTACTGCTGGTTATCAACAAGAGGCTTCAGCTCCTTGCCACCTGGGTTTCTCCCCAGGGTTGTTTGAGTGTCCTTGTGGTATGGCACATAGTTTTTCCCCATAGCTATTGAGCCAAGAGAAAGCAAAGTGGAAACACATTTGAAGATCTAGCTTTGGAAATCACACATCACTTCTGACAACATCCTATTTGTTTTGAAGGTTGTCCCTATTCGATGGGAGAGGTCATGGAAACTGGAAGGAAGGAATTATTGAAAGTCATTTTGGAGCCTGGCTACCAGTCTATGAATAAGAAAGGAATTAAATAATTTATAAACAGACAAACTTAGGCAGCTCTGTCTCCATGTTTGTTCCCAGATATTACCCATATGGTCTATATGATCTCTTTGCCAGGCCTTGTCTCCCTAACCATGCTCAAACTGCCCCTGTGTTCTCAATGACCTTCCCACCCTTTCCTCCTTAATGGACTCATGCACATTCCCAAGGCCTTCTTCTCTTGTTGTGTCTTTTCTCTGCTCAAAGGCAGACTGCACTCCTCTGGGTTCTGTAGTTCTCCCCATAGAGCACTCTTGTCATGTTTATTCCATTCTGTGGCTGAATCTTGAAACAGCAACTGTGCTACAATTAAAAATAGGAATAATATAGGAATTGGTTTTGTAGATTTTGAAAAGGTCAAAAAGCCAACAAGCTCAGTGTGAACCCTGGCAAGGCCTGAACTAGGATCTGAATCCCTGGAGTCCAGCCTCAGCCCTGGGGCTGATTTCAAGACTTCTTCCCTAGAGCTACCAACTTTGCTCAAGCTGCCAGCCTGGGACAGCACAGTCTGCTGAGCACTGGACTGAGTGTTGCCCAGTAATTCCAAACCAGCATCAGGAACATCTTAGGGTGATGTTCTTTCCCCAAGCCTCCGAATTACTCAGTTGCTCCCCTCTGTCACTGTGGTGAATAAATCCAGAGTGATTCCCTGGAAAGACTGAACTGGTTTCGGTGTCATTCAGTCAATGAGCACTGATCTCTCCTTGCTTTTTCCTCTCGTTCCCTAGTAGGGAAAATGTATCCAGACATTCTCCCCTGGGAAACAGAGGAGAGAAGACATGCTCTGGGGTGAGTGTGTGTGTGTGTGTGTGTGTGCATGTGTGTGTGTGTGATATCAAAGTACTCAGTGTGTGGGTTCCTTGTAGAGAAAAATATATCAGACACAGGGAGGAACCTCAAGGGGATGGCTGATAGGATCTCTGTTAGAGATTTGTTTGGCAAGGCCTTGAGACAACATTTTAAAGGATTTTTCCATTCTTGAGAATATTCCCATTAACTGCCTTTGATTGCTGCTTACTAGGTACAGACAGTATGCCAACCCATCACACATTATTTCATTTCAAACTGGAACACCAAGCAAGGTAGGCGTCATTATTAGCATCCCCATTTTACACACGGGCCAACAGAGGCTCAGAGAAATGAAACAACCTGCTCTGAGTAACCAGTGGTGGAAGGATTTGAATAGAAGGTTATCTAAGTCTACACCCACACTCAAAGCAGAGTGCTTAAGGCTTCAATAGTGGGGCATTTTTGACTCTTCCTGTCTACCGTTTGCTCACGTCTTAAAGGAAACTATGAAAGTACACAATCCTTAACATCCACACAGATTGATAAGTCAGTTAATAGCTGTCCCTACGAGCAGGGAGGTATGGGGAAGAACACTATTCATTCCACTCACCAACTAATGATATTCCATTGGGCTTAGAATCTATCCCAGCTACCAGTGCCCTTAAAAGTTCCAGGCTAGATGACACCATAGTGACCCTGACCTAACTGCCTGCCCCAATGTTGTGGATGGATATTCCATCTCTCACTTGATCTTAGCCGAAAGGCTGAGAAGCGATATTCCACCTCTCATGAACACAGCGCTCATGGTTTGATTCTGTGCCTCTAGGCCTGAAGGCCCCACACCCTTGGGCCTGGGTCGCTAGAACCATGCTGTCTGTGCCCAGCCCTCTTTTCTACCCACTTTCCTTCTTTCTTCCCACTCTGCACACGTGTCTCCCTCCCTTCCCTGACTGATCATTTGTAACGTTTCCTGCTGATGAAAAGCTCCAGCTCCATAGAAATCACACAGGGAAGAAATGAAAGCATCTGCCAGGCCTGGGCCATGCCTTCTCAGTGGTCCCAACTGGCCCAGGTCTGAAGGTATCAGTCAGTCCAAGCCATATCCCCAGCCTGGAGCTTGTATCTTTGATCCTTCATGGACCTCCACCATGTCCCAGGCTCTTGCAAGTGGTGAACTGCCCTGTCTGCCCTCCCTGTGGCTCGTGGTGCTCTGTGGCTCTTTTTCTTCCACTTCACCATCAAATTCTTCATATATGCTGGCCACGGTGCCTGGGTTCTTCTTCCCCCAGACTTCTGCCTGGCCACTCTTTTTTTCACATTTTGTATCTCAACTGACAAGCCATAGATGCCAACAGACTCTCCATGAGCAGCCCACCAAGGTAGCCCTAAGTACACGACTTATTCCAGGCTAAATGACTGTATTTAGTTTAATTGTCTGGTTTCTCCAGTGGAATATAAGGCTCACGA
Organism: Oryctolagus cuniculus; assembly: GCF_051225735.1. Classification (NCBI taxonomy): domain Eukaryota; kingdom Metazoa; phylum Chordata; class Mammalia; order Lagomorpha; family Leporidae; genus Oryctolagus; species Oryctolagus cuniculus. The sequence goes on from NC_142877.1 coordinate 19,130,746, forward strand.
GGCCAGGAACGGAGCCTGACTTTCCACCACTGTGTCCCCAGCATCTGGTATCGGCTGGATTTCAGTGTGGGCGAGGTATTTTTTCTGGCATTGTGCTTTATCTCTCAGGGCTGTGACTATTCATATTGCTCCAAAAACAATCACTTCCTGTTTTCACTTTTGCAATCAACTGGGGATTGATTCAATTTTCTATATTTATCCATCTGACCCCCTTCTTAAACTCTTTGAATTCTCTAACATTGAGGACAATAGCTCATGCTTTTTAAGTGGTTATTTTTTATTATCCTAAGATGAATTGTTGATTGTTATGTCCAAAAGAGATTGTATAAAGGTGAGATAATGAAATATTATTGTTTTTTGAGGGCTACTCTTGTGCCAGTAATTAGGCAAGGAACTTTATATATTTCAAAACAACTAATAAGATATGCTTATTATGCAATGTGTTATCTAAAAAGTGATTTAGAAATGTGAGTTTCCATGGTTTGGTGTTGGTTACACTTAGTTTTTGCAGCATTGATTTACCATTGTTATCTTCTCTGTTTGGCCTACTGTTCATAATATGCCCAGATTTCCTTTATATTTCATTTTTATTTTAGCTTAATACACATAACAACTTTTAGTGTCACAATCAACAGAAAACCTCAACTCAAGTGGCTTAAATGACAAGGAGAATTCAATGGTTAATGGAACTAAATGGCCCAGGAGTACCCACTCCCCAGCATTATCCTGGATTTAAACATTATAGTAAGGACTGGGATTCTTTATAGCTGTTCTTATTCACTGTGAGAACTATTTTCTCTAGGACTGACAAAGACAATAACATCTTCCAAGGTTTATGATCCTTCTTCACATCCACTGTGTGCATTTGAGGGAAGGGGTGGCTGGGGAGATGCCTCGATTTCACTCTCTGAAGCAATAGGCTGCCCTCTCTTTACAGTCTCAAAAACATCTTCCCAGGCCAAGAATTCTGGTTTGGCTAGCTGCGCAGGCATGATGTCATCCCTGTGGCCAGGTGGAAAAGTCTGCATGTCCTAAGCCAATTAGAGATTCTGGGTTGTCAGTCAATCTTACCTTAAATGAACAGTGGGGTATGGAGGAAGGATGGATTTCCCTACTGGAAATGGATACACTGTTGGAGAAAACAACAATAAGCACTGGGATTAAAAACCAGAAATGTCCCTGCTAGCTCCAAATAATAGAGTCATATGGGTTTGTTTAGATGTCAGTCCACTGAACAGGGTTTATTGTAGCAATCACCATATACCAAGGTAGCTGAGGACACATAGGTGAATCTAATAGAATACCTGATCAGGAACATCTCACCGTTCACTACTGATCACCACAATAAGATTTTACTAGAAATAGAGGATCCCGGGGGAACCCAGGAGAGGAGACTATAATCTGGAGAACTGAAGTTTTTATGGTAGAGGTGGAACTTTCCCTGGATCTCAGAAGGTGTCAGGTTTTCCTGTCAGAGTTCTGGGTGAGGAGAGAGAGAGTGGAAGGAAGCCACTGAAAGTAGAGGGAATTATGTGTGCAAAGATCAAGCAGAGAGGGTCCTAGGGGTGATGGAAAGTTCCATGGAGTCCCTGAACTTCAGTCCAGGAAGAAGGCATGAGAAACAGCAGGAGGATGATGAGGTGGGTTAATCTCTGATAGGTCACTGTTCAAAGAACCCGTGATATTTTGGAGCAGTGAATTTCTAGCCACAGACCAGAAAGAACTGGCTGAACATATAAAAAAACAAAGCATTAGCTTCTTTCACAATAAAATAATATAAATTACATATGGCTTAAATCTTCTTGGCCTAGGAAAGGCATTAAGCATTACACAAAAGATGAAAGCTTAAGGATTGAAACTGAATCATAAGTATTTGATGTTAAAATTAAATAACTAAACATGTAAAATAAAAATTTGAAAAATGGAGAATATATTAGCCACATATGTGATAAGCAAATGCTTGATATCTTCAATATTAATCAATAATATAAATCAATTAAGAAAAAAGATATAAATAGTCAAAGAACCTAAGAAATAAAAAGCAACAAAATAATGAAAGTGCATTCAGTCTCATTGGTAATAAAATTTTTCTATCTATTGACAAAGTTGTTTGCTTGTTGTACATGACACTTATCAGTGCTGACATGTCATGGGAACTCTCATATTAGTGCAGCCTTTCTGAAGGTCAATGACACAAAATCTGTCAAAAATGAGCCTGCAATGTCACCACTTAGAATTCATCTGAAGTACATAATTAGGAATGTGAACATAAATGTAGATACAAAGATATTTATTTATTTATTTATTGGCAGGCAGAGTAGACAGTGAGAGAGAGAGACAGAGAGAAAGGTCTTCCTTTTGCCGTTGGTTCACCTTCCAATGAACACCACGGCTGGCGCGCTGTGGCCGTTGCATCACGCTGATCCGAAGCCGGGAGGCAGGTGCTTCTGCTGGGCTCCCATGCAGGTGCAGGGCCCAAGGACCTGGGCCATCCTCCACTGCACTCCCGGGCCATAGCAGAGAGCTGGCCTGGAAGAGGGGCAACCAGAACAGAATCCGGTGCCCCGACCGGGACTAGAACCCGGTATGCCGGCGCCACAAGGCAGAGGATTAGCCTATTGAGCCACGGTGCTGGCCAAAGATGTTTATTTTCGCATTGTTTATAAAAGTAAAATGTTCTTATAAAAAAAGAAGAAAAAACCTAATGTTGAACAGCAGGCAAAACTAAGTAGGAGATAAATACACCATGCAATAATGTTCAATTAAACATGCTTTTAATAAATATCGATTAACCTAGAAACATAGATGCTAAAATTCAAAAACATGCCTTAATATTTTATGCCAATTTTGTTAAACTTTATATGTTTTATGTGTACACACACACACACACAGTTTTCCCTCAGTACATCAGGTGATTGGTTTGGGGACTCCACTTAGATACCAAAATATGTGGATGCTCAAGTCTCCTATAAAGTGTTACAGTATTTGCCCAAAACCTGTATACGTTCTCCCATATACCTTAAATCATCTCCATTCACTTATAATACCTAATATATAATATAAATATTATATAAACAGTTATAATACCATGTTGTTTAGGGAACTGTGAAAAGAAAAGAAAAAGTCTATCCAAGTTAGTACACATGATCCTTTTTTCTGAGTAGTTTTGATCTTTGATTGGTTGAATCCATCAGAGGACCAAAGGTATATACACTCTCACGCACACACATATATATTCTTACTATATCTTCAAGATTAAAAACCTGAGACTACCATAAACAGATAACAGAGTGTTTATAGTAGTTATCTCTGAATGATAAAATCATGGACTCTTGTCTTCATTTTTTGTGTATCTTTATATTCATTCATTCATTTTTTCCTTTCTTTTTATTCTTTCTGTTTAAGCATTCAATATTCAACATATAATAAAATTGCATATTTCCAATTCTTGTTAAGTTAATAAGTCATTTGACCCACATGCAGGGAATGTAATGGTAAGGTGAGGGAAGTCTGAGTGACGAAGGGGTAGAAAGAAAAGCTAGAAAGGTGGGGAGTAGGATGACAGTCTGCAGAGGCTCTGCTGGCTGGAGTCTGGTGGGCGGGACTTGAGCTGCCTGGTTATCAGAAGACCTGGGCGCTGAATGAGGGAGCACAGGTGTAGTACACAGAGGGTAGGCAGGGCTTAAAACAATCTCGGAAGCACTGGCTGGGAGGATGGATGATTCCCTGGAGGGATGAACAGAAAGTCCAAGAGCTTTAGTTCCTGCAAAGCAGGGATAACACCCCTTATCCCATTTCAAAAGGTTTTGTAAGAATCCAAACTTTTGCCGAGTACAAAGTGTTTAGAAACTTTACTCTTTTAACCAGCTGTGAGGGAGTAGGATCTACCATCCTACACTCTTGTGGACTGTCTTGGGTTCAGTAAAGGCAGGGTCTCCGGAGTGGTCATCCTCTGTGAAGAAAGGGCTCTGGGCAAGCAGCTCCCTTTCTTTTCCCCCTCGTGAGCTCTTACATAATATTTGCTAACACTTATGTGGAGCTTAACTTCTGTGGACGTTAACTTATTTATTTACATGAGCAAACAGGTTCAGTATATTCCTGTGATGAAAATGCTATGGCTATCAAGGGGCAGAGCAGGATTTTGAATGTGGTCATTTTCATCCCCAAGTAGGTGCTTTAGCTACTATTATTCCATATTGCGTGTCAAGTCCAAATGCAACAGAATAGAGGAAGAAAGCCACAAGGATTAGGTAGGAGGAAAGGAAGCAAGCAGTCTCCTTTAACTCATCAAGTGTTTGTTGTAGCCCTTCTAGGGCAATGCACAGGACCACAGAGAACAGCAGCATGGGGCTCTCACCTCTGCTACCAAGGAGCTAATAAGGAAAAGCAGTGTGTAGCAGCCAAGTTTGCTCCACTGATCAGGTGAATATTTTCTCTCTCATAAATTCACAAATGCTTCTGTCTGCCTGACTCAGAAATGTGGGACTTGACCTTGCCAGGAGCGAGAGGTTCACCCTCAGGGCCATAGGCTCCCCTGAAGGCAGGGGTCTGTCCTGCCAGAGGAAGCTTCGTCCGTAGAAACTAGGCTTGGAGCCTGGGTTTCAGTGTCTCTAGCCCAGGTGTCTATTCTTAGTCCTCACTCTTTGGCAAGTGTAATGCTCCCCTGGGTAATTAGGGAATTTTTGCTTAGTGAACTTACCCACAGTGCATGCTATTGTGCTACAAGGCTGGAGGAAAGCTGGCTTCCAGTCTGGAATAGGAGTGGTAAAATTTGCTTTAGAAAATGCTGAGAAAGATTCATAGGTTGTCTGTGATAAACAAAACACATCCCTACACTAGGATCCAGCAATTTTACACCTCAAGAGACACATTCAAAAATGCTCAAAGGTGTTTAGTTTGGGAGTTGACATTTGGTCTGGCAGTGAAGATGCTGCTTGGGGTCCCCTGAACCTCATACTGGAGTGCCTGGATTCTAGTTCCAGATCCAATTCCTGATCCTAGTTTCCTACTGTTGAACACACTGGGAGGCAGGCTCAAGTGACTGGGTACCTACCATCCACGTGGGAGACTTGGATTGAGTTCCAAGCTCTCAGCTCTAGAGAAAATGAGTGAATGGCAGCTTTTCCTGTGTGTGTCTCTCTACCTCTCATATTAAAAGAAATGTTTAGGCCGGCGCCGCGGCTCACTAGGCTAATCCTCCGCCTAGCGGCGCCGGCACACCGGGTTCTAGTCCCGGTTGGGGCGCCGGATTCTGTCCCGGTTGCCCCTCTTCCAGGCCAGCCCTCTGCTGTGGCCAGGGAGTGCAGTGGAGGATGGCCCAGGTGCTTGGGCCCTGCACCCCATGGGAGACCAGGAAAAGCACCTGGCTCCTGGCTCCTGCCATCGGATCAGCGCGGTGCGCCGGCCGCAGCGCGCCGGCCGCGGCGGCCATTGGAGGGTGAACCAACGGCAAAAGGAAGACCTTTCTCTCTGTCTCTCTCTCTCACTGTCCACTCTGCCTGTCCAAAAAAAAAAAAAAAAAAAAAAATGTTTAATCCAACTAGCTACAAGTTGGAAGCAACTCAAAGGTCCATCACCACATTAGATAACATTATTGTCGTGTATCCTACCATGGGATGTACTGGTATATCCCAGAACCTAGATGAGTCTCACACACTGGCTGAGTGCAAGGAACTCAGCTGGCCACAAACTCAATCTGAGAAGGCAGCATCTTCATGAATACAACAGTGACTGTTTATAACAATCCTAGTTATCAACTGAGTTGAGGAGCCACCCAGTGTCTCTATGAATGTAGAGCATGAATTGTGTCCTTCTTCTGGTTGACCCAGTATGCCCCAGTATAGGGGCCTATATCTGTAGTTAATGGCATCATGGTAGGTGTGTGGGAAACTCTGCACACTAGAGAAAGCTGAGAGAATCAACCATGATCTCAATGCGCCTCATGAGCAAGGTTCTAAGGCAGGTAAGGCTGCTGAGTGGGAATCCATGTGCTCAGATCCGAAATGGGAACGCACTGCTCAGGAGCCATGGATGCCAAGAAGGGAGGGCTTTAGACACCTGTGGGCGGTTTGCTCTTCAGCAGTGTTCATGCCTCCAAGACTGTGGCAGACAAACCCACAAGCCCTCGGCTTAGGTGGCAACATGCCTGCCTTACAGGTCATTCTAAACTTTTTTTTTTAATTTGAGATGGATATATATACATATATATATACATATGTATACACACACACACACACACACACACACACACATATATATATATATATATATATACAGAGAGAGAGAGAGAGAGAGAATCTCCCATTTGGTGCTTTACTCTAAATGTTTACAATGTCCAGGTCTGTGCCAGCCTGAAGCTGGAAGCCTGGAACTCAACCAGGTCTGCTACATGGGTGGCAAGGACTCAACCACTTGAAACACCACAGCTGCATCCCAGGGTGTGCAATAGCAGGAAGCTGGAATTGGGAGCTGGAGGTGAGACCCAAACCTATAGACTCCGACATGGGATGTGGATTCTTAACCAGCATCTTAACTGTTAGGCCAAATTCCTGCCCCAAGATCCTCTTAAAGAAAGGCCTTAGCACAAAACCTTTTGGTCAAACAAATGTGGCTTAGTGATTAGGTAGAGACTGTTCCATCTGGTTCCTACCTGAAACTCTACATTCACAGAGATTGAATTAATGAGATTTTACTATGCAGAACTCTGAACTTAGAGCATAGATAAATCAGAAGAGGTTTAGAGTGAAGTTCAGAATTCACCCTGGGCTTCATTTAAGAAGCTCCCTATGTACCTCCATTTAGAATAAGATTTAATTTGCTGGGCAGCTGTGGTACAGGGTTAAAAAAAAAAAAAAACAGATTCCATTTCCTGGCAGAGTTGCCATTTATGGGCTGTGAGAGCTGGGAATAATAATACCTACCTCACAGGTGTTAATGTGAGCACTGAAACAGATGATGTATGTGAGGGCTTTGGGAAACCAGAGCACAGTAACAAATGTGCAAGGTCAGCTTTCCAGGCCACGGCAGCCCTGGGAGGAAAAGCAGGTCACACAGGTGCATCTGCGGTTCTGCCCCAGCCAGGAGGATGGAAGGTCCAGCCCTACTCACGTGTTTCCTCAGGGCCTTTGGGGTTCCTCACAGGTCGCCCTGAGATCTTGCAAACATAGACTTCTCTGTCACTCCACAGCATTTTAAAATGTCTTTGTCTCTGCTTCCACTCTTATTGCTGGGCCCTGCAATCTTCAAGATGCACAGTGCGGGTGCAGCTCCTGCCCAGGTGACACAGTCAGAGCTCCCTCCTGCTCAAGCCCTTGTTAATGACATCTTTGTCTATTCTGTGTGGCTCTACCTCTCCCTTATGCAAAATGGCACTCCTCAAAAGAAAAAGAAGGTGGTCTGGCTATTCATGGCTACCTCAGTCACCCTACAACCAGGCGGCTTCAGAGGTGATGTGTTAATTTTGCTTATGAATCCACAGTTTAGGTCATCTCCATCCCACTCTGCACCAGACACAGGACTAGAATCATCTGGAAGCTCACTCACTCCAGTCTCTGACAATGGATGCTGACTTAGAGCTAGAACTTCCTGGGACTGGAAAAACGGGAAGTGGCCTTCACATGTAGTTGGATGGCTACACGTATGTGGTCTGGTGTCTGTGCTCCAAGGGAGTGGGTGCCCACAGGAAACAAAGAGAAAACTAGATTATCTCTTATGACCTAGCCTTGCAAGCCACAAGGTAGTCATTGCATCATTGCGCCATATAACATTTGTCTAGTCACTTCTACCTTCTAATGTTGGCACATAATCAAGGGAAAAGGAACTGGACTCCACCTCTTGGTGGTCAGATTGTCAAGAATTTACAGACTTCTTATAAGCCGACCACACCCTTGCACCCAGCCCTGTAAGTGTTACATTCTGTAACATGGGCTAAAATCCTGCCTTGCCTGGCATTAGCTGGTTTTGAGACTTTATTAGGATTTATGAATGAACCGCCTCTTGCCATTTTATTGGCAGTGTTTGCTTGCAGTCAGTTTACCTTGGGCCTCAGGAATGCGTCCCTTGGTGCTCACTTGGGACAATGATGCCGTCATGCATTCAGAGTCACACTTTACTTGTGTAACCGAGGATTCTGCTCGTGGACTGTACTGTTAACTACTGTTGTGTAACAAACCCTCCTGAACATCTAAGTCTGCACAATGGCTGGAGTTCAGCTAACCTCTGCTCCTTCTTACCCTTATTTTGGAACCATGGGCTCATGGGGGTGGCAGAGGCATACTAGGGGAAGTGGAAACACATAAGGCCTCTTGAATACCAGTCACTGAAGCAGCCCACAGTATCTTCCACCCACTTGCCACTGGCTAAAGCAGCCCGTGTAGTGAAGCCAAAAATCAAAGGAAATGCATGAGGGGCCTTTAAAAAGTTCATTAAAAAAATGGAATGAAAAGACTGATTCATTTAGGTACAAAATTTTTGAAATTACCACATAATATTTTTCATTATAAGCATTTTCCACAAATTTTTCAAAGAACCCATACACTGTTTTCACAAGTTCAGGCTAGGTGTGTGGATGCAGGGAAGAATAAATAATAAGTGCCAATAATGCAGACTCACCCATGAATCAATCTTTTATACAGTAACCTTCATTTTGACTTAAGGCAGGGATTGAAAACATCACCACCCCCAACTCCTGCCTCCATGATATCATGGGCAATCATATTCCCACATTCTTTAAGAAATTATCTAGATCATACTTCAGAGCAGCATTGCACAAATTACTGCTACTACTACACAAATGATTGGTTCTGCTGCAAAAAAGACCCCACATTTAGAATAAATCCCATCCCCATGGGAGGTTACTATGCCTGAAACCAACCTAATCCTAACTGATCCCAAACTTTCCCGGCTTTCCTAGACTTGTCAAAGAGCAACAAGAACAACTGAGGCTACTGATAGCAGGACGACTGAGAACGACTGAATTATTTGCACCATTTTTGCTTACCTGTTTCTTCTAGAATAAGGGAGGTCAAACAGGAACCACAAACCACAGAACCACTGTCCTGAGCTCTATGACTATGTTCCAAGAGATCTCTTAAAATCACCTTTCTTTGTGTAGGGGAGAGATCAGACTTGGGTTAGGATGGAATCCACAACATGTGAGGAGCTGATTGTGGTTCTGGGTCACACATGCAAACACACATGCAAACACACACACTACAAGTATGGAAGCATCTGCAATCCGACACCCAAAGGTAATTACTGTTCCAAGATTCACATCTTCCTAGAGAAGAGGCTAGCGTGTGAGGACTCTAGGACACAGTCTCTTGTTCCTTTTTTTCAGATTTTTTTTTTTTGCTACTTGCAGAGTATGATATACTAAGGGAATGAGATCTATGTTACTGCATTGCAAAATGATGAGAAACACCTTTCCTTTTGTTATCCTCATTCAGAAGCAAACAATGTAATTGAGATGGATGAATAGCATCTTTTTTTTCTTTCATTGAGCACTTTTATTCCCCAAGTCTATAGAGAATCATTTTTCTAAAGATTTCAGTGTATTTGATATGAATAAGCATATTTTTATAATTAAACAATATGTTGCTTATACACTGGAAATTTTACAAGTGGCTTACAAATTTAAGGTGCAGTTATGATTATCCTTGCTGTTACAAAAGAAAAAGTGAGCAGAAGATGCCCCTCTGTGCATCCCTCTCCTCTTCTCCTCCTCTCCCAGTTTCCAGCTTTCCTTTCCCTCATTGTCTAGCAGGCCAGCAGAGGTCCATGGGGCAGGACTGGTATAGGGCATCAGCACCAGAAAAGGTGAGAAGAATGTTAATCAGGAGGAGAACAGGAATATTAGGTTCCTGAAATCCACAGAAGGCTGAGACCAGGGAGGCTCTGGAGAATGGAAGATAAACCCAGTTCTGAAATCTGTGTCAGCGAAGACATAACAGCCAGGAATCTACTGGCCTCCCCAATCTTTCAGGCTAGCTTGCTTTATTTGGGCCACTCTTCCCTGCAAAGGGCTCAGCCTAACCCACCTGCCCAGAGCATGATTATCTCTCATGAGACGGTCGCCATCTTCCAAAGGAAGGCCAACATTTTAGCACTGAAGCCTCCCTTGGAAAATTAATCCAGTCCTCAGAGCTAAGGTAACCAATTTCCAGGGTAGGTTGGATGGCTCATCTAAATGGTGGGGGAAATTTGGAGATGCTCTAGGCCAGTTCTTATCACAAAACACTCAATGAAGAAGTCTCTAAGGCACAGCAGCCCATCCAGCCCAAGTGCTAATTGGTTTGCAATTCCCCTAATTAGTGTGTCATCTACCTGGACAACTTAGCAGCTGGCTGGGAGCCCAGACCCTGCCCAGCCAAATTCACAGCTCCCGGAATCGGGAAGTGTAGCAGCAGTGACAATTCCACACCTCATCCACTCATGGGCATGCCCACCCACGCATGCACACCTCTTGCTAAGACATAGTGACGATCACAGGTTCTCACAACGTTGCTAACAATCTCATTAGGCTGTTTGGTGTGAGGAGGGAGCGGGAGTGGTTCTAACTTGCCTCTAACGCTTTGTGAAAAGACCACAGAGTTTTCAGACTGGCTTCATCGTTAGAGAAAGGCTGCAGTTGTGGTCTAAGGTCACCGAGGAGTTTCAAGGCCACCCAAAATCTCCTTCAACACAGATATGAGATGCTGTATCACAAGCAATTCTCCCCTAGGGATTAAGCACTGCCTTCCTGCTGCTTCTCAAATATTCTCTAGATAACGGAGACACTTCTGAGAGTCCCAGGCTTCTAAACTTGGACAACATAATGTCCTTTTACCAAGGAAAAAAAATTGCATGAGTGTCCAATATTTATATAAATTCTTTATGTCATAACTTCAATGTATATACACAGAACTTCATGTTAACTGTTTATCTTGACGGTTCATATACAACTATAGCTCAAAACATGTATACTGAATAGACATCAAATAATAACCATTACATTTGAATTATCAATATTAATTCAATGTGAAATCTTAGATTGTGCTCCTTAACCCCAATTGCCATTTAAAATCGGAACATGACACTCATTGCTGTGTTTCTACAGCATCTAGTCTGACTGGCAGGCCAGCAGCACAATGCCTGAGGGATGACTCAATTCCCATCCCCAGCCCCTCATGTGGCGAGCCTGTTGGAACTGCTATGAAAGCTTTGCTCATACAAATGGCCATTAATTGACCTTCATTTGGGATGCACACCTCAGTGAATCCGTAAGATTTCTCATCTTTTTTCTTTTTTTTGATAAAACATGAGCAGCAACATAAAAACATAAGAGTAGAGATCTTTATGATTCAAGATATATTTGTATTATTGTTTTCCTCTATTATTAGTAAAACAATAAAGACACTGTTGGTCAAATAATAAACATTTGTGCAATGTGGAAAACTATACACCTGCCTTCCCTCTTTCCCAGGAGATTTCTTTGCTCTGAATGTAAATTGGCCCCCACAGTCTTGTAGATGCTCCTAAATATTATAATGAAATGCATTTCAGACTAACATTACACTCCCTTCTGCATTTTTGCAACTGCAGTCTTTGCAGGATTCCTTTTTTGCCCCTTCAAGCTAAAGCTTTGCAATTTCTTGTGTTTTTCTAACATGGCCTGGGATAGGCTTAAGTTACCAATAAAATGAGACACTTTGAGAATTCTGAAATGGTCAAATCTGCTAGTCTATGCTTGGGGAATAAGACAGTCCCTAACAGGGTCTCCTTCAAGGTTCAGAAAAGACTGGAGAGTGTAGTCCCCATGAGAAGAGCTGAATGTTTGCTCTGAGTGAGGGCCAGGACAGGGGAAGGCACAGGAAGCTCTTGACCAGAACATCTGGGGGAGTGTCAAGAAACCTGTTGATCAAAGTAAAATAATAATCCTATGCAACACCTTTTTAGATATCAAAACCAAGGCAAAAAGTCCATAATGTACCAAATATTAAAGTGAATAAAGACCATTGTTCCACTGAGTCACATTTAGCATGAGGTAAAAGGAGAAGATGTGTACCCCTGCACTCCTATCTGTGTGTCCTTTTCAAGTGGTTTGGGATTTCTTAGAATTGAGCAAATATCGAAAAAACTGAAATATAAGTATGTTAAGATGGACATTGCTTTCCATTTAAGTATGTTATCTATACCAAAACAAAATTTATAATTATTTTACTTCACCTTAATTAAACATTATTTAAAATTGTCATTGAGTGAAGAGAGATTGTCAACATGACAATTCTTTCTTTTGAAAATGAGATAAGCGACGAAGTGGATTTCAGAGACATTGTTGATGTGTTTGCTTCCATTAATGCCAGAAAACACCTTTTCCCTGGCACACAGGCTCCAGCAAGGTGAGGCACACATGGCAGCCCTGGGCAAGGCAGAGGGTAGATCTGAAGATCAATGCCTGGAAGCAACACGTATTTATGAAATATTCATGTTATCATTGTCACAGTCTCTTCTCGGGTGCTCCAAGCAGAATGAAGTTCTCATTCTTCTGGCTGAGCTGACCGTGCCAAGCACCACTCTGAGGATTTAAGGGGAAAGTGGGAGGAGAAAGTAGGACCACAATAGACTTTCGAATGCCTCCAAGTGTCACTCCCACCCACCACCCTAGCCTCCAGTGTAGGGCCCTACTCTACACTACGTCCATGACAACATCAACAGTAATGTTCCTCACTGTGGCTTTTCTCTGTGGCATTCTGCCCTCGTTGACCAACTAGGCTAAGGAAAACCCACATCCTGTAGGAAAAGGACAGGAAAAAGTGAGAACAAGGATTTGTTCTGGGACCCAGACAGTTTACAAAATTTGTAACTGTATGCTCATCCTTGTGAAGATGGGGATATTAAAATTTCCTTCTTAACAGTGTTTTGGAAATAAAATGCTCTGATTTTTTTTTGACAGGCAGAGTTAGAGAGAGAGAGAGAGAGAGAGAGAGAGAGAGGGAAAGGTCTTCCTTTGCCATTGGTTCACCCCCCAAATGGCTGCTAAGGCCAGTGCACCGCGCTGATCTGAAGCCAGGAGCCAGGTGATTCCTCCTGGTCACCCGTGCGGGTGCAGGGCCCAAGCACTTGGGCCATCCTCCACTGCACTCCCAGGCTACATCAGAGAGCTGGACTGGAAGAGGAGCAACCAGGACAGAATCCAGTGCCCCAACTGGGACTAGAACCCAGGGTGCCAGCACTGCAGGTGGAGGATTAGCCAAGTGAGCCACAGTGCTGGCAGAATGCTCTGATTTTTACAGTCTCTGGGACAGTTCTCAGCATATACTATGCCGTGAATACATGTTTATTAATGGAAGAAAGAAAAAGAGGACGTTCACTTGTTTTTCATTGTTTTATAACAAACTATTACAGGTTTAAGTGACTTAAAACAAGATCTGTTTTAATCGACATCTCTGTACATTCAGAAGTCCAGGCAAGATCTCTTGGTTTCTCTGATCAACATCTTGCAAGGTTCACATAAGATGTCAAACAGCTCAGCCAATTTGGAAGAATCCGGGGAAAAAGTCCAATCAGTCTTGTCCATCTAGGACCTCACGGTTCTAGTACCGAGATCCCTGTTTCCTCACTGGATATCAGAAGGGAACCATCTAGTTCATCATTCTTATGAGTTCTTCAGAGCTAGAATCAAATCTTTATGATTAAAATCTTTCTGGCATCTTCTGCATTCCTTTTCTGCTTCCAGTTGTATAAAATTCTGGTTTTAAAGGGGCCCATATGATTAGTTAGGCCTACTCTGATAATCTTTCTGTCTTCAAATCAATCATGTCATATAACATAGCATAATCCTGGGGTTATATCTCACAGGTTCCAGATATTAGAGTGTGGAAATTTTGTGGCCATTATTAGAATTCTGCCTATCATAAAATTGAAAGGCAGAGGAAGGAAAGAAGAAATCAGTAACATATTCATTAAAAGGTCAAATTGTTTCACTCAAGGTCTTTTCTCTTGGGGTGAGATTTCAACCTATTAGTTAAGGTGCTGCTTGGGAGGCCAACCTCCCATATTGGAGTCCCTGGGTTCAAGTCCTGGCTCTGCTTCCAATCCAACTTCCTCATAGTGCACACTGGGAAAAGCAGTGGTCATGACTCAATTACTTGATTTTTGCAACCCAGGTCAGCTGTTGTGGACATTTGGGGGTGTGAACCAGCAAATAGAAAATCTTTCTCTCTCTCGCTCGCTCTCTCTCGCTCTCTTTCTCATTCTTGCTCTTGCTCGCTCTCTCTCTCTCCCCACTCCTCCCTCTCGTTTTGAAATAAGCTTTAAAAGTTTCAAAATTTCTCTCTAACTTAATCTCAAAACAATATTGTAGGATAACTAATGAATCCATTTTACAGATAGAGAAACTTCAGTCGTTGAACCACTTTCCCCAAGTCTCAGTGTTACAAAGTCTACTCTATGATTTTAAATTACTGTGTGAAATACACCTTGAATGTGGAAATCAGACAGTAATTGCAGGCTTGATTTCATTTTTTGAAAACAATGAGGTCGTTTTCAAACTTACTCAAGACAACTACCCAACAGATCACCCCAGCTTCCATATTTTCACTTGTCTCCCACCAATCCTTTAATTATATCAGATGTTGAGATTTTATGCACAATATGTTATAACATTCCCTGAGTTTTTCTATCATTGTAGGAAGGAATCAACTGGGTAGACACCAGATTTTTTAGCCTGTGCAGCTGTGTTGCTATAACAAACATAAATAATGAGTTGTCTATTTGCATATGATTTTATCTTCTAGTTCCCCCATTTTGGAAGCTACTGTATTTGTGTTTTAGATGGTAGAACTTCACAGATTTATCAAAGTTGTTGCTACAAATGTTCTAAGAAAATTCAAGTGCATGGTCACTGGATCACCTACTCTACTCTAGATTTCATGTGAGCCCCAGGAGATTCGTCTTTGGATACCATAGAGAAAGACTTAGTCCTCACTGAAGTAGGAGGCCTGTGGCACTGTGGGATTCCACTTTGGTTCTTTTCCTATAAGATGAGACCAGAAAATACTCAGAGGTCAAAAAGATGTTGTCCCATCAAGGATTTTACTAAAAAGATACAACTGATGGATGGTGTCCCCTCATGCTTACCTAGGCCACTTAATGTAACCTGTGCTCAAACCTAAACTTGGTATTAAGCTTAAGGAATCCCTAGACTATTTACTTGCTTAATCTTTCAAACTCGTTTTATTTTTTTTCCCA
Source organism: Oryctolagus cuniculus (assembly GCF_051225735.1). Classification (NCBI taxonomy): domain Eukaryota; kingdom Metazoa; phylum Chordata; class Mammalia; order Lagomorpha; family Leporidae; genus Oryctolagus; species Oryctolagus cuniculus. The sequence goes on from NC_142877.1 coordinate 19,145,974, forward strand.
GTAGAAATTCTTTATAGAAAGTGCTAATGCCTTTTGGAGAATCTAAAGGAAGATGGATTTTCCCCCCTCTATTAAGTCAGGACAGACAGGGAAGCAATTCGACCCTAGATCATTAACTTGGGAGTTCTGTCTGTCCTTGGGAGAGGGCCAGTGGCCCAGAAGAGAGGCCAGATGGGGTCAGAGACCTCAGGCTGACAGATGTGGCAGTGCAGGATTCCAGGAAGAAAGATCAGAGGCTGTCCAGAAAAGGCATCCATTTGCTTGGATACAAAACCTCAAAGAAGTGAAGGTAAAGGCTTGGGCAGTATTTTGGCTGAGTCATAGGGGAAACTGATCAGCAGTGAGGGTCAAATTTAGGACAAAGAAACACTGCCCAGGGGTCTCGAGAAAGGAGAGAGAAAACAGGAAAGATGTCTGTAGGGCCCTGAGGAATTGTTAGTAGTTTCCCCCATACAATAGTTTTATTTAACTCCACTTGTGGTTTTATCATAGGCACCTAAGTATGGTGATATGTCCATCTCCTAAGAGTGAAAGGAAAACAGAGCCTCAGACAGATCGGCTCTACTAGGTATGGGTTATGGAGAAACAAAAGAGCATGAAGTTAAAGAGCAAAGAGGGTACTAAGGAAACATGTATGAAAAGCTCCCATTCTACTTTAACTGTGCAATCATAATTTTAACTTTCATCTGGATAATTTGCTGACCCAGAAGCAAAGGATTGTGCCTGCCATGAGTCAATTCTCCACCTCAGAGAAAGCTGACACCCTCTCACTTGAGAAAGGAGAGGATGGAAGCCTTCATGCTGAAGCCTTTACTGCATTTACAAAAGGGGTCTGGGCCATAGTTTATTTGTTCTGATGACTTTTGCCAAATACCTTTGCCTATGCTAATTTTAAAAGAACCATTTATATTACAATCTGTTGCAAGGTTATTGAGCAGCACATTCTATTAAGTCTGCATGCTTTCTTCCTTAAAACAATGCTCTTGCTTCTAATGTTTTAATGATAACACTAAGTAACTAACTAACTAAAACAACCCATCCAAAATAATCCCTTGTTTGGACCAGACCCATCTAGGCAATGAGGACACAGATGTGGAAAAGCCATGCCTGAATCCCAACTCATAAATAGAGAAGGAAAGACGGAATTAGAAAATCACCCCTTGGCAAATACAAGAGTAATAATTGTTTCATACAAGGATGTCAATGAACACTAAAATGAGTGGGTGAAGGCACTCTTGAGAAACAAGATATTTGGAAGGTCCCAAAGTTTCTTCTCACAAGACACTAATTAATTACAAAAAGAAAAATGGTTACTCCACAGTGGAGAGGCCTGGCAGTCACCACATGGATGTAGCCATTAAAGTTAACATCACCAAAAGAATGGGACAAATCAACATCATGTGCTTCATGATATGATGCGCTGAGAAGGACACAACAGTACTTCTGTGGTTTTCCTGCCAAAATTGCATGGTCTGAATCTAATTATAAAGAAACCTCAGACAAATCCAAATTAAGGGGCATTCTACTCATAACTACTCACACTCTTCAAAGGTGTCAAGATTAGGAAAAACAAAGAAAGGCTGAGGAAACATTCCAAATTCAAGGAGAATGTAGGGACTTGACAAATAAAGGGGATATGCAATATGCAATCCCATATCAGATCCTAGATCTGGAACTCTGGATTTAGTGAGACAACTAGTGAACTTTGAATAAAGCCTATAGATAAGATAATAATATTGAATATCAATTGATTTTGATAATTGAGCTGTGGCTATGTAAGGATATACCTTGATTTTAGGAAATTCACACTGAAGTCTACTGAAATATATGGATATCACTTATTCAATTTTTATTATAACACTTCAAAATATGCATGTGTGTGTATAGATATGTTATAGAAAATAGAAATGTGTGCAGATTCTTAATCTTTGCAAAGAATTTAGGTAAAGGTCATGCAGAAATTCCTTGTTCAGCTTTTGAAAGTTTTCTGTCACCCTGATATTATTTCAAAATGACAAGTGAAAAACAGAGATAAGTTTTTAAAAGAAGACATCTGCCATCAAGGACTTCACTGCCTCATGGGAACAGATGGACCAATCACCATAAAGACACTGATGTAGTTCGGCAAGCTACAGGGTATTGTAAGAGCACAGGGAATGGGACATGATTTTGAGAAGTAACAGACAACAGATATCTTCTAGAAAATACAATAAATTTGGTTAAGCAAACTCTTTGTCTTTGAAGTCTTTGAGGAAAATATTTAGGATCATAATTGCGAAAAGTCAAGTCAACTATTTCATGTAGATCTAAGAAAGGCTTTCACTCACAGGTCAATCGATCTAACCATCTGTATATTCATCCTTCCAGTAACATTACAAGATTGTGATATAATAAGAAGTATTATTTAGTCTCTGCCCCTAGTTCCTGGCAAGAGCTACTACAACCCTTATAATTTCCTGAGCAATAGGGGTTCCAGAAGTATCTTTTATTTTAGCATTTACTTTTTTTTTTAATCCTAATTCCTGATACAGAGCTCCTAAATCCCTTAAAATTTTCTATGTGCTAGAAGTGTCCTCTGTTTTAATGGGGTGACCTCCGTAAGATCCTGGATCAGGGCTGGACATCCAAAAGACCAGGCTTTGATTATGAGTTTGGAGGAATCAGTCCTGCCTCCATTCCCTGGGAAGGGGAGAGGAACTGGAAACTGAGTTAATAATCATGCCTATAGGATGCAGCCTTCATAAAAATCCAAGTCATGAGATCAGAGGGCAACAGAAAGATAGGAGTGAGGGGTGAACGTGAACTAAAGTTTGCTTGCAGTGGATGTAATTAACCTCTAAAAACTTTCAAGGGAAACCTTTGAAATATTTCTCCTTTATAAAGTAAGGGCATTTTTATGGACTTGGAAAAAAGATCGAGTGATGACTTGTAAGGTATTTCCCAGGTATACAATATTATAATAAAAGTCATCAAATAGCTAAGTTGCTTAATATGAGACATGCTGTTCCAGAGGGAAAAGTGTTCTCTTAAAGACACTTGGGATGTTTAGACACTTGATCTGCCTCCTTTTCCAAATGTGACAAGATTTTGAGTTATTGCTTCATGGAGGGACTGGAAAACATCCTGAGACACTGTTTATTTCTTAACTGCCTTGCTGTAAGCTGCTGTTTTAAATTCTAAACAGCTTAATAAAACTTTCCAACAATTTCAGCATTTTCTAAATTTGAGAGGCCATCTTTATGGCTTTTGGAAGAAAGGCCAGGCGTATCGTCACTAAGCAATTTAAGGCAAAAACCTAATTTGAACAGATGAAAGAACAACAAGTGGAGTGATGTCTTTTAAAATCCCTTAACAGCTCAGAGTGCATGTGACTAACACCCCATTACCTCATCAGCTGATTCAAAGAGAGGAGTGTGTGTCAGATGGGGAGATTCATCTAAATGTCTACCTCAGCCTCTCTGCCTTTGGTCAATGGAAAAACTGACTAAATAAGTCAGTGCACTGAACCAAAGACTTGTGGACCCATAGAGTTTGGGTCCAGGACAGAAGAGGGGACAGGGAGAGGGGGCATGGAAAAAAAAAAGTCCAGAACTTCTCATTTCTACCTTTTCATTCCTTGAAACTAAGTATTTGCCAAACAGACCTGGAGCCAAGCCAAGAGTTTCCCAACAGTTGTGGCAAACTCACTTCACCCTCACAGCCATCCAAACTAGGTCTTATGATTTCTATTATTGTAAAAGAAACTGAAGGTCAAAGGAAAGCAGTGATTTGCCCTAAGCTCACTTCTTGCAGAGCTGAGACCTGAAGCAAAGTCAGACTCCAGAGTTCTTTAAGAGACCCACACTGCTGCCCCGTGGAGAGTGGCTGCTCGATTCCCAGATAAGAATTGAGATTGTGTCATCTGTACTCCAGACTTCCATGTTCCTCTCTAGTCATTCCTACTCCTCTCCTTGCTTCTGGCAACTGTCCCATCTCTTCAGGCTATACTTTCTGCACCTGTCCATTCTTTCTTGCCCTTGTAATACGTCATGTCCAGAAAGCAGAAATGCATGTAAACTGTAAATGGCTGATCTTGGCAACAGATCCATCCCAAACCAGTCCAGAAGCTGCTCTCATGCACATTAGTGGCTGAAACAGACAGCCCAGCAAGGATTGAGCAGTGTGCTCACTGAAGGGAAACCTGCTTTTCACTAGATTTCTCTTTCCTGTTTCAAATGTCATTATTGGCAGAGAAGGAAATGGGGAATAAAGGTTTGCATTGTGATTGGGATTTGGCAAGGCTTGTGTTCCCTGAGTTAAATATTCAGATGCCCCAGACTTCCCCTCCCGTTTCAGAGCTGATGGCTGTTTAATAGGTATTAAAGGCCATATCAGGCAGCTGGTAGTAATGAACCAGGGCACTTCAAACACTTCATGGGAAAATGGAATTGAAAGATATGTTTACTTTGCACAGGAAATTTTAAATGCATACATACACAAGTACTTCAAGAAAGTTCATGGAAAATGCATAGTATGACAATGCATGGATTTCTAACTTTTTAAAACCAAAACAAACTCATCTTCTAAAACTTTTTTTAGTGCAAACTTATTGAACTCTCCTTGTATTATACCATCACAGAGAGGTAGAAGGATCTTTCCTCTTTCCTGTCCATAGAAGACAGGGCGAGTACAACATGAAACTTGTACAGCTTCATCAGCCACATTGAGACCACAAAACCTAGCAAAAGGTCCTGGGTACCTTAATCTCCCTGTCCTGCCTCCATCACAACCAATCCATTATATACAGAGTTAAATAGTTTTCACTCCCAAAGCTTTCTTGAATCTACCAACTCCTCTCCTTTTCCATCGTCACTACCCATTCCCACTCATTTTCATTGCTTCTCAGCTCAATTGTCATTTCTTCAATGAAGCTTTCCAGACCCGACCTTCCAAGGCAGGTCCCCGTTCTGTTTACTTTCTGTGCCTGAACCTCCCTTTCTATGGTAGTGGCAGTTTTCTTTGTGTGGCTACATTTTGTCTCTCTTGTCAGACATCTGGCATCTGATTTTTTTCTATTGAATTTCCAGTGTTCTTAGATGTCTTATAAAATTAATCTCTTTTAGTTGCTTTTGAATTTTTGCCTGCATAAATCAATTCGAAGAGGAAGATGTTTGAAAAATGTTACTAGCTTAATTCCACTGCTCTCAGATGGGCATGGTTAATTACAACAAGCTTAGGGAAGTTTTAGTCAATGGGTTAATAAATACAAGATAGATGAACACACTTCACTTCTTATGAAAAACGTTGTCTAAATTGTCAGTGAGTGAACGTAATTCTCTACAACAAATATAACCAACATATATAAGCCTGAAAGTTATGTCAATATTTTTTACAAATACATTTAAAACACTCTTAATTTTTTTCCAGAAACCTTTTTTGTGCTTAGACAAAAATCTAACATGACAGTGACAAAGTCTGGGATGTGTATGGATTTAACTTCAAATAAAAATTTGGTAACTCATAAACATACGCTTTAATCTTACTCTTTTCTTTCTTAAAACATGTGTCAGCTAACCCAGTGTGTTGCATTCTGAAACTCAGTTGTACATCAACTACTTTACTGAAATTTCCTCCATCACACACCAATACGACCAATGGCTTATGGGTTTCTATTATAGTTTTGACAACTATTAAACCACATCGGTTGATGTTTCAGTAGCATATGTTGACAGAGCTTAGCATGGTTTTGGTCACTTGGTGCTTATTGAATATCTGGTGAGCAAATGAATGACCACCCAAGCTGTGGGGTGGCCTGCATGGGGTCATCTAGATGGGCTATCTAGATGTCTATATCTTTCCTCTATAGCAGTTTCTCAACCTTGCCATTACTGACATTTGGGGCCACAGAGCTCTGTTTTGTGTAAGGGGCTGTCCTGTGCTTGTACATTGTTTAGCAGCCTCTCTGGCCTCCACTCACGTGATGCATCTCATACCCCAAAGATGCCAATCAAAAATGTCTACAAATAATGTCAAACGCCCCCTGGTTTTAGCTGAAAACCACTGAGTTGGAGTTACAGACAAAGTCTGTGAGTCGTAGCTTGGTGAAACATGATTTACAGGAATTGCATGGGCAATGCTCACAAATATCTCTATGAGGAATAAGAAGATGGAATATGCTCATGGCTTGGCCTCTTGGCACAGAGGAAAATTCATAGACTTTGGAATCAGACAGCCTTTTCTTTGTACCCTGGATCAACCTGTGTCCTGGCTGTGTGGTACTGGGTAGCTTCACCACTCAAAGCTCCTATGTCTATAAAATAGTAAAATAGGGAGAACAACAGCAGAGTAGTTTATAAATAGTAAGTAAGCCAATACAGGCAGAGTGCTTATGGCAGCTGATATGAGTGAGCACTCACTGAACCAGAGTTTGCCAATGTGGTTGTTGATATCACTGCCTGCTTCCTCGGCCTTCCCTTCCTTGCATAAGCACTGTTCTGTTCCACCCTTCTCTGCCTGTCTCCTAGGGTCATAATATTTACACTTTCTGGAGCATTTTGCATTACTTTCCTGAGCATTTAACAACAAGGCTGTACAACACCACCCCATCTTTGGCACCCTGGAACACTCCTCTTTACCGTCACTATTGTCTTGCCTCTGGTAATCATTTCTGACAAAAGGCTGGGTCTTTGGCATACTTTCTCTTGTTAAGAGGTCTTACTGTAACAGGTATCCCCAGTCTTGGCCCACGGCACTGCAATTTAGCAGTTGGCAGCAGTCTGCGGATATCATTGAGCCAAGTGCTTTCCTCCCCAAATGCTGCACAGCCAGGCTTCTTGGTCACTGCCATTTGCAGAGAGGTGTAGGCAGGAAGAAAATTCACAGAACAAGCTCTGGATGCCATGGAATGGGAAAAGAGAATGTCCTCTGACAGAGAGGCTGAAATGACTGGGGAGCTGGAGAGAACAGACAGGCACGTTGTTCAGGCCTGACCCAAGGTGTTCTGTTATCTTGATGTTCTCTATGCTCTTGGACTCCAAATGGGAAGAGTGTTACTGGCCTCTGACCAATGTAATAGGAAGGAAAGAACTTAAGGGAATGAAAGGAGCGTTTAGGGTAGAAGGGCCCTAACACCAGATGTGCTCACCATACCAAGATGGTAACACCAGCCACATCTCTCTATCAGAATTTGCGATCTCTCCAAGTGATATGTTAAATCCACTCAGGTTGTTTTATTTCTGATTTTCTATTTGGTGCATTTAAAGGTGGGTATTGTGACATTTTATGTTGGTTTTATGAGTCAAACTTAAGCTCTACATGAATTTCCTCTGATCCCACATGTTCAGTGCGGTGAACCTGCTTCACTTGGAATTCACTAATTCCAAGTGTAGAACAGAGTGGAGCTTAGGTTAACCTCAGGACATAGGGGAAAAACCTTTTGGGAAATTAGTATTTTGGCCATCATGTTTAGATAAATAGCATATAAACTGTTCTCATTTAAAAGATACTATTTACAAACAATAAATAAGAGATCACCCTTGTGCATTCATTAAAGAAAGTTATAATGCAGCTCTATCCAGTAAAAATAGAATCCAAATTGTTTTTAAAATATTATAGTAGCTATATTTAAAAAGTGAAAAGAAATGGGTGAAACTAATTTCAACTGTGTAGTTGAGTTAACCTAGTCTGTGTAAAGCATGATTGTGTCAACATAAAATCAATATAAAATGTATTGATGGCATGTTTTATATTCCTTTTATCATACTAAATCTTAGTGATTTTACCCTGTTAGCTCATTTCAACTCAGAGTTGATTATTTCATGTGTCTAGTGGCTACCATATTGGATAGCACAGTGCTAAAAAATTCCATGCCTTGCCATTCTTCCTTTGTTTTTTTTTTCTGTCTCTTCCATTCAGCTTCATAAGTCACTGGTGTTAAAGGTATTTTTATTACAGTTTTTATTACTGTAATTAATGTTGTTCATCTGCTTACAAAGATAACATATGTAGTATGCAGTCCCTTTTTTCTCTAGAATTCTCACAAGGAGTTGGCCATTAGTAGCACTAGGTTCATATTTTTCTACTCCCAACTGTGAGGTCAAGATCTTTCAAGTTCAAGTGAGAATAAATAGAAATTAATACTGAATTTTTGAATGGAATAAAATCTTGGACACTCCAGAACATATATTTGATTGTTATAGGTCCTTTGGTTAGAAGCTTAAGGCCTGCCATACTGCGTTCTCACAAAGCTTTGCATGCACAGTCTGAAATTGTAGCCTATAAGGGCTTGCACTTGAAGGAATACTCTCCCAGAGACCATTCCCCAGCCCAACAGAGTTGCCCACACTGGTTCATCAGACCAAACACGAACCTATAAGGAAAGAGCAAAGGCAGAGGCGTGCAGAAACCAAGAAATACAAAGCAGTTAATTTTCTCCCCTTGATGAAGCTGTTGAATAGATTTAATTTGAGAAATGGATTGTTGTTTTATCCCATTTGCAACTTTCTTGTTGAGTACCGTATGAATGAAAGGAAACCACAGGAAATGAAGTTTCCACACGGAAACGTAGACTCCTAAGAAAAGACTAGTATGCAGTCACCAGCAATAATGAGCAAAATCTATGTGCATTAACAGATTAAGGTGTCTATGATACTACCTGACGAGCAGGCTATGGGTCACTATGCATTTCATTATCCTTGACAAGATGTGTGTTGGAAAATGTTGGTGAGATACAGAGATATGAACAGAGATCTGGATGAGGAAATAGATATGTCTGTAAAGTCAGAACTGTGAGACAAATCACATTGTTCATAGTGGTACTGTGGAGAGGTTAAACTGGATGAGCAATTGGACATGTTTGTTGCTTACTTTATGTAAATTTTCATAGCGCAACTGGTTGGTTGCTTGTTTCTTTGCTTTGCTACAATCACTAATATTATCAGTCACCATTATCAGTCGTGATAGGAGAATAGTAGTACTGTGAGACCTCAAGTGATAGAATATCTGATGTTGAAAATCCCTGCCATCTGTCCCTACCTTGCCCTAATCTTTTTTTTTTTTTTTTTTTTTTTTTTGACAGGCAGAGTTAGACAGTGAGAGAGAGACAAAGAGAAAGGTCTTCCTTCCATTGGTTCACCCCCCAAATGGCCGTGACGGCCAGCGCACTGCATTGATCCGAAGCCAGGAACCAGGTGCAGGGCCCTGGTGGGTTCCCATGTGGGTGCAGGGCCCAAGGACCTGGGCCATCCTCCACTGCCTTCCCAGGCCACAGCAGAGAGCTGGACTGGAAGAGGAGCAACCGGGACAGAACCAGCACCCCAAATGGGACTAGAACCTGGAGTGCCGGTGCTGCAGGCAGAGGATTAGCCTAGTGAGCCGTGGTGCCGGCCTTCTTGCCCTAATCTTGACTCACCCTACACTGACCTAACTTCCCAGTTAACCCAGCTACTATAAACTGGTGATAAATAATAATTACTGATTGCTAAGGAAGAGCTTCATTTGCATTTGATCAACCATCTGAGCCTTCCTAGAGGGTCTATATTCCGATTTCCTTTTGGAGATGAATAAACCACACACAGGAAGATTGAGTCATAGAAGTAAGTTTACCCTGATGACCAACAGCGGATCCAGAATGCAGCTTGGCCACTCAGTGATATCAGGATTCTCCTAGCTCCCAAGAACCTGCAGGCAGCAGCAGGTACTTGTGCTCTGACTTAAAAACAAACAAACAAACAAACAAAACAGTGCCTTGAGGGTCTGCACTGTGGCATAGCAGGTAAAGCTGCAGCCTGCAGTGCCAGCATCCTATATGGGCATCAGTTCAAGACCTGGCTGCTCCACTTCCAATCCAGCTCTCTGCTATGGCCTGGGAAAGCAGTAGATGATGGCCCAAATCCTTGGGCCCCTGCACCCGTGTGGGAGACCCGAAAGTAGCTCCTGGCTCCTGGCTTCGAATTGGTGCGACTCTGGTCATTGTGGTCATCTGGGGAGTGAACCAGCGGACAGAAGACCTCTCTCTCTCTCTCTCCCTGCCTCTGCAACTCTGCCTTTCAAATAAATAAATAATTCTTTTTTTTTTTTTTTTTTTTACAAAAAGTGCCTTGAATTAGGGAAGATTTGTTTCTTTGGGGGAAATGAAATTTCTGCTTGATCTCACCTGAGGACAGGTGGTTGCCAGAGTTGACAGTCTACAGAAATTGCCCAAAACTCAGGGTTTCAACTTGCTTAATTGCAAGCCAGGAAGAGTATGATGCCATAAGAGGGCCAACAGGGATATTTTCAGCACATTGTCACTGTTCTAATGACTGCAAGTTTTGTTTAAAAAAGGATTGGATTTGAGTTGCAAAATATGCCAGCACCAACAGGCTACAGTTTTAATGATCTAACTTTAACTGTGAAAGTGAACTTCCTGGTTGTGAAAAGTGTGGAATCCATCAACAGAATGAATGCATCATTTTGAATGCTGTGTATCTAATAATTGGTGGTTTCACTTGTGAACTGTTTGGTTAACATAGGGTTTCAGTGACTTTTTAAAAATTATTTTATTATTACCTCCAAAGGGCTTCAAGTTACAAATACCACCAAAAGTAGTGATTGATAATGATGAATCACTGGTCTCTTTCTGTTCTTTATTAATGCCATAATACCAGCCTGAGAAACATTCATTAGTCATCATATATCAGCCATGAATGAATTTTGATATAATGTGTTTTACCCAGGCTCTGACTCAGGCATGTTTCGAAAAACGCTTAAGCACCTATGCAGCCAACAATTTTGAAACCTCAGTGGGTTAAGCCAATACTTGAGATCCTGCATCCCCCTGTAGAGTGCTGGTTCAAGGGCTGGCTGCTCATCTCCCTATCCAGTTTCCTGATAATCCACCTAGGAAGACAACAGATTTTTGGCACAGATTTTCTCTCCTTGTGGGAGACCTGGATGGAGTTCAGGGCTCCTGTCTTTGATCTGACCCAGCAGTGGCTATTCTGGGCATTTGGGGAATGAGCCAGTGGATTCAAGATTTCCCTCGCACTCTCCCTCTCTTTCTCTGTCACTTTGCATTTGAAATAACTAACTAAATAAATGTACCTTTTCTTAAAAAAAAAAAAAAAGGATTATCTACCCAAGCATTTTCTGTCAAGCTTGTAGAGTCAGGTATTTGGGGATAGTAAAGCCAAGCTGATCATTTTGATGCCCTAACCTTTCCCCCATGATAGCACCCTTTCTTGCTCTAAATTAATTATGGGCCAATTGTAACCTTATACTTCTTTGAAGCAATTTTTAAAGCTAAGGAATGGTTTCTTGTACAAATCACTTGAGTTTTAGCACAGTGGTCTCTCTACAAGTAACCTAAACTCTCCTAATTATTTCTTGGTTAGCCAAAGATATTTCTGTTTGACTCTATGTGTGCTGTTTCTTGGCCACCCAAAGACATATCTGACTGGAACATCTGGCTGCATGTGAAACACACAAATTCTGTGATTGTAGTTAAGCATGCCAGTTTTCTCTCTATTCTCTTTCTCTTCTCATCTGAAAAGTGGGGATAGTAATTCATATTCTGCAAAATTTCTGACTCAATTATGCAAGATGATAGATATCTTTAGTACATGTCATAAATGGCTTAATTTACCTACCAAGACATACTTCATGAATAGGGAAAATGATTCAAGAAAGAAGAAGTCATATGCAAGAAGCAAGGCTGAGAAAGAAACTGCTGGGGCCGGTGCTGTGATGTTCCCGTAAGGCTGTCACCTGCAGTGCCGGCATCCCATATGGGTGCCAGTTCATGTCCAGACTTCCCCGCTTCCAACCAGCTCTCTGCTATGGCCTGAAAAAGCAGTGGAGGATGGCCTAAGTCCTTGGGCCTCTGCCCCTGTGTGGGAGACCCAGAAGAAGCTCCTGGCTCCTGGCTTCAGATTGGCGCAGCTCTGGCCATTGTGGTCTATTGGGGAGTAAACCAGTGGATACAAGACCGGCCTCTCTCTCTCTCTCTCTCTCTCTCTCTCTCTCTCTGCCTCTCCTTCTCTCTGTATGTAGTTCTGACTTTAAAATAAATAGAAAAACCTTAAAAAAAGAAATTGCTAAGCATAATGGTAAATCTTTTAAAATTGTTTTAAATGTAATAACAATAATATTAATGTCTTATTTATTTGATATTTGATAATGGCAGAAGTAAGATACTGGAAACAGTAGCATGGAGGTGAAGGGAAGAAATAATCAAAGTAAAGATTTTGGGGCCGGCACTGTGGAGTAGCAGGTAAAGCCGGTACATGCAGTGCCAACATTCCATATGGGTTTGAGTTCCAGCTGCTCCATTTCCCATCTAGCTCTCTGCTATGGCCTAGGAAAGGAGTAGAAGATGGCCCAAGTCCTTGGGTTCCTGCACTCTTGTGGGAGACCTGGAAGAATATCCTGGCTCCTGGCTTTGGATCGGCACAGCTCCAGCCATTGCGGCCAATTGGGGAGTGAACCAGCAGATGGAAGACCTCTCTCTCTCTCTCTCTCTCTCTCTCTGCCTCTGCCTCTCTGTAACTCTGACTTTCAAATAAAATAAAATAAAATAAATCTTTTTAAAAAGTAAAGAATTTTAAAGTCTTTTTGAGACTAGGAAAAGAGACAGTTGCCTAATTTGAAACTAAGATATTTATGTATGTCAAAAACTTCAATGGGAAGTACTAAAATAATAGGCAATAAGTGACTTCTAAACATAGAAAAAAGAAAACAAAAACAAGTATATACAATAAGAGAAAGTGGGAAACTGGTGAGGGTCAAAGTGGAAATGCATGGCAAACAGAGATCATGGCAGAATCATGTTCATGTATGTCAGACTGGAATAAATTTAAAATCTGTGCATACTATACACCAGTAAATAGATATGTAGTAAATCTTAGGATCGCTTTTAAATGGTCAAGAAGGTTAAACCACTGTAGAATACCAGTTACCTTTGGCTGATATCAAAGAGAACCAGAACCTGAAGGAATAAAACAACTAGAAATTATTCTACCAGCCACACACGTCAGTATGTGGCACTCAGGGACACTGACCAGCTCTTGGCTGATATTTTCAAAGTGGCTAATATGGGACCTGTGTTTCCGTGGGCAGAATCTCAGCCCTGCCTATCAGTAGTTAAGACCTATATAGATCGATAAGACTTTAGCTGACTGTAAATTCTACTTGAAGATAATAATTGCAGAGAAAATCCTTCAAAGACAGTTGCTGCTTTTCCTAGAGGCCTCTGAGGTACTGAAAGCCTTCAGACATTCTAGGGTCAAGTCAAGGTCTGGGGTGTGGATCTGTCCTCTGTTCTTCTGGAACTCACAGCTTTCGTCCACTGGGGATCTGTTCTCCTTCTGCCCTCTGTTTTGGATTCCTGAAATCTGGCTCCAAAACCCTCACCTGCTATAGCCATCCAGTGACCTTGGGACCCATGTCACATCTCTGAGAACTGCAAATCATATCTGTGTTTCCCTCTTCCCTTTGTAATGCCCCAAAAATATTCATCTTTAATTGTAAGAGTCCACCTAAAACCCCAGAGCTGCCAGGAGCCAGGCAGACAGGCAACAAAGCGAAGCAGACTGAATGGAAAGGGGCAGGGGGTAGCTGCTTGCTCATCTTGAGTATATTTTATCATTAGAGGAAGTTGTGCTCTGAATATGTCCCCCAGATTTCATGCATTGGAAACATAATCCCAAGATAAACACATTGATTGTATCTGGAGTTGGAGACTTGAGAGGTGACTGGGGTCCGATGAGGTCATAAGGGTGGCCCCCCATGATGCCATTAGTGGCTTCATAAGAGGAAGTGAGATCTGAGCTGATACGCGCTTGCTCTGTCTCTCCACGTACTGCCTCCATCTGGTTATGATACAGCAAGGGCCGATTTCAATGCCATATTCTTGGACTTCAGAATCATGAGCCAAATAAATATCAAGTCCTTGTAAATGACCTGGTCCAGCTAATTTTGTTATAACAACAGAAATGGTCTAAGTCAGGAAATAGGGACTAAAACAAAAGGGGAGGGGGCTGGAGACTTTAATTGTCAAGATGGTTGAGATGTCCCTACAGACTACACCTGTTCAGCCTCTTTCAGTTCTCTTGGCTCTATATCTCCAAGTGAATTTCTGAGTCATGAAATAAATCTGTGTTTAATATTTTGTGAGCCTGCCAGGCTGTCTTCTAAAATAGCAACTCCCTTTTATGTTCCCATCTGGAGTGTAAGAAGATCTCGATTTCTCTGCATTCTCACCAGCACTTGTTATTGTCTGCCTTTTTGACTACAGCCTCCCTCGTGGGTGTGAAGTAGGATCTCCTTGTGGTTTGGATTTGCATTTCCTGAATGACCAATGATACTGATGCTGAGTGTGTTTTTTTTAATGCTTAATGATGAAAGTAAGTTTTTAATATTATATATAGATGGTTTTTTATCAAAAGGGACATTTATCTCCTCAGGGAACCCACATGTGTGCCCAGGGGTATGACTTCAGCCAGGCTTTGAGATGCACCAGTTCCTCATTTCCACCTTTCTGGGCTGGAGAGAACAGATGCCCAAGCAAGAGGCAAAGGGCCAGAGATTTATGCCTCTGTCTCTCTTCGCTCCTTTCCTGTCAAATGCAGCTGGGCCTTTCTTGGAACAAATTCCTTCACCAGACAAATTCTCCACCAGACCATCAACTCAGGAGGGCAAATGAGAGTTTGTTGTTAAAAGTTGGGGCCAAACCACCCAGAGCTTCCTGTGCCAGGTGAGCACGAATAGGGGCCGAAGTCAACCATTACTAACCCCTCACCCATGACTGCCTGAGAGGTATTTCTTAGACTCTAACCATGAAACCTGCTTCCTCTCCCCCCACCGAAGCCCAACCCAGAGAGCCGTGATAAAATCACTCGGCAAATGGAAAATATTTTGTGCTTATTCTAGGAAATGTGATCCATCAAAAATGAGCTGACAAGTCCTTCCACTTCCTAGGACAGCATCCACTTACTCCCTGCTGCCTCTGGACCTGGAATGAGACAAAGCCAAGCCACAGACCGGTAAGGATCATCCAGATATCTTTATGGGTGATGCGGTAGCATGGTTTGAAGGCACCACCTGCTGAGTCAGACTACCAGGATTTCAGCCCAGCTCCCTATTCACTAGCTGGGAAAGTTGAGCAAGGAGCTTAACTTCCTTAAAGTCATTTTATCATCCTCAAAACAGCAATAATAATACCTTGTTCTTAAGACTGTTTAGAGAATTGAATGAATCAGTAACTGTTTGGATCTTAATAAAGAGCCTGGAAAATACCAATTAA
This sequence comes from Oryctolagus cuniculus, assembly GCF_051225735.1. Classification (NCBI taxonomy): domain Eukaryota; kingdom Metazoa; phylum Chordata; class Mammalia; order Lagomorpha; family Leporidae; genus Oryctolagus; species Oryctolagus cuniculus. The sequence goes on from NC_142877.1 coordinate 19,161,233, forward strand.
TGAATAAAAGTTGATATTAATATAACTTGAACATAAAAATAAGAGCCCTCTTATTTTTCAAATCTGAAAGTTTTGTGAAACTCTTGACTCCTTGTTACTAGCTACAATCTGGAATAGTAAATTCAGTTTTTATCAAATTATACAATTCATTAATTAACTCACCCTTGATATTCTGATGGGATAGGTAAAATCTACAGTTACTTTTCCCAAAATCAACTGAATAATTACAGAATTAGGGAGGTGAGTCTAAATGGCAGCAATATCAACTATGAAAAGGATATATTATAATTTAGGTGTGTGCCAAATTCAACAAGCTGCTTAGATAGCCCATGTTGCTATATTGTGCATAGAGACCACCTCTAGGCAAGGAAATACTGCCGTACATTTCCATTGAGCCACAACCAGAATAAAACAAAATTAAATTTTAAGAGTCTAATCTTTTACAAACTTAATGGTGGAAACAGGATTTTAAAATATCAGAGAACCATGCTAAAAAAAAAAAAAAAAAAAAAAGAAGCCAGGTGTAGCAAGAAGAAATTAGTCTGTAGGCAGAACATGCAAAGAAATATGATAACTCATCTCGTGGTATTAATTTCCTATTTCTGTTGCAACAAATTGCCAAAAACTTCATGATTTAAAATAACACAATTCTGGGGTGGCATTGTGGCTCAGTTGGTTAAGCTGCTGTTTGGGATACCAGCAGCCTGTAGAAGAGCGTCAGTTGAAGTTGTGGCTGCTCTGATTCTGTCTACCTCCCTGCTAACATGCCTAGGAAGGAAGTAGATGACTACCGAGATAGCTACTACCCATGTGGGAGACCCACATGGAGTTCCTGACTCCTGGCTTCATTCTGCCCCAGCCCTGTCTGTTGCAACCTTTTTGGAAAATGAACCAACTGATGGAAGATTCTCTCTCCCCACCCCCCCTCTCTGTATGTCGGCCTTTCAAATAAATAAATCTTAAAAAAATAAAAAAGAAAAAAAGAAAACAACACAAATTGTATTTTGCATTTCTGAATTTTTTTTTTTTTTTATCTTTTATTTAATGAATATAAATTTCCAAAGTACATCTCATGGGTTACAATGGCTTTCCCCCCCATACCGTCCCTCCCACCCACCACCCTCCCCTTTCCCACTCCCTCTCCCCTTCCATTCACATCAAGATTCATTTTCGATTATCTTAGTATACAGAAGATCAGCTTAGTATACCTTAAGTAAGGATTTCAACAGTTTGTTCCCACACAGAAACATAAAGTGAAAAATAATAGATGATTTTTTTTTAAATGATGATGAAATCAGATCAGACCTATTGTCATGTTTAATCCCAGTGAGAGTCAAGTTGGGAACTGATAGTTTCTTTTTTTTTTTTTTTTTTTTTTTAACAGAAGATCAGTTTAGTGTACATTAAGTAAAGATTTCAACAGTTTGCACCCCCATAGAAACACAAAGTGAAATATACTGTTTGAGTACTCGTTATAGCATTAAGCCTCAGTGTACAGCACATTAAGGACAGAGATCCTACATGAGGAGTAAGTGCACAGTGACTCCTGTTGTTGACTTTACAAATTGACACTCCTGTTTATGGCATCAGTAATCTCCCTATGCACCAGTCATGAGTTTCCAAGGCTATGGAAGCCCCTTGAGTTCTCCGACTCTTATCTTGTTTAGACAAGGTCATAGTCAAAGTGGAGGTTCTCTCCTCCCTTCAGAGAAAGGCACCTCCCTCTTTGAAGACCTGTTCTTTCCACTGGGATCTCACTCAATGGTAGACTGGATAAAGAAATTATGGGATATGTATTCTTTAGAATACTATACCGCAGTAAGAAACAACGAAATCCAGTCATTTGCAACAAAATGGAGGAATCTGGAACACATCATGCTGAGTGAAGTAAGCCAGTCCCAAAGGGACAAATACCATATGTTCTCCCTGATCGGTGACAACTGACTGAACACCAAAAAGGAAACCTCCTGAAGTGAAATGGACACTATGAGAAATGGTGACTTGATCAGCATAGCCCTGACTGCTAATGGACAACTTAATACATTATCCCTCATAGTATTTTTTTTTTGTCTGTTCTACTTAATATGACTGGTTTAATTCTGTAATTATCACACAGTTATTCTTAAGTGTTGAAAATTAACTGAAATGTGATCCCTGTTAAACATAAAAGTGGGAATAAGAGAGGGAAGAGATGTATAATTTGGGGCATGCTCGGGCTGACTTGCCCCAATTGGTAGAGTTGGAAACATACTAGGGGATTCCAATTCAATCCCATCAAGGTGGCATGTGCCAATGCCATCTCACTATTCCAAGTGATCAATTTCAGTTCACAATTGATCATAATGAAAGGACTAAGAGTCAAAGGGAGCACATAAACAAGTCTAGTATCTGCTAACACTAACCGATAGAATAAATAAAGGGGAGAGTGATCCAACATGGGAAGTGAAATACTCAGCAGACTCATAGAATGGCGGATGTCCTAAATAGCACTCTGGCCTCAGAATCAGCCCTAAAGGCACTCGGATCTGGCTGAAAAGCCCATGAGAGTATTTCAGGCATGGAAAGCCAAGACACTCTGGCAAAAAGATCTCTGCATTTCTGAATTTTGAAATGGGTGGTCCAGGGATAAAATTAGTGTTGGCAGGAAGTGTAGGAGAAGCCCTCCCTTGTCTTTTCCTGCTTCTACAGGCTCCCTACATTCTGTTGCTCTAGGTCCTTCCAGCATTGACCTAACTGCAACCTCTACTTCCATGTTAAATCTTCTGCCCTCCTGCCTCCCTCTTAAAGGGATTCTTGTAATTGCACTGAAGCTGTTCAAATGATCCAGGATAATCTTCCATCTCAAGATCCTTAAAGTAATCCCATCTTCAAAGTCCCTTTTGCTGGGTAAGGTAACAAATTCGTAGATTCAGGGGATTAGGACATCTTCAGAGGCCTTCATTCTGTCTGCCATATCCCCTAACTGAAGGCTTACTGTGCCAAAGAAGGATAAGGGCAGAACTAACACAAATGAGTGGGAATGATAAGGAGGCAGAATTTGACTCCAAACAGAGGAATCCTAGCGACGATTGAGAGGTGAATGAAGATGAGAGGAGCTTTGGGAAGGGTGTGGAATCTTCAGCACCGCGGTGGGGTCTCCCTGTCCTACCGTTCACTCGCTCCGTCCATGTTTTTGCAGTTTTGAATGCATGACATCCAAGGTTCTTTCTCACTCTACGCAACCAGGTCTGCGAGAATTCAGAAATTGTATCAATCAGGATGCAGGCTATGCTATGCTGGAGTAACAAGTTCCCAAATCTCATTGACGTCAATCAACATGTCCATTGTTGGATGAAGAGAGAGCTCTGATCATTGTAGTCCCTCAGGGACTGACGGAGCAACCACCATCTCAGACGCAGCCAGCCCCTGCGCCAGCAGCAAGAGAGCTCTGGAGAGTTTCAAAAGAGCAGCTTCTACCCTGGCCTACAGCACTAACAACTCCTTGGCCAGAACTAATCACATGGTTCCTACTAACCAAAGGAGGGCCTGGAAATGCAACGTGGAAGGTAAACAGACAGAAATATTTGTTGAGCTAAAATAATGACTGCTACAGTAAAGAAGCATTTTTTTTCTACTCTCCATTAATTCATGGATTTTAGCCATAAATTGGATTCCTTTTGACCTCTAAAGGGTCCCTCTAAAGAGAGTTATTGTCTGTCAATTACATTGGGATCACTAATACAACAAGATTGCCCTAAGCATGCTCTTCTTCATTGATCTGAACTCCATGGTTAGCACTTCACTTTCAAAAAATAAGCAATAACTTGATGATGATGATAATGATGATGAAGATTTATATTCTTGGATCTCAGATTTAAAGACTTAAAAAAATTATGTTTTATTTCACAGCAAGTACACTTCTATCTTGAAACTTATGCAAAGACCCTCTCTGGGTGTGTTTTATTCACATGTCTCCGGCCAGGTCAATGCAAATGACCATCCCGAGCCGAGACAAAAGGATAGGGTGGCATAATAAATGGCTCAGCATGCACAAAGCCGGCATGAGAGCTTACCAGGAAGGAGCCAAGTGTTTTCTAACCTTTAAAAAGTGCTATGGTGTGCCTACCTTGCCACCCGAGCCCTGGGCAGGTACATGTGCTCCTGGAATCAGCCCTCACGCGGCGGGTACCAAGAGAACCGCTGGGAGCTGCAACCCTGCTTCTTTGGTTCTCCCTTCTCAGCGCCTCACTTTGGGATCCGTACCTAAGAGGTGCTTCAAGAAAGCATGTTAGATGAACGAATGCGTGTGAGCGTGACTGTGCATGGTCCTTGGCTCAGTCTTTTTGCAGTCTGTTGCGGATAAACACGCGTTCTAACAACCCGGAATCGGACCGCACATGGGTGACTCACAGGCTGCAGGTCTGAGAAGGCCACACTCCACATACACCCCCTCCTCACTCTGTTCCGTCCCCGCTTGTGGAGGAAATCAGCTGCCTCTCTTTCTACCCCCTCACAGAAGAGGGAGGCTGGCTCCGACGGCCTTGGCCCCAGTTTGCTTGTATAATTAATGTGGGATTTTTCCTCCTCTAGTAAAAAATGACCTTGTCAAACCAGAGACGACAAAATCTTGGTTACAGAGAGATTGCAGGCTCCCTGCTGGGATGGCATCCCGGGCCCTGCAAAGAGAAATCTAATAAAATCGGTGTCAGGGTCTCCCTGGGTGCCAGGTCCCCTGCCGCCTGACCCCACGATCCCAATTTATTAGCCAAACCCAAGAAAGCACACAAACCTCACTGGCTCCAGACAGCAGACTTCCAAGCGGGAGCTAATATGGGGGCTGGGGCTAGGTTTCAGCCAAAATGACAAGGGAAATGACAGGAGGTGCCAGGCTGACAGGGAGCCTGGGGGAAGCCCTATTCAGAGCATCCTGCTGCCTGGACAGCGCTGGTTTTCACTTGGTGGAGGAATGCATTAGAATGGCCCACTGGAAAAGGGAGTGTGTTTTTTTTTTCTCTTTGCACTGTTATTAGCAGGGTGGTGGACTGATGCCTTGCATTAGCTGTGTTCCTGGGAGTTGGTAAGCGTCATAGAGGAATAACCAAAGAATAATATTTGCATGGGGAGTTTCCATTTTGTAAATCGAGCACTTCTTCACATGCAAGAGAATTTTGATCATAGAGTCATGGTTCACCCTTCTCCACAACCCAGACTTCCTGCGAAGGGAGGCACTGCTTAGCACTGTACACTGGCTTCATCTCTCACTGCCGAATAAGCAGGGGCAGTTGTTTGACTTCTTCACTTGTAAGACAGGATAGCAGTACTACTCTTATAAGGTGAGGATCGCAGTATGAGAGAAGTGGAATCAACCCACAAAGGCAATAACATCTTTTTATGGCAGCAAGAACCAACCAGCACAAAAGAAAAAAATCTATACCAAAAAGCAAAGAGAATTCTGAAGTGCTAATTAGCTTAACATAGTACAAAATCTATGGAGAGGCTGTCGGGGCTGGCACTGTGGCTTGCAGGAAAAGCCACAGCCTGTGATGCCAGCATCCTGTAGGGCACTGATTCCTTTCCTGGCTGCTCCACTTCTAACCCAGCTGCCTGCTAATGGCCTGGGGGAAACAGCAGCAGATGTCCCAAGTGCTTGGACCTCTTCTACTCACACAGGAGACCCAGATGAAGCTCCTAGCTCCTGGTTTTGGCCTGGCTCCATTCTGACCATTGCAGCCACTAGGGGAGTGAACCAGTGGTTGGAAGACCTCTCTGTCTCTCTGTCTCTCTTTTTCTGTAAGTCTTTCTATTAAATGGACAAATCTTTAAAAAAAAAAAAAAACCTAGAAAGCAGATGTTAAACATCCAAAGGACATAAAAGATGGTCTGATATTTTAAAGGACAGGCAGAGTGGACAGTGAAAGAGAGAGACAGAGAGAAAGGTCTTCCTTTGCCGTTGGTTCACCCCTCAATGACCGCCGCGGCTGGTGCGCTGCGGCCGGCGTACCGCGCTGATCGGATGGCAGGAGCCAGGTACTCCTCCTGGTCTCTCATGGGGTGCAGGGCCCAAGCACTTGGGCCATCCTCCACTGCACTCCCTGGCCACAGCAGAGAGCTGGCCTGGAAGAGGGGCAACCGGGACAGAATCCGGTGCCCCGACCGGGACTAGAACCCAGTGTGCCGGTGCCACAAGGTGGAGGATTAGCCTAGTGAGCTGCGGCACCGGCCAAAATTATCAATCATTTCTGAAGTAAACTATGAAATTAATGTAGTGATAATCAAAATTCCATTCAGATATTTTTAAGAATCTAGAAATTAGAAAAATACATTTAAAAAGTGTATAAGAATGTAAAGATCACAAATAAGTCAACTGTGGAAGAGAACAAAGAAAAGATTAACCCCCCCCCCCCATCAATTTGGTATACTACACCAAGTATCCAGATATACCAACCACCAAGCCGTAGGAGTGCAAGCATTATGGAAGTGGCCTCTAAACAGACACACCCGTGCCAGGTCTGAGGAGGCCAGTGTTGTGGTGCAGTGGGTTAAGCCGTCCCTTGTGACCCAGACATCCCATAACGGAGTGCCAATTCAAGTCCCAACTATTCCAGTTCCAATCCAGCTTCCTGCCAATGCACCTGGGAAGGCAACTGGTGATGGCCTAAGTACCTGTGACCACCCATGTAGAGGACCAGAATGGAGGTCCTGGCTCTTGGCTTCCGTTTGGCCCAGACCCAGCTGTTGCAGCCATTTGGAGAGTGAGAGGTAGACAATATCTCCCTGTTTCTCTCTAAGTATTGCTTTGCCTTTCAAATGAAGAAATAAAGAGTTCCTAAAAGGAAGGAAAAAAATTCTGAGGCAGATATTTTATATATACATATTTATATATTATTTATTTATTTATTATTTATATATATATATCTGAGCAGATATTTCATAATAAAGATAACAATAATTATCAGTGAATAAAATTTTTAGCCATCAGTTTCAACTGATGATGCTGGGAAACCTGATTCAGTCAGATATGATATTGCAATGGAAATCCTTTCACTATAAATAAAAAGATCTCTAGACAGATTAAGGACATAAATATAAAACCTAAAACACTAAGGTTAATCAAAGAAAATGTTATCTTGTGACCCAGGAGTATGGAGGGATTTTTCATGCAGCCTTAAAAAACACAAATACTATGCCCTCAGAATTAAGGAATCTTGACTACAAATGCCACAGACATGCCTCACAGGTAATTAACAAATTGGGAAAAATTATTGGCAGGGTTATATTCATGTTTTAAAACTGACAAAATGCTAATATCTGGAATATCCAGGAAGTTTCCCCAAAGTCATCAAGAAATGGAAATAGAACAAAAACAAAAATTAGGCAGTACACAGAAGATCAGTGATAAATAAATATATCAAGTGATGCTGAAACTCATTAATAAACAGAAGAATATGAGCAGAAAGAGTGGTGGCTATTCCTTTACCCCCATCAAGTTGGTAAGAGCTAAGAATGCTGGATAATGATGGGAGGGTGTGAATAAGTGACAACCTCTTGTTTCTATGAACTGTGGTTTGGAGGACAGACTTCTGCAGTTAACTGGGACAAAATCTTAGAAACAGTTAGTAGTCTAATGATGTTTGAGTATACATTATGATGCTACAATCCCACTCTTAGTTATACAAGAGAAAATCTAGCACAAGCCCATAAGAGAACATGTGAGTGCACTGTTTGAAGCAAGGGTTGTCAAATGCACCAAATCTTGGCACATCATGCATTTGTGTATTGTCTGTGGCTGCTTTTATTCTACAACAGCAGGGTTGAATACTGTAACAGATTGTAGTGTCCACAAAGCCAAGACAGTTTACCTCTCCAGGTTTGCATGGAGTTCTTCTGGAACCTTCCATGCAGCCTTTACTCACACGTTTTCCCATACTCCTTACCCCCTTGCTTCCCTTAGTCCTATTTTCAATCAATTCTGGTTCTTCCTACAGCCTTCCTGTATCTCCTATTGTAACAAACTACTACACGATGAGTGGCTTGGGTCACCTCACAACTTCTGCACTCAGAACTCAGGGCACAGTTTCCACAGATGCCCCAAAGTCAATCAACAGCTTTAGGCAGCCTTGAGATCTCACCTGAAGCCTGGACTGTGCAAGAAGCTGCTTCCAATCACATGGGGGTTGATGACAAAACCCAGTCCCTGAGGGACTGTGGGACTAAGGTCCGCAAGGTCTCACTGGCGCCACCCAGTTCCTTGCCATGCAAGCCTGCCCAGCACAACGTCTTACTTCATCAAAGCAGTGAGAGAGTCTATTTCCAAGATGCAGTTCACAATCAGATGTAACTCAAACATGGAAGAAACACCCTGTCAATCATATTGCATGGCACTGGTTAGAAGCATCTCACAGGTTCTGCCCATACTCAAAGGGAGCAGGTTCCTCAGGGCACAGGTGACAAGAGCTGGGGGCCATCAGAGAAGCTGCCTTCCATAACCTCTTTGCCAAATTTCTTCTTTAATCCATGAACTGTTTTAACCACTCCACAGTAATATGTAAGAAAGACTGAGAGAGGAATTAGATATGACCGTATCTCTCCACTTATGATGGAAATGACAATCCTAGGAAGGACAGGGTAAAATCTCTCAACTCACTGCAAAGTATCCATCCCCTCAGTTTGGAAGAGAGAGACAAGACCTGCTCTTGGGATGTTCCTGGAAAGATTTATGAAGGAGACAACCTTTGAAACTGTGGCATTGGAGCCCTGGGAGGACTCAGAAGAGAAAAACAGCAGATTTGAGGAGAGGCACCTTCTAGGTGAGAATAAATCCAAGGGGGATGAAAGTGTAAAAGATGATCAGAAGATAAGAGCTGGTCTACTGTCCAAGAAAGCGCCACAAATGATGGAAACAAGAGCAAATCAACATGCGTGGCTGGAGATGTTGTGCTCATTGGAATCAACCAGAGAATGGGCAATAACAATTTTACCCTCTGTTGTCTCCTGAGCTCCCAGGACAAGCGCTGGGTGCACCCAAACAAAGGAACCATCTGCAAAACAGGCTTAGAAAGCAGAATTCCTAACAAGGGGGGGAGGGGCAATTGTCCAGGTAAGAGAAGAACATTGGGATGACAACAGGCCCCTGCCAATTAACCTCTCTATGCCTCAGTATCCTCTCCTGAATGTGGGAATAGTAAGGAAGCTACCTGGTAGAGTTTTATTAAAAAGACTGAATTAGGTAAGGCCTTCCAAGTATTTACATATCATCTGATGCAAAGTTGCTCATCTGTGCTAGCTTTTATTTATTATTATCATTCATACTTTACTGTACCAGGTTTGCCTTGCTGACTCCTGGGCTGATGTTTCGTTGATCTTCTTTGGCCTTCCCTGCCTCTGAAACACAGTGAGTTTCTCTTTCTTGTTGACCTTGTGATCCCCCCCACCAAGGCTTCCCCGATGGCCCTGCCTTTCTGCCTGAATCGTTGCCTCTGATGTGGTTCCGCAGGGGCAAAGCAGAGCATCCTCAGCCTGGTCGTCACCTCCAAGCTGAGCTCAGCGCTGGGCTTTGAGGGTGAGTGACTGACTCCCTGGTCGGCACTTTTATTGTGGTTTTCTGATTGGTTCAGGATGGCAAGGCCTTTACTACCCCCAGCCCCAAGTGAATTCCCAGCTCTGCCAGAGGCTGAAAGGAGAGTGACTTAGTCATTAGCTCCTTTGGCAACAACCCCTGGCAGCAGTTCAAGGCAGCTTAGAAAACAGGGCAACAAGTGGCTGCAATATGTATTTCAAAAGCTTAGCAGACAAGAAAAGGAAATGAAAACCAGAAAAAGCAGGGATAGTAATGTCTGAATCTGGAGGCACATACAGACACTGCTGGGCACTGCAGACAATGCTCCCAGGCCCTTGAGCTAAGATAAGCAGGAGAGCAAGCCAAGCAAGGGCACCGGGACTGGACAGAAAGGATGAGGGCCAGGGCCTTCCTTACCTTCTCCTGCGTGTCAGTCAAGAATGAATGAAGGGACAGGTATTTTGTGCATCAGTTAAGATGCTGCTTAGGACACTCACATCCCATGTAGGAGTGTTTGGGTTTGAGTCCCAGCTCTACTCCTGATTCAAGTTTCCTGCAAATGTTTATGCTGGGAGACAGAAAGTGGTGACTCAAGTATTCCTGTATTCAAGTATTCTCTTCCCTCAGTTCCATATTAGTTCTTCTGAACTCTTACCAGAGACAGGTATTGTTGCTGATTCCATCTCACAGATGACTGACAAAAATAAAGACATGAATGCTGTTGAATTAATGTTATTATTTTTCTTGCTCATCACTTTATTGTGAGTGTCTTAGACAATTTCCCAAATACAGCACTTGCTTAAACACAAGATTTAATGAGTGAACTTACCAAAGACCTCAGAGCTTTAAACAATGCATCTCTAACTCTTAGTTGCTACACTACACAGTCTCTGTTGTGGCATGATGGAGGGATGTTGTTAGGATCTGGTGCAAGAGATGGAATAGTATGTGGTCCACAATCACACTTCCCAAGTTGACTCTCAATCTGGGGAGTACTTAAGAAGAAACTCTGGCCAGCGCCACAGCTCAATAGGCTAATCCTCTGCCTGCAGTGCCGGCACCCCAGGTTCTAGTCCCGGTCGGGGCGCTGGATTCTGTCCCGGTTGCTCCTCCTCCTGTCCAGCTCTCTGCTGTGGCCCAGGAAGGCAGTGGAGGATGGCCCAAGTGCTTGGGCCCTGCACCCCATGGGAGACCAGAAGAAGCACCTGGCTTCTGGCTTCAGATCAGCGCAGTGTGCTGGCCACAGCACGCTGGCCACAGCAGCCACTGTGGGGTGAACCAACGGAAAAGGATGACCTTTCTCTCTGTCTCTCTCTCTCACTGTCCACTCTGCCTGTCAAAAAGAAGAAGAAGAAGCAGCAGCAGCAGCAGCAGCTCCTCAATGGGGTGAAAAGTTTGAATGTGAGGATTCTCCATCTTTGTGAAGGACTCCATGTTCTTCCTTGGGTTGTTCTCAGACATAAAGGAAGATGGCCCCTGCCCACCATGCCAGCATCATTGGCAACATCCTTCCTTTAATTCACCACCTTCCATTCACACTGAACTAACTTCCTTCCTTCCTTCTTCCCCTACCCATATTCTCCTGTTAGACTTGGGTGGGTAGAGAATGAGGGTTGGGGGGAAATCTAGACAAACTCATGCTACAATCGCAACTCTCAACACTCTCCTTTATTTTGGGCAATTTTTATTGCTTCCTCTTTAAAAAGAAGCTGATGGGAAATCCCAAAACCCAAAGCTGGTTCTCACTCAAGAAAATAAGCAGGTCACAGTAAGTAGGGCATAACCTCACAAAAGGGACTTCCCTGAGAAAAAGTTAACAACAGGTAAATGATGATACAGCCTCCTATAGAAGACCCTCATCTCACCTGTACAAGAGCTGGTCTTTCTGTTCAGAGGCTGTTGAGTGCCTATTCATATCATCTGGAACTCAGAGTCTTTCACACACATCACCTGATAGGGAGGTGGTCTGCAACAAAGGCAGGCATGCTGTCAGATTTGCACACCTGCATGGCGGACATGGACAAGGGCTGGTCTCATGTGAGTGGCATTGAATTCACTCAGCGCTCTGTGGTGGGTGACAGAAATGCAACTCAATGATGTTGTAGCAGACACATTGGCTCCATACATGCCTCTTCACCCTCACCTCAGGTCACACCAGCCCAACCTCAACCTGCTGTTTCATTTTCTGAGGGCTGCCTCTGGCTACCTGAGCCTGTGTTGCCACCTATAAAGCAGTGCAGAACTGCCAGAAACTCATGAATCCTGGATCACACCTCAATAAATTACCAAAAGTTATAGTGTGTATAAATATCTCTATTCCCTGTCTCCTGAGGTAGAGACAAGTTCAAAGAGGGCAAGCTGTAGTTATTTGTAGAGGTTACTTCATGGATAACAAAGCTTTTATTAACTGCCTTGCTTTCCTTATCTTCTCTTCATCCATGGTACTATTTGCTAACGTTTTTCCCAAGATAAAATACTTAAACTTGGATCCTTGTCTCAAAGCCTGCTTTTGGAAAAATCCAAACTAAGACATTAGTTTAATGGGAATTGTTTGGTTTATGAAACAAAGAGTTTGTGTTTGTTTCAAGACTCAGTTGCGATTCTCAAAATAGACTTGCTATCTTTAAGGAGTGACTCAGTCCCTTTGATAACCCAACACATTCTGATAGTTAAACAAGCAGATAACATGTTTCTATCACTCTGCATCTATAAATCGGTTTCAGAGAAGGGACCTGACTCATTCTGTGATTGTGTGCCCATTCCATTGCAAGAGGGTGAGAGACTGACATCAACAGTTCCACTAAAGTCATTTGGAATAGGGGAAAAGTTGTTTCACTCAGAGGATTCCACAAAAAGCAAATACATCATAAAATAATAACATGCACAACATGTTTTCATCCCACCAAAGTATTCCTTGTGAGATTTCCATAAGAAAGCTAGGTTACTAGCATAACAGCCTTTGCTTACATCCTTATTTGTTTTTGATAGATCAAAGAAATTACTGCTAATCATTCAGAACACTCTATTGAGCGAGATGTGCCTTAAAAACACCCTCTCAGTTCCTAGGCATCTCTTCTACTTCTTTAACCATTGATCTCCCATTGGTCACACCACACTCACCAGACCCACACACTGTGGATCTCTTTCCTCCTCAGTCTTCCTTCTCTAAGTCTGGACTTCAACTTTTAGGGGTGCAACACGCCACAACCCACAGAATGTAGTGAAATACGCCTGTAACATGCCCAATATCCCATCAACTGCCATCTCTCCAATTAAATTGGGGGTTAAAATGGGGTTAACGTCAGCCTAAAAGGGATTTCAATCTTGGTTCCTGCATTTAAATCTGGTAAAAAGTTATTTAACCCTTTAAAGTCTTACTTTCTTTAAAGTGTAGAAACCTATCTCATCATTTTATTTGCTGCTTTCTCAGTTGGAGTATCCTAACTTGGACAAATTTCGGAGTAGCCACTCTTGTTCTTTATCACGATAATTTCCATAAAATGGAAAGCAAATACTGTGTGCATGCTCTGCCATGCCCATCTGCTTCCCATGATAGGCACAGCTGATTGATTCTAACACTTTCCTGATAAACTCAAAGAAATCTTCATGATTCTTCTCAGCTTATGCTTTTATCTCAGTACTGGGGAAAATTATCCTTAGAATAAACACCCCTCTAAAAAATTTAAATGTAGGATTCTCAAGAATGAAGCCATTTTCAAGTAACCTAATTCAAAAGAAAGATTAAACATCCTTCCAATACACACACACACACCAAACATACAGCAATGCAAACTTCACAATATCTGGTATGCACTCAGGAGTTACTAGTCATTTAAACAAAAAGCAAAATAATAAGAGAAAAAAGTCAACAAATAAAACTTTCCAGAGTCAACAGTTATTACAATTAGCATATGAGGACATTAAAACTTTTAACTTTTTCTCATAGTACCTGGCTCCTGCCGTCGGATCAGTGCGGTGTGCCGGCCCCAGCGTGCCGGCCGCAGTGGCCATTGGAGGGTGAACCAACGGCAAAGGAAGACCTTTCTCTCTGTCTCTCTCTCTCACTGTCCACTCTGCCTGTCAAAAAAAAATTAAATAGAGACAGTATACATATAAATATAACCAAATGTCTTCTGACTCAATATGAATGTCTGAGAGAAGAAAATCTATAACATCTGCAGTTTAGATATAAGTGAAAAGAAGGTTAGTAAATTTGAAGACATAGTGATGGAAATTGTATAAACAAAATACACAGGAAAAAAGTCTAAAAGAATGAAATGATCATTAGTGATCTGCAGAAAAGTTTCCAGTGTCCTAATGTACACTAAACTATAATACTCAGAAGAAATGTGGGGTAAAGAAAACAAAATATTTGAGAAAACAATGGTCAAAAATTTTCCAAGTTTGACTAAAACTGTAAACACACCGATCTGATAAGATATACCAATCCCCAACTAGAAAACTACACCAAATGTGGCATAACCGAATTTCTCAAAATCACTGATTAAGAGACACTTACAAATTAGACAAAGCAAAAGGACATGTTAAAGACAGAAGAGCAATCATAAGGATAACAGTAAATTTCATGAAAGAAGCAGGAAAGGCAAAAGTCAATGGAAGAGCCTTTTGAGTAGTGAACAAAGGGAAAAACTGCCAATGTAGAATTCTATACCCCACTAAACACCAAAGAAGAGTAAAGATGTTTTTCAAACACTCAACAACTTAAAGAATTCATCACTTGTAGATGATATAGTTACACTACAATGCACAATAAAGGAAACGTTTTAGGCAGCAGGAAAATGGTACCAATTGAAATATACATCTAAACCAGTATTTTTTAACTCTTTATTATTATGATCCCCCAGGAGTGCTTTTAGACTTTTTTCCCTAATTGCTACCTCATAAAATTTTAATGCCAGATACATATTGTATATGTTTATGAACTGCATGCATATTTGTGCTTTACACATAAAAAGTAATATTTATATATAAAAAGCAACATTTTGTTGGCATCACCAATTTCAGCCCCTTGGGGGTGATGTTATCCCCATTGACAGCCATGTATCGGTTTTCTATTGCTGCTGTAACAAGTTACCACAGTTGCGGTGGCTTAAAACAGCACTAATTAGTTATTTTACAATTCCGTGGATTATAAATTGAACACAGATCTCACTAGGTTAAAATGGAGGCCCTGCAAAGCTGCATTCCTTTATGGAGGTCCTAAAGGAAAGTCTCTTGGCTTTTCCAGCTTCTATTGGCAACACGTATTCCTTGGCTCAAGTTGTTTTTGTTAGCTTTTTGTTACTACAGCTAAAGGCTGAACACCAGCTACTTAGGAAGGAGGGAGTATTATTTTGCATCATGGTTTTGGAGGTTCAAAGTCTAAGATTGGACCGATCCCATCAGTTCAACCATCAGTGGCAGGCTGTGTGCAGAGGAGCAATCACATGGCAATCCAGGTAGTGGAGAAACAGGAAGTACATTCATTGTTTGTGTGGTGCTTTGATCATGGGAACTTCATCTCAACAATCCAGTACAATCTAATCATGTACCAAGAGTCCTTTGTACAGATACCATAAATGAATTAATTGTTCAACTTGAATCCATCAACTACTTACGTTAATCCATTAACCATTAACTATGGGAACCAAGTATTTAACACACGGACTTTTGGGAGACACCAAAACTAATGCTCAAACCATAGAAATGTTCTCCCCCTGTCTTCAAAGTTAGCAATGTTGCAATCCTAGGGTCATCTTCCTTTATTCCCTGACATCACTGCCCAAGGTCAGTCAGGAGTATCTTCTTTTCTAGGGATTATGTGATTATGTTAGGGCCATCTGAAGACCCTCATCACAGGGTACCTAACCTAACCTTCACCACATCTGCAAAGTCCCTTTTGCCATGAAAGTTAACACATTCACAGGTTCTGAAAACTATGATATTGACAACATGGGCATAGTGGGACTATTATTCGGTTTATCACACTTGGTTTAAACAAAGAATACCATGTATCACATGCAATGTCTGTTCCACAGATAAATATGAGATTTTTGTTCTTTGCTTAAATCCTTTAACACACAGTTGGCTGGGGGCATTGATTTTTTTTTTTTTTTTTTTGGACAGGCAGAGTGGAGAGTGAGAGAGAAAGAGAGAGACAGAGAGAAAGGTCTTCCTTTGCTGTTGGTTTACCCTCCAATGGCCGCCGCGGCCAGCGTGCTGCAGCCGGCGCACCACGTTGATCCAAAGGCAGGAGCCAGGTGCTTCTCCTGGTCTCCCATGGGGTGCAGGGCCCAAGCACTTGGGCCATCCTCCACTGTCTTCCCGGGCCACAGCAGAGAGCTGGCCTGGAAGAGGGGCAACTGGGACAGAATCCAGTGCCCTGACTGGGACTAGAACCCGATGTGCCGGCGCCGCAGGTGGAGGATTATCCTATTGAGCCGTGGCGCCGGCCGGGGGCATTAATTTAATCTAACAGTAAGATGCCATGTGGGACCAACCCAGCTCTGGCCATTGTGGCCATTTGGGGAGTGAACCAGCAAGAGGGAGACTGAGTTCTTCTTCTCTCTGCCTCTCCCTTTCTCTCTGTAACTCTGCCTTTCAAGTAAAAGAAATCAATCTTTATTTTAAAAGGCCTATTTTCCTCAGTTTCTGTTACTCAATGTATCATGTCCAATTTCCAACAAAATTTCACAAAGTATACTAAAAGTAAGAGAAAACTTACTTAGAGAAGTAAGATACATGGATACATGCCATTCTGAAGAGAAAACAGGTACCAGAAAAATCTTCAGATATAATATAGATTTTGTTATTATGAGACAGGGAATTTAAAATACTATGATGAATATGTCAAATGCTCTAATGGGAAACTAATGGACGCACTGTAACAAAAGTGAAGAATAAAGCCGGCGCCGCGGCTCACTAGGCTAATCCTCCACCTAGCAGCGCCGGCACACCGGGTTCTAGTCCCGGTTGGGGCGCCGGATTCTGTCCCGGTTGCCCCTCTTCCAGGCCAGCTCTCTGCTGTGGCCAGGGAGTGCAGTGGAGGATGGCCCAGGTGCTTGGGCCCTGCACCCCATGGGAGACCAGGAAAAGCACCTGGCTCCTGGCTCCTGCCATCGGATCAGCACGGTGCGCCGGCCGCAGCGCGCCGGCCGCGGCGGCCATTGGAGGGTGAACCAACGGCAAAAGGAAGACCTTTCTCTCTGTCTCTCTCTCTCACTGTCCACTCTGCCTGTCAAAAAATAAAAAAAAATAAAATAAAATAAAAAAAATAAAAAAAAAAAGTGAAGAATAGCCTTGATGGGCTCCTCAGTGGAGCGGACACAATTCTCCTTCGGTGCAATGACAGTGAATTGCAACCGAAACAGCAGCAGACTCAGACTGTCAAGGAGCTTTAAAGGAAGTCCAAGCATGAGCAAGTGGAACAAAATAAAGAATCTAGATAAGATAAAAAGTTAGTGAGCGTAAATATCTGTCAATAGAAACTTCCCAAAATGTAATGCAAAAAAGAAAGAAAGAAAGAAAGCAAAAAAAAAAAAAAACATAATTAAACAAACACAATAGGCATGAACCATGGGGCAATTTCAAAAGGGTAGCCATAGGTGTTCTCAGAACACCAGAAGGAAAAGAAAATATAAAAAAAAAACAGAATATTTTAATATTTTAATAAAAGCTAAGAAATTTCCAAAATTATTGACAGACACCAAACCAGAGAACTCGGAAGCACAGAGAATACCAAGCAGAATAAATACCAAATAGATATACCCAGGTATATCAAATTCAAACTTCAGAAAAACAGAGAAAATCTTGAGAACAGCCAGAAAAAAGAAACATCTTACTGTAGAGGAACAAGGGTAAGATTGGAGTAACTTCTTCATAAGTCACACAAGGAAGCAGAAAGGGGAATGAGACATTCAAAGTGATGGATAAAAAAATAAAGTTAAAAAAAATAAAAGAGAAAGACAGGATTCTGCCAGTGAAAGTTCCTGCAAATGTTAAGGTAATGTTCTTCAGCAAGTGAAACATAGAATTGCTCTGTTATTCAGAAATTCCACTCCTACACACATACCCCAAATAACGGAAAACAGGTTCTGAAATAAATGCACGCACATATATGTTAATAACATCATTCATAAAAGCCAAAAGGTGGAAAGAACCCAAAAGCCTATCAGTGGATAGAAAAATAAACTAATTGTAGTATGCACATTCAGTGAAATATTACCCATCCAGGGGAAGGAGTGGAGTGTGGATACATGCCACAACATGGGTAAACTTCAATAATGTTATGCTAAGTGAAAGGAGCCAGATACAAATGCAGTGTATTATATCATTTTTTGTGTATGAATATCTGAATGAGTAAATTCAGTGAGACAGAACCTGATTAATGGTTGCCAAGGCCTAAAACATGGGGAAAATAGCATGTAATTGGTTAATAGGTATAGTATTTCCTTAGTGTGAACTCTATATAGGTGGTGATTACACAACATTATGAATGTTCCAAAAGCCACTGAACAGTTTATTTGAAAATTATTAATTTTATGTGAGATACATTTTACCTGAATAAGACAAAAAGTAAAGAAGGGATAGAGACTTTCTCAAAAACTGAAGGAATTCATTGGCAACAGATCACTGCAAGAAATACTGAAAGAAATTCTTGAAGGAAAAGGAAAATGATATAGTTCAGGATTGTGGATTAACATTTTTACAAAAAGAAGAATAGCATCTAAGAAGGAAGGAATGGAGGCCAGATAAAGTCTTTTATTTCTCATAGCCTTGATTTACCTAACAGATAACTATTTATTCATAATAATAATATGCACTAGATAATTATGGCACCAAATGGATAATGAACGACAGCATTGCTGTAAGAGATTGAGGGAGAAGTAAGAATACCCGGAGGGAGAAGTAAGATACCTGCATTGTCCTTGAAGTGGTGTAATGTTATTTGAAGTAAACTAAGATTATCTGTCTATAATTACCACATTTCCAGATGACATCATAGTCTGAGGAACTGGACATATGGTAATTGTATTACCTTCTCAAATTTTCTGTGAATCTACAACTTTTTATAAAACTAAAGTCTATTTTTTAAAAAGATTCTGGAGCAGTTGTGTTATTATAAAACTATATTTAAGTGCAAGAAATTTTACCAATGTTACAGAAGGTCATTTTACAGTGATAAACCTGTCAATCCATTGAGTCACAGAAATCTTAAACATTTACCATCAACTACAAGAGCTTTAAATACATGAATCAAAAACTTACTGAATAACAGGGAGAAATAGGCAAACCTACATTATTGTTAGAGATTTCATTACTTCTTTCTCAACATCTGTTAAAGAAGTTGATAGAAAATCAGTAACTATATAGAAGAGTGAACAAATACTATCAGATATTTGATTGAATTAATATTTAACTAACTGTCCACACAACAGAATACAAACTCTTTCCAAGTCAACATAGAATGTTTACCAAGACAGACCATATCTTGCGCACAGCACAAGTATTTAACATATATTAAACTAATTTAATACATTTATTGTTTCAAATATGTTCTCTGACTACAGTAAAATCAATTTATAATAAAAACAGAAATATCTTAAATATTTGGGAAAACCTACTTCTAAGTAAGCTATGGATCAAAATAAGAAAACCTTCAAAATAGAAAGGAATGTACTAAAATTTGCATTAGTGAGATGCTGCTAAAGCAGTATATAAAAGGAAATATGTTGCAATATTAAATGATTATATTAGAAAAGATAAAGAGATCATATTAATAACCTTAGCATCCACTCCAAAAATCTAGAAAGAGAAAAACAAATGAAATGCAAATAGGAAAGGAAATAATAAATATCAGATCAAAACTTTATAAATTGAAAAATGAAAAACAATATAGAAAGTGGATTAAACCAAAAGTTGATTATTTGTGAAAATCCATAAAATGATTAAACTCCCAGCAAAACTGATCAGGTGAGAGAATAAATGAAATACCAATATCAGGAATGTAAGCATTGAGATTGGTACAGATAATATACATAATAAAAGAATGTCATGGCAAGGTTATGCCAAAAACTTCAACAACTGGGGTCAATGTTGTGGCATGATCTGTTAAACTGCCACTTGCAAGACCAGCATCCCCTACAGAAGTGCAGGTTTGACCAAACTGCTCTGTTTCTGATCCAGCTGCCTGCTAATGCACCTGGCAAGGCAGCTGTAGATGGCCCAAGTACCTGGGCCCCTGCCATTCATGTAGGAGACCCAGATGAAATTCCTAGCTCCTGACATTAGCCTGGCCAGGCCCCAGCCATTGCAGCCCTGCAGGGAGTGAACCACCACATGGAAGATCTTTCTCTCTGTCTCTCCCTGGCTCTGTCACTCTGCCTTTCAAATAAATAAATACATAGTTTAAAAATTTTTTCCAACAACATAGTTTAAATAGACAAAGCAAACCAACAAACAAAAAAATATCCACTCTGGGAAAGAAGGAAGCTTTCCTCATAGAGGGCATAATTGTCCATCAGAAAATATAATGGAAACAAGAAAAAAGTTATGAAAATAGTAAGTTTAACAAGATTTCAGGATGAACGATCAATATACCAAAATCACGTTATTTCTGTATATTGGTAATGAACAGTTAGAAATATAAAACAGTTATCATTTATAGTGACCTCAAATATGTGAAATACTTAGAGATAAATCTGGCACTTGTTCGATGAAACTATGTGAGATTTCTGAAAGAATTTACATTACTGTGTCTATTGGTCAGATGACCAAATATTAAGAAGTCAACTCAACAGAGAGAAAGTGAACCCAGTTGTTCAGAGTAGACACCAAGTAGTGAGTTCTTGAGACAGAACCATGCCTGCTGTGTCTGCAGACAGCAGAGAGGTTGGTGGGACATGTGCAGATTGGCAGGAAATAGAGAAATTCAAGGTGGTATCAGTGACACATTTCTTGTTAATACTGGTTGGCTTCCTTGTCTCCCTTGTGTGTGTTTCCCACTTTGTGGATACTTCCAGGAATCTCCCTCCAGATAAACTCTTGCACCCAAAACCTTATCTTGGCACCTGTTTAAGGGGAATCCAACCAAAGATGACAGGAAAGAAAATATGAACGTAAAGGGCAAGCGTTTAGCTCAGCCATTAGGACACTGGCTTTGGGATGCCCACATTTCCTGTTGAAGTGCCTGCGTTCAGTTCTGATTCTCCTCTAAGTTCCAGTTTCATGCAGACACTAGGAAGCAGCAGGTGATGGTTCAAGTACTTGGGTCCCTGCCACCCATCTGGGAGACCTGGATTGGGTTCTTAGTTCTTGGCTCCAGCCCTATGCCTAGCTGTTGGGGGCATTTGGGGAATGTATCAGTGGATGAGAACTCTTTCATCTGTCTGCATCTTTCTCTCTGCTTCTCAAATAAATAAATAGTTCAAAATAAACTATGAGCATATTCCTCAAGTATCTGTCCTTGCATGTGTATATTACAAACCAAACTATGACAGCAGCAGCAGGAAGCTGGCCTGTTGTGTGGTGTTCAGAATTTTTGACCAGATCTCTACAAACACTCAACCACCAGGATGAATGTGAGCCTCTGTAGCACTTTTCCGCTTTAGAGATCAGCAATGACTTAGATTCCTTAGCCTTACTTCATTTCTTGTGTCTCTCAGGCTTTGGATACCTCATGGATAACTGACATTGGGACCCTCAAAATCAGCCTCATTCCCATTGGTCACAAGCAAAAAAAAATCTGTCTGTCCATGCCCTGCCTCTGTATCTTTGAACAGGTTATGCTTGTGGCTAAACTCACATATACCCTGTATCCAGAGTCAAAGAAACGAGGCTCCTACCTGATTACTTAATCTCCCTGGTCCTTCCTTGAACCCTCTTTTTCTACTTTCAGTCTGAGCCTTCTGTGCCCAGCTGGGAATTTTCCACACTCTGATTCTAACCTTCCCTGGTCAGACTGTGGATTTCTCTTTGCAGAGAAACACCTACCAGCACTACAGGACATGTGAGCATAGTCTCCCAGGTGCTGGCGACTGTCAAGCTTTTGTGAGTGTGCGTGGGCAGGATCACGCAGACCAGCTTCTCTATCTAGCATTCTGGGCCACCCCAGGCCTTTCTCATTATTTCAGATACATCAGCTGAAGCCACTGACATCTTCTTTTGCAGGACTTGAAATGTTTTATCCTGAGCTAATTCTTTTTTTTTTTTTAATTTTATTTAATGCATATAAATTTCCAAAGTACGACTTATGGATTACAATGGCTTCCCCCCCATACCGTCCCTCCCACCCACAACCCTCCCCTTTCCCACTCCCTCTCCCCTTCCATTCACATTAAGATTCATTTTCGAATATCTTAATATACAGAAGATCAGCTTAGTATACATTAAGTATGGATTTCAACAGTTTGCTCCCACACAGAAACATAAAGTGAAAAATAATAGATGATTTTTTTTAAATGATGATGAAATCAGAGCAGACCTATTGTCATGTTTAATCCCAGTGAGAGTCAAGTTGGGAATTGATAATTTCTTTTTTTTTTTTTTTTTTTTTTTTTACAGAGGATCAGTTTAGTATGCATTAAGTAAGGATTTCAACAGTTTGCACCCCCATAGAAACACAAAGTGAAATATATTGTTTGAGTACTCGTTATAGCATTAAATCTCAATGCACAGCACATTAAGGACAGAGATCCTACATGAGGAGTAAGTGCACAGTGACTCCTGTTGTTGACTTTACCAATTGACACTCCTGTCTATGGCATCAGTAATCTCCCTATGCTCCAGTCATGAGTTTCCAAGGCTATGGAAGCCCTCTGAGTTCTCCGACTCTTATCTTGTTTAGACAAGGTCATAGTCAAAGTGGAGGTTCTCTCCTCCCTTCAGAGAAAGGTACCTCCTTCTTTGAAGACCTGTTCTTTCCACTGGGATCTCACTCGCAGAGATCTTTTGCCAGAGTGTCTTGGCTTTCCATGCCTGAAATACTCTCATGAGCTTTTCAGCCAGCTCCGAATGCCTTTAGGGCTGATTCTGAGGCCAGAGTGCTATTTAGGACATCTGTCATTCTATGAGTCTGCTGAGTATCTCACTTCCCATGTTGGATCACTCTCCCCTTTATTTACTCCATCAGTTAGCGTTAGCAGGTACTAGACTTGTCTATGTGCTCCCTTTGACTCCCAGTCCCTTCACCATGACCAACTGTGAACTGAAACTGATCACCTGGAACAGTGAGATGGCATTGGTACATGCCACCTTGATGGGATTGAATTGGAATCCCCTGGTATGCTTCCAACTCCACCACTTGGGGCAAGTCAGCCTGAGCATGTCCCAAATTATACATCTCTTCCCTCTCCCATTCCCACCACCATGTTCAACAGGGATCACATCTCAGTTAATTTTCAACACCTAAGAATAACTGTGCATCAATTACAGATCTAAACCAGTCATATTAAGTAGAACAGATAAAAAAACTACTAAGAGGGATAATGTATTAAGTTGTTCATTAACAGTCAGGGCTATGCTGATCAAGCCACCATTTCCCATAGTGTCCACCTCACTCCAACAGGTTTCCCTCTTGGTGATTTCAGGACATACTACAGGGCAGTTGTAATTAAAACAGCATGGTACTGGTACAGAAACAGATGGATAGACCAATGGAACAGAATTGAAACACCAGAAATCAATCCAAACATCTACAGCCAACTTATATTTGATCAAGGATCTAAAACTAATTCCTGGAGCAAGGACAGTCTATTCAATAAATGGTGCTGGGAAAACTGGATTTCCACGTGCAGAATCATGAAGCAAGACCCCTACCTTACACCTTACACAAAAATCCACTCAACATGGATTAAAGACCTAAATCTACGACCTGACACCATCAAGTTATTAGAGAACATTGGAGAAACCCTTCAAGATATTGGCACAGGCAAAGAATTTCTGGAAAAGACCCGGGAGGCACAGGCAGTCAAAGCCAAAATCAACTATTGGGATTGCATCAAATTGAGAAGTTTCTGTACTGCAAAAGAAACAGTCAGGAGAGTGAAAAGACAACCGACAGAATGGGAAAAAATATTTGCAAACTATGCAACAGATAAAGGGTTAATAACCAGAATCTACAAAGAGATCTTTTTTTTTTTTTTAAAGATTTATTTATTCACCTGAAAGTCAGAGTTACACAGAGAGAGAAGGAGAGGCAGAGAAACAGAGAGAGAGGTCTTCCATCCACTGGTTCACTCCCAAATTAGCCACAATGGCCAGAGCTGCACCAAGTTGGAGCTGAAGCTAGGAGCCCCCTTTGGGTCTCCCACATGGGTGCAGGGGCCCAAGGACGTGCACCATCTTCCACCATTTTCCCAGGCCATAGTAGAGAGCTGGATCGCAAATGGAGCAGCCAGGACTCAAACTGGCGCCCATATGGGATGCCGGCATTGCAGGCAGCGGCTTTACCCACTATACCACCATGCCAGCCCCTCATCCTGAGCTAATTCTAACAGCACCATACATCAGCTACCTCAACCATTATACCAGGTGTGCAGGGTGAATATAACCTTTTTAACCTATAATCGTGTAACCCATAAAAGAAACTACAAGAGTGATAGGGCAGAGCGCCGCAGAGCAGAGGCCTTGAAATGTAAACATCAAAGAAAGCAAATTTGCCTGCAGCCTTCAGTGTTAGAAGACTGAGTCTGAGTCCGGGTTCTACCCCTTAGTAAGTGTTTTATCTTGGTCAAGTAAGAAACCTCTCTGGAATGCAGTCTTGTCATCTGGAAAACATTAATAATAATAGTGCCAATTTCAAATGGATGTTAGGAGAATTAAATTAGATTATCTGTATAAGCATTTAGCCTGCTGCGTGGCACAAACTCAATACATTCTTCAGGCAAGCGAATTAACTAGTTCATTATGTAGCTGAGGAGCAAAGAGACTAAACAATTTCTCATTAGGGTATCAAGTATAATCTGAGCATCCTGAACATATCCTTGGGGTGTGACCGAGATGAAGATGCTAGGAAAGGAATGTTCTAGAAGGGAAGATGTTAAAAATCAGAGCTCAAGCTCCAGACTCTTTTAATAGTCATGGAACTCTCTAGACAAAATGTAAACATGGGAACGTTAAAAAACTGGGATCAGTTTTAAATATAACAAGTTTAACTTGAGCAAGAAAAAGCTTCTAGAACTAGGTAGCATCCCAGATCAAAGATGGTTAAGATTGCCCCACCCAACCACACGTGCAGATTATATTTATAGCCAGACAAAAGAAAGTGACATCCAGAAATTACTTGATTGGCCACAGCTGGCATTTGCCCTATAGGGTCAAATTTTAGCAGTCTCTGATGGGTTGGACTTTCAGCTGCTATGATTTGCTAAGACTTAGTAATGTGGTTACAGAGGTATGCTCTTTGATTAGGATACAGTTTGTTTGTCATCACTTGAGGTTATAGTTCTCTATGTAGGAGGGCGCATCAGGCCAATTGTTCAAGTATGGAGGCTGGTTTAGCCAAATTTATTTTGGCTCAATAAAATCAGCTGGTTGAAAGTATCAGGAACTCTGAAGGAGCTTTGAAGATAAATTTATTTCAAAATAGAAGTCGAGAGTAAAAGAATGATTACCAGAAGCTAAGAAGGGAACAGGGGAGAAGGGACATGAAGAAATCGGTCAGCAAGCATGAAGTAACAGAGGGAAGAAATACCTTCTGGTGTTCCATTCATGGCACAGTAGGGTGACTAAGATTAACCATATGGTCTTGAACACTTCAAAACAACTAAACAAGAGGATTTTGAACATTCTCACCACAAAGAAATGTTAAATGTATAGGGTGATGGATACGCCAAGTACTTTGATTTGCTTATTACACAATATATACATGCATCAAAACGTCACATTGCACCCCATAAATACGTACAATTATTGTCTGCCAATGAAAAACAAAACTTTGAAAATTATTTTTTAAGAAACTAAATAGATCCCTGTGGCTTTTGGAAGACTTTCCACAATGGACTCATTCAGCTTTAAAGTCACTTCTTTACTTTTTAGCTTTCTGGGTTATACCTGGAGGCATGGAGGGCCTGAGTCCTACTTCCTCCCAAGTGTCACCAGTGTGGGAGTCATTTGTGCTACTTTTCTCTTGAGCTGGCTGAACAGAGGTGGGACCTGCTCCAGAACAGGGCCTGGTCACCAGCTTAGCTTAATCCTAGAGAACGATTAGGTGTGAGAAGGGAAAAGTGGCCAACATTTTGGTTTTCTGAGCTCATTCTTCTCAGAAAAGTCAATGAGTACCTTATGACTGCGCCCCACCCCACCCCCTTCATGCACAAAACTCTTGGAAAATGTCTTTGACTAATATTTAGAGAAGACTCAACACCTTCTTGAAAACCCACAGCTCCCTGGAGCTGCCATCCCGAGGAATCAAGAGGGCAGAGATCGGGATGGCATTGCACTGAGCTGCTACACTGATCCAAGGACCATTTTGAATATCTTATATACTTAGGGAAGTCTCATTCCATGAGCTGAGGAAAGATTAGAGGACTTGGTAAGGCCACATAAGCAGCTGAGAGCAATCATACAGAGCAACATAGAAACTCCAGTTTCTCCCTGCTTCCCACAGATACACCCACATACACATAAATACACACCTCTTTCTAGGTTAAGGCACCTCTGACTTCACAAAACATGTTCTGGCCAATTGTGCCAAGTGTGTGACATCTTTTTATCCTAACAACAATTACCTATGGTTAACCCCATTTCACAGAGGAGTTAAATAAAACTCAAAGAGCTTGAGGAACTTATGTAAAGTTTACATAATTTATTAAATGGCAGGCCTAGAATATATTCTCAGCAAATCTGATTCCAGAATAAAAGTTATTTTATTTATTTTTATTTTATTTGAAAAGAAAGAGAGAAATTGTCCATTCACTGATTCACTCCCCAATAGCCAACAGTTGGGGTTGAGCAACGCTGAAGTCAGGAGTCCAGAATCCAATCCAGGTCACCCATGTGCTTAACAGGAACCCCAGGTACTTAAACCATTACCACTGCCTTCTTGGTTCACACTAGCACGAAGCTGCATTGAAAGTGGAGGAGCTGAGACTTGAACCAAGTACCCCTATATGGGATGTAGTCATCCCCAGGTCTTTAACCACTGCAGAAAACTCCTGCCCCAGAGCCTGAATTATTTCTCACTTCAAGATGCAATAAATATTTTTGAATAATGAATGGACAGTTTGGGGAGATGAGTACATCATAATCTCAGTAACCCTGTGTGCTTAACCTCATGCCACTAAAGAGTGAGGGGGAAGCTGTGGACATCTGTGGCCTTGGCCAGAATTGGGGTATGTGTGGGGAGGTACTGAGAAAGGGGAAAGAACAGATTGAGGGGGGCAAATAAAGGACTTTTTCCTACCACTGAAGTATTTAAAAAGTGAACTGAGCAGTGGTGACAGCTAAAAACTAAGCACTGATTATTTAGAACAGACATAGTGGGAAGAGGTATGAAAAGGGTCTGGAAATCCCCATCTCTTTGTCTTCCACTCCTAACTTGGAGTCTTCACCAGATAAGATCTGGAAAGATCAGGAACACACACCATGAAAAGCCTCCACAGTGCCTTTGGAGACAGGATGGGCATGGATACAATGTACGGACTCCAGCTCAAACCCCAGCCCTGCAAACTGGGTGGCAGGGACACGTCTGAGCAGGTGACCGAGCGGAGCATCATCTCCCTTTCAGTTCCACTGGAATGAGCGGCCCTGGGAGGACTAGTGAACTCTCTGCCCCCCTGGTTACTTCTGTCTTCTCCTGGTCTCTCCTCTCTCCTGGGGACTTGATAAACACTTAATGTGTGGAAGGAGAAAAATACCACTGAAAATATTTTCATTGAGAAAGAGAGGGAAAGCAAAATGTAAGGAAATCTCAGTTCAGCGTCTCACTAGCTGTGAGGTGGGTATCTTTGGGTAAAGCTATCCCACCCCTTGGGCCTCTTTCCTTATCTAAGAACCCTAATGACCATGGTTATGAGGATTAGATAAGATATTTTCAGGGTCCCTGGCATGGCAAAGTAGATACCCCAGACAACTTGTTTTTATATTGTTATCTTTATCGTCATCATTGTCAGTTTTATAAAACCTTTTTATTTCTCCGAGTCTCAAAGCCACATGCCACCCAAATGTGAAGACCGAGGCCACATGTCCCCCAAGACCCCATGCCACCCATGCAGATGAAAGCTGCAGCCTTCGCAGGGCTTATCTGCAGAGTGGAGAGTTGATGGGTTTCAGCTGGGCTGGAGGAAGGAAAAGTGTGTCCACGTTGGTGGAAGGAGGCCTCTCCAGAAGCTCTGAGTCCTTTTTCTGCCCCTGTCATCCAAAGGGGAGATGGCATCTCAGACCTTGTTGCTCTGCGAGATGATCTTTGTTATCAATAGCCAAGTTGGCAAGGAAATGCCATCTGAGCTCCAGACTTGGGCAGGGTGATTAACAAGAACACAACCAACAAAGATAAAAGTAAACCTTCTCTTTTGAGAATATTACCTTTTTTCTAGTTTTCTTTCTTTTTTTTTTTTTTTACTCTTTTTCTTGGTGTAGCTCTAAGGGATTTGATTCAAAAATCAGGTAAAACAATATA
Organism: Oryctolagus cuniculus; assembly: GCF_051225735.1. Lineage (NCBI taxonomy): Eukaryota > Metazoa > Chordata > Mammalia > Lagomorpha > Leporidae > Oryctolagus > Oryctolagus cuniculus. The sequence goes on from NC_142877.1 coordinate 19,189,384, forward strand.
TTAAAACCCTAAAGCTGACCAGCATGGTGGTGTAGCCGATAAAGCCGCTACCTTCAGTGCTGGCATCCCATATGAGCACCGGTTTAAGTCCTGGCTGCTCCACTTCTGATCCAGCTCTCTGCTACAGCCCAGTAAAGCAGTGGAAGATGGCCCAAATCCTTGGGCCCCTGCACCCACGTGAGAGATCTGGAAGAAGCTCCAGCCTCCTGGCTTCAAATAGGCACAGCTGCAGCCATTGAGGCCATCTGGGGAGTGAACCAGCAGATGGAAGACCTCTCCTCTCTCTCTCTGTAACTGCCTTTCAAATAAACAAATAAATCTTTACCTCCCCCCCAAAAAAAGAAACAAAAAACAAAGCCCATGTAGGATTTCAGGTAGAGTGGAAATGACTGGAGAGGGGCCAGTCTCTCTCCAGCCTCATGGCAAGGATGAGAGGTCTGCAGTCAGCAGGGTAATGACTGGTTCCCACATCATCCCTCTTGTGGCAGATACAGATCCAGGACACAGCGCAGGGCTGTAATGAGGTGGAACTTCTCAGGTGAGGGCCTGGGGAGAGGGATGGGTGATTTTGGAGTCCAGAACCACAATTTTCTGAAAAGCAGATTGGAGAAAACTGTCTACCATCACCAACAGTGATGGTAACAAAACTAAGAAGATCAGTGATAACAATAGTAGTACTAATTATTGTCTGGATGGAGATTTCAAGGCAGAGGTAGGGAAGAAGGGTGGCATGCAAAAAGGAACAGAGTAAATGGGAAGGAAGGGAGGAAAGAGAGTGACACTACATTTCCCTCCCCCAATTTAATGCCAGACATAAAATTCGATACTTTTTGTATTTTTAAAATTGTTATTTATTTATGAGCGAGCGAGCGAGAGGTAAACTTCCATCTGCTGATTCACTCCCCAAATGTAAGCAGCAGAGCTGAGCATTGACCCCAGGCAACCTGATATAGAACACGACGTCTTAACCGCTAGACCCAATGCCTGCCCTTTGCTTTTTCATGTTTTTAATAATCACTACTACTTCACGAGTTGCCTCCCATTTCTTTAGACAAAGAGGCTGAGACAAAGACACTGGAGAATTCCTCCAGTCTCGTAGCTAGTATGTGTCAGAGATGGAATGGTTGAGCAGCCCTTCTGATACCCATTCTCAGGCCAGTCTTGGGAGTGAGGGTGCTACATGGTGTCAAGCTGTACATGGGGGATGTGCCCATAAAGCTAGCATCACACCCTTTTCCTTGGAATTAAAGACAGCCTTTCCTGACAATTCACCACTGGTAAAAAGAATTTCAGAATCTTCTTACTCTCCACTCTACTGCCATGATTTTTTTTTTAGGTCCAACACACAGATATATAGCTTTAGATGGACCCATTCCTGGGTAGATAGAAAACAGAGGTTCAAATACCCTGGACACATTTTCCGCAGTCATGGGTCCTTTCTTGTTTCCCTTGCAGGGATTCTCATCTGTATTATTTTTGTGTCTTTTCATCTTCTTTCTTCTGAAGCTTGAAGTATTTTTTCCTTCTTTTGAATCAGTTGTTTCCAATAAACCCTCACTTGCTTTCTTTAAGTTGTTCAATTATTTTAAGTCTCTTCTTCCACAGTACTCTATTTGTGTTTCTGCTTTCCATCTGGGCCACCCAATCCTCTATCCCTTTCTAGAATGAGGACTAAAAAATGCATTAGATGGAAACCTGCAGAGCCTGGCCTGCTCCTGGGAGCAGAAAGTCATGGCAAAGGAGATCACACCTGCAGGTTTTTCCAGCTAGCATTTGCTTGAGTGGTCATGAGGACCGTCAACATTCCTAGTTTCCATAAATATTTACTTAGACACTGAGAGGGACCTTTAATCTGAGTATCCCAGTGTATGTCTAACAGAGTCAGAGTAGAAAGCAGGTGGCACGGTCAAATTGGATAATTTTTGAAGAGTTTAATAAAGCAACGATTCACAAAGGTGCAGGCTGGCTGTGAGTAGCCACAAGCAGCAGCATGGTGTTCTGAGGATAGCAGCACCAGGCTTTTCTGACCTGAAGGCAGAGAACAACCCCTGCAGAAAAAGAGCCACATGGCAGGATCTGCAATCTTGGCCAACAGATGCTACTGGAAGGGGAAAAAGAAAACACACACTTTCACCTCACGCCTCTTTCTGAACTCTCCTACTGAGGCTCCCCAATGGTTGCCTCATCTAAAAGACAGAAGTCAAGAGAACCTATTGACGTTGTTGATATCATCCAGACTTCTGGATCATAGATCATGGTAGCAACAGGTAGAGAATGGATCTGGATGGGGTATGGGAAGTTACCCAGCAGAGTGTGAACACATGCATGTATATCTCTGCTCACAAATGAGTATGCATTAGGCTGATGAAATCTCTTATTTTTCCTTAACTGATGGGTCATTTATGGCTACCTCTTGCCTGTTTGGCCAACATAGACTATTGAGTGCCTTGCTTATCTCTGTTTTCAATTAAATGTTTGAAGAGCAGGGAAAAGTATCGAGAAGTAGGAAGCTCCCTGAGGTTATATATGTATTAAATACTGTCTTCAGATAGCAAGATAGCAAAATTTTCAGTCTAAGGCTGATACATGTCAAAAAATAAAGATCTGTTCCTATTTCTAAAGTACTCACTCCAGAGGAAGTAAAAGATGAATATCAGGGTGGGCATTTGGCACAGGGATTGTTGCTGCTCGAGACAGCTGAATCCCCTATCACAGTCCCTGGGTTTGAGCCCCAGTTCACTTCTGAATCCAAAGTCCTGTTAATGTGCATCTTTGGAGGCAGCAGGTGATGCCTCCATGAGTTTGGTCTCTGCTACTCACATGGGAGATCTGGGCTGAGTTCAGGGCTTATGACCTCAGTCTGTCACAGCCAGCTGTTGTGGGCATTGGGTGGAAGATCTCTATGTGTCATCTATCTTTATCTCTGACTTTAAAATAAATAAATATTGGGCCGGCACCATGGTTCACTTGGTTAATCCTCCACCTGTGGTGCCGGCATCCTATATGGAAGCTGGGTTCTAGTCCTGGTTGCTCCTCTTCCAGTCCAGCTCTCTGCTGTGGCCCAGGAGGGCAGTGGAAGATGGCCCAGGTGCTTGGGCCCCTGCATCTGCATGGGAGACCAGGAGGAAGCACCTCTATCCTGGCTTTAGATAGGCGCAGCACTGACCATGGTGGCCATTTTGGGAGTGAACCAAAGGAAGACCTTTCTCTGTCTCTCTCTCTCTCACTGTCTATAACTCTGTCAAATAAAAAATAAATAAATAAATAAATATTGAGGCTGGCATCATGGCATAGTGGGTAAAGCTGCCGGCTGCACTGCTGGCATCCCATCTGGGCACCGGTTCGAGTCCTGGCTGTTCCACTTCTGATCCAGCTCTCTGCTATGGCCTGGGAAAGCATCAGAGGATGACCCAAGTCCTTGGGCCCCTGTACCTGCATGGGGGACATGGAAGAAGCTCCTGGCTCCTGGCTTCTGATCAGCTCAGCTCTGGCCATTGTAGTCATCTGGGGAGTGAACCAGCAGATAGAAGACCTCTCTCTCTCCACCCCCCCCCCCGCCTTTGCCTCTCTGTAACTTGCCCTTTAAATAAAGAAAGAAAGAAATAAAAATTTTAAATGTTCCTATTTGAAAGGGTGTACTCCACTTCCTCTCCTGAGCAGGAGGAAATAGAATCTTATGCAACTGACAGAGCCTGAGAGAAAGAAGCATTCCTGGGAGCTACAAATCGAACTCATATCAAGAGCTAGGTTGAGCCCAGACGTTGGTGGAAACTTAACGTAGAAAAGTAGAATTCAGAGAAGAGTCTCTTAAGGGCATGACGGTTTGGGAAGTCACATAGAGTAGGCATTTAATAGTTGGCATAGTACAGTCTGCTCAACACAGCATGCAATCCACATTACCATTCTGGTACTTGCTACTTGGTGGAGTGCTGTTTGCATGTCCCTCTCTGCATTAGTTCACAAAGGTTCCCAATAGTATTTGCCTGAGCTTTTAGACTGCTGGATCCCTAATATATCCCTAATATATGGCTTGGCACATAGGAGATCCAGGAGCTACTCAGATGAAGAATAGATGCTGGTATTTATCCATTTGAAAGACTCTATATAGGTCGAAGCTTACCTCTGAGTTCTCTGAGTTGAACCAGGAAAGCTCTATACCATGCTGGCTTCCTTCTAACCAACTGTTCTACAAACTCCAAGCTGTGAATTTACTTTCAAATCCAAGGACAGGCCATCTCCATCTCCACCATGGGGGTCACATGGACAAGACTCACCACATTTGACCTGGACTGGATTCACTCCTAGTTCCTGTGTGCTTAGCCCAACATTTCCCAAAGTCTGTCTTATTCCGTGCTAATGTTTCTTCTCTGACCTTCCTCCAACTACCTTCTCTTGAATCCAGGCTTCAGATGGGTCAGTCCATGTATGCTGTTGTTTTTCAAAGTCAAAATCAAGTTTCCTTTTTTCATTCTTGAAGAAATTTATTTTCTTAATTTCATTTTCTAAAGAAAATGTGGATACCTGATAACAGAATAAGGTATATAAATATCTGTTATCTACTCCTTGCCCTTCTGTTTCCATGATGATGCATCTATTACAAATTTTGTCTTTCAGAAGAGTAAGTTGATTGTTAAAAAAGTGATAGGACATGTCTGAAGCCCTGTGATTGATCAGCAGCAGTCTGGGAATTAGAAGCATGATCAGCCCTTCTGTTCTCTCAGTAATAATGTAGCTCCACTCCACCCCAAGTCCTTCTGTAGCTGTGTCACTTCGAGAGAGCTAAGTGAAGGAAGGGCACAACTGTCTTTCCTTGGCAATCCCTTCTTCCATTAGAATTTAATTTAGATTTAATAAAATGTTTAATGAATCTTAATTAAGCCCAAATTGAAATTAAAAATGGTTTAACAAGGTTTAATAGTGATGTGAGAGATCACACGATTCCACTTCAATAAATATTTTCCTAATAACAAATAACCATTTCATTAGTAAAGAGAAATGTTGCCATTAAGTCTAAATTAAATTATCCATAATTTACTGGCATACTTAACAGTATCCATTAATGAAAAATATGTAAAACTTCCCCTGCCCCCCCCCAGCCCCCGGTTGTTAAGAATTACTTCATTTTAGTGAATTTAAAAAGAATGTGGTGTAATGGGCCAATGGTCTGAGGCTAAAGGAGTCATCCTTGAGGTTCTGTCACCTCTGATAGCAGAGGAGATGAGGCACAGGAAAGATAAGACATTGGGTTTTCCATCCAGGCCATGCAGACTCCCACCAAGGCCACAGCCCTGGGCGGTTGATAGGGATGGGTGAAGGCATTGTATCCTAGGAGTCTCTGGCTCAAAAAAGGTGTGGGGGGAGAAAATTCTGACCCCTGCATATACAACTGATGCCCTATGAGATATGGATGCATCAACAATGCAGGATGTGAGAAAAGAAGAGGGGCAGATGTGCTTTCTCAGGTGGAAGTGACCCGTGTATGAACAAAGAGATAGTGGAAACCCATTCCTGGGAAACACTAGGTCTCCAGAAAGGAAGACACGTTTCTAGCAAAAGGGTTCAGGTTTTGGTACAAGGGAAATGAGTTTCAAAATACAGCTCTTGTTTGATTCTATCATGAAACCCTGCTGTGGTAGAACAGAGAAGGGGATGGGAGATGAACTGTGTAGCTTTGTAGTAATTTGGGGAGTGTCACTGATCCACATTACCCACCAATATTTCCCAACTCCCAGAAGAAGGCACCCCAACTTTCTAAGGCTCCTGGTTTCTTTCTTTCTTTCTTTCTTTCTTTCTTTCTTTCTTTCTTTCTTTCTTTCTTTCTTTCTTTCTTTCTTTCTTTCTTTCTTGACAGGCAGAGTGGACAGTGAGAGAGAGAGACAGGGAGAAAGGTCTTCCTTTTGCCATTGTTCACCCTCAAAGTGGCCGCTATGGCCAGGGTGCTGCAGCTGGCGCACCGCACTGATCCAAAGCCAGGAGCCAGGTGCTTCTCCTGGCCTCCCACGCGGGTGCAGGGCCCAAGCACTTGGACCATCCTCCATTGCACTCCAGGGCCACAGCAGAGAGCTGGACAGGAAGAGGAGCAACCAGGACAGAATCCGGCACCCCAACCGGGACTAGGTCCTGGGGTGCCAATGCCATAGGCGGAGGATTAGGCTCCTGGTTTCTAAATGTCCCAGAACAGAAAACAGAAAGTGTCCTACACTACTCCCCACTTCCCAAAGGCTACTGTCAATATCTGCAATGAGTAATAATGCAATCATGAGCCACATAGACTACTGAGCCTCACTGACACATACCTGGGTTTCAAAGCTTCAGGAAAATGCAAACATTTGATTAGTAACAGTTTTATGTTAATTATATTAGTAATTTTATTGATATATTAAATCATATTCTAGATGTATTGGTTAAAGAAAAATAACTTTAAATTAATTTCTCTATTTTTTATTTTATTTAATATGGCTACTGGGGAACTTAAAATTATATGTGTGGCTCATATTGTATTCCTATGAATCAGAGTTGATCTAGCTGGATATACCTAAACAAAGAAGTGGACATATTTCATTCTTTTTTGTGTTGTATGAACACAGCTTCATTCAAATGTTCCTAGATAGACACAGATGAACCCACAATTCTCATGCAGAAAAACAAAAATTATAAACCAAAGTCAGGCTCTGAGAAGCAAACACGCCTTAGCTTAGTCAACTGCAACTCTTCAGCTAGCGTTAGCTGTTCTCTGGTAGCCAGCTATGATGATCACCACTGTGCATTTCAGACAACCAGAGGACAGAAATGCCGTCAGAGACTCTCTCCATGATTTTGTCAGCTAGGAAGTAGATCCAGGGTCCTAATGAAAAGAATACAAGTAGCCAATTCAAATCTTTTTTTTCTGGCTAAAGGAGCCAGGGAAAGTCAGCACAGGCAGGCTGGCTGTGGGTTTGTTTCCAAGATGCCATTATCTCGTGCTTTAACTTCCTGTATGAGACAGAAGGGCTCACCCTGAAGTCTGAGAAGAGAGATGGGTCAATTCAGCCCAAGGATACTGGCTGTGCTGGTGTTGCAATGAGTGCGATCCCATTCAAATCATTTTCTGGCTCACCCTCAGGTTGCTGGCTAAGAAAGAAGGCAAGACAAAGAAGGCGTATTGGGCAGGTCCCACCAGGAGTCAGAAATCACACAGGATCTTTTAACAGAACATTTGTTAGGAAGAACTACGTGTTGAAGAACCAGAAAGACCAAGTGAACACCCTACAGGATCTAAAAGCAACACCTGCAGGAAATAGCTACCATTCCTAGGGCTCAGACAACTGAGGAGATTCCCAGCTTGCCAATTTCAATGTGGGGATCGGGAGCCGTGGCAGTGGTTCTCAAAGTAAGACAAAAATACGCCAACCGAAGGATTCAGGTGCTGAGATAGGCAAGAACTACTGCTGTCAGGGCAAGGAAGCACTGCTTAGAACACTGCTCAGGACAGGGGAGAAAGGAAACAGAAAGTCTCCTGGGCCCTCCTCTTTATCCATCTTCAGATCTCTATCTAGCTCCCTCTACTGGCAGGACAGAGAGAGAGTCAGCTGGTAAAGTACAGAGATGAAAGCAACACAAAGCACGAACACAAATGTGAGAGGTTTTTGTGTTTTTGTTTGTTTGCTTAGATAAATGTATCTTTTTGGGGGCTGGCACCATGGCTCACTTGGCTAATCCTCCGCCTGCGGCGCCGGCATCCCATATGGGTGCCAGGTTCTAGTCTCGGTTGCCCCTCTTCCAGTCCAGCTCTCTGCTGTGGCCCGGGAGGGCAGTGGAGGATGGCCCAGGTGCTTAGGCCCCTGCACCCGCATGGGAGACCAGGAAGAAGCGCCTGGATCCTGGCTTCGGATCGGCGCAGCGCCGACCGTGGCGGCCATTTGGGGAGTGAACCAACGGAAGGAAGACCTTTCCCTCTGTCTTTGTCTCTCACTGTCCATAACTCTACCTATCAAATTAAAAAAAAAAAAAGATAAATGTATCTTTTTCAAAAAGTTTTAGAGTCATAGGTAACAAAGAAGAGAGAGAGAGAGAATAAATCCCTACCCACTGATTTATTCCCCAAATGCCCACAGTGCCTGAACTGGGCTGAGGTTGAAGCCAGGGGTCAGGAACTCAATCCAGGTCTCCCATGAGGGTGGCAGGAGCCCAGTTACTTGAGCCATCAGCGCTGCTTGCCAGGGTCCACATTAGCAGGAAGCTGGAACCAGGATCCAGAGCCTGGAATGGAACCCAGGTACTCTGACATCAGATGCAGCATCTTAACTGGTATGTTAGTCCTCAGGCTAAATGTCTGCCCCCCAAGTATGGGTTTGAATACCTGTGAGGTAGTAGTTGAATAACTGGCATGAGAGGCCATGCATCAAAGTGAAGAAAGAGGAAGAGTGAAGTCATCACTATTTCCAAAAGTTTCTTGTGTGAAACTTTATTCCACCAGAATCAGAATCCTTGGTCAAACATGTAGGAATCCTTCGTGCTATGACACTGTTGCAGGTTCATATAGCTGCACAAGCAGAACAAAACTCTGGTAAATCCAGCAGTAGAGACAAGTTGTATTTCGTTGAACCCAGAGTTCCCTGCTGTCTTTCACCATACGTGTGTTTATTGTCTGTTTTCAGAATAATTTCCACAGTGACACAGTCCCTGCAAAATTCTGAGAACCATTGTGTCTGAGACACATGCCATAGACACTTTGGTCAAAAAACATATAATGAACTGTGGACTGTAAATAGGGCACCTCACATTTGAACAGATTGCACTGAAGATCTTCAGTCCTGTAACTGCCGAAGCAAAATGTATGGCAGTGGTGACCTCCTGTTCTATAGAGGTGATCACTTGTGTTATAACATCTATAAAACATGAGCGATATAAAAACAGAGGACATATTTGTTTGGTTTTCTTTCCTTTGACTATTGTATTCCTAGCACAGATCAGAATGCATAGGACCTGGTAAACACTCAGGATCGTGTGTTGAACATTGGCAAGGGGGAGGAAAAGGAGGGAAGTAAAAGTCAAAATAATTGACAATGACACCTCATGTGTTAATGAACAAAAAAGAAATATAATGCTGGCCTGTGGGAATGGAATGAGAGCCATTATGTAATTTAAAATTTTCTGGTAGCTACATTTTAAAAAGTAAAAGGAAACAGGTGGAGTTAATTTTAATAATGTATTTTACATAATACAATATATTCCACATATTATTACTTCAATATGTATTCAGTATAGAGATATTAATAAAATATTTCACATTTTTATACAAAATTCGTGAAATCTGGTGCACATTTTACACTTGCAACACCTCTCAATTAGGACTGGCTACATTTCAAGTGTTCAATAGCTACATGTGGTTAGTGGCTACTGTATTGGACAGAAAGTATCTGGTGACTTCTACAGCACAAAACAAAAATTGGGGGACAGGAAGAAAACACTGCAGTTTGTAACTGGGTAATGAGCCAGAATTTATTATGTAGTTATAATTGCTGAATATTGTGAAAACACCTGATTTAACTCAAATTGTTCACACATAAGACGGTGGGTTCTACTAGAAAGGCTAGGGATCATTTAACACTAGAAAAATGAAGGAATAACAAGTTTTAGAAAAAATAAAGCTTAAGAAATGGCATCAAAGTAGAAGATCTCTGGGCAGGTGTTTGGGCTAGTGGTTGAGAAATGCGTTAAGGTGCCCTCATCCTATGTCTGAAAAACCTGGGTTCCATGCCTGGCTCCAGCTCCTGATTTCAACTTCCTGCTAATGCAGAACCTGGGAGGTGGTAGTGATGGATGCAGCGATTAGATCCTATCACCCATATGGGAGACCTGGATTTAGTGACTGGTTCTGGTCTTCAGCCTGGTTTAGCTCCAACCATTGCAAGCATTTTTGGAATTAATTAGGGAATAGGATCTCTCTCTCTCTCTCTCTCTCTCTCTCTCTCTCTCTCTCATCACTCAAGTTAATAAGCTAAAATAACTTTAAAAATGACCAGAACGTCTCTTCTCCAAGGCCAATCATTGCCATTGGCATCAGAACTCTAGAGTCAGACTCTGGATTATCTGGGTTTCCAAACAGTTTGGGGATGGATGCCTGATCTGTCCTACTCATTGATGAATCCTCCATTTTTAGAGAAAAAAAATGCCTGGATGCTCAAAAAAATATTTCTGGAATAATAAAAATGAAATAAAGAAGGTTAGAGTAGACACAATTTCTCTGAGAGCAGAATACAGAGATGCAAAGTGAAAGGGAGAATCCCCTGTTAGCAGAGGGATTGGCGCCTCCTCTCCAAGTGTGCCCTGTCTTCATGCTCAATCCATGGGCTGAGGCAATTAAAACACTGACAGCTTCCCTGCCCAGAGCTGTTCCGTCATCTTCCTTAGGACAGAAATAAGGGGCCGTGTTTGCAGCCTTCCCATTTCAAGTTTCATCAACCTCCTGGTTTCTGGTTTACCCTTTCCAGTCTGTTCACCAAACTGATCACAGCTGGACTCTTGGCCATGGGTGACTTCCTCCATTGCAACTTTTGCTCATCTCTGCAAGTTAACACCCAGTGTCTAGTCCAGCACCTTTTTCCTAGTAAGCCTTTAAATATAGCAGTTTTGTAGACATGATCGACAAATCAATGAATCAATGAATGAAGAAAGAAAATTAGCAAAAGTCACATCAGTCACATCAGTATTTTCACCATTTTCACCATGCCTGGGTATTATTTCCACAGAACATAGGTTTTGTGTTTTTGGCATTATTTTTGGCTATTTGTTTAAACCTGAAATATTTATCTACCAAATCAGGGACAATGTGCTTGTTCTGGTTCCCATAAGGAAACTGAGGTGTTTGTGAAGAATTTGAGGTTCATCGTGGCAATGTTCATCAGGCACTCACATCTCTCAGACAGTTTTGAATATAATAATTGTTCTGAGAATTCTACTTCCAAGGAGTTAGATCCAACATGACATTTGTGTTACAAGGAGCCTTCTTAAGGCTGGAGGTTTATAAGTTGTCTTCTGTTCTTGGACACAGTTGATTTTTGTTTGGCCATCAGCTCCTTTTTGGGGAAATTAGGGTACAAAGCCTTTTAAACCTTCTGGCTTTATATAAACAATACTTCTCTGAGCCCTTCTGAAAGGGAAAACAAAGTAATCTAAAAAGGCATTGTTTGGGGCTGGTGTTGTGGCACAGTTAAGCTGCCAAATGAGACACCCACATCCCCTATCAGCTAGTTAGAGTCCTGTCTGCCTAGCTTCCCATCTAGCTTCCCGCATAAACCAACACCTGCCTAGGAGTTCCGGAGGGCAGATGATGGCTCAAGTTCTTGGACCCTTGCCATGCACATGGAGACCTGGATGGCAGTTCTAAGCTCCTAACTTCAGTCTGGTCCAGGAATTTGTGGAGTAAACCAATGAATAGAAGATATCCTCTATCTCTCTCTCTTTCTCTTCTATTCAGGTAGATGAAATAAATTAAAAATAGACATTTTTAAAAATAATAAAACATCATTGTAAGATCCTGATTTGTAGAATAGTAAATGTTTTCTCTATAGACAAGGCATGTCAATTAGTGGAAGAAAGGAAATTGAAGCCACTCTCATTGGTGCTTTGTTATCTATTATTAGTTTTTCTCTTGGTCAGAAGTGAGGATATGAAGTTTCAACACTTAAAAAAAAAAGCTTAATCAGTATTTCAGCTGTCTGGGTATTGTGAACTGGAGACATCTGTATTCTTAATTAGTCCTTTCATAAATGTGATTATGGGATGTCACATGATCCACCTTGAAACCAACACCTGGACTCTGCAGATTGGCCATTTAGTATCCGGGGCTTGGACAGTGCACACAGGGAAGTCCTGGCAAGTGCATTAGCAGTGTTATCAAGACGGCTCCAGATCCAAATGATTTTCCTGTCTGTCGATTAAATAATAATAGAAAAACAAAATCCACTAGGACCAACAGGAAAGCACAGATGTAATAGTGAGAATTTCCTGTCATGAAGGTATTTCAAATCTTTCAATCAAAAAAAAAAAAAAAAGACTTTTAAGTGCAGTCCTCAGTGTCAGAGAATGGATCAAAGGGCAACTCAGGGTTTCTTCTGGCTTGACCAGGAGAAGAGCAGGACACAAGGACAGTTTCTACTGACCTCAAATCCTTAAGCTCACTGGAACCCTTCCTGGCAGATTCTTTTTCTTATGTGAAGGGTTCTCTTTTTTTATCCGCCATGCTTGTCCCTTGACATGTCTCATTAATGCTGACAAATAAGGACTAAGCAAACTGATCTTGGATGAAGGCTCCTCAACAGGTCCCTTTCCCACTACCAGTTTGCGAATTGGCGTCGATGCCTTTCCCTTCTCCCTAACAGCACTGGAAAATGTTCGTGAGCAAATCTAACTAAAGTCTGTGTGGATAACTTAGCCACTTCCAATTTGGTTTCTGGAATGTTTTTAAAAATCTAAATGGTAAAAGCACCTTTGAAGAAGCATTTTAGGGAATTGATGGATTTGCTCTCAATTATCTTAAGTTAAAATATATGTACTGGCTACATGGTGGGGGCTTCAGTGTACATTTATTAAAGGCTGAACAGAAATAAAACCCAAAATATACACCAAAACTCTAAAGACTTTCTTCCAAATTCAAGACTTTTTGACAAAACTGGGAGAGTTTTGGTGGGTTTCAAATCATCCTTTACTCCAAAATCTGGCAATATGTTTCAAGAAATGAGTATAAAAAATTCTGAGAATCTCCAACTCTTGCCTAACTTGGAGGGAAGTTTCTAGAGCTATGGGAGCAGGTCAGAGTCAGAGGACGTTCTTCCTGGGGTCTCTGCCCTAGTTTGGTCTCTTCACAGTTTCAGGGCTTTCCTTCAGCTTGGAAGGTGACTGAGTGCTAGCAGAGCTAGGACAACGGAGTAGAAAACAACATCTCCTTGCAAGGATGGAACTCTATCAAAAGTGGGAGGTTTTGGGTAGTTTCTGCTTTCCTAGTACCCAGGCAAGCATGCAATCACCACCTTTCTCTCACAGATGCACCAAACGCAAGACTCCCGGGAAGAATCTGGCTTGAAGAAAACAGCCTGTCCTCTAGTCTCCTTTTGCCTTTGCTCCAAAACTAAACGTTGCCTTAGCTTATCAGCCCCGGAGAGAAACTGCTGCCCTCTGTATGTGGAAACACTCAGAGAAGGAAAGATCCGGAAAGATGAGGGAGATGGGAGATTGGCGTATGTACCTGCCAGAGCTCCGATGGTTATCAGGAGCCAGAATTGGGGGCAGGGGGTGAGGAAGAAATGGCTTTGGAGGGTCCTGACATAGACCTAGCAGTCACCTTCCTGATTCCTAAAATATGGTCCCTTAAATCAAAGTCTTAGTTCTTCAATACTTACAGCAGAGTTTGTAATGGGGATATGGCCAGGGACATAGAAACAAGAAAAGAGCAGGTCCCCCTGTACTATTCTTAGAGGTAGCAGTATCAGGAGAGGCAGCTGATATTGAAAATACTTTTTATTAAAGGAAATAGTTTGGGGGCCGGCGCTGTGGCATAGGGAGTGAAGCTGCCATCTGCCCTGCTGGCATCTCATATGGGCGCCGGTTCAAGTCCCAGCTGCTCCACTTCTGATCCAGCTCTCTGCTGTGGCCTGGGAAAGCAGTAGAAAATGACCCAAGTCCTTGGGCCCCTGCACCCACGTGGGAGACCCAGAAGAAGCTCCTGGATCCTGGCTTCAGATGGGTGCGGCTTCAGCTGTTGTGACCAATTGAGGAGTGAACCAGTGGATGGAAGACACTCTCTCTCTCTCTCTCTCTCTCTCTCTCTCTCTCTCCTCTCTCTCTCTGCCTCTCCTTCTCTCTGTGTGTAACTCTGACTTTCAAATAGATAAATAAATCTTTTTTTTAAAAAAAGGAAGTAGTTTGTGCTTTTTCTATGAAAGAGTGGATTTTTCCTTATCCTTATATAAAGGTACCTTACAGAATAAAGCTATCATATAATGGAAATATGTGCTTCTTTTTATTTTATTGATGATTGCCTTAGCATGAGAATATGTTTTATAATTTATTACATATTCAAATCTATCCATTTATTTTCTGTGTTCTGCCTTCTGTGTCATTCTTAGGAAAAATGACCCCTACAAACAGAGTATTTATTTGTATAATTTTCTACAAAAAATTTAGAGAGTTTAAGGAGTCTGGGAGTATTTAAGGCCAAAGTCAGAGTATTCAAGGTCACACAGCCAGGAAGGGTCAGAGTTGGAACTGTGATGTAAGCCGTGTGGGCACAGATCTCAGGCTCCGTATGTTGCACCATGCTGCCTTTCATTCACAGTCAAGGAGTCCCTTCGTTCAATCTCCATCTTTCCATTGGGAAGACTTTTTCCTTCAATGACTTTCTCTCTTCCCTGCATGACAGTAGGTGTTATATGTAATTATGTTTAGGTTAATCTGATTTGAAATATTAACTGTAAGATCAGAGTTGTGTCTTGTAGGGGGTGGTGCACCCATTTTTTTTGTTGTTGTTGTTTGTTTTTTGTTTTTGACAGGCAGAGTGGACAGTGAGAGAGAGAGAGACAGAGAGAAAGGTCTTCCTTTGCCGTTGGTTCACCCTCCAATGGCCTCCGCGGCTGGTGTGCTGCAGCCAGCGCACCGCACTGATCCGATGGCAGGAGCCAGGTACTTAACCTGGTCTTCCATGGGGTGCAGGGCCCAGGGACTTGGGCCATCCTCCACTGCGCTCCCGGGCCACAGCAGAGAGCTGGCCTGGAAGAGGGGCAACCGGGACAGAATCCAGCGCCCCATCTGGGACTAGAACTTGGTGTGCCGGCGCCGCAAGGTGGAGAATTAGCCTAGTGAGCCGGGGCACCGGTGCACCCATTTTTATAAAAGAAAAATATGTATGCTTTCAGTGAAAGTTTCTATGTGACCCATACCCAAATCTCAGTCTTTGATGAGGATAACAACATGGTCTCAATTCAAGTTAAGAAATATAATATGAAATGCAGATACTCTTTAAAAGTTTGGGCTAATTGATTCGGTGTTCAGCCTGGGGAACAAGTGATCACATTAGACCCAACAGGCCAATTTCATTTCAAATACGTATTTTTGAAGATTGTAACATAAAACAATTATTATTCACATACACTTAATAAACTAGCATATACTTAATGTGTCAATATAGCTAAAAAGCATATCCATGGGGAAACCCAAAGACTCAATATACATTTACAGACTATTGTGACAGAATTAACAATGGACATCTCCTACTAAGTGTTTGTTTTTGCTTGTTTTTTGTTTGTTTTCTCCAAAAATTTGAAGAATTTTATTGATTTTTAATAAGATCATAACATAGCATATACATAAATTACATCAATTGTAATATAAAATAACCATAATAAATAAAATAACTTCCATCATAATCCCAAAATTCAGGAAAAAAACTGCTAGTATGTTTTCATGATGTGTCAGCATTTTAATGAATATTTCATATCTGCATCTTAAAAATGAAATTAATTTAATCTATATACCATGTTATAACTGCTTTGTTTAACTAGACATTATATATTACCATTAGAAAGAATAAATGCATATAAAATCAAAGTTTTACTGGATATATTCTTTCTTTTTTGGGGTGGTACAAACAGAATTTAAATAAAATGATAGGCATAAATTTTATTTTGTACTAATTGAATGAAACATAAAATAACTATATTCATCAGTTAAAATCAGTTTTTTTTTAACATGTAAGATCTTCATTTCAATTAAAACAAAATCAGTTTATCATAGAAATCATTGTGGGGTTGATTTTCTTTAACCCAAATATTATTGACAAGAAAATGTGTTCTCTACCTTGCACATTTTTTTTTCATTTCATTTAAGGCATACAAGTTTCATATTTTTCATGTACACAAATTTAGGAACATAGTGATACTTCCCACCCACCACTCCCTCCCATCCATGCCCCCATCCTTCCTCCTCCTTCCTCTCCTGTTCCCTCTCTTGCTTTCTACAATGATATACTTTCAGTCTATTTTATACTCATCAGATTAACCCTACACTAAGTGAAGAGTTCAACAAATGATAAGAAGAAAAACAATTGTCCCTCAACATAGAGACAAGGGCTGTATATAATCATCAAAGCTCAAAATGTCAATTTCACTCCTATACATTATATTTTTGGTATTCTATTAGCTACCACAGAGAGGAAAAATCTATAATATTTGTCATTTTGGGACTGGTTTATTTCACTGAGTATAATGGTTTCCAGTTGCATCTATTTTGTTGCAAAAGACAGGATTCCACTCCTTTTTATGGCTGAGTAGTATTCCATAGTGTATATATGCCATAATTTCTTTATCCAGTCATCAGTTGAAGGACATCTGGATTGATTCCACCCTAGTTAGAATGGCCGTCATACATAAATCAACAAACAATAAATACTGGCTTCCATTGTGGAAGACAGTATGGAGATTCCTCAGAAAGCTGAAAACAGATCTATCATATGACCCAGCAATCCTACTCTTGTGAATTTACAAATGAAATGGAATCAGCATATGAAAGAGTTATCTGTACCCCCATCTTTAATTCATAATAGCTAAGATATGGAATCAACCTAGATATCTGTCAAGTGCTTTATTTGTTTTTTACTTTACATTTGTATCTACACTATCTCTGTATAAGCTCTTCTCTTATGAACCAATGAACAATAGAGATTATTCATCCAAGGCCCCCAGAAAACCAGCCCCAAAAGTGATTAAGAACATGACTGGTGCCACAATTAGGAATTTTTGTTAAACAATTCAGGGAGCAGGCATTTAACCTAGTGGTTAAGATGCCCACATCCCACATTGAAGTAACTGGGTTGAATTCTTTGGTTCCTGAATCCCTCTCCCTCTCCCTCTTCCTCTCCTCCTCCCCTTCCCCCTCCCCCTCCCTGTTCAATAAACAAATAAGTTTTTTTTTTTTTTTAAGAATCAACTTAGAAAATTATAAGTGAAAATAGAATGTGGCAGTTGCTCAAGAAAAGGAGGAAGAAGGGAGGCTGAAACCAAACAAGAATAGACGGAAAATGAATGGTGAAATTTGCTTTAGAGTAAACAATATGGTTTTTAGATAAAAATATTTTATAGTAGCTACATAATTTTTCTTCTTGAAATTTATTCATGCTTTTCTACTTTCAAATGAATTGAGGGAGTAGGTTTGTTTGTTTGTTTTTGACAGATTGACTTACTATATGGAAGGCTCCTGGCTTAAAATTGCAGGAGACTTGGCTTTGGAAATTTGATGTGTCCAGGCTGGAGGAAGTTTGAATGAGAATATAATCCAAGCATCTTAAGTTCAAACTCTGATCAGAACATTGCCCTCATTTATGTGAGTGCTGACTCCATATTGGCTTGATCAGAAAGAGGACCACATTTGATTAGTAATGTCTGCTATAGGCATAGATATTATGAGTGATAGTGTATGCACTACATAATTGCCATTCCTGATTTAGCCCAAACCTGTCATTGTACAGATGAAGGAAATGAAACTCAAAGATGGCTAAGCGGCTTCTTAAACAGCCCAGAAGCAAAATCACGGCAAGACCCTAGTCTCCTGTTTAGGCAGTGACAGAGTTAGAACTGGATCCCAGGCCTCCTTCTTCCTAGTCCTAAATCTCCCACTATTCATGTTTGCTTATCAAAATAATCTTCCCTATGTAATTTACCTTATCAAAAATTTTGACTCAATCTACGCTGTTATTTTCCTCATGAAAACACATTGCTGATTTTATAATGTAAGTCAACAGGGAACAAACTTTACTGTAAAGCAAAGAACATCTGTAGAATCAGCCTTAAATCGGAGAAGTGGAAAATGACATCTCCCCCTTTGAAAATGGGACGTGGGGGCAGACAGAGGACAAAAGTCAGCTCTGGAGTCTGCAGAGGAAGGTATTGATTCGGCAGGGCCAAGAGCACGTCCGTGTTATATATGGATGTGAACCGGATTGGAGCACAGCAGATAGTATTGTTCAATAGTAATAAATAATAATTATGTACGAGATTGTCTCACTGATGCTCCATTCTCCTGTCTCCACTAATAATCAGAAGCTGGTTCTTCCCGAGAACTCCCCTCACTCTCATTCTAACAAGGCAGTAATTCATTCTAGGCCCAGGCAAGCTACATACATCTCTCCTAAATGTGCCTTCCATACAGGCACATAAGGTGATCATAAGTTTAATTAAAGGTCATGGCAGCATCCTGGTCTCCAGTGCCTCTTAACTCTGCATTGCTGCTATTGACCTGCCCTGACACTGGGCGCCGGCACAGTCAGGAATAGGAACCCCCGAGTTTCCACGTCCATGTTCTGGTCTTGCAGTTCACCAGGGAAAAAGAGAGTCCCAATAAGACTGATTCATTGCCTTTGGGTAGAGGCTTAAATCACCACCCAGGTTTTATGCTTTCATTGCAGCATGACAGTTCTGAATTCTCTCAAAATATTTAAAATAGCAGTAAGAGCCACAGTCAAGCTAAATGAGGACATTTCAGCTAAAACTCCTAAAACACAAGATTAAGTCCACAGCATGACTGGGGTGGATCAGCACGCAGGTGATTTAGCATCCAGGTCACTCCCCTTCCAAGATGAAGACGGCTAGAGTGTCATAAGCAATATCAAATTTAACACACCTGTAATGCAGCACAGCTTTATAACCAGATGTGTGCCTAAAATCTCAAGCAGCATAAAAAAAAGTAGCCTTTCAGATCCAGAAAAATAAGTTTGTGTGTAAAATGGTCTTGATATTGAGTCTTATTTGTGGTATTTGTTAGATTTCTGACTTTTAAATCATTTCTTGTACTTTGCCTATAAATAAGGATTATAATAGTTATCTCACAGGGTTGATTAAGAACAAAATAAAAATACATAACTTTAAGGGACTTATAAGTCAAATGCTGAATGATTTTTAAATTATGCTGAGTACATGTAAACTACAGTATTATGATTAGTAATTGTTTAAAATGAGATATTATCATGACATTCAAAATTCATTTGTTTTCCAAAATGCAAACTGCAAAATCCAATTTTCATATTGCTTGTGTGTCCTAGATAATGCAAAAACTTGAAGCAACATGAAAACTAAAACCCAGGGAAGGTGTGTTTGGTTAATGGAGACATATCCTTCGTCAGTCGAAAAACGCTCGCCCTAGGGAATCTCTGCTTTCACGCGAGACAAGCGCAGTTGTCTAATCTAACTTCAAAATCATCGTTCACCCCCGAAGAAGAAATCTTGCATGTGTGAGGCTAGCAACAGAGCATTTAGGAGCTCAATGATGGGGTGCAGAGGAGGGAGCGAGGAGAAGAGAGAGAGCAGGCCGGAGACAGGGAGTCAGCAAATCAATAAAACCACTTTAGGATAATGGCTGCGGCTGAAAAGGAGGAGCGGGCCGGCCGGCAGCGAGCTCCATCACTGCCAGGAGAGGCCCATTTGCAGGAACAAAGGGCTTCATCTGGCCTGTCAGGCCCCAGGCCTCGCTCAGCCACAGCAACCACAGGACACCCCTTCCTGTGCCAGGCTGCCTGCTGCCAGCACGCCAGCTTTGCGGAGTGCAGGCCTCACAGCTTGTCCCTAGGGAGATGGGAACTCTATGTAACTACTGACTGACACAGGGCACAGGCCACGGGAGAGCAGGGACTGCAGTCCTGGGACCACAAGGCCAGAGAGCTGTCATGGAGGGGAGTGCTCATGTGTACCTACAGACAGCAAAGGGATCTGGCATTGTAGCCAGTGGCTGCATGCTCCTCCCCCATTCGACGTGGGACAGAGCTACCTAAAGCAAGAAAATTGACCAGTTTGTTCTCCAGTCTTTGTTCCTCTCCCAAGTTCCTCCACGGAATATGTTCCAGAAAGAAAAACCCACTCTCTTGGGATGGGAAAGGCAGAAGCCTGGCTACTCCACACACTGAAAGGAATAACAACTTGGCAGCACAGTGCCAACTGTTTAGGATAAACAGATTAAATAAATAGCTAAGGGTCTGAGTCACATATGATGATCCAAGCAGAGGGGTTGGGTACTGTCACTCTCAGCAAATCTCATAAATGAAGAAACTAAGTTTGATTTGTCTGAGGTCAAGTAATTTGCAAGTGGCCAAGCCCAGTTCAAAACCAGCCACGTCTACGCAACATTACAACTTGTGCTCCAAACAGCACCCTACACCACTTATAGAAAGTTTGAATACTTGGCAAACATAGATATCACAGTAATACCCAATGTGTTTGCTTCCTCTTAAAATGAAACTAATGAATATGGCCTCCCAATAAGTTTATTTGAATGAAGTTCCTGGCTGGAAAACTTGAAGATTGTCACACAGATTTCTGGAAAAGATACCGTGATCTGGAGATAAATAACTTCCTAGTTGGATTCACAGCCTAGCACTAGACCTGTTGGGGAGATGATGTGCGTGATAAACATAAAAAGGCAACACTGTGAATGCTTCATAAAGCATTTACTACGTGCTACATGCTTTGCATCATTTCATATATAGTATTTATTACAATCACTACAATCCTTTTGATGGACGTACTACTATGCAGATAAGGAAACAGCTTTGTGATGGTTAGTTGCAGAAAAATCACACAAGAAGTGAGTAAAAGAGCCACGATTCAAAAGCTAAGGCAGCTGGACTTCAGAGCCCATGATCTCAGCCACTCCTGCTTCCAACTATGGGTCCTAGGGTGATCCCTATTAATGTGTTCCTCATCTGGATCATCAGACATGTCTGCAAGGTACCAATTGAAAGAAACTTTTCATGACGAAACAATGGGGTTGTCTCCAAAACAAGAATCTTCTCTTCCTCCGTGGGGAATTTTGTAGTTGCTTTAGACCCACTGAAGAACAGCCTTTCATCACCTGTTCAAGGTAGCTTTTATTGAACCAGATATATTCTAAGCAGTCACTGCACAGTGGACATGACATCAAAGGCTGAGACCAGATAAACCAGAAATGCACAGGGCCTACCTTGAGATGTACCATAGCCTAGCAGAAGAGACAGGAATGTTGAGAAATACTTGCAATGCATCATGCAATAACAAAGCTATACCCAGTATGTTGTGAGAATCCGCAGGCTCAGTCAATGGATTCTCTTGATGGGAATAAAGGAAGGCTTCAGGAAGGAGCTCCTGAGTAGCTTGGGTGTTTGTAGATAAGTTGAAGTTACCCCAAAAAAATAGGGTCCAAGAAAGGCAGTCCTGGAAGAATGAAGTCTATATAGGATTTTGACTGCAAAGGACTTCTGTTTCTTAGAATATAAAAAAATTGAAAAGAAGATTGCTCCTGGTTTACAAGTCAGAACAAACCGGATTTTTGACAAAACCATGATTTGTCTTCAATCCATCAAAGATCTGGGGTCACAGAACAATTAACTAGTTTCAAATTTGAGGTACCTCCAAGGAATGACAACATATAATCACTGGTTTGTCTGGGGCAGAGCATAGGAGGAAACTTGGGTTGCCAGACAAATGGATACAAAGCTAATTTGTTCATTAATTGCTCCAAGCTGAATGATAATTAGCATAAAAGTATAGAAGCCTAGTATTGCTAAGCAGTACACATGAAGGCAGTTTGTTATCACTCACAGAGTGGTTTTCATAGGTCTCACTGGATGTTAACAGGAGAGATTGTGGCAGGCAATGGACTAGAGAGAGCATCCGTTATAGCATAAGCCTACCGTGTGAAGGAAGGAGCCACTCCTGCTAGAAGGAAACCAACACAGATCTTCCACCTTGCATGAGTTTGCCAGGGCTACCATAACAAGGTATCTGAAACAGAGTGACAGACAAGTCCTGGCAGCTGAGTGTCTGTAATCAAGGTGCCATCAGGGCCACTTTCCTCTGAGGCCAGTGAGGGAAGGACCTGAAACAGTCCCATCTCCTGGACTTGTAGATGGTCACCCTCTCCTTGGACTTCCCATGGTCTTTTCCCTGTGCCTGGTCAAATCTGTTCTTCTAAGGACACAAATCATATGGGATTAGGCCCCACCTTAGTGACCTCATTTTAACTTGATTATCTCGTAAAACCTATTATCTTCAAATAAGGTCACATTCTGAAGTACCAAGAATTAGGATTTCAACATATGGATTTTTGAAGGGGCCACAATTTTCCCTCAAATTACACCCACCAGGAGTTCATAGTTTTGGACACTGGAGGAAGGACAGCAAGCCCAGTAATTCCTATTGTGGATGAAAGAAGAGAGCAAAACACTAATGATGCCAATAACCCAGGAAGGGCAGAAAAACTATCCTAGACTCAGAGAAGAGAGAACTTGTTAATTTGGGATGGCAGAGCAAGAAAGCCCCAGCCTAAGGATGTGCCTAACATAGAGGCTGAAACAGAACATCGGGAACACCCTCCACCTCCCACCCAGCACATGGTTAGCAAGCACCAAAGAATAAAAAATGGCAGTTCACCACAGGTGGAGGGCCACAGCCATGGAGAGAGAACCCCTGAGATGCATAAATCCAGCCAAATAAGTAACCATATCAAATAGTAGAAGTATGAGCCAGGAGCTGGCAAACTACAACTCTCAGATCAAATCCAGCTCACCAACAGTTTTGGTTTTGATTTTAAGATGCTTTCTTTTGTAAAGTTTTATTTATGCATGTATTTGAATGACAGAGTTACAGAGAGAGGGAGAGACACAGAGAGGGATCTTTCATCTACTGATTCAACTCTCCATGTGGCCATAACACCTGGAGCTAGGCCAGGCCAAAGCTAGGAGTTGGAACTCCATCTGGGTCTCCCACGTGGGTACAGGTGCCCAAGCACTTGGACCATTCCACTACTTTCCCAAGCACATTAGCAGAGAACTGGATAGGAAGTGAAGCAGTCAGGACTTGAACGGACGCTCATACAGGATGCTACCATCTCAGATGTGGCTTGATCTACTGTGCCACAGCACCAGACCCAATTGACTTTATTTTTTAAACAGTTTTAGATATTACAGAAAAACTGACAGTGCTGCAGAGAGTTCCATATATTCCACTCCAAATTTCCCCTAATATGAACTTACATTAATATGACACATTTGTTGCAATTAATGAAGCATATATATATATACATATATATATAAATCATTAACTAAAGTTAATAGTTTATTTATATTCCCTTAGTTATTATCTTATGGTCTTTTTTTCTATTCCAGAATCCCATCCAGGATGTGACATTATATATAACAGAACTAATAGAGAAGTTTAGCAAGATTTCAGGATCAAGACCAAGGTATGAAAATCAATTCTATTTCTATATACTATCAGTAAATATTTGGGAATTAAAATTTTTAAGAAGTACCAAGACACACCTAAGAACATTAAATACTTGGGGTTAAAGTTAAGAAAATATATGTAAGACCTGTATACTAGAAGAAATAAATCACTAATCAAAGAAATAAAAGAATACCTAAATAAATGAGATATGTCATATTTCATATGTCAAAAATGACTCAATATTATTAAGATTTCAGTTACCTCTCAATGAGCTATATAGTCAGTACAATTCCAATCAAATCATAGTAAGATATTTGCTAGACATTGACAAACTGATTCTAAAATTTATATGGAAGTACAAATTTTGGAAAAAGGCAGAGTTGTAGGAAGCATAGTGCCTAGTGTTAAGACATAGTAAAAGGCTGCAAGAACAGGGACAGTGTAGTACCAGTGGAAGGACACAGTTACAAACTTAAAGTAAAACAGAGAAGCCCAGGCCTAGACTCATCATATGTTGTTAACTGGCACTTTTTTCAAAGATATGAAAGTAATTTTAAAAAGACAATATACCCATGGAAAAAAGGCACATCATATACAAAAGATATATATTTCAATCTCTATCTTGCACTATATGCAAAAAAATCCAAACTATATTATATCCTAAATTTAAAACCTCATATTATAGAGTAGCTAGAAAAATCATAGAAGACAGACCAATCTTTGTGATGATTTAGATACAAGACCCAAAGTATAAATCATTAAAAGAAAAAGAAACAATGACTTAGATCTCATCAGAATTAAGAATTTCTGCTTTTCGGAAAACTGTTGCAGTAATGGAAAAATAAGTCACTAAGCAGGAAAAAAAAATATTTCAAAAAGACTTATCAAATAAGATACTTTTGACCAGAACATAAAAATAACTCTTTAAAAAGATGATAACCAGATTTTTTTAAATAGGCAAAACGTTTCAACAGCTATTTCATCAAAAATTATATACAAATGTCAAATAGGGGCATACAATTATGCTTAACAGCATTAGTCAGTTAGGGTTATTCAAATTAAAACCATGCTGAGATACCACTATGTGCCTATTAGAATGGGGGGAAAGCAATGAAGACAATATCAAAGTCTGGCAAAGATACCCAGTTATTAGAACCTAAATCCACTTTGTAAAAACTTGGATATTTTCTTATGAAATTCAGCCATATGCTTATCTTACAATGCACCAATCTATTCTAATCACACAAGTGAGATGAAAGCATAATTTTGCAAAAAAAGAAAAAGAAAAACTTTCTATTCAAAATCTTTATAGTGGCTTTATTCATCACCACTCAAAGCTATGAACAGCCCATATGTCCCTCAATGGACAAATGGATATATCTTTTAAAGATTTATTCATTTACTTGAAAGGCAGAGTTATAGAAATGCAGAGGCAGAGAGAGAGAGAGAGAGAAAGAGAGAGAGAGAGAGAGAATCTTCCATCTGCTGGTTCCCTCCCCAAATGGCTACAATGGCCAGAGTTGGGCTGATCTGAAGCCAGGATCAGGAGCTTCCTCTGGGTCTCCCACATGGGTGCAGGGGCCCAGCACTTTAGCCATCTTCTACCACTTTCCTTGGCGCAATAGAGGGAACTGGATTAGAAGTGGAGCAGCTGGGATTTGAACCCCTGCCCATATGGGATGCTGGCACTGCAGGCGGCAGCCTTACCTGCTGTGCCACAGTGCCGGCCCTGGATAAATGGATAAAATGAGCTATGATGCATGTTTGAAACGTAATACTCTTTAGCAACTAAACAAATGAAACACTAATACATGTGTCAATCATAGTAAACCTCAAATGAATCAAATTAAATAAGCCAGGTATGGGGCCGGCGCCATGGCCCACTTGGTTAATCCTCCGCCTGCAGCACCAGCATCCCATATGGGCACCGAGTTCTAGTCCCGGTTGCTCCTCTTCCAGTCCAGCTCTCTGCTGTGGCCAGGAAGGCAGTGGAGGATGGCCCAGGTGCTTGGGTCCCTGCACCCGCATGGGAGACCAGGAGGAAGCACTTGGCTCCTGGCTTCAAATCCACGTGGCTCCAGCCATAGCGGCCATTTGGGGGGTGAACCCATGAAAGGAAGACCTTTCTCTCTGTTTCTCTCTCTCACTGTCTAACTCTATCTGTCAAATAAAATTAAAAAAAAAAAGACCTGATTTGCAATCCCTTATCTTATCTGACTTGCTCAAGATAAAGCAAAGAGCCATCAGAAGGATGGGATACCTAATTAAAAAATAAAAAAAGCCATGTACAAAAACTACACAAAAAGTCTGGACATTTCAAAAACAAAAAGACAGGAAACATTCAAGCAGCTACCATGGGCTCGAAGGTAGGGGGAAGGGTTAAGTACAAAGGTTCAAGATGGATTATGGTTGAGGTTACATGACTGAATGAAAATTGATACATTTTTCTGCATGTAAATTATACCCCCATTAAAATATTTTTAAGAAACACATACAACTATTAATGTCGGGGAGTTACAGAGTTTCAGAGAAGTCTTAGCATTTAGAGGGGCAAGAGCTGTCCAGTGTATGGGGTTGGAGGCAATAGGGTAGAGCTGTGTGGACAGGAAACAGCCTCCCACAGACCTTCCCCTAGTGTTCAGCAAAGGCAGTTCTCAAATATAAATTCTGAAAGGAATAAGGATAATACATATGCATACAGGCAGAATGCTTTCATAGTGGATTTGATTTTAAAAATCAGATATCTAAATTTCTACAAGCTTTTGACTTAACAGGACAATGACAAAATACATTGTAAATACCATTCAAAGCACAAGCACCTACAATTTTGTGTGTGTGTGATTCTATCCTATACAAAAACCTTTTATACTAGTAGTGCAGAATTAGTGTTCTTATTTACTGATATCAAATTTTGTTTTCAATCTTCTTTATAGCTCTTTTCTATTTCAAAATCCCTCAAATGGGTCCTCAACTCTTAGTGAGTTGACATGTTATTATTATGAACTTGGTTTTTATATGCAAAGATCTGATCACATCTTTCTATTGCTTGCTTATTGATCCTTTGCTTCCCCGTATCATCTATAAAAGATTCTATCACATACACATCGACACGCCATACTTAATGTCAAATTTTCTAACACTCTTTTTATTTCTCTCTTTATAATTCATCTCTGCGTTCTTGATTTATTTCTTTGGTTTAGCTTCTGCTTAGCTAATTCAATTTTCCACACTGTCAATCCACTTGTTAATGCTTCCAGTGATTATTTTAATTGTTCCATACAATTTTAATTCCATTCTACTTTATTTTCCCTCTATCTTTTTTTGCTTAATAGAAGTGATATCTCATTTTCTATCTTAGGGAATGATTCATACCACAAGATTTATAATGCAGAGTTTGATGTGTTGAAGTTAAAATTTATTTCAAAATATAGCTTCCTAATAATTTGGAGCCAATGGCAGCCTATGTTCCAATTAAAGTTAGTTCTGCTTCTTATTGGCTGTGAAGATTTGGAGACAGTAAATTCTTTACAAATTAGTTTTGTTTAAATAGATGCTGTTGATGCTCGGTCCTCACTTGCCCTAAGCCCACTGGAATCCTGAGATTTGTGCATAAAGCATCCAAATCTTTCATTTTCTCTGAGATCTTTCTCCAGGCCTTAGATACCTACTAGTGCACACTCAGGTATAGTGCAGAAGTGCATGGTGGGCGGGAGGTAGTGGGGTCCCAGAGCTAACCTCAGTCCATGGGGAATAGGAGGCCATCATGTGATGGAGAAATTCTGATATATTTTATATAGTTTTCCACAGGACCTCCAACTGAAGGTTGTGTATTGACTTTTCTACCTTTCCTGTGCTGTTTTCTCTACTTCCATACCTATACATTCTAGAACTGCTTCCAAATAACCATCTACATTCAAGTAACCATCTCTAGAATGTGGAGGAACCTAAATCAAGATGCACACATGCCTCTCTTCCCATTCTTTACAGCTCTGGCATGAAGAATTCTGAGAAAGAATTTCTCTTCCTTGGTCCGTTCCTTTCCCATGGAACTCCACGGGCCCTCTCTCCTGTGTGCATCAAGTGGCCCATTCCAATGTGCCTGATAATTTTGGATGAGCGTAATGATTCTACTGGCAGTAATAAGTAGACAGCTAATAATAAAAAATACAACCCTTTTTTCTCTTAAGGGGCTCTCTTCTCTCTTATCCCCCAATTACATGTGCCTTCATAAATCTCTATGGCATCCTATGCAGATAGTGCGCTCTCTCTCTCTCTCTCTCTCCACTTGTAAAATGAGAAGCAGAATACCTATAAATTGTACCTCTCAAGATAGAGCCATAGGCAGGCATCTGGCATAGCAATTTAAGACACCACTTTAGATGTAAGCATTCCATATAGGAGTGACTGGGATCAAGGTGTCAAGAGGGTTTTCCCACCTGGGGTAGTGGGACAAATGTTCCATGTCTTTACCTTAGCTTCTAGGGGTTTGTGGACAATTTGTGAATGCCTTGGTTTGTAGAAGCACCACCTCAATCCTTGCCTTATGCCTTAGACGTCTACCCAATGTGTGTCTGTATCCAAATCTCCCTTTTTAATAAGGAAGGACAACAGTCACACTGGATTAGGTTCTACCCTAATGACCTCATTTTGACTTAATTACTTCTGTAAAGACCCTGTTTATAAATGAAGTCATATTCTGAGGTTCTGAGGGTTAGGACTTCAAAATACGAATTTTGATGGATGTAATTCAAGCCTACCACCAATGTTACCCAGCCAGTAACTGCTAAAGGCAGTATTGAAGCCCACATCTGTCTGATTCCAGAGCTCATACTTGTAAACATTTCACAAATTTGCCTCCCTTGGTGAATGAAATAAATTAGTAAACACAGAAGTAGATCAAAGAAGTTGTCAGGAAAAAAAAAACCCCAACAACAATAATTCAAGTCCTGTGTCAAAAGTGACAACAGGAAATCTGTCTCCATGTGCCTTGCCAAGCACAGCAGAGGGACTTGAGCTCAGCATTCTATGGGCCTGATGGATGGTAAAAGAGTGAGATGTAGACATGACTGTCCCTGGCCTACAGCTGTCACTCAAAATGCCACAGCCAAGAAGTAAGACTTTTCCATCTCCCTTGTGAAGAACACAGACTGGTCAAGGCCTCCGAACAGAAAATTTCTACTTAGCAAACACTTTCTTGGACTTTCTGTCACTGGATCGGAAGGATGCCTGACCATTTCAGTTGACCCTGGAACAATACTGGAGATAGTGTCCAATATCATGTCCATTCCTCTGGGACAGCTGCATAGAATACTCAGGGTTTGGGGTAGGGATGGGATTACAGTGAGAGGGGAGAGGGGGAAAAGTGGTGGAAATGCTGGTTTGGTGAAACAGCATGGCTGCATTTTCTCCCTGACTTTTGAAGGCTGAGATTTGTGGATACCATAAAAGGTTACAGCCCCTCTTTGCAAGCCACAAATAACCCTGCTTCAGCTGTGACGGCTCTGCAGCCCTTGGCGTGCCATTACCCAGTCTTGCCTGGGATTCCAGCAGTGCATTCAAGCAGCTGGCCCCAAAGTGTGTTCTCCACAAGAGCATATCGCAGGGCTCCGGGTCGCCGGGGAGCCATTCCCTGCTATGAGTCAGTGCGCAGAGACAGAGCTTGATCTAATGAAATTACATACTTTCAGGAGTGATTAATAAACATGGTCTATTTCTCCATATGGGATAAATATTCTTAAATGAAAGGAATGTGAGTATGTGGGGGCACACTCCTATTTAGCTCCATCTCTGCCTAGCAATGGTTATAACGCTATGGCCTTGGCACAGAGATCGTAAGAATAGATAATACATAAAAACACGCATAAACACACACACACACACAGTACCTGTAAAACCTGGTGAATTCTGAATAAGTTCTGCAGTCTAAGTTAACAGTACTGTATCATGTTAATTCTCTTATTTTGATGCCATACAATGGCTATGTGTGATGTTATATTTGGGGATGCTGAATGAAGGGTACGTGGGAACATTGCACAATTTGTGCACCTTATTATGTGTATTAAACTACTTGAAGAACTACTGTAAGAAAAGAACTTTAAGAACTACTGTGTGTAAAGGATACAACAATGCTATTTCAATTACAACAATGAAAGCATAAGCAGAGTTTTAGACACTCCACTATCTAGGCATCACAGTAATTCAGAGAAGTAGTGGTAATGGTAAGACAGTTCATTAAAAATTATAAGGCTTTCCAAATCACAGGTTGATTTCCTGGTGTGGTCCTTTGCTGGATATGGGTCTACAGATTAATGATGTCCCTGGCTGATCCACAATTTGATATAAGGGATGGTATAAAACAAGTTCCCTGAATATCTCATAAAATTGAGAGCATATATATATATATATAGAGAGAGAGAGAGAGAGACAGACAGAAACAGAGACAGAGAGAGAGACAGAGACAGAGACAGAGAGAGATGTCCAGCCTTCATCATGCCCAGAGAGCAGCAGAGTGCTGACCTCATGGCACACCCAGGCCCATTGGATGTCAGCACTTTCCTCATGACCCAGATCTAGAGTGTCTGCCCCTGACCCTTCCTTTTCAACCCTGGGTCAATTTGTAGCAATGGGTAGGTTCACACACCCTTCTAAGATCAGACAAGATCCGGCGCATTCAGGGTGGTACAGCATAGACAGGGTTCAAACATCCTTACACTGCTATTGCTGACCCAGTCCACAGCTGCTTGGAGTCGCTAGAATCCCTGTCCACACTGATGTCAGAGCCTGACCCTGTTATGGCCACTACCATCATGACATCTGGAATCAATGGCACTCTGGAATCAAGGAATAGCCCATGTTACCAGATTGACATCTTCCAGTTTCTGATGAAGTAAAAATTACTTTGAAAAGCTGGAGCCAGTGTGGTGGTACAGCAGGTTAAGCTGACACTTCCAATGCTGGCATGCCACATCATAGCTTCCAATCCAGCTCTCTCCTCATGTGCCCAGGAAGGTGGCAGAAGATGGCGCAGGGACTTGAACCCTTATCACCCATCTGGGAGACCCAAGGGAAGCTCCGGGCCCCTAGCTTCAGCCGGCCCAGCCCTGACTATCACAGCCATTTGGGGAGTGATCTATTTCTTTCTGTGTCTTTATCATTCTGCCTTCCAAATTAAAAAAAAAAAAAAAACTTAAAAAAACTTTTCTATCCCTTCTAATACTGTCTGAGATACTTATTCATTCAATAATCCCTATAATCAATTAAATCACTCCATGTCAGAAAACCTATTTAACTGTGGTCATTGTGATTATATGATAATTAACTTGAGTTAATGAGTATATATTAAGAAATTATATCATAAATTAATGGTATGGCTTCTTCTTATTATACTGTCAACTGAAATGGAAACATTTCACAATTTTAATGACTAGTTTGGGTACATACATGCATAACAATTAAACGTCAGCTTTGCTAGAACTCAGCAATGGGTATTCTAGGGTTAATGAGCTCTCAGCCACAGAAGTAATAACAAAGAAAATTTCTGAAACTTTCAAATTGTTATTATGGAAAGAATGGGAGGAAACAGGTCTGCTTGCCCAAGTATCCAATAAATATCTGAGAATTTAAGGTATCAGTCTGTGCTTAAGATCAATATTTTAAATTTCCTTTTATCCTACAACACAAATATTTTAGTTCCTCTGTTGAAGGAATTACAGCTAAGAATTCAGCTGTAAACATGACAGATAAGACCACCCCATATGGATTTTCATTCTAATATGTTAATGAGAGAAGAATGACATAATTCTCATAGGGTACTCATAGAAAACTGTGTAGGAAAATAAAGCAAAACAGAACAAGAGAATGGGAGGTTGTTTTAGACAAAATTTTGGAGAGTATTTGTATCTCTGTTATAAACAAACATATCACAGTATGTAATTCTGGAAATATGTAGTCTTCTTCCCAAATCCTGGGGTGATCAAACCTTCCTTTGAGTACAATTTCCATTGTGAAACCACACTGCAAAATTTTCTTTCAGCATATCTGGCATATTCTGCTTATTCCCTTAAATGCCAAGGAAGTTGTAATCCTTGATTTGAATGAGTCTTGAAGAATACAGTTGAGTCGTCTATGGTCCTAGCATGCTCCCTAGAGCACAGGCTAACAGAAAGCAAAGCTAATACTTTCTCTGGGTGGTGTAACCACGGGACAGTGAGTGGGAAGGAAAAAGGGAACTGAGGCAGGGAAAGAAAACAAATACAAGGCTTTAGTTTAACAAACTAACAACCACTTCACAAGAAGAAAACACACCTGACTGTGGGTCAATACAAAGTTTCCCTGAACATGCCATAAACAAAACCACACTTTGGAGTTGTGTCACCCAAATGAGAAAATGAGCTTATGTGTTTCATGATAGAGACTACATTTCAGCTGAGAATCAGGAAAGAAGCCATAGCCTCTATAACATTGGCTCTATTGGCCCTGGGCTGTCACTGGAAAGTTGAGTGATTGCCCCATCCAAGCCCAGCCCTTATGCATGGGGACACTGAGGCTGATGATGCCAGGAAAGAGAGAATGACAGTGGTAGCTGGAGTTTCCCATGGAGCAAGCAGCTCAGAGTTTAGCAAGTACATCTAAGACAGCACTGGATATATATCTATATATCTATTCATCCCAGTTTGTCATCATACACATGATCACATGACCTAGGCAGTTCCTAGAAAAGGAGTCTCAGACATTTGTCGAATAACTGCAGCCTTTTATAATGAGTCAACCAAGGAGGCAGTTTTGAGGATAATTTTCTAATTTATAGACAATTTCTGATGTTTCTTATAAAAACTCTATCATTTTTTTCACCATCTCTAAAGCTTCCATACACAAACCAACTTTTACTAAAATATACTGGAAATCATAGATGATAGTGCCAAGTAGACCTTTTACAAGCACCATTCAGCTTACCTGTTAAGAGAGTATGACAAACGTTTCATCTTCTTCAAAGTTTCAGTGGTCAAACTGGTGTCCTTGGGCTATGTTTCTATTGAGTTCAGTTGGCACAGATGTCTTTCGTTTTCATGCAAATAAAACAAAAGGACCAAACTAAAAACTTAGATTCAGCATCCAAAGAAACAATTGTAGTTATCGTTGTTATTGATTGGATGCTTCTAAACATTGGGGCTATTAGAATCTGGTGCTTGGGGCCGGCGCTGTGGCATAGCGGGTAAGGCCGCCACCTGTAGTGTCTGCATCCCATGTGGGCACTGGTTTGAGTCATGGCTGCTTCATTTCAGATCCAGCTCTCTGCTATAGCTGGGAAAGCAGTAGAAGATAGCCCAAGTCCTTGGGCCTCTGCAACCGTGTGGGAGACCTGGAGGAAGCTCCTGGTTCCTGGCTTCAGATAGGTGCAGCTCTGACTGTTGTGACCATCTAGGGAGTTAATCAGCAAATGAAGACCTCTCTCTCTCTCTGCCTCTCCTTCTCTCTCTGTGTAACTCTAATTTCAAATAAATGGAAAAAAATTTTTTAAAAAGGGTGCTGGATCAAAATGAAGTAAGGAAGGATGAAAGCTTTATTTTAAAATCTCTATCAGCTATTATCTCATTTCAACATGGCAGATTATGTTCAAGTTTATCTTGACCCCTTTAATTTGTTTCATTCTTTGAAAATTTTTACAAGTGGACAGACCAAGACAAAATGCTGAATAACAGAGAAAAGAGAGAAAGAAAGGGGTCTTCCATCTGTTGGTTCACTCTCCAAATGGCCGCAACTACTGAGGATGGGCCAGGCTGAAGCCTAGAGCCAGGAGCTTCTTACAGGTCTCCCATGTGGGTTCAGGGGCCCAAGCACTTGGGCCATCCTCTGTTTCTTTCCCAGGTGTATTAGCATGGAGCTGGATCTGAAATGGAGTGGCTGAGACTCAAGCTGGCACCCATATGGGATGCTAGTGCTGCAGGCAGTGGCTTAACCTGCTAGTGCCAGCCCCACTAGACATTTCTTATAAAGAGCAATCACCTTGGGGCCGGCGCCATGGCTCACTTGGTTAATCCTCTGCCTTGCAGCGCTGGCATCCCATATGGGCTCTGGGTTCTAGTCCCAGCTGCTCCTCTTCCAGTCCAGCTCTCTGCTGTGGCCTGGGAAGGCAGTGGGAGGATGGCTTGGGTCACTGCACCAGCATGGGAGACCAGGAAGAAGCACCTGGCTCCTGCCTTCGGATTGGCGCAGTGCACTGGCCGTAGCAGCCATCTGAGGGATGAACCAACAGAAGAAATGCCTTTCTCTCTCTCTCTCTCTCTCACTGTCTATAACGCTACCTGTCAAAAAAATTTAAAAAAAAAAGAACAATCACCTGCCCTATGCCCAATAGTTCTTCTCCTAGATATTTATTCAAAAGAAATAAAAGTGTGTGTCCACAAAAGACTTATGTTAAGAATATTCATACTAAAAAGCTGAAAGCAGCATTGGTATGCTTCAATAGAAAAATGGGAAAACTAACTATAGAGTCAGGTGCCATAGAGAAATAATAAATAAATAAATAAACTAAGTACTAAAACATGTAGTCACATAATTCAACATGACTAAATCTCAAAATATGAGTGCAAGACACCTGACCCAAAACAATACACATTGTATGTTCCATTTATCTTCAGTTCTGGAACAGACAAAATTAATGCGTGGTGGAAAAAAATCAGAACCATGATTGTCTCTGTTGATGCTGAGATTAGGACCTGACTAGGAAAGAACATTGACAAAGCCTTCCTTACTGGGCTGGTTTTGGATTCATCCTTGTTGGCGTATGAAGTGAAAGCTCTAGCTTTTTAATTGTCGAGTATTATTCCATTTTATGCACATTGCACGGATTGTTTATCAAGTTTCCTACTAATGGACACAACAGATAGTGGGTTTGTGGCAATCACAAGCAAACTATTATAAGAATTCTTGTGCAAATATTTTTCATAATTTAGAGATCCTCAATTTTGAAAATTACTTGAAAGTTCCTTTTGGATTGGGTGGTCTGAATCCTTATCAGAAGCACAGCCCTTCTCCAGATTCTCAGCACTGCTGCCTCCGCATTGCAACATTGTAGATGGATGCAAGTGCTCCTCTGATGATGATAACAACAATAATAAGCTAACTGGATAGCTAAAAATGTCCTATTCTCAGCTTCCACTGCTTCCGGCTAGAGCTGACAGAATAAGGAGCTTGGACCTGCTGACCTATCAAATCCTATTTTATTCTATCCAAGCCTTGGTCATCCTCAGGTCTGCCCATCTTAAGGCTGTTCTTGCATACAATTTCAGCTACCCCAGTGTGAGTCCATTCTTTAGGAAGCAAACATTACTCTTAACTATGCTGCTTCCCAACACTTGAATCCAGAGCCCAATTTCTGTCCACCGTCTTGTGAAGCCCTAACTTGACTTCTGCTGCAATATTGATCTTTCTTCCAGCATAGCCAACTCTCATAGTCAAACTGCATCTCCTTAGGAGCTGGAATCTAATGGTCGACATCTGAATGACTCTGTCATCCATTGAGTATCTGTCCATCTTACAATGCCCTGCCTCCAAATTGGGCCACCTCTGTTGTCCATTGCTAAGAATGGCCAGCATCTCAAAAACAGGCAGGTTTGGACTCTTACAAAATTATCCAGATGACCGTAGTGGTACCCCAAGTACTTAACAAGGAAGAGCTGCATGATTGGTTCCCATTTCCTCCAAGCTTCTCAAGAATCATTATTCAGTTCTCTCCTGAAACAGATTTTTCACACACCAATGTGATTATCTTCTTGAGATTTACTTGTCAATTGCCTTCTTTCCTACCTCAAAACACTTTTATCTCTTTCATCATTCTAAGTTTTCTTTGATTTCAAACTAAGAATTTTCCCCGTAGAGGAGATGATGGGTGGACGAGAGGGGAAACTATGCTTCTTGGATGCTATGTGTTCGTCTCCATGTTCCACGTGAATGTAAAATATCAGTTAAGAGTTTGGTAACTGCTAGTAACAAGACTGGAAGCAAACATAATTATATATGAGGCTGAAGATCATTTTTCTCTCAGATGAAATAAATGCAAAGGTAGGTGAGTAGAAGCCAGTATTAGTGTCCCACCAGCTCAGCTCGTCAGGAACCCTACATTCCTTCTATCCCGAGGCCCTATCATCCTCAGCATGTGGCCTTTGGTTGCAAAGCTGTATGCCAGGGCTTTATCTATCACCATCTCCACCCCAGTGATCAGGAAAGAAGCAGTGAGCAGGCACCTCCCTGCTCTGTCAACTGTCTCGCTGAAGCCTCCACGTCATCTTTCAGCATAGAACTCTTAAGGCACCGACAAGTTATGTGGTCACATGAAAATACTAGGCAGTTCAGAAAACACTGACTTCTAGCTGGGCACTCTGTTATCTTAAATAAAACTAGAATTATTTTTCCTAAGTTAGAGAATAGGACACAGGACTTAGGAGTCTCGGACAAGTAGAAGGTTCCAGTGTCCAGAATGAAGCCTGTTTGATATTGGACACATGACGTTTCTGTGTCACTACAGCTCTCAGGTACTGGAGAACTGTTATAATCACCGTCTCCTCGGTGCCAGAACTTAGCTTTGTGTCTCCAGGATTGGAAATACCTGGCCACTTTTATTACTGCTGCACTTAAAGTCCATCAAGGTCAAGGGCTAGTTTTTCTCGTAATTTTCTCCTTATACCGTAGTACAGAGCCTAGTCTATTGTTCTGATAGATGTTCAATAATTGATAAAGGATTGCAGGTCTAAAACGTGCTTGTATCTCTTTCTCAAGCACGTGCTGTAAATCCCAAGTGACAATTTCCAGGGAAGAAATGTTTTCCATCTTTGCTACTCCCAAATCCATCTGCTTTACCATCATGTAGGGCACACTTTTAGTTTAATAAAATGATTCCAACGGAAATGCATGCGTGATAACTTAGTAGCTACCAATTGTGATGGAAATTTTGCCAAGTTTCATACATCCATTTGCTGTTAGAGTCTTAGTACCACCTCGATACAATGCTCTCGACCTCTCACAGCTCATGCTTTAGAGGCATTATTTCATCCAGTCCTAACAGGTATGGCATTTTAGTGTTGTTACACTTAGGAAGGAAGAAAGAGAAGACAGAAAGGCCCACAGCTGACTAACTATGCCATTACAGTAGATTATAAGGTGAGAGTGTTTATGTAGCTTTTTATAACAGAAAACCCACTCATAACACCATCTGAAGATTGCAAAAGGAAAACATTAATGGCAGGAAATGCTGGAGTAAAAATATTCTCTATGCTTTGGATCGCATTATGGAAAGATATTTTTTATAAGGGCAATATTACCCTGTGTGTTTGCTGTTGTCTGGAGAGTAGTATGAGTCTGTTTACAAGTTAACTCTTACCACGCCCCTGGAAGGAAGATGGCGGGAGTATTTAGTCTCCATTCTAAAATAAAATAATCCGAGGCATGCAGAAGTTGGTGACTTCTGTGCAGAATATAGAGACTCTGTGCAGCATGGTAGAGATTCAGGCCACAGAACCCTTGCTTCTGTGTCACCCCTGGTGTTCAAGAGGGTCAAGACGAAGCTAAGCAGTCTTTGCTATGAGGATGTGTGGCATCCAGTGAAAGAGTCAGGATCTGGGCATGTTGATTCTGAGATGAGCAAGTTTCGGTCCTAATGAACTCAGGAGTAAAACCATAAGAATCAGGGAAAGGAACCCACAGTAAAAAATGCTGCTCATGCAAAGGGAACATTGAAGGTCTGAGACTCCTCAAAGTCCAGGTAGTCTCAGAGGGGACAGAGCTCCCCATGGCCAGAGGACTCAACCAGGGAGTACGTATGTATTTGGAGAGAATCACCGAAGAGGAAACATTGGTAAAAACTGCTAAATTTGGCCCAATCTCCCATTATTTCTTGCCAGACTACTGCAGTTGCCAGTGATTGAGTCTTCATGCTTTAGCCCTCACCTCCCTGTGGTAACTTTTCTGCAGGTTGCTGGATGATCCTTCTAAGAGTGAATTAGATCATATTGCTGTTCTGTTCAAAAATCAGCCTTTGGGTTCTCTTCTCAGCCTAAGTGAAAAGCAAAGTCCACAGAAAGTTCTAAAGAATCCATAAACAGTGTTCCCCTGCTACCTCTCTGAACTCACTTCATGCTATTCTCTCTGTCTTATTACACTTTAGCCACACTGACCGCCCTGTTCTTCATCAAATCAGGCATGTCCCTACCTCAGGGCTTTTGCACTTGCTGTTCCCTTTGCCTGAAATATCCTCTTGCTAACATCTGGCCAGGCAGGTCTGTGACCAATTACTTGTCTCATCTCAATGGTCAGGGAACATTTACAGACTCCCCATCACTCTTTAGTCCTTATCCTCTGTCCCTGCTTTGTTGTTTGTCATAGTTCTTGCCACTATCTGACCTATTACATATATTTCACTTGCTACTTTATTGTTTCCTTCCACTGTCAGAATTTGAGTTTCCTGGGGCCAGCGCTGTGGTGCAGTGGGTTAACGCCCTGGCCTGAAGTGCAGGCATCCCATATGGGCACCGGTTCTAGTCCCGACTGCTCCTCTTCCAATCCAGCTCTCTGCTGTGGCCTGGGATAGCAGTGGAAGATGGCCCAAGTCCTTGGACCCCTGCACCCGTGTGAGAGACCCTGCCTCCTGGCTTCAGAGCGGAGCAGCTCCAGCCATTGCGGCCATCTAGGGAGTGAACCATCAGATGGAAGACCTCTCTCTCTGTCTCTACCTCTCTCTGTAACTCTGTCTTTCAAAATAAATCTTTTTAAAAAATAAAAAAAGAATTTGAGTTTCCTTTGTTTTACTTATGAAGCATAGCCAAAGTGACTAGAAGAATGACAATGGCTAGTGTACAGTAAGTACTCAGGAGAGAAGTGTTGCATGAGTGAATGAAGCTTCTGAAAGATAGGGTTCTAGACCTTGGGAAATGAGGCTATAGCCTCTGGAAAGCCACTGAAAATTTCCAGTGCAATCATGATATCATTACTATTTGGTCTAAGATTATTTCTATGCCACGCAGATCAAGGGAGAACACAGAGAAGACTAACTGGTAGTTCAGGCAAAAGGAAAGGAGAGTAAGATATGTATGCACCAAAGAGATATTTTAGGATGTAAA
Source organism: Oryctolagus cuniculus (assembly GCF_051225735.1). NCBI lineage: Eukaryota > Metazoa > Chordata > Mammalia > Lagomorpha > Leporidae > Oryctolagus > Oryctolagus cuniculus. Next base: position 19,227,713 of record NC_142877.1, read on the forward strand.
ATTGGCTAGAGAAATTTGATTTTGGATTCTTATCCTCATCTGAACAAAGCCATTCAGTTGCCAAACATCCCTGTCTCAGCTGGGCCCTGAACTTCATCACTGCATGGTCACATGGTCAGTGCTTTCCCTTCCAGCATGGTGAGAGGAGGTGTAGGAATGTTTTCCTTGGCTGTCATAGCCTAAAATCAGGATCAATAGGATCAAATCCAGCCAGAACCTTATTCCAGAACAGACCGGACATTTGGTGTGTGAACAGACAGCCCAGATACCAACCCCCAGTTTCCATTACAAAAATAATGAAAGTTCGAGGGAAATGAGATTGGAAAACCAAAGTAAGTTGAAGACTCAAGACATCCTCCTATTTGTTTTTCTTTTGTTTCTAGGCCCAGAGCCAGAAGGGCCCTCTTCCCAATGGTTGCTTGGTTACAGCCTGAGAAGTTCGCCAGGGTAACATCTGGAATAAAGGTGGGTGGGCAAGGAGCCAGGGCCTGCTCAACTTGAGTGGGATTGGAGAAAGAAAGGAAAATAGAATTTTTTCCCAATTACTGCCCAACCTTGAGGACAAAGGAAGGAAATATTTGAGATAAACAGAAAATATGTTAAAAGGTTTTCTTTTAAAGGGTCATTACAACTCATTAACATAGCGGAGAAATGGAAGGTGTAGGGGGAACTCTGGAAGTTATAGCTATTTTAATAAGCTGCTTTCTGGACACAGCATTGCTACTCATAACTCTGAGAAACTTTTGATTTTGTGTCACTTGATATTATTCTTGCGTGCAGCCTGGTTCAGAGTGAAAAGAACTACACTCATACGCTTAATAATAATAATAAATATTCAAGTGCTTACCATGTTCCACTGAGGGCTCTACATGAATTATCACATTTAATCTTTGCAACCCTTTGGAATAAGACTGAGCCTTAGAGATAACAGAGAATTCTCTACCAAGCAGCTCACACCCACCAGGCAGAGTGATTTCAGACATACTTTCTCCTACACTCCACTTGCCTTTTCCCCAAAAGTTGCCTCCATTCCCTGTAACCATTCCCAAAGATATGTTGCATTCTTCCTATGAGTTAGGAGATGATTCAACACTGTGGTTAGGAGCCTGAATGTAGACTTCCAAAGTTCACAGTTTAGTGTTGCCATAGGCAAATATCTTATCTTGAGCCTCACCTTCCTTACATATGCGAACCTGAGAATAGTGTTTATTTCATAAAGTTGTTGGAAGAATTTAATGAGAAAACATGCAAAGCACTTAGCACACTATGATTTTACATATTTAGTAGACATTTAGATGTCCATATAATTATTAGTATAATTTATCATCTTTGTTCTCCAATTGGAGGTCTACCCAGTGAGTAGTTACTGCTCCAAAAGTCAGGGGGAAGGAATGAAAAACAACCTTGGGCTGTGTGCTAGATTCACTGCCTAGTGGATCCACCTCAACATGCCCATGACTTTGACTCCATTTTTCTTGGGGGGGGGGGGAGTTGTACTCTGAATTATCCATTCCCTTTCCTCTCACAGCTGCACTCGGTAAAACTCATGAACAAAGGAATTAACTTTCATGAGCACTTCCTATGGATTTTGTAGGAGAACAGCGAAGAAATGGAAGTCATGATGGTCCCCTGATGCTTCCCTGGGAGGAACTGGAATCGGAATTGGAATGCCTCATCATGCCCTTCTTATGCACTTGAGTTGTAGTTACAGCTGCTGTGATTTGTTTATTCTAAAAACTTTCTCTATTTATGGATCCCTAATTAAAGAGGAAGGGTTAGGACACTGGTTCTGGAATAACACTGACCTTAGTTTTTAGCTAAATAATTTTACCTCTTTGTAAAATTATAATTGTACATATCTCATATATCAACTGAAGTGTTTACTAAAATGCAGATTCCCAGCACAGTTATAATTTCATATATTTTAGATGTACATTCAGTGTGATATTAACAATAATCGTAATTGCTCCTGTAATTGTAATTAGGACTACCCTGATTTTAAGTGAAATAAGACACCCAAGAGTTGCTACATTTCTTCAGCCTCCACAAACACACAGACACACACACACACACACACAACTCCATGCTATATAATTTTATTCAGGTAAAAATGGACATATGATTAAAACCTGGAAGTAAATGATTGAAATAAATACAGGAGAGCCACAACTGGAATGTAAGCTATTAAGGCAAGGCCTATAAATATCCTGTTTATCATTGTACCTACAATGTATAGCTCAGATGCTGCTACGCAGTGGGAGCTTAATAAATATTTGTTGAACATGCTACAGAACTGCTGGCTTCCAGTAAGGAATAATCAACAAATAAATCCAAGATCGTTCCTGATGATTGGTGTGGACTCAAGAAGAAATATTGTTGCAAAATATTCTACCCAATATTCTGCTCAGGTAAATGACACTTTACAAACTAAGACCCTTTCATGTCTTTAACTCGGGAGACTCATCTTTTCTTAGCAAGATGGGTGCAAAGATGCTTATGAAGTCTAACACTGAGAGTCATAACATCCAAAGCACACACTTATTTGACACCACCAAATGCCAACCCCTGCTGCTGTGGGCACAACAGATTCAATAATAGGCAAACCACAGTCTCGTCCGTCAAGAAATGCAGAGCCCAGCTAAAGAGATGGGGCACAGAAACAAAGAAACCAAGTGAATCAAGTGTTATGCCAAAGACACCTGGAGAAAAGGAATGGCCTGATGAGCAGGACAATATCAAAGGGAAGACATAGTTGGATTGAGTCTTGCGTATATGATTGTCATGCATCCATTAAGAGAACAAACTCTACAGGCTGAATGAAGCATTACCAACTTTTCCAAAGACAGAGGTGTGATCATATACACAGTCTAAGTGCAGAATGAGTTGACAAGATGCTAGGAGATAGGGCGGAGGTCACTTGCCATACTTACGTAGTTTGGACTTGTTCTTCAAGTAGGAGACAATCCAGGAGAGAGGGTGAACTTCAGTAACAAGTAAGTAACATTATCAGGAATTAATGACACACTGGCTGCTGATGTTTAGGAGTATGGGGTAGTTCATCATGCACAAAGGAGGAGCACCAGATTTAGGGACAAGGTACTAACTTAGGTGTGGGGTATGCTCATCACTGTGTGTTTTTGCAGCATCCAACTAGCCCAGGGAGACAATGGGCTCAGGGCTATGGAGCAGGGTAGGTATGGAGAGCACTGGGCCTCTTTTCTGGGTCCAGGATATTTTCAAGTATCTCATGTAATGCTATGCACTCTGTCAAGAAATGTCAAAAAGCCACATACATAGATGTACAGTCTGCATTCAATCTCCGAATGTTCCAAGACTCTGTAGAGAACCATGGGACCCTCATTAAAATACCTAAGTGTGTTGGGAGGAAGCACAAAGATGAACCAGTTTGCAATCCTAGCACCAATAAGCCTGGAGAGTGAAGATGTGGAAGAGTATCCAAACGAAGCATTTCCAACAAGGTCCTAAATGCCTCCTAGGAAGACAAGTGACATTTCCTTCTGAGTTTAAGTGTTCAGCGTTAGCAGAGCAGATTTTTGGGCTGACCCAGCAGTAATTCTGCTCTCAGCAAAGATGACAGTCATCTTGCCTCATGTTGACCAAAGTGCCTATTTCTAGTTACCATGATGAACCATGTGATCAAATAGGTGTGGCTCTTGTAAGGGAAGGAGGACATTCTTGGGCATTGGGTGGTAAGCTCAGGCCAAACCAGTGTCTTCAAAACAGTAATGTTACTTTTGCCAACAAGCTAAACAAATGATTAAAGAACATCCCTCAATATTAAGCTCTCCAAAAACTAGGTAATAGGACCTCGTTTGCATGACTTGGTAATAAAGTGAAGGGAAAGTAAACTAAGTGATTGAATGTCTTCCCAGAAACATGCTCAGAGTTCAAAAGGCTGGGGGCTCCTTGTTACAGTCATCAAACTGGCTGCCGCAAGGGGCAGAAGGGTTCCTCAGTGGAGAAATTGGGAGGTTGCAAGCTGATAAGGTCTTAGCAACTAACCACGGCTTTTTCTGGTAGCACAAAAGAAAACAGAAGGGCTTGAGGGAACCCTGGAAGTTTTGTCCCAAATCCATTTCAAAGTTTCAACAGGATACAACCAAGTAACAAGAGGATCAGGAAGTAGACAAAACTTAGTTGTAGTCACCTAGCTTCCTCTTTGTGCTTTGGAAGCTGAGATTTGCCCAAAAGAAGGGATACATTTGCATTCCTGGTGGGCCAATGATCTATCTGGCCTATAGTTAAGAGGATTATTGCTCTTATTTTCTCCTAAATGGGTTGCCCGGATCATCAGCTATTTGCCTCTCACAGATTCACATCATCATTCACTTCTTCAGTTTTGCATTTCATCTCAGCAACTATTTTTTAACTGATCACCTACTAAACTAGACACTGCATAAGTTTTCACAGAAGGCAGCAAAGATTAAACATAAGCCAGGTCTCCGAGCTACTCTGCCCTCTTATTGCCCTACCAGCCTAGAGACTCTAAAAAAGAAAGACTGATGTATTCACCTATTCCTTAACTTACTTTAGCAAGCGCATGCTGCCTCCTGGTGAACTCACCAATTATTTCTTTAGCAACCCATTCTCACAAGGCAATTCAGAGTAAGAAAAATCATTGTTGTAAAATTGAATTATCCCTCTTTGCTTACCTTCATAGGGTGTGGATGTCTTTGCCTGTCATCCTTCCCTGTCATTCTCTATTCCTCAAAACCGTGCATGTAAGTTTAGCCTATTTTCACCAACACTTGTATGTATCAAACAACTGAACTCCTCAAAGATCCGTATAGAGCCATGTTGGACGTTGATAAGACTTATTTTTTTCTTATTTATCACAATATTGTGCATGTATCTAATTTTATGCTTAAACATCATCCTTACAAGAGCACTCATTTGTCTATACATACACAGACAAGTGCATTCCCACATAACATTAATTGCAATTACCTCTGGGATGTAGAAATGGAGGGATATTCTTTGTTTCTTTTTATGCTTTTTATATCCCTTTTAAAAATCTTAGATATCTTATCTTTATATAAAAATCAATCTCTAAAAATTACATGTCCTTCTGGTGTTGGAGTTCCTGGGTTCAAATCCTGGCTGTGCCCTTTACCAGCTGTGTAACCTTGGACAGATGACTTAATCTCAGCCTGATTTCCTTATCTGTGAAACAGAGATGATACATCATGGGGTTTAATGGTGTTTAATGAGCTAATATTAATAAAGAGTATAGACCATAGTCTACACATGTTTTAAAATAAAATCCCAACCTGAACATAAAATGTTGATTACTAGAGGCTGGAAGGGGTAAGAGATACAAAAGGAGTTCAGATTTTAAAACAGAGGAGAAACTGGATATGTTTTGCATGTTGTGACAAAGATACCACTATGAGATGTTAATAGAGGAAATGGGGTGAGGGGTGTTTGAGAACTCATTGTAGTGCTACTTCATTTTTTTTTTTAATTTTTGACAGGCAGAGTGGACAGTGAAAGAGAGAGAGAGAGGCCGGCGCCGTGGCTCAATAGGCTAATCCTCCACCTTGCGGCGCCGGCACACCGGGTTCTAGTCCCGGTTGGGGCGCCGGATTCTGTCCCGGTTGCCCCTCTTCCAGGCCAGCTCTCTGCTGTGGCCAGGGAGTGCAGTGGAGGATGGCCCAGGTGCTTGGGCCCTGCACCCCATGGGAGACCAGGAAAAGCACCTGGATCCTGGCTCCTGCCATCGGATCAGCGCGGTGCGCCGGCTGCAGCGGCGGCCATTGGAGGGTGATCCTACGGCAAAAGGAAGACCTTTCTCTCTCTGTCTCTCTCTCTCACTGTCCACTCTGCCTGTCAAAAATAAAAAAAAAAATAAAAAAAAAATAAAATTAAAAAAAAAAAAAAAAGAGAGAGAGAGAGAGAAAGGTCTTCCTTTGCCATTGGTTCACCCTCCAATGGCCGCCGTGGCCGGTGTGCTGCGGCCGGCGCACTGCGCTGATCCGATGGCAGGAGCCAGGTGCTTCTTCTGGTCTCCCATGGGGTGCAGGGCCCAAGCACTTGGGCCATCCTCCACTGCACTCCCAGGCAACAGCAGAGAACTGGCCTGGAAGAGGGGCAACCGGGACAGAATCCGGCACCCTGACGGGGACTAGAACCCCGGGGTGCTGGCGCCGCAAGGCAGAGGATTAGCCTAGTGAGCCACGGTGCCGGCACTACTTCATCTTTTTGTGACTTTAAATTTAATAATGAATGTATAAAAATGAAATAATACATGTCCTGCTGAGTGTAAGAGCTGTGAACCAACAGTAAATCCTGGCGATGGGTATGTTTATCTATCACTTTAAGACCCAGACTGCATCCACTTGCAAAGGAAGTGACCAAACCGTAGAAAGGAATCAGAACCTTCAAGAGTTGCCCAGGCCCTACCACCCTCCATTTCTCAGATCCCTGTCTCCACTGCCAGCCGTATTCTCTCTCCGAGCCCTGGTATGTTTGAGCTTCCGTAATGTCTTCATGCCTTTTCACCTGGGGCATCATTGTTTGCCTGGGTTTCAGTCTCCCTGGCTCCCTGGTTTGCTTCAGCCTGGGTTCCTATCCTTTCCTTTCTAGCACAACATGTTAAGACTGACTCTGGATGACTACCACCAGCTTTACCTCGGTCGTCCTTTGATGAAATACTTCCAGGGAAAGCCAAGTGCCTTTGCAATGAACTGCCACTGAAGTTTCAGAAGTTCTCAAAGAACAGCTCAGATATGTGTTGAATTAGGCTCTGATCTTCCCTTCCCAAGTAACCATTCACTCCTAGTGAGTTCTTCTGCCCACCCTGTCCCCTAGCCCACTTTCCATCATTTCTAGCCCCACCACCAACACATTTAATAATATATTTAAGTTCAAGGAAGGACTTTCACCATACCATTAATGCCATGATGAATCAAAACAAAAATTTCATTAAATACTCTGCTTTTGTTCAAAAAAAAATTCAAAGAAGATAACTTAACTTCCAATGTTATGAACTAGAAAAGACCAGGTGAGAACACTCAGTGACACAGGATGTGTTTCTGGTCTTGGTCCACCTGTCCAGGTAGAAAGTCAATCATCTGGGCTCTAGAATCCAGCTCTTGGATCCTCATCAACATTATCACATCATTACCCCCACAATTTCCCTTTTGCTTTTAATTTCTTCTTCTATACCAGCTGTATAGGCTACAAACTGTTCAACATTTTTTCATCTTAAAAAATAAAATAAGCAAAACATGTCTTCTCAAAAAGCAAACTAGATTTCCTGGGAGGGAGCCCAGGCATGAGTAGCCTCTGAAGTGTTCTCCAGAGGACTCCAATATATACACTAGATTGAGAACAGGTCCGCAAGGAGAAATCCACTCAAAAGGAAACGTTTCTCCTTTTGTCTCCCTCCCACACACTTCTCACCTTATGGCACTCTCAGCTTGAGCATCACTGCCCTGCTCGGTTAAGATCACCAGTTCTTAACCTAGTAGGCACTTTTTTGAACTGTCTTCTTAGAGAGGTGCATTTTGCAATTGTTTACCTCCCTGGCTTCATGAAACCCTCTCCTCTGGGATCGTTTCCTGTGTTTCTTGTAATACTTGGACTTATTTTCTTTATTTTCCACCAGAGGCTCCTGTTTTTTTCCAGTTTTGGGGTGAAATGAGGACAGGAAGCAGCCTACACAGCAAGGTTCTCCCTAGGGCTTTATATGGCTAAAAGTCTTATATGGATAATAATATTGTTCAGAAAACATTCAAAAAAAATAAATCAAGAAAACACAGCTAATTCCAAAGAATGTAGGCAAACACCGGGAAACAGGGTATAGAAGATGCCAACCAGATGTTGCTCAATGCCAGCTGTGAGAGTTTGGGATAAGACCCCAAACTTGGTTCAGACAAAACGCAAAAGCCAGATTCTTCTAGAACAAATCTCCTGGGAAACTTAGGCCAAGCTTTTGTTCAGTCAGAGACACTTCAGGATTAGTGGGGAGGATGTGGTGACATTAGTTTCAGGCTCATCTACTGTAAATTCAAGAATTTGCTCATCCCTTGGTCTTCAAGCCCTATTCAGGGAGGGAAAACCCACATCATACCACCTTGACTCCTGGGAAAAGTGTGAAAGATTAAGACCAGAAGGCGAGTCAGGGGAGGATCTGAGAGCAGGGCAGCTGTAGCAACAGCCCCTCCCAATCTCCAGGATCTGAGCCGTTATGGTTCTGTTTTAAAATAAACTAAGATTCAGATGAACAGAAAGTTTGTGTTTCACATTAACATTGTGGCTTTTTCTCAGCTGGGTGTTTTTATTTTCTCTGTCACTTTGCATTACAGGAATAACACAGCTTTCCAAGGGAACAGCTCCATCAGATAAGTAAATAGCACAAAGCGCAGTGTGTAGACTGCAGGAGGCTGGGCTCCCTGACTCGGGGAAACCTTGGTTATAAAGGTCGATGGACGTTGGTCCAGAGAGTTTGCTTCGGTCTGGGTCTTAAACTGGACTGGTCAAGGGGCCATACATAACTCATCTTCTAGGCCATGCTGCCTTGTATTTTCTCAAAGGCCAAGAAAGAAGCTACTGGAAAAACCTGTCACTCTCCTTGCCCAGGTCCTTTCCAGCACAGCTGTGAGCACTGACTACTGGCCACCAAGTCATCAGCTCAGTCTAACCCTAGAGAAATGTCGGAGGAAGTCAGCAGCTGCTCGCCTCCCTGGAAAGTCAGCACTAGAAATAGGTACCTTTTTGTATATGGCAATCAATGCACACAGGAGCAAGAGAGAATGCACACAGGTGCCTGTATGCCCTTTCATATCGCACTTCTAGATCTTCCCTAGGGCTTGAGTGTCTGACTGGTCTCCTATACCGGTTCCTGGTTCTTACTCTTGATGCTTTGGGAAATATAATCCAGGAAAGAATCATGGCCTCCCAGCCCAGCCCCTCCCTCCCCAAGGCCTTGCATTTGTGAGCAACCCTACTATACTCCGAATAGGCCTGTTGGCTGAATGAACCTAACATTGACAGAGTAAAGAGAGCTCTGCTATGATCCATAACCTTTTCTGCTGTTTACCACCCCTGCTATCATAATCCTTACAGATCAACCTTGACCCAGATGGAACTTGCCTTTGCTTTACTCCCAGGGGTTGGTGATTTAAGTGCCCTCTTTGTGAAGCTGACCAAGTTAGCTCCTCCCTGGTCTACTCTACATCCCCTCCTTCCTGGTGGGAAATTCTGCATGCCTTCACCTAGGGCCAATCAGCTTTGGAGTAGGAAGAGTTACCATGGAAACTCTTAGTTTTCTCACAGCAATGGAAATTTGGCAAACATGGATTATTTCTTGGAATCTTTATATTGATCACATAATAAAAACTGTAAAATTCTGCCTATGCCAAAAATGCATACATTTTAGTAAATCAAGGAATTAAGTCCAAGTCCATTTTCAAAATACAGGCTTCCATAACAAGGAACAGAAAGCACAAAGAGAAATGCTTGTGTTTTGTTTTTTGGTTTTGGTTTTGTTTTGTTTGTTTGTTTGTTTGTTTGCATTACCAGTGTATTTCTAACTGGGTAGTACTAAAAAAAAAAAAAACTGCTTTTATGAGGTAAAGCAAGAATCTCACTATGAGGACAAGAATCTGGCAGGAAGGTATATATTCTGCTTTGGTAATTTTTTGACAGCAAATAGTCAATACCTCTACCAACATTTCTAGTGTGGTTACCAATTTTTAATGTTTCATCACTAAAAGTTTCACATTTTTTGTTTCAAAGTGAAATTGTATTTTAATTTTACTTTATTTTTAAAGATTTATTTATTTATTTATTTGAAAGTCAGAGTTACACAGAGGAGAGGCAGAGAGAGAGGTCTTCCATCCAATGGTTCACTCCCCAATTGACCACAATGGCTGGAGCTGCGCTGATCTGAAGCCGGGAGCCAGGAGCTTCCTCTAGGTCTCCCACGCAAGTGCAAGGGCCCAAGCACCTGGGCCATCTTCCACTGCCTTCTCAGGCCATAGCAGAGAGCTAGATCAGAAGTGGAGCAGCCAGGTCTTGAACTGGCACCCATATGGGATGCCGGCACTTCAGGCCAGGGTGTTAACCCACTGTGCCACAGCGCCGGCCCCTAAAATTTTATTTTTAAAAAGTATTAATTTGAGGGGCCAGTGCTGTGGCACAGCTGATAAAGATTCTGCCTGTAGTGCTGCCATCTCATATGGTCATTGGTTTAAGTTCCGACTGCTCCACTTCTGATCCAGCTCCCTGTTAATGGCCTGGGAAAGCAGTGGAGGATGGCCCAAGTGCTTGGACCCCTGCACCCACATGGGAGACCCGAAAGAAGCTCCTGGCTCCTGACTGCAGATCAATCAATCCAGGTCTGACCATTGCCACCATTTGGGAAGTGAACTAGCAAATGGAAGATGTCTCTCTCTCTCTCTGTTTCTCCCTCATTCTCTGTAACTCTGCCTTTCAAGTAAAATAAATCTTTTTTAAAAAGTATTAATTTGGAACAAAAACCTAAGGAAAATATCGAACTCTTGTGGGATGAATGAACTGTCTGGGAGAGAATATCTGAGCAGCTTTGCTATTTTCCACCATTCCAAACACAGGTAAACCTGCTCACGAAGACACTTGTCAAGCTCCATGGCCTCACCTTGTCTTCCATCTTCCTCATAAAGCTTTTTAATAAAAATAATAAAATGAACTCCTAAATACATTTCACCCAGTTTCTACAACCAGAAGTTTGCAGCCAGTCTAATTTTATCTGGAATCCTATCCAATGGTCGTTAAGTATTTTTAAGTCTATTCAAGATTTCTATTGGGGCTAGCATTGTGGTGTAGCAGGTTGAGCCTGGCATCCCATATGGGTACCACTCCACTTCCAATCCAATTGCCTCCTAATGCGCCTGGGAAAGCAGTGGAGGATGATCTAAATGCTTGGGCCCCTGCTACCCACATAGTTGACCTAGAAATTTCTGGTTCCTGGCTTCCCCTTGGCCCAGCCCTAGCTGTTACAGCCATTTGGGGAGTGAACCATTGGATGGAAGATGTCTCTCTCTCTGTCTCTCCCTCTCTCTACGTAATTCTGCCTTTCAAATATAATAAATAAATCTTTTTAAAAATGTATTTATCATTCTATCTATACATATTTTAATATTTATCTTTATAAAACTAGGACTTCTTTTTAAACCGCAATTGCAATCACATTATCATACTTTCTTTTTTTTTTTAACTTTTATTTAATGAATATACGTTTCCAAAGTACGAATAATGGATTACTATGGCTTCCCCCCCATACCGTCCCTCCCACCCACAACCCTCCCCTTTCCCACTCCCTCTCCCCTTCCATTCACATCAAGATTCATTTTCGATTATCTTAATATACAGAAGATCAGCTTAGTATACATTAAGTAAGGATTTCAACAGTTTGCACCCACATAGAAACACAAAGTGAAATATACTGTTTGAGCACTTGTTATAGCATTAAATCTCAATGCACAGCACATTAAGGACAGAGATCCTACATGAGGAGTAAGTGCACAGTGACTCCTGTTGTTGACTTTACCAATTGACACTCCTGTCTATGGCATCAGTAATCTCCCTATGCTCCAGTCATGAGTTTCCAAGGCTATGGAAGCCCTCTGAGTTCTCCAACTCTTATCTTGTTTAGACAAGGTCATAGTCAAAGTGGAGGTTCTCTCCTCCCTTCAGAGAAAGGTACCTCCTTCTTTGAAGACCTGTTCTTTCCACTGAGATCTCACTCACAGAGATCTTTTGCCTGAGTGTCTTGGCTTTCCATGCCTGAAATACTCTCATGGGCTTTTCAGCCAGATCTGAATGCCTTTAGGGCTGATTCTGAGGCCAGAGTGCCATTCAGGACATCTGCCATTCTATGAGTCTGCTGAGTATCTCACTTCCCATGTTGGATCACTCTCCCCTTTATTTATTCTATCGGTTAGTGTTAGCAGGTACTAGACTTGCTTATGTGCTCCCTTTGACTCTTAGTCCTTTCATTATGATCAATTGTGAACTGAAATTGATCACTTGGACTAGTGAGATGGCATTGGTACATGCCACCTTGATGGGATTAAATTGGAGTCCCCTGGTATGTTTCTAACTCTACCATTTGGGGCAAGTCAGCTTGAGCATGTCCCAAATTATATATCTCTTCCCTCTCTTATTCCTACTCTTATGTTTAACAGGGATCACATTTCAGTTAAATTTCAACACTTAAGAATAACTGTGTATTAATTACAGAATTAAACCAGTCATATTAAGTAGAACAGACAAAAAAACTACTAAGAGGGATAATGTATTAAGTTGTTCATTAACAGTCAGGGCTATGCTGATCAAGTCACCGTTTCCCATAGTGTCCATTCCACTTCAACAGGTTTCCTTTTTGGTGTTCAGTCAGTTGTCACCGATCAGGGAGAACATATGGTATTTGTCCCTTTGGGACTGGCTTATTTCACTCAGCATGATGTGTTCCAGATTCCTCCATTTTGTTGCAAATGACTGGATTTCGTTGTTTCTTACTGCGGTATAGTATTCTAAAGAGTACATATCCCATAATTTCTTTATCCAGTCTACCGTTGATGGGCATTTAGGTTGGTTCCAGGTCTTAGCTATTGTGAATTGAGCTGCAATAAACATTAGGCTGCAGACCGCTTTTTTGTTTGCCAATTTAAATTCCTTTGGGTAAATTCCAAGGAGTGGGATGGCTGGGTCGAACGGTAGGGTTATCTTCAGGTTTCTGAGGAATCTCCAGACTGACTTCCATAGTGGCTTGACCAGTTTGCATTCCCACCAACAGTGGGTTAGTGTCCCTTTTTCCCCACATCCTCGCCAGCATCTGTTGTTGGTAGATTTCTGAATGTGAGCCATTCTAACCGGGGTGAGGTGGAACCTCATTGTGGTTTTGATTTGCATTTCTCTGATTGCTAATGACCTTGAACATTTTTTCATGTGCCTATTGGCCAATTGGATTTCCTCTTTTGAAAAATGTCTATTGAGGTCCTTGGCCCATCTCTTAATTGGGTTGTTGGTTTTGTTTTTGTGGAGTTTCTTGATCTCTTTGTAGATTCTGGTTATTAACCCTTTATCTGTTGCATAGTTTGCAAATATTTTTTCCCATTCTGACGGTTGTCTCTTCACTCTCCTGACTGTTTCTTTTGCAGTACAGAAACTTCTCAATTTGATGCAATCCCAATAGTTAATTTTGGCTTTGACTGCCTGTGCCTCCCGGGTCTTTTCCAGAAACTCTTTGCCTGTGCCAATATCTTGAAGGGTTTCTCCAATGTTCTCTAGTAACTTGATGGTGTCAGGTCGTAGATTTAGGTCTTTAATCCATGTTGAGTGGATTTTTGTGTAAGGTGTAAGGTAGGGGTCTTGCTTCATGATTCTGCACGTGGAAATCCAATTTTCCCAGCACCATTTATTGAATAGACTGTCCTTGCTCAAGGAATTAGTTTTAGATCCTTGATCAAATATAAGTTGGCTGTAGATGTTTGGGTTGATTTCTGGTATTTCAATTCTGTTCCATTGGTCTATCCATCTGTTTCTGTACCAGTACCATGCTGTTTTGATTACAACTGCCCTGTAGTATGTCCTGAAATCTGGTATTGTGATGCCTCCGGCTTTGTTTTTTTTTTTTTTTTTTTTAACTTTTATTTAATGAATATACGTTTCCAAAGTACGAATAATGGATTACTATGGCTTCCCCCCCATACCGTCCCTCCCACCCACAACCCTCCCCTTTCCCACTCCCTCTCCCCTTCCATTCACATCAAGATTCATTTTCGATTATCTTAATATACAGAAGATCAGCTTAGTATACATTAAGTAAGGATTTCAACAGTTTGCTCCCACACAGAAACATAAAGTGAAAAATAATAGATGATTTTTTTTAATGATGATGAAATCAGATCAGACCTATTGTCATGTTTAATCCCAGTGAGAGTCAAGTTGGGAGTTGATAGTTTCTTTTCTTTTTTTTTTTTTTTTTTTCTTTTTTTTTTTTTTACAGAGGATCAGTTTAGTATGCATTAAGTAAAGATTTCAACAGTTTGCACCCCCATAGAAACACAAAGTGAAATATATTATTTGAGTACTCGTTATAGCATTAAATCTCAATGCACAGCACATTAAGGACAGAGATCCTACATGAGGAGTAAGTGCACAGTGACTCCTGTTGTTGACTTTACCAATTGACACTCCTGTCTATGGCATCAGTAATCTCCCTATGCTCCAGTCATGAGTTTCCAAGGCTATGGAAGCCCCTTGAGTTCTCCGACTCTTATCTTGTTTAGACAAGGTCATAGTCAAAGTGGAGGTTCTCTCCTCCCTTCAGAGAAAGGTACCTCCTTCTTTGAAGACCTGTTCTTTCCACTGAGATCTCACTCACAGAGATCTTTTGCCTGAGTGTCTTGGCTTTCCATGCCTGAAATACTCTCATGGGCTTTTCAGCCAGATCTGAATGCCTTTAGGGCTGATTCTGAGGCCAGAGTGCTATTTAGGGCATCTGCCATTCTATGAGTCTGCTGAGTATCTCACTTCCCATGTTGGATCACTCTCCCCTTTATTTATTCTATCAGTTAGTGTTAGCAGGTACTAGACTTGCTTATGTGCTCCCTTTGACTCTTAGTCCTTTCATTATGATCAATTGCGAACTGAAATTGATCACTTGGACTAGTGAGATGGCATTGGTACATGCCACCTTGATGGGATTAAATTGGAGTCCCCTGGTATGTTTCTAACTCTACCATTTGGGGCAAGTCAGCTTGAGCATGTCCCAAATTATATATCTCTTCCCTCTCTTATTCCTACTCTTATGTTTAACAGGGATCACATTTCAGTTAAATTTCAACACTTAAGAATAACTGTGCATTAATTACAGAATTAAATCAGTCATATTAAGTAGAACAGACAAAAAAAATACTAAGAGGGATAATGTATTAAGTTGTTCATTAACAGTCAGGGCTATGCTGATCAAGTCACCGTTTCCCATAGTGTCCATTCCACTTCAACAGGTTTCCTTTTTGGTGTTCAGTCAGTTGTCACCGATCAGGGAGAACATATGGTATTTGTCCCTTTGGGACTGGCTTATTTCACTCAGCATGATGTGTTCCAGATTCCTCCATTTTGTTGCAAATGACTGGATTTCATTGTTTCTTACTGCAGTATAGTATTCTAAAGAGTACATATCCCATAATTTCTTTATCCAGTCTACCGTTGATGGGCATTTAGGTTGGTTCCAGGTCTTAGCTATTGTGAATTGTGCTGCAATAAACATTAGGCTGCAGACCGCTTTTTTGTTTGCCAATTTAAATTCCTTTGGGTAAATTCCAAGGAGTGGGATGGCTGGGTCGAACGGTAGGGTTATCTTCAGGTTTCTGAGGAATCTCCAGACTGATTTCCACAGTGGCTTGACCAGTTTGCATTCCCACCAACAGTGGGTTAGTGTCCCTTTTTCCCCACATCCTCGCCAGCATCTGTTGTTGGTAGATTTCTGAATGTGAGCCATTCTAACCGGGGTGAGGTGGAACCTCATTGTGGTTTTGATTTGCATTTCTCTGATTGCTAATGACCTTGAACATTTTTTCATGTGCCTGTTGGCCATTTGGATTTCCTCTTTTGAAAAATGTCTATTGAGGTCCTTGGCCCATCTCTTAATTGGGTTGTTGGTTTTGTTTTTGTGGAGTTTCTTGATCTCTTTGTAGATTCTGGTTATTAACCCTTTATCTGTTGCATAGTTTGCAAATATTTTT
The DNA here is from genome assembly GCF_051225735.1 of Oryctolagus cuniculus. NCBI lineage: Eukaryota > Metazoa > Chordata > Mammalia > Lagomorpha > Leporidae > Oryctolagus > Oryctolagus cuniculus. The sequence goes on from NC_142877.1 coordinate 19,243,468, forward strand.
TCCCATTCTGACGGTTGCCTCTTCACTTTCCTGACTGTTTCTTTTGCAGTACAGAAACTTCTCAATTTGATGCAATCCCAATAGTTAATTTTGGCTTTGACTGCCTGTGCCTCCCGGGTCTTTTCCAGAAACTCTTTGCCTGTGCCAATATCTTGAAGGGTTTCTCCAATGTTCTCTAGTAACTTGATGGTGTCAGGTCGTAGATTTAGGTCTTTAATCCATGTTGAGTGGATTTTTGTGTAAGGTGTAAGGTAGGGGTCTTGCTTCATGATTCTGCACGTGGAAATCCAATTTTCCCAGCACCATTTATTGAATAGACTGTCCTTGCTCAAGGAATTAGTTTTAGATCCTTGATCAAATATAAGTTGGCTGTAGATGTTTGGGTTGATTTCTGGTGTTTCAATTCTGTTCCATTGGTCTATCCTTCTGTTTCTGTACCAGTACCATGCTGTTTTGATTACAACTGCCCTGTAGTATGTCCTGAAATCTGGTATTGTGATGCCTCCGGCTTTGTTTTTGTTGTACAAGATTGCTTTAGCTATTCGAGGTCTCTTGTGCCTCCATATAAATTTCAGCACCAATTTTTCCAGATCTGAGAAGAAGGTCTTCGGTATCTTGATTGGTATTGCATTGAATCTATAAATTGCTTTTGGGAGAATGGACATTTTGATGATATTGATTCTTCCAATCCATGAGCATGGAAGATTTTTCCATTTCTTGGTATCCTCTTCTATTTCTTTCTTTAAGGTTTTGTAATTTTCATCGTAGAGATCTTTAACGTCCTTGGTTAAGTTTATTCCAAGGTATTTGATTGTTTTTGTAGCTATTGTGAATGGGATTGATCTTAGAATTTCTTCCTCAGCCATGGCATTGTCTGTGTATACAAAGGCTGTTGATTTTTGTGCATTGATTTTATACCCTGCTACTTTGCCAAACTCTTCTATGAGTTCCAATAGTCTCTTGGTAGAGTTCTTTGGGTCCCCTAAATAAAGAATCATGTCATCTGCAAAGAGGGATAGTTTGAGTTCTTCCTTCCCAATTTGTATCCCTTTAATTTCTTTTTCTTGCCTAATAGCTCTGGCTAGAACCTCCAGAACTATATTGAATAGCAGTGGTGAGAGTGGACATCCCTGTCTGGTCCCAGATCTCAGTGGAAATGCTTCCAACTTTTCCCCATTCAATAGGATGTTGGCTGTGGGTTTTTCATAGATTGCTTTGATTGTATTGAGGAATGTTCCTTCCAAACCCAGTTTGCTTAGAGTTTTCATCATGAACGGGTGTTGTATTTTATCAAATGCTTTCTCGGCATCTATTGAGAGAATCATATGGTTTTTCTTCTGCAGTCTGTTAATGTGGTGTATCACATTGATTGTCTTGCGCACATTAAACCATCCCTGCATACCAGGGATAAATCCCACTTGGTCTGGGTGGATGATCTTTCTGATGTGTTGTTGCATTCTATTGGCCAGAATTTTATTGAGGATTTTTGCATCTATGTTCATCAGGGATATTGGTCTGTAATTCTCTTTCAGTGCTGCATCTTTTCCCGGCTTAGGAATTAAGGTGATGCTGGCTTCATAGAAAGAATTTGGGAGGATTCCCTCTTCTTCAATTGTTCTGAATAGTTTGAGAAGAATTGGAGTTAGTTCTTCTTTAAATGTCTGGTAGAATTCAGCAGTGAATCCATCTGGTCCTGGGCTTTTCTTTGTTGGGAGGGCCTTTATTACTGTTTCAATTTCTGTCTCAGTTATGGGTCTGTTTAGGTTTTCGATGTCTTCCTGGTTCAATTTAGGCAGGTTGCATGTGTCCAGGAATCTATCCATTTCTGATAGGTTTCCCTGTTTGCTGGCATACAAGTCCTTGTAGTAATTTCTGATGATTATTTTTATTTCTGTGGTGTCTGTTGTTACATTTCCTTTTTCATCTCTGATTTTATTGATTTGGGTCTAGTTGGGCCAATGGGGTGTCAATTTTGTTTATTTTTTCAAAAAACCAGCTCCTCGTTTGGCTGATTTTTTGGAATGCTTTTCTTGATTCAATCCTGTTGATTTCTTCTCTGATTTTAATTATTTCTCTTCTCCTACTAGATTTGGGTCTGGTTTGCTGTAGGTTTTCTAGATCCTTGAGGTGAATAGAAAGCTCATCTATTTGGTGCCTTTCCAATTTCTTGATGTAGGCACCTATTGATATAAACTTTCCTCTTAACACTGCTTTTGCTGCATCCCATAAGTTTTGGTATGTTGTGCTGTTATCCTCATTTACTTCCAGAAAGTTTTTGATTTCTCTTTTGATTTCTTCTATGACCCATTGTTCATTCAGGAGCATGTTGTTCAATCTCCATGTGTTTGCGTATGCTCTAGGGATTCCTGAGTTGTTCATTTCCAACTTCATTCCTTTATGGTCTGAGAAGCTGCATGGTATGATTCTAATTCTTTTGAATTTGCTGAGACTTGCTTTATGGCCTAGTATGTGGTCAATCCTAGAGAAGCTTCCATGTACTGCTGAGAAGAATGTATAATCTTTAGCTGTAGGATTGAAAGTTCTGTATATATCTGTTAGATCCATTTGGGCTATAGTGTCGTTTAAATCTACTGTATCCTTGTTGATCTTCTGTCCTATTGATCTGTCTATTTCTGAGAGTGGAGTATTGAAGTCCCCCAGTACTATTGTATTGGGGTCTAAGTCTCCCTTTAAGTCCGTTAACAAATCTTTTAGATAAACCGGTGCCCTGTAGTTAGGTGCATATACATTGATAATTGTTATATCTTCCTGTTGAATTGATCCCTTAATCATTATGTAGTGTCCCTCTTTGTCTCTCTTAACGGTTTTTGTGGTAAAGTTTATGGTGTCTGATATTAAGATGGCTACGCCTGCTCTTTTTTCATTTCTGTTGGCATGGTATATCTTTTTCCAGCCTTTCACTTTCAGTCTGTATGGATCTTTGTTGGAAAGATGTGTTTCTTGTAAGCAGCAAATAGATGGGTTTTGTTTTTTAACCCAATCAGCCAAACGGTGTCTTTTAACTGGACAGTTCAGGCCATTCACGTTCAATGTGACTAATGATAAGTGGTAACTTTGCCCTGCCATTTGCCAAAGATAAGTTCTAATATATGCTTTGAATTCCCTGTGATCTTTTGCTGTGAGCTTTCCTTCCTTGGTTTCCTTCCTTTACCTTCTTTCATATTGATGACCGTGTTTCTTTGTTTCTGTGTGTAACACATCTTTAAGCATCTTTTGCAGGGCTGGACGAGTGGCAACAAATTCTTTCAATTTCTGTTTGTTATGAAAAGTCTTTATTTCACCTTCATTCACAAATGATAGCTTTGCAGGATATAATATTCTGGGCTGGCAGTTGTTCTCTCTTAGTACCTGGGCTATATCTCGCCATTCCCTCCTAGCTTGTAGAGTTTCTGATGAGAAGTCAGCTGTGAGTCTGATTGGAGATCCTCTGAGAGTAATCTGACGTTTCTCTCTTGCACATTTTAGGATCTTTTCTTTATGTTTCACTGTGGAGAGTTTAATTACAACGTGTCGTGGTGAGGGTCTCTTTTGGTCGTGTTTATTAGGGGTTCTGTGAGCTTCCTGTACTAGGATTTCTCTGTCCTTCTCCAAACCTGGGAAATTTTCTGCTAATATCTCACTAAAAAGGCCTTCTAATCCTTTCTCCCTCTCCATGCCTTCAGGAACTCCTAGAACCCGAATGTTGGGTTTTTTAATAGTATCCTGAAGATTCCCGACAATATGTTTTAGATTTCTAATTTCCTCGTCTTTTCTTTGGTCTGACTGTATCCTTTCCTGTTCTCTGTCTTCTAAGTCCGATATTCTCTCTTCTGCTTCTCCCATTCTGTTTGTAAGGCTCTCTATTGTGTTTTTCATTTGATCTATTGAATTCTTCACTTCAGTCACTATCCCAGTTTCCTGTTGTACTAGTTGTTTCGTTTCATTTTGATTCCTCCTTAATATTTCATTTTCACGAGAGAGATTTTCTATCTTGTCCATTAAGGATTTCTGTAGTTCAAGAATTTGTTTTTGAGAACTTCTTAATGTTCTTATCAATTTTTTTGAGATCTGCTTCTTGCATTTCTTCTATGTCATCATCCTCATAATCTTGAATTGGGGTGTCTTTTTCATTTGAGGGCTTCATGGTGACTTCCTTGTTTTTATTACCTTGGTTTTTGCGTTTGTTATTTGTCATATTGGAGATATTTGGTTTCTTCACTGTGGTGCTTTTTCTTGTTATACTATGACTCTAGATTAAGTGGACTATCTGTTTTTGATGGAGCCTTAGGGCTTGAGATGGGTGTGGCCTGAGAGCTCTGTTTGGTGTGCCAAAGGTGACACTCCCAGGTTAGGCGTGGTAAACCTCTCTCTCTCTCTCTCTCTCTTTTTTTTTGATTCAAAAGGGAAGTTATTCTGCACAGCTGAACGAAGTTGGAGGTAGTTAGCAGGCAAATGATATACCCACAGGAGCCAGAGATCAGAAGCTCTTTCCCAAGGACCACACAGGGAATCTGTTCGGCCCTTAGAGTGGGCTCAAATTCTCCTTCAGTCTCCCACTGGGTTGCCAAAGTTACGGAATTGTAGCGTCTCTGGAGAGTGCTCACGTGAATTCCGTGAGTTCTCTCCCCCACTGTCTCTTTTTTCACAGTCTCAGTTCAGTAGCACCACAAATTTACTAGGTCCTAATCTCCTGTTAATTCGCCCCACCCAGAGTCAGGTTTTACTGCTAGGCTCAGGGCCGGTGCAGACCTGAGGTCACTCTGCTTATGACGTATGTCCAAGATGGCGCCTGCTCTTTGTCTTGCTCGCCCTTGAGAGGTGAGCGGAGAGAGAGAAACCCGTGTCCGTACCAGTCACCTTTTTTTTTTTTCCCTCTCTCTCTCTTCCAGTTAGCTTGGTGAAGTCCCCCCCGCCCCGGGGGTCGTTCCCTCTAGTCTCCTCTCTCCGCTTGCCTGCCGGTGTCTCGGGTTATTGAGGTTCGGCTCACCTCGCGTTCCAGCGCTGGTGTGTTGAGTCTGCCGCTGGTGTCCCGAACTGTGGGCTCCCACGCTCTCCACACAGGTCTGCTCCCCTTCCAGCGCCGATGTGTGGACTCGGAGCCCTGGACGTCCCAAGTCTCCCCGCTGTTGCACTCCCCTTCGAGCACTTGCGCGCAGACCCTGCAGCTTGCGCAGCTCAGTCCCGCGGCTCGGCTTCTGCGGCTCAGTCCCGCGGCTCGGTCCTGCGGCTCGGCTTTCGCGCGCGGTGGGCGACCTTGTTCTCCCAGTAGGTCCTCCGATTCACGCCCACTGGATCCAGAAGAGTTTTGTCTGCAATATTTTCCTGGTTCTTTTTTCTGAGGCTACCGTAACTCCCCTTTTATTAAACTAAATTTTCCCGGACTATCGGTGCGCGCCCTCACTATTCCGCCATCTTGGCTCCGCCCACATTATCATACTTTCAAAATTAACAATAACATTAATTTTTTCAACGCTACAATCAGTATTCAGGTTTTTCCTGATTTCTTTATAATCTTTTATAGATACTTAATAAAAATCAAGGTTGAGGCCGGCGCCGCGGCTCACTAGGCTAATCCTCCGCCTTGCGGCGCCGGCACACCGGGTTCTAGTCCCGGTCGGGGCACCGGATTCTATCCCGGTTGCCCCTCTTCCAGGCCAGCTCTCTGCTGTGGCCAGGGAGTGCAGTGGAGGATGGCCCAAGTGCTTGGACCCTGCACCCCATGGGAGACCAGGAGAAGTACCTGGCTCCTGCCATTGGATCAGCGCGGTGTGCCGGCCACAGCGCGCCAGCCACGGCGGCCATTGGAGGGTGAACCAACAGCAAAGGAAGACCTTTCTCTCTGTCTCTCTCGCTCACTGTCCACTCTGCCTGTCAAAAAAAAAAAAAAATCAAGGTTGAAGTAACATGCATATGTCGCAATGTATTTATGTATTTATTTTTGTAATGCATATTATTCTTCATTTTAAAATAACTTATTTAAGAGGCATGATGCAATGTAAAAATCTGTATATTTAACATAAAACTGCATCATAGGACTGGCACTGTGGCCTAGTGGGTAAAGCCACACCCTGCAGTGTCGGCATCCCATGTGGGCACCAGTTTCTATTCCAGATGCTCCCCTTCTGACCCAGCTCCCTGCAGATACACCTGGAATGTGGCAGATGCTGGCCTAAGTCCTTGGACCCCTGTACCTACTGTAAGACTCATGTTCCTTGATTTTAAATGTGAACATTATAATTGTCTTGAGAAGTTTATTTGAAAATTGCAAGTAATTTTACAACCATGGAGTGTGCTGAGTGCCACAAAACGTGGCTAGCCAGCATAAAAGAGGCAGTGTTCTGTAGTGGCAAGAACATGGTCAACCTTTGGAACCAGAGGACATCGGTCCCCACTCTATAGAGTAGGAATACAACCTTCATTTTTGTCTTTAACATCGAAGAGAAAATGCATGCAACACACACAGCCCCTGCTTGGAGCATAATGTCTACAGTAGTTGTAGTTAATGGCAATGGTGTAAGTTTGTCAAATAAAAATAAGTCTGGAAGACAGAGATGACTGAGTTCAACATATTATTTTTTTTTTCAAAAATTTCATCAACTTAACCAACATCTTAACCACTAAATTCTCTCCCCTAAGGGTTTTTAAAAACTGTTTGTAGATCTTCAATATGAGCACAGAGTATGCAAGACTGTAACAGAGTCTCCCCTCTTCCCACAAGGAGCATGGCACAAAATTCTATATACAAATATATTGGAGTAAGTTAACATTAATTGTTGTTGAATGCCTTTAGAGATATCTCAGGAGCTGATTCTGGGGATAAACAGACTGAGCTGATGGAAATATGTTTGCTCTCAGTGTTGCTTAACAAATACAGACGTTGCTGGAATGTAAGTCCATTCCATCACTTAGAGCCTTTATATTTAGTCCAGACTGGCCTGCATAATTATGATGGAGCTAAATGAACTTTTCCAACATGCATTTGAAGAGAGAGCTGTTTTACAGCCCTGGTCAACTCATCTAACTCCATGAGGAGAAAGCACAAAGTGGACAGGGGTTTGAAAGGGTCGCTCGCAGATGAAGCAGAGAGAGAACAGTTTGGATGTTGAAGCATCTCTAAGACTCTATTCTAATACAATATATGTATGTGTATGCGAAGGCTCAAACTGGAATCCAGGACAAACAGGAAAATAAACGGCTCTGTCTTAGACTCACAAGGATAGGAAACCTTCTGTCTGCAAAGAGCCATTTGGATATTTATAACATACCTCGTGGGCCGTACAAAATTATGAACTTAAAAATTAGCCTGAAAGAGATTTATTGAATTTTGAGTCTTGCCTGCAGCTGCTGTGGCAGGATCAGACCACATGATTTCATGGGCCTCATATGGACATTCCTCACCTCTGGTAAAACATGCATAATTGCTCTTCCAACACACACACACACACACACACACACACTGCATAAAAGCACATAATAAGCTTGAGGTTTTAGTTCTCTCTCAATCTCTACCTGCCACACTCTGCCCTGTATGGTAGTGCTGGCCTAACCACACTAACCCCTTATCCAGCTGGGGTCAAAGTTGACTATATGGCATGTCCCCTATGCCCGCCTTTAAAACACAGGCATGACCTAAATCTGACCTCTGCCCTTCCCACCAAGCTGCATTGCCCTTCAAGTAGCCTTAAACCTGTCTGCCCTAGAGTTCTGGAGAAAGGTCATCTATTTGGCTGCCTGGTTTGATTTCCCCTCTATCTGCTCTATGTTCACTCTAAATTATAGAATTCTGCCTAATTCTTGGAGTCTTAATTCTCCGTTTAATTCCCACCAGATCTCTTACTTCTGAAAATACCTTATTAGATTCCCTGAGACCATGTCAAGACACTCTCCAGCAGAACTTTTTACAATGATGCAAATGTTCTGTATCTGTGCCACCCAATACAGTAGGTACACGTCTGATCATCTTCCCAAATCAATCCCTTGCAAGCCACTTTCAGTAACATTGACATTTGCACCGGCCACTGAACCTCAACTCCATCATCTGCATGGGGGGATAATTTTGCAGGCTTCATGGTGTCATTGTTAAATGGCCTTAAATGAAATAGTCCTCGGAAAGTACCTATCACAAAAGCCAACCACACAAGTGCTCGGGGAGTGTTTATTCTCTTTCTGTCCATGCAAAGGCAAATCTAGTGACTGGGCAGCTCAAATGATTCATGTTTGTCTGGGTTACTCAAGACAACCTTGTTCACTGCCTAAAACACTAAATCCTATTGGGTCTGGAAAGGGAAGCTTTGAATCAGTGATGGGAAAACAGTTTTCTTTTTTTCCTGTCTTGCAACATGTCTCCTGCTGGTCTTCTCGTTCTGGTGCTGGTTTCTAAGATATTTAGCCTCAGTTTCCTTTCTGTGTCAATCAAGGAGCAGCTCCTTTCTGAATAAGGCTGGAAATGACAACCAGTGTTTATTTGCACCATGCAAGCTCTCCTTAAAAGAAGCATAGTCCTTTACAATGTGTAGGTTGGAGGCTTTTCTTTCTCTCTTTAGGGAGGGCCTGGGCACAGCTGGCACTGCAGCTGTGGTCCAGGTGGAGGAGGGAATGAGGCGTAGAGGCACTTCAGGATCCCTGCTCCTACTAGATGGAGGGGCTGATCGGGCTCTTGTGTCATCTAGAGTTTGTGACTCATGAGACACAGGCAATGGTGTTCTGGAATCCCCAGTTCTCTCAGCTTGGCCTCTTCAGGATGTCGCCAAACTCCAGAGCACTTGTCACCTGTATAACCTTGTGGCGCCCTCTTCCCCTGGGGATCCTGATCACCTCAATGTCTTCAACAATTAAAACACACATACACACGAACAAGCCAAGCACAGAATTAAAATAACTCACACAGCATTTTTAACGTGCTGAACTTCATACCGAGCTGGGGTTTCACAAAGAGATCACATGAGGATTTTGAAAGCAATTAGCTTTCTGGCCGGCGCCGTGGCTCACTAGGCTAATCCCCCGCCCTGCGGCACCGGCACACCGGGTTCTAGTCCCGGTCGGGGAGCCGGATTCTGTCCCGGTTGCCCCTCTTCCAGGCCAGCTCTCTGCTGTGGCCCAGGAGTGCAGTGGAGGATGGCCCAAGTGCTTGGGCCCTGCACCCCATGGGAGACCAGGATAATTACCTGGCTCCTGCCATTGGATCAGCGCGGTGCGCCGGCCGCGGCGGCCATTGGAGGGTGAACCAACGGCAAAAGGAAAACCTTTCTCTCTGTCTCTCTCTCTCTCACTGTCCACTCCGCCTGTCAAAAAGAAAAAGAAAAAGAAAAAGAAAAAGAAAGAAAGAAAAGAAAGCAATTAGCTTTCTTGTCTGCCAAGTGAAAGGCACCCCACACCTGAGGCTCCTCCCCACCCAGAGCTCCTGCCTCATCTCTCTCCCCACCCACTCTCCTCCTTCTATTTACTTTCTTTTCCTCACCTCCTGCCACTTTGATCCCATAGACTTTAAATTACTCACCCCATAAGCCATGATGAGCAGTTGTACAACCTCTGTGTCGGTATCTGAATTGCTGAATGAATCAAGATAATCAACTCGTGGAGTAGCCTTTCATTTAACAGAAGCTTCATTTCTCAGAAGGCAATGGTAACAGAAAATGGTAACTTATTTTTTTCCTAATAGAAATGGAATACATAGTGAGGAAGTAAAAAAGTCTTCTGTCAAGAAACCTAAGAATTCTTGGTTCTTCCATAAAGCCTCTTCTGTGATGCCAGAATTCCATATGGATGTAAGTTTGTGTCCTGGCTGTCCAACATCCAAATCCAGCTCCCTGCTAATGGCCTGGAAAAGGCAGCAGCAGATGGCCTAAGAGTCTGAGGCCGCCACCCATGTGGGCGACTGGCCCAGCGTTGACTGTTTCAGCCATGAAAGCAGTGAACCAGCTGATGGAAGATCACTCGTTCTCCCCCCCTCTCTGTAATTCTGACTTTAAATAAATAAATAAATATAAATCTTTAAAAAATTCTTTATAGCATTCTTCCATTGGCTTCATTGCGTTTAGTGGAGTGCATTAACTGTTTCACTCTGTTGCATATTTGTATTATTTCCAATATTTTGAAATTATAAATAACATTATTATGAATTCCCTTACGCTAAAAAGAAAAAGTTATTGCTTTAAATTTGGGTTCCATCTGTCACGGGTTGAATCGTTGCTTCCTAGAAGTTGAAGTGCTAATCCACAGCCACTGTGAATGTGGAAACAGGGTCACGGAAGATGATCAGGTCAAGATAAGGCATTCGGGCAGTCCCTAACCTAACCTGATCTGCATCCCTATGAAAAAGGCAAGGTAGGAACCAGAGGTGGATAGGCACAGACAGACCAGGTAAAGATGAAGGAACAATTCAGGCCAATGATTTTACAAGCCAGTGAATGCCAGAGATTGCCGGAAAACCACTCAAAGTTAGGGAAGTGTTGTGGAAATGGTTCTTGCTCACCGTGCTCAGAAGGAATCAGCCCAGCCAATGCCTTGGCATCAGAATGCACCCTCCACACCCGCAAGACAATGCATGCCGGTTGCCATCCTCCAGTTTCCAGAACCTTGCTCCAAGAGCTCTGGGAAACTGATACAGCATCATTACAGTGAATTCCCAGAAGAGTAAATATTCTGTCAAGGGATGTGAATATTTTTAAGATTCTTGATGTATTTTCCTGGTTTTCTTTTCCTAATTTTATGCTAATTTCTAACTTCACTGTGAATAAGAGTATTTGTTTCATCAGAGTCTCTGGAAAATATTGTTGTTTTTATAAACTTTGCTAATTTGTTTGGCAAACTATATCAGATTGGTTTTGCATTCTAATTTATCCAATTACCACTGAGATTAAATACGTCTACATTTATTAGCCATTTTGTTCTACAGTGTGAGTTCCATGTCCTATCAATGTCTTTTGAAATTGTGTCCACATTTTACTTTTGAATATATGGACTTTTTCCCTTTTCTGTTTGCATGAATTATTTTTATAGCACAGATAGTAATTCTCCTCCTGCCATTCTTAATGAAAATATGTTTCTGATGTGTTGTGTTATTTTTATTTCCCTTATTATCTTATGGGTATACATGCTAATGGAATAAGTTTTATGAAGTCTTTTAAATGTAAATATGTTAAAATGTCTATGTTATGTATTCTAGAATTTTGTTCTAAAATATAATTATTAGTCTTGAATGTATCACTTTGGCATAGAGTGTTATGCTAGGATTTACTTTGTTTTGCTAATTACTTTGCATAATTAAAAATAAATGAATAAATAAATTTTAATAAATTTGTTTAATCATTCAGCATGCTTATGCCAATTAGTGATTTATCTTTCTTTTCCCCACATGATCAAACATTACCTATGCACATTACATATAGTCACATAAATATAAATTACATAAATATATTTATGTGTGCATGTGTATGTGTTTATATGTGTATATGCAGGGGTACTTCAAAAGGTTCACAGAAAATTTACATTATCTTTTCATTCCATTTTTCTATGCATTTTAGAAATTTTAAAAATTGATTTGTTTGAGAAGCAGAGAGACAAAAGAGAGAGAACTAACATCCACTGGTTCACTCCTCAAATTCCTTATCAGCCAGGGATAAGTAGGGCTGAAGTCAGGAGCTAGGAACCTAATCCAGATCTCTCACGTGGGTGACAGGAAGCCAACTACTTGAGCCATAGTTCTGCATTCCAGGGTCTGCATTAGCAGGAAGCTGGAGTTAGCTCCCTGAGCTGGGTATCAAACCCAGTTCCTCTGATGTGGCATGCTGGCATCTTAACCTCTAGGCCAAACACACCTTCGTCCACAACCTTTTTTGAAACTCCCTCATATATGTACTACACACACACACACACACACACACACACAAACGTGTATCTATCTGTTTACCTACCCATATATCTTCTCTCTATTTATCACACCTGGGTAATCTATTTTATCTAAAGGTTTACGTCTCATTTTGCTCTTGCACCACCTACCTTTAATGATTGAACTTTATAACCTAACACATGAATTCACAAAGAGTTCTAGAAAGATCAGTTTGTGTGTGCTTGGCACCTCTTCTGCCATCTCTCGTATTCACAGATGCACTCCCCAATGTGTGCCTAGATTCAAAAGAAAGGGAAATAGACGCCAACTCCTGTTGAGGTTATGGCAAGGTTCAGGAGAAAGGAGGTGGAGCTGCAAATAAGATTGGAGCGATTTTTATTCACCTTTGACTTTCAAATAATGAAAGAATTGCAGGAAGTTGAAAAATATTACAGAGACATTCTCATCCAGTCTTCCCAGTAGTAAAATCTAATGTAGCTGTATTGTAGTGCAATACAGTATAATAGCAAAATCAGGTACTGTATTAACATTGGCGGGGCAGGTGTTTGGTTTATCAGTCAAGACATCACTTGGGACACCTAATCCATATTGGAGTGCCTTGCATTCAAATCCCAGCTCCACATCTGAATTCAGCTTCCTGCTGCTGGGCACCGTGGGAGGCAGTAAGTGATGGCTCAAGTAATTGGGTCCCTGACATCCACATGGGAAACCCAGTTTGAATTCCCCACTCCTGGCTTCAGTCTGGCCATGCCCTGGCTATTACAGGTATTTGGTAAGTAAAGGTATTTGGGAAGTGATTCAGTGGATGGAATCAATCTCTCTCTTTCTCTGCCTCTCTCTCACTCTCATTCTCTCTCTCTTCCTTCCCCTCCTCCTTTTAAATAAATAAATCAATTTTAAGAACACTAGTACAATGTGTTTATAGGTAAATGTCACTTTGAAGTATGTAGAGATTCATATAATCAGAAATAAAGGTACAGAATTATTCCATCACCACAATGATCTCTTTTGTGCTACTTTTCATAGTCATCTATCCCACTACACTCACCCCAACCAACTAGTAATTTCTTCCCCCATTTCTATATTTTCATAATTGAAGTTATGTTGTATCATTGCAACAATAGCATATACCCCCTTTTGTCATTTGCCTTTTTCACTCAACAAAATGACCTTGAAACGTGTGATAAGTATCCAAGGTTTGTTCCTTTGTACTGGTGAATAGTGTTCGTGCTATGAATCTATCAGTTTATTCAACCAATCAACGATAGAAGGATATTTGGTTGTTTCTGGTTTGAGCTAGTACAAACCAAACTACTACAATCATGTATGGGTCTTGGGTGAATAAGTTTTCCTTCTCTGGGGTAAGAGTCCAGGAGTAAAATTATGGGAAGCATGGTTTTAAGAAACTGCCAAACGGTTTCCCAGAGTGGCTGCACTATTTTACATTCCCACCACCAATGCTTGAATGCTCCAGTGTCTCTGCACCCTCACCAGCATGTGTTGTTACAATTTTTTATTTTAGCTATTCTAATTGTGGGGTGATATTCCACTGTGACTTTAATTCACATTTCTCTAGTAGCTAGTGACGTTGAATATATGTTTATGTGCTTGTTTTTTTCCATATATATTTTCAGTGAAGTATTTACTCATGTCTTTTGCACATTTCCAGTTATGTTTTTAATGAGTTTGGGTATTTTTCATATATAATGTGTATGTCACTAATTGGTATGTAAACATGTGCTCCCATTCTACAGCTTGTGTTTTTATGGTTTTAATAGGAATCTTTCATAGACTTCTTTGCTGCTCCATCTGACATTTTTCAATGATTTTCAATTATCAATTTCTTCTATTGATGGAGTTTTTTGTCTCATGTCCAAAACATCCTTACCAAGCAACAGATCCTCAGGGTCTTCTCCTCTGCATCTTCCTAATAGCTTTCCAGTATTATTATTTTAAAGTATAATGTACATTTTGAATTAGGATTTGTATAAGGTATGGGATTTTTGGTGGCTTTTTATGTATGAATATTCAAGGGCTCCAGTACCATTTGTTGAAAAGATTGTCTGTCATTCACTGACTTGTTTCTGTATCCTTCTCAAATATAAGTTCACCAAACTTGTGGATAGTTATTCTGTGCTCTTTATTCTGTTCCATTAATTTATGTTTCTAACCATCACCAAGGCCAAACAGTCTCAATTATTTAGATATATCTTGAAACACTTCTTGAAATTGAGTAGAGCAACTCCTCCCACTTTGTTTTCTTTTTTTTTTTTTTTTACGATTTATTTTATTTATTTGAAAGACAAAGTTACAGAGAGAGGTAGAGAGAGGAGGTCTTCCATCCATTGGTTAACTCCCCAAATGGCCACAATGACGAGAGCTGAGCCCATCCAAAGTCAGGAGCCTCTTCTGGGTCTCCCACGTGGGTGCAGTGGGCCCAAGGATTTCGATCATCCTCCACTGCTTTCCCAGGTGCATTAGCAGGGAGCTGGATCAGAAGTAGAGCAGCTGGGACTCGAACCAGCGCCCATATGGGATGCCAGTGCTACAGGCCAGAGCTTTAACTAGCTGTGCCACAGTGCCGCCCCCCCCCCATTTTATTTTTCTTTGGGAGTACTTCTGCTATTTTAGTTTCTTTGTATTCTTATATAAATTTTAAACTAATATGTCTATATCTAAAAAATTTATTGCTGGTATTTTGATAAAAATTGCAGAAATTTGTATATCAATTAGGAAGCAATTTGCCTTTTTACTATGTTAAATCTACCAGTTCATGAACATTCCAAAACAACTCAACAATCCCCTTTTCCAATCTCCCTCCTCAAATATTCTCTGATAACTCACATTAGAGTTTTATAGTTTTCAGCCTACAAATACTAAACATGTTTATGTCATATGTGAGTCTAAGTATTTCCTATTTAAAAAGAAATAGTTGTGGGGCTGGCATTGTGGTACAAGGGGTTAAATCATGGCCTGCAATGCCAGCAGCCTATATATGTACCAGCTTGCATCCCAACTGCTCCATTTCCAATCTGGGAAAGCAGTAGAAGATGGCCCAAGTGCATAGTTATCTGCCACTCACATGGGAGACTCAGATGGAGTTCCATGCTCCTGACTCAAGCCAGTCCCAGTACCCAGCCACTGATGTCATTTAGGGAGTGAACCAGCAGATGAAAGATATTTTTCTCTCTTTATTTCTCTCTCTCTCTGTCTCTCTCTCTCTGCCTCCCATCCCCACTCTCCCTCCCTCTCTGTGACTCTTCTTTTCAAATATATAAATCTTAAAAAAAGTTGTAAAATGTGTAGTATTTTTGATTTGAGCTTCTATATATTGGTTATTAATATATAGAAATGCAGATGATTTTCTGCACATATTCAAATATATTCATGCAATTCTATGTACATCTTTGAGCATGCATACGGCTGAAATACCAGAGCCTAACACTGACAATTCTTGACATTGAGGGAATCTAAAAATGCCTTCCAGTATAATCAAGTAGAATACCCTTTGCAAAGACAAGCTGGCAGCTAATTTTCAATCATTGCCAGGATTTAGAGAGGATAAGTTGACCCAGAGAGTCTATAGAAGTATAAGTATGATACCTACAATGATCTCTGCCCACAAAGTCCAGCTGGAACTTTTGTGGTCATCACACCAATGCCAGGTTTGGAAGAGGAAAATGAGTGGATCCCCTTTCTTCTCTGATACACCAATAATACAAATAACAACAATAACTGCTAATGTTCATTGAATGCTAATTGCATGAGACATGTACTAGGAAAATGTTTTGCAACAACACACAAGTTATATACATTTATTATTCCCATTTTACAAGGGATTAAATGGAGGTTCACAGAGGTAAAGTCATTACTGCAAGGTTGGGTAGCTAGGATGTTATTTTACCAGGTTTACAAGGAAGCTAGTTAATTTCCAGTGCTTATACTCAACCATAATTTTACCCCATTTTCTCCAAACCCCTCAGAATTCCAGAATGGGAAACGTGCCTTAGCAATATGGATGGTTGAAAGGAATTTCTATGCTAATTCTCATCCAAATCTCTTGGCAGAGTAAGAATTGATAGAATCAACTAACAGACTTTATTGGAGAAACCTAGCTATATTAGTCTACTTTTCATTATTTCAACTAAAATACCCTCGAGGAGTTTCTTGGGAAAGAAAATGTTTATTTCAGCTTGCAATTGGGAGTTACAGTTCAGGATCCCGAGGCCCTGTAGTCCAGCATCTGAAAGAAGCTGGTCATGGCAGGTGCAGATGAATGATCACATGGTGAGCTAGAAAGTAGAGAGAGCAGTCAGACAGAAGTTGAACCCTCACAAGGACCACTCTCGGAGGGCATGCCCCCGATGACATAATGACCTCACTCCAGAGCCACTTCCAAGAGGCTTTAATGAGATCAAGTCCCCACTCTGACTCCATTACTCATTAACATGAAGCTACCAGAGCATAAACCCTTGTGACCCAACCCATGACAGGAACATATGAACCCTGCTCAAACCCACCAAGCAGGCCCAGTCCTGCTGTTCTTCCTTCCCCTCAGTGGCCACTGCCATGTACAATCCCAGTAGCATTTCAATGCTGGCCTTGTTGCTCAGGCTACTGAGAGTACCATCATTCAACACTTCACCTGTCGGTCTCGTCAACCATTGCCTTAGCCTCTCAATGGACTATTTTCTCCTGAGTTTACAGCCATTCAAGGGGCACCCTGAATCCAGTGACTGATTGACACCACAGTGCAAAAGCTCAGCGAAGGTCAACTCTGAAGGGCGTTTTAGCTACAGATTTCCCCATGAGATCAAGCAGGTTTGTCTTTGGGGCTGCACCGCAGCTGCTCATTTCCCTTTCTCCTCTCCTACTTCCCTTCCTCCCAGCCACAGCTGCAGCCAAAGGTATGCCTAACAAATATCTGCTTGCAAAACTTCTGTCTCAGAGTCTGCGTCCTGGGAACCCTAATGGGCAAGAGATCCCTCCTGTCCATAGCCCCTTGAGTGATATTCCATAGTCCACCGGGGGCTTCTCTGCAGCCCAATCAGCATATTCAGTAGCTACATGAATCCTCTAGAACTTTGCAGTTGAAAGCACTTCCTTCTCTCCATTTCAAAATATTCACCCAATCATCATCATTTATGGGCTTCTTGTTGCAGCAAGAAGCCCGGAGGAGGGTTAGTTCAAATGGTGCCCTGCCACTGAATCTCAGTCATAGATCAAGGCACCAACTGTCTGGAGTTTGCAGCCAAATATAGTAAAAAATGTTGAATATATCACCTTCCTGCACCAAAATGCTACTGCTTTAGCAAGTCTATTTCTTTCTCCACTCCTTGATTTAGTGGCTGCCCCTGGTTTGGGAAATATTTTTTACCCAGGGACCACTGAACACATCTTTATAAAATAGAGTTCATCTTTGAACAGGTCACTTTCCTATTGAATTTTAACATTTCAAGAAGGAAAGGGGGAGTTTTTCTGACCCAGATATTCTTTGAACAAGTATTTAAGTGGGTTCCTAGATGCCAGGATTTAAGCTCCTTTGACAGCCAATATAACCATCAGCTTGTAAAACAAAATCTTAAGTTCATGCCTGTGTAAAGCACAGTGAGCAGGCTCTGCTCAAGTCACTCCAGTGATGTGGTGTGAACAATGCTCATTTCTGTCCACAGCCTCGGTTCCTGTCTCGACTTCATACCGTCAGTAAGCAGCAATGCCCAGATTTGAAACAGAGCAGCCTGAAGAGCAGGCCTTTGCGCTCTCAACTACAGCTCAGGGCAAAAGTATGCATTGGGTGTCTATTATGTATGTGGAAGCATAATAGGAGAGTGCTTCAATAAGCTTGTGGAAAAAATGAATTAAAAAGTAAGCTGAAGTTGGTGCAAAAATGTTTGAAATCCACACGTAGTTTTTTTTCATAATGAGCATTTTCCATGAATTGTTTGAAGACATCTCAACGTATGTACACACTATAGATAATCTAGTTTCTTTGTTTCTTTCTCTCTCTTAAAATGATTTATTTATCATTTGAAAGGTAGAGTGAAAGAGAGAAAAGGAAAGACAGAGAAAGAGAGATCTCCCATCTACTAGTTGTCTCCTCAAATGGCCAAAACAAACATGGCTGGACTAGGACAAAGCCAAGCGGCAGGAACTCCATCCAGGTCTCCCATTGTGTGACAGATGCCCATGTGTTTGGGCCATCATCAGCTGCCTTCCCAGGCACACTAGCAGGAACCTGGATGAGAAATGAAGCAGCTTGGACTTGAACCCATATGAGACACTGGTGTCATAAGCAGAGGCTTTATTTGCCCCAAAATTAACCCTATGGTACAACAGAAAACCCAGAAAACATAAAGGTATCTTGAGGACTTCTCAGCCACCATATAGAAGCAAATTGAGTTCAGGGAGAAGTTTGCTTGGGTCTTGCAGCCAACATCTAAAAAGACTCCAGAGAATTTTGCACATGTGCTTTCAAGAGCCCATGCGCTCCAAAAATGGAATAATCCCTAGAGGGATGGTAGAGACTGGGGGAGGCAGCAGGGAGGACAGACTATTTCCACAGTTCTGTGAACAAAATGCTGAGTTTCTTGGCATGGGGCAGGATCAGGAGGCAGTGACACTCAGTGGGTGGCAACCAAAGGGCAGGAGTGTCAAAGGCCAGCAGCTCTTGTGCGGAGAGCAGGGGGCAATCCGACAGACGCTTCCTGAAGCAAACACCAGGAGTTGCTGGTCCAAAGCAGGACATGGAGGTATCCAGAGAGGTGGGCAGGATTGAATCAAAGGGTGAACCTTTGAGCAGGAGAGACTTCCTGAGCCAATGAGGTCAGCTTTCCTTATTTCTACTGGGTCGCTACAGCTGTGGGTTTGAGTTCGCAGGAAGCATTGGAGGTGCTGACCTCAGGGAGATTAACAACTTCTAGTGGCAACAAGCAAAAGCTGGGGAAAGGATAACACAAGGAGGAGGAGGGATTTGGCTGAAAGTGAGGAGCAAAAGGAGTCGACAACCACAGTGGCTGTGACTAACTCTGAAACGCCCAGCTTGGCTTTGAGCACACAGTTTGGGCTTGTGGGCTTTATACCCACAACAGCAAGAAATGAGCTGGGGAGGACCTGGGCAGAGGCAGGAGGAGATGCCCTGTTGCAAAGACCAAATGGCAAAGCCTCTCTAGAAGCAAAAGAATGAAGCCAAGGATGCATTGCATATCCAGGAAAGGTCAGTGCGGGTCCAGGGAGCATCCCGTCCCGAGGGCGGGCAGCAAGGGTGCACTGCCTGATGACTGGCAAGGGGCAGGCAAGGTACTGGCCCCACAAAAGGCCTAGAAAATGATCAGGGAGCTGAGCTGGCGGGACCAGTGGCTATGGTGGTGAAGGGGCTGCTGAGAGGTTGTAGTTCCAAGGTACTAAAGGAAAACAATGAGTTCAAAGCAGACCCCTTCTCCATTTCAAGGTCATTTATTGTCCTCACCATCTTCGTGAACACTTACTGAGTACAGACTATTTGCTGAAACTGTCCTAACTGATTAATGACATCCTTGCACTGTAAACTTACCAGTAAAAGGATCCTTCAAAATAATCTGAGTATGTTTTTTTGTGTGTGTGGAGAGTTAGTAAAGATAAGAGGGTTTGTGGGGAGCAGCTCGGACTAGACTGTTACTGGAATTAAGACTTATTCTATGCACCTGCTCTCCCACAATATGGCGCTGGGAGAGAAGAAAACAGCTTCTACCCAGCTGCCTCTCACCAACTTGACAAGCTGCAGAAGCTGCTCCTGATTGGAGGAGAGCGGCGTGCTCGGCGTGTGGGCAGCCGAGTTGGGATTGGCAGAGGAGGACTATAAAGGAGGAGAGAGACGGCATGCACCAGGAACATCTAAGGGAAACATCTGAGGGAACACCTGTGCAGCCCCCGAGAGAGCCGGCCAGCGGTGTGCCGCTCCCCCGCGGAAGTGGGGAATGTGGCAGGGGGAACCGCCCTTCCACGGAGGTGGAAGGACCAGCAGCCAACCCGGGAAGGACCAGCAGCCAACCCGGGAGGAACCAGCAGCAAACCCGGGGAGGGCCGAGCAGACCAAAGAACAGCGCAGGGTCCTGTGTTGCTCCTCCACGAAGACGGGGAGCGACAAGAGTTGAGGCCAGCACTGTGGCGCAGCAGGTAAGGCCGCCGCCTGAGTGCTAGCATCCCATTTGGGCATGGGTTCTAGTCCCGGCTGCTCCACTTTCGATCTAGCTCTCTGCTATGGCCTGGGAAAGCAATAGAAGATGGTCCATGTCCTTGGGCCCCTGCACCCGTGTGGGAGACCTGGAGGAAGCTCCTGGCTCCTGGTTTGGGATCAGTGCAGCTCCAGCCAATGTGGCCATTTGGGGACTGAAACAGTGGATGGAAGACTTCTCTCCTCCCTCTCTCTGTCTGTAGCTCTGCCTCTCAAATAAATAAATAGAAGAGGGACATCCTTGCTTTGTTTCCGAGTTTTGGAGAGTGAATAGCAAACCTTCACATAGTAAGAAACTTGTCCTTTCTGCCCTGGAGTCCATGAACTTAACTCTCATGCCATGCTGTCTCTCCTTGGTGCGAGCTGTACACTGATGACAAGTGTGACAACTCCAAAAGCCACGGGCACCTACGATTTTTATTGTCTGCTCTGCATTGAGAATTGCTCTGGTGGTGTACTGAAATCCGAATCCACGCAAGTGACCCTGATGCAAACATGTCAAGGAACACACTGAGTAACTCTCACTCAAGCCTCCCCTCCTTCTCTTTCCCTCACTACAGAGAGCCCAGGTGGTGAATGCCACGCACCGAGGACTTCGGTTCAGTCCAGAACGTGCCTGAATCCATTCGGTCCCTGTGTTTCCGCAGCAAGTGCACACCTAGTGAAAGTTCAAACAGCGAAGAAGACCTGTGCTCTGCTTCTTCCCTTTCCATTTACAGCTGAAGAGATAATGAAATTTTTCCAGATCAGCCCATTAGGGATGGTTCTGAATTTGTATCTGGGTTTGTTGGACTCCGAAGTCTATTTCTTGTGCCTTGCAGGGACGGGCACAGTAAGGCTATTTGGATGGGGTCAGGGCAGGATGGGTGGCGCTCATGAGGGATTAAGTAATTAGGAAAAGTAGCCACTGAGAAACGCTGGGGACTCAGGGCTGAGTGCGGACCAAGTTTGTCTACTGTCTTTGTCTTGCTTTTTCTTGCAGCATCAAGGGCCTCTCGGAGCATCTTCGGTTCCACATATCCTGGGCATAGCAGTGGGTGTCATCCCAGCTCATGCAACCGCTGCCCATCCCTAACCAACGCCAGCGCATGAAAGGAGGAAAAATACTTTTGCGACTGGCAGAATTCATCAAAGTGAATTGGCAACACCTATCAGCCTGAAACAGCAGTTTGCAACTTGCCCGGTAACAAATCTTGCCAGGGACATTATCTCACAGGAAACAACACAGGATAAATTCTTAGCACAATATGATTCCTTCCTCCCTTCACCTCCTCCCCACTTCAAAAAGATTTAACATCTAATTCAGGATTTGACGAGCTGCTTCATCTCCACAGAAACACTGTTGATCTCTGTCGGACCCCAGCGGCCTTGGGCAGAACAAACTGAAGGGAAGGGGGACATGGACCAGAGGCAGTGATAAATAAATACATTACGGCCGCCTCTGACGGAGCACCGTGACCTCCAGCACGGCTGCAAGTTGCAGCTGTTTTCACAGAAGTCACCCTATTTCCCTGCCACCTCCGGGTCCCCGAGCGTAAAAGCACGAGCGACAAGCCCAGGGAGGCGATGCCATTCTATCAGAATCCAGAAACAGCTGGGCTTGCTGGCTGGACTCAGAGCCTCTCCTTGGATTTCCAAAACAAGCCAAAACACCTCCTAGGAGATAAAGCACATAAGGAAGGTTGTGCCTGGGAACTCCTTCCCCAATAAGGAAACTGAGGTTAATGAAGAAATAGGGAAAGTGATCAAGGGCACGTAGTTACAAAATAGCACATGTGGGAATCAGGTGTAATATAAAACAATACTAAATAATTTCTCAGAGAAATTGGTGGGGCTCACTACAATTGTTATTGCTGCTTTAAAGAAAATTTCATGTTCATTAAAATATAAATTTATGAATGGGTAAAACAAAAAGACGCATTTGAATTCCAAAGAATAGCCGATATTTCTATGCAGTTGGCTGGGAACTGGGAAAAGACTGTGGTCCACATTCCAGTCCCATCTCACAGACAGGTAAACGGAGAGCCAGAGAGAGAACATAGCCTGCCCAGGGTTGCAGAGCTCATACAAAGCAGAGCTGGAAAAGACAAAAGTCCCTCGACTGTCGGCCAAAAAATTTTATTTTTGAAGATTTATTTTATTTATTTGAAAGACAGAGTTACAGAGAGAGGTAGAGGCACAGAGAAAGAATGAGAGAGAGAGGTTTTCCATCTGCTGGTTCACTCTCCAAATAGCTACAACGGCTAGGGCTGAACCTATCCAAAGCCAGGAATTTCTTCCAGATCTCTCACACGGATGCTGTGGCTCATGCACTTAGGCCACCTTTCACTTCTTTCCCAGGCCATAGCAGAGAGCTTGATCAGAAGTGGAGCAGCCAGGACTTGAACTAGTGCCCATACAGGTTGCTGCCGGCACTGCAGACCTGGGGCTTTATCCTGCTGTGCCACAGCACCAGCTCCCCAAAGACTTTTTGTTCTATCACTTCACATTGCCTTTTTCACAACAGAAAATACAACACAAAGATGTGGGCTGTGAGCTGCTTTAGTTAACAAGAGTTGCACTAACCAGCGTGTGACAAGTGTAGTTTTAACAAAAAGCCAGGCAGATCTGGGAAAATGTCCAAAAGGGAGGCCTTTGTGCACGGTTTTGACTGAGAACTCACTTACCCTAGCAGATAGGACCGTGCCTGGCACCCAGCAAATGGCCCATAAATACGTGTGCAATAGATGGATTATGTCGCTCCCCCTCTTCGTGGAGGAGCGACACTAAACCCTGCCTAGGCTTCCTATCCGAGTCACGGCACCATTATGTCACTCCCCCTCTTCGTGGAGGAACAACACAGGACCCTGCGCTGTTCTTTGGTCTGCTCGGCCCTCCCCGGGTTTGCTGCTGGTTCTTCCCGGGTTGGCTACCAACCCTTCCACCTCCGTGGAAGGGCGGTTCCCCCTGCCACTTTCCCCACTTCCGCGGGGGAGCAGCACACCGCTGGCCGGCTCTCTCGGGGGCTGCTCAGGTGTTCCTTCAGATAGATGTTCCTGGTGCACGTTGTCTCTCTCCTCCTTTATAGTCCTCTTTCACCAATCCCAACTCTGCTACCCACAAACCGAGTACGCTGCTCTCCTCCAATCAGGAGCAGGATCAGCTCCTGCAGGTTATTGGTTGAACTGGAGGCAGCTGTGTAGGAGCTGTTTCCTCCTCTCCCAGCGCCATATTGTGGGAGAGCAGATGCATAGAATAAGTCTTAATTCCAGTAACAGTCTAGTCTGAGTTGCTCCCCACAGGATTACCCCTCCCATTGGACAATGTCCAGCACACACCATCTCTCAGGGGTCCCTGCTCTTTTTTATAAGATTTATTTATTTATTTATTTATTTATTTATTTATTTTAAAAGTAGAGTTACAGAGAGGCAGAAACAGAGAGAGACAGAGAAGGGGAGAAAGAGAGAGAAAGAGAGAGAGAGAGGTCTTCCATCCATCCGCTGATGGTCACAACAGTCAGAGCTGCACCTATCCAAAGCCAGGAACCAGGAGCTTCTTCCAGGTCTCCCATGCAGGTGCAAGGACCCAAGGACTTGGGCCATCTCCTACTGCTTTTCCAGTCCATAGCAGAGAGCTGGATCAGAAATGCAGTAGCTGGGACTTAAACTGGTGCCCATAGGGGATGCCGGCACTGGAGGCGGCGGCCTTACCCACTAGGCCACAGCGCTGGCCCCAGGAGTCCTTACTCTTGCTGGTTCTCTGACATCAAATCTGGTTTCTTCTCTACAAGCGCCTACCTTGTTTCCTGTACGATTTCTTCTTTTCCCTCTCATGCCTTAACCTCATGAATTGATGCTCAAAAGAAATCTAACTGGTGCCTCTAACTTTGCAGTTGAAAAGAATAAATAAATAAAAGAGGAGCAGTTTTTCCCCTAAGGCTGTTTGTCTTGCTCATAGAAGGCCTTAGACCGGAATCCAGGTCGGTACTCATTGAATGATACACTGCATGTATAGGAACCTGTGGGGCTATTGTTATGTGTGTCTGTGTACTCGTGTATTCATAGGCAGTTAATGTGTATACGCCTGTGGATTTGTCTCAGTTGATATATGACATCATGGCCTGTCTCAGAGACTTTCATGATTGAACCTTCTCGAAAAATAGCGTTTCTGTTGTGTGGCAGCCATGGAGTTGCCCGGCACACATCTCCCTTCGAGAGAACCTGCCGCAGGGAACACAGTGACTGACAGCAGCCGGGGGCCACACCTTTGAAGCCAGCACATTGTCAATGCCAGGTTGTGCCTCTCAGAGGACTCCCAGCCAAAGACTAACACGGCAGGGAGCATCAGAGTGGGGCCAGTCCTCTGATGAGCATCATGGCTGCTGCTGCTCCCATCAGCCTGGCTGGAACTTTATCCTGAGCTACTCCTGCCCAGCCCTTTCCTCCCTCTTGCCTTTCTCAAGTGTCAGACCTGCGTCACGGTCTGCAGCCTCCCTGTGCCTAACTGTACATCCTCACCTCTTACCCTGCACAGGTGTTGCCCTCCACCAATCTCTTGCAGGCCTAGTGCCCTCTTGATGTCTATTTCTTTGAGGACCCACTGGACCAGTAGGAAGAGCATTCATGGTGACCGAACCACCTGTGACTTCACTCTCTGGGACTCACAGGCCACTCTACTTCCTGAGCCCAGGCCTGGAGCATGCCAGCTTCCCACCCCAGCTCCATCTGCAGACGATTGCTCCCACTACTCCCCTCTTGCTATCCCAGGCACCACTGGCTCACCTGCAGGTGGAGCACTGCCACAGGACCAGGAATGGTGGCCTGGGTGTTCAGCCACAGTTCCCACATCCTGCTGATGTAGATGCTCCCTGGGATTCCAGTGGACTTGGGAGAATGTGCTCCGGAAGCTGATGGGAAAATTGCATGGGATTCTACACACATGGGTGCAGAGGAGGTAGGGAGTTCCACACCCCAAGTAGCAGAGTCCCCACCCCAGGGGTGAACTGCCTTCCAGCACATAAGAGTCGACTAACAACGTTTATGGGAAACGGAGCTAAATGGTAAGTTTATTTTGATACAAAAATTTTGGAAACCATGCAGTTTTTTTAAAAAGTTTTATGTATTTATTTGAAAGGCAGAGTTACAGTGAGAGAGGGAGAGAGAGAATCTTCCATCTGCTGGTTCACTCCCCAAAGGCCGCAATAGTCAGGACTGGGCCAAGCTGAAGCCAGGAGACTGGATCTTCTTCCCGGTCTCTGATGAGGATGCAGGGGCCCGAGCAGTTGAGTCATCTTCCACTGCTGTCCCAGGCCATAGCCGAGAGCTGGATTAGAAGTGCGGCAGCCACTCGAACTTGAAGTTTCGGAAGATCTCTCATGGTGACCACAGTTCTGAAACAGGGCTAAATCCAGACCCAGTGGTTTTGTTTCGCCAGTTCTTTCTGAGTGGTTACGATGGGCCAGATGCTGATTCAACTGCTTCACCCGCACTCTCACCTTAGGAAGGAAAGGCCAGCATCATCTCCACCTGACAGCTGAAGATGCTGAACTCTAGAAAAGCTAAGTTCTCTGCCGAGGACACCTCGCCAGGAGCTCTCCACATCGGACCTCACCATCTGCATTGAGGCAATGCATTAACTAAGTGCATTCCTGAAACAAACCAGGGACAAGTTCACAGAGGAAATCCAATGGGAGGCAGAAGCTGGACAACACCAGGCTGTGCTTGGCTCCCTTAGAAAACAGGGAGTGTGGGAGACGGGGGCCAGAGCCGCAGTCCTGGGTAAGGGAGGTCCTGTCTGCACATGGCTAGTGTGATGTCCTCAGTGGCAAACATGGAAGCATCCAGAATCAGAACCACAGCTGAACAGAGCCATGGCCTCACTCTCTGCAAGGGTGCGGGGCTGAGCCGAGACTGGTCTCCTAGCGCTCTAGGCTATCACCCCTCAGGGCCTGGGTGTAAGGGCCTTGGGATCTGAGGTTGCCGGCTAGGCTGTCTTTAGGAGAGAACTTGACAACAGGAGGCCTTCCTTTGGTCTCTGCCCCTTGCAGGCAAATGTTCACGGCTCAGAAGTGACTGAGTTAAAGCAGGCTGATTGTTCCTCCGCTTCTTGGGGCTGGTCACAAAAGGACAGCAGTGCTTCCCGGCTGCTTACAGGGGCCTTCCAGGGTCTTGCTGTGCTGCTCCCTGCCTGACCCAAATCACAAAGGGAGCTTCTGCCACGACAGTATTTCCTTACTTTAGAGACCTGACTCCATGGCTTCAGAGATTTTCCCAGTCGTCAGAGCAGAAACCAAGCCCTGAATCGTCCTGATTCTGAATCCTAACTATGCCATGGAACACTGAGGCCCTCCTCACTCACCCATACACACAAACACAGGCTCATGTATACATGCATGCACGCATACAAGCACACGCGTACATATGTATACACACATGTGCACACATACACGCAAACACAAATGCATGTGCATCACACACACGTGCACACAAACACATGTTCCATGGCCAGCCTAGGCAATCTAGCCAGGCATGACCCTCCCCTAACAAGGTTATTTTTAAGATGTCACCTCCACGGGCCAGTGCTGTGGTATAGTAGGTAAAGCCGCTGCCTGCAGTGCCAGTATCCCATATGGGCACCGGTTCGAGTCCTGGCTGCTCCACTTCCCATCCAGCTCTCTGCTGTGGCCTGGGAAAGTAGCAGAAGATGCCCCAAGTGCTTGAACCCCTGCAACCCTGTGGGAGACCCAGAAGAAGCTCCTGGCTCCTGGGTTCGGATTGGCACAGCTCCAGCCATTGCAGCCAACTGGGGAGTAGGCCAGTGAAAGAAAGACCTCTGTCTATCTGTCTCTCTCTCTCTCTCTTTGACTCTTCTCTCTCTGTGTAACTCTGATTTTCAAATAAATCTTTTAAAAAAGTTCTTACCTCCAGACCTCTGGCCATTGTGCCTCCTGGGAGAATGACCGTACCCCACAGCCCAGCCTGGCCTATGGCACACAGGCATGAAGGACTCTTTTCCTTTTGGATTGACAGGACCACAACATGAAAACCAGGTCTCAGTGAGCACTTGTGTCATGTACTGTGCCCAGTTTTTACATAAATTATCTCTATTCTGCAGAAAGAAACCTACGACACTGATATTATTACTCCACTTTCAAGAGCAGGAAACAGGCTCAGGGAGGCTAAGCAACCTACATACGGACACAGAGCTAGAAGAAGACCCAGATTTGGTTTCTTAACCCTGCAATAATGAGGTTGGCTATTTTGGAAGTCCTATAGCTGGAAGAGCCTCTGATAAAATTAAGCAGATGGAAAAGTCTGGTTTCAAAAGTTTCCTTCTAGGAGAAGACTCCTCTGGCATGAGCAGTGGGTGAAACAGCTATTTGCCCAACAGTCCCACCCCGTGAGCAGTTTGGAGGACTAACAGCATCGCTGTCGTGCCAAGAACAAGTGAATGAAGGAATCCTAGGTTCCCTGGGCTACAGGGATAGTTTCTCAGATGAGTGGTCTGAAGCTTAGGAAGTGAACATTTGCTAGGGCAACTTAGAAAGGGGTGAGCGCTCAAGATAGATGAGATGCCGTAAAGAGAGGCTTAGAGGGAGCCGGTGCCGCGGCTCAATAGGCTAGTCCTCCGCCTTGCGGCGCCGGCACACCAGGTTCTAGTCCTGGTCGGGGTGCCGGATTCTGTCCTGGTTGCCCCTCTTCCAGGCCAGCTCTCTGCTGTGGCCAGGGAGTGCAGTGGAGGATGGCCCAAGTGCTTGGGCCCTGCACCCCATGGGAGACCAGGAGAAGCACCTGGCTCCTGCCATCAGATCAGCGCGGTGCGCCAGCTGTGGTGGCCACTGGAGGGTGAACCAACAGCAAAGGAAGACCTTTCTCTCTGTCTCTCTCTCTCACTGTCCACTCTGTCTGTCAAAAATTTAAAAAGAAAAGAAAAAAAGGCTTAGAGGGAAGACATGGCTGAAGCGATAGGGACAGAGAATACAATGGATGTGATTGAAGGCAGGACACACTCTCTAGTAAGAGGTTAGGGGGTCTTGAGGGCTTTCTGAGAACTGTGGGTTTTAGTCCAAAGGTGCCGGGGCCCTGTGGTGACAGCATGAAAGGACCTGTTTAGATTGCCACTTTCCATAGCTCACTCTGGAAGATTCTGGTTAAACTGGGGAAGCTGGCCATCTTGTCTTTCTCAGCAGTCATGAAGCCTGGGGAAGGGTTGCAGGATGAACGAGGGAGAGAAGAGCGGCAGGTACCGAAGTTCATGACCAGGAGGAAGATGGATGTCCATTCTCTAAGTAAGCTGCTCTTAAACAACGATGTGAATCCTGGGACAGGAGGGAGGCTGACTGAGCACTGACCACATAGAGATCAACTTCTACACAAGAAGGGTGTCCCCATTTTACAGAGCGGAAAACTGAGGGTTAGAAACGTGAAGTGACGGTGTTTCAACACAACGTCTACTGACTCCAGAACCGAGGTGCCAGTTTCCCACCCTTTGTCAGGGCTGGAGTTGGGGGCAAAGGGAGTAGGGGACATCCATTGTCCCCTTGCATCCAGCACCAGTGGCCATCTGCTGGGCAAATCCAGGACTTCCCAATGCCTGCTCTACAGCCCCTCAGGGCCAAAAAACGTTCTGCTGGGAGCTGCTCTGGCGTCTCTGGCCTCTACCTGCTATGTGCCAGTGGCACCCAGCCCCCAAAGTCGAGACAACAAAACCATCTCCAGACTATGCCAAATGGCCTGGGTGGGGTAGAAGTAAAATCACCCCTGTTGAGAACCATGGTTCTCATCTTACAGGGGTGGAGTGTCCTGGTAGGACTGAACTCCATTACAATGGGGTGCTGGTGAGCCACTAAGGCAGCGGCTGGTCCTCTGTGCTCATCCTAAGAAAGCCCGTTGTCTGTAAAACTCATATGCACACGGTGGAGTCCCTGGCTGCAGATGCACCCTGACTAGGCTGCCTCCACCCTCTGGACTGGCTGCCAGAGAGGCCACTATTTGAGAGAGGGGGCAGAATCCCTGGAAGCTAGAACGGAACGGATTCGTGTAAATTAAAGGGTTCAGTATGTAGGTGGGCAATTCTGAGTGAGTCCCTGAGAGTCTGAGTTGGCTCTGCATTCCCGGAGTGGCTCCCCATGGGTGCCTTGCTCGAGGATTTAATGATGCCTCCCTCTGAGTCTTCAAAGCTGAGCAATCTCTGCACCCCCAACGGCAGTTTCTGCCTCCCTTGGGCTGCAAGATCCTGAAAGCCCTTCCTCCACGTCACTCCACCTGCACGCCTTGCCTTCGGGGACCCCCAGGCAGCATTTGGGGGAGCCCAGGGAAAGTCCCAAGGAGTAGGTCTGTAATTTAGGAGACTTTAGCCAAAGAGATTGGGGGGGGGGGGGTGGATGCTTAATGAGATCCCTCTGTTCAAGGACTTCATTCTAGATCCTTTCTATAATGATTGATTTCATAATTTAACATTTACTTTTTTTTTTTTTTTGACAGGCAGAGTGGACAGAGAGAGAGAGAGAGACAGAGAGAAAGGTCTTCCTTTGCCGTTGGTTCACCCTCCAATGGCTGCCGCGGCCGGCGCTGATCCGATGGCAGGAGCCAGGTGCTTCTCCTGGTCTCCCATGGGGTGCAGGGCCCAAGCACTTGGGCCACCCTCCACTGCACTTCCCTGGACACAGCAGAGAACTGGCCTGGAAGAGGGGCAACCGGGACAGAATCCAGCGCCCCGACCAGGACTAGAACCCGGTGTGCCGGTGCCGCAAGGCGGAGGATTATCCTAGTGAGCCGCAGCGCCGACCCATTTCATAATTTAACGTTTACATTTAAAGCACCAATATTTCTTTGGCCTTTGAAGGTCTGCTATTCTTTTTTAATATTCATTTATTTATTTGAAAGGCAGAGTTACAGACAGGCAGGAGAGAGAAAGAGAGAGAGAGAGAGATCTCCCATCCACTGGTTCACTCCCTGGACAGTGGATGCTGAAAATAACGGAAGAGGACAAAGCAGTGAGTAATTCACAGTGGAGAATCCTGAGAAATCCTAACCGAGCCAGGTGAGTAAGGTCACCAGCAACAGTGCTCAGACCTGTTGACTCGCTGTGATGAGGACAGCACTGCCCCTCCGTGGTCATCCTGCCGAGGACACGGAACCCCAGCCTAATCACGAGAAAAACAGCAGGAGTTCCCAGCAGAGGGGCATTCTACAAATTACCTGACAGAACGCCTCAAAAGCCATCTAGACCACCTGCCACAAACAAAATCTAAGAAGAGGGCCCCACAGGGTGGTTGTGGTTTTCTGGCTGGGACCCCAGAATTGAAGGTGGATATCGGGGCAAAACTGAAGAAATGTGAATAAAGTATGGGCCTTTAAACATAAGGATATGTCGCTCCCCCTCTTCGCGGAGGAACTACACTAGACCCTGCGCTGTTCTTTTGTCTGCTCGGCCCTTCCCGGGTTTGCTGCTGGTTCTTCCCGGGTGGGCTGCCGATCCTTCCACCTCCGTGGAAGGGCAGCTCCCCCTGCCACTTTCCCCACTTCCGCGGGGGAGCGGCACACCGCCGGCTGGCTCTCTCGGGGGCTGCTCAGGTGTTCCTTCGGATAGATGTTCCTGGTGCATGTTGTCTCTCTCCTCCTTTATAGTCCTCTTCCACCAATCCCAACTCTGCTACCCACACGCTGAGTACGCTGCTCTCCTCCAATCAGGAGCAGGATCAGCTCCTGCAGGTTATTGGTTGAACTGGAGGCAGCTGTGTAGAAGCTGTTTCCTCCTCTCCCAGCGCCATATTGTGGGAGAGCAGATGCATAGAATAAGTCTTAATTCCAGTAACAGTCTAGTCCGAGTTGCTCCCCACAAGGATACACCCGTGTGGGCTCATTGTGAAGACTGCAACATATCAACATGAGATGCTAATAGGGGAGACTGGATCTAAAACTCTGCATTTTTGTGCCTTCAAAAAGTTTATCTTCATAATCCATAAAAATGAAATTATTCCATAACAAAATTAGGGGCAGACGTTTGGCTCAGCAGTTAAGACACCACTTGGGAAGCCCACCTTCCATTACTAGCGTGTCTGAGTTCAAGACCCGGCTCCACTTTTGATTCCAGCTTCCTGCTATTGTGCATCCTGGGAGGCAGTGGATGATGGCTCACGTGTTTTGAGTTCCTGCCACCTACACTCAGATTGAGCCCCTGCCTCTTGGTTTCAGCCTGGCCCAGTCTTAGCTGTCGTGGGCATTTGGGGGAGTGAACCAGCAGATAGAAGATTCCTCTGTCTCCTCTCTCTCTCTCTCTTTCTCTTTCAAATGAATTTTTAGATAAAATAAAATTTATTTCTATTAAATATTAAAATACTCCACAATGTCTTTGTCACTTAGGAGCCAGTGCCATACATAGCCACTTTATGATTAACACTATTAAAACCCAAGAACAAATATTTGTCACCAACTGCTGCCTGGTGGGTGACCTTAGAACCAAAGCCTGTATTTAAATGCCACGAGGTCTGTGGGCTGAGCTGCTACTATCTTCAGAGAAGGACATTGCCCTGGAGTTGGGAAGGACTTGAGGGGAGAGAAAAGATAAATTAATTAGCTTGTCAAATCTTCCCTCTTCTAAGCTGAATGCAAGAGGCTTCTGTAACAAAGTATCATTTCCTGGTGGTGACAGGCATCCATTTTCTTGATTCTTTTCGTGTTCCAATTTAGAGTTCTCAAATTATTCACAAATCAGCACGGTATTCACAGCAGTCACACATAACAGCTATGGAATATTTTGCAATGTTAAGCAATTCATGTAACTGAAATTTGAATACATGTAAGTCTAGACATGACATGCGTGAAGCATGATACCACTGACAGATGAATATTAATCCTAGAGTTGTGGGTTTGTAAAAATATTTCCATAGATAGTTAATTAAATTTTGGATACATCAAAAAATTTAGCTTTATTTAATATTATTAAATTTTTGTTCTTAATCATTTTGTTTGCCTTTTACCTTTTTAGAGAAGCTTTCTATTTTGATTTGTTTTGCTTTTAATTGGTAATCTTCAACATTTTAGAAGCTTAGCCTTTCTGAAACATTTAAAATATTTTAAAAATATTTTTCAACATTGGTTGACTTTAGTTTGTATTTTTGATGGATAGGAGATGTTAGTATAAGAAAATATATGCACATTTTTAATAAATTACCTTTTATGTTATAATCATGTAGGTCATTATTGTCGATAGAAAATCTTGATTATAACAATGTATCTAGTGATTTTTCTCAGAGAAAGGATAAACTTTATGAAAAAAATTTAAAATAACTTATGAATCATATATGCCTTTATTTTGGCATCTCTATTCCACTGGCACTGCACCAAGACCTGTGCAACAATTTAATTCAGCTGTCGTTTCTATTTTGCTGTCTTTCAGTCATATATATGTCACTGCCTTACGCATTCTCATTTTGAAGGTGTTTTCTCAAAGTTAGAGGGTAGGAAACAGAGTTCTAGCTTGCTGTATCATTTTTAAATATGCAGCCACTGGCGTGAGGGCTCCGCTTCTACCTGTGTCCCGGGCCTGCAGCTATCAGCGGGGCCTGGCTGTGAGGGGCACTGGACAGACAAGGACACCGAGGCACAGGGCAGCTTCATTGCTTGCCTGCCTGCCCAGCCCTGGGAACCCCAGCAGAAGAGCCTGGGCTCTTCACTCCAGAACTGTGAAATGCCTGCTCTTTGGAGATTGTTGTCACACTGCCTGATGGTGGCGAAGACATCTGCCCCCTACCAGAGTTTCCCTTCTAGTGGGGCGTCTGGGTTCAGGACAAGAGGTACACGGAAGGTATCCCGGGGCTGAGTTGGGGTAGGGCGTCTTCCTGGCACCCCCAAACCATAGCTTGGTTCTTTTATCTTTATAAAGGCTAGAGTTCTGTCTCAAATAGCTGTAGGTAAAATACAAAACAACAAAATAAGCCCTAAAGGCTAACCTTGAAGTGGAAAAAAAAAAGAAATCTCTTCTCAGAAGGTAAAAGCAAATACAGTCTCCTCTGTCCCTGACTACATGGACACGCGTTATGCCACCTGCATTTTCCCAGAAACACCTTTCCTGAGAGTCCAGGTGGAAGAAGGCAGCGCAATGGAGTCCCATTGTCATCCTCGCTTCTTTCTGCTCCCTCGCAACCCCTCTGCCACCCCCTCTCAATTCTTTTCCTGACAGCCCTGGCAATAGCAACTGCTGTCAGGCCGTAATTTAACACAAACCAGTGCAAATCTGAACCAACTTTATATGGGTGATTGATAGGTGGGACTGGATTTTTTTTTCCACTTGCATGAGATTCCTGCAAGTAAGTATTATGATCCTAACACATCTAATAGTATTCCTTAATCCACTCAACAGCAATGTTTGGCATCTAGCTTTATAATAAAAGGTATCAATTAGGAGCTGTCGATGTTTTCAGAGGCAATATCTAATTACAGTCACTTGCTATAGGCTATCTTGTTAAAAAATTTGAGCAGAATGAGTAAGTATTCCTGACAAGTTCAATGCATTATTAAAAGTGTAATTACTCAGTTATTGCTCATGTAATCCTGAGTTAATTATGTGACTTCAAAATTCATCACTTTTATGTTTATTGAACTTTGATAAGTTCACCCACATCTGATTTATCCCAATGACCTGTTCCCTTTCTTATTTCAAACCAAATCTTTCAGAGCCATCGGCTAAAAAGTGAGCAGCCTTTGGAATAGTCTAGATGAGAGCTGATAGCAATGGTTATCTTAGAAAGGAGGAACCCCAAGTGGCCATTTGTAGGGGAGTCCAGTATGAAAATAGAGTGGAGTTAGCACCAGAGCATTTACAGGAGGTCACAAAGGCAGTCACGTGTCCTATTGAAAATCCAGATGCACGAGACTTCCCACATACTTGCAATCCACAGGCGTTTATGGACTATGGATTATCAGGACAAGCTGGACCAACATGTGGTCTTGTTTGGGGCTTTGCTCCTGAGCACTCAAATTGAAAGAAGCTAAACTTTGAAATACTGTTGAGTCCCAATCCCAGTCCTGACTCACACAAACCTTGAGAAAAGCAGCGCCTGACACCTTGCAGGTAAATGCCAAGTGAGGAATCCAGCGCAGATGGGGAGGAGCATGAGGCCAGATCTCACCCCCTGCTGCCTTTCCCCAGCTATAAGAACATTTCATCTTTCTTCCTTGTCTGAGACAGGAAAAAAACATAAGAGACTGCAACAACCAAACTGCTTTTCCTTCTCTCACATACTCAATACTCAGAACACGCTCCCTCTGTGATTCCCCAAATGTGAGTGTTTCTCACCACCACAAGCAATTCTCTGGCAGACCCCACTATGTGTCCTCTAAGTCAATTTGATTCTGTCCCACTACCTGGAGGTGGTGTCAGACCCGCAGAATTCAGTCCCACAGGAGAGCCTTCATGTCGGACGTCAAACACAAGGACCAGGTTGTGACTTGTCCTGTAAGTCAAGACCTCCCCCAGATCCTGCTCAGGTTAGATTAACTTGCCAGAGTGGCCCACAGGCTTTAAGGAAACACTACTTACACGTGTTACGTATGTTTTACTCTTTCATTATAAAGACTGTTAGAATACTGATGGGCAGCCAGCTTGGGGAGGTGAGGATGTACAGTGTCCACAGCCTCTCCATGCACACCACCCACCAGGCACCTCCACACCCTCAAGTGGTTGGAAAACTCTAAACTTTGTGCTTTGGGGTTTTATGGGATCTTCGTTATGTGGGCAGGAGTGATTACATCATCAACCTTTGGGGACCAGCTCAACTTTCAGCCCCTCTCCCCTATCCCCTGAGGTTGGAGGTGAGACTCAAAGTTCCCACCCTCTAAGCTCATGTGTTTGGAAGGCTCTGGAAACCAGCTGTTTTTCCGAAGGCTACCCAGGAGTCCAGTAAAAGTGGCCTCATGAAAACAGAAGATGGGGCCAGCGCCGCGGCTCACTAGGCTAATCCTCCGCCTTGCGGCGCCGGCACACCGGGTTCTAGTCCCGGTCGAGGCACCGGATTCTGTCCCGGTTGCCCCTCTTCCAGGCCAGTTCTCTGCTGTGTCCAGGGAAGTGCAGTGGAGGATGGCCCAAGTGCTTGGGCCCTGCACCCCATGGGAGACCAGGAGAAGTACCTGGCTCCTGCCATTGGATCAGCGCAGTGCACCGGCCGCAGCGCGCTGGCCGCGGTGGCCATTGGAGGGTGAACCAACGGCAAAGGAAGACCTTTCTCTCTGTCTCTTCTCACTGTCCACTCTGCCTGTCAAAAGAAAGAAAGAAAGAAAGAAAGAAAGAAAGAAAGAAAGAAAGAAAGAAAGAAAGAAAGAAAGAAAGAAAACAGAAGATGTTTGATCACCCAGGAAACCCCAAGGGATTTGGGAGCTCTGAGTCAGGGGCTGGGGTCAAAGACTGAAAAATACAATCAAAGATTCTGCAAAGCCCTCTATCTGCAGGTATTCTGGGTGCTCTCAGGAACCAGGAACAGAGACCAAGCACTTATTTCTTAGTCTGTCGCAATGTCACATTCTCCCAGCTTGTACTGTAGTCACACTTCCAGCCAGTATATCATCTGCAAGTCCCTTCTCTGAGCCTTAATTTGTATACCTGAAAATGGGATTGGTTAACCATGCTTCGTCTGCCTGAGACTTCTTGAGATATGAAGTCCTTACAAACAAGACTGTAAATGAGGAAGCTCTTCTTCAGGCTGCAGGTATCTCTGACCCCTCAGGTCCCCAGTGGTAGGCAACCTCGCCTTTACATCCCTAAGTCTTTGACTGTGTGCCCTGGAGCATGGCACTCAGGTGCAAGGGGCAGAAGACAGCGTCTAACATGGCCCCCAATGGTCCCTGTCTCCCAGTGCTTCTCCCCTTTTGAGTGTAAGTGAACCTCAACTCCCTTCTAACAACTTGACGTGATGGGATGTAGTTCCTGAGATTCAATTATTTACAGAAAGATCGTGACTCCCATCTTGGTAGCTAGAGAGAGGAGCTAAGGTCTACCAGCTCCAACTAACTTGCACTTTGGCAGACCCAGCTGACTCACGATTTGACAGCCCTCGCTGGCCTGCCGTGGGACAGTTCCAGCCAGCCTGTTTAGCAGCCTCAGCTACCTGTGCATGACAGCCTCGTCTGGCCCATGTGACAGCCCAGTCCGCACCATCAAAACTCCCTTTCTATGTACCATACAAACTTCCCTTTCTGTGCACTGCTCAAATTCACCTTCCACAAACCACCAAGTCCTGCCCCCATGACTTTCCACACAGCTAAAATCAAAGTTCTGCAATACTGCAAACTTAGAACCAGCCCCAGCTGACAATATCCATCGTGGCTGCAGGATGAGCCTCCATGATGACCTTTAGGTCATAATAATGTCATTATAATAAAATTACCATGGGAGGGCTCTCCCACTCCCATCATACACCTGATGCCTTCATTTTTCTGATATTTTTTTTTAAAAAAAGGGCATGGAAATGGGTGGCACTCAAGCTCCCCTCCAAACTCCTTGCCTTTTGAATTTTCAATTAATCCCTACCCCAGACACCACCCTCTTTGCCTCCTAATATAGAGGAGTCTTTTCTTCATTGTATTCCTGAGCACTGTTTCTCATCATCTTTGATGGGACAACCTTTGTCCTCATCCTAGTGGATTCATTACCCAGATTATTTTTGTCTTCTGTGGCTCTTCCAGACCCTCAGGAGACACCCAGGGCGCTGAGCTGGGGATCTCATCCACCACGGGAAACATGGGCAGGCAAAAATGCAGTCATTACTCAGGCTGTGAGGCAACAGAGGTGATAAATCCCACGTTGTTCCTGTGGGGAGGTAGAATCTTCAATTAAGCAAGAATTGATTTTCTAATGACTTTTTCCCTTATGCAAGCCATTGGTGGGGTGCTTGAGCCAACTCTAGCACTGCCCTGTAGAAGGAGAATCATTGCATTTCTGCCTCTCCCGACAGGAGAGTTGGCTCAAGCGTGGGAGATAATTTCATCTCTCAATTTTGGATAAAGCAGAGAGCAATGCCCCTCATGGAAGGGAAGTGGCTCTACTGACACAAAACCAACATGCCAGGCCCTTTTGGTTGGAAACGTGGAGATTCACAAGGCACTAATGTGTTTCCGTGAACTGATGGTGGCAGCAGCACCCTTTGGGCCTGAGCCTCCCAAACTCACAGGTGCAACTAAGGCAGACATAATGTGGAGGCAAAAGGCACATGGCAAAGCAAGGGACTTGGGTGAGGAAAATGAAAACGCAAGTTGTCGTGACCGGTGCGCCATTTCTGCCTGCTAAGGGAAAATGTCCTTTGTGACACAGGTGAGCACCAGATCTGGTTTTTGACATTTGTGTTGACTCCTGGGTAGAGAGGAGAATGGGAGAGAGCTCAGAGATGCAGCTAAATCCTACATTAACAAGGGCAGATCAGATCACTGGTCATTGATGGAGAAAGCCTGGGATAGGGAGTGGGAGATGGAGAGATTTAAGGTCATTTCAATTTAATTTTGTGAAATAAGAGAGATGTACACAGAGAATAAAACACGTGGAGAGGACCCAGCTACCTTGCAGTGCTTAGTGAGATTTTCAGGACACAGACAGAGGGTAGGTGCTGAATGACCATGTGTAATAATAATGTGTTTTATTTCAACATGACTGAAATTGGTGTGCTGATGGATATGTTCCTTAGCTTGATCGAATCTATAATGCAAACATAGATCAAAACATCACATTATGCCCCATAAATATACAAAATTATTACTTATCAATTAAAAACAAATGAGTTAAAAGAAATGAAAATGGAAACACTATTTTCCCCCTCCTGGAGTTTACAATCTATCACAGAATGCAGACCTGTCGACAGACACTTGCCTTCCCTGGTAATCGAAATAGAAACTACAAACATAGGGTGCTATGGAGGAATATTCCAATCCTAGGGTTTCTCCAGCAAAACACCTGTTTTCTAAATGAGGAGCACAGATGTCTTGGCTCATTGCTGCCACACAATGGCCACTCTGCTCTAATTCAGAGGACTGAGGGACACCACAGCTGCTCCCCATGCAGCCTGCAATTCACCCCCCCCCCCCACATACACACAAAAGCTGATTTGACTTCAGACTCAGAAATGACTTGTCATGTTTCATCTCCTAAGTGAACGATGCCTTGAGTGCACAAAGGCTCAGGGCGTGGAACCTAACAAAGCAACTCAGGGACCCAAACACATTTCCCACAGGCATCAAGGTGGGTACTGGCAGTAGTGATTGTGATTCTTACTTAACAGGAAGTGAGAGTAAGGCACAGCAAGGTCAAGGAAGTTTTTCAAAGTTTTGTCTTTAATAAATCCCTGAGTCAGGACTTGAACACAAGTCAGCTTGACCCTCACATCTTTGTCCTTAGTCAATGTGTGACAAGCACAGACAGTACTTTATATTAATTGTGTCCTCTCAGTTATGTATCAAGGGTTCCCAGAGGGAACTGAGTTCTTGGGAAGACTGGCTCTACCTTCCAGTAAGCTGTTATCTAGCATGGAGAGGCAAGACTAATGGATGTTAAAGAGATGACAGAGTCAACACTTGTTCAGAAAGTGACGAGGGTGAGACATACAGAAGGTGAGATTTGGCAGTTTAGAGAACTCTGATAGCACTGTGTCTGAAATTGATAAGACTTTTAATTATTTCTCTCACTTACTTGATTCTGAAGTAGTAGAGATTTCTGTTGGAAATTTTGAAAAATGTAGAGAATGAAAAAAATAAAATGAAAATAGTTCAAAATGCAGAAGTAATCATTCTTAATTTTTGATAGATTTCTTTCTAATACATATTCCTTCCGCATGCGTGCATGTATGTGTGTGTTGGGAATCTATTTTTGAATATTTAGGACAATAATCTACATGAAGATTTCTATCCTGACCTAAATATGAACTAATTTCCCAATTATCAAACATTCTTAACAACTCAACCACATTTTACCAACTATATAGATTTATTTAATCATTCTGCTTCTGCAATAGATTTAGTCTGTTTTCAGATGTTTTATGGTATAATCATAACTTAGGATGCCTTTCCAAAGATGAACTTACTGTTTAAATTTGTATAATCATTTTGAACTTTCTTGACAAAGGCCATCAATTTGATTGCTAAGGTGTTCCACTCGTTAATAATATGTGACCTACCATGCTTGTGTGCTTTTGCCCTAATTTATTATTTTTAAAAGATTATTTATTTGAACGACAGGTTCACTCTTCAAATGGCTGCAACAGCAGGGACTTTTCCAAGCTGGAGCTGGGAGCCTGGAACTTGATCTGGGTCTCCCATGTGGGTGGCAGGGACTCAAGCACTCGAGCCATCTTCTGCTGCCTCCCTGGCTGCACATTAGCAGGAAGTTGGAGTGGAGGATCCAGGACTGGAACTGACACTCTGACATGGGATGGAGGTGTCCCAGGCAGCGACTAAACCCACTGCACCACAATACCCTCTCCTTTACTTCTATTTTAATGTTATATTATTTTTTGATTTGGCTTAATAATCTCTTTTTCTCAATTCACTTACGATTTTCCCCAGGACAATTTCTGAATACTCCTTTCTTCTACTCTCTCTTCTGGTGGAAAAGCTATGATCTGTCCTGGGATGCGACAAGTGTGCAGATTATGGATGGAGAACCTCTGGGACCTTCACCCTCAATTATCCTCCCTTTTGTGAATCCTGCTCTCTTTCTGTCCCTTCCTCCTCAACAGCTATTGTCTCATGAGCTCAAGAGTTGCCTCCTCTTTGCCCAGTGGGCCTGGAGTGTGAGCTCTGGCCTTTGGCAACCCAGGGTAAGAGTTTTGTCTCTACTACAGGGAAATCGGTCTAATTTCTCTACACTCAGCTTCCTAGTACAAAAAAACTGAGGTCAGAATGGTCCCTAAGTCATAGCTTTTTGTTGTGCTTTCTTTATGATGGAAATATTCACTGGGTGGGAAGAGTTGTACAGCCAAGTCTACAGCCACATCTGTTCCCAGACACCATCACAGTCCTCCTGGCCATCCAATGGCAGCAGTGGCCCTGTTCTTCAGGAAGGAGACCTAGGACTTAAAATACAAAGTGGGGTTGGATCACAGTGTGCCTTGAGGCACCCACACAGGTCTTCACCTTTGATACCAGAAGTGGTAAGACAGGCTGTCTCAGGGAAAGACAGATGCCCTATGGGTGCAAGTAAATGGTAAAAAGCACCTGCTTTAGATGTGAGTGTGTGTGTGTGTGTGTGTGTGTGTGTGACAAGACTCCTTGATCTGTGTTTCGCTAGCTGGGCTCAGAACAGGAGCCTCACCTCTTTCTCTCATCTTCATCACAAATTTAGCTCCAGGCCTTGCAGAATTAGGGAAAAGAAGGAATGGATTCTTTGTAAATGTAAATGAACCCTTGTTGATTGAGTGAATAACTGACCTGGCATTTGCTTTGTCCCTTGTGACATATGTAAGTACTTATAACATATAAATAAGTCAGGTGAATATCTCTGCCTCACAGATGTGTTCTTGTTCTTACCTGAATTATTCAGACTTTTGGGGACATAATCCCTAATCTTGACCATATGTTGTTTGAGGCCTTGGAGCACAGGGCTCCCCTTTCAGGAGGCTGGGGATGAGGACAGGTATGGAAATGCCAATGCCTATGCCTCTTTCTCTGCGTTTTGCTGAGGCTGGAGTTCAGGAGGGCCCTGTTTCTCTGGGAAGGTGGGGCAGGTGGAATGTTCTATGCAGAGCTGGGAACTGTGTGTAATTCAGGAGGGTGAACCAGTTCAGACCACCCACAGCACAGAGCAGAAAAGGAACAGGAACCTTGAACACCTGGCTGGAGGAGACAC
Source organism: Oryctolagus cuniculus (assembly GCF_051225735.1). Taxonomy (NCBI): domain Eukaryota; kingdom Metazoa; phylum Chordata; class Mammalia; order Lagomorpha; family Leporidae; genus Oryctolagus; species Oryctolagus cuniculus. The sequence continues at coordinate 19,284,327 of NC_142877.1, forward strand.
AGCCAGTTCCCAGGGCTCAACCTCCACCTCGTTAAGCAAACATGGACTCTCAGCTCCTTTTATTAGGTGAATGGGAAGAGAGAAAATTGAAGTGTAATAGAAAAGTAACTGTGTACAAATTTTATTTCAGTGAAGAAAATGCTATTTAATTCCATCTGTTTTTTTTTTTTTCTCTGAAGCCTGGTATCTGGAATAACTCAAGCAATGATGATGACCTTAGGTATTCTTTTAATTATTCCAATGCTACCTTACAGCCCAGCCCTACTGCAAGCACTCAGCTACTCTAAGCAAAGCCATTCTAACGATTTCGATTAAATTCTGGCCTCTTCCCAACCACACACAAATTAAAAGCATTACTGGACGATCCCAGTTCCAGCTCTTGAAAGTGTTGTTATATAAAGAAAGAGGAAGGTTGCCAAAGGCTTGTTGGCATTTCCTCAGCCACAGGGGAGAATTAACCCTTTGGGTTTCTGAGACTGAAAGATTTTCCCTAGAGTCAGCCTCTCTCTCTCTCTCTCTCTCTCTCCCTCTCTCCCTCTCTCCCTCTCTCCCTCTCTCCCTCTCTCCCTCTCTCCCTTCCCTTCCAGTGCATGTTAAACAGATTCCTAATGTGGGAGGCACAAAGGAGTTTTTAAACAGCTTGTGTTCCCCCATTGCTTTCAGGTGCTGGCTTCATACTTCTGAAAGATGTCTGTCTTTGTCGTACTGGCCAGTTCCTCTTTGTGGGGAAATCTGGCTGCACGGCATTTGTTTGGGAACTTTGATGAGGAACTCTGGGTCTGCTGTGACTGTGTAGTCAGCCTCCCTTAGAGACCAGAGAACTCTAGAATCATTGCTGAAGGCTCAGCTCTCCACCACACCTCCTGAGGCCACCAGCTCATAGTGCCCTCCCCTTCGTCCTGTGGTGCCACATGGCTGACCTAGAGGAGGGAGGTGAGAGAGAGGGTTCCCAAGCATACCTCCAGGGAGCCAAGACCAGCCCCTCTCCCTAATCCCAGGTGAGTGAGGAAAGGCACCTCACAAACGGCATGAGGTCTGTTTGAGGCCACACATCCCACAGGTGGCAAAACCTGGATTCTACTTCCTCCTCCTCCAATTCTTCATTTTCCCACACGAGGAAATGCCATAGCAGGTCACAGGGAGACGTGACAAGTCGAGATGGTGAAGTTGCAAACCAAGGGGAAGAGAGGACCGAGGCTGGCAGATGCACCCCCTTCAGCCCCAAAGCCTTGCATAACTGTTTATGGAAGCGCTTTTATTACAAGTGTACAACATATTATATTTTCCCCAACTGACTACACCCTAAACAACCCAGTCACCACCACGACCAACAGCAGGGCATTGCCATCTCCCAGGTGCCCTCCACGCTTCCCCTCCCTGCCACTGCCTTGCCCAAGGGCAATTGGTCCCCCAATACCGAGTAGCATCACATGGTTTTACTGGTTGTGCTGGAACCACATAACATAACTTCTTTTGTGTCTACAGTCTCTCCCCTGGAACTTTCATGAGAGTTCTTGTCCCTCGTTTTTGTCCCATTGCCGGACCCTTGCCACTATGTGACCAAAACACAAGCATATCAACACTGCATGTGTCTGCTTGACCAGTGGTAGGCAGCACTTGCAACACCAAATATTCCCAGCAGGCTGGATGCTTGCTGGGGCCTTCAGCGTCCTGTCCTGTGCCATCATTAGACATTTGCTAAAACCCAGATCGTCTCTGCATATTTTTGAGAGAGTAACACTCCCTTCAACATTTTCAGCTATGGTAGCTATTTGGGAAGCAGACTGTGGTTTCCCAATAATTCTCTTACCTCTGAGGAGTCTACTTGAAAGTATGTTTTTGTTTTTCTTCTCCCAGCCACACTCATAGAGGATCTGAAGCCTGAAAAGGACCAGAGATAAAGAATAAGTTTCAGTTCTCCTGTGCCAACCTTCATCTACTAAAAATGGCTTCCTGGACACTGCAATGAAAGACCCCCTTCTGAGTCTGCAGCTATGATTGATTAGTGATGTCTGCCACTGGGAGAGCAGGTGCCATCTGATATCCTATTTGACTTTCACACCTCAGACAAGGAGCCACAACAGCCAAGGAGCTGAAATCCAGTTACATCAAGGACAGAGCTGGCCATGGACCCATTTTTTCTGAGCGTTGCCTTGACTTTGTGGATTATTTATATGACAACATAAAGGCCTGTTAGAAGCTGTTGGGCAAAGACTTGGGAAGGCAAAAAGCATCATTTTTTCTTTTCAGAGAAGTCTGGTTAGGAAATTTAAAAAACAAGAAAGTGAGTCACCCCGCAACCCCACCTTCACCAATGTCATGTGCAGACTGGCTGTGCTCCCGAGGGAAGCCCAGCTCCACAGCCCAGCTATGAAGAAGTCACTCCCTGGGGCACGCGCTGTGGTGCAGAGGATTAACACCCTGGCCTGAAGCGCTGGCATATGGGCAGCGGTTCAAGACCCGGTTGCTCCACTTCCAATCCAGCTCTCTGCTATGGCCTGGAAAAGCACTAGAAGATGGCCCAAGTTCTTGGGCCCCTGCACTGGCATGGGAGACACAGAAGAAGCTCCTGGCTCCTGGCTTCAGATTGGCACAGCTCTGGCCATTGCAGCCAACTGGGGAGTGAACCATTGGATGGAAGACCTCTCTCCCTCTCTCTCTGCCTCTCCTCTCTCTAACTCGGACTTTCAAATAAATAAATCTTTTTAAAAAAAGAAGAAGAAGAAGAAAAAGTCACTCCCTGCTTCACTTGGGAAAACACTCTTGTCTCTGTCTATCAGGGAGCTCCCACTCATGGTCCTCATGCCGTCCCACCAACAAGTCCTAGACGTTTTATGTATATGCCTGTCTCTTAAGGAAGGGGCCCAGAATTAGATACACACTGTGCTTCCTATTATTTATGAACCTAGGTACCAGCAGGCCACAGAGGCAGATAAGAAAACTCTTCTATCAAATCTTGATGAAATAAACTAATTGTAGAAACTACACCTCCAGGATGATGTTAATTATGCAGACAGGAATTCACAGTCTTCCTGGGTGAATCAGCTTCTGCCTCTACCAAGACATCTTTCAGTGTCACAGAAAATCCATGGCAGTCCCTGTCCATCAGGCAAAGGGGCCAAGCCACTGGCAGCCCTGAGCTCCAGCCCAGGAAGCCCCCAAGTCTTAGTTCTGAGATGCTCTTGCTGGTCACATAGGAGAGTGCCAGGAGCCCCCGGAATGAGTTGGTGGTGCTGTTTGTCAGCTGAGTGTCAGATGGCTTAGTGAGATTGAGGCTTGCAGAGGGCACCCCCTAAGTGACATTGGGTTTCAATCTTCCCTCCCTGTTCCTGTTCCTTGTTCCAACTCCTGACCATAGCTAGCAAGGGTTTGTTAGGTAGGAAGTTAGGTATGAGCTTATGTGTGTATGACAAAGGCCTAAAGAAAAGACTTCTATGTCCAGCATATGCATCTATATCTCAAAGTCATCCCGATAATGTTTCAGGGGCAGCCCAGTGTTCGCATCCTGCCCTGCCCACTTCTACCTGCTAACCTGCCAGGTGGGGGTCCCCACCCCTTCTGCCTGACAATCTTCTACAATCTCCCAGATGCAGCCCAGTATCTGCATTTCAAACACCCTGCTCCGAATCCCCATTCTCTAGGGGGTCTTGCTGACCCTTCCTCTGAACCCAGGATGGCACCAGCTAGGCTTCCTCCTGTCTGATACCTTTAAGGGAAAACTCAGATAAGAGCTTCTTAATATTTACAGCCATAAAATCCTTTGTTTCAGGAGGAGATGTGTGAAGACAAAGACCCATCTCTTTAACCCCACCCCCACCCCCGCCTCAAGGGGATGGTGCGCTCAGCCCTCTGCCTCTATGCTGAGTCGCCCGCCTGCCTGGCCAGGTGTAATCTCTCCACTCAACCATGTAACCTTGCTCCTTCCCATGTCCAAGTGACTGCACTCTCTCAGGTCCTGTCTGGAGAGGTGCCCATCCGTTCTTGCGGATGTCCCTACCCTAATAAACTTTGCTACTTTTTACTTTCCACTACTCTGTCTCATGCCTGAATTCTTTCTTGTGCAAAGACAAGAACCCTGCATTTCTCTGGTAACAGATATAGTTTCTTCAAGGGTCTCCTCCCTAAGTAGGAATCAGAGTTACAACCATTGATTCATTGACTGCTTCTTTCAATCATATCTATTACAAGGCTCCTCCATGCCAGGCACTCTCCGGAGCAGTGAAGAAAACAGAGCTGCTGGGGTCACTGAGGGAGGGAGCCAGGGATGCCGGAGACAGGGTTCCTAGCAGAGAGCCCCTGAAAATGTGCTGTCTGAGACAGGGGCAGGCATTGGAGGAGGCTGCCCTGGGAGGACTCCAGGCGGAGGGCACAGCATGCGCAAACACCCCGAGGCAGACAGCAAGTCCTGTGGGCAGAGGCCCCAGAGTGGCAGCACAGTGATTGACACATGGGTATGGGTGACAGCTTCATAAATGTCTTTGTCTCCTGCTAGGTTCCGGGATCCTCCAAGGCCAGCTCTGTTTTGTCCTCTAGTTTTTTCCCCCTCACTACTGTAGTCCCTGCCCCAGTATAAGCCCTTCCTGGGGGAAGTGATCAATGAATATTGCTTGCTTTAACGAATTCTTAATAAATGAATGCGGGCACTGAGTGATGGGTGAGGCTCTCCGTACCACGGGGAGGTTGAACGGGAAAGAAGCTGGGACAAAGGCGTGGGAGGAGATTATGAGAAGTCACCGTCCCAGACAAGAAGGAAATGTGAGGTTCACAGGGGTCTGTCTGCACCCTGCCAGCCCCAGCTCTCAGGGCCTTTAACACGCAGCAGCTGGCTAAGGAGGAAACAACGGTGCCCTTCTCCTTACATGACGCAATTCCTGACGTGCACTGTATGAAGTTATCCTGAAGAATAGCAATCTACCTGTGTCAAATTGGTGGCAACACCACCACACAGGAAGTTAGTGTCACATGCATATATACAAGGAGTATATGTGTATAAAATATGCTTTAAATGCAAATAAAGCAACTATGAAATGCCACATGTGACTATTAAATTAGTAAAAATGTAAAATAAAATGTTAATATTTAATGCTGGCAGGGAGGCTATGAAACTGCCCTGAATTACCAGTTGGCAGAGAATCTATTGGCAACACTTGTTCAGAAAATAACTTGGCATCAGATCACCAGAACACTAAAAAGAATTCATGAATTTAATTCAAGGATAATCCTGGAAATGTACTCAAAGCAAAATTCCTAAATATAGACAAGCTGTATGTTTGAAAATACACATTCCAGCCTTATTTTAAGTCATGAAGAAAAACTTGTAAGCAGCCTAAACATTCAAAAATAGGGATATGTTTAATTTAATTTAGGTTCACATATATATAGTCACTGGAATTTTATGCAATAACAATAGCTAGTGTTTTCTAGCTAAAATGAGAACACAGAAGCATGCTTATAAAAAAGAAACTTGGTATGCACAAGACTTCTATTTCAAGTATACCCTTGCGCATGGACAAAGACACACGGTGAACAAACAGAGATGGAAGCTGCTTTGTTTGACTACCAACACAGCTATTTAAGAAATGCGAATGGGGGCAGGCAACACTGAGGTGCTGCAGGTTAAGCCGCAGCTTGGGATACCCACATCCCTATCAAAGGGCCAAGGTTCAAGTCCCACGTCCACTTATGATCCAGCTTCCTGCTAATGTGCACTGTGTGAGGTGGCTGATGACAGCTGGAGTACTTGGGCCCCTGCACCCACATGGGAGACCCAGAAGAATCTCCTGCCTCCTGATTCTGGCCCGAGCCAGGGCTGGCTATTATAGGCATTTGGGGAGTGAACCAGCAGATGGAAGATTTTCTCTCTCTCTCACTTTCTCTCTGTCTCTCTCTCTCTCTCTCTCTCTACTTTTCAAATAAATAAAAATAAACTTTAAAAAAGAAATGCAAACAAACTCCAAGGCACACACTGGAATTCCCAGGTATTTTTTTCTTGACCAGATATAAAGCAGAGCCCCAGACCCAGAGGCAGTGTCAGATGGATAGGAACTGAAGCACAGAAGGGTAAGAACTTGGCCCATGTCTAACTGATGACTCTGCTTTGCAATCAACGAGGGCTTTTATTTTTATTTTTTTGAAACACACCAATGTTCAGACCACAACTCCTAGAGTAATTCTGATTCAGTGAGAAGTGAGACCAGGAAATTCATATTTTTGAACAGCTCTTTAGGTGAGCCTGATACCAGTCAGGGCTGATAACTGTTAATATGAGGCATCACTTATTGAGAGATTACTGTAGGTCAGGCACTATTGCCACTGCTCTATTGACTATTTCCTTTAATCCTTCCAATCACCTGATGAGTTGCAACTGCAATCAACCCATTTTGCTGATGAAGAGAGTGAGGCAGAGAAGCGCAGTGACATGCAGATTGTAGATTCTCACAAAGACTTCACTTTGTACAACGGTACCTCAAAAAGTCAGTGTAATTAAAAGATAAGTTTAGGGGCTGGCATCATGGAGTAGCAGTTAAAGTCATCACCTTTGACATTGGCATCCCACACATGCGCTGATCCATGTCCCAGTTGTTCCACTTCCAATCCAGCTCCCTGTTAATGCACCTAGGAAAAGCAGTGGAAGACAGCCCAAGTGCTTGGGCCCCTGCACCCATGTGGGAGACCTAGATAAAGTTCCTGGCTCCTGGCTTCAGATTGGCCCAGCCCCAGCAATTGCAGGCATTTGCGGGGGAGTGAAGCAGCAGGTGGATGATCTCTCTCTCTCTCTCTCTCCCTGCTTCCCTCCTTCCCTCCCTCCCTCCCTCTGTGTAAGTCTTTCAAATAAATAAATAATTTAAAAAAGATAAATTTATTGTGGTACTAAAATATTTTTAAATCCATGCATATGAGAGGTCTTCCAAAAGTTCATGGAAAATTCTTATTGTGAAAAAAACTTTATGGATTAAAAACATGGTTTTTTAAGTTACTGATTGATTTGTGAAGCAGAGAGAGAGAGAGAGATAAGGCACTCCAAAGTTTACCTTCACTTCCCAAATTCCAGCAAAACCAAGACTGGGCCAGCTAGCACAAAGCCCAGAGTAGGTAAGGCAATCCAAGTTTTCCACATGAGCAGCAGGAACCCCATTACTTGAGTTATCCCTGCTGTCTACCAGGGTCTGTATTAGCAGGAAACTAGAGTCAGGAGCCAAGCTGGGATTTGAACCCAGATCCTCCAATGTGGTAGATAGATGTCTTAACTGCTAGACTAAAAGGTTTTCAAAAAAAAATTGGTACAAAAAACAAACATCTTTCAATTTCACTTTTCCATGAATTTTTCCAAGTGGCCTGTCAGACCTCTGTTCAGTCTGGACTTGGCCACACCAGGAACTGGCCTGGTGGCCTTCTTTTACGCAAGGCACCAAATGAGACCTCTGAATTTTGAAGGAGCAAAGGCAGAAAAACCAACGCATAGAGGACCTCGCTTTGGGAACAACCAGGCACTCCCTCTGGACTCTGGGATGAGGGGGGAGGAGTCTGAAGCTCAGCCGCGTGCAGCGTTTAGAACAGCCGGTGTGACAAGCCCTCCCCCACTCGACGTCTCTCTGTGGCTGAAGATTGATTACATGCAAACAGTTCCCGTAGTAATCGGCATATGTTTTAACAAAATCCAATGCGGCCCAAGTCAGGCTAATTGTTTCAGAGCACAAGCCACACGCTCCTGGTGACCTAGTGGCCCCACAAAGCCCCCAAGGCAGGTTAGAGCTACCATGGCTTTTTGTCACACAAATCCTGGGGCTTGCTTAGAAGGAGCAGGAGAGAGGGAATTTCAATGTTTGCAGTGCAGGCAGCCAACTCCTTTAATGTGGAAGTTGCTCTTTTATTCATTCATTGGTTCCTTCAATGGAAGTAGAATGAGGATCTTCTGTAGGCCTAGCACAGCGATGTGCAGGGAGGAAAAGGCAGGCAAAACTAATCAGGGTCTCTACCCTCCTGGGGCTCACAGTTAGGGGGGAGGCAGGCACTAATTAAAGAATCACATGGAAAAACGTGTAATTATAGATGGGGATACATGCTATAAAGTGCCACACGCTTTTAGCAGGGATTCCTAACCATGAAGGCCAGCAAAATCTGCGCCTTCCCCCACCCCGCCACTGAGAAGAGGGCTAGCTGATGAGATATGAAGAAGAGCCAGACGTTGACCTGGGAAAGGAAGAGCAGCACACGGTGTTTTCTAGAAATGTAGAAATGCAAACACTGATGACCGGCTGGACAGCAGAAGGCACACAGGAGACAGAAAGCCAAGCCTAGAGAGTCCAGAGGGACCCCTGGACTTGGGGGTTTGTCATGGTAGATTCTCGAGAGATCTCAAAAGGGCTTGAGCTGGGAATGACATCATCAAATCTGCATTTTAGAAAAACTCGGGCTGCATTGTAAAGAATGGATTTGGTGGAATGTAGGGGGCAGGAGTGACAGTACCCAGAGACCGGAGGCTACTCATTTTCAGTCATTCAGGCTCAGGTGGGAATCCTGCGTCAGGATGGGGATTGTGGGAGGAGGGGAAGTGGATGGAGTTCAGAGGTAAGTGAGAAGTAAAATCATCAGGGCTTGGTATCCCTAATGTGAAAACCTTGGGTCTGGAAGTCCATCAGATTTCTGGATTTGGGGGATATTGCAATATTTGCATAGGCTTTGCCATCTGAATATCCCTAATGGAAAAATCTGCAATGCTCCCAAATCCAGAACTTTTTGAGCACCAACAGGACGGTGTATTTCAGATCTCCAGTTTCCCAATCAGGGGTGCTCAGCCCATAATGAACTGGGAGAGGCAAAGAGCATGGCATCAGGAGTTACAGCTTGCTTACACGGCGCTCCGCCAGCCATGGGCAGTTACTAGGTTGTCAACGACTGGCTGCTAGGGGACTGTTTTTCAACTTGAAAATTCTAGGGAGAAATTTCCAGGAAGTTGTCCCTCAGTAACTAGAGCCAAAGAATAATCCCTGATACTTTTAGCCTTTGTGCCGTCTCCAGTCCAGAGTCACAGGGGGAGGGAATGGGTCCGTGTAAGAGGAAAAGGGTCTTTCTGTGTCCAGCAAGACCCGGGACTGGGTGCTGGAGGGCTCTGTGCTGCGCAGAGTGACCTGTTTCTCTGAGAGAACCCGAGAAAGCCCATGAACGGGGCTGTGGGTTTGGAAGTCAGGGGTGGGCTCCAGCTGTGTCACTACCTTATCTCTGCCTAAGATGAGGTCACCAGCCCCTGCTGTGCAATCGTCCTTGGCCCTATGAGGAGCCTTCTGACCAGCTTTGAACCTGGTGCTACATGCAGGAGGGCTGGTGTGGGCATTTCTTGCCGAGGGCCCTCAGAGCCACGTAATAAGTCAAGAGTGTCCCTGCCCAGGCTGACCCCAGGAGCTCCAGGGGGTTGTAAAGCAAAGCAAGCACACAAACTCCAACATTAACGAGGAGGCAGAAAGCTGGGGGAAGGTCAACATGTGCCCCATCTGCCCCCACACAGAGGAAACCGTGACCTTGGCCTCAAAGGTCTCCGGTTTGCCTTGCAAACAGAGCCCCAGGGGCTGCTCAGAGCAAAAGCCGGTTGTGGTGTTTGAAAGAAGCTTCGGAGCTCACATTTCCCCCACACACTGGCAGCATCACTGTCGTGGGGAACAATGGAATGGGACTGGCTTGCTGCTCAGAAGGAAGCCCAAGGGAGAAGGCCATGCGAGAAATCAATCCAAGCTCGCACCTGCACATGTGCGGCCTGCAGCCCCCGCCAGTCCGGCTCCCTCAGGCCTAGCAGGATGCTGGCTGCCTTCCCAGCCCAGACCCCAGCAAGATAACAGGAGGACTTCAACCCAGGACTTCATATGTCAGCGCAGTTAGGAGCAGCGATTTCTTGATAAGTTTTGTTTTTAAAATGCATATCCCTGGGCACTTGGGGAATCTGTAGTTCCTGAGCCAGTTTTAGGCTGGAACCCAGAAATTTGCATGTTGGACAAGACCCCATGCCTCTATTAACCTTGTACAGACCCCCTCGAGAATCCACTGAAAGCCACGGAAATATTCTATGGAAAATACATATGCACTGTTTTCACCAGGTTCAGAACAACCTGGGGGCTGGCAGATGTGTTGACGGCTGATCTTTGAATCTCCGTGCAGGAGCAGGAGGGAATGAGGTGCTACAGAAGTCCCTGGGGACATCCCTGGGGGTTAGAACCACAGGGCCTTGAGCCCTGCTCTGCCAAACCCTGTCCTGCTGAGCACTGGGCTTCTGGGAAAGCTTCTCACCCTTGGCGAGGCCCGGGTCAGGCTCCTCTGGGTCCCCTGCCAGGTTCCAGCCCTTGGCCTCGGGCCTGTGACTAGTGGCCCTATGCTCTGAGTCTAGTTTTTACTGAGAAATCCTGTTAGGTCAAGTTAGTGAAAATCTTCTCTCTTGATTACCTTGTCCAATTCCTCATCCTCACCTTTGATGTCATCACCCTCACCCATCTTCCGTAAGAACTCTGTCCAGTAGGCGTGGCTCCTGGCAGAGACCCCTACTGTTGTTGTTTCCATTTTCTTAGTGCTTTCCAGCTACTGATCCTTCAGTGGCTCCTTGGCTGGAAATCCCCACTTGTCCTTGAAGGAGTCGGGGTTGAGCCCAATCTTTCTCCAACTGCAAAAGCCCGCACCTAGCATAACAGTCTCCCTCTAGGACAACATATTCCTTACCATCTTCAACAACAACTGCCATGAGTATTATTTTCTTTAAACCAAGGCTGGAACAACAACAAAAGTAGTTTCAACACAGCAAGGACCTGGCTCTCCTGAGCTGGGAATTACAAACCTTTTTTTTTTTTTTTTTTTTTTGACAGGCAGAGTGGACAGTGAGAGAGAGAGACAGAGAGAAAGGTCTTCCTTTGCCGTTGGTTCACCCTCCAATGGCCGCTGTGGCCGGCGCACCGTGCTGATCCGATGGCAGGAGCCAGGTGCTTTTCCTGGTCTCCCATGGGGTGCAGGGCCCAAGCACTTGGGCCATCCTCCACTGCACTCCCTGGCCACAGCAGAGAGCTGGCCTGGAAGAGGGGCACCCAGGACAGAATCCGGTGCCCGACCGGAACTTGAACCCGGTGTGCCGGCGCCGCAAGGCGGTGGATTAGCCTATTGAGCCGCGGCGCCGGCAATTACAAACTCTTAAAAGTGCAGATAGGTTCACTTAAAGGAGGCCTATAAGGGTGGGAGGGGCCCCAGGAAACATGCATCATTCTGTGGGTGTCAGGGCTGTGCAAAGGGAGTACTTTCCAGTTGTTAAGAGCAGTTGTATTAGACGTATCAGTGCCCTCCCTAGATTCTGCCTTTTGTTAGCTGTGTGGCCCTGACTATGTTACTGCTACTTAGTATCCCTAAGCCCCAGGTTCCAATCACTGATGTGTAAGTTATAACACCTAAGTCACAGGAGTTTGTGAACCTGAAATTACATGAGACTAGGGAGCAGGAGTTAAACCTAGTAGATGCTTGCATTCCACATTAGAGTACATGAGTTCAATGCACTTGGGTCAGGGCTCTGGACTCTGGGAGGCGGCCATGATGGTTTAAGTAATTGGGTTCTGCCACCCATGTGGAGCACCTCCGTGGAATTCCCAATTCCTGGCTTTGGCTCAGTCCAGCCCCAGCCATTGCAAGAATTTGGCAAGTGAACCAATGACTGAGAACTATCTCTATGTCTCTCTGTATATATCTCTGTCTCATAGAGAAATTAATTCAATAAAGTATGGTTGTAAACATAATCATCGCTATCATTCCTTTTTTGAAATTCAGACTGTCCAGCCTCTTTTCATAAAAAGATGGCTCCTTACCCAACTTGGTGTCCTACAAAGCACCTTACAATTATAGAACAAGAATAAGGTTTCAAAATATGTTAGATGGCTTCAGGGAGAGAGGAAAGTTGGAAAGGTTAAAAGGAATGAAGGGAGAAGAGGGAGAGAATGAATGAATGACAAACACTGAGGAAGCTGATCCTTCTGTGCATTGTGTTGTAAATCCTTTAGCCTGAGGGTGAACTTTTGGTGCAGTGGTTAAGCCACCACCCGGAAAAAATGCTTCCCATATTAGATTCTAGCCTCAACTCTGTTTTGATTCCAGCTTCCTGCTAATGCACACTCTGGGAGGCAGCAAGTGATGACTCAAGTGGTTGAGTCCCTAGCATCCAGGTGGGAGACCCACATGAGTTCTCTGCTAGTGACTTGACTTGCCCCAGCCCTGGCCATGGTGGGAATTTGGCGATCTCTTTCTGTCTCTCCCTCCTCTCTCTCTGCCTTTCAAATAAATAAAATGCATAAACTTTGAAAAGTCCTTTAGCATCACCATTCCAAATCAGACTTAGATTTTCTAAGCAGAAGCAAGTGTGCTTTCCCCAGGTCTTTGATTTCAAGTGCGTGCACAGAGCTCATTGAGTCTGCTGGTTCAGAAAGCCATCTACTGTATTTCAGGGTAAGTTGCCTTAGCCACCATGGAGCCTGCTTGTCTCAGTATCCTGCCGTCTACAATTAAGTGGGCACTGTTAATTAAATTATCATCTCACCTAATTAAGAGTCAGATAATTGTGATTGTAATGAACTTGAATTGCTTATGGGTAAGACAAAAGCAGTCTCTGAAGCAGCAACCTTCCTGCTCCATTGCTAATCGAATTTAACTGTATCTGTCAGAGTGGATAATAACAATAACACCAACGCTCTGGACCCTTGTCTTAAGGCTGTGGAGTGGATCTAGTATTAGGGGGAGGGGATCAGTTACCAAGAATCTTCTTGGTCTGGATGAGAGGAGTTGTCCAGAGACCTGAATGCCAAGATTTAAGGTTTCTTTATAACACCAATTGCTACTTCTCCAATATCCAGTATCCTTTCCAATATCCAGTATCCTTCAATCAAATCCAACCTAAGTCATACCATAAAGGCCAGGATGAGAATGTTACATCTCAGCTCTATAGACTCAGCTAATCTCAGGGGTCCATTCCAAAAACTCAAATAGGCACGTTCTATCAGGAATGACAGAGAAGAAGAGTTGGGGTTATTGGAAGGTATAGTGGAAGAATGCTTTAAAACACTCCACAGATGTTCTATAAACAGGCAACGACTAGATATTTTAGGCTTTGGAGCTATAGGATGTACTCAACACGAAAATGTCTGTGTTCTAATAAGCTTTTAGCTACCAAAAAAGGCAGCAGGCTGGATTTGGCAGTAAGACTCTTTTGTTTATTTATTTATTTTTATCGATTTATTTGTTTTGAAAGTCAGAGTTACAGAGAGAGAGAGATCTTCCATCCACTGGTCCACTCCTCAGATGGCCACAACAGCTAGGGCTGGGCCAGACCGAAGCCAGGAGCCAGGAGCTCCAACCAGGTCTCTTATGTGAGTGGCAGGGGCCCAAACACCTAGCCCATCTTCTGTTGCCCTTCCCAGGCCACCAGCAGGGAGCCCGATTGGAAGAGGAGCAGCCAGGACAGGAACCAGCGCCTACATGGGATGCTGGTGCCACAGGTGGTAGTTTCATTCGCTACCTCACAGTGCCATCCCCTAGACACCATTGCTTAAGGGGAAATAATTTTCCTCTGAAACATGTGAAACAGGAAAGATTCTTCTACCTCCATGAAATAGCAACTGGAGCTTAATGAGTGGATGGATTGAAAGGACTTACAATTTTCTAACAATTTTAATCACATAAATAAGTGATTCTGAAGGTCTTCTATTCCTTATATTGTAAATCTTAAAAATAAAAACTCATTACAGAAAAATTCAAAAGCAGAGATGAAAAGGGCTTTACAAGTACAAACACAAAAAGAATTACATTTTTGCATATTTCTTCCATCCAAATTTTAGTAGATACTTTGTGTAATTGACATCAGTTTTAAAATTTTTTTAAAAATTTTATTTATTTATTTGAAATGCAGAATTACAGAGAGGCAGAGGCAGAGAGGGGCAGAGCCAAAGAGAGAGAGAAATCTTCCATCATCTGGTTCATTCCCCAAATGGCCACAATGGCCAGAGCTGAGCCGATGCGAAGCCAGAAGCCAGGAGCTTCTTCTGGGTCTCCCATGTAGGTACAGGAGCCCAAGAACTTGAACCATCTTCTACTGCTTTCCCAGGCCATAGCAGAGAGCTGAACCAGAAGAGGAGCAGCCAGGACATGAACGAGTACCTATATGGAATGCTGGTACTGCAGGCTGCGGCTTTACTCACTATGCCACAGCGCTGGCCCCAAGTTTGCAACGTTTTAAACACATTCTTTTTTTTTTTTTTTGACAGGCAGAGTGGACAGTGAGAGAGAGAGACAGAGAGAAAGGTCTTCCTTTTGCCGTTGGTTCACCCTCCAATGGCCGCCGCGGCCGGCGCGCTGCGGCCGGCGCACCGCGCTGATCCGATGGCAGGAGCCAGGAGCCAGGTGCTTTTCCTGGTCTCCCATGGGGTGCAGGGCCCAAGCACCTGGGCCATCCTCCACTGCACTCCCTGGCCACAGCAGAGAGCTGGCCTGGAAGAGGGGCAACCGGGACAGAATCCGGCGCCCCGACCGGGACTAGAACCCGGTGTGCCGGCGCCGCTAGGCGGAGGATTAGCCTATTGAGCCGTGGCGCCGGCCTAAACACATTCTTTTTTAAAACACATTCTTTTTTAATACCATATTGAAACACTTCAGTGTTGCTCCATGCTGTTCAACATCACTCTTGTAAGTAGTTGTATAATATTCCTTTCTATGGTCACACTATAGTTGTTTGCTAAGTCATTCTCCCATTGTTGGATGTACTAATTGCTTTCGGTTTTTTACCATGATGACATCATCATGGTAACACCTCTCTGTAATTCTGGATTATTTTGAAAACATATTCCTTTAGGTTCAATTATTGAGTAAAGGGAGAAAAATATTTTATATAGATACTGATAAAAATTCCAAATTGTTTCCTAAAAGTATATGCTAATATAATCAGCAAGTGGCTGGCATCTAAGACTACTGTCTCAGTGGAGGAGCCGTGGTTATGAAAACAGCTCTCTTTTATCTCATTGTACATGCTCTGCATGAGGTCAGGCCTCATTCAAATCAGAGAAGTCACCAAGCTGTTTTCTGGAGCACTGATATGTTCAGATTTTACTTACAGCCCACCTCAAACTGAATCCACGAGATACTCGCCGGTGCTGATTGGAGAGGACAAGTCTTACCTTTGTCCTCTGTTGCACCTCTCCACAGCCTCACAGAGAAATGGGAGACGTGCTGCAGAGGGGATGTGGAGGTAGGAGTGACCTCCCTAATCCAAAACTGAGTCCAGGAAGGGTTTGCAGGGAGAGAGAAAGGCAGTAGTGCTAAAATTTACCTTCCAGCCTCGTTCTAGATCCTAGCAAACACTAAAATACAGATACCATATGTTCTGATTCAAAATTCAAGTTCTAGGGCTGCTTTAACAAAAATATTATAAACAGGGCAGGAGGGGTGCTTAAAACAACAAAAATTTCTTTCCCAATTCAGAAGGCAAAAAGTCACAAATCATGGTGTCAAGTGTGGAGGAGTCCTCCTGTGGATCGTCTGGTGGTTGTTAGTCATCTTTCCCACTCCTTAGCTTGTAGCTTCATCACTCCAACTCCTGTTTCCATCTCACACTGCCTTCTTCTCTGTGTCTGGGTTTCTGCATAATTGTGTTTCACCCCATTTTCTTATAAGATTGCTAAGCATTGGTTTTAGGACCCACCCTAATCCAATATGACCACACATCTTAGCTCAATTAATCCTCTGTGCAGAACTGATTACCAAATAAGACCACACAGATACCAGGAGTTAGGGCTTGCACATTTCTTTTGTGGGGGCACAACAGGGACAACTGGAAATATGTTTCTAGTCCCTGTGCTCCTGGGGAGTTCTGGGTACTATATCTCTACAGTGCCAGCTTTAACCAGCTCTCAGCTTCATTCTTCAGCTTAGTCAGTACGGCTGCTAGAGGAAGGCTGTATGTCAGCAGTTGCACCTGCTAGGGGTACTTTCTCTGACTTCCCCTCACCTATATTGGAAGGCAAAACCCAGAACTATCATGTTGTCTTGCACATCTGTGTTCCCAACTAGTTGTAAGTTTACTGAGGACAGAGGGTGGGTGTTCTTTATCCTGACCCAGCCCAGTAGCAGACACATAGGACGCATCAATAAACCTGTAACAGGTGGATAGATGAATGCCTGAGACCATCCCTTTTGAAACATCAGCTCAGACTTGTTCTTTATCTACCTTTGCAGCCCACTAGCACCAGCCCAACCCCAAACCACGGAATTAAGTTCAGTAATATTCTTTATTCCAGCACCCCTATCACCGGCCCTTTGTTTTCTGCAAAGCTTCTTAGCCTGCAGTCAAATGAGCTCAAGGAAAATGATGTGACTTGGCTTTGGACATAAATTCCTCTGGCTGCCAGAATGGATTTAGCAGACTCTGAGCTCCGTTCGTCACTCCTTCTACGACTGCCTCTGTGCACACAAAGGGCTATGACAGTGCCTGAGTTATGAGGAGCCATTCCAAGGCTGTGATGGATTTGATTGTTTTATGCACTGACTTAAGATCTCATTTCCTGCCGCATTCACAAGTGCTCTCTGGGCTGCTGCAGGGAAAGCCCTCATGTTGGTTTTGTGCTGACCCCTAGGGGGGCAGGTTTGCAGAGTTCTGAGCTTTCTATTTGAGCAAAAGCTTCTGAAAGATCAAATGATTTAGGAATTGCCAAAGGTGGCTGCTCTTAGCCAACCTTGGAGTATTTTTTACCCTTATATTTTGTTTGAGTCTCATGGAAATATTCTACCAAAGATGTGAAATTGAGAAATAGCTGTCTCTATCAGGTATCTAGCAAGCTGACATCCACAAATCACTGCCGAGTGGTTTGCAAAAAGAAAGACACATCCTTTCCTGGAGAGCCTCCTTTGAAGAAGGCCATTTTTTTTAATTACCTCAATACTGGGGGCATTGTTTGTTTGCTTATGTGACTGCTTCAGCATCGATCTGTATATGCTGCCAGCATGTAGATGATTCTTGCCATATTTTCCCTATCATCAGTTTGGAAAAAACCACACTTTCACCCAGTTCAGAGTTAATCACATGTATACTCACCCAAGTGATGCCTCTCTTCTCATCCGGAGTGTAGAGTCTACGAGGCAGGGTCCAAGTCTCCCTCCTGCTGAAGAAGTGAGATTGAGTTCAGGGCTAGCCTGGCAGAGTGAGTCATCTATAAACTACTTGGGGGAGAAATGCTTTGTGTTCTAACTGGAGTGATTATCCACAGAAAGGAGAGAGGACATCTGTGTATCTGAGACGGTCATTAAGAAGCAAGGACAGCTGTATAGTGGTGTTGTTTGAATAGGCTGTAACTCCCAAACCCATGCCAACAGTGAAGTCTCAGAGTCGTAAGGTGATGCTACCAAGAGGATAGAATGCAATCCAATTGTGGCATCCAGGAGATGGGTTTGGTGGGAAAGCCTTAGGTCCTGGGGAGAGCGGTGCCCTGGGGAGGTTGTTCTCACAGAAGTTTTGGTTTGAAATTCTGAGTTTGGCCTAGGTGCTCTCTCTGCTTCCTAGTTCAGTGCATGATTCTTCCTCTGCCAAACACCACCACCATGTGAAGACTAAACCAATCGGAACCAAGAACCACAATAAATCCCTTTCCTTCGTAAGGAGCCTCTCTCAGGTCCCTTGGTTGTAGTGATGAAAAGAGGCTCACTTGGCTAATCTTCCGCCTGAGGCACCGGCATCCCATATGGGCACCAGGTTCTAGTCCCGGCTGCTCCTCTTCCAGTCCAGCTCTCTTCTGTGGCCAGGGAAGGCAGTGGAGGATGGCCCAGGTGCTTGGGCGCCTGCACCCGCGTGGGAGACCTGGAAGAAGCACCTGGCTCCTGGCTTCGGATTGGCATAGTTCCAGCCATAATGGCCACTTGGGGGGTGAACCAACGGAAGGAAGACCTTTCTCTCTGTTTCTCTCTATCACTGTCTGTAACTCTACCTCTCAAGTAAATAAATAAAATATTTTTTAAACAAAGAGGACTAATACCAGTAATTGTTCTAAAAGTAGGATTCCCAAATCTGTAGCATTGACCTCACCTGGGAATGTTTTAGAAATACAAATTCTTGTTCTATGTACTCTTTAGAATACTATACCGCAGTAAGAAACAACGAAATCCAGTCATTTGCAACAAAATGGAGGAATCTGGAACACATCAT
This sequence comes from Oryctolagus cuniculus, assembly GCF_051225735.1. Lineage (NCBI taxonomy): Eukaryota > Metazoa > Chordata > Mammalia > Lagomorpha > Leporidae > Oryctolagus > Oryctolagus cuniculus. Next base: position 19,302,517 of record NC_142877.1, read on the forward strand.
GCTGAGTGAAATAAGCCAGTCCCAAAGGGACAAATACCATATGTTCTCCCTGATTGGTGACAACTGACTGAACACCAAAAAGGAAACCTGTTGAAGTGAAATGGACACTATGGGAAATGGTGACTTGATCAGCATAGCCCTGACTGTTAATGAACAACTTAATACATAAAAAAAAAAAAAAAAGAAATACAAATTCTTGTTCTATGCCCAACATAGCAAGTCACAAAGTCTGAGACAGGGACTGGTAATCTGGGTGTTGGCAAACATTCCAGGTGATGGCATATGTTTAAGTTCAAGAATCACTGGTAGATGAAGACAGACTAGAAGTTGTATTCACATGTTGAGAGTAAGCAAGTCAGCTCTTAAATTTACAAAAATCACGTCGAGTCAAGAGCATGCCAAATGTGTTGTGGAGACAAATCAAGTTTGATTTTGCTCCATGGGAAATCTAAGAGGAACATCGAGTGAAATGTGGGGCTGCACCATCCCACCAGCAGTCAGAGATAAACAATTTTAGGTATCTCAAACATGATGCATTTGTCACAAGTACATAAAATATGATGTAAAGAAGGAGTTATGGGTTCCTTTGGTTGTTTGGGGTGATAAAAATTATGTTTATTCATCAGTGTGACACACTAAAACTTGTCAATGTCAACCCTCATGTAAATCATGCCCCTTTCCCACCTTGCTTCATCACATCGCACCCAAGTCCCCACAAAGAGCAAACCCTCATAATCTGCCTGTGCTGGCCAAAGGGAAAGAAGTGAAAGAAAACAAGTATAGTCATAAATATCGCTTCACTGAATTATAGCATTACATGGCAGGGTACCTTTCTTTTCCCATGTCATGATCATTGTCATGAATCCCTCATTTTGTGATAGTATTATATCTGTTTTCAAGAAAAAATAGTATATATGTGTATGATATAATACCTACATATGTAGTAATGTGAATTGTTAAGTCTTGATTAAAATAATTTTATAAAACTAGCAATCTAATAGTAATCCCCAAGTCCAGATGTTTGATGAGGTTGGAATCACACATTCTTAAGACAACTACTGGCACACATATGTGATTTCTTTTTTCAGGAGGATTTATAGACCCAGGACTAGGAGGAGAAGAATGGCTGGGCTGGTTCAGAGATAGAGATTAATAGGGTGGGTGGCAAGAAGCAGAACTGGCCCCTAGGAGGAAGGAGGTGGTTGAGGTGTTGAAATGATTGAGTACAGATGGAGGCTGAGTGGCATTTAAGCCCGAGAAGATAGATGCCTCAAGGAATAATACCTGGCTTCAGGCTTCTCCACAATGTTGAGTGTGTGCTGCCTGAGTCAGGTGTAGTTGTGGTAAAGAGATGGGGCCAAACTGGGTGTTTTTCTGTGACTTCCTTCAATATGGGTTCAAAGGTGTGTGTTCAGTACCAGGTCCTGGGTTAGGAACTGGATAATTGATGGGCATATACACTACTGTGTCACTTACCAATAGCACAGCTAGTCTAGCTTTCTGGCCAAGACAGAGTTAATTTGTAGTTGATTTCCTCTTCCACCCAACGGAAGTTCATGATGCTTGTGACACCTTCAATCTCACTAACCAGCACTGATTTCCAGAAGAGATGCTGAAAGTCAGAATGACTCCTGGGTCTTCCTCCATCTTGACCTGGCTGACTAAGGAGCATAGTGGCTATGAATCTAGGCAAGGAGACCTGGATTTTGATCTTGGACATGCCTCTGATTAGCTGTGCCACCCTAGGCCCCATGGCTCTAAGATTTACCTTCCTCATCTGCAAAATTGATGTAATAAGGAGAACTGAAGCTGATAATCCATGTAAAATAGAACTCAGTAAGCATTTCACAAATGCTGCCATGATTGTCCCTACAGAAGAAAGAGTAATAACACCTACAGTCTCTCAGCCACCTACATTGCACATAACTCTCCCCCTCTCCCTCCCACTCACTATCCAACCTCCTCACTCATCTCTACCCTTGACACCCTCCTCTCCACTGACCTAAGCTTTCTGCTGTGCCTGGACTACAGAAAATGTTGTTCTCTTTCAACTCAGACCAGGATCTAGTTCCCTGGAGGGAGGAAACAGCAAAAACCCTCTACTCAGGTGCATGGCTGAGAAGGTTGAGTCGTAAAATTTCTGAAAGGGAACTCTACTCAGCTCTGGTTGCCATTTTACAAAGATGATCTGGGGAAGGCTACACTCAACCGTGTATCCTCAGTACACCATTGTTTTCCAGGCAAGCAGACAATAGAGGTGAGCTCAGTGACTTAGAGGCCTTTGGTCTTTCTTCTCTAAGCATCTGATCCCATCCAATCTTCCTCAACATTGACTGCTTGTGGTCTTGAATATTCTTGACTTATTTGTGCCTTTTACCAGTTTAAGACCTTGGAAGAGTTCTAAACCTTTCTATTTCTCCATTTACTCATCTTGTTTGCATAATAAATGGCACATACTTTATAGATTCTAAATTGTAAGGATTAAGTGAGTACTACAGACACAAAGCTAAAATTGTGCTTTACCCTCATACATATAATCAGAACTTACTAACACAAAATGACTGGTTTTGTTTAATCAGGAATTAGTGATGCATTTTTGGACTTCCTGTTTCATAATGGACTCAGCTATCCCATAAGGAATTTTCTAGAAATTGGTATGAATTGAATTCTATACAATTCTATACGTCTGTCTTATGGGACAAAGATTCCTGAATTTCTGGTGATATCCCCCAGCTTCCATCTGAGTTTACAAATAAATTCAGTTTTCATGGGACTGGAAAGAGGAGGTTTAAGAAAAGGTGCCTTTAGCTAGATGCTCAGAGGCAAGTTAGGGGAGGCCATTCCAAGCCGACAGAATAAGTTACACAGCACTAACATTTGAAATGCTGTGAGTACCTGGAAAAGAACACCCTAGAATAGGAGAGCAATGGGATGGACCAAAACACCAGAAGATAGGCTTGGCTTGAAGCACAGGGCGAGGATTGGCTCTGGACAGTGGGAAGCAGTGGATAGTCAATACATGCGGAAGGGAATTGGATTGGAATAAAACATCATCCCTGCAATTGAGTATTGTCAGCAAATTCAGAGCTGGATTGTTTAAGCATGAATTTTCTTTTTTTTTTTTTTCTGATCTCTCAGACCTGCTAGCAATCTCCAGCCCAGCTGGTCTCAGCCAAATTGTCTCTGAAAAGGCAAGTACTGGTGGTGGCCCCACTGTGAATGAAGGTGTAGCCCCTTGGCACAGCTTCTTCTGATCCCCTCCCATGTGCATTTTCATGAAGGAATGTGTAGTCTGCCAGCTTCATTGTCATTTATCCATGGACAATTTGTTAGCTTCAAGAATCCTTGAATGCCAACCTGGATGTCTTTATAATTGCTGTCTCTGTCAGAGCCTGTGTGAAAAATGTCACCGGGAGAATGAAGTTCGAAAGCAAAGTTGCAGCGTGTTCCTCAACGAAGGTGACAACGACCGAAAGCATTACTTGCTTTCAGGACAGTTTTGAGAACATTTCCAGCTCCTGAAAGAAAAGACGCTTGTAAAATTGGAAAAGCTAGCCTGCTGACATTGACAGTGAATTCATAATGTGCATGTTAATCTGCGGAGGGGAGCAGGCTCACACACCTCGGAGGAAAGCTCAAGCATTGGTTAAGAAAGGCTTTCATCAAAGGCTTTGGTTAGAATCCATCAAAGCAAGTATTTTTGTTATGTCTTCATTGAATATGCAGATATAAGTAGAATGAGTAACATACTAGATGAGAATAGCAAATGCTTCCAGCTAGTTCTACGTTTTTGGACAAGTCCCTTTCTTTTGGGAGTTTCAGTTTCTTGTTCTGGAGAGGGAGAATTCTGAGGGTCTGCTAGTCGTGCCAAATAGCGTTTGCTTGCCTTTATATTTATCTTCTCTTATAAAGATCACTTTAGTGCATATCCTCAATGCTCCCACTATGTGCCTTAACAGGGGTTGGTCAAGCACAGTGCATGGGATAAATCCTATATAGTAACTGTTTCGGTAAGCTAACTTTTATTATTAGCTAACTTGTTTATTGTCTATGGCTCCTTTCATATGGCACTGGCAGAACTGTGTCGCTGTAACAGAGCCCAAGTACCCCACCAAGCTGAGAACATATGAGCCTCCACAGAAAAAGTTCTCAACTACTAAAACATCTTCTTGACTCCTTAATCACTCTAAACATTAGACAACCCTTCCTTCAATATAAACCTCTTTCTTTGATCAAAGAAGCAAACATTGTAGGTGCAAGACATGCGCTAGTGTGTTATCCACTGTCCAATGTATGGTTCCCAAAATCGGCACTCATATGGGATGCCAGTGCCACAGATGGTGGCCCTACCAGCTATGTCACAGTGTCAGCCCTGCATGGCTCTGTTATACTGCACTTTGGTACAAAGATTTCTGTCCCAAGTTCTTCCTTGTTCTCAGCAATTTGTCCAACCTTGACCGTTAATCAATGGGACTCAGCTCTATCCCCTGGAGTCCCCACATCAGCTCCTCTTCTTCCACAAGGCAGCTGTCTGGATAATTCATTGATAAGAGTCTTAAGGAGAAGCTGTCCCAACTCCTCCAAGACTTTCTCCTGTGTTGTGATTTACAATTTCTTCTCCTCTCTGGTAATCTATCTTTGGACATTGCAGTTTGTCTATGCCACTTGTACTATGGATCCTAACCCTAAACACAAGGACTCAGTTGTCCTGGGACCTGGGACTTCTGAGAATTCTAAAAGACTAGATGCATGCAGGGGCCACCCCATACCACTGACCTCAGCTCAGTCCAGAATGTTTACCATATGTGCTGCTGCTATTAAGTCACATTCTTCCAGCCTCCTGGAATGTTGTTGGGTTTTAGGTCAATGTATGGACCTTTGCATTTTAAATGCAAAACATAATCATCTCCCAAATTGCCATAGATCCAGACTTTGCCCACATTCTACCCAAATCAGTTCAGATTTGTGTTTGACAATTTCTCAATAATTACTCCTTCACAACAGCCAACTGCTGTCTAAGCAAACTATGTTCCTTCTTGCTTCTATGTCCGTGTACCCAGTGCCCCAACTATAAATACCTTTTGTTCTACTCTAGTGAGTTTCTGCTCCCTCTCCTTCAGATATCAGATCACAGAAAGTCTTCCCCAACTCCTGTAGGTCAGATCACAAGCTCCTCTTTTACATAGCCAACACCTTCAGTTTACATGATAACAATGTTTATTGGGATATGTGAGTTTATTCCTGGCAGGAATTGCACCTACCTCACTGTGTTGCTATTATGTAGCACAGTGTTTGCATAGGCAATTAATGAACAAATGAGTGACAGAGTGACATGGCACCAGTTAGGAAAAAATGCCTTGAAGTACATTCTGAAGAATCCACCAAAGGGATGTGTGGCTAATTTCAAGTCAGTTACAGCAATCATATGCCATGAAAGATGGATTTTTAGAAAGACAGTTACAGCTGCTGTGGGTGGAACTTAAATATATTGAAGGAGTAGAGATTTAGAGGTAGTTAATTCAAGAGCAAGGTGACCAAGGCCAAATGCTTATAAGCTGGAGAAAGGAGAGCAGGATTGGAGTGAAAACTTGGTGATAGTTTGAATGCTGAGGATAAGGGCAATGGATTACTCCTGAATGACTCAATTCCTTTCAGAACTAAGTTTCATATTAGATAAGTGCCTGAAATCATTTTTCTGCCTCTACCCAATCTGCAAACAAGTAGCTTATTGCTAAATCTGTCTGATAGTTCAGAAACATTTCAGGTACTTCTAAAATGATACAGAATCTGAGGCCCGACTGAGATGACCAGGATCCAAGTTATTTTAAAGCCCTCAGGTGATTCACATTACCTGCCAGATTTGGGAACTCATGACTTGAATGTCCACTTTGGCTAAAATAGCCTCCCCCCCCCCTTCAAAGCTTAGGTTGTTTGTCCAGTTGTGCTAGAAGTGACCTTGCATCTTAAAAGCCTTCTAAACCCTTGGCTGACTTCTAAGACCAATTGACTTTTCTCTCTGCTTATATTTATTTTCTTCACATTCATCTTATCTCCTTCCTCTGGCCATTTACTAACAGATAGTGGATAGATTATTTAAACTATCTGAACTCAATATCCTCATCTGTAAAATGGAGACAACACTACCTCCTCCTTTGGGCTGATATAAGACAACTTGAATGTGAAAGCATGTAGCAGGTGCACGGGACAGACCAGGCATGGAGTAAAACCTCAGTCTCCCTGCTTTCAGCTACATAACAAGCATTTTCAGAGCAGACGGTATCATAGGTGGATGCTTTTTACATCCCAACAGAGTCTAGTCCAGCAACCTGTGCTTAGCAGATATAAAAGGATATTAAAATAATGAAGGATGAATGACAGAATCAACGAATGAATGGATAAAGAATAGGCCGGCGCCACGGCTCAATAGGTTAATCCTCCACCTAGCGGCACCAGCACACCGGGTTCTAGTCCCAGTCAGGGCGCCGGATTCTGTCCCGGTTGCCCCTCTTCCAGGCCATTTCTCTGCTGTGGCCCGGGAAGGCAGTGGAGGATGGCCCAAGTGCTTGGGCCCTGCACCCCATGGGAGACCAGGAGAAGCACCTGGCTCCTGCCTTCAGATCAGCACAGTGCGCTGGCCGCAGAGCACCAGCCGTGGCGGCCATTGGAGGGTGAACCAACGGCAAAGCAAGACCTTTCTCTCTGTCTCTCTCTCTCTCACTATCCACTCTGCCTGTCAAAAAAAAAAAAAGAATAAATGAGTAGATGAAAATATTTATCTATAATAACAAATGATTTTCAATAAATGATCCCCTCTGATGATCTATAAAAAGCCACCTTCGATCGTCTCTACACTTGCAGCCTCTAACCATGTTTCCACATCATTTTCAAGATATCCTTAAAGAAATCTATTTGTCTTGAGTTCTACTCCAGATCCGTGAATCAAAATACCTGGCAGGGGGCCTCAGGAATCCGAATTGTAGAAGTTCTTTTTGTTGATTCTGATATGCAGTCCATCTGGTGAAACCACGGCTTTAGAGAACCAATAAGAGGCCACATTGCTTTGTTTAATGTAAGGAGAGACATTCTCTTGTTCTACAGTAGTTATTGGAAGTTTAATTCTAATTGATTGTTCAAAACATACCCATTAAAGTCCAACATCTGCTTAATAGCTATATCCCATTACACTGTTGTACTTAGGGCCACAGTCAAGACCTGACATAATCAGAGACACAGTTTAAACAAACTAATTACGTAAGGGCACACAGAGGCTGAGCTGAGCAGGGGCCTTTGAACATGACATGTGCCTTTAATCAAAACCAGCCATCAGGCAAAAACAAGATACACCAAGCTGGAACCAGGCAGCACACTAATTCTATAGCAGATGTTCTTAAGAGCAGCCCAGACTGGGGAATCCCTGGACAATAATGATGTTCTCACACCACACCCTAAAATTCAACATTTCTGAGACCAAACTGATGAATTTTTGACTGGCAGGTGGCAGAAGGAGGGAGGGGTCTGATGGACAGGTCTCTCTGCTTCGTGCCTTTCTCTTGCTGGGCTGCTCTGAATCATGGGTGTTTCTAAACAGAGGTCTCCTGGACGTCTGAATGACTGATCCTGCCTCTTTGAGAACTCTCTGGTCACTGTCTTTCCTTCCATCTTTCCCAGCTTCACTTCCCCTTTTCCTCACTCTGATGGTCTGGGAATTGCACCTTCCAATAAAACCTTAGCACTGAGATTTGTCTTGAGGTCTCTTCCGAAGGCATTGAGACTAAGACTCCAACTGTTGGGCCATTCTCTGTGTACTTTGCAAACAATATAACATATCCTTTTGACTTCAACGATTATGTTCATAGCCATCACACACAACTCCATTTTCCAAGTGGTGACCAAACTTTCTGGATACCATTAACAATGGTGAGAATAGTTGGTAAAAATTCTTTCAATATACTAACTTAAGGTAAATCAGACAGACTTGAATCAGCCTAGCTAATCTCAGTTTGTCTGGGTGATGTTTTCAGTTTAACCGGACCTGCAGTTGTGGAGTGGATTCTTGGCCAAAAAGAACTCATTTACTTACACGTCTGCCTGCTCTAAAGTTTCTGGGGAGAGAGTTATATTATATTTATATATGAATTATATATTATATGTAATTATTTACATTTTATGTATAATTATATATACATTTTATATTATATAAGAAAATGTTAAACAACAGAAATTTATTTTGTATAGTTCTAGATGCTAGGAGATCCAAGATTAAGGTGACAGTACTGTCAGTACCTGGCAGATTTATAATATAATAATATTTTAGAAAAGGTGCTTTAATTTTGCGGTTTATGCTTAAAATATAATTAATTAAAAATTAATAAATGAGAGTAGATTTTTTTTCATGACAGAACTTAACTGTAGGCTCACGAAAGCAAACCTACAAACTTTCTGAATTGAGTCAATCAATTGGTGAGAGCTACTGTCCGCTAGGTGGGCACAGGTGAGCACACACATTCTGGTTTGCTGACCCTCTTCTGAGTAGCCTCTCCCTGTCTGAAATGGTATTGCTGTTGTCAGCTATGAAAATCTTCCTTAAAAACTGCACCAAGTTCACAGTCAGTTTCAAAGTGCTTTGGATGTTTTTGAGGGTAGAGGATTTTAAAACAGAGCAGGAACTCAAAACTTTCATCTGCTATTAAAAAATCTTTTCATATGAATGGTTGTTTGTACAATGACATTACAGGTGACCTCTGGCTGGTAATGTTATTTTGCTTTACCACGTGCTGCCTCCATTCATTCTTGGTCTTCATGTTCATCCATGATGGACTCTCTCTATTATGGTCTTCCTGCCCTACTGGGTTTCCTCCCACTTGCTGGCCCTAACTCAATTCTGCAACATCTTTCTTTTTGCTGTTTTCTCTACCACTGCTGCCCTGGGTAGATACCTGGGCTCTGATGTAGACTGGACTCCATCTTCTCCATTCCCTTACGAGCCTTTTGCTTAAGCCCAGACCCAGGTTCCTCTTCTCTGACATCCCATGACTGATGTGTTCCATATTTGTAGTGACCATGTATTCAAAAGTTACCCAATTTCTCCACGAAAAACCACAGGATAAATGAATGCAGAGCTATGTAAGAGTATTTTTTCAGTCTAGGGCTGATTCCAGAGACCCTTTCAGAAGGTTAGTTTGTTTGGTTTTGGTTTAACTCTTCTTCCAGTTGGACATATTTAATTGAAGAAGCACACTTGTTAATTGCTACTGTGTACTTGGGACCATGTTATGAGACTTGCTCCTTGAATGATGCTATGTAAATAGTGATTTGTGATGGAGGAAATTAGGAAAATGATACAATTATTCTTTTTTTCAATTTTTTATTTTTATTTTTTGACAGGCAGAGTGGACAGTGAGAGAGAGAGACAAAGAGAAAGGTCTTCCTTTGCCGTTGGTTCACCCTCCAATGGCCGCCGCGGCCGGCGTGGTGCGGCCGGTGCACCACGCTGATCCAATGGCAGGAGCCAGGTGCTTCTCCTGGTCTCCCATGGGGTGCAGGGCCCAAACACTTGGGCCATCCTCCACTGCACTCCCTGGCCACAGCAGAGAGATGGCCTGGAAGAGGGGCAACCGGGACAGAATCCGGCGCCCCGACCGGGACTAGAACCCGGTGTGCCAGCGCCGCAAGGCGGAGGATTAGCCTAGTGAGCCGCGGCGCTGGCCAAAGTGATACAATTATTCTTGACTGCACACAGTGGAGCTCTCAGAATCACATCTGTCTGCAAGTGACCCAGACAAGTGACCCAGACTTTCTCTCCTAGAACAGTGTGCTAAAAATGCTCTTCCCATGTGTATCTGCCTGATTTACACATTAGGTACAGTAACAGATTAACAATAATAACTGACAATATGACAGAATAATAATAGTAATAAAACTGCATCACTACTCTTGTGCAAAGGTGCCATTACTAAATTATTTAACAAAGGTCTCTTAAACACAAGCACTGTGGCACATGAAGTCCATCTGACAACTGAAGTGCCCCTCGTGTGACTAATGAGTGGGTAGTATACGCAGCATGGATACACTGGACAGAGGGATGACTTACATCCTGCACATAACAGTGAGACAACACAGGATTTTATCATGCTACTCAGAATGGCATGCAATTTTAAACTTATGAATTATTTCTGCTATTTTCTGTTTAATATTTTCAAGCTATGGTTGACTCTGGGTAGTTAAAATGGCAGAAAGAAAAATCACAGATAAAGGGAGACTCCCGCACCACTTTCCTTCAAGTGCTTCACAAGTTGGTTGTGGGGGAAAAAAGATAACATGTGGCCAACTGCCTGATAAATTGCAAAAGTTCTCAGCAGATGTAAGTTATTACATCACACCTAGAGTTCAGAAAGACAATTAGGCACCCACATTATACCACAGATTCAACTGTGATTAATGTATTCACTTTAGAAACTCTAGGAATTAATAACCATTTGCCATACATTCATTATGATCACATTAATCATTATAATTGATTGGTTAATTAGCTAATTATGGTTATAGTGTAGATGTCATATGCATTTCCATAGGAATTCTTTGGTAATTCAACATTAATTAATGTCTGACCTTATCTTGATGCTGAACAGATCAAGGGAGTGACCTTCGCGCACTATTTTGATCAAAGGAGGACTTCACAGGGCATTACAGTGGAGCAAGCATTACCAATTGCTGAACATTTGGCTTCAGCTCCAGAGAAAAAACAATTTTTGGAAAGTTGAAAGCTTGGAGGCTTTTTCACAAGTACTTTTATTATTAATATTTATTTATTTTTATGTATTTGATAGAGAGATCATCCACCCTCTGGTTCACTTTCCAAATGCCTGTAACAACCAGGGACAGGCAACACTGAAGCCAGGAGCCAGGAACTCCACCCAGGTCTCCCATGTGGCAGTGGAAGAGATTCACATGCTGGAGCCATCCTCTACTGTCTCTCAGGATGTGCGTTAGCAGGAAGCGGGGTCAGAGGCTGAGGAACTGGGACTCAAACCAGACACTCAGATACAGGATGCAGGGTCCCAAACAGTGGCTTAACTACAGTACCACAGTGCCCACCCGTACAAGGACTTTTAAATTCTTTTCCTTCTCTCACTGCGAAAGACCCATGTGAGAAGCACAGACCTATCTGTGTCCTCTCCTTGCTCTTCAGAGCAAAACTTTTCTGAAAGAAGGAAGGGGAGCCTCTGAGAGAGGAACAGGAGGCAGGTGCGGTAAATGACCTGCCCACTGCCAGGCATGCTATCAATCACTGATGGGGAACAACCTCGCTCCTATTCCCGAGAGCCTCACAACTCTCTGGAAGCCTCTAGCATTGCAAAGCAAACACGGAAATTCAGTAGAGCATGATTTCAGGGATATTTAGAAAAATACACTCTTATTTTTCTCACATGCGTGTTTATCACTTTGTTCTATTATTGTCTGTAAACTTGGAAACATTGAAAAAGGAATTTAAAGGAAATATGAAGTAATTTTTAAAACAGAAAAAAGTCCACTGCTTTCTGAAATAAGTTGAACAAAATACTCTACTTTGGAAACTCTCAAAATTTAGAGGCTGGCTAAATTTAAATTAATTGGAATGCTTGCCAGAGTAGCAAACAAAACAACTGTCCATGTGTTTTATAAGTCTATTGATTGATGTTTTATACTTGTGGGTGTGTGGTGTGTATTGTACTAAAAGTGAAATAGCTTTAAAATATAGAAAATTAAACAAGTGGAAACTTGGGTTTCCTGGGTTTCCTGCATAGTAAAATCAGCTGGGCACCATGGAAATTTAAGATGCACAACATTGGGAAGAAATTATAGCAGCCCTGAAATATGGTGTCAGGGGGATTAATGTCTATGACTCTGACTGTTACTATCACAAAAGTATGTTTTTAAAAATAATTTGAATGGATCCATTAGTACAAATTTTAATTTCCTCCCAAGGCAGAAAGTTCAAATGTATAATGCATTAACAGAAGAGTTCTGTGATTTTATGAAGTGATCAAGACATTAGAGCCAAAATTTTATTTTATTTTATTGTTTTCTAAAGAAGAGGTGAAATAAAACTGTACTAATACATTTGGCACAGTCACAGTTAAATTAAGAACTTGCAAGTAGGATCATTTAGAGTGATCAAAGGTCACATATAGAATTAATCTGCCTGTGGAAGCTGACCATATGCAAATAACAGGAAAGGAGAAATTTTTTTTCTTCCTTGAGAAGGGACTTGCGTTAAGTTTCAGTTCTCAGAGAAACAAACAACAAAGTAGGATTGGAAATGCTACAGCTATAAAAGGAGAGTGAGGTAGAGAAGGTGGAAAGTCTTCAGACTACAATGCGGGTCTAACACCCGTGAGGCATTAGAGGAGGAAAGGGGAGTTAGGTAGCGAGTCACAGATTGCTGTGTTAGCTGTTCTAAGAGAAATCCACCCAGACCAGAAGATTACAAGGGCAAGCGTGCTTTCCAACACCTCCTTCATTCTGAAACAGGTCTCTTCTACAAGCTTAGACAGAGTGGTACTGGCTGAGGCCTTGCAGGCAGGGAAGACCAATCCCTATAGAGACTAAGTGTCTAACCACCCAAGGACTTCCTGCTGACCCTTCTAGGCTAGGAGAGGCCAGAAGTTGACTTGCAACCACACGGGTCTTCTCAAGAAACTTTGCCATCCTGGGGGCTCAGTGTTGGTCTCTGGAGCTGGCACGTTGAACAGCCAAGGCAACGGCATCTGGATGAGACAGGCTAAGTGCAAGCTTAAGCTTGGGGGCTCACGGTAGCACCCTTCTCTCTACACAGCATAGCCGCACTGTTCATGTGTTCACTGCATCAGTTCTGGGATGGTTCCTAATGACAGCTGCCTACTGTCAGCTGGCTGAATCACTTTGACTACTTTGTTGTTTGATGCCTTTTGCATGGTTAATGCTTTCTCATGGAACAAGGTGTGATAGAAAATGTTTCACCCCTTTTGACCACTCCCACACATCCATCCATATCTTTCTAGCCCTGGCTTCCTTGTTACAGAATCCTTGTTCAAATCCTTTTCCTTGCAGACCCCTGGCAACACGGCACTGCCTTAGAATCTAGCTATATGCTCACCACACGATGCTTTTCTTTCTACACACAGTCAGTGATTGGATGACTGTGTTATGGACTAAGCTGTGATCCCCAAAATTCCTGTGGTGAAATCCTAACCCCCAGAACCTCAGAAGATAAACCTATTCAAAGATAAGATCTTTAAAGAACCAACTCATTTAAAATAAGGTCCTTAGAGTGGGCCCTATTTTAATATGACAGCTATCCTTATAAGAAGAGGGGATGACCCACAGAAATGCCATGGGCATGTCTGTGCACCCAGTGGAAAGCAGTGAGAAGGCACCCACTTGCAAGCAAAGGAGAGAAGTCCCAGAAGAGACCAGACCTGCCACACCACACCTTGATCTCAGACATGCGTCCCTCAGAACTGTCCCTAAATACATTTCTGTGAAGCTGCCCGATATGCAGTCTTTTCTTATGGGAGCCCTGGGAATCTAAGACAGATTGTTCTAAGCTCCAAGCACTGGGAGGAACTTCCTCTTTCTGCTCTCTCCAGAGGCATCGTTCCCTAGTTCCCTAGATTGTTGACAACAGTCTACATCCTGCACTACCGGGTGATCTGCTGGGTCACTGAGATCTTTAGCAATCAGGCTGCCAACCTGTGATGGGAACTATCTGTTCCGCACGCCGTTCAGGATGATACCCGCTTTGCCAACTGAGTGAGGAGTGAGTGTCCTAAGCCTGGCACCACTTGTGTTCACCTGGGTTCTCTGAGGGGGCAGAACCACATAAATACGGGGTAGGCTGCAGGGAATGCCTGTGATGGGAAAGAGAGAGGAGAGAGAGGAGGAATGGACAGAAGAGACCCAGGTTACTGCACAGTTCTCAGGAAGTCTCCAGTAGGCCAATGACAACTGCTCAAATCAAAGTCACCTGCTCAGTGGGCTCCTGAGACCTGCAGGGATGAGCCTGCCTCAGTATCCCCTCCTGCACCGTCACTGGCATCCCATGGAAGCACTGCCTGGGTGCCCATGCTGGGTCCTGAAAGGCAGCCCCTGGAGTCATCCCTGCAGCCGGGGACCTTGGCACTGCACCTTCATGGCCACCACAGAGACAGCAAAATGGCATCAACAAGAACCCACTTGGGAGGACAGCGTTAGGACCATTAGCCAAATGACGCTTATCAGCAAGTCTTGGTAGCTTTAGGGCAGGGTCCCCACTCTCATGAAGATAGCCCAGGAACAGGGACTGACCCGAGCACGACTTCTCTGAAATACCTGGCCTTTTGTTCTCCCTTCAGCTGTGATCCACTGTTTGGCAGGAAGAACCGAGAGAGAATGAATGAGAATGAATCATTGAACTCCCTCCTAGCTCAGGGAAATGTTGTATTGGATTTGTTTCACTTTGATGCTGATGAAGCCCATGGGGTAGAGGAGGCCAGAGCGCAAATCTCTAGGCTGGAAGAAGAGATTCAGCATCCCCACATGGTTGTGGCATCCATGTTTATAATTTATTATTTACTATCTCTTCTGTATGGTGATCCATCGGACCGTTCCAGGGGGCCAGTTCCTGAGGCCAGCACTGGGGTTCATCTGGGTAGATCAGATGGAACATTTTATTTACTTGCTTCTTCCCTTAAATATAGCATGAGTCAACCTGGCAACAGGCAGAAAAAGTTTTCTTGACTTTGATTGAAACAGCGAACTTGGAGAGAACTCAGAATTAGACGACTGGCCACACTCATTTCTCTCATCACCTGCACAGGTTGGCAAGAATGTGGCAAAACAGTCAATTCATATCTTTGATGTCACAGCCTTATTCCAAGGACTTGAATTAACGTTTTTTGAAACACGGGGTCATCTGAAGAATCCAGATGTAATGTTATGCTCCCTGAGTTCGTTTACTTTACTTTTGCTGAAATACCACATGCTGGAGGTACAACAGGAAACAGAACAGAAAAGGATTCCACTCCTGGTGATGGGAAGGTAAGAAGTGACAACATCAAATTAAAACACCAGAACCTGATCTTGTTAAGCCCTATGAGGAAAATAAAAGAGACCTGACTATAAAATTTGATCTTCTGAAATCATCATTTTTGTCCATTGATGACATTCCCACATTATCAATGGGAGAAGGCATATGTGGGGGTTAACTTGCCCAAGGTCCATCAGCTCCTACATGGCAAGTACACAAGTTTGAACTGAGACCGGAGTTTCAGGCAATGTGCTAACGGAACTTAAGCCAAATAGAGTAAAAGTGTCTGAACTCAGCCTCCAATTATCTCAAAGGTCCTAAGTCCTGTTTTGTGTTGCCGTAACAAATAGCCTGGTGCCGGCCGGCGCCATGGCTCACTAGGCTAACCCTCCACCTTACGGCGCCGGCACACCAGGTTCTAGTCCCAGTTGGGGTACCGGATTCTGTCCCGGTTGCCCCTCTTCCAGGCCAGCTCTCTGCTGTGGCCAGGGAGTGCAGTGGAGAATGGCCCAAGGGCTTGGGCCCTGCACCCCATGGGAGACCAGGAGAAGCACCTGGCTCCTGCCATCGGATCAGTGCGGTGTGCCGGCCGCAGTGCGCTGGCCGCGGCGGCCATTGGAGGGTGAACCAAGAGCAAAGGAAGACCTTTCTCTCCGTCTCTCTCACTGTCCACTCTGCCTGTCAAAAAAAAAAAAAAATAGCCTGGTGCCAGGTAACGTGTAAGGAAAAGAGCTTTACTTGGCTCATGGCTCTGGTGATTGCAAGGCCCAAAAAGTGTGGTACTGGCATCCTGGTGAGGGCCCCCTCGGCTGCATCACAACACAGCAAGGAAGTAGAGAGGGAACCAGACACACACAGAGAGGCCGAGTGCACGGGGAGGGCTCACATTATGACAACCCACTCTTGTGAGAACTAAGTCAGTCCTGTGAGATGGAACCCACTCCAGGAGATCAGGATTGACCCATTCCTGAGGATGGAGCCCCCATGGTCTAATTACCCTCCACTAAGCCAACGTTTATTAAAGTCTCTGCCAGCTCAGCACTGCCACGCTGGAGACCAGCAGTCTTCCAGCACATGAACCTTTGGGAAGCAAACCACCACCAAACCGCAGCAAGTCCCCTCTCGCAATGCTTCCCTTGTACTATATAGCCCATCCAAGGACTTTCTGATGTTCTATTTGTTTTACAAATTATTTATTTGAGAGAGAGAGAGAGAGAGAGAGAGAGAGAAAGAGAGAGAGAGAGAGAGAAACTCCCATCCACATCCACGGAGTCACTCTTTAGATGCCCACAACAGCCATGGCTGGGCCAGACTGAAGCCAGGAGCCTTGAAATTAATCTGGGTCCCCCATGTAGCAGGGACTTAACCACTTGAGCCAACACCTGCTGTCTCCCAAGGTACATATTAGCAGGAAGCTATAATCAGGAGAGGAGCTGCGACACAAATTCAGAAACTCCAATATGGGTTGTAGGCATCCTAAGCAGCATCTTAACTAATGCCCCCAGCCAATGACTTTCTTGCCGTTTCTGAAGCAGTCCCAGCATCTCTTGCACAGTTCTGGTTTTCCCAGTGTAATGTTTCCCGTAAGTGATTCTATGAGATTAATTTATGTGGTTCATGGGAACATCTTTAAGAAACACTGATTCATTGGGGCTGGCGCTGTGGCATAGCGGGTTAATGCCCTGACCTGAAACGCCAGCATCCCATATGGGTGCTGGTTCTAGAACCGATTGCTCCACTGCTGATCCAGCTCTCTGCCTGGGAAAGCAGTAGAAGATGGCCCAAGTCCTTGGGCCCCTGCACCCGCGTGGGAGACCTGGAGGAAGCTCCTGGCTCCTAGCTTCAGATCAGCGCAGCTCCGGCCACTGAGGCCAATGAGGGAGTGAATCATTGGATGGAATACCTCCCTCTCTCTCTCTCTTTCTCTCTCTCTCTCTCTCTCTGCTTCTCCTCTCTCTATGTAACTCTGACTTTCAAATAATAAATAAATAAATCTTTAAAAAGAAAAAAAACACTGGTTCACAAGAAATTATCTTTTCAAGTTTTTTTCTCTACTTCTATTATGAGAAGACAGTTTAGTGCAAGAAAATTATTTTTAACACTTCTAAGCTCCTCTTTAAAAAACTGATGTATTAAGATGTAATCGACATACACTAAATTTTAAATCTTAAAAGTAGATAATTTGATAAATTTTCAGACATAAATACACTACCGAAACCATCACTACCAAGACCATGAATGTATCCATTGACCCTACAAGTTTCCTTTTTCACATTTCTGCAAGTAGTGGATTAGGGTTCAACTACCTCTGCCTTCTCACCAGTTCTTGGTAGGGTCATTTTGATTTTCAGTATTTAGTACAGGGGTAGTGATATCTCACTGTGGCTTTAATTTGAAATTCTTTAATGACTGATAATGTTAAATACCTTTTCATGAGTTTGTTTACCATCTGTACATCTTCTTTAATGAAGTATCTGTTCAAATATTCTGCTCACTTTTAAGAATTATGTGACTTGCCTCCTTCCCTTTATTAGTGTACATTTCAGATAAAATTTAATTATCGGTTATATTAATTGTAAGTGTATATCCTTATAGTCTCTGGATTGTTTGTTCATTCTTTTAACAGTGTTTTCAACAGAGCAGAAGTTTTTATTTTGATGTGGTTCCATTCTCAGTACTCTTATAAAGTACTTGTTGTCATAGCAATGAAATCTACGAGTACTCCAAAGTCACACTAACTGTCCTTGATATTGTCTTCTATAAGTTTAACAGTTTTACATTTTACATTTATGCCTCTGATCCATTTTGACTGAAATTTTGTATATGGTATGAAGCAATAAGTGAAAATGCATAGCTAATTATCCAGCACCATTTGTTTAAAATGTTGTAATTTCTCAACCAGTTTGCATGCAGACATTTGTTGAAAGCTAGTTGTTCATTTAGGCAAACAACTAAATATTAAGTTGTCCATTTCTTTTTTTTTTTTTTTTTTTTTTTTGACAGGCAGAGTGGACAGTGAGAGAGAGAGAGAGAGAGAAAGGTCTTCCTTTGCCATTGGTTCACCCTCCAATGGCCGCCGCGGCCGGCGTGCTGCGGCCGGCGCACCGCACTGATCCGATGGCAGGAGCCAGGTGCTTCTCCTGGTCTCCCATGGGGTGCAGGGCCCAAGCTCTTGGGCCATCCTCCACTGCACTCCTCGGCCATAGCAGAGAGCTGGCCTGGAACAGGGACAGAATCTGGCGCCCCGACCGGGACTAGAACCCGGTGTGCCAGCGCCACTAGGTGGAGGATTAGCCTAGTGAGCTGCAGCACCGGCCAAGTTGTCCATTTCTAAACTCCATTTTTTCTATCAACCATTGCATCTCTCTTGAAGCCAAACATGACACTGTCTTGGATTATTGTATCTTTATTAGAAGTCTTGAAATTAGGTAGCCTTAGTCCTCTAACTTTGTTGTTATTTTTCAAAGGTGTTTTGCATATTTTAGATCCTCTTACTTTAGATCCTCATATTTTAGATCCTCTTATAGATTCCTCTTGCTGAATCAATTTTGGAAATTGTTAACTTCTATAACAAAGCCTGCTTGGATTTTGAATGGAATTGTATGGAAGAGAATTCACATCTTAACACAATTAAGTCTTCTTTGACATAACAATGGCATGCTTCTCCATTTATTTCTGTATTCTTAGTTTATTTTGGCAATGTTTTCTAGTCTTTTAGAGTACAAGTACAGCACAAATTTTGTCAATATAAATAGATACTATGTATAAATATTTTATATATTAAAATAATTTTCAGTGTTTTAACTATAATTTCTGATTATTTATTGCTAGTAAAAAATACAATGTTATATACTAAATCATTTCCCTGAAACCTTGCTCAATTTGTTTGTGAGTTCTAATATTTTTGTGTGTGTTCCTTAGCATTATGTCATCTTCAAATAATGACAGTTTTATTTCTCCCCCTCCAATCTGGGTGGTTTTCATTCTCTTCCTTGACAAATTGTCTGGACTGGAATACTCAACATTGAAAAGGAGTTGTGATGGCAGACACTCTTGCTAGCAATCATAGGGAAAATCATCGATTCTCTTACCATTACATATCATGTTAGCTGTAGATTTTTAATACATGTCTTTGATTAGGTCCAAGAAGTTGTCTTCTAAGAGTTTTTTTCATTTTAACCAGAGATGGCCATTGTATTTTTTCAAATGTTTTCCTTCATCTATTGAGACAAATGCATGACTTTTCTCTTTCTTAGTTTATCAGCATAGGGTATTGCAGAAATTGGTTTTCAAATGTTCAACCAATTTAGCATTTCTGATATATTACCCTTCAGGATTGGAAAGAGAGAGAGAGAGACAGTTGAATCTCATGTGTGAAAATTTTGTTTAGTACATTTTTATCTTTATTCATGCAGTGCCTTTGTCTAGTTTTGGTATCAGTGTAATGCCAGTCTCATAGAATCAGTTGAAAGCATTCCTTCCTCTTCAGTTGCCTGGAGTAGGCTACTTGAAGTTGTCCCAGAGCTCACTGATGCTTCTCTCATTTCTTTTTAACTTTCCCCTCTCCATATGTCTAGCTTTGTATACTAACTATTCCTATGTCTAAATACTCACTAACATGTCCTTCTGCAATATCTAATCTACTATTAATCTCATCCACTGTATTTATAACTCACATATTATAGTCTTTATCCCTAGAACTCCTATTTGATTCCATTTTTTTAATCTTCTCTATCTCTACTTATCCTTGTAGACATATGGATTACAGTTATCATTATTGCTTTTGCTCATTCTAACATCTGTGTTAGTTCAGGTTCAATTTCAATGGATTTATTTTTCTCCTTATCAATGATCTTATTGTTCTGCTTTGCATGCCTAGTAATTTCTGATTTAATGTAAGATTGTCAGTTCTACCTTGTGTGCTGGAGGTTTTTATATTCCTATAAGTATCTTTAGTTTTGTTCTGGGATACAGTTAAGTTACTTGAAAACAATTTGGTTCTTTGTGATCTTGCTTCATGGAGGCCAGACCCTTTTGTGCGCTTTATCTAATCCCATGAATCATGAGATTTTCCAGGCTGACTAGTAAGAGCAGACACTATTCTCAGCCCTGTGTGAACACAAGGCCTTCTTAACTCTAGCCCCTTCTTTACATGCAGGTAGTAATCATTATCGTTGACCATCTGAAGGGCACCCTCTGCAGAGGGCTGGGCTTCTCTGTGTGTGTATACAACTCTTGCCTCCCCCAGCACTCCATCTACGGATGCTGCTGTCATCTTCTGGACTCTC
Organism: Oryctolagus cuniculus; assembly: GCF_051225735.1. NCBI lineage: Eukaryota > Metazoa > Chordata > Mammalia > Lagomorpha > Leporidae > Oryctolagus > Oryctolagus cuniculus. Next base: position 19,322,830 of record NC_142877.1, read on the forward strand.
GGCTTTGCACCCTTTAGCATGGGGAACATGTCAGCCCTCTCCCCCGGATTCCCTTTTCCTGAACTGCATGCTAGTGATTCTGTTTGTACTCCTCCAAGTATTCTTTAGCTTTGTTCTGAAATGAACTTAAACTACTTGGAAAGCTTAGCCCTATTGAGTCTTGCTGCTGAGATTTGTTAAGTGTGATCAGAGCCGTGCTCACAGCAGAGCTGATTATTCCCTAGACAGGAAGCTGGGGCAATCTTAGGGCTCACCTCATTTGTTACTGTCTCTCAGGGATCACTGTCCTTTACTGCCTCTTGTGCAGGCCTTGAAACCATCACTTCATAAATTTTGTCAATTTTGTTGTTGTAGTTGTTTTAATAGGTAGGATAAATATAGTCCCTGATACTCTATCTTTGCCAGAGCAGAAGTTTCCTTTCCTCTCTCTCGAAAAAAAAAAAAAAAAAAAAAAAAAAAAAAGGAAAAATAAGGATAAAGCAGACCTCAAAGTTTGCACAAGCAAGCATACAGGGATAGGACATAATAACTTTATTTTGTTTGCAGTAAATTTATTTATAGCAATCAATTCTGCTTTCCCATTAATGGTTGTATCAAAAATTTCCATTGTTAAATTAATTTGTTTAAAAGGTAAATCAAGTTAAAGAAAACAATAAGTAAAAGCAGGATAAGAAGAAGCAAACAATTCATCACCAGAAGGGTGAGGAGATGACTGAGATTAGGGGGATGCTAATCAGATGGGACCAAGATTTCCAATCTGACTCCCTCCAGCCTCCTGTGCACTCCTTCAGCCAAGTTCCTCTGTCTGCTTCTTGAGTACGACTCTTCACCACATCTACACTCATTCTACCCTGACCTCTCTGATAACAGGCATCACATTCCAGTGATCTTTTCATTTTTTAGATTTTAATTATTTATTTATTTGAAAGACATAGTTATGGGGTAGGAGGATGGAGAGAGAGAGACAAAGAGAGAGAGTGAGATCTCCCATCTTCCAGGTCTCTCTACAAATGGCTTCCATGGCCAGGGCTGGGCCAGGCTGAAGCCAAGAGCCTGGAACTCCATCCAGGTCTCCTTAAGTGGGTGGCAGTGGTTCAAGCACTAGGGCCATCTTCCTCTATTTTCCCACGTGTATTCCTCTATTAGCAGGAAGCTGGATCAGAAGTGGAATAGCCAGGACTAAAACCAGTGCTCCTATGGGATGCTGGTGTTGTCGGCAACAGCTTAACCCACTGCATCACAACATGGGCCCCTATGATATTTCCATCACAAGCATCTACCTCCTTTGTTTTCCTGTAGATCTGTGTTATCTATTCCAACAGTCAGCAGCCACATGTAGATATCAAGCATGTGAAATGTAGCTGCTCTGAATTGAGATGAGTCCTATGCATAAAACACTCACTGGATTTAGAAGATAGGATGGAGGAGCTGGCACTGAAGCATAGTAGGTTAAGTCTCCATCTGTGGCACCGGCATCCCATGTGGGCAGCAGTTTGAATTCCAGCTGCTCCACTTCCAATCTAGCTCTCTGCTAATGGCCTAGGAAGGCAGTGAAAGATGGTTCAAGTGCCTGGGCCCCTGCACCCACGTAGGGAACCTGGAGGAAGCTCCTGGCTCCTGGCTTCAATTGGCCCAGTTTCAGCCATTGTGGCCATTTGGAGAGTGAACTCAGTGGACGGAAGACCTCTCTCTCTGTCTCTCCTTTTCTCTGTTTGTAACTCTGTCTCTTAAACAAATAAATAAAGCTTTTAAAAAGACAGTGTAGAAAAGAAAATATCAATAATGCTTATATTGAGTATGCATTAAAATAATAGTATATATTAGGTTAAATAAAATAAACCACTAAACTAATTTTATCCTTTTTTAATCTTTTTTTTAAAATGTAACTACTAGAAAATCTGAAGCTATATACATAGTTTACATCTGTGATTTGCATTTTATTGGATAACACTACTATAGACACATCACCCATCTATGTATCCCAGCTCCCAGAACAAACTCTGACACAGTTTAGGAATTTATCAAGTGCCTGTCAAACATGAGTTACTGAGTGGATACATGAGTGGGTGGCTGTAACTAGATTGGGTGTTCAAAGTGGGTGAGAGAGAAAATTTCAGTTTCTTCAATCATATAATGGGATAATAATCATTCACAGCTCACAGAGATAGGAAAGACCAAGTGAGAATATTCACAGAGAATTCTTAACAGACATGCCTCAATGGACATGCTTAAAAGAAGTTACTCGTTAAGGGGAATATATGTTCACTTAGACTTGCATCATGTGAAAGGCCTCAACACCTGTGTACCATGGATTAGGAGAAAAAAATTCCCAGGGAGTTTTGCTTACAAGGCAAATGTCTTCATGCAGTTCTCTTGGTTCATGTATAACGGTGCCAGCACTATGGCTTATGACACACCTTACCTCAAACCCAGCCCCCGTATTACTGGTGTTCTGATATCGTGTTACAAGCCATGGTGTGTGTGTGTGTGTGTGTGTGTGTAAAACACTTTCTTCTAGGTCTCCTGTTATTGCTAAAAATAATGTACTTGTAAATTGCTTTATAAATTATTTATCATGAGGGGCTTCATCATGGAACAAGTGCTACAACGTGCTGTGAAAATGGGGGGATGGCAGCAAAGGAGGGAGAAGAAGGCATTGGAATCACTTATAAATAATATATTCATTGGTCAAAGAAAGTTATCGCCTTTTATGAAGTGTTTGGAATCTATCTTGCATACTAAGTGGGTGTCCTCTTGCTGGCTTGTGGGTGATCTGCACCCATCTCCTTGCCACTCCATCTCTGAACCTGGTGATTAGGATGCCATTTATTTATTTTAGCCATAGCCACAATTGCCACGTCTCATCACCTGAACATAAACAGCAAACAAGGCTGACGAGTGTTGCTGAGGAAATGCAAGATGTGTTGGCAACTCCAAGGAGTGAAGTCCGTGTCCTGGGGTTGGGCTGTGCATTTGGTATTCATCGTGTAAGTGCTGTTCCTAATGAAGGCATTTGGTATTCATGTGGCTGTCACAAGTATTTCCAGAGATGCTGGGCTCTAATTTAGCACGGGTTAATGGACACCTCTATTAAAGTGTTATCGAAAGTTTGACATTCAAATAACCCAGTTTAAAAATTAGACAAACCCAGACATTAAATCTGAAGGGGAGAAAATGCAGAAGTCAAGTATATAAATGCCAACTTTAGACAGAAGCATTAATCTGCTGTTGAGCGGGACGAATGGTTGATCCAAGTGCTTCTTGTCCTTTCGCCTTCCCTAACCCCTGCTCTGCCTGGGCTTTGACATACTCCCAGACTGCCGTGGCTCAGTGCTTTGCAATAAGCAGTGGTGGATGAAGAAAGAAGGAAGAGCAAGCTCGTATTACATGTAAGGTGGCACTCTCCTCTTAATATCCCCATCTGCCCTTGGTCTTTCAGCTCCAGTCCTTTCTCTAACTGTCTAAGGCATATTTTATTATTCTCATATAAAATGAAAGTGAAAGCTTATTGAACTTAAGTAATTGATGAGGGGGAAGAGTTCACTAATAAGTAGTAGGAAAGAATTAGAAGATTCATTATGCTTATATTTATTTTCTCAATTAATTTCACAAGTATTTGTTAGGCACTTACTTTGACCCAAATCCACTTAGCAGCTAGTTGACGTCAGTAAACAAAACAGATCTTCCTACAACTCATTTTGGAAAATGTCCAGTTGTTTTTAATAAAATTAAACTTAACTTAGTTTATGACCTCCCAATTCTATGCCTAGGTAGTTACCTAATATAAAAAATGCAACAAAATATGTATTCTACTCATAATGACCTCCTTATTCATAGTAGCCAAAAATGACACAATAAATATGGCATGTCATACATAGGATGTTCAAAACCTCTTCATTTAGAACAGTCAAAAATATAAAATAACTCAGGTGTCCATCAACAGAAGAACAGATAGACTATGAAGAGCCGTACAATGAAATACAACTCAGCAATACAAGGAATCAACTATTCATACATGCTACAACTTGGATGAATCTCCAAAACATTATGTTGAGTGAAAGAAGTTTTATAATAAAGAATATATGTTCTGATTCCATTTATATGAATTTCTAGAAAATGAAAAAAACTAATCAATGTTGAAAAAAACAGTGTTCTCTCCGGTGTGAGTGGCATTGAGGTTTAACTAAAAAAGGGTATATAGAAATTTTCAGGGTGATATTATTATTTCATACCTTGATAAGAGCTTGAGTTAGACAGGTTATGCATTTTGAAAACTCAACAAATTTTATACTTAACCCTCATGTATGCATTTCAATATATGTACCTTTTATCCAATAAAAAATAAGAATCATAAGTGATATTGAATTATGGTTAAAAGTGATTTGCAAGTTAATATGCTTAGGGGTGAAGTGTACTAATGTCTTCCACTTAGTTTAAAGTACATTAAAGAATAAGAAGGATGCATGGATGCATGCATATATGGATACATAGATAGATGCATGGATGATGGATAGATGGGCAGATGGAAAAAGGGATGGAGAGCTGGATAAATATATGATAAAGATATTAGGGAAGTTTTTATTGTGTGTTATAGGAGATATTGAAACATTGCTCTACAATAGTCTTTTAACTTTTCTATATGTTTAAAAATTTACATTATAGCAAGTTGAGGAAAAATGTTTTAAAATAAACAAAAAGGCTCTTTCCTAGTGTTGATATTCTGAGACTGTAGCAATAAAGATAAACACATACATAAATGTGTAATTGTATATTTTGGTGAATGTTACAAACAGCATGATAGGGTGCAGTCAGAGATTTATTGAGGAAGACTGTGGGTGACCATAGAATACCTCTGGGGAAGTAATGTTTTAAAAAGTGAGACATGAGACTGAGAAGAAGGTAATCATGAAAGTGTATACATCAAGTTTGGAAAAGGGAATTGTCGCTCCCCCTCTTCATGGAGGAACGACACTAAGCCCTGCCTAGGCTTCATATCCGAGTCACGGCACCATTATGTCGCTCCCCCTCTTCGTGGAGGAACGACACAGGACCCTGCGCTGTTCTTTGGTCTGCTCGGCCCTCCCCGGGTTTGCTGCTGGTTCTTCCCGGGTTGGCTACTATCCCTTCCACCTCCGTGGAAGGGCAGTTCCCCCTGGCCACATTCCCCACTTCCGCAGGGGAGTGGCACACCGCCGGCCGGCTTTCTCGGGGGCTGCACAGGTGTTCCTTCAGCTAGATGTTCCCCTTAGATGTTCCTGGTGCATACCATCTCTCTCCTCCTTTATAGTCCTCCTCCGCCAATCCCAACTTGGCTGCCCACACGCCGAGTACGCTGCTCTCCTCCAATCAGTAGCAAGTCCTACAGTTTATTGGCTGAACTGGAGGCAGCTGTGCGGAAGCTGTTTACTTCTCTCCCAGCGCCATACTGTGGGAGAGCAGATGCATAGAATAAGTCTTAATTCCAGTAACTCAGTCCAGTCCGGGCTGCTCCCCACAGGAATAAGCATCAAAAAGAAAATAGCCCAGGGGAAGACCTCAAGAAAGGAAAGAGTTTGGTACATGCCAAGAAACAGTAGAAGGCAGTGAGGATGTGATGTGGCCAACACAAGAAGTGAACCATGAAGGGCGAGGAGAAAGGAAGGCAGGGTCTGGCTCACCTAATAGTTTATTGACTCTGAGAAGCACTGATTGCTTTGATTGTCTCTGAGTCAAGGGTATGGTACTCAAAGATGATAAAATAACAGCAATGATGATCACCCATATTTATTAAGTGCCTGCTGTATTCCAATCACCTTATTCTTGACCTCATTTAAACTTCACATCCCTCCAAGGCATATGCTATTTTACATAAATACACATACATGAATATGCATGCTTCCTGTCTTACACATGAGGAAACTGAGATTTTGGAGAGGATCAGTAGCTTGCCTGAGGCTGCCCAGCTGGTCCAATGTGGAGCAGGGTTACAAGTCTGAGATAATACAGGCCAATCAGCTCATTATCTAAGGAACTCTTGGGAACATGGCAATGTTTTACCTGCCAAGTAGAGCAACCTACAATTGTCTGCTTGGCAGACTAAAGTTGTCTAAAGTTGTCACTGGGAGGGGGAGATTTTCTTTGTTCCCTCTAATCACAGGATCTGAATTAGCATCCAAGAGAGGATATTCTAAAGAGACCAGTGTTAGTAAACAAACAAATTGTAATGAACAGAGTTGTCCAGAGATAGAAAAGTCACAACAGGAGTTACAACTGGTGACAGATGCCTACCCTAGGAATTGTTGGTGCCTAGTTTGAATGGTCATAGGACAGAGGGATTTAGGCATCAACACAGGTTGGACCTGATGTCTGCTAAGTGCCTCCTAGTCATGAGATTGTGGGGCAACTGACTGATCAGGCTCTGTGTATGCCTGTGGCTTCTTCTGCAGGTTGTAGCATCTCCTTGCCTAAAGCAGCAATAATAACATCTTCATTGACGCTGCGTGCACAAACAACATTTTCCATTTAAACCATATTCATTGCTGGCCTCATGAGAATCATGAGAGACTGGAGTGCTAGCGAAATGGAAAAAGGCTGAACTGGCAAGACAAGTGCAATTACCACTCACAAGGGATAATGGGCAAGACTCACAAGGGAGGATGATGTCTGGTATTTGTTGTTTGACAATGCAATTCCACAGCCGCTAAAGACAGGTAACCTACAAGTACTCAGTGCCAATGGAAAGACCTCTGTGGGCTCATGAGCCCACATGGAAAAATACATTTATACATTCAAGGTACTCTTAGTTCTACCTTATAAATACTAAAGCCATGAACTCAGCCCAGAAAGCCAGCAAGGATTTCAATTGTCATTCCCATGTTGTAGGTATCTATCTGTACTCAGTCCTTCACCAATATCCTAACACATAAGTAGAGACATGATGAAATGATCAGATGGTTTGCCCTGTGCCAAGTGTGGTATTAAGCACACTATTATGTCTTCTCATTGAATCTTTGAAATGACCATGTGAATTAGCTTCTATTGTTGCCCCATTTTATAGATAATGACAGAGATGCTGAGTAACTTTTCTCACACTCTCACAACCACAATATGGCAGAATTTGTCTACAAACCTACCCATGCTTACCTCCAATGCCATTTTAACAACTGCAGCCTTTTGATGGATGGATGGGTGGGTGGATGGGTGGATGGCAGCATTAAAGCAAAAGTCAAGTATCCAGTAAACATGAACCATTAGGTTGGCATCGAAATAGTGAAGATGAGAAAGTTATTTTCAAAAACAGAAGGCTGACAAAAGAAATTGAATGGGGCACATAACTTTTAAAATTTTCATAGTTATCACTTCTCGGCCTTTTGGCTAAGATCAAGTGTAAAATTTTCATAGCAACTAGGGTGAAGAGTGAGAGAAAACAGATGGTTATTTGGCTTTCAGTCTCTTCTGGAGAGAGGAGCTTCCTGGCCACAAGCACTGAGCATCCTCGGGCCAGTTTCCACATTGGTAAGTATCTCTAAGCAAGGCCCCAGGCACAGAGATGAGCCACGACCTGACTTCAGAACCTTATTTCTGCCAATTTAGTCCACTTAGCAGTCCTTTTAAATGATTTCATTATGAATGTGAAGTGCATTGTTTCTTACCTAGAAATGGTCTTGTTGATCTTTGGAGTATTGTGGACTCCATGATGCAAGTGATTATTATTGTTTGCAAAACAGAATTGGCATGTGTTGGCTAGTACACATATGCCTGCCTGGAGCAAATCCTAAAGCTACCACAGGTATAAGATTTCTACATTTATAGTGCTCAGCCTCTCCTTGGGTAGAAGACCAAGACTCAATTGCCCTATGGTAGAGATGATCTAGCTATACTAGCCCTGATAAAAGCTAGTCCCTGGTTTCAAATTTGTTCAGAAGATTTCAAAGTAGGCTTTACTTGCTCTATCTTGGTTCTCATTTATAGTACACACCATCTTCTATATTTCTGCTCTAATAAGATGGGCCCATTTATAATACTGTGATTTCTTTATCTTGCTTCATAAATTTTACCTGAAAATTGTATAACATTTGCTCCATTTTCTGTAGAAAGAAAACTGAGGCTTAGGGGAAGCACATACATGTTACAACTTCATATGCATTTTTAGATGATGTAATCGAGTTGCAACTTTGGTATGCCAGAATTCAAATTTATTTTCTGCTGCACCACTCTGTCTCCAAAACAAGGACAATTAATAGCCTTACTCCTAATATGGTGCAACCATGTGACAATCCAGATTTATCTGTTGAGGGTCACATTTTCCATGTTGTGAAACTTGCCCCTCAAAGAGTCAAGATCCCATGGTTCCTTACAGATTCCCCTTAAAAACACCGAGAACCTGCCTAAGGTCCTCTTAGCATCTCACCAAATATGAATGTAGATGTAGGGTGCCTACAGACATGGGACCCTTCTGGAAATCCTCATTACTGAGCTATGGCTGAAGAGGGCCAGAAACAAGGCCAACCTCTTGCCTATTAATTCTTAATAGACTGGCAGACTATAATAATACTAGTCTGATGAACAGGGATGGGAAGACAGGATCCTGTCTGTATCTAACATCCAAGCTGAAGAAAGCCAAGAAGCTGAAATGATATTCCACTCCAAGAGACACCCTTGGAGACATGCAGTAGTCTATTTTGCACTAAGCCCAGACATATCCAAGAGGCAGACTCTCCTGCCACATCTGATAGATTCCCTGTATTCACTGTCTGTGACCCAAAGCATTAGTCTGAACAGGCACTGTTAGCAACTCTTCTACAGGCAGGTGCCAAAACCTTTTCCAAGTGCCTCTATCTGTCCTAGCAGCTCCAATTTTATTCTTTTTCTGACAGTCAAGACACAAACCACTTTGACACCCACCACAGAAAGAGTTTAAGATTGCATCCCCAAAAGGACTATAGATAAAACAACTTAAATCCCAGTTTGGGCAAGCAGTATCAACTTACGTGCTGTCTTCAGTGGGTTGGCATTAGCCGCTTGGATGGCTGTGCTGATTATTCTGAAGCTGTGTCCAAGCCCAGTAAGAAAGAAGCACTAATTGTTTAGTGATGTTTGCTGCAGTCTCAAGGAGTAGGAGTGAGAGCAGCAAGTGTGTCTAACATTTGTCACATCTGAGAGAAGTTCTGTCTCTAATGAGGACAAGAATTTCCTGTCCGTACAGTTGGATCAACTGCCTGTGGCGAAGCTGTGAAGAGGGAAAAGTCTTTGTCTCAGGAAGCAACCAAGCCTTGGGACCATTCCAAGGAAGAGGAAGGAGGAGGTGGAGGAGTCTTTTGAAGACTATGGAAGGACTTGGAGGAATTAACTTCAAGATGCAGCCTCCCAGGTGGCTCTGGGTCATAGTTGGATGTCATGATATGGTCTCCCCAATATTCTTTAGTTCTTGTTCAGTCCCAGGATATCAACACTTGAATACATTCTGAGCCCTTGGCTCCTAGAGTTGGCTCTTGTCTTGATGTCTTTCTGAGCGCATGTCCAGCATAACTCTGTGCTAATGTTCCATGCTCTGTTCAGAATAGGACTCCAGTAGGAACCTTGACGATGCTCTCCAGTGCCTCTTTGTCCTCCAATCTTGACTCGTAGGTAATTTCCCATCACCTGTACCTGTTCCAATCTCTTCACTCTGTAAAGGTGAAGTTTGAGATGTAGAAAAGACCAGAAATTTTTCAGTGACCACCCAGAGATGTAGGCTCCTGGTCTAAGCCTCTTCCCAGTGTGATGTGATTTCTGTGTTTCCATGACCAGAGAGCAATATCATTATTGCAAGGCATCATCTGGCATGTGTGACTTTGCACACTCTTGCTCTTATAACTATTGTTAAGAGTCCTTCATTCACAGCTGGCTGAAAAGCCCATGAGAATTTCTCAGGCATGGAAAGCCAAGACACTGTGGCAAAAAAAAAAAAAAAAAAAAAAAAAAAAAAAACCTAAATGAAAGATCTCTGTGAGTAAGATGAGTAAGATCTGGGTGGAAAGAAGGGGCCATCAAAGAAGGAGGTACCTTTCTCTGAAGGGAGGAGAGAACTTCCACTTTGCTTATGTCCTTGTCTAAATACTGACAGAGTTTGTGGACTCAAAAGGCTTCCATAGCCTTGGCAGCTCATGACAAGAGTCTCGAGTGATCACTGACGTCATAAATAAGAGTGTCAATTGTTAAATCAACAACAGGAGTCACTGTGTACTTGCTCCCCATGTAGGATCTCTGTCCTTAATGAGTTGTACTATGAGAATTAACTGTAAAACTTGTCTTCAAACAGTACTTTATACTTTTTGTGTCTGTGTGGGTGCAAACTGTTGAAATCATTATTTAGCATAGAGTTGATCTTCTGCATATAAAGACAATTAAAAATGAATCTTAATGAAGAATGGGATTTGAGAAGGAGTAGGAGGTGGGACAGAAGTGGAGGTGGAAGGGTGTATATAGTGGGAAGAACCACTATATTCCAAAAGCTGTACCTATGAAATCTGTATTCATTAAACAAAAGCTTTCTAAAAAAAAAAAAAAAAAAAAAAGCCCTTGACCCTTCGAGAGGCACTAGTACATCTGGAGTACCACTGGGAGTACCACTGCTTTAAATTTCATATAATTCAATAATACACAAGAGAGTTCAAGCCCCACTTCTGAAGCTGAGAACTAAGATCTATGAGGAATTTTCAAAAAGTCTGTGGAAAATATGTGCTATGAAAAAATGCATGAATTTCAAAATATTTTCACACCAAAATAAACATAATTGCATTGCATTTTTCCACGAACTCTATGAAATACCCTCATATAAGCTATCAGGAATAAAGATTGTCTCTTAATCCCTCTGCTAGTCCACCTTAAAGTGTATAATTAACACTGAGGGAAGAACATTCAGAGTGCACAAATTATTCATTTGATGCTTTATCCCTAGGTGACAACAGAAAGACATTAGAATTCTTTTCAAAACCACTTGTTTAATTGTCCAAGTGTTCACCACACAGGCGAGAACCATGACTGGTTTTTTGACAATGAAATCTCTATCCTCATTCACAAGTCTCCAGAACAGAGCCAGACATGTGGGTGTCTACAAATGCTCTGTGATGAGAGAGCTTGTGTGTGATGCTTGAGAAGACGTGTGAGTTAGACGGATGGAGAGGAAGAGATCTAATGTCAGGCATGATCTAGGATGAGTTCAGAATGAGATAGGAAGCCCGGGGCGTTGGACTGGCACTGGGTTACTCTGAAGATGTACAGCTTTCAAAGGCCTCAGCATGTGGTGGGAAAGGGATTGAGTTCAGCTGCCAGGAGTCCTGGGTTCCAATCCCACTTGTAACACAGGCTCTGGGAAGAGCCTTAGCCTCTGTCATTCCGTTTCCTCATCTGCAAAATGGAGATGACAGTCATCCTGACCTCAAAAAGTCAGACAGGATTATGTGAGTTAGTGTATGAACTCTTTGAAGCGGTTCTTGGATTCTCCAAGCAGGCTGTGAGAGGCTATTTAACACGACACAACACGAAAGGAAAGTGAAGACGGATATGGAAATGTAGCAACAGAACTGTACCTCTTGGCTCCTCAGCATCTGGTATTCAGGTTTGGAGTGGCAGTCCTAACTTTCATTTGGAGATCTGCCCCTCCAGCGCTCTCAGGCTTCAAGGTTTAGGAGGATCAGGGGCTGGAGCACAGGACTCAGACAATCTTCTTTCCAGACAAATCTAAAGTCTCTCCAATCAGGAATATTCTCCAGACGTATGATCATGATCACCGAATAGCCTTATGCACTGGGAGTGAGTCTGGAAAGAGTTGACAGTAGCCACTTTGCAAGACGAGGCAAGTCGACCTGCGAATGGAAACAACACAGAAAACACAGTTATTTGGGACCAGCACGGTGGTACAGTAGGTTAATCCTCCGCCTGCCGTGCCGGCATCCTATATGGGCGCCGGTTCTAGTCCTGGCTGCTCCTCTTCCAATCCAGCTCTCTGCTATGGCCTGGGAAAGCAGTGGAAGATGGCTTAAGTCCTTGGGCCCTGTACCTGTGTGGGAGACAGGAGGAAGCTCCTGGCTCCTGGCTTCGGATCGGCAAAGCTTCAGCCGATGCGGCCATCTGGGGAGGGAACCAGCAGACAGAAGACCTTCCTGTCTGTCCCTCTGTCTGTAATTCTACCTCTCAAATAAATAAATAAAAATCTTTTAAAAAATTTAAAAACCACAATTATTCAAGACAAGAGGTGAAAAGAAAGCTGTGATGAAATTATGTGACCCCCTGTAAAGAACCACATCTGAAGGCCGATTACTCATACAGCTTTCAATTATATGAGTCAATAAATTCCCTTTTTACTTCAGCCAGTTTGGATTGGGTTTTCTGTGACTTGCAGCTGAAAGTCTTTTGTCTACAGAAACCTGTGAATTTAAGAAGAATATTTGAGAGATTGGCTTTGGATACAACTTTTAAGAGCAACTTTCTTTTTTTATTAACTTTTATTTAATGAATATAAATTTCCAAAGTATAGCTTATGGATTACAATGGCTCCCCCCCCATAACTTCCCTCCCACCCGCAACCCTCCCCTTTCCTTCTCCCTCTCCCCTCCATTCACATCAAGATTCATTTTCAATTCTTTTTATATACAGAAGATCAGTTTAGCATATATTAAGTAAAGATTTCAACAGTTTGCACCCACATAGAAACACAAAGTGAAAAATACTGTTTGAGTACTAGTTTTTTTTTAACTTTTATTTAATGAATATAAATTTCCAAAGTACAGAATATTGATTACAATGACTTCCCCCCCATAACGTCCCTCCCACCCGCAACCCTCCCCTTTCCCACTCCCTCTCCCCTTCCATTCACATCAAGATTCATTTTCGATTCTCTTTATATACAGAAGATCAGTTTAGCATACATTAAGTAAAGATTTCAACAGTTTGCTCCCACACAGAAACATAAAGTGAAAAATACTGTTTGAGTACTAGTTATAGCATTAAATCTCAATGTACAGCACACTAAGGACAAAGATCCTACATGAGGAGTAAGTACACAGTGACTCCTGTTGTTGACTTAACAAATTGACACTCTTGTTTATGGCATCAGTAATCACCCTAGGCTCTTGTCATGAGTTGCCAAGGCTATGGAAGCCTTTTAAGTTCACCGACTCTGATCATATTTAGACAAGGTCGTAGTCAAAGTGGAAGTTCTCTCCTCCCTTCAGAGAAAGGTACCTCCTTCTTTGATGACCTGTTTTTTCCACTGGGATCTCACTCGCGGAGATCTTTCATTTAGGTCATTTTTTTTTACCCCAGAGTGTCTTGGTTTTCCATGCCTGAAATACTCTCATGGGCTTTTCAGCCGGATCTGAATGCCTTTAGGGCTGATTCTGAGGCCAGAGTGCTGTTTAGGGCATTTGCCATTCTATGAGTCTGCTGAGTATCTTGCTTCCCATGTTGGATCATTCTCTCCCTTTTTTATTCTATCAGTTTGTATTTGCAGACACTAGTCTTGTTTATGTGATCCCTTTGGGTCTCAGTCCTATCATTATGATCAATTGTGAACAGAAATTGATCACCTGGACTAGTGAGGTGGCATTGGTACATGCCACCTTGATGGGATTGAATTGGAATCCCCTGGTATGTTTCTAACTCTACCATTTGAGGTAAGTCAGCTTGAGCATGTCCCAAATTGCACATCTTTTCCCTCTTTTATTCCCACTCTTATATTTAACAGCAATAGCTTTTCAGTTAAGTTTCAACACTTAAGAATAACTGTGTATTGATTACAGTATTCAACCAAAAGTATTAAGTAGAACAAACAAAAAAAATACTAAGAGGGATAACGTATTAAGTTGTTCATCAACAGGGCAAGGGCTGATCAAGTCACTGTTTCTCATAGTGTTCATTTCACTTTAACAGGTTTCCTTTTTGGTGCTCGGTTAGTTGTCACCAATCAGGGAGAACATATGGTATTTGTCCCTTTGGGACTGGCTTAGTTCACTCAGCATGATGTTTTCCAAATTCCTAACAGGGATCATTTTTAGTTAAAATTTAAACACCTAAGAATAATTGTGTGTTAATTACAGAGTTCAACCAATAGTACTAGAACAAAAAAAAATACTAAAATGGATAAAGTATTACATTGTACATCAACCGTCAGGACAAGAGCTGATCAAGTCACTGTTTCTCATAGTGTCCATTTCACTTCAACAGGTTTCCCCTTTGGTGCTCAGTTAGTTGTCGCCGATCAGGGAGAACATATGATATTTGTCCCTTTGGGACTGGCTTAGTTCACTCAGCATGATGTGTTCCAGATTCCTCCATCTTGTTGCAAATGACCAGGTTTCATTGTTTTTGACTGCTGTATAGTATTCTATAGAGTACATGTCCCATAATTTCTTTATCCAGTCTACTGTTGATGGGCATTTGGGTTGGTTCCAGGTCTTAGCTATTGTGAATTGAGCTGCAATAAACATTAACGTGCAGACAGCTTGTTTGTTTGCCAATTTAATTTCCTTTGGGTAAATTCCAAGGAGTGGGATGGCTGGGTTGTATAGTAGGGTTATATTCAGATTTCTGAGGAATCTCCAGACTGACTTCCATAGTGGCTTCACCAGTTTGCATTCCCACCAACAGTGGGTTAGTGTCCCTTTTTCCCCACATCCTCTCCAGCATCTATTGTTGGTAGATTTCTGAATGTGAGCTATTCTAACCAGGGTGAGGTGAAACCTCATTGCAGTTTTGATTTGCATTTCCCTGATGGCTAGTGATCTTGAACATTTTTTCATGTGTCTGTTGGCCATTTGGATTTCCTCTTTTGAAAGAGCAACTTTCAAAGGTAATACCTTGGAGGGGTTTATAACTCGTGGACGCTTTGGACATTTTATTAAACCTCTGGGATGTTCTCTGACTTCCTGTGGGGAAGTGAAGGTGATGGGACCTACATTAGAGGTTCCTTTAAGAAATTACATCATTTCTCACATAGGACATGCCTAATAACCAGGTCTCCTCCTTTTGGGGTTTTAGTAGATGTCCAGCAGGCAGTTGGAGATGTAACATGCTTATTGGAGAATTCCTGTGGAAATGTGTGTACAGTTTGGATTGTAGTCATTTCAGGTAGAGCTTTAAGTGGCAGGATAAGGAAAGAACGCTGAAAACATCATGAAGGATGCAAGTTTTGGGAAAAAAAGGCCAAGGAGACAGAATGCAGTGTTTTTTCTCTGAGAGAGCAGCAAAATAACACCAACATATGATAAATTCATCAACTTTTCTCTTCTAAAGCAATTGCCTGATTTTTCCAGGATAAGAATTGGATGACTTACTGGTTCATAGGACAGGTTGCTGGGCCCTACCCCAGACTTGATTGATTGGATTTAGTTGGAAAATGAACCTGAGAATCTGTATTTAAAACCACTATCTAGTATAAGTTTGGGAAATAACTTTTGTAATACTCAGAATGCCTCATGCAAATTATTTAACTTTTTTTCCCACTCAGTGTTTGCTTAGCTAGAGTTAGTGCCACTAATTTAGAAATTAGCAGAACAAGAGAACCTGAGCGACTTGGCTGGTGTCAGAGGTATTTTAGAGGCAAAATTATCTACAATTCCAGAGAAGAAACTCATAAGCTCCAATTTTTGAATAGTGTCCCAGATTTTACAGACAAGGGGTGAAAATGCTTTATGCTCAACATTGCTCATTGTTTAAAATCTAAATGAGAAAAACTGGGAAACCCCCTGCAGCTGGACACTGTGATGTGTTAGGCAGGCTGCTCTTTCAGCCCTCAGATATCCATCTTCTTTGGAAATTCCATGGCCTAAGGCAAATTGCCTTGCCTGCACGTTTGGACCATATGCAGTGACTGACCAGTATTGTGGTATTAAGGTCCAGTCTTCTTGTCCTAACTTGAGATGATTCTGTATGCTCAGCCCAGCTGAGACATTCCTTGCATCTTCATGACAGCAAAACTTCTCCCCCTGTTCTCTGCTTTGTACCTCTGAATTGCACAGCTGTTGACCTTCAAAAGCACTCCGTAACAGACCCACTTGCTAACTTCTATCTCAGAGCCTTCCTTCCTCCTTTGAACCCAGCCTAGGACAACCATCCACTTCCAGAAAAAAGGACAAGTGAAATGTATAATTGTCCAGCTACTAGATAGCATATTCTGTTGCTATTAAAATATTGTGACTCTGAAGAAAAACAGAAATGAAGATTAAATGACAAAATATAGTTAATAAAAACAGAATACAAAATTCCATGCAGGTCACAATTGCTATAGTGAAACATTTATTTACAGGGGTAGGGCTAGAAGGAATGCAGGAAAACTAGAGCTGCTTGGGATGGAGAGGAAAGGTGGATTATCTCTGATACTTTGAAATGTTCAAAACATTATTATGACATCATTTCCATAGCAGACAGACAGAAAGCTGCACCAAAAAAATCAGATATTAATCACATAGAGGAGTCTAAAAAAGTCAGTGGTCTCTATCTGTTTTGTAAAAAAAAATCCAAACAAACAAACAAACAAAAAAAACACTTCCTGGAAGAGAAGACTCTGATCAAATTCTTATTGCTAAGTCTCTGCATGCTGTAGCTTCCTGGTTGGAAGATCAGAGGCAGGGGTTGGCTCAAGCCAGCTCAAGATGCACAGTAAAACTCAGCCATGATCTTCCGTTAGGCAGGTCTTCAGGAAAATGATGCCACTCACCCTGCTTATCTGCATGCCCCAGCAAAATGAATGCTTCCTACATCTGTTCACAGATTCACTCCACTGATGAGAGCATCAGTGATTACCCTGATTCTAAAAAGCAGAGACACCCAGACTTCAAACAATTCTTGACCCCAGTTCCTTGACGCATGCGCAACTCTGAGAAGGCTCCAGGCTGCCATTGTACACAGAGAGAACCTATTCATTAACACGTCCTGAATAGGCTTCTGTCCCTTTCCTACCCCATCTCTTCTCTCTTCTACTAGTGCTTGCCAGCCACATCCCTTCAACCCTTGTCCCACCAACCTAGGTCAAACCTATTCCTTCCTAAATATCCAGAGGTATTGCTAAAACGATCCTCTTGGGATAGAAGACTTTCACCCAAGGTTTGCAATATCAGGAAGGAAATGTCAGAATAGCACAGAGCACCAAGCTGGACGGTAGTTGTTCCTGACCAAGCATTCCTTCACTGCCCTGACACTGGAATTTCTCTATGGTTCATTTTCTCTCCCTAGACCTTGACCAACCAGCTTCTTCCATGGCTCTCTTCCCTTTTTCAATCTTTCTCACATTGCCCATCTTTTCTCTTCCTGCCCTTACCAACTCTTTTCTCCCAGATGGCCTGTGGAAATACAGAGCAATCCCCACCCAGTGAGGACACCTAACTAAAATAAGCATGCCTCTCTCAAAAAACCATCAGGCTTGAGTTTCCTGAAATAAAAGCTATCTGAGTTGAACACCATCACTTCTGTTTCATACAAAGTTTTTTCTTACTGTTGAATATCTTTAGTATTAGCATTTTATCAGGCATCCAGAAATGTCCCCATTCTGCGAATTCAGCTACATTCAATCTTGGAACCCAGGGATAGCCTCTGTCTTTGTCTGAAGGTAGATGAGGAACAACCCTCACTGGGCACCTTCCCGCACAAGACCCCTTGAGTGGTAGGCAGTCTCTTGGAAATGTCCTCCCAGGTGGTGCTCCTCACTGTCTTCCCAGGGAGGTGAGCTGAGCTAGGGAGAGATTCACGAAGGATGAAGAAAGTCACACTTAGGTGTGGCAGACTCTCAAAAAATTAAGCACAGAATGACCATATGATCCAGGAAATCTACTTCTGGGTGTATGAAAGGAAGAACTGAAAGAAGGGGCAGGAACAAATATTTGCATGCCCACATTCATAACAGCAGTATTCATAAGAGTCAAGAGGTGGAAGCAATGCAAGTGACCATTGATATAAGAATGAAAAGCATATTAAGGTATAAACATTCAATAGGATCTTTTAAGGCCAGCGCTGCGGCTCAATAGGCTAATCCTTCGCCTTGCGGCACCGGCACACCAGGTTCTAGTCCTGGTCGGGGCGCCGGATTCTGTCCCGGTTGCCCCTCTTCCAGGCCAGCTCTCTGCTATGGCCAGGGAGTGCAGTGGAGGATGGCCCAAGTACTTGGGCCCTGCACCCCATGGGAGACCAGGAGAAGCACCTGGCTCCTGCCTTCAGATCAGCATGGTGCACCAGCCGCAGCGGCCATTGGAGGGTGAACCAATGGCAAAGGGAAGACCTTTCTCTCTGTCTCTCTCTCTCTCACTGTCCACTCTGCCTGTCAAAAAAAATATTCAATAGAATCTTTTAAAAACTTGTATTTATTTTCATTTTTATTTGAAAGGGAGAGAGAGAGAGAGAGAAGTCTTCCATATGTTAGTCCACGCTCCAAGTGTCTTTAACAGTCAGAGCTGAGCCAGCCTGAAGCCAAGAGCCAGCAATTTCATGCTGGTCTCCCATGTGGGTGGCAAGAACCCAAGTATTTGAGGCCACTCTGTTGCTTCCCCATGGAGCACATTAGCCAGAAGCTGGATCAGAAGCAAAGGAGCTGGGATTTGAACCAGGCACTCCAACACAGGATGCAGGCATCCAAAGCAGTAACTTAAGCCGCTGTGCGAAAGGCCCATTCCCATACGATGGAATATTATTCAGCCTCGAAGGGAAAGAAGTTCTGACACAAGCTACAACAGGAATGAAAACTCGAGGACTTTATGCTAAATGAAATAAGCCAGTCAGGAGAGGACATAGACTCTATGATTCCACTTCTTTGAAATACCTAAAGTTGTCATAGACAAAGACACAGAAAGTAGAAAGGCGGTCACCAGGAGTTGGGGGTAGAGAAGAATGGGAAGTTGTTGCTGAACGGATGAGAGTTTCAGTTGCAAGATGAAATGTTCTGGAGACGGCTCGCGGTGAGGGCTGCACAGCAACGTGAACGTGCTTAATATCACTGCACTGTGCACTCAAAACGGTTAAAACGGCAACATTTGTGTGATGCCTATTTAATCACAGTTTAAAAAATAAAAAGGAAAAGGAGAGGGAGGCACACTCTGTTTTGCTGCTGCTGCTGCTCCTCAGTGTGCTGGTGATCAAAAATAGACTGGAGGCATTAGCATTGCGCATGTCTTCTTGTTAATTGTCTTGTTTTAGATGCAGATGTTTTTCACTTACAGACAGTGTTTTTGGGGAAATAGGAATACGAAATGTGCTGGTTTGGCATTTCTGAACCCAGTAAAACTTTGATTAGTGTGAATGGTATTGCTCTGCGGAGATAAACATCAAATCCAGGAAAGCTGCAGCCCTCTTATTTCTTCTCACAGGCTCTGACTTAACAAGACCCCTTTTAAGCAGGAATGCCTGTGGAATCAAGCATTTTCTTTGTTCCCTGAGATACTATTTTTTAATGTTTATGAGGGAGGTGGGTGTGTTTTCTCTTTCATTTTTTTCCCTTTTTTAAATTTTCTTTTTGCCTACCTAAGGTGGAAAAGCAGAAATGATCAGTGAGCTATTTATTGCCCTAGTCTTAGAAGGAATGGGGAGTGGGCCAGCCTTGCAGATCCTCAACCTGAAATATGAAGGAGGGGAAATCACATCCCGGCTTGTGGTCTTCCTGCTCATCAACTCTGCCACCTCCTACTCTCGCTCTGGATCCGTAAACAGCAGCACATCCAGGGATGTGTCTACCAATCAGGGTCCAAAGAAAAGGGAAATTAGAGGGCATCCTTCTGGCCCAAGTGCTTGGCCCCTGCACCCGCATGGGAGACCAGGAGGAGGCACCTGGCTCCTGGCTTCGGATCGGCGTAGCTTCAGCCATCGCAGCCATTTAGGGGGTGAACCAACAGAAGGAAGACCTTTCTCTCTCTCTCACTGCTAACTCTGTCAATTTTAAAAAAGAAGAAGAAGAAGGCATATTTCTTGGGAAGGTTTGGGTCTCTAACGTAGAACATTCTGGATTGGACTCTCCAAACTATCCTGTAGGAGCTGTGTGGCTATCTTAATCTGCTAAGCTGCAGTTTCTTCATCTGTGAAATGGGAGTAGCAATAGTATTTACTCCACAAGGCTGTTGTGAAAATTCCATTAGATAAGATCTAGAAAACACACACCACGGCACACAGGAAGAGCTCAATGACATGTAGTCTTATGATACCAAGCCCATTTTATATTAGAAATTCCTGAGTCTGAAAAGGAAGGAAAATGCCTAAAGAGGAGAGAGTCTGTGGTCCTTATGATTTGCAAAACTCTAACTTGCCCAGGGATAACACTGCTTGCTGCACAGGCTACTAAAGAGATGTACAATGGAAGATAAGGAAGTATATCTTATTTACAAAAGGCTTATCTCATCCCTGGTGTTGGACAATAGTGGTTTTCCTCATACAGGCAAGAATTTTATAGACTCCCCTTAATAGCCATGTGCCAGGATCAGTAACAGTGACAATATATTGTTTCATGACTCCAAATTCAACTCTGCTTAAAAGGACTGGAGCAAAATGCCAGCTAAGTGTGGAATTTACTGATTTAGCTGTGGAGGGGAGAAATTCTGCAGATGAGATCAATACCGCCAGTAAAAACAAACTGCAGAATCCCCACTTTCTGCCGGAGGTCTGTAAGTGAGGGCATTAGACAAGGCACCTGAGCTGCTCCTAAGCACTTCATCTTGAGCAGCTGGGAATGCTACTTGAAGACCATTAAGGGGAAAGACCATGATTTGAGGTCACCGTAATGAAATTAAATGCCCTGCACAGAAAAGTTATAGTTAACAATTTTTGATCAACAAATTAGACACCATAAGAGAATAGTTTTAATCATTCAGAGTATTGAGACCAGTCCAAACCCCAGATTAATTTTTCAGTGATTTTAGGAGCCACATCTTCTTCAACAAGAGGATAGAAAGTCAGGTTTTTATAACTATTCTACCTTTATCATCTTTGTCATCATCATTATCATTATATATTTGCTAATAGTAATACTTCAGCACAATAGCAATTAAACCTTTACCTAACTAAAGCAGTGCCAGTTTGAAGACCAGCAGTGGGCAACAATTAGAAAGACTGATGGTATCACAAAAGCGTCACAAAGGAACAGACTCCAGTTAATGATAAGGGTGTAAGTTAGCGGCTGTTTCAAGGACAGTTTAGCCATGTCCATTACGATATAAAATCCATATTTGCTTTATTTTAAGTGACTACTAAGTAACTCTCCAAGAAAAATACCCACAGATGTGCCTCAAAATTAAAAGACCCCATGAGGTTCAGCAAAGTCTTGTGAGTGAAAATATGAATATAATCTGAATACCCTTCATTTATGGAATGCCAAATAAACTGCACTCACCCATAACATTAAAGATTTTGCAAAAATTACAACAAATAAAATAGACATCTTGCAAATAGATTTGAAATGATTCTACAATCCTCAGTGGACTGGTATGTGTATGAACTGACTCTGAAGAGAAAAAAGTCCCGATTGGCAGTGTTTGTTACTTTCTATGGTTTAAATACTCCCACCATGGCCAAATTCAGGCTACTCACATGATGCTACCAAGTGTTCACTTGGGAAGAAATGCACGTTTGGTTCTTGCAAACTGGTGCTAGTCTAGGAAACATCTGTCAATACATGAGGGCACCTCAAAAAGTTCATGGAAAGTAGAATGAGAAGAAAGTTTACTTTGGTGCAAAAAATTTTTGAAGAACATGCATAGGTTCTTCGTAATATGCATCTTCCATGAAATTTTTAAGGATCCCTCATATTGTTAAGTGAAAAAAGAAAGTAACAAGGTACTGGGACAGGCATTTGGCACAACTGTTAGGCTGTTTCTTGGGACTATCAGAGTGCCTGGATTTGAGTTCTAGCTCCACTTTTTTTTTTTTTTTATTTTTGACAGGCAGAGTGGACAGTGAGAGAGAGACAGAGAGAAAGGTCTTCCTTTACCATTGGTTCACCCTC
This sequence comes from Oryctolagus cuniculus, assembly GCF_051225735.1. NCBI lineage: Eukaryota > Metazoa > Chordata > Mammalia > Lagomorpha > Leporidae > Oryctolagus > Oryctolagus cuniculus. The sequence continues at coordinate 19,344,761 of NC_142877.1, forward strand.
CAATGGCCGCTGCAGCCAGCGCACTGCGGCCAGTGCACTGCGCTGATCCGAAGCCAGGAGCCAGGTGCTTCTCCTGGTCTCTCATGTGGGTGCAGGGCCCAAGGACTTGGACCATCCTTCACTGCACTCCCGGGCCACAGCAGAGAGCTGAACTGGAAGAGGGGCAACTGGGACAGAATCCAGCGCCCGGACCGGGACTAAAACCCGGTGTAACGGCGCCGCAGGCAGAAGATTAGCCTATTGAGCCGCGATGCCAGCCTAGCTCCACTTTTAATTTCAGCTTCCTGCTAACACACACCCTGGGAAGAAGCAGAAAATGGCTCAAGTATTTCCATCCTGGCTATCCACGAGAGAGAGAGAGAGACCCAGATTGGGTTCTGAACTCCTGGCTCTGGCCTTGCACAGCTCCAGCTATTCTGGACATTTGGGGGAGTAATCCAGTAGATGGAAGATCTCTCTCTCTCTCAATATAAATAATTAATAAGCAACAAGACAATATATACAACATGGCATATTACTAAACTACACATCTACATATGCTTTTATGTTTGTGTGTATGTTCGTGTGTGTGTGTACGTGTGTGTATTAATAAGCAAATCACCTCTGAGGAGGGAAGTGAGCCGATAATGGTGGAGACGTTAAGTGGTAAATTGTGTTTTCTATTGTTTGAACAGTTTTAAAGTGAAGTTGCATTGATTGTTTAATTCAACTAAACTTCAAAAGAATATTGACATTACCTAGTGCATGTCCTAGAGGTGGCCCCTGAGATTGTTGTAATTGACATGGGATAGGCTTGAACCCAGATATGTTGAGGGGGATAGATGATGTAGATAACTAGATATGATAGTATATGAAAGAGAGAATTTGAAGGGCACAAAAAGAAGAGAGAAAAAGGAGAGTGTGGGAGTCTGTGGGTGAAGTGCCAGACTTGTCAAGTGGTACTGATGTTTGACTGAAGTGTAAGGTGAGAGGACGAAAAGAGAAGGGTAGACTGGAGGTGGGGATAAGAAGTAGCTCAGGTAGGAACAAAGGCAAAATCAAGGTCAGGAGCCTGTGTATGCGTCAGGTCAGAGAGGAGAGGGGATAGAAGGCAGGGAGCAGCAGGTTTTGACCCTTCTGAATAGGATGGTACTTTAGATGCTGGTTCGTGCTATCCAGATTCCTCTTCAGGACCCAGGCACTCATTCGACAGCTGCCAGGTGGGATGCTATTGACATTGACACCTCCTGCATCCTTCTCTTGGCAGTGACTGTGGTTGAAGGTGTCGCTCCCCCTCTTCGTGGAGGAGCAACACAGGACCCTGCGCTGTTCTTTCGTCTGCTCGGCCCTCCCCGGGTTTGCTGCTGGTTCTTCCTGGGTTGGCTACTATCCCTTCCACCTCCGTGGAAGGGCAGTTCCCCTTGGCCGCATTCCCCACTTCCGCAGGGGAGCGGCACACCGCCGGCCGGCTCTTCTCGGGGGCTGCACAGGTGTTCCTTCAGCTAGATGTTCCCCATAGATGTTCCCGGTGCATGCCGTCTCTCTCCTCCTTTATAGTCCTCCTCCGCCAATCCCAACTCGGCTGCCCACACGCCGAGTACGCTGCTCTCCAATCAGGAGCAAGTCCTACAGTTAATTGGTTGAACTGGAGGCAGCTGTGCGGAAGCTATTTACTTCTCTCCCAGCGCCATATTGTGGGAGAGCAGATGCATAGAATAAGTCTTAATTCGAGTAACTTAGTCTAGTCCGGATTGCTCCCCACAGAAGGAAGCTCTCTAACCCAACACTAAGACTCCTCTCTAAGGGCACCCTGTATCCAGTTGAAGGCCAATGCAAGAGGTCCCTGCTTTGATTCAGGTGCCTCTGAAGTTCACCACAGCTTCTCTGTGGAAGAGGCTGGAATGCTGCTGCCACTCCCTTAGCACTCAGCTCCACCATCCATCCAATCCTGCTGTCTTCATTTCCTTGTAGTGCTATACCAAGAGCGCTCTCCAGTAAACCTCCCTGTATGTCAGTCTCAATATTTTAGTCTGTCTCCTGGAAAGCACAGCCTGCTACAGTAAGTGATCAAATTTCAGGAAGATTTCCCAAACTGAGAAGGCAGGAGCAGTGTTTTAATCTCAGATGCTCATGAAAGGTTACCTGAACTAAGAACACCATCATAAGGATGAACAAGAGTCAGAGGAGTACGTTCAGTCCAAGAAAGATGCCCTTAAGTGTTGTTGAACTTGGCATGAAATAAGACCTTTGGAACCCTCCCAAGATATTCCACAGGCCAACATTCCCTACTGTGTCTGTCAGGCTCCTCCCATTATAGGCAGCTGCTCTCCTTCTCTCATACATTCCAACAGGGATCAGGGGTTACCCATTCCTGGATTCCACTTGTAGAAGCCTAGACTGATGGTTGAGTTCTAAAGCTCCTAAATTATGTTAGAAAGCTGCATCTATAGTTAAGGTGAAGGCACAGCCTCCTGCTCAGCCCTCGGCACCTGCAGATCCTTCCATTCACAGAGGTCATCCCTGTTTGCTGTACCTTGCACTCAACGTAGCCCATGGGTTCACCAGTTGTAGGTGGTAGTGCCCAGTCTACTGTCTCCCCATTCAGTAAGATTTCTGGATCCAAAACAGTATTAAGGGATATAATCAGAAAAGCACTTTAAAATGTATATTACAGGATGATATGGAGAATTGGATGGGGTAAGGAAGAGGAAATAAAAGTATGTAAAGTGGGTTTTTGGCATGCACTCTTGGATGGATGATAGTATCACTCACTGGAGGGGGTTCTTTAAAGAATCTGACTGGGGTTGGGAGTGTCACTCCCCCTCTTCGTGGAGGAACGACACTGAACCCTGCCTGGGTTTCCTATCCAAGTCACGGCACCATTATGTTGCTCCCCGTCTTCGTGGAGGAACGACACAGGACCCTGCGCTGTTCTTTTGTCTGCTCGGCCCTCCCCGGGTTTGCTGCTGGTTCTTCCCGGGTTGGCTACCAACCCTTCCACCTCCATGGAAGGGCGGTTCCCCCTGGCCACTTTCCCCACTTCCGCAGGGGAGCGGCACACCGCCGGCCGGCTCTCTCGGGGGCTGCACAGGTGTTCCTTCAGATAGATGTTCCCCTTAGATGTTCCCAGTGCATGCCGTCTCTCTCCTCCTTTATAGTCCTCCTCCGCCAATCCCAACTCGGCTGCCCACACGCCAAGTACGCTGCTCTCCTCCAATCAGGAGCAGGATCAGCTCCTGGAGGTCATCACTCAAGTTGGCAAGAGGCAGCTGCGTAGAACCTGTTTTCTCCTCTCCCAGCGCCATATTGTGGGAGAGCAGATGCATAGAATAAGTCTTAATTCCAGTAACTTAGTCTAGTCCGAGTTGCTCCCAGTTGCTCCCCACAGGGAGCAAAAGATTGTGATATGATTTTCTACAACTTGAGTGTTTGGTGCTCTAGAGACACCTAAAATGGTAATTCAATGTAGAGAGAAATGCAAAATCCACTATTTTGGTATTCAGAAAAAATGGACTATAGCTGGAAATAAATTCATGTGAGTTGATTTCTCCTAAGAAGGCAGAGAATTTCTAACCAACACTGGAGCAAATATTACACTCATTTTTTAAAGATTGCTAATCAATTTATTTGAAAGGCAAAGCAGCAAAGAGAGGAGACAGAGACAAAGGGTGGGGGGGAGAGAAAGAGAGAGAATATGTGTCTTCCATTTGCTAGCTCACTCTCCAGATGATTGCACTATTCAAATCTGGTCAAGGCTGAAGACAGGAGCCAGAAACCCCATCCAGGTCACCCACGTGGATGACAGGGGTCCAAGCACTTGAACAATCACATGTTGCCTTCCCCATATTAGCAAGAAGCTATATCAGAAGCAGAGCACCCAGTGTTCAAACTCCAACTGATGTGGGATGCTAGCATCGTAAGCAGCAGAGATTAACCCACTACAGCATAATGTTAGCCCCACAACTATTACATTTCATGGCAGTTTCAGGAGGAGTGTGCAAAGAATACAGAGATGAAACTTCCAGAAAGTTAAGAAAACTAAGAGAATGTGGTGCTACAGAAGCTGAGGAAAGAGTATTGAGAGAGATACAGAAAGAGCACTCAATGAAGTTGAGCCATGGAAAGGTCAAGGGAGACAATGACAGATAACGGTCTACTGACTACAGCAACTGGAAGGTCATCATGACTCTTCCAGCAAGTGACAAGAATGAAAACCAAATTAAATGTGGAGTTAGAAGCAAGTGCGAGGTAGAAACAAAAAAGTGCAGTCAATAAATGTGCACATCTCAGAGAAATTTGACTACGGAAGAGGCTACAGAGAAAGGACAGAACCTGAGAAAGGAATGGGGTCTAACGAAGTGTACTTTTGTTGCTTTGTGCTTTTAGTAGGAGAGTTTTGAACATTTTAAAAATTCAGGAGGGAAGTTTTGGATTAGAGGTGGAGTTGAATTTGCAGAAAAGAAAATGGGTGGCAAGTTCTAGAGAGAGTGGGAAAGTCTGGGATCCAAAGCCCAGGTGAGCAGCAGGGAGGCAGAGGGCAGAGGAGGTGAGAGCCCCTGTTGGTGTCTCTAGGTGGATAGTGAGGCGAGCTTATCTAATGTCACCTGCCTCTTGTCCCCATGTGCAGATGGGGAACTGTCATCTACACACAGCAAGCAGCAAGGAGCACGGACGGAGGAGTTAAGGCAAGTGAAAACAATTTGAGATAGTTCTCGGTTGGAATGGGAGTGTGGGCTCACCCACTGGATGATTGCTGGGGAGCTTTCAGATCAAGTCTGTGTAGGGGCATGGATTTACAGGGAAAGCAATTTTTCCTATTATGTAATCATCTCCAATCGTGGGATCTTAAAGCTGACATGAAGAAAGGAAATTAATCAGTTAATTTCTGAAAAGAAGATCTATCTTAACAATTTCATCTTCCATTCACAGTGAGACCAGGCACATCATGTACTGGGTCTAGGCTTCAGTTTCAACATCTGCAAAGTAGGGCTAAGCTATGAGGGAACCAAAGGAGACAGCAGGGTAAAAAGAATCAGAAGTGCCATAAAGGTGTTGTATGTGTCTTAAAGTATCATGGCCTAGGCCACTGCTGTGTCTGAAGTTTTAATAAATCTCAGTAGAAGATGAAAAGGATCAGTCAGTTATGCAAGGGAGAGTGGGAGAAATTCCTGATAAATGGTGTTTGGCTTCCCTCAGAGGCACCAGAGAAGTATAGGGGAAGAGCACTGGTCCTTGGCTCCCAAATCAGCCACTAGAAGTCAATGGATCCTCAGTCAAGTGAGAGTCTATACCAGGTAGGAAAATGATGCTGAATTCTTACTTCCACTCTCAGTGGGCTGAAGTAAAGTCCTAGCTTCTGTCCAAGTTCCCTCTACAGTGGGATAAGCTAGTGGTTGTATAAGAAGATACCTATTTCCAGAGTGTAACATGTATCAACATCAATACAAAATGTCTAAAATCATTCTTCTCAATCATATCTATCCCGGGCAATGGCTAGATGGGCAAATGCTCAGGGCAAATGTGCAGGCCACACCCAAATAAGGAGGGGTGATTTTATAACTGATTGATCACTACTCCACCCCCAACACACATTCACACATGTGTACACAAACAAGCACATACACACATTATGGCCTGCTGTTTGTTCTTCCAATACACCTTAATATTTTCAACTTGCACCTCAATATTTTCTATAAATATCTGCCTAAAATATTCTTCCTCCATGTTTTCTTGGCATTAACTCATCCCCATCCTTTAGGTCCCAGCTGAAACCTGACACTTATGGAGGTAAACATGCAGTTTAGTGACATGCAAAAACCTCACATTTTACCTGAGTTGACCATGATACTAAGGAGTTAGAATGTCACCCAAAAGCAAAGGGGAACATTTGACAGATTTTTCAGTTTAGGAAGCAGAGTTTTAGATAAATCGTTGACACAGTATCTTGTAGGGTGCATTGAAAAAAGGTAAGATCCAAAACCAGGAAACCAATTACAAGTCCATGGCCAAAGTTGAATTGGATATGATGATCGAGAATGGTGATGGAGAAAATTGATGGAAACAAGACGGGAATCAGTGAACGAATGAATACATACACAGACATGCGCATGCTTACATGCTTCAGACACAGCCTCAGATCTAAGCTCAGAGAACAAACGTGGACAACAAACTTGCATGGGGCAATGCATACGGAGACCTGTATTTTAACAGGTTGCATCTGGGTTTTTGGGCTTCAGGTCCACTAAGCACTGGGTAGGAGCAATGCAGAAAGAAATTTCATCATTCCGTTCCTTTAATCTACAAAAGAAGTCAAGTTTGCATCTGAAAATCAGCTCGTTATTGATCTTAACCTTGTTAATATTCATGAATCTCTATCAAGACGTAGGAGATTTTAACACAGTGGCCCCCACACTCTAAATCAATTCTCATTGATTTCAATCGGCTTCTTCCATGCATGCATTGATGCCACCCCCTCCCCCTGAAAGTCTGTTTCCAAGGTCCTCTGAAATGCACCAGCCCTGCCTGCCATTGTCTGGACTTTGGGTGCACTCAGAGTGGGGAGAGAGAGTGCGTGGACAGCATCTGCTCCTCTTTGGGCTATGTGGATCTGGCTGCCTCCTGAGGCCATTCAACCACAAAGTCACCATCCCCTCAACCCCAGCTGGAGAGAAGAAAGACAGAACCCTTGCCTCCTCAGACATGTATCAATTTCAAGACAAAGCCAATGTTTCCAAACGCTTAAATGCTGCCTTTCCTTGAAGGCCTCTAAGGAGTTCAAATGACAACCCGCTCTGTCCTCCAACACAATGAAGCTGAGCACAGAACAGGAACCTACACCCAAGCCCACAGAGACTCAGACTCTGGCTCAGAGCTCTGTCTTCCTTACAGCACCTGCTTCCTCTGAAGGCCTGGAAACCCAGTTCAGACGACTTTCTTCTATTTTAATCGTATTTTTTCTCTGGTAATTTTATCTATCTTCTTTTTTTTTTTACTTTATTTATGAAGGTATTTGCCTCATGTTTCAGAAAATATATGTTCACGTAGTGTGCTGTAGGGCAACATTAGCTCCTGATTATACCCCACGGAAGGAGAGTTATAACTGATCATGGCTATGCTTGTGAGCAGGCTGATGTGATCATCGGACTTTCAATTTCCTGCACACAAGGGGAAAACCCTGAGGTCCCCAAGGCAAGGTGAAAGCAACAGCACCACTCTGTCTTGGTCTGTTCAATGCATACGCAGTTAAGCCAATCATTGAAGATGATGTCTTCCACCCACTCCTTAGTTACCTGAGCACTTCCTTCGTCACCTAGGCTCTCCACTGCTTTCAGAATGCAGTACCTCATGCACTCCTTCCTTCTTCCAAGTATACATAGACATGCACACATACATGCACACACACATACACACACACACACCTTGGCCCTAAGTTTCCATAATGGAAGGGAAGATGTACTAATATGGGCCAGGTCCTTTCCACCCAGGGAAGCTAAATTTGTCGTCTTCACATTCTTTTATCCAACATATTTACTTACTGAGGACCTAGCTTGTCCCAGACATTGATCTGAGGACTAGGAATTCAGCAGGGAAAGAGAAAGATTCTCTATGTTTGTAGTAGATGGACTGCAAGGGGACCCCAAGACACACAGCTCCCTGATATATATGCATGTAGGTAGGAGCCTGGGACTTGCTTTTACCCCCTAGAATACTGCAGGGATAAAGGGCTGGCAGCTGATGATTGATATATAAGATTTCAATGTCCTTCTTCCTAAGAGATCCCATTATGTGTGCTGCCCTGTGGAGAAAGTCCAGTGACAGCAGGCCAGTGGCAGCCTTTGGCCACCAGCCAGCCAAAAATTGAATTTTCCCCACAAACGGATCCTTCCCCAGTTGAACTTTAGATTATTTTATCATAAGTCATCCACACTCGGTGGGACCAGAAATACAGCCTGGGTCTGTTAACTTCAAATCCATGCTATTCTTATTCCTTTCACTGACTCCTTGCTCTGTATAAAAGTATCCTCTGACCCCACCTCCTTTAACTTGTATTCTAATTTAGCAAAGTCCTGTGAATTTGTTCACCCAACATGTACTGAGCACTTGCTTTGTGCCAAGTGTATTTCAGACTTTGGAAATACAAGAGGGCTGAGACACGCCACTTGCCCATGTTCCACTGCAAATTTGTAAGTAATAATAATAAACAGATGGCTCCGGGCACACCTACACTGTGCACTTTTGTATTTCTACTACTAAACACAGCGCATGGGACTCGGTAGCTGCTCTTCTACTGTGGAATCAGTGGCTCTGCATGTTGTTGGGAAAGTCTTCCTTTTCTCCAGCCTCAGAAAGTCCTTCTGTAACTCTTAGAGCTGAAACTCACATCTCCCATCTCTTCGCCTGTGATCCCTCTGCTCCTGTCTGTAACTCCTGCTAACCCTTCCTGGGACTGTGACCTCTGCCCTGCAGCTACTCCTTTGTCTACCAGCAGTTATTTATACCTGGATCACTTTTCCCTCCTTGGCTTTCCACATTTTGATGATAGCATATTGCATATTTGCTTTGTAAGTTCTTTACTTCACCAGGCTGGGAATAGCTCTGGAAGTCTAGCTCCCATCTCAGCAGAGTAGCAGTTCAACAAATGCTGAATGAACTACAGTTGGCTAGCCCATTCATTCCACAAATATTTATTAATCACATTCTACACACCAGGAAATTTTCTAGCTCAGGGGATTCAGCCGTGAACAAAAGAGGCCAAAAGTCTCCACCCTGGTGGATCTTCTGTTGTATCGATTCCACTTGAAATGTCTGCTTCTGTCGGGTCCCTCTGGCCAGGTTTTAATGAATTTCCTTTGCACTGTCTTTCAATTGGCTGCCTCGCTACGTGATGTGGGATTTACCTCGGGAAACCGACTTGTACAAATGTCTCTGCAAACCCTAGGAAAGCCTGGAGAAGCCTGAAAAGCCAGACGACCAGGCATGTTGTTAACAGGCGCGCCAGTGTGCATCTGTCCAAATGCAGTTGTCTTCTCAGAAGCCGCCGCGGGGGGAAGCCACACTCCTTCTCAGTGAACCTGCCAACATTTCAACTATTTTTGGACTCCCGTTTTGAAGCTGCAGGTAGAACTGGTGGCACGCTGACAAAAGGACTCAGCAGGTAAAAATGTCCCTTTTCAAGTCTTTCTTGGCCACCAGATACTGCCTAGCAGTGTTACCTGGACAAGGAAAGTGAATAAGCTTATCACCTGCATGAGTGCCTGGTAGTAAGAAGAAAAGGAAGAACCACTTGTGCGTGCTGGTGCCTTTAACAAGCAGCGGCTCCATCGCAGAGAAAACACACTAATACTTGTGTGCTGGCCAGGCCCCACTAGGACCTACAGCCTACGTCCTGATCGGGAACTTCTCTCTCCTGGTTAGGTATGAAGACAGTAATGAGAAAATGGGAAAGGTATTTAAAAAGCCCTTCTCATTTGCACCAGGCAAGAGATAGCAGACTTGGCTCGTTGAGAGCCTGTTGGCTATAACAGGCTCAGCCCTAGTCAGTGGGGAAGTCAGAAGCAATGTGGCTTCTGGGAGGGACATCCAGGAAGGCTTCTCCCCACGGACACCAGGACACCTTCATTTTATCCCAAGACCAGCAATATATGGAAAGCTCAGACTTTATTCCCCCAAATCGCAGAAATAGGTCAGAGCAGATCAATAATTAAGTTCCTTCTTGGGGTGGAATCTTCCCTACCTCTACTGGGACATAGTGCTAACACTGAAGGCAAAGACATTGTAATGTTAAAAGCAGTCTCCAAGTGGAACAGGAATGATTTCTTTACATTTTCTTCTATGTGTTTATCTGTAACTTCCAAATTTTCCATATACTCTTATGCACATAATACTGTTAAGAACATATAGTCCAATGGACTAAGCATCAGAAGCCTAACACTAGGCTTTATTTCAAACTCTTATCATGACATTGAATGTCTGTTCTCTGTCATTTATCATTTATAAATCCTTTAACAAGTTATTTAATACTTTCTTCTCAGTTTTCTTCATCTGAAAACGAGGGCTAATGGCAACATCTATTATTATCTTATAATAGCCTAGGAGCTATGACGAAGATTAAATTAGATAATACATAAAACAACACTTAGCACAGGATCTTTTGGTAGATTATCAGTAAATGTCACTTATTATTATTGCTACTACAACTGACATTTTTAAAGCTGTAGTTTGAAGGGCCTGCAAACTGTGCAACACCATGGATTGGATTATAATAACGCAAAGGGATTATCGAATGGGGAGAGGAGCCTGGAGAACAGACACTTTCAGAGCATCTTCAATAGAGTTTCAAGCTATTAGATTTTGAGAATCATTTTTGGTGGTACTTGTAGCTTTGCTTGATCCATTTATTCTACTATGTTGTATTTCTCCCTCTTCATTTATTCATCCCCTCTGGTTTTCACAGAGATGTATTCAATTTTCCTTTCTCCAAAGCAACACTGCCATGAGCATGTGCACAAGTCTGAGAGATCATGGAGGGTAAAGACCTAGCATTTGAAGTTCTCAGCCACAAGGTTATTGCTAAATTGATCTCCAGTGGAGTCACACCAATTTGCAGCCTCTCTGATCGTGTATGAAAGGATCTATTTCTCCACACACTCAGCAGAAGTCAGCATCATAAATGAGTGGGAAATGGTGTCTCGTTTTAACTTGCATATCTATGAATTATTAACGTGATTGAGCATTTTTTGTATATACGTGTTGGCTATTTGACTTTTGTCTTCTAGGCTTCCTTGTTTGTATCCTAACTCTATTTTTCTGGTGGAATGTTTGTATTTCTGTTACTGATTTATGCGAGTACTTTATATATTCCAGAGACCCTTTTGTCAGTTATTTGAATAAATACATGTGTCATAGGAAAGACTTTATTTCATTTAGTCAAATTTATCAATCTTATCCTTTATGCTTTTTGTATTTCTTCATACACTGTTAAATCTCTCTATACCAAGATCATAAAGATAGTCTCATAAATTTTCCTCTAAAAGTTCTATTATTTTGGTATTTATTCCTTCTAGATTTGATGTTGGTCTAAGGTCAGGATGTTCTTTTGCTCTAAAGGAACATTTTTCCCCCACAGCATTTATTGAATAGAACATACACTCTCACCACCACTCATTTGTCACACCACATCTGTCTTCTACCAAGTTTCCTTACGTGCTTCGGGGATTTTTCTGTCCATTCTGTTCCTTCAGTCTATCTCTGGATCAAATTTACACTGCTTTAATGACTGTATCTTTGAAATAAAACTTGCTATATAGAATCTGTGTAGCAGCAAGACACCCCTGCTCCTTACTCACAAGTACCTTGGTTATTCTATCCTCTTTATTGTTCTGTGAATACAGTAGGGTCAATTTTGTCAAGTTCCACCAAACCAAGCAAAGAATCACCTATTTGGATTTCAATTATATTTGCTTTACTGTAAAGTGAATCTGTCGTTCATCAGAGGATAAAATGTGCTGTTAAGAAAAGGAAGCAGAGGATGCCCTATGGTACCAGTGTGTCTTAGTTACCTCTGAGCCAGGGTTTGCGTTGGCTTCCTGCGCGTCCTTGGAGCATAACACATTCTTGGAGACTTGAACAGAAGGGATGGTTTATCAAAAACAGGCTTCAGATCATCCTAGACTCACAAGCCAACTTAAAGGACCTTCTCAGTCTCCTATCACTCTAAACTTGGATCTCAAACTGGTCAACCTTGGTTATGCAGACACTACTGCAACCTGTCCCTGGACTCCAGTAGAAGTTAGTCCAGGACCTGCCAGGACCCTACCCCAGTCCTGACTTTCAGTGTGACATCCCCAAGGCAAGGTTCTGATCCTGTTGAACACCCCCAGCCCTTGTCCTGGTTTGTGCCCTTATCTGTACCTTCATACATTAATATCCTAATTGTGCTCCCTGGAATATCAGGCCCTGTACCTCTTTCCCTTGTCACATTAGCCAGATGGGTTTGTTGAACATATGGCCATGACCTCTCCCCAGAGGCACTGCCACAATTTCTTAGACTCGTGTTGTCTAATACAGTAATCATTGACCATGTGGAACATTTACATTTATACTTGAATGAATTGAAATTTAAGCAAAAGTTTAGTTCTTCAGTCACATTAGCCACATTTCAAGAGCTCAGTTGAGGGTAGGCGGTTGGCATAGAGGTTGCGTTGCCACTTGGGATGCCTGCATCCTATATTGGAATAATTGTTTCAAGTCCTGGCTATTCCATTTCTGGTCTACCTTCTTTCTGAAGCACACCCTTGGAGGCAGCAGGTGATGCCTGAGACTTAGCACTTGGGTTCCTACAACTCACACAGGAGACCCAGATGGAGTTCTGGGTACCTGACTTTGATCTGGCCTAGCCTTGGATGTTGCAGGCATTTTGGCAGTGAACCAGCAGATAAAAGATCTGTTTGTCTCTGTATTTGCCTTTCAATATTTTTAAAGATTTATTTATTTATTTGAAAGTCAAGTTACAGAGAGAGAGGGAGAGATGAGAAGTCTTCCATCCACTGATTCAGCCCCCAGATGGCCACACCAGCCAGGGCTGAACCATGCCAAAGCCAGGAGGCAGGAGCCAGGAGCTTCTTCCAAGTCTCCCACATGAATCTCAGGGACCGAAGCACTTAGGCCATATTCTGTTGCTTTTTCCAGACCATTATCAGGGAGACAGAACAGAAGTGGAGCAGCTAGAACATGAACTGGCAAATGCTGGCATTGCAGGCAGAAGCTTAAATGGCTAATGCTGCAACATCAGCCACTGAATAATTGTTTTAAAAAGCACCATAGCTCAGTAGCCATGCAAAGCTGCCAGCTTAGACACCTGTCTAACATAGCAGAAGCTTGTACTGGACCGTGCTGCCCCAGAGTCTCAAGACAACTTCCAGCTCCCCTAAAGTCATAGCCACATATCTTTATTTTATTTTAATTTTTAAAGATTTATTTTATTTATTTGAAAGATGGAGTTACAGAGAGAGGTAGAGCCAGAGAGAGAGAGAGTGGTCTTCCATCCACTGGTTCATTCCTCAGATGACCGCAATGGCCAGAGCTGAGCTGATCCGAAGCCAGGAGCTTCCTCCGGGTCTCCCACATGGGTGCAGGGGCCCAAAGACTTGGGCCATCCTTCACTGCTTTCCCCGGCCACAGCAGAGAGCTGGGTCGGAAGTGGAGCAGCCGGGACTTGAAGTGGCGCCCATTATGGGATGCCAGTGCTGCAGGCCGGGGCTTTAACCCACTACACCACAGCTCCAGCCCCCATAGCCACATATCTTTGGTGACTCCTGGGCTCTGACATCATGGCCCCTGCCTCTCTATTTCTCTCCTCAATCTCCCACCCCCAATATGTGAAAATCAAGACATTCTGCTAGTCTCCCTCAGGCACTTTTGATTGCCTGGCTCTGAGCCTGCACCCTTCCTAAAGCCAAGAGTACCTTGCCTTCTGCAACCTCTCTCTGTCCAAATCATTTTCTTCCTTCAAAGCTTTGCTCAAATTTCACTTCACCTCTAACACTGTCTCCCTTCGTCCCACCCAGTTACCTCCTCAGAGTAGCCCCCAGCTCTGCTTCTCCGTTGTGTTCAGATACCATGTCTTCTTGTTAATACACCCCCTTATTCATCTAAAGGCACCTGGGGCAGAGGCTGCACCACAAACAGTTCTCTGTCTCAAGCCTGGCTCAGTCCCTGGCACCCAGACATTGTCTATGCGTAATTATAAAGTCCAGCTAAATACACACTTCCCCCTGTGTTACTCTCATGCCTCCCAGCACCACTCTGCCCTATGACTTAACCTTGGCCTGCCCTCCCCTTTTCTACTCACTCCCCCACATTTAATTACATTCTCATCAGACGTGCAAAATGGTCTGCTTGGCTCCCTGTGTGGTTTTAAGTGTTTGTGTAAACAGCAGAGAGATCCTGTTCATTATAAAGATTTCCTCACATTCATTGCAGCCAGTTCCGGTCTCCCCTGATTGTAAGGGAGATAGGACTGGCCTCGTGGAGACAGGAAGGAGTTTATGGAAGGGGACAACAGCAGCCCTGAAGTGATAGAGCAATACAGTAGATACAGCACAGAGCACACAGTTCCCTCCCATAGGCAAGGCACGGAAGGACAAGGAAAGGAAAGAGAGAGAGAGTGAACAGGAAAAAGAACACACAGAGAGAACAAATTTAGAGGGAAAGAGATAGAGAAAAGACAGGTAAAGAGAGGGAGAGAGAGAGAGAAATTGTCTTTCCCACCCTTGCCCTCCTCTCCCCCCTCCTCCCCTCTCCTCCCTTCTCCTCTCCACTCTTCTCTCCTCCCCTCCTCCCTCTTCTCTCTCCTCCTCTCCCCTCCCCTCCCCCCTCCTCTCCTTTCCTTCTCTCTCCCCTCCTCCCCTCTGCTTCCTCCCCTCTCCTCTCCTCTCCTCCCCTCTCCCCTCCTCTCCTCTCCACCCCTCTCCCCCCTCATAAGTTCACTCTAGAGCTCACTAAACTAGGAACTTAGAAAGAAAAAGACAACTTCTTCAGGCTTTAGTATAAAATCAAGGATCCCAGAGAAACATGTTGAACAGAAATAACAAAGCAAATCCAGAAATCACCCCCACTCTTCAAAATTCTACTGTAGACGATGGGTAATGCAGCAGAGCATGAGAACAAAATGGGTATAAATATGAAAAACAACAATCAAATTGTCATTATTTAGAGATAATACAATTGCATATATAGAAAATTCATGAAAATCTATAGATCATGTATTAATACCACTAAGATGATTCATCAAAATCTATATAAAAATCAATACTACTCATATACCAACAAAATCACATAGAAATAAATTTAGGAATAACAGCATTTACAATTACAACTAAAAATTCAAGATTTAACATGAACCTGACAAAGATGTGGAAAATGTTGATGAAGAAAATGATAAACAGTTATTGGAAGATGTAAAAAAATAACTGAACAAGTGGAGAGACATGTCCTGGGAAGACTCACTATTGCAAAGATGTTTGTACCTTAGATTGCCAGTTAAAGTAGTTCCAATAAAAATCCCAAAAGTTAATTTTTTAATGAGGCTTGACAAGTCAGTTCTGAAATTGCCATGACAATTTGGAAAAGAAGAAGGAAGGATGACTGGCTCAACTGGTTATCAGTATTTATTCTAACATTTTTTATTGACTACTAATGCAGTCTTTAGTACAGTGATATTGGCTAATGAGCCAAAATAGATTCACACACAAGGGGGTTGGTATGCATCAGGGGTGACATTAAGAATCATCAAAATCAAGGCAGACATCTGACACAGTGGTTTACGATGCCACCTGGGACACCTTCATCCCATGTCAAGATTGCTTGAGTCTCAGCTCTGCTCCTGATTCCAGCTGCTTGCTAATGCACATATTGGGAAGTAGTAGGAGATGGCTCAATTCTTGGGTCCCTGTCACTATTGTGGGAGACCCCAATGGGGATCCAGACTCTTAGTTTTGGCCTGGGCAAGCCCTGTCTATTGCAAGCATTTGGGGAGTAAACCAACAGATAGAAGACTCTCTGACACACACTCTCTCTCTTTCTCCGAAATAAAATGAAAACATAAAAGTTTTTACAAATTTTAAAAATCATTAAAATCACTGGAGAAAGAATGCAAAACTCAATAAAATGAGGCCAAGTCTGTGGTACTGTTGTTATTCAGATTAAAAAAATGAACTTCAAATCCCTGTCTCTCCCCACCCGCCAAAAACATTTCTAGTAAAAAGAAAATTCACTACAACTTTAGAGAAGAAAATAAAAGACTTGCTTCTAAGTAATTACAATCTGAAAATAACTTTCTCTCTCGTTGTTTTTCAAGTTTTATTTATTTGAAAAGCAGAGTGACAGAAAGAAAAGGGGAGGGAGGGAGAGAGAGAGAGAGAATCTCCCATCCCCTGATTCATTTCCCCATTGCTTACAATAGCCAAGGTTGGACCAGACTGAAGCCAAGAGCCTGGAACTCTATCTGGGTCACCCATGTGGGCAGTAGGGACTCAAGTACTTGGGCCATCATCTGCTGCTTCCCAGGTGCATTAACAGGAAGCTGAATCAGAAGCAGAGGCAGGACACAACCTGAGACACTGACACAGGATGTGAGCATCTCAAGAGCAGCTCAATCTGCTGCGTCATGGTGCCCACTCTCATCTTTGTAGTTTTAAATTTAAACAAAATCATGGCTGAGTTTAGAATTTCTTGAGTCCAATTTGACCATCCAATTCCATAGCCATTGCTCCATTTTTTTCCCCTAATATATATATTTTTTTTTTTTGCAGTGGAAAAGAAGTCCAGAGCTTGATGGATTTGCTGTTCTTTCTGTTTAACTGTCCCCTTCCCTTTTATATGTTTGCTGCTTTATTTATTTTTCCATTAAGATTAAAAAGAAATTACCAAGATGGATCTAAGTGTTGCTTTGTTTTCTTTGATGCTTTAGAGCACACTGTGATTCTTCCAAGGAATCAAATAATCCTTTGGCTCAGGAAAACTTGCTCTATTAAATCTCTGGTTTCTGCTTCCTTCTTTTTCTTCTGGGATCGTTTTTCAGACACCAATTAGATCTGCTTTGTCTCCCTCCTTCTCTCCCATTTCCAGCATATTCTTTGCCATCACCGACATATTTTTGACCCTTTCCTCTCTAGTTTAGGCAACCCTGATGGATTCATACTCCACATCACTTATTTCACTTTTGCAGTGTTTCCTTTTCATTTTCAACTTTCTAAAACAGGTACTAGATTCAGTCTTTACATTCCTCTCTTTTATGTAAGTTAGCTTTCTTTTTTAAACTGCCTGCTTTTGGCCATTTCTCTTTCTGTTTAAATCCAATTCTCCCATTTCTTGTCTCTGGTTTCACAGAGCCCCTCATTTCTTGAATAGCATTGAAAACTCACATACACACACACACACACACACAAACTGGCATTGCTTTTTCATTATTATAATATCCTCTGCATATTATATACATTCTGTCAATATTGTATGATTTGGAACTTTTCATGGAGTTAATGTTGGTGCTGGTTTATTTATCTTGAAGTGATGAGATGTGTAACACAGGGCTGATGTTTTTCCATAAACATTTTGAGTAAATTGTCTTTGCTTCCCCTTCTGGTTCCCCTTGGTTGTTCTTGGCTTCTCAGATCTCAAGCTGGAGGGCTTCTTCAGTGTAAATTTACAACATTCTCATTGTTATTTAGCAGCCAGAGGGGACTTGGGAGGAAGCCTGAGCTATGAGGAGTGCTCACAGGAATATTTATCTCTGTGGCAATTTTTTCCATGCCCAGTGAAGCTGTTGTTCTCAGCTCAACGTTTTGTATTCACTTTTTATTTGGCACAGCTTCTACTCCAGTATAAACTTTGACTATGCCCAGGATCCTTCCTGGTGCTATTGCTTGATACATGGAGGAAATGTAGCCTTGAAAGGGTTTTCTTTGATGTGCGGCGACTTAAATACCAGGTCTTTCCAATGTCACTGCTTGCAGAAGCTTCTGATCTGATCTCTGTCAGTATGGATTACAGAACCCAGGCAACAACCTGGGGAACTTTCCTCACCTTCAACACATCTATTGTATACTAGGAAGACTTAATGATTTCCCAAGGGTGTCCTCCAAATTGTTTATCTAATGCACAAATCATCACCATTCTGAGCATTTTCTTCTTCAAGTGGCTACCTTTATCATCCCGTGTTCTCAAACTATTGCTGTCACAAATGATCCTTGAAGGTCAAGGTGAGCCAAAATTATGAGGTCACCATCTGCCACATAGCCTGCACCCAATTCTTACCCCACCAAATAAGAATATGAGCCCTGTGTCTTACTACAAATAACAATGTCTTTTTATTTATAAGAGATGGAAGTTGGCCCATTGGTGTTTATGTCAGTTCAGTGCCTTTGCACCTTAACCAAAACTTTCTCAAAGTCTCCCATAACTTTATTGGCTCATTCCCTAGTTTTCACTTCTTCCCAGCCAACTCTATACCTTCATTATTTTTATTAGGAATTTGGCTGGGGATAGGATAAAGAGTTTAAGGAGAGTTTAAGATGAGCTGATATCTGTGCTCATGCTACATTTAATCTAACTCTGGATTTACTTGATACGACTTGTTGCACTTTTGCCTGTGCTATGTCTGTCCTAAGGGACCAATATTTGCAGGAAAGGATCTAAGCAAAGTAGAGGGCCCAAGTCAACTATATTCAATGTTTTCAGAAGAACATGAAGAAGATTGCTCCTTCAATATGTAGACTTTGAGCAAACACAAAATCTATCAATCTAAGGTGGGAGGGGATCCTATTTGCACTTACTTAAGCATTTTTTCTTTTGTAATATGTTTAGACAGCATATGAATCAAGTGTTCCAAGATTTAAAAGAAAGCAGAAACACAATAGCTTTAAAAGATTTAAAACTGAAGGCAACACATTTTTAAAGATCTCTATTAGGTGCTGTTTCTTTATTGACAAGTGGAGATAGCAGAGACAAGGTGCTGAAGTTTTCCTACAGTAAAAAACACATATAACTTTAATAAATCAAAAACAGGGAGAAAAATGGAAGTGAGGGACCTATTACTAGTCTAACAGGATGACCACATTGCTGATAAAATAAAAAGGAAACATATTTTCATGTATTTCAAGGGTAAATAGTCAGCCCAGCCCTACCCTCCTTCCTTCCTGGTTGTTGACTGGCAACATGGAATAAGAAATCTGGAACTCAGAGGAAGAGTCCATTATGAATCTTTGGTAAATCTGAGCCAGAATCTACAGAAAGTGCTAATCTCACTTACCAACAGAGGTGATGGATTGATGTGCAATGTCTAGACAAAGAGGCAACATGCGAGCCACAACTGGCAGAACCATGTGCTGTTTACTAAGTGGCAGGATACTTGCCGCATGAACTGGTTTCCATGTTTCTTTTCTTTTCTTTTTTTTTTTATTTATTTGACAGGTAGAGTTATAGACAGTGAGAGAGAAAGAGACAGAGAGAAAGGTCTTCCTTCCATTGGTTCACTCCCCAAATGGCCGCTTCAGTCGGTGCTGCACCAATCCAAAGCCAGGAGCCAGGTGCCTCTCCCTGGTCTCCCATGCGGGTGCAGAGCCCAAGCACTTGGGCCATCCTCCACTGCCCTCCCAGGCCACAGCAGAGAGCTGGACTGGAAGAGGAGCAACTGGGACTAGAACCCGACGCTCATATATGGGTGCCTGCGCCGCAGGTGGAGGATTAACCCAGTGAGCCATGGTGCCAGTCCCTGGTTTCCATATTTCTTTTGGCTCTCACCTCTTGTTAGATATCAGATAGAAAGGTGCAAGTGTTACTCCAGGAAAGAGAAATACACTGTAGAATGAAGACAGTGAGAACTATCTGATGGGGTCTCTTCTCACATGATTGATAAAATATGACTTTTTGTGCATACATAAGGACTGGCACAAAGGGTAGAAGTCATGCACTTTTATTTACTCTAAAAATAAACGGGGTCTATGGCATTAGGGACTCTCCAAAGAACTATGCATCTTGTGACATTCTACCTAATGTTTTGATAGTTTTTGTAAAAAAAAAAATATATACCTTCTCTTAGACCCAAGTGGGAGATTTTCACAATAGTGGTTTACTTTCTGCTGAAAAGTCAGAGTTCCCCATCATTACTTTATGTAAAACCTTCCTTCCTTGAGAAAACCTCTATTGCTATGCTGTTAGGAAAATTGTGATTATCCCTTTTCATGCTTCTTGGTCTGGGCTGTGAGAAGTCAGTGCTTGGGCAAGGCAGGGTCCTGTCCACCTCCCGTCATGGAAACAGCTCTGGCGACGATTATTTATTTACAACAGCTAATACAATTGGTAGTAACGACTTCATAGGCAACCTCTAAGTGCAGGCAAGATGAAAAATTTACTAAATTGGAGAATAAAAATGCATAAGAAAATGTACAGAATCAATATTTCATGGCCTTTGCTTTACCTTGCTGTTCACAAATCTATTCCCGCGCTCGCATTAAAATTTAAAGCTACGTCATGCGACAAGCCCAGGCCTTCAGTTATTTCTCGTTCCTTTAGCTTTAGTGGTGTGGAGCTGCCGCTTGTTTCATAAAGTCACGAGGATCAGAGGCAGGGACACTTAGGAAATCATTCAGCCTGGTGACGCTCTTTTTACTTTTTCTTATTTTTTTATTTTTTTGGACAGGAAGACAAAATTGTGTCTGACATACATAGAAAGGTTGTTTTGGTCATTCTGCCCCTACTCTATCTAGTTCAGCCTGAGCAATGTTCTTGTCTAAGTTTGTACCAGGTTAAAAAGATTGTGTTTAATACCTAAAGAAATCAAATTATTTTGTAAGAAATCAAACATTTATTGAATAGCTACAATGTGCTAAGCACTGAGTAACATATATAAAACTTGATTGTATTGGAAAGGGTCATAATTCCTAACTTTTCCATGTTTCCATGGATTTATGAAACAGCATCGTCAGAGAAAACAGCTAGGGGAACTCACACACAATTGATAGAATACGGAAAACATTTCCTTATGGTATAAGTTTTGAGTAAATGCAAAAGAAAACAGCAATTAATAGCTTCCTTCTCAATGCTTTATCAATATCTTAAAGAGATTGGAGACAGAGGAATAGACAGTTCACAAATCAGCAGAACGTTGCAGCTGTATTCACTGCTTTTTCTACTGTTTATGACGAGGATGATGATGATGATGGTGATTTTGTCTTAGCTGTACAAAAGGAATTTGGAATTTGTACGGCATTCATCATGTCAACTATTTACCATTATTCTAAGTTCCCTAAATTTTGTTAGTATTTTGGTGAGATGTGGTTTTGGATTGCACATGGGCTATGACTGGAAGGAGAGAAAGAAGAAAATTTGGTCACTAGAGAGGAAGTATTGATATCTTCCCACAAATGACTTCCCAGTGAAGTTCTGGTCATCACAGAGTGTTACCTTTTGTAAAGACTTTGAAGGTTTTGTGTCAATGGCAAGAGATTATTTTACATAAGGATACCTTGCATCCTACTGGAAGTTGTCCAGCACACAGACAAATATCTCTAAGCAATAACACAAGGCATCCATCAGCCTTTCTGTTTGGGTCTTGGGTTATTTTTAACCCTCTTGGGTCAAAGAGTCTTTATATTGTTCTAATGCCCTATTCTCATTTTTGCTGTTTTCCAATCATACTTGAAATGGAATGTGGAAAGCAAAGGTTGGAAATCTGTCCAGAGATTTTGAGTGAAAACACAATAATGGTAGTGCAAGTTTTATTGTTATTCATGTGTGCTTCAATTTTTAAGCTCAGGCCAATGTCATAATTAAAAGGTGAGTAGTGCAGCACATAGGGCTACTATGACGGTAGCAGAAATTCCTTCTCAAGTACTTTAGACTCCATATATTCAAACTGTTGCATAAATAGATTTATAGAACAGAAGAGGGTCAGGGAGCAGACATCTGAGGAAGCTCCTTACTGAAGATCTTTATTTGCTTAGCAAAACACAAGCAGGACATGAGTGTATCTGCAACAAGTAGAACAGATGAAGGGGAGACATTTTAGAGCTCTATTCTTTAAAAAGCAATCCTTGGACTATCAACTTGATATTACCATGGCTTGTTAGAAATACAAACTTGTCTGCCCAACCAGACTTCTAAATTAGAATATGCTCCCTCCTATCTACTTCATTGAGGAAGACTTAGTATATAGTAAACCACATCCATTTAAAGTGTGACTTTTTAAGAATTTTGATAGTTGCCTACACTCATGAAGTCACCATGAAAATTTAAACACAGAAGACTTTGAACATCCTAAAAGATGCCTTGCCCTCTCTCTACTCTCCTTTCTCTCCTTTGCCCTGGTCTGGAGTAACCATTGATCTGCTTTCTGCCACTACAGGTTAATTTACATTTACTATAAATGGAATTTTATAGATGCTCTCTTTTGGGTCTGGCTTCCTTCACTCAGAATAATTCCTTTGAGATTCACCTGTGCTGTTGAGTGTATGCTTAGATCATTTCCTTTTATGGCTGATCACTATTCCATTGTGTATACGTACTCTTTTATTTCTGCATTCACTTCTTAGCTATTGGGGTGTTTCTGGATTTTCGACTACTATGGATAATGCTGCTTTGGACATTCATACATAAGTCTTTCATTTCTTTTGGTGATATATCAGGCTGAGTTGTACTTTGTGATTAGGTTTAACTTTTTAAGGAACTGCCAAGTAGTTTTCCAAAGTGATTTTACTATTCTGCATCCCTACTAGCATATTGTGGGAGTTCAAGTTGAACCACATCCTCAACAACACCTACTATTATTAGTTGCTTTCATTTCAGCTATTCCAGAGGTACATCCTTTACCTCTTTGGTGTTTGGTTTGCATTTTTCTGATGGCTACTGATGTTGAGAGCATCTGTCTTTTAATAAGATCCCCACATTCTTTACATACACAGTAAAGTTTGGGGCACATTCTAAAGTACTGAGCAGATGGAGAGAGTTTGGCACAAGTGGATGGTAGAGGTGGTAGCACAGCTAGAAACCACGGTAAGCTCAGTGGTGGATAATGACCATGCATTAGTAGTAACTCCAGTCCACATGTTTGACTGCTTTCTAAAACAACATAAGAACAGATATGGCACATGGTGGGCACCTGTACAGACCATTTCTGTCTTATACTAGCATTTTTTTCTTGTTTTGAAAATAGAGACAATTTAAAGAGAAAAAATGAAAATATTCCAGAAATCCATGCTATATAATCTTTGTAACTATGCTTGTAATGCTTTTTAAATTTCTATTGGGGTGCCGGCACTGTGGCGTAGCCGGTAAAGCCACTGCCTGCAATGGCGGCATCCCATATGGGTACCAGTTCAAGTCCTAGCTGCTCCACTTCCTATCCAGCTCTCTGCTATGGCCTGGGAAAGCAGTAGAAGATGGCACAAGTTCTTGGGCCCCTGCACCCGCATGGGAGACCTGGAAGAAGCTCCTGGCTCCTGGCTTTGGATTGGCGCAGCTCTGGCCATTGTGGCCATCTGGGGAGTGAAACAACAGATGGAAGACCTCTCTTTCTTTGCCTCTCCTTCTCTCTCTGTGTAACTTTGACTTTAAGTAAAATAAATAAATCTTTTAAGACAATTTGTATTAGTGCTGTAACAAATTACCACATAATAATTTATTATTTTCTTAAATGTTGATTATTTATTTTCATCTACTTGAAAAGCAAAGCAACTCAGAGAGACACAGAGATCATCCATCCACTGATTCTCTTCCCAAATGCCATGAGATGCTTCCAATGATCCAGACTACCCACATGATATCCCTTCTAGGCCCTCTTGATAACTCCTTTCTGTGCACCATCCAAGACCACTTTCCATGCACCACCAAACACAGCTTCCCAACCCCTTTTCTGTGTAGCAAAAACTGCAAGTTCCTTAATGTTGCTAACTTAGAACCAGCAACCAGTTCCAAATTGAAATCTCCATTAAGGCAACAGGATGTAGGTCATTATAATAAATGGGGGGGACACTTGTACTCCCGTCATGCACCTGACATTTCTGATTATTTCCAAAAAAGCATGGTATTGGGTGGTTCTCAAGCCCCACCCCAAACGCCACCCCTTTTAAATATTCAATTCAAATATTCAAATCCCATTCAAGACACCACCCCTTATGCTTCCTGATAGTATAAAAGAATGGCCCTAACCTTGTCAATGGATTTTTTTTTTCCCTTGCATGTGGTCTTTTTGGTCTTTGGTCTTTTTTTGAACTTGCAGATTTTGCTACACAGAAAAGAGGTGGGAGGGTGTGCTTTCTGGTACATGGAAAGTGATCTTAGATGGTACACGAAGTGGTTATAAAGAGGGCCTACCAGGGCTATCATGTGCGTAGGGCTGGGTCATTGGAAGCATCCCATGGCAGGTTACCACAGAGCTGTCAAACAGAAGACCACTGTACTGCCATGGGTGGGCTGGAGCTATCAGCCAACATGACACTGCCAAGACAATGGTCTAGAGCTCTCAATCAGTGGCATGGACTTCTTTGCAGGTCATCCAGAGTTATCAAATCTCAGCTCCTCCCTCTAGCTACCCACCTTCCCACATCATCAAGATCCTCACACTAATCCACCTGCAGCATCAGGTGACACAGCCATGGCTTCTGGGGACTGGAATATAGCCATCTTTAGAGGTCCATTATTTCTCCTCCCATGCATCCATTTCCTTCCATATCAATCAGGGTTTGACTATATATTAAGTATGAATTATTTGTAAATCCACCTCCTTGCTTGTTAGGAAAAAAGTCAGTTATGTGTGGAGCAGAAGCTTGAAGCTAGAGAAGGTCTGTTAATCCACATTGTAATAAGAATAATAGTTCACGTCTATTTAGTTCTTCAACCAAACAATATTCTATGTGAGCCATATAAACTCATCCATTTAATTATTCAAAGCACCAT
Source organism: Oryctolagus cuniculus (assembly GCF_051225735.1). Lineage (NCBI taxonomy): Eukaryota > Metazoa > Chordata > Mammalia > Lagomorpha > Leporidae > Oryctolagus > Oryctolagus cuniculus. The sequence goes on from NC_142877.1 coordinate 19,369,187, forward strand.
ACAAGGTTGTAAGTTAGCTATTAATAGGCACACAGAGATTTAGAAACTCATCCAAGATTCCACAGCTAGACAATCTTGGGGGCAGTCTTCAGATCCAAGTTTTGCAGGTCTGATCTCTACTTTCTCATGTTCTGGGCTAGACATGGAGATAACTGAAAGAATCAAATAAAGAGAGATGAGGAAAGGAGAAGGTGTTTAGCCAGAGTGGACATTGCTATGCACCAAGAAACTTAAATGGATTGACATATTTGAGAGGCAAAAAGAGGGAGGCTAGAGGGAGAAATCATTATTGTATTACATTTAATTATTAGAATTTATTTATTTGAGAGAGAATCAAAGAGAGAACTCACATCTGCTGCTTTATTCCCCAAATGCCTACAACAGCAGGGACTGAATCAGATCAAAGTGGAAACTAAGAACTCAATATTTAAGTCTCCCATGTGGGTAACAGGGACTCAACTACTTGAGACATTATTGTTGCCTCCCATGGCCTGCATTAGCAGGGATCTGGAGTCAGGAGTCATGGCTGGGTGCAGGGCCCAAGCACTCAGACATAGGATGATGCCAGCTTCTCAGCCAGTGTCTTAACTGCTGGGCTAAATGCCCACCCCAAGGAAGGAATAACTATGCCAGCTACCGTAAGATGCCAGACTTTGGAGAAAGCTATTGAATGGGATTTGCAGGGATTTTTCCAGTAGGATTGCCGGTGAAACCCCTCTCTAGTATCCAGAGGAAACCATCACAGAGGCCCGTAATGCTGCTCAGTGCACTTGGAGTTAGCAGTGTCATTATCTCCTTCCTTCTGGCTGATGCTATCTGAGGTGAGCCTTAAGGAGGGAGGAAGCAGGCAGCACCTCACCCAGGGGTACCTGCTATTATTGTCTCTGCTGCTTTTGATTAGCTTTCTTCTCCTCCTACCCTCGTTTTAATGCTACATCATGAGCATTTTTTTGTAATAAAAAGTTTTTTTCAAAAACATGGCTTGAATGGCTGCCTGCCATTTGTCTTCCAAATGCCCCATAATTGTTTGTGTAAGTGACAGTAATTGTGGACGGCTGGAATGAATGGCCTCCTTGAAGAGCACAGCTGGCCTTGGGCAAGGAGGTAGGTTTGCCTCCCCCTAGCCAGTGGAAAGAGTCCTCCCTGGTCTTGCTGTGTGCATTTGGCCCAAGGTGTTTCCTGAACAAGTGCTTGGGAAGTAGTGGTTGCCATGCAGTGATTGTCACATGCTCCCTTCATTCTCAGGGAGGGAAAAAGAGGGTTCTTTTTCTCCCAGGACCAATGTGTGAGTGTTGTACTCGTGTGATGAAAAAAGGCACAGCCACTCTCTGCATGGACCTTGTACGTGCTTCTGGACAACTGGACCAAACTGACTTCCTAGACATGTTCTCGGAAACAAGGTGACTCAGTCATCATTATTATGCACTCCAATAATAAGGGCATTTACCAAATGCATGCTATTTGGCAAGCATTGTATTACATGCTTTAAAAAATTATCTGTTTAAATCTTTCTAAGGAAGCCATGAAAGATATTAAACCCATTTTACAGATAAGGGAAATGAGACTTAGAGATTGTCACTTGTCCAACAACAAAAATGTGTCAAGCTGAGGCTCCAGGTTCAGTTCAATCTGATCCCAAATTCCTTGCCTTTGACCATCTCTCCAGGAGCACTCACCTTGGGTTCAGTGCTACCTGCATCAGAGCCTGGTATCAATGATGACCACGCAGACCTCATGACAAGAATTGGTGATGCTCAGATCTGGTCAGCATTCCCCATTGTCTCACCCCAGAAATTCCCACATTCAAGGGCTGCCTCTCTGCTGGCTACCTCTCCCACTGAGCACCAGAGCTCTCTTTGGAGTAGAACAGAGGTTCCTGTTACCTGGTTATCTGCTGCTAATCCTCCTTAATCCATAGACACTGTTAAATATCAAAGTCTGGCTGACAGCACTGAGTTCACTCTATTCCCCCACAGTGGCAGAGAAAACACGAAAGAGCTGTATCCCAGGCTAGACCTCCTCCATCTTCCCGTTTGCATGTTGAGATCCAATATTCTGCCTGGCCTGGCTTTAGGTTTTTATGCACCAAACCAGTTATAACCACACATCCTATGAGCTCATGTTAAAACATCCTGTGTGTTGATGTTTGGATGGATGGAGATGGAGGAAGGTAGCCAATGGGCAGATAAAGCTTTAGCTATCCATTATAGGTAGCACCTTTATTTTCAAATAAAAATACTACTACTCACATGTCCTCTAGCTTTATACATTTCAATGTTTTTCTTATATTCAGAATTGACCATAAATTTAGTTCTCTAATGCTAAATAAGGTAACTAATGCTAATTAAGAAGGTTTGGGTCTATTTTGTCTGTGTCATAAATAGGAGAAGGGAAAAATATAATATCATTGCACTAAAAGTCAAGAGTGCCAAGATCTTAGGAAAAAGAGGTAATCACTTATTACTTATTATAATTCATTAAGCTTGTAGGAAATATTTAGATACTTAATTGGCATTTAACAAGATAGCTATAGAGAGTAAATGAGACATTAAATTCTCTTCTTAAATGCCCATTAGGTTTGCTTTAGAAATTAATTGATATCTAATTCATTTGCTATCAACTATTTTATCCTTTGCCAGTTTAGAAGTTCAACATATTAATGACAAATAGATGTAGGATAGTGGGAACTTATACTTAATGAGCTCTGTATCATCCCAACTTATTTAAACATTTTTATTTATTTATCTTATTTGTTTGAAAGGCAAAGAAACAGAAAGAAAGACAGAAAAAGAGAGAGAGAGGTCTTCCACTCACTGGTTCACTTTCTAAATGTCTACAATAGCCAGGCTGAACCCGGAACTCAATCCTAGTTTCCCATTTGGTTGAAAGGACCCAAGTACTTGAGCCATCATCTGCTACCTCCCAGGGTATGCATTTGCGGCAGGAAGCCAGACTAGAAGTGGGGCTTGGATTTGAACTCAGTATCTGCCTAATTTAAGAGGCGGAAGTCCTCATGTTTCCTTAGCTCCATCAAATTGTTGTTGGTTTGGAGGGTGAGACATTCTAAACACTTGCAAGGTTGGGCCTGCCCAAACCTTTAACATCAAAGGTCCATATAAGAATGATGAACACAGCAGCACAGGTTTACCAGAAAGCCTTTCCTCTAGGTACAGGTAAGATATGCGCACCTGTTCAAGTTGAACTAAAAGTATCCAATGGCAGCCAGGCCAGGTCAAGAACGAAAGGGAGTAGGCAAGTTGATTATTGATAAATGCCCAAAGCTCAGTCCTAAGGAGTTATGCTTTATGTTACTGTGGAAAGTAGAGCACTAGAGTAAAATTACAGTGAGGGGATAGGAAGATTAGCTCTCCAGATCCCATTTTCAAAGGAGGATTCACTGGCTCCTTCAGGACTTGACTGGCTGCACAGAGCTGCTCCTAACATGGGCACACTTCCCCAGGCAGCCCACACACACATGAGTGATTACAAAAGATATCATTTCAGGCCATTGTGGGACAAGTCTGATGGCCTGTAGGTGCCCCACAGTACCCACAGAGTTGGCCAACAAGTCTTTGTGGACACCTCACAGTTCAGTTTCTCTCTGTCCATTCCTGTCTCCTTCTTTTTCCTTTACTTGGTGCTGATTCCTTATAAATACCCCCACATTGCAAACTGCCAGCGCTCTCCATGTCTGGAGAGCCTAACAAGTGTCATGCAGGCAAGGATGGGAATGCTATGTCCACTATGAGTGCCTGTAGTTCCTGTCTCTCTAGATTCCTTTAAATCTACCCACAACTATTCTTGGAGCTACATAAGGTATCTGCTGGGCATTCTTGGTGGCCATGGCAGGACTTAATTCTTTATAACATTTCCTGCTCTAACTTTGCTGTTGTTGTATCTGCCCAAAATTGCCTGCTTATGGCAATATTTTCCTCTGGGGTAGCAGCCACCAGCTGATCACCTAATCAGTTTCTTTTTCATAGGCAAAAAAAAAAAAAAAAAAAAAAAAAAAAAAAAAACACTAGACTATACCTCCCAGCCTGCCCTACAGTCAGGAGCAGCCTTGTGTTACAGTCTAGAAAATGGAATTCGGTGGCACAGAGGTTAAGTAAAGCACCACAGGCAAGATGCCATGTGGGTCCTGCAACCCACATCAGAGGCCTGGGTTTGAATCCTGGCTCTACTTCTCATTCCAGCTTCCTGCTGTTGCACACCCTATGATGCAACAGATGATGGCCCAAGTACGTGGATCCCTGTCATCCACATGGGAGAGCTAGTTTCCAGCTCCTGGCTTCAGCTTGGCCCAGCTCCAGCTATTGTGATATATGGGGAGTAGACCAGTGGATGGGAGATCTTTCCCTCTCCCTCTCCTCTCTCCTCTCTCCCACCCCCTCCCCCTCCCTCTCCCTCTCCCTCAATTTACTTCTGATTTCCAGTTGACAAAACAGATCGTGAGCAGGAGTGATGTGGGCCTCTGCCCCTGCCAAGATCCTCCAAGAAATCTCTTCCTCCACTGGCTGCATGTGGGTGACTTATGAGAGTCAAGATCCAGTAGAAACAAGAGTTTCAGGCCAGCGCCGCGGCTCAGTAGGCTAATCCTCTGCCTTGTGGCGCCGGCACACCAGGTTCTAGTCCCGGTCAGGGCACCGGATTCAGTCCCGGTTGCCCCTCTTCCAGGCCAGCTCTCTGCTGTGGCCAGGGAGTGCAGTGGAGGATGGCCCAGGTGCTTGGGCCCTGCACCCCATGGGAGACCAGGAGAGGCACCTGGCTCCTGCCTTTGGATAGGCGCGGTGCGCGGCCGCAGCACTCCAGCCACAGCGGCCATTGGAGGGTGAACCAATGGCAAAGGAAGACCTTTCTCTCTGTCTCTCTCTCACTGTCCACTCTGCCTGGAAAGAGAGAAAAAGAGAAAGAGAGAAAGAAGAGTTTCAAAATGACTACATGGAAGGTCTCCCTCAGGTCAGCAATGCACACCTCTGTAGTGAGAGATAAACTTCTGTTTTCTGAAATCAGCTGAGATTTGATGGTTTATCAGTTGCTACAGATAGTTCTGCCTAAACTCAGATTGATCCCATTGAGACGGCTCTGCCTATTGCTGGGCACTCTGCTGGTCACCTTCTGTTCCCCTAATCACTTGCTTTCCCTACTGGTCACCACTGATGAGATTCGAGACCTGAGATCTCAAAATGACTGTACATTCTCATAGAAGCCAAGTTGAGCTCATAGAACAGGGAGAGTGTCTCTCCTCCGTGAGTGTCACGGCACTTTGAAGAACAGGCCTTAAAGAGATACTAATATCCTAACAGAGTACCTAGAACCAGCTCTTCACAGTTTGATTGAAGCACACATTCTCTCCCTGGGGAGCTGACTCAAGAGATAGACACGTCCACAACATAAAACCCTATCCAGAATCTCCCCTTCCCCTTCGTGACTAGACTTTAGGTTTGAATCAAGTTTGATATGTCTGACTCTTTCCCTTAGCCTTGTGTCTCCCCAACATGGGACCCCTCAATCAGCCTTTAGTGCAAACAGACTTCTGAAGACTTGGGCTCCCTAAATTCTCACACATGGCTCCAGGAAGGTAAGGACCTCATTGGTCTTGCTCACCACTCTATCCCCAGCATCTAAAACAGTGCCTGACACGCAGAAGATGCACAAGGGTATTTGTGGAATGAGCAGTGGAGTAAGGAGCATAATTATGAGCAAGAGAGCCCTTTTTCAGGTCCTGCACTGCACTCATTCTTGGAAAAGAAAGCATGAGGCCACAGAGTTTGTGATACTGATGACCTTGAGAATTCTGTTTCTGCTGATTGCCATCCATGATAGTTAGATTTGTGAGTCAATTGGCTAGGCTGTGGGTACCACATATTTGTCCAAACACTCTTTCTGTCAAGTTATTCTTTGGATACGATGGAAATTTAAATCAATGAGCTTTGAGTAAAAGAAATTGTTCTTTATAACTTCAGTGAGCCACAATTAATCAGTTGCAGGCCCAGAGAAGAAGATCTTCCCTGAACAAAAGAGAAAAAATTCTATCATCAGACTGCCTTGGGACTTGAACTTCAACTCTCTCCTAGATCTCCAGGCTTCCAGCCTGCCTTGCAGATTTTGAACTCACCAGCCTGCACAATTAAATGAATCAATTCCATAAAATTCCTCTCTGACTCCTTTCTTTCTCTCTCTCAATGACAGAATGGATGGATGGATGGATGGATGGATGGATGGATGGATAGGTAGGTGGGTAGATAGATGACAGCAAAACAAGCTTTCATACACATGCAACATACACACACATACACTCACACTTTATGGGTTGTGTTTCTCTAGAGAATCCTGTCTAATGTGCCATCCAAAAAAAAAAATCTCTGTTAAATTCACTTACATCTGTCTCCTTTTCCCTGAAACCTCTGGTCCTCCTGGCAGACAGAAATGTCACCTTCCACTGGGCCTCTAAATTCATGATTTGTTCTACTCATCTGGCATTTTTTATTGACCAACATGTAATAAATTTTATATGTTGCAGTTACTTTCTTTATGTAGCTGGATTGAACGTTCCTGGGAGGGGGCACAAATTGCCTAACATACGCAAGCACCAGCTTCCAGTTCCTAGGGAGGCACCTGGCTCATTTGAGGGTTCAGTGAAAGTCTGGAGAGAGTTGGAATGATACTGTGTGATATATAAGAGCAGTGTGCAAGAGCTCATGTTTTCTTTCTTGTGTCATGTCCTGAAAATCTCTTATAAAATGTACTCAAATGTCTTCAGTGATGGGACATAGAAGTCATATGAAATCAATCACTCTCAACGTTTACCAATAGAGTCTTGTCTGCAGGGCAGCAGAGCAGCTGGAGTTTCAGTCGATTTAGTCAGCTGTGGCACGACAATCGATGAATCGACAAATTGTCCCAGTGGTCCATCTTCTGTCTTTTTACGCTGTCTTATATGGTCCTACGCCAAATCATTTTGCATAGATTGTATTTAGATACTTCTTTGTGAACAGAAAAAGCAAATGCCATTCATCTCTGGTTCTCAAACATTGATGAATGGAAGAATCACCTGGAGATCTCGTTTACCCTTCAGAATTCTATCACTGCCCAACAGCCCCTCCAACAGCTTTACCTCGGGATTCTGGTTCACTGTGCAGTGAGTGGGTCCCGGGAATCTGCTTAGCAAGTTCCCCCAGTTCGTTCCAATGTATGTGGTCTGCAAAACACCCAGAGTCTTTAACTAGATTCATTTACGAACTCAAGGAGCCCAGATTAAAATAGTTATGTCATTGACTCGCCCCTATAGGGGAAAGGTTATTTTATTTTCAATTGCTTCAGTCTCATAGACTCAGGGCTGGCTAGTCTTTGCTAGCTGGTTCAAAGTATTCCTGAAACAGTCAACCAAAAAATTATTGCTATCAATGACATGTGAAATATTCTCTGCTGGAGTCATAGCCCCAAGGAAAGAGGAACTCAGACCCAATCCTATGAATCCAGCTGTTTCAGTCTTGATTAGTACATTAATACTGATCAAATATAAACAAAAAATGTAAATGATCCCATAACAAAGACCAAGACAAAAAGGAAACATTGAGCTTTTTCCCCATACTTATGAGGACTGCTAACTTACACTGATTCAATTTTCCAACAGTCTTGTGAATATGAATCAAAATGCAACTGGTTAGTGTTACATAGGAAACAAGTCAAAAGCCCACAGATCCATGACCCAAGAATGTTCTGATTCTTCTAACCAGAAAGATGAGTACCATGGCAACTGCAACCAACCTAGGACCAAGCTCAGCTCTGCAGCTTACACAGCTCAGCTTATTAAAATCCCACCTTATAATGTGACAGTATAAGGCACTAGAGATTCAGTGAGATTAATACTACATGTTGAAACAAAATTATGCCACTGAGAAACATGTGCCTTTGTCTTTCTGGGTCCAGCTTATTTCACTCAACACAGTGGCCTCCAGTTGTGTCCATGCTGCACGTGGCAGAATTTCATTCCTTTTTTATAGGTGAATAATATTTCATTATATATACGCACCACATTTTCTTTATGCAATAAGCTGATGGTGTAAATCATGGTTGATTCCAAATTTTGTTATTGTGAACAGTGCTGCTTTATACATGTTGGTGTCCCTAATATGTGGGAGCTAAAATTTAAAAACAAACAAAAAAGAAGAAATGCCTGTGTGAATCAGTATTGCTGCAAACATAGTTTTCTTAAACTTTGTTTTATGACTCTGTGAAACCAGTGGTTAAGAATGCTGCACTACTATAGTTTTAATGATCCATGGTTACTTTAAAATTTACTGTGTATGGATGAAATGGTTATTTTTCCATTCAATTATTGTTTATAGCTGTTGTCTATATTCCCAGTATACTAGGGTCTTTTTGCTTTATTCCTGTTAAACTTATTATTCAGCAAAGTATTAAGCCTTTTTATTGTAATGTAAATTTAAAATATGCTATCTGAAAAACTAAAAAAAGGGAGAAAGAAGGGTAGGAGGGAGAAAGGGGGAGTGAAGGAGGAAGGGGATATCTTATGTTCTTAGAATCGTATCCACAAAGCACATTGAATCTGTTGAAAACTAATTAAAATTTTTAAAGTCTTTATAAAAGAATAAGAAATAAATAAAAATTCTAAAAAGTGAAAAACATATGCTAGTGAATCTCCTAAGTGGCTGGGCTGGATAAGCAGCAGAAGCCACAGGGAGGAGGCCTTTTCTGTTTCTGCTGCTCTGTTCTTCCTCAGTGTATCAGATTCTGGTCCATTTCCCCCTCTAGCATATTTTAATCATGGCTTAAGAGTAATGATTTGAGCAAAGGTCCAAAGTCCATAGGAAGCCACTCAAAGCAAAGCTGGTGACCAGACCCAGGTGGCTGATAGATTTGAAACCCATGCCAACACTTAAAATAGAAAAATGAGAAGGGGTTGTTTTTGCTGATAGGAAAGGGGTGTAAATATTTCCCAAAATGAGTAAAACTTAAGCAAACTTATAGTTGCTTGAAACTTTACAAAACAAAATGAAAGGAGCATTTATAGTCAAAGCTAGGCCTACAAGCCAGGAAATCATAATAATAAGTAACACAAAACAAAGCAATATACTTCAGTGTGTATGAGTGAACATGGCTATGTTCCAATAAAGCTTTATTTACACAACCAGATGGGAGGCTAGATTTGGCCCCTGGGTCAGAGTTTATTAACCACTGGTCTAGACAAGAAACTACAGAATTTATAATAATTATTGCTGATGAAAAGAGAGAGGAAAGAAGATATTGACTAGCAATTGTTATGTGCCAAGCAGGATTTAGCACAGGGTGAGATAAGAGAAGCACTTTGGATACAAAAGGCAGTCAGAACTTGTGGACCCCTGGTGCCAGGCACTCAACGATATGTATAAATCCACTGTGTGACTTCACTCTCACAGCAACCATGTGAAATTGTCATCCGTCAACACTCCTTTGGCAGGTGAGGCATTTGAGGTTCATGAACGTTAACTGACAGGCTCAAGGTTAGCCGGCTCATAGGGGCAGAGTTAGAACTTTATCGTAACTTAAACACTCACATTCTTTGCAAGGATCATTTGTACGATTTTACTCAAAAAGCTCAGTGTAAGCAAAGACACGAGGTTGCTAAAGTTCTTAGTATGTTTAATCTGTTTTTGAGAGGCAGAGAGAAAGAACAGGCAAACACACACAGACACAGACACAGCTACAGATAGGCAGACAGAGAGCTCCCATCTACCAGTTCACTCACCCAAATGCCCTCAACAGCTTTGGCTAGACCAGGCTGAAACAAGGAGGTTGGAACTCCATCCAGGTCTTCCATATGGGTGGCAGGGACCCAATTGCTTAAGCTATCACCTGCCAGGGATTGCATTAGGAGGAACTTGGAATCAGGAGCAGAGCGGGAATCAAATCCAGGAATTGAATACTGTAATACAGAAAGCAGGCATCTGAACTGCCAGGAGAAACACTCACTCCTAATGTTCCCAAGAGTTTTTTTAAAGAGTGAATGAGCAATTGTATGAATGTTTTAGAGTGTTCATAACTGCATAGAGACCATGAGATTGGTGAAAAAAGAGCTCTAAAAATGAAAGTGGCTCTTTGGAATGTAGAAAACAGATATCAAAGGAACCATCAGAAGACCATGTGATGTTGTCCAAATTCTAAGAGCATCCCCAAGTGTCTCATCCTCTGACCCACAATACCTAGATCCTAATTGGACTCTGTGGGGAGCAACTCGGACTAGACTAAGTTACTGGAATTAAGACTTATTCTATGCATCTGCTCTCCCACAATATGGCGCTGAGAAGGGAGAAACAGCTTCTACACAGCTGCCTCCAGTTCAACCAATAAACTGTAGGACCTACTCATGATTGGAGGAGAGCAGCGTACTCGGCGTATGGGTAGCAGAGTTGGGATTGGCGGAAGAGGACTATAAAGGAGGAGAGAGACAACATGCACCAGGAACATCCGGATAACATCTGAGCAGCCCCCGAGAGAGCCGGCCAGCGGTGTGCCGCTCCCCCGCGGAAGTGGGGAATGTGGCAGGGGGAACCGCCCTTCCACGGAGGTGGAAGGGACGGTAGCCAACCCGGGAAGAACCAGCAGCAAACCCGGGGAGGGCCGAGCAGACGAAAGAACAGCACAGGGTCCTGTGTCGTTCCTCCACGAAGACGGGGAGCGACAGACTCAAGATCCCTGGCCATACCTGTAGAAATCCTTGACTATATCTCCATTCAAGATTCTTGAGCCTACTCATTTTCCATAACTCAATCATTTATCACTAACTGATCTACTCTTGCCCTCAGTATCCACTGAGCTCCTGGTTTGGTTTAGGATTGATATAAGATGTAAGTGATGTAAGGATAATTACCCCTAGTTTCTATCCTCAAGGGACTTATAGTCTAGAGAAAGATACTCTATAAAGGCAAGCATTTAGCCTACTGGTTAAACAGAAGCTTGGTGTATTCACATCCCACATCAGAGTACCTGAATTGGAGTCCCAGCTCTACTCCCAATTCCAGATGCCAGCTAATGAAGAAGCACTGGTGATGGCTCAAGTAGATGGGTCCTTGTCACTCATGTGTGAGATCTAGATTGGGTTCCTGGCTTTTGGCTTTTACCCAGCCCCAAACATTGCAGATATTTGAGGAGTGAACCAGCAGATGAGAATTCTATGCAAATCTCTGTGTCTCTGTCATTCAAAGAAATTTAATTTTTAAAAAGATGCTCTCTTATAAATATATATGGCTAGAAGAACCAACAAACCCCACCCACCAGCCATCAAACCCAGTTGGGGGAAGAGAACAACACCTTCCCAAGAATATAATAGACGTCAACAGAGTAGCCTCTGAAACCCCGTTAGACCATTGTGCAGTGAGCAGAGATGTAGCTAACTGTAAAGAGAATGGTTGTTTATTACTCTCAGCCTGGGGGGACCTTGTTGCTATTTAATGGAGGTATTAACATCTACTATGGTAAATACACACACACACAAACACACACAAACATATATATATATAACATATATATGTATACAGTTCATATATGAGGTTTTTTTTTTTCAAAGCATGCAGTCAATGAGTTTTCTTTTTTTTTTTTTTCAAATAAATGCAACTGTGTAACCAAAAGAAAGGATGCAGTTTTAAAGGACTGAGGAATAAAAATGGAATCAAGCAAATGACTCTTCTTAATACTGCGCAGTGTTGACACCACAGAATCAAAGGCTACCCATGAATATAATAAGAGGCCGAACCTCAGTTGGAAAAAAACCTAAGATACCTAATTTTCCATTTTAATCCATTCGCATTTTCTTACTTTGCTAATCTGCAGAAATATCTTCTATCTGTGCAAGGTCTTTTCAGAGTGAGTTTGGTGAGTATGCACTATGTGTCTATGTATAAAGGTGGATGTACATAAAAGGAAGGAGTTGAGTGCTATGTTTAAATCACCATTCAAGTAACAGAGAGATAAGAACTGAGAACACGAATTCCAGGAATTTTCCTGTGGAGACTCACCATTTTACATTGCTTTAATTGTGCTCTGACCATTGTACAGGCTGGATTCTCTACAAGCAGATGCTGAGGTGGGTTTTGGGGTACAAGATGTTTATTAGGGCAGAGGGCTCAACACCGGAGGAAATTTGGGTGAAGGAATATGATTGCACAGAGGAAAAAGTCAAATTGTGATGCAGAGGCTGTAAAGCCTCAGCCATCCTCAGGGAGCTCAGCACAAACACTGCTGACCTCCTGCCTTGTTCAGTGCTGGAGTAAGCTGCCCCAGGACAAGCACAACCTTCACCAAAGCAACTCTCTGCAGCTGAGACAGACCCTGAGCTGAGCGTGCTTTGCCTATCACATTCCCTTCTTCCTTGGAGGAGTCTGGATGGTGTGTCTCTATGTCTACCAGGCCTTTTACAAAGGACACGCTGAAGAGAACAGACTGGCTTTGCTCGACACTAGATCCACAGTCCTTTGCAGATCATGGGCCGTGTGACAGGTGCTTAAAGTCATTCATAAATTACTCAAGGCGAAAATTAGTTACCATTATCAGAATGCTGGCTTCTACTACCCGAGGATTAGAGAAGGGGGCTTGGATGGACAAAAACTGCAGATTCCACCAGGATCCCGACGAAAGCATCACAAAGAGACAGCCAGAGAAGGAGGCTGTGAGCATGGGAGAAGAGTGCCCATCAGTGTGGTCTAAAACGCTCCTAAATATTTGATAAACACAGTCACACGTGTCACACACACTGAGACACAAATGTACATTCATTCACGCAGAGCGACCACAAAGCGAACAAGAAGTAGATATTTGGCACAGTGGCTAAGATGCTGTTTCGGGATGTCCCCATCCCATGTTGAAGAGCCTGGGTTCAAGTCCTTTTCTGTTTCTGATTTCAGCTCCAGGCTAGTGTGCATCCTAGGAGGCAGCAAGTGACAGCTCAGTAGTTAGATCCCTTCACCCATGCAGGAGACCCAGACTGAGTTCCCAGATCCTGGCTGTTGTAGGCATTTGGGAAGTAAACCAGCAGATGGAAGATTCTCTCTCTCTCTCTCTCTCTCTCTCTCTCTCTCTCTCTCTCTTCCTCCCCTCTCTCTCTCTCCTTCTCACACCTCCCTTTTTTTCAAATTAATTAGTTAATACAAATTAATTAGTCACAAACATAAACAGGTGTGCCTTGTCTCAAGGGGCATATTCATTCCCTACAGCTGCCATAACAAACTAATACAAACGTGGTGGCTTAAAACAATTTATTCTCTAACAGTTTGACAGTTCTGGAGGCTGGGATTTCAAAAGCAAGGTCTTGCTAGGGCCGTGCTTTCTCCAGTGTCTTAGGGGATAATCCTTCCTTGCCTCTTCCAGCTTCCGGTGGCTCCAGGCCTTTGGTTTATAGCAGCATGACTCTGGTCTGTCTCTATTTCACGTGGCCTTCTCTGCAAGTCAGGTCAACTCTAAATCCAGGATGAACTCATCATGGGATCCTAAATTACATCTGCAAAGATTCTGTTTCCAAATAAGGTTCCAGAGAATAGGATTTGGACAAAACTTTTGGGGAGCTTTTATTCACTATTTGTGAGTCAAATAAAGGAAGCATACTTGGCATAAAGCAATGGGGAGAGGTGGGGACTGCAGTGTATTGGAGAGCATGTGCCCCATCCAAAATATTTCATATTTATACTGCATGATCAAGAAAAACATATCCAGATGTGGTCCACAGGTGTCCAGTGTAGAATCAACAGAAATCTCAGATAGTTTGATGCATAGGTGACAGCTTCATAGTTACATCACAGTGAATTCTAGAGATTCCAATTAGAATTGTCATGGCAGCTAAAGATACTAGATTTCTCTTCGTGCCTGATATTCAAGTCAAGACTAACTTCTTCTTCCACTCTTTGCTTGGTAGAAACGGGAAGAGAGAGTTTATCACCTAAACAGACAGATACATGAGTACGAGGCTGGGCATCATTCCAGTTCTAAATAAACTCTACATTTGACTCATGCAAACTAAACTCAGGTCACTGGCCTGAGCCAGGCCTTCCACTGTCGCCGCACTAGCAGAACTCAGCCTCCACTCTCCTTCACCCGAATCAGTTTCAGAGACCAAATCCTGGACTTTCCATTCCTCTGCCTCAATGGAAAAAAGCATGGTGCTTGGCAGCCAGAAAACAGGGAGCCCCTGGCTCCACAGGCCTCTTCTCTGTCTACATCTCAATCTCCAAATCTCTTTTCCCCCAGTCTGTTGACTGACAGGCAGTTGACATCATTAATTCAGGTTCTAGAGTTACTTGAAGAGGGTAAGCCAATCCCTGAAGCCCATTCACAGCCACGGTGTGGTGGGATGAAATGCCAGAGACAGATCTTGAGAGGTCAGGTGGGAAATCCCCCTGAGGAAGACCACCTCCTCCTCACCCATCCCAGGCTTCGCCCTGGGTCACCCACCTCGCACACACACTCAGCATCGCTTTGCCTTCTGCACAGGTAAGCCTTTGACAGTCTTTCTCCCAGAGCATCGGAGCCCTGAGGGGGTTAATCTTGTCATGTCAGGATTCTTCTCAAACGCCAGGCCAGCTCAGCATCAGTTTGACGTGGACTTCTTTGGGGGATCTGGGTTAATCTTTCTGGGCGGGCTGTCCATTTGACAGGCGGGAAACAGTTCCAGAGTCGGCCCCCACACCTCCTCCTGGACTCTCCTCCAGCCTTGTCTTTGAATTAAATATTTAAAAGGGCAATTAAATTTAAAAAAAGCAATCTGATGTTTACAGGCCCTCATAGGTAATTTATAAATGCTGCATTCCCGGTCCCATTTTGTTTAAAGAATTTAATTTGGAGAGAGGCTTCTGAGAGAGGCAGGATCTGTCCCAGGTGCCCAGGAGAGATGAATTGAAAAATGCAAAAGGTTTGCCTGACATCAGCGGCTGGGGCAGTGATGGTTACTCCATTTCCTAAGGATTTCTTTAATCCTCCTTGCATTTGGGTGTGCAGATTACCTTGTGCCAGCAACACTTTGCTCTCTCTGTCTGCTGGGTGCTAAATAAACTCATGGAACCATGGACACTTAAGGATCAAAAAGACACTTCACTAAATGCAATGTGTGATGCCTAATTGGATGCCGGAATAGCAACAAAAACAAAAACTGACAACAGTGGAAAATCTGGTGAAATATGAACAACGTCTGGTATTTAGTTGTTCATAACACAGCAATTTTGATTTCTTCATTTTCACAAAGTATCATGAACAATGTTAACCTTCAGGGACATGGGGTGAAGGGTACACAGAAATTCTTTGTCTTTACTACTTCTCTGTAAATCTGAAATCATTCTAAGATAAAATGTGTCTGGAAAATGGTAGAGACTATCAATCTCTTGTTTCCCAGCTATTATGTGGTCCAGAGAATGGAAGTATTTGCACTGGGCCAAGTTCTCACAACCACCACCCAAGGCAAAGAGAGCAGACTGCAACCCTGACCCCTCTGATTCTCTCGGTCTCAACCTTTTCCATGGCTCACAGCCTGCAACTTCTTCAGTTATCTGTTTTCTAACTAAATCATCGTTTCTCTCGGAACCTGTTCCTGAGGAGCGGATGCTTGGCTACTTTACCTCATCTCTGTGTCTCTGCTTCCTAGCGGGGTACTGCTATGTAGTGTACGCCAATGAAATCTCATGAAGTCTATGGGTGGAAGTTCCTTACCGCTCATTTTCCTTCTTTCTTCAGAAGACTCCCCATTTCTGGAGACAGTGGCTCTGGCAGCTGCTGGAGCAGGCACCAAACAATGTCAAGCCTAGCAAGAAGAGTGTCAGGTGTTGTTTTGTTTTTGTTTAGTTTTATTTTGTTTTTTGTTTGTTTTGTTTTGAGAAGATGAGCTCCATGAGGCCCACAACACGCCTTTGTGTTGCCTGCAGCATAGTGGTTGATGGTTCCTAAATATCTTTTAGTTGCATGTCAGTGAAATATTGAACATCGGAAGCCAAGTGGAGAGGGCTGGATGACTTCATAAGGAATGGAGGAAGGCATCTGGATAGCAAGAAGGCAGAGAAACAGTCATGCGGTGCTTAAGCTGCTGAGAATGTGGGCATCAGGGCTCCAGATGGAAGGAAAGGAGGAAATGAAAGTGCAGGAGCTTAGGAGACCCCACTCCAGTGTAAGGAAGGGTGTTCAGAAGACCTACGCTGCACTGGCCAGGACCCACCTTGTCTTCTCTTGTTTAGCCCTTCCCTGTGCCTTTTCTTCTGTCTCCCATCACTCTTTTTTTTTTTTTTTTTTTTTTTTGGACAGGCAGAGTGGACAGTGAGAGAGAGACAGAGAGAAAGGTCTTCCTTTTCCGTTGGTTCACTCCCCAGTGGCTGCTGCAGCCGGTGCACCCTGCTGATCCGAAGCCAGGAGCCAGGTGCTGCTTCTCCTGGTCTCCCATGCAGGTGCAGGGCCCAAGGACTTGGGCCATCCTCCACTGCACTCCCAGGCCACAGCAGAGAGCTGGATTGGAAGAGAAGCAACCGGGACAGAATCCGGCACCCCGACCAGGACTAGAACCCGGTGTGCCAGTGCCGCAGGCAGAGGATTACCCTATTGAGCTGCGGCACCGGCCTCCCATCACTCTTATCTCAGAGAAGAAAATGTCCAGAATCCCATGAAGCCATGAAGCCCTGACTCTCCCTCCCTGTGGCTGTCAACACAAGCCATTGTCAGTTCTTCCACCAATAATAAAATAATAATTGTCATAGTCAACTAAAGATCCAGTATGCAAAAACTTTATATATATATATAAACATATATATAAACAATCTTATTTAATCTTCACAGCATCATGAAGGAGCAAAATGTATCATTAACTTTATCTTTTCAGATAAGGAAATTAAGATTCAGAGAAATTCTATAATCTAAGGTAACGAAAATAAGTTGCAAAGCACAGGATTTATGCCCAGATATCTGTGGTTCTAAGCTCTGCACTATTCAAATGCCTCTGCTTATCATGACCAAAGACTCAACCAACTCTTCCAAGAAGATGCTGCCTGAATCTACATCCTCCTTGTTCAGTATCTCTCACTTACTGTGTTATTGCCACTGATTGAATTCAGTTGGTCATCAACTCTCCTGAATCAGAACATTCTTGTTTCTGCCAATACATATTCCATATCCCACCACAACTTTTTTTTTCTAAATAAAAGCTCCAGTGCTGTTACTCTCCTTCCTTAAACACTTCACGGATCTTAAATGTCAGCAAAAATGAGCAAAATATCCATGTATGTTAACATTCAAGTTCTGTTTCTACCTATGTACTATTTAGCATTTTACATAAGCACTGTAAAACTCGGTTTCCTCCACTCTACAATTGGAATTATAACCCCTACCTAGTTGCAGAAGTAAATACAATATATGAAAATTGCCTAATATAGTGGCTGGCACACAGAAGTGACTTGATAAATGTGTTGTCCTTCTTCATGTATGACCAATTAACTGAGAAATTTCCAGGACCAAGGAGAAAGGCACAGGAGAAAGACCAGGGAAGCTGGGTCTAGGAGGTCTGCCCCATACGGAAGGATCTCATTCCCTAGAAGGCCACGACATCCAGAGATGGAATCACTGCTCGACCTGCCCTTTTCCACACCAGTGAGGTACATGTAGCTCAATGGAAAGGAGGCCTTGATGGAGAAGAAAAGGGGAAATTCTCCTTGGTAAAGGGGTGTAGGTACTGTTTGTGGCTGGGAGGTCTCTTTGATAGATAAGGACAGACAGAAAGCACATTTCAACATTTGAACATACACAGTCAGGTGGACTGTGGACTCAGACCTGACGCCCTAAGAGGGCTCTCTTGTCATACCTTAAAATTTCAGCACCATTTGCTTTTCTTGGCTAGAGTCCTTTGGGTAACACTCCTGTCTGGAAGGTAACTAATATGACAGTTAAATGGCTATAAGAGGGACATCATGGATCAATCAGAAACTCTAAATCTAAAGCCTGAAAATGTATCTATTAAGCTGTATTCCCGAAGGTCAATATTTCAAAAACTACTGGAGTCTATGCATTTATCCATTGTAGGATACACAGACAACTGTTATCTCATCCTTTGGAATTTCTGATTATCTCATGCTTAGCAAAACCTCTGATAGTTAAATATGTATATTTCAATTAATAAAAATGGAAAGCATGATTACTATTTCATAATAAATACAATTTTTCAAAGCATGGTAAGGTAGAAGCAGCTTTCCTAACAAAATGGGTCCATCAGTTTGGTAAACACTTTTGACTCTTTCCAAATTTCAGATTTCATCTCTGATGCTGGAAATCTGAAGATGGATGTGAGATAGTCAAGGCCTTCCAGGATGTCCAATTTTGTAGGAAAATAAGTAGATGCACAAACAGTATCTGTGGGTGGAAAGGTATTTCCTGGTACATGCACAACTGGCCACATTTGTGTGGAAAAGGATTGGAAAAAGGGCTTTGTAAAGGAAGTGATGTCTCAGTCGGGTTGTGGAGAACTAGAGTAACTTACCCTTCAAAGGGAGGCCATAGAGGCAGAAGGAATAACATGAACAAGAAATATGACATAGGAAGGGCTTTCAAAAAGTTAATAATATTTTGAAATCCATGCTTCTTTATTAAAAAAAAAATAGGGGCCAGTGTGTGGAGCAGCAGATAAAGCTGCCACCTGCAATGCTGCCATATGGGTGTTGGTTTGTGCCTTGGCTGCTCCACTTCTGATGCATCTTTCAAATTTAAAGTCAGTTTCAGAGAGAGAGAGAGAGATCTTCCATCAGCAGGCTCACTCCCCAGATGACCACAATGCCAGGGCTGTGCCAGGCTGAAACCAGGAGCCAGGAACTTCTTACAGATGTCCCATGTGAGTGCAGAGTCCCAAGAACTTGGCCCATCTTCCACTGCTTTCCCAGGTGCATCAGCAGGGAGCTGGATTGGAAATGGAGAAGCAAGACTTGAACTGGCACCCACATGGGATACCAGTGTCATAGGCAACAGCTTAACATGCTACACCACAGTGTTGGCCCCATGCATGGTTTTTTCAAAATATGCATTTCCATGAACTGTTTGAAGTCTCCTCATATGCAAAAAAGTGCAACACCATGGGTGCAAAGAGTGGCAGCAAGCTTTTTGAACTACTATCTAATACAGCAGGTCTTTATTGATTTAATCATTCATGCAACAGGTATTCATCCAGGGCCAGCTGTATGCCGAGCCAAGCAATAGGCATCTAGGGTATAGTGCTCAAGTGTCACATCAAGAAATTTGTGTTTCAGGAGAAAAAATGATTGCAATGCTGTGCAATGAGCTTTCAAAATCCTCACCCATAATACATTCTGGACCAAGAGCCTTATTCTGCAGAAATGCTTTGAAAATACGTTCCTTGTCACTGGGAGTGTACATTCCATTTAATTATGCTTCAGTTAGGATTGCTATTCATCACAGCACCTCAACCTTCTAGCTAATTCAGAAAAATATGTTCAGAAAAAATATGCATCATAGTCACTCTGAAAAAAAAATCTATGAGTATCTGCCTTATTATATAAATCTCAATTGCAATTTTTATCTTTGTTATCTTTTCTTACAATCTAAAAAGTTTTTGTTTCTTGGATTTGGTTCTCTAGAATATTTTGCTTCTTGTGCTATTTTTAATGGTTGTTTTATCAATTTTTAACTTCTTAAGCTGAATATTTTCCTTAATTTTCTTGTTTGTTATTGAACACTAACTATGATTTTGTTTCTTAGTATAGTTTGGCTATATCTATCCCATGAGATTTGATATGTACTTAGTCCATTATTTTCTAAATAGCTGTTAGTGTTGTTTTTTAATTATTCATATGATTAATTGAAGGAGATTTTCTATTTTGCCATAGTTTCCAAGTGGTTTTTGTTTAAGGCTGTCCTTTCAACTTCTAGAACTTATTGTGCTCTGGTAAGAGAATATGAGCTATTTAATTTCCACCCCTAGAATTAATTGAGATTTTTTTATGGCCAAGAATATGTGAAATTTTAGAAAATATTCCTGGGATATTGTAAAGGATTTTTTTCTCTGTTGTAGATCATAATGTTAAATATTCATATATTAGTCTTATAAATTTTAATACAAAATTCCATAAAATGTAGATTTTTATCTTCAAGATCTATGAAAAATTAAAGTACTTTGCTTCATTTTCCATGAAATTGTATTCAAAATTTTATAGCTTATTTTTAAAGTATTTACTTAATATCACTTAGTAATAATATATTACTATATTGTTATCCTATATATATATACTAATAATATATATAATTTTTTTTTCAGAGCCAGGCTGGGTTTTATTGAGATGCCAGGAACAGGCACGTGTCTGGTAGGCGGGAAGAGAGGGAGGTGGCGCAGGCCGTGTGAGCTGGCAGAGGGGGCGGGCCCGTGTCCATGGTGTACATCCCCTCTCTGCCGGGGGCTGAGTGGGTGCAAGAACCCTCCTGGCTAAATGGCACGCTCAGGCCTGCGGGCCCTGGCCCCCACATTAGACGCTCCACGGGGAGGGACTGGAAGCACTGTTTTCCTGGTGAGATGGGGGAAGGAGAGCGGGAGAGTGTAGGCGGAGGGGAGGTATGGCCGGTGAGGGTGGCCAAGGCGGGCTCTCTTCTTGGGTGTCTGCACCCACCCCCACCCCGTGGCCCTGGTCTGCAGGGCGGAGCTTCGAGGAAGAGGGAGGCCCAGGCCCCGCCCTCTGGGGGGCCAGCGGCAGCCAGGGCACAAGTCCAAGGGGATCGGAGATGCAGGCAGTTGAGCCAGAACTATATATATAGTTACACTTAGTATATATATACACACACACACACACACACATACACATTTATATATATAATTACACTTAGTAATAATATATGAAGTAAAAAATGAATCAAAACTATTAGGGTTTACTTTGCAGATAAAAGCTTTCAACACAAACTACTCTTTGTCCTATTTACTTGCTCTGTTGTGCTTTGGATTGTAGTTTGGGTGTTATTAATTCTCTATCCCTGTTTGTTATTTGTTTCATATGCCTGGAATATATATACATATATTTTTAATTTTAAAAATTTATTTTCATTTTATCTGAGAGGCAGAAAGAGCGAGCCAGAGACAGATACCTTTCATCTGCTGGTTCACTCCCAAAGCAACTGCTGCAACCAGGGCTAGGCAAGGCCAAGCAGAAGCCAAGAGCTCAGAACTTCATCAGGTCTACCATTGAGTGGCAGGGACCCAAGTCCCTGAGCCAAAACCAGCTGTCTACCAGGGTGCTCATTAGCAGGAAGCCGTAATCAGGAGTAGAGCCAGGAATTGAACCCAGGCACTCAAATATGGGGTACAGGCATCCCAAGTGCTGTCTTAACCATCACTGGAATGTGTTTTTTAATATTTAAATTGTAATTTTTCTTAGTGAACTTTCAGATGTAACTTGTAAACTATATGAAGTTGGATTAATCTCTAGCTCAATAGGATTGTCATTTAATAAAAAATTTAGACCACTTGCATTTATTGGGATAACTGGTATATGAATTATTTTCTTCAGTTGCTTCCTTTCTACTTCTGTGGAGAGATTGTGATAATAACAATAATATAATAATAAGATAATAAGAATGTGATGATAATACATGAAATTTCTGATTTCACGTATTACCACATGCCCAGTTTACACACTGATGAATATGCTATGGTTAAAATTTCTTTCCTACACTCTTTGGATTAAGTAGTTTCAGTCTCTTCCCTATTTACATGGCCCTTGGGCTTTCTTTATTCATTAGATGGGGCCACCCTTTAATTGGTAAAACCCATTCAGTGGCTACAGTGCTTTTAATGTTCTCCAAGATGTATGAAAATATATTAGCATTAAAATGATCTGTTAGTGCTGTACATGAGAAATTATAAAAGCTATTTAACTGCTAGTGAGGTGCCTCATAAAATCAGAATACTTCAATTAGTATGGGGTTGTAGCAACTCTCACTAGAAGCCTGGTGAGGAACTTGCAAGGAGAAGACAGGCAGAGACCTTCTAGAACACGCATTGGCAAATTCAGGCAGAAGCTACCACCTCTACTGGGATCTCCTGGTAAGGACGTCTCTAACAGCACTGTGTGGTTGGTGGGAGAAGGAGCCAATGTCAGGAGCATATCATAAATGGCTGCACTGGAGAAACAGTTTCTCACTACCTGAAAAAGTCCACATCAAAAATGCATACACTTAAAGCAGTCTGGCCAAGTTTTTCATTCTTTTATTCTTCATATCCAAGTCTGATTGATGTAATATGAGATGTCAGATCAACATACAATATTTTACATCACATCTTTATTTTTACATATATACCATAACCAGAGTAACAAGAATTATTTATGCTACACTCTGATTTACAGTTTTAGCTATTTTCTTCCAATTTTTTAGTGTCATAACTTATGCGTGGGCACATGTGCATTGTGTGTGTGTGTGCGTGTGTGTGTTGAATCGTCTCAACCAGATTACTTATATAAAAAAATGTCTTGTTAAGTGTGTTGACTTTTTGAGCATCTGTATTTCTGAAAAAAGAATGTCTCCCTTTTGCTCTTGAACAGGTTCACCAATCTTGGCTAAATAATTTTTACATCTCAGTATTTTCTTCATTAGAATCTTATATTAATTGCACAAAGCATTTAGAGTCCCCCTAAAAAGATGTGATCTAATTCTGGGATTCGTTTCTTTCTAAACAATCCATTTATTTTCATTCATAGAATTTTATCACAAAATCTATTTTAACTTTCAAATTCAAAATAATTTCACCAGGCTGCCTCTCAGCTCTGCTGTCCTCTCATTATTTTTTGATAACAGCAGCATGGTGAGTCCATCTGACTAGCAAATCTCTTTCTTCAGACCTGAAGTTGGTTTTCTTCCTTGATTTTATCTGTCCTCTGTCTTCCCTTTCCATCTTCCCCAGACTTGTCCTGGATCTGCCCTCTTCTACCTCATCACTCTTTTTCAAACATGTGTCTTTCCTCTGAGTTCTAAGAGAATTCTCTGAATGTTTTTTTCCCTTTCAGCTATCTGACTTTCTGGAGCCATGCTATCCAGTACAGCAGTCACAAGCCACATATGACTCCTTAAATATCAATCAGTTTGCTCAGCCATACTTTTCTCTTTTTGGAGGTTTTTAAATTAATATAAAAGGACATATTTCATGTATTCCATAGGTACAGTTCCAAGAAGACAACCACACTTCCTTCCTTCCCCTGCTCTCCCCCAAATTCCCCTCCCTCCTTCCTCTCTCATCAGTTTTTGCAAAGCCATAATTTTAATCCACTGTAAATTCACAGACTTAATTCACCACTAAACACAATATGGAACAAGTAAAAAGTAGGAAGACCACAGTTTCACAGGAGTATAAAAAAGGTCCAGAAATGACAATCATGTCCCAAAATGACCATTTCATTCCTGTACATTTTTGGTATTATAAATTCACTGCCACATATCAGAGAAAACATATGAGATCTGTCATTTTGAGACTGGCTTATTTCATTAAGTATAATGATTTCCACTTGCACGCAAAAACAGGATTTCATACTTTATGGCTGAATAATATTCCATAGTGAATATATACCACAGTTTCTTTACCTCGTCATCAGTTGATGAACATCTGAATTGATTGCATACGTTAGCTATCATGAATTGAGCTGCAATAAACATAAAGGTACAAATAACTCTTTCATATGCTGATTCCATTTCATTTGGGTAAATTCCCAGGAGTGGGGCATCAGCCATATTTTTTAAGGATCAACAGTTATTTGTGGACAATATACAACTGTGGATAGTGCAGACAGAGTACTAGCAAAGTGCAATACACAAGTGCAAAGTGTAATACACCATTTTAACAATTAGATTTTGTTTTTATTATTTTTACTATAGTAAAACACACAAAACTGACCATCTTAATGTGCACGATTCAGTGGCATCTTGCACCTTCCCAGGGTTGTACCAACTTCAGATTTAGTTCCAGATCTAAAGAAACTTTAGAGCTGGCATTGTGATATAGCAGGTTAAGCTTCCACTTACAATGCTGGCATCCCATATGGGGCCTGAGATCCAGCTGCTCCAAGTCTAATCCAGCTCCCTGCTGGTGCACTTGGGAAAGCAGTGGAGGATGGCCGAGATGTTTGGGTCCCTGTATCCACTTGGGAGACCCACAGAAAGCTCCAAGCTCCTGGCTTCATCCTGGCCCAGCCCTGACTGTTGCTGCCATTTGGTGGGGGTGAACCAATGATGGAAGATGATTCCCCCTTCCTCCCTCCCTCCCTCTCTCTCTCTCTCTAACTCTGCCTTTCAAATGAACTAAAAAATAAATAAATCTTAAAAAAGAAAAGAAACCCTAAGTCCATTAAACAACCATTCTCTGTTCCATTCTCCTTCCACCCCCTGGCAACTAGCAGCCTGCTTCTGTCTGGGGATTTACCTATCCTGGGTTGTCATAGAAATGGAAGTCATCCTTTTGTGTTTGGCTTCTTTCATTTAGTGTAACATTTTCAGGATTCATCCTTTTTACACCAATGGTCATTACCTCATACCTTGTTATAGCTGAATAATATTTCATTATATGGAGATACTACCTCTGTTTATTTGGTCATTCGTTGATTGATACATGAGTTGTTTTCACTTCTTGGACATTATGAACTGTGCAGCTATGTACACTCAAGTACAGGTTTTTGTCTGAAAACCTATTTTCAATTATTCAGGTATATGCCTAAGAGTGGAATTCCTGGTGATATGATAATGCTATAATTTCTTGAGGAACGGCCGTGCTGTTTTCCACAGACATCATACCTTTTCCTACTGTCATCAACAGTGTATGAGAGTTCCAGTTTCTCTACATCTGTATCAACATCCACTGATTTCTTTTTTTCTTTCTTTTAGCTTTACCCATCTTAGGGGGTATAAAGTGGTACATTGTCTCATCCGTAAGCTAACTTATACATGTTTAAAGGGTCATTAAAATATGAAGAATAAGAAACTGAGTGTTTGAAGCCCTCAAAGTCTAACATATTTACTATCTGATCTTTTAGAGAAAATATTTATGAACCCATGACATAGAACATTGCCACCACTGCCAAAATGTCTACTGGAAAATGCTCTGCATGTCTAATGGCCTAATTACTGACTCAGCTGCAGTTTCAGTTCAGCAACCCTACATCTTCATCTACATCCAGTCTTTAAAGTATTGTATTATTTCTTGCTTACTCATACTTCTTAGATATGATATCTTCCAGAATATTGTTGAGAATGAATGGGGTCACTTTCTTCTTCCTAGAACAACTATTTAGCAGTGAGATTCAAACATAGCCCTTTCTCCCGACAGATTCTATCCTTTCAAGTGCTAGGAGAATTGTTTTTCTTTGCTCATCCCAAGAACTAGAATTGGAGTTGGGATCAACTTTGGCAGAGATGGTGTAGATCCTTATCTGTTTTTAGTTTGTTTGTTTTTCAAATAGAGGATCATTTAGATTATTTGCATTTACTTTAACACTGTCAGCTCAAAAATCCAGTAGCCAGGGAATATTGAAAATAGGGTCCAAGTTAGACAAGTTTCATCATTTCACCATGAGGCTGAGTACTTCCCCTCCTTTTCTTGGATACAGCCAAAAGTTAATTGCACAACGCCCACCCTCTTTGACAGGCATCGTTACTCAGTTGGGAGTTAGCATTGGCAGGAACAACGTTCTCTGTTTCAGCTTCCTTGCCAACAGTGAGTTTGTAGTGCCTGGTACGGCCACCCAGGGTGATGGATGGGGCCCAGTTCTGCCTCCCAAAATATCCATGGTCTTCCCTCCCAGTCATTTCTGGTTGATTGATCATGTTGTCCTACAAGTTTCTTTTCCAGGTCTTTCTTGGGCAAACTCTTGCTTTACATGTGGGAAGCAATTGCTCTGGGAAGTTCATCCTAAAATCCACTCTCCTCTAAACTATGTCTGTTATATCTGGCAGGAATTTTTTGATAATTCTGACATACATATGGCATCTTTCACTTGTTTCCATTGCTGGCATATAATTTGTCTTTACATCCTGTTGGTAAACAACCAGGCCATGGGTACTGTGGTGAGCTAGTCATGCTCACAATGTACTTTTTTCCATAAATCTCAATTTAAATTTCATCTTTATAGGTTGGGGGATTGCAATGTAGAAAAATGATGTACTATTCTCAGTCATCCATACCTTTGGAAATCCTGGAGGTTGAAAACACGAGGCCAGAAACCAGACATCATCAACCTTCTGGAACATGCCTCGCCTAATTCCAAGAAAAAGTGCCCACAAGAAAACCAAAACTTTTAAACTAATAACAGATGTGGCAGATGTTATAAGAAGTATTGTGTTTTCTTGGTACCCAAATTTCTAGATGGATTATGAAAAGGAATCCGTCTTTCATCTGGATGTTTGACAGCATGTAGATGAAACACCCGTCTAAGACAGTAGGCACTAAACAAATATATGGTGAAAAATGTCTGGCTGGCTGACTTGCTGAAAGACGGAATTTCTCGCTTCTCATCCAGATGTTCTGGCTCCATGGAGGTACTAGCGGGCTCTGCCAAGCTGATTTGTGATCTTTGAGTGAAGGGTGATACATGAGCATGGAGCATTACACCAGCAAATGAGTACACAGCACCTTGTACTTGAAATGAGTTCTCTCCGGCTGCAACCACCGCGTGTGACAGACCTGCTGGTCCACTTGCAAGTGCTTCTGACAGAGGAGCTCCCCATTTGCATACATCTCAGCATGACACAAGCAGAAACTGTTAAGTTATTATTAGTACTGATAATAGACTCATCACCAGGAATGCATTCATATGCCTAATGTTGTCACTGCAGATTGTTTTCCTGTTAAGGAGAAAGCCTATCAGGCATAAATATTTATGCCTGGATGGATGTCAGATTCTTTAATCAGAAACTGGATTGGTCTTAATTGAATCTTGAGGACAAATTTAGGCCCAACGCTGATTGTGCAGCTTTTTGCCCCACGTGAGCAAGCCTCCCTCCGTCTCTCTGGTCCCCAGATGGGAACCAGGTAGGTTATCTCTTAGGGAGTGCTGGGACCTGAGCTGTGTTGGGGGGTGGTCCTTTTGGAAGAGGATTTCACACACAAGATGAAGGAAATGCCCTTATCTAGAGCTTTCTTCCCAAAGGAATCCTACAAATAGTGCTGATTTCCAGCAAACACGAGGCTCTCATTCCCATAAAGACAAGGTTTGGGCTGGCACTGTGGCTCACTAGGCTAATCCTCCACCTGCGGCACCAGCACACCAGGTTCTAGTCCTGGTTGGGGTGCCAGATTCTGTCCCAGTTGCCCCTCTTCCAGGCCAGCTCTCTGCTGTGGCCCGGGAAGGCAGTGGAGGATGGCCCAAGTGCTTGGGCCCTGCACCCACATGGGAGACCAGGAGGAGGCACCTGGCTCCTGGCTTCGGATCAGCGCAGTGTGCCGGCCATAGTGGCCACTTTGGGGGTGAACTAACAGAAAAGGAAGACCTTTCTCTCTCTCTCTCTCTCTCTCTCTCTCTCTCTCTCTGTCTCACTAACTCTACCTGTAAAACAAAAAAGACAAGGTTTGTGTCTGTCTGATCCATGTCTTGGAAAAGCAGGATCCCACAATAGGTGTGAGATAAATAAGCAAGAGTCTGTGATGGAGAGAATCCACTCTCAGTCACACATGCAGTGCTCTTGTCATTCGGGATATGTAGACCATTCAAGCCCGTCTTTCATCAGGACCAGAGAAAGGATGGGGGGCTCAGACTCCAGTGCCAGGTGGCCCGGGTTCCCAGATCTTCTCATCTTAACTGTGTCCCTTTGGACAAGTCTTTCAGTCTCTTGAGCCTCATTTTTTCCTTCATGGTGTTGCATGTTAACTGTGATAATAGTACTATATATATATATAATCTCATTTAATCCTAACATCAGCCCCCAAGGAGGCAGATCCTAGCCTTAGCTCCCTTTTGCAGACATGGGGACTATGAGTTAGTTTCTGTGCTGAGCATTGATAATAAATAGATTAAGCAGACACAACACATGGCTTCAGTTCACCCTCTGCATAATGGAGTCTGGACAGGTGGGAAAGAATCCTGCCCAACAGGGAGAGGAGCTGCTGTAATCTAAATAGACTGCAAAAAACTGAGTCCTTCAAAAAGGAGCAGAGGTAGCACCATGGTATGTGACTGTGGCAATATTCTGGGCGGGGAAGGTCCCCGGGGAGCACTAACTTGCAACAGAGCTTACAAAGGGATGTGTATTCCACAGCAGGAATAGCGAAGGCCTTGAGGCAGGAAGTTTGATGAAATAGAAAAAAATATGTGCAATTCATTTAGGCACTTTGGGGTCCCAGTGCCAACTTGGTCATTTTCTCCCTTAGAATCTCAGTTACCTGACCTGCCAAATGTACAGAATAATACCCACCTCAGAGAGATTCTAAGAAGATGAAAAGATATCCAGTGCACTTGTATCAAGTGCTAGGCACACAGAAAGTGCTCAATAAATGCAGGCCTCTTTTCTTGCGTGCTGATGGCACTGGGCTCCAGGTGATGTGTGGAATGGGGACCTGGATAACAAGTATCGTTCGATTCAAGGAACAGGATGAAGAAGGCAGGAGCTGCTGGTTTCCTAAGTGTTTTCGGAAGGCAGTGAACACCCAGCTACTTAGGAAGTGCCATGCTGGATGGGTTTTGTGTATTAATTAGCATTTCATTCAAGAGAAGGCAACCTATCTCATGGTTTTTACTCCTGTTTCATCAGCAGTAATGGCATAGGCTGGTGCCTAGGCGGTGCTTAGTTCATTGCTTGGTGAATGCATAGAGGGAGCATAAAAGACTGACAGGTGGAGAGATGAGTGAATCATCACAGAAAGAACCCATCTACAGTGTTCCTCTTCCTACGAATGCTCTCCATAAACTGTCACACTTCAGTCCTTGTAAGTAAAGCCAAGGATACCCTCAGGTACCAATCTTTCCAAGCTTGATGTATTTGCTATGGGGCCAGGTTGATTGGATCCACTTAAGGGGTTGGCGTTAGAGGAAGTGTGTTCTGGCTAAAAAGAACATAAGACAACCAAAGTGTCCTCCCATATCCACAGAAAGCTTCCACTGTCCCAGGTAAAACTAACATGACAAGAGTGTGTCATAGGCTGCACCCTGCCCCAACATGGAGCCCTGCACTTTGCCCGTCAGTTAGCCATTTAAAAAAACACACTAGAATCATCTCCTAGGGGGTGGGAAGATAGCACCTTTACGTGTGCATTCAGACAAAAATAAAATCAAGCATTAAGAACAAGACCCGCGAAGTCATGTTTCCATGAAAACTGGCCTTTGGGCTCTTTGAATTTCTCAACCAGCCCATGCCAGGTGGTCTGTACCTCTGGTGCTCCAGCTCCACCGCTGGCTTATTGAGAGTTGGGCAGGAAAGGATGTTCACTGTTTCCCTCTCATTTTCCAGCCCTTTGGTGCTCCCAGATGTTTTAATTACAGAGGAAAGGGAGCGGATGATTCTGACCATATGTCTCCATTCCACACAAATAAATCTCCTCGCCATCCCGTGTAGCTCTGTGGCACTGCAACTGTCCCACCGAAGCTGACACTGTCGGGCCTAATCACCATCTTCAATCCTTCAGTGAGCATGTTAATTCCGGGAACACCGGCTGGGACTCCCGTCCCAGGGAAATACTCAATCTAGAAACAATTAGACTCATGTCGCAGCAAGATGCTGCCCCTCCTCTCAGGAGCTGGGTGCTCTTTCAGACTGGGCTGGGGGTGGAAAGAGGCAGGCACGGCAGGGTCAGAACCAGGGCAATCATTTTGAGCTAGCGCTTTGGCATTCCACATGCCACCTAGAAACTCAAGCACTAGGCTACTGTTTGTGGGGTGCTCAGCTGTGAAAATGCCCTACACTGTTAACAACGTTGGAAAGAACGCAAAGGAGATGCCCCAGACACTGGAGAAGCCTTCACAAAGTTCATGGAAAGTGTATATTATTAAAAAAAAAAAAACTATGCATGAAGTTAAAAAATCTTTACACCAAAATGAATTTATCCTTTAGCCCCATTTTTTTCTTCATGAACATGTTGAAGCTACCTCATATCCGTAGAGTGTACACACACACACACACACACTTGCAAACCTACACCCATACACAGATTAACGTGAGTATTTCTATGGAAATAGCAAAAGCTGGCAGATATAGTGTGTGTTCTGACTCAGTTTCACTAAATGGTAAATTTGCTTTTAATCTGAGCATCACCACACACAGATGAAAAACAAGCCCAGGAAGTGTATGTAGTTTTGGTTAGCAATATAGTTCTCTGTTTTCTACAATTATGGCCAAGAGCAAATACAGAGAACATTCCAGAGGGATAAAGTGTTTTTGAAGTGTAACAAACACAGTAATGAAGTACATGCATCGCCGGCGTACATCTTGATGCACTTTTACACATTTTTGCACCCCTGCCACCACCACAGAGATCAGAGCACAGCCTACCCAGCATCGTAGAGACCTGCCTCCTGCTCTTTCCCAGTCAATATTTACTGCAAAGGCTGCAGAGAGTCAAACCAATCTGTATGGATTAGTTTGTCTTCGAGTGACACAAAAACAGGGACCATATGTGCATAAGTGGGTGACTTTTATTATCAACAGTATATTCAGAGATGCATTCTGGTATACACTAGTATGAAGCAATATTTCTCTCTCTCTCTCTCTCTCTGTCTCTGTCTCTGTCTCTCTGCTATACAATGTTCCATTATTTGAATATTCCACAGTTCATTTACTGAGGCAAGACACTTCAGGGTTTTGGTTTGTTTTGTTATTTTAGCTTGGAGTTATTATGACTGAATCCATCACTACGAATATTTTTGCATGTGTGCACTCAACAATGCCATAGGACCTGAATATAGAACAATTATTTCTTGAAGTCCAGGTCTTGTGTTCCCATATCATCCCAACATTATCTTGACCCACGTGAAAGTCAGATAATCTAAAAGATATATGAGCTCAGGGGCTTAACATCACTGGGTAACAGTGTAGTGTCCTTGGGGTAAAAGCTAAACTTCCTCTCACTTCCCGTTTCTCCATACCAGCCACACTGAACTCCTCTCAATCTGTCTCCTGTCTCCAGCCCTGTCTCTGCCTGTGTGTGGCCCCAGCCTGGAAATGTGTTCGTGCTTTACTGGCTTTCTCCCAGTTCAGAATTCAGCAGAGCGGTCACTCCCCCAGGAAGCTGCCCCTCAACTTTTGTCAACTTGTTTCCCTCTCAAGGTCTTCTCTTCTCCATTCTCCTGCTGCTGAGTGCATAGCTTTGATTCCTTGGGTGTCCCATCTGCTGGATTTCTTTTGTTCTCTCATGCTTTGATCTATTTGTGTATATCTCATGTGACTTTGGAAGCTCTGTAGAAGTCCATTGTTCTTTCAGTCGTATGTTTATAGCATCACTCATTCATGCAGGTATTCATTCAACAATGTTTACTGCATATAAAACACTCTTGTTAGGATCAAAATAAGGGTATGGGGGAAGGAACTCAGATGTATAAAGTGAAATTTCTGACCTTCATAATCTTCAATCTAGTCAAGAATATGAGATAAGTGCGTCAGGTAGTAGGCAGTGGGTGAGGCTTGAAATAAGGTAGACACGGCTCTGAGTTCTGTTGTGTGACTACGATTAAACCTCTTACTGTCTCTGACCTTTGGTTTCTTTGCAAAATGTCTGTAATTCCTAACTCACAAATCTAGAAGACATAAATGAAAATTAATATACAAACCACTCAAACAACACTAACAAGAGATTAAGAGCTGGATTAAAGGTCTTTAATTTGTTGCTTTTCATAACAGAATACAAAATAATGAGGGTCATGAAAGATGTCCCAAAGAAGACATCTGAGGCCACATGGGGCTAACACTGTGGTGCAGCCGGTACAACCACTGCTTGCAAGACTATACCCCACATTGGATTGCTGGTTTCAATCCCAGATGCTCCATTTATGATCCAGCTTCCTGCAAAGGCACCTGGGTAGGTAGCAGAAGATGGCCCAAGTACTTGGGCCTCTGACACCCATGTGGAAGACCAGGATGGAGTTCCTGGCTCCTGGCGTCAGCTTGGTCCAGCCCCAGCTATTTCAGCCACGTGGGGAGTGAAACAGTGGGTAGAAGATTCTTTCTCTTTCTCTCTCTCCCTCTCTCTCTCTCTCCTCCCTCTGCCTTTCAAATAAATAATTAAATCTCTAAAGATAAAGAAATTTGATACCAGAGAAACAAATTTTTGTTTCAGATTAAAAACAGGTATCAACATCAACAATTAAAGCAACCAGCATTCTCTAATAATGAGTGAATGGCTTGTTAAAATGAAGTAACTGTGTCTGCATTGTTTTTTGTAAGCAACGTATGAAAAGAGCAGTGGAAATATGGTAATTTAAGGAAAAAGTGAGATAATAGAGAAACCAGTTCCTGCCTTATGCCTGCAACTCCTAGTGGATGAAGTCTGCCTGGCCAAAGTCACTTCCTATTCCTGATGCAGCTTCTCATCTGGAAAAAGGGGGATTGGATGAATCAGTTCCCACATCCCATTTGCGACAAGCATTCTTTAAATCAGTGGAGACAGTCACTCAAGGAGAAACCTCAGTTCCATTGCAAGTACTGTTCCTTGAAAGAATGGAAAATCTGATTCATTCAACACAACGTTGAAATCTGGCTGGTTGAGGATGACCTTCTGCCTTGCCTAAGGGTTCATGTCACTGGCCTGTCTGCAGCCTGAGAGAAGCCAGAGCTTCAGGGAACACCAAGAATGGGGTGACATTAACGTGAGCCATTCTTGCCAAGATGTCATATTTTCCTTTACTTACTATTTTTGTCAGAGGGTTGAGGAGAATTTAAGCAGCTTCCTAGAAGCCAGGAAACTAGTATGGGGTTCTGTCAGCTGCCAAGTATATCTATTTCAGCTACACTTCTAGGGTCTCAGGAAAGACCCTCAATAGGTATGTGCTCACTGTGGACTCTTGTGAACTGAACTTGAGCCAGGACTTCATTTATTATCTTATTCTATATGTCCCACCTATGAAGGCAAGAGGAGCAAATAATGCTTTATATCTCTGGTGCCAGCATCAACTCGTACCCTGAATCCAGGTATTCTGTTGATTCCTTCTTTTCCAGTATGAAATAACCCAAGTAAATGTCACAGATGTTCTACAGAAACTGGATGTAGCTTCACCATTGACATTTGCTGTAGAGTTGCAAGGAAACTGCACCTCAATCCTGGCCTCAGTCAGTGGGGTTAGCGTCTGAACCTGGCTCATTTCCAGAAAGTAGGCAAGTGATCATAACTTTTAATTGGGGTGGATTTTCTAAGCCTTTTGGTCATCCATCTCTGGTGTATTTTGATTGGATAGGTTAAGCATTACAATTGTTGGCTGCCCATCTATCTTGCCCCTAGGGTCACCCTATTCTACAAACTATTCTGTAGATTATAGATAAACCAGTTCCTGCCTTACCTCTACAGA
Organism: Oryctolagus cuniculus; assembly: GCF_051225735.1. NCBI lineage: Eukaryota > Metazoa > Chordata > Mammalia > Lagomorpha > Leporidae > Oryctolagus > Oryctolagus cuniculus. Next base: position 19,402,654 of record NC_142877.1, read on the forward strand.
TAAGGCTCTCCTGGATGACACTCTAACTTTGTGATAATTGCATGCATCTTTGTTTCTTCCTGACCATGCTGTTGCCTCCTTCACCAACACCAATATCATTGCTTTGGTAAATGAAATCTCTTTTGGATTCTCCCATGAAATATAGCTGGTTGATGAGTTTCCCAGCTCATCAAGTGCATTCCCTCCAGCATGTCCACTTGTTTGAGCCCCTTTGATTTCTTTTTCCAAAACTTGTCACCTGTGTGTTTCTCTCAGTATGTATGAGCCATGACTTTCTCCAAGTTCTCAAAAGACATTCTAGCAGTATGTTTGGACCCTCTCTTGGGATTCTGGGCAAGATATTAAATCCTGTATCATAGGAGTGTACTGAAAATCTCCTGTATCATGGCAGTGTGCCACAAATTTTGTTCCCCTCATTGATCTGGCATGCTTGGGATCCAACACCAAGTATGTTCTTGGATATCCTGTGGGTACACATCGGCTAAGTCGTACAGACCCTGTGGCTCACCCTCCTTTGGTAAGCTCAGAGCTCCCCTGCCCAGGTTGATTTGTATTTTGAACATCATAGTTACTGATCTGATGGTTATAAGGAGAAGTGGGATGTAGATCCTGCAGTTGGTGTATAATATCTTGTAAGGCAAAGTGGCCTCTGAGTCATCTTCAAGAATAGGGAAGAAGTAGATTGTAACAAAGAGGGGTGGGCTACTTTTATGGACCCAGAGGGTTCCAGCGAGTCTTAAGGTTCCTGATTTTCACTTTTATCAATCCATATTTTCTTATTCCAAGTCTCAGGACCCCTTGTTATTTCTAACAAGTGCCTTGATGGCAGATATACTAGAGCTGAGAATTCAACTTTCTTTGGAAGTCTGAAATCTTTATAATTATGTTCTGGCCAATTTTTAGTCTTTTCTGCCCTCCAGCTGCAGGAAATGAGACATTCTTTATGTGTTGCCAAGGAGGGCCTCTGACTTTCATACTTCAAGTTGTATTGGTGAATAATCATCCCCAGACTTTCAATACCTCTTTCTAATGCATTGATTCCCCCATCAACAGTCATCCTATTCCATTTTCATTGTAACTATTACACCCCTCCAACATCTGAGAAATATAGAGGAATCACATTCACCAGTGTGATATCTTCTATCAATATCCCATACCAGTTCACCACTGATGCAATTCAACAATTGCACTGCTACTCTGTCTCATGGACAATTAGTATTCCATTCATCTACCATCTTCTTTCTTGACCATATCTGGCCCTGCTCTCTTTGGATTGGTCTCTGGAAAGGGGACTTTTAGATAAAGATTTTCATGCAGGAAATTAGGGAGTACTCTTAGGAACAACATTTGTTGGGGAATTTAAGGAACAGAACTGGGTAGAAAGAAGAGGTAGACCATGATACAGTCATAAAAAAGGCCTCAACAGGGAGTTAAAGTGCTGGAGTAGTTTCTTAAGAGTTGTTTTCTATTTAAGCAAAGTCTGTGTATCTCCACATTGACCAGTTATTGAATGTAGAATTTCCCTCCAGAGGGAGAAGTCGTAACTTAGGATGAGACATCTCCCTTTGGCCAAAAGAAACTCCCCTAAAAGGGACTCAGCTACAAAGCATGAATATCTAAGCCTTCAGCAGCTAAGGATATGACTCCCTGCTTTGTGAAGAACCAAACTAGGTAGCATATGACAGTATCTATCACAATACACATGTGGATATGAATTTCATATGCAATAAAGACAATAGCTACACTATGAGTGTGTGTATTAAATTATTGAATGTTATATAACCTTTCCAAAAGTTGTGCCTATGAGGCTTGAGAGATTCATTGCTATAAATTGGACATGAATAATTACAAACTGAACTTGGGAAGGAAAGGGCTGTGGAAAATGTAATGAGCTCAGGTGAGGACCATCAAGGTTTGCCATGTGTCATATTTTTGGAATGAAATATCTCTAGATTTTTAAGGCATTTGAAGGATATAATAATTGTAAGGAAAATGGAAAAGAATGGATGTTGATGGGGAAATCAATGCATTAAGAGAACTTACAATAAGTCAAATACCACAAATAAAACAGAAAGTAAGACAAGGAGGTTGATAATCTTCAAGAGGAGACAGGAAATTGGCAAGCCACACAATGGCAAGGTAATTTCAAATAACAACAATGCTTTGAAGTTAATAAAACAGAGAAATTTGATAAAGTGATGGGAGAGAAAAAAGGAGACTTCCTTCCCCAGAATGCCAAGAGAAGCCCTTCTTGGTGAGTGATATTTAGGTTGATCTCAAAGTGATGAGAAGGCACCAGTCATGTAAGGATCTAAGGCAAGAGCATGCCAGCAAAGGGAATTGAAACCGTAAAGTTCCTGATGAAAAAATGACCTTCTACATTTTGGAAAGATTGAAAATCTAAGCTTCTAAACGACATTTCTGTAAATATCAGGAAAGCAGAATCTGTTGTCCTCTTGAGGGCAGAACTTGGTCAGTTAGACCATCATTCATGCACAGAGCCCCCTGCACAACAGCTCCCCCAGCTGCTCAACGACAATGAGTTGTCAGTCCTGAATACTGAGGGCACAGCATAGTGAGTGCTGGGAGGGTCAAAGGAGGAGTGATGTAGGAGGGAAGCCAATGGGAAGCTAGGACTTGAAGATGGAAGGGGAGCACATTGAGCACATGGGCTTTGGGATCAGTGCATCCAGCAGAGGAAGTAGCCTGGGCAAAGGCACAGTGTGGGCAGAAATTGTGGGAGGTGAAAATGAGCAATTCCTCTAGGCTGGAATGTGGGATAATCGAGCAGGCCCAGTATGAAATTAGACTCATAAGGCCATAAGTGCAGTCAACTACAGCACCCTTTCTGCTGAAGAAATTGAGAAGCTTGACCAGACTAGAGCAAAGTCTTCAAGAAGGTGAACCCATCAGCACAAGCTCTGTGCTGTGGAAGAGAAAGGACTACAAATGGAAACAGCAAAGGCTGTGATAGCAGTTCAGGAAAGGGGATGAATGATCATATAGTTGTCTTTGTGATTTATTGCTGTGTAAGAAATAAACACAGACTTAGTGGATGAGGACAACACAAATCCAAATCTCAAACTTTTCATGAGAAGTGTGGCACATTTTCACTGAGCCCTCTGCTCAGGGGCTCACGAAGGTACCAGTCAGCTACATCCTTATCCAGAGCCTCAACTGGAGAAAGTCTGCTTCCAAGCTCCCTTAGGCCCTTGGCAGAATTCCCTTCCTTGTGGTTGTCAGATTGAGATGCACGTTTTCTCACCATCTGCCAAGGAAAGGGCACGTCAGCTCCTAGTAGCCATGGTCGGTTCTGGTCAGGTGGCTGCCTCCACAGTTTGCTCATTTGCTTCTTCGAGGTCAGTAAGAGGAGCATTTGTATCAGCTTCAAATCTCTCTAACTTTTTCTCCAACCTCTAGACTCTTTTTTTAAAAGGAGTCATTTTGTTAGGTTAGGCTTAGTGCACTCGAGGGAGAGGATCATACAGGGCTGACACTCTGGGGTTGGAAGAAAATCTTGAGGCCATCCATCTCAGAAGGTCGTCTGTTACATTCCTAAACTCAGTGATAACTACTGAGCTGTCAGACCAGAGATGGCTCTACTGAAGGAGGCCAAAGTGGTCATGAGGGCACTTCTCTTTTGAAACATCCAAATTCATCTTGTCTAGGTACCACTTCACACCCTCAGCAGCCTCCTCCCTAGGCAGTGCAAGGGAAACAGTCAAAACCTTAATTCCTATTCTTGCAAAAGACCTGATTCTGCATATTGCAAACTCTTTTTCAAGCTACCAGATTTATTAAAGTTCTTTATTCTTTGTTGCAATTAATTTATTTCACATTTGTAGAAAATACAAAGAGGATTTAGCCAAGCAGTCCCCTCCTCAGAATATAAGACACAGTAAACATTCGGGGACACAGCACAGGAAATAGTCCATGGTAGGACCACAATCCCCTGTTCTGGGCCAGTCTCTGAGGTTGATAGAGTCATGACCCCTCTGAAAATGCAAGGAAACAGGAACGAGGCTGTGAGCCTCTGTTCTCAGGGACAGAGTCTTTCAGTCTCCAACTCACTGCCTCCATGGTATTTTGAATACATTAAAGAAAATGTATGGGTGCAAGAGCCTGGAATTCAACAGCTCATAACTACAATTAACCACCATTAATTAATGGCTGCAAGATAAATGAGCCATGCAATCCGTTTATTCCTGGGCTGTAAGTATTTAAATTCACAGTGGGATGCAAGCCCATTTTTCACCAATGTGAATTTAAAGCAAGTTTGAGTCAGGGTTGCATGCTATAGGAGACAGATGACAATTTCCTCACTGTGTGGTTTATATTTTAGGTCTTATGAACTGGAAAGAGACAGCAGAAGCAAAGAATTCCCATGCACAGCAGAAATAGTGAGCGGGATCTAACATCCAAGCACAGGCCTTCCTGAGCTAAGGTCTCTGTAATGAGACTGACTTTGTGCCAGATACTGTGCTAGGAACTGTCCAGCAAGTGTTTGATGTTGATCTTCCCCATATCCCTATGAGGGACAATCTTTTCCTTCTTCTATGGTCAATAAAAGTGTTGCTCAGGCAAGTAAAGAACTCCTGTAGGAGCCACGTTCTGCTTCCTCATGCCTAGGTCTCTTCCAGGATGTCCACATTCCTGTCTTTGGGTATCAAAGATTTCATAAATCCTCCATGGCCTGCGTCCTCCCTTCCCAAGTGTTCCAAAAAGTAACTGAATATTCGCTTTTCCCTTAGATTTTCAAACCATCAACTAGACATCAATACAGTTCAGAAGACAAGAAAGAGGAAAAGGAAAAAATTTTGATGTTACTTAATAAAAAAAATACATGGGGTTTCTACTTTCTTCCAGGATGTTTATTCATTACAAAGAGAAAAATAGGTGGTCATTTTAACTGAGTCACCAAAGTTAATCTCATCAATGATGGAATATATTAATATGACATAGCCCTTTATACAAAAAGGAACACAACCTCATGTCTATGGCACATATGCTGGAAGTGCTTAACTTCAATCTTGTCGTGAAGGAAAAAGCTCAGGTGAACCCAAATTGAAGGGCATTCTATGAAATAACCGACCAATACTCTTGAAAAGTGTGAAGATCATGAAAAACAAGGAAAGACTAAGGAATCACTATTGCTTGGAGGAGACCAAAGAGCCAGAACAACTACATACAGTGTGAGCTCCTGGATTGGATCATGGAACAGAGAAAGAACATGAATGGAAAAATTGCTGAAATTAAAGTAAGGTTTTATAGTTGAGTTACATTACCAAACAATTTCTGTTGTGTTTTTAAGTGCCATATTGTATTTTGTACCACTGTTAATTTTCTGGATTTGTTGATTATATCATGGTTATCAAAGACATTAACATGAGGAGAGGCTGGGTAGAGAGTATATAGGAACTCTCAATACTTTTTGCAATGGCATTTAAAATAAAAATGTTTTATGAAGTGATATCTTCAAACAAAATTTTGAATAATGAGATTTTCTGAAAAAATCCCTATCTATGCATAGATATGAAAAAACACTCTATTTAAAAAACATTTCATTCAGCTAAATTTGATATATGTAAGACATCAGAAAGAAATGTGTCCTATTGATTCACAAAATAGTTCTGAAAAAATGTAAATTCTACTTGAGAACTGATGCTTGGGGAAGCAGCACTGAATTAGTAAATAATACATGCTCTGATCCAACACAACCTAGCACTCACACAGTGAGATTCTGCTTGGCAGAGATCAGTCATAGGGTCAGCGTGGGAAGAGAAAAAAGAGACCCTTCAGACGTGGAGCGTAAAGAAAGAGAGTAAAGAAAACCACAGTCTGCAGTCTTTGGCACAAGAAATAGAATTTGCACACTTTACCTTTAGCTATCTCTCTGTCAAATGGCATTTAAATTGTTTATTTTTGCATAGTATGAATACAAAATAATAAAAAAAAAACCTCAGTGTTGAGGTTCTGAGCCTACAGGCAGTAAAGCAGAGAAGCAGGGTCATGACCCTTTTTGAATCACTCAGGGTCAGGGAAACACAAGCACCTGACTGGACAGTGAGGGAGAAGCAGACGCTGGGGGCGAACAGTGAGGGGCCGATACTTACTACGAAACCTGCCACAGCCTCTAAACAGGAGCAGTAACCCAACAGGGACCAACACCTGACACAAATGGTGGACACTGCCAGCTGCCCTGTAGAATCGCACCCTGGAGTCCTTCTAGACCATCTTACCAAGTTAGAGAATTTCACTCAAAGAATATAATCATTTGAAAACAAAACAAGCAAAATGGTAAAAAGAACTGTGTCTCAAGATATTTATTTCTGTGTTAGTTTCATGTACATTATCAAAAACAATAGAAAACGCTGTGAATACTCAGTAACAGAGAAATGGTTAAGTAATAAAATGATATCAACTTGATGGGACAGTATGCAGCCCATAAAAATGTTAATTAGGAATATGACAAAGAACTCAACATTTGTTTATGATATAATGTTAAACGAACAAAGCAGAAAACAAAATTATGTGTTCACTATGAGTAAAACTGTAAAAATCATGTCTGCATGTGGATAGGGTCTGGAGTAAATATGAAAAATGAAAACAGCTTTATTTGGGGTTTTTGTTATTGTCATTATAATGCTATTGCACAGTAAATGAAGAACTTCAAAAAGATGAAAGAGTTCAACCAAAATGGGGCAATTTTCAGGGAAAAAGCACGTATTTTGAGTACCTCGACTGTGTTTTCATTCCCAAGGGAAGCTATTACATTTGGGAGAATGGAGCATTTTTAGAATAACGACAACAACAACAAAATCCAGGACAATACCCCAAGTATGACAGTGCAGAGTTTCTCTGCAGAACAGGCCCCGCCAGGGGTTTCAGACAAGAAAAGGGAAGCTGGAGATGTGCAAAGTAGATGTGCTTCCTAATCTCCCAGGGAACATTGTCACTAACACAGAGGCCAACCCTGCAGCCATCAGAGATTCTAGAGAGGCTCCCCCAGACAATCCAGCCCTGCCTGGGCTCCCACCTACCAGACTGACCCTGTTACCTTTCACCATTGCATTCACTCTGCGAAGGCTGGCCATTCACAGCAGGTCTATCATAAGTGAAAGGCCCAGCTTTCCATGTGAGAGCACTACCGTTTGCCCAAGAGAAGGTGGTACCTAGTGTTCGCTTGGCATTTCCTTGCTTTTCTGCCCAGATCTCGAAGGACTGCACCTGGAGAGAACTCAGAGAGTTATGGAGGCCACTTTCACAAAGGGCACAAAGAGCTAATGCCTGAGTGAGTGAGAGCAAGTGCAAGAGTTTTACAATCAGAGATGTTATAATCTAACTCCTCTCAACATGTAGCCTTGAGATATGGTGGTAGAAAATTATTCACTTACCCTTGCAAGCAAAAATAATAACAGATATTCTTTTTGTTGCCCACCTGTCCAACTTTAACGTTTGTGTCCCATTGTGCTCCTCCACGTCTTTCCATAAGCTCTTATCTCTGCGGATGACTTCACCCTGGCTCTTTAATCTAAGGAGCTCCTACTGTTTTTCTAAAAAAAAAAAATGGCTGTTATTGTCACCATCTTATTGATGATAAAACTGAAGTTAAATGGATCACTTGAGGTTATACAGCTAGGGAATTGCAGAGCTAAGATTCAAAGACAAGTCTGACTTAAAACCTTCACTTGGTTCTGTCATACCACTCCCATTCAAATAAAAAAATCAAAGAATTTAGGATCACGGGGTTTGCCACATTTTTTTAAAGATTTATTTATTTGAGACATAGAACAGCAGAGGAAAAAAAAAAAGAAAAACAGAGAGAAACTGAGACAGAAAGAGATATCTTCCATCAGCTGGTCCCAGATGGCCACAACAGCCAGAGCTGGTCCAGCCTGAAGCTAAGAGCTCAGAACTCTATCTGGGTCTCCCAGGTGGGTATCAGGAGCCCAAATACTTAGGCTATCTCTGCTGCCTTCCCAGGCACATTAGAGAGAGCTGGATAGAGCAGTCTGGACCCAAACTGGTGCTCCATGGGATGCTGGCATCACAAGTAGCAGCTTAACCCCCTATGCCACAACACCAGCCCCTCACCAAACTATGACTGTCACAGTTACTTGCTTTCTGCTCTTCCCCTCAGTGCTGGGAGCCCACATTGTGAAAGTGATGTGAATATGAAAACTGCTTAACTGTGTTCAGAGGCACACTCATAACAGCCTAATTCAAAATCACCCCCAATCTTCACTCTACAGAATGAGGTTCCCTGACTCTCAAGGAGGGTGTTTTTAAGTTTGGCCATCATAAGTCTGAACATTCACATATAAGCCAGGAGTCCAGATAATTTTTTCTTTCCTCTCAGCTAAATGATGAGATCATAATTTCAAAATATTCAAACATTCTAGGAGAAAAAAATGCCAGTTACAAATATTGTTTCATTTATCTCATAAAATATGCATTTCCAAATGTAGAAAGATGACCCAACACATCCTTTTTTAATGCAAGAACAGTCCTGCTGGCAGGAGGAAAAACTTTCATGAATGTTTTGCAGGTCACAACGGAGAGGGTACAAGGAACACTCTGCAGTAATCCTGATCCGGACACTTACCTGGACGCCTGCTGTTGACCTAGACAAGCCACCAGGTACTAGAACAGCATGTGGGCCCACAAAGGGCTCCCTCGGGCACTGCCAGGAGTGTTCCAGTACACGTTAAACAGGGAGCTCTGTTGGGGGGCTTCCATCTGCACCATTTGCTGATTCCTGTAGGTAAATATTCCCAGCCTGATCTTTTTCAGCCTGCTGTGACACTAATTTGCACATTTCCTGAAAAGTTAACATAGGCTCTAAGAGTTGGTACAAGTCAGCTCCTGCACAACAGTGAATACTGCTAGCCCTTTCTTGGCAACTTTTTAAGATTAAGACTCCTGGAAGGATAAAGCATTCATCAAAATGTGGCTCCAGAAATTCTCTCTAAATAGTATAAACATTACAAAACCTTTCTTAACACACAAAAGTTGTTGACTCATCACACAACTCAACAGCAAAAGACTAAACAACCTTATTTTAAAATGAGCAAAGGACCTAGACATGACATGTTCCCGAAGAAGACATACAAATGGCCAACAGGTGTATGAAAGGCACTCAGCATCACTAATTGTCAGGGAAATGCAAATTAAAACACACAATATTACCAAATATTTGCTAGGATGGCTGTGATGGAGAAGACAAAAGACAGCCAGTATTGCCAAGGTATAGAGCAAAGCTAATAATCCTTTTACACTGCTGGTGGCAATGCAAATTGTGCAGTTGTTATGAAAAACAGTACAGAGATTCCCTGAAAATTTTAAAATAGAGCCATCATGTGACTGAGCCATCCCTACGCTGAGCGTATACTCAAAGGAAATGAAACCAGCATCTCAGAGAGATAAGTATTCTCCCGTGGCCATTACACTATTCACAATAGCCAAGACATGGAAATGATCTAAGTGCGTTTCATGAGTGAATGGATAAAGAACATGTGATATGTGTGTGTAAGGGGGTAGGGGAATGTGTATATATATGTGTGTATGTGTACAATATTATTCAGCCTAAAATAAAAAGACATTGCCATTTGTGAAAACACAGATGAAACTGGAGGACATTTGGCTAAGCGAAATAATCAAGGCACAGAAAGACAAATACTGCACGATCTCATTTATGTGGAATTAAAAAAAATATATCAAAGACATAGAAATAGAGGGAGAGTCACCAGTGGATCATTTCTCTTTTTGGTCCAGGTGTCTGTTGGGTTTCTGTTTCTCTTTAGTGACTCTTTACGTATGTTCTGCAAGGAATGAGTCTTGGGATATGAGTCTTGGGACAGATCTCAAAACTTCATGGGAGAGCGGAGGTGGGAGAGTAATGATATCATTTTAGAGGTTACTATAACAAGCAAATAAAGTCTTAAAGACTCAGGAGAGCCTTTTAAATTTAAAGACGGACCCACATCTCACGAACCCTCCTGTTCCTGATATGGTGCTGAGCACTGTGTGTCTGATCCAGGAGGCATTCACAGATCAGCTGAGCCCAGCTCCCTATTCAAATAGCTGTGCCCTAGGTCGATGATGTGCCTATGGGTGATTCACAGAGAAAAGCTCTTGGAGGGAGGGCAGGGACTGGGAAGTGAAATGGGGAAGAAGGACATGACCAGGGCAATGCCAAACAGGGCTGAGATTTCGTTCCAAGTCCCACAACCTGATCCCACACAACCTGATCCTTGCTTTTCTCCAGCAAGCACCAGTGGACATCTATTACATCAATCACAGGTCACACAAAATGATTGATTTAAAAATCAGCCTGCTCTAGATTTATCAAATTTTGAGTCCTGCCTATGGTTGCCTTGGCAGGGTCAGATTAAGGATTTCATGAGCCTTACACAGCCCAAAGGCCCGATGTCGCCCTACTCCTTCCACAGGAAACTCTGGCATGTGAGCCACCCCTGGCAGCTGCCACTCTCACCCAGGCAAGGCAGATTTCATGCTGCTGCCCTCCTTCCGTACCTGGGTAAGGGCCACTGTGGAGGGCGAAATTCAGGATGCTTCAGACTCACCTCAGTGTGGGTACAGGGGCTCCAGTTGCACAAAGGCAGCCATCTGAGAACCAGCTGCAGGAGCTGACTGTTGGAAGAAAGAGGAAGTGAGCACAGAGTGCAAGCTCAGATGTCACAGTGAGGCCTGATGCACAGCACAGCAAGGAGGCCCAGGGGAGACGCACTCCATCTAAGGGCAATCGCAGCGATCATGGAGGAGTGTCTGCACGCAGGGTTCAGGCCACCTCTTAGCGGCTATTCCTACAGGATGAATTTTGCTCAGCAGGGATTCTTTGTTCTCAGGAAAAAGTTGGCAGTCACTCTCCACTCATCCATTTTATTTCACACCCCTGTTTTCAGGTGAACAAGCAAAGAGGGATCTGCCAGCCTCACCATCACCATAGGCCTAAAGAAGATGCTCCAAACATGTTGAAGAATTGTTTATACATAAGTGTGCATTCACACCCAACATTATTCCAAAGCATTTTCCTAGCTCCCTCGATAAGCTGGATACCCAGGAAGACTAAGGCAACTGTGTCTCAGTTCTACTTGGAGCAATAACATCTCTTGTCACGTGATCACCAACATTTGAAAGTGTGTGCTGGTGAAGGCACCACCCCCTCATTCCACCAGCTCCAGCAGTCACTCAATGAACACTCTGTTCACTCAGAACATTGACAGGGGACAGTGTAAAATCAAAAATTTTCGACAGGGATTTGCAAACTATGGCTCACTATGCTGCCAGCTTTTGTAAATAATGTATTTTGTAAATAAAACATTGGAACACAGTCATGCAGATTTGTTGACATATTGTATAAAGCTACTCTCACACTCCAAGAGCAACATCAAATAGCATGACACAGATTGAATGACCTGCGAAAAACAAACTATTTAATATCTAGTCCTTTCAGCTAAAAGTTTGCTGGCCTCTGTTACTCTGGAGCTGGCAACACTCCCAGACAAACGTGCAGGAAGTTTGTAAACTGTGAATGCAGTTTCTCGAATATTTATCCAAGTCTTCAGAAAGCAGGGAACAAAACATCCCGTAGGATAGATGCCACCTGAAACAGTTGAATCGCGAACGCTGGGCTGGGCAAAACACAGGCTGTGCTGCCAGGCCAAGCAGGACAGTTACTCGGATGCAGAGGAGATAAATGGCTCTCACTAGAGGCCCCTGGAGAAGGGAGTCTTAAATTGCCCTGGGAGCGTCTGAAGGCTATGGACAGGCAGGGTCTGGCCCAGGAGGGGTGTTCTGAAGGAAAGGAAGAGCAGAAGGATGGAGGGAGGGGAGCTGGAGAGAAAGAGAAGTAGAAGAGAGACAAGGAAAGGAAACCCGCACAATCGCTAGGCGCCATGCTGCTGTTAACGGTGGGAGCCTGTGGCCCGTGGGGCTGTGCGTGGGGAGAGATCGCAGCAAGGACGAGAGAGGAGAATTCAGAACTGTGAAAGGCTTTTGGTCTTTACTGCCCAAACCTCTCATCAAAAGGCCACGTCATCTCCTCCATGCCTCTGAAAATGCCCCTTTGTCCTCAGCCCTCCCAGACTGCAGCTGCCACCTGGCTCTCTCAGCAGCCTCCTCTCCTTCCCTGACAAACTCCTCTGCAAGCTCCGACTGTCCCCTTTGCTCTTTTCCCCCAACATGGAGTAAGGATCCTCCCTGCTCTGCGTGATAGAGGCTCCTTGAAAATTTGGAGACAGCATCTGCACCGTCAGGTCAGAATCCTTCTGGGTGCAAGGAGAGAGATAAGCCTCTGACCATGCCAGGGTTAACCATTGCGCCCTGCGGCATTGCATCCTAAGCCAGAACTTTCCATCACACTGGCACGGCTGACAGTATAGACACTGGAGACCCCTGCCAGGGCTCAAACCCCAGCTCTGCCTCTGACTAGTTGTATGAGTCCATAGACTTGGGTTATTCAGTTTCTTCATCCATAAAATGGGACTGATAATAACAATATCAATCTTGCAAGCTTGTTATAGTCTGAAATTAAATTATTCTCATAAAGCGTTTAGATCTATACTGAGCCCATAATAAGCTCTATATAAATGTTTGTTAAATAAAATCTAATCTTTGCAGACTGCTAGATCTTATCCCCGAGGTCAGGCCTCCTGGAGAGTTAAAAAAAACTAAAATGATAAAAGAAAGTAATAAAATATTCTAAAGCTTTTGATATCTTCAAAGAAAAAATGTGCAAGGGAAAAAAATACAATTCTAAAATAGTGTAGTAAAACTTAATGGGGTGGAGTAATGATATCATTTTAGAGCTTACTAAAAAGCAAACTTGATCTTAAGGACTCAGGAGTGGTTTTTCAATTGAAGGATGTACCCACGTGCAGGGGATCCTCCTGAGTTTCTGATACCTTGCTAGGTGCTGAGCACACACCCTGGAAGGTGAATACACACTGGCTGAGTACAGCTTCCTACCCAAACAACTTCCCTGAGGAGGCGTCTCCTGCCAGGAAATAGCGGGCTAGGGCAGGCACTGGGAGATGGCCGGGGTGACACATGAACTGGCAGTAATGGAGTCAACTGTGAAGTTAAATAAATGAAAATAAATACAGACCTTTAAAGAGTACTCTGCAATGGCTTTCCAGCACTCATGTGTGCTCCATACACCCCATGTGATTTGCCCTCCAGCATTTCCCACGCTCTGCCACCCCTCGCCGCACTGAGACCCCAGCCCCAGACTTGCACCTCGGACATGCGGGGTCTCTTCCCTCCCCGAGGTCTCAGCACATGTGCCCTCCTAGCTGGAGGCTCCTCCTTGGGCTGCCTCTCCTGCTAAGGCATCTGCCTGCCCTGACCAGGCTTGCTGCAGCAGGCACTCTGCCATCCTTGTGCAAGCCCACTGCACATTTCCTTTGTTGCCACGGAAATTTGTAACTATACATTTTCTTGTTTAACTAATTTTTTTTTAAATTTTGCTTCTGTCTTGCTCCACTAAAAGGCACCTTTCAAGAACAACAGGATCATATCTGTTTCACTCTCAGCTGCATCATAAGCACTTCTTATGGTCCTGCCATGTGGTGAGGGCTATAGAAATGTCCACTGAGTGAATGAATCCAAAGGCAGTCACAGCTCACAGAGGTCTGAGTTCAGCTCCTAACTAACACTCTACCTATGACCTTAGGCAACTGCTTCTTTAGCTAATGTCTATTAAGAGACTAGAAATCAGCTTGGCCCCTTGATGCATGTGCGACAGTTATTGGTTATTATCATTACAAGTAATCACATTGGTGACTCTAGTCTTATATCTCAATTCCCTCTGCCAGTAAACAGAATAAAAAAAATCCCATCTCAGTTGTCTCTTGCGAATTGGCCCTAAATAAGTGATTCTAACCATCCACATCAACAAGGGCATAAATGGGACCCTCTTCTCGTCTATAAGAAGAGCTCTAAGACTCAGCCCCGAGGTCTCACGCTGCCAGAGCGTGTGTGTGTGAATGCCGGGAGGGCATGTGGTGGATCCAGCTCCCTGCACGTTACAGCAGACAGGGAGCCTCAAGGCTGGCATAGGGGAGGGGGAGCCCACACAGCATATGGCCCTGCAGCGGAGCATATGGATCTGGTCCTGGAGAAGGGGCTCCCGTATGCTCCCCGAGCTGGGCCCACCTCACCCACTCCCAGCTTCCCTGCACTTTAGGCTGGTTCATAAATCAGCCGCTTCCCACCAGCCCAGGGCACTGGCTGATCCATGTGTGATTAATGCACCGTTTGCCAGCAGCCTGGAGAGAACCCCAGGTACAGGTGGAGAGGAAGGAAAATGGCTTAATTGGAGTGGAGGTGGGGAGGAGAAAGGAAGAGGAGGTCATTCCTCATTGCCAGTGAGCCAGCACTATCTTTAGAACTCCTGGCTTCACACGAACAAGCTTTCTTGGAAATTTTTCTTACAGGCTCTCCAGCAAGCCCACTGCGGCCTAGGCTATCGTCTCGGCTGTAGCTAGAAAGGTTTGCAGTTGATTGCTCTGTTGTTCTAACTGGTCCAACCTCTGGGATCCTCCAGGGCCTCTTCATTTGTGCTTAAATAGGCATTCAGAGCCTGGAAGGAACCAACCTACAAGGGTCCCTGGAGACAGTGAGACTCATGTGCCAGGCAGCAAATCCACTCAACTGTGTATCAGACCAATATTTTCCAACTGTGCTTGACAGAGGGCAGAGGGTTTTATGCAGTTGCCACAGGAATGGAGGGTCCCAGGGTTTCATAGCTGGATCAATCAAAGCAAGCCTTCTTGGGCTTTTCAAACGCAATTTTGTTTTGATTTTGTAAAGGCTCACATGGCTGAAAAAAAAGTGGAAACACGAAAATTAAAAATGCTGTGGGAGGGCAGGCGTTTAGCCTGACACTTAAAACACTGGTCAAGATTCTAGTGTCTCACTTCAAAGTACTTGAGTTCAATTCCTGGCTCCGACTCCTGAATCCAGTTGCCTGCCAATGCAGATCCCTATGATGGCTTGAATGATTGTGCTGCTGCCAACTACATAGGATACCTGAATTAGGTTCCCAGCGCCCTGCTTCAGCTTGGCCCAGTGCTGGCCCAACCTCAACCTAGCCCCAGACATTGCATGGGTGGGGTGTAAATAAACCAGCAGATAGGAGTCTTACTGAGTCTACACATCCCTATCTCTGTCCCTCTTGCCTTGCAAATAAATTTTAATAATTTTTTAATGCTGAAGACACTATGAAGAGTGTTTCCTTTAAAAACTATAGCAATGCCATGAAGGATAGTTGCCATTCATGAGCAGGAGGAAGGGCAGCACTGTAATTAGTGACACAAGCACTGGATCATTTTTCTATTGTTGGACGTGTGACCTTGGGCAAGCAACTTTCCTAAGCTTCAATTTCTTCCCCTTTGAAATGGGGATAATAAATGGTGCTGATGTTCAAGGCTCATGGGGGACACTGAATGAGAATAATCCATGCACTGTGTTCACAGGATGCCTGGAACACTGCCAACAACAGGTACATTTTTTTTCTTCATATCCAATGTGCCACTCTCTGTGCCAACCACATTATTTGCGTTATCTGTAACCTTCATACTCTGTTCCAGGAGAGTTTATTCCAATTTTAGAGATGAGCAGGCTTGGCCTTGAATGATGCTCCCAGAATGTCTATGAGGGTTCTTTACACAGTTCATGAAAAATGCATATTATTTAAAAAAAAAAAAACCTATGCACAAATTTCAATTCTTTGCAGTAAAATAAACTTATCTTTTAATTCAAGCTTTCCATAAACGTTCTGAAGTCCCCTCATACTAACAACATAGAGGACATTGATGTTCTGGGTTATCAAGTTGGAAATCATTTATCCAGCTACTTACTTTGTTTTCATGACGCTGTCCTGAAAACACTGCACAATGTAAAGTAGACAGGCATGAGAGCGGTGTGGTGGGACAGCTGGTTATATCTCTGCACGTGATGCTACCATCCCAAATGGACACCTTTTAAGTCCCAGGTGCTCCACTTCCAATCCAGCTCCCTGCCAATGTGCCTGGGCAAGCAGTGGGAGATGGCCCAAGTCCTAGAGTCCCTGCACCCACATGGGAGATGAGATGGAGTTCCAAGCTCCTGGCTTTCCCCTGGCCCAGTCCTGGCCATTGTGGCCATTTGGGGAGTGAACCAGCTGATATAAAATTCTCCCTCTCTCTTTATCTCCTTCTTTCTGTAGCCCTGCCTTTCAAATAAATAAATAAATTGTTTTAAGAAATTGGGGCCAGCATAGTGATCAATGGTTGGGCCAACACCTGAAATGCTAGTACCCCAAAAGGAAGCGAGTTAGGGTCCCACCTGATCTGCTTCTAATCCAGCTCCCTATTAATGCTCCTGGGAAGGCAACAGAGAATGACTCAAGTACTTGGGTCTCTGCACCCATGTGGGAGACCTGGATGAGGCTCCTGTGTCCTGGCTTTGGTCTGGCACAGCCCTGGCCATTGCAGTCATTTGAGGAGTGAACCAGAGGATAGAAGATTTCTCTTTCTGTCTGTCCTCCTCTCTCTGTAATTCTGTATTTGAATAAATAAATAAATCTTTAAACAAATAAAATGGCTAGGCTTTATGCTCCCTTTTCTACACTTATTCTTGTGTATGCATCCATCCATCCATCCACTGAACTACCCATCCAATTCAATGAATTTATTGAATGTCAAATTAATGTCAAGAATCCTAGACAAGTCACTTTATTTCTCTTAAAATCAAATTTCCTTTCAGTAAAATGTAAGTGTTAAGATGAATGGTACTGCAGGATTTTTTTGTTTTGTTTTTTTGGTTTTTTTGTTTTTTTGTTTTTGTTTTTTTTTTTTTTGGTAACATGAGATGCATTCCTGTTACTCTCAAAAGGGTCCTATTTGTGAGATAAGTCCTAGGTCACTCTAGTTACAGAGGTGACAATGATAGCATGTGTTTCCATTGGTTTGTCTAGAAAAAGTGAATACTTTCCACTTTGCACAAGTTTTGAAAGCAGGTTATGGATAGTAAAAGTTCTGGGCATGTTTTAAAATATGAACTACTCTCCTCTATTTTCAAGGAATCCACACAAAAACAAACCCCCAAAGGGTGGTCAGGTTTGACAGATCAATATGCGATGGTGCTGGAAGGGAGGCTGAGGAGGACAATGGAAAGGACTAATTTTGGAATTTTATTTTTTCAGTTTATTGAACATCCCTAAAATTGTGAAAGAGGAATTAAGAAATTATTTAGTTTCATAACTAAATAACCCAGAAAGTAGATAGACTAATTCATTCAAAGGAACTTCACAAGTGAAAAGACTACCTGTGAACTATTCTTCAACCAATTGGCTTTGCCACCTTGGGAAAGTCACTTAAACCTCTGAAATACTTAATTCCCCCATGGAACAATGAGCTTAACACACTTGAGTTTAGCAGAGTTGTTGTAAGATATCAGTTAACTTTTGCTGAGTAATAAAGTCATTCCAAAACTTACTGTCTTGGAACAACCATTTTATTCAAAACTCTGTGGTCTGCCCAGGCCACCCTTCTGGTCTAGGTTCAGGCTGAGAACAGGCCAGCAGCTAGTGGACCTGTGATGGCTTCATCCACACACCTAGCTATGGCAGGCTTTTGACCAGGGTACCTCAGGTCTCCTTTCTCTGACCTCTCATTCTTCAGGGGGTGAGCTCACGCTCACATATGATGATGTGGGGCTACAAGCACAGGAAAGTTAGTTGCATTTCTCACTGTGCTGAATGCATGGGTTGCATTAGCTTTAGTCCTCACACCTCTATTACTTGTAGGTAATGCATTCATGAGGAACCTGAGTGTAAGGCCTTACCCTTAAACAATGATCCTATAATAACTTCTAACATCATGATGAACATTGGTGTTCTGGGGAATCCAACATTTCTGCTTGAGACTTATGTTTGCTAGTATCTCGGCAGTCAAAGAAAGTCACACTCACATTACAGAGATGGAAAATTTGTTCCACCTTTTCAATGGGCATCGAGCAACATTACTTACAAGGGCTTGGCAGGGTGAGGAAGAACTTGTGAACCAGTTTACAATCTACCACAGGGGAGATATTTCAGAAAACTTCACGGAAACCACTGTAACTTGATGTTGGAAAGCCCAAGTCTCCTGGAAACAAAAGGCCCCTCCCTTTTAAGGATTTTGGGGAGCCCACAAAAGCAACACACATGCTAATTGAAGGAAGCCATCAGGTATCTGCGAATGTGTTCCTCTTCTCTGGCTCTATCCCCCACCCTTCCTCCAACCCTCATATCCCTTTACTATCCTCAGGAGCTGCTGTTTCCAAGTGAGCCATAATCTTCCATCACAACAATGCGCCTCCTGGACCTAGTAATGTCTTCCCAGCCCTTCTGTCTAACCCTGGTCCCAAAGGTACAACATAGATATTCTGGGTCCCAAAAACGCCAGAGCTTACAAGTCAGGAGCAAATGGCTTCCCCGCTCCTTTACTATCAGCTTCCTCCAGGGAAGCCCCATGAGCAGCCTCCTTGACTTGCAGTGTCTTCTAGTGAAACAACATTTTCCATTCATATTCATCATTGTGGCTCCCATAGGTTGCCAGCACAAGACCATGGAAATATAAGCCAGGAGATAAGTCTAAGACACCCACAGCAGGGTACACCCTCCAATCTCCTCCTTATAACTTTAACAGGATTCATGCGACAAAGCTTGATGACTCTGACATCTTGATTCTATGAAATGAGTTCATTCCCAGGGGATTCCTCAGAATGTCATTCAAATAGAGTTCAGCTGGCTTCTCTGCTCTGTAAAATATGGCATTTAAGGACACTGGCTCCGGGAATACATACAGATATAGACATGTAGATATAGAGATAAGTGCAATTTTAAGCAGGACTCCTTGCTATTTGAGTGATCCTGAGCTCATGACAAACTCCTCTAAACCTCAGCTTCTTCATGTGCAATAACGAAAACTCCAGTATGTTCAGCTGGTCATGATTTTATATTATGCAATGCCATCAATGCTTAAAAAATGATAGGATAATAAATGTTCATCTTTAATGTTAACATCTTCATAACTATTATCCTAAGAAGGAACCCTATCTAGTCTCTGCTAGGAGATGATACTAGGTCTCCATGAAACAGAACAAAGATGGATGCTATTTGACTCTTTGCCTGCAGCTCTCATGCCCTACCCTGGAACCGAAAGGCAAACTCATCAGTGACTCTGTGTCCCAGGGTCAAGGTGGAATATCTGCTTCCTTCTGCCTTTCAGCTGAAAGCCCATTTTGCAGGGGAGGCAAAGTGCCACCATCCATCTAAATATTTCAGTTTCTGTCTGAATCTTCGCCAGACTCTTAGGTGAGTGTTGGTAACACTGAAAATAAAAAGTCTATTTAGAAAGAATGTGAGTGTAGGTATATAAATATGTGAGTGTTTTCAAAAGTCTGTATAAGTGAACTGATTCAGAATATGT
This sequence comes from Oryctolagus cuniculus, assembly GCF_051225735.1. Taxonomy (NCBI): domain Eukaryota; kingdom Metazoa; phylum Chordata; class Mammalia; order Lagomorpha; family Leporidae; genus Oryctolagus; species Oryctolagus cuniculus. Next base: position 19,422,132 of record NC_142877.1, read on the forward strand.
CTGGGTTGGGGGCAAGGGCTGTCTAGTGCAAGTCTCATTAGGAGGGTGACTGGTTGAAAGCCAGACCCAGATTATCACAAATGGATGCAGAGGGAGGCTGGAAATCAGGCCTCCTGCCCACTCAGCAGTTCTTGGCGCTGGCCCCATCTCAACCATCTAATGCCATTCCTGCATTAGATGCTGCAAACACAATTGACTTCTATTACTTATAAAGCCAACCACTTTACTTCATTTAAACATTTAGGGTGAACTTCAGAGATTTCTGAGATGCTGCACAACCAGCCCCAACCAGGCCATCGCTCCAGCCGCCACTCAAATAGCATAACAAGAGGATATTCCTACATTCTATATTCAGTATCCTGTCTTCACTAGCAGAGAGTTTTACAGGTTGTTATTTCTGCCTTTGAAAGGTACAGTCCAAATACATGTATCTACAAATAGTCTTTCCTAGTTATATAATCATTTTTTAAAAAAATAAAATTCTAAGGGTTGGCACTGTGGCATAGCAGGTAAGGCCACCGCCTGTAGTGCTGGCATCCCGTATGGGCGCTGGTTTGAGTCCTGGCTGCTTCACTTCAGATCCAGCTCTCTGCTGTGGCCTGGAAAAGCAGTGGAGGATGGCCCAAGTCCTTGGGCCCTTGCACCTACATGGGAAACCCAGAGGAAGCTCCTGGCTCCTGGCTTCGGATCAGTGCAGCTCCAGCCATTGTGGCCATTTGGCGAGTGAACCAACGGATGGAAGACTTCTCCCTTTGTCTGCCTCTGCTTCTGCCTCTCTGTAAATCTGCCTTTCAAATAAATAAATATTTTTTAAATGTATTTATTTATTTATTTGGAAAGCAAAGTAACAGAGAGATGGGGGAGACAGAGAGACAGAGAGATCTTCCAATTCACTACCAAAATGTCACTCCCAAATGATTCACTCCCAAAATGTCCACAATAGCTGGGGCTGGGCCAGGCAGTCAAGAGCCAGGACTCCACCTAGGTCTCCGCTGTGGGTGTCAGGAACCCAAGTACTTTGGCCACCATCTGCAGCCTCCCAGCGTGCATATTAGCAGGAAGTTGAATTAGAAACACAGAGTAGTTGGGATTCAAACCAGGCACTCTGATTCAGATTGTGAGTGTCTTAACCCCCTGTGCTGCAATGCCCATGCCTAGTCATGTAGTCTTTTGGTATACATTTAATGCTCCATCACTATTTTAGGCCTGAAAATATAAAAATAGATTACGTGTTGAAGTAAACTTCAGGATATTCACCTTCTATATGAGAATAGAAGGCAAAGAAATCAGAATGACATAATGATCCCAGTGCTATGATGATTTCTTTTTTAAAAGACTTATTTATTTATTTGAAAGTCAGAGTTACATTGAGAGAGAAGGAGAGGCAGAGAGAAAGAGGTCTTCCATCCACTGGTTCACTCCCTAGTTGGCCACAATGGCCAGAGCTGCACTGATCCAAAGCCAGGAGCCAGGTCTTCCCATGCAGGTGCAGGGGCCCAAGGACTTGGGCCATCTTCTACTGCTTTCCCAGACTACAGTAGAGAGCTGGATCGGAAGTAGAACATCCAGGTCTTGAACCAGTGCCCATATGGAATTCCAGCACTGCAGGTGGTAGCTTTACCCACTACACCATAGTGCCCTCCCCAACTATGATGATTTTTAACACAATGCAAGGAAGGTATGGGAGAACTGAGACTGGCTTCATAGTTGGAGAAATGTTTGAACTGGAGCCTAAAAGAGCTTACTTTTTCAGAAGAAAAATGACATGAAGAATGTTCAAGACAAAAGAATGCTATAGAAGAGTCATGGAGCATGAATTCAGGCAAACCTTTGGCTAAATTCTGTAACAACTGACTTAGAAATCAACATAAAAGTTATGAGGTAAGATGAGCTTCAGTTTCTATTTTTTTAATCTTTTAATCTTTTTTTTCTTTTTTTTTTTTTTTTGACAGAGTGGACAGTGAGAGACAGACAGAGAGAAAGGTCTTCCTTTTCCATTGGTTCACCCCTCAATGGCCACTGCGGCCAGTGCACCGTGCTGATCCGAAGCCAAGAGCCAGGTGCTTCCCCTGGTCTCCCATGCGGGTGCAGGGCCCAAGGACTTGGGCCATCCTCCTCTGCACTCCTGGGCCACAGCAGAGAGCTGGACTGGAAGAGGAGCAACCGGGACAGAATCCGGCACCCCGACTGGGACTAGAACCTGGTGTGCCGGCGCCACAAGCAGAGGATTAGCCTAGTGAGACACGGCACCGGCCCTATTCGGTTTCTATTCCCTGCCTTTCACACCTAGCCCTGCCTAAAGCCTGAGTAACAATGTGTTTGAGGGAAAAGGGCATTTCCTTGCCATATTCTCCTTTACCTTCAAAAAACCCTGTTGCAAGCATCAAGGAAAATTATCCTCTAATGCTTTTCCTGAATGAATCCTTCCTTCAAATAAAAAAAAATGCTAAAGGCAGTGTGTATGCTAGAGTGCAGAGGTCCTCCATCGTGGAGCTTAAACATCACCTGCTGGGGAACAGTCTCTGAGCATTCTCACCCCAACCAAGATGGCCACTCCCTACTCCTTAAGTGTGAGTAACACCTACTGCCTCATTACTTGCATGGTGCTGCAATTTACTTCCTGTCCATGCCTCTCTCCCCAGTCACACTAAGAGCTCTTCCAAGTCTGGAATAAAGATATGCTTTATCTATATCCTTTCCAACAGTAGGTGCAATGCCCAACGCCTAGTAGATAAGGAAACAAGGGTTGTTGAGTGGATGTATGTGGGTCTCATCTCATGGCAAAGCCTACCCACCAAGGTTCAGTTTTCACCAGAGTGAGCCCGAAACACCACTAGGGATAGGAATATTCAAATCAGAAAACTCAAGGGTGAGTACATGCTTCTAATTACTCCATTCTGTGCTGTCTATTTACATGAAGGATAATGCTGCTCACCCACAGAAACCCATGTGGATTTCACAATACTGGATATGTATAGATTACATTTCTGGAAGACATCCAGGCACTCAGGAGCTGTGGGAGGTGGCTGAGAGATGCTTGGCGCATCCGTCTTGTCATCAGTCTCCCACATGAGGGATTATGGTAGCTGTATTTGAATTTCCTGGTTCACTCAGTCTGGAGCTACTCTTCATGGATATGTGTGAACTTTCCTTAAATGTATGCACATGTGAATTTACATGTTCTCGATGGAGAATGAATTCCTTATCTTTTTTTTTTTTTTGTCATTTTCTAGGGCAGAAGTCAGCAAACTGTGATCCACTAGCCAAATCCAGATCAAAGTTTTTATAAATAGTTTTATTGGAACACAGCAGCATTCATTTGTTTATATGTTATCTGTGATTGATTTCACACCAGAACTGTGGAGTTCAATAATAGCAACAGAAATTGCGTGGCCTGCAAAGTCTAAAACACATACTATCTGGCCCTTTATAGAAAACATTTGCTAACTGCTGATCTAGTGCTTGACTTTGGTTGTACTAGTTATAGTAACTACTAGTAATGACTAGTTGTACCAACTGCTAGTGGTACTAGTTGTAATGATTTCCAGCAGACACTGTGCTCAACACTCATGTAATTTTCCCATCCCCCATGGCAGTCACTCTGATGACACTTAGTCACTGATCAATTCATTTATTGAACACCTACTATATAGCCAACTGTGTGCTGAGCACTGAACCAGCACAGTAAATAAGGCAAAATCAATCCCTTTAGGATTTTAGTTCTAGTCTTGGTTTTGTGATGTTAGACTTCTGGGCTGTGCCCAAAGGCTACTAAAGGGACTTCAAAAAGTTTGTGGAAAAAGGAAATTGAAAGATAAGCTTATTTTTGTGTAAAAAAAATTTTAAAGTTCATACATAGTCTTTCCATAATACACATTTTACATCAATTTTTGAAGACCTTCAATATTGCCACTTGGAAACTCCTCCATGTGACCCTCGTTACATTCTTTTTCTGAAAATCTGTGCCCCACAAAGATCCAAACCAGAACTCAGACAGACACCCATGGAAAAATCTCTTTTCTGATTCCAAAATATATTATAAATCTGCTATAATCAATTCTTCATGATATAGTCTTAGTTCATACAAAAAAATCAGATCAAAACTATGAATTTTATGTCTTATTTTTGTATCTTTTTAAATTTTTAATTTATTTTTAGGTGAACGAATTTCATGTATTTCATCTATACAGATTTAGGAGCATAGTGATAGTTCCTACCCTACCCTCCCTCCCATCCAGGCTCCCACCCTCGCTCCTCCTTCCTTTCTTATTCTTTCTTTTAATTTTTACAATGATCTACTTTGTTTATTTTATAAGATTAACAGAATAGGGAAAAAAATCTGATTTCCCAAACCTCCTCCATGGATGCGTTTAGACTGTGAGAGGAACATTTTCTCTGACCTTCCATCGCTTGACCACCAGTGGGTGCTTGTCACATCTGGCCTGACCAGCAAGGTGTGTGTCACTTCCTGCTGAGGACCGTCTGAGACCAGGGGACTGATTACAGGTCCATATCGAGCCTCCCTCAGCAGAAACTGGGTCTCCAGACCCTATTCTGGACTCCTGACAGGTGATGCACTAAACGAGAGCTGCACCCTTCCAATGAGGGTGGTTCAGACTCCTCCATCGGCAGTGTCATTGGCTTTGGCCTCTTTCCCTTTATCCAGCACCTCTAGAGAAGCCTACTTTAATTCTCCCTTTGTTTTAAATGGTCCACAATAAAAAATGCTCACAATGCTAAATTGCTGTGTGGGAAGAAGAAAACAGAGGGAGAGAAGGGTAGCAGTAGAGGCCTGACCACCCCAGCCCAGGCCACTCTGAGCAGATCCTAATTAGAAGGCTGGCAGAGTGGCCCTCCACAGGAAGCCTAGATCATTAGCACTGGCTCCATACACACTCTGACTGCAATATGCGGCCTCGGCTGCCATGCTGGCACCATGCGGACCCTGCTCTTGGCTGCTGCAGCATAACAGATGTCCAAAGGTGCTTGTTGTCTTTTTGTTTCCTGTTTTTGTGTTTGGGGAGATTTTCTAAAGCATTACAAGACTTTGTGCCAGAGATTTCTTATGCTGGGATAAAGGTTTTTGATGGGTCAAGGGAGCAAGTTAAGGGAGATTTAAACAGCGCTTGTCGGGCTCAGGATGAAAGATGGAAAGTAGAGGTCAAAAGTGGTTGGATTTCATGATTGGGATTTGAGGAGTTCACCAAAAGATGTTGCCTTTAGCATTTGTGGAAATAGTCCTTCAGAATCTACCCACTTCCTTAACCCAGGCATTTTCAAGGCTCAATTTTGCCTCCTGAACCTCTCTCAGATTTATCACTTCTCTGTGTATCCATTGTTAGAACCCTAATCCAAGACACTACTCTTCTTCATCTAGACCAGGGCTTGGCAAACAAGACTTTATGAGGATTTATTATAACAGCCTGTGCATTTGTGTCTCCCACATGAATAAGTATGTGTGCTCCCATATGTCTAAAACATTGTAGTTTATACTGACTGCCTTCCTCGTGCATAGGCAAATGAGAAATAGACATCATCATTTTATCAAAGGGAAACCTAATGGGGAAAAATTGTTAAAAATGAATATTAAAGAAAGAATTCAGCGTAGGCTTCCTGTATTCTACTCAGAACTCCGTGCAAATCCATGCAAATTCAGAACTTACTGTCTACCAAAAAATGAGGCATGTCCATTGATCAGGAAAATACTAGAACTCTTTTAAAACTCATGACTATTGTGGAAAATCTAAGATGTGTGATCACTGTATCTACACATTCTATATAGTAGAATGTAATACATTTTTAAAAGTGAATTGATAGAGCAAACTCAGCCCACCCAATTTGGCATAGAATGTAAAGGTATGTACCTTCCATTCCGGAGTTGGCTTTGAAACCAAGTCCACATGATATTAAAACATTCAATTAAAATTCCATTTGTCCAGATGTTTGACCATATATTGCCAACAACTGGTTTGACTAATGTTTTAAATTTAATCGACCAGATGTTTTTGGTGGTAGGTGTCTTAATGAGTAAGAGACGTGTTTGTGGAATTGAATCAAATTTCCCTGAGAACAGCCAGCCTCCCTGGGAATAAGAACTTAAATATTGTCACTGCAATTAACCAGAGCGTGTCAGAAATTCCAAAACTATCCCCTTCATACCTGATCCATTAGGAAAATGTGTTCTTCCCCTGACTAACCTCTGAGAAGATGGACTGCGTCTTGAGATCCCCACAAAAGTCAAGAGGATGCTTCAAAGCCATCAGAAAACCAAAAACAAATTATTTTGTAAACATTAGAAAATGAATAAACTTGAGAGCAGAGATCTCAGATTCAACACCAGATATGTAATTCACTTGTAGTATAACAGCAAAAAAAAAAAAAAACTTATTTGGAGGACTTTCTATATACTCAATATTTTGCATGGATTTCTGGAATTTAACTTGCACAACAACCCTCACGTATTTAACAGATGAGAAAGTCAAGGAACTGAAACATTTGTTAGCAAGTCCAAAGTTACAGAGCTAGGAAGCCACAGAGCTGACTCCCTAGGCACTGTGGTTCGGCCTCAACTGTCAACCAGCCCCCTCTCTACAGTATGTGATTTGGAGCTTGTTGGAACCTCCATTTCTTTTTTTTTTTTTTTTTTTTTTTTTTTTTTAACTTTTATTTAATGAATATACGTTTCCAAAGTACGAATAATGGATTACTATGGCTTCCCCCCCATACCGTCCCACCCACATCCCTCCCCTTTCCCACTCCCTCTCCCCTTCCATTCACATCAAGATTCATTTTCGATTATCTTAATATACAGAAGATCAGCTTAGTATACATTAAGTAAGGATTTCAACAGTTTGCTCCCACACAGAAACATAAAGTGAAAAATAATAGATGATTTTTTTTAATGATGATGAAATCAGATCAGACCTATTGTCATGTTTAATCCCAGTGAGAGTCAAGTTGGGAGTTGATAGTTTCTTTTCTTTTCTTTTCTTTTCTTTCTTTTTTTTTTTTTTTACAGAGGATCAGTTTAGTATGCATTAAGTAAAGATTTCAACAGTTTGCACCCCCATAGAAACACAAAGTGAAATATATTATTTGAGTACTCATTATAGCATTAAATCTCAATGCACAGCACATTAAGGACAGAGATCCTACATGAGGAGTAAGTGCACAGTGACTCCTGTTGTTGACTTTACCAATTGACACTCCTGTCTATGGCATCAGTAATCTCCCTATGCTCCAGTCATGAGTTTCCAAGGCTATGGAAGCCCCTTGAGTTCTCCGACTCTTATCTTGTTTAGACAAGGTCATAGTCAAGGTGGAGGTTCTCTCCTCCCTTCAGAGAAAGGTACCTCCTTCTTTGAAGACCTGTTCTTTCCACTGAGATCTCACTCACAGAGATCTTTTGCCAGAGTGTCTTGGCTTTCCATGCCTGAAATACTCTCATGGGCTTTTCAGCCAGATCTGAATGCCTTTAGGGCTGATTTTTTGTCTGTTCTACTTAATATGACTGATTCAATTCTGTAATTAATACACAGTTATTCTTAAGTGTTGAAATTTAACTGAAATGTGATCCCTGTTAAACATAAGAGTAGGAATAAGAGAGGGAAGAGATATATAATTTGGGACATGCTCAAGCTGACTTGCCCCAAATGGTAGAGTTAGAAACATACCAGGGGACTCCAATTTAATCCCATCAAGGTGGCATGTACCAATGCCATCTCACTAGTCCAAGTGATCAATTTCAGTTCGCAATTGATCATAATGAAAGGACTAAGAGTCAAAGGGAGCACATAAGCAAGTCTAGTACCTGCTAACACTAACCGATAGAATAAATAAAGGGGAGAGTGATCCAACATGGGAAGTGAGATACTCAGCAGACTCATAGAATGGCAGATGGAACCTCCATTTCTTTACTTCCCAAGGCAATCTCTGTCTTAGGAGTGAGCTATAAGGTAATGGAGATGATATGACTTTTAGATGGCACTCTGTGTTTTGTTAGAGAGTATCCCACAAATACTTATATGAGTACTAGTTACTACACCAGGTAAGACTTGTAAGTGCTCGCACGTACCTGCCTCTTCTCTCTAAGACCCTGGAAATGACCTGGGTCACTGAGGTCCAGAGGCTTTCCCTTCAACACAAAGCACACAGTCCTATGCTGCCCAACATCATCCTACTTTGCCTCTTTCCTCTACATCTCCTTTCACTTGTACCACAATGGTGGCCTTCCTCTGTCACCTGCACGACTCACATTAATGTGGAGACTGAGAACTCACTGGCATGGAATATCTGGACAGGGTCAACCTGAAACCTACACATGAGTGCTGAGCAGTCTCCATAATGAAGCCAAGAATCTTTGGGAATGTGTGGCAATGAGCGGCACTAAGATCCAGGTAAGGTTCTGTGGAGGGACCCACAGGTGCACAAAACTTGCTCTGGGAAGCCCAGACAGCCACACTCTGATGTTTGGACAGTCTGAGGTCCCAGGAGCTCTTCATCTTAGACTTGCTTGCATTTGTCCCTCTGTTCTGCAAATCCTTAGTGAGTGACTATCATGTGTAAAATAGGAAGAGAGAGTCAGGCAGGCTTAATAAGATTAACTTCCTGTCCCTTATATTCCAGAGGGCAGTACAACAAATGAGTGACATTTTTATTAGTAATAATTTGCTGCTGTTGATAACTCTATCAAAATAGTCAATAAGCAAGATGATCTAGAAGCAGAAAATCTCCATCCAAGAGGGTTTCCATGCAAGCGGTTGAATGGTATAATCTAGAACCGAGTGGAAAAGAAATGATTTCAGAGAAGATGAGGGCTGTGAAGCCATAAACAGGCAGAGCATGCAGGATAAATCAGTATAAGCTGGTGGTCAGTGAGAAGGGGGCAGGCACATTCATATTAGGTGGAAAGCATGGGACATAGCCCATGCAAAGTCACTGAGGCAGGTATGAGTTGAACATGTTATTATTGGAACAAAAGAAAGCTTGATTGGAGGGACACAGGCTGAGTGGAGCAAAGATCAGGATATACACATCCTTGTGGACCTTACTTGGGAGTTTGAGTTTCAGTAAGATTTGTGGGCACAAATGGCTTTGAGCCACAGGGTCTAATGGTTTCCTTTATATTTTCAAAAAGTTTACTCTGGTTTCACTATTGTGAAGGTGAGGGCAGGCAGGGAAAGGGGACAGCAGATCAGCACAGAGTTTCAGAAGTGATAGGAATTTGAACAAAGGCATCCAGAAGTAATCGGATTTGAGTAGGAACTGGCACTCTGATGTTTAGTTTAGGTCTGGAGGCCAGGCCTCGAGAAATAGTCTAATAGGACCACAGTAGATATAGCACAGATGTAGGCAGGACAGACATCCAGTAATACTCAGGGGACGATGCCAGGGTTGTTCAGTACATGTGTGAACATGAGCAAGAAAGAAGTAGGGAGAGAGGAGGAAGGGGGGAAGAGGGAGAGGTGAAGGGTAAAAGAGAGAGAGAAAGAGACAGAGAGAGAGCTCTTCCATCTGCTGGTTCACTCCCCAAGTACCTACAATAGCTGTGGCTGGGCCAGGTGGAAGCCATGAGCCCAGAACCCCAAGGTCTCCCAATGGGTGGCAAGGACCCAAATACTTGAGTAATCACCTGTCACCTTCCAGGGTGCATATTAGCCTGAAGCTGTAATTGGGAGTACAGCCAGGGCTCAAAACCAGGCACCCCAACACTCAAAGCACCGTCTTAACAAAACACCCACTTCCCTCAGGGCGTTCTTTAGGTCCAACCTTCCAGCAGAATGCTGTCAGCGGCCCTTTCTCCAACCTCACCCCTTGCCACAGGTATATGTCCCAGAGGGACTCCAAGGGACAGCTCCAGAGAGAGGACACTCTGTCCTTCCTTCTATCCCAGAAATCTCAGAAGGAACTGCTCCTGGAGGGACTCCCCTCGGCCAGCACATGCCACAGGATAGGTGTGTGCACCAATGCTGTCCACACAGCTTGAAGTGAGTCACCTCCAAGTTGCTGCCTCTTTCCAGTTGCCCAGCTTCTGAGGACCCAGAACTACAGCAAGGTGCTTTTTTTTTGCCTCACAATTGAAATAATGTTGATTTTTTTCTTTTAATTTTACTCCTATTAAGAGATTATTCAGTGGTTCAAATGGAAACCAGGTAGGGATATAATTTTAAGATGATGCCCTGTAACTGGATTCCTTAAGTGCAACTCTTATGCTTTATTTGCTTTTGTCTTTTACTTACTTTTCATCTTGTTTCATTATACTGTTTTTAGGTGATGTTATTACAGCGGATTTACTGCTGAGAATTCCACTAAACTAATCCAGAAACACCAAAAATTTTGTCTTTTTCCTGCAGTAAAATTATTTTTTAAATCTTATTGCTATTATTTATGTGATTATATAATAGCCCAAATAGAGATGTGAGAGAGTTATGACTTTCAGGATAGTGTACAATGTATGCACATGAGTCTTGGGATTGGGAAGGACCTGGGAGGCAAGCTGACAAGACTTGCCTCTCCCTGGTGTCACCTCCATCCTCAGCCCCTTCCTAGCTCTGTCCAGTGACAGTTGGAATTGATGACAATGGGAAAGTTAGAATTTGCCCTTCCTTCAGGACAAAGGTGCCTGGACCAGGAGGCACAGGCACCCAGTTAGAGTCACCCCTGCTGTGATTTGTCTCTGGGAACCTGGCCTCCCTCAGGCTCAGTTCCCTCTCACCATTGCCTCATGGGAAGAGACTTGAATCAGCTCATTGGGCATGCAGCTAGTGCAGCTGTCCGTCAATCCAGAACCTGCTGCAGGAAACATGGCCACACCTTAGGTAGTCCAAGAGCCATCAGGCAGCACGTCACCATCCTGCTCCTCCAGCCTCTGCTCATTCTGCTCAGGTTCTCCTCTTCCTCCTCCTCCTAGCCACCACCACTGCCATCATTGCCTTCATTTTCTCATCATTCCCATTTCTCTCTCTTTCCCTCTCTCTCCATCTCTCCCTTTCAAATTAATTAAGATTTTACAAAAGGGAAAAGGCCCTGGGCCTCTGCTGGCTGCAGCATCCCTGTCTCTCATAATCTTGACAAACTTTGACGTCAGGATGGGGTAGGCCTGGGAGAGGGCCTGATCCTGGGAGGGTGGCATCTGCCCCAACTGGGCACTGGGCCTTGACCCTGCCTGGATTCCCTGCCCCCCCCCCCCATTACAACCTTGTGTCCCATCTTCCCTGGGGCTCTGGTCATCCAGAGAACTCCTTAATAGCTCATGATCCTATACCAAATGCCTCATTTGCAACATCAGGGGTATAAGTTTACTTTTCAAAACCTTTACAATCTTCTTCAGGATGTTTTTTATTTTTGTTTCAAGGATGCATTCTCTTTTCTTAAGTTATGAAGATGTCTTTCAGCCAAAAGAGCTCTCAACTCATTATTGTGAGTTTTTCCCTCATGGGAAATAAGCTGGCTTTGATAATAGCAGGTGGATTCTTTTGAGTTTTTCTGAAAGAATTTGGGTTGTATTTTATAGGTGTCCAGTTCATCACATGCTTGGTTGATCCTGTCATCATCTTTTGAATGATTCTTCTCTATTTTTATGGGGTAAATTCTCTCTAAATCACATATTTGGCAAAAATTTCCCCACCCCCACTGCCATCACCATCCTTGATGCAATTTTCAGAGAACTTGACTCTTTAACTATAGCTATTGCTTCTGCCTTTCTTTCTGTGTGTTGTTTAGTCTGTGTTTTTATGTCAATAAATCTTTACCAGTTTGCAGATTTTTTTGTGCAATATTTAGGTACTATCAATTATTTAACCTTCTTTAGTTAATTTGATGTAAATTACTTTTTTCTTTAAGAGTTGTTAAATATTTAATTCAGTCACAGCAATCATTACATTCGAAATTTCTTTTGATCACTTGTACAAACTGTTTTCAGATGAGACCCAGCCCCCCCATCCCCTCCCAAAATCTGTCTCCTCCATACACAGCAGTCCAATTGCTCATCCTTTGCAGGTGTCCACTCAGAGACCTGGCCTGTCATGAGCCTGTTTTTATATTCCTCGCTTCTGTATAATAAGCTCACTCACTCTCCCTCTCTCTTACATTCCTTCAGCTTCTCATGAAAGCTGCTCTAGGCTTTCCTGAAGATTAGAGTTTGTCTTCAACGTTCCTTTAGGACTTCCCAGAGCTGTTCTTCCATCTTCTGATGGATTTTGAATGATATTGCAGTGACTACAGCTGGACTGTGGTGTGTTCAGGATCTTTCCAGAAATGTCAACTTGCTTTTTGTAATCTAATTTTATGGCAGTAAAATACAAATAATATAAAAGCTGTCATTTCTACCATTTTTAAACATTTAGTTCACCTATATGATTGTGCAACCTTGACCACCAATCCATCCACAGAATGTTTTTGTCTTCCTAAACTGAAACTCTGCACCCACTGAACAATAACTCCTCTTACCTCTAGATCCTGGCATCCTCCCTTCTGTCCAGGAATTTGATTACTCCAGGTACTTCATGTAAGAGGAATCAGTATGTATCTTTTGGTGACTGATTATGTCCTCAAGGTTCATCCACACTGTTGTATATTTCATAATCTCCTTCTTTTTTAAAGCTGAATAATATTCCATTGTACGTTTCTACATTCTTCTAGCAATCTACACTTGGGTTGCTTCCACCATTTGGCTATTATAAATAATGCTGCTATGAGGATAGATGTATAATTGTCTATTCTAGTCTATTCTTCTGGGTGTGTCCTAAGAAGTAGAATTGCTGGATCACATGGTAATTGTTTTTCATAAGGAATCACCATACATAACACCTGACATTCCCACCAGTTTACAGGATTCCAATTTTTCCATCTGCCTGCCAACACCTTTTCCTTTATATTATAGCCATCTAAATGGGTGAGAAGTGGTATCTCATTGTGGGTTTGATTTGTATCTTTAATGAGCAGTGACACTGAGCATCTTTTCATGTGCTCGTTGGTCACTTGTATATACTGTTTACAGATATATCCATTCTACTCCATTGCCCATTTTAAAATCAGGTCATTTGTTCATTGTTGATTTATGAGAATGCTCTATGTATTCCAGATATTAGCTTTTTTTCAGGTATATAATTTGCAAATATTCTCTGCCATTCCATAGGTTGCCTTTTCATTCTGTTGATAGTGTACTTTGATGCACAAAAGTATTAAATTTTCAATGCAGTCCAATTTATCCATTTAATCAACTTGCTTTAAATGTTGATTCTTTTATTTTTGAATATTGAACCAGTCTTAATGTATTTAGAGTAAATCATATCTAGTCATGTTTTCTAATTCTTTTTATATGTTGCTGAATCTATTTACAAACTTTTACTAAGAATTTTGTCTATCTTTGAGAGAGATATTGATCAATCTTTTTCCTTTTTGTATTTCTGCCTGCTTTTGGTATCAGGATAACTAACACTGGCTTCCAAATATTGTTTGGAAACTGTTCTCAGAGATTTTTTAGAACTGACATTAATACTTGTTTAAACATTTGGTGGACTTCTCCAGTAAAAACATCTGTTGCTGTTGCTGAAGGTTTCTTTTTGGCAATTTTAATTAAAATTTCAATTTTTAGTGACTCTGGAGATAATTTAGATTATCTATTTCATATTGGGTGAGCTATGGTAGTTTGTACTTTGAGAAACGGTCCATTTTATCTATTTCTCAAATTTGTCTGTCAAGTTCTTCACTGTATTCCATCATTATCCTTTTCCTGCTTGCATCATCTGTACAGACAGCCCCAATTTCATTCCTGATCATAATACTGTGTAGCTTACCCGTTCTTCTCCTTTGTCAGTCTTGCTAAAGATTTGTCTATTTTGTTGGTCTTTTCAAAGAACCAGCTTTTGTTTCACTGACATCGTCTTTTGTTTTTAACACTTTTCATTTCATTGATTGAAGGTCTGATCTTTATTATTTCTTAATCCTTCTACTTACTTTGATTTATTTTGTTCTTTATTTTCCAGTTTCTTGAGGGGGCTTTATTAGAAGTCCTTCCTCTTTTCAAAAATAACATCAAATTCTGTAAATGCCCTTCCCAGCACTGCTTTACCTGTGTCCCATATATTTTGATATATTTTATTTTATCTCATTGTATTTTTCAGTTGTTTCTTGGGACGTTCTCTTCAAATCAGATTATTTGAAAGCGTGTTGTGCAGTTTCCAAATGGCTGAAGATTTTCCTGTTATCTCTTTGTTTTGTATTTCTACCTTCTGATCAGAAAACACCACCAACATGAATTAAATTGTTTTGAATTTGTCAGATGTTTGTGTATGGCCCAGAATATGGTCCATCTTGATATATATATATATTCCATGTGCAAATAAAAAGAGTGTGTCTTCCACTGCTGTTTGGTGGAGTGTTTTATAAATGTCCACTGTAGATTCTGTCCATTGTTAGTGTTGCTAATTTCTAGATGTTTCTAGTGTTGCTGATCTCAGTTTGCTATGTGTTATTAGTGAGTTGATAGGTTTTTGTCTGTTGGTAAATTTGGGAAGTTTTCACACTTATTTGTTCAAGTATTATTTCAATCATGTTCTGTTTCCCTGCTCCTTCAGTCTCTAATAATACAAATATTAGACCTTTTGTTATAGTTCCACAGGGCCTTGAATCTCAGTTTATTTTTTTTCTAATCTATTATGTCTGTGTTATTCAGATTTCACATTTTCTGTTGAAATGTCAAGTTTATACTGCTAAATAGTGGGAAAGAGAGAGAGAGAGAGAGACTTGTGTCCACAGTCCTTGCTAGGCATACCTCCAATGCCTTAAAGACCTCTAACTAGGCCCCACCTCCCAGAGGTTCCACCACCTCCCAATAGTATCACTTTGGGGACCATGCTGTCAACACATGGTCTCTAGGGGACATTTAACACTCATGCATATCAGTCTTTATTATACAGTTTACTTCTTCACTTTGATTTTTTTTTTTGCTGAAGCTTTCTATTTTTTATTTAAGTATGTTTGTTTTTGTTTAATCTTTGCCAGACATTTCTAACACATCTAGAACTTTGGTGTGTTGGTATTTTTTTTTATCTGTGCCTGTTGATATTTTCAGGTTCTCAAATTCCTCAGTGCCACATTTAGGATAGATGAAGCAAAATAGAAACTTAAAGGAATGTACCACCGTGTCATTTCTCAAGTCCTGAGGTCCTAACCAGTCTACTGCCCTCTCTCCTACTTTCAGAAAATTATAATATTTGTTTTATACAGAATGTCCAAGAACATGGTGGTGCTTAGTGGGAAGATTAGGGAAGCATAAGAATATTCCATCTGCCCACCAAGGGAATATCATTATGTGAAGGACAGGCTGGAGAAGTGGTGGTGGTGGTGGGGTGGGGATGGCAAAGAACTAGTATCTCAGAAGTGGCCAACAACCAGCAGTTAGTAGATGAGCAAAGCAGAGGCCTCAAACTGGGGTGTTCCAAGGTATGAGCCGCATAGTCCCTCAGAGATTTCTAGTGATAAGGAGCCCCATTTTGCCACAGCACTGATCTGTTCATTGGTGGACCCTAGATTAATTTCCTCCTCCTCCCTTCTCTCTTCCTTACTCCCTTAGTAAAGGCTCATGAGTCCCAAATCAACTCCTTGCACTAACATTCCTGTCTGAGGAAGAACCCAACATAAATCACTTGGCTAAACAGAGCGGGGAAAGATGGCAAAATTGACCTGCTCCATGGAGAAAGTTAAGGAAAGACATATGCAGAGAACAAAGGGGAACGCTTGCAATGGTTTGCAATGCTCCATGTGTTAAGTGCACAGTAATCAGTCTCTTCTCATATTCCCGTAAAGAATTTCAGACTGAGGACTCTTGGTATTGCTGTGTCCTTAAATGACATTTGCAACAACAATTCCCAAATCAGCATTGTCTGCAGACTTCATCAGGGAACCTCAGATCCCCTTTCCAGTCTCCAGTCTTGCACACATTTTGGAAAAGCAAAGTAGAGGTAGAAGTGCCTACGTCCCTCACCAGAACTTGGACTTGGCCCTGGGGGCGGGGGCTGTAGTGTTGAAGGCATCTGTATGTGCTGTGACTGACTTTTAATAAACATTAATGTGGAGGGGGAGATGGGTTAGAGCAAAATTTGCTTCAAATTAGAGTTGGCAAAGCAGAATCCAGTTATCCGCAGGAAAGAGCAACTTGTGAGCAGGCCAAGATTATCACGCCATCATAAATCAGGGGGAAAGAAAAACACTCCCTCCCTCTCCTCCACCCTCCTCCTCCTCACCCTAATGGTTTCCAGCCCCAAGCGTGGAATGTTGTGTTTAAGGAAAAAGTTGTTGGATGTAATTAGTAATTCTATTATAGTAATATATCTTTATCTAAATAAACACAACCTGCTTTCCCATCATGAGGAATTATGTGGTGAGCATGGGGGAGGAGAGGATCAGGCTGAGCCTAGAGTGAATCCACCCCAGGTTTCACGGAGTGCGGTGCCAGGGCAGGCGGTAGGACAAGTGAGCAGGCTGACACAGGACACGTGTTATCAGAAGCTGCATCATCTGGGCTGGTTGGCTGCCCTCTGACAACATCCCCAGTGCAGGCTCCCCTGTTGTCTGCTGTTATTACAGAACTCCCTCATTTCTGGTGAGACAAGCCCAGAAGAGTACACAGACATCAATTCTAGTTCACCACACACCTTCATTAGGGTTAACAAGAAAGAGGGGAGAATTCCAACAACCCCACAGCCCTGCATGGATGGAATGTGTAGCACAAATGCTTCCCACCCAGGACTTTATAAACTCACATGGTGTCCTCTGTCATTTGCCCCCGATGTCCAGGACTTTGGGATATAAGTCAGAGAAGTAGATACAACGTTTCCAACACATCAAGTTAAAATTAACTTGGCACTTCCATTTCTTTCCACCTACTTTCTCCAAAGAGCTCCCATATTTTCCTCTGGACAGTGAAAGACACTATCAATTAATAAAAATTTTTTAGCATAGAGATCCCTCAAAAAATTAGAAATAGAACTGTGTATGATCCAGCAGATGGTAGTTACATGTACTCACATGCTGGGTATATATCCAAAGGAAAAGAAATCAGTAGTTTTAAGAGATATCTGTATGCCCATGTTCACTGCAGCACTTTTAACAATATCCAATACATGGAAACAAATGAAGTGTCCAACAGGGAATGAATAATGGATAGGATACAGTGGAATACTATTCAGCCATTAAAGACAATGAAATTCTGTCCATTTTGGTGACACAGTTGAGGCTGGTGGATATTACCCAAAGTAAAATAAATCAGACTCAGAAAAATACCACATGTTCTCACTTATATGTGGAAACTAAAAAGTTGATTTCATAGCAGTAGAGGATAAAATAACTACCAGAGAATGAGAGGTAAAGGGAGGGCTGCTAGAGAATGTTTCATAGGCATTAGGGTGCAGGTAGGCAGGAAGCATAACTTCTTTTACAAAAAAAGATTTATTTGAGAGTCAGAGCTACAGAGAAAGAGGGAGGGGCCGGCGCTGTGGCTCACTTGGTTGATCTCTGCCTGAGGCGCCGGCATCCCATATGGGCGCGGGGTTCTGGTCCCAGTTGCTCCTCTTCCAGTCCAGCTCTCTGCTGTGGCCTGGGGGGGCAGTGGAGGATGGCCCAGGTGCTTGGGTCCCTGCACCCACATGGGAGACTAGGAAGAAGCACTTGGCTCCTGGCTTTGGATCGGTGTAGTGCGCTGGCTATGGTGACCATTTGGGGGGTGAACCAACAGAGGGAAGACCTTTGTCTCTGTCTCTTTCTCTCTCACTGTCTAACTCTGCCTGAAAACACACACACACACACACACACACACACAGAGAAAGAGGGAAAGATGGAGAGATGGAGAGATGGAGAGATGGAGAGAGAGGTCTTCCCTCTACTGGTTCACTCCCCAAATGGCCACAATTACCAGTGCTGGGCCAGGCCGAAGCCAGAAGATCTTCTGGATCTCCCACGTAGGTGGCAGGGGCCTAAGCACATGGGCTGTCTTCAATGCTTTCCCAGGAACATTAGCAGGAAGCTAGATCAGAAGTGGAGCAGGGGCTGGCATTGTGGCATAGCAAGTAAAGCCGTTGCCTTTGATGCCAGTATCCTATATGGATGCTGGTGCGAGACCAGGTTGTTCCACTTCTGATCCAACTCCATGCTATTGTCCCTGGGAAAGCAATAGAGGATGGCCAAAGTGCTTAGGCCCCGGTATCCATGTGGGAAACCCATAAGAAGCTCCTGGCTCCTGGCTTTGGCCTGGCACAGCCTCAGCCATTGCAGTCATCTGGGGAGTGAACCAGCTGATGGAAGATCTCTGTCTCTCCTTCTCTGTCTGTATGTCTGTAACTCTGAATTTCAAATAAATAAATAAGAAGAGAAGCAGGGGGGAAGGGAGAAGGAGAAGAGGAGAGGGAGGAGGAGGAGCCAGCACAGGAGCCAGTGTCCTTATGGATGCCAGCATCTCAGGCAGCAATTTAACTACAATGCTGGCCTTGAGAAATAACTTTTAATGTTCTGTAGCATAGTAAAGCAACTATACTTGACCACAATTAATCATATATCTCAAAAGAGCTAAAAGAGAAGAATTTGAACATTCTGAATACAAAGAAAAAATAAATACTTGAGGGGATGGATATGTCGGTTACTCTAATCTGAGCATTATACATTAGAGGCATGTATTGAAATGTCACACTATAACTCAAAAGGTGGGCAATTATTATGTGTTGATCAAAAGTAAAAATAGGGGTGGGCATTTAGCACCACAGGGAAGATGTTTCTTGGGACATCTGCATTCCAAATTTGAGTGACTGTGTTCAGCTCCAATCCCGGTTCCTCTCCCAATTTCAGTTTCCTGCTAATGCACACCCTGTGAGGCAGAATAGGAGAGCCAGATGGAGTTTCTAGCTCCTACCTTAAGCTGACTCAGTCCCAGTTCTTGCAATTATTTGGGGAATAAATCAGCAGGTAAGACTGTCTCTCTCTCTCCGATCTTTCAGCTACGGCAATAGAGTTTGCTTTGCTTGTTTTACCTACTTGTGATGAAACACTGTGGAGTTTATAGGATGCTGCTATGCTGTGTCTTAACATGTGTACAAACTGAAGCAGGATCCCAGCAGCCCTGCAAAGCACACCGTCTCTCAGAGGCTAAGGTCTCCATTACCTTCCTGCCCAAGTCAGGCAAGGACTGGGGCTGTCACTTTGCCTATAGCAACTCTCATGGATTTGTGGTTATCTATGTGCCTCCACTTGCAAAGAAAATTTTTGGAAGATGATCAAGTCCTCCAGAGTGAAAGGCCTTTGTGGTTGTGGCATCAAGTTGGAGACCTCATTCTAACGTGAAATGAATACAGACAGAGATAATTCATTGTTACTGATGTCTATACAGGATGCACTAGCCCTGTGTACACACACCCTTAGCTTAATAGAGACAAAGTAAAGGTATTGAGAAAGAAAAAGTGAAATAAAAATCCGAAAGTCCAAGCACAACTGCAGCAGGGCACATGAACAATGTGGTTACTGCACGGTCGTCTTTTCCACTGTTCGTGTCTGCTTTCCTCCGTGTGTCATCCTGATGTTCGCCCAGTGCAAATGACTTTTTCCATACCTCTCTAGGGAAAAAGAGACCATCTCTTTCCTAATGTCATTTTTTTTGAAAAGGAATTTAGCTTGCCTTGCCAGGGTCAAGAGCCTAGGCAAGGATCTATCTGCATGCTCTGGGAAGTTAACTTCGTAAGAACATGGCTAAAGCCAGAAAAGTGGAATCTGTAGAATGGGAAGAGCCAAGCACCCTGGACAGTCAAGAACAGTTTCCCGGGGCCGGCACTGTGACACAGTGAATTAACGCCCTGGCCTGAAGTGCGAGCATCCCATATGGGTGCCGGTTCAAGACCCGGTTACTCTATTTCCAATCCAGCTCTCTGCTGTGGCCTGGGAAAGCAGTAGAAAATGGCCCAAGTCCTTGGGCCCCTGCACCCACGTGGAAGACCCAGAAGAAGCTCCTGGATCCTGGCTTCGGATTGGCTGTTGTGGCCAACTGGAGAGTGAACCAGCGGATGGAAGACCTCTCTCTCTCTCTCTCTCTCTCTCTGTCTCTCCTTCTCTCTCTGTGTAACTCTGACTTTCAAATAAATAAATAAATCTTAAAAAAAAGAGAGAGAGAGAACAGTTTCCCACATTCGGGGCTGAGTTCACAGAATATGTGAGCCTTAGGGAGTCCTCCAGCATGGCTGTGATGGTGACCCTTCCACAACATTAAATAAAATTGACCAAATGCCAGAGGCATATCCCTGGTCCACTTGTTGGATTTCATGACACCACACCACACCACACCACTGACATCCACTTTTATTTTACTCCTTTTCCAGATTTGCCATATCACATAGAGAGGAACATAAAACCACTTTAAAACCACAGATTAACTTTGTAAGGCAGAGGACAGAGAGTGTATGAAGGGGATACATAACAACACGGGAAGAAGAAGTAGGCAGTGGTGGTGTGGAGAAGGGAGAGAAGGAGGAGCAGGGGAAACATGACCTGAACAGCTACTTCTCAATAGATGTCCACTCCTGGCAGCGTTAATTCATTCTAATAAGAACCAAAGACTAACATGAAAGAATTCATGTTCACATCAGCCAAGGAAGATTTCTAAGTCACCTTATCTTCCATCGTTCTAGTTAACCTTTATTTTCGAACTTTGATGCCTACAGCAATAATAATAGCCAACATTCTTGGCCACTTTCTATTTAACAGGCATTGTGTTAAACTTTTATGATTTATATCCCCTTTAATTCACGCAGTGACCCCACAGATATTGTAATTCACCACCCCAACCCATGCCACTTTAAAAAACTAAGCAATAGAGACTCAGAGGAAGCAAAGAAAACTGCTCATTGGAATAAGTTTTAAGTTCCAATTCCTTTTAATAATGTATGTCTACTCTGAGCGTTGCCTGTGAATGGAACCCAAATGTCCTTAGCCAAGTTGAAGGTTGGCCCCAGAGCCAGTTCCCAGCCTCTTTCTGCTGTTCATCATTGACACACGGTATGCTATTGACACTTTTATGGGCATTTCACTTCTCCCATCTGGAACTTTCCTTTACTTCATAAATTTCTGAGTTTAAGGTCTAGCATCAATATCTATGAAGGCAGGGGCCATGACTCTTCTTGAATAGTGTGTGACATAGGGCGGAGCTCATTCCCTGGACAAATGTGCTCTTTGGGCAAGAACCATGCCACCCATCTTACCTGCCTCTAACTCAGGGAAGAACCCAGGAAGTAACCAGGTAATAGGTACTCTGTGCCCTCCATGCTCCCTCATCTACTGTAGTTTCTGCAAATCCTGCCATTCTTCAAGGCTATCTTCATCTTTCCTCCTCTCTAGAAATCTGTTCATGGACATTGTGGTGTCATAAGAGCTCTGATATCAAATAAGCATCAACTGGATCATAATCACCTAGTCCTTGTGTGACCTTGGTAGAGTTGCTTACACTTCTCTGGCAAAATGTTGACATCTGTAAAGCAGGGCAACGTTTGTCTCCATCAAACAAGGTGATGACACGTGAGAAGTACTTACAGTATCTAGGGTATAGTAAATGCTCATTGAAGGCAAGTTGTTGGCATTCTAATACTCAATGATTAATCATCTTTAGGTTCATCTTCTTTTGTTTTGCAACACAAGCTTAACTTGACATTTCAGCAAGGTTAAAGAGTTCTCCTAGGCCGGCGCTGCGGCTCACTAGGCTAATCCTCTGCCTAGCGGCTCCGGCACAGCAGGTTCTAGTCCTGGTCGGGGCGCCGGATTCTGTCCCGGTTGCCCCTCTTCCAGGCCAGCTCTCTGCTGTGGCCAGGGAGTGCAGTGGAGGATGGCCCAAGTCCTTGGGTCCTGCACCCCATGGGAGACCAGGAGAAGCACCTGGTTCATGCCTTCAGATCAGCGCAGTGCACCGGCCGCGGCGGCCATTGGAGGGTGAACCAATGGCAAAAGGGAGACCTTTCTCTCTGTCTCTCTCTCGCACTGTCCACTCTGCCTGTAAAAAAAAAAAAAAAAAAAAAAAAAAGAGTTCTCCTAGGTAAAACCTGGACATGCTTTATGATTTCCTTCTGTATTCCTTAGTCCAAGTAAAGTCTCATGACATTAGATTATTATTCAACAAATACAGATGTGTCTCATGAGGTTTTATTTGTTATTTTTATCTTTGGTTTGATGAAGAATTTAGGAAATATATAAAATAAAAGAAATAAGAAAAAGTTATTATCTGCAATTTCTTCCACCATCTGAAGATGACCTCGGCTTGCTCTTTTATTATCCTCCCAAATATATCTGAAGCCAAATTGTATAAACAATCTCACAACTTGAACTTTTTATACATTCACTGCACATTTCCCCTATAACATCATAATCAACTTTATCTTAAATTATTTTATTATATACCAAAACAATTTGACATAACTTACTTAACTAGACCCCTATGGTTGAACACTTATGTTTTTTCCCAACTTCCTGATATTATGAGTAATATTGTGATTAACATTTGTAAGTGTAAAATGTTTTTACATAATAGATAATGATATATATAAAAAATAGTAGGTCTTACATTAAAATGTTAATCAAATCACATTTGATCTCCATTTACTATTCTCACTGCTTTATGCTTCCAATAGATCTCTCTGCACTACACTCATCATTGTTAATTTAAGCTCTCTCTTCCCTAAGGGCCCATTAAAAGCAGACATTCTGCAGTGCATACCCTCAGTCTTACCCCATTGCTCCAAACATGAAGCATTATCATTCTTTTTTTATTTTTAAGATTTATTTATTATTTGAAAGGCAGAGTTACAGAGAGGCAGAGGCAGGGAGAGAAAGAGAGAGGTCTTCCATATGCTGGTTCACTCCCCAAATGGCCACAAAGGTCAGAGCTGGGCTTATCTGAATCAATGAGCCTGGAGCTTCTTCCTGGTCTCCCATATGGGTACAGGGGTCCAAGGACTTGGGCCGTCTTCTCCTGCTTTCCCAGGCCATAGCAGAGAGCTGGATCAGAAATGGAGCACCCAAGATTGCACCAGCGCCCATGTGGGATGCTGGCACTGCAGGCAGCAGCTTTACCCTCTACTCCACCACACCAGCCCCACATTCCGATTCTGCCACTACTGTTCTTGGAAGTGGGTGTTTCTGCAGCTGCTGCTCTTGCTGTCACCATCACCTGAAAATACTTTCTTCACTGTCACTGCTCCTTTGCTTCCACAGATCCCATTTCAACGTCCTGGAGCAGTGTATCTGATGCATAGGCCTGGGTCATGTACCCAGGGCTTAACTTCAAAGGAAGCAGGGAGAGAAAACACCTATCTTTTGTGACTCTATAGTCAAAAGTAGGCTGCACCTTTCCCCTAGTTTTACATGGTGAGAAAGTTGCCCCAACACAGGAGGAGGCTCATGTATAAGACATGGAAAGTGGCAAACATTACTAGGTTCCCAGACCTTCTCCAGGCATTCACTGGGATTTTGCATGATCTCACAGGCAGAGCTCTCCCATTCTTCTGTGCTGATTGCACATCAGGATTTCATAATTGTGCATGAGTGTAATGTCTTACCACAACCATGCTGGCCTCAGTCCACTCGAAGAGGGCTGGGATCTGTTAGACATTTGCCTACTCCTGCTGACCTCGAAGCCAAAATACTTGTGATGTTGATGGTTCTATGAAGGCTTAGCTATTCTAGGCAGGCTATACTATAAGCAACAGGGGGATTATTTTAGTCTGCTTGGGCTGCTGTCAAAAAAAATCCCATGGCATAGAACGGGAGGTCTTACAAGAAATAAAATGTGTTTCTCACAGTTCTAGAGTCTGAGAAGCCAAGATGAAGGTACTGGCAGGTTCTGTGTTTGGTGAGGGCCCACCTCCTGGTTCACAGATGACTTCTTCCCACTGTGTCCTCATGTGGTGGAAGAGGCAAATGAACTCTCTGATTTCTCTTTTTAAGAACACTAAACCCACTCATAGGGCTTTAATCTCATGGCCTAACCACCTCTCGGAGGCCTTACTTCCATACACCATCAATTGGAGATTAGATTTCAATAGGTGAATCTTGAGGGGATTCCAATACTCATTCTATAGCCAAGGCTTCTCCCTCCCCACTCTGACCAGAGCTGTGTCACTGGAGCCCTAAATTTCCAGGGCTGTAGCCTGGTTTCTGTGGTGCCCCAGCTCCCTGAGCTCTTCGGCCTGCAGTTCCCCCTCTTCTCCTTCCATGATTAGGCCTGACCCAGGTAGCCGCTCTCTGTGCCTTCCCTAAATGCTTTCTTTCATCTCTCTTCAATGTCGCTGTGTGTCCAAGCCCATCCCTCTTTCTCATTTATGTGAAAGCCCTCCTGCAAAGCACATGTACCCACACCTAATAGTCCTCCTCTATGAATGATTCCAAAACAGGGTAAAACTAAGCACAAGACAACTGAAGGCGTAAGTCCAGGAATATAGATACATAAGAAAAGGAACTGTGGGGAGCAATTCGGACTAGACTAAGTTACTGGAATTAAGACTTATTCTATGCATCTGCTCTCCCACAATATGGCGCTGGGAGAGAAGAAAACAGCTTCTACACAGCTGCCTCCAGTTCAGCCAATAAACTGTAGGACTTGCTCCTGATTGGAGGAGAGCAGCGTACTCGGCGTGTGGGCAGCCGAGTTGGGATTGTCAGAGGAGGACTATAAAGGAGGAGAGAGACGGCATGCACTAGGAACATCTAAAGGGAACATCTAAAAGGAACATCTAAGGGGAACATCTAGCTGAAGGAACACCTGTGCAGCCCCCGAGAGAGCCGGCCGGCGGTGTGCCGCTCCCCTGCGGAAGTGGGGAATGTGGCCAGGGGGAACTGCCCTTCCACGGAGGTGGAAGGGATAGTAGCCAACCCGGGAAGAACCAGCAGCAAACCCGGGGAGGGCCGAGCAGACAGAAAGAACAGCGCAGGGTTCAGTGTCGCTCCTCCACGAAGAGGGGGAGCGACATAATGGTGCCGTGACTCGGATATGAAGCCTAGGCAGGGCTTAGTGTCGTTCCTCCACGAAGAGGGGGAGCGACAGGAACAATTTACAAGGCATTAGGAGGAGCAGGGAGATCAGGATGTGAATTGCCTTTAGATTTGGATGGCTGGGCCTGTTTGTTCTATACCAAAAAACACATCTGTATGTACCTGCTTATCCCTGGCTCAGCATCCATCGTCATCTCACACCTGGAAACTTGTCTCTGACTTGCACTTGCACTCCCTGCTCCATCATAGGCCAGAAACCAAAGGGATTACTTTTAAGTAAAACAGACACAGCTGTTTAACTCCTTAAATTCTTTGAAATCTTCCCATATCCCTTGGTGGTATGGGTTGAATTGTGTTCCCTCCAAAACAATGCTGAAGTCCTAACTCCCAATCCTGTGATTGTGACATCACCTTATTTGGAAAGAGTTTGGTGAGTTTCTGCATATGTAATCAAGATGAAGTCTTGAGGGTAGGCCTTATTCCAGTAGAATTAGTATGCTTATAACAGAAAAACTTAGATGTAGACACAGACACACAGGGAAGAGCATGTGTGATGGAAGGCAGAGGAAGAGACCAGAGTTATGCTATAAGACTCCAAGGAATGCACTAAGAGAGTAGAAGCTGCAAGAGGAAAGGAAAGCATGTCCCTGGAGACTTGGATGGAGCCTGACCTTGATAACGTCTTGGCTTCGAGTCTCTGAAGCTGAGATGCTAAATTTGTGCTATCTTAAACACCTGGTTAGTGGCATTTCGTTATGACAGCCCAAAGAAACTAATACAGTTGGAAGACAATTTGGCAACAAAGATCTGGCACCTGGATTTCCACCTTCATCTCCTAACATCTTTCCAAAAAGGATCTTCCTATGTTCCAAGCTTTCCCAAAACATGCAGAAGTCTCCTCAACTTGGGATCCTTAGAATCACTGTCTCTTCTGTCCCACATCTTACATACTGCCCCTTTCCTCCTTGTGAATTCGTTTAAACTGTGTTGCCCTGAAAGCCCATCCTGACTTTATGGTTGGATTCTCCCACCCCCAGACTGCCTTACCTTTACCACAGGTGCCACTCATTTATTTTATACCATAAATCACAATCAATCTGTGTTTCCTCATTTCTCTATCTGTTGGCTTCCTTAAGAGCTTACCTTCCCCACACTGGAACATCAGCTCAGGAAGTCAAGTGACCATGACTGTCAGATACACTCTTTCCCCTCAACTCTCACTCTTGCCTTGCATGGGGTCAGGCACAAAGCACAGTCCAACTGAGCATCTGTCAAATGAATGAATACTTGTTGCAATCAGGGGAAAGAGTGACCCCCGTCACTGAGGCCCAGATGAGGACTACCTGTTCTCAAAGTGCTGAGTGGTACAGTTTGTAAGAAGAGAAGTAAGTTAGAAACCTGCTAGGAAACACCTGGTGGATGTTAACTGCTGGCAAGGGGTCTGATTAAGGATGTCTTGCAACGTCCACTGAGGCACGTGGACTTAATTCCATATTAAAATGCGAGGCATCAGATGTTTGAGCAGCAATATCCCAAGATGACTTATGCTTTAGGTCAGACAGGAGCACAGAGAATGGATTAGTCAGGTGGGCACCTGGAACCAAGGAAATCAGTGATCCAGCTATTGAATATTCCAGGTGAAAGGTGAAGACAGCTTGACCCAGGGCATGAGCCATGGGGCTAGAAAAGAGCCAACTATGCAGAGGTTGAGCTGAAAGAATTTTGCAAATGACTGCACATGGGAGTAGAGGCTTTGGGAGGGCAGGGTCAGTTTTTCTGGCTGGAGTGACCACAGCATGGAAAAGGCATTCTGTACCTGGGGGAAGTAGCTTTCAACTAATTGTGGCATCCATTTCCCCAAAATGAGTAAGTAAATATTTTAAATGGTACCTAGCAAATTCATTGGCTCAAGTTAACTAGCAAGGCAAGGTGCATTTTTAAGGTTTTTCTGTTCAAAATGCAAGAAATAGGAATGGATTCTTCTGTGGGTCCTCCCTCTCTCGGGGAGGGCTTGTCTATCTTGACCATGGGGCAAACCAACAGGCCGTGGCCAGCCTAGAGGGCCAGCAAGGCCCAGCCAAACTCCTGAGCCAAAACCACTCCACTTAGGACTGCCTAGAGGCCTCTCTCCTCCCACATAGGCAGGATGAATTTTTAACTCACTATTGATCAAGCAATTTTAAAATCAATTTTAATTAAATGAAAGATTTCTATCAGGATTGCTTCTTTCTGGACAGTAAATTGGACCTTGTAATAATACTTACATTGGAACATCTCTCATACAAGTAACAGAGCCCATCATAAATAAGTAAAGACCCTTCTCTTTATTATGCATTTGGGGGAAACCGAGGTTAGAGGTTTTGCTCGAGGCCCTGCAGTAATGGGAACAGCAATCGGGAACTTGAATCATGGGGATGCTGACATCAAATCCCACTAATGCTGCTCACAGACTCCAAAAATTCTCTCCTTATGCATGAAATGGAGAGAAAATAGATCCTTGTCAGTTAACAGGGATGGGAAAATTGGGTGTATTTAACTGACAAAGATGAAGCAAGTTCACTGAACTTGTGTATAGCACATAGTTTATTATCTGAAGGCATTTTCCTATTTAGAAATGGTCATGCTTGGTTGACCTCTAGAAATATTACCCCAACAGGAAGTGCTCCTGCCTAAATCACTCCTTTATATGAATCACTGAAGCAACCAGATCCTTATCTTACAGCAATTTCTCAGATCTCGCACCGAGCAGATTGGGTCAGGCCCCTGCTCAGGACCCACAGGCAGGTTCTATCTTCCCCTAAACTGTACTTTTCCACATCATCCATCTGTAGACTCAGCCCTCCATAGTTCCTGAATCAGCCTTGTCTGGGTCTCAGTCATCCACGTGTGAGGGGCAGAATTCAACTTGCTTTCATTGTCCCGAAATTCCATGATGCAGGGGTGAAGCATGAGTGGCAGGTGTACCCTGACCCACTACACATCATGACGTCTTCCTCAGCTACCCTCTGACAGGTATCAATGTCCTTCCAAACTAAGGATCTTCGGATCAGGCTCAGGATCAAGTCCTTCATCTTGCATCCAAGTTGTTGCCTGAGACTTCATTTCAATCAAGATTAAGAAGTTATAATTCACAAGCAGTAAAATTAACCCTTTTAATGTACAGTTCTATGAAATTTGACAAATGCTTAGGCATAGTCAGCACTGCCACAATCAAGACACAAAACACCTCTATTTTGCCCCCTAATTTCTTCATGTTTCTTTAGAGAAAACCCTGCCCTCAGTCCCTGGGAACTGCTGATCTGTTTTTAATCCCTATAAAATTCTCTTTACCAAACTGTCATGTAGATGAACTCACACAGTGCATCACCTTTGAGTCCATTTCCTTTCACTTATCAGAATACACTTCAGACTCGTGGGTGTCATCCTGGATGTCAGTTGTTCATTCTTTTGTGTTGCCCAACAGCATTTCGTAGATATACCACAACTTGTTTATCCATGCACCAGTTTGCACCAGTTGAAGAATTGGTATGAGGGCCATTTCCAACTTGGCATGCTTATTAATAAACCTGCATAGCCACACAGGTCTTTCTGTTGACTTATATTTTCATTGATCTTGGATAAGCACTTAGTAGTGAATTTCTGGATGTCGTAGTAAATGCGTAACTTTTCAAAGCTACCCATTGTAACTACCAATTTTGCTTTCCCTCCAGCAATGTACGAGAGCTCTTCAGTTGTTTCCTCCTCAGTGCTTGGTATCCTGTGCATACCCACCATCCATTCCTCCTTGCTAACAGAATGCAGACTTCTTTTGCCCTCATCATAGTGACCGTGTCCTTTAGGGAGGGTTTGTATGATCCCAATGCCAGTCATCCGATGAATCCAAAGCCAGGACACCAGTGTCTTCTAAACATTCCCAAGGGCAGGAATCACTTGCAGTACATATTGCAGATAAAGTCCATAGCCTGTCTCCTACAGCTTCTGACTCAGTGAGTCGTGAATTGGAGCCAGAAACAGCTTTATCATAACAAGTATCCCAGGAAAATCTGCAGTCAGTGGTGTTGGGGAGCAGGGGCCCAAATCTGTGACAGCAGAATCTAGTGCCTTGCCCTGACATCACCCAGCACTGGAGAGAAGGTGGAGAAGAGAAGTTTCATTGACTAGGCCCTGGGGTACTTTAATTATTAAAGGTCGAAGAAAAGAAAATCACCAACAAAAATGCTGGAAAGCTCAGCCCAGTGAGATAGGAGTAAAACCTGCCAAGTGTGGAGTCCTCAAGCCAACCGTAACAAGGAGGAAAGATTGAGCAACTGTGTCAAATGCTGCAATCAGTTGAGAAATGAGAGCCCTGAGAACAAAGAACGTACATTAGATTTAGCAACATGAAGGTCACAGGTGGCCTTGACAAGAGCAGTTTCCATGGGGTGATAAGAGAAAAGGGAAAAAAATTACCCTGTGTTCTGTATACAGTCATATTTAATAATCTCATATTTTAAAAAATTTTATTTTCTGGGCCAGCACTGGGGTGTAGCGGGTAAAGCTGCCACCTGCAGTGCCAGTATCCCAATATGGCGCCAGTTTGAGTCCCATCTGCTCCACTTCCAATCCAGCTCTCTGCTGTGGCCTGGGAAAGCAGTGAAAGATGGCCCAAGTCCTTGGGCCCCTGAACCCAAGTGGGAGACCCAGAAGAAGCTCCTGGCTCCTGGCTTTGGATCGGCGCAGCTCCAGCTCTTGCAGCCAGTTGGGGAGTGAATCAGCGGATGGAAGACCTCTCTCTCTCTCTCTCTCTCTCTCTCTCTCTCTCTCTCTCTCTCCCTCCCTCCCTCCCTCCCTCCCTCTCTCTCTCTGCCTCTCCTTCTCTTTGTGTGTAACACCAACTTTCAAGTAAATAAATAAATCTTTAAAATAATTTTGTTTTCTAGAATGTCATCTGAAATATATATTGCACAAATGGAAAAAAAAGAGAAAAGGATGATGGAAGTAAATTCAAGGGGAAGGGAATAGAAAGTAGAAATCAAAGATGGAAAATATAATTTTCTCAAGAAGTTTTTTTGGAAGGAGAAGCAAAGAAAAATGCAGGAGATGAAGGGGAATATGGGCTCAAGTTTTGGATTTCCTTAGAGTTGAAGACATTACAAAATGATAATGGGAATGACCTAGTAGCAAAGAGAATGCTGATGATGCGGAATGAAAGGGAGCAATCACTGGACAGAGGACTTTGAGTAGGAGTAGACAAAATAGGTCGGGATCCAGGAGGAGAGACTGACCTAACACCGTATCAAGGGTAGCTCTTGTGTCATCCCAGCCCAGGAGATAATGTGCAGCTAAGTGAGCAGCTGACAGGAAATAACGAAAGCTCTTTTTAAGTTTCTCCATGAATTTGAAGGTGCCAGAGGTGTGAGGGAAGAGGAAGAAATTATAAAATAGACAGGTGGAGAACAGGAGAGTCAATTAACTCATGAAATAGAGTAGAATTTCCAGGTAAAACTAAAGGCCTGTATGAGGCTGGTGATCACAGACTTGAAGTGAGACTTGTTAACATGGTTGTTTTATTCCAACATGCTTAGGTTCTGGTAGAGAATTAGATTTAACAAGGGTTGGTGTTTTACCAGGCCAGTCTGTTGGAGAACAGTGGCCATGGAGCTGTAGCTTCGTGTGCAGGAAGGACTCTGAGAATTGTGCAGCACTGCCCCAGACTACACATAAAGCCCTGCCCATTGGAGCTCTTGTTTAGTGCAGGGACAGCCCTCACAAGCCTCAGTTCACAAGGCTTCCTATGTCCCATGCTTAGACCTAGAACTAACCTCCACTAGTGCCAGCCTTGCTCGAGCCGATTTCCATCTTCACTCCCTCCTATAGATTGCCAAAGGGAATTTACAGAACTCTCGCCAGGATCTTCCAAGGAAGTAAATGGGCTGGAGGTGCCCATGAAAACCTTATCCAACACTCATCATAGATTTTAGTCAAAACAAGATCAGGAATTCTGTTTTATACTCTTGGATGCTTATGGTGTATCCATTCTGTTTGTTTCATCTAGCAGTGGTAAAGAGTTCTGCATCGAAGCTGCACTGTCTGGGCTTAACCCATGGCTCTGACCTTGAGCAGTTTCCCCTTTCTCCTTTGCAAAATGCAGGTAAATGTAGAACCTACCTTGGGGGTTCCTGTGACAGTCAAGTGAGTCAATGTGTGGAAGGTCTTAGCCTTGTGCCCAACAGATAAACCCTATCATTTTTGCAATATCAAATGATTTTCTAGTCCCTGAATCATCCTGACCACTGAAGAAGTGCATATCCTAGGCAAGAAGTATTTAAAGATCATTAACTGGATTCAACTATCATATGCATATTTCAAATCATTTTCTTGTCTCTTAGACAAATCAACAAATCTAAAAGGACTTCCTTCTCTAAAAAAGAGAAAAGTTACCCCATGGAGAGGGTCATACTTAATGGGTTCATGAGAGAGCTACCTTAGCAGTTTATTGGAATCCAGTAATTGCCTGATTGCCTCTGCCCAGCTGTGCACACATGGCAGCCACATCAGAGACTCTGTGACCTGAAGTGGCTTATTCTCTGGGAAGAACCCTTGCCTATGCACAGTCATGGCCACGGGGACTCCTCTTACCCATTAAAGGAATTGCCTCTTAACCATAAAACTGAAGGGGTGTAATTTCATTTTGGATCATTTATCCCTTACTGTGGATGGGCAATGAGACATCTGTCTTCTTAAAAAGAATTGTCTAGTCCTCCCATTTAATTTTGTTCTAAGTAACATCAGGCCGCCCTCAGACACCATACAAATATAGGGGAAAATGGTAAATGAGATGTCAAGAGATTCTGAGCCCTGCTTGCTCGGGGTCTTGCCCCATATTCTAGGGACAGTTTTTGGAAGAACTGCAGGCACTTTATAAAAATGATGAATTCTTCAGGACTTTATAGAAGAATTTCTCTAAAACAAGCTCACTCTATCTGCTAGAATCATCTGGAAGTTGATTCAGGAATCTGAAAGGTAGTAAGTTTGCTGAGACATCGTCATTGACAGTCATGTTAGAAAATTGCATTAGAGTAGGTGGCAAACTATGGCTCCCAGGTCAAATCCTTTATTTGACAGGCAGAGAGACAGGCAGAGAGACACAGAGAGTGACTTTCCACCTGCTAGAAATGCCCAAATACACATGCCCGTGCCAGTCCAAAGCTAGGAACCAGGAACATAGGTGTCAGGAACCCAAGTACTGGAGTCATCATCTTCTGCTTCCCGGGGTACACATCAGTAGGAAGCTGGATCAGAAGCAGAACAGCCAGGACTTGAACCAGGCACTCGGATATGGAATATAGGTGTCCCAAGCAGTGACTTAAGCCACTGTGCCACGTGCCTGTTTTTGTAAGTAACTGTTTATTGAATCATAGGCGCATCCATGTGTTTGCATGTTGTTCATGACTATTTTCTCACGAAAATGGCAAAGTTGGGTAGTGGTGACAGAGATTGTATGTCCCAGAAAGGCTAAAATATTTACTATCTGACCGTTTACATAAAAAATTTAGCAATCCCTGCTCTAAAGAAAATGCCATGTGATATTTGTACTAAAGTCACAGCATGAGAAATAAAATATTCAGGTTGTTTTCCCTCCATTCTATGTGCATATTATTTGAAATAATAATGCCAGACAACCAGTATATGGATTTTGATCATCTATTGCAGGCCAGCACTGTGCTATGTGTTGAAGATATGGTGGTCTCTGTCCCATGGAGACCCTATGAGGCTTGCATATACAACTTACTTTATCAAATCTAAGTTGTCACTGATTAAAGGCATCATTATTTTATGCACTAAGAAAGAAAAAAAGCTACAAATTAAATCATGACACAGTATTTCCTTATGCCTTAGGAATTTTATTTTCTAATTGTTAAAAATCTCTGTTAGATTTATTTTATCACTCTTGGCATACATAAAAAGTAATATGAAATATTACTGGTTAAAAGCTTCAATATCTGGAGCAGCCTTCCAGCTTGCTGACCCCCACACTTCAAGCACTTGCAGACATCCTCTTGATCTTATCAGAAAATATTAACAGAGTTTTCAGATCAAGTTCATTCCTGTGCACGCAATGACAATTATGTCACAACTGCCACCTGGCCAACAGTGTTTGTAAGAAGCAATCAATCATACCTATGTTCAGATATGTTAAATGGCCTCTAAAATATGTGCACCATAGAATGGATGAGATAAGATTTATTGCTTGATGAGCAAGAAGTCAAAGCATATAGGCTGAGTTGCAGGGAAATGCCTCCTGCAGATGAGTTGAGGCTGGGCTAGTCAGAAGGAACAGAAGGATGGAGAACTCCTTAACTGTGACAAGGAGAACCGGCGATGGCGCTGGCTGTCCCCCCCCGGCCCCAGAGCTCACCACACTGTGCTGCTCATACACTGACAAGTTGTCCAGTCCTGCTTGGCTGTGCTATCCTTCTGAGTCCAGGCATGATGTCCTCCATCATGGAGCCTGGGTGATTTCACAGTGTCTGTCTGGAAATAGAACATAGTGCTAGAAGTCTCTTGGTTTTATCTGCTCAGGGTCACTGAGTCAGGGGAGTAGCCCTTCGTATAATCATATTGGGAATGCTGATCATGAGCCTTGCCTCTTTCCTGAATGACAGGAGGAGTGGACATGATCCACTTTCCCATTAGGCACAAGAGGAACCATACCTGAGACCCACAATACCTGTAGGGACCCATGGGAATGTTTTAATTTCTTTGAAAATCAGAAGAAAAATTTGCAAAACCCAGCCTGGATTATACTCATCTTTAAACCACCCCAACTGGGGCCCGGTACCGTGGCTCACTTGGTTAATCCTCTGCCTGCAGCGCCAACATCCCAAATGGGCACTGGGTTCTGGTCCCGGTTGCTCCTTTTCCAGTCCAGCTCTCTGCTGTGGCCTGGGAAGGCAGTGAAGGATGGCCCAAGTCCTTGGGCCCCTGCACCCACATGGAAGACCAGGAAGAAGCACCTGGCTCCTGGCTTCAGATTGGCATGGCTCCGGCCGTTGCACCAACAGAAGGAAGACCTTTCTCTCTGTCTCTCTCTCTCACTGTCTGTAACTCTACCTGTCAAATAAATAAATTTTAAAAAATCAAAAAAAAAAACCATCCCAACGATAAAACATAATTTTCAGTATTTTATGCAAAAAGAGGTTCTTATTTTTAAGATTTATTTATTCACCTGAAAGTTATGGAGACAGAGAGTTGGGGGTGGGGCAGTCTTCCACTCACTAGTTCACTCCCCAGATGGCTACAACATCCAGGACTGAGCCAGGTAGAATTCAGGAGCCAGGAGCTTCTTCCAGGTCTCCCACGTGGATGGCAGGGACCCAAGCATTTGGGCCATCTTCTGCTGCCTTTCCCAGGCCATTAGCAGGGAGCTGGACCAGAAGTGCTACAGCCGGGACATGAACTGGCACCCATATGGGATGCTGGCATTGCAGACAGCAAGCTTTCCCCTCTATGCCACAATGTCGGCCCTGAGAAAAGGGTTGTTAAAGGAAAAATTGTCCTAGGTCCATGAAACTCATAACGGAGCTCTGAGAATAGGCTTGTAACATATGCCATGCACAAGGAACAAGTCTCTAGGGAGATTCTAGCAGGATCAAGAGAGAAACTTCCACCACATTGATTACAGAAGTGCACATAAATCAAGACCCTGGAAGAACTATGGGGAGGCAAAGAGGACAAGAGGCTGTGAGAAGTCAAGTTCATCCTGTGTCCTTTATCTAGCAAATGAAAATGAGAGCAAAAAACAAAACCAAAAAGTAATAAAAATGCAACCTCCCCACATACCCCAGTCCACAGACTATCTTTATAGTCAGGCTCTTTCCCTACTTAATTCCACTTAATCCAGAAGCTACTTCTGCAGTTTGCAGCCAAGGAGCCCCAATACACCCAAGTGCAAAGCCAGCTCTCAGTGGCAGAGCTGAACAATTTTCTAGAGTAGAAGGGATACAGTAACATGGCTCTTGCCCAGTCTGGATGCTCTTAAAATGCCAATTCCATGTGGCTCAGGTGGACCTGGGTGACCACTGGTCAAGGCTCACTGCTCTACCATAGCATGGTCTACCTCTGTGCATTGAAAAATGAGCCCATCTCATCAGGAGAATTGGAGTTGGGAAATACGAAGGTTCAAGCAAAAGGAATCGGTGCTAAGAAATGTACATTTGGTCTCTGTCTCTGGATCCTGACACAGAACTTCTTAAAAAAAAAAAAAAAAAACTTTGGAATTTCCTGAGAAATAGAGCAGACAGGGATTCCTTTGTTATTTTGTTATTTCAACCATTCCTGAGTTTATGCCAATAAAGGGGATTCTCAGCAGGCCGCTGGCTAGCCTCTGGATGAAGCGGGTTGCCAGAGAAACCAACCACGTGATTGGGACAACCAGAGGGAGATGGAACTTGCAGCCCCACCTTCGGACCCGAGGGAAGGCAATGGGTAGAAACTGAGCTAATCACATGACTTGGGATTTAATGAATCGTGAAGCCTCCTCAGAATCCCAGCGTGGTGGGTTCAAGGAGCTTGCGAGTTGGTGAACACAAGGTACCCATGGAGGATGAGGAAGCCTCAGCACCTCCCCATGTTTTGCCCTATGCAGGTCTTGTACTCGGCTTTTCCTGTGTGATTTCCTGTATGATAAACCAGCAACAGTAAGTAAATGGTTTTCCTCAGTTCTAGGAACCATTCCAGCAAACTACTGAAGCTGAGGAAGGAATCACAGGAACTGACAATTTACAGGCCACTGGACAGAAACACAGGTGGCCACTTGGGACTTAGGACTGGCATCAGAAGTAGGAGCTATCTTGGGAGCCTGTGACTTGTAGGGTCTGAATTCTCTCGGGTGTCAGTGTCAAAACTGCATTGAATTGTAGGACACTCTGTTGGTGTCTAGTGATTCAGAGAACTACTGCTGATGTGGGAAAAGTCCACACCTTTGGTGTCAGAAGTGTTTGAGTGCAAACAGTGTAGACATCACACTCACTAAGCATCACGTAGTGGGGTGGGTGCTTCTCCAGCATTCCCTATAAACCCTAAGCATTTTTGGGATTGAAGGCTACTTCATTCAGCCAGCTTGAGTTAGTAACTAGGGATCATAAAATTTATCACCCAAAACACCATAGGTTTAAGAAGGAGAGAAGTACTTCTGTTGCTGCTTAATGCAACAGAAGTAAACAGGACAGTCCTTGGAAATCGAGACATGAGGTCACGTCAGTTAAGATGCTAAGTTATAAGTTTTGGAGGTCACACCAGTCATCAGGGGACAAGCTGGGTCCAGGGCCTATTTAGTTTCCCATATGGAAACAACATTGGGAATACTGAGATTGTATTATATAGCCTGAATTGTGCCTCTCTTACTCTCTTCTCTCTTCTATCATGTCTCTCTCTCTCTCTCATTCTGACACAGACACGTATACACACAGACATGCACACACACACATTCATATGTTGAATACATAACCTCCCTGAGAGAAGCTCTTTAGAGAGATGATTAAGTTACAATGAGGTCTTTAGAGTAGACCCTAATCGAATATGACTTCTGTCCTTGTAAGAAAAGAAAATTTGGACATACACAGAGACACCAGGGTGTGCATGCACAGAGGAGAGACCGTGTGAGAACTCAGCAAGAGCATAGCAACCTGCATGCCAGAGAGAAATGTGGTGGAAGACACCAAACCTGCTGATACCTCGATCTTGCACTTCTGGCCTCCAGGACTGGGAGAAATATGTGTACATTGTTTAAGCAACCTGGTCTGGGGGTTTTGTTATGGCAACCCCAGAAACCTCCTACACCATGGTAAGCGAATTGAGAACCATGAGCAATGCTGGTGAGAACTCTGGGACTGCCATTTGTCCCCATCTGCATCCCTGGGGAAAAGGGCAGCAAATCCCATGTCACACAGGATGTGCTGTGTACGCTTGCACTTGGACAGCAAGGAGGCAGTTACACTGCAACTGCTGCAGGAGCCAGAAGCAGGATAAGTGATGGTGATTCCAAAGAGGAAAGCAAAGGAGGTTGGGTCCCTGCTGGAAAGAAATGCTTGAGCACCCAGCTCAGCCAGGAGCAGCACTGCCCCCCCCACCCCTACCTCCCTACAGACTTAAAAGTCAGGAGGTCTGTGCTCTATCCCCCACCCCCAACCCGACTCCAGGAAGATTCAATTACATTTAGAGACACAATGTCTGCCTCCCCTGGATTAATTTCCGGATCCTGCCAAAGCTTGTCCTTATCTCTTTTTTCTTGCTGAGAATAAGAACCCTATAAAATTGTCTCTATCAGGGACCAAGAAATGAACCAGGGCAAACAACATGAGCAGCAGGGCCCTTTGTCTCTCCTTATAAAGATCTGGGGCGGGACCAAGCATGACAATTTGCTGTAGAGTTTACACATCTCCCTTCTGTCTAAGGGATCCATTCTGCCAGGGCAGTAGGTAAGGTGTGGTGGACATGAGTTCTGTAGTAGTATCTTGGCTCAAAGCACCCCAACTATGCCAGGCCCAGTGCCACCTTGCCATCCAAGATCCAACAACGACAGTAGTGACCCCAGCAAGAGCTAGCATTTACAGCGCGCTCACCAAGTGCTAGACTCTGCGTTTACTGCCTTGTTTAATCTACACAAGAGCTCAACGAGGTAGATAACATTTTACCTCAATTTTACACATTTGCAAACTGTGCTTTAGGCAAATTAAGCTTCCTGGCCACAGCTGTATGCAGTTATATAAGAAAAAACTGAAATCCCTTTGCTGCTAACACCAGTGTAAAACAATTGTCTTAAAACTCAGAATCTGAGGGCCAGCACTTGGCATAGTGGGTTAAGCTGTTCCCTGCAGTGCTGGCATCCCATAGGGATGCCAGTTCAGAGTCCTGGCTGCTCAATTTTTTTTAAAAAATATTTATTTTATTTGACAGAGCTACAGAGAGAGGTAGAGACAGGGTGGAGGGGGCAGGGATTGGTCTTCCATCTGCTGGTTCACTCCCCAAATAGCCGCAATGGCCGGAGCTGGGCCGATCCAAAGCCAGAAGGCTCCTCCAGGTTTCTCACATGGGTGCAAGGGCCCAAGCACCACCCAGCTGATCCATTTCTGATCCAACTCCCTGCTAATGCACCTGGGAAAAGCAGCAGAGAATGGCACAGTGCTTGGGCCCCTGCACCTACATGTGAGACCCAGAATAAGCTCTTGGCTCCTGGCTCCTGGCTCCTGGCTTTGGCCTGGCCCAGCCCTGGCCATTGTGGCCATTTGGGGAGTGAACTAGCAGATTGAAGTTTCATCTCTCTTTCTCTCTCTCTCTCTCTTTCTCTGTCCTTCTCTCCTTCTTCCTCTGTAATTCTGCCTTTCAAATAAATAAAATAGATCTTTAAAAAATTTGGAGTCTGAAGCACTCCATGAGGTGTCAA
Source organism: Oryctolagus cuniculus (assembly GCF_051225735.1). Taxonomy (NCBI): domain Eukaryota; kingdom Metazoa; phylum Chordata; class Mammalia; order Lagomorpha; family Leporidae; genus Oryctolagus; species Oryctolagus cuniculus. The sequence goes on from NC_142877.1 coordinate 19,460,563, forward strand.
GTAATGAACAAATTTTGACCAACACTATGAGTTTAGAAAAATAAAGAAAACACTCATTGAGTGAATATTATGTGCCCACTTTACTTCAATCTAAACAACAATCCAGTGACACAGGTACTTTTTTCATCATTACCATTTTACAAGTGAGAAAATTCAAAGCTTGCCAGTGGCACCCACAAGAAGAGGAAGAACACAAACTCGAACCCTAGGAGTCTCGGTTCAGAACCTGTATTCTAAGAACCCCAGCCTAGAAGGCTTGCAGGTTGACCAGTTGGCTTCACATGTGAGTTCTATAAGCAAACCTGCAAATTGTATCATGGATGCCTGGACCTTCCTTCAGAGTCTGAGATACTGCAACTCCAATTTAAGTCGTGTGTGTCCCCTACCCAAATTCCCCAAGCAGGCTGGATGGCACTGGCTCTCTCAGATGTGGTACTGTTCAGTGTTCTTTCCGAGTGCGTTAGACCCTATCGCCCACGATTACTCCCAGGTGCAGAATCGTATGCACAAACAGTTGCAGCAGCAATTTACTGACTGTGAGCTCAATCAGCCAATTGTGAGCACAATTAGCTGCTCCCTGCTCATTTGGAAGGAGCCAGGGCGATGATTGCCTCTGCAATTAGCCAGTTGTGGGCAGTTCAGTTTGCTTGTACGATTTTGCACCCTCCTTTGGCTCAGACATGAAATGTACAAAATGCAGGCCCAGGAGCTTTGCACTTTGTGCTCCAAACACGCAACCTGATGTTCACTAACTAGCCCTACACATGACCAACAGTGCCTGCCTTCTGGAGCACAATGGAGCCTGCAGCTTTCGGGAGAGACAAGATACAATGAATGAGATCAAATCCCATGGAATGCTGCACTGTAAAAACTTTCCATATTTCAGCAGAGTGGGAAAAAGAAACAGATATTAGCTTTGGTTTGCAAAGGGGAAGGTGTCTCCAGGGATAAGAAGACCTAAACATTAATAATTAGAGTACAATTTCCATTGGAAAATTCACCAGCTCAGACTGGAGAACGTCTTGTATTATCAGAACGACCTGCACTGGGGAATCAGTAGAAATTAGGAACCAAATTGAATGGAGGGGATAGAAATGCCATTTTAAGTCACTAGTGAAATCAACAATTTTTCTCTTTCCTCTCCCTGTATCCTGATGGAAAAAAAAAAAAAAGAAAAGAAAAAAGTCCTCCCAAGGAGTTCGGCAGATTCCTACCCACCTGTCCCTGCTGAGAGAAGTCCGGAAATCCAGAAAGTTTCACTGCAGCTGTCTACAAAATGAGCTGCACTCTGAATCTGTTCTCATTTTCCTTCAGTTATGAGTTGATTTTTTTAAGCCCATTATAATTTTACATGAGATTTTGCTGCATTGGTAGAACATTCTACCTGGAAGCAACACATCCATAGGCTTATAGGATAAATCAAAAGAGAAAGTGACTCACTGTTTGGTGCCAGACCTTGCTATTTGGTTACCCAACGGCTGTGAGCCTTCTGTACACTAAGGGCTACATGGTCACTCTTCCAAACTACTCTAAACCTATTAGAACAGTACAGTATTACCCATAATGGCCAAAATGTGGAAACAACCCAAGTAGCCATCAACCAAGGAACTACTGGTTAACAAAATCTTGTCTGCTCATCAGTTTTGCTGTTGTATCCTGAGAGTTGAGGATGCTGTGTGGTCCATGATCAATGCACATCACTTTGAATGGCCTCCATAAGACTTACAGTTTGCATTCTACAGTCCTCAGTCATGAAAAGGTAGAAAAAAAAATCAAGAACAGGTTTCTGCTTATACTATTCCCTGTGACATGGGGATGGACAAGGCAGGGGCGGGGGCAAATTTGGAAAGAAGAAACTGGAGACAGATCCAGAGGAGATTGGCTTAAAAGGCTCTTATTGAAGAATCTCCAACAAATTGAAGGCTAATGAACAACAGAGGTGCTTTCTATAAGTTATAGCAGAGGAGGTTGGGTCAGCTCCGCTCACTGGAGGCACAAGATAAGGAACTGTGATGCTTTCTTTCCAAAAAGTCTCCCCTACCCCTCAAGAGCTACCCAGTACTGGTTAAAGGCCACCAGTTGGAGCTTTTGGATTTTGTTGTGTTTCGGAGTTTTTTTTTTTTTTTTTTCCCCAAGGGAAATATATATTCCTTGGGATTGGCATAAGAGAAAAAAAAGAACATTTAAGTTGTGAATCTGTGCAATCTATCAGTCACTCATACCTCAATGTAAAATAAGTCAATCAATCCATCAATTGCCTTTTAACAGTTGCCTTGATTAGCTTCACTCAGTTCACTCACAATCTCTAACATCAAAATAGGGACTGAATTTCCCCTTAGTCCTTAATATTGATCCTTCTTCTGAAAATGTCCATGTGAAGGGCAGGCAAAAATTGGGGATCAATCTCGGGACTTTATCTCCCAGTAAGTCATCCTCATTTCTAAATTCCTCCAAGTTACTGGGGGCATATTAATACTGGGGTAAAGAAAGAATGTCAATAAAATGAATAACTAACATTTTTGGGTAAATGCTGCTTATAGATGTTGATGCTACTCTTGTTATTGGAATTTTTTTGTATTATATTTAATAATAGCTAGTTTCTGAGGACATACAGAAAAGTTATTAGTTTCTTAAACAATTTTATATCTAATCATTTCTGTATTGAATGTTAATATCTATCCAGTTATTTTTATTTGTGGTTTGACAGTTACAGTCACTTATCTTTTACCCAACAGTCTCTTTCCTTATCTATTTCTCAAATAAAATAAATCCTCACTGACTTTGTACTTCACTTCCATATAAATCAATCAATTACATAGAAATATCACCATTAAATATCATATTGACTTTTGCTTGACAACTTTTAAAATATTTATTTATTTCTGAGAGACAGACAGAGCCCCCATCCTCTGGTCTGCCTCCCAAATGCCTGCAACAGCCAGGGCTGGACCAGGCCAATGCCATGAACTGCAAACTCAATGCAGTTCTCCCACATGGATGGCAGAGACTCAACTACCCAAGCCATCCCAGCTGCCTTCCAGGGTGTCCACTAGCAGTATAGTGGGATCAGGAGCAGAGCCATGACTCAAATTCAAGCACTCTGCTGTGTGACAGTGGCATCTCAAGAGGTGTCTTAACCATGATACCAAACACCTGCTTCAAATGTCTGTTGGGGGCCAGCACTGTGGCACAGTGGGTTAACACCCTGGCCTGAGGCACCGGCATCCCATATGGGTGCTGGTTCAAGACCCAGCTGCTCCACTTCTGATCCAGCTCTCTGCTATGGCCTGGGAAAGCAGTGGAAGATGGCCCAATCCTTGGGCCCCTGCAACCACGTGGGAGACCCAGAAGAAGCTCTTGGCTCCTGGCCTTAGATCGGCACAGCTCAAGCCATTGTGGCCAATTGAGGAGTAAACCATCGGATGGAAGACCCCTCCCCTCCCTCCCTCCCTCCCTCTCTCTCTCTCTGCCTCTCCTCTCTCTCTCTGTAACTCTGACTTTCAAATAAATAAATAAATCTTCTAAAACAAAAAAGACGTTTGATCAAACTTTAAAAAATGTCTGTTGTAAGCTGCCAAGGCTGTGACAGTTTCTCACAGCTCTGGGACTCTAAGAGAAGGCTAATATGGCAAAGTTTTCTGGTTATAGAATAGAAGGTGTCCACAGTAATTGATTCAAGCAGTACCACATGCCCTTACCACCAAGAAATAATGAAAGTTAACGCTGCTGGGCCAGCACCACGGCTCAACAGGCTAATCCTCTGCCTGCAGCACCGGCACACCAGGTTCTAGTCCCGGTTGGTGCACCAGATTCTGTCCCGGTTGCCCCTCTTCCAGGCCAGCTCTCTGCTGTGGCCAGGGAGTGCGGTGGAGGATGGCCCAAGTGCTTGGGCCCTGCACCCCATGGGAGACTAGGAGAAGCACCTGGCTCCTGCCTTCGGATCAGTGCAGTGCGCCGGCCATTGGAGGGTGAACCAACTGCAAAAGGAAGACATTTCTCTCTGTCTCTCTCTCACTGTCCACTCTGCCTGAGAAAGAGAGAAAGAAAGTTAATGCTGCAAATTTTATTAAATTCTTTATGTTTAAGTGGGTTTATGAATTTTTTTATCCTCTTAATACTATTAAAAGCTACAGATTCTAATGAAAAATAGTTCTTAATCCTTTAAGGGAATAATTATAATGGACTCCAATATAATCTATAAGGGTGAAATATCTATAGGTATTCAAAGATGGGCATTGTTAGCAAAGGATTCTGGTAGTTATATGGTGTATTTACAGAATTTCTAATATTAATATTGGCTTCCCTTTCTAGTAAAACATACAAAATCCATTTGTAACATGAAACATTGCTGTAGAAATAATCATAAATGATCTTGGTCCATACAGCCTCTGTTATGTTACCCTTAAAATAATCAGGTTATTTCAAAGATGGGCTTAATATTTCAGAGGTAATAATAGTAGGTAGCACATATTGAGGAGTCCTTCATATGTGCTGGGCACTGTGTTAGGTTCTTTCCACTCTGCACAGACTTTGAAGCTTACACAATTCTGTATCCTATCTCAATGATTGAGAAGTGCCTAAGAGGAGTAGAATCCAACTCTGGCAAGATTTTTTTTTAACAGGCAGAGTGGACAGTGAGAGAGAGAGAGAGAGAGAGAGAGAGAAAGGTCTTCCTTTTGCGGTTGGTTCACCCTCCAATGGCCGCCGCAGCCTGCACACCGCGCTGATCTAAAGGCAGGAGCCAGGTGCTTCTCCTAGTCTCCCATGGGTTGCAGGGCCCAAGCACTTGGGCCATCCTCCACTGCACTCCCTGGCCACAGCAGAGAGCTGGCCTGGAAGAGGGGCAACCGGGACAGAATCCGGCGCCCCAACCGGGACTAGAACCTGGTGTGCTGGCGCCGCTAGGCGGAGGATTAGCCTATTGAGCCATGGCGCCGGCCCCAACTATTACTATTTTTAAGGCTTATCCATATAAATGCAAAATCCTAACAGTCATGAAAAAGTCAATAGAATACCATTATTCTAATGCCTAGCAGCTAGGGAAGTTTGGAAAGAGGCTTATACTCCATCTGGTGCTAACAGAAGCCAATTTCTCACCTGTGAGTGAGAAAAAAGGAATCAGTGGTGTTCAAAGTATCTCTGCAGAAGGGGGGTCTGGGGTGGGGCATAAATTGAGGTGTCATATCACTTTGGTATAAAATCTTGCTGTCTACAGTGCACCGAAGAAACATGTTTTAAAATGCAAGCAGATCATGCTTGCCTAGAAAAGAAACTAGTCCAGCTCACAATAAAATCTGTGGTGTACAAGGGGCTACATGAGCTGGCAGCTACTGCCCTTTCCAATCTCCTATCATCCTCTCACTCACATCAAAGACTTCAGGCCCACAGTCCTCATTCTGCTCCTTCAATGGACCAACTTTCTGCTTCCAAGTGTTTGCACTTGCTGTCCCTTCCACCAGGAGCACAGTTCCTCAGCTTTTCACAAGGCTCACTGTTTCTCCCCTTACGGAGCTTGAATCAAATGAAACCTACTCAGGGAATCTCTTTCTGATCATGCCATCTTGAAGTCCCCCCTGACTTCTCTCTCTCTCTCTTTCTCTCCTCCCTTTCCCTCTCCCACACGTACTTAAGCACTCACTAATCTCAACATGCTTTATATTCTCAATAATCCTTGCCACTGTATCCAGTTATCTTATGTATCCAATATATACTTATCTCTTTTGAATTGTCTTGGGTACAGATATACCTTCAGTAAATATATACCTGGTATATAGTATGAACCTATTAAATTTAATATCAATTTAAAATGGGTACATGGCTTTCTGAAATTTTTAACAGTTACAGAGATCTGATGAGAACCTTGATAAAAAGAGAGTAATAAATACAATTCCAAATGATAATGAAATTCCTAAATATAAACTTTAAAATTAAGGAGGGGGGAGGTTGCAGAGAGTAGAGGCAAGTGGTGTGGAGAGTTTCTGCGGAAGCCAACTAGGGAAAGCAAGCAAGGTCAGACTGTCCTTTCCTGCAAAGATCTCTTTGCCTCCAGGGACTGGTCAAAATCAAGAATGGTGAACTTAGGAAAAAATGTCTGTTATTGAATCTGCCAAATAAATGGAAGGTTAAATAGTTTAATCTCCAAACAATGATATGAGAAGCCATTGAGTTACACCATATGTTTTATGTTTTAGATGTCTTTTGGTCACCAATAAGATCAAAATGATTCTGATGTGACCAGCCAGAGTGGAGAGGGGTAGAAATCAAAGACCCTTCCTGTGGGGAACAAGGTTCCATGTCCATCCATATCCTGTCTTCCATGATAGTTTCCTCTAGCTTGGTTTAGCCCTTGAAGCTGAATTTAGTTGATATCTGAACCCTAGGATGACAAGTCCAGAGCTCAGTCGTTGCTTGGGTTGGCTTGGCTGTTAGAAGGTCTATCTCTGCCCACTTTTAAATAATGCTTGAAACAGCTCCTTTTTCAGACGTAATTTCTCTTTTAATCACTTTCAGATCCTGCAGGGGAACTTTAAACAGAGACATCTTTAGTTTGACTTTGAAGTATGTTGTTTGTTTTGGGAAAACTGCGAATTAGCAGACATTTTAATTGTTGATGTTTGTTATTAGGATTGTGTTTGGTGGTCTGTGTGGTTGCTCAGCAGAGTGAGAATAAATGCTCTGGGAATAAAGCAAAGATCCTTCAACTAATTTGAGGAGTGGGTGCTCCAACAGCAGTGTGGGTGCTGTTCATGTCTCCAGCTCAGTTTCAACCATACTTTGTCCTGGAAAACCCCGAAACACATTTGGCCCTGGGCACTTTTTCCCTTGATTTTTAATCTTGAGAGCAATTTAAAGGAAATTTAATCCATATGTTTCTGATTCATTTAAATCACAAAAACATTGAGTTTTGAGAGTTATTTGAAGTCCAAATGCCTTTTGAGACTTTTTAATAAACTTTCCAAGTCTTATTGCTTTAAAAACACATACTCACGTTTTGCCAAGGGTGAATGGATTCAGGCTCCAAAGGATTTGGATTGAATTTGAAATTCTGAACTCATAAATTATGACCACGTTCAGATAAAGTTGGTGTCTACACAATGCCCAAGCAGCTCAGTTGAAGGCCAAAGTACTAGGTTGTCCTCCAGATGTTGCACAACTTTGAATGCATGGCAAAACATCAACAAAACATCCGGACGGTTTACCGATTTTTCTCCTTCTTCATTCAGATGTTTGTTGTTACAGAATTAGGGACGCGGGCAGCAACTGTCAATATTGGAATACTATAAGGAGTTTATTTTCATTTTAAAAATTTATTTCATTTATTCAGAAGGCGGAGACATCGAGTAAGAGAGAAAGCAATCCCATCAGCCAGTTCACTTCTCAAATGCCCACAATGGTTGGGGTTGGGCAGGACAAAGCTAGGAGCCAAGAACCCAACCTTGGTCTCTGACATGGGAGGCAGGTACTCAGCCACTTGAGCCTCACTGCTGCCTCACAGGGTGCTCATTAGCAGGAAGCTGGAATCAGGAGTGCAGCTGAGAACTGAACTTAGGCACTCACTCGAATGTGGGACACAGGCTTCTTAACCAATGTCTAAAAGTCTCTCCCTCCCTCCCTCTCCCTCCCTCTCTGTCCCTCTCTCCCTTTCTCTCAATTGTGAGAGATGTGTTGATGTGATAGATGTCAGGGTTAGGAAAGAACCTGCCTTTCTGTTTTAAAGCACACTGTGTTGAGTAAATTGCATGGCTCACAGGACTGGACAGACTATCCAAATACGTTGAGCATTTCTTCAGCACAGTGGGGAAACCAAATGGTTTAATAACGTTTGCTATATTTTTTCCAAATGAAAGGAAAGGCAAAACCAAGAAGAAAGGTTTTTGTCTTCACTACTCTTATCAGGGAGAAAATCGAAGAGTGCTTTGCATAAAATAAAGGCAGGGATCTGCACTGTGGTGTAGCAGGTAAAGCCACTGCCTGCAGTGCCAGCATCCCATATGGGTGCTGGTTTGTGTCCTGGCTGCTCCACTTCCTATCCAGCTCTTTGCAGTGGTAGGGAAAAGCAGTGGAAGATGGCCCAAGTCCTTGTGCCCCTGCACCCATGTGGTGTTGGATCAGAAGTGGAACAGCTGGAGTGATGCTGAGGCCCCTTCATCCAAGTGAGAAACCTGGAGTAGCATCCTGGCTTCGGATCAGCCCAGCTCCGGCCATTGCAGCCACTTGGGGAGTGAACTAGCAGATGAAGACCTCTCTCTCTCTCTCTTTCTCTTTCTCTCTCTGCCTCTCTGTAACTCTGCTTTTGTCCTTAATGTGTTGTTCAATGTGAATTAATGCTATAACTAGTACTGAAACTGTATTTTACACTTTATGTTCTGTGTGGGTGCAAACTGATGAAATCTTTACTTAATACATACTAAATCGATCTTCTGCATATAAAGATAATTGAAAATGAATCTTGATGTGAATGGAATGGGAGAGGGAGCAGGAGATGGGACGGTTGCAGGTGGGAGGGAAGTTCTGGGGGGGGAAAGCCATTATAATCCATAAACTGTACTTTAGAAATTTATATTTACTAAATAAAAGTTTAAAAAATAAATAAAAATCTTTAAAAAATAAAATAAAGGCAATGTCAGAATTTTCATGATATGAAGAAGTAATAATAGTTTAACAATAAAAATTAACTTCTACGTGGGTATTTCATGAGGTAAGACCATTATAAAGGAGAAGAAGAAAAACAATAATAATAGTAATAATCATTGTGAAATACATCTTTCATGGTCTATATATTATTCAATTGTAATAATAATGCCTAATTCATGAGAAAATTTCGATGACACAGTGTTCTAAGGAAGTTTCAAAGACTTACACTTACTCCTCCCAATAATATGTGAGGTATTTTTCTTGCATTGAGGACCATCTCACCTAGTGTTACTGAGAAACAACAAGAAGCTGTCCTCACAACCTAGGCTGGTTTTATGTCTCAGGGCACATTTGACGATGTCTGGAGACATTTCCATCGTCATAGCTGGGGCATGGAGAAGCACTACTGGCTTCCAGTGTGTAACTGCCAGGAGCCCTGCTAAACTTCCTCTAACACACAGTCCAGTAGCAACCACAGCAATATCAAAAAGCAACAGTAGTAGCTGACACCTACGGAGTCCTTGCATCACATCTGATCCTCACGACAGTCCATTGGGTTTAATGCAATCTTCTTTCTCCTTATTTAGGAGAAGAAATTGAGGCTCAGAGAGGTTTGGGAACTCTCCCAAGGATAAGTCACTTATATGTGGAAAACTTGGATTTTGAATTCAGACATCTGAATCTAAGGTCTGTGTTCTTAACTAAAATAGGAGATCAATAAATAGTTGCTGATTGATTGATTGATTGAAGCAGAATTCCAGGTTGAGGGTTGTCACCATCTGTCCTCATCTGTCATTGGGTTGCCATGGAAAGTGAAGATTATTTATCTTTCTGTAGCCAGTTCTTATCACTGATCCTTCAGTAAAACTCCTGTCTAACCTGTCATATTAATGTTATTTTTTTAAGACTAAAAGTTTACTGAGTAACAAAGAAGTACTTGATTCTAATTACAACATCAAAAAAGAGAGCGTTCTCCATGGATTACTGTGCATTTTACAGCCTTCAGAAGCCTAAATAAAATTTCCAATAGGAGGGAAAACACAACTAAATTCTGACATAAAGAGTATTTATGCAATTTCTCAGGGCACCATAAAGCAACAGGACAATTAGAGATAGAAAATTAACATTGCTCCTTGTCAGTTGGCCTAGACTTTTCAGGAGCCCCCTAACCCCCTGACCTGAGTTGTTCAATTATGGTAGAGACAGACAAGGTGGACCATTAGGTAAGCATGAGAGCAAAACCCACTGTAGCATGACATTAGAGATTCCAGTCTTGTCTTCAACAAGCACTTTCCCTGCCACTATTTGAAGACATTCTTTGAAACAGAAGTATTTGGGAAAGATCAGCATCCTAACCTTCCTGGCTATTTCTTCTCCATAGATCTTCCCTCAGTCCCTGGCGTTTTCTCCCTCCCTCCTTTGATTCTCTATGTTGTTGCTTGAACACTTGGTTCCTGTCGTTCATAGCAACCTTTCTCACCATTTTCTGCCTAGCTTCACCAGTTAAAAAGATTGTGTTATCTACAGTTTCTGTAACTTATTTTGTAAAACTGTGGCTATACTACCTGATTACTCTTAAGTTACACCCTCCTGATTCTGTTTTGTGTCTCCACCATTTTTCTATTGCCTGGATGATCTCATCCATTCTTACCATTTTAACACCCAGTGAGTTTCTGAGAATTCCCAAATTCCTATCTCTAGCAACTATCTCTATGGTGAGACACAGACTCCCAAGGGCCAACCAGTGTCCTAAATGCACCATACATGCACCTATTCCATCTCATTCTGCCCAGTCTCCTTCTCCTGCCCTTCCTCCTCTCAACTTCTCCAAACTTATCAGTGAAATGAATATTTATCTAGCCACTTGAGCTAAATTGTGAGAATCGCCCTCATTTTCCGTTTTAATCCATCACAACATACAACTGACTTGTGTTCAGCATCTGTCAAGCTTCCTCCTCATCTCCACCTTTACCATCATTACTTTAGAGGCGACAACCATTATCTGTTCCCAGGACAACTCCAGGTATCTCCTACCTGGCCTTGATGATCCCAGTCCCCTCCTTCTATTTTAATCCAAACTTCAAAATGGTTATCAGAGCATTTTACCTAAAATCATTCTTGCTTCGATATTTCATCATCTAAAAGCTTTCAGATGCTCCTTATTTTTTATAAAATAAATCCCAGGATTCTTAGCATTGTGTCCAACATTCTCAATGATCACAAGCCTTCTCATTGTACAACCTCTTGCTTAAGGTTGTCCTACTTGCCGTGCTCCAGTTATTGAACTTCCCAGAGATTTATCTATACCCCACAGTATTCATACATTAGTGTCTATTCATACTCCTTTCTTTACCAGCAAAACCCTTTTTGTCCTTTTTTTTTCCCTTTGGTTACCTCCACAGTTTTGGAGATTCAGGTTTAGCATAACCTATTTCTAGAAGCTTTCTTTATGTACCTTCCCACCAATTAGGTTAAATGACCCTCCTCTGGGCTACCATTATATAAGTGTACATCAAAAAGGTCACAGAGGGGTAGGCACTTGGTCTAGTAGTTAAGACAACAGTTGACATGTCCACAACCAACATGGGACTACCTGGGTGTGAGACCTTGCTCTGGTTTCTGTCTCTATCTTCACGCTAATGCAAACTCTGGGAAGAAGCAAGTGATGACTCAAGTAATTAGCTTCCTAAAACCCATGTGCGGGCCTGGATTGAGTTGCTAGCTCTTGGGAATTGAGTATTTGGGAAGTGAGCCAGTGAATGGAAGAGTGTCTTTCTCTCCTTTCTCTCTCTCTCTCTTCCTCCCTCCTTCTATCCCTACCTCCCTTGCTCTCTGCTTCTCAAAAAAAAAGTCATAGAAAAAAGAATTAAAAGACAATACACACTTTCAAAGAATTTTTTGAAGATCTCTGACATTCTACACATTTATGAGCCTTATCATTTTCCATGTAATGTAATAAGTGCTGTCTATTATCTACATAAGACAATGAGCTCATGGAAAGCTAGGAATTGTGTACTTATTTTTGTATTTCCAGGCCTAGCACTACTGCCCCATGATCAAGACTATGAATTTAGGAATTAAGGAAAACTGGTTGCTGACAATGGGCTGTCCTTTTCTAGGCTTCAGATTTCCCATCTGTGAGGTGGAGATATGAATAGTACTTGGCCCACTGTGTTGCTGGGAGGATCCAGCAAGGAATGCCTGCAGTGTAATTTGCATGCCTGGCACATAGTAATTATTAGGCATTCTATATTCAATAAAATTATTGTAATTGCAATAAACACTTCAAACAAATTAGGATGAATCTATTTGAGGAAGTAATGTATGCCTTTTAGGGATGACAAAAGTCCTACTATTTTGCATACCTATTGGGAACCCCTGCCATAACTAAATGGGCCAACATCATTCCATGTGTACACTGAGTCTCTGACCCTCTTGACAGACATAGCACAAAGAATTGGGCCCCATTCATGGTGCCGTCTGCAAAGAGACATCCCTGGCTCTCCCGTGTAACACTGTATCTCTCTTTTTGGTTTAAAAATCATAGTTACAGAGAGAGAGGGAGAAAGAGAGAGAGAGATCTTCCATACCCTGACTCATTCACTCCCCAGATATCCTCAATGGCCAGGACTGAGTCAGGCTGAAGCCAGGAGCCAAGAGATTCCTCCAGGTTTCCCAGGAGGCAGGGGGCTGTCTTCCACTGCTTTCCCGAGGCCATTAGCATGGAGCTGGATCATAATTGGAACAGCCGCATCACATCCCAGCACCTATATGGGATGCCAGCATCACAGGTGGAGACTTTACCTACTATGCCACATCACCAGCCCCAACATTGCATCTTTTAAGCATTTGTAGTTACTCCTCAGCATTGTTTCTCCAATGCTGTCATACTTATCACCAAATAATTGCCTATATTAAATTGTTAAGTTTTTATTGTGTACTTCCTAGCTAGAGTTTTCATAAAAGCAAATCTCAGACCTTGTTGTTCCCATAATCCACAATAAATAAGTACTTGATACACATTAGGTACTTAATATTATTTCTTGAGTATATGATTCTATAAACAATTATTAAACTTTTTGGTTTCAGTATTGACATTTATAAATCCTATTTAATATTCTGAAGAACTTAACTAGTATATAGCATACCTATTGTGTGAGTTACATCTATTCATTAAAATTGAGAGAAATTTAAACCATTCAATACCAAACAACAACATCATGACATGTAACACAGTCTTTGGAAATCCACTCTGTGAGATACTTCCAAAACTTTGTGGAAAATTGATTGAAAAGCTAAGTTGATTTTGTTGCCAAAGTATTTGAAATCAGTGCATGTGAGTCATCTTCAAAAAGTTCATGGAAACATAGACTATGAAAAACTTAAGCATTGATTTCAAAGATTTGGCATTATAATAAACTTACTTTCTAATTCCTTCTTACCTAAACTTTAAAAATGTATTTATTTATTTGAGAGACAGAGAGAGAGAGAGAACTCATCTTCCAGTTCACTCCCCAAATGCCCTCAAGGTCAAAGGCTGGGCCAGGGCCTACACCAGGATCTAAGAATTCATTCCACATCTCCCACCCAACTGCTTGAGCCATCACTGCTGTCCTCCAGCAGGAAGCTGAAGTTAGATGCTGGAGCTGGATATGAGCCCAGGCACTCCAGGGAGGGGAGGGGCAGGTATTTTAAATGGTATCTGAATTGCTAGGCCAAATGCCTTCCCCTCCATGAACAAAGTACCCTCAATGTACTTGTGAAGGAAAGAATACGAAAAGATCAAACAACCTGCTCTCAGCTGGAAACTGGTTTTGACTACACAGGTTCCTGAAGTGTTTGTACCACACTATGAGAACTGCTGGCAAAGTTATGCAGCCTAAGAGAAGAGAAAGCATGGTCAACTGATGATGAGAGGAGAACAGCTCTGGGAACTCCCTGGGCATCACTGGTCACTGCCAGCAGAAAGAGCCACCGCTGGATGGAGCAGCCGGAGGCAGCAGCTCTTAGCCACTGTGCTCCTACTGCACCGCTCTCCTCTGAGGCAGGCGAGCAGGGAGCTGTGCACCCGCATTGAGAAAATGGGGAAAGTTCACTGCCTCCATGAAGGCAGCTGAGGCAGATCCCATCAGATGCCTGTTGGAGCACGAGCAGAAGGGGGAAGATGCCCTCAGTGAGAGGGCAGTGCGGAGGAAGACTGAAACTGCAGCTGGAGAAATTTGGGGTCACCAAGGAGATCACCAGAGGGAGCCACCTCACTGGAGGAGTGAGGAAACCCAGGTCAAGGTGTCTGCTCCAGGTGTTCAGCTACACGAGGACTTGACACACTCTTACAGAAAGAAAGGGATTGCGTGGGAGTTCCCAGTAATCACAGGACGGTAGTCTGAAAACCAAAGACCTCACTCCCTCGCTGCCCATCTTCCATCTACTGGACATCCAGGGAAGGTGACTGCTTAGCCTTTCTCTCCACATTCCCTACTGTGATGACTCAAACCAACTGAATCGGCCAAAGTATGGAATCCAGAGGTAAATGGTATCTCTAGGGTCTGAGGTTCTGGGAGGAGTTAGTGACTTGGAGACAATGGGGCAAGATCAGGGTTATGCAGGACAGAGTACAAATGCACCAGAACAGGGACCTCCGCACCCTCACCCCTAGTGCATATGCAGAGGGTGTCACACCCATGAGGAGACAAAGAAACTTCATGCTTGTTAAAGAGACTAACTTGAGAGAGGAGACTGGACTGCAGAATTGGAACCAGTGACTCCTGCTGAGGCAAAAGAATTCAAATATGCAGGGGTGGGGGTGAACTTTGATAGGAAAATTGTGATGTCTCTCAAAGCAATGTGATGAAGCAAGAAACAGCCTTTCTGGGAGGAAATGGTTTTCAAGATTTGAAAATTGAATAGAAGATATGAAAAAGCGAAGACTCACTCCTGAGATCTGAGTCACTGGTTAGAAGGAGCACTCAGAAGAAACAAACTTACAAATCAGTGCAGATGCATAAGAACGAAATTTTAAAAGGAGATTCAAGGATGAACTGATACGAGACTTAGAGAATAAATCCTTGGGACTTAATACGCCATTGGTAGGACAGCCAAAAGGAGAAAGAAAACAGATGGTAGAGAAGTCATAATCAAAATAGGAGCAAACTGTGCATCAGAGCCCATGCTGGTGTGGAATTCAGATGGAGAGGGTTCACCGAGCCCCAGGCAGGTCTAATGAAAAAAGACATATGCTCAAGGTGTCTTGTGAAATTCCCAAACTTCAAAGATAAAGAGAGATCTTACAAGTTTTCAGAAAGAAAACAAGAGTTTTAAATGATTTTTACCAATAGCCCTCAGGCTGGAATAGCTTGGGGGAGCAAATGTTAAACATTTAACTAGCTGTAACCAGAGTTGGCAGAGAACAGGGCTAATGCGGCAGACAAATAAGATTCAGAAAAGCAAAGGAAGCAGAAGGCTACAGGAGGACAGCGGCTGGCAGCAGAATGCCCGACCCTCGCAGAACAGGAGAATCATTCGAGCAGATTTCCAAGAAGATGTGTACCCTTGGGAGTCCTGGCTCCCCATCTGAGACTTAGGGCTTGGTGAGCTATGCTTAGTGATGTGAGAATTTTCATGCATGTCTTCACTCCTTTAGTCATTCAATTTGTGTTCATTGAGTAGCTACTATGTCCCAGGCAACAGAGAGTTTCTAAGGAAAACACTGTGAACAAGACAGTTTAAGTTCATAAGGAGCTTGCATTCTGGTAGAAGAGACAAATAAGCAAGTGGATACATTAGCAGACGAGATATTGGAAGATGGAAATCAATACTGTCTTGGAAACAAACAGTGATGGAGGGGAGAGAATGGAGACGGGGGTAGGGTGGTCAGGGAAGGAGACGATGTTAGCAGAGTCCTGAAAGACAAGAATGAAAGGAAGAGAAGAAAAAAGGCCAAAGGCCTACGGTCAGAGGGTACAGCAAGGGGAGGAGCCAGAAACGAGCAGGGGTTTTGTGTGTTTATGAAGAACGTGGTGTGTTGAGACAGCAAGGAGGAGGGGTGGAAGGAGATGAAGACAGAAAGAATGACAGTGACAAGATAATGCTCTGAGTAGAACACGTCAAGAGCTAACCTACAGAGGGTCACCTACTTGTGGGCCTGCAACTTTCTTGGCTGGCAATGACCTTTCTGTCCTGTTGCTGGCTCTGTCCTCAATCAGGTCCAGGGCTTGGCATGGGAAGCCCAGAAGGGGGAGTAGTGACTGCCTGTGGTGGCTGTCACACCTGGTGGGCTGGAGGAAGCTGTCATTACAGAGCATTAGCATAAGAAAGGGAGGCTCCCTGTGTTTGGGCTTGTCACCCTGCAGTGACAGGGTGCACAAATGTGGGCAGGAGTGGGGAACAGGGGCCGTCAGCATCTGTGCTGACAATGTTGGGTACCACAGCTGTCACTCTGCCGGGCCCGGCACGCCCTCACTGCCCACGCTGCCATTAGAAACAACAGCTACTCGCCCACTGTCTTTATTTCCACATAATGTGTCAACAGTTGCTTGGCAGGTCTTTGCTGGGAGACAGAGGCGGGACACACCTGCTCACTGGGGCAGAAGAGGATGCAGGCACCCCACTGCTCCTCTCTACACCTGGGAACTTGAAGATCCCTCTGCCTGCTCCCCCAGGAGGCTCTGTGTGCCAATGGCTTAGATGCCCAAGGAGGAAGTTCTTTGACCTCAGCTCTCCCTTCCTGGTTTACCTACTAGGGCCAAACTACAGAGGAAAATATATATCAAGTAACATGAGACCAAAGATGACCCAAGAAATGTGCTTGCTTAGAAAGGAAACTTTTAGGGGCCGGCGCTGTGGCACAGCAGGTTAAAAGCCCGGGCCTGAAGCACCAGCATCTCACATGGGTTCCGGTTCCAGTCCCGGCTGCCCTACTCCCAATCCAGCTCTCTGCTATGACCTGGGATAGCAGTGGAAGATGGCCCAGGTCCTTGGGCCCCTGCACTCATGTGGGAGACCCAGAGGAAGCTCCTGGCTCCTGGCATCAGATTGGTGCAGCTCCATCAGTTGCAGCCATCTGGAGAATGAACCAGCGGATGGAAGACCTCTCTCTCTGTCTCTGCCTCTCTCTATAACTCTGTCTTTCAAATAAATAAAATAAATCTTAAAAAAAAAGAGTAAACTTTAAAATGGCTCAAGAAATCAGACCTTTTTTTAATGTCAAGGTTTCTTTTTGCATGTAGCCAACCCTTCTCTCACAAGCAAGGCACCAAACAATACCTAATACTCAATGAATCTGGAAAAGTCTAGACTAGAATAAAGATGGCTGGAGAGAAACCATATTCACTGAGAATTTACAACACCAACAGTTACACCGGTAGCAAACAGGTGACTAAAACAACATCACAAGGAAGCATGGAACACCCAGAGGACCCTTCCAAGAAGCTAGCTCTGGACATTGTATGATCTCTAGTCCTCACTAAATCCTCGCTGGCAGGCACAAGCCCAGGGTGGGCCACAGAGTGACTGGAGGTCACAGAGAGTGAGCCACGGCCCCAAGGCATCTGACTCAACAGCTTTGCTTTTTGTGTAATCCTGAGGATGACCCAGCAAGCTCGGAGCTGAGGGTTAAGAAGCTGGGGTTGTGTGAGGTTAAATGGTTAGTGCCAGGATTCAAACCAGATTTTGCTCTTCTCACTTTTCCTGGCTGCCTCTTGATACTTCATTTTGGAGCAGCTGCTTAAGGCTCTGGCACCCCTGTGGCCGGCTTCCCATCTGGATCTTTGATTCTGTTTATGTGTGCTTCTTTCACATGTGTGACAATAAGCAGACTTCAGCTACAAAATGAAGCAAGGTACAAGTGCAGACAGGAACTGGAACTCCAGCTCAGACAGTCCTGCGTCCAGCTCTTCCCTGGACCACCCCAGCTTTCCTAAGGTTCATACTCTTCTCGCTTGTAAGACAAGGCACTGAGGCAGAGAGAGGGACACACAATTCTGTGCCTGTAAAATTCACAGACTGGTAGAGCTGGAAGGTCCACTGGGACCACCCAATGCAACCCCTTCATTTTACAGTTGAGGAAACAGGACTCCAAGGTTAAGTAACTGCCCCAAGGTCACACACCCCATTAATGGCAGAGCCCAGATGGGAATCCCCAGACCCACGCTTTGGGCCTGAAGAAGCAAGTCGAGTGGAAAAACAGATGCAAATGCTTGTGTGTGCCTCTGGGAGCTAGGGGCTGGGTGGCGTCCATGGAAACCATCCTGTAAGGCACTGCCTCTTGCTTGGCTCCTGCGTGCTCTACTGGGCTGCCATACCCTGCCCCAGGCAGAGACACAGCGGGTGCTCATTGATCAGATGTTCACAGAGGCTCATGGATGTGTGGATCAACTATGAGGAGCAGAATCCCTGGAGGTGGGCTTTGGAGCCCTAAACCTGCAAGCTGTAGGGCTCACAAAAAACCTTCTAGAACCACAGCAACTGACACTGAGACACACTGTGTGCCTGAGAGCCCCAGTGTGTTGTGATTTTCCCTAAAGGTGGAGAGAGGCAAAATATGAGCAAATACATGTTCAAAATATAGGTTTAATCAAAGTGGTCTGCTTTTCTTTCTTTTTGGTAATTACCAGACTTCTCCAAGAATTTAATATACACAATAGCATTTTTATTCCTCATAAGAAAAGTGGGTACACAGGGTCTACCTCACTTTTCTGACCATGGAAACCCCTTATTTTCCCCTTCTGATTACGGCTGTTCTGAGGACCATTTGGAGGGTGGGGAGATGTAGGACTAGACTAAGGGGCAGGCTGGAATTAGCAGCCTTGAACCCAGACATGCTAGCATTTCTGTTGATGGTAAAGCAAACAAATAAAACAACTCCTGTGGGACTTGGCCTGCCGTGTGCTGCAGGTTGGGATGAGCCCATAACAGGCAGGGGTTTTTCTACCTGAGTTCTCAGACTACTACTGGAATGGCTGGAGAACTCCAGGAAAAACAGAAGAAGCCCAGGGTTCTTTCCTGCAGGCATTAGGTTCTGAAACAAGAGAACCTACACACAATAGCCAAAGCACTTGTGGCCAATAACATGTAGCCTTATTGCAAGAAAAACTGCATCTGGGCAAACATGCTGCAAAGGCACCCCTCCCCTCACCCAAGAAAAAGACATGTGTCTTCAGCCTGCCATGTAGAGAATGACCCTGATCACAAAGACAAATCTGCGTAGCTCTCTGGGCAAGAAGCCACCCAGTGTAGAGATGCAAAGAAGTAATCTCACATTCTGAATGCCACCCTGACCCAGTTAAAGCATGACAGAGGTGTAGGCATTTGTCGAATGGTTAAGCCACCAATTGGGACACCTTTTTCAGAATGCTTGAGTTCAAGTCCCAGCTCTGATTCCTATCCCACCTTCCTAGGATGTGAAGGTAATGGCCCTCATCCACACAGGAAACCCAGATGGAGTTCCTGGCTCCTGGCCCAGCTGCTGCTACAAGCATTTGGAGAATGAACGAGCACTTGGGAGATCCCCCTCTGCGTGTGTGTGTGTGTGTGTGTGCGCGCGTGTGTGTCCCCTTATGTCTCTGCTAAATAAATAAAGTATTTAGAGAGAAGTCTCCCAGCAGACACCACTATTTAAAACATTTGCTTCCAGTTCCCTGAATCCTAGAATAGTAGTCATTCCCTGTATATTGATTTAGGTGAATGCAGATGTAAAACAACAACACGTAGGACAACTGAAGTGCCCATAAGGAGAAGATGCTTAGAAAAAAACAGGAGTGGGAAAGAGTAAAGCAAGTTAGATTTGCTTTGTAGTTTATTATGAATTTACTTTCTCTGTATTAACAAACTGGAAACCTCAAGGACAGGAACTGTCATCCATTGCCGTATTCCTACTGGGTCCACTTTGTGTTGTGTAAACAGAAGGCACTCAGCGAGCATGTGTTTCATGATGCAATCGAGATGAAGGCTTGCTAGCAGAAAGCTGCATTTCACTCAGAGGTTGACTCAGTAGTAGGAAGGAAAATGGAATGAGAGAAAAGTGCATGTCCAATTCATTGGCTCCTCAATCATTGGGGTTTCCTGGAGACATTGGGTATATAGCAAACATAAATTTCAAAAGGTCCTGACTGGTTGGTTGCTCAGAGTATACAGCTAGACTCCCAAGGCAAATGCTCAGGTTCTCACATGCGTTCACCAAGGGCTTACTCTCAACTCACATGCTGCTTCCCCCAAGCTGGTTCAAAACTGAGCACCAAAGCTCTTCTCCAGAAGGCCTGTTCTAGTCTGGTCCTCATTGGGTTAATGTGCAAAAAGCATCCACCTCCTCAACATTGATGCTCACCAGCAAATGGAGTCTGGAAGAAGCCCTGTCACCATAAAACCTTGGTGGAGAGCTACTACTGTGAGCCGGGAATTCTCCCATTGCCCCTCCAAATGCTTGATTTGCCCTTCACCACCCTTTTCTGTCCTCTGGAATGCTGATCTTGCAAGATGACACCAATGGGCTCTTTTTTATTATTATTTATTTGAAAGACAGAGTTACAGAGAGAGGTAGACAGAGAGAGTAGTCTTCCATCCACTGGTTCATGCCCCAGATGACTGCAGAAGCCGGAGCTGCACCAGGAGCCAGGAGCCTCTTCCAGGTCTCCCATGTGGGTGCAGGGGCCCAAGGAATTGGGCCATCTTCTACTGCTTTCCCAGGCCACAGCAGAGAGCTGGATCGGAAGTGGAGCAGCCGGCACTCGAACTGGCGCCCATATGGGATGCAGGCGCTTCAGGACAGGGCTTTAACCTGCTGCACCACAGCACTGGCCCCACCAGTGGGCTCTTACTCTCTGACTTCCAATGGAAGTGAATGAGGAAAGGGAATAAGATTGCCAAATTTGGGGCCAACACTGTGCCATAGCCAGCTAAGCCTCTGCCTGTGGCGTTTGCATCCCATATGGGCACTGGTTCATGTCCTGGCTGCTCCTCTTCTGATCCAGCTCTCTTCTATGGCCTGGGAAAGCAGTAGCAAATGACCCAAGTGCTTGGGACCCTGCATCCACATGGGAGACCCAGAAGAAGCTCCTGGCTCCTGGCTTTGGATCAGCTCAGCTCCAGCTGTTACAGCTGTTTGGGAAGTGAAACATTGGATGGAAGACCTTTTTCTCTGTCTCTCCCTCTTTCTGTCTGTAACCCTACCTCTCAAATAAAAAAATAAAATCTTTAAAAATTTTTTTTTAAAAAATATTGCATATTTATCCTCCCAGATCGCTCTTTTTGCTTGGCTGTTGCTTGGCAGTGGCTGTGTTCCTCTACAAAAAGTCACAACTGCAATCTCTCGACCCTCCTACAGCTAAGGCTTTGTCTCTTGTTCCCATTAACAGCCCACACCCCTTGTCTCTTCAACATATGGATCATGGTGACTTCCACCAATCACTATTCCCTACTTGCCTCACCAGCATTCTTGGTCTCCCTTCACCATGCTCACATCCTATAAATAGTTCTCAAAGCTCTCCCCCTAGAAGCCTATTTTAATACGCTGTTTGTTTGAGATCATGATCCTGACCACACAAAGTGAGGGCCACATGCTATCACAGTTACACAGGCCATATAACTGTGATCATTTTTAGTTCCTTAATTTTTCCATTGCAAGTAGCATTTTATCATAACCACTATAACTCCACCCCAACTCATCCCCCAAACTGCCACCTGACTCCAGCACAGAATCTTAGCATGTGACATCCTGTTGATTTCTCATGGCCACAGTGCAGTGCTTGGCTGACCTCAGCCTTTACCCAATACTTAGGTTTCAACTGCAATGCTTTCCCATAGGGTTGTTCTTTTCAACTAGCATCTTTATGCTATGGCCCTCACTACCCATAAGCATAAGACATCTCTTAGATTTTCCTTTATGAACTTTAGCAAAGTGTTATAATTTTTCCTAAAGTATTGCACATCATGTTCCTGATTTATAGTTTTGCTATTATATGTAATATGTATTTTATATTACATTTTCTAATCATCCACAACACATATGAGCATTTTAGTTTTATACATCAGTTTTGCATGCTGCAAACTTGCTTATCCCTCTTATTTGTCGTAAGGATAGGTAGATTATCTTAGAGTTGCTATGCTAACAATCAAATCATTTAAACATGCTGACCTCTTTGCATCTTCCTTTTCAACCCTGTTACTTTTATTTATTTACATTGTGTTGTTGAGTTGGTTGAAGCTTCCAGTGATGAGCTGGAAAAAAAGTTATAATAACCATCCATGCCTTTTTCTTAATTTTGAAGAAAATGCTCCTATGTTTATGACATTATTTACTATTTGCTGCTATTTTTCAGAAGATACGGTTTATTAGGTTAAGGAACTATTTTCCTCATTAAGTAAGAAAGCATTTTAAACTCTTAACACAAATAAAATATGAATTACTTTATCACATTCTGTATCTTCATTTATTTTTATTGCAAAACATTTTTCTCTTTAATATGTTCATATAGTGGATTAGATTTAGAAACTTACTCAGGTCAAACATTCTAATCTTAGCTGGTCATTTTGTCACATTAATACACGCTCATCACATTCACAGGCAATACAAAGCTTAAAGCATCGGTGAATACGATGACTCACCAGAATTAATCTCCAAGTGTCTTCACCACTGTACTTCCAGGAGTTGGCCAATGAGGTAGAAAAAAATGGATCTGATCTAATACAGTATAGTAAAATGTTAGAAACACACAGTCCTCTACCTAAGTCAGTAACCCCGCCATAAAAGACCAGGACAGAAAACACAGCTAAAGAAAAACATGATGAAACAGCTGAGGAACTTCATTTGAGTGGAAGCTCCCTATAAGACAACCACATAATGAGAAAGCTACACAACACATTTACCTTGGGCTGCAGTTGGGTGATGTGGCTATTTACCCCATTGATAACAATATCCTGTACTGGCCATAAGGCCCTGATAAATTCTATGCACATTTCTAAAGAGCTGTTGCTAGCATTTAGAATCAGTGTGGGGTAGATGAAGCCTCTGGAAACCATGACAGAGGGAAATAACAGAAGGAGCTGTTGCTGTTTTGCAGGGAGTTCGTGCGACTTAGCATCAGAAGATCTTTCGGTAGCTTTATTGAAATAATTAGCACCATCAAGCAGAAGAGGAATTAGATACTGCTATGGAATTCCAAAGGGTCAATAAGAATACTTAACAGGGAAATTGGATTTGTTTAATACATAAAAGCCTCCCAGATAAGTGAAATGCATGGTAATGAACTGAATCATCTTATAAGGTACTGATTTCTTCTGAATTAGATGTGCTCTACTCACGGCTGCCCTACCATTTATCCAGGAAGTGATGGGGAAAAGGCATACTCGGGGTAGACTCTAAGAATGACTGCCCAGGCTCCTTCAAATTCCAAAATTATGTGAACTCATAAGCAAATACTCAGTGTCATGGATCTACACACCACATGCGATACAAACAAGTGAGAAATCCTGATCAACATGGATCCTGTATGACATCCTAACAATGGTTTGCAGGATTGTAGAATGCTCAATATATTTGGCAGCAAAAATGAGTGTATCTGATCCAGAAAATGCAATCTGTATGCTGATTCTTCACATTGAAATTTTTATTCTGAACCCTCTTCCAGAACAAAGGTTAAACATTTTCAGCCTGAGAGACATATTCAGCCAAAGAAATTCTGTTTGGCTCCACAGTAGTTGTGTGCATGTAGGTGTATGCACATGAACACCTGAAAATCAGGAGAGCACATGTAAGAACTCTGATTCCTAGCTTCTCTTGAAATGTCAGAAGACTTAGAAACACTGGATCTGTATTCCAGTAAAGCAACAATAACACAAGCTGACAATTGTGGTTCCCTTTAGACAAGGCATCCATGGTCCAGGTGGACAGTTTTTACCACATTCTGCAATCTTACATCTGACCTACATCATTCTATTTCCCTACTAGCAGAAAGAAGATGAATTTGAGCCCTGAAAATTCTGTAAGAAATAATAAAATACAAAATGAGAAGTATTTTAATGGTGATGGAACATGCACACTTAGCAGCTAACTTCACCGGGGGGAGTTCAGAGGATAATCCCAAAAGTTGTGACATGATGCAGCTTTTTCTTTGGTATTATTAATAATCTGTGATGAATTTGTTGAGACGTGAAATTATTTTTCCTACTTTGAGATTGTTTTCTTGGATTAAATTCTCAAGAGAGAAATTTCTGGTGTAAAGAGTTCTGATCTAAAGTTTGATGTACACAGATAAACTGTATCTCCACCACTTTATCTCTGCAGAGATATTGGAATGTTCTGTTTCTCTTTTCAGGTATTGCCTTTTTGTTACATATAACTATGCAATTCTTGGAATCCAAGCTCATAGGAGTTATTTTTTTCTCAACTATATACTTCTCCTCAAAAAGAGCATAATTATGAATTATGAATTTCTGGAGAAGTAGGTAGTCCTGAATCAGAATTAGCTGAAATACTGATCCTTACTGGTAACATAAAATAAACAGGTTGGAGAAAGAGCCACTGAGGGTTACATGACAGGATATTGGCAACATGGGATGAGTAGAAGAAAATCTGATTGTTATTTAATTTTCTGCACTTCTATAAATATTGAAATATCAACATGAGTCTGATTCTCTTTTCAATTGCTGAAAGTAATCAAGCTCAGATGTTAGATTTTCCAACATCTTAACCTAAATGCTCATGTTCTCATATATTATTTCTTCAAAGATGCTACCTGTCTTTCTGGTCCAAGAACTTTCCTATACAGTCTATCTAAAATAAATATCAAAGTAATCTGCCAAGATTCCAGTGATTGATCAAATTCATCTTGCATTCTCTCTATTGAATATCTTCAAAAATATGCCAAAAACAGCCAAGTCCTTGGTGCCCCTTCTAACCCATCCATCCAAATAGCAGCTCATTTATTGATCTGAGGAACGCTAAGGCCCTTCCAGTGACTGCTAGTTTCCCTTCTGTCATCCCATTATAGAATTCCTTTATACTGGAAATAGAACTATGAGAGCAAAAGAAATGATGTGTAAATAGATGGCATTCACCCTGAAAGCAGAGCTGAAACTCCAACTTACCAAGCAAAAAGAACAACACAAGATTACTGAGGTGCTTGGAAGTATAAGCCAGGACCGACTGTGCCCTCCACTCACAATATTCAGCCTCTGAACGTTGTAAGCCTCCTCACCAGCTTCTGCACCAGCTTCTCCTGGCACAGGAAAGGCATTTGACAATATCCCACACCCATGAGAAAAGAACATCTCTCAGCAAGTAAGGAATACATCAGAACTCCCCCTGCTTTATAGAGAGCATCTTCAAAATCATCCTACTGGTATCGTCCTACATAAGAGTAAAATGCTTCCCCATCAGATCAGGAGCAAGGGCGGAGTGTCCTCTCTCACTATTCTAATTCATCATTGTGAAGTTCTAGCAATTTCATATGGCAAGTGAAAGAAATAAATACAGATGGGAATGAAAGAAATAAAATCGTCTCTATTTACAAATGGTATGATCATCCATGTAAAAAATACCAAAGAATCTACAAAAAAAAAAAAAAAACTTTCTAGAACTAAAAAGTGACTTCATCAAGGTCACAAGGTAAGAGATTGGCACACAAAAATCAACTTTAATTCTAAATGCTGGCAATGAATACGTGGAAACCAAAATTAAAAGCACAATGTTTATAATCACTCCAAAGAAATTAAACTTAGATATAAACTAAAAAGACATGCATAAAATGCAAAACGCTGATGGAAGAATAATAAGAAAATAGGGCATAAACATGCAGAGAAACATACTATTGTCATGGACTGAAGGACACAATAAAGATATCAATCATCACCCAACTGATATATCAACTTAATGCAGTTCTTATCAAAATACATTTAAGGTGTTTGTATCTCTGTGTGTGAGTGTGTGTGTGTATATGTAATAAGCAAATTTATTCTAAAATTTATGTGGAGGGGCTGGCGCTGTGGTGCAGCGGGTTAATGCCCTGGCATGAAGCGCTGGTATCCCATGTGGATGCCGGTTCGAGGCCAGCTGCTCCACTTCCAATCGGGCTCTCTGCTGTAGCCTGGGAGGGCAGTGGAGGAAGGCCCGAGTCCTTGAGCCCCTGCACCCATGTGGGAAACCTTGAGGAGGCTCCTGGCTCCTGGCTTCCAATCGGCTTAGCTCCAGCCAATTGGGGAGTGAACCATCGGATGGAAGATCTCTCTCTCTTTCTCTCTGCCTCTCCTCTTTTTGTGTAACTCTGACTTTCAAATAAATAAATAAATAAATAAATCTTTTAAAAAAGGAAATTCTAAATAAATAAAAAAATAAACCTATGCACTAGGAAAAAAATTATGTGGAAAGGCTTAAGTTCTAGGATACCTCAGACAATCTTAGCTATTCTAATAGCTAAGAATAAAGTATGAGGAGTCATTGTATCAACATTAAGCTTTATTATGTAGCCATAACAATTTACTTTGACCTATGGAACAGAAGAGAAAACTCAGAAACAGACAGAAATAAGTTTTCCCAATGACTTCTGGTAAAGATATAAATACAATTCTACAAGGAAAGGGTAACATTTCAACAAATGGTACTGGAGCAACTAGATATAACAGTTATAGGCAAAAACACAAAGGTTATCAACCTGAACTTTCCCACCTCAAACAAAATTAACTCAAAATTGATCATAAATACAATTGTAAAACTTAAAGCTTTGATTTTTTTTCTTTTTTTTTAACTTTTATTTAATGAATATAAATTTCCAAAGTACAGAATATGGATTACAATGGCTTGCCCCCCATAACGTCCCTCCCACCCACAACCCTCCCCTTTCCCACTCCCTCTCCCCTTCCATTCACATCAAGATTCATTTTCGATTCTCTTTATATACAGAAGATCAGTTTAGCATACATTAAGTAAAGATTTCAACAGTTTGCTCCCACACAGAAACATAAAGTGAAAAATACTGTTTGAGTACTAGTTATAGCATTAAATCTCAATGTACAGCACACTAAGGACAAAGATCCTACATGAGGAGTAAGTGCACAGTGACTCCTGTTGTTGACTTAACAAATTGACACTCTTGTTTATGGCATCAGTAATCACCCTAGGCTCTTGTCATGAGCTTCCAAGGCTATGGAAGCCCCCTGAGTTCACTGACTCTGATCATTTTTAGACAAGGCCATGGTCAAAGTGGAAGTTCTCTCCTCCCTTCAGAGAAAGGTACCTCCTTCTTTGATGACCCATTCTTTGCACTGGGATCTCACTCATGGAGATCTTTCATTTAGGTTCCCCCCCCCCCCCAGAGTGTCTTGGCTTTCCATGCCTGAAATACTCTCATGGGCATTTCAGCCGGATCCGCATAAAAATGGAAAACATTTTAGATATCTAGGATTGGGAAAGAGTTCTTAGTTTTGACACCAGAAGCATAATTTGAAAAGAGAAAAATAAATTGGGCATCATCAAAATTAATAGCTTTTCTCTGCAAAATGTCTGTTAGGAGGAAGAAAAGATAAATTGTAGACTGAGAAAAAAATATTTTAAAACCATATGTCTGACAAAGACTTAGTATCTAGAATATATAAAGAGTTCTCGAAAGAGTGAAAGACAACAATCAATTAGAAAATGGGCAAAAGACATGAACCAGCACTTCATGGGGTGGAGTGGGGAGATACACAGATGATCAGCAAGTGCAGTGAAAGTTGTTCAACTTCATTAGCCATTATGAAAATGAAACAAGGCCGGCGCCGCGGCTCACTAGGCTAATCCTCTGCCTTGCAGCGCCGGCACTCCGGGTTCTAGTCCTGGTCGGGGCGCCGGAGTCTGTCCCAGTTGCCCTTCTTCCAGGCCAGCTCTCTGCTGTGGCCCGAGAGTGCAGTGGAGGATGGCCCAAGTCCTTGGGCCCTGCACCCCCTGGGAGACCAGGATAAGTACCTGGTTCCTGCCATTGGATCAGCGCAGTGTGCCGGCCGGCGGCCGCGATGACCATTGAAGGGTGAACCAACGGCAAAGGAAGACCTTTCTCTCTATCTCTCTCTCACTGTCCACTCTGCCTGTCAAAAAAAAAAAAAAAAAATGAAACAAATGCTATCCTATATTATCACATATCTATCAGAATGGGTAAGTGATTTTTTGACATCTTATTTTCATATAAGACCAAATGCTAACGAAGATGCAAAGACCACCCATACATTTCTGGTAGGAATGTTAAATTATATAGTCACTCAAGATAATAGTTTGGCAGTTTCCTACAAAACCAAGCATGAAATTACCATATACCTTAGCTATCGTACTGTTGAAGATCCATATTGGGAAAATAGAAATGTGTGTTTATGCAAAAACCAGTATGTGAATACTCATAACAGATTTTTTTTCCTTTGGTAAATAATTGGAAACCATCAAGATGGCCTACAATGGGTTGATGGTTAAATAGTGGTGCATCCATACCAAGGAATATTATTCAGCCAAAAAAGAAATGAACTAGTGATACAGATGACAATTTGGATGAATCTCCAAAACAAAAGCACACTGAATATAAAAACAAAAAAAGTCCTAATGGTTACCTATTGCCATATTCCATATACCACCTTAAACGATAACATTACCGGGGGCCGGTGCTGTGGCTCACTTGGTTAATCCTCCGCCTGCGGCACCAGCATCCCATATGGGCACCAGGTTCTAGTCCCAGTTGTTCCTCTTCCAGTCCAACTCTCTGCTGTGGCTGGGGAAGGCAGTGGAGGATGGCCCAAGTGCTTGGACTCCTGCACCCACTTTGGAGACCAGGAGGAAGCACCTGGCTCCTGGCTTCGGATCGGCGTAGCTCCAGCCGTGGCGGCCAATTAGGGGGTGAACCAACGGAAGGAAGACCTTTCTCTCTCTCTCTCTCTTTCTCTCACTGTCTAACTCTGTCAAATAAATAGAATTATAAATGATAACATTACAGAAATAGAGGACAGTTTGCTAATTGTCAGGGGGACAGGATGGGAGATAGGGTGAGTTGGGGGATGGAAAGAAATAGATATAAGAGGTATAAGAGGTCATCAAGATCAATGTGGTGATTGAATTGTTCTGTATTTTGACTGATGGTTGATATATAAACCTACCCATGTGATAAAATTGTATAGAACCAAATACACACACACACACACACACAAGTAGGAATTGTAAACACCATAAGTGAGTTGCATCTATAGCAATATCCAAGTAGCATATTGTCCTATAGTTTTGTTATCAATGAGAAAACTGGTTAAAGAGTAGCTGGGACTTTTGTAAATTATTTCTTACAACTGTCTGCAAGTTTATAATTAGCTCAAGCTAAAAAGCCTAATTAAAAAGAGGAAGAAAAAGCTGCCCAAAGAAGCAGGTTTCCATTTCCAGGGATGAAAAAATATGGCCATGTGGATGGCCCCAGGGAGCAGTGTTTACAGGACTCAGAGACACGCCGAGTTAACAGGACCACTCAATGGAGAAAGTATTTTTCAAACATTCCACTTGTATATTGCAGCTCCTCTCTTCAGTCACACGTGCTTGCAGTCTTCTGCTTTAAGGTAAAAATATATCATCCAGAGCAGAAATTAACTAGAAAATCAAGTTTTGGTGAGAGAAAGTTCTACATCAACAAACCTGGAGGAATCACATTGAGAAGTGCTGAGAGGATCCCTGTACTGGGTGGGTTCCATGGCCCCCCTCCCCAAACTCACTCTCTGCCTTCTCCATCTTGCTGTGTGCCCCCAGGGGACACACCCTTATCCAATGGGAGCACAGCAGGAGAGAAGATAAAAGAAGGACACTGATATGTGTCCCCCACTGCCTGGATGCCAGGGCATCCTGAGTTTCCTATGCTTCTTTACAGTCATCACTCCTGCAGGGCCACCATTTCCACACAGCCACCCTATCCTGTCCAATTCCAGGGCCTGGCCCCTCCCCTTGTCTCTAGACCTTGCGGTAATAACGGCTCCCTACTACTGACTGCTACCCTCAGGATACAGCACTATCCCATGTCATTCCCTTAAATCCATACCATACCTTTCAAATCAATACCTTTATTAGCTCTCTTTAAATGCCTCTTATTCCATTTGAAAGTATTATCTCTTCTTTGCAAGGATCTTAAAGGTTAAAATATCTCTTCCTTACTCACCTCGTTGAACTACAGCTCACTGCTTAAGACAGTAGAGTAGCTATTTAGGGGAAATCTTTTAAAATCCCTTCAACTCCAGTTTGCAAGGAAAGGGAATCAGGGAGTTTTCCTACCCCAGGCCTCCTGAGGCCAATTCCAAGTTGTAGGTACGAGGCTAGGAGATGACCACATCACAATAAACCCAACAGCACTACTGCAGTTGACCAGACATTTGATAAATGATATCTGTCAGATAATCAATTATGCCAGTCCCTCATTTAATTGTGCATTTACTCTTTCATTTAACCTTTACATTGAAGATCTCATTAATGCCTATTTTACATATGATAGAATACAATCTCAGAAGCCAGGAAACTTGCTTAAACTTCACGGCAAACAAATGGCAGATAGGACTTGAACCTTGGTCTTTCCAATTACCAAGGTTGGACATATTTTGATATCCTGCAAATAAGAGGCTTAGGCAGCCCTAGCAAAATACCACAGGTAGGGTGACTTCAACCACAGAAACATATGTCTCATAATTTCAGAGGCTACACATGTGCCAGTTAGGCAGGTTTCATTCTGACGCCTCTTTTCTTGGAAAGTTTTCAACTACCCTCTCTGTGTGCTCAGATGGCTTCTTTCTCTCCTATGTCTTTTCAAAAGGATGCTAACCCTATTGCACAGGGCCCCAGCCTTATGACTACATTTAAACTTAATGACTCTAATAATCCCTATTTCTAAACACAGTCCTCTTAAGGGTTAGAATTTCAACATGAATTTGGGAGGACACAAATATTCAATCCATAACCATTACCAGACTTCTAAAAGACATAGCAATAACCAGAATGAGCTGTCTCAATTTCTGAATTTCTGATGTTCTAAAGACCTATCTGTTATAAAACTTTTCAAGTTAAACTTCTGAGCTCCCTCTAATCCATTGGCAAAAAAAAAAAAAAAAAAAAAAAAAACAGTATTTTCTTCTTGAGGGTCCCCACCATCCCCTTCTTTAACTTTTCAAGGCCCAGAGGCTCCATAATCCCAAGCAGACCATGACTGAATGGGGAGCCCTTTGGGTGAGGTGAGTCTGTTTGTCAGTGCCACATGGTGATGCTGCAGAATACTTGATGACCTCCTGCAGAGCTGGGAGGCCAGAGGTGTACTCCAAAGTGGAGGATCCCGGGCCAGGGGAGAACTGGAAGTCAGCTGCACTGCTTAACTTCATCACAGTCTGAGGGAGGGAAACTGTCAGCTTGCTGCTGACTTTGCTAAAGTCACCAAAAACTTAACCTCAAAACGTGTCTGAACTTTGTATCGCTCTTAGAAAGGAAAAGGGAAGTGGTTAAAGGAAGGATGGAATTAAAACCAAATCAGCAAAGGAAAAAAATTGGAAAACAGCTGTGTTTTGGAAAGCAAACCTCAGTGGTACAGTTTTATCTCTAATAGACCTGCTCAAAAATCCAAAAATGAGAATGACCCGGTCACAGATGTAACAAGAATACAAAAGGGCACCTTGTTCTCAAAGCCGAACCATGTTAAATGTGTGGGTCAAATCGAACTTATAAGTCTTAAGACTCTTGGTCCTTTTCCCACTCAGTAACAGAGACATGTTTTGATTGGTTAATCCAATTCTCGTTCATTCTCTCTCTCTCTCTCTCTCCCCCCCCTCTTTCCCTCCCTCCCTCCCTCTACCTCTCTCTTCCTCTCTCTCCCTCTCTCTCCATGAAAGAAAAAAAAACAGAACTGCAAGGTCTTCAATAAGAGATAAACCCATCTGACCAGAGACACCTGTCCCTCTGTCAACATTCAATTACAGAACTATAAACAAACCAAACATATGGCCAAGGCTAGCAGTGAGTGAAGATCAGAGGCTTAGGTAAAACTTCTGAATGGCAATACCCCACAAAAACCTTGTCTCTGCTGTACTTTCCGAGGTGAGAAGGAGAAAGCCATGAATACACAAATCCCAACACAGTGCATTCAATGCCTAAAGAACAAAATAATCTGGGGGCCCAGAAGCAGAAGTTTCCAACTGTCCAACCAAAGCTGAGAAAGTCTTCTCCAAGGACGTATATTTAAGACAGGTTTTCAAGGAATGGATAGTAGTTTGTCCGCCAAGGAAAATCCTTTCTTTGCATTGTTTGGAGAATTTTCTGAAATAGGTACGTGTAAACATACACACATACACACACACACTTTAAACATGTATGAAACTTCGTGTAACTCATAAGGGTAAAGGTTTTCCTCTTTGCTAAACAGTCAGATTTCATGGCACCAGGACCAGATAAAAAATTTCTGCCAGAAATCTTCATAAATAATATATGCTATAATAAATACCAATTACAGCAATATTACACACTTAAAATATAAGTTTAACAAATCTGTTTCTTATCAAAACCTCAATACAGACTATCAAAAAGCCACTCAGGAGTACATGCTTACCCTAGTAGTTAAGAACCCTGTATCCTACACCAAAGTGCCAGGATTTGATTCTCGGTTCTGGCTCCTGATTCAAGCTGTCTATCAATGCAGACCCTGGGATGTGGGGAGCAACTCGGACTAGACTAAGTTACTGGAATTAAGACTTATTCTATGCATCTGCTCTCCCACAATATGGCGCTGGGAGAGGAGTAAACAACTTTTACACAGCTACCTCCAGTTCGACCAATAACCTGCAGGAGCTGATCCTGCTCCTGATTGGAGGAGAGCAGCGTACTCGGCGTGTGGGTAGCAGAGTTGGGATTGGTGGAAGAGGACTATAAAGGAGGAGAGAGACAACATGCACCAGGAACATCTATTTGAAGGAACACTGGTGCAGCCCCCGAGAGAGCTGGCCGGCGGTGTGCCGCTCCCCCTCGGAAGTGGGTAAAGTGGCAGGGGGAACCACCCTTCCACGGAGGTGGAAGGGATGGCAGCCAACCCAGGAAGAACCAGCAGCAAACCCGGGAAGGGCCGAGCAGACAAAAGAACAGTGCAGGGTCCTGTGTCGTTCCTCCGTGAAGAGGGGGAGCGACACTGGGAGGCAGCCAGTGATGACTCAAGTAATTGGTTCCTGACACCCATATAGGAAACTTGGATTATGTTTCTGGCTTCTGGCTTCTGGCTCTGGCCTTGGCCTAGCCTGCCATGTTGGGAATTTAGAGAATGAGTTAAATGCAAAGGGGAGCATTTCTCCCTCTCTATTTGTCTTTCCGTTTCTCTCTCCTTCTCCCTCTCCCTCTCCCTCTCCCCCTTTTCTCTTTCTCTTTCTCTCTTCCTCCCTGTGTGTGTGTGTATGTGTGCCTACCTATGAAAAGAATAATTTTTTAAAAGGGAGCAAGCACAATGACCAATATTTGGAAGAGGTAGATTGCAGATCCTTCAAGCAAGCAATGCTCTCTCCAGAGACATTGTGAAAGAGAATGAGGGGCCATTAGCACTAAATTATATCCATTGAGAAGTTCTTGTGATGAACTAATTCTGTGTTGCATTTTGAAATGGTCCCAAATGCTGTAGCATGGTTGCACATAGAATATGTTGATATGTTGCTAAAGTAAAGAATATTTTTAGCACTGAAAAGTTAAAAGGGTATAAATCATAGCAAAAAAAAAAAGTGAGGAGTAAGTAGTGGAGAGAGTTCTAAAAATTTAATAGATTTGCCTGTATGACAATCTTAGCATGTAAACTTTACTTTTTCACCTTTGCACATAGGGTATTGAATGGAAGAGGGGATGTGAGTGCCAGTGGTGGAGAAAACAGTCAAGAATCTGTCCTGGGACACTGTATGAAGTTAACGGGTGCCATCCGGTGTGGAGGAGGAGGAGACAAAAACCAGAGACCATTCAGTGCCTTTTCCTGGAATAAAACATTCTGTACCACTTTACTGAACCAGTGGAAAAACACTCCTCAGCACCTGAACAATTCAAAAACCCATCCATTTACTAAATGTTTCCTAGGCACCTGCTGTGCACCATGAAACATGAAGTCTAATTGATGCCTCTGAAATTTTCAAATAACTTAGTAGACACTAAACACCTCCAAGATCTACCTGCTTTGCATTGCCATTGTTATCATGGGCCACAGCAGAGAAGACTACACACCTGCATAGAATTCCTAAGGTCTTCCACGGAGATCAGAGACGACCCCATATTCCTAGGAATTTCCGAAGGTAAGCTGTGGATTCTTGTACACTTTGATTATTGAAGCCTCACTGCAAAGAAGACAGATTAAGGGTTATGAGGTCAGGAGAAAACATCTCCACCTGCTTCCCCAGCCCCACCCCTTATGCTGATAAAGACTCTCTCTCCAGTTTATCATCTGCTCTGGTAAATGTCCACCAATCTTATTAAGCAACAGAGCTGGGAAGAAGCAATGGGACTGCATCTCTGCCAACACCTCCCAACCCTCATTAATAAATTTAGTAGTGGCACTGAGATGTCTTAAGGGGCTGTAGGCTCTAGGTGGTGCCTTTCCTTGGGGAATAATTTTATGTTCTCTTTGTATAGGAAAGTGATGTTTCATATACAAAGTTAATTTTCTTTTTCTAAAGTCATTTAGTTGTGCTCCTTGGGTGGTATCCTAAATTGACAAATTCCAGGCTGCTAGTGCTTGTCATCTGAAGGAAGAAAAATTCGAGAAGCCAGTAATCAATCTGCATTGTGTGAAGATTAACATGCCTGCCCCTCAGGTTAACCAGACCTAAATGCAAATTGAATTGAAATGTTCAGAAAGCATTCCTAATCATGCATGCTGTGATTACAATTCCTGTGTTTATTTATCACTCTTGGAATCACCAGACACTAGACAACTGGAAGAGACAGAGGTCAACAAACCCAAAATGAACTATTTATCCCGGCTGGGTGGCAGGCAACCGATTAACTGAAGCACGACCAGGTGGTTGCACATCCCCCCAAAATGCAAATGCTTTCTCCAGCAGACGGCCACTGGACTGCAGACTCCCCCAGGTCCTAAGGATGGGCAGCTGTTCAGGGACCAATTCAAGGGGGTGATGTCAAGGGCACAGACGAGATATGAGAGCACAGCTCATATTGGCCCTTCCTTGATTTTCAGGCCATGAACTTGTCTCAAGAACTTTGGGGAGAAGAATCCCTGAAAGTGGATACACAGATTGGTGGTGCCCCGTGGGATTGGACCGGAAATGGGAAACATAGTCCCACTTAGTTACCTTTATGGAATCTCCTGCTTGACCTCTGTATCATTCCAACCACTTTGTCTTGCATCTGTGAGTGCAGGTCTTTTCACATTAGTGTGGGTGTATGAAGATAACATGAGTGTGGGAATGACTGCATGTGTGAGTTGAGCATGTGCAGATGTATATATCTACATGGATATAGGGTTGCTGTTCATTATTTATGAACTAGCAATGCCTAGCTTCAAAGTAAGCTGTTTTTAAAATTAACCTAAGTCAATATTTTGTGTCTTGCAACATATTTGCCAAAGAAATAATGCCCTACCAAATATCCAGAGTCCTTAGAAGTTTATAACTTACTGAACCACATTGTGGGTAGGTCTAATCATCATGCAATTAGAAGAGGATTCAACTAACAGAGCATCAAGTATTTGGTGTCGTGCTAAGTGGTTTGGACTTTGTCACTTGGATCAAGGGTTCCTAGATTTCTACTTCTATTCTAGCAGTTAGTCACCAACATTTTATTTTGCCTTGTAAGGACTTTATCAAGAACAACAACAGCAGAAATAACTTACAAGCTCCTGTTGATATGTTGCTAAAGTAAAGAATATTTTTAGCACTGAAAAGTTAGAAGGGTATAAATCACAGCAAAAAAAAGTGAGGAGTAAGTAGTGGAGAGAGTTCTAAAAATTTAATAGATTTGCCTGTATGACAATCTTAGCATGTAAACTTTACTTTTTTCACCTTTTTGCTGTGATCCTGTAAAATCCATTCATAGTCAAGTATACAATTGCTCAGACAAGGATTTGGGTAATTTATGGCTTCAGGGAACTTGAAGCAACTCTGGGTAGAGTTTAGTGGTGGGGAAACACATATAGTACAACTTCGAGACTGGTAAGGCAGGCAGAGAGTTTTCTTCAACAAACCTTTACCTCGTGGCCAGTAGCTACCCACAGATGCACCTTGATTTATGTTATGGAAGGCCCACAACAATATTTTTTAAAGATTTATTGATTGATTGACTTGAAAGTCAGAGTTACAGAGAGAGAGGGAAAGGCAGGGAGAGAGATATCTTCCATTCACTGGTTCACTCCCCAAATGGCCACAACAGCTAGGATGAGGCCAGGTTGAAGCCAGGAGCCATGAGCTAGGAGCCAAGAACTTCATCCTGGTATCCCACATGGGTGCAGGGGCCCAAGCGCTTGAGCCATCCTCCACTGCTTTCCCAGGAATCTCAGCAGAGAGCTGGATGGGAAGTAGAGCAGCTGGGACTCCAATGGGTGTCCATATGGAATGCAGGTGCTGCAGTTGGCGGCTTAACCTGCTATGCCAAAGTACCGGCCCCTGACACAGTAACATTTTTTAAAGATTTATTTATTTATTTATTTATTTATTTATTGAAACTCAGAGTTACACAGAGAGAGGTAGAGGCAGAGAGAGAGAGATCTTCTATCCGATGGTTCACTCCCCAGTTGGCTGCAATGGCCAGAGCTGCACCAATCCAAAGCCAGGAGCCAGGAGCCAGGAGTGGGTGCAGGGGCCCAAGGACTTGGACCATCCTCCACTGCTTTCCCAGGCCATAGCAGAGAGCTGGATTGGAAATGGAGCAGCTGCGTCTCGAACCAGTGCCCATATGGGATGCCGGCACTTCAGGCCAGGGTATTAACCTACTGCGCCACAGCTCGGGGCCCCACAATAACATTTTTAAACAGACACCTGAACAGCAGGGTGGAGACAGGCTTGGAAATGGTAACCCATGTATTAGGGCTGCATAACAAATTATCCCAAGGTCTAGTGGTAGCAAACAACCATTGATTGTGCTGATGGTTCCCAGGGCTCAGAATTGCACCAGGACCCTGCAGGTATGACTTGATTCTGCTCCACCATCTCTGGGGTTTCAGACTCAAAGGCTGGAGGCCAGGACCAGCTGAGGTTCGCTCACTGACTGGCGGTTAACACTGGCTCCCAACAGGAATGCCTTGGCTCCTCTCCTCTTGTTCCCTCCATGTTTCCACTCCTCCATGGCTCCATGGCTGAGTTCCCAGTTCAAGCACATAGGGAAGAACCAGAACTCTATGATAGGACTTCAAAAAGCTCATGGAAAAATGCAACTAAAAATAAGTTTATTTGGGTGCAAAGATGTATAAATCCATGCAGTTTCTTCATAACAGATGCGTTCCATGAATCTTGGAAGATCCCTTGTATGTATAGATTTCACAAAATTTTACACCAAAATAAACTTATCTTTTAATGTCATTTTGCACATCACCTGTGAAGCACCGTCATGTGCGTGCACATATGGATGCGTGTATATCTCATAAGCACATATGCACACACCACAACACCATATTTTACATTTGGTTTCCATGAGTTCTTTAATCCCTTGGATGTCACCATGAATCCCAAACTAAATGTTTCTCCATCACCTAACAGGGCCATTTTTCATAATTAGTTGCTCCAATTTCAGTGTAGCAGAATAAGAATTCTACTTAAGTGTCAAAAATAGGCAACATTCAATCCCAGATCATCTGTTGCCCAGTGACTGCCCTAAACCCTAGTGTGCTCACCACAGTATTCATATCATGGTATTCGAGTCACAGAATAGTGGTCCCTGATTATTAATTTATTCTCTCTTTTGGGTCTATTTCTTGTCCAATCCCCCCTTTCTCTACTCAGCAAGTATTTTGCAGCTGGTCCCAGCCTCACCCCTCCCTGCCTACTCCTTTTCTGTCTGCCACAGACCTCACTGGCCGCAGACCCCGCCCAGAAATCATTTCTGGCTTCACCTCAAGGGAAGACAAGGCAGAAGTTGAAGTTATGCCACCACATTATGCCTTACACACTAGTTTTGGAGTGAAGTGGAGGGAGCTGAGTAGAAATGAATCGCAACTCCATAATATAGGTAGGGAGCAGTTGTTAGAGTTTACCACTCTTCTTTTTGTAGCTCAGAGAATTTTTTAGGCTAAGCAAAGACACAGATACTGACCTCATTGAAAAACTTAAACAGTGGAAGAAAATAAATGTGTAACAGAGTCTAGCTATACCCCTTACAAGCTATGCAACCCTGGGCAAATTACTTAACCTTGCTATGCCTCAGCTTTCTCAAAATGAAGCTAATAATGATACTTCTCACAGAGGATCATTATCAGGAATAAATGAGATACAGCATTAAAAGCTGTTGGCACCATCTAGCACAATAATTCTCAAACTTTAGCGTGCATCAGAATTGCCTACAGGGTTTGTTAAAATACAAACTCCTGGGCCTGAATCCAGAGTTTGTGATATATTAGGTCTAAGGTAAGCTCAGAGATTTTTGCATTTCTAACAAGTCTCCAGGTAATGCTAATGTTGCTGGTGCCAGACCACACTTTGAGAACCACTGGTCCAACACATTGTTATCCACTGTGATGATGGTGGTGATGGTGATGCTACTGCTGATGACCTGTGATGACAGCCAAGGTGGTGATGGTTATAATGTGGTGATTACAAAACAAACAACAACAATAATAATGTGGTGATAATGATGCTGTTGATGATAATGGTGGTGGTGATTACACTAAGGGACACCAACTTTACCAAAATGATCAAATAAAATATCAATTTGTTTTATATAATTTAAAAATAATGTTTTAGTATATTCTAGGGTATATTCTGGCAACTATTGATAAAATACTCTACTGTAGACTTTATATTTGATGCAAAGTTTCTAGGATATGAATCATATTCAGATGGACCAGACAGAATATAGATTATTAGTAGAGATGTTTGCAAAAAAAAAAAAAAACGAGCAGAATTAAGAGAACTCCGTCTTCTCTGGTTTTATGTTACTTCCTTTCCAAAATGATTGGATCACCTGAAATTTTCTGCAAGATCTAGCCCGGTTGTGCCAAGCAGAGATTCTCTAACTAATTGTGATATCCAGTCAAGTGGGATGCCAGCTGTTCTGTCCCCAGGAAGCTACTTGCAGGTCATAGCTTTGGCTCAGGACCCAGGAGGCCTCAGCAAAGAATGCTTCTCTCCACCCAAGACCAGCATCACGTAGCAGGTAAAGCTTCTGCGAGGCCTGAAGAAGCTGCTGCTCGTAGGAGTGACGGACAGTCTCCTGCTGCTGGGGTCTCTGGAAGGAAGCCATGACCTCTTTTTTCTGCTTTTCTGAGGCTGAGATGGCAACTTGAGTGACTTTGTAAGTCACATCTATGCTGGAGGAAAGAAAAAGGCCTGAAGCCATGTTCTGTCACCCTCTCCACCTGACTCTGGCTGTTCCTTAGGATGTAATTAACCCCCGACCCCAGGGAAGCTCTAGCCCCATGGCTTGAACCTTCCTGGACTGGAGTCCCACCTGTGCTCTTGGCTGAGTAGTTCTACTGTTCTTTCCTTTTGATTGTCAACCCCATAGAATATTCTTGGGATAAACAACAAACCATCCACCCTAGCTCCCTGAAAGGGAGGCCATTTGTATTTCATTTGTGAGTAATTTGCATGAGACCTGATACACAGCAATACTTAGCAAATGTTTATTGAATGGACCATTCACTTAAGGGACACATGCAAGATGTCAGATATCCCTATTAGCCTCTTAGATGCCTGTGAGAACAACTAACTTATACAGGAAATTTACTATGTGCCAGGAACTGTTCTAAACACTTCCAAGTAATCTCTTTTCATTCCCAGAATAGCCCTTGATGTGGAACTTTGTGATCATCACCCTACTGACAGATGAGGAAACTAAGAGTTGAGATGACACAGGCAA
Organism: Oryctolagus cuniculus; assembly: GCF_051225735.1. Lineage (NCBI taxonomy): Eukaryota > Metazoa > Chordata > Mammalia > Lagomorpha > Leporidae > Oryctolagus > Oryctolagus cuniculus. Next base: position 19,500,185 of record NC_142877.1, read on the forward strand.
TAAGGGACAGAGCACAGAAATAAGCCTGCGTCATCTGGCTCCCTTGGGGAACACCTTGGCTCACACCGAAATGTGCATGGGCTGCTGAGTCATGAGAAGACACAGCCCTAGACATCCTCTAGCCACTTCCCTTTCATGATCCTTTTGTACTCCATAGATCTGCTTTTTGCTACTTCATCCCCTCAACCCACACACAGAGACAGCTGCAAGGAAGGTCTGAGTACCAAGTATAGATCTCAGGAAGAGTGGGGATAAGAGTGACCCTCAGCCGGTTGCTCCTCTTCCAGGCCAGCTCTCTGCTGTGGCCAGGGAGTGCAGTGGAGGATGGCCCAGGTGCTTGGGCCCTGCACCCCATGGAAGACCAGGATAAGTACATGGCTCCTGCCATCAGATCAGCGCGGTGCGCCGGCCAGCGGCCGCGGCAACCATTGTGTGGGGAGCAACCCGGACTAGACTAAGTTACTGGAATTAAGACTTATTCTATGCATCTGCTCTCCCACAATATGGCGCTGAGAAGGGAAACAGCTTCTACGCAGCTGCCTCCAGTTCAACCAATAAACTGTGGGACCTGCTCCTGATTGGAGGAGAGCAGCGTACTCGGCATGTGGGTAGCAGAGTTGGGATTGGTGGAAGAGGACTATAAAGGAGGAGAGGGACAACATGCACCAGGAACATCTAGGGGGAACACCTGAGGAACATCTGAGCAGCCCCCGAGAGAGCCGGCCGGCGGTGTGCCGCTCCCCCGCAGAAGTGGGGAATGTGGCAGGGGGAACCGCCCTTCCACGGAGGTGGAGGGACGGTAGCCAACCCGGGAAGAACCAGCAGCAAACCCGGGGAGGGCCCTGTGTCGTTCCTCCACGAAGACGGGGAGCGACACATTGGAGGGTGAACCAACAGCAAAAGGAAGACCTTTCTCTCTGTCTCTCTCTCTCACTGTCCACTCTGCCTGTAAAAAAAAAAAAAAAAAAAAAAAAAAAAAAAAAAAAAAGAGTGACCCTCCAGATCCTCTGTGTCCCTATAACGCTATAAGGAGCACCATTGTTGTGTCCCCAGGGAGGTTCTCAACAACAGCTCTGCCCTCACTTGCCTTCACTGACATGAATCCCCTCAGGGATAAGTCACTGGGTCAGTGTCCACATTACTTAATATTGCTGGTTATTCCCATCAAGACTCAGTGGACTTATTAATCAAATGAGAATGAGCCAAACATTCTTATAGGCCCAGTAAAGGCATAACCCCAGCCATATATATAAGACCACAGATATTCAGGATCATGTTTTTAACAGAAATACAATCCTTGATTGAACAACACTTAATCAGCAATATCCCTTTATTATATGTTTGTTGATTATTTAAAACAATAAGTCCATTTCCCATAATACTCAATAATATGGCCTGAATTCAATAGCACAGATAGATAGATTATGAGACAGATAGATTCTCAGACACATCAGGTTATTGTTTTTTAATTTGTGGTATCTGAATGGATAAGAAAATTTAATTACACTCTTTAGCAAGTAAATTATATCAGCCTCTCTGTTCTCCTTCAATCCTCTTTTGAACTTTGCTTCCCTTCCCTTTTGTAAACAACTGTAAGTCATCTGCATCTCACAGAAAAGCCCTGTGTGGCCATCTCCACCATGGCTGTTCGTGCATGCGTCAAGTCAAAGCTACGATGGCTGAGTGATTTCACTGACAGTTGTCCTTCTGAAAGGTTAACTGCTCAGTCAGCATGTGGCCAGCCCTCCTTCCCATGACCTCTGTCCACCAACCAGCACAGGCCATCTCTCCCCTCCACTGCTTCTCTTTTTGATTGGTAAGAGGCAGGGGCTTTGGGAGCTACCTCCTTTTGTTGCTTTCTTAAGTGTGAAACCCCAGGCCCATCTTTTCCTTTGTTCCCACACCCAAGGACAGCCTTCCCCCGTGTGTGCCTGCCTGAAGTAGAATTTCCTGGGGCATTACATATTTGGAGGCATTGCCAACAGACCTGCAGCATCTCAGTTAATTACCATATGCTAATCTGCCTTCCTCAAAGTTTGAAAATTCTAGGCAATGATTACAATCAGTGTCTGGACAAGAGATAAGATAATCTTTCATGTTGTTCTCTTCCCAGAGCATAGACAAAAATGAAATTAGCTATCCTAAAAGTCCAGCTGCCCTTTATTTGGTTAACAGTATCTAATTCCAAAGATGCTCCAAATCCAGTTGAAATAAATTTATTGCCCAATTATGCATCAAAGCAAACAGGTTGTCTCCATCAGAAAAGTCTCCAGTGCAACACGAATGAGCCTGGAGGACATTATGCTAAATAGAGGAAGCCAGGTACAGAGAGATATACACAGAAAAATCTCCCTCTTCTGTGGATTTCTTTTTTAAGTTGAAAGAAAAAAAAGATCCAGAAGAGAAAACAAAATGAAGTAGCCATAGATAGATTTTTGAAACTGCAACACAAGATTGTCTGGAAGTCTATTTCTATAAAATTGTATATTACGTTGTTATTCTTTCAGATGGTTTGTTATTTGCTTATTCTAACAATGTTCATGATATTCCTTAGTAAACAATATAGCAACATACAAGTGGAAAAATTACTGTAATTCAAATATCTTAAAAATCTGACATGTCTAACAAAAAAAAAGTTGAGCTCATAGAAGCAGAGAGGAGACTGGGGGTTAGCAGGCGTAGAGGTTGGGGGAAATGGGGAGAAAGTGGCCAAAGGCTACAAATACTGTTACACAGGAGGAACAAATTCTGGGGCTCTAATGTACATTATGTTGGCTATAGTTAAAAATACTATACTGTGACCTTGAAATTGCTAAGAGGAAAGATCTCTACACACATACACACCCACCCAAACAGTAGCTATGGGAAGTGATGGATATGTTAATTAGTTTGATTGTGGTAATCATTCTACAATGCATATATTTTTGTATATATATATATATATAGACATTATACACCATAAATATATACAGCTCTTATTTGTCAATTCCACCTTAATAAAGATAGAGAGGGGCTGGTGCTGTGGCGTGGTGGATTAAAGCCCCAGCCTTCAGCGCCAGCATCCCATATGGGCGCCAGTTTGAGTCCTGGCTGCTCCTCTTCTGATCCAGCTCTCTGCTATGGCCTGGGAAAGCAGTGGAAGGTGGCCCAAGTCCTTGGGCCCCTGTACCTGCGTGGGAGACCTGGAAGAAGTTCCTGGCTCCTGGCTTCGGATCAGCTCAGCTCTGGCCATTGCAGTCATCTGGGGAGTGAACCAGTGGAATGGAAGACCTCTCTCTCTCTCTCTCTCTCTGCGCCTCCCTTTCTCTCTCTGTATAACTCTTTCAAATAACTGAAATAATTCTTTAAAAAAGAAATTTAAAAAATGAAGCTGGAGAATAAAAGCGGCTGATGAATTACAATATTTCCCTATTGAGCTTAGTCTTTGGTGTTCAACTCCAAGAAGCTTTAAAAGAAATCGGATGCCCAGCTCTGCTTGTAAAGACCTTAGGTTGGGACGGGGCTCCCGCCTGATGTTTTTCAAGACTCCCGGTTGATCCTAATGTGCAGCCAGGACTGAGAGTCACCACCTAAGTGATCCTAATTTTGATTTGGGGATTTCTTTTTTTTTCTTTTTTGACAGGCAGAGTGGACAGTGAGAGAGAGAGAGAGAATAGTCTTCCTTTTTTTCCATTAGTTCACCCTCCAATGGCCGCTGCAGCCAGCGCACTGCGGCCGGCACACCGCGCAGATCCAAAGCCAGGAGCCAGGTGCTTTTTTCCTGGTCTCCCATGCAGGTGCAGGGCCCAAGCACTTGTGGCCATCCTCAACTGCACTCCCGGGCCACAGCAGAGAGCTGGACAGGAAGAGGAGCGTCCGGGACAGAATCCGGTGCCTAGGACTAGAACCTGGTGTGCCAGCACTGCAGGCGGAGGATTAACCTATTGAGCCATGGCGCCGGCCAATATTGGGATTTCTAAAAGCACACAGTTGCTAAGCATGGCAAGAATAGAGCTCTCATGCCTGTCGATGGGCCACTGTTTACCAGCTCCCCATGAGCATTAAAATCTGGACATACTGGGAGGTGGTGTTTGGCCTAGTGGTAACAACACTGTTTAAGACGTGTGCATCATGGGATGGCAAGAATCGCTATGTTCCTACGTTTGTATTTATGAAATACATGATGTTTGTATGCCTTAAATAAAAGGTTTCTGGGGGAAAAATTGAAAAAAAATAAAAAAGATATGACATCTCATATCAGACTGAGTTCAAGCAGCAGCTCTGCTCCAGATTCCAGCCTCATGCTAAGGTAGATCCTGGGAGGCAGATGGTGGCTCAAAGAATTGGGTTCCTGCCACCCATGTAGCAGACCTTTATGGAGTTCCTAGCTCTTGTCTTTAGCCTGGGCCAGCCCAGTTGTAGATTCATTCTCTCTCTCTCTCTCTCTCTCTCTCTTTCTCTCTCTCCTCCTTCTCTCTGTCTCTCTCTCTCTAATAATAATAATAATAATAAACTTTTAAAAGAAATCTGGGCATTGGTGTTCAGAAAATCTAAGAGACACAAGTAAACTAGCTGATTTGGATATCAGAATGGTGCCCTCCTCAGTTAGTGCAGCTCATCACATCCTCCGTCCAACCTGTTGCAGCATCCTGGTGGAGATTTTCAAATGTGACTTCCAGATGAGGCCAGGAAGCACTGAGCACTTCTGCAATGAATATACAAAAAAGGGTTGTCCCCATAACTCAGTAAGCTGAAAGCGTCTTTTCAATTCATTTTCTTCCTTGGCAGGAGAAAAACCTAGTGATAACTAAACTGGCTCCTGGGCTCTTATTCTTACCAAAATGCTAGCCTTAAGCAATTCAATATGATTCTTTTAAATCAACTCTTCCAAGATAATTATCTCAATAATATTCATTGAGCCTCAACTATGTGCCAGGTCCTATTGGAAGGATTAAAACACAGCCTCTTCTAATTTCAAGGAAAATTTTCCTCTGTTTACCCAAAATCACAGGCCAATTTACCAACACAACTTCACAACTTCACGCTCCCTTCTTTTTATCAATATATTATATCTGGCACAAGAGGCCTTCAGGAATGACTGTTCCACTATTGATCATTGTTACACCCTGTCATCTTACAGAGAAATCCATCAGGAATAATGGAAAGCTGTTTGCAGCTTTTATTGACCATTCATTGGCCTTTGACTGTGAACAGGAACCAGCTATGGGTTAAGCCTCATAAATTCCATATAGACTTTCAGTAATTGAAGTTCATGCAAAATTTGCATTTTAATACCACAGTAAGATAAGATTCACATGTCTCTGGAAGACTAGAGAGCAGTTCTGAATTGTGTACAACAAGGTTTGTACCTTTATCCCATCACAAATGGTCACCATAAATAGAAATATAGTGCCATTCTATATAACAATTAAATGTTTCTTCATAATCAATGGACATATACTGTCAACATATGCTCAAACTTAGAATTTACTGCAGATCTTTGTGCTATCATTGCACTAGGTTCTGGAGTGCAGTGGTTAACAAAGTAAGCAATGTCTCACTCAATGCACTACCTTGATTATGAGAAAGACACATAACCAGTCAATAAAAATGGAGTCTTGGAGTCTGAGAAGTACTTTTGACAGAGTCACTACACGTGCCTGAAGAATGTCATGATGAGTGTCATTCACTCAGGTGCTCCAGGCTGCTGAGTTGATTTGTCCTCTTTCTCCAAGCATCCTCTCCACCACCAAATCTTATCAAGTCTGCAGCCTAAATATCAAAAGCTGAATATATCAGGCTATCACTTCAATTTAAACAACATTCCATAAATATCAATGTTGTCAGTTTTGATTCCTAGTGTGAGCTAAACAGTTTGGATATTTGCTCATTTATTCACCCCCTCATTCAACACAAATTATTGAGCACTTATTGTGGCTGGGCAGAGGAAATGCAATAGCAAAGAATGTGTGCGTGGTTTGTGACCACAGATGAACATAAAAAATTCCCAAAGGACCATCATGCCACCAATTTAATCAATTAAAAATTGAATTGGAAAGTGTGTTAAAGTGAATTTGCTTCCTGGGCTGCTCTGAACATGTGCACACCCCTGGGTCTCCCATTCTGAATTGATCAGAATGGCCTTATTTGATCCTTCACTCTTTATGTTCCTGTCCCACTTGGATTTATACTCTTTAACATCATTTATTCTGATGACTGACTTCAGCCTGTGAGGACCCAAAGAATTAATGTCAAAATCTGAAGGGCAGAACTCTGGCCTAGTTCCTGAGATGGCCACTGTGGCTTTCCTGGTGACAAATGTGACAAGTGATAGAAATAGGGAGCTGCCTAAATCCAGGAGTCACACCAATCACTGAGAAAAAATAGCATATGTCACCAGATGAAGGATGGCAAACACCTACCTGCTTACCACCACTCCTGTTCCCCTGTCAGACATAGCGAATTGATCACAGATCTCTTTTCTTTCTGACCCCACACAGGTCCTTAGATTCTTTCTTAACACAGCACTACAGTAGCCCCTGCTAATCAATCAAGCTTGGATCCTAAGATAAAATTTGTTATCTCTGCATTAGAACCAGTGAACAGAGAATAAGAAATTTCATAATACAAAGACAAATGACTAAGGCAGCACTATGCAGGAACAACAGACATGCAAAGATGAAACTGTAGTTTGGTAGTCTTTGCAGTTTGCAATTTCAGGAATGTCTTCTCTCCCAAACTCTGCACAGTCACAAAGACAGGATTCTACATGGCTCATCCTGAACCAGTCTCTGTGTCCAAGAGGAGAAAGGGCTTCGATCCACTTGTTCTCCTGGACAAAGGAGCAGCATCCTTGGTTGAAAACTCCACCAGAACACTCATGGAACAAGAAAAGGGCACTGCCTAATGGAAAGAAACTTGGGGTAAACCAGGTAATTAATGTCCACTCCAGGGGCACAAAAAGTTGAGGTTCAGAAGCTGAAGAACTCCTACCAGATTGGAAGCTCCAGAAAAGATTTCACAGAGACAGGGGCATTTGAGTTACAGTGGATAAAAAGGTGATGGGAGGGAGTATGTGAGCTTGACAAAGACTAAGTGCTGGACACAGAGAGACTGAACTGTGGTCAACCCTCACAATAACGGCATCATACTGTCCACCCATACACCAATGATTGGCCCAGAACTGAGCCAACTGGGCTGGTTTTGGGAATCACATGTGAGTAATTTTACTAAGGATCAAGCTCAGTTAATTTTTGTGTGTAGGGAATTAACAATTGCCTTCTCTGATCCCAAAGATTATTCAAAACACAAAATAGTCTCAGAATGAAATTGGAATAAAAGTGGCATGCTTTCAGATGCAAATTAAAGTTCAACTGAATATTGCCTATAATTATGCTGCAGAGCTTTATAGTGGTAGGTCCTTCCCTTTAGTGCTTCACTACCTTCTGAGCTTAAGGTTCTCTCTCTCTCTCTCTCTCTCTCCTCCCTCCCTCCCTCCCTCCCTCCTTCCCTCCTTCCCTCCTTTCTTCTCTCTCTCTCTCTCTCTCTCTGTCTCTCACATACACACATACATACACACACTATGCACGCACACACACACTTTGCCCTTTGAACTGGAACAGCGATCTGTTCCCTGTGATTAAATTAGTGTAAGTAATAAGATATCATAGATTTGATTGATTTCCCCAGCAATGGTTATTAACCAGCCCAATTCAGAGCCAAGAAGGGCCATTATTCTAAACATTGATTTCTGAACCGGCATGCAGGGGAAGGAAATTCTCAGCTCCAGAGATACTCCATAAGGAATTATCAGATACAATGATATATAGTGAGGATTCTCAGACATGGCAATGAACCCCATGGAATTCTCACAAACCAGGATACACAGATGTCAGAGTCTACAGGCAGAAAAACAATGATGTAAAAACATTTTACCTGTGTTCTCAGGGAATACTTCTTAGATGTACCACCAAAATGAAAGAGCTGAGAACTGTATTTTAACCTAATCACTGTATTTAATCCAACACATACATTTTAGTAACTTCTCTGAACCACATTTGCTCAAGGCTCAGGAGACAAAAAGAAACACGGCTGCTCCCTTAAAGATGTTCACATCAACTTGTTTCTTAAGAGAAATTCCTTCCACTCAGAAAAGATGGGTACTTGGGTTGTGGCTACCGCATCAGAGGGTCCTCCTCTGCAGAGTTTGCCATCCTCCAACCAAGAGTCAGAGATGGCTCACAGGGGAAACAGCATGACAGAAATGTAAGGGCATGTATTTGACAGCATTCAAGGTACACAGAACTGTAACTCATCGCACAAGTCTTCTGAACTCTTGAGGAAAATAAATCTAGAAAACAAATGTAAATTCTTCCCATTCTCCAAAGCCCCATGGCTTCATCTTTCGAACTTCATAGAATGGAAAGGAAGGGGTCGGTGCTGTGACAGCAGATAAAGCCACTGCCTGCAATGCCAGCATCCCATAAGGGTGCTGGTTCAAATTCCAGCTGCTCCATTTCCAATCCAACACCCTGCTAACGTCCTTGGGAAAGCAGGGGAGGATGGCCCAAGTATATGGGCCCCTGTACCCATGTGTGAGACCTGGATAATGCTCCTGGATCCTGGCTTCAGACTGGCCCAACTCTGACCTTGGCGGCCATTTGGGGAGTGAACCAGCAGATGAAAGATCAATCTCTCACTCTCGCTCTCTAACTCTGCCTTTCAAATAAAAAATAAATCTCTAAAGAAAAAAAAAAACAGAAGGGAATTGAGGAATGCTTCATTGTGTTTCCTTTTAGCACCGTCCACACCATACTCAACAACTAGAGAAAAACCAGGCATTTCAAGGCAAATATAGAAACTGAAAAAAAGCATGGGTGTTATGTGGATTTTTATTCCTTGTGCTAAAGACAGCAAGGTCAAAGAGAGAAACAGGCTTTCTGGGCTTGAATTCTGGAATAAGATTTGTGGGGCTATATTAACTAAATAATTCTCAGTTTTCCCATCTGTAATCATGAGTTAATAACAGAAATTACCTCTTATATTTGCTGTAAAAGCAAGTGAGATCATTTGTACATGCAAAGAACTTACTCCAATGCCTAGAACACAGTAATACTCAAAAACGGATAAAATCATTAGTCTTGGTCATTTTTCCTAAAGAAAAGTGCCTTTCAAGGTGACAAATGAATCTGTTTCCTTCCTTCCTCTCTTGCTTTTTCTGACTCCAGAGGCACAACCACTTCTACCGAGTGGATGTTGCAGGAGACAGTTCTAATGAGTGGATGTTGTAGGGGAACAGGTTTCACTGCAGTGTTAGAAAGCACATTCTAGCCATCAAAGCTGTGCCACACTACAGTGGGTTGCCTTGGGAGGTAATGAGCTCCCTGGTATTAGAAATATTCAAGCAGGGGTGGGCATTTGACACAGCAGTTAAGACACCAGTTTAGGACACCAATATCCCACATCAGAGTGCTTGGGTGTCAGTTCTGGCTCTGTTTCTAATTCCAGCTTCCTGGTAATGTGCACCCTGGGGAGCAGCCAGGGATGGCTCAGGGCTTACGTCCCTGCCACCTACATCAGAGTCCTGGATTGAGTACCTGGCTTCTGGCTTCAGCTTGTCCAAGCCCTGGCTACTGCAGCAATTAGTGAGTGAACCAGTAAATGAAAGACCTTTCACTATCTGTCTCTGTCCCTCTGTGTGTGTGTGTGTGTGTGTGCATCTTTGCCTTTCAAAGAAATAAAAAATGTTGAAGATATTCAAGCAAATACTTGAGGACCAACTACAGTTCCAGAGATTTCTGTCCTATTCTTAGGGGTAAATTGGTTCATGTGACTTCTAGGTTCTCTCTTAATTTAAATGGTTATGATCCAATGACGTAGTACTTAAATGCTTCTGACCACCCACAGAATAATGTTGAATGATGGAAAATAGAAAGGAGACTATGGGAAAACTGGAGTTCTATCTGTTTCACCTCTTAGCCCCAGCATCCAGCAGAGAGTTAGTGAAGAGGAAGACTTCAGTGACTCTTAATTAAACTTAAGAAAAAGAGTACAAATATTGATGTCCCAGGTTTTTCGAATACAAAAATTTGAGTTTTCTAAAATCAGCATCCACAATGGCTCCTCCATATCTGTTCCTTTTTGTTTATAGGAGCCACATAATATCTCCCACCCTCACCCAATGCTTTAAATTGTAAGTAAGATGCCTGTCAATTTTCAAAATGTATATGTGAGTGTGTGCACATGTATGAAGTTTGGTGTGCCTATGGGATTTTTTCAAGTCTCCTATTTGTCTGAATGCCATTGATTTTTTTCCCTAATTGTTATTCACTATGCTAATTCCACCCACAAATCTCACATTCTATTGATCAAAAAGTAATAAACTCTCCAACAAACAAAACAAGCATTATTACAATGTTGGGAAAACATCAGTTAATATCAATACCATATCTACAATTATCTTTAACCCAAATTTTACCCGTCATTCAGTGCATAGGCAGCTTCAGAGACCTACAGGCTACAGGAGCCTGTGAGAAAGCAGATTCTTGATCAAGCAAGAAGCAAGTGCAGCCAAGAAACACCTGAAGATCTCCAATAAGGAGTTAACGGCTAGAATAAATGTCAGCATCCCGGCGGAGAAATCCATCATCCGCTCTGTTTTTTTCTCTTTCTATTTCTTGCTTTAGTGTAAGACACTGCGTTAATCATTGTGTAAAATACAAAGGCAGGGGAAAATATCTTTACCTCCTCCAGAATTCATGTTTCACTGAAGAGGAAAAATTATAATTGTTTCACAAACAGTGTGTGGCATTTTTAAAAATGTATTTATTTATTTAAAAGGGAGAGAGAGAGAGAGAGATATCTTCTGGTTCACTCCCCAAAGGCCTGCCTGAAACAGCCAGGGCTGAACCCGGCCAAAACCAGGAGCCAGGAACTATATCCTGGTCTTCTTCATGGGTGGCAGGGACCTAAGTACTTGAGTCATCACTAACTTCCTCCTAGGGTGCACATTAGCAAGAAGCTGGATCAGAAGTGAAAGCAGAACTCAAACCCATGCATTGTGTTATAGGATGAGAGTATCTCCAGTAGTGGCTTAATCCACTGAATTACAGCACTCACCCCAGAGCTTGTAGCTGGCTTACTCCTCTTAGGCCATCATGGTAAGTGTTGTTGCTTTGTCTCTCCAATATCCCTTCCTCTTGGATGGCAACATCACCCCCCTTTGTTTCAGGAACTGCTACTCCCCACACTCAAGCCATCTCATTACAGAGAGAGCATAACCACAATATGCTCAATTTCACTGGCACAGGGTGCTACCTAACCTAAGTGTATCCAATAATCACCTGCCTTTGAGATTTTTCAAGCTGACACTGGAAGAAATGAAGATATAGATTGTGAGATATGAGAATCACCAACAACTGTGACTCTTGTCCAATGGAGGAAGGCTAACTGAAAAGGTAGAGCTGACAGGCTGAAAGAAGCAGAGAGGAGACATGAGTAAATGGATTCCTGGTAGCATACAGGAGCTTCATGCCCACTTATCCTAAACCAAGGATTTGCTTCTATGGCCTAATAAATCCTATGAGGGCATAAGCTGAGTTTTTGTCACTTGTCACCAAAAGACTCACACAGGTCTATTACAAGATGAAGAAATTCAAGGCAGATGACTCCACAAGACTCAGAAAGAGGATACATTATAGAACACGATGACCTGGACATCAGTAGTTAGAAAGAAAAGCAGCAAATCAGATTTATTGAAGAATCACTCAAACACACACACACACACACACACATACACACAGGCTTCTGATAAACTTGTAAGATTTTTTTCAGATGAGTATTAGGTCTGAAAAGGGCAATCAGACACTTAGGAGCTGCACTGAGCCTGACTCTGGTATAGATTTTTCCACATCATCCACCAATATTGGTCTTAAAGTCAAACCTCCACTGATTGGGTAGTTGAAAAAAGAAAGCCTTCAATACCACACTTAAAATTCAGTATATTTCATGTACTGAAAGATATTCATTTATTGTTCCACTTTGCTTTGAACCAACCACAGAGGACGTTCCCAAGGTTCCCCTGTGTCTCTGAGAGAAGGTCTCTGGGTTCAGTTTTTGGTTATACAGTGGCCAAACCAAGGCCTGCACACTTTCCACAGAAAACTACACTGGGTCGGCTAAGCCAGAGTAAGAATGGGCTTTGGAGACCCAGGCTTTAGAATTAAATTGCAACTCTCAAGCTTTCTGACTGTGCAACTTTGAGTAGGTTATGAAATCTTCCTAAGTCTTAGTTTCATGAAGAAAATAATTCCATGCCTGTGGATCACATGTACCCTAATCTCCAAAATAATAGTACTCAATTAAGGACTATAAGCCGGAAGTGCAAACTTATTCATGGAATAATCCCAGGAGGTCATAATCCTTCCAGGGTGGAAGGAGGTCCATATACTTATTGATTTTGAATGGAGTGGTATATAATAGAACCAGCGCATCATATGGTCATGAGAACATTCTTGTATCAATGGTGCATTGAGCACCACAAGGAATAATTCCACAAGGGTTCAGTTTTCATCATTACTGCTAGTAGATTGGGTGTTCCATGGTGGCAGTAGTCAGGCAGAATAAGTCAAAGTGAATTCATACTATTAAGCCCATGTACAACCTCTATATTATCACTGTCACTCATTCATATATGTGCCAGTTCAGGCAGGAACAATGACAAAAGCTGGCTAGCAACAACTGGCCAAGTCATCTTGACTAGCTGGGTGTTCAATGTTTACTAAGTGATTAATGTTTTAAAAATGTGAACATTGGGCCGGCGCTGCAGCTCACTTGGCCAAATCTCTGCCTGTGGCACCAGCACCCCAGGTTCTAGTCCTGGTTGGGGCACCGAATTCTGTCCAGGTTGCTCCTCTTCCAGTCCAGCTCTCTGCTGTGGCCCGGGGAGGCAGTGGAGGATGGCCCAAGTGCTTGGGCCCTGTGCCCGCATGGGAGACCAGGAGGAAACACCTGGCTCCTGGCTTCGGATTGGCATAGCACTCCGGCCGCAGTGCACCGGCCATAGCGGCCATTTGGGGGTTGAACCAACATAAAAGGAAGACCTTTCTCTCTGTCTCTCTCTCACTGTCTAACTCTGCCTGTCAAAAAAATTTAAAAATTTTGATGAAATCTTTACTTAATATATACTAAGTTGATCTTCTGTATATAAAGATAATTGAAAATGAATCTTGATGTGAATGGAATGGGAGAGGGAGCGGGAGATGGGAGGGGTGTGAGAGGGAGGGAAATTATGGGGGGGAAGCCATTGTAATCCATTAACTGTACTTTGGAAATTTATATTTACTAAATAAAAAATAAATTAAAAATTTTTTTTAAAAATTTAAAAAATGTGAACATTGGCACATGATACAGAAATGTTCAGCATTGCACCTATAGCCTTATATCTATCTAAGTGCCTCTTCCACAGACATCCACTTCTTGTTTCCCTGGTCTTTTTCCTTCTAGGTCCCTGAGCACTGCCCTGAAACCTGTATATTTCTTCTAGTCATGTCTCATATCACTAAAAGCTCTACCCAATGGGTTACTTTTTCCTCTCCAATATCTTTATAGACACTATTCCCCCCACAGTGTTTAAAAGCTGATTCACTACACCAGAAGACTGATCTATTCTATAGGACGTGGTCCCAGGTTATTATCAGTACTATGTTTAGCAAGTAGGCCATCATCTTGTTCCAGGGACTCTCTCTCTCCCCACTCCTTATTCCACTCCTTGCCCTTTCCTAACAGCTACTTAAATAGTGGTTGTCATCTTACATCTTATCCTGTTACACCATTGTTGGTCCCAATTGTGCCAGTGCAGATCCTCTAAACATAAGACACCAAGATAAAACTAGGCATGGAATGGGGTCATTAGGAAGAAAGCCTATGAAAGATAAGAGTGAGATGGAGTAGGAGCCAACTGGACATGGTTTTGTTATTACAGTACAGTTCTGACACCTGTGAAAGGAGAGAGGGCAAAAGAATGATTAAACAAGAGAAACTTCAGACTGCAACTCTGAGGAAGTCTTAGCCAACCCAATGGGGAGTTCTAGAGAAAATTCTGCCACGAGCCAACTCTAGTTCCCCCTCCCTACTAATTCTCTGGATAGGAGGATCCCAAGGGGAGGGGCCTCAGGATAAATACTGTGATGGACGTAAAGTTGTAGAGATTGGAAGTAGCCCACTAACTACCCACTTTACAATAAATTCTCTTGAAAGGAGAGCTGAACACAACACCAAGGCTACCAGAAATATTTATTTTATTTTAATAATATATTTAGGACAAAAGTAATACATACACTTGGAGAAAAATGAAATTAATCCTAAAGAATATGAAAGAAAATGCAATGATTTCTTTTTCCTAATTTTATTTATATATAATAGTCTTTTATGGATGTTGCTTTTACCCATTTAGACATTTATTTTCCATAATACAGATGGGCTTGCTTTTTCCTAACTATATAGTATTACATTATTTAGCTGTACCTTAAAATTCTTAGTCAATTATATATTGGCAAATATTTGCATTGTCTTTAATAATTTTCTTAAGACAACAACAAAAAAATTAGACCCAAATATCTTACTATGCTTCTACAGGTATATCTGTGGAGTAAATTCCTGCATTATTCTGTGTTGTCTCCGATTGGTGGAGATGAGTACAGTGAGAGATGACAATGGACAGATTGGTAGGAGCTAGAAATAAGGGTCTTCATTTGTCAAAGGAAGGATAAATACGGCACTAAATAACAGTGTTGTTGGTGGCATGATCCCTGGTACAAAACACTCTTTCTCTTCAACCAGGGCTGCAAACTTTTTCTATATGAACAAATTTTATGTGCACATGATTGGGAAAACATTTACATATAATTTAATGTGGCTTCCCAGAGGAAAAATATACAGAAGACGTACGGCAGACTGATGAAGGAGGTGGATTCTAAAGAGAAGCTGAGATCATTTGCTATGGAGAGCATCAGAACGTCATGGTTAGAAATGATAGTGATATTAACACAAGGCTTTGGACATAGGGAAAACATAGTGAAAGAATTAATAGAACGAGATATAGGCTTCCCCATGAGGTTACTAAGGTAGGCACCTCTGAGCAGGATGGGAAAAAAGTGTGTCACCAGTTAAATCTATAGAAAAACTGGAGAAGTGAAGGTGTCATGAGAAAGAAGCTAGGACTACAGAAAGAGGGGCTTCTGTGTGGGATGTTCTGGATAATTCACAGACTCACAAACTGTAAGAGACCATGCCAATTTACAAGAAAATCACTTAGCAGATACATTTTTCTCTCACTGTTTAGTCTGTCCTCCACGGTGCTTTTTTTTTTTTTTAAGATTTTATTTATTTATTTGACAGGTAGAGTTACAGACAGTGTGAGAGAGAGACAGAGAGAAAGGTTTTCCTTCCATTGGTTCACTCCCCAAATGGCTGCAGTGGCCAGAGCTATGCCGATCCAAAGCCAAGACCCAAGTGCTTCTTCCTGGTCTCCCATGTAGGTGCAGGGGCCCAAGCACTTGGGCCATCTTCTACTGCTTTCCCAGGCCACAGCAGAGAGCTGGACTGGAAGAGGAGCAACCGGGACTAGAACTGGCGCCCATATGGGATGCCAGAGCTGCAGGCAGAGGATTACCCTACGGTGCCAGCCCTACCATGGTGTTTTCTGATTTACTTTATTTGTCAATTTACCAAACAAGATTATTTTGTAAGGTTTTAGCCTATGTAGTGGTAAACAGCGTGAATGCTGGAATCAGACATAGTTGGGTTTGAATTCTGTATCCACCACTTAGCGATACATGGCCCTAACTAAGAAAATTTCTTATTTTCACTGAACCCTCTATCTTCTCACCTATAAAATATAAATATTAACCATACCCACTCCATAGAACTGTCAGGAGAATTTTAAAATATTAAACACAACTTCACAAAGTACATAGATTGTAGTAGGACCTCAATAATAGTTGTTTAATAGATACATAAATAAGTATAAAGCATTATTATTTTATATAAACATAATATAATAGAATTCACATAGAATATCCTTTTCGGCTGGTGCCGCAGCTCAAAAGGTTAATCCTCCACCTGCGGCGCCAGCACACTGGGTTCTAGTCCCAGTCGGGGCGCCGGATTCTGTCCTGGTTGCCCCTCTTCCAGTCCAGCTCTCTGCTGTGGCCTGGGAAGGCAGTAGAGGATGGCCCAAGTGCTTGGGCCCTGCACCCACATGGGAGACCAGGAGAAACACCTGGCTCCTGGCTTCGGATCAGCACGGTGTGCGCTGGCCACAGTGGCCATTGGGGGGTGAACCAACAGAAAAGGAAGACCTTTCTCTCTGTCTGTCTCTCTCACTGTCCACTCCGCCTGTCAAAAAAAAAAAAAAAAAAGAATATCCTTTTCAAGCTACACCCCACTCTGGAGATGGGGATACCAATTTCTCTTTGAATTGAGGGACAGATATTAATGAGAGATTTTTGGAGGAAGTGCAACTTGAACCAGTGTTTAAATGAAATATAGAAATTAGCCATGTATTGAAGCATAACAGTGATCCCAGCAAGAGGAAACCTCAACAAAACATCCAGGGCAAAAACAACATGGTAAATGGGATGAGCTGTAGATGGATCACAGTAGCTAGAAAAAGCACAGTGAATCAGTGAGGTAAAGGAAGACCATCAGGGTCCCACAGAAAGTTTTGGAGATGTGATTAGTATGCTTAGACTAAGAAAATCAATAAATAATTTTAAAAACAACAAGTGGGAGGGACAGTTTTACCTTTGAAATGGATCACTCTACTAACTATATAGAGAGTGATTTTTAAAAAAACTGGAGAAAGAGAGTCCCATTAAAAGACTTTTTCACCAATCTAGGAGAAAAATGATAAAGTCCTAAATAACCTAAGAGGCAATTCAAACTTTACTTAAATGCATCCACTAGCAAAGAATTGGTACCATTCACAACCTAGTCTTACCTCTCACTGTTGGAAAGGTCTCCTTTATATTGAACAGAACCTGTGTCTCTATATCTTAGATCCATTGATTTTATACCTGGAGGAAACTTAAAATCAGTGTAATCTGTGTTCTACATAAGGATTCTTCAACAAAGTACAAAGTAATGATCATGGTCTCAAAGACTCACTTCTGTTCTAGAAAGGCCCTTCTGTTTATCTTAATCAGGTTTCATGTGACCTAATTGCTGAGGTTCCTCCCCACACGTGAATGCAGTCTTATGAAGGTGGAGATGACTCAAAGTGCCTCTTCTCCTCACCTTCACTCTCCTCATCTCAGCAATGCACCTAAGGGTGACAGTCATACATGGGTGATTCATTATGCCACCTCAAACCATGGTGTTTCTTCCTAGCTTAGGAAACCAAGCTGCTTTGCCTTTAGACTTTATTTTTAGACATAAACTTCACATTTGCCATATTTGTGAAATGTTAGATTTAGGTTTATTTAATTCTATCATCATAGAGTGGAGATGGCTATTATTAGCTTGTCATCAAAGACAAAAATATTAAGGATGAAGCTGACAAATGCATTCAATAAAATGTATATTCAATATAAAATACTATAATTAAAGATAAAATAGTAAATAAAAATTTTAGGAAATATTTAGAATATATATAACATAAACATGGCTAATATACTTAATAAAGATCACACAAATCAATGTTGACATGAGCATTTCGATAACATGGGAAAGAACATGAACAGGCAATATACTAAGTAAAAAAAAAACACTTGGCCTCAGCAATAGTGAAAGAAATGCACATTTAAATATCCACATACCCATGTGTACCTATCAAGTTGTCATAGAGTAAAAATGTCAATCTTGGCAACTATCATCAAGGATTTGGGGAAAAATTCACTCAAACTACTGTAGGAATTTAACTTTGAACAATCTTTCTGGAGGGCCCTGTACCAAAATGAATCAAAACTGAACATTCCTACAGGTAACTCCAGCCTTGAACCTGCTAGGACTTCACTCCGAGGAAATGATTAGTCAATTGGGTAAAGATGTACACAGATAGAAGTCCCTGTCAGTGTTGTGTATGGCAGAAAAATTGGGAAAAACATCTGGAGTTCTACCTATAGGATGGGTAAATTGATTATTTCCTTCAACAGATATGCAGCTTTTAAAACAAACACAATAGAGCCATATTTAAAAACAAATAGACATGGATACGTGTCAATATTGCACCATGAAGTGAAATAGGCAGGTTATAAAACAATGCATATGTGTGTATGTGTGTCTGTGCATAAGTGTATACAGGAAAGATCTTGAATTTTACATCTTAAAATATTAATAACATTTATTAGATGTGATTTTTACACAATCTGGGTTATTTAAGTTTTTACAATTATTTTTATAACTAAAAAACAATGAAGTCATTTTCACCTAATAGAGGATAAAATTGAGCAGGATATCTGAGGGTAATGAAGTGGGAGAAAAACCCACCCCTGAGAGTACAGTGACCAAGAAGAGTCCACTGCTGTGATGAAGATGAGGAGAGGAATTCGGGGAGTCGCCTTGAGGATGACTATTCAAACCTCAACAGTTTTGCAACAACCTTTCACCTCCTGCAGGACCCTCTGCGTCCTTGTCCTTCCTAAATCCTCCAAAAGAAAAAGATTCAAGGACCACACACCTTTAAAGAAACACATCTGGGACTCACACACGCACATCACAAACCAATGTCCTTCAACACATTCCCACTTAGAAACAAAAGTCAACTCCTTATTGACACAGCAACTTCATGTGCACAAATCATTTCCTTTGTAGCAAATTTGCCAAAGTAGCTCAAACTCAACGCAGAGATCGGTGAAAACTTCCAAGGCATTAAATACAGAAAAAAAAATCTGTTTAATGCATAATCTTTTGAATATATATAGGTATATAGATAGATACACTTTTTAATCACATCTATTCCTTTATGCCTCTTCATGCACCATTCCTCTGTGGCAGAGGCATTTTTCAAAAACACAGACCCTCTTTTGTTTAATTAATAATCCCCCCAGACATAAATCACCCCAGTGGCACCCTCTCTGAGCAGCCCATGGCAATGACCTACTTTAACAGCCTTTCATGTATAGCTTGCGTTTACTATGTATTTTGAAAATTACTGCTCAATAGCTATTTTTGGAGATCAGCATTTTCTTAGTAACTTTAGCAGTAAGAACCCATTTTCCCCACCTATGAAGGAAGAGTCATAGAATAATAGAACTGAATCAAGATATAATAAAAAGGGGGCTACCCATTTTCCTTTAGAAGCTAATAATAATAATAATGCTATCATCTCTTGAGTACTTTAGATGCACTGCCTCATTTAATTTTCACAGCAGCCTTGTATACTAGATGATATTATGGGCATCAGTGAACTGGTGGGGAAACTGAGTCAGAGACCAAGGTTAAATAACTTCTCCCAAACCAACCAACCAGCAAAGAGACAGAATTCAGACACAGAAGTCTGGCTGTAGATCTCATGCTTACCACTAAGCCATGCACGCCCCTCTAATGCATAGAATACTGATACTCATTTACTGCCAGTGATGTGCCACACAGCCAATAAACATCATCACATTTAGTCCTCACAATGACATTAAGCTGGCACGATCCCTGTTTCCAGAGAAGAGATTTGAAGTGCAGAGAAGAACTTGGTGGGATTTAGAACCCAAGCATGTCTCTTTTTATTATGTTTACTTTTTTATTGTGGAGAGAACACTTAACATGAGATTTACCTTCTTAATAAATGACTAAGCGTACAATGCAGCCTTAACTGAAGGCACTGGGCTGTACAACAGACGGCTAGAATTTATTCCCCTTGTAAAACTGAAAATTGATACCTGTTGAATAGCATCCCTTTTCTTTCCCCCTCTCCAGCCCTACGCAACCACAGGTGCATCAGGTTTCTATGTGCTCGACTATTTCCTATACCTCATGTAAGTGAAGCCATGCAGTGTTTGTCCTTCTGTTACTGGCTTACTGCACTTCACCTGGTACCCTCCAGATTTATGTCTGTGGTCCATGTTGCCACATGTGGTAATATCTCCTTTTTAAGCTTGATTCACATTCTTTTGGGTGCATATGCCACATTGTGTTTGTTCATTCACCATGCATGCACAGTGACTGACAGACAAGGCAGAAAAAAGACAAGGGGAGTGGGTGAAGGCAGCAGACTACTCACTCTATGGGCTTTCTAGGGAGGAGAGAGGATAAGAGAGGCACGAAAGAGTTGCTGAGGAAAGAATGTGTTGACACCACATTGCCTTCTTATTATTGATCCTGATCTTGGTCCCAATCTAAGTAATAAACAGGAAATTTTGTGTTTTCAGTCATGCTATTAATTAAATGAAGTCTTATCTTCTCTTGTAATGACACAATGTCTTGGATGGTGAGTGTCCTCTGTGGGAAAGAAGTGACCCCATGATTATAGGGGAAATTAACAGCACATCCTATACAGCCCCATTGCATGCACCTCCTCGTCTCAGCCTAGAAACCGCTGGCATCTGCACAATGGAACATTCAAAGAGAAAAAAACACAAACCGAACCTCCTCTTTGCTACAGAGCTGACATTGGCTTGAGTTCCTGAAGAATAAAATAAATGTGATGAATGTTATCTGAAACATCTAGGATATCATTATGCCTGGTGTGTGTGTACCCTAAATCCATTTTCTATTAGGTAATTGTCAATTAGCAACAAATTTTCAGGAAAACAATCCAAACAAAAAGAATCACTTTCCACCAGGCAGAGTTTGCGTGTATTCACCATATGGGGCAGGCAGAGTCTTGAGCCAAATAAGATTTAAAAGGGAAAAAAAAAAGAGTGAGATTTCACACAAAGTGACTAAAAATCTATTGAACTCAAAGTCTCCTGGAAGTTGTAAATAATTGAAAATAGAAACTGAGCATAGAAATTATTTTTCAATTTTTCACTGCAAGAATACATAATAGAGATGTAGATCGATCTCATAACATTTATATAAATATGAAAGCTACATCTAGATAAAGAAATAGAGGCAGCAGCACCGTTCTTAACTGTGTTATTTTTTTAAATTGCCTGGGTGGGTTTTTACTGAATTTGGAATGTGCATGAGGGACTATCTGTGGGTACTGTCTTGGTCTGAATCCCCACAAAGGTAGCCACTGAGGATTTGGGTGGAAGTTGATTGTTTTGGATCCCAGGCAGCACGCTGAGGAGGTGTGGAAGGGAAGAAAGCTGATAAAGGGCTACGATAATAAACCTGTGTCACCTGTGGGCATCGGGGATCGAATCCTGCAGAGGACCCACGGGAACACAGGTGCTAAACACACCTCAGTTGTCCCACTGGGAGGTAAGGCATGAGCTTTTTTCCAAAGAGCTCTTGTGGGACACTAGTGAGAGAGTTCCTGGGTGGGAATGGTGGGGATACTTCAGGACCAGATAAAATTCCTGGGCAGAGGACACAGAGAGGTAGGCAGAAAACCTTGTATGTGTGGTAGGTTGCCTTTTCAAATTTTATTTTTTTATTTATTTGAAAAAAAGACAGGGCCTTCCATTGGCTTGTTCATTCTCCTAATGCCCACACCAGCCAGAGCTGGGCCAGACCAAAGCCAGGAGCCAAGGACTCAATCTGGGTTCCCACATGGATGACAGAAACCTATGTACTTGAGCCAACACTTGCTGCCTCTCATGGTACACATTAGCAGGAAATTGGGTTGCAAGTGGAGTCAAGACTCAAACCCAGGAACTATAATACAGGCTGTAGGCATTCCAAGCAATGTCATAACCATTAGGTCAAATGTCCACCCTTATAGTTGGGGTGTGTGTTTGTGAGTGAGTGTGTGTGTGTGTGTGTGTAGTCTGTATTATGAACATAATATAGACTATAAATATACATATTCTATTGAAAACATGCAGAATATGTATAATTTCTGCTTTCAGTTTTCCTCTGAGGCTAGGATTTGCAGTTCCGTTTTGTAAGCATTTTTGTTTTGCTTTGTTTTGTTTTTGTGTTTCCTAGTTTCTTTAAGTACCATTCTTAATTTTATACTTGGAGCTACTATGATTTTTTATTTTTAAAATTTAAACTTTTGGCCGGCGCCATGGCTCACTAGGCTAATCCTCCACCTTGCGGCACCGGCACACTGGGTTCTAGTCCTGGTTGGGGCACCGGATTCTATCCCAGTTGCCCCTCTTCCAGTCCACCTCTCTGCTATGGCCCGGGAGTGCAGTGGAGAATGGCCCAGGTCCTTGGGTCCTGCACCCGCATGGGAGACCAGGAGAAGCACCTGGCTCCTGGATGTGCCGGCCACAGTGGCCACTGGGGGGTGAACCAACGACAAAAGGAAGACCTTTCTCTCTGTTTCTCTCTCTCACTGTCCACTCTGCCTGTGAAAGAAAGAAAGAAAGAAAGAAAGAAAGAAGAGGAAGGAAGGAAGGAAGGAAGGAAGGAAGGAAGGAAGGAAGGAAGGAAGGAAAGAAAGAAGGAAAGAAAGAAGGAAAGAAAGAAAGAAAGAAAGAAAGAAAGAAAGAAAGAAAGAAAGAAAGAAGGAAAGAAAGAAGGAAAGAAAGAAAGAAAGAAAGAAAGAAAGAAAGAAAGAAAGAAGGAAAGAAGGAAAGAAGGAAAGAAGGAAAGAAAGAAAGAAAGAAAGAAAGAAAGAAAGAAAGAAAGAAAGAAAGAAAGAAAGAAAGAAAGAAAGAAAGAAAGAAAGAAAGAAAGAAAGAAAGAAAGAAAGAAAGAAAGAAAGAAAGAAAGAAAGAAAGAAAGAAAGAAAGAAAGAAAGAAAGAAGAAGGAAAGAAGGAAGGAAAGAAGGAAAGAAGGAAGGAAGGAAGGAAGGAAGGAAGGAAGGAAGGAAGGAAAGAAAGAAAGAAAGAAAGAAAGAAAGAAAGAAAGAAAGAAAGAAAGAAGGAAAGAAGGAAAGAAGGAAAGAAGGAAAGAAGGAAAGAAGGAAGGAAGGAAGGAAGGAAGGAAGGAAGGAAGGAAAGAAGGAAAGAAGGAAAGAAGGAAAGAAGGAAAGAAGGAAAGAAGGAAAGAAGGAAAGAAGGAAGGAAAGAAAGAAAGAAAGAAAGAAAGAAAGAAAGAAAGAAAGAAAGAAAGAAAGAAAGAAAGAAAGAAAGAAAGTTTAAACTTTTAAAGAAATGGTTGTTTATTCATTTATATTTTTATCTGAAAGGAGGAGTGACAGAGAGCGAGAGCCATCTTATATCTGCTAATTCACTCCCCAAATGGCTACATAGCCAGAGCTGACTAAAGCCAACACCCAGGAACTCTATCCTGGTCTCTCTCATGGGTAGCAGGGACTCAAATACCTGAGCCACCATCTGCTGCTTGCAAGGTACATTAGCAGGAAGCTGGCTAATAAGTGGAGGCAGGACTCGATTCCGGGCACCTCAGTACAGGAGTGGGCATCCCAATCAGTGGCTTAACCTGCTGTGTCACAACAAATGCCCCACATTTACTCTTAATCTGCTTTCAGTATGATAGGAGCTGTCTGGGGAAAGAGCTTGTTTTCATTTTAGATTTCCATCTTGTCAACCCAATAATGCCTAACCACACTGGTACACAGGCCCCTCAAGTAGCAGATTTCTAGCAGTATGGCACTGTTTGAAAAAACATGTGGAACTTTTAAAATGCAATTTTATACTTGTGAATTTAAAAATACCTGTTCTTTTTATATGCAAAGTTCAACTAATTCTTGAAGAAGGCTCATTAGCAAATACTACAGTGACTCCTAATCTTGGGTGTATTCCACTAGATAGGGCTGTGTGCTAGGATTACTGGGGAGGTCAGGCAGTCTATCTGTGCAGTGCAACAAGACAGACTGGACTTCCCCCATTCTCTTCCCTTTCCTGGACTCCCTTTCTCATGGAAAGGTCCTGTGACAGCACTGCCTTCATGGATCAGAAAACAGAAGCCAGCAACCCATTGCATCACTCATAGACCACCTGACTCCAGTGAGCCATATGCATGCACTATTCAGTTCTGCCCATTATTCAGCCAATCACAAGGGAAGCATCACACTTGTGTTACATGAATCATGGTACTTAAATGATAGGAATCCTGGCCTTCAAGTTAGGAACTGAAACATTTTGTAACATAATGCATCTCTATTAGCCTTTCTGTGTCCATTGGGGCATCTCTTGTCCCATTCAGCCCTGTGTGTCAACCTCAGAGATGGATCAGGGGTCTCTAGCAGTGTATCCACTCTGATGTTTTCCTGGCCCCCTCAGCAGGATTCATCCATCCTTCTCTTACACCTCCTTAGCAGTTTTGGATATATCAATATCATCAAGTATCACACCATTTTAAAACTGTTTGTTCACATGTGTGGCTATTCAATCAGTCTGTGGTATCCCCTCTTTCATGGACTAATCACTCACTCACGGACTTGTTTATTTGTTCACTAATTTCTATGTACTCAGGAACCACCATAGATGCTGATATGTATCAGGGTGCAGGCCACATAGTCAACCACCCCCTGGAGGCTAAATTCTAGTTCAATAGATGCTGAGGCTTCTACCGGAAGAATAACCTCTAGCCATACATCTCCCTCCGAGCTCTCTCCCTAGGACCATTTCTCACTGCAGTATTTCTTCCTAGCTCCAGTTAAGAGAATAGCTTTGAAGCAAATTCCTCCTTTGCAATCCTTTTTCTGAAAACCACAAGTTAGTGTTAGCAATTTTCCTTCCTATAAAATTTCAGAGAGAGAACTCAGCTAGCAAGAGCTACATGGACAAGTTACATAACATCTCTGTGTCTGCTTCTTCATCCATAAAGTGGGCACAATGAGGGCATAAAGGGTTTATCTAAGGACCGAATGGGATACTGCCATAGAAGAACAATATTGCCAGAGTGTTTCTTAAATATAAGCAGCCATTAATACTGCAAGCTACTTTCCTGTCTATTCTCTTCCTTGTTTCTAATGGATGAGCTAATATAGATAAATTCATTAATTTATTCTGTAATTTTTTCTTCCCCTCCCCCCATCTTTGTGCAGTCAAGAATGGCCAGACTAATTAGGAACCTCTCTCTATTCTATCAAAGGCCATGGGAGAAGGAAGACATGAAAAAAGATATGAAACAACAAAAAAAGCACCACCCTAATTACTCTGTGCATCAGCTCTCCCCTGTCCACTCTCACCTGCTGATAGGGGCATCACAACACATAGATTGGATGGAGTGGTCCATTAATCAGTAACAAAGTAGAGATCATCATAGTAAACAATCACATGCATTTGGGAATAACCATCATGTGTAGGCAAAAAGCAAGGCTCATTTGTGGAAAAATGCCTTTTATTTATTTATTTTTAACAGGCAGAGTGGACAGTGAGTGAGAGAGACAGAGAGAAAGGTCTTCCTTTTCCACTGGTTCACTCCCCAATGGCCGCTGCAGCTGGTGTGCTGTAGCCGGTGCACCGCGCTGATCCGAAGCCAGGAGCCAGGTGCTTCTCCTGGTCTCCCATGCAGGTGCAGGGCCCAAGCACTTGGGCCATCCTCCACTGCACTCCCGGGCCACAACAGAGAGCTGGGAGCTTCCTGACCTCACAGTCCTTCTCAGCCCTGGGTTCCAGGAGAGCTCTAGTGCCCTGAGACACCATCTGTGCTCCATCCTAGAGATCCTGGGAAGTACTGGACTGGTGAGTTTTATTCCTTTAGAATAATATGCTAGAGAAAGGCTGAATCAGGTCCCTCTCCTGTAAGCCCAAGCAGCTCATTTTATTTATTTTTTTAAATTTATTTTTTAAGGATTACAAATTTCATAAGTACAACTCTAGGAATGTAGTTATTCTTCCCACCATACCCGCCCGCCTACCCACACTCCACCCTCCACATCCTCCCTCTCCCCTTGCCAGTCCCATTGTGCATTAATATTCATTTTCAATTAACTTTTTACACAGACCAACTCTATACTAAGTAAAGATTTCAACAACCTGCACGTGCATGCACACACACACACAGAACTTCATTTTATATATTGGGGTTTTGCTTAAGATTCATTTTTGGGAAGGGGCTCTGCTGCTGCTTTAAAAATAATGCTTGCAGGCTGTTGCTTCACATAAATGATAAACAAACATGGATAAATATAAAGCGAGCTTTTTAGCGGCCCTAAATGTTTATGCTCCAAACAACACCACAGCCTGTTACATAAAGCAAACGGCTCTAAATGTAAAAAGAGAACTTGAAGAAAGCACAATTATAGTGGAAAATTTTACTATACCTCTTTCTAGCTAAGACAAAATTCAGCCTCATGAAGAAATTCTGATATTATAATCAACAAGTTTGTCTCCGGTAGACTTTTAAAAGTAACAGCACTTTCAATTTCAGGGGAAATTACAGGTTAATGGAGTTACTCAGGGCACCCTGGCACCCTTCCTCTTACTTTCCTACCATAAAAAGTTAAATTATTTAAGAAAGAAACACTCTCTTGAGTGGTTACAGGTCACTTTGGATCAGTAAGGTTTCCCTTTAGAGTTTAGATGTGAAATATTAATAGGTTTAAGAGAGACAAAACTTAACAACTTGGGAGCATTGTCTGCTTGGCAGAGCCACCCTTCACTTTTCTCTGGGTGAATTGTCCCTTGAAGAGTCCTAATGCTAAGATGTGAGGATTCAGGACTTACGAGGGACAGAGACTGAAAAAGAGGGCAGGTGAGAGTGCTCAGTGTGGAAGGACGGAAACAGAAAGTGCCTGCTCTGTCGCGGGACTGAGAGAGTAGGAAAGGCGTGGGAAATTGTTGAGAATTATTGCTTTGGCTTGCAAATTCAATCCCTTTTAATATTTCTTGTGAAATTGGCATCCAAATGAGAATTCCTTTTAAATAACCTGGTTTGTGGGAGAGTATCTTTATGCCACTTTCAAAGACTGACATATATGATTTTTTGTATAATCTGCCAAAATCAGTGCTGCTCAAATTATAGCCCCCATAGCCAGCAGCAGTAGCAGCACCTGGAATATTATTAGAAATGTGAAACACAGGGCAGGTGTGTGTCCCTATAATTAGGATGCTGGTTGGGATGCTAACATTCCCTATTGTAGTGCCTGGGTTTGAGTCTCAGCTCTGCTCCATATTCCAGCTCCCTACTGATATGCACCCTGGGAGACATCAGGTGATGGCTCAAGTGGTTGAATCCCTGCCACCCACATGGAAGGCTTGGATTAAGATCCTGGCTTCTGGCCGGCACCACGGCTCACTAGGCTAATCCTCTGCCTGCGGCGCCAGCACCCCGGGTTTTAGCCCTTGTTGGGGTGCTGGATTCTGTCCCAGTTGCTCCTCTTCCAGTCCAGCTCTCTGCTGTGGCCCGGGAGTGCAGTGGAGGATGGCCGAGGTCCTTGGACCCTGCTCCCATATGGGAGACCAGGAGCAAGCACCTGGCTCCTGGTTTCGGATCGGCGCAGTGTGCTGGCCGCAGCGCGCTGGCCGCAGCGGCCATTGGAGGGTGAACCAACAGAAAAGGAAGACCTTTCTCTCTGTCTCTCTCTCTCTCTCACTGTCTAACTCTGCCTGTCAAAAAAAAAAAATCCTGGCTTCTGGCTTAAACTTGGCCTAATCCCAGCCATTGTAAGCATTTGGGAGACAGTCGTGATGGTTCAAGTAATAGGGTCCCTGCCACCCACATGGAAGATGTGGACTGAGTTCTCAGCTCCCAACATTGCCACTGGCACTGTCCTAGTCATTGCAGACATCTAAAGTGGGAATCAGAATAGGAGCTCTCTTTTCCTCTTTTCTTAGAAGGAAGAGGGGGAGGAGGAATAAAGAAAGGAAGGAAGGGGGAAAGAAGAAAGAATAATGCAAAATTTCTGGCTCAGATCTACTGAATGAGGATCTCTGTGGGTGAAGTCCAGGAATTTGTCCTAACAAGAATTCTAGGTGATTCTCCCTTACACTAAATTTGGAGAACCATTGACCTAGGGAATTCAGTGCCCTGTCTAGAGCATCTAAAAGTTATAGCTCAGAATGCAAGGAGAATCTGAAAGGCTTGACTCCTACGCTGTGGGCACATCTATAGGCCTAGGGTGCACATGCTTGTAACACAAATCTCTTCTGAGCAGAGATCACAGGTCTCCTTCCCACAAGGCCTCCCTCTCGGAGATTGAAATGGTCCTCTTTTGTAGACATTAAGGGAGAGGCAACTTGGCATAAGATGTTAAACCAAGTTCTTGTCAAGGATAGAATTTAGTTACTGCATGAGCTAGTATAAAGCGCAATGTGATGCCTTTCAAAGGACCTGCTGTACCCCTATACCATGTTGACTAGAGAGAAATACATATCCAACTGTTAGACTCCAACAATACCTGTGAGTGTGACCAAATGGAAAGAGGACCTTTGCCAATGTATTAAGAAGGTTCTGAAGATGAAATCATAAGAAAAATGGAGAGGAAGATCTGAGACCCAGAGACTCAGGGAAAAAAGTCATGTGAAGATGGGGACAGAGATTGGAGTGATGCTGCCAGAGCCACAGAGTACCTGGAGCCACCAACACCTGGAGGATGCACGGAAGGAGTCTCCCATGTAGCCCTCAGAGGCAGCAAGGCCCTTCCAACGCCTTGATTTTAGGCACCTGGATTCCAAAGTTGTGAAAAAAATAAATTTCTGTTGTTTTAAGCCACCAATTTTATGATTATCTGTTGTGGCAGCCCTAGGTAAGTGATGTAACCACCTAATAGAAGCATGACCTTAAACTTACCTTCTCTCAGACTGGATTCTCTACATCAGAAAATTTTAAAAATGCTTATGGTTATTTTTTTTTTGACAGGCAGAGTGGACAGTGAAAGAGAGAGACAGAGAGAAAGGTCTTCCTTTTCGCCATTGGTTCACCCTCCAATGGCCACCGCGGCTGGTATGCTGCGGCCGGCGCACCGCATCTATCCAAAGGCAGGAGCCAGGTGCTTATCCTGGTCTCCCCTGGGGTGCAGGGTCCAAGCACCTGGGCCATCCTCCACTGTACTCCCTGGCCACAGCAGAGAGCTGGCCTGGAAGAGGGGCAACTGGGACAGAATCTGGTGCCCCGACCGGGACTAGAACCCGGTGTGCCGGCGCCGCAAGGTGGAGGATTAACCTAGTGAGCTGCGACACCTGCCAAAAATGCTTATAGTTATAAACAGTCCACAATAAACACATTAGAATTACTGTCTGTAACCTGGGAAATGGAAAGAAAGCAGATTAATTGGAGAATTACTGTCCTTGTCTCGACCCATAATGATACCATGTCATGTACTAACACTAAAGTGAACAGATTATATGAGATCCAAACTTTGCCACTTACTGGCTGTGATCCTGGAAAACTTACTGAAGTATAAGTAAACTGTGACTCAGAATTTATCTACAATGAGGACACAAACAATGCCAATCTACTGAGTAGCTGCAACCTTTGCATAGAAAATGCACATACACACAATCAGTACCACTCTTGTTTATTTTGGAAATGGAATTTGTCCTAAGTTGCTATATTAGGGAACAGTTTGGGTATAACATGAATTCTATGTCTTCCAACAAATAATAGGTGAATACAGAAAATTGTACTCTGTTGAACTGGCCAGTGTAATGACACACAAAACACACACACACACAAGGTTCAAACACCTCTCCCTCTCTCTCTCTCTCTCTCTCTCTCTCTCTCTCTCTCTCGGTTCACCCTGTGAATTGTAAGCCACACCCATGCCACCTGGTGGCACAACTTCCCACTCAACTGTAGACTGCCCTTCGTAATGACTCACAAGCTGCAGCCCTAGGCTTTCACAAGCAATCACTGGGTCTTTCTAAAGGTGAAGTGCCCTACTTATAGGAGTATTTGTGTTAGGTTCCTTTTTCTGTCACTAATGAAGTTTTTGAGTGTTGTGTGCCTAACTGCATGGTTCCCATAAGCCTTATGTGTTTTTCTGCACAATTTTGCATATATGGTGACTGGCTTTTAGGCACTCATATGTCACAAATTGCATTATAGCAGACCTGACTGTGCAGTGCACAGTTGCAGCACTGGGCTCCACTGAAATACAATAAATAGTAGTCATCAGTATTTACTAGATGGGAAAGTGTTAAGCACATAGTAACCACTCAATTAATGCCCATTTCCTTCCCTTTTGTAATCATCTACATAAAGATTCCTACTTGAGCTAAGCCATTGATATATTTATAGCATAGAGAAAACAAGAGGCAAGGGGAAGTAATTATCTTTCATATCAGATCCCAAATTCAAAATTAGCACTGAGAACTTTTTGTTATTTCTCTTAAATGAGCAAAAATTCATTCCAAGTGTGTTTTAGCAAGCCAGCTATTAAATAAATAAGGAAACAAGTCCTCTGTTTCCTGTTAGACCCTTACACAACCTTTCAAACTCCATAAAATTTGCCATTATATTAGAATACAGTGCCAGAATTTCTCTCCATTTCTCTGAGGTATTTACACTTCCCTTGTCCTCAGTAAGGAGAACGTGTGCAAATCAGCGGAAGGGAACATTCTAATAGAAAGATCAGGGTCTAGATGCAGACTTTTGACTGACTTGCAGTCAAATTCAGAAACTTATCCCATCCTACTTTCTGCAGAAAAATTTTCCACTGCCTGAATTTCTAGGTTGAGCAGAGACAATCCTTCCAAAATACCAACAGATGTGTGTTTCCATTTGGGTGTGTTTCTTCTCAAAGGAGCCACACAACATTCCTTCCTGCATTCCTGGATTACAGTGGAACATGGATTCAGGGCTTTTAAGGGTTCTAGGAGAGGCAAGACAGATTTCTAGAGAGATCAAGATGTGTCATCACTTGCCTACCTGAGTTCTCCAGAGAAGGCGGCTTAGGATGTCCTGAGCTTGAAGAAGCACAGGGTCCAAAGCTAGCTGAGAAATCCAGAAGATAATTTTATTTCCTACATTACCCTTTGTCTAGTTCTGGAGTCAGGAATCCTTTGATCAGGGGACCCAGAAATGACAACACTTCCAATGTGAGCAACTCCAGCCACAGTAGGAATCAGCATAAAAAGAGGACTAGGCATCCTGGAACAAAAAGAATTTCCAGTAATGGGTGCATGCTATCTCAAGGCTCCCAAATAGCATCCTCTCCTTGGGAGCAAAAGCAGAGAAATGTAACTGAACCACTCAAGAACAATGAGCTCACTATGGAATCGCTGAGTTATGTCCCAAATGGAAAACATAATGGGTTCATTCTATTCAAAGACAGAAAACCAGTTCTGTGTTGCTGTTCATACACACTCATAGTGCCTCTAGTTGGTATAAAGCATTACTTTTTCAGACACCTTTCAGATAGGCATCTACGAGTCCCCTCTCTCATATAGTCCCCTCTGTTTCTCTGGTACCCCTAGAAGAACCATGGGTGCTGTTAATGGATTGACCTGGGACTCCTATATTTGAGCTTTGGGTCTGGCTCCAGCCTGGCCATTCATGCTCTTTAGTGGCATCCCTGAAGCTCTTGCAATGTGCTATCTCAAATAGCCAAATAGTCTTACTTTGCTGTGTTCACTTCCTAATAAATTCACCACCTCATTACTCTCCCTTTCCATCGGAAGTAAAATATTGGAGAAAAGAAAGGTCACAATTACTGTGCAGAAACTCAGGAAACCTGAAATGGAACCTCTTAGCCTTTGAAAGAAACAGCACAGGAAAGAGATCATTGTAATATGAACCAGATATCATCTATTTCTTGCTGCTTCCAGAACTCCCTTAAGTTGGAACCTTCACTCATATCTTCCTAGATGGTTCCCTCCCTTGTCATTTGTAGCCTCTGAACAACCTCAACCCGGGAGGAGTGTATTTGTCAGAGTTAGCAAGAAAAATAAAATCAATAGGATACATACAGGCTATATTGGGGCCGGTGCTGTGGCTAAGCAGGTAAAGCCACAGCCTACAGGGCTGGCATCCCATATGGGCACCAGTTCAAGACCTAGCTGCTCGACTTCAGATCCAGCTCTCTGCTATGGCCTGGGAAAGCAGTAGAAGATGGCCCAAGTCCTTGGACCCCTGCACCCATGTGGAAGACCTGGAAGAAGCTCCTGGCTCCTGGCTCCTGGTTTTGGATCGGCCCAGCTTTGGCCATTGTGGCCATTTGAGGAATGAACCAGCGGATAGAAGACCTCTCTCTACCTCCACCTCCGCCTCCGCCTCCGCCTCTGCCTCTGCCTCTCTGTAACTCTGCCTTTCAAATAAATAAATAAATAAATCTCTTTTTTAAAAAGAAGACATTTATTATGGGGGATTGGCTCACATGACTATGGAGACTGAGAAGTCCCGTGATCTGCTGTCTTTAAGTTGGAGATCAAGCAAAGCTGGATACACAGTTCCAGTTGAAAACTGAAAGCCCAAGAACCAGGAGAGCCAATGATAAAAGTCCCAATTCAAGTTCAACAGCCAAAGAACCTGGAGTGCCCTGTCTGAGGCCAAGAAATTATTTCATAGCTAAAGCCTGGAAGAAGTCTTCCTCTGCCTGATGGTTCTAACCAGGCCCACTATGGTTTGACAGTGCCCAGCTGCATTGGTGAGGGTGCTCTCCTTCACTCAGTCTATGGATTCAAATGCTGCCCTCTTAAGAAACCCCCTCACAGACACACCCAGACACACTCTTACCAGCTACCAGGGCATCCCTTAGCCCAGTCAAATTGACACATAAAATTATTCACACAGATAGAGAGGCACAGATAGGAAGGATTCAGGCCAATGAAACTAATAATAATGATAATGATGGTGGTCAGGAGGAGGAGAAGAAAATAACACAAAATAGTACAGATACTATTCCATATTATTTACATAAATGGAAGTAACCTATGTAGTTCTCATACAATTGTAGGTATTAATATTATATTCTTTTATGGGGCAAATCAAAGGCACAAAAAGTAAAGCAGTTTTTCTAGCACCATGCACCTAGTAAATGTTGGATCAGGGATCTGAAACCAGGCCCTCTCTCTCAAGAGCCGGCACTCATGATCACCAGGGGAAAATGTCATGGAGTTTGACATACCTGAGTTGGGCCTGAGTTAGGACCCCATCTCTGCCTCTGCCATCGTGCACTATTATTTACCTGCTTTGGGCCCCTACTTCATCACCAGTAAGATGGGAACGTCAGTAGGAGCCCTTACTTTGCAACATAGCTGCGAGGTCCAAATGAGACCAAGTGGGTAAAACCAGCACACGCTGCAGCTGATACTACACAGGCATTGCCCTCCCCCATCCCAGTCTGTTCCTTGATGTGGCTGCAAGAGCTGCCTTATTTCCTCCCAACTCCTACCAGCATCCCATCTCCAGTTATGCTCCTACACACTGAAGCAGAGAAAACAAATAGCAATGTGGGACAATTCCTTCCCCACTTTCACAAGCCGAACAATCATTTCGACCTCCTTGCCCTTCAGACTAGCATATCAAAGGACATCATCCATGCTGCCCCCTCAGAAGCCCCCTGCTTTTGTTCAGACCCTGTTTCTGGGGAGCTGAGGTGGGCATCCATTCAACAAAATGTCATCACTCATACCAAGAACTCAGTACTTCAGTTGGTGCCAGGTTATACGAATGAACAATACAGAGACTCCCTGGCTGCAAACAAAGTGCATTCTACTGGAGAAAGCACATAAAATTAAGGGGGAATAACAGGGAGCCAACGCTGAGGGGCAAAGGGCTAGCAAACATATCAGAGCAGTTGTTCAAGTTCTGGCTGCTCAGTTTCCAATCCAGCACCCTAATGCATCTGGGAAAGTAGTAGAAGATGGGCCAAATACTTGGACCCTTACATCCATGTGGGAGGCCAGAATAAGGAACTCCATTCTCCTGGCTCCTGGCTCCAGCCTGGTTAGGTTCCAGTCATTGCAGCCATGTGGGGGGAAAACCAGGGGATTGGAGATCTGTTTCTCTTTGTCTCTCCCTCTCTCGATGAGAGACAAGAAGCATTCTGGCCTCCATAGCAGAGGTGTCCCTGGAAGGTAATCCTCCAGCTCCCCAGGCTCCTCTGGTACCAGACAGAAGCAGGGTCTATTAAGCCCCATGCATCCAACTTGAATCTGGCTTCCCCACTTATGTACTCTGCAACTTGGGCAAATAGTCATGCCTCTCTTGGTATCAGAGTCTCCATCTGTACAATGGGCCTAATCAGTGTTTTGATTAAGGAAAGTCCATGGCTGGGAAGGATTAAATGAGCTAATGTTATCTCTTGCAGTTAACAAGACTATTATTGCTTTTTTATAGTGTGGAGAAGATAAGGAGGGCTCAGAGCCCTGAGTCACCCTCTGTGCAAGTTTAGGACTTTTTCTATGTCAGACTTCTATGCTTGCAAACACTGGCACCTAAGTGACCAAAAAAGCAGTGTCTTTTGACAGTTTGTATGCTCTGAAGGGTAGTTCTGACCCTGGAGAGTGGCAGAATTGCCCTGTCCCTCTGTGTCCACATCATGAAAGTGGTACTCTTTCCCAGCATCTATCTCCCAAAACAGAGGGAAGAATTTGGTCAGGGAGCCAGGGGAGGCTCCGGCCTCACAGAACAAAGGCACAGGGCTGAACATGGTGGGGAGGCCTCTCCATGGTGCCTGGACCACTTAATGGGTCCCTAAAACAGGTCTGAAGTAACCGTGATACTCTTTTGTTTGAGCTCAAATAACAGCAGAGGTTCCATTTCCTATATTTACCTTGGTTCCTGTGTTCGGAAAATATCCCACCTCGGACTCCACCTCCTTTTCCCTCCTGGCAGCAGCTGATCTCAAACAAAGCTGGCTGTTCAGGACTGACAGCCCCACGTCATGAAAGGGAGGCAGGCGTTGGGCCCTCCCTTGTCTTGCCAGCCTCAGAGGAAGCTCCCTCTGACCTCCCGCTGTTATTATTGCTATTATCATCATTACTCCTATCATGACCATTATCCTGTGCCCACCCTACCTCATAGCTCCTTGCTTCCCTGTGCCCCATTGTCTGCAGTGTCCACGGTCACTCCTCTGCTCCTGCCACTTCCTCTGGGCCGTGCACATCCTGGACAAAGCCCATCGTGTAACCTCAAAGCCCCTAAGCCAGCCCCCAGGCTGGGTCCTGCATCTGCTTCTGCTACAGGCTGTCCAGCTTCCTGTCTGCACACAGAACCTCCGCCTCTGATTCACTTTTTCCCTTCTTAACCTCTTCCCACCTCACTCACCCCAACCATGCTGTCAAAATGAAATTCCTCTAAGCTCCGCCTACTCCTATGAGATCGCACAGGAGCTGCTGCTACTTTACGTCCAATTAGTGGTCTTCACTTCCCTGTGTGGGGCTCACATCCCTCAAGACTTCCCCTCTGGGGCTACCAAAATGATGTCATTAAAACTCAAAACTGGCCAAAGCCCTTCAATGACTCCTTATTCACTAGAGTGAAAAGAACAAATTTTAGTGTGAAAATCAAGTTTTTCAGTCCTGGGTTCCTAATGACATCAGTAACTTCACTCTAGTCACTCTCCCCACCATGTCTCAAAGACACTGAAATTCTCATTATTTAGGTACCCAGGGCCTTTCATGCCTCCTGCCTCTGTTATGTCTTCGCACGTGTTGTTTCTCCTGCCAAGGTTAGCTTTTTCTGGGCCATTTTGGACAGGCAAACTCCTTTCCATGCTATCAAACCCAGTTCAGGGAGTGTGCATTTATCCTGGTTGTTAAGACACCCACATCCCTTTTCCGAGTGCTTGGGTTCACTTCTTGGCTCCAGTTCCTGACTCCAGCTTCCTGCCAATATAGACCTTGGGAGGCAGCAAGTGATAGCTCAAGTAGTTGGGTCCCTGCCACCCATGTTGGTGGCCTAGACTGAGTTCCCAGCTCCTGCATCCAACCTGAGCCAGTCATAGCCATTACACCATTACAAGCATTTGGGAAAAGAAACTGGATGGGGAATTCCCTCTCTCCCTCCCTCTCCTTTCCTCTCCCTTTCCCTCTTCTCTCTTTTCTCTCTCTCTCTCTCCCTCTCCCTCTCCCCCCTTCTCTCTCTCTCTCTCTCCCTCTCCCTCTCTCTCCCCTTCCCTCCTTCTCTCTTTCTGCCCCCTCAAATAAATTTTTAAAATATTACTTTATAAAACTTAAAGTCAACTCTTTACAAGAAGGTCTCCTTCATGGCACTAATCCAAGGGCTGGCAAATCTTTCCTATAAAGGAACAGAGAGAAAATACTTTAAACATTGTGATCCATGTACAGTCTCTGTTACAATGCTCAGCTTTGCTGTTGTAGTGTGAAAGCAGCCACAGATGGTATGGAAACAAATGATCATGGCTGTGCCCCAGTAAGATTTTTATGTAAGGAGAATGAAATAATTTCATGTGTCATGAAATATTATTCTACTTTCCAGTATTTTTTACCACTGCCAAATTTAGACAACATTCTTAACTCATGAGCAGTACAAAATTAGCCTGAGAGCCAGAGTTTCCTGACCCTTGCCCAAAATGGGATGGTCTCTCCTGCATTCCTTCAGGGTACCACGGTACCTTAAATGTGGCACTCTGGTGCGAGATTGCCTAATACCTGAACCTCTTACTCTGCCATCATGCGATGAGCCACTGAGGAAAAGACTAGATTGCATTTGCATTTTGAGTCCCGATCCCAACTTGGGACTAGAACATAGGAGAGGCACATTTCACGTGTTTTGAATGAGGGCATGAACTACAGGGATAGTGCTGGAGTTCAGACCACAGTGTCGCTCATACAGACGCCTCCACGGACAGAGAACATCCTTCACTCAGTTACCCTTCTTCCCGGAGTCAATGGGTCTGGACTGACATCAAATGCAAGCTATTCAAATAGAGTTTTGCAAAACTTTGTTTTATACCTTGGTGAAAACAGTGGTTAAGAATGATATACTACTATAATTTTAATGATCTGTGGTTACTTAAAAATTTACTGTATAAGGGTGAAATTGTCATTTTTCCATTCAGTTATTGTCGATAGCCATTGTCTATAATCCCCTAAACAAGGGTCTTTTTGCTTTTTATTTGTTAGACTTCTTATTTGGTGAAGTATTAAGCCCTTTTGCTGTAATGTGAATTTAATGTAACCTCAAAAACTAAAAAAAAAAAAAAGAAAATAAAGGAGAGGAGGGAGAAGAAAGGAGGGTGGGAGGGAGAGAAGGGGAGGGGGGGAGGAAGGAGGAAGGGAATATCATTATGTTCTTGGAATTATATCTACAAAGCACACTGAATCTGTTAGAACTAATTAAAATTTTTTAAAAAATACATGCTGGGGCTCTTAGAGGCAAAAAAAAGTATCTATATATCATTTACATTCAAATAACTATTTGAATGTAAAATGTACAAATGGAGAAAGAGAGAGGAAGGAAGGGAGGGAGGGAAAATGTAGTTAAATGTCAACATTTGGAAAATCTAACTGAAAGGTGTATGAAAATTTATTTTTTATATTTTTCGCAAAATCTAAAATTGTTTCAAAATTGAGGCCTAAAAATTAAGAGTTTGCCATACAAGAAATAGCCTAAAAAGGACCAT
This sequence comes from Oryctolagus cuniculus, assembly GCF_051225735.1. Classification (NCBI taxonomy): domain Eukaryota; kingdom Metazoa; phylum Chordata; class Mammalia; order Lagomorpha; family Leporidae; genus Oryctolagus; species Oryctolagus cuniculus. The sequence goes on from NC_142877.1 coordinate 19,537,600, forward strand.
ACAGAAAGAGAGCAAAACACATCTAAGTAATAAATGTATCTAATTTTTATGTAGGAATCAAACACACCATCACCTGATTTAGTTGACTTCTACTTTACCACCATCAGAAGCAATCTAGTCATCTGATATAAATTGCTATCTTATTATCCAGTCTATAGTAATATAGATCTGTTATGAATGTCTTATTTATAATAATTTCTAGCACTTTACAGGGTTATATCTAAGAGGAATAAAGGTTTTCCTTGCTCTTCCTCTAAAAAAATGGATGTGTTTACTTCTTTGTTGTAACAGTTTATTTCTGGGATGTGCAGAACTGGGTATGTGTCACAGATCAGCCTCCCAATAACCCAGCGTTGAGCCAGACATTTACATGTGGGCAATGTACTGAAGAGGGCTTTCTGGGTCAAAGTATGCAAGGAGTGCAGGGAGAATACTGGACAGGAGAGAAACTGACCTTGTGATGCAATTGCAACAGCAGCTTCATTCAGTGGCAACTGGAGTTCATAAACTAAGACAGACCTTCAGAGCTGTCGCAAATTGGGCTGAGGGGCCAGGATATTACACCCTGCACTGACCAGTCACTGGATATGGGCTGCCCCAGAAAGTTGTGTGGCCCAGGTCAGCAGGCTCTCTTTGGCAGAAAGCAATTGCAAGGGAAAGGCTCTGCAGCAGACCCTTAGCTGCCAGTGCTGTCAGCAGCCAAGAGAATGAGATAACAGGGGTCACAGCACTCCTGGAGCTGTAGTGTCCATATGGTAAGCACCAGCTACATGCAGCTATCTAAATTACATCAATTAAAATCCAATAAAACTTGAGAATCAGCTCCTCCGTTGCACAAGCCACATTTCAGCTATTCAATAGCCACATGTGGCTTGTGGCTACCATACTGAACAGTGCAGCACAGAATATTTCCACCATCCCACAAAGTCCTATTGAGCAGTGCAGCACTAGATAAGGGGGATTGGTAGACAGTTTCTAAAATGAAACAATAATGGACCTGGCCCCTAGAGAAGTCAACCTAGTCAGGAGAATGAAGCTACAGGGGAGAAATGACACTGTCCCTTATTTGAGACAACCCAGATAATGGGTTGATAATGGCCACAACTCCAAACCCACTCATGCTGTTTAATCAGGCTTACAGAGTCCACCTTAATGCCACAGTAGGGAACACACAAGTTACAAGTGTATTGATAATCTTGAAATCTAGCTACACACTCAGTAGCTCAGTTTCATAAGGAGAACGTATTCTTGGAGCTGTTTGGTGTCTCCTTTGTAGACTTGGGGCTCTCTTAAAGAATTGCTTAAAACAGAAAGTGCTTATTGCAATGTTATTTTTCTATACAACAATAAATAATTGGTTTGGCCCAATTGTCAAGTTGTCCTCTAGTGTGTTCTTAATATTTACATGTCAGTCTAAAACAGGAAAAGAAATTTAAGTTTGTTGAACCTTCAGAATCATGTCCCATTTCTGCTGCCACTGAATAGTGATTGTCACCTAGGGTGAGTTATGCATTTTCCCTCTTCCCTCATTTTTCTCATTCATAACGTGAATGTAACAATCCTATAATAGGTTCTCCACAGGAGTTTTATGAAGATAAAGTAGGATAACAAAAGGCAGAGTATTTTATAAACCCTGTGCTCAAGTGATATCAAAGGGAAATAATCCATTTAATTTGAGTCAAATCCAACTAATTAGTGTATATGTATGAACTGTGCAGTTAGCCAAAAGTGAGCCACTCAAAGGCACTACAGTAAGTATACTTCTGCAGGTTATATACAGTGGATCCCCATCTGAGGGGTTTTTCGTGTTTTTTGCATCACACTTTTGAATATTTGAAATTTTAGAAGCATGCTTAGCAGGATTAGAATCCTTAGGTGGCAGATTCTAACAAAGCAGTCATAACACCAGCATGATCACTAGTACATTACAACAATGGCTTTCAGTGTCTATAAAAGCATCCAGAGTCACTGGACTGTGCACCTGCTCTTCCTGATTGCACTGGAGTACTCAGTTCACCATTCTGACCTTTGATTAGATCCTCACCAGATGACCTTCTCATGTATTTAGGGAGAATTAGATCTTCTCTTGGCATTGGGTTGACTTTAGACTATAACCCCTAGTTTCTAAAAATACTACATTACATACTATCATAGGTCCCTACTCAACTTTAAAATCCACGCGCAGCCATAATAGCCACAAACTCAGTTGCAACAAAAATTGTATGGCTTGTAGAGCAGGGTCCAATTCTACCCTTGATTCCAGATTCCTGCTAATGCACACCCTGAGAGGCAGTAGCTGATGTCTCAAATCCCTGGGTTCCTTCCACCCACATAGGCAATCTGGATTGAGTTCTTGGCTCCCACTTTCAACCCCAACTGCTATGGGCCTTTGGGGAGTGAACCAGTGGATGGAAGATTCATTGTCATTCTCTCCCTCCCTCTCCCTCTCCCTCTCCCTCTCCATCTTTCTCTCTCTTCACTATGCCTTTAAAATAATAAATAAACTACTTTAATGTATTGTATATGTTGATGCAGAACTTAACAGCATGCCTATAGTGGGTGTGCATGTACATTACAGCCAAACATCAGACCATTCCAGTTGAGAACTACGGATCTACATAAGCCAGAATTCTAGAACTTAGAATGAGGCACTGAAATCCACCATGCAGATTGATTTTAGAACCAAAATCTCAAGAAAAATGTTGCATTTTGATCATATTACTGCACATACACTTGTACATCCCTTTCCCCATCAAAATGCATTTCATGTACCCCATCTTTCTCAGAAGGCATACAAATCCTTTTGTCTGACAACCTTCCCCTTCCCACAAACATCACTGCTCTCCTCTGTGACATCATATTCTTATGCTCGCCCCCATTATAGTTACAAAGTTTGTGCTCCTCCTCCAAAATTTATATGTTGAAATATTCACCCACAAGATATTGGGAGATGATTAGGTCATGAGCACCCTGCCCTCATGAGGACAGAGCCCTTAGGGAGAAGTGTCCAAAGAACTGTCTTGCTACAACCACCATGTGAGGACCCAACAAGAAAGTGCTACCTATGAACCGGAAAGCAGACTCACACCCGACACTAAATCTGCTGGTTCCCTATAGTATTTTGTTATAGCCATCCAAAGAGACTGAGACACCTCTCATTCAGTTCAATTCAGTCGTAGCACCTTCTTGCTTTTCCTCGTATGTGCCAGTCTCACTCCTGCTTCAGAGACTTTGTGCATATTCACACTGTCTAGAACGCTTTTCCCTCAATTATCCATGTAGGTCTGCCTCTCACCTCCTCATTCAAATGTCATTTTAGGCATGAGGTTTCCCCTAAATACCCCAGCTAAAAATTTTACATCTCCCAGGGCCAGCAGCAACGCGTAGTGCGAGCATCCCAAATGGGTGCTGGTTTGAGTCCTGGCATTCTGTTATGGCCTGAGAATGCAGTTGAAGATACCCAAGTGTTTGGGCCTCTGCACCTGCTTGGGAGACCTGAAGAAGCTCCTGGATCCTGGCTTGAGATGGCCCATCTCCAGCTGTTGTGGCCACTTGGGGAGTGAACCAGTGGATGGAAGACCTCTCTCTGCCTCTCTGTAACTCTGCCTTTCAACTAAATAAATAAATCTTTAAAAAAAATTTATATCTCCCACCATTCTTAGCAGCCTCCCACTTAGCACTTACCCCCTGTAAAATGCTACATATGACATTTATTTTGTTTATTGCCTATCTTCACTCACCAAATAGAAAGTTCCACGAAGTCAGGGATATCTGTTGCTAGATGTATTTGTAGTATGTGGAAACTTCTGACATAGATTAGTGCACAATGAATACTTGTTGAATGAAAGAATGACATTTGGCCTTAACAATAATCCACATCAGAGCATCAAGAAAAGAGTGGAGTAAGTGTTTGACCAAAGCCATACCATTGGCATTAATCAGGTCTGGATTAATTTAGACTCAGAGATTACAAACTTTATATCCAGGCCTTTTCAACTGAACCTCTTTCTTCCTTTCTAAAATGGGTAGGGTGCATGTTTGGCCTAGTAGTTAAGACACTTATTAGAACACACGCATCCCATATTGGAATGCTTGGGTTCAAGTCCTGTCTGATTCCGGCTTCCTGCTAATATATGTCCTAGGAGGCAGCATTGATGGCTCAAGAAGTTGATTCCCTGCCACCCAACAGGAGACTCAGGTTGAATTCCCAACACCTGGCTTTGGCCTGGTCCAGCCCTAGCTGTTGTGGGCATTTGAAGAATAGAATATTGGACAGGAGCTTTCTCGCTCAATCACTCGCACTCTCTCTCTCTTTCAATAATAATAATATTAAATAAATAAAATGTTTTAAATAAAATGGGCATTGCAATCCCTGTCTCAGGCACTTAGAAACATTCTGACCAGAAAGTTCAAAGGCAACACAGGAGGAGCAAAGGGGAGGGGGCAAGCCCAGAGGGCCCTGGGTGGTCTCAAGAAACCACATGGTCAAGCAAATGAACCAAAGTCCCTGTGCTAAAAGAGGAACTGTCTGGCCACAGCAAATAACCCTGAGCCAACCCTGCTCCGTGGGCTCCTCTCCTGCAGAACCCCGGCCCTCCTGCAGTTCTTCTTGGAGGCTGCTCTCTAAGTCAACACTGAAGACCGAGCAGTCTCCAGTTTCCACCCACTTTCCCTTTCACAGGCACACAGGGCTCTCGGAGCCAGCCTCTTTGAGCCAGGCCCGCAACACCCACCTAAGCAGAAGCAGATTGAGCCCCTTGACATGCACCAATGGGGCTGTTTTCCATGGCTGGCCCTCCTACGGTTGTTATCATTCTCCTTTTTTAGAAAGGGCTGAGCTATCACACCTCCTTTCCAAGTTTCCCTCTCCCGTACCAAGGAGTATTTGGAGAGCCAACCTGAGCCCAGGCGTTCACCTCCATTTGACATTTCCCCTCTTTGCAGTGGTGATCCTTGGGATGTTGTCAAAAAGGATGAAAGAAAAAAACCTTTTCACTCTGGCTTGAAGTTGGCCTCATTTGCGGGTGCTCAAGTTGCAGCCTCAAGGAAGTGAGAGTTTGGGGTTTGAGACTTGAGCTGAAAGGCCAAATGGCTTTTCAACAACTAGCAGCAAAAGGCCCAGAAATGTTGATGCCTTGAGAAAAGAAGAAAAAAAAATACAGAAAACTGTGGGAAATTCAAATAGCTGCAATATTTATTTTTGAATCCATGTGTGGATGAAATTTTCTTCACAATCTTTTGAAACTCTAATAGCCTCCATTTCAGCATAAATGAAGTAATGTAAGAAATTTTATTTGATCCTAAAATAATATCATTTACTATTTTACCTATAAAAATGTACGAATTTATTAATTTGAAGGCCTTTTAAAAAATGTAAATTGTTATACATATCATTGTACTTTGCTGAAATTTGCAAGACTGTATATTTTAGATTTTCTAATACTTGGAAGTCCACAAATGAGGGAAAATAAGAGGAATTTCCATAATTGTCAGACTTAACTACAATGTCATCAATTTCACCTTGAAAACTCTTGTAGGTCTTCCTTATATTCATACCAGTAGGCAACAAAGAAAATACATCTAGAACTCATTAGCATACATAACATCATCTGATAAAGCCTCTGCCTTCTTGGTGTCCCACTGAAATGCCCAAAATCAGACTGGATAGGAACCAGACTCACAAAATCAAGGCTCTCACAACTTGACATGCATCTGTGTCACATCAGCTGGCTCTAAACCAATCAGGAGTAAGGAGCATCCACACTCTAAAGGCAAAAAAAAAAAAAAAAAAAAAAAAAACAACACTGTGGGGAGCAACCCGGACTAGACTAAGTTACTGGAATTAAGACTTATTCTATGCATCTGCTCTCCCACAATATGGCGCTGGGAGAGGAGGAAACAGCTTCTACACAGCTGCCTCCAGTTCAGCCAATAAACCGTAGGACTTGCTCCTGATTGGAGGAGAGCAGCGTACTCGGCGTGTGGGCAGCCGAGTTGGGATTGGCAGAGGAGGACTATAAAGGAGGAGAAAGACGGCATGCACCAGGAACATCTGAGGGAACACCTGTGCAGCCCCCGAGAGAGCCTGCCGGCGGTGTGCCGCTCCCCTGCGGAAGTGGGGAAAGTGGCCAGGGGGAACCGCCCTTCCACGGAGGTGGAAGGGACAGCAGCCAACCCGGGAAGAACCAGCAGCAAACCCGGGGAGGGCCGAGCAGACGAAAGAACAGCGCAGGGTCCTGTGTCGTTCCTCCATGAAGACAGGGAGCGACAAACACAACCCTCCACAGAACCTGTGGGGACTTCCCCAATCCTCCCATGCCCAGAATAGCCCAGTACAACAGATTCATGACGCCATGGAGAGGCTGTAGTGAGCAAAGTTGCACTTTTGAGCATGTCACGCGCAAGAGACTGCACCTGCACAGAACACCAAGCTGGGTCAATCCAAACACTGTTGGTCCAGGAGCATGAGAGTGAAAGGCAAGGATACACATTCCTAACCTGATGGAAAACCCTGTGCAGCTCCCATCAGAGAGCCAGTCAGTGGAAACTCTTCCTTCTGTTATAGCATAAGCCCCAGAAAACGTCGCCTGGAGTGAATATTGGCCTCTTGTCAATTCCTATTTACAAACGAGACAAGGAACCTTGGGTCACAATCATAAATACCATAAGCAGGGACCCAAGTCTGTACCAGCCCCAAACATACTGAAAATGGGAGGGGAGACAAAGAAGGATAGCAGGAAAAAAAATTAAGTAAAAAGAATGCAGGCCCCAACTTCCTCTACAAAATGCTAGTCTACCTAGCTAGAGAGAACAAACGTGACACCTAACAGAAATTCACAAATCGGACCAAGACCTGCAGGTAGAGCAAGCTAAAGGGCAGAGGGCACATCCCAGGGGAGTCCACTTCACCACTATGAGAACAGCATTTTTGTTCCCATCACAGCACTTGATCTCCTGGCCCCATCAGCCCCCAAGTGATATCTTCTACATCATCATCAGATCCATTTGTGTTTCTAGATATCACTCCTTCCCAACTCATCAGATACTTCTAGATGTTGGACTCGGGAACTGGAATTGTAAGCAAACCAGACATTTCCCTTCTAACTGTCAGCCTAGATGATTGTGTAAAACAGATAGGAATATACACGAGAAAACTTATATTAAATTGTACTTAACTAGGAGCCAATGCTGGACAAAACTGATCATTTTCTTGAACAGCATTCTCTAATTATACAGAACTTATATTTAAATGTAGACTCTACATTCCTGCAAAGCAATATATTTTCTTTTTTAACTTTTATTTAATAAATATAAATTTTGAAAGTACAACTTTTGGATTATAGCGGCTTTTACCCCCATAACCTCCCTCCCACCCACAACCATCCCATCTCCCACTCCTCCCATCCCATTCTTCATCAAGATTCATTTTCAATTATCTTTATATACAGAAGATCAACTTAGTATACACTAAGTAAATATATTTTCAATTTTAACAAAGTATCAGGATGGTTTTAATGTGTATAGCCTGCAATCAGTGTGTGGAGCAGCCATGATCTAAAGGGTTCTATAAAAAGTACAAAGACCATGAATCTAAGAAAAGATATTTCAATTCAGAAATTTATGGGCATTCAGAAGAATCAAATTAAAAGATAAGGCAAAAGAAAGCATTGTTCTTTTTCAGAAGAATCCAAATGATATTGTATTTGTGAAACTACTACATTCAGATAAAAAAAGATAATTTGAGGTCAGTATAAATTGCAGAGATAAACAACATGGTTATAAAAGTTAAAAGTAAAAATAAAATGAAGGAGTGGGCATTTGTCAGAGTTGATAAGATACAATCTGGAATGCCCACATCCCACATTGGAGTACCTAGGTTTGTGACCTGCCTCCATTTCCAATTCAGCTTCCTACTAAATTGTCCCCTGACACTCATATGGGAGACCTATATTGAGTTTCTAGCTCCTGACTTCGGCCAGGCCTGATCCTGGCTGTTGTGGGCATTTGGAAAATGAACTAATGGGGGTCTCTTCTCTCTTTCTCTCTTTCTCCCTCTGCCTCTGCCTCTCCCTCTATCTCTCTTTCTTCTTCTCCCTCTCCTTGTTTCTCTCCCTCTCTTTCTTCTCTCTTCCAACAAATAAAAACAAACAAAAATTTAAAAACAATTATAATGAAAATATTTTCGCACATCGGGGAAAATGACAGACTAAGGATTCTAAAAATGCACCCCCTTCCATCCCAAGCTGATGGAAATCTTGGATAGCTTATAATTTTTTAATTCAGAAAAAAACAGGTAAATCCAAACTTTTCAAGCTAAAAGAGGGGAAGAGGAAAGGTACAACTTACACAACAGAAGCTTTCAGAGTCAGATGCAGATGTCAAGAAGCCAGGGTGTCACTGTCCACAGGAGGACAGGAGTCCACAACCCCAAAACCTGTATGAGAGGGAGGCAGGGTTGGTGATGTATATAGATCCAAAACCCTTAAAGAGCCGGACTCCGAAGAAACACCAGGAAAACCCCCGGGCATCAGCAGCAGGAAGACTCACAGAGGAATCTTTCACACCACAGCCCAGCGGAGCGTGCTGATGCAGCCACCAGGTATCGCTGAGGGTGAGCTCGGAGTCAAAAATCACAAACCCAATACGACACATAACTACCAGGCATAACAAACAGCCAAACTGAGAAGGAATAGCTTGTTGTCTGAATGAGATGGTTTGTTTAAATGGTTAAAGAAAATAGTAATAGAAAAATGAAGATGAGAATTTTGAAAAAGACTGCTAGATTAGCTTCTAGAATTTAAAAAGAATATTTCAGCCTTATTGCGGTAAAATTGACAAGTGAAAATTGTATGTATTTACAGTGTACAATGCTATGTTTTGATAGTATATACATTATGAAATTATTAAATTGAGATATTATTTTCACGTACTTATCATCTTTTTATGGTGACAACATGAAGATCTATTCTCATTTTCAAATATGCAGAACATGATAGTCACCACTGTGAATCTCCAGAATTCATTCATCCTGCGTAACTGACACTTTGTGCCCTGTGACCAATGCATAACTGACACTTTGTGCCCTGTGACCAATATCTCCCCTCCCCTATTCCTCAGTCCTGGTCCCTGGTAATCACCATTCTCTATTTCTATGAAGTCAGTACATAAGTGAGGTCATGTAGTACTCACCCTTTTGTGACTAGCTGATTCGTTTAACATAATGTTTTCCAGGTACACTTCTAGACTTTAAAAATACAGACAGTGGATCAGAGATGCTTAATTAAAATGTTAATAAATGCTTAATTAAAACATTAGCAACCTGAATGTAATAACACCATGTGTGTATATATAATATATATAATGATCAAGTTGGGTGTATACCAGGACTGTCCTGGTGGTTAAACATTACAAATATCAATTAATGAAATTCACCTCATTAACATATTAAAGGGGAAAATTACATGAGCACTTCAAAAGATTTCAGAAAAGCATTTGACAATATTTACTAATCTTTCTGGGGTTAAATAAAAATGATTTAGCAAACTGAAGCAAGGGTAACTGCCTAATACAGCACATAAAACTAAAAGACCCTGTGTGCATCATATGGAATAGAGAGAGTTTTGCAACATTCTCTTAAAGTTGTGACAAAGGAAAATAAGTTCTGTTGTCATTGTACCTACTTCACTTTATAGAAAGTTCTAAATCAATGCTGGCAGGCAAGAATGTGTGTAAGGATTGGGAAAGAAGCAAACATTGCTGTTAGTCACATGACAACATTAAAAGCATAAGACAATAGAAAAATTATTAGAGCCACTAAAAACATTTTACATTGGTTGCTGGATATAAGATTAATACATTAAAATCAATAGCTTTTCTATAAATAAAATTGGAAACTAAAATAAAATTGAAAATCTCATTCTTAAGAGCAACACAAATTATGATACCTAAGAATGACTACAACAAAGGCAATTCATAAAGATCATTATAGTATTATATTTATGAAAATTAAAATAATTCTAAATAAGTTTGCAAAGAGAGATACATTCTACCCCTGGATAAAACACATCCGTGGTATATAAAAGACAATATTTTCTAAACTGATACATAAATATTAGCATTAACATAATAGGACTTTCCATGGCAACTGATAACCTGATGTTAAAATTCATATGAAAGAACAAAGGGCTAAGATTAGCTGAAACAATTTTGAAGAATAAAGATAGTAAATTTGTCCTGCCATATATCTGAAATTATCATGAAGTCACAGAAACTAAAACAGTGTGGGATCAATATATACAAAGATCAGTTGACCTGAAGAACTGAGTAAAAAGCTCCAAAACAGATCTACCAATACATGGGAGCATTTAAAAATTAGAGAAAAAGATTTATGATTAATTTATGTTTAAGAAAAGACTAATGATGCTGCAACAACCAGTCATCCAATTTTTTACTGAATAAAGATAACCCCTACCTCATATCATGTACAAGTATAACATCTATCTGCAAGGATTAAAAACCAAGTTGTGGGAGCTGGCACTGTGGCATAGTGGGTAAAATCGCCACCTGCCGTGCAGGCATCACATATGGGCACAGGTTCGAATCCCAGCTGCTCCACTTCTGATCCAGCTCTCTACTATGGCTTGAGAAAGCAGTAGAAGATGGCCCAAGTCCTTGAGCCCCTGCACCTGCATGGAGACCCAGAAGAAGCTCCTGGCTTCAGATCAGCTCAGCTCCAGCCATTGCAGCTATCTAGGAAGTTAACCAGTAGACGGAAGACCTCTCTCTTTCGCTCTCTCACTTTCTCTCTCTCTCTCTGCCTCTGCCTTTCTGTAGTTGTGCCTTTCAAATAAATAAATAAATCTTTAAAAAAAAAAAAGCCTAGTTGTGAAAAGCAAAATTTTAAAACCCTCAAGAGAAAAAAATATAATAAAGTATCTTTAAAACCTGACAGAAAGGATGATTTCCTTCAGTAAAATATAAAAACACACAACATGAAATAAAAGAGGTACAAATTGTAAACTAAAAGTCTTTGGTGTGACAAAGTCAACATCTTCAAGAAGAAGGGAGAAGCCACGGGTGTGGGGGACAGGCGTTTGGTGTAGCACTTGATTTCGTGGGACACACACATTCCACATTAAAGTGCCGGGGTTCAAGTCCTAGCTCCAACTCTGAGTCCTACTTTGTGATGATGCTGATGTGCTCACTGGAGGTAAGCAGGTGATGGCTCGGGGAGTGGGGTCCCTGCCACCCGTGTGGAAGACCCACGTTGAGTTCCTAGCTCCTGGCTTCAACATGGCCAAGCCCCATATACTGAGGGCATTTGGGAAGTGAACCAGTAGATGCGAGATGCCTGTCTCCCTGCCTTTTAAATAAAATAAATTTTTAAGAAGTTATTTCTAATTCAAATAGTGGGGGAAAAATAAATCCAGAACACACAATGAATTCCTATAATTCAATTTCAAAAAAAGAAATAGAGAAAGAGCAAAGGCTAAAATTGAAAATGCATGGAAGAGAAAGCAATGACTGAAGAATATAGGAAAATATGTTTAGTTTCACAAGCAAGTAGAGAAATGTGAAATAAGCCACAATGAGATACTGTTTCACAACTATCGGGCTTGCAAGAATTAGAAAAGTCTGACAACGTCAAGTGTTAGTGAAGACGCTGTAATTTAAAAACAAACCCCAAAAAAGTGTTCTTTTCCAGGACCCTCGAGCATTTATAAAAATATGATTACGTAATTAGGCATTGGTGGAAACCTCAACCCGTTCCAAAGAGGAAAAGTCTCTTAGAGTGTATGCTCTGACCACAGCAGAGGAGAACTGGGGACTGGATGCCAGAATGTGAACTGAGAAGGAGCCGTTTGGAAACGCATCCCAAACAGGAATGTGAAAGCCCTCAGGGGTAAAGGGAGGCCTATGAAGCCTTACCAGAGGAGTGACTAAGAGCAAAACAGCAAATTCAGAAAATTTTGAAGATTATAATAATAAAAATAATATAACAAGGACAACAAGAAATATAAATATTTATAATGCCTATGGTGTCTGCAATGAACTACTACAACACACGTGTTCATATGCACTCATGTCTGCATGTACTCACATCTGTGTATACACATGTATATACATATATATCTATACACATACACATATATGTGATATAAACACCTATACATGAATACAATATACTCTCTGTTTTAAATATAAAAACAAAAAGGAAACACTGAAAATTATAACAAATAATGATAGTCAATCCTCTTGGTAGTAATATTACCAGTGGCATATAAGGTATTTTTATTAGTTATTTCCTTAATTTTCAAAAATACATATATAACAATTTTATACTTACAAAAGCAAAAATAAGCTTGCTAATTAGAAAACAATTGGGGCCAGCGCCGTGGCTCATTTGGCTAATCCTCTGCCTGCGGCGCTGGCATCCAATATGGGTGCTGGGTTCTAATCCTGGTTGCTTCTCTTCCAGTCTGGCTCTCTGCTGTGGCCCCGGGAGGGCAGCAGAGGATGGCCCAGGTGCTTGGGCCCCTGCACTCACGTGGGAGACCAGGAGGAGGCAGAGGAGGCACCTGGCTCCTGGCTTCAGATTGGCACAGTGCCGGCTGTAGCGACCATTTGGGGAGTGAACCAGCGGAGGGAAGACCTTTCTCTCTGTCTCACTCTCACTGTCTACAACTCTACCTGTCAAATAAATAAATAAATAAATAAATAAATAAATTTTTTAAAAAAAAGAAAACAAGGCCTTGACCTTTTTTTTTAACTTTTATTTAATTAACATAAATTTCCAAAGTACAGCTTATGGATTACAATAGCTCCCCCCCCCCATAACTTCCCTCCCACCCACAACCCTCCCCTTTCCTGCTCCCTCTCCCCTTCCATTCACATCAAGATTCATTTTCAATTCTCTTTATATACAGAAGATCAGTTTAGTATATATTAAGTAAAGAGTTCAACAGTTTACACCCACATAGAAACACAAAGTGTAAAATACTGTTTGAGTACTAGTTATAGCATTAAATCACAATGTACAGCACATTAAGGACAGTGATCCTACATGAAGAGTAAGTACACAGTGACTCCTGTTGTTGACTTAACAAATTGACACTCTTGTTTATGACATCAGTAATCATCCTAGGCTCTTGTCATGAGTTGCCAAGGCTATGGAAGCCTTTTGAGTTCACCGACTCTGATCATATTTAGACAAGGTCATAGTCAAAGTGGAAGTTCTTTCCTCCCTTCAGAGAAAGGTACCTCCTACTTTGATGACCTGTTCTTTCCACTGGGATCTCACTCGCGGAGATCTTTCATTTAGGTCTTTTTTTTTTTTTTTTTTTTTTTTTTTTTGACAGAGTGTCTTGGCTTTCCATGCCTGAAATACTCTCATGGGCTTTTCAGCTGGATCCAAATGCCTTAAGGGCTGATTCTGAGGCCAGAGTGCTGTTTAAGGGCCTTGACTTTTTTTAAAAAAATTATTTATTTGAAAGGCAGAGCTACAGTGAGGCAGAGTCAGAGAGAAAGAGACAGACAAAGAAAGAGGTCTTCCATCTGCTGGTTCACTCCCCAAATGGCCGCAACAGCCAGAGCTGCACCCATCTGAAGCCAGGAGCTTCTTCTGGGTCTCCACAGAAGTACAGGGGCCCTAGGACTTGGACCATCTTCCACTGCCCTCCCAGGACACAGCAGAGAGCTGGATCAGAAGAGGAGCAGCTGGGTCTCGAACCAGTGCCCGTTTGGGATGCCAGCGCTGCAGGTGGCAGCTTTACCTCCTATGCCACGGTGCCGGCCCTGACATTCTTCTAAAACCAGTATATGCCTAAGTTTTAGTTGTTTTCCTTTTTTAAAAACTTTGTTTCTGGTATTTGCCAAATGAAACTTTTTAATATTTCTTCATCTCAAATTTTTTTTCAGGTATATCTTTTTAAGTTTTTAATTAACAAGTAAAATCACACGTGTTTATGGAGCACAACGTGAGGTCTAGACATCTGCATCCACTGTGGCATGGCTTCTGCCCATCTTTCCTGTTCTGCTCACTCTGATGCCCCTTTTGGCAGCACCAAGTCCATGAATACGAGATTTCCTTCCCAGTCACAACTGTCTCTGCTGAGGTTTACCTCCGTATCCTGCTCCCATATAAGGAGGGAGCCTGCCAGCCTGTCCTAGCATCACTGGTTCATTTCTCCACAATGTGGGATCAGTTACTGTGTGTCACCCCATCTCCTGTACATTTTCAGCTCCATTTCCCCTAATCTAATCTATTCCCTTTCAATCCCCAGTGTTATTCTCCAGGCCTCCTTCTTTCTGGAATTAGCTTTTTAGGTCATTTCTTCTGTGAGTCTTCCCTTCACTCCCATAGTAAATCGGGTTCCTGCTCAGATCCTACCTCCTGTGAGCAGGCCCCATCACTGCTATGACCCTACAGTTTTATGATCTGCTTTCTATGTTAAGATGTTAAGTGGTTCAGGTCAAGCTTTATGGCATAGACATTCCTAGCACTTGCACAAAACACCTTTCTACCAACATGCAGTGCTATAAAGCTCTATACATATTGCAAGTTGATTTTTTTTATATTTATTTATTTGAGAGAGACAGAGTGAAAGAGAGAGAGAGAGGGAGAGCAAGGGTGAGAGAGAGAGAGACCATCTGCTGGCTCGTTTCCCAGACGTTCATTCCCCAGATGTGGGTGGCAGCTGGGGCTGGCCCAGGCTGAAGCTGGGAACCAGGAACTCAATCTGTCTCCCATATGGATGGCAGGGACTCAAAGTCTTGAGCAATCACCTGCTGTCTCTCATGGTATGCATTAGCAGGAAGCTGGAATCAGAAGTGAGACCAGTACTTGAGCCCAGGCACTCCGACATGGAGTGCAGACATCCGAAACAGCGTCTTAACTGCTGGGCCTGAAGCCCACCCTTGAAGATTCTTCAAAGATGTCTCATTGTAAATTAGCTCATGTTTCCTATCTTTTATACTTCTTCCATGAGCTTTGCCTTCATTCTGATTTTTAGGAACTCATACATTTGATTCCATTATATGTAAAATCTTTGCCATTCTACATGCTACACATACCTTTTCCATCTCTGAAGCTTGTTTTCTTCCTTTTTTTAATGACTGTTCATCCTTTGTTATACAAAAGCTCTTATTTCATTTTACTCAGTTTATCAATCTTTTATGTTTTATTGATGGAAATTTTTGTATTATTAGTTCAAACAGATATTTTTCTATATTTTCTTTTTTTAAAAAAATCTATTGGAAAGGTAGAGAGCTGTGCCCCAGCTAGAACCAAAGCTGGGAGGTGGGACTCAATCCAAGTACCCCATGTGGGTAGCAGGAATTCAATCACTTGAGCCATCAACCCCACCTCCCATGCTATGCATTAGCAGGAAACTAAAGTCAGGAGCAGGCCAGGAATCTAATCCAGGCAGACTAAGGCGGAACACAGGCATCTTAACTGCTTGGCCACATGCCCTTCCCCCTCTCCTGTGTTTTTTCTTGAAGATTTAAAAGTGTTGCTTTTCATATGTGGGTCACATTGCCAAGTGGCCACTCTGTGTTTCTGAACTAATAAAATCAAATATGCTCAGCTCTGTACCTTATGCATCTGCTGCTTGGGAAGTCAGTGAAAGCTCCAGCCTGGATTTGACTCTGCCTGTATGTTAATCAGCTTTTGCTAAGTTTTTCTATGCAATAAACAACTTCCAAATCTTATTTTACAAAACAAATGTTTGTTGTCACCACATTAAACATCAGTTGAGAGTCAAGTGTGGCTCTGACACTCTACCCTAAGATGTGAGGGAGTCAGGGGCTCAATGTGTTAAGCCACTGCCTGAATACTGGCATCCCATATGGGAACCGATTTGAATCCCAGCGGCTCCACTTCCAATCCAGCTCCCTGCTAATGAGCCTGGGAAAGTAGCAGAGGGTGGTCCAAGTGCTTGAGCACCTGCACCCATGTGGGAGACCTGGAAGAAACTCCTGACTCCTGGCTTCAGCCTGGCCATCGTAATCATTTGGGAAGTGAACCAGCAGATGAAGCTCGCTCTCTCATTCCCATTCTCTCTCTCCCCTCCTCTCTCCCTCCTTCCCTTTCTTTCCATAACTCTGCCTTTCAAATAATTAAATAAATCTTTTAAAAAAATTAAAGATGTGAGAGGCTCACAGTTCTGCTCATTACAGAACCAGACTGAAGGAGCAAACTACCTGATTGGAACTTGATGATGTTACAGTGCAGAGACAGAACATGAGGACTGGGAAGAACTTGTAATGCCTCTAGCAACTTCTACTCTGACATGGCAAGCAAGTTATTGGCCAAAGCAAGTCACCTTATGTTCCCAAAGTCAAGGGATGGAAAGAATATTTTATCTTTAAAGAAGGATGACAAATCCACAAAGGAAATAAAAATTATAAGCAAACAATACAATCAACTACAACAGCACATCTTTCAGACCACACAACTAAGTATCTGCTTAGTGCCACAGAAAGTCAGATATGTAGTTGGGAAAAACTGTTCCAAAATAGAGCTTAATATCTACCATGGGTCTACAGGCAACACGGATATAAGACAAAACAACAAATTTTCCATTGTCACTTCCAAGTTGACCCACCCCCTAGGGTGCTTCCACAAATACACTGCTGGTCCAAAGGAAAGTGAGGTCTCCTCAACTCATGCATTGAATCACCTCCACATTTCAAGATGACCAAGGCTCACACTCACTCACCACAATCCAAGCTCTGGCCCCTACCCTGGACAGGCTAAATTTGGCCATGAAGCTATAGTTTGGATGAAGGGGATCATCAGAGATGGAGGGGAAGAGAGGAAAAAAGAAAGAAAAACACAGGTCTCATTGGCAAAGGAACTGTTGCTTGGCATCCAAAATGTGAAACACTTCTTCCAGAGTTAGTCTTGGCTTCCTTATTTAAAAAAAAAAAAATCTAGTTTTGGCTTAACCTGGATCCATTCATTACTTCCACCCAGCCAAGTTGTGCCCCATCTTCATTCTGTTCACAGCAACAGATAATACAGATAGACATGCCCAAGCCGTCGCTTGTCAACATTCCCATTTCACTTTCTCAAGACCTAACCCAAACAGCAACGCCTCCCACAAAGCAGCACTGTTGGCTGCCTGTGACCACACTCTGCCCTCAATCATTAGAATGGAATCTGAGCTCACCCTGGAATGCACGGGACGTGCAGAAACATCCCAGCCCCATGGTTCCTCCAACCATATGTCCCAGCCATAACAGAAAGGCATGGAGGTACAAATGAGCACTGGGAGAAGCTCCAGGACTCTGAATTTGCCAGGCTCCTCTCTGCACTCAACAGCTCAGACGATATGGCCAAAACAGCACTTACAACATACAGTGAGCATCACGGCCCTCTAAGTGTGGTCCCTGGACCTACAACATCAGCCTTGACTTGGAAATTATTAGAAATGCAAATTCCCAAGCTGTTCCCCAGGCATATTATATCAGAAACTGAAGGTAGATTTCATCATTCTGTGTTTTAACAAGCATTCCAAGTAATTCTGCTGCATACTAACATTTGAGAACCACTATACTAAAAAGAAAACTGCCTTTAGATTTACTCTAGTATCAGTCCTAATTTGAGAGAGTACTTATATCATCGAGAAAAGCCACTTCAAGTATGATCCCCAGTGAATTTCCAGATTCCTCATCATCAACCATCGCCATTAGGTACAATTCTATCAGCATCATTCAACACAGAAAACAATAGACTTATTTCACAAGGAGAAGAGGCAGCAGAGGATAGCAGTTAAGAGCGTGGGCATTTGGAATCAGATTGCTTCATGTGACCCCTGGCACTACCTGTATATGACTTTGAGAAAGTTACTGAAGACTTCTAAAACTGTTTCTCCCCTTATGTAATAGATATAGAACGTCTTAGTGCTGATGTGAGGCCGTGGTCCTCAAATGTAGTGCCTGGACCAGGATTATCAGCATCACCTAGGAACTTGTTAGAAATGTGGGTTCTTGGCCAGCACCGCAGCTCACTTGGCTAATCCTCCACCTGCGGCACTGGCACCCCGGGTTCTAGTCCCGGTTGGGGCACCAGATTCTGTCCCGGTTGCTCCTCTTCCAGTCCAGCTCTCTGTTGTGGCCCAGGAAGGCAGTGGAGGATGGCCCAAGTGCTTGGGCCCCTGCACCCACATGGGAGACCAGGAGGAAGCACCTGGCTCCTGGCTTCAGATCGGCACAGCCCAACAGCCGCAGCACGCCAACCATAGCGGCCATTTGGGGGGTGAACCAACAGAAAAGGAAGACTTCTCTCTCTCTCTCTCTCTCTCTCTCTCTCATTGTCTAACTCTGCCTGTTAAAAAAAAATGAAAGAAATGTGGGTTCTCAGGTCCCCCATCCAACTATATTATCTAATATTGTCTAACAAATTTTCCCAAATTTTAGCAGCTAAAAGCAGCAAACACTTAGACTATCTCACAGCTTTGCAACAGAAATTTAGACTCCAATTAGCTGTGTGCCTCTGGCCATAGGTCTTCCATGAGGTCACAGTCCGGGTGTTAGATGGGGCTACAGGCTCTTGTGAACACTCAGCTGGGGAAGATCTGCTTTCAAGCTCATTTACTTGGCTGTGGACACACTGAAAGTCCTTGCAAAACGCATTCTCCACAGGGCTTCCTTGTGACATGGTAACTGCTCATCCTTAGACAAATGACCCATCAGAGAGCAAGGAGAGGATATCCAAGCTAGACGCCTGAGCACTTTTATAACTTCATTTCTGAAGTGACATCCCATCTCTTGTAACATAATCTACTCTGTAGAAGCAAGTCAACAAGACCAGCTCACACTAAGGGGGAAGAATTATACAACAGCATGGCTCTCAGGAAGGAGGACCATCTCAAAGGCTGCCCACCATACCTACTGGATTAGAAACTCTGGGAGTGGAAACCAGACTCCTACATTTTAATACACCCGCCATGATTTAATATGCATAGTTTAAGGACTCAATGAGATGATGGAAGCTAAGTACCTCACCCAGTGTCTGGTGCAATAGCATTCAGAGAACAGCTATTCAAGTTGTTGTGAGTACAGGTAGGAACATGAGACCACAGCACTCAAGCCTTCTACTTGCATCCAAATATGAGATTTTCATATAGGTTGATGGGGTTCTCAAACTTAGCTGAGTCTTAGAATCACCTGTGAAGCTTTCGGGTATCATGATGCACAGTCTGCAACCTAAGCAATGAAACCAGAATCTCTAGGGATGAGACCCCAACATCAAAAATGTTTAAAGCTCTCTAGGAAATTCAATACATATCTAAGATTGAGAATCCCTGAAAAACTCATGGAACTAGTGTCTCAAGGTTTTCTTCTCTGTGAGTCTACCTTCCTGAACATAGAATGTTGGAAAAGAATCATTGATTTGTGGTTAAAAATTGAAACACCAACAAGCAGATGCACAACAAAGGTCTGATGTGCACATCTTGGTCCGTTGCTTCCCGTCCTTCCTGCCCCTTTATCTTACAGCCCCTTCCCATTGTGCTCTGACCTTCGCATAAAACCTTGCTGTGTTGCCAGCAGGGTGAGCAAAGATGGGAACATGCATGCATTTGCACCATGGGCTCAGATGCTGGGCTGGTGCCTCTTACACATCAGAATGCTGGAAAGGAGAAACCAATGTGTTCTCTCCACTCTTGGAGGAAAATTGTGCAGTAATTTAGCTCCACCTGGAACAGCTGGAAACCAAGCTGCCAGGCAAGAGGGCTAGAGCCATGGGGCCAACACAGAACCTTTAGTAAGAGGATCATGCTTGCCATGAGGACTTTACAGTAGAGTTCAGTCAATTTGCCCTTTTCTTCCCAGCAGGCAGAATTCCCAGCCTGCCCACCCCTGGCCCAAAATATACCCTGACACAGAGCAAGCTTATGTAAGGGCAAAGCCTCTAGCCCACCGGCAGGCCTGGAAGAGATCAGCTCAAATGTCAGCTCCCTCCCAGACACCTCCCCCAGCCTTCCCCTACATGCTAGGTTTTGGGAATTTGAGCTCTGGTGGTTCTGGTTAATGTCATGATCCAGCTGTGCTGACCAGAGAATTGTCAGAGGCTTAAATGTTGCTCCAGAATCATCTTCTTAGAAGCTCCCACGAGGGAGCAGTACCTTTGATATAGCAGCAAAAGTGACATAAGGGGGGAATTTTTTTTAATTTGAAAAACAAATAAATAAACTTCCACTCTCATAGTCCTAATCAATTGACTAACTCTCTTGATGAGCCATGGCACTCTAGATCCAAGCGTTGCTGACAGTTACGGGGCAGAAGGAAAGAAACCGCCCTGGGGGAGGAGAGAGGACATCTGGCAGTGCCACGGATGTCATAGAGGACAGCAAAACCTCAGCCTCAGAAAACCTCAGGTCCTACCCCATGTCACCTTGACAGGTTCCTCTGTGGGTTCCTAATCTCTAAAAATGGGATTATAATTACTAGGGCTGTTTGAGGATTAAATAAGATGACATGTGAGAAGACTTCAAGACATTCATGGGAAGTAGAATTAAAATATAACGTATACAATCCATGAACTTTTTGAAGGCCCCTGGTATGTAAAAGGATTTAGCAAGTGTTTAGCACAAACTGAGTTTCCTTTCTAGGACAAGACAGGGAGAGAAGGAGAGGAAAGAAGAAGAAAAAGTACAGGAGGAGGAAAAGTAAGAGAAGGAGGAGACGGGGTGGGGAAGAGGACAAAGAGAGGAGCAAAGGGGAAGATGATGTCAAGGAGGCAGCAGTAGCAAGGCCATCCTTTGGTTGGAGTGAGGGCTCCACACATCTTAGGAAGTGTTCCAGCCTGCACTTGGGGACTCTTTCCATGTAGAGTGTCCCAGCACACAATACATGAGCCATGTCTGCCCTTGCCCATCTCCACAGCAGGCATACTGAAATGATCTCTTTCAACCGGCCATTATCAACCAATCCGAGTGGACATGGGAAAGAAGACCACCTATAGTTCTTAGACTGGACTTGTAACTTACTCAAGGAGATTTCATGGAATATGTACTTATCATTCTGATTTCTCTCAAACTTAGCCTTATAACTTTTTTTAAAGATTTATTTATTTGAAAGACAGAGTTACAGAGAGAGGTAGAGAAAGAGAGAGAGAGATCTTCTATCCGCTGGTTCACTCCCCAGATGGCCACAATGGCTGTGCTGATCCGAAGCCAGGAGCCAGGAGCTTCTTCCAAGTCTCCCACATGGGTGCAGGGGCCAGAGGACTTGGGTCATCTTCTACTGCTTTCCCAGCCCATAACAGAGAACTGGATCGGAAGAGGAGCAGCTGGGACTAGAACTGGCATCCATATGGGATGCTAGCACTACTTTAACCCACTGCGTCACAGTGCTGGCCCCAGCCTTATAACTTTTAAGTCTGAGTCTTTATCCAAATGATTTCAGGAATACGCACAAGCATGCATTCAGACAACAAAGTCACAATCAATCAGCAAGTTGCATGCTCAGCACATCTCTTAGGGCATCATGTGGACAAACTCCCTCTTGATGCTGGTGACCTCCAGCTGGAAAACAATTCTGTGTTCATGAACTGTCAGGTCAGGTACGTGATTATTTTAAGGAAAGTAAGGTTACAATAGAATCATAGCCTCAATCAAACACTCTTCATTTACTCCTTCTCTTAGAAATGTTCTCCTTTCCTGAACTTCACAACAAAAGGGCTGAAACTGACAGTTTCAAAGCAATTGTCAAATCCCAAGATCCTAAAATAAAAGATCTTTTCCAACTTGACATCTGTAACAATTTCCTACATCAAAAATGCATCAGCACACATGTACTATACAATTAAAAATAAAATTGGGTTGGATATGCAAACATTTGAAAATGATTCCTTATTTATTACAACCTCTTGTTTAGAAAAAAAAATCTTCCATGACAAATGTTTGCCTCCTGGCTGGAGGTGTGCATCCAGGAAAGGCTCCCTTCCCACTGCCTGAGAAAACCAGAATCAAGGCCTTGGCAGCCTGACGGGCCCTCCTTGCCCACTTGCAGTGAACTGTAGGAGAGGACACCATGGCCTACTTTTGAGGAAACCTTCTGCCAAATCCAAAATAGGGAGAAAAAAAAAAAGATGGGAAAAGGGAGCTTTGACTCTGGAAATTATGACTTGATGACATTCTTTTTCTCTTTCCTTATAATCTGAACAACTGTAGACACGACCTTAATTATAGATGGGCAGGTGGGAACAGGCCAAGAACAGGGCTTCGGCTAGAATTTGTGGCAGTGGAATTGCTGGGTTCAGAGTAGCCAGCTTCTCCTTGGGCCTCAGCTGCTCTCAGAGCCCCTCTTGTGAGTCCAGTCGTGCTCTCCTTGATGATTTCAAGGCTGAAGGAACAAGAGGAATCTGTCTCCTGGCCAAATAAATAAGTAAACAATCAAGGAGCATAATCTCTCAGACAACGACAGATCATGAGCACTTTGCTCTTACTGGGACCACAGTGAGACCCAATTATCCTCTCTTATCCTTAAAAAAAAAAGGAATGCATAACAAAAAGCAGGATTTATGAACCAAACTAAGATTTGAACTCATCGGTCTAACCCTGAGAGCCAATAGCACCGTGGAAGTAGTTATTGGTGACTGGCAGCAAATAGTCATCAGGGATGATAATGTCAGGGGATTAGGAAAGAAGATGCCTTCTCTGAGAAGTGTCCACTGGAACGATGACTAGACGCAGATGATCCTTCAAGAACTGCCCCTTTCTCGCCAAACTGATATGAAGAAAAGTTGTGAGGATAGGCCATGAGTAGGATGTTCTGAGGACACACAGCATGAAAGCATGTGGGGACATTCAGGAAATATTTGTTAAATAACTGGATGGATGGATGGATGGATGCCTCTGCTACAGGGATCCATTTGTGAATGAGTATCTCTGGACGCCTTTGTATACTTACATCATCTTTTGAGTCAAAAAACCTGCTCAGACCATCCTAAAAATCAGAATATGAGGAAGTCTTCAAAAACTCATGGGAAATGCAATATATGGAAAAAACTGCATGGATTTTAATTTTTTGTGCCAAAGTAAGCTTAGTTTATAATTCAGTTGTTCTAGGTATCCTTATGCATCCTCAATTCTTGCTAGAGTCCAGGATTTTTTGTTAAACATTCCGAGATGGACATTCATACAGGAAAGCAAAAATTCTTGCAACCAAAGTGCTATATTTTTAAATGTGCCTTTAAGTGAATCTCTGGCATCACCAAGCTAGGAGACTTAACAGGGCTGTTTAGACAATAATGTGCTGGTTCTCCCAAAGGACAATCAGTTAGTTGATGTAGTCCTAAAGATACAGTGTGGGACAATGCGCCTTCTGGGCTCAAGGTTTGGAAGAGCTGCAGGAAGGTGAGAGGCAGCAGGAGTGTCCCCAAGACTACCTCTAAGCCCCAAGTGAGAGAAGATTCCGAACAGGGGGATTTTTAGGTATATCTAAGAGATGGGATCAGAAACTATAGCCATGTACAATGTATACAAATGCAGGGATACCCCCAAACTTTGCTATGCTTCCACTTCTTATTTTGCCAGCAGATGTTAACAAAAAACTCATAGATTTGCCAAAAGGTGTTCCATCAAGCATGACTTCTATAATATGTTGCTTCCTTCCTTCATTCTTTCGAGCATTCATTCATTTCATTTTCCATTCATCATTCAATGCTTTTGTTTAATTATGTACCTGCTATGACCCTTGACTATACCAGACACTATGCTAGGCTGTGACAAAAACAATTGAATCCCGACTCATTCGGAGCATATGTGCTAATGCAGGAACCAAACAATAACAAACACTTAAATATGTACAATAATGTCAGATGCTGCTATGTGTTTTGGGAAAAATGAAACAGCATGAAGAGGCACTTATTTTAGATAGCGTGGTCAGGAACAGGTCTTTTTGAGAAGGTAGCATTCAGCAGACACATGAATTAAGTGCAGAGTAAGGCCAAGGAATGTTCTAGAGGATATGTGCCCAGGGAGGGGAGAGAGTAAGGGGGAAATGTCTGAGGTGAGAATGCATGCAGCTTGTTTGAAGATCAGCAATAGAAGTTAATGAGTGGAGGAGTAGAAAATGTGGCAAATGGAGGATGGGAAGGAAAGAGAATAAGTGCCTCATAGCTCAAGGAATGGAATTCATGTAGTCTTAAATGTAAGCGAAACCACTTAAAAACTGGGAGCAAGACCAGGCCTTTGTGGGCATTTGGGGAATGAGCCAGAGGAACCGATTGGATTTTATCTTCCACTCTTACTCTCTCTCCCATCCCACACCACTTCTATGCATATGCATATATTACTGAATACATTTTAGAAAAAAAATTTTAAAAATGTTCTTGTATTTAAATATTTTCTGTTCAGACATGATTGCAAATAAGCAGATTAACTACTAGACCAAAGTGTAACTCTACAAATAAAATATTGGACTTTGGAAACCTAAAAAAAAAAAAAAAAAAACTGGGAGCAAAGAATCACATGAACAGGTGATAATTCCACTTCCATATGTAACATCACTAAAACCCAAATGGTACTCTAGATAAGGAGTGATGAGAGTCAAACACAGAACGATCAGCTCCATACCACAGATACTATACCTCTATTAATTATGGCTTGGAATATCAATAACAGTTTTTACCAGCAAGACTTCTCATTTTTTACTCACATTGGGCTACTTTCTGAAATTGTGACCTTGTTGACCTGAGTAACTGCATAACCGTACCTCTCTTACTCTACACTGAACAGCAGGATCTTTTCAGCTGAACATTTATTCCTGGTACTTTCTGACACAGCAGATTCAGTCCACCATCCTTTCCTTGCTGAATTCTGATTCTTACTCATTGTGTTTGCTTTTCCTCCCACCTTTATGTCACTCATATGTCCTCTGTATCCTTCTCCGAGTTAGGAATCAACATGCTGTTGAAATAGGATCAAGGACACAATGGTGAGAGGCATCCCTTAGAGACCTCTCTCCCACTGGACAACAGTCATTTTATGATTGATAGTTCTAAAAATACCAAAGACTCGATAGTATCTGATATACAAGGGCTCTTCAACAGTTTTGTGGGAAATATGGAGTTAAAAGAGAAATTTACTTTGGTGGAAAAAATTAATTTGAAATCCATAAAGAGTTACTACACAATGCACATTTTACATGAATTTTTAGTCAACACTCAGTGAGTGTTAACTTATTGTTAACACACTAAGTGTTATTATTGCCATTGTTAGTATTGCTATTTATCTTCTGATCTTTATTTATCCATCTTTATTTATCCAAGGAGTTCTATGTGACACCCTTTCAGGTGTCCAGTTGACCTCCCAGATCCTAGCATCAAACTCACTCCTGCGTCCATGTCAGTACATCACGGTGGAAAAAAGGAGGCTCGAGGTTGACACGATAGGACTTCTGAGACAACACACACTGAGCACCTGGGATCATTCTCTTCTCTTTCACATGTTCACAAACTCCCTCAATAGTCTACTCCAGAACTGTATTTTGAATCAACAAGAAACCCATCAACTAATGGTCCTTGGAAGCCACGCTCCTCTTCTATTGAAATTTGGGATGACATTTATCTCCTTCCAGTCTTCTAACACTTACTTTTTCTCTACCAATTCTTTCATAGTTCACAAGGATCTCATCCCTATCCTCAAAACCCAAGGAGACCATGAGAAGTGAGATGGCTGAGGGAAATGTCTTCTAGATCTCTCTCCAGTTTTGTGTTTTGTACCTTCTCTCCAGTTTCTGCCCCCTCAGTACCATAAAACCTACTGCCTCTTCTAAAGGTGACTTTTGGGAGCCTGTTTGTTCTTCTTTACTCAATACATTTCAAATCTCGTCTCCTGGAGAGCTTTACCCTCCATGCCACAGTCTTGTTCCCTGACACCCTCCTATTTCATTCTTGATCTTGAGTTCTTATTTCCATCTCTCACTTGCACTGGAGTTCATCACAGAGCTCCCCAGCTCACCACATGGGTTTCTCTGGTTACCTCTCCATGATCTTCGTCACTGGAAAAAGTTGTGCAGGCAAAATTGCTCTTTAGGGAGATTTCCAGCCACTGTAAACCTGCTTTTTGAAGCTCCACCCTACAAATTTGAGATTTTTTTTTCCTCTCCATTGTTTGAAATCTACTTTCCTGTCTTCTAACTGTGCCATTTTCAGCTTCTCACCTTGTCACTCCTCACAAGGCCCTCGTCACTTCCACTCACTCACTCAACCAATGCCTTTTTTTTCCCCAGTGAGAATGCAGCAGTGCACATCAATGACCTAGACCTCGTCCCCTACTCCATGGATGACTACATTTCAGATGCAAAAGCATGAAATTGTCAAACACGCAACTTAAATCCAAAGAGACGTTCAGCAGGTATCTGGACAGCGAAAGTCCCTGTCATGGCAGTTACTTTTCTTGCTGGGACAGTTTTTGATCTACACCTGAAATGCATTTTCCATTTGCTGCACTTGCATTTGCTGGATGGCCGTTAGTGGAGAGCATGTAGATTCGGCAAAGACATTAAGGTCATCTTCTATGCAAAAGCGCGGACAGATCCAGGTCAGGGCTGCTCTAGCAAAGCCCACGTTACAGCAGTAAAACGAAACAAGGTAATTTACTTTGAAAGAACCAGGGAATTGAGGCAAAGTGTGAATTTGTCTCAATTTTCTTCTCCATTTTCTCAATGTGTTTGGCCCATTGTGAGTTCACTTTGTTTCCAAAGGAGATGGCTCCGAAGCTTATTTGGTTTAATCACCTGTAAAATGGGAATGATAAGGTCTGCCTTACCTACTTCACAGGAATAGTCTCTGGCTCAAATGAGATAAAGTAGTGAGAGAGCTTGTGAGAGAACCGCAGAGTGCTCAGCAAATGTGATGAATTGCATAGGAAGCTTTCCTAAGTGCCAGAATTGGTTTCCTGAAAACTCTCTGCGGTCAGAGAATTCATGACAGAAGGACCGAATGCCTTGTGAGGAAAATAAGGTTAAGGAAAGAAATTATTAAGCCCATGGAAGCTCTTACATAGATTTTTATATCCATAAAAATGCAATATCCAAAGCGATATATGAAATAGATAATTACATCTTAAATGTTTTAAATTATATTTGCTACACGTTGAACAATTAGTGTGCATTTATCTTTAGAGTGAAAAATGACTGAATTGGAATAGCTAGCGCTTAACAAACATTTGCCATAGACTAGGGCCTGAGCTAAGATCATCATCAACATAGTTCACTCAACACACATAGCAACCCTGAGCTGGCCAAAATAATAAAATCCATTTGAAGATGAAGCCATAGTCATATTACGAAAGTGGTGGAAATCTTGCATCTGATAAAGTTGATGCTAGAAATGCAAGACTAAGGATGGGAAGAAGAGAGGTGAGTCACTACTAGAAAGAGAAAAGATCTTCCAGACCTACTCTATTCCCTTCTAAACTCCAATTCCTCTCTCTCCACAAGCTCACCTTGACTTCATGTCAACTTCTGAAATGCAATCCTGTGTCATGGCCTTAAAAAGCTGATTGATTAGGGACCAGCACTGTGGCGCAACAGGTTTACACCCTGGCCTGAAGTGCTGGCATACCATATGGGCCAGTTTGAGACCCAGCTGCTCCACTTCTGATCCAGCTCTCTGCTATGGCCTGGGAAAGCAGTAGAAGATGGCCCAAGTCCTTGGACCCCTGCACTGGCATGGGAGACCCAGAAGAAGCTCCTGGCTCCTGGCTTCAGATCAGCACAGCTCCGGCTGTTGCAGCCAATTGGGGAGTGAACCAGTGGATGGAAGACCCTGCTTGCTCGCTCGTTCGTTCACTCTCTCTCTGCCTCTCTTTGTAACTCTGACTTCCAAATAAATATGTCTTTACAAAAAAAAAAAAAGCTGATTGATTATTAAGGGCACTTTGGTGGTAAAGTCACACAAGCCTCTATTTCCTTGCCCAAGACAAGCAAAAGCTGGGATTTACCCTAGGTAAAAGGTTTTAGTAAGTAGGGCTGGGGGAAAGCTTGGGGTAGAATAGTTTAGTTCAGAGGTGAGCAGTTTTATTTGAACAAAGAATTCTGCTATTGAAAGTTTGAAAACTACTAGCAAAATGTTCATACAAACTCAAAAACAGAAAGAAAACCCCAAGTACAAAGCTGTACTTACCCAAAGTCATATACAACATGGAATCAAAGAAATTCTGAGTCAATGGGATCTCAGAGTTCTCTCATTCAGAGTATCCTAAATTTTGCACAACTGTTTCCTATCTTTGTATGTTGACTTATCGGAATGCTTGTTTCACCAGTTAATTTTCTGTAAATCAACTTTTTTTAAAAAAGTGCACACTCATTTTAGCCTTTCTTCAACAATATCTATAAAGACATAGACTCAGCACTTCACCTTTTTCTAATGCACATTTTAATGGAATATATAATTATTAAAATTTATTTTTAAAAATCAGCTTACTGTGTGCTACCTATAATCATCTTGTGAACTACACTACGGCAAGAGCTGCAAATTCTCTAGTTCCAAGTGCTAGCCCACAGATGCCAGGTTCATCATCAAAGGAACATCTACAAAGCTATTTACAAAACATAGATTGTCTGGCCCCACCCAGAAAAAGTCCGATTTTTAGCACTGAGTAGAACCAAGTAGTATTTTCTTACTTCTTTGTTTTTCTATTTTTCAACAAAGTTCTCTGGTGACTCTGGTATGCAGTTAGCCTTAGTCCAGTTCTACTTAAACATGCTTTTTTGAGGATTTAATTAGATAAAACTAAATGCTTAGAAAGAGCACGTTGGGGACAGCATTGCAGTGAGCAGGCTAAGCTACCTATTATGATGCTTCCATTCCATATCCAAGAGCCAGTTTGAGTCCTGGCTGCTCTGCTTCCAATTCAGCTCCCTGCTAATGCCCCTGGGAAAGCAGCAGATGATGGCCCAAGTACTTGAGCCTCTACCAACCACATGGGAGATGTAGGTGGAGCATGGGGCTCCTGGCTTCAACCTGCTCCAGCCATTGGGGGAGTTGCAGCCATCTAGGGAGTGAATCAGCAAATGGAAGAGCTCTCTTGCTTCCACTCGCTCTCTCTCACTCTCTCTCTCCCCTCCCACTTTCCCTCTCTCTTTTCCTTTCTTCCCATCACTCTGCCTTTCAATTAAAGAAAAATAAATCTTAACGAAGAATAGCATGTTTCAGAGTACATGCTCCATAATTACAAGTCACTATTACTTGACTTTTACTACTCTATCACTGGACTACCTATATTTAGAACAAAACTAAAAAGGAGTCTAGCCTGTTCATGATCAGAGACACAAAATAGCCTCTTCCAACCCTCTCTAGATTAGAGCTAATTTCTTGGACAAGGCTCAAGGGCAACCACTGACAAATCGTTGGTGACTTTTCCGGCCTGACCTGTCAATCTGTGCACACCTCAACTTCTTCTATCCCAGGAGGTTACAGGCCTTTGCCATTGACCTGGTGGAACCCAGAGTCAGTACAGGCATGCCTTATTCTACTCATCTGACTAACCCACCAGAAGTGAATATGCTTGGCTCTTTCTGTTCTGACAGGCACTATCCCTCTGGTGTGTATAGATTTCTTCCACAGAAAACAAAATCAACTTCCTGCTATAGTCCTACCCAAGAGGTGTGATCAGTTCTAGGCATCATATTCAAAGTGGGGCACCAAGACACTGTCAAAAAATCAGAATGGTGAGAAGACTTCACTCAATATCAACTGAAGAATAATGACACATTCTGCTGATGTTTGGCTCAAAAAAGATAATATTTTAGGAGTGTCAAGTCAGCTTGTATTTATTCCTAGGCAGGGGAGACTAGAATAAGAAAAATCCACCAGGAGATAAAAAGCTTAGCACTGTCAAGAAACATAAAGAAAGCAGACATGATGAGAGCATCGAGAGCAAAGGAATGCCTGCCTATTTCAGAATGAAGTTGAGACAAGCAGGTATTGGATGGTGCACATAATAGAATTTGGTTTTAATTTAAGTGCATCAGTTAGCTATGTGAAACAAATCATCTCTAAACTGAGTGGCTTAAAACTACAACTGTCTATTGTTTCTTATGAGTCTAAGTGATCCTGCTCATCTCGGCTAGGCTGGATTGATCTTGGCAGGCTTAGTGCCATGTGTCTATCCTCAACCTGTAGGTTTGCTAAAGGATGGCTGGTCTAAAATGGCCTTGACTGGGGCCACTCAACTCTTTCCTATGTGGTTTCATACTCATTCTCCTGCAGGCTAGGGTGAGCTTATTATTTAAGTGATTTCAAACAGTCAGAGAGATGAAGTAAAAACTCACAAGTGCTTTTTCACTCTACTACTTGTATCATGTTTGCTAACACCTTATTAGCCAAAGTCAACCACATAGACTAAAGACAAAGTGAGAGGGAATTACAAAGTGGAAGTTCAAAGAGCATGGAACCTGAAGGCCATCCATCACTCAACGTATTGTAGGTGTGATGGAAGAAAAGCTAAATCACCACTAATGAGAGAAGAGTCTGTAGGACAAACTACAATGCATCATGTTTACAAGGCCTCATCACACCTACAATTCTAGTTGGAAGAATAAGTAGGACACTAAACATAAAATGCTGCATAAAGGCAGAGTCATGCCAGGGCCTTGCTGTGTGACTCTACAGAAATCATTTCTGGTGTGTTGCTGGGATCAGGGAGTTGAAGGAAAATCCAGGACTTTCCTGAGCTCTCCCACCCCCTGAGGAAGCCATTGCCTAGGCCCAGCCTGCTCAATTTCTTTTCCTGGGAGTTACTGCCTCCATTTCTCTGACAACATCCATCTGTGATGACATCCAAAGGGCTCAGGAATGGCCTCATTGTGTTTGATTCACCAACACTCAGGTGGTGGATCATCTTAGAACTGGGATATTAATTAAGGGAGAAAAATTTGCCTAAGGAAAGTACTCTGCTCCAGGTCTAAAACTCATTTCCAAATAAAGATATTCACTCATAAAGACAGGGGCAAGGATTCTGGCCCAGCTGAAGCTGAAACCAAGACAAACACATGCATACATATTCACACATTCACATAAAGTATTTAGAATTCAGATTTTAAAAAGCTAGAATTTTGGGGCCAGCGACATGGCGCACTAGGTTAATCCTCCACCTACAACGCCAGCATCCCATATGGGTGCCGGTTCTAGTCCCGGTTGCTCCTCTTCCAGTTCAACTCTCTGCTGTGGCCTGGGAAAGCAGTGGAGGATGGCCCAAGTGCTTGGGCCCCTGCACCCGCACGGGATACCAGGAAGAATCACCTGGCTCCTGGCTTCAGATCGGCGTAGCTCCAGCTGTTGCAGCCATTTGGGGAGTGAACCAATGAAAGGAAGACTTTTCTCTCTGTCTCTCTTTCACTGTCTGTAACTCTACCTGTCAAATAAGTAAATAAAAATCTTTAAAAAAAAAAGACCAGAATATTGAAAATATAAAATAAAACCAGCCATAACTATAACTGCAAATATAGTTTGGATCTTGCTAGCAAATGTGGGCTATAAAAATTTCAAGTTTTTGTGTTCTGCTTGAGGCCAAGACTATTTCCAGAGCTTTGCATAGTGAGACATACAGTCACATACATGTAAACACACACACAGAGGCACATAAAAATTCATATACACAATAGCATAATGCCGATATAGTCATATAAAAATGTGCAGAACAGTACCCATGCACTCACACACAATGATACAATCATTCAAACATTTTCACAATTAATAATCAGACCCTTTAACCCAGGTGTCACTATGGTAAAAGTATGGGATTACATACTTATAGAAAAATACAAGTAAGTACATTTGAAAACAGCAATACAGAGGCCCTTCTACACACACAAGCTCATGTGTCCAGAGGCACAATCTCATGGATGCTCACATAGTTAAGAGGCAAACACAACCCAATCACCAACTATTGAGTGAATACAAAGAGACAGAGATACAACAGACGTTGCGGCACTCACGTGTGCAGACCCGTATGCACATACACACACACACCCATCTGCCTGGGCACTCTACAAGGCCATAGATGAGCTACTCTCTATCTACTTCTCCAACTTCATTGAGTTCCTTCTAAGCTCTCCTCCCATCCTAAGAACAACCTGGATTCTCTCTTGTTCCAATGCCTTTGCACCTTCCTTTCCCCAGCTGTTCACAAGTCTGACACTTTCATTTTTCAGCATTGGGTTCCATACCATCATCTCAAGGGCACCTTCCCAACCATGGCATTGTGTAGGTAAGTCACTTAGTTCCTCCTTTAAGCACATTGTATCCTTATAGCACTTACCACAATTTCGAGGTACTATATACATTTTTGCATGATTATTTACTGTCTGCTCCTCCCACTATTCTGCAAAAACCATGTCATCATTCATATCCTGAGTCTAACACAGTACCTGGCAAAGAATGAGCACTGAATAAATGGTTATTAAAGACACAAAATACTTGGAAGAAATCCTTTTAAGCCCATGTTGTGTACTAAGCCAGCTACCTTGGGAAGATTCCAGGAAGCAGTGCAAAGCACAACAGGATTATCCCACCCTAAGAGGAAATCCTCTCACCTTAGGAGTAAATGAGCTGGGATATTTATATACGTGCGTGAGAGTCATTGATTGAGGGCTTATCCTAGAACATCTGGTCTACTGTGCAAACAGGCAAAGAAAACTTTCAGGTTTCTGGAGCAGGGATGCAAAAGACTTTAAGTACAGATCAGAAGGAAGTCAGTCAGAGCTTGCTAGAAATTGAGTGTATGGGAAGTGCACTAATAATCTCTACTAACAACCTCCAAGGTAGATTATCTTAACTGATGAAACCAACAGAGAACTGGCATAGGGAAAGGAGAGGCTGATGGTGACTGTGGATGAAAGTAGGAACAGGAGGGGCCAGGACTGTGGCATAGTAGGCTGAGCCACTGCCTGCAGTGCTGGCATCCTATAAGGGCAGCAGTTAACGTCCAGGCTGCTCCTCTTTTCAATCCACCTCTCTTTTTATGGCCTGGAAAAGCAGTGGAAGATGGAACAAGTGCTTGGGCCCCTGTATCCCCATGGGAGACCCTGAAGAAACTCCTGGCTCCTGGCTTCGGCTCAGCCCAGATCCAGCCATTGCAGCCATTTGGGGAGTGAACCAGCGGATGGAAGACCTTTCTCTCTGTCTCTCCCTCTGTCTGTAACTCTGCCTCTCAAATAAAAATAAAATAACATAAAATTAAATAAGAAAGTAGGAACATAGGAAGGCAATTCTTTAGCTGGCAATACTGCCTAAGGTAAACAGACCTGGGTGCTACAGTGCCAAAGATAATAGCAGCATCCAGGCCAATTAGATGAAACCATTATGGCTGGTCTCCAGCTCAGGGTGCTAAGTCAATCTCAACAGATGAGAGGGAGAATTGCTAAGAATATGACATCACACTGGGAAAGTCCCAGGCCTTCTCAAATATAAGACCTACCAGATGCAGGATGGGAAGTCTTGTGGTTGGCACAGTGTTTTGAAAACAACTCTAAGCCTTTGAAATACATGTGCAAAGCAAGAGTCATTTGGGGATGGAAAATGTAACAGGCTCAGCTGGTCTTTTTGAGACACATGATGTACTGTAAAGTAAACCTCATGACAGGGAAGCAGGCAGCTGTGTCTGCTGCCTCTTTGTTCCCTATTCATTCACCACAGCCCCCGCCTCCAACACTACTATTGATGCTGAGCATAAAGTCTGGTTTTTTTAAAACAGAGATAGACATCATGTCTCACTCTGCTGTGATACAGTTGACACCAGGGCCACAGACTAGTCACATGTATGGATGTCTCAGGTTAACAAGCTGAACTATTCAAAAATACCCAGCTCCTAATGAGATCACATGTTGGAAAGTGCACTCACTTAAGAAAGATTCCTCTACGCATATTTACTTTCCATGAGTAGGAACAAACCATTGCTATACTATAGTTTAACTCCCTCATATAAACTCATGCAAATCCAGTTGTGTGGGAAATTCAGTCCTGGGAGGAGGAGAGGTCTTCTGTAGAAACTGCTATGAATAATGAAGTCTGGGTCTTGTGACTGAATGTTTCAGAACTATGATCAACTTTCTCCCACACCAACACCAGCAGCAGCCTGCCACCCCAGCAAAGTTCTCACGATGGGAGTTCCAGATGGTGATTCTCCAAGCATGGTGTCAGCAGCATTCACATCAGCATCGCCTGGGAACTGGTAGAAACGCAAAATTGGGAGACCCACTCCAGATCTTGAATCAGAAACTTGGGAAGGGGCACTACCCATGCTTTAACAGACTCTCCAGATGATAGTGCTGTGTGCTGCAATCGGAGAAACACTGCTCTAGTCTGAATCCCCAGCTTCCTCAACTCATCCCTCAAAAATGCAGCCATCCTGGAATAAACAGAAGTTGAGTCTTGTCAAATTTCCAAGGATGTTACATTCAGAATTTTATGTACGAATCAGTTAGACTTTATTAGGAAGGGAAAAGTGTTCACAAGTCTAGAAGATATGACTGGTCCTCCCAGACACACTGTTGAATGTCCACGGGGTTATACATACCAGGAAAAGACCTGAACCTTGTGAGGCTGAGGCAGCTCCCTTTCCATAACAGTATGAAATAATTCTCAGCTTAGTGGTTAATAATTTTATTTCAAATAAGCATTTAATGCAGAATAACAAGTACAGAGTAATGTGCACAGATCACAAAATAAATACCCATAAACCTATGTAATCCCTAAGCAGATCAAGATACAAAATACGGCTACCACTCCTGAAGCTTCATGGTCCCCCCTCTTAAATCCAGTATAATAAATAGCAACAATTTTTATATATTCTACCTCAATTAGTTTTACCTGTTTTAAAAATTCATAGGAAACAAATCTTTGTATCTGTGCTCCTTTACTTAGTATTACATTCAAGGGTCACTGCAAACAGAAGCAACACGAGAGTTCCAGATAATCTACATCCTTGCCAACACTTGGTGCATATTATTGTGACTACGATGTGCATTTTACTAATAACTAAGAAAATTAGACATCATTTTATTTGGTTGTTGGCTATTTGCAGGTCATTTTTCATATGTGAAAGGTCTGTTCAAGTTTTACGCCCATTTCCCATTGGATTCTCTGTCCTTTTCTTATTGATCTGTAGAAGCATTTCCCGTATATTATGGATAAAGTCCCCTTGTTGAATATCTGTATTTTGCATATCATCTACTCTATTGCTTGCATTTTCACTCACTTGATGACATATTTTTATAAACATAAGTTCTTAATTTTAAGTAAGACCAAGTTAACGATCTCTCCTTTTATAGGTAGTGTGTGTCTTTCCTGGTGATATTGAACTACCCTAAGGTCATGGAAATATCTCTGAATTTATTTTTATAAAGATTTATTGTTTTACCTATTACATTTAGAACGGTAACACATGTGGATTTGATTTTTGTGCATGATGTGTTGCACAGTGCTATATTCAGTTTTTTCATATGAATATACATGTGGGCCAATGTGATTTACTGAAGAGACAAACTTTCTGCACTGCAATGTGATGTCACCACTGTCATAAATCAAGTAAACATCTATGTCTGCTTCTATTTCTGGTTCCCTAGTTGGTCCATCTATACCTTGTCTTGTGCCAATGCCATACCATATTAATTACTGTAGTTTTGAAGTAAATCGTTTTCCCTCTTATTTCCAGCTTTATTGACCTGTAATTGATGAATAGAAATTCTATATATTTATGGTTTACAACATGATGTATGTATACATGGTGAAATGATTACTGCAATCATGCTAATAAATAGCCATCACCTCACTTAGTCTGTTCTGTTGCACTTTCATATCTCCTCTTATTCCAGTTATTTTATTATATTTATTTTATAATACCTTTGTGAAAGATTTTAAAATCCAATAGTGTGATGCCTCAAGCTTTGTTCTTTTTCACAAAGATTTCTGTGGCTATTTACGGTCTTTTGTAGCTTTATGTGAATTTTAGGATTGGGTTTTCTATTTATGAGAAGAAATGTCATTGGATTTTGTTAAGAATTGCACTGAACTGTAGTTATGGATAGTACAGACATTTTACAATATTGATTCTTTCAGTACATGAATGTAGAATATCTTTGTTTATTTGAGCCTTTAATTCCTTTCATTAATATTTCAATTTTTTGTGTACAAATCTTTCACCTGCTTAGTTAAATTTGATACTAAGTATTCAAAAGTTTTTATTTTAATCTATCGGATTGTTTTCTTGATTCTTATAAGATAGTTCATTATTAGTATGTAGAAATGCTACTGATTTTTGTATTTTGATTTTGTGTCTTGTAATTTTACTAAGTTCGTTTATTAGTTCTAGTAGTTATTTTCATACATTTTTAGGGTTTTTCCTATCACATTATCTACAAACAAGAATGATGTAATTTCTTCATTATTAATTTAGATACTTTTTTATTTTTTGCCTTGCACAATTGCTCTGCCTGAGTGTTCTGGTACCGTACTAACTAGCAGTGGTAACAATGGGTATTCTCATGATCTTAGAAGAAAAGCTCTCAGCATTTCACTGTTGAATAAATGTTAGCTGTAGGTTTGTCATACATGACTTTTATTATGTTGAGGTACATTCTTTCTATATGTATTGAGAATCTATTAAAATGGATGTTGAATTTTGTCAAATGCCTTTTCTGTATGTGTTGAGATAATCATATGGGGTTTGTACTTCATATTGTTGATAGAGCATGCAACACTTAATGATTCATGTATGTCAAACCATCCTTGCAGCCTATAGTTATATATACCTTGACCATGTTGTGTGATCCTTTTAATGTACCATTGAATTCAGTTTGCTAAAATGTTGAGTATCCTTACATCTATGTTCATCAGGGATATTGGCCCTTAATTTTCTTTTATTGTAGTGTCCTTGTCTGACTTTGGTATCAAGTTAATGCTGGCCTCATAAAATGAGTTGAGAAGTGTTTCATCCTATTCAACTTTTTGGAAATGTTGGAAAAAGATTGGTGAAGTCATCAGGTTCTGGGTTTTTCTGTGTTAGGCAGCATTTTACTACTGATTCAACTTCCTATTGATTATTGGTCTGCTTGGGTTTTATATTTCTTCATGATTCATTCTATAAGTTGCGTATTTCTAGAAATTTGTCCATTTCTTCTGAGATATCTCATTTCTTGGCATTTAATTGCTGATAACATTTTCTAATGATCCTTTGTACTCTTGTGACATCAATTGCGATGTGTCCTTTTCATTTGTAATTTTATTAATTTGACTCTGATGTCTTTCATTCTTTGTTAATCTGGCTTAAGAAACATACATTTTCAAAAAACCAATTAGTTTCATTAACCTTTTCTAGTCTCTTCCTTCCTTCATTTCTGCTCTTTTTTGTTTCCTTCTTGCTGCTAAGTGTGACTCAGTTGTTTCTTCTTTTTCTAGTTTCTTGAGGTACAAGGTTAGGATTTTCATTTTAGATTTTTTATTTTCTTTTTTTTAACTTTTATTTAATGAATATAAATTTCAAAAGTACAGCTTATGGATTAAAATGGCTTCCCCCCCAAAACGTCCCTCCCACCCGCAACCCTCCCCTTTTCCACTCCCTCTCCCCTTCCATTCACATCATGATTCATTTTCGATTCTCTTTATAATACAGAAGATCGGTTTAGCATACATTAAGTAAAGATTTCAACAGTTTGCTCCCACACAGAAACATAAAGTGAAAAATACTGTTTGAGTACTAGTTATAGCATTAAATCTCAATGTATAGCACACTAAGGACAAAGATCCTATGTGAGGAGTAAGTGCACAGTGACTCCTGTTGTTGACTTAACAAATTGACACTCTTGTTTATGACATCAGTAATCACCCTAGGCTCTTGTCATGAGCTGCCAAGGCTATGGAAGCCCCCTGAGTTCACCGACTCTGATAATATTTAGACAAGGCCATGGTCAAAGTGGAAGTTCTCTCCTCCCTTCAGAGAAAGGTACCTCCTTCTTTGATGACCCGTTCTTTCCACTGGAATCTCACTCGTG
This sequence comes from Oryctolagus cuniculus, assembly GCF_051225735.1. NCBI lineage: Eukaryota > Metazoa > Chordata > Mammalia > Lagomorpha > Leporidae > Oryctolagus > Oryctolagus cuniculus. Next base: position 19,575,607 of record NC_142877.1, read on the forward strand.
GAGATCTTTCATTTAGGTTTTTTTTTTTTCCCCCCCAGAGTGTCTTGGCTTTCCATGCCTGAAATACTCTTATGGGCATTTCAGCCTGATCCACATGCCTTAAGGGCTGATTCTGAGGCCAGAGTGCTGTTTAGGACATCTTCCATTCTATGGGTCTGCTGTGTATCTCACTTCCCATGTTGGATCATTCTTTCCCTTTTTGATTCTATCAGCTAGTATTTGCAGACACTATTCTTGTTTATGTGATCCCTTTGGTTCTTAGTCCTATCATTATGATCAATTGTGAACAGAAATTGATCACTGGGACTAGTGAGATGGCATTGGTACATGCCACCTTGATGGGATTGAATTCGAATCCCCTGGTATGTTTCTAACTCTACCGTTTGAGGTAAGTCAGCTTGAGCATGTCCCGAATTGCACATCTCTTCCCTCTCTTATTCCCACTCTTATATTTAACAGAGATCACTTTTCAGTTAAGTTTCAGCACTTAAGAATAATTGTGTATTGATTACAGATTCAACCAAAAGTATTAAGTAGAACAAACAAAAAAAAATACTAAGAGGGATAATGTATTAAGTTGCTCATCAACAGTCAGGGTGAGGGCTGAGCAAGTCACCGTTTCTCCTAGTGTTCATTTCACTTTAACAGGTTTCCTTTTTGGTGCTCAGTTAGTTGTCACCTATCAGGGAGAACAAGTGGTATTTGTCCCTTTGGGATTGGCTTATTTCACTCAGCATAATGTTTTCCAAATTCCTAACAGGGATCACTTTTCAGTTATTTTCTTAAAAGTGTAAGCCTTTTGCAGTGCCAGCACACCGGGTTCTAGTCCTGGTCGGGGCGCTGGATTCTGTTCCGGTTGCCACTCTTCCAGGCCAGCTCTCTGCCGTGGCCCGGGAGTACAGTGGAGGATAGCCCAGGTGCTTGGGCCCTGCACCCGCATGGGAGACCAGGAGGAAGCACCTGGCTCCTGGCTTCAGATCAGCGCGGCGCGCTGGCCGTGGCGGCCATTGGAGGTTGAACCAACGGCAAAGGAAGACCTTTCTGTCTCTCTCTCACTGTCCACTCTGCCTGTCAAATAAATAAATAAATAAATAAAACTGTAAGCCTTCACCACTCCAAACTCCACTGTTAGAATGGTTCTTGCTTCGTCCCATGTGTTTTGGTATGCTCTGTTTCCACTATCATGAACTCAACTTTTTTTAAGCCTTGTTTATTTTTCTTTAAAAAGCAGAGTGACTGGGCAGGGTGGGGAAGACAAAGTGAATAAGAGAGAGAGATAGAAAGAGAGAGATCTTCCATCTGCTGATTCACTCCCCAAATGCCTGCAGCAGCCAGTTCTGAGTCAGGCCAAAGCCAGGAGATGAGAATTCCTTCCAGGTCACCCACATGGGTAATAGAGTCCCAAGTACTTGAGCCATCATCTGCTGTCTACTCAGACACATTAACAGAAAGCTGGATAAGAAGTGGAGGAGCTGGGATTTGAACCCACACTCTGATATGGGATGTGGGCATATTAAATAGTGCTTTAACCCACTGTGTGCACCACAATGCCCATCCCTCAGGATATTTTTGGCCTGTCTTTTGATTTCTTCTTTGACTCACTAGTTGTATAGGAGTGTGTTGCTTCACTTCCACATTTTTCTGAATGTTCTATATTCCTCCTGCGACTGATGTATAGTTCTATGTTAATGTGGTTAGAAAAGACACTTGCTATGATTTCAGTCTTCTTAAATGTGTTAAGGCTTCTTCTGTGGTCTACATATGATCTATCCTGGAGAGTGTTCTGTGTGAGCTTTAAAAGAATGAGTTTTTCTTCTACTGTTGAATGAGATGTTCTGCATATCTATGTGGTCCATTTGGTCAAATGTGTTCAAATCTACTATTTTCTTATTGATTTTCTGTCTGAATGATCTATCCACTATTGAAAGTAGGCTATTGTTGTCTCTTACTAATATTGTGTTGCTGTATATTTCTCATTTTACTTCTGTTAATATGTACTTTGTATGTTTACAGACCCTAATTTTGAGTGCATATATTTGTGCAATTACCATATCCCCTTAATTAGCCCCTTTATCATTATATTCTGACCTTCTTTCACTTTCCAAAAATATTTAAAGTATATTTCTTCTGATATAGGTATAACTGCCCTTTGTTCTCCTTTAGTTAATACTTGCATAAATATCTTTTTCAATCCCTTTATTTTCAACTTTGTGTATCCTTAAAGGTAAAAAGAGTATCTTGTAGGGAGAATATAATTTGATGTTTTTAACCTATTCATCCTCTCTATGTCCTTAGGTTAAGAAATTTAATCCATTTACACTGAAAGTAGTTATTGTGGGGCCAGCACTGTGGCGTAGCCTGTAAAGCTGCTGCCTACAGTGTTGGCATCCCATATGGGCACCAGTTGAGTCCCGGATGCTCTACTTCCAATCCAGCTCTCTGCTATGGCTTGGGAAAGCAGTAGAAGATGGCCCAACTCCTTGGACCCCTGCCCCACATGGGAGACCCAGAAGAAGCTCCTGGCTCCTGGCTCTGGATCAGCGCAGCTCCGGCTGTTGCAGCCAATTGGAGAGTGAACTGGTGGATGGAAGACCTCTCTCTCTCTCTCTCTGCCTCTCCTTCTCTCTCTGTATAACTCTGACTTTCAAATAAATAAATAAATCTTTAAAAAAAAAAGAAAGTAGTTATTGTGAGGGAAGAATTTACTGCTACATCTTAAAATCATTTTCCGAATTTCCTTTGTTCCATTCTTTTTCTCTGACTGCCTTCCATTGTAATGTGATGATTTTCAGCAGTGGTGTGCTTTAATTCCTTTCTCTTTGATTTTTGTGAATATAGCACAGGTTTTTTTCATTATTATTATCATGAAACTTACATTAAATGCCTTACAGTTATAACAATTTATTTTAAGCTGATAATGACTTAACCCTGACCTTGACCTACATTTTAACTTCTTCTTTCACATTTATGTTATTGGTGGCACAATTTACATCTTTTATACATTATGCATTCATTACCAAAATTATTGTAGCATTAGATATTTTAACACTTTTGTATTATGATTTAATAGTACAAGTAAAAGTGATTTATTCACCACTAGTACAGCATTAGGGTATTTTGAATTTGGCTATTTTCATGGCCTTACAATGAGTTTTATCCTTCCATATATTTTCTTGTCATTAGTGTCCTTGTGTTTTAATTTGAAGAAATTCTTTGTAATCTAGGTCTAGTGGTGATAAACCTCACAGCTCTTGTTTGTCTAAGAAAGTCTTTATCTCCCCTTCATTTCTGAAGTCAGGCTTCAAGGGCTAATCTCCTAGGCTGACTGTTTCTTTGTTAAGCACTTTGAATATACCATTCTGTTCTCTCTCCTGTTCTGAAAAGTTTATGCTGAGAGAGTTCCCCTGTATGTGACAAGTTCTTTTCCTTGTTTGTTGATTGTTTGTTGGTTTCAAAATTCTATTCCTCCCTTTCCTCCCCCTTAAAATCTGATTATACTGTATCCTGGGGAAAATTTCTTTGTATTTAATGTATTTAGGCTAATGAATCTGGGTGTTTTCCTCTCCACATTTACAAAGTGTTCTGCCCCATTTTCTGCTTCTCTGACATTCCCATAATGCACTTATAAGAGTACTTCCAAAGTTCATGGAAAATAGAATATAAGATATATTCATTTTGGTGTAAAAAGGTTTTAATCCATGCATACTTGCATTGGCTCACTTGATGGTGTCCCACAGTTCCTTGGGCTTTCTTCATCTCATGCTTTTCCTGGCGTGTTCCTCTGACTGAGTGATTTCCAAAGACCAGTCTTCACGCCCACCAGTCCTTCCTTCTGCTTCATCAACTCTACTGCTGAAGCTCTCAGCTATCTATTCTTTACTCTTTTTTTTTTACAAGTTATCATAGAGGTTACAGCAGCTTTAAATTATCAGTCTTATCAAAGTACAAGTTAGTACTTTCACTACTTCCCAGATATTTTGAAAGTTTTGTTCTTTACAGTTACCTTTCTGATAATTTAACATTGTTTATAATTGCATTCTGTGATGTTTGGATATTTGTGCAGATGGTGGGTTTTTTTTTTAAAAAAAGATCTATCTATCTATCTATCCATCTATATATCTATCTATTTGAAAGGCAGAGCTACAGAGAGGCAGAGACAGAGAGAGGGAGGTCTTCCGTCCACTCCCCAGATGGCCGCACGACTGGAACTGTGCTAATCCAGGAGCTTCTTCTGGGTCTCCCACACAGGTGCAGGGGCTCAAGGACTTGGTCCACCTTCTACTGCTTTCCCAGGCCACAACAGAGAGCTGGATTGGAAGTGGAACAGCGGGACTCAAACCAGCACCCATATGGGATGGCGGCACTGTAGGCAGCAGCTTTACCTGCCACACCACAGCACTGGCCCATGAAAATTCTACAACACTCCAACTCTATTTCTATCTCTGTCTACTTGTTTTTAAATGCTGCAATGGGGGCCAGCGTCATGGTGTAGTAGGTTAATCCTCCACCTGCGGTGCTGGCATCCCATATGGGCACTGGTTCTAGTCCCGGCTGCCCCTCTTCCAGTTCAGCTCTCTGCCTGGGAAAGCAGTAGAAGATGGTCCAAGTGCTTGGGCTCCTGCACCCACATGGGAGACCCAGAATAAGCTCCTGCCTCCTGGCTTTGGATCAGCTCAGCTCCAGCCATTGCAGCCATTTGGGGAGTGAATCAATGGAAAGAAGACCTTTCTCTCTGTCTCTCCCTCTCACCGTCTGTAATTCTACCTCTCAAATAAATAAAATCTTTTAAAAAAATATTGCAGTGACAAATGATTAGTACCATTGCTCAATATTCCTTATCTTCCATTAGTTGTGCCCACGTATTTATCCCTTCTGAGGTTCTTCATTATTTCATAATTTCCCTGTTATCCTCTGAGGTTTTCTTCTACCTAAAGAACTTCTTTAAGTAAGGGAAAGCCCTTAGTGCAAGCCCACTAGTACAAATTATGCCACGCTTTTTTATGTGAAATTCACTTATATGAACTTCACTTCTAAAGAATATTTTTCTAGGTATGTAAGTCTAGGTTGGCAATTATTTTCTTGAATACATTGAAGTTCTTGCTTCATTGTGTTATAGGTTGCAGAACTTCTGCTAAAAGTTTAGCTTTAAGGCTTACTTTTGCACATGGGAAGACAATGTGCCTTTTTTCCTTTTGTTGCTTTGACAAGTTCTTCTGTTTAATCTTATTTTCAGTGGTTTTATTGTGATGAGCCATCTATGTTTTAATTTGGTTTTAGCTTCTTAACTTCATCACACACCTTGTGTCTCTCATCATATTTGGAAAAGTCTTGGCCATTAATCTGCTCAAATGTTGATTCTGCCCCAATTCCCCAATGCTCTGGTGAACATAGGTTTGCACACTGTCTCATGCAGCTCTCACTCTTCCTATACTTTCCACCTGCTTTGTTTCCACCTTTCTGTTATTTACCTTTCCCTCAGCTGGGTCCAGTCTGCTTTAAAGCACATGTTTTGAGTTATTAGTTTCATTTATTTGTGTTTTCAGTTTGATAATTTCCTTTTGAGCATTTTCAGCCTTTTAGGTTAATTATATGTCTCTCTCTCTATATATATATATATATATATATATGTACATGTATATGTATATATGTATTTATATGTACATGTATATGTATATATATACACATATGTATACATACACACATCTATTTTAATAGGTGTATGATATGGCTTAAATATGGTTTGTCCCACAACATTCCTGTTGAGACTCAATCCCCAGCGGAGCAGTGTTGGGAAGTTCTATGGCTTTTTTTTTTTTCTTTTTTCTTTTTTTTTTTTTACAGGCAGAGTGGACAGTGAGAGAGAGAGACAGAGAGAAAGGTCTTCCTTTTGCCGTTGGTTCACCCTCCAATGGCCGCCGCGGCCGGCGCACCGCGCTGATCCGATGGCAGGAGCCAGGAGCCAGGTGCTTTTCCTGGTCTCCCATGGGGTGCAGGGCCCAAGCACCTGGGCCATCCTCCACTGCACTCCCTGGCCACAGCAGAGAGCTGGCCTGGAAGAGGGGCAACCGGGACAGAATCTGGCGCCCCAACCGGGACTAGAACCCGGTGTGCCGGCGCCGCTAGGCGGAGGATTAGCCTAGTGAGCCGCGGCGCCGGCCCAGTTCTATGGCTTTTAAGAGACGTGCAGGGTCATAATATGTCTAACCTCATGAAAGAATTAGTGTCTTTATTAAGTGAGTGAAATCTCACTCTCATAGAACCTGTTAACTTGTAAATTAAAACTAACCAAAAAGAGCACTAAATCACCCTCACTCAGAACTTAAAACTAACCTTCATTCTAAGCAAGAGTCAAGAGTTTTCCTTCATTCTTAATTGATCTTAAAACCAAAATATCTATCCCTTCATCAAATGAAGCTCTCCCATCCCAACCCCCTATCCTCAGAGATGGCCCTGGGCTCTGTCATTAACACTGGCTCTGATCAACAGGTAGTAGCTGTTTAAAGTGATGCAGTAGGAAGTATCCTACACTCACTTCTGGGCTCAGTAAGCAATAGCACTCTAATCAATTAGTGATGGCTGTCACAGATGAAGGATTAGAGGAGGGCAGAACCTATGTTAGGTGTTCCTCAACATTATTCCCAAACATACCTCTAACCAACTTAAGCTCAAGTTGCAACTCTAACTTGTATAGCAATTAGCATCCAAAGCCCTACTCTCTAATTTTGAGAGGCCATAGGCAAAGTCCCTAAACTGTCACCCAATCCTATAACCTGAAATAGTCGAATTGCTCCCAAAATGTTTTCAGTTGAACCACACTAAACTGAGAGTATTTGACCATTTTTGACCTTCAAAACTGTTACTTTCATAGGGCTAAAACTAATAATTTATGCATCCCAGACTATGCTTTTTGACTGAGATGGTGCAAAAGAATATAATAGAGAATTTCAACCCTACTATACTAAAGTCAAAGATTTTTTTATTATTATTGCTACCCTTCTCCTTGATGTGGTAAAAGCTTTGAGGGCAAGGCCAGGACTCAAGAAAGCAACATCTGGATGGAGCAGGAGGGATCAATTTTTCTGTGGTCTTGTGATAAATTAGTAAACGGAAAATCAAGAGTCTGGGACCAGAAAAGACTCCTCTTCCTCAGCCCTTCTGCCGCCTGTTTTCTTCCCTCCCCTTCTTCTCTCTCCAGCATCCAGTTCCAATCCACCTCTTCAGAGTCTACCTCTGTCTCTCTGGGGATGTGGGGGAGTCCTATTATATTGTCTGGAATTCCCCAGGCATTTTTTCTAGTTTTAATAATGTCTTCATTTTATAACCAGTTTTGCAGCTGTTTTAAGGTTCACAAGAGAGTTATCACAAACAAGAGCCCTTACTTTGGTGGAATTGACCCTCAGAGACACAGTCCAAGCTCGACAGTGGAAGCCTCAACTGAAGCTAGCATAACCTGAAAACACACTAAATATTCACCAAAAAGGAAAAAAATAAACTATGTTAAATTCATATAGTGCAATGTTATGCAAGATTTAAAAGAAGTACAGGAAAGTTATATGTACTTATAAGAAAGGAACTCTGAAACATCTTGTAGGATTTTTTTAAAGTATACTGTAGGGGCCAGCACTGTGGCATAGCAAGTAAAGCTGCTGCCTGAAGTGCTGGCACCCCATTTGGGCGCCGGTTCAAGTCCCAACTGCTCCACTTCTGATCCAGCTCTCTGCTATGGCCTGGGAAAGTAGTAGAAGATGGCCCAAGCCCTTGGGCCTCTGCACCCATGTGAGAGATCCAGAAGAAACTCCTGAATCCTGGCTTCAGATCAACCAAGCTCCAACCATTGCAGCCATTTGGGGAGTGAACCAGCAGATGGAACACATCTCTCTCTCTCTTTCTCTCTTTCTCTCTCTCTCTCTCTCTCTCTGCACCTCTGGCTTTAGGTAACTCTGACTTTCAAGTAAAATAAATCTTTTAAAAAATAAAAATAAAAAAATAATAAAGTATATTGTAGGTCAATAGGTGTCATGGAGTATGTGTGTATGCATAAATACATAGGAAGTGTCTAGAAGGAAAACACCACAATAATGATAATTAATCATTCCTGATCAGGAAAGACATCAGGGAGAATGGTCAAGGGGAATTTGGAGAGTATCCATAGACTTTGGGTTTTCTCATGGTTTAAATATATTCACATCTATTTACCTAATCCAAAATAAACAATTTTTAAAGTCACAAAGGATCTTCTGCAACAGGCTTAGGCCTTAAAACTACGAACTGTTCTAGTGTGGTCTTTGTAAAAGCAAACCCTAAGAACATAGATTCAAGTGCAGTTGTTTGATTTAATGGGAGATGACTTCAGGAAATATCAATAAGGGAGTAGAGAAATGAGCCAGGGAAGAGAAATCAATCAATAAAATGTGTGATATCAAGCAAGTTACCTCTCTAGCCAGCTGAATGCTATCCTTCTGGGGGACTCTGGGAACCAGAGTGGCACACACACAGTTACCCCACCGTAGTGGCAAGGGAGCTGGGGTATTTACATCACCCAGTTCCACTGCTCATTGGTTGAGGGTTGCTCCTAAGGAACATTAATTCCCTGGCACTCTGGCCTGCCCCACAGAGGGGCCAAGTGCTTCATGTTGACCAGAGAAAAGCTTTCAGTGAAGAAACGGAGAGGCTGACAGTCAGAAGTCATGGTGGCATGCACTCCAATGGCAAAAATGAGAAGATCTGAACAAGACGACATTTCATACAACATGTACAGAACCGTACCTAAACCCCACTGTAAGCCAGCAATGTTCAGGCAGTGCTGGGATCCTCTCTGGAGCTGGGTGAAACCTCCCAGGAGCAGTGACACCCCTCAGAAGGAAGTCCCCAACTCTCCTCATGACTAGAGGCCCACATGCCATCATCTCCTTGCCTTGGAAGACCCAGTCGGCCAACTTCCCCGAGTTTCACAGGAAGCCCTCAGTCTCCACTTCTCTCACAGAAAAGGAGAAAAGACAGAGACAGAATGGGTCTCTTCTTCCGGCATTGGCTGTCACTGACTTTGCTGACAAAACTTACAAAGCCAGAGGCCACTTCCAATACAATTCAGCCATTCAAGTGACTATTCAAGACGGTGACTTAAAAATCTAGATTCAAACAAAACTTGTCCTTATTGCATGATGTAGACAGGTCACCTCCCCAAGCCTTGCGAGCCTTGTCTAACATTTACCCTTCTTGCTGCATAGCTTTTTGTGATATGCACATCCAAGGGATGCAGAAAGCATTGAACACAATTCTTGGCACATAGTGAATATTCAACAAATGTCAGCTCATCCAGAAACTGAGATTTTTAAAGGTATATTTAACACTTGCTTTTTTCCCCAACTTTGCTCCTAGAGGTGTGGGAAAGAAACAAAGAGGAAACCTCATTTCTCTTCAAGCAAGAGGGAATGAGTCATGTGGCCTTGAGTCCTCAGACAGGAAGTCAGGTCCCCTGAGCCCTGGGAGGCTGCAGGCAGGAATGCAGAGATGGAGCCCACAGGAGCAGCTGACAGGGAGAGGTAACAACCATCTGTGACCCTGTAACCTTGGGCACTGGGGAAATGCCCCAATCCCCACCCCCACCCCCATGCCCAACCCAGATATTCCAAGTGCAGCAAGCCTGCTTCTATTGACCAGCCTTGCTCTGATTTAAATTTCAAATAGCCCATGGTTTTATTCTTTCCTCACCACCCCTGAAAGCTAACCATTATGGATTTTACAGGCCTCGGAGCCCTCGGCTCACACACTCAATTTGCACAATCTTTGCATAAGGAAAAAGGCAGTCGATGCAAACTGAATTAATTGTAATTGACCATAATATGCTTACAGAAATGCCAAGGAGTTTTCATTAGTAGATAAGCCCCAAAGTATCTGCAGATGATTTACATCTGCATGAACACACCGCATGGCCACAGTTAATTACGAGACCTGCCACGGAAGGTGCTTCATCAAACCCTGGCAAAGGCCTTCCGCGGGCCAGTGACACCTCCGGGGACCGACACATCTTGAATCGCTGCCTTTGAAGAGCTTTGAAGTCACACAGAGCAAAGCTGCCCCTGTCCAGCCCAGGCTGGGCCCTGCTGTATCTTTCTTTGTTCCTCCCTTGGGGTTGCTGTTTCCTTCCCACCCCATCCCACAGCCTCAGTCTCTCCCCTTCAAGTCATCATTGCTAAGACTGGCATTGAACTTGTGTGTCTTGGTTCAGACAACAAACCTGCATTCATTTATTCTTATTTTAGCAAATAGTTCCCAAGGGATCCTGTGCGACAGTCTCTGTGCTATGGGACACACCAGGCAGGGACCCATCTGTCACATGGAACTTACAGCCTAGTGATGTACTGAAAAACTGAAGTAACCGCATGATTATCAAGGAGCAATAATGGGCTGAGTGTAAAGAGCATGGCAGTGGAGGAAGTGGGCTGTTTATTAGAGAAAGTGGATGGTGTTAGGCTGAGACCTGAAACATGGGAAGACACAATACTGATCAGGCACTGAGACAAGAATGTTGCAAGCAGAAGAAATAACAAGTGCAAAGGCCCTGAGGCAAGCAAATAGCTACCATACTATAAGAACTAAAGGGAGACTCATGAGTCTGGAATATCCCAGTGAGCAGAGAATGGTGGAAGGTAAGGCAGGTAAGCAGAACATCCAGAACCGCCATGCTTAAAGTTTCCTTGGACGTAATTACAAAAGCTTTGGGAGCCATGGAGGTGATTCAAGCAAGTTCCTCTAACTGAACTCCAGTAGTTAAAAACTCGCTCTGGGGGCAAGCATTTGGCACCGAGGTTAAGATGTCACTTGGGGGGCCGGTGCTGTGACGTAGCAGGTAAAGCCACCACCTGCAGTGCGGGCATCCATATGGGTGCTGGGTCAAGTCCTGGCTGCTCCACTTCCAATCCAGCTCTCTGCTATGGCTGGGAAAGCAGTACAAGATGGCCCAAGTCCTTGGGCCCCTGCACTGCATGGGAAACTGGGAAGAAGCTCCTGGCTTCGGATTGGCACAGCTCCAGCCATTGCAAATTGGGGAGTAAACCAGCAGATGGAAGATTCTCTCATTCTCTCTCTCTCTCTCTCTCTCTCTCTCTCTCTCTCTGCCTCTCCTTCTCCCTCTGTGTAACTCTTTCAAGTAAAATAAATAAATCTTAAAAAAAAAAAAAAGATGTCACTTACAATGCCTGCATTCCCTATTAGAGTTCCTGGGTTCAAATCCCTGCCCTGCTTCCCATTCCTGCTAATGTCAGCCACTGGATGGGAGATCTTTCTCTCTCACTCTCACTCTCACTCTCACTCTCACTCTGTGTGTGTGTGTGTGTGTGTATAAAATAAAATAAGGGGTGGGCATTTGGCACAGTGGTTAACACACCACTTAGGTAATTGCATCCTATATTGGAGCTCTGGGGTTCAAGTCCCAACTCTGCTTCTGATTTCAGCTTCCTGCTAGCTTGTACCCAAGGAGATACAGGTGATGGTTCAGTTCCTGCCACCCATGTGGGAAACCCAGATTTCATTCTTGGCCTGGCCTTGTCCCAGATGCTGTAGGCATTTGGGCAAGGAAGGTTGTTCTCTCTTTGCCTCACCTCTCCTCTCCTCTCCCCTACCCTACCCTCCTTTCCTCTCTTCTCCTCTCCTCTTCTCTCCCCCCCCCCCCACACACAAACACACAAATAAACTTCTTAGGTATAAAAAATAAAATAAATAAAAATCACTCTGCCTGCTAGAAGCAGCAGGAAAATAAATTCTTAGGGGACAGACATGGAAGCAGGAGGACACTGTGGGAAGCATCCAATTGCAGGATGGGACAGGATGGGGCCTTGGCTTGGTGTCCTGTATCTGAGCTCCTTTCTCTCCCCAATGTTTTCAACAGAGGTCAACTTTGATCTCACCCTCTTGCTGTGGTATGTACAACCTCACCCTGTTCCCCAGGAGAACCCAGAGCTTCTAAAACTGACAGTGTCTACCACCTTCCTGAGTTCTCTACAGTAGCACTGTCCAGCAGAAATATAAGGCAAGCAACATGTGTACTTTTAAATTTTCTAGTACATTTTAAAATGTAAAAAGAAATTAGCAAAATTAACTCCAATAGTGTGTTTTATTTAACCCAATATATCCAAAATAGTATCATGTCAAGGTGCAATCAACATAAAATTAATGAGATGTTTTACATTTATCATGCTAAGGCTCCAAAATCCAGTGTATATGTTTAACCTACAGCACACATGATTCAGATTAACCATAATTCCCACGCTCAGCAGGCACGGGGGGCTGCAGGCATCACTACGTGGTAAAGCTCTGAATCTGCTCATGTGACTCCTTTACCATTCACGGCCCACCTCTAGGAAAGCTCACTCCTTTAACAAGAACCCTGGGGCCCACTGCAAGCCTCGATGTCAGGCTCCCTCACCCCCAGAGCCCCCGTGAATCTTGTGATTAACAGAACGCTTTATCATCGGGCCCCTGAACATAACACCATGCAAGCACAGGTCCTGTGACATCTTGGCCACATGAGCGCCAAGACTCGAGTTTAAGAGTTTTATACCCAGGCTGCAATTACATTAGCAACAAGCAGTTTTGCTGGAAAGCCCAGTGCAGGGTTTGCATATTAAGGGATGAGCTGCTTTCTGTAGGGTATGTTTTTCAGTAGTCTTTCATCATTGAGCACAACAGGTGTGTCTAAGTTCCAAGAGAGATGACAGGCAGGCTAAGCATACAGAGGCTGACTCAGATCCACTGTGAAGTGGGTCATGGCCACAGACAGTTACTGTGCTTGGCCTAACCTGTGGTTTTGGCAACAAATGTCAAAGTCATCAACAGCATAGCTGAAATGGATTGTGTACATATGTCATTGAATTCTTCTAACATACTCTAAGTGGGATATTACTTTCCTCCTTTTTTACTTATGGCAAAACAGACTCAGAAAGCTTTGTTGACCAGCCCAAGGTCCCACAGCTAGTAAAGGAAGGATCTGATATTTGAACTCCGGTATGACTCATAGCCACTGTGCTGCACTGGCTCCCATAACAACCACACCACTGCTACCAAGTTCACTCTAACTGAGGACATTCAAGTCCCACGCCCACGAAGCCATGCCCAGCAGAAGGCACCCTTCCTGTGACGCCAGGGCAGAAGGGATGGCTGATACACGACACAGCATTGGGGGTGGCAGGGATCAAGTGGAGCCTCTGCTTTCCTTAAGGAGAGGTAGACTTAGCTGCTGTGAGTAAAGTGGCTGCATTAGGGAGAAGAAAAAGCGGGGTAAACAAACACGAAAAGGAAAACACGGGGACTCCCAAAGCTGCTGATGAGACAGGACCTGCACCCTCCTCAGCCAGGAAAAGTTTCAGAGCCATGAGGGAGGCACCACATTTCCAGAAGATTGTCTGAGGAAAAGTTTCATAGTAAAGAAGTGACCGGAAATACAAATAGCTCAGAGACTCTGAAAACTAGCAGGGAGAGAGAAAAACAAACCACGCTGCTGTTGCCGCCGCTGCTGCTTCCACGGCTCCTACACTGTACCAGCCGGGGAACACCATCTTACCAGGAATAGGATTCTATTTATAAAATACTGGAACTAAGAAGGCTGAGGGGAAAACTTCAGTAAGTGTGTGACAAGATCTGCAATCAGCACAGAGACTCTGACGGCCAATATAGAGAGGGGAGCAAAGCCCAGTGCCTGCTGTCACCACGCACCACTCACTCCCCAGCTCTCCTGCTGGGCGGGGGGGGGGGGGGGGGTGTGCATCTTGCCCAGAAGTAAGCAGAAAGTGTTGTGATCCCCCACCACCGCCCCAGATAGACAGCCCCAACCACAGGAGAACCCCACAATCTGCACCTACTTTACATCAGGTCCAAGGGGCAGACTGGGGTCTGAGCGACTTCTTTGCTCCAAAAAAGGAACCCACGCTGCCTCCCTCCACACCCAGAGTAGCCGACCCAAGCTGCTGTGGAGAAACTGCAGCACTCACTCCACCTGTCTCAGGAGGAAGCAAACAAAAGCCCCAGAGACAGCAGCGGCACGTTCCAAGACCGAGAGCAGGCACCTATGAACCTGCAGCTGTGCAAGTTTAGGGTACAAGCCCTGCAGCTACAATGCGGCTCTGCACAGTCTAGGGAAGTTCCCCTTGGCTCCTTGGGGCTAGTTGCCAGCAACAGCACACACACACAATCCCAGAGAACCAGACCTAAGGAAGCCTCTTCTTAGTTCTTAGCATAGGAGGCCAGAGCGCCTCCTCCTCCCTGCCATGGGAGGCCAGAGCGCCAGTTCTAGCATCGCCTTTGAATGACCTGCAGGAGCTGAGGGCGGTCTCCCCTGTAACCTGCAACTCTGGAGCTGTCGCTGCTAGTACTGTAACACCCGGAGTAGTGCGTACTCACCTGTGGGCTGTAGAGGGCTCTGCGTGGATTCCTCTGCTTCAGATTGGTGACTGCCAGTCCACAGTAGCTAGAACTCACCCTGAGAGAACTGGGGAAGGACCCCACTGTATCCTACAGCTCCATGACTGTGACTGTTAATACTATATTCCTCAGAGTCATCCAAATAGTATCCTGGGGACGATGGGAAGTACCTATGTGCTCCAGACATGCACCTGCCAATGTGTAATCCTCAGCATAACCTCTGTTCGCCATGCAGGACTGTGCAACACCCCCTTAACATCTTCCAGTGCTGGGGCTTGGAATCTCGGCACTATAATCCCTAAAACTAGTCATGCCCACGCAGCAGGACCTGGGGAAGGACCTATGAATATCTGATAGTCCAAGGGCCATAGTTATTGGCCCCAACATCACTCATGGGGACATGCCAGTGTCCCGCCGGCTCTTGTAGACACTGCTGACACCAATTACCACTGAAGAAATTACTCAGAGGTTACATTTCTGAGCTGATCTAGAAGCAAAGCTAAATCAACAAATCTTAGTGATACCCCACATTCCATCTAAAGAAAAATGTCTTTCCAACAAAACCTGTTCAGTAAAAAGGAATTATTATGCCAGGTATAGAAATATCAACATAAGGACATGGAAACTATGAAAAAGCAAGGAAGCATGACACTTCCAAGAGAACACACTAGTTCTTCTGAAGTAGACCCTGATCTGAAGAAAACCTGTGGAATGTTGAAAAAGAATTCAAAATAATGAACCTAGGGAAACTCAATGAGATGCAAGACAACAGAGATAAACCGTTTAAAGAAGTGATAAAGGGGCCAGCATTGTGTAGCTTAGCAGATTAAGCTGCTGCCTGCGAGGCCGGCATCCTATGTGGGCATCGACTCAAGTACTGGGTACTCCACTTCTAATCCAGCTCCCTGCTAATGCACCTGGAGAAACAGCAGAAGATGGACCAAGTACTTCGGCCCCTGGACCCATGTTGGGGTTCTGAAAGAAGCTCCTGGCTCCTAGCTTCTGTCTGGCTCAGCCCTGGCAGTTGTAGGGATCTGGGGAGCAAACCAGCAAATGGAAGGGTCTCATTCATTCTCTCTCTCTCTCTCTCTCTCTCTCTCCCTCTGTCTCTCTGTCTGTCTCTCTCTTTCTCTTTCTCTGCCTTTCAAAAAATAAATCCATATATATGCATATATATATAAGATATGATAAAAACAATAGAGGACATGAATGAGAAATTCAATAAAAGAAATCTTCAAAAGAATAAAACAGAAGTTGTGGAGCTGAACATTTAAATTAACAAAATTTTAAAAAAAATACAATTGAGAGCTTCAATATAGAATAGACCAAGCAAGAAAATAAGCTTTGATTAGGAAGGCAAAACTTTTGAAATAACTCAGACAAAAATAAGGAGAAAAAAAGTTTTAAAAGAATGAAGGAGGCTGGTACCGTGGCTCACTTGGCTAATCCTCCGCCTGCAGTTCCGGCACCCCGGTTTCTAGTCCCGGTTGGGGCGCCGGGTACTAGTCCCGGTTGCTCCTCTTCCAGTCCAGCTCTCTGCTGTGGCCCAGGAGGGCAACGGAGGATGGCCCAAGTTCTTGGGTCCCTGCACCCACATGGGAGACCAGGAGGAAGCACCCAGCTCCTGGCTTCGGATCGGTGCAGCACCGGCCGTAGCAGCCATTAGGGGAGTGAACCAAAGGAAGGAAGACCTTTCTATCTGTCTCTCTCTCACTGTCTATAAATCTGTCAAATAAAAAAAAAGAAGGAAATCTATGCAAAATATTGGATATCATTAAGGAAATAAATATATATATTATAGGGATGTCTGAAGGGGAAGAGAAGGAAGGTATTGAGAACCTGCTGAATGAAATAATCTTGTAAAGTTCCCAAGTCTTAAAAGATATATGGCCATCCAGATATGGGAAGCTCAAACAGACTCAACGAGAGTCAACCAAAAAATGCCTCAGCAAAATGAAAAGATGTGTTTTGAGAAAATAAACAAAATAGACAAACTTTTAGCCAGACTAACAAAGAAAAATGAGAAAAATTCAATTAAATAAAATTGTACATGGAAAAGGAGACATTACAACCAATACCACAGAAATACCAAGGCTCATAAGAAACTATATGCTAACAAACTGAAAAACCTTGAAGAAATGGACAAATCCCTAGATACATATAACCTATGAAGACTCAATTAAGGTATAGAAGAAATAAACAGACTCATAATAAATATCAAGATGAAGAATGGGATGGGAGAGGGAGTGAGAGATGAGATGGTTGCGGGTGGGAGGGAGGTTATGGGGGAAAAAGCTGCAACAATTCAAAAGTTGTACTTTGTAAATTTATATTTATTAAATAAAAATAAATAAATAAATATCAAGATTATGGCAGTAATTAAAGTCCCTCATCAATGAAAAGTCCAGGACTTGATAGCTTTACTAAAGAACTCTACAAAACATTTAAGAAGGAACTACCTCAAATATTTTTCAAACTCTTCCAAGATACTGAAAAATACAGAACTCTGCCAAACTCTTTTTATGAGGCCAGCATAACTCCAATACCAAAACCACACAAAGATACAACACACACACAAAAACTATAGACCAATATCCTTGATGAACATAGATGCATAAATTCTCAACAAAATATCTAAGAACTGATTCAAGCTCTCCATCAAATAGATCATATATCATTATCAGGTGGGACTTATCCCAGAGATGCAAGTATGGTTCTACATTTAAAAAACAATAAATGTCATAAATAGTATCAACATGATTATCTCAATAGTCAGAAAAAGCATTTGATAATGGCATTCCTTCATGATAAAAAAAAAACACTTCATCAAATTAGATATAGAAGGAATATATCTCAAAATTATAAAGGTATTATAGGGTCAGTGCTGTGGTGCAATAGGTTAATCCTCCACCTGCAGTGCCGGCATCCCATATGGATGCAGGTTCTAGTCCGAGCTGTTCCTCTTCTGATCCAGCTCTCTGCCATGGCCTAGGAAAGCAGTAGAAGATGGCCCAAGTCCTTGGGCCCTTACACCTATGTGGGAGACCCAGAAAAAGCTCCTGGCTCCTGCTTCAGATCAGCTCAGCTCTAGCTGTTGTGGCTATTTAGGGAGTGAAACAGTGGATGGAACACCTTTCTCTCTGTCTCTCCCTCTCACTGTCTGTAACTCTACCTCTCAAATAAATAAATTATTTTAAAAAGGAAAAGAAATTTCCATTGTATCATTTACTGTTTTAAAAAAATAAAAATCCAGCTCTCTGCTATGGCTTGGGAAAGTGGTAGAAAATGGTCCAGGTCCCTGGGCCCCTGCACCCGTGTGGGAGACCTGGAAGAGGCTCCTGGCTCCTGGCTTCAGACGGGCGCAGCTCCATCCGTTACGGCCAATTAGGGAATGAACCAACAATGGAAGAGCTCTCTTTCTCTCTCTCTCTCTCTCTCTCTCTCTTTCTCTCTCTCTCTCTCTCTCTCTCTGTCTGCCTCTCCTTTTCTCTCTGTGTAACTCTTTCAAATAAATAAATAAAATCTTTAAAAAAATCAAAGGCACAAAAAAGTAAAGATGTTCCTTGCTTGCAGATTGGAATAATTATTATTAAGATGTCTATACTATACAGCAAACTACAGATTCAATGAAATCTATCCAAATACCAACTTCATTCCTTATAGAATTAGGAAAAAAAAATCCTAAAATTCATATGGAATCAAAAAAGACCCAAAATAGTCAAAGAAATACTGAGCAAAACCAAAACAAACAAAAAAAGAATCAAGCAGGAGACATCACAATACCTGATTCCAAAGCAATATTAATTTTAAAAGCATGGTCGTAACATAAAAGCCAGCACATAGATCAGTGGAACAGAATGGAGGGCCCAGAAATTAATCCACATACACACAGCTAACTGAATTTTGACTAAGGTGTCAAGAACGTATATTGGAAAAAAGAATAGTTTTTTCAGTAAATGGTACTGGCAAAACTGGATGTACATATATAGAAGAATAAAATTAGATTGTTACCTCTTAACCACCTTCAAACTCAAGACAGACCGAGGTCCACATGCAATTCCAGGAACTATAAAATTGCCAGAGCTGAACATAAGGGAAACACTTTAAGACACTGGTGTTGATGATAACTTCTTGGATAAGACTCCAGAAGCACAGTCAACAAAAGCAAGTCTCCATAAATGGAATCTTCTCAAATTTAGAAGCTCCTGCACAGAAAAAAAAAAAATAGTGTAAAAACACATCAGACAGAAAAGGAGAAAATATTTGGAAGCTACATACCTGATGAAAGATTAGTATCCAGAATATATCAGCAACTCAAAAAAAAACAACCATTCTGTTAAGAAATGGGTGAAGGATCTGAACAGACAATTCTCAAAAGAAGAAATACAAATGGCCAAAAAATAAATGAAGAAATGCACAACATCTAGCCAAAAGGGAAATGCAAATCAAAACCACAATGAGATGCCATCTCTGCTTACAGAAATTAACAAATACTGGTGAAGATGTGGAGAAAGAGGACGCTTATACAGTGTTGGTGGGAATGTAAATTAGTGCACCCATTGTGGAAAACAGTATGAAGATTTCTTTAAAAACAAGAAACGGAAATTCCACATGATCCAGCAACCACACTGCTGGGTATAGATATGAAATCAGTGTATGAAAGAGATACCTGCTCCATCGTGTTTATAGCAGCACTTTTCACAATAGCCAAAATATGGAATCAACCAAGGTGTTCGACATTAGATGAATGGATATGGAAAATACGATATGAAATACCCTTCAACTATAAGATTGAAATACTCTTCAATTATAAAAAAGAATGAGATCCTATCATTTGCAGCAAAACCGAGGGGACAAAATTGATGGAGGACATCATGTTAAGAGAAACAAACCAGGCCGGCGCCGTGGCTCACATGGTTAATCCTCCGCCTGCAGCGCCGGCACCCTGGGTTCTAGTCCCTGTTGTTCCTCTTCCAGTCCAGCTCTCTGCTGTGGCCCAGGAGGGCAGCAGAGGATGGCCCAAGTGCTTGGGTCCCTGTACCCGCATGGGAGACCGGGAGGAAGTACCCGGCTCCTGGCTTTGGATCGGCGCAGTGCTGGCCATAGCGGCCATTAGGGGAGTGAACCAACGGAAGAAGACCTTTGTCTCTCTCTCACTGTCTATAACTCTCTCTCTCACTAACTCTGCTTGGCAAAAGAGAGAGAGAGAGAGAGAGAGAGAGAAACAAGCTAGACACAGAATTTGCTCTCTTATATGTGGAAAGTAAAGTTGAAAAAAAAGATCCAATCCAATCTGAACACAAAATGTTGATCACTAAAGTCTGAGAAGGGTAGGAAGGATAAGAGGAGTTTATATTTTAAAGACTGGAGGAAGCTGGGTATGGTTCACTCATCAGGACAAACAGCCTAACATGAGATGTTAATAGGGGAAATGGTATATGGAGTACACGGGAACTCTTTGTATGATTACAATTTTTCTTTTGTGAGTTAGAGCTTCTTTGGAGTAAAGTGTTTTTAAAAATAAGATAAATAAAGAAAACATGAGAACTTCAGAAAATGAATCAAAAGTTAATCCTTTTTCTGAAGATGTGCACATTCCCAGTAAGAACAGCGAGCTGAAGCACCTGAGAGAGATGTGCAGTCTGATTACTTGGCATGCTCATGGGCAGCCAGCTACCCGACACAACTGTTAGCTGATTATTTCAGGACTCCCTGGCCATACTCTAGAATCAACGCTTCGCTAATACTCATATTTAGCATTAAACGAGTCTTTGGCATTTCCTGAGGTCCTCAAATGGAGTAATTAGTTCACAACTCAATGAAGTTGAAGAAAAGACACAAAAGTCTGAAGAATGAGGTGTTTGTTCATAGTGACCTTGTGCTAGAACTTGAGATATCTGTGACTCCATCCAGTGTGTGGAAAGGGTTCTTATGGCAGGCACGAGGGGGGACTCTATGAGTTCTAGATTGCATACAAACATGCATATGAGTGTGTGTGCACATGAGTGTGTACACATGCATGTGTACATAGATATGCATGGAAAATATCCTTATTAGGCCCTTATTAGGATACCAGTACCACAAAGAATTATCCTATTGTAGAGGAGTACAAGAAAGAGACTCAGAAAGCCTGAGTTGGGACATAGGTTCAGACACCTACTGGTTGTCCAACCTTGCAAATTATCTCCATTCTTACTGCCAGAGTTTTCTCATTTATAAAGTGGAAAGGTACTCTTCCTTCAAGGTTGAGAAGATCACGTGAGAACCTATAAATAAAAATCCTGGCCCAAAAACTCAAACTCAAGCAGTGGCTCCACTCTGTTCTCTCACTTTCTCCCACACCTACTGATTCAGCAGCTCCTGTGTGGCAGGCACTGTCCTAGGCCCTGGGATACCGTGGTTATGAGAACATAGCCCCACCCTTTCATTGCTTGGAATCTTGTAGGCAAAGATAGGCATAAACCAGAACACCTGTGACAGGTGACAGGTGCAGCAAGTGCTACAGAAAAGATAAAGCAAGGCAAGACCTGGAGTGCCAGAACAGACTGAGGCTGCTATTCAATAGGGAGAGGCCTGGGAGGGCATCCCTGGGGGATTCTGAGCAGGAACCTGAAAGAGGTGAGGAAGGGCTCCACTCAGAAACCTGGGAAATCATTCTTGATAGAGATGGAAGAGCGAAAGTAGAGGCCCTGATGTGGGAACACGCTTGGCATGTTGGGGAACAGAATAGGTCTTTCTGATGCTCTCATCACACAAGGTGGGTGAGTCCCGTGGATTATGGAGTAATTCATTCCCCTCAACAGTGGGCATAAATTAATCTCTCTCCACTAGGACTAAGTGGGGATACTAGGCCAGGCACACACACACACCAAGCACCTAGTGTCATCTGAATGACCATCAGAAAAGTGTAGCCCAACTCTGACTATCATCACCCATCCACTGTCCCTCAGGCCCTCTTCTTGGAGAAGGGCCTCTGGGTTGTCCCTTACTGCTCTCGTCCCCATACAACGGATTCACAACCACAGCTGTAAAGGAGCCTATATCCCTAGACTCCATTATATTATTTATTGCCATGTAACAAACCACTTCTGAATGGATTAAAGCAGCAATCATTTATTTAGTTCACAAATTACATTTGAGCACAGAGAGCCAAGCTCTGCTCCTTGAGACATCAGCTCAGCAGTTTGACTGATGCTACTTCTAAAAGAACTCACTCACTTGGCTGTCAGCTGGAAGCTTAGGCAAAGCTGAGGGCCAGCCAGGGTTCCCAGGTCCTCTCCACATGATTCTCATCACATGGGCCAGTTCATGGGCTACTTGGGCTTCCTCATAATAACCTGCTTGGGTTCCAAGAATGAGTACCCAAGAAAAAGGAAGCATAAACTCTCAGTTTCTAAAGACCTGGGCCCAGAAACTGAGACAATGTAACTGACCAAATTCTATTGGTCAACCAATCACAGCAATCAGATCCAAAGTTGAGAAATCTCCCATTTCAATCAAACTAGTGTCAAATAATTATGGGATTATGTTTTAAAACCACCATAACTTGGACTGGCCTTCTATGATCCCCAAACTCCCAGGACATGTATGCAGAACATTTATGATATTTCACCCTAAAGCATTGGCATGCTTTTCTCCTGAGTCTGAGATCCTAAAAATTGCAAAAAGGCTGTGTCAGTTACCTCTTTCCATGTAACAGACTACTCCAAATCTCTGCTTACAATTCTGTGGATCAACAAACTGAACTGAATTTGGGCAGTTTTTCTGATGACCTCTGTTGGGATATTTCACACACCATGATCAGCCTCTGGTCAGTTACATGACTTCTGTGACCTGTCTGGTGTTCAGCACGGTAATAGGAACAGCAAATTGCCCCCTCCTGCCCTGAAAACCATTGGCTTAAACAAAGTTCTTTGATAAACTTGTGGGTGTCTAAACCTCAAATAAAACTGATTCTAAGGAATTTCAAGTCGGATATACATCTAGGGAAAATAGAGTTGGCATTTAGGATTTAGCTCAGTGTTAGAACTACCCAGAGTGAAAGGTACCAGTGGGTATAGAGAAA
This sequence comes from Oryctolagus cuniculus, assembly GCF_051225735.1. Lineage (NCBI taxonomy): Eukaryota > Metazoa > Chordata > Mammalia > Lagomorpha > Leporidae > Oryctolagus > Oryctolagus cuniculus. The sequence continues at coordinate 19,598,087 of NC_142877.1, forward strand.
CAGACTTTCAGGGATGTCCAGGTAAAATACCTAATATCCCTGAGAAGTGATCGTTGACTTATTTGGCCTTGCAATAAACATCTTGGAATATACTGAGTTTCAGTATAGCACACACATTGCCGAAATTTCTAGAAATAGAAAGGATCAAGTGGGTTCCCCAAATCAGGTCTTCCAGGTGAATTACTGGTTGGACATATTGATTCTACATGACAGCAAGGTAAGATTGAGACTGGTATTGATTTGACCTGCTCTGCAGCCCTGGACCACGGGTTATATAAGAAATCCTCATGGAACACCAGATATGCTTGCCAACCAAAAACAGCTTCCCTCAAACATGAGATCTAATACGTGAACATTAATTCTGGTGTATCCAGAGCACTTCCAATTTGTCTACTGCCCTGACATAATCATTAGGAACTTCCACTGTCACTCCTAAAATTGTCCTTTCCTGTTTGGACTGAATTTATATGGGCATCCTAAGTGACTTTCTCATTTCTCAACTTTAAGAATCTACAGTCCTGGGGACTGAAATTTGTATTCAACTATTTTGGTTCTTAGGGAGTTTCACTTCCCCATCCAAATGAAATGGACAGATTTTCTTAACTAGAATGCTTTGGTTTAGGAATTTGACTATTTTGTACATTTCACTATTTTTGTACCCCTTGAGAATAGCAGAAGATCCTTCAAAAACCTGTAGAGTCATCACCCTATATGAGTATGCCACATGATGAATGTTGGCAGCAGTAAGGAAGTTTTCTGACTTCCCTGTGTCTGTTTCAGCTGCTCTTCTTAGCCTATCATCAGGGTACTCCAGCAATCAGGATACAGAATGTGGTTGACAGTGAAAAAAAGGCACTGGAACTGACAAAAGTACCTTACCTAGCTCTTCGAGACTCAATGTTAAAGGAAACTGGTGCTATCACCCCAAAAGGATTTGTGGCATCTGGAGATAGTCACTAAGGCCATTGCCATCCAACATAGCAATGGGCCACATGGGAAGAATTTAAAGTGAAGCATGGCGGGGCCGGCGCCGTGGCACAGCAGGGTAACGCCCTGGACTGAAGTGCCGGCATCCCATATGGGCGCCAGTTCAAGTCCCAGCTGCTCCACTTCCGATCCAGCTCTCCGCTATGGCCTGGGAAAGCAATAGAAGATGGCCCAAGTCGTTGGGCCCCTGCACCCATGTGGGAGACTCAGAAGAAGCCCCTAGCTCCTGGCTTTGGATCAGCACAGCTCCAGCCGTTGCAGCCAATTGGGTAATGAACCATTGGATGGAAGACCTCTTTCTCTCACTCTGCCTCTCCTCTCCGTGTAACTCTGACTTCCAAATAAAAATACATAAATCTTAAAATAAATAAATAAACAAAAATAAAGTGAAGCATGGCTACCAACATGCAAACAGTTTCTGGCAACCAAAAATGTGCCATGCTACAAACATATTGAATATTCAGATGAATTAGAAGTCATCACTAAAGATGATGATGGTGGTGGGAGATGGATAGATATGGACCACAACATGGTATTGCAGGAACAACAGAAGCAATTAAGGAGCTTATGACAAAAAGAAAAGACAACCCAAAGCTCCAGGATTACACAGCCTTATGTGATGAGGAAGATGTAGGCAAAGCTGCAAAGAAGGAAAAATATTTTTTAAAAAATGGATTATTGAAAAAGATGAAGACATTCCAGAAGCAAGGAAAATAGTAGAAGCTTGTACATTAATAACTGATATTGGAGGTGAAGATGCTATTTCACAAATCAGAACAAGTGACCTTTGCATCACTTAAAATAAACATCAGATGTCATGACCATGGTCACTTGACTATGACAAGCAATGTCAGCCTCTAACAGCTGACCACATGTGTGCAGACAGTAGTAGGGATCATCTGAAGAAAACAGTAGCTACTGAAAGTCACCGCCGTCTCCCATTACCTCCCTAAAGTAATGAAAATCATTGAAACCATGACAGAGAGAGGGGCAAACTTGGCGTTCATGTGTATCTTCTGAGCTTCTTGAAATATGCCCGCACTGCCGTTCCAGCACCCAGATACACCACAAGACCTTTCACAGTGTAACAAAAACAACATAGAATCTATCCTAATTTTGGCTCTTATTTATTTATTTATTTATAAAGGCAGCAGGAAAGAGATCTCCCATCCACTGATTTAATCCCCAAATGTCTGCAACTGCTAGGGCTGAGCCAGGTGAAACCAGAAGCCAAGAACTCAGACCAGAACTCCTACCTGGGTGTCAGGGACCCAACTACTTGACCTACCCTCTCTGCTGCCTCTCAGAGTGCACGTTTGGCAGGAAGCTGGAATAAGGATCTGTGCTGAGACTAGAATTCAGGCACTATGATATGGGATGTGGGCTTCTGAAAAACCATCTTAACCAATAGGCTAAATGCCCTCTCCTACTTCTTATCTGCGAAGAACTGACCCATGGGCTGGCACTGTGGCGTAGCAGGTAAAGCCACTGCTAACAGTACCAGCATCCCATATGGGCACCAGTTTGAGTCCCAGCTGCTCAGCTTCTGATCCAGCTCTCTGCTGATGAACCTGGGAAAAGCAGCAGCAGGTGATGCAAGTCCCTGGGCCCCTGTACCTCTGTGGGAGACATGGAGGAAGCTGTTGGCTCCTGGCTTTGAATTGGCACAGCTCTGGCCGTTGCGGCCATTTAAGGAATAGACCAGTGGATGGAAGATTTCTCTCTCTGTTCTGTCTCTCCCTCTCTCTGTGTTAACTCTGCCTTAAAAATAAATAAAATTAAACATTTCAAAAAAAAACTGATAGATGTGACCATTGACCATATTTTCCAATATACATAATTTCTCTAATAATGGGACTTCTATTTATGCATTGAATTTTTAAACGCCCCTTTATTTAAAAAATAAAAAGCTGCGTGTCTCCATGACAGCCATGTGTATCATCTCCTGCTTTGTGTCTCTCGTCTCAGCACAGAGACACTTCCATCTCCCTTGCTGTCAAGGCAGTCTTGTACCTTGCACGCAGCGTGCTGCTGTCTTGCTGCCAATCTGTCTTCATGAGGATCTTTCAGTCTTCGGTCTGGTTTACATAGTCAGAAACTTGACCACGTAGTAAGTGAGAGAGTCAGATTTCAACTTGCAATCTGCTGTCCAGTGCCCTCTCCCAGACACTGTGCAGAATCTTTGTTAATAAGCTGAAGCCAAATGCACGGGGAAGATCCTCTAATGAGGATGTGGGTCAGAGACACATTGTGCCCCAGCTGCTCTGTTCACCACACCTCTTAACCTCAACATGACTGAATCCACAGTGTTGAGAGCTGACAACAGACAAACCATCCTTGGAAGCCTGATAAAACCTATACCCACCAGAGAAGGATTTTAAGAGGTGGTGAGGACTGGGGAAGATTTACTTTGATGTTATAACCCTGGAGATTGATCAGGGATTGATAGCAGTTACCAATGACTAACAGTGGGTAGATCATAAAGATTATGAAAGTCTATTTTCAAAATTTGGTTACATATGAATATGTATTTAGAATAAATGACAAATCAAAAAACTAGAATTTTTTAGAGTGGCAGATACAACTGAAATCACAAAATAGAATTCTTAAAAATAACGCAATTATCACACTGATGCAACTTTATAATAATTTTTCCTAAATTTTTGCCACATACTCTTTGATCTCCTTTCGATATGGTAATAAGCTGGTAATGTCATTTTATATAGAAAGAAAAGAAAGGGAATTAAGACTTTCTGAACTATTTTCCCTTTGGCATGGTGGAGCAAAACTTGTCTCAGCTTCATAGCTGAAAGAATTGGCACTGCCACCTAAATTTGCAAGATTGTTGACAAATTTGAGAAATCTTCTATCAAGTTCACTTCATGAGCTGTAAGATTTCAGCACATTTTCAAAAGTTTTCTTAGGCAATAAATATGCTTAAATGCTGTTTGGATTGACACCATCCTTGCTCCAGGGCCTTGGAAGGGCCCCATGCAAGTGAGAGGTCCCGAAGGTGAATCCACATCTGAATGCCAAGGTAAGAGCTTAGCAGTCCCTGGGCACCCCTCCCAGCTCAGTGCCTAGCATTTGATCTTTTCCAGACACCACCTTCCTTCATTTCAGCCGACGTTCACGTTCTCTTCCCATTGTCAGGCTTTTGCACAGGCCACATTGCCTGCCTGGAATTCCCTTCCAGTTACTACATAACTCTTTTCATTCCACTAACTCCTTCAGGTTCACCTTTAGCCTAACTCTTCATTCACTCTGGATGCCTTCCTTCACAATGTCAAATCCCTATCATAAGTTTTCCTAATACCCTACACTTCTCTAAATGTGATTTCACATGTTGTTACAGGATTATTTAATTAATCTATCCATCTACCCATCTACCCATCTACCCATCTATCCATCTATCTATGTACCTTTCTCAGAGAGCTCCAGGAAAGTGGAGGCCACATCTTATTTTGTATCCTCAGAACCAAGTTCATGATCTGGTTCCTGGTAGGGCTCCATAAATAACCATTGATCAAGTCTATGAATGACTAAGGGAGAAAAGGCATAAATTGAAATTGATCAGTGATATTCCTCTCTGTGCAAGAAAAAAAAATAAAAAAACAGAAAAGCTTGGTCTCCCGTTGGCTTCATTTCACTTGAGTCAACAGCCTTTTCATGAATCTCAGCTATTTGGTGAGCCTCTATGAAAGAGCCTCTATGAAAATATCATCATCCTAAAACGTGCCTTTTGCACTTCAGGAAACCACAAATGTTGCTATAAATACCAGAGGAAATCAAAATTTGAAGTCTGAGTTGAAGAGAAATGTGGATGAAACGATTCATAAAATACTTTCAGAAAGGATACAGATGTGGCATAGCTTTGGGGAGAAGTCGCAGTGTCTCTTGTTCCATTTTGACATGCTGGTCCAAATTTCACAACTAGAATATCCATCACGGATGAGTCTTTGGTGTCTACATGGTGAGACCATTGGCTTCTCGAAGCATTTCCTCAGATCTAATACAAAGTCTACCTTTCTACCATTAAAACTATGTTCTTTTGAAGGTACTGTGTTTGTAAGAGTGGTAGACTCTATTTGCCACTATGACCCCTGCATTAAGGGCACATACTTGAAATTTGCTTCAAAATAAAATGGGGATGGGGATGCAAACAAGATTGATCAGTAATTACCAATTTTTAAAAACAGGTGATGAGCATATGTTTGATAAATCCTGTCTACTTGATCTCTGCTTAATATTTTTCATAATAAATTTAACATTAAATGCATACAACGAGTGTAAAAGTGAATAGCAGGGGCCAATTTTGCTCTAGAGTTGAAATTAGGGGCACAGCTGAACTCAGCAAAGGGAAGCCTGGAGCAAATCAAGAACAAACCCGGGGCCGGCACTGTGGCATAGCAGGTAAAGCCACCGTTTGCAGCGCCGGCATCCCATATGGACACACCCCCCCATATCTACATGGGTTCGAGACCCAGCAGCTCCACTTCCAATCCAGCTCTCTGCTATGGCCTGGGAAAGCAGTAGAAGATGGCCCAAGTCCTTGGACCCCTGCATGCATGTGGGAAACCTGGAAGAAGCTCCTGGCTCCTGGCTTCGAATTGGCACAGCTCCAGCAGTTGCAACCATTTAGAGAGTAAACCAGTGAATGGAAGACCTCTCTCTTTCTCTGCCGCTGCAACTCTGACTTTCAAATAAATAAATAAATCTTAAAAAAAAAAAAAAAGAACAAACCCAAGGTGCACTCTGCCTCCCCAGAACACGAAGCTAGGGCTCATGTCTGGAGCTCCCTGACACTGTGAAGACATCACAGAGCTTCATGGGAGGGGTGCAGGAGGCTGGGCCTTGGCATCAGGTCCCCTCAGCTCTGCTGCTAAGTTACAGTTAAGGCTTTCAAAGTTCTCATCTCAGCCATCATGGGGGTGGGGAGGCCCTCACTGAGGGTGGAGAGGATCAGACAGGCTGACACATGGATGGTATATGTTCCTGGCTCCTAGCTCACAAGCTGCAAGTGGTCACTGGCAATTCTTGTTGTACTCTAACCTTCATCTTCCCCGTGCCTACCATGGCCCAGGCAGATGCTGAGGGCGTGGTATTCAGATGACCCTCGCTGGTGGCTCAGACCCTGGAGCAGTCTGCATGTCTCATGGGTCCTCCTTGGCACCTTCCTGCTACAGTCGAGACCTTGACTTTCCACAGCCCTCTCTCTGTCTGCCCTTTCCTTTCTCTCTTGTTCCCTCTCTCCCTCTCTTCCTTTCCCCATCCTTCCTTCTTCACCAAAACAGCACTTTCCACTGTGACAAGTGAAGCAATAATCTAAGCAATAATTTAACTCCTTACTTCCTACTTAAAAATCCCCCTAATTACTGGGTAATGGGTCCACAGAGGCAGCTGATCTGGGTGAGCTCTGCCCTGCAGGCACAACTATAGCTCATCTGTCTGCTCCCTAATAGCACTCTAAAGTTCACCCTTATAAACATGTCACTGAGCTGGTAATTGAGTGACTGGTCATTAGGTTCCATGCACAGTACCTGTGGGTCACCGATCACTCAGGGGTGATGGATCTTTCTCCGATACCTCTGCTGGGCCAGCCACAGAGCTCTCTGTCACTCCTGAGCAGAACATCACTCTCCAAGAAGGCTGCTGAGAGCCCCAGTGGAACATCTTAACCGAGGATTTCCATCCAGAAGGGCCACTCAGAGGAGAGGACAGGTAGAATACATGTGCTCCTTGATTTACTCGCTGCCTTACCCCACAGCCTCTCCTGGGAGGTTCTTCCAGGAGATACTGAAGCTAAACAACACCATAAGGCACTGAGAATTCAGAGCAAGAATAATTGCAGTGTGGAGGTAAAGTCGACTTTAGAGTAGAGGCACTGCTGCAAGATAAGTAGGTGGGGCCGAGCTTTGTGTTCCTAGAGGAAGCTTAATGCACCAGAAAAGCCCTCACCTCTGAGCTGTGTATCCTTCAGTATGTAGCTGAATCTCGCTGCTCCCTGATTCCCTCACTCATGAAAGAGAGATGATGATACATAACCTCCCAGGGTTACGCTGAACACAATCCTTTTTATTCTATTTTTATTTATTTATGATTTATTTATTTATGTATTTATTATAAGGTAGAGAGAGATCCTCTCACCCACAAATTCACTCTGCAGATGCCCACAACTTGCTTGGGCTAGGCCATGCCAAAGCCAGAAGCAAGAAATTCAATCCGGGTCTCCTAATTGGCAAGGACACAACTATTTGGATCATCACTCACTGCCTCCCAGAGGTGCATGAGCAGAATAGCTGGAGTGCTGGAGTCAGGAGTGGAGCCAGGAATTGAACCCAGGCACACCAATATCTGAAGCAGACATCTCAAGAAGCGTCTTAGCCACTACGACAAACACCTACCCTGTACCAAAGATACTCTGAGATCATACCTATGAGGTAACTGGCAAATGTCATTCTAAATAAATCCACCATTTTCCTCTACCTTCATCAGAATGTTCTTTTTTCCCTTTGGTGATGAAAGGAGGCCAAATAGCATGCAGTTAAAGCAGAGACTCTACAGTTAGGCTAATTTGAATCAAATTCTGACTGTACCACTCAATTACTGTGGGGCTTTGGACAAGCTACAGCTCCCTACTCCACAAAATGAGAATATTAGCAGTATCCACTAGATACTGCACAGAGTCCCTGAAAGCACAAAATGAGGGGCTGGCCTTGTGGCACAGTGGATTAAGCTGCCACTGTGACACCAGCATTCCATATCAGAACGCTGGTTCAAATCCCTGCTGCTGTACTTCTGATCCAGCTCCCTAATGACATACCTGAGAAGGCAACAGATTAGTTGAACTCTGCCATCCACTTGGGAGGCCAAGTTGGAGTTCCTGCCGCTGGCTTCAGCCTGGCCCAGCCTTGGCTGTTGCAGCCATCTGGAGAGCGAACCAGCAGATGGGAAATTTCTCTCTCTCTCTCTCTCTCTCTCTCTCATGCTGTCTTTCAAATAAATGAACAAACAAATAAATAAGAATTAAATGAAACAAACATGAAAATACTTAGCATAACAATTGGAAGTAAACTTTACATAAATACTAGGTTTTATGGGGCTCTTGTTTAAGGTGATTAGGAAAAACAACTTTATTCATATTTGATCTTTAAATATAACATCTTCACAACTGTCCTGGAAATTCAATTTTTAAAAAAATTAATCTTCTTTCAATTATACCTACCACAAAGAGTTCCCAGCCTATCTGGGAGAATGGGGCTGGAGGTAGGGAATAGCTAATTCCTCTCTTGTTGGGTGAATACAAAGTGCAAATGCTGCATCGTTCTGAGAAGACAAAGACAGCAGTGGTGGAAGCAAGGACCCAGAAGAGGTGGGACTGGGCCGTCCTATGGGCACCAGGAAGGAGGGAAGGTGGAGGTGAGCAAGAGGGAGGGGCATCCAGACAAGGCCAGAGAAGCAAAAGCCAAGAAGCAGGGGTGTGAGCATCATGTTTCCAGAAGGGAATGAGAAGTCTACTCTGCTGATCCACAGGGTTTGTGCGAGGGGTAAAAGGGTAAGTCAACCAGAAAAGCAAAGTGAAACCCTGTTCTGTGAGAAGCGTTCAGTTAATCATCTCATGGAATCCCTGACCAACCCTGCTGTTGTCATTTGCAGAACATCTTCAAGTTTCATTCCTAATATAGTTGGATGGTTCACTTTTTAGTCCATGTGCTACATCCTCCTAACTGCCTTTCAGATAGCAGCTTTGGGCTAACCCTAGAGCAAGGAGGCCTTGCTGAGCAGCCAACAATTCAACAACATGGTCATCTTTACCCATTCACCAGGATCTGTATGATGGGCTCATGGAAGATTTCATTTTGTTTTTATTATATTGTACTACTGAGTGCAGAAAGGGGGGAATGAAAATATTGATGCTAACTATAACAAACACAGGTTTCAGAAAGGTAGATTAATTGAAATAAAGATGGAAATATTTAGGCATTTCCAAAATGGCCAGTCTTTCAATTTAAGTATTCATTGGCCTTGAATTAGTCATTTGTATACTCAACTGTGAAAAAAAGAACCAACACACATTAAACATACTAACAACTAGCTAAATAGAGCTGTGTACCACATACTGTTTAAAGCAATCTACCAGTATTAACACATTCAAAAATAACACAGACTCATAGAAATTAAGGAAACAAATAAGAATCTTGAGGAATCATCATTGAAGAATAGTCTACAAAAAAGGACTTCTCTTTAAAAAAAAAGGCAATTAAAAATAAAAACTAAGAACTATTCAAGATTAAAGGAGACTAAAGAGAATAATAGCAAAAATGTAATGTCACTGCACTGTTTGAATCCCAGATCACAAGCTGTTTTTTCTTTGCTAGAAGGGACTTAAAGTGAAAATGAGCAAAATATGAATAGGGTCTGTAGATTACTTAATAGTACTGCATTAGTGCTGGTTAATTTTCTGACTATGATAATGTTTATATATTTATATTAAAGGACATCCTTTTTTAGGAAATGTACAGTAATATATTTATGGCTAAGGGGTACCATGTTTGCATCCTTCTCAGAAAAATGGTTCACAAAACATGTATAGAGAGATAATATAGGGGCCGGCGCTGTGGCACAGCGGGTTAACACCCTGGCCTGAAGTGCCAGTATCCCATATAGGCGCCGGTTCAAGACCCAGCTCCACTTCCGATCCAGCTCTCTGCTATAGCCTGGGAAAGCAGTAGAAGATGGCCCAAGTCCTTGGGCCCCTGCACCTGCATGGGAGACCCGAAAGAAGCTCCTGGCTCCTGGCTTCAGATTGACACAGCTCTGTCCGTTGCAGCCATATGGGGAGTGAACCAGAGGATGGAGGACCTCTCTCTCTCTCCCCCTCTCTCTCTGCCTCTCCTTTCTCTGTGTAACTCTGACTTTCAAGTAAATAAATAAATCTTTAAAAAAAGAGAGATAACAAAGTAAATATTAAAAATGTACATTGGAGGGATTTGAGTGAAGATATATAGGAATTATTTGCATTATTTTTAAATTTTTATGTATGTCTGAAATTAGTGAATAAAATAATCTTAAATCATAAAAATGTATTATCAAAAATTATGTCAAAATGACATGATACTATTTTAATTTTTAGAAATCACTTTTCCCTCTGGGCAAAACACTACTCAGACTTTTAAATCTAGTGGGTAACTTTGGAAACCTCAAGTTTAATATATGCCTTTAGGCAGATCTTATCTAAGAAAACAGGAGAGAGCTCTGATTATTAACTTATTCTGCGGGCATTCAAGTGAGAGGAGAGATTGGCCTGAGCTACCACGGCAGCCATAGATGGTGGAAAGTGAATAAACACAGAGATACTTGGAGGAGGACATTCCTGGACTTGACAACTTGGGAAGGAAGAGACATCTAGAAGTTTCAGTTGTGAGAATGTAGAGAATTCCAGCACTTGACAGAGCTAGAACTAGGAAAGGAGACAGAAGACTAAGTTTATTCCTACCTCCACTATTGTTTTGGTGTGACCTTAGGCAAGTCACTTACCCTATGTGAATTCGTTGTTAAAAGATGCCACTGAGGGGCCAGTGTTGTGGTGCAGTGAGAAGTGAGAGCTGACCTATCAGAATGAGTTTGCTCTCTGAAGGTGGAGAATGTGAAGCAAAAAGAGAATAGAGCTGAGAATAAAACTTTGTGGATAATAAAGTCTAGATGGACTTACTAGTCATAAAAGCTAGTGTTTATCTGAACTGACCTTTGGCCAGGCACAATCAATGGCAAGAATCCCAAAGTGGATAAAGCAGGTGCACCACCTTGGACTATTAAAGATCTTAATGTAGAAGAGATAGAGGATCCAAGAAAAAACTATAACTACAGGTACCATTAGCACCACTATTTACTGAACCCTTACTGAATGCCGGATACTTGGACGAGATCCAGACAGAGTGGGTCTTCATGTGCCCTTGCTTTTCATCCCACCCCACCTAAGGCCATATTTAGTCCTTCATCAGGTACTCCCTCACTGGAGACCCACATGCACAATATGTGAGGTGAAACTGATGTCTTACTAAAGACTTCCTAAGGAAATGGATGGAAAGCACCACATTGCTTACCCCGCAGGTAAATCAAACAAATGCCCTGTCCTGCCCACCACCCCACTTTTACGGCACTGTGGTCCTTTCACCAACTTTGGTTCTGTCTCTCACTCTATGTCTGTGGCTGTGGTCTCTCCAAAGCCACTCTATGACCCCATGCAATCATACCTCTGCCCTCAGCTTGTGTACCCCACTCATCCCAGTAGGGACCAAAATGAAACTATTTGTTCTCAAACTATACCCATGTGTGCATAACGCATGTGTTTGAGACATCTTCTGTCCTGTGCCTCCCCTAATCCCAAGTTGTTTTTCAAAATTTTATTGTTTATGTGTAAATTCTTCAGGTATGCCTCAAGGGGAAGCAGAAGGATAAAAAGGGAAAAGATTGTATGCAAAAAAAAAAAGATTTTCAAAAGATACAAAGAAGACAGAGGAACAGTGAGTAAGAGAAAGGTTTTTTTCTCAGTTGCTATGTAACCATTATCTTGAGTTCTCACATTAAACCTGAGCAAGATATCATGACCCACATTTTATAAACAAGAAAACAGACACCACAGGAGAATAAGCAACTTATTTAAGGCCAAGCAATTTGACATGGTGGTGCTGGGATTCAAGCCCAGGTGCTTTCCACTTCCACTTCACCACCTTGAGAAGGAGTAGGGGAGACAGCAGAAATAGGACCATTCCAGTGAAATTCTGGATCAAGCCCTTTTATGAATTCTCTTAAGAAGCTGGAGCCATACCATAGTTCTGCAGCTGTGTGGAAGAAAAAAGGTTCAATTGGGCTCTTTGGGTAATGAGAACTGAGAGTCTCAGTCTATTCAAATAATCTGTAAGTAATGTGAATTTATGGCAAGCAACCAAGGAAAATGCTAGCACTGTGCTCAGGAATTCTGGGAACTGTGACAGTGTTGGGGGAGCTTGCAGAAACTGAGGCAAGAGGTAACTCAAGGAAGCAAGGAGTTTAGGAATTGGAACGCTTTCCTCTGGGACTCTGCTCCCTTTCATCAGGCATGCTTTGACCCCTCCTCACATGTCTAATTTGTTGTCTTTTTATGAAGAAGTCGCTGACTCTTTCCCCTTCACCCTTCATGTCCTCTCTCTGCCCTGGAACTACTTTTACTCTTGGTGAATGCTATCCTGTGATCTTGGATTCCTGTGATCACTTGGAGCCCATAGTCTACATTTATACCATAAGCAGTATGGAAAGGAAGGAACCAGAAGATCAAGTTCAGGGAGGAAGGCTGTGAATCCAACTTCAGACATGTTGAGCTTAAGAAGCCTGTGGGACATCCAAGAGATGGCCCATTGGGTAAACTTGGTCAACTGGGCCAATGTGAAGCTTTCCCTTAGTCCTCATCTCCCCCTGCATCCTGGAACCTAAGGAAAAGTCTGGGCTGGCTGTGGACTTAGAAGTCACTAGCCCCTTGGTGGTAACTGCTCTAAGCCACCAGCCTAGACACATAGTTCCCTCTTCGTTTCCTCATTTTTTGGTTGTTCAACTAATGTTACCATAGGTAAGAAAAATAAGGCACAGGAGAACTCAGAGAATGTGCGCCCAGGGCCCTTTCCCCCTGCTCCCAACCCTGAACACATCTTCATACCAGGAAGACAGGCCAGCTTTCCTTGTTAGCAAAGCCATAGGACAGTGCTAATGTCTCCAAGAATTTTACCATATGACAAGCAAATGATAATGGTTCTACAGAGATCATCTCCAGTCTATCTCTCACCTTTTAACTCATTCACTTAGAAAGCTCAATCTCTCCCAGTGGGTTCCAAGAGCCTGCTGCAATGACTATCAATCATAGAATGATGTATGGAGGTCCTATGGTAGGTCACTGGGACACTTTTTACTTGCAGAAGCCCAGCACTGGGATTTCAATGAGAGCTGATGGATGATCCATATATGGTTTCTCTGTGTTAAGAAGCCTTTCAATCTGGTCCATTGTATTCTCCTGCTCAAACGCTGGTAAAAGCTCTACTTTCTCCCAAAATATTTGTACAATACCTTATGTCTAAGATGGTATGAGATGGCACAAACACAATCATAACTATCTTATGTTGAGTTCTTCCTAGGCACAGGTATGCTTTGTACTTTGTTGAATTATTAAATTCACATAATAATTACTATCATTACTACGATTTTGTAGATGGAAAAGCAGAGACTCAGATAGGAGTCAAATGCAGTAAGTAATGGAGATAGAGTTTGAACTATGCACTTTGATTCCAGAAGCTAAGCTCTTTTTAATTTTATATTTTATTTAATAGGTAGGTGGGTAGGTAAGTAGGTAGGTAAAGAGAGAGGTAGAGAGAGAAAGATAGATGGATGGATACAGGGAGTGGAGAGAGAGCTCTGATCTGCTAGTTCCCTCCTCATATGCCCATAATAGCTATGGCTGGGCTAGGGCAAAGCTAGGAACTAGGAACTCAATCCAGGTCTTGCCTGTGGGTGGCAGGAACCCAACTGTTTGAACCATTAGAGCTGCCTCTCACAGTCTGCATAGCAGGAATCTACAGTCAAGAGATGGAGCCAGGAACCAGGCCGTTATTCAGATGTGAGACAAGGGCATCTCAACCACTAAGCTAAATGCCCATCTCCTGGAGTATATGCTCTTTTTTATAGAAAAGATTTAATAAATATAAATTTCAAAAGTACAATTTTTGAATTATATCAGTTCTTCCCCCCTTAATGACCCTCCCACCTGCAAACCATCCCATTCTTCATTAAGATTCATTTTTAATTATCTTTATATACAGAAGATCAACTCTATACTAAGTAAAGATTTCAACAGTTTGCACCCACACACACAAAGTATAAAGTACTGTTAGAAGACTAGTTTTATCGTTAATTCTTGTAGTACAACACATTAAGGACAGAGGTCCTACTTGGAGAGTAAGTGCACAGTGATTTCTATTGTTGATTTAACAATTGACACTCTTATTTATGATGTCAGTAATCACCCGAGGCTCTTGTCATGAGCTGCCAAGGCTATGGAAGCCTCTTGAGTTCACAAACTCTGACCTTGTTTACAGAAGGCCATAATCAAAGTGGAAGTTCTCTCCTCCCTTCAGAGAAAGGTACCTCCTTCTTTGATGGCCCCTCTTTCCACCCGGATCTCACTCACAGAGATCTTTCATTTAGGTCATTTTTTGCCACAATGTCTTGGCTTTCCATGCCTGAAATACTCTCATGGACTTTTTAGCCAGATCTGAATGCCTTAAGGGCTGATTCTGAGGCCAGAGGGCTGTTTAGGGCATTTGTCATTCTACGTATCTGCTATGTATCCCGCTTCCCATGTTGGATCAGTCTCTCCTTTTTAATTATATCAATTATTAGCAGACACTGGTCTTATTTATGTGATCCCTTTGAAACTTAATCCTATCTTTATGATCAGTTATGAACTTAAACTGATCACTTTAACTGGTGAGTTGGCATTGGTACATGCCAATTTAATGGGATTTGGACTCCCATAGCAGGTTTTTAGCTTTACCCTTAGGGGTAAGTCCGAGGGAGTGTGTGCCAAACTGTACATCTCCTACCTCTCTCATTCCCACTCTTATTTTTAACAGGGATCAATTTTCAATTGGATTTAAACACCTAAGAATAATTGTGTGTTAAGTAAAGAGTTCAACCAATGGTATTAAGTAGAAGAAGAAAATACTAAAAAGAATAAAATAGTAAGCTGTTCCTCGACAGTCAGGACAAGGGCTGTTCAAGTCATTGCGCCTCATGGTGTCAGTTTCTTTTCTACAGGTTTCCTTTTAAGTGCTCAGTTAGATGTCACAGATCAGGGAGAACACGATATTTGTCCCTTTGGGACTGGCTTATTTCACTCAGCATGTTTTCCAGGGAATCTATGCTCTTAACCACTAAATTGTATGTATAGTTATATACCACAGAACAACATTCTAGCCAATAATAGACCATATATATGACAGTTGCCTTTCGAGATTAATCACCTAGTGATATCATAGCCATCTTAGTGTGCTTAAATATACTCTATGAAATTCACACAACACAGAAATTGCCTAATGACACATTTCTCAGAACTTATCCCTGTGGTTAACTGACGCACATCTGTAATTGTATGTCAGTTTTTTATTTTGAGATGTGCACATCACAAAATATAGTATTTTTGCTAAATTGTATATATAACATATATATCTGTTATCCATGGGTAATGGAAATTTTTATTTTCAACTTTGTGCTTTTCTTAGTGTTAAGTTTTTACTATGAGCATGTTACTTTAAAGTGAATTAATTTGGCTTTTTAATTATGAAATGTCCCAAATAGTTATATAAATACAAGGAATAATATAAGAAAACTATACATGGGGCCAGTGCTGTGGCACAGTGGGTTAACACCCTGGCCTGAAGCGCCGGCACCCCATACGCACCAGTTCAAGAGCCGGCTGCTCCACTTCTAACTAAGCTCTCTGCTAAGGCCTGGAAAAGCAGTAGAAGACAGCGCAAGTCCTTGGGCCCCAGCACCCATGTGGGAGACTCAGAAGAAGCTCCTGACTCCTGGCTTCAGATCGGCACAGCTCTGGCCATTGCATCCAATTGGAGAGTGAACCATCGGATGGAAGACTTCTCTCTCCCTCCCCCTCCCTCCCTCCCTCCCTCTCTCTCTCCCTCTCTCTCTCCCTCTCTCTCCCTCTCTCTCTCCCTCTCCCTCCCTCCCTCTCTCTCTCTCTCTTTACCTCTCCTCTCTCTGTGTAACTCTTTCAAATAAATAAATAAAATAAATAAAAAGAAAACTATATGCTCACCACCAAGATCTGACAATGGAACATTCCATGTCCATTAATGGACACTTAGGTTGGTTCCATAGCTTTCCAGTTGTTTGCCCTAAGTATCTAAGGTTTGTAAAAGTAATATAAACATACTTAACTGAAGTTGTTGTGGGAATTGAATGGCAGTGTCTTTAGCATAGTGATTATCACAGGAAGAGCAACTAGTCATGATTTGTTCCTGTTGCTACCACATTATCCTCGTTTGGGTGAAAGCCTCGGCACAGAACCAAGCAGGGCTCAGAATCCCCTTCCCTTCACTATTGTCTTGGCCCAGGCCAGATAGGATGAGGACAAGGCAGTCTTGACATGTGTATATTGGCCTCAGTTTTATTCCAGAAGATAGCACAGTTCATACTACCAGCTGCTCCCAGCATGTAGTAGAAAGCCCCACATTTTTATAAGATAAAAAACATGGTTTGAAAATACAGAACTCATAACCAATGATTCCCAGACATTATGTCAAAACTCTCAAGAGGAGAATTATACCCAAGTCTAGTAAAATTATACCCTGTGTCTGCTTGTCTAACACAGTGGTATTTAAACTGAGCTCCCCAGGTCCAGGGATTCCACATACCAGCCTTCTCTTTTCTCCTACCACACACTAATTAGGTAGACAGAACACCAAACTTCTCAACCTCAATTCAATCAAATTTTGGACAGTGGGTATCAATATAAACCTTCAGTAAAGAAAAGGGTGCCCAGCTTAAAACATATCAATGTCACTCAGAGTCAGGAGTCCCAGTCTGCCTCCTTGGCTACCTTGATGACAGTTCAAAAAGAGCACTGTGGAAACATGTGTGGTTATGAAGAATAATTTCAAACAAATTGGTACACAACAATGACTTTGGCTCCTTTCAGCCCAATACCCTCCTTTCCCAGGAAAACACCCACATTGTCAAGAGAGATGTGACAGAGTAAAGAAGACAGGAGGAGATGAAGACCCAGCAGTCAACTCTCTGGGGAAGGAAGCCCAAGGAAGATCTGGCAAAGATGGGGAAAGAGTAGAAGACAGCAAAGAGTGAGAGAGAACAATGCTACAGAAGCAGCCGTGAACGTGCCGAGATTGGGCAGCTCTTAAGTGTCCAGGGGCTGCTTTTCCTCACCAGTTTTCCCTGGTTGTAGGCTATGTACACTGCCCACACTGGAAATATCAAAAGGCCACAGAATCATCATGACCCAACCCAGGTCCTGAACTGTGCAGCTCTAGGGTGACAGCGGTCAGATGTTCTGGAGGACAGCAAGGCTGATTCTGTGTTTGGCCCCTGGTCCAGATGAGAAAGGTATATCAGACTTGCATGCTGTGGACAAATAGGCTTCATCTCAAAGGAAAAATTAACTGATAGGTGGTGATGCTGAAATACTGTGTTGCAGTCTGGCTCCATGGTTGATGAGTGATCTCTGGTTATGGGCAAAGGACGGCGGTGAGTGATGTCCTTGCTACACGGTCGAGAACCTACACTAAGTAAAATCAAGTCTCCTTCTCTCTTCTTCCCAGTGTCATCTTCAAATGCCATGTTCTGATGTGACTCACATTTTTTTTTTTTTGACAGGCAGAGTGGACAGTGAGAGTGAGAGAGAGAGAGAAAGGTCTTCCTTTGACGTTGGTTCACCCTCCAATGGCAGCCGCAGCCGGCCCGCTGCGGCCGGCGCACCGCGCTGATCCAATGGCAGGAGCCAGGTGCTTCTCCTGGTCTCCCATGGGGTGCAGGGCCCAAGCACTTGGGCCATCCTCCACTGCACTCCCTGGCCACAGCAGAGAGCTGGCCTGGAAGAGGGGCAACCAGGCCAGAATCCGGCGCCCCAACCGGGACTAGAACCCGGTGTGCTGGTGCCGCTAGGCGGAGGATTAGCCTAGTGAGCCGCGGCGCCAGTCCTGATGTGACTCACATTCTAAATCACTGATGTGTGCCAACTGCTATGGTAAATGCTTCATTTCAATGAGTTTATTTAATCTGCTAAAAAAAAAACATAGTCAGGTATACTGTGGTTATGCTTTGGGGGCTTTATTAAGCCCTTATCTTCTAGAGCTATATCAGGAATGTTACTGGCTGAAACACACTATCTCTACGAGATTTGCTTCCTAACAGTCCAATAGTAGTAACAGGACAATGTTTGAATGAAAGTAGCCATGAGCTGGTAACTGTTGAAGCTGGATGACTGATACAAGGGAGTTCATTATGTGTGCTCCTTACTTTTACGTAAGTTTTGTACTTGTTTAAAACTCTCCATTTAAGAAGTTTGAAAAGAAAAAAAAAAAACAGATAATTATGACTGCTTGTCACATGTATGTCCTTGAAACCTGGAACTCACAGAAGTAAAATTACACTCCTTGGGCCTAACAGCTTACTAAGCAGGGTATGGCAGATGCCCAGACTCCTGTCCAGTTAATTTCTCACTGCCCACCTGTAGGAGGTACAAGCCAGAAACAGGTTCCAGCAGTCATGTCCATCAGTGTGTGTCTCAGCTACAGAGTGTCATCTCACGCACACCACATCCTTTCAGGGAAGCCAGTGACTGAGCAAGGCAACACTATAAAGGCCCAGCCATTGCAGTTTCACCTAGCACAACTCTGATGTCTGATATTCATTCCAGAACTCTCTCTGGTGTTGACCCAGCCTTTGTTGGACCTGTATCTCAATTTGACACTGCCTTCTGCCCAATCCTGCTATCTCTCTTGCCTTTTCTGTTGATCCCAAGAAAACGCATTGCATCCCAACCTTCATCCAGCATCGTGTTGTGGGGAACCCCACCCAAGATGGGTAAACTGCAATTTGCCAGGATCTGCCTGAATGTGTAGCCTGAGCCTGCTAGGAAGAGAGTGGGAGAAGGGGCTCCTTCTAAGTCACTAAGTCGTTAAGTGTTCAGCACACAAGCTGCTCCCCCAGCCCAGTGCTGAGGAGACCTAGGATCAGGAGCTCACGCACACTGAGACACAAATTATAAGACAAGTCCCAAGTCCAGGACTTTCTGAGCAGTGGGAGGGCGTTGCTGCCAAGTTCAGAGAAGACCTTTCCTGGCATCAGTTGCCCGCAGGCCCAGCTGGATGCAGCTGCAAGAGGACTTTGAAGACAGCGACTCATGCCCTGACCCAGGAGGCCTCCCACAGTCCAACCTCAGAGACCAGGCTTGCTCCCCAACACCTCCACATCCACATCGAAGCAACTCAGCGAGATGCCAGAGCCAGCAGGTGGCTCTGAAAATGCCCCATGTAATTAGAAATCTCATTTCCATTCCTGGTCTCTGGTTTGCATGGCAAAGAGAGTCGTCTTTTTTTTTTTTTTTCCTGGAATGAATTATCCCCTCCCTGCAGATGTCTTCAAAGGCTTATAATCCAAAACGGGCTCTCAGAGACCCAGCCTCCCAGGGCCGCCCCTGCACACAGGAAGTCACTCCTTTGTGGGCACAGATGGGGTTTTGAAATGCACAAAGTGCTGATGTAGCAAAAAAGAATGGCCACGAGGGCAAGTGTCGGGGTCCCTGGTTCCTGGATCTCAGGAGAGAGTGGCTTTATCCTCAGGGGGAACTCATCCTGGTTTGCCAGGAACTAGCATAGCTTTAGTGCTGAATGTCTTGCACCAGGGAAGGCCCTTTGTCCCAGGCCAACTGGACAGCTGATTACCCACCTTCACTCTCAGTTTGCCAGGTACTCAAGAGAGGCTGAGGCCAATAGCTTCAGTGGTCAATTAGCAAAAAGGCCCTTCTCTCTGAGTCAAATTGAGAGGAAGTGTGTATGTTTGTATGTGTGTGTATGTGCATTGGCCGAGTAGTCAACCATTCACCCATCCATTTATTTTTAGAACACATGTCTTAAGTTCCTACCATTTGAGAAAGCCAAAGAATAGTACAGATTGAGGAGCTCCCAGGCCAGCGCTGGGTCTCCTGAGTCGCAGGGACCGTAGAGGCTCCCTGGCAATTGTTAGTGGAGGCCTGCGGTGCTCCAAAATGACTGCAAACCTCTCTGCTATGGGGTCCCTAACCGAAAGACGTTTGAGAGTCCATGGGTGAAGAAATAAGTACAGGAACAGATGGTCGCCACAGAGCTCCATGTTGCTCAAGGTGCGTTCTGTGGACCATGAGTAACACAGTCCGTGGGCCGCAGGCTTCCCAGTGAGGCCCCCAACCAGCAGCATCAGCATGAAGCACGAGCTTGGT
This sequence comes from Oryctolagus cuniculus, assembly GCF_051225735.1. Taxonomy (NCBI): domain Eukaryota; kingdom Metazoa; phylum Chordata; class Mammalia; order Lagomorpha; family Leporidae; genus Oryctolagus; species Oryctolagus cuniculus. The sequence continues at coordinate 19,618,107 of NC_142877.1, forward strand.
TGAAATGCAGCTTCTCTGCACCCCCTCCAGACCTGGTAAACCAGAGTCTTCTCTAACACAACTCCTGGGGGCCCTTGGTGCACAGGAACATTGGAGAAGCACTGGTTCCCGTGGCAGCTGCCACCGTGAGCCAGCCCTCCCAGGGCAGGTGATGCTGTGCCAACTCAAGCAGCTTCTGCTTTGCATTCTTAGAGTTCTGAAACTATACTGGGGGAGGGGGAAGAGAGGGAGACTACACACAGGGAGGGAGGAAGAGGGAGAGCAAGAAAGAAAGGCCTAGCTGAGCCAGCTGCAGCCATCCCACATGCTAGATGTAACCATGTTAGTGACCTCTGCCAAGAAATGCACAGCCAAGTCCAGCCAGCTCAGAGTTGTCCCAAAAGTAAAGAGAGTAACTAAAGCAGAAATTGCTGTAAAACTGCCCTAAGACTTAATTGTCTGAAACAATAACCAAGCAGCCACGAGGTCTCTGCATTTCCATGTGGTCTTTCCCCTTATTTTCTCTCCAGGAGAGAGCTGGACTTCTTATGCAGTAGCTCAGGGCTCCCAAGAGTGCAAAGGGGGAAGTATCCAGGCATGTCTTAGGTGCAGGCACAGTGTCACACTTCCACAGTACTTTATTGATTTATGGATCTGGCGTTGTGGGACAGCAGGTTGAACCTCCACTTACGATGCCCACTTCTGCTTCTGGTACAGCTTCTTGTTACTGTACATCCTGGAAGGCAACAGATGATGGCTCAAGTCCTTGGGTTCCTGCCACCCACATGGGAGACTCAGATGGAGTTCCATTCTTCTGACTTAAACCAGGGCATTTGAAAAGTTAAAACAGAGGAAGAAAATCAATCAATCAATATCTCTCTCTCCCTCCCTCCCTCCCAGAATTCATGCTCTTGTGACACTTTCCCCTGGAGACTGGGAAGCCCCTAAGGACCTGCCTCTGACAAGCAGAATACTACAAAGGTGAGGAGCGCTCACTACTGTGACCACGTTACAAAGGACTGACTTCCTGTCTCACCTTGGCCCCCACTGGCTGCTCTCCACTCCTTGCTCTGACAAAGCAAAATGTCATGTCACTCTGTGGAGATGTCTCCAAAGTAAGGAACTGGTTTTTCCATTAACCACACGGACAAACTCGGAAGTAAATCCTTCCCCAGTCAAGCCTTCGGATGAGATCTCAACCCCGTACAATAACTTGATTGCAGTTTATGAAAGACGGTGTGGCAGAGAATCCAGTCATGCCTAGCTCCCTAACCCACAGAAACTGAGACAATAAATGTGTGTTGTTTTAATCGACTAAGTTTGGGGATAATGTGATAAGCATCAATAGACATCTAATAGAGGGTCTGAGAATCCTGTAATTAGCTCACCAGATGGTTCTCAGGGACATTCCAGGTTCAGAATGGCTGCAAAGCATTGTGGAAAGTGTTATAATAGAAGACTAAGTGTTTAGAACATCCTAGGAAGCCTTTAAGAGAGAGAACATTGTGTTCTGGTGGATAAGTGAGAGACCTCCAGGTGTACAAGGAGCAAGGAGGTTCCAGGAAGAGGAGAGAGTACTTCCCCCCAGAACTAGAACACATCCCCTTCACCACCACACTTCCTCTCAGATCCATCTTCCAATACTCAACTTATTTATTATTTCAGGTTAGGACACTTTTCTGTATGCACCTGGACTCATGGCAGGTAGCACATTAAGTGCCTTAAGAGCCCCAGTCACATCCTGAGTTTCTCCTGAAAGTAATATCTGAGACAAGGCTTGCATGAAGCTGGCTCATTTGGAGAAGCAATTCCAAGGAACAGTAGAAGAGTATTAGGAATAATGAAATGAGAAGGAGGTTAAATCAGTTCTAAGATATATTCCACAGCAAGGGGCAACTGGGGCTCAATCCTGCAGGGACCCTCAAAGGAACTATGGGAAATGCCTTTCAGAAAGTATACATAGGGTCCAACCATGGCAACTCCTTGTCCCCCAGTGGTCAAAAGTGCTTCATTTTTAAGATTCACCTGGTTAGGTCAGGTCCACTAACAGCAAGGGTTTTTATTATTAACTTGAAGTCAAGTGGTTAGGAACCATAATTTCATCTGTAAAATCCTTTTTATCGTGTAATCAAGGAATTGACATGCTGTTCTGCTCGTGGGCTCTATCTGCACTCCTGGAAAGAAGATTGTGTATGGCTTATCCATCAGGAAGTGAGAATCTTGGGTGTCATCTCAGAATGTAGCCAATTGAAGTACAATTATCCACCTATTCAGACAGAAAATCAGCTTCAGAGCGGATGACTTATTTATCTCGGACTACACAAAATTTACTTAGGGATCTGACATGACCACCTCCCTCAACTCCCCTGGTCTGCAGATGGACAAAGTCTAAAACTAACCTCATATCTGGGTCATTATAGCATTCAAAGATACACCTTTCCCTTCTAAGGGGCAAGACTTAGAAGGAATGAACAGAGGTCACAGTCAAGGATCCACCAATTCCAATGCCTTTAGCAGTGATCCAGGAAATATAAATGAATAAAGCATCCACTTATGAGTCAATAAGGAATGATGATAACTCTGGCATGCCCAGCCTAGAGGCACTCAAATTCAATTAAATGTGCATACATACACACACACACACACACACACACACAGGCATTTGAAAAGAGCAAATATACCAGCTAAACAGTCCCTCTAGTCAATAACTGGGAAATCCAAGACCAGACTATCTTCCTCATCATGACTTTGCTGAAAGAAGCTCAAGGAAGTAAAGAAAAAGTAGAAATAAGATTCTAGTTCATTTAGGGCTACATCTCATAAAGCCAGAAATCAGAACCTCCAGTCTCTAAGTTTCCTACTACTTGGAGAGATGCAAAATAAGCTATATATGTATTCTTTTTTTTTTTTTTTTTTGACAGGCAGAGTTAGACAGTGAGAGAGAGAGAGACAGAGAGAAAGGTCTTCCTTTTCCGTTGGTTCACCCCACAATGGCCACTGCGGCTGGTGCACCACGCTGATCCAAAGCCAGGAGCCAGGTGCTTCCTCCTGGTCTCCCGTGTAGGTGCAGGGCCCAAGGACCTGGGCCATCCTCCACTGCACTCCTGGGCCACAGCAGAGAGCTGGACTGGAAGAGGAGCAACCGGGACAGAATCCGGCGCCCCGACCAGCACTAGAACCCAGTGTGCCAGCGCTGCAGGCGGAGGATTAGCCTATTGAGCCGCAGCACCAGCCTATATATGTATTCTTACATAAATATATTTTATGCATATGTATATAGACACACAGTAGAGATTGGCAAGTTTTTTTTTTCCTACAAAAGGTCAGATTATAAATATTTTGGACCTTTTAGCCATACAGTCTCTGTTAAAAGTACTCAGTGCTACTGTCCTAATATGAAAACAACCATAGACAACACAAAATGAATGTGTATGGCTGTGTTCTAATAAATATTTATTTACAAAAATGGACAAGTGTTAGGTTTGTCCCATGAGCCCTAGTTTGTCAGCCCCTGGTGTAGAACATAAGCTTTGAGGTCAGGAGGCCTGACTTCAATTGCTGGCTCTTCTTCTTTCCATATGCGTGATTTGTTTCCTTGTTTATAAAATAAAAATGACATGTGGCAGATAGTACTAATAAGCACCAAATATCCACATGATCTTCTGCCACTCCCATTCCCCTCTTGCTGCTGGGTGGGGACATGGACTGAATTCTGGTCCACAGGATGTGGGTGAAAGTGATGTCAGCCACCTCCAGGCCTGGCTATGACAGTCTCATGTCCTCCCTTCCCCTATGGTAGTGATATCAGATGCCATGTGTTCCAGATGGTGCAGCTACAACACGTAAGAGGGCCACCCAACCCCACCAAGCTGAGCAAAAGTGAGAAATCAAACTTTCCTGTATTGAGTCGCTGAGATTTCAGAGTTTGTACGTAGAGGGACAGCTAGATCAATGACCCTAATACAAATGCCTATGTCCAAGAGTCTTTGTGAGAAGGAAAGGAGACTGATACATCAGGCACCAAACCCAGGACCTGACACAGAAAAGGCACTCGACACACATTAACAATCATAATTAATTGATTATAAAGTATATAACAGGTGGTTGATGGTGTTTTTAAGGAGAAAATTCTGGAACTTCACTGGAAATAAGTCAACTGACTTTGTCAAAAGACACCAACACACTAGGAATCTTTTTGAAATGTTCAAAATGACATTTTGATAAGGAAAATGCTGATTCCATACATCCTACCTCAAAAAAAGACATCACTTATTAACTCTCTTTAAGAGTAGGAAGGAAGAAGGAAAAATACCCTTTAATTTTTGCATCTCTATTCATCATTTTCTCTATTCAGCCCAAGATTTCTAAACAGGTCTGTCCATGTGCCTTGGGCTGTCTGCTAATTCAGCCATAGTCCTGAGCCCAGTGGTCAGAGCAGGTGGTCAGTAGGGCTCTGCCCAAGGTTATCAGTCAGTAGAACAGGAGCTATAAGCCCATGGTCACAAGTTGTTCCTGGAACCTTTGCTCTCTATGCCCCAGACATAGGTGTGGGTAAAGTCCGACTGAGAATGTCAATACAGCCTCCACCACTTAGAGAATGGAAAGAATCCACTTGCAAGCACATTGATGTTTCAAGCTCAAAGGAGTTTAAGGAAAAAAAAAAACCAATTCCTTAACCAAAGGAGTGTTAAAATGTTTTTGAGCTAATGGTGGATTCTGAGAAGGCAACTTTGAAGAGGTAAAATGAGGAGAGCCCAATGAAGTGAGCAAGGACTATAGATGCCCTGAGAATCTTTGCTCCTATGGTTGAGAAATGTGGCTATTGTCAATAATTTCATAGTATATGGATATGTCCACACACTACATTGTGCCCCATACAAATAATTATTATGTCAATTCAAACTAAAATGAAATTCTTATAAATGCATAAGAAAAGAGACAACAGGCCAGCTGGCAGTTCATACCTGATAAGATATGAACCAAGACTTTCTCAAACTGGGACTAAATCCAAACCCCACTTCTTCCTTACCGAATGGCAGGGCCGCATCCTGCTGGGCACTCTACTCACATGTCCTCCTTTAACTCAGCCTCTGCACAAGCCTGAAAACGTAGTGCACCATCATCTATCGTTATCCAAGCATTACTTCTGAAAACACTGAGCCTCAGAGACTTCATATTTTCCCTGGATCACACAGCTATTAAACGCCAGAACCAGGATTTGAGCACAAGCAATCTTGATTCCAAAAATGGATGACTTAACTACTAGTCTCTAAAGTCTCATAACTACCACTGGCCAAGAATAAGGCCATATACTAGATCCCATTCCAAATGCTTCATGCAGCTCATTTTTATTTTCACAATTCTTTGACATTGGTATTTTTATCATTGTCATTTTATAGATTTAAAAAAAAAAAAAAAACCCTAAAGCTAGGAAAGGTTGAGTGGTTTCCCCAAAGTTACAGGGCTACCAAGTATACTATCACTATCACACTCCAGATTTTACACTCTTAACAATGGCCCAGGGTCCAAAGTCTCCCAACTATGCATCTCCAATGAGGAAGCAATGGGGTTGGCCTTGCCTAGCCTCTTTAGCCCAACTTTTTGTCTTTTTCTTTGGTTCTCAGAACCTGTGATCTGGGCATATCCAAAGCAGAAGATCAGACCCCCAGAGATTCAGTAAGCATGATTCTAGTTGAGTATGACCTTCTGCCCGTGCCACTTGACTTTAGCGACATGTAAATGATGGGTTGTAAATCAGGAGGCAGGCAGTCCCATCATGAATCATCCATTCCCCTCCAAGCTCATCAAGACAGGCATGCATAAATTCTGGGTAGGCTGTGGCAGGTGCTGTCCTTTAGATTTCCAATTAAATGAGCCCTAACTTTGCTAGGCTCTCAGTGGGGAGGCTGTGCATTAATATGCTAATGAGCAGTTCCAGAGGTGTCCACAGGAACTTCTTGATGCTGGCACTACCCTGGCCCTCTCTCCTTCTGTCCTCTTTAGGGTCAGGCATGTCAGGTAGGAATGTCTGTAAGGGAACAGAGAATGAGTTAGGAGGTGGGTATCCACATGGACACCACCTGAACAGATGCAGCTGTGAGGATGCTAGGAGCACCATCATCCTTGTGTAGAGTCTAACATGACTTAAGAATCACTGTCTGCCATTATACAACCAAGGGGTGAGCCTGCCACTCTCTGTAAGACGTTCACAGACCATGTTTTCCCAGTGGCCTTGGTTAGACAGAGCACATTCCTATTGTAGAAGGATAAATTTTCTTGGATTAAGCATGAGCCTCAGGTACCAGCCCAACCCCTGCTTCATTCTCCTGGTCCATCTTTAGGCAATTTTCAATGTATAACTAAGCATCAGTTTGGTAATAAGGAAAGTAGCAATGTGGGAATGCCTATGGCAGGGCTTTGAACATAATAGTCTTACAAGTTTTGGTTTTTCTGAAGTTATTGTTGCCATTCTCTTTTTCTCAGCATGAGAAATGGGGTTTTCACAGCCTTTTAATCTTCTTCCTGGCTGGAGAATTTAATGATCCTCTTGGGGTACCTAAGATAAGAACATATAAACTACCTTTGCTAAAGATAAGCACAAAGACAGAGTATTGTCTAGTGTAACAACCAGAATCAGTATAAGGAATAAAAGGGTTTATGCATTTTTGTAGAAGTCTCATCAAGGCCAGCTTCAGATGAGGCAATTTCCTTCTCAGTGGAAGAACCTAAAAGACCCAAAATCCGCATCCCAGGCCTTTATCCACTGAGATAAAGTGAATGAGACTTAGTGTCTGGAGGTGAGGAAAGAGTCAAAAAAATTATAGCTGAGGAAAGAAAACAAAGGAAATTGCCTTTCTCTTTCCCATCCAAGAATGGCATAGTATGTATCACAGGTTCAGCTAGAAAAGTAAAGAGTTGCTTTACACCGCTCTGTGACCTCTATGCAATTGTCAATAGTTTGACAACAGGAATTTCTTTCCACTACAGAATTCGGCCCGCTCCTGACACACCGAACATTAATGTAGTCATTAACAGACTACATTAACAACAGAGCCAATTTCATCAAACAAGCCATAAAACCGCTCAAAGCATCCCAGAACCCTCTCCGGTTTTAGATGCTATCCTAGTCTCTGATTGCTTGGTTCAAGAGGCAGCCAGGTCTTTCCAACCTCATTTCAATCCTTACTGAGCATAAGTGACTCTAGTAGTACAAAGGAGGAGCCTCTAATCCAGTCAGTCTTGGAGAGTCAGAAAAAGCTTCCTGGAGAGGATGAAGTCAGAGCTGAGTCCTAAAGGGGCAAAATGGTGCTGATGAAGCCAAACGAAAGAACCCAATGCAGAGAGCATGTTCAGGAGGCTCACTAAGTCTGTATACAGAGAATGGGTGACATGGGGCAGAATGGATCAATATGAAACCAGAAGGACCAAATCATGAAAGTCCTTCTAAAACTACTTAGCTAAGGTGTAGGCAGGCACACTACCCAGAAAGCACTGAGGGGCTATTGAAGGGTCTTCAGCAAGAGAGTGATCAGATTAAACTAAAAAGTGACCAGATTCAATTAAAAAGATTGCTGTGCCCACTCTATAGAACGGGCTGGAGGGAAGCTGGCATTTGAAAGGAAGCTGTTGACATCATCTTGGCAAACGAAGATGGCAGCCCAGCCCTAGGTGACAGTACCTGGAAGGGGGAGAAGACTGGGTTTTTAAGAGAGAATCAGCAGATCTATCTAGTGACTAGATGCCTTCCAATATCAGAAGTTACCTGGGCACTGGACGGAAAGTTGTATCATCCCTTGAGGTAGGAACAGAGGAGGAGTGGGCCTAGGGAGGAAGGATTGTGTGATTTAAGACATGCTGCATTGGAAGCGACTGGAGGGCATCACCATTTACGTGTTCAGAAGGAGTTTGGAGTTTTTCTCCAGTAGAAATTGTGCATAGAAGATTTGGGTAAGTCTCAGATCCCTATGACGGAGTTAAGCCAACACAGTATGTTTTATCAGTGATTTTGGATGAAAATATAGACTGTAGATGTGAAGTCAAAGTAAATAATGAATGAGGATACAAAATATAATTACACATAAGGATAAAGGGTCGCCTAACAAAGTAGCAGTTGATAGAGAGACATTTGCCAAGTCCTGCAATAGTACCCCAAAATCACTTGCACATTTGCAAAAGCATAGTAAGGGGGAGATACTAATTGGTTACACACACACACAGAGAGAGAGAGAGAGAGAGAGAGAAATTTCCAAAAATTAATGGAAAATGGAATTAAAACAAGTTTATTTTTGGTGCCAAAAATGTTTGAAATCTATGCAGTATTTTTTAACTTTTATTTAATGAATATAAATTTCCAAAGTACAGCTTATGGATTACAATGGCTTCCCACCCCCCATAACTCCCCTCCTGCCCGCAACTCTCCCCTCTCCCACTCCCTCTCCCCTTCCATTCACATCAAGATTCATTTTCAATTATCTTTATATATAGAAGATCAATTTAGTATATATTAAGTAAAGATTTCAATAGTTTATGCAGTATTTTTTAATAATAGGCATTTTCCATGAACATTTTGGAGATCCCTCACACTCATGGAGTCATATATGTGAGAGTATGTCAAAAATTGATAGAAAATAGAATTAAACGATGTTTAGAGATGAGCATTTGGTGAAGCAGTTAAAGTTCTGCTTGGGATGCTCACATCCCATTTCAGAGCACCTGGATTCAAGTCCCAGCTCCACTCTTATTCCAGTTCCTGCTAAAATGCACCCTGGGAGGCATCAGTTGATGGCTCAAGCAGTTGGGTCTCCGCCATCCATGTAGGAGACCTGGACTGAGTTCCTAACTCCTGGTTTCTGCCTGCCCAACCCTAATAATTGCAGGCATTTGAGGAGTAAACCAGCAGATGAAACGTATCTCTCATTCTCATTCTCTCAAATAAGTGAAAATAGTTTTTTTAAGATAATTTTATTTTAGTACAAAAATGTTTTGGAATCCATGCATACTAGGAGTCTTCAAAAAGTTCATGGGAAATGCACATTATGAAAAAAACTTGTATGGATTTCAATGTCTGCACCAATATAAACTTATCTTTAAATTCTACTTTCCACAAACTCCTGAAGTACCTTCGTGTGTGTGTGTGTGTGTGTGTGTGTGTGAGAGAGAGAGAGAGAGAGAGAGAGATCCCCAAGGTAAATTCCTTCTCTAGGGCAATATTTGCAAAACCGCGTTATTCCCTGGATCACCCATGCTGGAAGATGCTAGAAAGGACTACACACAAGAGTTGGTGGTAGATCAAGAGAAACAGATGACTCTTTGAGGCAGGGCTTGTCAGAGCCTTTAATATGTCAGTAGATAAGGCAAATCTCAAAGACAGGATGTGGCTCAAACATACCAACATACCATGTTCCCCAAGTTTATTTCACCATAAAACCCATGCTTTCTCTGTGCCGCATTTAATGGAACTACAGCACCACCAACAATAGTAGTTAGGCATTACCAAAGGAAACAGAAATACAGTGTGATCTGATCTATAGTTTGGGCCCTGCAACAAAGTGTCTAGGTTCAAACCCTGACCCCAGCATGCAGACCCCAGCAGGTGCATTGTCTTTTTTTTTTTTTTTTTTTTTGACAGGCAGAGTGTACAGTGAGATAGAGAGACAGAGAGAAAGGTCTTCCTTTTCTGTTGGTTCGCCCTCCAATGGCCGCCGTGGCCGGCGCCCTGTGGCCGGCGCACTGCACTGATCCGATGGCAGGAGCCAGGTACTTCTCCTGGTCTCCCATGGGGTGCAGGGCCCAAGGACTTGGGCCATCCTCCACTGCACTCCCGGGCCATAGCAGAGAGCTGGCCTGGAAGAGGAGTAACCAGGACAGAATCCGGCGCCCCGACCGGGACGAGAACCCAGTGTGCCGGCATCGCAAGGCAGAGGATTAGCCTATTGAGCCATGGCACCGGCCAAGGTGCATTGTCTTATTTCCATGAGCCTTAGCTTTCTCATGCAGAATGGAGTAATACCCACCACAAAGCATTACTGCATTAATGAGTATAAAGCACCAACCACCCTGTCCAGCATCACTGGGATTCAGCCAATATTAGATATTTTCATTATTATTATGAAACCCCTTCAGTTCCAACCTTGAAGAGAATCAGCCTGCTTCCTTGGTGCCTCATTTGTGCTTCGATGCAATTCCCTCCACAGGCCCTGGAGGAGGATCTGGGATTTAGGGTGTCTTTCATGAGTACATCAGGTGATCCTAAACAACAATCAGAAAGCACCAAGCATTTAACCCAGAGGGACAGTAATGCCAGAAGTTTGTCACCCTGGTGATGGAGGAGCTGAGAAGCCAAAAAGGGGCATGGGTCAATCAATAGCAGACCACCACCACCCCCTAGGCCATAGGATCAGAGGGAAGAGCAGCATGGCTAGAGCAAGGATCATCAGCCAGAAGTTAGGACCATAGGACCGGCCTGCCTGCAGGGTCTGGATCTCTGGAGGAGACCAGCTACTCCTCAGACATCATCTGGGTCAGAGTGAAGGAGACAGAGAACAGCTCACCCTTCTCCATCCTCTCCTCTACTGCCTTCCAGTTTCCCCACCCCATCCCCAGGACATCCCATCAGCAAATCCTAGTAGAACCAGCCGACCTAGGCACCTTGGGAATGCACCAGCCTTCCAAAGTCAGTCCCTGTCAACAGGATGAACAAAGGGGGCCATGGGCCAACCACGATGCAGATTTGCCCCTGAGAGTGTGCAGCCATCAGAAGAGCCAGCGATAGAGTCCCCCCAGCAATAGCAAGCCTACAACTCCATTCACAGCCGACCGAAGGCAGCTGGGAAAAAACAAGGCAGTCAACAGCCAGCCTCCAACCCTGCCTTCCTGAGGGTGGACTCCCTCCACCCTTCCACTGGGCAGTGAGGGGGCAGGGGTCAGTCCACCGCAGAAGGGCACCTCAGGTCTTCTCTCCCAGTGCTGTCAACAAGATGTTCCTAAGCCCCAAGGCGGACCTGGAAAGGCTGTACGGATCTCAGAGCTCCACTGGCTGCTCCACAGTTATTTTTATCTCTCATTTCCTCGCATTATGGCAATTTACATACTTCAGCAGAGCACACGAGTGTCCAAAACACAAACCAGGAACAATAACGCATCACCGGGAGCATCACAGAAACCCCAGCCCAGAGGCGTTTTCGGAAATCAGTTGCTAAAACAAGTGGTTCCCTCATCCCGAGTGGGAGAATTCTCAGCAACACTCGACAATAAGTGGACGTGATGAGGACCACCAGCGCCATAATTCCTGCCGGATTGCACATTGAAAGCTGCATTCAGCTCGCGCAGCCCATCAGAGCGGGCATTGTTGCAATGAATACGAAGGGATTGCAGAGTGAATTGCTGCTTCATTGCCAAGTGCTTCCGATTCCCTGCTCCTACCATCTGTGTCCTCCGGAAGACACGCAGAAGCAAAGGTCCGAATGAGAGGCTGTCTCCAAGCTGGTGGGAAGGACGGCTCCCCAGGCAGGGGAGGCCTCCACAAAGGGGATGAGAGCATTCTTGAGGGCCAGGGGGGTGCAAGAAAGCTCACTATCCCTGTAGAGTCAAGTTCCAGACTTAACAGAAATCTACACACACAACCAGGAACCCTACTCCTGCTCAAGCATTCATCCCTTGCTCCCAGAAACCCAAACACCTGCACCCACACATGCACATGCGCCACACACACACTCTCATACATATTCACTCATTCAACAGATAGTGAGTGCCTGAAATTATGCTAAGCATATGTCTCCTGTTTTCTTGGAGTTTGCCTTCACACACGTATTGTAGCACACACATGCTTGTATACACCTAGGCAAACTCGTTATACATACGGACACAGGTGCACGCACCAGTACATAGACAAGTCACACATAAATGTGTCTGACAAGCTCAGATAGCCACGCTCCAGTCCCCCTAACACACACACATACACACACACACACACCGTACACAGTACTCACAAATAAAATGCAGCAGCAGATAATGAGCAGGTGAGCTGTCTGGTTGCCTTTTAATTCTGAAAACATGGCTCCCTTTTAACTTAGAGGTTCTCAGCCCGCTATCATTGCTCTCAACAAGAGCTTGGTTGGCCTTGGGTTTGTCTAGTCGGCAGCTGTATACTTAACTTTCAGTTGTTCATATCCCCCACGTGGGATTAAATACCATAGTGATAAGGCACCTGGAAGTGGAACTGTAGCTCCCAGGGCAATCGCCTTCTCTGCTCTATGTGGAATGACACAGGGACATCAGATCTTTGGAATTACCCAGGCAGAATTACCCCAGGTTTTCTCTTCAACTTTAATCTAACAGCAGCAAAAATGGAATTCCTGATAACTCACATTTATTGGACACAGTGACGAATATAAATTGGCCTCTGAGAGTGTGCAGCCATCTGCAGAGTCACGGACAGTGTCCCCTGAGCAAGAGCAAAGTCCACGGTTCTACTGAAAATTTCATTTCCCTTTCTCAACAGGCCTATGAAGACAGCACTGTGATTATGCCCATTTTACAGATGATGAGACTGAAGTGCAGTCCAATGGCTCAGCTGTCTGGAAGCAGAGTCAGTGTAGAAACTGAGATAAGCTGGCCCTACACCTTCAGTGTTCCCAGTGTCAGTCAGCTATCACTGCAGAACAAGGCAGCCTGGTATTACGATTGCACGTGTTTCTCCTGGGTGCTGAGTGGGATCAACTACGCTACCCACACCTGGTTAAGGTCTCTTATGGGCCAGGACCATTTTACAAGGTGTCAAAAAAGTCAGTAATCAATGTAAATATTTTAACCAATATTTTTTAAAAATCAAAATTAGTGCAAAATAGCCATGATGAGCAAAATATCAAAATTTTACAGAAGGACCTTCAGCCCCATGTGGCTGCTGACTCAGCAGGCTCACTCTGGTCCCAGCCCTCCTTCACAAAGTCAGAAGAAGCTGACAGTTCAATCACACGCGCCAGGTGCCCACACTGGGAACGCTCACACCGCTGGGGCCTGGGCACCCCAGGGCTCCGTGGGCCTCTCTACCTCCACCACACGGTGTCTGATGTGGCCAGACTTCGTCCAGAGAGAAACACGGCCCCTTGCATGAGTGCCCCAGGAGAGCCGGGCAGAAGCTGTGTCTCTTAGCACCCAGCCTCAGCTGTCACACGGCCTCACTTCCCGGGGCTGCTGTTTATCAGAAGTGAATCAGCAAGCCCGGCCCATATTCCAGGGGAGAGACAGAAGCTTCTCCTGCCTGACACATGTTCTCCAACCACCACACCCTCAAATCCCTGTCCTGGGCATGGGCAGGCCGACTCCTTCTCCATGCTGCAGCCTGCAGTGAGGCAGCTGGCCCCAAAATACTAAGAGGATGTCCATGTTGGTCATGGGTTACGTCTGTTCCAGTGACTGCGTGCATCAGTGGAGCTGGCAGTGCCTGTGAGTATCTGGACAGGAGGAGAACATCCAAACTTCAGAGCAGGGCCTTGGCACTCCAAGGAACTGCCCTGCTTCCCTCCTCACCACAAGGCCAATTAGGGAGGCACCAGCAGCCTCGCTTTTTATTTTTTTTTCTTCTTCCCAGCCTATCGCATTAGTCATCAGCTGTTACATGGAGCAAGTCAGAGACTCAGGGCTTTTTTTAAAAAAAAAAATGATGATGGAGAGGAAGTCTTCTCACCTTGGGGGTCAGTGGCAGGTGTCTGAATTTGGACACGTCGCCTGCAAATCCCTGCTACACCTCTTCCATCAAGAACCCGAAACAGCTCTTTCTTGAGCATCTTATTTTCTTCATCTGTAAAATGGGAACAGTAATGCTGACCTTTTATTCTTTTATTGTAAAAAACAAAATGGGCCAAGCCTGGAATGAGATATGAGGAGGAGAGAGGATATGAGGTTGGGTCTCAGTATTTTTTTATCCATCTCCTCAATCCAGTTTTCCCCCGTCCCTGCTCTGCATGAGGGACAAGATCAGTTCAGCGGTGGACGAGGCACATCATGCTGAAGGTGCTTGCATCAGTGAGGACCTAACGAGGAAAACAAACCACGTGAGGGCTTTGGGCAGAGAGAGTTTACCCCGGTGCACTGGCTCTACTGGTGACCAAAGTGCTGAGGAACCAAGCCATGGGGCAAGTCAGAGAACGAAAACGCCAAGAAGCTGCCCCCATCCTGAGGCACAAAGGGAAAAGGTATGGTTATCAGAGCCCAGGGCTGTGCTCGTTGGATAAAACGAATCCCCCTGAGAGAAGGAGCCAAGAAGGAAGTGACGCTGCTATCAGGCCAGAGAGGGGGTGGAGCACCCTGGCACCACTTCCTCCCACCCTCCACCTGCCCACTACTGCCTCCTACTGGCTGCATCCAGCCAGAAGCTATTCGGTACAGAAGTCTGCAGGTGTCATTCCCCAACCCCATCCCTGCAACATAGCCTAGAGCAGAGGATTTGGGATGAGACAGGGAACAAACAGGTCACGCTGGCACAGCAGCCACTGTTTAAGGGCCACAAAGTCCAGGAGTGACAGGTGCCTTCACTGTGGCTAAAATCACTATGTAATAACCAAGTTCTGCGATGTCTTTTGACCCTCACAACTTCCTATAGGGACAACTGCCATCCCCACAGCAGATGAGCAAACTGAGGCTTAGAGAGATGAACATCTTTATTAAAGTTCACAGAACTAATGGGAATGAAACCAGGATACCATACTACACCATCCAGCCCAGATCCCAAGCTCAGAACCACTGTGTTTGGAGCCAAATGATGTGTGTGGAGTCAGAAACACTGGCTTCCACCCCGGAGCTCTCATTTTCCACTCTGCAGGTTCTTATGTTCTCTGTTTGCTCAGCTACGGAATAGGGGTAACAATTACTTCACTGTTGCAAAGGATGAATGAGATAAACCACCTCTGGTAAGCACTCAGAAGTGTGTTTTGTTCTTCCAGTTACTGCTGCTCCTGGATTCATCTGTAAAAATTCCAGATCCTGTCCAAGGGAGACAGAACTCAACACAGCAAGGAACTTGTAGGTGGGGGTTAAAGAGCAAAGATGACTGAAAAGAGAACCTGCCCTAAGACTATTGCTTGGTGTGTCTGTGGCAGACACTGCCTGGGACTCTCCACACTCTTCTGGCACTCCCAGAAATCCTACAGCTGCACTGGATGGTTCTCATCCCCTGGGAAGATCCGCTCCTCATGCACCTGTCTCTTTCAACCTGAGGCTACACGTTGTCTTAGCAACATGTCCAGCCAGTATGTGGCATAGTCTAGAAATGCCAGAGAGGCCAGAGAGTTAAGACAGCAAGAAGTAGCCCTCAACAATGAGAGGCAGGAGCCGGTGGGAAAGGCCACGGCTCCTGGCCGAGCAGTTCTAGGGTGTGTCAGACACATTCTCAGCAGGTCCCAGCAAAACAGCCCCAGCTGCTCACCGGTGGCACTCCTCTTTCACCTTTCCTTCCTGTTCACTGTGATTCTTGAGATCACCTTCCAAACAAACCACCTGTACCCAACCCTTGCTTCAGTGACTGCTTTTGGGGGAACCTAACTCGAGATAATGCGGGTCTTATCCTTTCCCCACCCTCCAGCCATCCCCCTGGATCCCTACGTTACCTCTCTCCCTAGGATGAGCAGGAGTGAGGAATCACTCCGCCCAAGCAGGAGTTCATCCATCCTTTCACGGGAAAACATCAGTAGACTGCTCACATGCCCAGTCCCGGGAACCAGCACAGCAGGCTGCAGATCTGCCTCCCTTTTGGCTGCTCCAAAGGACTCTGCACCTTGGGGCTAGTTCTGGGTGAGGTCAGGCACCCACTGAGGCTTCTTCCCCCAGAGAAGAAGGAAATTGTACAAATACACAGAGAGCTCAGCGGGATCCCCTGCAGTCAGACTTCCGTCTCTGCAAATTATTTTTTTGCTAATCAATATGTTTAATAAATAATATTCCAGTTGATTTCATTACTGGCAATACACAAATCAATAGAAGGTTATTGCATGATAACTTCCCATTGATATTGTAATCCTCCTGATTTAATAAATGTTGCTTTTCTGAGGATTGCTGTTTGCATTAGGAATCGAAGAGAAGAAAACCAAAAAAAAATAATAATTCCATTTGTGATTCTGAGACTGCAGCTCAATAAGAAAGTACTACAGGAGCAAGTAAGAGCTCTGCAGGGCTGTCTACACTGGTCTGAGCTATGGCCCAGCACTGTCTGGGTCTTTGTTGGGCCCCACTGTTGTACTTCAGAGCAGAATGGGGAGAAATATTGGCTCGAAGGCTTTCCAAACACTCCTTGGCAGGGGCTTGATCTTTTCTTTCCTTTGCACATCTCAGCCAGGAACTTCTTCCTGAAGGAAAACCCAACACTGGGAGATCATAAGTGGTGCCGAGTGATAGCCGTGACGCTTCAGATATGCTCTCCAAGCCTGGCCTGTCAAAGCTACATGGTGACTGTGCAACTGCCTGGTGCACAGTCCCAACTGCAAGGCCATGTGTAACATCGGCAGAGTCACCTGGAAATTTGCTAAAATGCAGATTCCTGGAGATAGGAGTCCAGGGAGTTTATAGAGGGCCTCGAAAAGACATTAAAAAAAAAAAATCCTATTGAAGTATAGCATATTATTAAAGAGTATGCTTTAAAAAACAGAACCATGACTTTCATCCAAATACAGAATATATAAAATGAATATGTACTAAAGATTTTATTTAACTCAGTAATGAACTAGGGAATCAGTAAGATGTTATAAGGAAGGCCAGCACCGCGGCTCACTAGGCTAATCCTCTGCTTTGCAGCGCCGGCACACCGGGTTCTAGTCCCGGTTGCTCCTCTTCCATTTCAGCTCTCTGCTGTAGCCCAGGAGTGCAGTGGAGGATGGCCCAAGTGCTTGGGCCCTGCACCTGCATGGGAGACCAGGAGGAAGCACCTGGCTCCTGGCTTGGGATCAGCGCAGTGCGCCAGCCGTAGTGGCTACTTGGGGGGGGTGAACCAACAGAAAAAGGAAGACCTTTCTCTCTCTCTCTCTCACTGTCTAACTCTGCCTGTCAAAAAAAAAAAAAAGATGTTATAAGGAATTCAGAGAAATCAAAGCACTACATTCTTGTCATTGGTTCAGTGCAAGCTGAAAAGAATTTACAAGTAGGTGTAATGCTAGCTTTGACAGTGCGGGAGAGGAATCATTTGCCCCTCCACCACCAGAGAGAAACTACAAGTGCCTGTGAACAAGTCTCAGTTGCATAGCTCTCAATTCACTACAATTGACAGAGGTGTAGAAGAGTTTGAAGACAGTAAAAAGCACTGAACCCCTGCTAGGGCTTGCATATCCCCTCCAAAACTCTTATTTAAATTTCGTTGCCAATGTCAGATATTGGATGATGGGTCCTCTAAAGAGGTGAACTGATCGTGGGGTGAATGGCTTATAGAAGTTACCAGGAGAGGCTTGGTTGTGATCAGCATAGCTTTGTTATAAAACAAGCTGTCGGGGCCGGTGCAGTGGCACAGTAGGTTGATCCTCTGGGCCCCTGCACCCGCATGGGAGACCAGGAGGAAGCTCCTGGCTCCTGGCTTTGGATCAGCACAGCTCCGGCTGTTGCAGCCATTTGGGGAGTGAACCAACGGAAGGAAGACCTTTATTTCTGTTCCTCTCTCACACACTGTCTGTAACTCTGTCAAATAAACAAATAAATAAAATCTTTAAAAATAAAATAAAATGAGCTCTCTCAAGTGTGTTCGCACAGGTGATGCCCTCTGCCATGTTGTAATGCAGCAAGAAGGGCCTCACTGGGTCCCAGCACCTTGAAATTGGATTTCCACCTCCAGAACAGTGAGAAGTAAATTCCGTTTCTTTATAAATTGCCCAATCTGCAGTGTTTTGTAACAGCACCAGAAAAGAGTAAGACAGCCCTCGTAGACCCAGATCACCCAGAAGGGTGTCATGGTGCAGTTCTGACACTAGCTACTTGGAATCAGATGTCACACAACAGGGACACAGTCCAACCAAAAGACCACCCTCACTTCAAACTCAGTGTTCCCCAGACTACCCGCATTTCTGAACAACTGGCTATGAGCTGAGAGCTTCCCTCCACTTCTGCAGGTCCAACCATTCACTAGGATGACTCACAGACATCAGGGAAGGGCTGTACTTATGGCTATAGCTTTGGTACAAGAGATACAAATGAAGACCAACCAAAAGCAAAGACCCACAGGGTACAGTCCGCTAGGGCTCCTGGCACATCCTTGTGTATCACCACCAGGGATGCTCACCCAAGTGCTGGTCTCCAGGGTCTTCACTAGGGTTCCATTGTGAGTTGAATGAATCCTTGATCATGGGACTGAAGTCAGCCATCTGTCCTCCTCTTGGATGTCGCAAGAGTGTGAGTGGCTATCCTGAGTATATCCCCCTGAAATCTTGCCTCTCCCACTTCAAATCTACCCCCTTTGTAATTCCACACATGGCCCATACCTTGCAGAATTAAGGACTTGTCCCAGAGGCTGGGAAATTCCCACACAACACTAAGACCTTGAAGACCAAATCATTGTGTTCCTTGAGTTCTGCTAGAAACGTCTGCTTGCATCTAACACACACTGGGTTTTCTATGCCCAGCTCAGTCTTCATGGCAAAAAGTTCTAGGAGATGAAATCAATAAATAAAGCTATACCAAGAAAATGAAACACATCGGGAAACATTCTTAAAATACAAATCTCTTAATAATAGTTATCATGATTATAGTAACTCCTGATTACTGTGATTATATTGACATGGTTGTGTGCTGCAATCGTTATCGTAATTATATTAATTATTGTTGACTGCCAACCAGAGTGTTCACTCCTTACAAACATTTTCTCAGGTCCTCTGCTAGGTTGGAGATTTGTGTCCCCATCTTCCAGATGAAGAAGATGAGTTCCACATGGTGAACCTGCTTCATGGAACACTGTACATCCAACAAGAGTCAGTGTGGAGTCGAATCAGGCCTGTCCAACTCCAGAGCTCCCTGGCTCCTGCTTCCCATGCCTCATGAGTGACTAGGGTACATCATCCCTGGGAGTCAAGCTTCAGTGTTTAAGAAGACAACACAGTTGTATCTCAGATAGCAGATGTGGCGAATGGGCTCCCTGAAGGCTGCCCTGATCCCCGAATTCTCCACCACTGCTGTTCTGGTTACTGAGAGGAACTTCTCTCTCCTTTTCCTGGAAAAGGGGGTTCATGTTAAAGAGGAGGAGTCCCTTACCCAATCGGGTAATTTTGCCACTCATCCCAGCCCAGAATCAGGAAGCCAGAATTGAGATCAGTTCAAAAAATCCATCATAGACACCCACAGGACAGATCTATTTGGAAGAAAAAAGTAGAGCTCTTAAGGGAAGCATCCCTATGGGTTACTGTTAGAATTACAATTTGTTAACCACACTGGGACTTGGGAGAGTCAAAGAGGGAGCTATTGAAATTGTACTGAGACCACCTGCACAGCTAGGACAGACACAGGCTGAGCAGGGCCTGCAGCACCCATCACGCAGAAGGAGCACAGGAGACCCCCGAGCAGAGCTCCCGCTGCAGCACTTCACCTACCAGAACATCCTACTATGGGACTCTCCCCCAACTATTAGCATTATTATTGCCCTTTAAATATGTCATAGTCAAAGATCTGCTTCATTCTTCAGTGTGATTGCCATTGATTTTTGAAGCCCACATCTTCTTCCCGAGGGAAACACATCTTCAGCAAAATGATAGAGGAAATGGAAAAGAAGGATTCGATTTATAGGCGTTCATTTTACAGGCATCGCTTTAGGGATACAGCTGGTCTCAAAGCAGCACTTCTCAAAGGGTGGTCTAGGAACCACCTGCACCAGAGTCACCTGGGAACTTGTAAAAATGCTGCTTCTCACATCCCAGTGTGGACCTAACCACGTCAGACTCTCTGAGGACAGACTTGGGAAATGTGTGGTTTTAGCAAGGCCTCTGGAGGTTCTTACGTCTACAGGAGGGTATGCAAAAGGCCACCACACCAAGAAACACAGGCAGCAGGTGTGCACGCCTTGATTATGCTTCTCATACATCGGGCTGCAGGAAGTCAGGCCTGAGACGCCTTGGCAAGGGCAATGTAACCAGTTGTGCCTTGAGAACAAGGTTCCTGGTGACCTCCATCCAGGGAATCACAAAAAGGCCCCAAATCCCCAGTGATGTGCCAATGCTGATTTCACTGTGTGTGGAGACGGCTGGTCTCCAGCAAGCAGAGTGGGCAGGTTCTTGGCTGTGGCATCTGCCAGGAGGAGCGGGTAATAGGCCTGATTTATGACACTCAGCATGGGACCTGGCTGCGGAGCTCAATCACTGTGGCTCCCCATGGTGGGGTTCATGCGCTGTAACGGGCCTGGAAATTGGAGAGGAATTTACCTCCTGCTGCCGAACATTACATAACAATCAAGGGAAACAAGCAGAGGCAGGAGGGGGCCTCCTCCTCAGCTGGCACTGGCAGCCTGGCACAGCAAAGGAGGTAGAGGGAGCTGTCTGCAGAGGTTCTCCCACCCTCAGCAACCTATGCGAATGGGCTCCAGGGTAGCCCAGCAGAGACGGCCAAGCACAAACATCAGCTGAGCAATTTCTTCTCTAGGGGGTGGCTAGGGAAAGCGCTGCCACCAGTCCCATGTCAGCAGGCCCACGAGGTCCAATTCTCACAGCAGTGAAGGGCCGGGCATCAATGAATAACCCCCTCAGGTGCAGCTGGGAATAATCTAAATGGACTTCAGATTGACATCTGCAACCTGAGAGGCAGGGCAAGGAACAATATTAAGATGGGGCAAGGACGGGAAGGCAGTGGAGGATGGCCCAGGTGCTTGGGCCCCTGCACCCACATGGGAGATCAGGAGGAAGCACATGGCTCCTGGCTTCAGATCAGAGTAGTTGCGGCTGTAGTGGCCATTTGGGGGGTGAACCAATGGAAGGAAGACCTTTCTGTCTATCTAACTCTGTCAAATTAAAAAAAGAGAGATGGGGCAACAAGACAGGATCCAGATCAACCCAGACCTCCTAGGTTATGAGGAGGGGTCTGGATTTCCTTCCCAGTTCCCCAGGGCAGTCACTGCAGGGGTTGTTTTCTCCTAGAAGCACACACAGCATGGAAGGGGCATGAAGCCGCTGATTAGAACTTCCTTCTCAGGGGCTCACAAGGAGGAGCACAAGCTCTTCTATCTTTATTAAGGCGAGCCCCAGTAGGTGGGCAGGTTGGCAAGGCTGAGAGGCTCTGAGTCACAGTCTACCACTCCATGGAAGATGATGAAAATTCCATTCTAATGGGAGGGTTGGGCCCTGAAGACAATCTAAACCAACTGCCAACACAGGATTCCAAGACCTACTCTTTTTTGTTGTTGTTGTTATTCGTCTTTGTACCCTTTTTGCTATATCTTTATGCTTGTGTAGACATTTTTGGTAAACAAAAATTCACATAAATGCACCTTTTTTCTCTATAACCATAATGAATATCTAGGTTACTATAAGTTTTTTTGTTTTTTTTTTTTACATTTTTATTTATTTGTATGTATCTCATAAATACAAGATTAGGAACATAGTAATTCTTCCCACAGCCCCCACACTCCCATCCACTCCCCCTTTTCCTTCCCCCTCTCCTGTTTGGTCTTAGAAAGAAAAGGAAACAAAGAAAGAAAGGAAAAAAATAATAGAGTAAAAAAACTCTAACAGAACTGTTCCTCAACAGTCTAAACAAGGGCTGTTCTTTGTTATTGCTTCTCAAAGGTATTTCTACTTTTTGCCCCCTTCTTCTTTTCCCTTCCTTCCTCCCTCTTCTCTCCTTTTTGAAACTTAATTGTCTTTAATGAAGAACCCAAGGATGATAGATCTTTTATGATCTCTTATACATGACTATAACTTATGAGACAGAATAACATCCTTCTTTTAATACACTAAAATAAAGCGATTCTTGAGAACAAGTTTTACTATTAAGTCTCATGGTACAACTCTTTTTGATCAGAGGTCCTGCAGAGGAAGTTATTGCACAGTAACTCTTGTTGTTTATTTAATAACTCTCATATATATGACATCAGTGATCATCCAAGGCTCTTGACATGAGCTGCCTCAGCTGTGGAAGCCTTTTGAATCCAGTAGCTCAACAAAGCCATAAGCAAGTGGAAGTTGTCTCCCCCATTCAGAGTAAAGTACCTCCTTCTTTGGTGGCCACTTCTTTCCGCTGCGGTCTCACCCACAGGAGTCTTTTTTGTAGGAAATTTTTCTGAAGTGTCTTGGTTTTCCATGCCTGAAATGCTCCCCCTGGGCTTTCCAGCCAGATTGGAATGCCTTAAGAGCTGATTCTGAGGTGGGAGTGCTACTTAAAACGATTGCCATTCTGTGAGCCAAGATCCACTCTTAGAGCTAATTGCATCACCATTAAAATGTGCTGGCCTAGAGGCTTGCAGATTATTTTTCAATAAGGGAACCCTATCTTCCGGTGAAATCTTACTTAAAACTCCAAAGTATAAAATGGACTTATCACCATTGAAATTAATGATTCCCCTGTTTTCTGTCATCCTGACCAGATGCATACTGCTCAAGGTATAGAATATAGCTTTTCCATGAGACCTACATGCCAGAAGGTATCTACAAGTAGTAGACATAGCAAATATTATCCCATTGGGAAAAGGAAGGAGCTGGATGAGCCGCACCTTCATAAGGCATCAAATATTCAGTGGACAACAATTGTGTACCAGGCCATCAGTTGGTGCTGGGGATACAATGGTGAACAAATTCATCATAGCTTTACCTCTATTTCACTCATAATCCAGCAGGAAGAAATAAATATTAGAAGATGCAAATTTATTGAGGTAGTCTGAAGTGTATAATAGCAAGCAGAAGTACCCGACTGTGAATGTACAGCCGGCAAACTGACCTAGTCAGACAAAGGCCAGGGAAGACTCCCTAGAGGAGACCTCATTTAAGCTGACACTTAATACTTAACTAGGAAATTAGAACAGGAGAGGACAGAATTGCATTGCAAGTGGAAGAAACAGCATCCATAAAGCCCCAGCAGCGGAAGCATCACCTCCTGACCCTATCTTGATCACAGAAGCTCTGCCTCAGTCTGTTTCTGTACACTGGGATTCCAGCATGACATTCCTTTAGAAAACAAGTGTTTAGCAACTAAAACACAAACCTGGAAGATGAGCCAACCAAATGTCCCTGGAGAGCCCTATCAGGCCCTAAAATCTCTCCATATATAGACTCGAGAGAGTAGAGCACTGGCTGATATGCCCTGGTTAGGACCAAAGGTCAGGGGGTCAGAAGCGACTGACCAGACCCACAATCCTGAATGGTGAGCTGTAGTTAAGGAAAGAACAATGCTCACTTATTTTTTGTACTGTCTGTTTTTCTCCACATTCTCTAGGCACACTTTACTATTCTGGTTATTTCTAAATGAGTTCATCATCTTAAAGTAGATTCCCAGAAGTGGACCTTTTTTATCCTTACAACTTACAAAATGCAATCTGTTAGTCTCATTTCATACATTGACTTATTTATGACCTATTCCTTGAGAATATGCCCCTAGTTAGACATGTGATATACAGATAATTATGACATGGCCTCTGCCTTCATGGAGATCCAAGTTGTAGACACTTAACAGGGATCTAACATGACCATATTTAACACTGAGTGTCTGCTATCAGTAAAACCTTGTACTAAACACTATACATACAATTCCCAGCCCCATTTTGGGCTTAAAAAGTGAGTTTCAGAGAGGCTAAGCAACTTTTCTCAGGTCACTCACCTAGTTAGGAAAGAACCTATTAGACCTAGTTCAACTCCATATAACTCCAGATTCCCAGTATCTGATGTTTCAATTAAGGAAGTAAATTAAGGAAATAAAATCAAAGCATGAAAAGAAACCATAAATAAATATTTTCTTGATCTTGTTCCTAGAAGAATTTTCCAAAGTATAAGAAAGAAAGGAAAGCATCAAGAAGGAGAAAATTGATACAATACTACATTAAAAATCAAAATTTCCACTTGTCAAAAACACCATATAAAGCCTTGAAAGATAAGTGAGAAATGGCAAAGGTATCTACAATTTGTGCAATAGGAAAAAGTTAAACAGCATCTGCTAAAAAGTTGTTATAAATTAGTACATTAAAAAAGAGATTTTTGTCCAACAGAAACAAAAAAGACACAATTTTCAACAGAAGAAATGAAAATGGCCAATACACACACCCAAAATTATTATTAAAGTATTAGTAATCAAAAAAGGCAAATAATTTCAGAAACAGTGGGATGTTATGCTTTTTCATGATGAAATTGTCAAAAATTAAAAAAAGAATCCTGATGTTGATGAATGTGCTATGAAACAAATATACATACACCCTATATCAGGAAGTGTCTAGTTAGCATTTGACAATATGAATTAAGAGCCTCTAAAAACTTATAACCTTTCAATCAATAATTTTACTTTAGAAATCTATCAGAAATGCAAACAAAGATACGTATAGTAAGATGTTCATCACAGCATTATTTATGGCATGGAAAAACTACAAATCATGTTCAAGTTTAACAATAGGTGGACAATGAAATCAATTTTATGCAGCTGGACGTTACTATACAGTCATCAAAAACCATATTTTTGAAGACCTTTGAGAAGCATGATCCACCTATTTATTTATATGTCTAGAAGGAAATATACCAAAATACACTATTTGAAAGACAAACTGTAGTAGTGGGATTAATTATGATTTTATTCTCTTTATTTAAGATTATGCCAAAATGGTCATGAAAAATGAAATTTAAAGATAAGCTAGTTTGGCTGGCACCACGGCTCAACAGGCTAATCCTCCTCCTTGCGGCGCTGGCACACCAGGTTCTAGTCCCAGTCAGGGCGCCGGATTCTGTCCTGGTTACCCCTCTTCCAGTCCAGCTCTCTGCTGTGGCCCGGGAGTGCAGTGGAAGATGGCCCAAGTGCTTGGGCCCTGAACCCGCATGGAAGACCAGGGGAAACACATGGCTCCTTGCTTCGGATCAGTGCGGTGCGCCGGCTACAGCACGCCAGCTGCAGCTGCCATTGGGGGTGAACCAAAGGAAAAGGAAGACCTTTTTCCCTGTCTCTCTCTCACTGTCCACTCTGCCTGTTAAAAAACAAACAAACAAAAAAAGATAAGCTAGTTTGTTGCAAAAAAATTGAAACTCATGCAGTTTTTTTATAACACATTTCCCATGAATTTTTGAAGACTCTGATACAGGTGGATTTCAAAATTTTTCCCACCAAAATAAATGTATTTTTTAATTCCATTTTCCACAAACATTTTTGTGCAATTTATCTGCATTGCATTTGCAATAACAAGTAAGTATGTATTCCTTTTATTTTAAAAAATGATTTATTTGAAAGGCAGAGTTACAGAGAAAGGGAAGGAGGGAGAGAGGGAGGGAGGGGGAGAGAGAGAGAGAGAGAGAGAGAGAGAGAATCTTCCACCTGCTGGTTCACCCCCTAAATGGCCACAATGGTGCAACAGCTGTAGCTGTGCCAGTCCAAAGCCAGGAGCTTCTTCAGGATCTTGCACATGGGTGCAGGGGTCTCAGCACTTGGGCCATCCTCTTGCCCAGGCACATTAGCAGGGAGCTGGATCAGAAGTGGAGCAGCCGGGACTCACATCTCCACCATCTGGGATGTCTGCTCTGTAGGTGGCGGCCCTACCCCCTATGCCACAATGCTGGACCCTCTTTTATGTTTAAAATTAATATGACAAACAAAATTCAGCTCTCCATTTTCTTGGCTCAAACCTGCTTCTCCCCTTTAACTCCTTTCTGCAATTGACAAGAAAACAGCATCACCTCTGACTGCTTCCTTCTTGTTTAATCTGCCCCCACCTTGCTATCTGTACCAATTCACTGCTTCACTTCAGCTTCTTGTCTGTGGCTGGACCATGGCCTTACCTATCTCCTAATGTCCTGGTTTCCAGCTCCCACCCCAACCCCCAAGCCCTCCTCAAATTCTGTTTGCATTTTTGCTGTACATAGACTAATCCCCTTATAACAAAGAAAATATGCTCTTATGTCTCTGCCCCTAAACCTTCAGTGTCTCTACAGTTCCTAAGAATAAACTCCCAGAGTCCTTTATCTGGAGTGTAAAAGTAGGATCTGCCAAAGAAAGAAGATTTGGATTATGGCAATCACAGCATTGATTTTATATGTATAAAATTCTGAGGCTAAAATATAACCACCCTTAGTTTTTAGAAAACTGGATGAAACTACTCATTTCCCCGGGCTTCATCTTCCCCTCCATCTACATCCACCACCCAATTCTCCACCCAAACTACTCTCCCTCCAGCCTCTCCTGTGATCACGCACAGCACACAGTAGGTGCTAAGCTGAGGCCGACATTGCCAGCCCTAGACACAAGCCAGCACCCACGACCCTGGCCTCACAGAATTTCTTCCACTATAACTTGTGATTCTCTCTTATTTAAAAGATGGTGAAGGGGCTATGACCTGAAAAAAAAAAAAAATCAATGACTCTCCGCTGATAAAGGTTCTTATGCAGTAAATGTGCTCTTGGGAAGCCAGATCCTGCCCTTCTCCACGGCTTTGGCCTGATGCCCTGGAGTGATTTACTCTGCGGTAACATGATGGAGCCTCCACCATGGAAGGGAATTAAATAAAAATGCAATAAAAGAGGACAAAATCAATCTGCTTACAGTTTTGTTTAATAAAAATTCATGAAGGATGGGCAGGCAGGCCCATCAGCAAAGTACCAGTTCTGCCAGCGGATGACTGGGGACGCTCACTCGGGCTTCAGGCCCGGGGTCGACGCTCGGCAGAACCCCGGCCCAGCAAACCTTCCGCCCCACAGACTGTGGCAGGCTGGGTCCTTCTGCTGGCCCACAAAGCCAGTCCTGCCTCACTGAAACAGGGACAAGCCGGGTCAGGGTGTGCTGGTGGGAAAATTCTCAAAAGTCAAAGAAAGCGAGAGACTTCTTCCGTGAGATTCCCCTTCCTAAAAATCGAGACACCCTATGTGTTCTGGAATAATCTAACCTGACTCTCAAACTGGTGAAAGAAACTATTCTGTCCACAAAATATTTACTTATCTCATATGGTTCTTTGCAAAAGATGGGTGGAAATACCAGACAGAAAATCTCAGTCATCTGTAAGAGGGATCAGCACACTGCAGACCATAAGTGGCCCATCACCTGTTTTTAAATAAAGTTTTATTGGGACACAGTCATGAGCATTTGTTTTCGTATTGTCTATGATGACAAAGTTAAATAGCTATAACAGACACCTATAAAATCCTGAACATTTACTCTCTGGTCCTTTACAGAAAAGGTCGACAGACTTCCAATATGTACCTTGAGGATTCTCACTCAGCTTCCATACAAACTCATTTGTCCATTCAGAAAAAACTTCGTAAGCTCTCACATGCCAGCCAGTTCCTTGAGACTCTAGGGAGATCTGAGCCCCAATCTTTTAAGAATCTAAATCGGTTTCCTACTGTTGCACAGCAAATGACCACATGCTTAGTGGTTTAAAACAGCACCCATTTATTAATTCCAAATTGTGTAGGTCAGTGTTCCAGGGGGGCCTAACTGGGGCCTCTGCCTAGTGTCTCACAAGGAAAAATTAAGGTGTCGGCCCAGCTGAGCTCCTCTCTGAGGCTCATGGCAAAAAATTGATTCCAAGCTCATCGATGGCAGAACCCAGTCCCTTGCAGCTCTAGATCTGAAGTCTTCATTCCCTGCCCGTCACCCAGGGCCCACTCTCTGCTGCTGCAGGACTCTGCATTCTTGCCCATACCACCCTCGCATCTTCAACCCATCAGCAGCACACTGAGTCCTTCTCCCGGGACATCCCCTCTGCCAGCTGCTACAGATAGCGCACTGCTTTAAAGTCCACCGGTTCGTGTAGTTATGCAGAACCCAATGAATAAACCAGGATAATCTCCCAAATTCAAGGTCAACTTGCCACAGAACAGAACCTAATCATGGGACTGTTGTCTCATCACATGCCCTCACGGGTTCTGGGAATTGGAGTGAGATGTCTTTGGAAGGCCATTTCAGGAATTCTGCCTACTCTGGAGAGTAAGTCACACATTTGGTCAGGTAACAAGCAGACACCAAAATTTCAGCAGCTTAGAATTGTGAACTATGTTCACTCCCACAGAACTCTCCAGGGCAGAGCCTCCAAGTCAGTGGAATTCTGTTCCATGCAGTAATTCAGGACTCGAGCTTGATGGGGGCCCTGTCACCTTCAGTGCATGGCTTCCAAGAGCACCTTACTTACTGTCAATGCAAGCATTAAAAAGGGAAAGGACACAGAGAAGCAGGTATGGGATATCTTATGGGAATTGACACAAAGCACTTCTGCTCATATTCTATCAGAAACATATGAATTACATAATCACATTTAACTTCAAGGGAGAATTAAAACTGAAGTGTAGCTGAGTAACCATGTACTAATCACTAGTATCACAACACAGAAGGAAAAGCAGACAGGTTTTCACCTTCAGTAGCTGTCTCCTCTGCATGTACAAATGAAAGTACTTACTGATAGCTAAAAATTGACATCTGATTACAGCTTTGCCTACTAAGACTATGGGTTTATGTGATCTAAATTTATAAATGTTTTTAATTTGCCCAAGTCAGTTCTTCTTAAGAAATTAGTAAAAAGGAAAGACCTATAAATAGCCAAATACAGAGGCAACCATTTGACACAGAAGTTAAGGCACTGTTAACTGAAGACTGGATAAAGAAATTATGGGAGGGGCTGGCACTGTGGCGCAGTGGGTTAAAGCTCCAGCCTGAAGTGCCAGCATCCCATATGGGTGCCAGTTCTAGTCCCAGCTGCTCCTCTTCTGATCCAGCTCTCTGCTATGGCCTGGGAAAACAGTAGAGGATTGCCCAAATCCTTGGGCCCCTGCACCCGCCTGGGAGATCCAGAAGAAGCTCCTGGCTCCCGGCTTCAGATCGGCGCAGCTCCAGCTGTTGCGGCCATCTGGGGAGTGAACCAGTGGATAAAAGACCTCTCTCTCTCTCTCTACCTCCCTCTATAACTCTTTCAAATAAATAAAATAAATCTTTTTTTTTTTAAAAATTACAGGTTATGTACTCTATGGAATACTACACATCAGTAGAAAAAAAAGAAAGAAATATGGTCATTTCCAACAAAATGGATGAATCTGGAAGACATCATACTTAGTGAAATAAGTCAGTCCCAAATGGACAAATATCATATGTTCTCCCTGATCTGTGATAACTAATAGAGTACCTAAAAAGAAATCTGTAGAAGTTAAATTGACACTTTGAGAAGCAATGACTTGAACCACCTTTGTCTTGACTGTCAAGGAAGTTTTTTTTCTTTTTAAATGGAGAATGGGATTGGGAATGGGAGAGGGAGGAGGAGGTGGGTTCAGAGTGGGGGTGGAAGGGCGGGTATGATGGGAAGAATCACTATATTCCTAAAGTTGTACTTATGAAATTCATACTCACTAAATAAATGGTTTCTTTGGGAAAAAAAAAGAAGATGACACTGCTTGGACATCCAAACCCCAAACTGGAGTGCCTGGTTCAAGTCCTGGCTCCTCTGCTTCCAATCCAGTTGCCTGCTGATCTGCACTGTTGGAAGCAGCAGATGATGGTTCAAGCACTTGAGTCCCTGCCACCCACGCAAGAGACCTCAACTGGGTCTGACTTTGGCCTGGCCCAGTCCTAGATCTTACAGGCATTTGGGTAGTGAACCAGTAGGTGAAAGATATCTCTTTCTCCCTCTTGCTCTCACTCTCTCTCCTTTCAAATAAAGTAAAAGTAAATAAATACAAATTTATAAAATAACTAGATACAAAGAGAGATATATGAGCAAGTTATTATGAAAACTAAAATTGCTTGTACTTGGGTAAATCATATTTCTTGAGAGCTGTTCACTCTCCTTGTGGGCTCATTTAATGGCAGAACCAGAGACTTAATTTTTTAAAAAAATTTTAACAGACATCTAAAAGTTGTACAGATTGGTATGATATTATGTAACGTTATAGTACATGTACACATTGGCTGGTGTCCAATCAGGGCAAATATATTTTATCTCTTTAAGCATGTAACAATTATTTATTTTGAAAATATCCAAAATCTGAAGCTGTGAGCTTCAGCTGGCTAGGTGAGTGTACCGGCTTGCATGTGTTGGAAACACAGAGGCACAGATCATTGTTTGGGACAATGGAATGAGTCACAGCACCAGGGTCACCTGTCACCTCTGTGGGTTCCCTGGGCCACAGACTGCGCTGGTGAGGCAGGTCTTGGGCAGGCTCCCTTTCCCTCTACTATGTGCAAAATCAGTGGCAGCACATGGAGGCAGAGAGGGACTGGTTGTGAGGCAGGAAAGGACATAGTCTTCCTATGAAAAGCTCTCCATCTGGGGGAAGGAAAAGGAGCAAAGGAGGAGAACCAGGCAGCCCCACCTCCGGGAAGTCACCTTTTGAGACACAGAGGGATATTGAAGAGGGCATAGCCCCCATTGCAGCCCCAAGAACAATTAAGGCAGTGTCCTGGGTGACCGAGAGAAGACAAAACCTAGGAAGGCTTTCAGGGTGAAGTGAGAGAAGAGAGAGTGCTTAGCAGGGCAGGGTGCTCCTGTAGGCTAGCACCCAGGGGTGGTGAAGCATGAGGAAGCCCGTGTCAGGACAATGGACAGGAGGCAGCTGAGCTCAGGCTGCCAACCTTAGAGGGCTCCCGAGGGAGAGGGAGGGCATGAGAAAGCTCACTGTGTGGTGCTCATTAGGACAGGCCGGGGCCAGGAGCGCTCCTTCCTCTCGGCCATGCTCAGCGGTTTGTTTGGCTTCAGCGCTGGTGTCTGGCAGACTGTGTCTGCCGAGAGCCCGGTGCTCTAGAGGGACCTGCACACCAAGAGGCTTCCAGATGCTTGCTGTTTCCTCCAGCACCAGTGCAGGCAGGGATGTCTCCTCCAGTCCCCGGCATGACACGGCACAGCACGGCACGGCATGCTGTCTGCATAACCTGCAC
Organism: Oryctolagus cuniculus; assembly: GCF_051225735.1. Taxonomy (NCBI): domain Eukaryota; kingdom Metazoa; phylum Chordata; class Mammalia; order Lagomorpha; family Leporidae; genus Oryctolagus; species Oryctolagus cuniculus. The sequence continues at coordinate 19,649,064 of NC_142877.1, forward strand.
TTAAAGGACAGTGAGGCAGGGGGTCCAGTAGGATCCACACAGCAGGGGATGCCCAGTGGCTGCTGTCGAGCACTTTGCGAGCCAGACCCCCAGGGTGAGGATGCCACGGGGTGTCCTTGCCCTCCCAGGTCCTCCCTGGCCCGTCACTGAGCTTGCCTGAGTTTCCATGTCAGGAAGGTGAATGAAGACAGAAATCAGCCCACGCAGACACCCCTCAGCGCATCCCCCCAGAGGAAAGGGCACCTTTGTTGGATGGTGCCGTCGGAGGTCCTTGTGCAGAGAAACACCCTCTTAGCTCTTCCCCAGCTCAGAGAGAGGTTGAAACCTCCACACAGGCAGCCTAGGAGCCCCCTGCAGAGTCCGTGTTCAATCAATACATATCGATTGTACTGAATGGAAGCAGTGAAGGGTAGATTGTTGATTGACTCTGGGATCCCACAAACAACCGGCTCCTTTATGTCCAAACCTATTAAGGTAATGGCAAACTCAAGGACACAGGCAGCATCAGATGTGGAGGAGAGGCAAGGCTTGACAACCTGCAGGGTTGAATTTGGAGACTCCCCTTTCAAACTGTCAAATCATAGAAGTCACGGCAGTGCCCGCTGATGAAGCCCAGGCTCTCTGCCAGGCCTGGGCTGAGCGCACAGTGCAGCCATCCCAACGGGGCTGGGAACTGGTGATTGTGACTTCCTGCTTTCTCCAGGAAGACTCTGATTGGCCCACCGAGCCCAGCCCTAGAGCCCATGAACCTCCAGGCCACGTTTGTCTTCAGAGGCCCTGAGCTTCACCACCATGCTGAGGTGGGGCCTCCCGCAAAGAGCTGGAGCCAGTCGAAGTCACAAGCAGCCATCCGTGGGGGGAATGGAAGTCCCTGATGGAAAGAGGATTGGGTCTCAGCCTGGTGCCTAAACTCAGCCTGCTGTTTGCTAGATGCACGAACTTGGCAGCTCTCTTTACCCCCAGCCTCCCAGTTCCCTGAACTAGGAATGGGAAGACTGATTTCTGACCTGTTGGAAGGCTGCTGGATTAAAAGGGAGTGAATGCAAAATGCCTGGCCCAGCACCTGCTCCTGCGGAGTGACCCAGTAGAAGCTCCTTTGGAAATGGGCACCTTCCTCTTCCAGGATGCATTTCACAGTGACAGCTCCAAGCTGAATTTAGAAATTTGGCCGGGCAATCTTGGGATGGAGAAGGAGGAAGACACAAAGACCTGTGAAGAGGTGTTCCTGAGGTCCCAGCGAGGCCTACAGCAGCAGGGGTGAGCAGCAGGATGAGCCACAGACCTTGCAGGCCCCAGAGACACTCGCAGCGTCCCCTCAAAGACTCCAGTGCCAGGAACGTGGCCCTGGAAAGGGAGAGTGGTGGCTGTCCTGGAAACCCTCATGCGAAGGGTGGCCATGCCTGGTTCCCACACCACGGCAGGACTGTACGTAGGGGATGCCACACTCAGCTCAGCAACTCCAGTGTGCCGAGTGCCTCAGCCTACTGAAGCCCTCTGCCTGTGGTCTCCTACGACCACCCAGAGGAAAAGAACTCAGGAGGCTCCCACATGGCCCTACAGACAAGCCAAGAACACAGGGGCTCAGGAGGGAGACCCTTCTGGTCCAGAATCACAGTGCTAGCACTCACTAGCAATACCCTTCACTTCTGTGCACTTCAATTTTCTCCTCTGGAAAATGGGAATGATAAGTATCATACCCAGCTTCAAGGCTGAGGTGCAGCTGCATGTTGAGCCCTTGCAGAAGTGCCTATCACAAAGCAAGTTCTTATTAATATTAGCTGCTAATGTCCTTGTTAGCATTATCATAGGTAAGGTTAAGATCCATCAAGTGTCAAGAGCATAGCATGCAGTAAGAGCTCACTGAATGTTAAGTGTTACGCATACAGTACGCTCTCAGTAAATGTTAAGATTGGGCTCTAGCTGGAGTTGCAAATGGCCCCCCAGTTCGGTGATCAGCTATCCTGATTTGCAAGGGACTGTCCGGTTTTAGCATGTCCTGGAGACCCCTCCATCCCGGGCAACTGCAACAGCCCACCTGGCTGGGGCCTACCTTGCTCCCCCAGGGCCATGCAGGGAGAATCTCTGGACTGTGTCAACCTGCCAGTGGAAGTGAAGCTTGGCTCTGAGCTGCCCCCAAGATCTAAGTGGCTCAGGGCCAGTGTTCATTCTCAGGACAAAAAGGGCTCATCCAGGTTCAGACAAGCTCAGGGAGGGAATTCGGGCCCACACGCATGTTCCCAGGGAGGCAGACCCCAGCCACACTGCAACAAGGGGCAGAGCCAAGGGGAAATGGAGACGTCTCTGAGGATCCGGCTGGACTCAGAGAGGAGAAAGACTGGTGCTCACCCGTGATGAATAATGCAGGGAGAGGGAGCCAGGGAGGGAGGCGCTGCTGCTGGGCCCTAGCCTGTTCCCAGCCAGGCTGCTGGTGAGCAGGAAGCCTTCCAGCTGAGCCTGGGAAGCAGTTATCACTGGTGGGTGATTAAGTTACTAATCCTTCAGGGAGAAGACATTTAGAGGCCCATATTAAAGCAGTGCGAGGCAAAATTACATTCCGTTTCAATTTAGTTTAGCAATTCCCGTGATTTAGTTAAATGAAAAGCAATTGTTCCAATTAATAGTATTGAATGTTATTCATCAAAAGTGTCAAAACAGTTCTGTGGCTGCATTAGTAACCCATTCTGTTGTCAGAGATATGGATAATTCCCCAGGATAGGATAGGGAAATGGTAGGTATGGGGGCCTTGGGGAAAAGGTCAAAGCCAGAAGGTATTTACATGCACACGTGTGTGCTATGTATGTTCATATGCATGTAAGTTACATACATGGACAGGTGTGTATGTGGCTCACGTGTCTTGCATGCATATCCAAAATTCCCAACATATTTGTATGCAGTTATATGCACAAGGCAGTGTGCCTGAGTGACTATACACACAAGTATGTGTGTGTGGGTCTGTGTGTTCCTGGGTATATGTACACATGTGCAAACAGAAAATATGTGCAAGTGCCTCATGTGTCATGCATGTGCATGTGTGTTGCATATGTGAAATTACACACATGTGGATCCAAATATTTTAGATAGTTGTACAATCATGTATGCAGGTATGTGTGTACGCATACAAATAATTCTGAAAATTTGTTGCCACGTAAGGAGGTGCTCTGTGAGTATACACAGGCACATACATTTATGGTGCATTCATATGTTGTGAATGCATTTATACATATCAGGGCAAGAGATGAATCAAATTTGCTCCCTCAATAGATTAAAATCAGGTCTATCGGGGCTGGCGCCGTGGCTCACTTGGTTAATCCTCCGCCTGTGGTGCCAGCATCCCAGATGGGTGCCGGGTTCTAGTCCCAGTTGCTCCTCTTCCAGTCCAGCTCTCTGCTGTGGCTGGGAGTGCAGTGGAGGATGGCCCAAGTGCTTGGGCCCTGCACCTGCATGGGAGACCAGGAGGAAGCACCTGGCTACTGGCTTTGGATTGGCACAGCGCCGGCTGTGGTGGCCATTTGGGGAGTGAACCAACAGAAGGAAGACCTTTCTCTCTGTCTCTCTCTGTCTATAACTCCACCTGTCAAATTAAAAAAAAATCAGGCCTATCTATTTCCTTTTTGTATCATAGTGAGTAATTTGCCTTGTCACTGGATGCTGACACTCAAATGTAGTTCTTGTGAGGTCTGAGGCTTTTTCTGCTGTGATTATTGCTGTATTCTCAGTACTCAGCAGACAGTCTGGCCCAAAGTCAGCTTCAGTAACATGTGCTGATAGAATAAATTAGTGAATGGATGGATAACAATGAGGGGAGAGACAGCAGGGCGGATGAATGTGTGCAGGGCTGGTGGAGGGATGGAGAGATGGATGGATGAGGGAACAGACAGGTGGATGGGTGGGAGAATGGATGAGTGAAATGATGGCTGCAGGCCCCTGGGACTATGAGGCCTCCAGTAGTTGGTGGGCTCCCCAGTCTTCTCTCTTCAACGTGAATGTCAAGCTGCTCTGCCCTTCAGCATCAGCTCTATAACGCATGCTCAGTGAACTTCATCTTGGACAAGGCAGCAAGCTCAGAGAGCTCAGAAGTAGTCAGAATAACCAAGGCGAAACACTGCGAAACTAAAAGCCAGGGCTCCTCAGGAGATGCTTAAAAAAAACCAGCTCATTGTCAAGTGAATGGGAATCTGGGGCCCCTGAGGGGCTTGTGTACTCTCAGCCAGGGCTCCCGCCTCTGGTTTATGCCCTTGGGCTGCAGCTGCCAGCTCCTGACTCCATCCCCGCCTGTCTTTCTCTTTCTCAACACTCTTCCTTCCCCTGACCCTGTGCACCACAGGAGAAAGCCACTGGTCCACACATATCACCAGCTGTAGCAGCTCATCATCCTCCCTGGTCATGAGGAGAATCGCCAAGAGACTTCCTGTGTCCACTGAACTCACTTTCCAGATGGCTCCAGAGTCTTGGCTCTCTCTGCGGCTTTACAGATGCTGGGGATGGCCCCCAAGACCCACCTCTGGCCTCTTTGTGTGGCTCAGTCAGTCTTCCCAAAGCATTGTGAGCTGCTTAGGGATGGCCAAGCTGCTGTCAGTGCCTGCCCCCTAGTGGTTGACTCTGGCCCCTGCACTGCCCCTACCCTGTGGCACCAACTCTGAGCCGGTGCCTCCCTCAGTCAGCCTCAACCAAGAAAGGACCCCTAAGTCCTAGCAAAAGTCCCACCAAAGCCCCAGTTTCCCCTGCCCAGCTGCAGACACCCCACGATGGAGGCCTGGCTGTGCAGAATGCACTGTACTCTACAACCCCTGCCTCCCTGCCAGTGTCCATCCATCAGGGTGGTGATTAAGCACAAAGAGGAAGTGTTAGGATGTGATCCCTGAACCCTCCAGCCTCATAAAGACAATGGCTGGGACAGTGGCAAGAGGCACCAGGCGTCCTGTCTATTTCGGGGAGGCCCCGAGCATGGCTGGCCAACACCAAGGGCATCCTGGGGCTCGTTAATCTGTATGGGAGTGACGGAGACAGGATAGAAGGTCTGGGAGGCCTTCCACCAGCTGTTTCCTCCCAGCCTGAGGGTCTGCTCTGAACTCCACTTACCAAGCCCTTGGCTCTGGCCTCCGGAGACCCAGCCTTGCCAACTCTCTGTGGCAGCTCAGCCACCTTCCTCCCCTTTCAAAGCCTTTTATTGAGAGATTAGAGGCCCTGGCCTTTCTGAGATCCACTCTTTGTTTTCCCTTGAGGGAGGCAAAGGAAGAGGTAAAACACCAGCGGCCTCATCCAGGCTGAGGCAATGGAGAAACCGCCTTGAAATACTCTTCTGTGCTCTGTTCCCACGGCCTGGCCTCCTTGGGGCCCCAGAGAAGCAAAGCTTAATTGCTAGCAACTCAGGCTCAGTAGTGGGCTGGAGTGAGAGAGCCAACTGTTAAACATGCACCATGAAGTACCCCTCTCTCCCTCTCTTTTCTCCCTTTTCTCCTTCTATCCCAATTTTTAAACTATTAGAAGCTCAAAACTGGCCATGGCCTGTGCAATTACACTACAGAAATTGGCAGGCACCATAAAACAGAGCAGTAAGGTAGGCTTAGGTCTCCCCTTCCCTGTTCCTGGGCTGGAAATCAGATACCCCAATGAGTTGTTTGGAAATCATCACTCTTGACCACAGAGACCTGGAATACACATAGACACATAGTTCTCAGCACCTTAATCCCACTCAATTTGGCCCTGCCATCTCTAACCCCGGACAGTACAGGACAAGGAGATCTGTTCCAAGAATCTGGAGACCCGCATTCTGCCTGCAGCTACCGTCCATATAACTGCACCTCTCTGGTCCTTCATTTTTCAATGGTAAAATAGGAGCAATGCTATCTCATTGTAGAATGACAACTCTCTGGATTGTTTTGAGAATTGAATGGATTATTACACATGAAGCATTTGAGACCAACATGGGACCTGGTTGATAATAACCATTCAATAAGTACCAGCTATTGTAACTAAATTACTGTTCGTACCATTACTTTCCTCCTAAGGCATTTTAAAGCCAAAATGAAACAGTGGTAAATACAATTGTGTTACTTTTTAAATTTTATTTATTTTTATTTTTAAACCAAAGGAAGAGATGAGAAAGAGTGTGTGTGTGTGCGTGTGTGTTCCTATCCATAGGTTCACTCCCCCAAATGCCCACAATGGCCCAGAATGGGCCAGGCCATAACCACAAGCCAGAAACTCCATTTGGTTCAATGTGAGTGACAGGGACCCAAGTACTTGAGTCACCACTTGCTGCCTCCCGTGGGTGAACATTAGCAGGGAGCTAAAATTAGGAGTGGAGCTGGGACTCGAACCCCAGTACTCTGACATGGGATGTAGGCGTTCCAAGAAGTGTCTGAATTGCTGCAAAAACGCCTGCCCCCTACCTTTTTCCTTTAAAATGTGTCCAATAGTGTAAACCAAAAGTGGCCTGGGGTCTCTTCCAACTTCCTGTACCCAGGTCCAACTACAATGCTTAGCAAATAGTTAATGATCAATGAATGGCAGGTGACCAAACATTCAATGTAGAAATGTTAAGAAATATGACATTTTTGACATAACAAAGTCTTGGCCATTTTCCCTTTCAAGTGGGAAAATATGTGGTTGCAAACCACATTTTCTTAATTTGAGGGTCATAGCACCCAGGGAGGATTTGAGACGACCACTCAAATCCTCAGAGAAAAGAGGGTTTTTCCAGGTGCTTCTCTGGAGTCAGGTCAAACACAAACTTGATAGTCAGAAAGGATGACCCTTGGGTGAGTGGAGCATCTCATCTTTGCTCTTCAGTCACCAAAGAACATCTCATAGAAATTCAGAGACCCCAAGGACCACTGTCAGCTATCACCCTCTCATATCCGTTCCAGCAGACCCTGTGGTTGGAGAAGGCCAAAGGGTGACGAGCTAAGGAGACACATAGACTATAATAACGTGAGACATCCATTTGGGCTCAGGCCATTTCTGTGCAATGATGAGAAAATGCTATCATTTCTTCAATCCTTTGTTCCATGCTTGCAAAACAAGGATAATAGTTTTGATTTCAAAATCCTTCAGGAGGGCAGGCATTTGGTGCAACAATTAAGATGCCACTTGGAATACCTGCATCCCTTATCAGAGTGCCTGGGTTCAAGTCCCAATTCCAGCTTCCTATTGGAGTGTACCCTGAGAAGCAGCAGGTGACAACTCAAGTACTTGGGCCCATGCTTCCCAAATGGGAGACCTGAATTAAGTTCCCAGCTCCTGACTTTGGCCTAGCCCAGTCTCAGCTCTTGTGGACATGTGGGGAGTAAACCACTCTGCTCGCTCGCTCGCTCTCTCTTTCTCTCTCTCCCCGTCGCTCCCCCATCATCTCAAATAAAATGAAAAAATTGTAAAGATCAATTATATTTTAAAAGTGGGGCAGAGGGGGGCAGGCACTGTGGCACAGAGGGTTAATGCCCTAGCCTGAAGTGCCGGCATCCCACATGGGTGCTGGTTCGAGACCCAGCTGCTCTACTTCTGATCCAGCTCTCTGCTTGGCCTGGGAAAGCAGTGAGAATGGCCCAAGTCCTTGGGCCCCTGCACCCATGTGGGAGACCTGGAGAAGGCTCCTGGCTTCTGGCTTCAGATCGTCACAGCTCCAGCTGTTGCGGCCAATTGGGGAGTGAACCATCAGATGGAAGATCTCTCTCTCTCTCTCTCTCTCTGTCTCTCTCTCTCTCTCTCTCTCTCTCTTTCTATGCCTCTCCTCTCTCTGTGTAACTCTGACTTTCAAATAAATAAATAAATAAATAAATCTTTATAAAAGTGGGGTAGAAAGAGTCCACCTGGTAATGCAGATGAAAAACCCTTGTGCGTCATTAGTACCTAGCAGCGTTTGTTTACAGTCTTCCTTATCACCATGCAGACTGTTAAGTGCTTGTTGCCCAAGCAGAATTCAGGGCTTAAGGAGGCAAAAGTCCTCTTCCCTGCTACTCATTCAAGCCTGTTGCTATGGTAGACATAGGGCCTCTGGCCTACAGATCTTCTAGAAGCCCAGTTCACAAACAGCAGAACAGGGAGGAAACATTACATGCCGTAGCTGATCCACACAAGGACAGGTGCTGTGAACAAGCCTCAAAGCCTCAGACACATCTCTGGACAAGATCAAATTAACAAAGGCCTGATTTGTGACTTGAGCAGACATGGAGCAGCTAAGTCCCCAAGCCTTCCCAGCTTGTCTGTGAATCCCTGTGTAGACATGTGTGCTTGTCTACTGTATGGATCCACAGAATGTGCTTGGGCAGACTTGGATGCAAGGTAGCACCTATGACTTCTCAGAAGTGCACATGTTCTCTATACTTATACTTCCTAGGAACATGTGCTTAAGGAAATGTGTATATGGGCATGTGCATACATGAGATATTCTCAGAAAGTTCATGGAAAATAAGTATTACAAAACATGTGCAGAGTTCATGACTTTTTAAAAGATTCATGTACTTGGGTCCAGCGCTGTGGCATGACAGGTGGGGCAGCCGCCTGTGGTGCCAGTGTCCCGTGTGGGTGCTGGTTCGGGGCCCAGCTGCTCCACTTTTGATCTGGCTCTCTGCTCTGGCCTGGGGAGACAGTGGAGGATGGCCAGAGTCCTTGGGTCCCTGTATCCACATGGGGGACCTGGAGGAGGCTCCTAGCCCCCAGCTTCAGATCAGCCCAGCTCTGGTCATTGCAGCCATTTGAGGGGGTAGACCCGCAGATGGAGGATCTCTCTACCTCTGCCTCTGCCTCTCTGTAGCTCTGCCTTTCAGATAAATAAATAAATCTAAAAAAAAAAAAAAAGATTTACGTACTTAATTGAAAAAATTACAGCGAGGGAGAAAGAAATACAGATCCTCCACCCACTGATTCATTCACCAAATGGCTACAGTGCCCAGGGCTGGGTCAGGCCAAAGCCAGGAGCCCAGAACCCCACCCGGGTCTCCCACATGGGTGGCAGGGGTTCAAGCACTTGGACCTTATTCCACTGTTTTCCCAGATGCATCATCAGGGAGCTGGATCAGGAGCAGAGCAGGCAGGACTTGAACCCAGAGCTCCTATGGGAAGCCAGCATTGCAAGCGGTGACAACCCGCTGCATCAGATTGTGGGTCACATAGAGTTCATAATTGTTTTGCACCAGAATAAACTCATCTTTTAATTCCATTTTCCCACCAATTGTTTGAAATAGCCTGTGCGTGTATGCATGCACTTATGTTTAGGCCCGAGTATCTGTGCACTGAGCTGATACATGACACAAGAGGTCACACTTGACTGGGGAAGCAGTGTGGCTGCAGCCAATGTGCAGATGGCTGCAGGTGAATGAATGTACAAACGCGTGCATATGTACTTGTGTGTATTTTTAGGAGCAGATAGTTCAAATAAACAGCATAAACAAGAGGGTTGGGAAGAGAGGGGGTTATAAACGCTTAGGAAGACAGATGACCCCTACAAGGACTTTGGAAGCACTTATTATGTACAAATAATGTATATGCTAATTACAAATTACTCTTTCCTGCTTGTTAAAGCAAAGCTGCTGCACTTTATTGGTTCAGTGCGTGCTGGTTACTCCACACACCTGAAAGTCATAAACACACCTTTGGGGTCAAGCAGACTCTGGCATAGGGCTAAGGGAGCCACCTCAGGTCATGGTGTTGGTGATGGCCTCTCCCTGTTCCTCCCATATTCAATCAGTCACCTAATTCTGTCAAACCTATCTCCTTCCCTCCACATCCATTAACACCATGCCAGTTCAGCCTGCCTCTCATCCCCGACAGCCTCACTGGAGTGCTGCCTATGCTGGCTCCCCACTGGTCCCCCAGATCTAAGTCTGCTCCTTCTCCAAACCATCCCCCAAGATGCCATTGGTATCCGCCCCTGAAAATCCCGCACTGATTTCCCCCTTGCTGCTGAGTGAAGCTCAGACCTGCAGTTTGTGCCATCATGGCCCAGCCTGAGTGCCTTTGCAGCCGCCTCGTCCTGCACTTCATATTCTGCACAAGGGGCGACTCCTGGGCACTTTCCCAAACCCATCCTTCAGCTGGCCCACATCTGTGGGTCTGGCACACATTTGTCCTCGGTCCCCAGTGCCCTCTCCTTACTATTCATGCTCCTCTGGTGGGATTGCATGTTGAGCTCCTATTTCATCTTGCAAACCCCTGCTCTGAAAAACCATCCCCAGTGCCTCTAGCTTATTACAAATTCCTCCTGTTGTCTTCCTCTGTCCTTTCTACCCAAGCATTTTTGTTGTTTATTGCCCAACTCACTCCCCCATGAGGCTGCAGGCAGGGGCCTCACTTTGTTTGAGTTTGGTCTATGTACATCGAGCGCCTACAACAGTTGTCGGCACATAAGACTTTCAATAAATCCATGTTGAAGGAAAAATTAACAGCTTCATGATACTGCTCAATCCTTCATATTATCACTGTAACTGATATGCTGTGTTTCACTCCCTGGAGACTAGGGTGTTTTCATTATCAAACAGACTGAGCCCCTTTCACGTATTCTGAGGATGTCTTCTAGTCTTCCTAGCTCTTTGGGAACTCCCAGTTCTTTTATTGAATCAGTTCTTGCTCTCTCTACTGGCAGGAGCAGCTGGAACTCAGGTGCACCACCTAGAGGCTGCACAGTGAAACAACTCAGAAGCAGAAGGCACCAGCAGCAGCTTCCTTCACAGGATGCAGAACGCAACCCTCGCAGCCATTACTTCCAGTGTACTTCCATCAGAGGATGAGCCAGCTCAGGAGACACACCCAAGACCAGTCACCGACACAGGTGTATTCCAGGTCCCGGCCAGAAGTCCAGGCCCCCTACCTGACCCCTTCCTACCATTTCTCCCTGTGCTCCATTTCTGCTCAACTAATTCCTGACCTGCTCACCTTATTCAATAAGAGAGGCTGTCAAAACCTAGAAAGTTAACAATTTTGTTCCTTTTCTGATGTAACATAGCCCCATATGAATATTTGTTCATCTTCTACCTAGTAGCTTTCAAGTCCAGATACTAAACAATATGGAGTTTGTGAGACCGTAACAATTTGTCTTTCAATACCATGTCTCCCAAACCTAGTGGTGGCTCCTCACCTTAGGTCTCAAAAACAAAAGCCCCACCAGCGCTGTGGCTCAATAGGCTAATCCTCCACCTGCAGTGTCAGCACCCCGGTTCTAGTCCCAGTCAGGGCACCGGATTCTGTCCCAGTTGCTCCTCTTCCAATCTAGCTCTCTGCTGTGGCCCGGGAGGGCAGTGGAGGATGGCCCAAATGCTTGGGCCCTGCACCCGCATGGAAGACCAGGAGAAGCACCTGGCTCCTGCCTTCGGATCAGCGCGGTATGCCGGCCGCAGTGGCCATTGTGGGGTGAACCAAAGGAAAAGGAAGACCTTTCTCTCTGTCTGTCTCTCACTGTCTAACTCTGCCTGTCAAAAAAAAAAAAAGCCCCTACTTAGGTCCTGCTTCCCAGAGGTATTCTCAACAATGACTTCTCAACCCTCCTTGTAGCATAGCAATGGTCAGCATTGAAGGTGCAGCTTTTCATTCACAACAAAATATTACACAAAATATTACACATACCTGGAACCAGCTACACAACTACTTATTTATAGTTGCTATAATTTATATATTAGTTCCCAAAGGCCCATGTGTTGGGGGCTTGGTCCCCAAAGTCTTACATTAATGGTTAATTGATTAGGGGTGGAGATTGATCCAATTGTGGCATCTGCAGGCAGGGCCTTTTGGAAGTGATTGGATTGGATTGGGTTGCTGGAGTGGTTGGAGTGGCACCCATATAAATACATTATCATGGCTTTTTAGGGAGAGACCATATGGACATGGAGGGTAAGTATGTTCCACATATCCCTGCTCCATGGACCACCATGTAATCACTCCTCTGCCATACTCCAGCCTCACCAGATGCCCAAACAAATGAGGTCCCTGTAATTTTGGGCTACTCTCCTCCCAAACCATGAGCTGCAGTAAACCTTCTTCCTTCCTAGTAGCCCTATTGAGGTATTTGTTCATGTGATGAAAAGCTAACTAATAAATAAGCTAGCACCCTTCAAGAACATGTCAAGAGTCGTTGAAGGCAAAGTCCATCTCATCACTTCTTATAGTCTAAGTTTCCACCAAAGCTTTTTCCTGAAAATCAGCACATTTCAGGGAAGCTGACACTACCTCTCTATCCTCTTCCAAGTTCAGGTATCTGAGTACCGTTGGGGCTTCCTAAAGGGCTAAAATCTGAATGAGAAGACTTCAGAGAGCACATGAGGAGAGAACCAACACAAAGATATTGAGAGTGATGGGAAACTGACCCAGCGCTTCAACCCTAGGGACGAGGGCAGAGTAAAGTCACGTGTGGAACTTAACAGCGGAGAATTACTCCACAAGAAGTGCAGCGGAAGCTTATCAGAATCTGACATAAAGACCCAAACAAATGGAGAAATATACCATGGTCATAGATGCTAAGACAATAATCTGATGATAGAAATTCTTCCCCAAAGTAATCTGTCCCTAAATTCCATGAAAAATCTACCAAAATAAAAAAAAGTGACAGATAGTAAACTGATACTAAAATTCATAAAGATAAGTAGAGAACAACGGACAGTCATCATGATTTTGAAGGAGGAGGAGAAGGAAGAGAATAAAGCGTGAGAAAGATAACATTCCTTATTAGCTATAAAGAGTAAATTTGTTTACAACTCAATGGTAATGCATCCATGGTAAGAATGGGCAAAGGACTAGGGCAGTGATTTCCCCCAAGAAAATACTCAACAGCAATAAGCTCATACAAAAGTTCTCCACATCATTAAAGAAATGCACATCAAAATCACAATGAAACAGTACTTCACACCTATGAGGATGTTATAGCTTAAAAAAACAGATCTAGGTGCTGGTGAGGATGTGAAAAAACAAGAATCCTCATGCATTGCTGGTAGGAAGGTAAAATGGTGTCCCCACTTTGATAGACAATGTAAAACTCTTCAAAAAGTCAAACAGAGTTAACGAATGGACCAGTGATTCCACTCTGAATTATATAGCCAAGGGAATGAAAAACATATGTTCATAAAAAGCTTTACACAAAAATCCATAGCAGTATTATTCATAGCAGTCAAAATGTGGAAAAATTCAAATGTCCATTAATTGATGAGTGGATAAACAAGTTGTGTTATATATCTACAGAGTAGAATATCACTCAGCCATAAAAAGAAATATAGTACTATTACATGCTATAACATGGATAAGGCTTGAAAACATTATACCAAGTGTAACACATACCAGAATAGGTGAATCTGTGAAGATATAAAGATAAATTAGTGTTGCCTGGGGATGGGGGTTGATGGGCAGCACAGGGGTGATACTTAAAAGAGTTTAGAGTGAGACACCAGCGGAAACAAGTGGTCATCAAAGGATTCACAGTTATCTGAAGAGATCAGAAAACTTCCGCTTTGCTTATGGCCTTATCTAAATACTGACGGAGTTTGTGGATTCAAAAGGCTTCCATAGGGACCAACACTGCGGCACAGTGTGTAAAGCTGCCACCTGCAGTGCCAGCGTCCCATATGTGTGCCACTTCGTGTCCCAGCTGCTCCTCTTATGGCCTGGGAAAGCAGAAGATGGCCCAAGTGTTTGGGCCCCTGCACCCACATGGGAGACCCAGAAGAAGCTCCTGGCTCTTGGCTCCTGGCTCCAAATCAGTCCAGCTCTGGCTGTTGCAGCCATCTGGGGAGTGAATCAATGGATTAATCTCTCTCTCTCCCTCTCTCCCTCTCTCCCTTTTTCCCTCTCTCCCTCCCTCTCCCTCTATGTAAATCTGCCTTTCAAATAATAAATAAATAAATCCTTAAAAAAAAAAAAAGGTTTCAATAGCCTAGGCAATTCATGTCAAGAGCCTCAGGTGATCACTGACTTCATACATAAAGGTATTAATTGTTAAATTAACAACAGGACTCACTGTGCACTAACTTCCCATGCAGGACCTCTGTCCTCAAAGAGTTGTATTATGAGAGTTAATAGTATAACTTACTCTCAAAGATTTATTTCATTTTAGTGTATTAAGTGGAGGATATCCTTATGTCTCATAAGTTTTAGTTATGCCTACGTGTCCAACTCCATTGCTTGTTTTCTTAGGTGCTTCCTTAATTAACAATAAAACTTGTTCTCAAGGACTTACTTTCTTTCCATGTAAAAAAAAAATCTAACTCAGTAAATATCTTCTTTAAATGGTGAAATAAACACTACTTTGAAAAAAATAAACAACAAACATCAAAAAAAAAGAGTTCAAGGTTTCTTAGGGAGTAATGAAAATCATCTAAAACTGAATGGGCTGAAGTTTGCACAACCATAAGTACACAAAAAGCCATCATATAGCACATTGTAAAAGGTGGAACTTCGTGATGTACTACTTGTGCCTCAGTTGTTAAAGTCATTTCAAAGCTGCAGCAACTAGAACGTGCAGTGCTGATGTAAGGGTCAACAATGGGAGCAAAGGCAAAGCATACACACATAAGGAAACTTGGACTGTGGCAGAGCTGGTGTCGCAGATCACCGGAGAAATGGTTTGGCCAATTAAGAGTGTTATACAATTGGCTAATTATGTGAAAACTAAAGCAGAAATAAATCTCATACCTACAACACTTACACACACAAATTTCAGGTAAACTAAAGAACATAAATGTAAAAAAAATAAAAAGAAAAGAAAAACAAAAACAAAAATCTCTAAAACTACCAAAGGAAAATAAGGGAAAACAATTTTATGACATCAAGTGAGATTTTTTTGAAATCACAACAACAACAACAACAAAAAAAACACCACAAAGCAGGGGCTGGCGCTGAGGCATAGTGTGTTAAGCCACACTGTCTGTGAGGCCAGTATTCCATATGGGTGCCGATTCAAGTCCTAGCTGCTCCCCCTTTCAATCCACCTCCCTGCCAATGGCTTGGAGAAGCAGTGGAAGACAACCCAAGTACAAGGGCTTCTGCACTCACATGGGAGACCTAGAAGAAGGCTCCAGCTCCTGGCTTCAGCCTGGCCCAGAACCAGCTGTCGTATCCATTTGGGAAGTGAACCAGCAGATGGAAAATCAATCCATCCCTCTCTCTCTCCCCCTCAGTCCCTCTCTCTGTAACTCTTCCTTTCAAGTAAATAAGTAAATCTTACTTTTAAATTAAAAAAGCACTAAGCAAAATGAGAAAGATGGTTACATTTTTCTACATGAAGGTTTAAAGCTCTGGAAGAAAATGTGATAGTATAAATAAAATAAATGAGAGGTGCTAACAAAAGATTGGTTTCTGAAATGTATGAAGAACTCCCAAAAGTAATTCTTTTAAAAGAGAACAAGCAATGTTTGCATCCTCTCAGAATGCTTGGGTTGAGTCTTGGCTCCACTTCTGATTCCTGATTCCTACTAACGTGTGTCCTGAGAAGCAGCAGTGGTTGGGTCTCTGCCAGCCACATGGGAAACACAAACTGCGTTACACCTGGCCCAGCCCTGATACTGCAGGCCTCCGGGGAGTGAGCTACCAGAGGGGCACTCTCTCACTCTCTAACAATAAAATAAATAAACAATTAAAAAGACAAGCAAATAATGCAATCATATAAAATGCACAAGGAATGGGAACCAGCAATTGACAGAAAATACCAATGGCAAACATGAAAGGTTCTCAAAACACCTGCAACCAGAGCAGCACAAATTAAAACAATGATGCACCGCTTCCTGCCCTTCCTATTTTACATGTATATGAGTTGCTCTGAAGATGTAAGGAAATGGAAACTCTAAAAAATTCTTGATGGAAGTATAAATTGATACAATCACTGTGGGGGGGGGGGAATTGGCAGAATCTTGTAAAGATGCCACAATGGTTTGAACGTTTATATCCCCTCCAAGCTCATACACTGAAATCCTTGCCCCTCCAGTGATTGTAGGAGGAGCTGTGAGCCTATGGGGGGTGGAGAGGTCACGAAGGACTTGATAAAAGAGATAAAACAGGGCGGAGAGAGACCCCCTCCATGTGAGGTCAGAATGAGGAATGGGGCCCTGGCTGGGCCTCACATAGGCCAGCACTTTGATCCTGGACTTCTCAGAACCTGGAACTGTCAGAAATAAATTCTGCTGTTTGTGAACCACTCAGTCTGTGGAACTGTGTTACAGCACCTGAACACGTTAAGCTATAGGCTCACACCATGATACTCAGCTACTCTCGTTTTAGATCTGCACCTTGGAGGGGAGAAAATCATGTGAGTGTATAGAGATGCATAAACAAGGATGCTCGTGGCAGCACTCTTTGTCATAGTAAATGCCTGACCATAAAGTTAGGAAAATGGATACGCATGCGAACAGAGTATTCTCTGCAGCTCAAATGAATGAACCCGATCTCCAGGTATCAACGTGGAGAAATCTCAAAATTCAATATTCACTAAAGTGTTTCAGAATCATACTTGCCATACAATAAGATTTATAGAGACTTTAAATACTCAAAACAGTGAGACTGTTGTTAATACATATTCACACATAAATTTTTAAAACAAGGAAAGAAAGGCTATTTAACATCTGTAGTTGGTAATTACCTCTGGGGTGGAAAGATAGAGAAGACAAAAATAGGGTGCTCTTTTCTTTAACTGTATCTGAAACATTTAATTTTCAACTAATCCAAATATGACAAAATATTAATGCTAGCTAAATCTAGGAGGTAAACGGGTACCTGTGACATCATTCTCTGTAACTTCTTATACACTTTAAAGGATTTATAACTAATTTTTTAGAAGGAACAAGGAAATAAGGCCATAAGACTGGAGTCAGGAAGCCAGTTAGAAACCAGCGGCAATAATGCAAGAAGGAAATAAAGGCAGCAAAGACCCAGAGTGCGTCAGTGGATTGAGTAGAGGGTGGGGGCAACTTAGTAAGCAAAATTGAGAGAATGTGATGATCAATTAGAGTGGGTGAAAGGCAGAAGAGTTAAAGTGTTATACAAATTTTGACTAGGGCATAGATGAGATTTGGATAAATGGTTGGTGGACATGGACTAAGTGAGGAACCAGCAGAGAAAGAATCGACTTGGTGAGCAAAAAACAATTAAAGAGATGTGTGTGTTCTTGAGATATCAGCCAATGAATGAACCATTGGTTGAGTGATTGGAGCCAAGACTTGGAAGTGTTAGGGTATAGCTAGCAAATGAAGGTCCAAAGCATAGGGCAGAAAAGGGGCAAAGAATGGAACCCTGGGGCACCCTCAAATATAAATATCTTTGGTCTTGGGCCAAAAGATATGGACTTGCAAATTTGCCTTAGATGTGAAGGGGGGGGGGGAAGAGAATGCATTACCCAAGAAGGAAAAAGGGAGAATTCCAAAGATGCATGGAGAGGTTAGTACTATCTGGTGCTCACTTGGGTGAAATGAGGTCCCCAACATTCCCACTGGGTGTAACAATACAGAGAACATTACCAACCTGACCTCAGAATGAAGTTATGGAGGAGTAACTGAGGTAAGAAAAGGTCGCATGGACAGGTGTAGCGCTTTGAAGTCAGGCTGCTGGGATCAAATCCTACACTAGTGTGTGCCTCTGGATAAGCCACCTAATCTCTCTATCCCTTAACTAGGTGTTAACTACTATTGATTGATCATAGGGTTATTGTGAAGATTCAATAAATGCTAGGTGAGTTAGCACATTTCCTACATACTAATATTGTCACCATGTTGACAAGAGTCAATAAATGCACACTGCTATTATTATGAAATACAGAGAAAGAAATAAAGTCATAGCTAAAAGTATTGGATCAGACGATGATTGGTTGAAAATGTTTAAAACTGATGGAAACCCAGTGTGGAAAGAGTTTGAAGATTCAGGAGGAAGAGCAAAGCTTGATGGAGATAGTTACCTGTCCATGGTGTGGAGCTGCAATCCAGGACCAAAGTGGGGGAATCAGCCTAATGTTGGAAGCAGCAAACCCCTTCTACATGGTAGGAAGGGCGACAGGATGGATGCAGGTAGGGGTGCACTTGACTAGATGGGCAGCCAGGGCAAGGACAGAAAGCTCAGAGGATCCATACTTCTGATTCTATTTGTCTCAGTGATTTAGTAAACAAGGTTGTCTTTTCATTCAAAAATAAGAGAGAGATTGGAAATCTGAAGACACAGATACCATTAAGACCAGCACTTTAGAGAATAGGAAAGAGAACACAAAAGAGAGGCAGATTTTAGTGTGACATTGGGAACCCAGGCCAGCCTAGAGACCAGGACAGGCATAGGTACCCAAATATCCAATTAAACACTGGTCTCCCATGGTCTACCCAGAATTTTCTGCCCTCTGGTAAGGAAGGAGGTACCAGAGCAGGCAAGACACAGACACTCATGTAGGCACAGTTGGCATCATGGAGGTTAGTAAGAAGGTTACTGGGTCCAGACACACAGTTGGTATCCAGTAGCATGAGGGATGTGGATACACACAGAGGGGCAACACCTGGAACAGAAACACAGAGCCTGTGCACAATCCTAGCAAGACTGGCTTGATTCTGTGTCCCACAGGGATGAGTAGGGGCTTCTAATTGGTCTATCCTACAACAAGTCGAGATTGACTCACTACATGCCTGAGATTCTATCTAGGAAGCTAGTTAAATGTCCTGGCTTTAAGAGTTCAAATCAGTAGACTGAAGAGAGAGAGAATTTGAATTCTGACTCTCATCAAAGTTTGGGAGTTGCTACCTGAGATCCTGGGGCTGAGCCTAACCTGCAGGTGGTTGTCAAAAGGTTTCCTCTGTGCAGAAGCAGCACCCGGACAGGGCTTGCCACATGGCACCTGTTCCAAATCCCTGCAGGACTGAGGAAGCTGATAGACCCACAGCTCCTTTCAATGCATGAAGGGGTTAAGAAAAGCTCTGGGAACCTGCATACTTTTATTACATTATAGGGATGTTATTGCATTATAAATAATGCCACAAGATGCATTATTTATACATTTAATATCTGGCTTGCTTATAAGTCCGATCTCTTCACTTTTAGATAAATACTCCGTCTGCAGCCCACCTCCAGCAGCCATGCACAGACAGGAGAGTGGAGAGGCACCGAGCGTTCTGCTCACTCAGACAGTGGAGGGAGGGCAGACACATGTCAGAGACAGCAAAAACCCTGTGATGGGAAGCAGATAATGTCTTTATGAAAACTAACAGATGGCTCTCGTGAAAGCCCTTTCAGTTCCCCTCTGTTCTGATAAGAGCGGGTAAGCAAGATACAGTGGAGAGAGCTTTATGGGTTTGTACTTATTGTCCTAAGAGCCCCAAGAGTAGGAGACAGAGAGGCCAAGAGCGTGAAGATGGGGTAGGAGGAGAGGGAGGGGGAAACGCCTGGCTCCTCTGCCCAGCTCCGCTGTGACGTGGATCAGAGCACTGAACTAGTCGGTTACTCGGTTACAAAACAGAAGCAATGATAGCTGCTCTTTCTCATCTGATCAAACATTTGTTCATTTGGAATATTTCCTGTGACAGCGCTGCCTCCAGGGCTGGGGAATAAAGGGGATCCAGGGTGAAAAAGTCCAGGCCTTTTGAGGACTCTCCATCACATGACGGTAGTCTCACCAAATGTAACTGTAACGACATAGAGCAGTCAGCAGCAGGAGCCAGGACTGTGAGCTGTTGCTTTCAGAGGAGAATGAGGCTACCCCAGCCATAAAACTCTGTTGTTGTTGTCATGATTTTAACTGAACACAACTACTACCACCTAAGTGTCAACCAGTCTGCCCACAAACAGACATTGAGTATCTGCTCCCTACCATGCTCTGTTCCAGGTGCTGGACCTGGAGTGGAGGCTAAGACAGACTGGGTCTCAGCCCTGTTTGTGGGGAAGACAGGAAACCGGTCAGCCAGCAAAACAGTCCAGAGACCGAGAGCACTAACAAGCAAACAGCCAGGGCAGAGGAGAGGGGAATTGGGGGGGAGGGGGGGTTTTGTCCTCTCTGGGGAGGGAACAACGCTATGGTATGTCTAGTGGGACATACCTGAGGAGAGTGGAAAGGACTTTGCTTAGACCTTAAAAGACGGGTAGAATTTGTTCCCCAGAATTGCAGAAAAAGAGTTTTTCAAAAGGAGGGAAACAGATTCGCACCAATACCAGTGGTAGGACAAGGTCAGAGACTGAAGTGTCACAGTTAAGCTTTGAAAGAAGAGACCAGAAAGGTCAAGTGGCCTGGGGATCATGTAGAAGGACCAGCAGGATGTCCTACAGACTTGAAGTACTACACTGCACTTCATTGCAAGAGGAGAAGAGGGGGCCGTTAAGGATATCGGGCCGCTATGGCCCAGGTGTCTGGAAGAGCCAGGGTGAATGGAGAAACATCCATTAGAAACCTGCTTAACCACCCAAGGAAAGCACACTGACAGTGTTCCAGAAATGTCCTTGCCAGGACCACATCATCCAATACTCTCCCACACTTTCTCCTTAATTTCCTCTCCAACCCAGCAGTTCTTTGCATATTTGGGTAAGAGGGCAGTAGCTTGACAAGGACATTCCCTTCTCTGTCACACACCTCTCAACACTTAAAAGTCAACCGTTTACACACACACACACACACACATGCACAGTTATAAAAACTGGTGGAATAAGAACTGCAGTTAATAGGATTGAATCAACATCAGCTTCCTGGTTTTGATCATTGTTCTACAGTTTTGAAAGATGTTATCAATGGGAGGAAAATGGGGAAGATGTGAGAATGGTGAGTCTCCATTTTATTTTTCAACTTCAATGAGAGTGTAAAATTAGTTCAAAATTAAGAAAAATATTGAACAAACAAATGCAAACACACTGATTTGGTATCTTTGTTTTCTGCACCTACAAATGAAAGCTGCTTTTGAGAACAGATGAAGAGCTGAAGGACGCATACGAGGAAAGACATCTTGCTGTTGATGCACCCCAGCCTCACCCAGTCACTTGCTTGTGCCTCCCCAACCCAGTGAATTTTCTCTCTGCACCGGGGGTGAGCTTCCCACTCACGGATCTGATCCTTTTGCCCACTGCTGCCCCCTGCTCAATCTCCTTCAGTGGATCCACTTAGACTAAACCACCAGATGTCTGGCAAAGCTTTAATGCTCCTCATGACTTCATTGTAGGCTTGGGGGCTCCCAGTGAGGCTTAGTGCAGGCTCTTCCCTCCATGAATGAAGGAATTCAAAGGTGGGAGCATGAAGAGTTTGTTCACAACAACACAAAAGTACAAGTCCAAGAACCAAGTAGTGCATGATACAAAATGTTTTCTCTAAGGGAAAACATCTAACCATGAAAAAGCCATAAACAAAGAAAAAAGCCCCGACAAAAGGAAAAAGCCCCCAACCAAGAAATGTCCCCCAACAAGTTTAGACCTTCCCTTTGTCCTCTCCAGCGGCTGATGGGTGGGATGGAGCCCAACTGAATATTCAAAAGAGCGGAGCTCAAGCATTGCCCATTTTCATACCCCATTTTAGGAAATACAGGAAGTGTGGAGGCATCAGGTGAATGACTGGAGTGGGCCTGCCCCTCATGGTAATTTTATTAAAATGACATCATAATGATCATGGGGGAGAGGGTACACACCCTGCAGCATGTTGGTATTTCCAGGTAGAGCCAGCTCCACGTTTGCAACAATGTGGAACTTGTAGTTTCCACTACTAGGAAAGGGGTGGGGGCCTGCTGTTACATGGGAGGGGGGCCTAAACAGTGCACAGAAAAGGAAGCTTAGGTGGTACACAGAAAGCGAAGGGATTTTGGGCAGTGCACAGAAGGGGACTTGTCATGTGGACCAGGTTAGGCTGTCATGTGGCCTGGCCACAGCTGTCCCCAGGTAGATGGGTGGAGGTTCTCAAAATGTGAATCACCTAGAACTGTCCATCACTGACCAGGCAGGCAGGCCAGGAGCTGTCCAGCAGCTGTTCAGCTGGAGCTGCCAGACCCCAGCGCCTCCCTTAGCTACCTATCCTTCCCACAAAAACTTGGCCTCTGCTAACTTCGTCTCACATGGTGCGTCTTGCTCTCATTGCTCCACTTGCCTTGTCTTACTTTCGTTCCTCAAATGTGTTTAATCCTTGTCCTTTGCACAGTCACACCTTCTGTCTAATATACAGAGCCTCTGCCCCATCTGTCGCCTCGCCCAGTTAATGTCCATGCTTCCTCCAAAGTTTGGCTCCTCCTCACCTTCTGACCTCACTGGCAAACACTGAGTGTTCCTGTTTTGGGTTCTCACAGCACATGCCTCTCTTTGCCACTTTTCCCAGGTGCAATTTCACATGCTTTGATTTATCAGAGTTTTTGGTTACTCCTCTCCCAGCCTGAACTTGTCTGGGAAGAGCCTACCTCAAGGAGGTTCCAGTTTTTTTATCTAATACGGTGTCCACAATAGAGCAGAGGTGCAGAGGTGCAGAGGTGCAGAGAATGGAGGGTGAGGAAAAGAATGAGAAAAAAGGATGTAGGCAGGCAAGGAAAGATAGAAGGAAACAGGCAGCTAGTCTTGGGGAGGGGACAGATAAAATAGCAAAACACTATGCTAGAGAGACATGAAGCATCCCAGGCCCCAAGATTCCAGCTACATCTGGAAGAAAACCTCAAAAGGGCAACAGCAGGAAGAGTGTGAAGAAAGGAGCAGCTATCGGCTAAGTGCACCCAAAGCCTGGAAGCAGACAAGAAGGCCTAAGTCATGAGAATCATCGATGGTTCATGTGCTTTTGAGAGGGGAGTCGGAGTAGAACCAACATGATCCAGACTCCGAGAGCAGAGGCTGGGGGAACCGACGTCTGTCAGTGTAAACAAGACCCAGCAGCCTGGGGCGCTCCATGCAGAACCCACAGCACTCAGGGATCAGCAGGCTGGCTCTGAATCCTGTTATGGGCTAGCTTGTGTTTCCTCCAAATTTCAGATGTTGAGAATCCTGACCCCCTGTCCTTTGGTGACAGTATTTGGAGTTAGGGTCCTTGCAGAGGTAACTCAAGTTAAATGAGGTCCTTTGGAGGGACCCAGCCCAATATGGCTGTCATCCTTTCAAGAGGAGATAAGAACACAGACACACACAAAGGGAAGATCAAGTGAGGGCACAGGCCTCAGAAGAAATCAAACCTGCTCTCAGACTCGGAGCCTCCAGAATGGTGAGAAAACGGATGGACTGCTGTTGTTTAAGCCACCTGGTCTTCGCTACAGCAGCCAGGAAGACTAAAATGAATCCCAACCCATTGACCAGTGCTGCATATTGAGGCTGTCCTGGAAGAGGGAGCCTCAGAGAAAAAGGAACAGTCACTGGGGGAGGTGTCCTGGTTCGTGGGCATGTCCCTCCCTGGTCTCTGAAAGTGGAGCAACAAGAAGAAAGAAGGTGGTAAGAGATCAGGAATAAGAGCACATCTCTGGAATCAGGCTAACTGGGCCTGCGCCCCCAGCTCCGCCACTTCCTTGCTGTATAACTTCAGTCAAGTGGACCCAGGCTCTCCAGGACTCAGATGCCTCATCTGTAAAGTGGGTCCATAATTATAGCCAGACAGAAATGCTGTTGAGAATTCACACAGCTCTGTGAACAGGAATCTTGTAGCCCAGTGCTGATTGCATTAGCTCATGGTGGTGTTGCCATCATTGGGAGTGACTTTGTTCTAATGATAAAAGACTTTATCATATATTATTAAAAGGAGGAAGAAGATGCAAGGAGAGGGGCTGGCACTGTGGTGTAGTGGGCAAAGCCACTGCCTACAGTGCCAGCATCCCGTATGAGCGCCAGTTCAAGTCCTGGCTGCCCCACTTCCAATCCAGCTCTCTGCTATGGCCTGGGAAAGCAGTAGAAGATGGCCCAAGTCCTTGGGCCCCTGCACCCACATGGGAGACCCAAAAGAAGCTCCTGGCTCCTGGCTTCAGATGAGTGCAGCTCCAGCCATTGCTGCCAACTGGGGAGTGAACCAGCGGATGGAAGATCTGCCCCCCTCTCTGTCTCTATCTCTCTGCTTCTCCTCTCTCTGTGTAACTCTGACTTTCAAATAAATAAATAAATTTTTGGGAAAAAAAAGATGCAAGGAAAAGGGTAGGGAGAGAAGGAGGAAATGAGGAGAGACAGACCCACCCCCAAGAACACTAGTTCATATGTTTACAGAAAAATGAGATGGGACTTCCAGGGCCACCGCTGCCTCTCACTTGGCCACTTGCTCTGTGACCTTGGGGACTCACTTGTCTTTGAGTCTTGCCAGCGTCACATACACATTAAGACAAGGAATCACCAATGTGTCGAGTCCCAAACTCCCCATCTGCAATTTGGGTCCTGACCCAGCTGGAAGAGACAGAAAACGGCACCCCTCGCCGACCTCCGGGCAAGGTGAGCCCAGGCCTCCCCCAGGCAGCAGCGCCTTCTCTCCCCCAGGTGCCCCAGCTCGGAGCAGAGCTTCCCTCAGCAAATCACAGTAATAAATACGGTCTGAAGCAACTCCAGCTCTTACAGCCTTAATAAATGGGTTGCCATAGTGGCAAATTCAGGCACGGAGAGCATCTTTTCAATAACGGCGGGGAGGGTTATTAATAACGTTAATGTAGTGCCTCACAGAGTCGCAGCTTCACGGAGAGAGCCTCTCACCCTCCTCCCCGGCCCGGCCCAGGACTGGCCAGCAAAGCTCTCTGGCTGTGGTCACTGTGGGACAGAAGCCCCATGATCAGAGCTCGGCAGTGAGGGGCAGGCCAGCAGGACCGCAGGCGGGGGTTCACCAAGAGGCCCACCCCTCTGTTAGGACAGGCAGTGACCTTCCTCATGCCCCCTTTTCACAGGCCATGGTGGCTGCACTATCACAGCATGGAGATAGAGAGGACATTCTTTCAAGGGGCCAGACATGGGCTCAAATCCCAGCCAAGTGCTCACCCAGGCTCGCCATGGCTGTTTCGTCTACAGTTGAAAAGCCCCTGGCAGTCCCCATCAGCTTACCCTGGTTCTTCCCCATAGCACACTTGGTCATCAGAACAACTCAGTGAATAGCCCCCAGGTCTCCGCCTCCCAAGCCTGTGGCACAGTTGGATGGGGCCAGTAAATTCCGAGCAGAAGTGCCTGTCACTGTTGGTTCAGGCCTTGAACGGCCCCTCGAGACTCCCCAGAATCCTCCTTTACCTCTCAGTCTTTCCAGACAGTGGTTGAAAGTGGCCTGCATGCCTGAGTGACCAACAGCAGTGCTCATGGGGACAACCCAGGAGGACATGAAGCGTGGGCAAGAACCAAAGCTGGGTAGTTTTAAGCCGGGGGTCACAAGCTGTTCCCGGCTGTGAGAAGCAGATCGTTTCTGTTGCAACTACTTGATTCTACCAAGCATAGGAGGTGACTTCAAAAAGTTCATGGAAAATGGAATTAAATGAGCTTATTTTCGTGCAAAATTTTTAAGCCTTTTTTTTTCATAACACACATGTAATTTTTGCACACTCCTCATAGATAAGACATAAACAGATGAATATAAAACTTGACAAAAACAGGCAGTGGACAGGTTTTGACCCATAGGTCATAGTTCACTGACCTTGTTTTAAGCCATGCCTGAGCTGACTGATGGGCTCTTATCCTCTTCCACCATCCAGTGTCATTTATTCATTTAGCCCATTTATTGCCAACCTTCCCCAAACATAATGTGAGCACACTGGAACAGCATGGATGCTCAAAAAGCTCCTCTAACAAATAAATGCTGAATCCTTGGTTGTGTGACCATGAGTAAGTCACTCAACCTCCTTAAGCCTCAGTTCACTCAGTTGTACAATGAGGGCCACCCATTCTGGTTGTTAAGGACGCCCATGGGGACAAGCATGTCAAGGGTGTGACATCTAATAAGTGTTCTTATTAGAAGTGGCAGTCAGTACTTTTTGCCATGCCCAGAGCAACAGCCTAGCGAGTGCAGGTCTACGGCCCTCTCTCTGCCCACCCAAGGCTCAGGGTTCTCGGTTGTAAAATGGGGCACAGCTGCTCAGAATCAGTGTCAGTTAACTGCCCAGGTCTGTTCCCTCTAAATCAGGAACTGGCAACCACCCACCCACAGGCCCAATCTGCTGGCCACTTGTTTTTGTAAATAAAGTCTTTTTGGAGCACAGCCACATGCATTGGCTTGAAAATAGCGTGTGACTGCTTTCGCTCTCCAGGGAACAGGTGGCAGTGACAGAGACAGTAGGGTCCTCAAAGCCTAAAATATTGACTCTGCCTTTTTACAGAAAATTTTGCCAACCTCTGCTCCAAATGACTAAGGAATCAGAAAGGATACAATTCAATTCCTTCCTTCCCAAGCCTATTTGTAATAGCAGGTTGTGGATCCAAATGCAGAAACATGGTTTTATCTGTTAAATTTTATTTTGTAAGATTAAGTCCAAGGCAACTGACAGAATGGGAGAAATTATTTGCAAACTATGCAGCAGAGAAAGGATCAATAACCAGAATATATAAAGAGATCAAGAAACTCAACAACAAAACAAACTATCCAGTTATTAAATGGGCAAAGGACTTCAACAAGCACTTTTCAAAAGAGGAAATCCAAATGGCCAACAGACACATGAAAAAAATACTCAGGATCACTAGCCATTAGGGAAATGCAAATCAAAACCACGATGAGGTTTCACCTCACCCCAATTAGAATGGCTTTCATACAGAAATCAACAAACAAAAAATGCTGGCGAGGATGTGGGGAAAAAGGTACCCTAATCCACTGCTGGTGGGAATATAAACTGGTAAAGCCACCATGGAAGGCAGTGTGGAAATACCTCAGAAACCTGAATATAGACCTACTATATGACCCAGCCATCCCACTCCTCAGAACTTACCAATGGGAAATAAAACCAGCATATGGAAGTTATTTGTATCCCCATGTTTATTGCAACTCAGTTCACAATAGCTAAGATATGGAATCAACCCAACTGCCCATCAACTGAAGACTGGATAAAGAAATTATGGGATATGTACACCATGGAATACTACACAAAAGTAAACAAAAAAATCTGGTCATTTGTAACAAAATTAATGCAATTGGAAAACATCATACTTAGTGAAATAAGTGAAATGGGGAGGAGGAAGAGGGGTGAGAGAGTGGGTGGGAGGGTGGGTGTGGTTGGAAGAATTGCTATGTTCCTAAAGTTGTAATTGTGAAATGTATGAAGTTTGTATTCCTTAAATAAAAGATTTCTGGGGAGAAAAAAAAAAGATTAAGCCCAGTTCTACCACCTGCAACATTTCTGAAGTCCTGGGACTATCCAGCAATGACATCTGCCCTGCTAGTCTGTGTCCCATCCACAGTGTGGCTGCCAGACCATCCCACCACTCATCCATTCATTCGTTTGCTCATCTGACAGACAAGTGCTGAGCGCCCATTGTGCTGCAGTGAATAAGACTGACTCTCTAGCCCAGAGTAACCCAGTCTAACAGGTGAAACAGACAGACATTGCACAAGAAGTAAAACCAAGAACCGTGCTTTGAGGAAGCACGGGGTGCTCTGAGAGGGGAAACGGGACCACTACCCTGCCTTTATTGGGAACATCCCAATCATGGCAACATGGAGAAGTCAAGGGGTCAAGGACAAACCCTAATGATACTGCATTAGAAGACTCCTTCCTGGCTGATATAAACGATGACTTCGCTGATCTCCTGATCATTCAAGGGAAGAACAAAGGATGGATGAGAAGTAACATTCACTGGGCACCTTTCCAGCACCAGATCCTGTACTAAGAAATTTCCCTCAATCACCTTAGCCCAGAGAAATGGAGGAAGAGGGAGACTTTTGCCATATCTCTGCCATGCACAAGAAGGTGGCTCAGAGAGTTTACACAGCTTACTCATCATAAGGATGTAGTCGAACATTCACTTCTCTGAGCCCTCCATCACATCGCCTGCCACTTGGCCTGGTAAGACCCCACCTAACAGAAGTAATTCACAATTCTCCTCCACTCCTTCCTCTGGGATACTGAGGACCTGACACAGCACACCATTCATTCACTCACTCCATTTTTTTTTTTTTTTGACAGGCAGAGTGGACAGTGAGAGAGAGAGACAGAGAGAAAGGTCTTCCTTTTGCCGTTGGTTCACCCTCCAATGGCTGCCGCAGCCAGCGCACTGCGGCAGGCACACCACGCTGATCTGATGGCAGGAGCCAGGTACTTATCCTGGTCTCCCATGGGGTGCAGGGTCCAAGGACTTGGGCTATCCTCCACTGCACTCCCTGGCCACAGCAGAGAGCTGGCCTGGAAGAGGGGCAACCGGGACAGAATCCGGCGCCCCGACCGGGACTAGAACCTGGTGTGCCGGCGCTGCAAGGCAGAGGGTTGCCTAGTGAGCCACGGCGCTGGCCTCACTCCATTCATTAACTACACAAACACACGTGAAGCGATCACTTGGCAGCAGTGACAACAGTAGAATCTCTGCCTTCTCAGGGCTTGTAGTGTGTGATGCATAGTAGGTGTTCAACACACATGTGTGGAACAAACTGACTTCCTGAGTGTCCTGCTGGAATTTAGACCTGCTTTGACCAGGCTGTTCACCTGCCAAGGCAGCACTGCATGGCAGGAGACCTTCAGAAGCAACCAGGTATCAGAGAAAATGGTTTTGCACCATCACACACCAGCTATGTGATTGCGGACAAGTCAATTAATCTCTCTAATCTTGAATGTTTCACCTGTGTAATCAACACCACATCAACAATCCACACAGATGCACAGGGATGATATGGGATGGTGCTGTGGGCAAAGTCTCCAGCACTGGGCCTGGAATTCAGAAAATGCCCAGGTAACTGCCAGAAACAGCAAGAACAAACACTTGCCGAATGCCAAGTCAGTGCCGTGTGTGGTTCTTGGCACTTCGCCTGTATTAGCATACCGATCCGGCAACCAGATTGTGAGGTAGGAATCATAAAGAAACTAGCAAAGAAAGGTTGAGTAACTGGTCCAAAGTCCCACAGCTACTAAGCAAGAAGCCAGCCCATAAGTATCCAACAAATCTTTGCTTGCTCCCTCTGCCCCTTCCCTTACCTCCTTAAACAGACATGGCTGCTGGTTCCCTGCCCCCACTCCCCTGAGGGCCTTTCTTTATACATATGGAGCTTCCCAGACCCCACATCTGGCTTGCTCACAGCTCCAATAATTTCCACCTGGCTTCTCCAGACCCTGAAGTCTTACCCAAGTGCCTCTGGAGACACCATGGAGCCGTAGAGGCTCGTCTCCAGCTCAACCCAGGCAGCCCTGCCTTCTCCATTTTCTCTGTCTCTCTTTCAGAATCCCTGTAGGACGGCAACTCCTTGCCTGAGCTTTCTGTAAAGATCACTGGCCTACAATGCTCTCAGATCCTAGAACGTGATTTGTTAAGATCTGGAGCCCTTGAGTACCTTCAGAGATGCCACCCTCCTCACCATGGAAAGCAGTCCCACTGAACCCAGCCCCGTTAGCAGAGAGTGAGCACCCCCGAGAAAGTGCTGATCCTCGAGCCTCCAGCACTTTGTGACGCAGGGCAAGCTGTTGACCTCCCTGTGCCTCGGTTCCCTCACTTACAATCTTCAGACAATCGCACCAACCTGGAAAACCACTGTTGGTGATAGGGCACTGAGCACACTGCCTTGTGCAGAAGCCATGATGGTGTTGGTGGTGGTAGTGGTGGTGGTGATGGTGTTGGTGGTGATAGTGGTGGTAATGGTGGTGGTGGTAGTGGCAGTGGTGTTGGTGGTGCTGGTGGTGGTAATGGTGGTGGTGATGGTGTTGGTGGTGCTAGTGATGGTGTTGGTGGTGGTAGTGGCAGTGATGGTGCTGGTGCTGGTAGTGGTGGTGATGGTGGTGATGGTACTGGTGAAAATTCATGCTCTGTTAAACATTTACCTTCAGTGACACCCATAACCATATTAGAAAGAAAAATAATAACAGCTAATACTGAGTGAACGTCCACTACATTAACTCCTGTAAATGCTATTTTCTCTTTTTCTCTCCATGGAACTCTATGGGGGTGGCCACAGTTGTGACTCCAAAGGAAACTGCAGCACAGAGAGGCCAAACAATTTGCTGAAGATCACACAGTGAAAGGCACAAAACAGGCCCACAAATCCAGCCCCACCCCATACCAGTTCCACAGCTACAGGGCCGGTCCACCTCTCTACACTACTACATGGGCCTGCACCCACCCAGATCCCTCCCAGGCCCACCCTATTGGGTGCCCAGCCCTGTCAGAGGCCCCAGGACCCATACTGGCCAGCCTGGTGCCCTTTGACCCCCTCCCTCTGCTTCCTGAGCCAGTGCCCGAGAAGTGACCCACTCCGCGCAGAGCCCCCGCAGAGCCCTCGGCCTGACCCCCACATAATGAAGGGAATTAATATGGCCGAGCCTCCAGCCCAGCCGAGCAGCTTCCCAGCAGCCCCGGCCAGCCCTCTAATTGATTAGGCCATAAAGCCTGGGCACTAAATTGAAAGGAGCTGCACTAATTCTCTTTTATGTTAAATTTCTGTCTTTCCCCTTTATCGAATCCCCCGTCCAATGTCCCTTTCCCTCCCCATCGTGGGCTTGCTGTGGACCTGTTTTTTTCCGTGCACAGATTAAGTACCTAATCAAAATCTTGTCTTCCCTAATGGCATAAAATTGAAAGATAGATATTGCACTTTACACAGCTGATTAAACACTCGAATGTGGCTAAATGCTTAAAGGGCTTGTTACATTAACTAACTCTGTCATCTGCCCACTGTCTTATAATTGCGTGTGCCGGGGCTGTTTCTGCGTAAGCATGGCGGGACAGCTTCTCAGCCACCTCCTCTCAGGTGGCACCCCAGTACCCCGTCCCCAGGGACCTCCTCCTTCACCACAGCCGAGCCAGGGTGCA
Source organism: Oryctolagus cuniculus (assembly GCF_051225735.1). Classification (NCBI taxonomy): domain Eukaryota; kingdom Metazoa; phylum Chordata; class Mammalia; order Lagomorpha; family Leporidae; genus Oryctolagus; species Oryctolagus cuniculus. The sequence continues at coordinate 19,679,814 of NC_142877.1, forward strand.
GGGGATCATCGCCCTGGAGTGGCCACATGGCTCTCCCTGCCTTGGGTGGCAGGGGCACGGTGGTCAGGCTCCCCTTCCAGGCCCAAGCTCCAGAACCCGCAGCCCCAGGTGCTCAAACTCACCTTTTAAAATCTTTTATTCATGCCAGGTGAGACGTCTTGAGGCTATACTAGCTTAGAACTCTAGGTGGTTTTTTAAAGATTTGTTTAATTATTTATTTATTTAAAAGGCAGAGTTAAAGGGGGGGGAGGGGGCAAGATTTTCCATCTGCTGGTTCACTCCCCAAATGGCTGCATCAGCCAGGGCTGGGCCATACAGAAGCCAGGAGCTTTTTCCAGGTCTCCCACACGGGTGCAGGGACCCAAGGACTTAGCCCACCTTCAGCTACTTTCCCAGGTGCATTAGCAGGGAGCTGGATCGGAAGTGGAATGGCCAGGACTCAAATTGGCATGCTTATTGGATGCTGGTGCTGCAGCCAGAGATTAAACCGACTAACACACAGTCACCGCCATGCTCAAATTCACCTTTGAAAACAAAGAACCTTGGGAGCAGGCGTTTAGCCTCGCAGTTAAGACGCCTATGACCCTCATCAGAGTACTTGGATTTAATCCCCAGCTCCAGCTCCTGACTACAGTTTCCTGATAATACAGACCCTAAGAGGCAGCAGTGATGGCTCAAGTAATCGGTTCCCTGCCACCCACGTAGGAGAAACTTAGACTGAGTTCCCAACTCCTAGCTTCAGCCAGGCCCAGCCATTGCAGGCATCTGGGGAGTGAACCAGCTTATGTGCATGCTCTCGCTGTGTGTGTCTGTGTGTGTCTGTGTGTGTGTGTCTGCCTCTCAAATAATAAACCAAGGAACCTTGATGGCTGTGACAATGGGGCATGGCCAGGGAAGGGGTGTCAGCTATCTGACCTCCACTTTGCTCCTGGACACATCTGGCACAGTCTTGACTCACACAAGGCACGCCAGAACCTCAGCCACATGGCGGGCAGGAGACAAGACACACACAGAACGCGGACCTGCCTGAGGTCCCACTGCAAAGTAGTGGCAACTGGGTCTGCAGAGGTGTCAGCAGGGGTGGGCTCACAGTTCAAGCCAGTAGGGGGCAGTCTTTTCTACCACAGCTTCCAGCCCAGAAAAAAAAATGACCCTTTCCACATAAAAGTAAGAGAGCCCCAACATTTCAGGACAAGTGGGGATGCTGGCGTTGGGTCAGCCTGCTTCAACCCCGCCCTGACTATTTGTTTTTTCAGGCACTGGGTACATTTCCTCATGTTTCCACACTTGCATTTCTTCATAGGTAAAATGGGGGTTCCTCCCACGCATCCAACAAACACTTACTGAACACCATGTACATGCCAGCTTCTGTGATATGCACAGGTGTCTCAAGGCAAAGACACAGTCCGGTCCTCTCCTCACAGAGCCAGCAGTCAAGACGTCACCAACTCATTGCATAAAAACAGAATAACTGCATATTGTGGTCACTGCAGTGTAGGCTAGGACTAGCCCGTCACAGCATCCCTGGTCTCAGCTGCAGCCTAGGGGCTGTGGGGGCTACTTTAGACAGGTCAGCCAGGAAGACTTTCTCATCAAGGTGACCCTGGGCCTGGACCTAAGGGATCAGACACTTGGGATTTAGAAAAAAGTGTTTCGGGCAGAGAAGAACAGCAAGACCCAGACTCCAAGGCAGAACTGGGCCTCCCAGGCCAGCGTTGCTGGAGAGCGGTGGGCTGGGAAAGAGCTGTCTTCCATCCTGTCCCTGAATCCTCCCAAATGCCTGCCACTGTGGCATTGCTCATCAGTTGGAGCCTCAGTTTCCTCAACCATAAAATGGGATCAAAACACAGGGCTGTGGGTAAGAGCCAAACTGAGGATGTCCATCTCTTTCTGCTCCAGAGACATCCCAGCCGGAAACCCAGCCGGGGAGGGCCTGGAATGTACACAAACCCACTCCAGCTTGGGCAAGAGGGGAATCTACCCTTACTTCTCCCTTTTTCTCTAACTCTGTCTCTGGCCATTGGTCCTCACTTCCCTCTGCAGTATACTTTATACCTCTCTTTCAGGCTGTGTTTTTTTATTCATTTATCCCTTCCACTTGCTACCCAATAATTCAAATAAATTAGGTAATCAAGATACCACCTCCAGCTCCAACTGCACATGAACTTTAAGCACAAAGGCCTGCCACCACCCAGCTCCTGTCTACATCTCTGAGTCAAAGCCTCAAAAGAGGATCTGACTGGTTTATCTCACAGCAGGTGAGCAGACCTTGGCAGGTGCCCCTTTTCCCACTGGTTATGGCCTTCCAGGAGGACAGAGTCTGGGGCGCTGGGGAGCCAGTGGGGAGGCTTCTCTGGCAAGGCTTGCAGCCAGGCCAACCAGGAGCTGGTTGGGAGCTGGAGCTGGAGAAGCCACAGGCCTCTGGCTCCAGGAAGCGTTTCTCTGGTCCCACAACAGCCCAAGCCTCCAGGGGTGATCCCAACCCTCCTGCCAGCCTGAGCAGGTGCCAGTAAGATTTAAAAAAAAAAAAAGAAGAAGAAGAAGTAGTAGTCTGCCTCTTTGCAATGGAAACTTGAGGCCCAGACTCCACAGTCTTGCTGGATCTTACCCAGTGACCACTCCCCATGCCTGAACCTGCTCCCTTCTGCCCTCTGCATTGGGAGGAACTGCCCACCTCCACCTGGGGAACCTCCCCCACCCCCTCTGCCTGTGGGAACCCCCAGCAGCCCCCCTTTGGCAGCCTCTGCAGACCCTGTTCATCTCTCCAGTGGGCACCCTGGATACAGCTCCACTGTGGAGATTACAGACTCCTCACCAAGTGCTTCACATTAAACATTCATAGAGGCACAGCATACATTTTAATAAGGCAGGTTGTACACTACCAAACCCGGTGTTGCACATGGCAGTCAGCTGAGAACTTGGGCCTGAGTGCCTCTGGGAGCTGAGACCCTGGCCCTGTGAAAGGGTGCCTCTCTGGGCACCTGGATTCCCCCCACTCTACCCTCCTAACAGTGCCCACACTCACACGTGTGTGCACACATGCTCACACTCACATGCCTATGTATACACCCTGGCACATGTGTGTGTGCACACAGGCATGCCCACCTACATGTACACTCTCCCACTCAATCCAGAAGCGGTGCTCAACCTCACACGCTACACTTGCAAGAACAATGATGATAACCACTACCGTTCACCAAGTAGCATTGTCCCATTTATAGTCTTTATCTCTTTATATTCATTTATCTCTTTATCAGGAGATAAAGGGTCCCTACATCCACTGTGCATAGAGGAGAGTACAGAAAGTTGCCTCACCTCCCCAGAGGGCACATAACAAGTGGTGGCTGTGGCAGTATTTGAACTCAGGTCCTCCATGCCTCACTCTCTGAAAGCATTCCTTTTCGGCAGAGAAACTGTCCCACAGAGCCACCTCAGGTCCTTTGTGAAAGCACCCAGGGTACAGGGGAAGGGATAAACAAAGTCCCCACGACACCCTCACTTGTCAGCACACACACTTCCTGACACATCGTGGTTTTACACGGTTGTGTGTCATGCAGTTAGCTCTACCCAATAGCACAGTGGCAAATAGTTGTGCATACACACACACACACTCATTCCTGCATCCAGGTAGGGTGACCAACCTTCCTGATTTTCCCAGGACTGAGAGGTATTCTGAGACAAACTAGGGAGAGAGGTCAGCCCACAGACCAGTGCACTCACAGGAACCCCTGTGTGCTGGGCCTACACCCCCAAAACTCAAAAAAGCTCAGGTTCTCCTGGGTTTAGTGGGATTTGAAGTTGAAGAAGGGAGGAACAGTGCTTTTCAGACTTCAGTTGAAGACTATTGGCCCTTCTCCCCTGCCCTGGCCTACCGTGCTTTTTCCCAGGGTCCAAGGAAGCTTGGAGTGGACTGAGGCCGTTGGCCCCTGTTATTCAATAAAGCAGGAACCTTCCACACGAGGCTATTTCTCAGGCAGGGCCTGTCCGCCATGTCTGTTCCTCCTCACCTGACAGATCAGAAGCACGGAGCAGGGAGGGGACCCTCACTCTCCAAGACCTCCCTGGAGTTTCGTGACCTGGTTCTCAGTCCCAGCACAGCCCTGGGTGGGCAGCACGATGGAGGAAAACCTTTAAGTCCAGCAAAGCTGTCCCCTTGCGGAAGAGTGTGATGCAAACATTGGCCCCTTTCGCTCACAGCCCACATCTGGTGCGTCTGGAAGCCCAGCTCACTCCCAACCAAACTGCACTGCTCCCCTCCCATCGCCCCGCTCCCAGCCACCTTATCGCGCACCTGCTCTGTGGCAGTAGCCTCTTCTCAACACTTGTCCCCTGCAGGCTGCTCTCAGCCAAGCAGCCAGAGAGTCCTTTTTTAAAAGAATTATTTATCTATTTGAAAAGCAGGGTTGGGGGGAGGGGAGGAGAGAGAGAGGATCTTTCATTCACTGGTTCTCTCCAAATAGCCACAATGGCTGGAGTTGGGCCAGGTGTCCTTGGGCCATCTTTCACTGCTTTCCGAGGCCATTAGCAGGGAGCTGGATCAGAAGTGGAGCAACCGGGACTCGAACTGGCACCCATATGAGATGCTGGCACTGCAGGCAATGGTTTTACCCATTATGCCACAGTGTGGGCTTCAAAGAGCCCATTTTAAAAATATAGTTTTTAATTTTTATTTATTTGAAAGAGAGGGATGATATAGAGAGAGACAGAAGGAGATGAGAAGAGAGATCTTTGATCCACTGATTCACAAAATGCCCACAATGACTGGAGTTGGGCCAGGGCAAAGCCCAGAGCCAGGAACTCCATGTGGGTGGCAGGGACCCAAGCAGTTGAGCCATCACCTGCTGCCTCCCAGGGTGCACATGAGGAGTAACCTGGATCAGAAGAAGAGGCTGGACTCACCCAGGCACTCCAATATGGGAGGTGAGTGTGGGTGCCCCAAATTGCAAATTAACCACCGCACCAAAACACCTGCCACCAAATAGCTGATTTTAAGAGCTTTATTTATATATAGATTTATCTTTAAAGTGTAGTTAGGGATACACTCATGAAACCATCACCACAATCAAGACAGAAAACAGATCCATCATCCTGGAAAGCCTCCTCATGCCCCTTTGTAATCCTGCCCCAAGCCCCTCCCAACCCCAGCCAGCCACTGATTTACTGCCACTGTAGATTGGTTTGCATTTCCTAGAATTTTATGTAAATGGACACTTGTAGTTTTAACTGTTTCATCTGACTTCTTTCATCAGTGTAATTATTTTGAGATTCATCAGTGTTGTTACATGTATCAATAATTCATTCCTCTTTATAGCTGAACAGTATTCCATTATGTGGCTGTATGCACAATTCATCCATTCACCTGTGGAGCATTTGGATTGTTTCAAATTTTTGGCTACTATGAATAGTTGTTAGGAACATTTGTGTAAAAGTCTTTTCATAGACACATTTTCTTTCCTCTTAGTTAAATGCTTGGGAATGGAATAGCTTATATGTATGTATAAATTTGTAAGAAACTGCCAAAATTTTGAGTGATTATCATTTTTATTAACATTTTCATTTTCATTTCCTTCATGTCTTCACCCACACTTGGTATGGTGAGTCTTCAAATTGGTTTGTGGTGATATCCCCTTGTGATTTTAATTTGCATTTCTCTAATAACTAACACTGTTGAGTCTCATGTACTTATTCACTGTCCATTTATTTTCATTGATGAAGTCTTGGTTCAAATATTTTGCTTGTGTTTTGTTGGGTCTCTGTTCTCTTAGCAAGGAATTTTAAGAGCTACTTACACATGCTGGATATAAGTCTTTAGCAGCTAGATGTTCTACCAATATTTTCTCTTTTCACCCTCTTGACAATATCTATTGAAGACCAAACATGTTTAATTTTGATGACATGCAATTTAGTCATCTTTTTTATGATTCATGCTTTCAATATCTTACCTACCATATCTTTGCCTAATCCAAAGTCAAAAAGGTTTTCTATTTGTTGTAGAATTTTTATGGGTTTGCATTTTACATTTAGATTCATGATTCATCTTAAACAAATTTTGGTATATGGTAGAAAATACCAAGTTTTCATTTTGTGCACATGGATATCTAAATGCTCCAGTGTTGTTTGTTAAAAAGACTATCCTTTCTCCACTGAATTGTCTTTACATCTTTTTCAAAAATTAGGTGTCCTAACAGGTGTGGATCTATTTCTGCACTATTTCTGGTACCTTTTTCTGTCTATCTTGATGCCAAGACTCACTCAGTTGATTACTGTGGCTTTAGAACAAATCTTGAAATCAGGGAGTGTAAGACTTCACAATTTCAAAGTCATTTTGTATATACGAGATCCTTAGCACTTTCACTTGAGTTTTAGAACAAGTGTGTCGATTTTTATTAGAATTGTGTTAAATCTATCATTTTGGAGAGAATTCACTTCCTCATAATATTAAGTCTTCTAATCCAAGAACAAAGCATATATTCTATCTAGGCTTTCTGTTATTTCTCTCAGTGATAATTTCTAGAGTATGGATCTTTCATGTCTTTTGTCAGATTTATCCATAAGTATCTTTATTTTTTAGTCTATAGTAGATATATAGTTTTTTTATTTCAATTAATAATTAGACATTATTAATATATGGATGAAATATATTTTCTGATCTTTAATACAAAAGCCTTACTAAACTCATTTCTTAGTTCCAATAGCTTTTTTATGCTACTTGGATTTTCTATGTGGAAAATCATCTATGGAAAAAAAGATAGTTTCACTTCTTCCTTCCCAATCCAGATGCCTTTTATTCCTTTCTGCCTAATCATACTGTCCAGAGCTTGCAGGACAATGCTGAATAAAAGTGGGGAAGACACACATCCATGGGAAAACCTTCAAGTCTCTTGAATTTTCTGGGAGAGTTTCCCTGTACTTGGTGTTGTTTGGTAAATTTCACAACAAAACCATCTGGGCTTGAAATTTTCCTTATGGAAAAGATTTTAACTATAAATTCAGTTTCTTTGATATAGGTGTATTCAGATTTCACTTATTTTTCTCTGTTATATCTCTAATCTCTATGTCACTGATTTCCATTTTGAACTTTATTACTTCCTTTTATCTGTTTAATGTGGGTTAAATTTGATCTTCCTTTTTCATTTTCTTCAAGTAAAATGTAGAGCATTGGGTTGAGATGCTGCTTCTGTTCTAATATAGACACTAGAAACCAATTTCCATTTCAGTAGCACTTTAACCTCACTGCACAAATTCCACATTTTTTTTACTTCCTCCTTTGATACTGATTCAGAAGTGTGCATTTTGTTTCCAAATATTTGGAAATTTTCCAGAGATCACTTTGTTGTGGACATCTCATTTAATTCCACTGTAGTCAGAGAACATGCTATGTGTGACTGGAATCCTCTCAAATTTTTAAAGACTAACAGGTGAGCTGTCTGTCCCCAGATTTGGTCTATCTTGGTAAATAGTTCATGTGACTCCTGCTGTTGTTGGTTGGAATGTTCTACAAATGGCAATTCATTCAAGCTTGTTGGTAGTGTTAACTATAGTAGCATCCCCAAACTGCAAAGTCTCGGTCACACTTGGAGGAAATATTACCAGGAAAGCCACAGGAGCACCATCACTGGACTGGGCATATATGAGAAGTAAGCTTTGATTCCCCTACACCATTGAGATCTGGGGTTTGATTTCCTATGGCCTCACAGCTTGGTCTACTCTGATAAAGAGTCTCACTACCAAAAGGCATCATTCTAATATCTCCCTCCCTCCAGTGGAAAACACAGTGAACCACGAGATAGGAAAAAAGCACCTTTACCACCAGAATGCTATAAAATTAGCAGTGGTCAGAATTAGTCTTGAAGGTCAAGTGAAAATTAGCAGTCAACAAATCTTTATTCTCATTTAGACTTCCGTCTGCTCTTCTCATTCACTCTCATCCCTTATTCTAATTTTATATAAAATATTTGTCAGTAATTTGCCCAGGATTTGTAACAGGATTTTGGATCCAACACTTTGCGAAGGAAGCAGTTTGTGAAGGGACACACTGATACCTTAAATCCTTTGGGGGAGACTTGTAAAAATATGTGAGCTCTCCTCTTTGATTTTCCTCCCTGAGTTTGTCTCAGAATAAGTTTTCAGAATAAGATTCCACTATGGCCATACCAGATGGATAGGTGGATGGATGCATGTCCTATTTTTTAGGTTATCCTTGGGAGTCTTTCTGAGTACAAGTAGAATAGAAAAGGTCCCAATCGACCTCCAGGACACAGGGTAAAACTTGCCACCCCAGCCCTGTCTAAAGGTCACAATGGTCCAGAAAACCCCTTTGTTCCCAGAGTAAGAAGGCAGGGGCAACCGTTATCCATGTTTAAGAATCCAGAGCAGAATGTTTGCACTGAATCAGGATGTCAGCCCTCCATTATCAGACAATTTAAGCTTGTTCCAATCCCTGTAGATCCACAGTGCATGTAAGCCCCTGACTGGCTGGTCTTTTGCCTGGTTTCATGTCAATTGGGCCACCAGCAGATTAATGTTCAAAGTAGTGCTTAGAGACTCCCTTAAACTCTCCTTCACACTCCAGGATCCTGTCCAAGTCATGTTTCCTACCCAATGCTCAGCTGAGAGGGGTCCGATGTGACCTAAGTCTACCTCTGCAATATGGCACATTTGGTATTGGAATTAGCTTCTCTGCAGAAAATGACTTTTAAAAAGTGAATTAAACAGATTTGTAAATCTTCCTGAAACCATGAAAGAACTGAAAGAAATTATCAGGCCAAAATCTAAGTAAAGGTTGGCCCCCAGAGAGGTGTAGAACCCCAAGGGACCCTTTTGTCCTGAGGGTATTTGACAAACCAAGACCATCTGAGCTTCCACTTTCATCATCTAATGACAAAGTCTAAAATCTACCCATCTAACCACTTAAAGACCCTCCTCAGCCTCATCAAGACCCAAAGTCTATACCGCATGGGAAAGGGTGAATCAAACTGTCCTTTGCCACCCTCCCACCATGCCCAGGAGATATGAATAAAAAGCTGCTCAGCATTGAGCAGAGGGGGTGGGGTGTGGAACAAGTGGTAGAAAGGTGTGACCACAAGCCAACCTGCCAGTGTAACTCAAAGCAAATTTCCCCAGTGGTCAAAAACACAACCCACAATTGCAAATTTAGCATTCAATGACCCTACATTGAATGTGCTTCTTGGTACTTGGCAGAATCATACACAAAAAACACATTGGGGGATGTACCTACAGCCTAATCCACAAAGATTCTCCAAGCGTAATTTTCCAGTAGAGTCTACTGGACTCCCCACATGCTGATTCCAGCTAACTCCAAATAATCTGGGATGTGACCCTCCTTCTGCTCAGCTGGAGATGACAGAGCTTGGCTGGGGTGGACCCTCCTGCTTCGTTGATCCATGAAGAAGAGGTTTGATGGAAAGTTCTGGTGGCAGCAAGATTCAGGAGGGAAATCATTAAAACCACCCAGCATAGCACCATTCTGAGTCTCCCTCAAGTATTGCAGATATACCAATCACTTAAATGTAATTAATATGTTGGTTACAAATTATTATCTATTGATTCAAATAATAAGCAAATTTTGGTTGGCCTAATTCCAGTTACTACATATATTCAAAGAAAGGAAAACTGCAACCACAAAAATTATGTTTTACATTAATTCAGACTTTTCTGATGCAAGTTCTCACATGTATAGGTGTGCTACAGTACAGACAACATCTGTCCACTACATATAACATGCTTGTATTAGTTTGGGGAAACCTCTTAGATTTGCTTTTAAGCAAACTTTAAGACTAGGATTAGGGTGCAAGTTGTTAACATGGGAAGTGCTGTAAAAACTTCGGTGAGGGTTGGGAAAGTGAGATGGGAAGGAAGGAAAGACACTAAAGGGGGTGCTGATGAAGATACACTTGTGGCTCAGTCTGACCTGATCTCCTTTCTGAGATTCCTACAAGCACACTGCAGAGTTGTCCTCATGAAGGCTGAGATTAGGGTATTTAACCACCAACTCCAGCCCTTGTTGGGTGAGGGCTGCCCCTGGGACTGTTATTCTACATTTCTGGCCAGTCCTACTTGAAAGTTGAGGTGCTTTTGTCATGATAAAGATCCTAGTCCTTCTAAGTGTTTGGTAATAATAATAGATAGCATTTAAAAGGAGTGAATGCTCCAACATGGGAAGCAGTCCATACAGTAGACTCATAGAATGACAATCGCCTTAAGTAGCCCTCTGACCTCACAATCAACCCTTAAGGCATTCTGGTCTGCCTGAAAATCCCAGGGGAGCATTCCAGGCATGGAAAGCCAAGACACTGTGGCAAAATATGTTCTACATGGAGGACCTCAGTGGGAAAGACCTCAGCGGAAAGAAGTGGCTACCAAAGAAGGATGTACTTTCTCCTCTGAAGGGAGGAGAGAGCTTCCTCTTTCCTTATGGCCTTCTCTAAATACTGACAGAGTTTGTGGATCCATTGCCTACGCAGTTCATGTCAAGAGCCTTGGGCAATCACTGACATCAAGAGTCACTGTGCACTAACTTCTCATGCAGGACCTCTGTCCTCAAGAGCTGTATTATGAGACTTAATAGTAAAATTTGTTCTCAAAAAATTAATTCATGTTAGTGTATTAAGTGGAAGATATTCTTATGTCTCTTAAGTTATAATTATGTCTAAGTGCTCACAAAAGATATATCATCTTTGGGTTCTTCTTTAAAGATAAGGAAGTTTCTAAAAAAAAAAAAAAAAAAGTGAAATTGCCTCCAAGATGCAATGACTTTGAACAGCCCTTGCCTGGACTTTTGAGGGACAGTTTTTGTTTTTGGGTTTTTCCATGGTTTCTTTTTTTTTCTTTTTTTTTCTTTTTCTTCCTCAAAGTGTTGAACTCTACCTAGAATAGAATTAATCTTTGTGTATAAAGTTAAATGAAAATAGATCTTAGTAAAAACCAAGACTGGAACAGGAGAGGGAAGTGGAAGAGGAGTAGGAGTGTGTGTAGGAGGGCAGATACAGAGGGAAGAATCACTATGTTCCTAAAGTTTTATTTACAAAATGCATGCAAATAAATAAAGATCCTAGTCCTTGGAATCCAGAAGACCATGATTCTACCTGACCCTGGGTAATTTACTGTCTTCATAGAGACTATTTTGTTTCTCTTAAACCCGAGATGTAACAACTGTTGGGAAGATTAAAGATGACAACCTGTATAAAGTATTAGGCACAACACCTGGCACCCTGGTTAGATCTGCTGAATACAAGGGATGGAGGAACAGAAAGAAGATCCATAACCTACTTTTGAGGAGTTTGGAAGGTAGAAGACAGACACAAGAACGTACATAAAACAAAACAGATATGCATTGACCCAGGTACAATTGCTTTGCACAAGCCAACCAAAACAGAAAGTAGCCATTTGCTTATGCTTGTAAGTCTGTGGGTTAGGAATTCAGGCAGGAGCTTAACTGGAAAGGCTTGGAAGGACGAGAGTGACTTAAACATCTGAGAGGCAAGCTACAGTCTGGGACAAACCCAGCCATGCCCTTCTCCTTATATGTTGTCTGTAGCTACTCTTGCATCACCACAGCAGAGTTGAGTAGTTGGGACAGAAATTGTGTAGCCTGCAAAACCCAAAATATTCACTGTCTGACCCTTTATAGAAAACAGTTGACAAATTTTATCTAGAAGCATTTCATTCATGTGATTGGCAGTTGATGCTGACTGCTGGTTTGGACTCCAGCTGAGCTGTCAGGCAGAACAGTGCATGTGTCTTCTCCATGGCCTCTCAACAGAAGTTAATTTGGGTTCTCTCTCAGCAAGGCAGGTGGTGCTGAGGGCAAGCACCCAAGAGAGCCAGATGGAAGGCGCAAGGCCTCTGGCCAAGGCACTCACGAAGATGCACCAAGATTGAAGACAGAGATCCCACCCGCCCCTTACTGGAAAGAATGCTGATGTCACTTTGTGAAAGAACGAATGGGAAGGAAAATGGTGTTGCTTTTCTCTTTGGCAAGTACAATATTCCATATGCAGGGGCTTTTAAAAGTGGATTGAAGGCTGGCGCCATGGCTCACTAGGCTAATCCTCTACCTGCAGCGCCGGCACACCGGGTTCTAGTCCCGGTCGGGGCGCCGGATTCTGTCCTGGTTGCTCCTCTTCCAGTCCAGCTCTCTGCTGTGGCCCAGGAGTGCAGTGGAGGATGGTCCAAGTGCTTGAGCCCTGCACCCGCATGGGAGGCCAGGAGGAAGCACCTGGCTCCTGGCTTTGGATCGGCACAGTGCACCAGCCATAGTGGCCATTTGGGGGTTGAACCAACAGAAGGAAGTCCTTTCTCTCTGTCTCTGTCTCCCACTGTCTAACTCTGCCTGGCAAAAAAAAAAAAAAAAAAAAAAAAAAAAAGTGGATTGAGGCAGAAAGGGAGAATCTTCTCGGGAATATCTCCTTGAGGGGCTGACACTTAGGCTGAAGCTAATCTCACACATGAGAGCCAGGAAAACTTGCCTTGGTAATATTCAAACCTCTCCATGGCAGGACGCATCCAGATAGCTACACATGGGAACATGTCCCAGATACAGGCAGGGGAAGCTCAAGGGGAAACCCTCCAGTTCTGGAGGATCCCTGGGTTATTTCACGAGACAACAAAGAAAAGCTAAGCAGGGCAGATGCCAGCAACAGGGCATGGTACCCGGGGACGTTTATATTACGGTTATAACAAGAATAACAACTAACACTGATGGAATCTTTCCATGCTTTGGCCATCACCCTCAAAGTCCAGTTAGGATTTTTGTTTGTGTTTGTGTTTGTGTTCTGTTTCCTTCAAGACACTTGTTTCAGGGCAAACAAACCACAGAGCAAGATTCAGACTCCCGTGGACACAGGGCCTCCCACTAGCAGGAAGCCAGGGACAGCTCTGACAGTGCCATGCTATATCTTCCTCTAGCGGCCGTTAGACACAGCTCACAAAGCCAGGCATGGCCAGAGATAAAGAGCGCTGTTTTTCACGTCTGGGGAACTAAAGTGCTTGACTTACAGGCTCAGTTTCTCTTGTAGCAACTCTTCTGAAATACAGCCGCAGCCTGTTAGCTGGTAGTGCACCGGGAGACCTTGTGGATCAAGGAAATCCTTCACAGGCCCCAGAGAAGTTGATGAAGCAATGCCAGGAGCCCAGCTGGGCTACCGAAAGTGGGCTCCCAGCAAGGCCCTCCAGAGCCCTCAAACCCTGGGAGTCTGCTCTGTGTCCTCTTCATTAAGCCCTCCTACCAGTCTCAGCTCCAGCCAGCCCTGAATGCCAGGAGCACCTGCACTTAGACTCAGGGGTCGCTGGACACTGCTGTTCTTCAAGGAGGGGGAGACAGGGGACAGAGACGGCCATCGTGGACTTCTTCTCATGACTCCCCATGCCTGGGACTGGGCCCAGTGTGTCCATCTCCATCAGTGCTGAGCCAATGAGCAGGTGCAAGACCCCCTTACACCTACTCTTATGCTGCTAACTCAATACCCAAAGGTTCGGTTGGGAAACCTAGACCATGACTGCTACGTCCAGTGCTTCTTACTGCCTTCCAGTCTGGGGTTCTTAAGGCAATCATCTTACATAAGTGAAGAAGGGAACTTGGGAAATCAGAGGTGCAATATTCCTTCCAGTATAGCCACTAGAGTCCAGCCAGGACACCAGCAGAGGCCTGTCTGCAGCTGGATACCACACCAGAATTCTCTGACCAGTGAGTGAGCCTGAGCATGTGCAAGGCTGGGAATGGTCAGAATCCAACTGAGCATCTAGGATACAATCCTGTGAGCCTCAGCCATGTGATCAAGTATGCTCTTCTCAGAACCAAGCCTAAAGTGTGCCAGATTCATGAACGACAGCTCTGCAGACATCTTGCCTGAAACTCCTCTGTAGAACAGAGCCCAAGCATTTCCTCCAGGCTGTTTCCTGTTTTTATTTATTTATTTTTTTTGACAGGCAGAGTGGACAGTGAGAGAGAGAGAGACAGAGAGAAAGGTCTTCCTTTGCCGTTGGTTCACCCTCCAATGGCCGCCGTGGCCGGCGCGCTGCAGCCGGCGCACCGCGCTGATCTGAAGGCAGGAACCAGGTGCTTCTCCTGGTCTCCCTTGGGGTACAGGGTCCAAGCACTTGGGCCATCCTCCGCTGCACTCCCGGGCCACAGCAGAGAGCTGGCCTGGAAGAGGGGCAACCAGGACAGAATCCGGCGCCCCGACCGGGACTAGAACCTGGTGTGCCGGCGCCACAAGGCAGAGGATTAGCCTAGTGAGCCACGGCACCGGCCTGTTTCCTGTTTTTAGACAGCACTTTCCATTCACAGGTAGGCTTGACTGTGTGCAGTTCATCTCTCCATGGCCATGACTGATTGGAGCAGGTGTTCTGGGCTGGACTCTCCCTCCAGAAGTGTGAGAAGTGCATTACAGAGGCTGAAGAAGTTGGCTGTAGAACATCAGAATACTTTTTTTCATGGGGGTTACCTCCATTTGTAATTACATATATACTTCCATAATTATTTGATAAATTAACAACTCACTGAATTGATAAACAAATGAGCAGTCGCACTGCAAGGTTAGGTAGAGTTAAGGCTTTATCACTAGAGAGAGCTGAGAAAGAAATCCACAGGGCTGCAGGAGTGGTGAGCCTTGAAAAGGATGCAGGTCTCCAGAAAGGGAGCAGTCACAGAGGTGAGAGAAGCCCACCTTGGTTTCCACACATCATCTTTAAACCTGGCCCAATTTGAGTTGCTTTTCTGCAGCTGAGTGTTCCCTGTGTCTCTACACTCCAGATGTCTGTAAAACAACATTGAGAGACAACGTCTTCCTTCCAGGAGAGCTATGGCCTCTATGAGTGCACCACGACTGAATCAGCAGTGACCCAATATCTAGAATAAAAATCCAGACCTAGCCCAACTAGACGATGGGCCTTTAAAAATACGCACATTGAAAAGCATCCCAGGGACCGAACAAAAAGTTTGCTTCACAACTAAACTCAGACCTACAGGAACGACAGAGCTGGCTTCTGCAGTGTGTCACGGATGCCCCATTTCTCCGAGCTGAGAGCAAATACACCTTCTTTCCAGGCAAGCTCAGGCTGGGGTGCAAGAGTGGTACCAGAATCTGCCCTCGGATCTCATTAGCTAAGTGCACCTGATGACAGATGTCACTGGCACTCCCGAGGAGGAAGCCGGGCCGCATCCTTCACTGCTGGAACAAGTCATTCACACCAGATCTGTCTCCTGGCACCACCCTGCCACTCCGTGATGGAGCCGCCGACAGGGGAGGGAGGACGACGTTCACACTTGTGTTTGCAAACTGTCACCTTTATAAAACAGGCAGCATTTTTCTATTACAATTAAAAACACCGATGTCAAGTTTTGCTTTTAATTAAATCCTGTGCCTTCAACTTGCTAAAGAGCATCAGGGGACGCATGGCCTGTGCTGTGCTGGAGGAAAACAAAACAAAACAAAACAAAATCCAACAGATGGTTCCACAAGGGCTGAAGACCCTGCTGGTAGCTGCTGGCTTTGGTGGTAATCAAAACGTAGAATCCCGTAGCCTTCATTCAGGGAGGCAGGTGAGAATATGGGGAATGCGGCAACCACAATGATCACCTAGCCCACATTTCTTTCCTGCCAAAAAAACTCCAACTTTGTTCAGATGGACACCAGCACATCACTCCTCCCCAACCAATAAGACACAGAGGCATCAGCTGGAGGAAAGGTTCCGCCGACCTTGTGAAAAACAGGCGCTTGAAGAGAAAGTGCCAGCTCCCACACTGCCCCTGCTTCCTTTCCTTGCATGTGTTTCGAGGTATCATCCTTGAAGTTATGGGACTTTTTGGTGACCATGAGGGGAAGCAGAGAATCATGGGAGACCAGCGAGGCGACACTTTTGAGCTACTGAACTAGAACCAGCATCTCCATGCTTGCAGACATGGTTAAGTGAGAAAAATACGCCCATGCTTGCTTACATGTTAATTATAACTCCCACTACAGTCACATGCTGAATAATGTTTTGGCAAAAAAAATGGACCACATATATAACAATGGCCCCACAAAATTATATTGCCGAAAGTGAGTGTTTGGTGCAGTGGTTAAGATGCCACCTGGGGTACCCGCATCCCATATCAGAATGCCTGCGTTTGAATCCCAGCTCCACTTCTGATCCAGCTTCCTGCTAATGTCCGTCCTGGGAGAGAGCAAGTGATGGCTCGGGTGGTTGGGTGCCTGCCACTCCCTTGGGAGACCTGGATTGAGTTCACAGCTCCTGGCTTTGGCCAAGCCCAGCCCTGGCTGTTGGAGGCATTGAGGTAGTGAACCAACAGATGGAAGATCTTTTTGTGTCTATCCGTCTGTCTGTCTGTCTCTCTCTCTCTATCCTTCTACCTTTGAAAGAAAATAATAAATAAGTAAAATTTTAAAAATTACATTGCCTGATGAAGTTATAGAGATCTTGGACTCTGAGTACATATCACACAATAGAACCACCTAAAGATGAATTTCTCAAATTCCCATCATTAAGCAATGTATGAATGTACTTGCAGCTAAAAATATTCTTAGCTGATACAAAGCATGAATCCAGCAGCTGACTTAATAGATGAGAAAAGTAGCATTAACTCTGTAACCTACATTTAATTGCACTATCAAGTATAATATAAGCCCCTTCCCTGATCTCTTGGATTCATTTCGTTCTCCTCTCTATGTGTTCCAGCCATATCAGCATTCTCTCCGTTCTTCCAGGACATCACTGTTGTCCTGGCCTCAGAGACTTTGCCCATGCACCTCCCTCTATCTGAAAAGTTCAGCCTCCACTTTGTGCCTGTCTGCCTCATTTACATTTTTCTCTTTAACCAATCTTGTATCAAATGATATCTGCCCCCAGAATCTTTTCCTGAGAACCAATTTAAAGCAACCCCAATTACCCTTGAGGCACATATTATTCTTTGTTGACTTCATTATCTTCAATCTCCCCACGGGAATCTAAGATCTTTGAGAAGGCATCCCTGCAGGCATTGTTGGCCGTTTTATTTCCCCATGTCTGGTACATGCCTGACCCGTTACGGCCCTTACACTTTGAAATCAGAGGATGTCTACAGTGCTGGTGACTCCACAGATGTCAGCACACTGCACCCTCCCCATCAGCCCATGATGGAGATGCCCATTTCACAGATGACAAAACCAAGGCTCCTCGAGTTTTAATGATTTAGCCAAGTAGGTGACAACCCATGACTCAAACACTACCCTTCTAGCGCTGTGGACTCTCCTCTGCATCACAGTCACTTCTAGCTGAGCTCCGGCAAATTTATCAGCAGAGAACTGGGCAGCACTTCCAAACCTGACACTGAGGAATCCTGGCCCTGGTAGCACTTCCAGAGACAGACAGTAGGGTGCAAATCTTCCATGAGCTGCTGAATCCAAGAACCGAGTTCAGCAGTGACTCGGAGTCAGCATCCCAGAGAGCTCAGGGCAGTTTCTGCCAAGGAAATCAGCAGCACCTGTAGCTACCGAAATGCCCAAGGCGGCACACGGCTGTGGGGGCCACTGGCCGCCACCAGGAGTATCCAGATTTTAATAATAACTTGGATGTTTCTCCTCTAGATCTTTGTGTACCTAATGCTGCGTTCAAAGTAAATCCAAAATTTCTGTAAAATGAAGTCTTGAGAGATTACAGTCCAGAGACCAGCTGTGACTCTGGAGTGTAGTCCTGGAGTCAGGTTATATACAATAAAATCCAATTAACAGAAATGCTAGGCAAAGGGAAAAAAAAGATGGAAGGAATACTTAGGAAATAGCTAATGTGCGTCAGGCCCTGGGCGATGGTACTTGATAAATATTAGCACATTTCACTTGCACGACAATATATCAGAGTTGTGGGTCACCCTCCCACTCCACACATGAGAAAACTCAGTGGTAATAGGCTCACGATTACATGGTTATCTGTCTGGGTATAAAAAGTAAATAGCAAAAAAAGAAGTTAAAAACCTTTTATGTGGTGACACACAGGTGAGGACTTGGATAGGGCTTCCTCTGGAGAATGAGGCTTGGGCAAGGCTCCAGGGATCTCTGGCTTGCCCTGTAGATGGAGATGTAGAGTAAGAGGTTGGATTTGACGTGTGCTAGGGCCAGAACTTCCCACCATGGTGATTTTGCAGGGCAAGGTTGCAGTGAGCTGTTGCATGTGTTTTGCACTGCCCAAATCTGTGCAGCCCAGTCCCACTGACTGTGATGTGAATGGCACCTCCAGGGCTGTGCAAGGCAAATCACACATGGCAGTGCTGAGTGTAAGAATCTTGGCTGAGTTTGTCTGCCTGTTGGTCTAACACAGATTCCTAAGCTCACCCCAGAGATTGAGTTTCACTGTTCTTAGGTAGTACCTGGGACTCTTTACTTGGATAACTCTCCCAGGTAATTATGATGTGGGTCATCTGTAGACCACCCACCGAGGAACCCTCCTAGAAACAGTCGTGATTGGCATGCACAGCAAATCCAAGACAGAAGCTGGTATCCCTTTCTCCAAAAAAGAGAAAAATGGAAATACTCTCAAGAATTCAGAAGCCTCCCTAGCTGGCTTCCAACACAACATGCTTCAAGTGTAACCTGGCAAAAGATGGACCCTGATGACAGGAAGTCCAGTGTTCTCTGAGTGTGTCCAGGGCCATGAAGTGCTTTCCCTCCAGGGCAAAACCTAGAGCTGACGAAACCCACCTGCCTCAGAAGGAGGGTGACTGCGAGGCAGCGACCCCCCCCCCCCAACTGGGCAGGGAAGTCTGCTGTCTACAACCCCCTGGATGAAGCATGCACTGCCTCAATTCAACCCGCTGGGAACACTCCCTCCCTCCTGTAGATCTCTCTGACTTCCTAGTGGCAGTGGAGAGGAACCAGGACTGATTCATAGCCGTCATACATAATGCATCCTGGTCCACATAGGAGAAGCTATCCCACCACCTTCTGCCTTTGCGGGAGGCCAGCTGTGCACACGCCTGTCCCTTTGGAAGGACCATAAACTTCTAGGTAGGGCCCGAGGCCAGGTGGGTGCTGAGAAAACATGTGCTGTAAGCAAGCATGCCATGTATGACTTAATGCAATTTTTAGTGATATGGGATTAGGATAGGATCTTATTAGGGAGACTTAAATTAATAAGAAAATAGGTAGGTAGGTAAAAGAGTCAAAGGGATCACATAAATAAGACTAGTGTCTGCTAATACTAACTGATAGAATCAAAAGGGAGAGAATGATCCAACATGGGAAGCAGGATACATAGCAGACTCATAGAAAGGCAGATGTCCTAAATAGCACTCGGGCCTCAGAATCAGCCCTTAAGGCATTCAGATCTGGCTGAAGAGCCCATGAGAGTATTTTAGGCATGGAAAGCCTACACACTCTGGAAAAAAAAAAAAGAAGAAGAAGAAGACCTAAATGAAAGATCTCTGCAAGTGAGATCCCAGTGGAAAGAGCGGGCCATCAAAGAAGGAGGTACCTTTCTCTGAAGGGAGGAGATAACTTCCACTTTGACTATGACCCTGTCGGAATAAGATCAAAGTCGGTGAACTCAAAAGGCTTCCATGGGGCCGGCGCCACAGCTCACTAGGCTAATCCTCCGCCTTGTGGCACCGGCACACCGGGTTCTAGTCCCGGTCAGGGCGCCAGATTCTGTCCCGGTTGCCCCTCTTCCAGGCCAGCTCTCTGCTGTGGCCAGGGAAGTGCGCTGGAGGATGGCCCAAGTCCTTGGGCCCTGCACCCCAAGGGAGACCAGGAGAAGTACCTGGCTCCTGCCATTGGATCAGTGCAGTGCGCCAGCCACAGCGCACCGGCCGCGGCGGCCATTGGAGGGTGAACCAATGGCAAAAGGAAGACCTTTCTCTCTGTCTCTCTCTCTCACTGTCCACTCTGCCTGTCAAAAAAAAAAAAAAAAAAAAAAAGGCTTCCATAGCCTTGGCAACTCATGACTAGAGCCTACGGAGATTACTGATGCCATAAACAAGAGTGTCAAATTGTTAAGTCAACAACAGGAGTCACTGTGTACTTACTTCTCACATGGGATCTGTCCTTAATGTGTTGTCCAATGTGAAGTAATGCTATAACTAGTACTGAAACAGTATTTTACACTTTGTGTTTCTGTGTGGGTGCAAACTGATGAAATCTTTACTTAATATATACTAAATCGATCTTCTATATATAATTGAAAATGAATCTTGATGTGAATGGAATGGGAGAGGGAGCAGGAGATGGGAGGGGTGCGAGTGGGAGGGAAATTATGGGGGCGGGGAACCATTCTAATCCATTAACTGTACTTTGGAAATTTATATTTACTAAATAAAAGTTAAAAAAAATAAGAAAATAGGATAATTTAAAAGGAATAACAGCTTGCTACTCTGGGAGCCCAGGAGAAAATCGTATCAGTTCAACACTACTGTTAAAACGAGGCCTTGCCTTCCAAATCCGTGTGGAGTATCTTGTGTCAATCACCTAACAGTAAGTTCCCTGGTTTCCTTCACTTGGAAAGGAGGCCAGACTTAGTGGCTAGTGGAGCCAGTGTCAAATACCAGGTGACCCTGGCCTTTAGCTTTTACTGACCCACATTGCAGCTGCTTCTCTGCCTAGGCTTCAATTTCCTCATCTGTAAAATGGAAATTCTGCTAATAATACCTTCTTTCTGGGGTTATGAAAAGAAAGAACATCAATCCTGTACCTCACTGTCCTAGGCACACCGTAAGCACACAGTGAAATTTCTGCCCTTTATAATAATTATCAGTTAATCTGTAGCAGAGATGTCTCTAAATTTGAAGACAATTTTGATCCTGCAGTACCCTGAAAAGTTGAGGAAAAAAATCTCACGAGATCTTCAAACTGCAGGACTGGTCCATCAAGGTCCTATTTTGGCCTTTCCCGGACAAGCTTGCAAAGTGACAGCTGGCAGAATAGTCCCAGGCCTCTCTGCCCCATTTTCCAATCAGTAAAACCCTTTAGAAATCAAGGAGAACAGCCCCTCCCTCCAACACCCCCGTGAGTGAAAACCAAGAGAATGAGAGTTGGCTTCCCTCAAACATGAGCTCCCAATATGCAGAAACTCCAGCATGCTAGGCTTATTTTGATGGAAACCCAAGCCCCCCTCCTCCCTGGCCAGCACATTTTAAAGACACAAAACCAATCAATAGGGAGCATTCAGAGAGTTGCTGCCAGTGGCTAGAAGAGAATAGATACCGAGAAAGTCATAACGATGATAAATCCGGGCTCTGCTCCTCTCTGACTAATGCAGGCACTAAAACATGCCATGAATATCCCACTTTGAAACGTGTCGCGCTTCTGAGGGACCAATCAATCTCCGGCTCTCAGTGGACCACATTAAAATAAATTTGTCACTGTGAGTTTATGAAATATTGATGGTGTTTTTTAGTCCGGGTGTTAGGAGGTGGAAAGGTGTATCAGAAGAGGGAGGCAGGGAGTGGGAGAGTTGCTTTAATGAATTATCTCCAGGCTGGGAAAAGAAACATATGCAGCGGCTGGGGGAAGATGAGCGTGGAAGGGAGCACGTGGGTGTGGAGAGCAAAAGGCTTCGAGAATGCGGAGGCCCAGAGCAGTGATGACTGTTTGCCAATGAACACCCGTGAACAGGTACTCCTGGCAGGGAGGTGAGTGAGGACGGGGGCTTCCTGATAAAGTAAGTTTGGGAAAGCATACTCAACCCACATGTGGGAGCAATACATGCACCTTAACATATTAAAGGTTCAGGAAGTCCGACACCAAACAAGCTCCTTTGTCCCTAATTTAGTGATTGCCAAATGTGTTTAACCTGGTAAAACAAATGCTCTGCTGAACACCAGAGTCCTATGGAAGCCAGTTTGGAAGACTGGCCTGTGTCCTTGCAACACAAAGTAGGACCCAGGGGCCATCAGCATCAGTCTCACATGACAGCGTATGAGCAGACCCCATCCCAGACCAACTGGATCCCAGGTGACCTATGCACACTGTATTATGAAAAGTGCCAGTCTAAGTGATTTGCCAGAGAACGAAGTCTACAGGGCAAGACGAGATACATCTAGTGATGCAGGGTTTCCATATGTAACCCTGTTCATGACCTGCACTGGAGGACCCAGAGAGACTCTTGGTCCTTGTCCAGGGCTGGGGCTGTTTATCAATTGAGCATCACTCACAGTGGCAGACACTCAGAGGCATTTTTTTAAATCAGGTGGTAGTGGCCTCTCTTGAAACAAATACAACATATAGAAACCCAAACAGAAAGTCAAGAGCCAAGAACACGTCCCCTGGTGCCAGAAAAGCTGAATTGAGGTCATCAGCCTGAACAAACTTCAAGGGAGTCTCAGCCTTGCCACCTGGTCTCCAAAGACTCTACTTAAACCTGGAAAATGAAAACCAAGATGCAGCAAGGACAGGCAGCTCAGCTGGACCTTACAGCTGCATGGAATACATCTCCGTTCCACTGCTTGCGTAACCACGTGACCTTGGCAAGTGACCTCACCTCTCTTAGCCACAAGCCCTTGGCTGTCTTGTTCACAGTCGTATTCCAGAACCCAGCACACATGTGGCACATAGGTTAATCACAAATATGCTGGATGCATAAGTGAATATATTGTTCTATCTGTGCAATGGAATTACTTACAGTTCCTACTTCTTAGAGCAATTGAGTATAGTGCATCCCTGCCTTATTTTTTAAGTCAGTGGACCCACTGAGTCAATACAGAAATTTTTTTGTACTTTTCTGCTTCTGTTTTGGCAGTGTGGAGAGTCAGTCTGCCTCTGGGTTTCTGTAATTAGTGATCAGTTCTCTAGCTGATCGAGGAGGCAGAACTAGATTCTGCTCCCCTGGTGGCTTCTGGCCTTCTCTGTCTCCCCAATATTCCCTCCCCTTTCTGGAAGGGAACTGGTGGCAGGAGTCAAACCCATGCCTTGCAGACCAGCTCTCCAGGGCTCTTGACCTTGGTCTGCTGGTTTTCATGAGTTCCTCGCTTCCCTGGAGAGTCAGCTACGGAGACTATCTTGTTCTTTTCCTTTAGCATCTAAGGCAGGGTCCAGAAACCTGCAGCTGTCACCCAGAAGGTCCTTCTTCCTTCTTGTACCCAACGTGGCCAGGACAGGACCAAGGCTCAGGGTGCTGCTGGACTTCACTGCTTCTCTCTGGGTATCTGAACACTCTCAGCACCCATCCTCTCTTCACCCAAATCCCTCAGGGGATGATTCTGAGGCTCAGTGTTCTCTCCCATAATGTGGAAGAATGAGATCTAGCTAATCTAGCCATAACAAAGAATAAAATTAAATACCGCATGTCATTGGTTATTGATTTTTGATCAATATATGATACTTTTCAAGGCACTCAAGAAGTGATATTAATCATACAATCGGGTCCTGTTATTTTTTTTTTTTTATCTTTTATTTAATGAATATAAATTTCCAAAGTATGACTCATGGGTTACAATGGCTTCCCCCCCCATACCGTCCCTCCCACCAACAACCCTCCCCTTTCCCACTCCCTCTCCCCTTCCATTCACATCAAGATTCATTTTCGATTATCTTAATATACAGAAGATCAGCTTAGTATACCTTAAGTAAGTATTTCAACAGTTTGCTCCCACACAGAAACATAAAGTGAAAAATAATAGATGATTTTTTTAAAATGATGATGAAATCAGATCAGACCTATTGTCATATTTAATCCCAGTGAGAGTCAAGTTGGGAATTGAAAATTTCTTTCTTTTTTTTTTTTTTTTTTTTTTTTTTTTTACAGAAGATCAGTTTAGTGTACATTAAGTAAAGATTTCAGTCGTTTGCACCCCCATAGAAACACAAAGTGAAATATACTGTTTGAGTACTCGTTATAGTATTAAGCCTCAGTGTACAGCACGTTAAGGACCGAGATCCTACATGAGGAGTAAGTGCACAGTGACTCCTGTTGTTGACTTTACCAATTGACACTCCTGTCTATGGCATCAGTAATCTCCCTATGCACCAGTTATGAGTTTCCAAGGCTATGGAAGCCCCTTGAGTTCTCCGACTCTTATCTTGTTTAGACACGGTCATAGTCAAAGTGGAGGTTCTCTCCTCCCTTCAGAGAAAGGCACCTCCCTCTTTGAAGACCTGTTCTTTCCACTGGGATCTCACTCACAGAGATCTTTTTGCCAGAGTGTCTTGGCTTTCCATGCCTGAAATACTCTCATGGGCTTTTCAGCCAGATCCGAGTGCCTTTAGGGCTGATTGGGTCCTGTTATTTTAAAGATTATTTTTGATATCAACACATTGCAGGTAAGACACACCACAAAGTTCACTGTAGGAAGAATCCAACAATCAAAATAAAATACCCTGTCTTTGAGACCAGCAGAAGTAAAACAGAAATTGAAAGCTATTAACTATTTATTGTTTACTACATGACTGGCAATATAAACATTTTATAGACATTATGTAATCCTTGAAAATAACCTGATAAAACAAGTGCTAATGTGATGCATTTTGTATACACAGAAACTGAGGCACAAAGAGGGTAAGTAGCCAAAGCCACACAGCTGGAACTCAAACCCAGGTTCTTCTGACACTAGAAACTGAATTCCTGGTTACAAAGACGTATCACACAATCCTCTACAGAAGTTATAACTATCCAATCACACTGTCCCTTGTACAAGACTAAAAGCAGCACCTAAAAGACTCCAACTTAACTAGAAAAGAAAAGGAAGCCCAAGTGTTCTGAGATTACCCCATGTTCTGCCAGCTGCCTGAACTGACAGCCTGTTAACTAGAAGTTGGTGCAGAGGAAAGAAGTGGTCATCACAGCAGGTGGCTTTGTGTCCTTGGCCTCTATTGGCAGCTGTGAGTAAAACTCGCTAAGTCTCCGTTTCCCCATATGGCTTAGAGTCATGGTAAGAACAAAAGTAAGCTGCCTGCTAAACCAGCCACGCTCCTTCGTGTTTAGCCAACGCAGATGCAATGGTGAGTTCCTGCAGAGCAATCTCCTTTGTGGGGGCGGGGAGCAAATTCACTGACCAATAGCGGGAGGAGGTTATTGCGAGAGCACGGAGGATGAGACAACCAACTCTGCATCAGAGGAGAAAATAGGGTGCAGTCAGGACAGACCACATCTGAGAAGGCTCTTGAAGGGTGAACAGGAGTTCTTCAGGTGGACAAGAGATGAAGAAGTACTTCTAAGAAGACTGCAGATGTCAAAGTTCTTTGTAAACAGGAAAATGTGACACAATTTCCCCCAGTGACTGGCCAACAGCATGTCATGAACAGACAAGTTGAGACCATGCATCCAGGTTTCCAAACCCTCAATTGTCATGCAGGTGTGACTGTCATGGTTGGGTTCATTTCCACAGTCTTATTGCTAGAAGGCAGGAATTTCTGACACACTCCATTTGTGCTACCAGGGAAGTAGGTTATGCTGGCTGGCTAGGCAATAAACAGTCTCCATCAGTAAAGTGACAACATCAACCCATCCCAGTGACTATCATTACATTAAACCACCAAGTGAATGACTGACCGACTACTTGACTCTTCAAACAAGCATGCTGTGACACTCTGCACAGACTACAGATTGATTAGCTAGTACTGTGCAAGAAACCCTTGGAGGCTTCCTCAGGGAGTTCAGTGAGTTCCCACATGAGTTATAAATGTAAACCAAAGCAAAGAGGCATCCAGGTGACCCTTGATGACCAGCTGGCTCCTACATGCCAACATGGAGCTTTAGAAATGTCCGAATAGACGTTCAAGAGACTTAAGCAGAACAGAAATCTTGGGAGTTTAGTCCCCCTCCAGCTGGTACATAGAAGAAGGTCAAGGAAAGTGTGAGAGTAAAGCAGCTACATTTGCAGAGGGCAAAAAACCTCTGCACAGACAATTGACCGACTGTGGTAGATTGTAATATTCTCCAAAACATTCACTGCCCTTCCTTGGGAGAAATCAACTGTTTTTCTTGTCACTGAAGTTGGCTTTGGCTCTGTAAGCTGTGCTGCCCTCTCCACCTTCTTGAAATCAAGGATGGCAATGAAATACAGACAGGAGCAACCAATGTCACTGAGTGGACCCTCTAAGAGCCAGTGTATCATACCTTGTCTTTCCCTTCCCTCCAGCATAGAGTGTATCCCATTGTCTTCTAGAAGCTTCTTCATCAGTAGATACTAAAATGTAGACCACGTGGAAGAGAGCCACGTCCAACATGCAAAGTACTTTCAGAGCAAACAGGGAGTAAACATTTGTGATTTTAAGGCCCTGAGATTTTGGGAATGTTATCACAATGGAATGTAAACAGCTGACTGACCCGTCTACTCATCAGTATAACTGGAAGAAGGAGAATTGCAAAAGATGAATGTATGTATGTGTTTTAGCATACAAGAACGTCACCAAATAGTAAAGTGAAATCCCAAGAATTTTCAGAAACTATTAAGCTACTATTTCCCTACACTTCAAGCAGTCCTCAAACAAGGCCATGGGACATATGACAATCCCTAGGGATAATTTTGGTGATCATGGCCAGCAGGATGTTACTAACCAGTAGGTTAAGACCACAAATGCTGCTAAGCATCCTACAATGCACAGGACAGACCTCACAAAGAGTTATCCAACTCCAAGCATCAATAATGCTGAGGCTTAGAATCCTTGCCTTAGAGAGAAACAAGAGGTGGGTAAGGAAAAGTAGGTTGTACATCATATTTAACAAAAAGAGCATGGAACATCTACATGCCATTATTGAATTTACAAAGTGTTTGCTCATACATTCTTTCATTTTACCTTTATGGTCCTCCTGAAAGATGGGCATTATAACTTTACCTCACCAATAGGGTAGCAGAAACCCAAGCAAAAAGCTTACCTGAGGGTACATTTACAAATAAATGGTCAGAATTCTAATCCAGTGGTGCTGCTCCACTTCCCCATCTTGTTTCATTACACTGTGCCTTTTTGCAATGTCACCTCCTCCAGGATATTGATCAGTACTCAGTCACTGATTTGGAGGCAACATCTAAAAGACAGATTTGGTCATTTTCTAAATCTTTTTAAACTCTCTGAACATGGGGTGCAGAGAAACAGGCTCACTGCTCTGTGCGTTTGTTTTGATAACTGTAGCTTTGGTTTAATTATTTATGATAATACCAAACACAGACTAGTCAATTACCCTGGTATATCTTGTCAAACTAACAATGCCTTGGAGAAGTCTCTAGACCACTGACCTCTTAAATCTTCACTGAGAAGTGGAGCTAAACCATGATGGGGATTCTTGCTAGAAAATCATCTATCGCCCAACCAATTAGCCAGGCCACGATGCAGAATGCTCTCTACTGTAGCAGTCTGGGGATGCGAGACTTCTCTTGTTGCATGAGGCTAATCAACAAAGCCTGGCAAAGGCATGTGGATGCTGGGAAAACAGTCATTTGAAAATACCTGTGCAAGTCAAACAATTCCTCACTGACAAAAAACTTGTTGTGCAGTTGCTACTGAGGTCCCAAAGCTCGTTTGTATAGAGTACAAAACTAAAGACCATTCCCATTCATCATCCATGCCCTACCCATTGCCAAGGCTCAGGCAAAACTCACAAATACATCCACAGGCTGCTAACCACTAATCCTGCCAATTAACCACAGCCCAAATAGTATGGAAAGGCAATAATAACAACAGAAAGAAATCAATAAATACTCTTCTATTGCTATGTGGCCAAAATAATTCTTTATCAATATAATTTTCTACTATGTTTTGCAGTGGCTGTTATGATTATTATTGCATTGGAACCATTTTATGGCAATGTATTTATCTTACAGAAATTAAAGACCCGAGTGAGAAGTGCATGAAATATATATGCCCCCAGGAATCTGTATGAATGCAAATGTTTTAAGCTACCTATTTATGACCTTCTGATAGTGATCTTGATATAAAGTAATAAAAAAGGAACAATATGGAGTAAGTAGGCAGAGTTCATCAGAATTGGAAGGCTAAGGAGATATTGTGGTCCTCTGTTTAGGAAGCTTCCCACCAAAATGAATCCACTAATTTCATAGTGACTGTGGAACCTCCTGTGTAGTGGATGCAACTGCTGTTCCACCCCACATCCCCTCAGCCCACCTGAGTTAGCCGCAGCGGCAGATGGAGACATTTCCACAGCACTGGTCCACCCCAAATCCAATGATGCTCCCACATCCCTTCTTCTCTGCCTAAAGATTTTATCTAGCACTCCATGAAGGTGCTCAGCCCCTGTAAGCACAAACGCCTCCAAAGGTGACTTCCAAACAATAGGGTAAAGAGTTGATGAGTGAATGTCCTAGCCTCCCATACTCCAGTAGGAAGAGTTTAAGGCATATATCACACAGCACCTCAGAAGGCCCCAGGACTGAGCCCCTGCTGCAGCTATAACCCTACACTCATTGCACAACACTTATTTAGCTTGTCTTCCTTCCTTGCTTGCCCTCTTCCATATTTTTCTAATGATGTTTTTATTTATTTGAAAGAGAGGATAAAAGAGAGAGAGAGAGAGAGAAAATGAGAGAGAAAGAATGAGAATCTTTCATCCTGTGATTCACTCTCCAAACACCACAACAGCCAGGGCTCGATCAGACTGAAACCAGGAGCCAGGAACTCTATTTGAATCTCCCAAGGGGATGGCAGGAATCCAAATACTTGGACCATCACCTGCTGTCTCCCAGGTGCATTAGCAGAGTTGGATCCCTTTTTGCTAAGATTACCTTCCAGATTAACAAACAAGTTTGCATGCAAGTCCTTATCTCAGGAGGATGTGAATGAAGACCCTTCCTCTGATAAATAGAATTCTGATGCTCCCTGAAGTTCAAGGTAATAAAAACATATGTGACAGACCTGAGTGAATGAGATGGCAGGAAGGAACATTACATTGGATGATAAATTCTGGGAATGAAGGAAGACATTAAAGAGACCATCACAGCCTTGAAAGCCTAAGGGGTGGAGAGAGTGTCGCTCAGTGTAGCCGACTGAGGTTTATTCCCCTTCACTAGTGCAATGCACCTGCCCAGGGTTCATTATCCCCCTAGTTTCCTTTGAAGGAAGTTCTTCTCTTCATTGTGCACACTCTTGATTGTGCACACTTTGCATTTGGGAAGCTCTAAAGAGAAATGACCCTCCTGCTTGTTTCCAGTCCAGTCTCGTCAGGAGTTGGGGAAGGCTGTGGCTGAGGTCAGGAGGCTGACATCTTCCTCAAGGACTTTAAAGATCATGAGAATAAGGAAGAAACAGAAGGAAATGGCTAGAGTGCTCTTGTTGCTGCAGAATATGTGAATTCCAGCCAGACCCTTCTTGCTGTAAGCTGGGCTTCCTTGTTCATAAGAGATCTCACAACATTGGTCCCTCAACCTCTAACAGTGTTGAAGTCTCAAATATCCTTCCAAAAGATTTTGACTCATTTTAGAAAGAGTTGACTTTTATTTTTCATAAACTAGAAACTTAGTTGTGATTTGCAATGTATGAACACCTCAGGTGGAAAATAACTTACAAATGTACATATGTGAGGGGGATAGGGAGAGGGAGGGAGGGAGGGAGGGTAGGAGGAAGGGAGGGAGTATAGGTGGTTAACCATTTAAAATGTTCTAAATCTAAGAATACGAGCTATAAAACATTTTTGGAACCCAGGAAGTTTTGCAATGAGATCTCCATTTTATGAGCATAAACCAACGGAAGGAAGTATTCCTGTGCTCTTTGGTTCTTGGAATCTTTATTACCTGGATAGTTAGAGAAGACGCCCCATGAACCCATTATGAATAGGTGGCTCCAACAGAGCCTTTGGATTATAAAGTTCAAGTATAGCTAATAAAAGAATTCAGCTAGAACTCATAGTACAAGAATGCCTTTCTTCTCACTCCAAAAGAGTGACAGTGGCATCTGAATTGCATGCAAGAACCCAATGCTAAAATCCACATAAAATAGCTATCCCTGGGGATGGCACAGCTGGTGGCACTCTCAGAGGGAGAAGACAAGATGCCCTAAAGTTAAGCATGCTTCATCATCCAAGTTTGACTGGTAAAGGAGAAAGAATAGCAACAGGATTCATTTATGAACAAGTATGTTTCTCAAGAAATCTCCTGAGCCACTTGGGAAACAGAATCATGGAAAAGACTGCCCTTCCCACAATCAAGCAGGTGGGAATTTGGAGCTTTGTAACTCTTAGCTATAACTGCATACAACAGACCAGCTAATGAGTGGGCATTTGGTACAGCAGTTGAGATGCCACTTGGGACACCTGCATCTTATATGTAAGTATGTGGTCGGAGTTCTGGCTCCACTTCCTATTAATGTGCACCCTAGAAAGCAGGAGATGGTGGCTCAAATACCTGGGTCCCTGCCACCTGTATGGGAGACCTGGATGGGGTTCCAGGCTCCTGGCTTCAGCATGGCCCAGCCCTAACTGCTGCAGGCATTTGGGGAATGTAAAGAGGGGATGGAAGATACCTCTCTGTCTGTCTCTGTCTCTCTTTATGTGTGTGTCTACCTTTCAAATGAAAAATAAAAATAAAAACCATTCTTTTGAACTTTCTTAAAAAATAGATCAGCCAAGGCAGGTGTTCTGGGTCAACCCCAAAGGCAGAGTTCTTCAATAAGTTCCCTTGACCCCTTGGGACTCAGTTTCCTATTCTATTAACTCTATCCCTACTCACTACTCACTGCATTAGGCTGTTGTGAAGTTTCAAGGAAATAACAAATATGCAATTGTGTTACTCTATACATAGATGTATTTGTTATGTAAGATATATATATAACAAATATATATATCAACCATCTTCCAAGGTTTCTTCATTTTCCTCCTTCTCAAACCTGTAGTCTCCATCAGCAGATGAAAGACCTCTTTCTCTGCCTCTGCCTCTCTGTAACTCTGCCTTTCAAATAAATAAATATTTTTTTTAAAAAGTTAAGAAAAAATTAAGTTGGTGACAACTGAGCAAGCTAGGAACTTATGCTGCAGGTGGGAGAATAAATTAATATGAATTCCTAAAGGGTAATTTGGCAATCTATATCAAGAATGTTGAAAATTATTCATACCCACTTAAGGATTTCATCCTAAGGAAGAAACTGAAAATGTGAACCAATATTTTTCTAAAATGTTCACCATAATATTACTTCTGATGGCAAACAAATGAATCAACCTGCCTATAAAACAATGAGGAAGTGAGCAAATAGCATATGGCTCATCCACACTGTGGAATCCTATGAAGTCACTGAAGAACATATTTAAGACGACATTGGAAAAACATGTTGCAGAGCAATATAGAATGTGTAAACATAAAATTATATTTCAGCATATTGCATAGGCATTAAATAGGGACTGGCATTTTGTACTGCAAAATGCTTTTGTGGTTATCCCTGGGAGCTGGGGCCTTAAAATTAATAGGACTACAGGTCCCATGCTGGCTGGTTTTAGCAGCAAGAAATAAAGGAGGAGGAAGACATGGATCCGGTCAGATGGAAACCCAGAGACTTCAATGCAAGAATTTTTCTCTTTTTTAAGATTTATTTTTTATTATTTATTTGAAAGGCAGTTACAGAGAAAGATAGGGAGAAACAGAGAAGAGATTTTTCTTAATGAGACCTTGACACTCAGGAGACTATAATATTGGGCCTGTACAAATCAAAGAATGAAAAAATGGATACGTGAGTAGATGTGAGAGAGATTTTTTACTTAATACAGAAAAGACTGCATAGCTGTATACTAACGGTCTTGAAAAAACACGGTAGGTAACTTTCTAGAAAGATCACAATGTTATAATTACCAAAATTGATTCAATAAATGTTAGGAAATTCAAGTACATTGATCCCGCTGGAAGTTCTAGTCAATGCAGTAAGAGGCAGAAATAATTGTTTCATTTTGAAAACAAGAAATCAAAGTAGACGTTATTTGCAAATGTTGTCATTATAAATTTAGAAAACATAAGTAATCCAAGAATTTGAAAGACAAAGATATTATTTTTTAAAGATGTATTCATTTATTTGAAAGGCAGAGTTACAGAGAGAGAGGGTGATCTTCCATCTGCTGACTCACTCCACAAATGGCTACAACAGCCTGTGCTGAGCCAATCTGAATTCAGGAGCCGGGAGCTTCTTCCAGGTCTCCCATGTGGATGCAGGGGCTCAAACACTTGGGCCATCTTCTGCTGCTTTTCCAGGCAAATTGGAAGGGAGCTGGATAGGAAGTGGAGCAGCCAGGACTCAAACTGGTACACATATGGAATGCCAGCACCACAGGCGGCAGCTTTACCAACTACGCCACAGGGCCAGACCGCAAAACTAAGAATTTAATTACTTACCAGATGACAAGATACAAAATAAATATATGTAAATCGATAGCTTCCCCCAATAAACATTTATAAAATTAAATGAAGGCCGGCGCCGCAGCTCACTAGGCTAATCATCCACCTAGCGGCGCCGGCACACCAGGTTCTAGTCCCGGTCGGGGCGCCAGATTCTGTCCCGGTTGCCCCTCTTCCAGGCCAGCTCTCTGCTGTGGCCAGGGAGTGCAGTGGAGGATGGCCCAAGTGCTTGGGCCCTGCACCCCATGGGAGACCAGGAAAAGCACCTGGCTCCTGGCTCCTGCCATTGGATCAGTGCGGTGCGCCAGTCGCAGTGCGCTGGCCGCGGTGGCCATTGGAGGGTGAACCAACGGCAAAGGAAGACCTTTCTCTCTGTCTCTCTCTCACTGTCCACTCTGCCTGTCAAAAAATAAATAAATAAATAAAATAAAATAAATAAAAAAATTAAATGAAGATGTTCAATTCATTGTCACAAGATAGTTGAAAGTCTCACTCAGTGCTCAGTCTTCTGAATGAACCCTTCCCACTGACAGGCAGTTGTGTGTAGCACCAGGGCGACATGCTACTTCCCTGATTCTACACTCCCCATCCTGGCTGTTGCAGCGGCTTTGGAGCTGACATTATCGTCTGAAACATATCAAAGAATAAATACCAGAGTTTGGTCTAAGTTTGCTATTTGGTTAAATGCAAACTTTGTTTTTCCCTCAGTGGAATTCCATATTAATGGAACCTGAACATGTGGCAACCAGTCATTGCTTTCATTGCATATTGGTATTTCTCCAAGACAGAAATCTGGTCCTGGGGCTTTCCTGTCTGAAAATCTGAGACCATGTTACAGCAGTAACAGCACAACCCACCCTTTCCCCTGTGGCTGGAAAGTGTCTTTTGGCATTTATGTAGGGTGAATTTTGAATTGAGACATCAAAACATAGAAATAGGAGAATGTGCATCTTTGAAGTAAGGAAATTAGGTTATTCTGAAAATCTAAGAAACACGATCAACTTACAGATAAGCTCATGAAGAGGAGAAAAGACCAGTCCAATCTGGTTGCATCTACCACATTAATGATGGGGAGATTTTGTGATAAAGATGATGGCGATAAAAATGATGATGGTGGCGGTAATGAAAGGAAAGGATGGGGAGAATCAGAGGTGGGTGCAGAATGATGGTGGAAGAGTGGGCATAGGGAACGTGGGCATAGGGAGGAAGAGGGATTGAGGGATGGTGATCGCAAGCACTAGACCAGGGGTGGACATACGGGCACAATGAAGAGGAAGGGAAGGCAGGGACACACCACCACTCCTACAATACGATGTATTCGTAAAGGCCCGGAAGGGAGAGAAATTCCTCCCGGCCCCTCTGTTCTCCTAGTTAAAGTACCATGGTGGCCGAAAGGGAGATTTAAGCTTCCAGTTTTCCTCCTCCAGCTCCAGAGCAACAGTCTCAAATCAGGGACCCCTCTCATCCCAGACAACCCAGGAGTGCTTGCTATTCGGGCTTTCTGTTGAAATTTCTGAAATAATTCCAGTTCTGATAAATAAGTCAGTCTGTGACTGGCTTTACTCTTAGCCTCAGCCACACTCACCAGAAGTGAACAAGTACGAGAATGAATACCAAGTTATGTCACTTGCAGAGTCAGTGAGTAAGAGAAAAGCTTAAAAACCATGTGCAGCCGGCGCCGCGGCTCACTAGGCTAATCCTCCGCCTAGCGGCGCCGGCACACCGGGTTCTAGTCCCGGTCGGGGCGCCGGATTCTGTCCTGGTTGCCCCTCTTCCAGGCCAGCCCTCTGCTGTGGCCAGGGAGTGCAGTGGAGGATGGCCCAGGTGCTTGGGCCCTGCACCCCATGGGAGACCAGGAAAAGCACCTGGCTCCTGGCTCCTGCCATCGCATCAGCGCGGTGCGCCGGCCGCGGCAGCCATTGGAGGGTGAACCAACGGCAAAGGAAGACCTTTCTCTCTGTCTCTCTCTCACTGTCCACTCTGCCTGTCAAAAAAAAAAAAAAAAAAAAAAAAAAAAAAAAAAAAAAAAAAAAAAACCATGTGCAGACTTCAGGTGTAGGTCACAGGGAAGAAAGACATAGTGGAACCTCCATGTGTCGCATAACACATTCAGGCTCTGGCCTCTGTATTTTATGGACATTTTCTCATTTAATTTGTCCAGCCACACCAAGGTTATAACGTACAAACACCCCCATTGTACAGATGGGAAAATTGAGACTCGCAGCATCTCTTACTCACCATACACCTATAGAGGCAAAGACCAAGACTATTTAGCACACCAGCCTGTCTGACTGGCACATAGTAGCTGCTCACCAATAAATCAAGGTTGCAAAGTAAGGGCACCAGCTGTCACATGGCAGAGCCAGGACCCCCAGCCAAGTCTAGCCCCTTCCTATGCTATTTTTCTAGTACACTATTGAAGATTGTAGATTTCCTTGGGATTTCAAAGGAAATTTTTGTCAAGCCCAAACTTTGTGCCGACTCCCTCTGGAAGCATCCTGGGATGTTTTGAAGGGAAGGCACATGGGTGAGATGGAGTTGAAGAGCAGGAGCAGCTCCAGACATGACTGAGGTCCCCACAAATATTCCCCGTGGGCCTCATTACACATTTGAGCAAACACTGCCTTCACTCACAGCTAAATTTCCTGTTTGCTTGGCTGATCAATTCCTCATCAAATTTTAATGTGGGGTTCAAACCGTCTGTGGTGTTTTAATTAGGCCTAAGATTGCAGAGTGTCTGAGGCAGAGCTGAGCCTCATCCAAATCCCCTCTTTCCATTGCAGTGTTGCCAGGAGGGTGGGGGCTGAACAGAGTAGGGCTGGGCCAGCGCCAGGCACTCAGCCGACCCTGTTCCCTGGTGCGCTGTGCTCTCTAGCGGTGGCAATCTGCAGAGAGATGGTCTACACAGCCCCAGGGGCTTACAGACCTCCCTGATTCCTTCCAGACCCTGAGAATGTCCAAGCTGCCTTGCCTCCTGTGCTTCCTACCCTGGTTGCCTGCTGCCTCTCTCTTCCCTTCCTACAAAGCCCATCATGGCAGTGGCTTGATGGAACCAACACAACCCATGTGCCTGGTACTATACTAACAGGTGGAGTAGAGAGAGAAAATAAGATGCAAGACCTGCCCCCAACAGCTCTTAAAGGAGCCAATGGATGTGCACACAACTGGCCACAATCGGTGGTACACTGAGACATGTGCCATGTGTTACATGTGTGTAATCTGTGAGAGCAGACCCAGTGCCCAGGCATTAGAAGGCTTGGCAGGTCTCCAGGATATCAGCAACTGAAGTGGTGAGCCAGGTGGTCAGGACATAAAGATATCAATCAAAAATGGGTAGATCTTAATGTCCAGTGTCCTCCTCCCCACACACTCACTACCTCTCATTGACCCCTGCTTAGCACAGGTCCTCAGAGAGGCTGACTCAAAGCTTTGCTGCTTCCCCTGACAAAATAGGTGAGGATTCAGCTGCTAGCCACTCAGAAACCCTGCCCCTCGGGAGGCCTCTGCCTTGTCCAGCCTGTGTCACTTGTGGTGGTAGCTCCTTTGTATTTTAGGCTATCTAGTGTCCATGACCATATTCAAGGCCCTGAGAAGTCCTGCAGTAAAGGAACATGGATCACATCCTTTAACCCTGTGTTTTCTAACCTCATCCATACACAGACTGCTAATTAGTGTCTCCCCCCCCACACACACACAATCACTAAGGCTTTCTAATCTAAGCCATGCACAGAAAGGTCATTAGATCTTTATGTGGTCAGGATGAGCCACACTTTGCAAAGGAAGAGACAGGTGAGTCACATAGTGCCCACCACTGTAGTTAATAGCAAGCACAAGTATTTTAAATTTCACATCCAGATCCTTCTTTCTTGATTGCAAAGACATAACTTAAGACAAACCCTGCTGGGAACCCAACAGGGGAGGCTCCCAATTCAGCAGAAGTAGTGGAAAGAAAGTGAATGGAGGCCCTTATCAGACTTAGGGAGGGAAATGGTGGAGTTCATGTTTGACTGAAATTGTCAATCTGCGTTTCTAAGGCATTTACTAATAGCAGAATGTAATTAGCTGAATGCAGTGGTTTCCAAACTTGGCTGAGCGTCAGCATCACCTGGGGCATTTGTTAATTGTGCCGATTTCTGGGCTTTACCCCTCAACACTCTGATTCCATAGAACTGCAGTATTGCTGATGCTGGCAGTTGCAAGAATGCATTTGGAAATGATTGCTACAGCTCACCGTTTCCTTTGTGTTCCCAGAAACACCAGGATGCTAGCACATCTTACCAAACACGGTCCATGTTAACAAAGATATGTGTTGAATTCACCATGTATGTCAGATCCCTCTCTAAAGGGAGAGACCGAGAAAGAGAGAGAATCACTTGATCCTCACACTCAACCCTAATAAGTTCACCTGCCGTTTTCTGGACAAGGAAACCAAGGCCTAGGAGAATGATAGCTCACCTGTGGTCATACAGTAAATAACACTACCACCCCTCAAGGGGCCAAAGATACTGGCCAGCAGTGTCATTCACTGAGATAGAAATAAGCATTGGATTTTTTTGACAGGCAGAGTGGACAGTGAGAAAGAAAGACAGAGAGAAAGGTCTTCCTTTGCCATTGGTTCACCCTCCAATGGCTGCCGCGGCCACCGCACTGCGCTCAGCACACCACGCTGATCCAAAGGCAGGAGCCAGGTGCTTCTCCTGGTCTCCCATGGGGTGCAGGGCCCAAGCACCTGGGCCATCCTCCACTGCACTCCCTGGCCACAGCAGAGAGCTGGCCTGGAAGAGGGGCAACCAAGACAGAATCCAGCGCCCTGCCTGGGACTAGAACTTGGTGTGCCGGCACGGCAGGTGGAGGATTAGCCTACTGAGCGGCGGCGCCGGCCCAAGCATTGGACTTCTATGAGGATGAGAGGAAGGAGATCATGTGTTCCATTTCAGACATGCTGTGAGACATCCAGGTGGAAATGTCCACCAGGCAGGAAACTTACAAGGCTGAAGCCCATGGAGATTTGGGCCATGGCTACAGAACTGAGAGTCGGCAATGTCTCAGAGGTAGCTGAGATCACTCCAGGCCTCATTTACTCCTCTCCAACATGGAAGTTAACATTTATCATCAATATGCCATATACTCCTCAGTAAGTAAAAACATGTAATTGCCATATGACCCAGCAATTCAGCTCCTAGCTATATTTCCCAAAGAACTGAAAGCTGGTGTCCAAACAAAATGTATACACAAACCTCATGAGCTCCCTAATATGTGGGAAATAAAATTTAAAGAACACACATAAAAAAGAAAGAAACGTCTGTACATATCAGTACAGCTGCAAATAGTTTTTTTTTTTTTTTTTGGACAGGCAGAGTGGACAGTGAGAGAGAGACAGAGAGAAAGGTCTTCCTTTTTGCCGTTGGTTCACCCTCCAATGGCCGCCACGGCTCGCACACTGCAGCCGGCGCACCACGCTGATCCGAAGGCAGGAGCCAGGTACTTATCCTGGTCTCCCATGGGGTGCAGGGCCCAAGTACTTGGGTCATCCTCCACTGCACTCCCTGGCCACAGCAGAGAGCTGGCCTGGAAGAGGGACAACCGGGACAGAATCCGGCGCCCCGACCGGGACTAGAACCCGGTGTGCCGGCGCCGCAAGGCAGAGGATTAGCCTAGTAAACCGCGGCACCGGCCGCAAATATAGTTTTATAAAGCTTTGCTTTATATCTTTGTCAAATCAGTGGTTAAGAATCTTATACTACTATAGTTTTAATGATCTGTGATTATTCTAAAATTTACTGTACATGGGTGAAATGGTCATTTCTCTATTCAATTATTGTTTATACCATTGTCTATATCCCCACTAAACTAGGGTCTTTTTAATTTGTTAAACTTATTATTTGGTACAGTATTAAGCTTTTTTACTGTAATACAATTTGAAAAAACATTCTCTCAAAGACCAAAAAAGGAAAGAAAGGAAGAAGAGTGGAAGGAAATATAACTATGTTCTTAGGATTGTATCTACAAATGACATTGAATCTGTTTAAAACTAATAAAAATTAAATTTTAAAAATAAAATAAAAGCATTCAAAGCATCACTATCCATAATAGCCAAAATATTAAAAACCCAAATGTCCAAAAATTGATAAAATGGATCAATAAAATGTGGTCTGTTGATACAATGGAATATTACTCAGCCATAAAAAAGAATGGAGGCTGGTGCCGCGCTTAATAGGCTAATCCTCCGCCTGCGGCGCCAGCACACCAGGTTCTAGTCCCAGTTGGAGCACCAGATTCTGTCCCGGTTGCTCCTCTTCCAGTCCAGCTCTCTGCTGTGGCCCAGGAGTGCAGTGGAGGATGGCCCAGGTCCTTGGGCCCTGCACCTGCATGGGAGACCAGGAAAAGCACCTGCTCCTAGTTTCAGATCAGCACAGTGCGCCAGCCACAGTGTGCCAGCCACAGAGGCCACTGGGTGGGTGAACCAATGGAAAAGGAAGACCTTTCAATCTGTCTCTCTCACTGTCCACTCTGTAAAAAAAAAAAAAAAAAAAAAAAAAAGAAAAGAATGGAGTACTGATGCATGCTACAACACGTATCATAGGATGACATTGTTGATGAGCCTTGAAAACATTATGCTAATTGAAAGAAGCCAGACACAAAAGACATATATTATGTGGCTGTACACACACACACACACACACACACACACACAAAATGTCCAGAATGGGCAACTCAGAGACAGAGAACCAAATAGTGGTCTCCAGGGGCACGGAGTTGGGACTGAGAAGTCAGAGGTGGTAGTGATTAAAAAGTTCTGTAACTAGACAGGGATAGTGGTTTTACAACACGGTGCACATACCTAATGCCACTGAATTGCTGACTTTCAAAGGACTAAAATGGTGGACTTTATGTTGTATGTACTCTGCCCGATACAAACGTACCTCGTGTAGCAGTTCAGGTGCAGTGTAAATCCTGAACAGCGTACATGGAGAGGGTGAGACTCGCTTTAAGGCTTTCTGTGTGGGGACTAGTGAAATCAGACGCTGCTCGTGACTAAAAAGGAATCTGATTCTGATGTAGAAAAAGAAACCAGGCCGGTGCCGCAGCTCACTAGGCTAATCCTCCGCCTTGCGGCGCCGGCACACCAGGTTCTAGTCCCGGTCGGGGCGCCGGATTCTGTCCTGGTTGCCCCTCTTCCAGGCCAGCTCTCTGCTGTGGCCAGGGAGTGCAGTGGAGGATGGCCCAAGTGCTTGGACCCTGCACCCCATGGGAGACCAGGAGAAGTACCTGGCTCCTGCCATCGGATCAGCGCGGTGTGCCGGCCGCAGCGTGCCAGCCGCGGCGGTCATTGGAGGGTGAACCAACGGCAAAGGAAGACCTTTCTCTTTGTCTCTCTCTCTCACTGTCCACTCTGCCTGTCAAAAAAGAAAAAAAAAAAAAGAAAAAAAAAGAAAAAGAAATCAGGTTGCTTCTGGTTCATATGAAAGCCATGTGCATACACGAGATCCAGGGAGAGGAATGCATAGATTCATGCAAGCCTCAGTTGGGAAACCTGTGTCTCAGGGCTCACGTTCCAGCGGCCAGCCCACTTGCAGCAAGTAACACCTGCTGCCTAGTCAACGCCTCTTCACACCTTCCCTCCTCATGGCTTCTGCAAAGACTTGTTTGCTCAAGCCTAAACCCACAGCATCATCCTTGTCACCTGCCTGTCACCTCCACCCCCAATCCATTAGCGAGTTCTATCAGTTCCATCCCCAAAATCTACTTCCAATCTGACCACTGCTTTCTTGCTCCATTGTCACCACTCTCAATCAAGCCCCTTTCATCTCTTGGCTCCTCAGGGGTCTCTGGGCTTCCTTCTCACATCCTACCACCCCTTCTCCACACCTGGGGGTGAGAGCAGTCTTGTCTTCCAAAATGGAAAGTCTGATCTTGTTACTGTCTCTATTTAGAAATAGCCCCTGGCTTATTTTATGCACTTAGAATCCCAAATCCCAAATCTGACTCCCTATTACTTCCTGATATTTAGGCACATAAGACACTTTAGGATCCAAGCTGAAAACAAACTCTCTGCAAAGAGAGTCTCCCTCTCATCCCAGCTGGAGCCACAAGCCCACAGAGCAGTCATGTGCAGAGACTCAAGGCCTCCCACGTCTGGGATGCATGTCTAGGGCTCTCTAGCAGAGGTCCCCAAACCAAGTGGCTTAACCAACGAATACCTATTTTCTCACAATTCCAGAGGTTTGGAGTTCAAGGTCGAGGTATTAGCAGAGTGAGTCAGTTTCTTCTGAGGCTTCTCTCTTTGGCTTATAGATGGCAGCCTGCTCTCTGTGCTTCCCTCTGTAAATGTCTATGTCCAGGTCTCCTTTTTCATAAGGACACAAGTCAGATGGGATTAGGGCCCACCCTAAGGTCTTAAAGGCCCTATCACCAAATATAGTCACATTCGGGGGTACAGGGGATTAGAGCTTCACTATATGAATTTAAGAGGGGGACACAATTTAGCCTAGACTAGTCCACAAGGTAATCGTTGGCATAACTTAAGCAATTCACTCAGCCTCTCTGAGCCTCAGCTGTCCTGGCAGACGGGTACTGCCCACCTCTCAAGTGGAAGGATCAGAGATAACGTGTGTCAAGCACCCAGCCTGCCGTCCAGTACCGGGTCACTGCTTGATCCACAGACTCTCATTCAAGATCCTTGTGCCTGGAGGTTCCCCTGTGCTGAAGCATTTGGCTAGGCCAGACCGGAAACCACACCGCCAGCTTCAAAGGGTTAAGGCAGCAAACAGACTTATCGACTGGAGCTTCTTGGCGGGGCTGGGGAAGCGTGACTGATTGGAAGCCTGTTCGGAGGAGGAGCCCGCTTTGTGGGCCTGAAATAAATAAGGGCCTGTCAATAGCTCAGATGCCCGAGCATCGACAAAGTCTGCAGTCTCAATAGGCAATTAACACTTTACAGGGGCCATTACCCAGCGGCCTCCCCGCGTTTTACTGCACATTTTCTGCCATCAGCTCTTGTATTGAAGCTTCTAAATAAAAACATAAAAATGAGCTAGAACAGGCCAGCGCTTTGCTTGACTGCAGCTCCAGTGCCCACACGCAGCCAAGCGACCGTATTTCCTTTCTCCTTCCTGCCTGTGCTCTAACTCTCCTGCATCCCCAGTCCTGCACTCAAGCATGTTCACACACATGCACCTGCACACATACACACACACACACATGTGCCGGCATGCCATCTTCTGAGTGGATTACAGGAGACCCAGGGAGGAGGGGGCTGTGGGGAATCAGACTTCTGGGGATTAAAATCTGATTCCAACACATTAAATGTGTAGCCTTGCACAAATCGTTAGGCCTCAGCTTCTACATCTGTAAAATGGGAATAAGAAGAGACCCTACTTCACAGGGCCACCATGAAGATCAGCTGCTTTTAGTGTAATGATTGGCACATAATAACGTGTCAGTAGATGGAAAAGGGATCACAGATTTTACTGCCACCATCATTAATGGGAGAAGAATTTCTACCACACATGTCTGCAATTGCACACGTCATCTTAAGGTGCAAACCAAGCTGACCTCTGCTCTTTCCACTTCCATCACAACCAGTGCCTTACTTTGACATGAAATTACTCAGCTTAATGGGCCCCATCGTCACCTTGCCAGGCTGCCCCAGCTCATTCAGTCCTTGGAACCCAGCTCCTGAAGTTCCACCCCAAAAAGAGTTGTCCATTTGCAGAGGGAGAAAAGGACCCAAAATAACCTTCAAAAGAAGACTTATGGAAAGAATAGGGAGTCTGGATTAGTAGCCCAAGTTCAATATCAGGCATGAGGTTTTGCAATTCTGAAACATGCAATCAAGGGTGAGAGAGAGAGTGTGCATGCATGCTACCATCACCTGGTTCACTCCCCTCAAATACCCACACTGATCAGGACTAGGCTACCTGAAGCCATGAGCCAAAAACTCAATCCAGGTCTCCCACAAGAGTAGCCGGAGACAAATTCCTTGAGCCATCATCTGCTGTCTCCCAGAATATGCATTAGCAGGAAGCTGGAGTAAGAAGCCAGAGCCAAGTATCAAACCTAGGTACTCCAACACAGACTCGGGCATCTTAACCAACATTGGAACTACTAGCTAAATGCCCACTCCTGGATTTCTATCATGAGAATGTGTCCTATTTATTTCAGTTATGAGTTCTATAAATATAGTTATTTATTCTTTCTAAATCAGTAGTTCTCTTCAAAGCATCATCCTCAGCATCCCTTAGAAACTTGTTTTTTAAAAAAAAAGCAAATTCTCTTGGGGCCGGCACTGTGGCACAGCAGGTTAATACCCTGGCCTGAAGCTCCGGCAACCCATATGGGTGCTGGTTCAAGACCCAACTGCTCCACTTCCGATCCAGCTCTCTGCTATGGCCTGGGAAAGCAGTAGAAGATGGCCCAAGGCTTTGGGCCCCTATACCCACTTCTTGGTGAGACCCAGAAGAAGCTCCTGGCTTCAGATCAGCACAGCTCCGGCCATTGGGGCCAATTGGGGAGTGAACCATCGGATGGAAGACCTCTCTCTCTGCCTCTCCTCTCCTCTCTATCTCTCTCTCTCTCTCTCTCTCTCTCTCTGCCTCTCCTCTCTGTGTAACTGTGACTTTCAAATAAATAAATAAATATTTAAAAAAAAAAGCAAATTGCCAGACTCTGCCATGAACCTGCTGAACCGTAACTCTGGGGTGAGATACAGCTCTCCATTTTAGCCAGCCCTCCAGGTGACTCTGATGCACCCAATGTCTAAGGACTATTACTAGAACAGGTCTTGCTTGCCACTGAGCCTCTTTTCATTTGGTAGAAAAATCTATTCTTACCTATTTAGAACTTAGCCTTTCTGGTTCAACTACTTAACAGACTTGGATTTCATTCATCTTCTACTTCTTCTCTCATCCCTGAGGAGAACCTAAAAGCAGGAGCAGCTCACCTGACTGCATGGTAATGGAGGGAGGCAGGGGCTGCAGGTCCAGGGTGTCTGGGCTCAGGTCCATGGAAATCACTCTGTGACTTCTGCACTCTAAGTTGGAGTTCCTTCCACAATAGCTGTCCACTCTCACATCTTCTACATCCCTCTGGACCATGGGCAACCTCAGGATGGATTCCCTTCTCCAGTCAACACACAGAGTACTTGATGCTGCCCTCAGGCCCTTCACTAAACCCCCACATGCAATGAATGCCATTATACCTCCAAAGGACCATGTTAGCCAAAAGATTCCTTCTGGCAACTTGTCATTTCTCAATACCACAGAAAGCCTGAAAATCATGTCTTCTATGCTGGGACTCTCCAAATTTCATTTGGGTTGTCTATGAAGAATACCATCATTCTGACTTGTTTTCCCAAAATTCAATCTGTGGGGTGCACCATTGGGCCCCTTCTCAGGGACTTACCAGCACAAAAACCCCTGGTTTCCCAGTGGGATCCCCCTTTCTTGGTTACTGTTGAAACTTTTATCTGCTCTTGGGAAGAATAACAACTTTGGCATCAACACCAGTCTTCCCATCTCCTCACTTCATGTCACAAAGTCTATGATTGAATTCTCGGACTTTGACTCTTGGAGATTCAAGAAATCCTTTCCTCTCCCAAATTCCTGATCCTTAAAATTGAAATCAACACTTCCGCCTTTGCTATAGATGTCCCCATGCACATAAACGGCAACAGCCTTCTGTTTAACCACTTTCTCTGCATCATGCCTTCTCCTCAACACCACCCCCAGAGAAGTATACATGGGCAGCCTTTTGCTGTAGCTTACATAGGGTGGATAAAAGGGACCAGAAAAGGAAGTCTTTAAAAAAATAAAATTGGGGCCGGCACCGCGGCTCACTAAGCTAATCCTCTGCACCCCAGGTTCTACTCCGGTTGGGGCGCCAGATTCTGTCCCGGTTGCTCCTCTTCCAGTCCAGGTCTCTGCTGTGACCCAGGAAGCCAGTGGAGGATGGTCAAAGTGCTTCGGCCCTGCACCCACATGGGAGACCAGGAGGAAGCACCTGGCTCCTGGCTTCGGATTGGCACGGCACACCAGCCGCAACGCGCTGGTCATAGCAGCCATTTGGGGGGTGAGCCAACAGAAAGGAAGACCTTTCTCTCTGTCTCTCTGTCTCTCTGTCTCTCTCTCTCTCTCACTGTCTAACTCTGCCTGTCAAAATAAATAAATAAATAAATAAATAAATAAATAAAATTGGAAGAAAATATTTGCAAATTGTATGTCTAATAAAGGTCTAGAAGTCATAATATATAAAGAATTCTTATCACACAACAACAAAAAAAAAGACCAACAGCCCAACTAAGAAATGGGCAAAGGATTTGAACAGATCTTTTCCCCCCAGAAGATATACAAATAGCCAATAGGCACATTAAAGGGTGCTCCATATCATTAATCATTAGGGAAATGCAAAACAGATGTTCAAACAAAAACTTATACAAAAATGTTCATAGCAGTACTGTTCAAAAGTGTCAAAAGGTGAAGACAATAAAAATGTCCATCTATGCTGATGAAGGGATAAAGCAAACGTGGTTCATCTACACA
This sequence comes from Oryctolagus cuniculus, assembly GCF_051225735.1. NCBI lineage: Eukaryota > Metazoa > Chordata > Mammalia > Lagomorpha > Leporidae > Oryctolagus > Oryctolagus cuniculus. The sequence continues at coordinate 19,724,595 of NC_142877.1, forward strand.
ATGGACTACTATTTGGCCATGAAAAAAGAACCAATGCATGCTATATAAAAGCATAACGCTGAATGGAAGAAACCAGACCACGTGTTTATATGAAGTGTACAGAATGGGTGAGCACAGTGACAGAAAATAGTGGCTGTCAGGAGGTGGGAGAAGAAAGCGTATACGTCGGCCTTCATTGCCTTAACTAAAGTAACTGAGAGGAGCTCCTTGGGAAGAAAGAATTTATCTAGGCTTAGAGTTTGGAGGTTCACAGTTCAAGATTGAGCACCCCCACTAGCCTGGCATTTGGTGGAGGCTGGCGATAGCAAAGTGTTCTGGAGCAACCAGCACATGGTAAGCCAGGAAGCAAAGCAACACAGCTAACACAGTTTTCTTCCACCTTCTGAGTGACTTCTCCTTATAAAACCACCATGATTGGATCACGCATTCTCCACCATAACAACCTAATCCAATTCAATCATTTCCCAAGACCCCAGCCTTCAGATGTCATAACTGACCAAGCCTGTACCCTAATCTATTAACCATTAGTATCAATCCATGGACCACAATCATGACTTTGGGATTCAAATGTCTTTATGAGTTCATGAGACCCAAATTCTGTTCAAAGCAGAGAGGAATGAGAAGATTGATAATGGATACAGAACTTCCTTTTGGGGTGACAGAAATGTTCTAGAATTAGATAACAATGATGATTGCATGACACTATGTCACTAACATGCCCCTGGATTGTACATATTAAAATGGTTAAAATGGTAAACTTTATTTTGTGTACTTTATAATAATAAAAACCCATAACCAAATTATTATCCCATCCTGATTCTTCCTTTAAAAATTCTAATTATGACACAAAACCATTCAGATAATTCTAAGCAAATGTCAGCAGGATAAACAGTGTCCTCAGATGGTCTCCCTCAGTCCCTCGAGTCAGAAAGCCTGGATGGGTTCAAGTTCAGTCACTTCCCAGGACACTTGCCAGAAGCAATGCTGTTTTACCACGCTGCTTCCTCTGTGACCCAGAAAGACTACTTTTCCCAGACTATATTGTGTTTAGATCTGGACCTTGTGAAAAGTTCTGGCCAATGGGAATGCAAGCCAAAATCTCACAATCCAGTCCAAGGCCAGTAAGAATGGGTGTGAGCCCTCCACATTGTCTAGCCCACATGACAGGACATGGACTTTGGGAGGGTGGAGTTCCAAGTTCTTTAGTCACCCTTCAAGTGGGACCATCAAGGACAGCCTTGTGAGCCACATCAGGTACAGACATGAGTGAGAGAGAAACCTTTGATCTGTTCAATCACTGAAAGATGGAGAGAGGGAAGGGGGCAGCATTGTGGCACAGTGGGTTAAGCCTCCACCTGAAATGCCAGCATTCCATATGGGCTCCAGTTCTAATCCCCACTGCTCCACTTCCAATCCAGTTCCCTGCTAATGTGCCTGGGAAAGCAATGGAAAGTGGCCTAAGTGATTGGGCCCCTGCACCTACTTGGAAGACCTAAATACAGTTCCAGGCTCCTGGCTTCAGCCTGGCCCAGCCCTGGATGACACAGCCATCTGGAGAGTGAACCAACAAGTAGAAGATCTTTCTCTCCCTGTATGTCTGTCTGTCTGTCTGTCTCTCTCTCTCTCTCTCCCTCATACCCTCCCTCTCGCCCTTTTTATGTAACTCTGCCTTCCAAATAAATAAATAAATCTTTTTAAAAAGTTGCTGAGATTTGGGATGTTCTTTCCACAGCATAACTTACCCTATTCGGATTGGTACACACGGCTATGCGACGTTGAGGAAATCATTTAGCCTCTCAGCCAGTTTCCTCAGCCCATTCCCTCCTGAGCATCTATATCATAGGGTTATTATGAAGATTAAATAAAATAACCCACATAAAATGCTGCATGCAATGCCAGGCACATGCTAAATGCTCAATAAAGTAGAGCAGTTTTTATTTTTTATTAGTAAACAAATTAACCATGTTCCCACTGTCTTAGCACAGCCACCATTAACGTTGTGTTGTCAGTACTTCCCATATTTTTCTAGGTATAATTTTACACAAACATAAAAGAATTGACAACATTCTATGTCTTGCTCTGCTTCTTACGTTGTATTTGATAATAAGCATTTTCTCATGTTACTGCACCGTCATCCTGACCAGGGTTATAATTTATAACAAACAGTTGGGAAGAAGTGAAGAGTCCTTCTTGCTTCTGAATTTAGGACTTCCAGCAGCCCTGTCTTAACTCATGGATTTGCCTGTAAATGATCCTCAAGCCCCTTCTGCTAAATAAGAAATCTGAGCCTCTCCACAAGTTACCAAGGGCTCTCTGGCAGAAGGCAAATCCCTTGCCCTTTTTTCAGTCAATTTCAACATAATGTCAGGTTCTTTTAACAGCTAAATGCTGCTCAAGGCTTCCCTCATGAAGCCTGCATGGTAATGTTTGCTGGAGGTGAGTCCTGCTCCAACTACTTTCCTCACTGGTTAACTTGGCCTTTATCAAATTGTAGTTATTCTTCCATGTTAATAACTGCCATGTGGAAAGGCCATATTCATGCATATATGCATGGAACGTATTCATCCATTCATCCACTTATTCATTTAATAGTGGTGGCAATTTTACTGTATCAATGGCTAGAAACATAGAAATGAGTCGTTTGTCCCTGAAGGCCATGGGGTGATGGGAGTGGGGGAGTGGGGTCAATGACATCCCACAGAACTCAGAATAAAAGCCAAAATTCTTCCCAAGTTGTTTAACATCCTTGTATGTTATGCTCCCTGCTAACTGTCTCCAGCATTAGCTCTTCCAAACTTCTCCTATTCTCTGTGCTCAGGTACAAAGGTCAGGGGAAGGGTTAAGGCTGGGGCCTGATTCAGGTTCAACGCCCTGGTAAGGGTTTGGGTTAGTTGGGGTCAGTGCACCTCAGCTCTGTTTTTCATTGTCAATCCCCTAAAAAGTCTTTCTAATTTTTTCCTGATTACCTTCACCATGACATTTTATATCTTATATATACATCATATCTCCTTATGTACTGTATGTATATATGTGTTTTACACATGAAAGTAGGCTTTGATTATCCCCACGAATTAATTTTTCCCCTTTTGGGGACTATCACCCCCATGGACAATGCATGAGTTGAACTCGGAATCAGAACCAACATTAGGGTTAGGGTCAACACCAGAGTTGGGCTACGGTTGGAGTCAGGGTAAAGGATTTCAGTCATATCAAGATCAGTACAAGAGTCAGAATTAGGGTTAGTGGCAGGATTGGGTCAAGGGAAGAATTTGCAAATACATCAGGCCCCTTCCTATTGAGAACCTTCTGTACTCACTTCTCCCAGGGACCATAAGAGCTTACCCCATACTCACTTTTACCTGATTTCTAATTCTTCAAATTTCTCCTCAGATAAAACTTCCTCTACCCCATGTTAATCAAGGCCTGTTGTTATTCTCTCTCACGGCACCTACACCTTTCCTGGTTGTATTCCTGAAGTGTAAGAGACACTTTTCCTTTTATGTACATGATCACTTGTTGACAGGTTGACTAACCCACAGACTGCAAGTCCACTGAGACCAGAGACCATGTCCATCCTTGGCCTTTTATACTCAATGCCATCTTGGTGTCTGGCACATGATCAAGGCTGAACACAAGAAGGAAGAGGGGAGGGTAAGGGGATACTATTTTCCCTCCATTTCCAATATAATAAATTGGTTCTTCTAAGAGCAAGCTCTCAAATGGAAAATACAATATTTGGTCAAATCCAATACATGTGTTACCTGAACAAGTGCAAATAAACAATCTTTTGGCTTTTATTTTTGCCAGTCAAGGCCAATTCTGGAAATATCTCTATGAGAAGGGGTTATCGCATTAGTGTCCTCCAGAGAAACAGGGCCAATGGATCTATTTATATTGAGAGGGAGGGGAGATTGATTTATCGTAAGTTATAGTAAACATCATTCCAGAGGTTGAGAAGCCCATGACCTGCTGTGTGCAAGCTGGAGATCCAGGACAGCCAGGGCTGGTGCTCAAAGGCCTGAGAGCTGACGAACCGATGCTACAGAGTCCAGAGCCTGAAGTCCTGAGAACCAGAAGACGGTGTCTCAGTTCAGCAGTCAGGCACGGGGTGGGCAAATCCAGCCTTCCTCTGTTTTTGTTCTATCAGTTATTGGTTGAGGCCTAAACAGGTAAGAAAAATCTTCATTTGCACTTTTGACAAGGGCAAAAGATTTGAGTGTTGTGGTAGCAGAATAATGGCCTCCCCAAAATGTCCATATCCTATTCCTCAGAACCTGTGATTATGTTAGGTTACAGGGCCAGGGGGAAGTGAATGTGGCATATGGAACTAAGGTTGAAAATCAGGGACCGGCACTGTGGCACAGCAGGTAAAGCCACCGCCTGTGGTGCCGGTATCCCATATGGGTGCCAGTTCGAGTCCAAGCTGTTCCACTTCCAATCCAGCTCTCTGCTATGGCCTGGAAAAGCAACAGAGGATGGCCCAAGTCCTTGGGCCCCTGAACCTGTGTGGGAGACCTGGAAGAAGCTCCTGGTTCCTGGCTTCTGATCAGCACAGCTCCAGCCATTGCAGCCACTTGGGGAGTGAACCAGCGGATGGAAGACCTCTCTCTATATATATATATATATTTCTCTCTCCCCCTCTCCCTCTCCCTCTCTCTTTCCCTCTCTCTCTCACTGCCTCTCCTTCTCTCTGTGTGTAACTCAGACTTTCAAATAAATAAATCAATCTTTTAAAAAAGAAATCAACCGACCTTTAAGTAAGGATATTGTCCTGGAATGTTTGGCTGAGCCCAATGTAATTGCAGGGTCCACTGATGAGGGAGAGGGAGGGGGAAAAAAAACAGTACTACAGCCACGGAATCATGAGGAAATGAGGAAGGCTTGAAGGTCTTGGCCATGAGCCAAGTAAGGAAATGGATTCTCCCCTAGGGCCTCCAGAAGGAAGGTGCCCTGCAAACACCTTGACTTTAGCCCCCATAAGACCTACTTCAGGGGCCAGTGTCATGGCACAGCAGGTTAAATCTCCACACACAATGCTGACGTCCCATACTGGACTGCCAGTTTGAGTCCAGCTGCTCTGCTTCAATCCATCTCCCTGCTAGCACACCTGGGAAGGAAGCAGAAACTGGTCCTAGTATTCGGGTCCCTGCTACCCATGTAGAAGACCAAGACGGAGCTCCTGGCTTCTGGCTTCAACCTGGCCCAGATCTGGCTGTTGCAGCCGTTTGGGGAGTAAACCAACAGATGAAAGATTCTCTCTCTCTCTCTCTCTCTCTGCCCTGGCCTCCCCTCCCCTGCCCTCCCCCCCCCCTTTCTCTATGTCACTCTGCCATTCAAATAAATAAATCATTTTTTAAAAAAACACCTATTTCAAGCTCTTGATATCTAAAATTATACGATAATAAATTTGTGATTTTTCAGCAATGAAGTATGTGATAAGCATCCTTGCTATAGCAGCAACAGGAAACAAATACAAATTTGGTGAGTAGAATGGAGTGCTGCTCTAACAAACATCTAAACATATGGAAGTGTATTTAGAAAGACAAGGATACAGAGTTTTGGGGCACTGGGGTTTAGAGGGTCAAGAGAAGAACAAAGTACAGATCCCCACCTGAAAGAAGAGAAGGGGCACAGTTACAGCTGATTTGAGCAGATTTAGAAGTTTGTCTGTCTGTCTCTCTCTCCACACACACACACACACACACACACACACACACACAGCGGTCATCCAGGAAAAAGCTTCCCAAGAGCTGGCATCCTCAAAACAGCCTCCAGACTGAACACAGAGGGTCACAACTGCTTTCAGGGATTGCTGTTTCTATGGAAAGCAAGACAACTCTGACTCTGCTTTTCCACTGCACATGGGAGGCATTGTGTAGCCTATCTCCATGACAGTAAGAAAAGGGTTAATCTCCCCTCTGACTAATGTAGATCAATGAAGGCTGTTTTCATCCAAGTAAAAATAAATCTTAATCACCTTTGTAAAGGAGGCAGCGTTCTAAAAATGGACTCCTCTATTTAACAACTGTTAAGTGCTAGTTCTTAAAGGATACCAAAGATGACATCACATTCAGGTTATAGGGCGGGCATCATCAGCTGCTGATTAGGGAGCAACTGAGAGGAGAAGGAAATTAAATGACAAAATATAAATAGATTTTCAAATTTTGTTGGGAGAGCTCTCTGTAAGGCATATAAGAATGAGCATGCCAGCAACACATTTCCAGCATGGTGGAGATGTGGAGCTGATGCCACTGAGGTTGTACAAGTGCCCCAAATTCCTCCATCCATCATTATGTCCAAGGCTAGATGGGCTTTGTCTCAACCCATGAGGCCACATGGAGCCATAAAGTTCCTCATCCTACTTTCACACCTGCTAGGTTTTCCTTAGAACATTCGCACAGCTACCAACTTCCCTCCCTTCTGCTACTGAAATGCCTGTTTAGGCATGGAAAAGCAAGACATAGTGGCAAAAACAGTTCTGCATGAAAGATCTCTGGGAGTGAGACCCCAGTGGAAAGAAGTGGTCATCAAAGAACGATGTACTTTTCTCTGAAGGCTTTGTCTAAATACTGATGGAGTCCGTGGATTCAAAAGGCTTCCATAGCCTTAGCAGCTCATGTCAAGAGCCTCAGATGATCACTGACATCATAAATAAGAGTGTCAGTTGTTAAATCAACAACAGGAGTCACTGTGCACTTACTCCCCATGTTGGACCTCTGTCCTTAATGAAGTGTGCTATGAGAATTAATGGTAATCTGACCTTCAAATTGTACTTTATAGTTTGTGTGCCTGTGTGGGTGCAAATAGTTGAAATCTCTACTTAGTATAGAGTTGGTCTTCTGTATATAAAGTAAATTAAAAACGAATATTAATGGAAAATGGAATGGGAGAGGGAGTAGGAGGTGGTGTAGGGGTGGGAGGGAGGGAATGGGGGGAAGAAACACTATATCCCTAAAAGTTGTACATATGAAATCTGTATTCATTAAATAAAAACCTTCAAAAATGCCTGTTTAAGGGCTCTCAGTGGCCCCATCTATGGGGTAAATTGTGTTCATGTTGGAATCATTTACTCCTCTGTCACCTGTATGGGTGAACATTGTAGGTATGTGAGTATGCATTGTCAATTCACTGATTTTGAACTCGGCCAAATGACATGCTTCGACCAACAGCAAACAAAAAATGTGGCCTGTGCCATGTCCACACAGCAGCTAAGATGTGCTGCAAGTCTCTAACAGATTTCACTCTATTTCTGACATGAAAATAGTATATCCTACATTAGGATGACTCCCACCATGGTTTCAACAAGGCAGACATACTGAACAGAGCTGCCATCAAATGCAGCTGCTCACAAGAAACGTGAGAGGAAAAAAGCGTCCTTTGATAAGGCACTGGCATTTAAGGAGCTATTTGTTTACCAAACCCTGACCTAGAAAAAGCGGACAATAACACAGCCCATTCCTATGGCTTTACCTGGATACTTCTCTTGCTCAATCCCTGCAATGAATCTCCCAAGGTATGCTGCATAACCCTAGTGGGAAGAAAAACATAACAGGGGTAGGGCAAGATCAATTTGGGAGATTCTGCACAACAACTTTTAGACATTCACAATGCCCACCAGCATGTTAAAGGTCTGGAAAGCTCTAGCACACGAGAAGTGGTTAAAGACATAAGCTACAGAGTCATAGATCTTGGGTTTGAATCTTAAATCTACCACTATTTACTAGGAGGATGACTTTAAATAAGTCATCTCCATGAGCTTCAGGTTTCTCATTTGAAAAATGAAGATAACAAGACTATCCTCGGCCGGCACCGCGGCTTACTAGGCTAATCCTCCGCCTTGCGGTGCCAGCACACCGGGTTCTAGTCCCAGTCGGGGCGCCAGATTCTGTCCCAGTTGCCCCTCTTCCAGGCCAGCTCTCTGCTGTGGCCAGGGAGTGCAGTGGAGGATGGCCCAAGTGCTTGGGCCCTGCACCCGCATGGGAGACCAGGAGAAGCACCTGGCTCCCAGCTTCGGATCAGCGCGATGTGCTGGCCACAGTGTGCCAGCCACGGAGGCCATTGGAGGGTGAACCAACGGCAAAGGAAGACCTTTCTCTCTGTCTCTCACTGTCCACTCTGCCTGTAAAAAAAAAAAAAAAAAAAAAAAAGACTATCCTCATAGGATTATTGCGAGGACTAATGAGATGGTGCAAATTAAGTACTAATGGACTGTTTTATAGGTCACAGGATGGCCCACTCTTCTTTTCCAAACTCATAGAAATGACAATGCTACTGTCTTAAAGGATTAAAATACTCATAATCATTCTCTGAAATGAAATTCAAATCCCTCTGGACCAAGAATGGAGGGAAAATTCCATGGTCTTGAGGATTAGCTGAAACTAAGGGTTCACCAGGCTCCAGAGCTAGAACCAAGTCTGAGGGTAAGGAGCTGAAGCCCTGCAGAATAGGGACTGGACGTTCTTTATGCTTGACAGGAAACAGCTTCTCCAACTCTCTGACTGAGCACTCCCTTTTGCCATAAGAGTGGGCTGAGCTCACATCAGGCAGGGAAAGTCAGGTGTGAGGAACCAGAGAGATTGTGCTCCTGGAAGAACTTTCAACCAGTGAGGTGCTGGAATGGGTGGATAAACACCCAGCTTCCTCCCTGTCCATGGGACAAGCACAAGATGTGCTCTACACAGTCCCTCACGGAGTCCGGACCCAACTGTCCCTCTCATTACCAGACCCTTCTCTTTCTGGTTTCACATCTCTGTTCTCTCCATGTGCTTCCTGGAGTCACCTCCTAAAAAGAACATCCACTCAAACCAAATTCTTGGCTTAGATATGCCCTGGAAACAAAGTCCACCATGCTCAGTCACACAGAACCCCAAAGATCCTAGGTCTTAGCCAATGTTCTCCAAGAACCAATAGCTGAAGGAGTCACAGCCCATCATCCCCCACTGGGAGCCTAAGCCCTCCCATTCAGAGCACAGTGGGTGGAGCTGAGTCCATAGAGACAGATGCCTGTCCAATACCATCTCTACCATTTACAAGGTGTAAGGCTTTAGATGAGTTACTTCAGCTCTGAAATTTTCTCTCTCCTACAAAATAAAGATAATGACAATTTACTATATATTTATCTTTAAAAAATAAAGAGGGGAAGGCATTGTGGTGCAGCAAGTTAAATCGCCACCCGTAATATTGGCATCCCATATCAGAGCACAAATTCCAGTCCTGGCTGCTCCTCTTCTGATCCAGCTCCCTGATAATGCACCTAGGAAGGTAGCAGAAGATGTCCCAAGAACTTGGGCCCCTGTCACCCACATGGGAGACCCTGATGGAGCTCCAGGCTCCTGGCTTTGGCCTGGCCTAGCCCTGGCCAATACAGCCATTTAGGGAGTGAACCAGAGGATGTAAGATCTCTCTCTTTCTCTGTTTCTCCCTCTCTTTCTGTCATGCTGCCTTTCAAATACATTTTTAAAATAAAAGATAAAGAAAAAGCTTGAAAAAAACCAGGCTAGGTGTTTTCACCATAAAAAAATGATAAACGTTAGAGGAGACAAATATGCTTTCCTTGACTGAAAACTACACACATGATCAAAACATCACATGGTACCCCACAATATGTGCAGTTTTTATTATCGTTTGCAACTTTTAATTATTTACAAAATAATACTAGTTCCTGCTCCATAGGGTTTACAAACAAGCACAGAGCTTCACATAGTGCTTGGTGTATAGTAAGTTCTCCACAAACAGTAGCTGCAGTTCTGCCTGGATTTGCCTGGATTTGGCCTAAATCTCAGACTTGGCCAGCTAAATCCAGCAGCTGAGCTTCCTCTCAGTGCCCCTGACCCTGAGCTCACATCAGCAGATGTCCGAAGCCCCAGCCCAGGACTGTTTCTTCAGCACGAAGCTCGGCATCTGAGTTGGACGCTTTCCCCCAGAATGACCTCCCCTCCCAGATGTTTTTGCAGCCTGCTGCGGCCCCTCAGCAGCAGGGAGACTCAAAGGACCGAGGGGCCTATGAACTTGGGGGCCCTCAGCTCTCCTCCTGCATTTATCGGGCCAGTTAGAACTCCCGGAGCAGCCTCCAGATGCTCCAACCCCAGGCAGCTGTGGGGGAATTGGCCTCCTCTTGCCTCAGTATGCAGCAGCTGGGCCATCTGCTCACACCAGGGGACAGTGAGTTCACTTCACGGGCATCCCCTCAGGGCTCAGATTAATTCACTCATTCCAAGAGTGATTACTGAGCCTCTGAAGTGCCAGGCCCTGAACTAGACACTAGGAATACAAGTTTCTCTCTGAAAAGGCTCTTTTTGGTGACAGAGACAGATGAGGAAAGGGGGAGGGGTATATTCTAAGCTGGTGTGGTTAGTGCTAGAGGAAGGCAAGCACAGGGACCTTTCGCGAATGAAAGGAGGAAACACCAAAACCAGCCTTGGAGGTCGAGGAAGAAAAGGCTTCCTGGAATAGGTGATTCCTGAGATGAGAGCTGAATGACAAAGAAAAGCAAACATAATGGAGAAAGGGATGGGAAAGCACTCCATGCAGAAGGCATCGTGAGAGCAAATATGTGGAGGTCCGTGTACTAATTTTGGAGCTATGAAAATTCATTGTGCTGTCTGCCAAGCACTGCTCCCATTCCAAAACCTGCCACACTCAATAAGGGATTTGCCATGTCTCTGAAAGTCTCTATTTCCTTAATTAGGGTTCGCTGGCCTTGGATCGCCTGATGTAACATGGGTCCAGGGAATCCCCTCCTGGAGATTTCAACTTGAGATCAAGTGGTAGCTGAACCTGTACGATGAGGAGCCCAAGAAATATCACAGATCAGATCTCTAATGGCAAAGGATAGTGATTTTCTAACATGATGCTCCTATCAAGAGAAATGTCTGTGGCCCCTCTTTCTGAACCTGGACAGGCCTTATTGACTTACTTGATAAACAAAGTAAAGCCTAAATGGATTCTAAGTTTCTGTTAAGAAAGACCATGTGCCTTCTGCCACTTTCTCTTGGGACACCAATTCTTGTAGCTTAGAGCCACTATGTAAGAATTCTGATGCTGGAGAGGCTGTGGGGGGAAAGGCACCCTAACACTGTTGGTGGGAATGCAAACTGGTAAAACCACTATGGAAGACAGTTTGGAGATACCTCAGAAATCTGAATATAGTCCTACCATACGACCCAGCCATCCCATTCCTCGGAATTTACCCAAGGGAAATGAAATCAGCAAATAAAAGAATTATTTTCACCTGCATGCTTCTTGCAGCTCAAGTCACAATAGCTAAGACATGAATCAACCTAAACACCCATCAACAGAAGACTGGATAAATTATGGGATATGTACTCTATGGAATACTACACAGCAGTTAAAAAAATCCGGTCATTACAACAAAATGGATGAACCTGGAAAATATTATACTTAGTAAAATTAGCCAATCCCAAAGAGACAAATACCATATGTTCTCCTTGATCTGTGATAACAGAGCACCTAAAAGGAACCCTATAGAAGTGAAATAGACACTATGAGAAGCAGTGACTTGAACAGCCCTTGTCTTGACTGTCGAGGAACAGTTTATTCTTTTTATTTTTTTGCTACTTAATCCCATTGGTTGAACTCTTTACTTAACATAAAATTAATCATAGGTGTATAAAGTCAATTGAAAATAGATCCCAGTAAAAACTAAGAGTGGGAATAAGAGAGGGAGGACTTACCTCTAAGGGTAAAGCTAAAAACTTGTCATGGGACTCCAAATCCCATTAAGCTGGGTGGTACTAATGCCATTTTACATGCTAAAGTGATCATATTAAGTGTGTACTTGATCATATAGATAGGATTAAGTGTCAAAGGGATCACATAAGTAAGAACAGTGTCTGGTAATAGCAATAGTTAGAACTGAAAAGGATAAAATGTTCCAACATGAGAAGCAGGCCACACAGAAGACTCACAGAATGACAAATACCCTAAACAGCACTCTGACCTCAGAATCAGCCCTTAAGGCATTAAGATCTGGCTAAAAAACCCATGAGAGCATTTCAGGCATGGAAAGCCAAGACACTGTGGCAAAGAATGGCCTATATGAAAGATCTCTGTGAGCGAGATCCCAGTGGAAAAAAGGGACCATCAAAGGAGGAAGCACCTTTCTCTGAAGGGAGGAGAGAACTTCCACTATGATTATGGCCTGTATAAGTAATGTCAGAATTTGTGGACTCAAGAGGCTTCCATAGCCTTGGCAGCTCATGGCAAGAATCTCAGGTAATCACTGACTTCATAAATAAGAGTGTTAACTGGTAAATCAACAACACTGTTCACTTAATCCTCATGTAGGACCTCTGTCCTTAATGAGCTATACTATAAGAACTAATTGTAAAACTTGTTCTCAAACAGTACTTTATGCTTTGTGTGTGGATGCAAATTGTTGAAATATTTACTTAGTATAGAGTTTGTCTTCTGCATATAAAGTTAATTTAAAATGAATCGTAATGAAGAATGGGATGGGAGAGGGAGTAGGAGGTGGGATGGGAGTGGGGGTGGGAGAGCAGGTGTGGGGGGAAGAGCCACTATATTCTTAAAGCTGTACTTCAGATGCAAGGCACTATATTAGATGTTAAAATGAATTTTTTAGCTTATCAAATGAGAATTATCTTTATATTAAAATACTTTTATTTATATTGTAAAAAATCTTACTAGTTTAATGCAATGAATTTATATTTGGAAGGTCTGACAATAAAAATTCATGAAAAATTAGATAGCTAAGCATTTAAATTAGGAAGAAAAATATTTTAAGAATCCATATCTTTAAATGTAATGAGATCCCCTAGTTATATTTGTTCAACACAGTGTAACAACTACTTTACTGTTAAGTCAGGATGAGAGAATATCTGAGTTGTATAATAGTAAAATTGGAAACGTACTCTAGAAACTGGAGGTTCTCAAAACATGGTCCTCAAACTCCTGTGGGTTGCTGAGACTCTTTCAGGGGGAAGTCTGCAAGTTTGCACTATTTTCATGAGAATACTAAGATGTTACTTTTTCTTTTTTTAACTTTTATTTAATGAATATAAATTTCCAAAGTACAGTTTATGGATTACAATGGCTTCCCCCCCATAACTTCCCTCCCACCCACAACCCTCCCCTTTCCCGCTCCCTCTCCCCTTCCATTCACATCAAGATTCATTTTCAATTCTCTTTATATACAGAAGATCAGTTTAGCATACATTAAGTAAAGATTTCAACAGTTTACACCCACATAGAAACACAATGTGAAAAATACTGTGTGAGTACTAGTTATAGCATTAAATCACAATGTACAGCACGTTAAGGACAGGGATCCTACATGAGGAGTAAGTGCACAGTGACTCCTGTTGTTGACTTAACAAATAGCCACTCCTGAGAACTGAACATAAAATATGGATATGACATGGTTAGAATTTTTCAACTTTGTTATTTTTTTCTGGTTAATTTTTTCTTGTGGACACCTAGGAATAACTTAATTTTATTAAATTCTTGCCAAGTTTATATTTGAAATGCAATTTACAAATTTAACATCAACAGTCTCCATCATATAGAACATGATTACTAATAAAACAGCAATAGAACCTATTCTATTCTACGAGGATAAAGTAAAAAAAATTGATATCATTTGTTTATATTCAACATTGTATTTTCTTTCTCACTCTAAAGAAACCTGAAAGTAATCTACATAAAAAAGCTGTACTTATAAAATCTGTATTCATTAAACAAAAGCTTTATTTTAAAAAATAATTGGAAAAAAAGAATTCTAGTTACTCTAAAATTGCTAAGCCAAAGAGATCAAATGGGAAGATCAAGAGCAGTAGAGAGAGATGTCAGAGGAGCCTCAGCTATTCCATCCTCCAGCCCAGCTACCAGATAGCCGATGAAGTCAAAAAGATGACTTCATCACAGCCAACACAGGTTGAACTGAAACCACATGAAAGAACAGAGGATGAACCAACTATCTAAAGTAATCCTCAGAACCCTGAGAAATAATCATAAATGATTGCTCTTCTATACCACGAAGTTTGAGGTAGTTTGTTATGCAACAGTAAGTGAACAGCATAGAAAGCTCTCCTGTAGAGAGAGAAAATGATGCTAACATGCTGGAACAGAAGAGCTGGAGATGCTACATTGGTCTAATTGTTCCTGTAAACTTCCACTAGCCCTCCCTGCAACAATTTCCTTATATTCTCTGAGCCAGTGAGTTCGTCCTAGTATCAAAGTTAGTTCAAGTGGAGTTTGCCTCACTTGCAACCAAATTACTACAGGAGATTTGAGATAAACCAGAAGATCTTGATATGCTTCAAGCACAGGTTCCGGGGGGTAACAGAGTGGGAGATGAAGGAGAATATGAGCTGAAATGTTGATATGAATAACATCTGAGCTCTGATCTTAGCAGTGAACACAAATCAGCCAGCAATAGGGTAGAGAGTATAGATTAGAAACAGTATTCTTAGCAGAGGGCGCAGCACATGCAGAGGCCCAGAGGTACAAAAGAGCATGAAACGTTTAAGAAGCTGATGGAAGGCTATAGTAGTTGGAATGAGCTGAAATCGCTTCTCGACCTTTTGGCTAAGATCAGTGTGGATTGAGTTCAAGACCTGAATCTGGAGCTAAAGGGAAGCAAGAAGTGTGGGTGCACTGGAGTGGATCCATGGGAGAGTGAGCATGTAAACCTGGCCTTGCTCAGACCTAATGCACACAGATAACCACAACACTCACCACGGCCCTGCAACTATTCTCCCCTGCTTCGCATTTTCCCTGAAAATAACTGGTTCTGGGAGACTCCTTGAGCTAAAAGAGGTTGCCCATACAAAGCATGGCTCCATTTAGAACTTTCTAAGCAGGAGGAAGATTATCTCCATTTGCACAGCAACAGTGACAAAGAATTCACTATCTCCCAATTCACTAGCCTAGAGATAGAGAATTCTCTCTCAATCCATTTAAAAGAAGGGTCTCTGTAACAGAATCTCCACCGTAGTTTCCCCTTTGACTGGTTCCTACCTTCCCAGGAGCTGTCCCTAACCCAGTGCTGAATCGAGACCCCCACCTCTGCCTTCCCCAACCAAAAGATCAAATTACAACTCCTCCGAAAGACATGGTTGGCTTGAAAACATCAGCAAGAAAGTTCCATTTCCCTGTGTCTCTGAGTGGAAAATCTCTTCTTGTCAGTTTGGAGCAATTAGCTGTGGGAGATGATGACGGAGCAGCGAGAGTTGCTGCGAGGGGGCAGAGTGGCAACGGAAGCCCCGACTCAGACAGACATGCTGCAGATGGCACAACGAGATAACGCCTTTCACGTTTCAGAAATCACATTGTCAACAATGTTTCCAGGCTCAGAAATTAGCTGAAGTCATCAGGAGTCCCTGGCAGCAAGCAGCAGGCGCCTTAGTGGGGGCCCCTCATGTGAAGTTATGCATTGGTGCAGAGAAAATGGCAAGATTAACAGGAAAGGTTGGTGGGGCCACTGTCTCCCGAGGCTGCAGGAAGGGCAAGCTTGGGGCACACCAAGACATTTACTCGGGGTCAACATTCAATATTCTACCTCCTGTCCCATCGAGAGGAAATTAAATCCAAGTTTCAGGATGTTATCTCCTCTTTATACTCCATGCCTTGTGGATTGTCCTCTTTTGAGGGTTGCAGAAAACAAAAATGATGGATTCAATCACCCATGTCATAAATAAGAATAATATTATTTTTAACAAAATCACCCTTGTTAAAAGTTAAAAAACAAAATACTCTCTTCATTAAAGACACAGCCCTAACTGGCTGGTGCAGTCTCTACCAGCTGTCTGACCTTTCTGTTCTAGTTGACCTGCTTCTGGACATGCTCCGACCCTTAGAAGAGCCAAGAAAAAGAAGTATAAAAAATAAAAAGGAAAAGGAATAGAGACCAGTATCCAGCTGCCAGCTGCCACAATTCTAGCCAATTAAATTATTTGGGAAGGTGGGACAGGGAATTAACTATTGTTGCATCTTAGTTGGTACCATAAGCAAGCAGGGATGCAGTAGAAATTTAGGATTTCACATGCATGCAAAGGGTAGATACTCTAGGAGAAAAGACATACTGGTCCCTTCTGCTGAAGCACCTTCTTGTGTTCGCTTTGGAGGGAAACAGGGCTATTTTCCTAATTTCAGTCTCCCACTTAGTGGGGCAAAGGAAAGGGGCAAATGATTCCTCTGGGATTCAAAAGGACAAAACCTAATTTTGAACATGGTTCTATGCAAGGTTTGCAAATGGCAACCGGCAGGAAGGAGGAAGTGAATGCACTCCAGTGGTTATAGTCATACAGATCACAGGGACTCGAAGCTTCCAGTCAAATCTGTCCATCTTAAGTGAGTTCAGGACCCAAGAGTTATCTGTGATTCTTACTTCCAGCTCAGGGTTATGGAAAGTTTTTTTAAAGATTAATTTTATTTATTTGAGAAGCAGAGTTACAGACGGAGAGAGGGAGAGGGAGAGGCAAAGAGAAGGGCAGAGAGAGAGAGAAAGAGAGAGAGGGGTCTTCCATTCACTGGTTCACTCCCCAAATGGCCGAAATGGCTAGAGCTGGGCCGATTGGAAGCCAGAAGACTCCTCTGGATCTCCCATGTGGGTGCAGGGGCCCAAGTACATGGGCCATCTTCCACTGCTTTCTCAAGCATATTAGCGGGGAGCCAGATCAGAAGAGCAGCAGCCAGGATACGAACCAGCACCTATATTGGATGCCAGCACCACAGGCAGAGGCTTAACTGACTGTGCCACAACACCGATCCCTCTGGAAAATTTGAGGACCCTTTTTTCATTGCAACATGCCCTGTAGCTGCTGGACAGAAATGAACAGAGTAATGGATCCCCAGGAGGTGGAATGAGAGGGAACGGTGATGTTGAGTTTCTTGTCTAGAGAAAATAGTATAAGCAGCCTAGAGTCTCTGTGAAGATCAAACAGCTGGGACCACCACCAGACCAGCTCCTGCCATTGATAAAATATGAAACTGGAAAAGTCCAAGAGAAGACAGCTCTACCTCTGAGGACCTGTGGGGTTAAGAATGTGGGAGAGAAAATCTCTTATCCTCAACCATTAGTGGACTACAAGAGGAGAATGTTGCTGGGTTATTCCCCAGACTTCTTTCTACACAGCTGCTTCTGGGGCTCAATTGCTGTCAAGTCCATCTCTACTAAGAAGTCAGACATGGAAAAGAGAACTCCTACCCTTGACTCTGTGCCCTCCGTAAGCCAGATCTTTCACATGTCTCATCTAAGGCTGTCCTCTCAAAGGACTCACAGCCAAAGGATAACTAAAACAGCAAGTGTCTGAATGGCAGAGCTGTCTGCGCTGCTCTTGTTCAAACCCTCTGCCAGCTGCTCCAACCTTCACCAAAGTTCACTGATCCACCTTAAGAGACTATTGTCAATCACCAAAGGTGATAGAGCTTTGTCACTGATTTTCAGTCTAGGATAACTTAGACAGGAAGTGGAGACCATCAGAGAGTTAAGCAGAAACTAACAAGCCAAAGAAATCAGGAAAGTTTAGATTTCCATGAATTCCTAAGGAAACTAAAGAGGGCCCTGGCCTTTCTCAAAACCAGTGGTCCTCAAAGTGTGGCCCCTCTTAGGACACAGTAGGGCCCTGGAGCATGAGAGCCCTTAGAATGTAGGCCGAGCCCCTGCACCTGTCCTTCCACACAGTCGCATCCTCCAGCCCTGCTGGGTCCTCCCAGTCTCATCTCAGCTGGGAGTATGAGGAGGAAACCACTAGGGGATGAAGAGTGCTGTGTCTTGAGGGTCTGCTACTGTCGGGTGCTTTCTTTGGGAGAGCGTGGGCTATCTCCAAGAAGTACTCCTTCATTCCTCAGCCTGGGATTTTCCCCAAGATTCCCCAGGAGCAACGGGCTCCGTTAGGCAAGGCTCCCACAGCCCCACCACCAAGTCTTCTGGGGGTCAGACATGCAGGCCCGGTTCTGGAGTTGTAAGCCGGGGTCTCGTCACACCTGAGGAGGCCCAGAGGTGCCAGCGCGGCAGCTGGCCCTGGATGGCAGTGCCTCTGTCGGCTGATGGATCGCTTTCCAATGAGGGTGCTGCGTAGGCTGCCAGCTGCGCTGGTACAGGTTCCCGATCAGCATGGCTGCACCGCTCTCCGCCGCTCCCACATGGGCCGGAACTGGGAAACGGAAACGTCACACCTCGGGCGAGCAGCAATTAATCTGTGCGACAGACAGGCTGAAGACAGGAAAGGCGTGCTGCCAGCGAGCCAAGGGGTCCTGTCTGCCTTGGCTAAAGGGCCAGCTGGACCCTCTGGATGTGCCACATGCCCAGTCTACCTTTCTCTGCCGTCCACTAGGGAGGCAAACACAGGGACTCCAGTATATCGCAGAGAATGCTGAACCGAGAGTCAGCAGATCCAGGTTCAAATCCTAGCTCTGCCACTTACAAGCTGCGCAATCTTGAGTTTTGTCTGAGCTTCGTTTCCTACACCAGGAAGCATAATGACAGCCGCTTAGAGTCATGGCGGAGAGCAAATAAAAATTCCTGAGTCAAGCGCCCGGCAGGACTTGCACTGAGCAGGTACAGGGCACCCCTCACAGGCTAAAGATGGCCCAAGAGGAAAGGGGAAGGGATGGGGAAATAAATCTCTTCCCAGGGATTATCCAATCTGGGAAGAGCATTCTGGCAATGGAGAAGGAGGAGACAGCCCACACAGGGACCTGCCCCAGCTGGCCTCCTGTCCCCAGCTGGCCTCCTGTTCCCAGCCTTTCCAGTCCACAAACCCCAGGACCCCAAGAGATTACCTTTAGAAGAAATACCTGCTCCCCGGCAGCTTGGGTGGTCACTGATGTCAAAAATAAGAGTGTTAACTGTTCAATCAACAACAGGAGTCACTGTGCACTTACTCCCCTTGTAGGAGCTCTGTCCTTAATGAGCTGTACCATGAGAAATAACTATAAAGCTTGCTCTCAATCTGTACTTTATACCTGGTGTGGGGGGTGTGCAAATTGTTGAAATTTTTACTTAGCATAGAGTTGGTCTGGTGTACATAAAGTTAATTAAAAACGAACCTTAATGAAAAAAGATGTATCTGCTCATGTCCCTGTTCTAGTTCCTGAAAGCCAAAAGACCAGAGTGAAGTGCCTGACATGGTATTCAGTATCAGCTCCCACTCTGCTGAGCCTTACCCCTCACCATGAATTTTGCTCTTCTAGATGCCCAGATTACCTTTCCAGCCCCAGAATATTCTGGAACATTGCAAGACAGAGCCTTTGCACATGCTGTCCCTCCACCCAGAAAGCCCAGCCTGTGCTTTGTCCACCTAAAGCACTGCCCCAAAAACAGCCCTGTTTGGGAAGATGCCCCCTGATGCCCCATTCCAGGCGTGGCTAATTATAGCAGGTTTTCTTACACCTGGCACAATGGTCTGCCAAGGCCACCAGCCCATAAGGATCTGTTTGATTTCTTTTTTTTTTATTTTTGACAGGCAGAGTGGACAGTGAGAGAGAGAGAGAGAAAGGTCTTCCTTTGCCGTTGCTTCACCCTCCAATGGCCGCTGCGGCTGGCGCACCAGGCTGATCCGAAGGCAGGAGCCAGGTGCTTCTCCTGGTCTCCCATGGGGTGCAGGGCCCAAGCACTTGGGCCATCCTCCACTGCACTCCCGGGCCACAGCAGAGAGCTGGCCTGGAAGAGGGGCAACCAGGACAGAATCTGGCGCCTTGACTGGGACTAGAACCCGGTGTGCTGGCGCCGGTAGGCGGGGGATTAGCCTAGTAAGCCGCGGTGCCAGCTCTGTTTGATTTCTAGTCCCCACTCCCCATCACTGCACTGTGAGTCCCTCCAGCCCAGGGACCCTACCTGATTCTCCATACCCCTGGCTCCAGAACAGTTCCTGGCACATAGAGGATGCTCTACAAATGTTTAGGTAACTTAGATGCAGTTTTCACTGACACCCCATACTAATACCCATGTGGATTGATGGTGCCACACATAGTTTCACCACGACAGAAAAACCAAGGTCCAGACCACAGCTGGTCATCTCTCACCCTGAGCCAGCTCTTCCCAAGGCTCAAGAATGCTCAAGGTTGGAGGATGGTCTGCTGACCCCTTGTTCTCCACTGGGTGAGAAAAAAATCAACTTTGGCTCAATTTATATATCTGTGGCCAAACGTACAGACTGCTCAGAAAGAGCACCTTTCCCCTCAGAGGTTTCGTCCTAGGAGGGCTCCGAGTTTCATTCATCTCGTCAGAGCCTTAGGCCAGCAGCTACTCTGCCTCCATGACCAACAGCTCTCTGGATCTATGTGGCCCCAGGAGTCACAGGGAAATCTGGCTGATCAAAGGTACTCAGCAGGGGCTGGCGCCATGGCACAGTGGGTCAGCTGCTGCTTGTGACATCAGTATCCCATATCAGAGTGCTGATTCCAGTCTTGGCTGCTCCACCTCCAATCCAACTTCCTGCTAATGTACCTGGGAAGGCAGCAGAAGACCCAAGTGCTTGGGCTCCTGCCACCCACGTGTGAGTCCTGGATGGAGTTCCTAGCTCCTGGCTTCAGTTTGGCTATTGTGGCCATTTGGGGACTGAACCAGCAGATGGAATCTCTCTCACACATGCTCGTTCTCTCCTTCTCTCATTACTGTGACTTTCAAATAAATAAATCTTAAAAAAAATACTTCACTGCAAAATAATAAAACCCACTAATCTGCTCTTAATGGGTGAAGCAGTTATTAATCTATCAGGATCTTCTAAAAGCCAGGCCATATTCTCAATCTTCTCCTCAGGATATCTGAAGATTCTTTTACACCATCTGCAGAATCCCAGATCATCTATCTGCTGCATGGTAGAGATTACTGGTTTACTACCCAACATCCATTCTTCCTGACTTTGTCACGGAGGCCATGTCCCAAGATACTCACGTTTCCCTGCCTTCCTTGCAAACAGCAGTGTCCACATGACATAGTTCTGATCAACAAGATCAAGGTGAAGATGACTGGGTGTGCTTTCCAGGAAAACCGTATAAAAGCGGCCAACCTGGATGACACAGGTGCTTTGCACTTTGCCCTTCCTGCCTAGAATACGGATGCGATGTCGCAGGAGGAGCAACCACTTTACAACCAAAGCCATCACAGACACCTTGGCCCCGATAGTCATGAGTCTCTGAAGTCTGCCCCAGAGACCTCCTGCCTCCATATTTCTCATTGCATGAAAAAAAGGAAAACTCCCTAATTGCTTAAGGCACTCTTCTATTTTTTGTTTTATCCAGACACAAATGCAATTCCCACAGTTATGTCATTATTCGACTCTGAGAGCTTAGTGACTCTATCAAAAAAGGAAATGAGATTATCCTCATTCTTAGGGAGTGTGTATTTGTTCTAGGGATCTCCAGAATGGTTACAAATCTTTTCCTTAATAAATTACATTAGATTTCTGTCCAGGATTGATCTACATTCTTCTCCTTTAGGAAAAATGGCATTTGAGGGGCCAATTTCCAGGTTGCAGTCACCTCTCTCCTTCTTTAGGATTTTTAAAGATTAGCATCATTAATTCAAGGATCTGCAATTACCAAGAGATCATTTATCTTGCTAAATTTATTTACTTTAACTAGTTTCAAGGTATCTATAACCTTCTACCCTTCAGAGTGATCTCAATGTTAACTTTACTCTTTTTTTTTTTTTTGATAGGCAGAGTGGACAGTGAGAGAGAGAGACAGAGAGAAAGGTCTTCCTTTTTGCCATTGGTTCACCCTCCAATGGCCGCCATGGCCGGCACGCTGCGGCCAGTGCACCACGCTGATCCAAAGGCAGGAGCCAGGTGCTTCTCCTGGTCTCCCATGGGGTGCAGGGCCCAAGTACTTGGGCCATCCTCCACTGCACTCCCAGGCCACAGCAGAGAGCTGGCCTGGAAGAGGGGCAACCGGGACAGAATCCAGCGCCCCGACCGGGACTAGAACCCGGTGTGCCGGCACCGCTAGGTGGAGGATTAGCCTATTGAGCCATGGCGCCGGCCAACTTTACTCTTTTTTATCTGAAAATTCATCAACCTCCACCAATATGATAACCAAATTCCTAAAGTTCCTGATTTCTCCCATACATTCCACATCAGCTGATCTGCTCTGAGCAACAGCATTTTACCAATACCACATCTGGCCATCAACCACAGCATATCTGCTTGGCTTCACATCCCAAAACAATGAGCTGAGATGTAAAGAGACATCTCTCCTTTGAATACTTCCTCACCTGAAACAGAGCTCTATGTTCTTGGACCCAGAGCAGCTGTAAACCCAGAACATTCAGAGTTTCTGGGGACCTCCGTTAGGAATACTGGTCACAAGCCAGCATCTGGACCTGAGGAATCAAGGCCACCAAACAGCCACCTGAAGACAGAACCAAGAGTCTGAAATCCAACCATCCACAGTCATAACATTTACTATCTTGCTAACCTTGGTGGCCTTGGGAAAACTTATTTAGCAGCTCCAAATTTCAATATTTTCACATCATGTCCATAGTAATAGCAGAGTTATCGTGTCTGAAGTCATTTACACATGTCGCTCCCCCATTCGTGGAGGAACGACACTGGACCCTGCGCTGTTCTTTCTGCCCAGCTCTTCCCGGGTTAGCTGCCGGTCCCTCACTCGTGGGAGGAACGACGCTGTCCCGGGTTAGCTGCCGGCCCCTCCACCACCGTGGAGGGGCGGCACCCCCTGCCACTTTCCCCGCTTCCGCGGAGGAGCAGCACACCACCGGTCGGCTCTCTCGGGGGCTGCTCAGATGTTCCTCAGGTGTTCCTGGTGCATGTTGTCTCTCTCCTCCTTTATAGTCCTCTTCCACCAATCCTAACTCTGCTGCCCACACCCTGAGCACACTGCTCTCCTCCAATCAGGAGCAGGATCAGCTCCTGCAGCTCATCAGTCAAATTGGCGAAGGAGCTGCGTAGAAGTTGTTTGGTCTCTCTCTCTCAGCGCCATATTGTGGGAGAGCAGATGCATAGAATAAGTCTTAATTCCAGTAACTTAGTCTAGTCTCAGTCGCTCCCCACAAACACATGGTAATTTCTCAAATGTTTGATGCCATAAGCATCATCACCATCATCCTTGAAAATGATTACTAATATTCCACTCCCATCCTCACTGCAGATCTTAAACAAAGAAATCTACACCAGAGGCAGTAGGGTATGGCCCATTATTTCTTTTACTGGAACCAATGACAATATATGTTTATTCTCTCTATGGTTCAACTTTGCTGTTCTTTTTATAAAACAGTGCTTTCCTACTAAAAGTCTAGAAGATTACAAATTATTGAAATGGCAAATAGTCATATGTAGGGAAAAATCCATCAAGATGTGTAGTGTGATTTTTGCAGTTGATATAGGCTCTTCCAGGTAGAACCAAGTTCTTATCTAGCTTTGGGATCCTTGCCTTCATTTCGATCTTGCTGTGGCACCAAGTGGCCTCTGTAAAAATACTGCTTGATCGTTGTAGTGAGGACAGTGAAGGAGAAATGACCTGCAGCCCACTCTGATGACTCTGAGTACCAGGACAGTAATCCATGAGTCCACTGTTCATGGGGAACACTCTGAGACAGGGGCTTGAACCCTTGGGATGAGAGCCTCTAGGATCCCCAAATAATCCGTTATTCTTGATCACCCATGTCCCAGATTAGAATGGGACTGATCTTGAGTTAAAATGGGACTTCAGCTTATTGGGTACTGTAAGCACAAGAGGGTGATCACACCTAGCTGGGTGAGATGGTAGTCAAAGGGACGACTTCTTAAATAGTTCTCAATTTAAGCTTTGGCTTTACATGCATACCCATAGGAGAAGGCCACCTGGGAGCAGGAATAGCAGGCAAGCTTTATGGCTCCAAAAATACATGTCACCACTTTTTACAAGGAAAAAGAATTATGAGACCCAAGGTCCCAAGGATTGTCTTGGATGAGACTACTGTAAGACTTGCAATTGTTCCTCAAGCTCTTTCTGTGTGTATACACTTGCCTACTCACTCACCCCCACCATTCCTATATACGCTACAGTCTATGCCTCCCAAAACTGTTATTGTCTGGGGAACTAAGAAGTCATTCATTGTACTTTCCACTTTCAGACAAATCTGTTTCATTTGGATAGGTTATCTACAGTTGCAGATGGCAGAATTCCAATGTGATCTAATACAGAGAAAAAGGGAATTTACAGCAAAAATTCTGAGGCATCCTATGGAAACCAAGGACCTGGCCTTTACTTGACTTGATCTCTCTCTTCCTCTGACCCACCAGGAACACTCCCACCCCAGGGTCTTTGCACATGCAACTTCCTTTGCTTAGAAAGCCTTTTCCCATTGCATATTTCCTCCATTCATCCGAGTCTCTGATCACATAGTACCTCCTCAGGGAATCTTTCCCTGATCATGACACCAAAATGGTACTTATCACCACCTGGTATTGTGGGCACATCACTCCAGTCTCTGCCTCTATTTCCACACTGCCTTCTCTTCTGTCTCAAATCTCCCTCTGCCTCTGTCTAAGAGACACTTGTGACTTGTGTTTTGACAAGGATCCATCCAAATAACTCAAAGATTGCAAGATCCTCAACTTAATCAAATTCGCCTTTCTTCAAATGGTAACACTCACAGTTTAAGGGAGTTAGAACATGGGCTATCTTCTGGAGTTATTGTGGGCCTATCATAGTCCTGTTATATGCTTACTATCTCCCCTGCTTGTAACACAGTAATTCTAACTATACTACTGCAAGATGGTCCTACACACAGGTCCCTTCTTTCCTCAACCCTGGGCACCCTTGTTTCCAGAAAATTTACAGCTTTCAACTCTGCACCCTGTTCTTCTCACCAGAAAAGCACCTGTGAGCACCTGCATAGAAGGTACCAGGACATCTTTTGCTTCTTGAGTTCTGGTGCCGCCACTTGCATGTGGACACGTCCCTGAACTTCAGAGGGAATAACAGTGTGTGCCATGGATTCCCTCCTTAATTCTCCCAACAGTACAGTAAGTTAAGTACCATTTTTCAATCATTCATTATTTGTATTTTCTCTCAGTCGTTACCTATTTCAGGCACACTGCAACACTGTGGATATAGCAATAAACAGGACAGACTGTTTGCTGTCAAGGAAATTACCTTATTCTAGCAAAGATAGATATCAAGGCAACAAAAGTAACTTCATGTGATAACTACTATGAAGCCAATAATTTAGTGTAACAATATTAAGATGTGAAGTGGGAAAGGGCTCCTTTAGGAAGGGCTGCTAGGATGTCCTCTGCAAGGAAGTGACATCCGACCTGAGTCCTGAATGATTGGAAGAAGGTGTCTAGCAAAGATCTAGGAGAAGAACTTTCCAAGTGAAAACAAATTGACATACTCAAGGAAAAGAAGAGGCCGGTTGCAGACCAGGAAACAGAGATGCCGAGATGTTCCACATCTTCCTGAGATCGCTTTGCTGGTGACTGGTGAAGCTGGGACCTGAATGCAGTAGCTCTAACGGAGAGCCTGCACCCTTCACTGCCAGGGACCCACGGGACAGGGCTTCGGATTAACAGCAACACTAGTGTCCTTTCTCAAGTGAACTGTGGGCTTCCAGGCCATCTGCTGGAGAACAAGGCCGAGGAAGGGATTCCACCACTTGCCCCACGTCCCAAGGGAGGATGTCAAGGAATCAGTATCTGGACTTTCTGGTGCAGCCACATACGTAGGCAGGGCCAGGAGCAGGGTGGGGCACTCAGGGTACAAATTTAAGGAGGCACTCATTTTTAGTGCTGCTTTTGAATCTGCATAAGCTTAGGGTGGGTGCCTCCTTAAATTCTGCACACTGGGTACTTCGGTGGCTTTACCCTAGTCACAGTCCTGCACCTGCGCTGCAAGCAGGCTATTCCCTAGATCTCCTAAAGGTGCAAGAGGGCAAGAGGCTGTCATTCTGAGGACCTTCCACTAGCTTCCACTCTACCCTCTACACCTCAGCTGTGTCTATTAATCCCAAGTAGCCTGGGGCCCAGCCAGATCGGCCCACTACGATCTGGGGCTGAAGTGCTAGTATACTCAGTACCCTTGGACCATTCTAAAACAGGACTGAGTGCTGGCTTAGCAACTCCTCCATCCAGGTGACTTCTCCTGGCCATGATCCCACAAGGACCATGTGTGTCCCTTGGGATAACAGCCCTTTTATCACCAGATGTCAAAGGCATGAGTCAGAGGTGGTGGCAAGTGATAAGAATGCAAAGTCACATTTCCAGAAATGCCAACCAGCCTTCGCTGACACCACACCTAGACGGCCAGCCCCTTTGCCAACTTCCCCATGGTTTTATTATAATGAACAACAAACTCATTAATAACTCTTCTCTTCCTCCTTCCTGAGTCCCAGCCACATGGGGAACCAGCAGGTGCAAGGGGCTCACAATTAGTCCTGCATAATGCACTGTTGGCAATAAACCCACCCTGAAGCTGGAACAACCAGGACCCAGCTCTGTGCAGTGTCTACAGCCACGGGGGTAATTAATGGCAGAGCCACAGGATGAAGAGGGAGTGTGTTAACCCTTGTGAAGCCAATTTCCTAGGAAACTGGAAACCTCAGGAAGGGGAAGCATTTCACTTGCATTAGAAAGAAATGACCAACTTCTGGTCCCTGTCTTCCTGCCTGTTTCTCCCAAGAAGCCAGACCTCCATTACCAACTCTATGAAGAGAACCCAAATCTTTGTGTTCTACACTGTCCTCTCATCCCTGCATTTACAACTGGCCTCCTAGATATTCTCCTGGTACCCCAATGGCTCAGAAGGATGAAGCCTCCAGGATCTTGCCCAGAAACAGGCAACCTAGGATCCAAGGGGAGATCCTGAAGTTAAAAGTAGCAGATTAACGCCCTAGCCTGAAGCACCAGCATCCCATATGGGCACCAGTTCTAGTTCCAGCTGCTCCACTTCCAATCCAGCTCTCTGCTATGGCCTGGGAAAGCAGTACAAGATGCCCCAAGTCCTTGGGCTCCTGCACCCATGTGGGAGACCCAGAAGAAGCTCCTGGCTCCTGGCTTTGGATTGGCGCAGCTCCAGCCATTGCAGCCAATTGGGAAGTGAATCATTGGATGGAAGACTCTCTCTCTCTCTCTGCCTCTGCCTCTGCCTCTGCCTCTCTGTGTGTAACTCTTTCAAATAAATAAATAAATCTTTTTTTAAAGTAGCTAGAATAGGGGAAAGGAGGTTCTCAAACTACTGCTGCGTGGAGGGGACCACCCAGGGGCCTTAGGCAGGTAGGTAAAACTTGAGTATGCAGTGAGCTCAACCTTGAAAGTTATGTGGTTTTCGCCAACAAAGAAAATAATGAGTGGAACTGGTAAGGTCATAGGAGTTGTGCATACCGAGACTGGGCATGGCTTCCCTCCGTGGAACTTCTCCATCACCTGAGTGACCAGCTGTCCAATTGGAATCCTTCTGTTTTAAATATTTAGAGTGGTTTCCATTGTCCTTGTTGGACCTAACTCTTACAACAGTTACAAATACCTACTACCAAGCTTGCCCTACAGAGGGGACTTAAGTAGCTTGTAGTCATTATAATTATGTTTGGATTCATGTTAATACTTGGTTTTCCAAGACCTTTAAGAATGTAGTTGGCCGGCGCCGCGGCTCACTAGGCTAATCCTCCGCTTTGCGGCGCCGGCACACCGGGTTCTAGTCCTGGTTGGGGCGCCAGATTCTGTCCCAGTTGCCCCTCTTCCAGGCCAGCCTTCTGCTGTGGCCAGGGAGTACAGTGGAGGATGGCCCAAGTACTTGGGCTCTGCACCCCATGGGAGACCAGGATAAGTACCTGGCTCCTGCCATTGGATCTGCGCGGTGTGCAGGCCGCAGTGCACTGGCCGCGGCGGCCATTGGAGGGTGAACCAACGGCAAAAGGAAGACCTTTCTCCCTGTCTCTCTCTCTCTATCCACTCTGCCTGTCAAAAAAAAAAAAAAGTAGTAATCATTTTACCAAAGGCAGTAACCAGGATGGGAACAAGCTGGCGTAATGACCCACCATGCGCTTCTAAGGCCAGAAGTGGCTGGGGGACAATGACAGGGTGGTTTATCCACTTGAGCCT
This sequence comes from Oryctolagus cuniculus, assembly GCF_051225735.1. Lineage (NCBI taxonomy): Eukaryota > Metazoa > Chordata > Mammalia > Lagomorpha > Leporidae > Oryctolagus > Oryctolagus cuniculus. Next base: position 19,752,620 of record NC_142877.1, read on the forward strand.
TCCAACTCTCACCTCTGGAGCAGTGACTAAGTGCTCTTCTTTTTACCCCCAGTGCCAGACACAGAGCAAACCCTCACAACAGTGCTCATTGGACAGACTTGAAATCTTCTGGTTGTATATTTAGAACAGCATTTACCCGTAAGAGACCACAGAATTCAGGTTGCAGGCTCTTACCTCTGTGTGCATGGAAATTTTAGAAATCAGGACTACATCAGGAAGGCCATGACTAGGGCAGGAGGAGTGAAGCCTTCAGCTCAGGCACAGAACTCAAAGGTAGGCCAAGAAAACTCAGTGACCAGGATAAATAAACATATAACAAAATGTTTTTAAAAATCATAATTAATGCACAATCCATAATGAATAAGACATCAAAATAAGTGTAGCATTATTGTGACTTTTTTTTTCTCTTGCCTCAGGCTGTAGGACGGCTCAGCCATGCTGACTATAACTGAACCATTGCCTCCTGTCATTCCTTCACTGCTACTTCAGGAATCTGATGCTTGGGTGAAGATCCAGGTGCCCCAAACATACACACATGCCGCTGTCTGTGGGCTCTGGAACTGGGGCTATGTCTGTCCTGTCCCCTGCTGTCACTCCAGAACCAAAAACTCTGCCTCTTGGCACATGGCAGTTACTAATAAACATTTGTTGGATGGATGAATGAATAATTGAATAAATGAGCAAGTTGTCTTCTCTTCATTTGGCAGATCCCAACAGGGTCACTAGGAAGAAATTCTAACAATGCGTCTTTTAAGAAATCATCCAAACTTGCTAGGAATCAAAGAAATGTAACTTGAAAAAAATGAAGCTCATTTTTTCATTGCTTCAATTAGCAAAGATTTAAGAGATGGACAGCACCTTGTATTGACATCGAAATCAAGAAGAGGACATGCCTGTACATTACTGCTAGGACTGCAAATTAATATGGTATTTCTGGGCAGCAATTGGCAATATGTAACAAAGGCCCTTGAAAAGTATGTTTCTTTTGACAAGCAATCCCACTTGGAAGAATTATTCTAGGAAATAATAGGCAAGTGCCAAAAGATGTATCTTCCAGAGTTTCATCACAGTATTGTTTATAACAGCAAGAGTTTGCAAACAGCCTTGTGGTTTGAAAGTATTGAGCATACTATTGGCACTAAATAATTAGTAAGTATTAGTAAATAAATAGAGGATCATATTACAGAATACTATGCAGCCATTTAAAATAATGTGGTTCTCCACTTACTAACAGAAAAATATTCACAATATGCTAAGATTATAAAACAGTGTGTATGTAGAGTAATCACCAGTTTTATAATACATATGGAGAAAATCTAGAAGGCTAATATGAATGATAATTTTCTCTAGGTAACAGAATATTAATGACTTAATTTTTAATCTCTCATTAGCAAGTGAATTCTCTAAATTTTACAACTGATCACCCGTATCTTGTGTGATCATAAACATGAAAAGATTTACCTACTCTGTGTTCCACATTTTCCAGATGCATTCCCAGGAGGAGGTTAACTTCTCCATCATCACCCTCGCTTATTTGGGCTTCCTTTGTTCCCTGACTCGGGTGTAGGTTCCCGTCATTGGCTCCCCTCATCCTCACCAGGAATGGCTCCAGAACTGAGTCTCCATTCCTGCACATTCAGATCACTCATAGCAAAGGTCCCACATTTCTCCTTGTTCCCATCCAAAGACTGATCCTGTTTACTGACTGAAGAAAAACCTTTAGGCTCCAAATCTATTTTGTCATTTGTGAAATGGGGACGAGCCTTTACCTTACAAGTGGTATAAAAAAGGCAAACTTCGTGAAAGACCCCAGCACTTGCTAGGTGTACCTGGCAGCATAAGTAGGTGATGCTGCAGCTACAAGCAGCCTCCAGATCTCTGTGGTAAACAAAGGTCTGTTTCCTACTACACAGCACTTCTATCACAGGTCAGATGCACCTCTGCTCCATCTGATTTTCACTCAAACATGCGGGCCGCAGGAGACTCCATCTCCATAATTTCACTTTGCCACAACAGGGGACAGAAAACATGGTCCCTATGGCGCTCACTCTGAAAGCTTTTCCCAGAATAGTCCCTGTCACTTTGCTCTCATCATTGGCCAAAACAAGCCCCATGCCACTCCTGAACAGGGAAATCCAGTCTAACCACACGTTTAAAAGGCTAAAAAAAAAAAAATTGGTAAATAACTTCCATCATAGGCATTCATAGTGGTTTTTAGTAAGAGGAAATACTTATTTCAAATCGACCTCTATACCAAAGAGGTCTTTAATGTGCCTGGCATTGTGCTAGGTAAAATTTACAGAGGAAAATCAACCAAAGTAATTTTCACTGAAGTCACCTAGGTGGTAAAGGTCAGAGCTTTGATCTGATTCCACAAATTATTCCCTGTCCACTGATGTCTGTGCTTATTTATGCTCCTCCAGGGTTACTTGACTTCTGCCAGCCTAAGTTCTACTCATCTTCCAAAAGCAAATAATATCGACTGCTTGTGGCTGGTCCCTCAAGAGGGATTGTATGTCCCTGCAGCGGTAGGCACAGGGGCTCTGAAGATGGGGCTCTCGCCCTCCTGTCATAAACATACACACAGAGTGTGTGCCACTGGCATCATGGACTCATGCGGTATCCACGTGCAAGGAACTCATTAACCTGATGTGTGGCCATCCATGTGTGCAGGTATTTTGTTGAATCATAGGGACTCTCTTCCTCTTACTGGCAATTTCACTGGAAAAACCAATGCACATAGGGTTCCATAAAATCACAGCTCTGTTACCAGTGTACACACAACCACACACACACACAGCCCATACCCACAACATGCACACACATGTATACTGCATGCACACAGGCACTGGCACACATAGAACTAGCAGCTCACCCCGCCCCCATTGCCTGACCCAGGCCTTGGGCTCTGTGGCAGTGAATTCAATCATTGTCACCGCCAAGGCTGCTATTAAAACTCAGCTGTAACCATCGAAGCAATCAGTCACGGGGGCTTGGCCTCTGAGGCCTAGTTTCACCCCAGCAGCTGTGTTCCATGTCTGCCCCCACCCCTGCCCCATCCAGTTAGCCGCGTCCTTAACCCCAGACACCCCCATTTCCCCTACTCCCTCATGCTCCTACACGGCCTGCTGCCCTCGAGCGAAAGGCTGCCTGGAAGCCCTGGAGCCTCTCTCTCTGTCTTCAGCCCTCCTGCCCCTTCCTAAAACCGCACACAAACAGGGAGAGAGCTTTAGGGGGCTGTGGCTGAGCATCACTGACAGCGAAGGCCCCTGGGACTCAAAACCGCTGAAGACACTCTTGGAAATATGCAGTGAGACTGACTCTGCGTATCCCAGTCCATTTTCTGCTGCTGTAACAGAATCACTGAGGCTGGATAATTCCTAAAGAAGAGAATTTACTTCTCACAGCTCTGGAGGCTGGGAAGTCTGGCGAGGGCCTCTGTGCTGCGTCACAGCACGGTGGAAAGACAAGCAAGAGCGTGGGAGAGAGCGAGCGAGAGACGGAGGGGCTGAGCCCATCCTTTTCAGCAGGAATCCACTCCCACGACAACTGACCCACACGCACGCCCATGGCATCAACGCATTCACGAGGGCAGAGTGTTCACAGACTCATGCCCTTCTCTCTCCAAGTTCCCACTCCTTAATTCTGTTACAATCTCAATTAAATGTCAGCAGGAGTCATGCAGGGGGCATGGGAAGTTTAGCGCAGCATCAGACACTGCACCTGACGCTAAGGACATCACAACAGACAACAACAGATACAGTCCCCAGGATGTGGTGCTCACATTCAGTGGTTGGGGGAAGGAGACAAACTTCCTTTTAAAAAACCGAAGTGAACATAAAATCCCAGCTTTGGAGGAGAAGCACGTGGTGCTAGGCTCTTCACCTGTAAGTGGAGCAGCAGCACCGAGTGCACAGGGTTGGTGAGAGCGTTAAATGAAAGGATTCCTGTAAAGGGTTTACCGCAGCGCCTGGCACAAAGTGCTTTATGAGGATAGCTTTTTTAATATTGTTAGAGAATTTCAAATAGAGGAAATTAACATAACCAGAGAGGTCAACAAGGACTTCCATGTGCAAATGACAACCAAGTTGGTACCTGAAGGATGAGTAGGAATTAAGGAGATGAAGGGGAGGGGTCAGCACGCATACCATGTGCAAAGGCCCAGTGGCAGGAGAAGGCCTGGGCCATTCCAGCAACTGGGAGAGGCTCCTGTGGTTTCAGTGCAAGTGATGCAGAGGTAGCTGTCCCATGTGAGGCTGGAGGGGCTGACAGGTACCAGACTGTTCAGGGCCATGAGAGCCCTGAAGTTGGTATTTGTGAAACACAGATTGCGTGTCCTAGAAAGCCACTGCAAAGTTGTAAGAAGGATTCTGAAGCCACTTTCGGGCTGAGTGAGAAAGAGTGTTTGACTCACAGTGAACTCAGGGGGCTTCCATAGCCTTGGCAGCTCATGACAAGAGCCTAGGGTGATTACTGATGCCATAAACAGAGTGTCAATTTGTTAAGTCAACAACAGGCGTCACTGTGCACTTACTCCTCATGTAGGATCTTTGTCCTTACTGTGCTGTACATTGAGATTTAATGCTATAACTAGTACTCAAACAGTATTTTTCACTTTATGTTTCTCTGTGGGAGCAAACTGTTGAAATCTTTACTTAATGTATGCTAAACTGATCTTCTCTATATAAAGAGAATCGAAAATGAATATTGATGTGAATGGAAGGGGAGAGGGAATGGGAAAGGGGAGGGTTGCGGGTGGGAGGGACGTTATGGGGGGGGGGAGCCATTGTAATCCATCAGCTGTACTTTGGAAATTTATATTCATTAAATAAAAGTTTAAAAAAAAAAGAATGTTTGACTCAGAAGCAAGCCTCTCTGGAGCACGGAACGTACGCGCCAGCAGGACTTACCCCTTTGGACTATAACACATTCATCCAAACTCATGCTGCAAGTAACAGAAATCCAGTTGAAAATGGTTCATGCCAAAAAAAACAAAAAAAAAAAAAGTGCTGGCTCATGCAAAGGTATTTCAAAAATGTCCATGAAAAAATAGAATTGAAAGATTTTCGTGCAAAAAAATGAAATCCCTTCATATGTTTTTTCCATAATACACATTTTCCATGGACCTTCTGAAGACCTCTCCTCTAACTGGGGAGTTTAAGGCACAGAACTGCTCTGACCCAGCAGGATCCAAGCAATGCTGACATCAGAAATTGATTCCTCTCTATCTTTGGACTGCTTTCTACTTCTTGGTGGTGTCCTGGGCAGAGTGCCCCCTCCTAAGGCACCAAGAAGGCTTAGGTCAGGCCCAGCCCTATTCTGTCCTTAATGCTCATATTCTGGAGAAGTCAACGTCAGCTTTCCCAACACAGCAAGCAAAAGCGAGGACTCAGATTGGCCTGGCCAGGGTCACAGGCCCACCCCAGTGGGAGCAGTGTCATCTTCCCAAAAACCATAGGGGCTGAACAAGATATTAATAGACAAAGAGATAGTTTCCTCAGACAATAAACAGTGGAAGACAAAAATCTATGTCTGTACAGGGCTTATATGGCCAGCCTATAATGTCACACATGTGGTAACCAGGCTAACTCCAGGCTTACCCACTGGGCATGCCCATACCTTCCTCCCTCCAGGCCCTGCTCAGCCAGCGGAAGCTTTGCGGGTTTGTGCTGCAGAGACAGCAACTCCCATGGAAGCCTCAGAAGCACTGTAATCAAACAGGTACAGAGGTGAGAAACTGGTAGAAAGCAACTCTTCCAAGGGCAGAAGAGAGATCCTAACAAATCACCAAACCAAGACATCAGCAGTTAGGGCTGGTGCTGTGGTGCAGTGGGTTAACGCCCTGGCCTGAAGGGCTGGCATCCCATATGGGCGCTGGTTCTAGTCCCGGCTGCTCTACTTCTAATCCAGCTCTCTGCTATGGCCTGGGACAGCAGTGGAAGATGGCCCAAGTCCTTGGGCCCCTGCACCCATGTGGGAGACCCAGAAGAAGCCCTGGCTCCTGGCTTCAGATCGGTGCAGCTCTGGCCGTTGCGGCCAACTGGGGAGTGAACTATCAGATGGAAGACCTCTCTCTCTCTCTCTACCTCTCCTCTTTCTGTGTAACTTTTACTTTCAAATAAATAAATAAACCTTTAAAAAAAAAGGCATCAGCAGCAGACATGGCAAGTCCAGTTTGGAAGAGCCATAGGGAAAGAAGAAAACAGGGGATGGGGCAGAGGGAGTAGGCAGGCGGGCAGTTTTGCTGACCTGGGAAAAGCATTGCTCTCCTACTGGCTTCCGCATCCGCACACTGTCCTGCCCCTGGCTGAGGTCAAGCTCATTCCTCGTGCTGGGACTCTGCCCATTGTGGAGTTTCTGAGGCATCAGTCCACCCACCTCCCAGGGTCTTCAGCCTCTCCCACAGTACTGGTTCCACTCTTCAAATAAAAAAAGAAAAGAAAAAGAATAGAAGCCTTTCGCTAGCCTGCATTTCCTCCTATCTGGAGTAGCAGTTACAGGTGAGGACATTTGGGTCAGCAGGTAAGATGCCAATGTGGACACCCATGTCCCATCTCAGAGTGCCTGGGTTCTAGTCCTAGCTCTGCTGTCAATTAAGTTTCCTGCCGATATGTACCCTGGGAGGTGGCAGGTGATGGCTCAAGTGGTTGGTTCCCTGTCATCCACATGAAGAACTTGGGTAGACATCCCAGCTCCCAGCTTCAGCCTGGGCCATTATAGGCTTTTGAAGGGTAAACCAGAGAATGGGAACTCTGTCTGTCTGTGTCTGTCTCTTAAATAAACAAAAAACAGAGAAGCATTTCCTGGGGTTTATAAGGTACACTCTATGGCCACAATGAGCTCCACAGAGAGCTGCTGTCCACAGTGGCTACTGACCTCTTAACAGCTAAGAACAGGCAGTGAGGAGTAGTGGTGTGTCTGTCAACTCTAACAACAAAAAGTAGGCCTGTATTCTGCATGTCTTTTTGTTTAACTTGTCCAGTAATTCATTTTTATTGTATTTTACAAAAGTGCCAGTCAGTAACAAGTTGCAAATTAAAGCAACAGCAATGATAACACTGGGCTTCCTACACTGATAGTTTGAGAACTCCTTTTCTAGAAACGTCTTATCTTGTGATATATTCAATGTAAAAATAAAATTAGATTGGATGACTTAATAGTAAGTAAGGAAAAGGAAGTGGGTACAAAGAAAAAAATTTAAGGTCCAAAATCCCAAAGAATTGGTATTTTCCTCCCCAAGGTTCCAAGAAAATCAGTTGGTTAGGTCACCCTCTGCAGCCTCATCCTGGTATTGGAAGATTGGAAAAGAACCAGGCTAGCCCCAGCCTAATGCCCACTAGCTTAACTTTCTCAGCACGGTTGCAGGCATTATCCAGGCAGTGGCTGTCACAAATATGAGTTTGAACAAACCTGCTGTATAGATTGATCCTGGTCCATTTGTTGATTTCTGCATAACAAACCACTTCAAAACTCAATAGCTTAAAATAGCAACTTGTCACTCTGCCACATTTCTGTGGATTGACTGGCAACCCCAGTTGGGGCTTCACATAATTGTGGTTTCACAGTAGCTGGACTATAGCTATCTGAAGGCTCAACTGAGCTGGACACTCAAAATGAGTTTTTCACTCACATATTGGGCACCTCAGTTGGGACATCCAGAACAGGTGGGGAATGGCTACGGACTTCTGTGTGGCCTCTCCAGGCAGCTCACTGGGACCGCTCCACAGCCTGGCAGTCTCAAAGTGCTGGAACTTCTTGTGTATTAGCTGCCTCTCCAGACACAAGTGTTTCCCAAAAAGGAAGTGGAAGGAGGCAGTTCTCTTAAAAGCTGGCTAGGTCCAGGCCTGGAACAGCATCATTTCATTCTGTTGGCTGAAGCAATCACACCATCTCTCAGCGGATGAGCAACAAGCAATCAGCACTCATCATGGTCCACCACGGTTTGCCTGGCAATCTGGCAAACCCCAAGTGGTACACACCAGGGAGGAGCTTTGAGGTTTTAAATAACAATAATTAATATTATCATCATCATATACTGTGTGACAGGCTTGCTATGCCCAGCATTATATGTCCATGTCCTGTCTAATCCTCACAACAATCATTTGCCTTGTACACAAAGTGGGTTCAGAGAGGCTAAAAGACTTTCCCAAGGTGACACACGGCATAAGGGAGAGAAATAAGACACAGAGCTGATCCTACACAAGTGCAGAGCTCACAGTCTTGATCCCTGAATTGTCCCCGCCTCTCTAATTCATCCCAAGTATCATTTGGTTCACCTTCCCTAGTCCCTGGAAGACTCACCTGGCTGCCTAGCTCTCCATCATGGAGCAGATCTGCCCATAGCTCCCCTATGACTTTTCTTTTTGTCTTAAAAATAAGACCCTGTCCATCAGCAATGAGTTAGGAATGACCTGGTAGCTCAAGATGTGCAAGTCATATTTCTGCAGGAAGCCCAAGAGGGGCTGCCAAAGTACCTCTCAGCCCTGGCCAGGGTGAGCAGTAATTAGATTGAATCCACTCTTTGGCTCCGCTTCCTTCCCAGGCAGATCAGCCTTGGAGCAATCCATTCTCCAGGCACGAATACATCACCTGGGAGCACCAGGCCATGATGGACGAGCTGGGCCATCAGCAAGGCCCACGATGGATGGGTGTCATTCGTCACTGTGGGAGCCGATGGAGTCATGAGTTACTCAGGCAGTGGCAAGCAGCACCCCTACTGGGGCCAGAGCCAGGAGGACGCAGGCTGGGGGAAGGGGCGTTTAGAGGTAGGAGGGCTTCTCTGGGACACGTGCCAGCAACCATGGGGATATTCTGTTTGAGCCCCTCCAAGGCAGTGAAATGTTTAATGCCCCTTGTTGCCAGGACAAGGAACTTAGCAAGGGAAGCAGACTGTAGTAAGATCGCAGGCTTTGGGAATCCTAACCACCTGAAGGGTGTCTGTTCTCTCTTCTTCTTGTTTTGTAAACTCAAGCAAGGCATTCACCTCTCGGAAGCTGAGTTTCCTCATCTCATTCCCAGTGTCCTTCACAGCTTTCAGCCCCTTGTAGTCAGGCAGGGCTATGAGATGAGTTCCAGCCAATGAAACACACATGCAAATCACAACTGTCAGATGAGGCCTGGAAGGCCCCCATAAGACTGCGCCTCTCTTCCCCTGCCATGACAACCAAGAGGCCTCAGGTTAAGGTATCCGAGCTGCAGAATCAAAATGGCCTGGGTGGCTGATCCCCTGCAAGGCAGGTACCCCAGGGGGTGGCACAGACCCACAGCCGACATTGCCAGCAGTAAACCCTTGTTAGGCTTTGTCATTGTGGCATCCCCTTCTCACATTGACAAACACAATAAAGGGCCAGGTAGTAAATATTCTAGGCTTTGCAAGCCAGATGCCCTCTCACGTTTGTCTTTGTTCTTTGTTTTACTTTTATTGTAACTTTTTTTTTTTATTTTTCTGAGTTTTTATTATGAACAAATATTGAATTTTGTCAATTGCTATTTCTACACCCATCAATAAGATCATGGCATTTTTCTTCTTCAGCCTTTTGTGTGAGTGGGTTGTAATATGATTTTTTTTTAACTTTTATTTAATGAATATAAGTTTCCAAAGTACGAATAATGGATTACTATGGCTTCCCCCCCATACCGTCCCTCCCACCCACAACCCTCCCCTTTCCCACTCCCTCTCCCCTTCCATTCACATCAAGATTCATTTTCGATTATCTTAATATACAGAAGATCAGCTTAGTATACCTTAAGTAAGGATTTCAACAGTTTGTTCCTACACAGAAACAAAGTGAAAAATAATAGATGATTTTTTTTAAATGATGATGAAATCAGATCAGACCTATTGTCATGTTTAATCCCAGTGAGAGTCAAGTTGGGAGTTGATAGTTTCTTTTCTTTTCTTTCTTTTTTTTTTTTTTTTTTTTTTTTACAGAGGATCAGTTTAGTATGCATTAAGTAAAGATTTCAACAGTTTGCACCCCCATAGAAACACAAAGTGAAATATATTGTTTGAGTACTCGTTATAGCATTAAATCTCAATGCACAGCACATTAAGGACAGAGATCCTACATGAGGAGTAAGTGCACAGTGACTCCTGTTGTTGACTTTACCAATTGACACTCCTGTCTATGGCATCAGCAATCCCCCTATGTATTGTAACTTTTTTAAAATGTGAAAAAATTGTTAGCTTATAGACCTTAAGAAATAAGCCACAGGATGGATTTGACCTGTGGGCTGTAGTTTGTCAACTCCTGCCATAAATCATCAGAGTGTTGGGAAAATTAAATGAGATAATGAACACAAGCTTTTTAAAAAAAATACTAGATGCTACTGTGTTTTCAGAGCAGTGATGATAATTACCTATGAATGGTAAATATTTGCACCAGGCGCTGCTCTTGTGCAGTGAATGAAACATCAGAGCTTCTGTTTAGAGGGGGAAGGGTCATGGTTTTGACGATGTCAGGGATGGATGGTGATGACAGTAGACAGGATGGGGAATTGGGAAAGCTTAGCCCGATTCACAGGGCCTAACTCTGCTTCTGTTATGATTTGGGGACTGGATTGCAACTGTCATGACTGGGGACTGAAAGATGCGTCTTCCCTATGGTTTCCAGAGACAAAATGGTCTGGCCATTCTGTGTATCACAAATACCACCAAAAATATTTGAACACCCCAAGTTCTTACTGAACCCTGTCCAAAACATCCTCCTGTCACACACAAACCAGAAGTCACAAACCAAAAGCCTGCCTATTGTGGGGTACATGACATGTAGACTGCTGGTCTGGACCATGCGCATGCCCAGGGTTTGCTGGGATCAAGGTGAAACATTTATGGATTTTAGAGTAGCTTCAGAGTTTCCTTTTTATAAAATTTATATGTCTGTTTGAAAGGCAGAGTTACAGAGAGGGACAGACAGACAGACAAAGAGACTTCCATCCTCTGGTTCACCCCCCAAATGGCCACAACATCGGGGCTGGGCCAGGCTGAAGCCAGGAGCCAGAAGCTTCTTCCCATTCTCCCATGTAGGTGGCAGGGGCCCAAGTACTTGGGCCATCTTTGCTGCTCTCCCAGGCACATTGGCAGGAAGGTGTATCAGAAGTGCAGTAGTCAGGACTTGAACCGGTGCCCATATGGGATGCTGATATCACTGGTGGCAGCTTAAACTACTGTGCCACAATGCCAGACCCCAGAGTTTCAATAGTAACTCACAAACCTGCATTTGTTGGGGACCTATCATGTGCCAGAAACAATCTCATATAATCTCTTGACTATGGGAGCCAAGTGTTACTTTATTCCCAAGTGAGGAAACAGATGCTCAGAGGGGTGATAAACTTAGCCCAAGATTGCATGATAAATAAGTGATGGCCAAGGCATAAAAATGCAGATCCAACCAACCCAGAACCAATGTGTTCCGTCTAGTACACCACACTGACTTCTTACAGAAGACAGACTTATCAACTGTCCATCCAACAATCTACCCCAAGGAGACAGTACAGTGTTTTCCATTTCTATACCAAAAATATGTCCTTGGGATTTTGATGAGGTTAGCATTGAATAGATCGCTTTGTATCTTATGGGTATGAGAAAAGGAGTAAGCCTTAAAATCCATGGATATGAGGTGAGTTTCCATTTGGATATGTCTTTAACTTCTCTCATCAATGTTTTCTAACTTTCAGTATATAAGCTGTTTACTTCGTTAAGTTTATTCCTTAGTATTTTATTCTTTTTGATATAATGTAAGTGATATTGTTTTCTTAATGTTATTTTCAGATAGCTCATTGTTGGTGTACAGAGATGCAACCAGTTTTTGTATGTTGATTTTGTCCCCTGAAGCTTTATTGAATTTGTTCATTAGCTCTAACAGGTTTTGTGGCAGAAAGTTTTCTACATACAAAAGCATGTCATCTGGAAGCAGGAATAATTTTATTTCTTCCTTTCCAATTCAGATTCTTTTTATATTTTTCTTGATTAATTGCTCTAAGATCTCCAGTGCCATCCTGAATAGAGGTGGTAAGAGTGGACACCTTCATCCTGTTCCTGATGTTGGAAGAAAGATCTTTTAGTTTTTCAACATAATGAATGATTTAGCTGTGGGTTTGTCATATATCAACAGCATAAAAAATAAGCAAAAACTAAGAATTTGCTTCTGAAAGATAAGCAAAATTAACAAAACTTTAACTAGACAAAGAATGAAGATTCAGATAGTATCAGAAAATAAAGAAGAGACGTTATAATTGATGCCACAGACATAAAAAAGATCTTAAGGGCTGGTGCTGTGGCATAGCAGATAAAACCAACCCCCTGCAATGCCAGCATTCCATATGGACACCAGTTCGAGTCCTGGCTGCTCTACTTCCAATCCAGCTCCCTGCCAGTGGCCTGGGAAAAGCAGCTGAGAATGGTCTGGGAGCCTGAGCCTCTGCTACCCACTTGGAAGACCTGGATGAAGCTCTTGGCTCCTGGTTTTGGCCTGGCCAAGCCCCAGTTGTTGCAGCCATCTGGGGAGTGAACCAACAAATGGAATATTGCTCTGTCTCTCCCTCTCTGTAACTCTTTCAAATAAATAAATAAATCTTTTGTAAAGGTGTTTTAAAAAAGAATCATAAAAGACTACTGTAAACAATTATATATCAAAAATTGGATAAAATAGAAAAAATAGAGAAATTGCTAGAAACATACAACCTTCCAAGTCTAAATAATGAAGAAATAGAAAACCTAACAGACTGATAAAAAAATAAGGATACCAGATCAGAAATCAAAAAAAAAAAAAATCCCAACAAAGAAAACCTCAGGACCAGATGAATTCACTAGTGAATTATACCAAATAATAATAATAAAAAAAAATCTAACACCAAGCCTTCTAAAGCTCTTCCAAATGATTGAAGAGAAAGGAACCTTTCCAAATGAAATTTTTGAGGCCAGAATTCAGACAAGGATACTACAAGACAAGAAAACTATAGCCCAATATCCCTGATGACCATGGTCAACAAAAATTCTCAACAAAACAATAGCAAATCAAATTCAACGTGTTGAAAATATAATACACCATATTCAAGTGGGTTTATCCCTTAACGCAGTTGATACAAACTTTTAAGTAGAAAATCCTAAAGACTATGAGCTTCACGAAAGTAGGAATGTTTGATTCATTTTGCAAACTCCACCACTTGCGCAAAGCCTGAGAATGACAAGCGATCACCCAGCACTGGGCCTGGCAGGCTCTAGGGGCTCTGTGACTGCAACATAAAAGCATATGACCTTCCTACTGGGACTCTGGTGACAGAGGGAACATGATCACACCTGCAGTGACTTGGAAGGTGACTAACACACTGCCCTCTTCCAGGTGCCTCTGAGTAAGCAAGCTCCTCCTATGAATGGCAGCACAACGCACCCACATGCTCAAACCAGACATTAGAAAACATCCCCGCTTCCTCCCTAGCTTCGTCCCCTCATCCAATCCATCAAGCCTCGACTCCCAAACACACCTGAGATCCAGCCACTTCTCTCCATCTCGTCCACCTCCACGGTCCCCGGCCACCAGCATCTCTTCCACAACGACCGCAATAACCTCCTCACTGGTGCCCTTGACTTTCCACTTGCCCCTCTCCAATCTTTCCTCCCTGGTATGCCATCGTGATGTTTGCAATATAAAAATAAAGCCATGCTGTTCCCAAAAATGCTTCCCATGTCTCTTAACATAAATCCTGATGCCTTCTTAATGCCTACTAGGCCTTATATGGTCAGAACCCTCCCTACCCTATCCCACACACCCCACCCAGTCTCACTGTCTCCCTTTCCCACTCACTCTGCTTCAACACACTGCTCTGGTCTCCTCTCAGTCTCTGTGACACTCCAAGCTCTTCCCACCTTGGGACTTCTGCCAGTGCCTGGAATGAGCTGCCTTTGTCCTCCACAGCCAGTTCCTTGGAGATGCTCTCTCTGGCCCTCATCCAAATTATTCTTCTCACATTCCCTCGAATCTTATATCTATGTTTCTTTCCTTTGTAGCACTTATAACATGCAAAATATTCCTTCAAGGTACTTGTTTACTTGTTTATTATGCCTACTGCACTCTGAGCTCCTCGAGGACAGGATCTGTTTCCTGTCCAAATCACTCCAGTGTTCTCAATGCTCAGCACGGTGCCCAGCACGTAGTAGAAGCTCAATAAACATTTGCTGACCACATGGTCCATAACAAGAAAATCTCCTAGCAGGGTCTTTAAGCTCCCCACACTCATGCTGACTTAGCCTTATCCCACCAGGCTCACCCTCCACCTAATCGCAGGGGTCTCACCACACACAGCTTCAACAGGCCACTGTCTGTCTAGCTACAGTTCTCTCCCCACACTGACTCCTGAGAAAATGCCAAAGCCAACTGTCTGCTGTGCTTCTGTGTCCTCAAGGCCTAGGGCAGTGTTCTGCACCTGGCAGGTGCATAGAAAATGTTGATGATGATGCAAAAACTCCACTTCAAAACAATATTACAGACAAGATAGGAGGGACCAGCAGAATCTAGCTAATGTCATCTCAAAGTCACATAAAGGATCTTTGAGAAATCAAGGAGAATGTTAGAGAAGCCAGAAGATAAATAATGTATTGATTTTCCAAGGAAAGGGAACAGTCAGATTCAATCCTAAGAAAAATTCTAGGCCTTCTTATTAACTGGTCTATTGGCAACTAATTCTAAAAGTATGAGGCAATTACCAAGATCTAATATCCATCCCAAAAAAATGTCAGGTGAAATTATTCTAATTTCCTTTTTGATGAGGTGCCCATGCTTGGGACTGATACTATCCGTAATACCTTAAGTATTTATTGAGGGGTCACCCTGTGTAAGCTCTCCACTTGCTCTGCAGCTGTAGCATCAATAAAACTGGCAGAGCTCGTGTCCTCGGGGTGACTGCATGAGGTGTGTGGCAGAGTCAGCACACATCCAGGTAACGTATATGGTGTGATCCATGATGATGAGTGCCTTAGAAAAAAACCAGAGGTAAAGGAAGAGACTGATGAGTATGGCAGTAAGAGCGTTAGATAAGTTGGTCAGGGAAAGCTTTGCAAAGGGGACACCTTGAGTAAGACCCAGGAAGCTTGAGAAACAAGCCACACAGCTTCCTAAGGCTACAGTCTCTTGGGCAGAGGAGGCAGTGTGTGGCCTGGCTGTGTAAGGAACCGCAGGCACATATGGCTGAAGCAGAAAGCATGAGGGGAGAAGTGTGCAGGTGGAGGGGAAGGGTAGGGGTGGGGTGCAGAACAAGCTGGGCCTTGTGAGGGTTTGGCTTTAGCTGTGAATACACAGGGCACGCAGCTGGGTCTACCTGAATGCAGTAACTCAGAGTGAAGCCATACAGGCGAACATGCCCTTTCAATGTTTCTTGAAAACATTAATGAAGCATATAAGTATATGGGAGAATATGGTAAAAGATAGTTTTTAAAATCAAAGATCTGAGTCTGATATACAATTCCAGTGACCCAGCAACTTCACTCCTAGTTATATACCCAACAGAAAAACTCACTAGGTTCCCAAAAACAAGTGTGCTCTAGGATTGTCACAGCAGTACCTTTCACGATTGCCAGAATGCCCATTAAGAGAATGGATTTGCAAGTACAGTTTTCTCACACCAGGGAGTACAGCAAAGACCATGAGTGACAGACAGCCTGGGGTAATAATATGTATGAATCTCACAAACACAATGCTAAGAAGCCAGGAAGAAGAGTTTTATTGTATGATTCCATTTACCTAAAGTTCAGAAATGGCCACAACAAAGTTATGCTCTTAGAAGTCATGATAGTGGTTAGGGGCGAGCACTGTGGCATAAGTGGGCTAGGCCTCTGACTTCCATGCCAGCATCCCATATGGGCACCAGTTTGAGTCCCAGCAGCTCCACTTCCAATCCAGCTCTCTGCTAATGGCCTGGGAAAGCAGTGGAAGATGGCCCAAGTGCTTGGGCTCCTGCACCCACGCAGCAGACCCAGAAGCAGCTCCTGACTCCTAGTTTCGAATTGACCCCAGCTCTAGCATTGTGGCCATTTCAGGAGTGAACCAATGGATGGAAGACACCTCTCACTCTCTCTCTCATAAATAAATAAATAAGTAAATAAATAAATAAATAAATAAATAAATTTTTAGATATATACATATATATATATGGGAGATCCTAAATAAAATCTGAGTCTGTCCACAGAGATATTGTGAAGCGCAAATGAAAAGTATATATGAAAGTCTGTTAGTAAGCTACTCTCATGATGCTGACAAGAGTCATTGCTGATAGAATCACCAAAGAGTGCTTGGGAATGAGAGAAGTCTCTGGAGGTGGCATCAGGCTCAGTTCCTGCCATATTCTCATAACCAGAGAATTAGGAGAGCTCTTTGCTTCTAAATGTTAAGTAATAACTGAAGTGGCAAAATAAACATGATCTCAACAAGCTGGAAGACTGGGACAAAACCAGCCAAGGAAATTGAACAGGAGTAGTTCTAGTGCTATACACAGAGGTTCAAAGCATTGCTTATGCACAGGCTCAGAGAAAGGGGATTTGGAATATCACTTACTCTCTTGAAAAATATAGCATTACTGCGACAGAAATAGGAATGTGGGTCATGTGAAGGGACCTCTCTTCAGTCCTCCATGCAGAGCATACCTGGAACCTGTGCCCTGCTCAGGGGTCTACCTTGGCTTGACCAGCCCAAACCAATGACAAAGAAGACAGGGTTTGGCGGGATATTTGCAAGGTGTATGCTTGGACGTGGTTTATGTTCCTCTTCTTCCCAAATTTGGACTCCTGGAGGTGCAGATGTGGTCATCAGGTGTCTCTACCTTCCCCTGGCCTGAGAGCTCGGTCATCCATGACCCTTCCTCAGGTTCTCAGTGTCCCTCAGCAGAGATGGGGCTGCAGTGAGCACCAGGGAATACTGGGAAGGGAAATGACTTTATTATTGGCCTCTGATTCTGGTCCCAAGGAAGTCAAGCAACACAGAAAGTCCAGAGACTCAGGGCTGAGGGGGGGACCAGGCAGAGACACTGGTAGCTGATAACCGAAACAACCAGTCACAACTCAAACTCCCAAGCTCAGCACCACACATACTGCCATTTTCACCCAGGGCCAAGCTGTTAGGGAAAGATGAGACCTAGTCTGCTATTGGGCATCCACCTGCTGGGGATTATCAGGGACCCAGGCACTCCCACTGATCAATAATGGGGATGGACTGGACTTGAATCTCTTTAAACCTCAGAAGGAGACAGATGAGGAAGAAGAGAAAGCTGGGCATGGGCAGGCCAAGGCTGGACGCCTGACTGTGGACCAGACTAAGGCAGAGGAAGTCAGCAATCCAGGATTCCATGTGCGAAGAAGTCCAGCCACTTCAGCTGATATCCAGAAAGATCAACCTGGAGCAGGACACCACACAGTGACTGGGGACAGAGCAACAGATCTAGACAGATAGGGAAGTGTCCAGAAAGGGATAGGAGTCTAGGCCCCAGCCAAGCAAAATGGAGTCAGAACGGTGCTCCAGCACCTGAGACCCCATAACAGTTGGTGGCTCCATCACCTGCTGAGTTTGGGGCACTGCTACGGGGACTGGAATCAGAGAAGCATGCTGCCAGGGAGCAGCTGAGGAAGTCTGCGACTTGGTAAACATTCGCTTACCCCAGGCATGGAAGGAGCAGACTGGCAGAAATGACAGTGACCTGGAGCCGGTGCTGTGATGTCGTAGGTTAAGCCTTCACCTGTGGTGCCGGCATCCCATATGGGTGCCAGTTTTATTCCTGGCTGCTCCTCTTCCAATCCAGCTCTCTGCTATGGCCTGGGAAAGCAGTAGAAGATGGCCCAGGCTTTTGGGTCCCTACACCTGCGTGGGAGACCCAGAAGAAGCTCCTGGCTCCTGGCTTCAGATTGGCCCAGCTCTGGCCATTGCAGCTATTGGGGAGTGAACCAGCAGATGGAAGACCTCTCTCTCTGTCTCTCCCTCTCACTGTCTATAACTCTACCTCTCAAACAAATACATAAAATCTTTTTACAAAGAGGAGAGGGGACAGAAGGGGAAGGGAGGGGAGGGGAGGGGAGGGGGACGGGTGTGGGGAGAGGAGAGGAGAGGCAGTGACCCATCTCAGGCCGGGGACCTGGTCCTTCTGCAAACACAGTCACCATGGTGGTGTAAGTGCCCCTCCTCCTGGCAATTGAAACCTTCCTCCAGGAAACCAGCCATTTCAGAGGACAGCTGAGCTACATCTGTCACCATGGAGAGGAATTCCTGTGCCAGAGGTCTTAGGAAAGTGGTTCTTGGAAATGTAGGCCACAAAGGCCTTTCTGCCATTCTACAGACCCAGCCCTCGCCCCGGCTCCTGGCGTCCATTCCCCCCTAGCCCAGGCCTCAGGCCGACACCGGCCTTTCTGGCACCCACACATTGGTCCCCTTAGGTGATCAGCCCAGTGTGCACTGAACACTCCCACTGCCTGCTCTTTAAAACCCACTTCTGTTTTGTATCCCCACACCCAGTCATTCCCAAATCTCACAGAGACCCTCCCACATCAGTTGCTATTGATCTTGTTTTCCTAGTTGCCCATGTCAAAAGCAAAACCCAAGATCCACAGTCTCCCCTGGACACTGGGATTTGGGCTCATGGCTATCTCTGTGGCAGTGGAGGTGGCTGGTATGTTACCTTCATGCATGTTAAAATTTTAAAAATCGTAACAAAGCTTGGCTTCTGCCGTCGTGCGTGCTGAGGCCTCACAATGCTTGCTGTCGTAGAGAGGCTGATTACCCAACTCCATTTATCAAAGTGTCACTTCTCTGACAGGCCCTAATAAATATCCTGCCAGAGACCCCGCACCTGGCAGCCGTGCCACTCGGCAACACGCCGCTAACCTAATTTGCTAATTGCTGCTTTCCCCATTAATTTTAGTCCTGTCTTGTTTGGTGTTGACATGGAGGGAAAAGAAATAGGGTGGAAAAAACAGACAAAAAGAAAATATCTCGGGGTCCCCCAGCATCCACCCCACCCTCCCACCCCTTCACACAACCACTCACACCTAAGTACCAACTTCCTCCCCCTCTCTTTTTTTTCATCATGGCTGGGAGAGATTAAATATTTAAAGGTGCAGGGACCATGTTTCCCAAACCAAAAATCAGGACACATGCCTAATAATGGAATATGTTTGAAAATGGGGCAGTCGTACAAATATAAATAGCCTATGGTTACCATATCGAAAGAACTCCATCATTCTAATCAATAACATTGCCTTTGGGCTAGGGAAGAGATCAAGTAGGGCATCAAGGGGTTAACAAGTGTGGCCCAGCAGTCCTTACTGGGTCACACCCTCTAGCTCCCCAGCCCCACTTCAGCTCTCCCTGCATCACAGGTGAACTCCACCTTCCTTTTGATCGCACTCTCAGCATTGAGGGTCAAGAAAGTATCACGGTCCAAGATAGCCCTTCCCCACCAGAACTGCCCCATCCTGCTCTTTAATTCCTGCCAGAAGTCCCCAGGAATGGAGAGATGTCATGGCGGGTTCTTCAGTTATGGTTCATCACAGTTGAGGTCAATGGTTTCAAGGTCTGTTGGAATGGGGAAGACTTCTCCCACAAGGAAAAAGTTGGGAAGACATAATCTCTTCTCCAAGAAGAGCAAAAGTTCTCAAACAGGTGCCAGCTGTCCCAATCAGCAGGGATCTGCCGATGACTTTCTCCACCCTGGTGCATGGAAGCCGTGGGCAGTCAGCTGGGGGTCCCACACTGGGCAGAAGGAGTATGTCCACAGATGTGCTACTACTCCACCTGTCTCACTGTCACATTCATATATCAAGGTGCCCTTTGTCTGCCATTAAGCACATGAGGGTTTGTGAATATGGGTATTATGAAAAACTTATGCATGGATTTCAAACTCTTTGCACCAAAATAAACTTTTCTTTTAATTCCATTTTTTCCAATAACATTTTTGTTTGAGAAGCAGAGAGGCAGAGACAAACAGAGCTTCCATTTGCTAGTTCTCTGTCCAAATACTTGCCATAACTGGAACTAGACCAGGCCAAAGCTAGGGACATAATCCAGATCTCTCATGAGGTTGGTAGAGACCCAGCTGCTTAAGCCATCAGCACTTGTTCTCAAGGTCTGCACTAGCAAGAAGCTGGAATCGGAAGCAGAGCAGCCCAGGCACTCCAGCGTAGGGTGAAGGTATCATCACTGCTGGGTTAAAAATATCTATCTTGGGAACAGTGCTGTGGCATAGTGGGGTAAGCCACCACCCGCAGTGCCGACATCCCATATGGGCACCGGTTCAAGACCTGGATGCTCCACTTCTGATCCAGCTCTCTGCTACGGCCTGGAAAAGCAGTAGAAGATAGTCCAACCCCTTGGGCCCCTGTACCCACTTTGCAGACCCAGAAGAAGCTCCTGGCTCCTGGCTTTGGATTGGCACAGCTCTGACCATTGCAGCCAACTGGGGAGAGTGAACCTGCAGATGGAAGACCTCTCTCTCTTCCTCTCCTTCTCTCTGTGTAACTCTTTCAAATAAATAAATAAATCTTTAAAAAATAATAAAATAAAAACGTCCATCCTTCAACTAACTTTTTGAAGTTTCTTTATATACAGCGTATTTCCACTATCTTTCTTAATCATTTTACCAGAATTTATTTAGGAATTCACATATAGACAGACATTTCTTTCCAATTTTTTTCTTTTTCACAATGCTGTGAGGAATGGACTTATACTTTCTTACATTTCCCCCAATTATTACCCTAGGATAAATGGCCATAGGCAAATGCACCAGTTCAGTCATGCTTGTGTTTAAAGCTTAGATAAACTTTCTCACCTTATGCCTCCAGAAAAGTTGCACGGATCTACAACTTCTCTCTCCACTGCCCCAATAGTGCCTGAAATTTCACTGCTCTACAACCTCAAGTGAATCAGGTTTTTGTGATTTTCAATCATCAATGCTCTGGGTTTCATGTCTGGATTATTTGTGAAATTCAGCATGATTTCATGATATTATGATTGTAGAATGTTGAAATTTATTTTGTAAATTTGCATAATTTCTATATATCTTTTTATATACTAGGGATATTGTTCCTTTGCCACATAAAAATTTTTCACATGGCCTCTCCATCATACCCAGTTAATTATTTTAACTTCCCCTGTAGTATTTATTATATAATAGTGGAAAAATATCAAGAACAACTGTCTCTAATGACATTTATAATAAGGAAATCCATGATATAAACAGAACCTATGGGTATATCCATCTATCCATTGTGAGACCACCAGCCAAATGCCCAAGTCTTCCATGTACCAACAGAGAAAGAGGTCATATTGAGATCCCTGGATGAGTGAAACAGTCCTGGGATCTATCATCTCCTTCTCTATGCTTCCATGTTCGCCTGCTTCCCTAAGTGGATTGCCACACTTCTGTGACCTGGCTTCCAGGGAGAATCCACTCGAGCTCATGCAGAGCTTTACCCAGAAGCCAGGCTTTGTGACAAATGAATAATTCTGCCTTTAAGGTTCTCCTCTCAACAGGAGTGGGCACTCCCTGAGCCTTCAGTTATCTGGCTCCAGCATAGATAGAGTACCCCATTCTTTGTCCCCAGATCACAGTACAGATGAAATATCCTCCCCAAGAAGGGAACTTTGGTTGGGAATGGTGCAAGGGGAGGAAAGTGGGAAGAGGTTACATTTGAATTCGTCAATAGGTACATTCCTGAGCTCTGTATCCAGATTGTCATTTATAGTTCAGGATAAAGTTTGGGTGATCCTAGACACTGGAAACAGAAGACCAAGGACAAGTTCCATGCATACAGAGGTGTGTGGGTGGGTGGGTAGGTATGCACATATGTGCACTCCAGTCTCATGTATAGGATCAGCAGTGTAGTAGGCATGTGTAAGGATAAACAAGGCTAATATGAGAATATCCCAGCACATCTCTATGCAAGCATGCTTGTGTCATTGTCCATTATAGGGAAATGCAAATAAACATCTCTGTATATATGCACCGAGTTGTAATGTCTATCAGACTATACAGGACAAAGGACATTCGATCCAGTGACAACAGATTTCTAAATATTTCCCAGATATTCAGCCCAGGGGGACTGAGACTACATCAGGACTGAGACATGTACTTGGAATATATATCCATATATACTGTGCTTAGAATATATATATATATATATTCTGTATACATCCTGTTTCAAATACAGTCCCCATCTTCCAATGGTTTGACTTACAAATTTTCAACTATACAATGTGAAAAAACAATGTGCATTTAGTAGAAATTGTATTTAAGTTGTAAGTTCTGTACTTTTCATGGACTAGCAATAGGCAGTATCGCCCTCTTTGTAATGGCCCATAGTAGACTTGTGTAAATGTTCTGAATGTGTTAAAGTTGGGCTAGGCTAAGATGTTCAGCAGGGTTAGATGTACTAATGCATTTTTGACTTACAATATTTCCTACATAACAATGGATTTTTCAGGATGTAACCTCATCATCAGCCAAGGAGCATCTGCACCTAGAAAACCTCTGTTCCTGCTTCAAGTCCCAACCCACTTGCTCCCCTCCTCCCTAATCAGCCTCCAGGGAAGAATCCGTCCAAGACTTCTATTCTGTGATATTTTTCATGCCACATTCCATTCTGTGTGTGCACATATTTTTTCCCTACTAATCCACAGCCTCCCCAGGGACAGGGCCCTAGGGCCTCAGTCTTGCCCACAGCACCTTGTTATTGACATTCCACAGGTAGAATAAACATCAAAAAATGAGTTCTTGAGTCGTGGCTCCTGAGGTCACACATCCCTGGATCATATTCCACCCATGGTATTTAACAAAGACATCTACACAATGCCACCTCTACTAAGTCAGTGGCAATGGGAAAATAGGCCAATTCTCCCAGACCTGCTTGATTAAAGCAACCATGAAAGCCCTCTAGAGCCTCCTATGATGTCAAGCAGGTAAGCATTTAGAAGCTTTCTCCTTTCCTGTAACCACCGTCTAGAAAGAAGTTAGCAAAGTTTTACTTCAAAGGCAAATCATTTTGGCTTTGAAGGCTCTATGATCCACTGTGGCTTTTACTCAAGTCCATTGTTTGAAGGCCATCCTAGACAGTACATGAATGGATGGGCACAGTTGCTAACGATCTGCTAACCCTTGCTCTAGAATTCAGAAGTGGGGGGAGGAGAGGCTCAGATCCACACCAAGAGCAAAAGTGGTCACTGGCTATCAAGGGTCTGACCCACCAGCAGCCCCTTCTGGGAACCACATATACAGGTGTCTCAGCCCCACATCCAACACCATTCCAAAGTGGAAATCTGCTGGAGGCTGGGAACAAAGCTGCCACCTATGGTTGCCCAAACTGTGCTCTGTGCATATTCAAGAGGTACCATTCTCATGGACTGTGATGTTGATAGCACCCCCTTCCAGCTGGGCAACATGTCACCCTAAGAGTCACCAAGAAGCCCCATGTTTGCAAGGAAGATTCCCTGGCCAGTGGGTGACCACATGGACTGCTATTTTGTTAGGTCCAATCTTGGACAAGGACATCTCCTCCAGGATAGGGGCTGCAAGTCACTGCTGCTTTGGAAGTAGTGTGATGGGGATTTTCACGTTGAATAGGCAGTTTGAGGATGAGGGGACCAAGCTTGAGGATACCCGAAAGGAGTAGACAGGGAACTATGGGAGGCTTTGGGGACCAAGAGAAATCTGCCCCCCCCTCCCGTTGAAGTGGAAGGAACATGCAATTTGGGAGTGGAGAGCTGCTAGCCCCAACATGCCCCCACTATAAGCCTTTTGCTCTTAGGCCCTGGTTACTCAGGGATCCAGGAGTCAGCAGGGGCTCCTGGCAGTATCCAGCCCCTCACAACACCTAAGGAACATAGAGGCCAGCTTTGGGGAGGAGGAGGAATTAGCCTTCATCCTCACAGGCTACAGGATCCAGCCACTCAAATCCATCTCAGAAGCTACCCCAAACTCCATCCCACCCCAAAAAAGACCCCAGGGCTGGCTGCAGCTGGCCCCACACATCTCCCAGGGTAAGCCTACTGCCCAGATCTCAGCCATTAAACTCTGCTGAGCTTCTTCCTGATAGCTACAGAAGAACAAAATATTGCCCTGTTCCCAGTTACGCTAAAAGGGCCTAGTAAAGAATAATGGCAAAGATGCTCACAGCCAAAAGCTGCTCTTGATGGCCCTTTAAGCGAGATTTACAGTCGGCATTTAGCAGTGTCCCTGGAACACTTGCTGGCACCGATCGGTGGGAAGTATGTGCGTGGTGCCTCCCCGGGCCAGCAGGCAGAGCCATCCTTCATTCCGGGCAGCTCTGCCTGCCCTCGGCCGCGCTGGCTCCCCCACGGGCCCTGCCCAAGTCCATTAGGCCCCTGCCTGGCGGCCCACTAATAATCCTGGCTGTCAGTGGTCTCAGGATGTGGCAAGCAGAGGCCTTGAGGTACGCTGGGATCTGAGAAACTGAGGCAAGGACGGGGTGGAAGCACGGAAGATAAAAGCAGTAGAGGGTGGTCCCTGGAGGACAGAGGGTTATTTGTACATTTTAAAAGTTTATCGATTTATTTAAAAGGCAGGGTGACAGAGAAAGAGACAGAGACAGAGAGAAATATTCCATTCACTGGTTCACTCCTCAAATGATGGCAACAGCCATGGGTGGTCCATGCTGAACCCGGGAGCCAGGAATTCTATCCAGGTCTCCTACATGGGTAACAGGAACTCAAGTACTTGGGCCATCCTCTGTTGCTTCCAAGGCACATAAGCAGAAAGCTGGATTGGAAGGGCAGGGTTATCCAGGACTCAAACAGGCACTCCAATACATGATGGGGGCCTCCCAAGCAGCAGCTTAACCCCCCCCCCCCGTTAACACCTGCCCCTCAACATACAGTTATTCATAGAGCCCCTGCATGTGCCAGGCAAACGAGGTAAAGATGTGCACAAAGCAAGGACACCTGTCCCTGCCTAATGAAAAGTATTATCTAGAGGGGAAGAGATTTATTAAACTATTAATAACAATAAAATACAATAATTGTTTTTATGAGGGGAGCCCAAAGTAAAAGCAAATAGGCCCAGGCTTAGGGACATCCCTGAGGGTGTAGGATTTTCCCAAGATATAAATTTGCGCTGCCCCGTATGGGTGGTTATTGAGCACTTGAAGCGCAAATTGAAATCAGCAGTAAGTATAAAATGAACACCTACTTTCAAAGCCTTAGTTCAAAACATACTGCAAAATATCTGTTATTTTTATATTACCTGTTGAACTAAGATTTAGAATATATTATATTAAATAAAATATTTTATCAAAATTAACTTCACCTGCTTCTTTTTTTTTTTTCAATTTTTATGTGTTTATTTTATTTGAGGGGCAGAGACACAAACAGGCAGAGATTCCCCCATCTACTGGTTCACTCTCCAAATGCCCATCACAGCCAAGACTGGGCCAGGCTGAATCCAGGAGTCAGGAATCAATCCTGGACTCCCATATACATGTCAGGGACCCAAGTACTTGAGCCATCACCTGCTGCCTCCCAGGATGCACATTATCAGGAAGCTGGAGTCAAGAGCTGAGCAGGGCCCTGAATCCAGGCACTCTGATACGGCATATGGGCTTCCCAGGCAATGTCTTAACCACCAGGCCAAGTGCTCAGCCTGCTTTTTACTGTTTTTAACACAATATGACAATATTTAAAAACATATAGGGGCCAGCGCTGCGGCTCAGTAGGCTAATCCTCCACCTTGCAGCGCCGGCACACCGGGTTCTAGTCCCGGTCGGGGCGCCGGATTCTGTCCCGGTTGCCCCTCTTCCAGGCCAGCTCTCTGCTGTGGCCAGGGAGTGCAGTGGAGGATGGCCCAAGTCCTTGGGCCCTGCACCCCATGGGAGACCAGGATAGGTACCCGGCTCCTGCCATCGGATCAGCGTGGTGCGCTGGCTGCAGAGCACCGGCCGCGGCGGCCGTTGGAGGGTAAACCAACGGCAAAGGAAGACCTTTCTGTCTCTCTCTCTCACTGTCCACTCTGTCAAAAAAAAAAAAAACCATATAGGTAGCTCACATTTGTGGCTGGTGTCTTATCTGTTGGACAGCACTGGCCTAAGTGATGAATGGGAATTTTCCAGGTGAGAAGAGATGGCGTACAGATGGAGTACAACAACTACAGAGTTAGTAATAAAATCCACTCTGCCAGCAGAAAGTCAGAAGTCTGGGTCCCTGGCAGGGAAGCTGAAGCCGAAGGCCCTGCACCAGCTTTGCAGGCTTGTTGGAAGTCTGGGGCAGGCTCAGAGGGACCCAGGGGCTAAGCTGGTGCCTGACACCTGCAGCAGGGTGGTAGGTGCCAAGCTGCACAGTGGCTCTAAGAGCTACCCAAGGTTCTAGCTCAGCTTCCTGACACCTTCTGGCCACAGCATCCCGACCTTCTTGTTGTCCTGTGAACCACAGGCTTACTGTCACCTGGAGCCCCTCCCAAAGCTGCAGCTTGCCCTGCCTGACAAATTTCCTTATTGGAAATACAGTTATCATTTCTGAGTCCACATTATACTCTAATTACTGTATTCTTGTTTAAATATCACAAAGACCCTGGCAGATAGGTGCTCAGTGGCTGAGGACACACAAGAAATACTTTTTCCTCATTAAAACACTAAGTTTCTACTTCCATCCTTTATTTTCCAAATCCAAAGAACAGCTAGAACAAGAATTGCCAATAGTCTCTATTTTATGTGCCACCTCTAATCAGTCGGTAGTGACTGTAAAGCACTGTGTTGGGAAGGATTCAGAGGTGCATCAGAAAACAGGAGCCATGATTAATTAGCAACCTGTTATAGAATTACATTTGTTTGGTGTTTGCCATTCTTGATCCAGGTTTAAGCTGGATCCTGTAACTGCTAGGAAGATAGTGTCCAGATCAATATCCCAGAATCCAATTTACATACCCAACATCACATGCAGGTGGGAAGGAGTTTCACTTGACAGCAAGGAAACATCATGATCTGTCCTCCCCTCGAACATGCACTGGGATCTCAACTTCTATCAAGAGAGATTACAGGGGAGAGCAAAGCTGTCCTGTGCCAATAAGACCACACCTAGAACACCCACTCCAGAGGGACATTTTGTCATGCATACACTCAAAGGCAACCCCGTGGAGAGGTTAACAGAAGGAAATGGGAGCTGACTCTAGAGGCTCCAGGAGGCATGGCCATCCTCTTCAATATGGAGCCAGCCTTCACTAGTACAACAAATATTCAGTAAGTACTTGGCATGGAGCCAGGCACTGTGCCAGACTCTTGTCATAGAATAGAGGGGGTATCTTCCACTACCCACCCCCAGATCCACTTGCACCCTCTCCACCCTGTTCCATTCCACAAGAGGATGCCTTGATAAAGCATATTAATGAGCTTCCTTGCCTTCCTTTTCCCTCATAGGCCCAGCCAATAGGTGAGAAGAGAGGAGCAGGGTGAGGTCCTCGTATCAGCAATGGTTTGCCAGTAGGGTCCACCAAACCCCTGGCTCAATGGGCAGCCTACTCCTCTCTGCTCCCTCTCTTAGTTCCATTACCTCTTCCTTTCTTTGGTCATTTTGTTGGTCACAGCTTTCTGCTATTTCTACCTCTGAGGTACTACACCACCCTAGGTAGATTTCCCTAAGCCAAGTGCCTTTACTAAACTCAAACAACAGAATTCAAGTGTGACATAATCTCTTGCAGAACCTCCCTAATCACATGAATAAAACAGACTTCTTTCCTATTCTTAATGGATCTTACTGATGATACACAGGGAAGCAATCAAATACAATACCAACTGTGGCAAGGGTGATAAAGTTAACAAACCTAGTGCAGTAACCAGCAAGTGAGGGAGGAGCGGACAAAGAAAATGGAGTGATCGTAAGTCTCCTGAGAATGCAGTATTTATGATGAGATGAGTAGGCTGAGGTTTTGCTGAGTGAAGAGTTGTTATACTGTAATCAAGGGTGTGATGATTAATCTGGCCTCCAGAACTTCTCAAACATGGACTAAGCTGCCCAAGGAGATCATGAGCTCTCCTTGTAGATGGTCACACTGAAAGATGGTTACTCTAGTAATTTCCAGAACAAGGATGAATTTCCAGAAGGGGAAACTGGTGGTGTGTGGGAGCTGACTTGTCCATCCCAGGAGAGACTCTCAAACTCTCATGCCTCACATTAGCCTTAGCACAACACCATGGCCTTGCCAGCCACACAGATTGGGAGAACAAAGAAAGAAGAGAACTAAATTGTGAGTGAAATAAATAGATTGGCAAAGCTGTCACCATTCTCTATCAATTCCACAGAGGTGAGAGGAAGAAATGAGAGCCAAGTCCATGAGTACAAAATAGTTTTAACACACAGAAACTATGTCCACTGCTTAAAAGAGACAATCGGGTTTCTAGAAACTCCCCAACTTCTAAGACATAAAAGATAAGAACAAAGAGACTTCTACTCTCTTGAAATAAGGAGAGAACCAAGGACTCCTTTCTTCCTCAGAAGCCAGAAACCAAGGGAACTCAGTATGAGTTATTCAAATCAGCTGGAAAATTGTTAGAAGCATGGGTCCAGGACCCCACATCCGAACCTCCAGGTGTCTGGAAACTAATGTCATGTCCAGGTTGGAAGCTAAAAGGAGTTGAAAGGGCTGAAGCCAGCAAAGGGAAACTGGATCATTCTTAAGAACTGTTGAAACAAGGTTCTATCTTAAGAAACATTCTCTAAATTGCTGTTGAACTTCAGAGTGACTCATAACCATGTGGGTGTTTGAGTCTCCACTCCCAGGAGGTCTAATCCCCTACGTCTTAGGTGGAGTCTGGAAATCTGCACACTTAACAAGCTCTCAAGTGGATTGGAGGAAAGACGGCTTTGGAAAAAGTGCCAAATGCTCAGATTGTTTCCAGGAATCACATCTTAACCTCCAACCTCTACTTTAGGGTTTGGAGGAAATCAGCACCATGGACAGAGGAAACTACAAGGCATGTATCATCCATGATGACAGCTTTGGTTCTGGAAAACAAAAGGCTATGGATAGAATATATTGAGCTAGGTTTGAGAAGAAGCTGGAAAACTGGAGCCATTGATCCCTGTTGGGTAGACAATGGGGAGGAGGAGTATTAGAGGTTTAGGAGCAGAGAATGAGGGCTTCAGAGTGAAGAAACGGACTCAGAAGAAGAATATGAAAATGTGTGTCTTAACCCCACTGCAGTTGTTCAAGAAAGAGGATGGGAGAAAGGCCAGACTTTGGTCTTTGAAGTTCATAAATGAGTCAACTCTGAGCACTCATATTTCCTGGGCATTTTAGGTTCATTTAATCATGTAATCATCAGGGTAACATGTAAGGAAGTTAGTATTGATTCCATGTTATATAAAAGACCACTGAGGCTCATGGCAGGGGGTGGGGGCTAACTTGCCCTCTACCAGGAGGCTGTGCCTGAAAGATGAAATGCAGCTGTCCCTGACTTCACAACTGGCGTTACTCCCCCGCCACTCTCAAAAAGAATTGACAGGAATTTGACACTATCACTCTAGAGAAGGAGACAAGGAATCCAAGCCTCATTGAAAAAAACTCCTCTGGGGAAGAAAAGAACCCATGAAGGATGAACAATGGAAATTCAAGGAAATTATAGTTGGGAAAAAAATGGACAGACATTTTTCCTTCCTTCTAAAACATTTGGGTGCTTAATATATACCAGATTTTTCCAAAAACTCTGAAGACACCAAAGGGAATTTTGAAAGGCACAACACTTAACCTCATAAAATGTATTTACATATAGACCAGGGAAGGCAAATTAATAACACTCATGTCATCACTTTCCCTCTTGCACTCCTTACAGACATCACTAATCAACCCCAGCATCCTTTCTGTGTAGTCCCAGCTTGGCCTCAAAACTTTTCAAGTGGCTGCAACCAATGAATAGAGGGGATGAAAACTCTTTACCATCTGATTTGGACTTTGGGATTTCTGAGTAACCATCAAGTACAAACACTCTGAATTTGCAGTGTGGTGTTCCCACATCACAGATGAAGACACAGCCATTCAGAGAGCACCATGCTAACAGGACTCTGCAATGACCCAGGTCTACCTTATGGAGTCCTTCACTGCTTACAGTGCATGAGCAGAAGAGAAGAGGTGAATTTTAAGAACAAATCAGGTGCTGTGGCATAGCGGATTAAAGTCCCAACCTGCAGCACTGGCATCCCATATGGGTGCCAGTTCAAGTCCAGGCTGCTCCACTTCTGATCCAGCTCCCTGCTGATGTACCTGGGAAAGCAGAAGAAGATGGCCCAGGTACTTGGGCCTCTGTATCCACGTGGGAGACCCAGAAGAAGATCCTGGCTCCTGGCTTCAGATAGGCTTAGCTCTGGATGTTGCAGCCATTTGGGGAGTGAACCAGCAGATGGACGACCTCTCTCTCTCTCTCTACCTCTCTACCTCTCTACCTCTTTCAAATAAATAAAATAAATCTTAAAAAAAGAAACAGGGACCAGCATTGTGGCACAGTGGATTAAGCAATGCCTGCAAAACTGGCATCCCATATGAGCTCCAGTTCAGGTTCTCACTAATCCACTTCTCATCCAGCTCCCTGCTAATGCATCTGGAAAAGTAATGGAAGATGATCCAAGTCCTTAGGCATCTGTAACTATGTGTGAGACCAGGAGGGAGTTCTAGGCTCCTAGCTTAGGCCTAGCCAAGCCTTGGCCATTGTGGTCATTTGGGGAAAATTCTCTCTCTCTCTCTCTCTCTCTCTCTCTCTCTCTCTCTCTCTCTCTGTGTGTGTGTGTGTGTGTGTGTGTGTGTAACTCTGCCTTTCAAATATATAAATAAATCTTTTGAAAAAAGTGAGTCAGAGATCCCTCATTACATTTAGGACCCAGTGGGAGCCTGAGAGCCACTGTCTCCCATGCCAGGCAGGGCTTCCTGCCACTTTCCAGCCACTACCTAGTCCCTACCCAGTCTCTGCCCAGAGGACCTGCTTCTGTGGCTCCACTCTCCCCTGATCATCATCAAGAGTTGTGGGTAAGAGCCGGCGCCGTGGCTCAATAGGCTAATCCTCCACCTTGCGGCGCCGGCACACCGGGTTCTAGTCCCGGTTGGGGCGCCGGATTCTGTCCCGGTTGCCCCTCTTCCAGGCCAGCTCTCTGCTATGGCCAGGGAGTGCAGTGGAGGATGGCCCAGGTGCTTGGGCCCTGCACCCCATGGGAGACCAGGAAAAGCACCTGGCTCCTGGCTCCTGCCATCGGATCAGCGCGGTGCGCCGGCTGCAGCGGCGGCCATTGGAGGGTGAACCAACGGCAAAGGAAGACCTTTCTCTCTCTCTCTCTCACTGTCCACTCTGCCTGTCAAATAAAAATAAATAAATAAAATAAAAATAAAAAAAAAAGAGTTGTGGGTAAGAAGGAAGCTGCAGGACCCATTCCTGCTGCAGCTACCAGCTAGGGGGCATGGGGTGATCCACCTGGACTCCTGGCATTCCCTAGGTAAGCGTACATCTCTGGGCCACTCAGCCAGGCTTTTGGTCAAACCTCCGTGTCTTCTCCCTAAGCCTTCCCCACCTAGAGCCACAGTTTTCAAACTGTGCAGCATATCAGGGTCACCTGAGAAATTCGGACAGCGCCACTGTCCAGTCCCATGCCAGACCAATTACATCAGTATTGGCCTGAGGAGGACAGAACTGCCAGCAATTTGCTCAGAGTCGAGTCAGCTCTACCAGGTGATGTTCAAGGCAGAGACAGGCGGCCGGCCTGCCAGCTGCTCGCCCTCCAAACCCCACCCCCTGCCGGGCTCAGCACCAAGCCCTGCCAGGCCTGCTCCCCCAGGTGCCCTGGTCCTCCAAATAAAAACAGGCGGCCAGAGTTCAGGGCCCGCCAGCGTTCTCCCGGTAAGCACCTTTTGTTCCCGGCTCAGAGCTGTTAATTAAAGAGCCGTGATTAATGAGGAAGCGCTCCCAGTCCCCATCTAGGACGAGAGGTCCTGGGGATGCTGACTTTGCTGGAGGAGTCTGCAGTCAGATTCCAACTGGAGCTATTTATAGTCGGGGCTCAGTAGGGTTGAGAGGAAGGTGCCCCTCCTCCTCCTCTTCTTCCTCCTCCTCCCCTTCCTTTACCTCTCCCTCCTCCTCCTCCTAATCTTCTCTCCTTCCCCTCCCTCTCCCTCACCACACCATGATGGAACATAAAGGTGGAAATATTTATTGAGGGGGAAGAATTAAAGGAGTAAATCTCAGCAGGTGTGTGCTCACACTAAATCCCCCATGCATTCATCTTCTCGACACATTTTTATTGAATGCCTACTAAGTGCTGGGCTCCAGTCCAGCTGTCCGGGTCGCCCCACTGATTAAGAGCAGTGCAGTCCCTGTTCTGGGGGAGTTCATACTCCATAGAAGGAGCACTTTCCAAGGAATCAGACAAGTCGGTGGACAATAGTAGAGAGGGGCAAGTGCTCTGCAGGAGGGGACCACAGGCCCACGGCAGTGTTGAAGAAAGCACTCGCTGCACCCTTCCCACAGCACTGACCTACATAGCAGCATACCAAGTGTGGCAGAGACTGCTGTGGCTTCCGAACCCATGTCCTCTTCTCTCTGGGCACGTGGATGAATGATTCTTCCCAGCTCCTTTGAGGTTACACATAGCCACGTGGCTGAGTTCCGGCTAGTGGAACAAGAGTGACATCCACATCCCAAGGAGGCCCACACTAACCCTCCCACAGGCTGCTCTCCAGGCAGTAGCTGATGAAATCTAGGGTGGCCTTAGATGCCACGTGCTGAAGGCACAGCATGTGGCCAGCCTGGATCCATGAGCGGAGCAGATGCTCTCCTCGACCCTGCTTCCACGGACTTTCTGTGAGTGAGAATCTAACTTCACCATGGGAAATGTCAGCATTTTCCTGTTATAGCAGCTAGCATCACCGAAACACACAGAGGATCTGCCTGCCTCAAACCCAGGCTTTACCTACCACCACTTGGAAAGAGTCAGGAACTCCCTAAAATGCTTCACAGATGGTGAAGGGCACCATTGCCCAATACCCTTCATAGACTCCTTTACAATCAGGTCAGAGTCACTGGGAACCAGCCACAAAATGTCCCTCTCTGGGCCAGCGCCGTGGCTCATTGGGCTAATCCTTCGCCTGCAGTGCCGGAATCCCATATGGGCGCCAGGTTCTAGTCCCGGCTGCTCCTCTTCCAGTCCAGCTCTCTGCTTGGCCCAGGAGGGCAGTGGAGGATGGCCCAAGTGACTGGGTGCCTACACCCGCGTGGGAGACCAGGAAGGAAACACCTGGTTCCTGGCTTCAGATCGGTGCAGCGCGCCGGCCGTAGCAGCCCTTTGTGGGGTGAACCAACAGAAGGAAGACCTTTCTCTCTCTCTCTCTCTCTCTCTCTCTCTCTCACTGTCTAACTCTACCTATCAAATAAGTAAAAAAAATTTTTTTAAATGTTCCTCTCCCCTCTTGCAGCTGGATTCAAGGGAGTCCACTCCTACACCAGAGGATGGGGGATCATGGAGAGAAAATGTCTTTCTGGGACCAGCTCAGAACCATGAAGGCAATGCCTGCTACTGTGGAGGAGGAGAAGGAGCCCTGTAACTGGAGTGAGAAGACCTGGCACACACCCTGGGGATACCATGAGTGAGTGACTTCGACCTCAATTTGCTCCTCCATAAAGTGGGTGCCTGAAAGCACCCTGGCACGTCTGGCACCTGAACCATGAGGAGCTTCAAACCTGCTTGCAAACAGGGAGCTTTTCAGAGTGTGAAGGCCATGGAGAAAGATGGGAAGACCTGAGTTGCCAAGCAGTTGTTGGCTGCTGGGTCAACCAACCCTGGAACCACCTTACATCAGACTTCTCAATAATAGATTGCTAATAAATTGCCTTCATTGTTTAAATCATCTTCATAGAGTTTTTAATGTTTATTTTTCTTGTATTTGAAAGGCACTCAGAGTGACAGAGACGGAGAGAACTTCCATCCACTGGTTCATTCCCCAAATGCCCACCACAGCCAGGACTGGGCCAGGCTAAAGCTTGGAGCCTAAATTCCTGAGATCAGAATCTGAGAGTAAGTGGTTTATTTGAGAGCCAGGTATGAGGGAGAGAGATGGGACAGACATGACAGTCCATTCATGGGCCATTCACAGCTAGGAACCTCTAGGAAATGGGGTGGAACAAAGCCTTAGAGTTGTCCCTTCAGAGGTACAAGGAGCAGGGGTGTTTATCCATCAACTCCATCCTTACTGGCTGGGGCTACTGCCCAGAACATTATCCTCAATAACGTCCTGTCTTCCCCACAGTTTGTGAAAAGCCTCAGCATAAAGAAAGTTTCTATCCACAGAAAGCAGGATTGGAACAAGCCAGACGGTCAGGGCACGGTCGGTGACCACTGGGCTCCTAACCTTCCTGCTCGTACCTTCCCAACTGACCTCCCTGAGAGATCACCCCAGGCCCTACCTTTGACGTTATGGCTAAGAGCTTAGACTCAGACAGGCTGCCTAGGTTCAAATGCATCACTTGACATTAGGTGGCCTCCAACAGCATGAGAATACCTGAAGCCTCAGTTTCCTTCTCTGTAACATGGGGTTAATGGATCCAGGGTCAAGCAATTTTGTGAAGGTTGAATAAGAGAATACAGGGGTGGGCATTTTTACACAGTAGTCAAGACCCTGGCTGGGATGCCAGCATCCCATATTGGAGGGCCTGGGTTCAAATTCCAGCTCTGCTCCCAACTCCAGCTTCCTGCTACTGCATATCTTGGGAGACACAAGTTATGGCTTAAGCAGTTGTGTCCCTACAGCCCCAATGGGAGACTCAGACTGGGTTCCTTGCTCTTGGCTTTGGCCCAGCCCAACCCCAGCTATTGCAAACATTTGGGGAGTAAATAGGTACTCTCTCCTCTCTCTTCTTTCTTCTTCTCTCCTTTTCTGTCTCTCTCTCTCCTCCTCTCTCCACATCCCTTTCCCTTGCTGTCTCTGCCTCTCAAACCAATAAATAAATACATTTTTAAAGATATACTTAGCACAGTGCCTGCACACAGTAAGCACTTGCAAATGTTGGCTATCACCCAGGACTGTCGTACACAGCTGGGTAGGTTGACCCTTGCACAGTGTCACCTAGCCAAGCAGGTGTCGAGTGCACAGGAGTCCAGCCTGAGCTGCCCTCCCCACCTATGCTCTTGGATGGAACTGTATCAGTTCAGCTCATTTTCATTAGCCAACAAAGGGGATGCCTTTATCACCTATTTGCCTCACCTCATTCTAATTCTCAAAAAGTCACCGTCTAAGGCCGGCGCCGTGGCTCAATAGGCTAATCCTCCACCTTGCGGCGCCGGCACACCGGGTTCTAGTCCCGGTCGGGGCGCCGGATTCTGTCCCGGTTGCCCCTCTTCCAGGCCAGCTCTCTGCTATGGCCAGGGAGTGCAGTGGAGGATGGCCCAGGTGCTTGGGCCCTGCACCCCATGGGAGACCAGGAAAAGCACCTGGCTCCTGGCTCCTGCCATCGGATCAGCGCGGTGCGCCGGCTGCAGCGGCGGCCATTGGAGGGTGAACCAACGGCAAAAGGAAGACCTTTCTCTCTGTCTCTCTCTCTCACTGTCCACTCTGCCTGTCAAAAAGAAAAAAAGAAAAAAAAAGTCACCGTCTGGGCTCCTGGTGATCCTGAATATTATTGTTACTTTTATTGCTGCTCCTGTTATAAGCTAATTAGATCATAGAGGAGTACAAAGTATAGACCAGTGTTTCTACAAGTGGCTTGAAGCTTCTCACTAGTCAGATAAGACAACTGTGGAAGTCAATTTTGTCAAGGACACTGTAGTCCACTACAGGTAGAGACAACAGCCCTTCACCTCTCTCACAGCCCAGAACAGCTGGTTGGGGGTAGGGACTGGCAGCTCCAGAACTATGTGGCCTGTGAGCTGATGCCAGCCCTGATTCCAAACACCACCAGCTGGACAGCCAAAGCAAAGGGCTACTTAATGAGTTTCCAAGGAAGCACCTTTCCCAGGATTTGGGAGAAGTATCTATTCTTTTGTGACCCTACAGTCTTGATCCCCTGTGGATGGATGGAGGGAAGGGGAAGGGGGCTCAGATTCCTTGGGAAATCAATCAAACTATGCAAGGGAGAGGAAGGAAGACACAAGAATGAGCCAGCCACTGTTTCCCAAGTCAACTTCTCCCCAGTTACAGAGGGTTCTGTCCATGCCCACTGGGGCTCTGTAACGACCCAGCCCAACCCCAGCCTGCCCAGTCCCCTGAGGTCCACCCCAAGCCTCCCCTAAGTGAAATAAGCCAGACCTACGAAGAAAATTTCTATATAAAAAAACTCAATCTGAACACAGAATGGTGATTACCAGGGACTGGACGAGATGGGGAGTAGGGAATAGAGGGAGCTTGGGCACCAAATCAGAGCGAGATCAAAGGAACAGTCCTGGTGTTTCACAGCAGAGTGGGGGACGACAGTTCACAGCAGCATCAACTTTAGGAGCAACAAAAGAAAGGAACTCCATCGGCCCAGTTACACACAATCCGGAGTGGGGCCAGGGAGATGTTGATGGCTCTGGTTTGATGAGCACGCGCTGTACAGATGACTGAAACGTCACACTGCAGCACATACATCTGTTTGATTAGTGTTCACTTAAAAATTTCCCAAAAAGCCCTGTGTTCCTCATTCCACGGTTCAGATAGCCCACACCACCTATGGGAGCAAATGTTCCAGATTTCCTCCTTGCTAACCTGAGGCCCCAAGCTCATCTGGAGTTGGAAACTTGGGAATTCTGTTTTGCAGTTAACAATGACTGATTTCTTGGAGTTCCTCTCCCTGCATATACAAAGGTACTTCAAAAAGCTCATGGAAATGGCATTAAAAGCTAAGTTTATGGTGCTGGTATTTGGCCCAGTGGTTAAGTTGCTGGTTGGGACACCTGCAGCCTGGATCCGAGTCCTAACTCTGCTCCAGATTCCAGCTTCCTGTTGAAATGCACCCTGGGGGCCGCGCGACCTGGATTGAGTTCCAGCTTCAGTCCCAGCTCAGTCCTCACCATTACAGTATGGGGGGGGGGGGGGATGAATTAACAGATAGGAGTGATATCCATCTCTCACACATACAAACTTTTTCTAAAAGATTATTTTTTGAGAAGTATTTTTAAATCCATGCCCAGTTTTTCATAAAACACATTTTCCATGAACTTTTTAAAGACCCCTCAGACACGGAAGTACATACCCCTCCCCTCCAGCACCCAGCCCCAACTCTGCATTGCCACAGAGACCAGAGTTCCCAACAGGAAGCACAAGGCCCATCCTCCATCCCCCCGCCCCCAGCTAGCCTCTCCATCCAGAGCCAAGCTTTCCACTTTGTCTCAGACACTGTGGCTAGAACAGCCTCCCAGCTCAGTCCAGCAGCACCGAGTAGGGCATCAGAGCTGGCTGAGCACCTCACTGGCAACCACAGCCCACAGCCCAGCCTTCTTGGAGTCTCCATGTTCTCCCCTCCCTTGGGCAGAGCCTCAGAAGCCCAACACAGGAGCCCTGTACATATATCCACGCCCAGACACTGCTCTTGCAGGATGACTAGAGATGCATGCATACCACATGGTCACTAATCACAGGTAATGAACAAAGGTTACATGAGTTTGCACACATACACACCATTTGGGCACACATGTGCATTTACCCTTTCACCTCACCCACATACTCAAGACCATGATGACACACGTATGTGCATATTTCCAGATACCCACCTGCACACACACAGATGCAAGGCACACATGAGAAAACTCACCCACACGTGTGCACAGGCACATACAGGGCTACACACATATACATACAACACACATGTGCAAGCACATGGGCACACACCCTGGGCACACACATATACCCACCACACTCAAGTGCTGCTCTGAATGCCAGCTTAAATAGAGCCTCACTCCAGGCTGGCTGCGAAGCCGTGGATGTTCCAGTGAAGATCAGAGTAATTAGCTCTTTAATTAAAGTCCTCTCACCGCTCACTGGCCACAAGGACCCACACATCAACACCTGGCTTGGATCCTGGGCCTCTCGAAAGCTGCAGATGGACCAGGTTGATGCCACCCAGAGGCATGGTCTGGGTGGTAATTATGGATAGGGACTCAGCTGAAGAACTGCAGCCAACCAGCCATTACATTTCCCTTCCAGAAGGATGGTCCTGCCAGCTCCAAGCTCTGCTTCCTACGTCCTCATTATGCCCGGTGCCCTGGTGCCCTGCCCTGCCACGCCCCACATCCCAGCCCATACACCATGAAGGTCTAGGGGCAAGGGCACCAGGCCAGCACCAGCCTGCAGCATCCATCAGCACCTTAACAGGGCCCAAATGAAAATGAGTGTAAGAGCCTCAGCCCTGCCTTCCACCCCTCACCCAGCCCCAACCCAGCCCACGCCCCACCCAAATGCAGGCCCATTGCCTTCAACCTGTGTTCATTTCTTAGGTCTGCCATAGCAAAACTCTCTAGCCAGGCGGCCTTGTAGCAGTTTCCATCTCACAGCTCTGAAAGTGTCAGCAGGGTTGGTTCCTTCTAAGGACTGAAAGAAGAACCCACTCCATGGTTCTCTTCCAGCTCCTGGGATTTACAGGCAATGTTTGGGGCTCCTGGATATGTAGACGCATCACCCCAGTCTCTGCCTTGCTAGTCCCACGGCACTCTCATCATGTGTGCCCTTCTCCAAGTCTCCCCTTTTACAAAGACACCACTTAGACTGGGTTAGAACCCACCTAGTGACCTCATTTTTTTTGGCAGGCAGAGTGGACAGTAAGAGAGAGAGAAAGAGGGAGGGAGGGAGGGAGGGAGGGAGGTCTTCCTTTTCTATTGGTTCACCCCTCAATGGCCGCTGCAGCCGGTGCACTGCGGCTGGCGCATTGTGCTGGTCCAAAGCCAGGAGCCAGGTGCTTCTCCTGGTCTCCCATGCGAGTGCAGGGCCCAAGCACTTGGGCCATCCTCCACTGCACTCCCGGGCCACAGCAGGCTGGAAGAGGAGCAACCGGGACAGAATCCGGCACCCCAACTAGGACTAGAACCTGGGGTGCCAGCACCACAGGCAAAGGATTAGCCTATTGAGCCGCGGCATGGCCTAGTGACCTCATTTAACTTGGCTACCTCTACAAAGACCCTGTCTCCAATAAGGTCACACTCTAGGGTACCAGGCATCAGGACCTCAGCATATGAACAGAGGGGGAAGAAAGAGGACATAACTCAGTAGACAGAGCTGTCCTGTTGTTGGTCACACTGTGTGACCCAGCCTGCCTGGCCCTCCTGCCTCCCTCTTTGCTCAGATTCATGTAAGGGCAGTTCTTCCCAGCAATGGCTAATTCACTATTCATTAAGTCACTATGGCTAATGAATTATTTATTGCTTCTCATTCACTCAGAAACTATTTCTTGAGCACGTTATCCGTGCCTGGTATACTCCTTAGGGGCCCACACAAACAAGGATCCACAAGTGAGGATGCAGGGAGAATCACACTGGCTTTGGTCGGGTGCTATGGAAGACATGAACAGGGTGCAGGGATGGAGAACAATGGAGCCAGGAGTTGGGAGATTTAGCATCAGGTGGTCAGAGAAGCTTCTTCCAAGGAGGAGTTTCCTCTGAGACCTGAAGGATGGAAGGAGTCCACTGAACAAAATTATTCAAGGTAGGCCGGCGCCGCGGCTCACTAGGCTAATCCTCCGCCTAGCGGCGCCAGCACACCGGGTTCTAGTCCCGGTCGGGGCACCGGATTCTGTCCCGGTTGCCCCTCTTCCAGGCCAGCTCTCTGCTGTGGCCAGGGAGTGCAGAGGAGGATGGCCCAAGTGCTTGGGCCCTGCACCCCATGGGAGACCAGGATAAGCACCTGGCTCCTGGCTCCTGCCATCGGATCAGCGCGGTGTGCCGGCCGCAGTGCGCCGGCCGCGGCGGCCATTGGAGGGTGAACCAACGGCAAAGGAAGACCTT
This sequence comes from Oryctolagus cuniculus, assembly GCF_051225735.1. Lineage (NCBI taxonomy): Eukaryota > Metazoa > Chordata > Mammalia > Lagomorpha > Leporidae > Oryctolagus > Oryctolagus cuniculus. Next base: position 19,792,528 of record NC_142877.1, read on the forward strand.
TCTCTCTGTCTCTCTCTCTCTCACTGTCCACTCTGCCTGTCAAAAAAAAAATTATTCAAGGAAAAGCATTCCAGGCAGAGGGAACCGCAAGACATGGAGTCCAGAAAGCTCACCCCCACCCTGGGAAGAGTGGTAGTCAAGTGCCTGCACTGTCCAGGGAACCAGAAGGAGCCCCTCTGGTGCAGGAAAGGTATTAGCAAGTCCCTGAGGGCCCCAGCGCAATGGGAGGAGGGGAGGCCAGGGGGCTGGACCAGGACCAGACCCCTGGTGCCTTGTAGGCCACAGCAAAGAGCTTGGATGGCATACAAAGAGCAGAGTGGGTCCCTGTGACTCATTGTGTCCTGGCTTTCCCACGGAGACTGCCCTGGAAGGAGCCAAGGTGGATAAGAGGACCGAAGCCATTTTTCAGGACCCAGTACCTCAATCTAGCTGGGCCCACCTGAGCCAGTGCCACTTTACCCAGCACATTTTAAAATAGAATCTAGGCTGGCGCTGTGGCTCACTAGGCTAATCCTCCGCCTTGCGGCGCCAGTACACCAGGTTCTAGTCCCAATCGGGGCGCCGGATTCTATCCCGGTTGCCCCTCTTCCAGGCCAGCTCTCTGCTGTGGCCAGGGAGTGCAGTGGAGGATGGCCCAAGTACTTGGGCCCTGCACCCCATGGGAGACCAGGCTCCCAGCTTCGGATCAGTGCGATGTGCCGGCCGCAGTGTGCCGGCCGCGGCAGCCATTGGAGGGTGAACCAACGGCAAAAGGAAGACCTTTCTCTCTGCCTCTCTCTCTCACTGTCCACTCTGCCTGTCAAAAAAAAAATAGAATCTAGCAAGGATTTTGATGTTCCAGTGAAAACATTCCAATCCCTTTTCTTTGAATGCCAGTCAACTTGCAGCTCTGTGAAAGCAATGGATTGTGCAAGGCACTGAAGTGACTTCGTGGCTTTAAGTCTGGACCCTCAGAAGCTCTCAAGATTTTGGGGTCTGTAGGAATTTCAGGAAGTTCCACGGGGTGGACATGGGTCATACAGACCACTCAATAAACTCCAATCCATGCCAGGGACTGGCCCACACACTTCCTGCACCAGACAGGGGTTCCCTCTGCTTCCTGGAACACACTAAGCTTTTCCCAGCTCTGCATCTCAGCACCTGCTAGTCCCACAGCCAGGGACACTCTGCCATTGGCTCTCCCATGCCAGCTTCCTCTGCTTCAGGTCTTCATGCTTGTGAGCCCCCCAGAGAGGAGCTCCCCATCAGCCCTTCTGCAGGTGCTCCCTTTCGCAGCCTGCATAGCATTTATCATCACTATTTCACTGGTTTACACCTATATCATGTGTGATCCCCTACTCAATGTAAACCCCCTGAGGGCTGGCCATGTATCTCTCTCGTTTGGAAGAGGGGAAGGAAGGAGAGAAAAGAGGAAGGAAAAAAAGAAGAAGGGAATGAGAAAGAGCGAGGAAGGGAGAGGGGACAGGGTAGATGGCTGGTGCTGGAGGCTCACATGGTGGAGGGCACTATTGGCTTTCTGAGTAGGGCAGCTCTTAGAGGTGGGACTGCCCACTGCATTCTAAGATGCTGGGCAGCATCCCTGGCCTTCGGCCACCCCATGCTAGTACCCCTTCCCTCTAGATTGACAGCCAGAAACGTCCCCAGATATTGCCAAATCTGCCTGGGGAGTAAAATCACCTCTGGTTGACAACTACTGGTCTAGAAGTTTCCAACCTGTTTTCAACAACTCTTACTGTAACCATAAATGGATACGGGAGCCTGAGATATGAAACACATTCCAATGGAGCTGACCCCAGCCCCTGGAACATCAGCTGTCGTGGCACCAACACCACATAACAGATGCCCCAGCACTCAGGGACTCCAGCAGCCAGCACTTGATCTCCCGCTCCAGGGCTGCAGTTGCTGGGCTCAGTCTCAGTTTGTCCAGGCTGTGCTCAAGGGCAGCTCTGCTTTCCCGTTGAAAGTCAGCTGGATTTGGCTTCAGGCTGACACTTGGGTTCAGGCCTGATACACGCATGTTTGTTCTGGAGCCGAGGTGGACCTGCTCATTATGACAGCAGGTCACCAGTGTGCCTGCAGGACTGTGTACACCGCAACACACAGCGCGCTTGCAGCTTCTTCTGGTCTTCCAGTAGCGTTTCATCGTCCAAGGCAAGTCACACGAGCAAGCCCAGCATCAATGGAGCAGGGAAATAGGACTCCTCACCACCAACAGCAGGTAAGGGAGGATTTGCTAAACAACAACTCATCTATGCCAAGCCTGCAAGCACACTGATCCAGAGAGTGGAGTCTCCTGGGAAAGATCAAGCTAGGGGCCAGTGCCGCAGCTCACTAGGCTAATCCTCCGCCTGCGGCGCCAGCACCCCAGGTTCTAGTCGCGGTTGGGGAGCCAGTTCTGTCCCGGTTGCTCCTCTTCCAGTCCAGCTCTCTGCTGTGGCCCAGGAGTGCAGTGGAGGATGGCCCAAGTGCTTGGGCCTACACCTGCATGGGAGACCAGGAGGAAGCACCTGGCTCCTGGCTTCAGATCAGCGCAGCACACTGGCCACAACGCACTGGCCGTAGCGGCCACTTGGGGAGTGAACCAACGGAAAGAAGGAAGACCTTTCTCTCTGCCTCTCTCTCTCTCACTGTCTAACTCTGCCTGTCCAAAAAAAAGAAAAAAGAAAGATCAAGCTAGGAACCTGCACTGACCTCTTCCCATGTAGTGGCCCATCTTCTGTGACTGTAACAGAATACATGACTCCACATAATTTTTAAAGAAGAGTTTCAGGGGCTAGCATTGTAGGCAGTGAGCTAAACCACTGCTTGCAATACCACCATCCCCTATCAGAGCACCAGTTCAAGTCCTGGCTGCAATGCTTAGGATCCAGCTCCCTGCTAAGGGCCTGAGAAGGCAGCAGATGACGGACAAAATACTTGGGCCCTTGCCATCCACGTGGGAGACTGGATGGAGTTCCTGGCTTCTGGCTTCAGCCTGGCCAAGCTCGGGCTGTTGCAATCATTTTGGAGTGAACCAGTGGATGAAAGGTATGTCTCCCTCCCTCCCTTCCTCCTTCCTTCTCTCCCTGCCTTTCAAATAAATAAAATAAGATCAAAGATTAAAAAAAAAAAAAACTAGAGGTTTATTTTGGCTCATAGTTCTGGAGGCTGGGAAGTCACTGGTATCTGCTCGACTTCCAGCGAGATCCTGGTTCAGCTTCAACCCACAGCAGGAAAGCGGAAAGGGGCAACAGGCACCTGCAGAAGGAACATGTGTGCAAGAGACCAAGGAGAGGGGCCCATCCAGTTTTATACCAACTGGCTGCCCCACGAGAACTAACCCAGTTTCACAAGGAAGACACCGTTAATCTCTCTTAAAGGGCCCACCTCCCAACACCACTACACAGGTAACCAGCTTCAGTGTGAGTGTGATAGGGCAAACCTCACCCAAACCATAGCTCCCCAACACCAGTGCCTCACTGAGCCTCTGCTCAGGGCTACATGAGCACAGGCCGCGGCTCTGACCAAGAGACACAAGTTACCAGGTGAGCCCAGGCCTGCATGTCAGCCACACTCACCGCTCTGGCCCACCTGAGCGCTTCAAGTATGGCCTTCCTCAGCCAGTTTTGTTCCAGTGCCTCCTCTGTGCCAAACCCTATGCAGAGCCCTGGGGATCCAGTAGTGATTACGGCGCACACAGCCAAGTGGGGTGAGGGACCCCACTCACCGCAGGGTGGCCCCAGCGCCCACAGAGGGTGCCATCGGGAACCACAATCTCCTGGCACGAATCTGCCCAGAGTCTGCCTCTAGGGACTCAAAAGAACTCTTTCCCTGTCGCAGCCCTGGCCCCTCCAACAGGGGTCCCTTAGATACGGGGACTTGTCTCGTCAAGATATCATCATGTCCACACTGAGGCTGTGTCAGCAGCCCCATGAAAATGAGTAATGGCCGCAATTATGACCCATATAACAGCCCAATAAAACCTAATTAAAATGATCCACATCCCATCTGCCAAGCGTAGGGCAAAGCAGCCAGGGAAGGTTGGAGGCCCAGCAGTTCAAGGAGAGCAAGGAATGTGAACAACAACAACAATGATAGTTCTATTATTATTCATATGCTGTGTGCAGTATCAGCATATAACGATACAACACAATTATGATTACTGCAGCCAACATTTATTCTATTGTCTATTCTTTATCTGTTCAATTATCTTTTCCTAGCATGCCAGCCCTATGCTAGGAGGGGTTTTCCTGAACTGCTGGACACAAGTCAACTTGCCATAAGTCACATGCTGGCATTATCCCCAGTTTACAGATGAGGAGACTGGTGTACAGTGACATTCAGTACCTGCTCGAAGTGGCATTGCTAACAGCTCATGGAGTCAAAAGGTCAGGCTTTAGTGGTGCCCAGCTGTAACAGAGGCTCCATGTGTGTGTGCATGAAGGAATTTGGCCAAGATTCTATGTCAGGTAAACTCAGATGCTACACAATCAACCAACATTCATTTAGCACCAAAAAAAAAAAAAAAAAAATCTAGGGGTTGTACTGGAAATAAATTGGAGAGAAAAATAAGTCAACCATTGGCATCTAAAATCATACAGGTCCAGACAGACACAATGGATGTGTGGAGGAAGTCAGTTCTGCTTGGGAAGTCCAGGAAGACTGCCCACCAGAGACAGCATCAAAGCTGGAATGGAAGTTTTCCAGACAAGCAGAAGGCAGCAGCATTCCAGGCAAAGGGAACAGCATGTGCAAAGTCATGCAGGGGTCAGGGCCCAGCATATGAGGGAGTTACAAGACGACATAGTATGGCGCTGTGATTTCATGCTCTGACTGCAGCATGGGGAGTGAGCCCCATATGCGTCACAAGGAAGCCAGCAAAGATCATCATCAGATGATGTTAACATCACCAAAGCCATTCAGGTCAGGCTCAAGAATTTCAACTTTGCCCATAAACAATGGGGAGCCATGGAAGATTGTAAAGCAGAGGAGTGACAGGGCCGGAGGGGTCCAGCAGGTAGCTGGGCAGGGACATCTTGGGAAAGCCTGGAAAGCCCAAACCTCAGGACGCTGAGTTGTAGCACCCCCTGCAGGAGCACAGGTTGCCAAACCTTAACACTAGAGCTAAACCATAAACCAGGCCCACTGTGGTCAGATGAACAGCCCCAGAGGTTCCTACTTGGCCCAGCACCTTGCTGGAAGCAGGACACTCCAATAGGACTCAGCTGTTTCCCAGGAGCCCTCTCTGCCCCCGCCCCCAGGGAAGACGACTCTGGTATCCCGGGAGCCAAGGCAGGTCCCCACCTGCCGGCAGAATGGCAGGAGATGTCACACGCTGCCTCTGGCCCGCGGGCCTGAAGTTCAGGAAGAGTTGACTCCTCCAAGGGATGAGTCTTTGCGAAACCAAGAACACCAAGGTCACAGGTGCATGAGACAGATTGGTTAAAAAACGATCTCTGTCGTTGCCTTTGTCATTTCAAATGGCGCTGCCCTTTGACCCAGGAAGAGGTTCCAAATGCATAAATAGAGCAATAATCTCCAGCATCAATGTTTTGATAAAATGAAAGAGGGGGAAAATACATATTATAAACACCACCTCCGGGAAGCACCGTCAGAAAAAGTTATTAAACATTCTGTCACAAGCTCGGCAGACAGCACTGTCCACCCACCCGGCACTGAGTTCCTAATAAAGGCAGCATCTTGGAATTTGTCACTCTCAGATGCATAATTCACTAGTCAAAAAGCAGCGGTAATACATTGCATTTTCATAAGGGGCTCTGAAGCTGTCTAATTTCCCTGAGCCACAGGACGACAGGAGGCTGTGGCCACTCACGGAGGCCCCTTTATGCATTATGGATAGAGACTTTGCAATTCAAAGTGACGGTTCCACCTTCCCGGCACCCACCCTCCAAAACCCCAGATCACAGCGGAAGGCCCAGAGCGAAAAGATGGGTCTGAACCCAAAGCGGATGGCACTTTGGTGGCTACAAGTGAGTGAGTGCATGTGTATGTATGAGTGTGAGTGTGAATGTGGGAGGGATGCGTGTATGTGTGTGTGCATATGTGTGTGAATGTGCACATTAAGACAGGAAAGGAAGCATAAGTCATTGCCACGGTCTCTGCAAATACAACCGGGCACCCAGCCTGAACTGTCACCTGACAACATATTTGTGAGGTAGAACCACCAGCCCTGTGTCCCACACAAACCCTCAATGTCTTCCTCAGCTGCAAAAGTTAGACAAACTTGGGGGCCAGTGCTGTGGCATGGCGGGCAGAGCCACCACCTGCAGTGCCAGCATCCTATATGGGCACGGGTTCAAGTCCCGGCTATTCCACTTCCTATCTAGCTCTCTGCTGTGGCCTGGGAAAGCAGTGGAAGATGGCCCAAGTCCTTGGGCCCCTGCACCCACATGGGAGTGCTCCTAGCTTCTGATCAGTGCATCTCCAGCCATTGTGACCATCTGGGAAGTGAACCAGCAGATGGAAGACCTCTCTCTCTGCCTCTCTGCCTCTCTAATAACTCATTAAAAAAAAAAAAAAGCTAGACAAACTCCACTTCCCACAACCTACAAGGCAAAGTCTGGAGGTACCTAACACTATGTGTCCTGGAAACTGGACTTGGAGGGTCTTGGTATGTCTCAGCCCCTCAGAGGAGACCGAAGCAGGGAGAGAAAAGCAGGCAGAGAGCTGGGCAGAGGCAGCTCTGTGCCCAGGTTTTCACGGATTGTTTGCTCGTCCCCACTCCATCCCACCTCTCAGAAGGAAAGCATGAGACCCAGTCTGTCGCTCGGCCTGCTGCTGGCATGACTAACACAAAGTGAAGCCGCATCGTGGGGTAGGGAGAGCCCGGTCAGGCTTGGGGAGAATGCAGTCCAGATGCTGGGTCTGCCGTACGCTCACCTGCCATGGCGGCCACTGGAACACCCCACGGCTTACCTCTACCAAGCACACTTTGTCCCAACAGCCAGTGCAGACAACCATCCCCTCTCCGCAGAGCCAAGGGTCCAGCTCATTTCACTACACCCTGTCCCACCTTTTATGCAGAGGATACAGAGGTGAACTGCCTAGGTTGGACTCCCAGCTCCCAGTAACGTCACTAGGCCTCAATTTTTCTATCTTTAAAGTGGGAATAAAAACATCCTTCACCTCACAGAGATGTTGACACCTGATCTAGGGCAGTGTGTGGCACAGGCTTGGCTCAGGAGTGCCGGGCAAGGGAAAGGAGCAGGAAGGAGGCCGTGGCTGGATATGTGCAGGCCAAGGAAGCTCCTGGAAAGGCCTCAGCTGGCGGGGCCTTCCCAACCACAGAGCTGACAGGTGCTGCGCCCAGCTTCCTGCTTCCAACCACACAGGCATCTTGGCCCTCTGGTCTCCTTCCTTGTGGGCCGGTTGTCTGCAGGCCAGCATCTCGGCTCGTGAGCAGGTGGGTCTGCACAGGGTCAACCCAGACAACAGGGAGAAAAGTGATAAATAACAGTAACGCCATGCATTAGGAAGGAGAAGACACCCCACTGTCCTCATAACTTTTTTTTTTTTTTTTTTTTTTTTTTTTGACAGGCAGAGTGGACAGTGAGAGAGAGAGACAGAGAGAAAGGTCTTCCTTTTGCCGTTGGTTCACCCTCCAATGGCCGCCGCGGCTGGCGCGCTGCGGCCGGCGCACCGCGCTGATCCGATGGCAGGAGCCAGGAGCCAGGTGCTTTTCCTGGTCTCCCATGGGGTGCAGGGCCCAAGCACCTGGGCCATCCTCCACTGCACTCCCTGGCCACAGCAGAGGGCTGGCCTGGAAGAGGGGCAACCGGGACAGAATCCGGTGCCCCGACCGGGACTAGAACCCGGTGTGCCGGCGCCGCTAGGCGGAGGATTAGCCTAGTGAGCCGCGGCGCCGGCCTGTCCTCATAACTATCCCAGAGTGGCGAAGCCTGTTCTTCTCATCCTCTCTGACCCCTAGGGGTTCCAGGGCCATGGTGGTGACAAACACCCAAGAGCAACCATGAGCAGCTCTTAACAGCTGGCACCACAACACCCCTGGGAGAAAGGGGCACAGTCTTTTTTTTTTATTTTATTTAAAAGACACAAACGCAGACATGTAGACAAGAAAGTCTTCCATCCACAGGTTCACACTCCCAAATACCTGCAAAAGCCAGGGCTCAGTCAGATCAAAGCCAGGAATTAGAATTCCATCTGGGTCTCCCACATGGGCGGCAGGGACCCAAGTACCAGAGCCATCACTGGCTGCCTCCCAGGCAGGAGGCTGACCCATTTGCAGGAAGAAGCTGACCCAAGACTTGAAGCAAGGCACCCCAATGGAGGATGTGGGCATCCCGAGCTGTGTCTTAAGCCCTGCACCTGCTCCAGGGAGTGAACAATCTCGGTGGAAAAACCTCCATAAGCTGCTTAGCAAATCACTGAATTTCTCTGCAGATGACAAGAAAGAGAGGAAGGGGCTGCAGGGTTAGAAAGAGAAATGGTTGGGAGTGGATGGGGGGTAATCAGTGACATTGGATGAAGCCTGGATCAGAAAGGTTCGGAGACAACATAAGTAAAGGATGTTTCCGATGCTGTTAATCCATGGTCTTCCAAGCACATCTTGATTGAGCTTTTCTACACTCAACACACTCGCAAATGCTTGCAAGAGTGGGGCTGTTCATGGACCTCAAGGAAGGGACTGAGTTCTCCAATTGGGCCAACAATTGTTAGTCAAAGACTTACATCCTGAAGGTTGGAGGTGCAAAGTAGAGGTGTTGCTGAAAATGCAAGACCCGGAAGAAAAGGCAAAGGATCTGAGAGGGACTGGGATAAAATGAGAGCTCCAGCCAATTTTATCTAGATCTCCAAGGCCCAAGGGAGGCCAGCTGACATCTGGGGAGTCCACAGGCAATCTCGGGCAAGGCGTAGTCCTGGGACCTAGACAAGGTTCAGTGGGAGCAGCTGGAAAGAGCAGATGACTCTTGAGATTTGGCAGATGCATGAAAGTTTCCCGGTGTTTAGGGCCATTCATTTCCAGAAAAGGAATCAGCGCATTCAAAACCTCACAGGCAGGGGCAGGCATCGTGTTGGGACAATGGCGGGCGTGGAGTCCTGGAAGGTGAGGGGAATCCCTAGATGTGCAGGAAATGAGGCATGGAACGGTGGAGGGACAGGGGCACAGTTCAGCACAGGTGGCACTGAGGAGTTAAAATTTTGTTCTGGAGAGAATGAGTAACCCGCAAGGCCAGGGCTCTGCCATAAGAAGTTCAGGAGAGAGGGGAGGCTGGAGGCACAAAGACGGCAGGGCCAGGGAAGAAAAGTGGGCCTGACCAAGGTTGCAGGATGTTAACCCACAAATGCAAACAACCAAAACACTGACAGACAGAGGACTGAGCAGTCAGTGCACCCGACAGAGCATGCAAGCTGCCATGGCCGACAGCATCTGAAAGCATAGCCCAGGCCGTTAGTCTTACAGAGACATGGCTGCAAGCTCACATCTAGTGACTGGACCAAAACCCCACCGGCAAGACAAGACTGACCTCATGCTAGTGTTTCCCCCAGGGAAGAAAGGAAGGGAAATCCCATCCAGGAAGGTTTGCAAGCTTTCAGGGTGATTACAGCATTTTATTACTAAAAAAAAAAAAAAAAAAACCTGAAGCAAACATGGGAAATGTTAAGATCTGATAATGCTGACCAAATGCTAGGAACATTTTTTTCAAGATATATTTCTTTGAAAGGCAGAGTTAGAGTTAGAGAGAGAGAATCTTCTATCCATTGTTTCACTCCCCAGATGGCCGTAACAGCCAGGGCTGGGCCAGGCTGAAGCCAGTAGCCCAGAGCTTCATCTGGGTATCTCACTTCGGTGCCGGGCCCAAACACTTGGGTTATCTTCTGCTGCTTTTCCCAAGCCATTAGCAGGGAGCTAGATCAGAAGTAGAGCAGCTGGGACCCAAACTGTTAGTGCCCAAATGGGATGATGGCTTCACAGGCAGTGGGTTTACCTGCCATACCACAACACCAGCCTCTGATTCTTCTGAATGCCACTTTCCATATTAAAAATCCATTTTTAAAAATAACAGGGGAGGAGAGGCATTTAGTGCCACGTCAGAGTATCTGCGTTAGAGACCTGGCTCCAGCTTCCTGCTAATGCAGACTCTGAGGGGCAGCAATGACCCAGGCAGCTGGGTCCCTGCCGCCCATGTGGGAGACCTGGATTGAGTTCTGGCTGCAGCTCTGGCCCTGGCCCAGCTCCAGCCTAGCCCAGACATTGCAGGCATTTGAAGAGGGAGCCAGCAGAGGGGAAAGTATGATAAAATATTCACATTTTCTCTTAGACAGCAGCAGCTGTGGTAGAGTGTGATGCCCTGTACTTCATGTGCACCTGACTTCCGCTTTGCTGGGAAATGTCAGGAATTATTGGGAGTAGCTGTGCCACAGAAATAGCCAACATTACAAATCAGGGCTTTTTCTTTCTCCAGAGAGCCAGTTGTTAAAACAAAACCCTGGGCCGGTGCCGCGGCTCAATAGGCTAATCCTCCGCCTTGCGGCGCCAGCACACCAGGTTCTAGTCCCAGTCGGGGCGCCGGATTCTGTCCCGGTTGCCCCTCTTCCAGGCCAGCTCTCTGCTGTGGCCAGGGAGTGCAGTGGAGGATGGCCCAAGTGCTTGGGCCTTGCACCCCATGGGAGACCAGGAGAAGCACCTGGCTCCTGCCATCGGTGCGCTGGCCACAGCGGCCATTGGAGGGTGAACCAACGGCAAAGGAAGACCTTTCTGTCTGTCTCACTGTCCACTCTACCTGTCAATAAATAAATAAATAAATAAATAAATAAATAAATAAATAAAAAAACCCTGCTGGACGGAGGGCCCTGCATTCTCCGTGTCCAGCATAGGTAAGGTCATTCTCCCCAACATACCAGCATCTAGCCCGCCTTCCCACCAAGCGAGCTCTCTTTCTCCTAAGCGGCTGTCAGACTGAACATCCCCTGCAGGCTGCTGGGCTTAACCAGGACCCCTCTCCCCAGTCTGGAGGTCAAGTCTCTGAATCCAAGGAGGCGGTAGCAGTATTTGTCTTTCTGTGGCTGGATTATTTCACTTACCCTGCAATCCCATCCATTTGTGCTGCAACTGACAAGGTTTCATTCTTTTTATGGTTGAATAATATTCCATCATATATGTATCCATTTATCTGTTGACTGATTGATTCCATAAAATGTGTGAGAAGACAGAAATGCCAACTAACTGAAAGATCTTCACACATCAATACATGTATCAAGTTATCACGCTGTTCCCCATAAATATGCACAATCAAAATGGTAGGGGCTCAGATGGGCACAAGAGGTTAAGCTGCTGCTTGTATCACCGGCATCCCCTATCACAGAACCAGTTCCAGTCCCAACTTCTTGGCCTCTGATCCAGCTCCTTGGGCCCCTGCACCCACGTGGGAGACCCAGATGGAGTTCCTGGCTCCTGGCTTCAGCCTGGCCCAGCCCCAGTTATTGTGGCCATTTGGAAAGTGAACCTGTAGATAAAAGATTCTTTTTTCTCTCTCTCTCTCTCTCCTTCCCTCTCTCCCTGCCTTTCAAATAAGAAAAACAAATCTTTTTAAAAAAGAAGAAATGCATATTTTTAAATGACGTGGTAGTGGCTGGGGTGGAGTGTGATGTGGGACTCTCCGTGTCTTGCCGAGATGTCTGCTCCACTGAGAAACATCAGGGTGGACACAGAAGGACTGCCCTTGCTTGGAGGACTGGAAGCTGCTTTGACAGAGCTGTGGGCTCTGATGACCAGCTGCTGTCCCCGTCTGCTCCATCCACAACTCTAAATATCATGTCACCAGGGCTTTAACACCGAGACTTAAGAGTTTGAAGGATAATTGATTGAAGTTAACACCCTTTGCTGTGGATCTTGGCATGAGAGGGTTTCTTAGGCTGAGCCCTTCAGAAGCAAACCCTGGAAGCAGGATTCAAGGCCAAGTGGTTTATTTAGGAAAAGGGACCCAGGAATCAGGGGTCAGAGGAGGGGAGATGTGAGACAGTAAAGGAATGGAGGCCACTGCACAGCGTGTCGCTGAGCCTCTGCTGCCGCGGACACTGGGACTCCGCCCCTCTGGGGAGTTTTAAGAGACCACGCAGGTTGGCCGGCGCCGCGGCTCACTAGGCTAATCCTCCGCCTAGCGGCGCCGGCACACCGGGTTCTAGTCCCGGTCGGGGCGCCGGATTCTGTCCCGGTTGCCCCTCTTCCAGGCCAGCTCTCTGCTGTGGCCAGGGAGTGCAGTGGAGGATGGCCCATGTGCTTGGGCCCTGCACCCCATGGGAGACCAGGAAAAGCACCTGGCTCCTGGCTCCTGCCATCGGATCAGCGCGGTGCGCCGGCCGCAGCGCGCCGACAGCGGCAGCCATTGGAGGGTAAACCAACGGCAAAGGAAGACCTTTCTCTCTGTCTCTGTCTCTCACTGTCCACTCTGCCTGTCAAAAAAAAAAAAAAAAAAAAAAAAAAAAAAAAGAGACCACGCAGGTTGGCACCATGGCTCACTAGGCTAATCCTCCACCTGCGGTGCTGACACACCGGGTTCTAGTCCTGGTTGGGGCACTGGTTCTGTCCCAGTTGCTCCTCTTCCAGTCCAGCTCTCTGCTGTGGCCCGGGACGGCAGTGGAGGATGGCCCAAGTGCTTGGGCCCCGCACCTGCATGGGAGACCAGGAGGAAGCACCTGGCTCCTGGTTTCGGATCAGCACAGCACGCCAGCCATAGCAGCCATTTGGGGGGTGAACCAACAGAAGGAAGACCTTTCTAATTCTGCCTGTCCAAAAAAAAAAAAAAAAAAAAAGTGAGTGACCAAGCAGAACAGGTGTCAGTATCTTCTCACCCAAGTGCAAGGAGATGGTGAATTTATCCATGCCCACGTATTAGGCTGGGTAATGGCCCCCAAAGATACCACATCTTTTACCCGGGAGTCTGTGATTGGGGCCTTTTGTGGCAGAAAAGGGTTTTGCCAGCACAGTCAAGCTAAGGATCGTCTGGTAATGTCCAATGGGTCCTACCTGAAATCAGGGTATCCTGAGGGGTGGGGGAGGACGACAGCAGGAACAGGAGGGAGGGCAAACTGCCCGCAGAGGCTGAGATGGGAGGGGTCAGCCCCAAGCCAAGGAATGCCAGCAGCCACAGGAGCCAGGAGAGGCAAGGAACAGCAGTGCCTGGAGCCCCCAGGGGGAGCACGGCCCTGCCCACCCACCCCTTGACTCCTGCCCAGGGATACGGAGTCCTCCAGTACTGAGTGAATGTTTTCAGGTGTTTTAAGCGGTCAGGTTTGCAGTATTTTGTTGCAGCAGCCACAAGACACCGATACACCGCTCAGTGGTGAGGGCTCCTCCCCAGGCACTGGCCTTCCCAGCAGAGGAGCAGCCCCTGGCAGGGTCTCAGATGCTTGTGGTGGGGAGGCTGTGGGCACCTCCTGCAGTGCTGAACGCCAAGGGGATATGGGCAGGAGAAGGTCCTCAGCCTCCATGGCACGGGCTGTAGCATGGCATTATGCCCTGGAATTATACAAAGCAGGGGAGCTCTGGCTGGGCTTATCTGGTGGCTCCAAGGTGAAGTCTTCCTCTTTCTCTGCCAGGGGACAGCCCAGAATTCCCAGGGATTGAAGGCTCCAACCCCAGGGTGTCACAGAGTCAGAACACTCAGAGGACAGGCTCGAGAGAGAGAGGCCTGCAGCTTAGGACTGGGGTGGGGAAAAGCCTATGCCCACACAACCCGGCCTCCCCAGCTTGCCAGACCTGTCCCTGGACACTGCCAGTCACCACACTGGCTTAAAGCTTTGGGGGAAACTGGCCCCTTTCCCGACACCCTCGTTAATAACTGTTAGGCTGAAAAAAAAATTACCACATAATCAAACAAGTTTGGGTAAAGCAGAATCAAGCAAAAATGAATTAATTTACTCAAGAGAAGATTATCATGCAATTTCCCCAATTTTTTTATTATAGACTTTTCTTCAGAGCAAAATGTTGATGAGCCCAGTCAGCTGGTCAGTCACAACCCAGCAGGGCCCCAGGGCTAGGGCCTGGTTCCTGCCCAATCTGGGGGTGTCTCTAGTGCACCGAGACCCAGGCCTGGGCACCACTTTGCACATCCCATGGCCCCCTGCTTTACAGATGAGCAAACCGAGATCCTGACAGATAAACGATGGTCAGAGGTTCAGGATGGAGGAGGCAGAGTGGACTGGCAGGGGCTCCAGAGAGTAGCAGAGGCGGCAGCTCCGCCTACCTGGGCAAAGGTCACCTGAGAATGGCCCATGGAGGAAGAAGGGGAGAGACACTCAGGTGAATCATGGCCTGGCTGACTCATGGCTGAAGGTTAAGGACCAGAATGAGTTGGACGTCCAGCTGAGGGGTGAGAAAGAACGGAATGTCAGGGGCTGGGTCCCCTAACTCATCAGCTCCCTTCATCACCATGCAGCCGTGGCCAAACACGAGTCTGCCCACAGGAGAGCTGCTTGTTTTCCTTGAACCAAATCTGCTTGAGCCAGAGGGACCACGTGTACAGTGGGCAGGCGGTGTCCTGGCTCCTGCGGGACTGGCCTCACCCCTGCTTCATTATCAGAGAGGGAGGTGAACCCATGGGTACCAGATCACTGGCCCTCCAGCCTCCGCTCAGCCTGGCTGGGGTCCGAGGATGCCTTCAATGCCTCTAAGCTACCTACCCCTCAACCAAGTTACCAGCCACAGCATCTCCCAACAACAGACCTCATTACAGATGCAGGGAGAGGCAGCCCGGGAAACCTCCTCCATGCCTGGTTCAGAGAGGATGTGCTGGCTGGATCTGGCTGAGATGCCTTGGAATAATCAGATCCAGGGCATTAGCAGAGGTTAAGGGCCAGACAACAGCCAAGCTCCGGCACTGAGAACAGGGGGATGCCTTCGCTCTGGGGTCTCAGACAGGGTTCCACAGAGAAGGACATAGAACCTGAGTTGCTGCCACTTCCCCGGCTCCTCATTGCTCTAAGTGTGGGCCTTGGGCCACCAATGCCAGCATCACCTGGGAGCTTGTTGGAGCTGACAAACCTCAGCCCCATCCCGGACCTGCTGGACCACAGTGTGCATTGCACCAAGCTCCTTGGGAAATGGGTGCACACGTGCAAGTTTGAGAAGCTCCGTTCTTGCATGTCTGAACTCCTCTTTCACAGGAATTGGAAGCACGCAAGAGGCGGGAGGGAGGGAATTGTCTCTTCTCTATCTGTAGACAGATGACAGGTGACCCTGCATGCTGCCCCCAACTGGTCAGTATGGGAACCACACCTGGGACTCCCATGGGACCCCTTTGTCTCTACTTCTCCATCCATCAGCTCAAGGGTCCCTGGCCTAAGACAGTCTAGGTAGGTAATGGGCTCATCCTCATTAGGAGCCCAAGCTCTGTGCCAACCCAGCCCGGCCAGTGGGCTTCCTGGAGCCCCTGCCTCCGTCTGGCAAGAGCAGGGGGGCAATCCCTCCACCCAGACTTTTGTGTCTTGGTAAAATGCTTAGTGAAAAACTGCAGACTATGTAAAGCAGAGATCATTAGAGGTTGGGTTTTTCCTTAAAGAACGGATTCAGCAAAATGCAGTTTTCTCCCTGGCTCCGGGTCTCTATTTAGGGGATTGGAGCTCTGTTTATTTATTTATTTATTTATTCATTAGCTGGGCCCACAGTCAAGGAGAAGGGAGCAGGGCTATTAATCTTTCCTGTCATCCATTCACAGATGTGGAGTTCACACCACAGCAAATGTGAAGTCAGCAGTACACAACCACAAGGTGGAAATTTCAAGAGAAACAAGCTTAGAGGAATAAAAAAAAAATAAAATAAAATAAGGGAGTGGGGGCAGGGTGGGGAAGAGAGAGACTCTGAGCGGGAGCACATTTACAATACAGCCGGTGGTGCCTCCCCGGGCGCCCTGTGTGCTGAGGGTAATCTTGTTCCCAGCATGGAGGTGCCATTGATATGTTAATAATCATTTTCTTTTCTCTTTATCCTAAAGAAATGAAGTTTGCAAACTGATTCTGATGAAGTAGGTCTGATTCTGTGTGTGTGTGTGTGTGTGTGTGTGTGGCGTTTGGAGAGACTGAGACCCAGACACGTGCACACTCACACACTCGCTCGTTTCTCTGCCTATTTACGGCACCTGCTTAGTAGATTCTGCAAATCGCCTTGGAAAGGAGGACGGCGGGAGGCCTCGAGTGTCCCTTTGAGGAATAGCGTGACTGCCAGCTGTTGGAGGTGACTGTGCTGCAGTGGCCACGGATTAGGATGCAGAAGAACCTGGTGACGTCCCAGGTGCCCCCCAAGCTGAGTTCCCATATACGGAGACCCCACCGTCCTGCACCCTCCAACTGACGCTGGTCAGGACCAACTCAGAGAAGTCAGCCCTGCAGCTCCCTATAGCTGCCCTCTGCCCAAAGCCCGGGGGTCTGCCCCAGTCCTGAGACACATGTATCCACCCCACCACAGAGCGGCCACACTATTCTGCCTTGGTTTCCTTTTCATTCTATTCCTGCTTTGCGAGCTGAAGCCCTAATACTCCAGCTTTTCACTTGCCAGCTCCATCACCCATAGGGCGTGGAGTGCACGGTGGCCAGAGCTCCAGAGGGCACTACCCACTGAGGACACTGCAAGGACCTGGTGTTGCCCCCTCCCTCAGGCCAGACTCCCTGCTCACTGATCCCGGCCTGGCACGAACCTGACTTTGACCTTCGGTTGTTGTCATCCCCTCCCACAGGGTCCTCTCCTCTTCCCCAGCTTCATCTTCTCCCCCACTGGTCTGAGACGCTGAGGATATGGCCACACAGCCCGAACTGGACATGGCCCCATCTCGGACGGGGAGGCTGCTCCCCAAGAGACAGCTGGAGTATCTCCTCACCAGAATGGGAACTCCTGGGGGCGTGAAGACCATGCTTGTTCGGCACTGTTCCCTGATACTTGGTGGATTCTCAGTGAGCATTTGTTGAATTTTGCCGAATCCTGGGTCAGAAGCAGAGCTGATGCAAAGGCAGGGATTAGATGCACACAGGAAGTGCAGCATGAGCTAAAATGGATGGGTTAAGGAAAGGACGTGGAGCATGCTGACTGACCCACGGAGGGCTGTGCTGAGCAGGATTCTGAGGCCGTGTCTGGACTCAGTCTGCCCTGGGCAACAGTGAGTTGGGAGATGCTTCTGCCATACATGAAACATTGAAGCGTAGCTGTCCTGAGTCTTTCCCCTAGGATGAACTTGAAAATCATAATGGGGGCCGGCGCCGTGGCACAGCAGGTAGAGCCACCACTTGCAATGCCGGCATCCCATATGGGTGCTGGTTCAATTCCCAGCTGCTCCACTTCTGATCCAGCTCTCTGCTATGGCCTGGGAAAGCAGTAGAAGATGGCCCAAGTCCTTGGGCCCCGGCACCCATGTGGGAGACCTAAAGGAAGCTCCTGGCTCCTGGCTCTGGATTGGCGTAGCTCCGGCCATTACGGCCAATTGGGGAGTGAACCAGCGGATGGAAGAACTCTCCCTCTCTTTGCCTCTGCTTCTCTTTCTGTGTAACTCTGACTCTAAAATAAACAAATAAATTGTAAAGAGAACAGAAAGAGGGGGCTGGAGCCGCGGCTCACTAGGCTAATCCTCCACCTGCGGCACCAGCACCCCAGGTTCTAGTCCTGGTTGGGGCACTAGTTCTGTTCTGGTTGCTCCTCTTCAATTCCAGCTCTCTGCTGTGGCCTGGGAGTGCAGAGGAGGATGCCCAGGTGTTTGGGCCCTGCACCCGCATGGGAGACCAGGAGAAGCACCTGGCTCCTGGCTTTGGATCGGTGCAGCGTGCAGGCCGTAGTGGCCACTTGGGGGTGAACCAACAGAAAAAGGAAGACCTTTCTATCTGTCTCTCTCTCTCTCACTGTCTAACTCTGCCTGTCAAAAAAAAAAAAAAGAGAGAGAAGAGGAAGAGGAAGAGGATGAGGGAAGGAAGGAAGGAAGGAAGAATAAATCATATAGGGAGGAACTGAGGGCAAAGGGCACAGGTCTGGTGAGACAGGAGTGGAAGCAGGGCCAGACCTGGAGCTGAACCCACAGCTCCCAGCCCCTGGCATGGGCAGTGGGAAGCCTGGGCAGGCACAGGTATTTGGGGCTGGTACAGGTCTGGAAAGGAAGCTCACAGGGACCCCAAGCAATGAGGAAAACCAGGTGCACCCGGCATCCTAACCAGAACCCACCGCTGATGCTCTGGGGTGCAACAGGTGCACATGAATGATCCTTCCAGAAAGTTCTTGCCTTGGTAAACGCCAGGTCCTTCCCTGCCACGTCCATTTTCACATCTGTGAAATGGAACAAAATCCAGCCCCGAGGGACAAAGTGCACCTGTATCATTAGCACAGTGCACAGCACACCCCAGGGCTAACAAACATTAGCTCCCTGAGTACTGGTCAGATGCCAGCATGCTCCCAGCCCTGCCTGGCAGCCTCTTCTCGGAGCTCACACCTCATCCCAGCTTCCAGCTGCTCCAGTGTCCTCGCCTTCCTCCCACCTCTGCTCCTCTTCCCACACCTCAGCACAAATTGCTGAATTCTCCTGTAAGTTCCTAGATGAGCCACTGCCTCCTCCAGGAAGCCTTCCCTGATTGCGCTGCTCCAAAGCTATGCTCTCACTTCCGTCACAGAAGCATCATGCTACTTTGGCGTGACCTCTAGATCCGTTTTGTCTTTTTCACGAGACAATAGACTGCCCAACGTCTTCTGGAAAGAGCCGAAAGTAAATGGCTTAGCATTCCAGGTCACACAGTCTCCGTCCCCATGATTCAACACTGCCCTCACAGCACAAAAGCGGCCACAGAAAACAAGTGGCAAATGAGCATGGCTGCGTTCCAATAAAACTTTATTTACCAAAACCAATGGTGGGCACAGGTAGTCATTCGACAACCCCTGCACTAGACAATGAGGTTCTCAAGGCAGGAAGTTTTCTTATTCAACCTCCCCTAGCACAGTACCAGGCCCAGAGGAGGTGTTAAATGCTTTATAAACAGAGGAATGGTGCTGAAAATAGTGCTGGCCAGCGCGGTTGTGGACAGAAAGAGTTGAATCCACCTGTCACATCCCTAAAATCTGGGAGGGCAGCCCCGGCCCTGGGCCTGAACCCGAGTGGACCTGGGACCTTCTCACGAGCTGGAGGATGGGCCGAGCCAGGACACTGTCCCCAGGGAGCAAGACCCATCTCCCAAGCCAACCAGTGCTGCTCAAGCTTGCCCCTCCCTCCCCACCACTCCTGATAGGAAGCCACCTGTGTCGCTTCCTGGGTACCGCTGGGCAGGCCACGTCCTCCACCCACCTCCACCCCACCCAGCACAGGCACTGCAGGTGCCCTGGGGCCACAGTGAAGGGGGAGAAAGCCCCTGCCCTCTTCATGCTGAACCCCCTGTAGGGATCCCAAGAGGGGTGCGTGGACTCTGCCCAAAGCCCGGAGAGTTTAGTGAAACAGTGAACTCTCCCCTGGATCCAGTCTTGAGTCAGCGATGGGGAAGGGGCCAGGCAGGGATGTGATCAGAGACTTCCACCAGGAGCGCTTGGAGCCTCCCCTCCCTTCAAGGACTGGGGCTGTGTCCCCCGGATGCACTCCTCAGCCTGGCTCTGTGCTATCCCAGAAGAGCTCTCTCTCAAAGGATCCTCAAACAGCCCTGCTGATCCAACAACTTGGGCTTAACCCAAAAATCCCAGCCTTCAAACAAACCCTCTGGGTAAACATGATAGACACTGCTGACCTTGGTTCTGAACTCCACCCTGGTGCAGTCACACATCTCAAGCTGGCATCATGACACAGCAGGTTGGGCCTGCCACACCAGCATCCCACATGAGCACTGTTCCAGCTGCTCCAACTTCCTGTCCAACTTCCTGCTAATGTGCCTGGGAAAGACGCGGAAGATGGCCCAAGAACTTGGGCCCCTGCCACCCACATGGGAGACCTGGATGGAGTTCCTGGCTCCTGGCTTCAATCTGGCCCAGCCTGGGCCATTGTGGCCATTTGGGGAGTGAACCAGTGGATGGAAGTGCTTCCTCCCACCTCTCACTCTCCCTCTCCGTAAGTCTGCCTTTCAAAGTCTTAAAAAAAAAAAAAAAAAAGCTTGCCACTGGGTTTGGAGTACTTTGTTACTCAGCACTACTGTAGCAGTCACTAAACTAATAAAGTAGATTTTCTGTGGGTCCTCCAGATTGGCCTTTGGGTCAGGAGAAGGTCGGGGGGTGCCTGCCCCCCAATGCTTCCCTGGCAACAGCTCTGGCCATTTGTGTCTGGCTGCACTCTCTAGTTACCGGAAAGACTCTTAAGATTTGGAAGCCTTTGGCTTTATGGAGGCTTGGACTTTCTGAAGTTTTAAGCAAACAATGGGGCTCTGTGGAGGCTCGCTGGTCACTGCGGGCTTTTGGGGGAGCGTCTGGCTGGGCACCTTGTAGAGGCAGTGGAGAAGCCAACTGCCTAATGGCTCTCAGCAACGCAGGGCTACACGGATGGCGGTAGCCTGGACACTACTACTGACAGCAGATGAATGGCGAACTACAGCTTTTGCCTCCAATTCCTACCTGAAAGTACCATTATCCACTGATTTTAGGGGAGAATTTTGACATTAAATCATTAGGCTAATGGATTTGATTCCCCAGTCCCCACCTTTGAAATTCACAAACTGATCAAGCCCATCAAGTGTGATTCTCAAATGCAAATTCTCACTGTCTGATAGGAAAACTTGCTGAGAAGGCGCTATGGCAGCCTTGAGGGGGTGGAGGGGAATGGTGGCAACAATCCATTTCCCCACATCCACTGCTCTTTGCAGTTTGACTTTGCAGGTCCTCAAAGGATGGAGTTTTCCCACCCCTTAAATCTGAGACAACCTGGTGACTGCTTCCACCACCAGAATTCCAAGGAAGCAACCTCATGTCCCTCCCACAGCTTCAGTCTGCCTCACAGGAACTTGTCCCCGCCTCCCTGTGAGTGTGCCTGGACAAGCCAGCAGGAGGAGGGTGGTGGGAAGCAGAGTCTCAGCTGGAGGAGTCCTGGGCAGGCCACCTGCAGCTATTCCTGTCCCATGCGCAGGTCTGGCCAAGACAGAAGAACCATCCAGCAGAGCCCAGTCCACACCGCTGAGTGAATTGTGGCTGTTTTAACCCACCAATTTTGAAGTGGTTTTTATGCAGCAAAATTGATGCAATGGTCATCACTAAAAATGCACAAGTATGAGGAGAAAATGGTGATATTCCGTTAGGAGGACATGCAGCTATCTAAGAAGCATGTAAAATTTACATATTTTTATTGCACACTCACAAATTCATTAGGACCTCCTCTCACCCCTCAGGATGGCTGTTATAATAAATTAAACAGAAAATAACAAGTGTCAGTAGGAACGGGGGCCCTTGTTGGAGAAAATGTAGCATGGCGCACTGCATTGTTGGAGCACAACCACTGTGGGAAGCAGCATGGGAGTGTCTCAGAAAGTGAAAATAGCGCCACCATGTGGTCCAGCAACCCCACTGCTGGGTGTATGCCTGCAAGGATGGGAAGCTGGGTCTCTAAGAGGCATCTGCACACTCTTATTCACAGCAGCATCAGTTATAGTAACTAAAACTCAGAAGCAACCTGCTATGTTGTGATTATATGCCTTGTCCCCTGCACAACTCATGCTGGAGTTGAATCCCTATTGTGAAGTATGAAGGGGTGGAAGGTTGATCTGACTCTGGTGTTTAGTGGCGGGGCCCTGGGAGGTGACTGGGGTTACATAAAACCATTAGGATGTAGCCTGCATCTCTAAATGCTGTTGGTTTTATAAGAAGAGAAAGGAACTTTAGGATGCCCACGTGCATGCATGCTCCCTGCCTCTCGCTGAGAGATGCCCTAAACCTCCTCAGGACTCTGCCAGCAAGGCCATCATCAGATGTGACCCCTTGACCTTGACCCAAAAACTTTTTCTTTTATAACTTACCTAGTCTACGATATTGCATCATTATCAACAGAAAACAGACTAATACACAACCCAAATGCCCATCAACAGATAAACAGTTAAGTAAAATGTGGTATAAATGCATGGTGGAATACTATTTGGCCTTAAAAAGGAAGAAAATTCTGCCACCAGCTGTATGGATGAACCGTGAGAACACTACAATAAACGAAATAAGCCAGCCACAGATGCTGTATAATCCGCTTCCACGAGAGGCATAGCAGTCAGCTTCATGGAGACGGAACGTAGGGCTGCCAGGGGCTGGGGTAGGGGTGGGCAGGGTCCAGGAGTCATTGCTTAAAAGGGACAAAGTTTCAGTTTTGCAAGATGAAGAGCTCTGGAGGAGGATGATAGTGATGGCTGTACAAGATCATGAAACTATTTATGACTCTGCACCGTGCACTTCAAAGCGGTTGAGATGCTAAGCTTTGCTGTGTGCAAAATTTGACCATAATTTTAAAGGGATACTTGGCTTCCTGGGAGTAACTACTGTTCAGAGAAGGCTTAGGCACTCAGAAAAGACTGCAAGGTGCGGTGTGGGGGGAGGGAGGCACAAACTCCCCTGGGAAATGCTAGGGGGCACTCACTCACTCGAGCTGAGCACCTCTGTGTGCAGTGCACCTGCAGTGTGGCCGCTGTTTGTTTACTTGTGGTTCCTGCCTCAGCCAGGACTAAGTGAGGCACATAAGGGGCTCAGCGGACAAAGGTTAAGGAGGTGACTCTCAGGGTCGTGCAGGTGCAGCATTGTACAGGTGCAGCGTCAGCATCTCCCTGCGTTTTACACCCTAAGCCCTCCCTAACCTGACCCCTAGTCCCGGCATACTTCATGGAGATCAGGTGAGGATCCTGTTAGAAGTGTTTTCACTGAGCAGGCGTTAAGTGCTGCAGTTAAGATGCCCTCGTCCCATATCGGAGGGCCTGGTTCGAATTCCAGCTCCTCTGCTTCCAACCCAGCTTCCTGCTAGTGCGCACCCTGGGCGGCAGCAGGTGACAGCCCGAGAGCTTGAATCCCTGTCACACAGCGGGGACCAGGATGGAGTTCCAGGCTCCTAGCTTTGGCCTGGCCAATCTCTGGCTGTTGTGAACATTTGGGGAGTGAATTAGCAGATGGAAGATCTCTCCTTCTTCAAATAAAATGAAAAGAAATAAAAAATCTCTTTTAAAAAAGGTACTTTTGGGTAAAATCCAGAACTGCAGAATCCAAATATCTGTATACGGCCTGGGACTTGGAGAGGGTCCCCGCCCCAGTGATTCTCCTGGACCCGGCTTGGGCCTGGCTCTGGAGGTAGGGGATGCACATTTGCCCAGCAAGAGGGTTTCTGCAGGAGCCTCAGGGTGCCATGGGGCGGGGAAACTGGAGGCACAGGGGGAGTGTTCCTCCTCCACCCCATACACTGCCCCTGCACTTAACGTGCTCACCTACTGTGCATTTGCTCCTAAAAGGTGTCACTGGATAAGAGTTCTATTGCTTACACACAAAGAAGTTTGAAAACTGGACTAGAAGTGGAAGAGAAGCCAATGGCCAGCCTCTCCAAGCTGGTCCCCACTCTCCTTTATCTCTGAACAAACCACCAGGAGGTGGAGGGCAGCCGAGGTTCGCCCCCGCACACCCCGAGCCGGATCCCGGCTGGCTCCTCTGCTGAGCCCCAGCCAGTCCTCATGATCCTGCAAGCCAGACCTGCAGGGCTGACCCGAAGCCTCCCCACAGCTGCCCTCAGCGGCCTCTCTGGGCTGGGCCGAGGAGAAAGCTCAACTCACCACACCTCTACTCCCTCTCCGACCCCAGAGGGCCGGGTCTCCCCGTTCCCATGGGAACGCTGCTCCCACCAATCCCATGAGCACCACAGAAGAAGCAGAGAATCTGCAGGCCGGGGAGGCCCAGCCCGGCCAGGCCCCTCCTGCAGGTCCTTCCTGCTCTGTCTTTAAAAGCAGGAAGAGGGCTCAATTTGTCTGTACATTTCAGAACATCACATTGTACACTGCAAACATGAGGATATGCAATTTGTATTCCTCAATGTAAAAATGATCTTCAAAAGCCAAGAAAATGGATATGATCTCATAAATAGATTTTTTTTCTCATAAAATTCTAATTTCTCCAAATTTTCCTTAGAATTATTCTTTAAAGTCATATCAAAGTATATCATCTTGGGGCCGGTGCTTTGGTGTAGTGGGTAAGGCCACTGCCTGCAGTGCCAGCATCCCATATGGACTCTGGTTCAAGTCCTGACTACTCCATTTCTGATCCAGCTCTCTGCTATGGCCTGGGAAAGCAGTGGAAGATGGCCTAGGTGCTTGGGCCCCAGCATGCACGTGGGAGACCCGGAAGAAGCTCCTGCCTTCAGATCTGCACAGCTCCAGCCATTGTGGCCAATTGGGGAGTAAACAATCGGATGGAAGACCTCTCTCTGCTTTTTCTTCTCTGTCTGTGTAACTCTGATTTTCAAGTAAATAAATAAATCTTTTCAAAACAATAAGTATATCATCTCACTGTTTCTAGACTGCCACTCGAAAGCCATGTTTGTGGGGTCTCCATCTTTGTGGGGTCTCCATATTACGAAAACTGTGCATGGATTTCCAAAACACTTGGCACCAAAGCAAGCCCCTGGTTTCCTCCCATTCGCCACACACTTTTTGAAGTGTTCTCTTCCTTCCAGCCCGTCAGTGATTTCCACGCTGCTGATTTCGGAGAGCTTAGCTACACTTCTGCAACTCAGCTCTGCAACCCTGGAGATAAACAGCCAAGGACTTTGTGATCGGGAATTAGGGATGTTGGTGTTTAACTTTGCTTTTCTAAGAAAGTAACACCTAAGGGAGCCGGCATTGTGGCACAACGAGTTACGTAGCCGCCTGCAATGCCAGCACCCACATCAGAGTGCTGGGCTGAGTCCCAGCTGCTCCGCTTCCTATGCAGCTCCCTGATAAAGTGCCTGGGAAGGCAGCAGATGATGGCCCAAGTGTTTGGCCCCTGCCACCCACGTGGGAGACTGGGATGGAGTTTCAGGCTCCTGGCTTAGGCCTGACCTAGCTATGGCTGCCATGGCCATCTGGGAAAACCATCAGATAAAAAATTCTCTCTCTGCGCCTTTCAAATAAATAAATCTTTTAAAAAGAAAGAAAGAAATTCATGCCTGAAAAGCAAAACATCACAATGGAGAAATGATCCCTCCACAAATGACCATTAGCACACACATGTCAGTGTAACGTAGTTCTGGGTTGCAAACTCCAGGAAGGCACAGCTTGACTGGAGACGCCACCCCTCAACCTCACAGCCCGACACTGAGATGCCATCTTTTTTGAATATGAAAGCAGAAATAGATTATATCTGGGAAACAGACACAAAAATGATTAGACACTATGTAAATAATCTAATTCAAATCATGAACCCCTAATCGACATTTAATTGATGCAATAATGTTTGTTCACGACGGTAAATAAACAAAATATATAAACAGCAACATCTTTGGTGTTTAATGACTGCTTAGCAGCTATTTGGGTCAGAGCTACTGAGCCCTAATCAACAAATGCTTAATAATCAATGGAACTGCATTCTCTGGTTATTGCCTTATTAAATCAGGACCCAGCTTCGGCTGCTGAATAGTCCCTCCCACAGGGAGAAAATGGTTACTAGCAGAGCCGACAGTTCCCAGCGTGCCCTGTAAGTGAACAGGTGGGGGTTTTCTGTCTACGCCTGCAGCCAGGTGCAGCTCCTGCGACGCTAAGCCCCAGTCTGCCTGTGCACCAATACAAAGCCTGCCCTGTTCCGGGCGTGGTTGCATTACAAACGCTCTCCCATTGCCTGCCCAGGAAAGCCAGGCTACCCACGTGGAATGCTGAAAGCAGTGGCCGACGCGTAACAAGTACTCAACAAAATGGTCATTAGTGTCAGTGTCATTTGCCACCATCGTGATCATTAGAAGCCCGGCTTGCCAGTGCTCCCTGAGCGCAAGTGAAATTCACTCTGCTAACCTGAGATTTTTTTTTTCCAGTCAAAGGAAGCCTCATTTGTCAGCGGTTCCTTGAGCTCCCAGACTGTCCGGGGCAGGGCCAAACTGGCCCCAGCAGGGTCTGTCGCCAGGGCTGTGAGGTTCAGCTCCTTCTTGGGTGCTGGGCAGTCATGGCAGTCTTTTCTGTGTGACCTCTGACCCTCGCCCTTCCAGGCAGCAAGACCGTGCATAGCGCCTCTGGAAGGGCAGCCGGATGTCCCCCGGGATGGGCATGAAGACTCCGTTCCCCGTCCCTAGAGATTTCCCAGAGCCCAGCTCCTGGCCGCCGTGTGCACACAGGCTGAGCCCGTGAGTCACTTCCAGATGGTCCTCCCTGGTCGCCGCCCAGCCTCGGGCCCCTCACTCTCTCCTTTGGGTCCCCCTCCTGTCCTCTCTCCACTGGCCTCCTCACCAACACAGTCCCACTGACCGAGGTCTGCCTGCCCAGAGGGATCGGACATGGGCAGCCCAGGTAACACAGCCAAGGAGACGAGGTTGGGGGCGGGGGTCCTGTATGTCTGTGTTTAGGGATGAGGAGGACGACTACAATGACAAGGCGACCCTTTGGTGCCGATGTGATATTTTAGGAGAGAGAAAAACCACCAGGGTGACCAGAGGTATACCAGGGTGGACAGGACATGTGCTGGATGGTCCCTGGGCGCCATCGTGTGGCCAGTCTGTGTAATGACCAAAAGTCCCTGTCCAGTGAACATCTGGTGGCAACTTGCTTAGGACCCCCTGCCCCCTTATCCAGGGAATAAAGTTGTGCCCAAGCCCTTCCTTAGACCTCACAAGGCCCAAGTTCAAATCTCTTGCAGGGATGGAGTGGAGGGAGATCCGAAAGGAGGCAGAGGCCAGAGCAAGGGGTGGAAGAGTGTACCCAGGAGCATCTGAGGCCACGTACCCAAAGGCTGGTCTGAAAAGACCAAAAGCTTCTTGGAGAAAGGCTGGCCAGAGGAAGAAAAGTCCCACAGGGGCAGGGCAAGCACAGCTACTAGGACGGAAACTCAAATGGCCCTCCCCTGGAGAGCTGGGTTCCCAGCACCTTGGTGCTGGGGATCTGGAGAGAGAGAGAGAGCCAGACTAGGGGCAGCTGGGGACAGAGAGCCCGCCCCCTCCTAACCCTCCCCAGCTGCCCCTCCACCGAGCAGACACAGGCCCAGAGAGTTCAACAGGGCACCCTCCACGGCCCACACAGCTCTGAGCTGCTCCCCGCTGTTGAGCTTTGTGATTTTGCCAGGTTGTCCTTGTTCGGTTGCAAATCGTGGATTGGCTCTTGGGAGACTGCTATGACATGCCCAGGCTTGGGACTCAGACTGCCTACTCGTACCCACTTCACGCCTTGATCATGGCTGTGTGAACTTCCAAGGTAGCTTGACGTCTGAGCCACCACCCCTTCCAGGCCTGTTGGGTGAGGAGGTGACGGCGCCTCCTCGCCTGGGTTGTCGTGAAGGTAAAGGGAGGTAGCATCCATGTGGTGCTAGGTGCTTTCTCGCATGTGAGCCAGTTCTGTTCCCAAGGCATCCCACGAGTTGTGAATGAGATCACTCCCGTGTCACAGGTCAGAGAGGCGGAAGTGACCGACCTGAGCTCCAGTGATAAGGGCAAAGATGGGACTGGAGTCCAGATCTGTCTCATTCTGTCTGAATGGTCTCCACTGATGGTCTCCTCCCGCGAGTGGAAGCCGGCTGGAGCAGACATTTCATCCCCCCGCCATCTCTGTCCTCCACTAAACTTTGCAGTGTCCAGCACATTGCAGGAGCTGGCTAAGTATCTGCCCTCTGATGACCCCTGTCATCCTGGAGCCAAGTACACCATGCTTTCCGCGCAAGGGCTGGGTGGATCTCAAGACCACCTGAACCTTGAACTCTCCCCAAAACAGCAAGTGCTTTCCTATCTCCAGGCCTTTGCACTATCTGTTCCCTGGGAGACCCAGGCAAGGGCTTGCTCTGTCCTCTCTCCACTGGCCTCCTCACCAACACAGTCCCACTGACCGAGGTCTGCCACAGGCACAGCAAGGCTCCGACAGGACCCAGCCCAGACCGTCAGTGCTGGTCCCCACTGAGGTCAGGCCGTGTACCTGCAGCCGTGTCCAATTTGGGGAACTGAGGAACACGTGGGTCCTCTATGATTGTGGGAGGGAGGTGGAAAGAATGAGAAGGCAGGGGAGAGGAGAAGGGGGCGCGCAGGAGGAAGGGGGGAGGGAGGGACGGGTGGGGGGAGAGACAGCCGCCCTCCTTCGCACAGTTCCTTAAGGGCACCTCTTTCCCTGGCAGAAGCGGCGGCCCTCCTGGCCAGGCAGGCGTGGGGCCCTCATGCCAGCCACCTGCTCTCTCCCCTCCTGCGCCTCGGTCCCACCAGCTCTCTCCTGCACCAGGGCCACTGGCAGCGCCTGACTCGCCACTCCCTGAGTCGGCATTTTTCTCCCCGTGCTGGGGCTCGGGCACCGCCTCCGGGAGCGAGCGCACCTGCCACTCCTGTGCTGACGCACAGCTTTTCCGAAAATGAGGCGGCAGGAAGGCAAGCCCGGATGAGGCGGCCGCGGGGCTTGGCCCGAGGCTCCCCCAGCAGGGGCGGCGGATGCTGGGGTGCACACAGAGGACTCCGGGAGGGCGAGGAGTTCTGTCTCGCTGCTGCTCCCGGGCTGCAGGTGCAGGAGCCACCCTGGCCCCTCCCTCCGACGCAGAATGTCAGGGCAACCCTTCCAGAAACAGCAACCGCGGCTCAGCAAGCCCAGGACAACGTGACAAACCCGAAGGGGCCTTTCCAGAACGCTCTGTAGTCCGCTGACCCCTCCGTGCGTGATCTTTCAGGCTATTTCTTTTCCCTACTTAAGCAAAGTCGGTGTCATACCCTCCTCGAAGAAGTGAGGGAGACCCTGGTTCCAGAAGCTTTTGGGGGGAGAAAACAGGACATTCACGGCCACTTCCGGCGCCCCGAAGCCCGGCCCTCACAGCCCCACTCAAACCAGTAATGGTCTTGGTTTACCACGCAGGCACTGACTCCTCCCAGGATCCCTGCAGGCAGCTGTCACCCTCCTTTGACGGGGAACCACTGCCCAAGGTCACACAGTGCGGAAGGCAGGGCTCAGGCCACCCACCCAGCCGGGCCCTAACGCTGAATGTGTCCTACCTTCTTCTCTCTTCCCCTGGCGAAAGTCCATCGGTGAGAATCGCCCGCAAAGAGGCTGGGTAACCGGGCATAGCGGTAGTTAGCCAAGCGCGCCAGAACCACGTGCAGGCAGAGCCCAAGTAGCTGCACCTGAGGACGACGGGGCGGTGGCTGGCTGGCGGCGGCTCTGCCTCAGGTGTGTCTGGTTGATTTTTCCAAGCTGGCTAACATGGCAGCCATAGGGTTCTCTCGGGCCCTGAGCCTGCCTGGAAGCAAGAGGTGGGCGCAAAGCTAGCGAAGAATTCCCTTTGGGGTCAGAGGCCGTCACGACGTCGCAGCAAAGCAGGCCCTCGGGGAGGGGACAAGGCGGCTTGGCCACCCCGAAGTCAGAGTCAGGAGGAAGGTGACGGCTCCCGCAGCCGCTGGCCACTGCCTTCCGGGGTTCCCTTGGGTGGACCTCCCGAGGACTGCAGAGCCTCACCATAAATGGCGGCCCCTAGCGGGCAACCCCAGGATGTGCAGCCCTTCACCCCGGGGGGGGGACAATGCTAATCGCACTTAAATTGCACACACGCTGCTCTGGAAAGAGGTAACTTCTTAACCCCGGAATAGAAATAAGCGTGGTTTCAGGTGTTACTCGCCTGTGATTTGTTGGTCATGACTGGCTGCCTGAAACAGGAAGTAAAGGGCCCAGGAACCCGCCTCTGAGACCCATTAGTGATGTCTGCCAAAAACCAGCTACCGGGGCAGTGGGTCTTTCATCCCTGCCCGGATCTGCTGTTGTCCACCGTCCTGCAGAAGGATCAGACCACAGGGGTTTGTGAAGAGTTGGAGCGCGGGGTCATCCAAAGGCCAGTCATGTCCACCCAGGGCTTCAAAGCTGACATCTGTGCATCCCTATTTCACCACCTTGCCCAAAATCGCTTCACTGGAGGCCGGCGCTGTGGTGTAGAGAGTAAAGCCGCCGCCTGCAGTGCCGGCACCCCACATGGGTGCTGGTTCAAGTCCCGGCTGGTCCACTTCCGATCCAGCTCTCTGAAAATGCACCTGGGAAAGCAGCAGAAGATGGCCCAAGTGCTTGGAACCCTGCACCCACATGGGAGACCCAGAAGAAGCCCCTGACTCCTGGCTCTGGATCGGTGCAGCTCTGGCCATTGCAGCCATGTGGGGTTTCAGCCATTTGGGGAGTGAACCAACAGATGGAAGACCTCTTCTCTCTCTCTCTCTGCCTCTGCCTCTCTGTAACTCTGCCTTTCAAATAAATAAATCTTTTTTAAAAATGTTCTAAATCCCCCCACAAATTTCCTTGTTGCTTAAAGTAGTCAGAGTCCATTTTTCCCCTCTGAGGCTGAATGATAACTGAAACTTGCACATTTCCTCCTTCCTTCAGACATCACCAACACAAGGCCACTGCAAAGAGTTTGATTAGAGGCCTGTGGGTAGGAGAACCACACCAGAACAAAGAGCAGCTCCCGAGATAACGTCAGACCCCAAGGCAACTGAGACCGTGCTGGCCGGTCCTTTGCTCTGTGCCTCCCTCCTCCACGGGCCACAGTTTTGTCACCAGGGGAAAGGCCGAGGTTCTCGTCTTCGCGCAAGAAAGAATTCGGGCAAGAGACAGAGAGCAGTGGAAAGCAAAGCATCAAGGTTTATCAGGGTAGGACATCCGTAAGCACGCATGGGCACCTCTCCAGACAGGACCTGGGCGAGAGCGCCCAGTTCACAGAGGCTGGGGTCTTAAGGGGAGGGGTCTTGCCTTCCGCCTTTTCTCTTCCTCCCTCCTCCTTCTCCTCCAGAACAAAGGACTTGTTGGGTGCAAATAAAGAAAAATTCCTTTCCAAGTTTTCCACTGAGGTTATCAGACAGGGGAAGCCTGGCTGGTGTTGGTCAAAGGGCTTCCCTCTAGGGTGCCCACCTTAGAGGAAGGATTGTCAGGCCAGGCAGAAGGGGTGGGACCGCCTGGAAGGAGATCAGGGTCTCGGCAGGACTTTGAAATGCAGGTGTTGAACTGCTGTAGATGTCAGCTTCCTTAGGCCCTTCTCACACACACAGGCTGATCTCTAACTTCCTGCCTGACAGTCTGAATCCCAATCTCTCCCCCTACCCCCTTCACTCATCTCTCTCTCCCCTCATGGGAGTTAAGTTATAACTCACGGGCCAATCTAGGACTTACCTAAGTTTCAAGCTTTTGTTCTCCCACTTTTCAAACGGAATTCTGTAGTGGCAAGGATAGAAGGTGTCCTTAAGTACTTAGAGGTAGGAGGTTAGAATACCTGGTTCTAAAACAAGCGAGAGCTCCCCAGTCTGCCTTACACGTGGCGGGGACGGCTTTCCCCGGCTTCGTGACGCCCGCCTGTCTTGAAAGGTTCTGTTGGAAGGCCGTCTGCTCTAAGGAACGGCTCTGTGCTGCTTTGCACAGGGTTAGCCATCACGTTGCTAAAATTGCTTATGTAAACAAGTCTCTGAAGGCAACGTTCTCAATGTGTTAAAGTTTACATGAGGATGTCTGGTCTGAAGTCAGTGAAGAGCTCACAGATGTGTCTCTCCCAGGAGCCCTGCTGCTCCTCCAAGAGGGAGGGCTCTTTGCTCTTGTGACAGCACTCGGCAGGGTAAGATGCTCCATGACCATTTGTTGAATGAATGAATGAGTGAATGAGTGCTGCAAAGTCAGCCCGGGGACGCAGGCGTCACAAAGCTCACTCCAATGCTGTCACGAGGTCAAGGTTTATAGGTCACAGCTACACCCCACTGGAGGAGCACCAAGGCCAGCAGCAGGGGTCACAGAGCAGGAAGCAAGCCCAGGACCAGCACAGTCCACGTCACCGAGGGCACCAGTGAAGGGTGCCCCCTCAAGCTGAGATGAGGCTCCAGAGAAGACGGGTACCTTGGACATCAAGAAGAGCCCACAGCTGCCCTGGGCACAGCCAGGAAGCATGAGCTCCATGCAGCATCCCCAGACCTGATGCACCAGCCCTCTCCTTTCCTTGCCACACTGGGAAAATGTCTGGCTGCCTTCAGCATGTCCAGGCTCACTCCACACCCCCCTCCCCCTCAGATCTCAGAAGAGACCAGGAAGAATTCACGAGATGCTGCTGTGAATAAAGGTCAATGTCCCCAGGATGACAGAATATTAAATCCACTGTGCGTGATGAAGAACACCTCTTCACTCGGCTCTGTCACTTCCAGCACCCTTTCATGTCATCCAGGTAGGCTCTCCGTCACAGAAAGGACTTGCAGGTGACACAGGGTGGAGATGGCGCACTTCCTCGTACATTATGGATGCTTTGTCAACCGCTTTCAGACCTGGTTGACTCATTCTGCTCCCTCCCTCTTCTTGGCTCTCTTTATTTCTGTAATCTGCTTTTCCCCCAGGCCATCTCTCATCCGCGCTTGTTGACATGGTCATAGGCTCTGTCGTTCTTCTCCCCAAAAAAAAAAAGTCTCCCAAATCAAGTCTCTACTCTTCTTCTAACTCCTTTCCTTTCAACAATTCCCCCAGAATGCGTATTTGCTTTGCCTGTGCCCCCGACACACCCAGGAATGCATCCCAGCCAACACCCTGATTTCAGACCTCTGGCTGCCTGAACTGAAAGTGTGAATTTCTGTTGTTTAAAGCCACCCCTCTGTGTGAATGTCATGGCGGCCTCAGGCATGCAATGCACAGGCACAGGTCTTAAGGAAGAGGTCTCTGAACGCCCTGAGTTCTGCACCTGTTACCCACTCAGAGCTGACTCCAAGTCAGACATCATCACTGCCGCCATTGCCGCCGCCGTCACCATCATCACCATCACCACTGTCATCGCCTTCGTCATCTTCACCATCACCTCTGTGTCTGTACCCACTGAAAATCTGTTCTAATTCATACATTCTGCTTGAGGCATTTGACATTTCTCTGCTGAATCCTTCACTAATTCCCCTTTGCTCTTCTCTACAATATGGAGGGCATTCTCATGTCTGTGTGTGTGTGTGTGTGTGTGTGTCTTGCTCACTCCTGTTTGGGTGGAGCCTAGTTAACTCTGAGGTCATATCCTTTCCCTGGGTTTTTCTATGAAAATATCCTTTCTTTTATCAAATGATGATAAGCAACGATGTTTTATTAATGTCCTCACTTGGAAAACTCTTGGCTTCCCTAAGCCAGTCTCCCATGGGTGCTCTGTTTCATTTCACTTGTCTACGGAAGGTAGAAGATCAGAAACCAAAGCTCTGGTGACCTCTGATGCCCCCATACCACAATATGCTGCATGCATGCCACTGCAGTGTGCAAGGGACGGGGGACCCCAGACGCAGAGCTGACTCCTGCTTGGGAGGCCCAGGGAAACTGAGCAACACTTGCATGTGAACTTGAAGCCCAACAAGAAGTGAGTCAGTGATGGAAGTGGCCCCGAACTGAAGCCTCCATGCAGTTGCTGGGCTCCAAGCAGCCCACAAGGAGCCTGAGCTGCCCAGAGACCCCAGGCACCCCAGCCTGCAGGTGCCCCCACTTCTCTGGGCCCTGATGGCTTCCACCCTTTCTCTCCTCTCCCAGCCTCCATGCCTCTCACACAGCCTGGGATGATTACAGCAGTCAGCCCCATGCTATGACTGAGAAGCTTAGCAAGCAGAATCCGTCCGCCTTCCCTGGATGAATGGGAGGATGCAGGATTCTGTGTCTCCTGCCAGAAATTCCGGCAAAAAGTGGATGGCCATTCCCATCCGCATCCCGGACCTGAAGTACTAAATGAATAAGTGCAGCACAGCTGCAGGGGTGGCCGGGGCGGGGGGGGGGGGTGTTAGAGACGGCACCTGCTTGGAGATGCGCAGGGAGAAGAAGTGACATTGGAAGCTGTCAGTGTGGGAAGGGAGCTCCGGGGAGGGCACAACACCCAAGCGATGGCCTGGAGGCACAAAGAAGCAAGGCAAGAGAAGCTGGAGGGACCCTGGTCCTTGTGCAGTCACCCCTAGTGGAGGGCTGGGTAATGAGGGACAAACCCTGTGAAATGGGAAGAGGTAAAAGAGCCCAAATGACTTGCCCAAGCTTGTATAGTCAGCAGGTGGCAGAGCCAGGATTTGAACCTGGCCCTTCTTAACCCCTAAGCCTCATACTGGTTAGTGACAGAGGTGGTCCCAGAACCCTGCCCCAGCACTGCAACCTGAGCTACCATGGGCTGAGCCCCAGGGGCATGCGGAAGCACAAGGCCTGTATTGGCGTCTGCTGAAATGGGGCTGCCTGACAATGAGGCCCGGAGCTCGGAGGTATCCAGTGACACTGCCAGGCCTGGGCCCGCAGGGGCTGGTGCTAGCATGTGCATGTGGTTCACGTGCTGGAAGCCTGGGCCCCAGTGTGGCCGTGCTGAGGGTGGAACCGAGTGGAAGGCGGCTGGGTTGTGGGTTAGCTCTGGTCTCACAGACTGGATTGGTTCCTGCAAGAGAGGGGTGCAACAAAGCAAGGCTTCCCTCCACGCCTGGGCCTGGTCTGGGCACAGTCATTTCCCTGTCTACCTCTCAACCGGGTAGGGATGCAGGTGCCATGCCCTTTGGACCCTCTAGCCACCAAAATCCTGAGCCAAATAAGCCTCTTGTGCATTGCTCAGCCTAGAGTATTTTACTAGAGCAACACAAACAGACCAACAGCGCCGGCTTCGCCCAGTCTGCTGCACGGGGCTCGCTCTCCAGGACCAGTCATCACAGTGTCCTCTTCGGGCGGAGAGCCGAGGAAGCCCTGGGGCACAACTGTGCCACCCTAGGGCCCAACCCCACCAACCTGCTCAGGGGCCACAGCTCCTCCCAGACTCCCGTGTGGCTCTGCTCGGTAAAGGGGGCCTGTGCCCTCCCCTAGAACACTCCTGATTCCCCCGCCCCGAGGCAACCTCCAGCTAAAGCAGCGCCCCACAGCCTGGCTCTGCAGAGCGATCCGGACCGTGGCTCCAAGCCCTACGAGCCGGGGTCTCCCCACGCTCGGGAGGGGATGATGAGCACGGAGGAGCCACACTAAAGACCACACCAAGCCACGAAACTTCTCGATTTGGGTGCCAATCGGGGGAGGGTCGGGAGGAGGAAGGGCCCTGCTGGCTTCCCGGGTTCTTAATTTGAGGCTCCAAAAGGCAGAAATAAGAACAACAATAAGCCTTCCCGCTGCCGCTGCAGCGTTTCCCGCCCGTTAAGGCGGCCGAGAAAGTGCTGACGGGGCCGGCTGACGAGCCGTGTGCATTGTAATTCACACCCTAACAGCATCTCCAGGGCTCATGGAGTTCTCATTGAAAAATTATGTGATGTCTTTTTGGAAACCCAATACTGAGTTATTGATATCGCGAAGGCAGCAGGCTCGCCACTGCCAGCTTATTAGCTTTATACTTTCTGAAGGACTTTTTTTTCCCCTCTAATTTTCAACTTGGTTTTCTCTTTTCAGTTTAAATTGGATCACTGTGCAGGAGTGAGTGTTTCTGGGAGTGTGTACCTGGGGGTGGGTGCCCATTGAAGTGTGTCAGGATGTGTCTTTCTGTGTGTGCTTGTGGGATTTTTTAATTTTCTGTGTATTTGAAAGTCAGGGAGACAGAGGGGGAGAGAGAGAGAGAAAAAATGGGTCCATCTGCCCGTTCCCCTAAATACCCCCAACAGCCAGCACTGGGCTGAAAGCAGGAGCTGGGAACTTCATCGAGGTCTCCCATGAGGGTGGCAGAGCCATCACCTGCTCGTGCTCCTCACAAGGTGGGCATTAGCAAGACGCCGGAGCCAGGAGCAGAGCCAGGACTGGACCCAGGCACTCTGCTATGGGACTCGGGCATCCCAAGCAGTGTCTTAGCCACTGAGTCACACACCAGCCCCGTGCGTTTGTGCTTTGCATTTGTGTTTGTGTCATCTGAGTGTGCAAGCATCTTGAATTGTGTGTGTGTGCTCTGCATACCTGTGGGTGTGTCCATGTACAAATGTGTGCATTGTGTGCCAACTTCCTGTCTGAGCAGCCACGTGTCTGTAGCTGCAGGTGTACGTCTAGATGTGTGGGTGTGGACGCAGGTGTGTGCATAGATCAATGTGGGGGGTTGTGGGTATGCGTGTCCGTGGGTACATCTTTATGTCTGAGTAGCACCAGGTATTGGTGTTCAAGTAGGAGCACATACAGTTGCGGGTGTATGTATAGGTATGTGACTCGGGATACATCTAGGTGTGCCTGTAGGTGTCCTTGTGGGTGTATACACATGTGGGTGTATGTGCCGGTGTATCTTTGTGTCTGAGTGGCCACGTGAACATGGTGTGTCTGAGTGTCTACCCACACGTCTACAGATCTCTGGTTGCATAGGCACACTCGTATGTGTAACATATGTCTCCGGGTCTGTATGTGGGTATCTAAGAGATGCACCCAAGTTCTAGACCCACAAGGCCTAGAGACCGGTGCTAGCTCTGCTCCTGCCAGCTGGGTGGCTTTGGGCAGCGTTTGTAACCTCTCTGGGACTCATGTCCTCGTCCAGCTGAGGCCAAGGGTCATCCCACTGAATAAAGTGGATGAGAGAATCCAGCAGGCTCACACGGGCCACACCCACAGCACGGAGCCCCATAAGTGCTAGTCCCCAGGGAACACACATCGGGGGGGGGGGGTGGTCCTGCAGCGAGAATGTCAGGGATGTGGCCCCACACTGAGCCGTGGAAACTTCCGTGGCCAGCCCTTACCTGCTTGAGCTCCAAAATGCTCCAAATGCGACTGCCCCCTCCCCCCATAGGCCTTTGCAAACACGATTCTGGGGACCTGATAGCCTCCATTCACCTTGAACTGCACTGCTGGTGACAGACGCGTGCCTGACCTGTGGCTGGACATGGAGGTGCACCCGGCTGCATGCAGCCAGCCTCCCAGGGGCTCAGGCCAAGAAGGGCCTGGTGAACAAGCGCCCAGGACCCCCAGAAGCAGCCCTCAAGTCCTATCACCAGCTGTCCAGCTAGACATGAAAATGGTTTCCATGGACACTCAGGGGGCCCAGGAAGATGCAGGGGGCTTACGTGTCCCCCAGAGTCCTCCCTGCCCCATGGAGGTGAGGGCCTCTCGTGCGGAAGGGCTGGCAGGCCCAGCTCTGGGACTCTGGTGAGAACATGTCTCTGCAGACAGATGCCCAAACTCTGCAGAGCAGAGGGGGCCGTCCTTCCCACATGAGCTGGACGGCCCATCTGGCGAGTGGGAGCTCACTCCAAATTAGACCCAGAAGGTGAGGAGGTGTGACCTCCAGCCACCTGCACCCCAAGGGCACTAGGTCTTCCAAGTCCAAGTGTACCTTGCCCTTGCTGAGTAGGCCACATTTCAGGTGCTCAACAGCCCCAGGTGGCTACCATATTGGACGGCACCGGGCAGGACTTGCAAAAACACAGAGGCCTGTTTGCCTGGTCCACCTGGCAACCCCAAAATGCCAAATCCCACTATCTGAAGGTGATAAAGGCACAGGGACAGACACCCAAAGGATGGAGCTGCCCTCCTGGGAAAGGAGGAAATTACTGTCCTTCCTGCCAAGGTTCCAGCAACAGAGCAAGGCCCAGGTTTAGAGCCCAGTGCTGGGGCCAGCAGGTAGGGTGGCAGAAGGTCAAGGGCTACCCAGAGCACGGTGGGTGACTGTGGCCAGACGCAGGTCTTCCCCAGACAGCGAGTGGGGACAGGGACAGGAGGAGAGAGCTGACTGACGGCCTGGACAGGACAGCAGCAAGGTTAAGTGCTTGAAATAACCGTCAGCGCAGATTGTGGGGCTGGAGAGGCCAGGATATGGCAAAGGGCCCCAAACCCAGCAAGTGTGGCCACCTCCTCCTGGACGACACCCTGCCCACACCCTTCAGAGACCTGGAGGGGCAACCTCAAGGCCTCTTTAACCCACTTTCTCCTTCCCATGCAACCGGGGTCTTAGCGTCAGGGCTTAGCAGGCTGGGCAGCGACACCCTCAAATATTCCAGAATCAACAACTGTTCTGTGCCATGGTAACACCGCACAAACACCATGTGGAGGGAGGGAAATGTCCTTTCTCTTAGATTCTTCCTGGTACCCCAAATGGGAACACAGAGAGAGAGACAGACAGACAGAGACAGAGAGAAAGGGAGAGACAGAGAGAATCAGAGAGACAGCAGTTTTCTCTTTTTGTCTTGCAGAGAAGAGAAAGGTCCCCAGCACCCATCCCCACCCTGTTCCATGGAAAAGGTGTTCCACGCAGTGCCCCAATAGGTCTCCATGACTGAGTTCAAATATGGTCTTTTTTTATTAGATGAATTGCATCATTAAATTACATTATAAAAGCTAAAAATGCACCATTAATTTTCAAAAACAATAGTAAATACATCTCGTTTCTAATACATGATTCTGCATTTAATTTCTGCCTGAGGCTTTGCCTTTTTTTTTTCCCCAGCCTCACTGTCTCCCCTTATGCAGACTATATAAATGGAGCTAAATTGCCAAAGAAATTTTTGCCAAATGTCCGTAATGTGAAAATAAATGAATTTCTAATTGGCTGTTGCAAAAAGAAAAATTACTTTTTGATCTCAGCTCAGCCAAGCAAAAATCTACCTAGCTGGAGTAATAAGATGCAGGCACATTGCAAGCAATAGGCAGAAGACAAAAGCCCCGGGAAAGCAACGCTCAGAATGAAATCTTCCCTCCCCTTCCTGCCTCCATGCTGTCCTCCAGAAAACTAACTCCAAACAAACCCAGGCCAGGGCCTTCCAGGACCCGGCCTGCGCAGTCCAGCCCTGTGCCTCCCTGGGGTCCCCTGGGGCCCGGCAGGAGCAGAGCTCGGCAAACACGAGTTTAAGTCCAGTCTGTTCCTCCGTGGGCTCTGCAGCCCTGAGCTGGTGCCTCAGCCTCTCTTAACCTTAACCCCCTCCTTTATAGATTGGGAATCATGTCCACCTCTTGTAGGCTTGTTAGGAGGTGTTACGGGTTGAACTGTGTCCTCCCAAAAAATCCTACCTCGCTAGGATCTCAGAATCACCTGCCCGTTTCCTTCTTGGCTGTTTTTTGTTTTTGTTTTTTAAATCAAGCTCAGAGCCAGTGCAGTCCTGCAGAGGGGACCCAGCGTGGGACGGTCAGCAGGAGGAACTGGGAAGCACATTCAGCACAGATGAGACGGGATGAGGACCAGCACGGCCCGCGGCCCTCACCGATGCCCGGGGCAGCTGCAGCATGAGCTGAGCAAGCCCCAGGCCCCAGGACACCCAAGCTGGACCCAGGGCTTAGCCCCATGGGGGAGGGTCCCGCGGCCTTAGGGACCAGGTGTGGAGGACGGCGGGCAAGGCAGCCATCCACCAAAACAGGTCTGAGGTCCAGCCCCTATCCGAGCCACCTGAGCCTCCCGGATCCCAGAGGGGCAGGGCCTTCGCTGCTGAAACAGTTTCTGCTGGTTTAGGGGCCCAGGAGTTAGAGATTAGAGTTAGGCTTAATTGGCTTAAAGAGAAGCTCTGGTGGGCTGCTTTTTTCATATCGAGTATCTGCAAGTTTCAGAACATTGCCGCCCTCTGCAGCCACAGCCCAGCTCCTCGGCTTCCCCTGAACTCACAGTCAGCTCTTGCCCTCCTACTTTGCACAGACTAGTCACGGCCTGGAATGATGGCCTTCCTCCCTGGCACCACCTGAAGAACTCCTACTCACCCACAATGCCCCATCTCCTATGTCCTCTCTTCCACGAATGCTTTTGCAGCTGCCTCAGGCTGGGTCGGCCACTCTCCAGCCTTCCCAAGAAACTTCTAGAAATGAGACTGAACTCAGGGGACCCAGTTATGCTGCCTTTCCAGAAGGCTTCACAGGTCACTCCCACTTCCATTCCTTGCCCTTTCTCTACTGTTTCTTTGTGGACATAGGCATGACGTCCAGCTCATTCACACGTTGAACAACAGAGAGGAAAACCAGGAAGGCTGGGTGGCGCGGCCATCTCCATTTCACAGAGCAGGAGCCGAGGCTGAGAGAGGGGTCCCGCGAGAGGCCGTGGTGAGCTGCCATCCGACCCGGGGCCCAGGCACTGCACTTCCGCTGCCTCCCAGCAAGCTGTAGCAATCTGATCTGCATTTGGAAAGATCACCCCACTGCCTGTTCCAGGAGCTCCCTGGAGCCCCAGCCGCCCAGACCCTGCAGGTGGAGCATGGGGAGGGAAGGAGAGCTGGGGAACAAACAGGGCTCAACGGAAAAAGGAGAGCAGAGCAGGTCTCACTCCCAACCACCAATCCAGCAACAAAGTCCCCTCCAAGGAGGCCTCCACTCTGGGGTCTGACTCAGAGCACAGAGCTCAGGGTGTGTCCCTTGGGAACAGAAGCTCAGTGAGGCAAGCATTTGGCCCAGGGGTTGAGTAGCTGCTTGGGACACTGGCATCCTATATCAGAGCACCTGGCGCTCCACTTCCCCTCCAGTGTCCTGCTGGTGCACACCCTGGGAGGCGGCAGACGATGCCTCAAGGACCTGGGTCCCTGCTATCCACACAGGAGACGCCCATGCTGCTGAACCCTAGCTGCGGCCAGCATTTGGGGACTGGATGGAAGATACTCTCCTCCCTCTCTCTCTCTCTCTCAAATAAAAATGAAAATTTTTTAATTAAAAATAAATAAAAGCAAGGACCCTAACCTACTACAAAACAAAACAAAACAAAAAGCAACAGCTGAAGTCCTAGGGTAAGTTCTAGGGAGGGGTCTGAGCCTAGGCTGCAGATACCTTGGCTTGTGGCACAGGGGCTGGGGAGGGGGACATGGTCACAGAGAGAAGGCAGGGGAGTGAGGGCTGGGGACAACATGGGCAGGGGTGCTTGGTGGTAGGGCATGGGGGGAGAGGAGTGCCCAGTGTGTGACAGACCACTTTCCTGGGCGCCTACCTCTGGCCAGGACCCAGCCCTTCTCCACCTGTGCCTGGAGAGCTGAGGAGGTAGAGGGCGGAGGGTTTACACACTGAGAGAAGCCTCCGGGAGCAGAGCAGAGCAGAGCAGAAGGCATGGCGGGGTGGGAGACAGCACGGGATGCTGGCTCTCCAGCCCAGTCCCTACGGCCTGCTCCTCGTAGCTTCTGTCACCTGTAAGCCATGCGTTCTGTCCCACCTGTCACTCCTGAGTTTCACGAGCATCCTACACGCCCCTTGCGCTTGTAACAAGCCCCCAACTGCTCAAGCTGGCCCAGGGGGGCTCCACTAGCTGCTGCACAGAGCTTCCGGGCAGACCCCAGACCCACCTGCCTCCCAGCCTCAAGCCCCTTTCCAAGACCTCGGGTCCTCAGTCCTGAACTAGGCCAGCCACTGACCAGAGGACCCTGGGATGACTCGGGAATTGTGAGTCACGGAGCCGGGCGATTTGAAAAAAAGCACCTCTCTTCTCTTTGGTGCGCATATTAATTACACTGAAACAGGTGCAAAGTCAACCTCGTTTATTATGATTTCTTTGAGCCCATAATGGCAGTTGCTACGAATAAATCCCGTTAACCCAGAGAAAGGATTTATGGACCCAAATTTACACCGGCCGTTTAATCATAGCACCTTTGCTGCAGACAGACTTTCTGGAGAACAATTTGCCCCGCGATTTGTCAGTGGGAAAATGGCCTCTATAAACGTTGGGAGGAAATAAATGCTAATCCAAAGCTCAGTCTTTCATTCCCCTAATTGCCCGGGGAATTTAAAGGAGACAAACTTATTTACTCACAGCAGGAAGTGAGCTGTAATAAACCATCACCATCCTGGGCAGAAATCCTGCCGGGGAGGGAGCCTGGGACTCAGGCAGCAGACATGGATGGGCGAGGCCTCCGGCCGGCGGGGCTCAGGACTCTGTGTTTTGAGGAGCAAGTTCCTTAGACCTAAGTTGATTCAAAGCAGGTGGGTGACTGGGCCGACATTTCAGGCCCTCCCTCAACCCGTCCTGGGCCTTCGGGAAGGACTCTGGGTCAGGATGCGATCTTGGCCCCCAGGCTGTCCTCTGGGAGACGTGGAAGGAAATTTGGATGCCAGTGGGGAGAGCTGGCCGAGAGAGGCCAGCACAGTACAGTGCTGGGTTAAAAGCCAGCGGCCCTCGGGGAGCTAAGCTCCCACTCGCTCCCCAAGCATTAGGTGTGCCGGGACCTCAGCCTCACGTGCCAGGCAGCAAAGGTGACATCACCAGGTGCTCGTGAGCAGGTGCTGTGGGGACGGAAGAGCTTGCTGGAGAGGATGGGGCTCACATCTCAACCTCGTTCTTGCTGGGAGCCTCACTGGCCTGCTGTGGCCCTCCCCTATCTGCTGTCTCCCTGGCTGGAGCTCAGAGGTCCTGTTTTTTTGTTGTTGTTTTTTTTTTTTTAAGATTTATTTATTTATTTGAAAGTCAGAGTTACACAGAGAGAGGAGAGGCAGAGAGTGAGAGAGAGGTCTTCCATCCACTGGTTCACTCCCCAATTGGCCACAATGGCCGGAGCTGCACCGATCTGAATCCAGGAGCCAGGAGCTTCTTCCGGGTCTCCCATGTGGGTGCAGGGGCCCAAGGACTTGGGCCATCTTCTACTGATTTCCCAGGCCACAGCAGAGAGCTGGATCGGAAGTGGAGCAGCCAGGACTCTAACCGGCGCCCATATGGGATGCTGGCACCACAGGTAGCGGCTTTACCCACTAAGCCACAGCGCTGGCCCCCAGAGGGCCTGTTCTAAAGTGAGAAAGGCTCTCTTTGTCCCCACGGCATCACAGCCAGAGCTTCCAAGAGGTCGCCTTTTACCACAGGCTGTGGAATGCACGTTGTCAGAAGCAGCGCAGGGAGGGTCTACCAGGGTCCCACCTCCAGCCTCCAGCCTTCTTTCCCTACCTTCACCCACCCTCCCTCCTCCCAAGCCTGATTCAGCCCCGTTATTGCAGATCCCCCTCAGGATGGCAAAGCGCGCCCAGGTCTGGGTTCAAGCACAGTCACTGAGCCACTGTGCGGCTGTGGAGCTCAATCAGCCTCTCTGTGCCTCCACTGCCTCCTCTGCAGAATGAGGATAATGACGTTGTCCAGGGCAGCTGCGCGGCTGCCGATGGTAAGGAGGGGACAGTGCCTCCTGTACCAGTGAGCACCAATGAGAATGATCTTTGAGCTGCAGAGGGGAGAAGGGCCATTAGGGAGAGAGACTGGGTGGCTGGGAAGCAGGAAGGGCCAATGACAGCACATGGAAGAATCCCTCCAGGCCCAGAGAAGCACGCTGGGAGACGGAGGAGCTGTGGTCTCCACAGACAGTGGCCGGATGAGGGCGTCAGGCCTGAACCACACTCTGGAAAGGGTTATTGGGTGGTTTTTTCTTACCTTGAACTTGTGTGATGACACAGTGCACGTGCAAATACAGTCTCGTATTTTTAAAATATGCTGAGCTGTATAAAGTAAAAGAATAAAGCTTCCTCTTTTTGATTATTTATTTATTTATTTACTTTTCACTTTATTGGAAAGACCGAGACAGGCAGAAGGAGACAGAGAGACTGAGAGAGATCGTGCATCCACTGACACCTGACCAACAGGAAGTGAGAGGGTGCCGAGCAGGTGTCGGGGAGGGTACAGCTGGCGCAAAGGCCCGGATGTCTCAGGAAGAACAAGCAAGGGAGCTGGCGAGGGTGGGGCGTGCAGGCCAGAGTCGCAGGAGGTGAGGTCAGAGAGGGAAAAGGGGAGGTGAAGAAGACCCCTGGGGGTCTTACAGGGAAAGTGCGCAGGGCCTTGCCTTTGCCCTGAATGACGAGGGAGTGGTCTGATCCCCGTGTTTATGACACCACGCACCTCTGGATGGGCGACCCAGAACATCAGGACACCCCGCAGCCAGAGCTGGGGCGCTTGAGTTCAAGGTGCGTTGGAACTTCCTGCAGCCAGAGCCCCTCAGCACCACCTCCCCGGCCCCACTGGGTGCTGCTGTCTCCCCACCCGCCCAGCGCAGGGCCACCGGCCCTTCTCCCCTGCCCTGGAGCACT
Source organism: Oryctolagus cuniculus (assembly GCF_051225735.1). Lineage (NCBI taxonomy): Eukaryota > Metazoa > Chordata > Mammalia > Lagomorpha > Leporidae > Oryctolagus > Oryctolagus cuniculus. The sequence goes on from NC_142877.1 coordinate 19,836,382, forward strand.
CACTCCCCAAGACAGATGGCAGCCCCTTCCCGCCCATCCGTCACCACTCCCCAGCCCATCCATTAGCAGCCAGTCCCCGTCCTGCCCCAGCCCCACTGTCCTTGCTTGGGGACAGGGTCCATTGATCAGAGGCCCATCTGCCGCTTGTCACAGCCCTGCAGCCCTGACAGCAGGAGACAGAGCTGTAGTGGCCCAGCCAGGTGGGGGACCAAGGGAAAGAGGAACCCCCCAGCCCCTGCAGGTGGGAGCTCAGGCCAGAGCCCCACCTGGGACGAGAGGTGGGCTGTGAGGTCAAGGTGAGCCCCCCAGCTAGAAACAGAGGCTCCCGCAGAGCAAGGGGCAAAGTGACTACCACAGGACAGGCCTGCCAAGGCTCCTGAGCCCCCTCCACATCTGGGTCTGCACCAATCCAGGCCTGCAGGACTGGGCAGGGCTCAGCTGAGACACCAAAGGCATCCCCGTAACGCATCTGGATCTGCCCCAGGCTTCTGACAGCCTCCGATCTCCAGTTTAGGCCCAAACTTGGCATGCATCCCCAGCCTCCCTCCTCCAGGTTTCTCATCTCCACTAGGAGCCCCTGACCCAGATAGGGCCCCTGCCCTCCTCTGCCCTAAGTCAGTCCACAGCCTCCTTCCCGGCTGGATGCCTGAGAAGATTGTGCAGGGACCACTCTCCCTCTGGCTTCCGGCTGGGTTTGGCCAGTGGGAGGCTCTGGGACTGGGGGTCTCATCCCTGGCTCTGCAGGTCCCATGAGTGACAGGAGAATCAGTGTCCCTCCTCCACCCAGGAGCCTTCCGCTATAGCTCCCCTCCTGGGGAGTGAACCAGCAGATGGAAGATCTCCCTCTCTGTCTCCCCCTCTATCTCTGTCACTCTGCCTTCCAAATAAATAAATAAATAAATATAACTTTAAAAAAGAAAATAGGGGCCAGTGTTGTGGGGTAACAAGTAAAGCTGCCACCTGCGACACCGGCATTCCATAGTGGTGCTGGATCATGCCCTGGCTGCTCCACTTCCAATCCAGCTCCCTGCTAATGCACCTGGGAAAGTAACAGAAGGTGGCCCAAGTGCTTGTGCCCCTGCACCCACATGGGAGACCCAGATGAAGCTCCTGGCTCCTGGCTTTGTCTTGGCCCAGCCCTGGCATTGCAGCCATCTGGGTAGTAAACCAGCTGATGAAAGCGCTCTCTCTCTCTCTCTCCCCCTCTCTCTCTCTCTTCCTCCCTCCCTCCCTCCTTCTGTCTGTCTGTCTGTCTGTCTCTCTCTCTCTCTCTCTCTCTGTAGCCCTGATTTGCAAATAAAAAATAAATCATTAAAAATAAATAAGGGGCCAGCACCGTGGCACAGTAGGTTAATCTTCCACCTGCTGTGCCAGCATCCCATATGGGCACTGGTTCTAATCCCAGCTGCCCCTCTTCCAGTCCAGCTCTCTATTATGGCCTGGGAAAGCAGTGGAAGATGGCCCAAGGCCTTGGGTCCCACGTGGGAGACCAGGAAGAAGCGCCTGGCTCCTGGCTTCGGATCGGCACAGCTCCGGCCGTTACGGACATTTGGGGAGTGAACCAATGGAGGGAAGACCTCTCTCTCTGTCTCTCCCTCTCACTGTCTGTAACTCTAACTCTCAAATAAAATAAATAAAACCTTTTAAAAAAAGTAAAATAAAAATTACATTATTTCAAGTATTTCACTATACTGTTACTTTTCCTGCAGATCTGCGGGGGAGGAGCAGGAGGCTGTCCTTCCCCCCCGCTCCGTGACTGTGACCTTGACCATGAGTTCACACCCCTGTTTCCCTCTCCCCTCCTCCTTGAGGCCGGCAGCAGCCCCACCTCTGCCCTTGTAGAAGAGCTCACCCCACTTTCAGATCCTGCCGGGGCTCAAGCAAGCCCATGAAGGAACTTTCTTTGCCCATAAAACCACAATGTCCTTCCTGAAAAGAATCCTGATGAGCCACAGGTCTTCATTTTGTCACAGTCATGGCTAAAGCAAAGCGCCGTCCAGAGCACAGGGCTTCTCAGACTTGGCCAAGCTAATGTCCACTTAAAAACAAAAAACACTGATGCCCAGGCCACACCCCAGCCCCATGACATCAGATTTCTAGGTAGTATTTAATGTTCCCAGGAAGTTCCAGTATGCTCCAAGACTGAGAACCTTGGTCTGGGCCTTGACCACGGTAAACACCACCCCTGAAGGCAGCCAACAGTACCAGAGTTAGGTAGGAAGTCAGAAATTGAGCCTATGTGCGTGTGAGAAAGGCCTGAAGCCCAGCACCGACTGCGGAAGCTCCAGAAGCCCAGCATCTTGCACTTCAAAGTCCTGCCCAGACCCCGATAACCTCCCAGGTGGTCCCAGCCCTTCTACCTGGTAACCTTCCAGGTGCAGCCCAGTATCTGCACTTCAAGGTCCCCCCCCACCCTTCTACCTGGCCTGATAACCATCTTTCCTCTAAGGCTGGGCAATGCCAGCCAGGCTCCCCCATCTGATAACTTCAGGGGGAAAAACTCAGAAAGAAATTTTTCGTATTTACACCCAACAAGTCCTTTGTTCGGGAGGAGAAGGAGAGGGGGAGTGTGGGGAGCAACCCGGACTAGACTAAGTTACTGGAATTAAGACTTATTCTATGCATCTGCTCTCCCACAATATGGCGCTGGGAGAGGAGAAAACAGCTTCTACACAGCTGCCTCCAGTTCAGCCAATAAACTGTAGGACTTGCTCCTGATTGGAGGAGAGCAGCGTACTCGGCGTGTGGGCAGCCGAGTTGGGATTGGCAGAGGAGGACTATAAAGGAGGAGAGAGACGGCATGCACCAGGAACATCTAAGGGAAACACCTGTGCAGCCCCCGAGCGGTGTGCCGCTCCCCCGCGGAAGTGGGGAATGTGGCAGGGGGAACCGCCCTTCCACGGAGGTGGAAGGGACGGTAGCCAACCCGGGAAGAACCAGCAGCAAACCCGGGGAGGGCCGAGCAGACGAAAGAACAGCGCAGGGTCCTGTGTTGTTCCTCCACGAAGAGGGGGAGCGACAGGGGAGAGAAAAGGCAGGAAGGCAAGACCCATCCCCTTAAAAATCCCAGCCTAAACGTGCACTACGCACTCTCTCTCAGGTCCTGTCTGGAGAGGTGCCCATCCGTTCTTACGGATGCCCCACCCTAATAAACCTTGCTATATGCTTTCCACTGCTCTCTGTCACACGCCTGAATTCTTTCTTGCACGAAGACAAGGGCCCTTTGCTTCTCCAGTAACACCTGCATCACCTGAGAGCCAGCTAGAAATGCTGTCTCAGGCCATATCCCAGACCTCCTGCATCTGAGCCAGATCCCCCCTAACTTCCTGTGCACCTTGGGGTACAGAGAGCATCACTCTAGATGAAAAGGAGCCCTTGCACACAACCTTCCCCAGCTCTACAAACCTCCTCCCCCAGGTTACCAGTCCCCACCCGATCCCCTCCCCCTGCAGAACTCCGGCCTGACCCTGTCCTGGGAGCAGCGCTGTTTGAGGGTGGCTGGCTCAGGGGCTGGGGGAGGGGAGGAGGGTGCTCTTCCTAAGCCACAGTGTCTGCCAGTGGTTCTATCCCATTCACTCATTCCCATCCAGTCTCTTCTACAGATCCACAGGAATGCTGCTAAAAGGTTGTGGGAAAGGAAGGAAAAGATAAGTTCATTTGGATGCAAACATTGTTTGAAATCCAAAAGGATTTTTCCATGACCTTTTTATTTACTTATTCGCAGACAGGGAAACAAACACAAAGAGAAAAATGTCCCATCTGCTGGTTCACTCCACAAATGCCCACAGCGGCTACGCCTGGGCCCAGAGCCCAGAACTCACTCCAGGTCTCTCACATGGGTTACTGGGACCCCATTTCCTGCTGCCCCAGGGTGTGCATTAGCAGGAAGCTCGGAGGGGAGCAGCGCTGAGACTCACTCCAGGCGCTCTAATGTGGGACACAAGCATCTTTAACCAACATCTTCACTGCAGGCCAAATGCCCACCATCCATGAGCTTTAAGGCCCCTCATATGCATGCATTTCAAATGTTTTTTTACACCAAAATAAACTTACCTTTAAATTCCATTTTCCAGGAACTTTTGGAAGCCAGGGTTTCCGTGTTCCCAGGGTCTTGCACACAATGCACGGAGCACTCATTTCTGTCCTCATGGACTGTAGCTTCCGATGGACCAGACACAAGCGAGCAACCAACTCTTTTTTTTTTTTTTTAAGATTTATTTATTTATTTGAAAGGCGGAGTTACGAAGTTACAGAAAGGGAGAGGCAGAGAAGGCTTCTAACCTGGAGAGTTAGTCTGCAAAACTCCTGCAGGCTGCTGGGCTTAGAGGTAAGCAATGTCCCGGGGAGAAAGGCCAGCCCATGAAGCCAAGTGCAGAGTGCCTGGGGAGCTGATGGCTGGGCCTGGGCGTCTCCCATGAGCCAGACACTGGGATTTGCACATTAATGAAAAGGCAAGCTGGGGTGGGGAGAGTTTATTAGGACTTGTTCAGGATTCCAAAGCATGTATGTTACATATTTTAAGCACACAGTTGGGTCACAGTGAAAAAGCTGACCTGGAGCCAGAGACAAGGGAGTAACTAAGCGGTGTGTGTCCGCTGACCTGGGGCAGAAATGCTGGCGAACTGCCTCCTCTGAGGGGTCTTTGAAGCCCTGTGCCCTTATCTCCCTATAGAACCTCTCTCTGCCTGGCCTCGGCACCTGAAAGCTGTGCGATGGGGCTGCAGGGCCCATGGATTTCCAGGAGAAAATCCCGGAGCACTCTCATTGGAGTCCGTGAGCATGGCGCCCCCTAGAGTGCAGACAGGGAGCTGCGGTTGAGTGACGCGGTGTGGTTGAATGGACATCAAAGGCCAGCAGGGAAGGCAGGTGGGGGTGCGGGGCACAGCCTAACGGCCTTTTTTTTTTTTTTTACACTTGATTTCAGAATAGCTTTAAATTTACAAAACAAGAATTATGAGGTAGTAATGCAAAGAGTTTCCATATTATATACCCCTTGCCTCTGAAGTGCGTTGAGAGAGGGAGCAGAGAAGCCCATGTTTGACAGCCAAAGGAACAGTTTTGTTTTGAAGTTGAGAGTGGAGAAATTCTGAATGTCCTCAACAAATCAGGAAGCAGGAGAACACCGTCACGCCACTGGGACCTGAGCTTGTCTTTCTGATGTCTGGTGTATTAAGATTCTCCAGAGAAACAGACCAGCAGGAGAGCGAGAGAGCGAGCGAGAGAGAGAGAGAGAAGAGCCTGCTTTGAGTCCTGGCTTCTCCACTTGGGATCCAGCTTCCAGCTAATGTGCCCCTGGGAGGCAGCAGGTAATGGCTCAAGTATTTGGATCCCTGCTACCTACACAGGAGACCTGGATGGAGTTCTGCGTCCCTGGCTTCAGCCTGGCCCAAGTCTCACTGTTGCAGTCATTGGAGGAGTGAAACAGATGGAAGATCCTTCTCTCTCAGCCCTCCCCCCATCTTTCAAACAAAACGGAAATAAGTAGAAATCATAAAAGACAGAAAGAAATTTAAGGTACGGAGTTGGCTCACTCAGTTGTGGAGGCCGACAAGTCCCAGGATGTGTGCATTGGAGACCCAGGGAGAAGCCAAAGGCAGGAAACAAAACAAACCCTGCTGTCCCAGCACGAGGGCAGTCAGGTGGGGGGGGGGGGGGGGCTGCCCCTTCTCACAGGAGCCTCAGCCCTTTGCTCAATTCAGAGAGAGATTGGGTGAGACCCACCGAGAGGGAGGGCCACCTGCTTCACCCAGCCCTCCCATTCAATGTCAGCCTCCCTCCAAAACACCCATAGACACCCCGGAGTCATGCTGGCCATGTCCCGGGGGACACAGAATTACCCATCATGAGTATGGTTGGCAATGTGTTCCTATGCTCAGGAGATATTTCTATTTATTCCTTGATGAGCTGTAGGGTTTGTCTTGTTGCCTATCCTATGAACTACTACTGGTTTTCATTATCAGTTTATGGACACTTGTGCTGTCACATATGTCAGGAAGGTTTTGTCCATTTGACTTTTGGTCTTCAGGTGGGGGCATGTCTTGAGACAAAGGTGTATAAATATTGGAGGCCAGCTATGTGGGCCTTTTACCTTGACAGTTCTAACTAAGGATACAGAGAAAACCCTCCTTGACCAGAGATCAAGTGCTTCTCTTTTTTTTTTTACAGCAGACAGGCAGTTAGACAGTGAGAGACAGAGACAGAGAGAAAGGTCTTCCTTCCGTTGGTTCACCCCCCAAATGGCCGCTACGGCCAGTGCACTGCACCAATCTGAAGCCAGGAGCCAGGTGCTTCTTCCTGGTCTCCCATGCAGGCGCAGGGCCCAAGCACTTGGGCCATCCTCCACTGCCTTCCCAGACCACAGCAGAGAGCTGGACTGGAAGAGGAGCAACCTGGACAGAATCCAGCACCCCGACTGGGATTAGAACTGGGGTGCCAGCGCTGCAGGCGAAGGATTAGCCTAGTGAGCAGTGGCGCTGGCCAAGTGCTTCTCTTTTTATACTTCCTTCCAGCCTTTTACTGTCTCTTTAAAAAAATTTATTTATTTACTTGAGAGGCAGTTACAGACAGAGGGAAAGACAGAGAGAGAGGTCTTCTGTCCACTAGTTCACTCCCCAAATGGTCACAATGGCCAGAGCTGAGATGAACTGAAGCCAAGAGCCAGAAGCTTCTTCCAGGTCTTGCACATGGGTGTAGGGGTCCAAGCACTTGGACCAACTTCTACTGCTTTCCCAGGCCATAGCAGAGAGCTGGATTGAAAGTCGAGCAACCGGGACTAGAATATGGGATGCCAGCGCCATAAGCAGATGCCCAACCTACTATGCCACAGCACCAGCCCCTTACTGGCTCATTTTTTACCTTTGACTGTTACACCCACTTGGTTTTGACGTTTCAACTCTAGATGAGATGAAGATCTAAGCTGTCTTCCAAGTAACTAAATTTACAGTTAGCAATCACAAAGTAATTGACTCTTTTTTTTTTTTTTTTTGACAGGCAGAGTTAGACAGTGAGAGAGAGAGAGAGAGAGAGAGAGAGAGAAAGGTCTTCCTTCCGATGGTTCACCCCCAAATGGCTGCTACGGCCTGCGCACTGCACCGATCCAGAGCCAGGAGCCAGATGCTTCTCCTGGTCTCCCATGCGGGTGCAGGGCCCAAGCACTTGGGCCATCCTCCACTGCACTCCCGGGTCACAGCAGAGAGCTGGACTGGAAGAGGAACAAGTGGGACAGAATCTGGCGCCCCGACCAGGACTAGAACCCGGTGTGCCAGCGCCACAGGCAGAGGATTAGCCAAGTGAGCTGCGGCGCCAGCCAATCCACTCCTCTTTTAAAAAACATTTATTTATTTTCATTCTGTTTCAGAGAGAGACCTGCCATTTACTGGTTCACTGCCCAAATGTCCACAACAGCCAGGGCTGGGCCAGACCAAAGCCAGGAGCCAGGAACTCAGTCTGGGTCTCCATTGTGGGTGGCAGTGACTCAACTCCCTGAGCCGACACCTGCTGCCTCCAAGGGTCTGCATCAGCAGGAAGCTGGATTCAGAAATGAGGCCGAGACTCAACCAGGCACCCAAATATGGGATGTGGGTATGAAGCAGCACTACACCAAATGCCCGTCCTGATCCCTCCCCTGTGGGGAGCAACTGGGAGCAACTCGGACTAGACTAAGTTACTGGAATTAAGACTTATTCTATGTATCTGCTCTCCCACAATATGGCACTGGGAGAGGAGGAAACAGCTTCTACACAGCTGCCTCCAGTTCAACCAATAAACAGCAGGACCTGCTCCTGATTGGAGGAGAGCAGCGTGCTCGGCGTGTGGGTAGCAGAGTTGGGATTGGTGGAAGAGGACTATAAAGGAGGAGAGAGACAACATGCACCAGGAACATCTATCTGAAGGAACACCTGTGCAGCCCCCGAGAGAGCCGGCCGGCGGTGTGCCGCTCCCCCGCGGAAGTGGGGAAAGTGGCAGGGGGAACCGCCCTTCCACAGAGGTGGAAGGGACGGTAGCCAACCCGGGAAGAACCAGCAGCAAACCCGGGGAAGGCCGAGCAGACAAAAGAACAGCGCAGGGTCCTGTGTTGTTCCTCCACAAAGAGGGGGAGCGACACTCCCCTACTGATTCGTTTCCTTCATTTTCCAGGGTCTGAATTCTTACCAGAACTACCTATTTCATCCCATTGATTTGTCCATCTGCTCATATTCCGTAACATACAGGTTTTAGTATTGTAGCTTCATCACGCCTTTTAATTGCTGAGAAGGCGAGCATTCTTTCCCAATCAGAGTAGCTCTCTCCATGGAGCTGGGTTTGGTGTGTGGCTGGGGGGGGGGGGGGGGGCTGTCTTGGCTACAGGTGCACCTTAGCATCATCAGTTTTTCTTCCTTTTACATTTGTCATAGCAGCGCAGCGACTGACACTCCTCAGGGTTGTGTTCCATGTAGGCCTCCCTGCGATGTCCAGCTCCCCCCAACAGGGCCCCTGAGTCGGGCAGCGTCCTCACAGCCAGCAGGTGCATGGGTCCCCGGCCGTGGCGGAGGACAAGATCGCCAGGACAGGGACAGACTGTGTGTTTTTCCCTCGGCCGCTTTAGTGTTGCCGCTAAATAAAAGTCCATTTTTACTCTTGGAGGAGCTGAGCAGGGAGATGCCTCACACCCCGGCTTTCACCCACCATGATCTATGTCCCTTTTACAAACTTATCTCTGGGTTTCTCCTCAGTTTATAAGCTAGGGGCCATCTTTCTTCCCTAACGCTCCTTCCTGCACAGTCTGGAGGAACCTTGAGACTTCCTGCCGATGATTTAAAGGGCTATAACACTCGCAGGCTAGATTTGTTTTAGTGTCCATAAAACTCAAAAATTTCATAAAACAATTGGTGAAAATAAAATTACCAAAAAATGATATAGTGCCAGCAGACTGTATAATAGTTACGGGAGAAATGGAGGCCATGATTCACGGGGGGATAAAAATGACAATGTATTTATTGCAGTGCACTGACAAGAAACTAATTTGTCCCTTTTACTTCTGAGACAGGGCAAGAATTCCGATTTTTCTCTTCTTGCTCTGACTCTGACAGTGGGGCAGAAGGTGACAGCAAACGGCTCTCAGCTCCAGGGGCTGTGTGAGTGTGTGTGTGTGTGCGCTAGCACCAAGAGTTTCAAGAAAAACAAAAGTACACCTTGCATCACCCTTGGACTGTATCACGTTGAGCCTTGGAAAAGTGTCCTTAATCTATAACACGCGGGTGTGTGCATGTGTGGGTAAGTGTGTGTGTGTGTGTGTGTGTGTGTCCACAGGCTTGTATCTGGCTATTATCACAACTGAAGAAGATGGAAAAATGAGTATTGTTTTACCCAAGAGATATGGCTCTAAAGAAGAAAGGACACAGGACAGAATAAACAAGAACAAGAGCAAACGTTCGGCCAAGCGCCAGTGATGGGATTCGGGTCTGGGGTCTCCTGGTGGTGGTGAGTGAGTGGGAGGTGGCTGACAGGAAATTCAAAGGAACTTTCCAACACCCTGAGAATGCACTGGGCGCTGGCTGGAGTGTAGACAAGTGTATTGTCAAAGATTTGTAAACCTAGAGGGAGAATTCTATTTGATGTAAATTATACTTCAATAAATAAACAATACACTTCAGTAAATTCCTCAATAATGGTAAAGTATGCCTCCATGGATTGTATCCCTCATAAATTATATCCCAATATATACATCATGTAATATTGTACCTTAGTAAATTTGTGTTTAATCCTTAGTCTGGAGGAAAGAGAAAGAAATAGCTTCTGGCCTAACAGATAATGGTCGGATATGGGATATGTACATTGAGAAGCCCAGAGGGAAATCCCAGAATGAATGAATGAATGAATGAGGGGTTGGCACTGTGGCGCAGTGGGTTGATCTTCTGCCTGCAGTGCCAGCATCGCATATGGACTCCAGTTCGAGTCCCAGCTGTTCCTCTTCCAATCCAGCTCTCTGCTGTGGCCTGGGAGGGCGGTAGAAGATGGCCCAACTCCTTGTGCCCCTGCACCCACATGGGGGACCGGGAGAAAGCACCCGGCTCCTGGCTTCAGATTGGCACAGCTCTGGCTGTTGTGGCCATTGGGGAGTGAACCAACGGACGGAGAACTTTCTCTCTGTCTCTCCCTCTCACTGTCTGTGGCTCTACCTCTCAAATAAATAAATAAAAATCTTTTAAAAAAATGAATGAATGAATGGTCAACCTCAATTCTCCCCAAAGACAGAGCCCATTGCTCAGGATGAAGCAAGTCTCAGGGATCAGGAGGTCTTCTTATACCCACTTTACAGAAGAGGTGGTTGAGGCTGACTTGCCTTGCCTTGCACAACTCAGGCTCAGCTAATCACCCAAAAGCACCAGCCACTGAGGCTGGGGGATTCACCCAGAGATGGATCTGAGCTTTGGGGAGAACAGGCCTCAAGGGGTGGCAGTCACCTCCCAAGCTGTGCCCTGGAGGTCTGAAGAGACAGAGCCAGGGACCTGGAGACACAGGTGTGGGCAGGACTGTGTCCTGGAGGTAGTGTCAGTGGGAGGGTGCCATGTGGGGAAGGGGCAGTAGAGGCAGTGTCCCTGGAGCCTGTGACCAGATAACAGGCGAGGGAGGCCCCTGCCAGGGAGGGCAGCAGCTGGGGGAGGAGAAGGGGCCCTGCACTCTCCTCCCCGCTGCCCTCAGCCCTGAGGCAGCTCCTGTGGCCCATGCATGCTGGATGCAACAGCTCCAGGAGCCCAGGAGCCACGGCAGCCCTGGCAGTCAGCCTGCACCCTGGGGGAGGAGGGCTGGGGGCTGGGGCACTGCCCTGGTGGAGGGAGGAGGGAAATGGGCCTTTCCCGCGTGCCCCACTCTGCACCTAAGCCCTAGTGGACAACAGAGGCCGACGATATTGTGTGGTTGAATCAGTACAGACAGATGCCACCCGTACAGCTAGATCAGCGGCCTGAGCAGAGCAGATGGGTCCCCCGATGTGGGTGTGCCTCGTGCCGTCACGCAAAGGCCTGCGTGGAACATGAACGCTAGCTGTGCCCCGAGTGAATCTCTTCCCACCCGGCTGTCGCTGAACTGGGACGGCCGCCCTTCCCGGGGCTCCAGCCGCCCCGCACGCATGCTGGAACCACACCACAGGCTCACTGGTCTCTGGCCCACTCCCCACCACGCAGGGCCTGGGACTAAATGCGTGAGCAAGCTCCTGTGTGGAGAGCTCCCAGGCTCTGCTCCTCCGGACAGTCCAACTTGACAGCGCTCCTTCCTTGGTAGTCAGAAGAATGGAGCTTGCCGAGCCTCGGACAAAATTTTCCACCCCGAACTCCAAGGCAAGGCGTGAGGTTCCAATCTGAGGCTGGGGGAGTGAGGTTGTTCCCAGCGCTGGAAGACAAGGATGCCAGCCAGGAGGCAGGGACCAGGCGGGCCTCTGGTCCCTATCAGTGGGCATTGCCTGCCCAGCTCCTATCCTCTTGGCTCAGGTCCCAGCACCCCAATTTTGTCCTGAGCACCCTGCCTCCCTCACTCTCTAGCCATGTGGTTTGAGCTGGGCTGAGCCAGCCCTCCAGGTGGGCACCAGTACCTGCCCAGCCAGGCAACAATGCCCCATTCTGCAAGACCAGTGAGTCAGACCTGGACTTTTTTTTTTTTTAAGATTTTACTTATTTGAGAGTTAGAGTTACAGACAGTGAGAGGGAGAGACTGAGAGAAATGTCTTCCATCCATTCGAGACCTGGCTGCTCAACTTCCACTCCAGCTCTCTGCCATGGCCTGGGGAAGCAATAGAAGATGGCCCAAGTCCTTGGGCCCCTGCACCCGCATGGGAGACCCAGAAGAAGCTCCTGGTTCCTGGTTTTGGATTGGCTCAGCTCCAGCCGTTGTGGCCAACTGGGGAGTGAACCAGTGGAGGGAAGACTTCCCTCTCTCTCTCTTTCTCTGCCTCTCCTTCTCTCTCTGTGTAACTCTTTCAAATAAATAAATAAATCTTAAAAAAAAAAAAAAAAAAGAGGCGCAGCCAGGACTAGAACCCGTGCTCATATGGGATACCAGCACCACAGGCAGAGGATTAACCTACTGCACCACAGCCCTAGCCCCAGTCCTGGACTTTTGCTGGAACTCTGCTAAGAATTACAAAGTCTTCTTCCTTCTGGGGTCTTAGCCATCAAAGTGCAAGTCCAGGGCTGCAGCAGCTGCTCTGAGCAAGAATCAAACACTCAGACAGGAAAACAGAACTGAAAAATAAAGCAGAGGGGCTGGCTCTGTGGAGTAGCGGATGAGGCCGCCGCCTGCAGTGCCGGCATCCCATATGGGCGCCGGTTCTAGTCCCAGCTGCTCCACTTCTGATCTAGCTCTCTGTTATGGCCTGGGAAAGCAGAAGAAGATGGCCCAAGTCCTTGGGCTCCTGCACCAGCATGGGAGACCCAGAAGAAGAGACCTGGTTCCTGGCTTCAGATCAACACAGCTCCAGCCATTGCAGCCATCTGGGGAGTAAACCAGTGAATGGAAGACCTCTCTCTCTCTCTCTCTCTCTCTCTGCCTCTGCCTCTGCCTCTCTCTAACTCTTCATTTCAAATAAATAATTGGAAGGGAGGAAGGGAAGAAGAAAGGAAGGGAGGAAGGGAGGAAGGGAGGGAGGGAGGGGGGAAGGAAAGAAGGAAAGGAGACTCCTGATCCAGGAGATTGGATCCAGCTCTTCCTGACGGCAGACATAGCTCCAAATATCTCAATTCACAAGTCAATAACACTCTGACCAGTACAGGGTCCAGGGCTCAGAGAAGGAAGCCAGAAGCAGGGCTAAGCAAAGGGTGGGGGTGAGAGGTCAGTCCTGAGAGGTGTCCTTATGATAAAAGGAAGGGCTCGGGATGCCCAGCGCCCAACTGCCTAGAGACAGACAGGTGGACAGGACGCTGGGGTACACCCCGTGCTCTCCCCACTGCGTCTCAGGACGCTGGGGTACACCCGGTGCTCCCCCCACCGCAGCCGCATCTCAGGACACTGGGGTACACCCCGTGCTCCTCCCAGCAGCCGCCTCTCTGTGGCTAGGTTTCCGCCTGCCCTTGTAGAAGTTCAGCTTGCAGGCATTATTAGTGCCCAACCCCAGACAGGGCACCAAAGTCACCGCATTCGCATCAATACACAAACGCCAGGGGCGTCTGTTGTCCCCGGTGAACTACGCAGGGAAGATGGCACGTGTCTTTCCCCCTGGTTCCCTTCCCTCTAATTCCTACCATACCCTCTCCACTCCAACCCCCGCGTGGAAGTCCTCCAAGCTCTGCCTGCTCAATTCCCTGAAGGCCTGTCCTCCCCACCCACCCACACTCCTCCCGCCCCGCCGCCTCCCCCAGCCCAGATGCCATCATCTCCCCCTTATCAAGAGCCCCATGCACAAACTCACTCAGGACCCCCCAGGACAAGGTCTCGGAGCCAGGACGCGAAGTCTGCCCAAGTCTGTCACTCATGTGCTTGGGTCAGGCCTCGCTCATGAGAATCTCTCGTGTGTTTGCAGCCCAGTTGGCTGGAAGATGGCCCAGGATAGCCTCAGCTGGGGCAAATAGGCTCTTTCCTGCGGTGGTCTTCACCCTCCAGTGGGCTAGAGCAGGCTCACCTGTGTGCAAGTGGGCAGCGTCCTAAATGAGCAAGGCTCAGGCTCAGAACCGGCTCATCACCTCTCCCGCCTCCCTACAGTTCACAGCCAGGTTCAAGTCCTGCCCAGTTCAAGGGAGTGGGGAAAACAGACTTCACCCACTGGAAAAAAAAAAAAAAAAAAAAAAACAGCAAATTTGCATTCAAAGAGCATGGATTCTGGCAGGAGTGAAGGAAGGAGGACATTTTTGCAATCTCTCCCGGCTACTACACAATGCGTGGAATGCAAACCTCCTCTGATGGTGCCTGGGCTCCGTGTCCCTAGTCACAGCAGCTCCCTGATTTTTGTAACAGTGTGCACCTGCAGCTCTGCTCAGACGTTGCCTACCCAGGCACACAGGCCTTTGCCCACTGTTTGAAAGCAGAATGCACTCCGTGTACACAGATGCATGAAGGCCCACATGTACACATGTATACACACATCCAGGTTGTCCTTGCTTTATCTACAACATGCACACCCATATGTCATCACCCAAGTGATACAAGCCTGCACACCTAGATTAGACACACAGAGATGCGTCAGGAGCCACGCGCAGTAGCCACGGGCACACCCACGGGGCCATGGCTCTGGCCACGCTGAGAGGCTGTTCGTTCTCCGTGTGCTGTGCACTCAGCCCCACACCTCAAGTCCACAGGCACACACTTTCTGGATGAGCGTGTTCACACACAGACAGACCCACATGGGAACTGTTGGATTCGTCTCCGTTGGGCTGTTTTCTGCTTCTAGAAAGATAAATGCCTTCCTCTCAAAGATGAGCTGCCGACCCCACAAATCAGCACTCCTCGGCTCCCGCACCCTCCCCCCCCCCAGCCCTCCCCTGTTACTCATCCAAAGGGGACATGCTAAGTGTAATAATAATTAGACAAGGACAAATCACTGGGCTGGCTTAGGGATGGTTCCACTCGATAAAGGGCTGTTTCCCTGGCAACCGGGGCAGGTGCTGGAGGCAGTGGTCCTGGGAGTCCCACAGTGGGTGGGCTTGGAGAACTGAAGCCCAGGGCTCAGCCCCTCCTCAGCTCTTTGTCCTGTCCTGCAGAAGTTTAAGGAACCCAGAGAACCAGGCAAGTCCAACTCCACTTGGAGACACATGCATAATTTTTGCTTTAGAAATACAAATGTGGGGCTGGCGCTGTGGCATAGGGGGTAAAGCTGCCCCCTGCCGTGCCGGCATCCCATATGGGTACCAGTTCTAGTCCTGGCTGCTCCACTTCTGATCCAGCTCCCTGCTAATCTGCCTGGGAAAGCAGCAGCAGATGGCCCAAGTACTTGTGCCCCTGCATCCATGTGGGAGACCCGGAAGAAGCTCCTGGCTCCTGGCTTCTGATCAGCACAGCTCCAGCCATCATGGCCATTTGAGAAGTGAAGCAACAGCTGGAAGGTATCTCTCTCTCTCTCTCTCTCTCTCTCTCTAACTCTGCCTTTCAAATAAATCTTTTTTAAAAAGTAAGATATAAAAGAATACATATGCTATGATCCCTTTGATATAAAACTCAGAATGAAAAAAAAAAACCTATGCTGTTCAGAGATACATACTTTGGAGAGGAAAAATATAAAGAAAAGCAAGACTTCTGCAAAATCTCTGGCCACTACTCTGTGTAAACGCCAAGGTCATGAAAAAGAAAAAGACTAAACAATGGTCCCAGACTATAGAAGAGGAAGGCTGATTCACGGGAGCCTGGGACAGAAAGGGGAACAGAAAAGGGAACCTGAAGCCCAGACCACGTCTGCCATCTGTGCATAGCAGGGCCAGTGTGAGTTGCTTGGTTTTGATCCATGTGCTAGGAAAGAAGACACTCCCACCAGGGAAGCTGGGCAGAGTGTAAGAGCACACAAGGAATGCAGGAGCTCCCTGTATCATTTTTGCAACTCTTCTGTCGAAAGTTATTTCAAAATAAATCTTTTTCTCGAATTTGTATTTGCTTACTTTAGAGGTATGCACACACACACATACAGAGGAGAGAGAGGGAACGCCCACCTGTTGACTCAGTTCCCGAGTACCCACAACAGCCAGGGCTGGGCCTGGCTGAAGCCTGCAGCTGGGAACTTAATCCAGGTCTCCCGTGCAGGTAGCAGGAACTCCGTTACCTGAGCCATCACCACTGTGCCCCAGGGTCTGCACTAGCAGGGAGCTGGGGTCTGGAGGCAGAGGCAGCCATCAGAGATGTTGGCGTCTCAGCCGACAACTCTGCCACCAGCCAAACGCCTGTCCCAAATGACTTTTTAGAAATCCAAGAGGTCTTCAAAAAGTTCATGGAAATTGCAAATCATGAAAACACTTTGCCCGAATTTCCATTTTTTTGCACCAGAATAAACTTACCTTTAAAAAAAAAAAGATTTTATTTATTTATTTGAGAGGTAGAGTTAGACAGAGAGAGAGTAAGAGAGAGAGGTCTTGTATCTGCTGGTTCACTCCCTAAACGGCTACAACAGCCAGAGCTGGGCCAAACCGAAGCTAGGAGCCAGGAGCTTCTTCCAAGTCTCCCACCATAGCAGGGAGCTGGATCAGAAGTGGAGCAGCTGGGACTCAAACCAGAGCCCATACAGGTTTACTTTAAACTGGACATTTATGTTTTATGCACTCTTCTTTATATGAGTTATTGTTCTCAGGGTTTTTTTTTTTAAGATTTATTTATTTATTTATTTGAAAGGCGCAATGACAGAGACAGAGGGGGAGAGAGAGAGAGAGAGAGAAAGTGAGATTGATTCCATCCGCCGGTTCACTCCCCAGATGGCTGCAAAGATCAGGGCTGAGCCAAGCCAGAACCAGGAGCAGGGAGCTAGAACTCCACCCATCTCCCACGTGGGTGGCAAGAGCCAAGCACTCTGGCCCATCCTGCATTGCTTTCCCGGGTGCAATACCAGGGAGCTGGATCAGAAGCGGAGCAGCCAGGACTGCAGGCCCTTGCAGGCAATGGCTCCACCCGCTGCACCACAACACCTGCCCCTCCAAAACTTCATTGTTCACTCCAAACGGAAACCATTAAGACTTCGCCCCCCAATCCCGTCTCCCCTCACCCCTGATAAGCTCTATTCTCCGCTCTGTCCCTGTGAATTGGCCCACTCTAGAGATTCCGCGCGAGTAGAACACAGAAGGGCAGACGCTGCAAGAGCCGGGTCGGATCTCGCTTCCACGCAGGCACTGGCCTAGCAGAGGGGCCAAGCGGAACGGATGAGAGAACACAGCGGGGCTTGGGGCTTTCAGGTCCACAGGAAAGACGCGAGGGGAGCTTGGTGAGTGAGCTTTCCTGGGGCAGGGGCATGGGAATCAAGGCCTTGAGCTGACAGAGGAGCACAGGTAAGAAGCTGGAAGTCCCTGGGCCAAGCTCAGGTGCACTGCCACCCTGCTGGGGGTTGATGCTAACAAAGATTGCGCCCCAACTGAAGGCAGGCTGTCCTGCACCCCTTTCCCGTCTGCAAGCCTCGGTCACACGAGCAGAGCTGGACATCGGTTTCACAGCTCAACGTAGTCCCCAGGGAAGCGCTGGACGTCCCTGTGTCTCTGAGAGGATGGGAAGAGTGAGCCAGGACATGCCAGGATGGGGCTTCCACACTGCCTGCTGCAGGGCCCAGGCGGAGCTCGGCACTGGTGCACAGGCACGATGGCCAACGCCATCCTGGGGGCGAGGGCCGCGGCCCAGCAAAGACACAGCCCCCTCCCCTGCACCCCGGGAGGAAGAAAGGGTCGTCGGGGAGGGCCTCAGGTGGTGCGCTTATCCTGAATTACCTACAGTTAATGTTTGCCTTCAAGGGAGAAGGGTATGTATGTGTACCGGGGGAGGAGAGAGAGGTGTTGAGACAGAAACCAAGTTCAATACAGAACAGCAGGGCTGGGGAGTAAAGCCACCATCTGCAATGCCAGCATCCCATGTGAGTGTCGGTTCAAGTCCTGGCTGCTCCACTTCCAATCCAGCTCCCTGCTAATGCACCTGGGAAAGCAGCAGAGGATTCCCAAGTGCCTGGGTCCCTGCCCCCCACAAGGGAGAGCTGGCCCAGCCCTGGCCATTGCGGCCATTTGCCGAGTGAATGAGCAGATGGAAGATCTCTCTATATATGTAACTGTCAAGAAAATAAAACCTTTTTTAGAAGTCACAGAGTAACAAAAACTTACACTTCTTGTCCACCTGAATTTTGAGAACTAAAAATCCAAAAAACAGCACACACGTCTTATATCTTGTGTCATTTCCAAATTGCTGACCATAAAGATGGAACTAATGTGTGCAGCCCTAATCAACCCCCAAGTGTGCCACTTCCCCACACCCATGCCAAGATCCGTCACCCACCTGAAAGGCACACTTAAAAAAAAAAAAAAAACAAACCTCAGGTCGCTCCTTCCCACCTGAACAATCGGTTACAGCCACCACTGGGTGGCATGATGAATTCTGTCCACACCAGCTGTTGGCACAGAAATGGGAAGAGAATATCAACCTCGTTTTAATGAATCTGGTACAGCAAGTTCTTGGCTGGGACAATGCTGCGGCTCTTTGAGGGATGTTGCTCCCTCCGGGGGGTGTGATCGCCGAGTCCAGGGGCAATGTCCAAGCGGAGACGACTTCATCAGAGGAAAACAAGGAGCAGGTGCTGTGGGGTGGTCCTTACGACCCACTGAGGACGGAACCCCCAGGGCTGGGGCAGCCCAAGAGACACGCTGTCATCCTCCCCCATCATCTAGACACCAGCCTGGGGCCGGCCCCTCTCACCCCGCCCTCCTGCACCCATACACAGACTCTCGGGGATCGAGAGGTCCCACAATGTCTTCCTGATCGACTCATGGTCGGCTGATAACATCCTTGAGCAACACAGCACACTGGAAAATCGGAGCTTCCCTTGCCACTGCAGGGCTGCCTGGGAGCTGCGCCCACTGCCCCACCTCCACCCCACTAGCATGGCAAGAGAGGACCGACCGTGCTGTGCACCCCCAGGCAGGGAGAGGAGCAAAACTCCCCAAAGTGTGGCTTCTGCTGAATGGGCATCGCAGCCACACTGCTACAAGCTTGGAAGCTTGTGAGTTGGGCCGGCTGTGGGAGACAGGCAGCTGTGTCAGCAACAGGGTGCTCACCCCTCCCCAACGCAGCTCGCCCCATCCAGGACCCCCGACTGCAGGGTCCCCTTCTCCTAAGAGAGGCCTAAAGGGCTACCTGAAGGCCCACAGCCCTCGGAGGACACAGAGCAACCAGGAGTCCCTTCCATGTTATAGTTCCCTCTTCTCCAAAGGCAGGTGCATCCAGCCCCGTACTAGTCCCCCAGGGGCTCCTCAAACTTGACGCTTAAAGCAACAGGAATTTCTCCTACTCAATCCAAGAGAATGGGCTGAAATCAAAACCATTGGCAGGGCTGGGTCCTGCTGGAGAGTCATGGGAGAATCTGCCGGGCCTCTCTCTCTCTCTCTCGGAGCGTCCGCTGACCACCTCGGTCCTGGCCTCTGTGTGCTCACCTCTTCCCCAGGAAGACACTTGCCATCAGTCCCCAGATGACCCTGGGGTGGCCTCAGCCTTGCCCACCTCTGAAGGCTCCTCTGCACAGTAAAGACCCAGGCCCAGGTTCTCAGCACAGGCATCACTGGGGACACCACCGGACACCCCAGTAGACTCCCCTGCATCTCCACTCCACCTGCCGGATGGCTTCGGACAGCCTCGGTTCTTGGGTGGTTCCACAGAGGACGAGCGCATGACGCAGAGCCAACGTAGGGACGAGGCCTGGAGCCGACGTGTTGCTTCCTGCACACTCACGGCAGTGTGGCTGCGTCCCACGGCCAAGGGATGGGCTTGTGGCTTTCTCCTCCATGTGATCTTCCCAGGCCGACACTTGCTCGTAACACTGGGCACCCACTCAGCATGGGGCACCTGCATAGCTGTCCCCTCCCCTGCACCAGGACTAGCCACGGACAGTGCAGCAGAGCAGCCCTGCCCTCAGGCAGCTTCTCATCCCACAGAGTTGTCTGAAGAATCAAGCACCTTGATACATGCCGTGGGGGACAGGGACGACCCCACCCCACCCCGCACACAGCACCATCCTCCTGCCTGCTCCCCCAGCTCCAGGGCTCTGCCTGGGCCCAGGATGGGCTCCAATCACGCACCCACCCAAACCAGGTGATTAACCCCCTGCGCTCCAGTGACCTCATCCAAAAACAGAAAGGAAAGCAGTGCCCGCCTTTGCAGTGGGACGACAATGGGGGTGGGGGGAGAGCTCTTCGCACCATCTCTCGGCCACAAGAGTCCCACAGAACGTGGCTCTCGGTCTGACTGATGCTACTGTTTGATCCCCACGCATTCGGCGTGCCCAAGCCCACTCTGATTAACACTGCCCACCACACGGCAAGTCTCCTAAAGGGAGTCTGCTCTGCACTTGGACCCTTCAAAGGATGCCAAAGGACACCCAACTCCGCACCCAACACGTGGCTTCCAAACACCACACTTGCGCATGGCTGCCTCACCCACAGCTACCCCGGCACCTCTGTCCTGCTCTGCCCCAGCTCCCCGCTCTCAACTCCAAGCCAAAGCGCTATTTCTCCCAGGGCAGGGCAGCCCTTCCCCCACCCATCCCCCACCGCTTCCTGCATTCATTCTGTTGTACAGCTTAGCCTTCTAGCTTCTTCCACCCTCCAACGCCGTAATAATCAAGACCACCGTTACAAATGTAGAGGCAGTGGTGAGACAAGTGAAGGAATACACAGCAGGGCACCATGGGCCATTGGCAACACCAGAAGGAGCACTGGTTTGAGTCCCAGCTGCTCCACTTCTGAGCCAGCTCCCTGCTGGCGTGCCTGGGAAAGCAGCGGAAGATGGAGGGCCCCCCCCCCCACTCATGCGCAAAACCCAGATGGAGTTCCAGACTCATGGCTTCAGCCTGGCCCAGCCCTGGCTGCTGCATCCATCTGGGGAGTGAACCAGTGGACGGAAAATCTCTGTCTCTCTATCTTCCTCTCTCTCTCCCTGTCACTCTGCCTTTCAAATAAATTACTTAATTAAAAAATAAAATCCACAGCATGCATGCCCATCCCTCAAATCCAAGTGCCCTGCTGTGGCGTATGTGCGCATATACCCACACGCAAGGCATGAGAGTGCACATGTGTGTGTTGGCAGTGTGCCTGGGTGCCACCTGTAAATGCTTTGTGCTGGAGCATGTGTACATGTGTGTGACACCGTGCGTGCGTGCATTGTGCACGTGTTGCATGCGTAAATAGTGTGGACTACAGTGTGGCACACACATGCCATGTGAGCCCCAGGCCTGTGTCAAAGCAGAAGGCCCAGACCCAACAGGAGCCGAGCCAGCGGCGCCCCCCCACCCCACCCCCCAACTGCCTTGCCTCCCACTTGCTTCAAGAAACAAAGACAGTTTAGCAAGAAGTCCTCAGCTAAGCGGTTTTTTTAAGACCTTCAGCCAGCAGCCGCCGGGCTGAGCGGAACGTCTCACTTTATTAGTGAGTTTGGCCTTGGGTGTCTGGCTGTTTGATCAATCCTGCCAGGGGTCAGTGATATTTCCTCCCGGCCCTGCCTCTCGCAGCACCTGATGAACAGCACGCCCCTGGACCGCTGATCACCTATTGATTTTCCAGCTTGAGGCTGCATCCGCCGCCAGCTGCCATCTCCAGCCCTGTCACCAGGACCACTTGGTGACTAACTGATCGCCCAGGCCCCTCCCAGCCCCCCGCCCCTCGCTGCAGAACCCGCTCCCCCGCCTCCCCCGGGCCCTCCCTGCCTTTTCGCTTTGTCTGTGTCCAATCCCTGCCCTCCAGCTCAGGGCTGGGTGCTGGGGCCTTGGACACCGAAACCCAGCTCTTTTCTTCATGACGTCCCCTCCCCACTGGTCTAGCGTGACGCCCTGCTGCAGGACCTGGACGAGCCCCCTCGTCTCCTTGTGCCTCGGTTTCCTCGTCTGTCAAACTGGGCAACAGGGACACCTAGCTTCCAGGGCGCTCTGGAAAGTCCAGACCATGTCCATGCTAATATTCAGATAAGACGGATGTGCCTCCCTCCCTCCCGATGGAGGGCTTTTTTAAACCCCCAGGGTGCAGTATTCAAGGGGCTACAAGACATGAGAGATCTCAAAACTTGAACGCAGGAGCAGATGGAGAAATCCAGCTGCCTTCCATGAGCCCAACACCACTTCCCTCTCCCAAAATCTGTATGTTGGAAAACAGTTATTTTTCATTTAAAAAGTTGTGTGCTAGCGCCAAGTGTGCTGATCATTATTATCTTAAATTAATTGCGAACATGCATTCAATCTCTCAGTCTTGACTCCATGGTCAACCTACATTACCAAGAGCCCTCTGAGAGCCTCGGTAATGTTCAGAGGGTGAAGGGTTCCTGGCACCAGAAACTGGGGTGCAGGATGCTCGCGCACTGCTCAGTAAATTATTACCACTGGGAGCACTTGTCGTTGGATATTACAGGCTGAGCTGGGGACCTGGCGGGGGCGGGGGTGCAGGAGCAGGTTTGGGAAGGATTTCTCTGATTAGGGGCCTGGTACAAAGGTGGGGCTCCCTCTGCTGGCTCCTGGGCCAGCCCCTGCCTGCTCCGGGCAGCCTTTCCCTCCGGACTCTTGCTGCCAGCTTGCGGCGTTTGGCATCACCATCGGGGGGAAGAAGCACACCTGCTGATGCCTGTGTGCCCACAGCTGGGCACCAGGAGGCGGCAACACGGGCAGGGAGGAGGCTGGCGGAGGAGGTGCTCCCTGCTCCGTGCTCCCGTGAGGCAGGCACTGTGCCAGGCACTTTAGAAGAGCCCGGTCCTCTGACCCCTGGAACAATCTGACGTGGTGACTCTGGAATGTCCCCAGGGTGAATCTGGGGGACTCGGGACGCTGAGAAGTCTGCCTGGAAGGGACAGACCACCGCAGGCAGGGCCAAGCAGGGAAGCTCCAGGGTGGGGCTGGAGGCAGAAGGAGCCAGGGGAAAGCGAACGGCTTCGTGGTGGTTTGTAAAGCGGGGCAGGGAACGGGTATGGCGAGGTGAACAGCTCAGGGCCGCTTGTTCTCATAATCCCAGCAGGCTCCCGGCTGCGCCAGGTGTCCCAGGTCGCCCGGTACATGGCCCTGGCATGATTGAGGGCAGGGAAAGTACGGGTTTAATGCCAGGATTTTATAAGGGGGGGAGGGGACATGGACTTTGGCTCATTTGCATATGAAAGGTGTGCCCCTGGGTAAGCCTCTAGGAATTGGCTAGCCCTGGGGGGCCCAGTCCTGCCCTGAGTCTGCAGGCTATCTTCAGTTACAGATGAGGAAGGGGAGCTGGGGGCTCAGTCCGCAGGTGCGGGTAGCAGGAGCCTGACCCAAGCCTCTGTCTCTCCAGCCAAGCCCTTAACCACCAGGCCATCCTGCCTCCTGCGGGCAGTGCTTCCAGGGTGAGGATGGCTCCCGGGCTGGTTTCCAATGCCCCAGAGCCTGGGATGCGATGGGGCCAGGACTGGAAAGTTTCGGCAGTGACCGAGGCCCCTCGTGGCCATGGCTGTAGCCCAGAGCCACACGCCCTTGGGCAGTGCCCCTGGGTGGGTGCTGTAGGGTAGTCCCTTCCCCAGGTCAGAGGCAGAACCCCAGAAAGGCTTGCTGGTGCTAGTTTGTTACTGTCGCTGACGACCCTCGTGAGCTGGCCCTGTCAAATCGCGATGTCCATGCGTTCCTCCGGATGCTGGGTGAAGCTCAGCTTTGGACAAGCGGGGACAGAGAAGCCTCAGTCACAGCCCCGGGGGTGGGAGTAGGGAGTGGGGGAGGGCTCTTCGGCTCCAAGGCGCGCGGGCTGGGGCCTGGGAGCGCAGGACTGGGAGAGGCACGGGTGTGTCTCAGCCTCGCAAACGCGCGGCGCCAGCGCCCCCTGCAGGCCACCTCCTGAGTCTCCCGACCCGAGCGTCCACCGATCCCGACCAGGAGCAGAGCCGAGTGGGGCGGGCAGGAGAGTGCAGGCAAGCCCCGCGTTGTGGATCCAGCGCCGGTGGGCATCCTGCTTGAGTTCCCCCTTACGATGCAAAACAGGGGTGGGGACTCGCTTCGGCAGCCCGCAGGGTCTGGTTGCGTGCCGCCCCTGCAAGCCCCCCACTGCACTGCACGGCGCCCTCTGCGGTTCTAACCCCGTTAAGGGCCTTCGGAGGTCACCGAGGCCGCACAAGACGTTGCTTTCTAATAAACACGAATGTGGTACGGCGGGACCCAAACTCCCGGAGCCGACCACTGTCTCCACGCGGGTTCTGCTCCCACACCAGGCCAGAGAGGCCCCTGCGGCCTCCCACGCCCGAGCCCGCGCCTCTGCCCCCGAACCCGCTGCCGCTCAGCTCTCGGACCCGGCACAGTGCGGACCCCTCCCTCTGTCCCCGGAGCCCTGGCCAGGATCAGGGCGGCTCAGAGACAGGCCTGGGCACAGGCATTGCGGCGCACGGCTCAGTCGCTGCCTGGGCTACCTGGGCTGCCCGCACTCCGTCCACGAGTCCCCCCTCCTCCACTCCCAGTTCCTCTAATGCTCACCTGGGAGGCAGCAGGTGATGGTTTAACAGCTTGGGTCCCTGCCACCCAAGTGGGAGGCCTGGGTGAAGCTCCAGGCTCCCGGCTTTGGCCTGGCCCAGCCCCCATCCCAGGCTGTTGCAAGCATTGGATTGCATTTGCTGGCCAGGTCGCAGCCGGGCAGAAGCAGCAAGACTTTTGGGAAGCCACACGCTTCACTCTGTTGCTTGCAGCAGCCAGGCCTTGCCGCCCGCCGAGATTCAAGAGAAGTGCAGACCTTGCATCCACATGAGAAAGGTGACAGAGATTCCGCAGCTGTGTCTCAAAGAGCAGAGCACCAGGTACCAGCCCCGTGTCAGTCCTGGCTTGTGGCCTGGGCCAGCGCCACCTGGGTAAGATGCTGCCCGTGCAGCACCTCCAGACCACGGCTCCTGCAGCCCTGCCAGATCACAGAGGGATCCCCCGCACCAGCTGCAACAGCGGGGTGTCCCGAGGGTGCTGCTGGCAAACGGGGTGCCACAGTTCTACAAAAGTCACGTGATTTAACTCAAACCCCCCCGCCCCCCCCCCACTTAAATCCAAGCGTTTATGGGGCAGGGAGGGAGGTTAGAGGCAAGCAGGGGATGAGGAGGGCATCGGGGCACCGGGGGAGAGTTCGCAGTGCCTTTGCCCCTCTGTATCTGCCCTTCCCTGCGGGACACCAAAGCCACAGGTCCCCAGCACGGGCAGGGGGCGTCTGGCAGGTACTTCCTCTGTTGCCCAGAAGAGGGCAGCACCGTGCCGCTCTGCAACTCAGATGCGAGGCAGATTGGCGGATCAACTCACCGGGATGGAACTCAGACGCCCGCTGAGGACGGGCTGCGGCCGGAGTGTGGGGTCGCCTTCCGGCAGGTGAGCTCCACAGGAGCAGGAGCTTTGGTGTGCTGGCTGCTGGACCCCCCAGACCTGGCTTGCAGATGACAAAGCACAGGTTTAAAGGCTGGGGTGCTTGTGCTGCGTGTGCATTTGAAGGTAGGGGTGAGTGTGCTGCAGGTGCATTTGAAGGTAGGGGTGCATGTGCTGCAGGTGCATTTGAAGGTAGGGGTGAGTGTGCTGCGTATTTGAAGGTAGGGGTGAGTGTGCTATGTGTGCATTTGAAGGTAGGGGTGAGTGTGCTGCGTATTTGAAGGTAGGGGTGAGTGTGCTATGTGTGCATTTGAAGGTAGGGGTAAGTGTGCTGCATGTGCATTTGAAGTTAGGGGTGCATGTGCTACGTGTGCATTTGAAGGTAGGGGTGAGTGTACTATGTGTGCATTTGAAGGTAGGGGTGCGTGTGGTGCGTGTGCTGCGTGTGCATTTGAAGGTAGGGGTGAGTGTGCTATGTGTGCATTTGAAGGTAGGGGTGCGTGTGCTGCGTGTGCATGTGAAGGTAGGGGTGCGTGTGCTGCGTGTGCATTTGAAGGTAGGGGTGGGTGTGTGCTACGTGTGTACCTTGATGTGCTGGGTGTGTCGGGTGTGAGTGTGTGTCTGATGTATAGGTTTGTTCCTGGGAAGTTTTGAGCAATGTGTGTCTGTGCCAAGGTCTGGCCTGATGCCATCACTGGCTTGGCACACATGGCAGCCCCACCCAGTTCCCACTGGCACATGCTCACCCTGAAAACTCAACTGTCTTGAGCCCCAGGGCCAGGGAGGCCCCTCCCCAACACTCTGCCCCTCTCTGCTCAGGCCCTGGCCACCTGTGGCCTCTGCCCACCCGGGAGGCCCCTGGTCATGGCACAGGGCTCTTTCCCACAGTGTCCTCCTATCTGCATTGCCGACATGAAAGACGCCCGCCTTGAAGGAGCTGCAGGTCAGAGGACTGGGGAGCAGGCGGGTGTGGAGGGCGAGGTAATGGGGGACGGTGGTGACAAACGCTGACAGCCCCGTCACGGCACGCCTCTCCTCAGCTCCTTGTCACTTAACCCATATTTATGACACAGACCCCGCGGTGGAGGCACGACCCTGTGGCTGGCCAGAGTCGGCCTCTGACACACAGGCCGCCAGGATTCCACCTGGCCACACAGCGGGCGGGAAGGCAGGGCCCTTCCAGCCTAACTCTGGCCGGACTAACAGACTCATCGATGGGGAAGAATCAAATGTAAACATTTCGTGCCATCTGGGCCCCCTCAGAACTGGGCCACGGTTCAGGAGCGCTGGCCTGGGTTTATGAATCTGGGAACGGGCAATCAGTCCTGCTTCCTGTGAGCCCGCTCCTCACTGGGGCAGGTTTTGGAAGCGTCCCAGAGTGTGCAGCAGAGCCAGCACCAGCAGCGGGGTTGAGGACACCCTGCTCCACGCGGTGACCAGCTGAGGACGTACACGGAGGAGGCTCCTTCCTGGCCTCTTCCGACCTGCCCGCCGCCCTGCCCCGGAAAGCAGACCCAGTGCTCAAGCTGGTTCTCACCGCGCAGCGAGCCCACGAGGACAAAACCACTCAAGTTGACACGCCCCCGGATAGGAAAGTTACTCAGTCTTGGCAGCCCGGTTCTCTTTAGCTTCACGACCCTGACCGGCTCTCAGAGCGAAAGGCTCCAGCAGCACAGTGCCAAGAGCAGAGACCCGTGTGATGGAGCACAGGGATCCCGTCTCTGCAGGCTGATCTGCAGGCAGGTCCCCCGAAGACGGCATCTGAGCCCACGGTTCCCGTCTTGGAAATGTGGAGGCGCTATGCCCAGGCAAATCCCCCGAGCTGCCACACGCCCAAGCAGTCCACGCATCCGCACACGGGGAGACGGCTGTTGCACGGGGTCCATTCTCTGTGCTCACTGCTCGGCCACCACACAGCCCTGCTGCTGCTCCTGGCTTCCGGTGGCCGGTGAAAAACGGACTCCACTGTGGGGGGTGCAGGAGAAGTCACAGGAGATCACAGGCCTGAGAAAACGCGTGCTGTGACCCGGAGTGTCAACGCCGACATCTTGTGCTGCTGGCCGGGCCATTCCAGCCAGAGCAGACGCCGTTCCCAGCAGGACACAGGGCTGCTGAGGCCAACCCCACAACCTCTGTCTGCCCGGGGCCACCACCTTGTCTAAACCTTGCACAAGGAGTAATCGTCCTCAGAGCCAGGCCTCTCCAGGATGAACACCTGGGGCTTCTTCACCTCGGCTTGATTTCATTTTAATGTTTTCACCATTCCTTGCATCCTACTTCCACCCCCACAAGCAACACCTTCTCATCTGTCTCATGGCCCATGTCTGCAGTGGCTGCGTTGTTTCTTATAGTTCTACTTTCTATTTTTTTAAAGATTTATTTATTTGAAAGTCAGAGTTACAGAGAGAGAGGAAAGGCAGAAAGAGAGAGAGGAAAAGAGAGGTCTTCCATCAGCTGGTTTACTCCCCAATTGGCCACAACGGCCGGAGCTGCGCCAATCCGAAGCCAGGAACCAGGAGCTTCCTCCGGTCTCCCATGTGGGTGCAGGGGCCCAAGGACATGGGCCATCTTCTGTTGCTTTCCCAGGTCATAGCAGAGAGCTGGATTGGAAGTCGAGCAGCTGGGTCTCAAACCGGCACCCATATGGGATGCTGGCGCTTCAGGTCAGGGTGTTAACCCGCTGCACCACAGCACCAGCCCCAGTTCTACTTTTTTTTTTTTTTTTTTTGACAGGCAGAGTGGACAGTGAGAGAGAGAGAGAAAGGTCTTCCTTTTTCCGTTGGTTCACCCCCCAGTGGCCACTGCGGCCGGCGTGCTGTGGCCGGTGCAGCGTGCAGATCCAAAGCCAGGAGCCAGGTGCTGCCTCCTGGTCTCCCATGCAGATGCAGGGCCCAAGGACCTGGGCCATCCTCCACTGCCTTCCCGGGCCACAGCAGAGAGCTGGACTGGAAGAGGAGTAACAGGGACAGAATCCGGCGCCCCGACTGGGACTAGAACCCGGTGGGGCCGGCGCCGCAGGCGGAGGATTAGCCTTTTGAGCCGTGGCGCCGGCCCCCAGTTCTACTTTCAAGACACAATGCTGGCTGGCACCACAGCTCACTAGGCTAATCCTTCACCTGTGGTGCTGGCACAGCGGGTTCTAGTCCCGGTCGAGGCGCCGGATTCTCTAGTCCTGGTTACTCCTCTTCCAGTCCAGCTCTCTGCTGTGGCCTGGGAGTGAGTGCAGAGGAGGATGGCCCAGGTCCTTGGGCCCTGCACCCACATGGGAGACCAGGAGGAAGCACCTGGCTCCTGGCTTCAGATCAGCGTGGTGTGCCGGCCGCAGCGGCCACTGGGGGGGTGAACCAACGGAAAAAGGAAGACCTTTCTCTCTCTCTCTCACTAACTTTGTCAAAAAATAAATAAATAAATATCTTTTAAAATAACTACTAGACTAAAATGGAAAATGAGTATAATAAAACATTTACAGAGCCAGAATGACAATAAAAGACTATTTTGCACCTTAATATAGAAAATAAAAGTTGGAAACAAATAAGCTGAGAGTAATAAAGACCACGGAGTTAAAATAAGTGGTAAGGAAAAAATACTTTCAAAACAAGTAGAAAAACAGAAAATCTGTATTTTTCTTGAAGCTTCACGGTAAACAGAGAAATGAGGCAGAGGTCAGAGAGGCAGAGATTTAAAGACAAAGCAGACCCGGAAGTAAAAACAAAATGCAAACCAAGGACAGCTAAGAGAACCCAGAGCACAGCCACCCTGCGAGCCCGACTACTCAGGGCGGAATAAACCTAGAACAGAAAAGAGCAATCGAGAAGGAAAGGCTGAAGTCAGCCGACAGAGGGCGCAGTCCTTGCCGCACCTCCTGCTCCTGGGTCCCCACGTGGGAGTGGGCAGCAGGCAGGAAGCAGCCTGGCTACCTGTGGGTCATGTCTGGGTTCACCGTCAGACCGAGGCCAGCAAAGAGCCTGGCCAGGGCCTTTGTCTTCAGAGCCACCGACCAGGCCACAGTCACGGGACAAGGACTCAGCAGCCTTGGCCTGGCCAGTGCTGGCCTTCACCTGGCTATGTAGATTAATCACTGGCCCCCCCAGCCAACTCCCTTGTGAACCTCCCATCTCTCGGCCTCCCTGGCTGACTCAGAACATCCCTGCCTTCAGCAGAACCCACAAGTGGGAGAGGAGGCTGCGCGTGCCAGGGAGCCGGGGGCAAGGACGCCGTGGGACTCTGGCCCCACTGAGGCCTGTTGCAACTCGCCCAGTACCACCTGCACATCCACAAACTAACAGCCCGTGATGCACCTCCTCCTCACGCACTGGAGGGAGCAATGATTGAGGCCCCAGGGACGAGCCCTTCCCAGACCAGCTGCCAGGAAATCCCAGCCAGCCACCAGAGGAGCCCACCATAGTCAGAGCATGTGACTGGCTGGTTCCAGCCCCCATGACACAGAAAACAGATTCAACCACATGAAATGCAGTTACCCCCATATACCCCCTATGCCGTTTCACCATGCACTGGCAGGCTAAGGAAAATCCCAGGAGTCATGGGGTTGGAAAACACCTGATGTTGTGGTGAAGTGTGGAAGAATGCGGGGCTGAGGCGCCAACTCGGACCCTCCCAGGAGAGAGACGGGCAGCCCCGCGCTTCACGAGCCCGCTGGGGACCCACAGCTTGGCATTCGCACCCATTTTCCCAAAGTGCTGGTGCCAGATGCTGCTGCCACCAGCTGCCCACGCAGCCTGCTCACAGCCCAGCGGCTCCACGACTCTCTCAACTACTTTTTCTCATTGTGAGTTGGTTTTTTAATTGGGTGACTGATGCAGCATTGTTAGTTTTCCAAGGAAAATATTAAAAAAATAAAACTGACCACTGAGGATCACCATCATTCCCTACAATATTTTAGCACCAAGACAAGATTAAAGGACAGGGGCCCCTGCTGTGGCGTAGTGGCTGAAGCTGCTGCCTGCTGTGCTGGCATCCCATATGGACGCCAGTTCAAGTCCCAGCAGCTCCACTTCTGACCCAGCTCTCTGCTATGGCCTGGCATGGGAGACCCAGAAGCAGCTCCTGGCTCCTGGCTTCAGATCAGTAAAGCTCCAGCCATCAACACCATCTGGGGAGTGAACCAGCAGATGGAAGACCTCTCTCTAACTCTGCCTTTCAAATAAATAAATCTTAAAAAAAAAAAAAAAAAAAAAAAAAAAACTAAAAAAAAAAACTAAAAAAAAAAAAACTAAAGAACCGTCTTTCACACACACACATTTCAGTCTGTTTCACAAAATGCTCATTGAGCTGCGTTCCTGGTTCCTGCAGCAGTCGGGAAGACTCACCGTGGGCCGACTCCGGGGTCTGCTGCCACACCTGCCTGGAGCCGGACTCCGCCCTCCCACACCCACCACAGTGCTGTGGGGAAACCACGAAGGCTGGGAGTGATCCAAGCCCACGAGAGGGGACAGCTAACAGACAACTCTCACTCAAATGGGACATTCCCGAACTCCCAGCCGGGGCCCACCTTCCTCCCCTGGGCTGCAGGTGCTCCGTCACTGATCTGTTCCCCGGGGACTCGCAAGCCCACCACATCCTCAGAACCATCCGAGGAGCTTCTAAAACTACAGGCTCCCAGGTCTCACCTCCAGCACCGGGTCTGGGGGTCATGTGGACAAGAACCTCAGCCTTGTGCCCACCCCCACCCCCCCAGTCTGGTCAGCAGCAAGTGTCCTTGCTCAGGCTGCAAATGACAGTCGCAGCAGTCAGCATCGTGTCCTGGAACACCAAGCGGAACAGGGGTACAAGGCAAGGGAGCGACCCAAAACCAATAAGCAGAGCCTCATCCATGAAGAGGAAGCAGCATGGTGGCAAGTGGTGGTGCCCCAAGGACCCAGCAGTTCATACGGAGCCAGGGGCTCTTCAGGCCTCCCAGGTCACAGCCAAAGTGAAAAGCTTAGCAGGGGGCCAGACAGGGCAGCAGACAGTGAGACCAGCGTGCACTCACGAGGAAACATCCAGTCATGGAACCGCCTTTTCTGGACGCTGCCCTGGCCCCTGGCCCTGCCCCTGCAATTCTTTGCCATTCCGTCGTTCTCCCTGGCCCGTCTCCTTCCTGGGTCATGCATCCTGCAGCTACGCCCCAGCCCTGCGCCATGCACACCACCCAAGGGCTCAACCTGCACTAGCTGACTGGACACAGCAACCCACAGGATGGCCCCCGGGCTCTGGGGATAGCAACGTTCAACCCCCACAAAGGAGCTGCAGAGGGGCAGAGGAGGCAGCAGGGCCCATGTGAGCCATAAACACAGGAGGTGCCCACTGAGGCCCCGGGCAGTGCTGCTGCTGCCTTTCCAGGCCCACCCCCCCCACCCTCTCCTCCTGCGTCAGAGAAGCTAGAGCAGAGCTGAGGGACTCGCTGAGCGATCCTGGGAAACCCTCGGGAAGCCGGAGGGGACTCGGTCCCTAGAACCACATGGGACAAAGCCTTGTGAACTGCCAGGCAACTGGGCCCTGCTGTCAACCGGGCCCTGCTGTCGTGTGTGGGGGTGGCTGCGGGGCCCTCGGGAGACAGAGCCAAACGCTCTCACCTCTCAGGTCCAGGCAGAGCCACCAGCCCCTGCCAAGGATTTGTGGTTCTTCGGGGAGAAACAGGGCCCTCTGTCGTGGAATTTTGTGGCTGTGGCCCTGATGAGGACCCACGTCCACACACGATGGGCTGTAACGTGACGCCAAGACACAACCAGTGGGGCCTGCCCTGGGAGAGGTGGGGCGCAGACGGCACGCCCACGCTCGGGCCCCACAAACACGGAGGAGCAGGGGAAGGCAGCAGCTCCCGTCTGCTCCCCGGCACGTGGTTTGCCCCAGGGTTTTCGGTCTCTGCTCTCACAGTCAGGTGTGGATCCTGCCACCTTCCCCGTCATGCTTCCACAGCACCGTGGCCTTGCAAACTGCTCCTGGGTGCTTTACACAAGATCCCAACGGGGCTGCCAACGTCCAGCATCCCCTTGAGTCGTCCCCTAAACGACGCGCCCTGGGGGGACTAGAATAAGGTCTCGTAGGAATTCAGTTCCGGAGCCTCAGCCTCGGCGCAGGCCCTCAGTCAGGACAGCACAAACCACGCACGCCTCGGACGGCAGGGGTACGTTTACTTCAGGTATAAAGGTTTACTCTTGTTAACAAGTCACCACTACTATTTACATGTTTATAAAATGAAATAAAAATGACATATATGTTTGGTGCCAAAGTGGCACATCAAACTAACACCAGTACAAAAATAAATTTTCAAGCTACATGTTTTTTAAATAAATGGCACTGAAACACAAAGGGGATTGCATGGGTCACATGGCAAAACGCAGCCATCCTCACAGCCAAGCAGCCCTGAGGACAGGCAGAGCAGCGCCCGCTGAAGGCCATGCCCGTGTGTTCTCGCTGAACCCAGGCGCATAAACAAAAGACAAGTAGACAATAGGTGTGTTCCTGAGCTACAGAAGTTTAGAGCATCTAAACTCTAGTGGTTCCCTGCCGTGAGGCCGGAGCTGAGGACTGTCCCGGTGCCCAGCGAGCGGCCCAGGACGCGGGACCATACTCCCGGAGAGCTGAGCCCACGTGTGAAGCTGACACATCCCTGCTATCAAAGACACGCACAGGAGTCCTCTGTCCATAACCAGTCCCCTGCAAGTCCCCGCGGCAGAGACACAGGGACGCGGACAGAGAACACAGGGGCTGCCGGTCTGGGGGACGCCGTGCTCACCAGACACACCCCTTGGTGATTCTGCCGGAAATCCCCAGCAGGCCATGGTCCCGACCTTTCCCAAACACATCCGGTGAACGCCTGGCAACGGCCCCATTCGTCAACAAAGCCGTGGCGCCAGCAGGCCAAACAGAGCCAGTCCAGCAAGCCCTGTCCACCCCACAGCGCCTCGGCCTTCAGAGCCTAACTTTCCTCTCGTTCCCCACAGAGCTGGGCTTGCACTGGGGCTGCCAAGGTGCCACACGGAGTGTGTGAGCAGGCTGCAGGAGCTGGGTGCGGCACAGCCCACTCCCGCTCTTCCTGGGTGTGGTGCCAAGGGATGCCTGCCCATGAAGGAACTCCTCCGGACCCCAGCAAGGAATGCAAATGCTGAGAGGAGCAGGAAGGAAGGGCTCGTGAGCCAGCTGCAGGTTCCACACGAGCCAGTGCCAGCTCTCCGCGCGGGACCAGGGGCAGCAGCCTGGGGGACAGCACGCCAAGCAATGCCTGAGGCTGCCGCTGCGCCCAGTTCACTGGTCCTGGACCTTGGCCCTCTTGGCTTTCAGGGACAGGTGCTGCAAGAGAAGAGACAGCATCAGAGTGGGGTTGGTTAAACAAAGAAGCCAGACTCCTGCATGAATAACCAAACGCAAGCTTCACCCAGTCCACATGTTCTCACTCAGCGCTGTATGTACTCCCCAGGAAAAAGTCGGGAGGGGGTAAGTCCACAGGAGCCCCGGGCCTCCCACAGGCCCCCAGCAGCCCAAGGCCCAGCCCCTCTGATGGAACCAGTTACACAAGCTGCAACAGAGACTCTCCCCTGCCCAGCCCACAGGACAGCGTGGCAGCCCAACGCCTGTGCTCAGGGGACCGCGCCTGAGCTGCAGACCACCTCAGACTTGCTGCAGCCCTGCAACAGTCAAGGAAAAGGAAAAGCAGCCCCTCCTTGGTAACAGGAGACTCTGCCCCCGACTGGGCATCTCGGGGACCAGCCACGGGCAGGAACAGGACAGCTCTGAATGATGCCTTTTCATTTTTCCCAGAAACATCACTCTCTACCATAACAGATGTCACTTAACATTAATGCCACAGGAATCAGGTAACTGGAAAAAGGGATAAAAATAGACCTTACACTCTAAAGCAAAGCCAAAAGTGCGAGAAATTCTAAAATATACATTTGAGGCAGCGAATGCAAACACTGGCTTTTGATTCTTTGTTTTGTTTTGTTTTAGTTTTCTGATTTCCTCCTCTTCTTTTTGGTTTGACTGTATAATTTCCTATGCTTTGTCTTTATTTATTTATTTATTTATTTTTATTTATTTGACAGAGTTAGACAGTGAGAGAGAGACAGAGAGAAAGGTCTTCCTTCCGTTGGTTCACTCCCCAAATGGCTGCTATGGCCGGCACTGCGCCGATCCAAAGCCAGGAGCCAGGTGCTTGTTCCTGGTCTTCCATGCAGGTGCAGGGGCCCAATCACTTGGGCCATCCTCCACTGTCCTCCCGGGCCATAGCAGAGAGCTGGACTGGAAGAGGAGCAACCAGGACTAGAACCCGGCGCCCATATGGGATGCCGGCACCGCAGGCGGAGGATTAACCAAGTGAGCCACAGCACTGGCCCCGGCTATCTATCTGAAGGGCCAGCACTGTGGCATAGCAGGTAAAGCCTCTGCCTGCAATGCTGACATCCCATATGGGTGCTGATTCCTGTCCTAGCTGCTCCATTTCTGGTCCAGCTCCCTGCTAATGTGCCTAGGAAAAGCAGCAGAATATGACCCAAGAGGTTGGGCCCCTGCCACCGACATGGGAGACCTGGAAGAAGCTCCTGGCTCCTGGCTTCAGCCTGCCCCAGCCCCAGCCCCAGCTGTCATGGCCATCTGGGGAGTGAACCAGCAGTTGGAAGATCTCTCTCTCTGTAACTCTTTCAAAAGAAATAAATCTTGAAAAAAAAAAAAAAAAAAAGGCAGAGTGACAAGGAGAAGGGGAGAGACAGAGAAAGCTTCCATCAGCTGGCTCACTCCTCAGACGCCAGCAACAGCTTGGACTCGGCCAGGCTGGGGGTCAGGAACTTCACCGTGGTCTCCAACCTGGGTCGCAGAGGGACCCAACCACTGCCTTGCTAAGTGCATTCCAGGAAGCTGGAATGGAAACAAAGGGTGGTCCGGACTCCAACCTGGAACTCTGATATGAGGTGCAGGTGTCCCAAGCAGTGGCCAACCCCACTGTACACAATGCTTGTTCCTGAACATACATTTGTTATCAAGGACCTCTGCTCGCCAGCTGAGGGATCCCGACGTCCATCCACAACGTAAGCAACGGAGACACCACAGGCACACGCCCTCTCGCAGCAGGACCTCATATGAGGATAGCCACCTCCCACCCCACCCCCAACTACTCAATGCCCAAATGCTGTTTCTCGGCACCCCCCTCCCCACAGCCCAGGACAGCGAGCCCCAAAGCCTGGAGAGCCACAAGCCCCGAGAGAACACGGAACATGAGAGACAGCACCACCAGCACAGCGTGGAAGACGTCCAGGTGGACAGGACCCAAGTCCAAGAAAGCTGCGACGATTCCAATTTGCTACCCAGGGCTGCCTGAGGAAGGACCAGCACAGGTTCTTGCAAGCCAGGTAAGAGGGTTTTCCCAAGAAAACAAAGACACCTCAGCGAATCAGGCACACAGATCTCCGAACGGGCCGCCTGCCTACCCCGTCCACCTGTGGGTCTTGCTGAATGTCGCTGCTTTCTCTCCTCCCTGCACTGCACCTGACGTGACCCCTGTGGCCCACGTCACCATCTACGGTCTTAACTTGGGAATGGGAGCTGACACCACTGTGCCTCTGAGACCATTTTTGGTGCCTGTCTCCAGGAAGAATGTGGAATATAAACACGGCTGACTCTGACCATCTCAGGCCCCCTTATGGGCCTGAGAGAGCAACACTGTGTAGAAGAGCGGTAATGGAAAAGTCACCTCCAGTGCCAGGAACGGAGCAGGGACATCTGTGGGCTGCAAACGGCTGTGAGCCACTGCTCTGTGCTCAACTAAGCAGCCTCTGCCATACATGGGCAGCCAGCAGTGCTAGGGAGAGCGGCCAAGGGATCAGTCTGCAGGCGCGAGCTGACAGCAGCAGTGCCTCTGGACGCTTCAGTTAAGCAGCGCTAAGTTTCTGAGGGCCTTTGGGACCCCAGCTGCTCAATGAGATCACTGCACAAGGTCATGTCCAGAGGTCTTGGCCTCCCTACAAAGTCTACACTCACAGCGGAGGCAATGGGCTGAAAAACAGGCGTCTGAAGAGGGAAAAAAAAATGCAGAAATGTGGGCTTGTCACTCTGTCTCTCCCTCTGTAACTCTGCCTTTCAAATAAATAAATCTTTTAAAAAAAGAAAAGGGGAGGCAGCATTGTGGTGCAGTGGGTTAAGTTGCTGTCCGCATGCTGGTATCCCATGTGAGTGCCGGCTGAGTCCTGGCTGCTCCATTTCTGATCCAACTCCCTGCCAATGTGTTTGGGAAAGCAGCAGCAAATGCCCAAACACTTGGATCCCTGCAAGCCACGTGACAGTCCAAGATGGAGTCCAGGCTCCCAGCTTCAGCCTGGTCCAGCCTCACCCGTTAAGGCCATCTGAGGAGTAAACTCAGCAGATGATCTCTCTCTCTAACTCTGCCTTTCAAATACATTAATTAATTAAAAAAAAAAAAAAGAAATGTGGGTTTATCATTCTCCTCCAACTTCAGAAGCTATCTGTTCTTCAACTTTGTGGGCTTGGCCTAAAGCAACTGCCTCAGCTTCCTGGCTACTTCTATTCCCCTAAAGCCCCCAGGAAGCCAGCCTTCTCCAGCCAAGCCTTCTCTGCCTGCCTCTCGTTACTTTAGCGAGCACCTCTCCCACTGCGCCTCTCTCTCAGCCTCCTGTCTGCACGTGCCTGCAGCTTTCCACGACAAGATCTCCTTTCTCCCTAGTCCATTCTTACCAACCCAATGCAGCAGGGACAATACACTCTGCCTTCTCACCATCTGGGCATCTCATTTCCCGCTGAAAAAAATCTGTGTCTGTATCATAAAGGTTTGAACTGCTTTTGATTTGATCAAATAAGGATTAAATATCGTAAGAAAAGGTTAAAAGGGCAATTGTCTTTGATATTGCTGGAGGCAGGAGAGGTAAGACAACCACTCCACGCACAGGGTCTCAAATTCAGAAGTCTCCACGGGTGCAGCGAGCAGGCTGGGGCTCCGGAGCGTCACCAGTAGCAGGCAGCCCTGCCTCCGCCACGGCTGACGGCCCCCACAGGTTACCAGACTCCACATTGCTTTCAAGAGAAACCGGAGATCCACATGCAACGCTCCCAATTTTTAAATGTGGCAATCGATTCAGACTTTGTTTTCAAACCCCGTGCAGTCCAGATCTAGACCCAAAGGAGTAACCAGTTTCAGACTTTCCTGTCTGCTATAAACAAGGATGAAACCTGGACAACAAAGCCAGAGCAACTTCTTCCAAGCAGAAGGCTAGATCCTTGAATTAGGGAAGCAGGCGAGGGGAGCTCCACATTCGTCCCAGCTCTCCGCCTGGTCTCCACACCTTGGCAAATCCTGAACGGAGAACAGCGATGTGGCTGGACCGAGGACTCAGAGAATGAGAGCTAAGGGCCGCGGAGATAGCAGGAATCAGCAGGGCAGGGCGTCAAAGAGAGAAGCTGCCACAATCTACCCGGCTTGCCCTTCTGTCTCTGGCTGAGTAATGAGCTGCACTGACTCGGGCCCTGACTTGGTAAGGCCAGCAGGGAAGTGTTACGGGGAGTCATTAGTGGAAAAGAAGAGTCTGGAGTTTGCGCAGAGCTAGAGACGCCAGAGATCTAACTTGTCAGGGAGGAGAGACCTCACTGAGTGTTCTAGGTATTTGGCTGGACATCAAAAAGTCCACAGCCTAGCATGTGGCCACTCTAGACCTGCCCTATTAAAGGTCAAAATCAAGACTCAGCAGGCGCATACTGAGGTTCCAGTCAATAACCATCAGAAAAAAGCCGAACATTCTGTAAGAAAACACGACCCAGATTCTCCACACTGTAGCACATAGCATCTATAATATCCATACAGCCAAAAAATCACTGGCCAAGAGAAGTAAACATGTATGACCCATAATGAGGAAGAGAAACAGCTGAGATAAAACAGGCCCAGGATGACAGAGCTGCTGAATCAGTAGAGAAGCCTTTTAAAATAGCTGCCATAGATTGGAAGAAAAATGCATGCAATAAGTGAGCACACAGAATCTAAACAGAGGAAAAGAAAAACCATCAAATGCATACGCTAGAATGGAAAAATCTCTGCAATCAAATGCTCTGCACAGACAACAGCTTGGATGCTGCGGCAGAACTGGCCACTGAGCTTGGAGACACGTCAGGAGAAACTGCACACGGAAGCGCAGACATGTGGGACAAGTGCTCTGACACGTGTCTATCTGGGCTTCCAGGAGAGCAAAGCGATACGGCAGCAGAACAGATTTAACAATAAGTGGTCCTAAATTTCCCAAATACAATTTTTGTTTTGAAAGTTTTATTTATTTGAAAGGCAGAGTGTGCATGGGTGGGTTTGGGGTGGTGGAGGGGAGAGAGAGAGAAAGAAAGAGATGAGAATCTTCAATCTGCTGGTTCACTCCCCGGATGGCCCTAACAGCCAGGGCTGGGCCAGGCCAAAACTAGGAGCCAGGAACGCCATCCTGGTCTCCCACATGAGTGGTAGAGGCCCAATATTTAGGCCATCATCCGCTGCCTTCCCTGGTGCATCAGCAGGGTACCCAGGAATTGAGTCAGCACTCTGGTATGCACTGTAAGTGGTAGTTTGAGCCTCTGTGCTACAATGCCATACCCCTCCCCCAAATACAGTTTTTTAAAAACTCAGGCCAAAAATCCAATATGCTCCATGAGCTCCAATGGGCTAAACACACCAAGAAAAGCACATCAGGGTCAAAATGATGAAAACCAAAAATAAAAAAATTATAAAAGTAACCAGAGGAAAAAAGACTTGGCACTACTGAGAACAACCACAAAAACAGCAGCTGGTATCCCCAGAAACAACTAAGCCCGACAGCCACGGAGGACGCTCTTCAAAGCACTAAACCGAAAAACACACACTCTCAGTCCATTACTGTAGGCAGTAAAAGCATCTTTCAGAAATGAAGCTGAGATACAGATACTTCCAAATAAATGAACGCTCAGAGCCTTGTACTGAAAAAGGCATCAAAGGAGGTTCTTTGGGCAAAGGGGAAAGACATCAGAGAGAAACCTGGATCCACTCAAAGGATGAAGAATGACAGAAATGATAGCTATGTTTTTTTCTCTGTGTCTTAATCTCTTTAAAAGACAACTGCTTAAAATAAAAATGGTAACAACGTATTTAGGGCTCAAGCATGTGCAGAAATAAAACCTACGACACAAAGAATAGCACAAAGACTGAGAAGGGAGACATTAACTACACTACTGCAGGTCACTAACACCATTATATACCAAGCAGCATAACACTGAGGGCCAATCGCAGTGAATTAAAGACGCATTAACCTCTGGAGCAACCACAAAAAAAAAAATTAGAGGTATAAAAAGCCATCAGAAAAAAAGAGAATATTTAAAGAGATTTGATAGTTGAGTTTTTAAAAAAGGGAAGAAAAAGATAAAGACTAAAGTGGATAAGAGAACAAGGTGGAAGACTTAAACCTACTCTTATAATTACCTGAAATACCTGGACTGAACGCTCTGTGGGCTTTAGTTAGCCGGCAAGTTTATGAACTCCCCTGCCAGCTTCCAAACACAAGCCTCCTTTAGGAATGTGCAGCCCGTGGGCCACAAAAGGCCCCTGAATCACCTGGTGTGGCCCTGCCAAGGCGACTGCAGGCAGGACTTGAGATTCAGTACGTCTAGTGGCAGGCTAATTTTTAAGTCGATAATTTTGAATGGCTTATGAATAATGTTAATAAATATTCATATAGCCCTTGGCAAAAAGAAAAGGTTCTCCACCTCTGCTTTAGTTAAAAATCTTGTTAAAAGTATATGGCCCATGGCGCTGTGGCACAGGTTAATGCCCTGGCCTGAAGCGCTGGCATCCCATATGGGCGCCAGTTCTAGTCCTGGCTGCTCCTCTTCAGATCCAGCTCTCTGCTATGGCCTGGGAAAGCAGTAGAAGATGGCCCAAAGTCCTTGGGCTCCTGCACCATGTGGGAGACCCAGAAGAAGTTCTTGGCTCCTGGCTTCGGATTGGCGCAGCTCCAGCCGTTGTGGCCAATTGGGGAGTGAACCATCGGATGGAAGACCTCTCTCTCTCTCTGCCTCTCCTCTCTCTGTTAACTCTGAGTTTCAAATAATAAATAAATCTTTAAAAAAAAAAAAATATATGTCCCTTTCTTTTTTGGGCAATAAGTTGACCATTTTTGGTACAAATGAAGAAAACAAACTTATGAATCTGCTCTATAATCTCTGCCCCACTCACCCTCACGCGGGCCAGCTGTGGGAGAAGTGTGCATGGAACACTGGCGTTCAGCCGCCCCCACCAGTGGGTTTAACTTGCACACCTGTGCAGTCTCTCTGAGGCAAACATCAGAGCATCTGTGCCATTTCTTGTGCACGTGCGTCTAAAACGTGGTACATTTTCTTCAGAAATTATGTAGAAGAGCAAAGAGAGACAGGAAGAGCTAGAGATGAAGTTTCTTTTTCTTTTTTTTCTCACGGAGTTGGAGCGCTGTATTTTTAATTGGACTTCGCTATGAAGCAAATGATAGTGTGCTTTCACCCACAATGTTTTGGCGTATAGTAATGGCTTTTCTACTCCGTTAGCTCATGGGTGCAGTGGGAGACTGCAGGAAAATTTAGGGCACTGAATTGGAAAATAAATGTATATTTAAAGAAGAGTTTGGGAGACAGGCTATGTTCATTCCTACCGTTCCTTGTTGATAAAAGTGTGGAGCCAGCTCCAACAGCCATGCAGACTCAATGGCAGTCACATCTCTCATATAATACTTGGAGGTTTGTATAACTTCATTGTAGAGAACCCTGAAACAAAACGAAACACGAGCTAATTTCCAATCATTTCCAATGACAGTCAAGGAATGATAATTAGAGATAGTTTGGTTTTTTAATTTTTTTTTTTTTTGGAAAGCCAGGAACTTCATCCTGATCTCCCACGTGGGTGGCAGGGATCCAAGCACTCAGGCTGTCATCTACTGCCTTCCCAGGTGCGCAAGCAGGAAGCTGGATCAGCAGAGGAGTAGTCACAAATCAGACACAAATCAGCACTCTGATAAGGGATGCCGGCACCCCAGGTGCTGGTTTAACACACTGTGCCACAGCTGCCCGCCTGGATGAGATGATGAGTTATTCCCATAACCTTTAGGAGGTATCTAGGCTGTGTACCAGGCAGTATATACTACATACACCATCTATGTATTCATTTAAGCCTCATGCCCTGGGTGGTGACTAACAGTGTGTCCATTTACAGATAAAACTCTAAGTTATGCACGACTTCTAGCATATGTCAGCCATCAGCAAAGGATCGTTCTCAATTCTTAATCTGCATTTACAGATCTCTGAATGCAACCAATGACTTTATCAGGAAATGAAGAAACAGAAGCAAAGGCTTGTCTGATTCTGAACATGCTGGGAACTGTGAAGAGACATAAAGGAGGGGCTCGTGCTGTGGTGCAGCAGGTAAAACCACCAGGGCCATGTCAGCATCCCACACCAGAGTGCCGGTTCCAGTCCTGGCTACTCCGCTTCCACGCCAGCTCCCTGCTACTGTGTCTGGGAAAGCAGCAGATGATGGCTCAAGTTCTTGGGCCCTTACCATTCATGTGAGAGACCTGCATGGAGTTCCTGCTCCTGGCTTCAGCCTGGTCCAGCCTTGGCCATTGCAGCCATTTCGGGAGTGAACCGGTGGATGGAAGATCTCACTTTCGGTCACTCCTGCCTTTCAAATAAATAAATAAATCTGTTTTTAAAAGAGAGACACAAAGAACATTCTACAGTGATAAAAATATATCTTACATGGCATGTGGGTTACATGGGTGTACACATTTGTCAAAACTCATCCATCACTGTGTATGAATTACACCTTTATTTAAGGAGAAAAATAGACTTCCCTGAGGCTGAGGTAATAGACAACCAAAGAGCCAAAAGTATAATTTCAAATCCTTAGGTTTTAGTAGACAGAAGTTTCTGAGATATCTTAGGCGTCGATTCAGGACAAATCACAACCATGAATGAATCTACCACACCACAGCTGTCCACCTCCTGAAAAACCCAGTGGAAGCAGAGGGCCAAGGCCCTTCTTCACCACCTGAACGGTCTGGATCCACTACAGGCACGCCCCCTTTCTGCAGTCCTTCCTTTAGAGCACCTTGCAAATGGAATAGGAGATGTAAGATACAGCTGAGGGGCCAGTGCTGCAGCACAGTAGGCTAAGCCTCCTCTTGCAGCACCGGCATCCCATATGGGTGCCGGTTTGTATCCCGGGTACCCCTCTTCCCATCAAGCTCTCTGCTTGTGGCCTGGGAAGGCAGTGGAAGACGGCCCAAGTCTTTGGGTCCCTGCACCTGCGTGGGAGACCCAGAAGAATCTCCTGGCTCATGGCTTCAGACTGGCTTACCTCCAGCCATTGCGGCCATTTGGGGAATAAACCACTGGATGAAAGACCTTTCTCTCTGTCTTTCCCTCCCTCTGTCTGTAACTTTACCTCTCAAATATATAAATAGATCTTAAAAAAAAAAATAGAGCAGAAACGCTACAAACAATTCAGTATGACAAAGTGAACAAACGTGAACCCAGAGGCTGAATTCCAGGTCTGTGCCAGGCCTGGGTGACCCAGAGGTAAGGAAGAGGCCTTGTCACCAGGCTCAAGGGCAGGAGGGGCCTTACCATCGAGGCGGCTTCTCTGCATAGAGGACTGACGCAGGGTGGATGTGCAGCTCATGGCCATCGCGGATAGTCCTGAAAAAACAGGAGACCTCCCTCAGAGAACCATCCTACACACTTATGGCAGACAGTCCCACTGCCAAAAATGCATGCTGCTTAAACTTCACACGAACAAAACAATTCTCTCCATTCTCTCTTGTGAACTTTCTCGGCTCTCCCCAGCTACCACTCCAGAAGTCAGAAATAAAGCTAAAAAAAAAAAAAAAAAAAAGAAAGAAAAGAAAAGCCTCATGTGGGCACTCAGAAACAACATTTAGAAACACAGGGCTCAGCCAGGGTTCATCGTTATCTTCTGCATGCTCCCTTTCCAAACAATGTCCTCCAGGACAGACTTGGCACACATGACTCCTCTACATGCTGTTCTACTAAGGATAAAAAACACAGGGAGTGGGGGCAACAGTGGGAAAGAAGAAAGGCGCTCAACCTTGGACTACTAATTTCTCTCAAAGAGTATTTCCAATTTACCGAGCACACAGCCATCAGTGAGGTCAGGTCACAAGGGAGCCCCAGACCAGGAGGCTGCTGCTCACCAGCGCAGTGCACCGGCTGCAGCGCGCTGGCTGCGCCTGTGTGTGCCAGGGAGCTGTCTGCTGAGCAAGTGCTTCCGGCAACACGCCTGGTCCCGGCTGCCCTGCTAGCTGGTAGTGAGCTGATCCACGTCGAATGCTGTCTCATCTTTTTGAGGACACTTAGCAAAGGATGTTTTAAACTTCAGAGAAGTTCCTCATTTACACTCTCAGGAAAGTGGGAGCAATCGCAATGGCATAGCAGCAGGGCTCACCAGGGAAGATCTTAGGTCTCCCCTCCACGTTGAAGAGCCACCTCAGCATGGACAACAGAGCAGGGAGGGGCGACAAAATGAAGACACTGACAGCGACAACACTACCTGGACTAACAACAGAACACACCAGGGACACACACAGAGGCCATGCTATCAAGCAGTCAGCCACAGGACACTACACGGAGCAGATCGCTGCCTAAGTTAGAAAATGCTCACTGCAACTCTGAATTTGGTAACAGAAGCCCAGAGTCCAGGACAGTACCCTGGCTAATCTCAAGGTAACAGGACTCTGAAGGGGAAAAGCCAACGGCAAAATAATATATGGAAGAAATCCAAACCAGGGCTGGGGAGAGGGCCCTTCGATAGTTCTTTAAAAGAACAGGAAATACTAATAGCTGCACTTTAAACAGGCTACAGTGAGGTTAGGAGACTAAAACAAGTCTGGGGACAGAAGAGACCAGAAGTCACAATTCAAAGATGCAGAATGATTGGTGCTAAGTAATGCTTTCATTTCTACTGGACTTGAATACGCTAAAAGCTATTAGGCAGACTTCAACAATCAGTGACTTTCTGTGCTTAGCTGACAGAACAGGCAGTAATGGGCTGTAGACTGGAGCAGGCGCCACACCTAGCACATGAAGAAACACTTGCCAACCTCCAAAGACACCAAATTTGACCACAACATCCTGGCGTAGGTGCTGACAACAGCCCTGTATCTCTCTGAAGACATAGTGAACCACCTATAGTAAAAGTAACTTCTCTGGGAAACATCATCCTTAACGCTTTCT
This sequence comes from Oryctolagus cuniculus, assembly GCF_051225735.1. Taxonomy (NCBI): domain Eukaryota; kingdom Metazoa; phylum Chordata; class Mammalia; order Lagomorpha; family Leporidae; genus Oryctolagus; species Oryctolagus cuniculus. The sequence goes on from NC_142877.1 coordinate 19,880,543, forward strand.
TCCAATCTTATTATTCTGTTAGAATGGAAACATTACCAGTCTCTGGTTGGTAATTCTCATCTTTCTGAAACATGCACCACAACACATGGATGGGCTGAATATTTTGGGGACCATTTCTGGAGTTAAGATAATGTGCATAAAACTACATAGCGGGCCGGCGCCGCGGCTTACTAGGCTAATCCTCCGCCTAGCGGCGCCGGCACACCGGGTTCTAGTCCCGGTCGGGGCGCTGGATTCTGTCCCGGTTGCCCCTCTTCCAGGCCAGCCCTCTGCTGTGGCCAGGGAGTGCAGTGGAGGATGGCCCAGGTGCTTGGGCCCTGCACCCCATGGGAGACCAGGAAAAGCACCTGGCTCCTGGCTCCTGCCATCGGATCAGCGCGGTGCGCCGGCCGCAGCGCGCCAGCCGCGGCGGCCATTGGAGGGTGAACCAACGGCAAAAGGAAGACCTTTCTCTCTGTCTCTCTCTCTCACTGTCCACTCTGCCTGTCAAAAAAAAAAAAAAAAAAAAAAAAAAAAAAAAAAAACTACATAGCGGCCAGCACCATGGCTCACTAGGCTAATCCTCCACCTTGCAGCACCAGCACACCGGGTTCTAGTCCCGGTTGGGGCACCAGATTCTGTCCCGGTTACCCCTCTTCCAGGCCAGCTCTCTGCTGTGGCCAGGAAGTGCAGTGGAGGATGGCCCAAGTCCTTGGGCCCTGCACCCCATGGGAGACCAGAAGAAGCACCTGGCTCCTGGCTTCGCATCAGCACAGTGCACCAGCTGCAGTGCGCCGGCCGCGGCGGCCATTGGAGGGTGAACCAACGGCAAAGGAAGACCTTTCTCTCTGTCTCTCTCTCATTGTCCACTCTGCCTGTCAAAACAAAAACAAAAACAAAAACAAAAAAAAACAAAAAAAAAAACTACATAGCTAACCTCAACTCCATTCTGGAAGGAGCATGAAATAAACTTAAAATATTTAATCAATGTCTCTTCTATTCCTGCATCAGCTTTATTCAAGGTTTGAGTCATTTTAAGATTTCACTTTTAGGGACCAGCATTGTGGCACAGCAGGTTAGGCTTCCGCCTGTGATGCTGGCATCCTACATGGGCACTGGTTGGTTCGGGTCCCAGATGCACAACATCCGACCCAGCTCCTTACTAATGCACCTGGGAAAGCATCAGAAGATGACCCCAAGTGCTTAGGCCCCTGCACTGACACGGGAAGCTCTGGGCTCCTGGCTTTGGCCTGGCCCAGCCCTGGCTGTTGCAACCATTTGGGGAGTGAACCAGCAGATGGAAGATCTCTGCCATAAAAAAGATGTCTGCCGTAAAAAAGATTTCACCTTCAACAAATGACTCCACAAAGCACGGTGTTACCTGTAAGCTCCAGTAGAATGGAACCTGGCTGCATTTGCAAAGAATCCCGAGACAATGCACCTCAGCACTGGATCAGGGTCACCTACATGGGCAGCAAACAGAGTGATGCATGAGACCCGTGCCTGCCCAACGCTCTGTGTGCTCCGCCTGTGCTGTGCTGTGCTGTGTAGGACCCAGTGCCAGCTCTACCCCAGACCACTCCAAGCCACCCGCTGACAGGGCCCCAGCTTGATGCTTCCCAGTGCTGGAGGTCATGTGAGGACGTCCCTCCTCCCACAATTGCTGCTGAGGAAAACAGTGCTGGACTGCTCCTTTAACCTGGGGTTCTCTGATGCCACTGGGCCACAGATGACCAGACCAAGGCTGGGCGCCAGAACCTAAGAGAGCTACGCCACAGACTGCCTGTGGCCTCCAGAACTTATTATTTAGGGGAGCATCTTATAGGAGGAGTAAGACACAAGCTAGAATCTTGATCAATTTTTCTCCAGTTAGCTTCCTCTTTCTAAGTCTGAAACATGGCACAATCACCCAGGTTTCAATTCCTGGTGGGTTTACTCATTCATCAAATATTCACTGAACATCTAACATGCTACTGGCTCCAAGCACTGGTCTCTGTGGGTTCTCCTCGCCTGGCACACTCCTTCCCACTGCTTTCTAATTTAACCAGTCCCTTGACGCTGCACTGGACTTCCACCACCCCCAAGGCCTGCTGCAAGACCCCCAGGCCAGATCCACTGCATCCTTCTCCCCTGTATTCCTGCTACATTTGCCCAGTCTTCTGACTTCTCAAGTGTCCACTAGTTTAACTTCTAGGAGAACTTAGGGTACTGTTCCCTGAGAGCAAAAATCATGCCTTTGTAATTTTGAAATCCCTGCTCTTACTATAAAGACAAAATAAGGCTGTGAAAGAAAACTGCCTGGGTTCAAGTTCTGACTCCACCACACACTTGCTGACCCTTAGCCTCACTTTGCTCTTCTAAAAATGAAGAACAAGAACAAACAGTAAATATTTTACAAGGTTACTATGAGCATTAAACGAATTAATTAATAAAGCACTCAGAACACAGCCTGGCCTCAAGAATGTCAAAACGTCCTACAGGAGCTGAGAAAATGGCTGAGCCATTGAAGCCGGCTGCTAAATGAACAAGCAGACGTGGTACTTCCAAGGGTGGGCTTCTGAGCCACACAGACCTGGGCCCTGTTGATTAACAGCTGTGCTATCCTGAACTTGGGAACGGCAGGTTTGTAAATCAACCATAAAATCATCTGCGCCACCAAGTGGAAGATCAGACCAAAGGGTATTTGCAGAACCCCTGCCACAGTGTAACCTCCTGAGCCCTGGATCAATGGCAGCCACCGTCTCTGTGGGAGGCAGTGACTGACCTCAGAGGCTGCTCCGGCCCTTGTTTTATGAATACCCACCTTTGGAAACCAAACATGAGTCCTACAGAGTAAGCCGCAAATACCACCCACTTAAAAGTGATGTTTCTGGCAAAGGCTACAAGAGAAAATGAACTACAATGTGCAATGACACAATTGTTTACGATTCTTCAGTGTTGTCATGAACTATGAGATCCTGAGGTAAACCAGAATGTACAACTTCACATGCAGCTTTTCACTGATGCTAGCAACTCACTATGAAGGCCGTGCAGGCGCAGAGCCTGCTGTGCCCCAGCCGAGCCCCGCAGGGAGCTTTAAGGAAGGAACCAAGCAGGGGGAGAAGGGGAGTCACCAGCTGGGGAGTTTCTCCTCACCCTCGCTAGACGTCTTGGGCACCTGAAACTTGACCAGAAGCTTTTTCAACTGTTCTCTCACAGTCGCAGCTCGGACGAGACCCTTGTAATTCAGGAAGTGTTCCTGGCACCACTGGGAGTTCTTGTTGTGCTACAGGACAATCCAGACAGGGGAGTCAGAGAAATCCAGAAATGTTCTAGGCAACAGTGCGGACGTAATCATCTTCTCTTCCCTGTTTTCTTGTTCAATGGGACAAGATCTTCAGATCCTAACTGGCTCTCCTCTGCTGCAACTTTTGAAATAGCGTCAACAGCCAGGCTCACTTGCCTGTGACCTCACCCTCGGCACTGAAGGGCACAGGAACTTCCTGACAAGTCATTTTCCATCTTAAACACCTGCAGGAGCTGTAAATGAGCAGAAGGAACCACTTCCCCGCATTCTGTGTAAAGTAGCTCTTGCTCATTGGTGGGCCTCAGTTTATCACTTTATTACACTCCAGGATACGTTCACCAATGCAGAAATAATTTGCAATTTACTATTATTTGTCTCCAAAGTATAATTTTTTTCATCAATAGTGCTTAAATTTTTCCTGCATTCTTAAATATAATCTTTATATCCTGTATTCAATTATTGCTATGGGAATGCATCTCTGAAACTACATTCTAATTTCCCATGAGGGAAAGTGTTTTAAATAAGAAAATACAATGCAGAGAGGGTTTTCCAAGAAGGCAATGTGGAATAATGCAATGGAGCTCCACATCCAGATGCATTCTACTGGCAGACAAAGCTCCAGACTAAAGAAGATGAACTGTGCTTGGGCAAATGACTTCTAACCGATTTCATCTAGAAACCTCAATAAGACAGAAATTTTTTTCTAAAAACTGTTCATTCATTAACTAAACAATATTCCCCAAATCTCTGGCAAAATAAAACTTTAGTATTTTCTCTTTTTCTAAGAAATGAGTACTGAACAACTGAAATATAATACCTTTTCCTTTTTATGAGGTTTACTTTTCCATCATGCTCCTAAGCTTTAGCTCTCTCTTTTTAACAACTGTTAGCAAGAACTTTAAGCTGTATTTCTGCTCATATTTTTACAGGATACTAAGAGCAATCAATAAAAGTTAGGATTGCCTACGACTAAACACGGCACATGAATACGTGAATACACAGATCCCGGCCTGGCTGTCTCCCCACGGCATCTGGGGCAGCTCACAACTTCCATCCCAAGAATACAAGCTGCCCCTGCCCAAGGAGGCAGCAGAGACGCAACAGGACTTCCCCTGTCGGTGCTGCCTTCCTGGCTAATGCACGGGCTTCTGAGACCCTGAGGGGCCTGTTGTCAGGCACCGCGTCTCCAGGCAAGAAGCAGCAACAAAAGGCTCCCCAGAAACAGGACTCACTGATGGACCATGCTGGCAAGAAATCTAACAGGAAAAGACAGGGCTTTGGCCAGTCATTCGTCAAGGGAACTTCTGGGGTCCTTGCTCCCGGAGCATTGGAAGCGGGCAGGTGCGCAGAGGTTCCTGGGGAGCGCGCTGTGCTTACTTTGATAAATGCTTCATACACGTTGAGCATGGTGAGGTGGTCACCCTCCTCCACAGCAAATTTTCGATGCATTCGAATCTAAAAAGAATAAGGTAATAGAAAGAAGCTGACTCTCATGGGAGGCAACACTGCAGGTCGAAGAGCGCGTGGCTGCAGATTCAGAATGACCCGGCTCGCTCCTTCCAGCTCCGCCACATCCTGAAAGACCTCACGCTGATCACCTCACTTCATGGCCTCAGCATAAGTCAGGAAACAAACCCGTCTATCACGGATGCTGTGGATCAGGGTACTTACCTGGCCAGAGAATTTGGTAAATGTTAGTGTTCTCGTCTCCCTCCTTCTCAATCTATGTGGCACCATCTCTTTCAGAAGAACCCCTCCTGGTCCCCAGCAGAACGGAGACTCCGGGAGGGCAGGGCAGAGGGCTGACTGTCTGGCACAGGGGAGACTGAGTTCTCCTAAGCTACTACTGGCTGCATAGTCCATTCAGACCCCATCCTTGAACTTTTCTTTCTGTAAGCCCCTGGCAACGCTTCAGCACCCCCAAGCTGAAGCAGCAGCATATACCATATATATGCAAGTATGCAAACATCCTTGTTGCCTTCAGAATTTCACCTTTGAGCCAAACACCACCTAAGCAGTTAATCGACCTTCCTTCCATCTCTTCATTCACTCGTCCATTCAGAGGTATTTACCAAGCACCCAGTGAACACCAGGCAGTGTTCTAAGCATTTGAGATAGAACAGCGAATAAAACTGGTGGGAAAAAGACAATGAAATAAATGAGTAAAACAAGCAGTGTGTCAGACGATAAGAAGGACTAGAGGAGAAAGAGAAAGCAGGGAGTGGAGATAGGAGGAGGAATTTGCTGCCATTTCAGACAGAGGGGCCAGAAGTTCGCTTTTCTAATCTTTTAAAGTGAAAAAGTGTGTTTGTCTGCTCTGAGGGGGGATTATTTAAAAATGCCACTTTAAAAAAAAATAGGAAACCAGACATCAGTCATGGACGCAGGAAAACCAACCTGCAGCTCCACAACTGTCAGAGATCACAGCAACCCACACAAAAGGCTCTCTGCCCACCGCACACCCAGCTTCGCCCCCTGTGCCTGTGACTGCTGCTTCTCGGGCTCTTCAAACAGGAGCTGCCCCGGAACTCGCCTCCGACCTCCCCCGGCAGCACCCTCACGTCCCTGGCGCTCTCGTGATTCTCCCTGCACAGTCTCTCTGGTGTTCACGCCCCTTCTCAGCACGGACGCCCGTGCTCTCGGCAGGGCCTGGGCATCTCTTCAGCTCAACACCATCCTGACACGGCGTGGTACCCAGAATTGGCCTGCTGTGGTCAGGCACCTGACCCCCTTATGTCTCCAATGTGCCTACCAGGGTGTCTCCCAGAGCAGCCTGAATGACAATTTTCCTGATGGGAACCAAGAAGTCAGTAGTGCAGAGGTTAAGGTCTAGGGCTAAGAAGACTGTGAAAGCCAACTCCTCCCATTCTGGCTGTGCAACCAAGAATGAAGTTACCTAACCTTTCTGTGCCTCCACCTTTAAACTATAGTGACAGGATCTACACCTCCCTGGTTTCTGATGAAGAGAAAATGAAATGATGCATGTAAAATGCTTGGCACAACCTCAGGCACACAGTAAACATGGACGGTGTGAACTGCTACTGTCTGCAGGGCTCTGTCTTCAACAGTTTCTGGGTAGCTTTAACAAGTAAAGCCCAAAGCAAATGACACTGGAATGATTGGCTTGGGGAGAGAGCTGGACTTACTGCGTGAGACTTCTGGTTTGAGGGTACCACAAATACATTCTGGATCTGCATCATGGCCGCAATACTTAGAATTTCCTGAGAACAGCCAAAATTTCCTGTAAAACAAAAACCATGCTTGATGGAAAACAGACACAAAGGAGTGATGCTATCTTCTTTGTACTATACTGTCAACCAAGAACATTTTTATATAGCTTAATTTTTTAAATTTGTAGTTTTGAGTACAAAAATATTTCACCTGGCCAAATGGGATGTCCTGTGTGGGGCGCAATGAACAAAGTCTGAGAAAGGAGCTGCTATTCCACCTGCCATTGCGACACCACAGGGCTCTCACTGCAGGCCAAGGTAGGGGCTGGACTGGCCCTGTCACCAGGCAGCTCAGCTCCACATCTGCTCTCTTAGGCGAACATTCCAGATACTCGGCTTCAGATATGACACTGAAATCTATGCATATGAAGGGTCTTCAAAACATTCATGAAAAATTACTTGTGGTTCTCAAAAATTCTTTGCACCAAAATAATCTTATCCTTTAATTTCATTTTTATTACATTCTTCTTTATTTATTTTTAAAAAGTTTTTATCTATTTATTTGAGAGTTAAAGACAGTGAAAGGGAGAGACAGAGAGAAAGGTCTTCCATCCCCTGGTTCACTCCCCAAATGGCTGCAACGGCTGAAGCTGCACCAATCTGAAGCCAGGAGCCAAGGAGCTTCTTCCGGTTCTCCCACACGGGTGCAGGGGCCCAAGCACTTAGACCATTTCCCACCACTTTCCCAGGCCATAGTAGAGAGCTGGATTGGAAGAAGAGCAGCTGGGACTAGAACCGGCATCCATATGGGATGCGGGCACTGCAGGCAGAGGAATAACTTAGTATGCCACAGCACTGGCCCCAGTTAATTACATCTTTAAGGTAGTCAAATTCAGAGACAAGAAGTGGGATGGTGGCTATTGGGGGCAGGGGAGGAAAGACAGAGTCAGTGCTCAATGGGCTGAGTGCCAGTGGGCAACTCAACAAAAAAGTTCCAGAGACGGATGGTGCTGGTGGCTGCACAACAGTGCAAATGGACTTAGTATCACAGAGCTATACCAGAAAAGAAGTGAAAATGGTAAATTTTATGTTTTCTATTTTTGTACCACAGTATGCCCTCTTGCCCACCTCCTCTAACAACCAAAACACAATCAGTGCGAGCTGTCAGGCTCCACCCACCTGACTCCAGCAGCATTTTAGCAAACATGGGATTCAAAGGAAACTCAGCTATCCTCAGGCCTAGCGGTTCAGTGAGGTGACAGTCTTTGTCCAGACCTGCCGTAAAAACAAAAGAAAACGGAAGCATGTACCATTGTGTAGGAGGACGTACAGCTGCTCAGAGTACAAGATGATGCATGCTAAAAAGAGAACCCCAAAGATGACTTGTGCACTATCAAACTCAGTGACACCAGAGTGCCATCACATTCAAAGAACTATCTGCTGAGCTCTTGGAAACCCAGTCTAAAAGCTTCTATTCTAAGGAAATGCCCTGCAATCTGCAATCTGCTCAATTCCCCAGCCTCACTCTGCTGTTACCACTCCCCAGCCCTGCTCTTCCCAAGGCCCAACAACTACAGAGCCCCAGATACAAAAGCTGTCTTCCTTCCAGCCTGCATCTGCCCTGAACTCCAGGACGCCCACCTGAGACTCCACCACTGCCCCTGCTGCTCCCCGTTCTGGTTCTTCCCCCATGCCCAGGACCATCAGGATGGCACCCTGTGCTTTCTGCTCTCCTCAAACTTCGTGAGCAATGCCCAGCTCTGAACCTAACCCTAGTCCAGACTCCTCTGGTGCCAACACCAGACGCCGTGTTCTGCTGCCGTCTGAGCGCTTTCCTGAGCTGAGCAGCCTCCTTCCGTGTGCTGCCTTCCCTCCTTACCTCTCGACCACTTGGGTTCCCAAGACTCCTAAGATGTAAACTGCGGTCAGACTGATGAAAACAAGTGTCGAGGAACTCAGGGGAGGATGGAAAAACTCACTTCTCCTCTGCTCCAATACAATCACCTCTTTAAAGGTGAAATGAAGTTTAATTGGAGATTTAGAAGAATAGGGAATACCTTAAATTTTATTCTGTTTGGAGGAAAATTAGTTCAAATGAAAAACTCCAATACAGACAATGTTCTCTCGCCCTCATTACAGATTATCCCAGGAAAACTTGCATCCAAATGCCTACTGTGTGCTTGAGAACAGGGGAGACACCTGTGTCAGCACAGTCCGGGCAGATCTCCTGCAGGCCCAGCTAAGGCTGCTGCATCACTGGACATCTCTGCAATCAGTGACTGGCTATTGCTTCACGGAGAGGACTCCCACCTCACCCACACGTAGGGAACTAACTCACAGTGGTGCGTGTGCCCACACACAGAGTAATTCCACATGGGACACAGACCCTGAATATAAGAGCCAAAGCTATAAAATTCTTAAGAAAACCTAAAAGTAAATGTTAATGACCACTGGTTAAGCAATAGTTTCTCAGACACAATACCAAAAGCACAAGTCTCACACACACACATACATGCGCATGTGCACACACAAACTAAACTATACAAAAACTTAAAAACTTTTGTACTAGAAACATCAAGGAAGTGACAAGCCAACCTACAGAAAGGGGAGGAATACTTACAAGTCCCATATGTGATAAGAAATTTGGACACAGAATAAAGAACTCCTCCAACTCCATACAAAAGGATAATATCCCAAATAAAAATGGGCAAAGAGTTTAAATGGACATTTCTCCAAAGAAGATATACACATAGCCAACAGACATGAGAAGGTGCTCAGCATCCGAGTCACCCGAGAAATGTAAACCAAAGCCAGGAGATACCACTTCCCCGCTACCAGGATGGCTTTTATACAAGAGACAGACAACAGCAGGTGCAGTGACAATGCGGAGAACTGGGACTCACACACTGCTGAGAGGAACATCCACCAAAAGCTTACATGCTTAATACCGCTCACAGCAACATTATTTACATTAACCAAAGAGGGGGGACAACCCAAATGCCCATCAACTAATGAATGGATAAAAATGTGTGACAGATCCCTCCAAGGGAGTATTATTCAGCAACAAAAGAAATGAAGCAGCACACAGGCTACACAATGGACAAACCTTGGAACACGTCAAACCAAAGTGGTGTGTCATACTATGCGATTTAAGTGACATGTCCAGATTGGGAAAATCAGCACAGACAGAAGCAGAGGAACGGCTGCCTGGGGCAAGGGGATGCACGGGGGAACGGCAGCAAGTGCTAAGGGTCCGAGGTTTCTTTTTCTGGGGATAAAGGTGTTCTCTGAGGCTGTGGTTGTGACTACACCAAAAGCCACTAGGTTGTACACTGTAAATGAGTAAATTGTATGATACGTGAATTATACTTTATTTAATAAAGTTTTTAAAGGGGGGAATCAAATCTTACAGAACAAAACTTCTACTGAAACTTATCAATGATGTGGACATTAAATTCACTTATATGCATTATATTCACCATTCACAAAGCGACAGCGCTTCCTGAGGGGATAAACGCAGGATACGATTTTCTCTACCTGAGGGTAAACACTGTTATTTTCAAACAACAAGTGAGCAGAGGTTCCTCCCTAAGATGTTGTCCTTGCCCAAACAATGCTGCAAATTGGTGGCCTACCCATTCCCCATAGGGAACCTCAGGACTGAAATGAAGGGGACCTGGAGAGAGAAACACTGGGCCCCAGATTTCAGGACGTGGTGGGAGACAAGAAAAAAGGTCTGAGGAGGTGGTATCTGATATACTGGGAGGGAATCGTTGGTCTCTGGATGCTGGATGTCTCTTAGGAGTATGGCCTGGGGACAGTCATTAATAGCTACTGATGAACTGCTACACTTTATAGTCATTGTCATAACTGGTCTTCATGTACTGTTAGTCTAATTATGGTTCCAACTTCTTATTTCAATGAAGAGTGTCATTAAGAGGATAATATGTATTGACAGAACCAATGCCCCTTCTGTAGATTACTAAGAGCCTCAGAGTGATGGCAATTCACTACTGTCATACAGAATGGAGTAGGAGAGAAACAGGCGTACCTCCCAGAGCATAGAGTAACTCCAAAGCTTGCACCATCGACTGTGCTGGCGGGGGCTGTAAGAAACATAAAAATCCTCCTCAGGCAAGGGACATAGACACGTGAGCACTTCCCGCTCAAACCCCTCTCCCTCGAGCGGGCCCATCCCTCCAGGCTCCGTGCTTCTGCTGGTGCCCGCAGCACCTGTGACATGTCCTTCCCGGCCTTCTCCCAGCTTTAGTACAGCTTCGCCTTTCGAGCTCAGCTGATCAACTATGTCCCCCTGAAGCCCACCCTGTCCTCCTCTCCATCAGAGGTGATGGGTCCCCACCTTAAACTGCCTCCCCATTTCCCCCGAGCCTTCCTGGAACAGTTTTAATGTTTACTTCCCACTCTCAGCCCCCAGCACACTGGGAGCTCCTGGAGACTGCGGCACTTGTGGACCATTTACCTTTGCATCACCCGGAACCCCACTCCAAACCTCGCCTGTGGTGGGTTAGTAACATGGGTTGAGTTTGAATTTCTGAAAATAATGGATAACGCTAAACCATCTGAAGTTAGTCAGAGCTGGCATTGTGACCTCTGAGCTGATTCCCTGCATCCTTAGCCCCTTCTTGCCTTCCACAAATCTTCCTGAGGGCCTGCTAAGTACCAGGCAGCCATCATTATTTTCCTCTCTCTAAATTGTTTGGTTTCTGATAAGCCAAGTAATAAAATCATAGGACTTTTCAAATTCTGTAGCTTTTTTCCTAAATGCATTCACATAACAAACGTACTTCAAGCATCATGCTGTTTTAGCTCAATTTTTAGATGACAGAATTGAGTAGCAGGAAGTGAAAGACACTTGAACAAGCTGGTGGCAAAGCCAAAGGCTGAAGTCAGGCCTCATTTTTTCCACTCTACCTCACCCACTTTGCTTGCCAAGGAACAAAGTCAAACTTTTGCCTCCCACATCTTTCTCTGCAAAGAGGCAAAACACAATGGCTAAAAAGAGCTTAAACCTTCGGGGGATCTTTTATACTGAGATCATATGAGATTACAGGAATAGCAAAGTTCTGAATTGTTTTAAACAATCTCAGAACACAACTAGCAAGTGTAAAAGTATTTTTTGAGATACTGATCTATCATTTCTGACATCTGTTTTATCTCAAATGTGAGGCTTTCACATTTGTGGATCTAAGTACTACTCATCTGCTCTTTACAGTATCTCCCACAATGCTGTACATCAACAGTCAGAGGATGTACTTCCTCTAAGCTTGTGTTAAGCACGCAATTGTTTTCTGGGGGAGGTGGATATTTGTTTATGCCTTCAATTCACCTCATTTACCATCACAAACGACATTAGGGACTTTACTGACTGAGAATCCAGGCTTGTCACAACATACCTATACAGATGGGCTTAAAATAAAGAGCTAAAATTTAAGTGTTCAAATCATTAAAAATTCTAGAAAGAAATTTCAGTGAATATGCCTGACTGACCCAGCTATGAGAAGAGCCTCATTCATACCAGAATAACTGCAGAGGGGTAGGCATTTTGTGCAGTGGTAAAGATGCTGCGTGCGATGCCCGCACACCATATCAGAGGGCCTAGGTTCAAGGTTCCCCTTCTATTTCCAGCTTCCTGCTAACACACCTGGGCGGCAGCGTATGATAGCTCAGTAGTTAGGTCCCTGCCACCACTTGAGACCCAGCTCCTGGTTTCAGCCTGGCCCAGCCCCAGCTGTCTGTGGGCATCTGGGGAGTGAATCAGCAGACAGAAGATCTCTCTCTGTGTCTGAACTGTCACTGCCCTTTTCAAATGAAATGAAAATAATTTTTTTAAATGAGTTAAAGTCATAAAGGCAAGGACAGATTTTACTGTGGATATGTTGGATATGTTTAGGATGCCTGCACATTTAAAATAACAAAAGAAAAACCAAGCAAAATGCAAACAACAGAAAAATGTTTCCAAGACAAAAATTAGTATCTTGGCCAGTGCCGTGGCTCACTAGGCTAATCCTCCGCCTTGCGGCGCCTGCACACCGGGTTCTAGTCCCAGTCAGGGCGCTGGATTCTGTCCAGGTTGCCCCTCTTCCAGGCCAGCTCTCTGCTGTGACCAGGGAGTGCAGTGGAGGATGGCCCAAGTACTTGGGCCCTGCACCCCATGGGAGACCAGGAAAGGCACCTGGCTCCTGCCTTCGGATCAGCGCGGTGCACCAGCCGCAGCGCGCCGGCTGCGGCAGCCATTGGAGGGTGAACCAACGGCAAAGGAAGACCTTTCTCTCTGTCTCTCTCTCTCTCACTGTCCACTCTGCCTGTCAAAAAATTTAAAAAAAAAATTAAAAAAAATTTAGTATCTTTGAAAGACTTTTTTTTTTACAAGATTTTCTCCTAAACCAACTTTTTTTTCCTAGGACTTTTATTTATTTGTTTTTTTAAAGATTTCTTTATTTCTTTTCAAAGAGTTAGAGAGAGAGACAGACAGAGAGACAGAGACAGAGAGAGAGATCTGCCAGGCCAAAGCCAGGAGCCAGGAGCTTCATCCTCCGACGTGGGTGGCAGGGGCCTAAACACTTGGGTCATCTTCTGCTGTTTTATCCAGGCCATTTTACAGAGAGCTGGATCAAAAGTGGAGCAGCCAAGACATGAACAGGCACTCAAATGGAATGCCAGCATCACGGGCAGTGGTTTTACTTGCTATGCTACAATGCCAGCCCCTTTTTAAAAACTCTTGAAAAGCATTAATTCTAATGGGCAAATGACTTAACAATTTAGAATACAAAGTGACCCAAAAATTTTTTTTAAAAATCTTGTATGAGATTGGTTGGCTTAACACAGAAATATTCATATGTGTTTAAATCCAATTGAAAAGTGATCCCTGTAAAAAATAAGAGTGGGACTAAGAGATGGAGATGTACAATTCGGCACACGCTCTCACGGACTTACACCTAAGGGTAAAGCTAAAAATTTGCCATGGGACTCCAAATTCCATTAAGTCAGCAGTTACTAATGCCATCTTACATGTTAAAGTGATCATATTAAGTGTGTAACTGATCATATAGATAGGAATAAATGTCAAAGAAATCACATATATAAGACCAAGTGTCTGCTAACAATAATTGATAGAATTACAAAGGAGAGCTGGCACGGCAGCTCACTAGCCTAATCCTCCACCTGCGGCGTTGGCACCCCGGTTCTAGTTCTGGCTGGGGCACCGGATTCTGTCCCAGTTGCTCCTCTTCCAGTCCAGCTCTCTGCTGTGGCCTGGGAGTGCAGTGGAGGATGGCCCAGGTGCTTGGGCCCTGCACCCGCATGGGAGACCAGGAGAAACACCTGGCTCCTGGCTTCAGATGGGTGCAGCTGCGCCAGCTGCAGCATGCCGGCCGTAGCGGCCACTTGTGGGGGGGGGGGGTGAACCAATGGAAAAAAAAAAGGAAGACCTTTCTCTCTTTCTCTCTCTCTCACTGTCTAACTTTACCTGTGAGAGGGGAGTAACTACCTGTGAGAGGGGAGGGGAGAGGAGGGGAGGGGAGGAGAGAATGATCCAACATGGGAAGCAGGCCACACAGCAGACTCACAGTATGACAAGTGCCCTAAATAACACTGACCTCAGAATCAGCCCTTACGGCATTTGGATCTGGCTGAAAAGCCCATGAGAGCATCTCAGGCATGGAAAGCCAAGACACTGTGGCAAAAAAAAATTATCTACACGAAGGATCTCTGTGAGATCCCAGTGGAAAGAAGGGGCCATCAAAGAAGGAGGTACCTTTCTCTGAAGGGAGGAGAGAACTTCCACTTTGCTTATGACCCTGTCAAAATACTGAGGAGTCTGTGGACTCAAAAGGCTTCCATAGCCTTGGCAGCTCAGGACAAGAGTCTCAAGTGATCACTGACAGTATACATAAGAGTGTCAATTGTTAAATCAACAACAGGAGTCACTGTGCACTTGCTCCCCATATAGGACCTCTGTCCTTAATAAGCTGTACTATGAGAATTAACAGTAAAACTAGTCTTCAAATAGTACTTTATACTTTGTGTGTCTGTGTGGGTGCAAACTGTTTAAATCTTTACTTAGTATAGAGTTAATCTTCTGTATATAAAGACAATTAAAAATGAATCTTAATGAAGAATGCGATGGGAGAAGGAGTAGAAGGTGCGACAGTTTGGGGGTCAAGGGCTAGTATTGGGGGAAGAACCACTATATTCCATGTATCTATGAAATTTATATTTATTAAATAAAAGTTTTCTAAAATTAAAAAAAAAAAAAAGAGAACACTTAGGTTCACACCCAAACCTAAAAAAAAAGATAGTAGCCTTCCTCCTCCCATCTGCTCCCTCCCTCCTCCTCCTCTTCTTGTGGATAATCAAATTAGCAAAACTCTAAAAGGAAGTAACACGGCATGCGTGACAGGAGTACCCTGAGTTGGGCACTTCCACACTGTGACGTCCGCAAAGCAGTCTGGCCATGTATCGAGAACCTGCAAGAGAACTACGTCCTTCAGCCCAACAACTGCATCCCAGAAAGCTGCCTCTGGAAATAATCAGAAACAAATCAGATGCCAGGGTCTTCCCTGCAGCTCCAACTAAGCCCTCTGGCTCCCCAGCAGGTGGGACTCCTGCATCCAGGCCCATACACCTGTAACTCTCCAGCCCTCCTAACCTGGTGAAATCTTCCGTGGTTTCAAGTTTCACCTTAGCCAGGACTAAACTGGCTGGGGGCCCCTCCTTTGTCTCCCAGAGCACTGGCACACTGCTCTGTCATCACCACTAAGCAGTTTCCATCCCCCAGCAGTCAAGAGCAGGAATTATGTAAGAACAGGAATTGTGGCTGCCTTGTCTGGTCATTTTCCCCCATCCTGTGCACAGGGAAGAAAAGAATGACTGCACGCCCTGCCACTCTGTCCCACTTGGCCCCGGTGCACCCACTACCCCCCCCACACACACACACACACATACACATACCCCCAGCTCTGGACAGCACATAAGGCAGGACTTACCGACATGAAGTGGAACCTGAGGACGTTGTCAATCCCCAGTGCCTTCAGCTGCAGGATGACGGGTGCCAAATTGCTCCGCTGCATCTCAGGAACAGTGGATTGAGGCAACTTGTCAAAGGCTTCCTCTGAGGAGGGGAAATCAGAACTGTTTGGGATCAGATGTGACAACCACTATGCCAAAGAGACAATTCCTTCTCTACTTTGAACAAGAGGCCTTAGGGTTCTGAGACCCAGTACACAGGATAGGATAAAAAGCTGTTTCTACAGTTAGGAAAGACCACTGCATCTATAAATACTCTCAACAAACATATTTGAACAAGATATCTTTACAAAGGTTTGTTCTTTTACTTTTCGATGTTGTTTTTTAAGTGCTTGTTGTCAGCAAGCACTGAAAACATTAAACCAAAGTAACAAGTATTTACGGAGTCACTAGTGATGCCCACTTACCATGATCTCTGATTGGGCCACAATAAGTTAAGGAGGCAACCGCTCATGTAAGCTGAGAAGTCTCAAAATAAACCCCCAAAATGGCAACGAGAACACAACAAATGACCAAATCAGATAAAGAGCAGGAGTTGTCCAAGCCTAACTTTTAAAATCAGTGAACCAAGCACACTGTGTCACACCCAGAATCGAGCACTGACCCAAACAGATTAATGAGTGCTTGTGTGGCCCATCCGGAACAGAGGTGACCTCAAACAGGAAAAAGCACAAGACACAGAGATCCTGAGAAGGGAGGAGCGGTAAAGAGGGGAATTCAGGAGGCCTTTTCAGGAAAGCTAGAAGAGGGCTGGGAAAAAAAGAGGGAGGAAGAGATGAAATCGCTTTTGTTGTATTCAGAAAGTGGGGATTACACAGAGAATGACCTCGCCAAATCCTCCCACATCAGTCAGCGTCTGAACTGATGCACACCCTCCATAAACAACACAAGGGTGCCCAACTTCCGTGTAGATCATCAAGCTTCAGGTGATGAAAGAAAAAAACAAACCCAAACAAAAGGTGTCAGGAAGAAAGAGCACTACCACTGAACTTCAGAAAGGCTTTTTTTGAGAAAAATGACAACCAACATTGTGTGGACTGACTGGCATAAATTGCCAAATGCACAGATCTCATGGAAGGTTCTAGATGAAAGGTGACAGCAGTGGTGCCAAACAGGGTTCTTGCTTTAGTCTGAAGAGCATCTGGGGCAGGATAACCACATTCTCCCAGGACACTACCACCCAGGGGAGAGGTCAAGCTATCAGCTGAGCACACTGCCCTGCGAAGAAGGTGCTTCCAAGACATCAGCTGAACTCCCCAGGGACTCAGAAGCTGCAGGAGCCGCAGGCAATCCCCTCGAGAGCTTCAGTGACCTCAAGGGACCAAGGAACAAGACCAGAAACAGTGGCCCGGTGGAGGAACGGCCTAGGTTTCTGTGAGTGAGGCCTGGGAAAGGAGTAAAACCCAGCTGCACAACGAGGGTACCTGGGGCAGCTCTGTGAGGCAGCAGCCACTTGAGGGGAGGTGAAGGACAAGAAGGATCCACAGACCAGAGAGAAAACAGCCCCAGGAAAGGTATCAAAGGTAGGTGTGGTGCAGGTGGGAAAGCAGGGGCCACGTCCAAGAAGAGCACAGTTCAGCGGGGATGCAGTGCAAGGTTGGTGTGGGCTATTTGCCAGAGCAGATGAGCAGAGGAAAAGTCCTGGAGGGTTCTGGGAAAATGTAGGCTCTAAGCAGGGTGTTGCACCTCCAGAAAGCTCAGCTGGAAGCCTACGGGCTGGGCACTACTGTACTCCAGCCCCAATGCCACCAGAATGACCTGTGCTAAGGGAGTCAGTGGCCTTTCACCCAAATCCACCTGCCTGTCTATAGCCCACATTCTATGAACTGATGTATTTGGTACATGAGATGATGCTGGCCATTTCCTCTTTAAAAGGAACTTGAGCTCCTTAAAAAGTTAAAATACAGAATTACACACACGATCCCAAAATACCCACAATAAATAAAAACAGACACTCAAGGACATACACACACACATTTTCACGGCAGCAACACTGACAACAGTCCAAAGGTGGAAACAGCCAAATGTCTCTCAACTGATGAATGAATAAACAAACGGTGGTTTATCTACAAAATGGAATATTACTCAACCACAAAAAAGAATACAGAACATGCTACAATAAAGCCTTGACAATACTATGCTAAGTAAAAGAATCCAGAAACAAAGGACCTGTATCGTAGGATTCCATTTCTTTGAACATCCCAGAGAGAGCCCCCTAGAGACAGAACACAGACTGGTGGTTTCCAGGCTGGGGGCTGGGAGAATGGGAAGTAACTGCTTAATGAATAAGGGGTTTGCTTTGGAATGACAGAAATGTTTTAAAAGTAGATAGAGGTGGTGGTACAGAGTTCTGTGAATATAATAAACGCCACTGATTCGTTCACCTTCAACTAGTTAATTTTATGTTATGTGAATTCACTTCAGTAAGTTATTTTCAAAAAGAAAAATATTTTGAAACTGCCCCTCCTCTGCATTTCAAGGCACTTTTTAATCCTGGTTCTCCTTTTCCACTCCAATCACTTCCCCCCAGCATCTGCAGGGGTTGCTCTTTCTTCTGTGGCTGGCTTCTGCCTATTCCCTCCTCTACATGAATGTTCCACACCCCCAAGCTCGCCTCCAAGCAGTTGCCCCTCAGTGTCTGCAGGGGATTAGCTTCAGGACCTCCCCGCTGCCAGGACACCACAACCTGCAGATGCTCAAGTGTCATATTTACACACCACCTACACCCATCCCATTTACTTGTCATCTCTAGGTGAGTTACAATACCTAATACAACGTAAGTACCATGTAAACACCTGCTATTCTGCATCGTTTAGGGAATAATGACAAGAAAAAAGTCTGCATACATCTTCGTTCAAGTATTTTCAACCCAAGCTGAGTTGATTGCATGAATGTGGAGCCCACAAACATGGACAGTGAACTGAACTTGTGAATTCCATCCCCTTGGCCTGGTTTGCTAAAATCTAATTTCCATCACCACCCTTCCCCTGGACAGCTACCAAGAGATTAGTATACCAGCCCCCCAGCAGATAAACGGGCCTGCTCTCTGCCGCCCAGGCTCCCTATTCTCTGTGGCAACCATACCGTACTGTAACACCCTGGTCTACCTCCACACCAGACTGTCAGACCATGAATTACCTATCCCTGACGCCCCAAGTCTTGGAACCACGGCTGGCATACAGAAGGTGCTCTGTAGCACTTGCTTAAAGAAAGTCAAATATTGAACAAGGACAACAATAACCAGAAAGCAAAGAGGTCAACAACAGAGCTAAAACCTCCAGACCGGTGGCTGCAGATAGATACTGGACAGAGGAGAAGAATTAACCACATCTCGGAAATAAATGTGGACAACTGGGGAAAATCTTGGTATCACTCTTCACAAAAGAAAAATGCAGAATAAGAAAGAGCAGCTCTGGGTACACCATTATCTACAGGTAAAGCCATATTTAAGCTAGGAGCTTAACACAGTGCAGGAGTTTACCAACTATCTGTTTTCTGTGAGTGAGTCTCAGCTCAGCAAAGATGTTCTGAACCAGACCTAAGAGTGGAATCCAGTCTGAGGGCCCACAGGATTCAGCAACCTCAGAATAAGGGAACAGAACACTGAGCTAAGGGAAAGGTAAGAAAAACAGGAGTGGGGACTCTGAGCCCACGCTACAGGGTCACTCGGCTACTGGCAGGCCTAGGCCCAGACATCAGGTTAGAATACAGATGCAGGCCGGCGCTGTGGCTCACTTGGCTAATCCTCTGCCTGAGGCGCTGGAATCCCATATGGGCGCCAGGTTCTAGTCCCGGTTGCTCCTCTTCCAGTCCAGCTCTCTGCTGGAGCCCGAAAAGGCAGTGGAGGATGGCCCAAGTGCTTGGGCGCCTGCAACCGCGTGGGAGACTAGGAGGAAGTACCTGGCTCCTGGCTTCGGATCGGTGTAGCTCCGGCCATAGCAGCCATTTGGAGGGTGAACCAACAGAAGGAAGACCTTTCTCTCTGTCTCTCCCTCTCACTCTACCTCTCAAATAAATAAATTAAAAATTAAAAAAAAAAAAAGAATACAGATGCAACAGGTGGTAACTCAAGGGCTGGTTTCGACCAACAGGGAGTAGCAGCAAAGGAATGCTGTGTTTAGAGTAAGGAAGGCAGTGGGTAGACTGCATGGGGTCCTGGGTGGGAGGGAGGGCTGGATTTTATGCTAAGTTCTGCCATTAGGGGAAGTATCTGCTATGTTCTCCACCCAGCTGACCATGAGAAGAAGGTCAGAAACCCTTCAGGAAAGCCATACCAACCTGTATAAAGGCGGTAACACTTTCCCGAGCGGTTGCGCCCACCACGTCCTGCTCGCTGGTTGGCTGACGCCTGGGACACAGGCACCACCACTAAGCACTCAATTGCTGTCCTGGGATTGTAGGCCCGGAGCTTCACGAAGCCACAGTCGATCACATACACGATGCCACTGATGGTAATGGAGGTCTCTGCCACGTTCGTGGCCACGATCACCTAAGTTCCCCACAGAAAGAAGAAAACAAGAGAAGTCTTACTCTTTCCACTTTGAATAAACTGTTAACAATCCTCAAAGACTGAATGGTGCTTCCAGTGTTGAGAATCTGTCAGCAACAGTTTGGGACACATGAGAACACAAGCTTCAGGGCCAGGGTATTGTGGGTTTGGATTCTCCCTAACCCTATGGACAAGTTACTTAACCTCCTGAGCCCCCAGGGCTGCTGACGGGATTAAATAAGATGTATACATAAGGGGTGAGCATTGTGGCACAGCAGGTTAACACCCTGGCCTGAAGCGCCGGCATTCCATATGGGCGCAGGTTCAAGACCTGGCTGCTCCACTTCCTATCCAGCTTTCTGCTATGGCCTTGGAAAGCAGTAGAAGATGGCCCAACTCCTTGGGCCCCTGCACCCGCGTGGGAGACCCGGAAGAACCTCCTGGCTCCTGGCTTCGGATCAGCGCAGCTCTGGCCTTTGCGGCCAATTGGAGAGTGAACCATTGGATGGTAGACCTCTCTCTCTGCCTCTGCCTCTCCTCTCTCTGTGTAACTCTGACTTTCAAATAAATAAATAAATAAAGCTTTTTAAAAAAATGTATATATAAGGCAATTAGAGCTCAGAAATTGGGACATGGTAAATATTCACACAATCCAGGTAAATCAGCAACCTGTACAGGTACACTCACTTATCTGTTCACATTACAGCTACATCATTTCTCAGTTCTCTCTCTCAAGGAAGTGGTCTCAAGACACCCTCAGGCACCAAAATCCACAGATGCCCAAGTTTCTCATGTAAAAAGCTACAGTATTTCCATATGGCCTATGCACAGGCTCCCGTAAGCTCTAAATCATCCCTTGATTTCCTACAATATAAATGCTATGTAAATGTGTTATATTATCTAGGAAATGCTAACAAGGGGGGAAGCCTTGTTCAGTTGGGACGCATCTTCAGTCCTAATTGTTGAATCTGTGGATGTGGAAGCTGTGGATACAAAGGGCCAGCTCTGCTTTCTGAGGGGCTGCACTTGGCCAGGTGCTGCTCTAGCTCCTGGGGATATATGAGGAACACAGACAGGGCCCTCCTCTCCCAATTTACAGCATGAGCGTCTGGGGTGGAGATGTGGTAAAAAGAAACAAGTAGAAAATTTCAGAGGGACAAAATACAACCACGTAATACTGGTATGCAATGATACAGCAGAGACATGTACATTATATGCTCTAAGAGGACGATAATGGGGCATGCTGCTTTCAACCACATGGCCAGGGAAAGGCTCTCTGGAAGACGATTACGAGCGGAGGCCTGAGCAACAAGCAGCAGCCAATTCCACTCAGACACAAACAGGAGCACAGCTCAAAGGTAGGAGTACAGAGCACAGATTAAGTACATGAGGTTGCAGGGAGAGGCCAAGGCCCCTCTAAATCATCCCTTGATGAGACGTGTGCTCTCTGAAACTCCTGGGATAGTTGGCTTGTATTCCAAGTACACCAGGGGCTGCTGCTGTGGTTTCTCAGCATCAGGAAACAAGTATATACACTGAGAACTCTTCACAGGTACTCTACGTCTTACTGATCATTTGATCAAACTCATTTTGTAGAGGTCGGCCCTGCGGTGCAGCGGATTAAGCAGCTGCTTGGGACTCCAGCATCCCATACCAGAGCACTGGTTTGAGTCTGCTCCCCTGCTTCTGATCAAGCTTTCTGCTAATGCACCCTGCAACCCGCATGGGAGACCCAGAGGCAGTGCAGGGCTCCTCACTTTGGCCTGGGCCAGCTGTCACAGGCATTTGGGGAGTGAACCAGCACACTGAAACACACTTTCAGGACTAACACTGTGGCACAGTGGGTAGAGATGCCACCTGCAATGCCAGCATCTCATAGGCACCAGTTCATTTCTCAGCTGCTGTACTTCCAATCCAGCTCCCTGTTAATGGCCTGAGAAAAGCAGCAGAAGATGGCCCAAGTACTTGGGCCCCTGACACCCACATAGGAGACCCCTATGAAATTCCCAACTCCTGGTTTCAGCCTGGCCCAGCCAGGGCCGCTGCAGCCATCTAGAGAGAGAATCAGTGGATGGAGATCTCTCTCTGTAACTCTGCCTGATAAATACATAAATAAATCCTTCAAAAAATGTGCTTTCTCTCTCTCCCTGCCTGTTATCAAGATGAAAACAAACACTGTTTAAAAATCATTTTATAGGCCGGCGCCGCGGCTCAATAGGCTAATCCTCCGCCTAGCAGTGCCGGCACACAGGGTTCTAGTCCCGGTCGGGGTGCCGGATTCTGTCCCGGTTGCCCCTCTTCCAGGCCAGCTCTCTGCTGTGTCCCGGGAGTGCAGTGGAAGATAGCCCAGGTCCTTGGGCCCTACACCCGCACAGGAGACCAGGAGAAGCACCTGGCTCCTGGCTTCGGATAAGCGCGATACGCCGGCCGTGGCGGCCATTGGAGGGTGAACCAATGGCCAAAGGAAGACCTTTCTCTCTGTCTCTCTCTCTCACTGTCCACTCTGCTTGTCAAAAAAAAATCATTTTATAAAATGATCATTTTAATAAAATATTCCTACCATTTTTATGTATTTGAAAGTTAAGAGTTTATATCATAAAACCACCTATCTAAAAGTTGCTATTACTTATGTTTTACAACTTCAAAAACTGAGACTTGAGGTTAAGTAACTCATCCCAGAGAACACAGTAACTCAGTGATGGAAGCCAGGCCTGCTTGGTTGACTTGAGTTGCCCTGTCCCTCTGGTCCAGACTCTGGGCCCTCTTCCAAGTGGTCTGAAGTTGGGAGTGGATTCTCAGACTCCCTCGTCTACTTCATTTTCTGCCACCTGTTGATAAGTAGCAACTACAAGCTGACTTTGAGCATTTCTCATCTAATGGCAGAGAAAAGCGTATTAAGGCACACAAGGGTGGGGAACAGGAGACCAAGGAACAACAGGTAGACTGGCTGCCTGCTGGCTCCCTCTAACCATTCTTCCCACCACACCCTACCTCACCCCAATTTCAAGGCTAAATATTTGAAAGCCACACCTCAAATTAATTGATTTAAACTTGGCTCTATAGGCAAACTGATACTTAAAGCAAATGGTTTAGCAATCACGGATAGTGACTTATCTATTGTTCCCAACTGACCACAATCCACCAAAACAGTCCCATATGCCAAGGTAGTATTGCATCATGGGAAATATTGGGCAGGGAGAAGAGAAACAAAGAGAAGACACAGGCTCTGATAACTACTGTCAGAGGGACCCTTCTGTGGGGCAGGCTTAAGTATGTTCACAATATTTATTTATTGTGTGCTCTTAGATTTACTATACAGAGGCATGAATCTAACATTCTCAAAAGAAACCTTCCCGTTTACTAAGTTTTACTTCAAAAAAAAAAAAAGAGCCGGCGCCGTGGCACACTTGGCTAATCCTCTGCCTGTGGCACCAGCATCCCATATGGGCACCGGGTTCTTCTAGTCCCAGTTGCTCCTCTTCTAGTCCAGCTCTCTGCTGTGGCCCAGGAGGGCAGTAGAGGATGGCCCAAGTTTTTGGGCCTGGGCACCCACATGGGAGACCAGGAAGAGGCACCTGGCTCCTGGCTTTGGATGGGTGCAGCGCCGGCCGTGGCGGCCATTTGGGGAGTGAGCCAACGGAGGGAAGACCTTTCTCTCTGTCTCTCTCTGTCTATAATTCTACCTGTCAAATAAAAAAAAATAAAATTCCAAACTCAATCTGAACACAGAATAGTGATTACCAGAGGCTGGTAGAGGCAGGAGGGGATAGGAATTTAGATGACAGGCAGCAAAGTAGTCAAACAGAAGGAGCAAGTTCCTAGTGTCACACAGTATAGAGGGGTGACCACAGCTCACCACAACCCAGTATATATTGTACGAGCCAGTAGAAGGAGCTCCAGACTCCAAACACAAAGTAACATCAAAAGAGATTTGATCAGGACACACTGTATACATGTCATAAAGTATTACATTGTATCCCATATTACATATAATTACATATTAGTAAAAACTTCTTAATCCTTCTAGTACATAACAAAGGGGCACTAACAGACGGTTGCGAACACTCGGGGTCATCAGAACAGCCTCACCTTTCGGACGCTGCGTGACACCCTCTCAAACACTTTCATCTGCTCAAACGAAGGCAGCCCTGCATACATGGGGAGGATCCGGAGGTGTTTCTTCATGCCTGTGCGTGCAAGCGCCCGAGCCTGCTCCATCAGCATAGACACAACGGTTTCGACCTCTTCCTAAAGAGCATTGACCCGGGAACCAAAGAAACAGACCACTTTTGAGCATGTCATTTTATTCTACTGAAAGAAAAGGCAAGTTAAGCTCAGGAGTTTAATTTTGGAAAGACTGGTAAATGTCAGAGCTGTCACGTTCCTCTCTGGGACGATACATAATAACTGCTACTGAACGATGTTCCAGTGGAGTGAAAATCTGCAACTGCGATATCAACTCCTAAACTATCTGCAGAGAAGAGTTCCCAATAAATAACAACAAACACTATCTGACTCAGCTCTTATGTACCGGGGCAAACCAGGCATCTCATGCACACAGACAAGTTGTGGCATATAACATTATTATAAGCTCTCCCCAGCAGAGATTGCCGGACTGTGGAAAATGTTTGCAGTGGAAAAGATGATAGCTGGAGGGTAGTTCTGAACGTGCTACAACCCTGAGTGAGTACTTGGGATTGTCCCATCATTTTTCTAGTCACGTGGCCACTGACCACCCCCAGGATGAGCTAGAAGTGCTGACTGGGAAAAGGTACATGGCGGCAACACACATGCAGCACAGTGCCCCAAATACAACATCCACTGCCTCAACTACCCACTTTACTTAGGAACTGGGTAACAAATTTTAAATCCATTTAACCCTCCAGAGAGCAGGGGCAGGTGCTAAACACTTCCAGATGAGCAAGTCAGATAAATGACATCGACCCAAACAAGTTTTCGTTCAATAAAGTAACCCCAAAATATAACACAAAGTGAAATAAGTGGCTGAGCAGAGTAACAGGGCTCTGTATCAGTCCTGGTGCTGCCTTAACAAGTCTGTTCACCACTGAGAGGTCCCCGGGCATTACCTGGCCAGTGAGAAATGCTAATATGTCTCCATCTGCCTCTGTCTGATGAATTTTCACCACAGTTTCCACAGTTGATTTGATATAATCTGGAACAGGACTGAAAAGACGTATGGGATAAATTCATCACCAGAATATGCTTGTTAATCATAGATCATTTACCCTCATGATCCAGCAACAAAGCCTCACAAAAGTTGGCTTGGGCCTGCCCAGCAGGTAATTAATATAGAGATACATTTTTTTTAATTCTCTTTTACAATGCAGCATTCAAAAATATCCAATAATTATATCTTAACTACTATTATTTAGCTTTATATGCAAAGAAACATAAGTAATACACACATGTAAACAGATGTGTTACTTTTAACATGCAAAGATGCTAGGCCAGTGAAAATCAGGAGTTGTGCTGCCAGGACTGAATCCCACTCTCCTAGATAATTTTTTTCCAGCCAGAACAACTCAGAAGCCAAGTTCACAACTCTCTGGATTGTCTGCCACTGGACCAGGCTTCCAATCTTTGTTTGCCCAGTGATTAAATACAGGAACAAGGATGGCCTCTTTCTTGTCCCAGGGCACTCCCCCCAAAAATGCCAAACAGGGCTTCTTGCTAAGGATCCAGAGAGCTGAGACCCAGATGATGGAAACCAACAATACCGCCCCCAATGATAGGTGGCTTTGTAAACCTCAGGTCTGAAACTATCAAGTCCCCTTCCTACTCTGCTCTCATGGACATTTGCACATCAGAACATTCAATCGGTGACAGGAGACACAAACACGCTCCTCCCCTTCACCTCTGAGGCTGTAAGCAGACGCAGCTCCCTGTCATTCTGCACATCAGGCCTATTCCACTAATCACTCCCAGCAAGAATTCAAGCATTATCAAACCTTTGAAGGTAAAAGATATCCACTGGGAATGTTCGCCCTTCCACTGTCAGGATCACACACGTATCCCGGGCTGGGTCACTGGTTTCATTCTGATTAAAGAAATCTCGAAATTTCTATAAAAAAAAAATCAATTCTTTATTTCTCTAAAAAATGTTCATAGTCATTCATAAAAAAATACTAAAATAAAACTGGTGAGAAGAGAGGGTGACAAGGATTACATATGTGTAATACAAATCAGTGGATGCAAAACAATTTTTAAAATTCACATATTTCTTCTTGAAATTATGGGAAACCACATTCCAATGACTCTTTATTGAACCTTTGATAAAATTACAAAGGTTAGATTTTAAAGTGTGTTTAGTAATACACCTGAGTTAACATGTAGTTATGGTATTATTTATTTTATTACTATCCCCTGTATTTTACAGAACCAAAGGCCGGGTCAAAAGCTGTAATTCAAGTTTAACACAATTAAGGCAGGCTGGTGTGTAGCTCTAACCCAAGAGCACAGACAGATCTGGTGACACATGGTTATAATTCATAAAGGAAACTTCCCTTCTGTGAACAGCAGGTATTTCCTGGCACTGCAGTTACTGATACATACAAGTAACCACTGTGACTTTCCAACAGATTTTAGGACGCCCGAAGGCAGGGTCAGTAGCTTCTCCAGCCTTGTATGTCACACAGGTGCCACACAACGCTCAGAATGGGGCAGGTCTGCTGCAGGGTCAGACCCTGCTCTGACACTCCCACAGTTCCCGATAGGAGAAGCCGCTCTTGGAAGTTTCCCCCAAAGAGCTGGCTACATCGCACTCAATGGCACTTAATCACCTGATCTGCAGCCCAGAGAGAGGCAGGGACTGTGAGTTCTGGCCAACGAGGAGGGAAGGAGACACCACTAAAGACCCCATCTTGGAAGATATGATCACCAGCTACCCAGAGAAGCCAAGACTGAGAAAAGTGCTCAGTGACAACACTGGCAGGTGAGTGAGCAGGAGACAGGGGACAGAGACCCTGTGTGTGTGTGTGTGTGTGTGTGTGTGTATGGTGGTAGGGAGGTGCCCAGTATCTGATTTTGAATGACCTTCCAACTATATTCCAGTCTCCCTGAAGCTTGGCTCTGCAATTGTCTGCTCTGCTTCCCTATTTGGTGTCTTTACAAAACAAGCCCATCCCTGCTGCTGAAAACCCAGGAGTCTAGGAGCCACATTAATGAACTGCACCAAACCCAGAGTGAATGGGTTCGAGGGGTACTTGAGTAGATTGGTTTTAACAACAGAACACTAGGATGCTCCACACCAACCTCAAAGTTGCATCTGGAAGGAGTAAGCATGGACAAAAGTGCCTCACACCACAAGAGTCCCCTGTGCTGTGCCCAGCTGCACACAGCGGCCCTCTTCATGGTCCTCTAGGGGAAATTTCCTTCAAGTCACTTCTGCTGCCTTCCTGCATGCTTATGAAATGCACAGCACAGGGGCAGAAGTGAGGAGCCAACAAGGGAGAACAGAGCCCCCCACATACCCACAAAGAGAAAACAGCCCTGAGCAGACAAATGCAACGAGAGCCCTACACGAAACAAACCAGAGGCAGATGACCAGAAAAGACCTGCAAGCTACAATCTGGGAGAATGACAGGGCAGTAACCACCGGCTCTCCGGGAAGCATTCATGGAGGCAGCAGATCCCTTGACTGAGCATTAGGAACAAGGGGGACCATCGCTGGCTGGGAACAGGAAGTTTCCCTCAGGATGACAGCAGAGCTGGATGAGGATGTAGAAGGTGTTCCTAAGAGAAGAGACAGCCCATGGCCACACCATTCTCTACCCTGCGAGGTAGAGCAAGGGAGGACAAGCAACCAGCAAAGGAGTGCAAGCAGAAGCCACCAAGGAAGACGAAGAGAGGGGAGAGGGCAGGACTCCAGCAGCTGCATGAGAAGGAGGATGACTTCCAGAGCATTTAAGATTTTAAAGCCATGCAGACAGGGAAGAGGAGAACGCCCTGATAAGTCTGTGTGAGTGGATAGCTAACCTGAGCCGCTAAGGAGTAGGTGCTGCCAGATGTCAAGGACAGGGTTAACTGTGAACCTACGCTTCCTCTTTATTTGGAAATATCAAATACACATAAAAGCAAATAAATATGAGCATCAACAGTGCAGGAAGCTTGAGGCAGAATCAAGAAACTGGGAGAGTGGGGCCGGCACCGTGACATAGCAGGAAAAGCCGCTGCCTGCAGTGCCAGCATCCCATATGGGCTGTTCCATTTCCAATACAGCTCTCTGCTACGGCCTGGGAAAGCAGCAGCAGATGACCTGAGTCCTTGGGTCCCTGCACCCACATGGGAAGCCCTGGAGGAAGTTCCTGGCTCCTGGCTTTGGATCAGCACAGCTCCGGCCACTGTGGCCAACTGGGGAGTGAACCAGCGGATGGAAGACTTCTCTCTCTCTCTCTCTCTCTCTCTCTGAGAGAGTGAGATGAGTTCAACACACATAGAAAAGCAGAGTCTGAGTTGGCTGAAGGATGTGGCGCCACCCAGATGTAGACTTACAGCGAGACCTCACATCACAGAGGAAGGGCCCTGTCTGTGAAAGGAACTTCAAGTGGTGTGGACATTTGCAACAGCTTCTTCCCCGGAAGATGCTCTGACCTAACACCAGGAGCAGGCTGCCGCAGCCATATCTAACCAACACACCCACCCCGGGGCCAGCCTCCCCTAGCCCAGCAGATCAGCCCAGAGTGGGACTTGACCCCAGCTGACCCCAAGTTCCTTCTCCAGGAATCTGGTAAGAGAAAGCAATCTAAGTAATGGATTTGAGACAAAAAAAAAAACAGTGGATGCCCCAGTAATCGTATTTTCTGCTACGTGAATGAAGTGCACGAGCAAAACAGTATCCTGTGACACAATGGTCTGTCCGTACTTGGTAATTATACCCAGCCATGTTATATAATTGCTTACTTAATTGTGCTCATATAAACAAAACAGCTAAGCTGCTCAAGGTGACGACCCAATCAGCCCTCATCAAACTGCTTAGCTTCCTTCCCGCCCCAGGGGATGGAAACCACAGCAGGTGCAATCCCACCCCTCTGGGCAGCATGGAATTCTTCAAAGACCCAGCACCTGCTGAGGGTGAATGCTCAGTCCCCTCAGCCTCTAGATCATAAGCAACCTGAGCCACCCCCTGTCCCATGCCCACACAGTCTTCTTGACTCATGCCCTCCTCAGTCCACTCAAACCCTTCCTCCCTACCCCCTCACTCGCATGAGAACATGCAAACCACACCTGACACAGGCCTCATCCATCCACCCTGCCCCTCACACAGGACCAAGTCACACACAAGTACCTGCCTGCTCCCTCACAGGGGATGTTCAGGAGGGGTGGGGATGGAGGAAGGAACTGCTATAGCCTCCCAAGGGCCCAGAGGAGAGCTGCCCAAGTGCCAGCAGCCCCACCTCCCAGCACACAAGTACGACAAAGGCCTGCAGCTGTCTTTCTCTTAAAAAAATAAAACTTACTTCCAGAAAGTCAGTTCCAACAACTACTACAGGCAGAACTAATTTGTTAAATCTCTGCGCCACACCAAAAGACAATGAAGGGCACTTGTGAGCAATTAGTAAGTATTAATTTACAAGAAATCTAAGAAAAGAATTGGCTATTACAGTTTTCAACACAATAAGACCTGTTTGGAATCACTTTGAAATGTGATCAATAATTTTTAAAAGAGAGAGAGGCAAGTGAGGAAGATAAAAGCGATGCTTGGTGCATCTCTGGTCACAAAGGAGCTAACTGGAGGTGGGGTCACCCGGAGTCCTCAACAGAGCATTCCAGTAGATATCAAGTGTGAAGGAGATGAGAATTAGTCAAAGGAGGAACACAAATGTCACCATGGGCAGACGAACACAACAATACCCTACAGCCAGTGAACAGGTGAGGCGCACATGTAGGATCTCTCTCAGCCAAAGTGTTTTTTCTAAGCTGTTCTGCTTCCCTAAAGCCACAAGGAGGCCAGGAGCCAGGCCCTCTTGACATCACCTGCTTTACAGAACTGGTCTTCTGAGCAGCATGTTCACATCTACCCTCTTCCACACAGCACCAAGAATGATCTTCCTAGAACCCAAAAATCATCAAGTCACTGCCCTGCCCATACCCTCCTATGGTTCCCAACCAGGTGCACAACGGAGTTCATCTATCTTTCCTTAGCTGTAAGGCCTTCCAACATACAACTCCTGTCAATCTCTCCACTTCAATTTCCCATTGTTTCTCGTTCAATCAAAATTCATCCCACCCAAGCACCTACGCTGTGCCAGACACTGTTTTAGGTGGAGAATACAGGATAATAAACTTCGTGGAGTTTACCACTTAGTGATGAGAGACACACAACAAACACTTGGGCATGCAAACCAAGTGAGGCAGCGGTGAGTGCTGGGCACATAGAGCAGCAGAGGCGCTGTTTTAGGTAAGATGGTCAGGAAAGGTCTCTCAAAAGCAGGTAAAAGCTGATCAAGACGAGTGAAATGAGGGAAGTCATGAGGATGTCTGGGGTGGGATGGTCCCCCAGAGCAGAGCATATCTGAGCAGCTACAGTGTAGGCAGCACTGGACAGGGTGAAGGGGAAGAAGTCAGAGTGGTGTTTCGGGGATGGATCACCCACACAGGGCCAGGCAGGCAAGATGACACTCATGGCTCCTTGAACACACGGCTTCACATCCCTATCATTCTTACATGGTGTCCTGCCCCACCTCTGCCCATCCAGCAAATTTCTGTGACTCTTTCAAGTCCAGCTGGGGATGTCAACTCCTCTGAAAGTTTCTGGACACCTCCCAGCCAGCTGGAAGTGAGTGCTCCTCTTTGGCTGCCGCAGCACCTTGAACACACTGCTCTACAAGCAGCTGTTAATGTGTCTGCATCCCCCAGGAGGCAGAGTGTATGATCACTGTCAGCTAGCACCATGCTTAGTGTGTGTGTATGCAGAGCCAAGTGGCCAGAAGTCACTGTAGAGATGAACGGCTGTTAGAGCTAAAATATCAGTCATTGAGGAATAAAAATAATGTATACTTGGCCAGAAAATAATTTTAACATGGAAATTATACATACAGGGAACTCTTCAATTGCATAAAAAAAATCTAAATATGTGCTATCGTCATAAATAAATTCAAGAACTAAAGCCTCATACTGAAAAGAGCAGTAAAAAGAAGCTGCTTGTGTGAAAAGAAAGACAGCATGTAGAGAAACAAAACAAGCAGGCAGTTATGAACTTACTTAATTACAGGCTAATTTCCACCCACAGCTGAAAAGGAGGCTGCTATGATGATATGGAATCTAGGACATGAGATGGCTACAAGAGGAAGGCAGGCCACTCTGTCAAAGATAAGCTCTCGCTAGATGTAACTTTCCAGGCACGTGTCCAATGATTCCAGTGTGTATACGTGTGTGTGTGCATGGGACAGTGGGGGAGGGGGTTCCATGGGGAAGGACTGCTCTTACTTCTGCATCCAGGGTGGCTGAAGCCACAATCAGTCGGAGATCCCCTCGCTTTTTCTGAATCTGAAAAAGAACATACCAGGAACCAATGGTAACAATGCAATGCTTATGACCTCAAAACAATCCTGCGTGTGTATTTTAGGGGGACAAGGAGCTGATAAATGAAGTAAGAATGACCACCAATTAATAACTGTTAATATCATAAATAAAAGTGGGCTAATACATTATTGCTTCTCATTTTGCAAATTAGCAGGATTCTCCTAAAGAAGAAACAAAGAAAAATTCCAGAAAGTATAAAGGGGTCTTAGGACCTGAATTTGAATTTACTAAGAATAAAACCATCATTTCCTTACACCTGGGTCTTGGAATATTGCCTAAGTATACAAAGTTAAAAACATGAAAAAGTATATTAAAAGCAAAGGAAAACATGGACATTAACAGTTATCCCAAGAAACGGGTATTCAACAGGCATAAAAGAAATAATCAAATAAACTATAGCAAAAATATACACCAAAACAACAGGAGCTAAGATTTTCTTTTTTGATCTATCACACCCCAAGGATTTATTTTTTAGGCTAATATTCAGTATTGGCAAAGGTTCAATGAAACAGGCCTTCTTACTCTACTGTTCCCAGTGATAACTCCTCTCAAGGATAATAATGTCCAATCTTTGGTCAAGGAAGAAGATAAAGAAAATAGCAGCTGGGGCCAACGCTGTGGCATAGCAGGTTAATCTGGAGCCTGCACTGCCAGTATCCTGTATGGGCGCCGGTTTAAGACCCGGCTGCTCCAATTCTGATCCAGCTCTCTGCTATGGCCTGGGAAAGCAGTAGAAGATGGCCTAAGTCCCTTGGGCCCCTGCACCCACGTGGGAGACCCAGAAGAAGCTCCTGGCTCCTGGCTTCAGATTGGCACAGCTCCGACCATTTTGGCCAACTGGGGAGTCAATCAGTAGATGGAAAACCTCTCTCTCTTTCTGCCTCTCCTTTTCTCTCTGACTTACAAATAAATAAATAAATCTTTTAAAGAAAATAGCAGCTAATATATTCTATGTCAGGTGCTATTCCAGAGTCCCTGCATACATGCGTGTCAAGTACACACTGCACAAAAATGCCTGGCTAAGGGGGCTACAAACACCTGAAATGCAGCCCTCTCCCCTCATGAATCTATGGACATGCTCCCACAGCGGCGGCATCTTCTCTTACCTGCAAAGGTACCTGAGTCTAGCACCCTCAGTTTTACATTACCTTAGGCAAGCCTCACACCAAATTATGATGTAGGAGCTACAGCCCATAGAACTCTCTTCAATGAATTCCCTTATCTATACAGG
This sequence comes from Oryctolagus cuniculus, assembly GCF_051225735.1. Taxonomy (NCBI): domain Eukaryota; kingdom Metazoa; phylum Chordata; class Mammalia; order Lagomorpha; family Leporidae; genus Oryctolagus; species Oryctolagus cuniculus. The sequence continues at coordinate 19,913,284 of NC_142877.1, forward strand.
CCAGGGCAGTAGTCACTAGCTATATGCAGCCATAAAGCCCCTGAAATACAGAAACTAGACTTTTAAAAATCACAGATGGCTAGCGGTCACCATATAAGAAAGTAGACATACAGCATAATAAAGAGACCACTATTATCCTCATTTTAGAAACAAGTCACTCCGCAGAGAATTTGAGCCCAGGCAGTCTGACCCAGAGCCCATGTTCTTTTCTTTTTTTTTTTTTTTTTTTTTTTTGAGAGGCAGAGTTAGACAGTGAGAGAGAAAGACAGAGAAAGAGTTATAGACAGTGAGAGAGACAGAGAGAAAGGTCTTCCTTCCTTTGGTTCACTCCCCAAATGGCCGCCACGGCCAGCGCACTGCACCGATCTGAGACCAGGAGCCAGGTGCTTCCTCCTGGTCTCCCACGCAGGTGCAGGACCCAAGCACTTAGGCCATCCTCCACTGCCTTCCAGGGCCACAGCAGAGAGCTGGCCTGGAAGAGCAGCAACCGGGACTAGGACCCAGCACCCCAACCAGGACTAGAACCTGGTTGCCAGTGCCGCAGGCAGAGGATTAGCCAAGTGAGCCATGGCATCGGCCCCAGAGCCCATGTTCTTAATCACCCTGTTTTGCCACTTCTTTCTAGATTCCTATGACCAGAAATTTGTACAAAGAAAACAAACATAAAATAAGGGAAGGGAAGAGAAAATGAAGATCAGGTCAAAACAATGCTAGCCATGAGGGACAGATTGTGGTACAATGTGTTAAGTTGCTGCTTGGGACCCTTATAGGTAATATCACAGGGCCTGGTTCAAGTCCCATCTACTTTGCTTCCAATCCAGCTTCCCGCCAGCATACACCCAGGAGGCAGTAGGTAATGGCTCAAGTATGTGGGCCCCTGCCACCCATTTCTTAGCTCCTGGCTTTGGCTTGGCTGTTGTGGCCATTTGTGGAATATACCACTGAAGGAAGATCTCAAGTCTATCACTCTGCCTTTAATCAAGACAGACAGACAGACAGGAAGGAAGGAAGGAAAGAAGGAATCTTTTAAAAAATCGGTCTTGAGGCTAGCATTTCAGCACAGTGGGTTACAGTCATCCCATATGAGCACTGATTTATTCTTTTTTTTTTTTTATTTGACAGGTAGAGTTATAGACAGTGAGAGAGAGAGACAGAGAGAAAGGTCTTCCTTCCGTTGGTTCACCCCCCCAAATGGCTGCTACGGCCGGCGCTGCACCAATCCGAAGCCAGGAGCCAGGAGGTTCTTCCTGGTCTCCCACAAGGGTGCAGGGACCCAAGCACTTGGACCATCCTCCAGTGCCCTCCCTGGCCACAGCAGAGAACTGGACTGGAAGAGGAGCAACCGGGACTAGAACCTGGCACCCATATGGGATGCCAGCACCGTAAGGCGGAGGATTAACCAAGTAAGCCACTGGTTTAAGTCCCACTACCAATCCAGCTCCCTGCTAATGTGCCTGGGAAAGCAGAGAAAGATGACCTAAGTACTGGGCCCCAGCCAGCCATGTGGAAGACCTGGATGGAGTTCCAGGCTCCTGGTTTTGGCCTGGCCCAGTCCTAGCCATAGCAACCATTTGGCAAGTAAACCAATGGATGGAAGATCTCTCTCTCTCTCTCTCTCTCTCTCTCTCTCCAATTCTGCCTTCCTTATAAATAAATAAAATCATTTTTAAAATTGGCCATGAATTGTATTATCGAAGCCAATTTAGACACATGGGGTCTTTATACCCTTTTCCCTACTCTAGGTATATTTGAAACTTTCATAATGAAAAGTTAAAAAGGAGAGAAGGGGGCAGCGCTGTGGCATAGTAGGTTAAGCCTCCGCCTGTGGAGCTGGCATTCCATATAGGCACTAGTTCGAGTCCCAGCTGTTCCACTTCTAATCTTGCTATCTGTTTATGGCCAGGGAAAGTAGTAGAAGATGGCTCAAGTGCTTGGACCCCTGCACCCACATGGGAGACCTGGAAGAAGCTCCTGGCTCCTGCCTTCGGATTGGTACAGCTCTGGCTGTTGCAGCCATTTGGGGAGTGAACCAGCAGATGGAAGACCTCTCTGTCTCTCCCTTTCTCTCTGTAATTATGCCTCTCAAGTAAATAAATAAATCTTAAAAAAAAAAAAAAAGAGAGAGAGAGAAAATAAACAGAAATACAACACATTTAATTACAAGGATAGTTACTACAACAGTATTTAAAAAGTATGTAACATCTGAAAGCCATATATAGGCCTAAGAGTAAGAGAAGAGTTAAATACTTTAGGGTAGAGACATATTATTAAATAGTCATTAAAAATAATGTGTTCAAAGGATATTTAATGACAGAGAGAAATGATCTTGATGAAATGTTATGGGAAACATGCAAGACACAAATTAGCACATACAATCCAGCCCCCAGTAAGCCCAAACAGATACAAGTAGCAAACATCCCACCAACAATTTTCTCTGAATGGGTAGGATTATGAACTTTAAAAAATTATTTTTTAAATTTTGCTGGATTTCCCAAATTGCTACAGTTACTTTCCTACTCAGGCAACTAAACAAAAACACAGAACTCCGGCAATGAAGTCATACCTTTTTTAGCAAACCGATGGCAATGTCAGTGTATAAGGTCCTCTCGTGGGCTTCATCCAGCATGATGGCACTAAGGATCAGAGGGGAAGCTCTCAGTGGGCATCTGACCAACCATCCCACATCATCCCATTTGGACCTCCACATGGACTTCTGGGTCTTTAGCCCTCATGCAATCACCTTGTATCAACAGTAAACCCAACTGGGGCTGGCACCATGGCTCACTTGGTTAATCCTCCGCCTGCGGCGCCGGCATCCCATATGGGCACCGGGTTCTAGTCCCGGTTGCTCCTCTTCCAGTCCAGCTCTCTGCTGTGGCCCGGGAGGGCAATGGAGGATGACCCAAGTGCTTGGGTCCCTGCACCCGCATGGGAGACCAGAAGAAGCACCTGGCTCTTGGCTTTGGGATCGGTGTAGCTCCAGCCGTGGTGGCCATTTGGGGGGTGAACCAATGGAAGGAAGACCTTTCTATCTCTCTCTCACTGTCTAACTCTGTCAAATAAATAAATAAATCTTAAAAAAAAAAAAAAAAAACAGTAAACCCAAGTCACTCTTCTTTGACAGTGAGGGAATTCTTAAGCTAACAAAAATGGTGACATCAACATATCTTAGTGAAGTACAGGATGTGGTTACTGCTATCAGCAAAGAGCTTTACACCACCCCCATTGAACTCCAATAGGATTTAACAAGTGATTTTAGTGACATCATAACCAATAATCCCACAGAGCACATAAAAACTGGAACAAGGCCCTCAGCTGTATAAACAGCCAACAGGGCAGACGACCACAGCCGTGACACTCCAGACCAAGGAGTCTAATGGGTCAACCTCTCCCACAGAGCCTGAGTGGAACAACTTCACTGCTACACTGATGGACAAAGATACACAAGGATGAGACAAAGGGATAAGTAACCCGTGACTCTGTGTATTATATTCAAACACACACTGCCTAAGTGAGTTTGCTGTGCTGGGTCGCCACAATCTCTACCACTCCTGGGGTATAACAGAGGCAAGACGTACAGGTCACATCATCAGGCTGTTTAAATAATGAGAGCTTTAAATTTGCCCATTTGGGGCTGTCTACAAAGAACTGTACTACCCAAATTCTGAAGAAAAAAATCAAAGATCACAATAGCAAAGGTTAAGAGAAAAGCTTTGAGGTAGCTATTACCACAACTGCTTCTCAATCTATTTGTGGACTTGGGAAACTTCAGGAAAGTTATGACAGAAAAAACTCATTTACCTATATTTTGTTAACAGTGGGTCAACCATCATCTCTCTGACCAGCATTCCGTCGGTGAGAAACTAAAACATAAAAACAAGTTTTAGACATAATTCATTTATATAAGCCATTAATGATTTTTTTAAAGTTCAAATGCAACTCTGCAAAGTTCAAGTACAACCTCTTCACCAGCATGTGATTAGATCAAGTCCCACAAAGGACTGGGAGGAATGCCCCATTTTCCTAAAACTTTAAATATGGGATTCTCACTGTGTCTATAAATCTTTCCACAGAATCTCATCAGCCTTCATTACATGACTGTCAGCAAAGTCCCATTTCCCCAGGGCCTGCACCACTGGCACTGCTAACGAGTGGCCAATGAGGATAAAACTGTGTCTGACCAGGGAAACACTGTGGGCCTCAGGTAACTGTTCTTGAAATGTCCCAAGGCCTGCAGACTGCCTCTCTGGAGGTTAATGACCTCAGCTTCATTGATACTATTTGAAGAAGTTAGACTGGGGTCACAGTTAAGAACAGGAGCTACCGTGTCAAACTTGCTGGTGTTCAGATCCTCGCTTTGTCCCTTACTAGCTGGGTGAACCTTGGGTAAGTTACTTACCTTCTCTGAGCCTCCCTCCTCTTTCATAAAATGTGGTAATAAAAATAACCATCTCACAGAGTTCTTGTGAGAACTAAATAAAATAGTACATGTAAAACATTTAACACAGGACCTAGCACACAGAAACTGTTCAAGGAATTATTATTTGGGATTAATGAGTGTTTATAAAATGCTTCAGAAATACGCAGCAACAACTGGATGCTGTTACTCTCACTCAAAAATAAACTCAGTATGTTAACAAGGCTAAACAGTCTTCCTTGAGGGCTGTATACTGGTGTTTTTATTGTTTTCAGGAAATGCACTTGTCATGTTTCTTGGAGTGGCACTAGATGTCACATGCATGAAAAGAAGTGAGAACTTCTGGGGCTGGCGCTGTGGCACAGTGAGTTAATGCCCTGGCCTGAAGCGCCAGCATCCCATATGGGCGCCGGTTCGAGACCCGGCTGCTCCACTTCTCATCCAGCTCTCTGCTATGGCCTGGGAAAGCAGTAGAAGACGGCCCAAGTCCTTGGGCCCCTGCACCCGCGTAGGAGACCCGGAGGAAGCTCCTGGCTCCTTGGCTTCGGATCAGTGCAGCTCCGGCCATTGCAGAAAACTGGGGAATGAGCCATCGGATGGAAGACCTCTCTCTCTCTCTCTCTCTCTCTCTCTCTCTCTCTCTCTGCCTCTCCTCTCTCTGTGTAACTCTGACTTTCAAATAAATAAATAAAATATTAAAAAAAAAAAAATGAGAACTTCTCACCAATGACAAGTCACCAGTTAAGAACTGAGTGTCTTCAAATTAGGACAAAACAGAACACAAAAGCTTTTCATCAAAGACTCAGAAAGAATCATTTGGTTATATAATCCACAGAAAATTAGCTAGCTTAAATATTCCTTTTACCTAGCAAAATGAATGGCAAAGGTAACAATACAGGATATTGGAAAACAAGGTCCATATTTGACAAATCACTGCAATGCTCTTTCAGCTCCTCTGATTATTTTAAATTATTTAAAATTCCTCTACTGCAAACTAAGAAGTAAGAGGGATTCTAATAACCAGCTTTCATTTCATCAGGGCATTTCATTCATTGTTTTATTGCACTATCTGATTAGACGTTGATTCCAGGACAGCAGTACACAGCAGATACCCTGCAGAGCTGATTACACACTGATTACTGTTGATACTAATTATCTTAATATTAGCAACTAGGTCAAAGAACACACTGATAAAATCCATTATCATATAAAAATGAGAACATTTCATCTAGTGAAACCATCATTTATGAATTCTATGCTTTATTTACTTAAACTATCTGTCCCTCTTTTAAAGTCTTTTATAAGCCTCGTTTCTATATTGAGATAGCTATATGAGGTAGTGGGAAAAAATTAAAACATATACAAGAAAAGACAACTTTCAGTCCTGGTTCTTCCATCAGTGGGCATCAGGTGGATCACTCAATCCCAACCCCTTAGCTCTCCACCTGTAGAATCAAGGCTATACCTGACTGCCAAGTACCTTTCAGAGTAAAGAAAGAACTCTGTCCCTTCCAGCAGACTAGAATCCCTGAGGCCAGGCTGTCTGACACTTTCTACCTCGTCCTCAGTGTATTGCACAGCAGCAGTGGTGCATGTTTTTAAACCCCTCTCCTCTTATTTGTACCAGGAAAGCAGCCTGAACACTTCACCTTGATTCTTGTAGCCAGCGGGTGCGTGCAGTCATCAAAGCGGATGCAATAGCCCACTTCATGGCCCAACACCGCACCCCTTTCCTCAGCCACTCTGCCTGCAACCTTTGGGAAGAAAGAGCATGCTGAAAATAGAGACATAGAAATTACTGCACAGAGCACATACTATGGAAAACCTAAGGTCATTTATTTTTTAAATAGTATGTGAACACAGTGGAAAATGAGAAGAAATAGTGCAAGTTATTAGAGAACAAACATGGTAATTTTTGCAATTTATTAATTTGTATACTTAGGTATCTCATTTTATTCTATCATGGTCTTGGGGCAACTTATAAGAACATATACAAGGGGCCAGCGCTGTGGCGCAATGGGTTAATGCCCTGGCCTGAAGTCCGGCATCCCATATGGGTGCAGGTTCAAGACCTGGTTGCTCCACTTCCAATCCAGTTCTCTGTTATGGCCTAGGAAAGCAGTAGAAGATGGCCCAAGTCCTTGGGCCCCTGCACCCACATGGGAGACCCGGAAGAAGCTCCTGGCTCCTGGCTTCGGATCGGCACAGCTCTGGCCCTGGTGAGTGAACCAGTGGCTGGAGGACCGCTCTCTCTCTCTCTCTCTTCTCTCTACGTGTAACTCTTTCAATTAAATAAATAAATCTTTAAAAAAAAAAAAAAAAAAAAGAACATATACAATAAAAATGAAATCACATAAAGATGTTATAGACCAAGACCAAGACCACAGAAATCACAGATAAATTCAAAAGACCAAAGCCAATGAGGAATTTCAAAAACCACAGATATGCCAGAAGTTATTTAAGGTTAGCCACAAATTCAGCTCTAAATTTGGTGCAAAAGATTTATCCTGTTCCTGAAGAAAGAGCAATCAACCAGGGACAGCTTTTCCTGTCTCCATGCCTTAAAATCAAGCACTGTCCACTGGACCATGCAGGCAGAAGACGAATCATCAAATTCTATACTAGGCCAAATTCATTTTCTTGTTGGAGGCAAAAAAAAAAAAAATATTTTCAAGAGCCAGGTGCCTAAAGCAATCTGTAACGGTGTCCAGTTACCACAGACAGTAAAATGGAAAAGAAGACAGAAACACGGGTTAAAAAAATTTTAAAAAGGCAGATGGGTGAATGAGAAGATTAATAAAAAGATCCAAGTGAATACAGTAGAAGCAGAAAACAAAATAACATATATGATAAAGTCCACAACTATAGGAAAAATTTCATCCCCCTCTACACGGCATGTATAGAACGTGAGTGAAGAAAAGAAAACAAGACTCCAATTACAAGATCCTGGAGGTCCCCAGGGAGGCTACTCAAAGGTCATTAATTTTTAATGAAAAATATCTGAAATAATGAATACACCTAAAAGTAGAAGAGCAGTAATGTTTACCATTCAGTTTAATTTAAAATAAAATAAATACAGAGTTTAACAGTCACTATATAATTACCTAACTGAAAAGAACCAAACGGAAGCCATCTGAAAAGAGGTTTCCCAGGGACTATGCACGCCAGCCCCATGTACGACAGGGGTTTAGTCTCCCTCTTCCACAGGCGCAGCAACCTCTTCCACCCATGCCCAGGCTGTGGTTCCCGAGTCTGGAATGTGCCTGGCACAGGAAGCATCCTGAGGCTGGGCCCCTGCTGCAGCCCCAGGCTTCCCTGCTCTCTCAGCTACACCCAAGCAGGTGTTATCTGCCCATCATTGCTGAAGAAACTTTAGAGTGGAGGAGGATCAGAAGTGGCTCTGCCAAGTGACTTGAAATTAGATCTGAGAGGCCAAAGCAGAATCAATCATGGAGCAACTGGTCTGTATCACACAGTCTTTCGAAACAGCTCATGAAACCAGAAATCCATCCTACCTGCTCTACCTCTGGACGTTCTATCTCCCCATAACCAGCATCTCACCAGGACGGTTTCGTGATTCTTTCAATTTAACCCTACAAGTGGTTGTATTACAAATCTCAGGAGATGGTACAGAGAATGTGTGCACAGAGACACTGGCAGCTAATGGGAGACAGAGGCTCGCACAAATGATTAAATAAATGAACCAATTCTGCCCATTAAAAATATAATCATTTTATGGGTCTATAAAGAAAAAGCCAAACTTATTTATTTTTGCCATCTTACTATTTGTATACATTTGCAATCAAAAGAATGTATTTTATTTCAAATTTTTTTATTTTGTCATTTATGAACAAAGTCACATTCTATTTGCTTTTTTTTCTTTGAAGTTTTAAAAATTTATTTATTGGAGAAGCAGAGACAGACAGACAGGGATGGAGACAGACAGACAGAGATGGAGATGAGAAGGAAGGGCTTCCATCTGTTGGCTCACCCTCTAAATGCCCACGAAGGCCGGGACTGGGAGCAGGGAACTCAATCCAGGTCTCCCTGGACCCATCTCCTTAGGCCATCAGCCACTGCCTCCTAATGTCTGCATCAGCAGGAAGCTGATGTCAGGAGTTAGGGCCAGGTATTGAATCCAGGCACTCTGATAGGAGAGGTGGACATCTAAACCATGTCTTAACTGCTAGGCCAAACAATGACCCCATCTATTGGTTTCGCAATAGATTTTTGCCTCTGTTTAAATTCTGCTCCCCAAAAACTCATCAATTAGACTGAACAAACATCTTTTTGACAGAACAAATATATACAAAAAGGGAAAGAGAGGTTTAAAAAAAAAAAAAAAGAAAGAAAGAAAGAAAAAGGAAAATCAATCCCAGGGCACTTACTACATAGCTAGCATTGTACTCTATCTAAACTTTCACAAATCCCATCTTGTTAATAGGATGCACACAGCTCATCAGGTAGGGAAAGAGAACCTCACATTTACAAATGAGGAAACCAAAATAAGGCAGGCAACTGAGCTCATTCTGCTCCATAGGACAAGGCAGGCCTAGTCTGGAAGCCAAGTGCAGCCCATCTGAGTCCAAGGAGAGTCACTGCCCACTGCTCCTCCAGGAGCCCAACCCAAGTAAGGCCTATGCGACTGTTCTCGGGCACTGGGGCTGTTGGAAGGTTTTAGTCTGCACTCAAAGTTCCTCCAGTCATGCAGCTTTTCAAACCTGATGACTCTATTAACAAGACCTGGTTAATTTATACAATCTTTGTTCTTTAGAGAGAAAGCTTGTGATTTTATGGAGGTTATCCATGGCTACAAATTTGGAGCTGAAATGCAAGCTGATTATGCACTGGGATTCCAAACCACAAACAGGAAGGTGTTCTAAGTTTTAAGCAACTCAGTCATCTTTCAGTGACATAAAAGATGAATCGTAACTCTGCAGTATAGTTTCCAAACTTTCGTACCCAATTTTACACACACAACTTGTAAAAATGTTTACCAATAATTTTTAACTTGAAAACTATTATAACATGGACTTTGTTAACAAAGTTTACACAACTAATTAAAACTCTGTTCAGAGCTAAAATAATATGCAGAAGCAGAACTAGTTTCTTGGGGGGCAGCACTGTGGTGCAGCAAGTTAAGCCAGAGCGTGCATGACCAGCATCTCATATCAGACTGCCAGTTCCAGTCCCAGCTGCTCTGCTTCCAATCCAGCTCTCTGCCAAAGCACCAGGGAAAGCAGAGGAAGAAGGCCCAAGTAACTTGGGACCCTGCACAGATGTGGGAACCCCAAGGAAGCTCCTGGCTCCTGGCTTCAGCCTGGCCCAGCCACGGCTGTTACAGCCATTTGGGGAGTAAATCAGTGGATACAAGATCAACTTCTTTCTCTCTCTCTATCTTTACCTTACAAATAAATAAATAAATCTTTTTTAAAAAAAGGTAAGTTTATTTTGGTGTAAAAATATTTTTAAACCCATGCAAGTTTACATAATATGTATTTTCCATGAATTTTTTTGAAAAACCTGCCCATAACTGAAAATAAGTGAAATCTTGGAGTTTTTCATAATCTTTTTTCTTAAGCTTCAATAAATTTTCTGTAGTGAACAAACACTTATTCAAAGTTCAGGAACTACTCCTTTTTCATTTTAGTTTCCTCTTTTGTTAAATTCAACACAAGCAAATATGTGGTTAGGATTCCCTGTTTATAACATTATTTCTCTCCAACCAGCTACCCACTCATCTTTATCTTCAAAAGGAGCTTGGAGTGACATTCACAGAAGTTCACAATGATTCTCCTGGGTGATGAGCAATGGTGTTTTTTATCTAATTATTTGTTTTTACTTCCTGAGTATTTTATTACATAAAATGCTCATAATGTATAGACAGAAATTTTACAAAAATACTCAAATCATGGTTGTTGCTTTTTTTACTTTTTTTATTTTTTATTTTTTATGTGACCAAGTAACAAAACTGGTCACCCAAAATCAGTTTTAAGGAACCCAAAATTCTGGGAGCCATAGGTTTAGATTTCTCATTTTGAAAAGATGATAGAAATCTAATTCTGTTTGCAGAAACAATCTTGGTGTTCTAAAGCATAGTTCTTATAACTGAAGAACTAAAATGTTAAGGAACAACTTCTATTCATTTGAAGCTTTTAAGCAATAAGAAAAAAAAAAAAAAAGTCCTAGAAATAGAAGACACAGAAAATAAACTCACAGTAACAGCAGCCACTCTTCGAGGCTGGGTCACTCCCACCACTCTCCCCTCCGCCGTCCAGCCAGCTTCTGCAAGGTACTGCAAACAGAAGCACATCTCAGCACACATCTGACATCACTTCTCCACAACCTCCCCCAAGGATAACCCTGCAGTGTTAAAAATCACTGCGAGGACCAGCATTGTGGCACAGCAGGTGGGACCTCCGCCTGCAGCACCGGCATCCCATACAGGCACTGGTTAGGGTCCTGGCGGCTCCATTTCCAATCCTGCTCCCTGCTAATGGCCTGAGGAAGCAGCAGAGGATGGCCCAAATCCTTAGGCTCCTGCACCAACATAGGAGACCCAGAAGAAGCTCCTGGCTTCTGGCTTTGGCCTGGCCTACCCCTGGTTGTTGTGACCACTTGGGGAGGAAACCAGCAGAAAGAAAAATTTCTCTCTCTGTCTTTCCCTCTCTCTGTAACTCTGCCTTTCAAATAAATAAAAATAAAAATAAATCACTGAGAAAAAAAACAAGTTCTTTTTTCTTTTTTGGAAGGCAGAGAGTTAGGGAGTAAGGCAAAGAGAGAGACAGAGTGGCAGAAAAAGATCTTCCTTCAGATGGTTCACTCCCCCAAACAACCACAATGGCCAGGGCTGGACGAGGTGGAAGCTAGGAGTCTGGAACTCAACCTGGGTTTCCCCCAGGGATGGCAGGGATCTAGGCACTTGAGTCACCATCTGCTGCCTTTCCAGGAACAGCAGGAGTATGGGTTAGCAATTCTGAATCTATTTTATGTGTATAGAATTTAATGAAAAATACAGTTAGTGAGGACCGAGTTTCTCATTGCTGGAGAAAAGTTACAAATAAAGAAAGGCTAAAACCAGCCTTGTGGAGCTGGATTGAATCAGGTACATCAGCATAAACTCTGTGTGTAATGTGTTATTGCCTAAGCCTGCCCACTCAGACTTTAACAATGACACCTCCATAGCCATGAGCACCCTAACAGCCTGACCTTGATTTCTAAATACTTCTCTCCCATTAAGGGAGCAGGGGCATGTGCAAGGGAAACAGAAGATGAGCCTAAAAGTCTGTGATACAGAAAGTTAGGACACGGTCTAAAACAGATGGAGGCTTTTAGAAAGAAAACAGGAGGCAAACTGAAGGAGCTCCTCGTGATCAACAATTGCACAATCTGAGCAAATAAACCATGAAAGTAGTAGGTGTGGACCCACAGAAACATGCAAGTACCCTTGAATCCATATCCATAGTCAGAGATGAGCTAAGAAGCAAACAAATGCGGGGAAAGGACAGCTCCTCCTTGCAGAAGACTCCACTCAACAAGGCAATGAAGGGAAAGGGAACTCCTCAGTGCTGCAGACAAGCCCCACCGAGCGACGCTGAAATCAGTACATGAACATGTGAGAGGAGCATATTTGCACTGAAAACATCGCCCCCAAGATATCTACCAACTGCAAAGGGAGGGGCAGCAGCTTTAGAGTCCAAACCTCACACCTCAACCAAGTGATCAAAGTTAACGTCACCAGCACCAACACATGTCAACATCACAGAACCCTTTACACCCTGCACCAAGGACACTGTATCATTTGTTTCTCGCCACAAATGCAAAAATTCTCTTCAAATCACAAAAAAATAAAAAGACATAATACAACCTGAGGGACATGGTCCAAAAAAAATGCCCAATATTCTGTCAAAGTACTAAGATCATAAAAGACGGGGAGTGACTGGGAGGCCTAGGAACTCTCACAGATTACAGGAAACCAGGGAGAAATGACAAACGCAGTGTAGGATCTTGGGTCTGAAAAAGAATACAAGTGGGAAAACTGATGGGATTTAAGTAAGACCTGAAGTCCAGTATCACTGTCCTACATTTGATAATTATATTAGAAGTCACATGCATGGGATAGGAGAATTCTTGTATTATTTCTTACAACCTTCCTATCAGTCTAAACTTAAACATGAAGTTTAAAAACTGACTGTAGAGGGGGCCAGTGCTGTGACACAGGAGGTTAAGCCTGTGGTGCTGGCATCCCATGTAGGTGCTAGATCGAGACCCGGCTGCTCCACTTCTGAGCCAGATCCCTGCTGATGGCCTGGGAAAGCAACAGAAGGTGGTCCAAGTGCTTGGGCCCCTGCACCCATGTGGGAGACCCAGAAGGAGCTCCTGGCTCCTGGCTTTAGATCGGCTCGGCTCAGGGCATATTAGACACTTGGGGAATGAACCAGCAGATGCAAAGACCTCTCTCTTGGTCCCTCCCTCTCTCTGTCTATAACTATGCCTCTCAAATAAATAAATCTTAAAAAAAAAAATGACTGTAGGGGGGCAGGTGTTTGGCACAGCATCTCCTACTGGAGCACCTGGGTGCAAGTCCTGGCTCCACTTCCGATTCCAGCTTCCTGCTGATGTGCACCCTGGAGGCAGCAGGTGATAGCTCAAGTAACTGGCCCTTGCCACACACACAGGAGGCCTGGACTGAGTACTTGGCTCCTGGCTTTGGCCTGGCCTTGCCCCAACTATGGCAGGCATTTGGGGAATGAACCAGTGGGAAATATCTCTCACACTCGCTTTCTCTTTCTGCCTTTCAAATAATTTTTTTTTAATTTTTACAAGCAAAATGAGGCTATGAAAGTTAACAGGAAAAAAGCCAAAATATTTTTGTAATGATTTATTTATTTATTTGAAAGCTGGAGTTACACAGAGAGAAGAAGAGGCAGAGAGAGAGGGAGAGGGAGGGGGGAGGGGGGAGGGGGAGAAGAGAGAGAGAGAGAGAGAGAGAGAGAGAGAGAGAGGTCTTCCATCCACTTATTCACTCCCCAACTGGCCGCAACAGCTGGAGTTGCGCCAATCTGAAGCCAGGAGCCAGGAGCTTCTTCCAGGTCTCCCACACGGGCGCAAGGACCCAAGGTCTTGGGCCATCCTCTACTGCTCTCCCAGGCCACAGCAGAAAGCCGGATTGGAAGTGGAGCAGCCAGGACATGAACCGGCACCCATATGGGATGCCAGAATTGCAGGCAGCGGCTTTACCCCCTATGCCACAGGTCCGGCCCCAAAATATTTTTTAAAATGACTGTAAAGAGCAAAATGTCAAAGATGTAATGTAGGTTTTGCTATGACAACTACAGTTTCTTTCACCTGTATTACCAACATGCACACAATACTACCAATCACCCTAATCAACACAGATATACAATAGAACTACAAGGATAGTAGCCAAGATTCACTGAGTACCTTACTAAGCACCAGGAACTGTACTGAGTGCCTTATACACATTACCTCATTTAGTCCTCAAAAGAAATCCTGTAAGGAAGGCAAGATCATCATCAATACATAGATAAAGGGGGCGGCGCTGTGGTGATTAAGGCCACAGCCTGCAGTGCTGGCATCCCATATGGGCACCGGTTCAAGTTCCAGCTGCTCCACTTCTGATCCAGCTCTCTGCTATGGCCTGGGAAAGCAGGGGAAGATGGCCCAAATCCTTGGACCCCTGCACCCAAATGGGAGACCCAGAAGAAGCTCCTGGCTTCTGGCTTTGGATCGGTGTAGCTCCAGCTGTTGTGACCATCTGGAGAGTGAACCAGCGGATGGAAGACCTCTCTCTCTCTCTCTCTCTCTCTCTCTCTCTCTCTGCCTCTGCCTCTCTGTAACTCTGCCTTTCAAATAAAGAAATAAATCTTTAACAAAATACATAGACAAGGAAGCAAAGAGGCCATGTAACTTGTCCAAGGAAATAGATGAAATTCTGAGAGCTGGGGCTCAGGCTCATGAAACCAAAGCCCTGACACATAACCAGGACACAATTCTATCACCCAAATTCAAACTCACACACAGCCAATCTCAGTAGTACAAAAGAGCGTTATACCATGTTTTTTAAAAAAGGGCACAATGAAACTTGTACAGACTCTACCATTCACGATTTAGAAGGAGAGGCATACATTTATGAATATATACACAGATTCATTTCTCTGTAAACGTATACAAAATCTCTGCCCAAGAAACTGGTAATATTGGTTGCATCTGCACAAAGCAAATGGGAGTAAGACAGAAGGGAAAAATATTTCTTTTTACGGTCTTTAATATCACTTGGATTTTAAACCATGTAAGCCCATTAAATATTCAAAATATTAAAAACGCTAAAATGAATTTTAAAACAAACAAAAACACCCTACTTTCATTCATATTACCAAGCCTGGATACTCAGCCCCTACTCCTGTCTGGCGATTCTTTCTTTGGACTTAACCCTTATCAGGCCTCCTCTGTTCTCAGGCAGCTAAGCTTTAGCTGTGGGAAATGACCAGATGGTGCTGTTTCAAATATCTGCTACCCACCTCCATCCCTGTGGGAGAATTATATACACTCCTACCCGTGACTATCAGGCCTCGCCATGTACCTTGCTTCAGCCAATGAAATCCAAGTAAAGGGCCACTTGTAGTCACAGCGGTAAGAGTCATCTCACCTGACCTCCGTCACAAGAGCAGCAAGTCCCACAAGTTTGCCATCAGCGAGGTCTCAGTGATGTAACAGCACGGCCTCATGAAGAGACCACGTAGTAGGAGCAAATAGTAAGCCTAAGCGCTTTAAACCACCAAGATTTTCAAGTTCTTTGTTAACAGAACACAGTTTATCCTAAGCCAACAAAATATCCATACAGACTGACTCCAAAACACACTAAAGCTGCTGGCTCTCATGTGGCCTTTTACCTCCATCCTATATTCCCCAACCCCATGACTCTAGTGTCCTCATCTATACAAAGATCAGCAATATGAGTAGTTCCGACTTCTTAGGGTCACTGAGGATTAACAGATTACTAGGTATCAAGTGCTCCTTTATACAGTACTTATTATTATTATTATTGTAATTACCTATTATTACTACTAGTACTCTATAACCAATAACATCTCAGTAATTAACCTGGCCCTTCTCTTGTGTTGCTCTGTAAAAAATAAGTAATTTGCTGGGCTCTTGATACCATCTGCATGCATTCTGCCTCCAGGTCACCAAACCCTCTGCTGTCTGCAACTCATGTTGTCCTTTTTCTACTAGGTTATTCTCTCTAGCTGCACATGAGATCACCTGGGGAACTTTTTAGAAATATCTATGTCTTGGTAGCACACTAAACTCATTATTCAGAATGAAGTAGGAGGGCAGACAAAGGGACTGAGAACCATACATATCTGCGGGCACCCCTACAAGTCTGGACCAGGCAGTCAAGAATACATCATCAAGTTCAAAAACACAGAGGGATTTTCATCCCCTTCCCCTGAGAATCTCTTAACCATAAAAGCCAACCAGAGAGCTGATATTTGTGCTCACCACCTCTGGCGCTGCTCTACTGACTGAACAACCAAGAACTCAATCAGGTCTCCTACTCCCTGGCCACTCTCCTGGCTCAAACTGTCACCCATTCACCTCCTGAGACTCACTTCTTGTCTGTGTGTGCTTTCTCTGACCCTGGACAATCTCCCACCCCCAGTCTCTCTGCCATCTCCCTGGCTGCCATTCTGTCTCGCTCCTGCTAATTCCTAAGTGCTGATGCTCTCAGGGCTTTGTCCTTGGTTCCCAGATCCTTCTGTTCCCTCCCACTCCTGCAGTCCTGCACATCAGGATGTCCTATTATCAACAACTGTGGTCATCAGCCAAGTTTTTCTGTAAAGGGCCAGGTAATAAAATTTCTAGGCTATGAAGTGCTTAGAGTTTCTGTAGCAACTGCTCAACTCTGTGTCACAGCATGAAAGAAGCCATGGGCAATATGTTGGCAATTCAGTGTGGTTGCATGTCGATAAAATTTTATTTACAAAAACAGGCAGTGGGTTGGATTTGGTCCATGGCTGTGGTTTGCTGGCTATGCAGAGCAACAAGAATGAATAAACTACAAGCACTCTCAACAACAGGAAAGAATCTTGTACATATAACATTGGACAAAAGAAGATATATTACTCCTTCATAAAGTCCAAAATTAGGCACAACTAATCTATAGTGTTGGAAGCCAGAGCAAGCATTACCCTTGTATGTTTGTGGGAATAGGAGAGAGGGAAGTCAGAGACTGGAAGGAGACACAGGTGGTTTCTGGGGCTCTTGAGCTGGGTGCTGGTGACACAGGTGTATTCCCTGGTCCTAACATGGCAATACGCACAATTATGATGCAGGCACTATCCTAATTTACACTAAGAAAAGAAAAGAAAAACCTGAGGAATTGTCAACCTCAGCACTTAATTATCATTCTTCACCTGTCAAGTCAAGGCTTTGACGGTACACTGACCTCACCCTACTTCTCCACCCCAGGATGGCTGACCGCAAGATCCCCTGGATTGGAACCAGTCATTCAAGGTCCATTTCAAACACTGTTTCCTTTACAGGGCCTTTTATGAGCCTTCTCTCCAAGCACGTCCACACACATACGGTTTTTCCTAACTTGAGAAGTTTCTCACAGCACTGCACAACTCTATAATGGCCAGGTTTTACTTACAACCCCAGCAGTAGCCATTTGACTCCTCACCCCCGGCAATTATCCGAGGACAAAAGCCAGCTACTGCACATCTTTTAATGAATCCCCACGGTTTCTTTCAGAGGATGGCCATTCAGTTATTATTCTGGATTCAGAATAAGTCAAAGTATCAGAGGTGAGTAACTCCTAACTGAAGAGGGACCTTCAGAGGAGATGAAGTGACTATTTCCTAGTGGGGGTGAATGTCAGGGATGAAAGTTTCCTGAAAGGAGACCTGAAAAACGCAAAGCACAGTAAAGAGACCTTTCAAATCACAACAGCCTTGCACCTCAACCTACATGTAAACACCCACATTCAACAGGCACTCACCTGTGGAATCTGTGTGCTCTTCCCACAGCCGGTTTCTCCAACAATCACCACAGTCTGATAGTTTTCTATCAAGTACAAAATGTGGTTCCTAAGCTGGAAAAGAACAGCCGTACATTGTAAATCACTGTATGTTGGCTCAGAAGACCTAGACAAAGATATTTAGACATTGTGAAACCAGCTGTTTCCAAAGGAAAGTCAATTTTATTTATTTTTTTAAAAGATTTATTTATTTATTTGAAAGGCAGAGTTACACAGAGAGAGGAGAGGCAGAGAGAGAGAGAGAGAGAGAGGTCTTCCATCCCATGGTTCACTTCCCAACTGGCCGCAATGGCCAGACCTTTGCTGATCCAAAGCCAGGAGCCAGGAGCTTCTTCTGGGTCTCCCATGTGGGTGCAGGGACCCAAGGACTTGGGCCATCTTCCACTGCTTTTCCAGGCTATAGCAGAGAGCTGGATCAGAAGTGGAGCAGCCGGGACTCGAACTGGCACCCACATGGGATGCCGGCACCACAGGTGGCGGCTTTATCCGCTATGCTACAGCGCCAGCCCCAGAAAAGTCAATTTTAAAAGATGAAATTGTATCTTCAACTCTCAGGAGCGTGTCAGAACTGATACAACTGCAATCTAACACTTAGCAAAATAGCTAAAGGATATGTCCCCTGAGTCAACATTTTCACTTAAAAGTGTTTTTCACATTTCACATACATACAAAGATGTATTTATAAGCACATACTTTATAGAACTGGCTAGGAGATGCAAATGTCTAAATAGCCCAAATATTCACCAAGAGGAGTTGGACTGAATCATTAGAAACACTTTAATAGTGGACTAACTTCCAGCTGTTAAAAAGAACAACTATCTATTTGTAGTAATATGGGATGATCTATAAGATATATTAAGGGAAGAAAACAAGGCATAGAACAGTGAGAAAAATACACTAATGTGTGTATTTTTAAAGAAAGATAAGTTCATATATATTATTTTATGTGTAGACTATTTTTGGAAAAATAAAAGCAAACAAGAAACTGGCCAGGACTAGTGCTGTGGCATATTATGTGGTGCCGGCATCCCATATGAACACTGGGTCAAGTCCCAAGCTGCTCCTCTTCTGACCCAGCTCTCTGCTGTGGCCTGGGAAAGCAGTAGAAGATGGCCCAAGTGCTTGGGCTCCTGCACCACATGGAGACCCGGAAGAAGCTCCTGGCTCCTGTCTTCAGATAGGCTCAGCTTCGGCTGTTGTGGCTAATTGGGGAGTGAACCAGCAGATGGAAGACCTTTCTCTCCGTATCTCTCTCTGTGTCTGTAACTGTACCTCTCAAATAAATACATGAAATCTTTAAAAAAAAAAAAAGTAAAATCAAACAAAACAAAACAAACTGGTAGCAGTGTTGCTTCCAGGGAGGGTAGCAAGTGGGGAACAGTGATGTGAAGGAAACCTGATACTTGTATAACAAACCCATTTTATCTAATTAAAATGTTTTCATTCATTAACTTGTAAAAGCCCTGGGGAAAAACAGACTATGCTTGCACCTCTAGCTCTAACTCCAATTTCACAGTAAAGTGCCCACATGTATACTCCAATGCAGATAAAGCACCCTCTGTACCTATTTCAATTGAGCCTCCTTTACTCATTCAGTGTAAGCAAAAACACTGGTCTGCCCACTTAAAAAGTCAAAGGTAACTCCACCACCTTATCTCCTGAGCTTCAGAATGTACTATTGTCCGTACATTTGATTAGACACACCTGATGATCTATAAAGTAATGAATGCATTCCATAAATACCTGGTTTGGAATGAAGGACAAAAACTGCCCAAGGCTCTCACTCTGATCACTGCTCAGCTCACCTGATGCCACACCAATGCACTGTCTGCGGAGGGGTTAGAAGAACTGGAATGCTGCCAGTTTCTACCTAACAAATAAGGCACTGCTAATTTTGGGTTTTTGAATTTGGCAGTATTTGGAATCTAGATACATAGCTTTTAAACCTTAGTAGAGAAAACCTTGCTGGCCGGCACCACAGCTCACTAGGCTAATCCTCCGCTTGCAGCACCGGCACCCCAGGTTCTAGTCCCGGTTGGGGCGTCAGTTCTGTCCCGGTTGCTCCTCTTCCAGTCCAGCTCTCTGCTGTGGCCTGGGAGTGCAGTGGAGGATGGCCCAAGTGCTTGGGCCCTGCACCCCATGGGAGACCAGGAGGAAGCACCTGGCTCCTGGCTTCGCATCGGCGTAACTTCGGCCGTAGCAGCCATTTGGGTGGTGAACCAACGGAAGGAAGACCTTTCTCTCTGTCTCTCTCTCTCTCTCTCACTGTCCAAAAAAAAAAAGAAAACCTTGCAGGATATTTATTGAAAATGAAGATTCCTGGAGCCAGCATAACAGGTAAAGCTGCCACCTATGATGCTGGCATTCAATATGGGCACTGGTTCATGTCCTGGCTGCTGTTATTTCCAATCCAGCTCCCTGCTAATAACCTTGGAAAAGCAGCAGATGACCCAAGTATTTGGGCCTGAGCCACCCATGAGGGAGACCCGGATGAAGTTCCTGGCCCTGACTTCAACCTGGCCCAGTCTTGGCTGTTGCGGCTCTCTGAAGTGTGAGCCAGCAAATGGAAGATCTGTCTCTCCCTCTCTCTCTCTCTCTCTCTAACTTTCAAATAAATAAATAAATCTTAAAAAAAAAAAAAAAAAAAAAGAAAGAAAGAGAGAAAGTAAGAAAATAAATTCCTATCCCTACTCACAGAATTCTAATAGGGCTGGGGTGGGGCCCAGGAATCTATACTTTTACAAGCACCCAAAGGAGATTCTGCTGCAGGTAGCCTACTGGCTGTTGTCTTGGTGGTTTCTTCTTGTTGGTTTGGACTTTGTGCTTTGGTTTGTTTTGATTGGGAGAAAGAAACATCTGGGTTCTTTAAAATTATTTTATAAATAGCAGATCCACTAGATGAATACATGGATAGATGGACTGATGAACAGACAGACAGATGGATGGAAGGATGTCAAGGAATATGTGAAAACCCTCTTCAATTGAAATATTCTCAATTAATCTTTAAAGAAATACATCTTTTAGAAGATAGCAAAAATTGGTCATATATTAGTAATTTGTTGAAAGTAGGTACATAAAGTTCTCTATGGTGTTTTCTCTACTTTTGTGTATGTTTGAAGCTGTCCATAATTGAAAGTAATAGAGGGGAAAAAGAATATCATTCTAATTCTTCCAGCTTGCAATGAGTCTTAAGACATAACTGAAAAAAATCTAGACTGTCAAGATTTACGAACGTTAACAAACACACAGATACTTTGAAAAGTAATCCCTTAGGATAACAGTTTCTCTGAAAAATCTATTCTAAGTAAATCCATACGAGTTTGTTTGAAAAACCCATTGTAAGTAAGAGGACATTATTCCCTTCAGAGCCAAGCCTAAAGCCAGCACAGACACAGAACATGCTCAGGGACGTACCTTGAACACTGGCAGCTTCTGCCTCTGCTGCTCTATCGAGAGGGCGGCATAGGGGTTGTAAACAACGGTTGTCCCAGAGTTTTCAGCAAGACTTTGCCTCTCTTCAGAGATGCTGACCCCCGGCCCCTCTGTACCTGCAACAGAAATGTTTTTTCAGTTTCTCTGATGTAAAAAACAGAAAAAATGTATAACAGTTACAAGCTTTTAAAGATACACAACAGAAGCAATGCAGTTTATGTAACTATTAAATGATGTTAAACTCTAGCTTTAGGAAGACATCCAGAGAATACAAGCCTTAAGAGCAAAGGAGATGGCAGCCCCTCTTGGCTCCAAACTGGCAGCCCAGAGCTGAGCACTACAGGGCACTTGCTTCTGGTTTGGCCCTCTGTGTCCATATTGTTAGCAAACTCTTAGCAGAAGTGAAAGAAACTCAGTGGAAATTAGCTCAAGCTCAAGCTCACCATTCCTCCATCACTCAGGCAATCACCAGGTGGGGACAGATGGAGGCTCGACTCTGTGCCAGGCATGGAGCAAAGGGCTTAAAGATACAACAGAGATGCACACCCTATTCTTAGGGAGAGGTCTTGCTTCTCTTGTTCTTCCTCCCAGGAGAACATAACTTAGTGCATGAAGAAATAAAGAGGGGGACTGGAATCTCAGATGTGTATTATACACATGGGTAAAGGGGGAAAGGGTACTCTTTATGCTGGTCACGGTCCAGTGCCCACCCTCACCCCATGGCTGGTAGAGGGGGACACAGAGAGTGGCAGCATCCATTTAAATCACAGAGTTAGAGTGGTTTGATGGGAAAGGCTGTTCCCAGAAATCACTGTGCAGAGCAGATTAAACAGCAGCTATCCACAGCTTCTTGCTAAGAGCAACGACAAACTGGTATTCAGGAAGGGAAAGAAGAGGCAAGCCATATCTGAGAATGAAAATTTGCTGACAGTGTCAGACAGCCTTTCAGTCTGAAAGGGAAAAAAACCTCAGGAAGAACACCGGCTCAACTTTCCCAACCAGCTCTGTAGCTCTTCCTGCTGATCTGTATGTGTCACCAAGAATAGAACTAGGAACTTATATAAATGACACAAGACTCAGAATTCAACTCAACATAAGGAAGGTTATTTCTAAGCACACCTGTTCAGCACTGGCGTATGCTGCCCTGGGAATCAGTAAGTTCAAGCACAAGCTATACATGGATAATCATCAAAAACTATCATCTGGGGGCTGGCATGGTGGCCTAGCAGGTAAAGCCATGGCCTGCAAAGCCGGCATCCCATACAGATGCTGATCCGTGTCCCAGCTGCTCCACTTCCAATCCAGCTCCCTGACAATGGCCTGGAAAAGCAAAGGAAAATGGCCCAAGTACTTGGGCCCCTGCCACCCACATGGGATGAAGCTCCTGACTCCCGGCTCATTCTGACCCGGCCCTGGCCATTGTGGCCACTTGGAGTGTGAACCAGCAGATGGATGGTTAACTCTTCCAAAAAAAAAAAAAAAAAACAACTACCAATTCCCAGGTCTTCTGAACTCAAAATCTGTGATCCTATGTGGGGCACGTGAGGACTTTGTGACAAGAATATTTAGCCCAGTTCCTTATTTCTACAAGACTCAAATCTCTTCAAGAAATCTGATAAAGGTTATGAACATCCTGTCCTGAAAAATACACCAGAATATAACTGACCCGAGCTCCAACCTTTTTCTAGGTACTTCCAGGAACACGGCTGTGTTTCCAAGGTCCAAGTCTGCCAACAATCAGGTAAGCGGGCCGCTGCCATGTTGCTGTTGCCAAAATACTGACCTTCCTTTCAACAAGACAGACAGAACAGGACCTGGAACAAAGCCTGTGCTCCAATAAACGGGTTTCCTTTCCTTTCTCCCCTGAGCTCCCTACATCTTAACTCCTTGTAATTTCAATTGGAGAAAATGACAGCAAATAATACTTTCTGCTCTTCTGCAGCGTTACTGCCCTGAATTCTCTCCTGTCAAAACATTTTTACATCTTCACATCATGCCTGGACTATTTTAACCTTGCTCCTTCAAGGTCGCCTACTTCCTGCCACTTCAGGGTTTAACCTACCCAGGGGACTTCCCTACCCCACTCCTCCCTGGTCTCTAAGCTGCAGCCCAATCCGTCCCATACGTTCTGCTACAAGCTCTTCAACAATAGCTGCTCTCTATCCATGAAGGGCACATCTTCTTACAAAAGACTGCATTCAGCCAAACCAGAATCCAAGGCTGCTCTCCCCTGTAAACAGTCCCACCGATAATGGATGTTTTTGTTCTTGTGAGTATGCTCTATGGCAGGAGTGGGGAGCCTTTCCTTTGCCAAGGGCATTTGGAGATTTATAACATCATCTGAAGCCAAACAAAATTATCAACTTAAACATTAGCCTTCTACAAACTTACTGAATTTCAATTCCAGCCTGTGGCTGCCTTGGCAGGGCCAGACCAAATGATTTCGTGGACTTCATACGGCCTGTAAATAGGACGTTCCCCACCCCTGCTCTATGGCTTAAGGGAGCTGGTAATTCATTTTTGCAAACTATAAACACCTTCATTTCTCCATTTGTAAACAAAGTTGAGGGACCAGCATTGTGGTGCAGCAGGTTAAGCCACTGCCTGCGATGCCAGCATCCCATTTAAGCACTGGTTCAAGTCTCTGCAGCTCCACTTCTAACCCAGCTCCCTGCTAATGCACCTGGGAAGGCAGTAGAAGATGGCCCAACCTCCAATATAGGATGCTAGTGTCACAAGCAGCAGCTTAACTGGTGCACCCTATAGAAAGCTCTTAAGTCGTGCTCCCTAAGGTAGAGATCATAAACTAGCAGCGGGGCAGGCGCTGTAGCGCAGCAGGTTAATGCCCTGACCTGAAGCGCCAGCATCCCTTATGAGTGCTGGTTCAAGACCTGGCTACTCCACTTCTGATGCAGCTCTCTGCTATGGCCTGAAGAGCAGGAGGAGGCCCAAGCCCTTGGGCCCCTGCAACCACATAGGAGATGCGGAAGAGGCTCCTGACTTTGGATCGGCCCAGCTCCAGCCATTGCAGCCATTTGGGGAGTGAACCAAAGCAGTGGATGAAAGACCTCTCTCTCCTCTCCTTATCTCTCTGTGTAACTCTGACTTTAAAATATATATATATGTGTGTGTGTGTGTGTGTGTGTGTGTTCATGATTCCAATTATTTCCAGACTTATGTAAAGCTTCAATCACCTCCCTGAGTTGCATTTCCCACAACCTGTTTTATATACTGAATATGAGTTTGTTCACCTATAAGAGAGTTATTGGGGTTGACACTGTGGCACAGCGGGTTAAGCCACTGCCTACAACACTAGCATTCCATACGGGTGCTGGTTCAATTCATGGCTACTCGATTTCTAATCCAACTCCTTGCTAATGTGTCTGAGAAAGTAGTGCAAGTAGATTCAAGTACTTGGGCCCCCCGCACCTATGTGGGAGGCACAGATGAAGCACCTGGCTTCAGCCTGGCCCAGCCCGGGTCATTGCAGCCATTTGGTGAGTGGGAGTGAACCAACATATGGAAGACCACTCTTGTGTGCTCTCTCTAGCTTTCGCTCTCACTCTGCCTCTCTCTTTCTTTCTGTAACTCTGCCTTTCAAATAAATAAATAAATCTTTTAAAAAAACATTCCAATAAACATGACTTTTTTTTTTTTTTTGACAGGCAGAGTGGACAGTGAGAGAGAGAGAGAGAGACAGAGAGAAAGGTCTTCCTTTTGCCGTTGGTTCACCTTCCAATGGCCGCCGCAGCTGGCGCGCTAGGGCCGGCGCATCTCGCTGATCCGAAGCCAGGAGCCAGGTGCTTCTCCTGGTCTCCCATGCGGGTGCAGGGCCCAAGCACCTGGGCCATCCTCCACTGCACTCCAGGGCCACAGCAGAGAGCTGGCCTGGAAGAGGGGCAACCGGGACAGAATCCGGCGCCCCGACTGGGACTAGAACCCGGTGTGCCAGCTCCGCAAGGCGGAGGATTAGCCTATTGAGCCACGGCTCCGGCCCAACATGACTTTTAAAAAAAATTATTTGAAAAGAAGAGTTAGAGAGAGAGAGAGAGAGAGAGAGAGAGAGAGACAGAGAGACAGAGACCAATCTTCCATCTGCTGTTTCACTCCCCAGATGGCCACAACAGCCAGGACTGGGCTGGGCCAAAGCTAGGAACCATGAGCTTCTTCTAAGTCTCCCATGTGGGTGCAGGGAGCACTTGGCCATCTCTCTGCTGCTTTCTCAGGTGTATTAGCAGACAGGTGGATAAGAAGAGGAACAGCTGGGACTCAAACCCTTGCCCATATGGGATGCCAGTGCTGCAAACCACAGCTTTAACCTGCTGAGCCACAGCACCAGCCCCAAGATAAGATTTTTTAAAATAATAATAAAATGTAGATGCACAATGATTTCTGTGTCATGAAACCAACATCATCAAAAAAAAAAAAAAAAAAAGGAAATTTTTTTTGACAGAATAGACAGTAAGAGAGACAGAGAGAAAGGTCTTCCTTTTCCGTTGGTTCCCCCAGCCAGTGGCCACTGCAGCTGGTGCGCTGCAGCCAGCAGCCGGTGCACCATGCTGATCCGAAGCCAGGAGCCAGGTGCTTGTCTTGGTCTCCCATTCGGGTGCAGGGCCCAAGCACTTGGGCCATCCTCCACTGCCTTCCCGGGCCACGGCAGAGAGCTGGACTGGAAGCGGGGCAACCGAGACAGAATCTGGTGCCCTGACAGGGATTAGAACCAGTTATCTTCATCATAGAGAGATCATGATGACTTTAGTAAGTTGCTATAAATGACAGTGACTAGCACAAAGCAAGAGCCCTATAAACGTCTACTAAAGTTTTCCTATCTCAGCTAACGATAACACAGTTTACATAAACCAGTGGTTCCCACGCTTTGATGTTATGCTGGAATTCCCTAGACACTCTCAAAAAATAGTGAAGCTTGGTGCAGGCACTGTGGCACAAGCATGCGGCACAGTGAGCTAAGCCACCATCTGCAATCTGGAATCCCAAACAGAAGCCTCCATTCAAGTTCTGGTTACTCTGCTCCTGATCCAGCTCCCTACAAACGCTCAAGCAGCAGCAGACGGCCCGAGTACTTGAGCCCTTGTATGCACATGAAACCCAAACAGAGCTCTGGGCAGGCTCCTGGCTTCAGCCTGAACCAGTCCCAGTGTTGTGGGCATTTGGGGAGTGAACCAATGGATGGAAGACCTCACTCTCTCTCCCTCTATCATTCTGCCTTGCAAATAAGTAAATAAATAAACCTTTTAAAAATACAAATACAAAATATTGATGCTGGCTCATAGTCCTCCAGACACTGACAAGGGATGCACCCAGATATCAGGTTTTAAAGCTTATCAAGTGATTCAATTACACTGCAAAATTTGAGAGCCATTTACTTGGACAGTCATCTAACACGAATTGAGTCATTACTGACTTCACTTTCTCCCACATCTGCATCCAGAATGTCTCTCCAAAACAGTTAAGATCCCCATGTCCCACGTCAGAACACCTGGTTTAATGCCCACCTCCAGTTCCTGATTCCAGCTTCCTGCCAATGTGGGCTCTGGGAGGCAACAGGTGATGGCTCAAGTGGTTGGATCCCTGCCACCATTTGGGAGACCTGGATCGATTCCCAGCTCCCAACTCTGACCAAGCCCAGACCTCACCAGTGTGGACTTTTGAGGACTGAACTGGTAGATGAGAGCTTGCACTTGCTCTTTCTTTTTCAAATAAAAAAGACATCTTAGAATAATTTCAGGTTCTTTAACCAAAACATGAAAAATGAAATTAAAGGAAAACTTATTTTGGCACCGAGAATTTTAAAATCTAAGCAGTTTTTTCATAATACACATTTCCCATAAACTTTCTGAAGACCTTAGTACTCTGGCCTGATTTTTAATAATTCATTCAGGCCTTTATTAGGCCTAACTCTGACCTATTACTAAAGGCTTGAATAAATAAAACAGATGGTCACTCATGACTTAATGGGATCTTGGTTTTGGCTGCAAACTCAGGACAGGCGCCAGCACTGTGGCACAGGTTAAGCTGCAGCTTGCCATGCTGGCATCCCATGCCAGGATGCCAGCGTGCTTGTTCAAGTCCCAGCTTCTCCACTTCTAATCCAGCTTTCTGCTAACACATATGGGAAGGCAGCAGACGGTAGCTCAAGTAAACATAAACCTTGGATGATTTCCTGGCTCCCAGCTTCAGCATGACCCAGGCCTAGCCACTGCAGCCATTTAGGGAGTGAACCAGTGGATGGAAGACCTCTATCTCTCTGTCTTCCAAATCAATCAATATTTAAAGAAAAAAGAAAATTTAAGGGTAGTGGCGGGGGGGGCAGTTCTGGATGGATAATCCATGATGCTTTGAAACACTGAATCATAAAATCACCATTAACTGCAAAAAAGAAAAGCTGCAAACTTTGAAAAGGTATCAGCACATCTTTTGATTGGGTTTACCGCCTACATCATTCACATGCGTGGTCAGAATGCCAGGAAACCACTGTAAAACACTCGTTAAAGTCTTTTCTTGTATTGTCTCATTTCATCTTTGCTGCAAAGCCTACAGGGATGCAAGTGGTTAAAAAAAAAAAAAAAAAAAAAAGCTTGTAACTTAAGAAACTCCTGGTTTTTAACAATAAAAACCAGAAAGTAAATGCCAAAACAAGCAAAGCATTTTGTGGCTGTGATCCCTTTCAGTCTGTGAGAGAGGGCTGGGGTAGCAGCCGATACGAAGGAGGGTGTCCACTTTCTGGTAGACATTTGGGCGAACAAGAGTCATCCTACAAGAAAATAAGACATTTTCCTTTTTTGGGAAAAGAGACTTTAAGTCAGAGTGCGGTGCTTGTTACTAACGCCCACTGACACACGTCATTATTCTGCCATTTCACAGGTGACCAGGTCAGGCGGGACCAAAATCTGAGCCCGGGCAGTCACGACTCCACGGACTAAGCTGCAGTACCGGGCAGCACCTCCGTCGGGACCCAACGTAGCCCCAGGGCTACACCACGGCACGCGTGGGCGCCTTAGGATTGCCAGTCTCGAGGAGCGAACAGTGACGAGAAAAACCAAGCCTGAGGCGGCTGAGACGCCAAGGTCACACAGCGAGCTTCTGCTCCAGTGGTGGGCTGACCGCCGAGTCCCTCGGAACTGCAGTGGGCGCCGCAGCCGCACAGTCCCCTCGCACAGAGACAGAGGCACCCAGCCCGCCGAGGTCAGGCCAGTAAGCACGTCCGTTGGTCCCAGGGCGCCGGCTGCAGCGCCAAGACCTAAGACAGGCCACTGCTTCTGCCCAGCGTCCCACCAAGAACCTTACCCGGTCTCCAGAACTTCACCGGTACCACGGGCGCAGCCATGCTGGGGTGAAAGGTCACGAGAAAGGCTCCACCCCGCCGTCGCGCGCGAGCCCCGGAAGACCCGAGGGGCGTGGCCCGCGCGGAGACTCTGGCCGACTGATCTGATAGCCTGACGAACACGCCCATGGACACGCCTCTGTAGACCACGTGACTCGCAGCTCGTCTCCGGCGAACACTCGGGCCCCGCCCGCGGGAATGCTCGCCCACGTGACCACCCTCCGCCATTTTGGAGGCCAGGGGGAGCCTGTTCTCGCGGCTCCGGCGTAGGAGAGTGGTGGGTCTGTCCCACCTCTTGGAACTTGGTGTAAATTGAACGGCGCCCACATGCATGGACGGGCTTTGGGCGAGGGCAGCTTTCTTTAGGGTCTTGCTTGCGGTGGCCGCCGTGCAGTGCTTCCCGGATACACTTCCAAACACTGATATTTTAGATACCCCAACTTCGCTGCTTCTCTCTTGGTCTCCTGCTTATTCTGAAATTGCAGGATAATTGTAGTAACGACCTCTTGAGCTTGGTGACTCAGTACACACCGGGCGCCTGCGTGCGGTTTCAGCACCTCCATGGCGTTCGTGTCCAAGGTGTGTGTGTGTGTGGAGGCGGGGTGCGTGTAGAAATGCATAAATGCTCGGGAAACTGTTTATTAGCAGCAGGTGGGGTGGAAACAGTCAATGAACGCTGGAACGCAGGGGCGGGGTCTGGGGACCACAGCGGTTAGAAGAGGAGACCAGAATAGGTCCCTAGGGCCAGGGCACTAACCCAGTGTCTCCTGCAGCCCTACTGAGGCCAGTGTGTGTGATAAATGTAGACCCTCGGCCCCGAGCCAACTGCGAGTCAGTCGCCTGGGAAAGTGCAATTTAAGAAACTCGCGGATTCTTAGGATTCACAGGTTTAGCAGAGATTGTGCTAATGAGCTCAAGTGGGGAAAATACCTCCCGGCCAGGGAGAGGCTTTAGAACCGGGGCAATGTTAGTGCTGCGAGAATTCTGCATCCTTTCGGGGGCATGGCCCAGTTAAGACAAGAGCCGGAGCTTTGGAGAGAGGAAGACTGACTTGGAATCCTAACTGCCACTTCCTGGCTCCTGGCAGACACCCGACGTTGGCCGTAAAATGAGGTTTAAGAGATTAAATAACACGTAGAGTGCTTCGCACTGCAAGACACAGACCCTCAATCAGTGTTAGCAAAGAAAGAATGCATTTACCTGCATGCGTTAATTTTCCAATTACTCCTTTGGTTTATTTCCATAACTATGAAAGTGGGGTTCAGTACTTGCTAATCCCTCTGCCTAGAATTCTCTATCCAGCCTTCAAAATATCCTCACCCTTCAATGGCCGGCGCTACACTGCGCTACCCCAGCATTCCCCCTGTGGACGCAGAATCTGTATACTGACAAAAGGGAGAATGCTTCCTTGGTTGAACTACGGTTATTCTGCCTCCATTACTAGGCTGGGAACTTGCTGAGGACAAGAACCCTGTCACATTTATATTCATAGCTCAGTGATAAAATGTGCTTGGGTAACGCAAATGTAAACACCATGCTCTGGACTAAGTTCTTCATGACTCTGATCCTAACTTTATTTTTGTCTTATTTTCACTATCGGCCCAAAATACAAAACAAGGTTTATACGCGTGTACAAAGGAAGATGAAATAAATGTCACTTTTAAATTGTTTTTAGATATTGCTCATAACTTTCATGAGGAAATCTTCCATCTGCAGAGGCAGTAAACTGGCCGAGCCTAAAATAAAAAGAAGCTGGAGGAGAGCTTAGTCAACACTGAGCCTTGAATTCCTTGTCCTACAGAAGAGAAAATTGAGGTTCATGGAGGTTAAAAGTCTGGGTTGGTATCAATGAGCTAATTTAGCATCAGAACTAAAACTAGAACTCAGGCTTTTTAATTCCCAGACGAGTGTTTTTTCCAAGCACATGGGCCATTTAAAACCATTAGAGTTAAACCTCCTAGATAAGAATGCGTTCATCTGCTTCAGAAAGATCTGGAAGTCCAGCTGTCCCCAGGGGCTGATTTGCTGACACAGACTAAACACCCAGGTAACAGCCTACATGTTGCTGTTGTAGTTTAGTGTCACAAACAGGAAAGTCTCAATAGACTCCATCTTCCTAATTAATTATTTTCAGAACCGTGGCCTAAAATACTCTAAAATTAAACCGTGGCAGGTAGGTGATGCAGCAGTTACGCAGCCTATTGGCGTGCTTGGCCTTCATTTCCAACTCTGCGGTCCATTCCGGTTTCTTGCTGATGTGCACCCTGGGAGGCAGCAGGTGATAGCTCAAGTGCCTGGGCCCCTGCTACCCATGTGTCTGTCTCTCACATAAAAATAAAACAAAGTGGTTCATTTTTAAAAAGAACAGTTTTGTTTTTCTTTTATTTATAATTTTTTTTAGTTTATAAAACTTATTTTAGGGGCAGGCAATGTGGTGCCATGGATTAAGCCACCTCTTGGGACACCAGCATCCCACTGGAGTACCTGGTTCAAGTCCCAGCAACTCCACTTCCAACTGAGCTTCCTACTAATGCACACCCTGGGAGGCATCAGGTGATGGCCCAGGTGCTTAAGTCTCTGTCACCCCTGTAGGAGACCCAGATGGAGTCCCTGGCCCCTCGCTTCAGCCTCATCCAGCCCCAGCTATAGTGAGCATTTGGGAAATGAACCAGCAGATGGAAGATTTCTGCCTCTCCCTCTCTCTCTCACGATGACTTTCATATAAATAAATCTTTTTTAATTTTATTTATTTGAAAATCAGAGAAAGACAAGGCGAGATCTTTCATCTACTACTTCATTCTCCAGATGCCTGTAACGGAACTGGGCCAGACCAAAGCTAGAAGCCCGGGACTCCATGCAGGTCCCCCACATAGGTGGCAGAAACAGAATTGCCTGAGTCATTACCACTACCTCCAGGGCACATCAGCTGGAGGAAGCTGGAGTCTGGAGCTGAACAGGCTTCAAATCCAGGCATTCCACTACAGAAAACAGGCATCTCAGCTGGTGTCTTTTTTTTTTTTTTTTTTTTTTTTTTTGACAGGCAGAGTGGACAGTGAAAGAGAGAGACAGAGAGAAAGGTCTTCCTTTGCCGTTGGTTCACCCTCCAACGGCCGCCGCGGCCAGCGCGCTGTGGCCGGTGCACCATGCTGATCCGATGGCAGGAGCCAGGTGCTTATCCTGGTCTCCCATGGGGTGCAGGGCCCAAGCACTTGGGCCATCCTCCACTGCCTTCCCTGGCCACAGCAGAGAGCTGGCCTGGAAGAGGGCAATCGGGACAGAATCTGGCGCCCCGACCGGGACTAGAACCCGGTGTGCTGGCGCCACAAGGCGGAGGATTAGCCTTTTGAGCCGCAGCGCAGGCCTTCAGCTGGTGTCTTAACCACTAGGCCAAACACCTACCCCTAAAACCATTATTTCTGGGGTCAGCATTGTGGCATAGCAGGTTAAGCTACCACCTGGGATGCTGGCATCCCACGTGGGTGCTGTTTCGAGTCCAGCTACTCCACTTCCAATCCAGTTCCCTGCTAATGTGCCTGGGAAAACAGTGGAGGATGGCCCAAATGCTTGGGCTCCTGCACCCACATGGGAGACCTGAAAGAAGCTCCTGGCTTCTGGCTTTAGACTGGCCCAGCCTTGGCTGTTGTAGCCATATGGGGAATGAACCAACAGATGGAAGATATCTCTCTCTCTCTCTCTCTCTCGCTCTCGCTCTCTCTCTGCCTTTCAAATAAATAAATTTTTCTTGAAAGAATAAAAGAAATGGCATCCAAAATTGACTTAGTACATTGACAATCCATAAAAGTTTACTCATTTTGTTGTGTAGAGATCTATTTTGCAACTTCCAATTGATGATAGGTTTGTCAGAAAGTTCACATTCCCAAAGTCATGTTTCATGGGCACTTTACAAGAAGATTCTCTGTGCCTGTGGTAGCTGGTACTCTCTTGCTTTGAAGTATTTCCAGACCACGTTAATTGAGCCATATTAGGAGGCATGGATTTAAGGCTTTGTATCTTTGTACCAGTCAAAGCTTTGTGAATACAAGTGATAGAAAACCCAACCCAACCTCACCTGCACAAACATGGCTCATACAGCCTAAAAGTCCAAGAGCTGGTCTCACTTGAGACACAGCTACATCTGGATGCATCTGACATCATCAGCCCTCTCTCTGATCCTTTCCTTCTGCCTTCTCTTGACTCAGATGTGAAATCCTTAGGAGAACGGCAGCGTCAACTTTCACATTGTTAAACTTTCCAGAATTCCCTGGCAAAAGCGTCTGGGCCCAGTGCTGTGATGCAGCGGGTTAAGCCACTGCTTGTGACACCAACACCCCATATGAGCACCAATTCGGGTGCTGGCTGCTCCACTTGTGATTCAGCTCCCTGCTAATGCACCTGGGAAAGCCGCAGAAGATGGCCTGAGTACTTGGGTCCCTGCACCCATGTGTGAGACCTGGATGGAGTTCCTAGCTCCTGACTTCAGCCTTGTCCAGCCTTGGCCATTGCAACCATCTGAGTCAACCAGTGGGCAGAGAGCTCTACCTCTGCCTTTCAAATAAGTGCAATAAATCATACACACACACACACACACACACACACACACACATATATATGATGTATACATAGTCACATATCCACCCTTAGTCACTAAGGCTGGAGAATATGATGCACTGATTGGCTGAGGCCCAGGTCACTCGCTGCAGCCCCTGCATCAGAAGTGGTCAGCTTCAGCAGAAGCACATGAACTGAGAATGGAGAACACAGTGGCTGCTCAGAAGGAAATCTGAAGGTGAGATTATCAGAAGACAAATGAGTGCAAGCGAAAAAAAAAGATGGTATTATAACCATCCAGGTGTCCATGTGCTAGAATTGTTGGCTTCGTAAAAAAACTCCTAACTACCTTTGGGTGGTCTCCCTCAAGAGACAAGAGCAAGCTATTCCCTAGGTGGAAAAGAGGTGAGTCTTTTGCAGAACTACTTTGCTGATCTGTGCTCTACTGAAGTCTTGGGTGCAGCCTCTGCAGCTTTTGCCAGATGGAAACCTGTCTGGTTTGTTGGCTTGCACACACGTGATCCTTTCGCACACGTATTAGCATCAGCCAAAGTGTTTACTTAGCACCGAGGATTCAGGTGCAGAGCAGCATACGATCCACTGGACAAGACTCAGTGACACTGGGGTCTGAGGACGATGCTACTTGATGGCACGGAGAAGCCAGGTCCACATAGGATGCCCATGTGCTCTACTGGTCAGACGGGGACATGTTTGAGGATGAAAGGGGTGTTAACCAGATAGGACCTGCAGATAGATGGACTGGACCTCTGCCAGGCTAACTGGGGCATCTGTCGAGGTAGTGGCACCCGTGAAACCCAGCATTACCAATGCTCATCTGGACATAGCCAGGTGAAGCTACAAATCCCATGCTCACAGAATATGTCCAAATAGAGTCATTTTTAGCTTCAGGCACATCCCAGAATGTCATTGTTTACTAACAGAATGCTTCACAACATTATTTCCATGAGAAGATTCTTGTAAGAAACTCTTACTTTAGTACAGGAATGATTACTCTTCCTGTACCCTGATCTATTTTGATCTTATGGGCCTTGTGAATGGTGCATCTGACCAGGATTCTCTTGGCCTTGGCTGCTGGGCGGCTTACAGTTGAATGTGTGGCCCACACAACTGTGTGCACTGGCAAGCACTCTGACCCTGTTACTGACTCCATCCCCCAGCCTTGGGTTCCCTTCACATACCTTAGGTTTTCTTGCTAGCCATTAAAAAAAATTGATGTTATTTGAGAAAAGTGGGGTAGGGGAGACAGAGAGCAAGCTCCCATCCACTGGTTCGACCTCCTAAATGCCTACAATGGCCAAGACTGGGCCAGCCAAAACTGGGAGCTGGGCCTAAAAGTCCAAGAGCTGGCAGGAATGTGATTATTTCAGCCATCACTGCTGCCTCCCAGGGTGCATCCGTAGGACTATAGAGTCAGGAGCCAAACCCAGGTATTCCACTACCACTTGCTAAATCTCTGTCATTAAGTACCATCAGTAAAGGAGATACTCTGCAGGTCAACTGCCCACACAGATGGGGTGACCCTCTCTTCAGCTGGTCCCTTAAGTTTTCCAAGCAACTGTCAACTCTGCAGTCAGATTGGGTTGATCCTAAAATTGCCTGGCTTTCTCATTCAAACAAATCATCGGGAGAAAAAAAATGAGACAACTGAATTTGAACACTGAGTATTTAATGAAATTGAGAAAATTTTATCAAAATGTAGGTGGGATACTAGTACTTGTTGTTGTTGCTGTAAGTGAGTTATCTTTTAGAAATAGGTACTGAAATATTTACAGCCCGGTCTGACAGCTGATGACGAGACTTGACCTCTTCTCCAGGGAGGGGTAACCAACGCTTCTGAACCTTCTGGGCTGAGGCACTTGCCCTGCCCTCTCTCGGACACCAACAAGCACCTCTGTGGACTCACGCAGCTTGGAACCCACTCTGAGAAGCGTCCTGTGCTTGGTGTGTCCAGATTAAGCTCCAGAAAAGCTCTGCACACTCTGACAGGCCAGACCACTTTCCTAGGATTCCACACTCCTCTTGCTTATTTCTACTTGTTTGCAGCACTTTCAGGGAATAAGGGTTCCCAGTCCTATTACACATACACACACACACACACACACACACGCACACATGAGTCCACAGCCTGGTAAGTGTGTGACAGGCCACATTCCCGCCCTGCTCGGAGAAATCCCCCATAATCATTGCCTCAAATTACCTCTGAGAGGTCTTCAGCAAGGAGATGTTTCCATTTATTTGGTCCAGCATTTCCCAAGTGAAATACAGAACCATTTTCATGCAGTGCTAGTGAGAGTTCCATAGGACAGCAAGCTTACATTCCCAGCAAAATGAAAGCACCTTTCACAGAACAGGGCCTTGTCTCAATGCTTGTTAGCAGGGCTACGGTTTTGTCTTCCATTCACCATTGCACGGACTGCCATTTCTCCAGGTGCACTC
This sequence comes from Oryctolagus cuniculus, assembly GCF_051225735.1. Taxonomy (NCBI): domain Eukaryota; kingdom Metazoa; phylum Chordata; class Mammalia; order Lagomorpha; family Leporidae; genus Oryctolagus; species Oryctolagus cuniculus. Next base: position 19,948,546 of record NC_142877.1, read on the forward strand.
AGATGAAACAGTCGAACACCAGAGAACTGAACTCAACTCAGAATCTGGAAACCTGGGCTTAAATCCGGGGTCTTCACTTAGCAGCCTCGTGCCTGCAAATCTTCCCCTGCCTCAGTGTGCTTAGTGATACAGCCGATAACCTACGTAGCTCCCTCCTAGGATCTAATATACCCGAATCTGTACAATGGTTTCCAACAACATGAGAAGTCTTCGAAAAGTTCATGGAAAATCTGTATTATGAATAAACTATGCATGGATTTCAGACATTTTTTGCAACAAATAAACTTCTCTTTTAACCCCATTTTTCCATGAATGCTTTGCATATCTGAGGCTTAGAGCTGTTCACAGGCAGCTATGAGCTGGTTTCCTTGCGGTTGCTTCACAGCCACCCTTAGAGCAGTGAGCCAGCAACTACCCTGGCCCTCACGGGGAAGGCCCGGGCACACACGAAAGCCTGCAGAGGCGCCCAGGATCCGGGTGCACCAGCGTCCCATGGGGCTGACCACACCCTCCCCTGTTCTAGAGCTCCTGTGCTCCTCAGGTCAGGAGGAGGAAGCCGTCCTGTAACTCTCTTCCTTGAGTCTTCCCATGTGAATGAGACTACACAAACACAGGATTCCACAGCTGTACCGATCCTGACTAGCAAGACGCAGAAACCAGTACCCTGCCTGCCGCTGGACTAGGAATCCGAGATAATTGTTGGTGTCCTCCTCTGCCCCTACTCCAGGACATCAGATTGCTAAACCACTGCCAATACACCCATCTGATGAAATTCGGCCCATGGGGCCACTGGAGTTAATACCAGGGATGCATTCAGGGACGCGTGCCAAGGCCTCCTTTGGCAGAGAAGCCGAGAACCAAGGTCCTCATCAAAATAGCTCAGGCTTTGCCTTTGAAAAAAGAAAAGCTAGAACACTTACAAAGCCTGCTACTGCTGGCAGTCTTCCCCGGTCAGACTGCAGCGTAACAGAAACATCCGCGATGCGAAGGCAGGGTGCTCCTGACACTCAGTACTCATTTCAGGTCTTCTAAGTGTTTACAGTCTGGGTCATCTACTTTTTTCCCACCCCAACATTATAAAAAATATTTGCAGAGATAATGTATTAGGTACATTTACTGTGACATACTCTGAGAGTTAAAGAGAAAACTGTCAGAAAGCAAAAAAAAAAAAAAAGTACTTGCACAATCAAATCAATGTTGTTTATATTTATTTAAAGAATATAGATTTTAAAGAGATAAATCATTAAAAAACAAGTTTTTTTCTAAATAGGATGGTGATCAAAAAAACAGTGGTGACTCAAACCTCTAAAAGAGAAAGCACACAAATCAAGAAAAATGTGAAACATATATTGTATCTCCCACCTGAATTAACCTTAGGACATCTAAACATGGTCTGAAAGAGAGAGCAATATTAAAGTCGTGCAAAAAAAAACCGTACCAGTAGTGTTTAAAGCATAAAACCCATGCTTGGTTTGACATAAAGAAAAGTCAAATATTTGCAGCTTGTAGAATTCTGCCAGCCCAGGTGGCGGAGAGTCAGGTGAAGGAAAGGCAGGGACAGCGAGCGCTCTCCACGGAGCAGGAAGCTCTGAGCACCTCCCACCAGCACAGCCGGAGGCACGAGTGGGCCCTGAGCGGTCACTGGTAGGACGGGTGAAGTGCTATGTCTCTGATAGTCAGCAGATTCACGGAGGCCCTGGGGAAGGTCCCGGCATGCAAGCTGAGGTAGTTCTCAGTGAGGAACGTTCTTCTCGAGAGCATGGCCAGCATGTGGTTGAGCCGGGACCGGATACCAGCGAAGTGAAACTGCCGCTCCGCATTCAAGTTCCTAAACGAATCTCTCAAGCACAGCTCCAGGTGGGGGGTGCCCAGGAAGGTGGGGCAGCCAGGCGTGTGGAAGTCGGGGGCTCTGATGGAAGTGTGGGAGCCAGTGGAGCTGGCCACGGAGCCCTGGGAAGACAGAGAGGACGAAGACTTCAAACTGGAAGACCTGGACAGGGACATCTTGGACACGGGTGACACTTCTTTGGACTGGGCTCCCTGAGAAAGGAGAAAGCTCTCGGCCTCGTCAGTCTGGGTGGTGGTGGACCTGCAGCAGAGCGCAGTCTGGGAGCTCACCGCCCTGGTGGCCACCGTGCTCTGGGTGCCGGCACACGCTGTGCTCATGCTGGTTTGCGTCCCCACCTCCCTCGTGCCCGCGGCTGGCGTCTCCTCTCCCGGCTCTGTCTGAGTGGCCACGTGGACGGCCTTCCCGCCCCTGCAGCCGTCCTGGTCGTCGTGGCCGCGGCAGTCATCATCCTCGCCAAGGGTGGAGGACGTGGAGGCAGGGCGCCCGCTCTCTGCCGGGCCCTCTGCGGGCGCCTCGGGCTCCAGCTCGGCCTTCTTGGGCGTGCTGGAGAGCCTGGCCAGCCGCATCCGCAGCAGGTTGCCCAGCGTGAGCTCCTTGGACTGCGGCTTCCAGTCGGTGAGATGGTCAAACTTGCCGCTGATCCGGAAGTTGGACAGGAGTTTGGGGCTGATGGGCTCTGACTGGGCGTACAGGATTCGGAACTCCAGGTCAAAGTGTTCCACTACTTGGCCAGACAGGATTACCAGGTTACTGCTGTTTAATTTGCCATCCGTCCACGTAAAACTTAAGGATTAAAAACAAACAGAAGCTGGTAAGGAGGAGGGATTTTAGCTCATTTATTGTCAGGTACAGCCAAGGTGTCCTGCCCTGTAAGAGTCACACTTTGGTGATATCATTCCGACCGTCTAGGTGAACTCAACCAGCCTTAGCATACGCATGTACAAGAAAGCAGAAAGGCCAACTCTTCAACCGATACAACACCACCTTCACAACCCTCAGCCTCCAAGACTATAAAATTGGACAGGGCTTCTAACTTCTACAGGCGACAGTGTGTGTGTCACTGTCCCCATAGCAGAGGTAAGAACATTGGCTAGAGATGTCACAGCAGGGAGCTGGCGGGAGGCCCCGACGGCCCTAGTCCTTCTTGCTCTGGCATCCCGCGCTGCCTTTTCACAAGTCACCTCTGCTCCAAACACATCCAGAGCTCAGCAGGGGCTATGGCTGCTGCAGGTCCACGTCCACCAGAGAGCCTTCATTCCTGCACCCACTTCGTCACAGCAAGGGTGGGCACGTGGCCAGGCAGGCCAGAGTGTCCCATCACCTTGGATGCAGGGATTCACCTAGGGTGGCATGTGAGCGCACCAGGGCCAGGTAGTCTTCCAGGAATTGATACCAGGGGTGAGAGAAAGCCTGTACTACAGGCACTGTGAGTAAAACAGAATCCTTGCCTTCCAAAGGAGAGCCTGCCTGAAAATAAGGACCAACCATAGAAGTGTAGAACCGGCTGGCACCATGCCTCACTAGGCTAATCCTCCACCTGCAGTGCCGGCACACCGGGTTCTAGTCCCAGTCGGGGCACCGGATTCTGTCCCGGTTGCTCCTCTTCCACGCCAGCTCTCTGCTGTGGCCTGGGAGTGCAGTGGAGGATGGCCCAAGTGCTTAGGCCCTGCACCCGCATGGGAGACCAGGAGAAGTACCTGGCTCCTGCCTTCGGATCGGCACGGTGCGCCAGCCGCGCCAGCCATTGGAGGGTGAACCAACGGCAAAAGGAAGACCTTTCTCTCTGTCTCTCTCTCTCTCTCACTGTCCACTCTGCCTGTCAAAAAAAAAAAAAAAAAAAAGTGCAGAACCAGGAGACCGTGCTCTGACAAACCTATAGCCACCAGGTCAGAAGTGCGGCAAAGCCAGCACACCTCTATGCACTTAAACACGCTCTCTGCCTCGCATTCTCTCTGACTTTCAAATAAAGAAATTAATTTCAAAACAAAAAGACACCCCTCAGGACACCTGCATCTCAACAACTGCGAGCCTGCTTTAAGTCCTGGCTCCTCCGCTTCTGATCTGGCTTCCTGCTAATGCGCAGCCTGGGAAGCCGCAGGCGATGGCTCACATTTCACAAGAGACCCAACTGAGTTCCCAGCTCCTGGCTGCAGCCTGGCCCAGCTCTGGCTGTTGCAGGCATTTGGGGAGTAAGCCAGCAGATGGACAATCTTTCTCTGTCTGCCTTTCAAATAAAATGAAAATAAATTGTAAACAACTTAAAAAATTTTTTTTATCTTACTGCCTCATTTGCCACAAACCCAGGGCTGACATAATTATCACTCAGGGACGCACATTCCTTCAAAAATGAGTTTTTCTCCTTTAAACTCCGCAGACACACCTCATGCATACCATCAGACAATTTCACGGAGAGGCGACAGAACACACAACCACCAGAGCCACATTAGTAGAAATGGCACGAGTTCTGGAGATTAGTGTCAACCCCTCATTACCACCATGCACTCGTCAACTTCCGGGCTCTTTAGAACATCAATGCCAAAGTGAGGCTGCAAAGGTGGGGTTTGAAACATGATAGCATTTTCTAGACCAGAGCACTAAATTACAAGGTGAGAAGCAAGGTGAAGGGTTTAAGTCCAAAGGTGACGGCTTGGGCTCTGCCTTCAACATTGCTGCAGACGCCTGACCTGTCCCCACCTTCCAGCAAGCAGGGCGAGTGGGCTCCACACCCTCAAGGCACCGGGACTTGTGGTCCTGTCACTGCTAAACCCCGAATCATCCGCCGCAGGCCTGGGCCAAGGCCTGAATCCAAGACTCACTAACTCCGTGGTCTACAGCTAAAGTCAACCGCTGGGTTTTAGTTTTGTGGTCCCCAGGATGGGAAAGTGACCCCAGCCTGACAACGTGCAGCAGAAGGCTGTGGCTGACCTGCTGGCACTCACAGAGGTGCCCACGTGGGAACGTGTGGCCACAAAGGCTCTCACGGAGAGGAACCGGGAGCTGTGCCTTACGCAACACGCTACTTCTGGAGGGCTTGGATGCATGAGCAATGCATGGGCTGCGGACTTACCTGTAGGAGCCTGTTGCCACTCGAATGCCATCAATCAAAGTGAACTTTTCGTGAACCTTCCCAATGATCTTGGTTCCTGACCTTGCATAGTAGATATTTCCTGTAATAGTCCGCACCGTCATCAGCTGTTGGCGGGGGAGTGGGAGGGAAATAAATGAAAAACTCAGTGACACTCGTCCAGGGAGCAACTGATGAAGAGGCCACTCTGGATGCCAAGTTTCCCATATCAGTTTACAATTCCCATGCACAGCTTAGGGTCACCGCTCAGCAACAGCACACACGGCATAGCGGCCAGACACTGCTCAGGTCTCCAGGAATGCTTCTGCTACACTTAGTCCATCTTCTCCTAAGTCCTTTCCTTACGTTTATTGCTTTGTTTTTGTTGTTTTTTTTTTTTTTTTTTTTTTTTTTGGACAGGCAGAGTGGACAGTGAGAGAGAGAGACAGAGAGAAAGGTCTTCCTTTGCTGTTGGTTCACCCTCCAATGGCCGCCGCTGCCTGCGCGCTGTGGCCGGCGCACCACACTGATCCGATGGCAGGAGACAGGTACTTATCCTGGTCTCCCATGGGGTGCAGGGCCCAAGGACTTGGGCCATCCTCCACTGCACTCCCTGGCCACAGCAGAGAGCTGGCCTGGAAGAGGGGCAACCAGGACAGAATCCGGCACCCCGACCGGGACTAGAACCCGGTGTGCCGGCGCCGCAAGGTGGAGGATTAGCCTAGTGAGCCGCAGCGGCGGCCACTGTTTTGTTTTGTTTTTATGGTTTATTTATTTGGAAGGCAGAGTGAGTGATAGAGATAGAGACAGAGACAGAGAGATCTCCATTCACTGTTTCACTCCCCAAATGGCCACAACAGTCAAGGCTGAGTCAGGCCAAAGCCAGGAGCCAGAATTCCATCAGGGTCTCCCACGTGGGTACAGGGGCCCAAACACTTGGGCCACCTTCAGCTGCTTTCCTAGATGCATCAGAAGGAGGTTGGATCAGAAGTGGAGCAGCTGGGGCTCAAACTGGTGCTCTGGTATGAGATGCCAGTGTCACAGGCATCGGCTTAACCCACTGCAGCACGACAGCAGCCCCTCTTATGTTTGACATCCTTAGTTCATGGGTCCTGGGAGACTGAACAACAGAACCCACCAAAAGATTCAGAAACAAAATGTGAAGGGTAAAATCACCAAAGACAACATGCTAGTGACAGGTGACACCTGAACAAAGGCTGAAAGAAGCCAGATTGGTGATAGTCACCCTTCTGTTTGATGGCACCCCCACACCATAGGGGACATGGAGAACAGGAACACAGGACGAGCCTCCTCTCACAGAACTGCTGAAGCAGAGCACCCAGATCACATGTGGCTTCATCAGCGCTGTCACATCCCTACATGGAGGTATTTACCAAACAGGTGTAAGGGCTGGGGCGGGCAATGTGCCACAGTGGGTTAAACGGCCACTCTGGATGCCAGTTTCCCATATTGGAGCATCGGTTCAGGTCCCAGCTGCTCCTTTGCTGATCCAGCCTCCTGCTAATGTGCCTGGGAGGCAGCAGATGAAGGCCTGAGTACTTGGGCTCCTGCCAAATGCATGGGAGACCCAGAATGAGTTCCAGCTCCTTGGCTTTGGTCTGGCCCAGCCCTGGCTATTGTAGGCATTTGAAGAGTGAACCAGTGGATGGAAGATCTCTGTCTTTCTCTGTCACTCTGCCTTTCAAATAATTAATGCCATGTTTTAAAACCATACACAGGGTCATATACTGCATGTATACATATAATTATTCCTGTAAAATGACACATATAAATGTATATACAGTGGTATGCAAAATACCAAGATAAACTATATTCTTTGGAGCAGACCAGGAGTGATGTGTTTTTAGGAATCTTACATGTTCCAATTAAATATTTAAGATTTTTGTTTGACTCATTCATTTGACAAACACAGAGGGGCCATACTGTGTGCCAAGGCCTGAGATAAGAGACGTGCGGCATGCTTCTCACCTTCAAGGGCTGGGAGAGAGAAACAACTGAATGATTTGGAAACCATAGCAACACATAACAACCTCCAGGGAAATGAAAACCTAAATCCAGAGCAAAGCCTCCATGTGAACACTCAGGGTAACTGCATTACTAAGTTAACAACTGGGCACTGGGAAGGCATTCGGCCTTGCCTGGGACACCCATGTCCCTCAACACAGTGCCGGGCTCCTGAATCCCACCTCCTACCAATGCACCCAGAGGCAGTGATGATGGCTCCAGTGATCGGGTCCCTGCCACCACGTGGGAGACCTGGACTGAGTGCCCAGCTTCTGGCTTCCGCCCAGCCTTTCTAGGCATCTGAGGAGTGAATCAGCAAATGGGGGCTCATTATTTCTGCCTCTCAAACAAATTTTTAAAAAAACCCAAACTGAAAACTATATAAATATCCTTCAGTTTGTAAATGGCTGAACTATATAGCACTCCCACCATGTGATGCTTCTCAGTAATGAAGAGGAAAAAACCAATGATACAGGCAACAGCTTAGAAGGATCCCAAGGGCCTTGTGCCAGCTGAAAAAGCCAGAGTCAGAAGGTCACATATTTTATGACCCCATTTATAAAACAGAGTCTAAGTGACAAAATCACAGAGATGGACAACAGATGGGAGGCTGGCAGGGGCTGAAGACAGTGGCGGGGGCGAGCACGGACAGGGAGTGATGTGACTGGGCAGGGGCAACACGAGGGCAATCCTTAGGGCTTCTCTGCTGTCTCTGCCCTTTACCCATCTATTGATATTTCAGAGTAAACAGTTAACAACCAAAGACAGAGTAAAACAACACTGCATCAAGACATCACACACTCCTGTGGTGTTCCTACCAGATGAACCACCTGAATCTAACCACGAGGAAGCAGACAAACCCAAATTCTACACAACACTGGCTAGTGGTCTCCAAGAGACTTTAAAAGACAAAGATGGGGCAACAGCCCTGGGTTAAAGGATGCTAGGAAGACTCGACGACTCGCAGCAAGGTGTGGCCCTGGGCTGGATCCCAGACCAGAAGAAAGGGCGCTGGAGGGAAGATGGCGAAACGTGAAGGTCCGCAGAGAGACGGAACCCTGCCAGGCTCATTTCCCGACATCCGTAGGATTTGTGCACGTGCAGTTCAGGAACTTCTGTTACTTTTGTAATTACTTTACAAATCTTAAATTCTTTCAAAATGAAATTTAGAAGAAGGCTAAGAAACACCATAAACTACACACGGAATGGGCAGGAGGAGGGCCAGAGGGGGTGATGACTCCTGAGCCGAGTCTGAAAGGCCCACCATATGATAACAGCAGAAAACACCCATGGTTAGATTTGGGTGTGGTTTTGTGTCTCTTCCCCTTCAGCACGTATCTGAATTTTGTACGGGCCTCTGTGATTGTGGCCAACGTGCCCCTGAACACTGCACGGGAATGTGTGACCGAGCCGCTGCACACAGGGGCTCAACATTCTGACCCAGCCCAGAGCTCAGGGTGGGAGAAGTAAGCCCCATTTGGTGCGGGCACAGGTCCCCAGGCCCCACATGCCGAGGCGAGAGAAGCAACTGGGGAAGACGGCGCTTTACTAGGAAAGCGTTAAGACAAAACCCCTGCAAAACTTGGGGGACCTGGAGGTCCAGACCTTCTTTAAGCCCCCCCACACCCACAAAGGCCGCAACCAAAGCGAGCAACTGAGTCGGTGAATCCTCCTAAATCTCTGCCTGGAAGAGGAATCCGAGCCAATCACGTGATCCAAGTTGTGGCCAGAACTATTCCATGAGTTTTCAGCTGCTAACACACAGCCTTAATTATAGAAAGAGCACCTTGAAATTAAACACCGATGCCTTCAATTTCTGCAGCCGGCTCTGCACAGTGCAGTCTCGGGCTGAGTGCTCAGCTAGATGACACTGCTCTTTTCCTTGCCTGACTTGCATTTTCCCTGGGTCCACCTGGTCTGTGTTTAGCTGACGGCTGGGTCCCAGGGCTGTCTGGTTTCATTCGCTCTCTCAGCCCCAACCCTAACCCCATCATGAACTTGCTTCCAAGCAACAGTGGCAGGCTGGTAACCACCTAATCAAACCCATTCCTCCACTCTCTCACCAGGGAGAGAGAGAAGTAGCCAAATTTTGCAAACTAAATTGCTGGGTCATAACGAAGTGGTAAGTTCGTGTCTCCTGTGCAGGAACCTACAATAGCAAAACCCAAATCCTTTGTCGGTTTTGCTGACTGCTCTATCTCCAGGACCTTCACCGACACGCAGCCCGTAGCAGATGCTCAAACAGGTGATAAACAACCTAAGCTCCTACGTGCACAAGTTAAGTTGTTTAATTAAAAACATGAATTCTGTCATAAATATGATGTTTCTTCTGGCCTGATACCCCTTAAAAGATCAAGTTGGATCAGTTGTGCAGCCTGACCTTTAAGTACTTCCACTGACCCCCAGGATGAGAGCAAAGGTTATAAAGTCCACTTTATAACAGTGAAAGGGGAGCAGCAGCGTGTGAAGTGACCATGAACTTGGGGCTTTCAGGCAGACAGATGAGGAGTCAGAGCCCGAATCCGTGACTTCCTTGCTGTAGGTACGTATCTTGGTCAAAACCACACAAAAACACAGGCTCACTGCCCGTTGCCTGCTAGGGCTGCTGAAGTGACCTAACCTTTATGGGGAGCACTGTGGAGTACCCAGGACACAGCAGGAGCTCAACAAATGGTGGGCCCTGTGACCCAGAGCGGAGCTTCCAGGAGCCCCTGTGGCTAGCAGCAGCTTCCTAGGCTGCCCCCAAGCTCTTAGCACTGGGCTGTCTGAGCTGTTATGAGGCAGAGCAGAATGGGGAAGGGGCCCAGGTTTTGAATCCTATGGTTTCTTTTTTTGCAACACAGTGGCTGAGACATAATCGACATGCCAGTTATGCTGTACAATTCTGTAGTTTTCAAGTGTATCATAGCTCCATGAGCCGTCGTCACAGTCAAGTTTAGAACATTCTCACCACCTTGAAAAGAAAGCCTGCTCCCTTTAGCCGTCTCCCCACCCATTCTTTCCACCCTCAACCCCCTAGGCAACCCCTGTTCTACCCGCTGTCTCTGTAGACTTCCCTGCTCTGGTCATTTAATGGGCAGTCTTTTGTGACCAGCTTCCTTCACATCACAAATGCTTTCAGGCCTGTCCTTGTTGTAGCATGTGTCAGTACTTCATTCCTTCCTATGGCTGAATAATGCCCCATTGTAGGAGCAGACAGCATGTTGTTTATCTGCTTATCAGCTGACGGACACTGGCTGGTTTCCACCTTTTGGCTAGCGTGAATAATGCTTCCATAAACACTCATGTCCATGGTGTGGACACAGGTTCCCACTTCTCTAGGCAGAGACCTAGGAGGGGACTTGCCGAGCCCCAAGTGTTGTTCATTTTCTCTGAGCCTTTGGATGAAGGAGCTTGCTCACGGCCTCAGTTCCCCACTTGAAGGGGGAACCACCACAGCCACCGTGAGGTGCCGGGGCTCAGGCCCACGTTGCCTGTGCGGAAGCTGGAAACGGGCAGCACCAACCTTTTCCTGTTCAGGGTGAACTTTCAACCCCATGCACATATCCAGGAACTGAGAGAGCAGAGCCTGGTCCAGAAGGATGTAGACAGCCACCCCACGCTTCCGGCTCATCTCCTGCAGGTCTCTGAAGATGTCGATGTCGGTGAAGACGTCCATCACCACGGCAATCACCTGCGGGGCAGGCGGAAGAGCAAGTGGTTAGCTCAGCTCACTTCCTGCGTGCTGTTCGGCTCGGGACCCAGCTCAGAGCGAGAGGACGCCCTGCCCCAGCACCCTTCCTTCCCTGTCCCTTCACCCTCGCCATGCACCCTCCAGCCCCAGAGACACTCAGGCCTCTATACCCTACCCAGCGTGACTAGGGCCAGCCCACACCCCTCCCACCTTCCCGCCAGTCCCCTCCACAATGGCACATTTGTCAAAAAAAAAAAAATATATATATAGACATATATCAATATCAATATATCTATAGACATACAGATATAAATATATAGGGAAACAGATTAGGCTGCTGCCCTGCCCAGCTAGCAGCCTGCTCCGTTCAACCTCTGATCCTTTGCTAAAACCTCTGCCTTCCAGGACGCCTCCATTCAGACCAGCAAGGCCACCTGGGTTTGGGGTCCACATGCTGCCACCTTGGGCCTGTGGCTTTCCCACTGGGATTTAGTTTTTTTTTCATCTACAAAACAAGTAAATAAACCTTGGATGCCCTCCAAGACCCCTTTTGGATGTAGCATTCTCCAAGCTGACTATTTTGATTACTCTCTGGTCTAGGATCATAATCTCTGATTTTTTTTTTTTTTTTTGACAGGCAGAGTGGACAGTGAGAGAGAGACAGAGAGAAAGGTCTTCCTTTGCCGTTGGTCCACCCTCCAATGGCCGCAGAGCTGGCACATCGCACTGATCCAAAGACAGGAGCCAGGTGCTTCTCCTGGTCTACCCATGTGGGTGCAGGACCCAAGCACTTGGGCCATTCTCCACTGCACTCCCAGGCCATAGCAGAGAGCTGGCCTGGAAGAGGGGCAATCGGGACAAAATCTGGCGCCCCGACCAGGACTAGAACCTGGTGTGCCGGTGCTGCAGGCGGAGGATTAGCCTATTGAGCCGTGGCGCCGGCCTATCTCTGATTTTTTAAAAATTATAATCTAGAAAAGCCCACCCCATCCACCACTGACTCATGGCTTGAAACAGATCACACCAGGCACGCAGATGCTCCTCCCCACCCCCAAAGGCTGCACGCCTCATCTCCTGAACATTCTGCTTTCTCCCCCAGCCAGGCCTCCTGTAACCAAATAGCCACCATGACACTGGCCACGCCACAGTACAAGGCGCTCTCTGGTGTTTGTCACAGGGCAAGCCCACATCCAGCACGTGGAAAGCTGTCCTAAGGACTCTGCCCTTAAGCCCAGACCGGTCCTGTCTTCTGCTTGCCAACATGGCTCATCGGTGCCTCCCAGGTGGTCTCCGGCACCCAGCAGCTGACTACAGCTAAGAGCTGCCTCTCAGCAGTGTCCCCTTGGACAAACGCAGCTGGCGCCAACTGCTGCTTCCTGAGCTGCAGGGCAGGTGTGTAGCGGCACTGCAGGACTCTGCTGAGTGGAGTGCAAGCCACAGGGTTTGTTTCTCGTGTCCAGAGCTGGGGCTGCCAGGACAGCCCCTGGCAGGGAGACAAACCCCGGCGGCTCTTGGCTCTCCTCCTTCTCAGAGAGGCAGCTCCAGCCTCAAAGTCTCTAATCACACCCTTCCCGGGCTCAAAACCATGCTATCAGTGACTTCTGGTAGGGCTGTGGGCCTGCAGCGGGGGGCGGTGGGTGTGTCCAAACCTCCATGCTTAGAAACCAAATCCGGCGGTGGGGGTGTTGGTTAAGGAAGCCCTGGCCAGGCACTCAGCAACAATCCAGAGCTCTTAACAGTTTCTCCAGCTTCCCAACTTCCCGTCGCTGGGAACCACGGTAACCCTGTATCCCAGCATCGAGGTGACTCCTTTGTAGGTCTCACCCCTGCACCTGGAGCACGGGCCCTAGAATTGGGCGGATCCATCTCGGGGGCCCCGCAGGGCTCAGGACAGGGCTTGGCAGTCCTTACCCCTTGAGGGGTGGGGGTTAAAAAAGAAATGCAGCACCAAAGAGTCAAGCTTGCTGTCCTTCCCCCACTCTCCAGGGTCTCATCCACTGGGATGAGGGACCCTGAAATGCCAGCTCCCGGAAGCCATTACTGCGAGGGGGTTTGGGAAGTCTACTCTCTGGCTGCCTCTCCCCCCTCTTTTTTATTTTAAGATTTATTTATTTATTTGAAAGTCAGAGTTACACAGAAAGGGAAGGACAGAGAGAGAGAGAGAGAGAGAGAGAGAGAGAGAGGTCTTCCATCCACTGGTTCCCTCCCCAGTTTGCCGCAATGGCCAGAGCTGCGCCAATCCGAAGCCAGGAGCTTCCTCCAGGTCTCCCACATGGGTGCAGGGGCCCAAGGACCTGGGCCATCTCCTACTGCTTTCCCAGGCCATAGCAGAGAGCCAGGTTAGAAGTGGAGCAGCCTGGACTCAAACTGGCACCCATAAGGGATGCCAGCACTGCAGAAATCTTTACCTGCTATGCCACAGTACCAGTCCCGCTTTTTTTATTTTTAAAGATTTACTGGGGCCAGCGCTGTGGCTCACTTGGTTAATCCTCTGCCTGCAGCGCTGGCTTCCCATATGGGCACTGGGTTCTAGTTCCAGTTGCTCCTCTTCCAGTCCAGCTCTCTGCTGTGGCCTGGGAAGGCAGTGGAGGATGGCCCAAGTGCTTGGGCCCCTGCACCCGCATGGGAGACCAGGAGGAAGCACCTGGCTCCTGGCTTCGGATCAGTGCAACGCCGGCCGTAGTGGCCATCTGGGGAGTGAACCAGTGGAAGGAAGACCTTTCTCTCCATCTCTCTCTCATTGTCTATAACTCTACCTGTCAAAAAAAAAAAAAAAAAACACAAAGATTTACTTATTTATTTGAATGGCAGAGTGACAGAGAGAGAGATGGAGAGACATTCTATCCGCTAGTTCACTCCCCCAAACAGCTACAACAGCCAGGGCTGGGCCAGGCAGAAGTCAGGAGCCAGGAACTCCATCCCAGTCTCCTACATGGGTGGCAGGAACTCAAGCTCTTGGGCCATCTTCTGCTGCTTTGCCAGGTGCATTAGCAGGGTGCTGGATTGGAAGTGGAGCAGCCGGGACTTGAACTTGTGCTCCAATATGGGATGCCAGTGTCATAAGCAGCAGCTGAACCCACTGCACAATGCTCACCCTTCTCCCCTGCCCCCATGAGGCCCTAGCTGTGATTCCTGGCAAAGGGCACAGCTAGAACCCACCGGACACGGTATCCCTGCCGAATGGGAGGCGTCCTCAGTCGGTCACCCCTCTGATGCCTTTATCCGTCCTGCTCTGAGAGCTGTGTCCATCCCATACACCCAGGTCACATAACAGAGTGGCTAAGGCAGATCAGCCTGGGCGCAGAACCCAGCCCTGCCCCTGCTTGGCTCTGCAACCCCAGGCTAGCACTCAATCCCTCTGGGCCTCAGTTTCCTCCTGTGGAAGCTCCAGATAGGCAGAGCATCCACGCCAAAGGGACCAAGTGAAACAAGCATTCAAAGGGCTGAGTGCGGACGTTCCTCGATGCGGCCAGGCCCTCCACGGGCAGCTGGGCTGACTGCACGAGGCAGAAAGATGGTGCATGGCGCAGACCCAGCTTCCCCTTCAATAGAGGGCGTGGGGAGCAGGGAAACTGGGAGGCCATTCCCTCAGGGGGACATTCCTGGGGGTGGGAGAGGCAGTAAATCACCTCCCTCACAGCAGCAGAAGTACTTCAGGCACCCACATGCTTACCAGATGAAGAGCAGGGAAGGCTTCCTGGAGGAGATGGCTTTTGAGCTGAATCACGAACAAGGGTGAGATTTGGACATGAGAACATGGGAGTAATAAAAGGGATGGCATTCGGCCAGGAAGCCACATGACGGCAGGAGGTGCAGACCAATGGGGCACCCACCAGTCCAGCTGGAACGCACAACATGCATGAAAGGGAGCCACCAGACATGACTGGGGAAGACGGATGAATGAGCAAGATCATGGAAGGCCTTGAATGCCAACCAAGGCATCAATCTTAACCCTCCTTCCCCACATGGCCTGACTAATGAGTGATGACTCCACCAGACAGAAGAAATTGAGACCAGAAGAGAGGCTAGTGCAGGTCAGAGATCCGGCCCTACCTCCTCCAGCACGGGGCCACGTACCTGAGTACCTGCAACGCAGCAGGCACGTGGGTTGCTTTTAGGTTAACAAACTTCAACAGATGTTTAAGAGGCCAGCCAATGAAGACAAGAAGGCCAGTGATACAGGCTAACGTGGGCCTGAGGCCAGTGTTGTGGCACTGCTTACAACGTCCACATCCCATATCAGAGTGCGTGCGGTTCAAGTCCCGGCCGCTCAGCTTCTGATCCCGCTCCCTGCCAATGCACCTGGGAAGGCAGTGGAAGATGGTCCAAGTGTTTGGGCCTGCCACCCACGTGGGAGACAAGAATGGAGTTCCAGGTTCCTGGCTTCAGCCTGGATCAACCCCAGCTGCTGTGGCCATTTGAGGAGTGAACCGGCAGATGGAAGATACCTCTGTCTCTCCTTCTCTCTGTCACTCTGCCTTTCAAATGAATTAACTCTTGAAAAACAAAAACAGGCCAGGCGAGAGCAATGAGGGTGGCAGAGGAAGGAAAGGGGTCGTGGGAGAGCCAAGCCACGGGGGCGTGAAGGGGAGGTAGGAGGAGGCTCAGGTCCGCACAAACAGGAAAGAAAGCAAGCTTGAGGGAGTCTCGACCCCGATTCCGCTGGTGGCATTCACAGAGGTCTGGACGCGCTGGTATAGGCGTGAGGGCAGCACTCGCAGGCAACAGACACCTGCTCACCTCCCTACCGCCCCACTCTTCTCCCACATACCCAGGGCGAGCCCACCTGAGCCGGGCCTGGGGTTGCGCCCTGAGAATGCAGCTCGACCCCTGGGCCAGGGGAACCCAGTCTAAGCCAGGAGACACGCGGAGGGCAGAGTGTGTTGAGACCCTCGGCTACGGACACCAACTCTGGGTGCTACGGACTCACAGACTGGAGGAGCCTGGTCCTGCTGGCCAGGGCAGACAGGGCTGCTGGCCACGGGGCCTACAGCCCAAGGCACCTGCCAAATTCAACAGTTAACAAAACAATGGCACAGACACCACCTTTGTTACAGCATGAGTAAGTAGCCAATTTGCTCTTGGGTTCATTGTCTGGTTTTAAAGCCCCAGCCTTTCCCAGGTGTTGGGCTTGGACACTGCTCCCTAACAGCCTCGGGCTGTGTGGAGGGTGGGTGGAGGCCCCCAGCCCAGAACCAACATGCCCTCCTTTCTGTTACAGCAGGACCAGAGGGGCAAGTCTTCCTCCTTTCACACCCCATCCCCCGCTCCCACCCTCACACAACCAAGCCCTAAACAGTCAGCCAGACCTGGGGCTTTTCAAATCTCCAAAGAGCCAGTCCCCTCCTAGGGCGGAGCAACCATCTGGACTCCATTCGCCAACAGCCAAGGGCCCCTCTCCAAGGCAGGACCTGTTTCCTAGGGGTCAGTGTTCCCGTGGCACATGCCAAGCCCCAGGGCTACACCCGGACTGGAAAGATGGCAGACATCATGTGAGATGGGCAAAGGGGACCCCACCAGAAGCCGGGGCAGCCACACCCACCAAGTGCCTGCGGTCGCCGTGGGCACTGCCCATAGAAGCCTGAGCAAGCCGTGACTTCTGAGAGGTGACTCCAGGGTCAATACCTGCTTGTAACTCAGTACAACTCAGTCCCCAAATGATGCCTAAAGAGGAACATTTCGCTGCTCAGAAGCCTGGGGGGCTGCTCTTCCCCTCCCCCACACCACTCCTGCACTGTTGCAGCCACAGCCAGGGCAGCCAGGCCAGGGTGCAGTCCCACATCATCATCCCAGGTGACAGACCCTGAGCCTAGCCCCTCAGTCCCTGGATCTGGGCTCCTCCACTCTCAAGACCCAGTTATGCTCCAACACATTCTGCTGGCTACGATAGTGTGCAAATAACACCACTATTCGTGGTGGCTCAGTGAGAGAATCCGCGTAAACACTTGGCATTTCCTGGCACACAGAAAACCCTCGCATGGCAGCTACTCGTAGTCTCAGTCCCACTTCTGCCGCTGTCCCCAGGCAAGTCATTTTTCCTGAGCCCCAGTGTCCTCAAAACAAGGCAGCCTCCAGCTCAGAGAGCCCGTGATTCACGCGGCCTCCATGGGCTGGTCTGGGCTCTGACCAGCAGGTGCACCCTCAAGGGGCCTCTCGGGGCCAGTCATTCCAGTTCTCATTCCAGCTCTCCTTTGGCATGAAGCAGGA
Organism: Oryctolagus cuniculus; assembly: GCF_051225735.1. Taxonomy (NCBI): domain Eukaryota; kingdom Metazoa; phylum Chordata; class Mammalia; order Lagomorpha; family Leporidae; genus Oryctolagus; species Oryctolagus cuniculus. The sequence continues at coordinate 19,965,364 of NC_142877.1, forward strand.
AGTTCATGTCCATCCCCCTTCCCTGTGTACTTCAGTGACCCTCCCTTCCCACCCAGACTCATAAAGCAAGACCAGGTGTGCAACGTGCTTGGAATTTGACCAAAGGTCTGCACACGTGCAAAGAAGCATTGGCCCGTGCAGGGCTGAGCCAGGCCGAAGCCAGGAGCTTCTTCTGGGTCTCCCATGTGTGTACAGGGGCCCAAGGACCTGGGCCATCCTCTGCTGCTGTCCCAGGCCATTAGCAGGGAGCTGGATCGGAAATGGAGCTGCTGAGACTAGAACCGGTGCCCATATGGGATGCCGGCACTGCAGGCTGAGAATTTAACCCACTGCACCGTAGCACTGGCCTGAGAGAGGTATTTTTACCTTTTTAAAAATTATTTTTATTTAATTGAAAAGCAGAGAGAGAGAGAGATATCTTTCATTGCTAGTTCACCATACAACAGCCAGGATTGGGGACAGGCTGAAACGGGGAGACCAGAACACTATCCAGGTCTCCCAGCTGAGTGTCAGTGACCCAACTACTTGAGCCATCACTACTACCTCCCAGGGCGCACATCAGCAGGAGGCTGGGATCAAAGCCAGGACTCAAACCCAGTCACACACGAGATGTGGATCGAACACCTGCCCCTTAATTTAATGTCGCGAATGTGTACGTCCCAGGAGACTAGCGGCTCCCATGTGGGGCAGTGCAGTCCCAGACACTTCCTATCATCAGAACACAGAGCTCGTTCTCCTCCCCTCCCGGAGCTGCAGGGCTCTCTGTGTAGGAGCTGCTCTTTCACCACAGAGAGACGTTTCTAAAGCCAGTGTGCCCGCCAGATCTTCTGAGACAACGCATCCTCTACTTCTGGCAGCAGAGAACAATCTTGCAACTTCCTTACTCGGACGGATGCTAGGCGGAAAGAATCAAGAAAGGACGGACAAACGGAGAGAACAGCAGTTGCTGGGTGCCGGAAGGGGAGAGCGGCGAGTTCACTTTGGGAAGGTCAAGTTCTGCAGAGGGACGGTGGTGACAGCTGCACAGTGAGCCACGGAACCCTCAAAAATGGTGAAAACGGTGCCTTTTGCATGATTCTACAATGCAAGGATGGGCTGCCAGGGCAAAGAATTCTCTGGCCCCAGATGACCATAGTGGCAAGGTCAAGAAACCCACTCTAGGTTGATTCAGGCATCAGGAACAGGCAAGGAGCATACCGCACAGGGTCCAGTGTAACGCACAGGAGGACGGAGCAAGATCGAGAGCGCCTCAACTCAAGACACAGGCTGGGACACGCCAGGGACCTCCGGCAGAGTCCTCGGCTGCCACTCCTCCTGGCAGGACTCCAGTGACGCAATGACCACGACCACTCATGCTCCAGTAATCAAAAGGTTTCCTGAGAGGGGGGTCACGGCAACAGTTGGACCATGGACCAGGAAGGACGATGGCCGGAGGAGTGCGGGACCTCCTGGCAGGACAGGCTTCGCCCATGGACTCCCATTTAGAAACCAGGAACAGCTGAACCACATCAGACGGGCACAACCAAATGAGGTCAGGCAGTGCTTCCAGGTACTGGCTGTGGCCCAGCCAAACACCGATTCCCATGGCAACAGAGACAAAGCGCTGAATGAGTCATCAAGTGATGCAGTGGCCTGAGGCAGACCATAGAGCAAGTGCACGTCCAAGAACGCTCGATGTGGTTCAACATTGTGCTGAAAATCCCTTAGGAAGCAAACACACAGCCTTCAAAGGGTCCAGAGCAATCCTTCCTCCAGCTCTGGTTGAGCTCAAACAAGCACCAGGTCCACGGCCAACACACCCCTCACTCTGAAAGGCGCACAGAAACAGAGCCAGCGGGAGGCCTGCAGAGGCACAGGCCCCAGTGGCCCTGAGCAGGGCACACTCGCCCAGGGAAAGGCCGTTGGTTACCTGAACCACCTCCCTTATTCTGTGTCAGATGCCCCAGGTGGTCAAAGAACTGCCGGAGAAAACCCATCCCAGAGCTGCACAGCCAGGATTGGGCCCTGCCACTTAACAAGGGGCCCTGGCTTCCCGTGCCCGTTGCTTGGTTATGGAGCCTCACTGCAGGGGGCCCTCAGACCTCCTCGGTGAAGACAAATGAAGCCCAGGTCTGACCCTGTGCCGGTGCGGCCTGGTGCCCGGTCTCTGGGGTCATGTGGGACCTGTCCAGTGGATTTCAAAGCTCTTTCATTCAGTTCTCAAGACTCCCAAGTAGTTCCTCTGCTCCAGGTACCAGAATTCTCTGTCTGGCTCTGCCATTCCCAGGGGGCTGGGGCTCACATCCTCTTGGCATCATGAACCACTTCCCCACTTGATGGGCGCAGGAGGCCTCTACTATCTTATTGCCCCCCCCCCAACACCCACCAATTTTCTCCCCGCAAAAGGCAGATTCACGACTGTCATGGTCACTTCCTGTTTCTAGAATACATAACAAGGATATTCAAAGATCAAACTTTAAGTAACCTTTTTTTAAATCAATGTTTTATTTACTTATTTATTTTTGGAATTTATTTGAAAGCCAAGAAGACAGAGATTTCCGATTCACTGGTTCACTCACAGCAGCCAGGGCCAGGCCAGGCCAAGGCCAGGAGGCAGGAGCTCAATCCAGGTGTCCTACATGGGTGGCAGAGACTCACCTCCCTGAGCCATCGCTGTGGCCTCCCAGGGTGTGCGTATGAGCAGGAAGCTGGAACCCGGAGGACAGCCAGGACCCATTCAGGCCCTCCGATGTGGGCTGAGAGTGTCCCGGGAGGCATCTTAATGGCTGTGCCAAATGCCTGCCTGGAATTGCTAAGTAACCGTTAAAAACCTCCAGCCTGTTGAAAACCCCCAAACTAGCCGTGTGGAGTAGAAATGAAGGGAATGGGCCCTGGGTCTGGACAGGCAGGGGCCTGAGCCCCCTCGGTCCCACACGAACCACGTGATCTCGGGCAAGTTACCCAAGCTCTGTGGGCTTCGCCTCTTCTTGACTGTGGCCAGGTGGGGAGGGCTAAGTGCGTGAATAACGCAGCTAAGGGCTTAGCACGACAGCCGGCCACCTGGAAGTGCGCCATCACGCCACCAGGGGGCACCCTGGCCTTCACGCGGAGGGCTTCTCATCTGCACCATCGTGGTCCTCACTGTCCCACGGACTGGATGGCAAAGGAGTGACCCAGCGGCTCCGCGTACATTACGCACGCCTTTACAGAGTGTGGCGCCGCCTGAGCAGCCGCCAGCAGAAGCCTCTATCACCCTCTCCACCCCAGGAGGAGCTCCTGGAGCACGGGGCACAAGGTGGGTGAGAGACCCTGCCTCCACGGAGGTTCCGGCTCCAGCATTCCCTGCTGCACAGCCTTGGCAACCTAACTTCTCTAAGCCTTGGTGCCATCGTCTGTAAGATGCAGATTCATTGCGCCTGTCTCGGTGACTTAGCACGGCGTGTGGCAGACAGAAAGCAGTTGTCACTTTTTTTTTTTTTTTTTGACAGGCAGAGTGGACAGTGAGAGAGAGAGACAGAGAGAAAGGTCTTCCTTTGCCATTGGTTCACCTTCCAATGGCCGCCGCGGCCGGCGCGCTGCGGCTGGCGCACCGCGCTGATCCGATGGCAGGAGCCAGGAGCCAGGTGCTTTTCCTGGTCTCCCATGGGGTGCAGGGCCCAAGCACCTGGGCCATCCTCCGCTGCACTCCCTGGCCACAGCAGAGAGCTGGCCTGGAAGAGGGGCAACCGGGACAGAATCCGGCACCCCAACCAGGACTAGAACCCGGTGTGCCGGCGCCGCAAGGCGGAGGATTAGCCTAGTGAGCTGCGGCGCCGGCCCGTGTTGTCACTTATTTTAACAAACAAGATGTCCCCCTCCCCATCCAGCTCATCTCAGCGTCACTCCCCTGGGTCGCTCTCCTTCCACATACCAGTGGGAACCACCCCAGTCCTCCTCTACCCTTCCTGGGCCTCCCTCTCCCAGCCCTGCCTGCTCTCCGGCCCGCTCCTACCCTTTCACAGCCAAGTCTGGCCAATTCCACCCAAAACTCTGCCTGCCCACAAGGCCTCAGTGCAGCCCCTCCTCTCATGCAGGACTCCCGCGGTTGCCTCCAGCTGTCCTGGACAGCAGCCTCACCCCCATCCAATCCACCCTCCTACACACACCCCTCACCCTCCACAGTCTAGCTCCAGCCCCCCCCCACTAACCCTGCCCTCACCCACTCTCCGCTCCATGCCTGGGAATCCCACCACTCCCACAGGCACCAGGTCCTCTGCTCCCACCCCTCCTCCTGCACCCAGCTCCAGGGTTTCCACTCCTGAGACCTTTCAGGCCCTCCCCCGCTGCCTGGAGCCACCTCCTCCCTGCTGCCCACCTGCACACTGTCCACTCCCTAGTGCACGCGGGCTGATGCCTCCCGCTGTGGCCCAGGCCCCAGCGGCGTCCGACACACAGCAGGCACTGAAAAGCCAAGTACTTCGGCACAGGGCAAACACCAACACACACACACACACACACACACACACACCCAGTGCACTGAAAGTAAAGAATGAGCCACTTCTCCCTGGGGCAACACGCAGCATCCACGGGCAGCATGCTGGAGAGAGAGCAGGGTAGGCAGCTGGGGTGGGCACAGAACAGAGGAAAGCACCACAGATGGACACAGGAAGCGGAGGTCCGGGCTCCAGCCCCTCCGGAGGCCAGCATGTGAGTTTAAGACATTGGTTCCCTCTGGCTCCACTGCCCCTTCACTACATCTAAAATCTGGGGCTGGGCAAAAGGCAGGCAATCTATTCATAAGGACGTCCATTTGTAACTATTCTCAACTTCCAAGTGCTCAAGGCCTCCTCCTGGAGGTGAGCTTCGGGATTGCACACCTGCCCCAGAATCCTGTCTTTAAAACAAAACAAAACAAAACAAAACAAAAAAACCACCTTTTTACTGAACCCACAATGAAAACGTCTGCAGCATCCAAAGCAAAGGACCCTCAGGCCACCCACAGTGTCAAAGAGCCGACCCCAGCCTCGCTGCAGCCCCCACCCACTCCCCTCCAAGTAAGACACCAGGTCACTATGGCCAACCCCGCGGGTCAGCCACCACCAGGAACACTGGTGAGAATCGGGGCTTGTTCTGGGCCGTGGCTACCTCCACCTGACTTGATGCTGATCTCTTCACCCACAGACACACCCTGGTACCAGGCCTTATCATGGCCTACAGCTTTACCCACCAGGCCTCCAGCTCAGCCAGTAGCCGGGCATCTGCCGGTCAGCAAGCAAGCTGAGGGGTACTGGACCGAGGCATTTTCCCTCCCTGACCCCCAGCGCCCGGCGGGGGCATCATCCTGGCCTGCAGGCCGCCGAGATCTGCCGCAGCACCTGGCTACCCTGCCAGTGTCAGGCAGCAGGGCCAAAACCCACCGCGCTCAGACGGGCCCATCGGGGGTCATGCTAACGGGAACCGCTCCAGCCCACGGAAAAGCAACCCGTTCCCCACTCATCCAGAAGGGGCAACCTCCCCCTCTCCTCTCTGTGCCACTTTCGCATCGTCTGCTTCCCACAGCATAAGTTGCCTCTGGCGGCCACCTCTCAGGAACTTTCCCCTAGGGATGGACCGTCTTCGGTCACGGGGATGGGACCTAGTGTCGGCTGACCGCTGGGAACGCTGATAATGTTTCGCTTTTAACTGACGCCTGGAATTGAGATGATTTCTGGTCCCGCTCCCAGGGGACACTGAGTATTGGGAGTTGGAACCCCGGCACAAGTCACAGGGAGTGACAGAGGGGGGATCCCAGACCCGAGGGGAGACACGCAGCGTGCGGAGAGCAGAGGACCCGGGAAGCACCAGGGGTCAGAGGGCTCCGCCCGCGCTCCCGGCAGGCCTCGACGAGGGTCTCCCGTCCGACCCGGACGGGGCCGCTCACCTCTCGCGCCGACCGGAGCTGCTGGCGCAGCGCGTCCTTGCAGCCGTAGGGGCCGCGGTCGCCCGCGCCGCGGGGCTGGAAGTGCGCCTCGACGCGCGTGGCGCCGCGGTAGGCGCCCTGGTAGAAGGCGGGCCAGCCGAGCTCCAGCAGCGGCGGCTCCAGGTCCGACTGCTCGGGGAAGTAGGTGCCCGACGAGCAGTCGTGCGACGAGCCGAACGAGTCCTCGGCCGCCGCGGCCTCCTCGCCGGGCCGCTCGGCGGCGCCCAGGATGTCGCGCACCTCGTCGGCGTTCAGGAAGCGGCCCAGGCGCTCGCGTCGCAGGAAGGCCGAGAAGGCGTCGGGGCCGCCCGCCACCAGCTCCTCGAGCGCCAGGCGCCGCGCCTCACTGAACAGCTCGGCGGGGTTGGGCGGCCCGCACGGCGACAGGCAGGCCGCGGGCAGCTCGTCCAGGACCTCGCACCGCAGAGCCATCGCACCGTTCCCACGGACCACACTCGGACTAGAGCCTGGCTATGGGCTCGCTTTATAAGCACCTTTGAATCAAACCGGCCCGCGCCATTGGCCGCGGTGCCCCGCCCCGGCTCTCTCATTGGCTGAATTACTCCAATGGTGGGGCGGGGCGGGGCGCTCGCCGTCACGGTCCCGCCCCGCGGCGTGCCATTGGCTGCCCCAGGGCTTCAGCACCGGATTGGCTGTGGGTTTCGCCAGCCCCTTGCAGTCGCTGCGAGGACTGCTGAGTGGGTTTTAAACCGGGCTCCGCGGCGCTGGCTGGACATATCAGGGCCTGCTGGGACTCCAAGCTCTGCGGTTAGGCGGGGACAGCGGCCGGCCCTGAGCAGCCTTACAACCTCGGGTGGCGGCGCGGGCAGTGAGGCCCGGGAGCCGGGTCCTCGGCCATCCCAGCGCGCCTCCTGGCGGCCGCCCTTCCGCGCGGCCCCGCAAGCCCCGGGGGGAGGAGAGGCCCGGAGCCTGCTCCCTGGACATTGAGCCGAGTGTGGCCAAACGACTGTATCCCTTGCGTTTAAGTGTTCACCTATTTTTTTTTTTTAATACCGGTCCGTCGTGGTCATTACTTCCTCGACGACACCCTCTGGCGGCTAACGCCAATGTTCTTTGCCTGTTAACTAATTTCCGCGTGCTTTCCACCTGCCCCAAAGCAGCCATTCCAGGCTCCAGAACCACGGTGCATCCGAGTCACGATTTCCAGTAGCCCCAAGGTTGCCCGGCCGCCCATCTTTCCCTCTCCGGCTGTCTTCTCGCCTTGCTCTCGGAGCCTTGCTTTTCCTAACACTGAGGAAGCAGCCGCAGTCAGAAGGCCACATCCAAGGTCTCCCTGTCTCTTCCCTGCCCACAGTCTGACCGCCTCGGGTCTCCATGGGTGGACTGTGCCTGAGCCTTCCAAGCTCCACCCCCTCCACCCCAGCGGGAGCTTCCAGCCCCTCCACGGCTAAATGTGGTCCAATCAATCAATCAATCGTCTATCTCCTCACTCCTTCCTATCAGCGCGCAAGCAGGCTGCGGCAGTTTCACCTTACAACACTCCTCTTGAGACCTGCCTTGAGAGCTACCTCCCCATTTCTCTGCCACTTTGGCATAAAACCTCAGCCGGGTGTGCACACTTGCCGGTCTCCAGGTTTGCCCCGGGCCTTTCATGAACCCCTCCACTGAGGTGAACACCCCCTGTCCCACTAAAACATCTGCCAGGGTCACCAGGAGCTCCAAGTGCCAAACCCAGCAGCTTGCAGGCCTGGTCTGTGTGTCAGTGAGCTCGTGCACACAGGGCTGTAAGCGCTTCCTAAATCCGAGGGGCTTCCATGATCACGTAGCAGCCGGTACACTTCTGAAACCATGCCAGCCTGCCCCTGCTGTGACAGCTCTCTCTGCCCATTCCTGTCTGGGAGACCCTGCAAGCCTAAGTGTAGGGCCTTCCATGTGTCCCTGCCCTGGCACCCTGTGTCCAGAAGGCTACAACAGGGCGTCCTTTGCAACACCTTTGCAGACACCAACACCAGCGTGTGACAGGGACGAGAGCAGTGGTGTGGGGCTGGGCCACACATGGCCTGTCTGTGCTCCACTGTCCAAATGAGCAGGGCCTCACCTGCCGTGTCGCTGTGAGAAGGTGGACAGATGATGGCATGTTGACCACCATAAGCTCCATGAGGACCAGGACTGGGCAGGGATCAGGGGAGGGGCAGGACAAGTCAGCGCACTCCCAGATACGGGGATGTCACCAGGCCGATCTTTGAAAATGTGGGGAATGGAGGTACACTCTTAGAGGGCCTCGCGTACATTTCAAAGGGAATACAGAATGAAGATCATCCCCAACCAGCCGTCTCCCCTGCATGTGTCGGCTTTCACCACCTCCCCCTGCACAAGGACCTCCGCTCCACGTCTCCTGTGCTTGGGACGGGAGCCTCCCCGACCCTGCGTCCCAGGCACCACCTCCGTGTGAATTCAGATCGGCACAGTTCAATGAGCTCACAGCAATAACCAGTCACACCAGCACGTGTTATTAAAAGGAATTTAATAATCTTAATTAAAAACTCTTAACAGCGAATTCCATCACAGGCCTTGGCAGCTGGAAGCAACTCCAGGGTCCTTTGCCCCTTTGGGATGTGGCCGGGTTGCGGTCTGGGGCGTGAGGCCCACCGCTGCCACGTGCCAAGGAGCCATCTGGACGTTACTTCAATACAATATCAAAGGTCCGCAAGGGTTTTTTTTTTTTTTAAAAAAAGGTTTTAAATATATTAGACTCTCTTGATTGCCATTTTTACACAAAGCTGCTGATACAGTATACAGAGTTTTAACTTTTTTTTTCACATAAAATACATTTTTCCGAAGTGTTCTCTGTACATCAGTGGCTTCTGGTCTGGTGAGTTATTGCGGAGGGCTGGGGGTCTGCAGACTTTTCCTGGGTGTGCAGAGCCAGGCCCCGCACAGTGGCACTTGCGATGCCCACAGGAAGCAGGCCCTCCGGCCAACGAGAGACTCCGGTGAGGAGAGGGCTCTAGCTTGGGCAGAGGGTCCCTCCGCGGAGCTGCCCACTGGCCACGGGACCGTCTGTTCTTATGTGCCTTGGAGGCTCTCCCAGGCTACAAATAGTAAGAGCTGAATTCAATCCTTCCGTCACCTAGCAGGAGCACCCTGCTGGGAAGCTCCCCCAGTATCCTGCTCTGAGAGAGCAGGTGGGACAGAGAGCTCTGGATGGAAAAGTATCCAACACCAAGAACCAATCGGCCTGGTGCCAGCAAACTGCATTGGGACAGGCCGGGGGCAGGAGGCACGCCCTTCCTAACTTCTCTAAGCCCTTGAAACTGATGGAATAGTGCAGGGCGGTTTTGCTAACGCTGCATATTGGGTGGACAAGTACCTCCTGGAGTCTTCTCTAGACCCGGGCCTCCCTGGCTCAGCTTCCCAGAGCTACTGGCCAGAAGCTCACAATCTGGCGAGAGCCACAATTTTCGATATTTTAAAGAATAAGGTGACAGCAAGGACCACAGCTCGCAGCGAGCCATGGGACACCTGCTTGGGAAGTGCCTCCTTTAACCTGCCGGGGACCATCACCAGACCTGGGTCTCTTGCAGGTTTCTCCTTAATCCATAATCCTCACCTGCCAGCGAGAGGCAGATTCACAACAGAGGCTCCATGTTCAAAGGGGAAGCTGCCTTTCCTCCCAATATCCCCTGGCGGGGTCAGGGGACCAGGTAACAAACGAGCAAACAAGGGCAAGACAGTGACTTCAAGAACCTGAGATGCGTTTGGCAGCAAACTGCAGACTCCTTGTTCTTCTAGAAGAAGGCAGACTGCTTCATGCAGTCCCCCCGAGATGCCGCCGGGAAGGCAGCTACCCCTGAAAATTCCACAAAGATCTGGGGTGGCGCCAGCCTGGAACCCAGGCCCCAGCATCTGCACCAAGGCAGCTGTTTGCCAGCTAAAGGAATTCACACTCTAAGGATTCCAGGAATTGAGAAGCACAAGGAAGGACACTGGACCGAGATGCAGTCACTCTGCTGACCCGTGGTCCTTGGGGGACTGGAAAGAGCGGTTTCCCTTCTCTCTCTCTCTCTGCAGAAGCTGACACAGTGCCTGGCACACTGAGGGGAATCAGTTACATTAAGGGATCAATCGATGGCCTTGGCTCCTTCTTGGAGATCTCTCCCAACTTGTCCCTCAACATTCAGGACACCCACAGGGACAGCTTCCCAGGGATGTGAGGCCCCCACAAGGCATGGTTTGACCTTGATGGAAAACTCGAGTTGATGCCCAAGAGTTGCCTCTGCCTGAAGTGGGCTGCGGTTGGGAAATCGACTGGGATCCCAGTCTTGCAGGTGGAGAGGAACTGGCCCCAGAGGGAGAAAGAAGGGGAAGGAAATGGAGAGAATGCTTGGGGAGCTCAAGGAGGCAACAGGTGCCTCCAGTCTCCACCCTCCCTACACACACCCTAGCAGAAAGATGAGAGATCTGCCCTGCCTTGTGGCTCAAGTTAGCTACTCGAGAGGGACTTTGGTGTTGGTCTGAACTGAGCACTGTGTTAAAGCCAACGACGTGCTTTGGATTATCCTGCCCTGCTCCAGCCACAGGCTGATGATGGGGAGCCTGCCCCAGACCCCAGGACCTGGGAGGCCTCACGCACACCTGCCTTGTCTCCTGGGCCACCCCCTCCAGCCCTGCCTGCATCCAGCAGCAGTCACTCCCACCAGCCCTCTGCCCTGTGGCCCAGGTGCCAGCTCCTGGTAAGGCATCAGCCCGTTGCCTGCAGGTCCAGCTCCCTCTCTGACTCCAGGGGCCATGGAGGCCACAGTAGGGGACCTAGACTGACGGGCAGCAGACCCCATTACTAGGTTGTGGCACGAGGGGCGCTAGTCCAGCCCCAGTCCCCTGGCCCAGGAGCCCCTCAGGGAGAAATTCTCATAGGCTGAGGGGGGTGGGTTCCAGGGGGACCCAGACCAGTTCCCCAAATTAGAATTTGGACCTAGGGGGCCGCTTCAGAGCATTAAGGAGGTAGTTTTAGGACACATAGAAGGCGCACAGAGCAGGGAGCAAACCTGCAGCTTGTTAGTTCCACCGCAAGGTTTTGGCTGGGCCTGTGGACAGCGCCCAAGTCATGAGCAACAGTTTCGAAGGGGCTCGTGAGAGAATGCAGTGGCGGGCAGGGCAGCCTGTCCCTCAGCGTCTGACCCCCCTCCCCCAGCAGCAGGCAATCTGGGGCTAGGAAATGTGGGGCTGGGTGAGAGCCCGTGCCAGCCCCGCCACCGCGCTCCTGAAGGTGGCATAGGACGCTGGCCATGGGTTTGTAGCTGGCAGGAGCAGGCTGGGAGCCCTTGGGCTGGGTGGGAACTCACAAGAGCCGGATGGTAAACTAATCTCACTGAATATTTCAGAAAAGGCAGAGCCAAGCTGGGATCCTAAAACATTCACTATGTACGCGTGGCTGTTGTGTCAGGTGGGAGGGGAGGAGGCGCAGGTGGCCCCAGACTGCTGGGTGGTGGCACAGCGTGAGGACGGCTGGCTGACATGGGCCACACTGAAACAGTCTGAAGAGTCACAAGGATGGGCCGAGCGTGTCTTCAGAGATGAACTCCCACTGCTCTCTGGGAAAGGCCTTCCAGGGGAAGCTCCTCCCTCGGCTTCTGATTCCAACACCAGCCAGGCAAACTTGACCGTGACACCATCATGAGAGGAGTCCCATCCAGTTGCCCTGGAGTTCAACATCTAAACAAGTTGTTTTTGCCAAATGCAGTCAAAAACACTGACTTTGCCTGAATACCTCCATCCAAGGGCAAACATGATTTGGTTTGTTCCAGGAGTGGAACAACCCCTGGGTGGTCACACGGCTCTCGGCTCTGGCACAGGAGGGAGGGCAGCTGTGTGGAGCAGGCCCGTGCCTGTCTCACCTAACCCACGAGGATTCCTGGCTCCCTCTGAACACACAGAGGCGTCTTCCCCCTGCCAGGCCCTGGCATGACTCAGCTGTACTCTGGGACTCAGCTCCACAGGCCCCCTGCCATGCTCAAGCCACTCGGGCTATGGTCACAAGACACTAAATCTTCCCCACAATCCATTTGGGAACAGGGCACAGATGCTCATCTCCACCTGCCTCCCATGAGTCCTGGTGTCATCCTCCATGTGTGGGGTTGAGTGTGTGTGTGAGACAGAGAGAGAAAAAGAGACAGCACTGGTCCCGAGAAGCCTTTACCAAGACCAGAACTGAGATCCCCAGCCCACCCTACCAAAACGGGCCAGCAGGGTGAGTCAGGAGGCCACTGTGTTTCAGAGGGCAGGCGACGCAGCAAGAAGCACAACCATGAGGAATGGGGCTGCTAGGGGCAGCTGGGTGAGGGCTGGGGTCAGCATTGCCCTGGAAAGCAGAGCCCGCGCCTCCCCAGCCACCTTAGGATGCCTCCCCTGCCAGGGCGGCTGGGCTGGCACGGATCCCTCCCTCCCCGAGGCACTGCTCTCCTCTGCCGCCCGGAGACTAGGAGATGCGGCAGCAGCCGTGGACCTTCTCCTCCATCTCCTCCATGGGGGCCTTGAACTTCAGGAGGGGAGGATCTCCGCTGGTGACCGTGTAATACACCGAGGTCCCGTTGCTGCTGTACGGTGAAGTTCTGCCTCCGATCAAGGGGGCCTTGCCTTCACTGCTGCTCTCCCCGGTCCTGGCCATGCTGCTGCCCAGGTGGGTGCTCAGGAAGGGGTGGCTGAGTAGCTTGGCTGCAGCCCGCTGCCGCTTCAGCTCCAGAAGCGTCTGGGGGCTCTGCTCCTTGTAGCCGCCCCAGGGTGGGGTGGCGTCGGCCACGCCAGGGCTGCCGTAGGCCAGGCTGTAGTCGGGCACCTCGTGCACCTTCCAGACATCCCCGTTGGACAGCGCATACTGGTAGGCGCTGACTGGAGCCCGGAGGCCATTCTCAATAGGCCCGTCCAGTTCACCCCGGGAGATCTTGGTAGAAAATTCAGAGAGTAGCACGGGCTTCTCCAGCCTGGGGTTCTAAGGGGGAGAAGGACAACGTTAGCGCTAGCTGGAAGAGCCACCCGTCCTCCAGCCCTTGGCCCCACCTGGGTGTTAGGGTCTCTGTTTTCCTCTGGGGGACCACCTATCTAGGTGTTCTGGTAGAGCTGACAACACCCCATCCTTGCTCCAGGGGCTGGACCTTGACCCCAGGCCTGGAGGATCCACACATATCACTATAAGGGTCAGGAATGGGCTCTGAACTGAAATGGGTTCAGTGGAACTCCACCCTGGGGCTTTTGCAAATGGGAAAGAGATGTTACTATAGGACCTGGTGAGAGTGATACAAGCTGGGGGCTGGGGGGCAGCACGTCAAAGGCTCTGCCTGCAAATGGGGCTGACGTTAGGGAGACTGGGAGACAGAAAGACACCATGTCCTGGAGTCCCTTGGGCCAGCTGGGCCCAGACTCTTTGGTTATAAGAGCTGATAAATTCTTTTTTTGTTTAAGTCAGTCTGAGTTTGGGTTTTTGGTCACTTAGAACCCTTGTTCTCTTTTAACAGCACATCTCTATTTCAAATGACTGGCATTCTCACCTAGGGTTCCTGTATACCCAACAGTCCTTGGATAATGAGAACTTGAAAAGCAGCTACTGGCAAGAAACTATAAACCAACTACAGTAAAGATGAAAATATGGCAAAATCACCACGAAGTCAAAAGACACAGGAAAGCACAGGGAAAATATTTGCAACATATATGACAGAAAAAGGAATAGTTTCCCAAATATATAATGAGCTCTTCAAAGTCAATTTTTGGGGAAGGTGTAGTGGCACAAGGGGTTAAGCCATTGCTTGAGATGCCTGTATTCCACACTGGAGTGCTCGTTAGCTCCTCGGCTTCCCATCTGGCTTCTTGCTATTGTGCTTGGGAAGGCAGAGATGGTGGCCCAAGTACTTGGGTCCCTGCTACCCATGTATGAAACCCAGATGGTGTTCTGGGCTCCTGGCTTTGGCCTGGCCAAGCCCTGCCTGTTGCAGACATCTGGAGAGCGAACCAGTGTATGGAAAATCTCTGTCTGTCTATCTGTCTCTCTCTCGCTCTCTCCAGTCCTCCCTCCTTCCCTCTCTGTTACTTTGCCTTCCAGATATAAATAAATAAATAAATCTTTGGGGAAAAAAAGTCAATTTAAAAATGCCTAATATACTGTAAACATGGGTAAAGGACACTAAAAAGAGGGAGGGTATTTGCTGCAGTGGTTAATGCCACTCAGGATGCTGGACGCCCATATGGAGTGCCTGGGTTCAAGTCCCAGCTCTGCTTCTGATTCCAGCTTTCTCTTAATGCGTACCCTGAGAGGCATCAGGTGACAGCCCAAGTACTTGAGTGGGAGACTGAGATGAGTTCTGGGCTCCTGGCTTCAGCCTGGTCCAGCCTTGGCTTTTGCGGGCATTTGGGGAATGAACCAGTGGACAGAAGATATGTCTCTGTCTCTATGTCTCTTTGCTTTCCAAATAAAATGAAAATAAGCTATTTTTTTTTAAAAAGACACTAACATAAAGCTCACAGCTGAAATATGTAGATACATAGCACATAAACACTGGCAGAATGTTCAACCTCACAATAATAATGACAAACATTTTAAAAATAAAATATTATTTTTGTATTGAGAAGTATTGAAAAATGTTATCATTACTCAGAGATGGCAGGGGTGTGAGGAAGTAGATGAGAGTGTTAGCCACCACAACCTCTTTGGAGAACAATTTCACAGCATCTCTACATAAAAAGAAACTTTAAGGCGGGGATGTATACTTTGTACCAGCAGGCCCCTAAGTCTTTGTTTCTCAGATTTACTCCCTTCATATGTACAAAGTATAAAAGTCATCACTGGGCAAGCAGGAAACTGTGGCAAGGACTTGTACTAGAAGGTTCTGTGGCTGGCATAAAGAATGAATGAAAACATCTCCAGGATGCCACAGAGGACCTCCAGGAAACACGTAATGAGGTCAAAGACAGCATGGTGGGGGCACTGCCGTGGCGGGTGTCCCCTTCTGCGTGTGTTTCCCTGGCTGCTGCAGTGGCTCCTCTGACCTTTGTGGGCAGACTGCAGCTGCATCAACCCGGACAGACTCTTCATGGTCCAAGTCAGCGCTTCCCATGAGCACGTGAGCCACCCGGGGATCTTATTAACATGCATTTTCTGATTCAGCAGGTGTGTGTTCGGGCCCCAAGTTCCTGCTGATGCTCTGATGCTTTTAGTAGCTGGGCTCTGAGGACACTGTTCCTGCCTTGGATGAACAGTGGAATCATCTGGAGAGCTAAATATTCATGTCTACGACGCCAGTCTGAAAAGACTGCCTATCACAGACGCCAGCTATATGACACTGTGGCAAAGACAGAATGGTGGAGACAGTAAAGGAGCTGTAGCTGCCGGGGCTTGAGGAGGATAAAGTGGGTGAAGCACTGGGGATCTTTAGGGCAGTGAAAATATTCTGTCTGATATCATAATGGTGGATACGCGACATAACGCATCTGTCAAAACAAAAAAACGTACAGCACAAGGAATGAACGGTACTATAAACTATAGGAACTAGTGAACAGTAATGTGTCGGTGCCGGCTCCCCAGTGCCAGCCTACGTACTACACTAATGAAGATGTTAACAAAGGGAGAAGCGGTGGAGCATGGTGAAGGGTAAGCAGGAACTGGCTGTACTTTCCATCCATTTTTTCCTATAAACTGAGAACTGCTCAAAAAACTGAAAGCCAATCATTATTTTTCAAGAGAAAAACATTTATACAATGCCTTAGTCCCAACCCCACAGATTCTGCTTCAGTCTGAGCCCCAGCCTGGACATCAGGATTTAACAGACAAAAAGCAGGGCAGGACTCCGGCACAGTGGTGGAGACACCGCACGGGACGCGGGCATCCTACCCTGGAGGCTGGGCTGGAGTCTAAGCTCCACTTCTGATTCCAGCTTCCTGGTCCCTCCATCCATCTGGTAGATTTCTCTGTCTCTCAAACAAAATGAAAATACATACAAAACAAAACACACGTCCCTAGGTGATCTTATTGTACAGTTAGTCGTATTTGTGAACCACAGATTAAAGAAGCTACAACTGTCTTATTGCTGCTGTGCCTGGTACCTGGGCGTTAGCTCTGCAACAGCAGGAACCAAAGCCAGCCCTGGGGACTGACGAGTAGGAATCCGACACAGGGCCCAGGCAGAGCAAACACTGCCTTAGAGAAGTGGTTCTCATCTAGAGGGCCGGGCCCCCGTCCAGCCAGGGCTTCTGATTCGACAGGTCTAGCAGGAGGCCTGAGGCTGTTATTCTCTAGGGAGCTTCCAGATGATGCTGAAACTGCTGGCCCAGGGACCCCACGTACAGGCTGTCACACCCTTGCCACATCTAACGCCTCGAAAGGACCAGGGACAAGAAAGGAATGCAGTTTGAGCTCTGGAGCAGGGAGCCAGCCTTGTGTCCACCAGGGCCTGGAACTGTGGTCCTACATCTGACAGTCGCCCTGGGGCTAGGCCTCTGGGTACCTGACCTGGCTGTGCTGCATCTGTGCCCTCTTCCTCCCCAGGCTTGGAAAACTCAGGTCCAGAGGCAAAGAAGCCCATCTGGTTGCCTCTCCATATCCCAAATAAACTACAGCCTCCATGAGGAATTAATCAGCTTAACTAAGCAGGGCTTCCAGCAGCCATATGCCTCTACCCTGCCCCCTAGAGGACTAATGATTTATGACATACTGCACACCAGGGTCTATGAGATCTGAACCAACACAGGGACAAAGCCAATGTGGAAGAGGAATCTCGGTTTCCCATAAAATAAGGAGAATATAAACCACCCAGCAAACAAGAAGGGAAAGATGCTTCACAGAAGAGGATAAGCAAACAGCCAGCAAGCGCCCCATTGAGTAAACGTGCATTTAAAATGTGGGTTGCCCAGCAACCCTGCCACAATGGCTCAAGTTGAAAAGACTGGCTACAGCAGAGTTGGCGAGAAGCACACTTACACTGCCCGCAGGAGAGCAGACAGGTGCAACCAGCTTTGAAGACTGCTTGGTTGGGTATCGGTTTGGCTCAGCAGGTAAGTCTCCACTTGGGGTGCCCACATCCCATGTCACAGCACCTGGTTCGAGTCCCCGCTCCTCTACATCAACTCCAGCTTCCTGCTAATGCTCATACGGGGAGGCAGCAGATGATGGCTCAAGTATGTGCGCCCCTGCCACCCATGTGGGAGACACGGGTGGAGTTCTGGACTCCTGGTTTCAGCCTGGCCGCTGTTGAAGGCAGTTGGGGACTGAACCAGTGAATGAGAAATCTCTGTCTCTATGCATTCCAGATAAAATGAAAATATTAAACTATTTTTTTTAAAAAAGGAAATTGTTTGGCAGCATCCACTAAAACTAAACACGGCTACCGCATGACTCACACTGCTGTCCTGGGGATGCACCAGCAGAAAGCAGTTTGGCCACCAAAAGACAAGCACAAGAATGTTTACAGCAGCTTTATTTATCACAGCCCAAACTGGAAACAGCCCAAGTACCCACCAGCTGAAGAACAGATTTGTAAATTGTAATAGAATCAACCCTTCGTAGCTGTGAGGGACTGGTTCTCAGACCTCTATGGATGCCAATATTCATGGATGCTCAACTTTCTCTCTACTTTTAAAATTTATTTTTTTTATTTATTTGAAAGTGGAGGGAGAGAAAAAGAGAGAGAGAGAGAGAAAGAAAAAAAAAATCTTCCATCCTCTGGTTCACTCCCCTAATGCCTGCAACAGTAAGGGTTGGGCCAGGCCAAAGCCAGGAGCCCAGCACTCAATCCAGGTTTCCCATGGGGTGGCTGCCTCCCGAGGTGAGCATTAGCAGGAAGTTGGATCAGAAGTGAAGCGTTTATATGCATATACAAAACTAATATTTGGTGCTCAAAGTTACACACCTTTGGGGTGAACGGAAGAAACAGAGGGGGAAGGCAATTCATTGAAAACTCCCTTTAGATTGGTGTGCTTTAGTATACGTAAGTTACAGGGCTACCACAAAGAAAAGAATCAATAAAGCACGGGCGAGGAGGCATCTGAAATGTGCTTTGATTTTTAACTGTGATGCTTTTCCCCAGCTCTCAAGCTTGGCAGAGGAAGAACAAAACATGCGTGTGCCTTCTGCACACCCAGCCTGCAGCTCAGATGGGGTTCTGTGGACAGGTGCCTTCACTCCTGCAGGTGAGACAACCCGAGAGGGCTCTCCTGGTCTCGCTGGGCGGCAGGGTCCCTCTGAGACACACGGGAGTGCTAGGCAGCTAATCATTCTTCACCCCACCATAGCAATCCTCTCTAGAAATGTTCTCATCTGTTCATCACGTGGTGGGAGAAGCAAAAAGGCAGACATCTCTTGTCTCTAACTCTTCTCCGGCCCTCTACCTTCTTACCACATTCATGAGACAGCAGCCACACACAGACCTGAGTGTGTTGACAGTGGCCTGAACTAGTGTCCCTAAAAATTCCTGCTCACTTGGATCTCTGAATGCGGCATTGTGGAAATCAGGTCTTTGCAAATGCAATGAATTAAATTATGATGAGGTTGTACTGGGTTGGGGCAGACTCTAGTCCAGTGACTAGCATCCTTATAGAAGAGAAAACAGACACTAACACCACACAAGGAACAAGACCATGTGAAGGGGCCAGCATCATGGTGTAGCCAGTTAAACTGCCACCTGCAACGCTGGCATTCTACACGGGCACTGGTTCAAGTTTCTGCTGCTCCACTTTCAATCCAGCTCCCTGCTAATGTGCCTGGAAAACAAATGGAAGATGGCCCAAGTACTTGGGCCCCTGTACCCACATGGGAGACCCAGAGAAGCTCCTGGCTCAGCCCTGGCTGTTGCAGCCATTTAGGGGAGTAAATAAGCAGATGGAAGACCTCTGTCTCCCTCTTCTCTCTGTAACTTTGTCTTTCAAATGAATGAATGAATCAATCAATCAATCTTAGAGAGAGACAGAGACAGAGACAGAGAGACAGAGAGGCAGAGACAGAGACCACATAAAGTTGAAGGCCCAGGCTGGAGCCTTGCCAGCACATAAAGAACACCTAAGCCACCAGAAGCCGGGAGAGAGGAGTGGAACAGACTCCCCTCCGGAACTGTGGCAGAATAAATGTCTGCTGTTGGAAGCCACCCAGTTTGTTACAGCAGCCACAGGAAGTGAAGATGAACCCCCTTAGGAAAGCAAAGGAAAGCCCAGGATCATGGGCCACTCCTGGAGCAGGCTGCTCAGAGCTCCTACCAGCCACCCGATGTGGTTTTCAAGAAGATTTTTTCTACCCAGGGGGCTTCCATAGCCTTGGCAGCTCATGACAAGAGCCTAGGGTGATTACTGATGCCATAAACAAGAGTGTCAATTTGTTAAGTCAACAACAGGAGTCACTGTGCACTTACTCCTCATGTAGGATCTTTGTCCTTAATGTGCTGTACATTGAGATTTAATGCTATAACTAGTACTCAAACAGTATTTTTCACTTTATGTTTCTGTGTGGGAGCAAACTGTTGAAATCTTTACTTAATGTATGCTAAACTGATCTTCTGTATATAAAGAGAATCGAAAATGAATCTTGACATGAATGGAAGGGGAGAGGGAGTGGATAAGGGGAGGGTTGCGGGTTGGAGGGACATTATGGGGGGGAAGTCATTGTAATCAATATTCTGTACTTTGGAAATTTATATTCATTAAATAAAAGTTAAAAAAATTAAAAAAAATAAAAATTTCACTAAATAAAAAAAAAAAGATTTTTTCCAACCAGGTGTATTCTGATGAATACTCTGCTCAAAATCTTGTTACGTCTTGGTGCCCTTTGCTCCAGGGGTGACCATCCTACTGACCTAGCCCCAGGCCAGAGCTGCTGAGGACAAGCAGGCACATGGTGGTCACTTGCTCCCTGTCCACTGTGAGACCGTCCTGCATGCCAAAGTGTCCAGCTGTCTCCCATCAGCCACCATCAGATGGGACCTGGCTGGATTAAGGACGCTGTCTACTGTCAGACAGGCCCCAGCTGGTAAGGGCACTGCCCAGCTGCTACCCTCGAAGGGTCTCAGATGGAAAGGCAAGACCAGGCTAGGCTCTGCCCTCCTCCCAAGACCATGGCTGGAGTGGGGGCAGGCAGGAGGCCACTCACGGGGTCCTTGTTCTCTTGGTCCGTCCTGGTCTCCCTGACGTCCCCATTGTAGGTCGAGGTCCGCTGCTCCTCGGCCGCGCTCCGCTGCTGCCACAGTATGGCCTCTCCCTCATACTCCTTCCTGTACAGGTTGGTCCTGTCCGACAGGCTGGCTCGACGCACCACCTTCCTGAGGGGACAGAGCGGGCGCCGGGAAGCTGCGTTCAGGTCCCCCCAGCAGGAGCGTGGGGGAGGCGCCCAGTGACTGTGCCCCTGACTCACCCACGGCTGCCCGCGCTGGACGTCCTCCGGCTCAGGGACGACTTGTGCCGCAGCTGGGACTTCATGATCACGTCGTGCTTGTGCTTGAGCTCCAGCAGCAAGACCTTGAACTCCTCCTCCTCGCACAGGTCTGAAGGGGCGGAGCAGTGCATTGTGGGGAGCAGGGCAGGGGCCCGGGGTCCCCGAGGTTGCTCTGGACCAAATCAGCTGCCTCCCCAACTCACTGAACACCCCAAGCATCTTTTGGGACACGGAGGGAGGGAAGAAAACAATGGCTGTCTTGTTTCCTGGGCTGCAACTCCAATCCTTAGAGGAAAATAAGTACGGGAAAGCCAGGTTCCATGCAGTTACGGCTCCTAAGGTTCCCAGCTGTGACTGAGGGAGTCCTGGTCATCAACTCCCTACTGATCCGAGAATTACTACTTTTCAGCAAGAAGCAGGTACCCCATGCAGCCCAAGAAAGAGTCCCACATAATCACATCCACTCAATCTATCTAACCTCTTTATCACCTAGCCACCTACCTGCTAGCCTGTCATCTATCTGTAGAGTCAGCCTCCACCCATCCATCCATCCATCCACACATCATCACATCTGCCCATCTACTCTCTTGATCAATCCCTCTATCCATTAATCTACCATCCATTAATTTATTCATTTTCCACTTATCCATCTACACACCAATCCATCAGTCTATCCAACCATATATTTATCCATTTATCACTCCACCCACCAAAAACTTGAAGAATGCCTACATGTGTGCTGGTGTTGTGCTGGACTTACCTATTGGCATCTCATCCATGGATGTCCTAGCACTGAGACTAGCCCCATGGGACACCAACAGCTCTGCCATCTGCATCTGAAACACAGGAAGACACCCACAGTCTCCCTGCCCAGGGCGAAGAAAGCCCAGGGTGTGGAGTATCCAAAGTGTCTCAGGACAAGACCCAGAAATGGTGGGGCAAAGTTGATTGCTGAGAAAGGCCTTGAAGGCTGGAGATATGGAGGAAATCCTAAAGGGTACCATGCACTTGGCAACTCCTCTAGCATTCTTGGGCCATGCCAAGGTGGGAGAGAAGAAGGAGCTGGCTGTGACTGTACGGCCGTCAAGTATCTGGGGAGGAACTGCATAAAGTGTAATCATATTTGGGAAACAAATAGAGAAACTGCTCAGAACAGAAATGCGGGGAACTTTCTAACTTGGCAAATTCAAGTCTCATCCTACAGGGACGCAGACTGTCTAATGCTTTTGCAAACTCTCTGGGCCTTATGTTCTTTTGAACCGACTGTGAACTCAAAGGACTTAGCGACAGCAGATTGACCCTGTGCTGGCCTCCCCATTCCCCAGCCCTGTGGGTGGGAACCCTGTGCTGGCCTCCCCCACGGCCCTGTCGGCAGGGACTACCTGTCCCCAGAAGGCAGCTGCGTGCAGGGGCTCCCAGCCATCCCAGTCCTTCACATCCACACGCACTCCATGGTCCAGGAGGAGCTCAGCTGCCCGCAGGTATCCGTTGGCTCCAGCGATGTGCAGCTGGAAGAGAGGGAAGAAGGAGCACTCCCTAGAGGGCTGGCCCCACATTTGGAAGTGGATTTCCACCCAGATCCTAGAGCTTCCTTGGGGCTGGCAGAATAGAATACAATGAGGTAGAAATACCAGCCACATAACTGAGGATTAAGTCTGAAATATGGATCTAGAGGAGGAAGCAGAGAGCTGAGCTCTTCTCCCCTGTGGCTGATTTTAGAGCCCATGTAGCTAAAGCAACAGCATTTATTGAGCTCTTACTGTGTACCAGGCCCTGCAGAAGGGGTCTCAGAGATCCACTTTGGTGGTTTTACATTTGATTTTTTTTTTTTTTTGACAGGCAGAGCTAGACAGTGAGAGAGAGAGAAAGAGAGAGAAAGGTCTTCCTTCCATTAGTTCACCCCCAAATGGCTGCTATGGCTGGCGCACTGTGCTGATCTGAAGCCAGGAGCCAGGTGCTTCCTCCTGGTCTCCCATGTGGGGGCAGTGCCCAAGCACTTGGGGGCCATCCTCCACTGACTTCCCGGGCCACAAGAGAGAGCTGGACTGGAAGAGGAGCAACCGGGACAGAATCTGGCGCCCCAACCGGGACTAGAACCTGGGGTGCGGCGCCACAGGCGGAGGATTAGCCAAGTGAGCTGCAGCGCCGGCCACACTTTGGTGGTTTTAAAGCACATGTGCAAATACTTCCTTTCAAAGATGGAGCCCGATTGCTCTCCCCTCAAATGCGGGTCTGACTTCTAACGAATGGGACATTACAAAGTGGCAGTATGTCATCTCTGAGGGTAGGGAATAGAAGGCATCTCTCTCTACCTCCTGCCATCCTGGACCAATCCAGCAGGAGGCAGTGACCATGGTGTGAGGACCCTCAAGCAGCCCCAAGGAGAGATACCAAGGAGGCAAGAAACAGAGGCCCGTGTCTATGGCCTGCACCAGCGCGCCAGCTGTGTGGGTGTGTGCCGCCTTGGAAGGGAGTCCTCCAGCTCCTATCAAGCCTTCAGATGAGACTTCAGCCCCAGCAAACACCTTGACTGCAGTCTCATGAGAGGGGCCAAACCAGAGCCACCCAGTTAAGCTATATGGTGGGGCAGTCTGTTAGGCAACAATAGATAATTAATACACCCAATTAGGAAAGCCCCACGTAGAGGTCCAACCCTTCTCCCTGACCCCACTCAAGGGCTCCAGTCACTGACAACTAACAGACCTTAGTTGTCCCACTTGTTCAATCGCCCAGAAAATGCGTAAGAGGATTTGCACCTGATGAGCACTCACTGCATGATGAACAGTCCAGGGAGCCCCAAGTAATGACAAGGTGCACCAAGAACACAAGCAGACAGAGGAGACAAGGCAAAGAAACCCACTGCCCAGCCAAGGTGGGAGGAGAACGCCAAGTGGGCTCAGGTCCAGGGAGGCAGAGTGGGCATAGCCTAGTAGTCAGATGCTCCCTCACTCACCCTGACAGAAGGGTGCTATCAGGTTCTAACCTTTTTATATACCAAAAATTGGCAGAGTAAATCTAGGGCATGGTGGGATACAGGCAGACATGAAAATTAGTCTGATTAGCTGATATATAAAAGTTGATGCTTGCTAGTTGTGACGAATGATACCTGGATGACCAGACGGACATCACAGATTGCAGAGCCTCAATACTTGGCTGGGAATAAAAAGGCATGAGGGGGTGCTGGTGCTGTGGTATAGCAGGTAAAGCCATCACCCGCAGTGCCTGCATCCCATATGGGTGCTGGTTGGAGTCCTGGCTGCTCTACTTCTGATCCAGCTCTCTGCTGTGGCCTGGGAAGGCAGTGGAGGATGGCCCAAGTGCTTGGGCCCCTGCACCCACATGGGATACCTGAAGAAGCTCCAGGCTGCTGGCTTCAGATTGGTTCAGCTCTGGCCATCATGGCCATTTGGGGAGTGAACTAGCAGATGGAAGACTCTCTCTCTCTCTCTCTGCCTCTCTGTAACTCTGTCCTTCAAATAAATAAATGGCATGAGTGGAACAGTGCTATTATTAACAATGGTGACCACGGCTGACATCCCGAGAGTTTAGACTCGGTACTAAGCACTCACACGCAGAATCTCACTGAACCTTCCCAGCAGCTCTCAGAGTAAGATACGGTGATCTCCAGTTTAAGGGGAAGACCTGAGACCCAGATGTGCCAGGTCCATGTGGGTGAGCCAGCCCCAGTGCAGGAGGAGAAGACCCCTGAGTCCAGGAAGCCCAATCACAGACCCAGTGGAGTTCCAGCCAAGGTGGGCCATGCCCTGGTGCAGGCTGGCCTTGACTTCAGATAGTGGCATTGAGTCTCACCATCCGAGACTATCCTTCAGTGCTGGGCTGAGCAGGTGATCCAAGCAGGGACTCAACTAACAGAAATGGGCATGAAGCAGAGGTTAGAGCCCAGTGATGAGAGAGAGAAGCTCAGTTATCACCCCTGGGCCACCAGCTCAGGACTGATGGGCAGTGAGGGGAATTTGCTAACACTGAGTTCTAGTTGGTGGGTTTGAGAACTCGGAACTTCTGAGGGCCCGTGACCAGCACAGAGCCCAAACTGTGGATAGCACCCAGCCGCTGGGAGGTGATTTCTCATGTCATGCTCTTGTCAGCTCAGCGGCTACAGAACCTGACCCTCCCCAGTGCTGGGCTGCAATATGCTATGAGGAGGAGCTAGCGAGCTCTCCCCAAGTCACTGACACTTGAGCTGCAAGGATGAATGGAGTTAATCAGGCAGACCTAGGAGAAGAGGGTCTACTATTCTCTTTCTAGGGTCTAGGGGAGTATGTAGCACAGAGGAAGTCCTCAAACTGTGTTGGTTGGTTGGTTGGTTGGTTGGATGGACGGACCAATGGGAGGATGGATGACTGAGGGTGAACAGACTGAAGTCAGGGAACCCAGGGAGAGGCCGTTGCAGCTCTATCAGGGAAAGCTGATGAAGCAAAGTGGTGGGGTGAGAGAGACGCTAGGCAGAAGAACGGATAGTGCAAGGCAAGGTGGCATGGATGAGAGGGTGAACGCTGTCACCAGTCTTTGCGAAGGGGCATCATTGGAGGAGAGAAAAATAATGAACTCAAGATGAGCACCTGGAGCCTGGAGTGTGGATTCTGGAGACAAAATAGCTGAACAGCAGAGCCAAGGTTCTTGACTCCCAGCCCCAGTTAAGTGTGGAAAGGTTCTTTCTCTTTCTTTTTTTTAAACATTTATCTATTTATTTGAAAGGTGGAATTACAGAGAGGGAGAGGCAGAGGCAGAGAAAGAGAAAAGTCTTCCATCTGCTGATTCACATCCCAAATGGCCAGGGCTGGGCCAGACCAAACCTAGAAGCCAGGAGCCTCATCCTGGTCTCCCACATGGTGCAGGGGCCCAAGCACTTGGGTCATCCTCCATTGCTTTCCTAGGTGCATTAGCAGGGGGTAGCACAGAAGTGGAGGAGCCAAGACTCCAATCGGCACCTATATGGGGTGCCAGCACTGCAGGCGGTGGCTTAGTCTGCTACACCACAGTGCCAGCTCCCGGGCAGTTTCTTAAAGAAGCTGAGCTAAGCTTCCATGCTCCACGGGCAACTCTGGTCCCAGAGAGATGTGGGAAAGGTCAAAGACTTGACCTCCCCTGGGAGCTGGCCCACTTCAGCAGTAACTGGGTTTGGTCTGGTACTAGCCCCCAGCCCAAACCAGCCTGGCCATATCCTCACCAATGTGGCACCCTGGGCATCTATCCAGTCGAGGTCCTGGCCCGCTGCGATCATGCAATGGATGTCCGCGATCATCTGCTGCTCAGGAGCAGCCCGCATCTCGTTGATCTTCTCCTGGGTGATGCCTGCAGTGGGAGAGAGGGCTTTGTTTAGAGCAATCAGGCCAATGGGGGAGACGTGGCTCCTGTTCCCCAGGGTTTGCCCATCAAGGGGGCACAGAGACAAGCCCATAAATCATCATCCCCCAGGCCTTGTGAACACAAACACCATGCATTGGTCCACAGAGACAGGGCCATGCCCGCCTGGCTCCCAGGACACCTGTGATCAACATCAGCCACTTTGCTGCATGCGGCTCTCCCACCCGGAAGTTCCTGCCACCCTACCCACCTCCAACTGCTCCAGTGCCTGGCTCTGTCTCATTCTCCAGGTCCCAGCTGGCCTCCGCTGACCACTCTATCTGACCAGAGTCCCTGATAGCTGCCCTCATCTCAACCACCTCTGTGTTTGCAGCTTGAGGCACCATGCTTGATACATTTTGTTGTTGTTGCAGAAATGACTGTGTCAATGAATACAACACTTTCCAATGGAGACTCCACTAAACTGAGGTAGAGCCAGTTCCTGGCTAAAATATTTAGCCAGTGGAATTTAAAGAGAAAGTGAATTGCTCTGCAAAAATATCTGTTAGCTCAAGAGCTCTTGAGTGGAATTCAGGAGAGGTCTATAAACTCGAAGGGAGAAAAACTGACAAGTTTATTTTGACTAACCTTTAAATTAAATTTAGGATTTCTACCATTAGAATACAAGTAAGGCCGGCGCCACAGCTCATTAGGCTAATCCTCCGCCTGTGGCACCGGCACACCGGGTTCTAGTCCCGGTCGGGGCACTGGAGTCTGTCCCGGTTGCTCTTCTTCTAGTCCAGCTCTCTACTGTGGCCCGGGAGTGCAGTGGAGGATGGCCCAAGTTCTTGGGCCCTGCCCCCACATGGGAGACCAGGAGGAAGCACCTGGCTCCTGGCTTCAGATTGGATCGGCACAGTGCGCCAGCTGTAGCGGCCATTTGGGGGTGAACCAACGGAAGGAAGACCTTTCTCTCTGTCTCTCTCTCTCTCTCACTGTCTAACTCTGCCTGTCAGAAAAAAAAAAAATACAAGTAAAACCCAGTCTTAGCAGAGCCTGTGGCTTTGCCACCAACAGAAGTAATAGGTATTTCCATATCCTGGTATCTTATTTTTTAATAAATTAAAAAGTTTCTATCTCCCACAAATTAAAGATATTTTTGGGGGCCGGCGCTGTGGCATAGTGGGTAAAGCTGCCACCTTTAGTGCCAGCATCCCATGTGGGCACCAGTTCAAATACAGGCTGCTCCTCTTCCTATCTAGCTCTCTGCTATGGCCTGGGAAAGCAGCAGAGGAGATGGCCCAAGTCCTCGGACCCTTGCACCCACTTGGGGACACAGAAGAAGATCCTGGCTCCTGGCTTCAGATTGGCCCAGATCTGGCCATTGCGGACATTTGGGGAGTGAAACAGTGGATGGAAGTTTTCTCGCTCTGTGTCTCCCACTCTTTCTGTCACTCTGCCTTTCAAATAAATAAATAAATCTATTAAAAATTAGTTTATTTGAAAGTCAGAGTTACACAGAGAGAGGAAAGGCAGAGAAAAAGAGAGAGAGAGAGAGGTCTTCCATCCGATGGTTCACTCCCCAATAGGCTGCAACGGCCAGAGCTGTGCCGATCCAAAACCAGGAGCCAGGAGCTTCTTCCAGGTCTCCCACATGGGTGCATGGGCCCAAAGACTTGGGCCATCTTCTACTGCTTTCCCAGGCCATAGAAGAGAGCTGGATCAGAAGTGGAGCATCCGGGTCTCGAACCGGCGTCCATATGGGATGAAGGCCAGGGTGTTAACCCACTGCGCCACAGCACCAGGCCCTAAATAAATCTTTAAAAAAATAAATATTTTGGTGGCTGTATTTTAATAGAATTGGCTTCCTTTATACATCTAGGATTTCATAACTGCATTGAAGGCTCTATAGATACGCTGGATTGGCACAAAAATTGTTAAGAACCTCAGCAGGGGGTGGGTGTTTAGCAGAGCGTTTAAGGCACTGCTTGGGACACCTACATCCCATATCGGACTGCCGGAGCTCCTGAACTAGCTCTGCTTCTGATTCCAGCTCCCTGCTAGTATGCACCCAGCAGCAATTGATGGACGGCTCAAATACTTGGGTCCCTGCTTCCAACTGCAGAGACCTAGGTTGAGTTCCCAGCTCCTGGCTTTTGCCTGTCCCAGCCCTGGCCATTGTGGGCATTTGGGGAATGAACCAGGGAATGAGAGATCACGCTGTGTGTCTCTCCTCTAACTTTCTCTCCTCTTGCCTTTCAGTTAAATTAAATAAATACTAAAAGAACCTCTGGGGGCTGGTGTTGTGGCCTAGTGGGTAAAGCCACTATCTGCAGTGCCAGCATCCCATATGGGCACTGGTTCGAGTCCTGGTTCCTCCACTTCCAATCCAGCTCTCTGCTATGGCCTGAGAAAGCAGCAGAAGATGGCCCAAGTCCTTGGGCTCCTGCACCCGTGTGAGAGACCTGGAAGAAGCTCCTGGCTCCTGGCTTTGGATCAGCGCAGCTCTGGCCTTTGTGGCCATTTGGGGAGTGAACCAGCAGATGGAAGACCTCTCTCTCTCTCTCTCTCTCTGCCTCTCAGTAACTCTGCCTTTCAAATAAATAAATATATCTTTAAAAAAAAAAAAAGTACCTCTGCAGAATATGAGCTGGAAAGGCTGGAGGGAGAGGGCAGGGAGCATGAAGAGCCAAGCAGCGGTTATGGTGGTCATCTGGGTGGAAACATGAGGCAGGGCCCAGGTGGAACCTAGGGCTACAACTCAAGATCTGGATTCGAGGGACTGGCACTGTGGCGTAGCAGGTTAAGCCGCCACCTTTGATGTGGCATCCCAGATGGGCACCAGTTCATATCCCAGCTGCTCCACTTGTTACCCATTTCTCTGCTAATGTGCCTGGGAAAGCAGCAGAAGATGGTCCAAGTGCTTGGGCCCCTGCACCCACAAGGGAAATCTGGAAGAAGCTCCTGGCTCCTGGCTTTGACCTGGCCCAGCCCCGGCCATTGCGACCATCTGAGGAGTGAGCCAGCAAATGGAAGATGTCTGTCTGTCTGTCTGTCTGTGTCTCTCTCTCTGTAACTCTGCCTGTCAAATAAATAAATAAATCTTGAAAAAAAAAATTTCTGGATTTGAGACAACTTTCCCAGGAGGCACCCAGAGGCCCATATACAGGGTATGGGGTGCAGGGCAGGCAGGTCTCTCACTGCTACTTTTGTCTCCTCTCTGAACCTCATTTATGAGCCGAGAACAGCCCACCTCTTGTTTATCTGGGCCACTGGCAGCCAGCATGGCGCCTGGCACGGAGCAGGCACCCGCAAATGTTCTTGACTTTTTTATTATTTTCCCAAATGGGAATGTATCTTTATGGTGAATGTTTACTGAATCGAATGTTCACAGCTGACGAGGAGGAGAAGAGGCCAGCTGAGGCCGCCCGCGCGTGTGGGTGATAGGGATGAGAACAGTCCCTCCCTTCTGTGGCGTTCTCCAGGGTCCATGTCTCGTTCATCACACGGACGGTGATGATAACGAGGAAGCCCATGTACTGAGTGCCGCCCCAGAGACAGGCAGGCCTGTGGCTGCTGATGTGTTCGTCTGGACTCACTTTGGCGACCACAACACCAAGCAGTGTCCTCCTCACAGCGTGCCGCCCTCCCTTACCCTGGTACGCCATGCAGGTCTCAATGACATCCAGGGTGGGCTCATCCTCGCACAGGTCATAGGGCATGTTCCCATCAGAGTTGACAGCAAGCAGGTCGGCTCCACTGCAGAGAAAGGCACAGGGTGAGGGCCAGGCGGATGTGGCGTCTGTTCTCTGGCCTCCTGCCCTACAGCCCCCACTGCACACCTGGGCAGCCACAGCCCCACCACTGCGCACCCTAGCAAGGTGATGCTCAGCTCTGCCCACCACATAGCAGCTTCCAGATCCCCGGCCCCAGGTGGGAAGGGGTCAAAGTCCCAGGAGAACCACCCCAGAAGACCTCTCTCAGCGTCCTCCTCTGTTGAACTCACAGGCAGCCAGCTACCCAGGGACAGATGTCAAAGTCCTCCCTGGGGACAGTCATAAAAGCCATAATCACAGCAGCAACCTCACTCACTGGGCGCCTGCCGAGAGCGGAGTCTGAGCCAAGCCTTTCCCGTGCATCCTCTCACTGAATCCTCTGTGTTCCCCTTGGGTCGGTACCACCGGCCTCTTCTCACTCAGGGGAAGCAAACACTCAGAGAGGTTCAGCCGCTCGTCCAAGGTCATACAGCTCGGATGCGGTAGGGTGGAGGCTCAAACCCAAGTTCCTTGTGAGCCAGCTCTTTGCACTTGCTGTTCTATTTCACTCCTGCCCTGCAGGCAGACACATCCTTGCTTATCTTCTACTTCTTCCTCCAATCCCTGCCCAAAAAGGCCGACCAGGTCAGGGGCAGAACGGAGCCGTGAGGCTTCCTGGCAGAATGTGCCCCTCGAGCAAGTGGTGCTGGGCCATGGCCATGGGATGCCCTGTGGCAGAGCCACCTGGAGACCATGGACATCAAATGCAGCTTCCTGGGCTTCACGCCAGCCCTCCTGACATTGCCTCTGGAGGGCGGGGCTCGGGGACATTTATCTTCTCTCTGCCTCAGGAGATGCAGGTACAGATCTGCCACGGGGGCCCACTGACCCAGGCTGGTACCACTCCCTTTGT
The DNA here is from genome assembly GCF_051225735.1 of Oryctolagus cuniculus. Classification (NCBI taxonomy): domain Eukaryota; kingdom Metazoa; phylum Chordata; class Mammalia; order Lagomorpha; family Leporidae; genus Oryctolagus; species Oryctolagus cuniculus. Next base: position 19,995,609 of record NC_142877.1, read on the forward strand.
TCCACGGCTACCTCTGGTTTTCCTGGCAGAATGTCACCAGAGGCACAGGGCTGGGCCATCCTGTAGCCCTTATAGAGCCTTCTACTGTGACGTCTCTGAGCTCGTGTGTGCCCTTGAGTAAATGAATGCCGCAGCTCGGTCATCTCCACCCAGGAGCTACCTGAAGGGCTCCTGCCACTCTGCCGTGACCTCTGCCAAAGGTCACCTGCTCCCAGCCACTCCTGAAGCCCTGCACTTTGACCTCCAGGGACCCCAGCCCACTGGTCTTGCTCTAATTAGCTCTGGTCCTGAAATCACCTGATTTCCTTCCTACACCCCCAGGGCTTTTGCATTCCTGTGTGCCCAGTGCCGAGCACAGAACCCGGCCCAGCTAAGGCACCCGCCAATTATTAGCTGGATTTAATGGAATACACTTGAAATTGCAAATTGTCTTTCCTGTGTGTTTATAGAATTTGAGCAGACTAGAAAAGATTTCAGGATGAGGAAAGGCCCTCCCAGCACCATAGAAGGAAATGTCCTTATTCCCAGGAAAGACACTGTGGTACGCGGCCTCTCCCCCAAATCAGGCTCTGCCCCCAAAGAAAAGCACATGGACTGGATTTGGGAGTAGGGCCAAGGAAGCAGGCTTGTTTGCTTTGCGTGTGTGTGTGTGTGTGTGTGTGTATAACAAACAAGAGGAACAAAAACGGCACTAGCACATAAAGAGGGTAGAAGAGAGAAAGAGGCCGGCGCCGCGGCTCACTAGGCTAATCCTCCACCTAGCGGCGCCGGCACACCGGGTTCTAGTCCCGGTTGGGGTGCTGGATTCTTTCCCGGTTGCCCCTCTTCCAGGCCAGCTCTCTGCTATGGCCCAGGAACGCAGTGGAGGATGGCCCAAGTGCCTGGGCCCTGCACCCCATGGGAGACCAGGAGAAGCACCTGGCTCCTGTGTTCAGATCAGCGCGGTGCGCCGGCTGCAGCGCGCCAGCTGAGGTGGCCATTAGAGGGTGAACCAACGGCAAAAGGAAGACCTTTCTCTCTGTCTCTCTCTCTCACTATCCACTCTGCCTGTAAAAAAAAAAAGAAAAGAAGAAGAAGAGAGAAAGATTCATGGAGGAAGACACAGGAAAAGACTTAATAAAAAGAGAATGAGACCCTGTTGCCAAAATACAAGAACAGAAAACTAGAAGCCCATATCCTTTATGAAAAATGATGTAAAATCCTCAACAAAATATTAGCAGCACAAGCAAAGGGTTAGACAGTATGTCCAAGTGGGACTTCTTCCTGGGATACTAGCATGTTTCAGTGTACAGAAACCAATGTCATGGGGCCGGCGCTGTGGCGTAACTGGTAAAGCTGCCGACTGTACTGCCAGCATCCTGTATGGGTGCTGGTTCAAATCCCGGATGCTCCACTTCCAATCCAGCTCTGGCCTGGGAAAGCAGTGGAAGATGGCCCAAGTCCTTGGGCCCCTGCACCCACGTGGGAGACCTGGAAGAAGCTCCTGGCTTCTGACCTCGAATCAGCTCAGCTCTGGCCACTGCAGCCATGTGAGGAGTGAACCAGTGGATGGAAGACCTCTCTTTCTTTCTCTCTCTCTCTGTGTCTCTGTCTCTCTGTAACTCTGCCTTTCAAACAAACAAATAAATCTCAAAAAACAAAAACAACGTCATATACCACATTCTCAGAATGAAGGGGAACAAAAATACACAATATGCAGAAAAAGCATTTGGCAAAATTCAACCCCATTTCATGATGCACATGTACTGTAGATGGAAGAAAACATTCGAGACACAGAGAAAACTCAACAACTGAGGATGGAAGAAAACTACATCAGCCTGATAAAATGCATATGTGAGAAACCCACAGCGAATATCATGGTCAACGGTGAAAGAATAAAAGCTTTCCCTCCAAGATCAGGACCCAGGCAGAGATGCCTGTGTTTGCCACTTTTATCCAACACAGTATTGGAGGTGCTACTCAGAGCAATTAAGCCAGAAAAAGAAATAAAGACATCCACATTGAAAAGAAGATGTATAATTACCTCTGTTCACAGATGATAAGATGCTATGTGCAAGAAACACAGACGATTCCACAGATAAACTATTATAACAGATAAGCAAATTCAACGAAGTTATAGGAAAAAAAGTCAACATGAAGACCAGCTGCATTTCTTGGGGCTAGTGCTGTGGCATAATAGGTTAATCCTCCACCTGTGGTGCCGGCATCCCATACGGGTGCCAGTTCTAGTCCCAGCTCTTCCTTTTCCAATCCAGCTCTCTGCTGTGGCCTGGGAAAGCAGTAGAAAATGGCCTAAGTGCTTGGGTCCCTGCACCTGCATGGGAGACCTGGAAGAAGCTCCTGGATCCTGGCTTGGAATCGGCCCAACTCCAGCCACTGCAGTCATTTGGGGAATGAACCAGAGGATGGAAGACCTTTCCCTTTGTCTCCCCCTCTCACTATCTATAACTCTAACTCTCAAATAAATAAATAAAAAACTCTTTTTTAAAAAAGCTGAATTTCTGTACACTAACCATGAACCATCAGCAAAGGCATTAAGGAAACAATTTTATTTATAACAGCATCAAAAAGAATGTAATGATTAGGAATTAATTTCACCAAAGAGCTAAACCTTGTATCACAAAGACTGAAAGAAATAAAAGAAGACAAATAAATGGAAACACATCCCATCTTTATGAACTGGAAGACTTAATACTGTTAAGAAGTCAGTCTACTCAAAGCAATCTACAGCTTTAATGTGATCCCTATCAAAATCAATTTTTGCAAAACAGGAAAATCTACCCTAAAGTTCATGTGAATCTCAAGGGACAATCCTGAAAAAGAAGAACAAACCTGGAGGAGTCACACTTTTTAATTTTAAAACAGTACAGGCCGCGGCTCACTAGGCTAATCCTCCACTTTGTGGCGCCGGCACACCGGGTTCTAGTCCTGGTCGGGGCGCCGGATTCTGTCCCGGTTGCCCCTCTTCCAGGCCAGCTCTCTGCTGTGGCCAGGGAGTGCAGTGGAGGATGGCCCAAGTGCTTGGGTCCTGCACCCCATGGGAGACCAGGATAAGTCCCTGGCTCCTGCCATCGGATCAGCGCGGTGCGCCGGCCACAGTGCGCCGGCAGCGGCAGCCATTGGAGGGTGAACCAACGGCAAAGGAAGACCTTTCTCTCTGTCTCTCTCTCTCACTGTCCACTCTGCCTGTCAAAACAAACAAACAAACAACAACAACAACAACAAAAACAGTACAGGGGCTGGCGCTGTGGTGTAGTGGGCTAAGCCTCTGCCTGTGGTGCCAGCATCCCAGCTGGGCGCCAGTTCATATCCCGGCTGCTCCTTTTCCAATCCAGCTCTCTGCTATGGCCTGGGAAAACAGTGGAAGATGGCCCAAGTCCTTGGGCCCTGGTACCCATGTGGGAGATCCAGAAGGATCTCTTGACTCCTGGCTTCGGATAGGCCCAGCTCTGGCCACTGTGGCCTTTTGGGGAGTGAACCAGTGGATGGAAGGCCTCTATGTCTCTTCTTCTCTCTATTTCTGTAACTCTGCCTCAAGTAAGTAAATAAATATGGCCGGCGCTGCAGCTCACTAGGCTAATCCTCCGCCTTGCGGCGCCGGCACACCGGGTTCTAGTCCCGGTCAGGGCGCCGGATTCTGTCCCGGTTGCCCCTCTTCCAGGCCAGCTCTCTGCTGTGGCCAGGGAGTGCAGTGGAGGATGGCCCAATTACTTGGGCCCTGCACCCCATGGGAGACCAGGATAAGTCCCTGGCTCCTGCCATCGGATCAGCGCGGTGCGCCGGCCGCAGCGCGCGGGCCGCGGCGGCCATTGAAGGGTGAACCAATGGCAAAAGGAAGACCTTTCTCTCTGTCTCTCTCTCTCACTGTCCACTCTGCCTGTCAAAAAAATAAAAAAATAAAAAAAGTAAAAAAAAAAGTAAATAAATCTTTAAAAAACAGTACAGTACTGACATAAAAACTGACGTATAATCCAAAGGAATAGAACAGAGTCCAGAAATGAGCCTTGCATGTGTGGTTAAATGATTTTTGACAGGGTGACAAGATCACTCAATGGGAAAAAGATAATCTTTCCAACAAATAATTCTGAGAAAGCTAAAAATCCACGTGCAAAAGAAAGGAGCTGAACCTTATCTAATACCACATTCAAAACTCAACTAAAAATGGGCCCATGACCTAGATATAAGACCTAAAACTGTAAAATTCTTGGAAACGAAGGGCAAAAACTTCATGAAAGTAGGTGTGGCAATGATTTCTCGGTTATGACACCAAAGACTCAGGAAACAAAAGAAAAACAAAGAAAGCTTTGTGAAAATTTCAAAATTTTGCTCATCAAAAGACTCAACAGGTACGAAGGCAGTGCTAGGATGGGAAAAGTATTTGTAAATCATATATAGGATGAAGGACTAATATTCAGAATACAGAGATCATGTTTAAAAGTCAACAACAGAAAAGAAAACCCGTATTCAACAACGGGTGAAGGACTTGAATACACGTTCCTCCGAAGAGGACACATGGGCACCAGCTCAACAGCAGCAGTCAGCAGGGACGTGCAAGTCCAGGCTGCGATGACGCACCACCTCCCTCCTGTCGGGATGGCCACAAACAACGAACAACGAACAACGCGGCACACCAAGTGTCGGGGGCTGGGTGAAGAAACTGGACCCTGGTACAGCAGAGGAGCAGAGGTTTCCAGGGGCCAAGGTGGGCAGGGAATGGGGGAAGTCATTGTTTAATGGGTCCAGAGGTCGGTTTTGCAAGATGAAAGGAGTTCTGCAGACGGAGGGTGGTGATGGTTGCACAACGGTGTGAATGTGCTCAATCCCGCTGGACTGCACACTTGAAGACGGTTACAGTGGGAGATTTTCTATTACGTGCATTTTTCCATAATAAAACAAGTGGGGGTAGAGGGTGAGAGAGAGCATGCAGCGAGGCAAAGCATGGAAAAGCCAGAGAGAACAGAGAGGAAGAGAAAAAGATAAAGAAAGTTGCAGGGATGGGGAAAGAAAAGGGGGCCCTTGGGAGAGGAGGGGGCAGAAATACAGAGAGGGAGAGGAGACGCGGGGAAGGGGAAGGGAGGAGAAGCACTCCGAGTGACAGTGCGTGGCGGGGGAGAAATGAAAGACAGAGAGGATGGGCGGGAAGAGAAGAAAGGGGCGGGGAGGGAAGGATGGAAGATGGACAGGCGGACACGGGAACGGCCGCGGTGGGCGAGGCCGTCCGCGGAGGGAGGGCACGTACTACTGAACGAGGATCTTCACCAGGTTGATGTGGCCGCAGGTGGCCGCGGCGTGCAGGGGCGTCCACAGCTCGTTGTCCTTGGCGTTCACGTTGGCACCATGGGAAAGGAGCAGCTTGACGATTTCCTCAAAGTTGTCGATGCAGCACTGGGAGGGACACAGAGGCACAGTCAGCGCCAGGCTGGGCTGCAGGCCCTGGTGGGCGCCCACAACCCGGTGACATTGCCCACGAGAGGCCACAAGGACGGTGGAGCAAGCCCGCCGGAGTCTGAACCCAGTTGTGCTACTTCCAGGCTGTCAGTATTACCTACGGCCTTGGGCAAGCCACTTAACCTGACCTCAGCTTCCTCTGAGTGAAAATGAAGCTAAGAGTATACAAAATACAGACAGGAAGGTAAAAAAACACCTGTCGGCTGTCAAGTGCTCTGCAGGTGTGGGTGGAATGGGATCCAATTTGAATGAGGCTTTAAAAACTTTTTCAAAAACCCAGAAAGCTTTCTCCAAACAAAACTGTGTAGAGAACTCTTAGATATCCAGCAAATTCAGGCAGGACCACCAGGTTACGCAGGGCTGTGTGCTGCGGGGATGTCCCCCTTCCCAGCAGTGGCCTTCATGGCTGGAAACCTCGGCTTGCAGGAACTTTCGACCCAAAAACTCAGATCCTGGGGAGGCCAGACTCCCCCAAAGAGTTCAGCTCCATGTGCAGGTCCTGGGGTCCTGACACGCCCCCCCCCCCCCCCGCAAGGAGATAGCAAGTTTCTGTTCCTGTCTGTACGGAGCAGGAGCCAGGGCCCCAGAGAGGAGAAATCAGGAGCCTGCAGCTCCCCCTCCCCCAGAGAGAACGTGGGTTCCAACAGCGTCCCCCCCTCCAGCGACAGGACCCCAAGGAGTCAGAGGGGCCTCAAGCCTTGAGAAAGGAGAGGCGAGGACCGAGGGGAAAGACAAGAAGCCACTAGACAGACGGCAGGATGGAGGCTCTTCCCTAGGGGTGACCTCCACGGAAGCCAGGAGGGGCCAGAGCAGGTGAACTTGCACTCAGCCTTGTTCATGACAATGAGGGTGTGGTCCCCAGTGCAGAGGCTGCACGGAAGAGTTACACTCAGAAGAGTTAGCACCATCAGACTTGCTTAAAAAGAATGGCACCTCTGGCAGCATGTGGAGAACAGATTGTGTGTGTGTGTGTGTGTGTGTGTGCACACCTGTGTGTGTATATCTGTGTTGAAGTAACCCAGTTAAGTGGTGATAGTGGCCTGGACTACAAAAATGACCATAGGAATGGGAAGCATCCCCCGGATGACAGCAGCAGGAGAAGGGGCACCTGTGTGAGCCCACGGCCCCAGGAGGGTGTGGGTAGGGTTGAAGGAGTGAGTGGGGACGTGTATATGTTGGGGGGTGGCATGGAACCACATTCGTCGTCCTCATCCCCAGCGGGAGCCAGGGCTAGGCGCCCGGGACACGTGAGGAAGGGGTACAGATGCTGCCACAGACCCAGGTTCTTTCTGCACCAGCTGGTTTGGACGTGGCTGTGTCTGGGGCATCTTTCTGGACAGATGGGGAAAGGTGTGACCCTGTGGGGCTGAGAGCTGCTTCAGGTGGGCGAGAGAACCATGCCGAGGCAAGGCATGGCCACTAGAGGGCGCCAAATGCATCAGAGTGAGGTTGCTATAGGTTGGATCCCCAGGCTGCCACCGGGAGACGGGTCTAGAGACAGGAGGACCAGAGAAACAAGGAGGTGGGGTGGAAGACTCAGAAAGAGGAGAGGACTGTGCACCCAGAATTAGAATCTGGTGACAGGGATGCGGGGGCTGGACCAGGCTGTCCTGGGAGATGCGGCCTGAGCAAGGGTACTGCATTGTGGGCTGAGTGCAGGGGTGCATGTGGTGGTGGTGGGGATGCAGTGGGGCAGGCAGGCCTCCTTCTGTGCATTCTGCATGCTGGGAAATGCACCGGGCAGCCGGCTGACTCCGCTCCACCCCTCCCCTCCCCGCCTCCTCACTTCCCACATGTGATCTACCAGCAGGTGCAGGTTCCACCTCCTACACGGCATCCCTGTCCCCACTGCCCTTGCACAGCTCTGCCATCTCGAGCTGCCTCCCTGTCCTTCCCCTTCCAAGCACCTCAAGCAGAGAGCTCCCTCCTCAATCTATCATGCTGCTCTCCCTGCTTAAGAACCTCTGGAAGATTCCTGCTGCTAGGAGCAACAGACCCACACTCCCCTGCCAGGCCCACAAAGCTCTCCTCCATGTGACTGTCATGGTTGTACTAGGGCAGCAGTGACAATGACAATGACAGCAATACCCACAGCCCTGGTGACAGTGGCAATGATAACACATCAGCCCACACTGGCAGTAATGACAGCGTGTGCATTGGAAGGACTTCCCAAGTCAAGCACCTCGCTAAGTTTGGGCCACGCACTGCCTCACCTGGTAGCCCATGAGGATCCTATCCTCCCCATTTAATAGGTGGGAAAACTGGCTCAGCGCAGCCTGGTTGCCATTGGTCATACCTGGTTAGAGATGGGTGAGAACCCAAGGTTATAATCTCCTGGCATGGACTGAAATCCACGCAGGCTGCCTTCACGGGCTCCGTTCTCCATCTTCCTGGCTGTCCTCTCACCTGTCTTCCTGCACTCAGGCTGTCCCACAGAGGACGCCCCAGGGCCCGCACTGCAAATGCTGCGCCTCTTTCCTCACCCGCACGTGCTGTCCCTCTGCTGTAAACACCCACCCTTACCCCTGCCCATCCGGGAAGCTCCTGCTCCTGCTCCTGCTCCTTCATCAGGACCCAGCTCCAATGTCCCTTCCTCTTGGGCGCCTTCATCACTTCCCCTTTGAGCCACAGAGCCCTTTGCACACCTCCAGGTGAGGGCTGACCACACTGCGTTACCTCTGCTGTTCGTTACATGCCTGGGGCTGCAACGCAGTCTGAACTCTGAGAGCAGGGGTGCTGCCTAGGTCACTTCCAGGGCCCCTTTCCCAGCACAGCGTCTGGCATACAGTAGGTGCTGAACAGTGAATGGGAGGGATCTCACCATGAGATCTGAGGCCAAGGTGTGTGGCAGAGCCTGACAAGCTCCCACCTCCCTGGCCATGCACCCCAGTGGCCCAGGAGCCCACAGGAGGAATGGGCCTTGGGAAGAAAGCTGATCCCTGAGAGATCAATGGAAGTGTGATGTGGGGTGACAAGAGCCCCAAGCCACAGGGAGGGCTCAGGAGTTCACCGCAACAGGGGCAGCTGCTCAGGGGAGGGAGGGACTCACAGCACTGCCAGCCGTGTCCAACGAGCAGCGAAGAGCACTGTGCTTCAAACCCTGACTCTGTCACTCACTCGCTGCTGGGTCTTGCCCAGAGAAAAATCCACCTCCCCGAGCCGCCCTGGATGACACGGCAGCCGCCAGTTATTAAATTAAATTAAATCCAAGATCCAGGCCCTCAGTCGCAGCAGCCACAGTCTGAGTGCTCTCTGGCCATGCAGGGGTCGTGGCTACTGTCCTGGTGAATGCAGACACACATTCACAGTGGATGGCGCTGACCCCAAGCCTCAGTTTCCAGAGCCCTCAATGGGGCTTTGCGAGAAGAGGTCGCGTGATGGTTTTAGTGACGATATTAGTACCTGGAGCAGGAGCTCGGGCCACCAGGAGTGCCTGGCTTTGATTCCTCGCTCCAGTTCCTGATTCCAGCTTCTTGCTAATGCAGGAATCAGAGGTGACGACTCACGAAATCGGGCTCCTGCCATTCAGGGAGGTGAAGATTACATCCTCAACTCCTGGCTCCGGCCCAGCCCTACATTACGGGAATTGAGAAGTGACCCAGCAGATGGGAGCGCTTGCTCTCTCTCTCCCTCTTGAATGAATAAATTAATACTTATCCAGTGTCAAGTGTTGTTTGAAGGGTTTGTACATGCACTCATTTGATCCTCACAACAACCCAACGAGATGGGCTCTTGTTCTGAGCATTCCTCCTTCACGGCTGAGGAAGCTGCGTCCGTAACTTTCCTGAGGTCATACAGCAAGAGAGTGGCAGGGTCAGGCCTTGAGACTGACCCTCTACCCTGACAGCCACACATCCCGCCCGCGGTGGGCAAGAGCCCTCGTGTTTCATCACCACACCCACAGCTAGGGGGCGCTGCCCCGCACCAGGAATGGCGGCTGTGTCTCCATTCTGGGGAAAGTAGAAGCACCCACGCACCCTCCAAGTCTCCACTCTCTGGGGTGTTTTAGGCACCCTCGAGGCCACGAAGCTGGGAGTTTGAGAGTTTCCACAGGCAGGATCCAGCAGGGGTGCTGAGGCAGCTGCCCGAGAGCAGGTGCTTGAGGTGGTGGGGGACAGGAGAAGCTGAGGGGACACATGGGGAGCCATGGAGTGCCCCCTCCCACTCCCAGGCTGCACTCAGGCCCATGTGCTCTGAAACTTGGGCCAGGGCACAGGAAGCTTCAGTGCGTTCACTTATTAATTCTCCATGCACACATTGAGCACCGACTGCATGTCAGTGCAGGGAAGATGCTGGGACACACCAACAAGCAGGAGACATGGACTGTGCCTGGGGAGGCTGGATCTGGGTGGGGGCAAGGCCAACGTCAAAGGATCACACTGACGGCCAAATCGATGAACTGCAAAGGCACGGGGCATCAGAAGGAACAGGATGCGTCTGTCACAGCTCACATTCCGGCCCCCGGCTGTGCACCAGAGCTGACGGGGGAGCACACGGGGTCCTGCAGGAAGTGTGGAGGGGCGGGGCCCAGTGTGCACACAGCCCTGAAAAGCCAGGAAGCCCAGGCAGGGCCAGGCTTCGGGTGTCAAGGCTGAGAGTTTATTCTGGGGCCCGTGTGAAGGGAAGACACCAGAGAGCTCTGAGCCACACAGGGGGATTTTTGGCGTGAGCTTCCCCATGACTGCTACGTGGAGGAAGAACTACAGCAAGGCCAGGCCAGATGCAGGGAACCAGGGAGGGGCCCTGGTGGGAGCAGCCCAGCCCCAGGTGGGAGGGGACCTCTCACACTGCCCTGGAAAGGACACATCACGGCAGCCAGGGTTCAGGACCATGGTTCACAGCTGTGTGGCTACAGACAGGTCACATGACCCCCATCAGCCGCCCTTGTCACCAGGGTGGACGGGACGTCCCGGTGGATGTGAATGTGCTGTGTCATCTGTCAGCTCCACATGAACTTGCTGGGCTGGGCGGCGAGGACGCAGGGAACAAAGGCCCCCTGTCTGCGGGGCCTGCACAATGCGTGCACCTGCGCACACAGGGGCCCTGTGGGCACGTCTGTAACTGACACGCACGTCTCTGAAGCAGATGGCTGACAGGCAGCTGTGGCCCCTTCCCTCCCTGTGCCCTGTTCCGGGAGAGGGGGCACCTGTGCAGGTGGGGGGCAGGAGCAGGGACCCCAGGCTGGCCTTACCTGGTGCAGGGCTGTGAGTCCGTCTTCATTGCACAGATCGGGGCTGACCTTATTCTTCAGGAAGTAGCGTACTGCAACAGGAGGGGACATCAGTGAGCTTCCCGTCACAGCTGGGGCATGCAGGTGCGTGGGCCCAGGTAAGATCCCCTCTCCTGCAGGTCCCGGCAGTGTGTGTACCCCTGACAACCTCCCCATTTCACAGATGAGGAAACTGGGACGCAGAACGCAGGTCTGAGGCACCCCCTTGTCTTGTTATGGTAACAACATACCGTCTTAACAGTAACAAGGCTAATGGTGCCAGCCCTTCCTGTGTGCCAGGCACCAAACCGAACAACGGCCACTGGCTGGCCACAGCAAGCACTCTGCAGCCTGACAGCCTGGGTTCAAGCAGACACCAGTCTCTGTACGAGACACTTCCCTCTCCGGGCCTCAGTCTTTTCATCTGAAAAATGACAACAACGTGGCTCCCACTCTATGGCCACTCATGGAGGCAAGTCTCTTCAGGGCTGAGCAAGTGGCTGGCTTGTGGCTGGAAGGCAAGAGCCTGCTAGGGCAGCTGTGTTCACATTGTTACCTGAAGGTCTCCATGCCAGGAGACGGCTCAGCCAGAACTGTCAACGGCCCTGGAGGGGGCTTACCCAAGGCTGCAGCCATCTCCATTCCTAGCATTTACCCAGTTGTGTGTGTGTGCATGTGCATGTGTGTGTGTGTGTATGTGAATATGCATGTGTGGGTGTACAAGTGCATGCGTGTGTCAGTGTTCAGAAATGGATGGTGGGCAGGCAAGGACCTGGGGACAAGAGCAGCCAGACTGAACCTCAAAGACGGTTTCAAAATCCTCTGGGAAGGCAGGTGTGTCCCTGCCTTCCCATGGTGACTGTCTGTCCTGTTCTCTCCCAGGCCCTAGTTCTCACCCAGTACCCAGGTGCAGATGAAAGAAGGGAGCGGCTGGCCCACCTCCCTGCAGCCCCCTTCCCAGTCCTGGCAGCTGAAACTCTTGCTCTGGCCTCCCACTTTAGAAGAACCACCTCTGGCCAGCCTCCAGCTCTGCCTCTCCCTGTGGAGGGAGGAGTCCCTGGGACCAATGGGAGGAGTCCAGCAGAGCCCATCTTCTGGGCCACCCCTCTCCCATCCCTGGACGGAGCTCCCTGAAGGCAGACCGTGTAATTAGTGGGTGAGTGTCCCTCTAGGTCAGAGGTGAACAAAGGGTGGCTATTGTGGGACAAGCGGATGAACTTGGCCACACAAGCTGGCTCGTGTGTGAGGCCCTTGTGTTACGGTGATGATTAAGTTGAGGGTAGAGGCCCAGGCCCTGAACCTCCTCCCATCCCTACCAATCTGGCGCCCTCTGATATGTGAGCCAAGTCCCACTCCCAATGGCCACTGTGGACACTGGCTCCACACACGGTTCACGTACTATGGCAGGGCAGGGTGGTCTCCATTTGATTTGCCTCTCTGATGGGGATCAAACTGGGAGTGAGCTGTAGAAGGCCATCTATCCTGCTGGCAAGTGGGGGTCTCAGTGAGGCCGCAGGAGCCACGGGCACAGCACAGCCACTCAGCTCCAGTGTCACCAGCCCCAGCTCCCAGACCACAGCCCCACCTGTCCTCTGGACCTCAGCATGAACCAAGGTCCCAGCTGATGACCAGGTTGAGGCCCCCACCCAGCAAGGGGTGACCACTTTAGCAGACTTTCCCAAGATGCTTTGCTGCTAGAGGTGAGGCATGATGGGATCTTGCTCAGTAAGGGTCAGCTCCTTTTTATAGCTGCTCTAACATGGAGCCATTGGTTATACCAGGTGATAGTGGTATTTATATTCAAGTGAACAAGTGTTCAAAATTCAGTTCCCCAGTCATCTGTGCTCAGTTTCAAGGGCCCAACAGCCGCAGGTGGCTAACACCTTAGAAAGTGTCGAACACGTCCACCTTCACAGAAGATTCTACTGGAAAGCATGGCTTTGAGTCACTGGAAATAGAAAAGAGTCCCACCTCAAGCTGTAAAACCCTCCATGGCTCCCTATTGCTTTGGAAATAAAGTTCAGACCCCTGACGACAGCTCACAAGGTCCTGCGTGATGCGATTCCCGTCTGCAGGCCACCTCCTTGCATGGTTCCAGTGGGGGAAGGGGGGTATGTTATTCACATTGTGGTTTTCCACACTGGCAGCCCTGGAGCTGTGTGGTGCACAGCTTGCTCTGTTGTACACAGTGATCCTAATTCTTCAGTCTCATTAAGCTCCAAACACTTTCCACAATAGTCTTGCCAGCTACAGAGTTTCCTCTGACCTCTGAGTTTTTACATAGACTGTTTCCATTGCCTGGAAGACTCATACATCTATCCATCTGTCCATTCTTCCATCCATTCTCCAACACACATCCATATATCCACCCACTCACCCACCCACCCATGTATGTACCCATCTATTCATCCACCATCATCCCTGCATCCATCTGCAGCACGTACACACACACACACATCCCTACCTCACTCCTCATCCTTTAGGCTTCAGCTCAGATGCCCCGATATGTATACCCACAAGTCCTATAAATTCATTTATAGCCTTATCACAACTATAGTTACATAACTGTGTGTAACTGGGCCTTTGCATCTCTCTGCCAAAGGGACACTAAGTCCCAAGAAGATAGGACCATGACCTGGTAACTGTGGCTCTGTCCCCCAGGCCTGGCACACAGTCAGTCCTCAAGAATTCTTGTAGGGGTCCAGTGCTGTGATACAGCAGGTTGAAATTCTGGCTTGCAGCACCAGCATCCCATATGGGTGCCAGTTCAAGTCCCAGCTGCTCTATTCCTGATCCAGCTTCTGCTGATGTGCATGGGAAAGCAATGGAGGATGGCCCAAGCCCGTGGGCCCCTGCACACGCATGGGAGACCTGGAAGAAGCTCCTGGCTCCTGGCTCAGATCAGTTCAGCTCCGGCCATTGCAGCCATTTGGTGAGTGAACCAGTGGATGGAAGTCCTCTCTCTCTCTCTCTGTAACTCTGTCTTTCAAAATAAATAAATAAATCTTTATTTAAAAAAAATAATTCTTCCAAGACCCTCATCTGATTGACAACCCCCCAGTGCAGTCCCAGGACACAGCCTCTCCATCTCTGAGCAAGGCAGACACCCTGTGGTGCCGACTCTAGCAGACTCATGTCTGCTGTATGGAGCTCTGCCCAGGTCCCTCCTCCACAGCCGTGGCTGACCTGGGAGCAGGCTTACCTCAGGGCCATGTAAGGAGACTGTGGCAAAGCCAAAGGTCAATAAGGCCCAGCATGTCCAAGGGCAAGCGAGGGCTGCCCTGAGCCTGACAGGTGGCCTTTGGAGCAATAGAAGAGGCCTCTATGTCCCTATCCAGGATGGGTTTCTGGAAGGTCCTACTCTCAAGAGGCAAGGGTTCCAGCTCCATGGGGTGGGCCATGGAATAGGCTTCCCATCCAGAAGACACTCTTTGAGACTGAAAATAAGCATTGGCTGCCAAAAGCAGCATCTGTGCACAGTCATTATTGGGGTGCTCTCTGTACTGCAGGGGAGCCCAGCCATGTAATTACCCTGATGTCGGGCAGTTATTTTCAGCCCGAGAGGTGGGACAAATCACCCCTCTCTCTAAGAAGCCCTTAACAGTCAGAAGCCAAGGCCACCTCGGCAGTTCCACTTCCCAGCTCTAGATGGGAGACCGGAGCCTGGCTCGGGGCCCAGCTGGCTGGAGCAACGTCCCCACTACCCAGTGCATGAGCAGCTTCCCTGCCCCTGGGCTCAGCACAAAAGGAGTCCTCTATCACGGGTATCTTCTATGGAGCCTCTCCTAGGCACTCGGGTCAGTGCAAAGCTACTTTGCTTCAGGGGAGGAGACAGAGGGTCAGGGAGGCGCAGCCCATAGTCACACACACACACACACACACACACACTCAAATGCAGGGGCAGGGATGTGGCACCAGACCTCCCTGATTTCAGAGTGGGCTGTCCTACTCCAGCCCTGAGTCCAGGAATGGGAACATGCATTCCTAGGGTTGGGCAGAGGGTCCAGACCTGCACTGAGAACTGGTGTGGAGAGGAGGGTGATGGGAGAACAGACAGCAGTGACCTCTGCTCTGGAACTGCAAGCATCAAAGGCCCTCAGGTCCCAGGCCAAGTCTCTTCTTGCAGACAAAAGGGCTCAGGAAGCCACAAATAGGACAGAAGGGACTACAGCTGCCATGTGTGTATGTGTGTGTGTGTGTGTGTGTGTGTATCTGTGTGTGCTGGGGTGGGGGAAGGAACAGTTAGGTCTTTTAGGGCCTTTTTATTTTTTAAATGACTAAGTCTTATTTTTCAGATTATTTATTTATGAGGGATAGAGAGAGAGTACCCATCTGCTGGTTCACTCCCCAAAGGCCCACAAAGGCTGGGGCTGTGACAGGGTTGAAATCAGGATCCAGGAACTCAATCCAGGTGGGTAGCAGGAACCCAACTGAGCCATCGCTGCTGTCTCCCAGGGCTTCCATCAGCAGAGGCCGGAGTCAGGAGCCCGAGGCAAGAATCAAAGCCAGGTAACCTGACGTGGACGTGGGCATCCAAACAGCATCTGAAACCACTAAGCCAAACCCTGCCCCAGGACCATCTTAAATGTAAATACGCTTACCCTCACACCCTGCTTAAACCCCTCTCACAGCTGTACTTTGCTGTTAGAATCAGGGAGCTGTGGCCCAGGGGCCAAAGCTGGCAGGCAGTTTTATTGAACACAGCCACACTCATTCATTTGCATACCGCCTACGGCTGCTTTCACTGTACAACAGAGACTGCACGGCCTGCCCAGCCTAAAGGACTGACTCTGGGTCTTTTCTTTCCAGAAAAGATCTGCAGACCCCTGGTCTTCAAAATACCATATGGCATGGTCCCACCTCTAACTCCAGGGTCACTGTTCTCATCAAAACCTCTGTGAATGGGGGGGTGCCTTGGAATTGAGCAGTGTGCAGCCTGCCCCACCATACCCAGATGCCCAGATGGGCCAGTCTTCCTTCCTCTCTGGCCTCATCTCTTGCTTTCTGAGCATTCTGCACAATGACAGAAGCTGGTGCGGGGCCTTCGGGGTTGGCTGGGGCTCAGGGAGCACAGACAAGAGGCGTAGTCTCCCCCCTCCAGCTGGAGGACCGCCACTGCTGGTAGCCCACACTCAGGTCTGCTCCTGGCCCACAAAGCCCCAACTCCTAGGCCTGGCCTTCAGTTGGACAGTGACCTGTGTGTTCTGTGCACTTGCTTAGCTGTGGCTTTAGGTGAGTTATTCCTTCTCTCTGTGCCTCTGTGTCATCTGTACAAAGGGGGCCACAGCACCTCCCCGGGGAGGCTGCTGGCAGACTAAGCATGGCAGTGCCTGAGAGCTACTATTATCATTGATTTTAAAAATTAAAATTAAAAACAATCACTGAGCTCCTGTCTGGGTCGCAACCTGTGCTGGGTTCTAGGGATGCAGCCATTGACATCTTGCATCTCTCACGAGCTCTAGAGCTGGTCGTACAAGACAGAGTCTCTCTCCTGGGAGCTCCGGGCACCTGCTGGTGCAGGATCACTGCCAGGCCCCAGTCGGCGGCCCACCAACCCCTTACCTAGGCAGGAGGCTCCTGGGAGAGCAGAACAGTGGCTCAGCCCCTCCTCCCTCGTGTAGCCTGCGCCTGGCGCCAGTCCTCCCCCTCCGCCCACACCTCCCTGGCAATCTGGCTGGAATCTGGGCCAAGCAGGGCCATCTGCTCCCCTCTGTCTCCAGCTGTAGCAAGTGAGGCTGCACCAGTCATCTCGGCAGGAAGCTGGTGGCGGCTGCCTGCGCGAGGAGAGTTGCTGCTGACAAGCTTGTGTTTTCTTTGGCATCTCCACCGCCTCGGCCCACGGAGCAGGCCTCAGGCTGGCTGGTGACATGGACCACAGGTGCGGTTCCTGCTCTTGCCCTGGGGGCACGGGGACAGGGATACAGAGGTGTTTGGCCACTGCAGGTGGGCCCTGGGCCATCTGTGTCTTCCTGGGGTTGCCCTGAGGCTGAGCTACAGTCACCTGACCATGTGACTAGCACAGTCCCATCCATGTGGTGCCCACTTAACCCAGTCCTCCCTTCTCACCCGCCCGTCTGAGGCCTCACCCTCCCATTGCCTCATGATCCTGTCCTGCCTTCCCCAGCCCCACTGCACCCTGCATGACCCCACCCTCCCTTGAATTGCTCACTAATTCAATCCTGTTGGTTTCTTTCTTAAAGCAAAACAAAACAACTGAGCTCCCAGTCTCCCAGTTTGCCTGGCATCCTCTTTCTTGCTACCTGGAACCTGCAAATTCCTCTTTATCCTTCAGATTCCAAGCAAAACATCACCTCCTCTGGGAGGCCTCCCTAACCCCAGGGAGTTTCCCAAGTCTCTCCCGCACCATCCTGCAGGCCTCCATCTGTACTCTGCAGTGGCACCATTTCAATGCCCACAGAGCTACTTGTTCCAGGGCCACCAGACTGTTTCTTGGTGTCACACTGCAGACCTGGGCACCACTAGGAGTGCGACTCTGGACTAAAGAGCAAAGAAATGAGTGTGCAAGTGCTCTTCCCGGAGCCCCTCTCAGCAATGCAGCTGGATTTAGAGGCCGATCGTGGGAGTCCCTCAGCCCCAACCCACACCCTCATCTCTCCAGGCTGGTCACAGGGCATCTGCCATCTCCCTAACACCCAAGATCCCAGTCCTCATCTTCTCTGTCTTGTGTTCTGGGTTATTCTGTCTATAACCTGGCACTAAGTGGGCATCAGCCATGTGTCTACATCCACCAAATTGGTTAGTCCTCCTAATCCAGTTATGAAGATACTGTTAACCAACTGACTGCTATTTTTGCCCCTAATTTCCAATGGGAAAACTGAGTCAGGTTTGAACACATGAAATGATCTGCCCAAGGCTGCATGGCTGGGAGTGACAGAGCTGCAATTTTAACCTAGGCTGGCTCCAAAGACTGAACATTTAAGCCCTAAACTAAAACAGTGCCCAACAAGAACCTAGGGAAAGGACGGGGGCAGTAGAGAGATGTGTAGTACGGCTGCGGGTCTCCCGGCGAAGACAGCCACAGAGATGGCAAAAAGCAAAAAGGAAAGACAGGGCATTGTGGGTGAAGTTCAGTGTTCTAGAACATCATTCTCACAGCCTTTGCCCGCACCCCCTGCTCTCATTTTCCAAGGAGGCCACTGAAGCAGTGTGGCAAATAACCGACAGCTCTGAGCCCGTGCACCAATGCTTCCTCGCTTTGTCCCCGTGCTGCAGCTCCACCCCAGACAGACCCCACCCCACCCCCACCCTTGAGTCAAGCACCCTGGTTTCCTGCCTCCAGCTGCCACCCCCGTCTCCCACCTTGCATGGAGGCTGTACCACCTCCATGGAAAATCCTGTCCAAGCTGACCCTATCTCCCCTCCTCAAGGTGCTGTCAAGGCTGCAGTGGGCCCAGCCTGTGTCTGCCCACATGAGAGGGGTCGATACACTCAGAAAGCAGCCCTTCACTCTCCTCCCGAGTCAAAGGAGTCCTGGGTCCCCAGTGCTCTGCGCCCCGACACTCACCCCATGGCACAATCTCAGCCTTCCCACCTACCGCGGCTCCTCCCCAGGCAGGAAGAGCCGGAAATAGCTGCTTCCAGGGAAGCCCGGCCACCAGGGGCTGGGGGTGGAGACCAGCTCAAGTGTAATGGTGGCTTGGGCAGTAGCTGGCACTGACTGCCCCTCTGCCAGGCAGTGCACCCCAGATCTCTGTCAGTGACTCAGCCATGGTAGAGGGGTAGGCCAGAAAGACATGGACTTCCCTCAAAGTCCCAGGCCCAGGCCCCTGCCGCCCCAGGCAGCCGCACTCCACTCTAGAAGAGAAGGAGTCAGATGATAACAAGTCCTGGAGAGGATGTGGGGAAACTGAGACCCTCACACAAGGCTGGTAGGAATATAAAATGGTGCAGCACCCCTGACCATGGTCAGGCATTTCCTCAAAGAGTTAAACATACAAGGGTACTTTGGAAAGTTCATGGAAACATGCATTATCTTCTTCTTCTTCTTCTTCTTCTTTTTTTTTTTTTTTTTTTTGACAGGCAGAGTGGACAGTGAGAGAGAGAGAGACAGAGAGAAAGGTCTTCCTTTTGCCGTTGGTTCGTTCACCCTCCAATGGCCGCCACGGCCAGTGCGCTGCGGCCGGCACATCGCGCTGATCTGAAGCCAGAAGCCAGGTGCTTCTCCTGGTCTCCCATGCAGGTGCAGGGCCCAAGCACTTGGGCCATCCTCCACTGCCCTCCTGGGCCATAGCAGAGAGCTGGCCTGGAAGAGGGGCAACCAGGACAGAATCTGGCACCCCGACCAGGACTAGAACCCGGTGTGCAGGCGCCGCAAGGTGGAGGATTAGCCTATTGAGCCACAGTGCCAGCCCACATTATCTTTTAATTCCAATTTCCATGAACCTTTAGAAGTATCTGGGTATTGCAGACCTACTACGTGCCCCAGCAATTGCACACCGAGGTATATCCTCAGGAGGAATAAACACATATGTCCACACAAACACTTATAACAGAATTACTCACAAAAGCCTCCCAGTGGAAATAAACTATTTGTCCACTGACTGATGAATGGCGCAACAAAATTCCACACAAATGGAATATTACACAGAATGGATATTATTCCACCATAAAAGGAGGAAAGCAAAGGCACACACTACAGTGAGGACAAGCCTTAGGGTGCGTGAAAGGCGCTGTTCGATGCTGGACACAAAAGGCTGTGTGCTATTTGAGCCCATTTATAGGAAATGTCCAGGATAGGTGAGTCCACAGAAACAGAAAAGAGACGGTGATCGTCATTGGTCAGAATAGGAAGGTGGAATGGAGAGCGACCGTTAGTGAGCACAGGGTTTCCTCTGGAGATGAAGAGAATGTTCTGGAATCACAGAGCGGTGAAGACTGTACAACCTTGGGAAAGGGCTTGCACCTTCACCGACGTTTCAAGAGGAAGGGCCTCCGAGCTGGGCCCTGAGCATCCAGCTAGGAGCTCCCTTCCCTCCCAGCCTGGGAGCTCTGTGCGCTCAGCACAGCACTTGTCCCACTCATCACTGCACCGCTGGTGCAGGGGCTCAGGGAAGGTGTCATGTTGGTAAGAGTTTGAGTGTCTCCCATAGGCCCACCTACTGAAGGCCCAGTCCCCAAAGTCTGGGTTAATGGTTAATGGGGTTAATGTTAATGATCAATGGGTTCTTCCATTATTCGTACTTTGGAAACGTATATTCATTAAATAAAAGTTAAAAAAAAAAAATGATCAATGGGTTCAGAGTAGAGACACTAGAATTACCTGTCTGGGACACAGGCACGGTGGGAGGTCTCTCCGCTACTGGTGGCTTGCCCTTGGAAGGGAGAGGGATGGGGCTGACTATGCAAGCCAAGCTCACTTGCTCTCGCTCTCTCGCGTGCGCTCTCTCGGTTTCCTGGCTCCTTCCTCCAAACATGCCTCACCACGGCCAGCCTCCGTCACACACCAGACTAACGGGGCTGCCGCATCCTGGACTGTGAATCCCCAAACCTCAAGCTGCAATAAACCTTCCACCTTCACAGACAGCTTCTCTCCAGTATTTTCGTTACAGTAACAAAGAGCTGAGTAATAAAGAAAGGGAAGGGAGGGGAGAGCCCTGAATGCCAGGACCTTCCTGAGCCCCACACTAGCTGGACTCTGCCCACCTCTCCTGGCGTCACGCCTCCCACCCACTGCCCAGGCTCCAACTTCCCTGAACTCCCTGGGCCTAAGCAGGTGCGGTTCCTTTCACCTGGTTAATTCTTACTTAGCTCCCTGGTCCCAGCATAAATGTCGCTGCCTCTGTGAGGCCTTCCCCAAGTCCTCCAGGCTGGGCCAAGTGCCCTTCTGTTGCACTTTCCCTGCCCCCACCCCCACTGAGAACACTTAACACCAGCTCCAGGATGTAGCTGCTTTCGCACCTGTCTGTGTCTTTTCTGGACTGTATGCTCTGGAGGGGAGTGACTGTGAATAAGCACAGGGTTTCCTTGGGGGCATGTGGAGAGGTAGAGTATGACCACCTTTTGCTGCCTCCATGCTCCTCAGGCCCCAGTCAATATCTGAGGCCTGCGGAAGTAGATGGAGCACCCCCAGCCTCTGTTTAAGCCTCAGTACCTGCAGTACCTGTTCTAACTCTGTGCTCCCAGGCTGGGCCACACACTTTCCATTTCTGAGAGAGTCTGCTTCCCTTGGCTTCTGTTTCTCCTAGAAACTCTGACACCTTCAGCCTCACCAGGACAAGATGGCCCAGGGGATCCCAGGCACACGGCTATAATCTCCTCTTGTCCAGAACCCCTGTGCCCAGGACATGTAGCCATGCTGGACAGAAGGGTTGACAGCCTCGCATCAGCTACCCAGATGCCTCAGCACAAGTTTCACCTGGCATCAGGTGTGTGCAGACCCTCCAGGATGGGCACCGGCAAGTCTTGTCTGCGGTCTTATCTGCGGGATCCAGCACCCAGAGTATGCACTCAATAAATATTTGTTGAGTGGATAAACAAAGTTTAACGTTTTAAAGTTTCTTCTAAAAAAACAAAGCTAAAGTTACCAGGGAAGCTGGTGTGTAAAATAAACCTGAAATTAATCCTCTTGCAAAATGCACAGCCTTTCGGAAGAGTGGGGGGCGGGGAATGGTGTGGGAATCTCTCACGAAGGGGTGAGTGGACATTTGCGTACCTGATTACCTCACAGGGGGACAGAACTGCACTTGATGCAACTGAGGAGAGGATTCGGTCTGTAAGTGTCTCCTTCAAAAGGCAAAGGCAGGGCCTGTGCGCTCCTCCCCCTCCCCCTTCCCCTGTTATCGCCTCCCGGTAGGTATCTCGCCCCCTATAGTGCTTAACCTCAGGGACTTAAGGCAAGGAGACTGCTTGTCCAGAAACATGATCGGAAACTTCCTCATTCCATTCGTGAATTCGGTGGACTCCAGCCGTGCCAGGTGTCTGCTCCTCATTGATTCTGCCTTCAGAATTCTCCCAGCGCCTTCCCCTCAGCAGACGGGAGGACCTGATCTCCCTTCCCGCCCCACAGAGCCTGCCTGCTCCAAAAGGCGCTGGCTGGGAACTCTCCAAGGTATCTGCTCCGAGCCCCGTTCCCCCTCTTCCCAAAGGCCCTCCTCTTTCTGATTTCCTCTTGCTCTCATAACCCCCTCTCTCTGACCTCACTTCTCCTTCCACCTATCTCTTAAACTTTTTAAAATAGCCCAATTATTTCATATCTCCAGGCAAGTAATAGATAAAAATATTCCCAGCCCTCCAGATAGGAGATACACATAAACACCGTAATGGCTTCACAGCCATCATAATAAAATCGAACATTTACTGAATATTTCCTAAGGGTGAGTCTCTGTGCTAAGACATTACATGTTTACATGTCTTATCCCAGTTAATCCCCACAACAACTCTATGGCTTAGGTGCTACGATCAACCGTTGAACACAGAACTTACACGATCTGGTAGATTCCATGTGTAACTGGTGTTTGGGCATGGCTAAGGTCAAAGGAACCTCTCTTGGATATAGCCAGGAAGAAGATCCATTCCTCTGAAGGGGGAAGTTCCTGCAGCTCACACCTCAATGTCCACTCAATGAATATTTCTTCTGGCTTCCTTACTTCTGCTTGCTGTCCTGTAACTACCTCTCTGCCTGTCTACCGGGCTCTCAATTTTTGTTTTTCTGAGAAATGCTATTGATGTGTTATAACTAGGCAGTTAGTTAAGTTTAACAACCTGGAATTCTTGCAACCCTGCAATGTAACCTTGTGTCTTTAACTGTCAGCTTGATGTGCCCACCTTTCCAGGATGCACCTGTGCCTCTTCCAGGCCCAGGACACACACTAAGACTCTACTCTGTTTGCTTATCTGATTAAGATGCCACCCCCTACTTCATGAAAGAGGCTGAGAATGGGGGAGAGGTCTCTTTGCCACAGACCATACTTGGTACCACTTTTCTTTTTCTCTTTCCTGGGCAGTCCTCTGGCCCACTCACTGTGAGCATTTCTCTGTGTGGGGCAGCCCACACTGACACATGAGTGTGTGTTTACTCTCTCACTGTTAAATAAATCCTGTTCTCACTTGTGTGTGTGTGTGTGTATATATATATATATAAATATACACACACACATACATATATACACACACACACACATATATATATGGATGCCTCTGCTTTGAAGCTTTGTCTCTGTGGGAGCAGGGTCTGGAATACAACCTACAACACCCAGGCCCACATCACTGTCTCACTCCTCCCTCTCAGTGCTGTGCAACATAGGATATAAACCAGTCCCACTCTGGACTCTCACCTCTCTAATTAGGGAAACGAAATAAGATTTCTGAAAAGTTTCATGGCAACCACAGGAGAAATTGAAACCAGGACTTAGGTCTTTCATATTATCAATGGAAACAATGAATCAAATAAACACACTAGTCATTAAAGTCAGAAAACAAAGGAAATAGCAAAGAAACATCAATGTCACAAAGCATAACACAAGATGATGAAAAACCAAATATCAGCCATAAAAAAGACGAAGTGATTTATCCTTCCCTATATAGCAGTAAATATTTGGTTTCCAAAAAGTAGAAAAAAACTGGGGCTGGCACTGTGACATAGTGGGTAAAGCTGCCACCTGCAGTGCCAGCATCTGCAGTGCCAGTTCGAGTCCTGGCTGCTCCACTTCCGATCTAGCTTTCTACTATGGTCTGAAAAAGCAGTAGAATATGCCCCAAGTCCTTGGGCCCCTGCACCTGTGTGGGAGACTTGGAAGAAGCTGCTGGCCTCTGGCTTTGGATCAGCCCAACTCCAGCTGTTGCAGCCATTTGGAGAGTGAACCAGTGAATGGAAGATCTCTCTGTAATTCTGCCTTTCAAATAAATAAATATTTAAAAAAAAGAAGAAGAAAAAATTCAACTGTGTTCTGCTTACAAGATACTCCAAATAAAATAACAGCGATGCTAAAAATAAAGAGCTGTTCAAATATAAAACAGACAAACGCAAACACAAAGAAAGCGGAGGTGGCACCATTACTATGATGCAGGACGGAATTCTGGGCAAAAATAAGGAGGCAATCAACCTTCGGTTGATCAAAAAAAGATGCTTCAATGTGAAAGTATAAACAACACAGATCAATTGGGTGTGGGGAGAATGAAGTCACAGCAGTCAGAAATTTTATGAATTGCAAAATCAGTAAAGCAAAAACTTAGCATATACGTGAGAAGCACAACTGTCCTAGAAACCTTCAGTACACGCACATCCTAAAGAAAAGATCAGGGGCAGCATTGTGGCTCAGGAGATTAAGCTGCCACTCGCGACACCAGCAGTCTGTATCGGATTGCTAGTTTGAGTACTGGTAGCTCTACTTCCAATCCAGCTCCCTACTAATACACCTGCAAAGCAGTGATGATCGCCCAAATACTCGGGCCCACACCATGCAAATGGGAAACCAGAATAAGTTCCTGGCCTCTGGTTTTGGCTTGGCCCGGCCCAGACCTGGCTGTTGTGGGCATTTGGGCAGTGAATCAGCAGATTAAAGATTTCTTCCCCTCCCTTTCTTTTCCCACCACCTTCATTGCTTTACCTTTCAAATATATCACTAGATAGGGGCCGGCACTGTGGCACAGCGGGTTAAAGCCCTGGCCTGAAGCACTGGCATCCCATATGGGCACTCGTTCTAGTCCTGGCTGCTCCTCTACTGATCCAGCTCTCTGCTGTGGCCTGGGAAAGCAGTGGAAGATGGCCCAAGTCCTTGGGCCCCTGCACCCACGTGGGAGACGCAGAAGGAGCTCCTGGCTCCTGGCTTCGGATTGGCGCAGCACCGGCCGTTGCAGCCATCTGGGGATTGAAACAGCAGATGGAAGACCTCTCTCTCTCTCTCTCTACCTCTCTCTATAACTCTTTCAAATAAATAAATAAATAGATAAATCTTTTTAAAAATCTTAAATAAAAAGATCAAAGGTAGATTAAGATTTATGGGCAAGGATGTTCACGGCAGCATTATTTATATGTATCATTTACAATCAAGACATCCTGGAAGCAATCCAAGTGTCTAAGCAACTGGAGACTTGGTAAAGTATGAAACATCCAAGTTGTGGAATATTCTGCATCTGGTGTCTCTGAGGAATTGTTAATGAGAAAGGAAAATGCTGTAGAAACTTCCCTTTCAGAGGAATGGATCTTGTTCCTGCCTATATCTATGAGAGTGAATCAAAATTATACATTGAGCACTGCCTCAACTGGAAAGGAAAAATGCATTCCACACATTTTTTAAGATTTTTTTTTTATTTGAAAGGCAGAGTTACAGAGAGGGAGAGGCAGAGGCAGAGAGAGAAAGAGAGATCGTCTACCCATTGGTCCACTCCCCAAATGGCCACAATGGCCAGGGCTGGGCCAGGCTGAAGCCAAGAGCCAGGAGCTTCCTCCAGGTCTCCCATGTGGATGCAGGGGCCTAAGCACTTGACCATATTTTGCTGTTTCTCAGGTGCATTAGCAAGGAGCTGGATTGGAAGTAGAGCAGCCGGGACATGAACCAGTGCCCATATAAGATGCCAGCGCTGCAGGCAGTGGCTTAACCAACTGTGCCACATTACCAGCCCCATACACACACCTTTCATTGGGAAAAAAATTAGGATATTAACTGTTGTAACCAGTGCTTTTTATTTTACCATTGCTGGTATTTTCCAGGCATTTGAAAAATCTGTATTGACCACATTTATCATTAGAATTCTCCAATTTCACCAGAAAATAAAAACCTTCTAAGGAATGATGACCATGGTGGTAAGAACTGTGTTTCAAGTTGTCAGTACAGAAGTCAAGTCTCAAGTTGGCTGACCCGGGAACAGGGGTGCTGAAGCTGGAAACCCTGTGCTCAGCAGGACATTAAAGAGCAGCAGTTATGAAAAACAGTTTGGATAGCAAACTATGGTCCTCACGTCAAATCTGCCTGCCACTGAATTTGGTACTGCTTTCAAGTTAAGGATGGTTTTTTTTTTTTTTTTTTTTTTTTTTAATGGCAGAGGGCCAGCATTGATGGTACAGCAGGTTAAGTCACTGCTTGGGATACCCACATTCTGTATCTGAGTCCTGGTTTGAATCTCAGCTACTCTACTTCTAATCCAGCTTCCTGCTAACGTACCCTGGGTAAGAGCAGCTAATGATGGCTGAAGTGCTTGGGTCCTTGCCGCCCATGTGGGAGACCCAGCTGGAGTTCTAGGCTCTTGGCTTTGGTTTGGTGCAGCCCTGGCTGCTGTGATCATTTGGAGAGTGAAACAGCAGATGAAAGAACGATCTCTCTGTCTCTTTCTCTCTACCTTTCAATATAAACAAATATTTTTAAATTATGCTATAATTAAATAAATAGATTTTTAAAATAAAGAATAAAATGCTTGGCCAGTGCTACGGCTCACTAGGCTAATCCTCTGCCTGCGGCGTCGGTACCCTGGGTTCAAATCCCAGTTGTGGCGCCAGATTCTGTCCCGGTTGCTCCTCTTCCAGTCCAGCTCTCTGCTGTGGCCCGGGAAGGCAGTGGAGGATGGCCCAAGTGCTTGGGCCCCTGCACCTGCATGGGAGACCAGGAGGAAGCACCTGGCTCCTGGCTTCAGATCGGCGCAGTGCGCTGGCCGTAGCAGCTACTTGGGGGGTGAACCAATGGAAAAGGGAAGACCTTTCTCTCTGTCTCTCTCTCGCTCTCTCTCTCTCACTGTCTAACTCTGCCTGTCAAAAAAAAAAAAAAAAAAGAATAAAATGCTGGGGAAAAGGTCAATGATTTGGTGACACAGGACATCCTACGAAAGTCAACCGCCAGTGTCCATAATTAACCAGACCACGGGCTCCTTGCTTAACTCTTTGCCCAGGGCTGTTTTTCTGCTGGAGAAAGCCCAAGATAAAAAAAAGAGCTGAGTAGTTACAGATTGTCTGAGAGATACATAGTTACAGATGTTTGTGTGTTTGGGGGGCATACTCAGCCTAAAACAGGGTTTACCTGATCCTGCACGGAAACACTATGCAGAGCTCTGGGACAGTGCCTTTCAACCAACAAAATACATTCAAAATCAGTCTAGACGAGGAAATGAATGAATGTCCTAGGTGGGCCCTGGGATCGTGGCCAGGAGGGGCACAGGTGGATCAGGCCCAATTCTTCACCTGCCAAGGAGCGAAGGGGGCACAAATGTCCTGCTGTGGCCCGCCGTGGTTCCCACTGTCTCTCCCCCAGCCCTGACTCAGCACCACTCGTCTCTGAAAGCACCCACACTTCCCGTCAAGAGCATGACCTCTGCACCCTGGATGGTGGAGGCTGCAGCCCCTGCTTCCTGTCTGCTCGCTGGGGCGAAGGCTGGTTGCTGACACAGACTCAGCTCCCTTGTTATACCAGGAGAGAGAAGCCTATCTCCAGAGAGGGTCTGTTGCTTGCCACCCAGGCTCACCTGCCCTGGGGGGCCCTGTGCATACCCCTCCCCTCTTGCTGCTGCACAATCTCCTGTGACTTCCAGATACCCATCTTCTGCCTGCTCAGGAGCAGAAACCAGGGCAGCTTGTGGGCAGACGGGAACCAGGAGCATCCCTGCTGCGGGAGCTGGAAAAACGCACGCTCTTATCAGGAGAAGCAGCAAGGGAGGAGCTGCCTGGGCCTGGAGGGCAGGAGACTGCAGGTTTTCCAGAGCTTCTGGAACCCTCTGTTTTCAGCCAGCCCTCACTCCGGGATAGGACGGTGGTGCAGTTAAGTACAGGACTCGGAAGTCATCAGCTGGGAATGTCCTAAGCCCTGGGTCCTTGGGGATCATTTGCTGATGATCCCAGTAACAGATGAAATTGTCACTGTCCTTCGTCCTCACTGCCTCATGGCTCAGCCTGATGTGGAACAGAGAGCAGGCACATCTGTGTCTAACCAGCTCAAGATAAAATGACTCTCGTTTACTGAGCGCTTGCTGCATGCCTAGTTCTGTCTGGCATGTGTAGGAATGGTCTCATTTAACATCTACAACACCCCAGGGAGAAGTGAGGCAGGCTCTAGGATGAGCTCCTATTTTACAGATGGAGATACAGAGGCACCATGAATTTAATTAACTTGCCACAGTCTCCTTAGCTGGGAAAAAGCTACAATACCCTCACACTTGAACTTCAAGCTTGCTCCACCACAAGGATTTCAGTGCGTGTCTTAGAGCCAAACTTGAAGCCAGATGATTGCTTTATATATATCTGAAACTCACACATAGTAACTGTATACATTTGTAGGCAGAGTGTAACACACACACACACACACACATGCATACACAGGTAATGATCAGATCAGGATCACTACCGTATCTACTATCTCAGCTACTTATCATTCCTTCGCATACTCTAGACTTTAAGAGTCAGGGATGTTTAGCCCAGGGCCTTTCTGCTTCCTGTTCTGTCAGTGTGCCCAGTGCCAGGCTCCAAGTCTGAGAGATGAAGGGGCTGGCCTGACCTTTGCTACAATCATTTCCTCTATGGAAGGAGGCCATCAGAGCATACAACTGTGGGCCATGCCATCTGCCTGAGCCCTGCGCTAACTCTGACCCCGCCGCTTTCCAGTGACCTGATGTCTGCATGTTACCTCCTCCCTCTGAGCCTCAGTTTCCTGCGTCTATCAAACAGCAGCGCTAACCCCATCCGGTTATCTGAGAATCCAATTAGAAGATGCTGCCCATGGGCTTGGAACGCAGTGAGTTGCGGAGCTGACTGATTGTCCTCCACCCCACCTCGCAGAGGAAGGGGCGGGGGCCAGTCGCAGTGGCTGCCTTGGAGGTCCTGGGAGGCTGACCCCAAAACAGGGCCACAGGACAGCTTGGTGTGGTGGGCAGTCTCCAAGAAGCCACCAAAGACCACAGCCTCAGGATTCACACTCTGGCAGTTCCATCCCCGCTTAATGGAGCCAACACCTGTCACCGGCAGGAGACAGTGTGACTGCCAAGGCTGGCTCACGAGAGACACTGTAGCCTCCATCTTGCCCCTTGGGTCGCTCACTCAGACAAGCCAGCTGCTGTGTCGGGAAGACTTAGGCAGTCCTATGGAGACCACGTGGTTCTGCCAATCAGCCTCTCCAGCCCGGGCCAGTATACTGACCACACCCCCGTAAGAAGCCGTCAGCCCAACCCCCAGCTCCCCCAGCTTACTGAGAGGTAACAACGGCTTGTCATTGTTTTAGGCTGCCGCACTGTGGGGTAATTTGCCATGTGCACACACAGCCAACTAATAAGCTAGAAATAACCACGGGGGGCGGGGTTCGAGACTGAACGAGATGCCCTGGAACCCAAGCCTCCCCTCGCCCACATTTCCCTTAACCATGGAAATTCTTCACTGAACGCCACAGCTGACTCAGGGTTTCTGTTTCCACCCACAGAGCCAAGAGCTATCCACACCGTCACTCCGGGTCTCTGCCTGGGCCCAGGAGCACAGCCCAGCCTTCCTCACTGTGCGAGGATGGCACTGGGGCCTGAGGCCCACTACGCTGGCAGGAGAGAGTTGCGGGAGGGGGCTGCAGCCTCCCACCCTCAGCAGCCATCTCCAGTTTGCTACACTACAAACCAAAATGCACCTGCCTCCTGCTCAAAATCCTCCCCAGATTCCCCATTCCCTTCACGCTGGCCCTGAGCTAGTGCTGTGCTTCTCAGAGTGTCGGCTCAAGACTAGCAGCAGCAGCAACACCTAGGAATCTACCAGAAAGATAAATCCCAAGTCCAGGAACACTGGAGTAGGTGCAACAAGCTATGGCTCCACAAGCCCCTCCCGTGATTCCAATGCAGCACAGTTTTGCAAACAGTGGTTCCAGCCTCCCCTCTCTCCACTCCCTGCTCTGTAGCTCCTGGGCTCCAGAAATGCCCAACTTCTCTCCTGCCTTCTCCTCCCACAAATATTGCCAAGGCACCAGCTCTGGGCCCCGTGGAGGGGAGCCAGGTGCAGAGGAGCCAGCTGTGAGCGAGGCCACCACTGCTCTGCCCTTGCTGAGCCTGCCATCTGCCCTCCTCCCAGTCCGGGATGCCCTCCTCTCCTCTCCACCCCCAGCAAAGTCCCTGCCCAGCCCTCACCCCGTGCAGGAGACACTCAGCAAACATTAGTTGAACATTAAATGGGTGAATGAATAAATCACCGAATGCACACACACCCTCCACGTAAGTCTTCCCTGTCCCTGAACTCGGCGCCCTCAGCAAGCCGTGTGCACCTCCCTCAGCACACCTGTCGCCCTCCAGTGTCCCAGAGGGCACCACGGGCCATGCATGACCCGGAGGGAGATGCGCTGGTGGTATAAAATGCATTCTGGACTTAGACAATTCAGCACGAAAAAAAGATATGTAAAATATCCTCAATAATGTTATAGTGAACACAAGTTGAAGCACTATGTTGAGTTACAATAATTATTCAAATTAATTTCACCTGTGTTTTTCTACATCCGCACACTCCTTAGAAACATGTTTAATTATTTGCCTATTGACCAGAGCTGAGCTAGACTGAAAACATTCAGAAACTACTGCGACTCTGGGCACAGCTGTGAGCTCTGTGAAGGTATTCTTGCCCATCTACTTCTGTTCCCTCCCTCCCTTTCTCCCCCACTCCCCTCCTTCTTCCCTTCCTTCCTTCCTCTCTCCCTCCCTCCCTTCCTCCTTCTCTTCCTTCCTTCCTTCCTTCCTCTTCTTTTCTCACTCCCTCTGTTTCTTCCCCCCTCCTCTCTCCTTCCCACAAACATTTATTGAACATCTGTCCTTGGATCCTTACCGCGAGGCTTGGCACAAAGCAGATGCCAACAATGTCCGCAGAATGAAGAAACCAATACTGCAAATGCAGACTGACCCAGAGGTAACCCTGAGGGTGTTTCCTTCTTGGTCAATTCCCCGTGCCTGCTTGTTTGGGTGTAGTTTTCCCATTTCATTTCAAAAGGAGCCAAATTCCAAACACCTCCTTATGTAACTCAGGGCTGGGGCCAGTTTTTTTCTTGAAGACAGAGCTCAGGTACACTCCGGCAGGAGTTGTGGTGCAGCAGGTTAAGCCACCCCTTGGGATGCCTGCATGCCATATCAGAGTGCCAGAGTCCCATCTCCGCTTCCCATCCAGCTTCCTACTAATGCACCTGGAAGGCAGCAGATCATGGCCCAAGTACTTGGCTCCTGCCACCCATGTGCGAGACCCAGATGGAGCTCCTGGCTCCTGCTCTGACCTGGCCCAGCCCTAACTGTTACAGGCATTTGGGGAGTGAGCCAACAGATGGAGGATCTCTCTCTCTCTCTCTCCCTCTCTCCCTCTCTCCCTTTCCCCTTGTTACTCTGCGTTTCACATAAGTAAAACTTAAAAAAAAAAAAAAACTGAAGTGCACTCAGGTCCTGGACCAGGACACCTGACCCTGAAGTTCTAGGAGACTGACCAGGACATGACCCTGGGCTTGGGGCTTTAGAGACAAGCTCTCCAGCAAGGGGCAGGCACCAGGCTGAGCCCTGCACTGCCCCGAGGCCTGGGAGGCTGAGGGTGCACACAGGTCAGGGGGACAGGGCATCCACGTGTGTGTCAGCACAGCTGAGATACTCTGGCACGGCCATGAGTCTCCATGCCTGGGGTCTCCAGCGCAGCTACCCCTGACCACTTCCCCACTACCACCTCTCTGGCTCTCCAGTTTGAGACTGCAAGACACCGGAATAAGCAACAATATCCCAGTCAAGCTGCCCCCTGGAGCTGAGAAGGCAGCAAAGAAATGAGTCCAGTGCCTGGGCCTTCACATCACGGGTTGTGCTCACAGCTCACACGATGCATGGACACTGGAGCTCGGGCCCCCAGCCAGCAGTCACATCCCACATGCCTTCTCACTGGTTTTGCACCTTTCCAACTTGGCACTGAGGCTTAGCACCAGGGTCTTTCCCTGCCCCAGGGCCCTTGCACATGCAATTTTTTTCTTCTCAGCACGCTTTCCCCAGCCCAGCCTGGGGACCCTTAGGGTCTCCTAAGTCACCTTCCCAGAGAGATCTACCTTGATTGGCCTTCCTGCATCCATCACAGTCCCTTTGTCCCCTCTCAAAGCACCTGGCCTGTTCCTTCATAGAATTTAGTGATAATTCTAAATGATAGGTTGTGAGTTTGTAGCCAGATTATATAGATTATAAGCACCATGAGGGCAGGGACCTTGTCTGTTTACGGGTGAATCTCTAGCACCTTACTGAAGGCCTGGCCACATCCACTGCAGGTGCTCAAGGGAGGAAGGCAGAGAGGAGCCCCTTCTTCATGGAGGCAGCAGGGGTTTACGGAGATGGCAAGAGGCAGCTACCACCTTTTTTTTTTTTTTTTTTTTTTTTTTTTTTTTTTTTTGACAGGCAGAGTGGACAGTGAGAGAGAAACAGAGAGAAAGGTCTTCCTTTGCCTTTGGTTCACCCTCCAATGGCCGCCGAGGCCGGCGTGCTGCAGCCAGCGCACCGTGCTGATCCAAAGGCAGGAGCCACGTGCTTCTCCTGCTCTCCTATGTGGGTGCAGGGTCCAAGCACTTGGGCCACCCTCCACTGCACTCCCAGGGCACAGCAGAGAGCTGGCCTGGAAGAGAGGCAACCGGGACAGAATCCAGTGCCAGGACTGGGACTAGAACCCGGTGTGCCGGCGCCGCAGGCGGAGGATTAGCCTAGTGAGCCGCGGTGCTGGCCTCAGCTGCCACCTTTATCTTACAGAATCTTATTGTGGGGCCGGTGTTGCAGTGCAGTGGGTTAAGCCTCCTCTTGTGATACTGGCATCTCATATGAGAGCAGTGGGAGTTTGGGATGCTTGGCTTCTGATCCAGTTCCCTAAAAATGCAGTGGAAGACAGGCTGAGTACCTGGGTCCCTGTACCCACAGGGGATACCCAGATGGAGTTTCTGCCTCCTGGCTTCAACAAGATGCAGCTCTGGCCATTTGGTCAGTGAACCCGTGGATGAAAGATCTGTCACTCTGCCTGTCAAATAAATAAGCGAATCTTTAAAAAAATAATTGCTGGCACTGTGGTGTAGCAGGTAAAACTACCACCTACCAGCATCCTATATGGGTGCTGATTCGTGTCCCGGCTGCTCCACTTCCAATCCAGCTTCCTGCTAAAGGCCTGGGAAAAGCACTTGGGCCATTGCTACCTATGTGGGAGACTTGGAAGAAGCTCCTGGCTCCTGGCTTGGGCTTGGCCCAACCCTGGCTGTTGAGGCCATCTAGGAAATGAACTAGTGGATGGAAAATTGCTCGCTCTCTCTCTCTCTCTCTGTCTCTCTGTAACTTTGACTTTCAAATAATTAAATAAATCTTAAAATAAAAACAAAGAATCTGGGGCTGCTGCTTTGGGTCCATATGGTTGCCAATTTGAGCCCTGGTTGCTCCACTTCCAATCCAGCTCCCTGTTAATGCACCTGGGAAGGCAGCGGAAAATGACCCAAGTGCTTGGGCCCCTGCACCAAAGTGGGAGACCTAGGGGAACCTCCTGGTTCCTGACTTCAGCCTGGCCCAGCCCTGGCCATTATAGTCATTGGGGAGTGAACCATCAGATGGAAGATCTTTCTCTCTGCCTTTCAAATACATACATACATAAATACATATAAACATACATATATATACATATAAATACATCTTATGGGACTCCACTGGCCTGACTTTCCAGAACCAGCAAAACTGAGTGCACACTTTGCACCGAATCAGACGGCAATCACAAAAAGCAAAACAAAATAGACATTGACAAGAGCTGGTGAGGCTGTGGGGAAATTGGAACCCTGTACATTGCTGTAATGGAAGAGTCTGGCCACTCCCCAAAAGTCCAGCACAGAATTACCAGCAAGAGCACACCTAGCTATTCATCAAAATAACTGCAAACAGGTGCTCAAATAAATACAGGCACAGTCACCCATGGCTTAACGAAACACACCCCAAGGTGATTTCATTCTGTGAATATCACAGAATGTGCACACGTGACCTAGGTCAGCTACCAGTCACACGCAACCACCATGGCATAAGCGGCCTCTCATTGACTGAGACATCATTATGTGGTGCAGGACTGTGAGGTCACACATGGGGGCCCAGCCTGGTCAGGGACTCAGCAAGTCACAGAACCGCAATTTTTAAAAATGTTTATTTATTTGTTTTCATCTACTTGAAAGGCAGTGACAAAGAGAGATCTTCCATCCACTGGTTTATACCCTAAATGATCAGAACAGATGGAGCTGGACCAGGCTGACACCAGGAACCCAGAACTTCATCCAGGTTTCTGACACGAGTGGCAGGGCCCAAGCACTTGCGCCACCATCTGCTGCCTTTCAGGATGCAGTAGCAGAGAGCTGGATTGGAAGCAGAACAGCCAGGGTTCAAACTGGCGCTCCAATATGGATGCAGGCACCCTAAGCAGTGGCCTAACCTGCAGCAGCACCTACCCTTCAGGACTGCAACTTTAGGGGGAAATGCTAAGTTATAGAATCAAAGGATAATGATAGCTGATAGCTAATATGTCTCAGGGCTTTCCCACTGTGCCAGGCACTGTGCAAAAGCAAGACTTCACCTAGACCTGGTGCCACCCTTATAAGCAGGTATTAATACTCCCACTTAATCAAAAGAGAAATGGAGGCCTCTGCCCAAGGCGAGCCAGAGGGCAGTGGAGCTAGGAGCTGAGTCCCTATGGTCTCGCTCCAAAGCCTAGGGTCTGAACCATGTACTTCTGTGTCTGCCAGGTTGGACCACACAGGAAGCTGATCTCCAGGCCCTGGTGGATCTTTAACCATCCCCACCCCCTTGGAGTCACTGCCACCTTATCCCCAACAGCACCAGGTTCAGTGTTTGCATATGAGTGGCTACCAAGGCCAGAGGAGCCAATGCAATAGAGTCCCTTGGAAACATCACTGCAAGGGCTAGCCTTAGGGTGGGTTTCAGCCTATGGGGGGGGGGGGGAGGCCTATCCATACAACAGGATATTAATTGGCTATAAAAAGGAAAAAAGAGGGGCTGGCATTGTGGCACAGGTTAAGCTAATACCTGCAACATGGGCATTCCATGTCAGAGTGCCAGTTCAAGTTCCAGCTGCTCTGCTTCCAATCCAGCTCCCTGCTAATGCACCTGGGAAGACAATGGAAGATAGCCCAAGTGTATGGGACCCCAACACCCATATGGGAGACCCCGAAGGAGTTCCAGGCCTCCTGGCTTCAGCTTGGCCCAGCCCCAGCTGTTACAGTCATCTGGGGAGTGAACCACTAGATGAAAGATATCTCTCTCTCTTCCAATAAATAAATAAAATATTTACTAAATAAAGGGACGGGGAGCTGAGACATGCTCCAACACGGATGAATGATGAGAACACCGTGCTAGATGACAGAAGCCAGACACAGAAGGTCACTTACTGTGCCAGCCCATTTGCACGCAATACCCAGGAGACAGCTCTATGGACAGAAAGTGCACAGTGATTGTCAGGGGCTGCCAGGTGGGGTTGAGTGCTGGGTCTCCTCTGGAGGCAATGAAAATGTGGGACAAGTAGAAGTGATGTTTGCACAACCCTGTGAAGGTGCACTTTGAAATGGTTAATTCTGTTACATGAAGATCACCTCACCCTGGAAGAAAAAACCCAGCAGCTTCCACACACAGGCGCTGCAGCCCTGCAGCTTGTGGCTGACTCCTGACATACCCGGAGTGGGGAGGCACTTCCGCCAAGGAGGCCCACCTTCATGCCAGGGTGACCCTTCATGCGCTGCCATGCCTCCTCCATGGGACAGACACGCCCTGCCTCATGCCTTGATGCGCATCCGGTTGAATCCTCACAAGGACCCTGACGAGTGTGTGGCTCCGGCCCGTTTTATAGACCAGTGGGGAGGATCAGACAGATGGAGCTGGTTGCTGAGGGGCACACAGCAAGGAAGTGGGAGCATCCACAGATGCCCTCTTGTGCCACAGCACACAACTGACAGAGGACAGCACAATGGACTGGCGGTGCCCCTGTTGCCCAGGGGTCCACACCCTGAACAATCACCCCCCCCTCCAAAACCAGGAACAGGAATCTAATCTCTTGATACTAGATGACAAAGCCACATATCACCTGCAGGTGGGCTCTGCAGGGGCAGGCGGACAGCGCTCCAGCAGCCAGGAGACCCGGAAGTAAGAATCCTGCTCCACCACTCACTGCTGGGTGACAACTGCCCCGTTCCTCAGTTTCCTCGACTGTGAAGTGGAGCCCACCTGCACAGGTCCACAGCAAAAGGTGCATAAGGCAATGAGTCAAAAGATGCAGCTCTTTGGGGCCAGCACTGTGGCGTAGTGGGTAAAGCTGCCACCTTTTCTAACCCTTTTTTATACCAAAACTTGGCAGAGTAAATCTAGGGCATGGTGGGATACAGGCAGACATGAAAATTAGTCTGATTAGCTGATATATAAAAGTTGATGCTTGCTAATTGTGACGAATGGTACCTGGATGGCCAGACGGACATCACAGATTGCAGAGCCTCAATACTTGGCTGGGAATAAAAAGGCATGAGGGGGAGGCTGGTGCTGTGGTGTAGCAGGGAAAGCCATCACCTGCAGTGCCCGCATCCCATATGGGTGCTGGTTCAAGTCCCGGCTGCTCTACTTCTGATCCAGCTCTCTGCTATGGCCTGGGAAAGCAGTGGAAGATGGCCCAAGTGCTTGGGCCCCTGTACCCACGTGGGAGACATGGAAGAAGTTCCAGGCTGTGGCTTCAGACTGGCTCAGCCCTGGCCATCGTGGCCATTTGAGGAGTGAACCAGTGGATGAAAGACCTCTCTCTCTGCTTCTGCCTCTGTAAATCAATCAGTCAATAAATCAATCAATCATTCTTTCAAATAAATAAATAAGTCTGCTTTTTTGAATTTGACAGATAGAGTTAGACAGTAAGAGAGACAGAGAGAAAAGTCTTCCTTCCATTGGTTCACCCCGCAAATGGCCACTACGGCCGGAGCTATGCCGATCCGAAGCCAGGATCCAGGTGCTTCCTCCTGGTCTCCCATGAGGGTACAGGGGCCCAAGCACTTGAGCCATCCTCCACTGCACTCCCGGACCATAGCAGAGAGCTGGACTGGAAGAGGAGCAACCAGGACTAGAACCCTGTGCCCATATGGGATACCGGTGCCGCAGGCGGAGGATTAACCAAGTGAGCCACGGCACCGGCCCCCTGTTTTTTTAAGAAAAGATTCAGCTCTGCAGGGTATGGGGTAGGTGCCCTGCAAGCAGTCGGAGGGCTGTGTCCCAGCTCTTGGTGGGGACAGAGCCTGCTGGGTGAAGCCTCTGCCTCTCCCTCCAGCCCCTTCATTACCCAGGCCCAGGTCTGTCTTGCACTGCCTTGCTGGAGCCAGGTGATTCCCTGGGCTTGGACAGGGGTGGCACTGGTCGCACACTCCAGATGGGAAACTCGGGCCATTAGGAACTCCAGCCAGGCTAAGGAAGGGGAGAGAGCCTGAGAGGCAGAGAGCCCTGAGGGACTGGGGCAAAGCCATCGGGATGATTTCAGGCCAAGTCCATGCACTTAACAGTGCTTTCCCAGCCAGAAGGAGGCCACGCTAATTAAGTGGAAACCGCCAGTCTGCAAATCGATGTCTGCTGCTCCAACTCCAGCAGGGGCCAGCAGCTCCCAAACTGGGTCAGAGACACTTGAGTCTCCAGAGTCGCCGGAGACACCCGCTCTCATCTGCCCCTCAGAGCCTGGGTCCTGGCTGGGCCACCGAGGCTCCACCCCTCCCCACTCAAGGCCTGGAAGATCGTCTTGTGAGGGACAGGGGACCCTGACAGTCTTCTGGGTAGAGGTGACCCTGTGACCTCCTTGGTCACACACACAGTAGTCCCACCTCGGTTCCAGCAATGGGGACAGCTCAGAGTGCTGACCAATGCTGAAACCAGACTGCCTGGGTTCTGATTCCCGCTCTGGCTCTAAACTGTGTGATGCCGGGCATGTCACTGTGCCTTTCTGTGCTTCTGCCTCCACAACTGTAAAAATGGGGTAATAATTTTTGTCACGAGGATTAAACATGTGGGTATTTA
The DNA here is from genome assembly GCF_051225735.1 of Oryctolagus cuniculus. Taxonomy (NCBI): domain Eukaryota; kingdom Metazoa; phylum Chordata; class Mammalia; order Lagomorpha; family Leporidae; genus Oryctolagus; species Oryctolagus cuniculus. Next base: position 20,033,218 of record NC_142877.1, read on the forward strand.
TGAAGCTACTGAAGTCACTGTATTAGTAAGTGCTGGTTTCTTTCTTCTAACTTCTCATTTTTAATGGCTTCATTGAAACATTTCATATGCCATACAATTCACTTATTTATATTATATAATTTTTATTGTATTCTCAGAGTTGTGCAACCATCACCACAATCAACGTTAGAACATTTTATTACCCCAAAAAGAAACTCCCTACTCACGAGCACTTATGCTCCTTTCCCCACCCTCAGCGCTGGGTAGCTGCTAATTAACCTGGTCTCAATGGATGCACTCATTCTGGAAATATCATACAAAGGGAATCACAGAACATGTGACCTTTGGTATCTGGCCTCTTTCACTCCGCATAATATCTTTGAGGTCCACCTGCACTGTAGTGTGCATCAGTGCCTGCCTGCTTGCTTGCTTTTTAAAGATTTATTTATTTATTTGAATGACAGAGTTACAGAAAAAGAGAGAGAGAGAGAGAGAAAGCGACAGAGAGAGACCTTCCATCTGCTGGTCCACTCCCCAGATGGCCGCAATAGTTAGGAACATCAGGGTGTAGGCTTGTGTGTGGATTCCTGTTTTCATTTCTCTTGGGGGATACACCCATGAGCACCCTCATCTCGTCCAGGTCCACTGAGCAGTCAGGATGGGAATCAACCACTCCTGCACACTTACTTGCACCAGGAACCGTTCTAGGTACACCTTTGTACACACCTCACATAATTCTCATAGTTTCATTGACATGGCTGTTATTATTTTAACTTTTAAGTTAATCTACTTATATTTAGTTAAAAGGCAGAAAGAGAAAGACAGAGAGAAGAGAAAGAGACATCCCACCCTCTGGCTTACTGCCCAAATGCTCACAACAGCCAGGGCTGGGCTGGGCCAAAGCCAGTAGCCCAGAATTCCATCCATATCTCTCACATGGGTGGCAGTGACCCATGTAGTTAAGCCATCGCCTGTTGTTTCCAGGGTGAACGTTAGAAGGAAGCTAGGTTGGAAGCAAAGCCGGGACTTGAACCAGGCACTCTGATATGGATATGGGTGTCTCAGGTGGCAGCTTAACTGATGCACCAAATGCCTGGCCCTGGCATGGCAGTTACTGCTACTGTCACTGTCCAAATTGGGGAAAAAAAAAAAAAAAACAACACTGAAGTACAGGCAAATTACGTTGCACAGTGACACACAGCTGATGTCTAGCAGAGTCAGAACACAAATCTGAACAGGGTCTGGTTCCTTCCAACACCCATGCTAGTTTAAGAGGGGGCAGGAAGTGCGCTGGGGCTATGGGGAGACAGTAATGGAGGCACAGAAGCCATGCCCCCATCTTCAGCCTGGGTTGTGGGGCCCAGCTCTGCAGGAGCTCACAGCCAGGCAGGGGCTTAAACCTGTCAGCAGGGGCCTCTGAGCCAAGGCAGGAGGAAACCAGCCAAGGTCATATTTCACAGATGGGACAGGAAATAGGAGGTGTATCACGTCTCTGCGGTCAGATTAGGGTTGTCTCAACACCAGGAAGCTGCCTTCTGGGAACTTGTCCATTTCTACCCCGTCTGTGTTTTGTGCTGTGGTTTGTAAGCAGAAGCGAGGCAATTCACACCCAGGGCGACAGGCTGACCCCTCAGGCGCTGCACCTGCCAGGGGTGCCGTAATTCAGAGGCACCAGTCATCAGCCAGGAGAGCCCAGACACTCTCTCCTCCATGATCCTGCTGCACAGCAGTCCCCAAGCCCTGCAGGGCTGACACAATCCCATCGTATCTGTTGACAGCAAAGCCCTCTCCTTTCCAGAGGCCAGGATGCCTCCCATCCACCACTCGGACTTCATCTTTCGAGCATCAGACCATCCAAGAGGTGAAACTGGTGATGGGCAGGGATTGGCTGGGCCAGGAAGCAGGGCAGAGAATCAGAGGGACTCTGAAGGCCACATCTAATGGAATCTGGAGAGGGCAAGGACCATCCAAGGGCTCCAAGACCCTGCCCTCATACCCCCAACCCTAAGGCCAGGCCAAAGGCCACCATGGCCATTCACACCCTCCAGAGCACCCTTCTTCATTCAGCTCCTCACTCCCTCGGAGACTGCGCTGACCCAGAGAGCTTCCCGGGACCAATCTCACCCATCACGCTGCAAGTGTGCTGGGGAGAGTCGAGCTCTTTTCCTGTCTTCCTTTCGGTCTGTAATGTGGTAGGGTTGTGCCACAGTTAGAAACACAGACTTGGGCAGCCATTTGGCTTGGAGTCAAAATCCAAGTCAACTACTTCGGAGTTGTGAGGTCTGAGCAAATTTCTCTGCAGCTCAGTGGCCTCTCCTGTAGAACAGGTGTACCACTTCCACTGCCCTGGCACAGGTCAACGCTCAATACACTAACACTGTTCTTGTCTCCACTGAACAGAAGAATGGGGACCTTGGCTTAGGGTCATTGGTCACCTGTCGTTCATTCTCTAATCCTCATAACTTGTCTGGGTGTTCTAGGCAGCAAGCCCAGTAAGGCCTGCCCCCAGAGAGAGGGCAGGAATCCAGGACTTGGGCCTTTCCTCCTGCCTGGTCAGGGCTGGTGTCTGTCTCATGGGGGCCAGAAGGAGACCTAAGCAAAAGAGGAACTGTATAGTCCAGGGGCCACTGTCTGGGGTCTTGAATGGACAGCAGGGGATTAATGCAGGCTACTTGGCAGGGTGGAGGGGTAGGAGGGTCCCATCCCCAGGGAGTAACCTTAGAGAAGGTCAGGGTTCCCAGCAGAACCAGGCCCAAGGTTCATTGAGGCAAACTCTTTAGAAGCTGGAGCTGAACTGGAGGCAGAGCCCAGCCCTTCAGGTGGAGCTGTCAGACCAAGGGCATTCAGGTGTCTCAGCCCACCCCCCACCCCCAGGCAGACTAAGATAAGAACAGCAGGAGCAGGTCTACCCCTCTATGCTAGGGCCTATCCAGGTCAGAGCTAGCTCAAATACCAGCTGAGCTTTGCCTACAGCTGTGCAGAACTGGGACAGACAGGGTCAACATCCTGTAGTAGCTCTGATTACTTCTACTTTACAGAGGAGCCGGCTGGAACTCAGAGAGGTTCAGTTATTTACCCAAAGTCAAACAGCAGGTGAGTAGTGAAACTGGACCTGGAGTCCAGGCCCAACTGCATGACTCCACACTCCCCCATGCTGCATACAAGGCTGCACAGGTGGAGGATGGGCAGTAAAGGGGGCAGCAAGAGGCTGAGGGCACACGGGAGGCTGGAGAATCAGAGGAGATGTCATAGGCCCAGAAGATGACGTGGGCATGCCCAGCAAGAGGAAGGCCACCACCTAAAGCATGCATATGGGATCCCAGGGGCACTGGGAAGCAGGCTGGCACCGAGAAGCCTGGATGCCTCTTGAAGGAGTAAGGAAAATGAGCCAGGGGCGATCAGTCTGTAAAGAAAACTTCTTCCCTCTTGCTTAGGCAAAGCCTGCCAACCACATTGCACACAGTAGGTGCACATAAAATGGGTGGCTGATGAAACAACCTGCTATGTGTCCCCCAAATCTTGTTTCTTCATCCTCTTGGGCACACGGCCAGAATATCTGTCCTGACCTCCCTCACAAAGGAGTGAACCACAAATGGGTCCTCGTGGGTGGGATGTGAGCAGAAGTGACCAGGGCCACTGGCAGGGTTGACCTGCAGGGCCCTCCCTTGCAATGGGGGCCTCTGAGGGTCCAGAGCTGTACTGTCCGATGTGGTGACCACAAGCTACACATAGCCATTGGAACTTGAAATGTGAGCACTCTGAATTGACAGATGGTTGGGTAATATATACCAGATTTCAAAGACTTATAAAAAAAAAAGTGTAAAAATCCCTCATTAATAAGTGTTATGTTGATTACATGTTGGAATAATATTTTGTATATATTACTATTGTTAAGTAAAATATATTACTAAAATTAATTTCAACTGATTATGTCTACTTTTTTATATAATCTGCTTTCTTTAAAATGTTTATTCATTCATTTTAATTTATTTGAAAAGCAGAGTGGCAGGGCCAGCGCTGTGGCTCACTTGGTTAATCCTCCGCCTGCGGCACCGGCATCCCATATGGGCGTCGGGTTCTGGTCCCAGTTTCTCCTCTTCCAGTCTGGCTCTCTGCTGTGGCCCGGGAGGGCAGTGGAGGATGGCCCAAGTGCTTGGACCCCTGCACCCAAATGGGAGACCAGGAAGAAGCACCTGGATCCTGGCTTCGGATCGGCACAGCGCCGGCCATAGCGGCCATTTGGGGAGTGAACCAATGGAAGGAAAACCTTTCTCTCTATCTCTCTCTCACTGTCTATAATTCTACCTGTCAAATAAATTTTAAAAAAAATAAAAGAACAGAAAAGAAAAGCAGAGTGTCAGGGAGAGAGAGAGACAAAGAGAGAAGTCTCCCATCCACTGATTCACTCCCCAAATGCCCACAATAGCCAGGGCTGGGCCAAGCCAAAGCCAGGAGTCAGGAGCTCCATCTGGGTCTCTCACAAGTGTGGCAGGGATCCAAGCACTTGGGCCATCCTCTGCTGCTTCCCAGGTGCATTAGCAGGGAGCTGGATAGGAAGGTGATGGTGGGACTCTAACCCAGGCACTCTGATATGGGATGTGGGTGTCCCAAGCAGTCATTTAAACCACCATATCACAATACCCAGTCCTATTTTTACCTTTTTAAATGTGGCTTCTAGTGCATTTAAAAATTATATGCAGGGGCCAGCACTGTGGCAAAGTGGGTAAAGCAGCCGCCTGCAGTGCTGGCATCCTAGATGGGGCCGGTTTGAGTCCCAGATGCTTCACTTCCTATCCAGCTCTCTGCTAGGGCCTGGGAAAGCAGTAAAAGATGACCCAGGTCTTTGGGTCCACGCACCCACATGGGAGACCCAGAATAAGCTCCTGGTTCCTGGCTTTGGATCAGCGCAGCTCTGGCTGTTGCAACCATTTGAGGAGTGAACCAGCAGTTGGAAGACCCTCTCTCTCTGCTTCTGCCTCTCTGCAACTCTGCCTTTCAAATAAATAAATAAACCTTAAAAGAATTATATGCATGGCTTACACTATATTTCTATCAGACAGCTCTGACCTGGAGGGCAGATGCACGAAGTGGCGAAGCCCGGGCACTGTGTGGAGGATAGCCACCTTGGAGGACCGTCTGGAGGTGGGCGACCATCACTACGATTAATTTCACATTTCACTATCCACCATAGAAACCCTATGAGTCAATCTTCTTTCTGCTCTCTCATCTCCAGCCCTAGACGGCCCATGAATAGCCATGTTGTGCAGTTCTGTGAGCAAGAGATGGACTCCAAAGTGTGACAGCACTTAGCCTCCAGTGGTCCAGCAAACTCCTGCAGCCAGGAGGTGGGGTCTTCATGCCTTGCCCTTAAAGCTGATGAGCTTTGGCAACTTCCTGGATCCTAAAACACCTGTTCTTGGAGCCTGGATCCCTCACATAAGAAGCCAAGACCACCACGCTGGGAAGGCTGCATGGAGCAGCTCTGGGACTGCATGAAGAGAAAGAGGGAGATGTCCAGCCAGCTTGCAGATGTCCCCTCCTTAAATAGGATGACTATTTAAGTCCTCCTAGCTGAGATCCCAGACGCACAGAACAGAGACGCGTTTTCCCTGCTGTGCTCCATCTGAGCCGTGAGGGATAATAAAATGGTTGTCGTTTTAAGCCACTAAGTTTTGGGGTGGTTTTTACATAACAGTGAGCTGGAACCCCTCCCTGAGAACACAGCTTTCCTCCACAGCCTCCTTCCTTCAAGTTGTAGGCACCTCTCTGGGTAGCTTCAGGGAGCTGGGAAATGGTAAAGCCCATCAGACCTGAGTCACATCCCCCTTCCCAAACCTAATGTCCCAGAGAGGGTGCCAGCCACCAGACCCAGTCATTCATTTACCCGATAAACCAACTTTGGTCCTTCCCTCTGCCTCCCCTTCTCGTCCTCTCAACCAGAAAGCTTTCCAGTAACAGGGTTCTCTCCCACAGCAATACATCCCGAGTTCTGCCAAAACCTGGGGACCTTAGAGTGCTTCCAATCAGCAATGACTGCTCCTTCTCCGAGGCCAACCCTCCGGAGCACTCTCAGAGCCTTATGAGGCCCTCGGAGGATCCCCACCGACTCCTCCGGCATTGCAGGGAAGGCAGCCCTGCGGCCTGGGGGCAGACACCACCTGCTGAAGTGTGTTCCGCTAAATTCCTAGGGTAAAGCCCTGACCCTAATGTGCTGGTATATGGAGGTGCAGCCCTTGAGTTAGGTTTGATGAAGTTGTTGAGGGTGGAGCTCCAGTGATAGAATCTGTATTTTTATAAGAGACACCAGAGAGCTTGCTCACTCTCTCCTCTGTGTGAGGACATAGCAAGAAGGTGGCAAGCCAAGGAGAAAGCCCTCATCAGAAACCCACCCCTTTGGAACCTTGATCTTGGCCCTCCAGCTTCCAGAACTGTAAGGAAATAAACTCCTATGACTTGAGCCAGCCAGTCTATGATATTTTGTATGGCAGCCAAGCCAACTAAGACAGTGTCATGGAACCCATTTGATGTCCCCGAGTCACGGCCACCAAGAAAGATTGCTGGGCTCAGACCACTTGGGGGCATTCAGGCCCCCATCAGCTGTACCCTGAGAGGTGCTTGGGCCAGTGCCACAGTCAGGCCCTGAGTGCCATGAGTTAGAAGCCATTTATTAGCCAGAGCACAACTCGACCAGAACACACTTGCCAAAAATGGAGCTTTAAGAAATCACAGAGTTGTGTGGGCTTTAAGAAGGTATTTTCAGCAGCGGAGACAAAGGTGGTGTATTTGACATGTCCCTAAGCCTCCCTGCTGATCTATCCACAGAAAACCCAGCCCCCTCGTTAAGGAGTGCTTAACCTTAAGCTGCTTCTGGTGGACAACAGTTTCACCAACCCAGCACCTCCTGGAGTGGGTGGCTCACCTTGGAGCCAGCGCTTACTAAGTAAGGCTCCAGGTCATCTATGACAGCATGACTGCCTTGCACTCAAGAGAGTATGGGCAGGCTCTTCAGGACCCACAGGTGAACCTTTCCTTTAATTAAAAATGTTCTTCTTCTAAAGCCTGGAACTCTTGTCCAAGTAGCACTCTCAAGCACCTCGTGTCAGAAGGCACTTTGGAAATGTCAGCTGAGTCTGACCCTCGACACGGCCTCTGTCCCAAGACAAGCTGGCAAGGATGGCGTCAGACAGAAGAGAGAAGAAGAAACTTCCCAAACCCAAGAGCTTCCCACCCCTGAGCCTCCTCTATACAGAGGATGGAAATTCACCACAGACTATAAATGTCTGTGCAAATGAGCTCTGATTGCCAGTGGTAGGCGCCTCCTGGGAAAGTCTGATTCTACACTGCGACTTCTCTGACAGATCTCGCTGCGAATGGCTTGGAACCTGCAGGTGGGGGCCATGAGCGCTAGTTTCTAGGCTCCTTCCTCGAGTAGGACACCTGCCTGAGCCCCTGCGTCCAGCCCAGACCTTGCCTTTAAGTGCTGTTAAATGCTGAGTAGGGAGGACTGGGTTGCAGAAGAGGAATGAATGTTCCACATATGTGAAACCACGACTGTGGCACAAGGTTTAGGGTACAGATTCTGAAGTCAGACTGTCCTGGCTCTGACTCTTCCCTACTCCTTTCTAGACCTCAGTTTACCCACCCCAGAAAATGGGGTTTCTAATGGTGTTCATTTCATAGAGTTGTTGAGAGTATGCAATGAGCTGATGGAAAGACGTTCAGCCCAAGGCCTGGCACTGAAGTGTCCAGTAAAAGCTAGGCAAGGAAGGATGAAGGTGAGGGTGGAGTGTGGGGGGCTCAGATGTGATCTGGACCTCACCCACCCTTAGAGGAGGGAGAAACTCACCAGCCGCACCACACCACTTGCACGGCCAAAACAGCTGATCTCGGAGAGCTTCACCCCCCGGGGTCGCAACAGCCCAGGTTACAGCTGACTGGTTCAGACTTAGACTCACTTTGTTTCCTGCCAGCTAAGACTTAAGAAAGCGGCAAAATGGAAGGAACTAGAGCAGGACTGAATGGCCTCCACCCCAGGTCTGGGGCTGCTTTCCACTGTCCTACTTCAGAAACTCCCACTTTGGGCCTGACTTTCATCATCCAGTTGCTCTTCCTTTTCCCAGCTACTCTCTCTCCCCAGCTACTCCCCGTGACCTTTCCTGCTTTGTCCTTATCCAACTCCCTGTTGCCTACCTGAATGATCACTCACTACCCAGCAGTCTGCTACCTCCCAGCTTCTTCTCTTACCTACAGCTGTCTTCTAATTGAGCACCAGGTTGGAACAATCACATAAATCCTGGCATTGCTTGGGGAACATCTGCGCTGGCCTCTCTCTGTATCTGTAGGAAACTGTCTCTTCCTGGATCAAGCAGCAGGTTCTGGTCTCAACAAGATTTGGCTCTCTCAACTCAAGCAAACATTGAGACCCCGAAGTCTCATGTTAGTGGTTGATGGATTAAGGGTGAACACGTTTTCTAGTAATGGGGGTAGGAGGTGAGCCCATGAGAGGCCTACGGGCCTTGGGGGCTTGTCCTCGGGGCGTAGTTCTTGTGCAAAGATTGTTAATTTAAGCCGAGTCTGACCCAGCTTCCCTCTCTGCTTCCTGGTTCCACAAGTGATGATCCCTCCACCATCCTCCGGCTTCATCAAGATTGGAGCTGCCTGGTCTCGGACTGTGAGTCTCCAAAACTGTAAGCTGAAAAGAAAAAAGAACTTGTTCCTTCCTATGAAGTTCCTCTTGGGAATTTTAGTTGTAACAACACAAAGCTGACTGACACAGCTGATGTCTACAGTTGGGAGGTCCTGCCCATTATTGAGGTCTTTGGTCCAGGCTACAGGGAATGCGAAGGCAGAGCCCACCCAGCACACACCGCAGAACTCTGCTGGCAGAGCCAAGAATCTCAGCTCCAGCAGGCGGTCAGTTCTCCCAGTTCCTACTGTGATGCTCAGGCAGGGAGCTCCTCCTCTCACCAGGGCCCCGCCCCTAACCGACCCAGGATGCTTTCTCTTGGAAGCTGGGAGTGCTTCGTTATGGATCTGATTAAATCATAAGGAATCTCATCCCGGGCTTGCCAGAAAACAAGTTATTTTCAGCGTCCGTGGGCAGCAAATGGAGAAGAAAGTCATGAGACGGAAGGAATGACTGTGTAGCGACAGAGCCTACCCAGGGGAAGGTTGGCCACCATGTCTCCTTGACAAAGTGTTAGGTGCCAAGGAACTTGGGAGAAGTTTTGGGAAATATTTTAGGGTGTTGTCTTTAAAAAACAAAATGAGGGAACAGAGTACATTAATTCTAAAAGGCTTGGGGCCGGCACTGTGGCGTAGCGGGTTAAGCCACTACCTGCAGTGCCGGCATCCCATATGGGCATCTGTTTGAGTCCCGGCCTCTCCACTTCTGATCCAGCTCTCCTCTGTGGCCTGGGAAAGCAATAGAAGATGGCCCAAGTCCCTGGGCCCCTGCATTTGTGTGGGAGACCCGGAGGAAGCTCCTGGCTCCTGGCTTTGGATCATAGCAGCTCCGGCCATTGAAGCCAATTGGAGAGTGAACCAGTGGATGAAAGCCTTCTCTCTCTCTCTCTCTCTCTCTCTCTCTCTCTCTCTCTCTCTCTCTGCCTCTCCTTCTCTCTCTGTGTAGCTCTTTCAATTAAATAAGTAAGTAAATATTAAAAATTCTAAAAGGCTGGGGACATCTGTTTATAGAAAGGAATTAGTGTCCCTCCAAAGAACTTTTGTCATTAAGATGAGCTTAAGACATTCAAATGGTTCAGGCCAAGCAAGAGATACAGGGACATTCTGGCTGCCTTAAGAGCTGACACGTAGGAACCGGTGAACTCCAGGCACCATGAACTCTAAGGTCCCAGAAGTTCTTCAGGGAGCACGGGCTTTTGCTTAAGGGACTCCAAAAGGGCTCCCTAAGGCAAACAAGTTTTAAGTTAGACATTATGTGGAGTGGGCAAAGGCTTTCCTGCCCACTGAATTCCAATGAAAAATCGCTACAAAAAATGTGCAGATCCTTTTTTCACTAAAGTGTAAATGACTACAATAAGGATCCTCTCATGTGAATGACTAATAGGAGGCTGGCACTGACCAAATAGAGAAAGACAAAATGAGGGTTATTTATGGAATGGAGGTGAGCAGAAGGATTAAGAAGAAAAAAGAAGAGATGTTGACCTGTCCTCTGGCCTAGTGGAGGGGAGGCTAGTGGCAGACAATAGTAACAGCTACATTAACTATGTTCACTGTCCACCCTTTATCTACACACATATCTTCCCACACCACACACTGTTCTTTCCACTTGACAGATGAGGTACCTGAGTCTAAAAGAATTTAATGGACGTGCCCCAGGTCAGAAGCTGGAGATTAAAATTTAGTTGGGGTCCAGCTCCATGTTCTTAATCCCCAAGGTCTACTGTCCCTCTGCGAAGATTCGGCCTCTCCGCCCAGGACCCCGTCATACCCCTTTCCCCGTACCATCCACATTTTGAAAGATTTTATTACTGAGCATGCTGCATTTGTGAACCAATAATTTGTTCCATCTGGCTGATGATTATTTTTCTATTCCTGCTTCTGCTTCAACATTGATCCAGACTTTCACCTCAGTTATTGAGGGTTCAACATAATATTATGAGATCACATAAATCACTGTCGTGGCTGTGCAGCTAATCAGCAACAGAATTAAGTAAGCATAAGCAGCACTCTCCAGCGCTGAATTCGGACTGTCTGTCACATGGCTGTAGAGTCAACGTCCATCCCGCACTTTGCATTCTCAACCCCAGGCTCAGGGTTCTCACACGGAGAACTCTGGCAACAGTATCTGGTCGACCAGGACTGCAGCCTTGCCAAGGCCATCAATAGCTAGTGGCTGTCTGATTAACACGACAGGCCCGAGGTTATCATACTGCATTACTGGAATTCTGCTCTAAAGCAGAATCGAGAATGTGCGGCAGACTGTCACCATAGTGGCCCCCGATGAACCGTGCCTTTCAGTATCCATGTGCTTGTATAGACCTCTCACATAATGACCCTGAACTTGGCCTCATGACCCACTTGGCCAATGTGATGCCAGTAAAGGCTTGATGGGTGCTTGTGCGTGAGGGTGTATCATCCTGGAAGCTTGAGTGCACCAGGCTGGATGAAGTGCCACAGGAAGTGAGCCCAAGTCATCCCAGCTGAGCCCCAGACACTGGCCAAGCCAGCTGAACTTAGCAGCTTCACAAGTGAGCCTGGACAAGACCAGCAGAAGAACTGCCCAGTCAAGCCAAAGAACCATTGAGAGGTGATAAATTGTTCCAAGCCACTGAGTGTTTGGAGAGGATGTGCTACTGACGCAACAACAGGCAACGGATAGGGCACAGCCCTTCACCTTGACTTACCAGGAGGACTACTGTTCCTACCTTCTTGGTGCACAGGGAATTCAGGGTCCTTAAGCCGAAAAGCCTGTGCCCTGGAGTTTCTTTTGAAGGAATGGAAACCCTGACTCCTCCCATTCACATGTGCATTTCATTTAGCTTTTCCAGTGTGAATGACAAAGGTGCCACTTCCCTCTTCCCTAAGCAGCAGGCTTCGTGCACCTCCTGTCTGCACCTCTGCACTGACTGACCCTTCCTCGGTCTAACACGCCTGACAGAGGGATGGGGCAGTGAGACCAGGTCTGTCTGTCGGCACACATGTGGACAGATGTTCTGGACAGCAATACTGTGAGAAGATTCTGGAACAGTCTTTTGTTTTTCAAAGCCTAGCTTTCCTTTACAAAGTTGTTCAATAATTTGGCCTTGGCAATTGTTGAAGAGAAGGGTTTAGGATTCATAGATTTAAAGAGACTGAGCTTCTTTGACAGAAATATGAGCTGTTCCTTGCTCCATTAGAAAGAAAACAGCATTGAGGATGGCACTGTGGTACAGCGGAATTAGCCTGTAGGGCTGGCATCCCATTTGAGCATCAGTTCAAGTCCCAGCTGCTCCACTTCCAATCCAGCTCCCTGTTATTGCACCTAGGAAAGCAGCAGAAGTTGGTTCAAGTACTTGGGCCGCTGCCACCCAAGTGGGAGACTTCCATTTCCAGGCTCTTAGCTTTGGCCTGGCCCAGCCCTGGCCATTGTGGCCAACTGTGGAGTAAACCAACAGATAGAAGATCTCTTTCTTTGTCTCCTTCTCCCTTTCTCTGTAACTCTGCATTTCAAATAAATACAATAAACCTTTTTTAAAAAATGAAATAAAACATTGTTACCTAAAAACTAAACAAGAATAAATCATGCCCAAAATATGTATCTCCTCCATGGGCTCACTAGACCGAGAAATTTCAAAGACGGGACTGCTGTGAGCATCTGACATACCTCTCCTCCATCTCCGAATTTACACCCTGGGGAAATGCTGGGTGAGGATCTGGTGGTGTGAGATTAGAGAGGTTCCAAGAAAGCTCCCATTGGCTGAATCTTCCCAAGACCCTTGGGATGGCATCACTTTGATGCATGAACATGGCTGACCAGCCTATTAGCTCCCAAGAGTAGTCTCATACTTTCCATGATGCCATTATCACAGGAGGATGAGAATTGCCTTGCATGCCAGAAATTCATTTAAGCACTGTCAACTCATTCTGTACTGTGGGCAGACCTAGCTAGGATGGGAAATTGCCATCACAAGGTTGTAAGGAGAAACATGATCATGGTGTTTAATGGCATTATGCCAATTTGGGCTGGAGTCTCCTCTTTCCGTAATCAGATTATCCTTGGCAACAGGCGGGTAATTTTCAAAGTTGTTGGTCACAGTGTTCTCTACCCTGAAAAATATTTAAATAGCATTTATGAGCACTGCTCATAAATGATCTCCTAGCCTCCTGTTTTTCAGCATCTGTTCTTGGCAAGGCTCTTTATAATACGACCCTCCACCATTCAACAAGTGAACACTGCACTCTCTTTGAGGTGACTTTGTGAGACTCTGCCCTCCAACATCGTCTAGATGGGCTGTCTTGTTTACATCTTGACCACCAGTGCCTGCCTGATGCTGCCCAGACTCTCCCGTGAATGTCTGTGTATGAACCTCTCCTCTGATCCATCATGTTTTGCTGTAATTTAGCATTCAGAGAGGACTCTTATTCCAAGTTTTTAGGAAAGGAAGCCTTTTTGTGAATAGTAGACTCTTGATAGTATCCCCATACATGAACTACAAATGACATTACAGTTAAGTTCATTTCAGTTGCACAACTATTCCCAATGAGTAATGACGGACTTTGACACATTAATCTGGAGGGGATCTCTGGGGGGTGGGGTAGAGGCAGGGGACTCCTCAGGCTCTGTCTCTGGCCATGACCTACTCAAGTTTTATCAGGAACTTGGACAATGGCCTAGGATTGTGTTTTTCTGATACAGTAGCCCCTAGGTTAGTCACAGTTCACTAGTTAAATTATTTTAAATGAAATAAAATCAAAACTTCAAGGGCTGGCACTGTGGTGTAGTACACTAAGCTTCTGCCTGTGGCTCCAGCATCCTATACAGGTGCTGGTTTGGGTCCTGGCTGCTTCTCTTCTGATCCAGCTCTCTGTTAATGGCCTGGGAAAGAAGAGGAAGATAGTCCAAGTGCTTGGGTCCCTGCATCCACATGGGAGATGCAGAAGAAGCTCCTGGTTCCTGGCTCCAGATCGATTCACCCCTGGCTATCAAGGCCATTTTGGGAGTGAACCAGTGGATGAAAGACTCTGTCTCTCTCTCTCTCTCTCTCTCTCTCTCTCTGTCTCTGTCTCTCCCTCTCTCTGTAACTCTGCCCCTCAGATAAATAAGTGAAATCTTTAAAAAAAAAAAAAAAAACTCAAAACTTCAGTTCTTAAGGCATCCTAGCCACATTTTAAATGCCCAATAGTGGCCGGCACCGTGGCTCACTAGGCTAATCCTCCGCCTTGCGGCGCCGACACACCGGGTTCTAGTCCCGGTCGGGGCACCAGATTCTGTCCCGGTTGCCCCTCTTCCAGGCCAGCTCTCTGCTGTGGCCCGGGAGTGCAGTGGAGGATGGCCCAAGTGCTTGGGTCCTGCACCCATGGGAGACCAGGAGGAAGTACCTGGCTCCTGCCATCGGATCAGCGTGGTGCGCCAGCCGCAGCAGCCATTGGAGGGTGAACCAACAGCAAAGGAAGACCTTTCTCTCTCTATCTCTCTCTCTCTCTCACTGTCCACTCTGCCTTTCAAAAAAAAAAAAATGCTTAATAGCCACATGTGGTTACCGTGTTGGACAACACCATCCTTGAAAAAAATCCTGTTGGACAACTCTGGTCTAGAAGGAAAACACTGCATTTATGAAGGAGATGGAGTGGCAATTGCTGATGAGTTTCATTTGAGGTGAATATATTCAATTATGGTCTGACTAGCACCCATTTGCGCTTCTGAAAATAACGTCCCAATTTTCCTTGGGGTAGGAACGTGGCATGTGTTTGGGGAGCAGGTGATTTCAGGAGGGGACATGTGGCTCTGACTAGACCAGTCAGAACACTGAATCCATGATCTAGCCACTGTGATCGACTCAAAGATGGGTAAATAGCAAATCCTAGCCAGGGAGTCTCAATCCTGGAACTTGTTGAATCTGGAACAGTGCAGGAAAGAAATTATGCCTACTGAGGTTGCTGCAAGATAGGATTTATATTCAAGCTGCCAACAGCCAACTACTCGGAGACATTTTTGGTAGTCCCCTGTCTCCACATGTGCTTGAAACTGACATCCGTGAACTCTTCAGCTATATGAACCCTGTTTTGCTTAAGTTAGCTTGAGTTTCTGTCACTGGTGACACAGAAGTCCTAATTTAACATTCAAGAATCCAAAATTATCTGAGCAGGTGGATAATTGTCTTAAAGCTTAAAAAGATAAATTCAGAGCTGACTGTGATGTTAAAAATCAATGGTGTGGGGGCCTGTCCTGTGGCATAGCACGTAAAGCTGCTGCCTGTCGCATCAGCATCCCATATGGGCACCAGTTTGAGTCCTGGTTGTTGCACTTCTGATCCAACTCCCTGCCATGGCCTGAGAAAGCAGTGGAAGATGGCCCAAGTCCTTGGGCCCCTGCTCCCGCGTGGGAGACCTGGAGGAAGCTCCTGGCTCCTGGCTTCGGATCAACACAGCTCCGGCCGTCGTGGCCATTTGGGGAGTGAACCAGTGGATGGACACCTCTCTCTCTCTCTCTGCTTCTGCCTCTCCATAACTCTGCCTTTCAAATAAATAAATCAATCTTTAAAAAAAAAATCAATGGTGTGGGGGCTGGCATTGTGATGTAACAGGTAAAGCCACTGCCTGCAGCTTTGGCATCCCATATGGGCACTGGTTTGTGTCCTGGTTGCTCCATTTCCAATCCGGTTCCCTGCTAATGGCCTGAGAAAGGCAGTGGAGGATGGCCCAAGTGCTTGGGCCCCTGCACTCACATGGGAGACCTGGAAGAAACTTCTGGCTTCCAGGCCCTGCTCATGCCATTGCAGCCATGGAATGAACCAGCAGACGGAAGATCACTCTGTCTCTCCCTCTAGGTGGCTCTATCTTTCAAATAAATAAATAAAATCTTAAAAAAAAAATCCATGATGTGTCTATGGAGGCTTCTGGGGATACTTGTGACATCTGATGTTTGTTCTGAGTAGGTGATGGTTACATTAGTGTGCTCAGCATATGAAAATGCATGCACCAGCTTTTCCCTTTGCCTCCATGAAGAACATACTGCAACGAACAACTTAAATAAGCTTAGAGAAGATACTTCATTAATGGGCAACCGACTTGGGGGTCTAATTTTCTTTCAAGTTCAATATGAGACAACAGCTGTTCAAAAAGCCAATGGAAACTTGGGCTGGACTCGTAGACAAACGCACTCAGATGTAAGACAGTGTCCATCATTGTGGGTGAAAAAGAGCAGTCTCTGGGAAGTACACGCAAAGTAGAGGATGTTCACAAATCTCAAAGCCACGTGTCATGAAAGATCAAAAGGAACAGGAGTAGTTAGTCTGAAGAGAAGAGATGAGGGGATAAGATAGAGACAGGAGTACACTTGCAGGCCCACGGAAATGTTGCAATGATCAGATAACCTTATCATCTGCAAATAATATTCTCTTCTACACAGAAATCCCCCAAGAGAATCTACTGGAAAAACTAAGGCTAAAGTTTTCCTTCTGAAAAATAAATAGCACTGATAAAGGTAATATACATCTTAAATGAGGAAACACTTCAGAGTTGACAAAGTTTTCTGTGAAGGGCAAGAGAGTCAGAATTTTCATCTCTGTAGGCCATGTGGTTTCTGCTACAACAACTCAACCCTGCCACTGTAGAGTAAAAGCAGCCACAGATCTGTAAATGAGGGGGTGCTGCTGTGTTTCAATAAAATTTTTTATTTACAAAAACATGGTAGGAAGACTTGGCCTTCAATTCATAGCTTTCTGACCCCCTGCTTTAAAGGGATAAAAGAAAAGACCAAAGTAATGGGGGGAAAGAGAAAATATATTAGGTTTGACTACATAAAAAAATAAGAATTCCAAGGCAGGCATTTGTTCAGTGGTTAAGATAATGCTTGGGATGTCTATATCCCATGTCCAAGTGCCTGGGTTCAAGTCCCCAGCTCCACTCCCAATTCTAGCTTCCTGCTAATGCACACCCTAGGAGTCAGCAGGTGATGGCTCAAGTAGTTGGGTTCCTGCCATCCTTGTGGGAGGCCTAAACTAAGTTCTAAAACTCCCAGCTTCAGCCTGGTATAGCCCCAGCCATTAGTGACACTTGGACAATGAACCAGTTGATGGGAGCACTCTCTCTTTCTCTCTATACATCTATCCATCTGCATCTCAAATAAAATTTAAAATAAATAATAAGTTAATTAAATAAATAAAATTTAAAGTAAAAAATAAATAAAAGAGCTCCAACTCTGTGGGGAGCAACTCGGACTATACTGTTACTGGAATTAAGACTTATTCTATGCATCTGCTCTCCCACAATGTGGCGCTGGGAGAGGAGCGTACAGCTTCTACCCAGCTGCCTCTCACCAACTTGACAAGCTGCAAGAGCCGCTCCTGATTGGAGGAGAGCGGCGCGCTTGGCGTGTGGGTAGCAGAGCACGGATTGGTGGAGAGGACTATATAGGAGGAGAGAGACAGCATGGTGGTGTGGGTTGGTTGGAGAGTGCGTTGGAGAGTTCGCGGGGAAGTTCATTACTTCGTTCTTTCTCATTTCTCTCTACTCATTCTTGCTTTGGGAGTTTGCTGTTTACTTATTCTTACTTTACTATAGAAAGGACTTGTGAAAAAGGGAACAACAAGCGTCCCGTCCGGTGCTGCTCCTCCGCAGCACTAAAAAATTTTAAAGCAACACATAAATATACATATTATAGAAAATATATGAACCATTCATGACAACAAGGACTGATAAATCTCCACCCAATGTCATTCTCTTCCTCTGTCTCCTCCTTCCTCACTCTCCTCTTGCACACAAACTTATGAGGGTACTTCAAAGAGTTCATGGAAAAATGGAATTGAAAGACTTGGTGCAAAAAAGTTTTGAATACATATAAGAGGTCTTCAAAAGGTTTGTGAAAAATATATATTATTAAAAATGCAGATTTCAAAATATTTTGCACCAAAGTAAACATTTTTAAATTTTGTTTTCCAGAAACTTTAAAAAATACTCTCTTACACATAATCAGTAAAATCAATTAAGAAAAATAAGTAGAAAAAGTGGGCCAAAAAATAGAAAACTAGGTATTCAATCTTAAATATCTCAATTTTAGGGAAATTAAGATGACAAGACTACTTTCCAAATATCAGCGAATTATGTCTCTGATGCTGCCATCAGTGTGGATTGGAAAGCAGTGGAGAGGCAAGTTTGGTTCAGGCCATGTCTAAATGAACAGTTTACAACAGAACCTTGTAGATGTCTACACTCTCATATCTGGGAATCTATCCTAAGTGAGTACTAAGTAAGTAACCAGAGCTATGGCCAAATACTTATAAAAAATTATTTATTTGAAAGGCAGAGTGACAGAAAGAGACAGAGTCAGAGAGAGAGAGAGAGATCTTCCACCTACTGATTCACTCTCCAAATACCCATAACCATCAGAGCTGGGCCAGGCTAAAGACAGGAGCCAGTCCCAACTGGGGTCTTCCACGTGGATGGCAGGAACTCAAGACTTGGGCCATCATCTGCAGCCTCCCAGGAACATTAGGGGGAAGCTAGACTGGAAGCATGGAGTAGCCAGGACCCAAGCCTGACACTTCGACATGGGATTCCAGTATCCCAAGCAGCAGCTTAACTCACTATACTACAACATCCACCCCTGTGCCCATATACTTATTTTTTAAATTATTATTATTATTTATTTGAAAGGCAGAGTTATAGAGAGACAGAGGCAGAGAGAGAGATTCAGAGGTCTTTCATCCACCGGTCACTCCACAGATGGTCACAATGGCCAGAGATGTCCCAATCCAAAGCCAGGGCCAGGAGCTTCTGGATCTCCCCTGCACATGGGTGCAGGGGCCCAAGGACTTGGGCCATCTCCCACTGCTTTCCCAGGCCATAGCAGGGAGCTGGATGGGAAGTGGAGCAGCTGGGACTCCAACTGGAGCCCAAATGGGATGCCAGCACTGTAAATGGTGGCTTTCCTGGCTAAGCCACCCTCTTTGCTCTCTTCTTACTGGCTTAACACAGAGCCATTGTGGGCTTTTTCTTGGGGCCTCTTCTTGCTCCATCTATCCTTGTTTCCTAAATAGCTCGTGCAGTCCCTTGACTTTGGAAAGGTCACATTTGCATGCTGATGACTTTACAAGTATAACCTCGGTCCCTGACATCCCCGTGAGCGCAGACTCACATGTTCACTTGCCTCCCTGAGAGCTCCTCCCGGATGCAACAAAAGCACGCCAAATTGCACAGTCCTACAGAACTCCTGACGCTCTCCAGATCCTCCCTCCTACCCCAAGCTTCCCCGTCTCAAAATACAGCACCATCATCCACCTGCGTTCTCAAGCCAAAAATCCAGGCATCATGATCAACTCCCTTTCCTCACCTGACACTCAGTCCTGTGGCTCTACCTCCTCACTCCTGCATGACTACACCCTCCAGCCTCTCTCCTGGCTCCTGGCTTCAGCCTGGTCCACCTCCAGCCGTTGCAGGCATTTAGGGAATGAACCGTTGGAAAGGAGTGTATGCTCTCTCTCTCTCTCTCTCTCTTTCTCCTTCTCAAATTAAAAATTTTTCAATTTGGGCCGGCGCCGCGGCTCAATAGGCTAATCCTCCACCTTGCGGCGCCGGCACACCGGGTTCTAGTCCCGGTCGGGGCGCCGGATTCTGTCCCGGTTGCCCCTCTTCCAGGCCAGCTCTCTGCTATGGCCAGGGAGTGCAGTGGAGGATGGCCCAGGTGCTTGGGCCCTGCACCCCATAGGAGACCAGGAAAAGCACCTGGATCCTGGCTCCTGCCATCGGATCAGCGCGGTGCACCGGCTGCAGCGGCGGCCATTGGAGGGTGAACCAACGGCAAAAGGAAGACCTTTCTCTCTCTGTCTCTCTCTCTCACTGTCCACTCTGCCTGTCAAAAAAAAAAAAAAAAAAATTTCAATTTAAAAACCTCTTTTCATAATAACCCTAAGATGTTATTTGCACTTTTTTACTATACTAAATTTGCACTCATGGTGCAAAAGTAATAGTGGGTAAAACTACTGTGCCTTTAATAGAAGCAGCCCAGTAGCACCCAGTAGTCACCAATGTTCCACTGTCTTACATATGTGCAGAAAAAAAAAATCAATACCAATTTCCCTTAAAAATGTCCTTGATGAAGCAATACAATGTATTCACTTTATTAAGTCTCAATCTTCACTATGTGTCCTTTTTAATACGCTGCGTGAAAAAATGAGAAACATAAAGGAAGGATGATCATTCTCTCAGTCTGCATTACACGAGCCACTGCTTAAGCTGTGCACTAAGCGAGCCCCTTCTCTCACAGAATGCTCCTTTTGCCTAGCAATGACCAGGAAACAATGGCTGTCCAGACTTGAGTACTGTGCAGGTATTTTCTCTAAAATGAACAGAGGAATCCCCTCAAAGCCATCAACATTTGTTGTTAAAGATAAAATAAGAACTTTCAAGCAAAAATTTGAATCTGAAAATTTAACTAACTACCATGAGCTTATAGTTTTTCCAGTACTTGAAGAATTGTCAATGAGATTGGTGCTGAAATTATGATGTTTTAATAAAATATACTGAAATGTGAGGCTGGCACCGTGGCATAGTTGGCTAAGCCTCCACCTGCAGCACTGACATCCCATATAGATGCCAGCTCGAGTCCCTACTGCTCCACTTCCAATCCAGCTCCCTGCCGATGGCCTGGGAAAGCAGTGAAAGATGGCCCAAGTGCTTGGTCTCCTGTACCCATGTGGGAGACCTGGAAGAAGATGCTGGCTCCTGCCTTCAGATGGGCCCAGTTCCAGTCATTGCAACCAATTGGGGAGTCAACCACTGGATGGAAGACCTCTATCTCTGCTTCCCTATCTCTGTAACTCTGCCTCTCAAATAAATAAATAAATCTTTAAAATATACACACACACACACACACATACATATATAAAAGTATGTATCAACACTTGGAACTCAGTGAATAAGTATTTTCTCATAGACCAATATATGATACACAGGTAAAAGAACCATTCAAAATGCAAGCTGGGGTGGAGGCTTGGCCCAAGTGGTCAAGACACCACTTGGGATTCCTGTATCCCATCTCTAATGCCTGGGTTCCATTTACAATTCCAGATTCCTGATGATGCAAACCTGGGAGGCAGCAGGCGATAGCTAAAGTAGTTGGGTCCTTGCCACCCTCATGGGAGACCTGTACTGAATTATGGCTCTCAGTTTCAGCCGAGTCCAGACCCAGCCTTTATGGGTATTTGGGAGTAAATCAGCAGATGAGAAGTTTGTCTGTTCCTCTGCCTCTCAAAAAAAAAAAAAAAAAAAGCAAGCTACTGTGGTGGAATAAGAAGACCATGCCAAGATGGTCGCTGGCAACGGAAACTGTCTGGCAACAAGTTGTGATTGGATGGCTTCAGAAACCACATGACAATGGAGCCTGCATAGCAACAGACTGTGATTGGTTAGGGCATAGACCACCCCTTGACCAGATTGGCTGCCTTGGCTATTTAAGCTGCTGTACCAACTGAAATAAATGAGTCTGCCTGCTGCTAGCCTCTGGCCTGCTTTCACCTGGCTTCCAGGGTCTGTGTGGTGACTCCGGGCCTCTTGCTCCCACTGTGCTCCTCCTCTCAGAACGAATCCACAGCAACAAACTACACCAATGGATTCAATAGGAAAAGTTAAAAACTGATATAATTGCAGATTACACATTCCAATTAAGTTTTTTTTTTAAAAAGATTTATTCATGTATTTGAGAGGCAGAGCTACAGAAAGGCAAAGAGAGATCTTACATCTGCTGGTTCACTTCCCAAATGGCCACCATAGCTAGAGCTGGGCAGATCCGAAGCCAGGAGCCAGGGAGCCAGGAGTTTCTTCCGGGTTTCCCACACGGGTGCAGGGACCCAAGGACTTGGGCCATCTACTGCTTTCCCAGGCCATAGCAGAGAACTGGATTGAAAGTGGAGCAGCTGGGATGCTGGACTGCAGGCAGCAGTTTTACCTGCTATGCCACAGTGCCCACCCCTCCAACTAAGTTTTAAGAAACTATCAACTGTTGATTTTAGGGATAGTATCAAAGAACAGCTATAATTATCTGAAAAAGCAATTAAAATATTTCCTCCCTTTTTTTTTTTTTTTTTTTTTTGACAGGCAGAGTGGACAGTGAGAGAGAGAGACAGAGAGAAAGGTCTTCCTTTGCCGTTGGTTCACCCTCCAATGGCCGCCGCGGCCCGCGCGTTGCGGCAGGCGCACCGCGCTGATCCGATGGCAGGAGCCAGGAGCCAGGTGCTTTTCCTGGTCTCCCATGGGGTGCAGGGCCCAAGCACCTGGGCCATCCTCCACTGCACTCCCTGGCCACAGCAGAGGGCTGGCCTGGAAGAGGGGCAACCGGGACAGAATCCGGCGCCCCGACCGGGACTAGAACCCGGTGTGCCGGCGCCGCTAGGCGGAGGATTAGCCTAGTGAGCCGCGGTGCCGGCCTATTTCCTCCCTTTTCTAACTATGTATCTGTGTCAGGTAAGATTTTTCTTCATTTACCTAAACCTAAAAAACACATTATGGGGACCAGCGTCATGGCTCACTTGGTTAATCCTCCGCCGCCTGCGGTACCGGCATCCCATAAGGGCACCAGGTTCTAGTCCCGGTAGCTCCTCTTCCAGTCCAGCTCTCTGCTGTGGCCCAGGAGGGCAGTGGAGGATGGCCCAAGTGCTTGGGCCCCTGCACCCCATGGGAGACCAGGAGGAAGCACCTGGCTCCTGGCTTCGTATTGGCGTAGCACCAGCCGTGGCAGCCATTTGGGGAGTGAACCAACGGAAGGAAGACCTTTCTCTCTGTCTCTCTCTCACTGTCTATAACTCTACCTGTCAAATAAATAAATAAATAAAAATAAAAAAAAACCCACATTACAACAGGTTGAATGCAGAAGCAAGTAAGAAAATTCAACAGTCTTCTTTTAAGCCAGACCTTTCAAAGATTTGTAGGGGCCAGCACTGTGGTGTACAGCGCAGAGCCACCATCTACAGCACAAGTCCTGGCTGCCCCACTTCTGATCCAGCTCCCTGCTAATGCGCCTGGGAAAGCAATGGGAGATGGCCCAAGTGCTTGGGCCCCTGCACCCTCGTGGGACACCCGGAAGAAGCGCCTAGCTTCTGGCTTCAAACTTCAGATTGGCCCAGTTCTGACTATAGTGACCATTTGGGGAGTGAACCAGCAGATGGAAGATCTTTCTCTCTCTCTATTTCTAGAACTCTGTCTTTCAAATAAATAAATAGATCTTTTTAAAAAAAAAATTTTGTAAAAGTATAAAACAAGGCTACTTTCTTTATTGCCTTGAAAAAACCATTATTTTTCCCCAAGACACTTCCTTTTTTTGATTATTTATTATTTTTTTATTTGAAAGGCAGAGTTACAGAGGGTGAGGGAAAGACACAGAAAGAGAGAGTTCTCCCATCCTCTGGTTTGCTCCCAAATGGCCAAAATGGTCAGGGCTGGGGCAGGAGCCAGAAGCTTCTTCCAAGTCTTCCATTTGGGTATCAGGGGCCAAAGTAGCTGGGCCATCTTCTGCTGCTTTCCCAGGAGCATTAGCAGGGAGCTGGATTGGAAGTGGAGCAGCCAGGACTCAAACTGGCATCCATATAGGATGTCAGCACTGTAGGTGGCAATCTAACCCACTATGCCACAGCATCAGTCCCAAATACCATTATTTTTATAAAAATATTTATGTGAACTTGTGGTGGGCTATTCTTTAAAGCTTTATTTATTTGAAATGCAGAGAGAGAAAGAGAGAGAGAGAGAGAGATTGATTGATTTTCCATCCACTGATTCACTCCCCAAATGGCCACAATGGCCAGGGATCTGCCAGGTCAAGGCTAAGAGCCTGAAACTCCATCTAGGTATCCCACATGGGTGGCAGGGGTCCAAGTAGTTGAACTATTTTCCATTGCTTTCCAAGGCACATTAGTAGAGATGCTGGATCAGAAGTCCTGGCACCTATATGAGATGCCAGCGTTGCAGGCAGCAGCTTAATCTGCTGTGCCACAATGTTGGCCCCAACTTGTGGTAGTTTAAGACATATCCACAGGGGTGGGTGTTAGGTGCGGTGGTTAAGTCGCCACTTGAGACACCTGCATCCTGTAACAGAATGACTGGGTTCAAGTTCCAGCTCCTCCACGTCTGATCCAGCTTCCTGCTGATGTGTACCTTGGGAGGCATCAAGTGGTGGCTCAAGTACTTGGCTTCCTGCTATCCATGTGAGAGATCTAGTTGGAGTTCGTGGCTCTTGGCTTTTCGCCTGGCCCAGCCCTGGCCATTGCGGGCATTTGGGGAGTGAATCAGCAGGTGGAAGATCTTTCTATGTCTTGGTCTCTTTGCCTTCAAATCAAATGAAGATAAAGAAACAGATGTTTCTTCTTCAAGTGAAGGCACTTATTGCCTTGCTCTTGAGTCTAATGAACAGAACACAGTGGAAGGGATGATCTGTGGTTTCCAAGACCAGCTCCCAAAAGGCATTGCAGCTGCCTGTATTCTCTTGGACTATATACTCTGAAGGAAGCCTCCTGCCACACTGAGAGAGGCTCTCGGGGCAGAGAACTGAGGCCTCCTGCCCAGAGCCATGGGATCCTCCAGCCCCAACTAAGTATTCAGACAACCACAATCTTATGGACCCGAGCTAAGCTGCTCCTGGCTTCCTGAGCCACAGCCATTATGTGAAAGTCACTGTGCATTGTTGTAAGCTGCTGAATGCTGAGCTCATCCTCTACGCAAAAACAGATCATCAGTACAGCAGAGAATGAGGTGATTACAATGATTTAATGAAAGAATAAAGAAATATTTAATTCCTACGCTTAAATTTCTAGTACAGTAAATATCATTGGATAGAACTCAGGAGTAGACCAGAAGGTTGGAGGACCCCTAAACACTTTGCAAATTGCCCCTTGATTAAATATTCCTCAAATTATCCCATGTGACAGCTCCATTTGTTCCCTGGATAAAACAATACCAAAATATTATCAGTGGCAGTTGCTCCTCGGTATTATTTTCTTCTTAATGTTTCTTCTTCTCTGTACTTTTAAATTTCTCTACAACACAGATGTGTTATTTTTACAACTAGAAGAAACGAAACTTCCCTTTTCAAAATCACCAGAAGTGAAAGTCCAAGCTGCCTCCTTTAGATGAGCCCCTAGCTCAAGAGGCAAGCTGAAGGGCCCAGGTGGCCGCCGACACGCCTGGGGGTCGGGGGAGGTTGGCAGGGGTGCAGAGGACCCGGCTCCAGCTGCCCTGAGCCAACGTCAGCCAGAACAGCTCTTTCCTCTATTTTACATATTGGGTTTCTGCATAATAGTTCACTTAAAGTTTCCATTGCTTTTTTTAAAAAATATATTATTTATTTATTTGAAAGGAAGAGCTACAGAGAGGCAGAAGTAGAGAAAGAGAGAGAGGTCTTCCATCTACTGGTTCATTCCCAGATGGTCACAATGGCCGGAGTTGTGCCAATCCAAAGCCAGGAGCCAGGAGCTGCTTCTGGGTCTCCCACGAGGGTGCAGGAGCACAGAGACTTGGGCCATCCTCTACGGCTTTCCCAGGCCATAGCAGAGAGCTGGATCGGAAGTGGAGCAGCTGGGATCAAACCAGTGCCCATATGGGATACCGGCACTGCAGGCAGCGGCTTTATCTGCTATGCCATAGCACTGGCCCCATCCATTGCTTTTTAAACGTAAGTCTGAAAAACTTCCCCATGAAAATAACAGTTGAAAAACTGAATCTCTGCCTCTAACTGTTTTTGCATGTCAGAGTTTCCATAAAGAAAACCTTGTGAGAGAAAACTGACAACTTAACATACACTCAGTGGCCGGCACCGTGGCTCAACAGGTTAATCCTCCGCCTTGCGGCGCCAGCACACTGGGTTCTAGTCCTGGTCGGGGCGCCGGATTCTGTCCCGGTTGCCCCTCTTCCAGGCCAGCTCTCTGCTATGGCCCGGGAGTGCAGTGGAGGATGGCCCAAGTGCTTGGGCCCTGCACCCCATGGGAGACCAGGAGAAGCACCTGGCTCCTGCCTTCGGATCAGCGCGGTGTGCCGGCAGCAGTGCGCCAGCAGCAGCGCGCCAGCCGTGGCGGCCATTGGAGGGTGAACCAACGGCAAAGGAAGACCTTTCTCTCTGTCTCTCTCTCTCTCTCTCTCTCACTGTCCACTCTGCCTGTCAAAAAAAAAAAAAAATACACTCAGTGGTTGCAAGGACGTTTGTGCCATTGGTACCTGAATAAAGGGCTTATGTGGGGGCCCGCAAAACAAAGGGCCCAAAAGGCCAGCAGAGGAGGCACTAGGCCCATAAAGAAGCACAGATCGGACCCACAGCAAGGGGTTGTCGTTTTCTAGGGAAAACCCAAAAGCAGGAGGTGTCCGGACCAAAGACAACCAATCTGGGTTTGAATCCTGGGTCTGACATGCAAACCTGAGGGCAAGGCAGGTGACTTAGCCTCTCTGAGCTCCAGACTCCTCTGCTGTAAAGTGGGACTTGAGACCCAGACAGCTTGCAGCCATCCTGGAAAACAGCACTCTCCATGCCTAGGCAACTGCCGAGAGAAACGGAAACATACGGCTTGCACGGCAGTTTCCTCAGCACCAGCATTCATCACCACAATCCAGATGTTCATCAAGTGGTGAATGGTAGTGGGATATACCACAGGGCTGTACAAAGTATGGAGCCCTGATACGGGCCGCTGGGGAGCCCTGAAATCATTTGGGTAAAAGAAGCCAATCGTTGGGGGCAGTGCTGTGCCGTAGCGGGTAAAGCCACCGCCTGCAGTACCGGCATCCCATATAGGTGCCCTTCAAATCCCGGCTGCTCCACTTCCAATCCAGCTCTCTGCTATGGCATGGAAAAGCACTAGAAAATGGCCTGAGTCCTTGGGCCCCTGCACCCACAGGGGAGACCCAGAAGAAGGCTCCTGGCTTCAGATCGGCCCAGCTCTGACTATTGTGGCCACTTGGGGAGTGAACCAGTGGATGGAAGATCTCTCTCTCTCTCTCTCTCTGCCTCTGCCTCTCTGTAACTCTTGCATTCAAACAAATTAATTAATTAAAAAAAAAAAAAAGAACAAGAAGCCAATCGTACAAGATCACATGCCTTTAGGACTCCATATAAACAAAATGCCCAGAAAAGGCAGAATGTAGATGAGTGACTGCCTGTGGCTGTGGCTGGCACCCGGGTAAGAGGCTTCTTTCTGGGGTCATGGAAATGTTCTAAAAATGGATTGTGGTGAGGAACACACAGCGCTGTGAATTCGCTGAAAATCACTGAATTACATGCTTAAACTATGCAAATTTTTTGACACATAGATCAAACATATCTGAATTAAAACAAGATCTGGCTATCTAACCTCAGAAGGTTGCTGTGGGGATTAACCGAAAAGAAATATGTAAAGCAGACCACCTGGTACAAAGTCAGCACCTGGTAAGTCACAAAGACAATGACCGTCAGAATATGTAACGGCAATAGATTCCGTGAAGGTAAACCAGCAGCAATTTCTGTCATCTGCCTAGTTCTTACATCACATCAACATTTATCAGCTCAATGCACTCCCCTCCAACTTCATGAGGCAGGCTTATTATTATCAGTCTCTTTCTAATACATGGGGAAACCGAGGCATCTAGAAGTTAAGTAACTTTCCCAAGGCTGCACAGCTAAGTGGATGGCAGAGCTGCATCTGAATCCTGGAGGACACATGAAGAGTCTGTGCTCATAGCCACACCACTGCCCTGCCTCTCAGCAGGGTCCCGAGTTACTGCAGGGAGGGCTCCCCGGGGACAGTCACATGAGACTCAACCCTGAAGGGTCACTGGAACAAGTTGGGGAAAAGTGTTCCAGACAGAGGGAACCAGGTGTGCAAAGGAGGGGAGGTAAGAGAACACAGGGCCTAGGGAGGAGCCAGGAGCTGGCTGGGGTGTGGGGTGAAGCAGGGGGAGTCCAGGCAGGTCCCAGGTCATGGACATCAGCCGAAAGGCAATGCAGGAGGAGGCAATTCAGCACGCTCCCCACGTGCGGCCTTTCTCTGGGATAGGAGGGGGAGGTTGACTCAGAGGATGTTGTGAACTCAGGGGAGCAGGGCAGCTGCCACCCCACGTTCCCATCCCACTGCGAACTGACACCCCCGGCAGCCTCCCAACACCAGCTCCACCAGCAAACAGGATTCGCTCCCAGCCAACTGCTGTGCTGCCGGGAAGCCGAGCAAAGCCCAGCAAGACTGAGGGCTGACTGATGGCCACCTCACCCCCACCCAAACCAGCCGCCCCTGGACACCAGGGCACTCTCACCCTGGCTCCATAGCTGACAAAGAGCGCAGTGCTCTGGCCCCTCCACCCTGCTTGGCTGTCCCCAGAGAGAGCGGGACCAGGCCCTGGGGTCTAGCTCTTTTCTTGTTCAAATGTTAATACCCTTCTATGCAGCTCTTGCATTTTCCACACATGTCCTAGATCAACATTTGCCTATGTGTACAAAATGGTCACTGTGGCAAAAGGAAAACTTCCACGGCCATCAATCAGGAACTGGCTCAAACATTCGGGTAGATCCATTCTATGGAACATTTCACGGAAGTTAAAAGGAGTGCTGTAAATACATTGCGCTGTCCATGTCTTGGTGAGAAAGTGTCTCTAAGATATATGGTTAGGGAAAAAAAAGAAAAAACTGTAGAATAACATACCCAGATGTCATCACTTACATAAACGACCAACCAACAAAAAGAAATCCTGGCCCTGCCTTTCTCCCAGTCCATAAAAACATAGGTAAGTGAGGAAGATGCCCACAAGGAAACACATCAATCAGACAGCAAGGAGTGACAGGGAAGGAAGGAGAGAAGGGGGGCACTTTTTACTTTGTACACATGGATGTTTGAATTTTTACAAAAGGAACATATCTGAGCGTATCTGAGCTCTGACGAGCATTGAAGTCTGTAAAGGAAACGTGTCACAGTGATCACGGTGCTAGCCCAGGGCTCAGGGGGACTTCTCAGAGCTGGCACACTCAGCCCTTGTCTGACTCCTGCCACACCCTCTGCAAGCCCAGGGCACAGCGCCGCATTTTACAGAACTGAAAACCAGACCCAGAGAGAGGGCACACGCTACTCAGGGCCACAGGCAGGGCTCAGGCACACTGCCCTTGAACGTCAAGCCCAGTGCTCTTTCTCACCAGTACACAGAAGTCACCAAGGGAGGATGGGCAGGGGTCTGGGGAGGCTCACCCCTCCCCCCGCAGATGCCCTGAAGCCCACAACCCCTGAGAAGCCCGATGGCAAGGGGGGAGCAGGGGCTGTGTCAGGGGAGAAGTGAAAATGGGAGGGGGAAGAGGAGCCACTGAACCGCCGCCCCCGCCAGTCAGGCTGCAGGAGGAGCCGCCCCCTGAGTGGGACGGGGCTGCCACGTCACCCGCTGAGGCACGCGTGGGAAGGAGGCCTGCAGGGCTGCGTCCCCAGCCTGAGGCTTCACGCTCTGAGCCGTCTCCAGCACCCTGCTCTGCTCATTTCCTAGAGGCCTGTGGAACTAGTATGGAGGTGAACTGTGCCTTACAGACGGCTCTGGAACCCGGAGAGGAAGGGCAATGCAGCCTCGTCACCCTTCACCCCGATGTTCAGCACCAGAAGCCTCTGGGATTTTTTTAAGGGTTTGGAATATTTGCATATATAATGAGATATCTTGGGGATGGAAGCCAAGCAAAATTCATTTAGGTTTCATGTGCACCTTCTATACATAGCCTGAAGGTAATTCTATATGACACGCTCAGTGCGCCTGCGTTCCGACTGCCACCATCGCATGAGGTCAGGTGTGGAATTTTCCATTTGCAGTGTCACATTGTTCCTCGGAAAGTTTTGGATTTTGGAGCATTTCAAATTTTGGGCTTTTGGATTAAGAGGCCAAACCCATAAAACTCAACACCCTCTTGTGCTGTAAGCACCACCACACATCAGTTCTTGCATCGACTGCTTAGCACTGGGTGTCCAGAGGGTGTGTGGAAGCACATAGCAAACATGGCCGGGCCTCTCCAAGGACAGCCAGAAAGACCCTGTATCCAGAGATGGACCAGAGGCTGCTGTGGGGAACCACAGCCCTGAGCCCAAATCTCAGCTGCGCAATGACATTAACCCCCACAGCCACCCACCCTGCTGCCCAGAATGTGCCCAGGCACAGGACTCTGGTTGAGTCAGGGATCCTCCATTCACTCCTGTATTAGGAAGTTGACTTAGGAGTCCAGAGTTTTTGATCCTACTCTGCCACCACAGTCAAGGTTCTGAACTCTCTGAATCTGTTTTCCCATCTATAAAGTGGCTGTTATCCATGATTCTCAAGATCATGGGACACATTATAATAATGCAATTACATAAAATGTGGCAAGTGCAGTGCACCCATAAACTGGAAACACAGATTTTAAGAGTGCATACCGAGCCGGCGCTGCGGCTCACTAGGCTAATCCTCCGCCTTGCGGCGCCGACACACGGGGTTCTAGTCCTGGTCTGGGTGCCGGATTCTGTCCCAGTTGTCCCTCTCCAGGCCAGCTCTCTGCTGTGGCCCGGGAGTGCAGAGGAGGATGGCCCAAGTCCTTGGGCCCTGAACCCGCATGGGAGACCAGGAGAAGCACCTGGCTCCTGCCATCGGATCAGCGTGATGCGCCGGCCATGGCGGCCATTGGAGGGTGAACCAACGGCAAAGGAAGACCTTTCTCTCTGTCTCTCTCTCTCACTGTCCACTCTGCCTGTCCAAAAAAAAAAAAAAAAAAAAGTGCACACCTATGTATACCTTGATCACAAACTCACTTTTTATGGAGTAAAAATGTCCCAAACAGCATTGTGCATACTTGTCTATGTTTCTAGACTTTACGGACATCCTATAACATGAATGTGATGGAATAAAATATAATGACAATATAAAGTAATACAATAAAATAAAACCTATTCATCATCACTTACTGGGTATGAGGGGCCACAGCCAAGAATTTTGCAGTATTCCCCAATTGAAGCCCTTGAGGCAGTTACTATTATTATCCCCATTGTACAGAGGTAAACACTAAGTACAGGGAGCCAACGTGACCTGTCTCCTTGCCAGGGTCACCAAGGAACTGACAAAGCCAGTCTTGGACCCAGGCCATGTAACTTCAGAGTCTACACCGTAACCACGCTGTACGTCATGTGCACCCACAGCAAAAGTTAAATAGAAGACACAGCACAGAGCGCCGACCAGCCTGGGCTCCGCACAGAGGAGGCGCGTGAGGAAGGCAAGGGCCTCTTGGAGCACAGAAACCAGATCCAGCTAGCTCTTCCCCACCGGACCTACAACAATGCTGTGCAGGAAGTGGATTGTCAGTAAACACTGGTGGGACGGAAGGAAAGTTATTATGGGATTCATTAGCCAAAAGGCCGGAATCTTTGTTTCCAAACAGCCTAAGATAAATCCAAAGCTTGTCCTCGGAACCCGCTCTTGCTAAGCCGGGTGGGGCTGCCTGACCTGAGGAGAGGCCCCTGGAGTGGCGCAGGGAGGCCAAGGTGGCGTGCAGCCCGCCCAGCACGTGGCCCACCTACCTTCCTCGGCGTCGTTCCTCAGCGAGGCCTCCAGCAGCGCCACGCTCGCCTCGAAGGACACCTTCTTGCGGCGGCCGCCCGTGCTGCGCTTCCGCTCGTGCTTGCGCTTGCGGTGCTGCAAGTCCTGCTCGTACTGCGCCCACTTCTTCAGCTGCTGGGCCCGGCGCTTCTGGGCGGCCCGCAGCCGCTCCAGCGTGGGCACCTTCTCCAGGAGCTGCAGCTCCGTCAGCAGGTCCACATGGCTGGCCATGGCTGCGGCGCCTCCCCAGGCCCCGGCTCGGGGCTAGCACAGCGCGCCGGGATCTAGGGGAGCGTGGGGGCTCCCGTGGGGCTGGGGCCTCATGGTGGGGCCTGTAGCAGAGAGAGAGAGACACACACACACACACACAGAGGAACATACTAGTCAGGCTTGAAAACTCAGTGCTCCCAACCCATGTGCGTGTCCTTTCCCTTGCTTCTTGCACAAAAGCAGAGATCTGGCTGCTCTGCGGAAGGCAGTAGCAGGTAAGCACACGGGGCTGAACTGTAAACTGACTACAATACACCAAAGTAAAACAGCCCGGTGCCTCAGTGGCAGCAGCCGCATTCCCAGTACACAGTGACCATGTACTTCTGGTGGCTACCGTATTAGACAGTACAGAAAGCCGTCCACGGGGGGCAGGCTGCTCCACTGGAGAGCAGAGGTGTGTGCTGCTCCAGCCATGCCCACCTACCGGGAACCAAGTCCTTCCGGTTTTCCCATACAAGTCTGCCTCGAAAGGTTTCTGGAAAATGGACTTAAAAGACAAGTTTATTTCAGTGTAAACAACACTTGAAATTCATGCCTATGATAGGCCTTCAAAAAATTTGCAGAAAAATGCATATTATGAAAAAAGTATGCATGCATTTGAAAAAAGCATTTTGTATGGAAATAAGCATCTTTTAACTCCATTTTCACATGAATTTTGGGAAGCCCCCTGGAATAAAGTCACCATACTCTAAGGGTTTTGGTACGTCAGTACTGGCACCAGAAGAGGCAGCTGGGGACTTTATGTGATGGGGACTCAGAACCCAGAACATATGGAGGCTATCGGAGCGTCCAAACAGAAGCCCTTCCTCAGAAATGTGAGTATCTGACATGCAGCGCAAGCCCCTTTCATTCTATGCATCATGGGATGCAAGTCGTTAGGGAGCTGGAGGGAACTGACTAGGAAGATAGGATGTATCATTCTATTACGGTGCTTCTCAAAGTGTGGTCCGGAAATCCTGTGGGAAATCCCTGAGACTCTTTGAAGAAGTCCACAAGGTTAAAACTGTTTGCATAACTCTACTAAGAGATTACTAACCTTTTCACTCACATCTCAAGTATACCGTAGTTCCCACTGCAACAGATTAAATGTGCAAATAGATATGGTAAACCAGCAAAAGTTTACAAACAATATTACTTTTCTCACTAATCATTTTTGCTATAGAAAATGAGATTTTTTTTCATCAAAATATGTTATATGAGCATTATTCCATGATGTTATATTTTCACAAGTCTATTAAAAATGTTATAGGTTATCATATTATTATATCATGGATTTGCTGTTATTTTAAAATTTTTTAAGATATATTTGAGAGACACACAGAAAGCGAGCTCCCATCTGTTGGTTCACTTCTCAATTGTCCACAATGCCCAGGCTGAAGCTGGAAGCCCAGAACACAATCCAGGTCTCTCTCCTAGATGGCAGGAACCCAATCACTTGAGCTATCACTGCTGCCTCCCAGGGTCTGCCTTAGCAGGAAGCTGGAGTCAGTATCTAGAGCAGGGAATTGAACCCAGATACCTCTAGGTGGGATGAAGGCATCTTGACTGAGGCTTTTTTTTCCCCTCTAAGATTTATTTAACTAGAAGTCAGAGCAACAGATTGACGGGGGAAGGGAGGACTTCATCTACTGTTTCATTACCCAAATGGCTGCAATAGCCAGAGATGAACCAGGCCAAATCCAGGAACCTGGAACTCCATCCAGGTGTCCCATAGGGTGACTGGGTCTCAAATACTGGGCCATCTCCCACTGCCTTTCCAGGTATATTATTATATATATATATATAATATATATATATAATATATATATATATATTAGCAGAGCAGCTGGGACTTGAACTGCCACTACAATATGGAATGCCAGTGACACAAAACCAGCTCCTTCACTGAGGTCTTACCTATTAGGCTAAACACCTTCCCCTTTCAAAATTTGTTATTTTTAAAGAAATTAATACTATTTTTAAATTTCTCAATTTTCACTTACAATAAATATTTGACAGACATAATCCATATCCAAAAAAGTTATTTGAGATCCTCAATTTAAGGGCATAAAGTGATCCTAATTCCAACAAGCTTGGTAACTACTGAGAACTAGAACATTTCAGTTAAAGTTCTACTCTCTAGGTTGTCTTTAAGAAGAAAACCTCATGCCTCTTGTTCTCATGAGCCTCAGACAATACACAGTCGACAGAATTTCAGAATCTCAGGCCCCCTGGGCATCACACAGCACCCTGTGGCTTCGACAGAGGAAGGGAAGGGTCCTGGGACAACCACGTGGACCTCTCTAAGCCTGTATTCCCATCTGCAAAATGTCTGGTCCACCTCCCTGAATTTTCAGGGCATTCAAGGAATAAAAAGAGCTGGTCAGAAATAGTCGCCCACCTAATAGCAAAGAAAAGCGAGCTTGGAGGAGGAAGGGCAGGAAATGTCAACACGGCACATCTGTGAACCAGCAGGCAAGGCTGATGCCAGTCACTGGGTGGCAGGAAAGACTGGTGCAGGTCTCAGCGAGGAGCAGGATGGCCCTGGGCTTCAGGAAGCCATTGTTAATCTCCTGGGCTCCCTGCTTCCTCTGACCTTCCCAACCACCCTTCCTCTGGACCGCCCTTCCTCTGGACGCTAAAGACTAGGCCTCGGATTAGCCTGGACCCTCAGGAGCTCCGGGTGAGTCCGGTTATTCTTCCATTCTCTCCCAGCTCCGAGACTGGAGGTAAACAGGCAGAATGGGGAAGGGGCTGGCTTGCTAGTGTTCTTAGGACAGAGGTTCCGGGGTCTGAGTGGGTGTGACCTCAGACATAAATAAGCCAATCCCAAGGCTTGGCAAGAAACAAGCTGACTGACCTGGGTTGCCCTTTGCTTGGTTTGGTTCTGATTTTTGTTTTGAGTACCTTATTATGCTTTTCAAATTAATTAATTAAAATGTTTCTCTTGAGATCATTGCAGGTTCTCATGCAGTTGTCACAGCACAGGGAGATCCCAGTACATCTTACCCAGTTTGTTCCAAGGATAACAGCTGGAAAACTGCTGTATATGACAGCCAGGAATCCACACTGACACAATCTACCCATCTTATTCAGTTGTCCTAAGTTTTACATTACTGACTACTTATAAATGTTATCATTACTTATTACTTATTTGTATGCATGTTTTGTTTTATTCAATTTTATCAAGGCATTCATTGCCATAGTCAAGATATAAAGGGTTCCATGACCTCAAGAACCCCTCCTGTTCCCCTTTTATAACCACATCCTTCCCCAGACGCCCCCTCCAAACCCACTCCTGCCCTGCCCCTGGCAATCACTAATCTGTGCTCCATCTCCAGAACTCTGTCATTTCACAAACGTCACATAGATGGGATCAGACAGCAGGCGGCCTTGGGGGCTGGCTTTTTGTACTCAGCCTTGTCCCTTTGGGATTCATCCAACTTGTTGCATGTATAGCACGTTCATTCCCTTTTGGAATAGTATTGTTCCACTTTATGGATGGGTCCCATAGAGTTCACCCTTGGAAGAACATCGGGGTTATTTCCAGTTTGGGGCTATTACACTCATGCACAGCATTTGTGTGACTGTCACTTTTCACTTTTCAGGGCTAAATGCAATCATTGGGTCACACGGCAAATGCAGGTTTAGGTTTCAAAAAAACTGCCCAGCTGCCCTCCGGAGCGGCTGCACCAGCTTCCGCTCCCTCCAGCAAGGCAGGAGTGCTCCAGGTCCTCCAGCAGCATATGGTGCCATTGCTGCTTTTTATTTTAGCCATTCAGGTAGATATTTTGGTTGCCTTTTTGGAAATAAGGAATTTTTTAAAAAAGACTTGAATTCATGGCCACACAGTATCATTGGGGTGGTCAGGCCTCACTGAGAGCTGCTGACCACATGTTTACTTCCCCCACTTTCCCAAGTGACCAAACATTTAATGAACAACTGTTCTGTGACAAGCCCTGATTCAGGCCTAGGGACCAGATCCGCCTTTAGGAAATGCCTATCTGTCTGCTTGTCAATGTATCCATAAAACCACCTCTCTACAACCTAATGAAGTAGACTCTGTCATCATGCCCACTTTCCAGATAAGAAAGCTAAGGCACAGTAATTGGCCCAACATCACACAGCTTGAAAAGCTAAGAGCCAGTGTGCCTGGGATAGTCAGGGAAGGTCTCGAAACCATGGGACAACTCGTTTGAGAAGGAGTTTCCTCGGTGAGAGGAACAGACAGGAGCTGAGAGGGAGCTCAGCAGCATGGAAAGGCACGAGAGGGCTGACCATGACGGAGGGAAATTCTGCAAACCAACACACAGACCTGGCGTGAAGAGGCTGGGGCTGCCCAGCTCAGAAGGAACAGGGAAGTCTTGGGACGGTGATCCACAGTAAGTGAGCATGAGCCAGACTTAACCAGAAAGCCCCCTCTGGGCTGTATCACGTTTGTGGGTTTCTTGGGTTTTAGGACATATTACAGTTTACAATAGTTTAATTCATTGTTAGCATCTAAAACTTGGATGTTTTATATCCGACATCGTACTTTCAGCTTTTCTTAGAACATCTCAGAATTGGGCCATGCTGGTACCCATCAACAGGTACAGAGCAGAGCTGCTGCCTGCAGATAGGGCATGAATTCTCTAATGCACCACAGACCCCACGACTCCCCGAGGCTCCATCCTGACTGCCTTCAGTAACTGACATTGCTTGCTAGCTTTGAGTCTCCAAGTCCTGTGTTAGGCAGAATGAGACCCCAGTCTCCAGAGTCCCATTCTGCACAAGAAAGGGGAGACAGTGTGGGTCTGCCCTCTGCAGAGCAGGAGCAGCGTACAAGGGAGGGGTTAGGTGCACTCAAGAATGCACACCTGATCTCAGAGCTATCCAACCAGCAACTTAACAGTGGGGCTCGTGATCCAGTGGTTTTCTTAGGAGGTGGCAGGTTCTCCAACATGCACTGCAGGAGAGGGTCTACACTGGTGTCAGATTGGCCCAAGGATTCTAGAAGATTCCTTCCAGCCCTAAGAGTCTATACTCAGTTACTTATTTCTTCATTATTATTGCTCATCACCTGCTAAGTGGGTAGTGCCAAAAACACGCAGGAAGTGAAAAGAATTCTTGCACCAATCACTGCCACAGCTTTTCAAAGAAATCCCCAGGTATCCTCTCAGCCAAGTGTCTCCCTAAGTGTGGAAAAAGAATCCATCCCAAGGGAATTTTCAAAAGTACAGGGATGAGGCCAGCATTGTGGTGCAGTGGATTAAGCTGCCACCTGAGATGCCTACATCCCATATGGGCACTAGTTCAAGTCCCAACTGCTCCACTTTCCATCCAGCAAGGAGTTTCTGGCTCCTGGCTGCTCTGGACTGGCCCAGTCCTGGCCATTGCAGCCATTTGGGGAATGAACCAGTGGATGGAAGATGTGTGTGTGTGTGTGTGTGTGTGTGTGACCCTCTCTGTAACTCTGCCTTTCAAATAAATAAATAAATCTTTAAATAAAAAAAAAAAGTATAGGGAGAAGCCTTCATATAACATGGACCCACACAGGAGGACGGGAGAGCAGGAGAGCGAGGAACACCTGTCTCTCTCTTTTTTTTTTTTTTTTTTTTTCAATTTTTCAGATTCCCTCCAGAACAAATGGTCAGTGTGCTGTGGATAAGCGCTTAATGTCTTTATAACCAGCCGCTCTTCCTTGAAAACAAAGAGAAGGTGTCCTGGCTCCCAGCCTCAGGCAAGTAACTGTGTCTACGGCAGACAGCAATGACATACTTTTGTTGTCTGCGGATTTGTTTTCATAGTTACTATTTATTTATGGTGGGGATATAAAATTGCCTTTTTAAATAAATCTTCTCAAAAACTAGCAAGTTGGTAGTAAAGAAAAGTTAAATGATTATGATATTTCGTATTGACAAACAGTACAAGTGACTGGCATTTGCAAAACCTGCCTTGCCACTGGTTCTCAGAACAACGATCTTAGAAGAATGGTGCTAATATGGTCTCTGTGTTGAAACTGATGAACACATAGTGGACATCTGCCATGTGCCCAGAAGGCGCTCAGGACAAGGGGTGTGGCTAATGCAAGGACAACAAGAGAGAGGCATAAGGCGGTGGGCAACGTGTTCCCAGGACATAGCACAGGAACTGCCTGGGAGCCTTCCTCCCAGCCCAGTGCTCTCTCCCAGGCCCTAGACAGGCAGGAGGGCCTCACCAGTGCCTCCCCACTCCACGCAGAGAAATTAAGGGCAGTTGCCCAGCCCCCTGGAGGAAAGTGAGGACAGTGTCTCCCAAGGGCCTATAAAAGGGGCCAGGGCACATTTTCTCAGCACTCCCTGCCAGCCCCTCCCCCTCACTCCTCCAAGCTCCCAGGAGCTGGGGCTCCAGGACAGCTCCCTCTTGACTGCTGTTTCCAGGTGACCCAGTTTCCCCCAACCGGCCCCCACACCTCCTCCCACCTCTGTCTCAGAAAACCCAGATTGGTCTAATTAAAGAATTGCTGTGGTGCTGCTCACATAGCAGCTGGGTGACCCCCACAATGGGGCACCGGCGTTGCAGCCAGAGCTGCCATGGGCTGTGGACTGACCCCGTCATGAGACCTGGGCACACCTGTCCATGCTTCCAGAGAGAAGCCCCCGACAGCAACAGGGATGCAGCCCAACTGCCAGGACCTGGGGAACGATGGTGTCACCGGCACTTGGAGGGGATCCCCCTGGAAGACCTCACTTGGAGGAAAACCAACTCCATGGAGACACAGGAACTCCAGTGTGCCGTGGGGATGTCCAGATGGACCAGGCTGCAGGGGACGGAACACGTGGCACCACCAGTCACCAGGGAGGCCGAGCAGGTCTGAGGGCTGGTCGGGTGAGGTCATCCGGGAAGTGTGTGTGATGTGAGGAAGAGAAATCAGAGGCCAACGGAAATAGGGTGGGGTACTTAATTTTTCCAACATCTGGATGCGCGAACCAAAATAGTTTGATTGTGGCCTGCAGGAAGTTTGAGACCAAGGTACCTGACCCTCAGTGCTCCAGGAGCAGGCTGTGAAGGTGTCCCCACCTCTCCTCAGCCCTGACCCAGCCCCTGTCGTCTCACAAAGAATGAACTTGACTCCTCTGCCTGCATCCACTAACCCCTGCCGTCCCAAAGGGACAAACAGGATCAGCGTGCATTTGGGGAGGGAGAGGCTCAGCTCCAGGAGGCTGCGCCTTGGGGGAGGGTGGGACAAAGAGAGGGTTTGGTGGAGAAGCAGAGCCAGAGGGGTAGGCCTGATGTGCTATGGAATCCCCCCACCTAAAACACTCAAATAAGAAGACAACAATTACAGGAGTAACAGGAATGACTATGCCTAAGAGAACAAGAAGGGCGCTGGTCTGCAGGTGATCTGTGTAGTCCCACATTGTCACTGTGTCCTAGGCCCTGATTGGTCAGAGCCTGTCAGCAATGGCCTATGTCCAGCTGCAGTGACTGGCTCAGGAGTAGGCACGTGTCCGGAGCTGCTCCAATCAGAAGCTTTCTTCTCACCAGGGGTGAACTGGAGGCAGGAAGTCCAGCTGCTGCCACCCTCTAAGCAGAAAGCCAACACTTCACGAGCCACAGGAGAGAAAAGGGTCCTTTAATGAGGGGGTCCTGGACTTCAGCTTTCCTTGCAAACAAAATCCCCATTATTCTTGAAGACAGTGAAATTGGCTTTGCTACTTGTGCCAAAGGCAGCAATGATGTTTTTAGGGATGCACGAATAGAGAACCCAGCAGGGACTATTGCCCACAGCAAATCAGTAGCCTCTTGCTGGGGCACATTTCTGGGTATTTCCAGCCCTCAGGCCCGAGCTGAAGGCCAGCCTTGAGGAAGGACAGGCAGGTCAAAGCCAGGTTCTCACCCCAGCCTTGCCCACTGGGATGGGAGAGGGGGGCCAGGCCTTGTGACTCCTAATTCCAGGGGAGCAGCTGGCTGACACATCTTTGGAGTCAAGCCTACTGCCTTGAGAAAAACAACACGAAGGAAGGCGAATTCAAATTGAAGAGACTTTCAAATATGAGTCAGAAAGTGTTTCAAAGTTCACACTGTTAAAAGAAAATGCTACAATTTTTTTTCTCCTGTTCTTCAGCTATTCTTCTCTACACAATATTGGCAGCAGTCTGGAGGAAGGCCATTACTGCTTTTCTCCTCGTGTTTCCTGTACTATTGAGTGCGAGGGAAAGAGGAAAACAAAACAAACAGCCCTGGCTCTCCTCCTCCTCCTCCTCCACCTCCTCCTCCTCCTTGCTCGCCTGGGACCTACTTTCTCTCCTACGGATGCCCGCCCCTGCCCGCCCACAACACACTTCTTCCAATAACAGCACCACTTCCCCCCAGTATAAAGATGCTTTACTCTTGAGCAAAGAGACTTCTGGGGCTGTTGGTGCTCTAGATATCTGAATTAGAAATTACCCTGATTCCCCCAACCCATTCTCATGAGGTTTTGTGGACTGACTGTGCAACTCCTGTTGGGAGGAACCTTCTAGACTTTGGGCACGGTCATCAGAAACAGATCTGCTGGTCTGAAATCTGTTTCAGGACTCAGGTGCCCATGAATCTGTTCTTTAACTCTGCTTCCTCCAGTTGTGCACCTTCATTCAGATCCCTGAACAGTGGCCCTGGGCTTCTCACTGTCCTCTGAAGCCCAAGGACCATAACTCAGATTGACAGGACTTTGTGCTATGTGTGGAGGCAGAATCCAAAACACAAGTCCAACAAGAACAAAGAGTGATCAAACAACTAATGCATCTTAAGCTCCAGCATCAGGAGGCCAAGAGCCTGGCTCACCTCTGTCTGAACTGGTTGAGCCCATATTGGGTGCAGGGGACCAAGCCTTAACAAAAACCACGAGGGGAACAGTCAACTTTGTCCTAAGGCTATGGAAGGCAGAGCTAGGAATCACGCACTGGGAATATGAAGCAGCAGGAGCAAGAGCCTGGCATGAGGGGAAACTGAGGCTGATAATTCAACAGCCCAACCACAGCAGAGTGCAGGGGTCCCACCACCAGGAACTCCATGGCTACTCATGAGGCTGCTGAGAGAGACACTGTGGCATAGCAGGTAAAGCCACCGCCTGCAGTGCCGGCATCCTATATGGGTGCTAATTAGAGACCCGACTGCTCCACTTCCGATCCAGCTCTCTGCTATGGCCTGGGAAAGCAGTGGAAGTTGGCCCAAGTCCTTGGGCCCCTGCACCTAAATGAAAGACCTGGAAGAAGCTCCTGGCTCCTGGCTTCAGATCGGCACAGCTCTGACAACTGTGGCCATCTGGGGAGTGAACCAGCGATGGAAGACTTCTCTCTCTCTTCACCTCTGGCTCTCTATAACTTTTCCTTTCAAATAAATAAATAAATCTTTAAAAAAAAAAAAAAGACCGCGAGAAAGAGAAGGTCTATGACAGGTGGCAGGCGGGACTGACCCAGTGAGCCCCAATCCTGAGCTGGCAGAGAGATCATCATATTAGGAACAAGCACTCTATCACATGCCTGCAGCCAAACATTTGGCAACTGCCAGCCTAAACAACCCATAAGGATCACTCCAAGTAGCAACCGACTGACATTCTGGATTTGTTCTGCCTGCGAAGGTAGCACAGCTTTCTTGGGCTCAGCTCCAAGAAAACCTCAAAGGGGGCCACAACTCAAACAGGTGAAGGAAAATCCATGAACAAACACATCAGTCTTTCATATTGAGCTTCTGTCCATGACCCTAAACCCAAAGAAGCCCCCACACTCATGTGGCGGGGCTGCAGGCGACAGGAATGAAGGTGCTAAAGATGGGGGCACATGCAAAGCTGACATGATGTCTACAAACACATTAGTCAGTCACAGTCACAGTGCTAAACCACACAGCCAGTCATCTAAAGGAGTTATGTAATAGCTAAGCACGGGGAACGGGAGTCAGGTTACAAACACCGTTTCTCTGGGCTTGGAGGAGTGTGGTCCACTCCTTCCTTCTGCAGGTAGGAAAAGAAAATCTCCCTTTGCCGCTGGGGTGATCATTTTCCAAAGGAGGCCACCTGTGGCCACAGAAGGCCCTCCTGGTTTACAGGGTTATTAAACAGGACAGGGCCATTCGCACTGGCTAGATCTGGATTGGCCCCTATCTTCCCTGCCTGCCTGTCTCTGTCTCTCTCTCTCTACCCCACCCCCAGCAAATCCTTGGCCACACCTTCCTCTTGTGCTAATTCTTGGGTTGTTAGTGATTATGAGCCTGTGAGACAACAGGAGCAATGAGTGCTGTGACCAACTAGCAATGCCACAATGGCTACAAAAGTAGCAAGTGGGGCATGTACACTGAACGTATTCCTCTGCTCTAGGTCATGCTTGCCTACGCTTGGATTTTAGCATTTGCCTTTGCTCCATCAATTATAATGCTCTAGTCTTTTTTTTT
This sequence comes from Oryctolagus cuniculus, assembly GCF_051225735.1. NCBI lineage: Eukaryota > Metazoa > Chordata > Mammalia > Lagomorpha > Leporidae > Oryctolagus > Oryctolagus cuniculus. The sequence goes on from NC_142877.1 coordinate 20,075,017, forward strand.
TTTTTTTTTTTAAATGCTCTAGTCTTAAACACAAGCATTGGGGTTGGTGTTGTAGCATAGTGGGTTAAGTCACCTGTGTTGCCAGCATCCCAATATGGGTGCTAGTTTGTGTCCTGGCTGCTCCATTTCCAGTCCAGCTCCCTGCTAATGGCCTGGGAAAAGCAGCAGAGGATTCCCCAAGAGTTTGGGTCCCTGATACCCATGTGAGAGACCCAGATAAAGTTCCTGGCTCCTGGCTTTGGCCTGCTCAGCCCTTGTATTGCAGCCATCTGGGAAGTAAACCAGCAAATGGAAAATATCTCTCTCTCCCTCTCCCTCTCCCTCTCCCTCTCTCTCTCTCTCTGCTCTCTGTAACTCTTTCAAATAAATAAATCTTTTTGTTTAAAAAAAAGCATCTAGGAAGTTACCAGAGAGTGGAAGAAACCCTCAAATTCAAGGATATCATACAAAATCACCAAGGCCTCAATAGTAGAACCAAGCACCTCTCAGGCTCTGGAAGGAATTTCTCTAGTTACCTGTCGTAGGGGGAGAATGAAGAGCTGCATTCTATCCCACTAAGCCGACTGGATCCAGGTTGTAGGAAGCAGTGTCAGAGCAGCTCAAGCCAAGGATGGCAGTCTCTGTAGCTGTCAGCTTCCCTCCCAATGTCCCTGGAGTGGAGGGACCCAGCATGGCGGCTGGCAATGGGAGGGAGTCTGTTCTTGGAGGGCAGGGGGCAAAGGCACAGCTATCCCAAAACCCTTCTCCACCCAGATCCAGAATCACAGTCTTGCGTGGATCACTGCGAGTATCTGGGGCCCCAAGTCATCACCAACATAGAGGAGAAAGGGACTGTGGCCTGCTTCCCAACAAGACCCCTCTGTCTAGTGCAGAAACCTCACAAACATCCCTGGGAGGCCGCCGCTGTGGCACAGCAGGTTAAGCAGCTGCCTGTGATGCTGACGTCCCCTACCGGAGCACCATTTCAAGTCCTGGTTGCTCCGCTGCTGATCCACCTCCCTGCTAATGCACTTGGGAAAGCAGCAGAAGATGGCCCAAGTGCTTGGGCCCCTGCACCCACGTAAGTGACCTGGATGGACTTCCAGGCCCCTGTCTTTGGCCTGGCCCAGTCCCAGCCCCAGTTCTTGTGGCCAGTTGGGGAATGAACCAGCGAATGGAAAATCTATCTCTCTTCCCCCCACCCCTTTCTCACTATGCCTTTCAAATAAATAAAATAAATCTGTGTGTGTGTGTGTGTGTGTGTGTGTCTGTGTGTGTCTCTCTCTGGTAAGCCATCTCCTCCCCTTGAGCCAGTTCTGTTCTTAGTCAATTAGGAAGTAGGTGGGATGGGAATTTTAAAAAGCATTTCATATAATTTGTTCACTGAGATTTAGAGAATAATTCCAAGGAAATAAGGACAATAAAAAGCAGGAAGCTGAACTTGAAGGAGAAAGTCCCACCTGGAGGATGAGAGAATGAGAAGGGAAAGGGGGGGAGGCGGGGAGGGCAGAGACAGCAGAGCGATATTACCCACACAGCCAGGAAATGGTGGAGCTGGGATCTGAACTCAAGCCCACAGACCTGACAGCAGAGAGGAAGAAAGTGGGACAATCTCAAAGAACCATAAATGCTTTAAAAGAGCTTCTTCATGAAACACAAGATTTCAGAAAACCCAGGCATTAGTAATCAGGGAGTAATAGAAGATTTCAGTTAAGAAACCAGACCAATTCAACAGAGCAAACACTTGCTAAAGTCAATACAGAGTATATAGGTAGAGAGAAAAATCCATGCTTGATGAATCTAAAGGTAACCACCACAGAGCCTCTCTGCTGGGTAAGTGAATCGATCCCAGAGATAAAGAAGCCAGGTAAAAATGTTGACTTCCAAGCACGACACCTGTGCATGTAACCATGTCTACAACGTGGCTACTGTCCCATTTCACAGGGGAGAAGACAGAGGTAAAGGAACTTGTTAGTAACACTAGTCATTTGTGGCTGGCATCTGCTCTGAGTGGTAAATGCCCATGCCACACGTTAACTGTTTTTAATATCTGCCCTGTTTGAATATAAAAGAAACCAATGTCAGACACTGGAGACAGTCCACAGAAGCATGACTGGTAGCAAGAAGAGGAGTCCTTGGAAAAAAAAAAAAAAAGAAATAAAATTTATGCAGAGTAAGGAGAACTGATTAAACTCATAACTCCTCTTGCTGTGGGAGCTGTCATCACTTCTGGAGGCTGGGAAAGGAAATATATGTATCTCATCTGAAATTTCATAAAATGTGTTTTCCAAACCCCAGTGGGCTCAGCCCCCTAGGACCAGTGTTCCTTTCTTGGTGAGCACTTTCTCATTTTCACTCTGACCAACAGCTCCCAAACCAGATCCGCAAGAGCGACTGTCCTCCCTCCTCTCCTCTCTGAGATGAAACTGTCAGCAGGGCGAATCAGGAAGCTTCCAGATGCTCTGGTCTGGTAAAGGAAGTCACTGTCCAGCACACAGGTTTGGCCGTCCCCCGGGACTGGATCTGAGACCTGACAGGTCACTATGCCAAGAGGCGCACTGCAGTAGACTGCCATGAAACATGACTGCCGGCCGCCCGTCTTTGATCTCCAGCCAAGGTTCCTCCGCTTTGATTCCCCGCTTGGGTGTGCAGAACTCCAAGCAAACCTCTGCTTCCCTCTCACCAGCTGTGCTTCCTCTGAACACAGTACGTTCTCCAAAAGCCGTAGTTCCATCTTAGGAGAGCGACGTTACTATCACAATTGAATTTATCGCCTTGTGCTAAAACAGGTTCACTTTGTTCATCACTCGGGCTATGCTCACATATCTGTGACCCTAACATTAGATCACTCCTCTTATCACTGTCACCAGCAAATTACTGAACACTCTGTTTCATGCCTGATATCACCAATGAAAAACTAGTTTCAGGGATTTTAATCGGCCAATTTCTGATAATTCGCTTTTATTTTAGCCAATATATAAATATGTATTGCCATCTACTATGCAGCAGGCAGTAAAGCAGGGTGAGAAACCCTTAATGAAAAAAAAAATTAAAAAAACAAACAAACAAACAAACTATTGACCAGAGAGTTTCTATTCCCAGTAATGGCAGAGCAGCTCTTCTTGGACCAGCCTTCCCACTTGTCCTATTATGAACTCAGAACAGCTACGGAGAGACACTAGATCTGTTCCATCACAAGCAGGCAGAAACTAGGAGTCAACACTTAAAAGAAAAAAAAATTGTACTAGGTGACTTTCATGTCTGTACAGCTTTTTACCTGAGGGAAGAGCCCAGTCAGTGCTGTTCATGGTGGCTAAAACTCAAGCAGAAAATTTCTCTTTTCTTACTTGAGGAATCAGACAGAGTTCAGGTAAGCACAGCTGGAGTGTAAAGAGAGATAGTCCAGAAAAAGAGTCGCAGAACAGAAGCCCGGGGCCCCTGCATGATGCAGGCACGGGGAAGACCCCAAGCCACCCCACGAAGGCTAAATGAACTGAACAAAGATTTCAGGGCTGCCTACCCAAGGGTTGGAGTTTCAGTTGGTCAAATTAATTGCCTGAATGTAAAAAAATCCAGAGACAAAGTCTCATTCACAGCACTCAGGATGCAATCCAAAACTACTAGACAAATTAAAACAAATAGAGAAAAAGTGATCAATGGAAACTGATCGTAAGATAACCCAGGTGTTGGAATTAATAGGTAAAGATTTTCAAGCAGCTGTCATACTGTATTCAGTGATGTAAAGGAAATTATTCTTGCAATAAATGAGCATAAAAGGACATCTCAGCTGCAGCCCAGAAACTATAAGAGAGAAAAAAAGAGCCAAAAAGATTAACCAATTCAGCAAAATCCTCACCAGCTCCGTCTTCTGCATCCATGTGAGTTGTACTTCTCATTAGACACAGTTATACAGTTCTATTATTAGTTTTATTAACCGTTTTTTACACTTGATCTTAGCCAAAAGGCTGAGAAGTGATTTTTTAACCATTTTTACTATCATCTTCCAGTGCTAGGTTTTGGGAAAGGCTTGGGAGCAAAAATATGATGCAAAATCTTAAACTGTGCTCCTGAAGACCAGACCCTCTCCTCTGACAATGCCTACATGGACGCCTACTCATGTTTCCCATCACTCTCAGGTCTTAAATTAGAAAAAGAGTTTGAAGTTTGACCATGGCCTCATGGCCTCTTTCCAGAGCTTTGCGCTGCTTCAGATTAGCTTCCAGATCACTCCTGATAGAGCTATTTGCCCCACATAAAGAATACAGGAATGAAAGGCAGCCTGTCAGGTTTGGTACACCTGAATATTCTCTCTCCATAGCAAAACATCTCCCATTGGCTGATTAACCAAATCAGGTCTAACTAATGGAGTAGCCACCACATGGAGTAAACAGGGAGGCACTCACCATCATAACATCTCTTTCTCCAGGCCCACTAATCAATGTTTCACTTTTTCAAAATCTATCAGGAAAGGATCTCAAACTTGCCTATACATTGGGATCACTTGGGAATCCTGGGAATACACATTAAGACCACAGATATCCACTATATATCCAAGACCCCTACAGCTGCCAAAATGACTACATGTTTAAAAAAGACAGAAAATGCCAACTGTTGGCAAGAATGCCTATTTCCTGAATCAGCATGTAAATTGGTAGGACTACTTTTTTAAAACTGCTCAGCAATATCTTGCAAAATTGAGCAAGTGCATGCTTATACCCCAGCAGTGTCATTCCTGGGTACCAGTATAAGCCCAAAAGAAATTTTCATATACATTCACTAAGAGGCATTTACAGCAATGTGAATAACACCATGAGAGATCCAAAGTATAAACCATCCAAAATGCCCACTGACAGTATGTGGGAAAAAACATGGTATAGTCACACAATGTAATATTGTGTACCAATGAGAATGAATAATATACAGTTATACCCAATAATCTGGATGCCTCCCTCCAAAAATGTTAACCAAAATAAGCCAGACAAAAATGCATACTGTATAATTCTGTTTATGTAAAATTCAAAAATAGGCAAGACTAACCATATTGTTATGCATCAGGAGAGTGGCTTCAATGTGGGGAGGGGTAACTAGAAAGAGACACGGGGGCGCATCTGGGATGCTGGAACCTTCTGATTCTTGAAAAGGATACGAATGCCTTGGGATGTTCATTTGGAAAAAAATCACTCACTTGGAATTTATATCATTTCTTATTTATGTAATTTTTATTAAAGAATTATTAACATTTAAAAAGAAAATACTGATCTGCACCTGCATAGAAGACCCAGAAGAAGCTCCTGGCTCCTGGCTTTGGACCAGCCCAGCTCCGGCCATTGCAGTCATTTGGGGACTGAACCAGTGGATGGAAGACCTTTCTCTCTGTCTCTCCCTCTTTCTGTCTATAACCCTACCTGTAAAATAAACTAAAAATAAAAAAATGCTGATGTCTGGGTCCCACCTCTGCAGATGTTGGTTTAATTGCTCTGGGGTGCAGCCAGAAGGGTGGATCCAATGGGCACCCAAGATCCGCTGTGCCAACACCTGGCACCCTTCTTCCTATTTCTTAGATCAGAAAGTGGTGCTGTTTCTCCAAAAAGTCTAGGGTTGGATGTTTTCTGTAACATGCAAGCAGTACAGATGCTGCTAATCAGCATTTCATTGAAAAAATAAAAAGGCTCCTTATCAAACTGTATTGAATACTTACTGCTAGAGATGAGCGAAGGGCTTTCTCTACACCGTCTCACTTAATCCTCACAAAAAGAAAGGTGCTTGCAGCTCCATTTTACAGAAGGGTAAACTAAAGCTCAGTAGGCTTAAGTAATTGCCCAAGGTCACACAATCAGAAAGCAATAGGGCTAGGATTCAAACCCCTTATTCTAACAGTACAAACCATCCGGCATCTGGCCTTGATATTCTAGCTTTATCTCTGGCCATCTTACCTCTCTCCTCACACCCCACATATTAAATACCCAATTTTCCATCTACACTGAACAGGCTTGATGGAATCACATCTCCATAATGCTACCTACCCATCATTTGCTAAGATTCAACTATGTGCCAGGTATTATGCATAATTGACTTTAATCTCCACAATGAGTTTTAACAACAGGTACTGTTGCCCCCATTAATTAGATTAGGAGAGGAAAGCTTATCTTGACGTGCCAGGTCTAGGATTTGAATCCAGATTCACCTGCCACAAAACCCATGCAGTTTTCACTATACCACACTCCCCTCCTCACCTTCACACATGTTGTTCCCTAGGGTGGCAATACCCTGCTTTGTCTCCACCTGGAAAATTCTACCTTGTTCTCTGAGTACTGGCTCAAGCACTGTAATAACATTTATCATCTCGTAAGAGCTTTCCAGTGACTGTGTGCAGCACTTGACTTGCTGTGCCTCATTTCAACAATATTGTCTCAGCACTCTTTGTATTCCCTCTGAGTCCTTCTTTCTCTGCCCTGGGCCAGATGAGTTTCTTTCTTCTCCCTAGTTCCAAGGCCTTTGGCCACTTCTCCGTCATGGTACTCAGCACTCTATTGAGGGTTGACTAGTTGTTGGTTTCAGATCTGCCTCTTCCTTTTGACTGAGTGCTCTTGGAGGACAAGGGATACATGTCATATACTGTTACATCCCCTCACAGAGCCGCCCAGCACATGGTAGGTAACCAACAAGTGGGAAAAAGACAGGCGAGTGGGAGACCAAGAGCCCAGAAATGCACTAATATTATTCCATCCTTTCAGGAATAGTCCTTTGGCTTGGAATAAACAAAATAGACCTGGATGACGGAGACAGAGGGCGGGTCAAGCAAGACACAGACAAGTCTTTGATGCCCTCTCACCCAATCTGTGCATCTGCTCTACAGCACACCGCCTTGTCACCCCTGGGGTAAACAGCCCCCTGTTTGTCACCAACATCTGTGAGCACAAAGCTCACGGATTTTTAAAGCCAGCCTTCTGCTACCTTGCTCCACTCTTTCTGGACAAATGGACAGCTCTGTCCAGGGGTGAGTGGTCCGTATTCAGAGCCAGCTGACAGCTCAGCTGGGTTTTGCACAGGCTCCCACAAAGAAATCCCTTTAGCAAACACAGAAACCACCAGCGACTGTTTGGAAGCGTCTCATCCCTAAGTTCCCACCTCTGCTGCTGCCCTCACTGGGGGAAGCTGCATGGTTTGCCCGCTTCTAACCCAAGCGTCTCCCTCCTGCTGGCATCTCACCCCAGGACACGGTGCATCCTGCATTTTTGTACGCACTTGAGATGCTCACACAGGTCGAGTTTATCGAATCAAAGCTTGCTTAGCTCACGCATTCCTCTGGCACCACCGGGACCAGCCTGTTTTTCTCCCGTTTTCTTCAGCCACATGTCTGCCGGCTCCAGGACAGGGGATCAACCTGAGGGCAGAGCTGCTGTGATTTCATTTTATATCTCTAATTCCAAGCATAAGGCTAGCTAACATGTAGTTCTTGCATATTTAACAATCTTTCTCTAGGCATGGTCCAAAGGGTCATAAAATTTAAATCACCGCAGACGCTGACTTAGAAATGTTCTACTTTATATAGTTTGAGCATCCTTAATCTAAATATCCAAAATCCAAAACGCTCAAAAATCTGCAACTTTCTGAGTACTACTTACGTGGCACAAATGGGAAAGTCCACACCCAACCTACGTGATGGGTGGCATCAAACAGCAGGTATACTACAGACCCTGGTATGAAATTCCCTTCAGGCTAGGGGTATTAGGTATATATGAAACACATGTGAATTCTCTCCAAGACATTTCATTATGTATTGCAAACTCCCTAGATCCAAAATAACTCAAAACACTTCTGGTCCTAAGTGTTTTGAACAAGGGATATTCAACCTATATGTATCAGACTGGCACAAACTAAAGGCACAGGCCAGCATTGTGGCATAGAGGATTAAGCTACAGCCTGGGACATCAGCATCCTCTATGGGCACAAGTTTGAGTCCTGGCTGCTCCACTTCAGATCCAGCTCCCTGCTAATGCTCCTGGGAAAGCAGCAGAAGGTGGCCCAAGTGTTTGGGCCCCTGCTACCCACATGGGAAACCCAGATAGAGTTCCTGGCTCCTGGCTTTGGCCATTGCAGCCATTTGGGGAGTGAACCAGTACATGGATGATATTTCTTCTCTGACTCTCCCCATCTCTCTGTAACTTTGCCTTTCAAATAAATAAATAAAGTCTGGAAAAAAAAAAAAAAACAACTAAAGTCACTTAATACTCAGTGGTAGAGGAGGAGTGGGGAAAAGCACTCAGATATACTGTTGATTAAATAAACTGACCTCTTGGGAAGACAATTTGACAATGTTTATCACAGCTCAAAGTGAAAGAAATTTCCTTATGAGGCCGGCGCCGTGGCTCAATAGGCTAATCCTCCACCTTGCGGCGCCGGCACACCGGGTTCTAGTCCCGGTCGGGGCGCCGGATTCTGTCCCGGTTGCCCCTCTTCCAGGCCAGCTCTCTGCTATGGCCAGGGAGTGCAGTGGAGGATGGCCCAGGTGCTTGGGCCCTGCACCCCATGGGAGACCAGGAAAAGCACCTGGCTCCTGGCTCCTGCCATCGGATCAGCGCGGTGCGCCGGCTGCAGCGGCGGCCATTGGAGGGTGAACCAACGGCAAAGGAAGACCTTTCTCTCTCTGTCTCTCTCTCTCACTGTCCACTCTGCCTGTCAAAAAAAAAAAAAAAGAAATTTCCTTATGGTAAATTACTTGTTTACAAAGACAGACACTATTGCATTTTACCTCCATTACAGGAAAAAGATGGAGACAATCTTTTTTTTTTTTTTTTTTTTTGACAGGCAGAGTGGACAGTGAGAGAGAGAGACAGAGAGAAAGGTCTTCCTTTGCCGTTGGTTCACCCTCCAATGGCTGCCACGACCAGCGCGCTGCGCTGATCCGATGGCAGGAGCCAGGTGCTTCTCCTGGTCTCCCATGGGGTGCAGGGCCCAAGCACTTGGGCCATCCTCCACTGCACTCCCTGGCCACAGCAGAGAGCTGGCCTGGAAGAGGGGCAACCGGGACAGAATCCGGCACCCCGACCGGGACTAGAACCCAGTGTGCTGGCGCCGGTAGGCGGAGGATTAGCCTAGTGAGCCGCAGCACCAGTCTGATGGAGACAATCTTAAGCACCTGCAAGGTTCTAGAAAATAAGAAATGCTGAGGTTTTTTTTTTTTTTTTTTAAGATTTATTTTTATTTATTTGAGAGAGAGAGAGAAAGGAGAGAGAGAGATCTTCCATCTGCTGGGTCACTCCCCAGATGACTGCCAATGGCCAGAGCTGAGGAGCCAGGAGCTTCTTCCAGGTGTCCCCCACAGGTACAGGGGCCCAAGGACGTGGGCCGTTTTCTACTGCTTTCCCAGGCCATAGCAGAGAGCAGGATTGGAAGTGGAGCAGCCAGGACTTGAACAGGAGCCCATGTGGCATGCCAGCTCTGCAGGCCAGGTTTTCAACCCGCTGCACCACAGTGCTAGCCCCTAAGGTTTTTATCATTGGAATATCACGTAGCCTTACAGACCCAGATGTGTGTGTGTGTGTGTGTGTGTGTGTGGTATGTGCTTGGATAAATTAGCTGAAAACAGGAAGTCTCAGAAGAGTATTGTACATGTGTGCTAAAAAGAAGAAATGATAAACAAGTAAATGAATGAGTTTGCACACATATCAGAAATTTATGTAGAGGGAGGGACTTGTGGTGTAGCAGCTAAGCCTAGTTGGGATACCTGCATCTCACACTGGGGAGCTAGCTCCACTGCTGATTCTGGATTCCTGCTAATGTGCACCCCAGGAGGCAGGGGTGATGGCTCAAGCATTTTTGTCCCTGCCACCCGCGTGGGAGAATTGGATGGATTTCTTGTATCCTGGCTTTGCCTAGCCCAGCCCTAGCTATTGGAGGCCTTGAAAGATGTGAGTACATAAAGCATTTAAAGATTTCTTCTGCCAAAAACCAGATGATGGCTGGTGAAGGTGGTGGAGGAAATTTCACTTTCCATTTTCCACACTTCTGTACTGTTTTGGAACTTATTACGCATTTGGATTCTTTTTGTAATTAAAAAGTATAAAATAGAGCAATAAGAAAGAAGCTTGGTTTTACATGTAAAAGAAGGAAACAAATGATCATTTGGTGAAAATCTTCCCTACTTCTTCCTCTCCGCCCAGTCAGTCAGTCGACAAGAGGGCCAAGGATGGCAAGAGTTCTAGAAAGGAGCACGAAGATGAGGAAAGTATCCAGGAAGCTCTAAGGGTCAAGAAGGGGAAAGTGTCTGCATGTGTACCTCTTAACTGCTCTTGGATGACAGGCAGCAAAGTCATCTCTGATTGAGACACTTCACCAAAACATTCTGAGAACTCACCAGGCCGGCACGGATCCTGGAGCCTTTAACCAATGCCAAGAAGCAAAGGCTACGAATGCCAGGTAAGTTATGGACACAAGTGAACAAAACACACCCCAGCCCCTGGGGACACAAAGGCAAGGTGCTCTGCTCATCTGTCTCCTTTGCTCAGGAGCTCCCACTGCAGGGGCTGACCTTAAAGTTCTACCTGCAAGCAGTGGCTAGATGCTTCATCAAATCATCTCATGCCATTAGCCTTATTTCACACCGGGAGAAAATGAGGCTCTGTAAAAATATGCAAATAACTTCCTTAAGGTTGCAGTGAGTGGTGGAGGTAGGAATCAGACCCTTGACTGCAAAGCCAGCCTAGCTGGAGGAAAGACTAGAAAAAGGCACTCGCTCAGAGTAGGGACAGCCCCGTGGAGCAAAGGCTGCATTTTGTGCAAAGAGAGTACAATGATTCAGTGCAAGGACATTAAAGTCAGGTGTCCTGGATTCAAATCCTGACTCTGCCATTTTACTGCATGACCTTGGGCAAGTTATTAAAACTCTCTATGCCTCACTTTCCCAAGCAGTAAAATTAGGGTTGCAATGATGCTGCCTCCTAGAGTTAGGAGGATAAAAGAGTTAAACGGTGCTCGTAATGAAGGCAGAGTGCTAACAGTTATTATTAACATTAGAAGGTGCCCTTCCCTCTAGGCAGATGCAACCCTGCCGGGTGCAGAGCTTGGCAAGTGGAGCGTGGGCTGGGTTTCAGCCCCTCCTTTAGCCAGGTGCCATCAGGCAGTACACGACGCTACAACCTCACATGGGTCCTGCTGAGCAATTAGCCTGCACAGGCTGCCAATTCTTCCTCCCACCCTCCCCGCCACCAGCCTGGCTGTGAATCAGAATCACCTGGCACACTTTTCATGCACAGATTCCCAAGACCTCACCTTTGCTGATTCTAATGCAGGTGGGCTGGGTGGAGGACCCAGGGATCTGTATTTTTTAACAAGCCCCAGGTGACCAGATGACCCGGGAACAGTGTGTTCCTGGACACTTGTTTTGGGCGGCAATAGAGGCCGATCACATGTTGTTCTCACTGTTGGAGTTGCTCCTTGTGTCCAAGCATCCTGTCTTGTGCCTGGGCCCAGGCCTGGGCACACAGAGGAAGCCACAGTAAGTATCTGTGTTGACACAAGGCCGCAGCAGCGGAGCAGGTGGCTGTGCACACAGGCACAACAGGGTGAATCTGCTTCTGTGCTTGACTGGGCTACACCAAGGACCCCTCACCTATAGACTTGGGGTTACCTACACCCTTGCTGCACAGAGTTCACAACCCAGCAGGATCTTACCCCCAGGGAGCTGGTTAGGGTTCAGAAGCTGGGACCCTGCCTACTCAGTCAAATTCTGATTTTTTCTTTGCAGGAACCCCAAGGTGACTCACATGCAAATGTGAGGCATACGCTGTAGACCCCTCTCCTCCACATACAAATCAGCCTTAAGCAGGTTCACATCTAACCTGCTCAGACACCCGCTGGGGCCCACCTTCTCCCTCAGACTCCTACAGAGACCTGGAAAAACCACACTGTCCTTTCGACAGCCTGTCCATGGCTCAGGGTGGACTTCTGCTTTAATGAGTTCTTTATTTCCAAGCACACATTAAAATAAGCCTTCCCAATAAACTGAAAAAGACAACCCCGACCTCTCTAATTCTGGGGTGCAAAGCACACCCTTCTTTTTATACAGAGTCGTGACCCCTGCTTCCCTGCCCAACGCCATCCAAAGACATCAAACGGCCCAAAGAAAACAAGCGAGGCCTTCCTGTTGGCCAGGCTTCAAGTTATCAGGCAGATTTCACACTCTAGCTTGACCTCATTAATCCAGGGCCTATCACATTGCTCTAAATGTCGGTGGAAAAACAGCCATTCAGTGGGTTTCCTTCATTCCAACAGAAAGGGAAAAAACAGGAAGCTGACAGCAGCTGCGCCCCAGCTCAGCAAGTCCCAGGGGCTCAGATGACCGGGCATTTCTCATCAGCACCTAGGTCGCCTGGCCCCATCTCCTTGTCCAGATAAAGGTGGGTCCCCGATCTACATGAGCACAAGGCACCCACGATTATGGCCACAATTCAGATCATTCGGGCCCCAAACCCCTGCTTGGGAAGGCAGCTAGAGTGGTGGGTCTGAATCGTTTTGGCCTGCATTACCAAATGGCCATTCACCATTCCGGTTCATCCAGATTTCTTCTGCTGCCCATTCAGAGCGTCCTGCAAGCCAAACCTCTGAGACTCCAGGGGACGCAAGGCCTTCCAAGTGCTCATTCATTCTTTTAATGCATATTGATTGTCTCCCGCGTGCTGAGCCTCATGCTGAGCAACTGGGGACACAGAGCTGAATGGATTCGACACAGTCACTGGCCTAATGGGGCCAACAGTCCAGTGTGGCCTTTCTTGGCGTCAGGCACTATTGACATAGGGATCAGATATTTTTGGTTGTGGGGGATTTGCTCTGCGTAATAGGACATTTAGAAGCACCTGGGGTCTCTACCCACTACATGTCAGTAGTTCCCCACTCTGGGCCCCCCATCCAAGTCCTGACAGCCAAAAACATCTCTAGACATTGCCAAGTATCCAAACTACTCCTGATTGAGAACCACAGGCCTAGCAGATGAGACAGAAGACTAGAAGAACAAAGACTACAAACAACCACATAATAAAAATTGTAAGTACTGTGGAGGAAGATCTGGTGCTATGATATCAATATTATCTACAACTTGGAAGCCAGGCATTTTACATAGGATTACAAATCCTATGACAACAAAGACCTATAAATCCATATTTGCAGGAGAAAAAAAGGATACTCAAGGAAGTGAAAAAAAAAAAAGTCAGTGGAAAGCAGTACCAAGATTTGAACCCTGGCCCCAAACTTTGTCCCCATGGAAAAGGAACGCTGAGCCTTTGTTTGGGCGTCTTCTGAGACAGGGAGGGTCTGTGGTCATGTGATCCTCTGCCCAGCCATCCTAAAAGCCTCATTCCTTCCTAGGGCCACGGTGGGGCTCAACGACCACCTGTCACGTCAGTCACACTGCAAACTGCCTGCATCAGTGCACGGCCATGGGACGCTGGACGGCTGAGGAATGCCACTCTGGGTTCTGGGGCAGCCAAAGCACGTGCAACCCAAGAATTTCCCAAAAACCAGGGCATAGCACACCTCACTGTGGCCCGTGTCTGAGGTACCTGCTGCCCAGCACTCAGGGGAACACAGGTGGGAGAAGATGGTCTTTTGGCAGTCAGTGTTAGGTACTGGCAAAGCGTAGCAAGGAGGTGGTACAAGATAGCACATGGCCACTCTGCAGACCCCCACAACGGAACGCAAGTTCCTGCCACTTAGGAGCTGCACGCCCGTTAGCAAGTCGTCTCACTGTGCCTCAGTTTCCCCCTCTGGGCAATGGAGGATAAGTATATCCACTTCAGTGGCTTGGTGTGAGGATGCAATGGCAGTGCAAGCAAAGGCCTGAGATAGTGACCTGCGGCACCCATATCATAGTCAGAAAGGGAGTCAGGTCATGACACTTCTTTCATCCACAACCTCTTCCTTTAAATGAGAAACTGAGTCTCAAGAAGGAAGAAACAGGTGCAGAGGTGGGCAAAGCATCTCAGGAAGGAGTAGCAGCCCTCCAAGCTTCCTATGTAAAACGAAGAGGGAGGGACACAGCAGACACTGGCACATCAGGACAGCCAGTCCTTCCTCCTGCACAAAAGTTAATCCTGAACTTCACTGGGCATTACGATCAGAGCCAGGCCTCCTCAGAGAGCCACCCCCTGACAAGGATAAAGGGTGCCTGCTTCGGGTCAGCAAGTGTTCGGTCATTCAGGGCCCCCGGCAAGGTGGCCTTTGCCTCCTGCCCCGGCCTCGTCGGCACTGTGCTGACGGCACCCCAGCTGCGTCTGCTACCCACCGTCCAAAGACACTGAGCGCTCCCAGGCCTCTGTGCCTTTGCACACACCCTCCTGCCTGCTCAGGCTGCCCACCCCTCTATCTCCCACCACCAGGAAAATTTCGTGGAAGGGCTTAAATGTGCTCCCAAAGCAAATGCTGCCCACCTGTTATTGGCAATGATAGATATAATAATAGCAGCACACATCTGTGAGCACTTATTAATATCTCGAAGGCCCTCAGCTGACTTCTTTACCCACACGGTTTCCCTTTTCTCTCCACCACCCCTGTCGGTAGGTGGCTTGTCTGTGTGAGAGGTGGGACATCTGTCCATCATCACCCAGCTATGAGGTGGCAGCCTCAAGGTTCAAACCTGGGTCAGCCTGAGCCCACCTGTTCACACATGCTCTTCACTTCCTCTTCTCTGCTGCAGCTTTGGCCCCACGCGGCCTTGTTTTCGACCTCTAGGCCTGCCTTGTCCCACCGAGTGGGAACCCTGACATACTGCCTTATTCAGCTCGAAATCCCTTGCAAAGCACAAGGTCAGGACTGGCGTAAGCATCTGTGGAATGAACTGATGAAGCCTGAAAGTGGTGTTCACAGACTCCCTGGGGACAGGCCCATGCTGGACTCAAACTCCCCCAAGAGAAGCCTAAGTCCCCTACCCCCGGGAGACAGGAGGGGGGGCTCTCTGTCCTAACACCCAGAGGCAGGCGAGACAGGGTCTAACTCCCCTGAACTAGAGCAGACGGGACCTTTGAGAGTCAGCTGCAGAGGAGGAAATGGCGGTGACGGTGACAGTCACCATTTCCTGCATGCCGACCTGCACCAGGCGCTGTGCTAAGCACTTTCTATGTGTTGTGGTCTCACGGGCTCCTCACGACCCTAGGAAGCTAACATGACTGATTCTCATTTTACAAAAGAGAAGACTGGGGCTCAGAGAGAGTAACTGACACAGAATCACTGAGCTTTCACATGTAGAGCTAGAATTTAAACTGGACGTGTCTGGCTGCCTTGCTCTTCATATCGTAGCTTTCTGGAAGAGGCCAGAAGCCCAAGCACCCCCTGAAGTTCAGTTTCTTAGATGTGCTTGCGACAAAGGAGGCTGTCCTGCTGTGTGCTGGAAGAACACCAGCTGGACCCCACTGTCCAACAAACGCTTCAGAGTCCTGGGTGCAGGGCAGAGGGGTAATGGAGGGCAGTGAGACTGGGCGGGGGACAGTTGTTGAGTGTCCGAGCCTGACACCAGAGTCCGGGTGTGTGTCTCCTGCAACGTGCAGACCAGGCTGCTCAGAGAAAATTCACTCAGGGTGTGGGTTTGGGAAGAGCTTGGGTCCTAGTTCCTGGCCGCACCATAAAGGTTCTACAGGCAGGCTCCAGCCTTAGGGAAAACCGCCCATGGTTCTGGCTCCCCAAAAGGCTTAACAGCCAGATTAGAATTTAACCTCCACTCCAGCCCCAATGAGCAGAGAGAGCAAAGTCTGAGCTTTGCCTCCAAGGGGAAGAGCAGCAGAGCAGCAGGATGCCCCCGGCCCTGACACCTGAACCACAGAGCCACAGTAGCTGGAAGCCCAGAGAAAGGAAAGAAGGATTGAGGGGTCTTCTTGCAGGAAGACTCCAGAGCCCAAGGAGATCCAGGATCAGGGGTGGGGGGCACCTTGGAGTAGACCCCAACTGGCAAGATGGTAAAGTAGAAAGTACAGCATGCTGGGGACTAAGGAGAGAAGATGGTGGGAGAGGAGTGGGGGGGGGGGGTGAGCAGGCAGCCCCCATGGCCTCCTTGCAAGCCGGCTGGGCATGACAGAGCTGAGGGGGAAGATGTGGAAACACTCCCAGGCCCTGCTTCTAGAATCGCCCACCAGGGCTCCACTTGTGCACCTGTATAACGGAGACACGCCCCACTGAAAACCAGCGCTGAAGGGGGCTGGCATTTACCTAGCAGTGCTCACCCTCCAGTGCTCCCAGGCGCAGTGCAACGAACACGAAGCCTCACACCCAGCTTCCCCACGACCTGGTCATCAGCCCCGTCTTAGGGGGCAGCCGCAGCTCTCGAGGCCCAGTGTCTGGCTCTCAGCTAAGCAGCTGCTTGAGCGCCAGCCTGGGACGAGGCTTCCAGACCCAGGGTTTTCTCTGGGGCTTCCCCAGCCGCAGGAAATGGCAGGGCACCCGGGGAAGCACGCCGCGGGCCGAGGCGGCCAGCGGCAACCCCCTCCAGACAGAGCCCTGCAGGAAGGGCGCCTGGTACCGCAGGGCCCCGGATCCTGCACAGAGGGCGATTCAGAGGCGGCACCTGGAGCTCAGGGCCGCCCAGAGCTGGTGGGCGCTTCTGACAGCTAGAACAGGGGCCCATTATGTGCAGTGCAATCACATGGGCGCGCAAGCAGCTCGGTTTTCGGTTCTGAGAAGCGCCGGTGCAGCAGCATCTCTCTCCCTCCGCTCCCGGGCGGCCCGGAGCGCCAGGTCCCAGGCCTGGCCCGCGGCGGCGGCGCTCCGCTGGGCTGCCGGGAGGACCACATTCAAAGCTCGCCCAGCCCAGTGATCGGCCTGGGAACTGGGCGCTGCATGGTCGGCGGTTCCAGCGTAGCCGCAGGCCGCCCGCGGAGGAGAAAGCGGAGGAAAGGAGTCCACACCAGGAAAGGAGGCGGGCAGCCAGCGCCTCCGGCTCCTGGCTCCCTGCTCCCAGCCCCAGGCGGTCTGGGTAGCTCAGCCAGAGCGCTCCGGGTGACCTTGGTGGGGGACCCCCTGTTTGCGACCTCTCTGGGGCGGGCTGCGCGGTTTCTACACATCCTAGGCGCTCGGGGGCGCTCCTTCCAGACGAAGTCGATGAGCGGGACTCGCGAGGAGAGGAGCGCTCCCAGCGCGGGGTACCCAGCAGCCCGCGCACGGCGGCCCCAGGGAGAGGCCGGGCGCACCTATCTCGGGGAACTCCCCTGCGCCAGGGTCGCCCCGGGCTGGCGGTCACTGTCAGCAGGATCCCGCAGCGGGGCGGGTCTGCAGGCAGGGGTACCTGCCCTGGGGACCCTTCTCGCCAGGCCAGGAGCGTGCCATGCGCTCTGCCTCTGCCTGAGGCGACCAAGCGCCGCCACGCGAGGGGGCGGCACCCCGGTGCCCAGAGACTGGGCGCGGGGGGCGGGGCGGGGTGATGCTCTGTGGCTCGGGCGGCGGGCACTGCGCCCCCCGGCAGACTGCGGCCCGAGTCCAGAACCGCCCAAGTACCACTGCTCCCCACCCCAAGATCGGGCCACAACATCCCCAGCCAACAACCTGCCAATACGCCCCCTGCCTCGGCCTTGTCACCGGAGCTCGAGACCCGGGAGAACGCCCCCACCCCATCAAGGCTCTCTCGCCCCGCGCTCTCGGTACCCGCCTTTCCAGCGCCCCCACTCCCTAGTTACCTTAAGCTCAACGACCCTTGGCCAAAGCGCCCCGCGCCTCCTCCCCCAGCCGGGTTAGAGGCTGGGATCAGCTCCCTCCCAGACCCTCGCCGCCCGCGCTGTCACGCCGCAGAGCGCAAGAAGCGAGGCGGCGCCGCTGGGAACTCACCCGTTCTCCCGAGCCGTGCCCCCGGCGGCTCCCGGCCCTGGCTCTGCCCGTCGGTTCCTGAGCCGCAGCTGCTCGTGCGGCTACAGAGCCAGCTCTGCTCGGTCCGGAGCCTCCGCGCCGCCCCTCGGCTCCTCCCCCAAGGCGGGGCCTGGGCTCGCGGGAAGGGGGACGGGCACGCGCCACCCGGCTAGCCGGAGAGCCGGGGGAAGGGTCCCAGCGCCCTCGGGGTGGAGCACTCTCCCTTAAGCAGCTGGAAACTGCAAAAGGTTGGGGCGCGCCCGGGCTTGGGAAGTTTTTCTTCCGCTCCCCCCCATCCCCACCCGCACCCGGCAGGGACTGAGAGGAGGCGACGACCACATGCTCGCCCCCATTTTACAGATGGGCTTCGTGAAGGCCAGAGAGGCCAGGAGTCCAACCCCGCGCCGCCTGGGTCCCAAGGCTTCCCCGCTCGTCCGGGGGCCGGGCCAGGCCTTGCCCAGGTGGCAGGTCCGTGGGGGCGGGAACCCTGGCTCCAGAGCGTGCGGGCAGCGCTCTGTGCCGCAGATCCGCATCGTTTCCTCTTTCTGGGGAGAAGGGAGGTGAATCGAGGGCGGAAGGAAGTGGTCGCACCTCCGCAGGCCTCTGCCACTGTTAGAGAAATAGGCTGCCTCTAAGATTTCATGCTGAAAATGCAGAGGATATTCCCGCTGGCCTCTGTTGTCCCTGGGGCTGAAGACCCCTGCACCCTGGGCCTTTCTCTACAGGACAATGGGCTTCGCTGTCATTGAGTTGCTATTAAGAGTCACCGTCCCCTCCCTCCAGGAAGAGGAGAGAAAGTTAACAAACAAAAGAGAAAAACATCCCCAAACATTCTCTGGAATCCACACTGGCTGAACACTGACCCTAGAACAATAGGGTTCTCTTCTGCACAAAGGGCCTTGTTTCCTGAGCTTTCAGAGGCCCCCAGATTAGAGGCCTAGGAACCCAGGGCCCGCCAGCTGGGGGGTGGGGTGAGGGGCGGGGTGCAGACAAGGTTGAGGAGTTTGGGGATGGTTCCCAGTTAACTGGATTCCCAGCAGCCCCGTTTAGAGAACTCATGGTGGTGTTGTGTGGAGGCTGGCGGTTTCCACCGGAGGTCACTGAGTCCCAGTTTGCTGAGGACACTCAATGACCTTCCATGGAGGAGCCAAAACCGGTGGGTTGGGTTTGTCCCAGGCCCCCAGACTCCACCCTTAAGCCTCTGAAAGTCCCCCCTCATTTGACTCCTAGTTCCCGCCCAGGTCATTAATAATCCAGTTGTGAACGACACTGTTTCAGCAGGTGCAGTTAGAGCAGAGCAGGTGGGGGAAGACTTAAAGTGATATTTAAAATCACCCAAGGGGACCATTGTTCCCTGCAGCAAGCTTCCATTGCTTTATGATGGAGAACTGTGGGCTGAGAGGGACTCCAACTCTCCAAGGTGTAACTTGGAGCTGTAATCCTGAAATGAAGTTCTCAAGGCAGACGGGGCAATCTCCCAAACCCCCACGGTGTGCTTTTCCATTCACGTCTCTCACGGTGTCAGATACCAAAAGTTAAAATACTAGTGTGCCCAGAATAATCTGGATGATTCACACTTCCTGATTGCAAAGTTACTAAGCACCATAACCAAGAGAGTATGGCAGGGGTGTAAGGATGGGCCATGCATTAAAGCAGAGTCCAGACCTAAACCCCTACATCTGCAGCCAATCAGTTGCAAAATCAGTTGATTTTCAGCAAGAGTGCCAAAACAATTAAGTGGGAAAAGACTGATCTTTTCAGCAAATGATGCTGCGACAACTGAGTTATCAGCATGCAAAAGAACGAAGCTGAACTCCTTACCTCACACCATATACAAAATTAACCCACAAGGAATCGGACTCAAATGTTAGAACTCAAACTGTTAACACTTCCAAAAGGGAAACATAGCATAAATCACTGTGGCCTTGGATTAAAGAATGGTCTTTCAGAATGAAACCTAAAGCATAAGCAACAAAGGGCAAAACAGGTAAACTGGACTTTATTAAAACATGTGTGCTTCAAAGAACAACACTAAGAGAGTGAAAAAATAACTGTTGCAGGCTGAATTTCCTTCCTTCCAAATTTGCATGTTGGAGTTGGAGCCCCAGTACCTCACAGTGTAACCACTGTCAGAGATGAGGTCTTTAAAGAGGTGACTCCATTGGATGGAGATCCTTAGGGGGGTCCCTAACCTATTGTGACTAGTGTCCTTCTGAGAAGAGACACCAGGCGTGTGCCACACAGGGGGAAGACCATGTTAAGACACAGGGCAAAGACAGACATCTCCATGCCAAGAAGAGAGACCTCAGGAAAAACCAACCCTGCCAAGTACTAGTTAATGCACTAGTATACCCAGAATAAACTGGATGACTCACACGTCCTGGTTTCAAAAGTTACTAAGAAGCTAGGTCATCTCAGACTTGTAGCCTGCAGACTGTGAGGAATACCAGTTGGTGGTATTTTGTTATGGCAGCCTTGGCAAACCACTACAATAACCCACAGAATGGGAAACAATATTTGCAAATCAAATACCTGATGGGGGGCTTGTATCTAGAACATGTGAAGAATCCTTACAACTCAGTAATAATACATAAAGAAAAGGTCAATAGATCTAAATAGACCTCTCTCTAAGTAGATACACAAATGACCAATACGCATATGAAAAGAGACTCAGCATTATTAGCCATCAGGGAAAAGCAAACCAAAACTATAAGGAGATACTTCACACCCACTTAGAGTGGCTATAATCACAGACAGGCAATAGCAAGTGTTGGCAAGGAAGTAGACACTGGAACTCTCTTACATGGCTGATAGCAATACAGAATAGTGCAGCTAACTTCAAAAAAGTCTGACATTTCCTCAAAATACCAAACATAGAGTTACAGGTGATCCAGCAACTCTACTCCACGTATATACTCAAGAGAAACAAAAACACATGTCTACAGGAACACTTGCTCACAAAAGTTCACAGTGGAGCCATTCACTATAGTAGAAGAGTAGAAACAACACAAATGTCCATCAAACGAGGAAGGATAAGTAAAATGTGGGGTATCTATCCAACCAACATTATTATATTATATAATATATATATTATTATAAAGGAGTGAAGTACTGATACATGCTACAGTTGGGGGGGGGTGAACTTTGAAAACACAGAGTAAGAAGCAAGTTCCAAGGTCACACACTGTATGATTCCATTTGTGTGCAGTGTCCAGAACAGGCAAATCCACGGAGACAGAGGGCAGATCAGAAGTCATCTAGAGCTGGGAGAGCGTTGTTGCGGGCAAACGGGGGGCACTGTTTTTGGGGTGAGAGAAATGTTGTAAAATTGTGGTGATGAATCGCACCACTATCAAAATGTAAAAAAAAAAAAAAAAAACACTGAATAGCATAAATTTAAATGGGGTAAATTGTATGGTATGCTAATTATGTTTCTACAAAGTTTTTACAAAAATAAATTTTACTCTGACCCTTGGAGGAAAAAAAAAAAAAAAGACACTTGCTGTGTCACCAAACCTATCTTTTCTGTCCCCAGGCAGGAAAGCCCCTCCCATCTGTGGTACCACCTATGATAAGATATTAAGATACAGCCCAAGGTCAATGAGTATTCTGAGAGGCTATGGGGAATGTTTGAGGACCTGAAGACAACACATAAAACATAAAACACTGACATTTATAAATACTAAATTAGATGTCTATGTAATTTTAGGTCAATTAATCAGCCCATGAATACATGCAAATTACAGAGAAACTAGAATTCAGGTGAATTACAGGCACATCCTAGAAACAAATGGCTGACTACGAAAAATGAGCTAATTCCAGCCACAAAAGGGATTTATTCTAGAGGCTTTTGGATCCAGTGGATCCTACTGTCAGCTAGTGAGCAGGTGTGGGGCTGCCTGCATGCATGCATGCATTCATTCATTCATTCATTCATTCAACACTCAGTGTGGTGCCTGGCCCAGTGTAAGCCTTGCTAGGTGGCTCTTGTCTCAATGCTGATGCTGCTGGAGATGATGTTGGCTGTGGGCCAGGCAGGAAGTGCCGAGGCTGCAACGTGGGCGTGCATAAAGGGAGCCCAGAGGAGAAAGGCATGGCGGATAGGAGTCTTGGCCCTGCCATGAACCTGCTGGGTGGTCACTTCCTCTTGCAGAGTGTCTGTTTCCCAGTCTGTAAAAACTCCGATTGTACAATACTTGTGTGTGTTTGTATGTGTGCTCTTTTTTCCCACGTCCCAGCACTTTTGAAGGAAGTAACCTTGCTTGCTACCTCTTTTGTAAGCTCCCCCAAAAGCCATTTACACACTGGGGAAAACCCGTAAGTGTATGGTGGGAGCACCAGATATTTGGGGCTGGCAAGTTAGGATAAAGGTAACTGGGGCAGGGGTGAGGCAGGGGTGAGGCAGGGCTGGCCTGGTTTTCATTTTTATACTCAGTTTGTGAAGCCTCCTGCATGCAGGTCTCCATCTCAGCGGGACCCTGGAGCCCCTAAGGGAGCTCTAGAATGATCTGCCGCCTGCACTCTACTCCAGAAGGTTCCGATCGGTACCTTCTACTCTAAAAAAAAATTATTTATTTATTTGAAAGGCAGAATTACAGAGAGAGGGACAGATAGAGACGTTGATCTTTCATCTGTCCGTTCACACCCCAAATGGCTGCAACAGCCAGGGCTGGGGCCAGGCTGAAGCCAGGAGTCTGGAATTCCGCTGCTTTCCCAGGTGCACCAGCAGGGAGCTGGATCTGAAGTGGAGCAGCCAGGACTCTAACAGGTGCCTACATGGGATGCCAGCGTCTTTGGCAGAGGCGTAACGTGCTGTGTCACAATGTTGGCTCTGAGAGATTCACACATCAAAACATCTCCTCGGGTATGTTGAAAATGCAACTTCACTTCACTCAGCCCGAGTTCAGACCGCTGCCTCAATCCCTGGTTCTCAAACTTCATTGAGCACAGAACCATTTGGAGAAAATGGGGGAAGGGTGAGTATCAGAAATGCTGCTTCCCAGGCACGTCCTCGCACCCCTTTCTCTCTCTGTGGTTAGGAGGGAGCCTAGGAATATGTATGCTAACCCATGCCCGCAGCTGTCATGACAGCAATGCTCTTCGTATCCCTTACTTTGATTTAAATGGAGTTTCCCAAATTTCCTGAGAACACTCACAAGGGACACTTTTTTTTTTTTTTTGACAGGCAGAGTGGACAGTGAGAGAGAGAGACAGAGAGAAAGGTCTTCCTTTGCCGTTGGTTCACCCTCCAATGGCCGCCGCGGCCGGCGCGCTGCGGCCGGCGCACCGCGCTGATCCGATGGCAGGAGCCAGGAGCCAGGTGCTTCTCCTGGTCTCCCATGGGGTGCAGGGCCCAAGCACCTGGGCCATCCTCCACTGCACTCCCTGGCCACAGCAGAGGGCTGGCCTGGAAGGGGGGCAACAGGGACAGAATCCGGCGCCCCGACCGGGACTAGAACCCGGTGTGCCGGCGCCGCTAGGTGGAGGATTAGCCTAGTGAGCCGCGGCGCCGGCCACAAGGGACACTTATTAAAATACAAATTCCGGCCAGCGCCACGGCTCACTAGGCTAATCCTCCACCTAGCGGCGCCGGCACACCGGGTTCTAGTCCCGGTCAGGGCGCTGGATTCTGTCCCAGTTGCCCCCCTTCCAGGCCAGCTCTCTGCTGTGGCCAGGGAGTGCAGTGGAGGATGGCCCAAGTGCTTGGGCCCTGCACCCACATGGGAGACCAGGAGAAGCACCTGGCTCCTGGCTTCGGATCAGCGCGATGCGCACCAGCCACGGCGGCCATTAAAGGGTGAACCAACTGCAAAAGGAAGACCTTTCTCTCTGTCTCTCTCTCTCACTGTCCACTCTGCCTCTGCCTGTAAAAAAAAAAAAAAAAAAAAAAAAAATTCCATTTGCAACCATCAGTGTAGCAGAAGGGTGAGGGAGCAAGGGTTATCGACGAATGATATGCCCATGGAAGGAAGAGTTCGTTCGTGGGTAACAATATTCGGTCAACACGCCCATCACAGAGCATGCGCTCATTAAAAAGGTGGCCTGTACCCTGACAAGACACAGGTGCACCATTCTCCACCTCAGCCAAGTGCTCAGTCTCAGCATCACCCAGAGTGGGGCGACCTGACATTGTGCACCCCCGATGTGATGCAATGAGATGTCCTATGTCACCGTCTTGCCAAAAATACTTAACCTGATTTTAATCACGAGGAAAATTTAGACACATCTAGAATGTGGGGCATTTTACAAGCCTGGGCTCTCCTTTTAAAAGTTAGTATCATTTAGCTTTGCCAAGGTGGAGAGTTATTCTAGATAAAAAAGAGACAAAAGGGGAGCCACAAAAAATGCTTGTGGTCTATGCTCCTGGCCTGGATCCTGGGCTGAAAAAGTAAGAAACTGTGTGGAGCACTGGGAATTTAAATATCTGTACGATGGATGGCGTTCCTGCACTGACGGTCACATCCTTAGCTCTGCTAATGGTGTTGTGGTGATGGGGGCAAGATGCAGGCTGTGGACAGGGTGAGGGACAGAGAGGAAGCGAAAATGAGCAGAATGCTAACAACTGGTGAATCCAGAGGAAGGGGATTCGAGTGTTTCTTGCAATTTTCTTTCCATTTCTATGGGGATTTGATAGTTTTCAAAAAGAAAAAGAGGGAGCCTTCGTTGTGGCATAGCGGGTATAGCCACCACCAGCGATGCCAGCATCCCATACGGGTGCAGGTTTGTGTCCCGGCTGTTCCACTTCTGATCCAGCTCCCTGCGAATGGCCTGGGAAAGCAGCAAAGGATGGCAAGTACTTAGGCTCCTGCTACCCACGTGGGAGACCTGGAAGAAGCCCCTGACTCCTGGGTTTGGCCCTGCCCACCAGCCCTGGCTATTAACGGCCAGCTGGGGAGTGAACCAGCAGATGGAAGAGCACGCTCTCTCTCTCTCTCCCCTTCTCTCTGTGTAAGTCTTTCAAATAAATACATCCCACAACAACCAAAAAAATAAATAAATAAATAAAAAGAGGGGGAGGAAAAGCAGGTTCCTGGGCCTTTCACTTGGAGAATCTTACTCAGTGGAGCTGGGATGTGGCCCAACCCTGTGGTTTTTAAGGCGTGCTTTGATGAAGGAACCATCCTCGCCAGAATCATCCAAGGATGCCACACCTCCCCACCACCCAGCAGCCTGTGCCGCCCCCACCCTGAGGGCTTTAGACACCCCAGTGGGCATTATCAGTGCTGGGCCGTGTCCTGTTCCCTTGGCCTGTTCCCTCTTTCTCTGCCTTGTCCCCACCCTTCTTTCAGTTCCCAGTTCAAATGTTACTTCCTCTGAGGCTTCCAAGATCCCCCTCAGAACCCTCAGAATTGTGTCACACACAATTGTGACCATGAAATCAAGGTCTGCCGCCCCTTCCGGACAGTGCTATGGGCAGGATTTTGTCCACTCCCTGTCCTAAATGAAGATGTCGAAATCCTAAGCCCTATTCCCTAGGAATGCGACTGTGTTTGAAGACAGCATCTTTAAAAAGGCGACTCCAAGAAGATGAGTCTGGGTGGATGAGTTCTGATCCAACAGGACCAGCACCTGCAAGAACAAGAGTGGGAGAGACAGAGAAAGGACCCTGGAAGCCATTGCAAGGACACAGCCATCACGCAGTCAGGGAGAGAGGCAGCAGAGGAAAGCAGCTGACGACACCTTCATTGTGCATTTGCAGGCTGCAGAATCACTAGCGCCTGTCGTTTCAGTCCCCGGTCAGCGGCATTTCATGCCCACTGCCGCAGGACACTCGCACAGCCGGCACCGCATGGCGGGGACCAGGTCTGACAAAGCCTGGCACACAGGAGGGGAGTGTCAGGGATGTGTGGAGCGAATGCAGTGACCCCGCTGCATGGGGTTGTTAGAAGGGTCTAGACCAGCACAGGTGGCAAAGCTGTCTCTGCCAAGGGCCAAGGTCATCCCCAAGCCATACAAAATTATGAATCTAAAAATTAGTCTGCTGTGGATCTTTGGCCAGGCCAGAATGAATGATTTTGAAGGCTTTACATGCCCCCTGGGCCAGAAGTTCTCCACCCCTTTCACATTACGGTCCCAGCATGCACCGGGGCATCAGTGAACCACAGTTGGAGTGCAGAAAGGTGACAGGTTGGGAATTATAAACTGAGGCCTGGGCTTTCTTCCCTCTACTTTTGTTTAGCTCCTGCTGCCCCTGGCCCCTCTGCAGTTGTCACTCCTTGTCTCTGGTGGAGGACAAATACCATCTCTTGAAAAGAAAAGTCAGTCCTCCACTTCAGATGGCAAAATCAAGTCTGGAGCATCCACAGCCCGTGTGGCGGCCTAGAAGTCAAAGTGTGGCTCATGTGTTACCACCTGCAACACGAGAGGCAAGGCTTTCCAGTGTTCCAGAAATCTGGGCTGGGGCCAGTGCTGTGCCACAGTGGGTAAAGCTGCCACCTGCTGCCTGCATCCTGGCTGCTTCACTTCCAATCCAGCTCCCTGCTAATGGCCTGTGAAAGCCGCGAAATATGGCCCAAGTGCTTGGGCCCCTGTACCCATGTGGGAGACTCAGATGGCATTTCTGATTCCTGGCTTCAGCCTGGCCCAGCCCCAGCTGTTGATGAAGAATGAACCAGCAGATGGAAAATTCTCTCTCTCTCTCACTCTCTCTCTCTCTCTTTTTCAGTCTCTCCTTTTCTCTCTGTAACTCTGCTCTTCAAATAAATAAATAAATCTTTTTATTAAAAAAAGAAAAGAAAAAAATCTAAAATTGGAAGATATATTGGCAAAGCTGGAAGAAGGTTAAATGTTTATCCCCAAACAAAAGTTTGGTTAAACAGATGCTTTATCAGGGAAACATTGATCAAACAACCAGGAAATAAAAGCTCACAGTCATCAGAGAGGCAAAAAATGGTCTACAGTACTGGGGCAGCCCGGGACAGTGGATCTAGAACCCCAGGGAGGAGATGAACCAAACCCTGGGACAAGCACTTCGCAGAGAAATGTGGCCTTGCTCAGGAAAGCTGGATACACAAGGCCTGTGACCCAGCTCCACGGTTAGGAGCACCTGCTTCCAGAAAAATCTCACCCACGTAGAAGTCACAAACTAAGGATATCCACTGTGGCTTCATTTGTAATGACGGAAGGCAGGCAACATTCTGAAGATCGCACAGTAGTGGAATGGACTCGTGAACCCAGGGTTAATATGACACGGTTCTAAACAGCAGAGACCATCAATCAGCAGGACTTGGGGAAACACAGATGGCCAGGCCCCGTAGACTCAGGGGTCTGGGTGGGGCCCGAGAATTCCCGGGAGAAGCTGACTCTGCTGCTCTGGGGTCTATTCTTTGAGCACTGGATCTTGAACGACATCCCTTGAGGGGTCTACAGCCATGCCCCATACTCCAACATTAATATTCCCGCTGTGAAATGTTAACATAAAGCTATAGCTTTACGTCGGCTTAGATCAAGCTTAGCTACTGAGTGAGCCTGTGTGACCAGATGAAACAACTTCCCATTTTCTGAGAATTTGGGGTTTTGAAAGAACATAGATATTTTAGACTTGTAAATGGAATCACAAGACCAAAGATGAAAGTATACAAAAACTGGTACTGCTAGCGTACGCTTCTTCCAACCACACTACCAGCCACCACCAGGGACTGGAATGTCAGTGGAATGATTAAATGAACAAATAAATGAATGCAGGTAAATTCGCTCTCAGGAAGAAGCAGCAGGGGGGCTGGTGCTGTGGCACAGTAGGTTAAGTCTCCGCCTCTGGCACCAACATCCCATATAGGCACCAGTTCAAGTCCCAAGTCCTGGCTGCTCCACTTCCAATCCAGATCCCTGCTAATGGCCTGGGAAAAGAGCAGCAGATGGCCCAAGTGTTTAGGCCTCTGCACCCACATGGGAGACCCAGAAGAAATTCCTGACTCCTGGATTCATATCGGTGCAGCTCCAGACATTGCAGACATTTGGGGATTGAATCAGTGGATGGGAGACCTCTCTCTATCTATCTATTTCCCTCTCAAATAAATTTTTTTTAAAAAAGAGAGGAAGCAGCGGGTCTTGCATTATTTCTGCTGGCCACCAGGTGGCAGTATCAGCTCTGTCAAAGTTGAATACAATTACCAACTTAAAATTAGCCAGCTACAGATTTACTGAATTTCGAGTTCCACCTGTGGTTGTCTTGGCAGGGCCAGACCAAATGGTTTGCTGAGTCTTATAAGGCCCAGGGACTGGACAATCCCAACCCCTGCTGGGAGTTACTGCTGTTGTGTGCTAGATGACCCTGAAATTCAGTTGGGTAAAGCAACATCTCACTACACTCATGAACTCTGAGGGTCCAAAGTCTGGGAGGGAGGGAGACAGAGAGAGAAAGAGAGAGTTCTCATTCACGAGTTCACTCCCCAGTTGCAGGCCAAGGCTAGGGCTGGGCAGAGGCCAAAGCTGGGAAGGAGAAACACAATACAGGTCTCCCTTGTGGGCAGCAGGAACCCAATTACATGGGCCATCACCCACTGCTTCTCAGGTACACTAGCAGGAAGTTGGACTGAGAGCAGAGTATCTGGGACTTAAACCAAGTACTCCAATATGGGGTGCAGGCATCCCAAGTGGCAGCTTAATGCACTGTGCTACAACATCTCCCCTATTTCAATCTGTGACTTTAATGGGATACAAATAAATGTGCCAACAGAATTATTTTTGGAACCTGCAACAATGGTCATAAAGATCATGCAGGAAAATCAAGGAAAGTTCTGGAAAGAAGAAATCAGAGGAGACAAACTCCCCCAGACCTTAAAGTGTGTAACATGGTGACTGCAACAAACAGCTCATTGTGCATTCAGGAATAGACTGAGAGATGGATGGAACACAAGGTAGTCTGGAAACAGATCAAAAGATTTAAGGTCATGTAATAAATAGTGAAAGTGGCATTTAAATCAGTGGGGAGAAGATGGACTATTCAATAATGTTGGGACAACGGGCGAGTCATCTAAAATATTCAGCCGGAGCCCTACTGCAAACCTGCAGTAAATTCCAACTGAGTAGATAAACAATGGCACATGTACACAGAAAAATACTACACAGCAAGGAAAGTGAGTGAACCACAGCTACACACCACTTGGATGGATCTTAGCAGCAGTGTTCAGGTGGGTGTTGGGCAGAGTAGCTAAGATGCCCCTTGGGACACGTGCATCCCATGCTGGGGTGCCTGGGTGAGAGTCTCAGCTCCCCTCCGGGCTCCAGCTTCCTGCTGATGCATGCCCTGGGGGGTAGCCAATCCATTCCCTCAGCATCCATGTGGTCACCATGGGGTACAGAGTGCACAGGAAGGCAAGATTGATACCTGATTTTTCCTCTTTATTAGTTTCAGATTTCTGAGCTGGTTCCCTAGTATTCTCCAAAAGGAACCAATGATGAATTCATGGATTTTAAAATAGGTTTCAACCCTTCTTTATTTTTCTTTCTGATACTCAAGTTTTCTCATTCCTGAGTCAGTGGGAGCCCCTTCAAGTTGGTTTGTGAATTCTTTTGATATAATCCCAAGAATCTGTTATAATTTTCCTCGTTTCTAATGCGACAAAATATTCCAGGTTCAATTTACATCTTTCCTGCTCTGGAACTGAATATAAACAGCCATTTCTCCTAGGATCATGGGTTCCTTCTGGTGGGAAAAGGTATAAAGAAGCCACAATGTGAGCATTAGGGCTGTTCCTTGTCATGTGCTGTTCATTATTTCTAGACTCCATTTCAGCTAAGAAATGAATTTTTAAAAGACTTCTCTACTATTTATTTGAAAGGCAGAGTGACAGGGAGAGAAGGAGAGATGAGAGAGAGAGAGAGAGAGGGAGAAAGAGAAAGAGAGAGAGAGAAAAATATCTTACATGCACTGGTTCACTCCTCAAATGGCCACAACAGCAGGTCCAAGCCAGGCTGACCCAAGAGCCAGGAGCTCCAGCAGACAGGGACCCAAGCACTTGGGTCATCTTCTGCCTTCCCAGGCACACTAGGAATGCACTGGATAAGAAGCAGAGCAGGGGCTGGCTCTGCAGCACAGTGGGTAAAGCTGCTGCCTGCATCCCATATGGGTGTCAGATCGAGTCCCGGCTGCTCCACTTCTGATCCAGCTCTCTGCTATGGCCTGGGAAAGCAGTACAAGATGGCCCTAGTCCTTGGGCTCCTGCACCTGTGTGGGAGACCTGGAAGAAGCTTCTGGCTCCTGGCTTCAGATCAGCGCAGCTCCAACCATTGCGGCCATCTGGGGAGTGAACCAGCGGATGGAAGACCTCTCTTTCTCTCTCTGCCTCTCCTTCTCTCTGCGTAACTCTCTCTTTCAGATAAATTAAAAAAAAAAAAAAAAAAAAAAAAAACCAGAGTATCCAGGACTCCAACTGGCAGTCCAACATGGGATGCCAGTGTTGCAAGCAGTGGCTTGACCTGCTACACAACAACACTGGCCCTAGAAATTAATATTTTTA
Source organism: Oryctolagus cuniculus (assembly GCF_051225735.1). Lineage (NCBI taxonomy): Eukaryota > Metazoa > Chordata > Mammalia > Lagomorpha > Leporidae > Oryctolagus > Oryctolagus cuniculus. The sequence goes on from NC_142877.1 coordinate 20,105,271, forward strand.
AAGAGAAACTATATCATATGTTCACACTTACATTTGCAATTCAAATTTAGAATTATAGAATTTTTATTTATTCATTTTATATTTTATATCTTGTGCTAAAAATCTTGGTTCCTAACATTAATATAATTATTTGACTATATATATATATATATATCTTCAGGGTAACTATACCAATGCTATTACTAACAACTCAGTGACTAAAAACAGCAAGATTCCTTTGCAATTCCTTTTGGTTCTTAGAATGTATTTCACTAAAGATGCATATTCAACTACTATGGTTTTTTTCCTCAACGACTGAGAAAAAAGTGACTTAAAATAAAGTCACCTACTTAAAGCCACTTAAAATAAGCCCTGTCTGTGTAAGGAAGCCACCAATCTGATAAGTAATTAGCTTCACTCTGACTTCGCTTTTGAATTTAAGGTGTGTGCTCTCATTTTGATTGCAATTGGTTTGTTTTATAACAGTGTATAATAGGCACACGATTCCTAAGTCAAATATAAAAGCCATGAATTGTTAATTAAAAATGAGACAAGGGCTTTCCAACTCTTGTTAAGTAAATCATAGTCACAGGAAAAGAACCAAGGAACCTGAAAAACTCGTGGCCAATTCAGACAGTGAGCACTTTCATTGTTAAAAGTCCAGGTGTCAGCACACCGGGTTCTAGTCCCGGTCGGGGTGCCAGATTCTTTCCCGGTTGCCCCTCTTCCAGGCCAGCTCTCTGCTGTGGCCCAGGAGTGCAGTGGAGGATGGCCCAAGTGCTTGGGCCCTACACCACATGGGAGACCAGGAGAAGCACCTGGCTCCTGCCTTCAGATCAGTGGCGGCCATTGGAGGGTGAACCAACGGCAAAAGGAAGACCTTTCTGTCTCTCTCTCTCACTATCCACTCTGCCTGTCAAAAAAAAAAAGTCCAGGTGTCAACAGGGAGTTTATTACCAGGGCAATAAGCAAGACTACCAATCTAAAAGCTGCATTTAAATTTATTTACTTCCTTATTTTATTAGGCAGAGACAGAGACAGATGGAGACATCTCATCAGCTGGCTGACTCTTCAGATGCCCACAACAGCTGCGCTAGGCCAGGCCAAAGCCAGGAGCCTGGAATTCCTTCTTGGTCTCCCACGTGGATGGCCAGGACCCAAGTACTTGAGCCATCACCTGCTGCCTCCTAAGGGTGTGCATTAGCAGCAGGAAGCTAGAATCAGGGACAGGGCTGATGGGAATCCAGGTGTTCCAAGTATCCTCTATTTTTTTTCTTTAAGATTTTTTTATGTATTTGAAAGGCAGAGAGAGAGAGAGAGAGATCTTCCATCTACTGGATCACTCTCAAGTGGCCTTAACAGCCAGGGCTGGGCCAGGCTGAAGCCAGGAGCTTCTTCTGAGTCTCCCATGTGAGTGGCAGGGGCCCAAGCACTTGAGCCATCTTCTGCTGCTTTCCCAGGCATATTAACAGAGAGCTGGATAGGAAGTGGAGCAGCCAGGTCTTGAACTGGCACCCATACAGGATGCTGGCATCGCAGATGTGCTTTACTTGCTGTCTCACAACACCGGCCCCTCCAAACTTCTTAACCTGCTAGGCCAAATGCTTGTTCCCAGCATTTTCTTGGAACAGGACCCAGTTGTATTTCTCTGAAACCAGAAAGCAAGCCATTTTGACCAAAAAGCAGAACGGGGTGAGAGAGGCCCAGGTGCTCACACCAGTGCCTGTGCCTGTGTGGGACTGGGGGAAGGCCACCTTCTGGGCGTCCCCACCCGGGCCCCCTAGGGCGGGCTTCTTCAGCAAGGGGCTGATCCAGAAAGTGTCTGCGCCTCCGTTTTCTTCCGGAGTCGCTCCCTCTGCACCGGGAGCTGTCAGGCAGGAGGAGCTGCATTCCCCAGGCCTCGCCCGGAAATTCCTGAGACAGCAGGCAGAGAGCGGAGACTGTGGCAGGGCCCATGGGAGTTTAGGACACAGCTTCTGCAGCTCACAGAGCCAGGGCCAAGGCTCTTGCTCCAGGTCTGCTTTTCTCCTATCTCCCAACCAGCCTCCTCATGTGGCTCTTTTCAAAGCTCAGCCTTGAATCCAGAAATGCCTGTGGAGGCTTCGCCTCGTGTCACTGGGGTGCTCCCCAGTAGGCTGCCAGGCGCAGGGTCCCCACAGCCCAGGGCCTGGGCCACACTGAGGGGTGCTGGGACGAATCAGGTGTGGTTCAGAGGTATCTAAGAGCGTCCCTGCTGGCAGGCCCAGCACGTGGGGAAAGCTGTCAAGGGAGAGAGGGCAGGGAGTGGTCACTGGTGTGAGGTTCTCACACGTGCACACTGCTGGATTGGGGACACCTGAGGCAAAGGCGGGCAGGGTCACTGACGACCCTGAAGGCCTTAGCGGGCATTCTCGGGATAGCCTTCTCTGTTACTAACAGCCAGGGCAGGGATATTGCTGGTCCAACTGTAAATAAGGCCTTATAGTGAAACACATTCCAAACCATCACTGAGAGTACCAAGCCTGGGGGGCAAAGCCCTGCCTCCACCTGCCTCCCCCCCCCCCCATGAATAAAGCTGAAGCTTCCAGAAGCTTGTCCAGGCTGGGGAATGCTCATCAACCTCAAGCCCAGGAAACCAAGGTGGCGGTGCAAGCTGAGAAATGGCAGGCAGAGTAAGAAGAGCCCACGCCCAGCCAGGTGTTCATCAAAGCTGACTCAGGCCACACAGCGCCAGGAGGCTGGGTTCAAGTCCCACTTCTTGCAAACAGAAGGCTGTGTGGGCTGAGGAATGGCAGCCAGGAGACCCCACTGTATCTCCCCAGGAGCACTTCCAAACAGTCTGTGCTAGGCACTGGCCAGAAGGTAAACCCCCTCCACTCAGTAAGCATTCCTGAGAACTAGTCAGGTGAGAGAGCAGCCAAGGAAACGTCCTCTCTCCCAGCCCGCCTCCTGCACAACAGGCCAAGGTAGGGAAATGTGAATGACCGCCCTTCAGACTGCCTTAGCCAATGACGAGACAGTATTAATGTAGGATGGACTTCATACATAATAGTGAAACGCCTGCCAACAACAGCGCACAGGAACAATGCGGGGAAATGGAGCTGTACTTGGCAGCATTGTAGAATCATGTGTGAAGTGTTACAGAAGGACTTCAGCCCAGACTGGGCTAAGTTAAGGATGTGTGTTGTTATCCTTAGACCAACCACCAGGCAGTAAAACACTGGAAGGTAAGTAGAATATGAAGAAATTAAACAAGGCTAAATGTTTGCTCTGGCCAGTGAACTGGAGGAGGTGTGGTGTGTGTCACGTGAGAACGGAAACCTCCAGACCCAGGACTCAACCCTCCAAGTCTCCTTGCCTGCCCTGTGTTGACTGGCAAGGTAGTGAGACGGGGATTATGGGGCAGTGTATTCCTCCCCCCTCAGCAGTCACCCTGGCTAGTCTCAGATTTTGGTGAGTGGCAAATATACTTCATTCCTGGAATAAAATCCACTTGGTCATGATGTATCACTTTTTTTTTTTTAAGATTTATTTTATTTATTCGGAAGACAGAGATGTAGAGCCAGAGAGAGGTGTTCTATCCACTGGTGCACTCCCCAAATGCCTGCAACAGCCAGAGCTGAGCTGATCCAAAGCTAGGAGCTAGGAGTTTCTTCTGAGTCTCCCACGCGGGTGCAGAAGCCTAAGGACTTAGACCATCTTCTACTGCTTTCCCAGGCCACAGCAGAGAGCTGGATCGGAAGTGGAGCAGCCGGGACTAGAATCCATATGGGCATTGGCACTGCAGGCCAGGGCTTTAACCCCTTTGCACCACAACGCCAGCCCTGATGTATTCTTTCATGTGTTGTTAGTTTGCAAACAATTTAATCATGTTTTTTTCTTCATTGATAGTGTTGTGAGGTTGGTCTACAGTTCATGTGTATAATCAATAGATTTTGATAGCCATGTTATACACAATACATCAATGTAGTTGAGATGATTTGTTTCCTGTGCTATAATAAGATTTAAGGAACATTAGAAGCATCTAGTCCCTAAAGCTAACAGAATTCTGTGAAACTACTGTACTTGGGCATGGGGCTTGGAGTAAGAGAGGCAGCAACTTGGTGACAATCTAAGGAAATAAGTCTGTTGAGACTTCATATACCTCTATTAGGGTCAGTCTGGATGAATCACACTTATCCTAGACAGCCGAACGCTTCAAGCAGATTTTCTGCCATATTTGCAAAGTGGTTGTGCTTCATTACTTCGCTTATTTCCTTCTGATTTTGTGCTTTCTCCATTCGCATTTAGGTCTTCTAGCTTTGAGTTTTGTTTTTTTCCGAAGAACAACTTTATTTTACCATTTTTACTTTTTATTTATTCAGTGTAGTAACTTTCTAGTATTAGACAGCACTGTTAAATTTCATTCTTCCTGTCTTGTGTACACTGTTCTTTTCGTGTAGAGACCCAGAGTATTTTTCTTCATCTTTAACATATAACAGTTTATCTAGATCTTTCTTAGAGTTGACAACTCCACTCAATATCCCAGACACACAGTGCGTCTTTATGGTATTTATATTCAGTGTATTTTCTTTTGGGGGGAGAAAAGTTTTACTGAATTATCATTTTAAATATTTTGCTGCACTGTTTTTTCTCTTTGATACAAAGTTCAACACAATTGATGAACACCTATGTAAGATGTGAAACTAAACTCCTAGAAAGAAAATGTAAGGAAAAAGCTTCGTAACATTGGGTATGGTAATTTCTGGAATCTGGTATAAAAACACAGGAAACGAGAGCAGAAACAACAAAGAGAAGAAGAAAGAACATTTGAGTTTGATAGGACTCCATCAAACTTAACAACTTCTGTACAACAAAGGAAGCAGTAACAGAATGAAAAGGCAACTTAAAGGATGGGAGAATGTATCTGCAAATTGTATCAGTGATATGGGGTTAATATCTAAAATGTATGAAGAACTACACATTAACAACCAAAAGAAAAAAAATCAAATAACCAGATTAAAAACCAGGCAAAAGGCTGGCGCCGCGGCTCACTAGACTAATCCTCCTCCTGCGTCGCCAATACCCCAAGTTCTAATCCTGGCTGGGGCGCCGGATTCTGTCCCGGTTGCTCCTCTTCCAGTCCAGCTCTCTGCTGTGGCCCAGGAGGGCAGTGGAGGATGGCCCTGCACCCGCATGGGAGACCAGGAGGAAGCACCTGGCTTCTGGCTTCAGATTGGTGCAACGCGCCGGCCATAGCAACCATTTGGGGGGTGAACCAATGGATAAGGAAGACCTTTCTCTCTCTCTCTCTAACTGCCTGTCAAAAAAAAAAAAAAAAAAAAAAAAAAAAAAAAAAAAAAAAACAGGCAAAGGGCTTGAACAGACATTTATCCAAAGACATACAAATACAAATGGCCAACAGCATGTAAAAAAGATGCTGAATATCCCATCACCAATCACTGGGAAATGCACATCAAACTACAGTCAGATAACACCCACTTATTAGGACAGCTCCCCAAACCCAGAGAGAACAGAAAAAAACAGGTATTGATGAAGTTGTGGAGAAAAGGAAACCCTTGTTCTCCATTGTGGAGATGTATACTGCTCCAGCCATTATGGAAAACAGTAAGGAGGTTCAAAAAAAAAAAAAAAAAAAAAAAAAAAAAAAAAACAGAACATATGACCCAAGCAATCCCATTTCTGGATAAACAATGAAATCAGCATCTGAGGATCTGCACTCCCACATTCCCACAATACCGTTACCCACAACAGCTGAGCTGTGGAAACAACCTGTGTTCACCCAGGGATGAATGAATAAAGAAAACGTGGCAATGATACACAGTGGAGTATCATTCAGTCTTAAACAAGACTGTGACAATATGGATGAACCTGGAAGACATTATGCCACCTATGTGAAATAAGCCAGTGACAGAAGGACTAACTCTGCGTGACTCCACTTACGTGGAATCTAAATAGTCAAACTCACAGAAGCAGAGTAAAATAGTGACTGCCAGCAGCTGGCACAAGTGGGGAATTATTCAATGGCTATAAAGTCTCAGTTGTACGAGACAAAGTTCTAGAAAGCAGCGTGCCTAGAGTGAACCACACTGTGAGATACATAAGATGGAAGAAGGCAGAAACAAGAAAACACACAAAAGGCTACAAGGAAACATCTGGAGGTGATGGATTTTCTGTCTTGATGGTGTCACAGGTGCATGCACGTGTCCAAAGTCCCCAAATTGCATATGCTAAATAAGTGCACTTTTTTGTATACTACACTTCAATAAAGTTGTTAAAAATAAAAAATTTAAAAAGATATTCTGGGGGCCGGCACTGTGGCCAGCAGATTAATGCCCTGGCCTGAAGCGCCAGCATCCCATTTGGGCGCTGGTTCGAGACCTGGCGGCTCCACTTCTGATCCAGCTCTCTGCTATAGCCTGGGAAAGCAGTAGAAGATGGACCAAGTCCTTAGGCCCCTGTGCCCGTGTGGGAGACCCAGAAGCAGCTCCTCCTGGCTCCTGGCTCTGCTCCTGGCTTCGGATTGGTGCAGCTCTGGCCATTGCAGCCATCGGGTGGAAGACCTCTCTCTCTCTCTCTTTCTCTGCCTCTCCACTGTGTAACTCTTTCAAAAATATAAATAAATCTTTTTAAAAAATAATAAAAAAGATATTCTGGTACATGTATATGATAAAGTATGATTCAGCTTTTAAAAGACTGACTAGGGGGCAGGTGCTCACTTGGTTAATTCTCCGCCTAAGGTGGCAGCATCCCATGTGGGCGCCAGATTCTAGTCCTGGTTGCTCCTCTTCCAGTCCAGCTCTCTGCTGTGGCCCAGGAGGGCAGTGGAGGATGACCCAAGTGCTTGGGTTCCTGCACCCGCGTGGGAGACCAGGAGGAAGCACTTGGCTCCTGGCTTCGGATCAGCGTAGCTCCAGCTGTGGCGGCCATTTGGGGGGTGAAAACCAACGGAAGGAAGACCTGTCTCTCTTTCTCTCACTGTCTAACTCTATCTGTCAAAAAAAAAAAAAAACTGCCTAAGTATACTGCAACATAGATGAATCTTTTTATGTAAAATTCAGAGTTACAGAGAAAGAGGGAGACAGAGAGAGATCTTCCATCCGCTGGTTCACTCCACAAATGGCTGCAATGGCCAGGTTTGGGCCAGGTCTTCCATGTGGGTACAGGGGCCCAAGCACTTGGGCTGTCTTCCGCTGCTTTCCCATGTGCATTAGCAAGGAGCTCGATGGGAAGCGGAGCAGCTGAGACTTAAATCAGCACCCATATGAGATGCCAGCAACACAGGCGGCAGCTTTACCTGCTAAGCTGCAGTACCAGCCCCAAAGACGAACCTTAAAGACACTGTGATAAGTGAAACAAGCCAGTCAACAAAAACACAAACGCTCCAAGACCTCACTTTTCCAATGGCTCTACGGGATAAAAAAAAAAGTCTTAGGAAGTGGAACGGTGATTGCCAGGGCCTAGAGGGAGAGAGAAAAGGGGGATAGTTGTCCAACGGAGTTTTTATTTTGCAACATGAAAAAGAGAGCTACTGACCTAGAACGTGCAAACATGGTTAAGACAGTTTAAATTTTATGTCATGTGGTTTTTACCACAATGAGAACAATTCAGTATAGTTGAACTTTATGGTCTTCAACTATATACAACCTGATGAGGTTTCTTCTGCCTTTGTCCATTTTTATTACTTTCTCTTATTCTTCATATCTTTTCAATTGAGTACCGTCTTCTTTCATGCTGAATTTAGGTATTTCTCCCTCTTATTTGACAAATAAATATTGCATAGATTTATTACAGGATGCTGCTGTGAAATATGTATACTTTGTAAGACGGCTAAATGGAGCTTGTTACATCTCAGTCTCTCATGTTGGACACACTGAAGTCTACTGTCTCGGCAACTTTCAAGGATGCAACATATCACTGCAAAATATGTCACTGAATTCAAGTTTCTGAGATGATTTTCCCCTTTTGTTTTTTCCCCCGAGTTCTGCCTGATCCCCCTCACGTGTCCCCGTGCTTCGGCCAGCACCGCTCACGGGCTCTCTGGTGTCCTCACATCTGCACTCCCTGCTCTATCTGCAATTCACGCTGGACGCTGCATCACGGTCATCATCTGCCCTGTAGCAGCCTTTGTCTGTATGTGGAGGGAGATTCATCATCTGCTAAGAAGTTTTAGTTTGAATTTTCTCGTTTTAGTCTTTTCTTAACAGTATTCCTCCAGAGAGGGTTTATTTGCCCACTGAAGATGAAACTGCGGAGGTGGATATTTAGCCTACCAGTTAAGACGTTGGCATTCCATACTGGAGTCCTTGGTTTCAATTCCTGGCTCCAGCTCTAACTCTAGCTTCCTGCTAATGCACACCCCAGGAGGCAGTTGTGACAGCTCAAGTAACTGGGTTCCTGCTATCCACCTACGACAGCTGGATTGTGTTCCTGGTCCCCGGGGTTCAGCCCCAGACCAGCCTTGGCCATTGCAGGCATTTAGGGAGTGAACCAGCGGATAGGAGGTCCCTGGCCAGTAGAATGAACTCTGTGCAAGTTGGTGACCTTCTGTGGGCCTTTTTTCTCATTTGTAAGGACAATAATAGGGGGAAGGAAATTATTTCCAGTTCCTTAGAGTGTGTGGGTGATGCCTTTATTACATAAACGTAACCTCTTAGTGTATGTACATACAAGATCTCCCCCTGCTGGACAGTCACCCATCTTCTGAGTAAATTTACAAAAATAAAATATCTATACAGATAAAATACAATTTAAAGGATCTTCTTTAAATAATATTGTGACTTTCTTGTTCATCTGTCCATCTCTGCCCTCTGCTCTGTCTGCATTCACTGCTGAAGGAACCTGAAGCCACAGTGAGCACGGCTCAACATGGACACCAGAGGTCGTCCACCAGCTCTTCCCAGAGAAGCCCATGTGGACAGCACCCTAAAGGGTGACAGCTCCCTGTGTCCGTAATTCTTCTCCCCAGGAGAAATCGTTCTGCAGCCAAATGTGACTGCTGGCCTCGGGGCAGACTCTTCCAGCACAGCACCACCCGTCCATCTGCCCAGGTGGCTCACGGGCGTTAGGTGCAGGCTCCCTGCTACGCCTGCTCGCCAGCACCGCTTCCACCGGGCCCTGGGCCTTTGATGGATGCCTGGGCTTCCGAGGAGCGCGAGGCCTGCTTGGGCAGGCGGATGGGGACGTAGACGTTGGAAGCACAGTGCTCCCTGAGGAACTCGCCCCCCTTCTCTTCATAGTCTTTCCTGGTGATCCAGGCTTCGTCATCATTCAGGTGGTCCAAGGCCCAGTCACGAGCACCATACCAGGCATCCAGCACAGGGTTCAAGGCAAGGTGAACCTGCAACACGAAGAGAACGCTCACCAGAAGGATGTCTCCACGGCGGCTCCAGGCAGGCACATTCTGCAGGCGGCTCCAGGCAGGCACATTCTGCAGGCTCAGCTACAGTCCCCACCTTACCCCCAGGGTATTCACAGACAGACAGGGCTACCCACGCATCCTCCAAACACAGCCGCTCCAGAGAGTGCCAGGTCACAGGGTGCCCCAGACACGACCTCACAGACCAGGCGGTTGCCAGGCGCCTTCTGAACACAGAGGGACCAGCTGCCCAGCCTGCTACCCCGCGATGCTGTCTGCCACAGCTGCCAGTGGAGAGGAAGGAGAGGCCTTCCAGGCCCTGCATCCCTGTCTGCAAGCAGAGGCTGATGTGAGGTGGCTTTGGTCATGGTGGCAAAAGGTTCTAGGCAAGATGACAGCAGAGGTGGTGAGCTGGGTGTTCCCCATGCTGCCAGCGCTCACCTTCCACTGCTCATCACCGGAGTGGGCTGGGGTCAGTCATTTTGAGGACTCCTTATCTAGGCTGACCGGACCATTCATAGTAAACCAGGAATCCTGTTCTCTGGGGTGCCGACCTGACTTCCCACCTCCTCCCTCCACCAACCACACAAGCGCCAGGGAGGAATGATGTCTTTGGAAGGGACGGGCAGGCCTTGGTGGCAAAGAATGGAGGTGATGACGTGTGAGCTCAGGAGCAGACCACCAGGGCTGCCACACAGGCAGGGGCTTGTAAAGAGGGACCTCTCCCAAGATGAGGAGGACTCGCTGAGAGAACGTGTGTGCTGGTATGCTGCCTGGCAAAGAGGAGCCCACAGACGGAGCCATCACTGAATAGCACCTAGGTTATAATGCACTCTGACTCAGCCATCAAAAAGATGCGTTGGAAATAAACTTACTGGCGGAAAAACCGTCACACTCATCTGAAAGTGAAAAAAACACGGGCTATGGAACAAGCTGTCAACAACCTCGTTTTGTGACTGAAGATATACAGATAACCTTAGTTCACAGAGGCTGAAACTACGCTATTTTTTGGTTTTAGTTTGGCTTATTTAAGTTGCCTGATATTTTAGCAATGTTTTCAAATGTTTTGCTAGTTAAGAAGACAGACCTAGGAAGGAATATAGGTAATGACAGCAGAGGAAGTGACACTAAACCGGCCACTGAGAAAGGAGCTGGAATGAATCAGGAAGAGTACTCTACACAAAAGGAACCAGCACGTGCAAAGGCCCTACGGCAGGAAAACAAAGCATTTGTGGGGAGCTAACGGGTCACTGTGGCTGCAGTGCAAGGCGGAAGGGAGCGATGAGAGAATGCGGTTATTCCAAGGTGAGATCCAGAGAGACCGTGTAAACCGTGGGGGGCGGAGAGGAGTGCGGCTTCACCCCAAAGGCTGGGAGCTGCGACCTAACTGGTCTCCTGCTTCCAAGATTCCTCCTGAGACTCCATTTTTCACACCAATGTCAAAAATACTTCCTAAAATGCAAGTCAGACCACAAGACTCTCCTATCTAGACTCCTTCATGCTCACCATTGTTGAAAAGATAATGGCTGTGCAGAAACAGTTAAGGGAACAGGCTTCCTGCTTACGCCCAGAAAGGGCTGTCTGCAAGCCTGGGCCTCGGCGGGTGTCTGGGAACTTGGATTTGGGAGGAGTCTACCACGGCCTCCTAGAGCGGCTCACTGTGCGGCACTCTGTTCTCCTTCTGCAAGTCTGGAATTCGGGCATGTTCCAGGCAGGGGGTACCTATGTGATCAGCTCCCCAAACAGAAGCCTGCGGCACCTACTCTCTTAACAAGCTTCCCTGGGTGGTGACATCCCACTTGCCATCACAACTCACTACTGGGGGACTGAAATGCAACATGTATGACTCCATAGGGAGAGTATGCCGGAAGCCGTCCCTGGTTTCCTGGTATTCTCCCCACGCACTTTGTGTTTTGCTTTATTCTTTCGCCATAGGGGTCACAGCCATCAGTAAGATTACACACTGAGCCCTGTGAATTTTTCTGGCTAAACAGCACCAACACAATGGCTAGTGTCTGAGTTTACCATGTGCAGACCTTTTCAGTACACAGAGTCCGGGAAGTGGTGCAGCGATTACCTCCTTCTTATACTGAGCTTATACTTGCTAAACGGAGGTTTAGCAAGACTCAGCATGGTGGGGCCGGTGCTGTGACACAGCAGGTTAAGCCGCTTTCTGCAGTGCTGGCATCCCACATGTGCACTGGTTTGAGTCCCAGCTGCTCCACTTCCAATCCAGCTCCCTGCTAACGTGCCTGGGAAAACAACTGAGGATGGCCCAAGTGCTCAGGTCCCTGCACTCACATGGGAGTGTGAGACCCAGAAGAAGCTCCTGGCTCCTGGCTCCTGGCTTCAGTCTGGCCCAGCCTCATTGTGGCCACATGGGGAGTGAACCAGCGGATGGAAGACCTCTCTCCTCTCTCTCTCTCTCTCCCTCTCTAGCTATAACTCCTTCAAATAAAGAAATAAATAAACCTTAAAAAAAAAAAGATTCAGCGCGGTGTGGAGGGAGTCAAGCACATCAGGCAGCACAGATCACAGCCGAGCTTCTCTGCAGCACACAAGGCTCTGCAGCTTGCAGCCCTGCTGCCCTTCGTGCCACCTGCCCCACGCCTCTGCCAGTCCACACCTCTGCCCCGCTCAGCCACTTCTCACCACCTCAGCAAGCTCTGGGTCCCTGTTCTTTTGCTCTTACCAGTTCTTCCATCTGGAATGCTTGCTCCAACCCACTCCTTTCCTCGATCGGTGGACGGCACACACTTACTTGTCCTTAGGACGTGCAGATGATGGCTCCCCCTCCACGGACACTGGCAGGCCCGTGCCTCATGTCCCTCATACTCTGGCTCATCCCAGCCCACGAACCTTGCTGCTCCCCCTCAGCTGGGGGTTGTGTCCAGGACATCTCAGTGCCCCCATGGTGCCTGGCCCACGATAGGAGCTCAGACCGGGTTTTTTGGTAAGCAGGCATTTGGTAGATAAACTGTGGAGCATGCATACTATACAGCCACTAAAAAAAAGTTGATTTTAGAAGAATAATGACATGGGAAAATGGCAGACTGAGAAAATGAAGGTTACAAAGCAGCACACACTCACTGGTGCAGAAAGCGGATGAAAGGGAAGCTCTGCCTGCATGGCCTGAGGAGGGAGAATGACTCTCAGTGCACATATGCTCTCTTACACTCTGAGTGTTATACGCATGTACTGCTTTTCAAATAAAAACACAAAGTAGTAGGTAACATGATTCCCATCTGTTCTAAAAATTAAGCATAAAGACCATAAGGAAAGCCACAGAAATGTTAACTGAGGATAGCTCAGGATGATGGAGGTACAAAGTAATTTTTCTCATTTAGACTTCACTTCCGCAGCCAGAAAACAAACAGCGAATGCTGTTTTCACAGCCGTCGGCGGCACACACAGGCAGTACCTGGAAAGAAGACTGGAAGGGCCTCATCGCCAGCAGCTCCTTCTCAATCCTGGCTTTCATCCCGGGGTACATCACGTTCCCGCCAGTGAGGAAGACGTTCTGAACGAGCATCTCCTGAGTGTCCTTCGGGTACCTGGAGAGAAACGATTCCTTTTGCTCCAGCGCCCCCAGTGCATATCAGAAGAGGATGCACACACGGAGATGTGGCTCTCAGGCAAAATAAATAAGCTTCTACACAGAAAAGTAAAATAAACAAAACCCAAACTTCTGCTTTTCATTTGTGTGTCTCCACAGAACGCCAGCACAATGCATTATAATTTTTGTATTTCTGTAATACTTTTTTTTTTTTTTTTTTTAATTTGACAGAGTTAGACAGTGAGAGAGAAAGACAGAGAGAAAGGTCTCCCTTCCGTTGGTTCACCCCCACAAAATGGCCACTATGGCTGAAGCTACAATGATCCGAAGCCAGGAGCCAGGCGCTTCCTCCCGGTCTCCCATGCAGGTGCAGGGGCCCAAACACTTGGGCCATCCTCCACTGCCTTCCCAGGCCACAGCAGAGCTTGGACTGGAAGAGGAGCAACCAGAACTAGAACCCGGCACCCATAAGGGATGCCGGCACTGCAGGTGGAGGATTAACAAGTGAGCCACGGCACCAGCCCCTCTGTAATACATATTTTTAAAAGTCAACTTTAGGGACTGGTGTTGTAGCATTAAGGGGCTAAGTCGCCGCCTGTAACACCAGCACCAATTTGAGTCCTGGCTGCTCCACTTCTAATCCAGCTCCCTGCTCACGGCCCAGGAAAGCAGCAGAGGATGGCCCACGTGCTTGGGCCCCTCCACTTACATGGGAGACCCGGAGGAGGCTCCTAGCTTCAGCCTGGCCCAGTCCTGGCTGTCATGGTCATTTGGGGAGTGAACCAATGGATGGCAGATGGCTCTCTGTCAAATAAATAAATAATAAATCTTTAAAAAGAAAAATCAACTTGAAATTTGTATGTATTTGAAAGACAGGCAGAGATCTTCCATCTGTTGGTTCGACAGCTGGGGCTGAGCCAGGCCAAAGCCAGGAGCCTGAAACTCAATCTGGGCCTCTCACATGGGTGACAGGGACCCACTACTTGAGCCATCGCAGGGTGGACATTAGCAGAAAGGTGGAAGAGCCAGGACTTGAACCCAGGGACTCATATATGGAAGGTGGGCATCTCAAGCAGCACTGTAACCACTGTGTCAAACATCTGCCTCAAAAAACGTCACTGAGGACTGATTTACATACAATTTGAATAAGTGTGACAAATTTCTATGCCCCAGTAACTAACACAGCTGGGACACAGAACAGTTCCATCACCCACAAAAGTCCTGCCTCCCTTTCAAGGGCCCGTCTCCTGACCTGTACTTTCTTTTTTAAACAACAGCTTTATCTAGTGCGTTTGATCGCTTTCCTACCCATTGTTAAGACAAAGTTCAAAACCATTCAAACAAAGTAGAGGCAAAAGCTTTTTTCCTTTGCTAGGAGTGAGTTTCCAGCCTGTTGTACCTGAGAGAAGCATCCACAGTACTACAAATTATGTTCTCTACTTGGCCAACTTGAATGATGAAAACTCACAGATTTTGAAAATGCTGTATAAATGGGTGGATAGAGAGGGACTATCATATAAAGTACAGGCTTAAATCAATAAAATACCTTCAAGGAGGAGGGAACAACCTTTTAGAAGCTGTGTTTAGGGTGATTTAAAATCACTAGACTTTAAAAACTTGAAGGTTTATAGGAAAGCCAGTGCAGCAGATATGATCAACAGTGTTGCTCAAACTTAAAGAAGCTTAAAACTCCTCGAATGAGCCGCACATGTTCAGGAAACAACTGCAGAACCCAGTCAGGTGCCAGGCCTGGCGACAGAGAAAAGACGACGATCTGAGCATGCGAGTCAATGAGGAGACAGCAAGACAGATTCCCCAGGGCCCCGCCACCCAATCCACCACTCAGGGCAAAATCCACGGAAGTGGTCCAGGAAAAGACAGGAAAAGGAGTCTGAGTGTCTTACCTGTCCAGGATATACTGCAGAGTCTCTGCCACTCCGGCCTGCTCTTCTCCAATGAGAGACGGCTGGAAAATAATTTCTGGAGCTCGAATTCTTTCTGTCCCAACAAACAGCTGATGGTAGGCTGCCAGGTTGAACACGGGCTTTAAAAACCAAGGATTTAAAAGATATTTTAGGTCACAATGACAAACATGCCAGTTTCTTCAAACTGCCTTTCTTATTCCAGCAGAATTTCTGTCCTGTGTTCGTGGCACAACAGCCTCTTGCCAGCTCTCTCGACTCGGTAACTCTATTTTCTACCTTCTTTTAATCTCTGAATTGCAACTACCCACACATGTGCATCAGTAAGTGGTCCCCGAATTACAGAGACTTTGTGAAAGGACCACATCCCCCACCCAGTGCTTAGCTTAGCACCCCTGGTCCCCACACAGCAAGAAAACTCTTTCCCGAGGCCTCAGATCCCAGGTCAGTTTCTCCAGCTGCTAATGTCACAACTCCGATGAGGATTAAGAATAATGACACTGGGGGCCAGCACTGTGGCATAGCAGGTAAAGCTGCCACCTACAGTGTCGGCATCCCATATGGGCGCTGGTTTGAGTCCTGCCTGCTCCACTTCTGATCCAGCTCTCTGCTATGGCCTGAGAAAGCAGTAGGAGGTGGCCCAAGTCCTTGGGCCCCTGCATCCACGTGGGAGACCTGGAAGAAGCTCCTGGCTCCCAGCTTCGGATTGGCGCAGCTCCAGCCGTTGCAGCCAATTAGAGAGTGAACCAGCGGATGGAAGACCTCTCTCTCTGCCTCTCCTTCTCTCTCTGTGTGACTCTGACTTTCAAATAAATAAATAAGTCTTTAAAATAATAATAATAATGACACTGGCTTACATGAAAATGAAACTTTTAAACAGTGTTCAGGTCCTGAGACCCGGTTTCCTTTCCACATGTTTCTGCCAGGTAGACTGCTTCTCACAGAGTCCCACATCTTGGTGCTAGAACCTCAAACAACCAAAACACCCTGCCTTTGGATGGTTAGGTATTGGTACACTTTTTCTGAAAACACAACTGGGATTTAAAAAAAAAACAAAAAAAAAACAAAAACAGTCCTAAAGAAACTAGACTAGACTAGACCAGTCATTTATGTCAAGAGTTTCAGAGTCCAAGCAGGAGGCAAACCTGAACGGCGGTGACTGGCTTCTCTGCTTCAGGTGCTTCCTCGGAAAACAAAGGTTCAAAATCATTCATGCTCTCCACGTCTTCCAGAGCCGGCTCCAGCTGCTCCAGGTCAGGGGTCTCAGAACAGAACAGAGCAGAATAAACAACACGGAACCTGTACCTTCAGCAACCCTGGCTCTATCAGTCAGTGCCATCAAAAAGAACTGGGATCGTGCCCAGTGTCCTAAAACCTTACATTAAAACAATGAAGAATTTTCTAGGCTATTACCACACACACACACACACACACACACACACACACACACAAGAATACTGTGACTAAAAGCCTACAGGGGCAGGAGCTGTAGCCCAGTGGGTTAAGTTGCCACCTGAGACACTGGCGTTCCCTAGCAGTGACTGGGATCAAAGCATCTGCTGCTGGCTCGGCCCATGTACGGGAAACCTTGAGGGGAGTTCCTGGTTCCTGGCTTGAGCCTGGCTCAGGCTTAAGTGAATAAACAAACATTAAAAACAAAACAAAACAAAAAAAATAAGAAAACCACACAACAAAGCCAGGAATGGACTATTTCTTTGTTTGAAAAAAAAAAAATTATTTATTTATTTATTTGAAAAGTCAGCGAGCGTTACACAGAGAGGAAGAGACACACACACAGAGATCTTCCCATCCACTGGTTCATTCCCTAAATGGCTGCACCCGCCAGAGCTAGGCCAGGCTGAAGCCGTAAGTCAGGAGTTTCTTCCAGGTTACCCACATGGATGCAGCAGCCTAAGTACTTGGGTCATCTTCTGCTGCTTTCCCAGAAGCAATCCAGGAAGCTGGATTGGAAATGGTGCAGCCGGGTCTTGAACCAGTGCCCATACAGGATATGGGGCTTTACCTACTACACCACAACACTGACCCCTTTTTTAAATTAAAGATTTATTTATTTGAAAGGCAGAGTTATAGAAAGAGAGAGAGCGATCTTCCATTTGCTGGTCCACTCCCCAAATGGTTGCAATGGCCAAGGCTGGTCCAGGCCAAAGCCAGGAAACAGGAGTTTCATCCGGGTCTCCCATGTGGGTGCAGGGTCCAAGCACTTGGGCCATTTACCAACATTTTCCCAGGCACATTAGCAGGGAACTTCATCAGAAGTGTAGCAGCCAGAACTCGAGCCCATGTCCATATGGGATGCTGGCACTGCAGGCGGCAGCTTAACCCACACAACGCAGGCCCCAAGAATGGATTCTGCTTTCATTCCCTAGCTTCTTATTTATGCAAGACTTAATCAACTCCTCCCTTTCTGAAGCCTTCTGAGAGTGCCAGCTCCAAGCTGGGCTGGTGGAAAGTGTACTGCTACAGCAGTCACACCACCCACACAGCTCTGGGGAAAGATTGTGTGGCAACTGGTGCCCTACAAAGCAGCTAGATTATTGCAAAATTCAAGAAATCTCTTAATAAATATATGAGCCAGGAGCTGGCACTGTGATGTAGTTGGTAAAGCCACCACCTACAGGGCCAGCATCCCATATGGGTGCCAGTTCGAGACCTGGCTGCTCCACTTCCAATCCAGCTCTCTGCTGTGGCCTGGGAAAGCAATAGAAGATGGCCCAAGTCTTTGGGCATCTGCACCCTCCTGGGAGACCCAGAAGAAGCTCCTGGCTCTTGGCTTCAGATAAGCCCCGCTCTGGATTGACCCAGCTCTGGCTGTTGTGGTCATTTGCGGAGTGAACCAGTGGATGGAAGTCTTTTCTCTCTCTCTCTCTCTCCCCTTGCCTCTCTGTAACTCTGCCTTTCAAATAAACAAATCGATCTTTAAGAACTATTATTTAAAATAAATACATAAATATATGAGCCAACACCAATGAGCTTTACAGCTAATTCCTTAAATACCAGGTCCCCTCCCTGCGCTGGGGATGTGAGCAAATGCCCAGCGTGGCAGGACACTTCCTGTCTGTGGAGTCCTGCAGAACAGGACTCAAGGAGAGTGAGCCCACGTTGGGCCTAGACACGTTGGTACGCACCCCCAGTAGAGGGTCTGGGGCACTCGTTTTAATTTTAACCTGCACCCAAGCAATTACCTGGGCAGTCATCCTGGAAAACATCTTTAACCACCTGTCCTGCCACGTGAAAAGGCAGATGAGCCTCACCTTCGGACTCAAAGGCAGATGTGACAGGAAGAAAGATTCTACTGCAACCATAGGAGGCGGCTCTGACAGGGACAGCTCAGAGGAGGCTGTCTTAGGAGGTGGCCTCCTGGGAGGCTCAAGCAGACTCAGTGACCAGCAGTCAACAATCTGAGGGGACAATGACACTGACCGTGTGCCCAAGTCCCTCGGACTCTGTGAATGATGTATGTGACCAGCATGACCCACAGGATTTCTACACGCTTCTCTGGGACTGGTTCATATACACTGCAAATGTGAACTGGCATTCAAACTCCTTTGCAAATGAGGCGGTGCCCCTCACACCCTGGAAAGGTCAACACGGCATATAGGATGGGTGACATTCTCAATCTGTGTGGCACAGACTCTGCCACATCTAAGGGGACTTTCCTAGGCTCGAAAGTAAACCCCCCACACTCACACACTGGAAGGATCGACACGGCATACAGGATGGGTGACGTCCTCAACTCTGTGCAGCACAGACTCTGCCACATCTAAGGGGATTTTCCCAGGCTTGAAAGTAAACCCACATAAGGAACAGGAACATTTCTTCATCTGAGAGTGGAGGGCAGCAGGAGCCGGCTGGCTTATAAAGAGGTATCTGGGAAAGAAGGTGGATGACAGGACAAGTAGCTAACGGCCCATGCTGCTGACAAAGCAGGGAGAGCCATCTCCACCAGTGACCAATCAGAGGCAGCAGTACGCACACCTGCAGCCTGCACAGTCTGTTACAACTGCTCAGCTCCAAAATCTTTGCCTTAAGCTGCAATTCCACAAACCATGAGTCTGAGCATGAGAAGTGTAGAAAAGATCTAGCCCAGAGTCAGAGTAACATAAGAGATGAACAAAGACTTCAGAGTGGCAGCAATGCAGCAGAAGTGAATGAAAGGCTGTTTTGCCCAAGCAGGGGCAGCAAAGAGTGAGGACAGCAACAATGCCCCTGTTGCCTGCAGCCTGGGATCAGGAAGACTCCCAGCTCCCCTCACAAGAGAAGAGCCCTGCCACGGCAGTGCCTGTGCCTATTCTAACTTGGCACCAAGTCCTCAAGAAAGGACCTCCAGGGGGTCCCAGGAGAGGATGGGAAATGGATCCCCGAAGTTCCCTTCATCCTGGATATCCACAAGCCAGGAGGCAGGAAGCAGACAGGCTTGAGGCACATGGAGCAGCTCTGAGTGGCAACCAAGGACAAGTGAAAGGTCACAGGGGTAGAGCTGGGAATGGTCCACTCTGAGCAGCTTCTCCTGCAAGTGGGCCATGAACCCAGGGCATGTCGGGTGAAAACTGAACACTCTTTCCTTCTAAATTCATGCTCATTTGGCCCCTTCAAGAATTTAGTTGCTTTACTGGGTTGGAAACACATAGATGTCACCCGTATATAAAATAACTACAGATAGGAGCAGGTGTTTAGCCCAAGCTGAGATGTCTATGTCCCACATCAGAGTGTCCGGGTCCCACATCACCATGCCTGGGTTTGATCCCTGCCTCTGGCTCCTGACTCCAGCTTCCTGCCTGTGTAGACCCTGGGAGGCAGTAGTGACAGATCAAGTATTTGGGCTTCTGCTGCCCACATGGGAGATATAGATTGTGCTCCTGGCTCTTAGCTTCAGCCCTGGCCAAATTCCAGATGATGAGGGCATTTAAAGAGTAAACCAGAGAGTAAGAGTTATCTTCCTGTTTGCCTCTCAAGTAAAAAATAGTGTTAAATCAATCTTTTTTAAATTAAAAAATAACTACAAACAAAACCAGTGACTTACGAAATGGTAGGAGGTGAAGGCAAACACCGGGGTCCCTTCTATCTCCCCTTCCCCCACTCCCCATAAAGAAGCAGGAATCTTGACTTTCTTCCCTGGCAATCTCAGCAGCCATGGGCTGGTGCAAGTGACGTCACGGGACTGCCAAGGCAGGATCAGAAAAGGCCAGACGGCTTCCTCCCACCTTCATCTCTTGAAATACAGGTTCTCTGGCTGCTCTCTCAGAAAGCTGCCTCTTGGAAGCCAGCTGCCAGCTGTGAGAAGCCCAAGACAGCGGAAAGGCCCCACATAGATGCCTGGACCAGCTCCTCACTGAGTACAGCCTTCGAAGCCAGACTGAGAAGTGTAAAACCCTCCAGGCAACTCCAGTTCCCAACTGCTCCAAGTCTTCCCAGCCAATGCCCCAGGCATATGGAGCAGAGACCCCATCATACCCTAATTCCCTGACAATCGCCCATCCAACCTACAAGAACAGAAGGGTGGTGTCTCACATGCACCAGATGAGAGAAAGAGATGGCCCCACTGCCACTGGCAGTCCTGTGTCTTCAGCTTCCATGTGCACCTCCAAGCAGCTGTGTCAAACCTCGCCCAGCACTGTTCTCCCTTCCTAATTTCAACTCGGTGAGTCTTGGCACATCACCTCAGCTGCTGCAAAAGCCAAACTTCCTACACGTCGCCAGTCCAACGCCTTACTTTCCTGCCAGCCTCCTACTGTTGCATCTTTCCCCAGGGGTCAGCTAACCACACACACCACTGGAACTCTCACTTGTCTCCTCCCTCACTGCCCCTCTCTAATCTCGCTCCTTGGCTTTTCTCTACCCCACAACCCCTCCCCCACGCTCTCCTCAGCCAAGTCCTGGAGCACGACCCCTGCTGTCCCAGAGACTTTACAGACTTGGTGCTCATGGTCTTCCCAACCTGCTCAAGAGCACCACCACCCACTGGTACTGGAGTCCCAGCTGCACCCCCTCCAACTATGATTTCAGGCAAATCTCTTCGTTCTCCCAAGTCTCCGTCTCATCCGTAAAACGGGAGTGATGATGTGACCTGCACACTGAGCCATGAAAATTACCCAGGGCAACTCCTGCAGAAGTGCTGGGCCCAGGGTGCTCCACTCCTGAGCCCCCGGCCACTGTGGCTGCTGATTCAGTGGAGGCCCACAGCAGCCCCCTTCTGGATCCTAGGATCCTACTACACATTCTTACTCGTTGCCCCACCTTCCGCCTCACCCCTCTCCAACCCAACAGTCCTATCTGCCTCCAGTTATTTTCCCAAGATGAAGCCTTACCACTCTGCTCAGCGCACTCAGGAGGCTGGGATTCTCCGAGGGAGAAGCTGAAGCCTCCCCAAACCTTTCTCAAAAATCCAGGTGGACTTCCACTCCCATTCCTACCACCCCTGTAAGCTTTATTACAGCAAAGCAGGGTGCCACAGCACTGCCCCTCCCCACCACCGACTTTTTTAAGAACCCAGGAAGGAAGGCAGGAATTGTTTGTTAATCACCCCTGTGTCCCTGGCACTCTGTGCCCAACACTGAATGGCGTCCCCAGCCCTCAAACTCCCCCGAGTGCAGACCAAGAGAACTCTTGGCTTCAAAAGGCTTCCTGCACTGTGACAACACAGCACCACTCACCTGCCTCTGCAATGTATTCAAAACATCTCACTGTATCTCAGAAATGAGAGCGCTTCTTAGCTTCACTACAAACACGGAGACATCGTTCACTTACTCCAATCAAAAGAAATGGAGAGAGAGGCACCAGCCTCCAACAGGGACCAGACTTCTCCACACTGGCTGCAGTCCCCTTGGGCTCGCCAGGGTCCACATGTGCTGTGGTGCCAGGAACACGAACATGACTGCTCCTCTGGAAGTGAGCAGAATGAGTTTGCCAAAGCAATCAGAACAGACGCAGCACAGCTCCCTGGAACAGCCCGAGTGGCCAAGAACAAGCAGAAGCCAACTCTGATCCTGGCTGGCAGCGCAAGAGAACGTCCACACTGGGCCCGCTGTGTTTCCCGACAGACGACGATGCGCTCAGCTGTGCTCTCCCCACCCTCTCATGCGGCGCTTGTGACTGTGAAAAGCAGGCATCCTCAAGATTAAATTCTTCATGAAGGATGCTAACAAAACCTACTCTGTAACATCCTCACAGAATAATTCCCGAACCAGGGCTAGAATGAATGGGTCCATAGTAAAAAAAAAAAAAAAAAATAGATTTTAGGAAACACTGCAAATGAAAAAAAACCGCCATGGTATTAACCCGGCTCAGCCATTACGCCCCACAGAATCTCAGCATGAACCTTGGGCCACACCCATCTGCTCCCCTCACTCTAAGGGAGTTTCGTTGCTGGAAAACACTGACAATACTTTCTGCACGGCAGACCTGGCTAGCGAGTGTCACCCACAGGTGCACCCCATGAATGTGACCGTTACTGACTGCTCACCCACAGTCACCCTCAGCAGAAGCTGACTCACCGTTAAAGCTTTACATAGAGGCTGAAGCCCGACGTTTCAGAAGCTCCCCGAGCCCAGGATACCTGCACACACGTGCCCAGAGCACAACAGGAGCTTAGCAAACGTGTGAGTGCTGGAGAAGTGGCTGAACACAGCAGGGCACAAACGCAGGGGAATGCACAAAGAAAGGGGAAACTGGCTCTCCACTGCTGAGGAGCCACACCGCACAGGTGCAGGTCTTCCTGTGGCACTGGAAAGCCCTCATCTGCATGAGGCTTGGTGGTTTCTCTCCAGCATAAACGAGCTCAGGCCCTATGGACAGGTGAAGAATGACAGAAACGCAAATGTGGATGAACACGGACAAAGAGAACACGGGTCCAGATTCCAGTAAACCCCAGCTCAAATCTGGAACACAGACCTGCAGCCTGGGTGATGCCAACCAGCAAAGGCACACAGCCCAGCCAGGGCTGACCTGGGATGCTAGGGGAGGGGGCTCGAGTAAAGGTCCCTTCTCCCCAGGGTCCCACACAATGAAGCGCGTGGATTCGCTGCCTGTTCCTTCCTCACACAATCCACAGCCTGCGGGCACGAGGCAGAGAACGCTCGGCTGAGCACAGGAACCGGCACTGAGCTTCCGGCAACAAGCTGGAGCTGCAGAAGCTGGCTTCACGCCGGGCCGGAGACAGTTCTGACATCCTCGCTCTACACTCAGCACCACGGGCACTGACTTGGATCTTTCCACACTGTGGTTTCCTTCTAAAATCACAGGCAGTTAGGAGTTCAAAGAGTTGATTAAAAATCCAGGGGCCAGGGCTGTGGCATGGAGAACAAAGCCACTGCCTGCAGTGCCAGTTCAAGTCCCAGCTGCTCCTCTTCCAATCCAGCTCTCTGCTGTGGCCTGGGAAAGCAGTGGAAGATGGCCCAAGTCCTTGGGCTCCTGCATCCACGTGGGAGACCTGGAAGAAGCTCCTGGCTCCTGGTTTTGAATCAGCAGAACTCTGGCCATTGCAGTCATCTGGGGATTGAACCAAAGGATGGAAGACCTCTCTCTCTCTGCCCCTGCCTCTCTGTAACTCTGCCTTTCAAATAAATGAATAAATCTTAAAAAAAAAAAATCCAGGGCTGGAGCTGTGGCGCAGCAGGTTAAAGCCCCAGCCTGCAGCGCCGGCATCCCACACTGGCGCTGGATGGAACCCAGCTCCATCTCCAATCCAGCTCCATGCGAAGGAGCCTGAGAAAGCAGTTGAGAATGGCCCAAGTCCTTGGGCCCTTGCACCCATGTGGAAGACCCGAAGAAGCTCCTAGCTCCTGGGTCCTGGCTCTGGATCATCTCAGCTCAGCTCCAGCTACTGCAGCCATTTAAGGAGTGAACAAGCAGATGGAAGACCTCTCCATCTCTCTCCCTCTCTTTCTTTGTCTCTACCTCCCTCTGTAACTCTCTCAAATAAAACAAATTTTAAAAAAACAAAAATACAAGCTGGTCTGGTGAATTCTGCCTCAAATGTATCACAGAGCAATAAATAAACTCCTCTGTTTTAGAATTCTAGGAATAACGAATTCATGAAACAACATATAGAATTCTTACATTGTGTTCCAGTTCTAAAGACAGGGGACCCCATCAAGGACTTCTGGGCTGAGAATGGCCCAAAGGCCCCCTTCACCAGGCAGGCCTCCAGGTGTCAAGGTCTGGACTACCCCTGGGGCCTACCTCAGCTCTGCCGCCTGTCCCTTTGGTGGCATCACTCACAGACTACTGGCAGGGACAGAGAGGGAAAAAAGAGACAGTAAGGGGCTGGCGCTGCGGCATAGTGGCAGATAAAGCCACCGCCTGCAGTGCCAGCATCCCATATGGGCACCAGTTCAAGTCCCAGCTGCTCCACTTCCCATCCAGCTCTCTGCTATGGCCTGGGAAAGCAGCAGAAGATGGCCCAAGCCCCTGCACCCACATGGGAGACCCAGAAGAAGCTCCTGGCTCCTGGCTTTGTATCAGGAAGTGAGTGATCAACCAGAATTCATGGAATAATGCATCAGAGGAAGTGACTGGGTGTGCCTAACTGGCAAAGGACCACCACAACAGTGGGTTCTGGTCAAGGCAGCACCACACAGGGGTCTGAGAATGCTCTTCTTATTCTACACACACATACTATCTCTCCCAGGGGGCTAGAAGGCTACAGTGTGAAATGCCTGTGGCCAGAACTTCACTTGGTACAAGGTCAATGTCACTGCTGTCCTTACCCACGTGCCTGCAGACATTACTCATCATTTGTTGCAACCCCTATGACACTCAGCCTTCTCAACACACTCTCTCCCCTCAGGGAAGGCTTCTCTCTAAATGACCCTGTAGGTAGGACCTCCCGCCCAAGACCCTCGGTCACCTCTGGTTTGCTGTCCACCACATCCACCTCGAGGTTCACTTCTGCTTGAAGGATCTTCTGCTTAGCTTGCTCCACTGCCACACTGAGCTTCTGAATGTAGGACTGCAGCTCTTCCGGGGAGTCCATGTTCAGCTCGATGAGAGCTTTGTGAAACTGATCCATCTGACCATCCTCGAGAAGTTCCTGAAATCAGAACAGCCACAAATCATGCTCAAGACAAACAGGAAGCAAGAAGGTGCTTAAAAGCCAAACAGGGTAGAACTGCAGCAGGAGGGGCTCCCGGAGCCCCCAGCTGCCCTCACTGACTTACACCTGCAGCTCCTTCTCTCCAACTATCTCCACACTACAGCACCTCATGGTCTCAGCACCCTCTGACTAGACCAAACTGCTACTGGGTGACAGACGTCAGAAATGCTGTTACCTTCAGGGGGAGTCAGGTGGGGAAAGTTACAACGGAGGAAGCAGAGAAGCTTCTGGAATGCTGCCAGCGTTTTTTTTCTTACTCCCAGATGTATTTATTTGACAGGCAGAGTTACATAGAGAGAGGTCTTCTATCCACTGGCTCACTCCCCAGATGACCACAACATCTGGGGCTAGGCCAATTCAAAGCCAGAAGCTTCTTCCAGGTCTCCCACGTGGGTATAAGGGCCCAAGCACTTGGGCCATGTTCCACTGCTTTCCCAGGCCATTTGAAGAAAACTGGATCAGAAGTGGAGCAGCTGGGACTTGAACCAGCACCCATATGGGATGCCAGCACTGCAGGTGGAGGCTTAACCTACTACACCTCAGAGCCGGCCCCAGTGCTGTGTTTCTTCAGCTGATGCACACACACAGGTGTGTCTGAGTTTGTGAAAATGCATCAAGTCTACACTTAAAATCTGTGCATTTTGCATCAGCTGTGTTACACTCAAAATAAAAGTTTAAAAAAATCAATGAAATGTTAAGACAAAAGTAAGTCCATAAAGTGGAGCCCTACCCCTCTCTCAGCGGCTAAAGTGTGCTCTACACTGATGACCCTGGGAACGCTTGTGGACATCAAAGGAGCCGCCGATGGCCAGTGCTGTTACGGGAGAGCGTGTGGGAAGGCGCCGTCACCTGCACATACAGCAGTCTGTCCAGCCGCTCCTGATCCAGCTGCAGCTTCTCCTCCCGCCGCCGCGCGTTCAGCTCCTGCAGCCTGCGCAGCTGCTGCTGCCGCCGCTCCTGCTTCTCCTCAGAGGTCAGGGTGCTGCCCAGCAGCTTGCTGGAGAACGGTAGCTGCATCTTGTGGACGTTGTTCTCGTAGTAATCAGGACACCGCCATTTCTGCAACTCTTCAAACAACAGTTCTGCAGGTTATGGCATGGAAACACTAAGACCACAGAAACAATTCTGCAGGTTATGGCATGGAAACACTAAGACCACAGAAACAAACAAGCCAGAACCAGAGCTCCAGGCACCGGTGAGACGTAGAACGCTCCCTCCCCCCAGCCTCTGGTCCACTCGGTCAGCTAAATGCAGCCCTCGAGCCAGCAGGCCTGCCCTGCAGTAAGAGCTGAATCCGCTTCCTCGGGCTGAAATGGCACAAGGAAGCCTGGCCCACCAGAAACGAAGGAAGAGCGACAGAACTGAGGGGGATCTGCTCAAACATCAGCCCGACTGCCTCGTGAGTTCCTGACTAACAGCGTTGGAGGAGTCTCCACCGGATGTAGACCTAACACAGGGGCAGGTCCGGCGTGAACGGGGAAGGACAAAGGAGTCTGTGCAGTTCCCACGTTTCTACATTCCACTTGCAGAGAGAGTCCTGATGCTAAGTAGACTGAAAAAAACAAAGTCACAGTTCCTCCCCTCTCTAAAGCTACCCCTGAGAAAAACTGGAGATACAATAAAACACAACACAAATTAAAACAAAACACCAAAAAAAGTTCAAACAACCTAAAAGGCAGAAGAAACAGAACAGAGACAACCACACACACGTGTGCACACACATGCATATATATACACACACACTAAAAAAAAAACGGTGGACCTAAATCAAACATGAATAAACTGTAAGTGGTCTTAACATACTCATTAAATGACTGACATCAGGGATTTTTAAAAGGTGACCCAACTATTAAGAAACTCACTTTGAATGTAATAAATTAGGTGGAGAAAAGTAAAAGGATGGAAGACATACCAAGCAAACACTAATCAAAAGAAAGCTGGGGCAGGTGTTGTGGCCCAGCAAGTTAAGCTGACCACTGGGATACCAACATCCCACACTGGAGTGCTGGTTTGAGTCCTGGCTCCTCCACTTTCAATCCAGCCTCTTGCCAATGCAAGCTGGCAGACAGCAGATGAAGGCTCAAGTACTGGGGTCTCTGCCAAGTATGTGAGAGACTCAAACAGAGTTCCAGGCTCCTGCGTTCAGCCTGGCCCAGTTCTGGCTGCTAGGAGCGTTAGGGAGTAGACCAGTGGGTGAAGATACCTAGTGCGTGCTCTCTTTCTCCATGGTTTTGCTTTTCAAAAAAAAAAAAAAAAAAAAAAAAAAACACACACACACACACACACACGGAGCAGTTATTAATATAAGGACTATTTGCTAAGCAGACCTAAGAATCCTAAATATGCACCTAACAAATGGGATTCAGATTCATGAAAGCAAAACTAACAGAATTGCAAGGAAAACAAGGAAAATCCATAATTATAGCCAGAGAACCAAACAAAACCATTGACCAGTCAACTTAAATGGCAGAACAGAATGCTCCACCAAGCAAGGGTAGAATACGTATTCTTTTCAAAGGCATACAGATGCCAGCGCCGCTGCTCACTAGGCTAATCCTCCACCTTGCGGCGCTGGCACCCTGGGTTCTAGTCCCGGTTGGGGCGTTGGATTCTGTCCCGGTTGCCCCTCTTCCAGGCCAGCTCTCTGCTGTGGCCAGGGAAGTGCAGTGGAGGATGGCCTAAGTACTTGGGCCCTGCACCCCATGGGAGACCAGGAGAAGCACCTGGCTCCTGCCATCGGATCAGCGTGGTGCGCTGGCCGCAGCGGCCATTGCAGGGTGAACCAACGGCAAAGGAAGACCTTTCTCTCTGTCTCTCTCACTGTCCACTCTGTCTGTCCAAAACAAAAAAAAAAAAAAAAAAAAAAAGCATACAGAACTTTTGCCAAAGTATTCCATATCCTGAGTCATCAAACAAACAAATTTAACTGATATCAGATAAATGGAATTTAAAGCAATTAAAGCATAAATAAATCACGGAAACATAATGGAAAAATCTCCAAACATTTTGACATAAAGGAACGTACTTCTTTTTCTTTCTCTTTTAATTCTGAAAGGCAGACAGAGCCCTCCCATACTCTGGTTCGGTCCCCGGATGTCCCAGCAGGGGTGGAGAACATCCATCCCTCAGGTAGAAGGTTCATGAAGTCACGTGGTCTGGCTTTGTCAAAACAGCTGCAGGCAGAACTCAAAATTCAATAAACCCATAGCAGGCTAATTTCTTTTTTAAATTTATTTATTTGGGGCCGGCGCTGTGGCATAGTGGGTAAAGCCGCCGCCTGCAGTGCCAGCATCCTATATGGGATGCTGTTTTTCAAGTCCCTGCTGCTCCACTTCTGATCCAGCTCTCTGATATAGCCTGGGAAAGAAGTAGAAGATGGCCCAAGTCCTTGGACCCCTGCACCTCATGGGAGACCTGGAAGAAGCTCCGAGCTCCTGGCTTGACTGGTACAGCTCTGGCCATTGCAGCCATTTGGGGAGTGAACCAGTGGATGGAAGACCTTTCTCTCTGTCTCTCCCTCTCTCTGTCTATAACCCTACTGCTCAGATAAATAAATAAAATCTTAAATAATATATATGTGTGTATATATATACACACACACACACACATATATATATACATATATATATATATATATTTGTTTGAAGCTGAGAGTTACAGAGAGAGATCTTCCTTCTGCTAGTTCACTCCACAGAGGGCCAAAATGGCCAGGCCAAAGATAGGAGCTCATTGGGGTCTCCCATGTGGGTAGCAGAGGCCCAAACATTTGGACAATCCCCTGCTGCTTTTCTCAGGCTATTCGTGGGGAGTTGGATAGGAAGTGAAACAACAGGGACATGAACTGGTGCCCATATGGGATGGCAGTATCGAAGGTGGTGGCTTTACCTACTATAGCACAACACCGGCCCGACAGCAGGCTAATTTTCCTTTTTTTTTTTTTTTTTTTTTAGATTTTTATTTATTTGAAAGGTAGAGTCACAGACAGATAGGAAGAGACAGAGAAAAAGGTTTTCCATCCACTGATTCACTCCCCAAATGGCCACAATGGCCAGAGCTGAACCAATCTAAAGCCAGGAGCCAGGAGCTTCTTCTGGGTCTCCCACATGGGTGCAGGGGCCCAAGGATTTGGGCCATCTTCCACTGCTTTCCCAGGCCATAACCAGAGAACTGGATCAGAACTGGCACTCATATGGGATACTGGCACTGCACACAGAAGCCCAGCCCACTACATCATTGCACCAGCCCTATAATTGGCTAATTTCTAAGTTGATAATTTTGTACAGCCCACGAATGATGCTATAAATATCCAAATGGTCCTTGGCAGAAAAAAGTTCCCTGCACCTGCCTTAAGGAGCTGGAGTTAGCTCAAGCCAAAGCCAAAGCCAGGAGCCAGGAGCCAGGAATTCAATCCAGGTTTCCCACTTGGGTGGCAGAGACCTAAGTACTTGAGCCATCACCTGCTGCTTTCTAGGACACACATTAGCAGGAACCTGGAGTCAGCAGTAGCACTGGGATTCAGGTTTTCCAATACAGGGTATTGACATCCCAAGAGACACCTTTTTTTTTTTTTTTTTTTTTTTTGACAGGCAGAGTGGACAGTGAGAGAGAGAGACAGAGAGAAAGGTCTTCCTTTGCCGTTGGTTCACCCTCCAATGGCCGCTGCGGCCGGTGTGCTGCGGCCGGTGTACCGCGCTGATCCGAACACAGGAGCCAGGTGCCTCTCCTGGTCTCCCACGCGGGTGCAGGGCCCAAGCACTTGGGCCATCCTCCACTGCACTCCCTGGCCACAGCAGAGAGCTGGCCTGGAAGAGGGGCAACCGGGACAGAATCCGGCGCCCCGACCGGGACTAGAACCTGGTGTGCCGGCGCCGCAAGGCAGAGGATTAGCCTAGTGAGCCGCGGCGCCGGCCCCAAGAGACATCTTAACCACTACACCAAACACCCATGCAAAAGCAATACATTTCTAAGTTATCAATTGCTGAAGGAAGTCCTTAAAAACAACAAAATATATCTCCGGGCTGGCGCTGTGGTATAGCAGGTAAAGCCACCGCCTGCAATGCCAGCCTCCTATATGGGCACCGGTTCAAATCCCGGCTGCTCCACTTCTGATCCAGCTCTCTGCTATGGCCTGGGAAAGCAGTAGAAGATGGCCGAAGTCCTTGGGCCCCTGCACCTGCTTGGGAGATCTGGAGGAAGTGCCTGGCTCCTGGCTTTGAATCAGTGCAGCTCCAGCCGTTGTGCCAATTGGAGAGTGAACCAGTGGATGGAAGACCTCTCTCTCTGCCTCTCCTTCTCTCTCTGTGTAACTCTTTCAAATAAATAAATAAATCTTTAACAACAACAACTCACAAAGCTATACCAGAAAAAAAAGTCAAGTTTTTAAAAAGTCAATAGCAGACGGGCCCAGCCCTGTGGCATAGCGGGTAAAATTGCCGCCTTCCCGTGTGGGTGCCAGTTCAAGTCCCGGCTGCTCCACTCCCATCCAGCTCTCTGCTATGGCCTGGGAAAGCAGTAGAGGATGGCCCAAGTCCTTGGGCCCCTGCACCCACATGGGAGACCTGGAAGAAGCTCCTGGCTTTGCATCGGCACAGCTCCAGCCATTGCAGCCAATTGGAGAGTGAACCAGTGGATGGAAGACCTCTCTCTCTCTCTGTCTCTGTCTCTGTCTCTCTCTCTCTCTCTGTGTGTAACTCTGAGTTTCAAATAAATAAATAAATGTTTAAAAAAAAAAAAGGCAACAGCAGAGTACCTGGATGTGGGGAGCAACTGGGAGCAACTCGGACTAGACTAAGTTACTGGAATTAAGACTTATTCTATGCATCTGCTCTCCCACAATATGGCGCTGGGAGAGGAGGAAACAGCTTCTACACAGCTGCCTCCAATTCAACCAATAAACAGCAGGACCTGCTCCTGATTGGAGGAGAGCAGCGTACTCGGCGTGTGGGTAGCAGAGTTGGGATTGGTGGAAGAGGACTATAAAGGAGGAGAGAGACAACATGCACCAGGAACATCTAAGAGGAACATCTATCTGAAGGAACACCTGTGCAGCCCCCGAGAGAGCCGGCCGGCGGTGTGCCGCTCCCCCACGGAAGTGGGGAAAGTGGCTAGGGGGAACCGCCCTTCCACGGAGGTGGAAGGGACGGTAGCCAACCCGGGGAGGGCCGAGCAGACAAAAGAACAGCGCAGGGTCCTGTGTCGTTCCTCCACAAAGAGGGGGAGCGACACCTGGAGAATAGAGAAGCAAGGCCGGCGCTGCGGCTCAATAGGCTAATCCTCCACCTTGCGGTGCCGGCAAACCGGGTTCTAGTCCCGGTTGGGGCGCCAGATTCTGTCCCGGTTGCCCCTCTTCCAGGCCAGCCCTCTGCTATGGCCCAGGAGTGCAGTGGAGGATGGCCCAAGTACTTGGGCCCTGCACCCACATGGGAGACCAGGAGAGGCACCTGGCTCCTGGCTTCGGATCAGCGCGATATGCCGGCCGCAGCACGCTGGCTGCGGCGGCCATTGGAGGGTGAACCAACGGTAAAAGGAAGACCTTTCTCTCTGTCTCTATCTCTCACTGTCCACTCTGCCTGTCAAAAAAAAATAATAATAAAATAAATTAATTAATTAAAAAAAAAAAAGAATAGAGAAGCAGGTGCAGGGAGAGCTGGGTGCTTCAGCTGTGTCTCCAAGTGAACACCTAACTCCCTGGCCCTAATGCCATCAATGCTTTCTCTCCAAATCTGCCTCCCCAACTTCTCTGTACCCCAGGAACAACAGGTGCTTAATAAATGCCTTCTGGAGTCAAATAAAGTTTTCACCACAATTTATAAAAAGGTGGAGAGAGGGCCTCTTCCCTTTGGGAGCTCACTGCTGGTCAGCTGATGTCAGCCCCTTCAGTGCCAACCAGAGACTCTGTGGAACCCAAAGGAAGTCACAGTGGTACTGTCTATGCCCCTTCGGGTTTATGTCAACTATCTGAATTTATTCTATTTTCACATTGGTGTGACAAATTAAATTGAAGTAAAATACAACCAAAAGTTTAAGATAAGCTTAAAAGACAGAGATGCATTTCTGAAGCACAAATTCTATTCTAAAGGTGGTTTTCAAACTTAAGCCATTTGGAATCCAGCATGTCTGCTCCCTCTTCAAAACCTTCACCTTCTGGAGAAAAGTTGAACGTTGTGCAATTTCAAGAGCTGCCTTAGAGGTAAAAGCTACTGTTTGTGAAGGAAATCGACTTCTGCAAGTTCACTGAACAGCTTAAGAAAGTAAATACCAGAAAGGGGAAAGGCTGCTAGTAAGAGCAAAAACAAAAAAAAACAAACAAACAAACAAAAAAACAAAACAAAAAAAAAAAAAACAAAACAAAGTAAGCAAGGGTCAACGTGGCGACATTCAAGGAAGAGCCCAGGGAGACAGAGCACACTGACGCTGCAGCCGTGTCCTCCGCACTACCTTCCACGTAGTCCTCGGCGATGTAGCTGTGCTCCTGCAGGATCTCCTCCATGCGGCTCAGGGTGATGGCTGCCAGGTGCCCGGGGTACTTGAGCTGGAGGAGACGCTGGAGGTAGCCAGCTGCCTGGCTTCCTCCAAGATTGATGCGCTTGCAGTTTTTAGCATCTAACCTACAGTCAGGCAGTAGAAAACAGCACTTATATTTTTGTGCAGCATCTTAGCAGAAACAGGATAAGTTATCAGACAAACAGCCCAGCAGGGGGAACATAAACCCTTCCAGCTGGAAGGGACTCTGAAGTTGCCTTGGTCCAAGCCCTCACTCAAAGCAGGAATTCCTTGTCCGTTACCAGACAGACACAGACTACCTACCATCAGGAGATGAGAGTCCATGGGAGGAATACATGCCCTGTGCCAGGCCTTTATTTCATGCGTTTCTCAGGCTCTGGTCCTAGGACCAAGTATCTTAGAATCAGCTGGGGAAAATGTTAAAGGAGCCAATTCCCAGGATTCGTTTGCTTGGATGCATATTTCAGCAATCTCCCACCTGCCCTGGTCCATGCCAGCATTTGAAAATTTCTGCCCTCGACCCTCCACTGCCGCTGAAGGAAACACAATAGTAGCTACACACACGCTGGCTTGCTGGCATCCAAGGGTCTGACCCCTTTCACAGGAACTGAAGCACAGAGCCACCGCAACTTACCTTCTTAATGCGAGAAGGTAAGAACAGCCGAGCACCAGGTGCTCAGTGCAAGGTACTGAAACGCCACTGCCGCACCACATCTCACCAGCAGATGTCAGCACAGAACGGGACATCCGCCAATCTGATCAGGTCTTGGCCCCCAGCAAAAATAATTCCCTCTCAATATAACAAAGATAACACGCTCGTTTTCGTGTTGCACATCTGCTTACCCAAAATGGAGAATCCATATTTCCTAAGTCCTTGGTAATGCCTAAGAATTACTACTGTCTTCACAGATTTTCATGGAAACTTCAGGAAAAAAAGCCCAGCATAGATCTTAAATTCAACAGCATATTTTTTGACTTAAATATTCAGACTGCTTTACAGTTCACAAAGTAGCCTCACCTCCATTCTCAATTCAACCCTGAGAAATTCGTTTATCCCAATCCTATATGGCAGGAAATTAAGAAACCGAGAAAACAAAAACGAAAAAAAAAGGGAAGAAAGGAAGGAAGGAAGGAAGGAAGGAAGGAAGGAAGGAAGGAAGGAAGGAAGGAAGGAAGGAAGGAAGGAAGGAAGGAAGGAACCGAGGACCTCCTTATTCTCAGCAGGGCTGCAAAGCCACACACTGAGCTCTCTGCCTATGACGCACATCTCTCTGTGCAGGCCAAAAAGCTTCTCAGGAGGGCACGATGCTGCCTTGTCTCTCATCACAACGAAAGCCCAACTACAAAGTGGGCACAGATTTTAAATAAGAAGCAAACTGCACGTGCATTTATTCAATTCAGAAATATTTACAGAGGCTGGCGCTGTGGCATAGTGGGTAAAGTCGCCACCTGAAATCCCGACCAGCAGGCAATATGAGCACCAGTTCACATCCTGGCTGCTCCACTTCCGATCCAGCTCCCTGCTGCTGGCCTGTGAAAAGAGCAGAAGATGGCCCACAGGTTTGGGCCCCTGCCACCCATGTGGGAGACCCAGATGAAGCTCCTGACTCCTCGTTTCAGCACTGCCCACAGCTGGCTGTTACAGCCATTTGGGGAGTGAACCAGTAGATGGAAGTGCTCTCTGTCTCTCCCTCTTTCCCTCTGTAACTCTGACTTTCAAAATAAATAAATCTTCTTTTTTTTAAAGAAATATTTCTAAGTGTCTACTATGAGCCCAACCCTGTACCTTAAAAGAAAGGCCTAAATGACAGAAATTAAAGAGATTTAAATCTTTTAAAAAAAAATCTTAAAAAGAAGAGTGATTCTGGAACACAAAGATGCTCCAAATAAAATGTTTTCCGATTATTTATTCAAAATATCTTGTTGAGTGCCTACTACCGGTAGCTAATATGTCAGGTATCTCCCCATAAACGAGAATTACAAAGCGGCAGAATTACAGAGGTTGACCTAAGAGGCCCAAGTCCCTCAGGAGGTCACAGAGCACAGGTGAAGGACTCGCCCCCACTCCCACAGTCGGGCTGGTGAAAGCTAAGCCCAGACACTCAGCTCACAGTCTCCTCCTCTTTCCGCTCTGTCCTCAAAGTAGGCAATAAACAGACGTTTCTCGACCACTTCTCGAAACGGCGATCAAACGCCCCAGGTGCAACTCACCTGCCATCCAGGATGGGTAAGATATGCGTGCACTGGTATCCGGAGGAAATGATGAGCCCACTGGAAACGGCCTTCTTCGGCATGTTGTGGTAGAAACTGAAGAGGCTGTCTATGCCGTAGGCGACCTTGGGGATACCGTAGCACTCGAAAAGCAGCTCAGACATCATCTGTCGCGAGTACAGGGGGTTGCACACGGCTTCTGTCAAAACTATGGGGTGATCCACACAGCCCTGTTTTGAAAGAAAGGACAAGCGAGTGAGTGTAAGGCATGGAGGAACCCCAGCTCCTTACTGCACAGCTCAATTTGCTTTTGGTCTCTCATAAAAAACCTGACCACGAGCAGCGGTGAAACACTCATCACCTCCACTAGAGGGCGTTGTGGAAAACGTGAGATCAAGTCCCGTCCAAACTGTGAGCCAAGAGTGACGGCTCCACCTGCAGAACAGCTCCGAAACCCAGCTGCTTCTGATGCGGCCCTCTGCCACCTCCCACAGACCCGTCACCATTCAACAGCGTCCCGACCCGTCCCCCGGGTTCCACCGTGGGCCCCCAGCCCCTTCTCATGAACGCCCCTCCGCTGCTCCACGTCGGCAATGGCTCCCGCCTACAAAGGGTGCAACCGGCCCCTCACCGCCTCTCTGACCCCCTCTTCCCGGTGCTCTCCCCTCAATCTGCCTGCCCTGCATCCAGGCTTAGGGCACACGGCCGCCTCGGGACCTTTTCCCTCTGACTGGACTATTTTCCCGCCAATATTCATAGAGCTCCATCCCTCAATCACCTCCCCTCCTGCAAGTCCTTGCTCAAACATCACCTCCTCCCCGAGTTCCACTGAACAAATCTAACCCCTCCCTCTCCTGTACGGTGGCGGAATCTACCGTTTAACCCTATCGCTTGCCCTTTTTCATACTAGCTCCACGAAGTTTTGCGTGATGCACAGAAGTACTCCAAGTACCCACGCATTGCTAATAAGTGAGTTAATCCACAAACAAGCACGTATGCCCGGATGCGCGCTCACTGTTCTCTGCCCTGGGCCCAGGACAGAGCGAACACACAGCAGGTGCTCGGCTGACGGACTGACGACGATCAGAGCCCGCCCCGCGCGCCGCCCGCCCCGCACCTGTGAGGAGACGCCCAGGTGCTGGAAGCTGTAGTCTAGCAGCAGCTCCTGCAGCTCCAGGTTGACCGGCACGTTGCGGTCGAAGGGCGAGCGCAGCATCCAGCGCAGCGGCTCCAGGCTGCCCAGCGCGTTGCCTACCTGCGGACCCGCCCCGCCGCGCGCCCCGCCACGCCCGCGGGCGCACACGGCGCGGAACTGCAGGCGCGGCTCGGGGCCCGGGTCCGGCCCGGGGCACGCCCAGCCGGCGCGGGCTTGGAACGACCCGTTGTCCAGCACCAACGGCACCGGCTGCGGCCCGTGAGCCACCGGGCCGGCCTCCAGCACCGGATCCGGGGCCGCACGGGCATCGCGGAAGAGGTACACGTTCGCCGCCATGTTGGAGCGCCCTCGGCCCGGCCTTTCGCAGCAGCGTCAGCCCAGGCGCCGCGAAGCCCCGCCCCCACGTAACGCCAGGACGCCGTCTCCTCCCGCAAAACCCCGACAACCGCTTCGCCTGCCTCGCGCCTGCTGGGCTAGGCGGCTTTGGACTAGAACCGGTGCCGAATTCCTGCTGTTGCTTAACCTCGGCCCCAGCACCTTATGAATGACCGTGCTCCTTGGCTCCAGCCGGAAGCCTGAACCAAGAGGCCCCGCCCCCGTCAGGAACTCGCCAGGCCCCGCCCCTTCCCAGCCTCGAGACCCGTTCTCATTGGTCGGGGAAGCCCCGCCTCTCCGCCTAGCCACGCCCTCTTGCGTGAGTGACGCCACCTGGGAATTCCCTCCTCCCCTCTGCCTGTGGGTTCTGCGCCGGTGCGACCTTGGTGGTGGAAGACGCTTCGCTCTGAAGCTTGCCTCGGGTTGTCAAGGAGCCAGACCCGAGGGTACGGGCGGTGTTCGATTTCTCGACCTTGGAGCCCGCTAGGGATGTGCGTTCGCTCTGTAAAAATTCACCCGGCCCACCGCTTCGTGATCTGTGCACTTTTCAGCACGTGTATTTTATAACACAAAGCCAAATCCCAGTTGTTAGGTGCATATTTAGAATTCTTAGGTCTTCTTAGCAAATTGCCCTTTTAGCATTATGTAATGTCCTGCTTTATTCCTGGCACTTTTTTTTTTTGCTTTGAAGTCCACTTAAATATTAATATAGCCACTCCAGGTTTTTGTGTTTTTTTGAAAAGCAAAGCCACAGAGAAAGAGCAGCAGTAGTTATCGTCCACCCTCTGTTTCACTCCCTAAGGTCCCTAGCAGCCAGGCTGGGCCAGGCTGAATCCAGGAGCCCAGAACTTTGAGTCTCTCATGTGTGAGGCAGGAACCCAAGCACTGAGGCCAACCTCTGCTGCTTTCCCAGGTGCATCAGCAAGACGCTGGATCAGAAGTGGAGCAGCCAGGACTCAACCCGCAGTCATATGGGATGCCGGCTTCACAGGTGGCGGCTTAACCCACTATGCCACAATGCTAGCCCCGTAAGCTACAGACACACATAAAGAATCAAGAAGTTCTACAGGCTTTGTCAAGACAAAGGGCAGTCTGTAGCCCCTTCCACCTTGTTCCTTTTCCCAGAAGCAACCACTTCCAATTCCTGCGCTTGACCATTTTAGTATTTATTCCCATGACTCCACATGACATGCTTGTATGCTGTTGGCTTCCTTCCCTGGTGTTAGGCCATATTTGTTGACTTCCCACTGAAGAAGATGAGGTTTTGGTCCCTTTGTGTGCTCGCTCTGCTTTGTCTCTCTCCTCTCTGTATCTCTGCCTTTCAAATAAATAAGTTGTTAAAAATAAATAAATGATGTGTATACACACTTATATAACAAAAAAATCTTAAAATATGGGCAAAGACTTATTAAGGAAAAGCAAACAAAAGGAAGAAGAGCAAGTCCATTTTAATATTAAAGAAAGTACATTAAGCTTTCCCTACTGTGCTTGTGAATTAGCCCATTTCTCCTCACTTCCTGTATCTGGAATATGTGTTGATAGAATCTAAATTCAGAATTTCCACCAGGGTTTTTCCTTTCCTTTATCCCTGATACTGCTTTTTTGCTTTAAGGGTGAAGCGGCCTAAAACTGCTGCAACTTAACTTTCTTCTGATTAGTATTACCTGGCATACCTGTTTGGTTTTTTGTTGTTTTTTTTTTTTTCTTTTCTCTCGGACCTTTATCTATCTGTTGAAGTCCTATACCTTGCAAACAGCCCAGCTGTGATCCCAGGTAAACTGACAAGGCCCCAAACGGAGAAATGGGCCGCAGGGTCTGGGAGATCAGACCTTTAAGAGTTTCACAAAGGCTCAGACAGCTTTGAGAGTTCCAGGCTCCTTCCCCTTACCTGGGTTCACTCACCCTTAGATTTTTCTTGGCTTGGGAAAACAGAGCTCAGTCAAGGTCACCATTTTTGTTGAGGGTCTTTTGGACTCTCCGCTAAAATGGAGTCTTTCGGGCTTGAGGCTCAGGTGGAATGATATTGTTCTCATTTAGTTCTCTAAGACCCATCCCAAGGTCCCTGTATCGCATGCCTTGGAGCCCACCCCACCTCCCTGTTCCCTGGGCACCCCCAGCTGCCATGCACACCAGCCCATTGACTTCTTACCGTAAATTCTTGTAGCTCTGCCTGAGGGTTTTCTCTGGCCACAGGAATATACTGGGGGCGGAGACAAGGGGGCCCAGGGCAGGCTGGAAGTGCCGGGTAGTGAGCACCCACATGGGCAGGCCTTGTGGATACTGAAGCATGGGCGCCCCAGCTCCCTTGCCCCTCAGATGAGCTCACTCTGAAACCTCCGGAAGGCCTCCGGTGGCTGGAACAAGTACCCTCAGGAGCCTGCCCCCCTGGTCTGCTGGACTGCACGTCTTTATTGCCCTCTGCAGAGTACAGGCTCCAGCAGAGTTGTTTGCCAGTCCTGATCTCACTCTGAAAAGTCTGGACATAGGCTTCTCCCCTCCCAGATTTGGGGGGAAAAAAATCCACATCTCCATGCCTGGACCAAAACAAGATTCTTTTTATTCAGAAAAAGGAAGCAAATTTGTATCACTTGCTACTCTTTGAAGCCTAGACTTCAACAATTTCAGAACATTATTCTCTTTTTAGTTGTCTCCTGCCTCACAGACTATATTTTGTCCAACCAGATTCTTCCTCCTCTTCTTCCTCCTCTTCCTTTACCCGACCTTTAAATACAAGGTACTTCAAAAATTCATGGAAAATGCAATTCAAACATAAGTTTATTTTGGTGCAAAATATTTTGAAATCCATGTACGATTTTTCCCCATTATATATTTTTCCTTGAACTTTCTGGCATACCTTCATATTGTTATCACCCAAGGTCCTTGGCCCAGTATTTTTTTCACCTATTCTCCTGGGTGACCCTATACTTTCTTGTGATTTCAATATTGTTAATGTGTTGATAACCTTTTTGAAAATTCATTCATCTATCTACTTACTTATTGAATAACGTTTATAAAGTGCATTCTGCATATAAGGTCTGTGCTGGATAGTGGAGTTACAGTAGGGAGCCAAACAGAAAATGCCCCTGCCTCATAGTTAACTGTGCTTGAAGGTTGTTGTCATGGACTCATTTGGCTTTCCTTATTTTCTTCCTTCCTTTTTTTTTTTTTTAAGATTTATTTATTTATTTGAAAGAGTTACACAAAGAGAGGAGAGGCAGAGGCAGAGAGAGAGATAGGTCTTCCATCCACTGGTTCACTCCCCATTTGGCCGCAACGGCCAGAAATGCGCCGATCGGAAGCCAGGAGACAGGAGCGTCTTCCAGGTCTCCCACGTGGGTGCAGGGGCCCAAGGACTTAGGCCATCTTCTACTGCTTTCCCAGGCCACAGCAAAGAGCTGGATTGGACATGGTACAGCCAGGTCTCTAACTGGCGCCCATGTGGGATGCTGGTGCTTCCGGCCAGGGCGTTAACCTGCTGTGCCACAGCGCCAGCCCCTCTTTTCTTCCTTTCATCCATTCTTTCATCTCCACTGATCCATCCCATCATCTATTCATCCACTGGTCTATCGTCGACCACCCATCCATCCTTTCCTTCATCTACTTCTCCATCTATTCACTGGCTCATCCATCCAACCATTGACGTATTCATGAAAGCACCTACCCATTGTCCCATCCATTTGTTAGTTCATCCATTTCCCCAGTCTCAGCATTACTGATACCAAAACAGTGGTGCATCTGGAACCTAGGGAAGGAAGAGGAGGAGAGGGGGAAGACGGGGAAGATGTGGAGGTTGAAGTTGTTGCTGTTTTTTTTTTTCTGGACTTGGTGGTGAGTGTGGAGAGCAGGAATCCCTAAAAGGGCTCCCCATTTGATTCGGACTCATCCAGCCTAGTACCTGTCTATGGACAGACATTTGGGAACCCCTGTGCTAGACTAAAAGAACTGTGAATGAGCTCTTAGTTAAGCTTTCCCCAAAAGCCGACCGTGAGACAAGGACTTGGGTACAATTAAATTTTTTTGCAGGCAACCCCAAGACACCTGAGATTCAAACCTATTGAGGACCTTCCAAGACACACATTGCACAACAGACCTTAAATAATCCACCAGGGACAGGCATCTATCACTGGTTGAATGCTGGGGCCTAACTCCCCAATTCTGAGTTGTCCTCCCAACCTATCCTAGCAAATCCTCAGGGATATAAGAAGAATCAAAAGGAGGCACTAGTAGTGGATTGCTGCCACGGTTCTTTATTCTTTTCCTTAAAGATTTATTTATT
Source organism: Oryctolagus cuniculus (assembly GCF_051225735.1). Lineage (NCBI taxonomy): Eukaryota > Metazoa > Chordata > Mammalia > Lagomorpha > Leporidae > Oryctolagus > Oryctolagus cuniculus. The sequence goes on from NC_142877.1 coordinate 20,145,697, forward strand.
TGAAAGGCAGAGTTACAGAGAGGTGGAGGCAGAGAGAGAGAGAGAGAGAGAGAGAGAGAGAGAGGTCCTCCATCCACTGACTCACTCCCCAAATGGCTGCAACAGCCAGAGCTGAGCTGATCCAAAGCCGGGAGCCTGGAGCTTCTTCTGGGTCTCCCACATGGGAACAGGGGCCCAAGGACTTGAGCCATCTCCCACTGCTTTCCCAGGCCATAGCAGAGAGCTGGATCAGAAGTGGAGCAGCCGGGACTCGAACTGGATGCCAGCAGTGCAAGCAGTGGCTTTACCTGTTACACCACAGCACCAGCTCCTGCCAGGGTTCTTTTTTAAAGTTTGTGTATTTATTTATATTTGAAGGGCAGAGTGACAGAAAGAGATTTCATGTGCTGATTCACTCCCCCAGACAGCTTGGGTTGGGCTAGGCTGAAGCCAGAAGCCAAGAATTCCATCCAGGTGTTCTACATGGGTGGCAGGGACCCAAGTGCTTGAGTCACCACCTGCTGCTTCCCAGGGTGTGCATCAGCAGGAAGCTGAATCAGAAGCAGAGGCAGATGTGATTCCAGGCCCTGCAAGATGGGATTGGATACCCCAAGTGCTGGCTTAACCCATTGTACTACAATGTTGCACCTTGCTGTCAGGGTTCTAAGAAGTGTTTGCAGCTTCAGGTGAACCAAGGTGCATCTAGGGGATGTAGGGTGGGGCATTGAAACTACCAAAGAGACCATATTTGCTTGTTTACGCTGCATCCTGGGGACTAGAACAGTCCTAACCCTGATATTTGGCCTACAATGGATGCTTAATAGATATTTGATCAGTGAGTCCTATGTGCCTGCCAGACCCTACCCTTCTGGCTGCACTTCCTTCCCCAGTCTACATGCTACCATCTCTTCTGCAGCTTCCTCAGCCTCTTTGTCCTCTATCACACCCCTAGAGGGTTGCTGGGAGCTGCTGGAAGCATAAGGCTCCCTCCACCCCATGCCTGAGCACGGCTGGCCATCCTGCTGAGGGTCCCTGGGCAGGGGTCCCTCCCCCACCTGCCTTACCCCATGCCTGAGCATGGCTGGACCATCCTGCTGAGGGTCCCTGGGCAGGGGTCCCTCCCCCATCTGCCTCCTCCTGGTGGTGATCCCACTGTCATTTTGGACTCAGTTATGGCCAGACTCTTGAAGAAACACTCGATCGAGACCTCTTAGGGGGCAGAGTTCATCTCCCTAGCCCTGCCTCACAGCCAGGGCTGGGGACCAGCCTGAGGCAAGTGGGGCATTTGCCTAAGGAGAAAAATTTAAGAGTGAAAAAAAATTTCAGTAGGCAAGATAAGAATGGCAAATGTCCTAAACAGCACTCTGGCCTCATAATCAGCCCTTAAGGCATGCGGATCCAGCTGAAATGCCCATGAGAGTATTTCAGGCATGGAAAGCCAAGACACTCTGGGGGGAAAAAAAAACCTAAATGAAAGATCTCCACGAGTGAGGTCCCAGTGGAAAGAATGGGTCATCAAAGAAGGAGGTACCTTTCTCTGAAGGGAGGAGAGAACTTCCACTTTGACCATGGCCTTGTCTAAATATGATCAGAGTCAGTGAACTCAGGGGGCTTCCATAGCCTTGGCAGCTCATGACAAGAGCCTAGGGTGATTACTGATGCCATAAACAAGAGTGTCAATTTGTTAAGTCAACAACAGGAGTCACTGTGCACTTACTCCTCATGTAGGATCTTTGTCCTTAGTGTGCTGTACATTGAGATTTAATGCTATAACTAGTACTCAAACAGTATTTTTCACTTTATGTTTCTGTGTGGGAGCAAACTGTTGAAATCTTTACTTAATGTATGCTAAACTGATCTTCTGTATATAAAGAGAAACGAAAATGAATCTTGATGTGAATGGAAGGGGAGAGGGAGTGGATAAGGGGAGGGTTGCAGGTTGGAGGGACGTTATGGGGGGGAAGCCATTGTAATCCATATGCTGTACTTTGGAAATTTATATTCATTAAATAAAAGTTAAAAAAAGATTTTTTTAAAAATAAAAATGCAAATATGAACCATGATGTTCATGATAATATTAACAGAACAAACAAAACCAGAAATAAAAACAGACAGGGTATTGCTGGGAGTTCATTTAGCCTCAGGCCCCAGTATGGCTCCACTTGCTACTAATCCTGCTTTCTGTTACAGATCCTGCAGGCCTAAGAATTCAGGAGGAAATTGATGCCTGCACCTTTGGAATGCAGCTTTTTAAAGGCAGCTTGTTGGGTGGGTAGATGGATAAATATGGAATAGACACCGTGTTGTAAAAGGTTCACTACTCAGTCTATGTCATGGGTAGGTGGATGTCCATGGTGGAATTCTCACCTGTTCTGCATGTTAGAAGTTTCTCATAATATTGAAAAGGAAGAAATAAAAGAGCAAGGATACCAATAAAATAAAATAGGAAGGATACCGAGACTTCCTGTGGTCAAATCAGCCTCACCTAGGAGTCCCTGGATGTCTAGGTCTGGGCTACCCACCACACTCCACTCATGCTGGGGAGCATTCCACAGCGCCTGTCTCCCCCTTGTCCAAGGTCTCTCTCTGGCTCTTGTCCCTGAAATTCTCCTCCCCTACCCACTCCCTGCACTCCAGCAGCAAAGCCTGGGTCTTCTGCACGTCCTGACTGGTCCCTATGGGGCCTACTGGCTCCCTCCTTCCATCCAGCATCCCTACGTTATCAGCCCCTGGGGGAGCGGATGACGTGTGAAAACATGGTCAGTGATAGGGCATCCTTCTATAGGGAAAGACGGCTGAAATGCCGCTCCTGAAATAAAGCACTAGAAATCAGCAGTGCTTATCAACTGGACAGGGGCTAGGGAAGAAAAGAAGCATTTAGGACTCCAGGGTGTGCACAAGTTGATCCCAATGACAAAGATGGAGAACCCTCTTTGAGGGCTGGCAGCTTGCGCTCTGACCGCTGGGGGGCGAGGCAGCGCCGTCTGGGGATCCTGCAGCGAAGGGACTTGGTGTTTCCCAGCTAGGGTCCCAGGCCGAGCCAAGTACACTGACACACCTCTTGCTGCAAGTAGGGACAATTTCTCAGGATCCTTAGCACACCTAGCCGAGATGCCCCCCAAGAACTGACAGGCACCCAGCAGGGCTGACCTGGCTTTCTCTTCCCAGACTCCAGAATGAGCCTTGCCAGACCTTTCTGCTCCCCTGGGCTCCTACCTTTCTGTTCCCACTGTGGACAAGGAGAACTCAGGACTTCTTCCTCCCAACTTCTACCCAGGGTTTTTGGAGGTGGGTAGGGTTAGGGGTACAGAGATGGGTCCCATCTACTCCTGATTCCCATTTCTCCCCAAGTCTGGATATTGGTGTCCTACTGACCAGGGTGTAGGGTTCCTGTGGAGCAGAGCCAGGCGAGCCTGTGGAGGTGGCTGCAGCTGCCCTGAGCCCTTCTGAAGATGAAAAGGATGGAGCTGGTGCAAGGTGATGCTCCCACCTTCCCTCCTAGGAGGAAACCCAGGCTTTTCCTGAAGGCTACAGCCACAGAGCACTCCCAGCATCAGTAGATCTGTGGTAGAGCAGCAGGGGCGGAGCAGCGGGGGCAGGGGCGGGATGAACAAGCAGCCCCTCCTCAGGCCTGGGAGATATCAGTGGACATAGGATGATGGGAAACTGAGGAGACCGTGGCTAGCCATGCTACGTGGTAGTGACAAAGGGGAATCGGGCAGGCAGCAGTGGACAGGTGTCTCAAATGGCCCGCATTGGAGTTGTGGCTGTTGAGGGCACTGGCTGCCCTCCTACTTCCCCTCCAGCCCCCCCACCCCCCGCCAATGTGGCTGCAGAACCAGGGTGATGCAAGGTCACCTCCGCGGCAGGTGCATCCCCGCGCTGCCTCCATGGATGCTCTACACTCTTGCACATGCATTTACTAAGGCTCTCACAAGAGCGCTCCACTCCACATACCTGTTTTCACATAATCTGTCTCTCACACACGTCTGGCACCGCCAGCAAGGAAAAGCACACAACCATTAAGACATCCTGAGTTCTTTCCGCTGGAACCTGGAGAAATGGTTCCAGACGAGGCATCTGCCTCCCTAGTGGCTTCTCCGGAACAACCCAGCCATTCAGGGGTGGGGCAGGGTGTGTGTCTCCCAGTTCCCACCTGGGATACCTAACCCTGACCCTTCTCAACATTTTCAGAGCTGCACATCCCTGTTTATTGCCTGGTTTCCCACTACTTTTTTGTAAGCTCCAGGAGGGCAATACTGAATTTGTTTCTCCTGACAGCCAGCACAGCCCCCGCCCTGATGGGGGCTGTCTGTGGATACGTGTTGAAAGGAGGGTGCATGCGCAGGCGCACACAACCCACCCCACCCTACCCCACCCCCGTTTGTTTGTTAGGATTGCAGATTGGGAACTTCCACTAAATCCTACCCAGAAGAGACATTCCCAACAAAACTGTCCTGGCGACTGAGCAGGCGCCACTGCACGCTCCTTCTGCTCCCGCCAAAACCCAGAGAGGCTCCTCTCTCCCCTTGGGTGCCCCTTGACCCTCTCCTGCTGCACCGGGCGTAGCGCAGGAATCCCGGCTGGCGCGAACACAGAACCGACAGGGAGCCGCGCGCGCCTTTGTGTCTTCTTTATTTGCGGATATAATTATGCACCGCACTCTAAATTAGAGATAAATTTTTTTTTCTGATATACATTTCATCTTATTCACCACGAGCACACCACACGCACAGTAGAACAGTTCCACAACCTGATAAATTGCACAAGATGAGTTTGGGTTCCTGAAAACCGGCAGACAAGCCGGCCCCGCCGCGGCTTAGCCGAAGGTAATCGCCCGCCCGAAACGGATTTCCGCGCCAGCCTCTCCGGCTGCAGGGTTGGAATGTCTCCGGAATGGGAAGCGCTCTTGCTGGAAATGTCTGGACGCTGTAGTTTCTGAGCACTGAATGGCTGTGAAATGTCCCCCCCACACCCAAAGTCAAGTGTCCACGCCTGCGAGCTGCGCCCCCCTCGCCTCCTTTCCCACCCGCCACGGTGCCCGGGACTCAAGTGTCTAGGTCCCTCCAGGAAGCACAGAAAACGCTGCCCACAAAGGCGCCCCCGCCTCCCTCCAGAACCAGGGTGTTGTGGAAAAGAAAGGACAACAGAAACGCAGACGCGGTGGATCGTGGATCCCTATCCCCTCCCACCCCCCATGCCTGAATAACCAGAAACTAGGAACCAGAGATGTTGAAAGCTTGGCTTCCCAAGCGCGGCGGCAGGGCGCACGGGGCTGGCGGGGGCGGGGTGGGCGGAGAGGGGGAGCGAGCAGGGGCGCGGCCGGGGCAGGCCCTAGCGCCTTAGTCCTCCGCGTTGGTTCGGTAGGCCTCGATGAGGCCCTCCAGGGAGTGCACGAAGCCGGACACGCTGCAGATGCCGCCGATGACGAAGATGGCGACGTCGAAGAAGACCTGGTGCCACAGCAGCTTACGCCAGAGCAGGCGCAGGTGGAAGAGGCTGGGCAGCAGGAAGCAGAGGCCGGCGCCCGTGAGGCTGCCGGTGAGGCCCATGAGCAGCGCGAAGTGCGGCACGTAGATGGCCATGAGCAACGTGAAGACCACGAGCGCGCAGCGGAGCGTCAGCCCCCACGACTTGAGGCGCCCGTCGCCGCCGTAGCAGGCGGGGAAGAAGGCGCGGCTGCCTTCCTGGAAGAGCGACTTCTCCAGCACCTCCACGGCGGCGAAGAAGGGCAGAGGGTAGGACAGGAGTGCCTTGGCCACCAGAAAGATGTTGACCACGGCGCGGATGGAGCCGGGCAGGTTATCCGTAATGACCTCCTTGGTCTCATCCGCCCAGGTGAGGTAGGCGACGAGCGCGAAGAGGCCCTTGAGCACGCAGGCGGCGATGTGCGTCCAGTTCATCATACAGTGGAACTCGCTGGGCTGCTGCATGTTGCCCTCCAGCGAAGGCAGGAAGATCTGCGACGTGTAGCTGAACACGATGATGCCGATGGAGATGGGGAACTTCTTGACGTCGATGTAGAATTTGACCTTCTCCCAGGCCCAATCGCGCGCGCGCGACAGGCAGTAGGCTATGACCAGGATGTTGATGACGAAGTGGGCCAGCGTGCACAGCAGGCTGAACTTGGACACGGCCTTGAGGTTCTTGAGGAAGGCGCAGGGCAGCAGCACGGCTGTGGCGATGATGGACCAGGACTTCTGCGACACGGGCAGCCCAGGGAAGCTGTTGTACATGAGGTTGCCGCTCACCACCACGTACAGGATGCACGTCATCACCAGCTCGATGATCTGCGCCACGTTCACCACACGACCACCCAGCGTGGGGAAGCGCGGGGCACAGCAAGCGTTGGCGATGGCCACGTAGGAGTCCCGCACGCGCACCACCTCGCCGTCCTCGTTCTCTTCGTACAGGCACGCGATGAGGATCTTGCCAGTGTAGCAGCACACCACGGCGGCGAAGATGATGAGGAACAGCCCCAGATAGCCGCCGTGCAGGATGGCGTAGGGGAGGCCCAGCACGAACATGCCCTGCGCGGCGAGAGGCAACCAGATCCGGGCGCTCAGTGGGCGCCGCCCACCGAGAGGGGACTCTGGGGGGCGTGACTTACGGTTACGGCCGGGAGGGGGCGCTAAAACCGCGGGGAGGGACCAGAGGGGTAGGGGGGAGTGAGGGCAGAGAGAAGCCTAGTGGGAGTCCGCTATGAGTCAGTGATGGACAGGCAGGTGTTGCGGCCCGCACTGAGCAGGAAAGGTGTGCTGATGGTTGGGAGGCTGGGAGAAGGCTGGGGGCAGGAAGGCGGAATGCGGGGTTTGGATGGAGGAGATGCGCAGTGGCTGGAGCGAGGTCAGGGGAGGGTGCAGCCTGGGCTCGAGATTTGAGGTGGGGCCTAAGTGCGGGCTAGAGAGGGGAACGAGGCAGAAAAGGGACAGGAAGGGCAGGGGGCTAGAGAGGAGATGGGGGGTGCAGGGCTGAAGAAGCGGAGAAGCCGCAGGGAGGCAGGAACCGAGGCTCCGGGCGGGTGTCGTAAGGCTCTGGGAAGGGGGCGCAGGGCGAAGGGGACCATGCTGGAAACAGGGGATCTTAGGACAGCACTGGAACCGGCCGGGTACACGGCAAGCCCCTAAGCAGAGGTGGGACTAGGAGGGCGAGATGGCTACGGGTGCCTGTCCCAGAAGCCAAACCCAGCAGGGGTCTAGAACCGGGCTGGGCCGTTTGAAACCCAGCCTGAGAGTAAAGGCTAACGAAATTCTGGTTCCCGGAGGCTTACAGCCCTCCAGCTTCCTGCCCTGGCGCTCCCTCCGACTACAGAACCGGGCCCTGGAAGACTCGGACCGCATAGGTGCTAGTGACAACGAAGGCTATCGCAGCCCCCCTCCCACCCCACTCACGTCTTTGTCCAGTGGGCCCTGGGGTTGGGGGGTGCCTTGGATCGGGCCGCCTGGTGTTCAGGGCCTCGCGGAATGACGCTAGAGCCGGGTACCCACAACAATCCCGCCACCGCCTCCTGCTCCCGGGAACTCTACGTTCTGTTCTGCGCCCACAACGGTCGTGCGCTCTGGGGTGGGCACCCGACCAAGCCGCAGGGGTCGGGGACACTTGGGCCTGAGGGCTACTCCGCCCGGAAAACCGCAGCCTGCTGGTCGCTGCCAGCTCCCGGAGTCGTTGTGAGGACTCCAAACCGGCTCCTGACGGAGTCCGGCGCCGCCTGGTGGGAGGTGGGCCGGTGGGAGTAGCGGGAAGAGGTGGAGAGCTTAGGGTCAGAGGTTGTTCTGCGCCCCTGCAACCGGACTTCGCTAGGGTGGCCTGCAGAGGCGGTGGCCTCCTCTTTGCGGTGTAGCCGGGATTTCGGGCGAGCGGGGCTAAGCCTGAGAGCAGAAGGCACTGGTGTATGTGGACCATAGGTGCTCGCATGAGCACACATGTGTGCCTATGAGTGCGCGCCTGGATGTCTCCAACAAGGCTGCCCCTGCGGGAGCGGGCTTCGTCCTGTCTGCATCAGGGCCCGTGCGTGCGTGTGAGAATGTTGCGTGCAAACGAGTGTGTGCAAGCATGTGTTTTTGTGGGGGCGGGGAGTAGGGGTGTACGCAGGTGCGATTGGGGATAGTCCTGTGGTCTATAAATAGATGCGTGTCGTGAGGAGGGGGGCTGTGGGCATGTGTGTCTGCCTATGGACGTTTGCGCGGGTCTCTGCGTGTGTGTCAGGGGAGGAGACTCCCAGCTCAGCGACTTCCCTCTCTGCTGCCCCCCCCCCAAGTCGCTGCTGTGAGTCCATTCCGGAGTCCAAGGCGACACCGTTCCCTCCAATCCTGATTTTCTCTCTCCCTCATCCTTTCCCCAGACTACCTCCCCCTCACCCCCCGCCCGCGTTTCTGTCGCCTTTGCAGGGTCTCTGGGTGCCAGTCTCCCTCTGAAGCTCGGGCAAGCTGTCTTGCAGTGGGAGCAGTGGGAGGGGGTGAGGATCAGGTCAGGAGACATCGCCTAGACAGATCCCCGCGCCGAGCGGAGGGATTCTCTCAGCCATCACCACCGGGGGACCTGGCTGGGAATAGAGCCCCGCACGGGCTGGGGGAGGGGCGGGCGGAGCTGGGAATCCCCTGCTCACCTGGATGGCGTTGGTCACATTCCAGCCCGCCTCCCACGCCGTGATCTTGGGCTTGTCGTGGCCCCCGAACTCGCCGCCAGCCCCCACGGCCTGGTCCTTGGATCCCGAGGGCGGCAGGGGCGCACCGCCGCCGCGCTGGTAGTGGATGTCTCCCTCGACGGGCGGCTCGGCGCCCTCCTCGCCGCAGGGCTCGCCCTCGGCTTTCAGGATGTCCATCTGCAGGCCCTGGCGGTGCTCAAAGTCGAGGTCGTCGCAGTGCGCGAAACCCACCGCCTCCTCGTCCGTGGCCGCCTGAAAGCCCATCCTGGCAAACATGCCGCTCACCTTGGCCTGGGACTTGTTGGACACGGACGTGGCCACATTGGACAGCTTGCTGCGGAGCAGGGTGGCCATGGCGGCGGCGGGGCGTGCGGAAAGGGCAGAGGGGGCCGGGGACGCGAGGGGCGCGAGGGCAAACCAGCGAGGGCTGGGGGCGCGAGGCTGCTACCTCCGCTCGCTCTCCCAGCGGCGCCCCGGGGCGCTCTGGCTCATGACCCTCCGCGCTGGCGTTCGAGGCTCACTCCGGGCCGGACTGGCGGGTAGAGGGACTGGCGGAGCGGCAGCGGCGGCGGCGGCGAGTGCACTGCGGAGCTGCCGCGGGGCGCGGGCTGGCTGCGGAGGGCGGCGGCGGAGACGGCGGCGTCAGAGCAGCTACGCGAGGCTAGCGCGGCGCCCCCACCCGTGCGCAGCCCAATGCGCTCCCGCCCCGCGGAATCAGGCGGTGCGGGGGTGGGTGCTGAGGGGGGAAACCCCTCGAGCCAGGGGCATGAGGAGGGGGCGAGGAAAGCAGCCAGGGGACCCCCGGGGGATTCAGAAGTAGACCCGGGCAGGAGAAGGGCGCCCTTGGGAGGACGGCGGGAGGGAGCGCGCGAAAGAGGGAGCGCGGAGGAAGGGTTGGGGGGGCCCCAGTGCTGCATTTCTGGAGGAGGTGCTAAGCCCGGATACTGGCCCTTCCCACCTCGCCGGCCGTCGCGGGGAGGGAGGGAGCGGGTGGGCTGATCTAGTGGTCCCCGCCCTCGGATCATCCCCGCCGGAGTCCGGAAGCTGGCGTTCCGACCTCCTTGGACTGAGAGCTGGTCTGGGAGCGCCGAAAGCCGGCAGGACGGCGTCGCCCGTCCGTGGCGGAGCAGACCGTCTGGGCGTCGGGCTGTCTCCCCGACACCCATCATTCGCCCTTAACCTGGCCTCAAGTCCACCTTGAAGGCAAAAGCGGCCAACTTGGATGCTTCTCAAGGATGCGCAGCCCCGGGCTCGGTCACCCGGGCCGTCTCCGCCGGTCCAGGGACTCCGCGCTGGAAGTGGTTCTGCGGGTCGCTCTTTACAGACCGCTGTCCAAATTGCGAGGAACGGAGGCGAAAGGTTGGCTTTTCGCTGTCTTTTCGTTTGTGTGTGTGTGTGTGTGTGTGTGTGTGTGTGTCGGGGGGCGGTGTCTGGAAGTAGGCAGAATGCCTCTCAGCCTCTCTTCACGAGAGGAGCACAGCCGGGGTCCCGCGCGGAGGAAAGAAGGGCGCACTGCGCGGCGGCCCTAGGGCGCGAAGGCTCGCACTGCGCTCGGGCTCAGCCCGGACGCCCCCGCGGGGGCCGCGAGAGCTGTTCGCGTGGAGTGAGATACGTGTGCGCGAGCCGGAGTCAGAGACCCAAAGACAAAGAGCGAGATTGCGACGGGCTGGATCTGGGAGAGCGGCTAACCGGGCGTGTTGCGTGTCTGTGCGGTTTTGTACGCGCGGAGCTGATGTGTTTGCGTGTGGATACATGTGTGTGTGTCTGGGGCTGCCTGCGTTTGCGCGCACGCGAGCCCTTCACCATCGCCTCAGAGCGGATCCCTTGCTGAATGTGGGTCCCTGCATCTGGCCCCAGCTGGGCTTCCGCCCGGATTCTCCCGGTAAACCGCAAGGTTCTACCTGCAGCCCCAGCCTAGGTGGAGAAACAGCGGCAGGGGCGGGAAGAGGGGTGGGTGGGTGACAGAGAAGCTGAAACACTGAAACATGAAGGGGCCGCCGTCCCCCCCTCCTGGGGCCCTTTCTCGGCAGGAGCCCCGTCTCCTCTCCCCAACCCTGCAGTGTCTGTAGATTAGCTCACGTCAGCGCACAAGTAGGGCGGCCCCAGGGCTTTGACCAGCGCGGTGGAGCTACTAGCACACGACTGGCTTTCCTCTCTGCCCCTGCTCCCCTCCAGCCCAGGGGCCTCCTAGTGTCCCAGAGGAAGCTTCTCTCCAGATACAGGGCTTCCAGCGCCCCGGACAAACGCTCTCCTACTCCCTCCCCAGGTGCTTCCCTGGGTACTTGCAGGAGTTCTGGAAAGCCCTCCCCTCCTGTTGGGCAGGAGCAAGACAGGAATCTTTCCCTTGGGCTGCAGACGAGCCCTCCCCCAAACACAGACCCTCCAAGACATCTTAGCGTGAAGAACAAAGGATTCGCCCCCAGCACAGAGATGCTCTCCTCCAAAGAGGCTCTGACATGGAACTGACACACACCCCCCTCTCAGAAACCTGCCCTCTGCAGGGACCCTCCCTCACCCCAGCACCCAGTGCCCAACAGGAAGAGAGCCTTTCCCCTCCAGATTCCTGTGAACAAAGATCTCCTAACCCCCAGCCCTCCCCTTCTGTTCCTGGTCTGTTCCTTTTGGGCCGTGTGAGATGATTTGGGCAGAGAATGGGTGTGTTTGGAGGGTTCCCTGGTGTCGCCCTGCATGCCACACACCCTGACATCTCAATGTCTTCTTTGACATGTGAGTCCAAAGCATTTACCCTCTCTTTCCTTTTCCTGTATGGTGTTCATGCTGGACAGCCCCAGGTCTGGTCCCTGCCCACATTCCCCATCCTGACTTTTGTGCCTGGGAGGGAACTCATAGAGTACCTAGCCCAATTATCCTTTCTTCCAGGCTCAGAATGCCCCATCAGAGCCTCATGTTTGTCCTGACTTACAGATAGGTAAACCCAGCCCCACACAACAGAGTGTCCTGTTCAAGGTCACAGAGTCCAGGTGCAAACTGGGCCAGAACCCCAGAAACCTGTCCTCCCTCTCTGGTGTGCCTGTCTTGTCCCCTCTCCCTTGTTTGATACTTGGCTGCCTCACTGCTCTGAGAGATGAAAATTGAAATCAGATTCCAGTCCCTCTAGCTCCAAGGAGATGCCAGCAATTGGGGAAGGAACTCCTTCTTTGCCTCCTTTCCTGATGTTTGCAATAACTACCTCTTCCCAGGCTGAAGGAAGCTGTGGCAGTTCCCAAGACAGCCCACCTCTCGTTGGAAAATCCTGCTTCATTGTGTGTTAGCTCTGCAACACTGGACTACTTAAATTCTCTTAGCTTTCATTTCATCATCCCTAACTTGGGAAGCTAATATTGGCAGTCTCATAGAATTATTGAGAGAATGTAATGAGATCTCTTATGTAAAATGCTTGTGCTTAGCACCCAATACTTGGTAACAACCATTGTATTCTTGCTGCTATTGTCACAACATGCCCAATGGCATGTAGGAGAAAAGTGGGTGTACAAGAAAAGCCTGTGGTTGGTCTGAGAGTCTGAGTGATGCATTACAAAGCATCACTCTCCTGTTTGCCCCCATCCCTTTCCCTACCTCTTCCAGTCTTAAGCTGACCTGGAGCGATGGAAATGAAAGTCAGGTGTAGGCAGAGGGCTGAGGACCAGGCAGGCAGACCCAGGAAGCAAAGAAGATGGCTTACCTGGCTGGTAATGAGCTAGCTTCTCCTCTGGGAGGTGTTCAGTCTCAAAATCCTGACTAGGTACAGCATTGTGGTGCAGCAGGTGAAGCCCCTGCTTGCAACCCCAGCATCCCATACCAGAGTGCCAGGTCAAGTCCTGGCTGCTCTGCTCTGATCCAGCTTCCTGCTAATGCATCTGGGAAGGCAACAGAAAGTGGCCCAAGTACTTGGACTCCTGCCACCCATGGAGGAGACCAGGACAGAGTTCCTGACTTCTGATTTGGCTTAGTCCACCCTGGCTGTTGCAGTCATTTGAGGATTGAACCAGCAGATGGAAGATCTCTATCATCTCTCTCCTCTCGCTCACTCTCACTCTTGCTCTCATTCTCTGACATTCTGCCTTTTAAATAAATCTTTTAAAAAAAAACTCTAACTATCCTCTCCAGGCACTGCCCCAGAGGAATTTGCAGCTGCTTGGTGCCCTGGGTTGAAACACAGCACACACATTAATTCACACATAGAGAATGACAAGCCACAGGCAGATGCACAGAGACACAGGGACCAAAATACAGCTTCAAGTTCATTGGTAGCTTTACACGCTCAGGTCAAAAGAGCAACACACCAGGTCAAGGCCAAGCTGGCACACAGACACACACATGGGATTTGTACTGAGACTGGCCACCACACAAAGAAACCAGAACAGACATCTATGGAACCATCCATGGGGGCAGATGCAGCTTGGCACTAGGCTGAGGCACACAGAATGGACAGGAACACACGTGGGCAGTTGGACACTGGCAGGCTCCCAGACATGAGGACGCACACACACGTGCGCCTGCACACACACACACACGCACACTTGGGTTCACCCTGAGACTAATAGTCCGGAATACCCTTCATGATCACTGAAGGGGAAAAGAGGAGAGAACAAAGGGAAGAACGGGATGGGGAGATGTGAACAGGCACAGAAGCAGAGGGCAGCAGGGCCACGGGGCCGGCCATGCCAGGCAGAGCCGGCAGCCAACATGATGCAAAAGAGGCAGAGGAGCCACAGCCTTCCTCTTTGCCAGTGCCAGGACCCGGATCTTGTGACTGAGAAACTAGGGCTGGAGGGATGGAGGGAATGGCCACTGTCCTCCCAGAGCCACCCCACCATCTTGGGGACCCCTGGATCGGGAATCTAAGCCGAGAAGGAGCTGGGCAGTGCTCACCCTCCTCCTGACACTGCAGCTCAATCTCTCAGCTGTTTGAAGCCTTCAGTATCCCCGGGGTGCCTGGCTGACAGAGACGGAGGCCACGTTGAGAGAATAAATAGGGTTAAATAGAACTGGGCTTATCTCCCAGAGCAGGCAGCCACATGGGGGGAGGGGGGCATGAGGCCCTCGATTTAATGGCCTGGAAAGCCGACATCATGAGCATCATTTCGGGGCTGAGTGATCACAGACAGCCCCTCTCCTCTCCCCAGACCGTGACTCGGAGCTCTCCCCTTCCAGGGCAAGATCTGTCTCTGAGCCTTTTCCTGCTGAGGGGACTGGCACTGCTGCATAAGTCACCCCCACCCTCAAACATCCTGGGGCCGGCACCTTGGGAAGGTTTCACTACAAGCTGGAGAAAACGCATTCGCCTTGCCCCAAACCACAGCCCGGTTTCTTGATGTTGTGTCCACGGGCACAGAGGGCAGAGGTGCACGGAAGGGGCAGCCTGTGCATGCAACAAAGACCCCGATTCTTCTACCCTCAATTGGGCAAATCAGGTGGGACCATGGGCGCTGTGGGCACTGCTCCTGCCAGCTCAGGCTGAGACATTTAGATACATTAAGGACTATGAATGTCAGCCATTTTCCTTGCTGGGGTAGTGCACGTCCTATCGCTGAAGGTGTCCAGACAGGCTGGACGCCCCATCAAAGACAGTGATGTCCAGGGGAGTCCTATCTCAGGGAAGGGAGCCTGGATTTCATGACTCCTGGGTTTCCAGAGGTTCGTGGCTTCTGTGCTGATGGCTCTGAGATGGGTCCAGGGAGCAGGGGACGTGGGATCCCAGGCCTTGACCTTGGCAGCCTTTAAAACCACAAGATGCTGCCCAGTATTAAAGGAGGAATCCTGGACTTCAGTTGATGGATTAGACCAAGGGCTCCTGCCCTTGGCTGAGAACACAGCCTCCCATGCTGTTATGCTCAGAGGCAGGGAACATGCCAGGCAAATTCCCCGCTGGGCACCTAGCATACAGTAGACACCCAATAAGCATTCATGGGGGTAAATTAAACTGATACCACAAAACCATTTTCTTCCATGAACTTTTTTTTTTTTTTTTGGACAGGCAGAGTTGGACAGAGAGAGAGTGAGAAAGGTCTTCCTTCTGTTGGTTCACCCCCCAAATGGTTGCCATGGCTGGCGCGCTGCGCCGATCTGAAGCCAGGAGCCAGGTGCTTCCTCCTGGTCTCCCATACGGGTGCGGGGCCCAAGCACTTGGGCCATCCTCCACTGCTGTCCCGGACCACAGCAGAGAGCTGGCCTGGAAGAGGAGCAACCAGGACAGAATCCAGCGCTCCAACCAGAACTAGAACCCAGGGTGTCAGTGCCGCAGGTGGAGGATTAGCCTAGTGAGCCGCAGTGCCGGCCTCTTCCATGAACTTTTAATGTACTGGTTAAAGAAACACACTCACGATGACCAGCTCTGAATTCTGAGTCCTGTGTCTCTTCTAAGTGGATTGTCTTTGTTGCTTGCATCATCCTTATGCAGTTGAAGATCAGGCATGCACACTGGTGTGTGATATGAGAGAGGTTGGGGAGCACACTTGGATCGAGGGACTCCTTCAAGAACACTCAGCACCCCTTAGAAATCTGTGGGTCACTGGCCGGCGCCGCGGCTCACTAGGCTAATCCTCCGCCTAGTGGCACTGGTACACCGGGTTCTAGTCCCAGTCGGGGTGCTGGATTCTGTCCCAGTTGCCCCTCTTCCAGGCCAGCTCTCTGCTGTGGCCAGGGAGTGCAGTGGAGGATGGCCCAAGTGCTTGGGCCCTGCACCCGCTTGGGAGACCAGGAGAAGCACCTGGCTCCTGCCATCGGATCAGCGCGGTGCGCCGGCCGTGGCGCACCGGCCGTGGCGGCCATTGGAGGGTGAACCAACGGCAAAGGAAGACCTTTCTCTCTGTCCCTTTCTCTCACTGTCCACTCTGCCTGTCAAAAAAGAAAGAAAGAAAGAAAGAAAGTTGATGACAACTTGGAGAGTTAGCTGTGGTAGAGGCTCTGGATCTGAGTTCTGGCCTCCAACAGTGACAAGGAGCTGTGTTTCTGTGTGACCTCCTGCACCCTTGACCTGTGGGAGAGCTAACGTTTGTCCAGTGTGCTTGTGTGCCAGCCACCACTGAGAAGCCTCTCTGGGGACCACTTCCTTACGTTCTCACAGCCCTGAGATGAGCCTACTGTCATGCTAGGAAGCAGGGCCTACAGGAGCCAGTGCGGGAAGACAGTGTGGGATGATTGGGTGGGCACAAGTAGGGGCACGGGGAAGGTTGGGAGGTGGGTTGTGTTGGATCACTGGAGCCAGGGGAGCTGCAGCTGGTCCTTGCTTTAGTTAAAAGCCTCAGGGATCAGCCTCGGTGGTCAACACCTGCCCTTACCCTGATCTACAGTAACCCACCTGAGGACAGATGTGTGCCTCCCCTCCCCAAAA
Source organism: Oryctolagus cuniculus (assembly GCF_051225735.1). Taxonomy (NCBI): domain Eukaryota; kingdom Metazoa; phylum Chordata; class Mammalia; order Lagomorpha; family Leporidae; genus Oryctolagus; species Oryctolagus cuniculus. The sequence continues at coordinate 20,161,653 of NC_142877.1, forward strand.
TTTAGCCCCCAGTGTGGCAGCAGCTGGACAACGGGCAGTGACAAAGGTTGAATAAGGTCAAAGTGTGGGGTTATGACCTTATAAGAAGAGACACCAGAGAGCGGCCCCCTCTCTCGCCATCACATGAGGGCACAGGGAGAAGGCGGCCATATGCAAGCCAGGAAAAGAGCCCTCACCAGAAACCAATCATGCTGGGCTTGCATCTGGGGCCTCCAGCCTCCAGAACTGCCCGTGCCTTTTGTTACAGCACCGAGAGCCACTGCCAGCCCCAGACCAGCTCTAGCTCAGGGACCAAAGATGTTTCTAGCTCACAGCCCCTGTGGACATGGGCTGAGGCTGCAGTTCCTCTCTCTAGAAACACAAAATGCCACCCAAGGTCTCAAATCCCCTAAAGCCCACCCAAGATGGGTCCCTGACCTCTAGCCTAAGTGCCCAATCTAGAAGTTTCTTTCTCTTCCAGTTCTGTTCAATCTGGAATCAGGTGAGACATCAACATTAATATTTAACCAATGTGTCTTCTCTGCTGGTTCTGGGCCAAGTGCTTGGCCTGTGCTACAACATCATGCATGGCCTTACAACATCCCTGTGAGCATGGGAGGGTTTCATGCCCATTTTACAGATGAGGACCCTGGAGAGCAAAGAGATTAATAACCTGCCCAAGGTCTCACAGCTAGGAGGTGGTGGAGCCAGGACTTGAGCCCTGGTTCAGCAGCCCTCTAAGTGCGACTGCCAGGAAGGGCTTGAGTCTGTGGGCTCCAGAGGGGAGCTGAGATCTGTATCTGTCTCCCTCTGGCCCCTCTGCATCACTCACAGGCATCCTCTCTGCACTGACAGATGCATGCAAGAGTACTTCAGAAATGACATGGAAAAATCAGATTAAAGGTGTTCACTTTGGCATAAGAAATCTTTGAAGTCCATTCATAGAAAAATCTTCAAAATTTCGTGAAAAATGTGTGTTATGAAAAACTACATGTGAATTTCAACATTTCTTGAAAGTGCTCTCGCATGCCTCTTGGGGACCACCTCTGTCTGTTTCTCGCCTGACCTCTGTCTCCCTCCTGACTACATAAGCAACTCCTGGGAAGGAGGGAGGAGGCACAAAGCTGAACGCACAATAAGTGCTCAGAGCAGTCCTGTGGGTTTTCCTGAAGTCTGGGTGAGATCTTGGTAGGCTGGGCCCTATGTGCTGGGCTTCCCAGACCCCAAAACACAAGGCTTTTCCCTACAGGATGGCTGATAGGGGCCCCTGAGACATTTATTGTTTTCTAACCTGGAGTCTGTGAGCTCGCTCGCTCGCTCTCTCTTTCTCTCTCTCTCTCTCTCTCTCTCTCTCTCTCTCTCTGTAAGATTTATTTATTTATTTGAAAGGCAGAGTTACAGAGATGCAGTGGCAGAGAGAGCGAGAGAAGTCCTCCCTCTGCTGGTTCACTCCCTAGATGGCCACAACAGCCAGACCTATGCCTATCCAAAGCCTGGAGCCAAGAGCTTCTTCTGGTCTCCCACGTGGGTGCAGGTGCCCAAAGACTTGGGCCATTCTCCACTGCTTTCCCAGGCCATAGCAGAGAGCTGGATCAGAAGTGGAGCAGCTGAGATTCAAACTAGTGGCCATATGAGATGCTGGCACTGCAGGCAGTAGCTTTACCCACTACACTTCAGTGCCAGCCTCAGGTGAGCTCTCTTACAGAATTGGCTTATATTATAACCTAAATAGGGCCAGTGTTGTGGCCTAGTGGGTTAAACTGCTGCCTATGAAGCCTGCATCAGTTCAAGTCCTGACTGCTCTACTTCCAATCCAGCTCTCTGCTGATGCACCTGTAAAAGCAGTGGAAGATGGCCCGAGTGCTTGGGCCCCTGCCACTCATGTGGGAGACCCAGATAAAGATCCAGGCTCCTGGCTTCAGCCTGGCCTGGCCTTAGCTGTTGCAGCCATTTGACCACAACCCTGCTCTGTCACTGGCATTACAACAAAAGATCAGAAAGGGCTCAGTGCGGAAGCATACAGAGCCATATTCACTGTGCAAGTGCCATTTAATTTCAGCCACCAACTATCCATCACACTGAAGTCATCACCTTATTTTGAAATTTCTGGTCTTGTGGCTTTGTTTGCGTCACGTTGGATAGCTTTGTCTTTCCAGTTGAAGAGAACTAAAAGGAAAAGGAATTTAAGACCTAGCTCTACATTTGTACGTGTTTCAGTAAAACTGTAATAAAGATCATTTGTCAGTTGTCAGGAGGGGGCTATGATTTTTTCCGCTTTGAAAGTGGCTCGTGCATTTCTCAAGTGTGAGAGGCACACGTTTAATTCATTCTGACCAAGTAGAAAATAAGCTTCACACATTGGTGCCCCACACACAGCTCCTGCCACCTGGATGGTCCCCGTCCTCAGTCCAGCTCCCCCACTGCTGCCTTCGAGGGGAAATATGACAGCGTAATGAACAGTTGTACGACGTGCTATAAAAAGGCAATTAAGGGAACTATTGGACTGGGACAAGCCAGCGTGACCTGGTTAATAGCTCTGAGCAGAGCTGGGCCATGGGGAGGGGGGAGGGAGAGGAGGGGGAGGGGGCTTGCTGTTTTCCGATGAGGGGCTGAAGTTGTTTCATCAACTGTCTGCCCCGTAGTGAGGGACACCCCTGCTGCCCGCATGACCGTGGGGGTCCTGGACTGGCCTGAGGGGGATGTTGGTTCCGAGCTGAGCTATGCGGTCAACTCAGACACTGCTGGTGGAATGACCTGAGCCGGTGACTCAGTCTGTGAACGTCAGTGTACTCATCTGTTAAGTGGGGATCCAGTGATCACTCTAGAACTGGGAGGGAGGAAGGGGCAGGACATCCACTGTTCAACTGGTCAGTGCCAGAGCTGCACACCTGTCCAAAGGAAGAGGGGAGGATGCTGTTACTTAATGTTCTTGTTGCATCTTTCAACACAACACCATGCACGGCTGAGTTCTGTTCACGTCGGCTCACCCCGTGCCCAAGCCTCCACAGGACATGCGCTCTGCGGTCAGAGCTCCTGCCGGAGCCGGCGCGTTCACCCCTTCCCTGGAGACCTGCTCTCCCTTCTCCTCCATTCTTCAGTCCTGTTCCGTCCAGATGACCTTATTTGTTTTCCTTAAAGATTACTTCTTCTGCGTCATACACAGAGGGGGAGAAACAGAGAGATCGTCTGTCCTCTGGTTTACTCCCCAAATGGCCACGAGGCTGAATCAGATTGAAGTCAGGATCCCAGAACTCCATCATGGGTCTCCCACATGGCTGTCGGGGGCTCAAGTCCTCGGGACATCTTCTGCTGCTTTCCCAGGCATGTTAGCAGGGAGCAGCAGCCGGAACTTGAACCGGCGCTCTGATATGGGATGCTGGCGTCACAGGCAGCAGCTTAACCTGCTGCACCACAACGCTGGCCCTCAGATGCCCCTGTTTTGTTTTCATTTTTTTTTTTCCCTGGGGGGGGGGTCACCTTTGACATATGCCAGCTTTCAGGATGGGAAGAGATGGAACCATTTCCTGCACCCCTCCCCCCACCCGTGATGCCTGCTCCTCCGTCCTTTACAGAACTGGTGGGAGGATTGCTGAGCTATCACACAGGAAGGAGGGAGCAAAGCTCTGGTGCAGAGTAAATGCCCAATAAATGCCAGCGATTGTTACTGTCATCTTGAGAGGAAAAGCTCTGGGTTTGCATTTCGCACTTAACACAGGGCCTGCCCCATAGCGGGTGTTCACTAACTGTGTGTTGAATGAATGAATGAAACTTCCTTTGTTTTCCTTGTGTACTATCTGGGACCTCATATTCTCTGCTGTCTGGGCCTCAGACATTCCTTCATCAAACAGGGACACGAGGTGGGCGTTGTGGCCCAGCGGGTTAAACTGCTGCTTGGGATGCACACATTCCGTGTCAGAGTGCCTGGTTCAAGTCCTGGCTACTCAGCTTCCAGTCCAGCTCCCTGCTAATGCATCTGGGAGACAGCATACAATGGACTGAGCCTTTGAGTTCCTGCCATTCATGTAGGAGACCTGGGTGGAGTTCAAGGCTCCTGGCTGTTACTCTGCCTTTCACATACTTAAAATATTAAAAAATAATAATAATAGTAAGGACCAGTGCCGCGGCTCAATAGGCTAATCATCTGCCTGTGGCGCCGGCACCCCGGGTTCTAGTCCCGGTCAGGGCACCAGATTCTGTCCCAATTGCCCATCTTCCTGTCCAGCTCTCTGCTGTGGCCTGGGAGTACAGTGGAGGATGGCCCAGGTCCTTGGGCCCTGCACCCGCATGGGAGACCGGGAGAAGCACCTGGCTCCTGGCTTGGAATCAGCACGGTGCGCTGGTCGCATTGCGCTGGCCACAGAGGCCATTGGGGGGTGAACCAACGGAAAAGGAAGACCTTTCTCTCTGTCTCTCTCTCTCACTGTCCACTCTGCCTGTCAATAATAATAATAATAATAATAATACTAAGGATACAATCCTGCCCCAGTGGTCAGGCCTTGCTCTCTGTAAGGTTCTGCCCACTGTGGGAACTGGTTCTCTTCACCCCTGCACCCAGATGTGCCTGGCCATTTGTGGGGAGCAACTGGGAGCAACTGGGACTAGACTGTTACTGGAATTAAGACTTATTCTATTCATCTGCTCTCCCACAATATGGCGCTGGGAGAGGAGGAAACAGCTTCTACACAGCTGCCTCCAGTTCAACCAATAAACAGCAGGACCTGCTCCTGATTGGAGGAGAGCAGCGTACTCGGCGTGTGGGTAGCAGAGTTGGGATTGGTGGAAGAGGACTATAAAGGAGGAGCGAGACAACATGCACCAGGAACATCTGAAGGAACACCTGTGCAGCCTCCGAGAGAGCCGGCCGGCGGTGTGCCGCTCCCCTGTGGAAGTGGGGAAAGTGGCAGGGGGCCCGCCCCTCCACGGAGGTGGAGGGACGGTAGCCAACCCGGGAAGAACCAGCAGCAAACCCGGGGAGGGCCGAGCAGACCAAAGAACAGCGCAGGGTCCTGTGTCGTTCCTCCACGAAGAGGGGGAGCGACATAATGGTGCCGTGACTCGGATAAGAAGCCTAGGCAGGGTTTAGTGTCGTTCTTCCATGAAGAGGGGGAGCGACAGCCATTGGCTCTCTGAGAGCTCAGGGATGCTCAGCCCCACACCATATGCGGTCATCCTGAGTCAGGAAGTAAGCAGTGCACACGGGGTCTGCATGCTCCCCACAGCCCCCTCCCCATGGCTGCAACAAAGGAGCAGTCAGGAGATTCAGTTCTGTTAGGGCTGGCTTGCTGATTGGCTGGGGATCCCAAGACACTCCTCTTTCCTAATGAAGAGGAGCTGAGTCCGCCAGCCCCTTCTCCCCAGCGCTCAGCCCACAGAGGGTTTGGGCCAGGCAGGTGGGGCACAGGAGGAGGCCCGGTCACCCTGGGGCCGCCGTGGCCCTCCAGGCCGGGCACTGGCAGCCCCAGCCACTGCAGGATGCCTCGAAGGACATGACGCTCACCTGCTGGGTTTCTGAAGCTGGCTCTGGCCATCCCCATCAGGCAGTGGCCCACAGAATGAAGTGCAAACTCACCACTGCCCCAGGCCTACAAGGCTCTGTGTGCTCTGTCCCCAGCCTTCCCAGGAGGCCTCTTAGTTCTGGCTACAGTGAGTGATCTGCTTCCACTGCAAGTCTCATCCACTCCCAGGCCCGAGGTTCAGAACACACACTTTCAAAACAGGCAGAGCCCAGGTCAAATCGCAGCTCCAGTTCTTTGTTGTTGTGTGACCAGGAGACGGCTTCCTCATCTGTTCAATGGGCCGTGGTGGTGGGAAGGATTAAAATACAGGAGACCGCGTGGGAGACTCGGAGGAAGCTCCTGGCTCCTAGCTTCGGATCAGCACCGCTCTGGCCATTGCGGCCTATTGGAGAGTGAACCAGCAGATGGAAGACCTCTCTCTCTCTCTCTCTCTCTCTCTCTCTGCCTCTCCTCTCTCTATGTACCTCTGAGTTTCAAATAAATAAATAAATCTTAAAAAAAAAAAATACAGGAGACCGAGCATCTAAAGTTTCTCTCATGTAACACATCCTTCCCAGACATTACCTGGTAGTGTGATTCCTTCTTAGACAGCTGCTGAAGTGTCACTTCCCCTAGGACGTCCTCTTTAAGTCTCCACATTTCAGGTACACCCCTGCCAGGCTCTCCTGACACCCTCTGTGCTTTGCCCTGGGTGTGGCCTAACTGTGTGCTGGTGCTCAGCACAGAGCCAGCCGTGGGGAATGCTCCCCTCGGGCCTGGGACAAGGCACTGCACTACAGCCAGGCAATCATCACGAGGAACGCTAAGCACCCCTCAGAGAGGCTGGCCAGGGCAGGTGGGGCTGACTCCCAAGCCACCCAAACCACTGGTTTGGCCCCTGGTGAGGGCAGCAGATGGGAACAGCTGGGCTGGGGAAGAAGCAGCAGGGGTGAGCCAGGAAGCAGAGAGGCTGGGCCCAAGCTCTGCGAGAGTCACCTTCTGAGGGCACGCCCTAAGGTTCCACCATCACCCACCAGCACCTGCCTGGGGACCACGCCTTTCACACGTGGGCCTTTGGGGTCACTCAAACTAACCCCCACACCCAGTGGTGGGTGCCCGCGAGGGGCAAGCTTTCTGCCTCCTCACCCTCTGCGTTCGGGCCTTCAAGCTTCTCCTCTCCCGCTTCCTCTCAGATGGGCTCCAGTCTCTCCGGAAGGCCTCGCCTGACCTCTCTTGCTCCAGTGGCCACCGCCAGCTCCGTCCAGGGAGTGGGCGGAGCAACTGCTACCAGCTACGGACAAGAAAGATGTGGCATTTAGGGAAACAATTCCGGAAAGCTCAAGGCTCTCGGGAATTCATCCAGTGCTTTCTGATGCAGGATCAATAGGGCAGGAGCCCTCCAAGCCCTTAATTACGCGGAGCCCTGATGAGGAAGAGGAGCTGTAACGAACGGGTGCTCACCAAGCGCCCCCTTCCCACCCAGGCCTCACACAAGCGGAGACGTCCACAGCAGAAATCTCACATTTTTCTTTTCTCTTTTTCTTGATTATTTTAATTTTGTGTGGTTCAGAAATAAAACATATATATAAGAGGTGCATAGTGCCAAGTCTCCCTCTACCTCTTATTTCCCATTCCCCCACTAAGCACTGTGAATTGTTTAGGCGGCCCCTGGAACTATATAAACAAATATGTTCTCATTATCCTCCTCTTCTTCTTTTTTACGCACAAGAGCACGCTCTATACCCTGCACTTTGCTTTTTTTTTAACTTAATAATAAATCTTTAGAGAGTTTCCATATCAGACTCTGGAGATTGTCCTGCAGTCTGTCTCTGTTCCTCCTTGCCCTTTTCTCTGAAGCTCTATGTTGTGTAGCCTCCATGAAACAGAGACTCGTTCATCCAGTCTTCGGGCGTGTATTCCTCTAATCAGTGTCCACCAATCCTCTGCTCTGTGCTAGGCCCTGTGCTGGGTGCTGGAGTTGAGATGAGTTAGCCCAGCCTCCCTGGCCAAGGCTGAGGCTACGGGAGTGGGAGGAGTTGGGCTGGGGTGGGCGGGGCAAGGCAGACCCAGCAAGGCAAGAGTGAGGCTGGGAGCAGTCCTTGGTTCACATCAGTGTCCTTCTGATCTGGGCCCTGCCTTTTGTCTGCGGCTGATCCAAGCTGGGTTCTTTCCTTTCTGCGCCACAGCCACATACGTGCCAGGTTGCCCATCTGGATGTCCAGGGGGATCCATGTCCCCCACTCCGGGGCAGCGAGTTTTCAGCTAAGTTGGAGATCCCTAGCAAGGGAGTGTGTCTAAGTTTTACAAAAGCAGAATCAGGGGTGGGGGTTGTGGGGGCTGTGCACAGGGCTAAGCTGCCACTTGGGATATTGGAGCACCTGATCCCGCTCCCTACTAATGCACCCAGAGGCAGAGGATAATGGCCCAAGTACTTGGGTCCCTGCCACCCACATGGGACACCTGGCTACTGGCTTCAGCCTGGCCCAGCCCTAAGCTGTTATGAGCTTATCTGTTATGTGAACCAACAGATAGAAGATTCTCTCCCTCCTTCTGCCTTTCAAATACATAAAACTTAAAAATGCAAGTTTGTCACCAGAATTTAAATGATTCTTCTGGCAATGTACAGGAGTTTCCATTATGTTCTTAATACAAAGAAGAGGAAATGATACCCAGCTGAGCTTGTTTTTCCTGAAGGATGTAGAAGGCTGAGTGAGAGGATTCAGAATGTACCTGGACTTTTGTGAGTGAAGATTTTCCTAGTTACCTGTGATGTTTGTTGTGTGTGCAGGGGGCAAATGGTTTGCCATTATGACCCACTTCGTGCATCTAAAGCATTTTCTATCTTCATGTGATTGTAGAGCAAGGATAAAACACTGCCCATCCCCTGAAGTCACACAGCTACCATTTCTTTTTTGTTTGCTTATTTATTTCTCATTTTATCTGAAAGGCAGAATGACAGAGAGAAAGAGCAATCCATCTGCTGATTCACCCCCCAAATCCCCTCAACAGCCAGGGCCGAGCCAGCCTGAAGCTGGAGCCTAGAACTCCAGCCAGGTCTCCCGCGTGGGCCCAAGTACTCAAGCCATCTCCTGTTGCCTCCCAGGCTGTCCATCAGCAGGAAGCCGGATAAGAGGCAGAGGTGGAACTGGACCCCAGACACTCCAACACAGGACGAGAGCAGCCCAGGCAGCAGCTTAACCCCCTGTGCCACTTCATTCACCCCCAGCTGCCATTTCCTGTGATGTCATCATTGTCCTCAATTCTGTGGGTATGTACGACCATCATTAATTATCACTTTGTGATGAGGAAACTGAGGCACACGGAAATAACTTGCCTGGGCCAGATGACCAGTAAAGGACATAAATAGGTCTGTCTGACCCCAGAGACCATCCTCCATTACCACGTCCCACCACCCCGACAGCCAGTACCCCTCTCTGCGGAGCAACCTTTCTCATTAACAAATTAGCCATAAACATGGCAGCCGAGGACTCATTTGAGTATTTAAAGCATTAACGCTTGTAAAGGATAGAGGATTCTGCCTCATACCCTGCTATATATTTTTTTTAAGATTTACTTATTTATTTGAACTCAGAGTTACACAGAGAGAGAAGCAAAGGCAGAGAGAGAGAGAGATAGAGAGAGAGAGAGAGGTCTTCCATCTGCTGGTTCACTCCCCAAATGGCCACAATGGCCTGAACTACACTGATCTCCGAAGCTAGGAGCCAGGAGCTTCTTCCAAGTCTCCCATATGGGTGCAGGGGTCCAAGCACTTGGGCCATCCTCCACTGCCCTCCCAGGACACAGCAGAGAGCTGGACTGGAAGAGGAGCAGCTGGGACTTAAACCAGTGCACATATGGGATGCCAACACTGCAGGCGGCAGCTTTACCCACTACACCACAGTGCTGAACCCCCTGCTGTTAATTAATTTTTTTTATCTTTTTTTAAATTTATTTGACAGGTAGAGTTATAGACAGTGAGAAAGACAGAGAGAAAGGTCTTCCTTCTGTTGGTCACTCCCCAAATGGCTGCCATGGCTGGCTGCTGCGCCGATCCAAAGCCAGGAGCCAGGTACTTCTTCCTGGTCTCCCATGCAGGTGCAGGGGCCCAAGCACTTGGGCCATCCTCCACTGCCCTCCCGGGTCACAGCAGAGAGCTGGACTGGGAGAGGAGCAACTGGGACTAGAACCCGGCACCCATATGGGATGCCGGCGCCACAGGCAGAGGATTAACCTAGTGAGCCACAGCACTGGCCCTGTTAATTTTACCTAAGATTAAGCCAGCTTTGAGGTGCAACAGGTTAAGATACTGCCTGCAACTCCAGTATCCCACAGGACCACCAGTTTGAGTCCTGGCTGCTGCACTTCCAATCCAGCTCCCTGTTAATGTGCCTGGGAAGACAGCAGAAATGGCCAAAATGCTTGGACCTCTGACACTTGTGTGGGAGACCTGGATGGAGTTCCTGGCACCTGACTTTGGCCTTGCCCAGGCTGGGCTGTTGCAGACATTTGGGGAGTGATCCAGTAGAAGGAAGGCTTTTTTCCTCTCTCTCTCTTGCTCTCTCTTTCTCTCTCTCTCTCTCTCACACACATTCTGCCTTTCAAATAAATACATACATTAAAAAATAAGATTAATATCAACAACTCTTTGATACCCAGGCTGCAAGGGAGGGACCACCTTGGAGCAGGGCCCTGAAAAGACTGATCTGCAGCCAAGGTCAGGGGAAGCTCACGGGTCAGGGGTCAGAGGACACTCACGGTCTTAATAGACTCACCTTGGTGTTGCAGGCCCCCTCCCTACTCCTTGCAGCTCATCCTCTGCTGGGCATGCCAGGGTCCCTCTGGGCAGGGGAGTCTGTTTTTGTCCCATTTCCATTACACACTCGGCTGAGCAGAGGAGAAGGGGAGCCAGCGCCGGCAGGCAGTAATTAATTGCCTATTTGGACTCCTGCTGTCGCCTGGATGGGAGGAAGCGGGGACAGCTCTGTGGCTGATGCGGGGAGGGGAGCATCTCTGCCACCACTGACCCCTCTCCAAATCCATGCCCATGCTGACTGGGGCGGGGCCATGGCAGCAGCAGAGGCTCCATCTGCCCACACTGAACTCCTGTCTGGCATGGCCAAAGACGGCTCTCAGAGAGCTGCAACCCGGAGCTCTCCTGAAGCCAGTGAGGGCCGCCGCTGCGCTCCAGCCTCTGGGAAGCAGCTCTGGTGACAGGCGGTGCACTCTGAACACAGCATCGCGGGCCTTAGTCCCGCCTTCCCTCTGGTGACAGGCGGTGCACCCTGAACACAGCATCGCGGGCCTTAGTCCCGCCTTCCCACGCTCTGGTGATCTCTGAGCAGCCACTCTGTTCCCCTGTGAAGTGGGAGTCGGCCAGCATGTTCTTGTGGACTTGTGCTTTTTGGAATTCTGGAATCTGTGCTTTAGGAGAATCACCTGCCCTCCCCTGTTTCGTAAGAGTCCTTCTTGGTCCTTGTGCTATGAGTGAGGCTGATTTTGTGGACCCTACAGACAGAGTTGTAACCCGGGTTTAGACATCATAATTCTCTCTGGGGCTTTTTATTCCAGTGTGATGGAGAAAAAATACACTGTTACAACCTAAAGAGGCCTGAATCCCATAATGACCTGTCTTTGATGGTTGTAGGGACAAGCTGTGGAGGCATGTAGCTGCTGACAACTCTCGACAAGCCTCAGACCACAAGGTATATCTGCAAATAACATAATCACATCGTCGTTACCATCCTCATCACCATCACCTCCATCATCACATCAGCATCACCACCACCTCCATTATCATCGTCATCACCATCATCACAATCAGCTTCACCGTCAACACCAGCATCATCATCATCACCGTCATTGCTATCAGCTGGTCCCAAGGACATTTACTCAAGTGCAAATGGGTTTTCCAATCAATCACCTGGCGGCATCTTGCAGGAGCCCTGTATTGCAAAGCTCAGTCCATCCTCAGTGGGGGAGGACATGTCGATCAATCAGGGATGTATGTCTGTCCTAGGTGCAGGAGGGGCGAGCCATCGTACTGGTCATGTTGTTTGCACCCCTCCTGGTGTAGATGAGTGCTCAGGGTTAACTGACACTCTGATATTATAAGCAAACATGGGACCACAAACTAGAGACCAGCAGGGGCCCCTAGGAGACAGGAGTGGGTTTACCTCGTCAACGCCAGAGCACCAAGGAGTCCTTCCTGCCTTCTTGTACCAAAGGTTTAGAGCTGGGCCTGGGACTTGAAAAATTAAGGAATCCAAGAGGCTGATGCTTTCTTCTCCTTCTTCTTCTTCTTCTTTTTTTTTTTTTTTTTTTTTTTGAGAGGCACACACACACACACACACACACAGATGTCCTATCCACTGGTTCACTCCCCAAATTCCCACAACAACAGGACTGGGTAGGGGCCAGAGTCAGGAGCTAGGAAAACAATCCAGGCCTCCCACGTGGTTGGCAGGAACCCCATTACCTGAGCCGTCAATGCTGCCTCCCAGGGTCTGCTTTAGCAGGAAGCTGGAGCCAGGAAGCCAGAGCTGAAAAATGAACCCAGACACTCCAGTATGAGACAGGAGCGTCTAACCAGTAGGCTAATGCCCACTGCAGCTGCTACACTCTTAATATCGGGAGTGACCTTGGGTAGAACTCACTGGCAAAAAACTCAAAAGGGACAACCAGAGGTGTCTGAGCCCTGGGAGTCTGGTTGAGTCCTCCTGGTCCAGTGGTACCTCATCTGCCCTGCCTCTCCTGTCGACGGGCGTCTGCTGTCACAGCCTCCACCCTCACCTTCATCCTTGGAGTTTGTGTTTGGGCAAGACTTGTGTCCTGAGAGTTCTGCTGCTGAGACTGGCCCTGCCCAGGAACCCGGGAGCAAGGCTGAAGCTGGAGGCTTCCCTCCTGCAGTGCTGCCGCCATCCTGGGCCCCAGAGGAAACCAGTCACACACACACACACACACACACACACACCCGAGCTGCAGGTTCTCAGCACAAAACCACCAAGCTGCATCTGATCAGCTGTGCATCCCTCATAGCTGGGTCTGGAGGCTCCTGAGAGAGCCAAGCCCTATCAGATCTGAGTACAAAGTCCACTCCCTCCACGGGGTCTGGCTGCAGCCTCACTCAACACAGAAGCCGAGTGTCTGCACAAGCCACAGCCTAGGGGCTCCATCCCTCTCAGAGCAGCAGCCCAAGACCTTCCCGGGGCCCACAAAGCCATGTGGGTCCTGCTCTGACCTCCTAGCTTCTCTTCACACTGAACTTGCCGCTCCTTGTCACCCAGTTCTCTCTCGCTGGGGAACCCTCTCCTCCAGCCTCCCTGTGGCTCACTCCCTCGCCTCCTGCAGTTTGCACTCTGAGGTCACTGCGGCCCCACCTTGCTCCCGGAGGAGAGCCCACACTCTCTCACGGATGTAAAGGACAAGGCTGTGATGTTGCATGAGTCTCTGCTCACGTGACCGCCTTCGGAAGCCTTTGCTGACCCCTGGTGCAGAGGGCTCCCTTCTCCACACTCCCCACCTGTGCTACTTAGCATATTGCTGACATCACTTTTGGTGTCCACCAGCCCCATCAGGTGGGGCCTCTTAGGCTCTGCCCAGCTCTTCATGCTGGCACTAACAGTTGTCACCACCCATGACAGACCAGGGGGAGCAGACACGCTTGCCATCACCCTTGTCTTAGTTTGGCTTCCCCCAAAGCAGGGACTTGGCCTAGGGGGTTTATTTGCAAGGGGATCTGTGGAAGCATGGCGAGGACTTGGGGAGGAGGGAGACAGGGACGAGGAGAAAGCAGACAAGCGGTGCTGATGAGTGAGTTATGCTGTGAACAGCTGGGGCTCTGTCCTGCAGGAGGCACTCTGAGGAATCCTCTGCCTCCACGTTGTCCCACCAGGGGGAGGGGAACCCAAAGCCTTCATCGCTGACTCTCATCTTTTATGGGGAGGGGGTTGCAGTTCCTGGTGGCCTGCGCCGCTCACAGGGCACCAGAGGAACTGGGAACAGGAAGGACACTGCCAGCAGCTCTGGACCTGTCCACTGAGGCTCAAGAGGAGCACAGAGGTGGCCGAGGAGTGTGGGGGTGGGGGCCTCCACAGCCTGTGCCCTTCCCCACTCCGGGCTCCAGGACATCCCCACACCTTCTTCTGAGTCCAGATGGCTTCGACTGCTCCCCACAGTGCTCAGGCAGCACCCACTCCTCAGCGGGGCACTGCAAGTGGGGTGAGCTTGCTCTCAGCTGAACCCAGAGACTCCTGGATTCGACCTGGAACCCCCACTCTCCAGCGCTGGGGGACAGCTGGGATGGTGCTGTGTGTACTGAGATGTGCTGGTCACTTGTCAGAGATGACCCTGGTCCCCCACCCACAGGGCTGACCTTTGGGCAGCTGGGAGCCCTCTGGAAGGCTCTGTGGTCATGCAGTGCGTTCCTGCAGGAGTGTGCCAGAGCAGATGGTGGGGCTGCCCCAGGGGCACGGGCTGGGTTTACTAAAGAATAGCAACATCTGACCGCACAGACTCCGCTCCAAACACAGTCTGAGCCGAGGAATTCCGGCCAGATGGAGCTGGAAGGAGGCCTGTGGAACTGGAGCTGCCAGGGGTTTGGACGGATCCTGCTCAGGCCTGTGCTGCCTCCCCAGCACTGGGCCTAGAAGGGGGCCCCCAGAACGTGCCTTGGAGAGGAACTGCTGGCTCCCTGCTCCGGGGCAGCAGCCTGGGGCTGGAAGAACAATGATTGGAAATGGATATCCTCAAGGATCAATCACATTGATCGGGCAGCTGAAAGACCAGAGAGGAAGCAGGAAACAGAGAACCCTCTGTCTACGCTTCCGGGGGCCTGAGCAGGCAGCTGTCACCCTCCCAAAGCAGAGTAGATTCCCAGGCAATGAGAGCAGGAACCTGGGCCTCTTCCCCCTTCACCCCCCAACTCGGCCTCAGCTCCCCAGCACCCCCTTGATGCTCCAGGCTGAGGGGCTTTATGGTTTCAAGTGTCTTAGTTTGGGATCCCCAAAAAGCCAACCCTGAGACCAGGGTGTGGGTGTTTGGCAGGTGACCCAGGAGGCACCAGCAGAAAAGAGCAAGTGGCACAGTAGGTTAATTCTCTGCCTGTGGCACCGGCATCCCATATGGGCGCCGGTTCTAGTCCTGGCTGCTCCTCTTCCAGTCCAGCTCTCTACTATGGCCTGGGAAAGCAGTAGAAGATGGCCCAAGTGCCTGGACCCCTGCACTGGCGTGGGAGACCAGGAAGAAGCTCCTGGCTCCTGGCTTTGGATTGGCACAGCTCCGGCCATTGCGGCCATCTGGGAAGTGAACCAGGGGAGGGAAGACCTCTCTGTCTCTCCCTCTCACTGTCTGTAACTCTACCTCTCAAATAAATAAATAAAATCTTTAAAAAAAAAGAGCAAGCGAGGGGCCAGTGTTGTGGCGTAGCAGGCTAACCCACCACCTGCCACACTGGCATCCCATATGGGTGACAGTTCAAGACCTAGCTTCTCCACTTCTTATCCAGCTCCCTGCTAATGCACCTGGGTAAGCAACAGAACGTGGCCCAAAGTACTTGGGCCCTGCCACCCACATGGGAGATCTAGAAGAAGTTCCTGGCTCCTGACTTCAGCCTGGCCCAGCCCCAACCAATGCTGCCATTTGGGGAGTGAACCAGCAGATCGAAGATTTCTCTCTTCCTCTCTCCCACCCACCTCTCTCTTCCTTTCTCTCTGTAACTCTGCCTTTCAAATAAATAATGTCTTTAAAAAATAAAAAAGAAGGGCCAGCGCCGTGGCTCAAGTACTTGGGCCCTGCACCCCATGGGAGACCAGGAGAAGCACCTGGCTCCTGCCTTCAGATCAGCGCGGTGCGCCGGCCGCAGCGGCCATTGGAGGGTGAACCAACGGCAAAGGAAGACCTTTCTCTCTGTCTCTCTCTCTCACTGTTCACTCTGCCTGACAAATAAATAAATAAATAAAAATAAAAAAGATCAAGTGAGAGAGGGAGGGAAGAAAGCCAGCAAGTTAAGGGGTGGGGCACTGAGCAGAGTTAGCTTGGACACCTGGGCTCAGTCCCCTTGGAATGTCTGGGAGGAGGCATGAAACAGCCACAAATCACAGCCCCAGAGGAACAAGGGAGCAGGCCTTGAGTCTCTGCTTCCACCCCTCAGTGGCAGAAAGCTGCTCCAGGGGTTTAGCTTTCAGCCAGGTATTCCAGCTCCCACATGGGTGGCAAAGCACTTAAGCACTTGGGCCATCTTGGACTGCCTTCCCAGGCACATTAGCGGGAAGCTGGATCAGAAGTGGAGTAGCCAGGACTTGAACTGGTGCTGCACTAAAGAATGCCAGTGTGCATGCAGAGGCTTAACCTACTGTATCACAACACGAGATCCAATCTGGTATTTCTTAAAGTGTGGTCCCCTAACTACCCAGGATTCTTAGGAAGAAGGAAGATACCAGGGCCCTGGGCCAGCACCCCACTGAATCCCAACCCTTGGTCATGAACCTGGGAATCTGCATTTAAGAGACCATCCCGTGTGCTTCTGATACATGTGGCAGTTGCTAACCTAACCCCACCCGAGGTTTGCTGGAAGCTCCAGGCCGGGTGCTTGCCCCCACCTGACCACTTGTCGCTCTGGGCTTTGTTGCCACTGGCTGCTCACTCCCCCCGCCCCAACTCCCTCCAGGCTTTTTCTTTTATCCGGTGACTGGGTTGGCTGCCTCTTGGGTGTGGCCCCTGCCATCTGATCTCTCCTAGGATGTAGGGCTTGGACCTCCAACCAACAGTGAAGGAGAAGGGGTTCCCCACTTCTCCTATCATCCAGTTATAGCCACCACATCTGGTCAGATGTTCCTTAGGGTGGCCCTGACCCACTGGGCAGGAAACTCAGAGACCCGGGTCCTTCTGTTCCCAGGAGCAGTCACAACAAGGTGCTTTATGCACGGCATCCCAAGGCATCACTATAGGGGACGCAGTGACCAGGTCACAGAGGAGCACACAGGCCCCTTGTACATGGCCAGACAGCGCGACGCAGCCATGTATAAAGTCAGCAGTGGTCTCCCAGTGTGTGCTTACACAGAAGACATGACCCAAGTGAACCACCAGGTCATACCCAGTAATACACCATCTCCCAAAAACACACAAGCACACAATTGGTCACAGCCTGGACAGAAACAGTGACAGCCACACGTGGCCCCAGACATGTGGTCTTATGGCACAGCCACACACCACAGCAAGACAGTGTCACAAATGCATACATGCACACGTGGTCACAGTCCACGGCAGCTACAAACACCTACACTCTGGCAAAAAGAAGCCCACACGGAGAGGAGCCCCAGAGTCAGACCCGTCCTTGGTCAGACGTTAACACGTCCCCTGGTGAGCACACACAGCCTGTGGTGGAGACAGGCAGAAAAGCACAAACCCCAACTGGACAGATCCAGCCGTATCGACAGATCTGGGCAGACAGGGAGAGTGTGGGAAGGCTGGCTTTGTTTGAACAGATGTCTCCTGGAGAAGCCGGGCATCAGTTGGCTGCGCTGATGAGGTCATGGATTCCAGCAGCTCAGGAGCCAGGGGGATTCCTTGGTGGCCCCCAGAGCCAAGGCTGCTCCTTCACACTCCCCCGCCCTCACTGCCTCCCAGCTCCCCCCGCAGTGCTCAGCCCATTCCCGAGGAGAACGCCCTGTTTGAACAAGAAGGGCACAAGTCGAGTAAATATTTGTGTCTTCGGGGCTTGCTTGGCACTTGCTGCATTGGGGGTTTCCTTCGGGGACTGACACCAAGCCCATGCCAAACACATTCTGCTCTGCCTGGCCTGGGGATGGGGGCAGCCGGGGCTCAGGCTGGGGTCTGCTCTGGACCCCTCGGTCGGGCGGGATGGCCTTTCTCTTGATCTCCCCTCACTCACCCCTGCCTCCTGCTCCCTGCACAGCCAGACTTTCCTAATGGGAGCCGTCTACACCTGCTGCCTCACCCCTCATTCACTTCCAACCCTCTATAATCTGGCTACTACACACCACTCTCCCCAGATGCTTCCTTGGGGCCTTTCATGTCCTTTACAGAGTCCTTAACCACTTGGTGGCCTGTGCTGCTTCGGCCAAACTCTCTGCTCTCCCATCTGACTTCCAGCAAACACTGTCTCCTACCTCTTAGCTCTCCACTTCCTGGCTCCACCCAAAGCTCTTACATGTTGGTGCTCACTGGCTCTCAGTCACTCACCCTCTAAATACTCCCAGGAGAACTTGGCACACTCCCCCATCCCATGCTTCTACCACCCACCTGCATATGGTCAAGTGCAATTTGAAACACACCCTCTAGACTGCCTTAGTTCAAGTCTTTCTTTTAGCACTTTACAACTGTGTGGCCTTGGGGAAGCTACTTTGCTTTGTGTGCCACAGTTTTCTCATCTGTAAAATGGGGGCAATAGTAGCTTCTACCTCATATGATTTTTTTTTAATGGCTAAAAAATGTTACTATAGGAGCTGGCATCCTGGTGTAGCAGATTAAGCCACTGCCCACAGTGCCAGAATTCCATATGGGCACCGGTTTGAGTCCTGACTGCTCAATTTCTAATCCAGCTCTCTGCTAATGGCCCGAGAAAAGCAGCAGAAGATGAGGCACGTGGGGGCGATGTGGAGGTGGAGTTTCTTGTGTGAGGTCTTCTGGAAGATTCTTGTCTCCTCAAGGAGCTCAGCTCACACATATTCATCGTGGCACTTTCTCCTTCATCATGTAGGAGACTCAGGTGCATCATGGGAAAGTGTGCATACTGGATGGGCCTGGAAGGGGGTGGAGTTAAGGTACAGGACTAGAGACAGAAACTGGAATATTTTGCAGCTCATGTTTGCCTAACTTCCTGCCTAGCTCCCCCATATCAGGGGGGACAGCAAAGGCAAATGGGAGGGCAAATTTGCCACCCGAGGAGGCAGAGAAGACCCCCAGGCTGAGACCCAGCTCTGCTCTGAGCCCTGCCTGGTGGGCCTGGGTGATGGGAGGCAGATCTCAGCTCTCTCTTCCCCTGTACCTGTGGAACTTCACACCCCCTGGCAGATCTGACAGTCACACATTAGCAGCCCCAATTTATGGCTGAAGAAACTGAGTCCAGACAGTAAAGGGATTTGCCTCCCTAAATCACTCATCCCGCCGGGGCTGCCACTTCCTGAATTCCCACTTCCTGACTGTTGGCACGTAGTGGGCAAAGGAGTGTGCAGCAGTAGAAGGGGTAGAGCTGAGCCAGGGGCAGCAGAATTCACCCCAAAACTAGGGCCCACGAGTGGGGTCAACAGCTTTGCTCGCTGGGGCTTGGGCTGGGGAGACATAGGAAATGCTGGTTGCAGCCCCTTCATGCCCAATCTCTTGATCCCTATAGAGTCTGATCCTGGAGAGAGGTTGTTAATGTCCAGTCCAAGCCTGGATGTACCAACTAGAGGAAGCTCGGCCCACTCCATCCACTGCCTGAGATCTACATCTTTCGTCTTTTTTTTTTTTTTTTTTTTTGACAGGCAGAGTGGACAATGAGAGAGAGAGACAGAGAGAAAGGTCTTCCTTTGCCGTTGGTTCACCCTCCAATGGCCGCCGCGGCCAGCGTACTGCAGCTGGTGCACCGCACTGATCTGAAGGCAGGAGCCAGGTGCTTCTCCTGGTCTTCCATGGGGTGCAGGGCCCAAGCACTTGGCCCATCCTCCACTGCACTCCCGGGCCACAGCAGAGAGCTGGCCTGGAAGAGGGGCAACCAGGACAGAATCCAGTGCCCCGACCGGGACTAGAACCTGGGGTGCCGGCGCCGCAAGGCGGAGGACTAGCCTAGTGAGCCTGGTGCAGGCCTCCTGTGTCTTTATCATCCATTGACAACTGTGCTCTAGAGATAACAAGACTAAATCTAGAGATTGGGGCCAAAAGAATGGGTGCACAGTGGGGACCAGGGTCCCTTGTTACAGGAAGAGGATCTGAGTGAGGGCCTGCTGGGAGGAGGGGGTCCTGGTGAGGTGGAGGGTCAGATGCAGCCTTTAGCGCCTGCTGCTTTGCCCTAGAGGCTTTGTGCAGGCTTTTCCTAGCTACAGGGGTCGCTCATTGTTCCCTTATCTCTGGAGCCAGTGACTGCCTGTCCTGCAAGGCCAGAGCACACGGAGTTGTTATCACCCTGTGCCTGTCAACGGCCCGGCCCGGGCTGTGGTGCTGTTGATTTCTGATGAACAGCTCCTGAGCGCCAAAGGGAATCTGTTCTTGGTCTTATCTCTGGACTACACATCCTTCTTGGACTCTGTTCTCAGGGTCCCTGTGGGGCCATCACTGTGCCAATAGCAATTCCTGCCAGCTGTCTGTGCCCCAGGACTCACAAGTCAATGGCTGTGGGGAGGCTCGGTACCCAGAATGGCCTTTCCAGGGCACTGGGGCAGCTCTAAGCACCTGCACACATCAAGGCACAGAGCTTACTTCTGGGATTGTCCCCAGCTTCAAAACTCAATAGCTGATTACACAGCACAGCCAGGTGGGTGAGACCAAAGATCCTGCTGACCTGGACAAAGAAGAATCTGGGAGCAAACAGATATTCCACAACAATCCAGGGTGAAGAAGAGAGAGACAACTGCAAGGCAAAAATCTACTGTGCCGTGCCACGTGCTATGCCACAATTCATTTAACCGACCCAGCACCCTTGTAACAGGTGTTCTCACACTCCCATATGAAAAATGAGGAAACAGTATGAGAGAGGTTTAATAACCAACCTGAAGCCTCACTGTCGCCAGTGGCAATGCCTGTGGCCATAGTAGCAATAGAGCCCATGTTTTAAATGCCAGTGGTGAGCCGGATGAGTCTGGCTAAAAAGGACAAGGCTGGTCCTACCAATGGCGGCCGGTGGTGGGAGATTCTGCGCTCAGAACCCCTGCTCGACTGGAAGTGGTCACGATCCCTTCAGGATGAGCTCCCAGGACAAACCCCATGCTATGTGCACACCCAGCTCCCCACCTCATGTGTTCGAACGCCCTGTGGGCACTCAGAGCTTTCAGTGGATTCCAGCTCTGAGCAGTTCCAGAAGCCAATGAAGCAAGGCCTATGCAAGGAGCGACTTACAGCCAGTCCCATTTGCTTCCTTAGATGAGCCGGTGAGGCAGAAAATGTAGATAATAAAGAGAGTTAATGACAGGCCTCCCCAGCTGCCTGGGCTGGCCCCTGGGGAGCAGGAGTCAATGAGCTCTTGTCGCTGTGCGCCAGATTCCCGATTTCTTCATCCTCTCGCTCCGCTAGGGCCCTTTTCCTGCCTGGCTTGCTGCCTGGGACATGGATTGCCACAGTTCACACGGTGAAACGAGACCACACAGGGTCTGGGGTATCTCTGGGTCAGAGGTGAGAGGTGATGGGGGTCAGTTCTCTGGGCAAAGACAATTCCTCCAGGTCCCCCCAAAGGAACTTGCTCAGGAATTCCATGGAAAGAGACATCTACCCCAGAACTTATGGCTAAAAAATAGCATTACAAACATCACGGAGCAGTTAACAATGTGTCAGCACTAAACCATGTGCATTACACACAATGCCGTGTTTGGTCCTTGCAATAGCCTTTCTTTTTTTCCTTTTTTTTTTTTTTTTTTTTTTGACAGGCAGAGTGGACAGTGAGAGAGAGAGACAGAGAGAAAGGTCTTCCTTTTGCCATTGGTTCACCCTCCAATGGCCGCCGCGGCTGGCATGCTATGCGTGATCACACACCGCGCTGATCCGAAGCCAGGAGCCAGGTACTTACCCTGGTCTCCCATGGGGTGCAGGGCCCGAGCACTTGGGCCATCCTCCACTGCACTTCCCTGGCCACAGCAGAGAGCTGGCCTGGAAGAGGGGCAACCGGGACAGAATCCGGCGCCCCGACCGGGACTAGAACCCGGTGTGCCGGCGCCGCAAGGCGGAGGATTAGCCTAGTGAGCCGCGGCGCCGGCTCTTTTTTTCCTTTTAAACGTTTATTTTATTTTATTTTTTGCAAGACAGAGTTAGAGAGAGAGAGGCAGAGGCAGAGAGAGAGAGAGGTCCTCCACATGCTGGTTCACTCCCAAAATGACTGCAATGGCCGGAGCTGAGCTGATCCGAAGTCAGGACCCAGGAGCTTCTTCTGGGTCTCCCACATGAGTGTAGGGGCCCAAGGACCTGGGCCATCTTCCACTGCTTTCCCATGCCACAGCAGAGAGCCGGATTGGAAGTGGAGCAGCCGGGACTTGAACCAGAGCCCATATGGGATACTGCACCCCAGCACCAGCCCCTGTAGTAGCCTTCCAATGATGATATCCTAATTCCCACTTTAGGGGAATTAGGAGAGACTGAACTCACAAAAGCGATGTTATTTTCCTAAAGTCACGAAATTTTATTTGGTAGATTTGAGATTCAAATTCAAGCCAATAAAACTCCAAAGTCAGGCAGGATTACTTTCCGCCTTACATTTTATCACATAAAACAATCAGTCAGTTTCAGCCACTTAACTCATAAATTAGCCAATCTGGCAAAGGAAGTAGTTGTGAAGCCAAGTGTCTGTTACTTCCTTTGTTGGGGCCATTGTGCCGTTATCAGTGAAAAAAAAATTTTTTTTACAGGCAGAGTTAGACAGTGAGAAAGGTCTTCCTTCTGTTGGTTCATACGCCTCTTGGCCACTACGGCTGGCGCTGCGCCAATCTGAAGCCAGGAGCCAGGTGCTTCCTCCTGGTCTCCCATGCGGGTACAGGGCCCAAGCACTTGGGCCATCCTCCACTGCACTCCCGGGCCACAGCAGAGAGCTGGACTGGAAGAGGAGCAACTGGGACAGAACCGGTGCCCAAAGCGGGACTAGAACCTGGAGTGCCAGTGCTGCAGGTGGAGGATTAGCCTAGTGAGCCGCAGCACTGGCCAGGTTGTGAGTTTTCTTGATGGTAGCTGAATCTCATGGCTGGCAGTCTTGTGATTGTAGCCAACGAGGCTTTTCAAATCTTTTTATTTGAGCCGGGGTCCATTCACAAAAGTGCAATGTTTTTAAGAGATTTTACTGCGACCGGGATTCGGTATCCCTTCCCCTAAATAGTCCATAACAGATGCATAGCATGTGGAATGGATTTCACCTTTTTCTGTTTTATTTTTTTAAAAAATATTTATTTTCATATAGTTTAGAGAGAGAGAGAGGATCTCCCATCTGCTGGTTTACTCCCCAAATGTCTGCAATAGCCAGGGCTAGGCCAAACTCAAGGCAGAAGCCAAGAACCCAATCCAGGTCCCTCACTTGGGTGGCAGGGGCCCAAGCATTGGAGCCATTTTCTACTGCCTCCCAGTAAGCATTGGAAGGAAGTTGGATTGGAAGTGGAGTAGCCAGGACTCAGTCCCAAGCATTCCAATAGAAGAAGCAGGCATCCCAAGGTGGCTTAACTCACTGCACAACATCTATGCTTCCAGATTTTAAAATTTTTAACTGTTACAGATTATCAAGTTTTTCAAAATGAGATTTAAAGATCTGATAGGATCTTTCCCTTTTGGCCATTAAAATTGTTCACCTTTTCCTTTTTCTCCAATTGTTTCAATTTTAAAATCATCTTTCCTTCTGAGATTTGATAAATAGTTAAGTCTACATTTTCTGGCTTTTTTCTGCATAAAATATTCTCTATATTATTTACTTTTAAAAAAAATTTTTTTTAAGCTTCATTTATTTATTTGAGAGGCAGAGAGAGAGAGAGAAAGAGAGAGAGAGAGGGAGGGAGAGGGAGCGGTCTTCTATCTTCTGGTTCACTTCCCAGATGGCCGCAGCAGCCAGAGCTGTGCCAATCCAAAGCCAGGAGCCAGGAGCTTCTTCCAGGTCTCCCACGTGGGTGCAGGGGCCCAAAGACTTTGGCCATCTTCCACTGCTTTCTCAGGCCACAGCAGAGAGCTGGATCAGAAGAGGGGCAGCTGGAACTCGAACCAGCGCCCGTACGGGATGCCGGCACCGCAGATAGTGGCTTTACCCTCTACACCACAGCACCGGTCCCCATATTATTTACTTTTAAGTATTTTACTCATCTGGAATATAGCTGATTAGTAAGTGCTACTAGCACATGTTCTGTCACACATTTGTAGTGGGTTGCCAACAAGTGTTACTTCCCTCCACTTTCATCCATCCCAGAGACATTCTCCCAATCTATGTTTAAGGGACTATAACTCTGGGAAGAAGGTGGTTTTTAAAAATATTTTATTATTTTGAAAGGTAGAATTACAGAGAGGGAGAGACAGAGAGGTCTTCACTCCTTTGGTTCACTCCCCAAATGGCCAGTCCAAAGCCAGGAACCAGGAGCTTCTTCTGGGTCTCCTATGTGGGTGTAGGGGCCCAAACAGTTGGGCCATCCTCTGCTGCTTTCCCAGGAACATTAGCAGGAAGCCGGATCTGAAGTGGAGCATCCAGGACTTGAAGTGGCATCCATATGGGATGCCAGTGCTGCAGATGGTAGCTTAACCCACTGTGCTATAGCACCAGCCTCAGAAGATGATATTTCTAACAAAACTATACAACAGGCAGACTCTTTAGGTCAGATGTTCAGCTAGAAGTCAGGTGACCTTTGATCAACATGTTTATAGAGACATTGTTTGTTTCCCCAGGGCCTGGATCAATGACTCCAAAAAGCCAGTTTTGAAACTGATGCTCCCATGATAATGTTTTCTGTGATTCTCAGCGAAATGAGAAAAAAAGCAAAGAAGTAAGTTTTTATAAAGTCAATTTAAATTAATTGTTCCTTTTTATGAGATTATAGATTTCCTTCTCTTTAAGGTTTTTATATATACTTTAAATATTTTGATGAATTTATTACATTATTCTGGGTGATAGATTTTATTCTTTCTTAATTAACTTTCATTTTTATTTGAAACAGAGAGAAAGATGCCTTTCGTTTGCTGGTTCACTCCCCAAATGCCTGCAACAGCCAGGACTGAGCCAGATCAAAGCCAGGAGCCTGGAACTCAATCCAGGTCTCCCATCTAGGTGGCAGGAACGGAACCCACGTACTTAAGCCATCATTGGCTGCCTCCCATGGTGCACATTAGCAGGAAGCTGGATCAGAAGTGGAGTAGCCAAGATTCAAACCAGGCAGTGTGATATGAAATGTGGACACTCCAAGTGGGGACTTAAACTCTGAACACCCAGTCCCCAAGGTCTTAAAATGTCCTTTGCTTTTATTAAGACATGGAGAAAACAGGTAACAATTATTTTGCTTAAATGCCTTTACTTAACATTGTCTTTGATGGCTTCAAATTTACTGGTTCACAAAATCCTGCAGTCTGACAACAAAATAACTCTGAAGTCCAGTGCAAAAATTACAACAGGAGCCAGTGATTCTGTGACGCGTTTCAGAGCACCATGTGCTATCCACAGCAGACAGTCACTAAGTTTTGTGAACTGAATAAATGAACGATACTGTAACACAACACCTGGCAGTGTGTTTGTCATTGGTCAGAAAGAAACACAAAAAGAGGCCAAACCTGATTGACCCCAGCACTGAGATCGGGCATTTCCCTCTGGCCGTCGTGGATCCATTCAAGAGCTCCTCTCCCTCAGCCGTCAGCACCTTGGACAACTCCACTGCAATTACCCAGGTCTCAGTGGAAACCTAACTAAACACAGAGGCATTTTTACATTATCTTTTCTCCACTTCATTATTTAAACAAGCGCCTCCTGTTCACACACAGGCTTTCCTCTTTGCGCTCTTAAACCTCCCTCTCAGATTGTTCGCCCTGCAGTCTGCAATTCCCTAGCAAAATGACTAGCCCCAATCCAAGCTTCAGAAATGCCAATTTTAATTAAAAGTGCAATTTTCAAATCCACCCAAAGCTCAGATAGGATATGGCACACTTGCTGCCCTGTGATCTCTCTGGCTGCTTTGTTGATTAAAATGGGTGCCACTGTAAGTGCTTTGTCAAATCTTCACAAAAAGCAGAAGAAATTGACATTTACACCTTCATACTGGCAAGGAAGTGATACATTACATTCACCTCTGTTGCCACAGAAGCTGGGTTGTGGCTTAGGAAGGCAGCATCAAAGGGCTCCGTGATAGCTCTGTCTCAATGCTTCAGCCTTGCACACACTTGCTGTGGTTGGGGGCCCTGGTGGGGGTGGTGGGATCACTCTGCCATTTCCCCATTGGCTTTCCCACCCCCGCCTGTTTAGTGCTCTCTGTGCCTGTGCATGAACTTTGAGCTTCCAGGAGAATAGTTCTCGACTTTTAGTGACTACAAGGAAAGCCTTAAAACAAACAAACTCTCCTAAAAGGCAAATTCCTTGGCCCGACTTCTAGTGATTCTAGCTCAGTAGGTTTGGGATGTGGTTGCAGAACTGGAACTTCGGTGAAGCACCAGCTGATTCTAATGAAGGAAGTCTTCAGCTCATACTCGGGGCATTGGTTCTAGCAATTCCCAGAGAATGGACCACAAAAGTCTGAGCCATGGAATGGGGCACAATAAAGCTTCATGCTGGGACTCTAGAAGCATGATCCTGTCCTGTGCTGACACCGGCCATGGTGTTCTTGGGCCACTTACTCTTCCTCTACGAAACCTTCCCTATCTTGATAAATGTAGTATCGTGCAATGGACAACAGTTTAATGTTCTTAACATGCAAAGACAGTCTGCTAACCAATAATAAAAAGAGAAACTACCTGATACAAAGATAGAGTCGAGTGGTATGAAAAAGCACTTCATGGGGAAGGAAATGCAATGGACAAACATTTGAGAAGATGATGAACCTTAATATAAGTGCAAGTTAAAATAATAATATGTAGGGCAGGCATTTGGCCTAGCCTGTAAGACATGGATTAGGATACCCATGTCCCACATCATGGAGTGCCTGGGTTCAATATTCACTTTCAGCTCCTGACTCCAGTCTCCTCCTAATGCAGATCCTGGGAGGCAGCTGTGTTAGCTCAAGTAATTGGGCTGCTGCCACTCACATGGGACACCTGGGCTGAGTTCCTGTTCCAACTTCTGCCCAGCCCAGCTCTGTTACGGACATTTGGGTGAGTGAACCAGCAGATGGGAGTTCTCTCTCTCTAGCGTTGTCTCTTTGCCTCTCAAATAAGTAATTAAAAATAAAATACTGTGATTTTGAGGTATTGTTTGTTTTTCATTTCTGCTTTTTTCCTTTTTGCTCACTTGCTCATCATTGTGGGGTAGGAGAATCTTGTGAATTGATGATAGCCCATGTGGAGAGGTTACAGAGACATGAGAACTCCCTGTGTCCCTGGAGAAAGTGTGAATGACAGCAACATTTTGAGAGAATAACCTGTCAGGATTTATTAAAGTTAAAAGTGGACTCTTTCACTCAGCAATGTAGCTTTGGGAATCTATCCTACAGAAAGAAATGCAACAGGACACGTGAACATAACCAATGGATGTTTATTGAACACTAGTTATAGCAGCAAAAATTGGACATCACTTAAAAGTCTATAAACAAGAAACTAGTTGAATAAATTCTGCCATATCCAAACTGACAAATATTCCACGGCTATGGAGGACAATCTATTATATCTGGAAGGGTTGATCTTGAATGATGTCCACGGTACATTATAATAGGAAAATGTCAAATCACAGAGTAATGAGTACAATATGATATTGTTTTGAAAAAGGAGAAAGCTCCAGACTGCATTTGCATATATATGTATTAGCTTGGCATGATGTGTGGGAGAAAACACCCCAGACTGTTAATATGGTTCTCTCAGGAGATGAGATTATAAGGGGAACGGGAAACATAATGTAAAAACCAAACACTTCCACACTGCATGACTTGTTTCAAAACAACCATCACCCTTCCAAGTGCACAGTTATAACAACACTGACTCGAGACTTAATCAACAGCCAAAGGGTATTAAGGCCTGGATTCAAATCATCACTTAGATTCCTTCTAGCTCCAACCACCTGTGGACACCCATCTCTTTGCCCAACCCTACATCAAGGCCAACTTATGTCAAATACTCAGACACTCAGAACCAGGCCTGATTCCCATAGTGGTGTCCGTTCCAGCATGCCCACAGCAGAGTCCATGTGAGAGGGACACAGGACCCTGAAGTCAGATTCTGCAACCAGATTGTACCCCCAGATCCTAACTCACTTTGGGGACTTGCAGGTAAAAAGACAAAGCAGGGCCCAGTTCCTCCTGATGTCCTCCCAAAGCATCACCTGGCTCCGTTCTAACTCCAGGAAACTCACAGCCAGGCCCACCTGGGCTCCTGTGGGGACCAAGCCACACCATCTTGTGGAGATAATTTAAATAGAGTCCAGACGACTTCAGGTACTAGACAGCCCTTGGTAGTGTCATTGTAAGGGTCACCTGTTGAATATGCCATGCATGTGCACACACACACACACACACACACACACGCAGGATGCTGCTCAGAAGTTTCCCCGAGAGCCACCCCCAGCCATGCTGTGCGTGTGCCAGGTGTCCATGATCATGTCCAGAGTGGAGATCCAGAACTGGGGCCAGAGTGATGCTTTCTTTTTAACCCTTCTAAACACAAAAAGCATGAACTATACCACAAATCTGTAAAAATCACAGTATGTAAACTGGTTCATTTAATAATTTTAAAGCAAATGCCTATGGAACTACCACATGAATCCAGAAACAGAACATGAAACTCCCCACACGACTCTTCCCAATCATACCCTTTTGCTCCTCCTAAAACAGTACAGTATTCCGCCTTCTATGGTCAACCATTCCCTTGCTTTTTTTAAATAGCTTTACCACCTTTGTATGCATCCCCAAATAACATTTTAATCTCACCTTCTTATATTTAACATAAATAGAATCATGTTGTATGCATCTTTTTTTTTTTTTTTTTTTTTTTTTGACAAGCCGAGTGAGAGAGAGAGAGACAGAGAAAAGGTCTTCCTTTGCTGTTGGTTCACCCTCCAATGGTCGCCATGGCCGGCGCACTGCGGCCGGCGCACAGCGCCTATCCGAAGGCAGGAGCCAGGTACTTATCCTGGTCTCTCATGGGGTGCAGGGCCCAAGGACTTGGGCCATCCTCCGCTGCACTCCCAGGCCACAGCAGAGAGCTGGCCTGGAAGAGGGGCAACCGGGACAGAATCCGGAGCCCCGACCAGGACTAGAACCCAGTGTGCTGGCACCGCAAGGCAGAGGATTAGCCTGTTGAGCCACGGCGCTGCCAGAGAGAGTCTTTTATCCTTTGGTTCACTCCCCAGATGGCTGCAACAGCCAGAGCTTCGCCAATCCAAAGCCAGGAGCCAGGAGCTTCTTCTGGGTCTCCCATGTGGATGCAGGGGTCCAAGCACTTGGGCCACCTTCCACTGCTTTCCCAGGCCAAAACAGAGAGCTGGATTGGAAATGGAGCAATTGGGTCTCGAACTGATACCCTTATGGGATGCCAGCACTGCATTTGGCAGTTTTACCTGCTATGCCACAGTGCCAGCCCCCACAATTAAGCATTCTACCTTTGATAGGTATTTGGATTGTTTCCAGTTATTGGCTGTTACATACCACACAGCTGTGATCATTGTGTTTACGTATCCCAATGTAAAAGAAGTGTTTCTGGAAAGAAGTGAAATTGCAGAGTTAGAGGGCTTGCGTATCACCATCTTTGCTAGAAAATGTCCAATGGTTTCCCAGAATGTCTACACCAATTTACATTCCCACCAGCACCGAGAGTTCTCAGTACCCTATCACATCACCAGCATTTTGTAGATACTCTTTCTCTTCCTGGAATCTTTGAACATGTCGGCCCCTCTTCCCAGAGCACTCCCTTTGCCTCTCTTCTTATTTAGTTTGCCGGCTACAGTGCCAGCCCCCACAATTAAGCATTCTACCTTTGATAGGTATTTGGATTGTTTCCAGTTATTGGCTGTTACATACCACACAGCTGTGATCATTGTGTTTACGTATCCCAATGTAAAAGAAGTGTTTCTGGAAAGAAGTGAAATTGCAGAGTTAGAGGGCTTGCGTATCACCATCTTTGCTAGAAAATGTCCAATGGTTTCCCAGAATGTCTACACCAATTTACATTCCCACCAGCACCGAGAGTTCTCAGTACCCTATCACATCACCAGCATTTTGTAGATACTCTTTCTCTTCCTGGAATCTTTGAACATGTCGGCCCCTCTTCCCAGAGCACTCCCTTTGCCTCTCTTCTTATTTAGTTTGCCGGCTACAGTCATCATCAAGGACTCTTCCTCTTGGAAGTCTCCCCTGAGTCCCACCGCTCCCTACATTGTCTCCTACATAGTAGGTATCACGCCCGTATGGTTTCTGCCTGTCTCACCCCTACCAGGTTGGGCGATGATCCCCAAATGAAAAGGGGTGCATCTCGATTGAGTGCAGTGCACATAGCAGATGCTCAATCCGGATCTAATGAATAAACAGGTACAAATCCATTTTTTCTCCTCAACCCATGGCTCTTCTGAACCGTTGGGAAGCCAGGTAAGATTTAAAGCTTCTCAGAGAATTGTTGCCAAAACAACAAATAATAACTCCCAGGAAATTAATTGTCAGATCTGGCTCTTTCATTAGTAGCTCATCAAAGGACTGTGAATCCCCAGGAGAACTCTTAAAAATAAGTAACGGATCAGCATGGAAGGAAGGGCATCCTCTTCCTAGAACCCCACCACCAACACACAAACAGACACACCTCCTGCGAGTTGCAGGGCCTGGCCATTTAACACAGTTATTACCAACTTCCACTTAGTGAATTATGAGCAAGAGCCTCAAGAGAGCTTTCAAAGATTTTCAAATGGATGTTTAAAAGCCTGTGGTTGCTCAGACAGGCTCAGCTAATGGCATTTATTACTTGGAGGATAGGGTATTTACATAAAGCTGGATTTTTATTAACATGGTCAGAAGGTTCCTGGGAGGGAGGGGTGAAGGGAGAAGATGCCACTGATCTGCTTCAGTCCAGTTTCCGCAGATGTTGTCACACCCTCTTTTCCCACTACAGAGCTTGTTCTCTTGGGTGTCAGCGTAACAGCCAAGTCCCCAGCGTGGGGGTTGAGTAGGATGTCCTTGAGGCAGGAGGGGCCAGGTGCAGAGAATGCCACAGGTTCCCCAGAACGGAAGACTCGGAACCTTGGACAACTCAAGTGTCTGCCACTGACCTGCCGGTAGGTATGAACTCAGCTGGTTCTCACTCCAACTACAGTCCTTCCATTGATGAATACAGGAGATAATCTCGCGCCTGGCTTTGCCAGTGGTGCTGGGGGATCCTGTGTGCTCCTCTGCGTGACAATGGAAAAGAAAGTGAACTGAAGACAGTTGCTACTGAGCTCAGCAGGATTGTGTTAGTTGTTTGCTGTGTAACAAACCATTTCTAAAACGTAGAGGCGTAAAACAATAATGATGTATTATTTTCCATGGGTCTTTAGATGGATTGGGCAATTCTACTGATCTTGCCTGGGTAATGCATGCAACTGCAGTCAGTTGATGGCTCAGGTGAGTATGGACTTAGGAGAGACGATACAAAGGATGAGTCTGGGATATGCAAATGTGTTCTCCAAGGTGGACAACACTGGTGACATTTTAGGAGGAGGAAGCACCATGGGGGCTGCCTAGGGTCCTGGGGATTGGCATGTGCTGAAGCAACAGAATCAGAGAGTTGGAGGACAATGATTCCAGACCATCCTGGGAAGGTGAGTAAGGCGTTGGTTACCACATAGGGCGCTCGGGATTGTCCTGTATGCGTTGAGGAACCTGGAGTGATAAGTATTATTTAAATGAACCCTGCTGATGAGCTGATGGCCTTGAGCTGGACCCAAGTCCTTGAGAGCCCTTCCACATGTGAAATAATTCTCTGCACACCAGGGCGCCCCTCCCCAGAGGTTGGGCAGCCACCGCCTGACGCAGATAATGGCAGAGCTCCTTTCCTGGGTTCTCTAAGGAAGATTCAGACCCTTCCTACAGCAGGCTTCTCAGTGGCTGCCTTAACCCACTTTCTACGGCCACAGCAGAACACCCAACATTGGGTTAATTTACAGTGAACAGAAAAGTATTGCTCAGAGTTGTGGAGACTGGGAAGTTCAAGAGCAAGGCTGCAGCATGAATAAGGGCTGCAACGTCCCTCGGAAGAAGGTGGAAGGATCAGAGGGGGCCAGGACTAGAGAGCAAGGTCGGGGCCAAGCTTGCTTTGATGCCAAACACACTCCCGTGATAAACCACTCCCGGGATGACACTGACCTGCTCATGAGGGCAGAGCCCCAGCTCCCAGCGACACTGCTCGCTGCTCGGAGGGGGAGGTTTTCAGCACAGCCACTGCCCGGGACCTTCCTCAGCAGCCCAAGTTCCAGCAGTGGTATGCAGATTGTCACGTGGACCCCTCCCCCTTAGGAGACGTTTTAAACGATGCCCTGGAAAACAATCGGTTAAAAGGGAAAAGGCCATTGAAATATGTCTTCCTTTATCAGCCTGATTTCTCCAACACAAACTGATCGACTCCCGCAGGCTTAATTCAAATGAAATGCACGTTCTTCGTGCTATAAAAATGACTTTATCACAGTCAAGCAGAGAACGATGAGAAGAAATGAATCTGGAGTGATTGAATACAGGATGTCCAGTGGCAGCAACCGGGGATGCAGACGGTATCTCAGCTCAGCCTCGGCTGGGCTGACGAGGCTCCTGGGGCTGCGCCTCGCTGGGCAGGATGGCCACAGGGCGATGCCTGCTCCAGTCGCTCCTGGCACAGAGAATGGTCAGCTTGGGCCGGCTGGCCCCTTCCAGCCTCCTGCTGTGGTCAGGGCAGCCGGGACGGGCAGCCAGGCCGTCTGGGTTCGGACACCAGCTGCCCTCCTCGTGATAGCTGTGTGACCTCCGGCAACTCGGCTCGCCTCACTATTGCCCCACTTTCTCTACCTGGGAAACGGGGATGCTCTAAGGAGGGTGGGGGCACTCGGGGGAGGGCTCAGTGGGTTTGCTATGAGGATTCAATGTTGTAACCCAGGGAGCAGGGCCAAGGCAGGCTGAGTTACTCGGCGTTAGCCCCGCTCCCTCTACTCCCTGTGCTGGGGCAACACGGGGCCTCTGAGCCTCTGGGAAGGAGTCACCGCAGGAGGAGTCTGACCCTCTCTAAGGAGCCACGGCAGTCACTGCTGTGCTGGGCCCTGGTGACAGCACAGCCTGGGGCGCCAACCACTTCCTGGGCTCAGATGCTGGGCCTGGCACTTAGTAGCTGCATGAACTTGGATGTGCCATTCTCTCTCCCTCTCCGGGCCTCTGTTTCCTCATCTGGGAAATGGGGCTACTAGCAGTCTTGATTTCTCAGGGCTGAGGTGAGGACTAGAAGAGAAAGCCAGGGTGTAGCAGGCGGCACAGCACCAAGGGGGTGGCACACAGCAAATACTGGCTAGTAGGGGGGACATTCGGCCTTGTAGCTAAGGCGCCCGCTGAGATGCCCACCTCCCATACTGCAGTGCCTGGCTTCCCGTCCTGATTCCACTTCTTGCTAGCGTGCACCCTGGAAGGCGGCAGTTATGGCTCAAGTAGTTCGGTTCCTGCTCGCTCCCCGCAGCCCCCCACCCCCACCCCCAAGCCACAGGGATATTTCTAGAACACAAATATAATCAAAACTCCTTCCCACTCACCCAGCCCCAGTCTCTGCGTTCCCGCCGGGCTTTCCTCCAGGAGGTCCGCCCGGATCCCTCAAGCGGGATTTGGGTGCCCTGAGAATCCTCTGCGACCTTAAATGGGTGCCCGCACCCAACGAAGGAACAGAACATACGGGAGGGCACGGGGCTGGGGGCCGACTGCGCAGAACTCAACTTAAAATTCCCTTCCCTTCCCTTCCCGCCCCTGGGCAGGAAAAGGGGCTGGGGCGGGGGCCACGGGCCGCGGGCCGCTGGCCCCCCGGAGGTACACACGCGGAGAACAAAGCGCGGGGACCCAGGGCAGCTGCGGGAAGCGGCGCCCTGAGCGCACCGCGCCTGCGCGGCGAACCCCGCACACCCTGACAGCCGCAGCGGGAGGGTGCGGAGCGCGGCTCGGGGTCCGGCGGGCGCTGCACGGAGGAGGCGGCCGACCCCGGGCCTTCGTCGCTTGGTGCCCACCGTTCTGTTGGCCGCCATTAGGCGGGCGAGGAAAAGCCGAGAAAACTGTTAGTGGGCGAGAAAATCCGAGCACCGAGATTGAACAATGGCGGGACGAGGAACCCGGGGTTGAGCCCGGAGCCCTTCCGTCTTTCCCAGGCCCCCGGCCCAGTGCCTGGCTGTTAGGCGCTGTTCCTCCCCTGCCCTCCTAAGGATGGGTCTTTCTGGAGCAGGATTTATATATTTAAGGCCGGAACACATCCCGTGGTGCAGGGAATTTTAAATTGGCCTGGAGGTGGCGGATCTAGGGGGGTTGTTAGGGGCTGGTTTTCTGAGCTGTGTGTAGCAGTCAGTCCTAGGAGTAGGATGACTTAGCAATTCCTGGGTTATCACTGACAATACTAGTCATGTGTAGCTGTGCTGTTAGCCGCTGTCAGGCGTCCTGCCTCGCTCAGGCCTGGAGAGAAGCGCATGGTGTTTGCACCCACCAGGGAGATGCTGACAATAGGAGCTTCGGAGGGGGCCGAGAAGGTGCAGGGCTACCCTCCCCCTGGGTCCCTCTTGGCCTCGCTGGGTGCCGGTGTCCATCCTTGTCCCGCTCCCACTGCAGGACACTTCCACTAACCCTGGCTGTGCGGCCGGCCTGTGTAGGCCCGCCCCTCCCAGCTCTCGGAACACAGTAATGCACAGTAATGGTAGTAATTGCTACCGTTACTGCACGGGCGCCCGCAGCTGTGGGAGGCATTGTGCACGCACCACAATAAACCTCTGAGGCTTGGATTACTGCCTTCAGCGTGGGTATGGGGAAATTGAGGATTGGGAGATTGAGGTGCCTGGCGGAGAGGGTGGCCAGGCTTGGGGAGGGAAGCCGGTGCAGCTCTCTAGGCAGGGGGAGGAGGGGGAGAGGCGGGGCCTGCCGGGTCTCTTTCCCAGCTATGAATAGTTAAAAGGCAATTACCATGCTAATTTGCAGCGCTAATGGCGACAGTGGCAGAGGTAGGGGGAGCTGAGGGTGCTGCCAGCCAAGGGCCTGCAGGGATGATCCGCTGCCCCTCGAGATTCCTGGGCCCATGGCTGAGCCACAGCAAAAACACCGGCTCCTTGTAGGCAAGATAAAGCGGCCCGTGGTCTTGCACAAGGCTCAGCTCTGTCAGGCCCAGGGGCTCTGAAGACACCCAGGAGAGGTTCGCCCTTTTCTCTCTCTTTTCTCCTCCCTCCCTGGAATGGCAACCAATGTGTGTGTTAGAGGCAGGCTACATTGGGCCGGCCAGCCATGCATTTTACTCCCTGTGCCTCAGTCTCCTCATCTGTTGAATGGGAGTGAAAACCGTAGTTCCTGTCTCATAATTATCAGGTTCCAGGGGCACAGTGCGAGTGAGAGAGAGTTAAATGAGCAGTCAGGAGTGAGAGGTGGGGGAGGCTGAGGGCCTGTGATACGGGCATGGCTGGCTGGGAGAGGGCTTTTTGGAAGAAGTGGTGTCTCGGTCAAGGCCAGCAGTGAGCTCAGGCTCGTCAGACAAAAGCTGGGTAAAGCAGTGCAGGGTGCTCCCGGGGCATTGCTGCTGGCTAACTCCCGTACGTAGGCCGTTAGTGCTGGGCGGAGCGCACTGGCCAACCACACACCTGCAGAATGTCGGGAATCAGGGTTTGGGGTCTTTGTCCATCGGAGTGGTTGGTGTGGCACTTGTATGTGACATGGGCTCGTGAACATGGGAATAGCCCACAGTCACCCACAGTTCTGGCATTGTGATGGATGCTGGCCTCTATGGCAGAGAAAAACAAAGACAGACGGTAGCATCAGGGGAGGTCGAAAGGAACCCAGGAGAAGAGCAGCACTGCCTTCCCGCGAGCGCCTCTCTAGGGACGCCATGGAAGGAGGGAGACTTCAGAGCTGGCAAAGGACACTGCTAGACCTGACCTTGCCTGCAGCTCCTCCGCACCGCAGGCAGCCCCTCCATGGCGCCCTCTTCCCAGTTCAGTGGTTCTCAGAGCTGAATGAGCTCCAGGACTCCCTGAAGGACTTGCTGAAATACAGAGCCAGGCGCGGCACGTGTTGGGCCCAGCAGTTAGACACCTGCATCCCATACCAGGTCGGCTGGGTTCCCGCATCCCGTAGCTGAGTGCCTGGGTTTGATGTCTCCTGCTGCTGACTCCAGCTTCCTGCTAAGGTACACCCTGGGAGGCAGCAGGTGACAGCTCAAGTAGCTGGGTCCCTGACACTCGAGTGGGAGGTCAGACTGAATTTCTGGGTCCTGATTTCAGCCTGGCCCAGCCCTGGCCATTTTGGGCGTTCAGGGAGTGAACCAGCAGATTGGAGATCTTGTGTTCTCTCTCTCTCTCCCTTAAATAAATAATCTTTAAAATTCCATTGGTGGGCTGGCACCGTGGCTCACTTGGTTAATCCTCCACCTGCGGCGCCGACATCCCATATGGGCACCAGGTTCTAGTCCCGGTTGCTCCTCTTCCAGTCCAGCTCTCTGCTGTGGCCTGGGAGTGCAGTGGAGGCCCAGGTGTTTGGGAGACCAGGGGGAAGCACCTGGTTCCTGGCTTCGGATTGGTGCAGCGCCGGCCGTAGCGTCCATTTTGGGGGTGAACCAATGGAAGGAAGACCTTTCTGTCTCTCTCTCTCACTGTCTAACTCTATCTGTCAAATAAATTTAAAAAAAAAATTCCATTGTCAGGACTAACTGGTGCTCCCCCAACTCATGCCCTTTTCCCAGCCCCCTGGCTTGGCCAGCATCCCCTTGAACATTCCAGGCTGCAGTAGAAGGGGTTGGCTGGATGTGGGAGGCCAGAGAAAGGTGAAGTCCTTAGGATTGGGAGCTGTAGGAGCAGGGGGCTTCCTGAAAAAGAGGGGGCAGGGAGCCTGGGCTGCCCCAAGCCCCTTTCCATCTCACTGATGTGGAGTTGGAGAAAATGCTGATTTTTTTTTTTTTTTTTTTTTGGAGCACTGGAGACAGAGAGCAATCTGGGTTGCTATGCAACCAGTGCCTGTGCCCAGCTGATAAGAGCAGAGGAATTAACTGTCCTTGTCCTGCTCCAGCTCCGGAGGAGGGGCTGCTGCTTCTGTCTCTGCCCCCTCTCGCAAGCTGAACCCCAGGCCCCACTGCGGAGGGGGCAGCCCACAACCGGGTCCCAGCCCCCTCCCCTGGCTTCACAAAGAGCTGGTTTCCTTAGGAGGGGGCTGCCTGCCTGAGGGTCCCTTGGACTCAGGGTGCCTCTGTCCTCTGTGGTCTGCTAATGAGCTGTGAATTAAAAACAAACCTGAACCGGAGGGAGGCTTGGAGGAGGGCAGGGCTGGTGAGGGGCCGGCCTGGGGTGAGGACAAGATGGGCAGAATCAGGCCAGCTCCTGGAGCAATGGACAAGCTCAAGTATGGTCCTCGGTCCTCGCTGGGGATCCAGCCCGGCGCTGCCCCTACAAATCGCCCCGGAGGTCTAGGGAGAGGTGGGCCAGGCTCAGGCAGTACTGGTGGGGTAGAAGAGCCGGTGCGGGGGCAGGCCTTGGTGTCTTCAGGGTCTGAAAGGGCTGAGCGCAGCCTGTCTGGGGGCTCAGAGGCTAAGAACCCAAGGGGACCTGTTTAATGTGTTTGTGCCCCCACCAGCCTGGGACTCCTTACGGCCAAGGGATGTGTAGCTTGTGGGTTTCAGGGTCAGACTTGGGTTCAAATGCAGCCCCTTGCAGCTGTGCAGCCTTGGGTTAGTCACTTCTGCTCTCTGATCGTCCATCATCTTGGCCCCAAAATGGAAAACATGATAGTCACAGAGGAGGCGGAAGAGATCACACAGCGAAAACCTAAGTTTGCAGGCGCTGAGCACAGCGTCGGACGTCTAAGGTGACCTCAGCGAGCAGGAGTGGCCGCTGGTGACTTCTCTGGTGCTGGTGCTGGCCCAGTGTGCGTGTTCAGCGAATGAATGAATGAAGACAGCCGGAATCGGGGCTGAGCAGGGGCCAGCTGCCCCAGGCGGCCCCGGCCCCTGTCACCCCTTTGCTCTGTGTGTTTATTTCTCTGTCTTGTCCCACTTACTGAGCAAAAGTCTTGTTTTCAAGTTGCCATGGTTACCATTTACTTGCACTTACACTGTGCTGGGCT
The DNA here is from genome assembly GCF_051225735.1 of Oryctolagus cuniculus. NCBI lineage: Eukaryota > Metazoa > Chordata > Mammalia > Lagomorpha > Leporidae > Oryctolagus > Oryctolagus cuniculus. Next base: position 20,199,169 of record NC_142877.1, read on the forward strand.
CCCAGCTAAGCACTTTGCGGGCATCCACTCATTTCCTCCACAACAATACGACTTGAACCTGATTTTTAACCCTTTAAGGTAGCGTTCTAAAATATGGACAATAAAGTGCACCCATTTTCAGGGAGCAGTTCAATGGCAGCCATGTTCGTCAGCCACAGGAAGTCCCTTGCACACTTTGCAGCCAGCGCTGCCCTGCATTGTCCTTGTGTAGCCTCTCCTCCCCAGGGACCCATGGTTGTGCTTTTCGTCCCTGCAGACTTCGTTGCGTCTGGGTTCTCTTGCTCACCGTTTCCTTGTTCTGTTTAAGTCCTGAGTGGTTGTTTAGGGTCTCAGTTGCGTCTCAAATGTGCAGACTGAAGCTCTGACCCCCAAGGCAACTGACTTTGGAGACAGGACCTTTACAGAGACAATTTAGGTTAATTGGAATTATAACGGTGGAAGCCTAGGCTTGCACGGTTTTCATACAAGAAGAGGGGGCTGGTGTTGTGGCACCAGCAGCTTATGTCACTGCTTGTCGTCCCATGTTGGAGTGCCAGTTTGAGTCCTGGCTGTTCTTCCCATCAGCCCCCTGTCCGTGTCCCCAGTCTGCTACCTAGTTAACAGAAAGCTAGACTGGACGTAGAGCAGCCAGGACTGGGACCAGGCACTCCAGTATGGGACGCAGGCACCCAAAGCAGCGCCTGCCCTGAGAACTGTGTTTGTGGATGGGTGAACGAATGATCGGACGCACAGATGAGTTAGGTTCCTGTTTGTGGATGGGTGAACGAATGATCGGACGCACAGGTGAGTTAGGTTCCTGTTTGTGAATGGGTGAACGAATGATCGGACGCACAGATGAGTTAGGTTCCTGTTTGCTCCAGGTTCACTTTGCTCTTTCCTCTTTGGTGGGAAAAGATTGAGAAGCACTGCCCTGCAGCCATCGTGGCCCAGGAATGCAGGCAGCGGCCCCGCCCCCGCAGCTGGCACACACCTGAGTGCCCGCCCAGCCTGTCCTTCCCCTGGTCTGGGCCCGGATCCCTTCCCTGAGGACTCCTCCTATGTCTTCCTCCCAAAGCCAGAACACCTGCGCCCCACCCCACCCACCCCAAACCGGAAACCCCAAGACTCGAACCTCAGCGCCTGCTGGTCCCTGTGAAGGAGGCCAGGAGGCCGAGCACACAGTGGAATGGGGCTTCTGTCTACACAATGTAGTTTTAAACTGCGCTTGCTGCACACGTCTTTGTAAAGCAAGAAATGGGTTAATGCCTTCTGAATACTAATTCAAAGGCAGCTTCCATGTACCCACTATATGATCGTTTTATGGAAATGCAGACTGTTGTTTCATAGATTCTCCACTTAACCCTATAACGGTGCTTCTTAACAATTCAACATACCCCGTCACATGATGCAGCTGTTTACTCCTGATATTTACCCAAGAAAAAAGAAAGCATACACATATATAAGTACTCATACCAAGATTTTCACAGACACAGCAAACAACTGGGAACAACTCAAACGTCATCAAGAGATTAGAGGACAGACTGAGGCACATCCATACGATGGAATACTACTCAGCAATGAAAAGGAACCGAGCCCGGGCATCCAGTAGCACAGATACACCTCAAGTGCATTATGTGGAGGAAAGAAATCAGACGAAAACAGAGCATGTCAACGTCCTCCCGTCCATAGAAAGTCCTGGAAGATGCAAGCTAACACTGAGTGACGGGCAGCAGAGGGTGGCTGTCTAGGGCGAGGAACACAGAGAGGGCTGAATTACAAAAGGGCACGCGGGAATTTTCTGGGGGTGATGTTTTGTGGGGCTGTGTGCTTCCATACACAAATACGTGCGGTTTATTATGTGTATGTTATACCTCAGTAAAAAAGCAAAATATACACAATTGCATGCTGAAGCATTTAGGGGTAAGCAGTTTTGAATTCACTCCAGCTTACCTTGGCATGCACTTTAAAAGACGGATGGCGGAATAGGCAGGTTTTAAAGCAAATATGATAAAATGCTAACTGTAGAATCAAGGGAATAGGTATATGGGTGCTTACTGTACAGTTCTTTCATTGTCTCATCTTCTGTTTGAAATTTTTCATTAAAAATGTTTGAAAACATATCACAGATACTTTTCCATATCATTTTTGGCTTAATTATGTTTAATGGCTATACATTATTCCATCCTATGGATGAGCTGTACTTTTCTCAATTGGCCTATTTTTTGGATTCTTACATTGCTTTCAACTTTTCATAATCACACTAAAATCTTATTGTAATTTCCCAGATTTCAAAATAATTTTTAAATCATTATTTTAAAAGTCTGCACAAGGTTCCATCTACCTGGCCAGAAACTTGTGGCCCAATTGCTATGACAATCCTGTTAGTCATGATGAGTTAGGAAGCTATTTGGCCTGGACTCCAAGGCCCTAGGCCTTTGACCAGCATCCATACGCCCTGCAAGGTCACCTTGGAGGTACAGGTGGAGAACCGAGGTCAGAGGTCCAGCTTTATAGTTAGAAGGGGCTTTGGTCCCAGTGCCCAACATGGAAACTCAGACCAGCCCCCAGCTCTGGTCTACTTCAGCCATGGGGGTCTCTTTCCCCTAGGGTTAGGGTCCTGCGGCATGACCCCTCCTAGGAATCAAGGATGGAGGGGCTGGCAGGCTGATCCTCCTTGCAGGGCTAAAGTGTCAGCCAACAGTAAGCAACGCCGTAAGGAAGAGCTTCGTGGTGGGGTTGTTAGAGATTATTTCCTTAGGCCAGGAGCCCAGATCCAATGAACCTGGATCTCACTCCTCAGAAGTGTTGAGATTCTAATAGAAATGGAAAGATGGATGGGAACTGATAAATGACCAGGAAAAGTCGTAGAGACACTCTTGGCGAAGCTGAGTCTCATTTAACCAGACTACTGAGGAGTGGCCAACAGACAGCCTGGAGGGGTGAGGGGGCCCCAAGCCCCACAGCCTTGAGATCATTCCCAGGGGTGATCAGGTCCCCTCCTGTGTCACTGGGGTGGACCTGGTGGCCCCAGCAGTCTCCCACACTGGGCGAGTCCCAGGAGGAGCTCCAGGTACCAGTGTCCAGGCCGGAGTTTGGACAGAAGTCGTGGAGAGCAGTATGGGGTGACCTAAGGGACGTGAACTGTGAGATGACTTTCCCTGTAGCCCACCATTTCCTTCACGTCTCTGGAGTGCACACCGCGCATGGTCCCCAGGCAGAGCAGGGGTGAGGGGTAGAGAGGAAAGCAGGCCCAGGGTTTGGTGTCTGCCGTGCCCAGGCGAGAAGAAATGCATGATGCACGCATCTGCAAAATGGGACCAAAGCTGCTGGAGTCCAATGGGGCAAAACTTGAAAAGCTCCTGGCACCTGGCACAGTGCGAGGGCTCGGGAGGTGCCGGCCGTGGTTCTGGACTGCCTGCTTTCAGTTCTTGCAAGCGGTGAGAGTCAGGTGGCCTTAGGTGTGGGGTTTAGTGAGAGCAGAAGCCAGAGAGTTGTTTATCTGGCGAATATAGCAGAAAAATCTCCTTGAGGGGGGAAGTGGGGTCCTGGCTACTCGTCATCTCTTTGTATCTTACCCCTACCCATCAAGAGCCTGGCTTACCATCAGCTGCAGCACCCCCCACGTCCCCTCCCATTCCCTGTCCTGCCCCCTCCCCCTGCCAGTCCCCAGTCCCGTGACTCCTCAGAGCCATCATGGCCTGATTGTTCTCCAGGCCTCCTCAGTCCAAAGCTCTTGATGGATTTGGTAATTGGGGTAATTACGGTAATTTTACCTTAAAGACAGGCAGCTGCAGATTCCCTATTTGGGAGCCCCCTCCCCGGGCCTCTTGCCAGCCAGTGTTCAGGGACAATGGCAAGTGGCTCCCATTCCCCTCCCCCAGGGTGCCAAGTGGCTGGGTGGGGGTGGGGATTTCTCTGTAGAAGGCACCTCCCACCCTCTGGGTCAGCCCGGGAGGGGGACAGGGGTGTCAGCATGGGTTTACAGGAATTGTTTTCCTTTCTTCCACCCTGCCTTGGCTTCAGGGATTTGCAAAGCACAGTGGAGACATTCAAAGACATTTGCCCCCTCCCTATCCAGGCCCGAAAACCACATGGGGATTCCCCACCCCACTGCCCCTAGTGGATCCCAGGAAGCCCCAGCTGCAGGTGTCTTGTCGCCAGGTGTGAGAAGAAGCAGGAACGATGGCCCCTTAACAAGGCAGGAGAGAATCACCGGCCCACAGCCAGGTACCAGGCGGCCGCTTCACCTCATCCTGACCAAAGCCTGGGCTGCCCTGCCCCCAGCGGCAGGTGGGGGAATTTCACCCTCAGCCACCAAAACTCCAAGGGCCAGGCTTCCTCCTCTGGGAGAAGTTGTCTGCTGATGTCAGCTCTGAAGACTTCTCAGAGAGCACGGAGGAGGAGGACAGAGCACGTGGGGAGCCCTGGGCAGTGCCTGGGGCAGTGAGGGTCCCGGGCCAGGCCTGGAGCAATCAGCAGAGACAAGTGGAGCTCTGTCTAGGGGCAGCTGAGGACATTCCCAGGCCAGTGGCTCCCAGTCCTCAGCCTCCTACCTCGCATTCCCAGTGCCTGCCCATTCAGCCCCTCCCCGACCCAGGCCAGCCCCGCCTTTCAGCGGCCACGCCTTCTCCTCAGGGCCGACCCCCTGAGGGGTCCCCCCAGGAGCCTTCTGTCTGCAGTGCCCTCCACTCTCCAGCCTGGCCCGTTCCCCTCCCTCTGCACTGGCTGCCCCCTGTCCATCTCCATCTGCTTGACCACAATTGTAATCACACAGTAATCTGTGCAAGGGCGTATTTTAAGGTCCGTCCTCCTCTGTGGGGCTATAAGCTCCAAAAGGGAGGTCTGGGTTGACTCCGTGTCCTTGCCTCGTGCCCAGCTCGTGGGATTGACTCCTGTGATTATGCTTTGAGAGCTTCCAACAGGCAGGAAGTGAAGGGGTGGGGCAGTGCATTCCAAGAGGGAACAGCATATGCGAGGCTCTGGAGGCCAGGAGTCCACGCTCAGGGCGCCCAGCAGTTTGCTGTCTGATGTGGGTTCTCCTCCTGCCAGCGTCCTTGCTGTCTGCTCCTGGCCTCTCCTCTGGGCACCCATGTGGGGAGGGAGCAAGCCCTGTGCCTCTTCTTCTTTATTATCTATTTATTGATTTACTTGAAATGCAGAGAGACAGAGACAGCCAGGGCTGGGCCAGGCCAAAGCTAGGAGCCTGGAATTCCATCCAGATCTCCCACGTGGGTGCAGGGGCTCAAGCACCTGGGTCATCTTTCTCATCTGCATTAGCAGGGAACTGGATCAGAAGTGGAGCAGCCGGGACTCAAACCGGTGCTCATATGGGATGCCAGCACTGCAGGCAGTGGCTTAACCCACCATGCCACAGCGCCGGCCGCCCAAGCTACATCTCAACCACTGCGCCACCCACGACTGCCCTCTTCCTCTACAAGGACAGTGGTCCCATCACCCTGAGACCTCATTTAACCTTAGTCACCTCCTTAAAGTCACACTGGGTGCCAGGGCTTCAACACAGGCATTTCAGTAGATCACGATTCAGTCAATAACAAGACTTCTGAAAAGAAATGTGTTCTCAGCCAAGCAAGCCCCAGACAGCCCGAGAGACTGGCACCCCCCGTGAGCTCGGCTTACCCTGCAGTGGGTGGGGGCGGGATCATCAATCACAGCAATGCCACCCCGTGGAAGAAGATGAACCCCGGATAGCACGGAAGATGAATGGGGAAACTGACATGTGATTAAACTGAGCTCTGCCGCTGGGGGCTCACAGCCTGCTCTGAGTGCAAAGTTGGTACAGCTGGGCCTGGGCTCCCGGCACCCACGAAGCCACCTGCCCCTCCTGCCAAGGTTCAGAGAGTTTCCCTTGGACCCCACGGTGTGTTGTCATCCCCGTCCTGAGAATGACTGCCTGGGCCTGCAGGGCAGCGCTGGGGGGCAGCGTCAGAGTCCTCTCAGGCTGCCTGGCTCGGCTTCGCACTGTTTGACAACAGCGAGCACTCTGAGCCCTGGCTGGCGCAGGTCACGTGAATTTCTTTTCTTTCTTTCTTTCTTTCTTTTTTTTTTTTTTTTTTTTGACAGTCAGAGTTAGACAGTGAAAGAGAGAGACAGAGAGGAGTAGCCAAGTGAGCCGCCAAGGTCACGCGGCGCGTTTCTCATGCTTGTGTCTCTAATCGGGGAGCTCAGGGTTAAGTCAGGTAGTGAGGGCAACCGTTTCTGGAGCACACAGAGGGACAGACAAGGACTGACTTTGCTCACTCATCAATGCGTTTTTGAAGATTTAGGTATTTGAAAGGCAGAACGAGACGGGGGGGGGGGGAGAGACAGAGAGAGAGGGACCTTCCTTCGATGGTTCACTCCCCAGATGCTCTCTACAACTGCCACTGGGAGAGGCCAAAGCCAGGAGGCAGGAGCTCCATCCAGGTCTCCCACCTGGGTACAGAGACCCAAGCACTTGGACCATCTTCTGCTGCTTTCCCAGGCACATTAGCAGGGAGCTGGATCCTTATAGGATTGTGCGGTCCCTGCTGGGCTAACCTTGGGCATCGTCTCTTCTTGACAGCTTATCCTGCCACAAGCCTCATTGCCAGGGCAGGCTCCCACGCCTCCTCCCCAGGCCTCTTGGAGCTCTCTGGTTCCGGGCTGTGGAGGGAGGCGGTGGGGCAGGAGAGACTGAGGAGGTGACCACCAGCAATGGCAGCACCCTTCAGATCCAGGGTCTCAAGTAGTTCAGAGCTGGCATCCCGACCCCAGACTAACCCATGCTGGACTTGAATTCTGATCCTCATTAGCCACGTGCACAGGTAATGCTGACTTCACAAGCCTCATCATTTCCTTATATTTCTTATAAAGCCAGTACAGTTTGTAACTTGACATTCATTATTTGGTTTCTGTTATCTCTTCTCTGGGGGTGAGCTGGTCAGGCCAGCACCCATGTCTGTTCTCATTGTTCTAGCATCTGACCTGGTGCCTGGCCTTACGCTAGACCCGCATCAGACACCTGTAAAATGAATGAATGGGTGATGGTCGTTATCTTTGTTGTTTGGGAGCCAAGCTGCTCTGTAAGAAGGTTGGAGAAGCTTCCCAGAAACAGAAAGGTCGGACGCCAGGCCAAGGACGTGTGCAGTCCCCTCCACAGACTTGAACTCTGAGGCTCCAGGCCTGGGGCCTGGTTTGCACTGCCTGGGACGTGGGCCACTTTGGTGCTGGGGGTCGGAGTACCCCCTGAAGGGGGTCTTTGATGGCCAGGCCACCTGCATCTCTGCCACTTTGGTGGGTGCCCTCCACCAGGGACACACGAGGGTAGAACAGAAGCCCAGTTCCTTCTCGCCTTGGGTGGGCAACTCCTGCGAATGTGCTGCACTCGGATTCTCAGGTTCCCCAGGAGACCTAAGCTTGGGTCACCCACAGCGGGAACTCACTCGCTGACACACCTGTCCTGGGCTGCTCCCCTTTCTCACAGTCCCCCTCTCTTGCATTTCTGGGGATAACTATTCGCCCTTGAATCTTTACCTTGGGTTCTGCTTCTGGGTGGGTCTCTGTGGGGAGCAACTCGGACTAGACTGTTACTCGAATTAAGACTTATTCTATGCATCTGCTCTCCCACAATATGGCGCTGGGAGAGGAGTGAACAGCTTCTACGCAGCTGCCTCTCGCCAACTTGAGTGATGACCTGCAGGAGCTGATCCTGCTCCTGATTGGAGGAGAGCGGCGTGCTCGGCGTGTGGGTAGCAGAGTTGGGATTGGTGGAAGAGGACTATAAAGGAGGAGAGAGACAACATGCACCGGGAACATCTATCTGAAGGAACACCTGAGCAGCCCGCGAGAGAGCCAGCCGGCGGTGTGCCGCTCCCCCACGGAAGTGGGGAAAATGGCAGGGGGAACCGCCCTTCCACGGAGGTGGAAGAGTCGGCAGCCAACCCGGGAAGAACCAGCAGCAAACCTGGGGAGGGCCGAGCAGACAAAAGAACAGCGCAGGGTCCTGTGTCGTTCCTCCACGAAGACGGGGAGTGACAGGTCTCAAACAGAAACACTGAATTATTGTGAAGATAGATTTGCAATGCTCTCAGCATATATTAAACGATCAAGAAACTCATTGTTGAATGAATGAGGCACAGGACACACACAGACTCTGAGGCATGCACACCAACACGAGGAAACATGCCTGCCCACACGTGCTCACACCCACCCTTCCACACACGCATGTAGGTTCACACGGAGACTCGTTGCCTGCACGCATCACGCACAGTTCAGGCTGCTTTCCTAAGAACTGCATTCAGCACTCCTTCCAGGAACAACGGGGAACTCAGTATTCTTGGGATCACCCATGCCCACACAGTGATCCCTGCGTTCCCTACCCCAGCCAGGCACACAGGGGCTGCCTAACAGTAGCTGTCAACAGTCCTGCCTTGTCCCTCCTTCTGTCCCAGTCCTCCCTGCCTCTGAACTCGCTGCCATGGGGCTACGGCGACCCCTGGTGGCCCCAGTTGGCTGTTTCTAGCAGTGTCTTAACCACCGCTTTCTCCGCCAGCCTAGGGGTGGGGGACACTCAGGGCCTCCAGGCTGCCCCCTGCCTTGCCCCTGTCTGGGTGTATCCTCCACAGCCAGGCCTTGAGACCCCTGTCACAGAGCTAGGAACGCCGGCCCCTCTGTCATTCCGCCTTAGCCCCCAGGTGACGAAGCACAAAGAGGCAACCTGGCTGGAAAGCTCCCGTCTTAGGGGGGTGGGGCTGCCAGGGTGACCGGTAGAGCCCATCCAGGGTCACCGTGACCCCTTCCCTGTCCCGGCACCCACACAGGGCGTGGAAGCGCCCATTTGTTGAACTTGGGACGGAAGCACTAGTTTGGTGGGGGAAGAGGACAGTGCAGCCTCTGAAGATAGACCCTGCAAGCAGAGCCCACCCTGCGGCTTCCTGCATGGTGGTCTCCCCAGGTAGGGCTGCAGGATCCTGCACTTGCTGTGGGCCAGCTGCTCACTAGCACAGCAGGCGGGGAGGGGGGGTCCCTAAGAATATATGCAGAGTGGGCTCCTGCTCTGACAGCCCCCAGACAGTCTGTACTGGGGAACTCCTGCAGAGATACCTGACCAACCCAGACCCTCCATCCATCCAGAGCCCGCTGATTGTTCCCATGATCCAGACGTTGTCCCGAGAGCCTTAGGCATTGTTCTCACTGAAGCAGGTGGGTGTTTGGTGAGTGGTTCGATTAGGAGCCTCCCCAGATTGAATCCTGGTGGCTTTGTAAGGAGAGGGAGACCACGCAGGCGCGGGTACAGGTACGATCCCACTTCGCTGTGATGCAGCCCGAGGCGCCCTTGCAGAAGGCTGCTGTTCGGACCTTAAACCCCCAGAACCACCAGCCAGAGTAAACAGTTTTTCTTTATAAAGTTGTATCTTCTTTGGGGCCAGTGCTGTGGTGTAGTGGGTAAAGCCGCCACCTGCAGTGCCGGCATCCCATATGGGCACTGGATCTAGTCCCGGCTGTTCCACTTCTGATCCAGCTCTCTGCTGTGGCCTGGGAAGGCAGTAGAGGATGGCCCAAGTGCTTGGGCCCCTGCACCCACATGGGAGACCCTGAAGAAGCTCCTGGCTCCTGGCTCCGGATTCGCGCAGTTCTGGCTGTTGTGGTCAACTGGGGAGTGAACCAGCAGATGGAAGACCTCTCTCTCTCTCTGCCTCTCCTTCTCTCTCTGTGTAACTCTGACTTTCAAATAGTAAATCCTTTTAAAAAGTGAAAATATAGGCCGGCGCTGCAGCTCACTAGGCTAATCCTCCGCCTGCGGCGCTGGCACCCCAAGTTCTAGTTCCGGTCGGGGCACCAGACTCTGTCCCAGTCGCTCCTCTTCTTGTCCAGCTCTCTGCTGTGGCCCGGGAGTGCAGTGGAGGATGGCCCAAGTCCTTGGGCCCTGCACCTGCATGGGAGACCAGGAGAGGCAGCTGGCTCCTGGCTGCAGTGGCCATTGGGGGGTGAACCAACGGAAAAGGAAGACCTTTCTCTCTGTCTCTCTCTCTCACTGTTCACTCTGTCAAAAAAAAAAAGTGAAAAAAATAAAGTTGTAAAGCACTTGGGCCATCTTCTACTGCTTTCCCAGCCCATAGCAGAGAGCTGGATCAGAAATGGAGCAGCCGGGACTCAAACCGGCGCCCTTATGGCATGCAGGCAGTGCAGGCGGCAGCTTTACCCGCTACACCAGAGTGCCGGCCCCCAGGTATTTCATTATAGTCATGAAAATTTGTGTAATACATCCTGTTTTTCTTTTTAAGAATAAGAATTCTTGAAGTCTTTAGACAACTTTTTTTTAAAGATTTATTTATTTGAAAGAGTTACAGAGGAGAGGCAGAGAGGGAGAAAGAGAGATCTTCCATCTGCTGGTTCACTCCCCAAATGGCTACAATGGCCAAGGCTGGGCCAGGCTGAAGCCAGGAGCCAGGAGCTTCTTCTGGTCTCCCACATGGGTGCAAGGGTCCAAGCACTTGGGCCATCTTCCACTGCTTTCCTAGGCACGTTAACAGGGAGATGGATTGGGAGTGGAGCAGCTGGGGTTTGAACTGGCGTCCATATGGGCGACCAGCGTCACAGGTGCAGCTGCTCAGCTTCCCGGAGACCCTGGTGGCCTCAGAATCAGGACAAAGTGAGCGCACCTGTGCCCTGGGCCGTCCCTCAGCCCAGCTGCTCAGGACCCAGAGGGTGACTCACCTGGAGCCCTGCATGCTGACAGCGTGCCCGCCCCTCCCAGAAGCCTGTGCCCCCAACCCTGGAGACTCGAGTGATGCCCCTCAGACCCAGACAACGCCAGGGCCTGCCTGGCCGGCACTCAACATTTCCTCCCCAGCTTCCTGCCCCCAGCCCGGGCAGCTCCTGCTCCTACCCAGCAGGGTGTAGGGGAGCCTGCCAGGTCTGGGGAGGAGCCTGGGCTTGGCCTCTTGGGCTGTGTGACTCCACCCAAACACTGCAGCCTCCTCATCTCCACAGCAACCTTCCCCGTCCTGAGCAGTGGCTGTAAGGACACACGGCAGGCACCGTGCCTGGCACACGAGGGTCGCAGGGGGCCTCAGTCCCAGGTGCCAACTTCAGTCTTTCAGCAGCGATTTACGGGGCACTTCAGGCACGACAGGCCGAGGGCCTAGCCCCCCAGCCACGATGCAGAACCAGACCCTAATTGGAAACAGGGTCTTGGCAAGTTGAGGTGATGCCAGCAGGGGGAGCTCTAATCCGACTTGACAGCATCCTTCTAGAGGGGGAATCTTGGCCACAGACAACACGTGAAGGGGAGATACTGCAGAGACGGAGACAGAGAGTGGAGTCAGGTGGTCATAAGCCAGGGAACAACACGGGAGCTGCCAGAAGTGGAAGAGGCCGGGAGGGTCCCGGCCAGCGCCTTGACTGTGGGCTCCAGAACCACAAGTCTGCATACTTCTGCTCTAAGATCCCCCCCCCCCCCAGCTGTGATGCTTTGCTCTGAACATAGAGAAGATCGCCCCGTGCTGCCGATGACAATGCTGAGGCTCACGGGGTGGTGCTGGGAGGCTGGGGGGCTTGCACTGGTGGGCCCAGGGTACCGGGGTCACATAAGGGTGTGGGAGACGTGCTGCCTGGGGGAATGTGCGGGGTCCGAAGACCCAAAGATGACCAGACAGAGCCTACAGTGCGGCTGCCCCCAGCCATGCCGCCAGGCGCTGGGGCTGGCCGCGGGCTGGAGGCTTTCAAGCTGTTCCGAGCTGACGGGTTACCGGTACACAGGGAAGACTGCATTGTTCAAGTCCGGTATTACCTCAGTCAAGAGGCAGACAAATGGGCCACTTCCTGGCTGTTAGGACAAGTTACTCGGTCTCTCTGACCCTGCTTCCCACGGAACAGTGCCAGAGCTGGCAGAGTTGGTGGGAGGAAGGAGTGAGGTGGACTGAGTGGCAGCACTCAGCTGGGGTGCTCAGGAGGGGACGCCTCTGGGGGAGGGGATACGGGTCACCCTTGATCAATCAATAGTTGACACTGAGACATAGGAGTTGGAACAGCTGAGTGGGTTTCGGGGCAAATCCTACTCAACCCACAGCAATGAGACGTCATTCACTCGTTAGGATGGCTGTGACCAATGGCTGGCCAACACCTGACTGTTGGGAGCTGGATCATAAACCAGACTTGAACCCAGGCACTCCGATGTGGGATGTGGGTGTCCCAAGCGGAGAGGCTTAAGCCACTGTGCCAAACGGCCACCACCGGAGAATGGAAGCTCAGAGCAAGGCCCACGGCCTCCTCTCTGTTCATGGTTTAATTATTTTAACAGCAAACTTACAGGGAGGGCACAGAAGACACTGTTAAAAACACGCTCGCGTGCAGGACCAGCTCGGTTAGGTGAGTCTAGTGAGTGATGGGATCCACTGTGTGATAAAAACGCTGCCATCAACAGGAAATGCACTTGCTTTCAAAAGCCCCGGGTGCTGGCACTGTCCAGAACACATCTACTGGTTTATGTATAATTCTTACAAAGCTGGGCTGCTGGAACTCGCTCCCTGGAGCAGCCTGATTTGCACGCATGCTTTCTGTCCCCGTGTTTATATTAAAAATCCACATATGGATGAAAATGGAAAAATTGCCAATACCTAACTCCTGTCCCCTGTCTTTCCACTCACAATCACCCCACGGGACAAAAATCAAAGCAAAACAAAAAAACTAACAGTCTGAAAGCCCAGTAACAGGAAGAAGAGAGAAATAAAATGTTTTTGAGAAGGAAATGCTGCCCATCAATAGTGGATTCGTAAGCACATGCGTGCCACGTGCTGGCTGCACGTCTTTGACTTCACGGGTAGCCGCTGGCACGGGTAGTACACGGGCTGGTGTCTTCCAAAAGGCTGACCTGACAGGCCCCACGTGCCCCTGCACCCACTGCTGCACTCTGGAAGCGTACATCTGTTCTGGAGCCCCGCGCAAGCTCTCCCACCACACGCTGCAGGTTTGCGACTGGCATCTGACTTCACCGTCGGCTGCAGCACCAGACCTGGAACGATGAGGTTGCTTCATCCCGCCTGCAGAGGGCGCACTCTTGCGAGCGGCTTTTGTAGCCAGTCACTCCCTGGGTGCCTGACCACCAGTGGATTTGTGGGTGGTCAGCTTTGAATGAGCCACGGCACCTCCCTACTTACCCCATTCTCCTGCGGCTGGAGCTCGGGAGCTGGAGGCGGCGCTGGTGTCACAGAGCCATGGCAGTTATGGACAACCCCTCCCCTGTGAACGTGAGGAAGAGGTGGGACTGTCCCAGAGGAAGTCAGGGCCAGCTCAGGCCAGGGCCTGATGCCCGAGCCATGGCTTCAGAATGAACAGGCGTGGCCAGGCCTGGTAGGTTGGTCACAGGCTGAGCCCCTCTTGGCTTTAATCTAGACCCAAGCTCTGTGGCCCGGCTCTGCCCTCGGCCCTCATCTGGGTCCAGGCAGTCCCCATCTCCCCGCGTGACAGCCAAGGCCCTGGGGGCCCACGGTGATGGTGAAGAGCAGGTTCCTTCCGAGGCACGGGGCAGACGCGTCAGGGGTCCCAGGACAGCCCCTTCGTGGCCAAAGTCCTCTCCCCTCCCTGGCAGTCTTCTCCCGTGCACTTAGGCCATCGCCATAGCCCAGCTGACTCCAGGGAAGCCAAGACACACAGAAGGTTGGGTCTGAGGGTGACACGGAAATGAGAGTGAGAAAGAGACAAATGCGGGGGTGGGAGGGTCGGTCCCACAAGTGGGAGAGGTTCTTACAGGGTCTGGAGGTCCCCATTCACCATACACACATGGGCCAGGCTACTTTACAGATGCTGTTAACAAATGAACAGGAGAGGCCCCTTGTTCACCAACCATTATGAAGTTCAAGCTAGCAACAACAGGGCGAGAAGCCAAGCACGTGGCCCTTCTGTACATGGGGCAGCCTATGATCAGCCAAGGTCGCAAGCCAGAGAGACTCAGACTAACTGTCTGAGTGAGGGTCCCTGCTCCTCACCCTCACCTCCACCCTCCACGCTGTGATGCACAGGGGACGAGTGAGGAGGGACTGGCAAACCCGTCGCCCAAGCAGACCTCAGAGGAGGGCAGGCCATGGCGGCCATGAGATGGAGGGACACAGACCCCGGGACGAGCTGCTGGGCGGGACAGGGAGTGTGGGGAGAGGCAGGAGGGCTGAGGGGCTGGTTTATGGCTCCACGCGGATCAGTCGCTGGCGGTGGTGCTCATGGAGGGAGCAGCGGCTGGCAGAAGAGCAGGCTGTTGTGTCCGGCGTGCTGGGGAGCAACGGGAAGCAAGGACCCCACTCTGGACAAGAGGACGAGCCAAGCAGACCCAAGGAGGATTAGAGCGAGGTACATACATTTCAGGGTCACGGGTGTAGAGGTGGCATTTAACCTCATGGGAGGGCATGTGCTGTCCCAGGTGTTTGGGGGCGGGAGTTGGTGCTATGGCAGAGCAGGTTAAGCCGCCTGCAGCGCTGGCATCCCATATTGGTGGTAGTTTAGTCCTGGCTGCTCCACTTCCGATCCAGCTCTCTGCTAATGAGCCTGGGAAAGCAGCAGAAGATGCCCCAAGTGCCTGGGTCCCTGCACCCATGTGGGAGAAGCTCCTGGCTCCTGGTTTTGGATCGGCTCAGCTCCAGCCATTGTAGCCATTTGGGGCGTGAACCAGCAGAGGGAAGATACCTCTCTCTCTCTCTCTCTCTCTGCCTCTCTGTAACTCTGCCTTTCAAATAAAATAAATCTTTTTTTTTTTTTTTTTTGACAGGCAGAGTGGACAGGGAGAGAGACAGAGAGAAAGGTTTTCCTTTTGTGTTGGTTCACCCTCCAATGACCGCCATGGCCGGCGCGCTGCGGCCGGCGCACAACGCTGATCCGATGGCAAGAGCCAGGTACTTATCCTGGTCTCCCATGGGGTGCAGGGCCCAAGCACTTGGGCCATCCTCCACTGCACTCCCTGGCCACAGCAGAGAGCTGGCCTGGAAGAGGGCCAACCGGGACAGAATCCGGCGCCCCGACCGGAACTAGAACCCGGTGTGCCGGCGCCGCAAGGCGGAGGATTAGCCTAGTGAGCCGCGGCACAGGCCTTCAAATAAAATAAATCTTTAAAAAGAGAGACAGAGAGCGCGAGTGCTCTGTTTGGACAAATTATTTAGCTGCTCTGACACCGACAGCGCAATTCTCACTTAGAAATGGAGGCAAGAAAACCGTCTCTTCATGAGTCCACAAATGCGTTGGAGCAGGGGAGACGCCTAGCGCAAGCGCCGGTACCTATTATGCCCCGATGCACAACAAGGGCTTATTCTTACAGATGCTAGTAGTTCCTTCCTTGGAGGTCTTGAGCCTCCACTGCGTGCTGAGCCGTGCTTTGCACCCACCAGTTATCCGGCACACTGGAAGTTCAGCAGGACCACGGCAAAAGGAAAGACCAAGCCGGGTGAGGGGCGAAAGAGGGGGTGGGGTGGGAGCCCTGCGAAAGGGGGTGCTGGAGCAAGACCTGGGGGGGACAGGGGGCGGGACCAAGCCAGCATTGAGGGGGGAGGTTCCCGGGAGAGGGAACAGCCAATGCCAGGACCCCGAGGACGGGGGGAGCGTAGAGTGAAGGGTCGTGGACACGGTGGAGCGGTTGGTCCCCCAGCGTGGCTAACACAGGCCTCCGTCGCAGGAGGCAGGAGGTCCTCCACTGTGGGCCGCAGCTCTGCTCTGCCCCTAGTCGGAGACAGCCAAGCTCTCCAAGGCGGCAGCTTGGGGCAGGCCCTGGGCTCCCTCTCCCAGCCCTGCGTCCCAGCTCTGCCTCACCTGGCGGGGCAGGCTCACCAGGAGAGCGCCGCCTCCTCCCAGCCGAACTCGGCCGGGCCTTTGCTCCAGGGCTCCCAGTCGAAGCACACGTCCGAGTCATCCTCCTCGGAATCTGTGGAGGTAGGAGACAAGGCCTCTGGGCTGCTCACATCCTGTCTCCTCCCCCCACGCCCACCCAAAAGGAGCCCCCTGCCAGGCCTGCCCCTGCCCCAGCGAGAACTGCAACCCACCAGCCAGCCCCGACCTCACAGGGACTCCTGGGCTTCTGAGAAGTGACTCAGAGACTCAGAGAGCGGCCCCTGCCGGGAGCACGTGACCACTGACTGTGTGGGGCCTGTCCAGGCCGGGCTGCTGGGGAGACGCAGGCCACCCATCCGTCCACGTGCTCACTAACCAAATGCCCTCGTCCACGTGCACAACGGTTGCCACTGCACATCCGGGCCACAGGACACTGGGCAGCCACGCATTTGTCCGTCACGGGACGCCTGCTCCACTGCACTGCGGCTCGTTCACGGCCAGGGCCCCTGGGCCAGCCGGCCAGCGGCAGCGTCTAAATCACTGCGTGAGCCCCGTGCTGCTCAGCTCGCTGTCCCCGTGGTGTGGCAGAGGCACATTGCCAGGAAATGCAGCCAGCGGAGCCTTCGTGCCTTTTCTAGAAACAAACACTCCTTCCCCCAGCCGGTTTGATAATGGACACGTTATTAAGCACGGGGATGAGCTGGCGGGGGGGGGGGGGGGGCGGCTTTTGTGTCGTGTCCCCGGGGTCGCAGAGAAGCCAAAGAGGCTGAACAGAGCCTTCAGATTGCAGCAGGAGATAGAAAAGGCGAAGCCTCAACTTTCTCATCTGTTAAATGGGCATCACAACAGCGTCTTCCATGATGAGGGTTCACCGACGTTGACAGGGCCCAGCTGGGGGCTGAGTATGACTGGGACATCAGCAGGATGGCTCCCCCTCCCCTCCCCTTCCTCACCGGAGAGAGGCTTTATTTTTGTAACGTGTATTTTATGCTGCGTGCTCTACGTAGCTAAAGACTTCCTGATGGCAGTGACTGGTGGCTTCTGTGTTTTACAGATGAGGAAGGCTCCCGGAGAGAAAATGTCTTGTCCAGACTCACAGCCGGGACGTGGTGGTCCTGGGCTCCAGCCCCACCGGGTGCACGCGCCCTGGGGCCTTGGCTGGAGCCTGGACCTAGCTCAGGGCAGACGCAAGGCAGCTTGCGCCACTCCTCTGTTCCAGACGCAGGCCGCCTCTGCACGGCCGCCTTCTGTCTTCTCCAAATCCCTTTCAAGTTCCCCAAGGACAAAGTCCACAGCACCGCGTTTCCGTTGAAGGGGGTGTGGCTACGTCTTCGGTCCCCACGGCGTGGGCAGAGCTTAGCAGCGCCCCCAGTGGTGGCTTCCCCAGGAGCTGAGCTGCGCGTCGTCGCTTTGTGCCTCGGTGCCAGGCTGAGCGGGCGGCCTCCCTCCTCCTCCTCCTCCCTCCACGTGGGTCAGTGCCTCCGCTCCGCCTCCCCCACCTGGAGCGGCCCTGGTGAGCCAGAGAGGGCTGGGAGGGTGACGGCAGCCCTCGGAGCTGCTCCTGCCTGCTTTTCACCCTGGCTTCCAGGCCGAACTGGCTCCAACCACGGGGATCCAAAGCAGAATAGAAAACCACAGAGCTGAGCTGGTCCTGAGCGCCCAGCCCCCCAACCCCATCCCTGCCAGTCCCCGGGGAACGAGCTAACCACAGGCCACGAAACTGAGCGCTCCAAGAAGGACCGCGGGAGAGGCCCCCGTCTCACTTTAAGGAGGACTTCGCTTCACTGCAAAGTTAACCCCGGGCCTTTATTGCAAAACAGCACGGGAGGTGTCAGTGGGGAGAGGGGCCAGGGAGGGGTGGGCTGTGGAGGGTTTTAGAGCAGGAGGATGGGTCGCAGTCCCACATTTCCGCCCACACGGACGAAACCGACCTTGGGTTGCTGCCAGGCCCGCAGGAGCCCACCTTGTGCCCCGACCATCGAGTACACGTCCAGCCCTGGCCCTCAGACGCCTCCCACAGCCCCGCGGGGCAGGTGCTGCTCCTCTCCCCAGGTTTCAGATGAGAAAACTTCAGAGAGCAGAGTCCCAGAGCCAGGACCGGAAGCCGGACATGGCTGTGGGACTCTGGGCAGGCCGCTTCACCCCGCCGAGCCTCTGTCTCCCCAGTTGTAAAATAACAGTGCATCGCAGGCGTCTTTTGAGGATTAAATAGGAGCTCCCACCCAAGGATTAGCACAGCGGCATGGTCAGTGTTCACGCAAGGCTAGCCATCACTGAGCGCCATCAAGGGACAGGGCTGAAATCCGGGCCTGGGTCTTCCAGGCCCACAGACGGCTGTCACAGCCACTGCATAGCCTTTCTCGCTCGCACCCTCGGCCTGGCTCCAGGCCTGCATCGTGTGCCCTCTGGGGACATGAGGAGGCGTCTCCTAGGAATGCCAGCAACGCCCAGTAATTACACAATCACCAGACCCACCACTGAGGTGGCTGAGCAGGGCGGGAGGGTCAGTGGGCACAGCGTCCTCTCCGCTTAGCTGGCCCAGGGTTGTGGAGCTGAGAAGGAGGAAGAGGCCCCAGGGAAGGGGATGCTCCGGGAGACAGGATGCCCTGGGAGCAGAAGTGCCATATGGCCAGGCCGGATCCAGGCCCGCCTGCCCCAGCTTCCCAGCCGGCCGGCTTTTAGCCCGCCCAGTGGTATGTGAGGTCAGGCCTCATCTCAGCTTCCAGCGCTGAGTCCCGGAGAAGCCCAGATCCTCTCTAATACAGTCTCTGGGCACCTGAAAGATGGCAAAGGGCCGTCCCATTGTGTAGGTTGTTCACTGCACAAATGCCCTCAGCTGAGGCAGTGAGCAGGGCTGACTCAGGCTCAGGAAGGGGCCCCCTTGTTTTTTTTTTGTTTGTTTGTTTTTTGTTTTTTGACAGGCAGAGTGGACAGTGAGAGAGACAGAGAGAAAGGTCTTCCCATTTATTTATTTATTTATTTTTGACAGGCAGAGTGGACAGTGAGAGAGAGAGAGACAGAGAGAAAGGTCTTCCTTTTGCCGTTGGTTCACCCTCCAATGGCCGGCGCACCGCGCTGATCCGATGGCAGGAGCCAGATACTTATCCTGGTCTCCCATGGGGTGCAGGGCCCAAGTACTTGGGCCATCCTCCACTGCACTCCCTGGCCACAGCAGAGAGCTGGCCTGGAAGAGGGGCAACCGGGACAGAATCCGGCGCCCCGACCGGGACTAGAACCCGGTGTGCCGGCACCACAAGGCGGAGGATTATCCTAGTGAGCCCCGGCGCCGGCTCCCCTTGTTCTAATCTGCTCACAGGGCTGATTCTTTCCAATGTCTATGAAAAGTCCTAGGTGCTAGTGGGGACCCTAAGGGGACACAGATGTGCCCACAAACATACTGCTTTACAGCCTCAGCGAGTCCACTCGTGGAGTCTAGGTTAAGAAACCCTAACCCATCATCAAACCAACCTTTCTCTTGTATGTTGACAGCTTGTGTCGAAGCCAGCACTTAAAGTGCTTGATCACAGGCAGGCGGTGTGGCACAGCAGGGTAAGCCACTGCTTGCGACACTGGAATCCCATATCAGAGCGCTGGTTCAAGTCCTGGCTGCTCCACTTCCGATCCAGCTCCCTGACCATGAGCTTGGGAAGGCAGCGGAAGATGGCCCAAGTACTTGGACCCCTCCACCCATGTGGGAGACCAGGATGGAGTTCCAGACTCCTGGCTTCTACCTGGCCCAGCCCTGGATGTTGTAGCCATTTGGAGATGAACCAGTGGATGCCAAGACCTCTCTCTCTCTCTCCCACTCCCTTCCTCTCTCGCTCTGGCTTTCAAATTAAAGAAAAAAAAATTTGTTGAAAGTGCCTGATTGGGACCGGCACCATGGCTGACTTGGTTAATCCTCTGCCTGTGGCTCCAGCATCCCATATGGGTGCCGGGTTCTTGTCCTGGTTGCTCCTCTTCCAGTCCAGCTCTGTGCTGTGGCCCGGGAGGGCAGTGGAGGATGGCCCAAGTGTTTGGGCCCTGCACCTGCTTGGGAGACCAGGAGGAAGCACCTGGCTCATGGCTTCGGATCAGCATAGCTCCAGCCGTGGTGGCCATTAGGGGATGAACCAACGGAAGGAAGACCTTTCTCTCTCTCTCTCTCACTGTCTAAAACTCTACCTCTCAAATAAAAACAAATAAATTAAAAATAAAGTGCCTGATCAAAACCTCTTCTTCTGTAGTTGTTTTAGGGCACCCTGGCCAATTCAGACCCCTACTCAGCCCCAGATTAGGCCCCAGCCCGAGCAGGGAAGATGCTCACCTTGGCTAAGTAAGAACCGTAGCCAGACGATCAGTAGGAACAACAGTAAACCCACGGGCAGGCAGAGCCAGAAAACCAGGAAAGAAAACGTGAGGTTGTTCACCAGTGGCACAAGGGGGTACTTCATGCTGCACGCGTGCCTGAGCCAGGCCAGCCGGGCTGGGGACCTGGCCGCTGGGCCCTGCTCTGCTCGCAGCCCCATTGTGATGCAGCAAGGACATCACAGTGTCCTCCAGGCAAAGCTTGCACCGGAGGGCTTCAGGGAGAGCGCTGTCGTGGGTGTGCTGGAGCCAGGCAGAGACTGGTGAGCTAAGAATAAAGGCCCAGGCTTCCAGGAGCAAAGCAGGCTCTGGGTCCCACAGCGCAGCAGCTATGGGGATGCTTCCATGATCCTCTATTAAAATATGAAAATATCCACGAGTCAGAACTATAGATGATGGGGCAAAAGTTACCCCCAGCGCAAAGGCACTTCAAGGGGCCGGCACCGTGGCTTAGCAGGTAAAGCCACACTGTCTGCAGTGCCAGCATCCCATATGAATGCCAGTTCGAGCCCCTGCTGCTCCACTTCCGATCCGGCTCCATGCAGATGGCTTGGGAAAAAGAGCGGAGGATGGCTCAGGAGCTTGGTCCCCTGCTGCCCACATTGGAGACCTGGAAGAAACTCCTGTCTCCTGCCTTTGGTCTGGCCCAGTGCTTGCTGACATGGCCATCTGGAGAGTGAACCAGTGAGTGAAGCGCCCTCTCCCTCTCTTTTTCTCTCTCTCTCCCTCTCTCTCCAACTCTGACTTTAAAATAAACAAGAGACAGGGAAGTACACACACAGATCTTCCATCTGCTGGTTCACTCCCCGGATGGCTGCAACAGCCCTGGGCTGGGCTAGGCTAAAGATAGGAACCAGGAGCTTCATCCAGGTCTTCACATGGGTTGCAGGGGCCCAAACGCTTGGGCCATTTCCTGCTGCATTTCCCAGGCCATTGGCGGGGAGCTGGATCAGAAGTGGAGCAGCCGGGACACAAACCAGCACTCATATGGGATGCTGGTGTTGGAGGTAGAGGCTTTACCGCCCCCTACACTTGCTTTAAATCCCATTTTCCATGAACTGAGGTCCCCTGCACGCATGATCTCGCGTATTTGTGATGGTACACAGCTTTGGGAGCCCGCCAGCTCCCCGCGTCCCCCCTGGCTCTAGCTACACATGCACACACCTACCTTTTGTGGGGTGGGGTGGGGGGCTATGGCAGGCTGATGGAACTTAAAAGTCTCTAAAGAGCTGGAGCAGCTCCAGCCAATATGGCTACGCCTGAAATTCACATCCTGTATTGCCAACTTCCCAACTTTTCCTAGAGTGCCCCAAAATCTGGACTTTGATGTGACATCTCCCAATTTAAAGTGTTGACCCAAACTCTGTTCTGGCGTTGTTGGATAAACAAAGCTCATCTGCTGGACTGGCTTGGGTCACCGAGATGTCATTTGAAAGCTTTCCAGGGGTGGGCACTGGGTGCAGTTGTTAAGCTAGGATGTCCACATCCCTTATCAGAGTACGTGGGTTTGAGGTCAGCTCTGCCCCCCTTCCAGCTTCCTGGTAATGTGCACCCTGGAAGCAGCAGATAATGGCTCAAGCACTTGGGGCTCCTGCTACCTACAGTGCTGGAGGGAGGGACTCTGACTAGGCTGGGATCCAGCTGGGTGTGGGGAGGTCAACACAAGCTGCTGTGTGCAGGATCCTTGGACCACTTGCCCCAGTCACTGCCAGCAGTGGGGTAGCTGTTTAATAAAACATGCCAGTCCCTAGGCTTGCCCTGATCTCGTTAGAACTTGGGTTGGGGCTTAGACTCAACACACTGAGCCCAGTGTGATTCTGGCGCAGGCAAAATCAGGCAGGTCCAGTTCCAGGCTTGGGGAACGGCTGCAGGTGGACCTAG
This sequence comes from Oryctolagus cuniculus, assembly GCF_051225735.1. NCBI lineage: Eukaryota > Metazoa > Chordata > Mammalia > Lagomorpha > Leporidae > Oryctolagus > Oryctolagus cuniculus. The sequence goes on from NC_142877.1 coordinate 20,221,159, forward strand.
AAGTGGGGAGACTTGGGGTAGGAGTTTCTCCTGCTAGGAAGACACCGGTCCACGGAACCAGCCAGGAGGGGCCAGAAGGCTGTGGCTTTGAGGGCCAATGGTCTAGAGGAGTCTTAGCCTACTGTGGGATGGCCGGAGCCCCCCCAAATGGGAGGAAAAACTGGCATTAGAATGGGCATCCAAGAACAGCAGTGCCCTTGTGAGCTGTGCCAAATACACAGTCCAGAGGCCAAGACCAGTGGCAGGTGGATGAGGTTGGGGGTGACTTCTTGGTTCTGGGTCCTGAAGGGCCTGCGGTCACAGTTGACGAGCACAGGTAGGCAAGGTGTAACTCTTTTCTGGCTATGAAAGTTTTCTGAAAATCACAACAGGCCATTGTGCAGTCAGCTTCCCTGGCCAGCAGGCCCAGCTGGAGGTCCTGAGCGAGCAGGCTGTGCAGGTGTGGACACCCACTGCAGGGTGGCAGCTCCCAGGCCCAGTTTGGGGGCCAGCACAGAGTTGCCCGGCTGAAAGGCCAGCTCTTGGCAGAGGCGTGCACCACAATGGCTCCTGGTACAGCTCCAAGTGATCTGCCCCAGGGATGGAGCACTCATCTGGCCCACGGAACCCCTCGCCCACCCTACACAGAGGGGCAGTGGGTAACTTCCTCTGCACCTCCTCTCCCCAGACTGCCCAGCCCCGGCAGAGCTCAGCAGAGGCCGGCCAGCCAGCCTTTCCTTCCTCCCTGTGACACAGCCAGCCACGGGGCCCCTTGAGGGACCTCTCCTACTGGCTTCTCCCAGCACAGGCGGCCAGTACTCTGCTCTGAAAACCAAGTGCATTCTGAGTACTTCATGAAACTCCCCAGAGCCAGGTGACGTCCACACATCTAGGTCATGGAGTGTCCGTGAGTGACTTAAGGGCACTCATGCAGGAGTCAACCGCCCAGCCTGTAAGCAAAAGTGCACGCCAGCTCTTAGATAAGAATCTCCTTAAAATTTAATTGACTAAATGTGTTACATTCAATATTCCATGGGGTTTTTCTGGACCAAGGATGGGCATAAATACAAACACACCTCTGGACCTTCTTCCCTAACTGACGAAGATCAAACACAGGAGGCGAGGGGCGTGGGGCGCCGTCGTATTTACAGTTTGCCTTTACAGTTCAGTGCCAGAAATATTTACAGAAAATACAATAGGAAAAGATCATGTCTTGGCAACACACCGAAATTCATACAAACTGTATATAGGATTTCAAGCAAATCATGATACTGCTTATTTTTAGCCACAACTGCCAAGCCCTTCAGAGGAGAAAGATGTCTTGGTCACTGCAAGAGGACTTGGGAAACTTGGTTTTGTTTCAACAAGTATTTATTGGGCGCCTACTATATGCAAGGCACTGTGGAATCCCAAATTACACCTCTTCCCTTGCCACTAAAGAAAGAAGTGTGTCTGAAGAGCATGAGCTGACATTCTGAGACCAACAGTCCACAGTCCACAGCTTCTTTAGCTACTGAGAAACCCAGCTTGATCCCACACTGCGTGGCGGGCTCACCCCCAGTCTCCAGCTCAGCAGACCACCTGCCCCCAGGGAGCCTTTCATCCATTCCCGTTCGCAAGCTATCCCCTGAATGGTCTTAAAATGCTGAATGGAGACTCGAGGGCAGCAGAAGCGTCCAATCACGTCTCACGTGTTCCCCGCGCACCACGGGACGCGTTATTGAGTTCCACCCGGCACAAGAAGCGGAGGTGCAACGTCAGCTCTTGAAGGCAGTGCCTCTCTAGAACTCAGTCTGCGGACGCTGGCCAATGCGCCCCATCTAGGCGGAAGGAACCATTCACAAAGGCCTCCCATGTACCGTCTGTGGGTGACTGACACTCCTGGCGAAGGTGTAGGGACTTTTCGCTTCTAAGTGAGTCCAGAAGGGAATGGGCTGCCCTGCAGTAAGAGGAGCTGGGGCTGGAGGAAAATGCTCGTGCGTGTGTATGTGTACGTGCACGTGTGTGTCACAGCCAGAGAAGGGAGGCGGTCAACTCACCACATAATCCTGCCTCTCAAAGGGTGCAAGGACAGAGGAAGACTAGGCCGGGAGCTCTGGACAAAAGGAAGAGCTGGCTAAACAAGGAAAGGGTTACGAAGGCCTCCTCACAGTTCCCAGGGCTAGCAGTCAAAGGAAAACCCCACCCCCACTAATGAAAAGGGGAACAGGAGGGATGCCCCCTCTCCCCATCCCCCAGCCCAGGTAGCAACCCAACTGTTTAAGTCACAGACCAAGTGATCCCGCCTTCCCCTCAAAGGCTAATGAGCATTTGCTGGCCAAACTGTCAAGCAGATACTAAAGATTATTAGGAACTAAATATGTTCTTCCAGCATTGCTTTCTTCAAGATGACTTGCAACACAAGCAGCTGGGGAACTGAGTGACCAAGGACTTACACCCACACTGGGGAAAAGCTTCAAGGGTCTCATCATACTCCCTTTTGGGGTAGGCATATCTGAGAAGGAACCGGTGCCTGGCGAGGTATGCGAATGTCACACTCCACTGCGGGGTTCGTGCCTTCACGAGCCGCACAGCCCTCCTTCCCTGGAAGACCACAGTCTCCCAGATCACTACCTACTTTCAGTGTAGTTCTTCACTTCTCCAAGGGCTAACTGAACAATCAGGAAGCCCATCCCCAACACACACATATTGTACATTTTTCTGACATCAAACCTATGCCAAAGGTGAAAGTTTCATCCAAAGAATCACACTGAGCAAGTCTATCTACATCAGTTATCTTTAACCTCTGGAATGTTCTAAGTTGCACATCAATTTACAGCCGTCTTCGTTCACTCCAACTGGAACAAGGGCTCATTTCCCCCTTGAAACGTCAACCTGGAATGTCTGGGAGGTCAACTCTCCTTATTCCTGCTGAGCCATGAGAACCCTTGTAGGGCAAAGCTCACCCATCTTTATCAGACATCCTCTCCCACGCTACCATCTGCAAACGTCCATTTATTGCCGAGCGGGGAATCGATTACTGAGTGATATTATACCCTGAATGGAAACTAAGTCACAGGAGGAGGAGGAGCAGAGGGTTATCTTTACCTGAGCTTAAAACAAACATGAAGAGTAGGGTGTGGCAAACTTAAAAGCAAGAGTTGCTACGCCCACATTTCTTGCTCACACAGGAAGATACAGACTTCTGGAAGAGAGATTTGCACAGGGAATCAGGTCCTACACTAGTTCCCATCCCTAAGTAAACTACCAAAACAACAAACCGGACTATTACAGCTCTCATCTACAGAATCTACTGACATCGGAGTTCAAGTAGGAAAACATCCCTTAAACAGCTCCAATCACTTCGCTTTGGACTTCAGTGTCACTTGATTTCTTAACATAAAAGAATTTTACTAAAGAAGAAAGCACATAAGACCAGGAGAAACAAGCAGTGGCTGTCCATGGCAGCACTGTAACAGGAATCCTCAAGGACTGTTCTGAGTCTGGCCACCTCCAAAGCTTTATCCCTGGCAGAAAAGTAGCAGCGAGGTAACAGAAGTATTTCCAAAACCCTGGCAGGGATTTGTTGTGCCTTTCAGCTGGAGGAGTCCAGGAAACATGACAACAGCAGCCAGTCCTAACAGCAGCTACGCAAGGAGGTGCTCACTTGTGGCTGTCAATCACACTGAAATCCAGATGCTCTCTGGGAGGGCTGCATTAGGAACACTGGGAGGCTACTTTCTGAACCCCAAACAGAATCCTTCATAAACTATAGTAGCTGGCTGCTTGGTGCTGTAACAAGAGACAATGAGTGAAACCAAATAATTTTCAAGCCTGTTGTGAATTTACATTTCTTGGTGCTTACTCAAGGAATGCCAAATGCTGAACCTGACACCATGTCACTGAGCTGGATGAGAGCAGTCAGGGGAGGCACCACTGCTATCTTACAACTTGTAATTCCATAAACTTAATTTGTGTGCCTATTAAAGGACATGCCTGCAGTTCAGCTCTGTTCCTGGGGGGTTCACAAACCGAGATAGATCTGTGCAGTGATGAGGATGACCCTTTAAAATGTGGAGAAAAAATGATTCTTTATCTGAGCAAAAAAAGACCTATGTTCTTTTCTTTTTGTCATTTTGACAGCTGGATGAAAAACAGACCTACAAGTGAGCAGAAGGTTGACTTCTTCCTTCTCCTCTACACTGTCAACGTGAGTCTTTAAATGTCCTGGGATATTCCCAGACAGATTTTAATTTTGAATACAACCTCCTAAAAAGTGAGGTACAACTATCTTCAACTTCTAATTTGCACAATGCATGTGTTTAACTGAGATGCATAAAGCCTTCCTCTGCAAAAGGCTTAGTTAAGTAAAACTGTCCTTTTAAGAAAAAAGTTGATGGCTAAAATGTTTATCATCACTACTGGCAGGAATACGATTGTGTCTGGGAGCCCATTTTACTAGAAAGCCCAAAGTCTTCTATCAAATGGGTCTGTAATGTGTTTCAGCTAGTCTGGTGATTAAACAGTGAGCTCTTGGGGAGTGATTTGTTTTATTTTTACAGTGATCACCTATCAAACGTGTTTGCTTTGATATTACAGTCCCAAACTGAAGCTCAACAGTCCTAGACAGACAGTGCTCTAAGAACCGCAGCTCTTGAGTCCAACCTCCTGGAAAAGCGCAGTATAAAACTCTGGCTCCAGCTGCTTATTTCGGTACTTGTTGACAATGTCAGTGATCTTCTGTTTCCGGCGAACGTGTGGTGGACTGTAGGAGTCACTCTCTAGTCTCTTTCTTCTGCAAATGTTAATTACAGTCTGCCTCACCAGAAAGCCTTGGAAACAAGAAGGTTTTAAAACTACTGTTAATAGCTAGTCACTCATGAACTCTCAGTATTCAGTTTCCTTATTCTCTGCATACTCATTCCATTTGCACAACTTCCCATCCCCACAGGAACAGATAGCACTAAAATAAACTGTCAGAAGAACCACAGAACGACAAGAGACAAAAGATTCAAAACCTGGTCTGACAACCCATTTCCTGCCCTGGATTAGGAACAGCTTTCTTCATTTCCTAACACCAGGACTGTGTGAAGTTAACTGGTACTTAACAGGTTAAGGACGGTTTAAAACAGAACAAAATACGCTCCTTTTTCAACAAAAGCCACAGCATCTTCTCCACAGAGAACCTGATTTTTACTTCTTTTAGGTTTATAAAAATGTTAAAGAAAGAACCCTCAGCCTGCAGCCACGCATAAAGACCTTACCGAGTGCCCTCCTGCTGACTATCATCCCGTCCACGAGAGGGATGACCATGTTAAATTTTCCAGTGGCTCCTTGAATTTTTATTCGAAATAATCCAGTGTTTAGAGGGTGGATGAAGATGACAGGAACTTCTTTTTCAAGAGTTGTAGACCTTAATAAAAGAAAATTCTTTTTACCCTAGACATAGAAGAAAGTCCCCCACACACAGAGTAAGAATATCACCAGGCTCTGCGGCCAGGCAGTGGTATGAGAAGCGCCAGGAAGTCAGTCTGCTCTGAATTCTATTTCTAGAAGCCCTTGTTGCTCTGCCCCGTAACACAGGGCCCTAAATGCTCAGTACTGGGGTCAGGTTTTTTAATTTAAAAAAAAAAAAAAAAAAAAAAAAGACTGAGAAAACATGCTTAGGGGGCTGGCATTGTGGTGAAGTGGGTTAAGCTGCCACTTCCATTGTCAGCATCCCACATAACAGTACTGGTTTGAGTCCCAGCTTTCTGCTAATGAGACTGGGAAAGCAGTGGATGATGGCCCAAGTACTTGGGCACCTGTCATGCATGTAGGAGACCAGGATGGAGTTCCTGGCTCCTGGTTCTGCCCTGGCTCAGCCCTGACTGCTGCATACAGTCTGTCTCTTTTTGTAGCTCTTTCAAGTAAATAAAGAATCAATGAACTTTAAAAAGCATCTTTTAACATATTAAAAAAAAAAGAAAATCTTAAGAGTAATTCTGTGCCCAAGACAAACTCTTTGCTAATCTACCAACAGAACAGAAATTTTATAGCCAAATTGCAGTGTGCTTTTTGACCTAAAGATATTAAAAGAAAACCAGTTTAAGACGGTTACAATTCCCTTCCAAATTAATTCTGGAAAAGTCTATTCCAGACAACTATTCTATGGTCTCTATAGCAAGTAAATATCATGAAATAAAGAAGAAGGAAAAGGATTGTTCTGGATTCAAAGAGACTAAAGGAATTAAAACTAGATGCATAGTCCCGGAGGACATTCTCATGTGAACAAACCAACTGTAAGGGATTTTTAGGGAGAAGGGAGGGATATAAAGATGAATTGCTCTCTTGATGATATTAAGAAATTATTAGGGGCTTGGGCTGTGGCACATGGGAGAGCTGGGAAGTGAACCAGTGTATGGAAGAGCTTTGTCTCTGCATCTCTCTCCCTCTGTAACTCTGTCAAAAAATAAATGATTCTTTTTTTAAAAAATCCTAATTTGATAACCTTGTGCATTTACAGAGAAGTGCCTTTGATTCTTTTTATCTATTGTTATTTATTACTTTCCATCTTTTTTGTTTCATTACACTTCTTTATTAAGTCACAATCAACGTAAAAAAATAGACCTGCTGATAAACTTCAAGCAAAGAAAAAGTAGATACCTCAGCGAGGTGCTACTATTTGCAGTAGTTTCTACACCAGTACTGATTTCTGCCATCAGATCTGAAAGGGGAAAGTTTTCTGAAAAAAAAATAACATAACAATTAGTATCTCCTTCATGTCCCCCAAATAACAAGAAACCTGCTTTTCTAATCTCTTTACTCATGGACTGTGTTATCCTAAAATATATAGCCCTGATGATTCCCTAAAAACAGAAAAATCCTCCCTTAAGACATCCTTTAGCAGAGGCCTTTTAAAGAACATGATCTGTGGACCCTGAAGGCCTGGCTGAAAAGAAACTGTCATACTTTCCTACTAACATGAGCTGGACGTCATTCTAGGCTAAGTATGCATTTCTATAAACTAACTATATCGCTTATGTAAAATGTTGTCCTATTTTTTTTTTACATAAAAATTGTGAGAAACTTATCCACAGTAGAACTCTTAAGGACACATTAAGAATGAAACTAGACTGGAAGGCATAAGGAGAGAGGGTGAATGGCAGCGCTTCCTGGGATGACTGGGATCAACTGGTAACAAACCAATACCAACAACTAAAATCCTGGAATCTATTAGTCTCATCAAATCTTCATAATCAGGAACTAAGTGCTATGATTATATCCATTTAATAGATGAGTGCTCAATACAAATGAGTGGTACAACTGGGATGCAAACCCAGACTTGGGGAACTCCAGTCTAGCTGCATACTACCACATTATGCCTATACTCCCACCTCCTCAGACATTTAGCAAATCACTGTCATTCTATCATCATTTGATTTATGGGCAAGATCCTTATAGAGTACCTATATCATCATAGCGTTCCACCCAGACTACAGAAACTCTTGTTTCAGGTCCAAGGGGAGGCACAGGGCGACCCTGAGGCAGCTTCTTCATTCTGGAACTGGGACTCAGCTATATGAGGAAGAACAGGAGGAAAAGACAAAGGAAGAATTGGTTAATAAAACTACTCAGTCATAACACTAGGATGCACAGTGATATATCAAGTCATGGGAAATTACTTCAGAAAGAGTGTGAAATGCATTTAAAAAAAATCTCTCTACCCCTCAGTCTCAACTAGGAAATGAAGGCCTAAAACTGTCAAAGGAAAAAGGACAAAGAATACTGAACAATTATAATTTGCATTAATAATAATAAAATGTATATGCAATGTCTTTTTCAAAATTCATTTTTTATTTATTTGAAAGGCAGAGTTACAGAGAGAGGAGAGATAGAGACAGAGAGAGCATCATCTTCCATCCTCTGGTTCATTCCCCAAATGACTGCAGCGGCTGGGGCTGGACCAGGCAGAAACCAAGAGCCCAGAGTTTCTTTGGGGTCTCCCACGTGGGTGCCGGGGCCCAAGAACTTGATCATCCTCCGCTGCTTTCCCAGGTGCATTAGCAGGGAGCTGAATTGGAAGTGGAGCAGCCGGGTCCTGAACCAGTGCCCACATGGGATGCTGGCATCACAGGCAGAGCCTTAACCTGCTACACCACAACGCCAGCCCCTATATGCAATACCACTAGTATGGCCAGAAAGCAGTACACTTTCCCCATTATGACACTATACCCTTTTCCCAGGGATCCTAACCTCTAAGAGGCCTCACCAACAAATCATTCCTAATTCCCACACCCAATGTCTCCACTACAGTCGGTGCCTAATTACTTTATCTTATCAGCAGAAAGAAAAGAGTTGCTTGGGCCTTTGCTATCACACACAAAGTGCTCTGGCTTCTCTGTCACCTTTCTTTGAAAGGCTAACAGGACTATGCGGCTCCCCTTTAACAAGCTGGCTACACCACTGTTAGCACATGTATCAGAGCTGAGTTTGTGTTAAAGCACTAAGCAAAATTTACGAGTACAGAGGGGAGAATTCTATATAAACTGTGCTCTATTAGAGAAATATATGTATTTTTGCCAAGATGACCAGAGACCACAGCAAATCCTCCAGATTCTTGTTTCTACTCTGGCATTCACAGAAAGTTACTGCGACCAAGAGATTACCCCCAAACTAGTGACAGACATTCAGCTACGTTCCGAGACTTCTCAGCATCCTGGATCCTGATCAGTTTTGACTCTTTGTTCGGCTCTACCTCTAGTCCTAGATTTAAAGGGCTCCTGTGAGGAGGTCAGGTCTACTTGGATAATCTTCCTTTTGACTAACTCAAAGTAATCTTAATTACATCCACAAAATCCCTCTGTCACAAAATGGAACACAAGTACTGTGTACCCCACACATTCACAGGTTCTACTCATATGCAAGGGGAAGACATTATAAAAGGGCAAGGGTCACTGAAGATCATCATAAAATTTTTTCCAACACACTGACCTTATTTCCTACAATCTTTTTCAACCCACTCAACAGTGCTTGTGGATTTTTAAAATAGGTTCCACAGGGCCAGCGCTATGGCATAGCAGGTAAAGCAGCCGCTTGCAATGCCGGCATCCCATATGGGCACCAGTTCTAGTCCCAGCTGCTCCACTTCTAATCAGCTCTCTGCTATGGCCTAGGAAAGCAGTAGAAGATGGCCCAAGTCCTTGGGCCCCTGCACCCACGTGGAAGACTTGGAAGAAACTCTTGGCTCCTGGCTTAGGATCGGCTCAGCTCTGGCTATTGTGGCCATTTGGGGAGTGAACCAGCAGATAGAAAATCTCTCTATGTCTCTACTTCTCTCCGTAACTCTTTCAAATAAATAGATTTATTTATTTATTTATTTGACAGAATTACACACAGAGAGAAGGAGAGGCAGAGAGAGAGAGAGAGAGAGAGAGAGAGGTTCTCCATCCACTGGCTCACTCCCCAAATGGCCGCAACAGCTGGAGCTGAGCTGATCCAAAGCCAGGAGCCAGGAGCTTCCTCTGAGTCTTCCCACATGGGTGCAGGAGCCCAAGGACTTGAGCCATCTTCTACTGCTTTCCCAGGCCATAGTACAGAGCTGGATCGGAAGTGGAGCAGCAAGGACTTGAACCGGCACTCACATGGGATGCCAGCACTGCAGGCGGCAGCTTTACCCACTGTGCTACAGCGCCAGCCCCAAAATGCTGCCACTTTTTTAATGGTCACAGGCTGAATGTTGCATGATTAAAGATATGGAATATATAGCTATTGCTGTACTGTTGGTGGATATTTCAGATCAAATAAAAACCTAGGATTAAAAAGGAATTAGCAAGAGAACCAAGCATGGTTCTGGGATCATAAAGTCAAGGAAAACAACAAAGATTGTCTTAGAATGAACTATTTATTGCAAGCTGAAAATAAGAAAAGCATAAGGATTAATTTTGAAAATTTTAAGTTATCGGCACCACCATTGTTGCATTGTGGGTGAAGCTGCTGGCCTGCCATGCTAGCATCCCACATGGGTACCGGTTTCTGTCCTGGCTGCTCCACTTCCAATACAGCTCCCACCTAATGGCCTGGGGAAAACAGTGGAAGATGGCTCAACTGCTTGGGCCCTTGCACTCATGTGGGAGACCTAGATGAAGCTCATGACTCCAGCCTGGCTCAGCCCTGTCTGTTGGGACCATCTAGGGAATGAACCAGCATATGGAAGATCTCTTTCTGTCTTACCCTCTTTCACTGTAATTCTCTCAAATAAATAAATAAATCTTAAAAAAATTTTAATGTATGAATACTCCACTATAATTACTCCCTGGGTTAAAGTTAAAAGCTTTTCAGGTATGATTTTATAATTATCTCCATTCCACTACAAAGTTTTGGAGCTATATCAACAAAGTGACTTACCCTCTGTGAAGAATTCAGATTGTCTGTATGATTGGGGAAAAGCTCAAGTGTCAGGGATGGCTGTTTCAGAATTCCTGGCATAAGATCCATATTTGAATCACTGTCTTGATCTGAGATGTTACTTTCCAAAGAATCAGCTATCAAGTAAAGAAAAAACATCAATTGTAACACCTACCACTTCTTTGGAGCAAAAGTTTTGAACTAATTCTGCTAACTAATTAATCTAACTTAAATCACGTAAAGCATTGCTTCTAGAGCAAGGCCTGACAAACTATTTTTGCAAAGAATAAGGCAATTAATATTTTAGGTTCTGGTAGCCACTCTGTTGCATATAATCTTTTAATTTTATTTATAACTCTTAAAAATGTAAACAACATTCTTGGCTGAATTAGGTTTTTGTGCTGTAATTTGCTGGCTCCAAAGGATAACTGAAGCAAAACTAGAAAATATCTGATTTCTGATACAGCATATGCAGAAAATGCAGAAGACATCTGCTACTCTCTGAATTATCTTAATTATACATTCCATCACATAGGACACGCCAAGACTTGGCATCTGTGATTATGGAAACAACCTGGCTGGAACCACCCAAACAGTTTAAAAAAATAAGAAAACAGTTATGAAGAATCAAAGGAAGCTGAGCTGGCGTGGGACACAGCTGACAAGAGTTGGGACAAAGGCCTAACTGTGGGACCTGCACTGTAAAGACAAAGCTCCAACTCTGGGAGGATCTGGCTGGGACAAACAGGCCGGCCAAGAGAACCCAGGCAGCACACACAGCCCTCACTGGAAGGCAAACATCTATGATATGGACCTACACCATGAAAGGTCTCTCCTGCCAGGGACACAAATGGTTCCAGATATGAGAATAGGAGGCTCCAAGGGTGGGAAATTAAGTGTCCAAGTATAAAGGTGAAGAAGCTGCCAAGGAAGGACACGACGAAAGTCATGAGCCTAGGGATGAAGCTGAGGAAGTGTAATATATTCTACTGTCTCATCCTGGAAATGGTCTTGAAGAATGTGAAATTTGCTACCTCCTGCCTGGTCAGGTATGAAGAAATGAGCCTCTTTTGCAAAAAGTACAAGTTCTAGGCAAAAACAACAGTGTGAGTTGAGACCAACAAGTAACAATCACTCCCCGTCCTTAAGAGGAGCAGTCTTGACAGGCATCTCCTCTAAGCTACTGAAGTTTCTCCTGCTCAGTGCTGGAAGATCAGCCAGGAAAAATCATAAAATCCATCATTCAGGGTTGCATATAAATGTTCTCACATGAGTACAGGAGAGTAGGTGGGGGCCACTCGTGATTAGAGAGAAAGAAATAAGCAAACTGGAAAAGAGGCTTCTACACACTGGCACAAATAACTAAATGAAAGACAAAAATGGACTGACTCCTTCACTAAGATTCCTAGAGGGTCAGTTTGCTTGTCTTTACGTCCCATAAAAAAGTTAGAAGATAAATCTTACAGCTTTGTGTAATCTAATAATTAGCAGCATCTTAGAAGCTGAGGAACATCTTAGATAACTTCAAAATCTCTTCTAGTGTAATACACTGCATAAACTACTGAATACAAAAATAGAGCCTAAGATAGCACGATCCAAAAAATGTTCTTACTTAAGGACTCCACAGGAGAAGGAACCACAAAAGCTATTTCTGTAAGGGCATCAGCATAATACAGCACCTTCTTCTGTCCATTGAAAATGCTAGCACCAACATCTTCAGAGGAACTCACTTCATCTAGGAAAAAGAAACACAACATCACAGCTTCAAAAAGTAGGGAAAAACAGTATCACCCTGCTTCATGAAATATCAACTAATAAAAATAAATGACTAATAAATAAAAGCTATATGGAGCAGGCAATGTGGCACAGTGGATGAAGCCACTGCTTGGGATGCCTGCACCCCCCACCCAAGTACCGATTCAAATCTGAGCTCCTTGGCTAGTGATTCGGCTTCCTGCTTATGCACTCTGGGAGGCAGCAGATAAAGACTCAAGTGTTTGGGCCCTACCACCCAAATGGAGACCTGCTTGGAATTCCTGGCTCCTGGCTTTGGCCTGGCCCAGATCTGGCTATTGCTTGCATTTGGGGAGTGAATTTGCAGATGGAAGATCTGTTGTTCTGCCTTTCAAGTAGATGAAAATAAATAAATAAATAAATAAATAAAATAAACATAAAAAAGAAGTTATGTTTCCAACAAGAACCAATTAGTATCTAAGAAGAATAAACCATAAATGTTCATTAAATGTCTTAAACTTTAAATTATAAAGCATTAATTTTGTAGTTTCTGAAACCAGCCTATGTCAGAACACTTCTAAGATAGCTGGACCTTTAACTTATCTCTATGAGGCAGATTAAGGGAGAAGTCCTTTTAGGAAAGAGTCAAAAATCAAAGGGAAGACCACCACAGTCCCTCTGTAGGGAGCCTGTGTGTGTTTGTATGTCTGCATGTGTGTGAACTCTTGCTTTCAATACATCAGTGATACAAATTGAGTATCCCTTATTCTAAATGCGTGGGGCCACAGTGTTTCAGACTGTAGAGTATCTGCATATATAATGAAATATCTTGGGGATGGGACCCAAGTCTGAACACCAAATTCACTTATGTGTCCTATACACCTTATACACTCTGCCTGAATGTAATTTTGTGCAATTAGTGTGCCAATGCTTTAACTGTGACCTGTAACAGGAGACCAGGTGTGGAATTTTCCACTGTGGTAGCATGATGGCACTCAGAGTTTCAGATTTCTGATATTCAGATTAGGGATGCTCAACCTGTATAATACAAAAAACATAAAGGCAGATAATTCCCAGTTAAAATGGAAATAATGTCCTACCAATGATACCATAAAGACCAACAATATGAAATAAATTGGGCAAAAGAAATGAACCTATAGTTCTCAGGATAGCAATAAAAATATGAAAAGGTTGGGGGCAAGCACTGTGGCAAAGTGGGTTAAAGCCTCAGCCTGCAGCACCAGCATCCCATATATGTGCCGGTTTGAGTCCCAGCTGCTCCACTTCCAATCCAGCTCCCTGCTGATGCACCTGCAAAAGCAGCAGAGGATGGCCCAAGTCCTTGGGCCCCTGCCACCCACATGAGGGACCCAGAGGAAGCTTCTGGCTCCTGGCTTTGGATCGGCTCAGCTCCGGCCCTTGTGGCCATTTGGGGAGGGAATCAGCAGATGGAAGACCTCTCTCTCTGTCTCTACCTCTCTCTGTAACTCTTTCAAATAAATAAAATAAATATTTAAAAAAATATGAAAAAAAACCCATTCTCAACCATAATTAAAAATAGAAACTATCTCACCTAACAGACTGGAAGATACCTAATACTAGTGAAGATAGCACAAATAGGACATTTACACTGTAAAGGACTGGAGAATAAATTTAGGTTCTGCAGGACCCATGAACTCTGCCACAATGAACTCAATTCTGCCACTGTAGCATGAAAGCATTTATAGACAGTACGTCAATAAGCATGTACCTGAGTTTCAACAAAACTTCTTTTATAAAAACAGGTATGAGCTACTTTGCTGAGCCTTGGTGTAGACTTTCAGCTGTACCTTTTATCTACTGCAGTAGGCATTGTGGTCACTCCATCTGCCCCTACGCTAGCAGACAGCAAGTACAGGTAGGCTGGAGCCTCCATCCCAGCTCTACCTTGTCACTATCTCTTCAACAGGGCCAGTCCACCTCTCCTGCTACAGAGACAGGTTTAAGACAGTCCAACTGCTGTGCAGGTCAGGATTTGGGGGTGGAGGATTCTGAGATCTGGCTGGTCCCTTCAGGCCAATATGGTATATAAAGCCTGGAATCGCCTTTCTCATGAGAAGCCAGGTGGGGAACAGGAACAAAAGAACAGATCTAGAGGGAAAGTGCAAGGAAATAAAGCAGGAGTGCTGATCAAATAACACTGAAAAATTTAACCAAACTCTGGAATTTTCAGTTACATGAGGCAATAAATGACCTTCAAAATCTAAGACAATTTGGGTCAGGTTTTCTATTACTTACAACCATAAGCATCCAACTAACATATTCATCAAAAACAAAAAAAGTTTATATCCTTTGATTTATCAATTATATTTATAGGAACTTAGCCTACAGATATACTCAAGCATATAATTCGGGAGATATTATAAGACACCCCTAAATACTTTGCTTCAATCTTAGTTGAAATCAGAAGAAACTTAGAGGTCAAGTATTTAATGGGAAACTCTGAGTATTGACACAAGAACTCTGAAAATTCAAAGTACTAAACACAGGCATTACTCACTTCAGAGAGACAATATTAACTTTCCAGTGACATCATGAGCCTGGGAATAAAAAAGCATTAGGGGGCTGGGGGGAGGGGTGGGCAAAAGTCTTAAATTTACATTTCTACTTTTTCTCCTGACTATAGTTCCACAAAAGAATTTGTCGAGATGGTCAAGAATCTCTGAAAGATAGTCTACTATTTACTAGAAGAATTTTGATACACTGTCTCAAAAATGTAGGGCCCAGCATTGTAGTGTAGCAGGTGAAGTCACCGCCTGTGATGTCAGCATCCCATATGGGTGCTGGTTCATGTCCCAGCTGTTCCACTTCCAATCCAGTTCCCTGCTAGTGGCCTGGGAAAAGCAGTGGAAGATGGCCCAAGTGGTTGGGCCCCTGCCATCTAAGTGGGAGATCTGAATGAAGCTCGTGGCTCCTGGCTTCAGCCTGGCCCTTGTAGCCTTCTGGGGAGTGAACCAGCAGATGAAAGATCTATCTCTGTAACTCTTTCCAATAGATAAATAAATCTTTAAAAAAGAAAAAAAAAAAGAATGTAATCTTTATTTTTTTTTATTTTTTTATTTTTGACAGGCAGAGTGGACAGTGAGAGAGAGAGACAGAGAGAAAGGTCTTCCTTTGCCGTTGGTTCACCCTCCAATGGCCGCCGCGACCGGCGCGCTGCGGCCGGCACACCGCACTGATCCGATGGCAGGAGCCAGGAGCCAGGTGCTTTTTCCTGGTCTACCATGGGGTGCAGGGCCCAAGCACTTGGGCCATCCTCCACTGCACTCCCTGGCCACAGCAGAGAGCTGGCCTGGAAGAGGGGCAACCAGGACAGAATCCGGCGCCCCGACCGGGACTAGAACCTGGTGTGCCAGCGCCGCTAGGCGGAGGATTAGCCAAGAATGTAATCTTTAAATGTGAGTCTTGATAATCTCAGAGTCTATAAAACACATTTGTTAATAAAATAATTATATTCATGCTTGTTAGGGAACTGTATTGTCACAAATATTTTAGAAAATGAAATCTGTTCACTCATAAAAATGAACTAATCAGCACTGCAATAATCAAGTCATTAATTCTGTATTAATTAAATCTGCCATTCCATATTTCATACAAAGTATCTAGAAGAATATACTCTATATTACTAATGACCCCCTTTAAGGACTGGGATTAAGAGAAAGAAACTTCTCCTTTACATCTCTTTGCCTTTTTTTTTTTTAAACAAGACTACAAATTCACAGTAAGAAAGTAAAAGTAACAAAACAAGAAATAAATGGCCAATGTGAGTTTTACCTTGTTCAGATCCTTCACCATCATCGAAACTGTTGATTGACCAACTGCTAGAAACATGCCCAGTCCAGCCAGGGTGTCTGCCAACATCTACTGACCAGCCAAGGGAGAGCAAAAATTCTAGGAAATGTGGTTGAACATTTCTGGAAGATTCCACATTCTTTAAAATCTAAAATATACATATCAATCATCAGCCACAATGAAGGAAACAAAAATATATTAAAATAAATCCTCATAAAAAAGGATTAGCTTCGAAGCCTCTGACAAGTCAAGTTCAAGCTCTGAGAAAATCTGGGAATCTATCATTGTAGTTAAAAAAAAAAAAAACCCAAGCAGGCTTTTAGCCTAGTGGTTAAAGATGCTGGCTAGGATGCTTATGTCCCATTTTGGAGTACCTGGTTTTACTGTCCAACTCCAGCTCTGGCTAATGAAGTCCTTGGGAGGTTGAAGGTAATTAGATTCAAGTAATTAGATTCCTGCCACCCATGTGGGAGAGCTGGATTGAGTTCCTGGCTGCCAGTTCCAGCCTGGCCCAGTCCTGGCTATTGTGGGCATTTGGGGCGCTCTCTCTAACTCTCTCTCTCTCTCTCAAATAAATGGATAAAAAAATTTTTAAGGTTGAGGCCGGCGCTGTGGCATAGTAGGTTAAGCCTCTACCTGTGGCGCCAGCATCCCATATGGCACTGGTTTGTGTCCTGGCTGCTCCTCTTCTGATCCAGCTCTCTGCTATGGCCTGGGAAGGCAGTGGAAGATGGTCCACATGCTTGAGCCCCTGCACCCACGTGGGAGACCCAGAAGAAGCTACTGTCTCCTGGCTTCGGGTTGGCCTAGCTCCAGCGGCTGCGGCCATTTGGGGAGTGAACCAGAGGATGGAAGACTGCTCTTTCTGTCTCTCCCTCTCTGTAACTTTGCTTCTTGAATAAATAAATAAATCTTTTAAAACACTTTTTAAGATTAAAAAATGCATACTCTGTAGTTAAACAGACTTGGATTGGGTGGACCCTGGGCAAGGTTCTTAACCTGTCTGAGTTTCTTCATCTATAACGTAAGGATAATAATGACAGTTATAAAGACTAAAGGAGGTAATCCAAGCAAATCCCTGAATTTCCCTCCTGGTAAGATAATGCTTCCTAAAAATAAATAATACTTTACCTCTGTCTTCACAGATTTTGCTGTTTGATTAATGAGAAACATCACATAAGTGTATGATTATTTAACTACAAATTATTAAAAATTCAATACACATTGAGTATAATAAATGAATGTGAAAATATCCTGTTCTTAGTCCAAAGGAGAGATCACAACCTTTCCAGGAAAAATTAAGTGATGGAAGACTTTCTCCCCTTCACCAAAGTCCAACAAAATGCCAACTTTCCACTGGCCTCTGGTTAGAGTCCCTTATTCTGAAACTGTGTTTCTCATCTGAGGGATTATCTTGTCCTCCAGGGGACATCTGGCAATGTCTGGAGACATTTTTTGGTTGTCACAATGCACAGGGCACAACTGATAACTAATGGTGAGGCCTCACTGCTAAGTGTTCTAAAATCCATGGGAGGGGTGAAGGCATCTGGAACGGCAGTTAAGATGCTATTTGGGGGCCGGCGCCGCGGCTCACTAGGCTAATCCTCTGCCTAGCGGCACCGGCACACCGGGTTCTAGTCCCGGTTGGGGCGCCGGATTCTGTCCCGGTTGCCCCTCTTCCAGGCCAGCCCTCTGCTGTGGCTAGGGAGTGCAGTGGAGGATGGCCCAGGTGCTTGGGCCCTGCACCCCATGGGAGACCAGGAAAAGCACCTGGCTCCTGGCTCCTGCCATCGGATCAGCACGGTGAGCCGGCCGCGGCGGCCATTGGAGGGTGAACCAACGGCAAAAGGAAGACCTTTCTCTCTGTCTCTCTCTCTCACTGTCCACTCTGCCTGTCAAAAAAAAAAAAAAAAAAAAAAAAGCTATTTGGGATATGCACATCCCACTGCCAGTGTTCCTGGGGTTCAAGTCCTGACTCTGCTCCCAATTCTAGCTTCCCGCTAATGTCTCAGGAGGTAGTAAGTGAGGGTTCAACTAGTTGAGCCTCTGCCACCCAATTGGAGACCCAGATTGAGTTCCAGGCTCCTAGCTTTGGCCCTGCCTGTTCTAGGCATTTGGGGAGTAAACTAGCAGATAAGAAATCACTCTCTCTCTTTCTCCGCCTCTCATAAAAATTTAAGATACACAAGATATTTCTTTTTAAAAAAAAAAAGATTGATTTATTTATTTGAAAGGCAGAGTTACAGACAGGCAGAGGCAGAGGCAGAGAGAGAGAGGTTTTCCATCCGCTGGTTCACTCCCCAGATGGCTGCCAACGGCCAGAGCTGTGCCAATCTGAAGCCAGGAGCCAGGAGCTTCTTCCAGGTTTTCCACTGCTTTCCAGGCCATAACTGAAAGCTGGATCAGAAGTGGAGCAGCTGGGACTCGAACCGGTGCCCACATGGGATGCCGGCAGTGCAGGTGGCAGCTTTACCTGCTAAGCCACAGTGCCAACCCAAGAGATTTCTGACAACAAAAAATTATCTGGCCCAAGATAGCAATAATGCTACTGCTGAAAAAATCAGTCTTAAAGGAAGGAAAGTAGAAATTCCTCTCCAAAATGAAAAAAGGATCAGAAGGAGACCATATAAAAATCATTTGGGGAATTTCCTAAAAATAAGATTCTTTTAGCCTGTTCTAGACTTCTACAAAACAACAATTAGCAGAGGCAATATCCTAGAATCACTATTTTTTTCTTTTAAATATCTATTTATTTATTTGAAAGGCAGAGTTGTAGACAAGCAGAGGCAAGGAGAGAGAGAGAGAGAGAGAGGGAGAAGAGGAAAAGAGAAAGATTTATCTTCCATCCACTAGCTCACTCTCCAAATAGTGGTCAACAGCCAGAGTTGGGCCAGTCCAAAGCCAGGAGCCAGGCGCTTCCTCTGGGTCTCCCACATGGGTGGGATTGGAATTGGGCCATCTTCCACTGCTTTCCCAGGCCATAGCAGACAGCTGGATCATAAGTACAGCTGGATCATAAGTGGAGCAGCCTGGACTCAAACCGGTGCCCAAATGGGATGCCAGCACTACAGGTAACTACTTGCTACGCCACAGTGCTGGCACCAGAATCACTATTTTCAAAAGCTGCCCCAATTGACTCTGAAGCAGCCCGTGTACAGATCACTGTCATTCACACAATGCTACTCTATGCCAAGACCATATTGGAGACCCACATGAAAGTCAAAGGATGGGAAGCTATACCTACTGCTTCTCAATCCACTGGGTATCAGTGCCCGGTCATTTTTAAAAACAGAACCAGTCTTTTTATGACTATTTGGCAAATTTTCATATTCTTATAAATTCTAGGAAGCTGATTTGACAGCTAGTTCCAGTTTTCACAATTAAAATTTTTTAAAAGTAAAACTTACAAATAAATAGTTTCTGAAAGTTTAGTCAAGAAATAATAAATGGACCAAAGTTACCTTGTGGGTGACTTGCTGGCAGCCAATTAATGCATATTGATCCTGTGGCTAGGGAAGTCAGGTCTCAGCCACTCCAAAGAAGCCTCAGAGAATTTTTATTTCCTAGTCACTCTAGGCCCCTAAAAACTAAGGAAACTGGACTGGTTTAGAAGTTGCCTCAAGGGTTTTCTTTCTTAAATAGGAGAAA
Organism: Oryctolagus cuniculus; assembly: GCF_051225735.1. Taxonomy (NCBI): domain Eukaryota; kingdom Metazoa; phylum Chordata; class Mammalia; order Lagomorpha; family Leporidae; genus Oryctolagus; species Oryctolagus cuniculus. The sequence continues at coordinate 20,240,716 of NC_142877.1, forward strand.
AATGATCCCATTATTTTCACATGACCAACTCTCTAGACTTCCTTCCGAAACAGATTCAACCTCTATAATTAATCCAATTTTACTGAGTTGTTTTCAAAAACTTGAGTCTATAAGGAAGAGCACTATAGTACAATGGGCTAAGTCACTGCTCACTGGGCTGGTATCCCACATAAACATGTCAATTTGAGTCCCGGCTACTCTGCTTCCAATTCAGCTTCCCACTAATGTGCCTGGGCAGACAGCAGAAGATGGTCCAAGAACTTAGGTCCCTGCTACCTATGTGGGAGACCAGGATGGAGTTTCTGGCTTGTGGCTTCAGCCTGGCCCAGCAATGGCTGTTATGGTCATTTGAGAAATCAGCCAATTGATGGAAGATCTCTTTCTTTGTCTCTCCCTCTCTGACAATTTGCCTTTCAAATAAATGAATTATTAAAAAAAAAAAGAAAAAAAAAACAAAACTTTAATCTTGTAGTCTCATCCTTGGCTACCACTGGCCTAACTTTTCAAACCTGCATCAAGCACGCTGGACCCCATAAGGAATTTTGTGCTGATGTAATACTCTTGCCTCTCGGGAATTTATATGAATTACTGTTTTGTCAGTGACAATCTTGTTCTGCTTTTTTTTATAGTCAACGTATATTTCAAATACCAGCTTGAATGTTTTTCTTCCAGGACAGGTTTTTTTTTTTTTTTTTTAAGATTTTATTTAGTCAGTTACAGAGAAAAGGAGAGAAAAAAGAGAGAATCTCTCATCTGCTGGTTCACTCCCCAGATGGCCATAATGGCTAGTGCTGGGCCAGGCTGAAGCCATGAACCAGGAGCTTCATCTGGATCTCGCACGTGGGTGGCAGGGACTCAAACACTTGGGCCATCTTCTGTTACTTTTCCCAGGCCACTGGCAGGGAGCTGGATCAGAAGTGGAATAGCCAGGCCACGAAGTGGTGCTCACATGGAAGCTGTCCCAGGTGGCAGCTTCACCCTCAAGGTCACAGCATTGGCCCCCCAGACTGTTTAACACTAGATTAGGTTTTCCTAATGTGGTACCTATAACATGCTTTAATGCTACTATTAGCACCCTTTACTATGTTAGCTTATCTATCTTCCTTTCTAGATAGCAGATCAAAAACATTATAGATATTATTTGCCACTGTAACCCTGGGACCTAACAGATACCAGACAGTAAACAATAAATTTTGATTGAATCAATAAATTAAATGAGAAGAGCTTCTCAAGCTCGATCTTTAGTAGCTCATCAATAATTTGAAAAAGGGGTCAGCACTGTGGCACAGTGGATTAAGCCACTGCCTGTAGCACTGTCATCCCACAGGGGTGCTGGTTCGATTCCCAGTTGTTCCACTTCTGATCCAGCTCCCTGTTAATGCAACTGGGAAAGAGGGGAAGATGGCCCAACTGCTTGGGCCCCAGGTGGGAAATCCGGAGGAGGCTCTTGGCTCCTGGCTTCGGTCTGGCCCAGCTCCAGTCACTGCAGTCATTTGGGGAGTGAACCAGCAGATCTCTGTCTGTTTTTCTCTATAACTCTGCTTTTCAAATAGAATAAATGAATCTTTAAAATAACTTTTTTGAAATAGTGTTTCTCATGAATATTTTGGAACTCTGGTAAATTTCTTAAGGAGTACTGATTTGATTAATGGTTTTACACTGATTACAGTAAAATTCCAAAACCACATAATCATAACACACTACCATCTAAAGACCTGCCTATTTCATGTGACTGTCAACTATTAATTTTCAAGATTTCAAATCTCTTGCCATTTGCTCTCAGTTTTCCATTCTCTCTCATTTCTTATTATCCTTCACATAGTCATTCTGTTACAGGTATCCAGTTGTATCCAAGTTGGTCTTCTATTTTTAGCCTATACTTCAGGAGTTGTTTCCTCGACTGTACTCTATATACATGCCACACTGAAATGCTTTGCTTATGAAGCTACCTGGAAGGTGAGTTTCTCAAGAGGAAAGCCTGTCACTCACTTCTACACCCTGGCACAGTGAACCAAATGGAAATATGTTTACTATTTGTGGTGGTTATTTTATTCTTTTTTCTGTGTTATTGCTTAGCGAATCTGAATTCTTTAAGAGAAGAAAGACATGTTACAGCTCCTCTCTAAATCACATTCATTGAAGGACAAAAAGCCCAGGCTTCCATGCAACAGTTTTAATTAATCCAGTTTCTGAACTGGCTCAGTCTTTAATAATCAAGTATAAAATACTAATTTCTTAGCATGGACAAATGCAAACCATGTAAACTTACCAAAAAATTTCCAGAATTCTTACCTCTTGGTTTGTTTTCTGACCCGGCTTCATGTAGAAAATAAAAACTGTGTCGAAAGGACGACATGGCAAGAGATCCAGATATCCAATATCATCAAAAAATCCTGGTATTGTGGAATCAAGTGCAATAAGGTGAGGAGGTAGACGACTATTTGCAGGTTCCTACCACCAAAGGAAGAAAACAGCAATTATTATTTTTTCATTATTCTAACATTTTTGTTTGTGATTTAATAAAAATTAAGTAAAAAAAACTATAATGTGGAGCCGGCGCCGCGGCTCACTAGGCTAATCCTCCGCCTTGCGGCGCCGGCACACCGGGTTCTAGTCCCGGTTGGGGCGCCGGATTCTGTCCCGGTTGCCCCTCTTCCAGGCCAGCTCTCTGCTGTGGCCAGGGAGTGCAGTGGAGGATGGCCCAGGTGCTTGGGCCCTGCACCCCATGGGAGACCAGGAAAAGCACCTGGCTCCTGGCTCCTGCCATCGATCAGCGCGGTGTGCTGGCCGCGGCGCGCTGGCCGCGGCGGCCATTGGAGGGTGAACCAACGGCAAAGGAAGACCTTTCTGTCTCTCTCTCTCACTATCCACTCTGCCTGTCAAAAAAAAAAAAAAAAAAAAAAAAAAAGTTAAAAAAAAAGAAAAAAAAACTATAATGTGGCAGGGATGAACAGACCCATAATCCTCAAGGATTATGTTACATTTTGTATACTTCCTTTCAATTCTCTTCGTTAAAGACACCTGAGATTACACCGTGTATATAATTTGGGTCTTCCTTTTCCTATATCATGTTTTCTAGAACTTTTTTTTAAATGTATTTTTTCTCATTCATTCTGAGTAGAAATGCAAAATGGCAGCATGGCAGTTTCTTACAAAGTCAAGCACAGTCTTAGCACATAGTGCAGCAACTGCACACCGTGGTATTTATCTAAGTGATTTAAAATGCATGCCCACACAAAACACCACACATGGTTGCTAACAGCAGCTTTGCTCCCTATTGCAAAAACCTAGAAGAAACCAAGATGCCTTTCAATAGGTGAAAAGGTAAACAAAATGTGATACATCCATACGATGGAATGTTACTCAGCAATACAAAGAAATGCAAAAATGCACTATTAAGTCACTAGAAGAAACATATATCAACCTTAAATGCATATTGCTAAGTGAAAAAAACCCAGTGAGAGAAGACTATATACTGTATGATCTCAACTATATGACATTCTGAAAATGGCAAAACTACAGAGAAATGGTTCAAAGATGGGTGGTCACCAGAGGTTGGGGGGGGGGTGCAAAGGAAGACTGCAAAGTGCATCTTTAGAAACAATGAAAGATTTAGAAATCTTTAGAACATAGACATATGCCATTATAAATTTGTCAAAATCCGTAAGACTACAGAGTGGACCCTAAAGTAAATTACAGACTTCAGTTAATGATGCATCAATACAAGTTTGTCAGCTATAACAAATGTACATCAATGCAAGATGTTTATAACAGAAGAAAATGAAGAAGCAAGGGGGATAAAAGTTTTCTGTGTTTTCAACTATTCTGTAAACCTAAAACTTCTTGGGAAAAAAAAACCATTTTCTTCTTAAACTATGTATTTTTTTCCTCCTAATCCTTTATCTTCTTTGAGATCTTGATGTTGCCAAATAAGGTTTTACAAGGTATGGTATTTTTCAGGAAAGCATCTAACAGAGATGGCCAGGTTGATTCTTTTTCACACTGGAAAGGACTTTTGCCTGGTCTTCCAGTCTATTACACAATCTCCTTAACCAGGGCTGGAGCAGTACTACCATCAAAGACACTAACATTTGTGAAAACAAGAGTATTCACATTAAGTGAAGTAAGTAAAGACTACAAATAGCTTCATGTCAATTCAGATTTTGCAACTAAATGAATTTGCCACAAACATACAAAACTTCTGGTCTTCAGTTTTCACTCTGAAATCATGGATAAGCAATTGTGGACATGATTGTAGACAAGGAATATGTTGCAATATATCCTTTACCTGTTAAAAGGTGCCTGTTTAAAAAAAGGGGGGGGGGGCATGAAAGAGCTGCCATCAATTATAACCCACACTTCCAGAACAAAGTGTACTGGAGGAAGATTTTCAATATTCTTTTTTTTTTTTTTTTAAAGATTTATTTACTTATTTGAAAGTCAGAGTTACACAGAGAAGAGGCAGAGAGAGAGAGAGAGAGAGAGGGAGGGAGGGAGGGAGGGAGGGAGGGAGGTCTTCCATCCGCTGGTTCACTCCCCAATTGGCCGCAACGGCTGGAGCTGGGCCGATCCAAAGCCAGGAGCCAGGAACTTCTTCTAGGTCTCCCACTTGAGTGTAGGGGCCCAAGCACCTGGGCCATCTTCTACTGCTTTCCCAGGCCATAGCAGAGAGCTGGGTCAGAAGAGGAGCAGCCAGGACTAGAACTGGTGCCCATATGGGATGCTGGTGTGTCAGGCCAGGGCGTTAACCCACAGCGCTGGCCCCAATATTCTTTTTCTAATAATCTGTAGATTTCATTTATATGTGTCACCAAAGTCCCACATTACAGAGGAAAATGTGGAGCTTCTGTCTTATCAAAGCAGTTCCCCTTGGGCCAGACTCCTGACTGCAGCTTCCTACAGATGCAGATCCTGGAAGGCAGTGGTGATGGCTCAGGTGACTGGGCTCCTGCCAACCACACGGGAGACCTAAACTGAGTTCCTGGCTCTTGGCTCCTGACCAGCCTGATCCCAGCCTTTGCAGGCATTTGGGGACTGAGTGAGTGGTTGAGAGCTACGTCTCTCTCTCTTTCTCTGCTTCTCAAAATAAGTAAATGGAAAATGAAACAAGAATCAGTCTCCTCAGACAGAATTCTGAATTGGGCAAACTGTCCTGGAGCTCATACTGTAACCTAAAGCAGCACAGAATTTCATTTACTTACATGCAAGATTTTAACTAGCTTTAAAGACATTTCCTTCTTCGTAAAAATGTTTTGGTCATTTTAACTTATGAACACATTTATTCATAAAAGTTCATAAAAATTACCTTCAATGCTTCTAAGGACAAAAACCCAAAGTGTGAGAGGAAAAGGCGGGCTGTTTGGAATTCCTGTGCAGGAGGTGGGGGCTTGCAATCCGTAACAGGGTCAGGAAAACTTCTCTTCTGCAATTCCTCCTCACTCTGTTGCTCGAGGTGTATTTCATAAGCAATCTGCTGGGCCATGCCACTCCTTAATTTTTCATGTTTCTCTTCTAACTGAAATAAACCAAATATTTCATTTTATGGAACTATTATAAAATAGGGCCAATCTTAAGATGAAAATAAAACTATAAGCTGTAAAGCAAATAAAGATCATTTTTTAAAAATTTATTTTATTTGAAGGGCAGAGTTACAGAGAGGCACAGGCAGAGAGAGAGAGAGAGAGAGAGAGAGAGGTGTCTTCCATCACTGGTTCACATCCCAGATGGCTGCAACGGCTGGAGCTGCACCGATCCGAAGCAAGGAGCCAGGAGCTTCTTCCAGGTCTCCCACACGGGTACAAGGAGCCCAAGGACTTGAGATATCTTCCACTGCTTTCCCAGGCCATAGCAAAGAGCTATATCGGAACTGGAGCAGCTGGGACTCGAACCAGCGACCATATGGGATGCCAGCACTGCAAGTGGTGGCTTAAACACTATACCACAGTGCTGGCCCCGAAGATAATTTTCAGTGATCATTGTTTCAGTTCAATATAGAGCGTGTAATTAAGCAAATATGTTTCAAAGTCTAAACAAATACCAAAACAAAACAAAACCCAAAACACACTTCCTTATGGCCTCAACAAGCATTCCTTCATGTCCTTGCTGTGAAGAAGGCCATGCTGCCCTTCACGCGGGCAGGAAGGCAGCAGAGCTGCTGTCCCCATTCCTACGCACAGATCACAGATCCAGATCACTGTCTACTCCCCCCGCAGCACCCTTGCATGTTTTCAGGTCCTTATCCATATGGAATATTTGGCAGTACCTTTTAAGATTTCTCCCTAACCTTTCTCCACAAACAATCCTAGTTTAAAATCCTATCCCCTAGTGAGTGATGATCCTGGCTCACAGTTCTACAACTTCCTCAATCTTCATGACCCTTGCCATCCACGAGCACAACTCAAATCCTCAGATGTGGGCAACATCAAGGGCTATAATTCTGAAATTTCCTCTCCATTCATAAGCTTCCTTCTGTGGCTTCCCACACCTTCACTCTTTGAGCCTGTGCTTTATCATAATTGTGGGGCACTTAACCCACCCCCAGCGTTCCCAAGTCATTAGCACTGTTCTTGCTTCATCTGTTTCCCAACTAGTCTAACTCTCAAATCTAACATCTTAATACACTCTCCTCAAGCACACAAAATGGCTAAGCTGAATTATACCCTTCAGGGGCTGGCGCTGTGGCACAGTGGGTTAAAGCCTTGGCCTGAAGCGCCAGCATCCCATATGGGCACCAGTTCTAGTCCTGGTTTCTCCTCTTCTGATCCAGCTCTCTGTTGTGGCCTGCAGTAGAAGATGGCTCAAGTCCTTGGGGCCCTGCACCCACGTGGGAGACCTGGAAGAAGCTCCTGGCTCCTGATTGACACAGCTCCGGCTGTTGCGGCCATCTGGGGAGTGAGCCAGCAGATGGAAGACCTCTCTCTCTTTGTTTCTACCTCTCTCTGCAACTCTGTCTTTCAAATAAATAAGTAAATAAACCTTTAAAAAAAAGTATACCCTTCAAATTCCCACTCCATTGAAATTCTTTATTTATGCTCCAAGATTCCAAGAAATTTTGAAGAAAGTCAGAAAATGGGTTATATAACTTCACAATAGATGATGCTACCTAACCTCAAATGGACTACTGGCAATTTTCTTTTTAAAAAAACAGGAAAATATTTAATCCATTTCAAAAAACACATCAGGAAATGAAGGGGGCCACAGGAAAATCATCTATAATACAGAACAGTGTTTTTGGCTTCATGCTTATTCCCAGAATCACTAGCCTTAATGTCTGAAAGAAATTATCTCTCCTTCAGATACTCCAGGTTACTCAGAAATAAATTACATCTGTAAGATTTCTGCTCTGCTGAAATTGAAAGGGAGCTAGAAAGGAAGGAGAAAGGCCTATCAATCTACATCAATCAATGAAAGACAGCTCGGTGACAGCAGTCACCCCAGGCAGGCAGGTGCCTCTGATGCTCTGTGGCAGCCAGAACCCATGGATGCTGGGCTGCCCAGGAAACCTGCCATTCCATCTGAGTTTAGCCATAGCGTCAGTGCTCTTATTGCCCAGCTTTGACAGCTGGCAATTTTAAGAACCATCTTTGAGACTCCATTACACTGTCAACAACCAAGATTACATTTCCCTCCTTTCCACTCTAAACACCTCCAAATGTTCACCCATTCCCTCCTTCTCCCCTGTCTTTTCTTCTTAAAAAAGATTTATTTATTTGAAAGGCAGAGTTAGAGAGAGAGAGAAAAGGAAAGAAAGAGATCTTCCATCTGCTGCTTCAAGCCACAACGGCCAGGGCTGGACCAGGTTGAAGCCAAAAACCAGGAGCTTCATCTGGGTCTCCCACATGGGTGGCAGGAACCCAAGCACTTGGGCCACCTTCCACTGCTTTCCCAGGTACATTAGCAGGGCGCTGGATTGGAAGTGAAGCATTCAGGATGTGAATTGGTGCCCACATGGAATACCAGTGTTCCAGGTGGCAGCTTAAGCCACTTTGCCACAATGCTGGCCCCAGAAGCAACCCTTTTCTAGATACAGTCACCTAGGCCCTTGATGCTACTTGCCTCTATTACCTATCATTTTCTCTACCCCTTAGCAACCGCTCTGCATTGGTTTCCTTTCAGCCTGTAAGCATTTCATATTCCTCTCATCCTTGAATGTGAAAAAAATAAATAAATAAAAACTAGTCTTGCCTTTCTTTAACTAAGCTATTTCCCATTATCCATTTTGCTCCCTTCCCTTCACTGTTAGGTGTAATTTATTTTTCCTACCTTTTCTCATTAATCATTCACTCCCCAGCCACTTACTGCTTTACGCTCTCAAAGGTGAGTTTCCTGTCAGAAATCCAGGGGCCTTTGCTTGCTGCTTCTTCCTGATCTCTCCAGCACTTGATAGTGCAGCCCTTCATTCCTCCATTTCTGCCTTACATTCTCTCATGCCCTGGTCCTCTTCTGGCTCGAGTTCTTGAAATCCTTCCCCCTTGACCTAATAGACCAGCCACTTAAACTAAGTTAATCAAAAAACTGTTTCTCATCTTTCCAAACCTTATTCCTAATGTCCCTATTTCTATCAAGGACACCCATTACTTTTGTCACTGAAACTCAAAAGTCAAATTCTTGGGCTTTTTCCTTCCCTTGGATCTACCTTCATAATACTTCATACATCTTAAAGTCCACTATCAGTGACATCATCATTCCTTTCTCCTGCTTGGACTGTCATAATAGCCTGGATCCCTTCACTACCAGAGTCTGATCCTGTCAGTTTACTACGAATTACCAGGCAACAGCCTAGGCAATCAGTGACATCTCTCTTTAGGAGACATTCAGTTCCTTTCAATGAGTGTCTACTAATCTGTTTCATTACACGGTAACCTCTTAGATAACAGAGTGCCAAGTCATTTTATGAATCACCTCTTGTAACACTACAGGCAGTGATTTGATCACAGAAGTTGTTAAAATTTTCTTATATTCATCCCCCTTAACAGCAGCTAAAAATAATTTATCTTACTTCTTCAGTGACAATCTCATGCAAATCTGGAATGCTGAGATCTGCTTTCACAAAAGGAATCTTGTCCACCTCTTCAGGAAATGGTCGATGTTTCACAGTATACTTAAAACCAACATCATTTTTAGGAACGGGGCGAGGCTCAGGCACAAAAAGCTATTAAAATAAAACAAGAAACATTATATTGATTACATATGGTCCAATACCCATCTGTAGTAACATGTATTTCCCTGGCCTCTTAGATGCCTGTGTTTTCTTAGGATAACATGTCACAAAAATATCTAAGAATCAGGGAAAGGTGATTAGCCTGTGCATATGTGTGTTCTATTTTATTAAAAGTGTTCATCAACTCATTACAGATTTTATGACTGATAAATGAATGTGGGCATCCACTGCTTCAGGCCTGAATCTCCCACATTCAGTGGTAGGTCACTGTATAATTTCACAGCTTTGAGACTCAAAGTTTCTTTCATTCTCAAGGAAGTACAAGTTCAGGTCAGTTGGGCAGCTCTACAAAGTGAGTTCAATTAGAACTTTACCATGGCTTAATTGAGAAAGCATGGGTGTCAAATCTGGGTATTCAGGGCTAAAAATTCCTGTCTTAATATGTATATGGTACAGTGTGAACTCTCAGTAAATGTGGTTTCTCTTTCTTTCTTTCGAGATTTATTTACTTATTTTGAAAGGCAGAGCAATAGAGACAGACACAGAGAGAGAAAGGGAAAAAGAAAGATTTTCCATTTACTGGTTCACTCCCCAAATGGCCATAATGGCTACAACTGGTTCAGACTGAAACCAGCAGCCAGGAATTCCAGGTAGGTCTCTAATGTGGGCACAGAGGTTCAAGCACTTGGGCCTTCTCCTGCTTTCTCAGGTGCAATAGCAGGGAGCTGGACTGAAAGAAGAGCAGACAGGATTTGCACAAGCGCTCCAACATGGAATGCCCACATTGCAGGCAGCACCTTAACCAACTGCAGCACAATGCCTGTCCCTTAATTTCTTTCTTGTTGTCCTTCTTTTAAGTCTTTAACTCTGTAAGGTAATTAGTGGCTTACAGAGCTTCTGGCAAAATGTGGTCTGCATAAAGCCAAGAAATATCGTGTGGTCCTCACTGGTCGATAAACACATCTCCACTAACAGAAGCATTAGTATGTTAAATGATTTTAGGCATATGCTCTAATTCTGTGAGTTTCTCTTAAGGGTTGGTGAAATTTAATTAAGCTATATTTTAAAATTAATTTTTATAAAGTTTACAATATTACAAGTGAAAGCAGCAATCAATAGTTACTCATTATTGAAGGGTTACTATGGGTGGAAAACAAAGAAAAAGAGTGGAAGGAAATCTACTAAAACATTAGGAGTAGCCAGCTCCCTCTGGAGAATGAGTACAGGTGTGAAATTTTCTTATTATCTGAATTTTCCATCTTCCTTCCAAGAGCAAGTATTATCCACATAATTACCAATGTCATACAGAAAATAAACTGTGGCTCCTCGAAAGATTTAAGTTATATGGCATATTAAATTTTTTTGCTGCATATTATCAACTACACAGGAATAAGTCATATTAAATAATTTGAAACCTTTGATACATCAAAGGTCTGGCCAAATTTTTTAATATATGGCATGTATCCTTTATTATTATGTTTAAAACTGGAGCCATTGTTCAGAATGGTAGTCCTTCTTCTCAAGTCAGGATGTCAGAGTCACTTGGAATGTTTTTCGAAAACACATCTGCTTTGAAGATGCCTTTAAAGAGTTAATTCAGTAGATGTGGAATTTTAGATTCCTAAAATGATTTGGCTGTAAACTCATTGACAGAACCTGGCAAGGGATCAAAAATACTTTATCTGTGATTTTTGTTGAAATGTGACTTAACCTTCATATCACATTTCTCGCCGCACCCCTCCAACCCAGTCCTAGTCACTTCCCTGTAAGTTCTGATGGGTACCTTCTGATTTGCTTTTGCTCCTCTTGGTAAAAGGCAAAGCTGCTGTGCCCAAGCAAGTCTTCCAGACATTCCCCGGACCAGCACAGTGACAGAAGGGAAAAAATCATCTAAAAGAAAAGGCATAAAAGTTTTTGTTTCGGATAATAACCATTTAAAATGAGACTGTTCTCAATTGCAAACCTTCTCATAGCCAAAACCCTTGCACAGTGTCTTCCACACTGTGATCCTTAACTTGCCACCACTGTTCTTTCTGCCATACACATGTACCGTAAGTATTTTTATCTTTATTTATATCAACCCCTCTTGTTTGGAACAAATTTATTTTAAAAGATGAATGTCAATCTCTACTTTAAATGAAAAACCACAAATTTTGGTGTGCTAACAATTTACTTTGAAAACACACATTTAAAAACACATAATGTTCCCCAATTCACATTATCAATACCTCCCAGGGGTATGTGCAGCCATCTGGGGATGGCTATCTCCCAATGGTAGGAAGCACCGAAATTCAGGATAACTTTTATAGTGACCCCAATGCTTCTTTTTTTGCATTCTTTTGTCTCAGGTGTGAGAGTAAAACTTGTTCAAACTTCTCTCTCTCCTCCCTCTCATTTCTTCTGTTATTAATTATTATTATTAAACTATCAAAATAACCCTATAAATCTATAAAGTTCCAACTGCTTCTATTTTGGTAGACTTCCTATGCAATGAAATGATTGGAATTAGAGTAGAAGAGTCTTAAAGAAGTTGAAAAAGGCCGGGAAGCCCAAAGGAGACACTGAGATTTTGTAGACTCCTCAGCAGGTGGCTTGGAAGTAGCCGGCTGGAGGAATCATGAATGACAGGCATAGGCCAGAGAAGGCTAAGAAAGCCCTAAGTCTGGGGTAAAAAAGGAACCTGCAGGAAAGGGGAGACCAGCATTTCTGGAGTGGGGAAATGACAAAAAGCCTCAATCTATTTCATATTAAGGCTGCTGTACCTCACCACAGCATTATAGAAATTTATAATATATTCATTTATCCTCAACCACAGGACAATGTCTTTCATTCCATGGATTTAGGAGTGTCTACTCAGACTCAACAGAATTTGCATGGGGCTCTTAAGTCCCTGTTCACCATTGCAAAGGAAAGAAGGCAAGTCTTCAATCACTGAGCAAGTTCTAACACTGTAGGACAATAACTGAAAGGAACGGCATGAGGTTTAGAAAATCTGGGTTCCAGTCCTGGCCAGACCATATTCTTCTCAGGTTACCCTGGAAAAGTCACACACCCTCTCTGAGTCTCAATTTCTTCAAATGAAAATAAGGGAATTGTATATCAGGTGGTTTCCTGGTGCCTTAATGCCCAGATTCTAGAACCTTCCTTTTCCTTCACCTTTCCAGCAACATGGTCCTCTGTGAGAAGATGCTGTCTTAACACACTATCTGGTGCCAATTATCATCAGAAAATGTGCTTGGAGTAATTTGGGTTGCAGTGGTAATGACATACATTGAGATAATTTATAACTGGGGGAGGAAAGGAAGGAAAATAGTAAATGCTGTGTCAATAGAAAAATCACTGAAGGGTTTTCAGTAGGGCAGTTCTGTGTTTGAAAATGAACACTACAGTAGCAGCAAATACCATAGGGAAGGGTTAAACCTAACTTTGGAATTGGCAAGGCAGGAGAAAAATGCAGCAACTGCAATACCCCAGAACCTGTACTTGGAGGTACTGGGTGGACTACAAAGGAAAGGAGCTTCAGGAGTCACCGGAAAGCTGGAAACCTGGAAATTAATATGAGAGGGTAACAGGAGGAGCAGGCAAAAATGCCCTCAAATTTCTAGCCTGTACAAATAAAGAGAACAATGAGAGGTGGGGGGCAGGGGAAGGAGGGACAAGATCCAAAGGTCAAAAGGAAGAACAAAGGACAGGAGCTGGCTCTGTGGCCTCAGCCTGCAATGCTGGCATCCCATGTGGGTGCCGGTTTGAGTCCTGGCTGCTCCACTTCCGATCCAGCTCACTGCTATGACCTGGGAAAGCAGTGGAAGATGGCCCAAGTCCTTGGGCCCCTGCACCTGCATGGGAGACCTGGAAGAAGTTCTTGGCTCCTAGCTTCAGACTGGCTCAGCTCTGGCCATTGCAGCCATTTGGGGAATGAACCAGTGGATGGAAGATCCCTCTCTCTTTCTCTCTGCCTCTCTGTAACTATGCCTTTCAAATAAAATAAATGAACCTTTCTTTTAAAAAAAGAAAGACAATGATTTTTATACAAACACAAAATATACCACTAAAATAACTTTTTATGAAACTAAAAAGCCACTTTCTGATATTTCAAATATATGTAAAGATAAGGAGTACACTTAATATGTAATTTTATTTTCTGATTATTTTTCAAATGCTATTATCCCACGACTAGAAGTATTTTTGTCCAATTTACAATTACTTATAATTCAGAGTATTTCCTTCCCTGATCCTGGAAACAACTTGATAGCAATGTCGAACACACTGATTTAGCAGGAGAAGGCTCACGTTACTAAGACTTACTCTGCTCATTTCCAAGAGGTTGCTCCAGCATTGCCAGGATGACACTGTTATCCAAGACAAAGTACCGGAAACTATGCTTGTTTATGGTTGGCAGCCTGGAGTATTTAATCAGAGTGGTCTCATTCACCAGACTACAAGGAGAGGCAGGACCACTGGGTGAAGGAAAAGCGCCAAGCAACTGCATAATACTATAGAGAATGGAAAAGATAACAGTTAATTTCTAAAGCAGAACCTGAAGTTTACCTCATTCATCAGCGCATACTTCCACTCTTCTGCACTTTAACTGATCACGGCATGCTTCCTCTTCACAGGTCAGGTTTACTCCCTGTTGTGAATGGCACGGGGCTGTCCAGACTCTGCCCTTCAAGATGAAAAGCCTGTTCACCCAGATGAAGGGATAAGGTGGCCCCGGCTTTCGGCTGAGTCTCTGTCCGGGATCTGTCCTTGGCCAGTGAGAACCACCTCATCAAGAAAGATGCCAGCATAGATCCAACAAGTGGTTGATGCGGGGGCATAAAGTCTCAGGGACCTCACTCGAGCTTAGGAGAGCTCTGAAGAGTCAAGCCAGCTCCAGAACACATTGTTGCGACTACACCACAGTTTAGTTCCTCACTGTCCCATCAGGACTAACACCAAAAGTACTTTCTGATAAACTTCTTGCGAGTAAATTTTTCTCAGAGTTAGCTAGCAAGTTTCTGAGTCTACTACCTAAGGAAGATAACTAACCACGTTTCTAAACCATGAAGCTCCTCATGAATATTCAAAAGGTTGCCAGTGTGCCTCAGATTTCAAGATTATGCTAGGTAAAGCATTCTAGACTTGGAAAAGCGCATGCAGATCCAGACTTCATTTTTCAAACAGGAAACTCAGGATGAGAAGAAAGAGGTGACTGGGTCAGCATGATGATGCACAGGGTAAAGTGGCCAACTTCAACACCAGCATCCCATATGGGCTGTAGTCCCTGTCCAGGTTGCTCTACTTCCAATCCAGCTCCCTGCTAAAGGCCTTGAAGGCAGAAGATGGCCCAACTGCTTGGGCCGCTGCCACTCATGTGGGAGATCTGGAAGAAGCTCCTGGCACCTGGCTTCAGCCTGGCTTAGCCCTGGCCATTGCAGCCATCTGGGGAATAAACCAACAGGTGGAAGATCTCTCCTCTGTAAATCTTTCAAATACATAAATAAATAAATAAATAAATCTTAAAAAAAAAAAAAAAAACAAACCACTACTTGATTTAAAAGAAAAAGAAAAGAAAGGTGATTGCTGAGACCTGAGACCAGGGACTGCTGCCTTCTCACTGTGTAGCCATTATCCTCATTTTACAGATAAGGAACTTGAAGTACTAATAGTCAGATCGCACAGAATTGTATCAACTATAAAATATATATGAAATAAATGTTTCACCAAGTGAAACTCAACTGGTCAAACCTGAACATCAGAAACATTTATCTCATAAAGATTTCTGTACACAGACATGGCTTGAATGTGTCCCCCTAAAGTTCATGTACTAAAAACCCAATCCCTGATGCAGCAGTGTTAAGAGTAGGGCCCTTGGCCGGCGCCGTGGCTCACTAGGCTAATCTTCCGCCTGCGGCACCTGCACATCAGGTTCTAGTCCTGGTTGGGGCACCGGATTCTGTCCCGGTTGCTCCTCTTCCAGTCCAGCTCTCTGCTGTGGCCTGGGAGTACAGTGGAGGATGGCCCAAGTGCTTGGGCCCTGCACCCACATGGGAGACCAGGAGAAGCACCTGGCTCCTGGCTCCTGCCATCGGATCAGCGCGTTGCGCCGGCCACGGCGGCCATTGGAGGGTGAACCAACGGCAAAGGAAGACCTTTCTCTCTGTCTCTCTCTCTCACTGTCCACTCTGCCTGTGAAAAATAAATAAATAAATAAATAATAAATAAATAAATAAATAAATAAGAGTGGGGCCCTGGCCAGGACTGTGGCATAGTGGGTAAAGCTGCCCACTGCAGTGTTGGCATCCCGGTTCAAGTCCTGGTTGTTCCACTTCCAATCCACTATGGCCTGGGAAAGCAATAGAAAATGGCCCAAGTCCTTGGGTCCCTGCACCAGCATGGGAGACCTGGAAGAAGCTCCTGGCTTCAGATTGGCACAGCTCCGGCCGTTGCAGCCATTTGGGGAGTGAACCAGTGGATGAAAGACCTCTCTTTCTCTCTCTCTCTCTGCCTCAGCCTCTCTGTAACTCTGCCTTTCAAATGAAGTAAATACATCTTAAAAATAAAACAAAGCAAAAAAAAGAGCAAGGCCTTGGGGCTGGTGCTTTGCTGTAGCAGGTTAAACCTCTGCCTGTGATGCCAGCATCCCACATGAACACCGGTTCAAGACCTGGCTGCTCCACTTCCAATCCAGCTCTCTGCTAATGCACCTGGGAGGGAAATGGTAGATGGCATAGGTGCTTGGGCCCATGCACCATGTGGGAGACCTGGAAGAAGCTCCAGGTTCCTCCTTTTGGCCTGGCCCAACCCCAGCTGTTACAGCCATTTGGGGAGTGAACCAACAGATGGAAGATCTCTTTGTCTCTCCTCCTCTCACTGTAGCTCTTTCAAATAAATAAAAAATAAATAAATTTTTTTTAATTTTTTTTTTTTATTTTTTGACAGGCAGAGTTGACAGTGAGAGAGAGAAACAGAGAGAAAGGTCTTCCTTTGCCGTTGGTTCACCCTCCAATGGCCGCCGCGGCCGGCGCAACGCACTGATCCGATGGCAGAAGCCAGGAGCCAGGTGCTTTTTCCTGGTCTCCCATGGGGTGCAGGGCCCAAGCACCTGGGCCATCCTCCACTGCACTCCCTGGCCACAGCAGAGGGCTGGCCTGGAAGAGGGGCAACCGGGACAGAATCCGGCGCCCCGACCGGGACTAGAACCCGGTGTGCCGGCGCCGCTAGGCGGAGGATTAGCCTAGTGAGCCGCGGCGCCGGCCTCCACTCTTTTTCTTTTAAAATTTATTTATTTTTGGCCGGCGCCGTGGCTCACTAGGCTAATCCTCCGCCTAGCGGCGCCGGCACACCGGGTTCTAGTCCCGGTTGGGGTGCCGGATTCTGTCCCGGTTGCCCCTCTTCCAGGCCAGCCCTCTGCTGTGGCCAGGGAGTGCAGTGGAGGATGGCCCAGGTGCTTGGGCCCTGCACCCCATGGGAGACCAGGAAAAGCACCTGGCTCCTGGCTTCTGCCATCGGATCAGCGCGGTGCGCCGGCTGCAGCGGCGGCCATTGGAGGGTGAACCAACGGCAAAAGGAAGACCTTTCTCTCTCTGTCTCTCTATCTCACTGTCCACTCTGCCTGTCAAAAATAAAAAAAAAATAAAATAAAAATAAAAATAAAAAATAAATAAAAAAAATAAAAAAAAATTAAAAAAAATAAAAAATAAATAAATAAAAATAAAAAAAAAAAAGAAAAAGAAAAAGAGTGGAACCTTTAGGAGGTGATGAGGTCATGAGGGCTCTGTCCTCATGAAAGGATTGATACTATTTCCCAGAAGTAGGCTGAATATCATGGAAGTGGAGTCCTGACAAAAGGATGAGTTTAGACGCCGCCTTTCTCTCATTCCATTGCCAGATACAGTCCTTTGATTTTGGACTTCCAGCCTCCAGAGCTAAATAAACAAATATATTCTGTTTATAAATTACCCAGTCTGTGGTATTACAGTGCCACAAAATGAACTAAACACTGAAATAGCACTTACTATGTGCCACTTACTAAGTATCTGACACATATTACTTCTTGCAGTTTCACTATAATACTATCAGATAGTTATCATTATTCTCATTTTATAATGTTGAAGCTGAAGAGAAAACATCTTGCAATTAAAATATAAATATTTTAATTTTGTGGTTCTATTATCATTTGATCCTTCATATGCAGTTCATTTAGAAATATTCCGGCTGGCACCGTGGCTCAATAGGCTAATCCTCTGCCTGCAGCGCCAGCACACCAGGTTCTAGTCCCAGTCGGGGCGCCGGATTCTGTCCTGGTTGCCCCTCTTCCAGGCCAACTCTCTGCTGTGGCCCGGGAAGGCAGTGGAGGATGGCCCAAGTGCTTGGGCCCTGCACCCGCATGGGAGACCAGGAGAAGCACCTGGCTCCTGGCTCCGGATCAGCGTGGTGCGCCGGCTGCAGCGTGGCGGCCACAGCAGCCATTGGAGGGTGAACCAACGGCAAAAGGAAGACCTTTCTCTCTCTCTCTCACTGTCCACTCTGCCTGTCCAAAAAAAAAAAGGAAATATTCCACAATAATACTTTTATCAGATCACTTTACTTAGCTTGAGTGGCTTCTCCCTTTCTTTTTCATTCTAAGGTTTGTGCCAAAGATCTCTAATAATGGGAGGCAACATTGCTCAATAGATATTTTCCTTTCATTTTTTTCTCCTTATGGAAGGATTACCAGCTAGAATTTCAAGTACCAAGAGAATCTGATGATGAGTTCCAGTCTCTCACAATTTATGAAAAATATTAGAAATAAACTACCAGATCAGTAACAAGAGAATGTAACTCTGGTTTTCTTTTTTCTTTCTTTCCTTTTTTTTTTTTTGACAGGCAGAGTGGACAGTGAGAGAGAGAGACAGAGAGAAAAGAAAGGTCTTCCTTTTGCCGTTGGTTCACCCTCCAATGGCCGCTGCTGCAGCCGGCGCACCGCGCTGATCCGATGGCAGGAACCAGGTTCTCATCCTGGTCTTCCATGGGGTGCAGGGCCCAAGTACTTGGACCATCCTCCACTGCACTTCCCTGGCCATAGCAGAGAGCTGGCCTGGAAGAGGGGTAACCGGGACAGAATTCGGTGCCCCGACCGGGACTAGAACCTGGTGTGCCGGCGCCGCAAGGCGGAGGATTAGCCTAGTGAGCCACAGCACCGGCCGTAACTCTGGTTTTCTAAAATGGGACAGAGACAGATGTGACAAAGCACATGGACCAAGTGGGCTTGTCATGTTCCATGCCAGATTCTAAGATGCTATCAAATATGTTGCTGGTAAGAGAAAGAGGTCACGAAGGTCAAATCATATCAGCCTAACCACACTTTTGTTTTCTGATAGGGACTAGACTGGAAATACAGATGAATCTCCCTGAGTTCAACACAGAAGTATTTAACATATATCATGACAGGCTGGTATGTAAGATTTTCAAATCCAAATGAACCTGAAGGAAATTCTCTGGTGATGTGCTCTGTGATTCTATTCTATTAAATATTCTTATTAATGGCTTTGATTAGAAGACACAAGACAGGCTAATTAAATTTGTAGTTGACTGCAAATTGAGCTGCAGAGATAATGTATCAGAATATGAATTGGGATCCAAATCAATCTTCAAAGACTAAAAATAAGGAAGTAAATCTTACATAAAGAAATTTCAGGTTTAAATGTGCATTACACTCAAACACTCCCAAATAAATAGGTGCAGGATGAGAAAGAAGAAAAGTAAACATGTGAAACATACTGAAAAGATTTTCGCTGACAATGTGAATCATCAAGATCTCAAAAACCCAATGTAGTCTCCAAGAATATTTTAATGAAGTATCACATTCAACAGAGTTTAAAAGTCATCAGGCCACATTTAGAATACTGTACACTGTAAACCACTTGCAAGAGATACACAGTCAAATTTATGCCAGTTGAGAATTATCAGGATGATAATCCTTACTAAATGAGAAATATCTGAAGGTACTAGCAGAAACAAATCAGAACATGAACATTGTCTTTATTTCTTTTTATAAGATTTACTTATTTATTCAAAAGTCAGAGTTACACAGAGAGAAAAGAAAAGGCAGAGAGAGAGAGAGAGCAAGAGAGAGAGAAAGAGGTCTTTCATCCAATGGTTTACTCCCCAACTGGCTGCAACAGACGGAGCTGCGCCAATCTGAAGCCAGGAGCCTCCTTCCAGGTCTCCCACGCAGCTTGCAGGCGTGCAAGTACTTGGGCCATTTTCTACTGCTTTCCCAGGCCATAGTAGAGATCTGGATCGGAAGTGGAGCAGCTAGGACTCGGTGCCCATACAGGATGCCAGCACTGCAGTGGGCAGCTTTACCAGCTACACCACAGCACCAGCCCTGAACACTGTCTTTAGATACCACTGCCTAGAAGAAAGGACTTTACTTTCAAAATTCTGAATTAGAAACAACAGAACAGGTTAAAGTGGGAGAGATTTTACAATTAAAATGAAATGATGGGGACTGGTGCTGTGGCGTAATGGGTAGAAGCTGCCACCTGTAGTGCTGGCATCCCATATGGGAGCCAGTTCAAGTCCTGGCTGTTCCACTTCTGATCTAGCTCTCTGTTATGGTCTGGGAAAGCAGTAGAATATGGCTCAAGTCTTGGACCCCTGTACCCATGTGGGAGACCCAGAAGAAGCTCCTGGCTTCTGGCTTAAGATCAGCCCAGCTCTGGCCATTGCAGCCCTTTGAGGAGTGAATCAGCAGATGGAAGAGCTCTCTCTCTCTCTGCCTCTGTAACTCTGGAGACCTTTCAAATAAATGAATAAAAGAGAAAGAAAAGAAATAGGGGAATGGGTGTTAGCCTAGAGGTTAAGATGTTGGCATCTCACACTGGAGTACCTAGGATCGACTTCAGCCTCTGGCTCCTGCTCCTGATTCTAGCTTCCTGCTAATGCAGACACTGGGAGATAGTAGTAATGGCAACACAAGTAATTGAGTTTCTGCTACTGATATGGGAGAACTAGATGGTGTTACTGACTCCCAGCTTTGGTGTCAGCCCAGCTCCGACTTTTATGAGCATTAGAGAAGTGAACCAGCAAGTGAGACTCTATCTGTCCTCCTACCTCTGTCTCTCAAATAAATAAATAAAATTTAAAGAAGAAAAAAAGCTTTCCTTTTGGCCAGAGCAAATTCTTCCAATAATTCACCAAGATGATGAACAAAAAGGGAAAGAGGAGAGATCCCCAGTCCATGTTCTCCAGGCCTTTTAGGAAACATGGAGTTATTCCTTTGGCCACATACATACACATCCACAATGAAGGTGATATTGTAGACATCAAGGGAATGGGTATTCTTCAAAAAGGAATGCCCCATAAATGCCGCCATGGCCAAACTGAAGAATCTACAATATCTGGTAGCATTGTTGTAAATGAGGGCAAGATTCTCGCTAAGATTAATGTGCATATTGAGCACATTAAGCACTCTAAGAGCTAAGACAGCTTCCTGAAGCAAGTTAAGGAAAATGATCAGAAAAAGAAGGAAGCCAAAGAAAAAGGGACCTGAAGTACTAGCCTGCTCCAGAGAGAAGCCATCTTTGTCAGAACCCATAGAAAAGAGCCTGAGTTGCTAGAATCCATTCTCTGACTTCATGACATAGTAAATACACAGACACACACACACAAAACCTCTGAACTATAAAAATACTTTAAAAAGTAAAATTAAATAAATAGGTGTCCAGCATTTTGGCACAGCCGTTTAAGTCATCTCATATGGGAGTGCTAGTTTAAGTCCCAGCTACTGTGCTTCTGATCCAGCTTCCTGCTATGTACCTGGGAAGTCAGTGCACAAATACCTGGGCTCCTACCACCCATGTAAGAGTTCCTGGTTCCTGGTTTTGGCCTGGCTCAGCCCTGGCTGTTACAGGAAACTAGGGAGTGAACCAGAAAATGAAAGATCTCTGTCTCAAATAAATAGATCTTTTTTTAAAAGAAAAAAAGAGATGTATTTATTTATTTGAAAGGCAGAGAGGGAGAGAGGTCTTCTATCCACTGGTTTACTCCCCAGATGACTGCAACAGCCGGAGCTGGGCCAATCTGAAGCCAGGAGCCAGGAACCAGGAGCTTCTTCCAGGTCTCCCACAGAGGTGCAGGGGCCCAAGGACTTGGGTCATCTTCTACAGCTTTCCCAAGCCATAGCAGAGAGCTGGATCGGAAGTAGAGCAGCAGGGACTCGAACTGGTGCCCATATGGGATGATGGCACTGCAGGTGGCAGCTTTACTTGCTATGGCACAGCGCTAGCTCTGTAAATGAATATTAAAAAAAAAAAAAAAGCCCCCAAAACTGAAATAGGCAATCTTGGGGAATTACAGTATCCTCAAATTAGACCCAAAATACTTGGTAAATATCTCTTAAAGGTCCCTTAAGCATATGGCTTGTTGAAATGATTTCCAAGAGTCCTAACTGAGAATTTGTATTAGTACACAAAGGGTAAAAAACCCAACCAGCTAATCTACTCTCTATAATTGTCTACTATGTTCTCAGCACTGTGAGGGTTGTCCAAGATAGGAATTTAGGTTGAAGAGACAATGCTAGTAAGTGTTAAATGTAATCATGACAGGATAAAATTCCAAGTTGTGTAGTAGAATCAGACAGAGTGAGTACAGAGGTGCAGAAAAGAGTCGTCCTTCAGAAGCAGAATAACCGAAGAAGGTCTCATAAAGACAGCCAGATCTGACTGAGTAGTAAACACTGGAAGATGTGGCCCAGAGGAGGAAAGAGGCCTGGAACCCAGGGCAGGAGCACAGGCAGATAGAGCATGCTGGTTCATAGCCACAAGCGGCCTGCCAGGCCCCACCTGGCAAAAGAAATGTGCTGGTGAGCAGGGGTGGGAAAGATCAGTTGGTCTCCTTGAAAACCAGGCTGTGAAGTTCAAACGTGGCAGAAAACAGAGATCTACTCAAGCCTTTCAATCACTCAGACAAGAGGGTAAAAACTGTGCTTAAAGATGACGAGTTTAACAACAGAATTCAAGATGAACAAAGAGGGTTAAGAGGCTGAAAACTGGAAAATCTGGCAAAAAGTGAAGACGGCCTGCACTAGGATACTATCTGAGATGAGAAGGGATGAAGGAAAAACTTTACAAAAACAAAGTCTATTAGACTCAGTGACTGGCTTCATATGAGGAATGATAGAGAGAAGAAATAGAGAAAAACCCGAAGTTCTGTGCTTGCCTAACTGGAAAACAGTGGTGATGCTGACACTACTCTTCAGGGTACCCTTTAAGACTGGAA
Organism: Oryctolagus cuniculus; assembly: GCF_051225735.1. Lineage (NCBI taxonomy): Eukaryota > Metazoa > Chordata > Mammalia > Lagomorpha > Leporidae > Oryctolagus > Oryctolagus cuniculus. The sequence goes on from NC_142877.1 coordinate 20,263,124, forward strand.
GTTGGGGGCTGGCGCTGTGGTGTAGCAGGTAAAGCCACTGCCTGCAGTGTCGGCATCCCATATGGGCCCAGTTCGAGTCCTGGCTGCTCCACTTCCAATTCAGATCTCTGCTAAGGCCTGGGAAAACAGTAGAAGATAGCCTAAGTCCTTGGGCCCTTGCACCCACATGGGAGACCCGAAAGAAGCTCCTGGATCCTGGCTTCAGATCAGCACATCTCCGGCCATTGTGGCCAACTGGGGAGTAAACCAGCAGATGGAAGACCTCTCTCTTTCTCTGCCTCTCCTCTCTCTGTGTAACTCTTTCAAATAAATAAATAAATCTTAAAAAAAAAAAAAAAAAGACTGGAAGCTGGAGGCACCATATGTGGAGTTGCCAACAGATACAAGATAACTGAGAAGAAGCATAACTACTGGTTAGTTTGGAAGAAGCATCCAGGTTCTCTACTCATCCTGACCACATAGCCAATCCTCACTCCAATCATACTCTCATAGTAACACCTCCTTCAGGTTAGGATGGACCAAACTTATTTCTGAATAATGAAGAGTTCCCAGTGAGAAATGTCCTTCCCCCTTTTCTCCATATCCTTCACAGTCTTCAAGGCACTCATCAAGTCCTAGACCTACCACTTTTAAGGTTGCTCAGCCCCAAAGGGTCTTCTCTCTCAGCTTTTCTTACTTCCAGTACTCATGATCATCTGTATCAGCATATGGTTCAGCAGCCAGACTCCCATTTTTCTGCTTTTCTAGCTTGTAACCAAAACCTCACAAAGTCACTTAAAACCCAACATTAGCATAATGAGGACTAAACTAAAGCAAGCATCCTTCTAAAAATTTACTGAAGACCTAAAGCCGTGAAGAACGGAAATAAGTCCAGCTTCACTGTGCAAACCTCAAGTAAACAGCAGCCTGTTTAAATGCTGGGATCCTGGTAAGGGTGATGAAACACAAAAATCTTCAAGTGCTCTTGTCTGCCACTTTACTAAGACCAGATAAGCTAACCCAGACTTCACATTCCTCCTTCTTGCTTTTACATTTTTCTGGGTCTTCATCCACACTTGGCTTTTTCCAAGCTTCATTCTTCCATCTGTCTGTGATTCCACGTAATCTTCTCCACTTAACTGTTTCTTTCCATCCATAAATGTGCCTAAACTTCTTTTCTTTTCCTCTCTCCTTCCACTCTCCTCCCTTTCCAACCAAACACCAACTCTCTCAATGCCCTCTGCTACTCTTTACTACCAGAACATTTGAAATTGTTCATGCCTTCTCAGCCACCCTGTAACATGGCTTATAGCTCAACTGTTAACTATCCTCTCAGACTCATCCAATGTCTGCTTCCCCAGAAACGGCAGCTTACTTTCTCCTTATCTGGAGGTGCTCATTTCTTCCTTTCAACTCCCCTGCATTTTATTTGTACCTCTTTTCTTGTAGTAGTTAATTTTCCATCTAATCCATAGCTATTTATATACAAATTTTATGTGCCCTACTGAACAAGACGGTGGTAGTTATGGCTGAATCTGATTTATCTTTATAATTCTACTATGAGCTCTTATGATGGAGTTCATAAATCTTGAACTAACAAAATGCAATATAAATTAGTGTGGTAGAGAACAGAGACCCCTGAGTTGTCATCACAGACAGATGGTAAGATGGCCATCTCTGGACTTGGCTATCAAAGTAAGGGGGTAGAGTCAGTCTCTCCAAGATCTTTTCCAGCTCTAACACGGTATAACAACAACTAGTACAGAAAAACAAGGACCCAAACTCTCAGCTCCAAGTTTCTGGTTTCTTTTTGTCTAAAACAAAAATAAAAACAGAGTATTTCCATTTTATTTCTGGAGAAAATTTATCATCAAGAGGCTATTAACTTAATACTGAACAATCTGGGAGGAGATAAAATAGTATGGATGGCTAGACACAACCTGGTGCAGCCACTTTCATACCATGTCAAGGTGGCTTCAGCAGCATCCTTTACCCTCAGAGACGCAGGGTTTGGCTCTTTATCTCCTTTGTACTTGACCTCTTGCTCACTGTTCTTGGACTTACTTCCTGAGATACCCAATTCCACAATCTCTAGAACTTCCTTCAGGCAGTCCTAGAAGCACAAAAGGCAGATCAATTTTTGTAGCATACCCTTCTCAATGAGATGATAAGGAATCCATCAAAATATTAACAGTGGTAGTGTTTGGGGGGTAGGACTCCAGCTTCTAATTTTATCTAAACATAAATGAATTTCACAATATAATGAACTTTATATTTATAGCCCCTTCCCCCAATTTCTCTTTAGAAGAATGAAATTTGAGTGTTCAAAGAATTAAATTTAATTCAATCTTATCACTGACAATTCTTGTAAAAATTACCATGACGTGTAAACTGTGAAAAAGCTGTATCAGTAACTCAGTTAAATATGGAACAGTTTAGGACATGTTAGATTCAGGGTTGTCTTTGAAAGGCACTTCTCTCAAAAGGACTTCTCTATGGGTTAGTTTGCAACCAAATATAAGCATGATAAGGAGTGTTTAAGTTGTGCTCACAAGGACAAATATTCTACTGAAATCTAACAGGCATATTTGGTTTAAAGGGTGCAATATAATATAGTATTTAAATCTGAATATTTTCCTTTAAAAGGCATTTTCCCAATATACCTTTTTGTTTCTACATAATGCCTTAAAGTTAAACTCACTTTTTCATCAAGCATATCAGGGTGCTCTGTCAACCAGACACAGAGACACTGAAAAGCTGCCACTATCATGGAGTGCAGGTCCCGGGAGTGAAGAGGAGCTGGTCGACTACACTGGTATACAATGTAGCTGCACACAGAACTGATGGCTCGCTTCCGGTCTCCTGAGTCAACCACCACTTTCACCTGGTATATTCATTTGGGCAAGAAAAACAGTTAGCCAGGAACCACTGAACCCATTTCAAGGCATCTGTACCAAGGCTTGATCTATCTGAGAATGTCATACATCACAGGAAGCCTTGCTTTTTAAATATTACGTATATACAAAACCAGAATATTTCAGATGTACTATAATACTGTACAAAAATAGTGGCATTTCTTTCAAATCCTAAAACAGTATTTCAGTTTAGCATTGTTTTTCCTGCCCTAAAACCCAAACCCATTGAGTGTACATATTTATCACTGCCAGAGACTGAAAAAACAGCTGGCAATGGAGCATGCCCATGTTTTTAAGTCCCTAACCCAGTCTCACAGCAATGCTCTATGCTCTGCATGACTGCTGAAGGTATAATTACCTTACAGTAAACTGCACATATCTAAAGTGTGCAATTTGATCACTTTTGGCATAAGTATCCACCTGTAAACAAACTATCACCACAATCAAGAGTGAACACTGTTTATCAACTCCAAAATCTCCTCAGGCATTTCTGTCTTCTCTGTCTCCTCTTCCTTGCCCTCCCTAAACTGCTTATCTCAGACTAGTTTGCATTTTCTAAAGTTTATAAAAATGAAATCATACACACATGTATGATTTTTTGGGCATCTTCATTCAAAACAGTTATCTTCAGATTCATCTACTTGTGCATGTATGTCAGTTATCTGCTCCTTTTTATTGCTGAGTAGTATTCCACTTCAAGATATATCACAATTTGTTTAACCAGTCACCTGTTGATGAACATTTGGATATTACAAATAAAGCTGGTATGAACATTTATGTACAAGTCCTTGCATGGATATATGCTCTCTTATTTCCTAAGAATGGAATAACTGGGTCATATGATTGGTAAGAATGTATCTTTAACATTTTAAGGAACTGCCAAGTTGTTTCCAAAATGGTAGTTACATTTAACATTCCCATCAGTAGCTTCTCTACAACCTCACCAGCATTTGGTATGGTCATTTTCATTTTAGTCATTCTAACAGATATGTGGCATTTCATTGTGGTCATAATTGCATTTCCTAACAAATAATGATAGGGCATTTTTTCATGTGCTTATTTACTATCTGTAAAGCTCCTTTGGTATAGTGTATTCCAATCTTTTAACTGCTTTAAAATTGGGCTGTCTTGAGGGTTTTGTAACTGAACATTTTGCTGCTGTTACTGAGGATGAAGAGAAACTGGAACCCTCACACACTGATGGTGGGAATGTAAAAGGACTCAGCTGTGGAAGACAGTTTAGCAGCTCCTCAAAAGATTAAACAAAGATTACCGGGGCCAGCACTATGGTGCACTAGGTTAACCCTCCGCCTGCAGTGCCAGCATCCCATATGGGTGCCAGTTCAAGTCCTGACTGCTCCTCTTCCAATCCAGCTCTCTGCTATAGCCTGGGAAAGCAGTGGAAAATGGCCCAAATCCTTAGGCCTCTGCACTCACATGAGAGACCTGGAAGAAGCTCCTGGCTCCTGGCTTCGAATCAGCACAGCTCCAGATGTTATGGGGATTTGGGTAGTGAACTAGCAGACGGAGGACCTTTTGTCTGTCTCTCCATCTCACTGTCTGTAACTCTCTCAAATAAATAAAATTGTAAAAAAATAAATAAATAAATAAAAAATTACCATGGGGCAGGCATGATGGTGCAGTGGGTTAAGCTGCCATTTGGGATACCCACATCTCATGCTGGAATATCAGTTCAAGTCCTAGTCAGTCACTTCACTTTCGATATCGCAAATGCACCTAAGAAGACAAGTACTTGGGTCCCTTGCCAGCTACATGAGACCTGGATGGACTTCTTGGTTCCTGGTTTCTGGATCACTGTGGCTGTTGTGGACAACTGGGGATCTCTCCATCTCTCTGTCACTACTCCTCTGTCACTCTACCTTTAAAATAAATGAATTTTTGTTTGTTTGTTTGTGTTTTAAAAAAAAGATTGCTATATGATCCAGCAATTCCACTTCTAGGTATACGGCCCAAAGAACTGAAAACTAGCATTCAAACCAATACATGTACATGCATGTTCATAGCAACAGTATAAACAGCCTAAAGATGGAAAGCCCAAATGCCTATCAATTGATGAATGGATAAAAAAATTGTGGTATACAAACACATACACAAACACACAATGGGATATTATTCAAAAACAAAAGTAAACAAAATTAGGATATATTCTATAACATGAAACTTTAAAACCACATTAAATGAAGGAAGCCAAGCACAAAAGATCACATAGTACATGATCCCATTTATACGGAATGTCTAGAATAGGACATAGATCCATAGAGACAAAAAGCAGATTGGTGGTTGTCAGGGATAGAGGAAGGGGGATGAAGAAGCAACTGTTTAATAAGTACAAAGTTTCCCTTTGTGGGGGCCAGCACTGTGGTGTAGCAGGTAAAGCCGCCGCCTGCAGTGACGGCATCCCATATTGGTGCAAGTTCGAGACCCAGCTGCTATACTTCTGATCCAGCTCTTTGCTATGGCCTGGGAAAGCAGAAGATGGCCCAAGTTCGTGGGCCCCTGCACTAGTGTGGGAGACCTGGAAGGAGCTCCTGTCTCCTGGCTTCGGATTGGTGCAGCTCCAACCATTGCGGCCAATTGGGGAGTGAAACAGTGGGTAGAAGACCCCTCTCTCTCTCTCTCTGCCTCTCCTTCTCTCTGTGTGTAACTCTGACTTTCAAGTAAATAAATAAATCTTAAAAAAAAACAAAAAACAAAAAACAAAGTACTAGTCGTCACTAAATTGCTCACTTTAAAGCAGTTAATTTCATGTTATGTGAATTTTCATCGAAAAAACACTTAGAGAAGCCCAAAAGGCCACCAATTCTAAGGTCCCACAAAACTGAAATAACTCTCATAAGAGAAATGGAAAGTACAGCCAATATACACTTATCTCTGACAATGGAAGGTGGCAGAATAATATATAATTCCAAAGGGCATACTTAAAGGTAATCATTTTTACCAAATCAATAGGTGTCAGTTATTATGTGCAAATAAACTAACAAATATTAAAACGTTTTCTATGATCTAATAGCAAAAATATCATTTATACTATTTTAAAGAAGTTCATTTTCTGAAATTTCACTTGAGGGCTCAATTTTGCACACTCTGGATATAAACTATGACTGCCTCTGCAATACCCTTATCAAGGAGTAAGGAGACACAGAGAAAAGAGCCCTAGCTCAAGGCTGCTGGCTTAAAGTAAAAGGACTATGTAACTTACCTTTGCTAGGCCAGAGAGGAGTTCGAGAGCTGCTAGTGATATGCTCATGTCTTGCCGCCACTGAGAGTTGAGTCTTTGGGTGACGAGATGAATGCTGCGAATCAGGAGTCCAGCAGCGGAATCTGTATTAAGAGCTAGGATATAACCCCAATGCCACATCCCACAGGGAGGGAAAACAACTAAGCATTAGTAACAAGAAGCACAGCATTCCACCAGGCACAGACCACAGCAGCCACAGTGAGCATGATGGGCACCCACACAGTGCTATGCTGCCCGCCCCACTGGCCTGAGCACCAAGCCAGACTGAACAGTGCACAGGGCACACACGCTGGATTAGGACACCTTCTAGCTCCTGGCCCACATATTTTCACACAGATAACTGGGATTTGGCAGTTTCACTATCATTCTTAAAACAATGTAAATCTTAAAACTTCTAAATTAAGAACTCATAGAGAATTACATTTTCAAAAATGATTAAAGAGTCATTAATTATTTCCTTTGAATTTTATAGACAAAAGAATTAAAATTTAACAGCCTCCTCAGATGCTGGGAATTATTCTAAAGCATCTGTTTTAATTACTTGCAGGGTTTAAACCATCAAAAGTCACATGCAATGCCTTTTCAGACATATTTTCACATTTAACTTTTCAAGACTACTTTAGTATCTCTAAAACATCAAATAACCAGGCACTGTGTTTTTATTTGACCTCCAATCTATATTTAAAAATGATTACTACATTTAATAAGTTAGGAGAAATTAAATTAGGACAAATTAAATTGAATTTATAAAGGAAGCTTTAGGGACATTATACCTGTCGATCCTATCAGAAAGAGGGCAGTGACAACAGAAAAAGGAATGATCATTAAAGAGAGACATTCATGCAACACTAACACAAATCTGGATTTCTCAATAAAAAAATTTTTGACATTACAAGCAGAGCTCACTAACACAAGTTCAAAATGCTGAAACAAACAATAATCACTTCAAACATTTATATTAGAATACATGCAATAATGCAAAATTTTATTTAAAGTATTTTTAGAAAGCATGAAAAATAAAAAATTCAGCCTATGGTATGCCTAAATCTATATGTACAATGAATAAAACAGCAGTTTTAATACCTTGTTTATAAATGCAATATTTAAATGTCTCAAGTATCCACATACTGACTTGATGTATCTAATTTTCTTAGTAACACTTATTGCAAACTTAAGCCATAGGGGCATACCTCAAGAACTCATGAACATGGTTCATGAACTATCTGAATGATTAAGAAATTAAACTCACTTCGATTTAGTTGGATAAATACTCATATATTCAACACATTGTTAGTATTTGTGTATAAAACCATGAAGGTACTCACAAACTCACAGAACTCATTTAATAAATGCTTAAGGTAAGAGACATTGTTGAAAATTATGTTTTGCTGACAAATGTTTGATTTGGCAGGGCAGAAAATAAATGTTTCTTTACTTCTGCTTAAAATTTGTGACTGAAGAATCTAAGATATAGTAGGGTACACAGGTTTTAACCTGAAGGCAGACTCTTATCTGAGTTCCCATCTAATGCATATACCTTGACCATCCTAACCACGTGCAATAATTAATTTATAGACATCTCTGCCATTAGACTGTGAACTCTGAGGCAAAGTCCACATCGTATTTCATTCTGTATCACCTGCATCTGGTACAGAATCCAGAAATATTTCCTGACCACTCATTACAATCATTTATGAAATCCAATGAACTATCGCAAATCTAACTGTTCAAAATTATATAAATTTAAAAAAATTTTTTAACCTTTTTGGATTAACATTCAATTATACTTAATATAAAGAAAAAAAAACACTGAAATTTTGTTCCAAATTTTTTTGTTTTAAGCCTGAGTACAAAACATATTCTGTGCAACACTGAATTTCACAAAAACAGACAAGGCTTACCATAATCCCTTAGGAGAGCCTGAGCAGGTCTCTCACTATCAGGGGTGGTAGGCTCCGTGCTTCCTCCACTTGCTGAACTAACACCACTATTAGTGCGACTATGACTCTTCAGGTTATTTTCTCCACCACCCTAGTCAAAAGAAAATGAATCAAATAATTGAGGGCTACACCCACAGTTTACAACTAAAGGTAGATGTGAATCATTAAAAAGACACTGTTAAAATGGAATGCGCCAACTGAACAGTACAAACTGATACAAAGATGAAAATCAATAAATGAATAGAACTTCTGTGGTATTTTTGCATACACAGACACCATTTACTGAAGGTATGAAGGATTTGACAACTACTGGTGCCCAAACTGGGGTCATCTTTATTGCAGTTTACAAAGGGAGCCAGCCAGACTTCACTAGATAGTAACTCTGGGTCCTTATAGAAAACACCCCAGTGCCTCCCGAGCAAAACTTCAGAACAGGAATACAATCTTAAAAAACAAAGAAACAACAGCAATTTTCAAATGTAGCTATAAAATACAATTGACAGCATAAAGATAAACTCCTATGTGCATAAGGGCTAATAAACCTATCTGCTAAAGATTTCCCTTTTTATCCCAAATAAATACAATTCATTATAATTCATATAAGTAAATTATTACTAGCCTTCTGCTAGGATGTGAATATAATTTCCTTAATGGTAATCTGATCACCCACCCTATATCCACTCAGCTTACCCCAATAAATTCCCCCACTCCCTAGCCTCTGCTCCACATTTGGGAATTACATATCCTGAAGACAGAAGCAAGGGGCACTGCAAGTCTCTGGGAAGCTTCATTGATTTGGAAGCACTGGTGCTTTGGAGGACCTGCAACCTTTGGTCTAGAGGGGCTGGGGGAGGTGATGAGATAGAAAAGAATAAACTAGCTGCTTGCTTACAACCAGCACCAGATCTATTACAGACAGCAGGAAGTATGCAGTACAGGGCACTTCCTGTATTTTTAAAGCCAGTTCACCAGTGAAGCAAAACAAGTAAGAGCTGTGATAGACAATGTCCAGAAGAAAGATGGGACGTAGCTGGAATTTCTCTCATGCAGGATCTCTCAAGGACCTGCTACATAGTGGATGTGTTAAGCAATCTTCAAATATATGAAATTTTAAAATAGGATCCTTCTGAGTCAATGAGCTGGATTTACGAACAAATATCTTTAAACATAACAAGGACAGACATACTTGAATGTAATTTATATAAAATCAGAAGTTGATGACTGTGACTAATTCATGTGGTATGCTTCTTACCATCTCCATTTGGCAACCAATGGCTTCTAAAAGTGCTGAATCTTGAACAATATTTAGCATTGCCCCTGCAGCAGCAGCAAAACAAAACAAAACAAAAATTTTAGATAAAATATACATAATGTTAAAATGACTATCTCATACAATTAATAACAGAAATAAGAATATGACTTTTGATTGAGCATTCTTGAAATTCCTATAAAATTACTAATAAATCCATTGACTGGTCAGAAAAAATATTCTTTAGAAATCCCTACATTGATGTGCCAGTTTCAGTCCCAGCTACTCTGTGATTCCAACTAAGGTTCCTGCTAACACAACTCGGAGGCAGCAAATGACAGCCCAAATGTATAGATTCCTGCTACCCACACGGGAGACCTGGATGGAGTTCCTGGCTACTACTGGCTTCAACTTGAACCAGCCCTGGCTGTTGCATGCATTTGACAAGTGAACCAGCAAATGATCTGTCACTCTGCCTTTCATATAAAAATAAACAAATCTTTAAAAAAGTAAAGAAAGTTGCATGGTTTTGGTCATAGTCATGTCTGCATATTCTAAAGACAAGCCATATTTATTTAGTATCAAGAAACCCATAGCTCTGGAAAGAATTAGTACTGAAATGAGATGCTGATGGGTCAACATTGTGGCACCGTGGGTTAAGCCACTACATGTGATGCCAGTACTCCATGTGAGCTCCAGTTCGTGTCCTGGCTGCTCCACTTCTGATCCAGTTCATTACTAATGGGCCTGGGAAAGAAGCTGGAAGATAGCCCAAGTGCTTGGGTTCTGCCACGTACGTGGGAAACCCGATGGAGTTTCAGGCTCTTGACTTCAGCCTGGTCCAGCTCTGAGCCACTGTGGCCATTAAGAGAATACCATTAAGGGAATGAACCAGCAGAATGAGGATCACTTTTTTTTTTTTTTAAAGACTTATTTATTTGAAAGGCAGAGTTACAGAGAGGCTGAGGCAGAGAGAAAGAAAGAGGTCTTTCGCCTGGTGGTTTACTCCCCAGATGACTGCAACAGCTGGACCTGCGCAGATCCACAGCCAGGAGCCAGGAGCTTCTTCTGCATCTTCCCCCACGGGTGCAGGGGCCCAAGGACTTGGTCCATCTTCTGCTGCTTTCTCAGGCCATGGCAGAGAGCTGGATCAGAAGTGGAGCAGCCGGGACTTGAACCGGTACCCATATGGGATGCTGGCATTGCAGTGGGCAGCTTTACCTGCTATGCCACAGTGCCAGCCCCTGGAAGATGGCTTTCTCCTTGCCTCTCTCTTTCTCTCTCTCCCTCACTCTGTGTAACACTGTCTTTCAAATACAAATAAATCTTCAAAAAAGAAAGATGATGGTGAGCATAGCACATTGCTTCCCATCCCACTGAGGGAGTACTCTTGCCCAAAATTGATAAATACAAGCATGTAGCAAGGGTGACATGACTCTTCCTAGGGATGTGCACAAGGAGCTCTTCAGAGCAAGGGACAATCAAACCAAATGTTCTATCAATTGCAGAATGAATCCTATTTCAAGTGAAATTATGTAATTTCAAATGTATGTAATTTGAACAATCTGAAACATTCTCATGTCAAATCATTATGCACACAACCCTCTATGTTCAAAATGTACCCGAGAGAGTATTCATGCCATTGGTGGAGTCTGGTTCCAATCTTTGGTCAGACTGCCCACATCAACTCGAGAAGATCTCTTAAAAATCTGGCCCAGGGGCCAGCGCTGTGGCACAGTGGGTTAATGCCCTGGCCTGAAGCATTGGCATCCCATATGGGCGCCGGTTCAAGACCTGGCTGCTCCACTTCCTGTCCAGCTCTCTGCTATGGCCCAGGAAAGCAGTAGAAGATGGCCCAAGTCCTTGGGCCCCTGCACCCACGTGGGAGATCCGGAAGAAGCTCCTGGCTCCTGGCTTCGAATTGGCGCAGCTCCAGCCATTGCGGCCATTTGGGGAGTGAACCATCGGATGGAAGACCTCTCTCTCTCTCTCTCTCTCTCTTTCTGCCTCTTCTCTCTCTGTGTAACTCTGACTTTCAAATAAAAATAAATAAATCTTAAAAAAAAAAAAACCTGGCCCAGAGGCAGGCATTTGGCCTCATGGTTAAGACACCCAATTTCCAGTGCCAGCTTTACCCGCCTGCAGTGCTGGCAACCCATTTGGGCACCAGTTCAAGTCTCAGCTACTCCACTTCTGATCCAGCTCTCTGCTATGGCCTGGGAAAGCAGTGGAAGATGGACCAAGTCCTTGGGCCCTCGCACCTATGTGGGAGACCCAGGAGAAGTTCCTGGCTTTGGATTAGCACAGCTTCAGCTGCTGCAAGCATTTGCGGAGTGAACCAGCAGATGGAAAACCTCTCACTCACTGCCTCTGCCTCTCTGAAATTCTACCTTTCAAATAAATAAATAAATAAATAAATATTTTTTAAAAAGATGCCCAATTTCCATTTCCATATCCATATCCATAGGGTTTCTGAGTTCAAGTTTTGGCTTGGCTCCCAATTCCAACTTCCTGTTAGTGCAAACCCTGTGAAGCAGCAATGATGGTGAAAGTAACTGTGTTCCTGCCACTCAGGTGGGAGATCTGGATTGAGTTTCTGGCTCCTGGTTTTGGACTGGCCCAGTCCCAGCTCTTCTGGGCATTTGGGGAGTAAACCAACACATGGGTGTTTGCTCTCCTTTTGTGTCTCTTAAATAAATAAATACATAATTTGAAAATAGGGGCAGGTGCTGTGGTGCAGCAGGTTAAGCTGCCGTCTGTGACACTGGCATCCCATGTGGGAACTGGTTTGAGCCCCAGCTGTTCCACTTGTGATCCAGCTCCCTGCTAATGCACCTAGGAAAGAAGTGGAAGATGGTCCCTGCACCCACGCGGGAAACCTGGAAGAAGCTCCTGGACTTGGCTTTGGCTTGGCCCAGTGCTGGCTGTTGCAACCAGCTGGGGAGTAAACCAGCAAATGCAAGATCACCCTCTGTCTCTCCCTCTAATTCTGACTTCCAAATAAGTAAATAAATCTTTAAAAAAGAAAAGAAGAACTCTTCCATCTGTTGATTCATTCTCAAATGGCTGAAACAGCCAGGGCTGGACAGGCCAAAGCCAAGAGCCAGGAACTCCATTTGGATCTCCCACAAGGGTGACAGGGGTCCAAGTATATCAAGGCCACCTTTTGCTGTTTTCCCAGGCACATAAGCAGGGTGCTAAATTGGAAACACAGCAACCAGGATTCGAACTGGTGCCCTGATGTAGGATGCTGGCATCACAAGCTGCAGCTTAGTCCTCTGCACCATGATGCCAGCCTCCCTCCCCCAATTAAATTATTTCTCTATCACGTAATCTTCTTCATGTGCCAACTGCAAATTATATAGTGTAAATGGTTATAGATTTTCTTGCTTTCAATTTTTCCTCCTTTCCCTTTTTATAAGTTTTTAGAACCTTACCAACAACATGAAAGAGAATGTTATAACTTGCTTCCTTACTTCCCAAAATGAAGGGCTTTGCTCTTTCCTATTTATTCTACTTCCCCACTTCCTAAGTACTATACTTCCTGAGCATCAACTCCAACTACTGCGCCATCACCAATTCTTTAACCACGTCATTTCCTCTCCTAAAATGAAGTCCTAACTTCATTTCTGCCTATGCAAATCCTGTCCTTCAAGACCCACTTTAATTCCCAGTTCCTTCTGAAGTGTTCCCTGTCCTTTGGGTTTCTTTTTTCTTAACCTCAAAGACACTGAACAACATGATATGCAACCAGCACTGCCTTCTACTGTTATGACCACTTTGTGAAGACAGAACACTCTCTGCAATGCATCTCACTCAAGCCTAAGAACAAAGCCACTCATTTCTCTGGTGCTCCTCTCAAGAGTAGGATCATGCCTTTGGAACTGATGAAAAGTCAGATAGATGAGTGTTAGTAAAATGGCGTAGTCTTATCTGTGGTGCCATTTATGCCCTGGATGCCATCTTAGGCTCTAGCCCCCGTGGCCACCTTGCACAGTAAGCCTCAGTCCTAAGCCCTGTGGCCCAAGCACAGGTGTCAGCTCCACCCGCACCCTAATGAGATTTGATGCTCCTACTTCCCTGCCCTCTGGCACACGTGCTCTCTCTCCTGATCCCCCCCGCTCTTACTTTCTCTCCACCCCACCCCACCCCCGGCCCGTCAGGCTTCCCTGACTCAACAATAAGCCTTTCCCTTAACTCTGGTGTTTGGCGTGTTTTATGATGGCTTTACAATGAGAGATGATTGTAGCCATCAAGTTACTAAGTATGACAACTTAAAATATGGCAGTGGTCATGAGGATGAGGAGACATTTGAGACAGAGATGGGCATGATCAGGAGACCAACAGGAAAGAGTGGAGAAGTACGACAGCTTCCCCACAATTTCTTCTTGGCTGGGTGCTGACATTTTTCATATGTAAGTAATGAGCAAGAGGAAAAGGAAAAGGGGGAAGAAGAAATGGCAGAAGTAAGGAAGGAAGGAAGGAAGGAAGGAAGGGGGAAATAAGGAAGAAGAGAAGACAAAGGAGAAAAGGGAAGAGGAGAGGAGAGGGAGAGATATCAACCAGATAACTGCTTTCCCTCACTTCATCCCTTCAATCTTTTTACATTAAAAAGCATAATTGGGGGGGGGGGGGCGCTGTGGGGCAGTGGGTTAATGCCCTGGCCCAAAGCACTGGCATCCCATATGGGGCCAAACAAACAAACAAAAAGCATATGGGGCCAGCACTGTGGCATAGCAGGAAAAGTCACCGCCCGAAGTATTGCCATCCCATATGGGTGCTAGTTCAAGTCCCAGCTGCTCCACTTGCGATCCAGCTTTCTGCTATGGCCTGGAAAAGCAGTGGAAGATGGCCCAAGTCCTTGGGCTCCTGCACCTGCGTCGGAGACCCAGAAGAAGCTCCTGGCTTCTGATCGGCACAGCTCTGGCTGCTGCAGGCAATTGGGGAGTGAACCAGCGGATGGAAGACTTCTCTCTCTCTAACTCTTTCAAATAAATAAATAAATCTTAAAAAAAAAAAAAAAGCATTATAAACTCTGTATCTGAATCAGAATGATAAGTAGAGCTACACTGAGTTTAGGTTCCTTCGACTGACTGCTATCTGCTCAGCATGTGAAAGTCAACTATACCTAGGTTTTCACATATGAAAAATAGGTGAACACAAACCTAGTATCATTTGAGTGTTGTTGGGGTCCGTTTCTGTTTGCAAGGCACCTATTAGTATATTCACAAGTCTCAACTTCAAGGACAGAAAAGTTATTGGTTTATCATAAGAAGAGCTGTCATCGTTACTAAACTTTCCTTCCAGGACCACCTATGGAAAAAACAAATAATATTTAACATCAACTGTTGTGGTATACTATGCTCACATAGGAACATCCAGAGTAGACAAAGAGAGTGAGCAAAGCTTTCAGTCAAATTTTAGTCACTGTGCTAAATCTGCTGCTAATCTACTCAATATATATTATCAGATGTCACTGATCCTATTACCACCCGACATGGTAGGCCAACACATCCTGGCAAAGTGACGGGAGAAATATCACAACAAATCAACGTTGTTAATTCATTTTAAATAACAATTTTTTAAAAGCTCCTGTTTCATTTGTTAAATATAATTTGACTTATGTTAGCACATAAAACAGAAGAATATAGAAAAGTTTAATAAAACATTACCTCAGATTTGACTGTGCCAAAATGATGAGGGAGGGGCAACAAAGAAAGTAGGATATTAATGGAGGATCTTCTCAATTCTGTTGGATTTACATAGCTTTTGAATTTTGAAAGTTCTCTGCCAAAAAATAAAAAGCTATTAGTACTTTTAAACTGAAATGTTTTTAGCTATTGCCAAACATATCACAGTCCAAGTATCACGTTAATGTGGGGTATGTGCGTGAGATTCTATGAAAAACTATTATTGAATTAAACTAGAATTTGACTGACTTATTTCTTCTACAAAGACAGGACCTCTGGACTGGGGTTGCTCTTACCCTTCTAGACCAGACAAAACGATTCAACAAGCCCAGGGACAGGCAGAACTGAAGGAGTCCAGGGATAAAATGGATTTGGATGTTCTACACTCATTTAATGTGGCCTGAGTCCCCTTGGACTATGCTGACAACTGGACAAGATAAATTAGGAAACAGAAGCAAGCACCAAAACCAGGTCAAACCAGACAACTGACATAATAGTAGAGAAAACAGCTTACCTGTCAGGCAAAATGGTTTCAAGAGCTGAAATAAAGTAAGGAACCACAACATCAATCCCTTTCAAGTCACAGCAGAACAAAGGAGGGGAGTTTAGAATAACGCTGGCCAAGACAGGATGGCACACATAATCATTTATCTGCAAACCTTGAATTAAAAGCATGTAAAATCTAGGAAAGCAAGAAAAAGATTTTAAACAAACTACTAATCAAAACTTTTCACAATTATAATACTTTCTACATAGTCATTTTGATTCCTCACTGTGTCTTTTCTTTAAAAGATAGTACTAGAATTAAAATAATTCAGAATCACATACACTAAGAACCAGACTTTCTTAATGAAGAAAAATTTTTCACATCTAGTACACTTTCTTAAAAGTTTTAAGACTTGAAAAATAAGGCATTCAACAAAAAAAGGCTTCAGCACTAAAAAAAAAAAACACTGTGTATTCATCGGTTTTCCCTTTCCCACTATTTATGGGAAGATAATGAAAGAAAGGAACCTCATTCAAGTCTGCATTCACATGATATGAAGATTACTGAGACTCCTTTTAGGCATATACCTAAATATATTTTAAATATATTTTCCTTTTAACTTCCACCCCAACTCCCAATCACCTCACCAAATAGTCAATCTCCCATCATTCATATCAGTGTACTCTTTTACTACTACAAGACATTTTTCTCTGTAAACTCAATCCATTTCAATCTATCTTCTCTCCCTAAAACTAAAATAAAACCACACTAGCAAATAAAGACTTCTGATTGGCAAATATAGAAGATATCTCTAAGTTTTAACTTTGCCTTTTGAAAGCATCCTACCCTTTGATTACTCTTCTACTCAGACCTCTATGGCTATTTCCTTTAACAGATCCTCTCTCCCCACCTGCCCCTGATACTTACAGTGATATTCCTCAGGCTGCCAGCCTCAGTTCCCTAAGCTCTCTCTTCTATCAGCCTGATTTTAAACACTTAAGTCACTGGATATAATCAAACCAGTTCTAAGCTATTCCTCTCAATTAAGCTCCAGATCAATTAATCAAAAGCTTTCTGGATATCTGAGGGCAGGACATGTCTATTACAATACCCCTGTATACAACATCTAGCAAAAAAGGTAGGCATTTAATAAGTATTTTTTGATAAATATCTCATAGGCACTTCAAAAGGGTCAAGACCATATTAACAATCTGCCCACTCACAAATCTGTTCTTTTGGTTTGCTGTACTAGCACCCATTCAGTCTTATGGGCCAAAGAGAAAGCTCACGGTCATACCCTTCTCCCCTACTACTGTTGAAACCATCTGGGATATTTCCCCTGCCTGTGGCCTTCCTGCTGATAAAATGAGCAGCCCCAAGGGATGAGATCCAGCATCCTTACAGAACCTATCAGCACAGCAGTAGCTGACAAGACTACAGATAAGACACCTGACCAGAGAGAGATACCTGAGTGACCAGATTCTTTTTCTTGAATCTGGAATTAGGATTCAGAGATGCTAATTAGCCCTGCTTGGTCACCTGGACCAAGGCTATCGGTATTGGGAATTTGGAAGCATACTGCAATGTGAGAAGATGAGAAGAGAAAAATGAGCAGTTGTGGGAGACATAAAGACAGAGAAACAGAAAGGGGAAAAGCATCCGGGTGCTTGAACACTTCCTAGTCCCTGGTTCCCACTCTTCATGAGGACTTGTGCACTTCATGACTTTACAATCTATTAACATTACTAGCTTCTCTTAACTCTTTCACCTTTCCATAAGTCCGATGGAGAAGGTTTCTGTAAATTCAAGGCAAGAGCCTATGGTTGGGCCGGCGCCACGGCTCAATAGGCTAATCCTCCACCTAGCGGCGCCGGCACACCGGGTTCTAGTCCCGGTCGGGGCGCCGGATTCTTTCCCGGTTGCCCCTTTTCCAGGCCAGCCCTCTGCTGTGGCCAGGGAGTGCAGTGGAGGATGGCCCACGTCCTTGGGCCCTGCACCCCATGGGAGACCAGGAGAAGCACCTGGCTCCTGCCTTCGGATCAGCACGGTGCACCGGCCGCAGTGCACCAGCCATGGTGGCCATTGGAGGGTGAACCAACGGCAAAGGAAGACCTTTCTCTCTGTCTCTCTTTCTCACTATCCACTCTGCCTGTAAAAAAAAAAAAAAAAAAAAAAAAAAAAAGCGCCTATGGTTAAGATAGCCTGACTAGAGATGGGTGTGGTGGCATGGCAGATTAAGCTGCCACTCAGGATGCTCACATCTCATGTTAGAGGGTTGGTCCAAGTCCTATCTATTCTGCTTCCAATTCGGCTTCCAGCTAATGCATCCTGGGCCACTGCAGCAGAAGACAGCTCTCTGCCACCCCTGTGGAAGACATGGATGGAGTTCCAGGCCCCTGATTTGGCAGGGCCAAGCCCTGTCTATTGCAGGGTTTGGGGGCGTGAATCAGCAGATACAAGATATCTCTCTCTCTGGCACGCTGCCTTTAAAGTAAATGAAAATAAATAAACATTAAAAACCTAGTTCCATGCATATACCATTTTTTTCATGCCTTTATGCTTCTGTACCTGGTTCCCGCTGATAGCCAAATTCTCTCTCCTGAGAACCTAGTAGGTACCCAGATACCTAAATGCTCTTAGTTATATTATTCTCACTTCAGGAGTTATATAAATAACAATTCATTGGGAAGAGCAAAACAGAGTGGAAAAAAAAAATAGAAGGCCATTATAAGTTAATATAGAAGAAAAATGACAAAGTCTGAAGTATCACAGTGGAAAGAGATTAGAAAGAAGGTTAAGCAACAGAAAGACAGGTGTTGGCTGATTAACTAGAGAAAAAGAGGGAAAAAAGAAACTAAAATGAAGCCCAGTTTCTGGCCTGAGTAACTAAATGAATGGCATAGCCATTTACAAACATGGGTATAGTGAGAGATTTAGATAAGATGATCTTAATATAATCTAAACACTACCCATCCTCTGTGTACCTAGCACAGTCATCCAATCCTCTCTTTCCTTAGCCACCTGGGGTAAGAATGTACTGATTCTTCTGAATGCCCCTAGCACTTTATTTGTGCCCCTCTCTGCTAACTTCCTATTTCTGTTGGATCACTTTACTTGTGTACGTGGCTTTGTTTACTCCAGAAAATAAGCTCCCTGCAGGTAGGATTCACAGCTGACCTATCTCCAGACTGTCGACAGTACTGAATATTGCTAAAAATTCATTAACTAATTATTGGGGGTCTGTCTAAATCTCCCTATAATTAATAAACTTCAAATGAGATGGAAAAAATAACACAAAACAAAGAGTCTTAAAGGAGTCTTCACCAAATCTATTGAGGTAGGTAAAATGGAATAAGTAAATCAAATTTCAAGTACTTACGGACATTTGCTGGTATTTCAGACATTTACTTATCAATTCAGCCTACCAAGTCATGCTACAACAGCATTTTACTATCAAAACTACATTAAACGGGAAAAAAATTCTAAGACCTGGATAAATAAGCTGGCAGAATCTCTTCTCCAGTCTTCTTGCTACAAAAAATCCTACATAGTGTCCCACAAGCCTCAGCTCTTCCTGCTTCATAGTTATCAGGAAATTCACTTGCATCAAACATAGGATTGGAAACCATGGTGTCTGTGGACATTTGTGACCCTTTCCGTCGAAACTCCATGCTAGCTTGTGTTGTAATGGCTGGGGAGAGAAAAGGAGGGTTTTATTATATTTGTCAACATGCCACGTAGGCTCATGGGACCCTGGACACAAAGATCAAATATTGGTGTCATTATAAATAGCTACTCGAATATAATCCAATAATGCTTTTGTTTAGCAACTATGTCTTAATTTCTTTAAAAAGGGCTCTCTGAAGTATCCTTTGAAAATAGGTAACAATTAATTTACAGTGGCATTTAACAGATTGTACAAGAAGCATTTTTCATATGAACTTTTGATCAGAGGAGTACATTTTATATATCTGTATAGTTATACAGATATATAATAAAGAATTTGGCTTTACTATTATTTATTTTCTGTTTTTCCCTCCCTCTATTGAATGATGCTTAAACATTAAGAAAAATAGCTACTAGAATTTACACATTACCCCAGGTGGACATCATAATTAAAAGGGCAACCCCATGCCAGTTTATATACTTTAGGGAAAGGGCAAGGTAAAGATGATAAATGGGTAGGGAGGAAGAGAGAGCATTCCCACCACCCACCCAATTCCAAAACACACATCAAAGAATTGCTCAACCAAGCAAAATGAGAATGAATTTTAACAACCACAGACAGCAGCTAACTTAAGGTTGATAAATTAGAAAATTGAATTGGCAAGAAAGATTATCATAGTCATTTGTTGTCACTGAAACAGAAGCCCTTCGAAAGTTGCTTTTATTTTTAACAAAAGATTTCATAGTGTGTTGAAAATCACTCTGAAATCTTTTATTATTTTATATAAAATGTTTAGATTATTTTGTAATAATAGATTTAGTAGAATGTGAGGACAAGAATAAATCTTTATGCAACTTCCCATGAGCCATTTTTAGTCCTGAATAAGCTATCCAGCAATAATACATTTGAAAACACTACATGCAGAATGCATACAAATCAAACACTAAATCTGTATAAAAATAAGCTTAAAGCTTTAAAAAAAAAAAAAAAGCCAAAACACAGTTAGTGCAAAGTCCTGGAATTCATGACATGACCAGACTAGTATACAAAAATAATGGGACTGATTCAGGCAGATTAATTTGCTTTTGCCAACAATCTTCCCCATTCAAAACACAGAAAAGTATTTTTCTTCCCAAGTGCAAAAACTACAAGAGACAATGACAATCAAATTTTTTAATGGAATTATGAAAAAAATAAAAACATGACTGCAATTAAGGAGAAGCTTCTGGTTCCTACTTACAAGATTTATAAGAAAGAAGAATTTGGATAAAAGATGCTGCAAGATAATAGAAATAAATGGAAACAAATCAAAGGACAGCAGTAATTATAAAATACTTTAAAGATGGTGAAATTTTACAATAAGTTAAGAAGCTTTTTAGCTTTTTAAAAGTTAGATTTAAAGCTTTACGATACCACAAGCTAGTTCAAAAACACAGGAAATTGTGCATTCAGGTCCAAAATTATGATTTTTGTATCATGCAAACAATGAACAAAGAAAATTACACAGCTACAAAGAACTGAGGTTTTGAACTGCCCATAACGTGCATTAAAATTTTAGTTCATTAACCCTTCCCAGCTCAAATGTTACTTTTTATAAAGTACAGTGCACTGTCACATAAATCTAAAGCTAACCAGTTCAAAGAAGCAAACACTTTAAGTTAGAGGTGAACAACATGGCAGAATTCCTTGATGGCAGCCAGTACTTGGAGAAGAGTTAGTATACTCAAGCCTCCCACCACCCCTGAGACCTCAAGATTGACACCTCCAGCAATCTACAATCCCTTCAACTATTTGGACATCTCATATCTCCTAAGTAATGTAACAGTCTTTATCATATCTGAACACAATGAAGAGGAGAGGAACTTATATCCCTTCTCCACCAAAGAAAATGGTAATAGTTAAAAGTAAGAAGTTGCACACTTATGATTTAAATGCTGACTTCTATCTTCCGGTGCAAGAGGGTAAGCAAAGCTGTTACAAACATGCTAGAGTGCAGAAAGATCTGTAGGCTCCCTTTTAAGCAAACCAATCAATGAAGCAGAAGGGTGAACCATTCTGGATTCACGGATCTCACTGTCACAATTACACCCAAAAAAAGTCACACTGCAAGAATTATACTTTAATAAAAATTTTAAATTAAAATGACCATTCTAGAAAATATAATACAAATTAATAAATATAAGCATGGTTTAGGAAACTCAAAATATATTAACACAAAGAAAATATAACAAAAATATTTTTTAAAAGTTTTCAATTAGTCACCATAAGTAAACAAGCATATTTACTTATCTGTAAGTAAGCACTACTTTCAAACTTAAGAATAAATTATAATATGGCAATGGCAAAATATAAAGTATTTTAATTTGAATAAAGAAAGTAAGCAAAGGAATTCCTAAATTCAACTATACAATCTTTCAAATTATATTCCTGAAAATCTTTCTACTTGTAACCTTTCTAAATTATTTAAGACATTTTTGGGGGCTGGCTCTG
Organism: Oryctolagus cuniculus; assembly: GCF_051225735.1. Taxonomy (NCBI): domain Eukaryota; kingdom Metazoa; phylum Chordata; class Mammalia; order Lagomorpha; family Leporidae; genus Oryctolagus; species Oryctolagus cuniculus. Next base: position 20,284,800 of record NC_142877.1, read on the forward strand.
TAGTGTAGCGCGTTAAGCTGCCATCTACACGCCAGCATCCCATATGGACACCAGTTTGAGTCCCGGCTGCACTACTTTTGATCCAGCTCTCTGCTAATGCACCTGGGAAAGCAACGGAAGATGGCCCAAGTACTTGGGCCCTTGCACCCACATGGGAGACCCAGATGAAGCTCCTGGCTCCTGGCTTTGGCCTGGTTCAGCCTGGTCTTGGCAGCCATTAGGGAGTGAACTAGCAGATAGATCTCTCTCTCTCTCTCTCCCCCTCTCTGTCATTCTGACTCTCAAATAAATAAATAAATGTTTCCTTTTTTAAAAAAAGACATTTTTAAGAAGATTCAAAGTAACAATATGTGTATAAGGTTCACAGATCCTGACCCTAGTTCTGAGATGATTCAAAAAGGTAAGAATACATTCTTGAGAGAAAGCAGAGACCTTTATGGCCAATATATTAGTTTTATAAACTAACACAATCTTTTTATCTCTATTTCCAAACCAAATGGAAAACGGCTTTGTCTTACCACACAGCCAATACACTCATTAATGCATATTATCACAAGGCCTGGCTCACAGCAATAACAGCTCAATAAAGGCCAGTCATCATTATTATTTGGCTTTAAAAGATGTATTATAAATGTTCAAAACATTCTGACTACTCCACTCATCCACCCTGCACCCTATGCTAATACCTCTAAGATTAAAGGTAAGATGACAAAAATAAATCAGATTTTAGTCAGCTTTATTTCTATAATGCAATCAAAATGAAGATATCAGGGTTCAGTTAATAATTTTCCACCAGTCTTATGTTACAGAGCAAACAGTATGTTTGAAAAGGGTACCCTTGAAATAAAGTTCTCTAGACTAAAACCTGAGAAATTAGAATTTACTGTGAAGCAGAAGTTTTTTTTTTTATGTTTATAAGTACTAATGACTGAATGGCTGTCAAAATCTAAGTAAATTTCCAATCAAAACCTTTAATTCTTCATAAAAACATTATTATCCTGGCTGACATGAAGGGAACTTCCAGGTCACCTACTGAAAAGAATCTGATTCAACAAAAGGTAGCTACCCTGAGTATAATAAAACCAGACAAAAGGCCAAACTTCACAGAACATACATAAAAAGAACAGGTAGGAAAACTTCCAAAGTTCTGTTACTTCAGCTGGAAGGGGTTAAGCACAAGACATTGCTTGGTCAGAAACAGAGAGCTTTTCAAGATACATTTTAATCTTGCAGGTAGGAAAGATTAAAAAGAAAAAAAGAAAATAAAAGAAATGATAACATATTCCTTGAGCAATATTTACCAGTCATGCTGCTGTCTCTGTTTATCCCATTATGAAGTTTACAGTGAACAAATGCTGCATCAAATAACCATGATCCAAAGAGATTCAAGATGCTGTTAACCTTTGGTCTCCGAGGTGCAGGCAGTGGCCGGGGTTCTGAACTAGTCTGATTTGGGCTTGACAGAGGAGAAGTAGAGGATGTCTGGTGCTGAACTTTCGAGGCATGAGCAGTACTTACCTATTAAAAGACAAAAATACACCCACACCCATGAAAAGTTTGAGAAAACGGCAGGACTTCATTAAAAGCCATTGTTACACAGCTTAACAACGGTGATCAAAGTTCTTACTGTGCTTGTCTTCATGGTGGCCTTATTCACAGTAACAGCCCGGTGCCTCCGGTTATGTGGTGGAGTGGTGTTGACAGCAGTACTCTGAGGCATACTCAATCTATTTACAGGTGTAGGGGGAGCACTGTCTGGTCTGGGTCTAGAAATGCCTTTAAAAAAACAAAAAGGGAGTTACCATTCATAGTTCAGAAAATCCTTCCCAAGCAACACTAGTTCCAAGACTGATAAGTATCTCCCAATATTCATTCACACTTTCTTTCAGAGTACCAGAAAATTGTTTAGCTGGCCACAGCTACCCAGAATAAATGATTACATTTTTAAACTTTTTTTTTTTTTTTTTTGACAGGCAGAGTGGACAGCGAGAGAGAGAGACAGAGAGAAAGGTCTTCCTTTGCCGTTGGTTCACCCTCCAATGGCCACCGTGGCCAGCATGGTGCGGCCGGCGCACTGCGCTGATCCGATGGCAGGAGCCAGGTGCTTCTCCTGGTCTCCCATGGGGTGCAGGGCCCAAGCACTTGGGCCATCCTCCACTGCACTCCCTGGCCACAGCAGAGAGCTGGCCTGGAAGAGGGGCAACCGGGACAGAATCCCCCGCCCCAACCGGGACTAGAACCCCAGTGTGCTGGCGCCGCACAGCAGATGAATAGCCTACTGAGCTGCGGCGCCGGCCTACATTTTTAAACTTTCTTGCATTAAATGTGGCCATGTCCTGAAATGGATGATTGCTGAGTGGATCTTCTAAGAAATCTTAAAAGCAACCATCAGGCACAGACTTTCCTTCCTCCTTAGTTCCTGGAAAGGATTACTGGAACTCACTTGACCATCAACAGACCATGAGGCAGTGCTCAAATGATGGAGAGCCAGGAGATGGACAGGCCTTGAATCTCTCACAGTGATGGAACTGCTATATCCAGCCCTGTACCACCTCACTCAGGATCTAATGTATGTGAAAGACACTATCTGGTTTACAACACTGGGACTTTTTGTTGTTATATGGCAGCCAAGCTTAATCAAAACAAATATATTTACTGTGAAACATTAACAAGTGCACATAACAAATATTTTAAAAAATGACTTATCATTGGCCTTCAACAGGTTAAAAAAACTGACTCTTCATATGTTTAAAATGTGAAATATAGGCTGGCACCGCGGCTCACTAGGCTAATCCTCCACCTTGCAGCACCAGCACACCGGGTTCTAGTCCCGGTCGGGGCACCGGATTCTGTCCCGGTTGCCCCTCTTCCAGGCCAGCTCTCTGCTGTGGCCAGGGAGTGCAGTGGAGGATGGCCCAAGTGCTTGGGCCCTGCACCCCATGGGAGACAAGGAGAAGTACCTGGCTCCTGCCATCGGATCAGCGCGGTGCGCCAGCCGCGGCGCGCCAGCTGCAGCGGTCATCGGAGGGTGAACCAACGGCAAAGGAAGACCTTTCTCTCTGTCTCTCTCTCTCTCTCACTGTCCACTCTGCCTGTCAAAAAAAATTTAAAAAATAAAATGTGAAATACAGTTTAAGGGGCCGGCTCTGTGGCAGAATGGGCTAAGCCTCCATCTGTGGCACCAGAATCCCATACAGGTGCTGGTTCAAGTCCTGGCTGCTCCTCTTCTGATCCAGCTCTCTGCTATGGCCTGGGAAAGCAATAGAAGATGGCCCAAGTACTTGGGCCCCTGCACCTGCATGGGAGACCCAGAAGCACTTTGGATCTGCTCAGCAGATGGAAGACCTCTCTCTCTCTCGTCTCTGTAACTCTACCTCTCAAATAAATGAAATCTTAAAAATGTTTGAAATAGCAGTCCACAAAGGGTCTAATTTATCTTCTAATTATACATATAAGAATGAAAAGATAACAATAATCCTCTATAATATTTGTTGAAAATAATTTTCCCACTTTATTATTGGTCACTGATTTCATTCAACTTTTCCTTGGGGCCCTTCCATAATAGCTTCCAGGATTAGACACTAGAGTTACCTAAATGTAGCTCTTCATATATCTAGCAACATTCACAAAATTCACCTAAGAATGCATCCACCAGGCAGCTGATTCCTCGCATGGCACGAAAAAATATTTGAGGCAGGTGTTTAAGGCAGGGATATTGATTCAATTCTTGTGGCATTCCGCTCACATTCAAAAACTGTTCCTGAAATTTGGGAGTAGAGCTTATAATGGCTGGGTTACTCAAATCCACGGGATTACTATCAGGAAAGAGAAAAGAATTAATTATACATTTAGAAATTTCTTTAACAATAAACTACATGCAACCTAATTTAAGAACAGGACTGTTTATGCCTACTGCTTTGATTCAAAAAGGAGACTGATCTGCATTTAATGCGCTAATCTGCATTTAATGATTTTTTACCTAAGATCTGCAGAGTGTTTACATAGTCTTATTCTACCTATTCAGAGAATGAGAATCAAAGTTAAGGCCAGAAAGTTTTAATCTTTTAAGAATAGAAAGGGATAATTTTTCTACTCTGCTTGTAATAATGAAACACTGAAGCTGTAAACAAGTCAACAAGAATCAAGAAGAAAACTTCAATATTGACATTTGTAATTTTTTAAAAGAAAAATAATCAAGATTAGCATTACAGTTTTATACCGTGTTTCATGTGTACGCACTGAAGTCATATATTTCAAAACAAATATTTGGATTCAAATTATATTTTTAAGTATAAATAATTTAAAATATTTCCATTAAAAAATAGATGTAGATCTACTCAAAATGGTCTTCTTAGCTGTTGATTAAACAGCCTCTCTCATTCAAAGGACTACTGATAACCTACAGCCCATAGAAAAAATTTCCATTAGTACAAGGCAAAAGAAGTAGGCTGAGAAACAGAAAGCAGTGGCTTATAATGTTCTGCCCTTTGAAACCTTTTTCCATCCACCCAAAGAATCTTAATTTCTAGTAACTCTAAGTAAGGAAAGGGAGATATTTGTGCATGTATGGCTTCTAGTGGTAGGACACTGTGTCCACAGAACTGTGGTCCATCATGTTTAGTAGAGGAGGTGAGAGGTCTCTAGTAGCAGAGTCTGCAGGAGACTGTAGTTCATCTGTATAGAAATTAGAAAAACAAGCAGTGAAGTCGGAATTGACTACACTTCAGCCTAGCAGAACTCTGCTAAACTCCTGTCTATTAGATATTGGAAACTGGGGAGAAAGAGTTTTACTGGTTTCTCCAGACACAAACCAGAAATCATTTTATTGGCACAGAATAGATTTAAGAAAATAAAACTTGAAATGAGAATGGGTAACAAAAGTACGGAACAAATAATAGAAAGTGTGTTGTTCCTACAGTTAATAACACCCCATGTATCTGACACACTGGGAGAGTCTGTTAAAAATCCAGAGTTCACCGAAATTTATGGAGACAGAAACACCAGATGGGCCCTAAGGGCAAGTGGTCATCCATAAACAATTCTTGGGACAAGAATTTGAGAACAGTTGTAGTTAAATCAATGGAAAAATTATTTTGTTTTTCCTTGGGAAAAAAAAAGCATTATTGTACTAAATAAAATTGTAGTGCCTATCTTCCTGTCATATTCAGCCTTCTTCCCAGGAAATGTGCCAATGATGTCAGTAGCTCCTTGAGCATAATCTTCCCACCCTCCTACAATTCATCTAAACAAGGAGGTAAAACTATCCAAAAGGAATCTAAGCAGATGTCTGCTAAAGATCTACAATTAATTAACAAAAATATTTTGATCCAACCAGCATGATGGTAAAGGTTAAGCTACCACCTGTGATACCAACATCCCATATGGATGCTGATACATGTCGTGGCTGCTCCACTTCCAATCCAGCTCCCTGCTAATGCACCTAGGAAAGCAGCAGGAGATGAGCCTAGTACTTGGACCCCTGCCACTCACAAGAGAGACCCAATGGCTCCTGGCTTCTTCCTGGGCCAATCCTGGCTACTGCAGCTATTTGGGGAATGAACCAGTGGATAGAAGATCTCCCTCTCTCTCTCACATTCTATGTAACTCGGCCTTTCAGATAAATAAATACATCTTAATTTTTTTTATCCAATATATTGTTTTTGAGAATCTCAGCAAAGAAAAAAGCCCCAGTGAAGCAAAAGGGCTACAGCTGAAGTTACACAGTATCACAACTGTTTATCCCAGTGGGCAGTTATCATGGGGTTGCATGTTACCACTCAAAGACAGGAGGAAATGGACTCTGGGAAAAGCCTATCAGAAAAAGAGAACATTGTACACGAACAAGAGAAGTAAAAAAGCTGAGAGACAGATAATAGTGGCTTGGACCATGCCTGCATCCCATTTTGGAGTGCCTGGGCTTGAGTCCCAGTTCTGCTTCTGATTCTAGCTTTCTACTAATATGCATCCTGGAAGGCTGCAGGTAATGATTCAAGTATTAGGGTCCCTGCCACCCACGTAGGAGACCCAGACTGAGCTCTGGGCTCCTGGCTTTGGCCTACCTCAGCCTCAGCTGTTAGGAGCACTTGTGGAGAGAACCTGTAGATAGAAAGTATCTCTTTGCCTGTCTCTGTCACTATGTCATTCAAATAAATAAAAATTAAGGGGTGGGGAGGGGGAACTGAGGCAAAAAAAAAGACTAAATTTGCTGAAATTCAAAAAGAAAAAAGTAGTAGAACTTTAACACAAGTCCAAGTTTTACTGCAGCCAAAGCACTTAATTAATCAGTACATACTGGAGTATTAAATACTAGAAGAGAAACTTATTATTTGAAAACCTGTGTCTACTACATGCAGGAATTTCAGAAAAACCAGTGAAATACTCAGGGCTCTTTAAATACCCATACGTAACATACAAAAGTGGCTGGCAATGGGGTGCAGCAAGTTGGTCCACTGCCTATGACACTAGCATCCCTCATGAGTGCCAGTTCTAGTTCTGGCTGTTCCATGTCTGATCCAGCACCCTGCTAATGAATCTGGGAAAGCAGAAGACAGCCTAAGTACTTGGGTCCCAGCTACCCATGTGAGAGATCTGGATGGAGTTTCAGGTTCTTGGCTTTGGCCTGGCCTAGCCCAGCTGTTGTGGCCATTTAGGGAGTGAACCAGCAAATGGAAGATCAATCTCTCTCTCTCTCTCTCTCTCTCTCTGTCTCCCTCCCTCCTTTGTCTCTCTCTCTCTGGATTTTGCCTTTCAAATAGTCAGAGTTACAGAGAGAGGCCAAGGCACAAATAGAGGTTTTCCATTCACTGGTTCACTACCCAGATGGCCCCAATAGCCAGGGCTGTGTCAGGCAGAAGCCAGGAGCTTAATCTGGGTCTCCCATGTGGGAGCAGGAGCCCAAGGACCTGGGCCATCTTCCATTGTTTCCTGCGTGCATTAGCAGAGAGCTGGATCAGAAGTGGAGCAGCCATGAATAAATTAAATCTTAAAAAGAAAATACACTCAATATAATGTCAGTCTTTCCTACCTATAAATATAGACTTCATAACAGTTCTCATCTTTGGCAGAATCGGGCTGGCTATGCACCACTTCCTCTTTCCTTCTTATGTTCTCTGGCAAATAAGTGTGGCATGTGTCTGTGTTCTGGCCAATGGAATATTAGTAGCAGTGATTTGTATCACTTCAAGGGCTGGCCCATAAAAACCTCCCATGCAATTTTCCATGCTCTGTCTTCCTTATGTGCTAGCCAAATACAAATACTCTAGCCTAGAATGTTGAAGATGGCAGAGCCTCTGCCTGGCTGGCTCCCTAAATGACTATAAGAGCAGAGCCATTCCAAACCCAGACCTTCTGAAAGATTTCTGGATTCATTTGCTAAGTGGGATATATTCCTTAACCTAATTAATACACACTTCAAACCCCCAAAAGATGTTATGGGGCTTTTCTGTTTGTATTTTGTAAAACAAATTTAACAAATTGATTCCAAAATTAACCTAAAATGTTAAAGACAAGAAGAGATAGAGAAAGAAAGAGTTTAAATATATTAAACCTACTAACTGCACATCAGTAAATATTATGAAGTTAAAATAATTAAAAGTGTCAATCAGTAATAAGAACAAAGAGATTAATGTAATTATATGTGACCTCAAGACAAATCTTGGTGGGGCTGGAGCTGCAGCACAGTAAAGCTGCTGTCTGCGGTGCTGGCATCCTATATGAGCACTGATTAGAGCCCTTGCTGCTCCACTTCCAATCCAGCTCCCTGCTGAAGCACCTAGGAAAATACTGGAGGATGGCCCAAGTCCTTGGGCCCCTGCACCCCTGGGAGAAGAAGCTCCTTGCTCTTGGCTTTGGATCAGCCCAGCTCCAGCTGTTATGACCTTTCAGAGAGTGAACCGGTAGATGGACGATCTAACTCTGTCTTTCAAATAAATAAATCTTAAAAAAAAAAAAAAAAAAAAGACAAATCTTGGTGTATGAGGAACTTAATATCACAAAGGAAATGAAATCATAGTGAATGTCTATCTGATGAAAGAACACAGACGACTTTCTAATCTTAAAAGACTTTCTTAAAAAAAATCAATGAAAGCTATAAAATGCAAACCAACTACAAACTGGAAAGACATTATGGAAAAATGGTTAACATTTCTGATTTGAAAAAAGGTGATACAGAATAATTCAGAATCATTAATGTACAAATTGAAAAGTGAGGCTAGTCAAACCAGAAAGAGATACACAAGGAAAAAGTTTAAGAATCAGTTAGGCCGGCGCCACAGCTCACTTGGCTAATCCTCCGCCTGTGGCGCCAGCACCCTGGGTTCTAGTCCCGGTTGGGGCGCTGGATTCTGTCCTGGTTGCTCCTCTTCCAGTCCAGCTCTCTGCTGTGACCCAGGAAGGCAGTGGAGGATGGCCCAAGTGCTTGGGCCCTGCACCCGCATGGGAGACCAGGAGGAAGCACCTGGCTTCGGATCGGCGCAGCGCGCCAGCAGTAACGGCCATTTCGGGGGTGAACCAACAGAAAGGAAAACCTTTCTCTCTGTCTCTCTCTCACTAACTCTGCCTGTAAAAAAAAAAAAAAAAAAAAAAAGAATCAGCTAGTTGGGGACAGTGCTATGGCGTAGCAGGTTAACACCCTGGCCTGAAGTGCCAGCATCCCATATGAGCACCAGTTCAAGTCCCGGCTGCTCCACTTACAGGATGGAAGACCTTTCTCTCTGCCTCTCCTTTCTCTGTGTAACTCCGATTTTCAAATAAATAAATAAATCTTTAAAAAAAAAGAAATCAGCTAGTTTACAGCAAAATAAAAATTCCAGAGAGCACATGGATGGATCTGGAAGAGGGAAAGAAAGTGATGAAAACTGAACTGCACTGTAAAGAAAAGGATGGCAGGAAGCAAGGGTATAGCCTTCTGACAAATTTTAATGTCTGGCAAATTTTAGCATGTCTCCTCTCAGTGAAATTTAAACAACAAGGCTACTAGAGGAGGGCCCTGAGAGCCAGAATGACCAGTCAGTGCTGGGCACAGCAAGAAGCAAAGCAGTCTCCAGTCCCTGGCCATGACAAAGTTTTGGGACAGACATCATCATTCAGGCTGGACCTAGCACACAGAACAAGTTCTTAACCGTACTGGGATGTAGAGAGCAGGAAGCGCATGATGTAGATAAGATTATTGTCCAACTTGGCTCACTCGATGGGACTGTGTATAACATATCCACCCTCCGAATTACAATAGAGTAACAGCATGGTTCCCATCCTCAGCCAGGATATAATAAAATAGCAGTACCTTAACATATGTAAAAAGCGAAACCATGTCTGTGCAACACACTCATTATCCATTTCTGGAGGGATCAGACTGGCATCTTCATCGGGAACTTTAAATGGAGGAAATGAGGGACCATATGTAAAACGCAGCAATCTAAAAAAAAATATGCACATCACTAAATCCATTTTATAATAATGAAAAATAAATTCAAACGCATAAAAATGAAATAGATAAAATGTGTACCTCACTTAAGTTAACAAGATATATATAAAAACTCATTTATACAATAGAAAGGGGCAGGTGTTGGCCTACTGATTAAAGACACTACTAGGAAGGCCCGCATCCCATATAATGCCTAAATTGAGTCTCAGTTCCACTCTCAGTTCGTTTCCTGCTAATGTGTACCTTAGGAGGTGGTAGGTAATGCTCAGGTAGTTGGGTCCCTGTTACCCGTATGGGAGAACCAGACTGAATTCCTGGCTCCCAGCTTTAGCCTAAGCTATCTTGGTGTTTGTGGGCAACTGCGGAGTGAACCAGCAGATGGGAGCTCTCTTTCTCCCAATGCCTCCCAAATAAATAAATTAGTAAATTACAAATCATTAAAATAGATAAACTGTGAGGGGATTTTCAGTTTTTTGAAAGCTTTTTAAGGAGCCAGCATTGTAGCACAGTGGGTTAAGCTACTGCCTGAAATGCTGGCATTCTATAAAGGTACCAGTTCAAGTCCTGGCTGCTCCATCTCTGATCCAGCTTCTTGTAATTAATTACATAAGATTCACCCCACTGTAAATTCCTCCAACACAACTAAGTTACAGTACTATAAGAGTACCTCAATTCAGCAACTCAATTACTTAATTTAACAGCAATATTCTAAATGCATTAAAACCATTCAAAATCCTTTGGTTCAATTATTCTCTATTGGGAGCCAGCATTGTGGTACAACAGGTTAAGCAGCCACCTGCAACACTAGTATCCCAGTAAGAGCCAGTTCAAATCCTGGCTGTTCTACTTCCCAATCAGCACCCTGCTGATGCTCCTAGGAAAGCAGCAGAAGATGGCCCCTGTATCCATATGGGAGACCTGGAAGAAGCTCTTGGCTCCTGGCTTTGGCCTGGTCCAGCCTTGACCACTGCTGCTATTTGGGGAGTGAATTGTCTCTCTTTCTCTCCGCACCCTCTCTGTAACTCTGCCTTTCAAATAAATAGATAAATATTTTTGAAAAAGAGAAAAAGAAAGAAAGAAAACACACGTTAGAGGGCAACATGTTAATTAACTCGAGGATATAATTGGAAAAAAAAAAAATTTTGAGAGATCAGTGCTGTGGTGTAGTAGGCTAAGCCTCTGCTTGTGGTACCAGCATCCCGTATGGGCACTGGTTCATGTCCTGGCTGTTCCTCTTCTGACCCAACTCTTGGTTATGGCCTAGGAAAGCAGTAGGAGATAGACCAAGTCCTTGGGCCCGTGTACCCACATGGGAGACCTGGAAGAAGAAGCTTCTGGCTCCTGGCTTTGGATCAGTCCAGCTTCTGCTGTTGCGGCCATTTGGGAAGTGAACCAGTGTTTGGGCCCCTGCCACCCACGTGGAAGACACAGATGAAGCTCCTGGCCCCCAGCTTCAGCCTGGCTCAGCCCTGGCCATTGAGGCCATCTAGGGAATGAACCAACAGATGGAGGATCTCTCCCTCTCTATAACTCTTTCAAATGAATAAACCTTAAAAAAAAAAAAAAGGCACTGACCAACTGGTATCAAATAGCTGTCAGCTTTTTTAGTATGATAATGGTATTATGTATCATTAAGTTTAAAAAGGAAGCCTTATCTTCTAGAGTATATTAAAATATGCAAGGCTGAAATGAAAAGTTATAACTGCAAAAAAATGAAACCTAACAGTTTAATAGAGAGGCATAAATACAAAGGTGAAATAATTATATAAAAAACCGCCTTCTTTGGTTATAAAGTAACATATAAATAGTATAGTTCCAAATCTACAAAATCATATACAAATATATACAGAGAAATTTTTTTGTGAGCTTTTCTGTTAACATTCTATGGTTTGTTTCAGATTTTAAGTTTCAGAATTAAGGGGCCGATTCTGTGGCGCAGCGGGTTAAAGCCCCACCCTGAAGTGCCAGCATCTCATATGGGCACCGGTTCGAGTCCTGGCTGCTCCACTTCCGATCCAGCTCTCTGCTATGATCTGGGAAAGTAGTACCAGATGGCCCAAGTCCGTGGAGACCCAGAGGAAGCTCCTGGCTCCCGACTTCAGGTTGGCTCAGCTCCAGCTATCGTAGCCATTTGGGGGGTGGACCAGTAGATGGAAGACTTCTCTCTCTGTCTCTACCTCTCTCTGTAACTCTTTCAAGTAAATAAAAATAAACCTTTAAAAAAAAAAAAAACATTCAGAATTCAGAGTGGAATGGGGGGTAAGCATGGAAAGGGTGAAGAATTTATCCAGTTCTCTAAAATACCTGGATTATTCTGAAAGGTTTTAAATTAGGCACCAGCCCAACTGCTGTACCTAATTTTTTAAAGTGGCTCAATTTTACATATAAAGTAGGCTACTAACAAACCCAGGCCTTTTACAATGTGTTACATGAATCTCTGAAAAACACAAAACAAGGGAAAAGCTGCCTAAGGTCATATGGATGAAGGAAGGTGAGCCAATGACAATAACCCACCTGGAAGTGAGCGCACAGATGACCTTGCTCCACTGCTCCACCACTGCTGGGTGGTGCCTCCAGTTAGCCACCATCTCCTTGGCAGTCTTCCAATAAGGAGGTGTTGGGAAGCACCGGGTACAAGCTAGTAACCAAACCTCAAAGAGAACACCAATCAACTTCTCTGCTAGATTCTCAGCAATGCCACCTTACCAACAAAAAGAAAACATCTTTGGCATACTTATTTTTAAAACAGAATCTTTAATTCACAATTCAGAAAAATCAGAAATTTAAACAATTGCAATATTAAATCTTGACTTTCAGATAATACTTTAACAGTAAAAATGAGAAGCTATTAGGAGCTCCTATGAAGGAAATCATGGACATATCAACAAATTACTACTTTCAGAGATTTCAAATTGTTCTGCTGAGTTCATATTAGGGATTTTAATCTTCCAGCAAGGGAGACAAGGGCACACAGAGGAGAAAGGAAAGGATGAGTGCCTGTAAGGAGTGAGTATTATAATCAGTTTTTGTACAAGCAGTTCCTACTCATGACCTCACATAACACATTAATTTTGCAGTGTGTGGGGAGCAACCCGGACTAGACTGAGTTACTGGAATTAAGACTTATTCTATGCATCTGCTCTCCCACAATATGGCGCTGGGAGAGAAGTAAACAGCTTCTGCACAGCTGCCTCCAGTTCAACCAATTAACTGTAGGACCTACTCCTGATTGGAGGAGAGCAGCGTACTCGGCGTGTGGGCAGCCGAGTTGGGATTGGCGGAGGAGGACTATAAAGGAGGAGAGAGACGGCATGCACCAGGAACATCTAAGGGGAACATCTAGCTGAAGGAACACCCGTGCAGCCCCCCGAGACGAGCCGGCCGGCGGTGTGCCGCTCCCCTGCGGAAGTGGGGAATGTGGCCAGGGGGAACTGCCCTTCCACGGAGGTGGAAGGGATAGTAGCCAACCCGGGAAGAACCAGCAGCAAACCCGGGGAGGGCCGAGCAGACGAAAGAACAGCGCAGGGTCCTGTGTCGTTCCTCCACGAAGAGGGGGAGCGACAGCAGTGCAGGTATTTATAACTAACTGTTAATTTTACTCATATTGAAGGTGAAAACACTTAGGTTCAGTAAGCTTAAATAACTTGTCCAAGTTCACACTGCCAAATAGTGAAGGAATCAGAACAAATACCCACCCACTGGCGCTGCGGCTCACTAGGCTAATCCTCCGCCTTGCGGCGCCGGCACACCAGGTTCTAGTCCCGGTTGGGGCACCGGATTCTGTCCTGGTTGCCCCTCTTCCAGGCCAGCTCTCTACTGTGGCCAGGGAGCGCAGTGGAGGATGGCCCAAGTGCTTGGGCCCTGCACCCCATGGGAGACCAGGATAAGTACTTGGCTCCTGCCATCGATCAGTGCGGTGTGCTGGCCGCGGCGGCCATTAGAGGGTGAACCAATGGCAAAAGGAAGACCTTTCTCTCTGTCTCTCTCTCTCTCACTGTCCACTCTGTCCAAAAAAAAAAGATACCCAAGTCTTTCTACTGCCCAACTGCCAAGAACTGCTCCACATTTCAAGGGAAAAAAAAAAAAGAGACTGACGCTTGGCAGGCAAAGCTATCACTCTGTTCTGAGGTCTGTACTCAGCATAGCTCCAGAAGGCAAAGTTGGGACCAATAAGAGAAGTTACATATTTCAAATGAGCAAAATCAAAGTCTGAACAACAAACAACTGAAGAAAAGGATGAACTGCCTGCCTCACACTGCTGAGATCAGAGCACAGAGAAGGCATATAGCAGCGACCTGATAAATCAATGGCTAGACAGCTACCATCAACACCAGACAGGGTCTCTCCCCACACTAATGTCCTTGGACACTGCATCTGTATGAGAGCACAAGCACACTCATACGTGTCAGTAGAGAGAGTGCAGATGAGTGAGCAATAAGGGAACTTGCAACTAAAATATCAACGTTAACATTTTTGCATACTGTCCTATGACATACAGAGCAGGGTTTCTGAAATACAGTATAAACAGCTATGAAACTGGAGGCTTTCTAATGGCTAGCTAATGAATGGCACATTGTCATACTTCTAAGTAGAACACTTTAAGACCCTGGGTGTTTCATTTGCTGAATTAAATTTCTTCGTGTGCTATCAAGTTCTCACACTCTTCTAACTACTGTCTTCAGGCACGTTGTCTATGGCTCTAATGTAATCAGCTGGTTGTTCCCTATATAGGCTCTATCCTAGAATACTAAACAAGCTACTGTTCCTATCATTATGGAAAATGCATAATTCACTGAGTCTGTCCCTACATTAGCAAAATCAGCACTGAAAGTGAAACGGCATCACTAGTCATATTGTGCCTTTTAATGGCTCCCATTCCAAGAACTGTTAACCTTAATCTGCCAACATTTATACAAAACTTAAATCCCTAATGAGTCTATCACTGAGTTTAAAGGTAAACTATATTTAGGACTCAAATAAATTGGAAAAAATACACAAACCTTGAACAGTTGGTGGGGCCAGAAGTATGTCATTAATCTGCAGAAGAAACAACAGCAAGACTTCCCAGGTTTCTCGGGCCATGATGGATGACTCACGGGCCAGTTTCTGAATGGCTCTAAGGACCTGTAAGCATAGTCGGATCTGACTGGAGCCCTGTTCCTGTCTGAAGAAGACACACAGACATCACTGACAAGCCTCGAAGAGAGACAGCAATAACTTAAGAACAGGCAACTTATGGATGAAGCAAGTAGTGGTCCAAGAAAGCTCCCTAACAGCATTGCAGGTAGGGGTAGGCACACCCTTCAGTTAAAGCTACCCCTTCCCTGTTGCAGTTTGGCACTCTGGGATCTCAACCTACAACTTCTTTAAGAACTGACAAAGCTTCTGGGAGGGAGGGGAAAAGCAGAATGTAAACTTCAACCTCTGGATTTTCTATGTCTAAAATGTACCTGGCACATGCTGGCAGGCCCTCAACAGGTTTCTGCTGATAGGATGAGTAAATAACCAGTCACTCCTGCTGTTCACAGGGAACCAGCATGGCCTTTTTTCTGTAAGTTATTTTAAACACAATTTTTTTTTTTTTTTTTTTGACAGGCAGAGTGGACAGTGAGAGAGAGAGACAGAGAGAAAAGTCTTCCTTTGCCGTTGGTTCACACTCCAATGGCCGCCGCGGCCGGCGCGCTGTGGCCAGCACACTGCGCTGATCTGATGGCAGGAGCCAGGTGCTTCTCCTGGTCTCCCATGGGGTGCAGGGCCCAAGCACTTGGGCCATCCTCCACTGCACTCCCTGGCCACAGCAGAGAGCTGGCCTGGAAGAGGGGCAACCGGGACAGAATCCGGTGCCCCGACCGGGACTAGAATCCGGTGTGCCAGTGCTGCAAGGCGGAGGATTAGCCTAGTGAGCCGCAGTGCCGGCTAAACACAAATTAATAAGAATTCTGGATGTGATTTCACAATGCTCACAGTCCTTTCAAAGCTAATGTCCACTAGAAGAGTCTAGCTGCCTGATGAAACAGCCTAACGGTCCCTAAAATTGATAAGGTAGATAGGCACTACCCCTGAGATGATCACCTGCTACTGCAACTTTAATAAAACGGCAACTTAATTCAAATGGGAGCTCCAAAGGTCCCCAAGATACCCTAGAACAATGATTTTCAAATCCTCCTTAGGCTACAGCACTATTCTTTTTCTAAAGAAAATCTTACAAAGCAGGCCAATATAGAGAATACACCAAAATCTGTGGTTAAGACTGAAGAGGAAGATAAAGGTCCAAGACCCTTATTCCCACTTTTCAAGGTGGACAACCTGAGAATTTCAAGAGCAGCAGAAAATCCACTGCAGTGGCCTCCAGATCTCTTATATGAAATCCTAGTTAGTATATACACTATTGCTGAAACAAATCTTAGTCAAATGTCCATATAGTCCTTATCACCAAGAACTAAAAGAAATATGTTTGAAGCAAAGTAAGTAATCCTAGAGCCTCCTCAAGAAACCCCAGAGGGGCCAGCAATGTGGCATAGTAGATTAAACATCTGCCTCTGGCACATTCCACATGGGCGCTGATTCAAGTCCCCGTTGCTCCACTTCTGATCCAGCTCCCTGCTGATGGCCTGGGAAAGCAGTAGAAGATGGCCTAAGTGCTTGGGCCCCCCTGTACCCACATGGAGACCTGGAAAAAGCTCCTGGATCCTAGCTTTGGATCAGCCCAGCTCCAGCTGTTGTGGCTATTTGGGGAGTGAATAGAGAATGAAGGATCTCTCTCTGTGTCTGTAACTCTGCCTCTCAAGTAAATAAATACATCTTTTTTTAAACTTTTATTTAATAAATATAAATTTCCAAAGTACAGTTTATGGATTACAATGGCTTTTTCCCTCCCATCTCCCGTTCCCTCTCTCATACCATTCACATCAAGATTCATTTTCTTTTTTTTTTTTTTTTTTTTTTTGACAGGCAGAGTGGACAGTGAGAGAGAGAGAGACAGAGAGAAAGGTCTTCCTTTGCCGTTGGTTCACCCTCCAATGGCCGCCACGGCCGGCGCGCTGCGGCCGGCGCACCGCGCCGATCCGATGGCAGGAGCCAGGAGCCAGGTGCTTATCCTGGTCTCCCATGGGGTGCAGGGCCCAAGCACTTGGGCCATCCTCCTCTGCACTCCCTGGCCACAGCAGAGAGCTGGCCTGGAAGAGGGGCAACCGGGACAGAATCCCGCGCCCCGACCGGGACTAGAACCCGGTGTGCCGGTGCCGCTAGGCAGAGGATTAGCCTAGTGAGCCGCGGCGCCGGCCAAGATTCATTTTCAATTATCTTTATATACAGAAGATCAATTTAGTATATATTAAGTAAAGATTTCAACAGTTTGCACCCACACCAAAACACAAAGTGTAAAATACTGTTTGAGTACTAGTTATAGCATTAAATCTCAATGTACAGCACAGTAAGAACAAAGATCCTATATGAGGAGTAAGTGCACAGTGACTCCTGTTGTTGACTTAAATTGACACTCTTGTTTATGGCGTCAGTAATCACCCTAGGTTCTTCTCATGAGTTGCCAAGGCTATGGAAGCATTTTGAGTTTGCCAACTCCGATCTTATTTAAACAAGGTGATATAGTCAAAGTGGAAGTTCTCTCCTCCCTTCAGAGAAAGGTACCTCCTTCTTTGATGGCCCGTTCTTTCCACTGGGATCTCACTCACAGAATTCTTTCATTTAGGTTTTTTTTTTTTTTTGCCAGAGTGTCTTGGCTTTCCATGCCTAAAATACTCTCATGGGCTCTTCAGCCAGATCCGAATGCCTTAAGGGCTAATTCTGAGGCCGGAGTGCTGTTTAGGACATTTGCCATTCTATGAGTCTGCTGTGTATCCCGCTTCCCATGTTGGATCATTCTCTCCCTTTTTAATTCTATCAGTTAGTATTCGCAGACACTTGTCTTGTCTATGTGATCCCTTTGACTCTTAGACCTACCAGTGTGATCAATTGTGAACTGAAATTGATCACTTGGACTAGTGAGATGGCATTGGTACACGCCACCTTGATGGGATTGAATTGGAATCCCCTGGCACGTTTCTAACTCTACCATTTGGGGCAAGTCAGATTGAGCATGTCCCAAATTGTACATCTCCTCCCTCTCTTATTCCCACTCTTATATTTAACAGAGATCACTTTTCAGTTAAATTTAAACACCTAAGAATAATTGTGTGTTAATTACAGCGTTCAACCAATAGTATTAAGTAGAACAAAAAAAATACTAAAAGGGATAAAGTATTAAGTTGTTCATCAACAGTCAGAACAAGGGCTGATCAAGTCACTGTTTCTCATAGTGTCCATTTCACTTTTTGGTGCTGGGTTAGCTGTCACCGATCAGGGAGAACATATGATATTTGTCCCTTTGGGACTGGCTTACTTCACTCAGCATAATGTTTTCTCAAGTAAATAAATAAATCTTAAAAAAAAAAAAAAAAGAAAGAAAGAAAGAAAAGAAAACAAAGTGAGTATCCCTAGAACTTCTACCCCAACCTTAAGAATAGAGATTCTAAGATTCTAGATCATAACTCACAAGACTGGGCACTTACCCTGTAAACAGATTACATCACTAAGTTGTTCCTAAAGAAGTCAGACCTATACCAAAATGATGAGACAATAACCTTGGAAAAGTCAAGAGCCTCCAAGAGCAGGGAGATATCCCACATTTAGCTGGAGGTGAATCCAGTCCATGTAAAGCCACGTGGCTCAAGCTTCTATCTGCTGCTTTGGCTTACTGAAGAAAAATAAATCATATATAGCCCCCAAACCTCACCTAACCATAAAAGTAGAAGATCAGAATAAGAAATACCACTAGTGGTCATGGGGCTGAAACTCTTCCAAACCAGCAGTAACACTGTATGCCTCCCAATGGTAACTGAGGCTATCAGCCCAGTAGCAAGAAAGGAAATAGCTGCTTCTCCAGCCTCACTCAAAAGGCCTGTAATTAATCACATACGATTTATATAATCTTTACATAAAAATAAACCAATGTCTGAACTTCAAAAATTCTTCCCTTCCCTCCAATATTCTCAAAAGTACATTGTGATCCTCAGAAACACAGGCTGGTGAACTACAGTCAACAGGTCGAAGACAGCCTACTGTTTCTGTAAGTAAAGTTTCACTGAGTCACAGCCATGCTTTTTCATTCACGTATTGTCTACAACTGCTTTTAAGCCACACCAGCAGAATTGAGTAGCTGCAACACCATATGGCCTGCAAAGCCTAAAATATTTCCTATCTGGATCTGTACAAAAACATTTGCTAACCGCCACTTTAGAATAATATGTTTCTTAAAGTACAATATATTTGAGCAATTAAAACCCTAACCAGGGGTGGTGTTGTGGTACAACAGGTTAAGCTACCATTTAGGATGCCTGCATCCCAAATTGGGAGTGCTGGTTCCAGTCCTGTATACTCATGATCCAGTTTTCTGCTAATGACTCCTGAGAGGCAGCAGATAGCTCAAGTACATGGGCCCCTGCCATCCACAAGGGAGAACCAGATGGAGTTCCAAGGTCCTGGTTTTAGCCTGGCCCAGCCCTAGCTGTTGCATGCATTTGCAGAGTGAACCTGTAGATGGAAGAGATCTTTCTCTTCCTCTCTCTCTCTCTCTCTCTGCTGCTTTGCCTTTCAAGTAGATGAAAACAAAAATTTTTTTAAACCTAATTAATTTTAAAACATAGTTCACTCTTTGCTCAATTATGCTGGGGAAAAAAACTGATCTGCGAAATGATTTAGTCTTTAGCAAAATGGCAAAGGTAGTTCTCTCTATTTTGAGAGTCAGTTTATATAAAAAACAATTAAATAAACTTAGATTACAATTTTGTGGTCTGAATCAAAAAATCATTGAAACTTCTAATAATGGGAAGTGAGATCATCATTCCCAATATTTAGTGTTGAAAATATTTAGTTGGGGCCAGCACTGTAGCATAGCAGATAAAGCCCGCCACCTGCAGTGCCGGCATCTCACGTGGGCACCTGTTTGAGTCCCAGCTGCTCCACTTCCGATCGAGCTCTCTGCTATGGCCTGGGAGAGCAGTAGAAGATGGCCCAAGTCCCTGGGCCCCTGTACCCATGTGGGAGACCTGGAAGAAGCTCCTGGCTTTGAATCGGCATAGCTCCGGCCACTGCGGCCATCTGGGGAGTGAACCAATAGATGGAAGACCTTTCTCTTTCTCTCTCTCTCTCTGCCTCTCTATTATAACTCTTTCAAATAAGTAAATATATCTTCAAAAAAAATATTTAGCTAATCTCTCTACATCATTGGCCAAGAGAACTAATATTCACTTCAGTACCCTCAGAATTTGCTAATTTATGCATACATACATAAGAAAACCGGCTAATTACCAAATAATAAAACAAACAATATAAAGGGTAGTCATGTTTCTCAAAAGAGAAAAATAAAAATTTTTTGCACTACAATAAACTTTTTTTTTTTTTTGGACAGGCAAAGTGGACCGTGAGAGAGAGACAGAGAGAAAGGTCTTCCTTTGCCATTGGTTCACCCTCCAATGGCCGCCATGGCCGGCGTACCGCACTGATCCAAAGCCAGGAGCCAGGTGCTTATCCTGGTCTCCCATGGGGTGCAGGGCCCAAGCACTTGGGCCGTCCTCCACTGCACTCCCGGGCCATAGCAGAGAGCTGGCCTGGAAGAGGGGCAACCGGGACAGAACTGGTGCCCCAACCGGGACTAGAACCCGGTGTGCCGGCGCCGCTAGGCAGAGGATTAGCCTATTGAGCCACAGCGCCAGCCAGTACAATAAACTTTTAATTTTATTTTCCATGAACCTTTGGAAGAAACTCTTAGATAGACAGCCAAGGTCCTTTCCTCAAGTTGGTTAGATGGGGAAAGGAGACATATACATCTTTT
Organism: Oryctolagus cuniculus; assembly: GCF_051225735.1. Taxonomy (NCBI): domain Eukaryota; kingdom Metazoa; phylum Chordata; class Mammalia; order Lagomorpha; family Leporidae; genus Oryctolagus; species Oryctolagus cuniculus. The sequence goes on from NC_142877.1 coordinate 20,305,109, forward strand.
TAAAAATTTATTTGAAAGGCAGACTTACAGAGAAAAAAGAGAAGAAGAAAGAGAGGGAGATCTTTTATATACTGGTTCACTCCCCAAATGGCTGCAAAGGCCAGAACTGGGCAGGTCTGAAGTCAGGAACCAGGAGCTTCTTACAGGTCTTCCACATGGATGCAGAAGCCCAAGCACTTGTTTCTTTGTCTTTCCAGGTCCACTAGCAGGGAGCTGGATAGGAAGTGGAGCAGCAAGGACTCAAACCAGCGCCCACATGGGATGCCAGCACTGCAGATGACAGCTTGACCCAGTATGCCACAGCACCAGCCCTGAGACATACACATTTTAAAGCATAAGCAACTGAATAGTGAGATACACAAAAGTGATACAGGAAGTACATAAGAGTGATACAGAAAGGACCAGCACAGGTTTAGAGAAGATGGTCCTGGGTCAAGTAAGATGAGTGTACAAGAATGGGTTGTGGACAGCTAAGTGATGGAGAGAAAGCAGAAGAGGAAGAAGAAACAAGGGCAGATGATGTTGAGGAAAGATTTTTAAGGAGTCTTAGGGGAATTTAATTTCTGAGTCTGGCTAAAGAGTAACGCCAAGCAAAATCAGCAGTAAAATTATCAGCACCCTCCAGTTTGGTAAGGGGCCAGACTGTAACAGGGATTTCATACAAGGAAAGGAGTGTAGACGTGAGCATTGTGGTTTATCAGGTTAAGCCACGGCCTGGGATGCTTGCATCCCATATTCTAAAATGCCCAGTTCTAGGCAGCTACTCTGTACTTCCAATTCAACTTCTGCTATCAAGTCTGGGAGGCAACAGATGATGAACGGTTCATGTGCCTGAGACTCTGCCACACACATGAAAACCTGGCTGGAGTTCCTGGCCCCTGGCTTTGGCCCGGCCCGGCCCAGGTTGTTGTGAACATCTGGGGAGTGAACCAGCAGATGCAAGATCAATCGACTGATCTCTCTCTCGCTCTCTGCCTTTCAAACAAATAAATCCTTATTAAAAAAAAAAAAAAAAAAAAAAAAAAGCCTAAGGAGGCCACCCTTGATCCTACAGATCAGTGTTCTTAATGATACTTTTTTTAAAATGCAGATTTTCCAAAAATCATCTTCCTTCTAGATTTAAAAAGTTAAAATTTACAGAGGTGCATTTCGTGTGATTCAAAGTCCTCCACCACCTGATAGGCCAACCTGAACTTTTCTAAAAACAGACAAGCCCCACTGCCCCTTTCAGACATAAAACAGCTGAAAACAGATCCTCACAAATTGGTCCAGAACTAGTTCTATTTCTCTATTCTTTCCCATATTTCCAAAAATGTATTACAAGGACATACAATTTTCTTACAATCAGAAAAAAAGTTTAAGTGTAAGTAAGGCAGATATCCTGTATTATTAAAGGCCTTTGTTTCAGAAGATGGAAAAATTAGCAATAAACTGTCAAAAAGCAATCTTCCGGCCTGCTATAAATTAGTCTATAATAATTTCAAGTTTGGAAGCAGGCATTTGGTATAAACATTAAGAGACCACTTGGGATACCTACATCCCATATCACAGTGCTTGGGTTAAAGTCCATGCTCTGCCTCTGATCCAGCTTCCTGCCAATGCACACCCTGGGAGACAGAGGTGAGACAGCCCAAGTACTTGGGTACCTGCCACCCACATGGAAGACCAAGATGGAGTTCCAGACTCCTGGTTTCAGCCTGACCTAGCTGCTGGCTACTGTAGGCATTTGGGGAATGAACCAGCAGAGCAAAGAGATCTGTCTTTGTCTCTCTATATGTGTCTTCAAGCTTTTCAAATAAAAATTTTCAAAATAATAATTTCAAGCTTATTTTCAATATTTTCATTCATAGGGACGATGCATTTTATTTATTTATTTATTTTAAAGATTTATCCACTTATTTGAGAGGCAGAGCTACAGAGAGGCAGAGGCAGAGAGACAGGGAAGTCTTCCATCCACTGGTTCACTCCCCAGATGGCCGCAATGGCCACAGCTGCACCAATTCAAAGCCAGGAGCTTCTTCCTGGTCTCCCACGCGGGTGCAGAGGCCAAAGGGCTTGGGCCATCTTCCACTGATTTCCCAGGCCACAGCAGAGAGCAAGATTGGAAGAGGAGCAGCTGGGATCTGAACTGGTGCCCACAGGGAAGCCAGCAGGCGGCAGCTTTACACGCTACACCACAGTGCTGGCCCCGGGAAGATGCATTTTAAGGTAGAAGGCGTAGCTGCCTTTAGCTTAAGTAGAGGAAAATATTTACAACAGGCAAAAGTATGTGTTTTTTGAGTGGAGGGGAAAGACGTAAACATATTTTAATATCTAATAGCTATCAGATCTTAGAAACAAAGCCAGGGGCCAGTGTTGTAGCATAGCAAGTAAAGCCTCTGCCTGCCATGCTGGCATCCCATATGGGCACTGGTTCAAGTCCTAGCTGCTTCACTTCCAATACACCTCCCTGTTATTGTGCCTGGAAAAGCAGCTGAGGATGGCTCAAGTATTTGGGCCCCTGCCAACTACAGAGGAGACCTGGATAGGACTCCTAGCTCAGGCTTTGACTTGGCCTGCCCCAGGCCATTGTGGCTGTCTTTGGAGTAGACCAGTAAATGGAAGCTCACTCTCTCTTTCTGAACTCTGCCTTTCAAATAAAGAAATAAATCTTTGAAAAAAAAAAAAAAAAAAGGCAGGCCGGCGCCATGGCTCACTTGGTTAATCCTCCGCCTGCGGCGCCGGCATTCCATATGGGCACCGGGTTCTAGTCCTGGCTGCCCCTATTCCAGTCCAGCTCTCTGCTGTGGCCCAGGAGGGCAGTGGAGGATGGCCCATGTGCTTCGGCCCCTGTACCTGCATGAGAGACCAGGAAGAAGCACCTGGCTCCTGGCTTCAGATTGGCGTAGCGCCAGCCGTGGCGGCCATTTTGGGAGTGTACCAATGGAAGGAAGACCTTTCTCTCTGTCTCTCTCTCACTTTCTATAACTCTACTTGTCAAACAAAACAAAACAAAAAACAAAAACCTTTAAGATGAACACACACAGAGCCTGCGTTGCAGCACGGTAGGTTATGCCTTGTTTGTAACCTAGGAATCCCAAATCAAAGTGCCTGTTCAGGTTCATGTCCTGGCTGTTCTGCTTCCATTCCAACTTCCTATTCATTGCCTGCAAAGGCAGCAGATGATGACTCAAGTACTTGGGCCCCTGCCACACATGTGAGAGACCCGGATGGAGTTCCTAGCTCCTGGCTTCAGCTTATTTCTGCCCTGGCTGTTGTAGCCATTTGAGGAGTAAACCAGCAGATAGAAAATCTCTGTCTTTCTCTATATCTCTGTCACTCTGCCTTTCCAATAAGTAAATAAATAAAAAAAAAAAAAGAAAGAAATTGCTATGCCTAAGAGTAAAAGTAACTGTCCAGTTCAACTCTTTAGGAAAGTAAATAAAGCTGAAAAAAAATGATGAACACACATCTGTTAAAACATCCTAGTAAGAACAACAACAAAACCAAGAAAACTCTTAGTAAACATTATAACCCAATCTCTTAATCATATTAATATACTCTAATTGAATGAGTATTAATGCTTAAAGGATTAGCAAAATGAGCTCCTATATATAAAAAATGTATGAAAATGTTATGAAGATCCTGAAAGCAAGCCAGATACACTGGTATAACTTACCTAGGTACAAAAAGATTTTGGAGGTGTTTTAGTATGCTTTGAACATATAGATTAGGCTCTTTAGTAACTGGTAATGGAATAGAATCTTTTGGCAACACTAAAGCCATAATCCAGTCTGTATACACATCAACACAATATTTTACAGTCTCTCCATCCAGTGGAAGGGTCAGTCCATAGCAAATTACTTCCATGGTCCATTTTACCTAGACAAAAGAGAATATTCAAATGTAATTATTATACACCCCCACCTATTTTAGATTAATTTAAAATGGTAACCTCTTAAAGTTGTCAAACTTCTAAATCAGCAGTAAATTCATTTCAATATAAATACCAGATTTAGTCTAGAGAATGCCCTTCTCATGCAACATACTCATTTTTTTAAAGATTTATTTATTTTATTTGAAAGTCAGAATTACACAAAGAGAGGAGAGGCAGAGAGAGAGAGAGGTCTTCCATCCAATGGTTCACTTCCCAATTGGCCACAACAGCAGGAGCTGTGTGGATCCGAAGCCAGGAGCCAGGAGCTTCTTCCGGGACTCCCACATAGGTGCAGGGGCCCAAGGACTTGGGCCATCTTCTACTGCCTTCCCACGCCACAGCAGAGAGCTGGATCAGAAGTGGAGAAGCCAGGTCTTGAAATAGGGTCCAAATGGGATGCCACCACTTCAGGCCAGGGTGTTAACCTGCTGTGCTACAGTGCCGGCCCCAACATACTCATACAAATTTGCTCAAGTTCCTGCCACCCATGTGAGAGACCAGCTCAGGGTACCTGGTTCCTGGCTTCAGCCTGGCCCAGCTCCAGCTGTTACAGCCATTTAGGGAGTAAACTGGTAGGTGGAAGACCTTTCTGTCATTTTCAAATAAATATATCTTTTTTAAAAAATAGAAAATTTTAATTGGTCTCTATACTCAGCTTGCATATAGGCATGTATATCATTTAGGAAATCTGTACATAAATTCAACCATATTCCATCTCCAATTATGCAACACATACAAATGACAGGATAATGAACTGTTCAACTTTTTTTTTTTTTTTTTTTAATTTTTTGACAGGCAGAGTGGACAGTGAGAGAGAGAGACAGAGAGAAAGGTCTTCCTTTGCCGTTGGTTCACCCTCCAATGGCCGCCGCGGCTTGCGCGCTGTGGCCGGCACACCGCGCTGATCCGATGGCAGGAGCCAGGTGCTTATCCTGGTCTCCCATGGGGTGCAGGACCCAAGGACTTGGGCCATCCTCCACTGCACTCCCTGGCCACAGCAGAGAGCTGGCCTGGAAGAGGGGCAACCAGGACAGAATCCGGCGCTCCGACCGGGAATAGAACCCGGTGTGCCGGTGCCACAAGGCGGAGGATTAGCCTAGTGAGCCGCACGCCGGCCAAACTGGTCAACTCTTAACAACAGTTTTCTCTGTTACAAAATATATTTAAGATAAATAGGAGGGAACAACCACAGATGAGAAGGGACTAAAGCCAAGTAAAATCTGAACATGGCACTCTGCTGTATCAAATGAGTTTCAGCCTCTTGTCCCATTGAATCATGTTCTAAAGGCTGAGAAAAACTGCCTACAAGCCTACAGAGCACAGCCCACAGTCACAAAGACATGTGAGGGGCTCTGGAAAAGGGAAAGTATCTTACTTTGCAGAAGAGGATGAAAACTATATCCCACTCACTGTAGACTGGAAAATTTAAGTGAATTCCAGATTAAACTTTGGGACAAATTACCAAGCAGATGACCTGTGAACACTTATAAAAGGGAAGTATGATCCCTGACAACCAGGCTGCTCACGTCAAGCCACACTCACTCCTTTCATACAAGCTTCACTCCTTTTATTAACAGGCTACTGTGAAGAGAGCTGACAATTATGCAGCACTTGTGGTTTACAAAGCACTGTCTTTAATATCATCTGACCATCACAACAACCCTGAATGAGACTAAACTCACTTTATACAGAAGAAAACTGAAGCTCAGCAAGAGTAACTGATTTAGCCCAAGTCACTGATTTGTAAATAGTGAAGCTGAAAATTTGAACATTTGTCTTCCAACTAGAAATTTGAAGCAATTCTCACCATATTATTAACAGCCTCCTATGGAAAAGGGATATCTGGGCTTCTTCAAGAAATCTGCTTAGATGCAGAACACCTTTATGACCATCATGGAGACATACTGCCATAGCATGGTGAAATGGCTGAATGCATAACCGTCCAAAGCGTCATATGAGAGTAACAATGAAGTAATTACCAAGATCATTTTGGAAAAAGGTACCCAGTAGCATACCAAAGACCCTACCAAGATTTTAACTTAGGAAGAGATGACATTCTGCTTACCATCTGCAGGTATCACGAAACTAAAAAGGACAGCTGATGGGCCTTCAGTCAGGGGCCTTCTAGAGGTAGGAATGAGGCCCTCCACACACACACACACACCTCTGAATGGAAATCACAAGACCAAGCCTAGAGCTTAGGGGAAAGGGTCTGACACTCAAGTCTGTTCTGGGCACTGGGCATGGCTAGTATGAAATCCCAGCAACAAAAAAGATACAACCAATTCCTTATAACCAACCCCCTCAAACTCCCAGCCCCAATCCATCATCCCAAAATGATATCAAAACTAAGAAGTCACACTATTTGGGGCAGAAATTTATTTAAGTCAGTATTTAATAAATTTTCCAATAACAAACATTTTCACACACTAGAATAAAATGAAGAAACACTTACTTCTTTGTCAGTTTTTAACAAACTTTCACTAGCAGCCACCGAAGGGGTACCTAATGCTTGACCAAGAGGACGGACAACTGCATTCGCCACCTCTCGACCAACACTCTCTGGATAGCTGTGAAGCACACTGGTATGGCCCTGATCATTCTGAATCACCAGATGCAGTGACCTCCACTCAGAGTACATCGTGCCACTAAAGGACTATCCAACTGACACCTGCAAAGACAAAACAGAAATGCATGTCAAATTATACTACCACACATTAATTAAAATAAGAAACCCAGATTTACTTTAAATGGTAAGATAAAAGCTGTAAACATGTTGCCTCCAGAAGACAAGAAAAAAATATATCTAAACATTTTGGAAATGTCCCAAAACAGTCTCAAGGTGAGATAAGGAAGGAAGGCAGACCCTGGGACACAGCTGTCTGAGCATCTAACCCACACAGCCCTCAGAAGCCCTTAAGTAGTCAGGGAAGATGGCTATTAAGCAAAGGAATAAAATGATCAGAGCTGGCTCTGCTGTGGCCCGGGAGTGCAGTGGAGGATGGCCCAAGTGCTTGGGCCCTGCACCCCATGGGAGACCAGGATAAGTACCTGGCTCCTGCCATTGGATCAGCGCGGTGCGCCGGCCGCAGTACGCCAGCCGCGGCGGCCATTGCAGGGTGAACCAACGGAAAATGGAAGACCTTTCTCTCTGTCTCTCTCACTGTCCACTCTGCCTGTCAAAAAAATAAAAATAAAAAAAATAAAGAGTAAAAAAATTAAAAAAAAAAAAAAAAAAACGATCAGAGCTAGAACCCTGACAGCATGAGGGAACCCTCCCCACATTCAATAGTTCTAAGATAGAAAAAATGGAGAATGAAGTGCACTCAGTAGGAAGTGGAAACAGAGTGTTTTTTTTTTAAAGATTTATTTATTTATTTATTTGAAAGTCAGAGTTACACAAAGAGAGGAGAGGCAGAGAGGGAGAGAGGTCTTCCATCCGATGGTTCACTCCCCAGTTGGCTGCAATGGCCGGAGCTGTGCTGATCCGAAGCCAGGAGCCAGGAGCTTCTTCCAGGTCTCCCATGCAGGTGCAGGGGCCCAAGGACTTGGGCCATCTTCTACTGCTTTCCCAGGCTATAGCAGAGAGCTGGATCAGAAGAGGAGCATCCAGGAATCGAACTGGTGCCCATATGGGATGCCAGTGCTTCAGGCCAGGACGTTAACCCACTGCGCCACAGTGCTGCCGCCCCCTCCCCCTTTTTAAAGATTTATTAACAAAGAGTTTTCCAGTTGCCCCTCTTCCAGGCCAGCTCTCTGCTGTGGCCAGGGAGTGCAGTGGAGGATGGCCCAAGTACTTGGGCCCTGCACCCCATGGGAGACCAGGAGAAGTACCTGGCTCCTGCCATCGGATCAGCGCGGTGGGCTGGCCACAGCGCGCTGGCCACGGCGGCCATTGGAGGGTGAACCAACAGCAAAGGAAGACCTTTCTCTATCTCTCTCTCGCTATCCACTCTGCCTGTCCCAAAAATAAATTAATCAATCAATCAATTTGATTTGATTTAATTAAAATAACCAGAGTTTTTTTAGATTTTTCAGTCAAGGTTTCTAAGTACAGTAGTCCCACCTTATCTGTGGTTTTGCTTTCCACAGTTTCAGTTACCAGAAATCAACCATGGCTCAAGAAATATTAAATAGAAAATTCTAGGAAAAAAATAAACAATTCTGAAGTTTTAAACCACGCACCATTCTGAGTAGCATGAAAAAATCTCAAGCTGTCTCACCCCTCCTAGGGTGTAAATTCATCCCTTTGTCTCAAATACCCATGCTAGTTAAACTACCCACCTGTTACTTAGTCACTTAGTGGCCATCGCAGCTGTCCAATAACTGTGTGCTTGTGTTCAAGTAACCTTATTTTACTTAGTAATCGCATTAAAGCACAAAACTAGTCATGCTGGCAACTTAGATATGCCAAAGAGAAGCCATAAAATGCTTCTTTTAAGTTAAAAGAAAAACGTTGTCAACCTGGCAAAGGAATAAAAATGTATGCTCAAGTTACAAAGATCTACACTAAGAACAAAATTTTTTTTTAAGATTTTTTTGTTTATTTTAATGCAGACAGAGAGAAAGAAATCTTCCATCTGCTGGTTCATGCCCCAAAATGGTCTCAACAGCCAGGGCTGGGCCAGGCCAAAGCCAAGAGTCCAGAACTCTATCAGGTCTCCCATGTGGATGGCAGGGGCCAAATACTTGGGCCATCTTTCACTGCTTTCCTCAAAACATTAGCAATGAACTGGATGGAAAAGGAAGTAGTCAGGACTGCAGCTGGTACTCCAATATAGAATGCTAGTATCCCAAGTGGTGGTTTAAACTCATTACACCACACCACCACCCCCGGAACAAATCTTCTAACTGTGAAATCGTGAAGAAGGAAAAAGAAATTAATGCTAGCTTTGCTGTCAACCTTAAACTGCAAAAGTTATGACCACAGTGTGTGGTAAGCACTTACCTAAGATAGAAAGGGTATTAAATTTGTGGGTAGAAGAAATAAGCAGAAAATGTGTTCTCACTAATGACAATTACACCACAAAGCACTAAGCCTATACCAGCCTGCAAGGTTTAAGTCTCTTTGGTTTGAGGACCCACTGAGAGTCTTAGAAAGACTCTCCCAGACAGAGGGGTATTCTGTTCCTATTATATACTAGAAATAGGGCCGGCGCCGTGGCTCAATAGGCTAATCCTCCACCTAGCGGCGCCGGCACACCGGGTTCTAGTCCCGGTCGGGGCGCCGGATTCTGTCCCGGTTGCCCCTCTTCCAGGCCAGCTCTCTGCTATGGCCAAGGAGTGCAGTGGAGGATGGCCCAGGTGCTTGGGCCCTGCACCCCATGGGAGACCAGGAAAAGCACCTGGATCCTGGCTCCTGCCATCGGATCAGCGCGGTGCGCCGGCTGCAGCAGCGGCCATTGGAGGGTGAACCAACGGCAAAGGAAGACCTTTCTCTCTCTGTCTCTCTCTCTCACTGTCCACTCTGCCTGTCAAAAATAAAAAAAAAAAAAATAAAAAAAAAAAAGAATAAAGAAATAAATCCTTGTAACTTTCCACCAATGTTCTTAAATTAGACTTACACAATTCCTTGAAAATATTTTATTCCCTACAATAGTGATGCTCAAATTTCCAGTAAAGGAGCACTTGGAAGTTACAATGTTCTTTAGAGAACATATTAAAAGCTGCCACTTATTGGGGGCCGGCGCCGTGGCTCACTTGGTTAATCCTCCGCCTGCAGCATCGGTATTCCATATGGGCGCTGGGTTCTAGTCCTGGCTGCTCCTCTTCCAGTCCAGCTCCCTGCTGTGGTCCAGGAAGGCAGTGGAGGATGGCCCATGTGCTTGGGCCCCTGCACCTGCATGGGAGACCAGGAGGAGGCGCCTGGCTCCTGGCTTCGGAACGGTGTAGCTCCGGCCATTTAGGGGATAAACCAGCGGAAGGAAGATTTTTCTCTCTGTCTCTTTCACTAACTCTATCTGTCAAATTACTAAGATTTACTACATGTTACTCATATAGTCATCAAAACAATCCTATGAATACTCACAATACCCTATTCCAGAGATGAAACAGTCTGCGTCTTACTTTACCTAGGATTCAGACAGACCTGGGTTTTGAGCCCATTTCTGTTGGGCTCCATATTGTATCCTGTATATTCTACAAGGCAGGCACCACTGTTGCCTGAGCCGTACACTCTCATGAAATGATACCTACGTCTACCATACAAACAAGACATTTTAGCTACAGAAAACGTATCTGTGCAAATGCCATGTAAATACCATCACCGTAAATGCCTGACTCATAGAAACTCAAGGGTGGTTAGTTTTTACAATTTACTTTTGTTAGATTCCATTTTCTACTTGTTCTAAAATCTGTTGCCCAGAGAGCAGTTTAAGCAAAACATATGGAAACAATCACTCTTGAAAAAGTTTTATCCCTTAAGCAAATTTTTCGTCAAACTGAGAAGAGACTAGCATTGCTGAAGTTTATCCTGGAAAACCTAATTCCAGCTTACCAAACATCAGTGTTTTTCAAGAGCCTACTGCATTTGAAAGTCACAGATTATACAATGGAAAAATCTTGACCATCAGTCAAAGTCACAATCTGATTCTGAATGGCTTTTTCTTCTCCTCTCCATATATAAGAATCCATCACTGTCCCTCCCCATTTTGTTTCTTCTCTTAGATCCTATTCAAACTAATCAGCTTCTTTTGGAATCTGAGGGACTTTGGGCATAGGCACCTTTCAGTGATCCTATAAGGATCTTCTGATCTCCTCTCTGATCTTTTCCTGAAAATGGGAAGGCAGGAGGGATGGCTCCATTTCTAACAAGGTATCCACATTCACAGGAATGGTAGAAGTGTCTACTGACAATTTCCTCATGATTTATAAGAAAATTCTCCAACAATATCATGGTGTCCTGAATAAGCACCTAAAACATGGAAGGGGGAAAAGGAATGCTCAGATAGGGAGCCATTACCTTCAGAACACAACTTACTCCCACACCACACATATTTTTGGCTTTTTAATTAATATCCATATATGTATATACATTCATACACCTATGTACATGTACATATACAGTATATACATAGTACAAAAATGATGATGGGGCTGGTGCTGTGGCGTAGTAGGTAAAGCCGCAGCCTGCAGTGCCACCATCCCATTTGGACACTGGTTTATTAAGTCCTTGCTGCTCCCCTTCTGACCCAGATCTCTGCTAAGGCATGGGAAAGAAGCAGAAGATGGCCCAAGTCCTTGGGCCCCTGAACCCACGTGGGAGATCTGAAAGACGCTCCTGGCTTCAGATCGATGCATCTCTGGCCACTGCGGCCATTTGGGGAGTGAACCAGCAGATGGAAAACCTCTCTCTCTCTATCTCTGCCTCTCAAATAAATAAATAAACCTTAAAAAAATAAAAGAGTGGTGAACAACTTGTGAAAAAATGAAATCAGAGTAATTCTATTTTAGTGTAAAAATTTTTTCTGAAATCCATGCATATAGTTTTTCATAATATGTATTTTTCATAAGTTGTTGAAGACCTCTTGTATACACACTGTAAAGTCTCTTATATACATGCACAAGAATATTATACCGGGGAGATTTTTGTTTTATCTAGTGTAGTTTATCATCTTTTCCGTTTTTTATTTGGCTTCATTCCCTGTCGAAACAATTTGTTTCCCTGGACAATCCAAATTAAGAACTTTTTTCTCCACCCAAACTCAATCGTATTAAAATAACTACAGACATAGCTAGAAATTGTACATTTTTCTGTATCATGTTTTTTCCATTCAACAGTACCTCATGAACACTCTTCTGATTAAAAGTAGATTCTTTTTTAATAGTCATGTAATATTCTACAGCGTAGCTGTGGCATAATTTACTTACTCAGTAAGTAAATGTGCATTTACTTAATTTTCTTTTTTTTTTTTTTTTTTGGTCACCAGGAAATAATGATGTGGTAAACAAGCCCGGAGCATATCCATAAATCTCTAATCAGTGCCCTTTCTCCAAGACTGAAAATGCTGGATCAAAGGATATATGTATTTTAACATTAATAGGTCTTTCAAGATTGCTTCCCCCAAAAAAGCTGTAACAACTCTCATTTGTATTAGGTATCGAGAGCCTTGCCCTCCTCTCCCCCTCTACTCCCTGCCAGGATCAGTTTTATTTATTTGCCAATTTGACATATGAAAGGTGAAATTTTATTGCTCTAATCAAATATTTCCTTATATTTTATAGCTACTGATCTTGAGTCTGTCTTAAAAGTTTCCTCCCTCCATTCCTCCTCTATCAGTGAAATTATGGGTCACAAACTAAATCTAACAGGTAATAATTCTGATTTTTACTTCCATTTTTAAAATATTTATTTATTTACTTAAAAGACAATTACAGAGATAGAGAAGAAAGAGAGAGATCTTTAATCTACTGGCTCACTCCCCAAATGGCCACACAGCTGGAGCTGGGTTAAGCCAAAGCTAGGAGAGCCAGGAATTCCAACCGGTTCTCCCACAGAGGTAGCCAAGGACTGGAGCCATCTTCCATTGCTTTCCCAGGCTCAACTGCAGGGAGCTGGATCAGAAGTGGAGAAGCTGGCCGGCGCCGCGGCTCACTAGGCTAATCCTCCGCCTAGCGGCGCCGGCACACCGGGTTCTAGTCCCGGTCGGGGCGCGGGATTCTGTCCCGGTTGCCCCTCTTCCATGCCAGCTCTCTGTTGTGGCCAGGGAGTGCAGTGGAGGATGGCCCAAGTGCTTGGGCCCTGCACCCCATGGGAGACCAGGATAAGCACCTGGCTCCTGCCATCGGATCAGCGCAGTGCGCCTGCCGCATTGGAGGGTGAACCAACGGCAAAGGAAGACCTTTCTCTCTGTCTCTCTCTCTCTCACTGTCCACTCTGCCTGTCAAAAAAAAAAAAAAAGAAGTGGAGAAGCTGGGACTCGAGCTATGCTAATATGGGATACCAGTGTTACAGATGGTGGCTTAACCTACTGTTTCACAACACCAGCCCCCCAACTGTGGAAATATTAAGGGCAAGTTTGGTTAATATGATGGTTGGGGTGTCTGTATTATGGGCAGAGTCAGGAAATCTATATATCCTGAAACTAAAGACAGTTCCGCACAATGAAAAATTATGCCACATCTCACACACCATTTGAATGGCTTCCAGAAAATCATTCTATTCTTGTCTAAAACTAAAATTTAGCTCAATTATATATATAAATATAAATATAAAACATATTGCTATTTTAATGTATTTAATTTTCTAATAGTACAATTATGCTACTCATGTAAATCAAGAAAAGAGTGAAGTTTATGATTTAGACCACTGCCTTAAGGGCCAGCATTGTGGTACAGGGGTTAAGTGGCCACCACTGAAACTGGCATCCTATATGAGGGCTGGTTTGAGTCCCAACTGCCTCATTTCTCATTCAGCTCACTGTTATTGCACCTAGGAAAGCAGCAGAATATGGCCCAAGTACCTGGACCCCAGCCACTCACGTGGGAGATCAGGATGGAGTTCCTGGCTCCTAGCTTCAGCCTGGCCCAGCTCCAGCCATTGCAGCCTTATGGGGAGGGAACCAGCAGATGGGAACTCTCTCTCTCTTTCTCTCATCCCATGTGGGTGCCAGTTTAAGTCCCAACTGCCCCACTTTCGATCCAGGTCCCTGCTAATGAGCCTGGGAAAGCAGCAGCAGATGGCCCAAGTCCTTGGGCCCCTGCACCCATGTAGGAGACCTGAATGGAGTTCCAGGATCCTGGCTTCAGGCAGGCCTAGCCACTGTGGCCATTTGGGGAGTGAACTAGCAGATGGAAGACCCCCCTCTCTCCCTCGCTTTAAGACTGCCTTTCAATAAATAAATAATTTTTTTAAAAAAAATTCATTACTGAAGCAAGCATTTGGTACAGTAGTTAAGTCACTGCTAGAGATGCCTGTATCCTATATTGGAGTGTCTGGGTTTAGAATTCAGCTTCCTTCTCCATTCCAGCTTCCTGTTAATGTACACCCTGAGGGGCAGTAGGGAATGGCTCAAGTACTTGGGCCCCTGCCACCCATATGGGAGGCCTGAAGTAAAAGTTCTTAGCTCTTGGTTTCGGCCTGATCCAGCCCCAGCAGTGGGCATTTGCAGAGTTAATCAGCAGATGAAAGATTCCTCCCTCCCTCTAGTAAATAAAATGTATTTATTTGTAATATAAAGAGAACAATTTCACATAGTTCATAGACACAATTCTTTTTCTTTTTTAAAGATTTATTTATTTCAAAGTCAGAGTTACAAAGAGGATAGAGGGATAGAGAGCGAGTGAGCTTAAACTGCTGGTTCACTCCCCAGATGGCTGAAATGGCCAGGGCCAGGGCCAGGCGGAAGCCAGGTGCTTCTTCCAGGTCTTCCAAAAGGGTGGCTGGGGCACAAGCACTTGAACCATACTCCACTGCTTTTACCAGGCCAATAGCAGGGAGTTGGATCAGAAGTGGAACAGCCAGAACTGGAACTTCCAATTCAGCTCCCTGGGAAGGCAACAGATGATGGCCCAAGAAGTTGGGCCCCTGTCACCCACGTGAAAGATACAGACAGAGTTTGAGATCCCTGGATTCGGCTGTCCCCACCCTGGCCATTGCTGTCACTTGGGGAGTGAACCAGTAGATAGAAGAAGATCTCTCCATCTCAGTCATTCTGCCTTTCAAATAAATGAAGTAAATCTTCAAACATACACACAAACAAATAAGATCTTCCTCTTGCTGTTGCAACTCAAGCTTTCCAAAGCAACGAATATCAGAGATCTCAGAGAATATCACTAACTTTCAGGAGCTAGAATTGTTGCATAGCCTAGACCCTCCTGGGCAAGGATGTGCATATCTGCTTCAATCTCCTGGGACATCATCATAGCAGAACTTTGCTATCCCTTGACCATCTACTCCATTTGCCATGGAACTTTCTCCAGCTCCATCCTATCAATAACTTGGACAGCTGTAAGGTACTGAAAGCTAACAGGCCATTTTTCTAGCACTTACACAAGGACAGCATAGATGTTTTGCAAGGACACAGAAGACAGAAACATCAAACTAACGTTTGTTTCAGTGCAAAATTTTTAAAATCTATAGCTTTTCTTAATAATCCATATTTTGAGCCCACTGTTGTGGCATGGCAGGTTAAGTCACCATTTCCAACACCAGCATCCCACACAGGCGCCAGTTTGAGTCCTTGCTGCTCCACTTCCAATCCAGTTCCCTGCTAAACTGCCTAGGAGTGGCCGACACTGTTACATAGGTTAAGCTTCCATCTGCAATGCCAGCATCCCTATATGGGTTCAAGTCCTAGCTGCTCCACTTCTGATCCAGCTCCCTGATAATGGTCTGGGACAGCAGTGGAAGATGGCTCAAGTGCTTGGGCCCCTGAATCCATAAGGGAGACCTGTAAGAAGCTCCTGGCTCCCATAATGGGAGACTTGTAAGAAGCTCCTGATTCCTGGCTTCGGATCAGCCCAGCTCCGGCCATTGTAACCATTTGGGAAGTGAATCAGCAGATGGAAGACCTCTCTGTCTCTCCCTCTGTCTGTAACTGTGCCTCTCAAATAAATCTTAAAAAATAAATAAAGTACCTGAGAAAGTAGCAGAAAATGACCCAAATCCTTGGACCCCTGCTTCCATGTGAAATAGAATTCTGGGCTCCTGGCAGGTTGTTGTGGCTACTGGGGAGTGAACCAATGGATGGAAGCTCTTTTCCGGTCTCTCCTTAACTCTGCCTTTCAAATAACTAAAGCTTTTTGTTTAAAAATGCACATTTTGGGGCCGGTGCTATGGCCCAGTGGGTTAACGCCCTGGCCTGAAGTGCCCCATCCCACATGGGCGCTGGTTCGAGACTGGCCATCCAGCTCTCTGCTATGGCCTGGGAAAGCAGTAGAAGATGGCCCAAGTCCTTGGGCCTATACACCCGCATGGGAGACCTGGAAGGAGCTCCTGGCTCCTGGGTTCGGATCAGTGCAGCTCTGGCCATTGCTGCCAACAGGGGAGTTAACCATCAGATGGAAGACCTCTCTCTCTCTCTCTCTGCCTCTCTTCTTTCTGTGTAACTCTGACTTTCAAATAAATGAATAAATCTTTTTTTTTTTTTTTGACAGGCAGAGTGGACAGTGAGAGAGAGAGACAGAGAGAAAGGTCTTCCTTTGCCGTTGGTTCACCCTCCAATGGCCGCTGCGCTGCGGCCGGCGCACCACGCTGATCCGATGGCAGGAGCCAAGTACTTCTCCTGGTCTCCCATGGGGTGCAGGGCCCAAGCACTTGGGCCATCCTCCACTGTACTCCCTGGCCACAGCAGAGAGCTGGCCTGGAAGAGGGGCAACCGGGACAGAATCCGGCGCCCCGACTGGATAAATCTTTAGAAAAGAAAAATCTTAAAAAACAAACAAACAAACAAACAAAAAAAAACTGTTACATTAAGAATACTATTTTAAAAATAAATAAATAAATAAAATGCACATTTTGCATGGACCTTTTTAAGGTTTATCATAGGTATGAATTTCACAATTATTTTGCACCAAAATAAACTTCATCCTGACCACATATGTGAAATATTCAGACAACGGCAAGAACTACCAAGTTGACTTAGTTAATAAGTACTTATTATATACCATGTACAATGCACAGTACTTTTTAAAACATTTATTTATGGGGCCAACACTGTGGCGCAGCAGGTTAAAGCCTTGGCCTGAAGTGCCAGCATCCCATATGGGCGCCGGTTCTGGTCCCAGCTGCTCCTCTTCTGATCCAGCTCTCTGCTATGGCCTGGGAAAACAGCAGAAGATGGCCCAAGTCCTTGGGCCCCTGCACCCATGTGGGAGACCTGGAAGAAGCTCCTGGCTTTGGATCAGCTCAGCTCTGGCCGTTGCGGCCATCTGGGGAGTGACCCAGTGGATGGAAGACCTCTCTGTCTCTACCTCTCTTTTTAACTCTTTCAAATAAATAAAATAAATCTTTGAAAAAAAATAATAAACATTTATTTATTTGAAAAGCAAGTGACAGACACACAAGTCAGGGGTTAGGGTTGGAGGTGGGGGAAGAGAGCAGAGAGAGAGATCTTCTATCTACTGTTTTATTCCACAAATGGCTACAACTGCCAGGGCTGCTAAAGGCTGAAGCCAAGAGCCTGGAACTCCATCCTGGTCTCCCATGTGGGTAGCAGGGGTCCAGGTATTTGGGCCATCTTCCACTACTTTCCTAAGCACATTAGCAGAGTTGGATCAGAAGCAAAGCAGCCAATACTCAAACCAGCATTACAACACGGCATTGCAAGTAGCACTGCAAGCTGGTATTGCAAGTAGCAGCTTAACCCACTGTGGTACAATGCTGGCCCCCAATGCACAGTTTAAAATCATGAAGTAGGGGCTGGCATTGTGGCATAGAAGGTTAAGTTGCCATCTACAATGCCAGCATTCCATATGTGCACTGACTCGAGCCCCATCCGCTCTACTTTCAATTCAACTTCCTATGAACATGCCTGGGAAAACAGCGGAACATGACCCAAGTACTTAGGATCCTGCCATCCACATGGACTCATCCACATGAGACAGGGGTAGAGTTCCTAGCTCCTGGCTGCAGTTTGGCTCAATTCTGGCCATTGCAGCCACTTGGGGAGTGAAAGAGCAGGTTTAAGAACTTTCTCACTCTATTTCTTCTTCTCTGTCACTGTCTTTCAAATAAATAAATAAATCTTTATATATATGTGTGTGTATATATATATATGACCATAATGGAGATGATTAATAGGACTTTTTAAATTTTTTTAAAAATATTTTATTTATTTTATTTGAGAGGTAGAGTTACAGACAGTGAGAGGGAGAGACAGAGAGAAAGGTCCTCCCTCCGCTGGCTCACTCCCCAAATGGCCACAAAGACCAGAACTGCACCCATCTGAAGCCAGGAGCCAAGCGCCCCCTCCTGGTCTCCCAGGTGAGTGCAGGGGCCCAAGGAATTTGGGCAATCCTCTACTGCTCTCCCAGGACACAGCAGAGAGCTGGACTGGAAGTGGACTAGAACTGGCGCCCATGTGGGATGCAGGCACCACAGGCAGAGGATTAACCCATTGTGCCACGGTGCCAGCCCCTAATAGGACTTCACTTCTGTTTTCAAGGAGTCTCTCCAGCTAAGCTAAGACATAGACATAAATAACTATAAGTTAGAATGGCAAAGTGTGAAATGTGTTTTTTTAAAAGCTATAAGCAAGATTCTGTGGAAGTCTTTAGGAGAAAGACTATTTTGATTGAAAGATAGGATAACATCAGGAAAGACTATAGACATGGGGCATATGAATTGAGACACTGAAAGAAGGTTACAATTTTTTAAATTAATTAATTAGAAAGGCCAGAATGGCAGAGAGAGGGAGAGACAGAGATTTTCTATTCCCTGATTTATTCCTCAAATGGCCACAACAGCCAGGGCTGGGCCAGCAGTCAAGAACTCCATCCTGGTCTCCTAATGTGGGTGACGGGGCCTAAGCACTTGGAACATCATCCGTGCTTTTCCAGGCACATTAGCAGGGAACTGAATCAGAAGCAGAGCATCCAAAAGCTGAACAAGCATTCTGATATGGGATGCTGGTGTCAAACCTGCGGAGCCACATGCCAGCCCCAAGAGGTTACAATTCTGACAAAGGTGAGATAACTGAATAGATGAGAACAAGAAGGGGCAGGTAAGAGGACAGAAAATGCACTTGCTTCAGGAAAAGCACCTGAACCTAGAAACCCAGAGCGGCAGGACAGAAGCTATTCATGGAAAGTGGCAAGATATTAAAGGTAAGCAGTGACCAATTTTGGTGGTCTCTGAATGCCCGGACTGGAGATTTGTAAATCAGTAAAAACTGGAGGTAGAGAATGAAAGAATGTTTAACTTCATCATAGGACTGATACAAGAACTGAATTCCCAGTAAATTTGACGGAAGTGTTCAAGAAAGGCTGACAGGAGGGCAGAACAGCAAAATGCATGTGGCTAACATGCAGGAAGGACAGGCAGGGTTAGGCAAGCCAGGGACATCTGAGAACATAACTGAGGTCAGATGATAAAGGGTTCTGCTCCTGAGCTGTTAGCAGAGAAGTCTCACCATCAATGCTCCAGAAATAAAGATGATAGAAGGAAAGGGAAGATGTCAACATTCCCCTACAGACTCCTTCATTTTCTTCCCAATTCTACATGTACTCATTTTCTAGGTATTGGAGGAGTTAAAATAGGCAATCTGTGTTGAGTAACAGTTTAAAGCTTGTAAGAAACACAACACAGTAACATGAAAGTTTTGTCTAAACGACAAATTAATCAATTTGGTGGTAAACAAAGACCACAGCCTGACATTAATTACACCAACTGATTCACTCAATATTTATTACATGCCTTCTATGCACCACACCCAAAGAATATAGCAGTAGAAAAACATCACACCTGTTCCCACGGAGTTTCAAGTTTAACTACTGAGAATAACTTTTTAAAACTTTGTAATTCATCACTAATTTCATTTAAAAAGTACTTACTAAAAACTTCGTAATCTATCGGTTATTTCATTAAACAAGCAGATGGGCCATGCCAGTTGTCCTAGGACTTAGGTATGGGGATCTGAACAGGGCACAATGGCTTCCCCACAGACAGTGTCACAATGAGGAAGACAGGAGAAACTCATGCAGACACCACAGTAGAGCAGTATTTTTATAACTTATGTGATAAGTTTTGAAGACAGTATAATACAGGAGAAAAACTACTGGAGGGGTCGGCACGGTGGCACAGTGGGTTAATGCCCTGGCTTGAAGCGCTTGTATCCCATATGGGTGCCAGTTTTCGAGACCCGGTTGCTTCACTTCCATCCAGCTCTCTGCTATGGCCTGGGAAAGCAGTGGAAGATGGCCCAAGTCCTTGGGCTCCTGCACCCACGTGAGAGACCCGGAAGAAGCTCCTGGCTTCAGATTGGCGCAGCTCTAGCTGCTGTAGTCAACTGGGGAGTGAACCATTGGATGAAAGACTTCTCTCTCTCTCTCTGCCTCTCCTCTCTCTGTGTAACTCTTTCAAATAAATAAATAAATCTTTAAAAAAATAAAAACTACTGGAGATACTGACTTGATAATAATATACCTTGATATTAATAATTTTCAAGTAGCTTTCATATCTATTTTAAGTATATTTCACATATTGCTATCACAATAACAAGCCTGGAAGTTAAGTAGGACAGGCACCACTAGTTACTAGGTAAAGAAGCAAAGTAAGGGTACAACGTGCTCAGGGTCTTATCAAATAACAGCAGAGCTGGAACGAGAAACTCTACCTCTTGCCTCAAAGTCCCAGTGTTTCTTCATTCTGTCTTAACTCCATACCTTACAATATGACCTTGCACAAGTCACGTGGCAATTTTGTCATGGTTTCCTCATTTGAAAAAGAAACAATACCTGAAGTGACTTGGGAGAAGGATTAAATAAAGCAACCTAAGTCAACATACTTTGAGATTTACAAATGCAAGGGACACAATACAAGGCATACCTGATTCTCTTAGGAAAAACAGGGTACCAGGTGCCGAAACACTGAACAAAAGGAACTGTGCTGAATTTTAAGGCATACAGGTGCACTCTAGCTTACCCACATTACATCATGACTAAAGGCAACATGACTACAGTCCTACTGACCCCAGAAGGCAAACACTAATTAAGTTAGCCAAAAAAGGAACATACTCACTTATGCACCAGATCCTACCTGCTCAGGAGCCTATCAAACACCTGAACTACAGGAAAGAAAGATGGGTTCCACCTGCATTTCTCCCAGAAGCAGAAAGCTTTTGCCAGTCCACTCAAAGAAAATTTGAACACCCTGACTCCCCCCGCCCCCAAACAGCACCTCAATAGTGCTCATTTTTCATGCCATAGACTCTCTCTGTTCAATATAGTAGTTAAAGCCACCTACAGGGGCTAGCACTGTGGCGTGGCGGGTAAGGCCACTGCCTGCAGTGCTGGCATCCCAAATGGATGCCGGTTCGAGTCCCAGCTGCTTCACTTCCAATCCAGCTCTTTGCTATGGCCTGGGAAAGCAGTGGAGGATGGCCCAAGTCCCTGCACCCTCGTGGGAAACCTGGAAGCAGCTCCTGGCCCCTGGCTTTGAATTGGTGCAGCTCTGGCTGTTGAGGCCAAATGGGGAATGAACCAGCAGATGGAAGACCTCTCTCTCTCCCCCTCTCCTCTGCGTAACTCTTTCAAATAAATAAATAAATCTAAATAAATCTTTAAAAAATAAAATAAAGCCACCTATAACTACTTCAATTAAAAATTCAGTTCCTTACACTAGCCACACTGAAATGTACAACAGTCACACAGAGCTAACAGCTACCATATTTGACAAAACAGATAAAAGACACAGTGCCATCAATACAGAAAATTCTATGTGACAGTTTTCTCAAATACTACTATTATTTTTCTTACAACTCTTAACTAGACTATAGGCTCTGTGTGGACAGGGGTCGTGTCTTATTTAACTTCTTATTCCCTCCAGTTTACATGACAAAGTGTGTGTCACACACCAAGTACTCCCTGTATCTAACTGTGTATCTCAAACACAGCAGACCACTCTTTCCACTTCTCTGCTCCCCAACACACATCTGCATACACACACACACATACCCCAACAAACAAGACATCCTCTCACATGAAGAGAAAGGTATGGAAGGAGACACTGCATCCAGAGAAAGGAGGCCTGCTTTTTTTTTTTTTTTTTTTAAGATTTATTTATTTGAAAGGCTGAGTTACAGAGAAGAGGGGGGACTGAGAGACACAGAGGTCTTCCATCCCCTGTTCACTCCCCAAATGGCCACAATGGCAAGGGCTGGGAGGACGAAGCCAGGAGCCAGGAACTTATGGTTTCCCAGGTGGTTGCAGGGGCCCAAATAATTGAGCCATCTTCTAATGCTTTTCCCAGGCCATTAGCAGGGAGCTGGATCAGAAGTGGAGCATCTGGTAAGCAAACCAGCACCCATATGGGATGCCAGTGCTGCAGGCGCAGCTTTACCAGCTATGCCACAACACGGGCCCCAGGAGGCCTGCTTTCTAGTCCTGAATATGCTAGAAGTTAACCCTATAACCTAGGGCAAGATATAAAATTCCTTCTTCTATAAAGTTAGAATCAAATTCCATGTACATTAATTCTAAAACTGTAATCATCTTGCAACAGAGGAAATCATGTATTCTGTCCAAAAGGTTTTGCACATGTCAAGAACACCAGAAACATTCGTGGGCACCTCAACTTAAACAGAATTCATTGCTAGGTCTCTGGCTCTCATGTTTACAGTCACTTCTGGTCTTTAAGCATGAAGAATTTTCCACCTATACTTTAACAGTCAATGAGAAACTTAAACCTCTGGCTTAAAAACTGAGTTTCTTCCATGTGCTGAGGCCAGACCTGGATACTCTGTCCATATCTGATCAGAGAAACAAGGGCAAGCTTCTTGAGTATCTGAATTCAACATGAATTGTCCTATCAGTTTCCACATTACTCTTAGCCTAAAAATGGGGCAAAACTGAGACAAAAAAAATTTCTATAATAATCCAGTAGCATAAAGAATATCATGTGAAGTTTGCATTTTTATTCCATCTACAGACTTCACTTTTAGGTGGTATTTTTTTTAAAGATTTATTTTACTTGAAAGTCAGAGAGAGAAGGAGAGGCAGAGAGAGAGGTCTTCCATCTGCTGGTTCACTCCCCAGTTGGCCACAATGGCCAGAGCTGTGCCGATCTGAAGCCAGGAGCCAGGAGCCAGGAGCTTCTTCCAGGTCTCCCACGTGGGTACAGGGGCCCAAGGACTTGGGCCATCTTCTACTGCTTTCCCAGCCATAGCAGAGAGCTGGATAGGAAGTGGAGCAGCCAGGACTTGAACCCACACCCATATTGGATGCCGGCACTGCAGGCAGCAGCTTTACCCAGTACGCCACAGAGCCGGCCCCTTTAAATGGTATTAAAAAAAAATCTTCATTGTCCAAAAACCTCTCCCCAATGACCTTCATGCGCATATTCACCATTCACTTTTATAAACCTTACATGGTTTTAAGACCAGCCAAGAAAAAATAAAATCTGAATTAACTGTCTTGCCTTCCTTTAAAATTTGTAAATATATGGGCCCATGGCAGCGCAGGTATCCTGCAATAAATCCATATGGGGTTTGTCAATGCCTCTAATAGCAAAGTTTACTCTTCATTAAGTACTTATGCCATCTCCCCTGGTGAACAGGATGAACTGTTACCAAACGCAATTCCAGCTACTTGCATTTATCAAGTACAAACAAAGCAATAGCACTTGGTGGGTGACGACTAAACACTTCTATGAAAAAGAAGTAGGGAACCTATGCAAAGGTCTTAAGGCACTAAAACATTTCCACTACAGAACTGAGCACGATAAAATCAGGAATTACAAATCAACTAATGCTAACTGCACATGGTTAGTCTTAAAATAGTGCCTTGCCATAGGTAAGAACTCAATGTTGAGTTTGTTCAACTGGTGGTTGGATAAATTAACGAATCTAACTAGAGTAATCTCAAAAAAAAGAAAAACAAAACTCTGTAGGCCAATAAGTACCAAACATCTACAAAAACGAAACATAAAAGAATCTGCAGCAGAGTGTGTATGACATCACGAGGACTCAAACATTTCCATTAAGTTTTGAGAGTCTTTGTGTCAAAGTCCTGGGAGGAACAGAGATGAAGAAAAGAGTTCTGCCCCCAGGTTGCTCACCATCTAGAAGGGATACAACACAGCCCAGGGAAATAACCATTAGGTTCCACCTTGATGGTGCCTATTCTAAGGAGCCAGGAAAGACCCACAGTGGGTGAGGTGTCTGGTACAAGTGCACCAGGAATTCTGGGAGTTATACAAGCAAAAATAAGAACAGGGTGTGTGTTTGGGTGGAGGAAGAAAGCTTGGAGGACAGCTTAGGCAGCAATCAGTACATACACGGATGCAGAGGGGACGTGATGCGATACCCAGGAGTAGCGTATATTTAGAAAGACTGCAAACCACCAGTTTTGCATGAGATGTATAGATTTTCAAGGGCCCAGGTGACTCAGAATTCCTGCAAGAAGACTTACTTCCCACCCCAACAGCCTGTCCCAGGGTGTAGCAGTACTCGGAAGGCCTAACAAAAAGATCTCTATGGGTGGAACTCGTCTGTTAAGCTCCCAGACCTTTCTCCCGCCCTTTCCTCGGGAGATGCAGAAGCACCCACTGCTGAGGTCAGCGACCCTTGCTGCACTGACATCACTTGGGGACCTTTTCAAAAACACCGGTGTCCGCCTTCTACCCCGCCCTCCTTCCCCAAGACGTTCTGATTTAATCGGCCTGGGTGCTACATGGGCATCAGGAATCTTTAAAAGCTCCCCAGGCGATTCTACCATGCAGCAGAGCTGATGGGAGAGACCTTGGACTCTGGCTTCGGTCGGCTTGGGCTCAAACGACCCGCGATGTTACCCTGGGCAAGCAAGGCGCCCGTCTGCTCGGCTGCCCGTCAGCGAGATGCGGATAACAATCCATCTCGCAGGGCAGTTGCGAAGTTAGATGCGGTGAACTACATGGCCTGGCTCGATGCCTGACGGAGAGTAAATGCTTCGCAAGGGCTGGCTGTTTACTCTCAAGCACCAACTCTTCCTCGTCTGAGCGTCACCGTGCAATGGGCAGCATCGTCCCCACTGGGCGGCTTCAACTCCACCAACCCTTCCGCTGGACCAAATCTTCCCCGAGTTGCGCTCCGCTTCAGACCCGCCCCCTCCCCCAGGTCGCCAAGAGCGCTCTGCCCGGCCGGGGCAGCTCCCAAGGGCCAGACCCGACCTGCACAGACGCGGACCGCGCATAGGCCATCAGCCCTGGAGCCGAGCTACCCCCGGCCCCATGGGTCCTTCCAGAATCCGAGGATGTGCTTCCGAAGGCTGAGCATTTGGAGCTGAGAAACAAGCCTCGGCTGTCCCGGGACCCACTGGAGGGAGGGGAGGGAAGGAGAGGGGAGGGTTCCGCCGCGACGGGGCCGACCGCCCGGTTACCTGAGGCGACGGGCGGGGCCCGCATCGCTGGGGCGGGCGCCGCTGCCGCCGGCCGCACTTGGCCTTCCGCCTCACGCGACCCGCGCCATAGGGCCTGCGCTTTTACTGGCCCTGCCAACCGACCTCAGGAGGTCAGTCTGTTCACCCGTCAGGGACTCTCACAAGGCGCTCAGGGACGACGAAGGCCAGTCGGGCCGGCCGGCTGGGCTCTGCTCAGGCAACTTCCGACTGCCAGGGGCGGCGGCGTCAAATAACTCCCCAGCTGAGTGTGTCACTGCACATGCGCTAGGCGCATAATCAGCGACTTCTACGGAGCTGAGCCGGCAGCGTCAAATAATTCCCGAGACATGGAGCCGGAAGCTGCGCGTGCGCATCCATCCCAGAGGGCCCTGCGGAGCGCGCTCCCTCCTCCCTTTCCGGCTCACAAGTGGAGAGGGAGAAGTGAAATGACGCGAGCACCTACGTCATCGAAGTACGAAGCACGAAGCCGAAGGGGCTGTTTTCGCTGTTCAGGGAGTAAGGGGCTTCTCTGCAAATTCTAGCTTCCCCCCAGGTCCTGGGAGTCTCTTACATTCCAGCGTTACAGCACCCTTGCTTGGGGATGACGCCCTTTCCCCGCCGCGCCCTGGTTCCATTGGAAAGGCATGAATTTTGAGCACCACTCCACGCCAGGCCTGGTGCGAGTTAACAAGGTGAATCAGACATCAGATGTAGAGGTTCTCATGAGAGAGTTGAGCCCGACACAGGAGAGCGGGCACAAACAGTAGGAGCAGGAGGCAGCCTTTTGGGCACCTGCGATGCATCGTTTTGTAAACAGCACCAACCACACTGTAATTTGGTTTCCGCCTCAGCAAAGCAAATAAAGTGCAGCTCAAGGACCTTGGGAGTGTAAGGTGGAGGGGCCAGCGCTGTGGCTCACTTGGTTAATCCTGGCTCCTGGCTTTGGATCGGCGCAGCGCCGGCGGTAGCGGACATTTGGGCAGTGAACCAACGGAAGGAAGACCTTTCTCTCTGTCTCTCTCTCTCACTGTCTATAACTCTACCTGTCCCAAAAAAAAAAAAAAAAAAAAGTGTGTAAGGTGGAAACCTGGGCTTGAGAGGGATGGTGGAATTATTCGATTGGGAATTCAGAGAGGGCGGGGTCGGGTGTAGTGCTGTAGGCACAGTTTGAAAAAGGCAGGAAGGAGCTAGGACACAGACTCCTTCTCACCCTGGGGAAAGGCCGTGGAGAAAGGAGCGACAGAAAGGATCATGCAGAAGATGTTTCCTCTAGACCGCCCCACCCCCCAGCCCCAGGAAAGTAGCTACAGGAAGGAAGAAGGAAAGGGGGGAGAGGAAGTGTAGACCACTCCGTCTATTCCAACCACCTGTCTCTTGCCCTTCTTCACTACAGAGACTGAAAAGCCAGGCACACAGTCCCCAGCCTCACTGCAGGGCAGGCCGTGAGACAAGATCCTGGCCAAGAAGCTGGGCAGAAGTCCCTTCAAATCAAAAGTCCTTGGAGGAGCTGTGTCCTCACCCAGTAAATGGGTAAAATATGGCTGTGGCATAAAACGAAGACTTGTTGCACGGACTGGACAGCAGGATTTACTACTTGGTGGGGGTTGGTGGAACAGAAATACAAGTGAGACGTTCTTTTTAAAAGTGATACATTCTTTATGATTTTTTAAAAACTTGAGGACTTCACCTAAACTGCCATAAAAATAAAATACACACACACACACACACACACACACACACCTTGAAGGAAAAATAAAGACTAAAGGATCAGAGAGCTCTGAAACAGGAGCGTGGAAGAAACCGCAGAGGCACAGGAAGTGCTGCCCGAGTAATGCAGTCTGGATTCTTCAAACAGTGCACAAATTAAACCTGTTCCACAGCATGATCTTTGACCAGGAACAGTAAATCAAGAACATCTTCATGGAAACCTGCAATGTCGGAATATCACTCCGTATAGTATATTTTTGAAAAGGCCTCGCACCTGAAAAAGGAGAACGGTGGTGTAAGTTTTTGTGCCTCTTTTTCTCCCAAAGATCACCACACCAACTTGTAGGACCCGTCCCACAGTTCTTTTTTTTTTTTTTTAAGATTTATTTATTTATTTGAAAGGCAGAGTTAGAGAGAGGCAGAAGCAGAGAGAGAGAGGCCTTCCATCTGCTGGTTCACTCTCCAGATGGCCGCAACAGCCCAGCTGCACTGATCTGAAGCCAGGAGCCAGGTGCTTCTTCCAGGTCTCCCACGTGGGTGCAGGGGCCCAAGGACTTGGGCCATCTTCTACTGCTTTCCCAGGCCATAGCAGAGAGCTGGATCCATCCCAGAGTTCTTACGATGTAATCAGTGCTCCTGCCACTGAGGAGTGGACAGGAGTCCAGCCTGTGTCTCTGATGGTTCCAGCCAGTAGGGGAAGTGGTCTGTGTGACTTCCAGGCCTAGGTCATAAAGAGGATACAGCTTCCACCGGGCTTGCTGCCTAACACAACGCGCTCACTGCTGGAACCCAGCCGCTGCGTTGGGAGGAAACCCAAGCCACATACAGCAATCATGTGGAAGTGTTCCAGCTGATAGTCCTAGCAAGGGCTCAGCTGACAGCATCAATGGCCAGACTTATGAGTGAGGAAGCCATCGACTGATTCCAGTGTCCGGTTTTCCAGCCCATCCTCTACCTGATGCCAAGTGGAGCAGGGACAAGCTAACCCTGTTGATACCTGCCCATAGAGCAAATTCATGCGTAAAAAGTGTCATTATTTTGGAATGAATTTGTTTTCTTTTTTTTTTTTAAGGTTTATTTTATTTATTTGAAAAGTCAGAGTTAGAGACAGATCTTCCATCCACTGGTTTACTCACCAGATGACCACGATGGCCAGTGTTGAGCCAGGCCAAAACCAGGAGCCAAGAGCTTCATCTGGATCTACAAGATGGGTGGCAAGGGCCCAAACACTTGGATCATCTGCTGCTTTTCCCAGGCCATTAGCAGGTAGCTGGACAGGAAGTGGAGCAGCGGAACACAAACCTGCACCCCTGTCAGATGCCGGCACTGCAGACAGCCACAGCACCAGCCCCTTGGGATGATTTTACACAGTCCTAGTAACTGGAAAACTTTTCAAGAGCCATCATTGAGAAATGTGATTAACTAAACAGTTGAGTATGAGGAACATTTGTAGCCATTTTTTTACTTGTTTACTTTTTCCTTCTTTTTCAATTGTGCAGAACTGACTTGGGGTAGATGCAGTTGGACAAGTGGTTCTACTGAACCCAACACAACACTGGAACAGGTGCCCAATGACCATTTTTTGGATGGATGGAGAGAAGTTTGATTGGTTCAGCACTGGACCTACCTTCTTGCTGCTTAAAAAAAAAAAAAGATTTATTTATTTGAAAGGCAGAATTACAGAGAGGAAGAGGCAGAAGCAGAGAGAAAAAAAGTCTTCCATCCACTGGTTCACTCCCCAAATGCCCCCAAAAGCCAGGGCTGGGCCAGGCCAAAGCCAGGAGCTTCTTCTGGCTCTCCCATGTGGGTGCCATCTTCCACTGCCTTCCCAGGCACACTAGCAGGGAGCTGGATTGGAAGTGGAGCAGTTGGAACTTGAACCAGCACCCATTTGGGATGCCGGCACCACGGGGGCAGCTTAACCTGCTATGTCACAGTGCCAGCCCCTGCTTCTTGTATGATAGGTCTTAGTGAATAACACTCGGTAGCCAGTGGCAATCATACCATTAGACCCACACAACTGGGGCCCATGCTCCAGACCCTATATGTCAGAGTCCTGCATTTTGGAATATATTCCTCAAAAAATTAAGTGCCCTTCTGGGGCTGGCAATACCTACTAGGAAGGGTACCCCAAGTCGACCAAGTCCCATGTGGGTCTGGTTGGCCAGAATTTTCCACCTTGAAATGTTTTTTGTTATCGTTGTTAAGGTTTATTTATTTTATTTGAAAGGCATAGTTAAAGAGTGAGAGAGGGAGAAGTAGAGAGAGAGATCTTCCAGGCCGGCGCCGCGGCTCAATAGGCTAATCCTCCGCCTAGCGGCGCCGGCACACCGGGTTCTAGTCCCGGTCGGGGCGCCGGATTCTGTCCCGGTTGCCCCTCTTCCAGGCCAGCCCTCTGCTGTGGCCAGGGAGTGCAGTGGAGGATGGCCCAGGTGCTTGGGCCCTGCACCCCATGGGAGACCAGGAAAAGCACCTGGCTCCTGGCTCCTGCCATCGGATCAGCGCGGTGCGCCGGCCGCAGCGCGCCGGCCGCGGCGGCCATTGGAGGGTGAACCAACGGCAAAGGAAGACCTTTCTCTCTGTCTCTCTCTCTCACTGTCCACTCTGCCTGTCAAAAAAAAAAAAATAAATTAAAAAAAAAAGAGAGAGAGATCTTCCATCTGCTGTTTCACTCCCCAAATGGTGGCAACAGCCAGGACTGGGCCAGGCCAAAGCCAGGAGCCAGGAATTTCATCTAACTCCCACATGGGTGCAGGGGCCCAAGTACTTGGGCCATCGTCCACTGCATTCCCAAGCCATTAGAAGGGAGCTGAATCCCACCTTGAAGTTTTCTAAGTCTTACTTATTCCAGTCAGAGGGTCTGGCCAGGGCCAGCAATGCCATCCAGGCAAGGCAATCCAGCCCCAGCCCATCCCTTGTGTTCCTCATTTGTCACCTGTCTTCTTTAGAGTACACTTCAACACTCTCTCTCACCCCCACCCACCTCTCATCTGTATGTAGAGTCACCTCACATCTATACAATCATGCTGGCCAGCTCTGGTTCCTAGAGGGCAGCCTGGCAAGCAGCCCACTGCTGCTAGCTGGTACCACATTCTTCTCACGCAATTGTGCAGTATTAGGCGGTCCCAGTGGTGTTGACATGCTGATCTGAGATGCCACATTGGACACAGGACGAGTTCAAGGCTCTGGGCTTGAGCTATATATGTGGGTTTGGGCCTTGGCTCTGTGTTCAGACCCCCTCTGGCTTACTGCAGCCAGGGTGATGTTGGGGAGGGAGGTGTGTATGTGTGTGGCAGGCATCTTCTGCCTGTGTACCCCCACGCCAGTGGGCCCAGGACAGTCACTTGACTCCCTTGGGCAGACTCCACATCCTGTTGTCCGTCTGTCCTCCTGGAGCTCTGAAGCCTATCTCATGCATCTCAGGCTACTATAACAAAAGGCCACAGGCTGTATCATAATCAACAGACATGGATGTCTCACAGTTCTGGGCGCTGGGAAATCTAGAATCAAAGCACACGCTGATTCGGTTCCTGGTGAGGGCCCTCCCCCCAGCTTTCCTTCTCAATGTGTCCTCAGATGGCAGATGGAGGAAGCTCAGGAATATGGGTGCCAGTTCGAGTCCCGGCTGCCCCACTTCTGACCCAGCTCCCTGCTAATGTGCTTGGGGAAGCAGCAGAAGCCCCTGCAGCCATGTGGGGCATCTGGAAGGAGCTCCGGGCTCTTGGCTTCAGCCTGAAACAGCCCCAGCCATTGAGACCATTTGGGAAGTGAACCAATGGATGAAAGATCTCTCTCCCTCACTGTAACTGCCTTTCAAATAAACAAAAAAAAATATTAAAAAAAAAACTAGGAAGAGATGATCTCCTTTTTTTTTTTTTTTCAAAAAATGTATTCATTTTATTTGAAAGCCAGAGTGAGGAAGAGAGAGAGAGAAAGAGATCTTCTACCAGCTGTTCACTCCCCAAATGGCTGCAACCACTGGAGCTGAGCCAGACAAAAGCCAGAAGCCTAGAACTCCATCTAGGTCTCCCATGTGGGTGGCAAGGGCCCAAGCACTTGGGCCAAGGACCATGCAAAAGCTATCGCCATGCACCTTGTACACCCTAAGGCTGCCTTGGCTGGTATCCTCCCCCACCCACAGCCTCCTCAAACTCCCCTGAGCCCATTTTCTCCACTTTTTTTTTTTTAAGAAAGATTTTATTTAATAAATATAAATTTCATGGGTACAACTTTTGGAATATAGCAGTTCTTCCCCCCATACCTCTTCTTCCCACCCCCTCCACTCTTGATAGCACCGCTTTCCGGGCAGTCCGGATTGCCAAGCTGGGTCCTCACAAGACTACACTCATGCCCCAGAATATCTGAATACCCAAACATCCACGACACCCAAAATACCAGAACACCCACAATGCTGGAACACCCCCAGAGAGCACTAGGATTCCAGAACCCCTGACGTCTGCACGTATGAAAGGCCCGGTTCACATACATGCTTCTGCTCAGAGGCAGGGTGCCCACCACATCGGACAAGCCACGACTGAGGATGGGCTCTGGTCCGAATGCTGTGGGCAGCTTACCCCAGCGTATTGTGAGAGTTCAGTATGTTGCCCCAGTTACTAACTAGGTTGGCCAGTGTCACAAACAGGAAAGTCACCCCAGATAAGCAAAATGCCCACAGTGCCTTGTGCAACAGCCAAATTCGCAGTTTCTTAGTAATCGGCCATTTGGGGCAAGTTAAGGAAAAGACTGGGGCTTTTAGCCAGAAGGTATTGGTACCAGAAACCTAATTGATGCTAATAAGCAGGAGACAGAAAGAAAAATTGAAAAGTTTATGTAATCAAATGAGTGGGAGGGCAAAGGTCAAGGTGAACCTGCAAGACAACGCCAGGGATTGGACTCCAGGACTCCACGTCCTGCGTCCCTGTCTCTCCACATGTGGACTTCTGATGTCATCCTCACTCTAGTTTCCTGCAGATGTGAGAAATGTGGGCTGAGCTTAACCCAAACCCATCTCCATCCATCTTCCAGGGGCACTGCACGCTCACGGCAATCCCGTTCATATCACGGCCTGTGCTGAGAAAAGTTGAGATGCTGGATACTTGGCTGAGCCAGTGCCACAGAAAACACTTGACCTAAAAAGAATAGTTTTGCAGTACTTGTCTCGACTGTTGAGGAACAGTTTGGTTTTTTTCATACTATTTGTTGAACTCTTTACTTAATCTAGAGTTAATCAAATGTATATAAAGTTAATTGAAAACATATCTTAGTAAAAAATAAGAATGGGAATAGGAGAGGGAGGGAGAAGAAGGGTGAGAGGGCAGGTAGAGAGAGAAGAATCAGTGTTCCTAAAGTTGCACTTATGAAATGCATGAAGTTTATATTCCTTAAATAATAGGTTTCTGGAAAAAAAATAAATTAAAAAAATAGTTTTTCCTAACCTGTCCTCTGGAGAAGAGCGTACCATGGCGAGCCCATTCAGAGAGTTCAAAGAATTCCATCTTAACCCCTGCTGATTGGTCTCCCTAATGCATCTCAGGAAAAATCAAAAGCACTGGCTTGTGAAACTGTTGTCTGTCACACTGACTCACATCAGGCACAAGACTTAAGCCTAACAGCACAATCCACACAGGGACTGTTACGAGCACAGAGGTGTTCACAGGAACATGGAGGCTACTGAAGAGGGAGGGAGGCATCGCCTATGATACCAGAGCAAACACACTTCAGCTACTGCAATACTTGGCTGGTGGGGCTGGCGCTGTGGCACAGTGGGCTAAGCCTTCGCCTGCAGCGCCCAGCATCCCATGTGGGCAACGGTTCAAGTCCCAGCTACCCTGCTCCCAATCTAGCTCCCTGCTGTGGCCTGGGAAAGCAGTGGATGGCCCAGGTGCTTGGGCACCTGTGCTCGTTTTGGAGATCCAGAGGAAGCTCCCAGCTCCCAGCTTCGGATTGGCTCAGCTCCAGCCATTATGGCCATTTGGGGAGTGAACCAGTGAATGGAAGACTTCTCTCTCTCTATCTCTGTAACTCTGCTTTTCAAATAAATAAATAAATAAATGTTTAAAAAAATTTTGGCTGTAGG
The DNA here is from genome assembly GCF_051225735.1 of Oryctolagus cuniculus. NCBI lineage: Eukaryota > Metazoa > Chordata > Mammalia > Lagomorpha > Leporidae > Oryctolagus > Oryctolagus cuniculus. Next base: position 20,337,820 of record NC_142877.1, read on the forward strand.
GTGAGGTCAAAATTATATTTCTGTGGGACTTGTTTCGCTATAAAAAAGCTATCTTTTCTATTTGGAAATGGCAGCATTCTTTTTTATTTTTATTTGAAAGAGTTACACAGAGAGAGGAGAGGCAGAGAGAGAGAGAGAGGTCTTCCATCCGAAGGTCCACTCCTCAGTTGGCCACAGCTGCTGGAGCTGCACCTATCCGAAGCCAGGAGCTTCTTCTAGGTCTCCCATGTGGGCGCAAAGGCCCAAGGACTTGGGCCATCTTCTACTGCTTTCCCAGGCCATAGCAGAGAACTGGATCAGAAGAGGAGCAGCCGGGTTTTGAACCGGTGCCCATATGGGATGCTGGTGCTTCAGGCCAGGGCATTAACCCGCTGTGCCACAGTGCCGGCCCCAGCATTCTTTTCAAATTACAAAACAACTGGGGCCGGCGCTGTGGGCCCGGCTTGTGGCACCAGCATCCTACATGGGCACCAGTTCATGTCTGGGCTGCTCTACTTCCGATCCAGCTTCCTGATAATGCACCTCGGAAAGCAGCGGAGGATGGCCTAAGTCCTTGGGCCTCTGCACCCACATGGGAGACCCAGGAGAAGCTCCTGGCTCCTGGCTTCAGATTGGCTTAGTTCCGGCCATTGCAGCCATTTGGGGAGTGAACCAGTGGATGGAAGACCTCTTTTCTGTCTCTATCTCTCTCTGTAACTCTTTTAAATAAATAAAATAAATCTTTGAAAAAAAATCACAAAACTCCTGCCCCACAAAAACTAGTGTTGTCTCTACCAGATCTAAATCAAATGTATCATTAAGCCTGGTTTCCTCCAGCACCTCAATGGAAGGGCGACTTACTTTACAAAGCTAGGACAGGGAATGAACTGCTTCCTTTTCCTTGTAGAGTCAAATATATTCTATTCTGGCCCCTCTGTTATGGTCCCAGTGGTTACTGGGGCCCTGATTCCCTCAGGGTGCTGCAAAAATCTGCAAGAGCTGCTTTCAGAGCCCTGGGGGGCCCTCTCGGCTCCCATCTGCAGCTGGGTGATGAGCCATTTACTTCCTTGCCAATGGGAAATTCTCTCCCAGTGAGAGATCACTGGAGCCTACACCTCCCACACACCTTCATATTTAGTGTTTTCATTACCACTCAGGTCTAGAATTTTCTAAAGCTTGTTTTGTTTTTCTCTGGACTTTAAGTTAGGCCATATATTGTAGTCTGGATGATACTGACATATTGGTATTTGAGACTTGCTTTGCAGCCATAGAAGTTAGCATGTTATGCCACAAGTAATATTTGTAAATATGCAAGCATTATTAGTAAATACTCCAAGTGTGCTTTAAAAATATATTCTTTTCAGTAGATTAAGAATCTTTGTTGGGGCCAGCATTGTGGTGCAGCAGTAAGGGTATCACTTCTTTTTGTTTTTTGTTTTTTTAAAGATTTATTTATTTTGAAAGTCAGAGTTACAAAGAGAGGGAGAGGGGGAGAGGGAGAGGAAGGGGGAGGGAAGGGGGAGGGAAGGGGGAGGGAAGGGGGAGGGGAGCAAGAGAGCTCAAGCTTCCATCTGCTGGTTCACTCGCCAGATGGCCGAAACGCCCAGTGCAGAGCCACCCGAAGCCAGGAGTCAGGAGCTTCATCCAGGTCTCCCACAGTGTGGCAGGGGCCCAAATACTTGGGCCATCCCCTACTGCTTTTCCCAGGTGCATCAGCAGGAACCCGGATCGGAAGCAGAGCAGCTGGGACACTTATCGGATGCCTTCATCTGTTGCACCCCAGGCAGACAACGTCACAGCTCTTCCTGAAGCTCAGCCTGGGTACTAGGCCACCTCCATGAGACCCCTCTCAGCTTTCCACAAGCTCAGGGGACCTGGGATGACTCCTGCAGCAGACACAGTAATAGTAGAAAGGACACTTGATATTTTATTGGCTGAGCCATGGCTTTTTTCCTGTACATGTCAGGTTCAGAAGTTCAACCCTCGACGCTGTTGATTCAGATGGGGACTATTTTAGGAAGACTAGATAATCGGCAATAATTTGAAGCAGATGGGAGCATTAGTAAAATATCCTCATTTCCCGTTCCCCAGTACAAACAGGCATCTGACGGCCTGGTACATGCTATTTATGAAGTCAGTCTCTCCCTACTCACTACACCAGCACACAGAAACCCAGCTGAGCCCCTTGGCAGGTGTCAGTGAAGTCCCTTCAGTTCTCTGAGCCTTGGTTTTCTCATTTGTAAAATGACATAAAATCAAGTCTACCTCACAGGGTTGTTGTGAAGATTAAATGCAGCCCTTATATATATAGGCTTAATATAGTGCATGGCATCTATTAAAAACTCGATCAATGGTGGCCACAATTAACACCAGCCCTGCTGGTACACCTGCAAAGTAGTAAACAAGGACATGGCGCCGCCTTAACAGATGAGTCTGTCATGATGACATTTTATATTTGTCTTTCACTGTAACTATCAACAAGTTATATATACTCATCATATAAATAATCAACATTTATGGAGCACTCAGCATGAGGCAGTCCTATGTTAAACATTTAACATGCATCATTTTCTTTAATGCTGACCATCTGGGGTAAGTGCTATTCCATGGTCAAATCAGAAACAAGTTCAGCAAGAAGGAACATGCTCCCAGGGTAGGTAGCATTGTGGTGCAACAGGTTAAGCCACCACTTGGGACACCCACATCCCATATGGGGGTATTCAGTTAAGTCCCACCTCTACTTCTTTTTTTTTTTTTAAGATTTTATTTATTTATTTGAGAGATAGAGTACAGACAGTGAGAGGGAGAGACAAAGGGAAAGGTCTTCCATCCATTGTTCACTGCCCAAATGATTGCAATGTCCAGAGTTGCACCAATCCAAAGCCAGGAGTCAGGAGCTTCCTCCTGGACTCCCACATGGGTGCAGGGGCCCAAGCACTTGGGCCATCTTCTACTGCCTTCCCTGGCCACAGCAGAGAGCTGGACTGGAAGAGGAACAGCTAGGACTAGAACCAGTGCCCATATGGGATGCTGGTGCTGCAGGATTAACCTGCACCATCCACTGGCTCCCCCCTCCCTCCACTTCTGATCCAGCTTTCTGCTAATGTGCCCAGAAGGCAACAGATGATGGCCCAAGTACATGGGTGCCTTCTACTTGTGTGGGAGAAATGGATGAAATTCCTGGCTGCTGGTTTCAGCCTGGCCCAGCCCCAGGCTGTAGAAAGCATATGAACCAGGGCACGGAAGATCTCTCTCTCTCTCTCTCTCTCAATCTTTCTGGCACTTTGCCTTTCAAATAATAAATAAATCTTAAAAAACAAAACACATTCCAGGCCTTGTAGCAATAGGGGACCATCACAATTCAACAGGTTCTTAATGATTTCCCCAGGTCACCCCCGAGTGCATGGCAGCAACACAGTGCCTGTATTCCTAGTGCGAGGCAGCCACTGGCCACATTCTCCACCCCTAGATTCCCCAGGCGTGTTTTCACCACTGGAGCTCGGGGCACTCGTGCTTTCCCTGCTCTGTCTCCAAGTCCACACCAATCATTGCCCTCTTTTCCAAACCCCCAGCCCAAATGCTCCCTAGCCAATGCAATTCCAACAGCTCCCTTCTCACCTAAGCCTGAGCCCCTAGGTGCACTGGGGCTTGCTCAACCTCTAGTCCAAATCCCACATCCTGTCTCATATTCCCCAGATGAAGCCCCAGCGTTGTGCCAAATGCAGTCTCAATGAGGGAACCCTGGGAGAGCTGACTTATTCTGTCTATACCCAGCTCTGCTGGTGCACGGAGGCACTGTTAAAAAACAAATACACACACACACACACACACAAAAAGCAGCAGGGCACGTGTCAAGTTTTACTGAGGTGGGGAAGAGGACAATGGTGTACAGCACAGGAAGTTCAACAGGAACTCTTTGTTCTAAACAGTTACAACAGCGGTAGGCAGGAGGACACGCAGACTGGCCTTGACGAAGGAAATCCAGTCCTGCTGGTCCATGGCTTCAGTGGCCCTGCTGGGGCAAGGGTCTCCGGCTGAAGGGTCTCCAATCCCGGACCCCCAGTACCCAGAGTCGCAGGGCTTTCCTTCTGTCCCACATACTCAGAGTGTAAGTTGTGCGAGGCCTGGAATGCAACATCGCTCTTCACTCTGCTATGCCACTGTCCATGGTCAACACCAAAATAATCTAAAGGAAAAGTCTGAGGGGGCCAGCAGAATGTTCATCTCAGAGATATGACCAAGTTAGCCTTCTGGCAGTAACTCACCACAAGGACGCCCCCAGGAGCCACCAGGGCCATTATCCTGGGAGAGCCAGTGTCTCTATCCCTTGGGAATTTCTCCCACAATCTCCAGATCCAAGTCCAGCCCCAGAATATGAGGCCATAGAGCAGATCACTACCAGTACTTGGACTCCAATATCATATCTGTTTTTTTTTTTATTTGAAAGACAGAGAGGCAGAGGGAGAGAGGGAGAGAGAGAGAGAGAGAGAGAGAGAGAGATGCCTTCCAGCCACTGGTTCACTCCCCAAATGGATGCAATGGCCAGAGCTGAGCTGATCTGAAGCCAGGAGCTTCCTCTGGGTCTCCCACGTGGGTGCAGGGGCCCAAGCACTTGGACCATCTTCCACTGCTATCCCAGGCCATAGCAGAGAGCTGGATGGGAAACAGAGCAGCCAGGACTAGAACCAGCACCCATATGGGATGCTGGCACTACAGGCAGAGGAGTAACCTACTGTGCCACAGCGCCAGCCCCTCCTGGTGCCACTTTTTTTTTTTTTTAGTGTTTTTAAAAATTTATTTGAAAGTCAGAGTTACACAGAGAGAGAAGGAGAGGCAGAGCGAGAGAGAGAAGTCTTCCATCCACTGGTTCACTCCCCAGTGGCTGGAGCTGCGCCGATCCGAAGCCAGGAGCCAGGAGCTTCTTCTGGGTCTCCCACATGGGTGCAGGGGCCCAAGGACTTGGGCCATCTTCTATTGCTTTCCCAGGCCACATCAGAGAGCTGTGGAAGTGGAGCAGTTGGGACTCAAACCGGTGCCCATATGGGATGCCAGCATTGCAGGCGGTGGCTTTACCTGCTACGCTACAGCACCCACCCCATGGTGCCACTTTTATTTTTCTTTTCTTTTTCTTCTTTCTTTCTCTCTCTCTCTCTCTCTTTTTTTTTTTTTTTTTTTTTTTTTTTTGACAGGCAGAGTGGACAGTGAGAGAGAGAGACAGAGAGAAAGGTCTTCCTTTGCCGTTGGTTCACCCTCCAATGGCCGCCGCGCTGCGGCCGGTGCACCGCGCTGATCCGAAGGCAGGAGCCAGGTGCTTCTCCTGGTCTCCAATGGGGTGCAGGGCCCAAGTACTTGGGCCATCCTCCACTGCACTCCCTGGCCACAGCAGAGAGCTGGCCTGGAAGAGGGGCAACCGGGATAGAATCCGGTGCCCCAACCAGAACTAGAACCCGGGGGGCCGGCGCCACAAGGCAGAGGATTAGCCTAGTGAGCCGCGGCGCCGGCCCATGGTGCCACTTTTAATTCCAACTTCCTGCTAATGCACATCCTTGGAGGCCACAGGTGATGGGTCCCTTCCACCCAGGTGATGGGTCCCTTCCACCCAGGTAGGAGACAAGAATTGAGTCCTAGGCTCCTGGCTTTGGCCTGGCCCAGTCCCGGTTATGGCTGGCCAATGACAGATCTCAATCTCCTCTCTCATCTTTCAAATAAATAAATAAGAGTTTAAATAATGAATATTTTTCTGTCTAAAACAGTCCCCTACAGGGCAACTGAGCAGGTGTGTAACTGGCAGAGAGACAGCCGGAGAGCTGGCCCTCAGGGCTCGTCCTGCTGAGGTTCCACTGGCTGGGACCCCCTGCCATGCTATCTTGACTTGCCAGTACAGCTGTCTCCCAGCAGGACGGTCAGCCTGGGCTGACCCCAGTCTGGAAGCCCATTGCTTGCCGTCCCCTGAATACTTTCCTCTGGCCCTCACAACCCCCCCTCTTTGAACGACTTCTCTAGGCCCATAACCTCCAAAAAGCTGCTTGTCTTGGAACATCTTACGGCAATGATGACATACCGCCCAACACCGTACTTAATCTGCTTCCATCATTTCTTGGACTCCTTCACCCACTAAAGTATCTAAATCTCGACACCGATGCAGCCTGGTCTCTGACAGCAAGACGCCACGCTGAGAAAGGCCAAGCCATGGCAGCCTCCTGCTCTCACGGCAGCCTGCAACGCTGGGGCTTGGGGATGCTGGCTGGCGGGAGTGTGTGAAAGCGCCAGCATTTGAAAGGGACGGGCGTGGACCCTCCAAACACGGGAAACGGCCTTCAGCACTTCCTTTCCCTGCATCACAGATGACCAGGGCACTGGCAGCCATGATCACTTTTGAATGCAGGTGCACACGAGGGCACAAAGATCCCAGGAGAAGCTGGGTGCCAGCAGCCTGTGGAACAGACTGGGCCCAGGAAAGCAACCCAGGCCAGCACAGGGCCCTGGCATTGGCCCTTGTTCCCAGTAGAAGTCCCATAAAACCTCCCTGCCTTGGGAAATCAAAGAGATGTCCCTTTGGGTAAAAATAATGGGGAAATAGGGTTGGGAATGACAGGAATCATGTGTCAGGTACAAGTCTCCTCCATCACAGCTTTGTTTTTCAAATGAAGACAGTCAGGTTGTAGATGAGTTGATGACTGAGCTACTGGCGGACAGGGACACAAAGCCAGGGACTGGGGCCTTTGATGTCCAGACCACCCATGTTCCATTACCGCTCGCTGCTGCTGACACCCAGAGGGAGGGCAGACCCCGGAGACCTCACATGACCCAAGGAGGGCCCAGCTTTGTGTCGGCAGCAGCTGCTGAAGCCGTGTGAAGGGCCGGAAGCCATCTGGGTTGCCTGGGGTGGGCACTGGATCTGTGGACCCGCAGTACCACCTTCATTTCACCTCTCATCACCACCCCCGGCCCTGGCCACAGGAGCCAGACTGCGCTCAATGCAAGAAAGCAGCACTCAATGGATGAGGGCAGAGATCTTACCTCAAGGAGACTGGGGTCTAGAATGTTCCTGACATTTCAACTCCCATGATGCCTCTGCATACAGTGGACTCACCTGCAACAGACAAAAATCCTTGAATGTGCACCTGGCTTGTCCCTGCTCAGAGCAGGGCACAGTAGTCCCCAGGAAAGGGCTTCACATAGAGGACACAGAGAGCAAGCACGCCACAGATGAGGGCATGAAAAAGGTTAGTTCTCTTTTTTTTTTTTTTAAAAAAAGGACCTTTAAAAAATATTTACTTTTTTGAAAGGCAGAGTGACACAGAGAGAAGAGAGAGAGGGAGAGGAAGGGAGACAGAGAGAGAGGGAGAGAGAGATCTTCTATCTGCTGGTTCACTATCCACATGGCTGCAATAGTTTGGACAGGCTGAAGCCATGAGCCAGGAACTCCATCTGGTCTCCTACAGGGGTGGCAGAGGCCCAAGCACTTGGGCCATCATCTGCTGCCTTCCCAGGATGCACTGGATCAGAGGTGGAGCAGCTGGGACTTGAATCAGCACTCCGATATGGGATGCTTGGCACCACAAGTGGCAGCTTCACCTGCTGCGCCACAGCGCTGGCCCCAGCAGTTCTAAATGAGGAGAAGCAGAGGGCCTGCGGCAGGGTGGGTCAGACTGACTAATGTGCAGGTCATCGCAGTAGGCTGAAGAGGAAGCCAAGGCCAGGCGTATGGGAGTGTGCCATGGCAGTCAGTCATGGAAGGAACACACACAGGCTAGTTCCCAACAGTGGGGGCAGGAAGCGAAAGCCCCACAAAGACCAGTCACGCACACACACACACATGGCAGCCCGCACGCTCTGGAGGCCTGAGGAATGTGCAAATGGAGTTGCAGTGTGAGGGCATTCCTAGAGCTGGAAGGCCAGGATAAGGCACCTCCAAACAGGGAAACCCTTTCTGCATCTCCTCTGCCTGCAGAACCAATGACCAGGACACGGACAGCCTGTGGTCACTTACGAATGCAGGGGCAGAAAAGGACAGAGGGCTGCTGAGAAAAGAGGCCAATGGCAGAAGCCCAAACGGTCAGCCAAACGAGCACAAGGACCCAAGAGCCGCTTCTATTCCTACAAAGACTCCTTTCGCGCGGTCCAGACACTGAAGCCAAGGAAGACAGCCCTGGAAGAAAACACATGCAATGCTTTGGTTGCAGGAGACAGGGGCTGACAATGTGATGTTAAGAAAACCTACCTCACTGTAGGATCCTACTTTCTGGAGGGTGACACCAAGGATCTGAGAAGGTCCCCAGGTCAGGAGGAGCAGTGATGTGACAAGACCTGGGTACAAGGGCCGGCACTGTGGCCTAGTAAGTTAAGCCTCTGCCTGCAGCTCCAGCATCCCATATGGGCACCAGTTCGTGTCCCAGCTGCTTCTCTTCCAATCCAGCTCTCTGCTTATGGCCTGGGAAAGCAGTGGAAGATGAGCCATTGTGGCCATTTGGGGAGTAAACCAGAGGATGGAAGACCTGTCTTTCCCTCTCTATGTAGCTCTACCTCTCAAAAGAAGATCTGGGTACGGCGGGATCTGATGCCCAAATCCTCCCTGATTCCAATGCAGACACTGCAGTGCCAACACACAAATGGGAGGAAGGGCTCCCAGCAGATGCTCAGAGCTCAAGCCAGAAGATCCTAAGGACACAAGCACACCAAGGCCCTAGGGAGGGTAAACCGAGGCCAGGAGGAAGCCACCCTCGCTTTGCCTCTCTTTACTTCCCAGGGACATGGACACATGTGTGCACCACGCAAAGCCCAGGATCTTACCCAGGACAGACCATACCCTGGGGAGCACCACGGTCCAGCCACCTCGTGGCAGGAGGGAGACCCCGCTCATGGGCTCCTCCGCACCGAGCTGCCTCCTCTGCAATAAGCAAGAATCTTGAGTGAGCCACCATGACGTCACCTGGCCAATGCACGCTGGGAACACGGAGACTCTGGCTCTGAAGCCAGCTGTGTCACACAGGCAGGCTGTTTTACTAACCCATTTTCTTGTCAACAAGGACAGAAGTTGACAACTCCCCTGGGGGCAACACATTCTCTGTGGCACGTGGGGCTCTTCAGATCATTTTCTGTACAAACTGATGAAACTACAGCGGTTAGAGGAGCTGTGTCTTCAGCAGGACGTGGACTCTGGGACAGGGCTGGGAGCAGGTGATGCTGGACAGGCAGTGCCTGGTGTGGCTGGGGGAGGAGCACCTGTGGTCCCCCTACAAAGGTAAGGTCCAATTTCCTCCCTACTCTGGCCCCTGCACCCATAACTGGGGCCCACCTCAAGCCAAGGGACCTCAGATGGGTGAATACTGGCAAAGAGGGAAGAACAATTTCAGGAAAGGGCTCACAAGAAAGTGCTCCCACCTTTTCTCCTCTCCTGTTTTTCTTCTGCTCTGCAGCTGCTGACCACCGAACACCTGCCAGGGGCTGAAACGAGGATGTCCATGAAGGAGGACTAGTGCTCTCCTCTCTGCCAATGCACTTCTGAGACGGCATCACGCCTTGGGACCCCAGTGGCTAAGGATCTGCAGAGGGGAGAGGAGGGAAGCGCTTGGTGAGAAATGTCCCACAGAGAGGCCGGCACAACCAGCCAGAGCTTCTCCAGACACAGCCCATGCACGCTGCCTCCTCCTCTGTCCAAGCCACACAGGCCCAGCAGGGAGCCGCGCACAGGGCGCACTCACAGGCCAGCCACCAGCTGCCAGGAGGTATCCAGAAGGTGCTGAGAGGGCGGAGGTGTGCGAACGCTCCAGGGTTCGGCAGGGACGGCGCGGACCCTCCAAACACGGGGAAGCGCTTTCAGCAGCTGCTCTCCCTGCACTATCAATGACCAGGGCACGGGCAGCCCACGATCACTTTCGAATGCAGGGGCAGAAAAGGACTGAAGAACAGAGGCCAGGCTCAGCTGAGTGTCCATGCACAAGCCCAGGGCCCTGAGTGCTATACAGGCCTCACTTCCCATCCACGTCCCATCCACTCCACCTGGGATGCCCACGTACCACATCAGAGTGCCCGGTTCTGGTCCAGCTTCCCCTGAAGGTGCATCCTGGCAAGCAGCAGGTGACGGCTCTAGTAGTTGGGGTCCTGCCACCCACGTGGGAGAACTGGATTGGGTGCCCAGCTCCTGGCTTCAGCTTGGTCCAGTCCTGGCCATTGCAGGAATATGTGGAGTGAACTGGCAGATAGACCTCTATCCACCTGTCTCTTTCAAATAAAGAAGTAATTCTTTTAAAAAATGAAAAAAAAAAAGTGCTGGTGCTGTGGTGTAGCAGGTACAGCCACCGCCTGCAGTGCCAGAATCCCATATATGCGCGGGTTCAAGTCCCAGCTGCTCCACTTCTGATCCAGCTCTCTGCTATGGCCTGGGGAAGCATAAGATGGCCCAAGTGCTTGGACCCCTGCACCCTCGTGGGAGCCCCAGAAGAGACTCATGGCTCCTGGCTTTGGATTGGTCCAGCTCCTGCCATTGCGGCCATCTGGGGTGTGAACCAGCAGATGGAAGACCTCTCTCTCTCTCTCTCTCTGCCTCTCAAATAAATAAATATTTTAAAAAAGATGAAAAATTACCTTAAAAAATTCCATCTGTGCCCATCGAGTCCACTGGCTTCTGTTTATCAACGTCTGATAAACATGCCTGAATCAGTCATTCATCTCACAAATACTGAGTACGCCCAGGCAGCCAGCACCCTGGGCTTAAAAACAAGGAACCCAGTCCAGGCCCCTGCCCTCACAGCACTCCTTCAGGCTCCCCACTCTACAGAAACGGCAAAGCTCAAGAGAAGCAGGGAACCCAGCCGGGACCTGACCTCAGCTCCTTGTAGTCCCCAAACCCAGTCCCCCACCTGCTCCACCAGGCCCCAGGCTGTGCAAGACCCCTCCCGGACGGTTCCGTTCCCAGAACGGACAGGCCAGGCGTCTTCAAGGTGCTCGTGAGCAGCAGCACGTACCTGGGTCATCCTTGGCCCTGGACAGCCGGAGCCCATCAGGGAGTGCGCGTGCGGACTCTGCAGGGGCGAAGGGGCCCTGCCTGGTGCAGAACCAGCAAAGCCGTGGGAGAGTGAGTCTGCAGCTGCGGCAGGAGCAACTAACCGCAGACCGCAAGTACCGGGCGGGGCTTCAGCGCAAGGACCGGACGCGAGTCCACACCGCTCCTCCGGGACCCCGGGAGCGTCTCTAGTCGAAACTTCTGCCAACCGGTGTGTAAAAGGCAGCTTTCCACGCCCGCTTTTAAAGGTTGCGGAAGGGAAAACGAGTGGGCCGTCCTAAAGCCGTGCGGGACATCACCTGCTCTCCAGACAACCGTCGCCTGTCTTTCCGAGTCTCGGATGCCGGGATCGGAGGTAGGGATCCGGGACGCGGGCAAAGCCTTCCTGCGCCGGCTCTCTCCCGAGGACGCACAAATCGCAAGAGGTCTAGCCGGGCGCAGAGGCCGGAGCCCTGTCTGGGCGCTGAGCTCGGACCGGTTCTCCCGCCCCGCTCGGGGCCTCGGAGTCCCCCGACGGGAGAGCAGCAGCATTAGCGGGGGTCCGCTCAGAGAAGACGTCCAGAGATGGTCCTGCGGTGACTCCCCCGGGGCGTTAGGACTGATGGCGAGGGCCGACAGCGGCACGGGTAGGTGCGGTAGACACAGGACCACACAGCGCCCCGGGAAGCGGCCGCCACCGGCTCTGCACCCGCAGAAGCGCGACTGCGGCCTCGGAGGGGGCAGCCCGAGGCAGTGCTGTCTCGGGGCCGAACCTGCGCACGCGGCCCCGCAGCGCCCCCTAACGTAGTGGAGCTGAAATTCTAACTCGCCGCTCGAGTCCTGGCGCCCAGCTTCGGTACTGCTCAACGCCCCACCCATCCACCCCATCCACCCACCCACCCATCCACCCCATCCATCCATCATCCATCCAGATCATCCACTGAACTACTACTTCCTGTGAAGGACTGGAATAAGCACTGGAGATGTAGTGCAAAAGACAGACATGATCCATAATTTTTTAAAAAAGATTTATTTATTTATTTATTTATTTGGAAGGCAGAGGTAGAGAGAGAACTTCCATCTGCTGGTTCATTCCCCAATTGGCCGCAACGGCTGGAGCTGGGCTGATCCAAAGCCAGGAGCCAGGAGCCTCTTCTGGGTCTCCCACACAGGTGCAGGGGCCCAAGGACTTGGTCATCCTCCGCTGCTTTCCCAGGCCATCAGCAGGGAGCTGGATCAAAATGGAGCAGCTGGATCTTGAATCGGGGCCCATTTGGGATGCTGGCACTGCAGGCAGCAGCATTACCTGCTATGCCACAGTACCAGCCTCTCCCTGATTTTTAAAAAAATATTTATTTATGTATTTTTGAAAGTCAGAGTTACAGAGACAGGGAGAGATACAGAGATCTTCCACCTGCTGATTCACTCCTCAGATGGCCACAACGGCCAGGCTGGGCCAGGCCAAAGCCAGGTTCCAGGAGCTTCATCTGGGACTTGCACATGGGTGCAGGGGCCCAAGAACTTGGACCATCTTTCACTGCTTTCCCAGGCACATTAGCAGGGAGCCAGATCGAAAGTGGAGCAGCCAAAACTCCCACCAGCACCTGTTATTATACCACAACTCCCAGCTTCCGATACCTGATTTTAAATTGGTTACATTCCAATCAGAATAATAAACAAGTAATTCAGCAAATGCAGCAATTGAAATCAGGGATTGATGTTTGGCACTGCAGTTAAGAGGCACTTGGGACACCCACATCCCCTATCAGAGCACCTGGGTTCAGTGTTCAGCCCTGGCTCTGCTTCCACTTCCAGTTTCCAGCTATGTGCACCCTGGGAGGCAGCAGGTGATGGCTCAAGTGGTTGGGTCCCTGCCACTCCCAAGTGGGAGATGTAGCTTCAGTTCCCTGCTCCGGGCTTCTGCCCCTTGGCCATTGTGGACATCCGGGGAGTGAAGCAGTTGATGGGGGCTCTCTCTCACTACCTGTCTCTCTCACCCTGTCACACTCTCTCTCAAGTAAATTTAAAAGGATTGTTGAAAGGATTCCTACACAGTCTCTGGCCATGTGAGAGCAGAGAAGATGGCCATCCACCCTGACAGGGAAACTGGGTTCTCACAAGACATCATACCTGTTCGTGCCTTGATCTTGGATTTCTCCACCTCCAGAAATGTGAGAAACAAATTTCTACTGTTTAAAAGTTACTCAATTTGTCACATTTTGTGATAAGAGCCAAAATCAATGAGAATATCAATCCTATAAGATAAATGCTATCATTATCCCATTTGCTGATGAGGAACTTTTTAATGGTTTATTTATTTGGAAGGCAGATCTACAGAGAGAAAGAGAGAGGGAAAGAGACACACAGGGAGAAAGTTCTTCCATCCACTAGTTCACTCCCCAGAAAGCTTCAACCAGGAGTCCAGAACTCCATCCAGGACACTCCCATGTGGGTGCAGGGACCCCATGATGCAGGTGCAACACCCTACAAGCTCCCTGATACCTGCACCCCCTTTTTTCCAGCAGCACTCACCACCACCAACCTTCCCCCCTTCACTGGCTAGGGCCCTACTTAGGGAAGCTCACCCTGGAAAGGGCCAGGATTCAGACAAGAATCCCAAGCAGTGGAGACCATGAGGAGCAGCCTGTGTATGCTCAGCACCTCCCATTCAACCCTTGAGACAAAGGACTTCAGAGGCAGGTGACCCCTCCCAGACACACAGGAAGAGCAGAAGCACCAATCTTTTGGCTCAGAAAGTAACTTTGAGAGCTGAGAGCTGGAGCATGAAGATCATGGCATTGAAAAGGTCTTGGAGTTAGGGCTGCCTTCTCACAAAGCCCCTGTGGCTGGTAAACTTTTCTCTCCCCCGATTATCTTCTGCTTTACTTAATGAGGCCTGGAGGGAACAGTCTCTCCAATGTGTTCGCTCCAGAAATAGTCTCAAAGGCCTTTATTGGAAGGACCTCTAAGGATTAGAAGATGTAACATAGGAGTTGCTCTGCTGCACCACAAGTGGCTTACTGGGAAAATGCCTTCTTTCTTTTAAGTTGAGTATTTTCTATGGCATCAGCTTGGCCAGTCATCCCCAGCATCTCTGCTTATGATGTGAATAGCACTTCCGGGAGTTGTGCAGTACGCCACCTGCACAATCGTTTGTGGCAGTCCATGCGGCAGCTCAGTAACACCGAGAGGCCCCCAAGGGCTAAACTGGCCAAAGCTTCCATCAGGCCTCAGTCCCAGCCTGCAGGCACCTCGGCCTATTGCTGCCGAAACACGCAGTAACAGAGGAGCAGTAAGAAGATGAGGAGGAAGACGGACGAAAACAACAAAACAGTCAGCATGGTGATCAGTCGTGGGGTGGGGATGGGACCCGGAGCTCCCGCAGGCCTCACGTGGTAGGTTGCTGACTTCCTGCCTGGACCCGGGCACCACCCCCTTGGAATAATCTGTGCAGCCAGCCACAACTCCATCCCTGAAGGGCCACAGGGCTCTCTCAGCCACTGTGACGTCACAAGCTCCCAGATGATGGAACTTTGACCTCCCAGCCACAGCCCAGCCCGGTGTTAATGCAAACAGTATGTTGAATGTCAGACCCAAGACATTTCATCAGACATTTCTCCCATCTCTTTACCCTTCAGATTTGCTGTGTGTTTCTTTCCCTTCCGTCAGAAAAACATCAGGCAAGCCTCATAATTTTTCTGATTGTTTTCAGCTAATAAAAAGTCTTTCAATCACCAGCAATGGAAAACATGGTTTCCATTCAACTGTTTGAAATGCCCAGTCTCATGCATTAACCACAATTTCTGTGATCATTTGTGGATGAGACTTCTCTCTTCTCCCCCAGTTGGGGCCAAGCACAGGGGGGCTGCCATCTGTTGGGGGGAGGACATAGGTCTTCTTTCTCTTCCAAATGTGTTTCTCTACCAGAGCTTTCTGTCCACTCACTCAGTCCCAAAACCTCCAGGATCAAAACAGATGGCACAGGGGCCAGTGTAATGACACAGCAGATAAAGCCACTGCCTGTGATACCAGCATCCCATATGAGCACCAGTTCGAGTCCCAGCTGCTCCACTTCCAATCCAGCTTCCTGCTGATGCACCCGGGAAAGCAATGAAAGATGGCCCAAGTCCTTGGGCCCCTGCACTCACATCAGAGACCTGGAAGAAACTCCTGGCTCCTGGCTTTGGGCTGGCCCAGCCCCCACCCACTGGGGCCATTTGGACGGGAGATCTCTCTTTCTGTTTCTTTCTCTCTCCCTCTCTGTAACTCTGCCTTTTAAATAAATAAAATAAATCTTAAAAAAAATGATGGCATCAAGAGAAATTTGGAGGGGATAATTCTCTCTTATTAGAACTCTTGAAAGAAGTCAATGCTTTAAATTTTTTTTATTTATTTGAAAAGCAGAATTACAGAAAGAGAGGGAGGGATGCAGAGAGAGAGAGATCATCTATTTGGTTTATGCCCCAAATGGCCACAATGGGCTGGGCTGGACCAAGCTGAAGCCAGCAGACAGGAACTCCATCCTGGTCTCCCGCATGGGTAGCAGAGGCCCAAGCACTTGGGCCATCTTCCACTACCCTCCCAGGTGCATTAGCAGGAAGCTGGATTGGAAGTGGAGCAGCTGGGACTCAAACCAGTGCTCCGATATAGGACACTGGTGTGGCAAGCAGTGGGCTCAACCTACTGCACCATGGTGCTGGCCCCAAAGTCCATGCCTGGGATCTTGCATGCGTTCTCCAAGATTCCCATTCTGAGACTTTTTTTAATGTTAAAATTTTTATTTTATTTCAGAGACAGAGACAAAAATAGAGAAAGTGCTCCAATCAGTGGTTCACTCCTCAGATGCCCAGGGCTAGGCCAGGCTGAAGCCAGAAGCCAGAAACTCAATCCACATCTCCCAGGTGGGTGGCAGGGAACAACTACTTGAGCCATCACCTGCAGCTCCCCATGGTGCACATGAACAGGAAGCTGGAATTGGGAGTAGAACTCCAACCCAGATCCTCAAAAATGGGCTATGGCTGTTCCAGCTGCTGGCTGACCTACGATGCCAGACACCTGCCTCCTGATGTTTTTTGCCCCCTACTGATGTGCACAGTACTGCTCTAGGGATCTACTTACCCTACCATGTCCCTCCTGGGCAGGACCTCCTGGGTGTGGATTCTCCACCTTCTTCTTTTTAAAACATTATTTCTTACTTATTTATTTGAAAGGCAGAGTCACAGAGAGGGACAGAGAGAAAGAGAGGGGAGTTGGGGTGGGGGGGTGGGGTGGGAGAGATCTTCCATCCATTGGTTCACTTCCCAAATGGCCACAACAGCTAGGTCTGGCCAGGAACTCCATCCAGGTCTCCCATGTGGGTAGCAGGGCTCAAGCACTTGGCCATCCCCCAGTGCTTTCCTAGTGCATTAGCAGGGAGCTGGATCAGAGGCAGAGCAGCCAGGACTTGAACCAGCACTCACATGGGATACTGGCAGGGCAGACAGTGCCGTAAACAGCTGCGCTGCAAGACGGGCCCTAGGTTCTTCACCTTTTGAGTCTTTGACTCAGGAATGGGTCTGATTCCAGGCATCCGTACTCGCCAGCCCCAGGGACAAATATCAAGTCCCCGAATGACCTTCTGAAGCTCCTCCAGCTGAGTGGATGTGAGATGCAGCCATTCACTCCCCAAAACCCACAGTGGTTAGGGCTGGTGGAAGCCGGGAGTGGAGAACTCAGTCTCAGTCTAGGTTTGCCACGCAGGTGACAGGCACCCAACGACTCGAGTCATCACCTGCTATCCTCTTGATCTACATTGGTAGGAAGACAGATTCAGGAACCAGAGCCAGGAATATTACCAGGTACTATGACACAGAGGAGGGTGTCTTACCCTCTAAGCCAAACGCTGGCCCCTAAACTCATACTTTTAGTTCCATTTCTCATGAAATTTTCAAAGTCCCCTAGTACTCTGTGAACAAAATTAAGCAAATTCATCCCCAGCTCCTCTCTCTGTGCTCATCTTCTGACTCCCATTCCAGGCTATAGCCCAGATACCTCAGTTTGGCCATGTCCAGAGAAATATCTGCGTAAAATTCATTCATTCACTCAGCTGTGCTAACCATTGAGCTTTTGAACATGGTAGTGGAGACAGGACAGGAGACAGGACAGGAAAAAGTCCCAAACAAACACACTCCACGTGCTCATCCCAGTGACAGCTTCTACCGTAGTAGACTGACCGACAAAATTCCGAACTGTGTTTGGAACTGAGCCCTAGTAGCCCCGCGGATTCAGAAATCAAGTTCCTCCACGCAAGGGGGCGCTCCAGGCTCTCCGCTCCACGTTGCGCTCCGCTGAGGCGCCGCTCTAGGCCTCAGCCCGCGCTCTCAGCTGTACTTCCGCCCGCGCTGAGCAAGTGGAGCGCTTCCTGGGCGCGTGGCTTTGTTCCCTTGCAGTGCCTCGCCATCTCCCGGAATCTGCAGACATCTGGCACACTCCTGCGCTGTGCTCCCGGTCTCCGCCGTGCCTGGGGTCAGGCCGCTGAGGTGAGTGTAACAGGGTGACTCAAACTTAAAATTTCCCACAGGATATCACATACCCGGGTGTGGTTATAGGTTAACTCACTTGTTTGCTTCAGGGCGGGAGCTGTGCCTTGGGGATAGACATCGGTCTGCTCAGCCGGCGGTAACCGCCGTATTTCTGGCTTCTGTACTCTTGCTTGCTTGCTTGATAGCGGCCAAGGCCACCAGGATGTGGTTTCTGCCTTCAGACACTGCCCGCAAGTGCAACTGGGGTTGTCTTCTCCGGACTTGTCTGCGAGACAGGCAGCCGCCAGCTGGCTAACAAAGACTCCTAATTTGATCTGAAAGGTCTCCTGTGCGCCCCACAGCAGTGAGCACCGCGGGGGCCTTGGCCGCGAGTGGGGCGGAGGGCCTGCCCGAGCAGTGCTGTGGCCCAAGTGCCCGACTTGGGCCTCCCGCGATCGCTGGACAGAGACGCTGGGGCGAGCGGGGCCCTCGGCCGACCAGGCAGGGAGGTAGATAGCTTTGACATCTGCACGCAGCGCTGAGGCGCGGGGCAGAGACTCGGGCTGTGTAGACACGTCTTCCTGTCCCAGGGAGGGTGCCGCCTTTAGAGTTGCCAGGGCCGGTCCGATCCAGCCATAGAGACTGTAGGGCCGCCACAAAACAACAAACACCGGAGTAAGGGAGAGGGTTTATTGGGGGAAACCCAACAGACTGGAGGGAAGGGGCGAAGAGGGAAAAGAGGAGGGGAGCATAAGAGAGACAGAGATCAGGAGAAGGAGAGAGCCACGTGTCCAGGAACAGGCCCTTTTAAAGCTTAGCCAGGGACGAGCAGGGAAGTAGCAGTGAGGAATTGAGCTTAAAATTACAGGTCTTAACCTCCTCCCTCCGAAGTTAAAACTGTGAGCTCCAGGTGCAGCTATAAAGATAAGGACCCAAAACTATGTGACCTTTGCCTCACCCGACCGTGTAAAAAACCCTTGTCCTTTTGTTCCCAGAAAAGCCACAAATCTTCCCGTAACTGGGTGACCTTTGAGTAACCCCCTACCCCCTCCTTCCTGTACTCGTTATTTGTCTTGTTGTATAAAAACCCTGCTCCTGCGTGTTCAGAGAGCCCCAGCATGCTGGATCAAATAAACCCTTTGCTGATTGCATGAGTGTCTCTTGGAGGCCTTCCTTAGATGGCCGATGTTTCTCGACCCTAACAGAATCCCATTAGGATGGGGGCGGGCTGACACCAGTGGTTGGGCCACGTGGTCACCTGGCTTCCAGCCATGGTGGGGGGGGCTAGAGCCTAGGATGGGGTTTGGGACTGCGCCATTTCACTAACAGGGACTAAGATAGGCGCCTCCAGGCTTTCCTGGGAAAGCCCATTCCTATCCCCTGCCTGTTCTAGAGATCCCGCCCCGTCGGGGGAGTACCAGATCTCTCAAGGTTCAGCAATAAAAGCATCCTCCGTGGCCCATCGGGCAGCTGCTCCCTGGGCTCTCCTCAGTGTGCTTCCAGTTTGCTCCAGTGGCTCCCGAGCCCCCTGCTTGACCCTGGCCTCTGCTCCCTGGCTTGGCTTTTCTTCTCTTTTCTTCTTCTCTGTTTCTGTCAGTCTCTCCCTCCCTCCCTTCTCCCTTTCCTTTCCTTGAGGGAGACACAGAAAGATCGTCCACCCATTGGTTCACTCCTGTTAGGAAAAGAGGCGCAGAACAGAGAGGAGGCAGTGTATGGATTTACAGCCAGCCCAGCTGCTGGCGTGCACATTGACGGAACACATGGCAGAAGGCCTGGACCCCCCAGAGGCTGGGGCTTTTTAGGCCAGACCTTTTTATACTTTTAGGGGGGGTGGGGGTGGGGGTAGGAAGCAGCAGGCAGAGGGGAATTCCTGGAACTGGGCGGGGCCTTGGGAACCTGGAAGAGGATGCAGAGTGGGGTATGAGGCGGTAGAGTGAGACCCAATTGAAATCAAGGGCAAGGAATTACATTCCAATGTTTATCTTTTGGGCAGTGAGCAAGAATGGCCGAGGCTTATGTCTTTGTTCCATCACTCCCTAAATGGCAGCAGTGGCTGCAGCTAGGCCAAACAGGAGCTTCTCCCAGGTCTCCCACGTGAATGCAGAGGCTGTCCTCTGCTGTTTTCCCAGGTGCATTAGTGGTGGAGCATCCAGGTCTCAAACTGGCACCTAGATGGGATGCTGACGTGCCATGCAGCAGCTTTACCCACTATGCCACAGCACTGGCCCCTGCTCCCTGCATTGGCAGCCCCCAAAACTGTCAGTTGTCTACAAAGTGTCAGGTGCTGTGTCCAGTCTATAGGACTGTCATTGGTTTTCCTTTCCGTAGTCTTTAGGAAAAGCAAATGTGACAATCTCCACTGTGCAAGCTGGTTGCCTAGAGACTCAGAAGGCCTGGGTTGGGTCTGGACTCCTGTTGCTTGCTTTCACTGAAGCCCCTTCCCCATACTTCTCTTTGCCTAGGTGCTACAGCCCTCCTGGGCGCAGATGCAGATTCTCTCTCGGATGGCTTTGCTGGTTCTGCACCAGGCAGGGCCCCCTTCGCCCCTGCAGAGTCCCCATGCGCACTCCCTGATGGGCTCTGGCCGTCCAGGGCTGAGGATGACCCAGGTACGTGCTGCTGCTCATGAGCACCTCCAAGACAGCCAGGGATTGGGAGGGGTCTTGTGAAGTCTGAGGCCTGGAGGAGCAGGTGGGGGGCTGGGATTGGGGCCCACAAGGAGCTGAGGTCAGGTCCTGGCTGGGTTCTCCGGTTCTCTTGAGCTTCGCCATTTCTGTAGAGTGGGGAGCCTGCAGTATGAGGGCAGGACCTGGATGGGGTTCCTTGTTTTTGATCCCAGGGTGCTAGTTGCATGGATATACCCAGTGTTTGTGAGATGAATGACTGATCCAAGCGTGTTTATCAGAATTTTATTAACAGAGGCCAGTGGACCCCATGCGCACAGATGACAAATGGAATGTAAGGTTTTGTTTTTTTAATTTTTTTTTTAAATAATTACTTCTTTATTTGAAAGAGACAGGTGGACAGAGGTCTATCTGCCAGTTCACTCCCCATATTCCTGCAATGGCCAGGACTGGACCAAGCTGAAGCCAGGAGCTGGGCACCCAATCCAGTTCTCCCACGTGGGTGGCAGGACCCCAACTACTAGAGCCGTCACCTGCTGCCTGCCAGGATGCACCTTCAGGGGAAGCTGGACCAGAACCGGGTACTCTGATGTGGTACGTGGGCATCCCAGGTGGAGTGGATGGGACGTGGATGGGAAGTGAGGCCTGTATAGCACTCAGGGCCCTGGGCTTGTGCTTGGACACTCAGCTGAGCCTGGCCTCTGTTCTTTGGTCCTTTTCTGCCCTGTATTCGAAAGTGATCGTGGGCTGCCCGTGCCCTGGTCATTGATAGTGCAGGGAGAGCAGCTGCTGAAAGCACTTCCCCGTGTTTGGAGGGTCCGCGCCGTCCCTGCCGAACCCTGGAGCGTTCGCACACCTCTGCCCTCTCGGCACCTTCTGGATACCTCCTGGCAGCTGGCGGCTGGCCTGTGAGTGCGCCCTGTGCGCGGCTCCCTGCTGGGCCTGTGTGAGGAGGGTGTTTCTGGGTCCCTGTTTCAGGGAATGTGTGAGTTGGTAGCAGAGCCCCAGCTGGGGCCTTGTGTTTTGGTTCCCTTCTGGGTACTGGTCATTCACTTTGGCAATTGTTGGGTTTGTTTTTCTCTACAGCACCTTGAAGGTGGTGTCTAGCTTACTTCTGGCAGACGGCAGTGTGCAGCACTTAAAGCAGGAGTGAAAGCAGAAGCTAGAAAGAACAGAGGCGCAGCTGTAAGGTCAGTGGGTACGTGGAGGGGGGTGCAGTCCTGGGCTGCCTTCCCAGGTGCCATAGCAGGGAGCTGGACCAGAAGTGGAGCGGCCAGGACTTGAACTTGTGGAACTTGTGTTCCAATGTGGCATGCCAGCCTGCCAGCTCACAGGTGCTGTCTTTTTGCTGGTGAACCTGGTGGACAACTGCAGAAAGAGCGAGCACCCGTGAGCTGGCACTGTGGTGCAGTGGGCTAAGCCACCACTACGGCAACAGCTTGGCCTGAATCCCAGCTGCTCCACTTGCAGTACAGCTCCCTGCTATAAACCTGGCTTGCCTTCCCCTTCTAACGGGGAGTGGTGCATGAGCTCTGCGTGGTTCACAGGCTGCTTCTGTGGCCCTCCTTGGCTCCCCCTTTGGCTTTTTCTACCCCTGTATTCGAAAGTGATCGTGGGCTGCCCGTGCCCTGGTCATTGATAGTGCAGGGAGAGCAGCTGCTGAAAGCGCTTCCCCGTGTTTGGAGGGTCCGTGCTGTCCCTGCCGAACCCTGGAGCTGTCGCACACTTCTGGCTTTGTGACCCTGGTGCTCCGTTCTGCCCGGCTTGTTGAGTATTGAGTGCTGCTTCTGCCCGGGTGGCTGCGAGGCCTGCCTCAGGGTCCCTGTCACTACCCTTGACTGGGAGCCACCTTGGGGATCCTCCTCCCAGGGCTTCCTGCTGGAAGCTGTCTGCTTCCCTGTCACTCTCTTCTCCACGTTCTCAGCCTGGTCTCACCTGGTGGGAGTGGCTGCTCGGCGTGGCCCTGTGCTGGGAGCTGTCTGAGGGCAGCACCTCTGCCTTGCTTCACAGCATCCCTTGTGCCTGACCTGTAGCACCTGGGCCAAAAGAAAATGAGCAGACGTCTCACTGGGAGGCGGTAGGGCTTGTCGCTTAGAGCAAGCCAGCCATCAGGCCTGAGGCATTTGCTTCCTTTCCCTCTCCGATTTCTCTGGGGGACCAGGCTTATTGTAGTTGACTTTTAGCTGTGGCCATGAGAGAGACTCGCTCCTCTGGCTAGGGGTAGTTCTCAGGCCTAGGTTAAGGGGGCCGGAACTAGTGTAATCACTGGGGCGGGCAAAGTACAGCACAGTAGGATTGGGTATGTGGATGTCGCCCTTCCACACTAGATGGTGGGAGTGGGACCCGCCACCACCCAGTGCCCACCCAGGCCACACTGGTTGCACCCACACACGGCTCTCCCCAGACTTCCTGGCCTCAGCAGTCATTTCTGAGTATATATTGTTGGAGGTTGACAGCGTGATGTTACATGGGATACATATGGATAGTAAAATGGCTGCTAGAGTGGAGTGGAGTAACATCCTCTCACATGTTTCTCTTGTGTGTGGGAGACACGAGCAGCTCAAACAGATGTCTGTAACAAAATCCCGAGTCTGGTTTTCCCAGAGCGCCCTTATTGTATGTTAGCCCTGTCAGCCACTTCCTGTCCTTGGATTTCCTCTCCCCACTTCCTTTTCTCTTTATCCCCATAGTAACCACTGCTTTATTCTTGCTGATGCTGAAAATTCAAAAAAAAATCCATGTAATTCCACATACAAGTGAGATCTGCAAAATTGTTCTTTGTGAGTCTGACTTCACTCAACATAGTGTCTTCTGGTGCATTCACATTGTGGGAAATGGCAGGAACTCCTTTTTAAAGGCTGAATAATATTCCTGTGTGTGTCTGTGTGCACTGAGTGTCGGCAAACACTTGTGCCGTTCCAGTATCTTGGCTGTTGGGCCTTGTGCCGCGGTGACTGGGGTGCAGGTGGCTCTCCGGGGTGGTGATTTCTTTCACCTTGGGTTATTTGCCCAGGAAAGGGGTGGGTCTTGGCAGGCTTTTACAAGAAATGTTTTCAGTGAGGCTGGCGCAGCTGGCACGTGGGAGGACATGGGTGTTACCTGTCACGGAGGGTCTGGGCCCTTTCTTCGAGGTAGCGCTTTCTTGTTGCTGAGACAGTAGAGCCACTAAATGCCATGAGTAATGGCCAGCATTTGGGTCTGCGCTGCCAGCCACTGCCAAGTGTTCTGTGTGTCGGTTGCAGGTGGTCTGTTGTGCGGAGGCCTCGGGGCACGCGTCTGCCTCACTGCAGCAGGAGCTGGACCAGAGCCCCTGAGGTAAGAGTCCTGGGTGGTTCTCTGGATGTTTTCTCGTGCGTCTCATGAAGTCCTGTGCGTGTTCTGGGACAACGACGAGCAGGGAAGCGAGGGGGAAGTGGCAGCCCCGGAGGTCTCTGGGCTGGTCCCTCACCTGCCTTCAGCAGCTGCTGCTGAGCAGGGACTTGCAGGAATTTGTTGTGCAGAGAGCTCCGTGTGGCAGTTCCTGGGCCCTGGCACGCCAGTGTTGTGCTGGGACAGGAAGTGTGGATTCAGGCACCAGGAACTCTGCGTCCACCTTTGGGTCTTTCTGGCTCTGTGACCTCCTCTTGGCCTTCGTACCCTGACACTGCTAATTTCTTGTGTCTGCTGGAAGTGTCTTGACTCCTCCAGGACACGGTGGCAGCTGCTAGGGCTGTGTTCAGCTGGGCTGCTCTCGCTGATTCAGGCTATTGCCCAGGTCTCCGGCTCTAGCCTCCTTTCCTGGCGAGCTAGCTGTCTGTCCTTTTCTGCTCCTGCATCCGAAAGTGATCATGGGCTGCCTGTGCCTTGACCATTGGTAGTGCAGGGAAAGGAATGTGAAAGACACTTCCCCGTGTTTGGGGGGGCTACGCCATCCCCTCCAAACCCTGGAGCTTCCCACACGGCAGCCGTTCTGCCAGGCCTTTGCGGGCCCCGTGTGATGGGATGACCGGACCAGCTCCCCAGTTTGTGGGGGCTTCATTTTGTCTTCAAGTGAAGGAGCCTCGTGCCAGAACTGGGCTGTGCATTGTCAGTTGCACTCCACACTGGAATAAATGCAAGTAGCACTGAAGGCTGGGAGATCCAGAAAATAATGTTCAAGAGAGCATTTCAGGGGCCAGTGCTGTAGTTCAGTGGGTTAAAGCCACAGCCTGCAGCACCAGCATCCCATATGAGTGCCGATTCAAGTTCCTGCCGCTCCACTTCCAGTCCAGCTCTATGCTAATGCACCTGGGAAAGCAGTGGGAGATGGTCCAAATGCTTGGACCCCTGCACCCATGTGGGAGACCCAGAAGAAGCTCCGGGCTCCTGGTTTTGGCCTGGTTCAGCCCCGGCCATTGCGGCCATTTGGGGAGTGAACCAGCTGATGGAAGATAGATCCTTTCTCTTTCTCTCTGTCTGTGCTCCTCTCTCCAACCCTGCCTTTTTATTGCATGTTACGGTGGAGTGGGGAGGTTATTCCCAGGCTTAGCACACATTAGGCTGCTGCCTAGGCCAAGCCTGCAAACACCATTAACCTCTGCAGTCAGTCACGTGTGCCCTGGAGATGCACAGCCGAGGGATTGCTTCTCTGCACCTTCCTGCATCACTCGTGGAATCTCCTCTGTCCTCAGCCTCCTTCCTTTGACTCATGCCTGATCTGAGTTTCTTCAGAGTGCTTGCTGTCAGGGCCAGCTGCATCCATATCACCACAAATTATGATTTCCAGCTCTAAGTAAAGTGCTCTTTTACAGCGTCTGGGTTTGAAATGGAATGACGAGGGCACAGCTGAGGATTGTAGGTCAAGGGCTTTGCTTTGTGAGAGGAGCCTGATAACCAATGTGAAGACAGCCCGTGACGGAAATGCTTGTTTGTGTGTTGTCTTTGCTTCTTTACTCTTTTCCTGAGTGCACAAGCATGCATTGCTTTTCTAATGTTGAATACTTGGGGAAACAAAAACCAGATGTAGCCAACTGTCAGGGCAGAGGAGTTCTGTCAACTCTGAACCTTGAGAAATATATCTTTAGTCTGCCAGCAACTGGAGTGCTCTTGGGTTTGTGTATCGGCTCCGAGCTTGGGCCCAGTTGGTTGGGATCCTCCCAGTAATGTCAGCGGGGGAGGATTGGTGCTGGCAGAGAAAGATCTGTGTGCTTCCTCGCCCTCCTAGGTCTCAGCCTTCGAGCCGGATGGCCGAGGAGTCGGTGACTCCCCGGGTACCCCGTGGTGAGTGAGTGCTAAGGACTAGAGCCCAGAGCCAGAGAGCTAAGCTGGTTCACATTTATGCAGGCAGAAACACCAAGTCATTGGTCCTTTGTCCTTTTATTTTAGGTCACTCGGTGGTGTTTATGGACAGCAGAGGGACAGAATGGATTCGAGGTCACCACGTGAAGTATCACCGGCATTGCTTCCTGGGCTGGCTCAGAGCACCTGGAACAGCTCTGCACAAGAATCCCGTGCAGACGTGGGAGACTTGGCTGGCTCTGGCTTTGACCTTAATAGCCAAGTTTCTCTCTTGGAATCCCATCAATAAACCTTATGGACTAACTTTGCCTGCCTTTTGTTTTTTAGATTTATTTATTTGAAAAATAGAGTTACAGAGGGAGAGGGAGCGATAGAGAGCTTCCATCTACTGTTGCACTCCCCATATGACCACAACAGCTAGGACTATGCCAGGCCAAAGCCAGACACCAGGAGCTTCATCTGGGGGTCCCATGTGGCTGCAAGGGCCCAGGGACTTGGGTATCTGCTGCTTTGCCAGGCTCATTAGCAGGGAGTCAGATTGAAAATGGAGCAGCTGTGCTCAAACTTAAGTCAGTAGCAACCCATGGAGCAGCAGGGCTGGGCATGGAGGAAGGATCTTTTTTTTTTTTTTTTTTTTTTATCTTTTATTTAATGAATATAAATTTCCAAAGTACGACTCATGGGTTACAATGGCTTCCCCCCCCATACCGT
Source organism: Oryctolagus cuniculus (assembly GCF_051225735.1). Taxonomy (NCBI): domain Eukaryota; kingdom Metazoa; phylum Chordata; class Mammalia; order Lagomorpha; family Leporidae; genus Oryctolagus; species Oryctolagus cuniculus. Next base: position 20,363,874 of record NC_142877.1, read on the forward strand.
CCCTCCCACCAACAACCCTCCCCTTTCCCACTCCCTCTCCCCTGAGGAAGGATCTTTTAAAGATTTATTTTATTTATTTATTTTTTTGGACAGGCAGAGTTAGAGAGAGACAGAGAGAAAGCTTTTCCTTCTGTTGGTTCACCCCCCAAATGGCCGCCAAGGCCGGCACCTGCGCCAATCTGAAGCCAGGAGCCAGGTGCTTCCTCCTGGTCTTCCATGAGGGTGCAGGGCCCAAGCATTTGGGCCATCCTCCACTGCCTTCCCTGGGCCACAGCAGAGAGCTGGTTTGGAAGAGGAGCAACCGGGACAGAACCGGTGCCCCAACCGGGAATAGAACTTGGAGTGCAGGCGGAGGATTAGCCTAGTGAGCCGCAGTGCCGGTCTGATTTATTTATTTTAAAGACAAAGTTACAGAGAGGTCTTCCATCCGCTGGTTCACCCCTGAGATGGCCACAACGGGTAGAGCTGCGCTGATCCAAAGCCAGGAGCTTCCTCTGGGTCTCCCAGATGGGTGCAGGGTCCCAAGGACCTGGGCCACCCTCTACTGCTTTCCCAGGCCATACCAGAGAGCTGGATTGGAAGTGGAGCAGCCGGGACTCAACTGGTGCCCATAATGCATGCCGGCACTCAGGCCAGGGCTTTAACCCGCTGCACCACAGCACCAGCCTCAACAATGATTTTGTGTTCATTCCTCAAGCCTTTCCTTTTTTTTTTTTTTTTTTTTTTTTTTTTACAGGCAGAGTGGACAGTGTGAGAGAGAGAGAGACAGAGAGAAAGGTCTTCCTTTGCCGTTGGTTCACCCTCCAGTGGCCGCCACGGCCAGAGTGTTGCGGCCGGTGCACTACACTGATCCAATGGCAGGAGCCAGGTGCTTCTCCCGGTCTCCCATGGGGTGCAGGGCCCAAGCACTTGGGCCATCCTCCACTGCACTCCCTGGCCACAGCAGAGAGCTGGCCTGGAAGAGGGGCAACCAGGACAGAATCCGGTGCCCCAACCGGGACTAGAACATGGTGTGCTGGCGCCGCAAGGCGGAGGATTATCCTAGTGAGCCACGGCGCTGGCTAAGCCTTTCCTATTCTACAGCACTCAGGCTTGGCAGGGGAAATGGGCTGTTGATTGAGGTGTACAGTTAGGTACTGGCAGTTGACTCATGTTTACGACCTTTGAAGGTTGCCAGCTTTGCAGAAGAGTCAGGCCAGGGTTGGGATGATGGCTGGTGTCAGTGTGGGCTGTGGAGGGAGGCAGGGCTGATGTCGCTAGAGCAGGCTGAGTACCCTGGAGTTCAAGAACCTGGCTCATCAGGAATTCCCTGCTTTGTGATCAACTGTTCGGTTTGCCTAGGCCTGAAAGGGTTTTTCCAGGAAGTGAAACTAACATTGCTAAATTTAGGAGAGTTCTGGAAAAGCTGGGTCAGGTTGGTCAGACTATCTTGGGGTAAGCTATGTGGTGTCAGCTGAGGTGTCCTCAGGGCCAGGCTCTGCAGATGGTGTAAAGTCAGTGGCTACAGTCAAGAGATGGTGACCTGCAGAGGAAGTAAGTCCCAAAGGCTGTGCTGGAGTTAACTGCCTCATCTCTGCATTTGAACTTGGAATTACCTTGGCTGGGCGTGTTGCAGAATTCAAGCTGACCTGCCTTAGTGAGGCCCACACTTTTTTTTTTAAACTTTTAAAATCTGTTTATTTGAAAGAGCATCAGAGAGAGCTGTCATTGCTAACTCACTCCCCAAGTGCCATAACAGCCAGGACTGTGCCAAGCCAAGGCCGGGAGCCAGGAACTCCATCAGGTTTCTCATAGGTGGCAGAGACCCAAGCACTTGGGCCATTATCGGCTACCTTCCCAGGCACATCAGCCCAGAGCTGGATCGGAAGCAGAGCAGTTAGGGCTGAAACTGGCACTCCAGTAAGGGAGTCCTACACTTTTCAAAAGCCTTTTTTTTTTTTAAGATTTATTTATTTGTAAATCAGAGTTACAGAGAGAGAGGGGTCTTCCATCTGCTGGTTCACTCCCCAGATGGCTGCAACGGCTGGAGCTGCGCTGATCTGAAGCCAGGAGCTTCTTCCCAGTCTACCACATGGGTGCAGGGGCACAAGGACTTGGGCCATCTTCTGCTCTCCCATGTCATAGCAAAGAGCTGGATGGGAAGTGGAACAGCCGGAACATGAAGCGGTGCCCATATGGGATGCTGGCGCTTCAGGCCAGGGCGTTAACTTGCTGCGCCACAGCGCCGGCCCCTCAAAGACATTTTAAAAATTATATGTGGAAGGCAAAGACCAAGAAAGTATTCCCATCCACTAGTTTACTCCAAAATGCCTGCAGTGTCCCAGCCAAAGCCAGGGAGCTGGGAACACAGTCCAGGTCTCCCTGGTAGTTGGCAGGAACCCAGTTACTTGTGCCATCAACTGCTGCCTCCCAGGGTCTGCATTGGCAGGAATTGAGTCAGGAACCAGAGTTAAGAATTGGACCTAATGCCCCGACGTAGGATGCTGGCGTCTTAACTGCTAGACCAAATGCTCGCTCTGGGGCAGGTATAACTAGTGGCTGAAGTGCCCTACCCTGCCAACAGTTCCTAACTGAAATCAAAAGTCCTTTTTCAGCCTTGCTCTTTTCTTCAAGGACCATCTTCTGAGTTCTCAGGCCATAGCTGCCTGAAAAGATGCCAAGAGAATCTGCATTGAAATCCGCTTTGAAAGCCAAGGCCGATCCGCAGTGTTTGCTGCTGGGGCAGGCAGAGCAGCAGAACAAAGCCAGAACCAAGTCTGCATGGAGATGCCAGTCACTGGCATAGCATCATCATGCGTGCTTCTCACCTCTGCTCTCTGCAGCTGGAGCCGTGTGGGGCTCCAGGGTCTGTGGAAATGAGATTACATTGACCACAGTGACCCAAGAACTGGGATTAAGGCCACGGAGGCACAACCCTTGCTGGGAACCTCATAGACCCGGCAAAGCAGCTGATGGGAGCTTCTGTAGAACTCAGAGCTGGGCAGTTAGGCACATTTGCTGCAAAAAAAAAGCTTATGCGGTCACTTAGGAGTGAGATGCCATGCTAGGTACAGATACAGTGGTGAATTTGATAGTTGTGCCCTCAAGGTGATCCCAGCTAAGTATATAGATAATATATAGATATATAGATTATATATATAGAGAGAGATAGATAATATATAGATAGACTCCAAATGCTTATGGAGTGCTGGGGGGTAACAGCAAAACAGGGCACCTCACAGCTTATTTCAAACTGCTGTCCATTATGGGAAGCCACAAGCCATGTCTGGCTATTTACGTAAAAATGTAAAATTTGAGTCTTGGGGCTGCTGGGTTGAATAATGCAGATGCAGAGAACGTGGAAGTCTGTGGCAATGAGGGTCTTGTTGGAATCTAAAGTCCATCTGGTGAAGTCCACCAAGGGCAAACCTGTGCTCAACAGGTTTATTGGCATCGTATGGCAGCAACAGAAGGTGCTCCAGGGTACACCTTCCACCAAAGGGAGAGATGGGTCTCAGAGCATCTGTGGAAAGGAACGACTGTGTTGTCACCCTCACCACAGGGCTGTGTGCGAAGGTGTCACGTCAGGTCAGAGAAGTTAACTCAGCGCCTCTGGCTGAGCAAATTCTTCATCCGCTGGGGTTTTTCCCCGCCAGCCACCACCTATATTCTCCCAGCTCTTTTTGTTTGTTTATTAAAAATTTATTTGAAAGAGTGACAGAGAGAGGTCTTCCATCCTCTGGTTCACTCCCCAGTGGCCGCAAAGGCTGGAGCTGGGTTGATCCAAAGTGAGGAGCCAGGAGCTTCTTCCTGGTCTCCCACATGAGTGTGGGGGCCCAAGCACTTGGGCCATCTCCCAGTGCTTTCCCAGGCCATTAGCAGGGAGCTGGATTGGAAGTGGAGAAGCCGAGACGAACCAGCACCCATATAGAATGCTGGTGCCTCAGGTGGTTATTACCCTCCAATATCCCTTAAAAACAGGTCTCTGGGGCTGGCATTTTGGCTCAGTGTTAAGCTGCTTCTTGTAATGCCAGCTTTCAATACTGGAGTGCACCACATGGGAGACCTGGAGGAAGCTTCTGGCTCCTGGCTTTGGATCAGTGCATCTCCAGCTGTTGCAGCCAGTTGAGGAGTGAGCCAGTGGATGGAAAACCTCTCTCTCTCTCTCTCTGCCTCTCCTTCTCTCTCTGTGTAACTCTGACTTTCAAATAAATAAATAAATCTTAAAAAGAAATTAAAAAAATACTGGAGGGCAAGTTTGAGTCCCAGCTGATCCAGCTCCCTGCTATTGTGCCTGGGAAGTCAGCAGATGATGGCTCTAGTACTTGGGTCCCTGCCACCCATGTGGGAGACCAAGATGGAGTTCCTGGCTCAGACTTGGCTGTTACAGCCATTTGGAGAGCGAACCAACTGATGGAAGATCTCTTTCTCTGTCTCTCCTTCTCTCTCTGTAACTCTGTCCTTCGAATAAATAACACAGATCTTCAAAAAAAAAAGCTGCTGGATCCATTCTAGAGGGCAGGGATGGGTGGATTCTGGCCTCTGTTAAGCAGGGCTTGTGGTTTTGACCGTAAGCTTGAGGAAAGCAGAGTCCATGTGTTTTCTCATTCACTCTCTGACCCCCTGCACCCTCCTCGGCATAATGCCCAGAGACAGAAGTCAGTGCAGGAAAAATCATCAGAAAATTGGAATCCCCGTGTTCCCCATCTAGAAGCTGGATGGTCTTCCCCATCTCCATCGATATTGTACACTCACTAAGTGGCAGAATGAGCCTTTGAGCCCAGGTCTGGCTGGCTCGTGTTCCCTGGACCATGCCGTCAAATGACTTACACAACCAGGTTGTTCTGCATGTTTAATGTTGAGCAGGATGCTGTGGGCTGCGTGGTGCCTGACCACTGCTCACTCATTTTCCTCTATGGAAGTTGATTCTAGTGGCAGACTAGTCTCATGTCAGGCTGAGCTCAGGTACAAAGAGAACATGTGGGGACATGGGAAGGAGAAGCGAGGAGAAAGGTGCAGAAGGTGGCCCGTGGTCAGGTGTGTCTTCAGATGTCACAAGTTCTGTGGTGACCCTGTCCATGGGAGATGAGGCAGAGTGGCCGCAGCCTTGGGCCTCCGCAGGGTCAGAGGCAGGTCTGGCCATGGTATCATCCACTCCTCTGGCCACAGTGAACTCCTTCTCCATCTTCAGCCTAATCAATGTTGGCTCCTACAAGCAAGAAGTTCTAGAGAGGAGGCAAGAGGGATAGACAAGAAAGATCATTTGCTGAGCCACGTGGATGCCTCCTGTTAGGAATTTCTTGACCTGGAGAGGCAGGTTCTCCCTTGAACCAAAGCCCAGGTCAGAGCAGAAACGAAGCCGTTGGACCTCGGAGGCACTGTCCCTAAGAGCTGCCGGCCCCAGGAACTTGTCAGCATTTCCCAAGCCCCTGATTTCTGGAAGGCATTCATAGCACTTTCTCAAATTTTACTCCTCCCAGAGAACAAGGCACACTTGGGTGCCACCTGAGTCTACTCCCTTCACCAATTAACGTATGAGGACGTCGTGCAGGGTTACCTCCAAGCACATCATGAACCGGGAAGACATTGGCAAACTAGTCCTGGATTTATATCAGGAGGTCTGTGACGACCATCTCTGCCTCGGCCCTGCCTCAGCTCCTTCCACCAAGAGGGCACAGTCCATTTCTCTCCAAGATCACCCCCTGAGGGCTGGCCAGTGACCCGCCACCGAGATTCTAGGCTTGTTCAGGTGGCGCCTCATCACTCCAGAAGGGGGCATCTAGTCTTGCCCTCTGCACACCCTCCTCCTGCTGTGAATGCGAGTGCTTCACAGATGCCCAACAAATGTATTTGAACGGAATTAGTGATGACAGAGCTATTCTACATGGAGCCAAGACTCGCCCCATGCTGTAGGCGGGAGTCAGCCACTCCCCCCACCACCCAGTGTCCACCAGCCCCCATAGCAACTTCCCAACAGGCCTTAGAGCCCCTCGCTCAGACCCCACTTCTCACTGACCTTGTGAATTTGGAACTCCAGGCTGCCGAGAGCGGTGTCTCTTGGAAGAGGGAGCGAGAAGCCCTTCTCAAGTTTTGCTGGAAGGTAAAAGCAGAGAGAGATGAGCTGGGCAAAGACGACGGGGAGGTTGAGCCCCTGGCGACAGCAGTCAGGGCTGGCTTGGGAAATGCAGCCTCTTTAGCGGAGCCACCTGGACAGCTCCTTGGTCCTCTGTGAGTGCATTCGAGAGTCCTGCTTCCCTTGCCACCCACCAGGCAGTGTTTCTACCCAGGGTCGCATCCCCAGGTACCACCGCCTATCTGGCCTGCTCTCTCTTCTCCAGGGCAGTTCTGCTCTTCTTATCTCTGGAGAGGGTGGGAGGCCTGCTGCTTCCCAAGCAGCCACCATTGCCAACACAGCCCCCACGAAGGTCACTCGGCAGACTCTCACTCGGCAGACTCATCTCTCCTGACCCAAGGGTGCCAGCTGCATGTGTTCTGTGCGGTGCTGCCTGGAGTGGTCCTCCTCCCTTGGCCTAACTCCATGTCTGTTGAGACTCAGTTTGTCCTCATCTCCTGGAATCCCCTCCTGATCTCTAACCCATCTTTAGAGTCTCCTTTAAGCTCACACAGCCCCCTGGGCTTCCTCCTCTTGTGGCATTTGTCACTCTGTTGTCACTGCCTGTTACATGTCTGGCTTCCCAACAAGGCATGAACTCCACAAGGCAGGGATCATGGATTATCAGAACCCCAGGCACCTAGAAGTGAGGCTCCACTTACAGAATGAATGAATGAATGGGTGAATGGATAGATGCACTAAATCCTCCAACAAGGATGCAACCCCATCTTTTCACGGGGTGGCAGCTACTCTTACCATTGAGAGAGGGGAAGATGGTCGTAAGCGCATAGTAGTTGAAGACAGCTTCCATCAACGCCACCTGACATGCAGCAAAGGGACAAGACATGAATTCAAATGGGAGTCAAAGAAGGAACACCAGGCCCCCACCTCTGGAAACATTGTCAATGTCCCCTGTAAAACATAGGTGTTGACCACTACAGATAAACAACCCCTGATTCACGGATCCAAACCCCACCTTCTCTGTAAAAGCATGCAAGTTCATTTCATGGTGCAACATGACCTGAACTGTCAGGAGCCTATTTAACGTTTCTTTGTGTGACTATTTTCAAATGTTGTTGCTGAAATATTAACATGTTTGATTACAGTGGGCTTCCCCAGGTCCTGCTGGAAGGGCTGGACTGTATGTTGCCTTTCAAAAATGATCAATTCTTGAACCCATCAGTTCTCCGGGGGTTTGGATAAGGGACTGTGCTCTTGGGCCACTCTCATTCCAATAGTGACCATATATTACAAGCTTACTGTGTGTGAGACATTTTGTCAAAGTGTTTTATCTAGCCAACTGGTAGTTGCTATTATTATTCCCACTTTACAGTAAAAGAAACTGAGGCACAGAAAGGTTAAGTGACTTGCCCACTGTCACACAGCCAACAGGTGACAGAGAAGGTATCTTACTCCACATGCCCTATAATGTCCATGTCCTATCACCCATTAGTCTTCACAGTGCCCTTTGCACATGGCTAAGTTTCAGATGTGGGTACCCATTTCCTGTGAGCCCACAGGCAGTCTCCAGACCTTGCCATATATCCTGGGACCCCATAAAACCCCACTTGAAGAAACCCAAGAGATGTTGAGAGAAAGTGACTCACGTTGAAGCGACTGATGCTGGAGTGCTTCAGCTCGAGCTTCAGCTTACTGTGTGGACAAAGAGAGAAGCACAGGTCACTGTCAGCCCGTGGACTGTGCGGCGCTGGTGGGCAAGGCCCTTGGCCTGGTGCTAGGTACCCAAGCCGTACTCTGTAGTGGGTGGCTCGTGAGTTTAAGTCTTCTAGCATTGGCTGTGATGGAAGATATGTCATTGCTGAAAATAATGTTTGTTTAACTCAAAGAAATTATGATGTGTCCTTGCAGTTGCCCCCAGCTGCCTTCCTGACACTCCCCAAGCTGGGAGCTCTCTGCAGAAATACCAACTCCAGGGCCCTCCAGTGAGTTCCCTCCCAGCCTGCACGCTGCCCGGATGCTCCCCGCCACTTCTCTGTAGAGCCCTTGAAGGAGCTGTCCATTTTAATGGGGCCGGGGCATTCCGTCAGCACTAGCCTTTCGCCCTGAGGCCAGGAAGCTCATCTGAGGAGCGCACTGTATCCATGGCTCAGCGGGGAGCGCATCCCGGGTGGGTGAGGTGGGGGCACAGATGCCGGTCCCCAGGAGGTGCTGTTGTCTCTGCTGCCCAAAACCCAGACACTCCCCGCAGCTCGCTGATTCAACACACACTTGCTTATTGATGTTGTGTCAGCAGTGGGGCAGGAAGGAGTGGCTTAGGGCGCTGTCACCCCACGGCCTCCCCCACTTTGTGATGTGTACAGTCGAGTTTTCCACCATCTTACATGTGAAGTCCTTGCAAGTTCAGCTTCAAGTCCCCCACCCCCACCCCTACTAGCCAGTCCTGCTTAAGTCCCCATCTTTGTGGACCTTCTGGTTCCTCTGCTGACTCCTGAGAGGGGGAAGTTGGGAGCTCAGAGCGATGGGGCCCCGAAGGCTACCTCCTCCCTTCCAGCCTTCTCCTCGGGGCATGTTCAAGTCACCTTGTCCAGAGGGTACTGGAGCAGATGATGACCCCGATCTGCTGGAGCTCTCTGGGGCCAGGGTCACCCCCAGCCCTGTAAGTGAATCAGACCAGATGCTTTGGCCGCTGTCGGGAGGTCCCCTTTCCACCCTCAGTCCTCCCCTGTGACTCATGGTCTCTTACCTTCCTGAGGCCACCGAACCAAAGATCCTACCCGAGCTCACATTGATGGTGGCAGAAATGTTGGTTTTCTGGAAAAACAAAAGCCCATGTAGGCACCCTGTTGGCTCCTGACCCAGGAGACAAATCTCCAGGCATTGAAACCCCTGATGCTATGGGTATTGGAGACCGAAGGGCAAAGAGCAGCTGCCTGAGAATATGGATGGAGGGTGGGGGAAAGGGGCAGCTCCACAGCTGATAGAAAGGTGAGCTGTGGTTTCAGTGCATCAGGGAGGGGGAGTGAGCCCAAGCTGAGAACAAGGAGCGTTCGAACAGGGAGGGAGATGTTCAGACTGTGAACATGACTGAGATTTCGAGGTGGCTACCCAGGGGCATTTGTAGAGCCCCTGACCACGGAGGAATTGAGAGAAACCGCCAATTGGCCCCTGTCTTTAAGGATGAGGACTGGTCTGCCAGGGGTGATCGAATTGGGGGCCTCATCTATGTTCTGCTTGAGCCCACTTCTTCTTACTAGGAGAAAAGCTCGCACTTGCAACACCTGGGTGAGTGCTCATGGCAGCAGCACTGAATAGCTCTGGTTTGAAACCTAATTAATGTCCTGGAGGCTTGTGGCGGGGAAAAAGGAGCATTACTGTGTCCTAGCCAAAGGATACACCTGGCTTCTGCTGTGTGGCCAGCATCAATATTGGCCTGAGCAATGACCAAGAAGTATTGATGAAAAAAATAGTATTGATGGTGGATGAACAAGGGACCCTGGCAGAGGCTACTATGTGTTCACCAAGACCTGTTTCCTTTATCACTTGGGCACCCAGCTGGACTACATTTCCCAGCCTCCTTTGCAGTCAGGTATGGTCATGTGACTTATATCTGGCCAATGGGATATGGGCATACATGATATGTGTTGTTTCTAAGACCTGGTCCACTGAAACACTGTTTCACCCAATTTTCTTCTCTACCCTGTGAAGAGGATTCACTGACAATGGAGCAAGACAGTTACAAGACAGAAAGTGCTTGGGTTCCTAAATGACCATGTGGAAGGCCACCTGCCAACCAGAAACATCTTAGACTTCACGTGAGTGAGAAATAAACTTCTGTTGTGTTAGACTGCTAAAATGCGGAGGTGACTTGTTAGAGTAGTTAGCCTATCTTAACTGCAAATGCCCAATTACCACTAGGTGTTTTGAGCTTTTAATTTTTTACCTGTTTAAAAACAGCTGTATTGAGATGTAATTCACATGACCTATCATTCGCCTCCGTAAAGTGTACAATCCAGTGGTATCTAGAGTATTGTGCAATCATCACCAGGGCCAGCTTAGAACATTTTGTCTTCCCCAGAAAAATGTACATCCACCAGCTTCTGAGACCAACTGTCTCCAATCCCCCAGCTTCTCGCAACCAGTAAGCTACTTCCTGTCTGTAGATTTGCCTATAATGGATATTTCATATGCATGGAATCATATGGTATGGGGCCTTTTGTGATTGCTTTCTTCCACTTACTGTAATATTTTCCAAGCATAGTATCAGTATGCAGTATGTATCTGCCAAGCAGTAGTCTATTCTGTGGATATATCCCATTTTGTTTGTTCACTCATCAGCTGATGGATATTTGGGTTTTATAGTTTCTTGAATTGGTAGTTTAGATGACTGATTTTAGAACTTTTTCCTAATCCATAGTTAGTGCTATAAATTTCCCTCTCAGTATTGCTTTATCTGTGTCTTAAAACTTTTGATTCGTTATATTTTCATTCCATTCCTTGTATTTTTTTTTTTTTTTTTTGACAGGCAGAGTTAGAGAGAGAGAGAGAGAGGTCTTCCCTCCGTTGGTTCACCCCCAAAATGGCCACTACGGCCGGCGCGCTGCGCCGATCTGAAGCCAGGAGCCAGGTGCTTCTCCTGGTCTTCCATGCGGGTGCAGGGCCCAAGCACCTGAACCATCCTCCACTGCCTTCCCGGGCCACAGCAGAGAGCTGGACTGGAAGAGGAGCAACCGGGACAGAACCGGAGCCCCAACCGGGACTAGAACCTGGAGTACCAGCGCCACAGGCGGAGGATTAGCCTAGTGAGCCGTGGCGCCGGCCCCAATCCTTGTATTTTTAACTTCTCTCGAGATCTCCTTTGTGATCCACAGATTGCATAGAAATACAAGTATGTCGTTCATGATTTTGGAGATTTCCCGTTGTCTTTCTGGTCTTGATTTCTAGTTTGATTTCATTGTACTCGGAGACAACATTGCATGATTTCAATTTTTGTATTTGTCAAACTTTGTTTTATGGCCCAAGATAATATGATTTACTTTGTAAAGTGGGCATATATAGGGGTACTTTTACGTTTGTGGAAAATGGAATGAAAAGATAAGTTTATTTTGGTACAAAAAATTTTAAATCTATGCAGATGTGGAACCTTTAAAATGTTCATGGAACAGGGCCGGCGCCGTGGCTCAATAGGCTAATCCTCCACCTTGTGGCGCCGGCACACCGGGTTCTAGTCCCGGTCGGGGCGTCGGATTCTGTCCCGGTTGCCCCTCTTCCAGGCCAGCTCTCTGCTATGGCCAGGGAGTGCAGTGGAGGATGGCCCAGGTGCTTGGGCCCTGCACCCCATGGGAGACCAGGAAAAGCACCTGGATCCTGGCTCCTGCCATCGGATCAGCGTGGTGCGCCGGCTGCAGCGGCGGCCATTGGAGGGTGAACCAACAGCAAAGGAAGACCTTTCTCTCTCTGTCTCTCTCTCACTGTCCACTCTGCCTGTTAAAAAAAAAAAAAAAAAATGTTCATGGAACAATGAATATTATTTAAAAAAGAAACATGGCTGTGTTTTTCAATTCCATTTTCCACGAACTTTGTAAATGGCTCTTGCCCATTCCGTTGTTGTGGGTAGAGGGTTCTGAAAATATCTGATCCTGTGGGGTGACGGTGCTGCCAAGTTCTTCTCTATCTGAGCTGATTCTCTGCTAGGTGTCCTATCAGCGTTTGAGAGGAGGTGTTGCAGTCCGCAGTGAGTCAATTCTTGTTATCTGGGCGCAGTGAGGTGTCATAAAGTTGTCATGCATAGGGAGTGAGTGAATACCAAATCATTGCTCTTAGCGGAAATAACAGGTTTGGTTCCTGTAACCCTCTGGTCAGATTTTTGTCAACTAATCAATATATAACCCCATCTTGTATGTGTTTCTGTTTAAAGACACCTTATTAAATACATATGGTTGATTCCTTAACATTGAACTCACGGCTAACAGCACTGTAACTCTGAAGTATATTTCTAAGGCACATCACAGCCTTCTTGTACTTAGAATCACCTGAAGTCTGGGCTTTCTAACTGGCCCTTGATGGCTTGGGTGGGGGTGGGCATAGTTTTATCTCAGGCAATTGGCTGCAATAGAGCCCCTGACCATAAATATGAGTGTTCCTGTGATGTCAGAGTTACAGAATATGAAGGTTTATTTCTGGACCCTTCATCCTATTCCACTGCTCTTCATGTTTATCCTTGATTACTACAGCATTATAAATTATAGTAAGCTTTGAAATACAGATGTGTAAGTCCTGGGCCAGCGCTGTGGCACAGTGGGTTAAAGTTGTCTTTCAAATAAGTAAAAAAAAAAAAGAAGCGTAAGTCCTCCAGCTTCATTTTTCTTTTTTAAGATTGTGTTGGCTATTCTGGGTCCCTTGAGTTTCCTTCCATATGAATTTTAGAATTGGCTTGTCAGCTGGCAAAAGAGACAGCTGAGATCTTTTTAAAAACTTATTTTATTTGCGAGAGAAAGAGTACTCCTATCTACTAGTTCATTCCCTAAATGCTTGCAGTGGTAAGACCTGCGGGCCGAAGCCAGGAGCTAGGAGCACAAGCCAGGTCTCCCACACAGGTGGATAGTGGAGACTCAAGTACTTGGGCCATCGCCTGCTGTGTACCATGGCTGCCTTAGCCGGAAGCTGGAATCAGGAGTAGAGCTGGGACTTGAACTCGGCCACTCTGACATGGCAAGTAGGCATCCCACTTGGCCAAATGCCTGCCCCAGTGGGAACTTTGATAGGGATTGGTTGATTCTGTAAGTCAATTTGGAGAGTATTGCCAAATCCTTATACCTCCTTTAAACCTTCTTTAGAAAGGTAATTTAGTGATTTCGATCTGTAACAATTTTATTGGGGTTATGCGTGAACTTTAATAAATTTTAATAGTGAACCTCTCAGATGGAGTGGACGACTATGAATATTTCTATTGGCTCTGCCAGTGTAGGAATAGTCAGCAAGCCTGGCTGATTCCAAGCAGGATGCTGGGGCCCATTGAAGCTGCTCTCAGTGGCTGGGCCTGTAGGCCAAAGCCAGGAACCAGGAGCTCAATCCAAGTCTCCTGCATGGAGGAGGCAGGGACTCAGGGAGCTGGTGGAAATAAATAGCCTTCAGCACCTATCACCCCTTCAGCTGTGTGGTCTCTGTCTCAGCCAAGCGAGGGGCTTCCAAGCACAGCAAGCACGCCCCTGTGCTGCCCTGGTCAGGGTCTGACTCACCGCCCTGAGTTGGAAGAGTGGCTTGCGGTCAGAGGAGTTGGGCTGGAGGGCGAAGGCTCGGATGTCCATCACTGGCATGAAAGTCACATTTCCAGGTGTGAACGTCAGGAATGGTTCTGATTCAGGAGGTGCCTCCAGCTCGACCTCCATATCAGGGTACAGCCTGGCCAGCTGGGGAGAGGGGGACACTCAGGAAGGGTAGCAAGAAGAAGATGGAGCCTACGATGATTGGGAATGCCAGATAAAGTGTCTGGGGGTGGGCAAGACACCCCCACTGGACAAGTTCAAATGGCAGTGGATGGTCACCATATTGCCCTCCGTGCAGGCCAGCATGTGTGAACTTGTGGGCAAGTCTGGGGCTGGGGTTGAATTGTCTGGCTCAAGAGAGAGGAGGCTGAGAGCTCCCCTCCATTCTGCCCCCTCCACTTTTCAACTGTGCCTCTAAAATGCATCAAATATGGATGATAATTGGCTGGCTTGGTGCCAGGTTATCAGCTTGCCCAAGGCACCCCTGTCTGTGCCCTGGAACGACTTCTGTAAGTCTAGGTTGGTTGAGGGCTTTAGTCTTCCATGTGATCCTTCCAGAAACCCAGTGAGGCAGATGCCCCTGTCATCCTTGTTGGATAAATGAGGAAATGGAGCTGTGTGCCAAGGCTAGAAAATAGCAGGCCTGAGAATCAAACCCAGGAGATTTGAATCCAGGTCCTGCATCTTTGAGCTACAAGGATAAGATAAGTAATTTGTATAAAAATTAATTTGACATCTTCTGTTTTTACCCACGGTTCTACCAGGTAAGGTCTATGTCTCCACACAGTCCACCAATATCCAAATACAATCTCTCAATCCGGCCTCGGTCAACAGAATTATCCTACCCTCTGTGAGGGGTGGGCAGAGGCCTTACCTGAGGAACCAGTGCCCGGAATGCGTTGGTGTGCAGGTAGATTGGAGAGTCGGGGGGGAGTTGCAGCAGCAGCAGTAGGAAGTTACCCGAGAGGCAGGAGACCATAGTACTTAGAGTTGTAGAATTTGCGGTCAGGCAGCTTGGGTACAAGTTCTGCTTCTGCCATTTTCTAGCTGACTTGTTAGCCAGCTTCTTCACCTGTAGAATGGGGGTAATAACAGCATTTACCTTACAGGTTGTGTGTAGGCGAAATGATGTGGTATATGGGTCATGTGCTAGGAACAGTGCCCGGCTCAGGGTAAGTGCTAAATAGAGCCGATTCACGTCCACAACCTGACATTTAAAAAAAAATTATATTTATTTACTTAAAAGGCAGAGTGAAGAGAGAAACAGAGAGAGAATCTCTAGCCACTGGTCCACTTTCTAAATGTACACAATGGCCACAACTAGGCCAGGTGAAAGCCAGGCGCCAGGAACTCTGCCCTGGTTTCCTACATGAGTAGCAGAGGCCCAAATGCTCGGGTCATCATCTGCTGCCTCCCTAGGTGCCTTAGCAGGAAGCCGGATTAGAAGCCAAGCAGGCAGGACTTGAACTGGCATTCTGAAATGGATCAGGTATGGTTGCAAGTGGTGGCTTAACCCACTGCGCCACAAAAGCAGCGTTCACAACCTGGCATTTAATGTACTTCTCCATCTGGCTTCCCCCCAACTCCTTTTTTAGCCATCATTCATAGAACCCGTTCTCAGTTCACCCAGTGACTTCCTGATCTTTCACTAGGGGAACACTGTACCCCATCTGCACCGGCCGAGCGCTTAGCCTATCTGTGCTCCTCGCCGAGGCAACTCGGTCCACAGCCCCGCTGCCCTGATCTCGCCCTCCTCCACATTCCCTCTCTACCTGGGCTGCTCCTCCGGCACTCACCGTCGTGCTGAGCTGTGGAGGTGCGCTGCTCAGGCCTCCCTTCAAGGGGATCAGGCGTAAGGAGGGCTGCTGGCTGATGCCCCCTGCCTCCCCCAGGCTCACATCCTCACACCATTCCCGCCGAGGCCACCTGCTCCCAGTGAGCATAGCAGGGGGAGGCAGAGCTCGACATTGTGTCAGAGAGCTGCCAGCTGTCCGGGGGCGGACCACCCAGGTGACAGCCAATATTCACTTAATACGATAGCATGAGCAGGAAGTGAAACAGGAAAGGATGCTGGCTGCCCAGGGCTACACTGTCCCCCAGGGAATGGGTTAGCTGCCTCAGGGCAGACTGGAGGGGACAGCTCATTGCCAAGGCAGCCCCAAACACAAGGCTTCATCCGGGTGGCAGAGCAGTGAAGAAGGGCAGGGCTAGGTGTAAAAGAGGCCGATAGCCGGCGCCGTGGCTCAATAGGCTAATCCTCCACCTTGCGGCGCCGGCACACCGGGTTCTAGTCCCGGTTGGGGCGCCGGATTCTGTCCCGGTTGCCCCTCTTCCAGGCCAGCTCTCTGCTGTGACCCGGGAGTGCAGTGGAGGATGGCCCAGGTGCTTGGGCCCTGCACCCCATGGGAGACCAGGAAAAGCACCTGGATCCTGGCTCCTGCCATCGGATCAGCACGGTGCGCCGGCTGCAGCGGCGGCCATTGGAGGGTGAACCAACGGCAAAGGAAGACCTTTCTTTCTCTGTCTCTCTCTCTCACTGTCCACTCTGCCTGTCAAAAATTAAAAAAAAAAAAAAAAGGCCGAGTGGAGGACACTGCCTTCAAGGCCCCCAGTGAGGGGTCTTAGCAGAAGCACATGAACAGCGTCTTGGCGGAGCGCTGTCCTCACTGCCCTCTAAGAGGAGGCACCCTCTGGAGGTGCCTGGGCTAAGAATGCAGATGTACCTAATGCATGGGCAGCCCCGAGTGGGAGTGAGCGCCGGAGACCCTGACCGCACCTCTGTACCCAGTCTGCACTCTGCACCCAGATCTGCCAGGTGCACACGCTGTCATTGCCTGTGCTGGGGCCCGAAAGATCATGCATAGAACTCCAGCCTGGAGCAGGCTCCCCACGTGTCTGCTCCTCAGGGAGCTCCTCTTAGCCAGCAGTCTTTGCTGGGGCTGGCGCTGTGGTGCAGTGGGTTAAAGCCCCAGCACGCAGTGCCAGCATCCCATATGGGCGCCAGTTCGAGTCCCAGCTGCTCCACTTCCGATCCAGCTCTCTGCTATGTCCTGGGAAAGCAGTAGAAGATGTCCTTGGGCCCCAGCACCCACATGGGAGACCTGGAAGAGGCTCCTGGCTCCTGGCTTTGGATTAGCTCAGCTCTGGCTGTTGCAGTCGTCTGGGGAGTGAACCAGTGGATGGAAGACCTTTCTCTCTGTGTATCTACTTCTCTCTGTAACTCTGTCTTCTCTGTCTTTCAAATAAATAAAATAAATCTTTTTTTTTTTTTTTTTTTTTAATGAGCAGTCTTTGCTCCACTGCTCAGCCAAGCAGCAGCGAAGGCTCCTCCTACCTGAGCTGGCTTCCTGCCCTCCCTCCCTTCATAGGAATCAGTCCTGCACTGAAGCCTGTCAGACCTCACACCCATTCCTTCTGCCTTTCTCTTTTAGCCTTCATGGGCATGACTCTAACACAGCGTTTACAAGTTTAATGGTGCCCTGCCTTGGGCTTCCTGGAAGACCTGCTAGGCCACAGGGTAGCCTTACTTGCAGAAGGAATGCTGATGATTAGCTGACATTATTCTGCCCCCAACACCAAGTGCTTTACCGACTGCTTCCCATGTAACCCCCAGGGAGAAAGTGCTATAGATGTCCCCGTATCTGTGGGGCATGTGGTCTAAGAGGCCTCACGAATACCTGGACCCTACAAGGTTACTCCAAAAAGTGTGTGAAAAGTTAAATTAAAAGGTAAACTTCTTTTTTTTTTTTTTTTTGTCCTCTTGGGGTAAACTTCTTTTAGTGCAAAAACATATTTGAAATCCATATATATGATTGGGAGCCTTCAAAAAGTTCATGGCAAATTGTGTTACAAAAAAACTAGCATAGGTTTCAAATTTTTTTTTGCACTAAAATAAATCTTAATTTGCCATGAACTTTTCAATGTACCATTTTATTTACTTTTTTTCTATATATACCTACCTAGGATAAAGTTTAATTTATTAATTAGGCCCATTAAGAAATTAACAACAATAAATAATAACAAGGAGCCAGGGTTGTGGTGCAGTGGCCTGCAATGCCAGCATCCCCTATGAGCACCGTTTTTGGACCTCTGCATGCACATGGGAGCTCCAGATGATGCTCCTGGCTTCTGGCTTCAGATTGGCCCAGTCCTGGCCATTGTGGCTATTTGGGAAGAGAACCAGCAGTTGGAAGATTCTCTCTCTCTCTTTTTCTCTTTCTCTCTCTCTGTCTCTATAGCTCTAGCTCTCCCCTTCTTCATCTCCCCCTCTTTCTCCTTCACTGTCACTCTGCCTTTCAAATAAAATAAAAACAAATCTTTAAAAAATTGGCCGGCGCCGCGGCTCACTAGGCTAATCCTCCGCCTTGTGGCACCGGCACACCGGGTTCTAATCCCGGTCAGGGCGCCAGATTCTGCCCCGGTTGCTCCTCTTCCAGGCCAGCTCTCTGCTGTGGCCCGGGAAGGCAGTGGAGGATGGCCCAGGTACTTGGGCTCTGCACCCGCTTGGGAGACCAGGAGAAGCACCTGGCTCCTGCCATCGGATCAGCATGGTGCAACGGCCGCAGCACTCCGGCCATGGCGGCCATTGGAGGGTGAACCAACGGCAAAGGAAGACCTTTCTCTCTGTCTCTCTCTCTCGCTGTCCACTCTGCCTGTCAAAAAAATAAATAAATAAATAAAAGAAAAAAATAATAAAATTACGCCGCAGCTCAATAGGCTAATCCTCCGCCAGCACACCGGGTTCTAGTCCTGGTTGGGGCGCCAGATTCTGTCCTGGTCGCTCCTCTTCCAGGCCAGCTCTCTGCTGTGGCCCGGGAGTGCAGTGGAGGATGGCCCAAGTACTTGGGCCCTGCACCCACATGGGAGACCAGGAGAAGCACCTGGCTTCTGGCTTCGGATCAGCGCAGTGCGCCGGCCACAGCACGCTGGCCGCAGCGGCCATTGGGGAATGAACCAACGGAAAAAGGAAGATCATTCTATCTCTCTCTCACTGTCCACTCTACCTGTCAAAAAAATATAAAAAATAATAATAAAATTGGGGGCCAGCGCCATGGCGCACAGGGTTAATCCTCCGCCTGCACCAGTTCTTGTCCCAGTTGCTCCTCTTCCTGTCTGGCTCTCTGCTGTGGCCCGGGAAAGCAGTGGAAGATGGCCCAGGTGTTTGGGCCCCTGCACACACATGGGAGACCGGGGGGAGGCACCTGGCTCCTGGCTTCGGATCGGCATAGCTCTGGCCATTGGGGCCATTTGGTGAGTGGGTCAGCTGAGGGAGGACCTTTCTCTCTGTCTTTCTCACTGTCTGTAACTCTGCCTGTCAAATAAATAAATAAATAAAATATTTTAAAAAATAATAAAATTGAATAATTTTAACAATGCACTGTAATAAGCATGTGAATGTGTCTTGAAAGAGTCAAGACAAATACTAATATTTTTAGATTGTGGTTGACCATGGAGAACTGAAACCAGGTAGACAACGCCACAGATGAGGGAGGTCTGCTGCGTTACAGCCACGTTACGTATGCAGGTAGGGAAACTGGGGCACAGTTTGGCTTGAACCTACATTTGACAGGTTCCAGCTTCTTCCGCGTTGCTCTCTGGGCTCCCTATAGCACCTACAGCTCCATCCCTCCCCAACTCACGTTCTCGGTCCGGATGACGATGCGCATGGGCCTGGCCCGGTGGTAGACGAGGCTGGCTGTGTTGAAGACGTATTCCGACACGGCAAAGTAGAGCATGCGGTCGTGTTGCTGGGGCAGCCTGATGGCCGGGGCATCAAAAGGGACTGGGGAGCGCTGGCTTAGGCTGAAGAATTCACCCTGGAGACAGAGCAGTTATCAGTCCCCCATGGTCCCTATTCGAGAGAGGCTGGAGGCCCAAACCTGCCTGGGTGAGGCCTCCTGTGCCTGAGGAGTGGCCAGGATGCTGCTCCCTCTCCAGAATCTGGGGCCAAGGGTACTGAGCGATCCCCTTGGGCCCTTCTAGGACATTGACCTCTAGGACTTGACAGCTACCTGGATTGCTATTCCAGGGGTGGGAGCCGTGTCCTGAGCTCTCACTGGCCCAGGGCTCAGGAGGGAAAGTGCAGTCTGGTGGTGAAAGTGTGGCCATTAGTGCTTGGCTGCCCAGGTTTGAATCTGGACCTTCCTAGCTCTGGGCCTTTGAGCAAAGCAATGACTTTCTTATGGCTCAACTTGCTCAGCTGTAGAATGGGAATGAGGCTGATAGCATCTGCTTCCCAGAGCTGATATGGGATTTCAGTAAGTTATCATTTGTATAAACTTTGAGAACTTACACATGCTAAGTAACATGTAAGTGTTAGTTAAATAAAATCAATATGGTAGGAGTGGCCAGTACTCCCAGGACTGGCTCAAGCCACAGGGAAGTTGTGGAATGAACAGTGGGAATGAAGGGGGAGGGAGACTCCTTTCCTAAGGCTATGGTAACAAATCCCCACACATTGACTTCCTGGACGTTCTGCAGGTCAGAAGCCTAAACAAGGTGTCCACAGACCTGCCCTCCTTCTAGACGCTTCCGGAGAGAACCTGTTCCCTTCCCACCTTCTAGAGGTCACCTGCATTCCTTGACTCGTGTCCCCTCGCATCACGTTGACCTGTGGACTCCACTGTCCCATTGCCTTGTTTCCCTTCTCTGCTGCTTTCCTCTCATAAAGACCCCTGGGATTTCCCTCAGCCCGGCTAGATAAGGATAATCTCGCCATTTCAACAGCCTTCGCTTAATCTCAGCCACACAGTTCCTTTGGCCATAGAGTTACAGCTATAGTAATAGTTACGGTCTGGGGATCAGGAGCTGTTATTCGGTCTCCGGTAGGGGTGAGGCAGGCAGTAATCAGAGTGCCTCCCTAGACGTGTACCATGCACCAAGTACTTGCTAAACTCTTTATATGCAACATATCACTTAATTTCTATACAACCAGAGGTCAGGTTGTTTTGATTCCAATGTCTTTTTTTTTTTTTTTAAAGCTATTTAAAGAAGACACAGAATGGCTGGCGCCGCGGCTCACTAGGCTAATCCTCCGCCTTGCGGCGCCGGCACACCGGGTTCTAGTCCCGGTCGGGGCGCCGGATTCTGTCCTGGTTGCCCCTCTTCCAGGCCAGCTCTCTGCTATGGCCTGGGAGTGCGGTGGAGGATGGCCCAAGTGCTTGGGCCCTGCACCTGAATGGGAGACCAGGAGAAGCACCTGGCTCCTGGCTTCAGATCAGCACGATGCGCTGGCAGCAGCGCGCTGGCCGCGGCGGCCATTGGAGTGTAAACCAACGGCAAAAGGAAGACCTTTCTCTCTGTCTCTTTCTCTCTCACTGTCCACTCTGCCTGTAAAAAAAAAAAAAAAAAAAAAAAAGACACAGAGAGAGGAACAGAGAGGCAGAGAGATCTTCCATCCACTGGTTCGTTCCCCAAATGCCTGCAACAGCCAAGGCTGGGCAGGGAGGAAACCAGAAGGCAGGAGCTCCATTTGGGTTTCCCACCTGGGTGGGAGGTGCCCAAGCACTTGGGCTGTCCTTTGTTGCCTTTCCAGCTGCATCAGCAAGAAGCTGGATCGGAAGTGCAGGAGCTGGGACTTGAACTAGCGCCCTGGTATGGGACGTGGACCTCACAAGCAGTGACTTAATCTGCTGTTCCACATCGCTGGCCCCAATTTAATAGCGGCTCAGAGAGGTCAAGTGTCCCCAGCACATAAGTTTTAGAACCAGAATTCAAGCTCAGGGCTTGTGGACTTCAGAGAGACTTCCATGTTGGTTCACAGACCGTGTACTGGTTCTTGGTCTGCAGTGCTAGTGCCATGTCTGCCCACGGTGGGTGGTGCTCAGTGGACTCACAGGCAAATGGACTGGCGAGGGAGGGGAGGAACCAGCTCTGGGAGGCAGAGCTGATTTCGAAACAACCCTCAGCTCCAAGGCCCTTTCCCCACGGTCCCTTACCTTGAAGGGTGTGTCCAGGCCCTCAGAGGTCACCTCGGGAGCTCCCACCAAGCTGTAGTCAATGCCAGCAAACTGGTCAATCACTGTGGTGACTGTGAAATGGGAAAGAAGTGGTCTTCGGAAGGGTGCAGCTGAACACAGTTGTGCAGGTTGTGCACAGTCCAATGCCAGGGAGCTCCATTCACATAAACTCTAGCCTTTGGAGAGTGGAAAAGGGGCTGATGCTGATCATGGTGCCTTTAGCCACTGAGAGAGATTGTTGTATCTGCTCATTCGGTATTTGAGTGAGCATCTGCTGTGTGCCAAGCACGGTACAAAGGGCTGAAGAAATGCTACAAATGAGGTAGTCCCGAAGGGGAGCAGAGAGTCCAACATTGGAGCAAACCAATGTGGAACTGCAGCTCGTCAGGCAGCAGAAACCCAGAGCCTGGTGCCAGCCTTGCAGTGGGGGGTGGGAGAGCAGCCTGACCTCGGCCTGGGAGTCAGGGAGTGCTTCCGGGAGGAGGTGTTGATTGGGTGAAGGAGGTGGATGTGGGGAAGAGCATTCCTGGCAGAGGGAAGCGCCTGGGCAAAGGCTGAGAGCAGTGCGGAGCATGGGATATTGGAGAAACCGACCGGCCCAACGGATGAGCCTTGAGCTGGCTGGGGGGTGGGGTGGAGACAAGATGAGGCTGCAGATCAGGGTGTGGGGGCGGGGCCAGCCCTACAAGGCCTTGTCATCCAAGATTGGGCTCAGCCTTCTGAGAGTTTTGGAAGTCTGATGGATTTCAAGATGAGGGTGTGACCCGCCCTGATGTATGACTGCGAAAGTCACACATGAGGCAGCCAGAGGGGCAGGGCAGGGAGTACCCCCAGCCTAACCAGGGGGTCTGGAGCACCCCCACTCTGTCCACACCACCTGTGCACAGCCAACCTCACTTCTCCCTGATTTGTAAACCTCTGCCCACCTCACACTCCCAGCAGGCTCCAGTCACCACCTTTGATCCTTCCCCTCCCCCACCTCCAGCCCCCTAAACAGGCAGACACCCCCCCGGGGGGGGGGGCCAACTCTGCAAGGTAGGGAGATACTCCGGGAAAATTCTCCTAGGGCTGCCCCGGGGGTGACAGTGCCGGGGTGCCTTGTGCTGTGGCATCTGATGGCTTTCAGAGGCGGGGCTCCCAACCTGGCAGTGTCCGGAGGTATGGTTCCAGATAGGAGGCTGCTGACTTCCTGACCTCTTTGCAGATCTGCCAGAAGTGGGGGAGAAAGCCACGTGAGTCCTTCCTCCACTTCTCTCCTTGGTGATGCCCACCTCCTCACACCGCTCCCAAACACCACGGGTTCTCTCCCCACCCTGTAGGAGTGTGTGTATGTGTGTGTGTGTGTGTGCTCACGCGGGCACGTGTTGGAGGTGGTGTGGGTTACACGGTGAGAGGAATAAGAGGCCACCGTCCCTCCATCAGTATGCAGCCCTTGGCCACGGGCCCATTTGCGCTGGCCTCTCACACAAGCAGGCCCAGGTTAAGTTCTTGGATTTTTCTGAAACACGCATTGAAAGTGGATGTTGGTGGAGTCGGCACTGCCCTAAATTCTGTTACTGTCGTGGTCATTGATCCAGTGTGTCAGAGGCTAAAGTGGCAAGAAATACAGGACAGGCACGCACGCATTCGTTAGAGAGCACAGGAACAAAGAAATGCAGGACAGGCATGCATCCGTTAGCATAGGGACAGAGCTGAAGCTGTGCCAGGACCAGGAGGCAGGATTAGATCCAGACGCCCCACCAGCCCATTGCCTGGCCTCATCACCTCCTCCTCCTGCTGAATCTCACAGTCCCCTGGGATCAACTCACTGAGTTCTCACAGCCAGAAATGTGGCAGAGCTAGCATTTAAACCCAGAATATCTGACTGCAGGCACTCAGCAGCCAAAAGTCAAGGCGGCCAGTCCAGTGGAGGAATGGTTGTGAACTGGTGAGCGTGGTGAGCGCTGTGAGCACCAAGTGCTAATCCAGTGCCCACCAACCATCTTCAAGGTGGAGCTCATTGTCCCCATTTTGCAAACAAGGACCCTGAGGCCCGGGGCTGGGGCGGGGTGGGGGGAGCAGGCGTGAATTTGCTCCAGTGCACACAGAGGGAAGATAGAAGAAGCACTTCTTCGCCTCTCAAGATCAAGGCTTTTTGCAGAAGTGGGATACTGAGGGACCTGGTGCCTTTTTGGTGGAGGGAGGTCTTGTTTGGGAAATAATTTTCTGGGGTCAGCACAGCGTGGCATAGTGGGTTAAGCTGCCACCTGTGACGTCAGCATCCTATATGAGCACCAATTCAAGTCCTGGCCGCTCCCCTTCTTCTAATTAAGTTTGCTGATGGTGCACATGAGAAAGCAGTGGAAAATGGCCAAGTACTTGGGCCCCTGCCCTGCCACCCACCTGGGAGAACCAGGTGGAGTTCCAGGTTCCTGGTATCAGCCTGGTCCAGTCATGGCCATTTGGGCAGCGAACCAGTGGATGGAACTCTCTCTCTTTCTCTGTACAACTCTGACTTTCAATCAGTCTTGAAAAAAAAATAGAGGCTCAGGGACAGACGCTGTGGTGTAGTAGGTTAAGCCGCCATCTGTGACACTGGAATCCTTTATGAGCACTGATTCGAGTCCTGGCTGCTCTGCTTCCGATCCAGGTCCCTGCTTGGCCCAGGTGCTTTGGCCCCTGCACCCACATGGGAGACCAAGAAAGAATCTCCTGGCTCCTGGCTTCAGATTGGCTCAACTCCAATCATTGCAGCCATTTGAGGAGTGGACCAGCAGATGGAAGATCTCTCTCTCTCTCTATCTATATATATATATAACTGTGCCTTTTACATAAATAAATAAACCTGTAAAAAAAATAGGGGACCAGCATTGTGGCATAGTGGGTAAATCCACCACCTGCAATGCCAGCATCCCATATGGGTGCCAGTTTGAGTCCCGGCTGCCACGCTTCTGATCCAGCTCTCTGCTCATGGCCTGGGAAAAGCAGCAGAATATGGTCCAAGTACTTTTGCCCTTCCACCTATGTTGGAGACCCAGACAAAGCTCCTGGCTAAGTCCTAGCCATTGCAGCTGCTTGCAGAGTAAGTCAGAGGATGGAAGATCTCTCTCTCTATAAATTTGACTTTCAAATAAATAAATATCATTTTTAAATTTTAAATAACTTTTAAAAATTATGAAAGGAAATAATTTTCCTAAGCTGAGAAAAACAGATGTTTTTCTCCTGAAAAGTTTCAAAATTTGATTTGTTTAAATCCTCAGATCACCTGGTGTTACCTTTTGTGTGTGGTGTGAGGGAGGGATCCAAAGTCATTTCTCCCCCATATTCATGTTTCTAGAATATTGCTTTTAATTAGATAATCAGATAATACTTTGCCAGCTTGGCAAATGTGACCATTCAGCCTTGGGAAAGCCTTGAAGCTTGCCTCTGCGCCACAGCTGAGAGGGTTTTGCTAAGCAAAGTCAAGTGACAACATGCTTAAGAGGGAACATAGTTTCCAAACACTGCATATGTAGGTGCTGATGACCAGTGCACTGACTGCAGCCTGCTTGTCCTCTGGCTTACCTCTTGTTCCAAGATACTTTTGATGGTGTTTTCAATTCTTTCGTGGAAGAGGTTCAGAATCCAGCTGAGAAAAGAGGAAAGAGAGTCGGAGACATTTTATGATTAACTGAGACTCCCAAGAGCAGGGCTACCCATGGACCTGAACTTTTCTCATTCTGTCCCGACAAGTTTAATCCAAGAGAGGTAACCAAGTTTGACTTTGTCCGTCTGTGGCTTGAACTCATCCAGCATCCTTTTCCTTCCTGAAAACCCACCTCTTCCCCATTGCAGTAGGACAACCTCAGGCTGAAGGTGGGTACTGGACTCTGGCTCAGGCAATCAGAGTTCATAATGGTTATTGGTCCACGGAGGAGCACATGGCCCAGCACAGATCAATGAGAGCTTTTCCCAGGGCTTGTCTGGTACCATGAGGGAAAGGATACTCTGACTTGCTGAGATGACAAGCACTAAAGCCAATGAAACCTGGAGCTACTGGGGACCATCTCTGCCACTTTAGCGCGGTGGACCCCGCTTGAGAATCAAGCCAACCAAGGAAAGAGCAGACCCAAGAGACATTAACAGGCAGCTGGAGGCAGGAGCCAGAGCAGGAATTAAGCACAGGCCCTCTGATGTGGGACGTGGGCATCTTAACCACTGGGCCAATAACGTACACCCTAGCCTATTCTTTCTAAGTTCCAAAATCACTAACCAACTTATCTGGCAGTTTAGCGATTAGTCATTCACTAACCACATGGAGCTCATGTGAACCAAAGCTCCTGCAGGTAAAGCTGAGAGTCCCTTCTAACTGCAGACACCATTCTGGGAGCAAAGGTTTTTTTCCCCTCAACATAGTCACCCAACACACAGACTTTGGGAAAGGAGGCCCTTGGGTGTTTACTCTGTTGGCCACTCCTCCCTCTGCTGGTTGCATGCTCTGCCCTTCTCTGGGTCTTGGGAGTGACATCTATAGGTTCATCTCTTAAGCTTTCTTGCTCTCTGGCTTCTGGCTGTCTTGGCCAATGGGAGGCACCAGAAGGAAGGAGAGTGGAGCAAGGCCATTTACACCCAGGCTCCCTCCTGGCCTCACCATGGTCTGGATAGCCACTGGGTTCCTCTGCAGCTAGACCCCTGTCCCATGGCGCCTTCTCCAAAGTTCCAGCTCTTTCTAGACTCCGGTAGCACTGTTCCCTCCCCTCCCACCTTCAGCGTGTGACTACTGATGACACCAAGATGAGACTGTTCTTATCAGAGCTAGACAGAATTAGAGCTGGGGCATTAAGAAGGGAGAAGGCTGCTCATGGCTGCCTACCTGATACGGGCACTTTCTCAAGGCCCACATGAAATTCTGTCTGGTTCTACGAGTACCCCATGCTGTGCATGCCTCACACATGTGCACAGATTGCTGGTAAAAGTTCACCTTTAATATTCGTTAAGACTACACACAATCAGATAAGATGCTCTCCACAGGACCCTTGTCCAGCAAAGACACTTCCACCAAGAAGCTGGCACCAACTCCAGTCTTAAGTCTCCAAGACCAAGGAAATTTGTTTTAAATAGTGTATGCCAGAGTCTCCCTTTTTGCCTTTGAACATCCCCTAGCCTCAGCCTCCTCGAGTACACCCATGGTTTACTCTGGCAAGCACATCCCCATTGCAGTGCTCTGCTAGGCCTCAGGAAGTCATTCTTCGGAATATCTGTCTTTGTTATTTAGGTTGAAAAATCTTAGGGGTGGCAGTGGTGTGCTTGCTGTCACCAGTCCCTGGACACTTCAACTCCCCTTGTTGGCTTTCTTAACCCTGCCTACACTTTGGTGAATATTCCCCTCGGGAAGGGCGGGCATTGTGGTGCAGGGGGTTAAGCAGCGGCTTGGGACACCTGCATCCCAGGTTAAAGTGCTGGTTCGAGTCCCAGCTGTTCTGCTTCTTACCCAGCTTGCTGGTAACGCACGCCCTGGGAGACGTTGGTGGTGGCTCCAGTGCTCGGGTTCCTGCCACCCCGTGGGAGACCCAGTAGGAGTTCCTGGCTCCTGACTTCAGCCTGGCTGTTGTGGGCATTGATTGGGGAGTGAACCAGCAGGTGGAAGATATTTCTCGCTCTCGCTCTCGGTCTCCCTCTCTCTCTCTCTCTGTCCCTGGCTCACTTTCTCTTGTTCTCGTGCTTACTCTTTCAAGTAGATGAAAATAAATCAACAAACACTAACAGAAAAACAAGCAGGAAATCCCCCTTGGTGGATTTTTGCCAGGTCAACTTTTCTGAGCAGCCCTGTGTCTCGTGACGGGTACCGTGCGCTGCCGGCGGAAGCAGCTCGGACACTGCAATCGTTCGCTCGATAGCCCCTGAGCTTCCCCTGCAGCTTCCCCTGGGTTGCTGTTAAACAGGGGATTCCTTGCCTAGGAATCAGCAAGTTTTCTTCTAAACAGCCAGAGAGGACAGATTTTTGAGGTTGCCGGCTGCCACGACTCCGCTCTGCCGCCCTGGTGCTCCGGCAGCCCCAGACCGAAGGTAAACAAGTGGAGCTGTGTTCTGCTAAGACTGTATTTGCAAAATCTGGTGGCAGTTTGCAGGCCTCTGATCTTGACCACGTCCTTTTTTTTTTTTTTTTTTTTTTTTTTTTTTGACAGGCAGAGTGGACAGTGAGAGACAGAGAGACAGAGAGAAAGGTCTTCCTTCTCTTTTGGTTCACCCTCCAATGGCTGCCGCGGCCGGCGCACTGCACTGATCCAAAGCCAGGAGCCAGGTGCTTCCCCTGGTCTTCCATGCGGGTGCAGGGCCCAAGCACTTGGGCCATCCTCCACTGCCTTCCCGGGCCACAGCAGAGAGCTGGACTGGAAGAGGGGAAACCGGGACAGAATCCGGCGCCCCGACTGGGACTAGAACCCGGTGCGCTGGCGCTGCAGGCAGAGGATTAGCCTATTAAGCCACGGTGCCCACAGACCGTGTCTTAAAATCTTGCTCTTATGTCTCATTAGGTGAGCTGATGGGGGTGAGCTGAGTGGTGGGGCAGCTCTGACTGTCTCCAGCAGTTTAGGGGATCACTTACCTTAAGCTTCCGGAAATATCAATGCTGACAGAGCCCACGAAGTTGCTGCAGTGGGCCACAGAGGCGGTGGGCCTTCCAGACTGGTCCTTGCCCAAGTTCAGGGAAACTGAGATGGAAATGCCATCCACCTTTAGATCAAAGGTGCCCTCTAGGGAGCTGGTTGGAGACAGGAGAAGCAAATTGCTTAATTTTTTTAAAGCTTTATTTATTTATTTGAAAGGCAGAATTACAAAGAAGCAGAGGCAGAGAGAGAGACAGAGAGACAGAGACAGAGAGAAGTCTTCTACCCGCTGGTGCACTCCCCAGTTGGCTGCAATGTTCAGAGCTGAGCTGATCTGAAGCCAGAAGACAGAAGCTTCTCCTGAATCTCCCATGTGAGACTCAGATGACCAAGGACTTGGGCCATCTTCCACTGCTTTCCCAGGCCATAGCACAGAGCTGCAAAGGAAGTGGAGCAGCGGGGACTTGAACTGGTGCCTATATGGGATGCTGGCACTGCAGGCAACGGCTTCACCTGCTATGCCGCAGGTAAATTGCTTTATAATCAGAGTCTCCTCCGGGAAGAGGAGCCAAAAGAACACACACCCACTAACTAGCCATGCCCTTATCCAAGCCTTGTCTCATCATTAATGAAAACAGCCAGTGTTCGTGGAGCATTTGCTATGTTTTGTCTAATCCACAGCTGTGTCTTTGAGGGGGGTTATTACTCACCTCATTTTACAGATAAACTGAAACTAAGGGAGAGTCAGATCTGGATCTTTCAGAGACCAGATACTGAAGAATCCAGAAAGGGGGCAGACGTTTGGCACAGCAGTTAAGCTGTCCCTTGGGCGACCCGGATCCCACATCAAGTTCCTGGGCTCAAGGTCCAGCTCTACTTCTGATTCCAGTTTCCTACTAAAGTGTACTCTGAGGAGCAACAGGTGATGGCCCAAATACTTGGGTCCCTGCCACCCACGTGAGAGGCCTGGATGGAGTCCCTGGCTCCTGGCTTCAGCCTGGCCCAGCCCTGGCTATTGTAAGCATTTGAGGAGTGAACCAGCAGATGGAAGATCTTTCTCCCTGTCCTTCTGCTTTCAAATAAGTAAATACAAATGAAAAAAATAATCCAGAGGTGTAAATCTGGGTGGGGGGGCACGCCCTGCCCAAGGCAGAGACTCACATGAAAGCCTTGGTGGCTTTCCAGCCCCCAGTGACTGACACGTGGTTGTTGGACAGATGCACTCTCATGCCCTGCTCCGGAAGCAGGCTCAGGTCCGCGTTCCCGAGCCGGAAGTGACGGATCTTCAGGCTGGAGGAAGGAAGGCAGAGCATCAGACCCAGAAGGCTCAGGAGCACATCCCTGAACGAGTCCCAAGCGTCCCTCTGGCATTCCTCACTTTTCCCAGGGCGTTGACCTAGACCTCAGGGTGCTGTCTGGTCATCTCTTCTATATCGGTTGAGGTCGGCTCAGGCCTCACCTCCTCCAGGAAGCTTTCCTGAGTCCTCCAAGACCAGATATCTTCCTCTGTCCTTGAATTGCACCCCTCTTAGCTGCTTCAGCCAGGCCTGCTCACCCCACCGCCCCGAGGACTTGGTGAGCTGGCCTTGGCCTTGCATTGTGTGTCCGGTTTCCCAACCTGGGATCCCAGCTGCTCCAGGAAGGAGCTGCACCTTGTCCTCCTACCCTCAGTACTTCAAGGAATAATAAAGGCTTGCAATTTAAATCAGAGACCACTCATGGATAACCTGGGGGCCACATGGAGTCTATAGATATATATTTCCTACATGGTGTTTTTAAACTTTTGAATGAGTTACTAGCATTTTAAAATTAAGACATTTCACATAAAAATATCAATAAACAACTGGTTTTCTGGCATCTTTTGGAAAAAACATCAAAGACACTGTTCTTTTCCTTACAGCATCAATCAGCTGCCCTCCACCCCCAAGTGGGGCAGGTGCTTTCCAGGTAAGCTCCTCACTTGCCATTAATCTCTTTGCTCTCGGATCTATTCCGGGGCCTTCCCTTGCCCAGATCTAAATGGGTGGACTGACCTGTGCAAACTATACATCCCAGGTTCCCTTGCACCTGTCTCCTAGTTAGATTGGGTGGGAAGATGGGAGAAACGGATTGAAAGATGGGAGAAGCAAGGGTATTTCCATGCTCTCTCTGTCAGGACTGTCCTTGGCAGTGGTTACATTTCCGCAGTGGGGCCAGCTCCTGCCAGTCAACCCCCCTAGGCCTCAAGTCTCTGCAGGAGGGATCTAGGGACTGGTGATTGGCCTCGAAGGGGACCCCTTCCATCCCGATGCTTCGGGGCACACCCAGCCTCGTCCAGAAGCCCTGTAAGAGCTCACTGTGAGCCACAGGTGCTGACTGCATGTTTGCCCCCTAACCCCATGTGCCCGGGTGCCCCTCTTCCTTCTTTGCTGCTCCTGTGTTGAAGAAAGATTTCTCACCTGTGAAACTCATAGCTCACACTTCCAATCCAGCCGGCCATGTAGTCTCCTGAGAACTCAGGCAGCGTGATGGTGGACAGCTCCTTCTTCAGGACGGCCACGCCATACTGGCCGGCTGGGGGAAAACACAGGGCTTCAAGTGAGTTCATTCGATGGGAGTCAGCCCCGTGTAGCAGGTGGGTGGCCAGGCTTTGGAATATCACTTGCCGTGGGATTGAAAGCAAGATGTGCCACTTACTACTGATGTAATCCAAACAAGTCCCTCAAATTACCTGAGCCTCACTTTTCTCATCTGCAAAGTGGTAATGATACCAACCAGAACCCGAGAATTAATTTAGATCATGAACTCCAAGTGCCAGTCAGTGTTATTCATTCATTCATTCATTCATTCAACAAAACCTTGCAAGCAGTGATGGAAACCAGGGGGGGCTTTTGAGGCATCATTTACTGCAGTGTGGTCAAACCTTGCGGCTGATGTATGTTAGCAATACAGATTCCCAGGCTTGGCCTCATCAATCTTGGATGGATCCCTGGAATCTGTACTTTAACATGTTCCAGCAAGTCTAGTGTGGGAAAATTGCTGATCTAGTTCTGTCCTTACCCTCTGATATCCAAGGTGGTAAAGTTCAAGTTGAGAGGGTGATGTAGTCCTAGTTTCCAAGCCAGGCAGTGGCAGAACCCTGGCCTCAAGTTCCTTATTCTTGCCACCACACCTCTCTGGGCACCTAGGTGGGGCAAGACCAAATCCCCTTACCATATTCCAGGCCTTTTCTGGTGATCCTGGCCACAAATCCAGGATGAGAAGCCCCTTCGCCAAACCTGGAGAATCCTGCCAGCAGCCAGAGGGCCACTACTACAGAGTACGGTCTGGCCATCATCCTGTCTTCAGCTCTCTCTGGGGCAGCAGTGGGTCAGAGCCCCGTTGTAGGAGCTTCCCTCACTGAAGGTGACAGCAGAGGCAGCCACCTACTTATAGCGCCAGGGGCCAGATGAGGAACTGAGCCAGCCTGGGGGCGGGGTGGGGAAACTTCAGGACTTTGGAGCAGCCCAGTTTCCAGCAACTCGAGGTGGGGAGAAGGTTGCTTGTGAAACCATTTGAGATTTATTTTTGGCTGAGAGTAGCAGAAATGGTGCGGTGCCTCCAAGGTCTTCCTTTCCCAGCTTTCCTGCGAGTGCTGCCCAGAGAGAAACCCCCCGTGACGCCTTTCTCCCTGAACGCGCCATCCATTCCCTCTTATCTGTGGATTGAAGTCTAAATGCCCTAGCAGGCAGCCAAGGCCGCCACAATTTGGCTGGCACGGGCCTCTCCAACCGGATCTTCCACTCTGGCCTGGCTGAAATTCACTGTTCTCCGCTTACGTCTTGCAAGACCATCTCAAGTCAGATCACAACAAAGAGTCGTTATTTAGCTTGACAACAAGTGCAGTGGAGGTATTCCACAGCTCTGGGATCCAGACACTGGCAGGTTTTCCTCTCACCTCTACTGTGTTTTAATCAACGTCTTTATTTATAAAAAGATTTATTTGTTTGAAAGGCAGAGTGATAGAGACAGAGACAGAGAGAGATGGATCTTCCATCCCCTCACTTACTCTCCAAATGGATGTAACAGCCTGGGTTGGTCCAGGCTGAAGCCAGGAGACAGGAACTCTATCCAGGTCTCCCACTCGGGTGGTAAGAATCCAGGTACTTGGACCGTGTTCTGCTGCCTTCTCAGGCACATTAGCAGGGAGCTGGATCAGAAGTGGAGCAGCTGGGTCTCAACCCAGTGCTCTGATATGGGTTGCTGGGATCACAAGCAGTGGCTTAACCCACTGTACCACAAAGCTGGCCCCTTAATCAATTTTATTGGCTTATAATTTATATGTAATAAAATATATACATTTTAAGTGCACAGTATAATGAGTCTTGACACATGTATGCACTTGGGTGACCACACTATTATCAAAACATAGATAGAACAGTCCATCACCCCCAAGAAATTCTCGGTGCCTCTTTGCAGTCAGTCTCCTTTCTCACCTCCTATCCCAGAAAACCACTGAGCTACTTCCTGTTACCCTAAATTAATTTTGCCTGCTCTGGAACTTCGTATAAATAGAATCATGGAAAGTGGATTCCTTCCTGTTTTCTTTCCTACATCATCATATTTTTGGTGTTGTTTTGTATATCAATAACACTTTTCTTTTTGATAGCTGAGCGGTACTCCACCCAGCTATTGCTAGATAGGAAATACATTCACATGGTTCAAACATCAACTGAGGGGCCGGCTCTGTGGCACAGCAGGTTAAGCCACCACCTGCAGTGCCAGCATCCCATATGCTTCTGATCCAGCTCCCTGCTGGTGGCCCGGGAGGGCGGTGGAAGATGGCCCAAGTCCTTGGGCTCCTGCACCCATGTGGGAGACCTGGAAGAGGCCCCTGGCTCCTAACTCCTGGCTTCGGCCTGGCCTAGCCCCAGTCGTTGCGGTCATTTGCGGAATGAACCAGCGGATGGAAGATCTCTCTCTCTCTCCTTCTCTCTCTCTCTCCTTCTCTCTCAGTAACTCCTTTTCAAATAAGTAAGTAAATTGTTAAAAAAAAAAAGATCCGCAGTGAAAAAATCTCACCCTTATACCTCTTCTGCATCTTCCTGGTTAATATCTCCTTCCCATGATATCAGTGTAAAATTCTGCTGGAATTAGTGCCAGGAGCGGGGCAGAAGGCAGCACCGAGCACCACCAAGACAGCGGAGGTGTCTGAGCTTGGTTTTCAAGTACGAGTAGGAGTTTGACAAACAGAAGAGAGAGAAAAGGCAGAACAGCATGAGCTAAGGCATGGAGCTTGAGACAGTGCTGCTGGTCCCAGAGAGCATAAAGAATTGTGGGTGTCAACAGCAAGAGTGGGGATGGAGGAGAGAGGGCTGCAGGCTTAGGCACCGACTGTGCTGGGAATCTCGTTAACAGGCCTCACTCCAGGCACGATCAGCCTGGGAGAAACACGCCCTGCCTTCAGCCCGTGGCAGGCATTGAGTTCCACTTTCCTTCCGTTTGGGGGATGGACTTCCGGCAGGGTCTCCTGCTGCCTCCCCTTGCCAGTGCTGCCCTGGGGCGGCTCAGGAGGCCCTGGGCTCAGCTGACAGCCAACCAGGAAAGAGGAGTCAGTCTCCTCGGCTCAGCTCTCTTGGGGCCCCTCTCCCTCTGCTTTGTTGTGGGAGCCCGTGGAGAATCCCTTCCCCTTCCCTACATGATGGGAGGGGGAGGGGAGACTCTACCTCTGCACCCCTGGCCGTGGCTTAGTTGGGAGCATGGTAAGGGCAGCTTTGACTTATTTTCTTTTAAAGATTTATTTGTTTATTTATTTGAAAGGCTGAGGAGAGGGAGAGTGGGGGAGGAACAATCATATCAGCTGGTTCACTCCCCAGATTGCCATAACAGCTGGGGCTGGGCCAGACTGAAGCCGGGAGCCAGGAACTCCATCCGGGTCTCACACACGGGCAACAGGGACTCAAGTACTTGAGCCATCCCCCACTGCTACCCAGGGGCATTAGCCGGAAGCTGGATCCGAAGTTGAGTGACTGGGACTTGAAATGGCGCTGTGATATGGAATGTGGACATCCCAAGTAGCATATTAACCTGCTGGACCACAAGGCCCATCCCAGCGCAGCTCTGGTTTCTACCCAGATGGGCCCGGCAGCAGGTGGGGGATGCAGCCAGCGCTGTTCAGGGCACAGAGCACAGTTCCTGCTGCAACAAGGAACCTCGGACTTGGTGGCTTCAGCCCCAGAAATGTATTTTCTCACAGTGGCAGAGGCAAATCAAAACGTTGGCCGGGCTCATTCCACCTGAGGCCTAGGGGGAGAGCCTCCCACGCATCTCCCTGAGCTCCTCCGAGGCTGCTTCCAGCAGGCTGCTGGCCCACGGAAGCTTTCCTTGGCTGCTAAATGCATCCCTTGCTTCCCGGCCAGGGCCTGGTGCTCTCCTGCATGTCTGGTCAAACTTCCCTTTTCACAAGGACGTCCCTCATGTTAGATGAGGACTTACCCCAGTGACCACATCTTAACCTCTTGAGTCTACCGTGACCCTGTTTCCAAATGAGGTCACACTCTGGGGGTGAAATGGGCTAGGACTTCAGATGTGAATTTTGGAGGGGACACAATTCAAGCTCTAACAGGAACCCCAGGAGTGGAGGAGGTTAGGGTGGGGCTGCTGATAACTAAGTCCAGGTCCCGCCTGCTGTTCCTGTCCGAGTCAGCCTCGTGGCCCCCGTCCTGCAAGATTCCCATGCAGACTGAGGAAGGAGACCTCTGGGAATGCCCACTGAGCCTAACCAAGACCTCATCAGGACAGAGGGCGGCTGGAGACGAGCTGGCCTCCCGGGACACCACCCACCATCGGAAACACGGGACCAGCAGGAGAAAACAACTTTTCATTGTTGCTCCACTTCCTTTTTTTTTTTTTTTTTTTTTTTTTTTTTTGACAGGCAGAGTGGACAGTGAGAGAGAGAGACAGAGAGAGAAAGGTCTTCCTTTGCCGTTGGTTCACCCTCCAATGGCCGCCGCTGCAGCCGGCGCACCGCGCTGATCCGATGGCAGGAGCCAGGATCCAGGTGCTTTTCCTGGTCTCCCATGGGGTGCAGGGCCCAAGCACCTGGGCCATCCTCCACTGCCTTCCCGGGCCACAGCAGAGAGCTGGCCTGGAAGAGGGGCAACCGGGACAGAATCCGGTGCCCCGACCGGGACTAGAACCCGGTGTGCCGGCGCCGCAAGGCGGAGGATTAGCCTATTGAGCCACGGCGCCGGCTCTACCCAGTCTCCTTTTGATGGACATTTGGATTAATTCCATTCTTGTGATAACAAACTATACTACAAATAATATTGTGGTGCGAATGAGAATATATCTGTGAGAGTTATTCTGAGAAACAAATATTTGGAGTGTTAGGCAATCTGCATTTACAAGTTTGGTTAGATTTGTGCTATCTGGCTTCAAACCAGTTGAACTCATTCACATCTGTCTGTTTCATTTTGGGAAGGCTGAGGACTTTATCGTCGGCACTTGGGCTGGGAGCTGGAACCCACCTCTCGTCTGTAGCCCATCACACATCCACCTCCTGCCCTCCTGCTCTGCTTAAGATTTATATTGTCCATTTTCATGGGGTCCAGCAGGACCTGCAGGACTACAGGCATCCCACTGTGCTGTAGCGCACCAGAGCTGATTCCTCCCAGCTGACAGGGTTCTGGTACCCGACCTCCCTCTGTGTCCCTCCCCACTTCGGTCTCTAGTAATCACTCACCTAGGTTCAGATCAACTTGTGAGAGAGACCAGGTAGTATTTGTCGTTCTGTGACTTATTCCATTTATCATCATTTCCCCAGTTGCATCCATTTTGCTGCAAACCACAGGCTAGCATTCTTTATAATGAATTATAATGAGGGCCTGCGCCATAGCTCACTTGGTTAATCCTCTGCCTGTGGTGCCGGCATCCCATATGGGCGCCGGGTTCTAGTCCTGGTTGCTCCTCTTCCAGTCCAGCTCTCTGCTGTGGCCCGGGAAGGCAGTGGAGGATGATGGCCCAAGTGCTTGGGCCCTTGCACTCTCGTGGGAGACCAGGAGGAAGCACCTGGCTTCTGCCTTCGGATAGGCGTAGCGCCAGCCGTGAACCAATGGAAAGAAGACCTTTCTCTCTGTCTCTCTCACTGTCTAACTCTATCTGTCAAATAAAAAAAATGAATTATAATGGCTGTTGTGTATATTTACCACGTTTCCTTCCTTCCTTCCTTCCTTCCTTCCTTCCTTCCTTCCTTCCTTCCTTCCTTCCTTCCTTTCTTTCTTGGACAGGCAGAGTGGACAGTGAGAGAGAGAAGAAAGAGAAAGGTCTTCCTTTTTCTGTTGGTTCACCCCCAAGTGGCCGCTGCGGTCGGTGCACTGCGGCGGGCGCACTGCGCTGATCCGAAGCCAGGAGCCAGGTGCTTCTCCTGGTCTCCCATGTGGGTGCAGGGCCCAAACACTTGGGCCATCCTCCACTGCACTCCCTGGCCACAGCAGAGAGCTGGCCTGGAAGAGGGGCAACCAGGACAGAATCCGGTGCCCCGACTGGGACTAGAACCCAGTGTGCCGGCGCCGCAGGCAGAGGATTAGCCTAGTGAGCCGTGGCGCCGGCTTTCCACGTTTTCTTTACCCATGCATCTGTAGATGGGCATCTAGGTTGATTCCATATCTTAGCTATTGTGAGGGATGCAACAATAAACAAGGAAGGACAAAATCTTTTTGATATGTTGATGTTGATTTTTTTTTTTTTTTAAGATTTATTTGGGAGTCAGAGTTACACAGAGAGAGGAGAGACAGAGAGAGGTCTTCCATTTTCTGGTTCACTCCTCAATTAGCCGTAATGGCCGGAGTTGCACTGATCTGAATCCTGGAGCCAGGAGCTTCTTCTGGGTCTTCCACATGGGTGCAGGGGCCCATGGACTTGGGCCACCTTCTACTGCTTTCCCAGGCCACAGCAGAGAGCTGGGTTGGAAGCTGAGCAGCGAGAACTAGAATTGGAGCTCATATGGGGTGCCGGTGCTGCAGCTCACTGCACCACAGCGCCAGCCCCACTGATTTCAATTACTTTGGATATATACCCCTAAGTAGGATAGCTGGGTCCTACGGTAGCTCCGTTTTCAGTTTTATTAGGAACCTCCATCCTGTTCTCTATAATGGTGATACTAATTTACATTCCCTTTTAGTAACATTTGTTTTTGTTTATTATCTTTTTGATAATAGCCATTCTAACTTGGGTGAGAGGAAATTTCATTGTGGTTTTGATTTTTACTTTCCTGATGGCTAATGATCTTTAGCATTCTTACTAGCCATTTGAATTTCTTCTTTGAGAAGTGTCTATTCGTAGTTTTGCCCATTATTTCATTGAGTTGCTTGGTTTTTTGGTTGAGTTTTTTTTTTTTTTAAGATTTATTTTTATTTGTTTGAAAGACAGAGTTACAGAGAGAGGTAGAACCAGAGAGAGAGGTCTTCCATCTGCTGGTTCACTCCCCAAATGGCCGCAATGACTGGAGCTCAGCCAATCCAAAGCCACGAGCTTCTTCAGGGTCTCCCACGTGGGTGTGGAGGCCCAGGCAGTTAGGTCATCTTCTGCTGCTTTCCCAGGCCATAGCAGGGAGCTGGATCAGAAGTGGAGCAGCCGGGACTCAAACTGGTGCCCATTTGGGATGCCGGCGCTACAGGCGGCAGCTTTTACCTGCTGTCCCACAGTGCTGGCCCCTGGTTGAGTTTTTGAGATTCTTATGTCTTCTGGATACTTGTCAAATGAATAGTTGGCAAATTTTTTTTCCCATTCTGTTGGTTGTCTTTTCACTCTGTTGTTTCCTTTGCCATGAGAAGGTCCTTAGCCTGGTACATCATCTCATTTGTCTATTATTGCTTTTGTTGCCAATGCCTTTGGGGTCTTAGCCAGAATATTTTTGTCTAAATTAATGTCTTCAATTGTTTTGCCAGTATTTTCTTCTGGTAGTTTCAGAGTTCCAGGTCTTATGTTTGGGTCTTTGATCCATTTTTAATTGAATGCTTTTGCTATAGGGTAAACAGTAATCTTTAATTTTCTGCAGGTAGATATTCAGTTTTCCCAGCAACATGTGTTGAAGAGATTTATCGAAGGCTGTCTTTTCTCCAGGGTATGTTTTTGTTGCCTTGGACCATTTTTTTAGAACTACCTTTTCCCCTCTAAGAATTTGGTACTATCTTGTTAAAAACACACACTCAAGTACAGTTTCCATGTAGGGAATCTTCTCTACCTTAATTACAACCTCCCACTACCTACCTCCCACTACACAATACACAGACTCAATAAATATTTGACAGATGAGTGGCTGACTGATAAATAAAACTTTTTGACTTTTCATCTCTCATATTCAAATGGAAAAAAGAAACATTGCATAGTAGAATTGATCGGCTGCCTAACCCAAAGCCATTTTCCTCCTTCTTCCCTGTAAATCAAGTCTAGATTTTTTTCCATTGTCTGAGACAAAGGCAGTGAGTTGGTCTTTGGCAAGAGCCACTCAAATTGCAATCATGGTGCATAATGTCCAGGTTGAGTAGGGTTCTACCTCTGCACACCCCCTGCTCCTTCTACACCTCCCCTGGAGCATAATGGTTGGTCCTGGGCAAAGAGTAGCTTGACTAACTGGAGTGATTCCAGTAGATGTCAGTTAGGATTGGTGAGTGCCTTCCAAAAAGTAACTGGAAAAGTATACAATCGCCCTGTGCACGGGGATGCCTGTGCTATGGAACACACCTGCTACAGCGCGAGGCTGCAAGAAAAGCCGCCGTGTAGGAGGTGGCTAGAGGCAGATGCTGGGTTTCCCTGCAGCCAAGGAGAAGTGGCAAATGTCAACCAAAGAAGGATAAATACCATCTTATCCCACTTACGGATCTAAGAAATCCAAAGAAGCAGGGTGTAGAATGGTGGTTACCAGGGTCTGGGGTAGGTAGGGAGGGGTATTAGGGTGATGTTGGTCAAAGGGTTTACATTTTTGTTAGGTGTAAGTTTGATAAATCTATTGTGTAACATGGTGACTATAGTAAATAACCATGTACCACATACACAAAAATCATAAAAAGAATCATAAAAGTAGACTTTAAGTATTCTCTTCAGATTAATAAGTATGTGAGGTAATGCATATGTTAGCTGGATTTAACTATTTCACAATGTTGTACATATTTAAAAACATATTGTATACCATAAATATATAACATTTCTTTTTGTCAGTTTATAGATAAATAAATGCAAAAAATAAAAACCAGACCATTTACAAAGGACACAAAAAGGGGCTGGCACTGTGGCATAGTGGGTAAAGCCTTCACCTGCAGCATTGGCATCCCACATGGGCAAAGGCTCAGTTCCTGGCTGCTCCACTTCTGATCCAGCTCTCTGCTATGACCTGGGAAAGCGGTGGAAGATGACCCAAGTCCTTGGGCCCCTGCACCTACGTGGGAGATCTGGAAGAAGCTCCTGGCTCCTGGCTTCAGATTGGCTCAGCTCTGGCTGTTGTGGCCATTTGGGGAGTGACCAGTGGATGGAAGACTTCTCTCTCTCTCTCTCTCTCTCTCTCTCTCTCTCTCCTCTCCACCCTCGCCTCTGTAACTCTGCATTTCAAATAGATATAAATAAATAAATAAATAAATCTTTAAAATGAATAGGACACGAAAAGACATAGGTTGCTCCTAGGAATGAAGCATTTCCTGGTTGCAGGTATACAAAGTATTTTCCCCTGTTGCTCAAAAGGGGGGCACAACCGATGTGAGGTCAGTGTCTCCCATTATGTTGCTACACAGCCTGAGGCATTTCCTCCCCAGAGGATATTGGGCATGTGCCCAAGGAGACTTAGCAGGAAAGGAAGCTACAGGCAGGGCCAACAATTCACTTTCGCACAGCAGTCCGTGTACCTTGCTTGCCTAGAAGTGAGAGGATGTGAAAAGTCATTTTTAACAATTTCCCAGTTCCAAGCCATGCTGAAGTTTTCCCCAAGGCCACTGAGGGGAAGCATAGATGCTTTTTCCCCTTCAAAAAGGAGGCAACAAGCAGAAACGAGAAGTGTGGAAATCTCTGAGCACGTCCAGCGTGTGCTTCTCACAGGATTTCCAGTGGCCTTGACGCTGAGAGTCCTTGGCGGTGCTTTCCCACCAGCCGGCGGAGGAGATGACACAGGAAGGGAGGCCTGAGCGACCTGGGGGAGGGCGCCACGCGTAACGCTGGGGGAAGGAAGCTCTAGACAGAGGAAGTGGGTAGTGACGGGCCCTGCGGTGGGAAGGTGTTAGGGCAGAGGAAGGCCAGAGGAAGGCCAGAAAGAGTGAGGCAATGGGGGGGGGGGGGCGGAGAGGGCTGAGATCAGCAGCCAGGTAGCGGTTGGATCATGCGGAGCTGGAAGACCTGGGTAAAGGTTTTTTGATTTTTTTTCTAAGCTGTTTTAAGGCTTTAAGCATAAAAGCAACCTCTGATTTACAAATCATCTACCAAGTTCTTAATCTCAGGTTTGCTCTCCAGTTCTAAAAATGTCCATTCCGTTATTTTTATAGATCCAATTCTCTGCTGAAATATTCCTTTAAAAAGTGCCTTCCTTGACCTTATTTTTTCATTTGTTGTTGGAACATATTAAACTCATGGTTCCTTTAATCCTCCTGGATTACCTATTGGGCCTGCTCCACGGTCTGGTGTTTGATTAAATGGCTTTGTCTCTTGGCATGCCTACTCATTTTTTATTGAATGCTGGGCATTGTGTATACAAAAAGCTGCAGGGACCCCAGATGATGTGATCTTCCACCAGAGAGGGTTAATTTGTCTGCTCGGAGAATAGAGTGAGTTAAGATCACTTTCATCCGTTCCAGGCAGGGACTAAGCTGAATCAATTCCAGGTTGCAGGTTTGGTAAAACTCAGTTCACCTGATTCAAATCTATTATTTATTTGAGAGGCAGAGAGATGGATAGATGCATAGATAGACAGGTAAATAGAACTCCCACCTACCGGTTCACACCCCAAATCCGAACTGGGGACTCCAGCTCTCCCTCGTGGTTGGGAGGGACCCAATTACTTGAGCTGCTGCCTCCCAGGGTATGCACTGGCAGGAAGTGGAGACTGGAACTGGAACTTTACATTGAACCGAGGTACTCAGTACAGAATGAGGGTATCTTAACCACTAGACTAAACACCCGCTCCTCCAGTTTCCTTCTTAGGAGCAATGACTTGCTGCAAGCCACTCCATCCACACAGAAGCAGAAGTCTTGACACTAACAAATTTCATTTTTAAAATACCTTTTTTTTTTTTTCCACTGGAGAACAGACTATGGCAAGTCGTGAGTGGAAGCCGGTGATCAGTTAGGAGAGGACTGAAGTTGTTTAGGTGAGAGAAATTAGCGACTTGGCCTGGGAGGTAGAGGTGAGAACAGTGGAGCTCTGTGTGCTAATATGGAAAGACGAAGACATCATTTCAGATGAAAGAAGCTGGTGAAGTCGATAAAGCGTGACCTTTTCAGTTAAAAACGAGTCTCCATATATGAGGGGTCTCTAGAAGGTCATGGAAAAACTGCATGGATTTCAAAATTTTTGCATCCAAATAAACATCTTTTAATCCCAGTTTTCCCAAGTTTGTTAAAGTCCCTTTGTATGTATATATAAATTTTTTTGTTTCAAAGCACTTTGCTCTTTTGCCTTTCCCAGACATAATCTTCCCTCTAATACACCTGGGCATCCTTATGGACCAGGGGAGAACTGAGTGCCAAGGAGAATCAAAGTGTCAGCTTTGCTATGGAAAAGCAGGTTTATGCAACAGGACAGTGACCTAGCAAGGCAGGGTTCTTTAAATCCTTTTGTTGCTCTTTCATACCAAGAAATGGACTTGGAGAATCTG
Source organism: Oryctolagus cuniculus (assembly GCF_051225735.1). Lineage (NCBI taxonomy): Eukaryota > Metazoa > Chordata > Mammalia > Lagomorpha > Leporidae > Oryctolagus > Oryctolagus cuniculus. The sequence continues at coordinate 20,405,520 of NC_142877.1, forward strand.
TTCCCATAGACATTTTCAGGGATGTGGAATAGACACTTAGGTTCCCTATTAAGACTTACCGAGTCAGGAGGAGTAAAGGTAGAATTAGAGGTCACAAAAGAAATGCCTGCTGCTTTCTGGACTTTGGGGGATTGAGGAAACCAAAGGAAAATAGAGAAGCAGGTGACAGAAAGGCCAAGATGTGTGTTCAATTGGAAAGCAGAGAAGCAGGGGCAAAAAAGATAAGATGGGTGTCCCAGTTTCCCACCTGCTAATGTGGGTGCATTAGCAAGAACACAGCACAAGAAGGGGAACCATGGGCTCTGCTTCTTATTTAACGCTTGGCAAAGGCCGCCATGCAGACTTCCTACTGCCCCAACCTGCGTGATAACCACACGGCCGGACAGCGTGGTGTGACTGGGCAGAGGGAGGCGTAGTCGTCAGTTTGGTCTGCCCTAGCAAAACACCATAGACTCGATGGCTTACACAGCAGAAGTGTATTTTCTCCCAGTTCTGTAGGCTGAGAAATCCAAGATCAAGGCGCTGGCCAAATCAGTCTGTGAGGGCCCTCCTCCTGGCTCCTCCAAGGCTGCCTCCTTGCTGTGGCTTCACATGGTGGGGAGATGATGAAGAGGGAGATGGAGATACAGATAGAGATAGAGAGATGGAAATAGAGATAGACATAGAAAGACTAGAGAGGTATATAGGTAGGTAAGTAGGCAGAATAGCCCACCTGGTGTTTCTTCATTTAAAAAAAAAATTTTTTTTTTGACAGGCAGAGTTAGTGAGAGAGAGACAGAGAGACAGAGAAAGGTCTTCCCTCCATTGGTTCACCCCCCAAATGGCTGCCACGGCTGGCGCACTGTGCTGATCCAAAGCCAGAAGCCAGGTACTTCCTCCTGGTCTCCCATGCGGGTGCAGGGCCCAAGCACTTGGGCCATCCTCCACTGCCTTCCCGGGCCTCAGCAGAAAGCTGGACTGGAAGAGGAGCAACCAGGACAGAATCTGGCGCCCCAACTGGGACTAGAACCCGGAGTGCTGGCATCTCAGGTGGAAGATTAGCCAAGTGAGCTGTGGCGCTGGCCTTAAATTATTTATTTAAAAGGCAGAGTTACAGAGAGGCTGAGGCAGAGAGTCTTCCACCCACTGGTTCACTCCTCAAATGGCTGCAACAGCAGAGCTGCACCAATCCAAAGCCAGGAGCCAGTCTTCTGCTGGGTCTGCCACGTGGGTGCAGGGGCCCAAGGACTTGGGCCAGGTAATTAGCAGGGAGCTAGATCAAAAGTGGAGCAGCTGGGACTCGAACCAGGCCCATATGGGATGCTGGGATGACAGACGGCAGCCTTATCTGCTATGCCACAGGGCCAGCCCCTTGTGTTTCTTCTTATAAGGCCCATAATCTTGTTAGATTATGGCTCCATCTTTATTTAATTGCCTCTTTTTTTTAATTAAAAAAAATTTTTTTTTAATTTTTATTTTTTGACAGGCAGAGTGGACAGTGAGAGAGAGAGACAGAGAGAAAGGTCTTCCTTTGCCATTGGTTCACCCTCCAATGGCCGCCGTGGCCGGTGAGCTGCGGCCAGCGCACTGCGCTGATCCGAAGGCAGGCGCCAGGTGCCTCTCCTGGTCTCCTATGGGGTGCAGGGCCCAAGCACCTGGACCATCCTCCACTGCACTCCCGGGCCACAGCAGAGAGCTGGCCTGGAAGAGGAGCAACCGGGGCAGAATCTGGCGCCCTGACCGGGACTAGAACCCGGTGTGCTGGCACTGCAAGGCGGAGGATTAGCCTAGTGAGCCGTGGCGCCGGCCTTAATTGCCTCGTTAAAGGCCCTATCTCTACATATGGTCACATTGGGGGTTAGGCTTCAACATGAGAATTTGGTGGTGGGGTTGGGACTGAAATTCATTTCCTAGGAAGAATCCTTGGAATTCAGCATCCCTGAGCTGTCTTGGGTCACAGCATGGCTGAGGATCTGGATGGAGACCTTGATAGAAGGGGCCACAGTACCAGCTCTTTCTCATGCTTAAACTCCAGCACGTGCTACAGCGAATTGCTAGTACTTGGCAAAGATTTATCGAAAGAACCAGTTGGGCTGTATCTTCTTCTTGCATTCATACCATGAGCGTCCCCGGGTCTCTAGCCTTTAGATGTCACTCTTTCCCTGAACATCCACGGGATACCAGCCCCAGATTTGAGCCTGCAGGAAACGCTAATGTAGTGCACTAAGTCCATCCTGCTGGCGCTGGATTGTGTGTTGCTCTGAGTAGTTCAGTTGCTCCAGGTCTCTTTGCTGTCGCCTATGGCCACTCCCTAAACTCTCCTCCCAGCTGTTCTTCTTTCCTATGCCATTTCGCTCCAAACACCCTTCAGATCAGATGAGGCTGGCTGCGGGACGGCACAGGCTCCATACCTGGCCTGGACTCACTGCTGTCTCCCACTCACTTGGTATCACGGCCTGAGATGACCATCAGCACATCTCCTAGCTCACCCGGGGAGGCCCGCTCTCAGGTGTGCAGCTGGGAGAATGAGCAGCTTTCTGGAGTTCGATCATCCTCCATCCAGCAAAAGGTCTCACAACCCGGCTGGGGCACTCAGATTGAATCCCAGTGGCTTCTGAGCAGGTGTTGCTAGTTGTGGGAGAGAAAGGCTGGCAGCACACAGGAAGGAAGAGAGGACGCTAGGAAGTGAAAGAAGGAAAGAGGAAATACAGTCAACTGGTCCCGCCTGACTCAAACTTGAGCATTGCATCCAGATTGCCTAGAAAGCTTTGTTAAAACACAGCCTGCCAGGGCTGGCGCTATGGTGCAGCGGGGTAAGCCCCCGTCCACAGTGCCAGCATCCCGTATGGGCACCGGTTCAGGTCCTGGCTGTTCCACTTCTGAACCAGCTCTCTGCTATGGCCTGGGAAAGCAGTGGAGGATGGCCCAAGTCCTTGGGCCTCTGCACCTGCGTGGGAGACCTGGAAGAAGCTCCTGGCTCCTGGCTTTGGATCAGCACAGCTCCAGCTCTTGCAGCCAGCTGGGGAGTGACCCAGTGGATGGAAGACTCTTTGCCTCTGCCTCTCTGTAACTCTGCCTTTCAAACAAGTAAAATAAATCTTTAAAACACACACACACACACACACACACACACAGCCTGCTGGGGCCAGCATTGTGGCACAGTGGGTTAAGTTACCGTTTGTGATGCTGGCATCGCATACTGGAGCACTCTCTGTCCTGGAGTTTCTGACTCAGCAGGTTTGGGGCAGAGACCAGGAATTCTCATTTCTGATAAGTTCCCAGGTGATGCTGATGCTGCTGGCCAGGGGACCACACTGTGGGAACAACATACCTCTCCCCAAACCAGCTAGGAGCAGGCATTCCTCACCCTGACAGCTTTGGTTCTTCACAATGGAGAGACTGATCTCCATCCAAAATATCTTTGCAACCGGCACCACGTCCATCTGTTTGCTCCTACAGTGGCAACAAGTCCAACAGATCCCTAAGGAAGCGAATGAGCAACTTGGATGCAATTCTTTACTACCTGTCAGGAGGAAGGCGTCCATGCTTGCTAAGGAGCCTTGGTCCCGCTTCCAGGCTCTGCAGACCAAACAAAGCTTCTTGGCATCTAACCGGCGAGGACCTGATTTCCTGGCATCTCCCAGAAAGCTTAGCCAGGCCACATCTCCCATAGAGCACATATTCACCCCCACTGACTTGGGGAGCCATGGTGGTCTCTACCCTAAGGAACCCAGTTATTTGCATCTTGGTGGGAGGAGGACAGGAAGAGTCGCCCTGCGTTTGCACCACTCCCACTCACTGTGCTCTCAGTGTTCAGGACCCACCTGCAGCCTCTCCAGGGCTGAGATGGTCAGTGGAATTGGAAACAGGGGTGAGGAGGCATCCCGGGGGGCGGGGGACGCTTCCGCAGCCAGAGCGGGCACTCAGCGGGAGCCCAAGGCAGGCCGGCCGTGATTGCGCTGGAGTGATTAAGAAGAGCATCCCTGTCTTCCATGATGTAACTCACAACCTCCTTCGGGGAGGCCATTAGCATTCCTGATAGCCGCTTAAGCAATTTCCTGATAAACCTGAACAAGATGAAGACCTCTTTAGGGAAATCAGCGACCCAAACACTCAGCTGATTATCAGACAGTCTTTGTCTTGTATTCAGTTTAATACTGATTACCCAAGCTTCTCCCTTCCTGTGGAATGCCTGTAACAAAAAGGCACTGTGGACTTGGCTTTGTGGCAAGCCCGAACTAAAGCTTCAACCTGTGCTATAGCTAATTTATCTGAAAAATAAATAAATCAATAAAGTCAAGGCGTCCCTACAGAGGTAGGACGAAGGACAGCAGTAACTGGGCTGGTGCTTGGGAAGTTCACATCCCACTTCAGAGTGCCTGGGTTCGAGTCTGAGGGTGTGGGTATCTCCCCGTGGGAGTGTTGTGAAGATCCAGTGAGCTAAACCTGGGAAAGTAATTAGCATACGCCTGGTACCATGAAAAGGGGACATGTCATTGTTTAAACTGAATTTTTATAAGAAAAGATTTATTTATTTTAAAAGCAGAGTGATGGTGGGAGGAGAGAGAGAGAGAGAGAGAATAAGAATGAATGGAGATCGGTTGGTTCATTCCTCAAATGCCCACAACAGCCAGGCTGAAGCCAGGAGTCGGGAGCTCCATCTGAGTCTCCCATGTGGGTGGCAGGGACACAAGTCCTTGGGCCATCATCTGCTGCTTTCCAGGAAGCTGGAATAAGAGGCAGAGCCATGACCTGAACCCAAGCCCTCTGATACGTGACGTGACGCAAGTGTCCCAGCCCCGCCACGCTTAACTGCTGTACGCAACACCGGCGCCTTGCAGGAAGTCACCCTGGAGCACTCCCTCTCCCCGCGTCTCACGTGACGTTTGCTCACTCCTAGATTAGGTGTTTCGGGGAGGAGTGCCACTGTGACCTTACTCAGTGCGTCACATCCCTCTGAACACTTTTGTTGACGACCTTAAAATAGAGACCTCAGTTGGAAAGGGGCGGGGAAGCACTGGCCAAGCCTCGGCCAATCGCGGATCTCAGCCCCGCGCAGCCGGTACCTGAGGCCCTGCAGGGTTAATTAGCACCAGGTGACCCGATATCGACTGCTTCCTTCCCGAGACGTGGCCAGCAGAGGGCGCTGCAGGCTGCGTTTTGTGTAGAGAGGGCGCCAACCTGGCTTCGATGAGCTCCAGCTGACACCTTCTAGGCAACCCGCCCCCCCACCCCACCATGGCTCAGGCCGCCAGCCGCCAGGTGCCCCCTCCCTGGAGCGGGGGTCTCGGGCCCCCGTCCCCCTCCTGTCTTTTCACAATGTCTTCTCCGGGTGCCCTGGGGCGCCACAGGCGATCAGGACTCATTTGGGGTTCCTCCACCCAAGATGATCCACTCCTCTCCCAGTTTTGTAAAGAGCAAGCCAAGAAGGGTTAAAGTAACAACAACAATAACGATGACAGTAATAGTACCCCCGCTCCTAATTCCTTATTGGGACTTACCTCCTGTGGAGGGGACTGTTATGGAGGAAGCCACCTGCGAGGGCCGTTACCACCTCCTGCTCCCATCCTGGCTGGAGCTTGCCCGAGTTAGGGGGCATACGCCCTCGAAGCAGCCCATTGGGCTGGGGAAGCCGGGCCGCCTCGAGCTTGTCCTGCGGCGAAGCCTGGCTGATACCGCAGGAGTGGCTGTGCGTGGTGACTGCCGGCTCAGGGTCGTGCCAGCTTCCATGTATGAGGAGGCACCGGGACGACAGGCACATGGCCTCTGGCAGAGATGGACATTTCCATCCACCAATTCCTACCCCAAATGCCTCCATGCATTGGCCGGGCCTGGGCCAGACGGAGACCAGGAGCCAGGAACTCCATCCAGATCTCACACGTGAGGGGCAGGAACCCAAGTGCTTGAGCCATCACCTGCAAAACCAGACTTTCTGAATGGTCAACTAGCAGGCACACAGAAGCCCTGTGGCTTTTACTTTTTTTAAATAGAGGTTTAGTAAAAGAGTGTGGGGAGGTAGGAATGATAAAGACAAAGCTAGTAGGGTCACGGTCGAGGACAGGGAATAGGATCACTCCGACCTGTGAGGCACTACGGCTTGTACGTTGGGCACAGGAACAGGAGGACTAAGAGAACAAAGCGGAAGGAAGAGAAGAGAAGGCGCGACATTAAAGGAAAAGCCAGGATTTTGCAAATGCCAGGCTTACGTACAGCTCAATGGACTCAAGGATATAAAAGGAACAGCATTAAACCAGCACAGGCTGGTTGCTGTGCACCTGGAGGCCACGTGGGCTGCTCCCGTGACACACAGTGGGGCAGCTGCCTGTCCCCTGACGCGTGAGTCCCAGCAGCATAGCCCACCCGCCTGCCTGCCTGCATCGCAGGCACGGGGCCTCCTGCCGGAGGACGTTTGCGGCGGCCTTGGCGCCCACGAGGTGAGCAGGGCGGTTCCACAGCCGGTCAGCTCTCAGCGTTCACAGACGGCGCCCATGGGCAGACGCGGTCAGCGCAGACAGACCCAAGAGGGAAGGCTGGCCACAGGAGAGCCCCGTTCCTCCCACTGTCTTTCTAGACAGAGATATTTGTAAGAAGTTTAAGGACCTTCTCAACAGCCCATCCGTCCACCCTCCGGGTCTCAAGCAGATGCAGGTTCCTTAAAAGTGGTTGAAGTTGTGCGGGGTCTGTCTTTACGTGGAAATACGAGGACTTGGGGTACAGGTGACAGAGGATTAGGGAATGCCTTTCCCAGGGCCTTCAAGCCCCAGGGAGGCAGGCGTCTGGGGTGTTGGCAGGAGCCAGTGGCCTGCCACCCTGATGTTCTCTGAGCTGAGCTCCTAGCCCAAACCCACAAGCAGAGGGCCTGGAGGGGAGTGGAGTGATGGGAGCAGCACTCAGCCATCGTCTTTGCACAGGCCGGCCGAGCAGAGGTAAATAAACCGCACCACACGAGACCAATGGCGGCGGCCCAAGCTTTACCACGGGGCCCCAGGTCACAAAGCGATACCCGGCTTCTGAATGGAATCGCTAAGTAAGACCTAATACTGCGTCGTGTACCCTGCAGTCAGAGAACATACCTTCAATCGAGACACCCACGAAGGTATTTATCAAAATTGGCCTGGCTAATTAAAAACAGTACTTTGCCCCATACTAGAAGTAGTAGAGACTGCTTTGGCCACCATGTAAAAAAAACAGTAATTAAAACAAAAATATAAAGGAGACAAAAACCCAAATACATGGAGTGGTGGGTGTTTCGCATGGCCTTTGGGATGCCTGTATTGCATGTCAGAGTGCCTGGGTTGGGTTCAAGTCCTGGCTCCACTCTTGAGGCCAGCTTCCTGCTAATGAGAGGCAGCAGCTGATGGTTCAGATCCTTGGGTTCCTGCCACCATGTGGGAGACTCAGGCTGAATTCCTGGCTCCTGGTTTCTGGCAAGCTCCAGCTGTTGGGGGCATCTGGGGAACAGATGAGCAGGTGGGAGCTCTCGCTCTCTATCTCACTCTCCATCACCATCTCTTTATTTCTTTACATTTTAAATTAAAATTTAAAAAATACCACCTACATAGAACATTTAAAGACCTTTCTTCAATTCCATCTGAGAACAAAAGAAGTTAAAATTGCAGGTTCAAACCAGATTGAGAGAGAAAAAAAGAAAGCACTATGTGTCAAAGTGAAGAGATAATCTTCAGCACGCATAGTTCTGAGAAAGAAAAGCAAAGATAAGTGAACCAAGCATTCAACCCAGGCAATAAAAAGCTACAAAAGAAATCCAAGAAAAGAAGGACAGAAAAAAAGGCAAGCAGACATGAATGCATCAGAAAACAAAGGTGCAATCGATAGAGCTGATTCTGTGTAGAAAAATAAGAACTCCCGTAGCATTCCTGAGTCAGCCTACCCAAGGGCAGCGACCATGCAGGGCAGAGCAGGCAGGATTGGGAGTGGGAACAGAAAAATGAGCATAATAAGGGGACATTTCCATGGTTCGTTTTAATTACATAAATAATGCATGGATACGTGTGCATTAGCAATGAAAGTAAAATAGGAAAAAAGAAACAGCGCGCAAAGTGGAAGTCCTGTGCAGTAGGGTGTAATGAGACACCAGACTGGGCGGCTCACCCGGGAGATGTTTGTGAGCCCTGAGCCAGGTGTTGGCCTGCCTTCTTCTTCTTCTTTCTTGTCCTCCTCCTCCTCCTCTTCTTCATTTACTTTTATTATTTATTTGAAAGGCAGAGTTACAGAGGGAGAGATCAATCCCCATCTGCTGGTTGACTCCCCAAATGGCTGCAACAGCCAGTGCTGGACCAGGCCAGAGCCAGGAGTGTAGCACCCTATCCTGGTCTCCCACATGAGTGGCAGGGGCCCAAGCACTTGGGCCATCTTCCACTGCTTTCCCAGGCACATAAGCAGGGAGCTGGATTGGAAATGGAGCAGCTGGGACTCAAACCAGTGCCCACATGGGATGCTGGCCTTGCAGGTGGTGGCTCAGCCCACAGTGCCACAGCACTGGCTCCAGTTGGCTGGCAGGTGGCTGCCCTGGCTGCCTCTCACCCCTTGTCCCCCTGTGCACCAGCGCCCCTGGTGTCTCTGTGTGCTCAAATTTTTTCCTCCTAAAGGACATCGGTTACATTGTATCAGGGCCCATCCTATTGGCCCATTTTAATTTGATCATCTCTTCAGAGGCTCTGTCTCCCCATACGGTCACATTCTGAAGTACCAGGATTTAGGGTTTCAACATATAAATGTGGGGGGCAGAATTCAGCCCATAACAACCTGCTTAAATTGTTCCCCTCAAGTTCCAGCCATCTCCCCAGAAAGATGTGACTAAGCAGGCATGCCCATGACATTGGGGGACCTATGACAGCGGCAAGCAAAGATGGGTTAGGCTGAAAAATGATGTGTGTCTACTATGGTTTCTGTAAATCCAGATAGCAAACAGGTGAATAAAAATGTCTATCCCCCTATTTGGACAAATACAAGGGATCTTCAGAACCTTTGTGGAAAACTCATATTGTAAAAAAAATAACTACATGGAGTTAAAAAATGTTTGCAGTATTCCATTTTCCATGAACTTAAACTAAAAAAATTCATTTGAGAGACAGAGATTGACAGAAAGACATCCCATCCACTGGCTCATCCCCCCACTGCCCACAAGGCCTGGGGCCAGGCAGGCTAGAGCCAGGAGCTGGCATGAGGAGTTGGAAGGTTAATAGGCAGCGAGGCCAGGCCTCTGTGGGAACCAGGAACCAAGTGTTTGTACTCTGCTGATTAGATAGAAGACATTGCCCCAAGAAAGTGAGACGATTGGTGGTGAGGGAACACAGTGCGTCTCCTACCCACAGGTGACCCTCTGAGAAGTGGGGCCCTGGCACCAGACCAGAACACACCACAAGGCAGCGTGTCCCAAGTGCTTCGCAACTGGTCAGCTAGGCGTCGCCTGCCTTGATTGGTCAGGCCCACCTACTTCTCAGCTGTCACAGCTCCCAAGTAGTTGGCAAAGTAATGCTTGTTAACTGCTCAATCCCATGAGCACCTCCCAAGAGACGGAGAAACGAAAACACAATTGGAGCATTTGATGTGCTGGGACTATGTGGGAAAGCTGATCAGTGGGTACACACCCCCTGTGTAGGCTCCCAAAACCCACACCTTGAGGGACCCCTCCCTTGGAGGCCCCTCCTTGTAGCAGAAGTCTTGATTCTCAAGTCTCTGTAAAATCTAATAAAACTTTTGCTTCGCTCACCTCGCCTCCCCTTATTGTCCGCATCATAATTCTTTTCTTTTCTTTTTTTTTTTTTTTTTGGACAGTGAGAGAGAGAGAGACAGAGAAAAAGGTCTTCCTTTTCCGTTGGTTCACCCTCCAATGGCCGCCGCGGCCAGCGCACCGCATTGATCCGAAGGCAGGAGCCAGGTGCTTCTCCTGGTCTCCCATGGGGTGCAGGGCCCAAGCACTTGGGCCATCCTCCACTGCACTCCCGGGCCACAGCAGAGAGCTGGCCTGGAAGAGGGGCAACTGGGACAGAATCCATTGCCCCGACCGGGACTAGAACCTGGTGTGCCGGCGCCGCAAGGCGGAGGATTAGCCTAGTGAGCCGCAGCTCCAGCCCCGCATCATAATTCTTCCAAAGTTATGAGACAAAGAACCAACTCTGAATTCCTGTAACAATGGGAACTCGATCATGGGCGGCAGGGACTTGGTTACCTGAGCCATCGCTGTTCCCATTGCATCCCAGGTACACGTTAGCAGGAGGCTGGGGTCAGGAGCTGCAGCCAGGAATCGAACTCCAGGCACTCTGCTATGGGACTAGGCCAACCGCCTGCTCCTCCATGGACTTTTTGAAGTACCTGCATATATCTACACAGCGCCCTGAAAAACCAGGTTTGGGTTTAGGAATTTCTGGACTTCCCAGAATTCCTTGCCAGGACGAGGTGGTGAAGCACCGGTTCCCTCCCACACCTGGCCCTGTCTGCACCACAAGGGCTGGTACACACCTGCATGGAGACGCCAACCTGTGCACCTGGGTGGTTCCATCTCCTCCTCAAACAGCTACCTTGGTTACCTGTAGGGCCTGCTAGTGGACATGACAGTGGCGTCCCCCGGCCCCCGGAGGACATGCCTTAGCACGTTGGAGACCCACACCCAAGGACAGGGAGAGTCCAGAGGGAGCAAGCAGTCTGGAACATTCCTCCAAAGCGAAGCATTGGGCAGCGTGGGGGCCAGCACCCAGGGAGCACTTCTGAGGCTTCCCTCGAAAGAGCGCCCCGAGCAGCTGGGGTTACTCTGGAAACTCAGCAAGGAGCCGACTTGTGTCTGAATAACCTCAAAGTTGGTGGCATCTTTATCCCAGCCGCAACCCTCCTGCTCTAATGAGGCTGGCATTCGGTGCCCCTGTGCGGATACAGGAGGAACGCACGGAGAAGGCTCAGGGCCTCTGTGAAGGTGTACACAGGCTGCGTGGCCTGAAGCAGCAGGAAGGGCTGGCCTCACGGCTCCGGAGCTCCTGCCGCCCGGGGGTGCTGGTCACCTCCTTGCTTCTGGTGCAGCCGCACCAGGCCACTCTGCCCCCATCACCTCTCTTCTGTCTGTCTCTGCCCGATTCCCCCATTTGGGAGGGCGTCGTCCATATGGGATTAGGGCCAACTCCAACGGCTTCATTTGAACTTGACTGCCTCTGTAAAAACCCTGTTTGCAGATGAGGTCACATCTGGAGGCCCTGGGGTCAGGACTTCAGCGTCTCTCTCTCTCTCTCTCTCTTAAAAAAGATTTATTTATTTATTTATTTGCAAGCAGAGTTACAGAGAGACAGAGGTGGAGAGAGGTCTTTCATCCGCTGGTTCACTCCCCAAATGACCACAGTGGTCGGAGCTGCACTGATTCAAAGCCAGGAGCCAGGAGCTTCTTCTGGGTCTCCCACATGGGTGCAGAGGACCAAGGACTTGGGCCATCTTCCACTGCTTTCCCAGGCCATAGCAGAGAGCTGGATTGGATGGAAGTGGAGCAGCTGAGTCTCGAACTGGCGCCCATGTGGGATGCCGGTATTGCAGGCAGCAGCTTTACCCGCTACGCCACAGCACTGGCACCCAAGAGCATCCTTTTAAAACAGCCCTCCTGTCCCAGGGGTTCCCGCTGCTGTGTCTCCACTACTGGCCCCTGAGATCACGTGAGGGGGAGAGCCTTTTCCTTGAGTCTTACTTCTTCAGTGCCCCACGCGGGAACTCGAGTTCTTCTGGCCCCAAAAGCAGCCATCTGCTGTGCTGTACTTTGCCATCAGTGTCGTCTGCGGACTTGGAGAAGCAGGCCAAGGTGGAGGTGCTGGGGAATTCATGCACCAGACTCCGGGAGAAACCCTCAGGGTGCCTCTGCCTGTCCACCCACACACCAGCAGGACACGGGCCCCCGCAGCCAGCTAGCCCAGGGGGACGTCAGGCCTGCAGGCGGGGCACAGGCTGACATCGCCGAAGAGGGGGCTGGACCAGAAGCACAGTGCAACCAGGGGTGTCCTGCAAAGCCCTGGTGGCTGACGCGTCCTGGAGGAGGGCCGGGGCCAGATGCTGAGGGATGCGGGCGTCACAGGTGGGCATAGCCAAGCCCCAGGAAAGACTGGACTCCAAGGCCTGGCCGGCCTCCCTGGCGGGGCTCCTTCATGGATCCCATCACAGATCGGTGCAGAAGAGCGAGGCTGTCCACGACCCCGTGCAGAGGGCAACCTGGACTCTGCCCTGTGCGCCTCTGCCCTGTGCTGGTTTTAATTTGTATTCTTTCACTAGAATCAGCTGTCACCGTGAGCACACCAGCTTTCAGTCTGCTGGGAATTGAACCCAGACTTTCCGACATGAGGCATGGGTGTCTTTTAAAAAAATTTTTTTTAAAAGATTTATTTATTTGAAAGACAGAGTTGCAGAGACAAAGGGAGAGGGAGAGAGACCTCTTCCACCCACTGGTTCACTCGCCCATGTGGGTGCAGGGCCATCCTCTGCTGCTTTCCCAGGTGCATCAGCAGGGAGCTGTATCAGAATGGAGCAGCCAGGACTAAACCGGCGCTCCTAGGGGATGCCGGTGTCATAGGCGCTGGCGTCCCCACTGTGTCACAGTGCTGGCCCCTGCTAGGTGTCTTAACTGACATCTTAACCACCGGGCTGAATGCGCTCTCCATCTTGGTGGCTCTGACGGCCTGGAGTCCCGGTCGCTGGGACCAGAGCCTCCTGTCCCAAGGCCAGTCCTACTCTACAGGTCAGAGCTGTCCCGGATACTGAAGGCGAGACAAGCTGACTTTTCATTTCACAACCCTCGCCAGTTCTTGGGTGGGACAGATTCTTGCTCACAAAATACAGCTCAGCAAGAGAAAACGCGCGATTTTACACGCGTGGAGCAATCATCACATGGGAGCACCGGCACTCCAGCAGGTCATGCTTGCTCACCCCCGTGACGGAGGCGCCTTCTGTCAGCCGCAGTCTAATGGGGGCAGTGAACCCCGCAGTGACAAGAAGGCAGCTTAGGCACCGGGAGTGGCAACCGTGGGAAGGCGGTGGCGGCTGTTCCCGGGTTCCTTGCTGCTGTCACACCAACTCCGAGCTGGCCTTGGAAGACAGGATTTAGAGCGTGCTTTCGGAGGGAAGGGAAGGGAAGGGACGGGGAGGGGCAGGTGGGAAGAGTTGTGTGTCTGTGACTCTGGCCTGCTCTCTGACAAAGGCAGAGACCCCTCTGGGTCTGCAGGGTCTTTAACTCTGCAGTCAGATGTCAGGGTGTCAGCTCCCGCCGTGGGAACCTAGGGCCTGCACCAGTGGCTCCGGGCCTATCACGGAGCTGACTCAGCGGAGGTGTTACAGGACGAGCGTGTGTGGTCTCACTAGACTCCCTGGTCTTATGAACAACAAGTAAATGTTTTCCCCATTTCACAGCAAACCTGGCACCCCGTACTCATCAAGGACTGGCCTGGGCTTCCCTGAGCCTTTTCTTCTTTGTCTTTCTCTTTCTTTCCTTTTTTTTTTTTAAATTAAAAGATTTATCTGTTTGAAAGGCATCAGTGTTGGGGGTGGGGGGAGAGGTCTTCCATCCACTGGTTCACTCCCCAAGTGGCCGCGATGGCTGGAGCTGGACCAATCTGAAGCCAGGAGCCAGGAGCTTCTTCCAGGTCTCCCACATGGGTGCAGGGACTCAAGGACTTGGGCCATCTTCCACTGCTTTCCCAGGCACATTAGCAGGAAGCTGGATAGGAAGTGGTGCAGCCAGGACTCAAACCAGCACCCACATGGGGTGCTGAAGCTCCAGGCAGCAGCTTTACCCACTGTACCACAGTGCTGGCCCCTCTTTCTCTTTCTTAAAAATTTTTTTTTCTTTTTTGAATAGCAAAGTAACAGAGAGGAAAGTGAGCGAGTGAGACTGATTTTCCCATATAGTGGTTCATTGCCCAAATGCCCCCAACAGCAGGGCTGGATTAGGCCAAAACCAAGAGCCAGGAACTCCACCCAGGTCTCCCATGTGAGTGTCAGGGGCCCAAACACTTGGACTGTCCTCTGTTGCTTCCCAGGCACATTAGCAGGAAGCAGGATCGGAAGCAGAGCAGCTGGGACTGGAGCGGGCATGCCAGCATGAGATGCTGGTGTCACAAGCAGTGGCTTAACCAGCTGCGCCGTGAGCTCCCCCCGCCCCCAGCTGTTCCTTGGAGTCAAAGCCCTGGACTGTGCTACAACGTTGTGGAATGCAAGGTTTTCTGCAAACTAGCTTGCGTTTCCTAAAAATATGCAAGGAGAGCAACCCACAGCGTTTCCAGGCAACGCGGCAGGCAGTTTTATTGCACACACGGGGTTTTGAGCCGGTGAACTCCTACCCCGAGGCGGGATCCTGTGTGCACCGCGTCAGTGCCCCGCCCACGTCAGCAGCCTTTGCCATGTTGGCACACACCAAGCTGAGTTCTCTTGCCGAGACGTCCATGGCTGCCAGGACCTGCTCTGCCCAGACGGGAAGAGCCAGAGAGCTCATGAGCCCCCCCGGAGTCCCCTGAGCTGAGGATGGCGGGAGATGGTGTGTGAATCTCTCAGCCTCCTTGGCCCTGGGGTGAGATGCTCTGAAGTGGGTTCTCCATTGGCTCTCAGTTTTCCCAGGGGGTTAAGCTTCCATCACCCTCGCAGGGCCCGGTGTGGTCATGCACCCTTTATGTAGGCTGCCCGCTCTTCTCTGGCATTTCCCACTTGCTGGGGGGTATTCCTGGATCTTTCTCCAAATCAACCAGTCTACTACCTCCTGACCTCAGCTTCTGGGGAGCCCTAAGCCAAACAGGAAGACTGTATCAGCATTGACCAGCACTGGCACGGCCCAGGGCACCCTCAGATGCTAGTCCTGAGCCCAGCCCAGGAGCCTTTGCCAGCCTCACTTGACAGGGAAGACGCAGAGGCTCACAGAGGTTCTTGTCCAGGGGACCCTGCAGGTGAGCTGGAGTCAAGACTGGCTCTTTGCCCCATACCCGCTCTTCAGAGCAGGAACTGGATCTGGGTTTGTGCTGGCTCCATTTCTTCTCAGGTCCAGGAGGCCAGAGCCTGGCAGGTGGGAGGTGCTTAGTAAGCACCCTGGCCGGCTGCACGCGCACACATTGCAACAGCCCTAGGATATGGCTGCCATTATCACCATCCTGATTTCACAGGTGCCCAGGCCACGGGCCCCTTCTCCAGTCTTCCACCGCCATGAAGGATGGTGGCGGACAAGAGAGCAGAGGCCTCGAGGAGGGAGGGAGCAAAGGCCTGGCCTACCCTGCTGCCAGCTGGGTGATCAACAAAGCACCCTCCCATCTCTGAACACCTGGCTCTCACACTCAGGGAAACCGGGTCTATTCTCAGTGAATTATCTGCTAGCCCATGGCTCCCCGCAGCGGGATTGATCTATCACACTTTCTGCCTGCCCACCCCTGGGGGCCCAGCTCTGTAAGTGGAGGGGACTCCAGAGCCTCTGTCCAGGCTGGGGGCTGCACACGGAAGACTGTCCCGGGAGGAGCTTTTTATCCTCCTGATTGACACCTGCTTCAACCGGGACAGCTGCAGGGCGCCGAGTCTCTGCTCTGGGGCACCCACGGGCTCCCCTCTCTGTAGCAGGCAAGGTGTGAGGGAGGCTGTGGGCACAAAAGAGACAGGACAGGGCCCTTAGAGAGAGACCTCAGCCCCAGGTCCAGACCGGCCGCGTGGGGAGCCCCTCACTCTCCTGTCCAGGCCCCAGGAGCAGCGGTCGATGAGAGCAGAGTTCAAGGTCCAGCCTTGGAGACCACAGGTGGGGCTGATCAATCAAAGACGCCCGCGGTCAGAGGAGGGTGGGCAGTCAGGAGGTTCAGCGGGAACGGCAGGAGGGGCTCACGGGATCCCTTAGTCAGCGTTTACTGAGCATCTGCTCGGTGCCAACACTGTTCCGGGCACTGGGATCACAGGGAGAATGAAGGTTCCAGCGCCGGCTCCTAAGGGGGCTACCCTGGAGGGAAGCAGACCCTGAGGCAGGGAGGGCTTGGGTGCCCCTGGAGAAGAGAAGGAGTTGGTGGAGAGGCCAGGCAGAGCCGACCCCAGGAGCTGGGAACAGGAACGCCTGCGTCCTCCCGGTTCTCCAAGGATCGGCCGCACACCTGGAGAGGCCACCGCACATCCAGCTGTGGCCTCCACACCCCATCTTCCTCCTGCCCTCAAACTCTCCTGTACTGGATGTTGGCGCCCACGAGCAGGAAGTTCTAGGAGGAAGAAGACAGCACAGGAGGGTGAGGAGCCCCGTCCAAGCCGGCAAGACGCGTGTGCTTTGATGTAAACGGAGCCCACCCATTGGGAAACAGTGCCTAAACGGCGACATGCCTCGGTCCCCAAGGTCCCCATGAAGCACAGCTTTGGGCGACGAGCCACTGTCACTGCTTCTTAACGGGCCTCAGAAATGTCTGTTTTTTGTGTCACCTGGGCCAAGAATGCAAAATTGAGAGCCGCTGGGGTTCCCTCTGCTGCTCTCCTGACGTTTCCATCACCCAGAGTGCCGGGATTCTGAGCTCAAGGTCAAGTTCAACTCCTCCCCGCAGCGATCCATCCCCCTACCTTTCATGATCAGCCTGGTGGCTGGAGTTGACCTCACATTTTTAATGAATGTGATAATGGGTAATAAATCTGCTAGTCCCTTCCCATGTGCCAAACGTGGAGCTGCAGTTCTCACACTTGGCTTCGAATTTTCAGATACCCTGTAAGCTTTGTGAAACATGGACAATGAGGAGCCGCCACCCCTTGCTTCATGGCAATCTCCCCGAGGCTGCCTAACATACTAACAGCCCATAATAGTCATCTGCCTACCTGCTGCATAGTAACTGGCAAGCCCATAATAGTTGCCTTTGCTAAAAAATAAATAAATCTGCTGGACTGTTTTTCCAGGGTCCCTTGTAAAACTGGACAGAGCTGGCTGCAGCCAGTTTTGTAACTGGAGCCTGTGCAGATCGGCTCAGACTGCACAGGGAGAGTTACCCTGTGGTTCATCGTCATGTGGAGCGACACCTCCGACCTGGTATCGGCAGCTGTCTTTGCACATGCGTGGGGTGTCCACGCGTGATTCGTCAAGGCACGCTCCAAGGATTCTCCACCCCCGCTTCCCTCTGCACCTGTCATGTTCTGCCCCCGCCATTATCTTAAATCCATAAACCCCAACCTCCTCTCTGAGCGGGGAGACGGATGTCAGCTTCAGGAAGATCTGCCCCCCTGCCCCCCTGCCCCCCGGCCTGTAATTGATAATGAACTTCTCTTTCTCAGAAGCAGAATGCCGCGCTGGTTCAGTGTGTGAGAAGGAGAACCTGCCGTCTGAGAGCAGGTGGGCTACACCCGTCCTGCCCAGGTGAAAGCTGAGGCCAGCTGTGTGGACTGACACTCCGTCTTCATTTGGAACAGCGATCTGTCTGACTGCTTGGGAACACTCAGCGGGAGGTGACTGTGGACTATCTCGGAGTCCCTGCAGATTCGTCTTGCAAATACAAGAGCAGGGGGTGTCTACTGTCCCCCCTACCCCCGACGTTAGTAGTTACAATGGGCGGAGACTTGACTAGGTGCCAGGCACCTGAAGAACCCATGGACAGCTTCCCGGCTTAGAGCGACCCCCAGAACGTCCTAACCCATGCTGGCTTCCCGAGGTGCAGGGCTGGGCTGGGTCCCACCCGCCCAGTTATGACCCCCAGTCGGCCCCCCCCCAGTTACCTCGTGGGTCTGGAGAAGCAGGTCGTAGAGCTGAATGTGCCTCAGCAGAGGGAGCGGGAGGCCGTGGGCCAACTTCTCTGCAGGTTGAGGCATGACATTGAGATTGTCAGGAAATGACGGTCACGGACACATATTCCCCCAAGCACTCTGCGCTCTGCACGCTCCACACGCACTATTCTCATTTAATGACCACCACAACTAAGAGGTAGGTGTGATTAGTATCCCCATTTGCAGATCAGGAAACAGGCACGAGTGGCCATGTGACTTTTCTCTAGGTCACACAGCTAGAAAGGGGCAGAGCTGGCATTAAACACAGAAGGCTAAGCTGTCAGAGCCAATGGGAGGAAGTGGCAGGTGCGGGGCAGCCACGAGTGATCGGGAGCCCCACCTGATGGCCTTGCACCCCTTCTGCTTGCTATGCCGGATGAAGGTGGCAGTGCCTCACAGAAATAGGGCTTGGGGGCTTGAAGCTTTGTGTTTTGACTAAAGGGTGGGGTAGTTTTCTGGGAAACAAGAATTCAGAGGCGTCCATTGAAACTTGACTCTCAGTCTTTCTCCTGCCACTTCCATAAGTCCCAGCTCCTCCCCTGAGGGAGGTTTCCTGTGCCCCACAAAGCTGCCCCAGCCTCCAACCCTCCTCCAGCATCAACAACCCAACTCAGGGAGAAGCGAGACCTCCCTGAGTTAGCCACCCAGCCCCAGAGAGCCCTGGCACCCAACTCCAAGTCCAGCTGTCATTCCCCCAAAGAAAAGAATATCCATTCTTGACTTGGGAAAAAAATCCATATTCTTACCATTGACCTTGGGGTAGAGGTTGTTGAGAATGTAGTAGTTGAGGAGAGCTTCCAACAGCTCCACCTGGTGGAGAGCAGGAGAGGTGCACTGTGACCACACGGGCCATCTTGCCTGCCAATGGCCACAGGGTCTCGCTGTGGGGTGTGCCATGCTGACATGGCAAAAGCCAAACTGAGATGGACACCTACACTTGCCACTACTTTATAAAAGTATTTTGAGATGCACATTTATATGTACACAGATAAACAGACATTTTGGAAGGCAGTACCCCCAACTTGTTTTTCCTTTGGGAAGAGCACACAGGTTTGACTGAGCCCTTGGCCTTATCTTTGGTATTTAACTTTTTCATTTACAGTGAGAGTGCTTTCCTGAATTGTATATTTTTAAAAAACTGAGTAAAAACTAAATGAGCTTCTGTTTCAAATGCTTTAAAAATTATGAAATAACGTCTTTTAACATCCATTGTATGCCAGACCTAAGGCTCTGAGTTTCCATATATATCTGATTGAATCTTTACCACAACTCGACAAGGTTCATACTAAAGTCCCCATTTCATAGGTAAGGAAACTGAGGCCCACAGAACCAAAGTGACTTGCAGGAAACAGGGCAGCGGGGTCAGGATCTGAACCTAAATTTATCTGTGCCTACAGTTCTTGCTTTCACCCTCCATGTTCTGGAAACCTGATAGGATGGCCTTTTCATGGCAATCCAGGGCATTTTGCAGGCCATGTGCACGCACCAGGCCAGGGTGCCACTGCACCTCACCCTGTCTGCGCTGCAGGAAGCCATCCCTGGGGCCTGCGGCAGTGTCTCTGCCTCCCGTCTGTGTGTCCACTTCTACTCTGTAAGCCCTGGGGAGGAGGGCAGGGGTGAAGCGGGTCAGAGGCACCCAGCGCCCATGGGGAGGTGAAAGCCAAGATAACGACTTCCACCCCCTCCCGTGAGCAGCAGCTGATCACCCCACCTGCCCCCTTTCCAGAAAGTTCTTCTCCATCACTGCAGCCCACACTGATCTTGCCCTTCTCTTTCTGCCATCCAGGTCTCCTCCGGGTGGCTATCACCCCTTGGTGTCGCCTGCCCGGCATGGGACTCCTCTTGTCTTCCTAAGAGTCCCCGTGTCCCCCAGCCTCAGTCCACAGAGGTTGGGGTGGCTGCCCGAAGTCATGGTCCCAGGACTGTAGATCAGGTCCCTGCTGGGTCAAATGGCCTCGCTGCACTTCCGGCTGCAGTGACTGGTGGAGGGGTGGGGGCTTTTTTTTTTATTGTAGGTTTTTTTTTTGTTTTTTTTTTTTTAACTTACAAGAAACCTCAGGGCTTTTCACCAGGGATGAGGCTGCCTGAGGATGAAGTCAACACAGATGAAAGTGGAACAGAGATGGAGAGAGTGGATACAGTCAAGCTCCTGGATCCTGCTGTGCAGAGAAACCTCCAGCCTTGGGTTTTTTTTCGTTGCTTTTTGATTTTTAGCTCCAGGACCCTATGCATGCCTCCTCTTTGCTTAAGAAAATTGCAGCTGGCTTCCTATGCTTTGCAATTAAAAGAATCCTGTCCACTAGGCAGCACGGTTGTGTGTTATCCTGGGGTGCAACTGTGTCTCCGTTCTGGGTCTCGTACTCCCTAGAGGGTCCACGTTTCTGCAGGGACGAGGGCACCTCTTCTTTTCTACTTCCTGTGATGGGTGCACGGGAATCACTTAGGACGCACCCTAAATTAGTTAGCACGCTAGTCATGTCCGTAAGAAAAACCAACTTACATTGAATCCTCCGACTTTGGATTCTTTCAGTTCCACCTGTAGCCTAGAACGGGGCAGGAAAGATCCAGAGACGTGAACATTATGCACACAGAAGCCTGAGCAACGCTGGAGTCCCCAGAAATGGGAAGCCGTGGCCTTGAGACAGCACCGGGCCAGGGCGGAGTGGGTGTGGAAGCGACGATTGAGTAACTAAAAGCAACGCTACACCAGTACTGGGAAGACGGACAGTGGGGAGTTGTGGAAGAAGAGCCCAATCTTTATCATTTCAAGAAACTCATATAGCTGTCGTCTAAAACTCAGAGATCAAGAAAAAGCAGTGTTAGCAAATTCTTTAGAAATCTGAAGTGTTAGGGGCAGGGGTAATGGGGCAATTGGGGTGAAATTTACGTTTCCAACCCAAACAGCAGCCCCTTAACATGGACCAGAGGATCACAGTCCTACCCCCAGCAGCAGAGCCGGCCCCGGTGGGATGCCCACGCATGGGCAGGAGCCTCACTTACCTTCCCGGCTTCAGGAACCCAGTGATCTTGCTGGTGTTCAAGGTCAGTGTGGCAGACACATTAGTGGCCTGGAAGAGCCGGGAGAAGGTAACAGGTGTACATGATGGATGTTGTCTGGCGTGGGAAGCATGACTCAACACCAGCTGTCTCCTCTCACCACTGGCTCAGCGCAGTGAAAGCAGGAAATGTGCCCACCAGACTGCAGACTCCCAGAAGGCTCACTGTAAGTGCTCAGTAAGAGCTTGAAGTTGGCCTAGAACATTTGTACTTGAAACTGCTGCCCATGATGGCAGTTGAACTTTGAACAGACTACCAAGAGAAGGCACAGGGCCTGTCCCTGCACAGCTCTACAAAGGGACATTTCCCGCAAGCTCAGCTCCAGCAATAATAATTATAGATTACATCTTATTTTAAAATCAATTAAGAACAGCGATCATGTTGGCAACCAGAGATTCGCCTTGTTGAGCTTCAGCCCTAAAACAAGAAAGCTGAGCTCTCCATCCAGTTGAGCAGGTTCCCCAAAGGCCTCTCAATTCCTTCGGCATTAGTCAGGGCCCATCAGGAAAGGATTCAAAACCACTCTCAATATTTAATGCAGTGGGAATTTAAGACAGGGAAATTGTTGTACAAGAGATGGAATCACTAGAAGCTGGAGGCTGCTTCCTCCCCAGGGCTGGAGAAGACGGAAGTGCGGTTGTGGGAACCACCATGGAGGACACACTATCATTGCCAGAGCCTCTGCTCAAGGCAAACAGAAGGGAGAAAACACTCTGGCTTCTTCCTTCTTCCCGCCCTCCATTCTCCTGACAGTGCCTCCCATTGGCTGACCTAACTGGAAGTCAGGGTGCAAGGAAGTCTGGGAAATGTAGTCTTGAGGGGCCAGCTATAGCCATATAACAGAGCAAATAGGACAAAGGCTCATGTACATTTCTCCCCACAACAGCCCAGACTCACTCAGAGGGCAATCCATACACTAAACAAGTAAACCTGCAAACAGCCACACAGGTGCTTGTAACAGGCACTGTGAAGAACAATCATGGGTTGCTCCAAGGAAAAAATGGCAAGAGGTAAGGTAGATTGAGGATGAGCCCGATGCAGCCAAGCCCGGCTGGGGCGGTGGTAATTAACTTGAGGTCTGAAGGAATTAGCAGGTGTTGAAAGGGAGCCAAGCACGCGGGCAGCGGGCACAGCAGTTGTAAGGGCTGAGTCTTACCACACCCAGCCGGAAGACAGGCTCCCTGGCAGAGCTGGGCAGGACCACGAAGGCCTCAATATCCATCTGGGGTGCCGCGAACAGATTCTCGGGGCTGAGGTTCACGAGTGGGGCCGAGGCCACTGACCCTTGGAGCTCCAAGTTCATGTTGGGGTAGAGCTTGGCCAGCTGGGAGCAGAATGAAGAGATTATGTCGAGAGAAGAAACTCCAGGGATGTGGCTGCACCAAGAGTCCTGAGGAAGTCCAACAGGCTGAGAGTGCTCTGTGGTTGGCTTCGTCTGTGCTCAATGCTCTGTGCCTTTTCTCGGTGACAGCACAACTGGACATCTGTCCACACAGACAGAATCCGCGTCATCGATTTCATAGCTGCGTTGTATTCCATGGTGATTGGGTATTACATTGAGCCAGTTCTACTGGGCTTTAAGCTACCTCCAGGCTGTGGCATTGTCACATTCACTTCCCTGAGCACCCTTGGCTAGTCTTTTCAGGAAACCATTCCTAGGGGTGGAATCGCTGAGTCAAAGCACAGGGCTGCTTTTAAAGATTTGGTAAGAATTGTCAACCTGTCAGGCCGGCTTTGGCCACCCCACCAGGCAATGAGGGAGAGCCGTGGGTCCTCAGGCTGTCACTGCACTGGGTGACCGGACACCCGGAGAATGGACGCCAGCGTGTTTGAAATACAACACACACAGATCCCACCGTTTCAAACACGACGGCACTGTGTGGCTTAGCTAGAGGGAGGAACAGAATTTAATTCGGGGCAAGACCATTCCTTTGCAGGGAAAGTTGGTGGACGAACAACTTTCCCATGGCTGCCGCCGCGGCTCACTAGGCTAATCCTCCGCCTTGTGGCGCCGGCACACTGGGTTCTAGTCCCAGTCGGGGCACTGGATTCTGTCCCTGTTGCCCCTCTTCCAGGCCAGCTCTCTGCTATGGCCAGGGAGTGCAGAGGAGGATGGCCCAGGTTCTTGGGCCCTGCACCCCATGGGAGACCAGGAGAAGCACCTGGCTCCTGCCTTCGGATCAGCGCGGTGCACCGGCAACAGCGCGCCGGCTGCGGCAGCCATTGGAGGGTGAACCAATGGCAAAGGAAGACCTTTCTCTCTGTCTCTCTCTCTCTCACTGTCCACTCTGCCTGTCAAAAAAAAAAAAAAAACCTTTCCCATGAGCCTCTTGGTTATGTCAGTGTAAAATCTATATCCTGTTCTTGAATGAGAAGCTTCACGGGGTGGGGGCGTTGCTTCTCCTCATGGCCGATGATGAAACAGGCAGGAAGGCCGAGGAGGGTTTCCTTCTCTTTTGGGGGCAAAAGGGACAGTGGAGCCAGAGTACGGCCAAGGGCAGCCCAAAGCTGGCTAGGACAACATGGCAGCCGGTCTGGCTGTGAATGGGGCTCTAGGAACAGAAAGGGCCTGTAGGGGGCGCCATGGATACAGACATAGCCCAGATACCATCGGACGTGAGGTTTACACTTTGCCCCACCTTTATAATTCCCTTCGGCTATCACCACACCTTGTGCAAGGTATGTTACCCACTGCTGCCTCTTTCTGCCGTGTCTCGGGGTCTTGGGGGCAGGGAACAGGACTGGTGGATTGTTTCATTATTAAATGAGATGACACACCTAAAGAATTAAGTCCAGCAATGACAGAGCTACCAGGTTGTTCACTACAACACTGATGTAGTAAAAGATTGGAAACGAGGAAGACGGCCTTCCACCAGGACAGGTTAACCAAGCTATGGTCAACCCAGCCATGGCAGGGTGGGTACCGTTGAAGAAAAGAATGAGAGCACTTCCTCTAGACCTGTCGGGAATGGTCTTACAGATCTAGTGAGGGGGAAAAGGGACAAAATGGTGTCTAGCAGTCCTCTATTTGTGCAAACACATAGATGCACAATATTTGCTGCATGCCTTATGCTGAGAATATCATTGGGAGGGCTCAGATTCCAGATGGGTTGGGTGTTGGAAGACATGGGTGGGCTGAGACTTTGCTTGCTAAAACTTCATGTGTCTTTTGAAAACTGAACCAGGAGAATTTGTTACTCACTCAAAAAATAATGTTTCAAAGCACTGAGAGTATGCCTGACCCCTAAGAAGCCCTCTGTTAGATGGCATTAGTTAGGGCACATGCTATGAAACATGCCAGCGTGCTTGGGATTCTTAGCGCCTATAAAAGGCTGGACAACCTGTGATCCCAGCAGCATGGGGACTGGGATTTTGCTACTGTGACTTCGCGGGGAGCCCCGAAACCTGCAGCCCCCAACCCCCAGGCCTTCACTGCGGGCGGCTGCCACCCTTCGACTCTTGGCCAAGCTGAGAGGAGTACAGAGAGCTTAGGAGAATCCCCAGGACTCTCGTGCGCTTGGTCTGCACCCTGGGGGACTGCGAGAACTCTTACCCGGGGGACAAAGGCGCGGAAGGACTTGGTGGTCAGCCGGATGTTGGAGTCGGCCGGAACCTGTGGTGGAGACACAAAAGAGTCTTAGGGGACCGGACAGGAGCTGAGGGGCTAGAGAAGTGGGGGAGGGGGAGTGCCCCAGATGGTAACTTCTTGAAGCTGGTCTTGTGTTCACCCCAAGCAGAGCACCTGTGTCCCTGGCTACTCTCCTTGGGGTGGAGGTGGCACAAAGGCCTCCCTGGGGGACTTTGGGTGCCTCCTGCAGTCCCACTGACCTACGTTTGGCTCCTGGCTTGGTTACTGGGTGTTCCCAGGCCAGTCCTTTCCTGTCCGTAAGTCTCAATGTCATCTACAAAACCGGGATAATAGTTGTCCTTGCCTTAGGTCATTGCGAGGCCAAGTGAGCAGCGGGCACAAGCCCTCACACATTGTGAGTGCTCCGTGGAAGAGCTGTGATCACCCCCAGCACCATCAAAAGCGAGGCCTGTGCCACAGATGTTTGTGTGTGTGTGTGTGGGGGGGGGAGTGGTGGTGAGTCACCGTTGGTCATGGGAGAGGAGAAGTCACGCAAGGGAGAGTCACTCCATCCACCTGCTAGACAGTCCCTGACCAGGGCAAACAGGCCCATCCCTGTCGAACTGAACTGTTTTATGTTCATGAGATGTCAACCATTATGAGGTACTGTAAGAAACAACCCTGGAGCCCCCACGCTGTGGTGTAGTGGGCTAAGCCTCCACCTGTAGCACCGGCATCCCATATGGATGCTGGCTCTAGTCCCGGTTGCTCCATTTCTGATCCAGCTCTCTGCTGTGGCCTGGGAAAGTAGAAGATGGCTCAAGTCCTTGGGCCCCTGCACCCTCATGGGAGACCTGGAAGAATCTCCCGGCTCCTGGCTTCGGATCAGCTCAGCTCTGGCCGTCACGGCCACATGGGGAGTGAACCAGCAGATGGAAGACCTCCCTGTCTCTCCCTCTCTCTGTCTGCATCTCTGCCTCTCAATTAAATAAACAGAATCTTAAAAAAAAAAAAAACACTTTGAAACTAGAAACATTAAAGAACCTAGAGAAATACTAAAGAGGGGATCCCTGTAGAATCCAGTCTCCCTTACACAAAGCCCCATGGGAGACAGTCATGTTCAAGGTTAAGTATCAGGCAGACTTTGTTTTACCTGTTTACTGGGACCCTTTTCACTTGGGCTGCAAGGGAGCTCCCTGCTAGAGCTGTTTATGGGCCCAGAGTGCTTACAAGTGAGCTTTACTCTACCCTAATCTTTATTTCTGTCTCATCTAACACTGCATCTGTTATCCCGCCTCATTCACTAAGCATTTTTAAATTAATCTCCACGCATCACCAGGAGGAAAGGGAATTGAATTAGAATAACAGGGCTGCACTAGAAAGGAAGGAAAACACAGACAAATGAGCTGCAGGGGCGTCCATGGCTGTTATGAGGGAGAAAGAAGCGTGGCTTGGAGCTGCCTGGTAGCCAGAGTGAAAAAGGGAAATTGCTCTAACTTTATTTTCCCTGATTCTGACTTTTCTCTCTCTCGTAACTTACAATGTTTCTGACATAAATGGGGTGGAGAGGGAAGAAGGCAGGGAGGGCTGAGTCCTAGGGTTCCGAGAGCGCCCGTCTGCCTGCTCCTTACCATGGCGTCTGTGATGGAGAAGTTCCAGTACCCTGACTTGTGGTAGGCCAGGCTGGCGGTGTTGAAGACGTAATCGGAGATGGCAAAGTAGACCATTCGGCTGTGAGCCTCGGGGAGGTTCATGGCTGGAGCAAGGAAGTCCACTGGGCTGCGGTGATCCAGAGGGAAAATTTCACCCTGGCGAGAGAAACAGGGTCCAGCGGGACTTGTCACATGCTCCCCCCACCCCAGGCTGGTGTCCACGCTAGGGAGTCAGCCACATGGCCTGGCCCAGCGACCTGGCCGCGGACATGGCCTGAAAGTCCATCACGAAGCGTGCTTTCTTTGGGTGAAAGCGTAGCTGAACTTGGGCGTGGCTCTGGTATATTAACCTGCAGCAGTGCTGACCACCCCTCAGCACCACCCTGGGCCAGCCCTGATGGACCTTTTCCTGCAAGGTGGGCAGAACAGGGGGAACAAGGAGGAGAGGAGGTCTGAAGATCTTAGGGTCATGAGACGCCTGTGCTGGGCTCCTAGCTCTGGGAATGCTCCTCACCGTTCTGTATAGCCTTGCCCTTGGCACAATGGGCACCACGGGGGAGAGGAGCTGACTGTTAGAGGAACAGGCTGACCCTGGGGATTGCCTCACTGGGGCTGGACCCACCCAAGCCTCTCTGCCAGGAACCTCACCTTAAACATCACATCCAACATCCCAGCTGTTGCCCGGGGGGCCTCCATCAAGCTGTAGTCAATGCCGGCAAAGCTGTCGATCTGCGTTGTGACTGTGGACCAGGATGGGGCAGAATGAGGAGCCGGGCACAGCCTTTGACTGACAGAGAAGGCTCTGGCCGCTCCCTGTGACTTTCTTCTGAGCCCCCTGCCCCTCCACCTAAAGACCCCCGTCCGGGGCCAGCAACAGAGACCTGCTTCCCCATGGAAGAGGCTGCACGGAGCTCTGGTCCCACTGCTGGATTGACTGCGGTGGGGGCATTACACTCCGCGCTCCGAGGCCCTAAGGGAACACATTTTGTGCTCTCACACATTGGGTCATCTGTGGCCGCCCGGGCCCCAGGTGCACACAGGGTATCAGACGACATCTCAGACAGCTGTCACTGGCTCTGCACACTTTCGTCGTGCTCCTGGGACCCAGGGACTCCTCCCGCACACACGGTTGTCTGTCCTGCAGATGCACTCACACATGCAGGCAGAGAGGCGTGAGCAAGGGGACCCCTTGCTGGCAACAGCCAAGAATGACAGAACAAGGAAGAGACACCGCCCTGATGGAATACTATACAGCTGTTAGAATGATGCCGTTGCAACAGCCACTTAGAGAACCGTGTGGTATCACGCTAACCTCTGCGTGCCGCGGGAGCCTGTGTACGCTCCAGGACATTCAGAGCAGCACGACCCCTAGTGGTCTCGCGCGGAAACTGCCCAAACAGCCTTCAGCCGTGGAGCGGGACCCAGAGGACAAGGCACAGCCGGGAGAAGGCAGGATCTGCCTGGAGGCAACAGGCTCTGGGCCACCTCAGGGTGCTCAGCCTTTCAGGCTTTGGAAAAAAGACTCAAAAAGCGTACGACTGCGCTTCTGTACAGGGTGCAAATTAGTCTTTGCTGGTAGAAGCCGGAACCCTGGTTAGCCCTGAAGGCTGGGCGGTGGCTGAGTTCCTACAAGTTCAAAAAGAAACAGCCCGCAGAGCAGCATCTACACTCCGCATGCTGGCACACACGCATCGTTCCACATAAGCTCAGGAGCAGAGAGGACGCATGGATGAAGGTCTAGGCACAGGAGTACGTGCCTTTGTGTCTGAAAAGACCTGAAAAGACGCGCCCCAGACAGAAGCTACCTCCTGGAAGAAAAGTTGGGGCAAAAAAGGGAGCATTTCCTTTCTACTTCGTGCCCTCCTGTGCGATGTCTGGTGACATCTGTGCTCTTACAGACGTCACCAGCGTCCCAGGAGTGCATGGGGCGCCCTACCTGGCAGTGTCTGTAGATAAGGCTGCAGGTGGGCCGTCACGGCTTCCTCAATCTGCCTGCAAATCTGAGAGAAGACAGGAAGGCTCGGTGAGACCCCGGGTTTGACCTGGCGCTGTGCTCGTCTTCACACGTTCTCCCAGGGATCAGTCATTCTACAAACCTCGGTGAGTGTTTCTCATGTGCTGGACACGACGAAGACAAAAGTGCGCCCCCGTGTGGACCCCTGGGCTTTCTGGGAGTCTGTCCCGCAGCTGATTATCTGAGCAAGGCAGTCACTACCGCAGGGAGGTGAAGGGGACCCAGCTGGAGACACTCCCCCAAACTACGCCATTAGAGATATTTTCTTTAGGGAGACCTTGGCTCCCAGAACTCAGCTTCATGGCAGAGCGAGGTGGTAACTAGGAACAGGAACGCAGGTAAACGCAGACTTAAAGTGAATGCTCCTCATCGTCATCACTGGACAGCTGAGGCTCGCCATTCTCACGTGCCCAGCGAAGACCGAACGCTCGTGTCTGGAAGTCACCCACAATTACTTGTCACCATCTGAGAGGGAGCGTCTCAGGAGAGAGAAACACATCTCCAACCCTGCTGGCTGTGCGTGCTGCCACCATCCCTCGGATGATCTAGTATGTAAGCCAGCAAAAAGTGCCTGAGAAGGGGGCTGTTTCCACGAGAGCCCGAGATGCATACTCTGGGCAGGGGAGGTGCTGCAAAAAGGTATTCAAATGTGGACGTCAGAAAGCCTTAGGAGGAAAAAGCAGCCATGAAAACCTAGGAGCGTTCTGCACTGGGGTGGCTTCCCAAGTGCCTTTACATCGCCTTTGTGATGAAAGAATTTATAGCAGGTCAATGCTTTATGCAGGCAAGACCCAGTCCGTGAGAGGCCATGGTGGTGAGTTATGCGCCCTCCACCCAAAGCTGACAAATGAATTTGTAGTCCCTGTGTTTTCAAACACTGGGCTCCAATGTCAAGATTTTCTCTTGTCTCTGTGTGCAGGAGAGTCCTCACTTGAGTGTTTTCATTAGCCAGCTGCCAGCTACTGTGTAACACGTCCACCTGAGAGGGCTGTGGGGGGGCCTTGGCCTCAGGTGGGGCTCACAGGTGGCTTCTGGGCAGAGGTGACATTGTTAAGGGTGAACAGGCATCAGTCAGGCACTGGGGCATGGGAGGGGCTTGTAGCTTATCCCCCCTTTGCAGCTGCCTTTCTGGGGAGGAGTTTAGCAGTGAGGAGCTGCCAGAACACGGAGAAAGGTGGTAAGAACATTCCAGATCAGTTGCAGCGGAATTGGAAAGTGCCATTGGCCTCCCCGTTATTCCCTTCTCTTTTTCCCTTCAGACAACAGCCCATCAACTACTCCCACACCTGCGTCCATCTGCCACACCCACACATGGGCCCATCTGCCATGCCCACACCTGCGCCCACCTGCCCCACTGCTGCAGGGACCCAGACGGCAGAGGCAGGGGGCCATGGAGGCACAGCAGGGTCTCCCAGTGAGACAGCAGCAGAGCCAAACAAGCCTGGGTTCAAATCCTGCTCGGTGACCTTTGCGCCATCTCTCTCCACCTGTGGTCCTCACGCACAGGAAGCAGTGGCGAGGCCAAGGCCATGTGCCTCTGGGGTTTTGGAGGCAGTGGGGCTGAGAAGTGAGTGGGTGCTGCTGCTGCTTCTCTGTCCTGCTGCTCCGACACCGCATCCTGTCCCGAGTGCAGAATTAGAAAGCACTCGCCCCAGGCCCTTGGCTTCCACGGGAGGAGATCTTTGAGGACCATAAGGACTGGGGTCAGGGGAGAGCTCCTTGTCCCAAGGCACCGGGTCCTGCGAGGCCTTGGCATAAGGGGCGCCACATCCCAGGAAGTTCTACCCTGATCTTTCCTCTCCCTAGCCAGCTGACGCGGGGTGAGTTCCTCCACTACTCAGAGCTTCTGCTGTCAGAAAAGTGAGGCCAAGGTTCGGTGGAGCACCCGGCACGGAGGCACTGCAGGATTAGCTGCTAGCACCTGCCACGTGGGCCTCCCATAGCAGAGCCCTGGGGCCAGTGCCGGCAGCTCCGCTCTGAGCCAGCTCCCTGCTAAGGCGCCTGGAGAGCAGCAGAGGGTGCCCAAGTGCTCAGGGGCTGCCACTCACAAGGGAGATGGAGGTCCTGCCTCCCAGCCTCAGCCCGGCCAACTGGTGCGGCCATGTGGGGAATGCAAGTGGATGGAAGATCCCCCCACCCCGTCACTCTGCCTCTCAAATAAATAAAATAAGTCTTTAAAAAAAAAAGTGGAAGCAATTAGATACCATACACCATGCAGATGGCTGGCCTTTAAAAATGCATGTGTGTGTGTGTGTGTGTGGTGTATGTGATGCATGTGTGTGCATGAGTAAGTGTGTGATGCACATATGTGATATGTGCATGTTGAGTGTATGGTGTGTGGTGCATATGTGTGTGGCGCATGCACGTGTGTACAGTACATGCATTTGTGGTATTGTGGTACATGTATGTGTGGTGTGCATGGTGTGTGAGATGCATGCATGTATGAGTGTGATGCACATATGTGATACGTGTATGTGTTTAGTGTATGGTGTGTGTGGTGCATATGTGTGTGGTACATGCATGTGTGGTATGTGTGGTGTATGTGTGATGTGGTGTGTATGTGATATGTATATGTGTTTAGTGTATGGTGTGTGGTGCATATGTGTGTGGTAGTGCATGTGTGTGGTATGTGCAGGTGTGGTGTGTGTATGTGTGTGCATGTGTGGTTTATGGTGTATGTGTGGGGGGGGTACATGTGAATTTTTCCTTTTATTCCCAGAGTCTTCACTACAGACCCAGGTCTGGGTGTGCAACACCTCAAAAATGGGATTTTGGGGGTGAAATGAGTTTTATTTTAGCCAAAGATTATAAAATCTGAAGATTTCACATATCTTTTAAACAGGAATGTCTGACAACGCCACAGCCTCTCCACCCAGGGCAGGCGCCCACGAGCTTGCCTGGGCCCCCCGCCTCTGCGGGCACCTGAGTGCTGGTCTCCTTTCTAAAACCTCTTCATAAACTTATCTCTTAAATCCACTTTTTGACCACCCTCTTTTTTTAATTTGACAGACAGACACAGAGAGAAAGACAGGGGGAGGGAGATCTTCCATCCACTGCTTCACTCCCCAGACGCTCATCAGGGCTGAAACGAGGCCAGGCCAGAGCCAGGAGCCAGGAGCTCCATCCAGGTCTCCCACAAGGGGGCCAGGACCCAGGTGCTTGAGTCACCATCTGCTGCCTCCAAAAGTCTGCACTGGCAGGAAGCTGGAGTCAGGAACAGAGCTGGGCTCGAACCCAGGCTGTCGGATCTGGGATGCGGGCATCTTAACCGCTAGGCCACACTCCTGCCCTGTGAGTTCCTGTCTGACTTTTGTGGGATCCGAGGTGGCGGTGGCAGTGAGCAGAGCTGAGCAGGTGGAGCCAGGTCCCTGGCCCCTGCATCTTGCCCTTGACCAAGCACCTGGCTGCTTTCTGCCTGGCTGGACAAAGGCAGAGCCCAGAGAGCGCTGCCCCCAGCGCCACACAGTCAGCCTGTGACAGGGGCAGCCGCGCGTGTTCTCTGGGCCTTGGGCCCCTGTGTGTCCACACTCGCTTCCCCAGCCCGGCTCAGGCTGGACGCGTGTCCGCGGCCTCCCTCACCCCCCAGCCGGGCCCGCTGACCTTGCTCTCCAGCACTTCGCGCAGCCTGGCATCGATCTGGCTTTGGAGGAGGTTCAGCAGCTCCCTGTGGAGACGCGCAGGCGCAGAGTGACGGTCAGCACAGGCCTCGGGCCAGGCCAGCCCCCAGGGGGTCCTCCCCCCAGTCCTGGAGCCCTGCAAAGCCCCAGGGTCCCACCCATTCCAGTTCAGTGCACCTAGCTTCCCAGCCACCTGCTGGACCTGCTCAAGGTCAGGGACTTGGGGGAGGGACTGAGAAAGCACTCTTTTTTTTTTTTTTTTTAATCCAGGGGACTGAGCAACTCAGAGAGGAAAGGATTTGCTCCGGGATCGGCTTCAACCACCTGCCTCGTGTTTCTCTCTGTGTTCCACCTCTCATCTGCCTGACAAAGGGCCCCTGAAGTTGACTTTCGTCAAGCCCTGGCTTGAATCTGCACCTGAGCCTGCCAGCCGTGGCCCCTACAAGTTTATCTTTGGGGGCCCAGAAAGAGGCTGACGGTTCCACCCGGAGCCAGGCCAGGTGAGGGGATGCAGGGGCTGCAGCCGGGGCCCAGGCTGGCGGAGTCCCGGCGGTGACCTACTCCAGGTCCCCCTCTATGTCCAACTCCACGTTCTGGATGTCGCTGCTGCAGCTGGAGGTGGTGACCGTGGGCCTCCCGGAGGGCTCGCTGCCCAACACGAGGTGGACGGAAATGGTGAGGCCCTTGACATACAGGTCAAAGGAGTTCTTCAGTCTCCTGAGGAGGGAAGAGGAGCGATGGTTAACTCCTCGCCCAGTGCCTGCCAGCGCTGGGGTGGGAGACGTGAAAGCTCAGTTCTTACCCTAAAGAAAGTGGAGCAGAGCAAAGAAGCAAGAGTCACAAATAAGGCCCAGAAAGATCTAGAAGAAAGCCTGGGGCCAGTCTGTATTGTCGCGGGTGGACAGAGACATGTCCAGCAAGATCTGAGTCTCAGAGGCCGTGAAGAAGTGGCTGCTTAGCTTCCCGTCTCCGAGAACTAAAACTCCAGTGAACAAAGGCACCACACGCAACGTAAAAACAGAAAGGCGCCCCCGAGAAAGAGCGGCTCTCCTTAACACTGGAAGCTGCAGATGAGCTAAGTTCCTTCACATGAAGAAGACAAGCCGGGGCCAGCGCTGTCGGGGCCAGCGCTGTGGCACAGCGGGTTAAACCGCTGTCTGCAGTGCCGGCATCCCCTGTAGACACCGGTTCAAGTCCTGGCTGCTCCATTTCCGATCCAGCTCTCTGCTATGGCCTGGGAAACAGCAGAAGATAGCCCAAGTGCTTGGGCCCCTGCACCTATGTAGGGGACCCAGAAGAGGCTCCTGGCTTTGGGCTGGCGCAGCCTGGTTGTTGTGACCATTTGGGGCGTAAACCAGCAGATGGAAAGTCTCTCTATCTCTGTCTCTCTCTTTCTCTAACTTTCAAATAAATAAAATAAATCTTTTTTTTTCCAAAGGACAAGCCAATACAGATTAATGAGGAGAGGGCAAAACAGGACCCCCCCACCAAATCTAAGATATGGCAACAGTTTCAATGGCAAATAAGAATCATGGAAAGTTATTAAAAATACAAATGACAATGATAGCATTTCTCACCTATCAGATTGATAGAAGTTTTGAAGTTTTAGGACAGAGGGCTGGTGAAGATATTGGTAAATGGGACCCCCGACACGGGCACTGGCACTGGCACAGCCCCTGGGGAGCACAGCCAGAGGCCCCTAAGCTCGCGGTTCCCATGCACACTCTGCTCGGGATTTGACTTCTGAGCCTTTATCCTGTGGCTCCTTCTGCCAGCCCAAGTGTGGGGAGCCGCTCATGGAAGCTCGTGGGCGAGGATGAGCGAGGAAGAAACAGCCCGAGTATGCATGAGGGCTCAGCCCGAGGAAGCCACGGCACCCACGCTGCCAAGCCTCTAAAAGCCGCAGGGCAAAGTGCATCCTGCACGCGGTGAATGGTCTGTCCTGGGCGCGGGCTGCCTCCCGCACGCGGTCTGTCCGATGAGCCAGGGACACCTCAGGCCAAGGTCAAGGTCCTGAGAACAGAGCCGACTTACAGGAACGCCTTGCGCACCTTCCAGCTGCCCCGCACGTGGATGTAGGCGTCGGAGATGTCGAGACTCAGGCCCTGGCCGGGGAGGGGCCTCAGGGTGCCACGGAGCAGCTCGAATCTGGGGATTTCCAGACTGGAGGGCAAGACACGGGAGGGAGAGGTCAGCTCGGGCCTTCGCCTGCCTTCCCACCCTCTCCCCGGGCGCCTGCTCTGTGCCAGCCTGGCTCCTGCGGCCTCGCGCAGCCCTTTACATTCTTTGCATTGTGGTGCCTCCCAGAGCACCCAGTGGCGTGCTTGTCCCCTCTTCACAGAGAGGGAATGGAAGCTTGAGGAAGGGACGCAGCTGTCCCAGTCACACGGTCACATTAGCGCCTGGCAGGGCCCGGAGCCTCACCCTCCCCTCCACACGTCCAGGCTCAGAGGAGACACAGAAAGGAGAGACAAAGGGCCATCGTGGGAGAGGAGTGTTCAGGGGCCACGCTATGTGCCTGGTGCTTAGTAGGTGCTCAATGGATGTTGACTAATGGGTTGACTACAAGAGGGAGGTGATGAGGGAGGGAGGGAGGAGGCGGTGGCAGCGAGCAGGGAAGGTATAATGGGCCCGGGGCCTGCTGCCCTCCCTGCCCGGCCAAGCCTGCAAGAAGCACTCATGCCTTTTGGTTAGTATCAGCTGTTCCCATCTTGTGACTCTCAAACGCTGCCTCCTCTGGGAAGCCTGCCCTGATCCCCCAGGTGCAAAGCTCAGCTCTACCACTTGGCTGTTCTATTTACAGCCTCAGGCCTATCCTCCCTTCTAGACTGAACTCTAAGAGGCCAGACTGGATCCTAGATTGTCACTCTGAAAGAGGAAGCAGTATCATCTCCGTCTCACAGGTGAGGAGACTGAGGCCCAGGTCAGACAGACCCCTGTGCGAACGGCTGGAGGAACTCAATCCCCCCCCCCCAACCCAGAATTCCCTTCTGAAATCCTTGAGCAACTCTCCTGCTGACTGCCCCCTGCCTCAGGGTCCCTGACCCAGTTCCATGCGCTCTTACGCTCCCTCTCCGGGGCCCTTCCCCCAGGCCTCCCCAGAGGCCCACCTGTAGAACTTGTACTGTGCACGCCCCAAATGTTTGATCCTGAAGTCCCCATCGAAATCCGGCAGCGTGACTCCAAGGAGCTTTCTCTGCAGAGCCAGCAGCCCCTCCCTGGCCGCTGGGGAGAGAGAAGCTGAGTCAGCATGGTCCGCCTCCCTCCCCTGCTCAAACCCTCGATGGCTCGCACCTGCCCTGCGGAGAGACGCTGACTTCTGCATCAGCATTACTTAGGTGCAGGTTCCTGAGCCCCCACTGCGTGCCAAGGAGCACGAGACATGTGCAAGGGTGTCCCTGCACTTGCTGGGGGGTTTCTACGTGTGTGCCCATTTTACAGGCGAGGAAAGGGAATGCCTGTGCCAGCAACTCCCTGAGGGAAGGAGTGCTGGGCACTTGCTGGCTCCTCTTTCCTGTCCACCGTGACATGTGGCCCTTGTAGAAGAAACGGGCAGGGTTTGGGCCGGACTCCAGGTGCTCGGGGTTCCAGGTGACTTTGAGCAAAGCCCCAGGCTCCACTTTCCCGGCCGTTCCAGCCGCAGGGATAACAGAGAATGGGCAGCACAAAGGGCGCTGGGAGGTCCCTTGCACTCCCAGCTGGGTGCTTGGCACGGAGTAGGTGCCCAGCAAGCGCCTAGAATAGGAAAGCAGGGCTTATTTGATTAACAATATGGAAAAGGCCAAAATGTGCAACTTTAGAGGAGTGGTTTCACCACACGGTGTGTCCTCACAGTGGAAAGGATTAAGGGACAAACACTCCTGGTTCAGTGTTTCCAGATACACAGAATTTGCTAGTCCCACTGCCATGGTGTGTGTGTGTGTGTGTCCCTGGAGTCTGCCCCAGCAGGCCGCATGTGTACCGCCGGCCAGCGGCACCCTTTCCCCTGTTTCCCGTGCGTTCTCCTTCCTGCAGACGCCCACACCAGGGCCCCTCTGCCTGCCCTGCTGCCCCTTGTCCTTGGTTAATTCCCCACTTTTCTTACCCACTTCTTCCAGGAAGCTTTCCCTGGTTTCTCTCTCTGCACCTAGCCAGTCTGGGCTCCCAACAACCCTCCTCAGGGGAATGTTATCCTCCCCCCACTTTGACAGATAAGACACTTATGCGCCTGCGTCCTTCCGGTGGGTGGCCACGTCTGTCTGTCTGTGTCTGGGACTCGCTGTCTGGGAACTGCAGCAGGACAGTACTGCTGGAGAACTGGCACCCATGCCCCAGCAGCCCCCAACCAGTTCAGGCCCCCATATCAATCCCCCAGCTCCCCAACCCCTCGGACAGGATAATTCTGAAGCTTTGTCTTAGCATCTTAAAAAAAAAATGTCCTGGCCTTGTAGTTCAGTGATGAAGCCACCACTTGGGAGGCCCACGCCCCACAGCAGAAGGCCTGATGGGGTCCCAGCTCCGCTCCTATCCAGCTCCCTGTGCATGCGCCTGCGAGGCAGCAGGTGGTGGCTCAAGCACTTGGGTCCCTGCTACCCATGTGGGAGACCTGGATGGAGTTCCAGGCTCCTGGCTTTGGCCTGGCCCAGCCCTGGCTGGTGAGGCCTTTTGGTGAGTGAACCAGCA
Source organism: Oryctolagus cuniculus (assembly GCF_051225735.1). Classification (NCBI taxonomy): domain Eukaryota; kingdom Metazoa; phylum Chordata; class Mammalia; order Lagomorpha; family Leporidae; genus Oryctolagus; species Oryctolagus cuniculus. Next base: position 20,441,793 of record NC_142877.1, read on the forward strand.
AATAGAAGATCTCTCTTTCCTGTCACTCTGCTTTCCAAAAACTAGGTAAATAAATCTTTAAAAATACTAAACGTTCTCCACGCCGCATGACCACCACCGAGCTCACGATGTGGTACATTCCAGGCCCCCAGCCTCCCCTGTGCCCCCTCTGAAATATGCCTGCCTTGGGAGGTCCCGGGTTCTGGCTGCTCATTTTAAAGTGTGGGTTTTCAAACTTCACCAAGAAGCTTCCGGTGGGTTGATCCTGTCCCATGGGGTGGTTGCCGGCCACCACCCTGTAGGGGCTGCCCTCCCTTCACGGCCCCTCCCCTGCAGTGCTTGCTACAATCATATCCCAGACCGACTGCTCATGTTCATCTGGGTAACAACGGGTCCAAGTCCCACAGCTGGTGGGGACGGGGCCGGAACAGAGCCCCTGCCTCAGGCCCGTGTAGAGCACCCCCTGCTGGACCCAGAGCAGCCTGGGCCTGGGCCTGCAGAGCCCTCAGCCGCGACTTCTCACCGTACTCCAGGCCTTTGTCTGTGATCCTGGTGATGAGGCCGGGGTTGGTGCCCAGAGCTCCCGGGGCAGCTGCGAGCAGCAGGCTCAGCAGGGTGGACCCCAGCAGGGCCCTGGCCCAGGTCCCCATCCTGGATTCCCCGTGGTGTGGGCCGGGACTGTCACACTGTGGGCTGAGCCTGGCACCCTTAAATAGCTAAGGCCAGAGGGTCGGGGGCGGTTCCTGAGGGTGGGTGGGCTCCTGGGAGCGGGAACAGGAGGCACGGGGACTGGAAGCTGCTTGCAACATGACTGGGGTCACAGGTCATGCTTAGAAGTCCTGGGTTGTCCCCGCAACTGGGTCAGAGGGCTGTTGCCAGCTGCAGGGGGCAGGGGCAAGCCCCACCCCTTTCCCCCAAAAGACACTCACACTCACCACCAGAGGTGCTGTCTCTTCTCAGCCAGGCTCTTAAGGGCTGGGCTTGGAAGGCCTGGGAGAGAGAAGAGGACGCCGAGGTCAGAGAGGCCACGTGGCTCCCAGGATCCCACACTCGGCCAATGGCAGAGTTGGGACAGGAGCCAGGTCTGGCACTGTGTGACCCTTCTCCTCTTTATACTGGACTCTGTTTATTTGAAAAGGAAACCTGTTTCCCCGTAGGGGGCGTCGGGCTCTCTCAAAGCTTGCTGGTTTTCCGGAAGGCAGCATAGAGGTTGTTCAGCAGCCACGTGCCCTGCGACCCAGCCGCTCTGCTTCTGTCCGTGGCGGTCAGCAGGCCAGCACGTCCCGGCAGGAAGCTGCCCGCGGCTGCCCCAAGCGGAATGGGCAGCAGCGGGAGCTCTGAGCATGACTCCCAAAGCTGTGGAAGGGGTGCACTTCCTGATGAGCAGAGGGGCCCCAGGCGTGGCTCTGTGTCTTTGTTCAAAATAGGATGCAGAACCTGAGAGAGAGAGACAGAGAGAGAGAGACAGAGAGAGAGAGAATCTTCCATCCACTGGTTCACTCCCCAAATGGCCACAACAGTTAGGACTGGACCAGGCTGATGCCAGGAGCCAGGAACTCCATCCAGGTCTCCCACGTGGGTGGCAGAGGCCCCAGCCCTCGGGTCATCACTTGCCCCCTTCCCAGGTGCATTAGCAGGGAGCTGGATCAGAAGCGGAGCAGCCGGGATTGACAGCCAACCCCACTGAGACAGAACGCCGCTGCCAAGATGGGTTTCTGTGTTTACCAAACTGGAAAGGATTTAGCAGGGAGTTTCGAGGTGTGGTCCCTTGTCTGGTGAATAGGAGTCTGGGCACTTTAAAGAAAAATTATTTTGCTTGTTGCTATTTACAGTGTCATTCTCTTAGGGTGTGCTTTAGGCATATCTTGTTACTTCACAAGTAAAATTACATCTGGGAAAATCAAATTTGTAGTCGAGATTGTGCTTAATCTTTAGAGTTGTTTTTTTTTTAAAGATTTGTTTATTTATTTGAAAGGCAGAGTTACAGAGAGGCAGAAGAGAGAGAGGTCTTCCATCTGCCGGTTCACTCTCCAAATTGCAGCAACAGCTGGAGCTGGGCAGATCCGAAGCCAGGAGCTTCTTCCAGGTTTCCCACATGAGTGCAGGGGCCCAAGGACTTGGGTGATCTTCTACTGTTTTCCCAGGCCATAGCAGAGAGCTGGGTTGGAAGTGGAACAGCCGGGACTCGCACCGGTGACTATATGGGGTGCCGGCACTGCAGGCAGTGGCTTTACCCCCTAAGCCCAGCGCCGCTCCTCTTTACAGTTTTGCCCCAACACTTCCTCCCTGGGTGAGCTTCATTCTGTGCTCACCTCCAGGAAGCCCTCTCTGACCATTACCAGGCTTCCCTGATGGTCCCAGACTCCCTTGTGCTTTCTCCATCAGAGCGTTTCTTGCTCTCTGCTCTTGGGTAACGGTGGCCTTTTTCATTTATGCCCACAAATCCTTCAGTATTTCCCAGGCTGGTATTGTGATTCTCCTCCCTGCTACTGGGTGCCTCCACGGGAATGTGGTGGGAGTCACAGAGGGACTTCTTGGGGGGAGAGCCGAGAGGCACTGGGGCTCAGATTGGAACTTCCCACGCGTGTGCAGGGAAGCCCAGGCCAGGTCTCTCGACTCTTCTGTGTGCTGTGTGCTTCCTGCCACTGGGCTGCGGCTTGTCGAGGTCCTTGTCTGTCCCCTCTGTCCCCAGCCTGGCTGCTTCTTGAGGACAAGACTGAGCCCCTCCTTGTCCTGTGATCCACAGGCATCCAGCAGGAGCTGGAAGGTGCTCACGGGGCACCTGCTGTGTGCCAGGTGCTGCACACACCTCCTGACGCTTGACAAGGGGAGGTGACACCGCTCACAGCCACCCGGCTGGGATGGGAGCCCAGGGCTGTGGGAGGCGACCTGCAGAGACCCCAGAGGTGTGAACAAAGGAGCCAACCTTGGAAAACAGTTTCAGACCTAACAGGGGGAGGGTTCTCGGAGGGGACGTTCTCACAGCTGTGTCCCCAGGGTGCCTGCCCAGGGAGGGAGGGGCCCTAGGCGGGAGTCCAGCGCTCCCATCTGGCCCAGCCCCTGCTGGACCCCAGGACCTTTTCTCCTCCTTGGGCCTCAGTTCCCTTGTGTAAAATGATGGGGCAGAGCGGGTGACTCCCACAGGCCCTTCCAGCTTGGGGAGGGAGGAGACCAGTCTGGACAGTGCCTCCTCACGGGGACAGGGACATCACTCCTTCTCTGGCAGTGGATTGAGGATGTCCCCGACTGGGGGCTGTAGGCAGGGCTGGGGATTTCCCATGGCAATGTCCTTGGCCCTCAGAGCCAGTGGCCAGCGTGGATATCCGGTGGCCCCAGGCCAGGCCCCCACCCCCACAGGTGCCTGCCTGGCTCCCCTCCCTGGTGGTGACCCTGGGCCCCAGTGGAGGCCTCCGAGTGGTGTGAGCCTCATGCAGACCTCCTGGCCTTTCTTCTGGGGACTGCCCACCCATGCATGTCCTGGCTGCCGTGACCCCTGGCCCCGCCCCCCCACCACGAACACTCTCTCTCCCTTAACCAGGGCAGAGTTCATCGAGTGCCTGTTATGGGAAAAAGTGTCTCAACTCTTTTTCCAAGAACTTGGCTCCGCAGAGATCAGAATTCAAAGCAGGGGCGTAAGCAAGGCGCACCAAGTCGAACAGGATTTATTTAAGAGAGTGAGCGCACACACACGCGTGAGCGCGGGCCGCCCCACAAGCAGAGATACCTGTCAGGAGCGGGTCGCCTCAGAGGAGAGGGAGTGGGAGGAGGCTAGGGAAGGATCCCATGTGTGGTCGGAAGCCACGAACCAGTGTCAGCAGCAGGGGCGCACCGGGTGTGGTGCGGCACAGCAGGGCCCACCCTCCGCCACTGAGGAGGCCTTCCCAGGGGAGGGGACGTCCTGCTGGCTCGTGAAGGTCATGTGAAGGTCATGTGGAGGGTGGCCCGGAAAAAGGGAGCCAGGTAAGCAGAAACTCAGAGCCCCTGAAGGTGAAGGAGCCTGAGCAGGAGACGAACCCGAGCCAGGGCCACGGGGTCTGGGCAGGCTCCGCCCCCTCTGTTCCTCACTCCCCAGGGAGCAGATGAGAGCAGGAGTCTTGTTTCAAAGCAGACTCTGACTCAGCTGTTCCTCTGGGGGCCGAGACCTTGACCCTGCATTTCTAACAAGCTCCCTTGGGACATGCATGGATGGGGCTTCCGGAACAAGAACCTACCCGGCCGCCAGTTCCCGCCCCGCTCCGTAGAACGCCGTTCAGGCTCAGGTTCAGCGCGAGTTCCTAGGATGACGTGCGCACTGCATGGACACAGGCTCCTGTTGAGGCTTGGAGGCTCTGGATGTGGGCAGGCGCTCTGGGGCCGGGGTTTGAGATCACTGGCAGCCTCCTCTCCCAGCCCCCACACGCGGCACCGGAGCCCGGGGATGCGCAGATCCACCACAAAACCAGCAATGCCAGTGGCGAGCAGGAAGGGCTTGAAGATGACATGGGGCAGGGGCTGGCCTTGGGCACACCCGGCCCTCACCCCGGGGGGACGCTCCCATTTCTCTGCAGCCTCCTGTTTGCCTCAGCCACTGGTGGCACCCACAAGCCCAGCAGTGGCCTCGGGTCTTGATGGCTTTGGGGACCCCAAGGACCTTCTATGAAAAATAGAAATCCCTCAGGGAGAAGGGACTTGGCCCGATTTGCCAGAAGCCACTTTACTGAATTCCCTTCAGAATTCCCGAGAGCCCTTGCTTTTACAGATGGGAAACGGAGACCTAGAGAGGGAGAGAACTGTGAGGATTGCCTAGGGCCCCTGGTGGGCGGGAGAGTCCCCAGCTCTGCCCAGAACCCTCTGGACCACAAGAAAACCAGCTCACCCTGACTACAAGGTGGTGGCTGTGGTGGGGACGTCCTTTGGATGCATTACAGCCCGTGTGGCCGCAGCACCCCCCCCCCCAACCTGCCCACTGCTCCCTTGCAGCGTGTTCAATGGATCTGACTCAAAGGGATAAACAGCTTGAAGCCACTGGCCAAGGGCAAGGCCACTCGGGGCCACTAATAGGATGTGGCAGAATGATGCCCGCACCTGTGGTTAGTCTCCCTGTGACCCACTGCCCCTCCCTGCCCATTCCATATTTCATGGGCCACCAGGGGTGAGCATTTGGAGCGATGGTTAAGAATCCTTTGGAATGCCTGCATTCCACATCCGAGCGCCTGGCTCAGGTCCCAGCCCTGTTGCAGCTGCTGCTTCTGCTTTAGCTTCCTGCTAATGTACACGCGGGGAGACAGCAGGTGATGGCTCAAATACTCGGGTCCCCGACAACCACGTGGGAAACCTGAATTGAGTGCCGGGCTCCTGGCTTTGGCCTGGCCCGGCCCCAGCTATTTCAGCCATTTGGGGAGTGAACCAGCAGCCGGAAAATCTTTCTCTCTCTCTTCCCTGTCTCTTCCTCTCTCTGTCTCTCTGCTCAAATGGTGAGAGCTTCTAGGCAGCCCCAAGTACATTTTTTTTCTTTTTTTTTTTTTTTATAACTTTATGGACACCTGCTGCACACACCGTGACACTCACCACGGCAGGTGTCTCGCTCACAGGGCTGTACAGCCCTCACTGCCATCTAATTTCAGAATATCTCCAACACCCGGAAGAAGCCGGAGCATGCTGGCACTCACAGGAGTGGGCAGGAGCCCGAAGGCAGAAGCTGCTCCCACCGCAGCTGGGCAGCAGTGGGCAGATCACTCGGAGCATGCTGGGAAATGTGCCTCCAGCCCCCAACCCTGCCTTTCCTCAGCCGCCAGAGACTGCCCGTCACCGCGCGCTCCACTCGCCAGGCTGTAGGTCCAGGAAATAATTAATCGCCATGTTTCCCATGGAGTGGGCAGGAGCTGCCTATGGGTTTTGGAGAGGAGAGGGCATGGCTGGATTTTGGAAGAGGAGAGAGGAAGTGGGGGGCGAGGGCACGGATGTCCGGACACGCACCTGCTGTTCTCCCAGCAGCAGCCCGGGGGCCCTGCGCAGTGTGGATGAGTCTGTGTCCCTCTCCCCGGTCTGTGTGGCCTCCCAGCATCCCCTGAGCTTTTGAAGCTCTTCCCTCCAGCCTCGCTGGCTGCTCTCCTCTTCCTGCCCAGGGCCCCCGCTAGCCTTCGACACACAGAAAAAGGTGCACTCTCTTGGTGGGCAAGGTTGAGACAGATTTTTTTTTTAAAAGATCTATTTATCTATTTGAAAGGCAGAGTCACAGAGAGGCAGAGGCAGAGGCAGAGGGAGAGAGAGAGAGAGGTCTTCCATCAGCTGGTTCACTCCCCAGATGGCTGCACTAGTTAGAGCTGCACCAACAGAAGCCAGGAGCCAGGAGCTTCCTCTAGGTCTCCTACGTGGGTGCAGGGGCCCAAGGACTTGGGCCATTTTCTGCTGCTTTCCCAGGCCATAGCAGAGAGCTGGATCAGAAGTAGAGCAGCCGGGACTCAAACTGGCGCCCATATGGGTGGGATTCTGGCACCGCAGGCGGCAGCTTTACCCACTATGCCACAGCACTGGCCCTGAGACAGATTTTTGTTTCTTAGGATGGGTGCCTTTTTACAGTGCACAACCCATGCCACGGAACACAGCAGTCCTGCCCGAAACACGCCAGATCCCCTCACAGACAAGACTGGGCATCCGGGAGGAGTGTGGGCCCTGAAGGCAGAAAGGGTGGGGCTCGCATCGTGGCCCCTTGCCAGCTGTGTGATCCAAACGGAAAACTCCAGCAGTCCTGGGCTGCACTCCTGCCCACGCGGCCCAGAGCCTCAGCCTCCTAACAGAGAAGCAACAATGACAGCAGGAAGTGCGCGTGTGTTTCTTTCCAAAGCCCCTTTTATCTGCTTTTGCTCAGTGCAATTGCTCCTCTCCATTTTTACTGTCAACAACGTGCTTAAGTCTGAAAACAGCAGGGGCCTAATTTGTGCCCACTCCTTTCCACTCTTGCCCTTCTGAAGCTTTCAGAAGTCACAGTTGTTTTTTTTTTTTTTTTAAGCTAAATCTGGTGATGTCACCACCTCCTCCACTGCCTGCTCCCAACCCCTGGGTGTGTCGTGGCTCATCCTGGACTCAAGAGAGGCTACTGGGACTGCTCACTCAATCTGGTGTCCATGCAACGGCCCCCGAAAGCCCCTCCCGATGTCCCATGGCAGGACATGGCCCGCAACCTCCAGGGATACCCCCACCAGCCCAGGGGCAGGCTGGGCTGGGCGCCCGGCCTGCGGAGTCCCGGGGAAACTCCAATCACACCAAGCACGTGGCTGAAGCTGCAAACCCCCATGGCCTCTGTCCCCAGTGCTCTGTCTCGGGCACAGAGCAGGGATTAAGGAAGCCATGGCTGCTAAGGTGTGAGTGTCCGACAAGGCTTCAGGGGCTGGAATTTTACTGGCTCTGTAGGGCAGAGGGAGCAGACACTTAACCTGATGGTGGATAGGAGTGGGCTCAAGGAGGTGACTAGGACGAGAGGAGGTCATGAGGTTGGGGCTCCCATGGCTGAGTCCTCATGGCTTCACAGGAAGAGGGAGAGACCAGTCCTGCCATGTGAGGCTCTGCACCAGCTCCGGACTCAGCCAGCAGGAGGGCCACTGCCACAGGAGGCCCCAAGATTCCCCACATCCAGAGCCCTGGACCAGAGTAAATCTCTTTTCTTTATAAAGTAGCTTGGGCCAGGCATTTCGTTATAGTAACAGACTAATACAATCGCCATGAACAGGCTGTGCACGGTCACCATGCAACAGCGACACTGCGTGGTGGTCCCAGGAGCCACAGTTACAATGGATCCATGGATAGATACACAGGAAGACAAGGGGCTGGGCAGAGTCACCTTCCAACAGCACCTCCATGTGGCAGTATCAGAAACAACAGCCCGGATGCCTGACTGTAGGAGGCAAGATTCATTCCCTTTGGACTAGGAGAGCCCCAAAGACACTGGGGGCAACAAGACGACCCGCTAATGTAGGCAAGTGGGGACTTAGAGCTTAATTCCTGAAATAGAAACAGGTGACTGTGCCTGAGCTGTAGACTGTAGTGGGACCCACACTGGTCCCAGTCAATGAATGAACAAATGAGTGGACGCAAGAAATGATTCCAGCACAAGAATCTGCAGGAAAAAAAAAAAAACACAGAGGTTTTTTTTTTTTTTTTTTTTTTTTGTGAAGCACAGAGTGGTCACAATTGAAATGCAACTCCTGGAGCTTTGAAAGGAGCTCATCACCCCCGAGGTGCACTTTTCCAGTGAGCGTGGCTCCTGTGTTGGGTCATTTTGGAATCGGAGTTCAGAAACACTGGCTGGGGCTCGTGGCCGAGACCTAGAGAGGATTCCCTGGCGAAGCATGGCCTGTGCCCCATGACCCCCCAGGAGCAGGTGTAGACACCGCCTTGCCTGGGGAGCGACGTCAGCCATGCTGGACGTTGGCACCGAGCAGCAGGAAATCCTGGGGAGAGACGGGGATGGCGCCCTGCTTATGAGTGTGTGTGTGTGGGGGGGCTGTCGCGGAGCAGGGTTTCTGCCCGGGGAAAGCCAGCAGGAGGCACCCCCTGGGGCCCGCGATCCTCCAGCAGCTACCCCCCCCCCCCACCTCTGCCCTAGCTGTTTCCTTCAGTGACGTGGAGACCTGGAGCCAATGGCAGTTCAGGGAACCTGGCTCCCATCCAGGCTGCAAAACCACTTCTCTCTGCGGCATCCCCCCTTCCCCAACTGAGCCATGCCCTGGGGCCCTTGTTTTGTAGAGGATAAACTTGGTGAAAGGTGGGGGGGTGGTTCTCTACTGCTGTTCTAGTCTCTAAGCCTCTCTGGCTCCCGGGTCTGAAGCACTGGGGATTGAGTGAGTGACAGCTGTGGGTAAGCGGGAGGCTGGAACCCGGGTGACGCCGGGGTTTCCAGGCTGCCGAGTAAGGTGAGGCACGCGACCCAGAGCGGTGGCTTTGGGGCAGAGATGACCACTTGGTCGGCACACAATGGGCTTAAGGGCCCTTAGGGTGGAGATGCCAAGGCAGCTGGCAAAGCACAGGGCCAGAGTTCAGAAAAAAAGCAGAAGCTGGGGGAGTGGCCGGGACAGTGGGTGGCACGGAGGTGGCAGCTGAGTCCGAGGGAGCTGATGACGGTGACTGGGAAAGCCAGCCGTGGGGGACAGAAGGGGCCTGGGGAGCGGGAGAGCAAGCACAGGGGCTGCAGCAGCCCAGGGGCATGGGGCCCTCGAGCACCGGGAGCCTCGCAAACTAGAGACAGGGGAAACTAGGCCAGGGGAAGCGCGGTGGCCACTGGTGATGCAGTCGGGCTGCATGGCCTTCGGGTCAGCGTCACCGTCCGCCAGACGCTGGCCACGTCCGGGTGCCTGGCAGGACGCTGCAGGCCTAGCAGGCACGCGACATGGGGCTGCTGGGAAGTTCAGTGGAGCCCCCTGATAAAGGCCACTCGGGGGGTTCTGTTTTAGCCTAGCCGGGAAGCAGTGCAGTTGGTTCCAAGCTGGAAGCTTGGCTTTGAACCTGGGCTTCTGTGATACTGCGTGGCTTTTCTGAGCCCGACTCCCTTGTCTGTGTTTAGTGGCCGCCCTCGCGTGCCAGGGTGGATGTCAGGGCAGGGGGGACACGCTGGCTCCACGCCTCGGCCTGGGGAAGCTGGTGCAGAGGCCCGGGGACTCACCTGGTGTGGCTGCAGCACCAGGTCATAGAGCTGCACCTTCCGGGGCATCGGCAGAGGGAGCCCTCGCTGCAGTTTTTCTGCAGGGCAGAGTGACGGTGAGGACGGGACAGGAGGCAGTGCAGGGCGGGGGTGAGAGAGCCCCTGTGAAGCGGAGGGCCCACCCCCAGGTAGGGGCCGGCAGGGGGCACATGCCTGCCAGGAAGCTGCGCCCTGCTCTGCCTGTCTCCCATCAGCCCCTGGCCCACCTCCAGGACAGGCACGGCCTCTTCCCCACGGCTGCCCTCCGGAGGGCCCGGCCCAGCCAGCTCCCGCCATACCCGAGTGTTGGCCAAACACAGCTGTAGGCAGCGCTGCGGCCGGAACGTGGACGTGCCATTGGGGCCGTCGCTGCAGATATTCCTGGAGCGCCTCAGTGCCAGGCTGAAGCCAGAGATGGCCGGCGGCTGGGCCCAAACCGCCGCGCACGGAGAGGGAACTATGGGACGTGCCAGACGGAACCGGGGCTCCCGGGTCATTACCAAGCCACGTGGCTCAGGGTTGGTGGGCAGATTGGATCCTACAGGACCATTTGTGGGGAGAGTCTTATGCCCCCGTCCCATAGGCTCGTGAACCAAGGGCTGGGCCCTGGTGGGAATCAGCTCATGTGAGCCCAGGTGTCAGGCGCCCCCAGACTGTCACCCCCGCCCTCTTCTCCCGAGCCCCTTACCATTCACCTTGGGGAGCACGACAGCGGACAGGACGTAGTCCATGAGGGCCTGCAGCAGTTCAACCTGGGGCCAGAGGGCGAGGGGGAGCCACGAGGTGAGGGCCCAGTGGTGCCGGCCGTCCCCGCCCCCTCCCTCCCTCCCCCAGGCCGCCCAGCAGCCGCACAGCCAGGGACACGGCTGCGAGAGGGGCACAGATGCCACCAAGGTCACAGAGTGAGCTCTGTTGCTCTCAGGTTCAGCCGTAAAGCATGGCTTACGTTGTGCAGGGCAAGACCTCAGCCCACGCCAACAGAGAGTATTTAGTATTGAGAGTCAGAGAGAGGGAGAGAGAGAGGGATAGCCGGAGACAGATCTGCCTGCTGGTTCACTCCCCATGTGCCTGTAACAGCTGGGGCTGGGCCAGGCTGCAGCCAGGAGCCAGGAACTCCATCCGGGTCTCCCACAGCAGTGGCAGGGACCCAACCGTGTGAGCCAACGCTGCCGCCTCCCAGGGTGTGCATAGCGGGAAATTGGGACTTGAACCCAGGCCCTCTGGGATGTGTCTGAACTGGTGTCTTAACTGCTAGGCCAAACACGCAAACAGGAAAGCCGGGGCTGTTGCAGTGGGATAAGCCGCCACTTGCAACAACAGTATGCCATCCCGGAGGGCGGGCTGGAGTCCCGGCTGCTCCGCTTCCCACCCAGCTTCCTGCTAGTGCACCAGGGAAGGCAACGGAGGATGGTCCGAGTCCCTGGGATGCTGCCATCCGTGTGCAAGAGCCGGATGGAGCTCTGGAGGCTCCATGGATGGAGCCGGATGGAGGTCTGGCCTGGCCCAGACCTGGCTGCTGCAGCCACTTGGGGAGTGAGCCCTTGGGCGGGTTATCTCTCTGTCGCTCCGCTAACCCCATCGCTCTGCCTTTCAAACAGATACATTTTTTTAAAGACTCATAGAAACCTTAATTTTTAAAAAATGCGCCCTTTCTGACACCCAGGCTGGGGGACCTTTCTGAGGGCTGTCAGGCAAGGCTCACGGGAAGCCTCCGCCATGCGTGCGTCTCTGGGCCAACCAATGCACCGCCGGGGGAACTCGCTAAGGAAATGACATAGTGGGAGGGCAGACTTGCAGATGCCAGGACGCTCCCCACAGCACTAAACGCACGCAAAGCGATCACCTGGGAGTAACCAACACGCCCACCGGCAGGGCAGGCACCGGGCCCGGGGGCGGGGTGAAGCTTTGGTACCAGCAAGCTCTCCAAAGCTGCTGAGAGGTCACCAACACCCAGGCATTCGCCGTTCATTTCTGAGTGAGCAAAGCAGGCGCCAGTGGCCACAGGGGTCTATTTCTTAATTACACAGGCAGAGCAAAAGGTCAGGGAGGAAATACTACCGATGATGAACTGAGCCGTGAAAATACGAATAGCTTGAGTTTGGCGAACCTGTGCGCTCTATAGTGTACATGGCTTTGCTTGGGCGATAATAAAGAATTCAAAAATCGCGTAGACCCCTCAAGACAGGTGCGTGCAGGGCGACATTTACAATCTGTAAATATGTATGTTTGCTTCTGCAACAGTTGTCCTTCCTTCCCCAGGCTACAGTTCCCTGAGCTCACCACATACGGTGCCTCCCTTCCCGTGGATCCTGGGAGCTGAGAAGGTCTCTTTGCTGCAGAAGTGGAAGTTAGTTATCCACCCCGCCCGCTGCAGGGGCAGCCGGGGCCCAGCAAAGCCGTGAAAATGTACTGAGGCTGCTTTGCGCCCTCCAGGTGGCTGTGATCCCGGCCGGGGAAGTGCCGCGTGGTTACCAGATTTGGAGGGGGTGGGGACAGGCTGATATCTGGGCTGGCTGGCTCTCGAGGCGCTGGGCAGAGAACTTGGGGGCAGCCCAGGGACCGAAGCACGTGTCCTCCCAGAGGGCCCCTGGGAGAGCCAGGCCACGTGAGTCAGAACCCGCCTTCTGCTGTGGGACACAGAGCTGTGATGACATCTGAACAGCTCCTTCCCCTGCCACCTGCTCAGTGGCCTGGAGTGACAGGCCACTCACTGACATCCTGCTGACAGCTGAGGACTCCTGGGGCGTGGAGTCCTCTCCTTGGGCTGGCGGGGAGGGGGGCAGGCGGGTGGGGACACCTGCCGCCCCTCCCCCACCACCTACTGCCCAGTCTGGACGCCAAGTCATCTGGCGGTCCTGTCGTCATCACACGTAGCCAATCTTGCAGCCAGTTCTGTTCCTCTCTACTTCCACACACATCTCCAGTCCACCATCCCCCCTTCTTCCTGGCTGAGTCCCTGCCTCCATCAGCCTCCTCCCTGGTCCCCTGGCTCTGAGCTCTGTGATCCATCCCCGCCCTGCCCCAGCCCCAGGGAGCTCTTACAGAGGCGCAAATCAGGTCCCAGCACTCCCTGTAGGGACGTCTCACCATGGAACACACGGCCAAGCTTGGTCCCAACACAGGCCTTTGACTCTGCCATCTCATCGTCAGCCCAAATATCACCTCCTCCGAGAAGCCTTCCCTGATCACATCCTCTAACTATCATTTCTGCCTGTGCTGCCCACTGCTGTGACCACGACCAAGGCCCTCTTTCTGCTCCCGTGTCTCCCCACTCTGGTGTGAGGCTCCAAGGGGCATCTCTTCCCTGGCTTGGTGGCCAGCACACTGCAGCAGGATCCAGCCCCCAACACATGCTCATACCATAATTCATTTGTTCACTCAACAAGCCTTGGCTGAGAGGCCCTTCTGTACCACGCTGTGTACCCTTATTCTCACTGGGACCTTACCACGCCTACTCAGGCAGGGGCCGCCTGAGGTCCAGAGAAGGAAAGGGGCTCGCCCAGGGCCCCCCAGCCAGTAGGCAGAGAGCAGAAATTCCAGCACAGGTCTCTGTCCGCAAAGCTCCTGGCTCCATTAATTCCTACACTAATTCTATGCCACTGAACCCAGGCACCTGCTGACCAGTGCCCCTGGGTGAGGACGGGGAGGAGCCAGACTCACCGGGAAGGAGCCAATGTTGGAGTGCTTCAGCTCCAGGATCAGCCTGGGAAGAGAGAGGGGACGCTGACACAACCGATGGCCTGGAAACCCCGCAGCTCCGCGGGCGTCCCACTCGGGATCTGCTCCCCCCACGCCAGGCCACACCCCGGTTTCTCCTGTAGAGGGCGTGGTCACGTAGTCGCTGCATGGCTAGTGCTGCCAACCACACACTGAGCTCTGGGTGGTGCTGGCCACAAGGGTGGACCTGGGACCCCCCGCTGGCCCCACTGGAGTCCCAAGGTTTCCGCTAGAAATGCTGGGAGCGAGCTGCTCTCCTTTCTCCAGGAAAGTGGGTGCTGCTGCTGGTGGCTTTGTCGCTGCTTGCTGACAGCTTGGCGGGCGTGGAGCCCTCACAGGGACGGAGGGGTCACGGGCCTGAGGTCACTGCTTGAGCACCTGGGTCCGCTCTCTTTCCCAACATCGGACAAGGCAAGGGCCACCACATTCCCATTTCACAGATGAGGAAACTGATACTCAGAGAGATCAATCAACCTGCCCACGGTCACACAGTCAGGATGACTTCAAACAGGTCTGCTGAGGTCCAAGCCCGCCGCCCCAGCACTCTGGAAAGCTCTCTCTTGTTCATCGGAAGTCAGAAGGCCCAGGAGCCCCTCTGCGGGGGTTCTTGTAGCCCAGCCGCTGTCCCCATGCAAGTGCAGGAAGTCTGCGCTCAGCCAGCCCCCTGCTGGCCCCTGTCCGGCTCCACGGCTTGAGAGGCTCACAGGTGGCTCAGGAAAAGCACACCCATGGCTTGTCAGAGCGGTGCCGGGAGAGGTCAGGGCTGGGCTCCAGGTCAGGAAAGACGGCTCTGAGCCGGGGAGGCAGCGACGGGCAGGAACCTGGGTCAGGACTCAGCTCACCCAGCGTGACCATGGTGGACAGCCGGACGCCAGGTGGGCAGGCGGGGGTCCTACGCCCACTCCCTGGGAGAGGCCTCTTCTCGCTGTCTGTCCACTTCCTCTGCTCTCTGTCTCCCTCCGTCTCTCTTGCTCTCCCCTTCTCTCTGTCTCCTCCCTCTCACGTGCCTTTGTCTTTCTCTGTGTCGCCCCCTGCATTTCTCTTTCCCGTGCTTTGCTTTCTCTTCCCTTCTTGTGTACTGAGTGGTGATTACAGCCCTGGAAGTGTTCCAAACACGCCAGCACACGTTAGCTAATACTTCACTTTATCCTCACGATGGTACTGTTGGCAAAGAAGACACATGGGGCCGGGTTTGCAGCCGGGAGGTCCCGCGCTCGGCAGGGGGCGCTGTGCCTCCAGGCCAGGCAGCCCCTGCTCGCCACTGCCGCCGCTTCCGCAGGCGTGGCTGTTGGAGTCCAAGGGCAGGTGGGAAGGTGAAGTGGGATTTCCCGAGCGCCGAGGGCAGCCAGATGCTGCTGCGGTTCAGCAAGGGAGGCACCGCCCGGCCACGAGTCAGCCTGGGGCTGGCAGGTGTCCCGGGGTGGAGGACTTTCGGCGTTAGAAGGGAGACACTCCTAGGCAAACAGATGCTGGGTCCCCCTACAGGGTATGACCTTCGTCATCTTTGAGCATCAGTTTCACTCTCTGTGAAATGGCGATTCTGTGTCCGTCATGACCTGCTTGAGGCCGAAATGTGATGCTGAACACAAAAGCGGTAAGGGCCTCGCTGCCCCACAGACATCAAGAAGAAATGGGCAGCCCCATTGCCCAGTCCCCACAGGCCACTTACCTGCCCAGCGTGAGTTCTCCAACCAGCTTGTCCGCCTTGGTGCCAATCTTCGCCGAGGTGTTCAGTTTCTGCAGGAGGAGGCGCTCGTTAAGCTATCCGGGGCTCAGAGCCAGTCCCCACGTGCTCCCCCTGGCCCTGGGGCAGCCCCGTGGCTCCCTGTCCACTCCTAGGGGGCTGGCTGAGGCAGACCATCCTGGTCTCACAACTGCCGATGCATCGATTCATCCCAAAAAGTTCACTGAGGTAGGAGAGCGAGCTTCCAGCCCCAGCCCCCTGCAGCCTGAGAACCTTGGGCTATCTCCTCCAAACCCACTTTATCCGCAAAGGGGGATCAGTGGTGTCAGCTGGACAGAGGTCTCTATGTGGCCCCTGATGGGCTGGGCCACATCCCCAGAGGCCAGAGGAGGCGACATCAAATGTTTGTGGAGGAGGGGCTGGCGCTGTGGCGCAGCGGGTTAAAGCCCTGGCCTGACGCGCCAGCATCCCATATGGGCACTGGTTCGAGTCCTGGCTGCTCCTCTTCTGATCCAGCTCTCTGCTATGGTCTGAGAAAGCAGTAGAAGATGGCCCAAGTCCTTGGGCCCCTTCACCCGTGTGGGAGACCGGGAAGAAGCTCCTGGCTTTGGATGGGCACAGCTCCAGCCATTGTGGCCACCTGAGGAGTGAACCAGTGGATGGAAGACCTCTCTCTCTGTCTCTACCTCTCTCTGTAACTCTTCCAAATAAGTAAAATAAATCTTTAAAAAAATGTTCCTGGAGCAATGGGACAACCAGAGATGAATGCATGATTCAACGGAACAAATTCACAAGTGAAGGAATGAACAAAGGTTTGCACGCTTGAATGAATGATGGATGGTAAATGAATGAATGAAAGAAGAAACCTACAGATGAATGATCGGTTGAGCAAAGCTATGAGTAAGTGGAGGAGCCTGCAAACAGTATAGCAGATTTCAAGTCAACAATCTAAGAAATAATTGAGTGAATGAATAAGCAAATGGATGAATGGATGAATGGACGAATGGATGAATGGATGAATGCCCAATTGAGTGACCACAGATATGCATGAACGAATGGGAAACACACCCAAGTTTCAACCCAGCGAAGGGATGAATAATTGAATGAGTGAAGAATTCAGCCAGTGAATAATTGAATGAATACATAAATAAAGATTCAGTGACTGCTGGGTGAGTGATGCCTGTGGGAGCCAGAGCAGGTGAGTACAGCGGCTCTGGCCTGCGGGTCTGGGGTCCAGGCTTCCATCCGGGCAGGATTCACACCCAGCCACCTCCCCGCCCGACTCCGAGGGCAGTGTTCATGGCACTGTCCAGGGCTCCCCTCTGCCCACCCCTGGGAGCCGCTTACCAGGCCAAGCAGGAAGAGAGAAGCCAGGGAGGAGTTGGGGAGGATGGCAAAGGCCTGCAGGTCCACGGCGGCGGTGAGGGCAATGCCGGTGGGGCGCGTGGTCAGGTGTGGCGGGGAGGAGACGGACAGCGTGAGCTGCACATTCATGTTGGGGAACATCTTGGCCACCTGCAGCCCGCGGAGGGGACAACCAACACGCTGCTGAGTTCTCTGCTGTCCTCCCTTTCCATAAACAGCCAGTGCCTCCCATTGCCCCGGAATCCATGCAGCTGACTGCAAGGCGTGGCGCCTCCAGCTCTGGGAACTGCAAGTCCACAGTTAGATGCCAGCAGCCTCAGTGTCTTCCTGGCTGGCAGACAGCCCCTTCTCACAGTGTCCTCCCTCTCGGGCCACAGGCAATGGTTTCTGGTCCTCAGATAGGGTGCACTCTCTTGGTCTCTTTGCACCCTCTGTTCCCTGCCGTTGAATGCTTGTCCACCCAGTCCTCCCTAGGTTGGTTCTTTCCCTTCCTGTGGGTCTTGGCGCAAATGTCACCTCCTCAGAGAGACGTGGTGGCTTTGCTGGGAAACTAGGGAAGCTCTCGGTGACCCCTCCTCTCTGCTGGCCTCCAGTCCTGCCCAGGGAAGCCCACAGCCCTGGGGAAAGCTGATGTGACTGTCGGACAAACACAGCTTTACGACAGCCGGGGGTCCCTGCCAGCCACGACTGCCCCCACGACTGCCCCCAGCCAGGCCTTCCCTGTAGAGAAAGCGCTGCAGTGGCTGCAGGTGCTCCCCGCCGAGAGGCTGTGGAGTGCCGCCTCCCCCAGGTCACGTGGTGAAGCCCTCACCCCAGAGTGGCTGTGTTTGGAGATGGCGCTTCTGAGGATGTAACTGAGTTGGCTGAGGTGATACGGTGGGGCCCTGACCAGCCTTGTAGGAAGGGATTCCAGGGCGTGTGCTTTCTCTGTCTGTCTGTCCATCTGTCTCTGTCCCCTCCACCCCCAGGCACACACAGAGGAAGTGCACAGGAGGACACCACGAGCAGGGGCCACCCACCATCCAGGAGGGGTCCGTCCCCAGAGACTGAGTCTGCCAGCACCATGACCTAGGACTTCGAGGGCCCACCACTGGGAGGATAGAGTCCTGGTGTTTAGGTTCCCTGTTCCGGGGCATTTGCTGTGGCCACTTCGTCTAGAGCGACCTCATCATCAACTTTCGTGGACACCGTGCTTGCCACTGTTCTGTGGATCTGAATGACTTTCTTCTCTCTCCACTGGGCTGGGAGCTCCAGGAAGGCAGGGGGTGGGCTGTTCAGCTGGCTTCCCGGCGCAGGGCCCAGGCCCACGCGGGGCACCTGAGAAACAGCTCAAGGTCACGGGCCCTCGCATTTCGCCTCGTGCACGTGGGCTGTGCGCTGCCTGGAGCCCGGAGCCCGATCTTTGTACCGCCATGGGCAGCGTGAGACCAGCGCCACTCTCCCTGCTGGGTGGCCTCTGCCTCTAGAGGGGAGAGGGTCTCCTTGTCCACGCCGTGGACCCCAGTCCCCGCCGAGCCCAGGCTGCCTCGCGGCTGAAGGCGAGAGAGCAAGCCCTCGCTCACCTGGGGTAGGGCTTTCCCGAGGAACTTGGTTGTCAGTCTGGATTTGGACTCCTTGGGGATCTGTAGGGAGAGAAGAGAACAGCCTGGGAGGAGCTTATTAAAGGCCGGGAGCTGGGGGCGAATCCTGCCCGGGGCTGAGAGCCGCAGACGCAGGAGGACACTGGCCCCAGCACGGGTGACAGCAGAAGGCTGGCCGCAGCCTCGGCGGAGCCTGGCCCAAAGGACCGGCCTGGATCCGTGCCCTGCTCGGTGGCTGTTGGCTTTGGTTTCATTCTTTGCCCCGAGAAAGCCCAATCTGCCCGCAGACCAACCCCACGGGCGCCCTGCTCCCCGGCACCTGCTCCTCTCCTGCTAAGACGCTTCCCCACCCCCACCCCTTCTGCCTTTGCGTTTTGCCAAACGCAAGTGATGGCAGCCGACTCCCCAGCTCTGGATAAACAGCCTCCGTGCTGTCCCTCTTGGGGGGCCTTTGCCCCCAGGGGCACACGGGCAGGCAGCGTCCTGTTGGTTCCTGCACAGCGATGGGGAATCTGACAATCTGACATCTCTTCCTCGAGCTGTGCAGGCCTGGTGACCAGATTGGAACCACACTGTTCCTTGACTCTGAAGATGATGGTCATGTCCACATATTACAGATGGAAAAACTGAGGCCCAGAGTGAGACTCGGCCGTGAATGTATGATAGGGACGAAGAGGAGGATGATGATGATGATAAAGGTGACGTGATGTGCAGACTGGATGAGGATCTGGGATGGGGCAGGTGCTTGCCTCTGTGAGCTCAGTGCCTTTCAGTGGGAACCCAGTCCCCTCTGCATGTGTAGCAATAATACAATATAATAACATAACAACAAGAGTATCTCGCTGAACCCTCTCGACACTCTCTGGGGGAAGACACCGTTATTGCTACTGACAAGGACACTGAGCTTCTGAGAGGCTGAGTGACCAACCTCAGGACACCCAGTTGCAAAGGGGTGGGGACAAGTTCAAAGTCAGGTGTGGCAGGCTCTGTGTCCTGACCTTCATCTCCCCCAGTGTAAACAGAGCTCCCGATTGCGAGGGGCTGCAGGACTCAGAGTCCAGGGCTCCGCCTGCATCCGCCCCCAGCCAAGCCTCACCATGTCGTCCCTCAGGGTCAGGCCGAAGGCTCCAGCCTGTTGGTACACCAGTGCAGCCGTGTTGAAGAGGTAGTCGGAGATGGCCAGGTAGATCATGCGGTCATGGAGGCTGGGAATGGCCATGGGCGGCGGCATGAAGGGCGGTGGGCTGGGGCGGGCCACGTTGTAAAACTCGCCCTGGGGGTGCAGCAGCAGAGTGAGCAGCCCGTCTGCAAGGGTGACAACTCCTCCCCTCCCCCACACCAGGGGGAAGCAGGCTGCGGGGGTGACATGCTCACAAGAGAAGCAGCTGCACCAGACCCTCAGGACGCCAGGCGCCCCTCAGTTGTGAGTTTCTGAGCGCTTTGCATGCCGTCCCCAGCAGGGAAGGGAGCTTGCTCTCTCTCTTTCACAGGAGAGGGCGCCGAGGCCCAGAGAGGTGCTGTGACTTGCCCGAGGCCACACCGCCAGCACGAGGCAGAGGCAGGAATTGAACCTGGGCACGCAGGGTCCAGCCAGCCGGCCCCCACCCGCTCCCCCCGCTCAGTCCCAGCATCCCTAGCAAAGCACAGAAATGCTGTCCAAAGAACAACGCGGTTCTGTCTGTTTCATCTTCCAAGTGAGCAACATTTGGAAAGAGGGGAGCGCTGGGAGTGCCGTGTGCACTGTCAGCGGATGCTGCCGCGTTTTGGTTTTGGGGGCTGTGTTTGTTACATCACTGAGGTGCAAAGCGGGGGGGACAGGGTGTGGGGAGAAGTGGAGCAGAGAGTGGCGAGAGGGTGGCTTTGAGTCCTTGGAAGATTTGTTTCCCAGGGTTCGGGGAGCCCTGCAGGGGCTGAGGCAGAGCCCGCGGGCAGGGGATTCTCAGCGGCAGCCTCACCTTCAGCTGCATGTCCAGGCTGTCGGCCGTGGCTCTTGGCGGTGCCACCAGGCTGTAGTCGATCCCGGCCACGGAATCGAGCCTCTCTTTCACTGGCCAGAAAGAAGATGGCTCGTGAGCTGGTTCCCATGGCAACATCCTCTCACACTGGCTCAAGAACTTCCGTGTTCGTCCCACTCACCTCCTCCAAGGAGCCCGCCCTGAGCTCTACTAGAGGAAACGGAGCCCACCCACCTGCCCAGACACCCTCCCGCTCCCTTCTCTCAGCCCGAGATAAGTGGCTGAAGCACAAGATGCGGGGCAGAGACACCTGGGCGTGAATGGCACCCGTGTGATGGGGACAAGCCCTTGCCGGTCTCAGAGCCACTTGTTGTCCTTTGTAGGACTGGGTGCCACCAGTCAGCTCGCAGATGCTGGGAGGCATAAGTTCAGGTAGCAGGGAACTTTTTTTTTTCTGCCAAGGCCAGCTGGAGATTTATAACAATTGGTGAGCCATGCAAAATTACCCACTTAAAAATGAGTCCGCTACAGATTGACTGAATTTTGAGGCCTGCCTGCGGTTGCCTTGGCAGGGCCAGGCCAAGAGCTGGGGGGGACAGAGTGTTGGCCCATGCTGGGGGGAAGGACAGTGTGTAGGCCCCATGCTCGGGGCAGGGGGGGGGGAAAGAGTGTTGGTCCCATGCTGGGGGGGGACAGAGTGTCAGCCCCCATGCTGGGGGGGACAGCATGTCGGCCCCATGCTCAGGGTGGGGGTACAGAGTGTCGGCCCCATGCTTGGGTGGAGGGGACAGCGTGTCGGCCCCATGCTCGGGGTGGAGGGGACAGTGTTTCGGCCCCATGCTCGGGGCGGGGCGGGGAGGGGAGGACAGAGTGTTGGCCCCATGCTGTGTCGTGGGGACTGAGCTCCAGGGAGAAGCCACCAGCACCAGATCTCAGGTCAGTGGCGCGTGTCTGGCCTCAGGGGCCCAGGGTCTCCGGCTGCTTTTCCATCTCACTCTGCACCTGCCGCAGGTCCTGCCAACACCGCTGCCATTAGAGAATCCCCTGCTCTTCCCAGTGGCTCCCAGGCCTCGGCCTGTCTGGGAAGCTTGCCGCCTCCCTCACGCCCCCGCTTCCATCCCCTTATTCTCCATCCCCACCCGCACTCACGTGGCAGAGTCTCGACATAAGGTTGCAGCTTGGAGGACACAGAACTGGTCAGCACCTGGCAAATCTGGGAGAACCAAAGATGCGATCAGTGAGGGCGTCCCCGGTGGGAAATGTCCTTTGGGAATAACGACCCGGCCGGGTTTTGCTTTCTTTGTATGTTTCCATGAAAACCACATAGCTAATCAAGTTTCCCTTTGCTCTTGGGCCACCAGGACGCTCAGGGCACAACAGCTTGGAAATGGTAATTGTATGTGACCCGCACAACCGCGTTCCATTTCCTGCCCTGATGTATTTATGCTTCCTGCCTTATAACGCGGGTTTCTTGCTGACCACTTTCCCTTTGTTCTTGCTATCTCAGCTCCTCTGTGAAATGAGGTGGTTCAAAAAAACGAACACGAGGTAGTCAGTGGTCAGCTCTTCTGGGAGCAGGGGCTGGCGCTCTGCTCCAGGGGGGTGGGACTTTGTTGTGCACAGCCAGAGAAGCCAAGCCCTGCTTCCTCTACCCCCCACCCCCACCCCCGTGACTCCCAGGGGGACAAGCAGTGGTCTGGAAAGAGCTGGCTTGGGTCAGGCTGACCTGGCCACTGAGAAAGCGACTCTGCTTCTCTAGACCTCTGCTTTCTCCTCTGTAAATGGAGCGTGGCCAGTCACGTCGCCCATCCCCCTCTGTAGAATGGAGCATGGCCAGTCACGTCGCCCATCCCACTCACTCCCCTGCGTTGTGGCTGTGCTACACCCCTAGCCACAGGGGCTTGTGGGTTTGCTTCGAGCCAACAGGACACAGTGGGAGGTGACCTTGCGTGTGGCTTCTGCTTTGGTGTGCATCATCGCTGCCTGGCCAGGGCTCCTTCTGTGAACCCAGTCCTTGGCCACAAGCAGCAGGAGTCCCATGCCATCGGTAGGGCCGTTGCTTGGGTCCTGAGTCCCAGCGAGAGGAGCCAGGGATCAGAGATGGGAGGGGGAGCTGTCCAGGTGACGCCAGCCCTGAGCTTCTGACTTTCCCCGACGATCCCAGGCATCAGGGCACAGGGAGAGGCCGCAGCCGTGCCCACAGAACCACAGAGTCCTTGAGCAAGAACTTGTCCCCTGACCTTAGACTCGGGGCTGCTTGTTGCACAGCCACAGGCAGCTGGCACGGAGGCTTCGTCACAGCCTGCCCCAACGTGCAGGGACAGAGCTGGCCCACCGTGGTCTGGCAGCCCCGCCCCCATGTCACTCTCAGTGGCCTTCAGCTTGTTCATCAGCTGGGTCTCTTCAGTCCTTGCCTTTCAGCCCCAGGCACGGCTGCCCACGCTCTTCTAGAAAAACTTCTAGAACCTTCTAGCCAAGGCCTCGGCCCACTCTCCCAGGCCTTACTCTCTCGTCCCCAGCCACTGCTTGCCAGGAGCTCTTCCCCCGTGGCTGAGGGCTGGGGTGCACCTCCGGGCTCTCCCCTCAACTCCCTGCTGCCCCCACATGCTCCACTCCCTGAGCCACGTTAGCACACCCAGGGCCCTCTGGGGCTGCTGTGGGGTCACCTGCACCCGGTGTGATCCGTTGCCTCGCACGCTACTGCTCCCCGCTGCCTGGGACTTTCTCAGTAGGGCCGCAGTTGGGAGGCCCTAAGTCTCCCCACCCGCTGCCTCCCTCCCCTTCTGGGACGGCTGGGAAGGGAGCCAAGGTGCCTCAGAGAGCCACCAGCAGAACTGCCCCAGTGCCCCAGATGCCATGTCGGTGCCGCAGCAGAGCCTCTGCAGCCACCAGCCAGAGCTCGGTGTGTGTCTCAGGCCTCTCCCCTGACTGCGGCCTGGGGACCCAGCTGCCTCCTGGACAGCTGCTCCTGGATGTCCCACAGGCCCCCGGACTGGCACAACCCAAAGCCAACTGCCCAGTTCTCGCTCCTGCTTGGGGCTGGCCTCACCTCTGCCCAGGGCCCATGGCCCTCCCCTCCCCCCTTCCTCACTGGCTGCCCGAGGAGTCTCAGGGGAGGGCAGGGGCAGGCACAGCTCTGCTTCCCATGGGGCGTGTTCCTATCACAGAAAGCTCCAGGAGCCCCGGGGAGGACCCCATTGTTGCTCTCAGAGGAACCTATGGCCAGGGAGAGAGGGTGGCATGGAGGGAGCTGGGCCCGCTGTATCCCTCCGCCAGCCGGAAGGCGTTGGCACCCCGGTGGCTCTCATCAGTGCCGACAGAGGACTTGCAGGCCCAGCGAGTGCATGGGTGCCAAGCTGGGTCTGTATTACCGCAGCAATCAATCCCCACACCACCATAGAGAAGAAGCCACTCATGTGCCCATTTCACAGATGGAGAGGTGGAGGCCCATGAGGCCAAGTCACTTGCTCCGGCAGTCTCAGGGGACCTGACCCGTTCACGAATCCACTGCACTGTGCATGCCGACATGTGCACACATCATACCTTTGTAAACTCAGAGCCAGCATGGCCGGAGATCAGCCCACTCGGCGGAAGTCTCCCTCCTTGCATTTCTGTGCCTTTCCCAGGAGACCAATGTCTCCTCCCCACCCCCCAGAGCCCATACGAGCCTCCTCAGGGGTCTCTCTGCCCTCCTGGACATTCTCAGGGGTGTTATTCAGGTCCTCCACTTGCTCCCACCCATCAGTGGCTCCCCGCTGCCCTTGGAGGAAGCCCACGCTCAGCACGGGCCCCTCAAGGGGGCTCAGGTGGGCGCTGACGCCGAGTTTGCCAAGGATCCCACGCGCCGGCTGGCCTCCCTTCTCAGCTGAAGCAGCTGGCTCAGGGATCCAGGCATGGCGGGGCCCGGCCCTTGGCCAGCCCCAGGCGTGTGCCCTGGGTGGGAGCGTGGTGAGGGGCTCTGGGGAGGAGGGGCAGGCGGCCATGGCGACCCCTCCACCCCCCGTGGCATCCTCACGACTGAACTTTACAGCCGGCTTTGGGGCTACAGCGGGGTGCGGGGTAGGGGCTGGGGGTGTGAGGTTATGACCTCTGGGGGCGGCGTCCTACCTTGCTGTTCATGGTGTTTCGGAGCGAAGACTCGATTCTTTTGTGGAAGAGTTTAAGCAGCCACCTGCAGAGTGACAAGCATGAGTGAGGCGTCCAGGTGTCCCCCAGCTGGACTCAGGAGGGCCTTCCTCCCCCTTCACATGGGCCTGGGCACCTCCTCCGCGAGCTCCAAGTGCACACACCCTGTTCAGCACTTCCCCCCATTTGCAGGGACTTGCTTGTGGGGTTATTTCCTTAACAGCTGCACGGCTGGGCCCCTGCCCCAGTCTCGCGCTCATTCTTCTCCCTCTCCACCCACTCACCCTCTTCTGCAATATAGCAGCCACCCTGGCCTGCTGTGGACTCTGTGCATCCTCCCACCACAGTGCCTTTGCACATGCTGTTCCTGCTGCTTAGAACACCCTCTGTCCCCGACTTCTACCTAATTAACGCCTACTTATTCTTTTCATCTCAATCCCAATGTTATTTCATCAAAGAAGAAAGATCCAGCCCCCAGGTTGGGTCAGATCCTCCTGTTCCGTGTATTGGTAGCACTTTGTACCTCTTCTTCTTAGTTCTTATCTCCTTCCATAATTGTATGTGAGCCGTTCATGAAAACAATGATTTCATCAGCGTGTGCCTGCCCCACAGGGCTGTCCCGTCACAGGCCAGGGCCAGAGAGTCCTGGGCCGGAGTACTCACTGGCTGCGGCAATGTAGGCTATTTCCTAGCCTCGGTGCCTTGGTTTTCTCCCCAAGAATGGGGTAACAGTGGACCAACCTGGCAGTCACTGTGGGAGTCAAGGACAGTGCATGGAAGCCTCTGGCTGGTGTTCCCTCTTCCGTGTTTCACCGGTCGCTGCTGTGACCCGGGTCTGTCCTGCCTACGCCTTGTGCACAGCCGATGTCAGCAGGTGTTTGTTGAGTGGGTGGGTGGATGAATGCCCGCAGACTCACCGTGAGATTATACAACTCAGTGCCCGGATCGCATGCTTAGCAGGAACCCGGAGTGTAGAAAGTGCTCAGTGAATACCGAATGACCAGTGTCTACCTTGTCCTGCCTGCCTCTGACTCCCTCCACCCCCGAGACCCCCGGACAAGGCCTGGCACGGGCTGGTGTGTGGGACACCGGTACGAGTGGGACGGTTCCTCTCCAAGTCCCTTGTCCCAGCCACGCCACAGGAGGTCGTACCCCAGGATGCCTGAGACCCGCAAGCGGGCCCTGTTGATGTTGCTGCTGCAGCTGGAGCAGGTGACGGTGGCACGGCCCGAGGCAGGGACACTGCCCAGCTTGAGGTCCGCCGAGATGGAGACGCCCTCCACGCTCAGGTCGAACTTGCCTCTGACTTTGCTGGAGGAAGACAGAGAAAGGGCTTGGAGCGAGCGCTTTCTTCCCCACTGCATTCACGCCCCAGGCTGGGCTGCAGTTTAACCACGATCCCCACTGCTACGAGCCATGATCTTCCAAGGTCACACAGCAGCTGAGGGGTGGGGCCAGGATTCCCACCTGAAGTCCCACCCGGGTCTGCCTGGCAGAGCACTGCTGTCAACCCTGGCCTCAGCCACTACCCTTGCTGTGTGGTCTTGGACACGTTAATCAACCTCTCTGAGCCTTTGCATCCTCACCCAGACCCTGGACCAGCAGTCTGATATCGCAGTGTGTATCTCAGCATTGCCGCTAAATAGCTGGGAGCTTGGGGCCAATAACTTAGTTGTAAATTTTACTTATTATTTATTTACTTGAGAGAGAGAGAGAGAGAAACGCCCATCTGCTGGTTCATTTCCCAAATACTTGCAAAATGGCCAGGGCTGGACCAAGACCAAAACTGGGAGCTAGCAACTGAAGCCAGATCTCGCACACAGGTAGGATCCTCACTACCGCCTTCCCCTTCCAGGGCTGCATTGGCAGGAAACGGGAGTCCGAAGCCAGGGCCGGGAGTCAGACCCAGATCCCCCAGGTGGGAGGCGGCATCGTAACTGCTGGACTAAACACCTGCGCCCTCGGGCCAATGACTTAAACTAATGAGACAGCAATTAGCTAACGAGCTTCATAACTCCTCGGGATGAATGAGGTTTGGGTGAGACGGTGGCCAAGGATGTCATTTGTCCGCGCTTCTATAAGGGGATGAAGTATTATCATGTGTGTGAGTGGCCAAGAAGTGGGGTGACAGGTGTACAGCCACGGCTGTCGAGAATCAAGCAGCTCTTCCCACGGGGAGCAGAGCGAGCCCTCTCCTCGCCCAAGGTGGCTTCTCTTGCGATTTCTCCCCAGACTCCCCACAAAGGGACGGACATTCCTCAAGTGATTGGGCCTTTGAGCCTCAGGTCCTTGCGGGTGGGGTCGCCCAGTGTTTAGATTCAGAGCTGTAGCTTGGATGAGTGGCCCTAGTTTTCCACCCCTTCCTGTAGCCACACCTCTGCCACTGTCTGTCAAGGGGTGAGGGGGGGAGGCAGGTGCACTTTGTTGCTCTTGACTTTGGACTTGGCCACATGATATGATTTGGTCAATGACTACGTACGGAAGTGACCATGGGTCAGTTCTGAGCCTGGGCCTTAGAGGATCTGCATATTTTTGCCTTCCCTTTTGTACCTCTGCTGTCTCCACGAACATGCTCTAGGCAGTCCACTGGTCCCAGGAGGCGAAGGAGATGCCTAGATCAGCTGACCCCAGCGGATACCCAGATACATGAATGGTAAGAAATGCAACACGTGACGGCAGCTCTAAGCCACTGAGCTGGGGATGGTTTGTTACATGGCGACAGGTGACTGACAAAGCGAGTGAGCGACAGGTGCTGTGTGACACGGACTGACTCAGCCGTGCCCATGGCTTGCGGGGGCATGTGCCCAAGTGCCCAGCTGTTCTTCAGGGATTACACTGAACTTCCTGCTCAAAAAATTCCCCTGGGAGGCAGCAGGCCCATGGACTTGGCCTGCCTCCCTCCTGTCTTTTGCCTGGCCCAGCCCCAGCTGTTCTGGGCATTTGGGGGAGTGAACCAATGGATAGAAGATCTCTCTCTGTCTCTGGCTCTCTCATGCTTTGTCTTTCAAATAGATAAAAATAAATAAGGAAATCTTTAAAAAAAAATCTTCCTCTAGGGACCCCCGGGCAACATTGGTGATGGACAAGGCACACCCTGGGCCCTCCTGAGAGCCTGGCCCCCCACCCCCACCCCCACCCCTGAGCACGGACACGCACATGAAACCCTTCCTGGCCTTCCAGCGCCCGCCGATCCTGACATTGGCATTGCTGATGGAGACGCGAAGGCCCACGTTGGGCTGCAGCCTGATCTGGGGATTGGGAAGCTGGAAGCTGCGGACAACCAAGCTGCAGAGAAGAAACCTTCAGTGAGCCCCCCGCTGCTGGTGGAGCACTGGGCCAGGAGTCAGAGCAGACTCGGCCCCCCGCCCCACCCCGGTCCTTCAGCCCGTCCGCCCCGGGGAGGAGCCAGGAGTTCTGACAGCGGCCTTGGCAAATCTGTGGGCACTGGGAAACTTGGGCTGGGAAGGCAGACAGAGCTGTGCTCGAGTCCTGCTCTTCCATTGTACCCTGGGTGTACCCTTGAATCACCCCAAGCCTCAGTTTCCCTGCTTGTAAAATGGGCACAGTTATCTCTGGCTTGCAGGGTGTGTGGCCGGCAGCAAAGATGCCGCACATGAACCCAAGGCCTGGAAGCCCTGCAGAGGGCTGGGGCGTGTCTGCCTCTTTCAGTATTGCAGCCCCGCTGTGTCAGGCACAGGGCAGGTGCTCAGAGGACCCGGGGAATGAGCGGGTGTATAAAGCTCTTGAGAGGACACTCATGGGTTTTCTGCCCAAACTCTCACCCCTCCTGTGACATGAGAACGGCCATGTCACCATGGGAGAACCCCTCCCCCGCCCCGCCCCAGACTGATGGCACCTCCTGGCTGAGTGCCATCTTGCCTTCCGAGGGACAAGGCCGCTCTGTGGCAGTGATGCTCAGATGTGGTGGGGAGTGGGGGCGGGGAACGGGTTCCAAGGACATTTGCACCTGCCTCCAGCTGCACCTGTAGCTGGGCCACCCCCACCACTGTTCCGGCTCCGGCCATCCAGCATTAGGTCTTCTGTCCTTGATGCCCCAGCCCTCACCCAGCCATGGGCCTGGCCCAGGGTCCTGGGGTCCCTGAGTCCCCCAGGAGTCATGGCGGGGGCACGAGGCGGTTCCTGCGGCTTCCTCCACGCCCCTCCTAGGGGCTCAGGTCCCCCGGGAAGCTCCTCAGCCCCCTGCCACCCGAGGTCTTGCTCGCAAGCGGATCCTGCGGAGGGCGGTCTCCAGCCTCACCTGTGGAAGTTGTAGTGCCCTTTCCCGAAAGGCCTGAGCTTGAATTTTCCAGAGACGTCGGGGATGCGGATCTTCTCCAGCTCCTTCTGCAGCACGGCCACCCCCTGCTGGCAGGCTGCGGGCACAGGAGGGGCAGGGCAGGGGCCGGCGGTCAGCGGCCGGGCCCGGGTGCAGGGCAGCGCTGCCCGTGGCCCTGTGCGTGGCAGGGGTGGCGGGACTTGTGGGAGATCTCAAACAGGGACCAGGAAAGGGTTTCTATAAAGGGCCAGAGGTCAGTGCCTCGAGCCCTGGAGGCCCCTCTGTCTCACTCTGCTCTGCTCTCACGCACACAGGTGGCCCCAGGTCGCTGTGACAGGTGAACGTGGCTGTATTCCAGCAACTGGAGTTTCGGATCGCTCTCCTGGGTTGGGAGGTACTGCCCTTCATCAGGTTTCTATCAGCCGTTTGGACGTGTGAAAGCCGCTCTCAGCTCAAAGGCCGCCTAAGACCCTCCAGAGTTGGCCTGGGGGCTGCAGTTTGCTGACCCGTGCTCGAAAACACCACCTCCCAAACACCAGTGGTTGTGTCCGCCAGCGGTGCCGAACACCTCCTCCACGCCGTTGGCCAGGCCGCGCAGACACTACTCCCTTTGGCTTTCGGACTCCGTCCCCAGGACCTTTGCAAAGTGCTGCTCCTGCGGCCCAGAAAGCTGTGCCCCTCTTATTCCCTGGTCGGCCCCCAGTCCACTGCTCCTCACTTCCTCCAGGACCCTTCCCGACTCAGGAGCCTGGTGCGCCCCTTGTCATTCTTACGACGCCGTGGACACCTCCTTTGAGGCCCCCACTACTGTTGGTAACCACGCATTTGTTTGTGTGACTTGGATTAATGTCTCCCTCCCCCACTGAGGTCAATGGCAGGGTCAGTGGCATTTACTGCGTCCCCTCCGCCTGCCACAGTGCCCGGCACTTACTCTTGAATAAACACTCCAAAGGTGGCAATTCCACCATCGGCTATTACGTGGCCGGCAAAGAGTTGATGAAAAGGCAAACACATTGCCCGAGGAGTAAACTGGAGGAGGAGGGAACCCAGACTTTGTATTTTTCAAGAAGCCAGAAATCATAACACATCCAATTTGAAAAAGGAAAAATAGTAACAACAACAACGACAATAATAATAGAATTTACCAAGCTCTCCCTCTGTGCCAGGCTCTGCACCGGCATTAAGTTATTGAGTCTGAACCATCCTAGAAAGCCAGTCCTGTCATACCCCCATTTCGCAGATGAGGAAGCTGAGGCTCAGAACGGTGAGGACCTTGCTCGGTTGCACTGCCCACAAGTGGTGGAAGCAGGGTCGGAACCCAGGCCTTTTGGTCCCAGAGCCCATGCCCTGGGTCGACCTTTGGTGGTGGTAGTGGTGGGGGCTCAAAAGTGAGCTCATGGTCCCTGCCCGGAGGGGACGGGAAAGGTGCTGTGGCTGCAGGCTGTCAGATCGCTGGGGCCAGAAGGGACCCGGAGAAGTTGGGGAGACGCCAGGGAGCCCTGAGTGGTGTGGGCGATGCGAGGACAGAAACAGACTCACTGAGCTCCACAAGGCTCACTCTGGGCGGCGCACGGGGAAACTGAGGCAGCTGTGACCGAGCGTGAGCACTTCTGCAGGTGAAGCCCTCAGCTCAGGCTCTGCCTCCAGGAAGCCTTCAGGCCATCCCTGCTGTGGGTTTGGAGCTCACGTGGGGCCTTTGGTCTGCACCCCGGGTTCAGAGATGCCCTGCCTGGGCTGGGGTGGGAATTCAGGAGTAGGGTCCCAAGCCCCTGAGTGCGGTCCTGCTCCCTCTCTCTCCTACCAAACACACACACACACACACACACACACACAGCTGGTGGGGATCTGAGTCCCCTGGTTCCAACTTCCCTGGGGCTGAGGCCGCTCTGCAGTTCATCTCTCTGCCACTGAGAGGCAGCATTGAGCAGCCCTGCGCTGCAGCATTGATGAGACCAGAGCTGAAATTGCATCCCTTCTGCAAGCCCACACTCCCCTTCGTCCCTGCCCAACCTCCAGGCACGAACAGCAAGCCTGCGCACCGACTCTGGAAAAAAGAGAAGGACCTAGAAGCCCAAGACGGAGGTCGGGTAGGGAGAGGGGACCACGAGGAAACCTAGCAGGCTGAGCACTGGCTAGGAGTCCTCTCGGAGCGTTGCAGTCTGCACAGCGCCACTTCCCAGCCCTGTGGTCTTGGCCGATTCGCTTTGCCTCGGCTTCTGCACATGTACAACAGGGACACCTACCTTGCAGAGCTGTGAGCATACTGTGCACTGGATTTAAAGGGCTGCACGCAGTAGGTGCTCAGTCAGTACACCTCAGACGTGGGAGGGGAGGGAAGGAAGGTGTCCAATTACCATAGTCCAGGCCCTTCTGGGAGATCCTGGTCGTGAAGCCAGGGTTGGTGGCCTCTGTCTCAGCGGTGACCACGGCGGCCAGCAGCACCAGGGCTGGCCAGCTCCGCACGCCCTCAGGACCCCTGGCCATGTCCTCCCTGGTCCTCTAGTGCTGCCACAACCTCAAGGCCTTGGAGGGGAAGCAGGCAGCTATAAAGGAACCGGCTGGGGAAGTGCAAGCCGGTAGGACTTGGAAAGGAGGAAGGGACCGGATGGGGGCGGGCGAGGGGCGGGCGGCTGCAGCTCCCCGTCCAGGTTGTGTAACCAGGTATAAAATAACGTAAGCAAACAATTTTTACTACTTCAGTGTAAAGCTGGGAAGCCGAGACTTCCAGGGCTGGACAGGTGGCTTCCCGCTCGGCTGTATCCTAAGGCACACGTTGCTTTGTTTCTTATCTCCAGCCTCTTGTGCAGCCGGAGGACCTTGTCAGACTGGGTCTGATCTCCCCACCTGTGGGCCTCAGGCACCTGTGATGCAACAGGAACACCTTGCCATGGATGGAGGGCCAGCCTTGGCCCCCAACACCAGACACCTGCAGCTCTTCTGTGGTTGTGCCATGCCAGCACCCGCTTCTACAGCCTCTTGTGGGCACAAGCACCCTCCTCCAGCACAGCGGGTCCCAGAGACTCTCCTCCTTAATCCACAGTCAGTGATCTCTTTCGTTCACACAGAACCTTGTCCTCGTTGTTCTGATCCTGTGGACTTTCCATAACAGTTGGGGCCACAGCCCCCGACGCTGCCAGAAGTGGTGCCTGGGAACCTCGGGTGTGCACGTGCATGACCGCATGCGTGCATGTGCGTGCGTCTGCGCGAATGGTCTCCCCCAGACTTAAATGTATCATTGCATTTGTGGGGAGCAGCTCGGACTGGACTGAGTTACTGGAATTAAGACTTATTCTATGCATCTGCTCTCCCACAATATGGCGCTGGGAGAGAAGTAAACAGCTTCCGCACAGCTGCCTCCAGTTCAACCAATAAACTGTAGGACTTGCTCCTGATTGGAGAGCAGCGTACTCGGCGTGTGGGCAGCCGAGTTAGGATTGGCGGAGGAGGACTATAAAGGAGGAGAGAGATGGCATGCACCAGGAGCATCTAAGGGGAACATCTAGCTGAAGGAACACCTGTGCGGCCCCCGAGAAAGCCGGCCGGCGGTGTGCCGCTCCCCTGCGGAAGTGGGGAATGTGGCCAGGGGGAACTGCCCTTCCACGGAGGTGGAAGGGACAGTAGCCAACCCGGGAAGAACCAGCAGCAAACCCGGGGAGGGCCGAGCAGACAAAAGAACAGCGCAGGGTCCTGTGTCGTTCCTCCACGAAGAGGGGGAGCGACATAATGGTGCCGTGACTCGGATATGAAGCCTAGGCAGGGTTTAGTGTCGTTCCTCCACGAAGAGGGGGAGCGACAGCATTGTCCTCCTACAACTTCTTTAACCATGCGTTGGTTTTTCTGCATTTTTCAGCCCTTCCCTTGACAGATGCAGAATGAGGTTTTGCAGACATGCAGTGTGCTGCTTACATAGCTGGGGCCCCCGTGCTGTCCACCAGACACGTCCCACCCCAGCCCTGAGTGCTTCAGCTCCAGCCTCGTCTCAGCTTCCGTCTGCTGGGCAGTCTCTGCCCCTCCTTTTGCGGCAGCCTCAGGCCCTGGGTGGGCGGAAACCCCACCAGGCAGCCCTTCAGTTTCCATGGTGATGAGAGGAGGGGCGGGGCTGCCAAGGGGGCAGCCAGCTTCTCTCCCGCTGAGTCCCCATCAGCCCCCTGGCGCTCTGTCTTCTGGACTCTGATTTTATGAAAGTCTAAAGAAGCCTGCTAAACCTGAGGATTTTTTTTTTCTGTTCATCTGCTTCTAAAAGGATCTCCCTTCTTGCTCCCCCCTGCCCCCGCCTGCACAATCAGACTCCTCCTGGATTGCTGGGGGAGGCAGGCAGTGGCCATGTCTAGATGTCAGCCGAGTGCCAGTACTTCACATGGGGAATCTGTGAGCCTGAGAGCCCCGCACAGGGGAGGGACGATTCTTTCCCGCTTTGGAGATGAAACTGAGTCACAGCGCAGCTAAGTGACCGTCGTGGTCACTCTGCCTTTCAGGGAGGGAAGACTTTTCCACCCACCTGTGGTAGTTGCTAAGAAGGACCTGCGACGCTGGTGCTCATCCCAGCTCTACCCTGCTGTGACCAGCGGGGGCACCCAGAGTGAGCCGTGAGCATCCGTGTGGGGGAAAGAGCCCAGACACAGAGATCGACAACTTTTCATAAAACCTGGTTTTTGCCGAATTCTCTTGCACACTTTTGAACCCTTCTAGCTCTTAACTGCCCTACGGCCCTGAGTAGCCCTGGGCCCAGGCAGATTTTGCTTCTGTGAAGGTGTCAGCTAGGAAAGGAGTCTTAGATGAAATCATATGATGATGCCTCGCATGGCTGTAGAATTAGACTCCCAAGGGGCTGGCCTTGCGCAGGAGGTAAAGCTGCCCGCATTGGTTTGAGTCCTACCTACTCCATTTCTGATGCAGTTTCCTGCTCACATGCCTGGGAAGGTCGTGGAGGATGGCTCAAGTGTTTGGGCCCCTGCCTCCCATGTGGGAGACCCAGTGGGGTCCTCAGCTCCTGGCTGCAGCCTGGCCCATCTGTTTTACTTCCCAAATGGCTGCAACGTCTGGAGCTGGGCCAATCAGAAGCCAGGAGCTTCTCTCAGGTCTCCCATACGGGTGCAGGGGTCCAAGCACTTGAGCCATCTTCTACTGCTTTCCCAGGCACATTAGTAGGAGCTGGATCGGAAGTGGGGCAGCTGGGACTCCAACTGGTGCCCATATGGGATGCCGGCACTGCAGGTGGCGGCTTTACTCGCTATGCCATAACACCGGCTCTTCTGCCTTTTTTTTTTTGAAAATTATTATAAAACATTTCAGACACACAGAGAAGAGCAGACTACCTAAGTGTATACAACTTTTTAAAAAAAAATATGGAATGCTTCATGAATTTGCATGTCATCCTTGTGCAGGGGGCAAGCTAATTTTCTCTGTATCATTCCAATTTTAGCATACATGCTGCCGAAGCAAGCACAAGTGTATAAAATCCTAACAGTAAGACATATTTGCCTCATATAATTTCTTTTAGTTCTACGACTCTTACTTTTTTTATTCACTTGGTATCTGCTTTTGCTTAGGAATTTATCATTTTTATAAAGTCCTCAAGCAAGGAACGAGTCCGCTTTGCAAGTTCTTCTGGACAGCTGTATTCACGGGCCCAGTGTTCTTCCCAAGCTTTTTATCCTGGCGCTGTTTCCTTGAGTTTATTGACTTTGTTTCATTGTGCATAGAAAGTGCTCACTTGAGTAGTGTTCACTTAGAACGTCAGCTTTCCCTGGGCTTTCTTGGGATTCCCGAGCAGGCGGGAGCCAGATTCGCAGGGCTGGTCTCCGTGGGTCTGTGACTTTCAGTGCCTGAGTAGATCACGTGTGGCCACGGCCACAATCAGGACGTGGGCTTGTTGCTGCCCCACTCCACGTGGCTTGAGTCATAAGGAAGACGCGTTGTCTCAGTAGGACTCTGCGCGCGGGCTGCCTTGTGGGCGCTGGCTCAGGCTCCTGCTCTTTTTTCTCCTTGCTATTCTTACTCTGTAGACTTGGTCTAGGAGAAAGCCAATCGGCTTGAAAGCCCAGCCCATCTGAATTCGTAGGCCCCTGTGAGTTTGCTCGGGTTCCTGACCCCGCTGATGTGCCAGGCTTCTCGGCTTCTCGCTGCCAGGAGGGAGCAGTGGCCGCCCTAGGGCTGTCTGGGGGCTGCAGGGAGAGCGCAGGCATGAGTCACCTTGTCACCCTGCATGCAGAAGGTGCCTCAGGAAACAGCCTTGACCCAAGCTGCCCTGCCAGCTGGCCCTGGAGCCCCGGCGCCTCAGGGAGACGAGCTAGGTTCGCCCCACCCTGGGCCTCTGGCCTCCGGCACTGACCTTGGGCTGGGTGAGCGCAAAGGAAGTGGGACCTGGTGCTCAGGACCTGAGACGGCCTCCCCTGTGCCCGGCGTCTCTGGTTGCACAGTTAAAGGTGTGCACGTGGAATCTGGCGAACCTGGCCCAGATCCTGGCCTGCCACATCCTGGCTGTGTGACTTGGAGCTCCTCACTTAACCTTGCTGAGTCTCAGCTTCCTGCCTGCCCCCACGCTCCAGATCTGGGTGCTCAGGGTTAAGCAAAGGCCCTCCCTGTGGCTGGGGAGGTCCCTAACCTCTCCTCCTCCCAGCCCTTGCCTTCCTTCACCTGCCCAGGCCCCACCTCCTCTGGCCCCACGCTCTGATCCTGGGTGGGGGGTGGGGAGGATGCAGCTGAGGAAGGGGCTGGGGGCGGCAGCCTCCAGGGGTGGAAGGGAGGCCCTTGTGCGGGGCTGGGCTTGAGGGGCAACTTCTGAGAGACAGGTGCAAATGTTGTGCTCCGCCCACAAACTCTGGCGACAGCCGGGCCCCCCACAAAGGCCCCCTTGAGCAGCCTGGTCCTGGAGGCACCAGCCCCTAGGAGCACAAGGTGGGGCACCATCACCACCACCATCATCATCACTGCAATCCCAAAGGGAGACACAAGACGGATTCTGTAGTGAATAATGCAATAGAAGGCAGAACCCACAGTGTAGATTCCAGGCAGGAAGTGTTTGCACACTAAGAAGGATGGGCTCAGCCTGGCCTGGCAATCCCCCAAGGCTTCCAGGAGGAGGCAAGACTCTAGCCAGGCGTTGGAGGTGGGGGGGAGCTGATAGAGAGAGACCGTCTTCTGGGCACTGCATGAGAGCAGTGTCTGGAGACTGAGGGGCAGGGAACCAGCAAAGCAGCCCCCCCGGGGAGCGGCTCTGGAGTGGGAGGGTGTTTGCACTTGCCGGCTTTCTTAGAACACTGCAGAGCTTGTCTGTGTCCCCATGGTGGCTCTGGGCAGCCCAGCCATCACCAGCCCAAAAGAAGGTCACAGACAGGAAATCAGTGGCCGTGGCCAAAGATCCAACAGCTTCTGGCACCCAGAGCTCTGAGCCACAGCAGGAAACGGGGCTGCACTTAGGTGAGCCCCCAGGAGCCAAGGGTTAGTCCCAAGGGAAGCATTGCTGGGAGAGCTTCCTGGCCTGGCTCTGCCCCATGGGACAGGGGACACAGGCAAGCCAGGATTAGGGTGAGGTCAATGAGGGACGGCGAGACCTGGTCTTGCCTCTACCTGGCCACATGAACTTGAACCAATCGCTGCTCCTCTCTCGGCTCTGGGGTCGACATCCATCATCTGGAAGGGCTCCCTCCAGGCTGGAAACCAAGGCAGCCCCAGGCTGGGGTTCTCTTTCTGCTCCCAGGACCCTGATGGGGTGATCGAGGCAGAACGCAGGCCGCATCCTCCAGGGAGCCCTCCCTGCCCTCTGGGGTGTCTCATGTTTGTCCCACACCAAATGAACAGCACTGGGCCTGCCAGTCACTACTCCTTGTTGGGGGATAAATGCTCTCCGTGCTGCCCCTTTGCACCCCACACCAACACCTTGGTGTCCTTATCTGTGAGGGGTCAGTGACGTCAGTGCAGGGCTCACCAGGGGGTCCTTGTGACCATGTGGACCCAGCACGCAGCAGCGCTTGGACCTGCCACTTGGTAGCTGCTCATCAAAGCCTGGTTTCTTTGTCTCCTGGGAACGCCAGGTCTTCCTGTGGACTGGAGCCTGCCTCTTGGTTCAAGTGCCTGAATACATTCAGGGGCGGGGTCTCCCAGGCTGGAGGCTAGGGGGCTGCCTCCCTCAGCCAGGCCGTGAGCCCCCTGCATAAGGGGAAGGAAGCAGGGTTCAACGGCGCTCTTCCGCTCACTCGGGCTATTGCCCCATCGCCCTGACCCCAGGAGCCCCAGAAAGCTGCACGGGAAAAGTCTGTCACCATCCAACGGCCGACATCCGGTAGGAGAACCTGACTACGCCGAACCCCACTCCCCGGCTGCTGCAGGGCCCAGAGCACGCAGTGCACCCAGACGCGCATGTCTGGAACCTTCCTTCTGAGTGCTGGCTGCAGGGTAGGGGCATGGGGTATGCTGGGAGCACCACAGCAGGAGGCTGGGACCACAGTCCAGGTGACTGCCACGTGGGAAGGCAGAGGGGCCGGGCCACGGGTCACGTTCTGGTCTCATTCTGGGAGGCTGGTGACTCCTCTAAGCGTTCCAAGTACCAAGGGCCTCCCGGGACTGGCGGCTTCGCAAAGCACTGAGGAGCCAAAGCTGTGCTCTTAAAATGTGCGTGTTCTGTTGGTTCATTTTCTTTCTTACTCATCTGAGGCAGAGAGAGAAGCCAGGAGCCCGGAACCCAGTTTGGATCTCCCACATGGGTGACAGGAACCCAACTGCTTAAGCCTTCACTGCTTCCCGCCAGGATTCGTTAGCAGGAAGCTGGAGTCAGGAGCCAGAGCCGGGAATTGAAATCAGGCGCTCTGATGCGGGGTGCGGGCATGGCCGCCCTGGAAGTGCACCTGTTTAGGTCCCAGTTTGCAGATGCTGGAAGTGATGGGCCAGGGCTATGTCTCATGACGCCTCTTAGAGTGTGGCCTTGGGCCCCCAGAGCAGAATGCCCCACATCTGCCCTGCCAGGTGTGTGCCACCTGCACCCCAGTACGTGGTGGGGGTGCTGAACCTTAAAACCAAGCGCAGCTTCCCTGGCTGGGGCTGAGCTGGGCTGGAGCGGGGAGAAATGGCCGCAGTGGCCGCAGACCCGGCCACGTAGGGGGAGAGAGGCTCAGGAGTGGTTTACTGGTCAAGAGGCAGAGTCCAGAAAAAGGGCACCTTTTAGCTGCAGGGGCTCCTGCCCGAGAGAAAACAAGGCCCAGTCGGTGCTGCAGGATGCAGCCCAGCCAGCCAAGTCCAGATTCCTAGGGGAGGGGAAGGAGCCGGAGCCCAGCGCGGGCAGCGGCCGCTGGAGAGTGCGTGGGCTCAGACAATGCTTCCAGGGGTGTGGGTTGGCAGAGCGCTTGCAGGACCTCAGAGCTTCCACCCCACCTCCACCCGCAGTGTCCGCAGTCCAGAGGCCTGGATTCCTTGGTGGACAGTGGAGCAAAGTGTTACACACTAACATCTGCTTTTGTTATTATTAGATACCAGTTTTGAAAGCTTTATATACTTATTTATTTGAGAGGCAGGCAGGATGACAGAGAGGGAGAGTTCTTTCATCTGCTGATTCACTCCCCCAAACAGCCTCAACAGCCTGGGCTGGGCCAAGTGGAAGCCAGGAGCCAGAAGCTTCCTTCTGGTCTCACACGCTGGTGGCAGGGGTTCATCTCCCGCTGCTTTCCCGGGAGTGTTAGCAGGGAGCTGGATCAGAAGCAGGACGGCCAAGGGGTTGAACTGGTGCTTGGATATGGGATGCTGGTGCCACGGTTCCAGCCCAGTGCGCAGTACCATTTCTGAGCTCAAAGCACCATGCCAAGTACACATTGTAACTACTGGAATCAGCTCACCACCCCCCTCCCTGGAGAGGCCCGCAGGATTTCCTGTGATGCTGTGAGCCAAACGACAGCCTTTCCAGAAATTGCTCTTCTGCTCACATCAGCCACAGCTTGCAATTGGGAGCCCCGGATGGTGCAACGCCCTGGAGCTTCCGTGTGCCTTGAGTAAGTGAGGCGACCACAGGGACCAAAGCCACAAACGGCAGTGTCCTGGGGTCTGTGCCCAGCTGCATGATAGTCTCAAGGTGGAGGCTTCCTTCCCGAGACAGAGAGGAGTAGTGTTGCCAAATGCTTCCACGTGCATCTCATTTAATCTCCACTACGGCAGTGGTTAGCATGTGCATTCTGCTATTGAAGCTACTGAGGGGCAGGGTGGTTGTTGAACCCTGCTGGGTCCTAAGGAGTGGTGCTGAGGACAAGCCCAGACTCTCCTGCTGCACCCACTGCCAGTCCCCTGGGGCTCACAGAGCTCCCTCAAGGACTACTGGGTGGGAGACAGGGGAGGGTGCGCTTGCCAGTGCGGGACACTGCGACTTCTGGAGAAAACACAGCTGGGCTGTCAAGCACCACCCCAAGCCCGCCTTGGCCTCTGCTTCCCCAGCTCAGCTCTGGAAACCTCAAGGGTGCTGGAGGGTGGAGGACGCCCAGCCCTGGCTTGAGTCCTGCTTTCTGGAGAGCGTCTGGCTTCCCTGACTCCAGGCTGACTCCAGAAGTATGGAATTCCGTCCCGATCCGCCATGGAGGTGGCAGGGAGCCCAGGGCTTGAGCCTCCCAAGGGAGCACATTAGCTGGAAGCTGAATCAGAAGCAGTCGGGACTCGAACCAGGCACTCGAGTGTGGGAAGCGGACGTCCCAGGCAGCGCCCTAACCGTGGAGTCAAACCCCCCTGCAGTGGGCGGGTCCTAACCTGTTTTGTTGCTGATCTATTCAAGGAGCTCAGATCAGCCTCTGGCCCACAGGATGTGCCCAGTGAACACTTGTTGGCTGAACGCAGAGAGTTCAGGGAAGGGACCCTCGGAGACAGGACTGTGATGGCCCGACGGGAGCATTGGGCAGGATCCCTGTGCCCACGCGAGTCACTGTCAGGAGGCTCAGACACACAGGGGAGTGCTTGAGGTCTTTCTGAAGTGACTTGGGGTGGGAGTGGGGTGCAGGACGGTAGTCCTGTAGCCCCCACATGCCCTGACATGGGGCCAGGAGGCACATGCGTGTGTCAGCTGGATTTTTACAGCAGTGCGCCACCAATCATGGACTGTTGTTCGCTTCCTGTGTACATGCTCACTCCATTCCCGTGGGGCAGGCGCCGTCCGTGTCCCCATGTCATAGAGGAGAACACGGAGGCACAGAGAGGTTGAGTGGCTGGCCCAGTGTCACACAGTGTCAGTGGCTAATTGGGAGTCTATCTCATGGGGCAGCAATTGGGGGGGCCTCCTTGGCATGGCCTGGTCCACAAGAGCCCAGGCAGCGGGGGAGAGGTACCCACATGGGAGCCAATAGTTCAGAGAGAACCCTGCTGCCCAGGGGCACCCAAAGGGGGCGCTGCGTCTGGATTTTTGCCCCCTCCTCCAGTCTCCCACTCTGTCTGCCCAAGGGGGAAAAACGAATGTTGACAGGATAGGGCCCAGCGCTTGTCTGGGGGCTGCTGTTTTCCCAGCTGTGGAGCGGCCACTTCCTCCCAGCTTCCCCAAGGCAGCCCTGGACTCCAGCGGCTTCAAAGCGCCAAGCCGAGTGCGGTCATCGTGGGAAAATGAGAAGACGCAGGGAGCAAAGGGAAGCGCAGCCGTGGTGGCTCTCATTCGGCGACACCGTCACCGTGTCTGGAGCTCTGCAGGCTTCCTTTCTCCCAGCGGGTGCCTGGGTGCGAGCGTTCAAGCTTTTGGGGGTGTGTGGGTGTGTGTTGTGTAGTGCTGCAACATGATATTCATCTGACAGCGTCGTAACTGTTTTCCCAGATCATTGTGTTCTTATGCAACATATTTTTGTTCAGCTTTCGTGTTATTGGTTTGTTCTAATTTACAAGGGTATTTATAGCTTGCAGTGTTTGGTTTTTATTTTAATTTTTAAAGATTCCTTTGAGAAGCAGAGAGATGGGGAGAGAAAAGAGACAGACACAGATACACACACACACACACACACACACACACACGTATACATGCAGAGAGAGAACGAGAGAACCGTCTCCTATCCACTGGTTCACTCCCCAAATACCAGCAACCGCCAGAGCTGGGCCAGGTTGAAGCTGTGAGCTGGGAACTCCATCCAGGCCACCCGTGTGGGTGGCGGGAGCCCAGCCCCTTGAGCCATCAGCTGCTGCTCCCAGGATCTGCGTTAGCAGGAAGGTGGAGCTGAGGGTTGAGCCCAGGCACTCCCATGTGGGACGCAGGCATCTTAGCTGCTGAGCTAAACGCGTCCTCCCTGCGTTGTTTACTGCAGTGTAATTCCAATACAGTGGCATTCACAGTCTAGCCGTCCTTGTACAGTCATGTGAACACCAATATACAAGATACAGAACAATTCCTTCCCCCAAAAACTCCCCTCGTGCCTCTGTGGAGTCGGCCTCTCGCAGCACCCAGGCCCTGGCGCCCCTGTTTTGTTTCCTATGAACTTGCTGTTTCCGGAATATCACGTAGCAGTGTGTGCACGCTGGGGGCCGGCTTCTCTCGCTGAGCAGAGGGCATGGAAGTCCATTCATGCCACCACGTCCATCTGTAGCGTTTCGTTCATCACAGAGTGGTGGTCACTGCCGGACGCATCACCGCTTGTCTATCCACATCCCAGCTGAAGGATGTCTGGGTCGTGTCCGGTTTGGGGTGATTGTGCACAGAGTTACCATCAACATCGCATTCTGGCTCTTAGATGAACACAAATTTTTATTTCTCTTGAGAAAATTCCTAGGAATACGATGGCTGGATCCTAGGGCGTGACCTTAAACTTGTGAAACTCATTTTTTTTTTAAAGATTTGTTTATTTATTTGAAAGACAGAGTTAGGAAAGACAGAGGCAGACAGAGACAGAGAGAGGTCTTCCATTCACTGGTTCACTCCCCAGACGGCTGCAGTGACCTGAGCTATGCCGATCCGAAGCCAGGAGCTAGGTGCTTCTTCCAGGTCTCCCACGTGGGTGCAGGGGCCCCAGGACTTGGTTCATCTTCTACTGCTTTCCCAGGCCATAGCAGAGAGCTGGATCAGAAGTGGAGCAGCTGGGACTTGAACCGGCACTCATATGGGATGCTGGCACTGCAGGCTGTTGCCTTATCCACTACACCACAGCGCCGGCCCTGAAACTCATTTTTTTTTTTAAACAGAGAATAAATGAATTGTGTTTTAGTTATTATCTGATACCATCATAAAAATTGAAACAATACAAATAAACTGCTAGCAGTTTGTAACACATATATGAACATATAAGGATTACCCCAAAAGGTTTGTGAAGAAGTAGAATTAAAGGAATGAGTTTATTTGGTGCCAAAATTTTTTGGAAATATACTCAGTGTTTCATAATACACATCTTCTATTTATTGTGGAAAAAGGGTTTTGGCTTTTGGCACCCTGAACTTTTCGGGTGCTCATATTTTCACCGCATTTTTCCACAAACTTTTTTCTTTTTCTTTTAAAGATGTATTTATTTATTTGAAAGTCAGAGTTACACAGAGATAGAAGGAGAGGCAGAGAGAGAGAAAAAGAGAGAGAGAGGTCTTTCATCCACTGGCTCACTCTCCAGTTGGCCACAACTGCTGGAGCTGTGCCGATCTGAAGCCAGGAGCCAGGAGCTTCTTCCAGGTTTCCCATGTGGGTGCAGGGGCCTAAGGACTTGGTTCATCTTGTACTGCTTTCCCAGGCCATAGCAGAGAGCTGGATCAGAAGTGAAGCAGCTGGGTCTCGAACCGGTGCCCACATGAGATGCCTGCACTGAAGGCAGCAGCTTAACCCACTACACCACAGCGCCGGCCCCTCCACAATCTTTTTGAAGTGTCATCCTATATCTGCAGCTTTATCATGTGCTTTTTCAGCATTTCTTCACGTATCACCAAGTTGTCGTCTACCTTCTCTTTCTGGATTACTGTCAGTGCCGCACAGTGTGCCGTACAAAAGTTTAAACAATCACTTCCTTTTGGACATCCAATTACATTGTTTTCTAGTTTTTTCTTCCTCTTAAAAAAAAAATTCCTGGGGCCAGCGCCGTGGCTCACTTGGTTAATCCTCCGCCTGTGGCGCCGGCATCCCATATGGGTACTGGGTTCTAGTCCTGGTTGCTCCTCTTCCAGGCCAGCTCTCTGCTGTGGCCTGGGAGTGCAGTGGAGGATGGCCCAGGTACTTGGGCCCTGCACCCCATGGGAGACCAGGAGGAGGCACCTGGCTCCTGGCTTCGGATCGGTGTAGCTCCGGCCATAGCGGCCATTTGGAGAGTGAACCAACGGAAGGAAGACCTTTCTCTCTGTCTCTCTCTCTCTCACTGTCTATAACTCTACCTGTCAAATAAAAAAAAATTTCTGTTTTTTTAATTCATTAATTAAGAGGTGGAGAGAGAGAGGGTGTGTGTTCCCATCTACTAGTTCATTCTCCAAACGCCCACAGCCACCAGGGCTAGGCCAGGGCAGAAAGCGGGCCCTGGGAACTCAACTCATGTCTCCCACCTTTCTGGCAGGCACACAATCACTCGAGCCGTCCCTGCTGCCTCCCAGGGTCTGCATTAGCTGGGAGCCGGCGTCAGGAGCCGGAGCCAGAGCTGGGAATTGAATCCAAGCACCACAGCTGGGACGCAGGCATCTTAACCAGCAGCCGAAACACTCACCCCTAATTTTGGCTGTTATAAACAACACCCTCGAGCGGAATAATTTTTTCACATGTACAGTTTTTTGTTGAGAATAAATTCCTAAGCATAGACTTTCTGTGACAGAGTTGCACAGCACTTTGTTTTGCTTGGCTTTTTCCCTTTTTTTTCCTCGTGCACAGTGGAAAGCTGCTACTCAGCTCACCCTGCCCGACAAACCCAGCAGGGAAGGATGGTCCCTCCAACAAGCAGCACAGGGACAAGTGGGCTTTCCTATGGAACAACATGGAAATGATTCCCTACCTCACGCCACACAGTAAGGATCCACTCCAAATGAAAATGATGAAACTTTACAACTTTAGAATATAATTTCAGAGAGTATCTTTATGGAAAGGTCTTCTAATGAAACTCTTCTTAAACAAGATAGGAAAAGTCAGAACCGTGAAGGAAATGTGTGATAAGTCAGACTACAGTAAAATTGAGGATGTCCGTTCATCCAAAGACCCCAGGTTGAGAATGAAGAGATAAGTTGCAACCTGCCGTGAGGCATTTGCAACACAAATAACCAACCAAAGAACAACGTCTGATATGGAAAAACACCTGTGAGTATAAGAATGGCAGTAATAGGGCTGGCATCGTGGCCTACCATGTGAAAGCTGCTACCTGCAGTACTGCCATCCCATATGGGCACTGGTTCGAGTCCCAGCTGCTCCACTTCCGATCCAGCTCTCTGCACTGGCCTGGGAAAGCAGTAGAAGATGGCCCAAGTCCCACCTGTGTGGGAGACCTGGAAGAAGCTCCTGGCTCCTGGCTTTGAATTGGCTCAGCTCCAGTCACTGCAGCCATCTCGAGAGTGAACCAGCAGATGGAAGGCCTCTCTCTCTCTCTCTCTCTCTCTCTCTACTTCTCTGTAACTTTGTCTTTCAAATAAATAAATAAATCTGAAAAAAAAGGAATGACAGTAGTAAATAGCACAATGGAAGATGAGCAAAAACCAGGAACAGGAACTTCACAAAAGCAACAGCAGAAAGGACGCACAAACGTGAGACAAGTTGTCAACCTCCTTCTCAGTAAAGGAGGCACGGATTAGACCCAGTGAAGCAGTATTAGAGACCCACAGACTGCAGAAAAATGTGGGAGTCAGACAGCACCGAAGGACGATGGGGGTCTGGGCTGGAGGCGCTGGCAGGCACAGTTTTCTGTGGTCCTCAGTAAAGCCGTGGCTGCTGCACTGTGATGCAAGCACACATGTACACACACATGTGCACTTCAACTTGGGTTCCCGCAGCAGAAGCCTTTGCCTCTGTAGGTCAGCAAGATACAGAAACAGGAGCCTTGTGCACATGGACACAGCTCAAGCGCCCATAAACAATGGAATATGGATACATTGCGGTATGCCGTTGTTCAATCCATGCAGACGAGGGGTCTTCAAAAAGTCCACAAATGGGCTGACGCTGTGGTGCAGCGGGTTAAAGCCCCAGCCTGCAATGCCAGCATCCCACATGGGTGCAGGTTTGAGACCTGGCTGCTCCACTTTTGATCCAGCTCCTTGCTAATGTGCCTGGGAAAGCAGTGGAGGATGGCCCAAGCACCCACATGGGAGACCTGGAAGAAGCTCCTGGCTCCTGGCTTCTGATGGGTTCAGCCCTAGTTGCTGTGGCCATCTGGGGAGTGAACCAGCAGATGGAAGACCTCTCTCTCTCTCTCTCTCTCTACCTTTCTCTGTAACTCTGTTTTTCAAATAAATAAAATAAATCTTTTTTAAAAAAAGTCTATGAAAAAATGCATATTGTGGAAAACCTATGCACAGATTTTGAAGTGTTTTACAGCCAAATAAACTTATCTTTTGATTCCATTTCTATGAACTCTTAAAGGTTACGTGTATACATGGCAACATGCGGTGAAATACTACACAGCTGTGAACAAGAGGGAACCCTGCGGCT
Organism: Oryctolagus cuniculus; assembly: GCF_051225735.1. NCBI lineage: Eukaryota > Metazoa > Chordata > Mammalia > Lagomorpha > Leporidae > Oryctolagus > Oryctolagus cuniculus. The sequence goes on from NC_142877.1 coordinate 20,486,651, forward strand.
GTGTCAGCAAGGGCCATGCTCAAAAGCAGAGTGTTGGTAGGCAAAGCAATCACAGAGGAACACATTCAGCACAGCCCCAGTTAGAGAAAGTCCGAGAACAGCGTCATAGGGTATTTTGTGCAGGGATTTATACATTAGGAGTCAAACGCAGAGAAAACCAAGGGCACATTCCTGTTTTCTTTTCATTTTCGGTATATTATGGTGTTTTGGTGGCTTCAAAATCTTGGTGCAATCTATGACATAGTTCAGGATAACTAGAAAAATGTGAAGGTGGAAATGCTAACTACCCTGATTGGATCGCCGCCCGCTGTGTTACGTAACCAATGATAACACCTTCCCCCATAAATAAGTGTAAGTGTCATGTGTTAAGGAAGACACAAATCTTACTGGCTGGGGAGAGACTGCCCCTCCTGGACTAACCAGTTCTTAGAGACAGCCAAAGCTTGGCCCAGTGTGTGTCTTTCGTAGATGGGCCAACCAACCCCAGGCCTATCCCCCGCCATGCACCTCCTCCCTCTGACTGTCATTAGCCAAGCCAGTATTTCTCCTGTCCTAAGTCAAGCTAAGGCCAGGTCCCAGGTGACCAGAGACTCCCTGAAGCTCAGAGCCTGTGGAGGTGTTGGAACTAGCTGGCCCTGCGATGTCTTCTTCTGTCCTGCCCTGCCCGAACTGTGCAAGCCCCGGCCAAGGCTCGGGCCCTCCCTCCTGCTTCTGCGCCCTTGCCAGGCCTGGGGCTCGCCCCCATGGCACTGTGAGGCGTGGCAAGCCCCCTTTCTACTGGAAGAGGTAAGCAACAAACTCTGCGTCCCGCGTCTCTGTCCATGTCCTCACAGTCTGCTGCTCCTTTGTAAACCCAAACCCCACCCATCAGCTTCTCCTCGCTCTTTGGGACGAGGTTTGAGCAGGAAGGGGCCCACGGAGATAGCTGCGAGGGAACCGTCCCGCTCTGCTTCTTAGACAGGCTGCTGAACTCAAGGGTCCTTCACAAAGCCGTGGGAAAGTGAGGAACTGATTTTGGAGCAAACGTTCTTTTTCCTAGTACACGGAGAGCGCGTGTTCTGACAAACTATGTATGGATTTGACTTTTTTGACAGCGACATCAAACCATACTTTAAAAAATATATTTGAGCATTTGTTTGCAGTGGGGAGGGAAGGAGGCAGGGAGGAGGAGGAGAAGGAGGAGGAGGAGGAGGAAGAGAGAGAGAGAGAGAGAGAGAGAGAGAGAGAGAAAGGATAACTTCTACCTGCTGGTTCACTCCACAAGTGCTTGCGATGGTCAGAGCTGGGCCAGGGCCAAAGCCCAGAGCTGGGTTCTCAATCCAGTCTCCTCTGCGGGAGGCAGGAGCCCAGGGATTTCACCCCTCACCGCTGCCTCCCAGGGTCTGCATTAGCAGGGAGCTGGGGTCAGGATCTGGAGCCAAGAGAAAGCTCCCACTTGGAATTCCATCTTCACAAACTTGTGCGGTGCCCTGGTATTCCTCCAACTGCACAAAGCATGCCTTTGTCCCGCGGCGTGTTTCACAGTAAAAGTGACAAGAATCCCTGTTCCTTGTAATGACTATGGAAGCCCCGGGGCTGTGCGTAAGGGAGATGTGAACAGGAAGGGCGCTGCTGCAAGGTGGAGCTCCTTAACAGATCCAAAATGGATTCAACTGAAAGCCGTTTTAGAAACCACGCAGGGTCCTGGGTGCCACTCTGCAGGGCTGCGCTTCTGTTCCCTGGGCAGCCCGGTGTCGCTGCAGGGTTCAGAGGGTGGGGCAGGGTCTCCGGCTGCGATGAGATGGCGCAGCTGCCAAGGGCTTTCGCATCTGGTCATCCTCATAGACAGAACTTCCTACAGCGCCTGGGCCACTGGCCTGGGAGTCCAGGGGTGAGGCCCTGTGGCCCCTGTTGGGGGGCACTCATGGAGCGGGGGAGGGAGAGAACACAGAATCCATTGATGAGTGAGGACAGCTGGAGGCCCACAGAGGCGTCATGCGGAGGCCTCATGAGGGCCCTGGGGGAGCCGAGAGGAAGCAAGAAGGACAAGAGCTGCAGGGCTTGGGGGATGGGAACTGAGCCAGCCGGGAGCTGGGGGGGGGGGCCCGCAGGCCCCCTGCTCCCTCACCAAGCCCTGAGCCTGCCCCCTCCTCACACCTTTGGCTCGTGCACCTCCTCCCTGCTCTGCAGGTTGCTGCCTTCCCTCCTTCACACTCTCCCACCCCCAGGACAACAGGACCCCCCCCCACACACATGTGCACACACATGCCCACATGCATGCACAACACAACACACTGCTTGAACACATGCACATACAGGTGCTGGCCCCTGCATACACACGCATGTGCACACCACACACACATGCACACAGGCACACTACCTGCCTTCTCTCCCTCCACCCTTCCTCTCAGCCCCCAGAAATGGCTGGGCCTCCAACTGGAGTCCTGTCGTTTATTTCTGAGTTTTTGATCTTAGCTCACAAGATGGTCCAGCACGGATCTGAGCAGGCGCTGCCTACCCCCAGGTCTCCCTGCAGCCCCACCCTTGGGTCCGTCCCTAGCCTCACTGGCCCTCCTGCCTGACCCCCACTCCTTCTGCCTCCCGAGCTGGAAGGGCAATGCTATGGGTTACATGGCTGTCCCACAAACTCCCTCTTTGGATACCCTCACCCTTAGCACCACAACGTGTGACCTTGTTAAAAAAAAAAAAAAAAGTGGCCTTTACTAAGGCACCCAAGTGAAGATGAGGCCATGAGGGCCGGCCCTGCCCCAGCACGGCCAGTGTCACACCAAGGGCCAGGCGGACACTGTGGTGCGGGTGCGGGTGCGGGTGCGGGTAGGAGACAAGGACTCGCCTTTCACCCCAGTCACCCCTCCCTCCTCAGAAGGGCTCTGCCCCGCTGACCCCGGCTTGTGCACTGCACAACTGTGCATTGCTGAAGGCCTCGAGCCCTGGCAGCCCCAGGAGGTGCAGCCGGCTGGCGAGGGGGCTCCCTTCGCTCCGTCCCCGACACCACTTCCCGTGCCAAGAACAGCACCGGGCCCATGGAGGCACTCAAGCAGTCTTTGTGGTTTCAATAAATGAAGGCAAACTCACCAGTCATCCGATCAGTATTTTTGAAAAACACATTTATTGGAGGAGTGGGGAAACGTGACAGATAGGAGGTGGGGGCAGGAAGAAGTGCACCCTTTCAGGTGAAAGCCCAGGCAGGCAGAGGGTGGCCCTCAGCCACACTTACAAACCACGCCCACAAACCGAGCTACTGCGGCTGTTTCCCATCATGCTCTGCTGCCCCTGAGAAACCCCCATGGGGCAGACCACCAGGGGGCACTATCAGGTAACAGCACTGACCTCAGAGGTGGGGTCCTAAGACCCTTGGGTTGCACCCGGCTCTCTCTGGGGTCACTGGCTTGGGGGCAAGCCTGTCCCAGGGCTGTGGGGCATCCAGGCAGCCCTCTGCAGAGGTCCCCAGGACGAAGACCCCAGGCCTCCTGCCCACGGCAGCGTCCATCCGTCAGCCATGTCCGTGCTCCAGCCTTCAGATGCCCGCAGCCCTGGCACCTGAACCCCGCCAGAGGCGGCTCTGAGCCAGAACCGTGCTACCAGGCCATCCTGGCTGCCAGGTCACAGAAGCTGTGAGTGACAGTGCACGTTCAGCGCGGCTTCGAGCCGCTGAGGTGCGGTCATCTGGTCCCTGGCGACGCTCCCATCAGTCCCGCGAGCGCGGCGACAGAATTCTGTGCATGCCTTAACACCGCCCGGCTCTCCGTCTCCTGGAGGCTGGGGCGTGCGTGGCCGCTGAGCAACCCTCCTGCCTGGGAAAAGTGCCCGCTCTCGTCCGTTTATCTATGTATTCACTCCTCTCTGAATGTCGGGCTAGGGATTCGTGTCCTCACTCGGATGCGTGCAGTGTTGGCCGGGAGCCGCTCTGCCCGAGGATCCCTGTGTCCCTGTGGCTTGCCTCCGCCGTCTGACCCCGTGCACCATCAGAGGCTCCGGGCTCGCCTTGGCAATCTGCTGCCCCACCCCAGGACCAGCCATTTCCCCCAGGAACCCTGGTTCCTTGTATGGCAGCATGGGCTTAGGCACCAAGGTCTGGACGCGAGGTGTGTGGGTCGCTGCTGGGACGCTGGTGTATTTAAGCTCTCTCAGCGGAGGAAGACAGGAAGTAAGAGCGTGTGCGAGCACTCCAAGAGGTTTGCAGAAAGCGGAATTGAAAGATGGGCTTATTCTGCAGAAAAAATGTTTAAATCCACCTATACGTACAAAAAGTTCATGGAAAATGTGAAAGTTATGAAATTTGAAAATAAATATCTTTTACACCAAAATTAGCTTTTTTTTTTTTTTTTTTTTGACAGCAGAGTTTAGACAGTGAGAGAGAAAGAGAGAGAGAGAGACAGAGAGAAAGGTCTTCCTTTTTCTGTTGGTTCACCCCCCAAGTGGCCGCTATGGCCGGTGCTGCGCCGATCCGAAGCCAGGAGCCAGGTGCTTCCTCCTGGTCTCCCATGCGGGTGCAGGGCCCAAGCACTTGGGCCATCCTCCACTGCCTTCCCGGGCCACAGCAGAGAGCTGGCCTGGAAGAGGAGCAACCGGGACAGAATCCAGCTCCCTAACCGGGACTAGAACCCAGGGTGCTGACGCCGCAGGTGGAGGATTAGCCTGTTGAGCCACAGCACCGGCCCTAGCTTGTCTTTTAATTCCATTTTCCCAGAGCTTTCCAACATACCCTTGTGTGTGTCTCTACAGTACTATTTATGCACATACACCTATCAATATTTCTACTTTTACCTCTTGGTCTATCACTTTATGGCTGTTCCTTTATGAGGCGACTGCCTCAGCTTTAATACTTTATCACACAGATCAGAGTAGCCCCTTGTTTCTTGATAATTTCTTGCTCTGATTCACTCCCCAAATGGCTGCAACAGCCAGAAGCCAGGAGCCAGGAACCGCACGTATGTCTCGCGTGTGGGTGGCAGGGACTCAAGCACTTAGCTCGTCCTCTGCTGCTTTCCCAGGTGCATCAGCAGGAAGCCGGATAAGAGACAGAGCAGCCAGGACTCAAACCAGTGCCCCAACATGGAACACCGGCCTCTCGGGTGGGAGCTGACCAGGTGTGCCACAACACAAGCCCCCTCCCATATTTTAAACTTCCTTTTTCCATAGTGAGAACCCTGATTCCCCAAATACCAAAATATTTGCTCATTTTTTTCTGTCATACAAAAAAATAGTAATCTCAGAATTATAGCACCAATACCCAGAGCCAGTGTCCTGAAAGGATTGTTTTCTTTGTGCGGTTCTGTTATGACTATGATACACAATTGAGATCATCGCTTTTTGTTTTCAAATTTAGAGCTCGTGGGGTTTTTTTTTTTTTTTTTTTTTTGCCTTTCTACTGAATTTTTTTTTTTTTTTTGTAAATGTCAAATGCTTACGTGGTAAACACGTCCACACCATATACAAATGTATTCAGAGATGTCTCGCTCCTGTCTCTCGTCCATTGTATTTCCACCAGCTCCTTGTGGGTGAGCAGTGTCACAAGGTTTCTGATTTACCCTCCCTGGGTTTCTTTTGCATAGTTAAATAAATGAGTTTGTGTGTAAATAAATAAATGTTTTATTTTTACCGTTCTTAGCAGAGAAGTAGCAATTATTTACAGTCCTTCGCAGCCCATTTTTATTTTAGCTCAGTGTTGTGCTGGACATCACATCCTGGCCCCCAGCCTTGCTTTCGTAGCTGCACAACAGCCCCTCGGCGGGCACCCAGGTCATTCCGTTTCCTATCTATGGACATTTGAGCATCGTCAACACTGAGCTGCTGCGGAGAACCTCAATGACCTTGTGCAGAAGTTCTTCCTAATTGTGGCTTTTTATCTTTAGGGTAAGTTCTGGAAATCCTGGGGCTGAGGGTAAGCCCAGGTGCTGTTTTGTTAGAAATGACCCAACTGCCTTCAATGAGGCTGGTTACCACCTGGCCTTCCCATCAGCCATGTCTGAGGATGGCGCCATGCCCAGCGCCTTGTCAACACGTGTCACCAATCTTGTGAGCTTCCGCCGCTGCGACAGATGAGGAAGGGCCTTTCTGTGCCACTTTGATCTGCAGTAAAACTGCTGTGTACCCGGCCCGCCGGTATCTGTGTTTCCGCAGGACACCTGCTGGGGCATCTCAAACAACCACAGGATGCTGGATCCTGGAGTTGACTTAACACTGTGCCTGGTTGGTGGCTGCAACTCCTCACCATGCTTTTGGGGACAGCAAGGTCTCCTTGGAGGGCCAACAGCTCCTCACTGCCCCTCTCTTGGCCCCGCCAGCAGCCCCCCACTGGCTGAAGGAGAAACTTCTCCCTGCACACAAAGACTGCTGTGAGTGGCGAGGAGACTTGGCGTCCGAGAAATGCTGCAACTCTGACCTCCTCCACAGTCGGAGGGCACGGCGACACCAGGACGGGGGTGGGGCGGAAGGAAGCCGGGCAGGACTGCTGCTGGGCGAAGCTGGACTTGGAGACAGAGCACCCTGTCTCCCCACGACCACTGGCTCAGCCCCATGCTGATCTCTTCGCCTTAAGCTTTAGCTTCTCTGCCTGACTGCCTCAATGACCTGAGACTCCTAGTTGACCATGGCATCCCCAAATCACACTTCTGCATTTTCTTTCCTTCTTTCTTTCTCTCTTTCTCGTTTTTTTTTTTTTAAGATTTATTTATTTATTTGAAAGGCAGAGCTACAGAGAGGCAGGGGAGGGGAGAGAGAGAGAGAGAGAGAGAGAGAGAGAGAGAGAGAGGTCTTCTATCTGCTGGTTCATTCCCCAAATGGCTGCAATGGCTGGAGCTGGGCCAATCTGAAGCCAAGAGCCTGGAGCTTCTTCCGGGTCTCCCACACTGGTGCAGGGGCCCAAGCACTTGGGCCATCCTCCACTGCTCTCCCAGGCCACAGCAGAGAGCTGGATCAGAAGTAGAGCAGGCGGCACTGCAGGCAGCAGTTTTACCCGCTACGCCACAGCAACGACCCCCATTCTGCATTTTCAAGGTGGAAAACCCATTTGGGCACTAACCCCTCCCAACAGAAACTCCCTGCTCCTTGACAGTCTCCATAACCATCCACCCACCAGTCCATCAATCCGTCCAACCATCTCTCGGTCCCTCCCTCCCTCCATCCATTCACCCTTCCACCCACCCACCCACCATCCATCTGTTCATCCACCCATTCCATCCATGCCTTGCTGAGGGGTTCTAGCTGGGGGTCTCATGGGGTTGCGGTCAAGTTGCACACTGGGGCTACAGCATCTGAATGAAGGCTTGGCTGGGCCACAGAATTGCTCACGTGATGGGCAAGTCGGTGCCAGCTGCTGGCGAGAGACCTGAGTCTCTCTCCACTAGAGAGCATTTCAGAGGGCTGCTGGAGTGTCCTACCAACATGGCGGCCGGCTTCCTGTCCAGCACTGGATCCCCGGGCAGCGTGCCAGAGCCCACAGTGTCTCTGCGGGCTGGTCTCTGAAGTCATGCAGTGCGCCGTCCTCCAAATCAGACTGCGTGGGTGAGTCTCTAGGTCCAGCCCACATGGAAGGAGCCGCCACCTCTGGGAAGGGGGTGGTGGTGGTAAAGAAATCTAATAGAGGTTAGGAAGCTGTTACCCCACCCATCGAGCCTGCAAACACTCGGTGAGCACCTGCTGTGTTCCTGGCCCTGCACTCACAGTCCAGAACCCTGAGGATTACATCCGTCGGCTGGATTGGGGCTGCAACTCTGTGTCCACAGAGCCTTGGGATGTGAATCAGGCAGGGCTCTGGGCCGGGACGGAAGCTGCTGCCCAGCTCCAGGAGTTTAGGTGAAGCCTCCCAACCTGCAGCTGTCGACCACCCCTTGAGCACTGTTTTATTCTTCTGTTTGCCTGCTTTGGCCTGTCCATGGCCAGTTTGAAGGCTACGGTGCAGCCACATCCAATTTCGCCATGCCCCCACCAAACATTTATCCACTCAACAAGCACTTATATCCACGTTATATTCACACGTTACAGTCAGTTGCAATCACTCCCAACACACACCATTTCCTTGACTTGAGTGCCTTCTCTTCATTCTCCCCACAGTGAACTTCTATTCCTCCCTCAAAACCCCCCTGGAAATGCCCCTTCCTCGGGGCTCTCTTCTGGTTCAACCTCTAGAAGTGGTCAGTTCCTTCCCCCTGGGCTTCTACCATACTTTCTTCCACAGCTCCATCCTGGCAACCCTGCATCCCTCACCAGAAGATGAGATCCTGAGAGACAATAGACCTTAGGAGATCTGAAGTGGGGGTGAATAGGCAGGTGCTGCTGGGCACAGAGGGGAAGCACGCCTGGCCCACTAGGAGGGCTTCCCGGAGGAGGGGGTCCCGGAGGGAGGAGCAGGATTCCCAGAAGATGAGCAAAACAGAGGCAGGAAAGTCTGGTGGGCCTGAGGTCCTTTCCCGTGACTTCCCCCAGCTGGTGGGGCCCGCGGCTGCTCCGCAGACAGCGAGGGGCAGTGCCGGAGTCATCAGGGAGCAGAGATGGCTAGGACAGGAAACCCAACTCCTGCGTGAGTCATTCATGGCATGTGTCCCACGGAAACAAGGCAAGGCTGGGCTGGGAGGAGAAGAAAACTGCAGGGGTGCAGGACCCAGAGGGGCGTGGGCGGGAGCTGAGCGGCCCTTAGATCTCCCTGCCTGGGGCCTCCCGCCCCAAGGCTCCCTGGGGCCCTGGCTCCTGGCCTCCACCAACCTTGGAGCCTGACTCTTCTCCAACTGCAAGGCAGCCCCTCCCCGGAGGGTCCCCCTGCAGGTCCCGCCCCTTCCTACCGTCTCCTGCACCCAGCAGCTGGAGGAGTCTTATGAAAAAAATAAATAAATAAAATAAACTCATCTGGTCATATGACTCCCTTGTTGACCCCCTCCCTTGGCTTTTCATGGCTCTAGGAGAAAATTCAAGCTCCTGATCCGCAGGGCCTTGCCCACCCCGCCTGCCACACCCTCTGCCCTGCAGGCCTGCAGCACGCGCCCCTGCTCTAGGGCTGCCACGTGCACGTCCCCCTTCTGTGATGTTTTTCCTGCCTTCTCTCTCTCTCTCTCTCTCTCTCTCTCCTCGTCTCAGGGCAGCCCTCCTGGATCCCCACTGGCTTTTCTCTGTGACGCATTCATTGCATCCAATGCCCTCGTAGTCTGCGAGTTACCCAGGAGCAGGGGCTGTCACGGTCACTCCAATGGCCCTGCTTCCGGGGAGGTATACACACCCATGACTTCTGCTGTGGCATGAATGTGTCCATCAGAAGTTCTCGTGCTCGAAACAGAATCTCCAAGTTCATGTTGATGGCACTTGGAGGCAGGGTCTCAGGGGAGTCATTAGGATGACATGAGGAAGTCAGCTATAGTCTCCTCTCCAACCAAGTCCTAGCCCAGCTCCTTGCTAATTGGCCCTACAATGCCAAGGTGGCTTAATAATAATAATGAGACAGCCGAGCTGGCACACTCGCTCTGCCTGCCAAGGGACGCTCTCCGCCATGTCACCACATGCTGGAAGCCTGCACTTGGGCATCCTAGCTTCCACTATGGACCAAATAAACTTCTACTTTTGAAGTCACCTGGCCTCAGGTATTTTATGACTGCTACAGGGCACGGACAGAGACTCCTTGCAGCCTTAGCAGGACAGAACGATGCCTACACGATTGTCTCCCAGCAGGCAGAGGAGGGAGGCAAAGCAGAGGTTATTGACTCCACCGAGCAGGTGGGAAAACTGTAGCGACGCCTAGGAAGCCCTCGGGGAGTCGGTGAGCAGCCGGGGACTTGAACTCAGGGCCTCTGTGTCTGTACCCAGGATCCTCCATCCCGAGGCACAGGTGATAGACAGCTCCCCTGGCCAGGTAGCTGACGTCATTGTGGCTCCCCAGGCGGCACTATCTGCTGGGGATCAGAACAAGGGGAGTTTTCAGTCTCCTCTGGAGGTCTGAGGACCTTGTACTCATGGTCTGTTCCCGTTGCTTCCCTCCCGGCAGACTTTGGGCGTCTTAGAAGGAGACACTGTGACCAAGGGAACCGTGTGCCCTAAGTCCTCCCCCGCTCCCTTCCCAGGATCTGACCAAGACGCTCATTTAAACGCCATACTTTCCCCTGTGAAAAGAGGATGCCGCGCAGAAACCACCTCCCCCCACCCCAGGCTTGTGGAGCAGGTTTGACCTGTGTTCCCATCCCCCTCCTTGAGAGAATGACCTGCTCGCCCAGGAAGCCCAGGCATAGCCACCACTATGTGCTCCCACCCAGAACTGGGCATAGAAACTATTCCAGCCAATCAGAATAGCCTCACTACCCTGGCCATGGTGATTGGTTGAGAAACTGACATGTGACCCAAGCAAGACCAATCAGGATCTTCCCTAGAATTACTACTTTGAAGTCAGGGCACAGATGTTGTCTTTGCACTAGAAGCCACGTAGGTCTGGAGGCCATCTTCCTTGGTCGCAGGAGAATGGCAACAGAGCTCATCTGTAAGGTATTTGAAGTCCCTTTTCACTTCAGGGAGGTTGAGTTTTCGTCACTTGCAACCGAGAGCTCTTGATGAGGGAGGACAGGTAGTGGACCGTGGCCCTCGGCCTCCCTGTCCTGGGCCACCCTTGGCCCCTGGCACTCCTGGTGATCTCGGAGCCACCATTTTGCTGACGGCCAGAGGAGGGGCACAGCATGCATGTGTCGGTGGGTGATCCGCAAAACAGATGCCGAAGACAGGGTGAGCCGTGCGAGGGAGGATCCTGGGGGCTTTCCCTGTGAGTCCCGGGACGGGTACGGGAAAGATGGGGCAGGAGGAGCAGGGCAGAGGCTGGGACCACGATGCTGGGCTGACACCCGTGAAAGGCGAAGGGGAAGGAAACAGCACTGGGTAGAAAAAGCCTCAGACTGTGGTGCAGCCCCGCGAAGGCCAAGGCTGGCCCCCGGGGGCCTTGGGCACAGAGTACTCATGGGAAAGTGGCATGTGCAGCCTCAGCTGGAACGCCAGAGCAGGTCCTGCAGGCACACACAGCTCCCACGTTCTCTCCTGAAAGGGGATCCAAGTGGCTCCATGACAGATACGCTGCCCCAGTATCTCCTCACTATCATGAAAATCTACAAGGGTGCTTACAGCAAGATTCAAACCCCAGCCTCCTGCCGCTGGGGCCTGTGTCTTCAGTGCCAGCCTGCTTTCTGTTACAGATGGCAACATATACTGCCTGGTGGCAGCTGCCTGTGCTCTGTGTTCAGGATTCTGAGCCTGCTACCAGGCTCAGCAGGAAGATCCATGATTGATTGGTGATGTCTGTCCAGGGTAAGGAAGGGGTAAGTGTACATGTGTGTCAAGCGTTGGGCATGCCTGTAGTAGAAAGAAGAAATAAACATGTATGGAATAAATGAATTCTGAATGCCATGCCATCCTACTTAAATTAGGCAGCTCCCTTCGCCAAGTGAGTCCGTCCCCTGACCCTGAGACTCTCAAAATCCAGGTACAGCTGCCATTTGTTGAGGACCTAAAATATGGCAGGCATTTGTGCTAAGGCCCTTCAGTGTGGTGCCTCATCACCAAATGAGCACATCTTGTAACCTCCGTCTTATGATGAGCACACACTGGCCCCAGGAGGGGAGGGACCTGCCCAGGACCACACAGCCAATCCGACGCAGCCCTTCCCAGCTCGCTCCCCCCTTCCTTGAAGCCAGGAGCAGATTCTGTTATTTCTCAAAACCCAGTGCAGCCACTGGAGCAGGATTCAATTATTCATTTGCCAAGGAGACAGGAAGTGAATATTTGATCAGTCCTTGGAAAATCTTCTGGAAAGTCCCTGAGAAATGAAGCAGCCAAGTCCAGCAGCGAGGCCTGGGAGCATGGCGGCTGATCTCAGAGCCTCCGGCCCCACCCCTACCCAGCACCGTCCGTGGGCTGTGCACCCACTCCATGCTACACCAGGCCCCGTGCAAAGCCCTTGGTGTCCGTTCACTTACCTGAGCTCTTCCTGTGGGGAAGGGTTTTTCTCTCCATTTTAGAGGCCGACTCTGAGGCCCAGACAGAAGACCTCCTGGTGGGCACGCACACCGTGGGCCCCATTCACACAGGGCTATGAGTGTGTTGTTGGGCCATGTTGGTAGAGTGGAGTGCGAAGGCCAGGCCTGGGAGGGAGGGTGCAAATGACGTCACGAGGGGTCGGGGTGGATACTGTGAGGTCGCACGTCTCTGGGTCATTTCTATCCATTTCCTCTCTAGCTTGGGCCACCTGATTGCCTTTTGTAGGGCCCTGGACACACTCTCTTTTAAGGCTTAGAGTTCAGCAAGGAGTGACATAAAATAGGAAAAATACTTGGGATTCATTGAAGTAGCAAAGCAAGTTGATTTTTTTAAAGATTTATTTTTATTTATTTGAAAGGAAGAGATCCAGAGAGAGAGAGAGAGAGACAGAAAGGGAAAAAGAGATCTGCCATTCGCTGGTTCACTCCCCAAATGGCCGCAACAGTCGGGGCTAGGCCAGGCCGAAGCCAGGAGCCAGGAGTGTCCTCCAGGTGTCCCACGCGGGTGCAGGGATCCAAGCACTTGGGCCATCCTCCTTTCTCAGGCACGTTAGCAGGGAGTTGGATCAGAAGTGGAGCAGCAGGGACTCGAACCAGTGCCCAAACAGGATGACAGCACTGCAAGTGGCAGCTTACCCTTCCATGCCACAGCACCGGCCCCCGAAAGCCAGCTGATTAATAACATAATTCCTAGAATTGGAGAGCCTAGTCCGAGTCTGGCACCCGCACCGCACTGGTTCTCTGACATTGGGCAAGTCATGTAAAGTCTCTGTGCCCTGGTTTGTCAACTGTGAAAAAAGGACAACAATAAAATGTTCCTTGTGACTGTCCCCACTTCAGAAAAGTACCTGGCAGCTGGCTCGTGGCTCACTAGGCTAATCCTCCACCTGCAGCGTCGGCATCTCGGGTTCTAGTCCTGGTTGGGGCACCAGATTCTGTCCCAGTTGCTCCTCTTCCAGGCCAGCTCTCTGCTGTGGCCCAGGAAGGCAGTGGAGGATGGCCCAAGTGCTTGGGCCCTGTACCTGCATGGGAGACCAGGAGAAGCTCCTGGCTCCTGGCTTCAGATTGGTGTGGGGTGCCGGCCGTGGCAGCCATTTGGGGGGTAAACCAATGGAAGGAAGACCTTTCTCTCTGTCTCTCACGGTCTAACTCTGCCTGCCAAAAAAAGAGTACCTGGCAGATGCAGGTCTCCTTGGGGTGTCTGTCCTGATGTAGTTCCCGCAGTCTTCAAGGGGGTCCAAGTCACTCCTGCTGGCGAGACCCTGGAGCACTGCTTGCTCCAGCTCTTTCCAGAGTGTGAGCCTTCGGCTTTCTTGCTGATTTCTGGGAGCACTGACACCCTACCAGTTCATCCCTTCCCCTCACTCAGAACCACTTTCTGCCGCCTACAGCCCCAGAGCGCTGGCAGCCATGTTAATCCCGTCTCAGTGCCGCCTGGGACCCCGAAACCTCTGAGCCGTACTTGCTCGACTCCAGGGGAGCTCTGCTGCCAACATCATCACGTCTGTTCTCTCCTGAGCAGTGACCCCCAGACCGTCCAGACGTCTCCTGCCGGCTGCCGAGGGTTTATCTGACGGCAAATACACATCACCAGGCGGCTCCTCTGGCTGTGTGGTGTAACGGTCGCGGTCAGGGTCGGGGAATTATCAGCACCAAATTAATGACGAGCAAGTGAAGATCCAGGGGCAGGATGGAGCTTGTCCATCCAGACAGAGCAGCTCCCAGCTCAGCCGTGTTGGGTGGGAGGTGGGCTGCGGATGAGGCCACCTGCTGTACCGGGCCCTTTCACTTCTCTCATTCTTAATTTCTTTAACTTTAAACCTGTCTCAGACCCTTTGCCCATGCTGACCTCTCCCAGTGGAACTCTGTTTGCACCCCCCATACAGACCCAAACACAAATACCCACAGACACGCACACATGAATACATGCATGCATGCACACAGACACATGCACACAGACAGGTGCACATGCACACACACACAGACACGCACGCGCTTCACCTAATTCCTCCCCATCTCACATCTAGGCTTCTCACCCCCTTCCTGCACCGTCCACCCTAAGTTGACCCCCCCACCCCAGTTCCCAGCATCACATCTGTCCGTTGCCTTCTTAGTGGTGATCTCATTCAGTCACTTTTTTCTGTTTGTTTCTCGTCTGTGTCCCTCCCTGGACTGCACATGACCTGAGGGCAGGGCCTCTGTTCTGGCCCAGAGCTTAGCACCATGTTTGATAAATAAATGAAAGAATCCCTGAGTCATCCAACCAAGAAGTAGCCTGAGCCCTCGTCTTGGTCTGCTTGGGTGGTTATTATGAAATCCCTTCCCCAGAGACTTAGAAAATGGGGGCTCCCAGTCCTGGAGGTGTGAAGTCCAAAGTCACCATCAAGGGTCTGGTGGGGGCCCTGATTTCTGCTTCCCCCGCGGTGCCTTCGGGCTGGGTGCTCACCCGTGGAGGGAACCAGGACCAGCAGCCCACTGGGCCACTTCCCCAGGCCCAGGCTCTGCCCACAGCAGCTCTCCAGGTTAGGTGGCCTCGCACACATTCCTGGGACACGAACACTCAGACCACAGCGAGCACCAGCTGCTTTCTCAGTGTCGCTCCGAAACTGAGGCCCAGGAGCCACCGACGACTTGGCCAAGGTCACACAGCGCCTCACGGTGTCCCACAAGAACAGAAGTGGCAAACAGTCGGGCCCCGCTGGGCAGAGGCTCGCGGGTGCCCAGCACGTCTAAGTGGCAGGTCACCATCCTAGGGCACACAGGAGGACGCGGAGGCCCGGGGACCCTGCGAGTTGTTGGGGAGCGGATGAAGAGAGGGCAGCCAGGCGACCCGAGGCCCGCGGGCGCTGGCCCCAGCGGCGCGCTGCCCGGCGGGGCTGCGGGGCGGGGACGCGGGCGCCGCGGGAAGCAAACGCGGCGGGACCGGCTCGAGTTCCTCCTGGCAGCCGCGGGCCGGGGCCGGGCGGGGGCGCCTGGTTCTCATCACCCGCGGCGGCGGCGGCGGCGGGCGGGGCCGGGGCCCGGGCGCAGCACAAAGGGGCCGCTGTCGCGCCGAGCCCGGCCCGCCCCTGCGGCCGCCCCTCGGCTGGTGGCCGCCCCTTGTCCCCGCTCCTCGCTCTCGCGCTCTCCCCTCGGCTCCCGGCCGCTCCCTCGGAGACGAGGCCGGGGTCGGCGCCTGGGGCCCATTCGCTCCGCTTCGCACGCTCCGGGGCTAGACGGGGTCGGGGGCTGCGCCGGACGTAAGGACCCGCGGACCCACGAACCAGGCGCCCAGCAGAGGAGCCACCGCCGCCCTTGTCACCATGGTAACGCTAGCCGAGGCCAGGACCACCCCGTTCTGCCCCCTGTCGGCGGGGCACATCCTCCCGACGTGGCCAGGAGTCTGTGCGGCACCCTCACCCTAGCAGGGGTAGAGTCGGGGTCATGCACGGGCTCCTCTCTGGCCAGGTCGTCGCTGGGCCCCTGGTGCGTGCGGTGGATGGGGCGGGATGGGCCAACGAAGGCGCAGCGCGGCTCCTGGCCTGAATCCTGGCGCTGGGGGCTCCGTCACGACCTGCGGGGGTCTGCGTTCTAGACGCGGGCGGGGCTGGAGAGCAGGTTTGCGTAGCATCCCGCGCGGGGTCCGGGTAGATGCGAGTTAAAGCCTCCTTTTGCCTCGCCAGACAGCGCCGGGCGGGCGAAGAGCGCAGAGGCGCAAGCAGGGAGGAGGGAACCGTAACTTGGGATGGTTTTGTTTCAGCCTCGCCCGCCTGCAGGGCGGGCGGCTGGGGGACTCGGTGGGGAGGTGGCCCCGGCAGGGCGGCGAGGGGGGTGGCCTCCCCTTGGGCCTCGTGGACGACCCCTGAGACCGCCGGGGCGCTCTATGCAGAGGGTGCGTGGGCGCCAGGTGCGTGTCTGAGCCTGCACGTCCGGGCAGGCATCTGGGAACGAGGGAAGAAAGTAGCCTGTGTTTTCAAGGAATCCCAGCCCAGCTCCAGAGGGGCCCAAGAGTCCAGGCAGCTACACAGGAGCGATTTTCGGAATCCTAGGGGATTTGCACAGGACGGGGAAGACAGGCGGGGAGTTTAACCCCACGAGGACTTTGTGCGGGTTTCAGTGTGCCCACCCACCTGCAGAAGGCGGCTGTGCTGAGGGATATTCGTGCACACAGCTGCACGGTCCCACACGTGTGCCCTCTCCTACACACAGGCCTTGTCCACAGTGTGGGAGCTGCTAACACCTGGCCAGTCAGCGCCTGCGCACAGCACTGCGCTGTGAACCCAGGTGCCTGCATGCGCACACAGCCGAACCCGTGCACACACTGCCCCGGTGCCGGCTGGAAACAGTCGTCCCGGGCCAGAGGTCGTCCACCTCCCCCTGCAGACCAGGCCCCATGCTAGGTGGTTTACATGCGGGCGCTCACGGAGCACTGCCTGGAGCCACTGGTGTCTCCGCCCTCCAGATGGGGGGACCCAGCCTCTGGGAGCTCCACCGACTGCCCAAGTGCACCCCACCAGGAAGTCCAGATTAGCACAGCTTGGAGTCTGAGCCCGCACTTGGCTGTCACTACTAACCCTGCTGCCATGTGCTGCACAAAGAGGTGTGGGCTACACCTCTCCTGGGTTTGCATCTGACCCAGTTACCAATTCTCGAATCCAGAGCCCCCTCACTGGACCCCAGTTCCTCAAACCAAGCTCGGGCCCTGGGCTGCTCCGTCAAAGGCTGAGCGGCTCTCTCCCGAGTGGAAGTGACGGGTGGCTGTCCTTCCCTTCTCTGGCTTTAAATAGTAGTGGTTATCACCTGCCCACCTCGCTGGCCTTATCTCCGTGCTCCAGCCCCTCTGGCCTTGGTCTAGAGATGTGAGTGGTTCATACTCGCTCCTCCCCAGCCCCTGCAGGTGCTGCTCCTGCTGGCTGGCTCACTTCCTAATGAATTTCCAGTCATTCTGTAAATCTCCACCAAATGTCACCTCCTCGGGAAAGCCTTCCTGAATTTCCCCAACTCTCACTCTTGCATGCCGTGGCACTTGTCACAGTTGTAGCTTGTGGCATGACTTGATGAATGGCTGGCTGGTGTTTGGGGAAGCCCATCTCAGAGAATCTTATGGCAAAGGGATTGGAGATTTATTCCTGTCCCGCGTTTCCCAAATGCCAGTGTCGTCAAAGTTTCCCAAATGCCAGCTTTCATGTGTCCACTCGCTGGGTAAAATCCTATAAGGAAATAATAAAACCTACTACTCAGTGTTTGCTCAACATTTTCTCTTTCAGTCAACTTACTTCATCCATGTAAAAATGTATCTAAGTAGGAAGCTTGCTCTCACAACTGGAAAAATCAGAATGTGTTGTCACAAATGGCAGGCAGCTGGGCGAGCAGGAGCAGCGAAGGCCCCCGGTGCTGGTCGGCTCCGGCGGACGACTCCCAGCCTGGGCACTGCTTTCATTTTGCTAGAAGTAGTGACAGAGGGCCCAGGAGCTGTTGAGAAGCTGCCTGCCTGCTGGCACCAGGGGCATCAGAGGAGACAAGGGGTGGCCGGGGGGGAGCTGGGGACAACTTCCTTGCTGTGGTTTCACACGATGGTCGTGGGAGCCCTCTGTGACCTCACCTAAGGTTTGAGAAGCACTGGTTGAGTCTAGTTCATTTCCTTCAACATTGCCATGGAGCCTATACCTCAAGCCCCTGCTGTGTGCCGGACCCTGGCTAAGCGCTTGGTCCCAGCCGTGGGGGCCCGCGCTCTGTGGGGAGGCAGCTGCCTGTGCGGAGAGCCGGGCTGTGTGAAGGGAGTGGGAGCAGGCGCCTGGGCGCTCACATGTTGTGAAAAGCTCAGAGCAGAGCTGGCGGTGGGGCAGGGGCTCCGCAGGGTGTGGAGGAGCTCGTGCCATCGGGGTAGGGGTGTGGCAAGAGCAGGGATGTGGAGACGAGCACTGAGGTGGTGCTCCCCCCACCGGGGCCCTCACCGCGGGTGCTAGACCGGGAGGCTCACCATGGCGCTCAGTGAGTCTTCCCTATTGCGCAGCTGTTCGTCCTGATGGCTAAGCAGGGGGCGATTTAAACGGCACGGATGCGTTATCAACAGAAAAGAAACTTAGGTTGATGACGAATTGTCAAAAGGCCTGCTAAGTAAATAATAATGATATTATGATAATATCACAAGGCAGGATATGTGGACACAGCAAAAAATAAAGCCCCTGCCTGGGCACGAGAATGTCTGGGAAGCAAAAACCACGTGTTTGGAAGAAGCAGGCAAGGTCAGCTGTGAGTTGGCCACAGGGCCGCGTAGCAGCAGGGAGTCTCTAAGGCTTGCCAAGCAGTGGAGGGTGGCAGCTTGATCTGTGTGTTGCAGAGGAGCTGGGCCCAGGGAAGAGGCAGGAGAGCAAGTTCACCCCCAGCTCTGCTGCCAACTAGCGGGAAAACTGGCTCAGTTTCTTAACCTGTGAAATGGGAATATACATACTCAGCCCATCGAGTTGCTGGGACGATAAACAGTGGCCGCGGAGTGCGGAAGACTTGCTCTGGGTGTCGTCGTGGTCATGTGGCTGGGGTGGGAGGTGGTGAGCCCAGGGAAGAGGCAAGGCAGCAATACAACACAGGCCACACAGGAGACACACGGCAGAGCTGGCCTCCACTGTGGGCGCGCTGATGCCCACTTGCTCCTCGGCTCGCTGTGTCTGAGCTGCATTTCCAGTTTCTGAAAGGTTCATTTAATCAGAAGCCAGGTCTCACTCCCACCACCACCTCCGCAAAAACCCAAAGGACTTGGAGCAGCAGAGGCTGTAGCTGGACGTGAGCAAGAACTTCCTGGCAGGCAGGGTGATGTGCCTTTAGAATTAGGCTGCAGGAGTCCGAGCCTGGAGGTGACCGCCTGACCCTCGCCGGGCTGGGTCTGGCTCACAGGCGTCTTTGGTTTGGCAAACCTTTAAAAACAACCTGGAGCTCTTACTACAAGCCCTGCAGCTCTGGGATCTGGCAGTGTTAGGCAGAGCAATCCTTGACTGATGGCGACGAGCTGGGATGTGTGCCGCAGGCCCCACTGTGCCCTGACGCGGAGGCTGGCCGTCAGGGGTCTCACCCCGAGGGGCCGCTTTCTCACACCTGGTCCTCTCCCAATTTAGCATCTCCCGAAGGAGTTATTTTCTTTCTGTGGCTGCTGGTCTAGTCTCTCTCTGGGCCCGGGCAGGGAAAGGCACAAGACGTGTCTATTTAAACTTTCTCACCAAGTGACCACAAGCCTGATCCCACCTGGTAGCTACCTACCAGCTCCAGACCTTCCTGGACCTGATTATACTTTGAATTCTAGCAAGCCCCTACTGGGAGGGCTCTCGGAGATAGCTGTGCCCAGAATTTCCCTTTTACAGATGGGAAAACTGAGGCCAGCATCCTTCTGTGAACCAGAGGCCGAATCCCACCTTCCCCCGGCAGCGGGCAAGAGTGGCAGGCGGCTCCAGGACCCTGCCCACCTGGGCTTTTCTCAGTCTGCTCTCTTCCCACGTGAGGAGGTGGCTGGGGCTGAGCGATACAGTCTGTGCCTGCTGGAGCTGGCGGCCAAGTGTGGACCTTTCGGAAAAGCCCAGCCCACTGGCGAGAAGGCCCGGCCAGCAACATCTGGGGAGACCATTTGAGAACCGAGCCAGCCTGAACAGCACACACAAGTGCACTTTTATTTTTCTTCCTCTGGGGTGGAAGCACTCACAAGCTGGTTACAGAACGTTTGGAAAATCCAGCGAACCATGGAGCGAATGAAAACGCTACCTTGCGAGGCCCCTGCCTCTCGCAGCCCCCGGGGGTGACTGTAGTTAACACTTTATTTAAAGCCTCTTGGGCTTGGTCTAGACACGCATGTGCGTGTACTGTGGATCATACTGCATGGAAATTTTTCTTTTCAGACAATTACTGAAGAGTCCCAGGGTTTGGATATAAGTAAAGGCGGATCAGCCTGCACATTTTGTACTGCCTGATAAAAATAACACTTAGATTACACTAGGAACAGAGGCTCATTGAAGACACATTAAAATAGACGTAGGTGAGTCTTGCTCCCGCCCCGCCCAGGCAGAACGGTTCCGAGCACCTTGCTGTGTTCCAGGTCAACTGGGCAGGTCAGGTGCATCCCACAGGGGCAGCCGGGAGCCCGGTTCCGCCGCCCCCTCTTTCTGGGCTTCTGTCCTGGGTCGTGGGGCAGCGGCTGTGACCGTCTTGCCTTCTTCCTTTTCAGCTGCGCACCCAGCCTGGGCTCCCAGGAGGAGCTGTCAGCAGGGCCAGCCGGGATGCACTCCCTGGGAAGAAATGGAGACAAGTTGATTGAGGGTCGCGGAAATCATGTGGAGGGGCCCACGTCTGGCTGATGGTGCTGGGCTTCCTGCAGCCGCGGGCGGGGGATTTAGAAGGGGGCGCGGCCAGCATTCCCTGCTGCTGGCCCGTTCGCGGGCACTTCCCCCAGCCCTTGGACAGCTTACGAGCCCCTGGGGTGCAGGCCTGGAGCAGGTCCTGCGCTGGCCAAAAGCCCTGTGAGTTTGGAACATTCTCCCTTTGAACTGGCTGCCCTGTAAATGGCTATGGCTGGTGGTGAGCGGAGCCAACACGTGAGAGCCAAGGGCGTCTCAGCTTGCGAGCCTTACTCGTGAGAAGTAAACAGTTTCTTTAGGCACCGCTGAAAAGAGCAAAGGCTGGGCAGCTGGGCAGGCCACCCCCGAGGCTGGGGACTCTCGGCGGAGCAGGCAGCAGGAGCCTGGGGAAGGGGCGGACTTGGCCACTCCACATCTGCGCTGGATCCTGGCCCTGCCTTTCTCCTGGTCTCTGTGACCCCGGGCAAGATCAGCTTCCGTTTCTTTCTTTGTCAGATGAGGTGTCCCGATTTCACCGCTGGCATCGTCACGTGTGCCAAGCGAGGGCATGTGAGCAGGGCATGGCATGCCGTGGGCTCCTGGAAGCTGCTGGTGTTCCTGGGCTGTGAGCGGAGGATCAGCCAAGAGTTCGAGGGGAGGCCAGCTGCAGGCAGGGGCGCCGGGGAGAACCAGGGACAGCAGCAGTCACCGCCTGTGGCGCCGTGCACTGCTCCCGAGACCCCTGCACCCACCGTCTCCAGAACAATGATGATCTGAGCGAGGCAGGGTGGGAAGTGGAAGCCCCACCTCCCGATGGGGAGACTAAGGAAGAGAAAGCTGGGCAGCACACAGAGGTACCACAGACGGGAACTCGGGTCCCAGGAGCGAGCCGCCTCTGGGGAGGAGACGGTCCGGTGCCTTTCCGTAGTGCACAGCACTCCCTCTCTGGGAGGAGGAAAGAGCTCCTTCCCCGCCCTTCTGGAGGAGGGCAGAGGCCCCCAGAGCTCCTGCTCTGTTTTATTCTAAGATTTGAGTATTTAAAAAATATTGTTTGTCTTTTATTTGAAAGGCAGAGACAGAGAGAGAGGGAGAGGGAGAGAGAGATCTCCCATCTGCTGGTTCACTCCTCAAACGACTGCAATGGCCAGGGTTGGTCCAGGCCAAAGCCAGGAGCCAGGAGCTTCTTCTGGGTCTCCCATGTGGGTGCAGGGCCCCAAGGACTTGGGCCATCTTCTACTGCTTTCCCGGTGCATCAGCAGGGAGCTGGATCGGAGGTGGAGCAGGCTGGGACTGGAACCAGCGCCATATGGGATGCTGGCATCACAGGCAGTGGCTTTTACCTGCCACACCACAGCACCAGTACCCTCTCTCACTTATTTATTTGAAAGGCAGAGAGACAGAGACAGAGAGATCTTCTACCCACTCATTTATTCTCCAGATGCCCACAATAGCAGGGACGGGGTCAGACAGAAACCAAGAGCCTGGAACTCCATCTGAGTCTCCTCTGGTGGCAGGGGTCTAAGTACTTGAGCTATGACCAACTGCCTCCTGGATTGTACCTTAGCTGGAAGCTGGCATGAGAGGTGGAGGTGAGAGAATCCAGGCACCTGTAGAGAACGGAGACGTCCCTGGCAGTGTCTGAACTGCTGTACCAAACTCTCGGCGGACACTGGTGAGTGCAGAGGGACCACTGTGGAGTCTGGCGTAACCGCCCTGTCTGGGGGTCAGCTGATCCGCCACCTCCGGCCCCCATGCAGGGGGAGCACAGAGACCGGGCAGCCCTGTGGTCTGTTCTGCTGGCTGCACCTGCCCTCCAGGAGCCAGACATCAGTGCCGGAACAGCTATGAGAGGGGTACTGGGGCCGGTGCTGTGGCGTTGTGGGCTACGCCTCTGCCTTTGGCACCAGCATCCCATATGGGCACTTGTTCTAGTCCCAGCTGCTCCTCTTCCGATCCAGCTCTCTGCTATGGCCTGGGAAAGCAGGCCCTTTCACTCATATGGGAGACCTGGAAGAAGCTCCTGGCTCCTGACTTTGGATCAGCTCGGCTCCAGCCATTGCGGCCATCTGGGGAGTGAACCAGCAGATGGAAGACCCCTCTCTCTGTCTCTCCCTCTCTCTGTCTGTAACTATGCCTCTTAAAAAAATAAATAAAATATTAAAAGAGAGAGAGAGAGAGAGAGAGGTTCTAAGGAGGCCAGGAAAGGGGGCACTGACCTTGCTGGGGTAGGGCCGGTGAGAAGTCAGAGAAACCCCCTGCGAGGCGAAGGTGGGCCTGAGTCAGCCAGGGGAGGTCGCGCTGGACACGCTGGTCACTGGTCCTAGTGGAAGGAAGACCAGAGGCTGCAACCAAAGAACAGGTGATTCCATGCAAAGAGGGAGGGGGTTGGGTTGCAGTGGGGGCCAGGGAGTGCAGCAGCAAGGCGGGGCGGGGAAGGGGGGTGGGCTTCCAGAGCACAGCAGACCCGACTACTTGGCTGATCTGAGGGTGGGCCGGGAGGCAGCAGCAGGGCCCTGCAAGTCTGAAGGAGTGGTGGGGCCATCCCTGAAGCAGTGATGGGGAGGAGGGGCTTGGGAAGTGGCTGAGTCGGGTTCCATGTCTCCCTGGGCTGTGCCTGGGACACAGCTGGGGAGGCATCCGAGGGCTTGGATTTTGTGTCTGTCGTGAGCACTGTGCCCAATGCACCCCAAACTCAGCAGAAGACACCCACCACGGTCCTCACCCACACATCTGCCTGTGCCCTGGGATGGGGTGAGCCAGGCTGGATCTGCCTGGTGGCTCAGCTTTGAGCTACAGGCCTGTAGGGCAGCCAGGTGGTGGCAGTGGACCCTGACCTGAATCCTCTCCTTGTTCCTCCACTTGACCTTGGGCCAAGGAATGACATTTCAGCGAAGAGCCGCAGGGTGTGAGAGAAAGAACACTGTAGGCCTGGGGGGGGGGGGGGCAGTGCAAAGGCTCAGGGGTGGGACTGGGCCCGGGGGGGGGGGGTTGAGGAGCAGGAAGGAGGGAAGGAGGGGCCATCGTGGATGCGGGGGTGAGGAGGGGAATGGAGAGGAGGTCAGAGAGTGACACAGGAAGTGGCCACACCCCTACTACTGTTGCCGCTGATACTCTACCTCCTCTCCTCCTGCCCACACAGGACCCTCCGTCCCTGGACACAGCCATCCAGCATGCCCTGGCGGGCCTCTACCCGCCTTTCGAGGCCACCGCGCCCACCGTCCTGGCTCAGGTGTTCCGGCTCCTGGACTCCGACTTCGGGGGCGATGGACTGAGCTTCCTGCTGGACTTCCTGATCCCTGCCAAGCGCCTGTGTGAGCAAGTGCGCGAGGCAGCCTGTGTAAGTGTGGAGGGACGTGGGGTCGGGGGTGAGCTCTCCTCCCAGAAAGCCATGGGCCTGGAGGCAAGCAGAGAGCGGGGTGGGCTGATATGTGTTGCCTGGGAAGAACTGGGGCCATTCAGAGGTTTTCCAAGAATGCTTGCTTGTCCAAAGCAAGATGTCACCCCTCCCCCATCCCAGATGGAGCAGGAGAGCCACATGGGAGAAGTCAATGACCTTCGCACTTTGACCAGCAGGGAGGAAAGCCTGAGTAGAGGCATCCTTGGGTGTCCTAGCCCTGAGGAACCAGCCCCGAGGCTGGCACTGTGGGCATCACCAGGCTGCCTTAGCTGAAGTGGGCAGCCTCAGTGGCAACAGCAGGAAGTGGCCCAGAGCTTCCCGGAGGCCCCAGCACTGTTGCAGCTCTCCCTGGACATGCCTTCCAACCCAGATATCCGGGGGCTTCTCCTGCCGCAAAGCAGAGAGGATCACACTTCAGAGCAGGTAGAAAAATCTCAAGGAAGGATCTTGATTGGTCAGGCTTGGCTCATCTGTCCATTCCTACACCAATCACTGGAGCCAGAGGAACAAGGTCCAGGGCTGGCCAGGCTTGAGTCTGCCTCTGTGGTTGGAGGGTGGAGATATTTACTTATTTATTTGAAAGGCTGAATGACAAAGAGAAGAGGGATAAAGAGAGAGATCTTCCATCCACTGGTTCACTTCCCAAATGGCTGCAATGCCAGGAGCCAGGAACTCTATCCGGGTCTCCCACATGGGTGGCAGGGGTCCAAGTACTTGGGCCATCATCTGCTTCTTTTCTGGGCACACTAGCAGGGAGCTGGATCAGAAGCAGAGCAGCCAGGACTCGAACCGGTGCTCATACGGGCTGCCGGCGTCACAAGCAGGAGCTCCACCTGCTGCGTAGGGTGCCAGCGCCCAGGATGGAGCTTTCCAAAGCCAACCATGGAGAGGGGCCCAAGGAGCCAGCCCACCCTTCGCAGGCGTGGCCCACTGTTTTCTGATCTGTTATTATTCAGCACCCACCCCCTGCCACCCCAGCCTTGGGGCCCCACAGAGGTTCCTGGGCCCTGCCCAGCGTTGCTGCCTCCCTGGCAGTCACCCAGAACAGTGTCAGGACGCAGGCTGCGTGCGTCAGCGGGAGAAGGAAATTGCAGGTGGCAATTAGAGGGCAGGGGCCAGAACTGGAGATGGCTGGAGGCAGAGGGGAAGAGAGGTCACTTGTTCCCCGTGTGGAGCACAGAGCCTGGCAGGTCGACATTACGCAGCGCGCAGGGACTGGAGCTGCGGCACCGCATCTGCCGCCAGCTCCCCACGTCCACGCTGACATTCCATGCTGCTCCAGGACAAGCTCCTCAACTGCCCACTTCCTCTGCTTGGCCACGGAAACCACGCTTAACACTGACCGCCTCCTCGTTTTCCTCCGGAACAGGGTCACAGCTTTCCCGCAGCCTCATTTCTCGTTGTAGGTGAACGCAGCTGGGTTGTATTTCCAGGCAAATCCGTGCCAGCTCAGAGCAGGAGGCAATCACACAGGATTAACAGCGTGTGTCCTCTGCACTCAGGGGCCCCAGGTTCAAATCCAGGCTCCCTCATAGCCAGCCTGGGGGATGCATTTCACCTCTCTGAACATCTGTGTCACATGGGGGTCGCGACACAGCAGTGAACACAGAGCTGGCCCTCACGGCTCAGCCCAGAGCCTGGCAGACAGCGGGAGCCAAGAGTTGTTGCTAGTGTCGTCGCACTTCCTCACTTCTCCCTCTGAGATCAGAATGGGCCGGCCTCCCTGGCTGCCCATCACCACGCACCGGTGGCCACCTGCCTGTGAAGTCTAGCAGGGCTCGGGGACAGATGGCAGTCTCCCTCGGCCACGTTTGCCGTGTGACCGAGCCAGTGGCTTTCCCTCTCTGAGCTGCAGTTTCTCACCTAAAGTGAGAATTGCAAAGCCAGCCCTGCCTGTGCCAGCGAGTTACCGTGAGAGTCCAATCAGATGAGCCAGCCTGTCATCCGCCGTGCTCTGCTGGCCTGGCCTTGACCCATCACCCACGTGGCTGGCCTGGCCCTGGCCTGTCCAGGATTCCCTCTGGGATGGGTGGAGTCTTCTAGGGTCGGCTTGTGTGACGCCACCCCCTGTCTCCGCAGGCCCCCTATGCACACCGCCTCTTCCTGCACCAGGGCTGGCCGCTCTGCCTGCGGGAGGGGGTTGTGCTCCACCTGGCACCGCTCAGCGCCCTCTGGTTACGCCCGGGGGACTTCTACCTCCAAGTCGAGCCCCAGGAGGAGCAATCTGCCTGCATCACCATCAAATGCCTCTCCTCAGACCTCCGCAGTGTGGACAAGAAGCCCGTCCCCGTGTCGTCCTACCCTGTGCTTTTCACCCAGGAGTGGCTGGAGGCCATCAACAGTGGCCTGGAAGGAAGTCCCCTCCAGAATTGCCTGGTGGCTTCAGAGAGTGGGATTGCACCTGTGTCCTGGGCCAAGATCGCCAGCCCAGAGTTTGTGGATGACGGGCCTTGTGCCCTGAGCGTCCTCAGCCCAGCTCGTGGGGCCCTCCGGCTGAGCAGCCCCCAAGAGCTGCACCGGGTCGGCTCCCCAAGCAGCCAGGTGCTTCTTGCCCAGGGTTTGGCCAAGGGCAAGGGCAGGACGCATGAGAACAAGTACCCGGGACTCATCAAGGTGGAGCAGGCCAGGCCCGGGGAGGCGGCCTTCAGGATGGACAGCGTGGTCAGCCGGGACTTGGAGGGAGACTACGTGGCTCTCCTGGGTTTTCCCCAAGCGAGCAGAGGAGAGTCTCCGGGGAGGGAGGTGGAGCCACACAGTGCGGGTGCTTTGGGGGCGCTAGCAGAGCTCCCTGGAGCTCAGGAAACTCTTCCCTCTCAAAGACTGCTGCCACTCTCAGGGGACAGTGGGGAACCTGCCTTGGAGCAGGCTTCTGCAAAGCCAGCAAGCTTCCAGGAGGAGCCCTGCTCTGGGGGCTTGAAGCGAAAGGTTGGGCACGATGCACCTGCCAGCGACTTGGAACAGCAGCCCCGAGAGCCTGACCTGGGCCGCGTCTCTGACCTCAGTGCTGGTGTCTTAGAAGATCCAGCCATCTCCCAGACACAGGGACTGCTGGGAAAGCCAGAGACCAGGGTCCAGCTCGGGCCCAGACCCAGACAGGCTTCATCCCCCTGCCCGTCCCCAGCCTCTCCTGTGGCTCCAGCCGCTGCAACAAAGGCAGAGGAGACCAAAGAGGGCAGCGGGAGACCCCCCAGGCCCGTGACCTGTCCTGGCGGAAACCCCTCTCCTTCTGCGTCCCCTGCTCCTGGGCTCCAGTCCTCCTTCTCGGAAGGGCAGAGGCTGTCCCCCACGCCTCCAGCAGGGGCCTCGCTCCAGCAGGACAAGCCTCAGAAAGTCTCCTGCCCACTGCACTCCCCCAGACCCTGCCGAGCTGAAGCCCCGGGGGAAGGTAAGGTGCCCTGTGCCCAGCTGGGCCAGGGGACAATTGTCAGGCTGACACCAGGCCTCAGGGTGGTTCTGGTTGTAAGGGATGGGGCCCCCCTGGGCTGGTGGTTTCAGGGTTTAGTGTGGTGTTAAGGAGGTGGAAGCCTTGTGGGTCTGGAATGGAACAAGGCACTGCCACTGTGTTACAAGTGCCCTAGCTCACATCTCCAGCTTCGTCACGCACTGGCTGGATGGCCTTGGCCGTGGGCTTAACCTCTCTGAGCCCAGATCTCCCCGTCTGTGCGGTGTGGGATCTCGCCTACTTCGCATTGTTGTCTTCATGGCTCAAGAAGATTCCAGAAGTAAGGAGCCTGGCACACAGTAGGAGGCTGAGAGTGGGAACAGTCGTGAGCGGTTACCGCAGTCAGAGGGTGAAGGGAGAGCATGTGCCCTCAGGAAATCCAGCTTCTGCTCAACATCCTCGCCTTTGTTGTTGCTTTTCCCAGATGGGACAGCTCAGACCAAAACATCTGGCCCAGCCGCTGACTCAGGCCTCCGGGCTGGGGAGCAGACTGGCTTCCCAGAAGCCTCAGCCGGCCCCCCACAGAGAGGCCCCACCGCCCTGCAGGAGGAGCCCCCAGGGCCTGCACCGGGGATTGGGGCTCTGAGTGTCGAGATTCTCCACTCGAGGATAGCATGCCTGCCAGGTTCTGGGGACTGAAGGGGAAGGAGGGGGAAGGAGAGCTGGGGGTGGGGGTGGGGGGTTCCTGAGCATCCTCAGATGCTGTGGGTGGAGGGAAGGCTTGTAAAGCCCCGGAAGCTCAGGTTCTGGATGAAGCCTCCCTGGTCTCAGTTTCTTCATCTTTCCAAAGAAGGAGCTGGATTAGATGAAAGCAATTTCTAGGTATCCATCCATCTAGCTAGCTGGTCATCCATGCATCCATCCATCTCTCCATCCACCCATCCACCCATCTATCCATCCATCCATCCATCCATTCACCCATCCATCCACCCATCCATCCACCTATCCATCCACCCACCCACCCATCCATCCATCCACCCATCCATCCATCCACCCATCCACCCATCCACCTATCCATCCACCCACCCATCCATCCACCCATCCATCCATCCACCCATCCACCCATCCACCTATCCACCCACCCATCCATCCATCCATCCACCCATCCACCCATCCACCTATCCATCCATCCACCCACCCATCCATCCATCCATCCACCCATCCACCTATCCATCCATCCACCTATCCATCCGTCCATCTATCCACCCATCATCCATCCATCCGTCTGTCCGTCCGTCCATCCATCCATCCATCCATCCATCTGTCCATCCATCCATCCATCCATCCATCCAAATTTCAGAGAGGCAGCCAAGGTGGATGTAGGGTTCCCTAGAAAGAGCCTGAGACATGGATCATGGGGAGTGGTTTATTGGAGGAGGGTTCTCAGGAGAAGGGGAGGGGGAGCAGGCCAGGGCAGGGGAAGGATCTGGACAAGGCTGTGGGCTGGCCCTGGGCATGGACTGCTCCGCGGGGTGGGCTCCATCTTCAGGCGTAGGGGGCTGCATCTTGAGAACCTGTCTGCCAGTCATGAACTGGCCTGAAGCTGGACATGAGTTGTTAACTGCAGGCTGCGCCGGGAATGGAGGCGCAGGCAAGCCGTGACCCAGTCCAGCCGAGGGTTAGCACTGGGCTCAGGAACACATCTCATGCATTCTCTGCTCCCAGCCTGCCTACACTCAACAGCCTTTTACAGCAGATTGTTACAACCCAGTGTAAAAAAAATGTGACAACCAGGAAGTACAGGAGCTGTGGGAGCATGGAGGGGGCCCCTGGTCCAGGCTTGGGGTGGGGAGAAGTCAGGGAGGGCTTCCTGTTGGAAGTTGCATAAGCACAGTCCTATAGTCTGAGTAAGAGTTACCCAGGAAAAGAGCTGGGCACAGTGCTCCCGACAGAGGGAACGGCATATGCAAAGGTCTGGGGGGCAGAGACCACGGCACTTCTGGGCCACTGACTGCCCTGCAGCTCCCTTTTTCTTGCTAGACCGCTATACCTCTGCAGACCCTTGGCCGCTTTGTGCAGCTCCTGGGGGTACTGTCTGACCTCTTCCAGGTCATCTTTGTAGACACTCTCGCTTGTTCCTGTATCCATTGCACCCAAACTTGCGCCGAGCCTCTGAGGGCTCAGATTTCACCCACCAAAGGGCCCTGCTCCATTTGCGAGGCCCAGCTCCCCACGAGCTGCTTGTGTGACTTGGGAGAAGGCAGTTGCCTTCTGCCGGCCTCAGGCTGCCTTTTGGGTAAGAGGCGAGCGGGGAGACGGGGGTGGGCTCACCAGCTCACTCTCCGGGATTGCTCTTGCCATTCCTGGGTCATCGCCACGCACGCCGACGGGCCCCAAGCGCCTGGCGCACAGTCGGTGCCCAGTACTAAGTACTTGGGCAGCCATACAGGGTCCATGTGGCTGCTTCTTCCGCCGCCATCTTTGAGACCTTGTTTGGAGGTGCCAGCGGGGGAGTGAAGCTACCTATATGCCCTTTT
Source organism: Oryctolagus cuniculus (assembly GCF_051225735.1). Lineage (NCBI taxonomy): Eukaryota > Metazoa > Chordata > Mammalia > Lagomorpha > Leporidae > Oryctolagus > Oryctolagus cuniculus. The sequence continues at coordinate 20,516,257 of NC_142877.1, forward strand.
TTTTTTTTTTTTTTTTTTGACAGGCAGAGTGGACAGTGAGAGAAAGAGACAGAGAAAGGTCTTCCTTTGCCGTTGGTTCACCCTCCAATGGCCGCCACGGCCGGCGCTGATCCCATGGGGTGCAGGGCCCAAGCACCTGGGCCATCCTCCACTGCACTCCCAGGCCACAGCAGAGAGCTGGCCTGGAAGAGGGGCAACCGGGACAGAATCCGGCGCCCCGACCGGGACTAGAACCCGGTGTGCCGGCGCCGCAAGGTGGAGGATTAGCCTAGTGAGCCGCGGCGCCGGCTCCTATATGCCCTTGACCGCAAACCTGTCCACCTAGCGCTCAGCTTCGGGAGGGACGCACATGGGGCGGTGAGGGAGGAAGGAGACGCCCACCCTGCCAGCCAGATCAGCCGAATCAACCCTGGCGATCAGTGGGGTGACAGATGTCACAGCCAGAGCGCCCTTACATCCCTGCCCCCATCTGTGACCTGGGGACCTTGGCCTTCCTCCTGGAGCTCCTCCTCCCGCCGCCCTCCCTCCCAGCTAGCTGCTCCCCTCCGGCCAAGCTGCGCCTTCAAGACTCCCGCTTGGCATTACTGCCGCGTCTCTTTCCAGCTAGGCCGCCACCCCGGATTTCATCATCTTCCCACCCCCAGAACGTGAGCTGATTGCCTCGCCGCCTTTCTCTCGCTCTCTCCATCCTGTACGCACCGTCCTCCTTCCCCGGGATCCCCCGGTTATAATCACTTCCTTTCCAACACCCTCCTCTCCCTCCCAGTATCACACTGACCTGGAGAAATCCCCACCTGTGCACCCACCCCCTCCCCGCATCCCCCGTACCTGGACCACACTGGAAGAATCCCCGGTCCCACTGACCAGCTGCATTCCTGAACACCAGTTCCCCGGGGTCTCAACAGCGCCCCTGAATCCGGCTGTACCTGCAGACTCCTGCGTGGCTGCCCGCTGCCCTGAGTGATGATGTCACACCTTCTCTCCCCAATGACCTTGACACCACCTCCCCCAGCACTGCCCTCCCTTCCAGTCTCCCTGAGCAAGTAGAAGCCTCTAGAAGGAAGTCTGTGACTCCTGCTGTCTACACCCGCTGGGAACTCCAGCCAGGCCTCCCACATGGGTTTCAGGGACCCAAGCACTTGAGCCATCACCTGCTGCCTCCCAGGGTGTGCATCCGCAGGAAGCTGGAATTGGAGCCGGGATGCCGGCTCAGGCACTCTGCTGTGGGATGTGGGCGTGTCCCAAGCAGCACCCTAACTGAGGCACTGAAGCCCCACCCCCGAATCTGCAACACGCTGTGCCCTGTGGGTGTGGGCACCTTGAGGGGCGAGGTGGACTGACCAGATGGAGACGGAAGGAAGGGCAGGCTGGGTGGAAGGAGTGGGGTGAACAAGGGGGAGGGGTGGGAGAGGGCCAGGCGTGCCCGGGGATGTGACAGGTGAGCAGCTCCGGCTGGGCCGCTGGTGGCAAGGGGAGCCACAGCGTGCCCGATTGTGTGGCTGCCAGAACACAGCCCCACCGCAGAAATGAATTTTCCCCCAGTTTGGAGGCTGAAGGTCAAGGTCCGGGTGTCAGCAGGTGACTCGCTGCTGGTGCAGCAGGCTTCTCCCTGAGTCTTCCCTCTCTGTCACCATCTCCTCTTCTCGTAAAGTCTCCCGTCATTCCTGCCCGAGCCCCCTCCCTACCATGGGGACCGCATTGTAACTTACCTGCCTCTTTAAAGGCCCTGGCTCCTGACCTGGCTCCAAGCAGTCACAGGTGCAGGGCCTGGGGCTTAGGCCCGCAGGCATCCTGACCTCAGGGCAGGTGGAGAGCGGGCCCTTTCTCCCCGGGGCCAGGAGGAGCCACAGAAGGTTTCAGAGCAGGACAGCGGCACCACTGACCTGCGACTGAGCTCCAGCCACCAGGTCTACAGCAGACGACAGCCAGGGTCACGGTGGGTCAGGTGTGATCCCCACCCTCGCAGGCAGACAGAGCCCTGGGCCTGCGGAAACTGCTTTCTCTCTCCAGGCCTCAGTTTCCTTACCAGAGAAATGGGCCCATGGACTGGATGTAGCAATGCCCAACTCCAGGGACCCATTGATTGTGAGAGGATTTTGCAGGGACACAAATGAGCATCTCCAGTTTGCAAGTTAAGCAATTTTTTTTGAAATTTCATTATTTTGACTTAAAAAATGTTTCCTACTAAGAAATTTGGGGAGGGGGGCATTGTAGCTCAGTGGGTTAAGCCAGCACCTGCAATGCTGATATCACATATAGGCACTGGTTCCAGTCCTGGCTGCTTCACTTCTGATCCAGCTCCCTGCTAATGTGCCTGGGAAAGCAGTGGAAGATGGCCCAAGTGCTTGGGGCCCTGCACCCACGTGGGAGACCCGGATGGCGTGCCAGCCTCCTGGCTTTGGCCTGGCCTGACCCTGGCTATTGCAGCCATTTGGGGAGTGAACCAGAAAATGGAAAATCTCTCTCTCTTGCTCTTGTTCGCTCGCTCACTCCTGCTCTCACTCTCACTCTCTCTCTCTCTGTAATGTGCCTTTCAAATAAAATTAAATCTTAAAAAAAAAAAAAAAAAGTAAGGGCTGGCACTGTGGCGTAGTGGGTAAAGCCGCCACCTGCAGTGCTGGCATCCCGTATGGGCACCAGTTCGAGTCCTGGCTGCTCCACTTCCAATCCAGCTCTCTTTTATGGCCTGGGAAAGCAGTAGAAGATGGCCCAGGTCCTGCACCCACGTGGGAGACCTGGAAGAAGCTCCTGGCTCCTGGCTTCAGATCGGCCCAGCTTTGGCTGTTGCAGCCATTTGGAGAGTGAACCAGCAGATGGAAGACCTCTTTCCCTCTCTGCTCTCTTTGCCTCTGCCTCTCTGTAACTCTGCCTTTCAAAGAAAATAAAACTTAAAAAAAAAAAAGAAAAAGAAAGTAAATCTCAAGATAAATTTCAAGAGAAATTTTTTGAACATGAGAAAAGCAGAGAATAATATGAACACCATCTACCCATTGCTCAGATTGAGTCACTCAGCATTTTGGCCTGCCTCATCCATTTGGGTTCTGAGACTATTTTTTTTTTTTAAGATTTATTTATTATTTGAAAGGTGGAGTTGCAGAAGCAGAGGCAGAGCGAGCGAGCGGAGTCTCCCATCTGCAGGTTCACACCCCGGATGGCCGCAGCGCTGCCTCGTCCAGGGAATAAGAGGGAAAGTCTCTTCGGGACTGAGGCAATGTTTCCCGGGGTCTTTTCCAGCCCCGCCGGTTGGATGGCAGGCGCGGAGCGCTCGGAGCCTGGAGGCCGACTGTGTATCTGTACACACACGTAGACATCATCAATTTAGATTACGTCAAGGCGTAAGGCCCGCGGGAAACTTGGACGCGTGGGAGGCAGTGGGGCCAAAGCGGCCGAGTGGGTCTCAGGCTCCCGGGACAGAGCCCCCAGGCGGCGGGTAGCGGTCACTGCAGGGCGGACCTGAGCGAGGCGAGGGGCGTGCAGGGCGTCCGGCCCAAAGAGCAGGACAGGCCGAGTCTCCCAGAGCCTGGGCCTCCCCCACTGCAGACAGGAACCGTCCAGCGCTGACTCCAGGGCCTGGGCCTCAGGAGCTCTGTGGGGAGAGTGAGGCGTGCAGCCCAGATTCCTGGAGCAGGGCCGGCCCGCTGAGAACCTCCGGCTGGACAGACAGAGCGGTGATGGCGGGCGGCGGAACAGCCACCATCCCCTGCGCCTTGCTATGTGTTAAGTGCTTCTCAGGATCTGCGTCATTTTTTTTCTTAAGCTTTCATATTATTTCTTTTATTTTTATTTGAAAGGCAGAGAGACAAAGACAGAACAGGGGAAGAGAGAATCTTCCATCTTCTGGTTCAATCCTCAAATGCCTGCAACAGCCAGGGCTGGGCCGGGCCAGCTCAGAGCCAGAAGCCCAGAGCTCGGTCTGTCTCCCACTTGTGTAGCAGGGACCCAAGGACTGGCGCCATCACCTGCTGCCCCCAGAGTCTGTATGAGCAGGGAGCTGGACCGGAAGTGGAGTAGCTGGCACTCTGCTAAGGGAGCGTCCCGAGTGGCAGCTTAGCCACTGCGCCCGGGACCTCTCCTGTGATCCTCGAAACAGCCCAGCCAGCTCAGTGTCGTACTCACTTCACTTAACAGACGAGGAGACTGGGATGCACGGACTTGCCCAAGGACACACAGTGGGTCAGTGCAGAGCTGGGGCCCCAACCCCGTCTGCGTGATCCTAGAGCTCCAAGAGCGCCCTCTAGAGGGAGTCCCCGGCAGACTGCGCACCTCTGCAGGGGAGGGAGTCAGGGAGGACAGGTCTAGGAGGGGCTTGCCAGCTGGGTCTTGAAGGGTGCATACGAGTTCAGAGTTCATGGAAGGAGGAGAGAAAGGGCCTTCGGCGGAGGGGCAGAGTGGGCAGAGGCCTGAGGCTGCAGGGAGGTCCCGGTGTCCATCGAGAGTCTCCCTGCTCCTGTGTTCTCTCTTCCAGGCGGCCGGGACAGGGCGGGCCGACCCCTGCTTCTGGTGTCCACCACCGAGGGGGCCTGGGAGGAGCCATGGTGCACGGCCTCCGAGCTCACCCAGCTGCTTTCCTACCTGTGCACCGTCCCCAGGTGAGGGCCTGGCCCACCCCACCCTCCATCCCCACCTCGGCCCTCCAGGCACCTAGCACAGAGGCCCGCATCCTCCCATCCAGGCGTCTGATCTCAGCGCCGCCCCAGCCATGGACGAGCAGCTGCAGGGTGTCGGTGGGGTGGAGAGAACAGGGGTGGGGGGGGCCATGGCTCTCAGCCCACTGTGCGCCAGGACTGCCCTGGTTGTTCCAGTGGCTTCTGGGCCCCTCCCCAGAGCTTCCCATTCACTAGGTCTGGGGTGGGTGGGGCCTGTGAATTTGCACTTTTAAGGTCACTAAGTTTCCTGGTGGCGCTGATGCCTCTGGAGTGAGGACTACCTCTGAGCCCCACTGTTTGGGGCAAGAGAAGCGTGGGAATATTAATTAACACTGGGAAATCAAGGAAGGCTTCCCTGAGGAGGTGGTAATTGAGCTGGCCTCCGAGTGATAAATATTTGAATGAGGAGTGAAAGAGTGGCCCAAGCTGATCTCTATATGCTCCTCGCCACCAGCCCTCACGTACATTCAGCGTTGGACCAGCGAGGACAAGGCCCTGTTCTCTGCTCTAAGACACGGCCCCGAGCCAGGGCAGTCTCAGAGTGGACCTTGGACTACACCCCCCCCCGCCCCCGCCCAACCTAGAGGTTCTGCTGCAGGGAAGGGAGGGGGGAGAGTGGGGGGGAGGAAGGCAGGACAAAATCTTTTGGAACCTTCTTCCCCGTGGGCGCCAACGCTGCCACCTGCTGGCCACTGAGAATGCTCTCCCTCCTGTCCCGGGTGCAGTGGCTTTTCCTGGTCTGAGGGGCAGAGGGGACGCTTTGTGGGGCCTGAGAAGTGGCGGGAGTGGCAGAAAGGGCCCTGGGACGCCACCAGCTTGCCACGCGGCCCCCTTGTCCATGGAGGACGAGGAGAGTGGCCCGTGCCACGCGTGCTGTGGAGTCCTGTGTGCTGGGCTCTTTCCCACGGGCGCTCTGAACAAACTCTGGCTGGGCACCTGCCTGGGTCTGGCCTCGTGCTGGGTAGTGCCCGGGACCCAGAGCCTCCTCCCCTGTCCTCGAGGGGCCCCAGGCTCGAGGCCGGGACAGCAGCGCGGGCAGAGCTGGAGGCGCTGAGGCGGGGACGTGAAGTCGGGGTCCCCTGGCGCTGCTCACAGCCTCAACCACTTCACCTTCTGTGCCTTAAGAACTTTTTTTTTCTTTTAAGATTTATATATTTATTTGAAAGGCAGAGTTACAGAGAGGCACAGATCTTCCATCCTCTGGCTCACTCCCCAAATGGCCACATGGTCCGAAGCCGGGAGCCAGGAGCTTCCGCCGGGTCTCCCACATGGGTGCAGGGGCCCAAGCACTTGGGCCATCTTCCACTGCTTTCCCAGGTGCATTAGGAGGGAGCTGGATTGGAAGTGGAACAGCTGGGACTCCAACCGATGCGGCTTTACCCGCTATGCCACAGCGCCAGCCTCTTACAGGGGGCTTTCTAAAGCAGAGAGTGAGTGCCTCTCAGAAGCCCCCCCACCCAAGCTTCTCACATCTCATTGGCCAGAAATTGATCACATGACACTCATCTAACCTGATCATTGGCTAGAGACATTGCATTGCTACTGTTGGCTTCAACCGATCCAAAACCGGCCCTGGGGGTGGCACATGACTGGAGGGAATCGGATTCCTGGGGAGTGCCGGCAACTGGGATGGCGGCTAGGCTGTTTATGATTCACAGGGCTGCAAGGAAGGCAGGGTGAGGTCTCCCGGGGGCACTGAGGAGGGAGCGCTGGCCTTCGGGGACTTGCGGCGGGCTTCCTGGAGGGGAGGGCTTCCAGGACAGAAATCTCATCCACAACTCAAGGCTTCTCACGGCCGGTTCCCCTGGCCTCCCCCGGGGTCCTTCCTCTGGCAAGTCTCTGCCATTGTGCCCCCCACCCACAGGCCCGAAGAGAAAGCCAAGGGGCTGGTGGTTGTGCTGGACGCCAGGAAGCAGCCCCCACAGCCTGGCCTGCTCAGCGCCCTGCAGGCCACCCAGGTGAGCGGGAGGTGAGGGCCTCAGGGCGGCAAGCCTGGGGGAGCAAGGGGCTCCGGACAGGCCCGGGCCCGGGGACTCAGGGCTGGAACCAGGACGCCCAGGAAGAGACGGTTCATGGCAGCTGACAGAAAACCCAGCCGCAAGGCACCTCAAGATAGGGGAAGTTCGCTGGTTCATGGAACTGAGCCTTCTAGGAGTTTATCAGCTTCAGGTGTGGCTGGATCCAGGCACGCAGATGATATCAGCAGGCCCTGGTTCCCCTCACTCCATTTCCAGTCCCTTTCTCCTGGGAGGGGGGCCATCCTCAGACCACCCCTTCCTCTTGTGGCAGCTGTGACTTCACAGGGCCTCGAATTTCAATCCAACAGCAAAGAGAGATTGTTTCCCAGAGGGCCAGAAATTAGGTCTAGCCCTGATTGGTCTAGCTATCCATCCATCAGCCAATCATTCCCTGAGGCCTGGGGAATGCAGCACATGGATTGGCTTAGGCTTAGATGCGCTGAGAAGGGAGGAGGGAGAGATTCGGAACCATGCTTTTAGGCAGGAGTGAACCCTACGCTACGCTGACCTCCCATCCCATCAAGGTCTCAGCCCCCGAGCCCTGGCCCGGCCTGCGTGTCGGGGTGGGGGGTGGGGGGCGTGAGGGGTGGGAGGGGTCAGCCGACCCTGAGTCCTCTCTGACAGGCGCTGGCCCCGGCCTCCATCCGAAGTGTCCTGTTCCTGGGGGAGAAGCGGGGTGCCCTGGCGCTGCAGACCGCCTGTGATGTCCAGGTGAGGACGGCAGCAACAGGCGGCGGACCGAGCCGAGGGGATGGGGCACAGTGCTGTGGAAGGCACCCGGTCTGGCGTAGGGCACTACATGCCATTGGTCTCAGAACGATTTCTCCCCGGCAACCCTGGCAGGTTGAATGGCACGCTGCGTGAGCCTGTGAAAAGCTTCACCTAGTCCATCTGGCCAGCCCTTTCTTATCAGATGGGAAAACTGAGGCCCGAGGCCACGAGGCCAAGCTGAGCTGGGGGCTCCTCCACACCGGGCCGGTCCTTCCTGTGTTTCTGCCCCTAATTAACCCAGATGCAGAGGGGATGTCACACTTTGAGGCTGCCTTTAATTAGTGGCTGGTGCCAGGTCATGAACGCAGGGGCCCAGCTCCCCTGCACGGGGCAGGGGTGTAGGAGATCTCCTTCTTCCCCCTCCCCGCCAGGAAAGAGGCGCGTGTGAGCTAGTCAGACTCTTCATCTATGGATTCAGTGGTTCTGGGTGGGACCAGGAGTCCTGCATTTCTCAAGTGCTCCCGGCCCATGGGTGACACTTTGAGTGACAGGGATCACAGATGGATCCACAACAGGTCCAACTCTGGAGCTGTTCCCACGTCACTGCCCAGTGCCACCTCCGCCTCTTAGGGGACACTGCTAGGAACTGGTGACCTCTCTCGTTAGCTCCTGGAAGGAGATAGCAGCTTGGGGTGGCCAGAGAGCAGGACAAGGATCACAAACACATGGTGCCAGGAGGGAGGGCCAGCGTCAATGCCTGTGTGTGATTGCCCGGAGCGCTGAGCTGAGAAAGAGCCAAGCGCAGGGGGGATGAGTTCTGTGATTGATTAATGAGGTCTGCTGTGGGTACAGCCTGGGAGAATGGCAGCGTGAGTGCTGTTTATCTGCTATGCCTTAACCAGGCTCTGGTTCTGAATTTTGATTTCTCAGGGTTTCCAGCAAAGATTGGTTACCATGAAAGCAACTGTTCAAGCTGGGGGTGGAGGGGGTGGGGGGAGTTGACCCTGGAGGGGTGAGTGGGTGCTGGGGCAGGGATCTCAGAGGTCCGTCCCCACGCTGAGTGCCCTGGTCGTACTGACCCACTTCGTTGCCTGCAGGTGGAAGTGCTGACCTCACTGAAGGCCCTCGGCCACCACGTGGACCCCAGCCAGCTGCCGGCAGCCCTGGAAGGCCCCTTCCCCTACTGCCACAGCGAGTGGGTGCAGTTCTTCCAGGTGTCTGCCATCACAGCTTTTAGCTCCCACCCTCACTCCTTCCCCTCCTTCTCCCATCCTGCCCCATGACTCCATCAAAAAACAGAGTCTCACAACAAACGCTGACTGAGGGTGCAGCATGCAGTGACTCAGAGCTCAGGCTCTGGGGCCAGACTGCCTGGGTTCCAATCCCGGCTCTGCTCTGTGACACTGGGTAAGGTACTCACCTTCTCCGGCCCTTGCTTTCCGCGTCAGCAAGATGGCGCCCTCCCTCAGGGTTTCTGTGAGGATGAATTAACGCAGGTAAAGAGTTAGAGGTGCGCCCGGCACGTGCTAGGAGCTGTGTCTGTGTTAACTGAAAAGCAGCGTGCAGGCACCTGCCCAGGGGCTCACACAACTCAGGAGCCCAGGGTCTGACGGGGGAGGCAGGTGAGCTTCCTCCTGCCCAAGGGAGGAGACAGACCAGCTGCCAGCACTGGGCCCCCTCGCTGCATGATTGCCATCCCCGCCCCCCGCCAGGGGTATTTCATGCCTAGTTTAACACATGAGGACGCAGGGGATGGGGTGACTGCACGGAGGCACGCGGAAGGTTACAGGCTTAAACCACACGGAAACCAGTGTGCACGGGTGGCCGCCCAGGGCGCTGTCAGCAGGCTGCTCAGCTTCGGCCTGCTCCTGCGGGGGGACCGCGGAGTTGGTTTGGGTTGCGTGCTGTCCGCGGAGTTGGTTTTGGTTGTGTGCTGCCTGGGGTGTTGGCACATGTTTCACTGTGCCCTGGCCTCGGCCCACTGGATGACAGTGGCACCCCCAAACTAGGGCACCCCAAACTGTCTTCAGGCATCGCCAGGTCTCCCCGGGGGGCGGAGCAGGCTGGTCTACACCGACAGTCTCACCGCAGCTTTGCTTGCTGTCTGTGTGGGCGGTCTTTTTTTTTTTTTAATGTGACTGGTTTTGGGGAGGAAGATTTACAGATTTATAATAGTACCAGATGCCTCCAGTTAGTCCAGTGACTTTTAAAAATGATTTATTTATTTGAAAGGCAGATAGAGAGAGATCCTCCACCTGCTAGTTCATTCTCTAAACAGCCAGGGATGGGCCTGGCAGAAGCCAGGAGCCAGGAACTGCACCAGTCTCCCACGTTGGGGCAGGGGCCCAAGGACTTGGGACCTCGTCCACTGCTTTTCCCAGGCGCATTAGCAGGGAGCTGGGTCAGCAGCAGGGCAGCTGGAACTCGAACTAGCACTCCCACAGGGGATGCCGGCATCACAGGCGGTGGCTTAACCCACCGGATCACAACACTGGCCCCAATCTAGTGACTTTGAACTTTATTTTAGCTTAAAAAACTTTCCTGTGAATGAAATCTTCCTTAAAGACCTGGAGTGTAAAACCAACCACAGTGGCAGGTGTTTGGTGTAGGGTTAAGCTGCCTAAGGGTGCCTGTGTCCTGTGTCACAGACCTTGGGGACCCTGGGTTTGACACCCGCATCTGCTCCTGATGCCAGCTTCCAGCAGTGATGGCCCAAGGCGCTGGGTTCCTGCCATCCACGTGGGACACCTGAGCTGAGCTCCCGGCTCCTGGTTTCGGCCTGGCCCTGCCCCGGCCTTTGCAGGCATTTGGAGATTGAGCAGGCGGATGAGGGCTCTCTGTCTCTAGCCCTCAATAATAATATAATATAATAATAATAATAATAATAAACCTGACCATGATGCTGGCTAACCATGTGTGCTGGGCTCCTCATACAGCCCTTGGATATACGAATCATTGTGAGCCCATTTCACACAGGAGAAAGCAGAGGCACAGAGACGGTGAGTGACCTGCCCCAGGTCTCACAGCGAGTAATGGCAGAGCTGGGCTGAAGCGGGACCCAGCCAAGGACAGGCCCCTCCCCTCCCTTGAAACGCCCCCACTGGCCTGAGCTGTGCGGCAGCCCAGCTTCTCCCCACCTCCCATTCTCAACACCCCCACCGGCCCTCAGCTTCAACCTCCCTTGGGAACGTGTTACAAATGCCCGTTCCCAGGCCCCGCCCAAAGGGACTGAATCAGGGACCGGAGGGCAGGGCCCTGAAGTCTGTCGTCGCCGACCCGTGAGGATACTGTGCAGCTCAAATGTGAGAAGCGCTGCCCCCTTCCTACCCTGTGTCCACCTGGGCGCCCCGGTGACCCCTCTTCTGCCCCGCAGAGGCTGGACCCCTTCCTGGCCACTCTCCATCAGGCCTCCTCCCTGCTACAGGCATCCATCGAGGAGTTCAAGAAGGGGGCGCCCCCTGCAGGCGTGCAGGTGAGCCTGGGGCACAGGGCAAGGAAGCCACAGGAAACCCCTGATTCCGGGGGCCAAGGGCTCAGGGATGGGCCGGCAGAGTGGGCATCATCGCCCCACTATTCTGGTATTTATCGGGCCCCCACTCCGTATGCCACACTGGAGACCCAGCCCAGGGGTCCCTGCCCTCCTGGGCCTCATGGTGGTAATTTAAAAGCAAACATGGCAAGGATACGGAGTCCCAAAATGTGGCAAATGCCATGGACGTAAGATTGCGAGTGATGGGGAAGGGAGGGGTGGCAAGGGAGTGGAGCCCTGGGATCCAAGGAGGAGCCTGCCTCAGGGGGCCTGGGCTCCAGGCGGAGGGCAAACCTGTGCAAAGGCCCTGAGAAAGGTTTATGCTTGAGATGCTAAGGAGTGGCGAGGAGGCAGAGTGAGTAGATAGGGAGGAAGGCACTGGGGGTGTTGCAGATCGCACAGGGCAGGATTCGGGTCTCAGCCAGCCAGCCGGGAAGCTGCTGGGGAGTTTCAGGCAGGGGAGCCTTTCAGCTGCCATGTGGAGAACAGACTGTAGGGGGAGCCAGAGGACATCAGGGAGATCAAGGAGGAAGCTGGGATGGGTGTCCCAGCAAGAGATGCTGGCGCTTGGGCCAGAGTGGTTGCCATGGCAATGAGAGGGGGCGTGGCTTGGGGCGGTGTTTTAGAGGGAAAATCCATAGGCTTTCTAGAGGAACTTGAATGCCAAACCACAGAAGTGAGGTTTGGTGCGGGTGTGGGGAGCCCTGGCAGGTTGCAGAGGGAGAGTGGGATTGGGTCTGAGGGGGCCTCCCGTTGCCTGCAGGAGGCCAACAGGTGCCTGAGCAAGTTCAAGGATCTGATGGAGGCTGTGCTGCGGGATCCAGGCCTCCTGGACCTCCAGCGGGATGGTGGAGCCACCCTGGCCAGGCTACGGCGAGAGGCCAGCAGGCTGGACTTCAACCCGGACATCAGGTGTGAATGGCTGGCCCTCTTCTCCCTGCCCCCTGACCCTGTTCCCCATGTGGGGGCTTAGAGCTGGGGCTGCCCCTGAGGGAACACACAGGGCAGGCCCCGTGCAGCCCAGCTCAGACGTCTCCAGGGCCTATGCCCTGAAACCTGCCCCAGGCCCCCACTCTACACCTTGGCAAATTCCTTTTTTTTTTTTTTTTCTTTTTAAGATTGATTTTATTTATTTGAAAGGCAGCATGACAGAGAGAAGGAGAGAGACAGAGAAATCAACTATCTACTGGTTCACAATAGCCAGATGGCCACAATAGCCAGGGCTGGGCCAGACCAAAGCCAGGAGCCTGGATTTCCATCCAGGTCTCCCACGTGGATTCAGGGACCCAAGCACTTGGGCCATCTTCCACTGCTTTTCCAAGTGCATTAGCAGGAGCTGGATCAGAAGTGGAGCAGCCGGGACTCGAACCCTTAGCAAATTCCTCATCCTTCCTCTGCTCTCCCTCCTTTAGCCATGGCCACCTTGAGCCTGGAGTGGGCCCCAGAGGCCAGCCCTGCCCACTCCTGGTCACCCTCGCTGACTAAGCATTCTTTGCGACCCAGACACCGGGCTGAACCCCTTCAAAGGCCATCTCAGCTGTTCCTGGCACTTGGCCCATGGGTGACGGGCTCAGTGATGTGGCAGCCAGGCCACTTGTCCGTTGGACCCCCACCTGGTCCCTCTTTCCCCAGCTGCTTGGCTTGCCCTGGAGAACCGAGTACCTTGTCAGGGGCTTCAGAGCGCCTGGATAATAACAGGCTTTCAGGGAAAGTACCCACTTTGCTGAGTTTAGGGAGTCAGAGGAAGTCGGTAATGAAATTGGTGAGTAGGGGGCGGGCATGGTGGCACAGCTGGTTGAGTGATGCCCACATCCCATGTGGGCACTGGTTTGAGTCCTGGCTCCTCCACTTTCATCCCAGCTCCCTGGGAAAGCAGCGGAAGATGGCCCAAGTGCCTGGGCCCCTGCCACCTACGTAAGACCCAGATGGAGCTCCTGGCTCCTGGCTTCAGCCGGGCCCAGTCCTGGCCATTGCAGCTATTTGGGGAGTGAACCAACAGATGGAAGTTCTCTCTCTCTCTTTTTCTCTGTAACTCTGCCTTCCAAATAAATAAATCTTTTTTAAAAAATAGAAATTGGCTCAGTAGCTGGAGGTATTTTCTCTCAATTAGATCACAGCTGCTTACCGCCAGGAGTCACATTTGAGGTTTGCATAAGCTTCTAAGAACCATTTGTTTATCGACCCAACACTTAAATAGCACTTAGTGCAAGTACAGCCTTGTTCTAAGGGCTTTACAAATGCTGGCCAATTTGACTCCCTGAGACAGGCGCTGGCATTAGCCTGAATTTACAGTGGGGGAGTCCTAGGCTCAGAGAGGTTATGGGGCAAGTTCAGTGTCATAGAGCAGGGATGTCGTGGGACTAGGACTTGAACCCGGGCAGCCTGGCCCCAGAATCTGGACCGCACCACCCCATGTGCATCCCTAGACTCAGGGTCAAGTCTTCACAGATGGACCGTGGGGCATGGGGTCAGCTCCTTGCCCCTTGCCCTGCCTGGTTGGGGAGACGCTAGCATTCCCAGTGTACCCTGCCCCTCTGTACACGTGGATGCAGGAATCCCCACCAGGGGGCACTGTGGTCCCATAGGAGCTGCCTCATGGGTTTGTTGACTGCTGGGTCCTGTGGCCCCAGCCTGCCTGACCCTCTCCCTCCCTCTCCAGGCCGGCAGCCCTGTTCCCTTGGGTTCTCATTCCCTGGGGAGCTGCAGGGGGTCAGCCGGGGTCCCCGAGGCCCCCTCTGGAACAGTGGGCTTTCTTGTTGCTTTTCCTGGAGGCAGACCCTCTGGTGGTGAAGGGGAGGGGGCTGGGGATTGAGATTCCTCCTTCGCCCAAGGGTGGCTGTGCCTGAGAGCCCATCTGCACCCTTCCTTGAAGCCTCGGAACTTGGGCTGTTTTTTGTTTTTGTTTTTTAAAGATCATTTGCAGAAACAGCCCCAGGCTGGGTTCCCATGGCGAGTGTCCTTTCTGCTCTCGGGGAGCTCAGTTTTTCCATCTGTGAAATGGAGGGCCTGGGCTGTAGCTTCTCACCATCACTGCGATGGGAGTAGGATGCGCGTGCAGGCACACAGTGCAGGTCTCTGCTGCGTGTGGTCCCCGAGGGCCGTCCTGGGAATCTCCTAGCAGCTGGAGCTGCCTCAGTTGGTCCTGGGCTGGGCCCTGGGCCCTGAGCTTTCTCAAAGGCCCTGGGGCAGGTTCCCCTGTGTGGCCAGGACTGAGAGCCAGAGCGTTAGAGAATTTCCTCCCCCCAGCCACTCTGCCAGGCGGCTTCTGTTGTTATCCCCACTCCACAGACAAACACGGGAGCACAGGAACACAGAGGAATTTGCGCAGGTCTCGTCCTAGAAGGTAGCAGGGCTGGGCTTTGGAGCCGGATAGGTGTAGCTGCCTGTGTCCTCCAAGGGGAGGGGCTCATTGACTCTGCTTCGTCCTCGGGTCTTCCCAGTCCCCGCAGGCCCAGAGAGGTGTAGGGACCCACCCAGGTCACACAGCAAGTCAGCAGCTGGAAACTTAGGTTGGGGCCACAGAGATGGGGTGCTGGGGATAGAAGGGCATCGAGGGCCGGCTCCACCCCCTGCCTCCCCTAGGAGCCACCTCTCCGAGGCTGCCACCCTGTACGGCCTCGTGGATGAGCAGCTCCACGTCCTGGTCACTGCGTCCAACCACCTCCTGGGGAGGCTGGAGCTCCGCGTCCGCCTGGGCCGCCTGGAAGCCGCCATCCGCCAGGTGCGAGGGGAGGCCGGCGGAGGGGTGAGGGGTGGGCCCAGCCACCCTCCCAGGGAAGGCCCTGCCCAGCCCGCCGCCTTGTCCTGGCGCAGACTCGGGTGGGTGGTGTCGGTCTCCACCCTGGTCCTAGCCTGGCCCCCAGTGGAGTCCCGCCAAGGAGCCCCGGTGTGGGGCAGGACGTGTCGCCAGCCTCCCTCCCCAACCTCCCCTGCCTCAGGTCAGCGACTGGATGGAGCGGGAGGGCAGCCGGTGCCTGCAGGCCCTGGCCCCCGAGGACGGCAGCCTGGAGGCCGTGGAGAAGGCGCACATGGAGTTCGAAGACTTCTTCCTTCAGGCTGCAGTGCGTCCCACACCGCGGGGAGTGGGCGCAGTCCTGGGGCAGGGGGGAGGGCACCCAAGGGGTGGCCCTGCCAGGGCCGAGATGTGGAGGTGGCAAAGTGCAAACAAGTCCAGAGACAGCGAGGAGGCCAGCACAGGTCACCAAGGGGCCAGCAACGATGTTACCTCCTCCAGGGAGCCTCTCGAGATTGCCGAGTCCGAAGAACACGCAGACGCCCCAGAGGGTTTCTTAAAATGCAGCTTCCTGGACCCACTCGGTCAGCCCCAGACAACAGGGACAGGGACGCGGGGCCCTCGATGTGCTGAGGCTTGAGTACAGAGTGATTGAGCGGAAGTTGGGGGTAGGGGACCAACGGGAAACACAGGGACTGTGAGGACACAAAGGAGAGCCCTCAACCTAGGCTTTGGGGTCAGAGAATTTTCCAGAAGGAAGACACCTGAGCAGAGTCTGGCAAGGCAGAGGCCTGGAGTGCTAATAGTGTCCCCATTCTATAGATAAGGAAACTGAGGCCCAGGAAGTCTCACAACTCGGTCATGGGAGGTGCCTGACATCCAGGGAGACCCCCTCTCCTCCCATCCCAGGCCCAGTACCGCCGAGGCCTTGAGCTGTCCAAGCAGGCGGCCCAGCTGGGAGCTGCAGCCGGAGGGCCTGGCGAGGCGGGCGGAGCAGAAGCCCCAGAGCTGGCGGCCTTCGCGTCCACGCAGCGCGCGTTCCAGGCTAAGCTGACCCACTTCTACATGGCGGCCGAGCGCCAGCGCACCGACCTGGAGACGCTGCTCCACCTGCACCACTTCTGCAGGAAGGTGAGCCCGTGGCCCAGCCGCACAGCCCCAGCCCCGCAGGCCACAGCGGGGTGGCCTGGGCGACGGCAGGCTCTCTGGGTGATGTACTCCTGCAGTCCCATGGGGAAGGAGCCCTGGGGCGGGGAAGAACTGGGCTTGGACGTGGCTGTGTCCCACCCGTTAACACTCCCGGTGCCTTGTCCAGAGAGAGGAGGGGGCAGAGGCAGATTCCCTTGTCCCAGCCAGCAGGAGGATGATGAAGATGAAGGCGATCTGGTTGTTAGGAGGGTGTGTGCTCTGTGCCAGACCCTCCCACACCGCCTCCCATACCTTGCCTGCTTAAAAGCTCACTGTATCTCTATGAGGGACGGCTGCCAGTAACCCGTCCATTTCTCAGGTTAGAACAGAGACAGAGAGGGAAGTGACCTGCTCAAGGTTGCCCAGAGGGTCGGGGTCAAGCAGGTTTTGACTCTAGAGCCCTCCCCACTCCTGAGTCCATGCAACCAACCCCCTGGTTTTTCTCATGGGCAGACAGAGGTCTGCAGGGATGAGGGCGGCCTGGGGGAGCTGGGGCCCAGCTGGGACGGGAGCCCCAGGGCCCTCGGCTGCTCCTGGCACTTGCTACGAAGGGCGTCCCAGGAAGAGCACGCCCCACGACTTGGCGCCGGCAGGCCTGCCCGGCGCACTCCGGGCCCTGTCTCCCTGTGGCGGGGCTCAGAGCAGCGTCCCACTCCCAGCTGGGCAGAGTTAGAGGGTGGGGTAGAGGCAGAATCGGAGGCTTAGCGCCAGGGGCTGCGCTGGCCTGCGGGGGCTGTGGGACCCTCTGTGACAGGCTGCGCTGCTCGGAGCCCCTGCTCCTCCGAGGCGACAGTGATAACGACAGATGGTGCATACGCAGTTCCTCGTGTGCACCAGGCCCTGTCCCAGCCGCTCCACCCTGGCCGAAGATTTTGCCCGTTTCACACAGGAGTAGGAGCCAGAGAGGTCATGGACCTCACCCAGGGTCACACAGCTGCCCAGTGGCAGAGCTGAGATTCAAACCCAGGCTGCCAGGCGCTAGAGGGAAGTGAAAGGCCGCCCGGGGCATGGCCGCACGGCGCCCGTTTCGCTGTGACTGACCGCAATGTCATCTAGGGTTGAGGGTGTCTGGGCTCGTGGGTTGTGGCCTCCTTGGCCTTCCTGGGCTCTGGGGGCCTCTCCCTCAGCCTGGGAGGCCCCTCCCTCTGGTGAGCTGGTTCTTCCTCCATGCGCTCATGTCGCCTCCTCCGGGAGGCCCTCCCGGCCACCCAGCGCCCGGCACTGCTCCTTCTCACCACCTATTTCCCAGCTGCCTGGTGCTCACTGACTCTTTGCTGCGTCCTAGCTCTGGCACCCATGTGCTGAGTGCCCTGAGGCAGGGACTGGGTCTCAGCGGCTCCAGGGGGGCCCACAGAGGGCACGCAGTCGGGGCTCACGCAGAAGGTGGGAGAGGGGAAGACCAGTGTGGGGAGAGCCTGCGAGGAGGAGAAGCTCCCGCCTTGGAGTCCCACCCTGCTGACTCTGGCTGTTTGTCCTGGGCTGTCCTGGGCGCGGTCCTTCCAAGCATGCAGCATGGCGGGGCGAGGTGATTTCTGGGTGGCCAGCCACGTGTGTCCAGCTTGGCCTGGACGGCTGAGCCCTGGCCAGCGCACTGGACAACATGGCAGCCCCAAGCCCAGCCTGGCCCCAGGCCGGGAGTGTGAACACCACCGCCGCCGTGGCCCTAAATAATAATAACCCGAGTGTGCGGCTCAGGGAGATTTATGGAGCCCTTTGCCAGCCATGAGCTCTGTGAGCTGCCGCGAATATGAAGCCATTCATCTAAAGACAAGTTCCCTTAATCCACGGAAAGATGGCCTCCTCGGAGGAAATGGCCCTCCCAGCCCCATCGGCTAACAGCTCGCTGTCGGCCTCCAAAGTAATGGAGAGAGGGATTGCGTTTGTCACGAGCTGCGGGAGCACGCGGGCTCCCTGGGAATCTGAAGGCCTTTTGTGGGGGAAGTGGGCACAGGCAGAGTCATGGCCCAGGGCAGAAGCCCTGCTGGAGCGAGGGGGCCCGCGGCCTGGCCTGGGTGACTTCTGCTGTGCGACCACTGGGGCGCACCCCCTGCCTGGGCCACTCAGATCCGAGTTGGAATCCAGCTTCTCTTTGACCTGCTGTGTGACCTGGGGCACGTGAAGTCACTGCTCTGAGCCTCAGTTTCCCTCTCTGTGAAATGAGGGCTGAGCTGTCGGTGATCAGTGGGTGAGTCCTTGCTGGCCCGCAGGGCTGCTGGGGCTGTTCCCAGGTGTAGGTGTGTGTGCCCCAGGGAAGGCAGAGAAACCATTGTGGCAGAGTGGGCGAGGACGTTGGTTCATTCTAGCAATCCCCAGCCCCTGAGCCGCTCTGCCGACATGTACGGCCTGTCTCTAGGAGCCCCCATGGTCCCACTCCCAGCCTGAGCCTCCGCCTTCTTCTCTTCTCGTCCCCAGCTGGCCTGGTTCCACATGGACTGTCGGGACCTGATGTCGCAGCTCAGGCTGGGTAAGGCCCAACGGGCCAGCCCCGGGGACCAGCGCCGCCTCCAGCGCTACCTGCAGCGCCTGGCGTCCGAGTTCTCTGCCCAGAAGCTCACGGCCATGGGGCTGCAGGTGGCCTCCCTGAGCCGGGCGGGGCTGGGCCAGGACCTATGGGAGGAGGCCCAGGCAAGACACGAGGAGACCCAGGCCCTCTTGCAGAAGGCCCTGGCCCACTGTCCTAGCACAGTGGTGCCCGCCACCCACAGAGGGGTGGCAGCCAAGGACCACGGGCCGAATGGAGATGTCACTTCCAAGGAGAGGCAGGATCTGCCCCTGCAGGACTCACCAGCCAGGGATCCTTCGCCCAAATCCCACTGGCCTCGTCGGGGCACCAGAGGGAGGCCAGGAAGGAACTGCGAGGCTGGCCAGGCTGGGCCCCCCGACCTCGCCCCCGAGCGGTTTCTTGCCGCCCTCTTCTCCCGGCAGCGGCTCCCCAGGCACAGCCGGGCCCCCCGCGCCCCTGGAGGCAGCTTCTCTTCAGAGGGGACAGACTCACAGACGTCCCTGGAGGACTCACCCCAGACAAGCCCCCCTGCGTCCCTCTAGCCGGGGGCCCCGTCGCCTGCACCAGGCTCAGGACTGTTGAGCACTGGTTTCACCTGTGCTGGGAAGACGAGCACCTGCTCCCAGCCGCGGGGCACTCTGGGAGTGGGAGTGGGACCCAGATGCCGTGAAGCGTGTGATGATGGCTTCACAACTCTGGGGTCTCGGGGGAACACGCATTGCCACAGACCTCAGATCCCAGGGATAGACTGGCCCAGCAGCCACCCGGAGTTCAGGGAGGTGCACGGCTTCCCCTCCAGGTGCCAGGGCAGCCGAACCTACTGGTGGGGAGATTCGGGAGTGGCCTCCTGCCTCATGGCAGCAGCTCTCAAGACAAGGATTGGCTGTGACTTTGGCTGCGACCCCAGGAACTGAAGGGCTGGATGGGGCAGGGCAGGGTAGGGCAGGTGATTCTGGGAGGGGACAGAAGGTGTTATGGAGCGAATTCCCACATGGGCCACTGCAGCTCAGTCCTGCTGGGGATGTCTGGAAGGCGGGAACATGCCCCCATTTATCCTGCTGGGGGGTGTGGCACTTATCCCCAACTCCCAGGGCTCAGTCCTGTGGGCTGCAGGCAAAGCTCCATGGGCCTCAGCCGAGAGAATCCCCCTATGGGGCTGGAGGCCGCTCCTGCCTCCTGCACACGCAAGGGGATGGGCAAGGGCAGGGCTGCTGCTCTCCCCTCCCCTCGGCTCCTGGGCCTCCATCCTCAGATTCACAGAACCCTACAGCGTCTCACATCCAGACAGAAACATCCCATCTAGAGAGAAACATCCCATCCAGGGTATCTGTCTTCTTTATCCCCACCGTGTCTCTGACTCTGCGTCTTCCATCCCCCACCTCTCCTTGGGCACAGCCCCTGGTGCCCAGGGAACCTGGGGTTCTAAGGCATGGGAGTAGCGGGATGAGGGGAGGGAGCACCATCGCCATCCAGCAGGCTAGCGCTGAGGCCGAGTACAGGGTCTCAGGCAGAGGTACCCCTGCTGGCAGCTCCCAAGCACCTTTCCCAGTGTCTGCCCCGTCTCGGCCTTGGGATTCGTGACTGTGATGGCCTCGGGCAGCCGGGCTCGGAGTCTTTATGGCTGCAGAAGGAGGTAGGAGCAGACATGCTCCCAGCAGTGAGGCTGTGCAGGGGGACCAGCAGGTGTCCTGGGAGTCATCGCAGCCAGGAGTCACACACGTTCCAGCCCCAGGGCCTCCAGGAATCTTCTGTGACACTCAAGATTTCTCCAGCTTGGTAGGGATCCCATCCCCAGAGTTAAAGTCGGACCCTTAGGGCTGGGGGATGGAATCTGCATTCGGAATACCTTCTGCGGAGCTCCCCATGCAGCCCAGCAAGAGTGGGAGCACGGTCTGGGGAAGTTACTAACGGGGGGGGGGGGGCAAATGCAGCAAGGGCCGCCCCGCCGTGTCAGAACATGGCGGGAGTGGGAGGCGTCAGGCGCACAGAGAGCTCACCCTAAGGACCCGTGCCCACCTTGATCCCTTCCTGAAGACAGAGCCCTCATCACCTGCTCACTCCCTGGAGCCCCAGAGCTCAACACTGTGGCACTGGAGATGAAGTTTCCAATACGTGAACGGGGCAGGGGACGCACCAAAGCCAAAGCAGAGGTGCCCGAGCCAGCCCCGCACCGCAAGCCTGCTCTAAATTCTGTGGTCTGCTCCCCGCCTGCCATGCAGAAGCCCAGCCATGCGTAAGGAAAGCCGTTTGATCAGCCCATCTCTATCCATGCCTGTCGCCTCGGAGGGGGGCCTCAGGCTCTTAAAATGCTGTTGCCATAGCAACAGCATCCAGCCAGTGGGGACCACAGGCAGGGAGCCAAGGAGACTGGGGTGCAAGGATGGAAAGTCACTGGAGAGACAGTGCTGGGGAGGAGGAGGGCTGGTGGGGGGCGGGTGATCTGAGAACCCTTGGGAGGGGGGTCCCCAAGGTCATCTTGTGCATCCTTCTATCTCCAAAAAGTGCTGCCCGTGTACTCACAAAGGCCCTGGCGGAGAAGGGGACGCAGAAATGCACTGTAATCATTACAGTATACAAGTGCGGTTCTAAGAGCTAACATTCCTTTTGCGTCTTCCTCATGCCTCGCTTTGTGCTAAGAGTTACAAAGGCTTTGACTTTTTCACAACAAGCCAACGTGGAAATCCCGCGGGACGTGGCGTGGGCTCAGCAGATGGCGCCCAGGCTCATTCTGCGGCGCCGGCCCTGCCAGCCCCTGCTTCCGTTGCCTGGTATCCAGGAAGAGGTTTCCCCAGAGACCACCAGTGAACCCCCACTGCATCCCGGGGGGCTTTGCACTCCGATTCCGGTGACGTCCTCGCGTTGTTTTTCGAATCCCCTCTCTTTCTCAGAGGCCAGCTTACTGCGTGGGGTCGCAGCAGGGAAGTCCCCCTGCATGTGCAGCTCCCCCCGGGGGACCGCAGAACTGTGAAACTGCAAAGGCCCTGGCCCCAGGGCTGCTCCGAGGAGGTGGCCGCCCGGCCTGAGGGGATGACAGTGGGGCTGAGCCCCAAGTCTGCCCATGGCCCCATTGAACCACCCCCTGTGAGGGGAACCCCTATGGAGCAACCCTAAGGGCTGTTGGTGTGAGAGAGCCCAGCCTGGCACTCAGGGACCCTGTGTGCCCTGTGACCCCATGCAGGTTACTTCCTCTCTTGTGCTTAGTGTACCCCATCTGTCCAATGGGGGCATGGGGTGGGTAAGGATCTTTCTCATCGTGGGAATCAGCCCTGTCTTGGATTCCATGCCTGGTGCCTCCGAGTAGATGGCCACCCTCAGTTTTCCCCGTCTGTTCAATGGGCTTGTCAATCCTACTGGGCGAAGATGATAGCATCTCAGGATCCCTGAGCTCTGCATCAGGATGTTTTCCTTTCCAGAGGAGTGGTGGTCTTGGGAAAGAGCAAAGCTTGGAAAGCCTGCTGGACAGCGACATGGGGCAGCAGCGGGACCGAGACCCAAGCAGAAGCGCGGGCACTTTACAGTTTACAAAGCACCTGCTTGTCTGTCGTTTCCTCCTCTGACATTTGCTATGACCTTGAGGGCCCCAGAAGTCGTCCTCTGGGATGTCCCCATTTTACAGCTGAGGAGACTGAAGCCTAGAGAGGGGGAGATGTCCAAGGTCATGCAGCCGGGACAGAGGTTGGGGAGGGGAAGCCTCGGGGCGGGCCCGAGTTCCGGTCAATATCCAGTCGCAGAGGGTGTGTGAGCCTCCATGCGGACCCCTCTCCAGACCCAGTCTGAGACCTGACCTCCTCCTTTCTGCAGAAATGGCTGTTGGGATTTTGTTTTTATTTGGGGACTGAACCAGTGGATGGGAGAGGGGTATCGATCTGTCTCTCTCTAACTCTGCTTTTCAAATAAATACATCTTTAAAAATAAATAAATAAAAACACATTACAAAGCAGCTGGAGGAGCAGCAGGTGGGAGGTGTGCAGGTACAGCCTGCGGGAAGGGGTGAGGGTGGGGGGGCACAAGCTTCTGCACCCACTCCCCGAGTCTCCAGGTGTCCCGCTCTCCGGAAGCTCCCTCGGCCCATTCTTCAATAGAATCAGGGAATTTATGACAAACGCACAGCCAGCATCCATTGAATGGGGAAACGTTGGAAGTATTTCCACTGAAATCCAGAATCAGACGAGGATGCCCACTCTCACCATTGCTAATCAATATAGTCCTGGAAGTTTTAGCCAGAGCCATCAGGCAAGAAAAAGAAATCAAAGGGATACAAATTGGGAAGGAGAAGTCAAACTATCCCTAACTGACATGATTGTACATCTAGGGGATCCAAAAGACTCCACCAAGAGACTGTTGGAACTCATAGAAGAGTGTGGTAAAATTGCAGGATATAAAATCAATACAGGCCGGCACCACGGCTCACTTGGCTAATCCTCCACCTGCAGTGCCAGCACCCCGGGTTCTAGTCCCAGTTGGGGTGCTGGGTAATAGTCCCGGTTGCTCCTCTTCCAGTCCAGCCCCCTGCTGTGGCCCGGGAGTGCAGTGGAGGATGGCCCAGGTCCTTGGGCCCTGCACCTGCATGGGAGACCAGGAGAAGCACCTGGCTCCTGGCTTCCGATCAGCATGGTGCGCCGGCCGCAGTGTGCCGGCCGTAGCGGCCACTTTGGGGGTGAACCAACGGAAGAAAGACCTTTCTCTCTCTCTCTCTCACTCACTGTCTAACTCTGCCTGTCAAAAAAAAAATCAATACACAAAACTCAACAGCCTGTGTATACACAGACAATGCCATGGTTGAGAAAGAACTTCAATCCCATTCATAATAGCTACAAAAAAAAAAAAAATTCAAATACCCTAGAATAAATTTAATCAAGGATGTCAAAGATCTCTATAATGAGAATTGCAAAACATTAAAGAAAGAAATAGAAGATACAAAAAAATGGAAAAATCTTCCATGTTCACGGATTGGAAGAATCAATATCATCAAAATGTCCATGCTTCCAAAAGCAATTTACAGATTCGATGCAGTACCAATCAAAACACCAAGGACATTCTTACAGATATAGAAAATATGATGTTGAAATTCATATGGAAACACAGGAGACCCCGAATAGCTAAAGGAAGTTTAACAAAAACAAAGCCAGAGGCATCACAATACCAGATTTCAAGACATACTACAGGGCAGTTATAATCAAAACAGCCTGGTACTGGTACGAAAACAGGTGGATAGACCAATGGAACAGAATAGAAATGCCAGAAATCAATCCATGCATCTACAACCAACTTTTCCGTATGAATATTTGACAAAGGAGCTAGAATCAATCCCTGGAGCAATGGCAGTCTCTTTAACAAATGGTGCTGGGAAAACTGGGTTTCCACATGCAGGAGTATGGAGCAAGACCCCTACCTCACACCTTACACAAAAATCCACTCAAAATGGATTAAAGACCTAAATCTACAACCTAACACCATCAAATTATTGGGGAAACCCTGCAAGACATTGACATAGCAAAGACTTCTTGGAAAAGACCCCAGAGGCACAAGCAATCAAAGCCAAAATTCACAAATGGGATTAATTCAAATTGAGGTGCTTCTGTACTGCAAAAGAAACACTCAGGAAAGTGAAGAGGCAACCAACGGAATGGGAGAAATTATTTGCAAACTATGTAACTGACAAAGGATTAATAACCAGAATATACAAAGAGATCAAGAAACTCCACAACAAAACAAACAACCAAGTTAAGATATAGGCAAAGGACTTAGACATTTTTCAAAAGATGAAATCCAAATGGCCAACAGACACATGAAAAAATGCTCAGAATCACTAGGCATCAGGGAAATGCAAATCAAAACCACAGTGAGGTTTCACCTCACCCTGGTTAAAATGGCTTTCATACAGAAATCAACAAACAACAAATGCTGGCGAGGATGTGGGGGAAAAGGTACCCCAATCCACTGTTGATGGGAATGTAAACTGGTAAAGCCACTATGGAAGACAGCATGGCAAACCTCAGAAACCTGAATATAGACCTCCCGTATGACCCAACCATTCCACTCCTGGAAATTTACCCAACGCAAATGAAATCAGCATATGAAAGTTACCTGCTCCCCCATGTTTATTACAGCTCAGTTCACAATAGCTAATACATGGAACCAACCCAAATGCCCATCAACTGAAGACTGGATAAAGAAATTATGGGATACGTACACTTTGGAATACTACACAGCAGTAAAAAAAATGAAATCCAGTCATTTACAACAAAATGGATGAATCTGGAAAACATCATATTTAGTGAAATAAGCCAGTCCCAAAGGGACAAATACCATGTGTTCTTCCTGATCTATGATAACTAATAGAGCACCTAAAAGGCAATCTGTAGACATGAAATTGACACTTTGAGAAGCAATGACTTGAATAGCCCTTGTCTTGACTATTGAGGAACATATCTTTTTAAAAATACTATTTGTTGAACTCTGCTTAACGTCAAGTTAAACTAAACATACGTGTACAAAGTCAATTGAAAATAGATCTCAGTAAAAAATAAGAGTGGGAATAAGAGAGGGAGGAGGAGGGGTTGGGAGTATGGGTGGGAGGGTAGGCATGGTGGGAAGAAGCACCATCTTCCTAAGTTGTAAGTGGGAAGTGTAGGAAGTTTGTAATTGTAAAGCTGTATAGTTCTGCATACATTCCTATGGACTTACTTCTAAGGGTACAGTTTAAAAACTTGCCATGGGACCCCATATCTCCTTAAGCTCAGTGGTAAAAATACCATCTTAAGTGTTAAAATGATCATATGGATAGGGTTAAGGGTCTGAATTAAAAAGGAGTGAATGCTCCAACATGGGAAGCAGTCCACAGAGCAGACTCATAGAATGACAATTGCTTTAAATAGCATTCTGGGGGCCGGCGCTGTGGTGTAGCGGGTAAAGCCGATGCCTATAGTGCCGGCATCCCATATGGGCACTGGTTCATGTCCAGGCTGCTCCACTTCCCATCCAGCTCACTGTTGTGGCCTGGGAAAGCAGTAGAAGATGGCCCAAGTACTTGGGAGACCCACGCGGCCCACATGGGAAACCTAAAAGAAGCTCCTGGCTCCTGGCTTTGGATTGGCGCAGCTCCGGCCGTTGCAGCCAATTGGGGAGTGAACCAGTGGATGGAAGACCTCTCTGTCTCTCTGTGTAACTCCAACTTTCAAATAAATAAATCTTTAAAAAAAAAAAAAAGCACTCTGACCTCAGAATCAGCCCTTAAGGCATTCTGGTCTGGCTGAAAAGCCCACAAGAGCATTTCAGGCATGGAAAGCCAAGACACTGTGGTAAAAAAATGTCCTACATGAAGGACCTCGATGGGTGAGAACCCAGTGGAAAGAAGTGGTCATCAAAGAAGGAGGTACTTTTCTCTGAAGGGAGGAGAGAACTCTCACTTTGCTTCTGGCCTTGTCTAAATACTAATGGAGTCCGTGGATTCAAAAGGCTTCCGTAGCCTAGGCAGCTCATGTCAAGAGCCTCAGCTGATCACTGACATCATACATAAAAGTGTTAATTGTTAAATTGGCAACAGGAATCACTGTGCACTAACTTCCCATGCAGGACCTTTGTCCTCAAAGAGTTGTATTATAATCATGTCTAAGATGTATCATTCTTGGGTGCTTCTTTAAAGTAAATTAAGTTCTTAAAAAAAAAAGTAGAATTAACTTCCAGATGCATTGATTTTTGAACAGCCCTTGTCTCAATGTTTTGTTTTTATTTTTTCTGTGCAAATTATTGAACTCTTTACTTAGTATAGAGTTGATTTTCTGTGTATAAAGTTAATCAAAAATGGATCTTATTGGAGAATGAGGCCGGGAATGGGAGGGGAGGAGGAGGAGGGGTGAGAGAGTGGCTGGGAGGGTGGGATATGGTGAGAAGAATCACTGTTCCTAAAGTTGTACTTATAAAATGCATGAAGTCTGTATTCCTTAAATAAAAGGATTTCTTTGGGGAAAAAACTAATTAATTAATTTTTAAAAAAAGAATGACGTGGGGGCAGATGTCACAGCCCAGGGGGCTAAGCCACCCCCTGGGAAGCCTGCATTCTATATTGGAGTGCCTGGGATCAAGTCCTGCCTCTGCTTCTGATTCAGCTTCTTACGACTGCACCTGGAAGGCAGCAAATGATGGCCCAGGGACTTGGGTTCCTGCCACCTACATGGGAAACCTGGATAGAGCTCCTGGCTCCTGGCTTCGGTCTGGCCCAGCTCCAGCTGTTGCAGCCATTTGGGAAGCTAACCGCTAGATGGACAATTCTTTCCTCTCTCTCTCTCTGTCTCTCTCTCTCTGCGCCCCATCACTGTGCCTTTCAAATAAAGCAATAAACAAGTCAGAAAGTCATATCAGACTCCTGCTTCACACCATCTATAAAAATTAACTAAAAATAGATCAACACCCTAACTGTAAGAGCCAAACCTATAAAATGATCAGAAAGAAACAGGAGCAAATCTTCATGAGTTTGGATTTGGCAATGGATTCCTAGATACGGCACCTAAGGCACAAGCAACCAAAGCAAACATTTATAAATAGACTGCATCAAAGTTAAGAACTTTTTTGCTTCTGAGGATATTATCAAGAAAGCGAAAAGACAACATATGGAGTGGGAGAGCATATTTGCTAGTCATACGTATGACAAAGCTTTAATATGCAGAATCTATAAAGAATTCCTGTAGCTCAACAACAGAAAGACAAACAAAACTATTAGAAAATGGGGAAAGAACTTGAATTTCCCCAAAGGAGACAGACAAATGGCCAGCCAGGAAGCAGGTGAAAAGACTTGTCGTTTGTTATTAGAGAAATGCAAGTGAAGCCCGCCGTGAGACGTGAGACGCTTCTTACAGCTACTAGGGCAGCTGCGACAACAAGAGCAGACCACAGCCAATGCCGGGGTGGGTGTGCTATGCTGGGGGTGGGGGAGGGGAGATGGTGCAGCCGCCATGTAAAACAGTCTGGCGATGAAGGTGAAGAAGAAGGGACCCAGCGCAGGGAGACACCTGTCTACCCAGGCTCGCAGCAGCGTCCTCACTGTAGCTACAGCTCAAATGTCCAGAAACAACACAGTACGGGTACACACAGATCGCATTTTGTTACACACACACGCACGCACACACACACACACAGACACACACTCTGGAATACTACCCATTAAAAGGCATGTAGTTCTGATAGTGGCAACTACGTAGCTGAGCCTTGAAAGCATCCTGGTGAGTGAAATAAGCCAGATGCTGGAGGACCAACATTGCAATTCCATTATATGAATTATCTAGAACTGGCGAATTCATAAAGACATAAAGTAGACTCCAGGTTACCAGTGGCTGGGCAGGGTGGGGCTGGGGGAGATGGGAGTTGCTACTTAATGGGCAGAGTTTCCCTTAGGAACAGTGATGCCTGCACATTGCTAATGCAATTAATGTCATTGAATTGTGCGTGGAAAAATAGTAAAAATGAGGCCAGCATTGTGGAGTGGCAGGTCAAGCTGCCCCTTGTGACACTGGCAGCCCGTATCAGCGTGCTGGTTTGAGTCCTGGCTGCTCCACTTCCAATCCAGACCCCTGCTTGTGCACCTAGGAAAACAGCAGATGATGACCCAAGGACTTGGGCCTCTGCCACCCACATGGGCGACTCAGATGGAGTTCCTGGCTCCTGGCTGTGGCCTGGCTCAGTCCCAGTTGTTGCAGCCATTTGGGGAGTGAACCAGTGGATGGAAGAGCTCTCTTTGTCTTTCAAATAAATGAATACATCTTCTTAAAACACTGTTATAAAAGCCATGGCATGCGTCTCAATTGTTTGGCAATATTTTATTAGCACCCACACCCCTTACGAAACTGTGCATTTTGGAGGAGCGGGAACTGGGCCTCCCGTCCAATAGCATTTGTCAGTTGAATGAATCAATGGATGAACTAATGGCAACTCTTTTTGATTAGTAGGGGCTGGCTAACTCACCTGCTTGGCTCAGTAGCAAAGAATCCTATTTTTGATTAACAATGTCTGCCACCTGGTGCAGGCAGGCCTACAGGTAGAAGATTTGTCCCAAATTTGCTATCCTGGAACTGGGCAGGGCCATGTCTCATGGTCCCCCGACAGAGGGCGCTAGGGGCTGCCTGGAAGCAGAGTCCTGCCTCTCCCCCGGCCCCCGGGAGGGAAGAGCAGTTGTCATCCCAGCTGGCCTTGCTAATCAATCACACAGCCGCGCCAAGCCCGTTAGGATTTGTCACTGAGCCACATCCAGGTGCGCCAGGCAGGAGCAGCCAGTCACATTTGCATCTCATCTACATGAAATTTGCATACGCCTCCACAGTCCCATCTCCTTGCAATTTTCAAGTTAAAATGTCATTACCGCTGCTGTGAAGCCTGTTATTTCATGATTTTGTTCTCCCTGGTTCTCTACCCCAACTCCTTCCTGCACCCTAGACCCTGAAGCCCAGGCGACGGAAAAGAAATGGGGACTTGAGCTCCGGTTCTAGCACAGATCCACTTCCCTCTCCCGGCTGAGCATCCATCCTGTGCAAGTATTATGGGTAATTATCTCATATCATCGTTGCACAGTATCCTAAGGGAGGGAGGTTGGTCTGATGGGGGAGGAGGAGGAGGGTCAGAGAGGTTAGGTAAGATGCCTGAGCTCACACAGCCCCCAAGTGGTTGAGCCGGGCTGCGGACCCAGAAGCCTCATTTCCAAGTGTGTCCTCTAAACCTCTTTATGTAGACTTGAATTCCCCCAAAGGTACCCCATCTCTTGCAGTTCTCAAAAATATACGTGCCCCAGAACCTTCTGGCCCTAACCTGTGGTGGTACCCGAGTGTGTGACATTAGTGCTTCTAATACTCTGAGTTTAGCCATGACCGTCCAGCAGGGTGACCAGACATCTGCTTGCCCTGGGCAGCCTGGACAATGCCCACTGACCTTGAGTAATTCTTAATAGCTCCCCAATATATCACACTGTCCCCCTACCCATCTGATGCATTTCACTGATGATCCACGTCCCCCGGGCCTTGGAGGAGGAGGGGGTGGGCTCCAGGGCCCTCCTCAGAGCTGGGGAACAAGGCAGGGGCTCGGAGGCTGAGGCCAGGGCAGCCTCAGGGCCGCTGGGAGGTGGGGATGAGTCATGGGGACGGCTGATCAGCTAATGTCTGCAGGGAAAGAGCTGCTGGCCCATCCTTGCCTCTCTGTTGTTCCCACGCATCCAGCTCACCCTGGGGAAAGAGCCGCGGGCAGGATGTCAGCCAGGGTCTGGCTGTGGCTCCCCACCCTCCACTCCTCCAGAAAGGAGTGTCCTGGCTCCCTTCTGGGCCTTGGTTTGCCCATGAGTTAAAATGGGGCAATTATCCTGGCTCTAACGTCCAGGCTGGCTGGAATGGGGTGCCTGCAGGTCTCGCCTGCCTCTGTACTTCCCAGGCACTTCTGCTGATACAGCCACACCCAGCTGGGGCTCTTGGGGGCTCAGGGGAGCAATGACCTGGGGCAGGATGCCCCGAGGTGCCTAGGCCAGGGCTGGGAATGTCCCAGCATCTCCCGCACCCCAAAGAAGGGCCATCGCGCAGTGTGCCTTTGAGAGCAAGTGTCAGGCTTGGGGTCTTGTCCAAGCTCAGCCATTTCTTCTCTGTAGAAGTCGCATCCCTGCTGTGGAAATGCAGAGGCAACAGGAGCCCGGCCCTCAGGCTGCTGTGAGGTCAAGTGAGGTGCTGCATGCAATGCCCAGCACCCGGAACTTGGCGAGTGGGCGGTGACAGGGGGATGCATAATGAGACCCGTTCAAGCGAGTCTGAGGAAGGAAGCAGGGACCCAGGTTAAAGCTCCAGCTCAGCGGGTTGAAGCCCTGGCCTGCGGCACTGGCATCCCATATAGTGCCAGTTCGAGTCCCAGCTGTTCCACTTCCGATCCAGCTCTCTGCTGCGGCCTGGGAAAGCGGTAGAAGATGAACCAAATCCTTGGGCTCCTGCATCCGTGTGGGAGACCTGGAGGAGGCTCCTGGCTCCTGGTGTCGGATCGGCCCAGCTCTGGGCTTTGTCGCCATTTGAAGAGTGAACCACAGGATGGAAGACTCTCTCTCTCTCTCTCTCTCTCTCTCTCTCTAACTCTGTCTTTCAAATAAATAAAATAAATATTAAAAAAAAAAAAGTCCCAGCTCAGCCTCTTACTCTAAGACCCCACGCAAGCCCCTCCCCATGGCTGAGCACCCAGGTCCTCCTCCCACCGTCTCCCATTGCTGGGGAGAGGATCCGACAGCAGAGGCAGAATTCCCTGATGAGCTGGATCTTCGAGGTTCCGTTCATGTGCGGGGAGAAGGGTGCTAATAGGACTCACATCTCCCCACGGTGTCAGCGGCCCAACCATCCCTCCCACACGGCAGTCTGCTGCTGGCAGCTCTGTGACCCTGTGACCCTGGGGTGACCTGGCCTCTTGTGGTCCCTGTGCCCACCTGCCACTCTCTGAGGGTCTCTGCCGTTGGGTCAGCCAGGACCTCGGCCCCACCCCCCAACCCTCAGGACATAATCACACCCTCTGGCCTGGGCCGGGGGAGGGGGGCTTTCCCGGCTGCTTTGGTGTCCACGTTTCCCATTGGTGCTGCCAACTCTCCTGGTGATGCTGCGGTCACGGGGCTGCTGTGTGGGTGGGGGCTGTTTGCAGCTGTTCCTTCATTGTTTGTAAGAAAATGAAACAGCGTGACTGCAAATGGTACCACAGTAGGAGGAGTGGAGGAGCCCTGCAGGAGAGCCAGTATCGAGCCCAGGGCCGACTTTGACCACAAAAGGCTTGGGATTGGAACGGCTTGGGCTCCCAGTGACAAGGCTGCCACCGCCTGAGCCAGAGCAGCCGAGTTCTAGGCCCGGACCCCAGCCCAGGAGCCTCTCCTGCCATGTGTGGGGCAGATCGCCCATCCGACGTGGTTTCCTAGAATGTGACCTTGCCTCTCCTCCTATTGGGTGGTTGGGGTCTGTGTGCCCTCCATGGCTGAGTGTGGTGGAAGTGACGCTATGGGCTTCCAGGCCAGGTCATCAAATGCATGTTCACTCAGTTTTCTTGGAGCCCAGCCACCACGCAGTGTGGAAGCCCAGGCTCGTCCACCCAGGCAGAGGCCACCCCACGGGGCCATGTGGACGCGTCCTGCCCACAGCCCAGCTGAGCCCTTGCTCCCAGCCAGACCTACGGGGATGATGCTTCTGGATGATCGCAGCCTCCAGCCATTGAGTCAGCCTCTGCCGCTGACATCACAGAGCAGGACGAGCTGTCTCCCTGGTGTCACGTCTGAACTCTCCACCTGCAGAGCACAGGGCCAGTCCCCAGCACAGGGCTGGGACACGGGGACGGGTGCCCCGATGTCCTGAGCCCCACCCCCCCGGGGCTGAGTCAAGCTCCTCTCATTGCCGGAACTGCTCCAGAACATTCCACAATGCTTCAGGTGGAGAAGCATGGTCAGTGGGTGAGGAACTGCCCAGGGTGCTACAGCCACCATGGTTACTGGTCAGCTGCAGGGGGAGTTCTGGCTAAACCAGATCTCTTAGTGCAATCCTGGTTTATACATAAAGGGCTGTTTTCAAAGGAGTCATTGTATTCATTTGAAAGGCAGAGTTACACACAGAGAGATCTTCTATCCACTGGCTCACTCCCCAAATGGCCGCAACAGCTAGGGCTGGGCCATGTCAAAGCCAGGATCTGGGAACTCCATCCAGGTCCCCATGTGGGTGGCAGGGGCCTAATTACAAGGACCATGATCTGATTTTCCAGGAATGTTAGCAGGAAGCTGGATGGAAAGTGGAGCAGCCGGGACACCAACTGACACTGATACAGGATACTGGGGGAGTTCTGGCCTTGCAATGATGACTTCACCCACCGTGCCACAGTGCCGACCCCAATAAATAAGGTTTTATTGTGACGCAGCCACACCCATTGGCTTATACGTTGTCTGTGGCCACTTGCGATGACAAGGGCATGGTCTGGCCCACCTGGCCTGCTCTCGGGCCCTTCACAGCAAAGACCTACTGGCCATCTCTGCCTCAGGGGGCCGAGGAGGGCTGCAGGCCTGTGAGAAGCTCCAACCTCCCCGAGGGACAGGGGGACAACTTTGCGTGCTCTAAGGAGACCTGGGTTCTAGTCTCATCTCCTTCCAACCCTCAGTTTTCCCTTTCACACGATGGGCCAGCATTGCTCCTGTATCTGTTGGGGGCTGGGCAAACCCATTAACCTGTTTTTTCATTGCTCTGTGACCTTGCCTCTCCTCCTGTTGGGTGGTTGGGGTCTGTGTGCCCTCCATGGCTGAGTGTGGCGGAAGTGACGCTATGGGCTTCCAGGCCAGGTCATCAAATGCATGTCCACTCAGTTCCCTTGGAGCCCAGCCACCATGCGGTGTGGAAGCCCAGGCTTGTCCACCCAGGCAGAGGCCACCCCGCGGGGCCACGTGGACGCGTCCCGCCCACAGCCCAGCTGAGCCCTTGCTCCCGCCCACCCCTTTCCCTTCCACCCGAGAAGTTTCTGGCATTCAGAGAGGGGCAAGAGAGGCACCAGAGCCCCCGAGAAATTCGCTCCTTGGCTCCAGTGGCTTCACTGCATTTGTGAAGTTAATTGAATAGATTTGCATAATGTGCTCGCTGAGGTGTCATTTTACTTGCACATTTAAATTGTTTAATCATCTGTGTTTTTCTCTCTCTTAATCTTGATGATGGCAAGATGGGAGGTGGTGGTGAAAGAAAGAAAACTCTGAGGATCCAAGCCTCTGTCTGTGTCTCCCTCCCCCTCCTCTACACACACAGACACATACGCGCACACACAGACACACACAGCACCATCACCACCAACACAAGGTGTGGACGTGTTTCCTCATCTGTCTGTGGCTGGACCCTTTTAGCAGAACATAAGCTCCCTGAAGCCAGGATTTTCACTGTCGCCTTTGCCTGCTGCTGACTTCCCTGGGGCCTGGACAGTGCCTGGCACACAGTAGGCACTCAGTAAATGTGTGTTGAGTTAATGAACACGTCAGCCCAGGCATGAAGGTGGCCAGAGGCATGGGACTTCTCCCTTTGAATTGAAATACAAAAATGCAACCAGTGAAATGCATGGTTCGTGCCCAGGCAGTCACTAAGCGTGACTGTGAACGCCTGAGTCAGCACAAACACCTGCCAGGGTCAGACCCGCGGGGCAGGGGACAGGACGCAGACCACAGAGACCCAAAGGCTCCCCCAGGAGTCGGGGCTGCAAGCACCGCTTGACAGAGTGGCCCAGGCTGAAGGCACAGGGACTGACCCAACCAGCAGCCGCTCCAGGGCCTGGGAGGCCGGCGGTGCCACCTGCCTGAGGACAGTGCCCAGCGAGGTCAGGTTCTGCCCCCGCCTGGCTGGCAGATGCACCTGCAAGGTGCGGGGCTGCCGGAAGATGGCTCCAGGTGCTGTCAGCCAAGCCCAACACCCAGTCTCACCGTCCCTGGCCCTGTTTTTCCCCAGAAATGGAGCTGTGTCTGGAATATTCCTCGAAGTCCTGACCCCAGTCGGCTTCCCCTAAGGGGTGGTAATTCTTGGCAGACAGGAAGGGCCCCGCCCCTCCCCACCACCGACTCAAGGGAGCCTGAGCTGGCAGGGTTCTTCAGAACCAGGGAGCTGTGTTGCAACCTGGGCTTCCTTCGTGCTTCGTGAAGCCGTCAGGGGCCAGGCGGCTAAGCCTGAGGGGTCCCGGGCTGAGAGCACAGGCAGGAAGGCTCTGGGTCCCCAGGGCCAGAGGTGCCCGCGACTCTTGGGATGGCTGAGTACGCACTTCTCCGTGGACGCTGCTCTGAGCGGGAGCAGGGAGTCGGCGTGTCTGGCTCTCCTGCCTAGAACCTGACTCCCCAGGTGCTCCCAGGCTGCGAGGCCCCGGCCGGGGAAGAGCCGGCAGGTTCCCCTGACCGCTGCTGCACCTCCCCTTCCTCCCACCTCAGCGCAGACCCACTTCCTCAGGGAAGCCCTCCCTGATTCCCCCAGGTTAGGTCCAGCTCCTCTTGTCAGAGAACCACAACTCTTTTTCCTTTAGAGCCGCCACCTCTTGGTAGTGACTGTGTGACATGTGTCTGTTCGGCCAGCCCTCACGCTCCCCATGGGGAGGGGCCGGCCCAGGCTGCTCCACTCTCCACCCTGTCCCTGAGCCTGGCGCACAGTGGGTGCACTGGAGTATCCTAACATCCGCTGGGGGAACAGCACACACAGCACGCGCGGAAGTGAGGAGGCGGCGGGGCAGGTGACCGCAGGGCCAGGCCGGGGACTGGGAGGGGCGCTTGGCTCCCTGGACACCCATCAAGCCCCCAGATTCCTTTCCTGACTCCAGCATGACGGCCCTTGCTCTGCTCTCATTCCTAGGAGCTGCGCTGTGTCTCCGTCCTGGGCCGCCCCAGGCTGCGGCAAGCCCCGTGCCTGTGCACAGGAGGCTAGAGGTGCCTGAGTGCCGTGGGAGGCAGAGGCCCCTACCACTCGCCCGGCAGAGGATGTGCCTGGCTGGCTCCCCCACGCTCCGCCTCCTCCCGTTCCTCATGTCCCTGTCCCACCTGGGAGCACTCCCTTATAAACCCCTCACCCGCAAACCCCACGTCAGCAGGGTCCCACGAAACACAGCCCGTTCCACTGCCAGCTCCACTTGCGTCCAACTCCGTGAGACCAGGCGAAGCTCCACGGACATCCCTGGCCTCTGTTGCTATCGGTTTCATAGGAAACGCAAGCAGTGCTTGTGAGGCAGCCGGCCCGGCTGTGTGTGTCGTGGGTACTCTACGAGGGTGCATAATTGTGGCCACGGCCGTTGCATTCCATCGCCAGACATCCCAAGGTCTCCCACTTCATGAAAGTGGCCTGAGCCAGGGACATGCCAGGAGCTCAGGGGTCTGTCCCAGAATTCCCAAAGAAACTGCCTGGGCTCCAGAGAGTCCTCGGCCCAGTTTCTGGAATCCTGCAGCCTCCTCTTGACCCTCGTCAGAGCAGAAAGCTGAGCACAGGGGCTGGGGGCAGCCGGCAGAAGACCCCCGTGTCTCGGCCCCTGAGTCCTGCTCCCCCTGGCCTCCAGCTGCCCAGCAGCTCCTGAAGAGCCCGCCCGCGCTCTCACTGCTCCAGGCCTTGGCACCTGCTGGTCCCGCCTGCCTGCCTGGCCGACTCCTACACAGCCCAATGTCACCTCCTCCTGGAAGCCTTCCCTGGCCAAGTTCTTCCTCCCCAGGTTGGGCCGCGTTTGTACGTGTCTGTGACGGTCTCTTGACTTGTGTGCTTCCAGGGAAGTAGGGACTGGCCCAGGCCAGCCACCCACCTGCCCTCCCGGAACACAGATGGTGTGGAAACAAAGGTCTGATGAGCGAATGAATAAACCGAGCCGCCCCCAAATTTCCCGTGAGTCTGCCGCTTGCAGGCCGTGGGGAGGGGCTACGTCTCGTTGTGGCTTTGTCTGGTTTTCTTTTTTTTATTCTATTTTTTTCCCTTTTCTAGGAAAATGGTTTTACTGTTAAAAGGCCCTGTGCCAACCCTCTCACTACCAGGAAACTGTGGGCTCCGGTATCACAGGCGCAGCTGGCAGGGACTGGACGGTGGCCAACACGCTGCCCTTTGGGGGGTCCCCAGCAGCCTGCCCCTGTCCACCTTCTCTGGCAGCCCTGCAGTGCTGTGGGGCGCAGGGCTCGAGAGGAGCACAGATGTGAGTAACCTTGGACAAGTTGCCGGCCAGCCTGGGGCCTCAGTTTCCCCAGATGTTAAGTGGACGTCTGGGAAGTCTGGGGCCCTTCTCCCTGCTTCTTGACTCTGGGGGAAATAAGGGGGCCACATACACATGCAGGGAGGAGGAGGGGCTCTTATCAGGAGAGGAGGCTGGGGCTCAGGGCAGGGCGGGGGCCTCCTGGCTCAGGGCCAGAGCTAAGTGTCCCGGTCACAGTGTCTTGGCCAGGCTGAGCTGGCAGAGGGAGGAGGCTTGTTTTTCAGGGCCTGGCTTTCCCTGGGGGCGGCTCCTCCTTAGCCGATAGGACTTGGCCCAGCCCCTGGCTCAGGCCAGCCTCAGCCAGGATGGGGGACCCTATCCTGGCTCCAGTCTCCCTCTCTGATGCCAGCCTGGACCCACTTTGACCTTCCCTGCTTTTTTAGCCCGGGGCACGTCTTCCCTAGAGCCTGCCCCCAGAGGCCCGGTGCTTGTGGAGCTGGGACACCGTGCTGAGAGCCCAGGGAGCTGCCCCTGCGGTAGCCATGGGGCTTAATCACCAAGGGCCCGATTTCTGGACAACAGAGCATGGCGGTGTTGGGGTTCAGTAAGGACACCCCCAAAATACGTGTCTTGGCCTGCTAAGCACTTGCCCCAAAAGAAAAGCTAATTTGTGTGTGTGGCTTCTGCTCACCAAGCCTACGCAGTGAGTCTGGAATTCTCTTATCTGCATGAAGGCCAGACTGCAGGGGGAACAGGATCGCTTTCCATCCCCACCCGGAATGACATCCGGCTCTATCTCAGCGAAAAGGATGAGGAGCAGCGCACAGGCCCCAGCCACACCTGGCCGGCCCCTCCCGTTCCAAACACTGCCTGCCCCGTGGGCTCATTCGAATTCCAAGGAGACTGTCTCAGGAATTCCACTCATTCCTTTAAGAACCAGTTGGAAGCTTGCAGTGTGCGTGGCCCACGGCCCCCTGCAGCATCCCGTGCAACAGTGGGCAGCCACGCTCCTGCCCTCTCCCCAGGGGGAGTCTGCCCAGGACGCCTTCTGTCCCAGCTCATCCTGGTGACACTCCAGAGGGCCTACTAGCTGCCTTTTTGAACCCCAGCTCTGCCTGGGAACCCTGTGGGCCTCCATTTTCTCATCTGTAAAATGAACTAGGCTGAAGGGGGCTGAGAGGGTTGGGCAGGCGAGGAGGGCTGGTGGCAGCACCAGGCTCGTAGGAGAAGCTCCTGCAGGTTACCCGTGGGTCCATGCAGCTGTGGAGGCCGGAAGCCCAGAGGTCTATAGTTCACAGGGCCTGCGGGGAGCCTGGGCAGCGAGGCAGGCAGAGAGGGTGTCCAGGAGGCAGGGAGGAGAAGGGGGAGAATTGGCAGCAAGCTGAGCCTGGGAGGGGTGCAGGGGATGTTTCCTTGGCTGGGAGGAGGTGCTGCTCTTAGAGGCCCCCGGAGTGTGCATGGGGTGGGGTGAGGACGTTCCTGGACTTGGGTCGGAGAGCCTGGGCCCTGGCCCCAGCTCAGACCCTCCCCACTGCGTGCCACGGGAGAGCAGCTGCCGGTGTCTCTGCCTCGATGTCCCTCTCCTTGTCAGAGGCTGGGCCGGAGCAGCTCTGGGCTGGTGGCAGGGACATAGCTGGGGACGTCACTCTGATTGTGGCCTCCCTTCTGCCCAGGCAGGGACCTCATGCCCATTTCACAGGCCAGGACACTGGCTCAGAGGCCGCCCCACTGGTAATTCCTCACCTCTCAGAGGCGTGCGTGACGACTCACCTAAAGGAAAGTGATTCTCTAGTACCACGTCACAGGAACCCCGGGAGGGTCTGGGGCTGCAGAGTAGGGGTTAGGGGTGATCGGATCTGATACACAGGCTGCTGCCCATCTCCGGCACCCCCTTGGGGTCTCCAGGTCTACTCAGAACATCTGAGAGGAAAAGCAGCTGCCACCGAGTGGGGCTGAAGCTGAGGCCCCAGGCGGGGAAGACGGGAGCCAAGCAGGTGCATCTGGAAGCCAAGCTGGGTGAAAACAGCCAGGGCGAGGGGCGGGCAGCGAGTGGATGCTCCCAAATCCAAGCACACTGCTGCTCCTCAGAAAGCCAAGTGCACGCACTTGGAGTGGGGAGGCAGCAGGGCGAACTTATTTAACGTGATGTGATCCACTGGATATTCCCACTGGGATGTCTGAGACAAGTCACGCTCGCCACGGCCCCCACCAAACCCGCTCCTCCCACCGACTTCCCACCCCAGACAGGGGTGCCGCCCCGCTGCTTAGGTCACACCCTGGGGTCATCCTTGACACCCACACTCAGTCTGTGACTACTGCTGCAGGATCCCCCGGAATCTGACCCTCTCACTGAGTCTCTGCAGCAGCCCCTCACCTGCTCATGGCCTCAAGCCTCCCCCATGGGACTTCTTCCCCATCAGCATCCAGGGCACTTAGGCACCTGCAGCACGGGCTGGTGCTGTGGTGCAGCAGGTTAAGCCACTGCTGGCAATGCCACATCCCATGTGGGCGCTGGTTCAAGTCCCGGCTGCCCCACTTCCAATCTAGCTCCCTGCTAATGCACCTGGGAAAGCAGAGGAGTTCCTGGTTCTTGGCTTCAGCCTGGCTCAGCCATGGCTGTTGTGGCCATTTTGAGGTGTGAACCAGCTTTATCACTGTGTCACTCTGCCTATCGAGTAAATAAATAGATCTCAGGCAGATTGCTTCTCTTCTCTGTCCAAACTAGTTTGAAGGCTCCCATCTCACTGAGAGCCACAGACGGTGTCTTCAGAATGTTCTAGAATGGTCCTCCGGGTTGGCTCTTTACAAGTGCCTTTGGGAGGTAGCAGGAGAGGAGGAACTGCTCCTACTTTACAGATGGGAGAATGGAGGCTCAGCTGACAAGGGATTACGTCCCGGGTCACCTGCTGAGGGCCCTGGGCCCTACTCTCAGACGACTGAGTGAGCAGCTGCTGGTGTCTCGAATCGGACGAGGCCGCTCACTCCAGCCTCCATGGAGCGCTGGCTCCCTGCCACTTCTCGAGTCCCTCCAGACATGGAAATAGGCTGCGGACGCTGTGTGCTTGGCTGGCGCAGGCCCCGGATTCCAACCCTTTTTAGGCCAGATGGGAGTAGTGCAGGGTCCACTGTGGGCTGCTGAGTAGCCGTCAGAAGAATGTAAGGAGTGGGTCAGCCCCAGGGCAGTCCGCGTTGCCCTGGCTCCTCTGGCGGGGCGACCCTGGGTGAGCCACTTCTCCTTTCTGATCGGCACCCTTCCCACCCCACGGAGTCCTGACATTTAAGCAAAGAGCAAGTGGATGAACCACGGGCAGCATCTTGAGGTCACCAGAAGATGCCGGGGATGGTCTTGGGACAGCCTTTGGAAGGGTGTGGAGTGGGAGGTCACAGGGCTCTGGCCACGCCCCGTCCTGCCCAACCACTCTAGCTGTTACAGTGTGGCAGAGGAGCAGCAAGACATGAGAAGGCACGACCAGGATGTCCACAGACCTGGCCAGCAGGACGCATGGGCTGAATCTAACACACTGAAGGTGTAAGAAAAGTGACCGTGAACCAGCCCCTGGCCCTGGACTCAGATGCCAACCATGGAGTCGGGGATGACCAGGGTGGGATTGAGACGAAGTGGCTTTGAATCCACAGCTGTCTCAGGAGCATTTCACACGGTGTCCTCCACGGCTGCCACAACAACTGGGTGTCGAGGGACATTTACGAGTGCAAGAACCGGGGACCCAGGGCAGCCCACTCGTGTGAACGGTCACACGTGGCAGAAATACACCCCCACCCACACGACCCTCCAGTGTGCACACGGTGGAAGCCTGGAGCCAGTACAAATACGCTGGCCGTTAGTGCATCGCGACGCCAAAGGCTTCTATAGAAGCTGCGCGGAGAATCAGTAACTCGGGGAAGGCGGCGGCGGACCGGGGCGCGGGCACGGAGCAGGACAGAGAGTCAATGGCTGAAGAATTTCCCCATCCTGCCCAGCCTGGCCGGCCAGGGAATCAGACCGACTCCTAGTCCGTGTTTACGGGAAACGTTCCAGGATGTGAACGCTGTGGCTGAAGAGCCGTGAAGCCATTGGCAAATATTTAATGGAGGACACGTGGGGCTCTTGGGTAGAGGCTTAGAGCCACCTCGGAATTAGTCACAAGAGATGCCAGCAGCCTCCCCGAATTCCTTCCAGGATGGCCGTTTTGCATTCGTGCTGTGTGAAGGACAGGTGCACGACTTATGCCGGGGTCACCTGTAGTCTTGCAGCGTGACTCAGACACGGTCCCCATGGCTGCAGCAGGTGGCTTCTCCCAGCTTTCGGTGACCACCTCCACCTGACCAAAGGGGCTTTTTAAGATCTAAAGGCATTGAGCCAGTGCTGTGGTGTAGCGGGTAAAGCAGCCACCTGCAGTGCCAGCATCCCATATGGGTGCTGGTTCGAGTCCCGGCAGCTCCACTTCCAATTCAGCTCTGTGCTGTGGCCTGGGAAAGCAGTGGAAGATGGCCCAAGTGCTTGGGCCCCTGCGCCTATGTGAGAGACCTGAAAGAAACTCCACCTATCTCCTGGCTTCTGATTGGCTAGAGCCATTGTGGCCATTTGGGGAGTGAACCAGCGAATGGAAGACTTTCTCTCTCTCTCTCTCTCTTTCTGCCTCTCTGACTTTCAAGTAAATAAATAAATATTAAATAAACAAACAAAAAACAGAGATCTGAAAGCAGAACCCGGCTCAGTGGGGGCTGGGATTTGTTCCGGTGTGATGTGCTCCCTGCATGACTGCAGCCCGCCCTGCCTAGGAAGGGAACTGATGACCGCCACGCCCCAGGCCACCTTCCTCGTCTCCCTGCTGCCGGCCGCGGTGTGTCTTGCGTGCCCTCCCCCTCAGTGAAGGCTATTCCTCTCTCTGTGTCCACCGCAGACAACTTGCGGCTGCCATGTCTTGTCCTAAGAGCAGCTTTTATTTTAATTTCCACCCGCACCTCCTGCTGTTTCATTTCCCCGCACCGCTTGTGCATGGCGGTGTCTCATCTGCTTACATCTCGGCCCCACACCTCTCACCACGGGGGTCTACGCTCTGATGTCTTCATTATGCCTGCTTGGTTTGTTGCACCCAAGAACACATTGAAATGTACATTTTTAATTACTTCCCTTTCATACCTCCCCTGTAGTAGAGGTTGAGCACTGTGTTGATGTGAGTGGAGATTATCATTCTTGAATTCCATCTCAGAATATTAAAATGTAAGGAAGCCCAAGAATGTGTGGTTTTAAAAGGGGGGAGGAGGATTTAGGAGCGGGTATTGTGGTGCAGTGGGTTAAGCTGCTGTTTGGAAGGCTGGCGTCCCATTATCAGAGCGCCGATAGAGTTCTGTTGCTGTGCTTCCAATCCAGCCCCCTGCCAGTGTGCCTCGGAGGCAGCAGGTGATGGCTTGAGTTCTTGGGACCCTGCCACCCACGTGGGAGATACAGATGGAGTCCCAGGCTCTTGGCTTTGGCTTGGCCCAGCTCTGGCTGTTGTGGGCATTTGGAGAACGAACCAGACACTGGAAGATATTTCCCTCTCTCTTTCTCTTTTCTCTCCTCTATCAGTGTCGCTTTTAAATACATAAATCTTTTGTTTTTAAAGCAAGTTTGGGCGATGACACTTTTAGGTTCACATCCAACTAGAGTGTGTTCACTGTCACCAGCACACGTGCAAGGATGCCCTGTGCCAGTCGCCGACACCCGTCAGAGCCGCGTGGCTCCAGGTCACCACTACGTTTTCTCGCTCTCTCCCTTCCAGCCTCCCTCATCCTCCTCCCTCTTTCTCACTGTTGATCAGCTGTCACCTAGAGAGTCTCAGTCATTTCGGGAGGCGACACCTTCACAGCAACCGACCAACCGACCCAGACCGACCCAGCGTGTCATCGGGATGACATGAGTGTGAAAAGCCTAGAGGTGCTGATGGGCACGTCAAAGGGGCGTGATTCACACAGCTGGAGAAATGGGGAAACCTTGATATGATAAAGGCTTCCAGGAAAACCACAGTTACCATCCTGCTACCCACAAAAGACCGAGAGCAAGTTGGGACAATGGGTCCTTCCTTGCCGCTTCTACTCAACATTGTATTGGAGGCTCCAACCAGGCACCCAGGGTCCTGCGCTGCGGCACAGCAAGCTAATCCTACAGCTGAAGATGGCCCAAGTCCTTGGGCCCCTGCACCCACGTGGGAGAGCTGGAAGAAGTTCCTGGCTCCTGGCTTCTGATCGGCAAAGCTCCAGCCATTGTGGCTATCTGAGGAGTGAACCAGAGGATGGAAGACCTCTCTCTCTCTGTCTCTACCTCTCTCTGTAACTCTTTCAAATAAATAAAATAAATCTTTAAAAAAAAAGAACATTTTCTTCACTCCTTCATGTTGTGGCCCAGGTGAGCACGTCATTCCTTTTCACCGAGGAACCCCCTTCCGTTCTTAGACGTACTGTGCTTCATTCATCCAATCACGCGTCGGTTGACAAATGCGTGCGCTGTTTCCACTGTTAGGCTCTTGAGAATAATGCCGCTGTAAACATTCGCGTGCAGGTTTTCACGTGGGTGCACGTGGGCATTTCTCGTGGGTCTCTGCCTTACGTGGACTTGCTGGACTATGTGATAACCCCGGGTTTCACTTTTTGAGCAGCTACCAAACCATTTCCCCAAACGGTTGCACCGTTTTGCTGTCGCACGAGCGATGTGTGAATTTCTGATTGGTCCACATCCTCTCCAGCACCTAATGTCTCTCATGTTCTCTTTCACAGCTGGTCTTGTGGGTGTGGTGTCTTGTGATCTTGATGTGCATGCCGAGGGATTCACTGATACCAAACTTTTCGTGCGCTTATCGCCCATTTCAATATCTACCTCGGGAGAAATTTCTGTTCAGATCCTTTGTCCATTTTTGGGTTGCGTTATATGACTTTTTATTATTTATGTGAGTTGTGAGGTCCCTTATACGTTGTAATACAAATTCCTGAGTAAGTTTTGTGACTTGAAGACGTTTTCTCTCATTCAGTGACTGTCTTTACACTTTCTTGATGATACAATTTGCATTCAATTTATTTTTTCTTTTGCTGTTTGTGGTTTTTTGGTGTTGTAGCTAAGAAGGCTATGAGTGACCCAAGGTTGTGAAGGTTTGCTCCTGTATTTTCTTTCACGAATGTTATAGTTTTATTTTTTTAAGATTTATTTACTTATTTGAAAGAGTTACACAGAGGAGAGGCAGAGAGAGTCAGAAAGGTCTTCTATTCGCTGGTTCACTCCCTAGTTGGCCACAATGACCGGAGCTGTGCTGATCTGAAGGCAGGAGCCAGGAGCTTCTTCCCGGTCTCCCATGTGGGTGCAGGGCCCCAAGGACTTGAACCATCCTCTACTGCTATCCCAGGCCAAAGCAGAGAGCTGGATTGGAAGTGGAGCAGCCAGGTCTCGAACCAGTGCCCACATGGGATGCCAGTGCTTCAGGCCAGGGAGTTAACCCGCTGCGCCAGAGCGCTAGCCCCAAATGTTATAGTTTTTAAAAACAGATTTATTTATTTATTTGAAAGGCAGAAAGACAGAGAACTTCCATCCATAGGTTCACTCCCCAGAAGGATGGGCTGTTACAGAAACCTGGGGTGGGAAAACTCCCTCCATTCAAACAGGCACCAGAGACAGTGGAGGACCCAAGCGGTTTATTAGGCCAATGGGCTCAGCTAGAATCATTTCCTGAGAACTGAGCCACAATCCCCAGTTTCTTACAGTGTTTATAGGTTCATCAGCATCATCCCTTAGCTGTTACAGCATTGGTGGGTTTAAATTGCAGCCTACGTGACTTAGGACCACACTTCCAATGGTCAGCGGGCCCAGTATGTTTGTAAAAGAGATACCAGGGGCAGATTTATTGGATTTATGGAGTTGACAGAAGCAGAACTAAGGACATCTTCCCTCCCTAGACAAGATGACAGGGGGCAGCTGCTTCACTAGTTAATCTCGAGCAGCCACTTTCCCAGGTCTGTGTTGGGAGGAGGGGGTCTGATTTTCTTTATCTCTGGTTGTGGCAGTATTTCCTCTAGAAGGCCGGGCTGAAACCAGGGACCAGGAACTCCATCTGGGTCTCCCACGTGGGTGGCAGGCACTCAAATACTTGAGCCAGCATCTGCAGCTTCGCAGGTGCATCAGCAGTGCTGGTACTCGCATGGCCTGTCTGATATGGGGTGCAGGCGTCCCAAGCACAACTTCTCCTGCTGTGCCAGTGTCCCCCCAGGAGTTCCGCCGTGTTAACTCTTATTTATTTTTAAATATGTATTTATTTATTTGAAAGGTAGGGTTACAGAGAGGCAGAGAGAGAGAAAGAGAGAGAGAGACAGACAGACAGAGAGAGAGAAAGAGGTCTTCCATCCACTGGTTCACTCCCCAGTTGCCCGCAATGGCTGGAGCTGTGTTGATCCAAAATCCTACACTGGCACAGGGGCTCAAACACTTGGGCCATCTTCTATTGCTTTTCCAGGCCATAAGCGGAGAGCTGGATCGGAAGTAGAGCAGCTGGGACTTGAACCAGTGCCCACATGGGATGCTGGCGCTGCAGGCAGCAGCTTTACCCACTAGGCCACAGTGCCAGCTCCCATGTTTACTCTTAAGTTTAGACTGTGACCCATTTTGAGTTGGGTTTTCTGGGTCTGTGGGCGTAGCTG
The DNA here is from genome assembly GCF_051225735.1 of Oryctolagus cuniculus. Taxonomy (NCBI): domain Eukaryota; kingdom Metazoa; phylum Chordata; class Mammalia; order Lagomorpha; family Leporidae; genus Oryctolagus; species Oryctolagus cuniculus. Next base: position 20,560,883 of record NC_142877.1, read on the forward strand.
CCCAGTGCTCCCAGCAGGATCCATTGGAAGCCTACTCTTTTCCCTGCCGGAGGCCTTGGCAGCCCTGATGAGTCAAGTGACCACCAAATGCAGTTTTATTTCGGGAAACTCAATCCGATTGCCTTGGTCTGTAAGTCTGTCCTTACGCCAGTTCCACACTGCCTTGAACATGTCTGCTTTGTAGCTGGTTTTGAACTTGGGAAGTGCGAGTTTTCCAGCTTCCCCCACTCCACCAAGATTATTTGCTCTACCTGGGGTCCCTTGCAATGCCAAATGGACTGTAGGATCATGTTGTCAATGTCTACAAAAATGTTTTTGACTAAGATTGCTTTGAATCAATATGGAGAGGACTACATCTTATCAATTGAAGTCTTCTTTGAAAAGGAGCCTTTGCAGATGTGATTTTCAGAGTTTATTTCTTGGGGCCAGCGCAGTGATGTAGCTGGTACAGCCACCACCTGCAGTGCTTGCATCCTGGGAATCTGGGCACTGGTTCAAGTCCTGGCTGCTCCACTTCCAATCCAGCTCTCTGTTGTAGCCTGGGAAAGCAGTAGAAGATGGCCCAAGTGCTTGGGCCCCTGCACCTGTGTTGGAGATCTGGAAGAAGCTCCAGGCTCCTGGCTTTGGATCAGTGCAGCTCTGACCGTTGTGGCCATTTGGAGAGTGAACAGCAGATGGAAGACCTCTCTCTCTCTCTCTCTCTCTCTCTCTCTCTCTCTCTCTTTCTCTCTCCTCTCTGTAATTCCACCTTTCTAAATCAATAAATCCTTTTTTTAAAAAAAAAAAGTTTATTTCTTTACCTGAGAGGTACAAAGACAGGACGGAGAGAATGAGACTGGGCGAGACAGAGATAGAGAGAGAGAGAGAGAGAGAGACAGCGACAGAGAGGGTGTTCTGCCATCCACTTGTTCACTCCCCAGATGCTTGCAACAGCGCAGCCCAAGCTGAAGCTGGAATCCGAGAACACAACCCAGATCTCCCATGTGGGTGGCCAGAGCCTGATCACCGCAGCCCTCACCACTGCCCCAGGGTCTGCTTTAGCAGGGAGCCGGAGTCAGGAGCCAGAGCTGGGACTCGAACCCAGGCACTCTGCCATGGTCTGCAGGCATCCTAACCACCAGGCCAAATGCCCTCCCCAATCAAGTCTTTCGACCCACGAGCATGCAATGGCTCTCTGTGTATTCAGATCTTTCATTTCTTTCACGCATGTTTTGTTTTATTATACATCTTTTGTTAAATTTATTCCTAAATATTTTTTGCTATCATAAATTGAATTATTAATTTAAATTCAGCTTGTTCACTGCGAGTGGGTAGCAATTCAGCGTGCGTCACAAGGAAGACGCTTTCTGAGCCAGGCAGCGTTAGGTGATTTTGTCACTGCACAAACGGCACAGAGGGCGCTTACCCCACTCTAGACGGCGCGTTGTCAGTCACTCTGGGTGGCCTCTGGAGGCAGCTGAGAGACGCGGTCAGCATGAGATATGTGAGGCTGCCTGTGCCACCTGGCCCACACTTTGTGGCAAACTATCTCTTCTATAAGTAGAAGGAATGCATGATAAAACAATGATAAAAAGAGTAGCATGGTAAGTGCATCAACCAGGAGCACACTCCCTCGTTACCGTGAGCAGGTGTTGTGCACAGAGCGTAACTGGGGCTGCCTCACCCGTATGCACTGGACACTGCCCTGCAGACACTTGAGTGACAGTGTGAGGGCCACCACGTCCCTCGGTAATACGAGTGTGTTGGCTTCATTGTAGCCTCGTGGGATCCCGTATAGACTGAAATGCCATTGTGTGGCACACGACTGTACGATTTTTTTAAAGCTACTTTTTTTTAAGATTTATTTATTTATTTGAAAGGCAAAGTTACAGAGAGGCAGAGGCAGAGAGAGAGAGAGAGAGAGAGAGAGAGAGAGATCTCCTATCTGCTGGTTTATTCCCCAGATCACCAGAACTCCTGGCCAGGAGCTTCTTCTGGGTCTCCCACGTGGGTGTGCAAGGGGCCAATGACTTGGGCCATCTTCCACTGCTTTCCCAGGCCATAGCAGAGAGCTGGATTGGAAAAGGAGCAGCCGGGTCTCGAACTGGCACCCATATGGGATGCGGGCATTGCAGGCAGCATCCCTACCCGCTGCGCCACAGCAATGGCCCCACAATTGAGTTTTGTATGTTGATCTCATATTCTGCAATCTTGTTCAACTTGTTTATTAGTTCCGATAGTTTTCTGATTTGTCCTTAGCATTTGTCAGACACACAACTGTGTCATCTACAGAGACAATTTCCCTGCCTTCAAAGCTGGATGCCTTTTATTTCTTTATTTACTTAGTTGGTTAGTTAAAAGCAGTCACAGAGCAAGAGAAGGAGAGAAGAGATAAAGAGAGATCTTCCATCCAATGGTTCACTCCCCAGAGGGCTGTAACGACCGGGGTTGAGCCAGGCCAAAGCCAGGAGCCTAGAGCTTCTTCTGGGCCTCCTCCATGGGTGCAGGGTCCCAAGCACTTGGACCATCCTCTGCTGCTTTCCCAGGCACATCAGCAGGGAGCTGGATCAAAAGTGGAGCAGCTGAGACCCAAACCGGCGCCCATATGGGATGCCGGCGTCACAGGCAGCAGCTTTACCTGCTACACCAGAACGCTGGCCCTTAATTCGAATTTTATGGCAAGTTCATTACAACTCCATGAAACTACTGCAGCAAGCAGGGCGTGAATCTTTGACTTCTAAGTCCCATGGTTAAAAATCTATCCCGGGGAAGTCAGAGCCAGCAGACTCAAAGATGCAGCTTACACCAGGCTCTGGAAACAGAAACCACATTCACTTCTTGGAACAGAACGAGAGTTAATACAGGAAGTTGAGTTCTTGCAAAATCCAAGAGAGATCTGGAGAAACACTGTGAGCCCCCAGGAAAGACATTCAGGATGTCACCGCCTGATGGGGGCCGTTCCAGGGAAGCTGCTGACTGCTGCAACCAGAAGTGTGGGAACTACTGTCCTCAGGTCTTTGTCCCCCTAACTTCAACCCAGTGACCGACCTTAGTGACGCTCCAGCGCCATCTCGATACCCAGGAGCCGGTGACGGGGCACTGAGACACAGCGGCAGAAAACCTCAGCGCCTTTGCAACCAGTAAAGCAGGAAGGAGACGACACCCTCTTACTTTGGCCTTGGAGATCTTACACAAATGCATGCTGTGGTCTGGGTATGGGTTGAGCTCATCCCTCAAGGATTCGTGTGTTGGGAATGGGCGCTGATGCTGGGCCGTGCCCTGACCCTCCAGCTCTCTGAGCTACATAAACTCCTCACTTTATACATGGCCCTGCCTCCCGTATTTTGGTGTAGTCATGGAAAATGGACTAATCCAATACATTGCATGGTCACAGGCCAATCGGTCTCCAACTTCCAGCTGCAAGGGCATCTTCTTCGAGCTGTACGGCTGGAAAGCACCTAGGAGAAGGCGGCAATGGATAGTGAGTAAGATAGTGAGATACTGGCTACATGCCTGGCACTGTTTGCAGTAGTACAAAGTGGTCAGCAGCCTAGGATACAATACAGAGGGTTTGAGGAACTTGAGTACATCCGCTTAATAAAAATCTAGGTAATCAATAAGTACAAGCGTACTTCAAAAAGTTACTGGGAAAGGGAATAAAGATAAGTTTGTTTTGGCACAAAAATTTTGAAATCCATGCATAATTTTTTTTTCACAATTCCCATTTTCCCACAAAGTTTTGAAGATCTCTCATAAGCTGTAGAAACACAGGTGACTTGGAAAATGCTAGGAACTCATTGAAAAAAGGCAGTGATGTGGTACTCACAGGGGTGGCGTTGTGGGTTAAACTGCCGCTTGCGATCCCGTATCAGAGCCCCGGGGAGTCCCTGACGCTCTGCTTCCAATTCAGCTCCCAGCTAATGCACCTGGGAAAGCGGTGGAAGATGGCCCAAGTGCTGGGGCCCCTGCCACCCACGTGGGAGACCTGGATGAAGCTCCTGGCTCCTGGCTTCAGCCTGGCCCAGCCCTGGCTGTTGCAGCCATTTGAGGAGTGAAGCAGTGGATGGAAGATCTCATTGTCTCTCTGTCCCTCCCTCTCTGTCGGTGTCACTCTGTGACACCTTTTAAATAGGTAAAATAATTATTTTTTTAAAGTGCTTCCTGGCAAATTTGCAGAGAGCAGGAGGACGGCTGTCTTGTCTGCTGCTGGCCCCGAGTGGGCGCTCAGGGAGCGGTTCTCGGCTGACTGAGGGCTTCCATGTTTAGAAACGAAGTCCACATGAGTAAGTGTATACAGACACAATCGTTAGATACAATGTAGCAACTTCGGAACAGAGACAACCAGTGTTCCAGACCTCAGTGCCTGTGGTGGTTGTTGCTATTTGGAGTGACTGGGACTTTCCTCTCCTGGCTCCTCTGCACTTTACAAATGTTGAGCAGCCAACATGCCTCAGCACCAATTAAGTGTAAGCCACAGATGTTTGGTTAAAGCCTCGGAAAGGAAAGCATCCTGACCTGATTTCCCATCTCCCGCAGGGCCTGGTGCAGAGCCGGGTCCAGGGCGGCCGCCACCCGTGCGTGCTGATCACGTGTGCGTGCGCCCCCGCTGGCTGCTGAGGGCCGCCTGGTGCCCCACCCGGAGCCCGAAGGCGGACTTGAGCTGTAGGACCCTGAGGCAGCCGAGCATCTCCCGTCTGAAAGGGGCCCAGTGCCGGCCTTGAGTGGCCAGCGTGCGTCAGCCCTGCCCCTCCTGGGCGCCCATCAGGGCCCATCGGAGGCCAAGCCAGGCCTGCCATCAGTGCTACAGCTGTGCCCTGCCAGGCAGAGGAGAGAGTGGCCCGTCCAGGAGTCCCTCAGAGGGTGGCTGGTGGCACAGCTGAGGCTAAGGGGGGCGGAGGGGAGCAGCCTGAGAAAGGGGGAGTCCCAGTTGGCTCTGTGCCACCCAGAGCCACACTCGGGAGAGTGAGGCGAATGGCTAGCCTCAGTTTCCCCATTGCACCAACAGCCAGCTTCTGGCACAGCCCTGACATGGCCGAGGCCGGCCGTCCTCCTCCCTGGGGCCTCCGTGAGGGTGGGAGGAGACCCCTCGTCCTTGGCGGTCGGCGCTGCACGTGACTGCACTGCTCACAGCCACTAGCCAGTGGGTCAAACGCTTGCGCTGTGGGGGAAGGGGCATAGCCAAGGTCATACCCTTGGGGGCGGGCTCCCCATCAACCAAGGTCTTCGTGGACTCAGCAAAGCGAGGGCTGGTGCAGAGGCCCGCTCAGCCTCGCTTGTAGAGGCAGAAACACCTGCCCCTGGCTCTGTGGGCGCCGCTTTTCTTCCTGGACTCAATGTGTTAATGAAAATCACTACATTCAAGCCCGGAACTCCATGGTCGGTGACTCCACTACATCTCCCCAAAGCGCAGCCCTGGCCGGGCCACTCGCCTGCTTGAAAGCTTTCCCATGGCTCCCTCGTGGCGCCCTGTGGCCTGACAGTCCCCGGTGGCCTGGGCCCCACCAGCCTCCCTGGCCTTGGCCCCCTCCCAGCACTCCAAAGCTCTGGTCACACAGTCTGCCTCCTCTCCCCTGTATCATCGCTCTTAACCATGAAAATCACTGCTCCTCTTTACCTGACCTCCCTAACTCCTACTCATACTGCAAAAACCCAGACTGTCACCTCCTCAGTGGAGCCCGCCCTGGTCTACTGCCCAGAGAGTCCTTCTCCTACCTGGACTCCCTCGGGCCCCAAGCCTTGCTCCACGACAACCCTGAAGACGGGTTCGGAGAGCTGTTTGCACAAGGAGCACCTTGGAACTTAGCTGCTTCCTCCAGGGTCTGAGAGTTCCTAGATAGCAAGAAGTGTCTCATTCACAGTGCAGCACACAGAAGGCGCTCAAGAAACACTTGACAGGTGAATCAGTCAATGAGCAAGTTCATGTCTAAACAACTGCTCAGTTTTTTTTTTTTTTTTTTTTTTTTTTTTTTTTTTTTTTTTGACAGGCAGAGTGAACAGTGAGAGAGGGAGACAGAGAGAAAGGTCTTCCTTTTTCCGTTGGTTCACCCTCCAATGGCCGGTGACGACTGCTCAGTTCTGAATTCACTCTTAATGGGTCTTTGGGCAACATGAGCCCTCACTGGGCCTCAGTGTCCCCATCTGTAAAATGGAAAGGTGGAACCAAAGGAATTCTGGGGACCCAGCCTCTGCCTTCCCCCTAGCTGTGACCAGCCAGGGGATGCTGTCAGCTAATTTTGCTAACGAGGAAACTGGGACACGGAAAACCCAAGCAGCCTCCAAGGTCATGCAATGTCTGATGTGCGGGGGTCAGATCTTCACCTCGCCATCACATTTCCTCCGAACTCACCATGCAACCTGCCACTCAGACACAGCACACGCATCTCCGGCACTCACACATCCCGGAAGAGCATCCCTGGCACCGGGAACAGCCAGTGCTAGGTCCCTGAGCCATAGGAAAGTCAGGGAGGCCAGTGTGGCTGGAGTCAAGTGGGCAGGGACAGGGAAGTAAGAGAGGGGCTGAAGGAACAGTGTGGTCAGACCATGCAGGTCTCGGGGCCCCTGCAAGAGCTCTGTTTACTCCAAGTGGAAGGGGAGCCACGGAAGGTTCTGGAGTGAAGGAGCAGAACTGACTTAGGTTTTAAGGAGATCCCTCTGGCTGCTGTGTAGCGCACAGAGTGAGGACCAGCACAAGGGAGGAGGCAGGGAAACCTAGTCCAGGTAAACGACACGGGTGGCTTGGACCAGGGTGGTAGCAGAGGGGACAGGAGAGGAGGCCACCATCTACAGATAGGTGAAAGCAGAGCCACCAGGGTCTCCGGACACGTTGGAGAGGCGTCCGGGAGGGGGCAGCCAAGGCCGACTGAGCCTGGAACAGATGCTGCTGTCCCCCGAGATGGGGAGACCGTGCAGGAAGCACGCTGCGGTTGGCAGAGGTCAGGAGAGTCGAGGGGGCAGCAACTGAAGACCCGGGCCTGGGCTTCAGGACTGGGGACAGAGCTGAGGGTGCGAATGCGGGGCTCAGCACCTGGACAGCACCTGGAGCCACGAGGCTGTTGGTGATGGATTGATGAGGCAGCTGTCCTTGGGACAGGTGAGCCTGTGGTTAAGCTGTCAAGAGTAAACCAGCACAAGAAACAGCAGGGCCAAAGGCATAGAAGACGAGCAGGGTCCCGCACTGCCCAGTCCAGCCCCATCCTCTCCCACCTGGACGCCGACACCTGCCTCCTTCCTGCTCTGACCCCAGTGACAAAGGGAAGGGTATTTCACAAAGAGCACGGGTATGTGTACTGGACAGGCCTGGTCCTAGACAAATGCCTCAGTTTCCCCATCTGTCAAAGTGTGGGCCATTGAAAGGCTTGACAAAAGCCACTGGAAGTGGCTGAGCTGGTGTTGGTGGCTTCCTGTGGGTCCTGGATAGAGATCAAAGTCTTGCTGGCTGCTGCCTCTTGGAGCACCCCAAGGAATGGCCCTTCTGGGCAAGGCACTCCTCATGGGTTCCTAGGAGCTGGCAGTCTAGAAAGATCACTTTTCCCAGGGAACTTGAAGGCAGCTGAGCTGGGGTGGGAGCGGGGGTGGGAAGTGGCAGGAAGTGGGTGGGCGAGGGGCAGGAGGGCATACGGGGAGGCCAGAAGCAGAATGTGCTGGAACAAGGGGCCAGGACCCACGCAGAAGTAACCAGACTGAGTGTGGATCCATCGAGACAAGACTCCAGCGTCTATCTGGGCTCCCCAGCCCCCACCACTGGCCACAGGCAAGTTCCTTGGCCTCTCTGAGACTCACTCTCCACATCTGGAAAGTGGGTGATGGAGCTACTCATCACACAGAGGAGGAGGACAACTCAGGTTCCTGGGCAGGCGGCAGAGAGGGCTGGAAACAAGCAGAAACACCACAATGAGCAGAAACCTCCAGCACCCACGGCCTGGCACACAGTAGGTGCACCGTGACCAGCCTCTCTCACCCACTGGAGCGAGCAAATGGAATGGAGGTCCTTGGCGCCCTGAGAGGTGAGGTGTGTCATGGAAACGGCCACGTGGGTGCATCCCAGGCATTCTTTTTTTTTTTTTTTTTTTGTTAAGATTGATTTATTTATTTGAAAGGCAGAGTTACAGAGAGAGGAAGAGACAGAGAGAGAGGTCTTCCACCTGCTGATTCGCTCCCCAGATGGCTTCAATGGCCAGAGCTGCACCAGGCTGAATACAGGAGCCAGGGACTTCTTTTTCTTTTTCCCTTTTTTTTTTCCCCACAGTCAGTAGCCTCTATTTTTATGATTTGTAGAAAACCGACATTTAGATTTCAAAATTTAATTACAAAATTATCAGCAGCAGTTTCAAGTATCTCAACAACGCTGACAGATTCCACTCTGCCGACAAACAAGGTTATTCTTATTCCACGTTCACAAAGCAAGACCTGGCCGAAGAAGGCCTTATCGTCATCCCCACGCCGCACTGCTCGGGATCTGTTTGTGACCGTGTCCTCTTCCGTCTCTTCTTCAGCATCACCAGCGGGCCCTGATCTGTGTTCTCTGCCGGGGATCTGCCCGTACTGAAGTAGCCCTTCCAGCCTCTCCACTTCAGCCAGGGCTGACGCGTTTGCTATAGCATTCTTGATTGCCTCGACATCCCCTCCCCTGGAGCCGGCCCACCTTTCTTTTTGTCAGTTGGCAAACCAGCCCCTGGATTAAAAGTTTTGCTTCTCCTGGCAGTTTCCTTTGCAAGCTGTGCACCCCGTTTGCCCTTGAACACTTGCTCTGCTTCCTGACGCTCTTTTAGTTTTACTTGCTGGAAATCCAGTACTCTGACTTGTGGAACTTTGTAAATTACGTAGTCTGTAATGCTTCTTGTCTGTTACAGGATTTCGTAGAATACTTAGGTAAGTCAGCGATCTGAGGGAGGCCAAGGGGTCCAGGTCGCCCAGTTCCCCAAGACTGTTGTGAGTGAGAATGAGTTCTGTGAGACAGGGCAGAGCCTGAGCAAGCCCCTCACCTATACGGCATATTCTGTTGTTCACTAATAACGTTTTCAATCTTCTCAATAAAGGAAACCCATCCAGCTTCCTGATCTCATTGTCAGAAAAGTCAATAGCATCAAACTGGTCCAAGGTAGCAACCAGGTTTTCAATGACAGGAATTTTATACCTGCAGAGGTCCAGCTCGCGGTCCCGCATGGCGTCGGTGTACTGCGCCGCCATCAGCTTCACCATGCTGCCACCGCCGCCGCCCGCCTGGGAGCCAGGGACTTCTCCCAGGTCCCCCACATGGGTACAGTATTCTCTGCTGCTTTCTCAGGTGCATTAGCAGGGAGCTGAAATGGAAATGGACCAGCCAGGACTCAAACTGGCACCCATATGAGATGCTGGCATCACAGCTGCTGGCTTAATCCACTATGCCACAGCACTACTGGCCCTGAGCCAAGGCATCCTTAACAACTACTTCTGTGAGCTCTGTGAACCCTGCTGTTTGGGTGAGGCGATCAAGGTGCAGAGACAGAAGGAAATTTGCACAAGGCTGGGAGCTGTGGGCCCCAAGCCTCTGCCTTCTGTGCTCTGAGCTTCCTGTTGAGCGTGGGGGAGGATGTGACAGAAGAAGGTGGCGGCGCCGCTAGGCTGAACCCATCAGAGACGCACCTGTCAGCTCTCCCACCCACCTCTCAGCCTTCCAGCCATGCCACTGCCCAGCTGCTTAGGAAGCCTTGGGGTCAGTGTGATCTGAGACCTCAGATCCTGCACAGGGCAATTCGCTTTATTAAAAAAAAAAAAAAAAAAAAAAAAAAAAAGACCCAACCTGTCAGGTCTTGTTTAGAAACCAGAACACTTCGCAAATATTGGCCAAGAGAGGGGCTGCGTCCCTTAGAAGGTTCTTGGCAGAAAGAGTGATGCTAATGCAAGGTGACAGTGGTGGCCTTTTTGGTTTTTTGTTTTGACAGAAAAGCAAGGAATGCAAATTGCTGTTCCGTGGGCTCTGTGGGCCCAGGTGCCCATGGGGCTGGTGGGGCCCCTCCCCCACCACTCCATTCCCCTGGACGGGACCCTGGCGACAGCTGTTGAGGCGGCCAGTTCTGGGGCATCTGCAGGTCCGTATTATCCAACATTGTGGGCTCACAAATGGGAAACTGAGGCCCAGAGACAGAGTGGAGCATGATTCGCTCAATCCCATGAGCCAATAAACCTTGCTCCTCCCCCCAGGCGAGTGGGCATGAGAGACGCTGTGGCTCCCTTGTGCCCTTGTGCCCTTGTGCCCTGGCTATGGATTCGCGTCCCTGGGGCCTGGTCTGACGCCGGTTATTCAGGCCGTCTGGACTTCCTCTTTCTGGGTAAGACGCCCACGACAACCCCCACAGCGTCTGGGAGGATCCGCTGAGCGCAGCTGTGTCTGGCCACTCGGTCTGAGTGTGTGAACGCGCAGATGGAGCCCAGTGAGCATCCCCAAACTGCCCTGGGACGAGCGGCGCTGGGGGTCAGAGCAGTGCCATTCAGGGCGCCAGAGCCACCTGCGAGCCTTCGGTTTAGGCTTCTCCAAGTCCAGAGTGGAGCACAAAGCAGGCGTGGCTGCGGGGTGCCTGCCGCTGCCCGCGGGAAGGCAGCCGCATGCTGCTCAGGGGAGGAACCGGCCTACGAAGCAAATTGGATGCAACTCTAACTCAATAATTGTCTTAAAAAAAATCTAACAGAGGGGCCGGCACTGGTTTGAGCCCTGGCTGCTCCACTTCCAATCCAGCTCCCGAGGTGCACTAATGCACCTGGGAAAGCAGTGGAAGGTGGCCCAAGTGCTTGGGCCCCTGCGCCCGTGTGGGAGACCCAGAGGAAGCTCCTGGCTTCTGGTCAGCCTAGCTCCGGCCACTGCGGCCACTTGGGGAATGAACCAGCAAATCTGAATCTCTCCCCCACTCCCTTCTCTACCTCTGTGTCTGCCTTTCAAATAAATAAATAATCTTAAAAAAAAAAAAAAAACTAGCAGAAGGCTACAAAGCTTACATGGAGAAAAGACAAGAAGGACTGAAGCAGTTCTAGGAAAGAAACCGTGAATTTCAACCTGGATTTAGGGCTCCGGCCAGAGTGGTGAGTGTTGGGTTCCAAGAAAGAGCCTGACTGGCGGGGGGGTGGGGCCCCAGGCCCTCCCGTTACTAGGATTGGGTAGAGCCGCTAGATTGACAACCCCATCGAGCTTGTAGAGAAGGACAGCTGCCCGGCGGCAAAGCCAGGGGCCAGCTGGTCCACAGCGAGCGCCCTCAGCCGCAGAGCCCGCGGGGCCTGGAGTTTGTTAACCCGGAGACTGAGCCCTGGCCTTTCGGGAGTGAGCTCAGACCTCCCACCGCCAGCGATGGAATGCGGTGCGGGCGGCCCCGCCCCGGATGTGAAGGTCAAGTGTCAGTCACTGGGTCTGGTTGCTCCAGACCCGCCAGGCTCGGGTTCAGGCCGGCGGTCATCACACAGGCAGAGAAGCGGCGGGCTGTGCAGCCGGCCACGTGCGCGGGGCAGCCCGGCGGGCCTGGCCACGGCCCGGGAGCTTCATTTCTCAGGGCTTTGGCTCTTATTGACTGAGCTGGGTGTGCCGGGCAGACACAGCCAGTGACTCAGCCCGAGGGGAGGGGGTGCAGGGACGCAGCAGAGGGGCCGGTGCCTCCCTGTGGCCCAGGTTTAACTCCCTTCGCTTGATGTTCTAGCGGAATCGGAGGCGTCTTGTCATCACTGCGGCCAGCTGCCCTGGGCGGCTGCACTGAGCCGCCAGGACTCCATTCATTCCAGCCTCGCCTGGTCCCAGACGCTGCCGCCCCGGGCGCTCCAGCCCTGCCTGTGCGGTATTTCCCGCCCACACGTGCTCTCTTCTCCACTAGGGGCACCTCCCACCCCAGCGTTTCTCTCCTGGCTTTTGCCAGACGGTCAGTTAGTGCTGAGTGTGACCAAGGGTCTGTACTCTGCTCTCCCAAAACTCTGAAACTCCCCATTGCCTGGGCTGTGTGGCGTATTAATCCCTGGAGCTTTAGAAGGTGGCACAGTGGGTTAACACCCTGACCTGCACTGCCAGCATCCGGTCTGGGCGCCAGCTCGAGTCTCAGCGGCTCCACTTCCAATCCAGATCCCTGCCTTGGGAAAGCAGTGGAGGATGGCCCAAGTCTTTGGGCCCCTTCACCCACGTGGGAGACCTGGAAGAAGCTCTTGGCTCCTGGCTTCAGACTGGCCCAGCTACGGCTGTTGCGGCCATTTGGGGAGTGAACCAGCAGATGGAAGACCTCTCTTTCTGTCTCTCTCTCTCTCTCTCTCTGTAACTTGGTATCTTGAATAAATAAATAAATAAATAAATCTCTTAAAAAAAAAAAGGCACTCTCCTAGGAGGGAGAGTAGAAGCTAGCAGAGTCTGGGGCTGCAGAGGCACGGGGTGGGGTGGGGGGGAAGGGTAGGGGGCGGGGGTGGCAACTCAAGGTTCCGGAGCCCAGCAGGGCAGCTGCGGCTGACGACAGTGAATTGCCTCTTTCCCAGCAGCTCAGAGAGGGTTCTGGAGGTTCCCAACACGAGGAGATGACAAACGTGGATGCAGGTTGAAAGATGCTCCAGCAGTTACCCAGGTGTGATCCTCCCACGGGGTGCGTGTGCACAGAAATGTCACCAGGACCTGGGAGGGGGGGCTCACGGTGTGTCAGTGAACACTTTTCCAGAAAAGAGCTGGAGCCACTCAGTGCTGACGATGACAGAGTGAGCTCCTTTGCCTTGGCTAGGGCTGGTCTTCTCCTTCTAACCTCTTCCCAGGAGCCCTCCAGGTGGGAGTAGGTGAAGGGAGTGTTGAGAGGAGGAGACCAAGGCTTGAGGCCACCCCGCCAGCAAGAGGGGCCAGGGTGGGCGCGCGGAGCCGTGGGACACATGCCAGCCCCACCACCCTGATCGCCATGGCCGCCCATCCCAGCTCATCTTCTATTCCACTCCGTGTCCAGTTTCTCCAATTTCAAGATGGCAGGTGGCACCACAGGGCCAGGACCCCGGTCCTGCCATGCCTGACTCTGCCTGGACTTGCGGTGTGGCCTGGGGAAGGCCATTTGCCCTCTCTGAGGCTCAGCAATGGGGCTCGTGCTCTGCTGCCTGTGCCGTCCAGGCTTAGCCCTGCCCCTGCTTTGTCCCCTAGGGACCAGGCTGCAACTGTAGGAGAGGGGACCTGGGGGTACCTGGGCCCCGAGTTCTCATCTCCAGCGAGGACCACATGGGTGATGGAGGTCCCAGCCCTACTCCTTGGCTCTTGGTCCTGCCAGGGGCAACTGGCCCCCAAATCCTAAACTACCAGGTCCCTAGGCTGATCCTCAGAACCTGACCTGGGCTTGGGTCAGCCTCTGCCTCTGCCTCCACAGGTCATTTACGCATTCAACAAACATTGAGCAGCCCCGAGGAGCCAGGTAGGTGGAGGAAGATGGAGCCACACAAACACTCATCCTCAGATAAATCAGAGTGGAATGACTTTCTGCGGGTGCTGGGCCCGAGGGAGTGAGAGGTGAGCAGGGGCGGGCTGCGGGGAGCGGGATGCAGGCTGCGGGCTGGGGGCTGGGGGCTGGGAGCAGGGCTTACACCTGGGACGCTGATGGGAGAAGGGGCCGGGCCCCGCAGGTAGAGGGCTCAGCTGGCGCACAGGCCTGGGGGTGGGTGTTTGGAGCTGGGGAGGGTCTGAGGAGGTGAGCAGGGCTTTTAAAGGGAAGGGTAGCTGCAGCCGAGGGCGAGCGCGGTGAGCCCAGCCCTACTGGCCACGAGGCAGTCTCGGGTTTCGCTGTGACAGTGGAGCCCCTCTGTTGGCGCTGCATGGTCGCAAGCCCACCTCGGCTGGCTGCGGGCCCTGCCCTCCTAATCACCGGCTCTCAGCCAACACCTGGAAGCAGCCGGCTGAGAAGGGAGGGGCAGAGGGGCCTTCCTGACCGTCACAGCGAGTGTGAGCAGGGGGCGGGGCCTTCAGTGCCCCCGGAAGTCTGGGATGTGATGCCCACTCCTGCAGAACCAGAAAGAGGTGCTCCAGAGCGGGGATAGAAGTGCCCACCTCGGGCCCACAGAGCGACCATGGCACGGCTGGGGCTGGGTGTAGGGGGAGGAGCGCGGGCGGCTTTCAGTGGGTGACGCATTGAGGGGAGTGCTGAGGACAAGAAAGCCACGTCAGTGTGTCCATCTGTAAAAGGGACACACTGAGAGTGGTCACCTGTTCTCTGCTCCCACAGCCTGGGAAGTCCAGACCCTGCCCAGGAGGCAGCCCTCACCCCCCCAACCACCACCATAGAAGGCCCGGAGCTCCCGCCTGCCCCAGGACGCTGCCCCAAGTCCCTGCCCCCACAGCCACACCTCATCCCATCCCACCCCCGGGGAAGCCTCCTCACCCAGACGCTGCTCACCCCTTAGTCACCAGTTGTAGAAAAGCCGAGGCCTCCAAATGTCTGCTCAGGGTCCCGCCCATGCCCCCCACCCTCCCACCCCAGCTGTTCAGGGCGTCCTGGCCTGGGGGCTCCTCGCCCTTGGGAGTGGCAGAGCTGAGCCAGGGACTGGGCGCTCTGCTGTGCTGTGTGGTCTGGGGAAGCTTCCCAACCTCTCTGAACTTGAAACCTCCTTCCCTTCCTTCTCCTCTTGGTGCCGCCACAGTTGCTGAGCCACCGCGGCACACCACGCACTGTGGGTCGGAGGTGTGGACCGCAGCTCTCTGAGTCCTTCGGGACTGGACACGACCCAGTCCCCTGAGGCCCCCATGGGCGAGTGGAGACAGGACAGACCTTTAACTCAGGGAGGAGTGAGCGCGCAGGCGCTGGAGTCAGCCAGCCTCTGCCTTCTCCCCTCCCGGCTGTGTGGCCTTGGCTAAGTCACTCTGCCTCTCTGGGCTGCGGTGTCCGCATCTGACAAATGATGAAAATCACAGTGGGAGATGTGCACACATCTCAAAATGTCCCTGGAGCCCCCACCTGGAGCCCTGCACAGCCTTGGGGAAGAAGGAACTGATTCTGTAATAGCGGGTCTGGCCGTAGGCTGCACCTGCTTTCCCTGCCCATGGGAGCCGCCCTTTGCGGGAAGGGGAGTCCTGACTCGATGATATCATTGTAGAGGAGTTGTAGGCGGTACTTACTGAGCACCTGCTTTGTGACCAGCCCTGTGCATACATCGAGTCTGAAGCCCAGAGCTGGAGACTCTTACTATGCCCATTTGGTGCAGGGGCACTCTGGGGCCCGGGTGACCTGCCTGGGTCACACAGCCAAGGGGACCTCACAGCCCCCCTGCCCTGACCATTGCACAGAGGTTCCCCCATGTGGTATGGTGAAGGGCCCAGTCTGGCATTGCCTGGGGGCCCCGAGCCCAGGCTTGCCCTCCCTGGGCCCCAGGAGAACGGCCTTCCTCAATGCCTGCCTTCCCAGCGATGGGCGATCAGGCCGGATTTCCCAGCTCCTCCACTCAGCAGGAGCCGCTTCCGCGCTGTCTGTGGAATGAGCAATCCCCGGCCCGGCAGGGCGGCAGGGCCGCTGGTGCTGATGGGTTTACCTGTGAAGAATCCAGGCAGAGTCCACTCCACCAGGGCCGGATGCCCGTCAGAGCCACACAGGAGCATTTCCTGGGCGTGAGCCCAGCCTGGCAGCCCAGGGCCATCGGTGGAGGTGGGACCCACCCAGCAGAGGGCTGGGCAGACCCAGGGGTCTGCATCGCCCCGGAGACCGTCTCTGCTCAAGCTTCAGAGGCTGAGCATCGGGGTGGGAGAGGGGCCCCCCAGGGAGCCAGGTTCAAGGGTCCGAGGCTGAGCCCCTGGAAGGTTGGCTGTGTTCCCTTGGGACACACAGTGGACCTTCAGGCGGGGGGAGGGAGGGAGGGATGAGACCAAGGTCTTCTGAGTTACTGCCTGCGGGGCTGTGGGCGTGTCTGCACATGTGTCCATGTGGGCCCATCTGATTTCCTGTCCACACCTGAAGCTGGCCGCGTGGGTCTGGACGCCTGCTCGTGTGGGTGTGGGGGTGCGCGTCGCTGTCGGTGGTGCTTGTGCGACCAGCGGCGTCTGCATCCTGCTGCGGCTGTGTGATTCCCATCTGATCCTGTGTCCGCGGGCGCCTGCTGACTGTCACCGTGGAGCTGGCTGTCCCCGTGCCCTGTCTCTGGATCTCAGTGTGTGTGTGACCGGCCTCTGCCCTGACTGTGGGAGCGCAGCTGTGTCCCCAGGTGTCTGTGCGGCCCTGTCCACCGGGTTGCAGCCCTGCGCTGTCCTGCTCCGCCAGGGGGCGGCCTTGCCCGGCCTCCGCGCCCTCCCTTGGGCTCCCGTCCGGGGGCCGTAGGGGCCTGAAGACCGGGTTATGTGTGGCCCTGGCCGGCCCCGCCTCCCGCGCGGCCCGCCCCCGGCCCGTCCCACCGCGGGCTATAAGTTAACTCGGCGCGCGGTGTCCGCAGCGTCGCCGCCAGTGGTCCGCGCTGGAGGGTTCCCTTGCCCGTCTGAGAAGCCGCCGCTGCCTTTGAGCATGGCCGAGGGTGAGTTCAGGGTCGCCGGCGACCCAGTGATCCCGGAGTAAAACGGGTCAGGATCCAGCCGGGGCTCAGCGCTAGCTCTGCGATTCGGACAGCAACAGGTGGGCTGGGCAGGGTGAGAAGCCGCAGAGTCCCCGTCCCCCGGGGAACCACGAACCCCGCCTCCCCGGATCGGATGAGGTGATGGAACTCAGCGCCGGCTGTAAACTGTGAAGTGCCGTCCTGGTGGGTGCTGTCGCTGGTCCTCAGCCACTGAGTGGGGGCAGGGCCCTACTGTGTGCCAAGCGCTGGCCTGGGCTCAGGGCTCTTAGCTCCAGCTAATCCCTGCTCTCATGAGGGGGTGTGCCTGCCGGCCCATCCCAAGGCCCCGGGCAGGAAGAGCTTCCAGCATCCCATTGGGGGCAGGCTGAGGTCCCTGCCTGACGCCAGCTTCTAGAAACCTCCAGTTCGGCCACTTCCAGAGTTTTCATTCCCCCTCCTGTAAATTCTTCCTGGTCCGTGTGTGGTGATGAGCTGCTTCCCAACAAACACACACACCCCTGCACGCAGAGGTCATCCTGCCCTAGGTCCCCCCGGGGCGGGGGTGGCTAAAGAGGGTGTGGCCGCGCTGAGGCTGCGGGGGCCGGGTATCCCAGCTGGCTCTCAAGTCCCTCTGGGGAGGGCCATGGGCCACTGCAACCTCCACTAAGGGCCGTGGGGAGCCGTGGCCCTGTCTGACGTCCTGTGTGCTGGACGCCACCCCAGCTCTGGGAGCCAGCTCCCCCGGCCGCTGCGATGTGTCACCTAAGTGGCAGCCGGTCCCCAGTGCAGCCGCACTCAGTGGAGCTGAGGCACCCTGGGGTGCAGCTGTGATGAGCACACCCCTTGTCAAGGGAGCCGCCTGCGGCGGGGGTCCCACCGGCCTGGGAGACCGCGAGTCCTTTCTCAGTGCCGAAACCCTAGGAGTCCGCCGACTCTGGACCCCGGTGCTCCTGTGCCTTCGGAGCTGGGGTGGACTCTTCAGTAGGCTGAGACAGCTCCACCTCCCCAGGCTGGGGCTGGCCAGCTGGCCAGCTCTCAGGATCTACCACCGGGACAGCCACGGCCTCTTCGCTGCTTGGGCGGCCTGAGGTTCAAGTTTACCGGAACCGTAGGCTGAGTCCTGCTGGCTGAGGTCTCTCCTGCTGTCATTACAGGGGGCGTGCTTCCCTGGGTCCTCACGCAGCAGAACTGACCCCCCGCCAGGCTCCCCTGGGCTGGAGAACAACGTGGGGCATGGGGCGTGGGGGAGGGAGCGCGGCTGAGACCCTGTCCTGAGCTGTGCGCCGCGGTGAGGGGCGACGGGGCAGGCTCCACACCCCACAGCCCTGATTCAGGTCCCAAAGCGGCCACTTGCTAGGGGACGTGGGCCTGGCAGTGTCTGCGCAGGAACGAGGGTCCTCACAGCACCCACGTGGCGGAGTTGTTGGGAGGTTTGAGCTCAGATCGTCCACGTGGATGCTCCGGGCTCCCTCTGAAATGGTAAAGAAAACTTGCCCACGTGGAGCTCCTGCCATGGGCTGGGAGCTGGCATCCCAAACCCTCTCCCACGCATCACAGCAGCCCACTGAGGCGCTGGGGAAGGAGGCAGAGAGAGGGAGGAGCACACAGCAGAACTCAAACCCTGGTCCATCTGAACCTTCACTAAAGAATACTGAACATTCGTGCGAGTTGGGGGAACAGCATGATAAATCCCCAGCCGTCCAGCCCCAGCCATCACCAACCACGGCCGCTCGGTCATTTAGAAGCAAGTCCCAGGGCCAGGTCATCTTGTCGGCCAGTGCTTCCATTTGGGTCTTAAAAGACCAGGACTTTCATTTTTCGATGCAAGCATGTGACCAGAGTGACGCGATAGCTTTGTTCCATTTGTGTTTACGTCTCCTGCGTCTTACGCATGTCATCGCTTTCAAAAATCAGGATCCAAGTAAGATCCACTCAAGCGAGGTCTGAAGTTTCTCTTCGGTTTTGCCTTCCTGTTCTTTCATTTTCTTTCTTGTAATCTATTGTTGAAGGAGGCAGATCCTTTGTTGGTAGTTCTGCTGCCCGCATCCTGGCTCTGGGTTGAACTAATTCCTCATTCCTGTAAAAGGCGTGCTGAATCCAGAGGCCAGGCCCCTGGGGCTAACGCACAGCAAGAACCGAGGGGCTAACCCACAGCAAATTCTGCCCTGGGAAGCCCTAGACTTGCTGACGGCAGTCGCCTGGCCGGCATTTTGGAAGCGCTGGGCGCCCCCGGCCCTGTGCTACGGGTTTTACATGCGTTCCCTGCGAGGCAGATCCTACTGTGGGCAGTCGGGGTCACTGAGGCCCAGGAAAGGGACTTGCTGTCGACCTCCCCAGGGGCAGAGCGGGCACAGCCTGGTGATGAAGAGCTAGGGAGCTCTGGCCCCGGCCAGCCAACTGTGCGAGCAGAGGTGGGGGGGCCTGGGGAGGGCGGAGGGCTGGGCTTGGTGACCGAAGAGGGAGCCCCCAGGGTCACGGCCGCCTGTGGGCTGCCACCGTGGCTCATGCCTCTCCTGCCGTCTCTGCAGATCTGATCCTGGAAAGATGCGACCTGGAGCTGGAGGCCAATGGCCGCGACCACCACACGGCCGACCTGTGCCAGGACAGGCTGGTGGTGCGGCGGGGCCAGCCCTTCTGGCTGAAGCTGCACTTCGAGGGCCGCAGCTACGAGGCTGGCGTGGACACCCTCACCTTCAGCGCCGTGACTGGTGAGGACCTGCACCCCCAGATCTGGGCTTCATTGTCCCCTGGCAGAGGACAGGATGGATGAGCCCGCATTGCTGTCCCCTGCCAGAGTCCCTGCTGTCATTAGCCCCATCTCACAGATGAGAGAACTGAGGCCCAGACAGCGGGGAGATGTCGCCGCAGGCCACAGTCTGATATGCGAGTCTGTGCTCCTGGCCACGGAAGCCTGAGGCCCCTGAGGCGGGGGTCAGCTTTCTGTCCTATCTCAAGGGCAATCCAGGGCACATCAAAACAGCGCTCTAATCTCTTCCCAGCACTGCTTCCCGAAATTCATACAACCCAGCCAGCACTCTGGGATTGGACCCAAGTCAGGACAGGGGGTGGGGAAAGCGTGCAGCTGGCGCACACCCTCCAGGGTGGGCAGCTGTGTGTCCCACCGGTTCCTGCCTCGGGCTTGGAGGCTGGACAGAGAGACCCAGGCTCCCGGGTGGGCTGGGCTCCTACCTGCTTTGTGTGTTGCTATCAGATCACTCAGCCTCTCTGAGCCCGCGCTCCCCGTCTGCAGAGCACTCGCACGGCCAGGTGGTCTTGTAGGAAGAGGCTGGCCTGTGGGTGCGAGAGGCGGCAGCCTGTCTCCTGGGACCCCAGGGGCTCTAGGGATGGATGAGGGGGCAGGTGCCCAGTTCCCAGTCTCCTGTTGTTGGCAGTTCCTGGGAAGGTGCCCTTGAATGCCAAGAGGGCTGGTCTGGCTGCTGGTGTGCACCCCTCCCTGAAGGTCAGCAAGGTGCCGCCTGGCTAGGACGCTGGGTACAAAAGCCCTGCTTTTCGGAGGCTCCAGGGTGGTGAGGGCGGCAGGCGGGAGCTGCACCCACCTGCCTGTTCCTGTGCTCACCTGGGAGGCTGTTTGATAAGCTTATCACCAGGCCTGCAGGCTGGCCCAATGCCCCTCTCTGCCTTTCCTCTGGGCCCCGCCCCTCCCAGCTGATACGCACACCACCACCCAGGCACCCCCACGAGCACGCTGGCACCTTAGGGTCCTTTCCAAGTCTCTGAGCTTCTTGCCTCAGTTTCCCCCTCTGTAAAGTGGAGCACTGGAGTCTGTGATGGCAGTGCCTTGAGAAGGGTCAGGCTTGGAATAGTGAAAACCACATCTATGGAGCGCCTATGGCATACGTGCTCATCCTGGACACACCCCCCCACCGCTGGGAAGCATAAAGGGCCCCCATTTTGCAGATAGGAAGACTGAGGCTTGGAAGGGTCAAGTGAGTGAAGGACACAGCAGGTTTCAAACCCTAACCCCAGCAGGTGCATTTACCCACCAGGCCGCAGGTGGGCACCAGCTTGGGCAGCCCATGGCTTTCCACCTCCTTTCTTCTTCCCTTGCTCTCAAGACATCCCTGTTCATCTGTCTGCTTCTTCACGTGTCTGGGCGGCTTAGCATTAGGTCACGGGGCTCCAAGTCAGGGCTGGGTGGGTGATCTTCCCCGCCAGCAGCTAATCTCTGCTCTCCAGTCTCCATAAACTTATCTCAAACCCCAGCCCAGTGCCCTGGTCACTTCCACTGGCTGCCTTGTGCAAGCAAGCGAAGCCCTGCCAGGGGCCAGGGAGGCAGTGGGACAATTCCAGGAAGCCAGGTCCTCCACCTCCAGGCCTGGTTTGGGTCAGTGCCTGGCCCGGGGACTCTGCTCCTGCATTGCAACATTCCAGCGTGGGACCAGCCCGTCCTACTTCTTCCGGGAAACTGAGGCCCAGGGAGAAGGCAGCTGGCCAAGGTCACTGGGCAAATGGAGCGTGTGGCCTGAACCCAGACGCCCGGATTCTCACCCCGACAGGCTCTGTGGCAGGGTACAGAGCACGCGGACAGGCACCATCTCTGTTCTGGGCCCTGTGCTCTGCCCCATTCCGAGAGGGGCCAGGGGGCAGGGGGAGGCAGTGAAAGTGGCCCGAAGGAGTGGGAAGACCCCGTCTGAGAAGGCCTCGCTCGCCCACCCGGCCCCAGCCCTCCCACTGTGGTCTGGGATAGCAGCCGGGACTCCCTGGGTCCGTAGGGTCATGTAGGCCCAGGGGTGGTCCCTTAGGTGTTCCGGTCCCACCTAGGGTCGTGCAGAACCAGAGCAGGGGAATTTGCACAGCCAGTTTACGTGAGCAGCGGTGGCGCCGGGGGCCAGCCTGGCCCCAGTCCTCCCCCAGGGGATGAAAGGTGTGTGTGTGTGCGCGCGTATACAGGGGTGGGGAAGCGCCATCCCTGACCTGTCTCAAGGGCGCTAAGTCAACAGAGCCAGTGGCCGCGGGGCCTGGCCCGGGCCCGTTACCGTGGTGACCAGAGTGTTGATGGGCCAAACAGGAATATGGGTGAGAACGAAAGGGGCGCGATTCGTAGTGATGCGGGGTCCACGGGCAGGAACCGAGCCAGCGCCCCGGCTCCAGCCCCTCGGCCTCAGTTTCCATATCTGTATCCAGTTGCACCAAACAAGCTCTGCATCCATCCCTGGCCCTGAATCTGCAAGTTGGCCGGGACTGCGGTCCTCCCGCGCCTGGGGCAGCTCATGCTGATGGCAGCTACTCCAAGCTTAGCCTCCCTGCCAAGTGCTTGCCGTGACCTCTATCCGAGTCCTCTCAATGGCGCTGGGAGGTGGTGGGGACAGTAAGAGGCGATGGTGTCTGTTACTTATTGAGCACTTACTGTATGCCAGGCACCCGGTGAGACTCCCCAGAAAGCTTGTGAGGAGGGGCTGCGACTGGCCTTGTTTCACAGCTGAAGAAACAAGGCACAGAGAGGCCAAAGAACTTGCCCAAGGTCACAGAGCATTTTAAACCCAGAATTGGGCCCCTCCGGGCGCGTGGTCTAAGCCCATTTTCTTTGGTGAACAAAGCGTGGATCAGAGAGTCCCAGTGACTTGGCTCAGGTCACACAGCGCTCCAGGGTAGAGGCGGGAAGCTTCCCCAGCACCCGCTTCGGCAGGCAGGCAGAGAGCATTTCAAGGCATCCACTTGGCTTTGGCCCCCGGGCAGAGCCCCAGCCGCCTGTGTCATGCTTGTTAGTTAGCTCATGGTTATATTTGGGCTGGCAGGCAGGGAGGAGCGGGCGGGGGCTGGGAGGGCCCCAATATCGTCCTCAGCAGGGGGCACACTGTAGGCAGGGAGGAGGAGGAATAAAAATAAACCCTGCCGGGCCGGGGCGGGGCAGGGTGCTCTCTGGCTCCTCCCCACTGCCCAAGCTCAGAAGGGGCCCCGCCAGCCCCTCCCCAGCCTCCCTGTGACTCAGAGCCACCACCACGGGCCGGCTCCCCCCCACCCCGCCCCCCGCACCTGGAAAAGCAGCGGTGTCCGGGACACACTCTGCATGGACATCACCGCGCCTGCCACACCCGGGACAGTGTCCTCGTTGCAAGAGGCGCCGCCAAGGACCTGGCTTCGGATGCCAACTTTGCCTCCCACCCCTGGCGTCTCCTGGGGAGCTCCTCCTCCCTTTAAGTTGGTTTCCTCACCTGTGCAAGGGGTCTCCGAGGAGGCAGGAGGCAGAAAAGGTGGCAGGGAGAGGGGGGTGTTTGTGACCCGCGTCTCAGCACCGCCAGTGGAGGAGACACAGTGGCCCTGGGGAGACCTCAAGAGGCCCAAGGCCAGCGCTCTCTGCCAGCCTGCAGCTGGGTTCTCAGGCCCCTGGCAGGGCATCCGAGGACCAAAACCCATCCTGCTTGGAGCCTGAAAGAGAAAACAGACGTAGCAGGGAAGGGTTCAGGCAGCGGGGAGAACGCTTGGGGAGTATCTCGCCTATTCCTGCCCAGAGAAAGGGTGGTCTTGGCTCAGATCACTGCAGGGTGGAGCAGTATCTCTGAGACCCTATGCCCCGGGCTGCCCTGTCCCCTCTCCCAGGGGACCCTGTCTGGTTGTAGACCTACTGTGTGCCCATGGCTTTCCCACAAACCCACTGCACGAGGCGAGGCTTCTGGCGCCCGCTTTACAGATGAGGAAACTGAGGCTGAGGGAGATTTAACCCCTGCCAAACTCTGTCCATGGTGAGCGGCAGAACTAGGCCTCGAACCCGGGCCGCGGGACCCCAGATGTGCCCTCCACGGCTCACGGCTGCTCTTTCTCCCTCCGCAGGCCCAGCCCCCAGCGAGGAGGCGGGGACCAAGGCTCGCTTCCCGCTGTCCGATGCCGTGGAGGAGGGTGCCTGGACGGCCTCGGTGGTGGACCAGCAGGACGGCGTCCTGTCGCTGCAGCTCAGCACCCCGGCCACCGCCCCCATCGGCCTGTACCGCCTCAGCCTGGAGGCCTCCACCGGCTACCAGGGCTCCAGCTTCGTGCTTGGCCACTTCACCCTGCTCTTCAACACCTGGTGCCCAGGTGAGCCGTGCTCCATGGGTGGGCGGGGGGCTCAGCTCCAGAGGCCAGTGGGGGCTGGAGGGCCAGGCCGGGTGGAATGCGGCCCCTGGCCGGCTCTGCCAGCCTTGCAGACAGTATACACAGGGAGTCCGTGACCTGGCGCAGCCACACAGCCACCGAGGGAGTCCAGCCACGTGTGAGGCCCTCACGCTTCCGTGGTTTCCTGAAGCTACACCGGAGCAGCACCGAGTGGGGAATTTACAAACGTCTGGGGTTCGTTTGGCTCACGGTTCTGCAGGCCGGCCGTCTGCGCATCCTGCAGCGAGAGCGCAGGGGTGGAAGAGAGCAAGAGGGGGCGGGGCTCTGTCCAGATGCCAGGTGGACCCACTCGTGCCCACGGAGCCTGTGTGGCCCAGTCGCCTCCCCTCGCCGCGGCCTGGGGATCCTCAGGGCACAGGGTCGCTCCCAGCACCAGGGTAAGCAGTGGCTTGGCGGCCCCACGTCTCGAGTAGGAGCCCGCTGACTCCAGGGCGGGGCCCCCACGTCCTGGGGGCCCTGTCGCAAATCTCACCCAGCCTGGTAGGGGAAGGGAGGGGGGTGCCGCAGAGGTGAGGAGGAGCGGTCTGGAAACCCAGCTGCCTGCTTCTGCCCCATCTCAGTGGCTCCTCTCAGCAACCCCGCATCCTGTTTCCCAGGTGGGAAACTGAGGCTCAGCGGGGCTCAGTGGCTTTTGAGAGCTCCTCCAGGAAGTGGACGGTGCTGGGCAGAAGTGGGGAGTCACAGGGCAGAGTGTGGGGGAGCTGAGACTGACCTGAGCCTTAGGGAGGAGGCAGGGCCACCCCACCCGCGCTGAGGCCTCCCTCCCCTGCCTGGACCTCGGCTGTCCTTCCTGCTGTGCCGCAGTTGAGGCTGGGAGTGAGGTCTCCCCGGCCGGCTGGTGCCAGCCTAGCAATGGAGTGCCCCCCGCGCTGCCGCCGAGCCTGGGCCTGGGCAGGGTCCTGCCACCCCAGCCCCTTAGGGAGCCACCTCCTTATTGGGCCACTGCTGTATTTTTTCCTTTTCCTATTTTGGGCATTCTGACTTGAGCACTTCTGCCCATTTGGGCTTTCACTTTCCAACTTGAGCAGCGGGCCCCAGGTCAGCGCTCGGCTCAGAGCTGTCCCTGCAGGAGTCGTGGCTCCCTGTCCCCGAGACATCCTGGGGCCCGAGGATACGCCTGCCTGTAGCTCCCGGGGTTTCCCACGCACCTGCTCTCTCTGTAGGAGCCCCAGGTGGCCTGCCGCAGGGCCTGTGTTGCTGCAAGTGCCCTGGCCCACAGGGAGAAATTTCTGGGGCCAGAAGTGGCCCTGAGGACTCCCTGTGTGCTGGCTTTGAATTGAGGTAGTCGGCAGGCGGCTGCACCTAGTACCCAGCCCTTCCGCCCTGGGAAGAGCCCCGGCCCAGGCGGCAGAGCTCCGGGGACAGGAGCGTGGACTGGAGGGGATGTCCCGTTCTCCTGCCCTGCCTCGCCCGGAGGAGGGTGGGGTGGCCACCAGCCAAGCAGGGCGGTGACTCAAGGGACCCACATCCCAGGGCGGGAGTGGGAGGAGGCAGGAAGTCCGGAGAGGGAGGGGGAGGAAATTGCTCGGATGGGTGGGAAAGGGCCAGTGGCCTGTGAAAGGGGACCCTCCTGTCCCAGGGCTCCAGCGCGGTCATGAGCGAGCGAGCGGTGAGGAGAAAGTGCCAGGGCTGATGGCGTCACCAGCCCGGGGCCAGTTCCACCCAGGCGACACTCCCCCTGATGTCAAAGCACCGAAGGCTTCCACTGTCTCTCCTACGCCAGCAGGCAGCAGGCAGAGTCACAGCCGGGGTCGTGTAAGGTGGATTTTCACAGCGTGGTCTCGGGAGCCACGGAGCAGCAGCTGTGAGAGTCTGCCCTCATCGCCTTCGCCGCCCTCGCTGTGGTGCTGGGGCTGGCGGGCACCGCGGGCGGGCGTGGCTGAGCCCCGGGACCCCGGCTGGGTTCTCCAGGAGACACGGCGGGCACAGAGCCTGGGGGCCACCGTACCTTTAGGGGCCCAAGAAAATGTTTCCATTTTCTTTAAAGTCAAAAGAAACCTGGACAGTTCCGCCAAGCGGTGCCCTCACGTGGCGTGGTCACCGCAGTGGAGGGAGGCGTTGATTCGTATTTGTGGGAGGGGCTCCACGGATGATGGGCGTCTGGGGCCCACCAAGGCTGAAGCTTGGCCCTGGCCTTCCCCCTCTGAGCCTCGGTTTCCCCATATGTGAAGTGGAGACAACGAAGCCGGCCTGACCCTTGGGCTCCTGCCACCTGGGCCCACCTTTCTCCCTTCGCCACCCTCGGGGGGCTGGTGTCCTGCGTCCACCAGTGGCCACACCTTAGCTCCCTCTGCTCCTCTGCTTAGAGCACCGTCTGCCTGGCCCCAAGTGCCTCACCCTTGGCCATTTCTCACGGTGACATTCAGATGCCACCTCCTCCAGGGAGTCCTCCCTGAGCCTTCCTGCTGGACAGGACCCAGCCCCTACTGAGCTGCAGCGACCCTTCCTTGGTCTTGCCCAGTCTGACACTGGCCTTGACTCACGCCCGCTGGATCAAGGCTGCAGTTCCAAAGAACTTTCCCAAGTGCAGCCGCTTCCACTCTCAGGCTAACACAGCGAGGTGCAGAGTGGACGAAGGCCAGGTGGGGGTCAGGGACAAGGGTTTCTGGACTCCTAGTCCAGTGCGCTTTTCTCATTCTCTTGATTTGGCGTAAAATATTCTCCGGCCTCAGTTTTCCCATCCTTGAAATGGAGCTTTCAAGGTTCCCTTTGTCCGTCGTGAGTGCCTTGCGGAGTTGAGTGCGCGAAGGTGTGCTGTCCACTTATCACCGGCCCTGGCACGGGGCAGTGCTGCCTGAATGGCAGCCTCTGTTGCCACTGATAACTTCCCTCGCTGATGTGGGATTGCTGGTTAATGATTGGTTTTCCCAGTTCAAAGATGGAAGCCACCCCAGAGGTGCCGGCTTGGTACAGGAAGCAGGCACCCGGATGGGCCTGGCCAGACCCGGAGCTGAGGCCCCTCTTCCCGCCCACAGCCGATGCCGTGTACCTGGACTCGGAGGAGGAGAGGCGGGAGTACGTGCTCACGCAGCAGGGCTTCATCTACCAGGGCTCGGCCAAGTTCATCAAGAGCGTCCCTTGGAACTATGGGCAGGTACGGCCACCCCCGGCCCGTCCCAAGCACCAGGCCCTGGGGTTGGAGACAGCCACAGGCGCAGAAGTACATGTGGACAGCAGAGTCGCCCACGCCAGGCTGTCGGGGCGCAAGGGTATTGAGAGGGCTGAAGGCCCCGAGAGGGCCAAGCCGGGCCTCAGGTCACACAGCAAAGGCAGGGGTCCTGGATTCCGCTGGGCGGGGCCGCGGGAGCCGTGAAGGTGTTCTGTTCTGGGTGGGGCTGGGAGGGGAGCAGCGGAGCCGTCAAGGCCATGTGTGAGTGACAGCAGACCCCGGGGCAGCAACTGCTGCCTCCACCCCCACCCCTGACCCCCGCCAGTCGCTGAGTCCCGAGGACTGGGGGCGCCTGAGACCCTCCATTTCTAACAGGTTCCTAGGTGATGCCGACGCTGCTGGCCCAGGGACCGCTGCTCTGGTTGTATGGGTCAGCCACTGTCGAGTGCGCAGCAGGGCAGAGCGGCCAAGGCCAAGGGCAGCGAGCAGTGATTCCTCCCAGATCTCTAAGTTGGCCGGGGCCGGGCCGTCCAGACTGGCACAGTGGGAAGCTCCATGCTGTGCACCCACATACTGGGGCTCATCTGGCAAGATATCACCCTAATGGCCGGTGCCACAGCTCACTAGGCTAATCCTCCGCCTGCGGCGCCGGCACACCGGATTCTAGTCCCAGTCAGGGCGCCGGATTCTGTCCCGGTTGCTCCTCTTCCAGGCCAGTTCTCTGCTGTGGCCTGGAAGTACAGTGGAGGATGGTCCAAGTGCTTGGGCCCTGTACCCACATGGGAGACCAGGAGAAGCACCTGGCTCCTGGCTTTGGATCAGCACAGTGCACCGGCCACATTGCACTGGCCGCCGTGGCCGTTGGAGGTTGAACCAACGGCAAAGGAAGACCTTTCTCTCTGTCTCTCTCTCTCTCTGTCCACTCTGCCTGTCAAAAAAAAAAAAAAAAAAAAAATCACCCCGGTGACCCCAGAGCCCACTGTGGGATGTGGATTTTTTTAAAGATTTATTTATTTATATGGAAATCAGACTGATGAGAGAGAGGGAGAGATGCAGAGAGAGAATCTCCCATCTGCTGGTTCACGCCCCAAATGGCTACAACAGCTGGGTAAGGCCGGGCTAAAACCAGGAACCTGGAACTCCATCCAGGTCTCCCACCCGGTGGCAGGGGCCCAAGCACGTAGGCCATCCTCTGCTGCTTCCCCCGCGCCTTGGCAGGGAGCTGGATCGGAAGGGGAGCAGCCGGGACTCGAACCGGAGCTCCAGCGTGGGAGGCTGCATCCCCAGCAGCACCCTGGTGCCTGCCCCGGTGGGACGATTGCTGATCACGATGCAGGATTTCACGAGGAAGCGAATGGGCCGTTCTTCCCCAGGGCTGTCCATTCGCTCCCGAGAGGCAGGACGAAGCCAGGTCCGACCTCTCCCCACGTCGCGAGGTCCTGTCCCGCGTCCAGGCCTGTGCTGGGCTGCAGGCACAGCCCCTGCACGTCCGGGATGAGAAGACCCTGGGGGGCAGGGAGTGGCTTGAGGACTTCTCAAAGGAGCGGGGACATTGGAGCTGGGCTTTGAAGAACAGATAGGAGTTTGCTTTAGGGACCGTCCTGAGCAGAAACCCCAAGGCGGGGACATTTGTCCTCTGGCCTTGGCGTGACTTGTGTGTGAGGGAGCCCCAGGGAGTGAGACGGAAGCAGCCCACAGCTCACAGCACCGGATGGACGCAGTAGGGAGCCAGGAAAGCATTCAAGCCAGCATGGAGAGAGACCTGTGCCAAACCCCAGACGGGGAGCAGAGGGCAGACAGGGGAGTCCCTGGAGATGTCAGGTGTGTGGGGGGTGGGGAACTCCATGGCGGGAGACAAGGAGGCCGCGCTGCTTTTGGCTGAGGTAACTTGAATTGCAGGGGTGAGAAGGTCTGGGCGGCAGTGTGGTCGGAAGCGCATTCAAAGGAGCTGAAGTAGGAAGTGCAAAAGCCCTGAGGCAGCGAGCTCGAGAGAGGAAATCAAAGGGGGTGGGGCGGACGTGAAGGTTCCGCTGTGCCAAGGGCCTGGCAGGATTCCCGGAGTCATGGAATTTAGTGTCACCGTCTGCCTGGGTTCCCGGCCGGGCAGTGTGTGGGGGCGGGCTCTGGAGGCTGAGCCAGGCCTCCAGGGAAATGGAGATCTGGCAAGCACAGGAGGGTAAGGGGCAGTGGCAGGGCCTGAGGGGACTCAGGGAAGGGAAGCCCCAAGCAATGTGGGCCCTACTGCAAGTTCCCGGGTCCCTGTCCCCTCTCCCCTGCACTCAGGTCCTGAAAGTCTCGTCCTGCCCCACCCCCTCCTGGGCCGGGAGACGTAGCTGTTGGGGGTTTCCAGGCAGGCTTCCTGGAGGAGGCGACTCCTCAGCTGCCTCATCCTCCTGTGGTTTCCTCTGACGCAGTTTGAGGACGGGATCCTGGACACCTGCCTGATGCTCCTGGACATCAACCCCAAATTCCTGAAGGACTCCGGCCGCGACTGCTCGCGCCGCAGCAGCCCCGTCTACGTGGGCCGGGTGGTGAGCGGCATGGTGAGTGGGCAAGTGGCAGGGCCGCCCGGGTCCCAGCAGACTGCTCCCTCCTCGTGGTGCAGAGGTGGTGCCCTGAGCTAGGTCCAGGGAGAGGGGAAGCTGAGATCATGGTGCATCTGTAAGTCATCAGTTCAGGAAATGTTCGCCACGTACCCAGCTCCGTCCTAGGTGCTGGGGACACGGCCGGGTACGCGTCATCCCAGGACCCCAACTTCATCCACTTGCATTCTGGAGGGCGGCTGGTACTGACCGAGGCCTCACACGACTTGGTATTAAGACGCTGCACACGCTGGAGGGGTCCAGGCATCTGAGAGTGGCCGCCGGCCTGTCCTCAGCGAGCGCCGGAGGACCCTCCCTAAGCCGGCAAGCGCTGAGCTGGTGGAGCCAGGAGGAGGGGGTTTTCCCAGCACAGGGTAGAGCTTGTGCGAAGGTCCTGGGGAGGCAAGGACTTTGGCAGGGTTGAGGGACAGGAGAGAGGTGGGCGTGACTGGAGTGAGTGGGGTACCTGAGAAGCAGCAGGTGCAGAGGTGGGCGGGGCCTTGTGGGCGCGGCTTCTATTCTCCTGGTTGTGGTGGTGTAGGGGGAATGCCTGAATCTGGGTGAGGGCCACAGTGGGTCTTGATAAAACTCGGATCTCACCGAGTCACGAGCCAGCCACCCTGAGCTCACAAGGCACACTCACACCTGCAGGTGCGCTTCTGTGTCCTCGGCACACCGCTGTGTGCCACACCACACCGTGGGCCTGGCACCTCCACCGGCTCGGGGGTCACCCTGACCCCAGGCTCAGCCCCTCACAACCCCCGCTGGTTGCAGGTCAACTGCAACGATGACCAGGGCGTGCTCCAGGGACGCTGGGACAACAACTACGGCGACGGCGTCAGCCCCATGTTCTGGATCGGCAGCGTGGACATCCTGCGGCGCTGGAGAGACTACGGCTGCCAGCAGGTCAAGTACGGCCAGTGCTGGGTCTTCGCTGCCGTGGCCTGCACCGGTGAGCTGGGGCCTGCCCTGGGAGGGGGCGTTCAGGAGACCCCAGGTCTGCTCCTGCCTCTTCCAATGTACTGTGTGGCCTCGAGTCTGTGGTCAGCCCTCTCTGGTCTTCTGTCCAGCAGCTACTTTTCAGGCAGCTGTTAGGATCAGGGGTATCACAGAGGAGGCTGTGTGGGCTCGGGGATGAGAATGGGGGCTCTGGAGCCAGGTGCACTGGAGTTAAAAATGCCCACTCTCCCACTCACTTGCTCAAGCAAGTGACTTCTTCTTTCTGGGCCTCAGTTCTCTGTTCTGTAGAATGGGTATAACAACAGGCCCTACCTCCTAGGGTTCTGCTTCGTGCAGAGGCCAGCCCAGGGTGGCCCGAACCAAGCACTGGGTTAGCTGTCAATCACTTGATGGCGGTACCACTATCAAAGATCAAGAGAGAGAAGGCATGGTTTAAAATGCAGAGGGAGAAGATAAAACAATGTAAAGCCAAAAAAAAATTAAACCTCAAAAATAGGATCTTGGCAATTTAAACCCCAAAAGTGTTGGCGACTGTTTCAGAGCTGCTGGGAGCCCAGGCTGAGTGCCAGTCCCCGCTGTGCCTCCACCCACCTGACTGCGCCCTCCGTGTGTGCGGGCTAAATCCTCACTCCTCTGAGCCTCAGCTGTGGGCTGCAGGAGGGGGTCTTGGTGTCCGAATGGCTGCGGGGGTTAACTGAGCCAATGTGGGGGAGGTGCAGAGCAGACTGGTGCAGCCCTGGACTCGGGAAACCTCCAAGGCTCCCAGACGCCATGAGCAGTGCTCAGCCCCCTGGGCAGAGGCTCGGGGAGCCCCCCCGCCGTGTCCCCCAGGCCAGCAGGCCAGTGGAGGTAGCACAGGCTCCCAGCTCGGCTGCCCTCGTCTGTTCCCCTGCCTGCCTGCCCGCTGGTCCCTTGTGACCTCTGAATTCCCCTTCCCTCTGGGAATCCCCTGTGCCCAGCCCCTCCCTGTGAGGGTCAGAGAGGCCTCGGGTTTTTGTCTTTGTCACCCCAGCTGGGGCTGCCTGGAGGCCCCGCGGTGGGCCATGCCCTGGGCTGGGCTCTCCAAGCCCGGCCAGGTCCCTGCTGTCTCCTCCTGTGGGTGGTAGGTGACGGAGCTGGAGACTTGGCCAAGTCCACGGGCTCCGGAGCCGCACTGCCCGGGCTGAACCCCAGCTCTGCCCCTAGCCCGGCTGGGCGAGACCAGGTGTCTCCACGCCTGTGTCCTCACCCGTACGAGGAGACGATGGTGACTGAGCTAACTGTCGCCCCAGGGAGGTGACGTCTGAGTCTGGAGATGCCACTTAGCAGGGACCCTGGCTTGGATGATGCTTGGGTTTGGGATTTTCCAGGGAAAGCTGGGATGCCCAAGTCCTCGGCTGGACCCCTGGGCAGTGCTTGGCACGATGGGACTGTGACCCACGTTGCTGTCCCCAAGTGCCTCCTCTGTGCTCGTCCTGCCCCGCCCAGGGCCTCTCGAGGAGTGGAGTCAGCACAGCGTCCCAGACATGCTGCTATTATTAGCGCCTCTTACTGCGGAGGATGGGGCTCCGAGAGGGGAAGTGGCTGGCCCAAGGTCACACAGCTGGACCGTGGCGCGGCTACGCTCAGTCCTGGGGCCACTCTGGCCCAACCCTGAAACGCCATCCCTGGGGCTCTGTGGGCAGCAAGACCAGGCCTCCCTGTCTCTGCAGCTGTGGCGTGCAGGACGCACCTGGGTTGGGACACAGCCTTGGGGAGGGCAGCAGTGGAGCCGGCCCCCGCCCAGGGCTCAGGCCACGGAAACAGGCAGGAGGTGAAGGGGCACAGCGCCTCCTCCCCCGCCCCCACCGAGCCCACCCCAGCGCCATCCGGGAAGCTCTCACTCCCCCCCCCCAACCGTGGGTGGCAGGCACAGGGCGAAGGTCACGTCCCCACCCTTCCTCAAAAGGAAAAGTAAAACCACGTCCCCCTGGTTAGGTTTTCTCAGGCTTTCTTTTTCACATCACCCTTTAGATACTAGTCCTTTACCCCGCCCTGAGGATCTGACTTTTCTAACGGACTTCAAAAGCATGCGTGAAAATAAGAGAGCTAAAATAATAATAATAAAAAATTAAAAAAATGAAAATAAGGGAGCTAGAGGCCCCGTAAGCCCCCCGCAGGAGCCCCCAGCACCCCTTTCGCAAGATCCCTGAGGTTCTCCCGCCTGGGCAGCTGAGCTGGGGGTGCCGGTGCCACTGAATACCCAGCCAGTATCCGCCTCGCTTAACCCCAGGTTGCAACATCAGCCCCTTTCCCAGCAGACAGAGTGTTGGCACAAACGCAGGGCCCTCCCCACGAGACTGAGGTCCTTGACCTGTGGCCTGACCGTGTTTGATGGGGTCATGGGCACTTAGAATGGGAATGACAAAGACGACCAGCTGTGCCGGGACTCTACACAGAGGGGGAAAGGAGGGACTGGGCCTGGCGGCCCAGAAGGAGCTAGGACTCCTGGCCTCTGTCCCCTCCACCTGCTCTGCTGTTCAGGCCCCGCCCTGGATCCTTCCCCCC
Organism: Oryctolagus cuniculus; assembly: GCF_051225735.1. NCBI lineage: Eukaryota > Metazoa > Chordata > Mammalia > Lagomorpha > Leporidae > Oryctolagus > Oryctolagus cuniculus. Next base: position 20,593,613 of record NC_142877.1, read on the forward strand.
CCGGGGGGGGGATTCATTCATTCCCTCCTTCCTCACCCTCCACCAGAGTCTGCGCAGGGCTGGGGCTGGGCCAGGACTATATCCTGAGATCTCTCACTGTGCCTGGAGCACTAACTTGAGAGTCCTTGGCAGTCCCCTGCATCGGCAGCGACAGTTGCGCTATGAGCGCCAACGATGGGGCAGCCAAGCCTGGCACAGCGGCCTCCCAGCAGAGGCAACAGCATGTGCCGATGGCCTGCGGCAGGCGGGAACGTGGAGTGCTGGGGCCAGTGTGGCTGGTGCGAAGCTTGCAAGGAGGTGGCTAGGGCTCAGATCCTGCAGGGCCAAGGGCGCTGAAGGCTCATCAGAGACGTGTTGATGTCAGAGTAGCATTTTAGCGTCTCCTGTGGTGGCTGGGTGTACAGGGGACAGGGTGGACAAGGGGTTATCAGTGAGGTGGGTGCCATTGGCCGGGCAAGAGGGGCTGGTGCACACCTTACCACCTAGACAAGGGCTACAGTGTCCCCTGGGTACAGGTGGGCATGCGGAGGCCCTGACCCCGGTCCCCCAACAGTGCTGCGGTGTCTTGGCATCCCCACCCGCGTGGTGACCAACTACAACTCGGCTCATGACCAGAACAGCAACCTGCTCATCGAGTACTTCCGCAACGAGTTCGGGGAGCTCCAGGGTGACAAGAGCGAGATGATCTGGTGAGGTGGGGTCCGGGGCGGGGCCAGGGCCCAGTGCAGATGGAGGACCCCACGGAGAGGAAACCTGGGGAGGCTGCCTGGAGGGGGTCACATTTGAATTGGGCCTTAGGAATTGAGAGGTATTTGGGCCGAGGGAAACAGGGCCTGGGGCGGGACAGCAGGGGCAGAGTCCTAGCACAGGCAGCAGGGAGTCTGGGTGGCAGGTTAGGGAGCTGGCCGCAGGTGTCACTCAGGGCTGTGCTGATCAGGGGCCAGGAGGGCTTAGGGTTGGGGGTAGGAGATGCGGCCAGAGGCTGGGCTGTGGTCCAGGCTGGTGGTGATGAGGTCTGAGCGGGGCGCCTGAGGGTTAGAAAGGAAGGTGGGAGCCAAGAAGGGAGGAGCTGCTAGGTGGGGGTGGGGCGGGCAGGGGCAGAGATGAGCTGAGAAGGCCCCAAGGGACAGGAGTGAGTACCGGGGTGGGAGATGGGGGAAGATCAGGGGGAGTCGAGAACTCACTGGGTTCAGTGGGACCCACAGTGGGTGGTCTGCCTGGAGGAGGTGACAGTGAGAGCTGTCAGTGTTCTGCTTTGTTTCCCCTCCAGGAACTTCCACTGCTGGGTGGAGTCGTGGATGACCAGGCCTGACCTGCAGCCCGGCTATGAGGGGTGGCAGGCCCTCGACCCGACGCCCCAGGAGAAGAGTGAAGGTAGGCAGGCGTGGTCCCAACACCTGGACGAGGAAACTGAGGCCTGGCGAGCTCACGGGGCTCACCCGGGCAGTGGCAGAGCTTGGATTCTGACCCAGAGACCCCGAGCCCCCGACCGAGCCTGGGGACCGAGCCTGGGGACCGCCTGTGTTGGGGAGAAGTGATTCAGAGAAGTCATTCTTTGAAGAAGCACAGAGGAAAAGACCAAACACAGCGTCTTCCTCCTCTCCCCTAAACACAATCATTAACATTCGCACACAGCTCCCAGCAACCTCAGCTCACACATCCGTGTGAGCGTGAGCGCGTGTGCGAGAGTGACAGCACGCCAGGACGCCAGCGCAAGATGTGGCAACACATACGGCCCCCTGCTCAGAATTTTTTTTTTTTTTTTTTTTTTTTGACAGGCAGAGTGGACAGTGAGAGAGAGAGACAGAGAGAGAAAGGTCTTCCTTTGCCGTTGGTTCACTCTCCAATGGCCGCCGCTGCAGCCGGCGCACCGCGCTGATCCTATGGCAGGAGCCAGGATCCAGGTGCTTTTCCTGGTCTCCCATGGGGTGCAGGGCCCAAGCACCTGGGCCATCCTCCACTGCACTCCCTGGCCATAGCAGAGAGCTGGCCTGGAAGAGGGGCAACCGGGATAGAATCCGGCGCCCCGACCGGGACTAGAACCCGGTGTGCCGGCGCCGCAAGGTGGAGGATTAGCCTATTGAGCCACGGCGCCGGCCCTGCTCAGAATATTTTAAAATGCATTGACTGCAATGCACAGGGTCACAAAGAGAAGCCAGCATAGTTATCACAAGGCCTCAATGAGAAACGTATGCTCTATGCGTGTTCACGCGACCGGCTCTAGTGGGGGTTGGTGACTTCCTAGCACAGCGAGAGAGGTGCGTAAGAGGCGTTTCCTGCTACCTCTGAACACTGCCAAGTGGCACGCAAGCATCTATAGTGCCTTTTTAAAAAAAACATTTATTTTATTTATTTGAAAGGCAGAGTAACAGAGAGGGAGGGAGAGAAAGATCTTGCATCTGCTGGTTCACGCCCCCAAAGAGCCGCAATAGTCAGGCCTGAGCCAGGTCAAAGCCAGGAGCCTGGAACTCCATCCAGGTCTCCCGGAGAGTGGCAGGGGCCCAAGTGCTGGGGCCATCTTCCGCTGTTCTCCCAGGCAGCTGGATCAGAAGCGGAGCAGCTGGGACTCGAACCAGTGCTCCCATATGGGATGCCAGTACTAATGGTGGCAGCTTAACCCACTGAGCCACAGTGCTGGCCTCAATCCGTGTGTGGTTCTTGTGGGTGATGAGTCACAGGCACTCCCAAGGCTACTGAGGTTTGTTGCTGGCTTTTGCAATCACAGTAAAGTGTTAGCAAAGTGTAGTGGAAGTAAAAATGGCATTGTTTTCCTGTCCAAGTTCATGGTCCCTTAAATTCTGCTGGCAGCGCCTTCGTGGTCTGTGGACCCGGTGCCCTGCACGCGGCCCTGTTCCTCAGCTTGGTTCGTTCTCCATGCAGCATTAGCATTTCTCCAGTGGATGGCTTTCTGTGATCTGAGTTTCAGTTTATGTCACCATGTGCCACCATGCGGGCTGTTGAAACGTGCCTTCCCAGCCGGAGTCCCTAGCCTCAAAGCCTGTGTGTGAGATGGTTGCAAACCAGCCTGAGATAAAAACCAGGAGTCACGTTCCTTTGGCAACACACACTGCCTTTGGCCCCCAGCATGAGCAGTACTTGGGGCAGGTGCACCCTTGCCTATCGGGCTACCTGCCGCTTTGCTCCGTTAGCTCCTTAGGATGCCTGGGGACAAACTTCTATTCCATTCATCAAATTCATGCATCACATTTAGTTTGTGCAGAGAGCTTTATGTCTGTAACTCATGTTCCAAATATACCCTGCCCCCGCCTTGAAGCTGCAGCTCAGGGAAGGTAATGATCACCCCCAAAGTCCCACAGCAAATAAGGGCCGAGCTGGGACTTGAACCCTAAGAGCCAGACCTCACAGTCTCTGTTCTAATCCCTCACTCCACAGTGGTCCCACAGTCACAGGGTTGCGTGGCTTTGAGACAGTTTTTGTCGCCGAGTTGTACAGGGTTTGGAGGACACTAGCCTCCCCTCGGCCCAGCTTGTCTCTTCCCCCTTCTCCCCTGCGCCCAGGGACATACTGCTGTGGCCCCGTTCCGGTTCGCGCCATCAAGGAGGGTGACCTGAGCACCAAGTACGACGCACCTTTTGTCTTCGCCGAGGTCAACGCCGACGTGGTGGACTGGATCCAGCAGGAAGATGGGTCCATGCACAAATCCATCAACCACTCCCTGGTGGTGGGGCTGAAGATCAGCACGAAGAGTGTAGGCCGCGATGAGCGTGAGGACATCACCCACAACTACAAGTACCCGGAGGGTAGGTGCCCGCGCTCCCGCAGACAAGCCCAGCGGGCACGCGCATGTCACTTCTGCAGCCATGACTGGTGCATGCATTCTGTTTGAAGAAAGTTCACAGAGCCCAGGGAGAGTAAAGCCCCAGCCTGTAGCACCAGCATCCCGCAAGGGCACCGGTTTGAGTCTCAGCTGCTCCACTTCCAACCCAGCTCCCTGCTAATGCGCCTGGGAAAGCAGTGGAGGATGTCCAAGTGCCTGGGCCCCTGCACTGATTCACTCCTCACACGGCTGCAACGGCTGGGGCTGGGCCAGGCCGAATCCAGGAGCTTTCAGGCCTCCCACATGGGTGCAGGGGCCCAAGGACTTGGACTATCTTCCACTGCTTTCTCAGGCACATTAGCAGGGAGCTGGATCGGAAGTGGAGCAGTTGGGATGGAACCCGTGCCCAGATGGGATGCTGGCTTTGCAGGTGGAGGCTTAACTTGCTATGCCACAGCGCCGGCCCCTTTAGTTTATTTTTAAAAATTGGATTCGAGCCCATCCAACAGCCAATTCACTATGGTAGATGTTTTCCAAGCATCCGTGTGTGCCCCGCATGGTGGTGCCCACAGACCACGGTCCTGCCGTCCGAGCCCCCCTGGAGCTGCAGGGCCGAGGGAAGCTTGAGTGCTCAGCCGGGAGGGAGAAAGCAGGAAACGGTGCTCTCCCTGGCCTTGGCGAGGGCTCGAGCCGGGGTTTGCCAGGAGAAAAAGATACATGTACCTAATAACACTGCGGGGCAGGCGAGAATAAAAGGTGCCCAGGAGAGGGGTAAAGGGCGGGGGGAAGGGACGTCCCGCCCCCTGGAGAGCTGGACCAGCAGAGAAGGGGGGGGAAGGGCTTCGGGCAGAAGTGCTTCCTGTGCGAGCGCTCGGCAGTGAGCAAGTCTGCATCGTGTTCACACCAAGGGTGCACCAGGCACTGGGTGTGACAGAAATAGGTAAAACACAGGTTTAGCCCTGGAGCAACTCAAGGAGCTAAACACGTAAACAGAAAATAACCAGGGGAAGGGGTGGTCAGAGAAAGCTTCCTGGAGCAGGAGTCACTGGGGGCCGGGTTTTGAGGGATGCCTAGAAGTTGACGCTCTGTCCTCCTCCCAGCCCAGGAACGAGGGGAGCAGCTCATTCAGGGCTGCTCCGGGTCACAGGACTGCGAAGCCAGCACCTGGCCCTTCCCATGGAGCCCACATTCCAACTGTGGGTGGGGCTCTCTTCTCTCCCCACAGGGTCCCAGGAGGAGAGGGACGCCTTCACCAGGGCCAATCACCTGAACAAGCTGGCCGAGAAGGAGGAGACGGGGGTGGCCATGAGGATCCGCGTGGCCGAGAGTATGAGCATGGGCAGCGACTTCGATGTCTTCGCCCACATCACCAACGACACGGCCGAGGACCGCGCCTGCCGCCTCGTGTTGTGTGCCCGCACCGTCAGCTACAACGGGGTCCTGGGGCCCGAGTGTGGCACCAAGGACCTGCTCGGCCTCGCCCTGGAGCCCTACTCTGGTAAGGCCCCGAGCTCCTGGGCGCTGCCGGGGTGCCCCCGGGGATGCTGACCTGGCCTTGACTCGGGGTCGGTGTCCTGAGCGCTGTTCTCATCACACACGTGGCAGGGCCAGTCCATCACTGCCCCCGTTTGCCAGATGAGGAAACGGAGGCAGAGAGGTGACGCCATGGTTCCCAAGGTCACATCGCCAGGAAGTGACGGGTTCCGAGATCTGAACCTGCCCTTGCGGGCAAAGGTTCATGGAGAACGGAAGCACAGCCCACGTCTGTCCTGCTGCCCACATTTCTGAAATCATTCTTTCCTAACACACGTTTTCCAGAGGTTCTTGGAAGAGCCCTCGCACCGTCTTAGTTCATCTCCTTTCATCCCCGTGACCCCAGCTGCTTCCCCAGTCCCTCTGCTGGCCTGCCAGCTGCTCCTCGCTCCTTGGGGGCCTCTGCCCGCCACCCCTGCTGCACCGTCCTATGGCCTGGACGCTGTGGGCCTCAGGGGGACAAGGCTGCAGCTGGCATCACCCGTGCAACTCCTCACACGGCACGGGAATCCTCCTGGCTGTGCTGTCCAGGGCGGGACCCCCGGCTCTGTGCTCTCCTGGCTCCAAGCCCCATTGCCCACTAGTACCACTGCAGAGTTAAAGTTATACTTTTGTCGGCTCTGAGGCAAGGTAGCCATTGGTGGCCAGAAGCTGCCGTGTTGGACCAAAGAGCTCAGACAGCAACAGCAAGGGGGTGTCCAGGCCTATGTGGGGGTGTCTTCTCCCTGGCCTGGCTGCCCTGCCAGGCAGATCCCTTCCCAGGGAAATCCTGGAGACAGATGAGCCAGCCCTCAGCCCTGCCAAGAGCCCTGTAGCTCAAGCCCCTGGTCCCTCTGCTGTGGCTGCAGGCTTTGTCACAGTGCCCGGTGATCTTCCTACCATTGTTTGGAGGCCCTCAGGTCACGCAGTGAGGCAGTGCAGAGCAGTGTCCCCCCACCCCGCCAGCAGCCCAAGCCCCCTCCTCTCCCACAAGCTGGCAGCGGGGTCCTGGGGCCGGGGGAGCATGTGGCTGTCCTCTGCGGGGCCCCCTGACCAAGCAGAGCATCACTCCTGGGGACCCTCTCTGTCACCAGGGCCGATGGCCACTTCCCTGCACCTACACGACAGTGCAGAACATTGCAGGGGTAAGAGGTTGTACACACAGTAGGCATTCAACACGTGGGACCCGCTAGGAACCCAGGTGGATCAGGTTCTGTGCTTATGGCCTCCACCGCCTACCCCCTACCCCGTCCCGCCTGCAGAGCCAGTACTAGTCCCTCTCATTGCTATGGTCACCTCTGCCTCCGTCCTTGACCGCCACGGGCTGGCGCACTGGGCACGGCCTCTGAGTCCCTGAGAAAGCCGCTCTGTGGTCTTGACAGTGCCACTCCTGCCTTTTCCGTCTTGGCCCCGCTGTGGCACTCCTGCAGCCGCACCCTTGGGGCAGAGCCCTTGGCACTGGGCCCTGACACTCACGCTGTTGAAAGATCTATTTAGAAGCTTTCAGTCTTGCCTCTGCCGTCTTCAAAATGACAGCCTTGGGCAAACATGCTCTCTGAGCCGCAGTTATACCCATCTGTGAAACGGGACGACAGCATACCCGCCCGTGAGGGCTGAGAGAAGAGGGGCGCTCAGGGAACTTCTGGAGGGCGCAAAAGGGTGCTGGGGTGAGCAGGGAGCAGAGGCGCAGGGAGCCCCCGAAGCCCCACCCAAGGCTCTTTCGTCAACACCTGCTGTCCCAGGTGGTGCTGGTGGCTCTGAGCTCGGTGGTTCCTGGGTCCCTGCCATGGTGCCGGTGTGGAAAGGACTTGGCCCTCGCGTCTGGTTCCAAGTCCCAGAGTCAGGGGCAGGGTCCGTCCCCGAGTGTGTGCAGTGGTCAGGGCACTGACGTTCGGCTTCCCGCGGTCTTCTGGCCGCAGCCCTGGGTGATTCTCTTGGCCATGCCAGGTCCCAGGCCCCCTTGGCTGGGCCCCCAGCCCCTTTGAACACACACCTGTCAGCTCCTTCTCTGCGCTTCCCAGGAGAGGAAGCGGCTTTCCTGGAATGTGTGGCAGGAGCTGAACCCAGGCCTGGGCCACAGCTGCCAGATGATTCCCTCCTTGGCCTCTGGGAGTCACCCCTGGCCTCCCAGAGACCATCAGGCAGCACTGGGGACATTGTTCTGCCCTGGCTTTGTGTCTGTTCTGGCGATGTGCCCACATCATAGGGGCCCCGCCTGGGGACAGCAGGGCGGGTGGGCAGAGGGCCGTTCATGGCTCATGCTGTCCATGCTGTCTGCTCTCCAAAGCCAGGCTCGCCCCGAGGGCGCCTCTCTCGCCCCACCCCCTCCCTCCCACCTCCCAGACTGCATTTCAGCTGAGTTGCTTGTTATTCTTTGCCGATAAGATCTGGGGGCTTTCCATGTGCTCAGGGACAGGAAGCCAAGCCCGGGGCAGCTGAATGGAATCCAGGAGCCCCCAGCCCTGCCTCCTCCTCCTTTGCTGTCTCCTCCCTTCCCGCTTCACTCTTCTCTCTCCTCCCATACCTCCCCAGGTGGCCCCAGGCACCTCCTAGAACAGGCACCTCCGCACAGCGGCCTGGCCCCGAGGTCAAGGCTGCAGTCAGGGCCTTGGCCCGTGGCTCTCAGAAGTCCCGTCCTCCCTGGTCCCCGCCTCCTGGAAAAGTCAACAGCTGGGGCCGTCTGCAGGCTCCTGGAGGACAGCGTTTGCCTTCTTTCCTGCGGAGCCGCTCAGACTTTCCATTCGGCTCCGCCAGGTCCTGCGCGGTCATTTTCACTCTGTCCTTCCTGGCACAGAAGTTGGGTTTTGCCCCCTGGCTCGCGTCATTTGGTCAGAGGTGGGAGCAGACCCGTGCTGGGATCCAAAGGGCCGGAGACGCCATCGCAACACGGCCCACCCGCGTGCACTGAGAGAGGGGCCGTCTCTCGGCTCTCAGGCCTCCAGCTGAGCTCGGGTGCCAGCCGATCCCCGGCATCTGGGTCCCGCTTGTCGCTCTGTGACTGGACACTCAGGCCCTGGCCTCAGAATGCCCAGCGGTTCACGGTACCACTGCACGACCTTGCTGGCCAGCCTCCAGCATGGCCAGTCTGCAGCAGGTACTGATGAGAAGTTGCCCTACGCAGTACGGCCAGGCAGGGTAATGACGGGGGTGCACATGGCTGCGTGGACAAGGCACCAACGGCCGAAGTTTGGGGAGTGCTGGCCTGGGGAGGGGAGGAGGAGGGCAGAAGGCAGAGAAAGGAGGCAGCAGCCTCTCTGCCGACCTGGCTCTGGTTCCGCTCCCAGCACCAGGGAGCCCAAAGAGCACCCCCAGGCTCCTGCTTGCCAGGGAAGCCCAAGGGGTAAAAGGGATCTGCCCAGGGGTCTCTGGGAGGAGGAGGGGAACAAGCAGGGCCTGGACAAGGCCTGTGGATTCTCAGGCCCACGCTCTTGTCTGCCTCCTGGACCCTGGTGCCCTCGGGCCTCAGTGTTCTTGTCAGGAAAATGGGGCTCAAAATCACACTTCACTAGTCTGGGGTGGGAGGGCTTGGCCCTGCCAGCTTCTTTGTCACCCGCTGTCACTATGTGAGGGTGGAAGTTGTGTCCCCAGGCTCAGGCAGTGGCCAGAGCCAGCAGCCAGGTCTCCCGGTGGGAGCGTCTAGTGGCAGAGGTGTGTCTTCATCTGTAGAATGGGCACAGTCCCGTCAAGGTGAGCCCCAGTCCAGAGAGGGCCGACTGTGCCCTGGGCTCTAGACTGTCCCACAAACGCACGCACGGTTCATCCCGGCTGCCCACCCGGGCAATGAGACTGCACCTGTCTGGGCCTCTGTTTCTTCACCTGTTAAGTCATGTGATGATAAACATACAGCCTTTTGGAGGAGGAGAAGGTGGTGGGAGGTAGCGTCGTGCCACGGGTCAGCTCTGATCCCCTCCCCCTGCCCCATGATGTGGCACCAGCACCCAGGGTGTGTGGAGAGGGGAGGGTCTTCCCTGCCCCCGCCCAGTTAAGCCTTCCCGCACCCTCCTGCACCAGGGTGAACACTGAGGACCTGGGCACGGAGGGCCTTGATCAAGGTCACGCGTTAGCAGCACCAGAAGCAGGATTACAACCCAAGCGTGTCAGAGCCTGGGCACTTCCCCCACCAGCCGCCCTGCCTCCCGCCCCAGCTCCTCCCTGGGGACCCTGGAGCCAGGACAGGCAGGGGCAGGCCTGGTCTGTCCAGGCACTTGCAGCTGAGACCTCCAGCAGCCTCCTTCCCCTCTCTGTGCCTGGTGGGGTTGGGAGAGGAGGGGTGGGAGCAGTGTCGTGGCGCAGTCATGAGCTCCCCCCTCCCCTCCCTCCCGTGCAGAGAAGAGCATCCCCCTGCGCATCCTGTACGAGAAGTACCGGGACAGCCTGACACAGTCTAACCTCATCAAGGTGCAGGGCCTCCTCATCGAGCCAGCTGCCAACAGCTACGTGCTGGCCCAGAGGGACATCTACCTGGAGAATCCCGAAATCAAGATCCGGGTAAGGGCCAGGCGGGGCGGGGGGTGGGATGTACCTGCTTCCTTGCAACCTCAAGATGGTCTTTGGTGCCTCGGGGGTCCCCAACTCCTAGCCGCATCAGGGGAAAGCATCCAGAAGCCGGAAGAATTTGGGGCTTGTAGCGCCGGGGACTGGAGCTAGGGTCCTGAGATGCAGAGATCTCAGGGTCACGCTCAGGCTCGACCCCTGGCCCCAGGGCCTTGGTGACGCTGCTGGGGCAGAGCGAGGCTGGAGGTGAGGGGCACAGACTCTGGCGCTTGACCACCTGGGCTTGTGACTGGGTGGCCCTGGCCATGTTACTGAGCCTCTGTGCCTCCGTTCGTTCACCTGCTGGCAACTAGGGGTGTTGTAAGGCCTCACATGTCGTAAGTGCAGGCACAGGAAGCATCCCGAGCCCTGCCCAGCACAGGATAAAAGCTGCTCCTTCCACCACCACCGTCTCCATCATAGTGATTTACTCGGAGGAGTCACAGCCCCAGTCCCCTGTAAGTGGTCGCCTGCTCGGACTGGCACGCGGGAGCCCAGTCACTTCTCACAAAGGGCTTTTCTCTCTCGTGCACAAACCAAGGCTCAGAGAAGGCAGTAAGTGCCTGAAGTCACACAGCCTGTGACCTTTTACCTAGAACACGGGGGCACTTCGTGCATCCCCTCAGGCACACGGAGCCTCACTGCAGATCCCCAGAGGAGACCTGCGCCGACGTCACCACCGTGGGTGTTTTCCAGGAGAGGAAACAGGCACAGAGCAGGGGGTGACAGTGACAGAGCTGGGTATGGCTTTGTTCAGCCAACACTGGGCCCAACGGCAGCAGTTACAGAGGTGGCCCAGGCTGGACCCTGCCTGCCCTGACGTCTGCCTCATCCCTGCCTCCTTCCAGGTGCTGGGAGAGCCCAAGCAGAACCGCAAGCTGGTGGCCGAGGTGTCCATGAGGAACCCGCTCACGGTGCCCCTGACAGGCTGCTCCTTCACAGTGGAGGGGGCCGGCCTGCTCAGGGAGCAGAAGACGGTGGAGATGTGAGTGCGAGTGCTCCAGCTGCGAGCCTGGGAGAGCCCGAGGGCGTGGGGCTGCCTCCCCCCATCGCTGTCCACTCCCAAACCCCTGCGGGCTGGAGCTCCTATCTCATTTCCCCTCTCAGCACTCACACCACGTGAGCTGTGTGCTGTGTGTCTTCACAAACAGGAACAGTGACTCATAAGGGGTCTTAAACAAGCTCAAGGAAAATGCAAATTATGAAAAAAATGCATGGATTTCAATTTTTTGCACCCAAATAAGCCTCTCTTTTAGTTCCATTTTCCATGAACTTGTTGAAGTCCCCTTGTATTTGGTCTCCAAGCACCTAACTCAGTACGTGAGTGCTCACATGAACACAGATCTCTGCACTCTACATACATGTGCATGTATCACACATATCTACACACATATGTATATGTAAAGGTATACTTCTACTTTTTAAATTTTCATTTATTTTGTTTATATGAAACAGAGAAGGAGACAAAGAGACAGAAACAGACAAACAGAGCTCCATCTCCCCAAATGCCTAGAGTGGCCAGGGCTGGGCCAGGCTGATGCTAGGAGTTGTAAACTGGGCCGCAGGGGCCCAAATACTTGAGCCATCCCCTGCTGCCTCCCCAGGGTGCGCATCAGCAGGCGGCTGGAATTGGGAGTGGAGCCAGGACTTGACACAAGCACCGCAAAGTGGGATGCAGGCATCCGGAGCGGCGTCTAATCACTTTACCAAACGCTCACCCCCACTTCTTATTTTTGCTCTTCTACTTCCATACCTGTGCAGTAAAGGGCACAGACCATGTGTGTGCAGCCCAACGCACTTGCACACATGGGGCCACCTGTGCCTCAAGTGCACTCCCCACACCCCTGCCCACACGGGCACACACTAGGTTCTCTGGGAGGGAGACTGTCCAGGGCCCACTGCACTCTTGCTGATGCCAGCTCTACATTTGCAGCAGCTCTGTGCTCAGTCCTCGGCGCCAGCCAGGCCTGGGCCTGCTCCTCACCTTCTTCCTGTCTCTCTGCAGCCCAGACCCCGTGGAGCCAGAGGAGGTGGTCAAGGTGAGGGTGGACCTGCTGCCGCTGCACGTGGGCCTGAGCAAGCTGGTGGTGAACTTCGAGAGCGACAAGCTCAAGTCCGTGAAGGGCTTCCGGAACATCATAATCGGCCCCTCCTAAGGGGCCTGCGCACTGCCCCCAGCCTGCGGAGAGCCCCCAGTTTGATACTAATCCTTACCCCAAGTTAATAAGCGATTTTTGCCCCTTCTTGGGCCCACAGCCTAGGGCAGGGGTGGGCTGCCAGGGGGACCCTTCGGAATGGGATGTACCCTGACAGCTGTCCTGTCCACCTCTGCCAGCCTAGTCCCCCACCCATGCCCCTTAACCATGAGGACTGTTCCATGCCATCACACTAGGAATCTTGAACCTTGACTGGCCACGGCTGGGGTGGGGGAGGAGGGAGCCATACCTCCCTACCCAGCCCAGGTAGCACCTGGGAAGCCCGTGATGGCTGCCACATTGTTGGATCTACTGCCAGCCCCCCTGGAGTGGGCACAAAAGGGGCAAAAGTGTGCCTGCTGGGTGGCACTGCCTTCCCTCTGTGGTCCTCAGCTACCCTTTGCATGTGATGGAACTGCTTATCTCCAAGTGCCTGATGCTGTGTCGCCCAGCCTTGTAAATAACCCCAGGGTCCGTTCCCTGCACCTGCAAGCCTTGGGCCCTGGGCCCACAGTGCTCCTGAGAGTGAAACAATGAGCCCTGAGCCCAGGTGCTGCCCTTCAGATCTCAGTACTAGGGAAGAGCCCTGGGTGCTTGGACTCCCAGGAGCCTTAGCTGTGTATGCTGGTCACTGCCCAGTGAGGCGGTGCTTTGGGCGCAGCCCTTGCCCCTAAATTGTCATCTCCGGCTCTATCTCCTGCTCTGTGTGACTGGGCCTCCCTCAGGCTGGAAGGGGGTGTGGGAGAGATGAGGTCACAGTCACCAGGGTCCCCAGAATCCCAGAGAGGAACTTGGGGAAAACCGCACTGGTGCACTTGGAATAGTTTCTGTTTCGCACGGGGAAGAATCACAAAATGAGCCACTGTGCGCATGTTCTGTGTAGACGTAGCTCTGGTTCTCTATGGTTTTGCAAGCTTTGGGGTTCCAAGCAGGCAGTGGATGTGCTTTTGAACCACAAGGAGCAAGCACTGAAATAAAAGAGCTTATCTTCCGCACTCAAGCGAGTCTGCTCGGTTATGAGCCTGTGGGGGCGGGTGGGCTCGCTCACACCCGGGCCAGCCGTGCCCTGCCGAGGAGCCTCGGCCTCTCACCAGGTCTTTGTTTTGCTGTCCACCAACAAGCCATGTTTCGACAACAGTGAGCTTCCTGTATTCCGGGAGCACCCTGTGCAGGTGTCTACCTCTTAGCTTCCAAATGTGAAGCTCCCCAAGCCACAAGTGCCCTTCCTTGTCCTTGCCTGTTTTGCGAACTTCTACTCATTCTATAATGCTTAACACCAAAAGCACCTCTTCCATGAAGGTCTCCCTGACTTCTTCTCAAGCCCCCAGAGTGCTAAAATATGGATCCACCCCAACATTTATTCCAGGGAATTTTAGGTACACATTGGCATATCTGCCTCCCTTCCCCATCCTATCTGAAGTCTTCAAGGGCAGGACCAACTGTCTCTTAAATACACACGAGTAAATGCTGACTTGAACAATGTGTTTCAGACCAGCACTTCTAACCCAAGTGTAATGTGAGCCACAACTATAAGTCACATACTCGTGTGTAACAGAATTTTCTAGCAGCCGCATTAAAGCGTAAAAAGGAACAGAAGAAATCAGTCTTAATGATGTGCTATATTTAACCCATGATGTCCAAAATATTATTTCAACTTGTAATCAACATAAACAGTATTAGTGAGACATTTTGCATTCTTCTCTTCCTGCTAAGTCTTTGGAACACGGTGTGGATCTTACACTGACAGCTCATCTCAGCTGTGTCTCAACAGCTCAGGATCCCCACGTGCCAGGGCCACTGTATAGGATGTCACTGGGACCCTATGAGTCTATGAGTACAGGGGCTTGGCATTCCTCTCACCCCCACCAATGAGGCACTAATGAATATCTGCTGAATCAGGAGATGAGGGGGCATGGCCTCTGCCCTCAGGGTACTTCCATAAAAATAAACCAAGATAAGGGCAAGCGTTTTGCTCAGCGCTCAAGATGGGGCTCGGCTTGCCTCCTCTCACAGCAGAGTGCTTGCTTCAAGTCCCCCAGCTCTGCTTCCAGTCCCAGCTTCCTGCTAATGAGCACTGTGGGAGGCAGCAGGTGATGATGGCTCAAGTACTTGGGTCTCTGCCACCCATGTGGGAGACCAGATGGAGTTCCTGGCTCTTGGCTTTGGCTGACTCCGCCCTGGCTGTTATGGGCATTTGGGAAGTGAGTCAGTGGATAGAAGATATTGTTTCTCTCTCTCTTTCTCTCTCTCTCTCTCCCTCTCCCCATGACCCTGTGCCTCTCAAGTGAAAATAAATAAAATTTAACTGGAGATCAAAACACAGTATCACATTTTCTGGGTGCTGAATCCCTCTTTCCCCTGAGTCCTACACTTTGGGGATGGCCTTGGTGGCTGGAGCACTGTACCCATTAGTGACCAGCTGGAAAAAGCTGGAAAGCACCTGCTATTTCAGGCCAAGAAGTTCATAAAGGAATTTGATTCTGAAGGTATCCAGAGGGTGGGAAGAGCAGGTGGGAGAAGGGACGTGACCCAGGAATGGGGAATTAACTCAAAGTCCACGAACCCCAAGTCTCACCACCTTCCGCGGTGTTGAGCCTGGGAACCAGTGGAGCCTACAGAAGTCAGCCTGGCCACAGCCAGAGGCATCTCCCAGCCTCCTGCCTTCTACCGACCGGCAGCTCCCTCCCAGAATCCAGTCATTTTCCAGCTGTGAGCCCCCTGAAAACCAGAGACGGCAGGGCAGGACAGGGCTGGTGTGGGTGGCACCTATTGCCATTCCTTCTGCTAGGACGCTCTCACCACTATCTCCACCTATGGAATTCCTATTCAGCCCTCAAAACCCTGCTCTGAGGAGGCCTCCTCTGTAAAGCCTTCCTGGGATGCAGCCCTGTGCTCCGACCTCTGGATCCCTTCAGTGTACCGCAGGAAGACGTTCAGGTTAGGAATAGCCGCATGTGTGCCTACCCCATGTTCTGGAGCACCCTGGGGGCAGGGTACACCCCTAGCAAGGGGGCCACCAACCAGACTCAAGACTGCCCACTCTGGCCCCTGGGCCTGACTGCCTCCCAGTCCAAGCGGTCGGGGTCGCCCCAGCCAGATCTGCCAAGGCTGGGCAGATATAAAGATGTCTTCTGAGTAGTTCCAAACCTTCCTTGTTTGAATGTGAAAAACAAACACTTTTATTTCTGTGTTTGTTCCTTGTGGCTCAAAAGCACAGTTACTGCCTCTTGGGACGCCAACGCTTTCATAGACGCACAGAGAAACAGGGCTGCATTTACGCAGAGCGCACACGCCGGTGCCCTTCGGGCTTCTTATCTGTGCAGAACAGAAAGTTCCCAGTGTCTCAACATGATTTTCTCCAAGCTCTTCTGGCATTTGGGGGTTCCTGTAAGCTGAGTTGTATCCCCAGTTTTATAGATAGGAACCTGGGACACAGAGAGCTTAAGTAATCTGCCCAAAAAGTCACACAGCTGCAGAGCTGGGACTTGACCCAGGCAGCCGTCCCTCCCCAGCAGAGGGTGTAGGCCAGAGCAGCACAACCTTCACCTGCACCCTACTTCCCCACCCCCACCCCCACCCCGCATCCCAAGGCTCTCGGAGCAGCCCTCATGGAGGGGTTGGGGGTCCAATCAGGTCCATCCTCCCACTCCCAATGGGCTCTCTCTCCTCTCCGGCTGCTCTTGTTTACTTAGGATGTCCGCCAGCTCACCCCTCCGTGTCAAGCCAAATTCAAAATAATAATGCTGATGAGGTCCAAGGAGGGGCTGAGGGTGGAGGGTGGAGCTGGGGCGTCATGGAAGCACATGTACCTTGGGGCCAGGACTCCCTCTCCTGCAGGCCTGGGTAGGTGCACGCCCCAGGAGTCAGAAAGCCCTGTGTTGTTTCAAGAGGGAAAGCTCAAGGGACTGAGCAGAAGCAGATGGAGACGTGACAGCACACCCGGCCTTGAGGACACGGACTCCTAACAACACACAGCTGCACAACACATTTCCCAGACCGGACATGGAGCAAGGGGCTGGTGCAAAGGATGGAGCGCTCCGTAATTCTGTTCATGTCAAGTCCACGCACAGGCAGTGCTGATCGGTGCCATTAGGAGTCAGGGTTGTGTGAAAAGAAAGCTTGGAGGTTACAGCACCCACCTGCAGACCTCAGTCAGCTGGTGGCAGAGCAGGATTTGGAGGGGACTCGGGCTGGCGCCCCATGGCAACCTGAAGGGGCTGGCAGGTGTGGGGGGGCGGCACCGCTTCCCTAGATCCTGGGTCCTGGAAGCAGTGAGTCTCTCAGCTGTCTGCAGCTCCCAGCTGCTCCTCCCGGGCCTGAGAAAGTCAGAGTTACATGGCTGAGCTCATGAAGGCTGAGCGGCCACGTGACCCAGCAGTTCCACTCCTAGGCTTGTACCCACGAGAAACGGGAACACATATATCCTCATACAACTTTCACATGAATGTCACAGCAGCATCATTTACAGGAGCCAAAACACGGAGCCACCTAAACGACTATATCTTAATCAAAGATCACTAAAACGTGGTGAACCCGTGCAGTGCCATAGTCCTGTGCGGTGTGTCCCGGATCAGTGGGCTACCACTCGGCAATAAGCAGGAGTGAACTCCTGGGGCCAGCACCTGCAGCGCCGGCATCCCATATGGCGCTGGTTCTAATCCCAGCTGCCCCTCTTCCAATCCAGCTCTCTGCTATGGCCTGGGAAAGCAGTAGAGGATGGCCCAAGTGTTTTGGGCCCCTGTACCCACATGGGAGACCAGGAAGAAGCTCCTGGCTCCTGGCTTCATATCGGTGCAGTGCCAGCCATTGCAGCCATTTGGGGAGTGAACCAACAGAAGGAAGACCTTTCTCTCTGTCTCTCCCTCTCACTGTCTGTAACTCTAACTCTCAAATAAATAAATAAAATCTTAAAAAAAAAAAAAAGGAGTGAAGTCCTGCCATGGCCATCACACAGGCATACCTTGGAAACAGCAGGCACACGAGACCGCATGGTACATGTTTCCACTTACAGGAGGTGTCTGGAATAGGGCAGATGTACGGACAGGAAGTCATTTAATGTTGGCTAGGATTTGGGGAGTGGAGGGATGGAAGTGGGATAGGGTGGCGACAACTAAAGGATTTCTTTTTGGGGTTATGAAAATTATCTAAAATTGACTATGGTTTTAGACGTACAACTCAGACCCAAGAGTTACCGAATCACACACTTTGCAAAAACATGTGAATTATATCTCAGAAAAGCTGGTTTGTTTGTTTGTTTTTTAATAGTAAGGAGCAGGGGAAAGAAAGCCAGGTGAGCACGGAATCTCAGGCTGGATTCTGGATCGGGAAGGCTCCTGGACGGGCTGGCGACCTTGCCTAAGCTGAATGGCGTCGGAAAGAGTGGGAAGTGTCACTGACGTGGGCTTGTACCCCACATTTCATGCCAGCTGCCTATGATCGAGTCTGCTCCTTGCCCACCCTGGGAAGCCAGGGGCTCCTCTGGGGCCCTGGTAAGTCCACAGTCACCCACGGGCATCCTTGTGGTCACCTGAGCTCGGTGACTGCAGACCACCCTCCTCAAGGTCCTTTAAAAGCGTCTGCAGACACTGCTCTCGGCTGCTGCTCCAAGCCAAGGAGGAAACAGGCACACATGCAGACCCCAGGTTCCCGCTGCACATCAGGGAGGAGACAGACACAGAGCGCAAGCAGAAATGCCAACCAGACCACTGAAAATTGCTGAGCTGATCCCATTCAGATGGGGAAACAGTCGGGGCACACCACAGTCCCAGCCAAGGACTCAGCCCAGGCCCGTCTTCTTCCCACTCATCTCATGCAGAACTGAGTGCCCACTCCATGGCCCCCTGTAGGGCTCCTTGGAAGGGAGGAGAAACCCTGGACCAAGGGACAGGGGCCCCATCTCACCTGTCTCTCGCTGTGTGACTTTGAGGAAGCCACTCTCCCTCTCCAGGCCTCTGCCACCCTGGAGCACCTGCTGCTGTCCTGTTACCCAACCCGGGGATATGATTACAGAAGAGAACAGGTCTTGGAAACCACAAAGGGCCCAGGTCAGAGGAAGGTGAGGTCAGGCTCCTTTGCTTCATGAGCGCCTATTACCAAGTGACCTGGGAGGAGGCAGCTGCTGACTCCAGGTGAGAGGTAGGGTGGCCTGCAGCAGTGTGGGACGGTGGCTTGGAGACACCTGGACAGGTGCTGATTTAGGCTCTTGGGGGTACAGAGGTCACCACGCAGGCTTGTCTCCCACACAGGGCATTCCCACGGGTTTCTGGGAGGAAGTAGATGTGCCAGGAAGGAAGCACCTGAGCTGACAGCTATGGGGCCATCACAACAATCGTCCTAAGCACACATTCTTTCGATTCCCGGCATGCATGAATGCCCTGGCTCCACATGACACCCTAGGAGGCTGAGCTAGTGCTCTCACCCCACTCCACAGATGAGGTAACTAAGGCCCAGAGAGGCTACGTGACAGGCTCAAAGTCACACAGCCAGAAAATGGTGGCGCCAGGACTCCACCAGGGAGACTGGGGCCACAGCGACTGCTCTTGACCTCCTGCTGTGTTGTCACCTGTCACTCGACGAGGATTTTGAGCATGAGAGGTCTTGGACAAGGAGGTCGGTGAGGCCTCTCTGGGAAGCTACTGTGGAAGCTGAGAGCCTCAAGAGGAGGAGTCAGCCTAGGGAGGGCTGGAGATGAGGGCCAGGCAGAGGCCATGTCCAAGCTTCTGGGATGCGTGTGTGCACGGCTGAAGCCAGGAGACAGGAACAGAATCCAAGTCTCCCATGTGAGTGGCAGGAGCCCAAGCACTTAGGCCCTCACCCACTGCCTCCCTAGGTGCACTAATAGGGAGCTGGATTGGAAACGGGGGGGCCAGGACATGAACCAGCACTGTGACAGAGGACACCGGCATCCAGCTGGCTGCTTAATCCCTGCACTGTCGTGCCAGTCCAAATACTTACTCTCGGACCTACTTTTATAGCAACCATTTCCTTTTATATTCTCTTTCTTATGATTAAAATTAAAACCACAAGGTGATAACACAGCCTCCTCACCAGAATAATTAAGATGAAAAATTATATATTTTGCAAATTACAATTTATTCATACACATGTATATGTCATACACAAGGGTACTTAAAAATTTCATGGAGTGGCAAGAGTTTGGCACAGTGGTTAAGATGCTGTTTCGGGCCGGCGCCGCAGCTCAATAGGCTAATCCTCCGCCTGTGGCGCCGGCACACCGGGTTCTAGTCCCGGTCGGGGCGCCGGATTCTGTCCCGGTTGCTCCTCTTCCAGTCCAGCCCTCTGCTGTGTCCTGGGAGTGCAGAGGAGGATGGCCCAAATTCTTGGGCCCTGCACCTGCATGGGAGTCCAGGAGAAGCACCTGGCTCCTGGCTTAGGATCAGTGCGGTGCACTGGCCACAACGGCCATTGGGGAGAAAAGGAAGACCTTTCTCTCTTTCTCTCTCACTGTCCATTCTGCCTGTCAAAAAAAAAAAAAAAAAAAAAGATGCTGTTTGGAACTCCCGCATCCCAAACCGGAGTGCCTGGGTTCGATTCCCAGCTCTGCCGGTTCACACCTGGGGAGGCAGCAGGTGATGGTTCAAGTACTTGGGTTCCTTTTACCCACAAAAAAAGGCCTAGATTGAGTTCCAGGCTCTCCTGGCCTCAGCCATACGTGTTCGTTCTCTCTCTCTCTTCTTTTCAAATAAAATGAAAATAAATAGAACATTTAAAAACACATTCATATAAAAGTTAATGGTAAATGGAAATAAAAGGTGAGTTTATTTTGGCACAAAGAGTTTGAAATGCATGCAGAGTTTTTTCATAGTACACATCTTCCACAAACCTTTAGAGGCACCCTCGTGTATTCCTGGAACAAGAACACTGGGCAGAGTGTAAATTAGCACAACCACACTGAAAACAACTTGTAGAAAGCAGAACGCTTTTCCATCCCTCCCCTCACCCACCAGATGTGAGCCCATGTGCCAGGCAACAGACACGTGCAGGAACACTCACAGTATCTGCCCTCAGATACTCCAGAGCCAAAAATAGCCCAAAAGCCGACACTCATCAGAGAGATACATAAGCAGTGGTAGGGTCATTCAGTCACGCTACGAGCTTGTGAAAGAACAAACGCCAGCCACCTGCAATCTCCGAACACAGTGCGCAAAAGATGCCAGACACCAGGGCTCATGCACTGGGAGACTTGATTCACAGGAAGTTCACAACCAGCTGAAACTAATCTATGAGGTCAGACGGCAGGACAGGAGCTACCTTCAGGGCTTGGGCAACAGGAAAAGGGAGCAGGAAGGCTTCTGGGGCGCCAGTCATGGTCAGATTCCCGAGGCGGATGCTGGTTTGCGCGGCTGTGTTCAGTCTGGGACATCCACGGGCTGCAGTCTACTGAGTTGTGCTGTTTCTGCGCACACAACCCACTTCAAAGAAAGTCTCCTGGGGCAGGCATTGTGGCACAGTGGCTTAAGCTGCCACCCATGACACCAGCATCCCATATGTGTGCTGGTTCGAGTCCTGGCTGCTCTACTTCTGATCCACCTCCCCGCTAATGCATCTCAGAAAGGAGCAGAAGACGGCCCAACTGCCTGACTCCTGCCACTTACATGGGAGACCCCGATGGACTTCCAGGCTCCTGGCTTTGGCCTGTTGCAGTTATTTAGGGAGTAAGCCAGGAGACGGAAGATCTCTCTCTCTCTCTCTCTCTCTCTCTCTCTCTCTCTCTGTGTGTGTCTCCTTCTCTCTATAACTTTGCCTTCCAAATAAACAAATCTTTAAATAAGAAAGAAAACTTCCCTCCTCCAGTGGTATAAGTTTCAGGGCTCTTTAAGCCTCAACCTGCTCTTTAGACCAGAGAGGGGTTTCGCTCCCACTGGAGAGTTGAGAGCAGTAGGTGATGCGTCCCCTGTGGTGCTCTGGGCACCTCCCTCCAGTTGCCTTGGAGAGGGAGCAATAGAGATCAGGTGAAGTGGGGACTTAGGTGCCACTCAGTGTTGGGGAAGGGCAGAGAAGTCTTTCTCAGTGGGACTTCAACTTCCAGAAAGGCATCGAGGAGGTGGGGGGGAGAGAGGATTGCTTGCTAAGGATGGGAGGACTGGATTGGGGCAGGGGCAGCCAAAAAGGGGGTGCAGGGTAGACAGAGATACGGCTGCCAATTCTTCAACAATGAGCTTCAGTCAACGCCAGCACAGCCAGATCTATCGGCCCTGCCCAAGCCTAGCACCTGGCACCACCAGGCCCTGCGCCCTCGGGAAGGCAACTCCTTCTCAGCCAACTCCCTCTCCATCCCACCCCAGGCCTGGCCAGCCCCACTCATGGAAACTCCAAGGGGTTGCCCCACACCCACGTCTTGGCAGCCACCCAAACCTTCCTGGCTCTGACAATTTACCTCCCTGCAATCGTGGCCCGGGTTTTTCTTTTTCCACGTTCCTGTGTCAGTAACTGGTGCTTTAGAGAGGGCCCTCCTGAGGCAGACTTGAAACTTGAGGATATTATTTTTTAAAAAGATTTATTTATTTGAAACTCAGAGTTACAGAGAGAGAGAGAGAAGGGGGGACAGAGAAAGAAAGAGGATGTTTTATATTTCGTCTTGCTGAGGTCTCTGGTGGCCCTGGTGAAGTGGGTGGTGCTAACCCATTTTACAGATGAGAAAAATGAAGCCCAACAAAGTAAAGGGGCTTGGGGCCAAGAATGCCACCTACTATGGTTTGAGTAGAATATGGCTCCCAAATTCATGCAGATATTTAAAATTTAAACCCCAAAGTCATAAGCTGACGGTGCTAAGCAGTGGTAGGGTCATTCAGTCACGCTACGAGCTTGTGAAAGAACAAACGCCAGCCACCTGCAATCTCCAAACACAGTGCGCAAAAGATGCCAGACACCAGGGCTCATGCACTGGGTGACTTGATTCACAGGAAGTTCACAACCAGCTGAAACTAATCTATGAGGTCAGAAGGCAGGACAGGAGCTACCTTCAGGGCTTGGGCAACAGGAAAAGGGAGCAGGAAGCAGAATCTGCTTCTGTGGAAGCAGAATGCACTTATTTTGTTTAGGAGGTGGGCCTGGTCCTCGGGTCACTGAGGGTGTGTCCTTGGAAAGCAGTTCTTGTTATGCTTTATTTTTTAAATTTATTTGAAAAGCAGAGTGACACTGAGAGAGAGAGAGAGAAATATCTTCTCTCTGCTGGTTCACTCCCCAAATGACTGCAACAGCTAGGGCTGGGCCAGTCTGAAGCCAGGAGCCAGGAACTCAGTCTTAGTCTCCCATGTGGGTGCAGGGCCCCAAGCACTTGGGCCATCTTCTGCTTCCTCCCCAGGCACATTAGCAGGGAGCTGGATCAAAAGTGGAGCACCTGGGACTTGAGCCTATACTTCCATATGAAATGCTGGTGTTGTAGCTGGCGGCTCAACCCACTGCACCACAATGCCGGCCCCTAACCGGGTTAATCTTAGAAGCCCGAGAGTTGGGCCCAGCCCTTCTCTCCGCTTCCCGGCTCACCGTGCCATCCTCTCTACACACATGCTCTCTTTTGCCTTTTGACACTTGGCACCGCCTTGGGACTCTGAGCATCCCCAGATGCCAAACCAAAGGGGCCTGCCGGGCTTGGACTGTGAACCTTCGAGACTTTGAGCCACAAGAACACTTTCCTGTATAAGTTTAGTTTCCCAGCTATTTCACAGTAGTAACAAAAAGCTGACTGGCACCCCAGCCAGCAAGGAGCAGAGCTAGGTTTAACAATCACCACGATCAGAGCCACCACGTGTGAGCACCAAGTGGGTGCATCTGCCTGTTCAGCCCTCACCACAGCCCAGCAGCACAGGGGTAGGGAACGTCCAGCCCACGGGCTGCACCAGGCCTGTGAAATCATTTGCTCTGGCCCTGCCAAGCAACCGCAGGCGGGACTCGAGACTCAGTAAATCTAAGGCAAGCTAGTTTTTGAGCTGATACTTTTGTATGGCCTATGAACAATGTTATCAATCTCCAAATGGCCCTTGGCAGAAAAAGTTCCCCGCCCCTGCTATAGAGGAGCCTGCCATTAGCATCAGCTCCTTTAAAAATAGTTTATTGGAGGCTGGCGCCGCGGCTCACTAGGCTAATCCTCCGCCTAACGGCGCCGGCACACCGGGTTCTAGTCCTGGTTGGGGTGCCGGATTCTGTCCCGGTTGCCCCTCTTCCAGGCCAGCTCTCTGCTGTGGCCAGGGAGTGCAGTGGAGGATGGCCCAGGTGCTTGGGCCCTGCACCCCATGGGAGACCAGGAAAAGCACCTGGCTCCTGGCTCCTGCCATCGGATCAGCGAGGTGCGCCGACCGCAGTGCGCTGGCCGGGGCGGCCATTGGAGGGTAAACCAACGGCAAAGGAAGACCTTTCTCTCTGTCTCTCTCTCTCACTGTCCACTCTGCCTGTCCAAAAAAAAAAAAAAAAAAAAAAATAGTTTATTGGAGTCTTACATGTGCAAAAGCCTGAGTAAATCAAAACAGCCCAGTTTTTCCGTAAACTGAATCCAGCTACGGGACCACGTTCAGGCTAGGAAATAGAACATAAGATACAATACCAGCAGTATAGGCAACCAAAGAGAAGATGAATACGTTGGACTTGAAAAAAGTTTAAACTTCTGTGTTTCAAAGGATGCCATGAAGAAAATGAACACAATGCAATGGGACACTTGCAAACCATGTATCGGATGGATCTAGCACCTAGAAACATATAAATAACTCTTATAATTTCACAATAAGAAGGTAAAAACCTCAATGAAAAAATGGGTCAGGGATCTGCGTAGACATTTCTCCAGGAAAAGATACACAAATGCTGACTGAGCCTGAGAAAAGGCGCTCAGCGTCACTGGCCTCCGGGAGATGAAAGCAGAAGCACAGAGATGCCACTTCGTGCGCACCAGGTGGCCGTGATCGACAGACAGAGCATTGCAAGTGGGGGCGAGGATGTGGGAGGATGGGAACCTTCACACCCTGCTGCTGGAAACACCACGCGGTACAGCTGCTCTGGAAACAGTCTGGCAGCTTTTTAAAACATGGAACCGCAATTTGATCCAGTGACTCCTCTCCTAGAGGAATTAAACAATAAAAACGTATGTCCACCTAAAAGTCGCAGCATTAGTTATAGCAGCCAGAACATGGAGGCCACACACGTCTATCGACTGCTGACTGAGTAAATGAAACACTCTACCCACACAGCGGAATATTACTCAGCAACAAAAAGGAATAAAGGATTGATGCACGCTACAGCCTGGCTGAAACCTGAAGACACTCTTCTAAGGGAAAGGAGCCAGGAACAGTCACGTAGCACACGGTTCCATCTATATGAAATATAAATGGACAGATAGGAAGGATGGGGGGGAGGGAAGAGGAAAGGGAGTGACTGCCAAGGAGTACTTTCACTGGGGAATGATGAAAATGTTCTAATATTAGATTTTGGCAATGGGTGCACAATTTTTAAATATGCTTAACACAACTGAACTGTGCACAGTGCAAGCTCCTTAAGGTACGTCCACTACACCTCCCTGAAGCAGCGTAAAATGAAAAGATCCCCGCACCTTCGTTCACGCCGTTCCCTTTCCTGGGTTGTCTCGATCTTTTCTATTTCTCTGAATAGCCAAAAATAGCTGACTTCTAAGGCTGACTCAAACACCGTGACAAAGATTCCTCAGTACATTGCAATCAGAAGCAATTTATCTCTCTGAATTCCTGTGACAACTCACATCACTCTCTCCAGGGTCACTTAAAGGCACCCTTCATGTGCCTGGCAGTTAGTGCGTTTGTGCGATTCTCTAAGCGCCCTCCTCGTCTTCCTCCATGCTGTAAATTCTGGAGAGAGAAGATTGCGTCACCTTTCCTTCT
This sequence comes from Oryctolagus cuniculus, assembly GCF_051225735.1. Taxonomy (NCBI): domain Eukaryota; kingdom Metazoa; phylum Chordata; class Mammalia; order Lagomorpha; family Leporidae; genus Oryctolagus; species Oryctolagus cuniculus. The sequence goes on from NC_142877.1 coordinate 20,618,491, forward strand.
AAGAACCCAGCACTGAGGTGCACAGACAGTAAGGATTCAAAGAAGGTTTGAGGGATTCATTCCAAGCGTCCTCTTTCTCCTGTTAGCCTTCCCCCAGAGAAACAAGTTCTCACTGGAAGGTTCCAGGCCTGATTCAGCAGCACTGCAGACCCTGTAGGAACAGCCTGGCACTTAGCAGGGTTTTGTCTTCGTTTCAGTAAACACAAAAAGACTAAGCAATGCAGGTGGCGTTAGTGTTGAGGGAGCCCGGGTTGGAAGCAGGCTGGACTGGCTCCGTCTTGCAGCCCCTTCCCAGCACACACACACTAAACGAGACGTGACGGAGGCCCATCTGAACAAGCATTTACCAGGAGACGCCAAGATTTAGGTTCAGCTGAAACTAGTTAGAAAAGACCCCATGAAGACCGCCCTGCCTTCACAGCAGCCAGGGTACAGCCACTGCCTTCGCTCTCCGGAGATCACCTGCTAAAGACGCACAGATACCCCGAGACTGCGAGATCTCAGCGGCTCGGGCTCTCCTTCCCTACCAGCCCCGATCTCACTGCTCGGAGCTACTCTTCTCACTTCAGTAAGACTTCACTTCTTTAACTCCCACCCTTGGGTCCGGTTTTGTAAATCGTCATCGACACAGGACGAGAACTCAGACTCACCTCACCAGTTTCCTGTAACAGTGTCACTGCAACTACCCAAGGACTCTGAAAGGCAGTGGGACTTCCTTGTGGAATGGGGAGGGGTAAGAGGACCAGCATCCAGGTGCAGAAAGGCAGGAAGGACCAGTGTGACCTTGCCGATGTCCGCAGGGAGAGAAAACCACATAAAGTGCTCAAGACGAGGAGAACTAAACAGTGATGGCTGCATGGCATGATGAATGTGTTTAATATCAATGAACTGCACACTGAAAACTGGGTGTTTTGAACACCTCTCATGTAACAAATTAAAACAATTCATTGACATAAACACAATATAATTTTAAAAAATGTATTTATTTCCATTTGTTTGAGAGGCAGATAGAGACAGACTGAGAGAGACAGAGAGAGGGCGAGAGAGAGAATGAGCACACACTCCCCTCTGCTGGGTCACTTCCCAAATATCTGCAATGGCCACAGCTCTGTGGCAATGACCCAAGGACTTGAGCCATCACCAGGTCCTCCGAGGGTGCACATTAGCAGGAAGCTGGAATTGGAAGCAGAGATAGAACTTGAACACAGGCACTCCAATTTGGGATACAGGCAACCTAATCAGTGTCTTAACACCTAAGCCCACCCCCATATGCCAATTTTGATTCAAGACAAAATAGAAAACCTAGATAATCTTGTAACAATTAAAGAAACCGAATCACTTGTTAGAACTCTCCCCACAAAGAAACTCCCAGATAGCTTCAGTGTAAGTTCTAACATGCAAAGAAGAAACTCTGCTGGTCTTTCACAACCTCTTCCAGAGAACAGAGAGTGAAAAATCCTCAACTCATTTTATGAGGATAACAGGACCTTTATACCAAAACAGGACAAGGATGCTGCGAAAAGGAAAACTGTGTGTCATATTACTCATAAATAAAAATTCAAAATCCTTAACCAAATATTAGCCAAAAAAGCCCATCAATACATGAGTATAAAAGAGTATCCAACTAAAGTGGATCAGTTTCAGGAATACAAGGTTAATTTAACATTGGAAAATTAATTAATATAATTCAACATATAAATTGATAAAAAGGCAAAAACCTTATGGTCACGTTAGTGGATGCAGAAAACCATTTGATAAAAATTTAATATAAATTAATAATTTAAAAATTAAAAATAATCTAGGAAATTATGAACAGAAAGGAATTTCACTGATTTGATTATGTTTGCAGCTAACATAATTCATGAAAAAATATTGAAAACTTTTCCTTTTGATACCAGAAATAAATCTCATATTGGACACCCACGAGTATTACACAGCACAGCAAGGCAAGGAAAAGCAATGAAAGATGTGAGATTTGGTGAAAAAACAAAATAGTCATCTTGCAAAGGTGATAAGCTGATACACACAGAAAAGTCAAGCTTATCAATTGGTATAGCAATAGAATGAATAAGAACATTAGCATTCTTATTGGGCACCACTTAAATATATTAAAAAGGTGTTTCTAAATAATACAAACTATTAAGAAAATTAAGGGGCTGGTGTGGTGGCATAACAGGTTAAGCTGCCGACTACAATGCTGGCATCCTAGATTTGAGTCCCAGCTCCTCCACTCCCAATCCAGCTCCCTGCTACTGCACCTGGGGAAGCTGTGGGCGTGCTTGGGCCTCTGCACCCACGTGGGAGACCCAGAAAAAGCTCCTGGCCATTTTTTTTTTTTTTTTTTTTGACAGGCAGAGTTAGAGAGAGACAGACAGACAGAAAGGCCTTCCTTCCACTGGTTCACCCCCCAAATGGCCACCACGGCCGGCGCACTGCGCCGATCCAAAGCCAGGAGCCAGGTGCTTCCTCCTGGTCTCCCATGCAGGTACAGGGCCCAAGCACTTGGGCTATCCTCCACTGCACTCCCGGGCCACAGCAGAGAGCTGGCCTGGAAGAGGGGCAACCCAGACAGAATCCGGCGCCCCGACCAGGACTAGAACACAGGGTGCTGATTCCGCAGGCAGAGGATTAGCCTAGTGAGCAGTGGCGCCGGCCGCTCCTGGCCATTTTGGCAGTTTGGGGAGTAAACCAGCAGATGGAAAATCTCTCTCTTTCTCCGTCTCTCCTCTCTAACTCTGCCTTTCAAATAAATAAATAAATATTAAAAAAATTAAGAAACAAACATATCATTTAAAATTATATGAACAGAGATCAAATGCCAAAATAAATTTTTTAAAAAAGCCATGCAATATCTCTAGCGGGAAAATTATAACACTTTACCAAGATGTATCAAAGAAAACCTAAATCAAGGCTGGTGCCGCAGCTCACTAGGCTAATCCTCCGCCTTTCGGCGCTGGCACACTGGGCTCTAGTCCCGGTCGGGGCGCCGGATTCTGTCCCGGTTGCTCCTCTTCCAGGCCAGCTCTCTGCTGTGGCCAGGGAGTGCAGTGGAGGATGGCCCAAGTGCTTGGGCCCTGCACCCCATGGGAGACCAGGATAAGTACCTGGCTCCTGCCATCAGATCAGCGTGGTGCGCTGGCCACAGTGTGCCGGCTGCGGCGGCCATTGGAGGGTGAACCAACGGCAAAAGGAAAACCTTTCTCTCTGTCTCTCTCTCTCACTGTCCACTCTGCCTGTCCAAAAAAATAAAAAAATTAAAAAAAAAGAAAGAAAACCTAAATGAAAAAGGTAATATGCCTACTTCAGTGATTATTAGATTTAATACGGAAAAATTCTTTCCAAATTGGTCTCCAGATTGCACTAAATCCCTATCCCAAATTTCATGGAATTTCACAAGCTGATTTTAAAAGCTACTTGGAGCGTAAATCGCTTGGAGAGCAATGAGATAGTAAGACTTGCTCTGATATCAAGACTTAGCAGAGGCCAGGAACAAACACTACAGCCAATGCAGCAGTGCACATCAATGGGAAAAGAACAGTCTCAGAAACACAGTGTTTGACAACTTAGCATCCAGAAAAATAGGCAAAAATATGCAACTGAGCTCCACCTCACATCAATTCTAGACATCAAGTCTAGGTAGACAAGAGATCAAAATGAGAATTTTTATAATGTGATTTATAGGCGAATATATTCATAACCTAAGGGTAGAGAAAGATTTTTTAAATAAGACACAGAGAATGCTTATAATAAATATTTACATATTGCTTTCTTTATAACTAAGAACTTTTATTTATTAAAAGATCTTACAGAGGACAAAACTAGTCAGAGAGTAGCTGAGGACACTGGCAGCAGGAATAACTGATATAGGAATTTTCCAGATTATATAAAGAATTCCTTGAATAGAAAAATGAGATGGGAAAAAACTCTGGTACAAGCACTTCACAAATGAGGAAATACAAATGTCCAATGACTTTGCAAAAAGATGTTCAATATTACAAATGTAATTTAAAGCTTAATGAGCTATAACAACAAATACCAATAGAAAAATATTACATATTCTAGCTAAACAACTAGCTAAAATTTAAGACTGACTGCCAAATATTTAGGCTGTGGAGCAGCAGTTTAGGGAAACTATTTGGTACAATTTAGGCTACACACACCTCTGCCGAGGAATCCCACTCTTGTGCCCTGAAGAGACTCATGGACGTGTGCACCATGATACATGTCCAGGAACCTTCAGAGCAGAGGTGGGCTTCTGGCGAAGCAGTTAAGATGTAGCCCCTCTCAGAGTGCCTGGATCTGACTTCAGCTCTGCTTGCAGCTTCCAGCTATTGTGCACCTAGGAGACAGCAGGTGATGCGGGTCCCGACCACCTACATGGGATACCTGAATGGTGTTTCTGCTCTTGGCTTTGGCCTGATCCAGTTCTGGTTGTTGTGGGCCTTGTGGAGTAAGTCAGTAAATGGAATCTCTCTCTCTCTGCCTTTCAAATAAATTTTTATAATTTTAAAAGAACCTTATAGAGGCTGGCACTGTGGCACAGTGGGTTAAAACCCCGGCCTGCAGTGCCTGCATCTCACCGAGGTGCCAGTTCAAGTCCTGGTTGCTCCACTTCTGATCCACTTCCTGCTAATGTGCCTGGGAAATCAGTGGAAGATGGCCCAAGTCTTTGGGCCACTACACCCACATGGGAGACTCAGAAGAAGCTCCTGGTTCCTGGCTTCAGATTAGCTCAGATCCAGCCACTTGGGGAGTGAACAAGCGGATGGAAGATCTCTCTATATATATATCTCTCTATCTCTCTCTGTAACTGTTTTTCAAATAAATAAAATAAATCTTTCAAAAAAATAGAACCTTTTAAAAACGAATAGTCAGGCTGGCGCCGCGGCTCAATAGGCTAATCCTCCACCTTGCGGCGCCAGCACACCGGGTTCTAGTCCCGGTCGGGGCACCGGATTCTGTCCTGGTTGCCCCTCTTCTAAGCCAGCTCTCTGCTATGGCCAGGGAGTGCAGTGGAGGATGGCCCAAGTGCTTGGGCCCTGCACCCCATGGGAGACCAGGAGAAGCACCTGGCTCCTGCCTTCGGATCAGCGCGGTGCGCCGGCTGCAGCGCGCCAGCCATGGCGGCCATTGGAGGGTGAACCAACAGCAAAGGAAGACCTTTCTCTCTCTCTCTCTCTCTCTCTCTCTCTCTCTGTCTCTCTCACTGTCCACTCTGCCTGTCAAAAAAAAAAAAAATGAATAGTCATAGTAGTATTCTTCATAGCAGCATGTAATATTCACGTTCCCTTTAACAACAGAATGGAATAGTGATTGAAATGCATTTCTTCAATGGAATGCCACAAAGCAATGAAAATGGATGAATCCTAGCCATATGCAACATGAATGATTACTAAAAACAACATAGAATAAAAGCAATAAGAGGGGCCAATTTTGTGGTGCAGAGAGGGTAAGCCACCACCTGTGACAATGGCATCCCACATGAGTACTGGTTTGAATCCTGGCTGCTCCACTTTGATCTGGCTCCCTGCTAATATGCCTGGGAAGGCAGAAGATGGCCCAAGTGCTTGGGCCCCTGCATGCATATGGGGAGCCCCAGATGAATTTCCAGGCTGCTGGCTTCAGCTTGGCCCAGCCTTGGCTGTTGTGGCCATTTAGGGAGTGAATCAGCAGATGGAAGATCTCTCTCTTTCTGTGTCTGTCTCTCTGTAAATCTGCTTTTCAAATTAATCAAAAAAGAAGAAGAAGAAGGAACACACACACACAGGGTATGATTCCATTTTAAATAGTTACTGAACAGGCAAACTGGATAATATATTGATTAGGGATACACACGTAAGTAATGCATCAGTCAGCTTAACTAATGCTGCAGTAACAGTCAACCTCTAACTCTTGGTGGCTTAAAATAACAAAGGCTACCTTGGTCACTTGCCCCTCTTCTGCACTCTTCATTCTGGGATGCAGGCTGAAAAATGGCACCCTGGGAGGGACATACCAGTGGCATGCATGTCCTGGGCAGGAGGGATAAGCAGTGGTAGAGTGACGTACAACTTTCTTGTATTCTATTGACTAAAGCAAGGCATATGGCCTGACCTCTCATCAACAGGGCAAGAAGTCTGTTCCTAGCAGGGACGGGCCTGGAAAACATGGACTTAACAGAGAGAGTAGCAATATTTTTCACTAGTGGCCTCCATGTTCCCCAATCCAATGATCACTATCTTCATCTTGCTGAACATCAGACATGATCGACTGTTTTTCCTTGAGATAGTCCCTGCACTTGGCTGCCTGGACACCAGGGCGCTGCACTATTCTGGTTCTCTTCAGACTTCACTGGCCACTTCTTTGCAGTCTCTTTACTGGCTCCTCATCCCCTTCCTGACCTTTAAATGACAGTGTCTGAGGGGCCACTCCTCAGACTGCTTCTCGCAAGCACACTCTAGGTGAGCTCACGTGGCTTTAGGACTTTGAATATCCTCTCTCCACATAGCAATGATTCACTCCAGATCCCTTTACAAAACACCAGATTTACTACCCACCGCCTACTCACAGCTTACCAGACTTTCCTGAGACCTCGGGCTTAGCACGGCTGAACGGGAATCCTTTCCCTTTCCAACTTCCTCCTTCCTAGCTCTAGCCAGTCTTGGTAAACGGCACCACTGCTCACTCAGTTGCTCTAGACAAAAACCTACAGATGGTCCTCAACTGTCTTTCTGTTGCCTCTGTCCAATCCATGCATCTCTGTTTTTATTTATTTATTTATTTATTTGACAGGCAGAGTTAGAGACAGTGTGAGAGAGAGACAGAGAGAAAGGTCTTCCTTCCATTGGTTCACTCCCCAAATGGCCATTACCATCGAAACCAGGAGCCAGGTGCTTCTTCCTGGGCTCCCATGTGGGTGCAGGGGCTCAAGCACCTGGGCCATCCTCCACTGCCCTCCTGGGCCACAGCAGAGAGCTGGACTGGAAGAGGAGCAACCGGGACTAGAACCCAGTGCCCATATGGGATGCTGGCACCGCAGGCGGAGGATTAACCAAGTGAGCACGGAGCCGGCCCCCATCCCTATTGGTTTTGTCTCCCAAGCATATCCTGAACCTGTGAACTTCTCCATCACCACCACACTGACCAACCTACTGCAGCTCCCCAGGCTCTCTCACCTGAAACAGCACAGCGACCTCCTCAAGGTTTCCTGCTGTGCCTTCCCACGTACACTGCCCTCTCAGCAGTGACGGGGCCTTTTATAGACAGAACTACAATCACGTACACCCTGTCTGCATCATGCAGTGTCCCCACTTGTCCTCACCATGATCTGCACGTGCTTATCTCTCTGTCACTTTCCCAGCTGCCCAATGTACTCTTATTTTTTGGACAGGCAGAGTTAGACAGTGAGAGAGAGAGACAGAGAGAAAGGTCTTCCTTCCGTTGGTTCACCCCCCAAATGGCCACCACGGCTGGCATGCTGCGCCAATCGGAAGCCAGGAGCCAGGTGCTTCCTCCTGGTCTCCCATGCGGGTGCAGGGCCCAAGCACTTGGGCCATCCTCCTCTGCACTTCCAGGCCACAGGAGAGAGCTGGCCTGGAAGAGGAGCAACCAGGACAGAATCCTGCGCCCCAACTGGGACTAGAACCTAGAGTGTCGCTGCCGCAGGCGGAGGATTAGCCTAGTGAGCTGTGGCGCCGGCCTCCAAGTACTCTTGCCAAATTTTATTATTACTATTTTTTCATATATCCCAAGTTCTTTGCCTCCTGAGATCCCATGTACAAAGCTGCTTTGTCTAGGATACTGGCGTTCCGTTTATTTCTAACTGCATAACAAACCATCCTAAACGTCAGCGAGTTAGCACAGTAATTTGCTGTGGGCTGACCGGGTTCACCTGGGTGGTTCTTCCTGAGGCTGCAGGCATTTGAAGGGCTGGAAGCTGATGCTTGCTGTCAGCTGGGAGCCCAGCAGGAGCTGTGACTGGAAGGCCCACACATGGCCTCTCTATTGGCTTGGCCTTCTCATTTACCGCATGGTAGTTGGGTTCCAAGAGGGAGTGACCTAAAAGACAGAGTTCTAAGAAACCAGAAACAAAAGTGACCACAGTGGTTAGTTTATGACTGGAAATGACACACATCACTTCTGCCATATTCCGTTGGTCAAAGCCATCCTAGCTCCTATGCAGAAACGAAGGACAGAAAAACAGATTCCACCTCTTGATGAGACAGCACACCCTGTGCTGCAGAAGAGCACATGGGATGGGGGTCATTGCTGCAGCCATCTTGGGAAATACGATCTGCTGTGGCTCCTTTCCTCTCGTCATTTGTGCCTGCACTTGGATGGCTCAGAGAGCCCTTCCCTGTCCAGCTTACCAAGGGAAGTCACTCTGTGTCACACCATCCTAATCTAATTCTGGGCACAGCACTTATTATCTATCTGACATCACATGGCATAGTTGTGTAACATCTGTCTTCCCCCTGGTTGGCCCTAAGCTCCCAGAGGGTGGGGGTCTTGTGCATATCGTGTCCCTCACCCTCATGGGGGGCCTGGCACGCTCTAGGTGCTCAGACTTGTTGAGTCACTGACTGAGCTGCTGGGGCAAGCGGCTGTACTTGGAGGGCAGGAAAGCACTCGCGCGCATTCAGGGAAGCACCCTGTGGGAACGGCTACTCCAGCGGGAATGGGCTCTGGGTTACTGGGAGGGTTCAAGCGAGGACAGGATGGGCTGCCTCCAATGGCACTTGAGAAAGATTCTGGACTGCAAGCGACAGGTTGGTGCTTCCCCCCTTCTCTTCTCGCAGGCAGCCCTGGGAGGCAGCCTCTCATCTTTCTTTTGGCTCCTCTCAAAGTCAACTTAATCCCTCGGATAGGACTAGTAAAGGAGCCAGGATTTATGGCTCCGGGAAATGTTTGCAACAATCCCTATCTTATCACCCCCCACTCAACGGTTATTCTCCACCACCACCACCACCACCCCCCACCCCCCCAGCCCACCAGACTTATCTCCCTAGTTCAAGTTCTGGCAGAGTGCCTAGCTCCTGAGTGTGGTGGGCGTTGGGCTGGGAGCCTCTGCACGAGCATAGACTTGAGGAAGTCATTGTCACAAACCCTCGAAGGCTCCCTGTTGTGCAAAGCACTGTTTTTCCCAACACCCTGGACTCCTGTTATAAAGCAAATCCTTCCTTGAAAACAGTAACTCTGTGCCATGTGCTTGACATGTTTGACTCCACTGAGTCCTGAATCCCTTCCCCATAGATTCCCATGAGGTGGGGACTACCGTTAGCTCCGCCAGGTCACACTACCGTGGGGAGCAGGGACTGGAAGTTTCAGTTCGGGTCACACATGCTGAAACTCCACGCTACCTGGTTTGCTTTGCTTTTGTAGCTGTTTTTTGAATGCAATTTCCCATGGGCCATTGATGGCACAACACAGGGGGCCTTCAGCGGAGCGTACATGGCTGTTCAGGAGCCTTGCCGCCTCAACCTCCCATCCTGTCCCCTGTAGCAGCTCCCCAAACCTCAGGTCACCAAACCCCAGATCCACACCACAGAGGGGCCAAGGAGGCAGCATGAACAAGCACACAGGCTTGGGAGTCAGGCAGCGCTTCCCAGCTGCATGACCTTGGCCTTGGTTTCCTCACTTGCAAAATGGGGCCAAGGAGCATTCCTACTTTCATTAGGAAACTTATGATGAGGATTAAGTACGGTGGTGGGTATAGGGGCTCACCACCCAGGAGGGGTTTCCATATTGGCTCAGTCACCGGCAGTCTTTGGGCTTTGGGGACCTTCCATATTACAGACCCAGGGCCAGGAGCTGGGGAGCTGAGGCAGCCCTGCCCCCTGCCTATGACATGGGCTGCTCAGCTTTGCTGGCTCTGTTGGCAGCTCATGTCATGGGCAGATGCAGGGAGGTGAGGCCATTAATAAATCTGTCCGTTTCCAGAACACCTCCCCCCACAAACCACACCTCCTGCCAAGGGCCCCACTCCACCAGGCCACAGGAGGGCTGAGGCCCAGCTGGCAACAGCCCCACATGTTGGCTGCACCTCTACATAACTGAAAGAACTGTCCCTCAAGCTGGGGATGTGAACCTTAACTGCCCACCTGGAAGCCTGGGCTTTGGGTGAATGACCCCTTCCTTTCCCAGCTCCAGGGAAGCTGAGGGCACAGCTTGTGGGGGAAGGATTCATTGATGACTTACTCTCATGTGCAAATTACGTCCAAACTTAGCAACTGGAAACAACAAAAAACTACCTCTGGATTTCTGTGGGTCTGGAATCTAAAAGTGGCTGGGCTGGGTGGTTCCCACCCAGGGTTTTCACCAGGTTGCAATCAGAGTGTCAGCCTTGGTGAGAGTCACAAGGCTTGGGCAGGGGAGGATCCGATTCCAAGCTTGCTCGTGGAGCTGCTGGCAGGCGCCAGAAGGTCATGTGCACACTCACTCACAGGCACCGCTCCACGAGGCTGCCTTTCCTAGTGGGGGCTGGCTTCCTCCAACACGAACAATCAAGAGAGAGCGAAAGAAGTCCCTTGAGATGGGAGTCGCCCAACCTCTACCTCCATCCTGGGTGACGTATTCCCTTTGTTAGAGCACAAGGCAGCAATGTACACTCAAGAGGAGAAATTATCTAAGAGCATAAAAACTAGGAAGGAGGACCACTGGGACCCTCTTAGAGGTTGCCTACCCCTCGGGGCTGCTGTTGGCAACCAGCAACCTTGAACACACACAGTGAGGCTGACATACCTTCGGTGTCCCCATAGTGTGTAAAGTGGCCTTAACACACTGCTCACAGCTCAACACATCAGACTGTTGATTCAAAATCCTGAATGGGATAGGGAATTGACCCAGTGGTTAAGATGTCACCTGGTACACTGGCATCCCCTATCAGTGTGCCTGGTTTGAATTCTGGCTCCTCAAATTCTGATCCAGCTTCCTGCTAATGTGTACCCTGGGAGGAAGCAGGTGATGGCTCAAGTACTTGGGCCCCTACTCTCATCCTGCAGTAAACAAAGATTGAGTTCCTGGCTCCTGGCTTTCGCCTGACTCAGCTCTACCTGATGTTGGTATTTGTGGAGTGAACCAGCGGCTGGAAGCTCTCTTTTTATCTTTTTCTGCCTTGCAAAAGAAGTGGGAAAAAAAATTCCAAAATAACGCTCAAATCTGACTACTCACTCTCTCAACTGCTACCACTCCAGCCAGGTCCACACTCTCCTCCAGGATGTCATCTCTGGCCACCACACTGCCCTGCTGTGTCTATTCTGCCCTGCCCAGTCCCCATCTTACGCCTTCCCATCATCACCTGACTCTTCCAAACAGCATCCAGAGGAAGCGGCAAAGCAGAGGCCTCACCCTCTCCTCCCTTGTTTGGAATCCTTCAGGTACTTTCCAGCACTCCCAGTGCCATGACCCAAGTCTGCTCCAGGGACTCTGCAGGTCTAGTCCACGCTGAACCCCACAAACCTTGCCTCAACACCAGGCCCCTCTCACTTTCAGGGCACCAACAGTATGACCTCCTTTGTCCTGTGACTCAAGCCCTCCAGGGGAAAAGCTCCCCTTGCCCTCTTCACCTACTCAACCCTTAACTGTATGTTCACTGCCTCAAATGAACTGTTCACCCCCAAATGGGCCTGAGTCTCCTGCTGAACACCTTCCTCTTGTCATGGAAATTTCTTGAGCTCTGTTCCTTCAGGTGACTGCTCACTGTGTGTCCCCTTCTCAACTGTAAACACCACAAGGGCAGGGACACTGTTTAGCTTTTCCAGCTACATCCATACTGCCTGCCACCACTGGGTGCTTCAGAAACATTTGCCAAACTAAGAACATTAAAGTCCTCATGCAGGTGATAAAACTCTAACTTTGCAAACACAGATTCATCAGTGTCATGGACCCTCAGGGCTCAAAGGGGGTGCAGGACCAGCCAGCCAACCTGGGCTGCAGTTTTGTGTGACCCCTCCTTCACCTGTTGTTCTCTATCAAAAGCCCCAACTGCCTCCTGTCACCATCCATCTCCACCACTGGCACTGGACAACACTAACGGATCACCTCCACCAATCTGACCCTGGCACAAGGCTCCTTTCTGGTAAATTCCTTTTTTTAGTTCTGGAACTACCTAAAGATGCATAATTTGTCCAGAAAACAATTATTTCACCCCAGATCATAGAACTGGAACTGCTTTTGAAAACTCTGTACTTTAGGGATCTTCCCAGGTGGAGTCTTGGGTCATTTGGGCTGCCCGGGTTCTGAGACGCCCCAGGCCAATTCCAGAAGAGGTAACTGAGGCCAGAGAAGCACAGAGACTTTCCTAAAGTCACACAGCGAAACAGTGGCAGGGCTAGGACCAGCAACTGGGCCTCCAGACTCAGGCCAGTGCTCCTGTGTTTACCCCAGGCTGCAAGATGACAGAAGGGATCAGCTGGGAGGTACCCACAGGTTGTGAGCCAAGGTTAACAGGTTCTGATTAGAACAAGGAATTCTTACTTAGACCGAGTCAGTTCTTCAGATTCCTGTCACAGAGACTCAACTGAGAGTAACTCTATTTGCAAAAGGAGCAAACGGGGATCTCAAAAATATTCAAATTATTTGCCAACATCTAAAACTGAGACCTTTTCACGTGCAAACCTAGGTTCCCAACATCTCAGAAAAATCGGAGTCTGGCGATGCAATTCTGCCTGCCGACACTTGGCTGAACTGAGCGTGTCTGCTTGAGCAGCCGCACACTCTCCTGTCCAAAACTTTCCACTGTCTTCCCAGACCTCATAGGCATTTGAGTTTGCTGCCCCTCTTCCAATGGGTTTGAGAATCCCTTCTGTAATACGATCTGCAAATGTTTGCACAAATTCTATTTGAGGCCTCCAGGGGCAGGGCGTTCACCCCCAGTCTGTGCCATTGCTGGGTGGGCAGATGGTGGCAAGGAGGGAGAGCTTGAAAGGAACATGGCTTATCTGCACCACGTCTACCAGGTCATGTTATAATGTCATTCCAGAGACTAATAAACTTTCATTGCCTCATAAACAGAACTCTCCGTGCTTGTTTTGGCCAAGGCAGATAAGAAAGCCACCACTGGCAATGATTTCACAGACGTCTAGGCCATCGAAATGAAGTCCAGATGCCACAGCGTTCCCGGCAAAGTAGTGGCCATGTTTGGATGGCCCTTTTGAAGTTTCAAAGGCAGCCATGGAAAATATCAAAAGATAATTTGTGGGTCCTACTTTAGATTCGTGAGCAATGACAGCTCTTGAATAAATGACCTTTCCGTAACATGCCAGGATGGGCCGGCTCCTGACCTTGCCAGGAGCTGTCACCCCTGTCCCTGAGAAAAGGTGGGGGAGGGTCTTTGAGCAATGCCAGGCTGCTGAGCACTTCATCAGGCTGCAGCCTGGGAAATCTGGGCAGATGTTCTTTCTAACATTCTTGGCAAGCTGCAGACTTTGGAACTTCAGAATAGCAATGGCTTTGTTCCCGCTGCGCTTATCAGTAGTACAATCTCAAAGCCAACAGAAATATGAGATGCTGGGCTATTGCATCTAGAAGGGACTTTGCATCTTTCATCTCATCCAATTGAGAAACTTCTTACAGCACCCTCATGGAGAAGGGTCAACCAGTCTTGGTGAGGGCAACAGCCTAGGGTAACAGGTCAGCAGCTCCTCCCACTGAAACTTCCGTCTCTTGCCTTTGGCTTGATCCTCTAGGGAAGAATCACTTTTATGCCGCATCTCTATAGCCATTGAGCACTACCATGCTTGCTTTCTCTTCATCTGTGGGCGAAACCTTTCCCGGTCATCCAGTCCTTCCTTGAAGGACTTGGTTTTGAGGCCTGGGCCTCCCTCCTGCAATTGGCTAGTGCCTCTCTTTAGCACCTTCTCACAACAGCCATGACCCTTAGAGGACACGGTTCTTGCTCCAGGACCGCCAGAGAAAAAAGGCTGAGTCCAGCTGTGCCCCATCCGAGGCTCACGTTTCCCAGGATTTGCACAAAGATTGTTCTGTGTCAGCAAACAGTTTTTATTTATTTAACAAACTCAGTTCAGCTTACTTGAGCAATATTAATCCATTAAGTCCTCACAGTCCTATGAGAGAGAGGCCATTATTATTGTACAGAGATGAAAGCAAGACAAAAGAAAGTGAGGCCGGCACTGCAGCTCACTAGGCTAATCCTCCGCCTTGCGGTGCCAGCACACCGGGTTCTAGTCCCGGTCGGGGCACCGGATTCTGTCCCGGTTGCCCCTCTTCCAGGCCAGCTCTCTGCTGTGGCCAGGGAGTGCAGTGGAGGATGGCCCAAGTCCTTTGGCCCTGCACCCCATGGGAGACCAGGATAAGTACCTGGCTCCTGCCATCGGATCAGCGTGGTGCGCCGGCGGCGGCCATTGGAGGGTGAACCAATGGCAAAGGAAGACCTTTCTCTCTGTCTCTCTCATTGTCCACTCCGCCTGTCAAAAAAAAAAAAAAAAAAAAAAAAAAAAGAAAAGAAAAAAGAAAGAAAAGAAAAGAAAAGAAAAGAAAAAGAAAGTCACTTGGCCAAAGCTCCAGTTCAGTGACGAGGTTGGGACCTGAACCTGGACCATGTGTGCAGCTAATGTGGGTAACCGACTGCAGCCTCTCCACACAGTTGTTAATGTTACATAAAGGTAGAAGGATTCCAGCGAGATAGGGACACTCTTCAGTCCTCCTGAAACGTCAGCTACACGCTGAGATGCGATTTCTCAAATGTCACTCAGTTCTGCAGTGATGGAACTGATACTTCAACTGGGTTCCAAATTCAAGGCTCTATGCCCTAGCCTAGAGCAAGCTGAATGGACTAATCTGATTTAATGGAAGTGGAAATGAATCTCCCAGGGTTGCAATGTCACAGGGATCCTATCCAGGGAAGCGAAACATATTCTGATTTTGAGACAGATGCCTATGTGGCAGGCCACTGTTCCACGGCGGGTCCCTGGCCAGAGAGAAAGAGCTACTCAATCTAAGCATCTGATTTTTGTAAGTGCATGTGTTAGGAAATACATGGAGACCTCATTAATTCATTAGCCAATAGTTCAAAAGTCATCCTGGTCTGCGCTGGGCTGAAGTGAACTGTACATTAACCCCAAGGTGGGCACACTCTTCCTTGTAAAGGGCCCTTCTCAAGGGTTGTGCAACAGCACCGTGAGCACAGCGAGTAACACAGGGTGATCCAAAGAGTTGGAGACGAATTGAAACCCAGCTCTATCATACACTAGCACCTTGCACTTTTGACAAGTCACTTCTCTGAGCCCCTGCTTCCTTGTCTATAAAATGAGGGTGTTGTGATGTCACTGAGTTGTTGTCAGGAATAAATGCAGAAAAAATATTCACAGCAGCACAACAATACAGGCACCTCACTTCAAAGGTAGTGAAATGTTTACTCCTCCCTGTGAACCCTGGCTACATGATTTGCAAATATTTATTGTCTCTTCACTTTCTTTATGAAGTCATTGAAGAACCTGTAGTTTTTTAATTCTGATGAAGTCTGATTTATCTATTTTTTTTTTTTGTTGCACATGCTTTTGGTATTATATCTAAGAAGACTATGCCTAAATCAAGGTCATGAAGATCTACTCCTATTTTTTTCTAAGAATTTATAGGCTCTTGTTCAAAAGATTTATTTACTTGAGAGGCAGAGTTATAGAGAGCGGTCTTCCATCTGCTGGTTCACTCCCCAAATGGAACCAATAGCCAGAGCTGGGCCTATCTAAAGGCAGGAGTCAGGAGCTTCTTCTAGCTCTCCCACATGGGTGCAGGGGCCCAAACTGTTAGGCCATCTTCCACTGCTTTCCCAGGCACATTAGCAGGGAGCTGGATTGGAAGTGGAGCACCCAAGATTTGAACCAGTGCCCATATGGGATGCCAGTGCCAGAGGCAGAGGCTTAACCTACTATGCCACGGCACTGGCTCCTTTTATTAGCTCTTATGTTTAGGTCTACGGTCTGTTCTGAGTTAATTTTTGTGCATGATGAAAACGGGGTGAAATCCCATTCTTTTCTGTGTGGATATCCACAGTTCCAGCTCCATTTATTGAAGAGACTGTGGTTCCCCAGTGAATGGTCCTGGAACTGTGGTTGAAAATCAATTGGCCATAAATATGAGGATTAGTTTTTAGATTCTAGAGTCTATTCAGTTGCTTTTTTCTATGGCTATACTATACTGTCTTAATTACTTTACTCTGTAGTTAGTTCTGAAATTTGAAGTCTGAGTTTGTCTTTCCCAAGATTTGACAATTTCCATATAAATTATTGGATCAGCTTGTCAATTTCTGAAAAAAAACAAAAAAACAAAAAAACAAAAAAAAACTCTGCTAGGTCTTGACAAGGATTGCACGGACTGTGTAGCTCACCTTCAGAAGTGCTGCCATCTTCATACCACTGTCTCCCAATCCATGGACAGGGGATATCTTTCTGTTTAGGTCTTCTTTTCTTTCAACAATGCTTCTTGTTTTCAGAATGTTTTGCACTTCTATTGTGGCATTTATTAATAGTTATTTCATTGTATTTGATGCTATTGTAAATGGAATTGTTTCTTAATTCTATTTTTGCATTCTTCATTGCTAGGGTTTAGAAATATAACTGATTTTTATATATTGATCTTGAAAACTGCAACCTTGCTGGATTTGTTCTAAAAGTTTTTTAGTGAATTACATATAAGATCATGTCATCTGCAGATATGGATAGTTTTACTTCTACTCCAATTTCCATGCTTCTATTTTGTTTTTCTAGCCTAACTTCCCTGGCTGGAGCATCCAGTACAATGTTGAATAGAAATGATAAGGGAAGACATCTCTCTCTTCTTCCTGACCTTAGGGGAGTTTTGAGTCTTTTACCATTGAGTATGATGTTAGCTGTGAGTTTTTCCTAGATACTGTTTATTAGTTTAGAGAAATTCCCTTCCATTTCTAGTCTGCTGAATGTCTCCACAAATTCCAACATGTTGTGCATTCATTTTCATTCAGTGCAAAATATATTTTGGTTCCTCTTCTGATTTCTTTGTTTATTCATATGTTATTTAGTAATCATTATTTAGTTTCCAAATATTTGGGGATTTTTGAGAAATCTCTTCAGTCTTGATAGCTAATTTAATCTGTGATAGAGAATGAACTGTCTATGGCTTGAATCCTTTTGAGTTAAGATTTATTTATTTATTTGACAGGTAGAGTTATAGACAATGAGATAGATAGAGAGAAAGGTCTTCCTTCCATTGGTTCACTCCCCAAATGGCCACTATGGTCGGCGCTGCGCCAATCCAAAGCCAGGAGCCAGGTGCTTCTTCCTGGGCTCCCATGTGGTTGCAGGGGCCCAAGCACTTGGGCCATCCTCCACTGCCCTCCCAGGACACAGCAGAGAGCTGGACTGGAAGAGGAGCAACTAGGATCAGAACCCAGTGCCCATATGGGATGCTGGCGCCTAAGGAGGAGGATTAAGCAAGTGAGCCACGGCGCCGACCTCTAAGATTCATTTTATGGCATAGAAATATTACCTATATTGGTGAATGTTACTTGCATACTTGAGAAGAATTTGTACCTTTGCTGTTGCTGGGAAAAGTTCTCTCTAGAAACGTCACTGAGGTCAAGCTGGTTAATAGTAAATCTACTTCAGCCATGATTTTCTGTCAACTTATTTTTCCTTAGTCAGCCCAGGCTGCTGTAACAATTACCGTAGACTGAGTGGCTTAAATAACAAACATTTATTACTGGAATTCTTGAGGCTGGGAAGCCTAGGTCCAGGGTGCCAGCATGGTTGATTACAGTGAGGGCTAACTTCTGGCTTGTAGACAGTTGTCCTTTGTGTCCTTACATGGTGAGGAGAGAACCAAGCTCTTCATGTCTCTTATAAAGGTACTAATGCCATCTTGAGGGAGCCACTGTATGACTTAATTAATCTCCCAAAGGCCTCATCACCAAATATCATCACATGGGGATTAGAGTTTCAACATATGAATTTGGGAGGAGGGGGCACATGCAGGCCTTTGTATTATTTCATCGGTTATTCAGGGAGGTATCAAAATCTCCACTACAATTGTATATTTGTCTATTTTACTTGCATTCCTTTTTTAATATTTGTTTATTTGAAAGTCAGAGTTTCAGAAAGAGAGATCTTCCATCTGCTGGTTCATTCCCCAAGTGGCTGCAATAGTCAAGGCAGAGCCAGGCCCAAGCTAGGAGTCAGGAGCTGGGTTTTCCACATGCAGAGACCCAAGCACTTAGGCCATCTTCCACTGCTTTTCCCAGGCCATTAGCAGGGAGCTCGATGGAAAGTAGGGCAGCCAGGACTTGAACTGGTACCTATGTGGGATGCCGGTACTGCAGGCAGCGAGTTTACCTGCTAAGCCACAAAGCCGGCCCCTTTATTTGTATTTCTACAATGTCTTCTTTCATATCTTTGATTATTTGTCACATTGGTAATAGCTGTCTTAGGGTTCTTGTCAGTTAATTCTATATCTGTGTCATTCAGGATCTATTGATTTATTTTTCTCCTGGATCTAGGATATGTTTTTCTACTTGTCTGCATGGTGATTTTTGCTGGATGCCAGACACAGTAAATTTACATTGTTGAGTGTTGGGCTTTGTTGTATTTAAGAAAAAGCAAACCAGTGTTGGACTCTGTCCTGCCATGCAGATAAGTTATCCACAGATCAGTATGAAGCACACAAGCTGTACACTGAGAGCAGTCTATATTTGAAGGATAACTGAGCCCCACTACGACAGCCTGACCTTACTGAGGACCCTACACAAGGCTCTCTGTGTTCTAGCTAATGGAAACCTCACCTATTCCCAGACATGTCTTAGCTATGAGAATTCTGTGGCTTACTGTTTTCTGTTTGCTCTCAAGATGTCTCACTCGACACATGATCACGAACTCACCAAAAGTTCAAGAGGACCCTCTGCAGATCTCCTATGCTATGTCCCTGTGCCACTGCACTCTCACCCTCACTCTCACCCTCCCTCCCTCCCTCCCTCCCTCTCCTGTTCCTCCCTGTAAATTCAGCCTCCCCAGCCTTTCTGAACCCTGACTTCTGTCTCCCTCACTCAGGGATATGATGTTCCCCTGGTTCTCTCTCTCTGCGGCAGCCTGGAAGTGCTCTAAATAAGTAAGGGGAAGCCAATTACAGAAGTTCTCCTTGTTTGTCTTCTCTCATTTCAGTCCTGTGTTTCTTATTCTCCAATGCCTGAAAGCATTTTTCTTAGATATTTTGCCTGCTTTTCTAGTTGTTTACAGTAGAGGGTAATTCCCAAAGTGGTTAATCCTTCATGAGTGAAAGCCTGTAGCCAAGCTCTTTTCCTTATTGGTTTATTCTTCAAAATATCACTTAACTATCAGCTGATGACTTCATTAGAGATTGGTAGAGACTTTTAGGAGAACTGGGGTGGGTGTTTGGAGTAACCATTAAGACACTGCTTGGATGTCTGCATCCATATCAGAGTGCCTGGTTTTCAGTCTTGGCTCCACTTCTGATTCCAACTTCCCACTAATACACATCCTGGGAGGGAGGCAGGAGGTGAGGCTCCAGTACATCCTGGGAGGCAGGAGGTGAGGCTCCAGTACTTGGGTCCCTGCCAGCCACACTAGAGACCTGTATTGAGCTCCATACTCCTGGCTTTGGCCTGGCCCAGTTCCAGCTATTGTGGGCATTCAGGGAGTGAATGAGTGGATGGAAGATCTTTGTCTGTCTCTGCCTCTCAAGTAAAATAAATACATAAATAAAAATATAAAAGAAAACTGTATTTGGAGTTAGTTCATGAATAATGAGTTTTATAATCCTACCAGGAAGCCAGGCTCTGTCCATATTTTTATGACTGTTGAGCTGAGATCTGCAAGGTTACCTGAAATGATTAACATGTGACTCATTACTTATGTTAACTTTTCATTTCACAAGTAGAAGTGTCCAAGATTTTGAGAAGAGTACCAAGACTATTCAAGGGGAAAGAACTGACTCTTCAACAAATGGCACTAATACCAGGAAGCAAAAGCAAAAATAGACAAATGGGATTATATCAAACTAAAAGGCTTCTGCACCACAAAGAAAATAAAACAATCACCTGGGTGAAGAGAAAACCTAAAGATGAGAAAAATATTTGCAAACTATTCATGCAGTTCCAGAATATAAAAGAAATCCAAACAACTCATTGGTGAGAAAAGAAATAATCTGTTTAAGAAATGGGCAAAGGATCTGAATAGAAATTTCTAAAAAGAAGACATACAAATGGGCAACAAGTATTTGAAAAAATGCTCAAGATTACTAATCACTGGGGAAATGCAATCCAAACCCACAATGAAACACCACCTCACTCCAGTTAGAATGGTGATTATCAAAATGGCAAAACAAACAATGCTGTCCAGGATGTGGAGAAAGGGGAACACTCATAAACTGTTGGTGGGAATGTAAATTAGTATTGCCATCATGAAAAACAGTATGGAGTATTCTCAAAAACACGAGAAATACTGTAAGACCCCATACTCCCACTACTGGGTATATACCTTAGGAAAGGAAATCAATATGTCAAAGAGATAACCGTACTCTCACTTTTTAAAAAGATTTTTATTTATTTGTTTATTTGTGAGGTAGAGTTATAGACAGTGACAGGGAGACAGAGAGAGAGGTCTTCCATCTGCTGGTTCACTCCCCAAATGGCTGCCAATGGCTGGAGCTGAGCAGATCCGAAGCCAGGAGCCAGGAGTTTCTTCCGGGTCTTCCATGCAGGTGCAGAGGCCCAAGCACTTAGGCCGTCTTCTACTGCTTTCTCAGGCCGTAGCAGAGAGCTGGATCAGAAGAAGAGCAGCAGGAACTAGAACCGGCATCCATATGGTATGCCGGTGGTGCAGGCAGAGGATTAATCTAGTGTGCCACAGTGCTGACCCCTGTATTCTCATTTATTGAAGCACTATTTACAATGGCCAAAATAAGGAATTAACCTAGGTGTCCACTGGCAGATAAATGGATAAAGAAAATGTGATATAGGAGCTTAGCAGTTAAGATACAGCTTGGGGCTGGCGCCGTGGCTCACTAGGCTAATCCTCCGCCTTGCGGCGCCGGCACACCGGGTTCTAGTCCCGGTCAGGGCGCCGGATTCTGTCCCGGTTGCCCCTCTTCCAGGCCAACTCTCTGCTGTGGCCAGGGAGTGCAGTGGAGGATGGCCCAAGTGCTTGGGTCCTGCACCCCATGGGAGACCAGGATAAGTACCTGGCTCCTGCCATTGGATCAGGGCAGTGCACTGGCCGCAGCGCGCCGGCTGCGGCGGCCATTGGAGGGTGAACCAATGGCAAAGGAAGACCTTTCTCTCTCTCTGTCCACTCTGTCCAAAAAAAAAAAAAAGATACAGCTTGGGACACCTACATCCCACACGAATGCCAGGATTGCATCCCAGCTGTGCTCCCAACGCCAGCTTCCTGCGAATGTGTATGCTGGGAGGCAGCAGTGACGGCTCAGGTAGCTGGGTCTCTGACACCCACATGAGAGACCCACCTTGAGTTCCTAGCTCCTGCCTTCCTGTTCTAGTCCTGGCTGTTGTGGGTATTTGGGGAGTGGACCAGCAGATGAGATCTCTGCCCCCCTCTCTGTCTCTTTTAAATAAATTGATTAACAAATAAATAAGAAAATGTGATATATGTCCATAAAAGAATACCATTCAGCCATAGAAAGAATGGAATTCTGTCTTGCAGCAATATGGATGACGCTGGAGATACTATGTTAAATGAACTAAGCCAGGCACAGGAAGATAAATACCACAGGTTCTCCCTCAATATGTGGAAGCTGAAGTTCTTAAGAAGTAGCATAGTAGTACCAGAGGCTGGGAAGGATAGAGAAAGAGGAGCACAGGGAGGCTGGCTGTTAGGTACAAACAGGCAGTTAAGTAGGAGGAATGAGTTCTGGTATTCTACCGAACAGTAGGGTGACTAGTTAACAATAATTTATTGTACATTTAAAAAATTTATTTATTTGAAAGGCAGAGTTAGCAAGAGAGAGAGAGAGAGATCTTTGACCTGCTGGTTTACTCCCCAAATGCCAACAGCCAGGCCGAAGCCAGGAGTTAAGAACTCCATCTGGGCCTCCCACACGGTTGGGTGGCAAGGATTCCAGTGGTTGGGCCATCCTCTGCTGCTTTCCCAGGTGCATTAGTGGGGAGCTGCTTCAGAAGTGGAGCAGCCAAGACTCGAACTAGCACTCCAGGGATGGGATGCTGGTGTCGCACGCGGTGAAGCAAGCAGAGGTTTAGCCTGTTGCACCACAAAACCAGTCCCGGAGTTCACCTTCTTGAGCAAAGTCTCACTTCTTGATGGGGCCCTGAGACGACCCTGGGACATGGCCAGGTCTTCTCCAGCACCTTTCCCTGCCAAACTTTAGTGGTAGAGGCTGCATTGAGCCCAGCTCCCTCTCCCTTCCTCCCTCAACAAAACACCCACTGGCTGGCCACTTGCATCTCAGCCTTTATATATATATATATATATATATATATATATATATATATATATATATATATTTTGACAGGCAGAGTGGACAGTGAGAGAGAGAGAGAGAGAGAGAGAGAGAGAGAGAGAGAGAGAAAGATCTTCCTTTTGCCGTTGGTTCACCCTCCAATGGCCACCGCGGCCGGTGCACCGCGCTGATCCGATGGCAGGAGCCAGGTACTTCTCCTGGTCTCCCATGGGGTGCAGGGCCCAAGTACCTGGGCCATCCTCCACTGCACTCCCTGGCCACAGCAGAGAGTTGGCCTGGAAGAGGGGCAACCGGGACAGAATCCAGCGCCCCGACCGGGACTAGAACCCGGTGTGCCGGCGCCGCAAGGCGGAGGATTAGCCTAGTAAGCCGCGGCGCCGGCCCTAGCCTTTATATTTTTCTAGGCAGGGTCTGTCTGGTTGCCTGGATTGCCATCCTACAGGGGACACCTCTTCCCTGGCCTTGGAGTAAGGCACAGGTGGTACCCACAACTTCTCCTGCAAACACACTGATGGGCTCTTTTCAAATTCTCAGCTTTGATCCTCTTCCTTTGTCTTATAACTCCTGACCCTTTAGTCCCTCGTGTGGCTGAGGAGGTTTAACGGGGTCACAGGTTTTTGGCTGCCTCCATTTTGAACACTGCATATGGCCCAAGTATGTGATTTCTTGCACTTCTAGTACTGCCCTCCAATAAACACCTGTTTTACTCTCATTACACGTGCATGCAAATGACTGCACGCATCATGTAGTGCAGTAATAGCCATCATCATGCCTCTAACTTGTCCCAGACACGGCTCTAGGCCTTTTCAACTAACATCTCACTATAGTTATGGACAGGTATGTTCGTAACTGCTGTATCTTGTCCATAGCTAAGCGTTCATCCAGGCATCTGGCTTTGAAAACTCTACAAAGTATATTGTGCGAATACTTGGTTTATTAGTAAGATTAGCAGTGGGAGCTTTAGGTCTGGAAAGGACCTGAGGCTACTCAGCCCTCCTCACCTCCTGCAGGAGGGAGCTGTGGTATTGAAAGGCTGAGTGGCTTCCCCAAGGCCAGCACAGATGAGAGACCTGGGTTATATCACCTGTTACTGCTGCTTACTCCTAAAATATATTATAGAAATTTTGATTCATTCTGCTAATTTTAATAGTTGCCAAACTGGTGGTAGAAATGAACGTTTAATGAAAAATAACTATCTCAGAGTCTAAAAAACTGAACAAATAAATGGTGCTTTGAACACTACATAAAGCTGTATGAATCCTAACCTATGGTACATGAGAATCTTAATTGAATCTGTAGAATTGACTTTTAAATGGAAAACCCCACAGAGGTGGTGGCAAGAAATGAGCTGAGCCAGATGAATTATTCTAGGAGAAACTAAGATGGCAACACCAGGCCAGAAAATGGCCTTTTCTTAAACACCTCAAGTAAAATGAATGCCCACTGTCTGTGCCCAGGGCATTCCTGTGTTTGCCAGCAACGGCCTTCCCGGTCTTGGCACTGTCCCGTGTCTGGATCCTTACTATGACCTCCAGGGTGTCACGTAAGCATAAACAGCACAATAGTGGTGCTACCCATTAACCTAACAAAAGCCACCAGGGACCCAGGCTATGCCATCCTATGCTCTCCAACCAAGCTTTTAGAGCTGGCAGGGAGCCTACAAATAATCTTGTCCAATACCACATTTCATAGATAGGAAAACTGAGACGCAGAGAGGAAGGTTCGGGAAGGTCAGCGAGTTAATGGCTCTCATCACCAAAGTTAAGCATTTTGACAGATTCATGAACTCCGGTAGCTCTGTCTTCAGTTCAGAGGACCTCAGAGTCGTTCTGTAGCCTGGAGTGCTAATTAAACCAGAGGAATTATGGACTTACTATTTATAGGCAAGAGAGAAGAAATTAACTAGGCCACAAGGCCCAGGGACACGGATTCACACCCTACATCCAATCTTCATACTTTAAGACCGAGCCTGGGTAACACATAGCTTTGTTCCCTAATGCCAGACCTTTAAGGTGCTGTCAGTCCTAGAGGCCCACAGCTACTGGGGTTTTGTGCCTGGGAAAAGCTGGCAACCCTGCTTCTAACAAGTGCTTCCCTCACCAGGAGAAAGGCTACAATCCTTCCAAACGTTACCACTTGCTTCACAAGGACCCATTCCAAACCTTTTTTATATTGAGAGTTTTTATATTGAGAGTTTATATTGAGAGTTTTAGGCTCAATAGGCTAATCCTCCACCTGCGGTGCTGGCACACCGGGTTCTAGTCCCGGTCGGGGTGCCGGATTCTGTCCCGGTTGCCCCTCTTCCAGGCCAACTCTCTGCTGTGGCCAGGGAGTGCAGTGGAGGATGGCCCAGGTGCTTGGGCCCTGCAACGCATGGGAAACCAGGAGAAGCACCTGGCTCCTGGCTTTAGATCAGCGTGATGCGCTGGCCACAGTGCACTGGCCGCGGCGGCCACTGGAGGGTGGACCAACGGCAAAGGAAGACCTTTCTCTCTGTCTCTCTCTCTCTCACTGTCCTCCACTCTGTCAAAAAAAAAAAAAGAGAGAGAGAGAGTTTTAACCAATAACACCCAGTCAATATGCTCTCACTGACAGCGAAAGTGAAAAGGGGAGAGGAAAGCCTTGAAAATGTTTTTAAAAGGACAGGCCACTTGGGTTTGCAATCACCTTGTGGTTTGCTTCTTTCTACTGTTCAGTGGCTTTCTCTCTACTGCCAAAATCAAAGGGCTCTCAGGAGGCCCAATGATGAGAACAAAAGCATTGAAATCAAAGTGCCACGTTGTAATCTGTCAGAAACTGGCTGTGTGGTACTGGGGAAGTCATCGAACCTCTCCCCATCACTTCCCACCGCTGTACAAGGGGAAAGCTATGGCGGCACCTCTCCTGGGTACCGTGTGGATGGGCTAATTAAAGCTAATTAAGCCCCTGTAAAGAACCAGAAAATACTATGTTAAGTGCTGAGTATTTATGTGCCATTAACAGTCACAAAACTCCTAAGGGACAAGATTCTGCGCAGACAGCACATTCTCCACTGCTGATCACTAATCACCCACTGCTCGCAGAAGCAGCACTGCGTCTTCCGTAACAGGGCAGGGAAAGAAACATCACACCACACTGTTCAACAACACATCTTTATTCAAAAATATATATCTATGAGACATTTCAGAATATACTGCTGTCACCAACGACAGCCTATTCTTCTAAATAAAGTCCTAAATTAATATACAAATTTAAGCTTTAAAAATATTCTTTAAGAAAAACAAAACAAAAAGGAAGATTGAAGACTTTCTGAGGAACATGACCTAAAGGAAAGGTCCCTTGAGGCCTACGGACGCCTTAAGAAGAAAAAACACAAAACCAACCCCCACCAGATCACCTGGGACAAAGAGAAAGGTTCAATTAAATTAAGCAAATGAAGCAAAGCACGGCTTGGGAGCGGAGCGTGTGGAAAGGAGAACTGAGATTTTAAAAACAAAAGCATTTCATTAAAACAAAACAAAACAAAACTAACTTCCTCATAGGAAGTCCACTAGTAAGAGGTGTTAAGAGGCCAACATATTCATTTACACAATTGCTACAGTTTGATTTCTTGCTTTTCTCTGTAATAATTACGCACCTACTGCTGGTCACTCAGTTGGATCAAACAGCAGCGGGCTAGCTCTGTTATGTTCTGATAGCACTGCCATCTAGCTGATCAGAGCTAGAGCGCATCCTCTATGCCCTTCTGGCTGGCTGTGACTGGCGGGATGCTGCCTCCCTGGCAAAGCAGTGTGCCTACAAAGCGTCTGCTGAGAAGCAAGCTCCGAGGTGCAGGGCGGCACACCGCATGTGTGTCTGTATGCAGGGCAGGTTGGGGCAGGGGGTAGGTGCGGAGACACAGAAGTTCAGTAAAGTCACAGACTGCCTGGTGGCCTCTGGGAGACACTTTGTAGACTCGCTAATTTAACAGTGACAGAAGGCAGGCAGTGTCAATGAGCAACACACGGTCTTTTCAAACCCGAAAAACAGCTTCACCCCTAAGAGGATGTGAACTCCCTTTTATTCTCACCTCACGGCAGGCAGGAGCGCTGCGTGCAGGGAAGCCTGGCATACTTGGAAAACTTAGGTTATAGGTTATGGTTTAACATGCAAAATTACATGTTGTTTTTGGTGATCTTGAAAACGGCAACTCAAAGTAATGGAAATCCCATTTCCCCTCTGCTGAACTACTCTTGACAGCTTTTGGGTTTCAGCCTCTGGGCTGCAAGTCCTATGACACCACTGGGGCAAACTGTTTTCTGCCCTTTCCAAAGTCAAAAGTAAGCCTGCCAGATCAGTAAGATTTACATGGAACAGGCCTCACCACGACTATAAGCGAGATGAAAATCCTAACTACATCATACAGTCATAACGTCAGCTGGCATGATAATGGAACTAAAACCCCAAATCAACATCCTGACCTCCCAGGCCCTTGTCCCAGAGCCATTCAGCAGTATCTGATGCAAGGACTCCGCCTCAGGAGCAAGCAACGAGCCCTGCGGTGGCAGGGACCGACAGAAAGACACAGCTAGTGTCCCATCTGCAGGGCAGACGCTCAAGCTGAGGCCTCACACTCAACACCACGCACACAGCGGAGGAAAAGTCAGTGTGCGCCTGCTCCCAAAAGAGAGGGTCAAGGCAACACCCACACCGAGCCAGACTCAGCAGGTCCGTGTGTGGAGCCCTTTTCCTAAGGCCCGGAGAGGACACTGCACGGTTCCTTCAGCTTCCTTCACCACTACCAGGGATCCAAGGACCCTTTTAGGAACACGCTCTACCCCACCAGGGGTGGGGCCCTGAAGAAGCACAGCCTGGGAAGGTTGTATTTGGAACCAAGCCAGTAATTTATGTTTAACCTACATTTGTGATCCCTGTTACTCTGTCTCTGAACTGTGACTTTCTGTCCCAGATCAGTTTTCAATCTTATTGCTAGATTCTCAAGTCTGCTTAAAAAATAAATGCACCTAACCTTTGACTATATGTCACCAGCAGAAGTAACGGCAAGGGAGGATCAGAGATTTGGCAAAAGCCACTGTCTCCAGGGCAAGTCCCTCTGTGGAAGCCTGCATCAAACTTGAACAAGCCCAGCTCAGAGAGGAAACACTGCTTTCATGACAAAATGCTGTCACCAGGGACAAGATTCTTTTGAAAGCTTCCTGAAGTACACATAATTTTCCTAACTTCTTGGTTGTAGAGCGACCGTGTGCGCTAAGAATGGAAAACCAGCAGGGGCACAAAAACATGCAGCGGGAGGAAGAGTCTGTGTTCTTTCAAACTTGAATCTCAACCGTGTCCCACTCGCCCCTGTCCAAACTTGCTCAACAGCGGCTGGAGAGGAGGGTCAGAGTCCATGGTTCTTTCTTGAGGCGGAAGGGCTGGGTGGAAGAAGGGATAGAGGTGGGGGGCCAGGTTATTTCCAACCACGACTTGCACTCTTCTTTCTGCTGGTACAGATGGGAATCTGGGGCACAACACTTGTCCTAGTCAGTTGAAAACAGGTCACCAGCAGAGGGCAGGGGGGCTAGGCCCCCTGTGACATTGGGCAGCAGAGAGAGGTCTGGCAAGCTCTGAATGTGGGACTTCAGCTCCTTGCGGACCTGGGTGACTCGCGCAAGCTTCTGTTTATATTCCTAAGGCAACAAAGAGAAGACAATGCGAAGTAAGTGTCTGCTGTGAACAGGCACGCGACCTAGTGACTCTCACCCCTTCAGGCCACGTCTCCCCTGCTCAGCACTGCCACAACGCCAGGCTTTCCAGACTCAGCAGAGGTCCAGTTTTGTAGAGCGCAGACTAGTAACGCTGAATTAAGTGGTATCCAACTTAGCACTTGAGGTTTGGAAGTAAACACTAATGACATTTAGTATCTATCTATCTATATTCTCTTTTAGTTATTTCTTAAAATTTCAAAATGCCTTACAAAATAAAATAAAATATAGATTGCTTAAGTTTCAGTTATTGTGAGGGCTTCATCTAGACATGGCTAGAAAAGCTACTACAAAGCTATACTTCCAAGGTTAAACTTCAAGGTTCACCCAGGTTTATCATTTGTATAAACAAGCACTACATGGGCTGGCACTGTGGCATAGCAGGTAAGGCTGCTGCCTGCAGTGCCAGCAACCCATATGGGTACCAGTTTGAGTCCTGATTGCTCCACTCCCAATCCAGCTCTCTGCTGTGGCCCAGGAAAGCAGTGGAAGATGGCCCAAGTCCTTGGGCCCCTGCACCTGCGTGGGAGACCCGCAGGAAGCTCCTGGCTTCAAAACGGCCCAGCTCTGGCTGTTGTGGCCATCTGGGGAGTGAACCAGTGGATGGAAGACCTCTCTCTCCCTTTGCAACTCCGCCTTTCAAACTAAATAAATAAATCTTAAAAAAAAAAAAAAAAAAAAGGCACTACAGAAGCTCAAAGTACCCCAGTGTGCAGGACTTCCCGATATTCCTGGGTAACTGCAGTAAATCCCTGATGAGGCCTCGACACAGTCCCTGCTCCCCTAACAGGCCACTGGCTTTATCTCCAAAAAGTCCAGCTTTCATTAAGCCACAGCTCTGAGAAATAAGGTCTGGTACACATAATCTCAATTTTTTTTTTTTTTTATAAGTCAGAGTTACACAGAGAGAGAAGGAGAGACAGAGAGAGAGACAGAGAGAGGTCCTTCTCCGCTGGTTCACCCCCCAAATGGCCGCAATGGCTGAAGCTACGCTGATCTGAAGCCAGGAGCCAGGAGCCAGGAGCTGCCTCTGGGTCGCCCACATGGGTACAGGGGCCCAAGGATTTGGGCCATCTTCCACTGCTATCCCAGGCCATAGCAGAGAGCTGAATCGGAAGAGGAGCAGCCAGGACTAGAACCGGTGCCCAAATGGGATGCTGGCACTGCAACCGGCAGCCTTACCTGCTATGCCACAGCGCCAGCCCCTCGGGGGTTTCTAATATTAGTCACCAGCCAAATGCCTTATTCCTAACTTCCTAACCCCCTTGGAACAGGCCACTGCCTGCCTGGGCCACTGAGTCCAGATCTGCCTCAAGCCCAGAGGGAGCTTCCTCTCCCAGTCCCAGCAACGCTTTGCCTCCCTTCCCTTTGCACCCGCCAAGTTTAGCCCACTAGGGAGATCCTTCCTTTTCACCCAGGACACTGCTCCAGAGCTTGGCCTCACATGGGCATGCACCTGAGCCCCAGGAAGGCTGCTGGTTCCCAGGGTGTCTCTGTCTCTTTCTCCATGTCCCATCTCCACATTCCTCCAGTGAATCCCTGAAAACAGGATGGGGCAGATTCTCTCTCCTCAGCTCCCAGTGACAGGTACTCTTGATAAATCTGTGCAGAAAACAACTCTGGGCTATGTGAGATCTGAGGCTCACACACTCCTCGGGGTTATCTTTTTTCCTTTAGGTATTCCTGCAAGGGTAAGCAGGTCTCTGAGGCTGGGCCCCTCCTGCAGGAATGTGACAGAGAGCACTGGGCTGAGACGCAAAGACCTAGGTTACACGCTAGTTCTGCCTCTAATTTGCTTTACGATCATGGACCTGCTTCCTCCCTTCCTTATCTGAAAGTGGGGAAACTGGACCATACTATAAGATTTTTCTTCAAGTTCTAAACTCCTTGATGCCAAATACCTTATGCATACCTGGAGAGATTAGGGATTTCAGGATAAAAGTTTAAGAACTGGTAAGAAGAGAGACAAGGCAGAGAACAGGTTGGTTCAAGCTATAAGGACAGAAGTCCAAGCCAAGAGTCAGGGAAGGCTCTCCCTCACACTACTTCAGGCAGGCAGTCTTCTACTCAAAACAAGAGCTCTCACGCAGGCTTGCTGAAGAGAGGGGGGCAAAGGGGAAGCTCTCCATTTCTCCCTTTTCTTTCCTTCGTTGGCTTACCACAACTAAAGATAAAGATGACTTATGTAACTTATTAATAATATGCCCCCGCCCCCATTAAACTAGTAAGCTCCAGAAGACTAAGATCACATTCACCTGCTCGAGGCAGCACCCACCACATCTGCAACGCCCAGGAAACAGTAGGTGTCCAGCACACTTGCCAAGTGGATTAACAACAATACATAAGAACTAACAGTAGGCACAAGTACAACACATTAAGTAATCTTCCTGAATCTACACTGGGTCAATGGTAACTTTTTTTTAATTAATATTTTTTTTAAAGATCTATTTATTTGAAAGGCAGAGTTACAGGAAGAGAGATCTTCCATCTGCTCATTCACTCCCCAGATGGCTGCAACAGCTAGGGCTGGGCCGGGACGAAGCCAAGAGCCAGGAGCTTCTGGATCTCCCACGTGGGTGTAGGGGCCCAAACACTTGGGCCATCTTCCATTGCTTTTCCCAGGCAGGGTTGCTGAATGGGAAGTGGAGCAGCTGGGAATCGAACTGGTGCCCATATGGGATGGTGGCATCACAAGTAGCACTTCACCCACTGTGCCATAACGACAGCCCATCTTCTATTCTGGAAACCGAAAAACATTTCAACTCTGAGGATCTGAAATACCAAGGTTTTCCCCTTCCTCCACATTTTTCTTCTCTGGTTGTATGTACTTCAAGGGAAATTAATAGAAAGCATGAAGACCAATAATCTATTTCTAGACACAGATTCATACAACAAACTTCCCCAGAATGCTAGGTAGAAAAATGGTAAAATCAGTATGGTAATGTTCCCCTTGCCCTGCTCCCCTCAAATTCTCTTTCCAAAGTTGACAAATGAAAGCCGACTCAACACGCAGCCACCACCCCACCGTACCCCCTCCCTGGCCCCGGCCACTACAGACAACTGTAGTTGACAGCACTACGCAGGAACAGCCAGCAAATCACTGAGTGTGCCAGCCAGGTCAAAGCCAGGGCTCTTACTCAGAGACCAGCAGACTGACTTCCCAAGCCTACAGAGGTAGGCGATCCAGGACCAAGCCTTTAATCCTACATTCACACAACCCTGGTGGGTACAGGAATCTGAGTGATCAGTACCTGACCATTTACACCAGCAGATGACACACTGTGTGCTCCTGCCCCAGGGCTTCTCCCCCACCAGCAGTTCCACCTCAACCCTCAGCTTCACACACCTGCCTCTCCTCCATGACAATCTTAAGCAAGAGAAGATAAGACAGAGTGGTGCTGTCACTTTTCCATTCCTGCTCATGCCTGACTCGGAGAGGAGAGGGGCTTTGCGGCCCCTCCATTCAGATCCAGCACCTACTGCAGTAAACCCTGCCTGACCACAGAGAGGTCGGGGAAGGAACCACGAACTAGCTAAGAGTACTCATAGCAGACCTGGATCCTCCGGAGGGGAGGCAGAGAGGGAGGCAGGCACCTGTGATAAACTGCCTGGGTTTACATGACTGCCTAGAAATGTTTAAAATATAGATAGGTAAGGTCCAAAATGCAGGTCTGAGATAATGCCTAGGATTTATGCTCCTAGAAAAGCTATGGAATCTCAATCCACACTTTCCAGACTTTCCAGAGAAAATGCATCTATAACAGCCCTCTGCTTCCTGTGGGTCCAGCTGACACTGTGAACTCAGACCATCATGGAACACTAAGACAACTCACTGAAGGAGCAGGGCTTACACATTCTTTGCCTTTTATGGTTACAGCAGTGAGCCAAACCTGACAAGTTGCAGATGAGCTCTGGGATAAGAGGGTTAGAAATGACAGGGGCTGACATTACAATGACCTTTCTATAGGAATTTCATTTTCAAAACAAACAAAATTACAAGCATTTTCTCTAGCAGCTCATGTAAGAAATACTAATCAAAATGTAAACACTGTCAGAACCTACTTTCTTTCCTGCTAGGAAATATTTACAAAAGAAAAAGTATGTCAGCAATAACAGCACAGGCAGAGGCTTTACTTGCAAGCTTTCCAGTATGGAGAATTGTTTTCCTTTATCTTGCCCTGTTGTGCCACAGGACATATGGTACATAAAAATCACCCACTGCGTGGCCACACACAGTTAAATGCCATAAAGGATTAGTATTCATGAAGCAATTTATGAAGGGCCCTGCTTCAAAGGTGACCTGCCACACTGACTGTAAGAACTGTCCCACAGGGTGAGAGCCACACCCAAGGAGGCCAACCCGTGATAATGCTGTTGCATCTGTCCACCTCAATGATGCCAGGAGGTTCGCCCTGTACCACTAAACCCACAGCACCTACACTTAGCAATCACAACCTCTACTTAAACTACATCGATTTTCATTCACTCACTCACTCATGTTTTTGGGAAACACAATACATAAATCTTTGTGCTGAAAATAAAAATGCCCATTTCAATTTTTTTTCCAAGACCCATTCAGGAGCAAAAAACCATCACTGACCTGTACCTCTCTCCCAGCTAGCTCCACGCTTCCAGAGGATGTGCACCCGTGACACTTTTTTTTTTTTTTTTTTAAAGATTTATTTATTTATTTGAAAGGCAGTTACAGAAAGAGGAGAGACAGAGCAATCTTCCAACTGCTGGTTTACTGCCCAAATAGCTACAATGGCCAGGGCTGGGCCAGGCCAAAGCCAGGAGTTTCATCCTGGTCTCCCATTTTGGTGCGGGTGCCAAAGCATTGGGGCTATCCTCTGCTGCTTTCTCAGGCACATTAGCAGGTAACTGGACTGGAAGTGGAGCAGCCAGAACTTGAGCCGGTCAATATGGGATGCCAGCATTGCAGCTCAACCCACTGTTCTGCAATGCTGGCCCCAGCGGTGACATTTCTAAATGACATTCTGGGTTGTCACACAGCAGGACTGTTGCTGCTGAGTAAGACACTAGGAAAGATACAAGGAAAAGAAGAAACAGGGGTTCCAATCCCAATGCTTAGGGCCTCTCGGCTACATTACCAAAACCAATAATAAAGGTACACACAAAGTATTTTCCAAAAGGAAAGATGACAAAATGGCTACACTCAGAGGAATGCAACCATCCACCACAGGAGTGAGCGGGGAACAAAGGCTTCTTAAACTGGAAATCACACTGACCAAGTGTTTTCAGAGTACTGCCTTCTCCTCAGAGGAGTCGCCACTGCCCCAACTTAACAAGGGTTTGTAGAAGCCAAGAATAAAGTCGTATTTACACATAAGAAAACTTAGTAAGTCAAACAAAAACATTTCAGGCCCAGACAACTTTTCAGACCTTATTGCAATCACAAAGCTTAAAGCTGGGGCAGGTGCTGCACACAGCAAGTTAAGCCACTATTTGGGATGCCTGCATCCCACATCAGAGTGCTGGTAAGTCCTGGCTACTCTGCTTCTGACCCAGCTTCTCACTAATGCATCCTGAGAAGCAGTGGTGATGGCCCAGGACTTGGGGACCCGCCATCTACATGGGAGACCCAGATGGAATGCTTGGCTCCCACCTTTGGCCTGGCACAGCCCTGACTACTATGGGTATTTGGGGAAATGAACCAATGGATTAGAGATCTCTTTCTACCTGTCAAATGAATTAAAAACAGAACACTAAACTTATGTGCATATATGCAGTATGGTTCCTCATATATAAAACCAGGTAAAATAAAAAATAACAACATTAAGACAAACTATTCAAAATTAAAGTAACTGTCAAAAGGTAAGCTTGGGACCAGCACTGTGGTGTAGCTGGTGAAGCCACCTCTTGTGGGTCCCACCTCCCATATGGGCACCATTTTGAGTCCCAGTGGCTCCACTTCCAATCCAGCTCCCTGCTAATGCTCCTGGGAAAGCAGCAGAAGATGGTCCAAGTCCTTGGGTCCCTGCACCCATGTGGGAGACCTGGGAAGAAGCTCCTGGCTTCAGATTGTTCCAGCTCTGGCTGTTGCAGCCATCTGAGGAGTGAACCAACAGATGGAAGAGCTCTTTCTTTCTACCCCCACCCAACTCTAACTCTGCCTTTCAAATAAACTAATAAATCTTTTTTTTTTTTTAAGGTAAGCTTTATGCAAGCAACAAAAACCCCACAAACTGGCTTCCATAGTGACAGTTTTAGGGGAAAGCCAGGTTACTAATACCACGCAAACACTGCAGGCATACGCAGCCCAACTGTTCCTGCTCTGGAGCTAAATGCTGGCAGAGTCGAGCATTCCTGGAAAGCAGCTGAGAAGCGAAGCGCAGAAACGGGAAAGCTTCCACACAAAATAACTTTCAGCACTGTTCGTGTAATAGTAAGTGCAGGTAGGCCTGCCCAGGGCAAAGGCAGCCTGTAGGTCACAGCTCTGAATTTGGATATAACTCTCTCTATAGGCAACAAAAAGACTTACATTCTTTTTCATCACCAAACTAAAAAGAGAAGGAAAATACAAAATTCCCAATTTCTCCAAAAGACCATGAGTATGTCACATCCCTCCCACTGGAGAGAGATGACTGTAGCAGAACAGAAAAAAGTCTGAGTCAGAAAATTCAAGTTCAAATCCTACCCCCTCACTTGCAAGTCTGTGGTGTGACATGTGACTTCACTTCACTGGGCTCTCTATTTCATACAAGATTGGAAACTTCCTATACCGTGGTTTGGCTGTAAGGCTGAATGAGACCAGGCACCTGCTAAACTTTACAATGTGAATTAACAGATCTGTAAGGGGAAAAGGGGCAATCAGCTTCTCAGGTTCTGTTATTTTATGAGCAAAACATAATCTTGATCTATATTTTAGCAAAAGACAGGCCGAGTTGAAGAATTATGAATGGGACACAAAAATCCTTCCCACAAACCATTTGAGTATGCCCTTAAAATTTAGCACATTAGAGCTTCCTTGAGAAAATGAAAGGGCCTTTGACTAGGGGCACCCTTTTTCTTTAAGATTTACTTATTTACTTGAAAGGCAGAGTTACAGAGAGATAAAGGGAGAGACAGAGACAGAGAGGTCTTCCACCTGCTGGTTCACTCCCCAAATGGCTGTACTGGCCAGAGATGGACCAATCAGAAGCCAGGAGCTTCTTCTGGTTCTCCCACACAAGTGCAGAGGTCCAAGGACTTGGCTATCCTTTGCTGCTTTCCTAGGCACACTAGCAGGGAGCTGGATCAGAAGTGGAGTAGCTGGGACTCCAACTGGCACCTGTTTGAGATGCTGGAACTGCAGGTTTAACCTGCTACGCCACAGCACTGGCCCCTTTTTCTTTAAAGATCCACCTCGGAGACTAGAAAAACAAGTAACAGAACTTTTTAACTAGGTGCCAGCATAGTCCAAATGCATCATGCCAAGCTGGGATTTTGTCTGCAGAGGAAGCCTGGATCCCCTAGAACATCCTCCATCTGGAAAGAATCCCCAGCAAAGATGGACTTGGACTTGGACCTGGCCTGAGCTGAACTGAGCTGCACTGCTATCTGCCACCTTGAGATTAGCCAACAGGGTCAATCAAGCATCAGCACTGGATTAGGCATGCAAAAGGGACAACACAGATAGGACTTTGTGGTCTGCTCAGGGAAATAAACATAATTCTCCAACAGAATGACAGTGTGGTGCTTTGCAGGAAAAAGACAGGAAGTTAAGTTGGCATACATGGGGATAGGGGTGATTTTATAGGATAGGAGTCTGAGGGAAGACTTGCCTGAGAAAACAGTTTACTTCAGGGATAATGAGGAACAGGACTGACTAGGTAAGGATAACTGGTAGAAAGTAAAAAGGACAAGAATATTGCAGGCAGGCAGTGGGGGCGTACATATGTAAAGCTTGACACAGAGAGGCCAGCACAGACAAAATGCCAGGAACACAGTGAGAAAGGAGGCTGAGGGTGTCAGAGGGCCAAGTTTTGGGGGTGGGGGAGCAGGCAAAGACTTGGGCTGAAGGTTTAGGAGCAAAGAGAAGCCAGGTAATGCTTAAGCAGGGGAATGACATGCTCTGGGAGCTGCGCTGTGCCATCACAGGGCTGCCATGTGCAGCACAGACTGCAGACTACAAGAACGAGTGTGGACGGGTTCTCAGTGAGGCTGCTGGGCCAAAGCAGTGCAGGTGGAGACAGAGGGTGAGAAGGGGAGATTCAAGTTTGGATGAATGGCAACGCCACTCTCCAAGGAAGGGAAAGGACAGGAAAGGTGAGAAGGAGGAAGAAGACAGTACTTCCTGGCCACGCTGTCTGAGGCGTTTGGGAAATAAGGTGTCTGGATCTCAAGTACAGGAAGGTCTGGGCTAGTGGAGGTGCCAGCACACAGGTAGTATGCTCAACAGCCCACGGAGGGAAAAGATTCAGAATGAGAGAAAGGCTAAAGGAACAGCAACACATGCAGGAGAGGGATGGAGAAGAGCTGATTGAAGGACGAAGTAGACAAGTTAGAGCCAGCAGAAAGCAGCACCCGGAACCTGGAGAAAGGAAGCAGTTCACAGGTAATAAACAGTGTTAAATGCTACAGAGGGAGGGGGATTCTGGAGACAGACCAGTGGGCTGCAGATCTGTACACCTGGCAGCAGAGGCGCAGGGAAAACAGGACATGGTGCTGGCTGGAAAGGAAGAACAGTGTGGAGGGCGTGCTCCTGGCAATGCGACTGGTACATGCCAAGAAGGACATCTTCAGCCAGGAAACTGGCAACTGCTTCCATACACAAGAAAACCAATGAGCCCAAATGGCCCCGTGTGACATGGAAAGGAGGAAACTAACTTTAGATC
Source organism: Oryctolagus cuniculus (assembly GCF_051225735.1). NCBI lineage: Eukaryota > Metazoa > Chordata > Mammalia > Lagomorpha > Leporidae > Oryctolagus > Oryctolagus cuniculus. Next base: position 20,655,464 of record NC_142877.1, read on the forward strand.
AGTCAGCACGTTGAAACCTGCTGCCCCAGGTGAGGCTAAAATTGTTGTTTTGAAATGAAATCCCACCTTAAACAGAGAAGGCTGTGAGGACCACTGGCCTCCAGGGGGTAAGTCAGACAGAGCCTGGACCAGGTACTGCAAGTCATTTTCAATGACTCATAACTGGGGTAAGGGACTCTGTTTTCAGTGACTCATAACTGGGGTAAAGGACTCTGTATGGGAATAGGAATAATAATAAAGCATAACTCCAAGTAAGTCTATGCTCCACAGGACAGAAATGTGAGCAAAAGAAGGGGCTTGGAAAAGCACCTAATACACACACACCAGGCCAGGCATGATGAGGAACAAATGGGCTGTGTGTCTGTAATCACTGTCCAAACCAAACTACTATGCTTGAAATTCTCAGAGTAGCTAATGACTAGATTTTGTTTTGTTTTTATTTTAAAGTGTTTATTGAAATCCTTTTGACAAAACCAGGTACTTGTACAATGTAAACTCAAGAGCCCCCAAATTTCTTTGTTTTTTTTTTTTTTTTTCTGCATTTGTTGACAGCTACTCAGAAAAACACTGGAAAGACTTAAATTCCTATGATCTTCTCCACATCAGTTAGAAGACAACCTTCTATTAGCAAAATCCATTGCAATCAGAGAGAAAGGGCTCACTCTTATTTGTCAAAGTCTGAGGATGAAGTAGCTCAGGAATCATTACTTAGGTAACCCACCATCCCAACACCGCTTTTGGTTCCAGGCCTCAGAATCTCTGTGCAGGCGTTCTGCCCCGGCTGGGTTTCCGGAGTTCTCATTCACCCACCGTGGCACTGCGGACCCACTGCCATGCAACAGGAACCTGCATGAGGACTGCTGTACACAGGTGGGCTCCGGGCCTTCCCCTAGCTCTGTGCAGCCACCAGGTAGACAGCAGCCTCCTCATAGCTCCCCACTGCCGAAACCAACGCACAAAGAGCTAAGACTAGATTAAGCCTAGAGCTGACTCCACTTCTTCCTCAGGAGGATAAGGGAGCTTGCAGAGCCACAACAACAGCTGGCTGGCCTCGTCCTGGTCCCCAGAGCAGCCACACCTGTGGGTGCACATGGATTTCATTTGCAAAGCCTCCGTTTTGACTCCTGACTAACCAGAACATTTCTGTCCAAATCACAGAAAAGGCCTGCTTTTTCAAGTCCCACATTTTACATACAGAGAAGTCAAGTCAGAGAGGAAACATCCAAGATTGCAAAGCATGTTGCAATCCAATTTAACTTTTTTCAAAACCCCAGTCTTAAATGGGGGTAGTAGGTCTGCCTCACCCGTAGTAACAATAGTTGTAGAAGGGGCCGGTGCTGTGGTGCAGCGGGTTAAAGCCCTGGCATCCCATATGGGTGCCAGTTCCAGTCCCAGCTGCTCCACTTCCCTGCTAATGCACCTGGGAAAGTAGCGGAGGATGACCCAAGTGCTTAGGCCCCTGCAATCACATGGGAGATCTAGAAGAAGCTCCTGGCTTTGAACTGGCTCAGCTCTGGCCATTGTGGCCATCTGGGGAATGAATCAGAAGATGGAAGACCCCTCTCTGTCTCTACCTCTCTTTGTAACTCTTTCAAATAAATAAATCATTAAAAAAATTCATAAAGACCAAAATAGATTTTACTCAAAATAACATGTAACCTAAAGTCATACTTAAGACACTATTGCTCAAATTTCTGTAACCTGAACCCTGCTCTCTAAACTGCGCTCACTCAATCCATGTTATAAGTATCTGCTATTTTCCCACAGCTGTTTCAAATGTAAACAACATCATTTAAATGTCAGAAGAGAGCCCAATTTGTCTAATTACACTATTCAGTGTTTACCCCTTCATAAAATGAAAACTAATCCTTAACTTGGAGAGAGTTTTATATGAAAACTCAGTGAAGTCCTAGACTGCTTTTAGGATCCACAGAGAAAGAGCAAGAACTCCTGAGATCCTGCAATGTATATGATCTTCAGTGTACTTAAAGATAGACAACTGTACACACACACACACACAATTTCCAGAAACCTAAAGGAATAACCCAAACCCAGAAAGTTAGCCCAAACTAGGAGCTCAACAAAAGTGATCACCAAATATCCAAAATGCTTGTAAAATTTTGATTCAAGGGGCTGTGCTGTGGTACAGGAGGTTAAGCATCTGCCTGCAGTGCCTGGTATGTATCCGGCTGCTCATCTTCTGATCCAGCTCTCTGCTTATGGCCTGGGAAAGCAGTGGATGACACTCAAGGGTTTGGGCCCCTGCACCCATGTGGGAGACCCGGAAGAAGCTCCTGGCTCCTGGCTTCAGATCAGTCTAGCTCCAGCAGTTGCAGCCATTTAGGGAGTAAGCCAGCAGATGGAAGACCTCTCCGTCTCTTCTTCTGTCTGTGACTCTGCCTCTCAAATAAATAAATCTTTAAATAAATAAATAAATAAATAAACAAACTTCGTTAAAAAAGGAAAATATTCATGTTAAGTTAAAAAAAGCATGATGGAAAACTATGCATTATCATCCATTTACAAGCTTTTAAATAGGAGGGAAAATATAGAAAATGCACCAAAATTTAGAAGTTTTTCTTCGATAGTGAGATTATAAACTTCTTTTGATACTTATTTGCTAAATTCCCTCTGATGTTTTGCTTTATAATGAGAGAAGAATGAATGAGCGGACTGAATATCAGTTGAATAAGAGAATGCTCTGGCAGGCAGGGAGTGACAAGGAGCCCAGGCACTGCTCTGACTTCACATGTGTATGCATTTTACAAATGGGGACAGTCAGTGCCTGAAACTCAGTGGAGCTGCTGTAGAGAGCAGGGGTTAACCACCTACAAAGCTGGGCTAGAAATATGACAACAATGCCATGGCTGAAAGTATGGAGCTCTTGCTGGGAGTTTTGAAATCATGTCACTCTTTCTTTCTTTTTCTTTCTTTTTTTTTTTTTTTTTTTTTTTTGACAGGCAGAGTTAGACAGTGGGAGAGAGAGACAGAGAGAAAAGTCTTCCTTCCGTTGGTTCACCCCCCCAACCCCCAAATGGCTGCTACGGCCGGCGCGCTGCACCGATCTGAAGCCAGGAGCCAGGTGCTTCCTCCTGGTCTCCCATGCAGGTGCAGGGCCCAAGGACTTGGGCCATCCTCCACTGCCTTCCCGGGCCACAGCAGAGAGCTGGACTGGAAGAGGAGCAACCGGGACAGAATCCGGCACTCCGACCGGGACTAGAACCTGGGGTGCCGGCGCCGCAGGCGGAGGATTAGCCTAGTGAGCTGTGGTGCTGGCCAATCGTGTCACTTTTTCAACATGAAGTTTCAAATGCTGGCAAACCACACTCTGGGGTTGTAAAGGATACTATAATGAAGTATGCTATAATGTGGCAGCTTTTTCCTGGAACGCACAGAAGTATTATAAATGTCACACTACAGTAAAGCGTGCGTGAACATACCCACCTCCACACTTCCCCCACACCCTCCGACAGTAAAAGCTCAGGCTGTAAATCTGGCCTGAGCTGTAAGGGTCAGCAGCAGCTGAAATGAAGGGAAGGAATCCACGCACCACTATCTAGCCTCTAAACTCCAAATCGCTCCCCAACCCCACACATCGACTAAGCAAAGCCCTCACACACTGCAGTGAAACCTGTGGGGAAATAAAACGTTCCCACATCAAAGCGAGAAAGAAAAATGAGCAAGCCACGCCTGGCATGTGGGAAGTACAAGTACAAGTCCCCCATCATCACTTGACTTGTGTAAGCAGACTGACCTGCTCCAACTGTTCTAGCAGCTCCTGGTGCCGCTGGCACTGCTGGTCCAGGGAGGAGGGAGCTGTATGCTAAGGGCAGTGAGTTAGAGGACTGTGGGTGAGGCGGCACCAGCTCGAGGCCAGGCCTCTCAGCTCCCAGGGAGCACCATGAAATGATCACTGCAATCAGGAGTCAGGAGATCTGGGTGCTGGTCCCTGCTGACCTCCTTTGTGACCCTGAATTGTCCATATAAACTCCAAGCTTAGTTTTCTAACCTAAATTAAGGATTAGATTGCCTGCTCCCATCTTGCATTCACTATAAAGGATGACAACAACGTACTGGCTGAAACACGAGGTCATCATGAGGCACAGGGAGAATCAGCCCTAAGCTGACAAAAGGGGACTCTACCTTCACCTACTGGCTGCCCCATAAATGAAACAAGCGCTTCTAGTCATCTGCGCCATGCGTGGACGTGTTTGGGGGAGTTAGGAGGATGCTGCCAAAAACAACAGACGGCCACCAGTTTGCTTTAGTATCTCTCAGCTGTAGCCAAAGAATTTCTCAAGTTGTAAGAGCCACAACGCAAACAGAAACATCAAGAGCCACGAGGCAGTGCTAGATTCTGGCTCACTTTCCCCTCCCAGCTGTGTTGTCCGAAGTCAAAGGCTCTACTCTTGGGTATTCATTCCAGCCAAGCGGGAGGCACTAGGCCACGGGGAAACCCACAGTCCTAAGTTCTTTGCGCCAATTTCTCCCCCTCACTTGGTTAACAGCCTGCAAAGAGGCACAGGAGAAGTACTTGGACAAGGATGGCAGAGTGGCTTCTCTCACATGTATAAGTGACCACCAGACATCATGCTGGAATACTTTCATGCGGCCATATAAATATTCCTACATAAGTTTCCATTTCTCTGAAAAAAGATTCTTGGAAATTGTTTAACTTTGGTTACTCTTCTATGTAGGATGTCATATAGAATCAAACTTTAAAAACACAAAAACAACAACACAAACCTGACAAAGTTCCCAGATGTCTGCCTTGGATATCTGGTCTGCAGCTAAATCCCTCCCCTTGAGTTTCTTCACCAATTCAGAAGTCAGAATATGCGTTCTCTAAGGTTCTGTCCAGCTTTAGTGTCCTATCAATGACATTACCTAGATATCTAGGCTTCTGTGTGTCACTGCACTCAGCAGAGTAAAGCTATCTGTCTCGACTGTGCCCTGGTGACTTTACTGAATGCAGACACAAACGTACACACACCTCATGGGGATTAACAGTGAGTCTGTAAGGCAACATTTCTGCCATCAATCTATGGCCCCTGGTATCTGTGGTATCTAGATGGGCCTCCATGATGTCAAATGCAACAAAAAGTTACTCCATGATGCCTTTTAAAGTTCTACATCGGAAATTAAAGACTTAAATAAGTGAAAACAAATCCATGTACATGGGTTGAAAGATTTAGAGATGAAAAGACCAAAACTTCTCAAGCTTATCTTCAGATGCTATGAATTTCCTATTAAAATTTCAATGCCTATTTTGCAGAAATGAAAAAGTTGATCTTGAAATTCAAATGGAATTATAGGAGGTCCTTAGGGAAAAAAAAAAACTGAAAAAGAAAAACAAAGTATGAAGACTTACACATCCTGATTTTAAAACTTACCACAAAACTATAGTGTTCAGAATAGTATGGTATAGAAATAGAATAGACACATAGATTAATGCAATAGAATTTAGAGTCCAGAAATAAACCCACACATCTATGGCTATGACAAAGGTATCAGGCATTCACTTGGGGGAAAAACAGTCTCTCCAACAAATAATGCTGGGACAATTGGTTTCAACACATGCAAAAACAATGATGTTGGGGCTGGTGTTGTGGCACAGCAGGTAAAGCCAATGCCTGCAATGCTAACATACCATGTGGGTGCTGGTTCAAATTTTGGCTGTTCTACTTCAGATCTAACTCCCTGCTAACGGCCTAGGAAAAGCTGTGGAAGATGGCCCAAGTTTTTGGGCCCCTGCCAACCCAGGTGGGAGGCCTGGATGAAGCTCCTGGCTTCGGCCTGGCCCAGCGCTGGCTGCTGTGGCTATCTGAGGAATGAACCAGTGGATGCTAAGATCCCTCTGTCTTTCCCCCTCTCTCTTTAACTCTTTCAAAATAAATAAATAAATCTTTTAAAAAATGTGATAAAGTTGTAGTATACAGGAGATACAAAGAATTCTCACAACTTAACAAAAAAAGTAAATAACTCAGTTCAAAACTGGGTTAAGGATTTGAATAGGTCTTTTTCTAGAGAAGATATATAAATGGCCAATAAACACATGTAAAGATGACCATCACAATTAGAGAAGCAAAAATCAAAACCACAATGTGATACCACTTCACGTCTACTAGATTAGGTTGGCCAGAATAAAAAGCTAACAATGAAAGTTGACAAGGATGTTTATGGATGCTATTGCCAGTTGAACACTGGTGGTCCCTCAAAAATTTAAACAGAGCTGCCACATGATCCAGCAATTTCACTATGATACACACACACCAAGAGCAATGAAACATGTATTCACACAAAACTTTGTACCAGTATTTACAGCAGCCTTATTTCTAACAGTCGAAAGGTAGAGACAAATCCATACAAAGGGCTATCACTCAGCCATGTGACAACATGGATGAACATCAAAAACACTAGGCTAAGTAAAAAAGTTGGGTGCAATTATATAAAATTATCCATTAGGCAAGTCCACCATGGCAAAAAAGTACGTCAGTGACTGTCATTGGGCTGGGAGGTGATTGCTCAAAAAGTAATGAGTTTCACTCAGAATGATGAGAATGTCTGGACATTTCATAGATGGCGGTTGCATAATGCTGCGAATGTACTAAATGCCACTGAAAAACTTTAAAATGGGTGATTTTGAGTATCAGCTCCAAGGCAAACAAACCTGCAGCCAGGAACACCTTTGCCAGAGCTCGTCCTTGTGTGACACAGAATCTTTGTGCGCGCAGCAGGAGGCCTATGTATCACACACAGGACAGCCTCGTCACTTGTGTAGGACAGACACCACGATCTGACAGAAAAGGACTTCTGTGTCAAGGAGGGACTGTGGGTTCCTGTCCCCTTCTGTTTGTTTCTTTAACATGATCACTGGGACAGACCACACCCACAACATGATTTATTCAAACTGACCAGTCAGGAGCTCTGTCCAAGCCATTCAGACTACAGCTTGTGAGCTTCTAGCACTCACCTGGGTGATAATTACCTCTGGCAACAACAAACAAACATGCCCATTCTCTACGAAGTGACATTTGGAGACTTTTCTGGTACCATTTTGGACCAACTTTCGTCAAAACCCTCCAGTCTTTAACCTCACTCTGGGCTGCTATTTGTGCTTCATTTCACAGGCTGCCTTTTCCATTTCTGGGTTATCTCACTTTCATGATAAAAGCGTTACAAACAGATTTTTAGCAGCATTCCTTCTGGAATTTAAAGGAAAGGTGGTGGGCCAACGTCAACTGTGACAGCAGAAGCAACAATGGATGGTAGGTGAAAAAGATCATTATCTTAAAAGGAACCATAATTCCACTAAAAACAAAAATAGCACAAGGAGAAAAAGCTAAGTTTCTACCAAAGTCACCTTTCTTTTTTTTCTTTTTTAAAGATTCATTTATTTATTTGAAAGTTAGAGTTACACAGAGAGGAGAGGTAGAGAGAGAAAGAGAGAGGTCTTCCATCTGCTGGTTCACCCCCTAGATGGCCACAACGGCCAGAACTGTGCCGATCTAAAGGCAGCAGTCAGGAGCTTCCTCTGGGTCTCCCACATGGGTGCAGAGGTCCAAGGACTAGAGCCATCTTCTGCTGCTTTCCCAGGCCATAGCAGAGAACTGAATTGGAAGTGCAACAGCCGGGTCTCAAACCGGCGCCCATATGGGATGCCGGCACTGCAGGCGGTGGCTGTACCCGCTTTACCACAGTGCCGGCCCTTGCAACACATTTCTTTACCAACACATTCATTACAACTTAAAATTAAATAAGATTTGTTAAACCACTTGCTATGTAACCTGGGGGGGAAAACTAAATTTTCCTCATAGAAAAAGGTTACAGCCGGCGCCGCGGCTCACTAGGCTAATCCTCTGCCTTGCAGCGCTGGCACACCAGGTTCTAGTCCCGGTTGCCCCTCTTCCAGGCCAACTCTCTGCTGTGGCCCGGGAAGGCAGTGGAGGATGGCCCAAGTGCTTGGGCCCTGCACCCCATGGGGGACCAGGAGAAGCACCTGGCTCCTGCCTTTGGATCAGCGCGGTGCGCCGGCCACAGCGCGGCGGCCATTGGAGGGTGAACCAACAGCAAAGGAAGACCTTTCTCTCTGTCTCTCTCTCACTGTCCACTCTGCCTGTCAAAAAAATAAAAAGGTTACAGTAAGTGATGAATTTTAGTTACGGAATAAATATTTACTGAGGAACAAATACATAGTCAAGGTACTGTGAGAGCAGCCAAGAGCACGTGGTCTGGCAGGCTCTAGACGTCCTGCAGAGGGCATCTTCAGCACCTGCCCGTGCTTCTGATAATCCTCTACTTCAACTGAGACACAATGAATTAGAACATGCCCCTTCCTCATAACATTGCTCACATTCTATTTGAACTCCCTGTTCACTGCTGCTTCTCCCCAAGGACCGTACAGGCTCCCTGGGGAGCACAGCACACGGTGCCCCTCCTGCTGCATTGCTTTGTTGACCCACGAAGGAGCAGCTCTGCAAAGAGTATACAGCTGACCCCAGTTCTCCACTGGTAGTCTCTGGTCTTCTAATACCCTCTGCCTTTTATTCTTTATACACTGTCTGGACCATTTGGCTGCTTCCCATTTATAAACATATTTCTCTTCTTCAATTGCTTTTTCCTTTAAAAAAAAAAGTCTTTATTGCTTAACAGGAAGTTTGGATATTCCTTTAGCCACATTAAGAATTGCCAAATGCCTCTACATCTACATGATATAGTCAATCAGTTTGATTTTATGCTTACCTATGCTGTTTAATACCAAAATTTTAATTCCTTGACACATAAATTCCTTTCGTGAGCCCTAACTCCCCTGACCTAACATCCTAGCCCAAGAATCATCACAAACCTCCATCTCAAAGTTTAGGAGCCACCAAGAACTCTAAAACTAACATGGTACCCAGCAAACATAAAATTCTCAAAGAAGAGAAAAAAGATGTCTTCAGGCTGGTGTTGTGGTGCAGTGGGGTTAAGCTGCTAACTGAGACGCTGCATCCCATATGACCACTAGTTTGAGCCCTGGCTGCTTCCCTTCTGATCCAGTTCCTTAATGTGCCTGGGAAAATAGCAGAAGGTGGCTCAAGCGCTTAGGCCCAAAATCCATGTAGGAAACCCAGGTGGAGTTCCAGGCTCCTGGCTTCAGCCTGGCCTAGCCTCAGCCATTAAGGCCATTTGGGGTGTGAACCAGCAGATAGAAAATTCTGTCTCCCCTTCTCTCTTTTAAGGAAATAAAAATAAATCTTGGAAAAAAAGGAGAAAAGATATCCGATACATAAAGATATAAAGCTAGAAAACAAACAATCCTAAGTGTCAACAAATTAGAGATCTGAGAATCAAGAGATGCCCAAGCAAACATGCACGTTTCCAAAGAGTTCTAACAATTTCACGCACTTCTACCCTGAAGGCAATGAAAGGATTAAAAGGGATTTCACTGCATTCTGACTTGGCAATTTTAAAACAAGGACTGGCTGTGTTACAAAAATGACCGCTAAACAGGCAGTTTTACCTTATGCCTAACCAGCGAGAGACTTAAAAGATTTGGAGGGATTCACATATTAACATCCTTTCATTGGCACATGCTTCCCAAGCTTTACCACCACCAGCCCAGTCCTACTGTAAGAGGAAATCTGAGCTTCTGGAGAACAGACTATTTACAAAGAAAGAACCGTCTCTCAACATCTTATGTTGTATCTACTTTGTTTAAATGAACCAAATTTTGCTGTTTTTACAACAAATGGTTCTGTTCAAGCAGCTGAGAGATGTGGCTTCGGACAGGAACCTTTGGTTCAGACTCTGTACGTTCCAGATTGGGGTTCCCTGCCATCCCTCTGAATGAACTGAGTACAGGAATGAAAACTGTAAAGCCAAACAGATCCAAATCTCAGACCCATTTCTCTGCTTTGATGACCTCTCGTGGCAACCACCACATCACGGGCTGTACTGAAACCAGAGTGGTTTCCACAAAACAGAGAGGGGAGTGCAACTGTGGGGAAGGAAAATAGAGCGGAGTTAACCTAGCTCTACCAACCCAATCTTCTCAAATACTCCATCCTCCATGGTAGTGAGCCATGTTCCACCCAACAACAGCTGCTCAGGATAATCGATGTCTGACAGATCAGAGAAAGCCCTTAATGTGTCGCCAAGGGGCAGCTCAACAGATGGCATGGTGACTTACAACCAGAATCATTAATTACACTCTCTTATTAGTCCCGGGGCACAGTGCTGAAAACACTTCCTCGGTGAAAGACGAGCATTTCAGATAAATGACCGTCTGGTACTGCCTGCGAAAATCCCTTCAGGATTTCTGGCCAGTGCTGATTTCTAAATGCAAGCCATTCTACTTTTACAGTCGTTTCCCATCTTCCACGTTCAAGCTGGCTTGAAATCCAAAGTTCCCACTGCAACCTATCACAGCTCCCGCAAGCACGGCAGGTCCGGATATGGTTAAGAGTGCTATCACTCACTTCCCTCTCAAGTCCACTGACCGTGCGGAAAGGAAATAGAGCAATCTCAGCATGTGGCTAGCTCAGAGTTCTCTCCCACTGTGCCAAAGAGATTCCGACTGTAGGGGCCAGAGGGCCTCCCCTCCTTCCATCTACTCAGCGTGGGATCTAAGAGGTGGCTCTTGTACATAACGTGACTCATTCTCTAGCTCAGAACCATCTCCTCCACAAAACTACTGGTTATAATCCCATGTCTCTTTTCAAAAGAGAGGAGCACACACTCAGAAAAGGAAGCCTAGGAGCTCAGGGTTGGGGCCTGCATGAACTCCCAAATCTCCACTCTGCGGCTCTAATATCCCAAGGGACTAAGCACTGGGGTCACCATGTACTTAACTAAGATGCCAAACAAGTGCAAAGCAAGGAAATGTTTCTGAACCCCCTCCCCATGGACATTCGGACCAATGTCCTCAATGCAGGGCAGACAGGAGACGGGCTGGGATGCAGATGACTCAATCACTGGCCTTTGCATGGATACAGTCAGAAATAAACCTCAACACGACTCAAAGAAATTTTTAAGTATTTCAAAAATATCATCAAACATTATTGGTTTTGCTGTCTCCTGTTCCTTTGGTGCCTCAGCTTAGTTTTTGTTTCATTTTGTTTTGTTACCATGAAGTCAAACTAGAGCAATACTGATTCTAAATGCTGTAGAATTTGCTGCTTGTTTCCTACAATCCCATTTATTCTTTCCTGGACATATAAAAACACTCCAATTTTTAAATAGGCTGAAATCTTTAAAATTATCTGACGGATGTCCTCATCTCGTGAATTTTTAAAAGATAAAAATGCTGTTAATTAAGGCATAGTAAGTCTCTTAATGTGGCCAACAAAGAAGGGGAACTCGGGCAGTCTAGGACTGCTTTCCAATGTACTCACTTCTAGCTTTTTCTCCTTTTCTGACAAAACATCCTTCTGATTCTGGGTGTACTCCACCAGCATCCGAGCCAGCTGGCGTCTGTCTTCCAGTTCTGCTGCCAGACGCCCATTATATTCTGCTAGTAACAGACATGCTTCATCTACTGTTTTTGAAAGACGTTCAGCTGCCTCTTTGTCTAAGTATAAATGAGACCAAAAAACAGAGACAATAAACAACTCACATAGGCATGATTGCAAACATTTCGGGGCAGGGAGGGATTGACAGTTTCTCTCCCAATGTATGGAGTCCGCAAAGAAGCCAGAACCTGTGGACAAACAATGAGTTGGCTGATCAAGAAACCCAAAGGCATTTACTGTCAACAAAACAGGACGTTTATGAATTACCTGCAGTGAGGCAACTGCCCAGGGAGGGGAGTCTGGCAGAGGCTCTTTAATGCCCATTCTTGCAAAAGCTCCACAAACACCCGGAAAGAGAATTTACAGTCATCCGTAAAAGAATTTTTCTTTGCCTCTGAGAAGTTTGTGCTTTCGTTTATACTGTTAAGTATTCTTTTTATATGATTTTTAAATAAAAATGCAAGCACTCAATTTTTGGGCGTAGAAACTAAGACACAAAGCAACTACATGACAGGTTCAGTGGGTGGTCAGGGGAAGAGCTTACACTCAAAGTCAGGTATCTGAAATGGAGCTAGAATCTACCTCATCCTATGAGCGCCTCCTTGAATTAAGTAAAACTCAGCATCTGTTAAGGACAGGGACTTTCAAATGCTCTTAAATATGACCTGCAAGCTAAGATACACATCATGTAAAAACAAAAGAAACAAAAATTTCACAACACAATACTTATCATTACTATATTGTAAAGTATCCAGTCTTCTGTTTTTTTTTTTTCTTTTAAGTTGGTCATTACCTACCAGCCAATTTCATGTATAACAGACTGCAACTCATGCTTTGGGGAAGAAAACTGTTGTGACGTATAAGAAAGGTACTCTTGGAAAGCAGTGTGAACAAAGGCTCAACCTCAAGAAATGAGAAGAAACAAAACAATGATTTGGGGGTGAACATTTGGTAAAGGAGTTAAGACGCCACTTGTGACACGAGCAGCCCCTATCAGAGTGCCTAGGTTTGGTCCCAGCTCTGTTCCAATTCCAGGTTCCTGCTAATGCACACCCGGGAAGGCAGCGGCTAACGGCTCAAGTAGTTTAGTCTGTGCTGCCCATGTAGGAGAATTGAGTTGAGCTTCTGGTTCCTGGCCTGGCTGTGGGCATTTAGAGAGTGAACCAGTGGATGTAAGATCTCTGTCTTCTGCCATTCAAATAAATACAAATAAAAAAATTTAAAGAAGTAAAAGTAATTTGTATTTATAAAGAACTGGCATAACTAATTCTGTGTGGGTGGTGGTGAGATCAGAAGTGAAATCTGGCCAGCGCCGCGGCTCACTAGGCTAATCCTCTGCCTTGCGGCACCGGCACACCAGGTTCTAGTCCCGGTCGGGGCACCGGATTCTGTCCCGGTTGCCCCTCTTCCAGGCCAGCTCTCTGCTGTGACCCAGGAAGGCAGTAGAGATGGCCCAAGTGCTTGGGTCCTGCACCCCATGGGAGACCAGGAGAAGCACCTGGCTCCTGCCTTCGGATCAGCGTGGTGCACCGGCCGCAGCGCACCAGCCGCGGCAGCCATTGGAGGGTGAACCAACGGCAAAGGAAGACCTTTCTGTCTCTCTCTCTCTCTCCCTGTCCACTCTGCCTGTAAAAAAAAAAAAAAAAAAAAAAAAACCTGAAATCTAACTTTAAGAAAGCCTTTTGAAACAGTAATTGGTGCTTTGAAACCAAGAACACCAGAGACCGCAGCAGCTCTGGGGAGTCACACCAGGCACCACACACACAGTGAGGCACATCCACTGCTTCTCTGAACACAGGCTGGCACAGGCAAGCGCGCGTGGCACTCTTCATAGCGGGGATTTCAGAATCCCCAAGAAAGCACCTCTGACAAACAGCTGTCTGGCTTTTAGATTTCTTCTTAATGTGAATACTGGGAGACAAATGAGTCTGAAGCCGAAGAGCAGGCCCACTCACCCTCTTCAGGACAGGGCATGAGGGAAAGCAAGGGTACCGCCGTGGAGGGCAGCCAGGACTGCAGGCCCACACTTCCACACTGGTGGCACGCTCTGTGAACAAGCAGCTGGGAACGCCTTGGTTTTAGCTTTGTCCATGTTTGACTAGGTTTTTTTTTTTTTAAGTTAATTCATTAAGATGTTTTTGCTTTGTAGCAAAAAAAAAGCCAAAGAAAACAAATTTTTAAGATTAAAAAAAATTCTCACCCTCAAGTACTTGTACACGGAAAAAAATTCATTTACATTAATAATTGCTACCTAGAGAAATAAGTCATAATAGTTTAGTGAGTTATCCAAAACAATGCAGGAGCAAGAGGCTGGCTCCAGGGGACTTACCTGTGGCCTTCCTCAGGTGCTCTGCTCTCTGATGTAGATTAGCGGCTGCAGGCCTCCAGTGGCCAGCCCTCCACCTGGCATGGGCACCCTGCTCCCCGTTGCTTACTCAAAGACCCAGTTTCTGCAGCAGCCCTTGTTTCTCTGTGCCTCACCAACCTTGTCTCCCTCCTGAAACACTACCAGCAGCATACACACAAGCACTCTCCAGCTACTGCTCCATTTCCCTGCTCCCTTTCACAGCAAAATTTGAAGAGATGTCTCTATTTACAGTAGTCACAACCCTTCAGCAAATCCATCCCAGACGTTTATACTCACCAATCCTCTACCCAAAGCCTTCCACTTAACAAATATTTTAGCTCCTACAGCAGGCCTGGGCTGTCAGAGATGGCAGGAAACAAGCTTTCTGTCCTCTGCTTTATATCCTTGGGCAGGAAGAGAGACAACATACAACACTACACTGATTCATCAGCTGAAAACATGAACTCTACATAGAAACAAGGTACAGGAGAAAGAATGGGGCAGGGGGGAATCACAATTTCCAATGAGGTGGTCAGGGTGGGCTACATGGAGGTAGAATATACACAAGGGACTGAAGGAGGCAAGAGAACAGGTCATGTGACAATGTTCCAGGAAGAAGGAAGTACAAAGGCCCTGATGTGGGAGAGCAGTGCCTGGCCAAGAGCCCGTAGGACTCCAGTAGTGAGCGAGGGAAAGGAGTGAAAGTCTGCCTACAGGGGCCGGCACTGTGGTGCAGCAGGTTAATGCCCTGGCCTGAAGCACCAGCATCCCATATGGGCACTGGTTCAATACCTGGCTGCTCCACTTCCGATCCAGCTCACTGCTATGGCCTGGGAAAGCAGTAGAAGATGGCCTAAGTCCTTGGGCCCCTGCACCCACATGGGAGACCCAGAAGAAGCTCCTGGCTTCGGATCGGCGCAGCTCCGGCCATTGCAGGCAATTGAGGAGTGAACCAGCAGATGGAAGACCTCTCTCTTTCAAATAAATAAATAAATCTTACAAAAAAAAAAAAAAAAAAAAAAAAAAAAGTCTGCCTACAAGGCAATGGGGTGAGACGTGGAAGGCGGGGAAAGATCTGGTAATGGGGGAAGAAACTGGGGTATTCTGAGCAAAGGGAGACATAGTGAGACTTCCGCTTCACAGGATCACAGGATCACTCAGGTTATCATGTTACTTTGAGAAGGCTAGGTACAGCAACAGAAGTGGTGGTGAGCTATCCAATGCTGTCTTTGGTCCTGACTACTAGGAGAGAAGAGGCCATTTACAAGATCTCTAAGACCCTGAGGGAAATGAGTTTTGGAGGGAAGATCAGAGTCCTGCTCAGGTCAGGTTCAGTACTACTAAACAGGAGGCTGGATGTGTGGGCCTCAAGTTCAAGAAGCTCAACATTAAGGATGTAAGTTAGGGAATCGAATCATCAGCATAAAAATTGTTAATGTAAAGTTATAAAACTGGATGAAACCAACTGTCAGTAAAAAAAGCTATAGAAGAAGGTTAAGAGGTCAATGTGAAGAGGCCAGAGAGAAGTGAAACTATCAAAAAGCCTAAAAAGTCAAATGGCAAGAGGGGAAGGGGGAGAGAACGAGAAGGAACAGGAGGGAGAATGTGCGGCCTTGGTTTTGCCTACTGCTGTTATAACAAATCACCAAGGTCAGTGGCTAAAACCCTCACCCATTTATCACTGTACTACTATCACGGCCCCTCCCTCCACCCCAAGCACATCTCTCCCACCCCTGCTTCTGTAGTAAGATCTCCTCCTCGGTCTTTCCCACTGACCCTCCTCTTACAAGGACCCTGTGATTACACTGGGCTCACTTGGGCAATCCAGGAGCCCCTCCTCATCGCCAGATCTTTAACTTAACCCATCTGAGGAGTTCCTCCTGCCACAGACAGGTAACACATTCACAGGTGCTGGGGACTGGGACAGACATTTGGAAGAGAGGCATTGTTCTGTCTACCAAATGAGGAAGGAAGTATTTTCAGGAAGAGGAAATAATTAAAGGGTCAAAACCTCCTGAGGTTAAGTTGAAGGCAGAGAATTTCTGAACTTAACAAGGAAGTCACAGGCAATTCTGATAAGAGCAGTTTGTTTCCCGGAATCGAGAGAATGGGAGGAGGTGAAGAGGAGACAACATAGCAATCCACTCAGGATGTTACACTAAACACAATCAAGAAATCAGACAGTAGCTATAGGAAGCCAGGGGATCAAGAAAAAATGTTTCCCACGTGAGAAAATGGGAAAGGTGTTTTTTATGATTCATAGAGACAAAATGATGTCTCCAGTAGCTGGGGCTCTGTCGCCCACAAAGGAGACAAGGATTGAGTTTCTGGCTTAGGCCTGATCCAGCCTGGCTGCTGCTGGCATTTGGGGAATGAAGCAGATGAGAGCTCTCTTCTACTAAAATGTTAAAATGTATGAATAAAAATTAAGAAGAAAAAAACCACTAATTTTTACTAAGCAGAAAGAGACATAAAGAAAATAGCATAGTCATCAGAAAAACACGAGGACAATTCAACTAAGATACGCAACTTACTTTTACCAATCACACTCGGCGGCAGGGTGCAAAGAAGGAACAGATGGAAAACAAGATTTAAGAATGGTGGCTGCATGGGCTGGGAAAGGGGAAATGAAGTCACTGTTCAATGGGTACAGAGTTTCAGTTTTACAAGATGAAAGGAATTCTAGAAATTGGCTGCACAGCACCGTAAAAGCCCTTACTACTACTGAAATGCACATTCTGATGTCATGTGTGTTTTACCCTTGTATGTTATACATGTTTTACCACAATTAATAATCACAATAAGTATTTTAAAAAGCTACCCAAGACCCTTAAAGGTTTATATATTTTATTTTCAATTTTTGCATTTTTGATTCTGATATTAAGAAAAATGAGGTTTGGGGTAGTGATTTAAAACTCCAGCTCCCATATCAGAGTGCCTGGGTTCAATATCTGGGTCTGGCTCCTGACTCCAGCTTCCTGATGGTGTAGACCCGGGGAGACAAGGGTGATGGCTCAAATAACTGAGTTCTTGCCACCCACATGGGAGACTTGGGTTGGGTTCCTGGCTTCAGCTACTAGCCTGGCACAGGGCCAATGCAGGCATGTGGGGAGTGAGCCAGTGGATGGAGATTTCTCTCTGTCTCTGCCCATTTCTTGGCCTCTCAAGTGATTAAAAAAAAAAAAAAAAAAAAAAAAGACTCAAAAAATCATTTAAAGAAAATGAGGGCTGTGGCAGAAGGCCTGCGGGCCCCACCAGAAGGCCGTGCTCCCCAATGGAGCAGCCGGGCCTCACGGGCTCTCCATGCACTATTCCCTCTGCCTCGCGGCATGAGCTGCTCTTCCGCAGCCCCACGGACCACTTCCCAAGTTTGCAGTCTCTCTCAGAAAAGGCTTCCCCGTGACCCAGCTCCTCAATCATTCTCCCCCTCCAAACGCTGCTTCACTTCTTTCTTGGCACTTAACCCAGGAGGGGAAAGGTGGGGACACACGAGCACCTACCACACAGGGGGCCTCAGTGCATGAAAGAGACTTCTCCAGTCAGTCACCTCGACCTCCTTCTCGTGGCTATGGAAGACGGCTGAGAAGCAGCCAAGTCGGGACTGGAGAAGGTGGCGGCCTTTAGAAGAGTGCAAGATGAAAGGGCTGAGCTTGCACGTGGGAAGAACACGGGCACTGCATCAGAGGGTGGAACCCCAAGATCCACTTCTTGTGTGACCACGGGCAAGACACCCACTTCTCACCAGGCGTGGTTTCCTCCCATACACTCAGTGGACCTCAAAGATCATCACGCAGACACCTGGCACACAGTGTCCTGTAAAGGCTAGCACACGCTTCATTCCTTCCTTCCATTTCCTACACGGAAAGCAGGAATAATGTCAACCACCCTGTTTAATTGGGGGCGATCATCATTAGGGTAAAAATGACAACACACACCTGAAATTCTGACACTGACTCATGGTCAGGGCTGACAGTGTATGGCATACAAATTACTTGGCCTGAATCATCAATCATTTTCTCTTAATGCTAGAGGGTCATAAGTGCCCCTCCTACACACAATTTACACTGTTTTCAACAGACCTTAGTTTAGAAGGCCAGAGGCTGGACATGCTGGCATTTCTGCAGTAATTTTCCGAATCACCACACAAGTCTGACTATTCCAAGCGCTCCTTTGTTCAGCATGTGAGCTACATTTGCAGATCTGAAGATGGCAGAGCCCCAGGACCACATGTAGTCTACACCTGAAGACCTAAGCACGTCTAGCATTTGATGCTTTATGAAAGGGCTACAGATACGCCCACCTTGCTTCATCTTCCACCCAAACCCCTCTTCTCACCTGTTATTTTTTCCAAAAGAGAAACATCCTGTACTTCCTGGGGAAGAGAAGCAATTTTCTGTCGGACAGTAGCATCCCCTGATGCAGCATTTTCCAGGTCCTGCAAAGCTTTGATGAGCTCCTCTGTCTGTGAAGTGAGAACACCAACAACACTATCCATTAAGACATACGGAGTTTAAATAAAATTAGGAGTTAAAGGAGGTGGAGACAAACTCTAAAAACACCCATTCTAGACTCTCTTTTTTTTTTTAAAATAAATTGTTCCCAGGGCTCACACTGTGGTATGCTGGCTAAAGCCGTTGCCTACAATGCCAGCATTCCATATGGGCACTGGTTGGTATCCTGGCTGTTCCACTTCCAACCAAGCTATCTGTTAATGACCTGGGAAAAGCAACAGAAGATGGCCCAAGTGTTTCAGCCCCTGTCACCCACGTGGGAGACCCAGAAGAAGCTCCTGGCTGCTGGCTTCAGCCTGGCTCAGTGCTGGCCGTTGCAGTCATCTTGGGGAATGAACCGGTGGATAGAAGAACTCTGTTTCTCCCTCTCTCTCTCTCTCTGTAACTCTCAAAAAAAAAAAAAAAAAAAAAAAAAAAAATTTGTTAAAAGAAATCGTTCTTAGTCCCAGAGTTAATATGGGAGTGATACAGATTCTAAAAGAATATACAAAATTAATTTTTCCAAGTCCATGGCAGGACACTAATAAAATTCTACGTAACTCTTTTTTTCAAAAATGTATAAATGACATGTTTTTGGCAACTTAAAAAAATGGAGGCATGGCTGGCATAGCGTTAATGGGTTAAGCCACCACTTGCAATGCCAGCATCCATATGTATGCTGGTTTAAATCTTGGCTGTTCCATTTCTGATCCAGCTAAAGGCCTAGGGAAGCAAAGGAAGAAGGCACAAGTATTTGGGCTCCTGCCATGTAGGTGAGACCCAGATGAAGCTCCTTGCTCCTGGCATCTGGCTTAGCCTTGGCAATTGTGGCCATTTTGGGAGTGAAGCAGTGGATTGAAAATCTTTCTCTCCCTCTCTCTATGCAAACTCTTGCCTTTCACATAAATAAAATAAATCTTAAAAAAGAAAGAAGGAAGGATGCAAGAGAGGGAGGGAGGAAACGGAGTCAAGGCCAGTGTGTGGTACTGCTGGTTAAGCTTCGGCCTGCAATGCCAGTGTGCTGGACGAAGCTCCTGGCTCCCGGCTGTGTGGCCATCTGGAGAATGGACTAGGGGATGGAAGATCTCTCTCTTAACTCTAACTTTCATATAAATAAATAAACATTTGAAAAAAATGAAAGAAGGAATATGGAGTCTGGTTTATCTTGCTTACTTTCAAATGAGGCACTACTTCCAGCACAGAATAATCTCTAGTATAGAACAAAGGTATGTGTGTGCGTATATTTATATTTGACATCTGTGTGTTATCTCATTTCTCTTGGGTTTGCTTTACAAGATGAAAATCACGCCCATAATAAAATGTGTCATTAATTACAAACACAAAAGAGGAAGAAATAAGAAAAGCAAACCAGAATACATATCCTGTGTATATCAAAAGGGAATGTTAAATTACCAGAAAACACACCCTGTTGACAGGGGTCTGCCAATCCACAGTGACCTGGGAGTAGCTAACTCTGCAGGTGGCAGTTAGATTACGCCAAAGGCGGATAAGCCAGGCATGCTCTTTACTGTTTTTGCATTCAAATGTAAGGGACCTAACACGGCTGTCATGTAACACCAGTCTAATTCATCATATCAACAAAACACAAATCTGAACACTTCCTATTTACATAAGCTTTAAATACTCCTATGAGTAACAAAGTAAGGTTTTTTAGGTTAAAGGGGCAGTGTGATCCACAGAGGAGGGCACAGGCAACGAGGTAGAACAGGTCTGGATTCAAATGAAGACAATGGCCTTGTTACTGCTCCTCTGGTCTCCTTTTCTTTAAATGTGAATAGATGAACTAAATCAAGCATAGAGTTCATGATTAATTTATACAAAGAGGGGCTGGCGCTGTGGCGTAGTGGGTAATGCCACTGCCTGCAGTGCCAGCATCCCATATGGGCACCAGTACATGTCCCAGCTGCTCCACTTCTGATCTAGCTCTCTGCTATGGCCTGGGAAAGCAGTGGAGGACAGCCCAGTCCTTGGGCCCCTGCACCCACTTGGGAGACCTGGAAGAAACTCCTGGCGCCTGGCTTCGGATCGGTGCAGCGCCAGCTGTTGCGGCCAAATGGGGAGTGAACTGGCGGATGGAAGACCTCTCTCTCTTTGCATCTCCTCTCTCTGTATAACTCTCCTTTTTTTTTTTTTTTTTTTTTTTTGACAGGCAGAGTGGACAGTGAGAGAGAGAGACAGAGAGAGAAAGGTCTTCCTTTTGCCGTTGGTTCACCCTCCAATGGCCGCCGCTGCAGCCGGCGCACCGCGCTGATCCTGGCAGGAGCCAGGAGCCAGGTGCTTTTCCTGGTCTCCCATGGGGTGCAGGGCCCAAGCACCTGGGCCATCCTCCACTGCACTCCCTGGCCATAGCAGAGAGCTGGCCTGGAAGAGGGGCAACCGGGACAGAATCCGGCGCCCCAACCGGGACTAGAACCCGGTGTGCCGGCGCCGCAAGGTGGAGGATTAGCCTATTGAGCCACGGCGCCGGCTCTCTCTTTCAAATAAATGAAATAAACCTTTAAAAAAATTTATACAAAGGGCCAAATTATACAAACACCTGGTTAAAGACTAATTTCATATTTTAGTATTTAAATAAATAGTTTAGCAAATTTGCTACCAGTATAGAGACTGTCTTTGGATATTAATGAGTTGTTTAATGATAAAATCACTATGCTACTGGAGATAAGCCATGGCAGAAGGCTTGTGAATGTCTTTGTAACATTACCTCTTCACAAAAATCATCTTTTAAGAATATTTTTAATTTCTAGGAGTGAAAAAGCCAAGTCCAACTACTTAATAAAATAAACCCACTGCAAGTTCGGGGCATGAAAAGATACAGTGAAGTCTGCTGGCTGGCACCCTTCACTGGGTGGGATCTTGCATCTGGGACTGAGAAGTACCCTTTGGACATTCCATAATATTGGTTACTGGCGCCACCTTGTGACTGTAATTTTCAGCTAGAGGTTGAAGCTTCTGTCTTCCCTGGAGGTCAAACATACCAGGAGGGGTCCTGCAGAAGGATCCTGGGGAGAGTAACTTCCTGGATAGTCATCATCCTCCTCCTCCTGTATCTGCTGAAAAGTTCGCTTCAGAGATTTCTTCTCTTCTGTTGCTAAGGGAAAGAAAAAAATGAGATGAGTCACATACCCCTGCCTTGGTGAGAGCTGACCACTAAGCACACAGTGGGCCACGTGTAAAATCAAGGCAAAAGTGGTGTAACTTTTCAGAAATGATTTAATAGTAACCTTCATGCCAGTTATTTTAAATGGTTGTAGTTCCCCACATTACTGAAAAGTCAAAAGGTCCTGACCTGTCACCTCAAATTGAATTTCCAGAAAAATACTATTAAAAACAAACATCTGGGGCCAGTGTTGTGGCCCAGTGGGTGAACGCCCTGGCTTGAAGCGCTGGCATCCCGTATGGGCGCCGGTTCTAGACCCGGTTGCTCCTCTTCTGATCCAGCTCTCTGCTGTGGCCTGCGAAAGCAGTAGATGGCCCAAGACCTTGGATCCCTGCACCTGCGTGGGAGACCTGAAGGAAGCTCCTGGCTCCTGGCTCCTGATCTGCGCAGCTCTGGCCATTACGGACAACTGGAGAGTGAACCATCAGATGGAAGACCTCTCTCTCTCTCTCTCTCTCTCTCTCTCTGCCTCTCCTCTCTCTGTGTAACTCTGACTTTCAAATAAATAAATAAATAATCTTTAAAAAAAATCTAAAAGTCAAACTCAGAAAACAGTAACATCAAAAACCTCATAACCAAAAAAACTTCAATTTTTTTAAAGGTTAACAGAAGTAAAATGATAAGACAATCCAGCAGACAATGTTAACAAAACAAGTCAATGTGTAAGAAGGTTTACAGAGAAACTACTGTGTATAAACAAGGCTGTTAATGCTTTCCAAGAATCATTTCAGAAAACAGTAGAAAGTCATCAATAAAACTGTCAAAAATTCTAAACACAAACATCCTTTAGACCATCCCTTTAGAAACAAAGCAAACCCAGCTTTACCTTAAGATCAAAAAATAACCGTAATTGAGACATACGATTGATACTGAGAGAAAGTACTTCAGCTACCATTTTAAAATGAACCACTTTTGAGGCTGTCAGGTTACATTTTTTAAAAATCTGTAATGGATGTTTTAACACTGTTATGATAGATATGTTAATTCCAAAATTGTTCCTGTTGGAAAATACAAAATAAATGCCAAGCAAATGTGGGAAATAAATCTAAATACTAAACTCAGGTTTAGAAAGGAAGGAAATATTGGACCTCTAACATGTGCAAGGTGTTGCAATATTGCTTCTCTACATTAAATCTTTCCAGTAACTCTAACATGTAGTATCTCCATTTTACAGGTGAGAAATGAGGGTCTAGGGAGATTAAATAACTCATCCAAAGGGTAACTCCAAAACCCATGCTTATTCCACTGTACTCAAATTACTTAAGGCCACAAAAGTGCCCCCTCATCTGTCAAAAAGGGGGACACTAGGGACCTAAGAACTTAGCAATACTTTCTGCTTAAACATGTTCTTCTGGAACCACGCTAGTAGCTTGTATTCTCTACCTTCCACATTAACTCACCAATCCACACTTCACATTTTCTTTAAAAAAAATTTTTTTTTATTTTGTTTATTTGAAAGAGTTACAGAAGAGGTATAGCCAGAGAGAGAGGTCTTCCATCTGCTGGTTCACTCCCCAAATGATTCTAACAGCCAGAGCTGAGCTGATCAGAGCCAGGAGCTTCTTCTGGGTCTCCCACATGGGCGCAGGGGCCCAAGGACTTGGGCCATCTTCCACTGCTTTTCCAGGCCACAGCAGAGAGCTGGATTGGAAATGGAGCAGCCGCCGACGCCCATATGAGATGTTGGCGCTGCAGGCTGGGGCTTTAACCACTGTGCCAGGCCCCACATTTTCTTAATGTTTTGTTGGTTCTAAGAATGGAAGGGGAAGGGAGGGAAGGGAAGAAAAAGGAAAGGGAAAGGAAGAGTAGCTCCTGTAATATAGGCAGTGTTTCCATGGTCCTGTCATACAGGGATCTGCTACAACAGCATGCATCTATGACACCAGTTGGCCAACAACGTTGTTTTAAATTTCAGTTACCTTGCCCTATCAACTCTGAGTATTTGCATGGAGTCAAATTGCATTGCCCCCAGTCATGGTCAGTGAGCAATCAACTCGAGTCTTTTAAGCCTGTCAGTGACTGCTCACTGCACGTCCATTGCTCAGTTCATACAAACTGAATGCTGCATCCTGGTTTACCAGCAATCAAATCCATATGACATTTTATAAAAATAAATAATCAAAGTAGGAAATTGCTAAAAAGGCGAAAGGCCAGGAAAGAAAGAAAACCTAAATAAAGCTATTGCTAGAAGTGAAAGGTAACGTCACATAAGTGGAGTCAGAGAAAGAAGACATGGCTGTGGGATGCTGCGCTGCCACTGCCAGAGACACTCTAGGTTCATGGCCAAGAACTGCTGCTGAAGGTGAACTCATCAACACAAACGAAAGAAGTGATGACGACAATGTCCTGGAGGAAGCAATGCTCATCACGAGCTTCACACTTAAGGAATAGAGAGATTTTACAGCATTGAGAGCACAAAAGACAAAATGTTGGAAGCTGATCCAAACTTGGGAAGAAGTGTGGCAATTTGCAAAGGCAGAAAAAAAGATACTTGCAGAGGCCAGCATTGTGGAGCAGCAAGTTAGGCCTCCTCCTGGAAGGCTGGCATCTATTTGGGCACCAGCAACTCGAGTCCCAGTTGCTTGACTTCCAATCTAGCTCCCTGCTTAAACTCCTGGGAAAGCAGCAGAGGATGGCCCAAGTCCTTGGGCCCTGCACGCACGTCCTGGCCTTTGCAGCCATCTGGGGAATGAACCAGCAGATGGAAGACCTCTCTCTCTGCCTTTGTTTCTTTGTGACTCTGCCGTTCACACAAATAAATAAATCTTCAAAAGCAAAAAAGTTCCCAGCTCCTTGGTATCCCGGGAGTGAACCAGTAGATGAGAGGCAGGGAGCAGCCTCTCTTTGTGCTTCTCAAAGAAAATGAATGAGTGAAAAAAAAAATATTCAGTATCATAAATGAATGAAGGCAAGACTTGTTCAAGCTACTCTTGAGAAACACAGATTTTTAAGGTTTTCAATTTTATAAGTAATTGTAAGCTAAACTATTGGTTTTTCTGTCTTTTAACACTGAACAAAAATTCTTAAAAGTCACAGTACAATTTTCTCCATTGATGATTAAGATCACTTTGCGTGCTTTCAGCTTATATAGCCACTTTTATAGTCCTGCACTACAATGCAAAGCAAGAATTGCATTATTTTCAAAGACTTCTTTATTTATTCGAAAGGCAGAGTTAGAGAGAGTGGAAGAGACAGACCAGGTCTCTCAAGTGGGTGTAGGGGCCCAAGGACTTGGGCCATCCTCTGCTGCTTTCCCATATCTATTTGCAGGGAGCTGTATAGGAAGTGGAGCAGCTGGGACTTAAAGTGGTGCCAATATGGGATGCCAGTGCCTGTGACACCAGCCCCAAGAACTCTATCTTCGTAAATGGAAAATCTATTAGAATATAATTTCACATGAACTACCTAACAGTACTCCATACACAGCAGCTGCCTTGTTAATCTGTATTGTGTGGCCTGACCCACAAAGACATTTATCCTCAACAGCATTTAAGTGGTAAAAAGAATAGTTATTAGAATGTGAGTATAAGAGGCCCGCGCTGTGGTGCAGTGGGATAAGCTACTGCCTGCAGTGCCAGTGACACATATGGACACTCTACTTCCGATCCAGCTCCCTGCTAATAGCCTGGGAAGACAGTGGAAGATGGCCCAAGTCCTTGGACCACTGTACCCACATGGGAGACCCAGAGGAAGCTCTTGGCTTCAGCCTGGCCCAGCCCTGGCCACTGTAGCCATTTGGGGATTGAACCAGCAGATGGAAGATCTCGGTCTCTTCTATGTTAACTCTGCCTTTGGGGGGAAAAAAAAACAGAATTTGAGTATAAGATCAAAAATATAATTTACGTGCCTTTACTTGCTTTCAAATACCTAAAAGAATCAATAATTGTTAAATATACTAAAGAAGGTAGAAAAAAATAACTTGAAATCCTTCGGTCTTCAAACTATCAGACAGAACTACTTACATAAAGAAACAAAACTCACTGTTTTGAAGCTGGAAGACCTTAGCTGGACCTGTATCTTTGCTTCTCCCAGCTCACATTCAGAAAAAGCACCAAGGCCCACAGGTTTCATTTGTCCAAAGCCAGGGAGCTTAGACTCGGTCTGGGTCCCACAAGCCAACGTGTCCCGTCTCCTAGTGAGAGGTCTTGGTACTGCTTCGTGCTGCCACTCAGAGCATTACAAGACTCAAGACAAATGGATTAAAAAAAAAAGACTGTTTCAGGGCCATTTCTGTCCTTTGCTACCCTGATGGAAGTGGGTGTAATGGGACCATTATCACCCTACTTTCCCATTTTACTCCTAAGTTAACCTGCAGGACCTATTTGTGCTGCAAACTGAAATTTCCATTTCTGAAAAAGAATTTATTCATCATTTCCCCTACAGGGCTACAACTGCCTAAACTTCCTAATTCCACTTTGAAAAACTCCTACTGGCACCATCTTCCAAGTACAAAGATTTGGAGACCACCAGCATCTGTCCCTTTCTCATCCAGGACCTCCTATCAGCAATCTGCCCTTTATGATGCCTTGTCGAGACTGCTGTCCTAACTGGTCTCCCCACCTCTAGCTACTTCTATCCCAATTTAGACCATACTCTATTAAACTAATCTTCCTACACGAGTTTTCATTCCATCCTTCTCTCTTCAAAACCCTGGGATGGCCTCTGCTGATCCTCACTTCCCCTCAGCTGAGAGCCGGCTAGTCATCCAGCCGTGTTATCCAGAGCACCCCAACTCCCACACGCTGGGCCTCGCCTTCAAAGCGCCCATTCCTGCTACCTGTGTGGCTGTTGGCAAGCCTGCCTCTGCTGGAGACATTAAGTATTTTGTTCCTCTATGTCCCTACAGTGCCTAGGAAAGAGTGGATAGGCTGGAGAGTGCACCTCTTGGAAGCAGCACAGTAACAGAGCTTGGAAAGCCTAGGACGAGGCCAGAAATGACCACCATTGCTACAAAGTTAGCAGTTGATGCCCAGTAGTCTTAATCTAGTCAGACAGCCATTAAAAATAAGCTAGGAAGTCAGTGCCGTTTCTACATGTAAATCTAAGATAAGCTCGGCTGGGGTGCTTACTGACACTGATTTCACACACGCAACCACCTTCTTACAGACTGGGCAAACACCACAGGTGGTCAATATCCTCTGTCCTCATATTGTGCACCTTCTGTTTTATCCTCCAATGTGTCCTTGCGTCTCCAGGGAGCCCTCGCTAACCTTCAAGTTACCCTGGCTACCTGAGGGTTTAGGAAATGCCTCTGACAGACGTGAGTACGGCAGAATTTCAGCCGTTATTGGCAGATTGCGAAACTAATCTTAAGGTAAAAAGCTGGCCTGAAGGCTCCCAAATCACATTACAAAATGCAGCCTTCTGCCTGCAAAGCTTGCTTCTCTAAAGGATATCCCTGCAATTTTCTAGAATAAAAAAAAAAATCCTCAGATTTTATTTCTATAAAGAAAAAAGAATCAAGAAATATTACTTGTAAAAGCTCCCTCATTTTTTTCCCTTCTCTGTAAAGTAAAGGAAAAAACTTTAAAACCACATTAAATTTTACTTGTGGGGGAAAAAAGAGCCTGTGACAAATAAGGGGCAAACACCTGAGGCACAACCTCCGAGATCTCTCCCCTTATCACCTCAGTGAACAGAGGGCCAAGTCCAGCCCTCATCCAGGGAGGCTGGGCCTACGGCTCACGGTCTCAATGATCACATCTTCCAGCCTTACACAAAGTCCCAGTTCCCAAGCAAAAACTCAGAATATTAGATATCAGGACTGGGAGTGCAAATAAAAATCCTATCATTGCCCCACCGATATCATATTTCCTGCACCATCTCAAGAAATCCTTACCAAATCTAATTAACAGAATGTTGTACAGAGGACCTGAGGCCCAGAGAGATCAGAAGCCACGCCTAAGATCACATAGCTTTAGAAATGACAGAGGTGGATCTCAAAACTCTGAAAAGACTGAGTACTGGAATGATACAAAGGTCTGGGAAAACTGGGCAGCCTGCACAGGAATTCACTCCGTAATACATCTACTGAAGCCACGTACTTCCAGGACAAAGTACAATGTGAGGAACACTGGCTTTAATGCCATACAGATGAGTTTGAGTTCACTACTTACCAATATATTCCCTTAGACAAAATCACTATACCCTTTCAACTTTAATTTCCTCATTTGCAATAAGAAACAACACCGGACTCACAGAGTAGGTGTAAGGATCTAAAATAAATTAATATGATAAGCAACCAGTAGACAGGCTGGTATAGCACAGGTGCTCAATAAGTGCTAGTTCTTTGTATCTACCTTTTCTAAATCCTTCTGCAACTGCATTGATTCACAATGACTCAAGCAAACAATAAAGTTATATTCAGTCAAGCAACACCTTGAGTGTTCCCAGGAACAGACAGGCAACTTTAGAACACATCTGGGTCTTGCACCTGGGAACAAAGGTATACAAACTCAAGAAATCTCAAGCTCTGAAACAGAATTCCTAAGCTCATGCATTCTCCAAAGGTGAAAGAACTGTCAAAGTTCCAGAAGAAATTTTAATTTCAAAGGTAAACTCTATGAAGTTGACTAAAGACAAAGAATTACCCATGAATCTGGGGGCTGAGCTGGGATTAACAGACACATGTAACCTCTTTATGTGTGATTTCAACCTTTACAGACTAAATAGTAATTACCTTTAGATTATCTTTATAGTTTAGATTAGCTATAGATTATATAATTATCTTTAAATCAGCATTATTCTCCGCACAGAGAATGCTGCCTCGGTTACTGTCACTGTCTGTCTAGACTCTCAAAAACTGGGAAAAGTTCTCTTCAATACTACTATCACCAGGCCGGCGCCGCGGCTCACTAGGCTAATCATCTGCCTTGCGGCACCGGCACAGTGGGTTCTAGTCCCGTTCGGGGCGTTGGATTCCGTCCCGGTTGCCCCTCTTCCAGGCCAGCTCTCTGCTGTGGCCCGGGAAGGCAGTGGAGGATGGTCCAAGTGCTTGGGCCCTGCACCCCATGGGAGACCAGGAGAAGTACCTGGCTCCTGCCATCGGATCAGTGTGGTGCGCCGGCCACAGCACGCCGGCCGCAGCGGCCATTGGAGGGTGAACCAACGGCAAAGGAAGACCTTTCTCACTGTCTCTCTCTCTCACTGTCCACTCTGCCTGTCCAAAAAAAAAAAAAAAAAAAAAACTACTAGCACCACAAACTCCCCAACCTGTCCGTCTGCTCTCTGAGGGCAGAACTACTTCTTCCTCTCTCGCTCTTTCCTACAGCATCTCACATAGCTGTTGATTCAAAGCATGTGTCCAGCAAACACCCAACCTGAAATTCAACATTAGCTTCAAGAATCCATTTTTGGTGCTGGCATCGTAGGGTAGTAGGTTAAGCCTCCGCCTGTGCCACCAGCATCCCATATGGATGCCAATTCAAGTCCCAACCACTCCACTTCCAATCCATCTCCCTGCTAGTGAGGAGCCTGCGAAAGCAGAGGAAGACAGCCCAAGTGCTTGGGCCCCTGCACCCTTGTGAGAGTCCTGGAGAGGCTCCAGGCTCCTGGCTTCAGCCTGGCCCAGCCCTGGCTATTGTGGCCATTTGGGGAGCGCATCAGTAGATAGAAGTCTCTCAACTCTGCTGTTCATATAAATTTTTTTTTAAAAAAGAAAAAAGATTCCATTTTCAGTGTTCTTCTACTTCATCAAAGGTATTTTTAAAAATCAACACTGTTGGCCGGCGCCGCGGCTCACTAGGCTAATCCTCCGCCTAGCGGCGCCAGCACACCGGGTTCTAGTCCCGGTCGGGGCGCCGGATTCTGTCCCGGTTGCCCCTCTTCCAGGCCAGCCCTCTGCTGTGGCCAGGGAGTGCAGTGGAGGATGGCCCAGGTGCTTGGGCCCTGCACCCCATGGGAGACCAGGAAAAGCACCTGGCTCCTGGCTCCTGCCATCGGATCAGCGCGGTGCGCCGGCCGCAGCGTGCCGGCCGCGGCGGCCATTGGAGGGTGAACCAACGGCAAAGGAAGACCTTTCTCTCTGTCTCTCTCTCTCACTGTCCACTCTGCCTGTCAAAAAAAAAAAAAAAAAAAAAATCAACACTGTTGGGGGTCAGTGCTGTGGCACAGTGGGTACAACTGATGCCTGTGGTGCCAGCATCCTATATGGATGCCAGTTTGAGTCCTGGCTGCTCCTCTTCTGAGCCAGCTCCCTGCTAATGTGCCTGGGAAGGCAGTGGAGGATAACCCAAGTGCTTGGGCTCCTATACCCACAAGGGAGACCTGGAGGAAGCTCCTGACTCCTGGTTTCATTGCAGCCATTTGGGGAACGAACCAGCAGAGAGAGGACCCTCTCTCTCTCTCAATTTTCAAATAAGTTAACAAGCCTTTAAAAAAAAAAAAGGAAGAAAGAAAAGAATGCTGGTTAATTTCCCGAAGTTGTACAGAATACCTCCAAAGGATACTACCTGAATCCAAAGAAACATAACCCAAAAATTATTATTTTCTAATAACTCCATGTAAAATGACTTGTAGTCGAAAAGCATTTATGTCATTCTTAGAAAGCCTGACCTTTAAGGTCCCAGAGGAGTTACCCTAACATAAAATGCATATAATCTGGGGCTACTATTGTGATGCAGCAAGTGAAGCCACTGCCTGCAATGCCACCTGCTCCACTTCAGATCCTTCTCCCTACTAATGCACCTGGGAAACAGTGGATGATGATCCAAGTGCTCGGGTCCCTGCCACCCACATGGGAGACTTGGATGGAGTTCCAGGCTCCTGGCCTTGGCCTGGCCCAGCCCCAGCTATTGTAGCCATTTGGGGAATGAACCAGCAGATGGAAGCTCTCTCTCTCTCTAACTCTGTCTTTCAAATAAACAAAATATGTATTTCTTTTTTAAACGTATTTATTTTTAGAGCTGGAAGAGATCATAAGGGTATACAATAAAGTGTTGCTAAATGTTATTATCACATATGCTAATCACAGCTGGGCTCTGTACATAGTACCAGAGAACAGGGAGGGAATGGCTACATATACCCAGACAAGCAAGGGGAGATGTCAGTACTAGAGTATTCCTGGATGATGAGCTCACAACATGGTAAAAGGGGCAGGCCATCTCAGGCAGATGCTAACAGCAGTTGCAAAATAAGGGGTGCCATCAGAACACTCAGGGGCTATCCAAGGGATATACAGAACACGAAGGAAGTACACGGCCAAAGGATATAAAGTACATGAAGGAGTGGCAGGGAAGAAACAGTGGGCTAGTGCAGGTTAGAAAGGGTTCTTAACACTGTACTTCATCTTTCAGACAATGAGAATCTATACAGTCCAAGCAGACTGAGCTTAGAAATACTTTATGCCAACTAGAACTAAACTGCAACTAGCCAAATATCAAATAACAATATAACATTTGATCTTACTCTTTGAAGGAAAAAGTCATCTAAGTTCTTATGAAAGACTTGGCAAAATCCACAGGCATGCTATGTTCACACCTTGTAAGCATATCTTGGGTTCAGTGAAGACCAAAATCAATTTTTGATAGCAAACTGACAATTATTAAAAGTATATTCCATGTCTATAATCAGTGAAACCAAGCTCTAAAAGGCCTAAGAGACTTATTCAAGTTCCTACAGTGGGTAATGGCAGGGCGAGGACAAAATCCTGTAAAATCTTAACCAGGGCACTTCTAGGTAACTCCTCAACTCTAACCAATTTTGCTGTTCCTTTCCCATGTGCAAGCAGAGTCTCTGAAGGACAGAAGAAAGGCAAGGAGAACACAGAGCCCAAGGTAGGGTGTGAGGATGAGCAGCATGAGTGCTAGAACCGGGCTGACACGCCCCGAGCACTATATAAATTCTCACCATCATTCATGATCATCTCTGAAGAATCATAAAATCGCTGGCGGTTCCCAGCAACCCCCACTGCAGCTTTTCATATCTGATTCGAAAGTAGGCAAAGACCAAGAGCTGTAAACGTGGTGATGTCTCTACCTTTCGGGGGAGGGCTCTTGGAGTCCTCCATAGACAGCTTCAGCTGCTGTATGAACTCGCCGCCATACACACTTCTTTCTTGCCAGATGTTCAGCAATCTTTCTAAAGGTTTTTTACAGCCTTCATCTGCCTCTCTGCCCAGAAAAGATGAAAAGATATATATAAGCTTAAGATTTTTTGTTTTTAATTAGGACAGATCTACATTTGAAAAAAAAAAAAAAACGAACAAAAAACCAACAACTGACTAAATAATTTACATATTTAAAACAGAAGGAAGAGAAAGGCACAGGTTGTGTTACCTGGATACCCAAAACTTGACCAGAAACTACAGGAGTGGGGACAACAGAGGATCACATTATGGAAGTAATCTTTCTCGCATTTGAAAGATAGAAAAATGGAGCAAAAAGCCAATGGCTGAGTTTTACAGACAGAATTCCAAAAACTGATCACATCAATTGTGATAGCTTACTTTTAAAGAAGGAATTAATTAAAATGTAGTGCCAGATATTCCAGTGGAAATTAAAGTTGACCAAAACATTTAAGAATAATAATTTTTAAAAAAGATTTTTAAAAAATCCAAATGTTTAAACTACAAAATTTACTACAATTCATTAGTGTTGACATATCAACATCTTTACAAGTATAAATATAATTGAACACACATAAATGCCAAGACTGATTTCAACTTCATAATTCAACTTTACTTATATCAATTCAGGGCTAAGTCTGTATTCCATGTTCAAAGGTATCTAACCAATAATCTTAGGACACACTGAGAACAATGCAACCTCTGTGATTTATATCTGAAATTTATATAATCAATTTTTTTTCTGACATGACACTGTCAAAACAAAGTATGAGGACTGTAACTAGCACGCTGTGAACCAGCTGCCTACCATAATGTGTCAGAGAGCAAGTAAGAGTGGGAGAAGACTTTCTGAATGGAACATGAATGTGCTCGCCACCCATTCTGTTACTGTGGATTGTTTTGTTTTGTAAAGCTGGTTAGATGTCAATGATCTTCTATGCAGTGACCATAATCAAAAAGAGATACTTCATCATCTTTGTATCTTATGTCAAAAATCATTAGGAGGAACTTCAAGAAGACACCATACCAAACTCAACTGAGATGGAATTCTTCCCACCCGACCCTGCAAAACTCATGTTAACACTCCATGCAGATAATGTTCGGCCTGCTCTGGTACTCCTTAGCAATCAGTAGTTGGGAAATTTTACTGAATTGGAATCAAAGGACTAAAATGTCTAGAAATGACTTGCATCTCACCTCCTCCTCTGTTATGCACTGGTCCAAGCCACTGCTATCTCTTGACTGAATCACTATTATCAGTCTTCCTGCTTCTACTCCTGTCCTTAAGTTTTAAAAACATAATTTCCAGCTGTTGTGTTAAAGCGGATCATGTCACTCCTATGCAAAACTCCCAATGTTTCTTTCCATTCTCCCTCAGAATAAATGTGAACATCTTTCTAAAGCCCTCAGAGTCTTTCTCAACCATACCCAGTATTTCTTCGGTCTCAATTGCTATCCACTCTTTCCCTCCCTCCTTCCTACTACAACAGCTACCCTGGTCTTGATTCAGGCCTTTGCATCTAAGAGTTTGCCCTGCCAGGACCCACGTTTCCCACAGGGTCACGGAGCTCAGCCCCTCTGCTCCTTCAGGTGTTAAGTTTAGTCACCCACCTCCTTTTCAGTGAGTCGTTCCCTCATCTCCACATTGGAAATCACACCCACTGCCCATACTAAATTTTTCTCCATATACCTTATCCTTTAGCTTCTTTGTTGTTTAACTTCCGGTTTCAACATAATTTCCACTAGGGAAGGGATTTACCTGTCATCTCCTAGAACAAGCACAGTATTTGTCAACTTTTGATTAAAAAAAAAAAAAATTCATGTATGTTTCAGCAGCCCACACAGTTACTTAACTTTCAACAATCACCTAATGCATCAAGGTCATTCAAGTCAGAAATCAACTAAGCACTTACCAGCTCTATCAATGAAAGCTTACTGTGTTTGGAATACAAAGAAAAAGGCCTAGGCCCTGACTTCTCACGCTTGATCCAGTAGCTCCTCAGACCTCTGCAGCCTCACTTCCTTTCCATACCTGCCCTGGGGCTTCACACTCTAGTAACACTCAACCATGGGTACTTTCTACTCAGAAACTGTTCCTTTTTGTACAAGTGCCTTTGGTTATGTTATCTCCTCTCCTTTGAAGGAACTCCAAAAACACAACAAGGCAGAGAGAGGACAAGCTATAATCCAGGTAGCTGAAGTATATGTCTGTGTGCAAAGAACAGAAGAATCTAGAAGGATAGAATGAAATTAAATTACAGAGGGCCCTGAATGTCATTTTAAGCATGTGGCCCACAGGCAACAGGAAGTCTCGATGCAATCAAATGTGTGGTTTAGAGAAACAGTAATTATAACTAAATCACAACTAATCAGAACTTAATTAACTAATTAACTGGTTGGTACTTTTAACATAAAATATGTTTTCTGCAGATTCTCTCTGTTCACTTAAAAGGAAGAGACACCAATCCTGAGAACAAATTTTTATCAAGAATTTAGTTGCTGGGGCCAGAGCTGTGGCGTAGCAGGTAAAGCCGCTGCCTCCAGAGCCGGCAACCCATATGGGCACCTGTTCAAGTCCTGGCTGTTCCACTTTCCATCCAGCTCTCTGCTATGACCTGGGAAAGCAGTAGAAGATGGCCCAAGTGTTTGGGCCTCTGTACCCAGAAGAAGCTTCTGGCTTTGGATTGGCTCAGCTCTGGCCCTTGCAGCCAGCGGATGGAAGACCCCCCCCCCCCAACCTCCACCTCTCTGTAACTCTGTCTTTCAAATAAATAAATCTTAAAAAAAAAAAAAAAAAAGAATTTAGTTGCCAGGGAGGGGAGAGGCACAGTACCCACTCAACTTCCACCTTTCCTGGGGACTCAAAGATTAGGTTTTGAGCAGTTTGTGCCACATTGCTATATAGTGGAAACTGATACTCAATCCACATTTTCAAAGGTTTTCATTGTGAAAGCTAACGCCAAAAAGGAGTTGTAGTTTCATTAGTGAATGCAATTCACCAGGGAGATCGTTTCTTTTAGTACTAGAGTTAAGTCAGTGTTTTGCTTCAACTTTTTACTGATGAGATTTGGAAGTAAATAACTCCACTGAACTGAAAGTCACTAGTACCTGGAATCAGAGATGACTAAAGCAAGAATGTTTTATAACAGAGGAGCTATCTTTTCAAGTTGTATTAACCCCACCCTAAAATGACACATCTTTAAGTGAAAAATCACTAAAAAATCTTTGCCATCAATTACCTATGTCCAACACACTTAGTATGTATCTTAATTCTGATTTTTCATACAATCAATCACTGCTCACTTTTCTAATACAGCTAGCATCACTGACCTTAAGAAGCGAAAAATGTGTATTATATACCCAAAAACATAACTGCTGCTGAAGTGCTGGCTGGATGCCCTGGGCCTTGCCAAGCCAGCCCTGTGAGGCCTTTTCCTCCTCTGCAGGTCTTTGGAACAACCACTCTGATTTGTGTGTTTCCATCTTATCCCACCCACAGCAGGCTGGCTAGGGGCAGGAGTTTTTTCTAACTATTTCCAGCACTTTCAGTAGCAGCTCACGTGAAGCTGAAGCAGAAATGCTCCATTGCAACTATTCAGAAGAGTCCACAGAAAGCCAAGGACCCTTAGAGGGCTCACTGACAAGGCCAGTCCTTGGCTGACACTGGAGAACTCGGGAGTTCATGAGTGGATCCTGCCATTTCCTAATGATCAGGCAGTTTACTCTGGCTAAACTATGTGAGTAAGGCTCAAAATGAACACCTGCTTTGTTTCTGGGAGCCTGGAATTTTGGCAGAGGATGCTTACATGACCAACCCCAACTAAAAAACTCTGGGCCCTGGGCAATGAGATTCCCTGGTAGATGATACCTCACGCATGTTGTCATCTGATGCTGTGCGACTCCACTAGGAGAAGACTCTTGGAAGCTCAAACCCGAGTCCTCCAGCCTTCACTGCGTGCAACTTTTCCTTCTGCTGACTTCATAGTCTTTGACTGTAATAAATCACGACTGTGAATTCTAGGAACTCAAGCAACCTGGGAGTGGTCTTGTACACTCACAATACAAGAATAAACACCTTGCATTTGGGGATAACGTCCACATTTATATCTCCAGAGACCCATTCTCTACTAAGCTTCAGACTATTTTATCCCTCTGCCTATCTGACATCACCCCCTGGAGTATCTCCTGGCCATTTCACATAGAACATGGCCACAACAGAATGCTTGGTTTCCTGCACCAAATCTTTTCCCTATCTTCAATAGATGGCACCAGCAGCCATCCAGTTATTTCAAAAACCTCGATCTTTTTTTTTTTTTTTTTGGACAGGTAGAGTTACAGACAGAGAGAGAGCGAGACAGAGAGAAAGGTCTTCCTTCCATTGGTTCACTGCCCAAATGGCCACTATGGCCGGCACTGCGCCAATCCGAAGACAGGAGCTAGGTGCTTCTTCCTGGTCTCCCATGTGGGTGCAGGGGCCCAAGCACTTGGGCCATCCTCCACTGCCCTCCCGGGCCACAGAAGAAAGCTAGACTGGAAGAGGGGCAGCAGGGACTAGAACCGGCACCCATATGGGATGTCAGCGCTGCAGGTGGAAGATTAACCAAGTGAGCTACAGCGCCGGCCTAGAAGTCATCTTTGATTTCTGCCTTTCCTCATTACCAGCCTCTACCCAACTCCCACAGATCTTATCAGTTTTACATGGAGGTGGGGGAGGGCGGCAAACAGACAGGAAATTTATCTACAACTTTAAGCTTTCAATAAATGCAAATTCCTACTATCTTCTTACAGCTTCTGCATCCCAGCCCCTATGACAGCTTGCCTGGACTTCAGCAATCCCCTCCAAACTCAAGTCCTTATCTTTTCCTGCCCTTTACGATCCATTCTCCACACCAAGGCATTTATAAAGATAGATCAATTCATTTTACTTTTTAAAATAAATGTTGTTTATTATTTTAATTTTGTTTGAAAGGAAGAGAGAGAGAGATCTATCCACTGGTTCACTCCTCAAATGCCCACAACTGCAGGAGCAGGCTGTCGCCAGGAGCCAGAACCTTAGTCTGGGAGTTGCAGGTGGATGGCCACCACCTGCTGCCTCCCAGGGTACACATTCACAAGCTGTAAATGGAAGCAGAGTCAGGATGCAAAACCAAGCACTCCAACATGAGATGCAAATATCTCAAGTGGCATCTCAACCACTGTGCCAAATGCCTACCAAGCGATCTTTGTAAAATATATGTTGGGATATATTATTCCTTTGCTCAAAAGTCTTCAAAGGGGCCAGCGCCGCAGCTTAATAGGCTAATCCTCCACCTGCGGCGCCGGCACACCGGGTTCTAGTCCCGGTCGGGGCGCCAGATTCTGTCCCGGTTGCCCCTCTTCCAGGCCAGCTCTCTGCTGTGGCCAGGGAGTGCAGTGGAGGATGGCCCAAGTACTTGGGCCCTGCACCCTATGGGAGACCAGGATAAGTACCTGGCTCCTGCCATCGGATCAGCGTGGTGCGCCGGCCGCGGCAGCCATTGGAGGGTGAACCAACGGTAAAGGAAGACCTTTCTCACTGTCTCTCTCTCTCACTGTCCACTCTGCCTGTCAAAAAAAAAAAAAAGTCTTCAAAGGATCCATTAGAATAAAATTCTAACTCTCCCCAAGGCTGACATGGTATACACAACTGGTGCCTGTCTACTTTCCCTTTTGCTAACATGTTCTTCTAGTCATACTGGCCTTTCTTCCATTTCTCTTACGAGGCCAAGATTACATCTACCACTGGTACTTCTGAATAGCTGCTCTATCCTACGTGACTACCTCAAATATCATTTATCATTTGTGTAGAGACCTTCCTGAGCTATACTGGCTGGATGAGGATCCACTCTCAAACATCATTCTGGGGCTGCTGCTGTGGCAGAGTGGGTAAAGCCGCCAACTGCAGTGCTGGCATCCCATATGGGCACCGGTTTGTATCCTGGCTGCTCCACTTCCAATCCAGTTCTCTGCCATGGCCAGGAAAAGAAGATGGCCCAAGTCCTTGGGCCCCTGTACCTGCACTGGAGACCTGGAAGAAGCTCCTGGCTCCTGGCTTCGGATCGGCACAGCTCTGGCCCATTGTGGCCAACTGGGGAGTGAACCAGCCGATGGAAGACCTCTCTGCCTTTCCTTCTCTCTCTATGTAACTCTGACTTTCAAATAAATAAATCTTTAAAAAAAAAATGCCTTTTATTATGTGCATGCCACTGATTTCCTGAAGCATCACGTTCAGTGAGCTGTCCTTGCCTCCCTTATTCACCGCTGTTCCCCTAGAGCCTGGATCAGTACTTGACCCAGGCCCTTGATACACAGAGGGCACTCAAATATTTATGATGGAAAAAGGACATGCCATTGCCCCCGAACTAAGAAAAAAAAAAAAAAGACAAGGCAGCACTGTGAGGAAAACAAAGCTTGCAATCTGGATGGTTAAACTGGTATTAGAATCAAATGTACACTATGAACATGGCAGGTTTCTCTGCCTTGTTTGGGGGAAGGGTAAGAAGCCAGGGGGTTATACTCCTAATCAATATGGTCATTAATAACGGAGCAACTATCCTTGTTCATCAAATGGCCATAGAAAACATGTACAAAGAGCATGCAACAGGCCATTCCTACTTGATAAGGTACGTCAGGATTGAAGTAGCTGCTGGATTTTCTATTCTAATAAAAGGATCAGGAGGGGCCCACGTTGTGGCATAGCCAGCATCCCATATGGGCGTCAACTGAAGGCCCGGCTGCTGCACTCCCAATCCAGCTCCCTGTTAAAGCACCGGGGAAAGCAATGAAAGATGGCCCCAAGTCCTTGGGCCCCTGCACCCACGTGGGAGACCCAGAAGCTACTGGCTCTTGGCTCCAGATCAGTCCAGCTCCAGCCGTTGTGGCCATTTGGGGAGTGAACCAGCTAATGGAAGATCTCACTCTTTCTCTCTGCAACTCTGTGTTTCAAATAAATAAGTAAATAAATCTTAAAAAAAATAAAAGATTATATAAATGGTATTTCCTAAAACTATACAGCCCAGCAGCTCTGTGCCACACACTACTAGGTGCCTGGGATAGCAAACAACAAAACAGAATGGTCCCTCCCTTCAAGGAGCTTGTAATTTAGTACACAATGATCAAGCCAACAAAGTAGATGAGAAACTGAACTGTGCACTTTCCAACATACTGTCATATTACAATAGCTTCACAATAACTAATGAGATAGATGAAATCCCCTTTTATCAATTTGGAAACTTTGTCCCAAGAAGTTAACACATGTGGGATGAGCAGTTAAGACACCTGTGTCCTATATCAGAGTACTTGGATCTGATTCCAGCTCCAGCTCCTGACTCCAGCCTTCTGCAGGCTCTGGGAGGCAGCAGTGATAGCTCAAGTAATCAGGTTCCCAGCTTCTGCCTGGCCTAGCATTGTGGCCATCTGGGGCGTGAACCAGCACACGGGAGCTTTCTCTCTAATGCCCAACAAGCTGTGAAGTACATCTTATCAAAACAAGAAAATCTCTAACCACAATTCCAGATATCTACTCTAGCAGTATATTCTAACTTCACTCATAATTATTTTTTCAAGTTAATAACACATTCTACTATTCAGTGTTCAAGTTCATCCAAAGAACAACCAGCTATGTAGTTGACAAACACATCTTTTCTCATCTCTAGAAAGCTAGATGGCATTCCTGAGTTTCTCATTTTATTCATTTAGATGTTTCTTTTTTTTTTTTTTTTTTTGACAGGCAGAGTGGACAGTGAGAGAGAGAGAGACAGAGAGAAAGATCTTCCTTTGCCGTTGGTTCACCCTCCAATGGCCGCCGCGGCTGGTGCGCTACGGCCGGCGCACCGCGCTGATCCGATGGCAGGAGCCAGGTACTTCTCCTGGTCTCCCATGGGGTGCAGGGCCCAAGCACCTGGGCCATCCTCCACTGCACTCCCTGGCCACAGCAGAGAGCTGGCCTGGAAGAGGGGCAACCGGGACAGAATCTGGCACCCTGACCGGGACTAGAACCCGGTGTGCCGGTGCCGCAAGGCGGAGGATTAGCCTAGTGAGCCGTGGCGCCGGCATCATTTAGATGTTTCAAATAATTCAAGGAGTACCGGCTTAATTTCACATTTAAGGTCTTTCATTTACACTTCAGACCCTGGAACAAGTTTTTTGTTTAACCCACTTGAGTCCTATTCTCCATTCCCTGCTTCCTTTCGCAAGTAGGTTTATTTTTTAACCTGTTTTCTTATAAACATCATAGTCTACTGAAAAAAAAAGTTTTTCTTTGCTCCTCCATGGCACCTCAGCTGTGCCCACAGAAGTTTTTGTTTTCAGATGCATAAAAACGATTTATAAACCTTTTAATCTGATGCCTGCTTGGATGATGTATGATATCAGCTACATGCATGTTCTATGCTCAGTTCTCTCTGCCCCAAAACACAACAGCAGCAGACTTAGCGCAATTCAACAAGCAAACACCTAACTCTCCACACTATACTTACTACTCCTGCAGTTACAGTAATGACTGCACTTTCAATAAACTCGACATCTGAAGAGTGAGCACGGTATAAGCGACTGATTTCTTGCTGCTGAGGTTTATTATGCACTACTCTCAGACTACTTAGCTTTTTTTTTAATCATAAGCAAATGAGACAACTCAGCCAAACCAAGGAAAACACTATACTCAAGAAATAAATTCAATAAATGAATTCCTTTGGGAGAAAAGATGTGCTTCAAGTATTAGGCTGAATTTCTTTAATGTATCAAAATGTTGACATTTCTGAGACAGTTCTTAAGTGAAGAGCAAAACACAAAGTCATATCTTGGCCTCCACAGAGCTAGAAGTAGGAGCTGTCAATTTACAAAGGCTATCACAGAAAAAGAAAATATAAAAGGTGAACAAGGCAATGCATTCTAAAACCAGACAGACAGAAACATACCTGGCAACGTGAGAAAATGCATCCACAAGGACAGATTCAAACTCTCTAGTGAATTCAGGTCCTTTCCTTTTACTGTTTTGAATGACATCATTCGCTAAGTACAGAAAAGTGAGCTTCCTATTTGATTTGGCTGAAAAAGAGAAAAGAGAATTTAATTTATACCAAAGAAATTCTCAATTCACAATTCTTTTGCTCTAGGCTTCTCCTAAAGAACTTAAGGCAGTCTATGTGAGGTCACATAAGTATGTTTAAAAAAAAAAAAAAAAACTAGAAAACTTAAGGAATTCCTAGAGATCTGACATAATAGGTCTAGAATACAATTTTAGAAAAGAAAAAAAATTGATCATTTTCATTTCTTTGTTAATCTAACACCAAGTTTTTCATTTACTTCAGCGCACGGATGAACATGTCTAAGTCATTCCTAATTGTCAAATGCTCCAGAATGCAAGACTAAGTGAGGCTTCAGTTTTGAAACAAATTCTTGAATTTATGCTCCTTAGCTGAGGCTCTCTCTTTGGCATTCCAGTAAGTACAGCCAATGACATCAATCTTACAATTCAAGACGCTCTAGATGCATCCACAGATAGTTATCTCAAATACAAATATATATTAATGCTACATTATTATTGGAAATTTACATACATCTGAAATCTGGATATGCAAATTTACAGCTCCCACAAAAACTGTAATTTTTCTCTCTTACATATACAAAATGAAGTATATCCTATTACTCTATATGGCATCATATATTAAACCATAAAAACCTCATGTAACATGCCTGAGTTACAATTGCTTGGGGGAACATTACTGAATTTCCTGGCTTCTATGCACATAACTTCTCAACTATAAAATTACATCACTACCACTTTTGGTCCCAGTTTTCTTTGAAGAGAAATAAATAAGAACATAATTAGATATTTCAAAATATTAGGTTCTCACCAATACTAAAGTATCTGAAAAACTCAAGCAAGCGCTCTGTCAACGTCCACACACTTGAATAACTAGTCCTTGCTCTGTCTGTCTCAGGAGCTCTTCTTTGTTTCTTTGGACATGTGCACAGCATGTGTTAGTTCTGACACAGCAGGTAAAGGAGCTGACATTTTAAAATGTAGCTACAGAGAACAATCCAAGTTGAAAACAAGATTTTTAAAGCATATTATAGTTTAAAGTGATGTTTTAAAATGCTCATAAAATTAAATATGGGTATCCTGAGTTGTATTAACCTTATGGTAACAACCTAGTTTAGATGGCCAACTGGTGAGAATACTGAAAACCTGGAGCTATCTTTAACTGTTGTAATCACAATGCAAAAGAGAACCAAAGTGCAAACAGTATCCTATCATTGCAGGGAAAGTATGATTATTGCAAGAGCTTGTTTTCCTAATACAAACCTTTTTATAGGAAGTTCCAGTAAGGAAAACTACCATGTCTACAATGCCATCAAGTTTAGCAAATTCAAAAATAAAACAGAACATCAATATGACTAAGTGAAGCTTTTCAAATACTACATATTTTATGTCTATACTGGAAATGTCAACTTGGACATTTAACACCTGACCCATCTTCAGTATTAAAAGTAAGATATTTCATAGGCTCAAGAGTCAAGGATTTTGGGGCCAGCGCTGTGGCGCAGCGGGTTAACGCCCTGGCCTGAACTGCCGGCATCCCATATGCGCGCCGGTTCGAGACGCGGCTGCTCCACTTTCAATCCAGCTCTCTGCTATGGCCTGGGAAAGCAGAAGATGGCCCAAGTCCTGGGGCCCCTGCACCCGTGTGGGAGACCCAGAAGAAGCTCCAGAAGAAGCTCCTGGCTCCTGGCTTCGGACTGGCTCAGCTCCGGCCATTGCGGCCATTGGGGAGTGAACCATTGGATAGAAGGACCCCCTCCCCCCCGTAACTCTGCCTTTCAAATAAACAAATAAATCTTAAAAAAAAAGAGTCAAGGCTTCCACTATCCACAACACCACTTAATTTAATCATCCCTGAACTTAACAATGGAGATTTATTTAGGATAAAACTATACTCCTCTACATGCAGCATCCTGAACAGTTAACACAAGCACTGTATGTGTAAAGGAAATATGACAAAACCCTAGAACACTTGAACAGTCAACAATATACAACAATACAACTGAGCCACAATTCACAGTTCAGATGTCTTTCCAATACAACAAAACTGATCCTTTTACCCTATACCTATGTCCAGTCCAAAATGGCTGAACTAGTTGTTAAGAAAGTGGAAACAACTGGCTAATCAAAACTTTTCATTTGTTTGTCTGGCTTTGATATCTAGAGAACATCTTAAAGTAATCTGGAGGTAAAAAAGGTCTATTTACTTATATAAGAAACAAAACTCCAGTAAAAAAATACTCATCTGAGAGCGCTGCACCCCAACTAGTGCATAAAGAGAGAAGATCTACTTAACACAGCCTAAAGGGCTAAGTGAGGAACTATTCCTAAGGAGCACGAGTTTGGCCTAATAGTTAAGATGCCTGAATCCCATATCAAAGTGTCTGAGTTCAATTCCTGGTTCCGGCTCCTGACTCCAGCTTCTTGCCAGTGCAGACTCTGGGAGGTAGTGGGGAGAGTTCGAGTAATTAGGTTCCTGTCACCCATGTGGGAGACCTGGAATGCTGTTCCCAACTCCTGGCTCTAACTTGGCACAGCCCCAGCTGTTGAGAACACTTGGAGAGTGAACCAGTAGATGGGAACTCTGCCTCTGTCTCTATTTTGCTCTCAAATAAATACTTAAAAATTTTTTTAATTCCTCTTAGAAAATAGAAAGAAAAAAGCATATCAAGAAGAAATAAGGGGGCCAGTGCTGTGGCATAGAGGGTAGGGCTGCCGCCTACAGTGCCAG
Organism: Oryctolagus cuniculus; assembly: GCF_051225735.1. NCBI lineage: Eukaryota > Metazoa > Chordata > Mammalia > Lagomorpha > Leporidae > Oryctolagus > Oryctolagus cuniculus. Next base: position 20,698,829 of record NC_142877.1, read on the forward strand.
CATCCCATATGGGCACTGGTTCGAGTCCTGGCTGTTCCACTTCCCATTCAGCTCTCTGCTACAGCCTGAGAAAGCAGGAGAAGATAGCCCAAGTCTTTGGGCCCCTGCACCTGTGTTGGAGACCCGGAGGAAGTTCCTGGCTTCGGATTGGCACGGTTCCAGCCATTGTGGTCAACTGGGGAGTGAACCAGCAGATGGAAGACCCCCCCCACCCTGCTTCCTCTCCTCTTTAAAAAAAAAAAAGAAGAACTAGGTTAGGGCATGGTGGTACAGCAGGTTAGGCCACCACTTGGGAAGCCCACATCCCAGAGTGCCTGGGATCCAGTCCACCTCTGCTCCTGATTCAGCTTCCCGCTAATGTACACGCTGAGGGGCAGCAGATGATGGCTCAAAAACCTGAGTCCCGGGGCCAGTGTTGTGGCACACTGACATCCCAAATGGGCACTGGTTCAAGTCCCAGCTGTTCCATCTGCAATCCAGTTTCCTGCTAATGTGCCTAGCAAAGCAGTAGAAAGTGGCCCAGGTGCGTAGGTCCCTGCCGCCCACTCCTGGCTTTGGTCTGGCCCAACCCCAACCACTGTGGGTGTTTGGAGAGTGAACCGGCAGATGGAAATTATCTATGCCTGCCTTTCAAATAAAAAAGTAAATCTTTAAAAAAATTAAAAGCTCTAGTCCCTGCCGCCCATGGCTCCTGGAAATGCCCAGCCTTGGCTGTTGTGGACATTTGGCAACGGAACCAATGAATGGACGTGCTCTCTGTAGCGCATACACCCTCTCCAAATAAACTGTTTCTTGAAAAGAGATACGACATAAACAAGACAAAGTTTAGAAATAAAAGGAAGATCAAATGTATCAAAAAATAGAAGTAGTATTTTAATCCAAAAAAAGTAATTGTTTGTAAATCTTGTAAAGATTTTCAAGACAATTCAAGAGACAGTATGTGAACGTCAAACATCGTTGTGGGGAAAATGACTTGACCACAGACAGCAACATCCACACTTAAGGACGCAAGGTGGGTTAGAACCCAAGGGACCAGTGGATTTGAACATGTGGGCACAAATTCTTTTCCTACTTTAGTGTGGGTTGCATTTTCAGCTCATGAAGGAAGCCTGGCCATCAGACAGCTGCATCCTGATGTCTGCTAGCTCTGCACGGTCTCCATACAGTGTCAGTAACAACCACATATGGCTACTGAACACCTGAATTTTGGCTACCAAAACTTGGGGCTGAGTTCTCAACTCGGTTTATTTAAAGCTTAGTTCCTTAGTCACACTTTCTAAAAATTTATTTATTTATTTATTTATTAGAATGGCATAGTGACAGACACACACATACACACACTCTTCCATTCACTGGTTCATCCCCCAAATGACTACAACAGCCAGGGCTGGGCCAGCCTGAAGCCAGGAACTCCACCCAGGTCTCCTATGTGAGTTGTAGGGGCGCAAGTACTTGGGCCATCACTCACTGCCTTGACAGGCACATTAGCAGGAAGCTGGATCAGAAGCAGAGTAGCTGGGATTCAAACTTGCACTCCAATATGGGATGCTGGTGTCGCAAGTGACAGCTTAACCCACCACACCACACATTGACTCCCTAGTCACACATTTTAATGTTCAACAGCCATGTGACAACCAGGTACCTTGCTAGACAGGGCAGATATAAAACACTGCTACAGTCACAGAAAATTGTATTGGTCAGTGCTGTTTGGATCCTTTACTCAAAATGGTATCAGGGACCACAATTTAACACTTAAGCTGTTCTTTAACTGTGTGACAGGCAGGCACCTTGCTAAATGATGCAGCATTACAGAGAAACAAGAAAGTTTAATTTCTGCCCCAAACACAATCTGACGGAAAAGACACAACCAAGTGATGGGGTGGAGGCGATGACTGATTCTACTAAATGGAAGAACCAGATGACTGCCTCCTTAGTAAGGGCACCCAGGCACTGGGGACTTGAAAAGTACAAGTTTTGGCATCAGACCATCCTGAGCTCACGTCCAGGTATACGCCGCCTCTGAACAAGGCACTGACTCTCCCAGTATCTTAACCTTCTACCCTATAAAATGGGGATAATAATGCCAGCCTATCTACAACACAGAGCTCTAGCCTGTGTGACGAGAGATAAAGGAGTTTCATAACTTCTTAAACCCATGCATCTTCTAAATTGTCATTTTTTCAGTAAGTCAAATAAGTACAGTGAGGAATCAATTAGTTTTCACAAAAGTAATATCAAGGAGATCCTACCCAGCAGGACTCAGGATGGAGGTGGTTCCCCCTCTTTCCATATCTCAGATGTTACAAATAGTCTTCGGATGGCACAGTGGGGTGCACGAAGGAGGCTCTGGGAGCTCCAGGCTCTCTGCACCAGCTGCCCAAGAGGCTGAGGGGACCCCACACACACACTGCAGCCCACATTTGGAGGTGCCGCTGGAGCACTGAAACTGTCTCCTGAAAAAGCCCAGGAGTTTGGCGTCTGCCAGCCTGCTAAGAGTCTGAGCCGTCTCCGTTCAAAGACCTTGAAAATATCACTTAGCTACTTCAGTGTCCTCATCTATAAAAGAGGGTGGCAGAGAACACAGTCACTTCCTGTGCCACGGACGGCTACTGCACACAGGGGTCCAGCACAGCTCCGAGCGGCCTCTCTTCTGTTCTAGAACTCCCCAGGACACCGCACGTGGGAGCCCATTCCTGACAGGCAGAGGAATTCTGTTATCACCACCTCTGCCTTCCAGACAGGTGAAGCCGCTGGGGTCAGCAGGTGCCAGTCCCATGCTGTCGCATGTCCAACTCAGTGCCTGGCAAGAGGCAGCTCAACTCCGTGCACGTGCCAGGCCCTGGATCCCAGGGCAGCTGCACAGGCAGCGGAGCCGAGGAGGAACGGCCCCTCGACTTCTCTAAGAGGGAGACTACCCAGTTCACAGGCCGCTCAGCCCGAGAATACAGACAAAGGCCTCAGTTCAGTGCCTGGCATGGAGCAAAGGCTTTGTGAAGTGGCAGCTGCCCTTGTCTCCCTCATGGGAAACAAGGAAACTCACCCGGCATCAGGCAGGGTTGGATCTAGGCAGCCTGACTGCACAGCTCTCCAGCTTCTAGTCCCGATGCCCAGCACAGGCCGGGCCTGGCCGCCAACAGACCAGAGCCAGTTCCCTTCATCTCCGCCGAGCGTTGCAGCCGAGATACCGACGGGCATTAAGTGTCAGGAGGAAAACTGCAAATCTTTGCACCTAAGCTCTGCTCCACGAAACCTCAGCTAGGAACCTTAAACCTTCCCAGGCCCTGCTGCATTCTTCCAGAAACCGGGACAATACTGTCCCTGGTCTCAGAAGGGCGATCAGAGAGAGGCCCAGGCCTGGAAAAGCAAGGGCCGATGAGGAAGCTAAAGGGGCCGGAGCGGGGGCAGGTGGATGGAGAGACAGGACGACCCTCGCGAGGGCCGAGGGGGCGGGGAAGGGGGCGCCTACCTTTGCGGAGCTCGCGGTGCCACACGGAGACGATGGGTCCCGCGTGCTTGCGGTGGTGGATGAGCCACAGGGACAAGGTCTGCACGCTCTGCTGAGAGTTGCTCAGCTCCGAGAGCTTCTTCTCCAGCGCCGACTCGGAGAAGGAGGACATGGTGGCGGCGGAGGCCCGGCAGCGAGCGGCCTGGGCCGCCCAGTGCGGCGAGAAGAGCGACGGCACGCGGCGCGGGCCTCAGCTGCCAGACTGCGGGCCGCTTTACCGGCTGACACCCGGCCCGGAGTGCCGAGGCGGGAGCGGGAGTGGGGGTGGGGGTGGGGGTGGGGGCGGGGGTGGGATGGGTCTCCGCAGTAACAGCCGCCCGCGCCGCCGCCACAAGATGGCCACCCGACCTCTCACCCCGCCGCGCGAGCGGGGTCAAAGGGCAAGGGCTGGAGAGGCTGGGGCACCGACCGGCGTCGGAGCTGCAGAAAAACGTTCCTTAGGAGATCGCTGCCTCTCGGAACTTCGCACAGAGAACTTCAAAGCAGACGGGCCAAGACAGGTAGCGCAGTTCCTCGGCCCCCGGAAGGCGCTTTGACCGCCAGAGCCCACACGCCTGCGCAGTGAGCCTCACCGGAACCTTTTCTCCCTCTCCGCAGAACCTTTCTGGCGCGGTACGGCGCGCTGGTTAGCGCGTCACTTCCGGCGGGGCGGAGGAGGCGGGAGAGTCAGGGAAAGGCTGGAAGACGAGGTAAGGGAAGAGTGGCGGGAACGAGAGGGAGCTCAGAGGTAGAGAGCCCTTTGAGAGGCTTCCAGCGAGGACACTAAGGCTGCAATACCGTGGTCAGGGTTGGGAGGGGTGGTTCCTCTCTCACCTGGCAGGCCCCGGGCCGCACTTTTCCTCCGTACGTGCCTTGCTCTTTTTGGTTCTTCTAAGCCTTCCACGTTCCCTTTTCACGTCTCCACGCTTTAGGTCTCGATCGGTTTCTCACCTGTTGAGCGCCCACTCAGCCTTAGGACCAGGTTTTAGCGTCCATTTCTGACGTTGAGTGTGACAGCGCCGCCGCATGAAACACGTTTGTGCTCTTGGCTCTTAATTGAGCCTTCATTCAGGAACTCTGACCCTTACACTTGTTTAGGAAATCTTACATTCCCAGTGGACCAGACAGCAGAGAAGTTTTGTCTGTCTGGCTACCACGAAGGTGGTGGGAGGGATTAGCTTTTCGAGAATGTTGGTCCCAGTGGAGGGCAGACCCCCGTTAGGAGACACGCTCCTAGCTGACGCCGGCTTTTGCTCCTGTTTAGTTCTTTGCTTAGATGCACTTGCCCCTCCTCCACGCTATAGTCACCATCCTCGTGGCTGCCATAGTGAGCCCTTGGAAGCAGGAAACATGTACAGTTGCTTTATGCTTAACTTTGTTTTTACATGGTAACCCTTCATGCACACAGCAAGGCTAGGTGGTGGGTAGTATATTAGCCCCATTTAACACGTGGGGAAACTGAAGCTCTGTTAAGTGATCCATGCGAGATAACATAGCCAAGAGTGGGAGGAAGAGCCTGCACCTTAGCTATACTTCTGAAGCCAGCCGCTGATTGAATTAATTCATAAACGAGAATTGAAGGAACTAAAACCAGTCAGTATCTAGTCCTAATGACAACCGGGCTTTTCAGTCTTTCTGTATTGAGTGACAGTGTCATAAAGAAAGCACTTTCATAGTGAGCTCAGCACATTACATGCATTTTAAAATCATGATATCATTCCTATGGAGTAAAAATTATTACCACTGATCGACAGATGAGAACACTTAAAACATGGGAAAAGAACCTGTCCAGGATTATGTCATAGCTAGGAAATGGCAGAACAGGAGTCAAATCAAGATTATCTAATGTCTAATCCTAAATTCTTGGCTCCCGGGCCAGTGGTTCATTCATTCATGCAGCAAATCTTTTTGGAGCACTTAAATTTGAAGCACTACTCTAGGCAAATAAACAAAATCCATGTCCTGGAAAGCTTACCTTCTACTGGGGAAGATAAAAAGCCAAACATGTAGGTACAGCACAAGCCAGAAAGTGGTAAGTGCCTTGAATAAAAATCAGGGTAGATCAGAGTGATGAGACATGTGCTTCCTTGAGTGGATAGGAATCTGATATATATGCCAGTCCGAAGGCCCCGCTCATTAGGTGACATTTGGTCAGGGCCCTGGAAGAAGGAAGAGAACGGGCGGTATGGTGTGGTTCCAGGCGGAGGGAATAGCAGGTCCAGGCCGCTGTTGGGGTGACGAGCAGCAGCAGGACAGCAGGCTGGAGTGATAAGAGGGGGAAAGGGAGGCTGGAAGTGAGCTGGGAAGAGGCAAGACTTGCTAGGGAGTAGAGGCTTGGTTGCTTGTCGTTGTTACTAAACTCTACGTTGTAACAGCTGTCACAGAGCACTTACAGTTGTATTTGGTGTGTGAGTGACCTAACTTGGGGACCTGTCGGCCAGGGAAGAACTGGGGGTGTTGCTGTGGCTGAAGAGGGTCCACTGGGCAGCTCGAAGCAGAGGAGGAGCCTCCTGTGGTCAGGGTGCAGGGCAGGGAGGAAGAGCAGAAGAAGGTAGGAGGCAGAAAGAGGAAGATCCCGCCTCTTGGTCTTGTTAAACCTTTGTCAGTTTTATTGACCATGTCAAAGAACCACGTGTTTCATCGGTTTTCTCTGTTTTTTGTTTTGTAGTTTCTGCTCTGATCTTTATTCTTTCCTACCTTCTGCTTGTTTTGGATCCATTTTGCTCTTTTTCTAGGCTCTTGAGGTGGGAGTTTAAATTTTGGATTTGAGAACTGTCTCTTTTTTATGTAACTTGGTACTATAAATTTAGGACAGCAGGGCTGTAGCTGAATCCACAGATTTTTGATTTGTTGTATTTTCATTCATTTCCATATATTTGTTCCATGGATTATTTAGAAATGTATTATTTAGTTTCCAGGCATTTGAAGATTCTCCCGTTATCTCTCTGTTAATATTCGATTGTGATTGGGAACCATAGCCTGTATTCTTTCATTTCTTTGAGATTGTGGAGTTTGTTGTATGGTCCAGGTTCCAGTCTGTCTTGGCATATGTTCTCTGGGCACTTGGAGAGAATATGTGTTCTGCTCTTGTGCAGTGGAGTGTTCTGTAAGTGTCACAGATCCGGTTGGTTGGTGCTGGTGTTGGATTCTGTATCTGTGCTGGTGTTCTGTCTAGAGCTGTCGCTGGTGGTGCTGGTGTTGGATTCTGTATCTGTGCTGGTGTTCTGTCTAGTTCTATTGCTGTTGAGAGGGGGCTGTTGAAATCACCATGTGTACCTGTGGTTTTGGCCTTTGCTATTTCACACATTTTGCAGCTGTTATTTTATGCATGTGCATTTAGGATTGCTATGTCTTAGCAGATTTATCCTTAACTTTACATGCTGTTCCTTTCTGTCTCTAGTAATTTTCTTTTCTCTGAAGACTACTGTATCTGTATCTGTTAAGCTCCTTTGCGGTCTACATAATATCTTTTTACTTTCAGCCTGCCTATGTTGTTTGTGTGAAGTGAGTTTCTTATAGACAGTATACAGTTAGATTGTGTTTAAATTCACTCTGACAATCTGCCATTTATTTAATTAATTATATTTGAAAGGCAGAGAGAGAGATCATCCATTCTGTGGATCACTCTGCAAAATCCAGACCCTCCACATGGATGCGGGGACCTACGCGTGCTGCCTTCCAAGATATGCATTAGCAGGAAGCTGGATCGAAAGCAGAGCCAGGACTCAAACCCAGGAACACCCATAGGAGATAGGGCATCCCTACTAGCGTATTAACAGCTGCACCAAACACCTGCTATATATTGGTATATTTAGATCTTTTACATTTAATATGGTTATTACTTAAATTAAAGCTTAAGTCTGCCTTTTGTTCTCTTTTTATTTCTGTTTTCTTCTTTTACCCTTCCTATAGATTATTTAACTATTTTTAGAAGTACATCTGATTTAATATAGTATTGTTAGCGTACCTCTTTATGTATATATGAGTGTATGTAGACTTTTTACTGGTTCCTTTAGGTTATACATTATGTGTATATATAGCTTACCTTTAGCAGTGCTATGACATATAGAAAGCTTGCTCCCCTTAATAGCTCTTTACCCTGCTTCATTTGTAATGTAATTGTCTTTAAAATGTCTTTTACACGCATTTGGAACACACCAGAGAGTGTGGTAATCTGTCCTTGAAACGCCCAGCACACTGAGAAGACTCGAGGCTCAGACGGATCTGCTGGGCTCACATCTCTCTGCTTGCCGCGTCCTTCCTTCCTCCCCAGCGTTCTGGGCTTCCTCTTTACAACAATTTCCTTTCCACTCAGAGAACTTCTGTCAGCTCTTCCTTCACAGTAAGATGCTGGTGACAAAATCTCTTCGTTTGCCTTCACCTGACCATGTCCACTTCTACTTCAAACTCAGTGAACATTTTTTGCTGGGTCGAGGATTCTGCGTTGATAGTTCTTTTTCTTTCCAGCACTTGACAATTATTATACAACTTCTTCTGACCTATGTGGTTTCTGATGAGAAATCTGTCATGTGAATTGTTTTTCATCTATAGGCAAGATAGCATTTTTCTCTGATTGCTTAAAGGATTTTTTTGTGGGTTTTAGAAATTTAATTATAATGTGTCTGAGTATAAATTTCTTTGGGTTTATAGTATTTGGGGTTTGCCCTGATTTTTGAATATATGGAATTATGTATCTTGCCAGATTTGGCACTTTTCAGCCATTGTGTTTTTGGGTGATTTTTAAAGGATTTTTAGAGCTTTTGTTTTAGTTCCCCAGGTCTCTGAGTCACTGTTAAATTTTTTTTTTTTTTTAAAGAAAGTCAGAGTTACATAGAGAGAGAGAGGTCTTCCATCCGCTGGTTTACTCCCCAGATGGCCGCAACGGCTGGAGCTGTGCCTATCCTAAGCCAGGAGCTTCTTCGGGGCCTCCTACGTGGGTGCAGGGGCCCAAGGACTTGGGCCATCTTCTACTGCTTTCCCAGGCCATAGCAGAGAGCTGGATCAGAAGTGGAGCAGCCAGGACTAGAACCGGCGCCCATATGGGATGCCGGTGCTTCAGGCCAGGGTGTTAACCCATTGTGCCACAGCACCAGCCCCACTGTTAACTTTTTTGTTTGTTTGTTTTCTCTCTTGTTCAGACTGAGTAATTTCTATTGGTCTGTCTTCCAACTCACAGATACTCTGTCCCTCCATTCCATGGGCTGTTGAGCCCATCCACTGAGCTTTTTCTTTTCTTTGCATTTTTCAGTTCTACAATTTTCATTTGTTTTTCCTTTGTATCTTCTGTTACTTTCCTGAGGTTTTCTGTCCTTTGATTTGTTGGAAGCATTTTCATAATTTCTTATTGAAATGTTGCAATTGGTGGTGCCTTAATGTATTTATCAGATGACTCTAACATCTCTGTCATCTTAGCATTGACAAGTGTTGAGTCAATGTCTTTTGACATTCAGTTTGAGTTATTCCTGGTTTTTTGGTGTGCTGAGTGGTTGTTTTGTTTTTTACCGAAACTTGGACATTTTGTTCAGTTCTGAGACTCTGACTTGTATTTGGGTCTTCTGTTTTGTCTGGCTTTCTCTAATACCACTCCTCCTCACATAGAAGGGAGGCCCCTATCTCATTACTGCAAGTGGAGTAACCGAAGAGGGAGAGGGTTCCCCATTACTCTGGCTGGAGGTGGGTGTTCCAGCTCCCTGCTTGGCCTCCAGACACTGCAGTGTGGGCAGACATGTTACTACGGCACAGCGGTGAAAGTCCTAACTTTTCATGAGGCCTCATCTGACACCACCCCACTGGGAAAGGAGAGGGGCTGCCTTCCATTTGTCAAGTGGGAGTGGAAGGTTTGGTTCTCCACGTGGGGTCAGGTGGGAAGGAGCCTCATCCTCAGGACTGGTGGAATGGAATTCCCTCACTGCCCCTGCCTCTGTGTGTTGCAGTGGATTCATTCTGAGAGGAGGAGCACAGTGGGGGCAAGAGGTTCTGAGTCACCACACAGACCCTGGGAGTCAGGTGAAAGCAGGCCAGAGGCGAGCAGCCCTCAGACTCATTTATTTCAGTTGCTACAGCAGCTTATATAGCTGAGGCAGCCAATCTGGTCAAGGGGTGGTTTATGCCCTAGCCAATCATAGCCTGCTGCCAGGCAGGCTCTGTTGCCAGGTGGATTCCCAGGTGGTTTGCCAGCAGCCATCTTGGCATGGCCTTATTCCACCACATCTGTGGGTGCCTTGTTACAGCCTCTTGAAAGTGGAAGTTGAGGCTCCCGGCTTAGCCTTTGCCGGAATGGCTGGGGCCACACTATTTTCTCTAGTGTTTGGCTGGAGCAGAGCAGTTATTGTCCAAAAGTTTATTTTCTTGCAAAGTTGTCCTTTCCTGGCCCTTTGGCTAGAAAGAGCAGGTTTTTCTATTTTTGTTGGGGCTTTTTGTGTATGCAGCTGTTGATGCTTCCAGGTTGCCAGCTTCTTCAGCTCTATGCCTGGGATGTATTAGACAGAAAGAAATCCCAGGGAACTCCTTGGGGTCATAAGGTCCCCAGCCAGTCTGCTTGCTTCGCTCTGCCTTTCAGAGTCTTCTTATGTTTGCTTTATAAGTGACATCTAGAAGGTTAGTTATACTTAACAGGAGGAATGTGGAGTACGTCTACTCCATTTCTGCAGTAACAGAGGTTTTGTGTGTGTGTGTGTTTGTGTGTATTTCAAAAAGTTTGTGGGAAAATTCAATTAAAAGATAAGTTTATTGGGGCAGGATTGTGGTACAATGGGTTAAACCACTGCTTAGGATATCTGCATCCCTATGGGAAGTCCTGGAATTGAGTCCTGCCTCTGCTTCCTATCCAGCCTCCTGCCAATGTGCCTGGGAAACAATGGAGGATGGCTAAAGTACTTGGCTTCCTGCACCCACATAGGAGACCAGATGGAGTTCCAGGGTCCTAGTTTTAGGGAATGAACGAGCAGATGGAAGCTCTCTTTTTATCTCTGTCTCTCTGCCTTTCAATAAATAAATAAATAAATTTCTTTAAAAAAAGGGACTATTTTGGTGCAAAAAGTTTTTTAAATCCATGCATAGGTTTTTTTATAGTGTGCATTTTCTGTGAACTTTCTGAAGATCCCTATATACACATACTTAAATTTTTTGCACCAAAATGAACTTATTTTTAAATTTCATTTTCCACAAACTTTTTGAAATATCCTCATATACATGCATGTCAATCACCCAAAGGATTTATCCCACTTTCTGGTCCTAAGGTGTAAATGTAAAGGGGAGGCCAGAGGGACACTTAGCATATATATTCTTTTTCTGTTTTTTTTTTTTTTTTTTTTTTTTTTGACAGGCAGAGTGGACAGTGAGAGAGAGAGACAGAGAGAAAGGTCTTCCTTTTGCCGTTGGTTCACCCTCCAATGGCCGCCGCGGCCAGCACACTGCGGCCAGCACACTGTGCTGATCCAATGGCAGGAGCCAGGTGCTTATCCTGGTCTCCCATGGGGTGCAGGGCCCAAGCACTTGGGCCATCCTCCACTGCACTCCCTGGCCACAGCAGAGAGCTGGCCTGGAAGAGGGGCAATCGGGACAGAATCTGGTGCCCCGACCGGGACTAGAACCCGGTGTGCCGGCGCCACAAGGCGGAGGATTAGCCTAGTGAGCCGCGGCGCCGGCCGCGTATATATTCTGATGTGTGCTCTTTTTCCAAGTTAAGAACCTTGTTTCCAGAGTGTGTTGCTTCCCAGAGAGCTTCTTATCTAGTGGAGAGGACAGACACAAAGTATTGATGTAATACATGGCGCAGTTTAACAAATATTCTGCTGAAGGTGACTAAACAGAGCACCCGTGAGCCGAGAGTGGTTTCTGACCTCCACATTCTGTTCTGTGCACTCAGTGTGCTGCAGTCCACTCTTCTCGCAGAGCTAGCCCTTGTGGGGGTTCACTTTTGTTTTCCAGCGCTCTTTAAGAGCTTACATAGTGTGATGTATGTCGTGCAGTACATTTATTGTAAGGAAACATTTCCAGGTAAAGGGCAGGATGAGTGGAAAGCAACAAAACTTGAGAGTTGGCTGGAGGTTTAATGTTTATCCAGCTTCTTTCTCTTATTAATTAAACAATGAGTGAGTAGGAACTGCCTGGCAGACACTGTACCAGATCAAACGATAAGTAAAGCTATAACACGAGAAGAGTAAACCTTTTGGTTGGGGGAACAAACATATAAACCAATCATTTTAACCCAGAACAATAGTCCTCCAGCAGGACTAGCACTGCTGCTGGATGGATTTTTTCAACAAGGATCTCTTGCGTCACGTACCTCTTGTTCTTTGGAGAGTGAGTATATGTAGAATTTATATAATACAGGATTCCAAAATCTAGCTAGTCATCAGACTGACCTTGGGGACCTTGTTTTTTAACTTTTTAAAAAAATATATTTTATTTATTTATTTGAAAGCCAGAGTGACAGAGAAAGAGGTCTTCCTTCTGCTTGTTCACTCCCCAGATAACTTCAACGGCTGGTCCTGGGCCAGGCAGAAGCCTGGAGCCTGAAATTCCATCTGATTCTCCCATGTGGATGCCAGGGCCCATGCACTTAGGCTATCTTCTGCTGCTTTCTCAGGCACATTAGCAGAGTGCTAAATTAGAAGTGCAGTAGCCAGGACTCCAACTGGTGCTCATATGGGATGCTGGCATCACAGGTGGGGCTTAACCCAGTGCACCACAACACCAGTCCTCTTAGGAACTTTTTAAATCTTCATTTCCGGCCGGCGCCGCGGCTCACTAGGCTAATCCTCCGCCTAGCGGCGCCGGCACACCGGGTTCTAGTCCCGGTCGGGGCGCCGGATTCTGTCCCGGTTGCCCCTCTTCCAGGCCAGCCCTCTGCTGTGGCCAGGGAGTGCAGTGGAGGATGGCCCAGGTGCTTGGGCCCTGCACCCCATGGGAGACCAGGAAAAGCACCTGGCTCCTGGCTCCTGCCATCGGATCAGCGCGGTGCGCCGGCCGCAGCGCGCCGGCCGCAGCGGCCATTGGAGGGTGAACCAACGGCAAAGGAAGACCTTTCTCTCTGTCTCTCTCTCTCACTGTCCACTCTGCCTGTCAAAAAAAAAAAAAAAAAAAAAAAAAAAAAAAATCTTCATTTCCTACCACACTCGCCCCTCATCCCCCACCCGCCACACACACATGTAGATTCTGATTCAGTAGATCTGATGTAGAGTCCAGGAATCTATATTGAAATTGTTCCTCCTTGATTCTGATGAGCCTCCAGGTTGGAAGACCCGGTAGAGGGGAAATAGCACCTACAGCCTTTGGAGTCAGACGGGCTTGAGATGAATCCAACAAGTGTCATCTGCTTGCTGTACAGAGATCACTTAGCCTCTCTGACCCTTGGGCTTCTACACTTGTGGATGAGGAATTTACGTACATAAAATATCACAATGCTTGGCATGTGTTGATTTTTCAGCAGTGAAAGAAAAAAAAAATTGATTCTCTTCTTCCTGTTCTACAACATATATTGGCAACTCTTAGGTTTGAACTTCTGTCTCTGGTATCTAAACACAGCCTTCCTGTCTATAAGCTACTTAACTTGAAGTTGGAAATTTTGGAGATCATCTTTTCCATCAAGTTTATTTTATGTTGGATGAAGCTAAAACACATGTAAATCACACAGCCCGGTCTGTAAGAAGCAGAAGCAGAACACAGCTTGTAAGATTCCTGTTCTCCTGTTTCTTCTCTTCCTTGCCTGGAAACAGCCTGAAAGTAGGCTAGGGTAAACCAAAGTGTCCGACGGTGATTTCCCCCGGAAGCAAATCTAACAAGATCCTTCTATGATGGATGAGATCGATTACTTGTATGAATAACTCTCCCTAAGAGAAGAAGAGGAGTAGACTCCAGTTAAGACATAGATGGTATCAAAGCTCTACCTAGGAGAGAACCAGGTCTCAGATCATGGCCAGTAATTCAACAAGCATTTGTGGAATCCCTGCTCTGTACTAGAAGGACCAATCAGAAATCACTACCTTTGGGAATGTGCATTTAGCTGAGTGGTTGAGGCTCCCATGTCCCACATTGGAGTGCCTGGGTTTGATTCCAGCTTCCTGCTGAGGCAGACCTTGGTAAACAGCATTGATGGCTCAAGTGATTGGGTTCTTGCCACCCATGTGGGTGACTGCATTACGGTTCCAGCTCCTGGCTTTGGTCCCAGCTATCATGAGTGTTTAGGAAGTGAACTAGTGGGCAGGAACTGTCTGATACTCTCTCTCCCTGTCTGTCTCTGTCTCTCTCTCTCTCTCTCTTTGGGTTAATGTGTGTGTTTCTGTCTCCGCCTGTCAAGTAAATAAGTATTTTTTAAAAAATCACTGTCTCTTAGAGCCTATTTTCTAGCGAGGCAGAGAGATAATAAGCAAAGAGTTAGGTAATCTGGTTTGAGGAATGGTTCTAAGCTCTATGAAGGAAGATTTAAGAGACAGGAAAAAGACAGGGAATTCCAGGATGTGGAGGAGTGATCAGAGGCCTCAAGAGTGGTGTGGGTTTTTTTAAAGATTTATTTATTTATTTATTTATTTATTGACAGGTAGAGTTATAGACAGAGAGAGAGAAAGAAAGGTCTTCTTTCCATTGGTTCACTCCCCAAATGGCCACTACAGTCGGCGCTGCGCCGATCCGAAGCCAGGAGCCAGGTGCTTCCTGCTGGTTTCCCATGCAAGTGCAGGGGCCCAAGCACTTGGGCCATCCTCCACTGCCTTCCCAGGCCACAGCAGAGAGCTGGACTGGAAGAGGAGCAACTGGGACTAGAACCCGGTGCCCATATGGGATGCCGGTGCCACAGGTGGAGGATTAGCCAAGTGAGCCATGGCATCGGCCCCAAGAGTGATGTTTGAGAAGTCTTGAAAGAGACAATGGAATGAGCCATGTGGATATTTGGGGGAACAGCAGGTGCAAAGGCCCTGAGCAAGTGATCTCACTGGGCTAGCACCTGCTGAAGCCTGGTTTAGCTGCCACAATGGCATGTCTGTCTTGTCTGCATTTATGAGGTCCTCTGACTTCTTCCTGCTAGTGTTTGTATATGACTAGGCGTTTACCTTGAGCAGCCTTCCCACACAGCCCCAGGCGGGGTAGTCTCCTCACCCCAACACAGGTTCCTCTCCCTAAGTGAATGCTTCCCTCTTGGCGTTTATTTTGTTTCCTAATTCCTTTTGTACTTCTTTTTTTTTCCTCACCTTTTAACTCCTTCATTATATATTCGGTAAGTACCTTGTGATCCTCCATCTTATCCTTTAAGTGACTGGGAAGTAGAAAACTTCACCCTGTACAGACTGCTCCATTTGTCTTTACCCACCGTGACAAGGCTGGAAGAAGTGAGGGCAAGAGGAAGAAACCAGGGAGTTCGGCTCTCTTCTCTCTCCAGTGGCGACCTTCCAGGACCACAATGAGGGTACAGTAAATGAGGATTTAGATGGCCATTGGTAGTCAAGAATTGTTTATTCATTCTTATTAACCCCTATCTAAACTCGCCCACAGCATCAGCTCATTCTGAGTGCCTCACTCTAGTGTCATTTTGTGGGTTAAAATGCCATCGTCACTTCTGATTATATCAACATCAAACTCTGCAACAGCACACTTTAAATAATCAGGATTACACTTTATAGAAATAGAATCTAGGATTCCTAAGGCTTTAGATCTTTAAACAATTCCTTCTGTAATTGACATGTTGTCATAAAACTATGATTTCATGGCCTTCCCATAAAGCTATATGATTGCCTTTTATAGGCATATCAGAGTAGTGATGTGTTATACTGTCTTTACAGAAAACTGGTTTATATACTTCTGAGCCTATAACCCATTCCTTAGAAGATCTCTGGTTGTGGTAAATTTTTATCTATATAGTATTCCATTGAGAAACTATACCACAATTTATTTATCCATTCCACTATGGAGGGGCATTTGGATAGTTTCCACTTTGGGATGAATGCATCTTTTAATATACGTATGTATGCATTTCTTTTGGGTATGTATCAAAGAGTGGAACTGCTGGATTGTACAGCATATGTATGCTCACCTTTAGAATAACAGATTTGCCAGTGTTCCAAAATAACTCTCACCCCCATCAGCACTGAATAAGAGTTCTAGTTGCTTCATGTCCTTGCCAACACCTAGTATTTTCCTTTTTTTTTTTTTTTTTTCCCAATTTAGCCTTTCTGGTGGATGTGTAATAGTATTTCATTGTGGTTTAAAGTTGCATTTTCCTGACTAATATTGAATATCCCTTCAGGTGTTTAATAGCCATTTGGATAACCATTGTTGTGATATGTCAATTCAGGTTCTTTTCCATGTTTCTGTTGGTTTGTCTTGTCTTTCTTTAATGGTTTGTTAAAAAAAAAAAAAAAAGAAAAGTTTTCTATATTCTGGATATAAGTGTTTGTCAGGTGTATATCAAGGGTCTCCCCTCACTTTATGGATTGCCTTTTCACTCTTTTAGTAATGTCTTTTGATGAACAGAAGGTCTTAATTTTAAATGTAGTCCGATGTATCTATTTTTTTCTTTGATGTATCCTATTTTTGCAACCTGTTTAGGAAATTTGTACCTACTCCAAAATCACAGTGATGTTACTTCTTTCTTTGGAAAGCTCTATCACTTTACATCTCACATTTAAATCTGGTGTGAGATGGGATAAAGGTACATACAGCCATGTGTTGCTTAACACGGGATACATTCTGAGCAATGTGTCTGAGGCAGTTTGATCGTTGTGCAGACATCGTAGAGTGTACTTATGCAAACAGTGACGACCATGTCACTAAGCAATTTGTTGTTGAAAAACATCCTTGTGTGGCACATGACTACGTGTGAATGTGTTTATTTTTGAAAGTAGCCAAGTGACATGTGCCTTTGATTGGATTAACTACCCCTTCCCCCACTTCACTTCACTTTCACATTTGTTAAGAGTGTGTGTGTATATCTGGACTTTATGTGTAAGGTTATTTCTGAATTTTATTCTGTTCCATTGCTGTTTGTCTTTTTTTAAAATGCTAATTACACATTAACTTTAATTATTGTACCTTTACAGTACATCTTGAAATCTGATAGTCTGAGTTCTGTAACTTCATTCCTCTTGTTCAAGATAATCTTTGCTATTCTAGTTCCTTTGCATCCCCATACCAATTTTAGAAACATCTTGTTATTTTCTACAAAAGCTGCCAGGATTTTGGTTAGGATCGTGCTGCCTCTACAAATGTTTCTCATCCAGGGATGATTTTTGTCTTCTTTAGGACACTTGGCAGTGTCTGTGGATATTTTTAATTGTTGCACCTGAGTGAGTGCTGATGGCATCCAGGGAATAGACAGATGACCAAGGATGCTGCTAATTATGCAGTTCACAGGACAGCCCTCTACCAGCAAATAATTATCCAGCCCAAAATGTTAATGGGGCCACTCTTGAGAAACTCTGAATTAATATAATCACTGTTTTAGTGGGACTTGTATGCCGTCTTACTATTTGTTTTCTAATTTAGCTCATTAGTTTTGCTTTTTTTTCTCTCTCACTTATGCCTTATTTTGAGTAATCAAAAATATTATACCATTTTTACTATTAACTTGTTAAATAGATATTCTTTTATAGTTATTTTAGAGCTTACCCTGTAGACTTCATTATGCATTCAACATCTTGACATGTTATAGCTAATACAAATTATTTTACCACTTCCTGATACTGTAAAACTTTTAGAATAGTTATCTCTTCCCCACAACCTTTTGTGTATTACTGTTGTCTTGCATTTTAGTTTTAAATGTACTTAAACTATGGAAAACATAATAGTAACTGTTTTTTACAGCTAGTATTATTTTTTAATGTATTTTTATTTATTTGAAAGAGTCACAGAGAGAGGTGAAGACACAGAGAGATCTTACATCCGCTAGTTCACTTGCCAAATGGCTACAGTGGCCCAAGCTGAGCAGATCTGAAGCAAGGAGCTAGGAGCTTCTTCCAGGTTTCTCACATGGCTGCAGGGACCCCAACACTTGGGCCATCCTCCATTGCTTTCCCAGGTGCATTAGCAGGGAGCTGGATCTGAAGTTGAGCAGCCGGGACTAGAACTGGCACCTATATAGGATGCCATTGCTGCAGGCTGGGGCTTTAACCCGCTGTGTGAAGAATACTAGCCTCTAGCTAGTATTCTTTAATACTCACCTATTCTGTTTTCTTCATTCTCTCCTACATTCCCATGCTTCTGTCTAGGTTCATTTTCTCACTTTGTTTTATTACTTTAGTGCAGCCCTGATGGCAATGTATTCCTTAAGTTTGTCTAAAAATATCTTTATTTTACCTTCACTTTTTTTTTTAAAAGGAGGGAGGGTGAGGAAGAGACAGATCCATCCACCGGTTCACTCCCCAAACGGCTTCAGTGGCTGGGGCTGGACCAGGCCTAAGCCAGCAGCCAGGAGCTTCATCTAGGTTTCCCACATGGATGCAGGGGCCCAAGGACTTGGGCCATATCCCACTGCTTTCCTAAGCACATTAGCAGGAAGCTGAATTGGAAGTGGAGGAACTGGGACTTGAGTCAGCGCCCATATGGAATGCTGGCACGACAGGCAGAGGCTTAACCTTCTACACTACGGCACCGGCCCCTTATCTTCACTTCTGAAAGATGTTTTCATTGGGTATAAAATTAAAAATTGGTAGTTATTTTCTTTCAGTGCTTTATTTTGTAAAAGATTTATTTGTTTATTTGAAATGCAAAGCTACAGAGAGACAGAGGGTGAGACAAAGATCCGGTTCACTTGCCAAATGGTCACAACAGCCAGGTCTGCGCCACGTCAAAGCTAGGAGCCAGGAACTCCATGTAGGTCTCTCGTGGATGGCAGGAGCCCAATACTCGGACTTTTTTCTGCTGTCTTTCTATGAAAATTAACAGGAAAATGGATCAGAAGTGGTGTAGCCAGGACTTGAACCAACACTACAATATGGGTGCTCGCATTGTAGGCAGCAGCTTAACCCACAGTGCCACAGTGCTGATCCACTCTTCACTTTAAAGATGTTTTGTTGACTTCTGGGTTTTGTCATTTCTGTTGAGAAGCCAGCTGTTGGTCTTGTTGCTGCACTGCTTTTATGTTTGGTTTGCCACAGTTTGACTGTGATGCATCTGTTGTGCTTCTCTTTGTATTGGTCAACTTGGGATTTGCTGAGTTTCTTGACTCTGTAGGTTGATCTTTTCATTTGGTTTGGATATTTTAATACTGCTTCTTAAAATGCTATTGTTTTCTGAGATTCGTTCACCTGTAAAACCTTTCAGTGGATTCCACATGTCTTTTATGTTAATCTTTCTTTTTCGTTTGTCTCCTTAAGTTTGGATTTATTTATTCATTTGTTGATTTGAAAGGCAGAGTATAGAGAGAGGAAGAGATGGAGAGAGCTCTTCTATTTGCTAGTTCACTCCCCCAAATGCCCACAGTAGCCAGGGGTAGGCCTAGCTGAAGCTGGAAGCCAGGAATTCCATCTGGTCCATGTGGGTGACAAGAACCCAAGTACTGGGCCCAGCATCCACTACCTCCTAAGACACATTAGCAAGAAGCTGGATCAGACCATAGAGTAGCCAGAACACAAACCAGGCACTCCGATATGTGATGTGGGCAACCCAAGCTGCAGCCCAACCAACTGCACTACAATGCCTGCCCTTGAATATTTTTTTTTTTTAAGATTTATTTTAATTATTTGAAAGGCAGAGCTACAGAGAGAGGTATTCCATGTGCTAGTTCACTCCACAAATGGCTGCAACGTCTGGAGCTGGGCCATTCTGAAGCCAGGAGCTAGGAGCTTCCTTCAGGTCTCCCACATGGGTGCAGGACCCCAAGGACTTGGGCCGTCCTCCACTATCTTCCCAGGCCGCAGCAGAGAGCTGGATTGGAAGAGGAGCAGCTGGAACTCCAGTCAGCACCCACATGGGATGACAGCACTGTAGCCTGGGGCTTTAAACCACTGAGCCACAGTGCTGACCCCACCCCTGAATATTGTTTTTTTAAAGATTTATTCATTTTATTTGAAAGTCAGAGCTACACACAGAGAAAAGGAGAGGCAGAGAGAGAGAGAGAGAGAGAGGTCTTCCATCCATTGGTTCACTCCCCAACTGGCTACAACGGCCAGAGCTGTGCCGATCCGAAGCCACGAGCCAGGAACCTCCTCTGGGTCTCCCACGTGGGTACAGTGTCCCAAGGGCTTGGGCCATCTTCTGCTTTCCCAGGCCACAGCAGAGAGCTGGGTCAGAAGTGGAGCAGCCAGGACTTGAACCAGTGCCCATATGGGATGCCAGCACTGCAGGTGGCAGCTTTACCCGCTACACTACAGCACTGCCCTCCCCTGAATGTTTTTAATTGACCCATTCAGCTTAATTCTTTAGCCTGTTGCTTCACATAACTTGAAAATTTGCCAAGTATTTAAGGACCCTCAAATCTAGTTTTGTTACTCTAGCTTGGATGAGCACCAAAATATCACTGGCTTCTATGTCCCCAGCAGTAGCTTTCTTCCAGAAGTCATACATTTGAGGCCCCTCAGAACTTCAGTTTTGTCTCTCCAGCTCCATGTCATCATTTAAAGCATTGTGGTTGCTCTTTCCCCAGTGACAGCCATTCGCTGGTCCTGACCCATGCCCAGGGTCACCTGAACACCAAAAAAAAAGCTATTGGTTGTTGACCCAGCCTAACCATTCTCCCCTCACTAAGCTATTAGTATATCTAATCCTTGTTGCTTCCACAAGTGTTAGATCCTTAAGAAATCATTGGGGAAGGGAGTGGCTGGCATTGTGGCATAGCAGGTAAAGTCACAGTCTACAATGTCAGCATCCCATATGGGCACTGGTTTGTGTCCCAGCTGTTCCATTTCCAATCTAGTTCCCTACTAGTGGCCTGGGAAAGGCAGCAGAGGGTGGCCCAAGTGCTCAGGCCCCCGCACCCATGTGGGAGACCTGGATGAAGTTCCTGGCATCATTCCAAGCCCTGGCCATTGCGGCTGTCTGGGGAGTGAACTAGGATGGAAGATCTCTCTCTCTCTCTCTCCATCTCTGTGTAACTCTTTCAAATGAACAAGTAAATCTTTCTTTAGAAAAAAAAAAAAAGATTATTTTTGTGATGTACCTGGCTTTTTCTGCCACACGCTCCTCATCCTGCTTGGAAACAGAGTCTGTACAGTTGTCATCGAGTGCTGGCCAAGATGCCATGCGCCCAAAGAGCCTCAGTCTAAAGTAGGTAAGACAGACAGATAAGACAAATCCTATAGCGTGCTCAGTACTGCCGTAGAGATGTGTGCAGTGGTAGGAGAAAGAATACAAATGTGACATCGCACCACCTGTTTAGAGAATTTCAAATTTTGTCATTTTACATGGTTTCACTTTAAAGTTCAATGGGCAAAATAATAGAGATGAAGTTGCCAAGCTAGGCAGGGGTCTTGTGATGAAGGACCTTGTATACCGTGTTAAAAGGGAGTTTATATTTTAGGCAGGCTATGGAGAACATATGAAGAACTTAAAGTATGGAGGAGAGTGATCAGATTTTTGTTTTGGAAAAATTATTTAAGGGTCAGCTTGAATTGGTGGATTTAAAGGCCAGCACAGGAGCCAAGAGGCCAGCGGAAACTGTTGCTGTCTTCCTCCGCCTCCCCTCCATTAAATGCATGACTGTCATCAACAGTGGGTTTGAAAGATGTCAGGCCGGCGCCGCGGCTCACTAGGCTAATCCTCCACCTAGCGGCGCCGGCACACCAGGTTCTAGTCCTGGTCGGGTGCCAGATTCTGTCCCGGTTGCCCCTCTTCCAGGCCAGCTCTCTGCTGTGGCCCGGGAGTGCAGTGGAGGATGGCCCAAGTGCTTGGGCCCTGCACCCCATGGGAGACCAGGAGAAGTACCTGGCTCCTGCCTTCGGATCAGCGCGGTGCGCCAGCCGTGGCGGCCATTGGAGGGTGAACCAATGGCAATGGAAGACCTTTCTCTCTGTCTCTCTCTCTCATTGTCCACTCTGCCGGTCAAAAAAAAAAAAAGAAAGAAAGATGTCAAAGGACTAGACCGAAGTGTAAGTAATGGTGGGAAGCAGAGGAAGATGAGGAAGAGCAGAAATTCCAGGCTTTCCAGTTCAGGGCCATAAATCACAAAGGGACTACAGAAGACAGAGCAGATGAGTTCAGCTTTGGACGCACAGGGTGTTCCCATTCATTAGCTCTGTCACATTTTTTTGCAAAATATTCTGAGAATGTTGTTGGGAACCACCACCCAGGGGATCCCAAGTTACCTTTTTGAAACTGCTAAGGTGAATAGATTGGCGCCAGGCCACTGCCCTTACCCCAGCTTTTACAAGAGACTGATAACAAACTCCCACTTAGACATTTTATGTGAAGATGGTTTTCCAAGCCAAAAGGAAAAAGTCACTCGCCAATGTTTCCCTTTTCTTT
The DNA here is from genome assembly GCF_051225735.1 of Oryctolagus cuniculus. Taxonomy (NCBI): domain Eukaryota; kingdom Metazoa; phylum Chordata; class Mammalia; order Lagomorpha; family Leporidae; genus Oryctolagus; species Oryctolagus cuniculus. The sequence goes on from NC_142877.1 coordinate 20,720,703, forward strand.
GACCCTCTTGTCTTAGGTCTCTGTTCTGAGCTGTTTTGAGCAGAGTCCTTCCCCAGGTGTCTCCCCTGTCGGATATGTGGATGATACCCTCTCTGAATCCTCACACGCTGTTCTGCCGTGACCAGGGAGCATCCTTGCCGGATGTAAGGCTTGGGGGCCGTGATCTTTGTTCACAGTCAGATGTTACTGCACTGTCGCCTTGCTTCCACTGTTGCAAACGAGAAGTTGAAAGCCAGTCTCTTTTTCTAAATTATCTGTATTTCTTCCTGGAAGCTTGTATGATTCCCCGCTTTGTGTGCAGAGTGAGGCATTTTACCAGTGTAACTACGTGGGATCCAGGCTTTCCCGTCTCCAGACACAGCTTTGTGCAGCTAAGGGAAATGTTTCAGTTATTTGTTTGCTTTAGCTCTTCCATCTGTTCCTTCTTTGCCTTCCAAATTCCCTGGTTATTTACATGTTGTTTCTCTCAGATCCATCCTCCAAGTCTCTCAGTTTCCATCTCTTTCTGTTTCTGCTCTACATTTTAAGATAGCTCTGTTTGATCTTCCAGGCCACTAATTGGGTCTTAGCAACTAATAGTCCTTTTTCTTATTATTTCACCAATCGAACTTTTTTGGTGTTGAAAAATGATGTTTTTAATTCTGAAGAATATCTTTCTGCTTTGTTGAAGGTTTATTTTAAAGGCAGAGTCACACAAAGAAAGGGAGAGACAGAGCTCTTCCATCTGCTGGTTCACTCCCCACATGGCTGTAATGGCCAGGGCTGAGCTAGACGAAACCAGCCAGGAGCCTGGAACTCCATCCCTGTCTCCATGTGGGTGGCAGGACTTGGTCCATCTTCTGTTCCTTTGCCAGGTGCATTAGCAGGGAGCTGGATCAAAAGTGGAACAACCAGGACTTGAACAGATGTTTATATGGGGGACTGGCAACACTGGCCCCTAAGAAATCATTTCTCTTGTAATTTAACTTCCTTTTTATAACTGTTATCTTAATTCTTATCTGCCTCTTTGAGTTGTTCTGTTAAATGTAACCCAGGAGTGCAGAAAAGCTTCCCCCACCTCTTACTTCTTGGTTCTAGTAAACGGTTTTCTTCCTTCCTTACTCATTAATCCAACCACTTTACCTCTGACAACAGCCCGGATCATCAGTGTGTGAGCCCAAGCCAATGAGGTGTCATTAGTGCCCTCTGAACTTTGTGCTGTCACTGCCTGGCATTTTCCTAGACTGAGATAGCAAAGAGTCTAGCTGGTTCCCTTCCTTGGCTACATGGGGCCACAGAGATAGGAAATATCTTCTAGAAATTTATCAGAAATCAGCAGTGTTTTTCCTTCCAGGGGTCCCTAGATCTCCTTGAGTCAGAATTTCTCTGGGGTATCAGGGTCCTGATTGTGCCCTGGAGCCTTCTCAACCCAACAGGAAAACCTGGCACCAGCTGGACTGAACAGGTCTTGCCCATACTACCAGGCACTATTTGCCTGCCAGTCCTATAGCCAATGGGTTCAGGAGCGTTCATTGCATTGTAGGTAGAGAGAACAACAGAGATTTTATTATTATTATTATTATTTTACCATTTTTAAGATTTTTTAAGATCCAGCTGAGAGATGGATCAGAACAGGAGCAACAGGAGATGGGACCAGAACCGGCGCCCAACAGAGACTTTCTTATCATCGTCTTTCAGAAGCTCCCAGGGGCCAGTGCTGTGGTGTAGTGGGTGAAACCACCACTTGCAGTGCTGGCATCTCATATGGGCGCCGGTTCGAGTCCTGGCTGCTCCACTTCTGATCCAGCTCTCTGCTATGGCCTGGGAAAGCAGTAGAAGATGGCCGAAGTCCTTGGGCCCCTGCTCCCATGTGGGAGACCCGGAGGAGGCTTCTGGCTCCTGGCTTAGGATAGGCACAGCTCCAGCCGTTGCAGCCATCTGAGACCATCTGAGGAGTGAAGCAGCAGATAGAAGACCTCTCTCTCTCTGCCTCTCTGTAACTCTGGCTTTTAGACAAATCAGTAAATCTTTAAATAAAAAAAGAAGAAGCTCCCAGTAAATAGAAAAAAAAAAAAAAAGAAAAACCATCAGACTGGATGATCTCTGAGCCTCCTTCCAATACCAGCGTTTATACCTGTGCGCTTCTGTGGTCTCCAGCTTCAGCTCAATCCTCAGCACCCTTGGCCACACTGTTACGTCTTCCCAGCATGCTTTGCTTCCCCAAAGGGAATATTTGAGACTTTATTTCCCTCCTCAAGGCCCAGGTTTATCCCCCGTCTTGTTTACTGTCAGCCAATGACTTTGAATTTCTCCTCACAGAGAAAAGACTCAGGCTTTGAGTTGCTCACCTTCCTCGCTTCCGTATATCCTGTCTCCTTTGCCTCCCTCCCTGCCTGCCATCCATCTTTCCATGTTGCCAGACTCTGTCTTTTCCCATGACTTCTGTTACTGTGTGTGCTCCTGGTTTTCCCAACTCTGGGCACCCCCTTTCATTTTGCGTTGCTTTCAGTCTCACTTAGTTCTGATACAGGGAATTTTTTTTTCAGTGCATAAAGTTGATCATATCACCCCATTTAAAACATCTCAATGACAAGAACAGGCAAAACGAATGTGTAGTGACAAAAGTCAGAACATTGGTCACCTTTGGGTGGGGGAAATAGCAATTAATTGCAAAGGGCACAGGGGAGCATTGTGGTAAAGTAGGTTAGGCCTCCGCCTGCGGCGCCAGCATCCCAGTTCGTGGGCACCAGTTCGTGTCCCAGCTGCTCCTTTTTTTTTTTAATAGTATGGATTTGCTGATCACCAATTTTTTAAAAAAGATTTATTTATTTATTGTTAGAGTTACACAGAGAGAGAGGTCTTCCATCTGCTGGTTCACTCTCCAGTTGACAGCAATGGCTGGAGCTGCGCCGATCGGAAGCCAGGAGCCAGAAGCTTCTTCTGGGCCTTCCTCATGGGTGCAGAGGCCCAGGCACTTGGGCCATCTTCTACTGTTTTCCCAGGCCATGGCAGAGAGCTGGATCATAAGTGGAGCAGCCGGGACTCATGGAATGCCAGCACTGCAGACGGCTGCTTTACCCACTACAACACAGTGCTGGCCCTTGCTCCTCTTTTGATTCAACTCTCCGCTATTGGCCTGGGAAAGCAGCAGAGGACGGTCCAAATCCTTGGGCCCCTGTACCCATGTGGGAGACCCGGAGGAGGTTCCTGGCTCCTGGCTTTGCATTGGCCCAGCTCTGGCCATTGCAACCATGTTACAGAGAGAGAGAGAGAATCTTCCATCTGCTGTTTCACTCCCAAAAAGGCCACAACGGCCAGGGCTGGACCAGGCCAAAGCCAGGAGCTTCCTCTGGGTCTCTCACATAGTTGCAGGGGCCCAAGAGGTTGGGGAGTCCTCTGCTGCTTTCCAAGACACACCAGCAAGGAGCTGGATCGAAGAGGAGCAGCCAGGACTAGAACCGGCATCCTAGTGGGATGCCAGCATCGTTGTTTGCAGCTTCACCTGCTGCAGCACAGCACTGGGCCCAAAGCATAACTGTTCCACACATCCTTGGGACCATTAGCAGAAGCCCATCCTGGTCCGGAAGAGACTGCATTGTGGCCAGCCATTCACGCCCCTCCCTCCCTCCCCCACCTCCGGGGCTTCCTAGGCCTGAGAACCATCTCTTGAGTTTCACTGCTGCCCTAGTGCCTGGCACAGTGGCTGGCACACAGGCCCCAGGAAGTGTGTGCTGAATGAATGCATGCATGCTTGCTGTGTTTGCTTTGAGCTTGATGCTCTTTACTGAAAAATCTCCTTCCTCCAGCCTGTAGGATGTTTCCTCGGTGAGGGGAGAGCTATTGCATGATGGCAGTTTTCGATACCCCCGAGGAGGCCTTTGGCGCCTTGCGTCCGGTCTGTGTTCAGCTCACAAAGGCCCAGACGGTGGAGAATGTGGAACACCTGCAGACCCGGTTACAGCGCGTGAGTGACTCTGCCCTTCAGGAGCTTCAGCAGTACGTGCTCTTCCCGCTGCGATTCACTCTCAAGACTCCCGGTCCCAAGAGAGAGCGCCTGATCCAGAGCGTGGTGGAATGCCTCACGTTCATCCTGTCTTCCACGTGTGTCAGAGAGCAAGAGCTTCTGCAGGAACTTTTTTCAGAACTCTCTGCTTGTCTGTATTCGCCCAGCTCCCAGAAACCTGCAGCTGTGTCAGAAGAGCTGAAGTTGGCTGTGATCCAGGGACTCAGCACGTTAATGCACTCGGCTTATGGGGACATCATTCTGACTTTTTATGAGCCCTCCATTCTGCCTCGTTTAGGATTTGCTGTATCTTTACTGTTAGGCCTAGCAGAACAGGAGAAATCTAAGCAAGTTAAAATTGCTGCCTTAAACTGTTTGCAGGTTCTGCTCTTTCAGTGTGAGTGTCAAGACCATCCAAGGTCCTTGGATGAGCTTGAGCAAAAGCAGCTGGGGGATTTGTTTGCTTCTTTTTTACCTGGAATCTCAACTACAATGACAAGAGTTATCACGGGAGACTTTAAACAAGGTCACAGCATCGTCGTGTCTTCTCTGAAGATCTTTTATAAGACAGTGGGCTTCATTATGGCCGATGAGCAGCTCAGAGCAATCCCAAAGGTCCAAGCAAAACCTGCAGTGGAGCACAGAGTTGCAGAGCTGATGGTTCACAGGGAAGCAGACTGGGTAAAAAGTACTGGTGAGAAATTGACTATCCTTATTAAAAAGATAATCGAGTGTGTTTCAGCTCACCCACACTGGAAGGTGAGACTGGAACTGGCAGAACTGGTGGAGGCCCTTCTTTTGAAGTGCAGTCAGTCCCTGGTTGAATCTGCTGGTCCCCTTCTGAAGGCATTAGTGGGCCTAGCAAATGATGAGAGCCCTGAGGTCCAAGCCCAGTGCAATAAAGTTCTGAGATGTTTCGCAGAACGGAAGGTGGTGATGGGCAACAGAGCCTTTGCTGACATCTTGTCAGAAAGCCTGCATTCCCTGGCCACGTCTCTTCCACGCCTAATGAACTCCCAGGATGATCAGGGCAAATTCTCTACTCTTTCCTTGTTCCTCGGTTACCTGAAACTCTTGGGCCCAAAAGTAAACTTTGTCCTCAATTCTGGGGCCCATCTTCAGCGCCTTTCCAAAGCACTCATCCAAGTTCTAGAACTAGATGTGACTGACATCAAAATCGTGGAAGAGCGCCGCTGGCACCCTGATGATCTGAGTGCCTCTCCAAAGACCTCAGCCACCCAGCCTTGGAACCAAATCCAGAGGAGGTATTTCCGCTTCTTCACCGATGAGAGGGTTTTCCTGCTCTTGCGGCAGGTTTGTCAGCTTCTTGGTTATTATGGGAACCTTTATTTGCTTGTGGATCACTTTATGGAACTGTACCACGAGTCTGTGGTTTACCGAAAGCAAGCTGCCATGGTCCTTAATGAACTGGTTGCCGGGGCTGCTGGGCTGGAGGGGGAGGACCTTCATGAGGAACGTGTTGAAACAAGCAAAGAGGAACTGAGAGAGATTGTGACATCTGTACTTGAAGAATACACGAGCCAAGAAAACTGGTATTTGGTTACCTGTATTGAAGCTGAGGAAATGGAAGAGGAGCGAATGCTGAAGGAGTCAGGCCTCCAGGCCATCACATCGGGTGCACACGCTTGCCAGGTTCCATCTTTTCCAGCCTTCTCAAAGCCAAGTCCCACTATTTGCTCCATGAACAGCAACATCTGGCAGATCTGCATCCAGTTGGAAGGGATTGGCCAGTTTGCACGTGCACTGGGGAAAGACTTCCGCTTGCTCTTGATGTCAGCCCTTTATCCAGTCCTGGAGAAGGCTGGAGACCAAACCCTGCTCATCAGTCAGGCGGCCACCAGCACCATGGTGGAAATTGGCCAGGCTTGTGGCTACGATTCCCTGCGGCACCTAATCAATCAAAATTCAGACTATCTGGTGAACGGAATCTCTTTGAATCTGCGTCACCTGGCTCTGCACCCTCACACCACAAAGGTCTTGGAAGTCATGCTGCGGAACTCAGATGCTAGCCTGCTGCCTTTAGTGGCAGATGTGGTTCAAGACATCTTGTCCACCCTGGACCAATTTTATGATAAGAGAGCCGCTTCCTTTGTCAGTGTTCTGCACGCCCTGCTGGCAGCATTAGGTACATGGAGAGCTTTTTTTAATGCTGATCTGGGGGCCAGGACTCAGTATCCTGGTTTGCCCAGCCTTATTTGTTTCATTATTTATGGTCATGCCATGGAGGACATTTGAATAGTTGTCACTCCAGTCTCACATGTTATAATAGGATTCCATTGTTTATTTTTTATACTTGCAGTAATCTCTACAATTTTTTGGGCTCCTGCTTTGTGCCAGGGATGTAAACCCTGCAGACTAATTATAAGTTATTATTTGTAGGAACTAACTAATTATTGTTATTTGTAAGAACTAAGTCTAGGAGAGCTCCTACTTAGCCAAGGTCACACAATTGATTAGGAATAAAGTCAGGATTTATGAGCTTTATTACTTCCAACATATTAAACTACTTCTCATGATGCCAATGGAGTATAGGAATAACATGGGTTGCTAAGTCCACACATAGGCCAGAACAGTACTGCCTGATAGAACTTTCTGTGACAGTGGTAATATTCTATATCTTTTGTGCCCTGTCTAGATATAGCCACCAGCCACATCAGGCTAATACAACTAAGGAGCTGGATTATTAATTTTATTTAATGTTAATAGCCCCATGTGGCTGCTGACTATATTACTAGACAGAACATAGCTAGATATTGCCCTTTAACTTTTTGATTATGTGAGTTGGCTTGAGTTTCTCTTTTTCCCTGCAAGAGGGAATGCTGTCTACCATTAGAATGGCAAAATTTTGGACTACAAAAAAAAGAATTCCTCAACTGAACAATCAATCTTTGGGTGAAAATGTAATGAGCACTATACCTGTCCCTTTTATGCAAAAGTATCTCAGTATTTATGTCAGCACTGCTGATAACTTCTGAGGCAGGTGGGAAGCTCAGCTAAAAAAGCCAAGGCTGTGTAAGAAACGTTGTCATGGAATGTGACTGGGGCCAGGACTGTCCACTGCCTCATAATGACACCATTTCCAATGTTTAGTCATTCATTCATGAACATTCATATACAGCATAGATGTCCTTTTATTCGTTCAATAATAAAGAGTATCTGCCATATATCAGACACTGCTGAGTAATGAGGATATAGCAGTGAACAGAACGAATACATTCTTGGAGCTTTCTTCTGTAAGAGAGATGATAAACAAGTAAGCAAATCATTAAACAAGCTCATTGCAGGTTGTGATAAGCACTGTGAAAGAAATAAACACCTCGATGCAAGGGAGTACCAGGAACAGGCTACTTTAGGTGGAGTGGCAAGGGAGGGCCTCTCTGAGGAGGTGACAGTGGAGCTGAGCTGAAGGTGAGAGAGGCCCATCGGTATATATGGGCTCTCACATTGTTTTTATGATTTGTGAGAATATTCAGGCAAAAGGAACAGCAGGTGCAAAGGCCAAGAGGGAAGAAGACACTTGGGGTCTTTGGAGAGTAAAAAAAGAGGTCACTGGGGAAAGAGCGAGAGGTTGGGGACAGATCTTGCTGCATCTAACAGGCCAAGGCAAGGCATTTACATTTCATTTTGCAACCCCTGGGAAACCTGCACAGTGAGCTGGTCACTGGTGGTGGTGGTGGGGGGGTCAGCCATGAACAAGACCTACCTGGGCCTGCCTTCATGAAGCCCCTCCAAAGACTGGCAGGCTGCTAATATTCCATTGCAAAGCAGGACTGACTTCATAGGCCAAATACAGCCCAGCTGTACTGTTGTGGGGGAAGTGTACTACATTACAATTTGAGATTTTAAAAAATATGAACACCTTTTTTTTAAAGGATGGAGATGGAGGATGAGATGGAGGAGGAGGGTCTCCATTGGTAAAGGAAAATGAGAATGTTTAAGGTGGACTCTGGAACAACCTAAGGAAAGAAACAAAACTGGAGAGAGAGCTTTTCTGAAAGCTTGGAAATTACCCAGAATACAGTTGCTTGTTGAATAGTAAAACTACTGAGGTGGAGTTGTCACTCAGAAATCAAAGGAGCACTTTTTGCTGGCACTACTGTCTGTCATCAAGTTAGAAATGGAAATGTGGTCTCGGAAAACTTCTAAAAGGTCTTAAAAGACCCTACTATGTGTTTTTAGGAAAAACACAGTGTTTCACATACGCTGACAAAAATTATTGGATGCCACAGTGAGGATGAGAGCTATCGGTTAAATAATACTTAGCACCAACTACCGACTGGCAGGCTATTCATCACAAGCAACAAATAGAGTAGCTTTGAAAATAAGAAACTATTCGTGTCACAAACTTGGAGGTTGTGTGCCATGTCTGTGCATACAGGGCTACTGCATTCTTTGGACGGCTGCGTAGTATTGCTTTGTGTGGCTGCACCATAGTTCATTTAGCCAGTCCACAGACGTTTAACCAGCTGGTAGTAGTTTCCAGTCTTTGCCAGCCCAAAAAATGCTGCAGTGAAAATCTTGGTAGGTCATTTTGAACGTGCCTCCGTGTATCAATAGGATACATTTCTGAACGAAATGCTGCTTTAAAGGGTATTACCTTTAAATTTTTGATAGAGAGTATCAAATTGCTCTCCTAAGAGGTTGTACCAATTTAAACTCCATCAGTAGTGTAAAGAGTGCCAATTGTGCCACTCCCTCACCCACACTGTGAATTACCAAGCTTTTGATCTTTGCTAATCCAATAGGAGAAAAATAGCACCTTATTATAGTTTTAATTTGCATTAAGAGTGAGGTTGAGCTTCTTTTCATATGTTTAAAAGCCATTTGTGAGCAAAGACATTTTAATGTCTGGCACTAGCCTTGAATCTAGAAATAATCTTTGCAGTGTGTCTAGTCTTAGCAGTGTAAATGCCAGGTCCAGGCTTTAACTCTTGGAGAACCAGTCCCTTAGAGTACACTAAGTACAGATTTACATCAGAGAACAGGGCATTGAAGAAATCATTGAGCCTGCGTCTGGGAACCTCTAGATACAAGATCGAAGGCATTTGCTCCCTGCTACTCCCAGTTGCCTGGTCGTCATCTCCTATCTGCTGTTGCTCCGGCTCTGCACAGCTGCTCCTGGATGAAAAGGAGACCAGCATGTGCTAAAGGTTATCAGTCTCTGTCCCTGCTGTCTGCAAAAGCAGCACACTGGGCCAGAGCAGTGATTTGCAGCCTGTAGATTTTTGTTCGTGTTTCATTCCTTAGGGGGCTTTTATGAAATGAAGACTTTGTGGGGACCCTGACATACAGAAGGTAGCTGAAGTTATTGAGTCACTCCTGTTGAGGAGCAGAACCCCGAAGCCACCCTCTCTTCACTGGTGGCTCGTGGCGTCCTCCCCGTTGTGATCCCTGACACATTTCTGTAGAGCCCCAAGGCTCCTTAAGGCATCCTTTAAAAACCACTGGATTCAGTGACGGTTAAGGTTCATTCTGTGGTCACATTTCAGAAATGTTGGCACATCACCAAAGAAGGGAAAGCTCTGGAGAGAAGATGGCCAGCGTCCTGAAGAGATACAGCTGTCAGAGATACAATTGATACTCTTTTCTCCAGGTTCTGTAGAGTCTGTCTCCTATTAATTCTAAGTATGTCCTGGTGCTCAGAATTTTGTCACTTTTACATGTTCTCCAGCCCTGTGTATTTTTCATTTCTGCATGTATTTTGGGTCCCTACCCTCTAGAGTGAGTACATTGGATTTCCAGTGGTGATCAATGGAACACAGATTCTCAGAGATTCAGACACTAAATACTACACACAAACCAAATAGATAATTCCGAACTGTGATGAGTTGATGTGAAGGGAAAGAACTTGGTGCTACGTAAGACATCACAGAGGTGACCTGAATTAGGGCTTTCCAGGGCAGGTTCTATTTGTGCTGAGACATGAAAAGTGACTTGGAATCAGCCAAATATAAAGTAGGGGAGAGTATTCCAGACAGTGAGAACAACATATGCAAAAGTTCCAATGCAGAAGAAACTTGGCGCATTGGAGGAACAGAAAGATGGTCATTCAGTGGGCAACTAGAAGTGGTAAGAAGGTAAGACTGGAAGAGCATGTAGAGACCACTGCATCCTGCCTACTGTGGCAAAGAGCTTGTTCTTGTAAAATGCTAATGTGTGTCGTCAATGACCGAGGTGATCATTCTAACACTTCATTTACAGCCCAGTGGTTCCCAGACACAGGTAGTCCTGGGCAATCACAAGAGCGAAGGTCAGGAGCGGAGGAAAGAGGTCATTTGCACACAGCACCAGCTGTTGTTGAGAGTAGCACCACAGCAGAAGACATTGAACGGTTTTTGCTGGACTACCTCAAAGAGAAGGATGTGGCAGATGGAAATGTCTCGGATCTTGATAATGACGAAGGTAACAAATGTCTATTCTGTCTTAACTAGTTTTTTTTCTTTTTGAAACAGATTATTGTGAAAATGATGAAATATTACAGGAGGTTTGGAAATAAGTTACTCATAACTTCACCAGAGGAATAAGCCATTCCCAATTTTTTGCTATCTCTTCCCTTTTTTTTTTTTTATTAAAGACCTATTTTTACATGGTTGCAGTCATAGTTTAAATGCATTGTAACCTTTCTGTGGTGTTATAAGAACTCTCCATGTTTCTGTAGAGTTTGCATAACTAATGTTTTAATAACTGCTGCTACTAAGTATCTGTTCCCCTGGGGGATGGGGAGGTTGAGTCTGGCTTTCACTTCATGCACAGTGCTGCAATGGATGATTCGAGCATGTGACCTTTTCCTTTTCATGTATTTCTTTAAGATTCTCAGAAGTGGGATTTCTGGGTCAAGGATATGAACATTATTTAATGCTCACCAAATTGCCTTCCAAAAACGTTGTATCCGTTTATATCTTCCCATCAGTGGCACAGGATAAATACTGGTCTCACCACAGTCTTGCCACATTGGATAGTACCAGTTCTGTTTCTTACTAAAGTAACAGGTGAACAATGCTTTTTATTTTACCTTGCATTTCTTTGATTACCAACAAGATCAAACATTTTTCTATATGCTTTGCCCAACAGTTTTTTTTTCTTATGCCCATTGTCTGTTCATATGCTATTTATTTATAGGTGGGAGATTTCAGTGTTTTTCTTACCAGTTTATATGATAAAGGAAAGAGAGTTCAGGCTAGCTGCAGCTCTGGCCTCTTCTTTTATTCACAAGCTCAATCTGGAGCTTCAAGTCATGGAAGGATTAATAAATTATTAGAATCTCCTCTGCAAATATAAAATGCCAAGTCATAATGAGCTTGGTGGTCTCAGGACCATCCTAAATCGAACTGAGTCCCAAATTAGTTTATTAGGTTGGAATTGAGCAGATTTCTTTTTTTGCTTTTGTGGTTTTTTTTTTTTTTCCTTTGGTGGAGTTGGGGGAGTGATTTCTACTCCGAGACTATTGAACTCAAGCCAATCCTTCCAGAATAACAGGAAAAAGCTCAATGAGACTAGCTACAACAAATCCTTCTAAATAGTGGAGAAGCATCCCATAACCCATAGCCCAAATAATGATTTATGCAGCGTTGAGTCATGACTCTCCCCAAAGACAGATTTTTCCGATCAAAACTTTTGGGCTTTTTCTTCTCAGAATTGTGTCTTGAGCCAGCACAATCCTTTAAAGGAACTGCACCCGTGCCCAAACCTGGAAACCCTAAAGGGGAGGCATTTTGATCCCTCATAATCTGGATTTGCTATTCTCACTTAAAATTTGAGCATTGTCTGGGAATCCATTCTTTCACGATTAGGATCTTCTCTTCTAGTTGATGCTCACTAGGAGCAGACCAAATGAATCAAACCCTTCTGCTAACAACAGAACAATCCACATCCCTCAAATCACATTGTGCAGTGGGTGCATTTCCAGCAATAGATCCTGTTCTGGGAAGAAAAGCACGGCCCCTATCGCTCTTACAGTTCTCATTCATCAAGTGCACACCGTGTCCTTGGCATCATAAACAATGTTGGGCTTGATGTTGGTTTGACGGGAGTTTTCTGTTTTAACCACACGGAAGCGCCTTGTGTACCTGAAGCTCCATTCTCCAAGAAACCCTAGCACTCTGTGGATGCATTTTCATTTATCTTTTCAGCCTCTGCTGTACGATCCTGTTTTTCCAGCAGAGGAACTGAATGGGGGAAAGGTGAGGGAGCAGTGCTCTGCCAGCGGAAACGAGTGCAGCGGCCAGTGGAGGTTGCAGGGCAGAGCAGGGCTGTGAGTAGATAGGGAAGGTTTGGCAGGGCAGGGATTTTGGTCTGAGTTCCCTGCAACTCTCAGGTCTTGGTGTTTTAATCTACAGATTGATACCTATTTCATGTAGCACAGCACTCTGAACAGTGAGAGAATGGTAATAGCCAGTGGCATTCATCTCATTTAACCTCCTCAACAGGCACATGAACTTTATGTGCTTTATCCCTTCTCTCCAGATGGCATGATACAGAATGAGAGAAGTTGCTGGTAGGTTGCAGAGACAAGACTTGAACTGACCAAACCCCATGCTGTATGTATTCCACCAAGCTGCACTGGTACTACCTTCCTTATAGAGAGAAGTGAGCCATGATGCTGGGCGTGCAAAGATCTCACAGGCTAGTGGAGAAGATTGGCTTGTGCCCCCTGTAGTCAAAGGGTGAGTCAAAAGGAAAGAGAGTAGAGGGTAGAGCAAGGTCCAGCCCAGATTCCAAACAAGAACCCTGCTCTCATATTTTTTTTAAGTTAAAAAAAAATTTTATTTTATTTATTTGAAATGCAGAGACAAAGACACAGATGGAAAAATCTCCCATCCATTGGTTCACTCCCCAGATACCCACAACAGCCAGGTCACTGAGCCGGGCTGAAGCTAGAAGCCAGGAACTCCATCCCTGTCTCCCATGTGGATGGCAGGGACTCAGGTCACTGCTGCCTCCCAGGGTACACATTAGAAGGAAGCTGGAATCCAGAGCAGGGCTGGAACTGAAACCCAAGCACTGTGATATGGAATGCAGGCATCCCAAGCAGTGTCTTAACCACTATGCTAAACATTAGTATTGTGTTTTTATGGTAAGTAATTGTTCGTGGAAATTTGGAAAAGACCAAAGGTATAGAGGAAAAAATTACTGTTAATATTTTGTTGCACAAAGATTTATGTAATAGTGCTCATCCTGTGATTGCAATTTTGCATATGGTTTTTCTCCTTTTAACATGATAGTATTCCATGCATATTCTTTGTCATCAAAACTGTTGCTAAACACAAATTTGGGGACCTCCTAATGTGCCATTGCAGGGGTGCACTGTGAGTCATGTAACCATTCCCCGGTGACTAGACATGGAGAGTGTCTTAGTTCATCTGCGCTGCTGTAGCGAATACCTGAGACTGGGGAATTTCTGAAGAACAGTAATATACTTCCACAGTTCTGAGGCTGAGAAGCCCAGGATCATGGCACTGGCATGTCAATTATCTGGTAAGGCTGCTCTCTGCCTCCAGATGGTGCCCTGTGGCTGTGCCCTCCTGAGAGAAGGACCATGTGACCTCACGTGGCAGAAGGCAGAAGGGCAAGTGAGAGAAGTGCTGCATGGAACCTCTTCTGGGACCTCTTAACCCTATTCATGAAGGAGGAGCCCTCTTAAAGGCCCCAGCCCTTGAGAAGGGCTTGTGGCACATCCCGTATCCTAGTGTCTGGGTCAAGTCTCGGCTCCTCTACTTCTGACCCAGCTTCCTGCTAACACAGACCCCAGGAGGCAGCAGGTGAGGATTCAAGTACTTGGGTCCCTGCCATCCATGTAGGAGACCGGAATAGAGGTCTAAGTTCCTGACTTTGGGTTGGCCCAACCTTGGCTATTGCAGCCAATTGAGGGAGGGAACCAGTGGATGAAAGAGCTCTCTCCATCTCTATCTCTGGTCTCTCTTGCCTTTTAAATAAAAAATGAAAAATGTTTTAAAACTTAAAAGATCCAAGTTCTTAAAATTTACTTGATTGGCAGAGTTACAGTAAGAAAGTGAGAGAAAGAGACAGAGATCCTCCATCTGCTAGTTAACTCCCCAAATGGCCACAACGGCCAGGGCTGGGCCAGGCCAAAACCAGGAGCCAGGTACTCCATCTGGATCTCACATGGATAGCAGGGGCCCAAGCACTTACAACATCTTCCACTGCTTTCCCAGGCACATTAGCAGGGAGCTGCATCAGAAGTGGAGCCGCCAGGACTCAAACCAATGCCCATATAGGATGATGGCATCAAGGTGGTAGCTTAACCTGCTGCACCACAGTGCCAGCCCTAGATCCCAGCTCTTAATACCATCACATGGACCATGAAGTTTCAACCCCTGAATTACGGAGGGGACACATTCAGATCATAACAGAGGATCTTTCCCAGTGTTTAGTTGTTACAATTAACACTGTTGTGACAGCATTGATTTGTACAACTTGGCTCAAATTTCAGCTGCTTCCTTAAAATCCATTCCTGAACATTTTGGTTACATGACTCACAGTGCACCCCTGCAATGGCACATTAGGAGGTCCCCAAATATGTGTTTAGCAACAGTTTTGATGACAAAAAAAAAAAGTCGTGCTCCTGAGTCTGAAGCAGGGGGTCAGGCTGGACGGGGACATCTGCCATAAAACACGATCCCTCAACTGTGCTCTTTTTACAGAGGACCAGTCAGCCCCTCCCAAAGTGGATGAGAATGACAGCCGTCCAGATGTGGAGCCACCCCTGCCAGTGCAGATCCAAATAGCCACAGATGTGATGGAGCGCTGCATACATTTGTTGTCAGATAAAAACCTGAAAATCCGCTTGAAGGTCAGTGGGTGGCCCCTTCTCTGCATTCCCAGAGCAGCAGGACTGAGGTGGAGGAAGCAGTGAGTCTACGGGTGAGCGAGTAGCTTTGCTTATCTCCTGGGCCCTGCGTGTTGGCCAAGAGAAGGCATCGTGAGGAATTCATCTGTGCGGTGGCAGTTTTACATCTGTCAGCTCAGATGCATGAAAAACCAGAGTTTGGGGGATTCATCGAATCTTCAAGGGACAGAAAGTTATGTGCTTTGGAAAGGATATCATTCTCTAAGCTGACTTCATGCGGGGTGTGGGTTCGTTAAAGAGGTCATTCTTCCAAGCCTGGTTCTAGCCCTTATCTGTTTCTATTTTCTGTTTTCATTCTAGGACAAACCCCAATACTTTTGGTAATATTCCATCCTCATTTGCTGGCAGTTTCCCAAGCAAACACCCCTGTCCTCAAGGACTTAAACCAAACCCTAGTGACTCAGTAAACAGGACAGAGGGGTGGGTGGGAGTTGGAGTCAGATATTGTCCCCGAAGGAAAATAACGTTCCTCCCTACTCCCAAGCAGGAGTGTGACACCCACCTTCCTTAGTGAATTACTGTTCTCCACGGGAGCTTGTTACCTGGGCTCAGAAACCCTCAATGAACCTCAGATCTCAGGGTCTGTGTTTTGTGGAATTTATTTGGTCTTCCCTAGACATCTCTTAGCATTCCTCTGTTCCATTCATTCAGCAAACACTTTTTGAGCGCCTGTTACATGCAAGGCTGTAATATGGGTGCCTGGCTGACACATTGAGCAAACTGTTGTACCCTTCATGTCCTTCTCTTGCATGGGAGTTTTGTAGCAGCTGAATACACACAGTTATCGAGAGCATTAGTGTTGTAGCCAGACCTCCATACCTAAATTCAGACCCTGGCTTTGCCACCCCCCCACACCGACCTTGAGTAAATTCGTTTGCCTTTTTGAACCTTCATGTCTTCATCTGTAAAATGAAGATGGTGTCTATTCCGTGTCTGTTCTCTATTGCTTCTAGAGATTGCAGTTAGCCTGAGGTCCGACATACGCACTCCTCCACTCACTCATCTGGTGCCGGCTGAAAACTCGCCGTGTCAGGCAGCAGGTGTATAGGAAGGGAGGCAGCTGCATCCCTGTCTTTATGGGACTTCCTGTCTGTTGTGGCAGAGAGGCCCTAATACCCAAACTTACACGCACAAGTCGAGGAAATGCTAGTAAGGTGATAAGCCAGGTCCATGGCCGGAAATAGTAGTTCAGCCACACAGCAAGTATGTACAGGGAGCCTGCCCCGTACCAGACCCTGCTGAATAAGACAGAGCCTACATCCTGGTGTAGACTGGGGTCAGGGAAGGCTCTCTGAGAGAGGAGCATTTCTAAAGGTTGAGAAGGAACCAGCCATGCGAAAGGGCAAAAACCCGAAGGAGAACAATCCAGGCACAGGGGGAGAAAATGTGTCTGAAACCTGATGTCATTTGTTCAGTTAGTGACAGGACTGAAATCCAAAGCCAGTCAGTGATGCCAAAGGCATTTCCACTGTACTGCTCTGTACCCCCTGGTACTAGTGAGCTTTTTCTTAGTTCCCTGCTGACTAATCACCACCCCTCAAGGGCAGACCCTCTTCTGTTTTTTGTATCTGTTCCATAGGAGGCATCCAGTAAGGGGTCACTGCTTAATGTTAGCAGATCCCATTCTGTCTTTCTGACTCAAACGTGTGCCTCCCCTGTGGCTTGAGGGCTGGCCCTTCTCCGTGGACAGGCAGCCTGCCTTGGTCATTGTACTGACCACTGCCTACGACCCTGACATGGGCCATCTGTTTTCAGTGAGCCTTGGAATATAAGAGATCAGGAAGCATATTCTCAAGGGAGGTGAAAAATCAGTTTACGTCCATGCCAGCCCAAACCTCCTTTTGACGTTGGCCTGTACCTCGCCTGCCTGGCCTCTCTGGAGGCAGCAGCAGAACTGGAATCTCACCCAGCCCCGTGCCTTGCTCCGTCTGTCCAGAGGCATCTGCATCTCCTCAGCAGTTCCGCCCGAGCCCAAGGGTGCTTCCCTTCCCCTCCCAAGCTCCAGTTCTTTTTTTTTTTTTTTTTTTTTTTTTTTTTTTTGACAGGCAGAGTGGACATGGAGAGAGAGAGACAGAGAGAAAGGTCTTCCTTTTGCCGTTGGTTCTGAAGCCAGGAGCCAGGTACTTCTCCTGGTCTCCCATGGGGTGCAGGGCCCAAGCACCTGGGCCATCCTCCACTGCACTCCCTGGCCACAGCAGAGAGCTGGCCTGGAAGAGGGGCAACCGGGACAGAATCCGGCTCCCCGACCGGGACTAGAACCCGGTGTGCCAGCGCCGCAAGGCGGAGGATTAGCCTAGTGAGCCGCGGTGCCGGGCCAGCTCCAGTTCTTCAGCAGCTCCAGCCATTTCCGCTCCAGGATGGAGCTGAGATCCTCCTGCCCCATCACATGGCCACCTGGCTTTGTTCCTCTCCCGTGGACCTAGGTCTCCCAAAGGACCTCCTCACTCAGCCCTCCCTGTTCAGATCCTTTCTCTACTCAGCAACCAGGATGACCTTTGCAAGGCATGAACTCCCGGATGGCTCCCCACTGCACTTAGTGTAGAGTGAGAAATTACTAACTCGACCCCTTCCTAGTCCGGGCCGCATCTCACCCCTCGCCTGCCCTGCTTCCGTTCCCTGCGTCCCTCCAGCTCCGTCCCAGCCTGGGCCTTCCTCGCTGCAGTCTCCTGTTGCAGGAACACTTTCCCTCTGTACTGAGCTAACTCTGATCCTCCTTACGCCGCTTTTTGGAAGCTGCTTGCTCAGAGAAGCCTTCCCAGCATAGTGTCTGTGCATTTCAGCCTTGCCTTTCCTCTCGTCACAACCGGTCGTCCTCTCTTTATTTGGTTGTTGTCTGCTCAGGGTCTCTTCTGTTGGACCATAAAGCCTGTGAAGGCAAGGAAAGGTGTGTCTAGCCAGGGCTTTTCATGTAGTCAGCACTCGGTCAATGGCTAGTCCATGAATGCTGTTCTAAGTTTGATTCTTATAAAACGCTGACTTGATCCCAGGTATCTGGTGGCAAGCTTTTACCTTCTGCTGCAATCCTGTCTTTGCTCTCAGGTCCTGGATGTTCTGGATTTGTGTGTGCTCGTTCTGCAGCCCCACAAGAACCAGCTCCTTCCCTTAGCTCATCGAACGTGGCCCTCACTCGTGCACCGGCTCACAAACGATGACCCGCTGGCAGTGCTCAGAGCCTTCAAGGTACCGCTCCGATGCCCCACTCGTTGGCACAGAGCTCACCGGGGTCTTTTGGACCAGCTCTCTTCATTTGATTGCAACATCATACACCTGGAAGAAAATACAGAAAAACAAGGGAAGGACAAAGAAGAAAATAAAACTCAGTTTCCTTTGGAATGTTTAGCAGGACAAACTAATAGATGAAAAGGGCCACCAGTATTGATTAGCACCTCCATGTGCCAGGCAGTGAGCGTGGCACTTGCCCGCATGTGATCTGTCACACTCGCAACCCCCTGGCAAGGCGGCTGTCAGGCTCACTCCTCGGAGAGGAGACGAGCTCCAGGAAGGTAGAGGCTCCTCAGGATCACGCTGCTAGGAAGTGACAGGACCCGGACCTGTGAGCTCACGCCCAGGTTCCTGGCAAGAGGCAAGGTGAAGGGTGTAGGTTCTAGTAGGGGACACCCTCTGCCCAGCCAGGCAACTTTGGGCAAAGCCTGTGACCCCTGATCTTCAAGTGGGGTTAGTAACACCTATCTCAGGTTTCTCAGTGTGGTCGGAGAGGAAATGGAACACTTGGGTGAAATGCTCTGGAAAGCTAAAAACCCTGTATGGAAATGCAGGTTATTCCCCCTGACTTAGTTCAGCTTTTGGTGGCGTACATATTTTAACTTACTTATTTATATCCTTTCTTGTTGCAAAAAGCACTTACAGCTACCTACAGAGCTACATTCACATGGCAAGCTAACATAAATTAGAAGCAGGTGAACAAGAGGAGACAAAGAAAAAAGATATGTAGAGACAAAATGAGGCCAGGAGTACAGCCAGTGTGCTCAGCAGAAGTAGATTCGTTTTCTGTGAGATTGTTCAGCGTAAACCGGACCAAAATGCCAGCCTACCTTGAAACGTATAAAATTGTTAATATTTTTTTCCCAAAGCTAGATGCAGGAGCTGACTGAGTGTGTGATAGTGTGTGTGGGGGGGGGGGGGGGATAGGTTGGTGGAGGTGGAGAGAGTGGGAGAGATGGCTTATTGAGATGTGCTGTTTTCCTTTATGAAAATTAGTAATCTGAAATGACAACAAGCATCAAAAAATAGACAGATGTGTGCAGTGCACTGAGGCTCAGTGACACCTGGGGTTCATGAAGCCTTCGCAGTGAGCTAAGGAACCTGCTCCAAGTGCCGTGTGCTCTGCAGAGTCGGCAGACACTCTGCTGGCTGTGGTTGCCTTCCGATTTTTAAAGAAATTCCTATTATCCCGTATACTCAGTCTTGTGCAGTGGGGCAAGACGTTTCAATATGTTCTGCTAGAGAAAGTTTAAAATGAGACATGCAAAGAAACCGCCTGTTGTGGAAGACAGAATGAGGATGATGTACATAAGAGATTGTGCACTTGAACAGAAGGAACGCAGAGTCGATCCCAGCCAGGGGGCGCAGCCTCGGCTCAGCCCTGGGACCGTGGTCCCGTCCTCCCTGCACACGGCAGGGAAGGCCCTCGTCTCGTATGTGCTTTGCTAGTTAGAGTTAAATGCACAAGTCTCTTCTCAGGGGATTTCAGAAAGTTTCAAGAGATGATCTATATGAATTGCTTTAAGCGATTATTCCTTTTTTTTTTTTTTTTTAGCAAAAAAATGGGAGGAAAATCAAGGTATTAATCATATTACTCATCCAACCCAAGATTCCTCTGAATTATTCTCCATGTAATCTGTATTTATGGATAGAAGCAGCCATGCCTTGGGAGCAGAGACCTCCAAATTCATAACTGTCAGAATCACAAACCATGGGCAAGAAATTAACAGCAGTAATTCTATTTTTTTTTCATGCAGAGACCTAGATGAAATTGAATTAGCAAGCATTCTTTAACCTTCCTACCTTGGCATTGTTCAGTCACCAGACTGGGGGCTCTTTCTGCAGGTTTTGCGTACCCTGGGAGGCAGCTGTGGCGATTTTCTGCGGAGCCGGTTCTGCAAAGATGTCCTGCCAAAGCTGGCTGGCTCCTTAGTCACCCAGGCTCCCGTCAGTGCCAGGGCTGGACCAGTTTACTCACATACTCTGGCCTTCAAGTTGCAGCTGGCCGTCTTGCAGGGCCTGGGCCCCCTCTGTGAGAGACTGGACCTGGGTAGGTACTGGCTACTCTCACCTGAACACACATGCTGCACTCTGCCCACTGTTGCCATTGTACACTTTGCTTAGAAGGGACCCCCCCCCCCCATTGTGGACATCTCCTTCAGTCTTGTTCTGTCCTCATTTGTCCATATATCTTTTTTTTTTAAAAGATTTATTTATTTGACAGGCAGAGTTACAGACAGAGAGAGAGGTCTTCCATCCCCAAATGGCCACAATGGCTGGAGCTGGACAAATCCAATGCCAGGAGCGTCTTCCGGGTCTCCCACGTGGGTGCAGGGGCCCAAAGATTTGGGTCATCTTCCACTGCCCTCCCAGGCCATAGCAGCTGGATCAGAAGTGAAGCACCCAGAACTCGAACCGGCACCTATATGGGATGACAGTGGCTTTACCCGCTATGCCACAGCACTGGCCCCATGTCCATTTATCTTTTTTTTTTTTCTTTTTCCATTTATCTTGATGTGTTCTTTGACTTGGGGGTTGGGGAAGAAAGAGACTAGGGCATCTAGTGTGGCTGTTCCAGTTTGCCCAGGTAGCAGTCATTTGCCGCTTGTCCCAGATGAAGTCTGAGGGCCAATGATTCTTTTGTTTTTCTCTCTGCAGGTGAGGGTGACCTGAATAAAGTGGCTGATGCCTGCTTGATTTACCTCAGCGCCAAACAGCCCATGAAATTACAAGAGGCTGCCAGGAGGTACGTCTGCTTGATCACCCGCGTCTCTTTACGTTTGTTCTAAATTATAGATGATTTGCTAATGGCGAGCAGAGTGGAGGCCTCCCCACCCGCACACGCTCCCTCCTTTCCAGGTTAAGATGATTTCCTTAACTGTGCCAACTCTGGAGATGGTATTTTTACTCGATGCAATTCTCTTCTGCAAGTAACCTTTCCCTCGGCTTCAATGTCAGCAGTAGTTTCAAGGGAACAAAAAGCGGAAAGATGCTGGAGGGGACATAGTACCCTCCTGGTTGGAGGGCCACCCTCAACACTGGGCGTGGCCACGGGATGACCCTGGCATCTCTCCGTGCCTCCCCTCCCACAACAGCTAAGCAGAAGCACTGGTTGCTGATTACCTTGACTCCGGGAGCCCTCACGAATTGTATGCAGAATTGAATTTGCGTGCTAGTGGGCTCACATGTGCCTTTTTCTAGACAGAGTCCGTGCCATTCATCCAATTCTGATAGGAGTCTGTGACCCAAAGAACATTAAGAACCACTGGACTAATGGCTTGAAGGGCCTCTTTTCATTCTGAAATTGTGTGATTCTAATTTCTAAGAGCTCTTTACCATGCTTGTTAGAGAATAGCTGTTCTACCTCGAACAGAAGAAGCTGCCTCTGGTTCCCTGAGCACTGCGGGATTCCTCTCCCAGCCGAAACCCTGAGCGCTGCAGCCTTCTGCTGACCAGAGGCCCAGAATGCACCCTGGCTCCCTTTGCCAGTTCTCCTTCCAGCTGGGAGCAGCCTGCTCCCTGAACTGCCGCCCCCTAGACATCTGCTGCGGGGGCAAAAGCCAGGCTGTCTGGCCTGACACTTTGCACAGCCCTGGGCCCTGTGGCCCCTCATCCAGCCCCCCCCCAGTTCCCAGCCCCTGAGCAGAGAATCCCTCCTCCTTCACAGGCTTGTGGCTGATCCTCCTCGGTGGGGTGGGAGTTAGGCTGCAGCTCATTCCCTGGGGGCTAACGGGCTGCTCTGCCTCACTAGGAAGTGAGAAGCACCGGCTTGCTCTTGCAGCTTGTGCTCCTCGGAGTGATGGAACCATCTTTTAGAATTGATTTATTGTCCTTTGCAATTTTTTGCTCTTGATTTCCCCAGTTCCTGTTTTCTTTCTGTCCCTTTTCCATCACATCCCCTAGGCCCCGAATCAGTCAAGGTTTCTGGAGCACAGGGGTGCAATCCCGTGCGTTTCCTAGGCATTCTCATTCCTTAAAGAACACCTGAGGGTAACACATTTATCTGCAACTCTTTTGGGTGCTTGTTACAACCAAGAATTACAGAGATCTGCTATTCACATCGCCTATCCCGTTCTGCTTTTCCTATACCCACTACATCCCATCCCTCAAGTTTAGAACCATCAAACAAGCTAATATTCGCAATTCATTATCTTTTCATTTCCAATTCTCTTTTTTGCCTCTGAAAGCAATTAAACCCAGAATTAAACCCCGAATTGGACATTGCTGCATCTCGAGTTGGTATTCAGGGAGGAGGCAAATGCCGTCAGACCACTCGCCTGCAGCCGGCTTTGTTTGCTCCACCGCACTCTGTTCTGGGTTGAGTCAGATGACCTCCCTCTGACGGCTGTGAGGAGGAGGAAGTGCAAGGCTGATTGCTTCGCACATACATCATCTGCAAACTTATTTTGAAGTCAGGAAAAAAAAATCAGTGTTGTCCTTGATCAAGAGTTGGTTTGGCATCTTGATTCAGAAATTAATAAGCTCTTTAAATGGGAGGAGAAGCCTGAGACAATAGGAAACCTGGTCTCTCTGTGAGGCTCATTACTGTGGAGGTGGGGGGGCGGGGCATGAGTGTTGATTGAAAGTCAGAGCTACTGGTGCTGACAGCCAGGTCCCCTGCATGAGGTGAAGGCCCCACCCCAGCATCCGTCTGGTGGTTGGTCCTCAATTATCCTCATTCCTTTATATTCTACATCCATTACCAAAAGTCAAGCCTGTCTGCCTAACTTGAAAATCTCTTAAAACAATGTACTTCTCCTCTCCATCATCTCTCACCTGAACAACCACAGATGCCTCCTCACGGGTCACCTGCATCCAGTACCCCCTCCTAAGTGTCCCCCACAGCACTCAGGGTGGCACATGTTCTCTCTCTCCTCCCCTCCGTGCCCCTCCTGTTCTTTGCAAGCACCTAAGGGGAGCCCCTAGAGCCAGAGATCTCAGAAAGCCAAGACAGTCTTAGTATTCGGAAGGACCAGGGACAGTCAGAGATGGCCTAGCACCCTTCAGAGGTTGTGAGTCTCCCACCCTGCAACTCTGTGGGCCAGAGGGCTGGGCAGGGGCTGCTCCGAGCTCCCTGTCTTTACCCCCGCCGCATTCTGAAAGGAGGTTCTGGGAGCAGCCAGCAGGTGGGGGTTCCAACCTCAGAGGACCCACCTTCAGCATGGTTGGGTGGAGGCACCCTGGGCAGTGGCACAGAATCTCTCTTTCTGGGTATACAGTTAGGTTTTTTCCGTCCTCCTGTTTGCATTTCCTGGCTCCAAAGAATGGCCAAGCCGGTGCTTGCTTTTTTAATTTGCTATATTAAATATAGCTTTTGTGGCAGGCTTTTACTTCTAGGCTGTAAACTCTGGAGATGGAAATTGATCAGGGGTGGTGGATGTAACAGAGGCTGTAAATGCTCAGAACAGAGATGCCATTCCAGTTTAATGCCTTTATCTAGTGAATGTGCCTTGTAAGGAGGGGGCATAAATCTTAGAACTTGGGGGAGGGGTGGGCTGGGGGCAGGATTGTAACCTTGCTGTGTGATGCCACCAGGTGTCACTATTAACTGACTGTGCAAAAACCAGCTCCCCCAAAGTCCATGTCACTAAATAACTTCAGTGGATAACAAATGAAGGCATAGTATTAGGGGTATGGGAGTGGGTTGTCACACCAGGAGCTGTCCCCGAGGGCAGGCATTGGATTACCAATCAGAGGTCATCAGCCACACCCCTCCCTCAGACCCACATTGCATTGGCAGACTTAACTGATTTAGATTCCAAAGTGGCCCCAGAAGCCTCCAAAATATCTCCCAGCATGCAGTGGGCCTCCACGGCTGGGTGCCTGAGATGAAAGCACACCCCTCCATTCCTGTGTCCCCTTCAAGCCGGTTATACTTAACCTGGTTCCACTCAGCTCCGCTGAAAGCGCACTCTGTGGGCCAGTCTCCCGGGAACCTGTGAGACTTCTTCCCTGCTTTGTAGTGAGGTTTCATGTCCTCCAGTAGCCTTCCATGTGGGCTAAAAATAGGAAACTCAACTAGATGATAGCTGTTTTAAAAAGACGAAGGCCGTGCCTGCCAAGTCTCCACGCTAGAGGACAGAAGCTTGGGGCTGCTTGGTCTCCATCTCTAACCCAACCTCCCATCCCCACCCCTTCCCAGCAACCAGAAGACCAGGCAGGGATGCCAAGTGCCAGCAGGTGTGACTAGCTGGCATGCCTTTTGGTCAAGCAAGTGCTGCATGCCATAGTCGCTGTGGTCCTTTGTCTCAGCAGAGGAGCGGGGTTGCCCTTCCA
The DNA here is from genome assembly GCF_051225735.1 of Oryctolagus cuniculus. Classification (NCBI taxonomy): domain Eukaryota; kingdom Metazoa; phylum Chordata; class Mammalia; order Lagomorpha; family Leporidae; genus Oryctolagus; species Oryctolagus cuniculus. Next base: position 20,745,071 of record NC_142877.1, read on the forward strand.
GCTTCCTCTGCCTTGCCACTGGGTGTGGACCTGGGTCAAATGTGGCAGTCTTGGAGCTGGACAAACCTGGGTCCAGGTCTCCCAGATGTAACCTTAGTCTCCTTGTGTTTCATTTCCTTCCTCCCACGTAGCTGGGGGTGGCCATGATACCTTTCTTTCCAGGTCTTTGTGCAGGTGAATTGCACTCCTGTGTTCAGGAAATCCACTCAGTGTTTGTTCCTTCTACAGACTGCATGAGGGGCTGTGGTGTGGCAGGCACTGTTCCAGGTATTAAAGATAAAGGCAGGCTATACCCTCCTGGTGCTTATGTTCCAAAGGGCTGTTTGGGTACACACCTATGAGGGACATACAGAGATTTACAAATACAGTGGATTTATACACATCCATACACCCACTCGTGGGCACAGCTGGGGCTGGGCCAGGCCAAAGCCAGGAGCCGGGAGCCAAGAGCTTCATCTGGGTCTTCTATGTGGATGCAGGGGCCCAAGGACTTGGGCCATCTTCCGCTGCCTTCCCAGGTGTGTTAGCAGGGAGCTGGATCCGAAGTGGAGCAGCCAGGACTCGAGCCAGCGTCTGTATGGGATGCCAGTGCTGCAGGTAGCAGCTTAGTCCACTATGCCACAGCACTGGTCCTGCCTTTCAGCTTGCAAGCCTGCTTCATCTCTGTTGATGTCTGAGCAAGGGTTTTCAGCTCAGAAGGAACTTTTCATGTTAATTGTCCACCTCCCCCAGCTCTGCAGAGGTAAGAAGTCTGGACCAGGATGGAAAGGTCCATTAACTGACTGACTCCCCTGCTCTCCTCCTAGCAGCAGGGCCCCAGCCCTCACAGAGCCGGCCACGCCTTTAAACCCTGTACAAGCACAGACTGGCACAGGCTGGCTCGTTTCATCCCCGCCAGGGGCCCAGCGCCGCTCTTTGCCCACATGTGGGCCTACTCTGTTTGAATGGATCAGGAGCCACAGAGGTGATCCGGTAGTTCAGCTGAGCTTGAAATTAGTCGCTCGCCCCCTCCAGCGGTGTGGGCAGTTTGTCTGAGCGTGGGCTGCACAGCTGTTTCCCCTGAGTGCCCCCGCCATGGAAATGAGGGCACGACTAATATTTTTCCTTTTGACACTTGATTAATAGATGACAAATGCAGACCCAAGTAGTTAGCTTTCCTCTTATCCATCTTTTGACAGGCATTGCTGCCTTTCTTTTCAGGGCCCATTGTTCTAAAAATATACTCCGATCTGAGGCCATTCTGGCTGCATAGAGGCATGATTTCATGGTGTCGACAATAAGAGACATCTGTCATGCAGATTACAAACAAAGTGGGTTGCTGGGTTTCAGATAGGAAGGCAAGGACCTCTGTGCTACTTAAATTAGATGCTGCCAGCCCTTTCCCTGCTTCCTTGGCATGGTCATGTGACCGACAATCTGCCAGGGTCCACCACTCCACCGCCCAGTGAGAGAGCATGGGGTATGCGTGCAGGTGCATGCTGTGCTGGGTTGAACACAGGATGCTCTTGATGGCAGACCAAGCCTGGTGGCCACAGTAGCCACACAGATCATGTCTCAGTGATCAGAATCCCTGGCATATCACAGGGCAGCCATTTCATCTCTGCAGGGTTTGTCATCTGTCTTGATCACCAGAGACCAGAGGGAGTGTGGTGACCTCAGTAGAGAGTAAAATAGCAGGGGAAACGACCTCGATGTCTTATTGTACTCATAAGTATTTCTCTAAAAGGTTTTTATTGGGCCTCTTATTATGAGCCGAATATTGTGTTGAGAGTTGAAGATTTCAAAGCTGAATCCCAGGTCAGAATTGGCGTCTCGTGGCCTCTTAATAGCAGTGTAACCTTGGGCAAATTGATTGACTTCTCAGAGTCTCAGTGTCCTCATCTGTGATTGAAATAGGCATAGCTGTTATTTTGCACTTAATAAAATCATTGCCAGGATTCAATAAAGTCATGTGTATTAACTGTGGGCACAGAATACCACCAGAGAGTAAAAAAGTCAATCAGTCATAGTTGTTAATCATTAATTAAACTTCCCCCTTATTCCAGAAATGACTGGGAACATCTTATAAATTAAGTGTAGACAACAAGGAAAAAAGAAAAGTAATTGGAGAAATTGTTTTAAAAAGGAAAAAGCGAGGTGGAGCAGAGCTGAGTCTGGGCTGTGAGGCGCAGGGTTGGAGCTCTGCACCCTTGCGCAGGATGAACTTGGGAAGTGGCTCTGAGCTTCCTAACGGGGCAAAGAGGGTAACGCGACCTCTGCAGCTTCCGGTGCAGAGCGGAACAAGAGTGTAGAAAAACAAAAAAGAAAAGGCAAGGCTTCTCAGAAAGCAACATGCTTTCCTTGTTCCGGAACCGTAAGAAAGTGTTTCCAGGGCCATCTTGGAACCTCGGGTGCTGTGGTGACTGCTGGCCTCCACATCCTTGCCAGGGATACAGAAGAAAGAATGCTTCCTAGAGCTGCTTCTCAAGGCATCCATCAGTGGAGGCTGCTGGCTTCCTGCCGAGGCACAGGTTACAGCAAAACGACTCACAGTCCAGAGTGGAGGGGCAAAATAGGTAGGCTGGCCAAGGTAGAGCGGCGGAGACACTGCGTGTGGCCCGAGAGTGCAGCAGCCAGGGCCAACACCCACGTCAGCCACCACAGAAGGGTGCTTTGGGATCTGTGCCCAGCAGTACTGTCATAGGTTGGAGGCCTGGGGCCAGCAGTGGGGAGCTGGCCAGATGGAAGTGGCTGCTTTTAAGCCCCACCCAGTGGGGATTTAAGCCCTTCTAGAGTCTGGCTTATTTTTGAATTGTCTGTAGCAGATTGGGCCTCTCAGTGCCGTATCTTTTAAATATGCGCAAAGCAATGGAGTCATTCCACTGCATTTATGATACTTTGTCTTGTGGTACTTTAGGGGCACGATTAGCATCGGCCGCTTCTCCTGGTGGTTAGGCTTTTAAATCCTGTCCTCATTGCCTTTAAGTAGTTTTAATATGGGCCTCTGTGAGTAAGGGTGTCGGAATAAGATCGATAGATGAATGGTTTTGAACAGGTAAGCGTAGTTAAGTCTAACGAGTATGTATAGCTGCAAAGGTAATTGGTAGTATTTATTTGGAGAGTAAATCGTTGCTTCAAGTCATAATCCTCCATTTCCAACATTTAGAAACAAAAAAACGACCTCCGTGCAGGAGAAGATAGCTAAATTGAATAGCAAGAAAGGACAGGCTTGAAATACTGGTTAACCAATGAACCGAGACCCATTAGAGTAAATTACTAAGTATAGAAACATAGCCGCACTGCTGGCTGCCTAGGACACGTCGACACCCTGCGCGTCCATTTGTTTCAAAGGCAACACACAGCCTCATTTGCAGGATGGGCATGCACAGGGTAATGGGAGAGAGCATGGAGGCTGTTCTGCCAGAGAGGGAACATCGGTGAGTCCACGGTGGCTTTGTGGGGATGGCTGCTCTCCAACAAGTGAGTTTATGTCCTGATCACATTCAGGCACGCCCACGTAGAGACAGCCCCTAGCGTGTTCCTAAGGATACAGCCTGGATGACTTCTTTAGAAGCCCAAATAAACAAACACCACAAAGCCACAACTCCTTTACCACTGGCATCTACCCTGACAGCTCCAGAGAGAGACAGGAAGCCAGTGACTGACAGAGAAGGAGTAGCCTGTCACCCAGGGGAGCCTGCAGCCCTGCCTCACACACACGGTTTGTTTAGCTCTGCTGGGCTTTGATTGGCTGGTGGTTTTCTAGAGCACCCTTTGAGTAGATGTTGTCTAGACAGAGATGGGAGGACAAACTCTGTGATCCCGGCTTCTGCAGCAAAGATTTCTCTTTGGTTTTGCCGTATTTAGGGGGCCCTGGGGCCGTGTCGCCTCTTCAGGAATCCTCTCCCCTGCCCACCCTGCATATGACTTACAGGATGGCCCTTGCCACACGGCATCCTGAGCTTCCGGGGTTCGCCTTGTGTTCCCCACCAGACAGGGAGTCCTGAAGTCAGCGCCTTTGTCCGCCGCTCTCTGCATCCCAGACACCTCAGCTAGTGCCTGGGCTGGACCAGGTGCTAGTAAATGTTTGATGAAGACGCAGGTGTTTGGTGTTTGTTTGATAAGACCCAAGCCCCTTGGAGTGGGTTCCAGTAGCACACTTCTTCCCTCCCCCACAGCTCGCTCCCTGGCAGCACCCCACATTGGTCATGGAGGAGGGAGCTGCTCCTGTCGGTTTGGCATGTGGAATTTATTACGCATTTACTGATAGCCGTCAATTGTAGATAGGGCTGAAGTGCAGGGAAATGGCTGCCTGCATGAAGTGAAATTCAATAAAACTGCATTTTAAGTGAAAAATCAGTATAAACACCAGGCTTCTTTGCCATGGAAACAGAGGTTGCTTAGAAACTGCCTAACGGCGAGTTCTAAATTTTTTAAAGTCAAGTTATCATTTAAGCTACACGGCCCTACAGGTTATTGAGAGATAATCACTCGCCTCAGGACACTGGGCGGCAGAGGCACAGCCGTGCTCTGGGGACCAGATAATCTCTTGATAACTATGCTCCCCTGAGCCGCTGATTTGTGCCTGGGGGAAGGAGAAAGAGATTTTTGTTCAGGAGTTAAAGAGTGTACATATATTTTTTAAACAATGTTTCTCTTTAGGCCATCTGGCCTGCTCAGCAGCATCTCTGCCTGCCTCCTTGCGCACCTGGAGCATTTTCCAGGCAGCTACCTGGACTGCTTCAAAGCAGAGGTGCTGCCTTTGTCTTCTGGTCTGCCAGGGCTTCGGCTTTCAGCTTTGCTCTCCTCACTCTCCGTGGGTCCCTCTTCCCAGCTCAGGTGGGCAAGAATGGGCCCCAGGACAGAACGGTCCCAGAGCCTGGAACAAAGCCAGGCCGCTGGGCGCTCACCCCAGACCTCCTGGGCCTCAGGCTCAGCTCCCAGGACCTGAAAGCCAGCGAGGGTCCAGGTTCGGAATTTGTCAGTGTTTAGAGTTCAGCAGGCCGCGAGCCTCTCACCGAGCAGAGCACGGCTCCGCCTGCCAGCCATCTGGCTGCATGGCACGGTCTGTGCTTTCCATCTCGGGCATGTGGAGGGCAAAGTAGACCACACTCATTTCTTCCTGAAAATAATGAGCGGAATTAGAACCCCATTGGCTAAGAATTGGGACCCCCACCAAGTCTGCATGGAGGAAATTATGAGTGAGACAAAAGACAAATGTTTTGCCCTTTTCAGAGTGTCGGAATTATCCATGGTGTGGCAGTGCTGCCGGGGTTGGCGGTGATAATTACTCCTTAGACACACACAGTCTCTCTCTGGAAAGAGCAGTGTTTTCATCATACACTTCAAAGTGTTTTCCTGCACCTCGTCTCCTGAGAGTCTCTGGACAAACCTGAGAGCGGGGTGGGCCGGGCTGTGATCGTCTTCCTCTGCAGGAAAAGGAAACGGGTTCGTGAGATGGACTCGTTTGCTTCAAGCCCTGGAGGTGGCGGGAGAAGAAACTTGCATTACTGCCCGCCATTCTGGGACGCCTACCCCTGTAAGAGCAAAGACATGAGACCCCGGGTCATTCTTCCAAGAGTTTGGCTCTTGCTTAATAAAAGAAGGCAAACTTTGGCCACGTTTTTCCTTTGCGTCCCTGTTAGCTTTTTATTTGAAGATCTCTCAGGGCAGAGACTGGCTGCTTTCCTTTTCTTTTCCTGCCATTTAATGCACATTTAAAATGGCTCAGAAAATGAACATTGCAACGTTTTCATGTCGTGTAAGTCAGAGCAGAGCTGTGGCTGAACTGGGCTGTGGCACCACTTTGCTGGGTGTTGCCCAGATAAAAATATTCCTTGATGCAGGGAGAGCGCCGTGCTATAGCTTGAGAAATTGTTCCAGTTCTTTAAGGGGAAAAAAATCAAATGAAACCATTTGCATTCTAACAGTCTTTGGCACCAGGGAAAGCTGTCAGCTGTGTCACGTGTAAATAGAAATCTGCTTCCTGGTTTTGGTGTGTTTTTTATCATCTCCCTTGCCACTCTAATTATCAAAGATATTTTTGTTTTTAAACAAAAATTGTCTCCCACACAGCCCCATCTCCTTTCTGCAGTGAAGTGGAAATGATGAATTAGAATATTCTAATCACTTCGCCAGCAACCACCGTGGAGGCTATAAACGCAAGATTATACAAAACAAGGGAAACTTAAAATTGTTTAGGCACAGAACAGACCAGGAAATTTTTCAAGGTGCCGCTCCTTGCCCCCGCCTGCCTCCCTTACCTCCTTGGCTTCTGCCTGTTAAACCCAAGGAAGAGAGCAAAGCCAGCTTTGTGGAGGTCAGACCCAAATCTCCTGAAGGCACAGACTTTTCGGATTAGTGAAATTAAAAGCCAAGATTTTGTCTATTTAGCAAGCATCTAAATTCCTGTTTGATGCTCAGAAGTGTAGGAGAGGCTCCCAGGAATACTCAGCAAGAATGAAATGTGATCCCTCAAATAGACAATGTATGCAGCCCTCCCCCGGCGTCCCTGGGGGTTGCATGCAGGAACCCCCAAGGATACCAAAAGCTGCGAGTGCTCAGGTTTTTCTTACAGGGCGTAGTGTTTGTGTGTAACCGAGACACATCCTCCCATATGGTCACATCTCCTCTAGATGACTTAGAACACCTCATAAAGTATGTAAATAGTTGCCGTGCCGTATTGCGTAGGGAACAATGACAAGAAAGCAACGTCTGCACACATTCAGTACAGACACAGGTTTTTATTCCCAAGTATCTTTGATGGCAGAACCTGCAGGCACAGGGACCACCTGCATCCTGTTAGTTGGTAGACAGGGGTGTCATGTGCTGGATGCACTGTGGGGTTTGACTGGGGTTTGACACCTCAGCAAAACCTTGAGTGAGGTACCATCTCCATTTTTAGAAATGCAAAACCTGAGACCCAGACAAGTTGAATAATTTCCTGCAGCCACACGGCTAACGATGCAGTGATTACATGGATTCTATTAGTAATGGTCTTTCTTCCCTCCTTGAGGGTGAGCCGCTGATTGCCCCTTCAGATCCTTTTCTGGGATGTAGGTATTCCGGGGGGGTGGGGTGTCACCCCAAGCCATCGGGGTGCTGCTTAAGAAGTCGTTAAGTCCTGGTCAGTGTTCAGGGGCCCAGGATACACAGTGAGCAGAACAGACGTGCCTTCCAGGAGCTTACACTTCAAGGAGGGGAGAAGGTCCAACAGACAGGCGGATGGTGCGTGCTGGGGAGGCTGTCCTGGAGGGGAAGAATAAAGGGCGACGTGGCCCGCTGGCCCAAGCAGGTGATGATGCCTGGGCTGAGGACAGGCTGGCCGGGAGGGAGCCAGCCAGCAGAGGAAGGCCTCAGCCTCCAGGGATTCAGAGGCCAGCCGGAACTGCCGTCCTGGGCAGTTCACACCTGCACTGGCCAGTTTGAAGTTGATTTTTCAGGAGCAGGGCTTAAACAAACAGGCAAGGGTTGTAACCCCAGAGTTCAGGCCAAGACAAAGAGCCGCAGCTTTGGTGGGAGTGGTGTCCAATGGCCCCAGGCCCTCGAGCTCTGTGTTGTGTAGGGACATCAATGCTGTGTCTTTGCCAAAGTGTCCAGGGCAGGGCTCAGCTGGTCCTGCCCAGAAAAAGGGAGCCCTTTGCCAGCCTCTAGTGTGTTGTGTGGATCTGACTCCAGTGGGGAGACAGTGCTCCCAGGAGAACCACAAGCGTGCATCCAGACCACCAAAAACCTTCGGCTCTCACTGCACGGTGCAGCAGCTGCTGGCAGGCCTGAAGACTAGAGAGCTAGGAGGCTGGCCAAGGAGTCTGAGCAGGGCAGGGAGCCCCACTCTGGGCTGCTCCTGTCCCAAGGGCTTCCCTCTGCCACCCCCCATACACCCCACTGAGCCGGGCCCGTAAAGGTGGGTGGGCAACATCTTTTTCTTCTATTTGAAAACTCCTGCGTTACACTCCAAACTCAACCCACTTCTTTGCCAAGAGCTTGTTTCATGTCAATATTGCTCAGACTAATTACTGATTTACTCCATGTCAATGGATATGAAACTGTTTACCTTCTTCCTGTTGGGCGCTGGGACCATCCTGACAGTCCTGTCTTATGGACTGAAGTGTGTTTCTACTGCTGTTTGAAGGGACTTGATCTCATTGTCAGGTTCTTCCGGAATAGCTCTGATGGGGACTTGCAGCACACCCCCGCCACCACTCATTGTTTCCTTCCTTTCTCTCCACAGCGTCTTCCTCCACTTGATGAAGGTAGACCCGGACTCCACCTGGTTCCTCCTCAATGAGCTCTACTGCCCCGTGCCGTTCACGCCTCCCCACTGCAGCCTCCACCCCGTGCAGCTGTGGGGGGCCACCGGGCAGCCGAACGTCTACACGGCCAACGTGCTCCACCTGCTGCAGGAGCTGCCGGGCCCCCTCCTCCCCCGCTACTGCGGCTGGGCCGGCCCCGCCCTGGCTGAAGGCAGTGGCAGCTGCAGGGAAGGCTGCAAAGGTGGAGTAGACAACCGGTCGATGTTATAAATTGATCGATCACACAAGTGCTTAGAAATTGGATTGAAAGAAAGTAGCTGACTGTTATTTATATTTCATACCTAGTGTTTTCAAGTGACATTGTCTGGGGGCTCTAAGGGTTTAACTCCTTCACCTGCCATCTGCACGGCCCTCACTGCCTCCGAGCCCACCCACGCACACGTGCACACACGCACACACACAGCCACACCCCTGAGTGCTGGAGGACGTGGGAGGCAGAGTTCTGATCTGTGCTCCGGCATTGTCCTCCGAGACCCTGAGGTGGGTCAGACGTGGAAGAAGCCTGAGAACACAGCCCTCCATCACACACACACACACAGATCAACCCCTCGGTCCACGCCACTCCTCTCCTCAAATAATGAGATGGAGCGAGTTTGTTGTACCTAACCTGTTCTTTGGGAGAAAATGGAGTAAAGGCACTTCTTGGATGAAAAGTATGATCAAGAGCTCACTTTAAAGTTTCTTATTTAAATTGGATGGTGTTTTCTTAAATGAGTTTCTGTTCTTGAATAGGTAATAGAGAGGCGCAGTGTGAAATCCAGGCAGTACAAACAGGACACAGTGGCAAGTGCGTCTGCTGCCCCATTTCCTTCCGAGGGCAACCGCTCACCGCCGCTTCTGACACCTGCTTAGCAGAGCCGTGCCTGTACCTCCCACTGTGGGTCCTGGAGTGAAGCAGCCCCGTCCCCATCACCAGCCTCACTGCTCACAGCCCGTGTGCCCCGCCGCCCCACACACCTGGGTGCTTCTGAAGCAAATCCCAGATGTTATGTACAATTTTTTTTTAAGATGTAGTTATATATTTGAAAAGCAGAGTTACAAAGAGGCAGAGCTTCCATCCACTGATTCACTTCCCAAATAGCCACAATGGCTGAGACTTGGCCAGGCCAAAGCCAGGAGCCTAGAATTCCATCCGGGTCTTCCACTGCTTTCTCAGGTGCATTAGCAGGGAGCTGGATCAAAAGCAGAGCAGCTGGGACTCCAACCAGCACCCCTGTGGGATGCTGGTGTCATGGGTGGTAGCTTAACCTGCTGTGCCACAATGCTGTTCACCAAGTTTGCTTTTTTTTTTTTTTTAATGTACAACCACAATACCATTATCATACCTAAAAGAATTAGCAGTGATCCTTTAAATACTGTCAAATATTTAGACAGTGCCTAAATTTCCCGCGTGTGTTTGATTCAGCATCCGAGTAAGTGACGTGCCTTGCACAGGTGGCCATATGTCCTTTAGTGAATCTCTTAACGGTCTTGGACTTCCCCTGCACCTGTCTTGCCTCTTCCTTGGGAGTCTTGGGAGGAGACAAGGTCATTTATTCCACCTGCAGCCCTGGGCAGGTCATGGCAGGAGCTCTTCCTGTTGCTGATACTTGCTGTGGCTGGGAAGCAGGTTTGATGTGGGGGTTGTGTTCGGGCAGTGCTCCTCTGTAGCTGCCTGTACTCACTGTCACGAGGGTCAGCGGCCATTGGTGGTCCTGCCCAGCCGCACCCCGTCAGGTGGCTGCGAGGTCGTGCTGTTCCAGCTCCGCCGTGCACCTGCTTCAGTCCCAGTACCTGTGCCACGCACCATACAGTTTGTATGGCAAAGGCAGGGGTCCTTGAGTCTAGCTGAGGAATTCAGCCCAGATTATGTGAGTTGAGGTATGTAGGCATGCACACACCGTGCTGAGGGGTCCTACGAATAACGCTGCATGGTGACGACGGCTAGATAATGCTTCCACGACACAGTAATCCCCGGCTCTGCGACGTCCCCGGCCCTGGGGACATCCTGGAGTAAGGACCCCAGCCAGCAGGTCCAGAGAGGCCCATCGCTTTCCTTTTCAGTCTGCCCATGCAGAGCAGTGGGATGCCCAGGCCTGCCTGGCTCCACCAGTGACCCTCCCGTGGGCCTCAGCTTTCCAGCCTGGGCAGGGCTCAGGCCCCTCCCGAGGACCCACTCCCTACAGCATCCTCTGCTCCTCCCCCTGTCACCTCCAGGGAGGCACTGCATCATCTCGTCAGCTGGGCCTGCTTAGCTGACCTCTCAGAATTCCATGTTCAATTCCAGAAACTTCATGGATGACCCCGCAGGAACCTCAAGTTCAGAACCCCCGGAAGACCAAGACAATCATTTAGCTCTCTTCCAGTTTTAAAATTCCAGGGTGATTTCCTATGGGAACGGGGCGGGAAATGCCTTTTCGTTGAGGGGATTGTAGAAAGATGCACAGCATAGTTCCGAATCCCGCTGCGAGGCGCAGAGCGGCTAGTTCTGTCTCTAGGTCCCGACAGGTGAGGAAGCTGGTCAGGGATGGCGTGACCTGGTGAGCGTTACTTCGCTTCTCCCAGGGAGGTGGAAGCAGCCTGTGCAGGGCGTGGAGATGCTGTATGAGAGGCGGGGCCGGGCCCTAGGAAAGCGCCGGGAGATGCTCTGATGGCAGGATGGGCCCCAGTGTCCCAAAAACCTACCTCTTCCTCGAAAGAGTTACATTATCCTGAGTTGCTTTCAGATTTCTTGCAGGCAAATTGTTGTGCTTGATGAAAAACAAAAACAAAAAACCCCAAGTAGAGTGCCTCACTAGCTGTCACTGTATTCGGGCAACTTTAATTTTGAACCTGTCTGGCTGACTCAGCCTGGTCCTTGTTAACTCAGGCTCTGCAGAGGGCTCCTTTCCCTGCTGAAACTCGCTACCACGATGCCGGTTTTCCCCCTGCTGCAGGGCGCACTGGCGCTTCGAGCGCTGCAGTTAGGGGTACGGAGAGGACCAGGAGTTCAGGCGGAGACGTTTGAGCTGGGATCTGCAGGCAGTAATAGGTGGTCTCGGAGATCTAGGAAAGTCAGCGCTGGGTCCAGGGCTTCCTGTGAAGGTGGCTGGAGAAAGGTGGGCTCTGGGCCCTAGGGGACACTGCGTTGTGGAAAGAACACGGAGAGCTGGAATGCATCAAACTGAGCTTGGTTTCTCTCTTTTTTGTTTTTAAGATTTTTTTATTTATTTGAATGACCGAGAGGAGTGAGACGGAGGTATCTTCCATCTATTAGTTCACTCCCTCCAAGCCTGCAACAGTCAGGGACAGGCCAGGCTGGAGTCGGGAGCCTGGAACTCTGTCTGGGTCTCCCACATGGACGGCAGGGTCCAAACTACTTGAGTCATCACCTGCTGCCTCCCAAGGTGCGCATTGGCAGGAAGCTGGAATCAGAAGCAGAGCCAGGCCAGGGACGCGGACATCCAAGTGGCAGCTTAATCACTACCCAAAGCCCGCCCCAGAAGGAGCTGTCTCAGTGGCACCCGGAACCCAAAAGGCCCTGCAGGCCCGAGTCCACAGCCCCCCTCCTTTTGACCGTGCGTTCCCCGTGCCCCGACAGCCCCTCTGTAAACTGTCAGCGAGGCCTCCATGGCTGAGGCTTCCATTTTCCAGCGGAACAAACAGCTGCAGCTGAAGTCTCAGGATTGGCCCTGGGCCCAGCGCCAAGCTGAGCACTGTCCGACTCCCACACGGGTCGCAAACTCTCGGAAGGGCGGGTCGTGAATCCGTTAGGATTTGCAGGCCATGGGCTGGGGCACCTTCTGGAGTTTCTCTTCCGTTGTTTTTACAAGCTTTTAAAAAAGTGTCAAAATCATTTTTCACTCAGACTTCACAGTCATTCCTCCCTCCCTCTCTCCCTCCCTCCTTTACCCCGGCAGGCTCAGTTTGCCAAGCCCTGATGCAGGGCGTTGTCATGGGCAGACCTGGAGGCAAGGGGCCAACCAGCACATGGAGGGGGCTGGGGGTGTGTGATGTCCCCCAGGAAGAAGCTGTATCAGGCTACAAGGGAGGGAGACGCCAGCACAGGGAGGGTTCCGAAGCCGCAGGCACTCACCACCCGCACCCGCGGCACGGCCCATCTGGGAGGGTGAGGGTTAGGTTAGGGGGGTGGGGTGCTGAGGCCGTGTTTATGGAGAGCCTTGATTGCGGTGTGCAGATCTAAAAGTGGCCTTGGAAGGCCCTGAGCAGGTGAGTCATGCATTGAAAGCAGCATTTGGGGCCCATTCATCCTAGAGGAGACACCGGGAGAGAGACTGGCAACAAGATTGTGCTTCTGAAAGTCCCAGGATGAGCAAAATGGGCCTCTTCCATCAGCCCCACACTGTTTGATGTGCCGTGGTTCACGGGCAAGCCGAGGCACATAAATATGTGCTTTAAAATTTAAAAGTAGGAAGTGAGGTGAATGGAACCTCTGATGAGGCGGCCTCCGGCTCTCTCCGGAGAGTCCAGGAGTGATTTTCCCCAACTCCCGCGGTGACGGACAGCGCAGGGTCCCGCTTCCTTTGTGCGGCTTGCCCCAGTCCTCTGCGGCAGGCTTGATTGGAAGCCAACTGCCCACACCGCCTCTCCTGCAGAGCAAGGAACGGAGTCCAAATCTCGGAAAACCGTTCTGAGTGATGGGGGACTCTGTCGCAGCGTCGATGGCAGCACTGATGGCTTTATAAATGGCTTTCTTCCCTCCGCACCCCAGCCCCACCCCCACTGAAGTTTGGAGGAGCGGCTTTTCAAATTACGCTTGAAAGCAGCCTGATTTCCCACAGGAATCATCGCCCAGATTAGGAACTGCTCTACCTTTTCCGGCAGTTTTACTGGGAGCACAGAGCCTGACTGCAAAGGACAGAGCGGGAGTGGTCCCCTCCTCCAACCCGACGTGGGGACGCCTCCCCAGGCAGCTTCGTCCCAGCACCGTGGGCTGTCGGCTTTCGCAGAGGAAAGGGTTAAAAAGCACTGGCTGCCACCGCCGCCCCCTTCTGTAATTTGCCATTCTTTCTGCACAACAGCTCCTGGGTCTCAACCTGCTCTCTCAGTCAGTACCCTCACGTCCTCAGCTGCCTCCCACACAGGCGGGCTCAGAAGCAAGGAAAACGCCTCTCAGAATCTCTGGGGCCCGTTTCCAAGGGAAAAGGTGGCCGGGGGTGGGGGTGGGGGTGGGTGGTGGGGAGAGGGAGAGTCAGAAGTTTCTTCTTGAAATAAAACAAGCTGCATTCCCTGTGGCGCAGGTGTGCACCCGAGGCCGCCAGGGGCTCCCGCTCCAATCTTTCTCTTCATAGGCACCACACCTGACCTGCTCACACATTCCTCCATGGATGCTGGCCCAGTTCTCTGGAGAAGGCCAGAGAGGACAGAAATGGGAGTCCATTCGCGCACACCTTGCACAGGTGCCCCTGGGTGCTCCCTCCCCTCCCCAGGCTTCAGGTTCCCTGTTTGCTACGTGGAGTTTTTGAGCCCATCCATCTCCAAGCATCATTCCTCCTGAGACATCTGTGCATTGATACTACAGTATCAGCAAGGATGTGGGGAAAGGGGCAAGGAGACAGCGACAAGCCCCTCGTAGGCAACTGGGCAGTGTCATCCAGGGTAAATGCACGCACCAGGGCTGGCGGGGGGTGCAGCAGGGTAAGCTGCCACTTTCGGTGCTGGTATCCATTATCAGAGGGCCTGTTGGAATCCGGGCTGCTCCACTTCTGATCCAGCTCCCTGCTAATGGTCCTGGGAAAGCAACAAAAGACGGCCCAAGCACTTGGGTCCCTGTTACCCACATGGGAGACCTGGAAAGAAGCTTCTAACTTCTGGCTTCAGCTTGGGCCAGCCCTGGCAGTTGCAGCCATCTGAGGACTGAACCGTTGGATGGAAGATTTCTCTCTCTCTTTCTCTCACTAATAAAAATCTTTTTAAAGTCAATAAGTGTACAAAGCTTGACCAACGGCTCTGCCTCTGCATGCTTATTACTCAACACAGGCACACAATGGTGTACACACACACACACAGGCAGGCACTGCAACAGTGTTCCTGATTCACAAAACTCATGGATACCAAATGCCCAAAATGTGCCAGGCATTATGCTCAATGATCTCGTTAATGTTTCAAAGACTGGAAGCAAAATACTGGAAGTAACCTCATTACCAGACTTACCCATCCATCCAGAAGAGACTGAACACCCACCCACATCCCTCTCAATATGGAAACCCCATGTAGGTCAAAGGTCATGACCTTTGAGATGTTGTTGCTCTTTACTATTTCCTAAAAGTAAATGCAGAATAAAGGAAGGAGAGAGATGGGGTTGGTGAGGGGAGGGAGAAAAGGAGGGAGATTTTGGTTAAATGAATTATGGTACCTCCATGTTAACAGAACACTCTGCAACATTTTATTTTTCTCATGAAATATCTATGTATTTAATTTTAGTATTTGAGACAGACAACTCTTGTATCCACTGACTCACTACCCCAATACCCATAAAAGCCAGAGTTGGGCCAGGTCAAAGCCAGGAGCTAGGAACTCCATCCAGGTCTCCCACCTCAGTTGGGGGAGCCCAAATACTTGAGCCATCACCTGCTGCCCCCCAGGGTGCATATCCACAGGAAGATGGGATCTGAAGCAGAGCCAGGTCTGAATCCAGGCACTTTGATATGAGGTGGGTGTCCCAATGATGTCCCTATTGCTGCACCAAATACCCAACCCTGTGCAACATTTTAAAAGAATAAGCAGCAGTAGCTATCAGAGTTTTAAATGCACATAGCCTTTGACTCAGCAATTCTGCTTTGAGGCAGTTACTTGCCTGTGTGCAAAGATGATGAATAAAGTATTCATTGATGCATTGTTTGCATTAATAAAAGATCAGAATCAACCTAAACGTCCATCCAGAGAGGACTGGTTAAATAAGTGCCTCACAAACATGTGTAGTATCCTACAAAGCCTTGCTGAAGAATGAGGTTCTTCTCTGCCTATAACTCCAAGATCTGTTATTGAAGAAAAAGACCCACAGAAGAACGCTACTCTATGGGGGAGGGGATTGTGTCCTCTAAAGAGGACATCCAGGTGGCAGGAGGATCAGTGAGGCATCTTGACAAAGTACTCTCTGGATTCCTCACATGTTTTAACCATACATGCACACGCATTACTTATTCACTGATGCCAAAAAAAAATATGTTGTCATTAGGATAGAAGACATGTGTCAGTCTCCAGTTCTATGGAAAACTCACACACTTGGCATTAGAGACCCCGGGGGGTTTCGCCATTTGCGCCTAGGGGGTTTTCCTAATGGTAGGCTGAATGCAGGGCCCTCACTTAGTGCTGGCACTGAGTGTCACCCTCAGCCCCTGTTGCCCGAGCAGCCCTGCTTGGGGCATGCAGCCTTTTCATTGAGGAAGGGTCACCTTCAGCACCTTGGACAGGGCCGAGGCTTGCCACTCCCTTCGTAGTCAAGATAACATCGCCAGTGACAGAGCAGTCAGAATATGGACATGCTGTTACTAACATTGCATGGTCAGTTACATCAGGGTTTGTGGGACAGGATCCCAAACCTGCTCGTTGGAAACTTAAGTAGCCGTTTTGGGGTTGGCGCTGTGGCGTAGTAGGTTAAGCTTCTGCCTTCAGTGCTGGCATCCCATATAGGTGACGGTTCAAGACCTGGCTACTGCACTTCCGATCCAGCTCTCTGCTATGGCCTGGGAAAGCAGCAGGAGTCCTTGGGACCCTGCACCCGCGTGGAAGACCTGGAAGAAGCTCCTGGCTCTTGGCCTCGGATCAGCACAGCTCCGGCCATTGCAGCCACTTGGGGAGTGAACCAACAGATGGAAGAGCTCTCTCTCTCTCTCTCTCTCTCTCTCTGCCTCTCATTTCTCTGTGTAACTCTGACTTTCAAATAAATAAATAAAAATTTTTTTAAAAACAAGAGCATGGGCTCTGGAGACAGATGGCATAGGTTCAAATCCTGCCCCCACTGTGACGTCATTGTTCTGACCCTGAAGATAATGGGAATAAAACAATGACTCCCTGAGAGCATGCTGAGGACTAGATTGACCAAGTGCTAGACTTGGGGGTGCTTGTAGGTCCCAGGGAAGGGCTGTCTAGGAGTCAACAGCCACGATAAAGATGAGGATTTTCAGAGGTATAAATGGCAACACAAGGGCCAGCATTGTGGCATAGCAGGTTAAATCGTCACTTGCAACACTGGTAACCCAATCAGAGTGCCAGATCAAACCCCAGCTGCTCTGCTTTTGATCCAGCTTCCTGCTAACGCATCTGGGAAAGCAGTGGAATATGGTCCAAGTGCCTGGGCCCCCACACCACATGAGAGACTCAGAAGAAGCTCCTGGCTCCTGGCTTCAGATTGGCCTAACTCTGGCCATTAATGGCCATTTGGGGAGTGAAACAGCAGATGGAAGACCTTTCTCTCTGTCTCTTCCTCTCTCTGTCTGTAACTCTGCCTCTCAGATAAATAAATAAATCTTAAAAAAAAAAATACAGTTTGTGGGCACCTGCTAGACTGACTTCTATGCAGTGTGCACAACGGGGAGGTGCGTGCAGTCCTTGAGTTGACATCCCAGTGTGGGAGGCCAGACTTCCCTGGAAAGATTTTCATCCACTAATGGAGTTAATGAGTGCAGAACTTCCGGTTTTATACAAACAAGCGATTAGCATTGAGGATAGACCTGAAAATGGATCCTAATGAATTGCTAATTAGCCTCCTGCTCTGCCTGGGATCTTTAGCTGTTCAGTTCCCTCTCTGGCTACTGGGGACCTTAGGCCATCACACTGGCACTCATTCTTTCATTCACTTGCTCATTCAGCTTACATTTCATGAGCATCTACTGTGTCATTGTGAGCAAGACACGCAAGATCACTTCCCCAGTCTGACGGGGAAGACAGCATTCATCAGCTCACCTCACAAATGTATAATGACACTGCAAGGACGGAGGTTGGGACAGGGCACACAGGAGGACTTGATTTGTCCTGGGATGGGGCGTCCTGGAGGAAGGCACAGCTCAGCCAAGATCTGAAGAATATGTCACATTT
This sequence comes from Oryctolagus cuniculus, assembly GCF_051225735.1. Classification (NCBI taxonomy): domain Eukaryota; kingdom Metazoa; phylum Chordata; class Mammalia; order Lagomorpha; family Leporidae; genus Oryctolagus; species Oryctolagus cuniculus. Next base: position 20,762,377 of record NC_142877.1, read on the forward strand.
AGCTACATGAAAGGGGAAAGGAACCAGCAGAAGAGTGGTCAGACATCCAGAACAGTAGGCAAAGGTCCTGTGGTGGGAGGAAGCAGGATGCATCTGAGGAAAAAGGAAGAGGCCAGTGTGAGAGGTGTGCCACGGTGGGATGTGTGTGTGTGTGCGTGTGTGTGTGATGAGGGGTGTGACTGTGTGTGTGTGTGTGTGTGAGATGAGGGGTATGACTGTGTGTGTGTGTGTGTGTGTGTGTGAGATGAGGGGTATGACTGTGTGTGTATTTGTGATGAGGGGTATGACTGTGTGTGTGTGTGTGTATGTGAGATGAGGGGTATGCCTGTGTGTGATGAGATGTGACGGTGTGTGTGTATGTGTATGATGAGGGGTATGACTGTGTGTATGATGAAAGGTGTGACCATGTGTGTGTGATGAGGGGTATGACTGTGTGTGTGTGTGTGTGTGTTTGTGATGAGGGGTATGACTGTGTGTGTATGCGTGTGCACACGGGTATGTGTGTGTGATGAGAGATGTGACTGTGTGTGTGTGTGTGATGAGGGGTGTGACTGTGTGTGTGTGTGTGTGTGAGATGAGGGGTATGACTGTGTGTGTGTGTGTGTGTGAGATGAGGGGTATGACTCTGTGTGTGTGTGTGTGTGTGTGTGTGTATGTGAGATGAGGGGTATGCCTGTATGTGATGAGAGGTGTGACTGTGTGTGTATGCATGTGCATACGGGTATGTGTGTGTGATGAGATGTGACGGTGTGTGTGTATGTGTATGATGAGGGGTATGACTGTGTGTATGATGAAAGGTGTGACCATGTGTGTGTGATGAGGGGTATGACTGTGTGTGTGTGTATGTGATGAGGGGTATGACTCTGTGTGTGTGCATGCGTGTGTGTGTGTGTATGATGAGGGGTATGACTGTGTGTGTGTGTGTGTATGATGAGGGGCATGACTGTGTGTGTATGCGTGTGCACACGGGTATGTGTGTGTGATGAGAGATGTGACTGAGTGTGTGTGTGTGATGAGGGGTATGACTCTGTGTGTGCGTGTGTGTGTGTGTGTGTGTGTGTGTGATGAGCTGGAAGTTGAAGATGTTCGTCCTCCTCCTCGAGGAGGCCGACAGCACTGAACGCCTTGCCCACATCCCTCAGGTCTTACCCCTCAGTGTGCTCCACCCAAGTCCCAGCTGCTCCATGTTTGACTTCTTGGCCCGATACAGGTGAGAAAGACCTTCTGTCTCCACACCTGGCAGCCAGAAGTCCTGGCGAATTGAGCAGCACTTGGGAGCAGCCCTCAGCCGATGACAGATGAAAGTTAATATCTAAAAAGCCCAGCTCCCCACGCCCCTGGGCAGGGTAACTTTGAGGTGTGCATTCCACGCTGGCTCCAGAGCTCCCAGTGGGACTGAGCCCCGCGTGCACACACACGGTGGTGTAAATTGCCGGACCACACACCTTTCCCTGGATCACTTCCCCACCCCCTCCTGGTGTCTCCCAGCGTCTCTTCCCCCATCACACCTCTGCCCCGGCATCGGCTTCTGGAGGAGGCCCTATTGAGACCTCCTGGAACAGATGCGTTATTTCGGGCTCCCTCCATGCGCTGGCTACCCTCGCCTGTGTGCGTGCCTCTCTCAGAGCCATCAGCCGCGATGTGGGGGGTCTGCCTGGTGCGGAGTGAATCACCCATCACTTCCCTCTCTCTTAGTGCTCTGCCTCTGTCAACACAACCTTCGATGGTTTTCCTCTGCAGGCACTGCAGTCCAACAGAAAGTTCTCTGAGGATGGGAATGTGTTAGGTTTGTGCTATCGGCATAGTAACCACCACCATGTGTTCTACTGGGCATCGGAAAAAGGCTGGTGTAACTGGTGAACTCCATGTTTTGTTTTATTTTAGCGATTTACATTTAAATAGATGCATGTGGCAACCGACTATGTATCGGACACGAGGCTCTAGGACATATTCTTCACCCTGTAAGCAGATACACTTCCTGGAGACCAAATGTAAGAGGTTGTAGGAAGGGAAGCCAAGTGGACCCAGCTCTCTGCACCCAAGCCAATACTAGGACCCACTAGATCTCCCTTAGGTGGCTCAGGAATCAGTCACATCATCACCACCCCCTTCTTTGAATGCACCATCCTCCAGCTGCCCCCATCAGACAACCAGGAGGGAGGAGTCAGGGTAGCTGGCCTGAGAGTCTAAAAACAGGCACGGGGGGCGCTGACTGAGACACCTCTGGTCCCCAGCACCCTGACTTTCTTTCATGTATGGATTGAGAGGGTTCTTCCTGAAGCTGAGGCACAGATGTGTTCTGAATTACATAGCATATTGCTCCAAGTGCCTGGGCAGCTCAGGACTGCATCTGGCCGAGACTGGGACCTCCATGATGTCTTCCAGTACCTATCCTCCCCTCTTCAAAGCAGAAGAACCCCGGGACTTATCTAGGTGTCTAGCTGGGCAGAATCGAGGCAGCATCTCCCAGTTCCCCTGGCGGCTCAAGATGGCCATGTCACTACATCCTGGCTTTCGTAGATGAGCGGAAGTGGTAATGCTACAGCGGGGTGAGTCCTGAACCAGAGGCCGTGCGTTCTTCCTTCCTCTTTTCCCACTTCTTACTGAACTACAGACCCAATGAGAGGCATGAAGCGACACAAGGCTGAGAGCTGGTACACAGCGTGGCAACGAGGTAGAAGGCCAACTAGTTCAGAAGCAAAGCATCTGTGAACACTGGGGAAGGAGAGAGCAGGGGCCCCAAAGAGTCCGTTGATTAAGTAAGGTGCAGAGGTCCAAACTTTGGCCCAGCCTTTATAAACTGTTAGTGCCTGCCAGAAACAAATCTTTTATTCATTGATTTGTTTATCGAGTGGGTGCCGGGCCTTGGGGAGACAGCAGGAGACCGGCCACATGCAGCCCTCATTACCACCGCTGGCATTTTATCTGCAAGTGTTTTTACTGTCCTCTCCAGTGGACATGGCATCGAGCGGAGGCTTTAAAAATAACCTCAGCTCCTCAGCCGAAGCTCTCATACATTGCAGATGGGGATGCAAAATGGGACAGCTGCTTTGAAAAACAGTCTGGAAGTTTCTTAGAAAGTTAAATGTTCACTTACCGTGCTGCCCAGCAACCACACAGCAGAAATGCAAACGTGTTCACCCAGATGCTCGTAGCAGGCATATACATAACAGTCCCAGCCCAGGAACAGTTCAAATGTCCTACTAATGGTAGAAGGAATAAGCAAAGTGCAATACAGTGTGCATTAAAATTCTACTCAAAAAGGAAGGTACTGTGGATAGACCCAACAACACAGATGAATCAAAATCTCTACGCTGATGGAAAATGCCAGACACAGAGCACACACCTCAGGCTTCCATTCAAAGGGGTTGCAAACTGGTGGACAGAAAGAGATCGGTTGCTTCCTGGGGTTGGGGCAGAGGAGGGACCTGAGTGCACAGAGCACAGAAGTTTGGGGGAGTGAAGAAAACACTCCTTTCTCAACTGGAATGGAGGTGACATGACTGTGATAACCAAGATTCAGTGAAGCATACTCTTCACTTGGCAATTTTACTGTGTATAAATTTTTAAATTTTTATTTATTCAAAAGAGTTACAGAAGGCAGAGGCAGAGAGAGAGAGGTCTTCCATCCACTGGTTCACTCCCCAACTGGCTGCAACGACCAGAGCTGCACTGATCTGAAGTCAGGAGCCAGGAGCTTCCTCCAGGTCCGCTATGCAGGTGCAGGGACCCAGAGACTTGGATCATCTTCTGTTGCTTCCCCAGGCCATAGCAGAGAGCTGCATCAGAAGCGGAGCAGCCAGGACTTGAACTGGCGCCCATATGGGATGCTGGCACTGCAGGCTGGGGCTTTAACCTGCTGCACCACAGTGCCAGCGCTACTGTATATAAATTATACTTTAATAAAATTGATGTAACAAATCATTGTGTTGGGAAGGCAATTGGCCTTGTGGGTAAGAAGCCTGCATGGGTTCCGGGCCTGGCTCTGCTCCTGATTCCGGTTTCTTGCCGGCGCACACCCTGGGGGGCAGCAGATGGTGGCTCAAGTGATCGGGCTCCTTCCACCACAGAGGAGCCCTTCACTGAGTCCCTTACCCGGCTTCAGCCCCAGCAGGAGCTGTTGCAGGAGGCTCGAGAGTGCATCAGTGGATGGCAGCTCTCTGTCTCACAAATAGACGAATATTTTAAAAAATAATGTCCTTGAGTTAATGGAGAACAATGATCCCAGTGTATGCACTGTAATAGATACTTCCAGGGCCAGTGCTGTGGCACAGAGGGTTATAGCCCTAGTCTGAAGTGCCGGCATCCCACATGGGCGCCAGTTCGAGTCCTGGCTGCTCCACTTCCCATCCAGCTCTCTGCTATGGCCTGGGAAAGCAGTAGAAGATGGCCCAAGTCCTTGGGCCCCTGTACCCACATAGGAGACCCAGAAGAATCTCCTGGCTCCTGATTTCAGATTGGCTCAGTTCCAGCCATTGGAGCCATTTGGGGAGTGAACCAGCAGATGGGAGACCTTTCTCTCTCTCTGTCTCTACCTCTCTCTATAACTCTGCCTTTCATATTAATAAAAATAAATCTTTTTTAAAAGGGAGAGACTTCCTTATTTCTTAAATACATGAAGCCCACACTCAGAAACACAGTCAACTTCTGTTTGGAACAGAGAAACAAGGCCAAGTGGAGAAGCAGTGACATCTCAAGGCCGGCCAGGCTGCATGTGCTGCATGGGGGTGGCTGGGTGACCCCTCCCTTGGGCCGCGTGCCAGCAACTGGTCACATTTGTAGATGTCATTGATCAGAAGGGGGCTTTGGTTGGTAGGCCCTGCGCCGGGGAAGAGGGCAGGCGGTGCATTTTGTGTGCACGCAGCCGGCTTCCTTCTTCAGCGTCCACACGGAGCCCGCCGGAATGACGCCCGGAAAGTCCAGAAGAAGGCCGGCAGCGATACAAAACGGGCAACCACAAATGGTTCGAGAAGGCTTAAGCCAGAGAAAGGGAAGCTAAGCTGACGGATTTTGCTCTGTCATGTTTTATAGTCATGAAGATAAAGAAAACAAGGAACAGAATAGTCAAGAATGAAATGAATAAGCTTCCAAGGGCAGCTCTCCCGAAAGCTGTGCCTGCTGCAGCAGCTCCTAAGCTCAGGTTACAGCAAGAAAAGGTGACCAATGCAGCCCAAAGGCGCCAGCAGGAGAAGCTTATGGCTGGAAAGCCGCAGGCTGGACGGCAGAGCTGCCTCCTAACGCTCAGACGGCTCAGGAAACCCCTGCCCCAGAGGCTCCTGGCCAGAGAGCGCCAGGGGCTCCTAGGAAAGTAGTCCAAGTTCTTGTCAACATTAGGGGAAAAAGACACGGTTGAAGAGACGATTGGTGAACTAAAAGATGGTCCTGAGTAATTCAGGAACTTGAAAGCTGCACAGAGAGCTCAAGAAACAGAAGATGTGAAAGACACGTGAAGACATGGTCTGCAGACTCAAAGGTCTCTTCTGTGTTTGTAATAGAAACCCCAGAAAGATGCAATGATGTAAGGTTTCAGGGGTTACGACTGAGATAAAAGGAAACTCTCATACGGAAAATATAAACCAAGCATGGGCATTGGGACTAGCAACCAAGACGCTGCTTGGGACACCTGCATCCCATACCCAAGTGCCTGGGTTCGAGTCCTAGCTCTGCTCCTGATTCCAGCTTCCTGTTACTGTGCACCCTGGGAGGCAGCAGGGATGGCTCAACTGGCTGGGTCCCTGCCACCGCATAAGAGACCCAGCTTCAGCCTGATCCAGCCTCAGACATTGCAGGTATTTGGAGAATTAGCCAGTTGATGGGAGTTCTGTCTTTTGGGTAAATTAATAAAATAACTTTTAAAAAATTTTAAGTATCAATGAGAACATTGCAATGATAGGACAGAATGTCAAGAATAAAGAGCTAAATCTCAAGAATTGCAAGAGAATAAAGACAAATTGCCAACTAAGGAATATCAATTGAACTGATAGCAAATTTTCATTAGCAGCAATGGATGACATATATCCTGATCATGCCAAGGGAGAAATACCTATGCACCCGCCCCAGTAAACAGATACACGAACGCTGAGGATGGAGGCAAATGTGAGACACTTTCAGACTTTCCTAGTTGAAAGGAGCTCAACACTGGAACTTTCACTGGAAGGATTACCAAAGCAGGGGAAACGTAAAAGGAGAGCACCAAGTACAGAAACTGTTCAAACATACTGGTACATCTAATTAATTTCTGACTGTACAAATATTCATTGCTGTGAATTGAAATTCCACACAATGGCAAGGAAGATGGGGTGCAGGTAGCTCAATCGCAGTTACTTTGTGTTCAAGAGGTTGCCTTGTTGACAGGAAAATAGAGACACTGGGTAATTTTACACTATTAGGAACACACATGTTTAAGTAACTATGTTAAAAATTAAAACAAAACCTCTTAAAGGAATGTGATTTGTGGCATTCAAATCCACAAGAAAGAAAAGGGATAGGGTGGTTAAAAATAAGAAAAAAAATCTATTCTTCAAAAGTCAAGAAAAAAATTTAACCATGTTCTCTTCACCCCCTTCAAAATCTCACGGTAATAGAAAATGCACACCTACAATACTATGACAGAAAATAGATCTACATAAATCAGCAATCACAATAAACATAAATGGATCAGACTTACCTATTAAAAACAGAGACTATCAGATGAGATTTTCCTTTTAAGAACTCCAAATTCACTATGAGCTGGGAATGAAATAGACACAAGACAATGACTCAGCAAATGTTGAAAAGAGAAAAAGATATCCCAGGCAAACAACAATCAAACAAAAGTGACCTAACAATGTTAATATCAGGAAAAATAGAATAGATGTGAAAAGTGCTACCAGAATAAACTGAGTCACTATATTTATAATAAATGCAAGACCTCCATGAAAAGGATAAGAAGAGGTGAATTTAAAAGCTTCTCTATCGTTTAGATGGAGTCCTTTTGCAGCTACCCTTATTCAAGGATTCATTGTCCACTAAACAGAGTCTTCAGGAAAGCTTAAAACCTGTAATGTGGAAAAGGATGAGGCAGGAAGACAAAGGGATATTTAACAATAGGGTTGCTTACTAAATTACTACCATGAAGCGATGGGCTGAATCACCATAGCTGCAACTAGGACAGCACGGCCCCAGTGCATCCTAAATCACTTGTGGTGCATTTGCATATTAAATTGGACCATGTATGTGGCCATCGCCTAGAAGATGGCTTTATTCAAATACCCCCCCAGTGAACACTTTCAGACACCCAATTCCTGTGGCTCCAAATGCTGCTCAGCAAGCCTGGCCGCCGGGCTGGGGCAGGTGCGGGGCTGGGTTGTCGATGCAGGTGATGTTGGGGGTGTAAGAAACCCGGCTACAATTTCATGTGATGACCTTGTGGCCAAGAAAGAGAAATGAGCTGGAGGAACACAATCAGGTAAATGAGTCCCAAATGACAGCAGATTGATAGACACCGTGAAGCCGGACAAGCGTCTCCCGGTGGCACTCTGCAGCCACACTCAAATCCTCGGCCCTGAATTTTTAACCAACCGTGTGCCTCGGTGAGGCATTTTTCCTTTGTTTCTCTAAGCACAAGTATCCTCAGAAATAGATCATTGCCCGTGTCAAGAGGTATCGTGCGGATTACCACGTAAAACTCACTAAAGCACTCAGCATTCAGTAAGCACTTAACAGTGATCCTTCCCATTTGCAGAACTGGGAAAGGGTTTGAGAGTTCTGTGCATGCAACAAGTTCAACAGGACGAGACTGCAAGTTTGCAACCGGCTGTGACAACAGGAGCGTGCTGCTGACACTGAGGAAGGTGGTGGTTCCGCTCTGCTTACCTGGAGTAGTGCTTCGTTGCGGGGAACTGTGTGTGTGTGTGTGTGTGTGTGTGTGTTAAAGATGTATTTATATATTCGAAAGGCAGAGTGACACAGAGAGAGAGAGAGAGAAATCCACACAGGGGTTGGCGTTGTGGAACACTAGGTTAAGCTGCTGCTAGCAACACCAACATTCCAGATCGGAGAGCTGGTTTAAGTCTTGGCTGTTCCGCTTCCCAGCCAACTTCCTGCTTTTTCACCTGGAGGCAGAGGACAACGGCCCAAGGTCTTGAGTCCCTGACACCTGTGGGAGACCTGGATGGAGTTCCTGGCTCTGGCCTCCTTTTTTTCAACCTGGCCCACACCTGGCTGTTGCAGCCATTCGGGTAATGAAACAACAGATCAGAGGATGGAAGATTCTTAGCCCCCCCCCAAAACAAAAAGAAATCCATGCATACTTTTTCTCATAATACACATTTCCCATGAACCTTTTGCAGACTCTCAGCATGTCCTCCTTTTGTTTCCTTTTAAGAGTCAGGAGGAAGTGCTTGTTCGGTGCCTGGGACACTATATCCCCTGTTGGAGTGCCTGGGTGTAAGTGCCAGCTCTGGGCCTGATTCCAGCTTCCTGCTGATGTAGGCCCTGGGAGCAGGTGATGGCTCAAGTAGTTGGATCCCTGCCACTTAGGTGGGAGCCTGGATTGGGTCCCCAGCCCCTGGCCCAGCCTTGACTGTGGTGGGCATTTGTGGGGGGAGGGGGGGGGAGGTGAACCAGAGGATGGGACTCTCTCTGTCTCTGTTTCTCTTTTTTCTTAAAGAGTCAAGATCTTTCCCAGGAGGAGCCTCCTTTCCCCTCCAGCAAATGTCCCCTCCCAGCCCACTGCCCATCCCCCACTCACAGGACACTTCCCAGGCCGGCCTGTGGAGGAGCCTGGCTGGGCCAGGGCTGGGGAGCCTCTTCTGTGCCACAGGTGCAGCCGCGGCTCCCTTCTCAGGTACTGTGTAACAACATAGGATAAAACGACAGGGTTCCCAAGGGAGCCAATGACACTGAAGTGCACTTTTCAAACTATCTATTGTAAGGTATGCTATCGGAGTAGATGGGGTTCTTTGTTAGCGCGACGAAGAGCACACCTAGCAGCAGGTTTGGTAGCAGGCGTACTTCCGAAGCAGCGATGAGTGTAAAAAAGTCCCGAGGTGCCCGCAGCAGCAGTCGGGCGGCATTTGTGATTTCCACTGGTGACGAAGTCACACGAGGCACAGCCCGGGACAGACTGCGGCTTGTTCCTTACGTTCCCAAGAGAGGGAAGTGCTGGATTCCACCTAAGGTCAGTGAGAGCACAGAGCTTTCTCTCCCGCTCCGTCAGCTACGGGCCGGGCGCTGCGGAGAGGGCTGGAGTGTGGCCCCTGGAGTCCCGGGCTGGAAGCTGGTCCTCATCTGGCAGTCTTAAGAGGTGGGTAGGTCACTGGGGGTCCTGCCGTCTGCAGGCATCAGTGCAGCCCTCGTGGGACCCCAGTTAGTTCCTGAGGGAGGGTTGTAGAGAAAGAGGGAGGCCAGCGCCTCCCCGCGCTCCTCCCGCCGCTCCCCCGAGTGATCCCGGCTCCCTGTCTCGCCTCGCGGTTGCTCGCGTGTGTGATTCCGCCATGATGCCTCGAGCCAAATCAAAGCCACTGCCCAGTGCTGGACGTTGAGCCTCCAGAACCGGACGCTAAATAGACGTCTTCCCTTTGGGAAGCGCCCAGCCTCGAGAACTTTCTCACAGCCACAAGCAAACGCTCCAACGCAGCATTCCTGTCCTCTCTCACCCCTGGGCGTGCACAGCACACACGGAGACCAGGCAAGCCCTTTCTGGGACAAGCGGTTGGAAACCAACATAGAAACCGAAAGGAAATCAGGGCTAAGGGGAGCCAGAGGGGAGGACTGGGGAGAGAGGTCGGGGGAGCAGTCCCCGGGGGAGCAGTTCGGGTCTGCTGCAGGCGGGGTCGCCTGGGCGGCCTCCAGCTGGAGACAGCCCCTCCTCGAGGGAGGAAGACATCCTCACGGGGACTCAGGCGCCAGATGGTGCTCCTACTAGGATTCCCGCCAGCCTTGGCGGGCTTTCATTTCCCCATTTTATTTACTTTTGTTTCCTGATTGATTTTCTTTAAATATTTATGTTTGTTTTAAGTCACAGACAGAATCTTGCCCTTTAACAAAGAGTCAGCCTACCAGGACTTAGTGGCCCCGGCTTTGCAGCCTGGGACCTGTCTTTTCAGACAACTTGCTGTGCACAAGCCGTACCCCAACAATTCACCCGCTTCAGCATGCAAGGAAACTTAGTAGCAATGCAGATTCCCCGGCCCCACTCCCCTCACCTCCACCCATGCTGGCAAATGAGAGCAGACGCTGGGTGCTGGATGCATAGTGTCCCCTTTAGTTTTTCAAGGAAACTTTGAGGTGCAGAGAGAGGAGGTGGTTCTAAAACCATATGATACCTCAGAGGGGACAGAGCTGGGATTTGAACCCACCTCCTTCAGAACCCAAAGTCTATCGGGGTGGGGAACCGCTTCTCTGCCAAAGGCTGTTTGGAGATTTATAACATCATTCACAGGCCATACCAAATGATCAACTTAAAACTTAGCCTCCTGTAGTGTAATGAATCCGCCACTGCCCTGGCAGAATCAGACCAAACAATTCCCCAGGCGGTATATGGCCCGTGGGCCGCCGGGAAGCTCCCCACCCCTGCTGGTGTGAACCTTTTGGCTTCCACAGCTGTACCTGAGATGATCAGAGCGAGGCACTAGGCAGCACCCCCAGAACATTGTCGCTTCTGGGGTAGAGGTGGCAAGCCTTAACGCATTGCTGGCACCTGCCTTGGATGGTGCTAACTTGAATGCACGCTCACATGGAAGTGCTCAGTGCCCCAACAATAAAGCTTGAGCCTCCTAAAAGTTCACAGGACACTCTGGATGTCTGTTCAAAGCCGGTGCTGGGAAGAGAGCAAAATTAGGAAAAAATGGGGAGCCGGCACCGTGGCTCACTTGGCTGGTCCTCCGCCTGCGGCGCTGCCATCCCATGTGGGGGCCAGGTTCTGGTCCAGTTGCTCTGCTTCTGGTCCAGCTCTCTGCTGTGGCCCGGGAGGGCGGTGGAGGATGGCCCAGGTGCTTGGGCCCCTGCACCCACATGGGAGACCGGGAGGGGGCGCCTGGCTCCAGGCTTTGGATTGACCCAGCTCCGGCAGTTGCGGCCAATTGGGAAGTGAACCAACGGATAGAAGACCTCTCTCTCTCTCTCTGTCTCTCCTTCTCTCTGTGTGTAATTCTGACTTTTAAATAAATAAATAAATCTTTTTTAAAAAAATCAATAATACAAATTTTAAATTGTAATTTTTTAAGATTTTCTTATTTATTTGAAGGACAGAGTTACAGAAAGAGGTAGACAGAGAGAGAGGTCTCCCATCTGCTGGTTCTCACCCCAGATGGCTGCAACGGCCAGAGCTGCTCCAATCTGAAGCCAGGAGCTTCTTCCGGGTCTCCCATGTGGGTACAGGGTCCCAAGGACTTGAACCATCTTCTACTGCTTTCCCAGGCCATAGCAGAGAGCTGGATGGGAAGAGGAACAGCCAGGTGTCGAACCGGCGCCCATATGGGATGTCGGTGCTTCCGGCCAAGGCTTTAACCCACTGCGCCACAGCGCCAGCCCCAATACAAGACTTTAAATACCAGAAACCAGAGTGTTCATTTAGCCAAATGCTTAGGAGCCCTATGTCCACATTGGAGTACCTGGATTCCTTTCCTGGCTCCAGTTCCTGACTCCAGGTTCCTGCTAATGCTGATCCCAGGATGCTTCCGGCCATTGGGTTCCTGCCACACATGTGGCAGATTGAGTTCCTAGCTTTGGCCCAACCCATTCCCAGCCATTGCAGGCATTCGGGGAGTGAACCAGTAGGTGAGAGCATTCTCTCTCTGCTTCTAGAATGAATAAAAAATTCAAAAAGTAAATAATAAACAAATAAGATACAGTAGCCAAGGGCCTTCACATTTATACAAACAGCTAAGAATCAGATGTCATTACAACAGGAACTGTGAGAAGTAAACATTTGGTTCATTTTGGAAGTAAGGTGCTTAGCTGGGCGTGGACAACAAGCTAGCCTAACAGTTTGCAGGTGTGTGCAGACTAGCCACCCTAGCAGCTGGGTCACGTGCACCTGGAAGGCTCTCAAGCAAGCAGGAAGTCAGGAGTGGCCAAAGCAGCTGAAGTAACACCAGGAAGATCCTGACCCCGGAGCCTCAGCCAGTGAGGACTGCGGAGGGAATAAACACTGGCTGTCAACCCCCCCGGGTGCAGGCTGCCGGGCACCTGGCGCGCAAGGTGGATCATAAAGTCCCGCTTTCATTTTCGCTTTTGCTCCACTTGCTGCATGTGAGCTCCTCCTCTGGGCGGACTGCGGAGGCTGTTTCTCACAATAAAAGCAACAACAAGTGTCAGGAATTGATCCAACCTGAACTACGCAAGACTGTGGGGAGAAGACGTCTAAATACTCTCTCTGCCTCCACCTCTGAGGGTACAGAGAAGCTGAAGCAAATGCGTAGCCACCACCTTGATTGTACGGTTTCTACCTTTCGAGCCTGCCATCTTTATCCAACCGTGAGGAACAGCTCTATGCTCGAATACGTCCTTCTACTCATAAGCAGACCCATCTTATTAAAATACATTGTGGAAAAGCACATAAAAGGTCTTAAACAAGAGAGCACATCAGAGTACAGAGGGTTGAGACATGGAGAGATAATGTACTGAATAGCTAAGCTTTTGCTGTGTGATTTTATGAATTCAATATGATCCTAAGTAAAAATAACAATTGAATTTTTGTAACTAGATTATTCTAGTTCTCATAGAAAAGCAAAGAAAAATTCAAGCAAGGTCTGGAACCAGATTAAACAAAGAGAGGAGGAGAAAACAGCCATGGGCTATATTAAAGTACATTATAAAACTATAATAATTAAAGCACATGGAAGTGACTAGAAATGAGGTCAAGGAACAGAAGAGGGAGTTGAGTCGTCCTGATTGGGGAGGGGGTAGGGATCTAATAATGGCAGCATTTCAAATCAATGGGGCAAATAAATAGTTTTGAAGACAACACATTAAAAAATTTATATATTGGGAAAAATTTAAATTAGAGCTTTATCTCATAACCTTAAAGCTAAATTCCTGAAAGGTCAAATTTATATTTAGACAAATGAAAGATAACACAAGTGTGATAAAATAAAAGATGAATAGATACAAGTCATTTAACTAAAACATTTAACTTGGAAGAGAAAAAAAACACCAAAACAAAGTCAAAAGAAAAAAAGAAGGCTGGGAAAAATATTTGCAATTCATCTCAGAGGGAGCTCCTATAAATCAATAGGATGACAACCAACAAGCCAATAGAAAAATAGGCGAAAGTTATGAGCTGTCAGTTCAGAGAAAAGGGAGCATAAATGGTTCTTAAACAGGCAAAAAGACGCCCCATTTCCCTCATAAGAGACATGCAAATTGTACTCAATAGACGGACCAGGATCCACACGTTGGATCCTGGGGCTGGGGCGACTGGGGACCTGGGGGTCAGGTGCCTGTGCTCAGACACAGTTTGTAGGAGTGCAAATGGTCCTCCTCCTCGTGGAGAGTCCCTTGGCGATAGTCACCAAAATGGAAAATGCACAAATCCTTTGACCCAGCATTCCTACCTCCTCCATATTTGTCCTCCAGACGCATTTGCATACGCATGCACTGATTTATAACCTAGAAACCCCCTGCAGCCCCATTGTTAATAACACAAGACTGGAAACAACCTGGATGTTCATTTTGGGGTTTGGTGAATAAATATTTTTTTAAAGATTTATTTATTTATTTGAAAGGCAAGGGTTACAGAGAGGCAGAGGCAGAGAGAGAAAGAGAGAGAGAGAGAGAGAGAGAGGTCATCCATCCGATGGTTCACTCCCCAAATGGCCGCAGCTGGGCCAATCTGCAGCCAGGAGCCAGGAGCTTCTTCCAGGTCTCCCATGCAGGTGCAGGGGCCCAAGGACTTGGGCTATCTTCCACTGCTTTCCCAGGCCATAGCAGGGAGCTGGATTGGAAGTGGAGTAGCCGGGTCTTTAGCCAGAGCCCATATGGGATGCTGGCACTGCAGGCAGCGGCTTTACTTGGTACGCCACAGCACCGGCTCCATGCATAAATCTTGGCTTGTCTTTATAATGGGATATACTATAGCCATTGAAAAAATCCACATGGGACCATTGCCAAGATAGCCACATGCCACATAATGATGTTTCCATCAACAGTGGACTGCGAATCTAGGACAGCAGTGGTTCCATAGGATTATACCAGGGCATGTGTGGTCCCTGGGTTATCCTGTGTGCATTGTGGTCCTGCTGATGTGCCTGGGAGGCAGCAGATGATGGCCTAAGTACTTGGGTTCCGGCTACACACGTGAGAGATCCAGATGGAGTCCCTGCCTCCTGGCTTTAGACCGGCCCAGCGTGGCCCTGGCTATTGCGGGCATTTGGGGAGTGAAGCAGTGGATGGAAGATCTCTCTCTCTCTCTCTCTCTGTGTGTGTGTGTGTGTGTGTGTGTCTTTGCCTCTCTGCCTTTCAAATATATAAATATTTAAAAGTAAAACAAAGATGACAGCATGGCTAAAAAAAAAACCCCATCACCTGGTGACATTGTAGTCACCATAAGGGCCTGGGGTCGCACATTACTCATTGTGTGGCTGCCGGTGTGCACTGCCTGTTGTGTAAAAGTTTAGCACATGGCCAGCGCTGCAGCTCACTTGGCTAATCCTCCGCCTGCCTCACGGGCACCCCGGGTTCTAGTCCCGGTTGGGGCACCGGTTCTGTCCCGGTTGCCCCTCTTCCAGTCCAACTCTCTGCTGTGGCCCGGGAGTGCAGTGGAGGATGACCCAGGTCCTTGGGCCCTGCACCTGCATGGGAGACCAGGAGGAAGCACCTGGCTCCTGGCTTCAGATCGGCGCAGCACGCTGACCGTAGCGGCCATTTGGGGGGTGAAGCAACGGAAGGAAGACTTTCTCTCTGTCTCTCTCTCTCACTGTCTAACTCTGCCTGTCAAAAAAAAAAAAAGTTTAGCACACACAATTACAGCACATCAGACTGGATCGTGCTGGTGAACAGCCATGTTACAGGTTTGTGCATTTCCGGTACCGTAAATCACTAGCGTGTACTCCTCCTACTTACCTGAAAGAGCACAGCGCCACGCCAGGCCAGGCCAGGCCAGCAGCAGCCTCAGGCACTCATGGATGCCCTACTGAGTGCAGCAAGAGGACCCGGGGAGGGCCCGGCCTGCACTGCTGGGCTTGGTTCAGCACACTCTGACACTGGCACACCCACCAACAAGGCACTTCCCAGAGCACCTCCCTGCCATCAGGGGCCGTGTGGCCGTACGCTGTTTCCGCAGGGTCGCTGGTTGTTCCCCAGATGCTGGCACTGGGGAAACTGGAGGTCTAGGGGGGCCCGGACAGCTAAAGCCACAAGTGCCTCCCGTCCCCGGGTTATCCCGCGCTGGGCACAGAGTGGGAAGCGGCCTTCAACGACCTTGGGGAAGCACCAAGGGCTTTCTGAGCCTTCAGGGTAGGGCCTGGGGTCCCTGTTTTGGCATCATCCTCCCCCAGCCTCATGTGTCTCTAAGGACCCCTCCCCACCTTCTCAAGCCTTGTGGGGTGGAGCACAGCTTGTGGCTGGGGCTTCCGCGTAACAATCAGCCGGAACTCCTGCGTCCTGCCGCGTGTCTGGTGTGGCAGGTGCACACTGGGCGGTAGCTAGAGGCGCCCTGGTTCTTCAGTCAGCTTTACTGAGGTGTAGTCCATGTCCCGCGCACGCACTCTGAGCACATTCTCAGCCGCTGATGGGAGACAGGCACAGCTGTGCAACCACAGCCGCAATTAATCTCTGAACACTTCCGTCACCCCCGGGAGAAACCTATGGGCAGTCCCCTCCCACCCTCCTCTCCCTTAGGCTCGGACGGCCCCCGTCTGATTCCAGTCTCTCTGGAGTGGCCAATTCTGGGCATTTCATGCAAACAGAATCAATCAGGGTGTGGCCTTTCGAGTCTGGCTGCTGTCACTTAGCACGAGGTCCGGGAGTGGGCAATATCCGGGCTGTATCAGGCGCATGGAATCATTTGGCACGGTCCTGCCAGGGCAACCACAGGCAGGACTGGAAATTCAATAAATCTACAGCAGGCTAATATTTAAGTTGATCATTTTGTGTGGCCTGTGAATGATGCTATAAATATCCACACGGCCCTTGGCAGAAGAAAGGTTCCCCACTCCTGGAGCCCATAGCACAAGGGCATTTCTCTGTATCGCCAAAGAAGATCGCAGTGTCCGACTATACCACATTTTCTTAGCCATGCACCGATTGATACATATTTTGAGTTGTTTCCAATTTGGGGCTATTATGAAAAATGTTACTATGAATAATCATGAACAAGTTTTTTCTTTAAATACTTTTAAAAATGTTTAAAATTTTACTTGGGAGGGAAGGAGGGAGAGAGAGAGAAAGCGAACGAGTGAGCCACCATCTCATCCATTGGTTCATTCCCCAAATGACTGTAACAGCGAGGGCTGGACCAGTCTAAAGCTGGGAGCTAGAAATTCAATGCAGGTCTCCCATGTGGATGGCAGGGACCCAATCAGTTGTGCCAGCACTGTTCCGAGAGGACCACAGGTTGTAGACCCCCAGGCCTGGGACACTTGGATTTGCAACCAGTCCGGAGCCCTGCCTGCTCCCCACTGCCCGTCTTGGTTCAGTTCTGCTGCAGGCATCCACCCACCCCCCGGCCAGCCAGCGTCCCATCCTCCTGCCTTCCTTCTCCCTCTCGCCCACCCAGCCTCCAGCCTCCAACTCGCTCTTTTCTGAACCTCAATGACTTCCTCTGACAACTGAGGGTGCAACACCCACCCTGGGGTTGCCATGGTGACTGGCGCAGGGCCTGGGGGCAAGAGTTCCAGTTCCTGCATGGTGCCCATGGTTTCCACAGGTGCACAAAGGAAGCAGCAGCTGCCCACAGTGGCTACAATGGCCTGATCTGAGAGCCCTGGCAGATTCTCAGCAGGTCATGGAAGGTGGGACCCTCAGCTGGGATGAGCCAAGGGGGGGCCCAGAGCCCAGGGTTTGGGAAGGAAGTAGGGGTCCCAGCCTGATAGAGCAAACAGGCTTTAAGGCTAAGGGAGGTAGAGTTCAGCAGCTGTGTGACCTTGGGCAAGCTGTAATAAGGGAATGGTGCTACCACAGGAGAAAACAAGATTCCAAAGCAAGGACCCGGACCTCTGGCCTGCAAGGACCTAGCATCCCCGCAAGTCCCATGCTCGTGCACCCCGGGAAACACCCCTGTGCTCTGTGCTCCGTGCCGGTTGCTAAGGGCACCCAGGCAAGAACACACTCCTAGTTCTTGTCCGCAGCAGGATGGATAAGGAAGTGGGTGGCTGTGGGATAGCCACACAGCAGACTATGACATAGCCACACAAGTCAACAATGACAGGCACAGGCAGCAGGAGAGAGGACTCACAGAGGAGAGCTGCATGAAAAGTAGATACTGCATGACTGCATGCATACGCGGTTTAAAAGCAGTCAAAACTCAAATCTATTATTGAAAATGACACACACCTAGGCAGCAAGACCATATGAAACATTAAGAAGTGATGACTGGAATGGGCACTTGGGGTAGTGGTTAAGATGCCATTTGGGGCACCTGCATCCCGTATTGGAGTATCGGAGTCTGAATCCTGGCTCTGCTCTGTTCCAGTTTCCTGCTAATGTGCAGCCTGGGAGGCAGCTGTGATGTTTATCCTTGTACTCAAATGCTTGGGTCCCTGCACTCACATGGGAGACCCAGAGTGAGTTCCCGGCTCCCGGATTCCTCCTGACCCAGCCTCAGCTGCCGGAGACATTTTTGAGGAGTGAACAAGTAGATAGGCAATCTCTCTCTTCCTCTCCCTGTCATTGAAATAAATAAATAAAAATAATTTTTAGGGTCCTGCATTGTGGCACAGTGGGTTAAACAGTCACATGCAGTGCCGGCATCCCATATCTGAGCTCCAGTTCGAGCCTTGGCTGCTCTGCTTCCAATCCAGCTCTCTGCTATGGCCTGGGAAAGCAGTGGAGGACGGCCCAAGTCCTTGGGCCCCTGCACCCACGTGGGAGACCTGGAAAAAACTCCTGGCTCCTGGCTTCTGCCTGGCCCTGGCCTGGCCATCGCGGCCATTGGGAGAGTGAATCAGTGGATGGAAGATCTTGTTCTCTTTCTCTGTCTCTCATTCAAATCAATAAAATCTTAAAACACAATCTTTAGAAATTATCTGTATCTTTTGCTTTTTTAAAAAAGATTTATTTATTTGAAAGCCAGAATTACACAGAGCAAGGAGGAGAGGCAGAGAGAGAGAGAGAGGTCTTCCATCCACTGGTTCACTCCCCAGTTGGCCACAACGGCCGAAGTTGTACTGATCCAAAGCCAGGATCCAGGAGCTTCTTCTGGGTCTTCTACATGGGTGCAGGGGCCCAAGGACTTGGACCATCTTCTACTGCTTTCCCAGGCCATAGCAGAGAGCTGAATCGGAAGAAGAGCAGCCGGGACGAGAACCGTCACCCATATGGGATGCCGGCACTGCAGGCAGCGGCTTTACCTGCTATGCTACAGCGCTGGCCCCATCTGCATCTTTCCAAGTAAGGAGATGCTTACCTTAACAGTCAGGATGTGGTTGCCTCCTAGGGTGGGATATGACCAGGAAGACATGGGGCTGGGCTTTCTGTCCTGGGTGCTATGCTTGGTAGGTGGTGGCCACATGGGTGCTGGTTTTCTGATGGCTCACAGAACCGCAAGCCTGCTTTCCACGCTCTTCTGCACATGCAATGCTTTCAGAGCCAGCAGAGACTCCAAGTGCCTGGTGAGTGGGTTGGAGCTGGACAGAGCCGCTTTGCTCGTGCCCCTCTCCCTGCGCCCTCACGAACTCTTGGGCGCAGGTGCCAGGCTGGTGAAACCTGTGCTGGATGAGCCAAGGCCTCCCCCACCCTGCCTGGCCCTGCCACACCCCAGGAAAACACTGCCCGGAGGGTGTTGAAACCGCTTTATTCAGGTTGGCTGGTAGTCACAATTGGATCATTTATACAGGGACACCCACTCACCCCTAGGCACAGCCCCCTCCCCCATGCCCCACTCCACCGCGGGGGGCAGCCCGAGGTCGGAGCCCAGTAGAAATATTTACAAATCAGTAGGGGTAGGTGTTCCCCACAGGGAACGGAGGGGACTGTTGGAGGAGGAGCTCTTGGCTCCCAACAGCCCCAGGCCCTCGGCTGGGCTTGGCATGGGTCCCAGGAGGGGCTGGGACGTTGGGGGCTGGCAGAGGGGGGCTCCCAATGGAGCCTCAAAGACCCTCCCAGGGGTCCTGCTGGTGCAAATCTCTGCATGGAGCCGGGGGTCAAAGATGCCTGGTTCCCCCTCCCTGGGGGGAGGGTTCTGAGTGAGCTGTAGGGGGCCGAGCAGGACACCCCGGCAGGCTCTCCTCCCAGGGCCCCTGGGAGTGACCCTGCTAAGGGGCCACCATTCCCAGCTCTCCGCCAGGGGAGGGGCCCTAGTTCTGCTTGGAAGATTCAAGTCCAAACTGGGGAGGGGTCACTCCCAGGTCCAAGAGGGAGATGGCAGGAAGGAGGAAGCGTGGCTGGGAGGCCCCTGCTCAGGACAGGATGGGGGACAAGCAGGCAAAGCAAAACACCAGACTCCACGGAAGCTGGCGACAGAAAGGGGGGCAGCCTGGGCTCCGCAGGGTCCCCGCCCCAGCACTCAGGGCGGCTGTCCCCTGGAGCCCAGGGCCACCTTCTCGCAGCTGAGCCGGGTCACTGCAGGGGTGTGAAGGGTGGGGGTGGGGGGCTTACATGCTGAGCAAGGGTGGTGGGCAGAGGGCGGGCTGGGGGCTGGGGAGGCGGCTGGCTGGCCGCAGGCAGTCCTGTCCCCACGGTCCAGCAGGGCCAGCCGGGTGTCAGGCTAGAGGCTGCAGGCCTCCTGGTCCACCGAGCGCTTCCTCAGCTCCTTGCCCGGCTTGGGGGGCGGTGGGGCAGGCGCGGCCGGAGGGGCTTCGGGCAGGTGCAAGACCGAGTTCTCTCCCGGCTGCACCCGCAGGTATGCCTTGACCTTGTGGTGCCGGGCCTTGCCATCACTGAAGTCGATGACCCGGCACTCATAGGTGCCTTCGTCCGTGGGCTTCACCCGGGACAGGCGCAGCTTGTGCGAGATGTTGCTGCCCACGACCTTGACCACCTGGGAGCAACAGAAAAACCATGACCTGTCCGCCTGGGCAGTGTGGGGTCCTGTGGGCCCGGGGCCATGCCTCTAGGGTGCACACCTGAATGTCTGCATGAGCCTCAGTCACACAGCAAAGGGGAAGCTGCCTGAGAACAGGACCTTGTCCGGGACCCCCGTGCAGCTGTCAAAAAACCTCCTGGCAAAACTCCGCCCATAAAAAGTCTCTGCTGTGTGCAGAGTTGAAACACCGGGAGGAGAGGACGGAGTTCTGGGCTCCTGGCTTCAGCCCGGCCCAGGCCGGCTCTGGTGGACATTTAGGGAGGGAACCAGTGGATGGAAGACCCTCCCCAGCCCCCGGCCGCCTCTCCTCTCTGTCTGCCTTTCAAAGCAATAAAATGTTTAAAAATGAAATAAGCAGGGATGCAGGAGGAAGGGGTGCCCACCCTCCCTAGAGACGCCCGACCCCACCTCCCGCAGAGAGCAGAGATCAAGCCCATCCCAGGATCCTCCCGCCCTCTGGCTCTACAGGCTCCCAGCCCCACACTCTACTGGCAGGGCCGCCGGCTTTCCTGCTCCTGCGGCCCCCAACACCCAGAGCAGGAGGCCCAGCTTTGGGCCAGGTGGGACAGCCCTGCTGGTCCCCCTGCCCCACGCGAGGGCGGGGATGAGGGGAGCAGGGGCTGCGGGAGGGCGCTGTCAGTCTGCAGACACGTTTCCGAGCCTGCCTGCCAGGCCCAGCAGGACCGCCAGTTGGCTCACCAGGCTGCCCGGGCTCCCCCGGCCGGCTCGTCATCAGCTCCCTGGTGTGGCGCTCTTCTGACCCCATGGCCTCTGCTCAGGCTGCCAGGGGCTGCCCGGGGGCTCGTCCCCGTCTTCCCCTGCTGACGCCCACTCATGATCTCAACTCCCTGTCTATTGCCTGCTGGCGGAGCGTTTCGAGCCATCCGTCTGTTGACTTGGTTTGGGTTTCTCCCCCTCGCTAAACCGTAAGCTCCGCGAGAGCAGGGACCGGATCCATGTCGTTGCACAGAGCTCAGCGCCCGGTAAACCACAACCGACAGGCGTCAAGGATCACACTCGCCTCACTTCCTTCTTTCTCCAGCGGCAGACGCTTTCTCGTCACGGGTCACAGACACATGAGGATACCCACTTTACAGACGGTGACACTGAGACTCCAGAAGGAAAAGCCACCCAGCCAGGGGTGGGCACTCAAACTCCAAACGCTGAGACAGGCCCACAGAGCTGCCCGGGCCTCAGCAGGGGTCCTAAGGCTCTCGCTGGGGATTGGATAGGTGAGCAGCAGAGGGAGCCTGGCCCATTCTCTCGCACACCAAGCCTGCCATGCTGATCCTTGTCTCCCAAGTGGCGGCAAAACAGGGGCTTATGGGTACAGCAAGAGGTACCAAGGTGGGCCATGGGCAGAATGTCCCAGTGCCACCAGCCTCTCTTGGTAGGGGTCGTGAACGCGGTAGCCCCTCCCCAGCGCCAGGCCTGGCTGCAGCCCACCCCTTCCCGCCTGCCAACTCCATCACCTCGGAGCAAGGGTGCGGAGCTGCCCCGCGGTCCTGCCGGGGAGGCGGGAGATGCCGCGGCAAGTGCGCAGCGGGAGCGAATCACCGCCACATCTGCTTCCCTCACGGATATTAATTATCCTT
Source organism: Oryctolagus cuniculus (assembly GCF_051225735.1). NCBI lineage: Eukaryota > Metazoa > Chordata > Mammalia > Lagomorpha > Leporidae > Oryctolagus > Oryctolagus cuniculus. The sequence goes on from NC_142877.1 coordinate 20,784,136, forward strand.
CATGTGTCAGCCCTACAAGGTGCTAATGGAGTAATAATGTGCAGCGGCTCGCGGGGAGGGGGCCACTGAGCCCGGGACCCCCTCCCTCCCAGCAGACACAGGTGGCTTCAGAAATAAGGGCTCCTCCCCCTCAGAGAGGAGGAGGGGACAGGGAGCCTGGAGCAGGCGCTGGAGGCTGGCATTGCCGCCCCCCTCCCCCCCATCTCCTGTGCCCCGGCTTTGGCTGTCTCTGGCTGCATTCACCCATTCATTCAACCAAAGTTTCCCGAGTGCCTAGGGCCGGCTGTGGACCCCAGCAATGCCCACCAGTCTAACGGAGAAACCGCATGGAGGACAAGGACACAAGGTGACAGTCTCCTCCAGCCCCCATCTGCAGAGGGCAATCAATCAACCCTAAGCCAGCAGGAGCGGGGCTGATGCGGGTGTCACTGGGGCTCCGCTCACCCAGCGATGTTGGGCGGACGCTGCTAGGCCCCCCATGGGGTGGGTGCAGAGGCGGAGGCTCAGAGAGGTGACAGGATTTTCCCACGGCCACTCAGCTGGTGACAAACACCAGGCCTTCGCCACGGTGGGCAGAAACTCCAGGCCTGCCTTCCCAGCCCCCACGGTGGGCGGCAGGAGCAGCCTGCCGGGTCTCAGCGTTCACAGGCTGCATGGCAAGCCCTGGCCCAGCCCTGCAGTGCGGCTGGAGAGGCCGGGGAGGGAGCCCCGGGGCGGCCTGGCGCTAAATCATCATCACCTGCGCTCAGCATCGACAGGCCTTCGCGGTGCAATTAAGCACCTAATTACGCTGAAAGAGACAAGGCCAAGTCCTCACCACGACCAGGCTCGGCCTCCTCCCGCTCACCCCACCCCCACCCCTGGCTCAGACCCTTCCAGGCGCAGCAGGGACACCCCTAGGCCCAGCTCTTTCCTCCCAGCCATGCCCACCTGTGCCCATCCTGGCCTCCTGGCTGAGATGCAGCCCCGGGAGCAGGGGTCACATGGTCCCTGCCCTGCAGCTCCCTGGGGGGTGCTCCACCCCTCCCCACCAAGGCAGGGCTCTCCAGACCTGGGTCCCAGATGGCCTAACCTGCCCGGCCACACCTTGCCCAGTCACTGTCCCTGTTTTCCTTCCTCTCCGGCGTAGCCCGTCCCAGAATGCCACGGGTCTTGCTCAGAACGTCCTTGGGCCCCTTCCTCTTGTCTGCAGAATCTAGACTCCCCACACTGGCCCAGGCAGGGTTCTGGCCTCTCTTGTCCAGGCAGTGACCCCAGCCTCCTCCCAAAGCCACTCTGGCCCTTTCCTGGCTGTTCCTCTGCGACAGACAGCTCATCAAAACACCCCTGACTCTCTACAGACCCCTCACCAGCTCCCCCACACTCAGTGCTCTTGCTGCAGATGGCACCTCCTCCAGGAAGCCCGCCTGGCCCCCAGGCTAGCTTGAGTCCTCTCTTAGCAGCTCTCAGAGACCAGGGCAGCTCTCATTTTGATGGTCACAGTTGCCATATTTCTATTTATCATGGTGACCACTGGATTAATGCCCACCTTGCACACTGGACTGTGTGTGACCTTGACCCTCCCAATGTGTCTCCTGTTTAGGGTGAACCCAGCCACCAGCTGGGTGGAGATGGAGCCCCCAGGGAGGGGAGCGGGTGTGGAAATCCTCACCTTATCTTAAAATCGGGCCTTCGGGGATCATCTCCACTTGGAAATGGATTAAAGGGAAATTAACCCAAATTCCAGCTCAAAAGACTTCAGTCAGATGTCAAAGAAAAGCTTCCAGGGGCTGACGCTGTGGCACAGCGGTGCAGCTGGTTACGCTGCCTGCCGCTTGTGACACTGGCATCCCACACAGGAGCGCTGCTCCACTTCCCATCCAGCTCTCTGCTGTGGCCTGGGAAGGCAGTGGACGATGGCCCAAGTGCTTGGGCCCTGTACCTGCATGGGAGACCAGGAAGAAGCTTCTGGCTCCTGGCTCCTGGCTTTGGATCATCCCTGCTCTCGCCGTTTCAGCCATCTGGGGAGTGAACCAGCGGATGGAAGATCTCTGCCTCTCTGTAAGTCTGCCTTTCAAATAAATAAATAAATCTTAAAAAAAAAAAAAAGACATGGGAATATTTGGCCTGGATCCCTGCCTACTCAATGAGCCCCTGTGGATACACAAGCTGGATCCCTCAGGTCCCAAGGTCCCTAGCTGGGACCTTGTGTACATGCATGTACAGGTGTGTGCACATATATATACATACCTGTGCACATACATGTGCATGCATGGGCTCCGCATCACAGTGTATGTGACGTGGTGTGAGTGTATGTGTGTGATGTGGTCTGGGTCTATGTGTGTGTGAAAGTCACTTGATAAATATTTACTGGGCACCCACTTTTTGCCAGGCTCTGTGCTGGGCCCTGGAAATGCAACAGTGAACCAAGCACAGTCCCAGCTCCCCGGCTCCCCACCTTGGGGGAAGACAGACATGAAGCAGACTCACAGATGGGTAACCACAGACGGAAACAGAGCCGGCGGGGAGAAGCAAGGGGCACTGGCCAAGCACAGGTCCCGGGTGGCTTCCCTGAGCCGAGCTCTGCAGGAAGAGAGAGGGGAGCCGGTTCTGACCGGTTCTGGTGCAGAGGGCCTGGCCTGTGCAGAGGCCTGGGAGCAGGAAGGACCGGGAAGCCGAAAGGCCGCCAAGGTTGGCAAGGACAGGGCAGTGGCGCTGGCCGTGGCTGCCTCACCTCTAAAATGGACGATGGTTCGGCCCCTCCTGTAGAGGTGTTTGGGATGAAATGAGTGGGTGTGACAGAAGGAAAATGCCACGGAGAGAAGTCTGGGCCCTCTCTCAGACTGCCGGACCCAGGTGTGCCTCTGCTCACAGATGTTGGCCGATTCTGCGTCTGTGTCTTTAAGAGCAGTCCTTTGTGTCCTGCTGTCTGCAGAAGCAGCTGGGCCTTGGACTGTGCATTTCCTACCCCGCCCCCGCAGCGCCCCTGCTGGCTGGAGAGGGAATGTACCGCGTGGGGGAGTGCCGACGCAGTCATGCCTAGCCCATTGGTTTCTTTAACTAATTAGCATGGGCGCGTTTCCCCTCAAGTGGGGCCCAGAAGCCTCAACTTCAAATCCTCCAAGTCAATTAGATTGTCCCCTCCTTTCCTGAGCTGCTCCTTAACCCCCATCAAAATCACAGGAGACGGTCGGGAGGAAGGGGGAGGTGTGGATTCTTACAGGTGGGGCCCCAGACGTGGCCTGCGCTCGGCAAAGCATAGCGGTGTGGAGTGGACTGGCGGGAGCTGGAGCTGGAAATGGCTTGAGTTTCCAGACCCCACCTGATCCGGGCCAGGCAGCGCCCAGGGCGCTCTGAAGGCAGGTGCTTGCCCTCCTCTTGCTGGCGTGGCCAGAGCAGCCCTACCTTGGCCCTTCGCCCCCACGTCCCCCTGTGCCCACTCTCTACACCATGACCTCTCGTTTGGTTTCTCTATGTCTAACTGGCCATGGCATCATGAGTTCACCCACAAAGACTTGAAAAATCTGTGCAAGAACCAAGCAGAGAAAAGCAAATTTGGAGAGGTCACCCCCCCCCCGCCCCATCCTCTAACACGTGTACATCTGTGCCCCCAAGGGCACCCGCGTTTTCCCAGGGAGTTGCTGCAGCTCCCGACATCAGCCCCACGCACAAGTCCAGCCTGCTCCCCGGGCCATGACTATCCCCAGGTCGGCCCCCTCTCCTCCGTCTTCCCTCCACCATTGCCTCCTTTCTCAGTCCTGCCTGCCTCTCATAGGCCCGGCTTTGGGTGTTCAACCCCCCCAAAACCATCACCCCCGAGCACTGCTGGGCCCCAGCAGTAGGCCAGAGACCAAGACCTCAGCAACACCCTTCACCCTTGGGGTGACCTCTGGCAAGGCTTCGAACCCCCAATCCCCTCGTGCCCCACCTGGAGAATGGGTGACTGCTCGGCCTTCCAGGAGTCACGCACCCAAAGGTCCAGGTAGTCCTGAAGGCCCCACCCTGCAGCCAGGTCACCAGAGCGACCCTGAGACGCCAGAGCAGTCAGCCATGATGAGCCGGAAAAAGCTGGATCAGCCCCACTGATTTTGTTCCTTCCCCAAATAAAAAATGCCGCACAAGAGGCAGGACACGCTGGGGCGCACACAGCCTCGGCCGGCAGCAGGGAACGCGTCTTCCCTCCCTCTGTCATTCTTTGCGCCTGTCATTCAATGAACTTGAAAAATCTCTGGCTTTTAAAACACAGAGCCAGACCATTTGCCCCTCCCCCTTTTCTCCTCCTCCGTCTTCTGGCCCAAGTTGCCTGCTGACCTGGACCAAAACCAATTTTTTTAAGTGACAGCTGCATCCTCCATTAGAGCCCAGGCAAGCAGTCATTATCAAAACTCACACTTATCTTGGTGGCGTCCTGTGCTGCGTCTTCCTGCTGAGATGCCTTTAGCTGGTGGGAGCGGGAGGGGCAGAGAGAGCAGAGAGAGACAAAGTGTTAGCAGGGTGGGGGTGGGGTGGGGGGACCTGGCAGGAGCTGAGACTCCAACTACAGATGTGATGGGTGAGGCGGGAAGGAGGGGGGTGGTCTGGGCTTGGGCCCCTCAGCTCTCTGTGTCCACTCAGAGGATGGTGGGGGTGGGGACAGGGTCAGAGCACAAGACTAAAAGAGATCCCTGGAAAACCACCTGCTCCTGCTACGCCTTGAGCTGCCTTACGGGAACAGGAGAAAAGGTAAGAGCCTGCTGGGTGTGTTCTAGGAGTGTCTGTCTGTGAATGTTCGTGCTATCCGGTATTCACACAAGCACATGTGAACGTGTGTTTGGGGCAGATGCCGTGGGAACCCTGCCCACGTACCACGCCCTTGCAAGCGGACGTTGGCGTCATCCAATCACAAACACCTGCAACTCTTTCTCCAGCCGTTGGAAGTCTCTGAGGCTGTGCGTGGCTGGCTGGCTACCCCCAAGAGCCAGACAGGCTGCTGTGTCCTTGTGCACAGGAGGCAGGGGAATGGGGGAGCCGGCTGCTGCGTGCATATGGAGGTGTGCAACTCCCCGTGTTCATAGATTGCCAGGGCACAGGCGTGTCCCGTGTGTACAAACGCCCGCGTCTTAGATGGAGTCCCCAAAACCCGACTTTGAGGCAACGATTCAGGAGCAAATGGGTTATCTGGGAGGTGATTCCAGGAAACAGGAGCGGGGAAATGCGAGTCCTGGGAGGTCTTTGCTTCCCAGCAGTTAGCACTGCAGGCAGGTGCAGCTCAGTCCCACTCCGCGCTGGGCACTGCTGGGAGAAAGAGCGGAGCACTCTTCCATTTTGCCAGCAGAGGGACCGGGAGCTGGGGTGTTTATCCTCCGACCTTGTCTGTGTGGGGTTGGGGGCTGCTCCCCGGTTCCTCCCACCTGCCCTGCTGGCCAGCAGACACTGCTGTGTGGAGAAACCCTCAGGCGGCGGAGTTGTGGGCAGGGGCGTGGCGGGCAGGCAGGGCACACGCAGCATCCGTGGTAGCAGGTGTGTCCACGTGAGCAGGTGCACGTGGAGAGCTGAGCACCGGTGCAGCGGCTGGGGTGCTGGGGGCCTATTTGTGAGTGAACTTGGGAATGAACTGAGCAACCACGTTGCCCTTATCTTCAGGGCCCTGTACGAAACCACTGTCCGTGCAGCTTACGGGTTGGGGAAAGTGAGTCCCGAGACCCATGCTGCCGCGTAGCCTAGAGCCCGCTTCTGCCCCTCCGGCCTCAGTTTCCCCACCCGTATCCCCAAGGGGAAGGCCATTCCTGCAGTGTTGCAGGAGCTCAGCCTCCACTCAGGGTGGTGCCTTATTCCCCATCATCACCTGAACCCCTCACCCCAGGAGGAAGAGGGAATGGGGGCCGCAGGGGCCGCAGAGGACAGATGGAGGGGCAGAGACACCCCGGGCCAGCACTCCCCCAGCCCCTCGGCATCTCCCAGGGGCGTACCTGGTTGGAGGCCCAGGCCTGCTTGTCGGTCCAGTCCCGATGGCTCCGCACGTACCACCACTGGATCTCCAGCGAGTAGGAGGGGGAGCCGCTGCCGCGGAACGAGCAGGCCAGCTCCACGTCCTCACCCGTCCGCGCCGTCATGTCATGGGGCGTCTCTGTGAACAGGGCTGTGGGAAGGACAGAGGAGTCATGGCCAGGGCCCGGGAACAGAAGGATCCCCGTGCAGAGCTCTGGCCAGGGGGGCAGGGGGAGGGGGCGCTGCGAGCAGTGGGCTGGAGGGAGGGGCAGGATGGGCGGGGTGGCCTGGCTCCAGGCGGGCACCTGGGGAGCTGGTGAGAAGCCAGGAGAGGGCCTGTGGCAGAGAGGCAGCTGGCAGGAGATCCCGGGCCCCAGTGCCACACCAACAGCCGGGCCTCTGCAGGGGATGCTGGAGCGGAGGCGGCTGGATTGGCATGGAAGCCAGGTGGCCAGGGAGGGGGCTGCCAGTTTCATCAATTCGTCTGGATTCTTCCAGTCACTGCCCCCTCAGCGCCCCACCCCCACCTCTAGGTTATTCTCAGCCCCAGGACACAGCAGCTGGAGGCATCTTGGCCCAGAGCCCTCCCGACATACCCAGTGGAGGACTCAGGCGCCAGGTGGGGCTGCAGGGCCTCCTGCCCCATCAATTTCCGGTCTGACCTGTGAGTAGGCCCCCACCACCCACCAGTCCACCACCTGTGGCAGTTCTGGGACAGGAGCACAGAGCTCCTGCGTGGATGGGCGCTCCAGGTGAGTGGGGTGGAGTGGAGAGTTCCCTGTCCACTCAGGGCACCCAGGCTTTCCCCAACTCCCAGGGCAGGTGTCTCCAGTATCCCCAAAGGAGCCCTGCCTCACCCACTTGTCCCCACCATGCCGCCAGGTGACCAAGAAAACAAGTCCCCCCCACACACACCACACACACTATGGGCCCGGCCCCGCCCTACCTTGCTCTGTCTCCGTCCCCACCCTCCCAGCAGAGGGAGACTGTCTCCCCCGGAAACAGCTGGGGGGGGGGGACAGCAGGCAGGTTGGCTCACCCAGGGACTGCTCTCAGCCCCACCTCCCCACTCCTCCCTTCGCAACCTGGTGGCCCTGCCCAGAGCAGCAACATGCTGACCCCAGGCCCGGGGGTCCTTCCTGCCCCTTCTCTCCCTGCTCAGCTCAGCTCAGGAGAGGAGGACGAGGCAGTCCTGGGCTGGGGGGAGGGGGTCCCTGCCTCGTCTCCTTCCCCTGAGAGCCTGAGGGCTCTGGGTGCTGGGCGCTGGGAGTGGGGAGCACCCCTGGGGGCTCTGCCCTTCCTGCTCTGCTCAGGGGTTCCGTGTGCAGCCTCATCTGAGCAGCAGGTACCTGGGCTCCGGAGAATGAAGCACCCCTGAGCCCCGAGGTCAGAGGTTTCCACAGCGTCTCCCGAGGGCTCCCCATGTCCTGGGCTGTTTGGAAGGGCCAGGGCCTCTCAGGCCCCCAGAGCTTGCTTGGTAAGAGCAAGTCTGAGCTGCTGGAGCTGAGCCTGCCTGCCTGTGTGTGTGCGTGTGTATATGTGTGTGCATATGTGTGTATATGTGTGTGCATGTGTATATGTGTGTATATGTGTGCATGTGTATATGTGTGTGCGTGTATGTGTGTGTGCATGTATATATGTGTGTGCGTGTGTATATGTGTGTGTGCGTGTGTATGTGTGCATGTGTATATGTGTGTGTGCGTGTGTATGTGTGTGCGTGTGTATATGTGTGTGCATGTGTATGTGTGCATGTGTATATGTGTGTGTGCGTGTGTATGTGTGCGTGCATGTGTATATGTGTGTGCGTGTGTATATGTGTGTGTGCATGTGATTATGTGTGTGTGCATGTGTATATGTGTGTGCGTGTGTATATGTGTGTGCGTGTGTGTGTGTGCATGTGTATATGTGTGTGCATGTGTATATGTGTGTGCATGTGTATGTGTGTATATGTGTGTGCATGTGTGTATGTGTGTGCATGTGTATGTGTGCATGTATGTGTGCATGTGTATGTGTGCATGTGTATATGTATGCGTGCATGTGTATATGTGTGCGTGCATGTGTATATGTGTGTGCGTGTGTATATGTGTGTGTGCATGTGATTATGTGTGTGTGCATGTGTATATGTGTGTGCGTGTGTATATGTGTGTGCGTGTGTGTGTGCATGTGTATATGTGTGTGCATGTGTATATGTGTGTGCATGTGTGTATGTGTGTGCATGTGTATGTGTGCATGTGTGTGTGCATGTGTATGTGTGTGCATGTGTGTGTGCATGTGTATATGTGTGTGGGTGCATGTGTTTATGTGTGTGTGGGTGTGCATAGGGGGCCTTCACACAGCCAGCCAGGGCCTGGGCCTATCCTGCCCCCACTGGGCAGGAGGCAAATCCCAGCTCCTGGAGGGCAGGGACCGCACCCCACCCCACCCCACCCCACACCTGGGCATCCTTGGCTCCCCCACTCCTCTCTCCCTCTCCAGCACCCCGCCCAGCAGACCCTGAGTGTGCCACCTGCCAAGGATTCTGGAACCCAGTCCTTTCTCCCCATGGGGCCCAGCCGCCATCGCCTGTCACCTGGAACAGTGCGGGGACCACCTCACTGTCATCCTCCACACTGCCTCCTCCACCATCTAGTCTCAATACGGCAGCCAGGTGCATGTGGGCCAAACAAGCCTGTCCTGTCCCTTCTCTACCCAAAACTTCCTGTGCTGTCCTTTTGCCCAGAGAAAAGCCCAGGTGCAGGAGGCAGGCGAGGCCCTCCTTGTCGGGCTGCTTGGCTCTGGGGTCAGCTGGGACTCGGCTCCCTAGTCCCACCTCCTTGCTGGTCCTAGAGCATCCCAGTGGAGACCTGACCTCAGGACCGTGGCACTCACTGCTCCCTCCACCTGGCACACTCTCCCCCTAGGTTCCCACATGGCTCCCTCCTGCCCCTGCTCCAGGACTCTGCTCAGACTTCGCCTCTTCAGTGGGGCTTGTGCTGCCACCCTCACCTTCCAACACGGTCAGCACGGCCACAGAACGCTCTGGGATGAGCACAAGGGTGGACATCTGAGCTGAGGCAGCAGCCACCTGTGTCTGCTGAGCACTTGCAATGGGACTGAGGACCTGAGCTTTTAATTCTATTTCATTTTAACTCATTTAAACATCAATGAAAATAGCCACTTGTAGGTAGCGGCATATCGAATATACTTATTGTGTGTTTATTGTCTGCCCGCCCTTCCGGAACCCAAGGGACGCTGCCTGTCTTGTCCATTGATTGATCCCCAGCCACCAGAACTGGCCTGGCCGAGGGCAGATGTGCAGTAAGAACTTTGTGAATGAATGAATGGGTGCATGAATGAACAGATGGGTGGGCAGTGGTGCAGAGGCGCAGGTGCCAAGGGGGCCTCACCCCGTGTGTCCTGGGACAGGCCCAGCCCTTACAGCCTTCTCTGATGCCAGCTTGACAACTTGAGCAGAGCCCGGCGGGGCCCTGGAGAAGCTGGGTCCTCAGGGGCGGCCAGGAGGCGATCAGAGTGAGCCCTTTGCCCGGGACACCGGGTTCTGCCTTGATGCCTGTCCCTCTGCCCAGTGCCTTTGCAAAGTGGGCATGGAGGAGAGCGGTGAGGCCCCTCACTGGATCCGAGGTGACAAAGCAGTGCAACCCCGCTGGCAAGAGACGGTGAGGAGCACAGGACCGTGACCTCCTCCAAGTGCCATTGCCTGAGCCACGGAAACCAGGGCACTCACCATTCCCCCACCACAGTGGGCGGGCGGGGCCCTGCTCAGCCCAGGTCGGCAGAGCCAGGCAGGGTGCAGACTGTGGGCTCAACATTGCACCCTCACACACACAGACACATGGGTCAGCTGGGGGCCACGCCTGGCTGCAGGGGCATGGGGACGTTTGTTTGGGTCCCTTGGTGGCAGGAAGGGCAGAGTGGGCTGTGCTGGGCGGAGGCTCTGCCAGGGTGAACTGGGGAGGGGCGCAGGCTCCCTGGGCACAGACCCCACCCTGACGTGGGGCCACAAGCTCCCCTCACTCCTGCAGGAAGCAAGACTCGGAGCGGGCAGTGCTGGGTCAGTGGGCCCGGCCCCAGGCCCCGCCAACCCAGGCAGACCGGAGCCTGGAGGCTGATGCGACCACTGGCGGCGCTGCCCAGCGGAAACAGAACGGGAGCCATGCTGCGTGCCAGGCTCCTCGGGAATATTCCATTCTCTGGCAGTCACGTGAGACAGAGTAAGAAAAAACCTGGTGAAATTAATCTTAATAATGTATTTTCTTTAACCCATGATATCAAAAAATTATCATTTCAACATGTAACAAGAATTCTAACAAGACATTTTACATTCTTTTTTGTGTTGAGTCTTGGAATCCGGAGTGTCTTGTACGCATTCACAGCACGCCTCCATTTGGACCAGCCACACCCCCAGTGCACAGGGCCACCCCGCCAGGCGTCCTGTCAGGCGGTAAACGGTGGCAACCTCGGGTCCCAATGGCTCAGAAGAGGCAGCTGCGGCTCGGCTCTGGATTTGAACCCAGACCTGACTCCCAAGTCTGTGCTCTTCCCGGGAGATTCAGATCCCTTTTGTTTGCAGAGCTTCCTCTAGGAGGAACAGTCCCAAGTGGGCACCCAGGGTCAGCCAGCAAGGCAGTCATGCGACACATGAGAGTGCAAAGGCCTGGACAGGCCCAGACAATCAAGGAAGGCTTCCAGCAGGAGGCGTTGCCCTCACTTCAGCTCTAGGGCGCAGGGAAGGGCTTTGTTCAAAGCTGGGCTTTGGGGGGGACACAGGGAGAGAATCAGGCCCCGTGGGAGGCGGGGGAGTTGGCTGTGGGTGCAGCCGCTGGCCAGGAGGAAAGTACACCTGGCAGCAGGAACGGCGTGAGCACAGGCGGGAAGGAGACATCAGAGAACTTGTCCACTCTATTTATTGCGCCCCTGCTGCATGCCCAGCCACACGGACAGGGTCTTGATACTCTCAGAGCCCCTCCCATCTGACAGGTGAAGAAGGTGAAGTTCAGAAAAAGTCCCCCAGAGCTGGATCTGAACCCAGGTCTGAGCAGCAGCCCCAGGGCAGTGGACCCCACCAGGACTTGGTCTGAGTTATCAGGCCAAGGTCAGCCATGGGGCATCGCTCTCCTGCATCCCTCTTGCCGCAGGGTCTCTCACCTCCACGGCCAGCGGGCAGCTCTGACTCCCTCTAACTCTAGGCCCCCGAGGCCACTTCAACACCCGGAACTGGAAGGCCGGCCGTGCGTATTCGCACGGTGGTGGCGGTGATGAGGATGAGAAACACGGGCAGTCTGCTTGGTGCTGGCCAGTGTCCAGCCCTTAACCCCCATTTCCTGGTGCTCCTGCCGCAACGCTGGGAGGGAGGTGTGACCAACACTGTCCCCGCTCTTCAGATGGGAGGCTGAACCCCAAAGAGGCTAAGTGACTTGCCCGAGACCACAGAGTAGATAATGGTTAAACTGAACCCCAATTTCAGAGGCGTCTACAGCAGAAGCCCCTCACTTTTGGACCATCCCCGGGCATCCCTCGCTCCAGCCCCCATCCCCACGTCAGCATCACCGCTGAGCATGGGCCACAGAACCCGCCCCTAGGCTCTGACTTCCTCTGCCCTTGAACTCTCCCTGCCTGCTCAGGTAGCCGGCACAGCTGGTCCCCAGGGAGCGCAGAGTAATTAGCGACTTTGGAGAAGGAGGCTGTCTCCTCTCCAGCCCCAGGGCTTGAGCCGGGCTGGGCTTATGCAGAAGACAATTAAACTCAAGTCCACAAATTAGGATTCCCCAGGGAGGGGAGGAGAAAGGGGCTTGATTGAATGCAACACCTTCTTTCCTTCTGCTTTTAACTGGGGAGCGATGTATTAATTAATCCCGGCCGGGATCCGCCCATCAGCTGCAGGGAACCGCTCTGTGGCCCCAGCCTGAGTCACCAGGTTATCTCCTGGGAAAGGCAGGAGGTGATCTGGGGACCTTCCCTGCCAGGTGAACGGGCACGAACGGGCACAGGCGAGCAGGCAGCTCCTGGATCAGGCCCCTGCTGCTGGCCCTCATGACCAGCAGCTGCCCAAGCCCACCTGGCCCACCTGGGCCCAGCCAGAGCCCCAGCCTGGCAGCCAGGCAGATTGAGGGCTCCCCTTGCAAAATGCAGTGAGCTGGGACAGCACACAGAGGCTGATGGTGTCAGGAGGGGCCGTGGCTGCTATCCGGGCTCCGTCCTTTGCATTGGAGGCCCCAGTGCACCAGTGAGTCCACGCGCATGCCCAGACCCTGCGGGGCTGAAGTCGCGGCCTCTTACTACAGGCGCTGTGGGCTGCACAGCAAGCTGGGGCAAGAGCTGGGACTCAGCCTCGGGACCCCAGAGTCCAAACTCTTCCGCTGATGACACAGACAGAGCAAGGGGTGGCCACAGCCCCCTGAGCCTGTGCCAGCAGCTGCAGTGCCCGGGTCCAGAATAGAAGGAAGATGAAGACGTGGAGACCAAGCCTCGCTTCACCCTCTCCGAGCTTGGTGAGGAGGGGCTGTGATGAGCCCCATTTCACAGAGGGAGCACCAAGGCTCGGAGAGGGAGCACGCACAGTGCCTGCAGCCACGCATTTCAACCCCAGAGCCTGCTGCAAAGGTTTCCTAAGCCCCTCCCATGTCAGCGCTAAGAAGCCTTAGCTTCTCTGGGGGGCGCTTCCGGGAGACTGCTCTTGGCCCAGTTTCGGGGGGGGGGGGTTGGGGGGGCTTTCATTCCTTTCACTCCGGGCTGGGAGGCCAGGCCGAATAGCAGGCCCAAGAAGGGGTTGCTCCCGCATTTCATGGGCCGCAGCTCAGTCGCCTGCAAATCTCCCTGGCTCCTGAAGTCAGACACAACCCCAGAGACCCGGACCAGGGGCCCCCAGGACCCAGGAAGGCTGGCAGCAGAGGCCTTTCCTCCCTGGGGACGCGCCCGAAGCAGGTGCTGGGCGTTCTCTCCGGCTCCTCCTAGGCAGCTCTCGGTCCCGCCAGGCTGCCTGCAGCAAGAGCGAGCGAGGGTGCTTCGTTTTGGAACAGGCAAGCGCAAGTGGACAAGCAAGAGAGGAAGGCATTTTGTTAAAAAGCTTGAGGAACCCCAGCGAGCCCTGGTGGTGGGGTGAGTGCCTGCATGGGTACCGAGGGGTCAAGTCCTCCCTGCAAGAAGAAACGGAAGCCATCCGTCCTGACGGAACCACTGCCTGGGCCCCGTGCCAGGCCCCACACGATGCATCTCCCAGGGAGGGTCAGACATACACACCAACCACATCTGGGACTAGGCCTGGACCGCCATGTCCAGTTGCTCAGGGTGTGCGCTATTCACATGGCCATGAATCCGAGTGCCCCCTAGAGTTGTGCAGGACAAGCTGCATCTAGGATCCCTGGAGGGAGGTGCACGTTCTGGAGGCCTGTGTCTTCCTGGAGAGCCAGGGAGCCTTCTAACTGGAGGGGACACGCTTGGACCCGAAGGCGGCCTGGGTCTGCACAGGACCCGGAACAGGGAAGGGCACCCGGGAGCGCGGGTTCCCTACGTGCAGCTTCCGGGGGCCAGCGACCCCGTCTCCAGGGGACCCTGCCCAGCTGCAGTATTATTTACTTCATATGTATTTTCAAAGCAGCTTTCCCTTTTTACTTAAATAAATCCAGCTTAAAAGGAGATTTTTATGAAGGCCATAAACAGAAAATCAGCATCACTTGCCATAAACGGAGGCCAGCTGTAAAAATAAACACCATGCAACCCGAACAGCGAACAGCATCCGGAATTCCAGCTGGGGAAGGGGCCAGCCCAGGGGACCGGGCTGCAAAGTCCTTTTTCTCTCGTCGACAAAGGAGCCTGGCGAGGGGTGGAGGGGTGGGCATGCGGTGCAGAGCAGCACTGAGCAGAGACTTTGTCTCGGAGGGTGACCGGAAGGGGCTTGGCATGCAGGCTTCCTGCCGGCGCTGGTGCGATCCCACCTCTCAGGCTTTGCTCCTGCTGAGCCAAACCCCGGGGACCTTCCTGCCAGGTACCTGTCAGCTGCCCACTGCCTCTTCCGGTCCGGCTCTGGGGGCGGGTCCTGGCTGACTCACCCTAAGGTTCCCAGGCTTTGCTCACGTGTGGGGACCAACAGTTACTTGAGGAACAAGGAGAGCCAAGGGCACGCGCCACAAAGAGACGAATGAATGAGTCCCTTGCATTCCACGCGGCCCACACCAGGCAAGCAGTTTCCTGAGGCATCAACAGCACTCCAGAAAAATGGGGGAAAAATGTTACTTCTGTAGTAAAGCAAACACGAATGTATGCCGGAACTGAATACAGGATTCATGAATTGTGAATGACATCGGAGCCGGCAAGGCAACATCGCCCCTGGCGGGAGCTAGGCTCCCTGCTGGAGGGGGCGGACACCCCAGTCAGGAGCCTCCTGTCCTGGCCAATCCCAGGCCTCACTCGCTCCCGCAGCCCAGGCTCCTCCCCTGGGCACGGGAAGTGTTGGTGTGCAGGCTGAAGCCCGGAGGAGACCTAGAGGCAAAGGAGAGCCTGGGGGAGGGGGAAGCCTAAGGTTTAGGGTGGGGGCGGGGATGCAAGTTGCTGCTCTCTCCTGACGTGCTGTGTGGCTTTCTGTGAGTGACTGCACTTCTCTGAGCTGCACTTCCCACCTGGGTCATCGGTGAGAGACTTATCTGGGCGATTATGTGAACTAACGCAGGTGCAAAGTCTGCTTCCATGTGCAGGATGCTGTAGACCCCCAGTGCCCACTGGTGGGAGCCGCTCATTGCTGAATTATATGTATTTATTTTTTATTTATTTAATTTGAGAGAGGGGGAAATTTCCTATCCACTGATTCACTCTCCAAACGCCCACAACAGCCAAAGCTGGCCCAGGTCAAAGCTGGGAGCCAGGAACTCCAGATGGGTCTCCCATGTGGGTGGCAGAGACCCAAGCACTTGAACCATTGCCTACCTCCCAGGGAGTGCATTAGCAGGAAGTTGGACTTGGGAGTGGAGCCAGGGCTTGAACCCAGGCATTCCAAGTGCCATCTTAACTGCTATGCTGGGCCGGTGCTGTGGTATAAAGGGTAAGCCTCTGCCTGCAGTGTCAGATCCAATATGGTTGCTGGTTCGAGTCCCGGCTGCTCCACTTCCGATCCAGCTTCCTGCTAATGCGCCTGAAAGCAGCGGAGGATGGCCCAAGTAGGGGCCCCTGCACTCACACGGGAGACCCGGAAGAAGCTCCTGGCTTTGGCCTGGCCCCTCTCTGGCCATTATGACCATTTTGGAAAGTGAACCAGTGGCTGGAAGATTCTCTCCCTCTCTCTCTCTCTCTCTCTCTCTCATTCTGCCTTTCAAATAAACACATGTTAAAATAAAACAAAAATGAACGTGTCAGTGCATTCATGATGTTATGGGGCCACCATCCTTGTCTGGTCCCTGCTTTCTTTTCTTTCTTTCCTTTTTTTTTTTTTTTTTTTTTGACAGGCAGAGTTAGACAGTGAGAGAGAGAGAGACAGAAAGGTCTTCCTTCCGTTGGTTCACCCCCCAAATGGCCGCTGGTGTGCTGTGTCGATCTGAAGCCAGGAGCCAGGTACTTATCCTGGTCTCCCATGCGGGTGCAGGGCCCAAGCACTTGGGCCATCCTCCACTGCACTCCCTGGCCACAGCAGAGAGCTGGACTGGAAGAGGGGCAACCGGGACAGAATCCGGCACCCCAACCGGGACTAGAACCCGGGGTGCCAGCGCTGCAGGTGGAGGATTAACCAAGTGAGCCGTGGTGCCGGCCTGGTCCCTGTTTTCATCATCCCAAAGGAGACCTGGTCCCCAGGAGGCAGTCGCCTGGCACTGCCCCAGCCCCAGCGCCCGCAGCCAGGAACCTGCACTGTGTCTCTGCAGCTCGGCCACTCTGGCCAGCTGGTGTGAATGGAGCCGCGTCATCTGTAGGCCTCTTCCGCTTCGCACGCTGTTTTTGAGGCTCGCCCACTCCCGTTGTAGTGCCTGTCAGTGTTGTCTGAGTTTTCACCGCGGCACTTCTTAATACAGTAAAATACCCTGCCTAATCCCCACCCCTACCAGGGAGGCGGGAGGCGGCACTGCCTGCTCCCGGGAGAGCAGGAGACTGAGGCCCCCTACCAGGCAGTGTGGCCACAGCGGGGGCGGGCGGTGCAGGTGCCTCTGGAGGCCACTGGTACAGCGGTGGAATCGCAAAGATAGGCAGGCTTAAGGAGAGCCAAAGCATCCTGGCGCTGGCACGATGCTGGGAGTTGAGCCGGTTTCCCCGGTGGAATTCCCGCCTCCTCTTCCGCTCACAGCTGGACCATGGGAGCAGGGGGGAGTGGAGAGAGAAAGACAAGCGTGGAGCGTGCAGGGAGCCAGGGCCAGGCAGGGGCTGGTGTGGCAAGCTGTGGGCGGCCGGGGCCAGGCAACACGAGCACCCTGATGTCTGCGTAGACGTCAGCTCCCGTCACCCTCCTGCACGCTGCAGGGCCAGCCGGTGGGCCCGGAACTCAGGGCTGCTGAGGGGTCACAGAGGCTGCAGGGGTGTGAGCGTCTGACCCCAAGCTCAGGCAGGGCCCTATCCCTGTGCCAGCAGGGCCAGAGAGGAAGGGAGTGGGGGAACCACAGAACCAGGAAGGAGGAGGAGGAAGAGGACTGAGGGGTGGGGGAGGCCCTCAGGATGCAGCCAGGGAGGGCCAGGCAGAGAGCACAGCGCAGACTGTGCAGGGCTGAGCTGCAGGAGAGGAGAGTGGGGTGGGCACTGCCTTGCTCCTCTGGAGAGAGACTGTGGCCCCACCCCTGCCAGGACCTGGCTTGTGTCAAACCGCCCCCGCCCAGTGGTGTCTGGGAAACCTAGGGCTCCAGATTCAGGCTGCCCTGGGTTCAAATCCCAGTGCCCTTTGTGGCGGGCAGACCTCTGAGCCTTAGTTTCCTCATCTGTAGAATGGGGTTGTGGGGAGCCACCAGGATCACACTTGCCTGTCTGGGCCCCAGGGCGCATGATTGGGATGGAGGGAATTAGGCTGCTACTCCAATTCCTCCCCCTGCGTGGCTCCCCTCCCCCTTCTCCCTGCAGGTGAGACTAACCTGGCCCCAGCTTTCCAAACTCAAGAACTATCCTAGAACCAGAGAGCTGAAGGGGTTCTGCCCACCCCCAGGGCCTTTGCACTTACCCTTGTTCCCTGTGCCAGGGAGGACATTGGTGCACAAAAGGCACTGAGCGGGACGGCAGCAGCGCGGGGTTGGGGGGCTCAGGCACCTCACTGCGGGGTCCAGGGGCACTGCCTGATGGCCTGGGGGCCCTGCCGGGGCGGCCTCCCCATCCCCGCAGTGGCCAGCCTGCCCCTCCCCCGCAGGGAGGCCATTAGCACACCTTTGTTGGGAGTGCTATTTCCACCACCAGGCACTCCGGCCAGCCGCGGGGCCTCCATTAGGGACCCTTTCCCGGGGCTGATGACAGGCGGCAAACAGCTCCCCAGCGAGCCGGCCGTAATTGCTGCTGCCTCCGAGGCCGGAAATGATTTTTTTAAACCTCACAAAGCAAAGCAGACACCCTGCCGTCTGCTCGCAGCCTGCCCCTGCCAGCCGCCGCCCGCCGCCCGGCCCGCCGGGAAGCAAGCAGGATTCGGAGGGGATTCAGGCAAGACCCCCAGCCCAGGAGACACCCTTATAGTGCCGGCCTGGGGGAAAAGCAGCCCAGGCTCTGCTCCCTTGCTCTGGACAGGGTGTGGGGCCCAACCCCTGCCCCGCTAAGCCTCAGTGTCCTGCTCTGCAAGGCCAGCCCGCGCAGGTGTGCCCGGGTGTCTTCTCCATGAAGCTTCGACCCCAGGGAGAGGGCCAGGGGGCGGGGCAGGTCAGCTGGAGGGAAGAGCTTGCTCTGTTCAAGGGCTAGAAAGGAGGCCAGAACACACAGCCATGTGCGCGCACACAGGCACACGCGCGCGCACACACACACAGTTCCCATCTCCTTCCATGTCTGTGCTTCCAGCATCCTTGCATGCCTCGGCCGCCCTGGCACCCAGGAGCCCACAGCTCAGAAGCAGCCCCTCCCCCCAGTCCTGCTTGAGCACCTCCTTCCCACTCGCCACAGCCACACCACGCATCACCAGCCTGACCACGCCTCTGCTCCGCTCAGAAAGCTTCCGGGGCCGCCTCTGCCCCGGGCATGCGGCCTTGGCAACTCCGGCTGCAGCCAGCTTTTCTGAACACCCATATACACTCTCCAAAGGAGGCCCCTGCCAGAGCCGGCAGCCGGGCGTGGCTCGGTACTGGTCTCTGGAGTCCCCCCTCCCAGCCTTGGCAGATTTTGGCTACAGGCCCAGAAGGAGCCTCTCTCCCCCAGGAAGTCTCCCCTGACTGCACCAGGGCACAGTGACGGCTTAGGATGGCTCCCTGGTCTGCACCCTGCACGCTGGGCTCCTGTCTCTGTTTTCCTATTCTCCCTTCTGTCCCCTGGTCCTCGAGATGCTCACCAAGGACTTGCCGGGAGCAGGGAAGGGAGCGCTCTTCCCAAGGCTGTTCAGGGGTCCCCGGGGAGGAGAAGGGCTCCGGGATCCACACGTGGCTCAGCCAGACTCGCCCGTGTCCAAGGGCCAGCCTGACTCCCCTCTCCCTGTGACCCTGCAGGCAAAGCTGTGGGGCAGTTTTCCAAGGAGCCAGCCATGTTTTCCACGAGGAGCCGCTGCTCTCTGCGAGCTGCAGGGCCCTTCCCACTCCACGCGTGGCCATGCGTGCATCCATTCAGCAGGCGCTTACTGAGGGTCTGCTCTCTCACAGCGGTCTTGGATGTCACCGGAGGGAGGGCAGAGTTGGGGAGGCCAACAGACAGGAAGAAAGAGAGGAAAAGAGGCAGAGAAAGATCCAGAGAGGGAGGTTGACCCAGGGGAAGGGCGGGCAGAGCCCTGGCCACAGCCCGGTCCTGCTGGCCGAAGGCGAGAGCGCTGAGCCAGGTCTCTTTCCTGGATCCGGCCCCAATCTCACCTTCCTGATGTTCCCGGAGCCTCCAAACAGCCTGGAGGCGCTCGGGTGGGGTACGGACGGCACTGAAGCAAAGACCACAGACACAGACACAGGGTGCCAGCTGGGCCCCCAGTCCGGGCAGTGTAAGGACCACCCAGACTCCTCCCAGCCCACCAGACTGGAACCCCCCGCAGGCACTCACCCAGGCAGGGACACGCAGGGACCCCATGCGCCCAGGGTTCCACCTCTCCTCACCAATGGTGCTGGGCTCAGATCCAGGAGCCCGGATGCTCAGATCCATGCTTCTTTCAAGCATCACAACCCCCAAGAGAATCCAACCAAGACAAGGCACTGGCCCCAAACAAGGCAGCAGCCCACGCACCAGGCTCAGGGCACAGGGACAGGAACTGGAGCTCTGGGGGCCCACAAGCTGGGCTCCAACCCAGCCTTGCCCTTTGACATCTGTGCATCCTCAGACAAGCCACAGCACCCCCCAGGACTCAGTGTGTCTGTCTGCAAAATGGGTGTGTCCCTTTCATCGGGTGGGTGAGGAGTAAATGAGAGGAGAGGGAAGGGACAGACACAGAGAAAAAGCCAGAAGGACACTGGGTTGGTTCCCAGACCCCCCGAGGGCCCCGGAGTTAACCAGCACACGCCGGATGGAATCCACCACCCGCTCTGCCTCATCCTCACCTGCTGATCACAGGGCAAAAGGTGGGGCTTGGGCCCAGATGGAGGAGGCTCAGTGCTTAGGTGAACTTGGCACCATGCAGGTGAGGAAACTGAGGCCCGGAGCCACCCAGCAAGGCGGGGGGGGGGGGGCAAAGTCCTTGAACTCCGAGCTGAGGTCACAAGGGAGCCACCCTCACACAGCACAGGGGACTGAGAGGGGTCCGTCCTCACCACGCCCCCTCGTGGCCCACCCAGGCCCTTGCACTGGTGTCTTTGCTGTCTTGTGAATGCGCTGTGCTAACGCCCACTGTGTTCGGGCTTTGCTGCCCACTCCGCCGGCCTTCGCCCGTTTGGGAAATAAGGCAGACAGCCCAGCCCCTCTGTTACCTCCTCCAGCTGATAACTTTTGGGCCCAGCTCACACACCTTCGCTGATGGGGAGCCCATGACTGGGTGCCCCAGGGGTGAGGGACCTCCTCCGGGTCGAAGGTCGCCCGGCTTTGTAACGCTCGCTGTGACTCACGCTCACATGTTCTTAATGGGTTGAATTGTCTGTCTCCCCCCTGCACCAGGAATGCCAGGGGCCCTAACAGCCTGGCCCCAACAGCCTGGCCCCTGGCAGGTGCTCAGCGGGAATCAGTGACGGAGCTCCAACACAGGGCAGCAGCCCCCACTAGGAGGCACTTCCCGGAACAGAACCTGAGTCGGGGGGCGCCCCAGGGCCAGTGGTTTCCACACGGGGATCCCTGGGAGTGCCTGGGCACCACCCACACGAGTAGGTCCCCAGTGGTTTCTATCAGCTACCCCACGGCTTCAGGTGGCCCAGTTGTCATGTGGTCAGCAGCTCTGTCTGTGCATACAGCAAGTGCATACTGTGAACAGGGAGAGCTCACCTCTCAGGCAGGACCCAACCTTGCTGAGGCCCTGAAGGTGGTGCGGAAGAGATAAAACTGAGGCTGGCGGGGCTGAGACCTAGAAACTCCTCCAACGCTGGCTTCAAGGAGCCAGAGTGGGGCCTGGAGCAGCCTCCCACCCCGCCTCGCCTCCCAGCAGTACCGCGGACGCTGCTGGGATGGGCCTGGATTCCAGGGTCACCGACTGTTGGGGGCATGGATTTCTTCCCGTTTTCTGATGGAGGAGACTCCCTGGGGGTCGAGGAAGGAGGGCACTGCCCTTGAACCCCATTACCCTCAGGGCTGCAGGGTCTCACACACACCCCAAGGCGCTGGGCCTGGGGCCGCTCATCCAAAGGTGACGTCAGCCTTGCCCATCCCGGGACATCCCTGCTGTGGCCACAGGGACAAGGAGGGGCTCCAACGCTGGGGTTACTTATTTATTTATTTCTTTTTACTATAAACATGGGTTCCTGACAAAATTATTTGAATGTTTAAGAATATATTAACTTGGAGTGAACAACAGTTTAGGCGTGTGACCCGCGCCTGGTCCTCCTGGCCATCCACCCTTTCCCTTCCCTCCCTGCCGGCTCCCTGGGCTGGGCACTGCGCTGGAGCCCGGATGCAAGGGAAGCTGCCTCCATGTCCAGGAGCGTCAACAGTGCGCTGTTTCAGGCTGCCCTGCCCGTCTCTTCCTGGCACCTGCCCCTCTCCTGCATGCCCCGTCACTATTCTCATGTTCGGGATTCGGCCCTGGGCATCCTCCCAGGTGGACAGCATGGGGGTCAGCATGCTCCCTCCACCATGAAGCCAGGTCCTGAGGCCTCGCCCTAGCGTGCAACTTCAGGCCTCCCCCCACTCCTTCTTGGGCACCGAAGCTTTACAAGCACTGGCGCTGGAGCCCGCACCTGCCAGGCGTGCGACCGTGCACAGCCGCTTAGCCTCTGCAAGGCTTGTTCTTGTCACCTATACTGGGGCCCTGGGGCAGTCCCCCTATCCCCCGCTCAGGGCTCCTGTAAGAATCAAATCAGACCAGGAAGGTCCTTCTGTGACACCAATAAACATCTGCTTCCAGAAGTCTGCCTCTCTGTGCCCAGAATGGGACCATGTGATCCCACAAGCCAGGGCACAGCCTCCCCGGCGGCTTGGGGCAGATCCCCCGGCCCCGGGCCCCAGTCCTTCTGTGTATAAGGAGGGGGTGAGGGACAGGGTATGCGGGACCCTGACGGCTCCTCCCCAGGGCTCCATCTCCTGTCCTGGTGCCAGGTGGGCCAGAGGGGACACTCGCCTGGCTCCCACTGCCTTGCCTGTTCCTTTGCCACAGGGAGACTTCGTCTATCACCCCTGCCATCACGGTGGCCAGCAGCCGAATGCCCTGCATCCAACTGGCCACCCGCGGCTCCCCTTGTTTGGGGGAAAGGCTGTGGGAGCAGCCGGTGGGCAAGATGTCACAGCCAATTGGCGTGAAGGACTTGGGGGCGACGGCGCGTGAGGGCCAGTTCCCCGCAGGAGGAGGGCGCCACAGCCCCAGGCACAGCGTCCACAGGCATAATTGATAGACTAATCGTGGAGCCCGAGACCAAAGCCAGCACACTTTCAGCACCACAACCTTTGGAAGACAGGACTCAATTTTCTCGGTGCTCCAGCCACCAAACCAGCGGCTTATTGATGGTGAGATACTAGCAGTCCAGTGAGGAACACGAGGAAGCCAGAGTCATTTTTCAGTGCACAGACCGCTTGCCAAATGGCCCAGTGCCGCCCCCCTCCTCCCACCCTGCCCCACTGCTCCCTGCTGGTCACAGACCACAGACAGAACCTCAGGACAGGGAATCACTCAATGGATGAAGCGCTCGGCCAAGCCAGGGTCTTTGTCTGCATTGGGGTGTATTAATAATTGAAGGTGTTAGCCTGGTGCCTGTGTGTGTGTGTGTGCGTGTGTGTGTGCATGTTGGCTGCAACGTGAGGTTTTCTGGGGCTCCTCACAGGATCCAATACACTTAGACTGATCTGGACCTCTCCCTCCTAGGCGAAGTCAAACCAAGGCAGCCCTAGACCCCAACAATTCTCTGCCCCCACCCCTCCCATCAGGCATGGCTGAATGAGGAGCTTATTAAACTGTAGGTTCTGGATCCTATTAAGAACCACCTGGGCCATGAGGTTTGGGAGAACCCTGAGGGCTGCACAGTTACAAATTCCATGGTGGTGGGTGGTACTCCGAGGCTGGGGGTCTGCAAAGCTCCTCACAAAAGACCCTGCCTCCTGGATCCCTGCCCTGGCCCAGATCTGGACAGAGCACTGGATAAGGAGTCCGGCCCCGCAGCCTGCTCCTAACTTGCAAGGTGCTGTCACTTCATGAGCTGAGGGCTCCTCTCAGTGGAGCCCCCGGTGCTTTGTGGGTCCTCTGGGGAGCTGAAGGGAGCAGGTTGGGTTAGGGTAGGCAGGGAAGAAGTTTTGTCAGGTCACTGGGCCAGTCTGCCTCCAGGCTGTTCTGCAGGAAGCAGACCCAGAGCTGCCGGAGATACCTTCTTTCTGAATGCGCCGGATCCCTGCACACTCTGTGGCCTTGGGTAAAGCACTGGTGCCCCCTGAGCCTGCCTCCTCGTGTGGCCCACACCAGCCTTGCATGAGGGATGCCAGCCAGGGCAGTGACCATGGGCCAGGGGCTTGAGCATACAGTAGGCGCTTCATACATCTCGGCTCCCTATCCCCCCACCTCTGCTGAGCTCCCAGCATTGGAGCTAACCTTTTCTGATAAGGGAAAAGAAATATTAATACAGAAAGAATCCACTACCATTTATGTAACACCTACTGTGTACAGATGCTGGCTACCACCCTGCCCCCCACCCCAGAGCCTGGCACCTCTTGAGAACTAGCACCGTTCACTCCTCATTCACTCCTCACACCTCGACAAAGCTTCCAAGTGGGTCGACTGAAGGAGGAGGAAGAGGGGCAGGGAGACCCACATCTTTGCCGACCCATCTGATCGCGGGCTCTCCCTCTGCCCAGCCCGGGCCAGGCAGGCAGAAGGCACTACGCCGGTGGCTGTGCTGAGCTCAGATGGAGCTGGAGTGGCGACCAGCCTCCAAGCGGCCGGCTCAGTGGGCCCCTCCCCAGCCTGCCACCCCCACCCCTCACCCCCAGCCACAGACACCTTCCCGACCTGGCCACATTTCCTGAATCAGCTGAGAACACACAGAGCTCAGGAATAAGGAAACGATCAGGCTCCAATCTGCTAAACAGCAATTTCTGATCCTTTTCAGCACACACAGCTTTTATCAAATTGGTATTCTCCTCCTGAACACAAATGGCTTATTAGACATGACCCACTTATTCGCCGCGTCTCACTATCATTAATAACAGTTTCTCTTTGTGATTAAGTGAGTGGCTCCAAACCCTTCCTGTGGTGGCGGGCACTTGGCCCAGCACAGGGGCAGCTGTGGGGGCCCCTCGGCAGCCACAACTTGGTGACTTGAATCCAGCAATGTCAGGCGAAGGCAGCCTGGACCCTGCAGGGCAGCACAGCCTGTCGGTTCTTAAGGGACAGAGGGAGCCCGGGATGAGAGACTCATTTACTCTGGGCCACACAGGGGGTCTAGAAGAGAAGCCAGGCTGCCCCTGCAGCCAGCCCCTCCCCGGGCCTTGGTTGGCCCTCTCCAGGATGCCCACGGGAGAGAACAGCTGGTGGGGTGGAGCTGTGCCCCCTCTGCATACCTGGCACCAGGGGGCAGGCGGGGACTGTCACACAGAGGGCAGACCCTACTTTCTTGGGAGTGACAGAGTGGCACCCAAATCCTGGGTCTGGTGCTCGAGGGATGGGTAACTGCAGAGCCCCAGTCCTTGCACCTCTTAGGGCTGCAAACTCAGGGAAGTCCTTCCTTGGAGAAGCCTGCCGGTGTTCAAGTTCCAGCTACGCCAAGGAACCCAGCGGACGGGGCGAGGAGGTGGGGAGGGAGGAATTCGTAGTTTCCTTTGAATGGGAGGGAACCTGACAGGGAGACGAATGTCCTGGAAGAAGCACTGTCTTTGCCCCATAGCCCCTGGGCCCTGTCCTGACCCGGCCACTCTTTCACTGTGACCTTGGGCAGCTCCCTTCACCTGTCTGAATCTCGGTTTCCCCAGCTATAAGTTGAAGATGGAAATAACTCTCCGTGTTCACCACTACTCCAGCCACGCCGGGAGAAGCGAGGTGCACAAATGATTCTTAGAGCGGGGCCGCTGGGTGCAGTGAGGCAGAGGGTGCAGGGGGTCACAGTTCACTAAAAGCAGAGACCCTAGGATGGCTTTGGAAGCCCCCTTCTCCCTTGGAGCAATCCACTTGTCCGTCATGCTCCAGCAAACCTCCCTGTCTATCACACACCCCTCACTCTTTCCTGTTGGAATAAATCACCCAGGCTAGTGCAGCCCCCCTGCCCCTGGCAGGCAGCATTGGTGCCACTGGGAGCCCCTGCAGGCAAGGCATGGCTGGAACAAGGGTTCTTAGGTTTCGCCTGTGCCCCAGTGCCCATTGCGGGGCCTGTCAGGGAGCAGGGGGAGCCCCCACAGCTGCCAGCCTCAGACGATGCAACTCTGCTGCCAACTTGGGCTCCTATGGGGCGAGGAGCTTCTGACAGGCAGCCCCGTGCTGGAAATGCATACTGGCTCCCAGCTCCCACGGCGGCTGGAACGGACGCCTCCCACATTTCAGTCCCTTTGGGCCAGCGATGCAGATGGGGGGACCCGAAGGAAAGGTAGCAGGGGTTTCCTGCCCCCCTCTGGAAGCAACATTCCTCTGCCACCCCCTGCTTGGGCTGGAAACAGCACCCCAACTATCCCAGTGCCACGGAGTGGCTCCCGCTGAGACTCCCTCCCTGCCTGGCACTCGGCTGAGGGAGCTGCAGCTCCAGGCTGCCAGCTCTCAAGAGGCAGGGTCTCCTGCTCCCCAGGTAATTCCCAGCGATCGCAGGGGCAGGGTGGGGAAGGGGGCGGCAAGGGCAGCTGTGGGGTTAAGCCCACAGATGGGCAGAGAGGAGTAGGCGAGCAAAGTGTGTTCACAAGTGAGTGTGAGCGCGCGCCTGAGTGCCAGCAGGCAGGGCGAGAGCCCACGACGCACTGCTTGATGCGTGTGTGCAGTGGGCATAGGTGTGAGTGCTGGTGAGTGAGGAGGGGACCCGAGGCGTGTGCAGATGCAAGCCAGGAGTTGTGAGTGTGAGAAAGCCGCGAGTGTGGCTCTGCGCGTTTCCCGGTGGCAAATGGCTGTGCCGCGTGGAGGTGCGTGGATGGGTGAGTGTGTGTGAGGGGCTTCTCCGATGCGGGAGTGGGGGTGCACCCCGGGAGCCCCCTCCTCCGCAGGCCTGGCTCGGGTGCCAGGGTGGGTCTGTGGCCCCAGCAGGGGGCGCCCCGAGAGGTCAGCCTTAGCCAGCGAGGGTTCAAGCCTCAGGGTGGCCAAGTTGGAGCAGCGCGGCCCCGGGGTGGGGTTGGGTGGGGAAGTCCGCGGGGGAGGCGACCGAACTCACCGTGGCCGGAGACGTGGTTGTCCCAGGGCGCGCGGCCGGCGGCTCGCGTGGCGCCGCCGAGTTGCAGGAAAAGTGCCAGGTAGTGAAGGGCGCCCAGCGCCACCGCGAGCGGGGCCCCCATGGTGCGCGCTCGGGCCGGGGGCGCCGCCGCCTCACATTGGGGCTCGGGAGACCGCAGAGCCCGCGCCCGCCGTCCCCTGCCCTGGGTGGCCTGGCTGCCCGACTGCCGCTGCGGCTCCTCGTGCGTGGCCCCCGCCCAGCCCCGGCCCCAGCCCTCGGCCGATCCGGCCCGGCCCCGGCTGCGGGCAGCGAGCGCACGCCCCGCCGGCCGCCTCCGACTGCGGGACTCTTCCCTTCCGCGGAAGGCCACGCCGCTCGCGCCGCCGCCGCCGCACCCTCCCGCCCGCCCGGAGCAGGCGGCGGCGGAGGGATCCGCCGCTTGATTTATCATCAAAGTTTTGCCCAGGCTGGGATTTTTAAAGCGGTACCCGCAACTTTCAGCCGCCCGAGAGCGGGGGTGGGGCAACGTGGTGTGGAGGAAGCCACCCTGGGGACCAGCTGCACGGGAAGCATAATCCAGCCCGCTCGGAAACAGACAAATACTTCCCTGCAGGCGCAGGGCACAACGCAGTTCACCTGCTGCCACACTCGGCGGGCCCCGAGGGGAGCCCCAACTTTGCTATCAGGGTGGTGCCGGGCTCCAGGGGGTGGGGGGCTGGAGATGAGGGGGAGGAACCCCGTTATAAGGCTCTGCCGCAGCCTTTGTGATCCTGTCCCTGTCTGAACCTCAAGGTCTTCATCTGAGAAATGGGGTCAGCAGTAGCTGCCTCCAGGGGGCGTGGTGAGGCTTTGAGGAGTCGTGTATGCAACGCGCTTACCACGAAGCGTCTTACGTGGCAGCAGCTTAGTAATTATTGTCGTTGCTCCTTTCTCTGGGACTCAGTTTTGGCGTCTGCGTAATGGAAGCAGGGCAGGCCAGCTGACGAGGCTCCTGCTAGCTGAGATGCTTGGTCCTGCACAGTGGATCGGATCGCCCCCTTCTGGACTGCGGGGCTCCCTTCCCGGACCCATGAGCCCACACTGAATCCGTGTGAGTGTAGTGTGTGTCTGCGTGTGCATGCGTATGTCTGTGTGCGGCAGGGGAGGGGGGAATGGAGCCACTCCAAGAGCAGGAATCCAACGAGATCCTCTGATTCTTACCCTGACCATGTTACCTGGGCTGTTGGGACGACCCTCAGTACAGACAGAAAGCTAGACCTGTGGTCCCATTTAAAAGATGCTGCAGCACCTAAACCAGACAATTAGCCTGTCTAAAGTCCCACGGCCCGCGGCCCCGACGCCCGGGCAGCGTCCCTCCTGCTATCTTCCCTTGCCCTCCTGAAGGCCTAGTTCCCGATGAGGCCTTGTCCGCCGCGGGCTCAGTGCTAGCAGGTGGACAGCGCCAGCTGACCCCCAGCTTTTCCGTACCGCGGAGAGCGGCCCAGCCCGCTCTGTGCGGCAGAGTTCAGCACCATGGACAGACCATCGTGGTTCCAGCGTCTGCCGTCGCGGTCAGCGCCCCAGTCTGAGAATGAGGTTAAAGCCCAAGGGGCATGTCCTCTGCTCTTCTTTCTCTTATTATTTGTTTGTTTATTTTGAAAGACAGAAACAATACCCATTCACCAGTGCCCAGTGGCTGCCCCTCCTTCGCTACCTTCACTCTGCTAGTGCACCTCCCTCCTTCCATTATTATGACAGGCAGCACACTGGAGGGGGCCCATGATCGCCAGCATCACTCCAGGCCCTTCAAAACTAAGGACAACTCCCCAGTGTCGCGCTTCCACAAGCCGCGTTTCAGCACCGCGGACAGATCCTGCTGGGCCGGGCCCGTTTCTGCCTCTTTGCACTCTTCCCACACAGCAGTGGTATTTAGGGTGTTCCAAGCTGGTCGGTGCCTTGGACCCTATGCCAGCATTTCCTCACTCATTAATGCACCTGAACCTCACTCCCAACGAAATGAGCACCGGCACTCCCGTGAAAGAGAGAAAGAGCTGGTACTCTGAGCTCACCTGGCAGCGCCAACCTGGGAAGGGACTCAGCCCCAGCTGCAGGTGGTAGGGGAGTCAGGGGTCAAGCCCAGGGCTTTCTTCTCTTAAACCGCAGGATGGAGTGAGTGTGGCCGAGACGAGGGTTAAGGAGTAAACAAGGGGCTGCGTGGGGGCTGCACAGGGTCAGACTGCTCTGCCACTGGCATGGCTGACCTCCAGGAATCTCCTCTCCCCACATTTGGAACAACGTTAAACCTAGTAACTTCTAAGATCCTTTCAAGGACAGACCTCCAGAGACTGGAAGGCTTCGAAACATCTCATGACGTAACAACTCTTCTCAAAACCCTCCAATGGCCTTGTTTATTTGAGAAAGCCCAACTCCTTTACCTTGCATTCAAGGTCTCAGCCTCTCCTCCTGCACACACTCTGTGTTCCGGTCACTGTTCCCTCCCTGGGTGTGCCTTAGCTTCGCAATGTCATGGCCCTGCCCAGTGCATCCCCTGCACTTGATGCTTGCTTTCCCCTCTGTCTAGACGTATCCCCTATTGTCCAAGGCACAGCCTGAGTCACCTACAGGTGGAAGCGCCTACTACCGTCTCCCATTTTCTGAGCCCCTGTTGGCCCATGGCTGTATATGCAGCACTGAGCTACAAATACAATCATTCCACTTCATCCTCAGAGCAACCAGGTCATAGGGTAGCATGGCGTGATGATAAATGTGGGCTCTGAAGCCACAATGCCTGAGTTGTGGCTCCTGCAAAATGGTAGCCCTGTTCTGGTCTCAGTTTCTTTGTTTGTAAATAAGGACAATAGTACTTCTCTCACAACATTACTGTGAGGATTAAAGGAGTTGCTACCTGGAAAGCATTTTTTTTTACAGAAAGCTCTTTTTTAAAAAAAATTTTATTTATTTATTTGAGAGGTAGAGTTACAGACAGTGAGAGGGAGATTCAGAGAGAAAAGTCTTCCTACCATTGGTTCACTCACCAGATGGCCGCAACGGCCGGAGCTCCACCAAACCAAAGCCAGGAGCCAGGTGCTTCTTCCTGGTCTCCCATATGGGTGCAGGGGCCTAAGCACTTGGGCCATCTTCTACTGCTTTCCCAGGCCATAGCAGAGAGCTTGATTGGAAGAGGGGCAGCAGTGACTAGAACTGGCGCCCATATGGGATGCTGGCACCGCAGGCAGAGGATTAACCTACTGTGCCACGTAGCCGGCCCCTGGAAAGCATTTAAAACAGTGTCTGACACATAGTAAATACCTGCTACATGCTGACCATGTAGGCTGCTGTTAGTCTACAGATAAGCAACAGGCTCAGAAAGGTTAAGTGTCTTACCCAAAGTCACACAGCAAGGCAGTGGTAGAGCAGCAGCATGTTTGATTCCAGAGCCTGTGGTCCCGTACAACACCTGTGCATCTCTACTTCTGCCAAGCCTCTTTCCAGACCCAGAGATGGGGAGTGACTTCCTCCAAGCCCGCAGCTAATCATGACAAACTAGATTCAGGCCTGTCTCACAGCTCAGGGCCCTCCCACTGTACCACACTGCCCCATTTGTAGTTGCTGCAACACAGCTCACAATTGCATCCTCCATCTCACCTAATCCACACAGCTCCCGACACCCATAGTGTTGCCTTCCTTCTCTTACGGAAGAGGAAACCAAAGCTCAGAGAGGTGAGGTAACCTGCACGAGGTTGCCCAGGGAGGTAGGCCAGAGCTGGATGTGAAAGGACAAATCACCAGCCTGTGTAACTCTGTCTCTCATCTGTAAATGGCAGGCAGTGTGGAAGTGGAGAGCCCAGGTGAGGCAGAAGGTAACCAGAGAGGACCCAGGAGGCAGCCTCCTGCGATTCACAAGGGCGGGTGAGCATCACGCCTTTTGCTCTGGGCCTGCTCTGGGGGACAGGTGGTCTCCCATCCCCTGGAAGCAACTCGACAAGCATCTGGCAATCGTGTGGATGCCAGGAGGCAGATATCCCTGCCGTTTCCACTACACAAGTGAGGCTCAGAAAGGACATCCTGTCAAACGTTTTAGTTGGGAAAATGCTCTTCTAAAATTTTTTTTTATTTATTCATTTTCATTTTCTTTGAAAGACAGACCTTTCATCCACTGGGAATGCCCAAACGCCTGCCACAGCCAGGGCTGGGTCAGGCTGAAGCCAGGAGCCTGGAACTCAGTTTCAGTCTCCCTCGTGGACGGCAGCTACCCAGAAACTCGAGGCGCCATCTGCTGCCACCCAGGGTGCACATTAGCAGGAAACTGGGTTGGTAGTGGAGGAGCTGGGACTCAAACCAGGTGCCAAACACCCACACCCAAAGAGGATTTTTGTTCCCTAAAGATTTATTCATTTATTTGAAAGTCAGAGTTACAGAGAGGTATTTTCCATCTGCTGGCTCATTCCCTAGATGGCCCCAATGGCTGGGGCTGGACCAAGCTGAAGCCAGAAGCCAGGAGATTCTTCCGGTTCTCCCACGTGGGCGGCAGGGCTCCAAATACTTGGGCCATCTTCCACTGCTTTTCTAAGTACATTGCAGGGAACTGGATCAGGAGTGGAGCAGCTGGGATTATAACCAGCATCCATATGGGTGGCCATTTGGGGAGTGAACAAGGATACGGAAGATCTCTTTCTGTGTCTGTGTCTGTGTCTGTCTCTCTCTGTGTGTCTGTCTCTCTCTCTCTGTGTAACTATGCCTTTCAAACAAATAAATCTTAAAAAAATAAAGCGTTCCCGAAGGGGATGGCATTGTGGTGCAGTGGGGTTGTTTCCCGCCACTTTTGATGCCTGCCTCCCGCACTGGAATGCCGGTTCGAGTCTCAGATGCTCTGCTCTCCACCCAGCCCCTGCTAATGCTCTCATCGGTAGTGCTGGGATGACGGCCCCAGTGCTTGGACCCCTGCCACCTGTGTGGGAGCCGAGGCTGGAGCTCCAGGTTCCTGGTTTCATCCTGGCCCAGCCCTGGCCTTTGAAGCCATTTGGGGAGTGAACCAGTAGATGGAAGATCTCTCCATCGCTGTCTTTCCCTATCACTCTGCCTTTCAAATACATATAAATAAATCTTTTATAAAACGTCCCCCCCCCCCAGCAGAAAATGTTGTGTGGCCTCCTGCGCCTGAGCTGAGCTCCCAGAAGAGCCTGCCCCTTCCCCGGACTCGGGGCGGCCGCGCTCCCTCCCCTCCTTGAGAGGTGTCACTTGAGCGCCATGGCTCTGTCAGTGGTAACAGCCGTAAGATTTGTCCTTTTAATCCAGAATCAATAACAAATTTCATTTAAAAATAAATTAAACCAGGCATTGGAAATCATTTACCGTGTGGGCCGGGGCCTGTACAGCGCCGTCTAAATGGCTTCCTTTCGCTCATCTATCAATGCCGAGAGGGGGAAACTCCTGAGCTGCCTGATTCATGAGAAACCGCTTAAATGTATCAGGCTCTAACAATGAGCAACGGAAGCCGCGCTCGAAGCTTTAACACACCAGTAACATGTGGAGCGAGCCTTCGCGAGTGCTTATCGGAGACCCCACGGTCCCCGGCTTCGAGGGAGCCCATTTATAAAGGGGAACAATGGCTTTCGTATGTAGCCGCCTAGTTTCCAGCATGCATTACTGAGCTCCAAGGAGCAATGGAATTCTATTAGAGTCTTATCTGCCACGGGAGGGTATGAAACCGGCAGGGAAACCCAGGCTTGGCATAGACACGGCCGGAGAGCCGCACTGCTGACCCCAGGAGGTGGGCGAAGCAGCCCAGAGGGAGAGGCGGGGGACAGGCAGGGCCCCGGATGTGTGAAAAATATGTGTTTTAATAGAGCTCCAGTTTCCAGCGATTACGTTTACATCAGCAAATAAAACTTGGCGATAAAACATCGAAGCTACGTCTCCGACAGCATTTCCTTTTACGGCCTGGTGTATTTCACTCATTATAACAGGAGGCAGGGAGCGCGGGGTGTCCCTATTTCTCCCCCTTTAATTAAATGTCCTAAATTACTGCCCAAGATTTGGATACAGCTCCACGAATGGCCACTGAGGCTCCCGCCCCATTGCTGCGGCGGCCCAGGCTGCACCAGGTTCCAGCATTATTGAAGTGAAGCACTGTGCCACCACTGCCTGCCTCTGGTGGGCCCGGGTCAGAAAGAGACCTGCGC
Source organism: Oryctolagus cuniculus (assembly GCF_051225735.1). Taxonomy (NCBI): domain Eukaryota; kingdom Metazoa; phylum Chordata; class Mammalia; order Lagomorpha; family Leporidae; genus Oryctolagus; species Oryctolagus cuniculus. Next base: position 20,816,201 of record NC_142877.1, read on the forward strand.
TCCCAGACTGGCTTGGCCACCAGCTTGCTGTGTGACCTGGGCGAGTTGCTGCCCCTCTCTGAGCCCCACAACTTTCCCTCCCCACCAGACTTCCTTCTAGGGCTGATCTGGCGCTGGCTCAGGTATGAGACTTGAACGTGATTGTTTTGCGGGTCAGGTCCAGGAATGGACATCAGGCTTTTGAAAAGTCCCCCAGGGGGCCCCAGGGTACAGCCAGGTCTGGACACAGAGTTGTCAGTCTTCAGAGAGATTCAGAATCTCTAGGGAGACTGTGCCTGCGCTCAGGCCCCTGCCTGGGGTGTGGGGGAGGGGTCCCTTTCAGTCTGGTCCCAGGGGCAGGGGTACCTGGGATCTACCCACTCCCCAAGCATCCCTGGTGTGTCCCATGCGGCGATGCAGTGGGCCACGGCGAGGATTCCAACAGGTTCCTTGAGCTGGGCCCAGGAGCCTCCTGGGGTGAGGGAGCCCCTGCCCCAGCTCCCCGCTGGGGGCAGCACAGGCACTCTGCTCTGATGACTCACTCCGAAACTGGCTTCCCTGGGGGCTGGGCAGGAGCAGGAGCCTTGCGTGGCTTCTGCAGTCAGACTACACACCTGTCACACGGACCCGCAGCCCCCGCCCACCTGCTCCAGCACCGATGCACACCCAGGTCCCCCCTGCTGGGCAGACGCAGTCTTCAGCAGCTCTCGGCCTCCTCCGGTGCTCCCAGGCCTCCCGGGCGGGCCTTGTGCAGGCCGAGGGCCATGCCTAGGCCTGGAGCCAGGGGCATGGGGGTGTCTCCCCGCCTCACCCCTGCTTCTGCCAGGCTATTAACCCATGGAGACCCAGACGGTCCCCCCAGAGATTTTTCTTTGAGATTCCAGCCTAGAAGGACAATGTAGAGGGAAGACACCATCTAGAATCCAAAATTTATTTACTTAAATTTTGTTTTATTTGAAAGGCAGAGTGACAGAGAGTAAGACTCAGAGAGAGAGTGAGTGAGCAAGATCTTCCATCCACTGATTCACTTCCCAAATGACCCCAACAGCTGGACCAAGCCGAGGCCAGGAGCCTGGGACTCTGGCAGGGCCTCCCATGTGGAGTGCAGGGGCCCAAGCACTTGGATCATCTTCTGCCGCTTTCTCAGGCGCACTAGCAGGGAGCTGCATCAGAAGCGGGGCAGTCATGGGGACTTGAACAGATGCCCCTAAGGGACACTGGCATCGCAGGTGGCGGCTTAACCTGCTGCACCAGTCCCATGTTTTTGAATTTTGATTTATTTTTACTTTATTTGAAAGGCAAAGAGAGAGACAGAGATCTCTCCTCCCAAATACCTGCCATATAGGACAAAGCCAGGGGCCCTAACTCAATTAGGGTCTCCCATGTGGGCAGCAGGGACTCAGGACTTGAGCCGTCACCTGGTGCCACCCAGGGTGTCCATTAGCAGGAAGCTGGACTCGGAAGCAGGGCCAGGACTTGCGCTCAGGGGCTCTGCTATGGGATGCCCGCCATTCCAAGGGGCGTCTTAACTACTGCACCAAGTAACTGCTCCCTGGAGCACGCGGTTGGCGAGATATTTTACCTTCCTTTTTACATACTGAGTCATCAAAACCTGCTGTGGGTTTCACACTCGTGGCCCAGGTCTACACAGTCCTCCCCATTTCCAGGGCTCAGCAGCTGCACATGGCTGTGACTGCCGTAACGGAGGGGGCAGTGCTGACCACTCTAGGGCAGGCCCAGGCCTAGGACGCCACCGAGCCCACAAGGATGAACATCTGAGCACTTGCTTTGAGCTGGGCACCAAGATTTATTTCAGGGCCCAGCAGGGTGGCACAGTGGGTTAAGCCACTCCTGCAGTGCTGGCATCCCTTCTCAGAGCGCCAGTTCGAGTCCCAGCTGCTCTACTTCCAGACCCGCTCCCTGATAGTGCATCTGGGAAGACAGCGGGGGGTGGCTCACGTGCTTGGGTCCCTGCCACCCACATGAGAGACCAGGAGGGTTCCAGATGCAGCCTGGAACTTCAGCCTGGCCCAGCCCCAGCTGTTGCAGCCATCTGGGGAGTGAACCAGCAGATGGAAGACCCCTCTCTCTCTCTGTGTGTGTGTATGTATGTGTGTGTCTCTCCCTCTCTGTCCCTCTGCCTTTCAAATAAACATATTAAACAATAAATAAAATGGGAGGGTACAACCTGATCAAGACTCAATCAAGAGCCTCTTCAGCTCAGTCCTCCTAGGTACGAGAAGGTAAGGGGATGGATGGAGACCGCGCCAGGCGCCCGGGACACCGAGGCTCCCAGCACAGCCCACGCACACCGGCTAACATTCTCCCTACCAAGCCTTTAAAACCAGGGCTGGGGACAAGTGTGCATTTGACATTGGGTAGTGAACCACTGGATAAAAAATCCCTGTATCCATCTCTTTGTCTCTGTCTCTCTCTTGCAAATAAATAAAAATTAATAAATATAAAATCAAACCAGGGCTGCAGCTTTAAACCAGAGGAATGAAGCAATGACTTTCTAATGGTGGAATTTCAGGCAAGGTTGAGGGTGAGGACAAGGCTTGACCTACTTGACCCAGGGCCTGGGGCGAGGCAGGGCTTTCCCTTGAGGGGTCCTGGCTGGAGCTGAGGCCTCATCTGTCTGCCGATGCCCCCGGGTCCACGATCCATTGGCAGGACCTGGACAGCGGTGCTGGGCAATTAGACTGAAATGGTCCAAATCTGTTCCCGTCTTTCATGGAACTCACCAAAGCCTGTAACTCAGGCCACAGCGATCCACAGAGGGGATACATTCCCCACTAAGTCGGGACCTCGCCAGCTGGGATCCCACATACTGCGCCCCTGGGCCTCCCCACCCCCAGGGGAGCAGACGTGGCCGAGGTACTGTGGGCTCACCCACTTGGCGCAGCCACTGGCCCTGTGTGGCCTCGGGCATGTCTCTTGCCCGCTCTGGGCTGATTCCTTGCCTGAGAAATGTGCTCCTCTCCTTCACTGGAGCCCAGGGTTGTCAGGAAGAACAGCTGAGACAGAATCTAGGCGCGCGTGTAACAAGTGGGCTCTGTACCTTCGACTTTAAATATGTCATCCCATTTAAGCTGTCCTCAGGCGTGGGCTGTCATTCTCCCATTTTGCTGATGGACAAACTGATCCTGGAGGGGATTAAAGCGACTCGGCCAGAGTTGCACATTTGCTTATTCCCACTGACTTCTACCCCATCAGCTGCGCTTTCCCTCCCATGCTCCAGGTACCCCGTACCCCAACCCCACCAGCCTGTGCTCTCTTTTTCCTAAGATTTACTTATTTATATATTTGTTTGAAAGGCAGAGTGTCAGAAAGGGGGTTGAGGGGAGACAGAGAGAGAGAGAGAGAGAGAGAGAGGTTCCATTTGCTGGTTCACTTTCCAAATGCCTACAGCAGCCAGGTTAAAGCCAGGAGCCTGGAACTCAGTCTGGGTCTCCCATGTGGGTGGTAGGGGCCCAGATACTTGAGCCATCGATGACTTGCCACCTTCACAGGTGCATTAGCAGGGAGCTGGATTGGAAGTGGAGCAGCTGGGACTTGAACCCCTGACCGTATGGGATGCCGGCGTCGCAGGCAGCATCTTAACCCGCTGCACCCCAGTGCTGGCCGTTGGCCAGTGGGGGTGACTCCCCATGCGTGTGGGGAGCTGCGTGTGCCCTCACTGGAAGGCAGCAGGGGCAGGCTCGGATCCAGCCTCACCCCATCGCACCTGCGCGATTCCTAGGATGCCACTCACCTGCCAGAGCCTCGGCCTCCTCCCTCCGGGTGGAGACTGCCGTGAGAGCTTCCTTGCTGCCTCGAGGAAGTAAAGTGAGAGATTTTCAAGAAACACACAGTCAGCACCTGGCACGCAGTACAGGCTCAGAGAACGCGAGCAGTTGATTTATTTGTCCTCACTCTAGAATAATCTATAGCTGTCAGGGACTCTGGATGTCATCCTGCTGCACTGTCTCAGTGTACAGGTGGGAAAAATGGGGCCCAAGGAAGTGTAGAGACTTCTGTGGCCTCGTGTCCCGTGGACGGGCAGGGCCGAGGCTGGGTCCTGGGCCCCCTCCATCCTGTGCCCCCAGGGGCCCTGAGCCGCCACAGGAACCGGAAGCCCAGCACTGGCTGGGGAAAAGGCCAGAAGGCCCACGCCCCCAAGGAGGCCACCTCCGGCCAAAGGCCCAGTGCGTGTCCTGCGAGCCCCGGCTCAGCCCCGGCCTCAGCTCCTGCCTCTGCGACTCCATCCCTGTGCTGCTGCCCTCAGAACTGAGGCCCCCACTACTCGTGGGCAGCGGCTGTCTCCCGCCCATGCGTCCCCAGGGGCTGGAAAGGCCCAGCCGGGCACTCCAGAGGCAGCTGGTGCACTGTCTGGGTGCACGCTCTGTGCTGGCCTCAGAGCCCCACTCTGCCTCCTTGGGGCTGTGCGACCTGGAGTCCTTTCCCTCTCTGAGCCTCTGTTGCTTTATGTGTAGAGTGGGAGTAGGCTGAAGGTTGCTGTCAAGGCACACGTCCGTCACTGCGGCGCCTGGCGACCTGGGCACCAGCTCAGTAGACAGGAGCAGGCAGGGTCTCAGCCGCAGCCCCCCAGGGCTGATCAAGGCCCAACTCCCGGAGTCGGACTCAGTGTCCGTTCCCCAGCTGAGCCCCACACATGTCTGGGGGAGCCCATGGCGTGAGGCTGGACCCCCAGCTCCACCAATCAAGCACAGTAGGAAGGAGGCCACTGCCCAGGACACGCGGCCTCTGCCGGCCTGGACAGGAGCCCTTCTGCTCTGCTCTGCCCAGCCCTGGTCCCCTGCCCAGGCCTCTCCTGCCCTGCCCCAGAGGGACACTGCCTCGCTGGCCAGGGAAGGGGGCATCAGATGGGAGGGGCCTGCAGAGCACACGTGTTCACGTTGGGGAGGTCGTCAGTAGGCGGTGTCCCGCTGTGGCCAGCCCTGGCCTTCCCGCCTCTCCTGAACACGCCCCACAGATCTGGGCCTCCACTGGGCTGCCACATCTCAGGGAGGAGCCACTCACCCACCCATCCACCCCCGCCCTGCCCATGGCCCATCTCTCTCCACCTGCAGGGACCCCGCAGAGCCACGGGGCCTCCACCGATGCCAACATGGCCATCCTCCTGGCTTGAAACTCAGACCGGCTTGTTCCGCCAGCTCCATCGGCTTCCGTGTGCCACTTGGGCTTCCTCACGTGACCTCACCTCCCACCAGCATCCTCCCACGCTTCCACTACTGGGTCTTCTGGAAGCTTCTAGAAGGTAGCATGCTATCTCCACTAGGAATCCCTCTGCCAGAGCTCAGCTCAGGGCCCCTCCGTAGCCTCCCTCTCCGGGTGTCCTCACAGCCTCTACCCCGAAGCCCTTACTATGGGCATCACCCCTCCTCACCGCTGTGAGCCCACAGGCGGTCAGCCTGGCCGTCTCACTCTCGTGTCCGCAGAGCTGAGAACGTGGGCAGGCCTTAGTAAATCTTGCTGACTGAATGGAGCGGGGAAAGGAACAGATAGATGAATGGTGATGACAGCTGGGAGCAGAGGGTGGGCCCGGGGGAACTCAGCCCCGAATTTCAGCCACAGGGGAGTCTGACCCCACAGCGACACTGGTTCCCTGTGTCACTCTGCTGTTCTGCATCCCTCTCTGGGCCTCAGTGTCCCCAGGAGAATGAGGGAGTGGGGTAGGGGGACCTCGACGGCTCCTCCTTACCCTGTGGGTCTGTGACCTGGGGGATCGAAGGGGCAGGCAGGTGACAGATCCAGCGCTGGAAGCGGAGCTGGGTGGAGTCAGATCAGAAGCACACGGGACGGATCTTGTCACGGCCACAGCTGTCCTGCCTCCTCGGGAGGAAGTGAGCTCACTGTTGCCGGAGGTATGTAAGTGGGTGCTGTAGAGGGCACGGCTGGGGTTAGACGCTGTGACCAGGCAAACAGCCTGGACCTCAGACTAGCACCACTCTCCAGGTCTGTCTCAGCTCTGTCCTGAGCAGCGCTGTGGCTTGGTGAATGGGTTCAGCCCTTTGAGTCTCAGTCACCTAACCTGGAAGATGGAGGTATGGGTTTCGAGGAAATGCACAGGCCAGGAGGGCCTTCCCCGCCCCAGCCTGCACTTCTGCACCAAAGTTCTGGCCACACCCAGGGTGGCTGCCTGCTGCACCCGAGCCCAGCAGGGTCTGGCCCAGGGTCTCATGGAGCATCCCACCTGGGATCCACAGCCTTGGCCATCACTGCTCCCCGTAGAGCCGCCGCCTGTGAATCTCTCCTCCCCCACGCGGGGCGCCCCCATCCTTTCCACGCCTCCCAATCACAGCAAACTGCCTCATCAATCATGTTCTCTCTAATTAACTTCTAATTTACCTCTTTAGTCAAATCTGTTTACAATCAGAGACAGGAAAACACGCAGCAGCCCACGGTACGGACGAGGGGACCAGCTCCTGGGACCAGCCCGGGGGGGGGGCGTGCAGGATCAATCAGCCTGCCCGGGTGGGAGCCCAGGACCCCCGACCCTCCCAGGGAGGGCTGAGGGTGATGGAGGGCAGGGCCCGGGGTGGGACTTGGCTCAGTGCCCTGGGCCCCAGCAGCGTAGCACCCAGGGTCCCCGCTCCACCTCGACCTCCCCTGCCCTTCCCAGCCCCTTTGAGTCCTTCTCTGCTCCCCAGGAAGGTGCCGCTCCAGGACAGACACCAGCTGGTTCCCCTCTATCTATCTATCTATCTATCTATCTACCTACCTACCTACCTACCTACCTATCTAGAAAGCAGAGTTACAGAGAGGCACAGGCAGGCAGAGAGAAACAGAGATTTTTTTTTCCTTCCGGAAAGAGAGATCTTACATCGCTGGTTCACTCCTCAAATGGCTGCAACAGCCAGGGCTGGGCCCATCCAAAGCCAGGAGCCTGGAGCTTCTTCTGGGTCTCCCACGTGGGTGCAGGAGTCCAAGCACTTGAGCCATCTTCTACTGCTTTTCCAGGCTGTGGCAGAGAGCTGGATCGGAAGTGGAGCAGCCAGGAATCAAACCAGTGCCCATATGGGATGCCGGTGCTGCAGGTGGCGGCTTTAACCTGCTGCTGCACCACAGCACCGACCCCTCCCCTCCTTTACTTTTAAATATTCATTTTATTTATTCAAAAGACAAAGTAATATAGAAATGGAGAGAGAGAGAGAGAGAGAGAGAGAGAGAGAAATCTTCCATCTGCTTTTTCACTCCCCACACAGCCATGATGGCCGGGGCTGGGCCAAGCTGAAGCCAGGAGGCAGGAACTCCATTCGGGTCTCCCACAGAGGCGGCAGGGGTCCAAGCACTGGGCCACCTTCCTCTGCTTTCCCAGGTGCGTCAGCAGGATTGGAAACAAAGTAGCTGGAATTTGGAGTAGCACTCGATATGGGAGGTTGCTGGCCATGCAGGCAGGGGCTTAACCCACTGCATCACTACACCGGCCCCTCAACCTGCCCTTGCTGGCCGTGTGGCCTCAGGCAATGTCTGGACAACTCTGAGCCTCTGTTTCCCCCTTTACACAGAGAGGGTGACATGGCCTCCATCAGCTACCTGGCGGGGTGGTGAGCACTGCCCGCGCCCCTGCCGGCAGCCCCGCCCAGCCCCTCCTGCCTGGGCAGACCCTGAGCCCCGCGTGGAAGGAACACCGGCCTCAGTGGCTTGCTTTTATGTTTTATATTTTGGGTGTTTTTAGGTTTTTGATATTTGGAACTAATCTCAAAGTCACAGGGGAGAAATTACAGTATGGGATACACCAATGCCGCCGATATGGTAGTGTGCATTTTTTTTTAATTTTTTTTTTTTGACAGGCAGAATGGATAGTAAGAGAGAGAGACAGAGAGAAAGGTCTTCCTTTTTGCCATTGGTTCACCCTCCAATGGCCGCCATGGCTGGCACACTGCGGCCGGCACACCACGCTAATCCGAAGGCAGGAGCCAGGTGCTTCTTCTGGTCTCCCATGGGGTGCAGGGCCCAAACACTTGGGCCATCCTCCACTGCACTCCCGGGCCACAGCAGAGAGCTGGCCTGGAAGAGGGGCAACCGGGACAGAATCTGGCGCCCCGACCAGGACTAGAACCCAGTGTGCCGGCGCCGCAAGGTGGAGGATTAGCCTATTGAGCCATGGCGCCGGCTGGTAGTGTGCATTTTCTAGAACAAAAACGCATGGTCACACGGTCACAAGACAAGTGCCGGAACTGGGAAATCCGTGTGGCGCCATCACCACTGTCTCCTCTCAGCCTGCACGCGCCTTAATCCCACTGCACCACTTCCTGGCCAGATGACCTTGACCAAGCCCTATCACTGCCCAGGCCCCCAGCTGCACCTGCAAGGGGGAGGGGTGGGTGGTCAAGGTCACCATGCAGGGGTGCTGTGTGAACTCAGTCAGCTGGTGTAGGGGAAGCTGGGTGGGGGCTGTGGTCCGGTCTCTGTTGTACAGGTGGGCGTGGAGGCCCAGGGAATGGCCACTCATTCCATATCACACAGGAAGGCTGGAGTTGGAGCCTGTGGCCTTGGCGAGCAGAAGCCCAAGGTCATGATGAGGCCTTGTACTCTCCATTTAGAGATGGGGATCCCACGGCACCCGGTCTCTCGGGCCCCTTGGCCCATGCGGAGGGAGCAAGCAGCCATGGAGCGGGACAGTGAGGGACGGGGACTGTGAAGGCACTGACAGCCAGGAGTCAGCAAAGTCACCTCCGGTCATTGCGGGGAGAGGGGAGGAGCTGCCACGGCGCTGAGGCGGCTGCCACGGAAGCCGTGCACGCCCTGGGGCGGGCGGTTGTGGCCACTGCTGGGATGTGGGCACCCTGCGTCGGGGCGCCTGGATCCAGTCCTGGCCACCCTGCTTCTGACCCCGCTTCCGGCTACTACGCGTCCTGGGAGGCAGCAGCGGATGGCTCAGGTGCTTGGGCCCCTGCTACAGTGCAGGAAAGACCTGGGTGGAGTTCCTGGTTCTTGGATTTGGCCTGGCTCAGCCTTGGCTGCTTTGGGCCTTTGGGGAGTGAATCAGCAGAGGGGAGACCTCTCTCTCTCTCTCTCTCTCTCTCTCTCTCTTTAAAAACAACCTGAGGTCCATGCAGAGGGAGCCAGCGTCGGCCCCTGCCCGCCTCCTCACAGATTCCAGCTCAGCTCCCACTGGCCTGCGCCCTAGCTTCTCAACTCTTTCATCGGCCTGTTCAGTTTGCACCCCTCTTCCCTCTTTCTGGAAACTTCCGCCAGCTCCTCCCACGGTTGCTTCCGGTCACTGTTCAAGGTCCCAGCTCAGAGAAGCCTTTCAGAAGACACCCCCCGCCTTTCCCGCTCTGTCTCATTTGCTCTTGACCTCATTACTTTGTTTATCCCCCCCCCCCCCCCCCGCTCTTCTGTCTACCAGAAATGGCATCAGAGCTCTGGCGCTTCGCTAGGCTGTGGTCGCTGAGTGCCTGCCCCTTGCCCTGGCCGAGTTCCAGGAGGAACTCCAACCATTGACTATGGCCATCTCCCCAGAGCCCGCAGCCGGGTGAACTTCACATCCCTGGTGCCAGTCCGTAGGGGAGCAGGGAGAGGGGAACAGGCACCCGCACCTGCTCACGGTCTGCCCGCAACACCATCGTGGACTCTCACGGCGGGCAGGGGCGGCGGAGTCCACCATCCTGCACGGATGCTGTGAATGGGACGATGACTCACAGGACAGACCTGCAGTGGGCTGGCCAGTGGAGGGGCGACGCCCATGGGAGGCAGCCCAGAGACCAAGTCTGGCCCCGCCCAGCCCCGGGAGTGCGGTTGTTGGGATGCCTCTGCCACGGCCTGGAGTGCACATCTGGCTGCGAGCCTCATGGGGAGCGGGTCCTCCTTAGGATGGGGTGACGTGTCTTGTCCAGAGACCTCGGGAAATGACAGCACTGGTGACGGGGTGGGCACCACGGCTGCCTCGCTGCACGGGTTGTGTTCGCTCCCTAACCTGTAGTTCTCTCCCTAGCCCGCGCTTCCTGATTCAGACTGCGTGGTTCGGTGTCCAGGGCGCCGCCCGGCTGTTCCGCTGGAATCTGCCTCGCTGCATGGGTCATGGGGCGGCCGCCTCTGACAGCTGTTTTCTCCGGATTGAAAGAGGCTGCCAGGGATGGAGTGAGCTGAGAGGCGGCAGGAGGCGGGCTCTGGACTCGAGTCCACCTTAGCTGCAGACTTGCCCGTGCCCCCCACCCGTCACTGGGCCCTGGTTTGCCCGTCTGTAAAGCAGGGGGAGTTGGCCCTCCTGATCTCTGAGCTGTGACCTTGAACTCAGAGTTGCCCGAGTACCTACTGCGCGCACAGGGCTGCGAGGGGGCTGGGGCCGAGTGCAGGCAGCATCGCTCACCTGATGGCAGAGAAGCCCCATTGAAGTCCAAGGTGGCGTTTTTATCGCTGTGTTATTAATTGTAATGGCCATTTAATTAGATTAATGATAATTAGTAACACTGATAACGTGCTGTCCTTTGTGTGGGACGAGGACACTGCAGGTCCACCGTGCTGAGGTGCGGCTGGGCGGGCCGGGCTCTGTCCCTCCTCTCCTCCCCCCTCCCCTCCACCCCATCCCCCCTTTGTGCCCCCCATCACATGTGCTCACTGATTCACGATCGCTTCCTGTCATCACGGTGTCCCCGTCAGAGAGCCAAGGAGCAGCCCAGTCGTTCCCGGGTGCCCCAGAGGTGCCACTGTGTGCTGGGCGGAGGGGGCGCTAAGCAGGCAGATGGGGACCGGCAGCGGGAGAGCTAGACGAGCGGACTGATGGACGACTGGTCTCTGGCAGGGCTGGGGAGAAAGGGTGCCCGAGCTAAGCCCCGCCCCCACCATGTCCGGCCCACTGTGACTCCATGGAGGCTCTCAGATTTGTCCCCAAGGTCAAGGCCCACCTGGAAGTCAGCCCAGGGCTCCCCCGGTCAGCAGCACAGCTGCTGGGCACAACCACTGGGCCCCAAGGAGGAGAGGCTTCAGCTGTGGCTCCTCCAGCTCCACGGCGGCTGGTCTTGGACAAGCAGTAGGATCATCAGGGGGAAGCGGGGAGTAGGCGGGTCTGAGAGGATTGGCATGGACAGAGCCGGGATGGCGGACAAGACTGGAGAGCTGGACTCGCTTCGCCTCCCAGCCCCTAAAGAGCGCAGGCCCAACACACGCTTCCAAGGGACCTGCGCTCCAGTGTTTACTGGCCAACGGGAGTGGGCTTGTTCAGGGACTGGGAGATAAGGACAGGTGGTGTTGTACACGGCCCCGTCCTCGCGTGCATGGCTCCCCACAGGCCTAGGAAGCAGGCGCAGTACTGGCCAGGGAGTAGCCGAGCTGGGCTTCTGTCCTGTGGCCATTGCCCAAGTGGGTCCGCACGGCCAGCCCAGAGGTGGCCGCAGCAGGAGGGCCCTGGCCAGCCCGTGTAGCTGGTTCTGGGCTGCGGCTTATCCCCAAGGGGGCTGCAGTGAGGAGGGGAGAGAAGGCAGCCAGCCCAGGTCATGTCCTGTCACGGCTACTTAAGGAGCCGAGCTCATGTTGCCAGCTGGGCCGACTTCCTGGCCCTACACCCATGGGCAGGGGCAGAGGCAGGGGTCGGGGCGGGCCCGGTTCTCTGAGTTTGGAGGCGTGGTGGCACCACCTTGGGCAATTCCTTGAGTTTTCTGTGCTGCCTTTCGGGTTTGTAAAACTAGGCTAGACAGGGCGACCTTGGGGCGGGCTGCAGGGATGCAGCGAAGGGCCCGGAGCGCGGCCCTCCGTTCAGTTACCCGCACCTGGGGGGCTCTCGGCGACTTCCGATCTTGGTTCTTCCTTGCGTGATGACGTCACACAAGCCCCGCCCCACCGTGCTTGAGAAGACCTGGAGGCAGGGCAGAGGCCTGGAGTCCGCCAGGGCCCGTCCCTGACTGGCGAGTGCATGGACCCTGGCGCTCTCTGTGCCTCAGCATTCTCATCAGCAAAATGGGCTGGAGCGCCCAGGACTTGGGGCGACAGGGCACACGGAGGGCCTGGTGGGGAGCGGGCATTCAGTCGGTGCTCAAGGAACACGGTTGTTGAGGGCTGGGCCCACCGATCCCGATGGTCTTGGGTCGGGTCCGCCCTCAGGACCTCTGGTTTCTCCCTGGAGAACTTGCCGCTCCGAGCCGCGCGTCCCCCCAGCACGGTCCTCCGTGCTGAACACCACTGCCCCAGGCCCCCTCCTCCACCCTGGACAGGGCAGGAGCTGGTGCGCCCACTTCCCAGCTGAGCAGAGTGAGGCCCCTGGTTTTCAGTGACAAGACACCCCCTCCCGGGCCCTGCTGGGGGGAGGGGGGCTGAGGCTGCTCAGAGCCGAGGCAGGGCTGAGGGTGGGCGGGCAGATTTATTGCAGCTGTTCCTCTCCCCTGCAGCGCCTGCTTCTAATGAAATTTTACGGCAGGTGGAAATGATATGACTCCGCCAGCCCTAAAAGCACTTCTATTTATTCATTAAAGATATTTATATACTGAGCCGGGCTCTCGCCGGCCCCACCTGGCTCCTGCTGGGCCAAGCTCCCCCAGCCCTTGGATCTGGGGGAGGATCCAGGCCGGGGCGCTCCCCGCACAGGGCCTGGCAGGCTCTGTTCAGCACATCCCGGAGCCCCTGGTCCCCGGCCTGCGCCCCTGCCCACCCAAAGCGCCCATCTCCTGCAGGGCCAGGCTCGCCCTGCCTCCTTGCCAGTGTCCCCGGGGCATCCTGTGCAGAGCAGCTGAAGCCGTCTAATCAAAACCGAGTCTCAGGGCAGGCACTGTGGCGCAGTGGTTACAGCGCCGCCTCGGGATGCCCGCATCCACACGGGAGGGCCTGGGTTCCAGTCCTGCCTCCGCTTTCAACCCAGCTTCCTGCTAACGCACACCCTGGGAGGCAGCAGGGGATGGCCCAAGTCCCTGCCACCCAGATGGTGCCCAGACAGCTCCTAGCAGCTGGACTGGACCAGGCTGAAGGCCCGGGCCCTCTGTCCCTGTGTTCTTGGGGTTTCCTGGATGGGGCCGCCCGGCTGAGCTCCTGGGAGCTGTGGCCAGGCCCAGCAGCCTGTGTCTACCCCGAGCGCTGTAGCCAGCGGGTCAGGGAAGGGCCTCGTTTCCTGCGCTCCCTGCACCACTCTGCCAGAGGGTCCGCTTCTAGCACATTCTGTGCTTCCCCGGCTGCAGCCAAGCCCCCTGTCCTGGGTGGGAGGCAGTGTGGCTCTGAGGTTAGCAGCGGGATTTGCTTAGGTCCCCCTCCCAACCGTGACACTTTGGAAACCACTGACTCTCTCCATCCGTGAAATGGGTTGATGATGAACGTGAAAGCTTCGACGTGGCACACTGTGTGTGGGCATCTTCCTTCTTCCACACTCAGTGCCCTCAGATGCAAAGGGCGGAGCGGGCGCCCCGTTCACCTGTGTGCTCCCTCTGTGCAGAGAGGGTAGTGGCTGGGGACGCTCGGCTTGCCGTGACAGGCAGAGGGCACGCGACAGTGTGTGTGACAGCGAGGGAGGCAGCCGCTCCGACCGGCCATCCTTCCTGGGACCTGAAGCTCCTGCTCGTGTGCCTTGCTGTGCCAGCCCAGGAGGACCTCGGCGGCGTTGTCCTAGCCAGAGGTGGCCTCGGCGCCTGTTCACACGATCTGCTACGTCACAGGGCAGCCTCGCGTCAGGGCTCGGTGGCCAGAGGGCCAGGGCGATGCCTCATGTTTGATGGATGAAGAGGGAAAGGTGAGGCGCAGACCACGGAGCACCGGGCGCCATCTTTCTGGGGAAAAGACTTGTTCACTTGAGCACACCTGCACTTCCGCTCATTAGCCGCAGCTCTCCGGGGAGGGGCGCCGGGGGCCAGGGCCGGGGGGCGGGTTTTGTGCACCCCCCACCCTCCTGTACCTTCTGGAGTTTACGCCAAGGGCAAGCGCTACCCAATCAAGAGAAAGGTGACTGCAGGAACACGCCATTTTCCCTGGCCCAGATAACGAAGGCCCACCGCTGTGATACCAACCACTTCCCGTGTGCACCACAGAACAAGACAGATTGAAAAAACGTGGGTCTGCTCGGAGCTCCAGTGTTGGGTAAGAAAATCCAATCAAGAAGCCCTGCCTTTAGGAACTGAGTCTGTCTCCCCTGTTGACACTAAATTGGCGCTCTCTGTAATGGCAGAAGATGCCACCTGGCACGGGGGCCACCGTGGGGACTGAAGGCTGCCTCCCGGCTTCCCTGACAATGCGTTCCCCCCCAATAAAGGAGGCATGCAGCCTGCATGCAAATCTCCCTAAATTAGACACGGCCGTCTTGCTGCCCCGGAATCTAGGCATGCGGGCTAGCACGAGCGCAGAAGCAGGCGGCGGTGTGGAGGGCTCTCCGCTCGCATGTTGGGGAAAGGAATCCTGACCTTCTGGGGTGCTCAGCGCTGACACCGCTTGGCTGTGGCCTCCGGGGTGGTCCTGGGGGAGAGCTCGTGGACCACTGGAGTGGGCAGACACAAGTCCAGCCCAGGGCAAGGCAAGGAGGGGCGGGCCGCTGGGGGAGGCAGCCGGGCCCACACCCCAGGGGCCCAGGCGGGTAAGGTTGGGAACCAGCTCTCCGCAGCCTTGGGACGTGCGCTGTTGAAATGGCAGCAGAGGCTGCTGCTCGCCCCTGCCGTCTGCCCGGTGCCTCCGCTCCTGGAACAAAGCCTCTGGAGGGCTCAGACCCAAGGGATCACAGCCCATGTTCCCCTGAGCCCTCCGCCACCAGGTCAGTGGAAGGGGACCCCTTCCTCATCTGAGAGACAAAGGCGAGTCCCGACCTGTACTCTCTTAGGAGGCGCAGCAGGGCTGGGGCAGGCAGCGGCCAAGGCTGAAAGGCGCTGGGTGGCTGGCAGCTGGCCCCACCCTGTCCCCCTGTGCTGCCTTGTGGCGAAGCCTGGGCTCGGCAGACCACCGCTGAGAGCGGCGGGGGGTGGGGGGGGGAGGGGGGCAGTGGCTGCCTCCGGGGCCGGGGAGCCCGCAGGGCCCGTCTCCCCGCTCACTCAGGGGCTGCTGTACCAGGTGCCGGCGTTACCTGGCGGAAAACCAGAAACATCTGAAAAGGAAACAAAGGTGAAGGCCTGACGTCTCCCAAGGTCCAATCTTCGCTCCAAGTCTGCGACACGCTCCCTTCCTGTGGATTCATCAAGCCACCGACGGCCAGGCGAGCGGGTGGACGTCTGGTGTGGCCAGTGGCCATGACTGTCCCTAGGGTGGAGGCAGCGTGCTGGGGGCGGTGCGTGGGGACTGTAGCGCAGACAGAGCTTGCTCTGAACGCAGGCTCTGCCACTTCTCGGCCTCAGTCTACCCTTCCGGAAACTGGGGTTAACAAGGGCGGCAGGGCTGCGGTGTGGCGAGAAGGCCGTACAGTTGGGGATGCCGCGGCGCCGCCGCCTGACCTCTCACGGGCCCTGTGGCAGAGCCTCAGCTGCTGGGCCTCCCGGGAGGGTGTGCACAAAGGACGCTGGGCCAGGAATTCCAAAACTAGCTTTATTCTGTCCAAAAGCCAACAGCGCTGGGTAAAACCAGCTCCAGGGAGGGCGGCTGGTGCCGCCGTCCAGGTCCAGGTGCTGGTGCCGGTGCCGAGTTCTAGAAGTTCTCCAGCAGGCCCAGGATGCGCTTCTGCTCGCTCTCCCGGAACTCCGGGCTCCGGCCATCGCCGATGTTCTCCGCGTACTCTAGGGGACAAGGACAGGGTTAGGCGGGCCCCAGGTGGCCAGGTCCCCCAGGACCAGCTCCCAGCGAGGCGCACATTGTGGTAGTGTCCCTGTGGCTCTGCCTGTGGCAGCTGGGCCCGGGTTGCCCGTCCCACACTGCTCCTGTTCCTCCCCCAGCCACACCCCTGCTCGGCGCACACACAGCGGACACTTCCTGCCCCAACGACCAGGCCCCACCTAAGTCCACATTGGGATGCAGCCCCCAGCGCAGCAGGACTGTGGGGTGGGGCCCTTGGGAGCCAGGTGGGCACCTTCACAGGAGAGGACAGGCCACAGGCCCTCGCGGGTCACTCTGATCTTGGACAGTGGGCACTGGGTACTTCGTTAGGGCAGAGGAGGGGACCTACAGACGCCCCTGGACAGCAGCGTTCTGCCGGGCTGGTGGTTGAGTGCAGACCCTGACTGGCAGCGCCACAAAGGCAGGTTCCAGGCCCAGCCAGGACCCCGAACCAGGGAATACGGAGACTTGGGTTCCTCAGTGAAGCTAACGCACACTCAGGTTTTGAGAACCACTCAGAGGCAATGGGGACAGAGTAACGGCCAAGCAGGTGAGGCCGTGCTGGAGGGCGACTGCTACCAAGTGAGGAGACGGCGTGCGCACGTGCAGAGGAGGCGTGGCAGCCCCGCCCGCAGGTGTCCGGGGGCCCCCCTGTCTTGTCCCGAGTCCCCAGCTCTCAGAACTTTCCCCGGCGGGGCCAGATGACGGGCTGGGGTCCCCAGTGAACACGGCGTCAGGCCCGCCCTCCACGCCCCGCAGCCTGCGCCCACTCTGTTTCTGCGGGCGTCGGCGTCCTATTCCGAGCAAGCCTCGGTGGTGCCAGCTACCTCTGGTTATTGTGGCCGCGGCCGCGGTTTATAAATATTGATCAGTTCTTCCCAGAGGTCTCGGGAAAGAGTTCTCTTGGCTGTGCGTGTGGAAGGGAGGGAGAGCGTGCAGAGGAGAGGTGCTGGGTGATGGGGGCGGGGAGGGTGGGCTGCAGGGGGAGGGAGACCACGCATGCCGCGGCCCCCTACTCTACATCCCTGCATTTCTCCGCTCACAATGAAAGCTTTGATGGAGCTCAAAAGCAGGCAGCAGTGCTGAACGCATACATATGAAAGCAAACTTTGGACAGCAGGTTCACGTTCAGACACAGCAGACAGGCCGGTCTGTTCTGTGGGGTGGGGGAGGGTGCGCTGGGGCTGGGGGGTGGGCAGAGACCTGGGCCAGCGCTCACAGGCAGGTGCTGACCCCCGGACCTGAGGCCTTACACGCTCACCCTTTCAATAGGAGGTGGGGCGCCGGCCTCCGACCCCCCACCCCGGAACCCTGAGGACACACAGACAGCCACAGGACCGTGGCTGGGAAGGAAACTCCTCGGGTTCAGGGATCCCTCAGCGAAGGCCACGCCTCTGCAGAACACTGCCGGGCTGCGTTCAGGTGAAACCCGCTCAAAGGCGAGGGGACCTGCCCTTGGCTCGCGACGCTAACGGGGTCACAGCCTGTAGGCGTCTGAAGTCCATCTGGTGGGAAAGCACTCACCGACGCCCACCCACCTCACAGGGCCTCATGCGTCCCGCCTGGGCGCCGGACCGCAAGTTGCAGGTGTCCAGGGCTTACGCGGGCTGTGCACCTCCGCCCCGCTTACTCCTGGGTCAGCGCAAACACCCAGCGTGACAGCACAGGCGGGCATTCATCGAGCCCTCGGCGCTTGACAGCCGGGCCTCAGCTGCCTGCAGCAGCCTCTCCCGGCTTCAAGGTGAGGGAGACAGGCTTACGGAGGGGGCGGCTGCAGCGTGCAACCACGCAGGGCTCCAGGAGCGCCCTCTCGGGCCACGGCAGCCAGCCCGAGCCGTCTTGCGCTTCACTGAAAACACCCAGGTGTCCCTAGAATCCCTCTGGGCCCACCGAGGCAGAGCCACAGGGTTAGCACACAGCCCTCTCTTTCCTGCTTCCAGCACCCCCCCCCCCCCAACTGGGGCCACAGTGGCCGTGACCAGCCGGGAGTCGCACACACAGACATGAATCCTACGAGCTCCTGCAGCCCTGGCACCCAGAGGCAAAGCCTGGGTTACAGAGCCCACATCGGCATGGAACACACGGTGAGGAGCTTCTCAGAGATTTCAAGCTGTAAAGAACCAAATCAAAGGGCCTGGGCGGGGCCCTGGGAGCACGTGAGGCCTTCAGCCCATCGCTTTCACCTGCAGGGAGACCCTGGAGCCCGGCATCCCCCCCCCCTTTCCCCTGGGACAGCCTCGGGGCTCCCCGGCCTCTGCGGGGTTTCTGACAATATCCCCCACAGATCAAAACATTTCAGGACGGGCCAGGGCTTCCACCATTAAGTCTTGACCCAAGTTTTTCCACGGAGACGCGTTCCCAGGTCATGGTTCCTCTGCCGCAGCCCGGGAGACGCCCAGTGGGTGGAGATGTTCACACCTGCCCCGGGCATTCCCGCCCGCTTCCCCGAGCCCCCCTCACTCAGCCATCACAGACCAGGAGGCAGCAGGCAGGCTGGGGGCTGCCAGGAACGAGTGAGTGACGATCACAGGCTCACACTTCCGACCGGCAGGTACGGGGACGGCTGCTACAGCTGAACTAAGTTTTATGTCGCGTATATTTTACCACAATTTTCAACAGTGAAGAAGCAGCCACGTCTCCTGTGCAGCTTTAAATCCCGGCAGTTCTCACCGCGCCCTCTGCCCTCCGCTGCACACTGCGCCCCGGCCCTGACTCACGCTGCCTCTGCGTGGTCGCTTACTTCGCGAGGGGCCTCCGAAGTGCACCTAGAACCCTGTGTGCCGGCAGGTGCTCTGGAAAGGGGGACGCCCTGGATTCTCTCTCCTTTTTTTAAATTTTTTATTTATATATATTTTTTTGATAGAGTGGACAGTGAGAGAGAGACAGAGAGAAAGGTCTTCCTTTTGCTGTTGGTTCACCCTCCAATGGCCGCTGCAGCCAGCGCACTGCGGCCGGCGCATTGCACTGATCCGATGGCAGGAGCCAGGTGCTTCTCCTGGTCTCCCATGGGGTGCAGCGCCCAAGGACTTGGGCCATCCTCCACTGCACTCCCTGGCCACAGCAGAGAGCTGGCCTGGAAGAGGGGCAACCGGGACAGAATCCGGCGCCCCGACCGGGACTAGAACCCGGTGTGCCGGCGCCACAAGGCGGAGGATTAGCCTAGTGAGCAGCGGCGCCGGCCTGGATTCTCTTTCCTAACACCTCCGAGAGTGGAGGGGCCAGCGCGGTGAGAGCGCTCCTTCTCCACGTGGTCTGATCTGCCCCTCTCTGTGTGGTGTCTCTAGTCCTCGGACCACTGTTCCCTAAGAGGGGACCCACGGCGTCGGGCCGGGGCAGCCTGTTCCGGGAAAGGCTGGACTTGGGGAGTGCCGAGTAAGCAGTCTGCAGAAGGAGGGACTTTAATGAGCCATCAATTACTCTCGGCTCTCTTGGCACTCAACAGAAAAGGAGGGAGGGAAATCGTGAGAAAGGGGACCGAAACATCACGTGCGAGTCCCCTGCTGGGCTGGCCTCATCAGCGATTTCCTGAGACCTCAAGGGACCCATCAGCTGTCATCCTGCCAGCAAAACTGGGGAAATATGTAGGCCATAAAATCAAAGAAGAAAGCCTGCATCTAATTAGTATGTTAAAGAAAAAAAGGACGCAACCCAAACCGAAAAACAAAATTAAAATCAAAGGGGACAGGCTGCCGAGGCTTTGTTTTCTCAGGTTTCTGATGGGAGGAAGCGGGAGGAGAACCGGAGGACTCCTAAGAGGAGGGCCACGGCGCAGCGGGCCTCCGCCCCCCGCGGCCCCTGGCCCAGCGGCAGGGCCGAGGGTGCCCACTGCCAGGGCTGCTCACGGAGGCGCAGCCAGCGGGCGGGGCGGCCCTTCTGCCAGTCGTCTTGACGGGATGCTTTTTACTGGCCTGGGTCATGCTGGGGCCGCGCTGATGTGAGCAGGGGCGTCCACCTGCCCAGCTTTCACTCTCCCCTCCATGCTAAGGACGCCACATGGCCCGGACCACTGTCTGTCCTCACCTCGAGGGACAACATCCACGTCGGCTGTCCGACAAAGGGACGCAGGCCTGCCGTGTACCCAACACTCCTGAACACTGCCCAGTGGCACCCCCATTCCAGCCAGCGCCCCAGCCTCCTGCCCTGCTGTGGGGATGCCGTTTGTTCCCTGGACAGGGCTGGAGTCAGGACTGAGGCCACGGAATCCCCTGCCATGGTGGTGCCTGTCTCTGCCCCGGGACTGTGAGCGCTCCAGTGCAGGAGTCCTGCGCGAGGAAGGTGGGCTGGGTGCCCTGCCCCGACGTCAGCCCCACATCTGCGTCCCCCGGGAGACCACGCCTCCGTGAGGGCAGGGGTGTGCACCTGTCTCCTGGTACCGTGAGCCTCAGTCATTCTATGAGAGTGGGGTTTAATTCTACATGCTGGGAAATATTTATTGGGTTCCCACTGTGCGCCTGGCCTCGCTCCAGGTGCTGAGGGGATGTGGTGACAAGGCAGACACTGTCCCTACGCCACGCGGCTTCCATTTTAATGTATGAGACAGACAAAACGAGTAAACAAACACATAAATAAGAACAATTACAGACCGCGACAGGGGCTCGCATGGAAATAAACAGGGGCTGTGACGGGAACGAGCAGATGGGGAGGAGAGGATTCGAGGCGGAGTTGGGAGGCAGGACCGGCGGGACTCCCCACTGCACTGCTGAGGAGGGCGTCTGGGAACGGGTGCGAGGGCCTGCGTGCGGCTGAGTGTCCAGGGAGGCAACTGGCGAGAGGCCCCGAGCCGGGGACCGAGGATGGCCTGTGCGGGTGTCTATCCGCTCCCTCGCCCAGACACTCAGTTGACGAACATCGACTCAGCACCCACTATGTGCCAGGCACCTCAACAGGCTCTGGGAATAAATGAGGATCTGAGGGAGACACGGGCTGGCTCACACAGGGCGGATCTGGACAGTCTCAGGCGTGCGTGCTCGAGTTCGAGAGAGAAAAACACCCACCTACTACGCGGCAGCGCCTCTGGAAATCGCCTCCCTCCCGGGAGAGCTCTGTTTTGATTACAGGGACGGAGGTGTGGGGACAAATGCACGCCAGAGGAGCTGAGAGCCGTGGAAAGTTCTAATTAAACACGTGGGTGGGAAAAGCGAATGCTGTTTAGAGGCCTGAACTGCACATCCACACTGCTGCCCCTCGGGGAGGAGGCGGAAGGCGGCTGAGCAGCCACGCATGCGACCGTGACACCGGGAGGGGCAGGAGCGCTCGGGCTGGGCTGGGTCCATCCACGGGCTCCCCCCCCTTCCCTCCCCTCTTTCTGGAGGCGCAAACAACCGATTCTAAGAACTCCACCTCTAAAACAGAGTTACCACCTGCTGGAGGGGGTGCACACCCTCTGCCTTCACTCACACTCTCCCTGCTCTGGACTGCCCTGGTCCCACTCACAGCTTCCCACGGGATCGGGGCCAGGCCTCCCTGGTGTTCACACTGTTCATCCTAACATTCACCGAGAACTTGCCAAGGGTAAGACTCTCCCAGCTATCATCTCATTTAACCTCCTGCCCGTTCTGTGAGGTCACGGAGCAAGTGGGGTCTTGCCAGAGCACAGAGCCAGGGCTTGGAGCCAGCGCCCGACCCCAGCGTCTCCCTTTACTCATTATGCGTGTTCTCTTCACACTCCAGCGCCCACCCATAAGGTAACCCCCTGGAGTGTGTCTAGCCCAAGCCTCCATCTTAGAAACAGGTAGAGCAAGGGCCAGAGAGGAAAATGGATGTGTGTGTGATCACCCAGCCCGCCAGGCTCCGTGAATGCCGGTGTTCCCAGGACCGGGAAGCCCAGTACAGGCCCCAGCCTGTCTCACGCGCTGGTCTTGCTCCCCAGTCAGTCCCCAGGTAGCTTGAGGGGGCCCTGCCTCGAGACCGAGGCTTGCTGCCTGGGGCCTCTCCACAGCCACCACAGCTGGGTCAGGTGCAGCCGAAGATCCAACAGCACCCGTGGGAGGGAAGGAGACACACGAGTGGGCACCGCCCACAACCCCTTCCTCCCCAGGTACGGGCGCAGCTGCCAGCACTCACAGGGCTGGAGGCAGGGCAAGGGCCGCCACGCCACCTGCCGCAAATTCCCCACTTTCCGGCCTGTACAACCCCAGCTACTTCTCACCACATTCTTGTTTTGTTCTCAAGAAAACAAATTTGTTTTTCTTCCACTACTCGCAGGTTTGGAAGTGGAATTTTTGCTTTTTTTTTTTAAACAAATATCTCGGAGCCCCAGTGCTTCCATTTGGTAGGCGTTCAGGTTCTGGGACTGGAGAGGCAGCGGCAGAGAGCGTTCAGACTGAGGTGACGGGGCACACAGCGCAGGGTCCCGACGGCGGCTCGGCGGCTCGGTCAGCCCCACGCAGCTCCCCAGAGCCCCAGACACAGGGCACCCGGCTTACCCTTGATGATGTGCCTGACGATCTTGCTGGAGCTCCCTCGCATGTTTAGGATCTGGTGGACTCTCTGGCGGATCTAAGGGAGGGAAAGAATGGGGCAGGGAGGGGAGGGGAGGGCATCATTTACCCTGATAGACGCCAGAGCACCGCGTCCTGAAGTAGGCACCCCACCCCTGCCCTGAACACATGGCCCACGGAGAGCCAAGGGAGGCAAGGAGAGCGCTAGCCACGCCTTCCCTCCAGAGCACCCCCCCCCAGCAGGTGCAGGGAGGCAGGGGTGCAGGGAGGCAGGCCCCGTGCAGGGGCGCCCTCCGACCTGGGGCACGTTGGCGTTGCAGATCTCGGCCATGATGTAGCAGATGTGCTGCAGCACGAAGAGCCCGGCGTCCAGGCGCCGCAGGTAGAACTCGTCATCCATGTCGTTGTCGATGATCTCGCCACGCCGGACCATGTCCTAGGCACCGAGGAACACGGGGTCAGAGCCACACGGTCGGGGGGGTGGGGGAGAGCGGGCCTCGGCCTGGCCACGACACACCCAAGAGCACCAGCCGCACGAGAAGACCTCCTCGGGCGACGCGCCCACCCCTCCAATTGTTCGGGGCCACCTCTCAGCTGCTCCTCGTCCTTCACGGACTGCGGTGGCCCCAGGAGTAAAGCTTAGGGCTCGTCGGCTTCTAGCTGCTGAGTCAGTGCCACAATGAGCTCACTCAGCCGAGGGCCCCGGACCCAAGCTGCGTGTCTGCCTCTCCCCATTGTGGACTCTGGTGCGGGCCTCCAGCAACAACCTCCTCACCAGGGGTGGAGAGCCCCCCTTCCCTGCCAAAGCCACTTGGGCGCGGGGGAGAAAGGGCCCTTCTCCACCAGCCCATGTTGGTGCCCGGGAGGGACCTGCGGCACGGGCACCGCCTGGTGTACACGCACCCCTCTGGTCTTGGGCCGTCGGCCACACCCCTTCCACTGCACCTCACAGGGGCCGAAGCCCCAGCCCAGCGATGACGAAGTCTCCTTCCCAGTCCTTTGAAACCTCACACCCGGCAAGCTCCACCTCCCCCCATCCACTCCTCTCTGGTGGGCTCTTCTGTGTTTTTAAAACACAAGAAATAAGCTTTACTGAGATGCAACTCCCACACCACGCGCTCACCTGTGCAGGGTGCACAATTCAACGGCGGCTGGTGTGTCTGGAGTTGCACACTTCTCCCTGTGACCCACTTTACAATGTTTCCATCCCTCCCGCGCTCCGCCCCAATGCAGCGGTTATGAACCACTGCTGGGGGATCTCTCCCCTGCTCAGGGCCCTGCCCCCCCTGCTACCCCCCCCCCCCAGGACTCTGGGCCAACGCTTGAGACCACGCTGGTCCAAAGCTGCCCCCACCTCGACGCCTCTGCTGACTGTTGAGGGCCAACACCTACTCCTTTCCACGCTGAGCAGGGGCCGGCCAGCCACTCCCAGCACCACCTCGCCTCACACCTCAGTCACTGGCTCCAGTCCCTTTCCTCACCGAGCAGGGGTCGGCCAGCCACTCCCAGCACCACCTCGCCTCACACCTCAGTCACTGGCTCCAGTCCCTTTCCTCGCCGAGCAGGGGTCGGCCAGCCACTCCCAGCACCACCTCGCCTCACACCTCAGTCACTGGCTCCCGCATCCTTCACTGCACGATGGTGGATGTGAGCACTGGAGGCAGCGCCTGAATTTGCGGTCCTCAGACCCCAGCTCAGCAAACCTCACGCAGCGGCAGGGAGCGAGAGAACAGAGACGGCTGTCTGCAGCCGTCAGTGCTCAGGACAGGAGCGGGCGGGACCCGGCCCCGCAGGAGCCGCGGAAGGGCCTCGGAAGGCTGGCGCTTTGTCTGCGCTTCTGGTGACAACAAGCCATTTCTTAACTCGGCCGGCAGTTTTACGGCCACAGTTCCTTCTGACAGCTCGGGCTCCTGTCACTGACAGAGCCCTGGGGACCCTGCTCTCCACTCCCCCAAGCCGGAGGGGCTGGTGGCCGTGGTCATCAATCCGCAAGGAGAACCCCGCGGGGACCACGGAGCTGAAGACAGTGCGCGGCTCACTGCCCAGGGGGCCGCCCTCCCACAACCAGAGGCTACTTTTCACCTCGCTCCTAAAGGCCCTGTCTGTGCCGCACGGCGAGGGCTGAGGACGGCCAGGCCAGGCCCGGCCCTGCCCGCCACGCCACCGCCACCGCCACCACCACTGCCACCAATTCCTAGCTTCATTTAGTAGCAGATTCCTCGGTCATCTGGTACTGGTGCTGCCGCTCACGACCTAGTCCTGGGCATGGACTGATATCCGAGTGGTTAGAGAGCGGGCCTCTTCAGTGTCTCATTTGCTCATCACACTTCCTGCTCCGGAACTCCTCGGCGTTCGGCAGCCAGATGCAAGGCAGGAAACGGACTCTGAGCCGGCCTCACGCAGACAGCACCTGGTGCCGAGACTGCGTTTCTAGAACGGCACAGGGTGGAGCGGCAGCACTGGCCAATGTGAAGAGGGCAGAGCAGGGATGGCGAACCCCCCTGCACACGTTGCTCATCAGCCCAGCAGCACCCGTCAAGAGATGCTGGAGCCCTGGGCGGGGCATCCTGTGTCACCCCTTCTGCTGTGCTGCGGCGCTCAGAGCCCGCTCTGCGCTAAGCGCCAAGTGGCAGGGGCAGCAGCCACCCCGAGTGCTGGGCCGAGGCTGGCGGAGGAGGAACACGGAGGTGAGGGTGCGCTCTGGTCTTGGTGCCCTGCACAGCTGGCTGTCTGGGGAAGTCACAGAGACAGGCAAGTGACAGGAAAGCAAGGAGACAGAGTGGGCCACAAGTTAAGAATAACCACAGGTGGCAGGTGCTGACCGGAGTGGGCTGAAGTACTAGGGCGTCCCGGAAGGAGTGACTTTGGGCAAGGTTCCAAGGCTCGTGTTGGGCACAGACAGCAGAATGGGTGTCTTACGGGGGTGGACTGTACGTTGCCCCAAGCCTCATGGAAGAGGCCGCTTGTCCGCCAAGTTTCTGCTCCTCACTCCTCCCTCAGTCTCTCAGCTACTGATCACAGAACATTTCCTGCGACCCCAAGCAGACATGGCTTTTCAGTCCTGGACGTGTGCCTGTGTTCTTGCACCTGCTGATCCAGCTGTGTGTCTCTTCCCTCTGCACGTCCTATGAAAGCAAGAGGTGTGTTGTACTCATCTCCACACCTGAGAAATCACCTCGCACAGCACTTGTTGCTGCCAAGTGGACTCTTGGAAAGCATTTGCCAAACAAAGAGTGAAAGAAAGGCAGGCAGAGGTTTAAGGCTATCTAATGAGCCATGTGTGCAGAGGCTCCGTGAGCTTGGGGCAAAGAAGGAGAAACATCAGGCAATGCAGAGGGACAGTGACTTGCAGGACTGGCTGATGGGAGAGCAGAACACTGGCCAGAGACAGAAGATCCCATGGGCTGCAGACGGCAGGTCAGCACTGTGCGGGAAATGCCAGGAATAAGAAACACAACAGTGCTGTGATGGACACACTGGCTTCAAGCTTCAGGAAGAGTGCATGGAGGGAGGTCATAGCATCGGCGCAGGCAAGAGGCAGATCCGAAGGAAAAGAGAAGAGAAAAGGGGAGCAGGGAGGGATGGACGCGGGAGATGGGCGCCAGGAGTGGTGGAACTCGCTTACTCACTCACTCACTCATTCACCACTCCATAAAGATTTCCTGAACACCTAGCTGTGCCGGGCGTCGAGTGACGTGCTGGGGCAGCAAAGATAAAGAAGATGGTCTACACAGTCAAGGAGCTTACGGTGTAAAAAGGTTAACAGACACAAACAAGTCTAAACGTAATGAGGGCTAAGATATCTCAAAGCACCCTGAGAGCTGTGGGAGGCAGGAGGGGAGGAACGGGAGTCCGGGCTCCAGAGGAAATGCAACGTCAGAGCTGGGACTTGAGGCAGGCTGCAGGCTGGAAGGCCACTGCAAGCAGAGTGCGAGAGCCTGGAGAAAGGCGTGGAAAAGCCAACTCGGCCAGTGTGGCGAGAGCAACCATGAAACACCAGCGTCTCTGATGGAAATGTCGGGGAGGCGGGAGGGAGGGTTTTTGGCCTATTTGGTTTCAGCCGTCGGTGGGTCGTATCATTGTTAATTATCACATACAAGACACTGTATGAGGTGGCCGGAATAAGCAAAGCTCCCTTCACCTGTCCACCGAAGATAGCTACTTGTGGCACTGAGGGCTTCCTCTGCGCGGGCCATGGGCCGTGCTCCATCTGCACGAACTCCTCCTCCCTTGTCCACACTGGGAGGCGGGATTCCCACCCCCGCTGCAGACGGGGAGCTGGGCTCAGGCAGCACAGCCGTCCCCAGGCCCGTGGGAAGCAGAAGTGGGATTCAGACTCAGGTCTGTGCTCTTTTTACACCACCATGTTTGTGCGTGTAGGTTTCAGAGGTGTCTGCGAATAAACGGATATGAGAGACAGAGAGGCTCAAGGTCGGGGCTTTGGCAAAATTCAGTTTCTCTAATCCAGTCAGGGTGCCCGGTGCTTCTTTCCTTCTTCACACTCTGCCCCATAATCTGATTTCCTCTAACAGCCAGGCGCACGCTGTGCCCTCTGGGTTCTCAATACTGTCATCTGGAAAGGATGGGCTCAGGAGAGCAAGGTCAAACTCCAGTTTCTCCTCTTTTGCCTCCAGCCTCCGAACTTCTCTGATACTGTTGAATCCGGCATTCTGCTTTTAGACACACGGCCACATGATTTGAAAGTGAAATTTTCAAATGTAGATCTGAGATGTGACCACGGCTATCTCTGGGAAAGGCGTCGCCCTCGCTGCGCTGAACACGCTCAGAGATGAAACGGCGATTGGCTCTGAAGACCAAGTCCCTACCCTGACAGTTTTAGAAGCGCCATAGAAACCAGCCAGCGGCGGGGCTGCGGGCTGTCAGGACGGCCCCTTATCTGGCCTGTTACAACTCGGTGGTGTGGAATATTTACTGCCGGGCGGATTCTGGGAGGCTGAGCACAAATGTGTACTCAGTGTTTAAGGGGACATAAAAGAAGCAGAGAGATTATCTATCAGTCTGATGGAGACTAAGGAAGGGAGGCAGCCTGGGCACAGCTTGTGCAGGTGCCACCTCAAGCTGTGGTCTGTTGCCAAAGAAGATGGCCCGTCACCCTTCCCTCTCCACCCCGGCTTACGATCTACAGGCAGCGTCAGTGTATTACACGTGGATTAGTGGACTGTTGCCTCCCTTTCTCCGCTTCAAAGACGCCACATGAAAAGCCGGTCTGCAGACAGGGAGCTGATATGGCTCCTTGGACACCCGCACGTGATGAAGCAGAACTTCGCACAGCAAGGTTCGAAGGGTGTGGGAAACAGCAAGATGGCTCTCAGCACCGCTCTGCTCATAATCACGAGCTGGGATTCGGTCTTTGGAGAAATGATACAGAAATTCGAAGCCTTAAGAAAATTCATCATGAGGCCTGCATTGTGGCGTGGCAGGTAAAGCCACCACCTGTGATGCCAGCATCCCGTAGGGGCGCCAGTTCGCGTCCTGGCTGCTCTCCTTCTGATCCAATTCCCTGCTAATGTGCCTAGGAGAGCAGCAGAGGATGGCCCAAGTGCTTGGGCCCTTGCACCTGTGTGGGAGACCTGGAGGGAGCTCCTGGGTCCTGGCTTTGACCTGGCCAGCCCTGGCATTGTGGTCATCTGGGGAGTGAACCAGAGGATGGAAGATTCTGTCTCTCCCTCCTCTCTCTCTAACTTTCAAAATAAATAAATAAACCTAAATAAAAAAAATCATCACACACTTCTCTCCACCTTCTTCCTCACAAAAGTTTCCAAAACACCGGGAGGTGCCTGATCTGGAATCCTGCTGGTTATGCATGAGCGCTACTAGGGAGGACCTGGGTTTGCCCAGCTCACCAGGAGCAGACAACAAGTGTAGCCAGCCGGCTCGCGCAGAGATCAGGCTGCGGTCCAGCCTCTGGAGTACACGGATGCCAAAGGAAAAGGTCACAAGTATCACCTTCTAAAGAGCGTACCGACTGCCATACCTTCCTCCTCTCAGGACTCACCGACGGCACAAGAGGCACGAAAATCAGACCCCGGGACCCGTCTGAGCCGTGCGGCATCCGTCTCAGAGCAGCTCCCGTGCCACCGCGGGGAGGCTGTTTCACCATGACCGGGCATGCGGAGAAAGAGTGCTTCACGCGGGATTAAAGAGAAAGTCCAGGAGGGCAGCGGCCTCCTTGCGTGCAGGACCTGTGTCTCCCTTAAGCTCCAGAGCAGGATCGCGGGGTTGCTGGGCAGGAAGGCGGGTGGAGGGGCTGCCTGGCCCTGGGAGCACTGGGAGCTCCCTGTCCCAGCACGTTTCACTGCCCACAGCAGGGCACCTGCACGAGCCTCGCCTGCTGGACACGCCCCGGGGATGGGTACGTACAGCAAACACCATTTTCAGGTTTCACAAATGGTAAAGTGTGGATGTCCCTGCCCCGCAGCCACCAGCCCCCTTGCTGCTCTCCTCTCATGCCAAACGGCCCCTCCCGAGGGCACAGGCCCCCAGCACGCAAACACTGGAAAAGCTTTTCTCTCCTCTCCCTACTCCTTAACTTTAACTTTGTGGTAACTGAGTGTCCCTGCGTGCCTGCGTGTGAGTGTGCGGGCGGCAGTGCCGTCCCGGAGGCCTGGTCCACCTGGAGCTAGGAGGGACAAGGGGACCAGAGTGGGGGGACCAGCACTGGGGGTCAGCCTCCCTCCCCCCAGCCTGGGGCCAGAGACTGCAGGCTCACCAGCTGTGGTCCTGCCCTATGTCCCTCGTCATCGCTACCCCCACTGCACCCCTTCTCCATGAACTTCAAACAAGAAAACCACTTCTATCCCTCCCTCCCTCCTCCCCCTCCCCTGTGGAGGGGAAGGTGTGCTGGCTGGAGTGGAGGACAGAGCACCTGAGCCTGGGGCTGGTTCCCCAGGGTCCCTGACTCAGCTGGTGGCTGCGGAGCTGACGGTCCCCTCTCCTTAACCTCGTGGAGGCCAGCACCACCATCACTACTGCTGTGGTCCCACCCTCTAGGGGCCTGGGTACCCCCCACCCCCAGCTGCAGCCCAGGCACGCTGGAGAGGCCTACACCAGCACCCACCACCAGCTCTTGTCCCTGTCCTGCCTCTTCCCTGGGGGGCCAGGCCCTACCTGCGTGGTGGTGGGCCGACTGTCAAGACGTGTGTCATGTACATTTGTATCAAAAATAAATAAGTGGCCATGAAAAAAAAAAAAAACAACAGTTGTCAGTGAGTTTCGGGAGGAGATCTGATTGGCAAATGATTCCTGAGTCCAAGGCCTTTGCCATTCGTCCCTTTGCTCTGGCATGACACGGGGGCGGGAGCAGAGTTAAGGAGAGTGAGATTTCCTGAGCCAGGCACTGTTCTGAGCACCGTCACGGGTTTCTCACTTTTCCACACGCGAACTCTGGGAGGTGAGATCCATCACGACGCCCACTCTCCAGCTGGAAGCTGAGGCTAGAGACAGGACTCTGCCAAGGCTCATGGTGGACACAGGACAGAACCCCCCAGACCTGGCTCCGAATCTGTGCTCGCTTCCGTAGCTCAAAGAAAGAAGCAGTCTTTGTTTTATGGGCTGTCTCAGTGTTAGCAAAAGGATGGGATTTTCCTCCTTGTGCCCTATTTGGGGCTAATGCAAACCAGCAGCATTACAGGCCCCAGGGCGTCATGGCTTACCTTTTCCTTAAAAATTGAAGAAACTTGCAAAATCTATAGATGGAGCAGCAAACTCCACAAGCAATTTGGGGGATTTTTTTTTTTTTTTAAGAGAGAGACTGTGATAGGTTTGGCTTTGTTCATTGCATAAGAGAGGGTGAGAATGAAAACGTGGATGGTAATTCAGCGAATGGCGCATTAAGTAGAACAGGCTGCGATTCATGGCAGCAGAAGCCGCTAAAATAACCAGATCCATCTCCAAAGGCAGCCACGGAGGTGGCACGTGGAGCCGAGGTGCCATTTCTGCAAGGCTGTGTGTGTTGCCCTCTCCCAGCCACGTCCTCACTTCACATGTGGCTGTCTCTGGCAGCGCCACCGACTCCCTGCCTGGCCTCCCAGCGAGCACAGGATGCTGGGATGCTGCTTCCAATCTGCCCGCCAGAAGGGGAAGTCAGAGAGGAGGCTGTGAAGCCAGTACCGCCCCCTGCTGCCTTGGTGAGAGGCGGCATGAGTCAGCCTAAACACAGCACCCAAGAGACCACACGGTCCCTGTCTGCAGTCATGGGTGGAAGTGCCCAGACACCGGAACAGGGCCTTCCTGGCGGAGAGAAGGCCCTACCAAGGCAAGCTGGAGAATCAGAGTGAGGAATTTTTCTTTTGAGAATGCATTGCTAATGATGGCAGCTCTGGTAAGAAACCTGGGGTCTCAGGCCAGAGCTCTGCCCGCACGGGGGCCAGTGAGGCGAGCGTGTGCCAGGCTTAACAAGCAGTCTCAGTCTTCCTCAAAATGATCCTGTAATGTCCCTACCATGACACACATTTCCCAGGTGAAGAGAACGTGTGTGCCGCAGAGGGGACGTCTAACCTTGGCTCACGTTCTTCGTAGGTACCAAGGTGCCTCCATCACAGGTGTGGCCTCATCTCTACGTTTACTTAACACCTCCTCCTCCCACAAAACAGAGCGCCAGACAGCTCCTTTGATCTTTGGTAACAAATAAGCCAGTCCCCAGAGAACCGCAGCCCCCAGGAGAGCAGACAGCACGCACAGCCAGCAAATGGCAATCTTGTCGGGGGACAGACAGTAAGTACTGTCCCACCCATGAAGATCTACAGCTACTGTGGAGGGAGAGACAGAATGCGGGCCAGCAGAACTCATAACCACAGCCGCCCCTTGCGGCCCAGTCACTATTCTAAGTGGCTTCTATACACTGACTTAGTTAATCCTCCCCACAGCCCCACGATAGGCGCTATTACTCCCATCCTTTTCTGATGAGGAAACAGAAGCACGGAGCTCAGGTCACTGGCTGGGGAGCCAGCACCCAGCGGGCGGGAGGCAGGGCCGAGGTCTGCACCCCTGCGGTCTGGCTCCTGAGCCCCTCCAGGTGGTCTCAGGGAAGGCTCCCCGCAGGAACTGATGGGGAAGCCCGCGGCGGCCCGCTGGCTCCGCGGCCAACACTTGGGGTGTATTCGCTGACGAATCTGTGTGCCAAGACCCTGAGATACAGAGCAGTCAGCCAGCTGCAGGAGAGGGATGTGGGAAGGTGGCACTGAGAGGGATTCCTGGCAGAGCAAACAGCAGCAGGCCGATGTCTAGAAAGCTTGAGAAGACACAAGTTCAGGGAGTGCGGCTGCTGCAGACGGGCCTGCCCATCCCAGAGCAGCGGGCGGGAGCCAACCC
The DNA here is from genome assembly GCF_051225735.1 of Oryctolagus cuniculus. NCBI lineage: Eukaryota > Metazoa > Chordata > Mammalia > Lagomorpha > Leporidae > Oryctolagus > Oryctolagus cuniculus. The sequence continues at coordinate 20,847,598 of NC_142877.1, forward strand.
CAGATCACACCCTGATGGTAAGGCAAAACCTGTGCTACTGTGCTGGGGTGCTGAAGTGGCAGAGGTGGACTTTCATTCTGGAAAAATCTCTGGCTACTGTGTAGGAAGCGAATTGGAGGGCACAGACCTAGAGATGGGAGATGAGCTAGTTGGGAGGGTGCTGCAGTAACATAACACGGGAAGGGGGCGGGAGCCTCCAGCGAAGCCAGGTGTAGAGGGAGGGCAGGGGACAGTCACAGGGGGCCTTCCCCAGGAGCGTGCGGATACAGATGAAGGCCAGGCTTCTGACCGGGTCAAACGCGGGGGCGGGAGGCTGCCAGCTGGGCCTGGACATGCTAAGTCAGTAAAGCCTATGGCCCATGGGCAGGCGGCGGAGACCAGGAGCCTGTGGAGGTCTGGGAGGCCTGGCGCACAGCCCTGTCTCACCAGACCTCGCGACAGGCCTGTGAGGTGGGTGAGAGAGAGCCAGGCAAAATACAGTGCCCAAGGCACAGGGCAGGGGTGGGACAGAACCTGGCTGTGCTTGGGAAGGGGTGAGGAGGGAGCAGTGAGGGGTGAGTGGGCGCCTGGCTGAAACAGTGGGTGACTAAGAGAACAGAACCCTCCCCATCACTGTGTTCTGGCAAATTCCCGTACCAGGGGGTGCTTGGTTTGATGAACAGCGGAGAGGAGGGCTCGGTGGGAGTCTATTTTTTCGAGCAGGTCCTGAGGCTTCGGGCACAGCTTGCAGAAGGGCCAATGGTAGGCTCACACCTCTGCCGGCTGCACCCTGGCCCGCGCTTGAGGGTCACGTGCCTCCCACAGCCGTCCCTACACTCCACCCCCATTCATGCAGATCTTAAGGCGAGTTTCAAATGCCAAGGAAACAGCAGAGTTGAAGACAGCAAGTCCTGGGGACACTGTTTCATTACAGAGTCCATCTTTTTCTTTCCAGGATAAAGCCTGGAATGATTTAACTGTGGCAAAATTAGCATGCAATTTGTAAGTCATTACGGCGCAAAGTATGTGGTGGGAACACTTTATTGAATCAACCTGCTGAGTGCAATTTTCCCAGGAACTAAAAACGGAAACCCTCTCTCAAGGCTCTCTCTCCCCCCGCCTCAGAAAGCCCTGCCAGCACCTGTGTAATTCCGCCTCGCCCCCGACGCTCAGGAGCCGGGCGCGCTCTGCGCACTGAGCCGCCAGGAGCTGGAAGGAGCCGGCCGGCCGCCCCACACTGGGACCTTGGTGTGTTCTGGCTGTGGTGGTTGTGGGAGCCGGGTGAAACCTGCTGAGACAGCAGCCAGGACATTCACCCAAGGCTGGGGCTGCGGCTCTCCGGAAGCCCCGGAAGCAGTGCCTGCCCTTTAAGAGTCCAGGTCAAATCTTGCTAACCAGGAGCCCCTGGGGTACGTCCACAGGTGCTGTCACCCTAGAATCTCACGGTCACGGAGCAGAACTGGAAGGCAGCGGGCCACGGCCCCAAATGTGGGAGTGTCTGCCCTAACAGACTCTTCCAGGTAGGGGCAGTTTTCCTTAGGGAATATTGCTGCGGTTACGCCACAGAGTCTACAGGGTAGGGCTGGACCACTTCCCACGATGAGGTCGATCACAGAGAATACAAGTTAGCGTTGGAAACGAGAGCGAAGGAGTCACGTGGGAAGCCCAGGGTGAGCCTTAAGTCCAGGGAGAGACACGAACTCGCCAACTGCGCAGCAGCCCTTCATTTGCTGAGTGTCAGTCCCGAGACTATGATGAACAAGAAAGATTATGGTCCCAGAGACGGGGAGTAAACAAACGAACGGAGTAATTACAGGCTGGCAGGCAGCCGGGGAGGCAGGGCTTCACAGGAGGAGACCGCTGGGAGAGACCTCGCAGCGGAGGAGGCAACAGCGAGAGAAGAGCCAGGGTGGAGGGGAGCAGCAGAGGCGAGGGCCACAGGCAGGAGGAGGTGTCCAGAAGCCGGGCAAAAGCAGAGAAGGGGGCCAGCGCTGTGGCGTAGCGGGTACAGCCACCGCCTGCAGTGCCGGCATCCCATATGGGCACCAGTTTGAGTCCTGGCTCCTCCACTTCTGATCCAGCCTGGGAAAGTGGTGGAAGATGGCCCAAGTCCTTGGGCCCCTGCACCTGCATGGTAGACCTGGAAGAAGCGCCTGGCTCCTGGCTTCAGATGGGCACAGCTCTGGCCATTGTGGCCATTTGGGGAGTAAACCAGTGGATAGAAGACCTCTCTCTCTCGCTCTCTCACTCTCTGCCTCTATAACTCTGCCTTTCAAATAAATAAATCAATCTTAAAAAAAAAAAAATGGCAGGGAAGGGCTGGCCTTGCAAACTCCTGCAGTGTTAGGGAGTTAGGACACTGTGTTGTGTGTGTGTGTGTGTGTGTATGTGTGTGTGGTTGCTAACAGTCCCGCAGAGGAAAGCAAAGGTTCTCTGACCATCGCCTGTGTGCAAGGCCCTGTTTGGAGCTTTTGCATATGACATTTGTCATCACTGAATTCCCCACCTACATGATGTCTCAAAGCATACAACTGGGGCACACACCTTAAACACAAAATGCCACCGAGGAAGAGATGCAGCAGGGCTGGGGCCATTCCAGGCTTCTCCATGGCTGGATAATTAGGGACAGGCCTGGCTCCGCAGCCCAGGGTCTCCCACACACCCCCTCACCCCAGGAAGCCTCCTACCATTCCTCTGCGGTCTTTCCCCAGCCCGGGATGCCTGACGCATCCACCTTTTAAGGCTTAGCATGGGCGTGCACTCATCCACAGGACCGCTGGGGTGACACCTCCTGCTCCGGGAGGCGCAGTCGCAGATCCCCTCTGCTGCTCAGCCTGGCCAGCGCTGGCCCAGTGCCTGCAGAGACCTAATCAACATTTGCTAATGACCAGATCCTTTCCAGTGAGCCTTGGTCAACTGCAAACCCTGGACACTTGGCCAGTGCCCAGGGAAGTCAGATGTGACAGGGAGGGTGAAGGCTCTAGGACATGGAGAGTATCAACACCTGGCTGTGTCTCCTGAGACTTGGGGAGGTATGTGAGACACTTATTCGGTCTTGATCTGACACTCACTGTCATCAAAATGCCTGAGGAATAAGCATTTAGTTCAAATCAACAATTATTTGCCTAGATCCCGACTGGTGTAGGCCATTCAGATTTAACGGGCAGGAGACGCAGTGAGGAGACAGACTGTGCCTGGAGAGAGGCGAGGAGGAGGTCGTGTTGTGCTAAGTCACCGTACAGCTGGGGTGCGGGCAGCAGACGCTGCTCACGAACGCGTCCCTCACCCCTGCCGCCCTGGCTCTCTGAGCGTCCCAGAGGCTGCTGAGCACTAATGGCCTTGGAGCGTGTGCCAGTGCTCAGCAAAGCGGCCTTGGCATCAAGGAGACAGCTGTTTGTCAGGGAATGGCGGGGCCCCAGTGCCATGGCACACAGCGGCTCTGCATGCGGGGGCGGGGGGCAGCTGCAGCGCTGACTCTCCATCAGGGCTAATGAATTTCACACCTTCTTCAACAACGATAACAGATAATCTTGTGGGAAGCAGGCCAAGCTGCCACACAGCCACATGCGAGGATGCCCAACACGCCAACATCCAAGCACTCACCCAGGCTGCCTCAAAGACAGCCCAGGCTTCACACCAACACAGCAGCGCATGGTGCCAGGGGCCTCTGTTCTGCGGGGTAGCTCCTCTGGGGCTCAGAGGATGGCCTGGATTTCTTTCTTTCTTTCTTTTTTTATTTGACAGGTAGAGTTATAGACAGTGAGAGAGAGATAGAGAGAAAGGTCTTCCTTCTGTTGGTTCACTCCCCAAATGGCTGCTATGGCCAGCACTGCGCACATCCGAAGCCAGCAGCCAGGTGCTTCCTCCTGGTCTCCCACGCGGGTACAGGAGCCCAAACACTTGGGCCATCCTCCACTGCCCTCCCGGGCCACAGCGGAGAGCTGGACTGGAAGAGGAACAACCAGGACTAGAACCTGGCGCCCATATGGGATGCTGGCACTGCAGGAGGAGGATTAACAAAGTGAGCCACGGCACCAGCCCTGGCCTGGCTTTCTTAACACAGTTACGCAAGGAGAAGACACAGCCTAGCAGTTAGGATGCCAGTGTGCCTCATTGGAGCACCTGGGTTGAAGTCCTGGCTCCAGCCCCTGACTCCAGCTTCCTGCCAAGGCTGAGCCCACAGGCAGTGGTGATGGCTCAAGTACTTGGGTTCCTGTCATTCATATGGGAGACCTGGATTGAGTTCCCAGCTTCTCGCTTCAGACCCAACCCAGTTGGGCATCTGGGCAGCAAACCAGAAGATAGGTGCTCCCTGCCTCCCAAATACAAAAAAAAAAAAACCTATGAAGTTATAACAAAAATTCCAAAGGAAGCTAGGAAAATCTAGAAACAGCAGCAGCAGCTTGTGCATACTGAGCAAGGTGCTTCCTGTTCTTTGTGCTCAGTCTTCATAAGAATTGCCACAGAGCAGTGTTACTTGTCCCATTTTAGAGGTGAGCAAACCAGAGCTTAGAGAGGTCAACTGGATCGTGCGCCGTCTCTGAGCCGGAGGTGGCAGGGCAGGAGCTGAAAAGCCCAGGGTCTCTGACGGCCTGGCGTGTGGGGAGCCTCCCGAGCTGTCACTCCCCTTTCTAGAAGGCACTCAGTCACAGACCAACTTCTCGCCGTGCATTTCTTCTACTATCAAAAAACCCAGCAGAGTCACCCAAGGATGCTCCGTGGAACCTGAGGGAGAACACAAAGCGCGAGGGCACCTAAGGGTCCATCTTGGCGACACCAGCTCACAGCTGAGATGCTGGGAGCACGGCCGGCAGTGTGTCCACAGAAACCCCAGGTCCCCTGCCTCCTGGCGCTCCTCCCCCTCTCCCTGGGAATCCCTGGCGGACACTGCGGGAGGTTCTAACTGCCTCATGGCTGCTCCCTTACAAAGGCCAGGGGAATCCCGACCTGTCCCTAATTATTCAGACAAGAGAAAGAGGACTCCAGCACTCAATCATTAAATGTCCATCATACACAAATTACTACACCAGGAAGAAGAGACAGGCAAGCAAAGTTAATCAAAGAACAGAACAAATCGGGGTGGGACGGGAAACCTCAGAGCTGTGTGCGCAACATGCTGGTGTCAGGTTGGAGTCTCTGCCTTTTATCTAGCAGCGAGATCGCGGTGTGAAAGCAGAAAGTCCAGCCAATCAATCCAATCAACCAACAAACATCTGAGCACTCACTGGGTTTAGAGATCACAGGGAAATCACAAGACGGAAGCCCGCGGCTACCTCTCTCCTGCTGATCCTAAAGGAAGGCAGCGTTTGGGAGAGGAACGGGGTGCAGGCAGCAGGTCACCGTCCCTGCCCACGCTCTGGTCTCTCCCACTGCGGAGGCCCGAGGCCCCGCCTGGATGGGGCGGCACTGCAACGGGCTCTCCCACCACGGAGGCTCGAGGCCTCCAGTGTGTCTTTGAGGACAGAAGGCTGAAAAGAAAATGAAGCGACCTGGCCAACCACGGTCACAGGGAAATGAGGTTTCTCACGGACTTGGAAAAAGGCAAGAAAGAGATCACTTGGTAGCATGACCAAGATGGAAGAGTGTCTCGTAGGGGATGGAACACAAATCAGACAGGAGAACTACAAATTAGACGTGGAAACTCACCCTGATTAGGGAGTGCAGATGAGCAGGCCGCAGAGGCAAAATGGAAGTGGATGGGTGAAAAACGCGGGAGGTAGGAAGCATGCCTCCACAAGGGACAACACCCGGCCCCTGTCACTTCCCCCAGCAGCCGGCAGCACCAGCAGGCAGGTGCCAGAATCCAAGATGTGCCATGCACGCCCACTTCCCTTCTCCAGGCCAGGCCCCGCATGTGCAGGGAGAGCGCGTTCTACCGCTCCTCAGCTTCTCTCCAGCTCTATGCCGTCATCACTGCTTCCCTCGGGCTACAGAGGCTGCAGCTGGGGGTACCAAGACACACTCTGCCAACGTGGTACCACGTCACAGCCCTGCTCTTTGGTTGGCCATATTTTCTAAGAGAAACTCTTGGTCAGGGTACTTGTGTGACCCACCTGGACTCCCAGGTCAGACTGGATCAAGGCTACATAGCCTTCCTCCTGAAAGGCTGTCGTTGAGCGACCATCACGTGTTCTGCCCTTATGACATGTTAGACGGCGCAGGGCAGTAGGCGGCACCTCTGCCTCTACTTATCCCGGCAGGCAGACGGGAGGTACACAAGGGACCCAGATGGGGCACGAGTCAATCACTGGCAAAAGGCAGGCAGGGATACGTACGTGTTTTTCCCCTTCGATCTTCTTGTCGGCCACCTGCATGGCACCCAGATATTTAAAATGCAGCTCCATGAGTCTGTCAACCTGAAAGAGAGATTTTCACAGGCCTCAATGAGAAGGAGAGAGAATACCAAGACAAGGGAGCAGAGGAACGCCTCTGCCTCTGGTTGTCGCTCCTCTGCCACTCAGACACTGGAAGGGCCTTTGCTCAGGGACACAGCAGGACTGGCCGCAGGCCGGGGCAGAACAGTCGATGGACGGCGCCCGAACACGCCCTTCCCAGCCCTTCTGGGCCTCCCCTCCCAGGAATTCAAGTGGTTAAAGACAAAGAAAGAAAGAAATAAAAATTCAAGACTCTTCTCGCACAGGGAAGGAGCTTGAAGTCACACACTTGATATTCACTTAGAACTTGATAGGAATTTCTTTCTTCAAACTGAAACCTTTCATGTTTGGATTCTGCCCCAGAGCTGATCTTTTTTTAAAAAACGCCGGAGTAAAATCTTTTTAGTTGCTTTTGAGTTAGAAGAGAGTGCAATGAGAAAAAGTCCTTCAGCAACTTAAAAAAAGGCCCTGACTTCTGCTGGGGAGAACTCAAGAGTCAGTATTAAGCTCAGCAAAACCAAGCTTCAGACACAGCCTGAGGAACACTAAGAGTTCCCAGAGATGGAAGGTCGCGCGCTGCCAGCTCAGACTTCCGACCCGCCTCTGGGCCAGGCGGGTGTCCTCGTGGCGGGTGGCAACTTTGGTCATTTTTTTTTTTTTTTACCCAAGAGCTAAGATCGATTAATTGGGGTTGATGCGTCAACACAGCATCGGACAGTCCGAGAAGACTGGGCCCAAACCCCCTCTAGCTATGAGTGACGGCTCTAAGACCTTACATAGTTCAGTTTGCAAAGGACTTTCTTGTCCATTATGTCCGTAAGTCTTAAAAAACAAACAAACAAACAAAAAACCTGACAAGTAAGGCAGAGAAGTTGCATAGCAACCCTCCACTTTAGAAATGAGGAAACCGAAGTGCAAGAAAGAAATTAATGTCGGTCAAAAAGGGGCTTTGAGCCTTAATTTTTTTTTTTTTTTTTTACAGGCAGAGTGGACAGTGAGAGAGAGAGAGACAGAGAGAAAGGTCTTCCTTTGCCATTGGTTCACCCTCCAATGGCCGCCGCGGCCAGCGCACTGCGGCTGGCGCACCGCACTGATCCGAAGGCAGGAGCCAGGTGCTTCTCCTGGTCTCCCATGGGGTGCAGGGCCCAAGCACTTGGGCCATCCTCCACTGCACTCCTGGGCCATAGCAGAGAGCTGGCCTGGAAGAGGGGCAACCGGGACAGAATCCTGTGCCCCGACCGGGACTAGAACCTGGTCTGCCGGCGCCGCTAGGCGGAGAATTAGCCTATTGAGCCACGGCGCTGGCCTGAGCCTTAATTTTATGCAACTGGAACTGTTTACTCCTGCCTAGAATGAAAAAATACACAGACTGGGGCTGGCGCTGTGGCATAGCAGGAGAAGCCACCGCCTGCAGTGCTGGCATCCCATATGGGTGGTGGTTCAAGTCCCAGCTGCTCCACTTCCAATCTAGCTCCCTGCTAGTGCACCTGGGGGAGTAGAGGAAGATGGCCCAAGTGCTTCCTGCACCCAGATGGGAGACCTTGAAGAAGCTCCAGGCTCTTGACTTCAAATTGGCCCAGCTCCGGTTGTTGCAGCCTTTTGGGGAATGAACTAGCAGAGGGAAGACCTCTCTCTCTGCCTCTGCCTCTCTGTAACTCTGCTTTTCAAATAAATTAATAAATCTTAAAAAAAAAAAATACACAGACTTTCTAGATTCAGCAGCCTGTGTTCAAATTCCAGCTCTGCTACTTTTTAGTGGTGTGACCTTGAACGAGTCACCTAATGCCCCAGGCCCTTAGGCCTCAATTCCTTATCTGTGAGTGGGAATAACATGTACACAAGGATAAACCAGACAGTGCTGAGAGGCTATACACAACAATGACAGGCCGGCTACTCTACTACGCACTCCACAGCAGTCACTCAGAAAATGGTCGCCCCCCTTACTACTAATATCTTATGGTCAGGCACCCCGGATATCATCACAAATACCCATCCAATGGCCTTTAAGGCTCTGACCACCTAGGGCAGGCGCCACGGTTTCCTTATCACCATCCCATTTCCATCGCCGCTGACTCTCCAGGATGGGCATCAATGTCCCCGTTTTAAAGTCAGGGAACGAGAGGCTCGGAGCAGCACACATGGAAACTGGCAAAGCACGTTCTGCTCTAGGTCCCCAATCCAAAGCCAAAGCTTCCGGTCCCTTGGCTCTGCTGTGCCCCCCACCCCACTCAGGATCCTACTGTAACGCACCCCTCCCTGCAGCGCTCACTGACGTCACCCTCGTCCTGCTGCCACTGCCAAGGGGAAACCCACGGGAGAGGAGGAGCAGAGTAACTGGAGACGCTGCCCAGGTCCAGAGCACTGGCGTCTGGATGCAGGAGACATTCTAGGGCAGCGGCACTCAGCCCAGGGCCCCTTAGAGGGCGACAGGCCACGAGCAGGCCTAGCGCCCCAGTGCCGGGGCCCACCCTGACCGTCCCCGTCACCCACCTTCTCGCTGTCGTTTTCAGTGAATTTATTCAGAAGCCGTGTTCGCTGCTGCCCCCGCAGGTTCCGCAGGAGCGAGGCCAGAATCGAGCAGATGTGCTCTGGGTTGGGGAAGAGAGAGGAGAACATGCTGAGATCAGAGCAGTAATCATTACCTCTCGTCAAGCCTGCTCTGGCTCTGCGGCAGGGGGAATAAATAGGCCTTCTGTGACCGCTGCTATTGATTAAGGAGACAAGAACCTAAACTGTGTCATTGGAAAACTGCACCCATCTCTGCACGTGGCACGGGGAGCATCGTCAAAAGGGATGGTGTCCTCAAGGACAGCCTGAGCAGGTGAATCAAAACCAAGTTTGAATTTCTATTCTGCCCAGGACTGATTTCTATTGTCCACAACAGAATCTCACAGTAATCCTCCACTTACGGATACCGGCTAGGACGTGAGCAAATAACATGTAGGACGAGCTCGGCCAAACTCCCCAATTCCCTTCTAACCTTCCCCAAGTAAATATCCTGGAATTAAATAAGACTCATGATAGGGTCTCGGCATGGCGCGTCAACCCCACCCCCAGCCCCCGTTTAAAGGTGGCTGGACTGTAAGCACATCAAAACAGTGGCGATAACAACACTCTTGGAGTTCACATAACCCAGAAGCTTCTATTATGAAATACTATTCTTCTACTCTTGGAAAAGGAGGGTAACTGAAGGGTATATTACAGGCTTCAGTCATAAAGAGATTCTTTTCTGTGAAAAGAATTTTTTCAAAATCAAGAACGATGACCTTGAAAGAGAGGTGACAGAAGTCTACTCATCAAGAAATGGCAAAGTTTATTTTGGAATAAAAAGCTCACAGCACAGACAACAAATATTCTCTTTGGAAATGGAACAGCATCTTTATACACCAAAGTTCCCTCGGGCTCTCCAGGTCCTCTGACGGCTGGGAGCACAGGAAGCGGTCCTAGCGCTCTGCCCGCCCCGTCTCCCAGCGCTGGAGCGGGCCCGTCCTCAGCCATGTTTTCCCTCTAGGCTCAGTCCCTGGTTACCTCATCTCGTCCCAGGCCCTGGAAGCCATCTGCACTGACTCCCCGACCTGAACCGGCAAATCGGCCTGCCCTCTAACCGCCGGCTCCCGTGGTCAGCCGTCTGCCGCGCTCTCCTTGGTCGCCTACCCGCTCCTTTAACCCGAGTGTGCCTGAAACCAAGCTCCACACTGGCAACCAGGTCCTCCAGTTTCTCGGCACAGAACCAGAGCAGATGTCCTTGTTCTCTTCCTTCTCGTGCATCCCACAGGAAACCTTGTCAGTTTTACCTTAAAATTCCATCTGGTATCACGGCCTTCTGACTGGAACCATCACCACCATTGCTCTGGTCCACACCCCATCGGCTCTTTCGGACAGACTGCCTGCCAGTGAGGCTGCTTCCCCCGCCCGCTGTGGCCTAGCCTCCATGGAGCGCTCAGCGCGACTCCTCAGGCTGGCACCTTAGACGGCCATCTCGTCACCAGCCCCAGTGGCTCCCTGACGCGCTCGGCTGAAACGGTGCTTCTAGTGCCAGGCTGCGCCTGCCCCGGGCCTCTGTGCTCGCTGTCGGCTCTGCCCCCAGTGCTCCTCGGCAGACGACCTGCACGGCTCACTCTCCCAATCCAGCCTTACCTGACCCACCGCTCCACGCCCACCCTGTGCAGACAGAATGCCCAAGCGTGGCCGGTCTCCAGTCTTCTCTGCTTGGTTTTTCTCTTCACCACGTGTTACCTTCTAAAATACTGGATAATTCATTTATTTTGTTCTCACTTTGCATTGCTAGTATGTTCCCTAACTATTCCGTTACCAAATGGCCCTTAAAAAGTTTTTGTTTTGGGGAGTAAATGGATGACTTTTTCTTACAGAGCTCCCAGTTTCAATAAAATTTCTCTAATAGATTCAACCTTTTATGTGAAAAAATATAGTTTTTCTTAAAAGATGCTGTGGACAGAGGTACCAACACCTTCTCAAGAGCCCAGGTTCACTCCAATATCTTTCTTTCCGTTCCTGTGTAAAGTCGGGACCTAAGGGACACAGTCTCCATTTCCATTTGCTGTGATCACCTGCGGGGGTGCTGGGGGGTCGGGTCAGGGCTGAAGGTAGAGAGTGGAGAGAAAGGACCCTGCCCCCACAGGAAGGTCAAAACCCACCAGGAGTCCAGGGCAAGGACAGTGAACTCAGCTTAGAGGAGAGGAAGTAGGACAAGAAAGAGACTTCTTGTATGCACAGGTCAGGGAAGAGTATGTTGGGGACAGATTCAAGGCAGGAGGAGTAGAGGACAATATCAGTTCTGGATCCCTGGGCTAAGCAAGTAGGATGCAGCTCTGACGTCCCCATCTGGCGAACAGATGTGGGACAGACCGTTAGAAGTGCAGTGAACTCCAACAAGCTCAGCTCGAAAACTTTGAATTTACTTGGTACGACAGCTGGGAACAAGCTCCAGGTACACATAAGACAATCTGACAAACCACAGGGGGAGGAAAAAGCCATCAGAGCCAGAGTCCTTATGGATTAGCCAAGCCGAGTCTCTCACCGGACAGATGGAAAAACCGAGGCCCATAGCAAGTGACTTGTCCACACGGCTAACTGGTGGAAGAGGAAGAATCCAAACTTCAGCTCCTCAGCACGCACTCACTGACCGGCCAGCACGCGCTCTTTGCCCAGCAAGGGCTGCGTGCTCAGGGCCCAAATAAAGCACACAGTACACCTCGCCTGACAGAGCTCCTCATTTAGCAGAGAACACCCAGCAATGACAGGGCTGTGTGGCAAGTTTCTTTACTGCAGCAGGCACAGGGGGCCAGGCGACCAGGGGATGAACACCTCACCTAAAACGATTCCCACGGAGGGTAGTGAAGAACTGAAGGTCTCAAAAAGCGAAAAGAAGACCCAGAGCCGACGAGCAGCAGAGACGGAACATCCCAGGCAGGAGGAACACTTGCCAAGGCCAGTTTGGGTGGTGCTGCCCACACGGCGGGTAGGGAGGCCAGGCAGGTGAGGCTGAATCATGGAGAGAGGCGGATAAGGACCCACCAGGGACTCTTAAGTGGGGAGAAGCGAGATCAGATCTGAGTTTAGATCAGTCTCCTTAGCGGCTGTATTCCTTTTAGCGATCAAGATCAAAAAAACGTTTCTCTTTCCTGGTGACATTCCTGCACTTCCTTCTCAAGGTTCCTTCTTTGCACTGGCTGTTAGGAAACCCAAAGGCAAATTTACTCTCAACTACAGGAAACAATTCTTTCCACCGCTTCATTAACGACCACCTCCACCTCCCACAAATGGATTTTGAATTAAAAGCAACAGATGCACATGGTAAAAGCCAGAATATGCAAAATCATATAAAATGCACTCAGTATATTATTATAGAGCACCTACCTTTGTATTAATTTTTCCCCATAATTCTCCCTTTACCCTGTTCCTCTCTCCCAAGGAAAACGACAAAGTTTATACATTCTTAGGGGAAAAATCCACTCTCTCTCTCTCTCTCTCTATATATATATATATCTTTATATATATATCTATATATATATCTTTATATATATTTATATGTATCTTAATACCTTATTCCAAATCAGGACACACACACTTTATTTCTTTTAAGTGGCTATCTAGATTTGCACCGAAGCTGTCTACCATCATTTAACTAGCATCCTGTTTGTGAGTGTTTTAGGAGGTTTCCAGTTTTGGGGGTACTGCAGGGACCATCCATGTTCATATTCTGGCATACTTCTACATGTGTGTTCTTACAGCATAGACCTAGGCGGCCATCAGTGGGTCAGAAGGAATTTACACACCGAATGTTGACGGACCCTGTCAAAATGTCTTCCAAAGCGTGTGCTGCTAACACTTCCACTCCTAGTCCTCACTCAGGCTCCTAACCCCTGTTAGAAATTATGACTGCTAGATGAAATAAGAATCCTCTTAGAAAGCTTTCGGTCTTGTTATGTGTAAGGTTAAGCATCTGTATTAGGGTTCCCCAGGGAAGCGGAACCAATACGACAGAGTTGGCCCTGCTTGTCTGTGGTTTCTGTAGTACCTGTGGCTTCAACGTACTGCAGATCAAAAATATCTGGAAAAAAACACTTTGTACGGAACACGTATAGACTTTCCCCCTTGTCATTATCCCCTGAACAACACAGCAGAACCACTATTTACCTAGCATTAGGCATTACTAGTAACCTAGAGGGGACTTGAAGTATACAGGAGGATGTGCAGAGATTACACGCGAATGCCATACAGCATCAGCAGATCTGGGTTTCTGTAGGGGTCCTGGAACCAATTCCCCGTGAATATGGAGAGATGCCTGCACATGTGGACATACAGAAAGATATCATGAAGGACCAGCTCACGTGTCTTCGGAGGGTAAGGGTCCAAGGATCTGTCTGCAAGCGGAAGGCCCAGGGAAGTCGAGAGAAGCAGGGGAGCCGACATCGGGGCAGAGGGGCAGGAGCAGCTGATGTCCCTGCTCAGGAAGAGGACACACTCACCCTTCTCCTGCTCTTGGATCTATCTGGGCCCTAAAGGAGCCTGGGTGATGAGCCCACCTGCACCCTCTGGACTCAGCCTACTGATTCAAGTGCTCAGCTCTTCTGGAGACGCCCTCCCCACTAACATCTCACCAGCCACCTGGGTAAGCTGGTCAAGCTGGGTAAGCTTTAGCCCGGTCAAGGCCACAGGCAATGTTCACTGCCACCCTGTGTTACTGACGGATTGTTTTGCTGTTTCTGTGAACTGCCAGACCTTATCCTTTGCCCAGTTCAATTTCTAAGAAGTCTTTGTAAATGAAATTATCCTCTTTTCATGTATGTCTGAAATATTTTCCCTAGTTTGACATGTGTCTTATGATGAAGTCTTATTTAAAGCTAAGATTTAGTGCCACCATAACGTTTTGTTGTAAGCTGCTTCACGTTCCTACTTGAAGGTAAGTGGGGTAGAATAACAACTGTCACCATGTTTACTGTTTATCTATGACAGCAGGCTTGTTTGAGTCTGTACACCATTTTCTCATCGAATCCTCACAACGATGTTATGAGAAGGCACTGTTCTCTCTTGCTTTATAAACGTGGACCCCAAGGCTCAGAGAGGCTAACTCACTCTCTCAGGACCACATGCTGAAGCAAGTGGTAGGAGTTTCTGCTTGCATCCAGGTCGTCCACTATAGACTGGAAGCTCTGTCGTGTGATATTCCCCACAGGAAACAGGCAGTCATCAATGCGGTTAAAGAAGGAGGATTGGAGCCGGGTTCTAGTCCCGGTTGTTCCTCTTCCAGTCCTGCTCTCTGCTGTGGCCCGGGAAGACAGTGGAGGATGGCCCAGGTGCTTGGGCCCTGCACCCTCACGAGAGACCAGGAGGAAGCACCTGGCTCCGTAGTGGCCATCTGGGGGATGAACCAACAGAAGGAAGACTTTTCTCTCTGTCTCTCTCACTGTCTAACTCTGTTAAAAAAAAAAAAAAAAAAAAAAAAAAAGAAGAAGGAGGATGAAGACAGCAGCAGCTAAACGCCTGAAAACACGCCTCTCGGAGGCTCACTGTGCCCGGAGACAGGCACCGTGAGGATGTGCGTTTTTGAGAACTTAAGTTTTAATGAGAGTGAAAGGAAACGCGAGGCCATATGGAATGAGACACGAGTTAACAGCCCCTCTTCTTCAGTTTACTGAATTAAGCCTTTCTAGAAGCGATTTCTGTCAGAGTTAAATAAAGAAGAGACCTTGGGTTTCAGGCAGTTCCACAAATACTGAACCAGAACGTCTCAATAATTTTCCTTTTAATCTGATTAGGATGGATAAGAAAGAGCCGCGAGAGAATGGGCTTTATACACTAGGATGGAGCCGTGGGGGTGCAGGGGAAGGGTACCGCGAGCTGTCATTTCCAGAGAGGAAAAGGTAATGTATGGAAGAACCATCTTTTTTTGGCTCCAGACCATATTAGCATTCACTTCCACAGTTCACCCCCGCTCGGAGCAGGAGCTACCCTGATCGATTGCAGTGTTATACTAAGAGCAAATGACATTTACCTATTTGTTTGAGATTTTAGGTAAAGGATAGACTGTCAATTTCAGAAGCTGCCTAGGTGTGTTCCTTCTGCCTCTCTATCTGGCCTGCCACAGGTCACTGGTGCCTACTACTAGGGAAACACTTCAGCCACCCCAAGTTTTACACGCACAGACACACACACCGAGTTTCATTAGCTACTAATAAATGTAGCTTCTTTAAGAACAGATTTCAGCCCAAGGTGGTGTCAATTTTTCACGCACCAAGGAGACGGGGAGAGCTGCCGGCACGCAGAGAGAGCAGATAACAGGTTTATCTGCTGGCCAGCCCGCCGAGCTGCTCTGTCATCGAGACAGGACACAATGGGGGTGAAGGATGATCCGGGGCTGTCAACGCACACCGTGTGGGTGCGGCAGCTCCACTGCAGAGAACAGTGCACCTCTAAGGCAGGGCCCAGGAAGAGGGGGGGGGGGAGACAGAGAGAGAGGGAGGAGAGAGGGAAACACACACAAGGCTCCACAAGGAGAAGGCCAAGCAGATCTACATTTTTAAATCCCTAGGGAGGGAAGGTAGGAGGGAGGGAGGAAGAGGGGGTGGGAGGGAAGGAGGGAGGGAGGTGTCTTGGATGAGCGGGAGAGCAGTATTGAAGCTGCGCCAGTGGGAGTCCCTGCCTGCTGGGCGCCCAGCTCAACAGTCAGACACCCCGGCAGTCTCAGGCACCAATTACTGAGGCTGCCTGGCAGGGTGGCCGCAGACCACCCTCCCCCCTGCTCAGGGCTCCTCAGGGCTCCTCCAGGGCCATTAGCAATGCCGTAGACCCCTGTGTATGTGCGTGGGGGCTACATGTTTGCTTCTCAGGGGCAATCAGACTTCTGCAGCGTTCAGCGCTGGAAGGAAAGTTAGAAATCTTTGGTTCCACTTGCCTGGGGTTCTGAGCAGAGAAACAACAGGCTTGAGGAGGGACCAGATCTGCCTCTGGGCCACTGCGCTCTGGACCTGTGACTGCTGCCCCCAAACCGTGACAGACCCTTCCGAGAAGTGAGGACCTCCTGGGCGCTTCACCCCACCCCAGACACAGTCACAAGCGCAACACCTGCCACCAAGCTTCACGGTGTTCTCATCTCCTAGTGATGGCTCTACTTAGCTAAGAACTCCTGGGGGCCGGGACAGGGTGTGTGTGCCCCGAATGAAAGCTCCTTCAGGGCTGCACAGACTGTGCCAGTCACTCCAATTTTTGTAAAGAGTGAGAAGACCTACCATGTCTCATCCTTAATCTTAACTCATGTGCAAGGTCTGAATCCCAACAGGTGTTTGGTTAACATCACCTCTCTGTGAGGAGCTGTATATCCACAGATGGGTCTACCGGGCTCCGATGCTGAGAAAGAGGCACAGGGATTTGCCCCCACAGCCACTCCGTGGGTGAGTTAACCATGTGTGGGCCATGAGGCCCAGGCAGATGCGCATCCAAGTGAGCACTCAGTGTCTGGTTCAACATGGCCGCGGTGCTTCCTGTGTCTGTTTCCTTACTTGTAAAATGAGGCTGCCCCTCCCACCTGTGACATTCTTTCAGTCAGGAGAGATCTCTGCCCAGTCCGCGCCCACCCAATGGTAGCTGGAGAGCTGCTGTAGTGAAAAAGTGTACAGCAATTCTGCACCCGTCACAGATCCCCATATTGCGTCCTCATCACGTGGCTCCAACGAGTGTGTTTCCATCGGCCTTGGGCACCCTCCCCAGCCCCTGCAGAGGAAAACGGGAAGCGAATCGCTTGACTTTCTCAGCTGGTAGGGCTATTTTCTATAAC
This sequence comes from Oryctolagus cuniculus, assembly GCF_051225735.1. Lineage (NCBI taxonomy): Eukaryota > Metazoa > Chordata > Mammalia > Lagomorpha > Leporidae > Oryctolagus > Oryctolagus cuniculus. Next base: position 20,864,245 of record NC_142877.1, read on the forward strand.
TTGGGATTTGTTTTAACCCTAGAACGGAGCAAGGCCAACTTCACTTGGACTCTCTAATCCCACAATAAATTAAAAGTGTGGGTGGGTGGCTGTCTATACAGCCACATAATACAAGATTCTGGGAGACCTGCAGACGGCTCCGAGCAGGGAGTGACTATTTAGCAGTGAGCTAAGCAGAGATGGTCCTACCTTGTAATAAAAATAAATGAATTTGGCCATGATAATCATTTGCCTTTTGATCTTGCTGTAAGAACTGAAAATTACAACATGGGATCTGCAGAGAAAACGAAACATCGTTTTTCTTTCTTGACTTTCATAACCTCAGGACAATTACAGGGCATGAAGTGGTACCTGCATCAGCCATTCCTTTACTCAAAATTCTGAGTGCCTACTGTGCGCCAGGCAACAAAGCAGGTCCTGGGACCGCGGAGACGAAGGACAGCCCACTCTGGAGAAGCTCACTGCCTTCCGCGCAAGGCTGCGGGAGAAACTCTCACGGAGTACACCGCTGACTGGCAGGCACGGCATATACACAGCACACAGGACGATGCCCCAGTGCGGCTGCAGGAGGAGGGGGAGGCCTACGGAGGGCCAGCCACACGTCAGGAGATTGGGAGGTCAGGATGGAGACAAAAGGCATACATTTTCTCAGAGACTTCTGGGAGAGAGGCAGAGCTGGAAGCACCACATTGGCAAGCAAATGGCTGTGAGCTGATAGCCTCCCATTTTTGGTGGCAGAGTTGGTAGATGGACAGAAGCCAGGATTTGGGGTTCTCTGGGCACACTTAATTCTGGAAGCCAGGGATAAACGGAACATTACCTATCCTAACAAGTCTCCCAAGGTGGGAGCGGTGGGAGAGTCGGGGACAGAAGGCAGGAGGAGTCAGAGCACACGGTACCATTCCCATATTTGACTTCCTCATTCTTCTGTGCTAAGAGAGGGCTCCAGAGTTGGGAGGTGTCCTACTGGGATCTCTGTTGAAGGCTGCTGGGCAGGGAAAGGCTACGTGCCCCCAAAAAGAAGACGGGTGCCAGCAAGTGGGGCTGGGCTGCAGGAGGCGGCCTCCAGGAACTTTGGGCACAAGGTTCATTCACCCATTCATAAAATAGATAAGGGAATCCTACAAGGCACAAGATACAGTGCTGGGGGGCAGAGACGATCAGACGTCGATCCTGCTTTCCAGACACCTTTGGTCTAGTAGGTCTAAAATTACATGAGGGAGAATGGTAAGGAGTGAGGTAATGGGTATGTTAGCAAGCTTGATGAGATGATCACTGCAGAATGTATATCAAACATCAAGATGTATACCCTGGACACATATACTGTTTCTGTATGTCAGTGACACCATAATGAGGCTAGTAAAAGTAAATATATAAGGACAAGTGTTGCGTTGCAGCTGCTGCTTGGGATGCCCACATCCCATCCTGGAGCGCCGGTTCAAGTCCTGGCTCCTGTGATTCTGATCTAGTTTCTTGCTAATGTGCCTGAAAAGGCAGCAGATGATGGTCCAAGTCCTCGAGTCCCTGCCACCCACATGGGAGATCTAGATGGAGTTGCTGGCTCCTGGCTTTGGCCTGGATCAGTCCTCCCTGTTGAGGGCACTCTGGAAGTAAACCAGTACAGGGGAAGTTTGTGTTCTTTCTAAGGAAAAAAACAAACAAAAAAACTTTAAAATAAAATCACATTACAGAAAGTGAATGGGGAAGGTGCAAGAAGGACTGATGGAGCGAATGCTCTCCCAGGGAGGGCAGCGGGGAAGACAGTGGGAAGCAGGCATTTGAGCTAAGCCTTGGGGAACAGGTACAGGGAGCAGAGAAAATGAGAGCAAGGATGTTCCAGCCAGATGTTCCAGCAATTCGACGGGAAAGCACGGGGCATGGACACAAAGCTGGGAAGAGACCAGTGTGGCGGGGGGAAGAGAGAAGGAAAGGTAATGAGGTTGGAAAGGTGGGGTGTAGGTCGTGGATAAACATGAGCCTGGACTATGATGGGCCCTAACCCCATCCTGATGGCACAGCATTTAAACACTGGCCCACCCAGCTTCGGAACCTGCACCTGCCTTCCGGTAGCCCAAATGGCTGAGACCACATCCACATGGGTCAGCCAGAGGTCTATACTTAGGATGGAAATGGTCCCTGTACTTCAACCATCAGCCCTCTATCTTGACAAGATCTTACAGGGCCACTTTAAAATTCACGGCCATGCGGCAGAGCTGCCTTTGTTTCCATGGAACATCCAAAGCCATTAGCTCTTTTGTTTTAAGGAAATCTTACAGCAAGTTCTGTTCTCGCTTCTAAAATTACAGCTGTCTCTGTTTTATTGCAGAACCTTGCTGCCACCGACCCTCTGCTCCCATAGATGGACAGACGTCCTGGGTTCTGGTAGGATTCTGGATGCAAACAGGATGTTTAAAACACCCTAATTAGATCGATCTTGACTTCAGCAGTGGTGGCTGGAATACAGATTAATCTGTTCCATGCGCGGCACCAGCAGCTGAAGTAGCAGGAGGCCCTGTCAAATCAAGCTCTAACATTACACTCCTCTGCCTTTATTATTATTTTTTTCCCCTTTTTACGTTTCATTATAATGGACATCTGCCTAGCAGGGGATGTGGCAACCCAAGAAGAGTCACGCTTGTGTGCTCTGCCACTCCAGCTGAATATTGATGTGAGGCAAATCAAACACTCTTCGCCAGACAGATGGATCTGTGTGAGCCTCTATATATAGCCTCTTTAACACACGCACAGAATACATGCATCCCAATTCGTCACAGTCATTTGCTGAGTACTGAATATGTGGTCTGCACTGGGGCTGGACACAGGGGACTTCAAGAGGAAACAGGAATTGCACACCTACTATGTGCCTATGTGTGCTGCGCATGCATTACCTCACTCAATCCTCAACAGTCCTGCAAGACCCGTTTTATTAGTCTCCCCATTTTACAAATAAGAAACTAGAGATTCAGGCAGGAAGAGAGATTTGTCTCACAGGGTCTCACAGCTAGGAAGTGACCCAGTTAGTTCTACTAGAATAAAATGACCATCTCCTCCAAGAGTTAAACAAACTCAGCGGGGCAAATACATAAACAGACACTTCAACTTGATGACAATGCAAATAAAGTCACAAGCAAAGTTTCATTTGATGAAGCCTTCAAAATAAACTAAGCCCTGGGCGGAGGTTTAGGGAAGGTGACCTCGCACAATGCTGACCACGAGCGCCCCCACGCTCCGGACAAGTCTCTCTCCAGTTATTGCTGCGTCTCTACGTCCTTGTCTGTAAAATGAGAGACGGCCTCAGTCATCTATAAGGGCTCCCCTCAATTCGATTATAAGATGCTCAAAAGATGTGGACATCTACTGAGTGGCCCAGCAATTCAGCTTCTAGGTATTTACCTAAGGGACCGTGAAAACGTGACGACAAAGACTTGTTCAAGAACATTCATGGAGTGCGATTCATTGAGATCAAAACCTTGAAACAGCCCGTCAACAGGAAGAACAGGAAACACATGTATATGACAGAATACTACTCAGCAAGAAAAAGGAACAAATCATTAATGCACGTGACAGCCATGGACAAACCGCACGAGCGGCACATGGAGGGAAAGCCTTCCCCCAGAGCATGCGCACTGTATAAGTCCTCTGGCGGAGGCGCTAGAGGAGGCTGACCTGATCTGCAGACCCCGAACAGTGCTCAACTCCCCGAGGCAGGGAGGGATCGGATGACCAAGGGGCACGCGGGAACGTGCTGGGACGATGGTCATGTTCTGTATCTTGAAGAGGCCGCGTTTGTCTAAATTCCTCACATGGGACAAGCTGTGCACTCTGCAGTTTTATCTAAATTATAAGATGCTATGTAAACTACATCTATAGCTATCACTAATGATATGCGTGCCAAAGTGCTTAAGGGTAAAGTATAATGCTGTCTGCAACTTTCTTCCTGCATCAAAAACTAAAATGGATGGATGAGAGAGGCGGATGGACGACTATGTGGTAACACAAACGAAGCCCAAAGCTAACTGCAGAATCAAGGTGCTGGATACGCGAGTACAGGTCTATAGTACAGATCTATCACTGTCGAGTTCTTTCAACTTTTCTGTAAGTTTGAAAAATTTCTTAAGAAAACATTAAGAAAGTAAGAGAAAAGTGAGACGTGAACTTAGAACATCAACAATAGGATTTCTAAAGGCTATTTTTCCAAAAAGCAATTCTTGTATGTCTATTGTTTGAATGCCTTTTCCATTGAAATAGGTCCACTGAAATTCACTTAACCAGAAGTACAGCTCAAATCAGCCCATTATTTTCCTTTCCAGCTGTGAAGAGATGCCACCCACATTGCCTGAGCACCTACTAGGCGCAAGGCAGTACGACAGGAGTTGACTTTGGTTGACCCACTTATTTTCATGGCTCCCACGGGATTCTCTCTCTTTTTCAGAATGTGGATCAGAAAGTGTTGAAGTGTTGCCTTAACTAATTTACAGCGCTGTGCCTGTGGGAAGATGTGCCTCACAGCAAGAACAGGGCATTATACTCAGGAAAGGCTTCTTTGTGCTCCACCGCTTTTCTCCAAGAGCTTGGAAGGAAAGTGCCAGAATGACGACGGCACCCAACCCTGCCTCCCAGGGCTGGGGCTGAGAGCATGAGGTTCCCTGGTCGAAAGTTCACCCATCAGGGAAGGCCCATATCTCTGATGGGCTGAGGAGAGACCATGAGGCCTTAACTACCGCGCGTGGGCGGCAGTCTCCTGGGGAAGACAGCTCTGGGTTGCAGGTTTTGTCTCATTTCCTGTGTGCTGACTTGTCAGTGAGACCAACCTCATCACTCCGGGGGCAGCATGTGGCCTGGAAGCACCAGGAAGAATGAGTTGGGTCCCAGTGACTTGAGGGACTCAGAGGGGCCTGACCAAACTCCACCCAACAGCAGCTGTCAGTCACCTACCCAGTTCCATTCTCCTTCCAGAAACAGAACCACTTTATTTGAGATAATGTGATCAGATGAAGAAATCTACCAGCCAACCCCAAATCAACAATTCCTTCCCTTACAGCTGGGTCTGACCATGTGGCTACCTCTGGGTCAAAGATTCAGGCTACACTGGTATTGGAGACTTCCAGGAGGGGACGTGTTCCTTTTCTGCAATTCCCTCTCCCCTTTTTGCCTTCCTGCTGTTTAGAAAATAGATGTAATAACTGGAGTTCTAGTAGCCATCTGGGACCATGAGGCAATCTTGAAAATAGAAGCCAGGCACCTTTATAGGTGCTTGGGGCACATTCAAAAGCAAGCGAATGTCCCTGGCTCCGTGATGAGGACGGCAGAGCAGAAAGACAGGAGCAGCCCGGGCTCCTGACGCTGGGAAGCTGCCAGGCCAGCCCTGCTGGCCCCTGGACTGGGTTTATCCAAGAGAGGAATAAGTCCCCATGTGTTCTATTTTGTTTAAACTGCTGCTATTTCTTTTCTTTTCTTTTTAAAGATTCATTTATCTATTTACGTTGAAAGTCATCAGAGAGAGAAGCAGAGACAGTGAGAGAGAGCTTCCATCTGCTGGTTCACTCCCCAGGTGGCTGCAACAGCCAGAACTGAGCCAGGCTGTCTCCCACGTGTGTGGCAGGGGCTTCAGCACTTGGGCCATCTTGCACTGCTTTCCCAGGCCATCAGCAGGGAGCTGGATCGGAAGTGGAGCAGCTGGGACTCGAATCGATGCCCACATAAGATGTTGGCGTCATGGGCTGTGGCTTTAACCACTAAGCCACAACACCAGCCACAACCATTGCTATTTCTAGTTTCTTTTTTTAAAAGATTTATTTATTTATTTATTTGAAAGTCAGAGCTACACAGAGAGAGGAGAGGGAGAGGGAGAGGGAGAGAGAGAGAGAGAGAGAGAGAGAGGTCTTCCATCCGATGGTTCACTCCCCAATTGGCCACAACGGCTGGAGGTGCACCGATCTGAAGCCAGGAGCCAGGAGCCTCTTCCAGGTCTCCCACGTGGGTGCAGGGACCCAAGGACTTGGACCATCTTCTACTGCTTTCCCAGGCCATAGCAGAGAGCTGGATCAGAAGTGGAGCAGCCGGGTTTTGAACCGGCACCCATATGGGATGCCGGTGCTTCAGGCCAGGGCTTTAACCTGCTGTGTCACAGCACTGGCTCCTTTAGTTTCTGATAGTAGCAATCAACTGCAATCCCTGGCTGACCTGCTCATCCAATGGGGCCTAAGAGAGACTGTGTCCTAGGAGCTCCCGTGTTTACTCCTAGCAAAGCTGAGTACACAGTCTGGCTCCTTTGTGGAAGCAGCCATACATTCCAGTGGGGAAAGCCTAGGCCCAGAAGTTGCTGTTGGTAGCAAGGCACATTCCCGCCTTCTACCCCACTGCCTCCAAGGGCATGCTAAGAACACTTTTCTATTATTAAGCATAGATTCTGGAGAACCTGGCCAAGTTAATAAGATGATTTTTTAAATGAATCTGCATACTTGTAATGGCAGGAAGAGCTGTTTGAGTTCAGCACTTTCACTTCCACGGATCCTCAGCCTGGCAGCGCTGACCCCCGCACCCCAGGTTACGTTCAAGAGCTGGCTTGAGACAAGCGTCCCACCGCCCTGACGGAGTCTTCTCAAGGCACCGGCCATGCACCAGGGCAGCTGGCTCAGGCCAGCTCCCCACAGCGCGCCCCTGTGAGGATGCTGCCTCTCACGTCACTTGAACTGACTGTGGTCCTGAGGCTCTTCCGGGGTTTTCAAGTGCACTGTACGGTTACCATGCCTCTCCCTCACCCCACCAGCGAAACACGCAGTTCTTCGATCCTAAAATGAGACAAGCAGCCTGAATCTTTGTGCTTTTCTCTTGCACCAAGAGTCCCTTTCGATAGCTAGTTCATGGTGACCTCCAAGGCTGGGAGAGCAGTGCAGAGGCTGCCAGCGCGTGACTCGCTCTGGCCTGGACCCTTCCCTCAAGGGGAAGCCTGCAAACCACACTGCTCCCACCACCTCCTCATCACCCAGCCCTGCTCTCCCACCTCCCCACTCTGCAAGCATCCAGCTGCCCAGGCAGGAGAGCGGATCACCACAGCCCTAGGGCAAGGGGGTGCTTTGCACGCCTCTCAAAGCTTGTGTTAGACACAGATACAGTTTGGAGGAGGCCGGGGAGCCTGTTTCCAGGGCCTTCTGGGAACGATCTCAACCCACCTCTTCACGACTTTCATCTTATTCAACAGTCCTGCCTCTGCGCTCTTCAAACCGCCGCCGTCTCCTCCTCCTGTTCTTTCCACATTAAGCAGCAAAGTCGCCTTTCAGCTGCCGCAGCCGCGCCGACTGTGCAGCTCCACGAACACTCCTCCTCCAGGCTTCGGGGCTTCGGCTGATTTCCACAGAAACCAGAAAAGGCTGCCTGCAGACCCACGGTGGCCCTCTGTTCATTTTCTTGAAGTCTGACTTCTTAACCCTTCTTCCCTTCAGCCAGGCACGCGGCACAGTGAAAGGATGCAGGGAATTTCAGGGCTGTACTGAGTCCTTTCATGTCTCGTCGGAGACTCACAAGCTAAACCCTCCTACAACCTCTCAGGCAAAACCCCCTGGAAAACCACCCAGGCATCCCTGTCGTGACCATGCGCTGGGATCACATCCAGCAGCGCCCAGACTCGTCATAGGAGGGGTAGAGAAAAGCTAGTTAATGCTGATGAAGACTGATCCTTGCTCTACTTTACTAAGGGGATATAATCAATTATGTATCTTAGCAAATCATTGAGTACTCGGTCCTCATCATTTGCTCACATGCTAATCTTTCCACAGCCAGTGTGACCACTTCACAGTTGTACAAATAAAGGACACGGTCTGTGAGACCTGCACGTTTTTCCCCAGGGGGTCTCAAGAGGGCAAAACATTTACGGGTGGTCTGTGCTGAGACCAGGCTAGGTGCTTCCCATACTCACGATGTGTGACCACTCTGGGCGTGAACTGTTCTCCCATTTTACAGATGGGAAAAACAAAAGGTCCAGAGTAATAACGTGCTTCACCCAAGTTTTCAGAGCTAGAAAGAGCCACAAACTGATGGATGATACCCAAGGCCAGCTTTGCTTCCAGTGCCCCAAATCTACCTTTCTAGTGGTGAGCCATATATATCAGCACCTAGCTTTCCAGAGCGCTGCTTAGAACTGTGCTGTGAGAAATAAGCAGAGAGCCCATTTTGAACAAAGCTATAAACTCAAACTCCAATGTCCCTTCGCTTTACCCAAAACAGATGGCTCTGGCAAAAGCTGACTTCAAAGTAATTTCTGTGAAACAAATCCTACCGTCCGCCACTATGGACTCCATGATGCATTCCCAAGAAAGGAATTCCCCAGCCTGCTTTGTCATAACTATTTGGTAAAGGGGACCGATGAGCAGCCAGAGGAGGCATGGCTGCAAAAAGGCAGTGGCAGGTCCCTGCTGGGAGCGGTGCCCTGGGACTCCACCAGCCTGGCCAGTGAGCGAGGCACCCCCATCGGGGCCACAGGAAGAATTCCTACTCCCAGGAGGCCTCCAATATCACCCTGGGAGCTCCCAGAAACCCCGTGTGGCAGAGAGGGGCACGCCCTGGCACAGGGAGCAGAAACACAGACTTGAGTCTCTAGCACAATGCCAATGAGCTCAGTAATAACCAGAAAGGCACGCCCTCTCTGGGCTCGGTTTCCCCAACTCTGTGCTGAACAGTCCTCCCAGATCTCAACACTGATAAAATTCCTCTCCCTCCTTCGGTGGTTCTAAATGGTGAGCATGTGTGTGTGATTGTGTGTGGGGGTGTGTGTATGTGTAGGGGTAGCCCACTGTCAAGAGACATGTTGCAAATCTGATGTGTGCTTGTCTGACCAGGGCTACTACAAGCATCCAGTGGGACAAGGCCATGGATGCACAAGACAGCCCCCCACAATGATGAACTCTCCAGTTCAAAATATCAACAGAGCCAAGGTTGGAAAACCCTGATCTAAGCTATTTCTGACATCTAATGATAAGAGGCTGAACTATCAATAGATTCTAATGTTAACAAATGTATTCCAGTTAGAAAAATGCTTAAATCCATGGCTCCTGTTCATGTCAATTATTGATTTTGTAAATTAAAAATTCCAGATAGGAGTTAAAAAATACAGGATGTATATCTAAGTTTGTGTTAAAATATTCCAGGAAAACATGAATCAAGATTGGCAAAATGTTAATCACGAAAGCTAGACACATAACAGCTCCATATGTAATTTTCTCTACTTCTGTATATTTTTGAAGATTTCAATGGGAAAAAAGGTGTTTTTCCCTTCTGACTGAGTCCATTTAAAGAGCTATAAAAGATAAGAGGGATTCCAACTTGCCCCATTCCAAGTGTAAGACTGGTCCTTGCCTGGCAGAGCTCACAGCTGAATGGAAACAGGCAAGGCACACAGGGTGCTGCTGGGAGCATAGGACATGCACTTGCCCTGGGACAGAAGGGGACAACCAGGAAGGGCTTCTGGGAGGAGGCAGGACTGAGGGGTGACATCAAAGGACACATAATCAGTCTCACAGAGAAGGGGGTGGCAAATGGGTACCCCAGGCAAGGAAAGCATCAAATGTGAAGACATGCAGGTGAACCAAGAATAACACAGGGCACAAGCACAATGGCTCAGATTAGTTGGAAACAGGGCCTGAGGGGAGGTCACACAGATGAGTCGAGATTTTCTCCTGGACCTCTATTAGGAGGGCTTTGAAGGAAGTGTGACCAGATGTGTGATTTGGGGCACCGAGGCGGCTTCTCTGTCTTCCTAGCCTGTGCAAGGGTCAAAGGGTAGACTGAAGAGAGGCTTCCAACAGCGAGCCTGGGAGAAGGTGGTGGTGACCGCCTGAGAGCACCTGGGTGGGGCGGGGAGGAACTGCAAGAAAATCAAACTCGGGAGGCATCTGTTATGTTATTCACCACTGACGTCATCAAGTGAACTCCAAAGTGGCGACAGAGGAGGGAGCTTTGCCTTCGGAGACCAAGAGCGCCATCAACACAGGAGAAGCGACGCAAGATCCTGCAGTGGAAAATCAAGGAGCAGCCCTGTGGAGCAGAGGGGGAACGAGCGTCTCCCCAGGGAGGGCGCCGAGTGCCAAGGAATGGCGGCCGGGAGAGACAACAACCGGCGGGCCGCGGCTCCCTCTCGGCTCCTTTTTTGAAGGTTTTAGGGACACACAAGAACCACAACATTGTGGCCATGGCTGCTGGCTAAGGCTGTCCTCATCCAGGTCCTCTGCCCTCGGGGTCACCCTGACAAGTCTTGATGCAGATGGTCAGCAGTCTACCTCCACGAGCTCAGGCTCAAAATCCAGACCGACACTGGACTGACCCTGTATCAGGTCTGACTGCACCTGCACTGGCCTCCCCAGTGCCCCAAACTCCAAAGCTGCCTGTTATGTTTCCCCAATCTTTTCCTTAAGCTCCCCTATCTTATGCTTTAACAGTCCCATCATATACTTTCCATAGTTCCCGCTCTTTTAGGAGGGCCGCTTAGCACACTAGAGCACTATGTTAGCCTGATTCTAAGCCCGGCCCAAGCAGAACTCGCCTTGCCAGTGTTCCTCTTAGCTAATCCATAAACCATCTCCAGGCCCCGACTGGAGAGTGAGATTTCAGCATTGTTCCGGACTCCTTACTTGGCCGCCTTAGAATAAACTTCCTCTCCACAAACGACCACGGCTTCAATATTTTGACCTTCTGAAGAGCACAGGCAATGGACTCGTCTTGGTTTGCAACAAGACCACGCCACTGGAATGCCTGCCTCTCCGGCATCCCTTCCCACTCTCTGGGCTTTGTGTTCGCTACTCCTCCTCCTGCCCTTACGCAGCTCCATTTCTTGGCCACTTGGGAAATTCCTATTCACTTTCAGTCTTTCTAATCATTTCAGGGAAGTTTTCCAAGGCTCAGCCATGCAGCCTGGAACAACTTCTTCCTTAGTACTTCCAGTTGCCACCTGTACCCTCACATGCAGTACTGCAATCGATTTTTTCCCTGCTGTGTCCCCACAGAAAGGTGAGCATCTCTGGGGCATGGCCGGGGGTGCTCCTCTGTGTCCCCCAGGGCCTGCCTCTTGGCCTGGCATGACCAGGTGTTCGATGATATTGGCTGCAGAGCGGGAGCGGGAGTGCACTTGCGGAAGAGGCCAGTTGAGCTTTCCTTTGTGCCACCTTCCCGGCAGAGGTTTTCAGACACTTCCCAAATGACTCCCAGTTCTGGCTTCACTCCGTGAGATGTGCCTTCTAAGTTATCAGGAGGCGTTTGGATGTGGGCATCTTTCATCTTCAAGCTTAATCCAGAGCTCATTACTTTCAAAATGCTTTCTGTCGTTGGGGTCTTTTGACAGAGATAAGACCTGCTGGGAGTAGATATTTCCAGATCCACTTCTTAAATAAAATAAAGGCCATCTCCAAGGGACTCCCGGGTATGTGTGCGGAGGAGAGGGGAAGGCTGTCTTTGTTAAGCATTTACTACACACTGCAATAAATCGGTGAGGCAGATATCAATACCCCAAATTACAGATCCCTGCCACTCAAATAGAGGGCAGAGGACAGGCAGCAGGATTTGGCTGGAAATCCACCACCTAAAGCCTCTCCTCAGCCCCACTGAAGCAAGTCTGCATGTGGACGGGCCCCGGCGATCTGTCTGCCGGCAGACTCTGGGCGGCACCTCTGGAGAGGGGGACGCGGAAGGCCATGCGGCTAACTGAGCTGCCCAAGGGGACCCAGGTGCTGTGAGCTGGGGGTGGAACTCCAGTCTGTGTGTGCTTGCCCCATGGTACTGCTCCTGAGATCCATGCCAAGCCTATGGCTTAGAAAAAACACTTCTAACTTAATATGAAATATATATAAAAAACTTTATTACATCATGGTTTGTCACGGACCATAAATGAAATGACTGAAAAAAAAAAACACACCCCACATTATCAAATGCCCAATAATTTGGTAAGAGAGCTTTCCTGCCTTGTCTGGCCAGTATCACAAATTTTTCTACTTAATTCATTCATTCATTTTATATTTATTTATTTATTTATTTGAAAGGCAGAGTTATAGAGAGGCAGAGGCAGAGAGAGACAGAGAGAGGTCTCATCCACTGATTCACCCCCTAGATGGCCCCAACAGCCGGAGCTGTGCCGATCTGAAGCCAGGAGCTTTTTCTGGGTCGCATATGTGGGAACAGGGGCCCAAGGACTTGGGCCATCTTCTACTGTTTTCCCAGGCCATAGCAGAGATCTGGATTGGAAGTGGAGGAGCCAGGACTTTAATCGGCGCACATATGGGATGCTGGCACTATGGGTGGTGGCTTTACCTGCTATGCCACAGCGCTGGCCTCATTTAATTTATTTTTTAAGATTTATCTGAGGAGCTGGCACAGTGGCATAGTGGGTAAAGCAACTGCCTATAGTGCTGGCATCCCATATGGGCACTAGTTTGAGTTCCAGCTGCTTCACTTCCAATCCAGCTCCCTGCTAATGTGCCTGGGAAAGCAGTAGAAGATGGCCCAAGTTCTTGGGCCTCTGTACCCATGTGCAAGACCCAGAAGAAGCTCTTGGCTCCTGGTTTCTGATGGGCCCAGCCCAGCTCTGGTTGTTGCAGCCATTTTGGGAATGAACTAGCTGACGGAAGACCTCTCTCTCTTTCTCTCTGCCTCTATGTCTTTTAAATAAATAAACAAATCTGAACTCTGCCTTTCAAATAAATAAATAAATCTTAAAAAAAATCTATTTGAAAACCAGAGACAGACAGACAGAGACAGAGACAGATTCTCCAACTGTTGGTTCATTCCCCAAATGGCTGAGATAGCTGGGATGGGCCAGGCTGAGGCCAGGAGTCTGGAATTCCATCCAGGTCTCCCACGTAGGTACAGGGGCCCAAGCATTTGGGCCATCCACCATTGCTTTCCCAGGGGCATCAGCAGGGAGCTGGATCGGAAGCGGAGCAGCTGGAATGCTGGCATCACAGGAGGTCCAACCTGCTGAGCCCCAACATCAACCCCAAATTTTCTAATTTTATTAGTATCAATAGCTAACGTTACATAGTCGTTGCCTGGCGATTAAGTCCTTTGACTTTTTGTCTTTGAATGTCTCTTTGAGAGACGCTTTAGGTTCTGGCAGGCGTTAATATGAGCTGTGTGCACAATCTGAGAAAACACGTACCTTCTTTGGGGCAGTTTCCTCTGTAATAAAACAAGCTAATGACACCCGCTAGCAATACTGCTATCGCGAATATACTGGAACAAGGCAAACAAAACGTGAGGCCACTCCCATCACCATCAGCCACGGCACCCTCACCCTGGAGACGGGTGGTCAGGAAAATCAGCCTGTTAACTATGCGAGCAAACATTGTTTTCCAGAAGTTTGCCAGCCAGCGGGCATACTTAACACGGACATGATTTATTAGAAATCAATACATTTAGGAACATTGTAGGCATTTTTTTTTAGTGATTATCAAAATGATATGCTTAATTTATTTTACAGTAACCCTGCAGCAAATAGGGAATGAATTAACAATCATTTTCTTTCTACTGTGGAGCCAGGGACCAGGAAGAAAAGCGACAGAAAGAGTAAGGACTGTGGGAGAGGCAGTGCAGGCGACTGCCCTGGGGTCCGCGTGTAGAACTTTCCTGCAGACAAGGCACATCGGCCATACATTATCTTACCCACTCCCCTTGACACATCACTGTCTCCAGCTTACAGGCGAGGCAACTGAGGTTCAGAGTGAGCCAAGGACTTGCCCAAGCCCCAGGGCCCAAGCGTAAGTTTCAGCAAAACAAGGCTACGATTCCACAGGCAGCCCGGGGCTCCTATTCTAGGAGGCTACTGGAGGGATCTAAAGATGCTGTTCTCACCAAGAGATGCTCAAGCTGCACAGTCACCCCCATGACCTGTTCACGGCCGGGCTCGCCAGCCCCATCCCCAGTGGCGACCTGTAGTGCCCAACACCAACACGCAGGCCCTGTAGCAGATGGCGCCTAACAGACCAGAGGGCTGCTTCTCTCAAAGCCCATACCTGGGAAAAAGCTCCGCTTGGGGCTCCTTTGTTTGGCTACCTGGAAAGAATGTTCAACATCTTTCCAACCTCCTCCTTATGCTAATTACAGCTCATCAGCATCTGGACACCCACAAGCAAAATCAATCTGGCTACAAAAGCGAGCCAAAGACATCTTACTATTAAAAAAACAAACAAGTAGGGCTGCAACATGATTAAATACACAGAGCATTCCCCCAGCATGCTGCAGGCTGCTGCACGGAAACACCACAGCCAAACTGACTGGGGACCAGGAGGGTGGGCACTCACGGCCACCTCACACACGCAACCCTTCTCTCCGTGAGCTGGGAAATGAATACACTGATTTGCAGCACACGTCCTCCCACCATTACCTCTTCTGTCAGGTGCCTGCATCTAAGACATTACATTATTTTAAAAATGGTTTCAAAAATGTCCATTTGAAAATTCCCTTTCTCATGCTACAACCAAATGGATGTGGCCGTGCTGGCCTTCAGTTCACAAGTCATCTCCTTACGGTCCTCAAGCCCCAGTGCATTCACAGGACTTGGAAGAGCCAACGTCATCACCCAGACACAGCTCACCTCTCTGGACTGCTATCACCTCCACACCTCATCATTTACCTGGAAATGGACGCTGTCTTCTGCAGACACAGTCTAGCTGCCTGCTCTACTAGCACACTCACCTGTGAAACAGCATGTAAAAACCGGAAGTTACAAAATCGCAAGTACATTACGATTCCATTTACATAAAACCACACACACACACACATACAATCTCTGAAGGTGTCCTGATGTTCTCAGTAATTAACAGGGAGGGGGGCCCTGGGGATGCTTTTCACTTTCCCTCCAGCCTTTAACAGGAATTTTGAATTTTCTACATTAGTTAATTTTGTTTATATTCAGAAAACGCAATAAGGTTGCTTTTAACAAGTCTTCCCAAATGATCCACCATGTAGAGAATCTTCTCTTGGCACAGTGAGAAAGTACAAAGTACACATACAAGGCTTGTGCTCTAACCCTCCGGCCGGGGTTCTCCACAAGGGCCAAGCAACAGCATCGGGAGCTTTTTAAAACAGAGATGCTCCACAGCCTGCTATGGCTTGAGTGTGATTTGGTTTCCCCACTCATGCAGACCTTTGAACCCCAAAGTTGTAAGTTAATGGTACCAAGAGGGTGGAGGCTTAATTCAATTAAGATGTTCGGAGGTGGGCTTGGGGGAGGTTCTTAGGTCACTGGGGTGTATCCTCAGAAGGTAACTCTCACAGAAGGGCTCCCTACAGAACCTGCATTTGGGCCCAGCCTCTCCCCCGGCCCTGACCTTTCTCTTTCCCTGCCTCCTGTCTCACCACGCATATGATTTGTCCTCTACATGCTCCATGCACCACCACTGCTGTCCTCTTCAGAGGCCAAATTAATGGGGTTCTTGATCTTAAACTTGAACCCCAATACTGTGATCAGAACAGACTTCTTTCTATTCTAAGTAGGCTGTGCCAGGAGTTTCACTGTAGCAGTGCGGTTAAGGGATAGAGCATCCCAGTCGCAGGCTTTCTGGCAGTGGGGCCCAGGCACTTGCATTTTGCTAGCGTTGAGTGATACCCATGAACCAGGGTGGAAAACTACAGATTTACGCCTCATTCTCAAGAGGGGGCCGAAGAGGGAGAACACAGGCGGGAGAGCTGGGGAAACGTTCAGCTAAAGTCAGCTTCAAAGTAAGGGCTAGGGAATGGCACTGAGCAGCAAGCGTGGAGGCCCCGAGCGGATGCACATCACGGGCAGGCACACCTGAGGTCTGTAACCAGCAGTGAATAAACACGACAGGGAAAAACATTCAAGACTGAGAGACGAAGTTTATTTATGCAGTAATGGGGGCAGAACTATTGATAACCTAGAAATACTGAATGGGAAAAGATACCAAGCAGTCTAAGTCAGGCCCACTACAGTTGAGCAACCTTGATTTATGACTTAAAAAAAGCAAAAACAAAACCGAAGAGCACTGCCTGTGATTCCGGTTTTGCAAAGCACAGGAAAACGCTGGGTTCAGCGCCTAGTGTGGCCGAGGACTCGTGGTATGACACACAGTGTCCGCTGTGCACAGTGGCCGGTCCTCTGAGCCTCAGTGTTCTCACTGTCAAGCGTGGGGAATAACACTCAGCTCAGGGTTACGGTGAGGAAGAGGAAACGAGACAACGCAGGGCAAAGCCCATCCCAGTACTAAGAACAGAAAAGGCTCCCAAATGGTAACATTAGGAAGCATATTCCAGTAGAGGTGCTGTGCTGAATTGTAATAAAACAGGGTCCATGGTTAATTACTGTCCACTTCCTAAGTTACTTGCTCATTTGAGCACTACCTAAAAATGCTGGAGAAATAATCCAAAAGGGCCTGGCTATTTTTCCACTGTTGCTTCTACGCTGCTAGTATTTGTTTTACTTCTTACAAGGGAGATAATCACACACTAAACTCTTTCTGTAAAATTTAATCAAGATTATAAATGAAAACTAACAGAGTCATATTGACAAAATAACAAATGCATCAGTGGAAAATTCTATTTCCACAATAAGAATTCTGCTAATGCTGCCACTAAGGAGCCAAGACTCTACCTGGCAAAATGAAAAATGCAAAAGAAAAACAGGAGTGATAAATGTTTCTTCATCTTCCCCACCCAAGCCCTCAAAACCAAAATTGAATTTGTGCTAAATGAGCTGAAATAGTCAGAATAACTGAAACTAGTACTAGACCTATGGCCTGTAAAAATTTTGGGGACAGTCTTCCTAGCATAACAATAGAATAACCATCGTAAGAGCAATGACTAAGCACATCTAATGAACACTTACTAGGAGCCAGTACTGTCCTAAGCGCTGTCCATTGATTAGCTCAGTTAATTAACCCTCACAACAGCTCTGCAGGGTCCTTCCAGGCCTGGCTTTGCTTAACTATGTAATCTCTCACTCCACGCTCTATTCACCGAGGACTGGTGCCAGACTGGTCTCAGAGGACACTCCTGGGAAGCTCCGTAAAATCCAGCCCCACTTGATGCAGGCTGGTGGAATGGGAAATTCTGAGCAACCTCCAGAAGATGGACTGCCTTTTCAACCAGATCCCAGCTGATGCTGATGGGCAGCTGGTTTTCAGGCTCACTGCAGCCTGCGCCTCCTAACTTCCGGTTTATCTGTGCTGCCTTCTCCCCTGGACATCCTCCACCTGGCTAACTTCTGCCAAAGCGTTGGCTCTGGGCCACATTTCTAAGGGGGCACTGTTTGTAACCTGCACCTGCCCTGTCACCATCCAGGTGAGAGGAAGAGCGCTCCTCAGTGCTTCCACAGTGCCTCCCACGTCCATCCACCTCTGTGCCTTGTAATATAAATGCAGGTTTCTTTTTCATTTATTTATTTATTTTTTGACAGGCAGAGTGGACAGTGAGAGAGAGAGACAGAGAGAAAGGTCTTCCTTTGCAGTTGGTTCACCCTCCAATGGCTGCCGCGGCCAGCGCGCTGCAGCCGGCGCACCGCGCCTATCCGAAGGTAGGAGCAAGGTGCTTCTCCTGGTCTCCCATGGGGTGCAGGGCCCAAGCACTTGGGCCATCCTCCACTGCACTCCCTGGCCACAGCAGAGAGCTGGCCTGGAAGAGGGGCAACCGGGACAGAATCCGGTGCCCCGACCGGGACTAGAACCCGGTGTGCCGGCGCCGCAAGGCGGAGGATTAGCCTATTGAGCCGCGGCGCCGGCATAAATGCAGGTTTCTATGACTGCCTCCCTAGCTGAGTGGTGAGCTCACTTACCCTCCACTTCTACCTTGTACTCTAAATGCAGGTTTCTGTAACCCTCTAGCTGGGCTGTGAGCTTGTTCGCCTTCCAGCCACAACACCAAGCCTGCAACAAAGCAGGGCCCTGTGGTTTGTTTAACGAAAGAACAAGCCATGTCTCACTGACCTACCTGTGGGGCTCCTATCCCAAGAGAAGCAGACCCTGTGTGAGGGCAGTCAAGAAGGAGAGCTTCAGATGGGAACAGAAGGGTAGGCAGATGCCTCGTCCAAGAGGGAACGAATTTTAACAGAGCTGGCATGGCTGGCATCACACCTGAGGGGCCAGGCCAACCGGCCATCGTGATACACAGCAGCTGCCCCGTGTCTTGGGTCGCTGTCGTTTAGACCCACCTGTCCACATTCAGAGTCCTGGTTCACAGCTTGACTTCACACCCACAAAAGCCCAGGAGCTGGCATCCTACAGGTAAACAGGAAAACTGGGAGGAGCAGGGACCCTGGGCTATTTGGGAAAGGAGGCTGACAGGCAGTAACTAGTTACCATTTATTCAGTGTCTCTGTGCCAGAGGCCACGCAGGGTCTCACGATCATTATTCAGCACACAACACTCAGAGAAAGCTTCTATCAGGCCTGTTTGATTGAGGGGGAATTCGAGGTCCGGAGAGAAGAAATAACTTGCCCGAGGCCACCAGCTAGCTTGTGGCAGACCCGGGATTTGAAACGAGGTCTCTCTGCCCACAAAGACAACCCTCCTTCTGCGGCTCTGTGCTGCCTCTGGGTCACCAACCAGAGGACTACAGGGACTACTACTCAGTGTCTGAAGAAGCTTCAGAAGCAAACCCAGGCACGAATTCTGCGTCACTCACTTGCTAAAAGGATTTTGGAAACTGAGATTCATTTGTAAAAAGAAGAGAAAATGGCTAATTCATAAAGTATGGATACATGCAAGGCCCAAAGCTATCGGTAGGTGTCCAATACGTGTGAGCTGGTCATGTGCCGGCCCTTCCCCCTCACCCCCTCGCCCCCAGGATAGCAGCTACAGCCACCCTCTGTCCGTGTCCTACTTCCTTACTATGCCCAACTTGGGGGACACCTGTGGGTAGGTAACTCCCTCCCACAGCTTGAACCTGTTAGCAAACCAGAGGTGCAACACTCAAAGTCAACCCCTCCGGCCCAATCCAAACACACTGCTCACTTCAGCATCCCTACATTTTGTCATCCAAGGTCAGGAATGAGACAACCAGCTGCAGGGGGTGGAGAGGAACTGATCCAGAAACCGTTCAATTGTAAGGTTTTCAAAGAGCAACAAAACCCAGCCAGACATTTTCACCCTTGTTTAACACCAAGTGCCTGTCAGTCCACTCGTGATGCCATTCTGAAAATACCGTTCACTCCTCTCTCACGTTCTGACCACTATAACCAACTCGTTGTGATTTTCAATCTTGGGGAACATAAAGACGGGGAGAGAAACTAGGATTCTCTGTTTATAGGCTATTTAGAGGAAGAGCGCGGTCCCTCGGGGAGGTTCTCATCTTAGATTCCCTGTGGGACGGCCGTGCTTATGGCCCACGGGAACTGGCAGTTTCAGGGAGAAGAACTTCTTCAGGTGCTTTCTTCCAAATACCAACAGAGAAGGAACAGGAATACACACTGGAAACCCAGCCTCATTCCAGCCACGGATACTCAGAAAGAGACACTGTGCTAACCACTGGTCTCTATTATTTCATCCATTCTGCACATGTCACCCTTAAAAGATAGATCCTAACAGTATCCCCATGTTACAGCTGGAGACATATAAGCTCAGAGAGGTGAAGCAACTTTCCCAAAGTGACGCAGCTGGTAAAGGACCAGGATCAGGACATCAACCTGGGGGCTGGTGTTGTGGTGTAGGGGGTAAAGCTGCCGCCTGCAATGCAGCTCACGGTAAAGTCACAGCTTGGTTAACACGGCAAGAACACTGAGTCCTACAATGCTCCTGTCAGCACGTGGCCCCATCTTGGTTGCAGCCAATACCGTGGTACACAGGCGCTAAACACATTCATTCATTCATTCATTCACCCAACAGCTTCTAGTGCCTACCATGCACCCAGCACTAGGACAGGCGGAAATGCCCAACAATTCCACCAAGTCATTTTGCTGTTTGCTCCTGATAACAACATGTGCAGTTTGCAAAAAATAAGAAACTGCCAAAGCACCAAAAGTACAACCAAGGTCTTGTGATCAAGAACTCTTTCAACTATACCAGCAGTCTAGGGAAGAGCAAACTCGAGCAGACCCATGGGAGTAGATACCAAAGGCAATGACTTTGTGAACCGAGGTTTGTGATTAGAAACTAAGGAGAACGGGAAGCCCCGTCCAGTCATTCCCTGCCCTATGACCTGAAGTCACGATTTTGTCCAGTCTCACAATCTCCCCATCTTCAGAACCAGAAGGGCCTGTCAGGCTCAAATCTCATCAGCTGGGTAAGGCCACGCCCACACACACGCTGAACACGGGCATTGACAAGTGACAAGGGCCAGGTTGGCTGAAATCCCAGCTCCTTTGTTTCAACTTGTAGCATCTCCTTTCCCCTAAAAATGTCATCCTCTCCGAGCACTCCCATTCTCTCGCTCACTTTGGCAGTGACGTACTCTTGTCTGCTCTGTTTATATAATGGCTGGCACAGTTTTGTGGTAAGTATCTGTGAAATTGCCTTTCTCTCTGTTCTTACACTGCGAATCTGCTGCAGGCTGGGAGTGTCTCTCTTACCTGGGCAGTGGCTTTGAGACTTTGAGGGAACTGAGAGACCGAAGCAGAGAGATTTACTAAGGCTCCAGTGAAGTTCGGGCGAGGTGTTGAGGGCAGAGAGCAGCAATGGTGAGGACTGATCCTAGGACTTCTGTTCCACCTTCTGTTAGGTGGGAAGGATCAGGGCTAAGCAGGGACCTTGGGTTGAGGATGGTGCCACTTGCTGGGAAAGGGAAGCAAAAAAGACTGGGGGCTGAAAAGGAATGGGCGTGGTTTTGTACAAGCAAAAAAAAAAAAAAAAAAAAAAGTGTGAATCTATGGTAGACTTGTCTGGTCTGCAGGTCATGACCTGACAATCTGGGGGCAACGATGGCAGAGAAATGAAGTTACAGCTGCAGGGGAGTGTGAGGAGGGCAAGGAGCCGGGGCAGACATGGCAGCCTACAGGACAGTGAACCCCAGAGGCCGGGCGGAGGACGAGGGTCTGCAGAGGGAACCCAGGAAGGAGCAGGCCTCCTGCGGCAGCGGGCATTCCCCTCGTTCTGTCCCACAGGCCCTGTCCCTGCTCGGTCTCTGTTACACTGGCACACAGCAGGAGCCCCAGTGAATGCCGGCTCCAAACAATGCCGTGTCATGAACACAGCCCGCCAGAGAGACTTCAGCAGTATTTCTCTTTAACCCTGGAGGGTGGCCTGGGAGCGCCGGCCTGCACTGTTAGGAGCCCAAAAAGCACAAGGCACCTCTGTGCTCTCTGACACATGGTGTCTACCAGAATCGCTGAAGAATTCTCTGCAGATGACAGAAAACTATTCCTGAAAGCACTGACCTGTTATCAACAGCTGTCACTGGTGATGAGGCAAAAATGTGTGCACACGCCCAGCATGCACACCGCACACCTACACACTGCTTGGGAGCTCACTCCCTTGAAGCTCCTAACAGCCTCCAGGGGAACCATGTTAAAACAGCGCAATTAACTAGAACGGCTACAAACTCAATAACTCACCTACCTAATGAGGCAATCCAAGGAAAATTGGACCTATTTTAATAAGAATTTCAGAGAGAGACAAGAAGCAAAGGTCAGATGCCATTTCTGGATCCCAGCTCTTTTCTTCTTCCCTCCTCTTCTGAAGCAGTTAGTACCGAGCAGGCAACAGAGACTGCTGTCTTTATAAAACCTAGGAGGCAGCCCGTCATGCTACTGCACCCCTGGGCAAATCATTTCTCTCCAGCCCATCCCCCACGCTAAGTGCTTTCCTGATCTATTTCTGAAGGTTTTATTATGCAAACCTGGATGGATTTCAATTACAGTAATTCTCTCCCTTCTCTACCCCAACTCTGGAAAGAGGAATAAATTACCAGCAATTCTAGGTTAAAGGGTGGCTTTTGCTCCCCCACCCCACCCTACTCTAGCTCTAGAGTCACCTTTAATCAAGAAGTTCTCTTCTCTGGACACCCCCACCCCCACCCCCACCCCCACCCCAGTTGGCTTTGGGAGCACGGACAGCTGTTCTTACATCATCCTGCTATGTAGCATGGCACTTCTCTCCACATCCCCACCAAGAAGGGGTTGGCCCATTTTCATACAGTTATCACTGGACAATTCAACTGCAGGCCAGTAACCCTAGACTCTCCTAGCCCTCCCACAGTCAAGATGTGGGCAGACTCTGCCTGGCCTCCCCCTCACCTCTTTGAAGGCCAGGGAGGCAGAAGTAGAGGCAGTTTTGCCAGCAGCAAGAACCCCCATTTCTGCTGCGCCCTATCTACCCAGGGTCCATGCTGAGCATCCAGATGCCATCTCCCTGTACCCTCACAATGCCCTGTATGGCAGACTCCTCTCTATTTCACAGAGGCGGCAGCTGAGATGGAGGAGTGTGGTAACTTGCCCTAGACGGCAGGGTTAGATAAGCAGCTGACCCAGGCTATACTGCTGCTCCTGCAGGAACCTGGGGAAGCTCTGAGAAGTGATGGGGAGCAGACACCAGGCAGACTGGAGCAGGATGGACGCTAAACCAGGACGTGTGGCCAGCCCTGAGGCCGGACCAGAAAGACAGACAGGGGAGTATGCGGGCAAACCAGGGATCTGAAGGGTGACGAAAAGGTAGCCAGGCAGCCAGGTCAGAGAGGATCCCTGAAAATGGAGGCAGGAGTGCAGAGAGGCAGTCTGGGGGCAGGAGTGGGCTGGGCACAGAGACTCCTGACCTCAGTCTCCTGTGCTCTGGCTTGGCACAAACCTGGTGCACTTATATCAGAAGGTCCAGTGCACGGAGAGCCACCAGAGCACAGAACTTGCCCAGAGGGTGAGACAGGCCTAAGAAAGCTTGCAGTGGGCCCCGCCACCGCTCACGGCCCGAGGGCCAATTTGCCAGGAGCAGCAGCAGCTGGCTGGGGTGGCAGGGCGCATTCTCCTCGGGGTTCTGCTCTGCTGTCTGGGTGCTGGTGTAGTCAGGAGGCAGAGCTCGTCCTCAGCAGCCATTAGAGTCCAAACGTGCCTTCCAGGAGCTGTCTTCCCAGCCATTGCCCTCACTAACACAATGTTATCAAACTCCTAATGCAGGTACTCCAAAGCAAATGTACTGTTGCCGGCACGCCACCGGGCACATTTTTCAGAAGGAAAACAGCTGCTCATTGAATCTGTCACTTCTTCGCCCCAGCACCATGCACACAGAGCAGGAGCCTGCTAGGGGCTGCTTCCCTTCACACCCTCTTCAAGTTCAACGCCAAGCAGCAAGGTCTCAGCGGAAGCCAGCTGGTCAGCCACAGTCCAGGCCCGGAGGAGCTCCCAGGCTCCGAGGGCAACCTTGGCAACCAGGGCCTGGCCCTCAAAGCCTGAAGGTGCAGATGTCAGAGCTCCTAGCGCACCACTCTGCTTCCCTTGTACTGACCAGGAAGGGCAATGCGGTGCAGGGAAGTTAAGCAGGGGGGGTCAAAAGTCACACACTAATTAGCTGCAGAACCACAGCGTGATCCTCCCTCATCCACAAAGAACAAGGAAACCACCCTCTACTCCACAGGCTGTGAGGCCTAAATAAGACATTAAAAATTCCAGCAAGGCCAGCAGTGTGCTGGGTTGGCAGTGAACCGTGACTGTCTGCATAATTTTACCTCCGGGATCTCCAGGATCCCCTGGCTTCATGTTGCTGAATTACACTGGGGAGAGACAGAGACCCACACAGGGCTTAGTGTGTTTACAGCTAATGTGTGGCCAGTCCCTGAGCTGAATGAAGCTGGAGTCTCTACTTGCTCTCAGACCTCTAGTCCACAGGTTTCTGCACTGCCACTCTGCTGCCTCTGAAGAGCTGAGCTGATCAGACGTGGCATCCCTGGAAGCGACCACCGAGGACGGGTCACACCACTTTCCCTTTAGCCACTCCTGGCTGTGAGAGACTAAGCCGAGTTGGTTTGAGGAGGCACAGACAGAGCTCTCAAACTTTTATCCGAGAATGCAAAAGATCCTGCAGATTACTTCTTCCAAAACCCGGCCATTGGAAAACTGTGACTTCTGACGGGACAGGCAGAGCAGCCGCTACCAGCTCAGGTTCTCCTCCCGCCCCTTGCACACGAGCCCCTCGCTCCCCTCCGTGTCCTTCTCACCCTTCAGAACAACCATCCCACCATGCAAATTCCCAGCACAAGCGTCCGCCAGCCTCCGGCAGACCTGTCAACACTCATAAATCCCTGGCCTTCCAGATTGCACTGCGGCTGTCTGTAGGGGGGAGGGGGGCCGCAGCAGGTCACCAGACAATAGCAGGGCCAGACCGGCCTGGCAGTAACTACTCTGGTTACAGCGTCACAATTCATGGCAGCATTTTGCTGGGAGTGTGCACCATCGGGGAGGAGAAACATAAAAAGGGGAGCCTGCGCTGTAAATGGTTTATTTCGGCAATTCCTGATGCTGGCTGAATCATACTTTAATACAGAAATACATGAAAGCACCACTCCGGAGGTGACTTGTGCTGCCACCTCATTACTCTTTTCAAAAGGGTCTTCCATCAGAGAGACACCTCGCTACAGATTACGGGGAGCAAAACCAACCCTCCACACTCGGGCCGAAAGGAAACACGACCACCAGGATTCACACAGCAGCGAGGCCAGCAGTGCCCCAGGGGCTCGGGGCCACCGTTCCATGTCTGCTCCCAGAGAGGCTGCTACGGTGGCTGTCACGTGCCCTCTCTCCTCCTGCACCGACGCTCGGCCCACCCATCCCGTGAGCCCTACCTTCGTGCTCCTTCTCAGTGGTTCCAACTTTCTTGATCTTCCTGGGGGACTTCATGAAGAGAGGGAAGATGGTCCGCAAGCCGAGAATGTCCACGAACTTGTGGCAGTTGTCCGTGCCTTCGGGGCCAATCATGGCGTGGTCCAGCACTTTGAGCGCACTGCTCCGCGAGATCTTCTTTTCCCTACCAACAAAACAGGTTTCACAGATGGCATTTTGTCGGGGGAAGTTCCAGTGTTTAAAGAAAAGAAACCTAAAAAATAACTTGCTACACTGCTCACTATAATGGGGGAGAAAAAAGAAAACAGAAAACAACTTAAATGCCCACTAAGGAGGAAAGGGCTACCTGATGGTCTGTCCAATCAGAATATTACACGCTTTTTAACAATTAGGACACTCTGTAATAGGATGGACAAATTCTTCTGTGTCAGAATAATACACACAAAGGTAATATTCAAAATCCTAGAGGAAGCCTTATGACAGTTCTGTGAAAAACATGCATTTAAAAAGACTGGGAGGAAATAGGGGTGGGGTCTACCTCCAGAGCCAGGAGGCCTGTCTCCCACATCTGAGTGCCTGGGTTCAATGTCCAGCTCTGACTCCAGCTTCTGGCCAATGCAGACCCTGGAGGCAGTGGTGGTGGTGCAAGTGAGTGGGTTGCTACCACCCAAGTGGGAGACCTGGAATAAATTTCCAGCTACTACCTTGGCACCTAGCCCAGGCGGGGCTGTTGGGGACTGAACCAGCAATGGGAATACTCTCTCTCTGTGTTTATCTATATATCTCTCTGTATATCTGTTTTCCTGTCTCTCAGATAAATAAATAAATAAGACTGGAAAGAAGTAAATCAAAATGCTAAGAGAAAGTATTTCAAGATAATGAAATTAAAGATGATTTTTTAAAAATTAATTTATTTATTTGAGAGGTAGAGTTACAGAGAGAGGGAGAGAAAGAGAGAGAGGTCTTCCATTCACTGGTTCACTCCCCAGATGGCTGCAACAGCCGGAGCTAGGCCGATCCAAAGCCAGGAGCCACGAGCTTCTTCCTGATCTCCCACAGGGTGCAGACCCCCCAAGAACTTGGACCATATTCTGTTGCTTTCCCAGGCTGTAGCAGAGCGCTGGATTGGAAGTGGAGCAGCTGGGACTTGAAGTGGTGCCCATATGGGATGCCGGCACTGCAGGTGGCAGCTTTACTCTCTAGGCCACAGCGCTGGCCCCTTTTTCTTTGTTTGAAAACCATAAACTCCCATCTAAGGCTTTCCTCATCTCTCTTAACAGTCTTACTGAAATACAATTCACCCATTTAAAACATACAACTCAGTGGGCTCCAGTGTATTCACAGACATGTGTAAGCCCCACAGGCAATTACAGTGCATGTGCAGAGTAACAGTGGCCCCTTTAGCTATCACCCCCTACCACCCCCCACCCCCACCCCAATCCAGCCTCAGCCCTAAGCAACCATGGATCTAACTGCTGCCTACAGATCTGCCTATTCTGGACATTTCATGTAAATGGTATCATATAATAGGTGTTCTCTCGTGACTGGTCTCTCTCCTACAGGAGCAAGCTTGCAAGGTGCACCCACACTGTAGCGTGTAAGAACTTCATTCCTTTTCATGGCTGACTGACAGCTCACTGTATGGATGTGCCACAGTCTCTATATCCATTTACCTGTGGACAGACAATCAGCTTGTTTCTACCTTTTGGCTATTACGAATAATGCTGCTATAAAATTTATGTACAAGTTTTTGTGCGGACATGCTTTGATTTCTCTTGGGCATGTGTATGCCCAAGAGTAAAACTGCTGGGCCACGTGGTGAACTCATGTTTATCCCTGTGAAGGACTGTCAGACTGCTCTCCAAAGTGGCTGCTCCATTTTCCATTTCCACTAGCAGGGCATAAGGGTTCTTATTCTCCCATATTCTTTTTTTTTTTTTTTTTTTGACAGAGTGGACAGTGAGAGAGAGAGACAGAGAGAAAGGTCTTCCTTTTGCCGCTGGTTCACCCTCCAATGGCTGCCACGGCTGGCACGCTGCGGCCAGCGCACCGCGCTGATCCGAAGGCAGGAGCCAGGTGCTTCTCCTGGTCTCCCATGGGGTGCAGGGCCCAAGCACTTGGGCCATCCTCCACTGCACTCCCTGGCCACAGCAGAGAGCTGGCCTGGAAGAGGGGCAACCGGGACAGAATCTGGTGCCCCGACCGGGACTAGAACCGGGTGTGCCGGCGCCACTAGGTGGAGGATTAGCCTAGTGAGCCGCGGCACCAGCCTGATTTTCCCATATTCTTGCCATCACTATCATCTTTCTGGTTCTAGTCATCCCATTGGTTGTGAAGTAGAAACTCATAGTGGTTTTTATTTGCATTTCTCTGATAGCTACTGACTACAAACATCTTTTCATGTGCTTATTCACCATTTATCTGTCTTCTTTGGAGCTCTATCTATTCAGATGCCTTGCTGTTTAAAAAATTTCATTAATTATCTTTTACTGAGTTGGAAGAGTTCTCTTTTTTTAGACATTTATTTAATAAATTCTGAAAGCACAACTTTTGGATTATAGCGGTTTTCCCCCCAATAACCACCCTCCCACCCGCAAACCATCCCATCTCCTACTCCCTCTTCTATCTCATTCTTTGAGATTCATTTTTAATTATCTTTATATACAGAAGATCAACTTAGTATATACTAAGTAAAGATTTCAACAGTTTGCTCCCACACAGTAACACAAAGTGCTGTTTGAAGACTAGTTTTACCGTTAATTCTCATAGTACAACACATTAAGAACAGAGGTTCTACATGGGGAGCAAGTGCACAGCGACTCCCGTTGTTGGGAAGAGTTCTTTCTAAGTTCTGGATACAATCCCCTTAACAGACAAACAATTTGCAATTATCATCTCCCATTCTAGGAACCGTCTTTTCACTTTCTTGATAGTATCCTTTGAAGCACAATCGTTCTTAATTTTGATAAAGTTAATTTTATCTACTTTTTTTCTCTTGCTGCACGTGCTTTCAGTATTATCCCTAAGAAACCATTACCAAATCCAATGTCACGTCCTGTGTTTTTATCTGAGAGTTCAATCGCTGTAGTTCTTACATTTAGGTCTTTGATCTATTTTGAGTTCAGCCTTGCACGCGAGGTGAGGAAACAGTCCAGTTCCATTCCTCTGCGCGTGGCTATCCACCTGGACGGCTCGGCATCATCTGCAGAGGAGGCTATTCTTTCCCTGTGCATGGTGCTGGCACCCTTGTTGAAGTCAGTTGGCCACAGATACTTGGTTTTATTTCTGGATTCTTAAAAATATCCCATTGGTTTATAGATCTATCCTTATGCTAGTACCACAGTCTTGATCACCACTGCTGTACAGTAAGTTTTCAAACTGGGAGTCTTTCCACTTTGTTCTTTTTCAAGATTGCTGGACTATTCTGAGCGCCTTGCAATTCCATATGAATTCTAGGATCGGCCTGCTCATTTCTAAAATGACATTAGCAGGGCTTCTGCTAAGGGTTGTGTTGAATCAGTGGATCACAATGGGGGAGTACTGCCATCTTAATGACATCAGGTTTTCATCCCATGAACATGGGGTGCTTTTCCATTTATTTAGGTCTTTTTAATTTCCTTCAACAATGTTTTATAGTTCTCCGAGTATAAAATTTACATTTCTTTTGTTAGATTTATTCCTAAGTATTTTTTTCTTGATGGAAAATGCACATTATCTTTTAATTCCATGTTTCCATGAACGCTTTGAAGCTCCCTCATGCTATAAATAGAATGGTTTCCTTAGTTTCATTTTTGGATTGTTCACTGCAAATGTAAAGAAACAACACTACTTTCTATGCATTCATCTGATGTCCTGCAACACTGCTAAACTTGTTTACTAGTTTGAAAAACTTTTAGTGAGTTCCTTATTCTATCTATTTCTATCTTACATATAGAAAACTATATGTAAGATCATGTTATCTTCAAATAGAGATAGTTTTACTTCTTCCTTTCCCGTCTGGATGCCTTTTATTTCATTGTATTGCCTGATTGCTTTGGTTAGAACTTTCTGGACAATGCCAAAGAGAAGTGGTGAGAGTAGACATCCTGGTCTTGTTGCTGTTGGATTAGGGGGAAGCATCCAGTCCTCCACCCTCAAGCACGGGAGCCTGTGGGGTCTCTGTAGCTGCTCTGTCAACAGTTGAAGATACTGCCTTCTATTCCTGGCTGGCCTACTTTTCTCACGGAAGGATGCTGGATTCACATTTTGCCATTAGCTTTTCTACTTTTCAATATCTTTCATTTTTCCAAAATGAACATGTAGTACTTTTTTTTTTGGACAGGCAGAGTTAGACAGTGAGAGAAAGACAGAGACAGAGAGAAAGGTCTTCCTTCCGTTGTTCACCCCCTAAATGGCTGCTACAGCCGGCGCATTGCACCAATCCGAAGCCAGAAGCCAGGTGCTTACTCCTGGTCTCCCATGCAGGTGCTGGGCCCAGGCACTTGGGCCATCCTCCACTGCCTTCCAGGGCCACAACAGAGAGCTGGACTGGAATAGGAGCATCCGGGGACAGAATCCGGCGCCCCAATCGGGACTAGAACCGGGGTGCTGGTGCCGCAGGCGGAGGATTAGCTTAGTGAGCCCTGGCGCCGGCCCCAAAATGAACATGTAGTACTTTTTAGAATTAGAAAGGATGAGCTATTTTTGAGGAAAAAAAAATGTGATTTTTATCCTGCAAAGCCAGTGGTCATGGAAAAACTTTGCCCCTTGTAACTACTCTTGTGGATACTTCCCTAGGTAGTATAATTTGCTATCATCTTCCATTATTTTCTTTAGTATTCTCTTGTTACAGCTGGTAAACCCACCAACCAAGGCAAGACATGGTCTTTACTGAACACATACTCAGCATTGTGATAGAATAAAAAGAAAACAGATATGGTTTCTGCTTCCAAAAATGTTTAGGGAGACCAGTTCAATATGGAATAATCACAGATAAGTATGTCAGCTTTTTTTTATTTTTATTTATTTCCAAGAAGAGTTACAGAGAACAGAGGCAGAGAGAGAGAGATAGAGAGAAAGAGAGAGAGAGAGAGAGGTCCTTCCATCTGATGGTTCACTCCCCAGTTACAATGGCCAGAGTTGTGCCAATCTGAAGCCAGGAGCTTCCTCCAGGTCTTCCATGCGGGTGCAGGGGCCCAAGGACTTGGGCCATCTTCCACTGCTTTCCCAGGCCATAGCAGAGAGCTGGACTGGAAATGGAGCAGCAGGGACTTGAACTGGCACCCATATGGGATGCCAGCACTGCAGGTGGCAGTTTTACCCACTATGTCACAGCACCACCCCAAGTATAAGTTAGCTCCTAATTTTCCTCTATGTATCAATTAATCTTCATTTACTGGATAGTTCTCATGTGAAAGATGAAAGATCAGGTCTGGGTTCTCAATGAAGAAATTTCATAGCACTGAGGGCTAAGGAAATAAAGTGATGTGAAAGGTCTGGTGAGGGTGTTTTAGATCAGATCACTAGGGTCATGTGTTGAGATCTGAGTGAGAATATTAATGGGTCATCAATATTTTAGGGGCAAAACATTCAAGGCAGAAGGAACAGCATGCACAAAGGCCTCATGGCATACATGAGCGGATACAGTCAAGAGTAAATAGAAGAGGCCCTCCTTTGTGGCATGGAAGTTAGTTAAGCTGCAATTTGCAACACCAGCATTTGGTGTCAGAGTTCCTGGCTGCTCGGCTTCCGATCCAGTTTCCTGTTAATGTACCTGGGAAGGCAGCACAAGAAGGCCCAAGTACTCGGTCCCTGGATGGAGCTCCTGGCTCCTGGCTTCAGCCTGGCCCAGCCCTGGCTCGATCAGCAGATGGATCTCTCCCTCTCCGTCTTCCAATCAATCTCTCTCTCTCTCTCTCTTTTTTTTTTTTTTTAAAGAACAGAAGGTGGCTGGGTTTGAAGAATACCAAGGAGCACAGTGTTCGTAGTTTAGATCAGAAAGTGAAACACAAGCTACATCAAAGTCCATTCCAATTAGTCCTGCAGGCCACCATAAGGCATCCAAATAAAAAATAGATTCTAGGAGCGAAGCAGATGCAATTCAACATGCTTGTCCTGAGACTACTAGGGAGAAGTCACACATACAAGGGACCTTCAAAAGTTTGGTAGAAAATGTGCACTGTGAAAAAGCTATACATGGATTTCAAACCTTTTTTGTACCAAAATAAGACAGTATCTTTGTGCTAGACCTGGGACTGTCCTGCTTATAGCACTGAAAGTACCACACCTTGGGAAACTCTTCAGTCCTAGGCAAATAGATAGCTGGCCACCCTGATGGGTACCAACCTCCAAGGATCGAAAGTATTGTGATTATTCCTACCTTTATTCCTCTTGCTGCAGAAGCAAAACAATCTATAGATACTTACAAGTGACCTTCAACCCAATTACTGAGCTTAAAATAATAATAATGATGATAATGATAATAAAAGGCCATTAGCAGGCATTTGCTTTTCACAGCAGACATTACACTAACTGCTAGGAATTAATTACAAGGCCATTGTCTTTAAGCAATTTAAGACTAGGCAAACAAAAATAATTTCAAAAGCCTGCAGCAACAGAAAGAAAGTCCAGGGCAGTGACAGGTAGAGAAAACTCACTTGATCTGTGAGAAGTCAGTAAAGGTGTCAAATGGCAGGTGACTTTGGAACTGGGTCTGATGATGACTACTTGCCAGACAGAGATGGGATGGCAATGACACTGTGGCAATGGTGGGCAAGGCGGGGTGCCATTTGGGGGAAGAGGGCTGAAGACAGGGGCAGGCACATGGTCACAACAGGCCCCAAATGAAGACACTGAGAGGGCAAGAGTGGGGTAGGTCAGGGAGGGCCCCTAGTGAATGTATTTTAGAAGGCTTAATCCAGCAGCAGAGTGACAAAGGGACAGGAGTGACAGAGTCTGGGGGCAGGGAGGAGATCAGGAGACCAAGGCCACAGTGGAAGTGAGAAACGATGCAAGTTTCTGACTAAGGCAGGGGCATGAGAAAGGCATGCTGGAGAAGACGGAATGTTAACTACCAGGAACAGGGTAAACGGGGTTTCAAATTCAGTAGGAAAAGGTTTTGTGAATCCAGATGGGATTCTAACAGGAAACTAGAGCAAGAATATGTTTTCCCAGCAGCTGGCCGTTGGCACCCTACTTTACTAGCGTGATTTACAAAGGTTCTGACAAGGGCAGATAATCATGTGAGCAGTAATCGGGAAACTGAGATGCAATATCCCCCTTGTTGAGTCGCTCCGGAAAAGGCCTCATGAAATCAACAATGGTCATTGGTCATTTCCAGGCGCCTCCGGTTTAACCATTCAGCATACATTCAGATCGTTTCGCAACCAAACACAGAATTGTTTGAAATACTAAAGGTCAAGGACTCTGGTTTAGCTGAGTCTTTTTTTCCTGCCTAAGCAAATTCAGCAAACAAAAGATTTTGAAAGTAAAACCCGTCTTCAAGGTAGGCAGCCTAAGACACGTTTAAAGGGGGCAGTAATTGCATATTGATCACCATTTAGGCAAGCTGCATGGAGGTGAACTTTCGAATATTCATTGGGCTCAAGTTCAGGCTTTTAGCGATCAATAGCTGTTTGGCCTGCCTTTCTGGGGTTGACTTTATTTGAAATATTTATTCTAGTGGAGGACAAGTAGTTTGTCTTAGTCTTGTCTGGGTTCATCAGGTTGTCGATCACGCCAGGATGGATGTGATCCATGCCAGTCCCTGTAGAACTGGGTGGGGGCGGGGGGTCTAGTGGGAAATGGGGGAGTCAGCCACTAACTCCTCTCTGCTCAGGGGAACCTTCTGATGCACGGGAGACATTTTCTGTTGGTGTTTTAATTAGCTATTTTGCTTTATCACACAAAACCACTTTTGCAATGAACATGGATTCTGACTATGATTTTCACTGTTCATTTGTTCTTTCATCAAATATTCATGAGGCACCTAAAAGGTGCCAGATATTAAGCTAAGGGACAAGGCACAGCTTGTGGCTTCTGAGGAACCTGGTCCACAGCGGACACAGGCGCACAAGCCATGGGGAGGGGGTGCTGAGGCAGTGCGACCCTGCAGTGGAGGCAAAGACAAAGCAGAACAGGAACACAGTAAAGCGGGCTGACCGTGTCTGAGGCAGGGTGGCCTCACAGGGAAAGGATGCCCAGAGAAGCTTCTGTGAACATCTTTCCTGGACAGCAAAGACAGAGAAGCACTTCAGGCAGAGGGAAACACGCCGCATGACAGGGCATGAGTGAGCATGGTGGTACGGCTAGAATATGGAGAACAAGAGGGCCGTGGTAGAACATGGAGCCAGCTGATTTAGTATGTTACAAAAATTACATATGCCAGAGTACTGTACAATGTCAAAGGAGGGGCAAGGAGAAGAAAGAGGGAAATGGCCCTGAAGGCAAATTAACAGTAGACTGGGGGTGAAAAAGGCTGAGCTGTGACTGAACCTGAGATGCCTCTGGGACGCGGCTGTGACGTCCGGCTTGGACTAAGTGGGTCTACAGTCCAGGAATGAGTCCAGCAATGGGGGAAAATGTGGAAGAATAACTGAATTCATCACGTGAATAAGACTATCCTGAGAAGGTACAGAAAAAAAATAGGGAAGAGGAACAGAAGCCTGGCATAAACTTATCTGAAGGGCAAGTGAAAGGGTCATGTACTTTCTCTCCCTGGCCAACGAAAACTGAGGAATTAAAACAATAAACACGTGGCAGGGATTCTTTCAAAGATACCATGAACCAAAAATTAATTCCGGCAGGAAATCTGGACAATGCTGTGAGATAATTTTTACTAGCTTTACAATGTGCAGGACAAAGTTCACTTCCTTTAGAGGCCCCACAATAAAAGGCGGCTTCACAGGATGCAGCATTTCAATGAACTAGGCAGTGAGATCAATACGACCAGGGCCGATCTCCAGTTACCAACACGGTGTCGCCAAATGTGGTGGTGGTGGGGGGGGGAGGGGCGTGCACACTCAGTTCTCAGGAGCCTGTGTGAGCCAAACACTTCACCGCTCAGGCCTTGCCTTCTCCCACCACAGACCTCAGGCGTGGCCATGTGACTCTGCACAGCCAATGAAATGGAGTGTGACAGATCCATCTTCAGAGGAAAAACTGTAAGATTTATTGCGCTGTGCAGTCTTTCCCCTGTGCCATCAGAGATGCACGTCCCATTAAGCACTGCTCCTTCAGCTTAAACCTGGAATAAGGGAAGTGTGGAGCACAGCCTCCACGGCCAGGGATGGATGCATCACACATGGACAACAGACGCTTGTCACTGAACGTCCTTGAGATTTAAGGTTGTTATTACTATAACACTTCGCTGACAACTGATACGTAATACAGCAAAATCACTTAATATAAGATCAGCACAAAAGTTAATTGCATTACTACCCACTGGCAATAAAGAATAAGAAAATGTAGCTTGAAGTATAATATACCACTAGACTTCCACTCAAGGCCAAAATGGCGTAATGGACTGGATTGCCATCACCCCCATAGAAGCCAATGGAGAAAAAAGTGGAAAAATTTACAAACCAATGGCTTTCAGACACCTGGTATCAGCCAGCACAGGACAGTGAACTCTGAGAGAAGTCCATGCTTGCCATGAACCTAACTGTCCCCCTGGAGACTCTAGTTCTCAGAGCAGGGAGGGGACGGAGCTGTGAGAGGGACAGAGCAGGGCAGCTGTGTCCATGGCAAAGGACCAGGGCAGAGTGCTGCACAGACCTGCAGGGGTCCCCTTCCAGTCTTCAGCCCTGAGCAGCACGAGCATCTGTGACAACTCACTTTGGCTGCAGAGAAGATGCCCCGGGAGAAGTGGGGGAGCAACCCCACAGCACCGGAGAGCCAGGAACAGTCGGTGCTCCCACAAGTTACGGCAGAGACCCCGTTAATTCACAGGGCATCAGCTTGAACACCAAGAACAGTATTGCTTCAGTAATGAGGCAAAATTAGCCACACACTAAAGATTAGCTTGGCCCTGCCTAACACCAAGCTTCAATGACCAAACTATTTCCAGTCTCACATCCTAGAATAGCATTCAAGAATGTTTGTAGGAATAAAAACAAATCCATCCAACAAGGTAAAAGTCACATCTGAATTTCAATAAAAAATGTACTATATTTTTAAAAAATTACCAGCACTCAAAGAAGGTGGGAAACATGACTCATAAAGAAGAGAAAGATCTGGGGTAGGTCTTGTAGTACAACGGGTCAAGCCACCGCGTGGGAGGCTCGCATCCCATACCAGAGTGCTGGCCAAGTCCTGGCTCCTCAGCTTCTGATGGCTCAAGTGCTTGGCCTCTGCCTCCCACATGAGAGACCCAGATGGAGTTCCAGAGTCCTGGCTTCAGCCTGGCCCAGTCTGCTGTGAGCATCTGGGGAGTGAATCAAAAGATCTCTTCCTCTCTCTTTCTTTCTCTCTCTCTCTGTTGCTCTGCCTTTCAAGTAGATGAAAAAAAGCATTCTTTATAAACAGGAGAAAAACCATCAGAAAATATAACAGATGACAAAATTGAAGACAAGGGTATTAACACAATTATAACTACATTTAATATGCAAAATGAAGCCAGAGAAAAGCTTCAGCATGTTAACTGGAGACACGAAAGACATACAAAAGCCCAAATCGAACACTGAGAGAGGAAAAGTACAATGCTCAATGAAAAACCACAGTGGATGAGATTAATTGAAGATTGCACACTGCAGAGGAAAACAGAGTGAACTTGACCCAAAGTAAAATACAGAAAGAAACAAAGGCAGGCACAAATCATCAGTGAACTATGGGTGGACAATTTCAAACAGCCTAATATATATGTAATTACATTAATCTATAATTATATAATTAAACACTACATGTGCTTATAAAATATAATTATATACATGTAATTATAGTCCATGAAGGGTGGATTGAAACTGAAAAAGTACTTGGAAAATACTGTGATGGACAAATGATCACCTCTGATGAAAATGATAAACCCATAGACCCAAGAAGCTCAATGAATTTCAAGCATACTACTAAGGCAGATTATAAATCAAAGCATTTAAAACTAATGATAAAGAAAAAAAATCCTAAAAACAGAAACTAAGGGACATATTCCACACAGAAGGACACATATGAATACATGAAGAAAGGTCACAGGGACCAGCATTGTGTAGCAGCTAACACTACTGGCTGTGAAGCCGGCATCCCATACGGGCGCCAGCTCGTGTCTCGGCTCCTCCATTTCACTCCAGCTCCCTGCTGATGCCCTGAGAGAAGCAGTGGGGGATGTCCCAGGCGTTTGGGTGTTGGAGAAAGACCCAGATGAAGCTCCCGGTCTTCAGCCTGCTCCAGCTCTGGCTGTTGCAGTCATCTGGGAGTATATGGAAGACCTTTTTCTCTGTCCCTCCTGTCTCTCTGCAACTCTTTCAAAATAAATTGATAAAGCTTTTTTATAAAAGAAAATGGTGACAGACTTGTTGAAAACCAAGTAAGCCAGAAGGCAGTGGAACAATAGAGTAGTGAAAGAAAACAAATGACTTGTCAACCTAACATGCTATGGATCTGATGAAAATACCTTGCAAGATGAAGGCAAATACTGTTTCAGACAGGCAAAGGCTGATGGAAGTCATCACCAACAGGCTAGCACTACAGATGTTAACAGAAGTCATCCGGTGGGCCAGCGCTGTAGTGTAGTGGGCTAAGCCTCTGCCTGCAGCACTGGAATCCCACATGGGCACTGGTTCTAGTCCCGGCTGCTCCTCTTCCAATCCAGCTCTCTGCCATGGCCTGGGAAAGCAGTAGAAGATGGCCCAAGTGCCTGGGCCCCTGCACCCGTGTGGGAGACCTGGAAGAAGCTCCTGGCTGCTGACTTTGGATCGGCTCAGCTCCAGCTGTTGAGGCCATCTTGGGGGCAAACCAGTGGATGGAAGACTTCTCTCTCTCTCTCTGCCTCTCTCTGTAACTCTACCACTCAAATAAATGGATAAAATCTTAAAAAAAAGAAGTCATTTGGGCACAAGAAACTGATACCAGATGGCAATATGAATCTGAACAAAGGAATGAAGAGTATTTGCAGCAGCAAATATGCGGTACATATAAAAGACAGCTTTCTGGGATGGGGTGTGGTGCAGCGGGTTAGGCCTCTGCTGGTGACCCTGGCGTCCCATATCAGAGCACTGGTTCAAGTCTTAACTGCTCTGCTTCCAGTCCAGTTCCCTGATAAAGTACCTGGGAAAGCAGCTGAAGATGGTCCCAGTGCTGGGACCCTTGCCACCAACATGAGAGACCCTGATAGAGTTCCAGGGAATCAACCAGTGGATGGAAAATCTGTCTCTTCCTTGATCTCTATAACTCTGCTTTTAAAATAAATCCATCTTTTAAAAAAGGGATTAGTTTTCCTATTTTTAACTCTCTTTAAAAGATAATAATTTAGGGGCCAGTATTGTGGTGTAGTGGGTTAGG
Source organism: Oryctolagus cuniculus (assembly GCF_051225735.1). NCBI lineage: Eukaryota > Metazoa > Chordata > Mammalia > Lagomorpha > Leporidae > Oryctolagus > Oryctolagus cuniculus. The sequence continues at coordinate 20,901,401 of NC_142877.1, forward strand.
TTGCTATCTGTAGTGCCGCTTTGGGTCCTGGCTGTTCCACTTCTGATCCAGCTCTCTGCTGTGGCCTGGGAAAGCAGTAGAAGATGGCCCAAGTCCTTGGGCCCCTGCACCCATGGGAGACCTGGAAGAAGCTCCTGGCTTCAGATCGGCACAGTTCCAGCCATTGGGCCATCTGGGGAGTGAACCAGTGGATGGAAGACCCACCCCCTCTCTTTCTCAATCTCTCTCTCTGCCTCTGCCTCTCTGTAACTCTGCCTTTCAAATAAATAAATAAATCTTTTAAAAAAAAGATAATAAACAAAAGAACAAACAAATAGAAAGGGATTTATGACATAAGTTAAAGCAAAATGTATGACAATATGTTGCACAAAAACCCAGGAGGGAGAAATGGAAGTTGATTACGGTGAGGCTCTCTACCGTAGGTGTGTTTAATTTCATGCTGGTGGTGAGGACACAACAGGTCTCTCTATATTGCAAAACCCTGATCAAATCAAATTCTTGAATACGTGCAGTTTAACAACGGTGGAAAGATGAATAGCTGGCGAGTGTGACAGAAGGTGTCAGACAGGTCCGACACCGTTCCTGCCAGGGAATCTTGATTCAGTTCCTCTGCCTTCTCTGACACAGCACTTCCCCAGTTGTGAAGTGGTAACGTCAGCCTGGAGGGCTGTTGGAAGGATTACACTGCGCTTCTGAAACGTTTTTCTGGTTCTGAGAGAACAGGTGCAAACTATCATTATCCATCTAAGAGAGAACAGTAATATTCTGCTTAGGGGAATAGGAAATGTCTGTTTTTGGACAAACAACAACAAGCAAGATCTGTGTGTGCACCTTGGGACGTAAGCTGTGAACAGCCATATCAGGAAACGCAGCTGACTTCTCAAAGACTGGCACTATTATCTCGTACACTTAAAGGATGGCGTCTGGCACTATTATCTCGTACACTTAAAGGATGGCGTCCCGGGCTCCTGGCTTCAGCCTGGCAGAGTCCTGGCTATTACAAGCATCTGGGGAGTGAACCAACGGATGAAAGACCTCTCTCTATTCTCTATCTCTCTTCCTGCCTTTCAAATAAATTAGTCTTAGAGAGACAGAGAGACACGAGCTTAAGAAGAGAAAACTCTAGTTCTTGAAAAACTCATAAAGGAGCACAAGAATAAAATTGTGATCCATTTGGACCTTGAGGTGTTCCCCTACCAAAAGAACCCATGTAGAAGGAGGTAAGAAAACAAAGGATAAAAACCCGAGTTCCCTGGGCTGGCCTTTCTACCTATGCATCCTGCCACAGCTCACTGTCCAGAAATGGGTCTGTGGAGACTCATATGGCGCATGGTATACCATTGCTGTTTTATCGGTTTTCTTTGTCAGACACACTTTTCTCTCGATTAAGGAAAATCTTACGGAAAAACCTCAGAGAAGGAAGGAAGGAAGGGAGGGAGGGAGAGAGGGAGGGAGGAAAGGAAGAAGGGAGGAAAGAGGGAGGAAGGGAGGGAGGGAGGGAGGGAGGAAGAAAAAGAAAAGAAAAGGGCAATTTCTGGAGAGGAAGTGGCCGTATATCCTTCTCTTCCTGTCCTCGCCCTTACAGTTAATAACAAGAGGGGTTCACTGTATTTCTGCTACACAACCCAAAGTTGTATTTGTACACATCCCTTGGGATCACAGCGGTCTCTTCTCCTTCCAGCTGGAACGGAGTTTTACAGCACAAGTAATAAGCCTCATGTCAACATTTTCAGGGAAACTGACAATGTAATTCTTCTGTCTCCCACTGGCTTTGTTGCTTCTTAAAAACATGGAACTATTTTGATACAAGGACATCCTGTTAAAAGGTGCTTTGTGGTGGTGAGAAGCAAATGGTCTGGAGCACAGGCTATAATTAAACCTGACCTCATGGACTCTTCAACTTGCAGCAACCACCTTACCAGAGAGAGACATCTGTAACCCAGAATGTGGACCTGGCAAACCCGTCTCCATGGAGGGGGGACGAGGGCACTGTCAGAGCTCCACCCTCGGTCCCTGCCAAATTCTAGATCAGCTACCTCGGGTGTTAGATCTTAGACTCATTTCTGTGGATGGGATCCCGTGAATCTGATCACTTTGTTCAACTGCCAATAAGCTGTGACTTTGATTATCCTTTCAAATATCCTTGCCTATCAAGATACCACTTCGAAGAGCCTGGTATTGTGGCACAAAGGGTTAAATCAGTGCCTGGGATGCTGGCATCCCACAGGAGCACCGGTTCAAGTCCTGGCTGCTCCACTTCTGATTCAGCTCCCTGCTGATGTGCCTGAGAAAGCAGCAGAAGATGGCCCAAGCCCTTGAGCCCCTGCCACCCACATGGAAGACTTGGATGGAGTTACAGGTTCCTGACTTTGGCCTGGCCCAACCCCAGCTGTTGCAGCCACCTGGGGAGAAAACCAGCCAATGGGAGACCTCTAGCATTTAGTTCATATTCATATCTTAACTCTCTTGCTCTTCTCCAAAGACCATGCACACACTCTCTCTGCACCCTAACTCGACTGAAACTGAAAAATGGTGCTGAGCTGCCTGACACACCCAGGACCTGGATTTCCCACATGAGGGGCCCTGGCTCTTTTCTCCTTAAGATTACACTTCTAAGGGGCCCCACAGCTCTGCCCTTCCCCCCTCACTTTCCCTCTTTCCTTTCCTTATGAAAATGCTAAGTGATCACATGAGAAACACTGGCCCCCCCACCCCGAGTCCTGTGCTCCGCACAGCCACCTGCCGCCTTTTCCACAGCGCGGGCTCACTCTTAAATACCACCTCAACCACCTTTTCTTCTTTCCCAAGATGTCTTCATCTGTTCTTTGACAGGGAGAGGAAAACAAACCCAAACTGGCTTTTTTTCTTATTGATTCTGTCAAGCACTGTGAAATCCAGACACTGAACAGAGGAATGAAAAAAAGTCACCTGACAACTAAACTAACACTGGGCGACAGGTAAACTAGAGGGGAAAAGGCCTGTGAGGTCGGGGCAGAGAGGAGAGCTTTAGGGACGACAGAGTGGCACGGAGGATTTCTCTGAACTTGAGTTGGACGGTTCTAAGAAATGAACACCTAAATCATAACCGGCAATACCTGGCAGGATGACGGAGCGGGAGAACCCAGAGGTTCAAGTGCCCAAGGAGGGATGAACTCTAGTGGGGACATGTGTGCTGGCTTCTGCTCTGAAGCCCAGCCAGGGAACAGGCCTAAGGCAGTGAGCCCCATAGTAGAGCCACCTCTGTTATCCTCTCGTGAGCTTCAGGGTAAGGGTCACAAGTGTCCTTCATGTATTAAAAAATATGACAGAGAAAAACGGGACTGGAAATTTGAGTTCTCAACTGTGTGGCTTTTAATAAGTCACTCCTCTTTGTTTGGGTCAATCTGTGGAATTTGCCAGAAAGTCTATAAGGCAATGATTCTGGGGCCAGTGCTGTAGCGTAGCGGGTTAAGCCATGGCCTGCAGCACCAGCATCCCATATGGCCACTGGTTGGAGTACCAGTTGCTCCACTTCCAATCCAGCTCCTTGCTAATGCACCTGGGGAAGCAGTAGAAGATGGCCCAAGTGTTTGGGCCCCTGCACCCATGTGGGAGAGCTGGAAGAAGCTCCTGGCTCCTGGCTTCAGCCTGGTATACCCCTAGCCACTACAGCCATTTGGGGAGTGAACCAGTGGATGGAAGATCTCTCTGTTCCTGTAACTCTATCTTTCAAATAAATAAATAAATCTTTAAAAAAAAAGAATGATTTTAAACAGCAAAAATGTTTCCCAGATTTTTCTCATTCTTCTAGCGAATATTTGCCAACAACTGAAGGTCTGTATGTAGCTAGGTAGTGGGAATGCAAACAGAAAGACGACCAGGTCTTAGGGTACAGCTGGAGACATGGACAATGCTGTTGAGGGGTCACAGCCCCAATACACGTAAGCAAAGAAGGTGACAACCCCATCTTTAAATTTGTAGCTGGGGGGTGGGGAAGTGAGGACAGTTAGAGAAGTTGACAAGGGGGTGAAAGGCTGTTTAGAGAGAGGTTTAAGCCTAAATACTAAGGTTGCGTTGCCCAGAAAAATCAATGAAATATGGGAGACACTTTGGTTTAGAGGGGAAATGAGAAGAGATGGCAGTAGCAGTGGGAGAATTACACAGGGGCCAGATCCTGAAAGGATTCGGGACCGTTTCAGATATTCACAGATAGGACATCAGCCTGTTTTTAAAGAGGAAACATAATCACTAATAGAAAAGCAATAGGAAAGCCGATTATATGCTCTTAACCAGAGTTCTATGTAAAACAAAACGACACAAAGCAAGAGATAAAATGATGAGAAGGAATACAATAAATACAAAATTACCAAAAAATTCAAGACGAGTTTATGCGAAGCAACACAGAGGGATATTCAACATTGACAAAATATATACTCCAACACTAAGATAGCAGTCATTCGCATTTACTTGCTGAATAAGCAAGTCAGAATATAATAAGCACAAAATTCACAGAGGAATGGTGGAGGGGGGCAGGCATTGTGGTGCCGCTGGTTAACTTGCTGCTTGTGACGCCCACATCCCATATCAGAGCATGGGTTCTAGTCCCAGGTACTCCACTTCCAATCTGGCTTCCTGCTAACGCATCCCAAGAGGCAGAACATGATTGGCCCAAGTTCCTGTCACTCACTTAGGAGACCCAGAGGCAGTTCTGCGTTCCTGGCTCGTCTGACCCAGCCCTAGCTGTTGAGGGAATTTGGGAAGTGAACCAGAAGATGGTTGTTGGGGGATTAAAAAAAAAAACAATTACAGTTATCCCAAACAAAGTAGTCCAAGAAAGGGGGCATGGAGGAGACAGACAACTCAATGCATGAATATCTGCACAACCAATTTAGCACTTATACCACTTTATACCCAAGAAACCCAACTTCTAATAGAATGTCTAGGAAATCAGTACAAAAACTAGCTGTGTACAAGGCAACAAATAGAATCTCAAATTCAGAAAAGTGGATATTATACATGCTTTCCACTAATAGGATAGGATACAATACCTAACCACTTGAAATTAGGTGATGAATTTAAACAATATTAGAGGAAATTCTTAAACTTCAAAATTTTTTTTAAAGTTCGGGAGTTATTTTTTTAAAAGCATTAAGCATTTAACTTAGAAACATGAAAAACAGGTATCATCATAATTGGACAGTAGAAAAATGGAACTCAAAGCAGGAAAAAAAAATCTCAGAAGGTAAAAAGTATAAAAATAAAATGATAAGTCAACTTATAAATGTATACTTATAATTATATACAATTTTAGGGGCTGGTACTGTGGTGTAGTGGGTAAATCAGTTGCCTGGAGTTCAAGCATTCCATATGAGTGCCAGTTGGAGTCCCAGCTGCTCCACTTCCAATCCAGTGCCCTGCTAATGCACATGGGAAAGCAATGGAACATGGCACAAGTGCCCTTGGGCCCCTGTACCCATGTAGGGGATCTGGAGGAAGTTCCTGGCTTCAAATCAGCACAGCTCTGGCCACTGCAGCCATCTGGGGAGTGAACCAGCAGATGGAAGATTTCTCTTTGTCTCTTTTCTCTATAATTTTGCCTTTCAAATAAATGAATAAATCTTTAATATATATATATATATACACACACACAATTTTTGTTAATTACTTTAATAAAAATAAATTTTGAGTTGGCTTTCTATAAAAAGTTGTCCCACCCTCCAAAACAGAAATTCAATCACTGTTAACAAGTAGGAGAAAAAAGTAGAGATTTTTAATTATGTAATATTGGGAATTATGAAAGACATAAGGAACAGAACATGAAGAGGAGGATATGGAAAAGAAGTATAACAATACAAGACAACTTAATCGACTTGGAAGTCTGTATGAAGTTGACAAATGTCTGTAACAATATACAATATCAAACTGTCTAAAAACTAGAACACTAATGAAAGGATTCAAGAACGTGAGAAAATGGAGAGAGAGATCATGTTCATGGATATGAAGACTCACTACTACAAAGGCTCCACTGTCCCTACAATAATCTGTAGGGTCAGTACAATCCCAATCAAAATTCCAAGCAGAGTTTTTGCAGGAATTGACAGGCTGATTTTAAAATTCATATGGAAAGACAAAAACAAACAAAAACCAAAAAAACTAAGGAACTAAAATAGTCTAGCAATTTTCTAAAAATATGAGCAAAGTCAGAGGACTCAGACTACCTGACTTCGGGACTGGACTCCTAGCTTTATAGAGCTGTAAATATCCAGACATTATGGCACTGGCAAGCAGACAGACACACAAATCGGTGGAACACAGCACAGAGAAACAGAACCCCACACACATGCACACAATCAACTGACTTCTGACAAGGTGGAAAAGCAATGGAATGGAACGTGGGCAGTCGCTGCACCACCTGGTGCAAGCAAGGAACAGCTAAATGCAAAAATAAGTCAACACATAAGTAAATAAACCAAGCACTTCAGCTCACGCTCCCCACCATATAGCAACACTTAAAAACGAAACTATGGGGGCAAGTGCTGTGGCCTCCGAGGCATCGACATCCCATATGGGTGCCATTCCAGTCTCTGGCTACCCTACTTCTGATCCAGCTCCCTGCTAATGCACCTGGGAAAGCATCGGAAGAGGCACCAAGTGCTTGGGCCCCTGCATCTATCTGGGAGACCTGGAATAAGCTCCTGGCTCCTTATGGGCCCAGTTCCAGCCACTGCAGCTATTTGGGGAGTGAACCAGTGGATGGAAGACCTCTCTCTCTCTGCCTCTGCCTCTCTGTAACTCTGTCTCTCAAATGAATAAATACATAACATTAATAAATAAATCTTTAAAAAATGGAACCTATGAACATAAAACCTAAAATGAAAACATCAAAAAGAAAACAAACTTTTTGAAACTTTGGGTTAGGAAACAGTTTATACATAATATCAAAAGCACAATTCATAAAAGAAGGATTCATAATTTGAATTTCAGCAAAGAAAAACTTTTATTCTTTAAAAGACACTGCTAAAAAAATGAAAAGGTAAGCCAGAGATTAGGAGCACAGGTGAGAGCTGATGGAAAAGGAGACCAAGGGAACTTTCTGCAGTGATAAAAACGCTCCTCAAAGTTTGTGGAAATGTGTATTACAAAAAACTATGTGTGGATTTCAAAATTCTTTGCACCAAAATAAACTTGGCTTTTCATTCCATTTTCCATGAACTTCCTAAAGCCCCTCATCAACGTGCACTGTCCAGTTACCAAACAGCCAGGTGCTGGTGCTGAGCATCTAAATGTGGCTAGCACAGTCCAGGAATCAACTTAATCTGATCAAATTTATTAAATTTAAAAGCTGGTACTTTGGGGCTGGTGCTGTGGCAAAGATCGCCTGCAGAGCCATCATCCCATATGGGTTTGGTTCGAGTCCTGGCTACTCCACTTCCAATCCAGCTCCCAGCTAACGCACCTGGGAAAGCAGCAGAAGATGGCCCAAATACTAGACCCCTGCTTCTCGATAAAGCTCTTGAATCCTGGATTTGGATTGTCCCAGCTCCGGCCATTTGTGGCTATCTGGGGAGTGAACCAGTGGATGGAAGACCTTTCTCTCTGTCTCTCCCCCATCTCTCTGTAACTCTGCCTTTCAAATAAATAAATTTAAAAAAAAAAAAACTGATATTCTATTCAGTTATTGGAAAACAAGTACAGGAACCCATTTTTCCAACTGTAAATTTCACAGAATCTAAACATTTTGCATGTAAGTTGAGATACAATGTAAAATACACACAGAATTTTGAGGAATATAAAACAATATAATGGTTCACTAATAATTTTTTCTTATGAACTACATGTTAAAAGAATTTTTGATACGGTGAGTTAAGTAAAACACATTAGTAAACTTGTGCCTCCGAACCTTTTGAAAGTGGCTACCACACAGAAGAAAATCTTGTCCGCCTCCCAGTTCCCCTGGACAGTGCTGTTCTGAATCTTCACGGAGGCGGTGGAGACAAAGGTGTGGACATCAGCCCAAATTAAAGCTGTACGCCTACACTGGTGCACTTTATTGTACATACATTAAATAAAATTGATAAGCATATTAAACTGGGCAGTGCAGTGTGTGTTGTTGTACGAGAGAGATTGCCTGTGTGTATATAAATGACTCCTGTTGGTGACCTTCCTTATCAGACATGATACAAACTCACTGGTTTACATCTGCAAAGTCAACCATTGCTCTTACTAGCCAGTGCATCAGATTGCATTGCTGTTAAATTCTGCCTCCCCCACTGGCCTCTGAACTTCTGGAAGGCACCAATTCTGTCGTTCTCATCTCTGCGTAAGTCTAATACTTTACACAAAAAGCTAACAAGGTATCTCATCAATGTTGCCTTGCTGCAGAAATGTCCCAGACACTTTATACAGTCTAATCCCCTCAAAACGTCTGCACCATCTTTCTTTATAAGATGAAAGAAGGAGGGTCAGAGTGATTAAAATGACTCCCAAACACCCACAGCTAGGAAGTGAAAGCCTCGCTTTGCTCAGTTCCAGGACACACTGTCCCCTCCTGCAGACGCTGCCACGCCTCCACGGGGGCAGCTCCTCAGCGACAAATGACTGAACCAAAGTCAGGCTTCATGCCTGGGGGCAACGGGCCACAGAAAGTCGCCTGAACTTCTCGTGCTGCAGCCTCCTGGTCTTACCTGGACTCTGGAGAGACAGCAGCTTGGCGGCTCTTACCAGAAGATCAAGGAGGGTGAATATAGTAGGGAAAAAAAAAATTCCCTCCCAATTAAACTTTACATTTGGGAGTCTGAAGAAGAAAAATAACACAGAACAAAGAACATGGGGAGGAGACAAAAGGAAGTGCTGAATCTGCTAATACAGCTAATTAATGCAAAGGAAGGACTTCAGCAACTTCAGCAGCCACACGTGAAAAGTGGGGGGTCCTGGAGAGGCGCGGCTCCTCGGCCTTTTGGTGCTCCTCCTTAATTAGCCGCCCAGAACCTCAGCGTTCCTGTTTGAATAATCCATATTTCTGGTTATTTATTCTGCTCCCCGCTGCTACGCATTACCAAGCCATATGCTGCAAAGATACATCACTTCATATTTGCACTCAACCATCCAAAGATACTGGCAGTTGAGACCTTTAAGAGGCTTAGGGAAAAGTCCCTGCAGGGTGCAGTATTAAGGTCAGAAGACAAATACATCTTCCTCTTTTATGTTCATTTATTTAGTTTTCATCAGTTTGAAAGGCAGAGCAAGAGAGAAAGGGCAAGAAAGAGAGAGGACAAGAGATCTTCCGTTTGCGGGTTTACTTCCTTGAAACAGGCAAGGCTGGGCCAGGCCCAAGCCAGGAGCTCTAAACACTATCTGGATCTCCCATGTGGGTGGCAGGGCCCAAGCACTGGAGCCATCAACTGTGCCTCCCAGGATGCATCGGCAGGAAGCTGGATCAGAAGCGGAGTCCCAAGACGTAAACAGGCACTTCAATATTGGCATACATAGGCACCCCACGTGATGGCTTAACCCGCTGTGCCACAGTGCTCACCCCACATGCAGCTTCTTTATTTGCTGCTTGAGAGAAGGTGGGTCTTTTCAACAACAGGACAGGCAATTAGAAGTGTAAAGAGCTAAACAAACAAAAGACTCAAGAGAGCAAAGCTAGCAACAATCAGATAAATGTGAAAGGCCTCTGAGGAATTTCCCATACTCTTCTCTGCACTTTTCAAAGAAATTTGTTTTAAAAGCAATTCCTCAGGGGCCGGCACTGTGGCACAGTAGTCTAAGCCTCGATGCAGTGCTGGCATCCTCTAGGGCGCCGGTTCCTGTCCTGCCTTCTTTTCCAATCCAGCTCTCTGCTAATGGCCTGAGAAGGCAGTAGAAGATGGACCAAGTGCTTGGGCCTCGTACAGAGGCCTCGTACGTAGCGGACCTGGAAGAAGCTCTTGACTCTTGGCTTCAGATCTGCCCAGCTCCGGCCTGGAGGCCAATTAGGGAGTGAACCAGCAGCTGGAAGACCTTTCTCTCTGTCTCTCCCTGTTTGTAACTCTGCCTCTTAAAGAAATTAAAAAAAGTAAAAAATTCCTCAAAGGAAGACCTTCAATAAATCAAGGTCTCACATACACTGGACAAGCGAAAGGATCCACTGGGCTCCTGGCCCTCCACAAGCCTTTCTAAAGACACTTCAGACACATACTCCATGATAACCCTAAAGTCATCCTGAACACAAAAATGGTCATTGTTGACTTTGTCATAACAGCAAAACACTGAAAAATAACCTCAAAATCAACGAGAGAAGGATCCTAAGGAGTTACAGTCTCCTGGAGTCTGCTTTGCACCTACTGAAACCTCATGGAGACCCATCATGGTGCAGGGGACAGTGTGTTCAGTTTCAAAAGAAACTACGGAAGACCATGTGTGCAGTAAGCCTAAGAAAGGGGTTAAAAACAAGAAAACAATTCTAGGAGAAAAGACTAGAAGAGAAGATACACCCAGAGACACACTGTGTTTGGAAGATAGATAGCACTCTGTTGGTTGCTTTGTTTTCTTTTTCACTTTATGAAGCAGGAATTCTGTCTTACTTACTTCTATGTTAGCCTAGCACTTAACACAGAACCTTACCAGTGTTTTAACTGCAGTTCTGTACGTCAATATTTCTCATTATAATTAGTAAATGCCTATCAAATTAATTTTTAAAAACTCCAAAAGAAGTATCTTAGTTTAACAGAGTTTTTGGTCATACACGAATAAAAAATTTAAGAAAGCAGACTCTAGCTCAGTCACATAAAGAATAGTACCAGCCGACGCCGCGGCTCACTAGGCTAATCCTCCGCCTAGCGGCGCCAGCACCCCGGGTTCTAGGCCTGGTCGGGGCGCTGGATTCTGTCCCGGTTGCTCCTCTTCCAGGCCAGCTCTCTGCTGTGGCCAGGGAGTGCAGTGGAGGATGGCCCAGGTCCTTGGGCCCTGCACCTGCATGGGAGACCAGGAGAAGCACCTGGCTCCTGGCTTCAGATCAGCACAGCACGCTGGCTGTAGCGGCCACTTGGGGGATGAACCAATGGAAAAAGGAAGACCTTTCTCTCTCACTAACTCTGTCACAAAAAAAAAAAAAGAATAGTACCATGGTGATTGGTGTCTTCTAAGTATGCAAATAGGCTCCAGTGTTTCTCAACTAAAGCAACAACAAAAAAGCTACCCTTTGATCCTATGCCACACTCCCTGGGTATTACTTCCTCACCCCCATCCACACATAGCTAGTCCCCCAGTAGCCAGATACCTCAAATAAGTTATTTATGTAAACCACCTCTCTCTCTTTTGCTTCCAACTTCAGCATTCTGTGAAATAACTGTGAAATTAGCATGATATCCTCTTTAAGGAATTAGAGCATAAAAATAAGATATACAGGAAAGAACTATAAACAAAAGTTCTGGAAATATCTTGCACATTTTCATATTTCCTATGCTAGGCACACAGCACATGCACAACTCATACTAAATGTAGAAATGAAAAATATGAATGACAGTATGTTGTCAATAGCAAAAACATAGGCAAACATGGCATAGACAGGTCTATAAGGTATTTGCAGAAAACTGACCTAAATTTAGACAGCAACATAGGGTAAATTTAGATGTTAATGCCAGATTTCCCCAAAAGCAACCATCTAAGATACACAGTAAAAAGATGCCGCCCTTCAAGGGAATGGCTGTAGTACCAACGGACGCATCAACAGCACGTAGCCGACCAAAATCCATCTCTCATTCACCCACTCTGATTTTAGGAAAGAGCACACCCCCACCGCCGCAGCGACACCCCCGCACCTACTTATCCGGGGATGTCAGTGGGATCAAGAAGCCCAGCTGGCTGTCCTGAACTCGGGCTACCTGCGAGGAGGAACACACCTGAGCATGAGGTTCATGAGCTGCAGGCCCTCGCCCTTGAGGAAGCGCTCCCGGTTGGAGCTGAGCATCAGGCAGGAGCAGAGCGAATCAAAGAGATTCTCCATCATCTCCTGCTCCTCGGCGGTGCTGGGATTGTGCCTTTTAAACACCTGTCAGGCAAAGAGCACAAAAATCACAGAGCCGTCAGGGTCTCTTCACAGCCGCCACCCAACAATGGCCGAAGCCCGTCTGTTCTAAGCCCACGCCTGAGCAAACAGAAGGTCACTTAACAAAATCGCAGCTGGTCCCATTTTGGAGAAACTGGGCTTTCTGCTTCACAGGCATCAAGTAGATGAGCATCAGTTCACTCCCAAAACCAACGCACTCAATTGACCAATGGGCTCATGAGTGGCTGACAGTTCCAGGCAAGGTTTAAAAAAAATAAAAACCCAACCCAACCCAACCCTGTGACTGTGAAACAGAGCACAGATGCATAGAGAGACCTCCTGTATGGACATGAGCAGCTGAGGGAGCGAAACGAGCGCCCCTGAACCCATTCCCCAGGGCGAGAGAAAACTCCGCCTGCTGTTCTCAAGGCCCTCCCCTGTCCACTGCCAGCGCATACGATCTCCTTGCCTTGTAAGAGCAGCTACAATGCCACAGGGAAAGTCATGCCCAGGACAGGGGCGCTTCCTAACAAGGGCCATAGCACTGCTTCCCAGCACAGCTGGGGCTCTCGGTCACGGGAGGGCTTGAGACAGACGCCCGGTCTTTGCCAGAGGGACACGGCACGGGGAGAGGAAGACTTTTAAGGCACGTGCATGCCCCTGCTGGCTGACTGGGAGCTCATCAATCATCTGGCAGAGGAGGACTGCGCACTTTCTCAGAACTGGAAATGTTCACGTTTCAGAGCTCTGTTTTTGGGGCGGAGGCCAAGCCATCGCGGCTGCTGGCACCCAGACGGAAGCTGTATGCAAACCGACATCTCAGACGCTCCCAACACTCCTAAGATTTCATCCAAATGATCTATTTTTCAGTCCTGTTTTTGGAATAACACAGATGAGGTTTGTTAGAAGAAATCTTAACAGTGTTTTTGGAATGCCAACAGAATAACATCTCGGCTGGATTTGCATTTCTGCCGGGGAGCTCACAGCAGGTTCCCACTTCTCATTCCAGCCTCCAGTGCCCCGGCCTCCCCAGCCTCCTCTGCACTGGAGCACGTCTCCTCGAGCCGATCTGGATGCTGGAACACAGGCTCCATCAACAGCACGTGGAAAGGAAAGGGGGACAATAATCTTGGGGGTGGGTCAAGTGACAGTCATTTGGGATTCTTGACCCAAGAGGTTCATCTCTTCTGGATGACGGGGACGCACTGAGACCTGGTCATGAAGGGCAAATGACCGAGACAAGAGGCCAAGCATGTGCGTCCAGGGCACCTCCAACTGGCCAACCCGCTCCAGTGGCTTCCATCACTTGGCTCACTCCTTCCCGCCATGCCCGGCTCCGCCTACCATGTAAAGCAGCCCATGTATCTCGCTGGTAGACAGGAAGTGCGGGAATTACTCACGGATAACTGCTGAAGAAGCACATCGATTCCGTCCAGCTCCCCAAGCAATTCCCTGTTTTCTAAAAGGGAAAAAATAGAGGACGAAAAAAAAAATGAAGCTACCTGTCAGATTTTACAGCCGTCTAACACTGATACATCAGCAAACAAAATCAATACGGCCTGACAGAGTACAAAAGCGGCACAGAGCGCGAGAGAGGAAGCAGGCAATGCCAAAGGCAAGAGAGCCTGCCGTCATGATGCGAGACAAGGCCGGCCCCTGCCCTAACAGAACATCGACACCGAGAGGGGCCTCACCGTCGTTGTCCTGCAGCAGGATGGCCAGCACTTCACTGCAGTAGAGCTTGTTGGCATCAAAAGGCATCTTTGCCTGCAGGGAAATCCGAGAAAGGAGAAAAGCATTATGGGTCTGGCTTCCTTTCCCAGGACAAACCTTTCATGGGTAGTAGGATGTGATTTTGAGGAAAGCAGAAAGGGAAGAGGTAAGTGAAGGGTGAAAATGGACCACACAACAAACCGCAGACGGACACGATGGTTCTTCCCCGCTAATGAACACCAGCTCTACCGCGAAGCCTTCCCTGACTGCCTGTTGTCAGTCCAGAGACTACGCAAAGCAGATGAACGGCAGGATGCTCTGGACTTCTTAAGACTAAAAACTCCAGAAGCTGCATTCACAAGTTAGATCATAGCACCAGACTGGAAATTAGCTGACACGTGATGAGAGAAGTGAAAATAAAGCCATCTCTTGTTTAGATTAGCTGAAGGTATTTCTAACAAAGTAGTTCCTTTTGTATTTTTTTAATGCTTAAAATTTAATTTGAAATCATAAACCTATCTGCTTGTATGCCATAATCTGCCTACTATTTAAAAAGGAAACCACATTAAATATGCAAAAATGTGTTAATATTTTAACACCCAAATTACTACCCACAGTTCTCTCCCTGCTGCGTGCTCTGCCTCTTGGAGCTCAGAGGGCACGGCTGTGTAGCACAGCCGGCCCGCAGCGTCCGCGCTGCTTCAGCAGGGAGCACCGCAAAGCTCACCGTTAACAAAGGCCCTGGGTGGAGGTGTGCAGAGGAGCGGGCCTCACTGACGTGTTTTTATTTCTGGTACTCACGGTCCTTAAAACACAGGCGCACAGACAATGCCTGTTCATCGGCAGTGGCCTTTGCTACGACCTAGGTTTCTGAAATGACGGATCATTTCTGTACCTGCAAAGGACAGGGAAGTGTTTATCTTGGAGCTAACACTTCCATCACCTTGGTGCCATCCATGCTTGTGTTTGGACATTGATTTTGTACTTAACAGGAAGGAGTGGTGCCTAATCAAGCGACAGTTTGGGTTTCTGCGCACGTCTTTCGCGTCGGGACTCAGCGATCCCCGCAGGCCTTCAGGCAGCAAGCCAGGTATGACCCATCTGAGGTTAAAAGATCTGTGAACACAAGGTCTTACATGTGCTGACTGCAAGGTGTGCTCCCCGGGCAAGCTTGAGGCCTTGTTTCAAGAAACGCAGAACTGCTGGGGCTTAAATCCAATGTGGTACATTTCACTTTAAGAAAAAGGGTTTTCAAACACCAAGGTGGAATGCCAAGGGGTGAGTGTCTCTACTAGAATCAAGAATTGGCTAATATGGGGCTGGTGCTGTGGTGCAGCAGGCTAACGCCCTGGCCTGAAGCACCGGCATCCCACATGGGCGCCGGTTCGAGACCCAGCTGCTCCACTTCCGATCCAACTCTCTGCTACGAGAGCTAGGAAAGCAGTAGAAGATGGCCCAAGTCCTTGGGCCCCTGCACCAGCATGGGAAACCCAGAGGAAGCTCATGGCTCCTGGCTTTGGATCAGTGCAGCTCCGGCTGTTGCGAACAACTGGGGAGTGAACCAGCGGATAGAAGAACTCTCTCTCTCTCTCTACCTCTCCTCTCTCTGTGTAACTCTGACTTTCAAATAGATAAATAAATCTTTTAAAAAATTGGCTAATAAAACTTTGTACTCAATTATTTAAGTGCCAAATTTTACTATTATTAAATATTAAATGACTTAAGCCACACCAACTCATAGGGCCAAATATGTGTGAAACAACATACCCAGGGCCAGCACTGTGGCATAGCAGGTTAAGCTGTCACCTGTGACACCAGCAGCCCATTTGGGTGCTGGTTCAAGTCCCAACTGCTCCACTTCTGATCTGGCTCCCCGCTAAGGCACTTGGGAAAACAGCAGAGGATGGCCCAAGTCCTTGAGGCCCTGTACGATGTGGGAGCCCTGGAAGAAGCTCCTGGCTTTGACCTGACTGAACCCTGGCCGTTGCAGCCATTTGGGTAGTGAACCAGCAGATGGAAGATTTCTCTCCCTCTCTTCTTCTCTCTCAGTAACTCTTTCAAAATAAGTATATCTTTAAAAACAACAACAACAACAACATACCCTTATCTGAAAGAAGCCAAAAGACACACGGCTTCTACAGCAATGGCCTTCCTCTGGTTCCAATGCCTCCTGTATTTGGCTTCATGAACTCCTGTCTCCAGGGTGTGTGTTGGGGAGGGGGGGGTCTCTTTCTTTCAATAAATACTTATTGGGCACTTGCTGTATGCCAGACGCAGAAACATAGAATTAAGCATAACAGCAAATACATAAATTAGACCCTGTTCACTGTTAGGACATTGAAAAATGTTACACTGAGTTCACTGAGTTCAAATTAATTTCATTAAATAGTGCAGTGAAGTATAAAAAAAAAAATTGTAGATCTGGAATCAGACACCTGAGTTTAACTCATGAGCACGTTACTACCAATGCCACACACAATCTGCGCTCCCACACGGTGCGCCGAGCAGCTCGAGTGCCTCACTCCATTCGCTGCAGGCTGAGGTAAGCGCCCAAGGAGAGCACGCTGACGCCCGACACCTGCTGAATATCACATGGACTTCCGGCTCTGAGCTCATTTCTGTTAATGACACCACATCTCTATGGAGGCAAGCTTTGGCAGTTGCTGTGACAGAAGACTCGTGTGAACAGTCAATATGGAATAGGAATGAGACTGGTGTTTGATCTGATTTCAAGGGTTGAAAAGTTGTGCAGTTCCCAAAAGATACACACATCTATCAGGAAGTAACTGTGCTATTTAAGATTCAAGTGTATTTTTTTGACTAGCCACTAAATTGTTAGGACATAAATAACATATTGTTGGGACCTAAAAATGTAATAAACAGGACCTAAAAACATGATAAACAGGAATCAATAATGGGAGTCTAGGTCTCAAGTAGCACTTTTTGGTCCCAGTTTCCTCATCTGTAAAGTGGAAATAAAAATGTAGTAACAGTTCTATGGAGAGTTACTAAGAGAATTAAATAAGATAGTATGAAAGTACCTAACACACAGCGTTTTTCTTACAACGGGAATCTGAAACATCCAAGTTAGAATGCCAGTGTAATAGTTACCAGTATGGAAAATCCCTCTGCCGCACTAACTCGCTTTCTCTTATGTCCCATGAGGATCAGCACCACCCTCCTCCAGAGGGTACTGCAGTGAAAGAACTGGTGCGCACAGAGCAGGCGCCCAACAGCAAAGCGCCCCTCTGCAGAGGACGCTCGGCTCCTAGGAATTCTCTAGCATTTGCTGTATGATACTGTCAGCAGTTCCCAATTTACTCTAAAGTAAAATTTCAAAAATACAAATCCTAATTGTCACTTGTTTCTTAAAATGCAAGCCCTCTGAAAAACTGGTAAACAGGAGGCATTTAATTGGAAAACCAACATGATGTGGCCACATAACTCCCTGACACTCAGCCCTACGCGGCTTCAGGAGCCACGAGGTGCCCACTGCAGACGCACAGGCCTAACCCTCACAGCCTCTCCCACCCTCTGCCCGTGAGGCTTGGGAAAGACACTTTCCCTTCTCTGGGACTCTTTCTTCACCTGCAAGCAGTGGAGGGGGAGGGGCAGCAGCTGCCCTCTCCTGGCAGCACTGTGTGTGAGGATCTGGTGTCAGGTCCCAGAACAGCACACCGCCATGGACCAGAACACACTGCCGTGCAGTGGGCGGTCAACACAGGAGCCTCGCATCGGAGAGAGGCTTAGCGACGATGACGATGAGGATGACAATCGAATATTTTAATCCGGTGGACCAGAAATCAAAGAAGCTAGGCCAGTAATTGTTAAATCAACAACGGGAGTCACTGGGTATAGGCTCCCCATGTAGGAGCTCTGTCCTTAATGTGTTTTACTATGAAACTTAAAAACAACTCTACTAGTCGAACAACACCCTATACCTTGTGCGGTGGTGTGAGTGCAGCCTGTTGAAATCCTTGCTTAGTATATACTAAGTTGATCTTCAGTATATGAAGGTAATTGAAAATGAAACTCGATGAAGGGCAGGATGGGAGAGGGAGTGGGAGAAGGGAGGGCCACAGGAGGGAGGGAGGTTGTGGTGGTGGGGGAGCCACAACAATACAAAAGTTGCACTTTGTAAATTCACATTTATTAAATAAAAAAAGACACACACACACACACACACACACAAAGAAGAAGAAGCTAGGCCAGGTGGGAAGGAAGGAAACTAGTCTTTTGTGTCTAGTCAAAGACAAAACTGACCCAGGAAATTTTATTTCTGTTTAGATCTCAACCAGAAATCGCTCAGTACCAAAGTGCCAAATTCTGACGACATCCAATCACTAGGAGCAGGAAGGAGAATTCCTTCAGCAGGTCCAGACTCTGGGACTCCTGGACCCTACAGAGTGCACCAGTGAGACTGGGCTTGCAGGGCTTCTGCGCAGGCGCTGGCGATCCTCAGTCTTTCAGCTGTCAGGCTAATTACAGAGTCAAACCTAGGTTTGGACTCAGCATGCACCAGCCTCGAATAAAATTAAACTTCACCTTTTGGGGAGCCGCTGCTTTTCTGGAAAGCATAAAACAATTATGCTACCACCCGCAGCCAGAAGCTGTAGGTTCTATCTGCGGCTCACCTCCGGTACCTGGAACACACAGGGCAGGTTGAGACTCAGCTACAGCCGTGTACAAAACTGTCAGAGCAGATTGTGCATGGCAAAATCCCAACCTCTCATCCTTAGAGGTTAAGGACTTCAGCATCAACCAGTTGTCCGTGTATTATAACTTGGCCAATTCTCCATTAACTTATACTGTAACTATTTCTGAAGCATTCACCTAACTGGAGAACAAAAGGAAATTTTAATTCTGTTTCTTTAGAAAAGTAAAATTTTTAAATTTTTGATGTTACTTTCAATAGTACATAATGTCCTAATAAGATTATATTCTCTATTCAAAAACATGAACTGTGAGGTTAGTGTCCCTCATGCTATGGCTATCTGCTTACCTACTAATCCGTTTAATGCAATCATCTGTAATGGGCTTTATCCTCATTAGAACATTAGTGAGGTTTCATTTGGAGAATGAAAAAAAATCCAGGGATATCTCTATGTACTGTCAGGCTGAGTGTACAACAAGAAGTCCAAGACCAAACTGCCTGTCACCAAAGTGCCACTCACTCAAGAATTATGCAAGGAGGACTGAAACACGGGATTACCATCAGCTAGGCTTGTAATAAGCCATCTAGACATAAGTACTGTCGGGCCTTGCATCTCAGACTCTAGCTTCCATCGGAACCACAGGAGGACTTGCTAAAGCAGACTGCGGGGCTCTACTGCTGGCCTTACAGACTCAGCGGGGCTGGGCAGGCCGAGGAATCTGCAGTTCTAGTAATGTTGCCAGGTGACGCTGCGGCCCCCAAGTTGGGAACTACACTTCAAGAACTAGCAGGAGATGCCAATATGACAGATATCCAATCTTTGTTGTTATTTAGAGAAAGAAACCAAGCACACAGAGCAATATGAAAGTCAGCCAGGTGATGGGATTATCCCCTCCTTACAGAGACCCTGTGCATGAGGGTGCCAAAAGTTACAGGTACACAGTAGATCCCAGATCTGCCACTCCTCCTGAGAATCAGCAGGAAAAAAATAAACGGACTGATCTGCAGGGAAAAAAGAAGGCAGCAAAGGCTGGAGGCAAAGCAGTGGTTAGAAAGGATGTACGAAGGGTCGGTGATCTGGCACAGCAGGTAAAGGTGCCGCCTGCGTCATCAGCATCTCCTACAGGCGCCGGTTTGTGTCCTGCTGCTCCACTTTCAGTCCAGCTTCCTGCTAATGGCCTGGGAAAAGCAGTGGAAGATGGCCCAAGTGTTTGGGCCTCTGCACCCCATGGGAGACCTAGATGAAGCTCTTGGCTTTGGCCTGGCCCAGCGCTGGCTGTTGTAACCACCTATAAAGTGAACCAGCAGACGAAAGGGCGCTCTCTGTCTCTCCTCTTTCTATAACTCTGACTTTCCAAAAAAAAAAAAAAAAAATTGTTTTAAAAAATAAAATAAAGGATGCAGAAACAAAATCCAAAGGCTTGAGCTTTGATCTTCAACTCCATCTCTAGCTGGCTATACTCACATGGGTTTGGGAAAGGCACTTTATTTCCACAGATCCCCACTTTTCATTTTTCACCTGCAGCAGAACTAGTAAATTTCTTTTTAGTTCTAAAAATGTTGGAGGATGTGTGGAAGAATAGGGATGCAAGATGTTGCATGAAGGTTGTGTTTAATTTAGAAATAGAGATGGAAGAAAAGGGTCATTTTCTCTGTTAAAGGCAGGAGCTTGAGCAAGCCAGACCCAGAGGTCAAAATAATTCTGACCTCTGCAGAGTAGGGTAGATAAAAGAGATTACCTAAAGGTAATAAAGGCCAATGCTTCAAAAATTTAGAATGGAAAAGGTCAGAATGGGTCAGGTGACTTAAGAAGTAGGCAGAGAAGGTGAAGGTGGGATTCTGAGGGGAGGCATTGCGTCACTGTGGGTAGGTTCTTGAATGGGGAATGGACACTGAATAAAAATGGGTCACATTCTGAGATAAACAGAACAAAAGAAGGTTCACATTCTGAGACCGGGGGGTCTCCGTGAGGGTGGTGCCTTGGGATCACACGTAGAATTTGTCTAAGATGGCCAAAGATGGACGGATTGAATAGGTCTGGAGCAGTCAGAATCTATACTTGTTCCAGTCTGGCTGGTGATACTAACATAAGATCATAGCTGAAATACACGACAGACAAACTGTGACAAACAAAACGCATCACTGCAACGGACCTCCACAATAACCCTGTGACACTGGAAGGGCAAGGAATGGGATTCCTCCGAGGATTCTTTTTCCAAGGAGAAAACAGAGGCCCGGAAGTCAAGGGACCACTGCCCCCAGTTACTCAAGTGCATCTGGGGCCAGCACGCGGCTCAGGATTCATCGCAATGTTGACCGTGCTGAGCATTTTAACAAAGTGCTTCCCCAGATTATGGGCAAGGCATTGCTTCTGAAGATGTACCTTCTTGCTGGCGGTAGCCACCCCTAAGCAGACTTTGTTTCATTCATGTTCTGGGCAGCACAGAATTTTTCTAAAGGAACTTGCTTACTATTAAAATAACCAAATAGCATTTTAATGCTTATATACCCTGAAACCTTTTCAAACTGTTTGAGAGATAGCAACATGGCTGTTTATGCCTAGAGGATAACACAAACATTGTGCCTGTAAGGCCAGAGTCAATGGCTTGCTAGACTATCAAATAGGCCTCTTTATCACTATCATAAGGGTAATAGAATCCATGCCAAACACCCAAAGGTCTTAATTTCCCTTCCTTTGTTACCAATTCAAAGAAAAATACAGGACTCTGGAAAGTTCCAAAACCTTGCAAAAGGCCAAGGAGGTCTTACATTCTGGTTTAAAGAAGCATCCTTGAGTTGGTATTAAGTCTAATGTAACTAAGAAAAGTTTGTCCTGCCTTCACAGACACAAAGATTATTGGATTATTATGTATATTTTAAGGTCAGGGCCCCAACCTGTGGTGACGTCACCAACAACTCGGGTCCCCACCACCTACTCCATCTCTCTAACTTGTGTTCTACTTTCCTTACCCCCACTCCTTACTCAGTTGGAGAATAAAAACATGTTGACTATTGAAAAAAAAAGAAGCAGTTTATGGAGTAGTGAAGGGGACTACAAGGGAAAACAAGTCTAGTTCTAGAACCAAAGGACATCTAGAGTCCAGTGATGCCAAAGGCAGGAGCAAAGATGACAAAGCATCAACTAACCACCCGCTGAGTGCAGGTTAAAAGGGTAGAATTTGAAGGGAGACACAGTCCACTGAGCTTTGCCAGGCACATGTGTAGTAGTTGGGCTAGCTGAGTATCTTCATGTCAATATGTGATGTAAGTCCACATTATAGATTTACTGGGAACAAATGATTACTGATAAGTAATATTAATATATTAATATAATATTAATATAATTGTATATTATATAATAACATAATATAATACTGTAAGTAGGACTGGGGGAGATGTAGACTGAGAGGGAGGAGTCAGGAGCACATGCTATCTTAGGCTCCCGAGACAATGGAGGCTAAACCTGACCGGACACCCGCAGACTTCCTGGATCTCTGGGACAGTGAAGCTCAGAAGGGCCGTGACTCCCCAGAGAAGCATTCCCCTACAAGTAAGTGCCACCTTCCCAGCAGAAAGCTGGAATCCTTGCCTGCCCCACCACCACTGGGGCAGAACAGAAGCAGTCCCAAACAGTGTCCCATCAGACCTTTGGCTAAAGCTCTCTGAGGGAAGCTCCTGCCCCTCCTCTTCTGATTTACTCTGTGAGACAGCACTCACTGTTTAGAGGATGACCAAGAAGACTAAGTTCGGAAGGGAAGGGAGTGAACAGTTCAGCAGAACTATGTTAATGGACACATGCTGTGGCCTACCCAATCCATTGCCAGGAATTTATCTTAAAGACTCGCTGAGACAGGTGTGTGAGGACATTCACTGAAGCACTAGTCACACTGGCAACAGTAAACAAACAAACAAAAACTATAAACAGAGGAACTACTGGGTTAGTTTGGGTACATCTGTACAAGCAACTGCTAGGCAGCCATTAGGTCAGTGAAAAAACCAACCTGCTTTAAAAAAAAAAAAAAACAGTATAAGTGTGCATGTGAAAACCGCAGATACATTGTTTCCTATATTTGCACAGAAAACTTCTAGAAGAACAGACATCATATTGCTAACAGGACTGCCTCTGGAAAGCAGACCTAGAGGGGATCAGGAGAGGGGAACTTCTATGTTCTGTTTTATGCCCTCTGTGTCCTGTGAATTTGCTTTTATTTACAACATGTTTGCATATTTTCAGAAGTACTAAAGGAAACTTTTAAAGGCTCTTCTCGGGGTGGTTGTTTGGCACAGTGTACACAACTCGCGACGCCTGCACTGCGTATCAGAGTGCTTGGGTTCAAGTCTTCACTCCTTATTCCAGCTTCCTGCAAATGCACATGCCAGGAGGCAGGAGACAATGGTTCACATACTTGGGTTCCTGCCACCCACATGGGACACCTACATGGAGCTCCCGGCTCATGATTTTGGGTCAACCCAGCCCTGCCTGTTTGTTGGCATTTGGGGAGTGAACCAGCAGATGGAAGATCTTTGTCTGTCTCTTTCTCTGCCTTTTTAATAAGTAAAAAATAAAATAAATAAATAAAATAAAGGCTTTGCTTTTTTTTTTTTTTTTGACAGGCAGAGTGGACAGTGAGAGAGAGAGAGAGAGACAGAGAGAAAGGTCTTCCTTTACCGTTGGTTCACCCTCCAATGGCCACTGCAGCCAGCCCACTGCGGCCGGCGCACCGCGCTGATCTGAAACCAGGAGCCAGGTGCTTCTCCTGGTCTCCCACACGGGTGCAGGGCCCAAGGACTTGGGCCATCCTCCACTGCACTCCCGGGCCACAGCAGAGAGTTGGACTGGAAGAGGAGCAACCGGAACAGACTCCGGTGCCCTGACCGGGCCTAGAACCCGGGGTGCCGGCGCCACAGGTGGAGGATTAGCCTAGTGAGCCGCGACGCCGGCCTAAAGCTTTGCTTTTAAGACAAAAAAGGAGAAGCAAAAAAAGAGGTAAGAGGACCCAGAAGTTGCCCAAATGAGATCCCACAGCTTGGGGATAAGAATCTATTCCAATAACCCAGCATCCCCCAGGCCGAGGGCCCACACAACCAGGCTTACCTTCAGCCTCTTCAACAGCCACTGCAGGAGCCCCTGCTGCGCAGCCTCTGTGCACATCTCGGGCCGGAACTCAGCCATGTTCTCCACGATCGCTGAAGGGGGACAGACACCCAGTCACTGGGAGGGCGACTCCAGGGCAGCCACACCGAGCTCGCTTCCCGTGACAGCCACGTCAGTCCTCGCCCCACTTCCCTGGATTCCTCCCTGCCTGCTGCTGTGTTGTCATGCATAGACTAACTGGGGAGTTGCTATGGCTTTTTTTCCTGCAAGTTATGTTACAAGCAAAGGTTGTAACTGAAAATGATGGCATTCATAAAAGGGATAAGTGATCGATTTCCGGCGCTAATGGCACCAGCACTAGAGCAGAACCCGCGGAAAGGTGGTGATCTGCCTGAGCAGCTCCTATCGTTAGCACAGTCCCACCGGCCTCCAACCACAGCAACAGAGACGGGCTTGGCTGCAGCTGCAGGCACCCACCCGGGTGGCTCAGCGCACGGTCTCTTCCCTGACTCCTCCATCTTCAGTTCTTCCCTGCATTACGTGGAAACACGGACATGGCAAGGGAGGCAAGCCTGACCTTCCGCTGAACAAGAGAACCAGTGCAGAGGGAAAGGCCATGCTGGCCGGGAGAGCCGCCAGGTGCCAGGAGGCAAATATAACTGGTGCAGCTATGTCCGAGGGCCAAAGTGGGGCTCATCAGCAAAATTACAAATTTTGAAGAAACAGAAAGATAAAGGAAGGCAATTGAATGGCTTTGATACCAGAAAGGAGGACATCAAACAAACAAAGTCACCTGGGGGCCTTTCCACGTCAAGAGCTTTGGCTTCCTTGCACTCCACCTCCTAGAGGGCGCGGCTGTCAGACAGCAGACCCGGCTCCCCCTTCCCTGAGCACAGGGGGGCGGGGAAGGGCTGAGGAAAAGGCCACCCTCTCTCTCCCCCCTCCCTCCTGCGCCTACGCCGGCCTCACCAAAGCGAGTTCAAGGACTGGGCAGTCCTGGGGGAGTACGATTACGAAACTGTGGGAACACAGCAGCAATGAGACCCCTGAGAAATGGAGACCAGCCCATCACCCTCAGTGACTCTCCAGATTTTCTAAGAAAATCAACTCATCCATTTTAATCTCCTACGACTTTCTCTTGTGTTTTTGGGCTAAACTTCAGATGGCTTCCTATTCCCCACTAGAGAAAAACCCCAATCTCTTGCCCTGGGTTACAAGGTCTTCCCTCATTTGAGCACACATACTCCGCCAGTCCCACCTCCCACTGCACCAGGACAGTTCGCATGTCCCAAAGTCCATGCCCACTTGGGACCTGGCAGGTGGCATTCTCTTCCTCCTCCTCCTCCTTCTCCTCCCAAAATGCACCTGCCTTTATATTCAGTCTCAGCTGGTTCCTAGCCAACAACTTAGAGAGCCTTCCTCTCCACTCCCACAGTGCTTTTCACTGATGCCTATCACCCCATCTGTCCCTGGTACTGCCCCTTCATTTCTGTTCAAGACTTTGCCATCTCCCTGCCCCTTTAGGAGCAGAAGCAGGTCTAATCATCAATCATCATCCTCTACCCCAGTGCCAGCACAAGGTGCCTCACAAAGATCAGGCACTCAACCAGGGACACAGGGAGGCATCTCCTGAGCCACTGGTAGCAGCCCAGGCTGGCGCTTTTCCGTGAGGCCAGGTCCTTTGTATTGTCAGTCAGTTAAGACTTTTGATGAGTTTTTGATTCACCCAAGTCCAGTAATTAGATAACAGACAGTGATGCCAAATTGTGGATCTAGACCAGAGAGCTAACCCTCAAATTACAGACTGCTTTGTGCTCTCTTCCCCGGCTCCCGAGTGCCCGTATTTCCCCCGCTTTATGAGAATCCTCACTGCAGAGTCAAGAACTACCAGAGGAGTCCACGGTAAACACACAGCGGCTGAAGGAAATCTAATCTCAGCAAAACGTCTGCTCCTGCTGGGCCTCCCTCACTTCTCAGCTCTGCTGAGAGATAGGCCATCTCTGCCTGCACCTTCCGGCCAGCGAGCGGAGACAGAGACGAATCCCCAAGAGCACATTCTAGCAGGCTCTCGGCTCGGCAACTTCCCGGGGGGAAGACTGGGGAGACTTGAGACAGAGCAGGAAAAAGAGAGTTTGAGCAGGAATCCACTTAAACGAACATGTGAAGTAGGGACAGCCAAGTATACAGCCATCTATACACGTGGAGAGAAAGGCACACTCACGCTTTGTCAAAGAAAACATCCTATCAAGGTACACAGCTGCCCAAAAATCTCTACTTCCACCAAAGGAAAGTGATAAGAAAAACCAACAAAAACTGATGAAAAAAAATTTTAGAAGATATACTTTTCCAAAGCAAAAAAGCAAAACAGACAAAAAATAAACAATGCACAGATTTCATTCTAACTTCTGGAGCCCAGGGCCTGCTCGGGGAGCCAGCAGCTGCCATCTAGGTGACCACTTCCTGGATCCCTGCTGTTACTGCCTGCGCGCTGAACCAGAGCTGCAGCGACGTGGGATTTACACAGGGTCTTCATTTCTGGAAAGGCAGTTTGGGAGCAGAAGGAAGAAAACCACTCCTGCTGTCGACTCTCTCAGGAAGGAGGAAGGGAAGGCAGCACTGGACCCCCCAATGCAAGCACTAAGAATCTCAGGGGCAATGGGCACTCTTCCCCTCACCTAGAGTGTTGTGGACGCCGTCGGCCTCCTCTCTGACAGACTCATCCAGCCGCTCCAGGTTCTGCACCAGCAGTGCCACCACCTGCCCGTCCACCTGCAGGAACAGGGAAGCAAAAGAAGAGAGGGGCAAGCATCACAAAACAGCCCGCAAAATGCCCCATCCTGAGAGCCACAAAGTAAGTAAATGACAGCAAGCACAGTTCTCAACCCACTCTCCCATTGCATTGTCTCCCGTGAGCCCTCACTGACCTCCAGTCAATGAGAGGGCAGGCTCCTATCCTAACTGAACCTAAGTAAACCGAAGCTTAAGGAGACAAAGCAGAACCCAAGGTCACAGGGTCAGCGATGGGCAGCACCAGCACTTGAACCTAGACCTTCTGAAAGCCAGCCCACTATCTTCCTCCTCTGGGTAGTACTTAACCACCTCACAAGAACGCCATCACAAGCCAGGTGAACAGTTCACTTGGACCCAAACACGGTTCTGGACCCTGGCACCAAGACATTTACTAGCCACACTGACCTCAAAACTTAGGGTTGAACTTAAACCACCCCTAACTCTCCATGCTAAGCTTTTAGGATACTATTACATCTAAAGATTCCTAGTTCCCTCTTGAAAAGAATATCAGCATGACAAAGTACCGTATAAAACAGTGACCATTTTTCTGTTAATTCATTTGATTAACGAAACATTTTTTGAGACAGGTAGGAAACTGCCAGTAGCCACAGCAAAGAGCTGACATTTGAGAGGTTGGCGACTCAGCCAAGACCCCCAGCTACTGGGGGATGGGGTAGGGGTGAGGAGGACAACAAAGGCATATCCAGGCCTCCTCTTTCCTGAGTACAGTAAAGCTGGCACTACTTTGCACCACCTCCTGAGGTGCACCAAGGAAGCTAAGGAAGCACTTGGTTCTCTGCCCTAAGAGGTGATTGTCCATCCTGGCAATCCGGGAAGCAAGTTCTAAGCAAGTTCGCAGTGTGCCCTCGCTCTCGTGCAGGAAATGGGCAAGTGTGAAGATGAAGTAAGCACAGGTGACATGCCTTACCATGCATCCGGCTCGAAAACCCACGGGGAGAGCTTGACTCTAGCTCTTGTCCCTCTGACAC
Source organism: Oryctolagus cuniculus (assembly GCF_051225735.1). Taxonomy (NCBI): domain Eukaryota; kingdom Metazoa; phylum Chordata; class Mammalia; order Lagomorpha; family Leporidae; genus Oryctolagus; species Oryctolagus cuniculus. The sequence goes on from NC_142877.1 coordinate 20,928,649, forward strand.
CCGATGCCTCACTGTTCACAACCCCCCTGGCTTAGAGAAGGCCAAGTCCCCCAAAGGCCGGCACATCGTCTCATTCATCTCCGCATCTCCTTCCAGGTCTACTGTTAGACACAGCACACACAGAACATTTTGCTGGATTTACATACACAGAAGAAATACCTGCTTTATGTACAACTGGCTCATGTGATACACACACACACACACACACACACACACACACAGGGCGCCCTTTACTCTCATGGGATTCTCACAGCTTTTATAGGTGAGAAAATAAAGGCTTGAAGGGTCATTAGCCTGGCCACAGTCACAAAAGTGGTGACACAGGTGATCAGCTCTGGAAGACGACTTTTTCCCATTATGCCCTGTTCCTTCCACAAGGGGGGAGAAGAAAGGAGAGGGAAGAAAATGATCTCAACCAGATGACACCTCTGAGGACGTGGGTGGGAGGCACTCGAGGGACCCGATCCAGACTGAGCCTGCGGAGGGAAGCAGTGGCAAGAGGGACAGGTCTGGAGAGGCGGCCTCTGGACTCATCTCGGGGAGGGTGAAGGGGAACATCTGGACAAGGGGAGGCTGGAATTACCGACTCATGTGCCAGATCTGCATCACAAAGGACCTCCACCTCTCTCAGCCCTCCTCTGGGGCCCTGGTGTGAGGCACCACGTGGGGTGCCTGCGGGAGGGGACGGTGGTGCCAGGCTTGCAAGTGCCTGTCCACACACTAACAGCCTCTCCCCTTCTCGCTCTCAAATCTCACAGCCAGCAAAAGCTTCACCAAAGAAATCCACTGCCGTGTTTTCCTTAATTAATTGGACAATTTGGGTATGTGAGAGAAAACAGGAAAACATCTGCGGGGAAAGTGGGAGCCATGTCACAGTTTGTTTTTCCCTAACCCACCCTGATTGACTTGTAATCTCCGTGCATCCGAAGGCAGCAGGCGCCGCGGCCCCACAGGGCATCACGCTGCCTGTCAGTTCTGCAACTGCTTCCCCAGCGCCAACCGCTCGTCGCAGCTCTATCTGCATTCTTTTTCTTCTCTCTTCCTTGATTCTTAGTTATGTTTCCCATCTCTGCTGTCTGCAAAGTGCTGGGGACAGTGGCAGCTGGCAGCGTGCTGAAATCCTAGAGCTGAGTGGTTATGGATAATGGGTATCTGACTGGGGGAAAATCTTTCTTCTTGCTACGGAAATCTAACGTCTAACAGGCAGCCTTTTAAGCTTGCAAAGTGTGAAACTTTATGTTTAGCTGGGTTAACTGCAATTTTATCTGATTGCGGGAGGGCCAAAAGCAGTCAAAATACATTCAGCTCACAAAACCCTTGGAAAAATATTGATATTATGCATAGCTCTGGATATCGCCTCGTAAGAAGCACAACTTGGCATCCGTCCCCCTCCCTCTCACCCCTTGGGTCTACCTCCAGTGTTTTGGACCTGTGACTAAGTCTGAAATTATAAACAAATCCCGCTCAGGGATTAAAGCATCAGCCAGAACAACATTGGCCTTGGAAATCAGCACTGTCTTAGGCCTGACATTTTCTGATAAGTCAGTGGTTATTTATGCTTGTTAGCAGGTTCCCCAAACAATATTCCAGCAGGTCCTCCAGAGATAAGGTCAAGGGCATGATCATACCTCTTTTTCCACTTGACCAAAGAGACGGATATAAGAGAAGAGGAGGAACTAAAAAAGAGAGAGATGAGAGGGGTTGGAGGAGGATTCTTTTTCTAGCTGGCACAGTCTGGAATATGCTTTCTGAAGAGGTAGGTTGGAGTGTTTCTACCAACTAGGAGCTAAGACATTTCATATTCAAAAAATAAAACCTCACAACCACTGAGTGCAAAACTCAAGCCTGCTGCAACCTAGCTACTAACAGTTTAGCTTCCAATCTCACCCCTACCCAAAGCCTTTATCCACACAGCTGCTTCAATGGTCTTTCGATCAAGTTCAGCCAGACTGCGCTACCACTGTTGTCTCTCACCCGGCACAGGGCCCCATGTGGGCCAGCCTTGGCCTCATGCCGTCCCTCCTCCAGAGGCTGTCTGCCAGGGTGGTCCTTTCTCTGTTCCTTCACCATGGCAAACTCATTCTGGACTTAACCCTTTTGCCCTTATTCCACCTTGCTCTTCATCTCTCTGGATGGCTGGTTTCTTCTCGTCATCCAGAACTTGGGCCTTTCCGGACAATTGAACCTAACTTGATTTCCTGGCCATGCGACATCACATCCATCTGTTTTCATTCTCTGTAGAGCAGACAATCACATCTGATGGTTCCTTATTTACTTATTTACGGTTTCTCCCATCACTGGAACTGAAGCCCCACAAAAAAAAAAAAAAAAAAAAAAAGCGGAGAATTTGTCAGCTTTGTCCACAGCTATACTCATCATACCAGTTCCAGAATCAGGAACACATCAAGCACACAGTAAACATCTGGTGAACGAATACACAAATGGAGTTTGCTTAGGAATGAACACAGATGAAGAGGAGAACATCCCTGGAGCTGGGGAGGGCTACAATCCAGAAATTTCCTAAGTACCCTTATGGCAACACAAACCTGCAAAGCTGGGCCTCACATGTGCTACACAAATCCTCCACGTTGCCAGCCCAGCCCAAGCCCTCGGAGTTTAGCAGCAAGGAGGACTGGCTGAGGGCAAGAACAGGGGTGTGGGGCAGTCTCCCGGCTGTCCACATAAAGCCACCTCTGTGAATATCTTCATAGCAAATGGCGGCCCCAGCCATTCTGGCCAGCTTCACAGCCCAGCCACGCCACCAGCTGCTCTGGCTATGACATCTCCCACACCTTTCAGGGTGACCACTGGCCCCTGAGGCTCGGCAGTCTCTCCCTACCAGTCCCCAGCTGAGGCGACAGCACACAGAAGCTCACGGCCCTCACAGCTACTTCCAGCCTTCCGCCTCATGTTTTAGTGCTTATGTCTTCTCCCCTGCCCCGCACCACTTTAATTCTCGAACTAAACCTCCATCCTCACCTCTCTTATTTAGGTCCGTGCCATCCAAATTTTGTGGGTTTTTTCCCCCTATTTGTATAAAATGTTTTCTAAAACATTTCCTGACCTAAAAAACACATTTGTGAAACTTCAACATTGCGGACCTCTTACAGTGCGGCAGACAATACAAGTAACTCTAAGTGGACATTTACTGAGAACTCAGTATCTGCCAGGCATAAGCCCCCTGCAGCAGGCACAGTGAACAGTTCCTGGGGGTTCACTCTGCCAGTGACGCAGGAAACGTCTCGCCTCGTCCTCACTCTGCTGCTGTGAGACAGGCACTGCCGTCACCTCCATTTCATGAGCAGAGCCCGCAGAGGTCAGGCGGCCTGCCCCAGGACACACAGCTGGGAGGTGACAGGGCACTGCCGACCCCTCCGCTGATGGGGACGACACGTCAGGAAAGACAGCTATAAGCAGATGTTTACAATCCAATGCGACAAGGACCAGGACGCACGAAGTGCCAGGGGAATACGAAGTCTGCTGAGGCAAGGGGGCTGGAAACTCCTGAGAGAGCAGCCCAGGCTTCAGCGAGGCTGTAAGGGAAGAGCAGGAAGAAGCCAGGCAGCCCTGAGAAGCCAGGCCTGCCAAGCGTGAGGCCAAGTGTGAGCAAGGACAGGGACTGCCTGCAACCCGCAGGTGCGCACGCAGGCCAGCGAGGAGGAACAGGACAGCATCTGATCACTGCCCACAAGGAGTGCAGCGAGGCAGGAATGGCTACCAGGGCCGCACAGCCTCACCTTTCTGGCTCTTGCTACAAAGCACAGACACCCATCTTCTGCCTGAGTAACAGCGGTGGGTCTGAACCAAACTCGAAAACCCCAAGGATCCCCATGACTGCCACGCCAGCATTCTCTCCCCACGTGCGGTTCTGTTGCTTGGGACTTCCGACTGGGAGAGGGAGCGAGCCAACACACTGCGAAGAGCTTGCCACGATCACTTCTGCCACATGCCCTCCAACCCCTGCTTGTGCACGTCCATGTCCCTGACACTGGCCTCAAATTAAAATGACACAGACAACGCAACCTGGTAACATGAGCACACTAAGACTTCTTCCTGAACGTGGCACGAGGGTAGAAGAAAATAGATGGAAGACCGCCTGCCGGTTCTGCTTTGCTACTGACTGACGGCTTTGGACCGGCCGCAGACAAACACAGGATATACTGGAGTCCGGGGATATGCTTGGTATCTGTGATTCACACCAGCACCACCAGGATAAAGCTGTATGAGTCAAAATCTTAAAATAATGTAACAATAATAACAATAAAAATGAAACAAACAAACAGAAAAGCCTCTACTGCAGCTATACCTAATGGCTCCCCAGGCTGGGGAAGAACTGTTTCTTTCCAAACAAACAATAAAATCAGCAAGATTCAGCTTCTGTTGGTGGGCTTGGCAACACAGAAAACACAAAAGGGGCTTTTGTGGGAGCCGCTGTTCCTCAGTGTGTCTGACACGCAGCTGCCGGGCTGGCTGCTCCTTCTCATCTTCTCTATTCACACAGGCCAAGGGCGGGAATTACAATCAGCCCGGGAAGCAGGCAGGAAGGCCTGTCCAGGGCCACTGTAATTAACCTCCGCAAGGAAAGACCGCACAAATGACACGGCGGGGACACGGTGCTGGAGCAAGCGCCACAGGCACCCCTCAAATGCTCCTCAAAACCCCCCGACAGCATCCTTTTCACCCTGCACAGTGGTTCAGAGAGAAAATGAAGGCCTTGAATTCACCAAAGTGGCAGCTCGCTCTAGGCTGGGGCTCGGAAGAAAAACGGCCCCAGAACCACGCAGCCTGCTCAGTCACACACAGCCCTGCTGGTCTCCACCCGCTCTGCGAGAGATACTTCTTCATGTGTGGGTGCTCACAACCCCTGTCACACCAAATGCCAGCAGGGGGCGTGGCATGAGGGGGTGGACTCCTGGGGTCCAGGGCATTTAGCGGAAAGCTGAGGAGGCCTGGGTAGTGTAGCAGTGGGGTCTCAGAAGCATTTGGGGGCCCAGTCCCACTTGTTCTGATTCAGAAAGTGGCCTAGCCAGTACCCAAGGGGCTTCTACCACCAGCAGCTGCAAGGATCTTCGATGAATTCTGTGAACTGCATTGAAATCAGTCCTTGCAAACATTTCTTAGCAGGGAGAAAAAGCAGCAGAAGCGGAGGCCAGTGCCAAGAAGAAAGCTGCTGGGGACATGGACAGAGTTCCACAGGCAGTGTCAAGGTACAGGGCCACTCAGAGACAGCGGTGCTGCCTCCAATGCTGATCCACATCCCCAAAAACCCCGGGGGTCATGCAACTTACCAGGGCGTCGATGAGGACTTCCGCTCCCTCTTCACTCTCATGGAGCGTGTCGATGTCCGTGAGCTCCTGCAGCAAGTCGACCACTGCTATGGACACATGTGTAACTCGTTAAGGGCACCACGTGCACACGGACACCCTACTGGCATTTGACACACGTCTTTTGTTCCCTTCTGTTTCCTCATCAATTGCTTTATCACCACTTCTCTTTAACACACTCCGGTGTCATTAACATCTCCCCAACACGCTTCCCTCCACAGTGGGTATTCACTAAATGCCGCGAGCATATTCGCTCAGTCTCCCTCTTTACGCTGCCTTCCTCACGACTTAGCCTGTAGGGGCTCTGCATTCTCATCAATTTCAAAACTTTAAATGGATCACTTGGTTGGGGGGGGGAGGGGTGGGTGGGTGACATCTTTTCCAGTGAGAAATAGGCCGCCATCCTTCACCCACCCTCTCTCCCAATTTGAATTCTTGACACTCGGGATAATGCTGAGAGCCTCGTACGGGTCACCTGTGCAGGCAGTGATGACTTCGGAGGCGATGCGGCTGGTGCTCACCAAGGCGTCCTCAGAGATCAGAGCGTGACAAAACTGGCTAAAATGCGGAGGGAATGATCTCCGGGAGATCGTGCTAGGCCTGCAGCCCCCCTGCCCCTGCCCCTCAATGCCATAATGGACTAAGAGGCAGGCAAACTACGGGGACACCAGGTGAAACAGGAGAGATGGGAGCAAATGGGAAAGGAAGCTCACGGAGCGAGACAAAGAGCGAAGCTTGGAGACTGGAAGACAAACATCTATCCACACTTCCCTTCCTTATCTGCAATCTTGCAACCTCTCCCGCTCTTACACACACACACACACACACACACACACGCCCTGCTGGGTTAACCCATGTTTACTGAATGCTCACGATGAAGAAAACACTGGGAAACTGATAAAGCCAAAGCCATTCTTCCCTCTGGGCCTCGGTTTCCTCGTCTGTACAATGAGGAAGCTGGATCATCAGAGGCAGGTTAGAAACCTGTGCACCGCAGGCACTGACCAGCGTGGAACAAACGAGGAACACAGACAGTGCGGACTGCAGTGCTCCTGAGAAGCAGCCAGTGAGACCGAGCCGGGAAGTCAGAAGGATCTGCTGAAGCCAACCAGCCACAAAGGAGGCAACTGAGGACATGAGCGCGGCCAGGCTGGGAACCAAAACCAACTGACTGCAAGCAGAGATGCTAGGGTGTGCAAAGGAACCTGTGGATAAGAAGGGAGAGAGAAACTGGAACTACAGGAGAACACGCCTGGAAAACCAAGCTAACGCTGAGTGAGCAGCAGCTGGCAGGCGGTTGGGAGTCAGGCCTGAAGCAGGAAGACCTATTCCAAAGCTACTACAGACTGTGGAGCCCAGCAGGGAGACGAGGTCACGGCCAGGGCAGTTTCATCAGATCTGAGTGAACGTGAAAGTTGCAGGACATATTAACAAGAGCGACAGGACTTGCTAACTGATGTTCTGCGAATTTTTATGAATGTCTTTTGCTGAAAAATAAAATTACTCAGAGATTCCATTTACTCATCTCTAACTGACCAGCTGACTGGCATGAATAAGTAAGTTAGTTTCCCATGTCTTACTCTTTCTCTTTTAAATATTTATTGAGAGGGAGGGGAAAGGGAGAGGAAAAAGAGGAAGAGTAGGAAGGAGGGAGGGAGAGGGAGGAGGAGGGGAAACTCCCATCCTCTGGTTTACTACAAAACTGCCCGGGAGCCTGAACTCAATCCAGGTCTCTGACATGGGTGGCAGGGACCCAGCTACTTGAGCTTCATCTGCTGCCTCCCAGGGTGCTCAGTAGCAGGCAGCTAGATTTGGGTGCAGAGTGAGGAGGACTCAAAGCCAGGCACTCTGACACGGGATGTGGGCATCTGATCTGCTGTGTCAAATGGCTGCCCCACTCCTCCACTTGTAAAGAGAGTCACACAGAATATGAGAATGCTATAAAACAAAGTATATAAAGAGCTCAGGGGTCTCTGGACAAAAATCCTTCCTGCTTAAAGCCTTCATTAACAAAGCACCCAGAAAGCTGTTGGCACGAAACACCATGTGTCACACTTGACACGAAAGGAAACCAAAACAAAAACAATTAGACTCCATTTAAAAAATATATCAACCAAGATACCAACTAACCCCTAGAAACCTTGACTGGCAGGAATTAGTAGTTCTTCTTTAAAGACTGAAATAGTCACCATCATAAATAGCCACCAGCTTTTAAAAAATAATTATTTATTTGAAAGGCAGAGTGACAGGGTGTGGGGGCTAGGGGTAGGGGGAGACATATCTTCCATCTGCTGGTTCCCTCCCCAAATGGCTACAACAAACAAGGCAGAACTAGGTTGAAGCCAGGAGCCAGGAACTTTATCCATATATCCCATGTGAGTAGCAGGCCCAAGTACTGGAGCCTTTGCCTTCCCAGGCACATTAGCAGAGAACTGGATCAGAAGCAGAGCAGCCAGGACTTAAACTGGCATTCCAATATGGATGCCAGCATCACAACACCTGCTTGACCCACTGTGCAACAACTTGGGCCCCCACCATTTTTGAAAGCCATCACCACGCCAGATCCCATGCTACTGAATTTTCATGGCATTTTAAGGTCAAATGTCACCACCATATTAGAGGTAAGAAAGCTCAAACCAGAGAGAAAAAGTTACCTAAAGGTCACTGTAATAGAAAAGGAGAGTGCTAGGCCCATCTGAGTCTAATGACAGCACTTTGGTGACTATACCTCGTATTAATGCACCAGGTCAAGCGAGGCTAGATTCGGGTGAATTCTAGCTTTGGATCCTGTCACAACCATAGGAAAAGCAGCTGTCCTAGGCAGGCGCTTGGCACAGCATTTAAGATGCCCCTGGAAAACCTACAGCTCACATTGGAGTACCCGGCTGGAACCTGAACCAAAGTCTCCCAACTCAAGCTTCTACGCTCACCCTGAGAGGCAGCAGGTGAAATGGTTCCAATAGTTGGGTCCCTTGCACTATGTGGCAGACCTCAACCTCAGGGGAGTTCCCAGCTCCCAGCGTTAGCCTTGCCTAACTCCATCTGTGCAGGAATCTGAGGAGTAAACCAGCAGATGACACGCAAGATCTCTCTCTGTGCCTTTCAAACAAAAAATAAACTAACTGAAATGAAAAGAATAGCTGTCCTATATTTCTCTGATAAATTATTAAAAGCCCTAGGAAAAAGAACAAAATGTCTACACCTCCCTTTCATCCTCTTTTTAAGAGTTTATTTTTTGGAAAAGTTCTTGAATATGAGATGTAAAAACCTTATAATCCATTCACATGCTTATTTAATATGCATGGCGACATTTCATCTATCATCCATCCACTGCAGAGTCAGATGTGTAGAGGAAAGGGATGTGAATCAAGCATGCACTAAGTGGTATATTACATCCCTTAGAATAGTGCCATGGATGGTTAAATTCTTACTAACTTGCATGTGATAATTATTAAGCAGCCTCAACAGACAAGTGTTGTACAGATGGCTCCCAACTTACAATTTTTCAGCTTTACCACTGTGCAACAGCAGTGTACATTCAGTAAAAATTGCATTTTGAATTTTGATCTTTTCCTGAGCTGGTGATATAGGATCCTCCCTGGTGATGCTGGCCCACAGCTCCCATCAGCCACAAGACCACAAGGTGAAACAGCCAACACCCCACAGCACTCTGTGTCACGAAGCTACCATGTTCAGTAGGTTAGAAATATTAAATGCATTTTTGACTTATGCTATCTCCAACTTAACGCAGAGTTTAGTGGGCACAATCGCTGTGTAAGTCAGAGAGTCCATCTGAAAGAGCGATCGATGAAGAGTCAGAGTGAGCTTGACCACGTGGTCAGGCGATCTTCATCTTTGCTCTGCATTCCCAGCGGGTGCACTGTCCATGCAATCTGGTACAAGCTCCTTTATCTGCTAACAGCTTAGCGTCCTCATCTGTGAAATGGGGGTGAGCTATGAGAAATAACCGAAGCCAAGTGTGTCAAGTCAAGAAAGTTAAAACACTCACAATACAGACTGCCAGTAACAATTCCCAGAGAATACCCAAAGACCTCGCCACTGCCTTTGTTTTTTGAAAAGTCTCTAAAACCCAAGACTTAAGCTAACAACAGTACAGTCCTCCCTTGCTGGGTTACAGCAGGTCGAAGGATCCAATTTTATTTCAGACGCACCTCACACATTCCGATTGATCAAGTCCCTTTCCATTCTCTACTGTCTTGTGAGCGTAATAGTGTGGTTTTCTCTGATTAGTCTTAACAATAAGCTCACCAAGGTGTCACATTAAACCTAGGGACTTTTAACAAAAAGAAAGGAAAGGAAAAAGAGTTGACAACGGTGATAATTTTATATAGGAACAGGTACATATCTGTTACCAAGAAAAGTCATTTTTTAAAATGTCTGTTCCAGGGGCCAGCTCTTTGCACACTTTCCTGCAGCTGAAGAAGGAATCAGCCACTTACCAGGTGTGATAAACATCTCATCTAGCCTACCCCTGACTGATTTTACATAAATTTCCAGCTTTCACAAAAGAGCATTTCAGGAAGACGTAATGAGTCCATACTTGTTATCACCAACTCCTGGGTAATGCAATCTGACCCAGTAGACAGGAGGTCACTTGAAGACCAGAAAGAGGAATGAGAACTGAACCCAGAGACAGACAGACGAATGCTGAGTCCTGATGAGAAAATTCAGCATGAACGGCCGCCCGGCTCGCATGTCTTCACAAGCAGATACTGGCCATGGGTGATGGGTTTTTCCACTGTAGTTAACAATTTCATTTCACAAGGTAAAAGGCTCTCCCGTCCGAGTATAATGGGAAAACAGAGAGCCTGTCTTTCCACGAATTACTAAAACAGTTTTTGATAGCCTGTTTTGTCATGTCGAGTAGAAGGGCCACCCCACTCACTCCTTCTATACCTGCCCACTACTGGGCCAAAATGCCAGCGCAATACCAGAGAAGTAGAACAGAGCGGCTGGGCACAGAACATCATGGTTTATGGAGAAAGAGTGGTGTTACTTCTATTTTTGGGTGCTGGATATTTGTGTCTTGGCCTGATCCCACTCTGAGGCTTGGTACAGAAACTGAATGCTAATCTCATTAATCTCCAGTGAAATGTGTCCACAAGGAACAAAGTTATTAAAACAAAAACTGAACAGAGAAAGGAACAAGACACATTAAACAGATTAAAAAAAAAAAGTCATTTCAAAAAGGCTTTAAGAAAACGAGCCAGTACAGAGTCAGAGGATATAACTGATTTAGTTGGGTTTTTAAAAAAATCTTCTTCCCTTTATTCCTAGACTGGTACCACGATCAAATATAGCTCAATTAATGCAGATGAATTTCAAAACACAGACAAAATGGTCTTTATCTCCTTTCAAAACAGCTGGCACACAGTACCTAGAATGAACTGGGACTTTTATTTTTATCCCAGTCCTAGATCAAACTAATATAAAAGGGCAAATACAGACATTCAACACTAAGTACTCGCTAAATGCTATGCTACAGGAGAATGACCGCAGCAGACCACAGCCACCCTAACCTTCCAGGAGCACGAACTTCACCAAAAGCCCACGGCACTGGTCACAAGTCACACAGAGACGTCCTTTTCCCAACTGCCATTTTCATACTTTTTACTTACTCTGCCTTTCTCTAGAGCATATTCAACTGGCAGGGGGAAAAAATGGGTGGCTTATCGATACACATTATCAAGGAAGTCAGAGGACAGAGGAGAAAAAGAAGTAAATTCTTACAAATGCAATTTCCATTCTGGAAATATCAACATGAGTTGTTCCCAGCAAAACAACAGCTTAAGATATGCAAGTCTTGTTAGCCAGCGTTTGCAGAAACGCAATGGAGCAGTAACCAACTCCCTCCCAGTCCAATTAGTAAAAGCCCCTTAGGAGGTTCAAACCCTTCCCAGCCCTATTCTTGTTCATTAACACTGGGTCTGTAACACTAGGCACCCAGACTGCTGTACAGACTCCCTGGGACAACATGGGATGTCTCAGTCAGTTTGTTCCACTTCAGCATTCTCAGGCTCAAATTGTTGAAGTACAATCGATCCCTGCTGGTCTAAAAAAATCCCGTCTATTTCTTAGTTTCCAAACTCCTGCAGTAATCCTTCCCCAAATCCAGCTGGACAGCTCTGCAGGTCCCCCTGGCTTTCCAGAGTCTGAGAAAACTCAACAGTAAATCAGAAAGCCCCAGTGCTCATGGCCACTCCCCGAAACTATTTCACACACGGAAGGGCTGTCCCGTCAGCACCAAGGAGAATCCATTCCGACACGAACAGATTTCTCCTTTCTCACCTATTAGTAGGCAACGCACTGTCCCAAGGCCTTAAGTTAACATTACAGTGAGGCCTCATTTTTCTGAACCACAAAGGGTGGAAAGAAAGCAGACTTGTAATAAACTGGGTTTAGATTACTTGATTTTTTATTAAAACATAGAGCATTTAGCTGGGAAGCAGGAATCATGATTACAATTTTTTTTTTTAAATAAAGCCCTGGACCGGATATCATACCACATTTTTTTAAGCAGCCAGCATGACCATACCAGTTTCTACCATATGAAGAATGGCGATTTCCATTGCCAAGGTCAGGATCATGAAAATAAGCCTGACATGCTCTCGGATCTCCACATCCATCAAAAGCTCACCCGTCTCCACTCCCTGCTCCCTTCCAGCCAGAGGTGACCCCTCAGGGCTCCGGGGCCTTTCCTCACGTGACACACACCAAGGGAAAGGAATTCCAGTGTCTTGCTCTTGACTGCACGCATTACTTCTCAGTTTCCCTAACGACACCCAACACGCTTACACGAGGAGGAGCCCGTCAAAGCCAGTGACCAACCAGGAAGATTCCAGTGACTCGTCAGTCAGAACACGGCAAATGACATACACAAACAGAAAGCTAGGACCTAGCACTACGGGGAATTTTTTTGTTGGCAGCACAAGGGTGATCAGCCACACCTGGAGCTACATCACCTCCTTGTTTTATTCCTCCTGTTCCTTTAGGAACACTGAACAAATATGGCTTAAACAAGGGCACCCAAACTGTGTTGTTGTTGTTGTTTTAACAATACCTCGAGACCGTATGTTTACATGTACCTCTGCTTTTATTTTTCTATAAAGACACTCCAAAAGGCTCACAAAAAATAAGGTGCTCAAAATGTTTTGATGACATTCAGGGAACATTATTTTAAAAGAGCAATATTTTGAGGCAGCAGCAGCTGTTGGATTCCACCTCACGCTCCCTCCGCATGTATCTGGAGTGTGGGAGTCTTCAACGCTGTGTGAGGGGTGCACCCCTCCAAGGCCCTCCCCCAAGAGGTGCGCTTCTCAGATCAGAACTCCACCTGGCAGCCAACCGATGGCTGCACTCCAACCCTCAAGGGGGGAGACGAGGCCCAGAAGCGCTGACGAGCCCTCACCGGTGGCAACGATGCAGAGCGCCCGAATCAACTCCGAAGCAGCTTCTCACGGTTGAAAGGGCTGGGCACAAGCTGTTTTCTCACATCCTCTGCCTCTTAAGGTTACAAAAAAAAAAAAAAAAAAAAAAAACAGCCTATGATCCAATTAAAATCCCCATAGTCTATGTTTTCTCAGAAAAGGACAAAGCAAAGATGACCTGTGCTTGCTGGGAACATAACCAGCCATGTACGGTCTTGGATGATAAATGAAGAGTTAAAAAAAGATGAAAAATTTAAGACAAGACTGCCGTGAAATTGTTTATTCATGGTAAGGTGTTTTGGGCAGTTACAGCTGTACAACAGTAAATTGTTAACAACCGTTTCCTGAAGAAAAAATTTCCATTATAGATCACAGATAAGACAAGACACCAAGCGCAGCGCGGCGGGAGATCAGGGTTCTAGCCGAGAGTGGCTACGTCAGGTGCGAGTCCCCTTGCCTGCAGTCATTTTCAAGAAAAATGGTATTTTGAGGAAGATGACATTTACCCTAATTGCTGCATCTAATTAAAATTAAGGTAATTAAGAAAATTTCGAATGCACTTTAAATGTGATGTAGGGCGTAATTAAAAATCAGATTTTAAAAAATATCACCAGGGCAGCAGGGTGAAGGTCGGCACACAAGTGGGGGAGAAAACAGTTCAGCTCTGGGCAAACAGGAGGGAGGCAGCAGTCTGTCAGAGGGATTATGGGGGACAGGCTTTTTCCTTTTGTTAAAGAGCAGAACTTTACAAGTCGGAACATCTGTGCCCTTGCCTTTGCCACCCGAGCATGCCGGTGTCCAACAGTGATTCGTGTGTCAGTCTCCTCCCCCCGAGGAGCCGGCCTGGAGAAACCAGCACAATGTCAGTGTCTCGGGAAAGCTGCTGCTAGTACTTGGAGTTGAAAAAATAAGAATGAGACTCGAGTTTCTGGAAACAAAATGGGTAATCACTGTATGAATGCCAGCCTGACGAGTGACCACGAGTGACCATGACTCTGCAGCTCTGTCAGAAGACTTGAGGGGCAGCAGCAGGACAAAGGACTGGAAACCAGGGACCTGCAGTGCCAGCCTCAACCTCAACATGTAGTTGAGCCGCACCTGCTCTCAGACTTGTCACCAAATATGCAAGGCTCCAGGCTAGGTTATCACTAGCATCTCATTGACTTCTGTGGGTCAATGGAAACGTGCAGTTCCAAGGAGAACTCCGAGTCACTCAATCTGTGAGAGCCACTCAAGACCTCGAACAAGGAGAGCCTGAAGGCAAGTCCCTGCTACAGACACAACATTTCTATCTCGCCCCCAAAACTGCCACGCTGAAGCCGAAGCCCCACGTAACAGCAGTTAGAGGGGAGGCCTGCAGGAAGGGAATAGAAAGGCAAAGCCCCGCGAAGGGGATTGGTGCCCTTAGAGAGCAGCCCCGGCCCCCTCCTTCCGTCCGTTCACCACGTGAGGACACAAGGAAAACACGGCCGTCTCCGAAGCAGGAAAGGCCCTCACCAGACACTGAATCTGCCGGCGTCCTGACCTTGGACCTTGGACTTCCAGCTTCCAGCTTCCAGCTTCCAGAGCAAGGAGAGGAAGCTGCTGCTCGTCAGCCTCCCACTTACACAGCTTTGCTACAGCAGCCCACTTGTGGTCACTCAGCGATACTGTGTGGGCACCCAGGTCAGTGCGTGGTTCTTCAGGGCCTAGCACCGTACGCGATGCATCAGAAGCGCCCAAAGCATGCGAGCTGAACAAGTTCAGACCCACCTCACCCAGAAACAAGCTACCCAGCCAGGGCTCTCACACAACCCAGAACCCCACGGCGAACCCCGGCACACACAGGCCTCAGCCTGGACACAGGCAGCGCGGTTGTCTGTTCCACCTACCGTCCCACGAAGCGTCAGAAATGCCGTAAGATTGCCCTTCAAAAAGACTGCAGTAGAGTTACGCCCTGATTTATTTCCGTGAGAATTATCAGGCAGGAAGAACCTAGTCAGACATGCTCTCAGGAGAGAGATTAGCAGCAAGATGAAAATACCATGGAGCAGCAGCAGTCTCCCCACGAGTATCACTCAGGCAGGCGACGACGTTCGTCTCCTACCTCCCGAGAGCTGGGTTCCAACAGAACAACTAGCGGAAGAGAATGTGGTTAACGAACATAACACTGGCCACAGGCACATCAGAAACCTTTCACATGAAAGGCACTGCACGCGTGGAAGTGGAGACAAAGTAGAAAATGGCTTTGGAAGTCATGATCCAGAGTCAGTTACGGGGAACACTGGCTAAGTGCCTACTACGTACCAGGGACTGCGCTCAGCACTTACACCACTCCTTTGATCTTCTCAACAGCCCTGAGAGGCAGAAGTCATTACCTCTACTTTAGCAGGTGAGAACACTAAGACACGGAGGGTCCCCCCCCCCCACCCCACGTTTTATTCAAGAAATGAACCTAGGAGGTCAAACCCAGATCACCTGTTTAGGTCCATCGATCTTTCAACAGATATTTAAACACTGTATATTGCACACTAGTCTTTTGTAAGGACCTGAGAATACGGCCGTGGATAAAACAAACTCCCCCATCCTCCCGGACATGCCAATGTGTGCAGTCTACCACGGTTCACTGCCTCCTCCGGCCCGCCTCCGCCAGGCCATCTGTTAGCAGAACGATGTCGACAACTACAAATTCCAATCTGCATGGCCTTGCCTCTGTAAAGGCCTCCTGATGCAGAAGCTGAAAATTAATGCTGCTAACGTATGAACAGATACATCAAGATAAATTCAAGTACTATTAAGAGCAAATAGGACAATTAAGGATTGCCCAAGATCTGTTAAAAGATAAAAACCTGATTTTCGAATGAGCAAGGAGCAGAGTGCATTTCAAGATGGGAGATAATTAGAATGGAAATAGAAGAGCGGACGTGACAGCACACATCAGCAGGGGCAGACAGGAGAGGAGAGGAAACAGCGCTTTCCCACCACGTCAGCCTCCGCGGGGCCGACGGCTCTGAAAGGATATCTGTATTATCGTGACCCAGCAGCCCCAGAAGTGACTGCACGGCGTTCAGCTCCACCAGAAGGTGGTACAGGTCTGGCATGGTGGCCACCACGTGCATCTCCTGAATGATATCATTTAGGTCCAGCTCAGATTCCATGAACCTAGGAGGGAAAAAAAGGGGGCTGGATCAGCACAGAGGAGCAAACAGCAACATGATCCAGACAAAGAGAAAATCTGTCAAAGCATCCACGCCAGACCAACCAAGAAGTACACTCATCCAAACATCATCCTGTCACAGCATTTCCTTGGGAAATCGATTTCTTCATTACAAAAATCAATCCTGGATTCAGATCTCATTACTGAGTTCCCCTTATTTTTGCAGTCACAAGCTGCCTTTCAGAGGCTCCCAAAGCATTTTTGTGGCATTAAGTGATCTGCCCACCGGTCCTATGGATTAACTATCTGACCCCTCGATGTGGCAATTCACTCAGCTGCCCTGACCATGGTTATCCCACTAATCCAAAAACGGTTTCTCTTACTCCCCACTTCAGATCAATGCCCAATCATTCCCCTCACCCATAGGAAGACAGTGAGATTCTGCAGCTATTCCAAACTGCCCTGCCCTTCACAAAACTCCTCCCAGGAGCTGAGTAACGGGCCAGAGTTGCCAGAGTCCAGCAGACCGAGCCTCTGATATCTGTAATCGCCATCATGCCTCACGTGCCCTTTCTACCCCGGAGCCTTTCAGCAAAGCCACGCCTGCACTAAGCACACAGCTACCTTGCACTGACCACATGCCTGCCCCCACTCAGCCACGAAGCCTTGGACGGACGGGACAAGAAGGTCTACCTGAGAAGAGGAGCTAAGCCATGACCTGGGAGAAACAGGTCATGAGAAACCTGGTCAAACAGAAGCCGGAGCCAGACAGCCCGGGTGTGAACCTGGCTCAGCCTCTTAGCCCCTCTATGCTCAGTTCCTTCATCTATGAATGGAGACGATAAAGTCACCTCACAGAGCTACTGTAGAGGTTAAATGATGAACACAGGAAGCGTGGCTGGAACAGCGGCTACCGTGGAAAGCACTGTATCCAGGTCCGGGCTCTCACTATTAGAGCACTGACTACACTGTGACGAGTGCATCTAACTTTTCCTTTGGAAGACGGGAACTGGATCTTTGGTCTCACACCCACAGATGCTTTCTTAACTGAACCAGGGCCACAAATCCTCGCAGCGTAAGCAGGGACTCTTGAAGTCCCACAGGATCCTCAATGGCCAGAGGCTGAGGGCTGGGATGGGCATCACCACTCCAGGAATCTGGACCCCGTAAGAACACAAGCCAGGGCCGGCGCCGCGGCTCACTAGGCTAATCCTCCGCCTTGCAGCGCCGGCACACCGGGTCTAGTCCCGGTCGGGGCGCCGGATTCTGTCCCGGTTGCCCCTCTTCCAGGCCAGCTCTCTGCTGTGGCCAGGGAGTGCAGTGGAGGATGGCCCAAGTGCTTGGGCCCTGCACCCCATGGGAGACCAGGAGAAGTACCTGGCTCCTGCCATCGGATCAGCACGGTGCGCTGGCCACGGCAGCCATTGGAGGGTGAACCAACAGCAAAGGAAGACCTTTCTCTCTATCTCTCTCTCTGTCTACTCTGCCTGTCAAAAAAACAAAAACAAAAACAAAAACAAAAACAAAAACAAAAACAAAAACAAAACAAAACAAAAAAAACCACAAGCCACATGCTGTTAATCCTTTAAGGACTGCCCCTTTCTTAGGCGATATTCCTTACTGTTGGTTTTCCCCACTCCTATTTTTAGTAACATTTACCTATTTTTCTCTGATCATAGAACACTAGTTTTTTTTGTAGAAAACTGGGAAAAGATAAGCCCTCAAAGAAATAAACAGAATCCTATTAACCAGAAAGGGTTCAGTTTTCTCAACTTACAGACTTTCTCCCCACCATCCAGCAAAAGTCAGCCTATGTGGCATGTAGTTCTATATTCAACTTTATCACTGTCGTTAACACAGGCTAAACACTTCCTGTATCATTAATCATTCTTCCACCACAGAAAGCCAACACCTGACACACACAGTCGCTCTCTCCTCCCTCAACACAGTACTCTTCCCTGCTGAGCTCAGACATGGCTTCAGAATCCTTGTCAACACTCTTTCAAGAGTCTACCAGTCACATGGCATGCATGGGAGTTTAAGTTTATCTGAAATTCTTGTTTTAAATAAAAAGTTTTAGGCCGGCGCCGCGGCTCACCAGGCTAATCCTCCACCTGCAGCGCCGGCACCCTGGGTTCTAGTCCCAGTTGGGCGCCGGTTCTGTCCTGGTTGCTCCTCTTCCAGTCCAGCTCTCTGCTGTGGCCAGGGAGTGCAGTGGAGGATGGCCCAAGTGCTTGGGCCCTGCACCTCATGGGAGACCAGGAGAAGCGCCTGGCTTCTAGCTTCAGATCTGCACAGCGCACCAGCCTTGGTGGCCATTTTGGGGGGTGAACCAACGGAAGGGAGACCTTTCTCTCTGTCTATCTCTCTCTCTTACTAACTCTGCCCATCAAAAAAAAATAAAAATAAAAAATTAAAAAATTAAAAAATAAAAAAAGTTTTAAATAGTCACATAGTGTTCCATTGTGTAGCTGTTATCATAATTTATTTAAACATTCTCCTTTGTCAGATATTCAGATGGTCCTAATTTCACCCCTGTAACAAATGACACTTAGAGGAATCCATTCATAATTAAGCATTAGGATAAATTCCCAGGAAGGAAAGTGCCAAGTCAAAGCCACATATGCTGCCAGAAAGGTACCAATAGTGTATGGCTTCCCTATCCTCTTCACAAACAGTATTAACTATTTAAAATCTCCATTTCCAGTCCAGATGGGAATGAAGATTTTTTCCAAAAAATTTTTTTAAAGATTTATTTATTTTATGAAAGGCAGAGTGAAAGAGCGAAAAGGAGAGACAGGGGAGGGGGAGATCTTTCATCCATGTGTTCACTTCCGAAATGGCTGGGGCTCCAAACTTCATCCTGGTCTCACATGTGTACTCACACAAGCCTCACTAAGTACCTGGGCCACCAGTCGCTGCTTTCCTGAGTGTATTAGCTGGCAGCTGAATCGGAAGCAGAGCAGCAGGGACTTGAACTGGTGCTCCAACATGGTATGCTGGCATGGCAAGCAGTGCTTAACCCACTGCAGCATGTTGGTGGCCTGTATTTTTTTTTTTTTTTTGGACATTAGCATTATTTCAATGTTTACTATTTATATCTCCGCCCATTTTTACATCAGATTGTTTTTATTTGTTAATTTTAAAATGCTCTCTAAATTGAGAAAATTTGTTGCAAAACAAAGCAGAGACAAGTGTTTGCCCTTTAATTTGCACAATATACTTTTGACGTAAAGGATTTTTTTGTTTTATTTTTTTGACTTAAAGGTTTTTAAAAGTAGTAGTAAAGGAGTCAAGTTTTTGCCTTCATGAACTCTGTTTTACAGGTATACTGAGCAAGGTCTTTTCTATGTTAAGGTCAAATGTATCTTATGGTTCTTTTGTGTTTTCAGATTTTTTTTTTTTTTTGACAAGCAGAGTGGACAGTGAGAGAGAGAGACAGAGAGAAAGGTCTTCCTTTGCAGTTGGTTCACCCTCCAATGGCTGCCGCGGCCAGCGCGCTGCGGCCAGCGCACCACGCCTATCCAAAGGCAGGAGCCAGGTACTTCTCCTGGTCTCCCATGAGGTGCAGGGCCCAAGGACTTGGGCCATCCTCCACTGCACTCCCTGGCCACAGCAGAGAGCTGGCCTGGAAGAGGGGAACTGGGACAGAATCCGGTGCTCCAAAAGGGACTAGAACCGGGTGTGCCGGCGCCGCAAGGCAGAAGATTAGCCTACTGAGCCACGGCGCCGGCTCTCAGATGTTTTAATAGTTAAATGTTTGGGGGCTGGCGTTGTGGCACAGTGGGTCAAGCTGCCGCCTGCAGAACCAGTATCCATACAGATGCCAGATCGAGTCACTTCAGAGTAAGTTCCCCACCCCCTGAAGCATGGAAGCCAAGTCAGCGGTGACACAGGAGGGCTGGCATGGAAGCCATCGGACGTTCCGTGATGCGGCGGGTCCACGTCATCTCTGCACTCGGAGGGCTCAGCAGAGCTCCGCAGCTTCTCTGCCTCGCATGGGTATTTTATAAAAACAACTGGATTTCTGAAGAGTAACTTGACAGGAGATTTGTACAGTTCACCTAGAAGAACTGGCAAAGGAGACTGGCCACTACACAGTAATAAATACAATCATGTTGAGTGCAAGGACAAGATTTGGGGATTTGGTGTTAATCGGTGAACGAATGTCAGCTTGGAAAGGCCCCTCCGATGATATCCTGCAGGGCTCTTGCTCACGCCTCTTTACATCAGCTACTTTTCTCTTGTTGTTATTTTTTGGTCAATGACTTGGGTGAAGATAAGTAAAAGGCAAACTTAACAAATGTCACGTAACACAAAGCTTAAAGAGACAGCAAACACAGCAGCTGACAGAATCAGTTCGAAAGCTCCAGGCAATAATAATGTGCCAAATCTAACTGGAGGAACATTAGCTGGGATCCACACAGAAAACGGCACTGAACTAAAAAGTCAAGTACAAATGCATGGGGCAGGCAAGATACACTTTCATGAGAGCACGTGCGCACAGGGGCTTGGTGGGTTCAGTCGACTGTAACTACAGTACAAATCAGAACCACGAGATCACTCTCCTCATCTCTGGGCACCTGGCACCTGGCACCCTCCCTGGCCCACCACGGCAACTCAGCAGACATCTGCCGAAAGAAGGGGCAAAGGAAGGAGCGGCCACAGTCACGCCTGCGGTGTTTGGCTGCTTACAGGAGACGGCACAGAGTCACCATGCTGATCAGATGCCCCTAAACCTCTGTGGCGTCTGTTACGGGCACCGCACTTTAGAGGAGACATGGATACGAACTCAGGGAAATGACCCAGGTTATAAGAAGTCTGTACGTTCTCTCTCAAATGTGAATTTTTTGAAATTCTGAGCCGAAATCTTAGAGAGTCAGAACTGCCAAATAAATGATGGAATGAGTTTCTTTGGAAAGTTAGAGGGTGGTTAGTAAGACGTGACATACAAGAAAAAACCCCATGAGGATTAGATGGAAGAATGAGTTGGCCCCCACAATTTCAAATCTGAGGTTCTTCCAAATATGTGGCCTTAGCCCAAAGTCAAAATTATCAGAACAAAGCAAGCAGAGAATCAAACTGTCTGCAGAAACATCACTGAAATACTACCAAGCCCAGTGACATGTGAGTAACAAGATATAATAGGCGGGGCCAGCGCTGTGGCATAGCAGGTAAAGCCATCGCCTGCAGTGCTGGCATCCCAAATGGGCACCAGTTTGAGTCCTGGCTGCTCCTCTTCCAATCCAGCTCTCTGCTATGGCCTGGGAAAGCAGTAGAAGATGGCCCAAGTCCTTGGGCCCCTGCACCTGTGTTGGAGACCCAGAAGAAATTCCTGGCTCTTGGCTTCAGACTGGCTCAGCTCCAGCCATTGCAACCATTTCAGGAGTGAACTACTGGATGGAAGACTTCTCCTCTCTCTCTGTGCCTCTGCCTCTCTGTAACTCTGCCCTTCAAATAAAATAAATAAATATTAAAAAAAAAAAAAAAAAGAATCTTAAAAAAAAAGGGGTATAAAGGGAAATACCTGGTCTTGGGAAAAACACAGCCCTGAGTCATACCCTCAGCCATACTATTCCTAGTTGTGTGACCAGGAACAGGGTCAGCAAGTGCTTACTGGGTACAGATTCAGTACCACCGCTAGGTGCTGAGGGTATAACAGATAATAAAATAACTCCAGTTTCTGGCCTCACGGAGCATCTAACCAAGCACAAATACAAACAAGCTACAACATACAATTCAGTACAGGGACACCCAGTACTGCCCAAGAGATGTGTCACTGAAACACACAGCACAGGGTGTCAACCTGATCAAGGAAGACAGAACATTAATTTATCTCTAAACTTCAATGAACTTATTTTGTAGCTAAATTATATGGGGCTAAAACAGACTGTGCATATATATAGTGCCGAATAATAGTTGGAAAACTGTAAGTAACCAACAAACACGAGTTTTCTTCTGTTTTCGCTGATAAAGTGCTGCCTACTTTTAAGGCACACAGCACTATTTGCAGAGGGCTGTCTCTGGGGTCAGACATGCCTTGGGCATGAGATGACTCAGAGCTGGTGGCAAGGGTCAGGTGACGGGAAAGCAATAGGGCAACACAGTCAAACAGTAACTCAGGCCAAGATGGGGTGGTCAGTTCCACTGACACGACCGAGAATATTCTCTCAGCCTGCCTTTGCACGCTTCCTTTGGACCAGCAGGATGATCTCCTGCAACCACAGAGTGAATGTTAGCAAGAGACCAGCAAGGTTCAGAAACACTGGGAAGGTGACGCCATCCTGTGAGTCCTAAATGCAACCACAACACCAGCAATCACTGCTGGGAGCCATGACGCTTCCTCCATCTAAATTCGCAGTTCTTGGGGTGTGGTCCTGGAACACTGGGATGGGGCGAGGAGGCAGCAGGAGACCACTTCAGGGTTATGTAAGATCAAGACTATTTCATGGTCGGTGCTGCGGCTCACTTGGCTAGTCCTTCGCCTGTGGCGCCGGCACCCTGGGTTCTAGTCCCAGTTGGGGCGCTGGATTCTGTCCTGGTTGCTCCTCTTCCAGGCCAGCTCTCTGCTGTGGCCCGGGAAGGCAGTGGAGGATGGCCCAAGTGCTTGGGTCCCTGCATCCGTATGGGAGACCAGGAGGAAGCACCTGGCTCCTGGCTTCAGATCGGCGTAGCACGCCGGCCATAACAGCCATTTGGTGGGGTGAACCATCGGAAGGAAGACCTTTCTGTCTCTCTCTCTAACTCTGCCTGTCCAAAAAAAAAAAAAAAAAAAAAAAAAAAATTCATAACAATTCTCAGACATTATCTGCCTTTTTCACTCCTGTTCTTCTCAGAAGTGGGATTTCCCATAACCTATGATATCATTACCCTGATGGCATATGAATGTGTACTTGTGAATTTTTTCTTTTTAACTTAAAATAAAAATTTGCTTGTTTAAAGATTTATTTATTTACAAGGCACAGTGAGAAATACTGAGGGAAAGACAGAGATCTTCCACCTGCTAATTCACTCCCAAAACACTGAGACAGTCTGGGCCAGGCCAAAGCCAGGAGCCTGACACTCCAAGCGGGTCTCCCACATGGCCCATCAACTGCTGCCTTCCCAGGCACATTAGCAGAGAGCTGGATCAGAGACAGAGCAGCCAGACTCAAACACAAGCTCTGATATGGGATGCCAGGATTTCAAGCAGCTGCTTAACTCACTGGGCCACAAAGCCCACCCCCACCTGTCTGAGAGGCAAAGACAGAGAAAGTAGCGGGGAGTGAGAAAAGGGGAAGAGAGAGAGATGTCCATCTGCTGGTTCACTCCCCAGATGCCTGCGAGAGCCTGGGAAGGCCCAGGCAGAAGTCAAGGTCAGGAACTCAATCCACGTCTCCCAGGTGGTTGGCAGGTACCCAACTACTTGCTCCATCACCTTCTGCCTCCCAGGGTCTGCAACAGCAGGAAACTGAAATCAGGAGCAGAGCTGGGCCTGAACCCAGCCATTCTGATACAGGGCACGGGCAGCCCAACTGATGTCTTAGTGGCTAAGCCAAATGCCTGCCCCTCCAATGGATATTCTTGTGTTTCTAGAATTTTCTAAGAAAAGCAATTTGGGGTACTCAATAATTTAAGAGTGTGAAGGGACCCTGAGACCAAAAAGCTTGAGAATCACGAAAGAATTCTGCCCCTGCAGAAATACAAAGACCTATTACAGGGCTCACTAGGGAAACAGCACACTCTTCTCAACATGATGCTTGGGAGAAAGGCCACACGGTGCAAAGCCAAGGCTGCATGAGGAGAATTGTCAATTGAATCTGAAATTCAGCCAGATGAAAAGAGGCATTTGGGGCAATGCGATCAAAATGACAATGGCATATATGGGAAAATAAATTTGAATGTTTCTGATCTCAACTGGAAAGTTTCATTCAACATGCTCTAGCAATTTTCATCTTAATTGCACCTCGCTTGTCTAGAGAATTATGAAAGACATCACACTAGTAAGAATTCAAGAACTCAAGGTTAAAACACAATGTAGCTTCATAACTGCTTTCCGACATGGCGGGGAAAGGTGCTTTATGTATAATTTCAGTGTTCACGTGTTCAGATTCAAAAAATAAAATGGTATACAAAGTTTGTTGGAATGGAAAACACTGTGGATTTTTAAAAAATAAATACTTTTTTTTTAAAGATTTACTTATTTATTTGAAAGTCAGAGTTACACAGAGAGAGGAGAGGTCTTCCATTCACTGGTTCACTCCCCAATTGGCCGCAATGGCCAGAGCTGTGCCGAACCAAAGCCAAGAGCCAGGAACTTCTTCCAGGTCTCCCACATGGGTGCAGGGGCCCAGGGACTTGGGCCATCTTCTGCTGCTTTCCCAGGCCATAGCAGAGAGCTGGATCAGAAGTGGAGCAGCCGGAAACTGAACCAGCATCCATGTGGGATACCGGCACTGCAGGCGGTGGCTTTATCCATCACGCCACAGTGCCAGCCCCAAGTAACACTTTCTTAAAACTAGTTCATGATGGTGTATACTGGAGCATCTGTGGTACCTGAGGTGTATATGGTGAATATAACCCTCTGCCCTAAAGTGCCAGAAGTAGTCCTACCAAGTAGGTAAAGGCAACGTTGGTATAACAAGAAATACACTGGATTTCTTCAATTCCCATCCCAATGTTACCAACCCACAGCACGGCTTCCTCATTATGTATCCCCAGGTACCAGGGGATGGGGGTATAAAGGCTGACATGGGCTTTGCAAGAACTCTCATGTTTACTGAGCACAGGAGCCATGGCAGGTACTCTGTGAAGGCACCACGGCAACAAGGCAGGCAAAGCCACCTTTTTTTTTTTTTTTTTTTGGACAGGCAGAGTGGACAGTGAGAGAGAGACAGAGAGAAAGGTCTTCCTTTGCCGTTGGTTCACCCCCCAAATGGCCACTACAGCCAGCGCGCTGCGGCCGGCGCTGCACTGATCCGAAGCCAGGAGCCAGGTGCTTCCTCCTGGTCTCCCATGCGGGTGCAGGGCCCAAGCACTTGGGCCATCCTCCACTGCCTTCCTGGGCCACAGCAGAGAGCTGGCCTGGAAGAGGGGCAACTGGGACAGAATCCAGCGACCCAACTGGGACTAGAACCCGGGGTGCCGGTGCCGCAGGCAGAGGATTAGCCAAGTGAGCCGCGATGCTGGCCAAAAGCCCATCTCTTAAAGGAACAGAGTCCAATGCAGGAGCCACTGCTCAGAGAAAACAGTTAAACAGCCAAGATGTTCAAGACTGGTCTCGTCCATTGTGAGCAAGAACACAGAGAAGGAGACGCTGCTGGAGGCAGACTGAAGGGCGGGCATTTGGTAGCGCTCTCAAAGTGAAAAACATCTCCATCCACAGTGGGTGTTAGGTGCAGGGGTTAAGTCACCAATTGGGATGGCTGCATTCCATGTCGGAGTCCCCGGGTTTGAGCTCAGCTCCACTCTCAATTCCAGCTGCCTACGGATGCACACCCTGGGAGGCAGCAGGGGGTGGTGCAAGTACGTGGCAGACCAGGAGGGAGTTCCAGGCTCCTTGCTTTGGTCTGGCCCAGCCTGCTTGTTGTAGGTATCTGTGGGGTGAGTCAGTGGATAGAAAATCTCTTTCTCTCTTTATGTGTGTCTCTTTCTGCCTATCAAATTAAATAAATAAAGAAACCTTTTAAAAGTGTTACTATCCTTCAATCTGGGAATTCAACCATAAGTATCCACCCTACAAGCATATGCGGATGACCAATGGACAGGATAGCTCACTGCAGCACTGCTCATAAATTCAGTACGTAAAATAATCAAATGCCCATCAGTAGAAAAATAATGAAATAAATCATGGTATTTCCAAAGACATGCTATGCACCAGTTAGACAAATAATAGATAGGGGCTGCATTGTGGTGTAGCAGGTAAAGCCACCACCTGCAATGACGCTGGCATTCCCTATGGATGACGGTTCGTGTCCCAGATGGTCCACTTCCAGTCCAGCTCCCTGCTAATGGCCTAAGAAAAGCAGCAGAGGATGGCCCAGGTATTTGAGCCCCTACTACCCATGTTGGAGACCAGAGCAAGCTCCTGGCACCTGGCTTCAGCCTGGCCCAGGGCTGGCCACTGTGGCCACCTGGCGAGTGAACCAGCAGATGCAAGATTCATATTTTCTCTCTCCCTCTGCCCCTACTCCTTCCTCTTGTAGCTCTGACTTTCAAAATAAATAAATGTTTTAAAAAAGGTGGAAGGCAGCATTGTGGCATAGCAGGAAGAGCCACCACCCGCAATGCCTACATCCCATATGGTCGCCAGTTAGTTTTCAGCTACTCCACTTCTGGACCAGCCCCCTGCTATTGGCCTGAGAAAAGCAGCAGAAGATGGCCCAAGTATCTGGGCTCCTGCCACCCACATGGGAGACCCAGATTCCTGGCCTTGGTCTGGCCTGGCCCTGGCTGTTGCAGCCATTTGGGGAGTGAACCGGCAGATGGAGGATCTCTGTCTCTCATGTTGTAACTCTTTCAAATAAATAAATAAATCTTAAAAAAAAAAATTTAAACAACATGGAGATCTTTTGGGGAAAAAAGGTAGATATACATGCACTAACATGGAAAGACCTCCTGTTCTATGACCTGAAATATCAAGGGGCAGAAGATACGTAACTTGATTTGCATAGGAAGAAAAGTATTTGCATACTTGTACACCCAAGTATATAAATACACAGCAAATAATCTAAAGGGATATTCCAGATCTGTTCCCAGGGTCACCTCTAGGGAGGAGAAGAGGAACGGAGTCAGTACAGTGAAGAGCTTTCATTTTTCCTTTGACTTGTGCATGGCTGGTGTTTCTTACAATTCATGTATAGCTTGTCTACGTAAACACACAGAGTGTGGTATGACAAGTACCAGCATGGGGTGGAGGTCAGCACAAAACCGGACAGGAGGCCGGCGCCACGGCTCACTAGGCTAATCTTCCACCTTGCAGCACCGGCACACCGGGTTCTAGTCCCGGTCGGGGCGCCGGATTCTGTCCCGTTGCCCCTCTTCCAGGCCAGCTCTCTGCTGTGGCCAGGGAGTGCAGTGGAGGATGGCCCAAGTCCTTGGGCCCTGCACCCCATGGGAGACCAGGAGAAGCACCTGGCTCCTGCCATCGGATTAGCGTGATGCGCCGGCCACAGCGCACTGGCCACGGAGGCCATTGGAGGGTGGAACCAACGGCAAAGGAAGACCTTTCTCTCTGTCTCTCTCGCTCACTGTCCACTCTGCTTGTCAAAAATTAAAAAAAAAAAAAAAAAAAAAAAAAAAGGACAGGACCCAGGGGCTGGGCAGGCTGAACTCAGACCTAGCTGCACCTGCTGTCAGAAGGCATGACCCTCCATCCAGGAAGTGGGTTCGCGCCCTGCAGCTTCCCCATCCACGGTACAAGGAGAGCACAGTGGCCCACACCGGCCTTCCTGCGCAGCCATGAAGGCTCCGTGCCCTCGGACGCGTCTGCTGTTGTTCACGCGCTTCATGCTGCCTAACATGCCTGTCCGGGTTTTTCCCCCCTAACAGAATCAAAATCATTCTTCAAGGTCCCACTCAAACACCAGCCTTTCTGGAACGCCCTCACTTGCCCCCAGCTTGGCTTTTGCTGTCTCATCCCCTTTGCTCCCACAACCCCTTGCTTCTAACTCTTTTAAGGTGTATTTTTAATTCCACCTTGCATTTACTGTCAGTCTTCCCAGTCACCTAGAAATCTGAGTGCAAAGATTGTACCACTCAACTCTTAACTCCTAAGGGTCTCAGGCACATTAAGATTCATTAAATCTGTATGTCCAGGAAGGGAGAAAGACAGGGAGAGGAGACAAAGTCACAACATTAACATCTGTATAAATAGGGCAACTCCTTTAGCTAGGATTCAAGAGTGACTGGATATCAGACTCCTCATTACAGCACTCAGACGCGCTGAGGCGCCAGTGCAGGAACGCCTTGCTATCATTCCCTGAGCACCTACTGTGTGCCAGGCACTGGACTTGCCATTATTCTCATTTTGTAGTCACAACAACCCTGTGAGGGAGCTACTCAAGGTCACAAGGGAGTCACACAGCGTCTGACCCCAGAGCTTTCGACACTTGCTCGGCAATAGGGCTGTCACTAGTGGCAGTCGCGGTCTGTCTTCCCAGGGCACTGCGAAGGCAGATGAGGGAAAGAGTTAACACAGCAGCCCTGCTCTTCTGAAGGCTCTGCTTGCAGGGCTGGCAGCTGGGAACTTGGCTTTGGAAATGCTCCCCAAGTGATAGGGCTGTTTTGCCAGCCCAGGGCACTGAACAGCTGCTTTCCTCCTGGGAGTCTGGAAGTCTGGTCGTTGTTCCTGGCACAGAACGCCTACGTCAACATCCTCAGAAAACTCCTGCTTCCGCGGACCAAGCACGGCCTGCAGCTGATGCACGTCAGCGCTGCGGAAAGGAGCCCGGCTGACCCTCGCCGAGGTGCAGCAGCAAACTCAGGAAGCCTGCACACGAACTTCCCCAGACTCCGCCCCCTGCGCCTTTTGCCCTTGTGGATCCCACCATGTACCCGTTCACCGTAATAAACCAAGTCCCGACCACCCCTGACTCGAGTCCTGGGGCTCCTGTTAGTGACTTCCCAGACATGCAGGTCATCCTGGGACACCTGACCTGGATCACAAAGCCAAAGCAAACAGAACAAAATCAGCAAGCAAACGTCACAGGGGAGAAAGGTATCAGCAGGGCAGAGCCTTACTTCTCCGGATTGTCTGGAAACTTGATTCGCAGCTCTTGGTTTTTGTACGATCTCTTTTCAAACGTGAGGATCATTTTCTTCACTGAGCTTTCATCCAGTGGTTCCTCCTGTACAAAGGCACAAATGTGACAACTTCAGTCCACAGGGATTTCCCATTCACTGTCACCACGTCTTTCCTGTGGCTCCTACACTCCACCTCACTCTGCTGCGGCCCTCTGGGACAGCGAACACGCTCCACCTTTCCCACCAGAATGAGAGTTAAGGCCTGCACCAGATGCCTCTGTGTCCTTCTGGGTATCTTCCTAGCGACCAGCGTCTGGAACGGGATTCTGCTTAAGGTGTTAAAGACGCATTCGTTCAACAAATAATTCTTGAGTACGCCATATAGCACAGTGAGCAACAATATTAGGTTTTTAAAATATTTACCTTATCCTTTTCCTCTGTTGTACACATAAGCTAGGACTCAGAGGTTCAGAAACACTTGGTCAAAAGCTAAGCCTGAGTCAGCGACAGGCCTTTAATCTTTTTCCACTCCAGGGTCAGCAACCCACTATCCATGAGCCAAATCCAGCCCACTGCCTACTTTTGCACATAGCAAACTAGCTACAGTCTCTGTCTTGCATTTTTTTCTTATACATTATGTGTCTGGACTCCACCAGCTTTGAGAAGGGATTTGGACCAGTACTTGGATCCTGACACAGCATAGAGAATTCAGTAGCTTTACTCAGAAGCAGCATACACAGCTAGCAGATCATACCCAAGTTTCCCACTTCAGTCCCTGGAATACCAAAAGTAAACAGAATGCATTGTTGAAAATTGTGCACCAAAATTTCTGAATTTTTTTTCTTTTTTCTTTTGAGAAGCTGAGACAGACAGATGGATAAGAGATCCCATCCACGGGCTAACTCTTAAAATGCCCAGAATGGCAGGGCTGAGCCAGGCCAAAGCCAGGAGCCAGGAACACAATCCGGGTCTCCCATGTGGGTGGCAGGGACCCAATGACTTAAGCTATCACTGCTGCCTTCCAGGGTGCATGTTAGCAAAAGCTGGAGCAAGGAGCCAGAGCTAGGTATTGAGCTTTAGGCACTCCAGCAGGGGCTACAAGCTTCTCAGACACTAGGTCACATGCCCCCTCGGCCTGCGATTCACTCCAGCTGACTTCCGGCTCAAGGGCAGTGGGCAGGTGCTGCCATGCACCTCCCTCTCTCACACTCTCCCCACTCCCAGCCTCACAGCTCTGTGGACACAGACAACTCACTCCTGAAGGCAAGAAACTGCTACAAAGAAAACTTGAACTAGATCCTTCCAGAAAGCACAGAATCAGCCCACAATTTTCTAAGTACTCAAAAATGTTAGTTATTACTTGATTATTAATTCAATTTTCATTTACTGGATTCTAAGTGGGGAGGACCTATAAATTCATTTGGGGTACAACATATTTGTGTCAGCAACTCCTGGATAATGAGAGACTCTGTTGGGCCTGCACCCTCCCCAGGGTCTGCAGCAGAGAGAGAAGTCCCCGAGGTCAGTGTTCTTCCTCAGTCGGGACCCAGGCCTCAGCTTCGCTACTTGTTGGCGATGTTACATGTTACTTTGCCGAATATCTTCCTCAAACCCTCACCAGGTCCAGCTGATTCCAAGACATTAAGTCTTTAGTCAATTCATCCATTTGGCACTGGGAACAGAATCCTACATCCCTCACCTAGACCTATACAAGGCAGGTCTGGCAGGGCCCGGATCACTCCAGCCCCAAACCAGAGCAAACACCCCGGTGCTGCTGGCCCATGTCTACCTGTTCACTGCTAATTCTCTAGCATCTGGCACATAGAAGGTGCCCAGTAAAGATCTGCTGGAGGGAAGCGGGGAGGAGGGTGCAGGAAAACGTTACCTGTGTCTTTCAAGGTCATAGAGTTAAAGAAAGGTCGTATATAAAATTGCTTGTGCGCTATATTAAAGGACACAGTTCTCAGTAGTACCCGACGTCCCGCCCCACATTTCGAGGAGAGGGTCAGGCACTTCCACGCACCATCAGAACCCCTGCTTCTCTTTCCCTTGGCTAACACGTCACCACCACTGGTAGTGTTCCTCCAGCTCTCGTGGGATTTCCGAAGTCCTAATCTCTCCAGGGTCTGGCCTTCTCCCCTTTAATTTCCCTCCAAAACTGGGGAAAACCCGAATTATCAGTCTTAGTCAGCGGCCACAGCAGTTTCTCCAATAGCTCAACGTCAGAAACCGGAGGGAGATTTCAGAAAGATGAATGCTGGGGATGTAGCACAAAAAGAACAATAATATTTTACAAGCACACGTGACTTCGCGAGGGCAAACATCACTTGTTTTTCATCAGATGGGACTTTGGTGGCAGTGAGGAAATAACTCCCAGACCTGCAGCCCTCCGTGTGTCATCCGTATGAGGCGATCTCTTTTTCTCTGTCCCTTAACAGAAGGCCTGGTCCCACATTACATTCCGTCTCCCAGGCTAGAAACCACTTACCTATGACAGCTACCACCGTAACCCACTAGCACCAGTCTTTGCCCTACACGCGAATTGTACCTGCCAATTAACGGCTGCTGCAGGGCTGAGAGCTGAGCAGAAGCTGGGGAGGAGGAGGGGAGGAGGGTGTGCTGCACACAGTTTGTCTAAATCCTGGCAAGGCTGCTGCCCTCAGAGGAAACTCAAGATGGTTTCCCGCCACGCTTTTCCAGAGAGCCACCACCTTTTAGGGGCAGACTCCAAATTAGCACTGGTACAAGTCCTACAAGCCCTAACAAGGAAAGAGCTACCGCCAGAACACAGGAAAGCCTTCGTGGCATACGAATCCATGTCTCTCTCCCCTCAGACTTGTGCTCCAGCCTCGTTTTTAAATCCAAACTTAGCAGCGTGTCTTTGAGGGAACCAAAAAACAGCTGGCTCTTAAGAATCTATTTCCATAATTCATCTTGAACAAAATGCCAACGTGAAACAACACACAAGCTGATGCTTAAGGATTTACAAAGACACAGAGGTAAGGTCATTTTTTTTTTTTTTGTCTTTTTTTTTTGGACAGGCAGAGTGGACAGAGAGAGAGAGAGACAGAGAGAAAGGTCTCCCTTTGCCGTTGGTTCACCCTCCAATGGCCGCCGCGGCCGGCGCGCTGCGGCTGGCGCACCGTGCTGATCTGATGGCAGGAGCCAGGTGCTTCTCCTGGTCTCCCATGGGGTGCAGGGCCCAAGCACTTGGGCCATCCTCCACTGCCTTCCCGGGCCACAGCAGAGAGCTGGCCTGGAAGAGGGGCAACCGGGACAGAATCCGGTGCCCCAACCGGGACTAGAACCCGGTGTGCCGGCGCCGCTAGGCGGAGGATTAGCCTGTTGAGCCGCGGCGCCGGCCAGGTCATTTTGTTTTTAATCACTGATATTTCGCCTCTATTCTCCTCAGCTTCATTCAGGTACGCATTAAATAAATATTTATTAGGGGCCGACCAGGAGCTAGGCACTGCTCGGAGGGCCAGGGATAGAGCCGTGTACCTACCAGAGCCAGTCCCTGTCTTCGTGGGAGGTTGGGGGAAGGACAAGGATTTCCAGTCACGACAGGCGCTGTCAGGACAATACAGGGCATGAGGTGATGAGAGAAGGAGAGGACGGCTTTGCCAGGTGCCTGGGAGGCAGCCGGGACTTCTTGGAGGAGGCAACACCTGCACTGAGCCTGATGAGAAGCAGCTGCCTATGTGCCCTAAGGACAGAGGCCCACACAACCTTCCCATCAGTGCTATGGAGGGAGAATTCTTAGCCCCATTTTACAGATGCAGCTGGAAAGTCCAAGTCAAGTATCTGGTCCCAACTGACCCTTTACAGACACAGGGTGGGGGCAGCCCAGTCGGTGCCCTCCCAGCTCCCCCTGTCGCCCGCTGCCCGTTACCTCTTCCTCCTCGTCCTCGCCATCTCTGTCGATAATCTGAAGCAGCCGTTTTTTGTCGTCATCGGCTTCCTCCACCACCGTCAGCTCCTCCTCCCGGTAGCGGCCGCGCTCCCGAGGGCCAGCTTGTTTCCGGCGCGTCTTCAGCTCCTCTTCTTCGTCATCCCGGGGACGTTTTGTGCCCCTGTTGGGCTGAAAAAGAGAGGAGAGAAACACGGGGATTTAGAGCTGGAAAAGCCATAGAAAAGCCTAGACGGGACACGTCCTGAAGCTTTCAGGACCAGCCCGGAGAGTGCCGAGCACGGAGTCTCCCCGGGGCAGGGAGAGCGCGCCTCGTCCCTCAGCAGACCCTCCAAGTCTCTCAGTGCCACGTGCATTAGTGGCTTTTTTAACAGAATCGTTTTCATATGCATTTTTACCACTTCCTGAACGTTCCTAAGTGTACAGAAATCACAAGGAACAAAGCCGCCGCGGGATGGGGCCCCTGGGGTAGGCTAAGATGCAACCCCCAGAACTACCCCTTAGCATGCGGTTTTGATTTATGTCTAAGAAAGATCATGAAGCCTTTTTTACAGTTACTCGCAAGTAGTTCAAAGACAGAATATCACCTATGTCAACCCCATAGCCTGCTGTACGCCCAAATTTCACTTTACAGAAGAACTGAATGAGGCCCGGAGGCCCAGCAGAGGATCTCAAAAGAGGACACATAAATGGCAACGAATCAGGTAGGAATGCTCATCACTAATGACCAGGGAAATGCAAACGAGAACCACAATGAGAACTCAGCGCCTGTTACCAAAAAGGTAAAAGATAACGTGTACTGGGGCCCGTGCAGAGGAAAGGGAACCCCCGTGTGATGTTGCAGGGAGTGTAAATTAACAGCCACTATAGAAGCAACTCTGGAGCTTTCTCAGGAAACGAAAAACAGAGTCACTGTGTGACCCCACAATCCCACTTCTGCACAGGTCTCCAAAGGAAGGAAACCAGAGTGCTGAAGAGACACCTGCACTTGCGTGTTCGCTACAGCATTACTCACAATAGCTAAGACACGGAAGCAACACAGATGTCCTGTCAGCAATGGATGGATAAAGAAAATGTGGTCCATGAACACAGTGGAATATTATTCAGCCTTGAAAACAGGGGAGGGGCCGGCACTGTGGAGCAGCTGGGTAAAGCCCTGGCCTGAAGCGCCGGCATCCTATATGGGCGCCGGTTCTAGTTCAGACTGCTCCTCTTCCAATCCAGCTCTCTGCTGTGGCCTGGGAAAGCAGTGGAAGATGGCCCAAGTCCTTGGTGTCTTGCACCATGTGGGAGACCCGGAAGAAGCTCCTGGCTCCTGACTTCAGATCGGTGCAGCTCCGGCCATTGTGGCCATCTGGGGAGTGAACCAGTGGATGGAAGACCTCTCTCTCTGTCTCTACCTCTCTTGGTAACTATCTTTCAAATAAATAAAATAAATCTTAAAAAAAAAAAAGAGGAAATTCTGTCATTTGTGACAATATGGATGAATCTAGAGCACATTATGCTAAGTGCAAAAAGCCAGGCACAGAAAGACAAATACTGTGTGGTCTCACGTATCTATGGATTCTAACAAAGCTGAGTTCATATAGGTACAGAGTACAATGGCAGTACCAGAATCTTGGGGCGGAGGGAATACTGCAGGTAGATGGAAAAGGGATGATGTTGATCAAAGGGCACAACGTTTCAGTTAGAGATGAGGAACATGCTTTATCGAGCTACTACACAGAGTGGTGACTAACAAATAATGCTCTACAGATCTCAAACTTGCTAAAGAGTAGGGTTTTTTTTTTTTTTTTTTTTTTTTTTTTTTTTTTTTTACAGGTAGAGTTAGTGAGAGAGAAAGACAGAGAGAAAGGTCTTCCTTCCGTTGGTTCACCCCACAAATGGCAGCCATGGCAGGCATGCTGCGCTGATCCAAAGCCAGGAGCCAGGTGCCTCCCCCTGGTCTCCCATGCGGGTGCAGGGCCCAAACACTTGGGCCATCCTCCACTGCCTTCCCGGGCCACAGCAGAGAGCTGGACTGGAAGAGGGGCAGCTGGGACTAGAACCCGGAGCCCATATGGAATGCCGGCACCGCAGGCAGAGGATTAGCCAGGTGAGCCACGGCACCGGCCCTAAAGAGTAGGTTTTAAACATTTTCACTGCACCACAGTGCCGACCCCGTATCTGATCTTAAAATTTGTTTATCTTCATTTTATTTGAGAAGCAGAAGGGGAAGTGGGGGGGGGGGGGAGGAGGAAGGAAGAGAGGGAGAAGGAAAGGGAGAGGGAGAGAGAATGAGAATGAGAATCTTCCATCCACTGGTTTACTCCTCAAAAGCCTGCAACAGCTACCACTGGGCCAGGCTGAAGCCAGCAGGCAGGAACTCCATCCAGGTCCACTTATGGGTGGCAGAGACCCAAGTACTTGAGCCACCATCACCACTGCCTGCCAGGGCATGCAGTAACAGAAAACAGAGTAGCTAGGACCCAAACCAAGCACTCTGCAAGAGGTGCCACCCACAGGTGTCCCAAGCAGCAACACTCGCCCTCAAATCAGGCTGATTTGACCATTCTACAGTTGTAAGTGTGTCGAAATATCACACTGAATCCCATAAATACACAATTATTATTTGCCTGTTAAAAATAAACTTTTAATAAATGCAGTCAAACAAAAGATGCAGGAGCCAGGTTATTTACCCGAAGTCAGAAAACCAATCATTAAGGCAGAGGTGCTAACAGATTTAGCACTTCCTGATTCCTACTCCGAGGCTGTTTCCTCCATCCTCTGGACTCACTTTGCCTTTTATACTGCGATTCATGAAGGAGTCCCAACTGCTGCTTTCCATTAAATTCGAATGCGACAGGGCACTGCTGAAAAGGGCAGGAGAGGTGCACCAGGCACCCAGTGGCCCAGCGTCTCTGTGCAGCTGAACTCACTGTCAGGGCCACGCCCAGAACATCCTTCCCCCCTCCTACAAATGGAGGTTGTCATAACCCTTTACCCTATTAACTCCAAAAGGCTGCTCTGAAAGTGAAAGAACTCTAAGCTCTTAACAGTACTACAAATAAATAAAATTACCACCAAGGAATAATTTACACATGATCCTATCTTCCCTAGCAAAACCTTTCTGTTAAAGAAAAGGCTCGCTGCAGAATCTAACTGATGAGACAGGGTGCTGTGTGCTAGGTGCACACAGACACAAATGCCACGTTCACTGCCAGCCTGCTAAGTTGTTTGGTAATAACAGACAAATCTCTATTATTCACGTTACACATCTCACCTTGTCACTGTTACTGAACTGCACTATGCCAGCGGTGGAAATCCAGTCCCATCTATATTCATGCATCCTGCTGCTTCCACATACCAGGTGCTCCAGCAAGTCTGAGCAGATGACATTGCTTGGAAAACGCACATCAGACAATTTCGTTTCTGGGGTACCACCTGCTATTTTTCACTCTCTTCCTAGTCTAACTGGGATAGGTTACAATTTCATGTGAACACATCTTATTTCCACAAGCACAAAAATTACAAATATCTACTATCATCATCATCTTTCAAAAAGCAAGGAAGAGGAAATCAACACTGCTAGTAACCACAGAATGCAAGAACAAGGAGGTGGTGTTTTCTCCTTCCCAGGAGAAGAAGGGAAGGCAGCTTCAACCTAAAGGAGAGCAGGTTTCAAATCAGAAATCTGTAGCTCCCCAGCAGGTAAGAACTTCAACCCTCGGGGAACATCCATTCTTTCAGGCTCATAAAACAAGGCCTGCTGTGATTCTGATTAGCGTGAGCCTGCTGCAGCAGCCCAGCCAAGGCTGAGCCCAGAGTCCCCCACGGAAGATTTCTGGATTGTTCATCTCTGAGGGCAGAGAGAAAAGGCAGCGGACCTCACTTAAAAGGAAAAACCTAAACACTGCACAGTTAAGAAATGCAAAACAGAGGTAACCCTGGCAATGTCTCTTGCAAAGAGACCTTCCAATCCACTTCCTGAAAATGAGCGTTCCAGGGAATGGGCAGCAGTGTTCTTGTACAGCTTGGACCTCCAGGCCAGCTCAGGGAAGCGGTTACCAGCTCTGCTACACAAGCAGGGAGATAGGATGCCTGGGACCCTCCAATCAACTCTGGGAAAGGTGACTTGACGCCTTCTGAGAGTTGACCATGTTCTCTGGAAAGCATGCTCATCTAATGTGACGCCAGGACCCTTACTGAGACAAAGTGGGGACATTTTCAGACAGGAACACATATCCCTAAGGACAGGTAAGTCTTACAAGAGCCTGGTTAAGGTATTATTTGTTAAATCATTAGTTCGACAAATAATTTAAGAATCCTAAGGCTTAAGGGCACCCCAAATGTAATCAGCAGTCCCAGGGTTCCAGTAGGGTCATGTCTAAGTGGGGACACAGGGAGAGATGGGACCAGTGTGGATTCCTGGGAGACAAACCGCTTTGCTAACCTTCATAAATAGCCTAAGAAGTGCATCCCTAAGAGTGTAGCCTTTAGGTTCTTAACTCTCTGCAACCTTCTTCCTCCCCAGAACTCCAAGGCAGGGCAGAGCTCATTAAGACCCTCGGATATGGCCTCTTCATCAACACAGCAGCTCCCCCTCCTTCTCCAATAAGTGGAAAGGCCCTGCAAAGGCCCGGATATATTTTGCTTCAGCAAAGAGCCAAGGGAAAACTTTAAAGAATTTCTCCTCTTTACTTCTTTCCTCCACCTTTAATTAACTCCTTTTTCAAACCCAAACATTGCAAATAGAAAAGTTTCTACTCATTTCTCAGACCTGACCACACTGAGTAAATCATGGCTAGAATTAACTTCTTCAACAAATATTTATTACATAGTGCCAATTACATATAAGGCATTCTGCTCAGTTCTGGGCACATATGTATGAAGAAGACAATACTGCACAAGGTTGGTATTATGGGGTAGTGGCTAAAACCGCCACCTGTGATGCTGGCATCCCAAATGAGTGCTTGTTTGAGTCCACTCAGATCCAGCTCCCTGCTAATGCACCTGGGAAAAGCAGCAGAAGATGGCCCAAGTGTTTGGGCCTCTGTCACTGACATGGGAGACCCAAATGAAGCTCCTTGCTCCTGGTTTCAGTCTGGTTCAATCCTGGCTATTATTGCCATCTGGGGAATGAACCAACAGATGGAAGATCTCTCTCTTCTCTCTTCTCTCTCTTTGTCTCTCCTCTCTCTGTGTGACTCTTTCAAATAAATAAATACATCTTAAGAAAAAAAAAAAAAAAGACAAATACTGCCTTGCTACTACAGTTTAAAGGTCTAGGGCAGGAGGTTAGCACTATGGCGTAGCAGGTTAAGCTTTCACCAGCAGTGCCAGCATCCCATTTGGGAGCTGGTTCAAGTCGCAGCTGCTCTGCTTCCAATCCAGCTCCCAGCTAATGTGCTTGGGAAGCAGCAGATGGACCAAGTGCTTGAGCCCCTGCACCAACATGGGAGACCTGGATGAAGTTCCTGGCTCCTGGCTTTAGCCTGACCCAGCCCTGGCTGCGCAGCCATTTGGACAGTGAACCATATGATGGAAGATATCTCTCTAACTCTTTCAAATAAATAAATCTTTAAAAAAAAAAAAGTCTAGGATAGAATATACAATCAAAATACAGTGTAAGCCACTATAATTTACAAAAACTTTACTAGCCACATTTAAAAAATAAAGATAAAATTAATTTTAATAATAGTTTATTTTTTAAAATGTTTATTTATGTTTCATTTATTTGAAAGGCAAAAACAGAGAGGGAGGGACAGGGACAGGCAGAAAGAGATCTTCCTTCTTCTGGTTCATTCCTAACAACAACTAAGGCTGGGCCAGGCTGCAGTCAGGAACTTGAAACTCATCAGGGTCTCCCACATGGATGGTGGGGACCCAAGTACTTGAGCCAGCAACAGCTGCCTCTCAGGATGCACATTAGCAAAAGCCAGAATCAAAAGTGCAAACCCAGGCACTCTGCTATGAGACATAGGGACCCCAAATGGCACCTTAATGATAGTACCAAATGCTTGGGCTATTATATTTTCTTTAATCAAAATAACATCAAAATAACACTTCAACATGTAATCAGATCAAAAGTTCCTAACTTGATATTTTATGTTCTTTTTCCATACTAGGTCTTTGGATTCTAGCGCGTATTTTACATTTGTGGCATATCTTAATATAGGCAGCCTCAACTCATAAGTCAACAGCCATAGGTGGCTAGTGGCGCTATGACTGAACAGTGCAAGAGGAAAGGGTCTCTAGCTGGGGGATTCCTATTCCCCAACAAAGCCAAAACAGAAGGGTCTTTCTAGCAATACAGACTCAGAACGCTCAAGTACTGGCTGCGAAAGGCTCACACTGAAACTCATGGAGCTGACACCCTGACCCAGAAGTAAACTTCTTGCCTATATTTGTGCAATGTTCACCTCTGTGTGCGTGACCCATTACAGAAAACACAACAAGAATTTTGAGTAGGGTAAAGGCCTGCAGCTGTCAAACTGATTTCACCGCCAGGGAGCCAGGAGCTCCTGATCCAGAGAGAGAGCCTGACGCAGGCTGTCAGCCAGGTCAGCAGCGCGGGCTGAGCGCTCCTTGTGTTGGACACAACCAATCCCAAGAGGCTTCAGCCACTCTTACCAGTCACCTTTGGAGATTAATTTGTTTTGATATCAGAAAGGTATCTGGAATCCCTCAAGATGACGGAATGACAAAAGCAACTGTTCTTAATAAAGTCATTTCTCTGCTTCTGCTGCCCACAGGAATAGAGAAAAAAAAAAAATGATTAACTCTTAACTTCTGATGTGCCAGAACATCCGCCTTCCCCATGTTACAGCTTCCTACATTGCCTGTCTCACTCCCAACAGGTGGGGAGTGATGAGTGCTCACCAAGCTTTTGCCACCATCCAACCACACAGCTGGTGGCCTTTCTAGGCCAATGGAACAGTTTCACCTACTCACACCTCACAATGGGCTTCAA
The DNA here is from genome assembly GCF_051225735.1 of Oryctolagus cuniculus. Classification (NCBI taxonomy): domain Eukaryota; kingdom Metazoa; phylum Chordata; class Mammalia; order Lagomorpha; family Leporidae; genus Oryctolagus; species Oryctolagus cuniculus. Next base: position 20,968,142 of record NC_142877.1, read on the forward strand.
GACAATGCACAGGACGCCTGAAGCCTACTGTGTGCAAGTGTGTGTCTCCATGGATCCCTCTGAAATAGAAATCAACACAACTATATGAAAGCTTGGAAAGGGTTAAAAAATTAAATAAGCATCTGCCTAGGATACTCCCTGCATACCCAGACAATATCCAACCTAAGCTTTAGGTTTCATTTTTCCCTCCCTCTCTCTCTTTTTTTTTTTTTTTAATTAAAAAGCAGTGAGAAGCTGTAGCTATAATGAGGGGCTGTGGGAACACGCAGTTATATTGGGCTCAAAGTAATGTACCATAGGAGGAGGCTACATCACCAGAACGAATCCTAAATTAAAACTCCACTATGAAACCAACTCCATTTCCTCTGAGCATGCAATCTATATTATCGCATTTATGGTCTGTCTCGACCTCAATTAGACTTAGAAGTGGGGGGGGGGGGAGGGAACTCCTATAATAAGCAATAATGGTATCACTATGATAAATTATGAAAACACATAAAGCAATTATTAACATGAAGAGCACATTTGTATCAGGAATAACAGTAGAAATGTGTGTATGCCTAAGTATGGCTCATCAATCCAAGCTACCAAGCTAAGGAAGGAGATCATTCAGAAAAGAAACTTTCACATTAAAATTAGAAAAACGATGTTCAATTCTAGAAAGTGGGAAAAGTCAAAGGAGCCTTGTTTCACCTAGAACTATGGAGCTTAGACACTTCTAAACAGGATCTTCCAAGTGGGCCATGAAGTCCTGTTTCCTAAACAGCAAACAATAGCAAAGACTCAGAAAGCTGAGTGGGAAAAAGATAGCCTGGTTTCTCCCTCCATGGAAGAGGGAAAGCTGAGCCCAGTAGGTTTAAGCAAAGTGTCTGCAGTGAGCAAGAATATAAGACTTCTCATTCCCAATACGATGCTTGTTCCTTCTCTAAACTCACTCAGGACTGCTTGGAAAGTAAATAAGAGGATGTTGAAGCAATCGCCAGTAAACAAAGTTCCATTTAAAATATAAGAACACAGACCAGTTCCTGTTTTAGATAGGAGAGTTCTAACTAGGAGCTATCAACAGGAAAGGCTTCTAATCCATTACGGCTACAGCTAGTGATCCCTAACCTGATTGCAACTGGCGACAGGCTATGTGGACAATGAGTTTTTAAGCCAGATTTTCCTAAATTCACGTCCTGGCCACTATACTTTATTTTTTTTTAATTTATTTTATTTTTTTTTTTTTCACTATACTTCTTAGCTCTGGAAAATAACTTACCCTTTCTAGTTTTGGACTTTTTCAGTCTGTGAACTGGGCACAATACTTGTTTTGACAGAGACATCTGTATGTATGCATGCACACAAAGGCCCATGCTGTCAATGTGCAGAACACAGTTTGGCCCATAGGAAAAAAATACACAAAGTTCCCTCTCTCTCTGACATACTTGATTCAAAATAAAAACACTCATGGTTGGGAAGGGCCTTGACCATTAGTAGTTAGGTTTTTAAATATGGTCCCTTTTAATTTACCTGACAAGTGGGTAAATTTACCTACCCAAGTCAGCTGTACTTTTTAGTGCCCTCTAGAGATTGAGGAAAGACGCAATGACAACAATCTACTCTGTACCACTTCTTGCTAAATTCGTTTTTAATGTCTACATTCACAGGAGAGAGAGAATTATGTGTTCATTCTGCAGGAAATGCGTGTATACATCTGGATTCACAACCCCTTGCAGTAATTCCAAGGCACGAGAGGCAGTCAGATTTGGAGCATCCCTGGTCTAATGCAATCATTTATAGGAACCCCCTTTTAAAACATCTCTGGCCAGGCAGAGGCTGAGAATTTCCTACGACCACCAGAAACTTACCCTCTCCCTAAACTGCACTTCCTCCCTCTTTGCGTCACCACGTCCAAGAATTTATGCAACTGAGGAGAAACACTTTTTCTTAGAAGTTTCCTTTCTGGTCCCTAATCCTCCTTAAAACCAGCACAGGTGCAGGGTTGGCACTGTGGCACAGCAGCTTAAGCTCCACTAGCGATGCCAGCATCCCACATCAGATGCACTGGTTCAAGCTCCCCTTCAAATCCAGCTTCCTACTCATGTGCCTGGGAAGGCAGTGGATGATGGGCAAGTGCCCGGGCCCCTGCCACCCATTCAGGAGACTAGATGGATTTCAAGTCTCCTGGATTCTGCCTGGACCAGCACCGAGCACTGTAGCCATTTGGGGAGTAAATCACTGGATGGAAGATCGCTCACTCTCTCTTCTTTCTCCTTCCTTTCCTCTGTCTCTCTGTCGCTCTCTTCCTCTATCACTCTGCCTGACAAATAAATAAATCTTTAAGAAAAATAAAAATAAAACAGGTCTAGTCTTGCTTGCACATTTCAAAGACACCAAATTCTTTCAAGACAGCAGACCTATTTATTTCTTCCTTTCCCACTGCCTTTTTCCAGAATAAACATTTTCACTGGGAAGGTGGGTAGGCAGCAGCACAAAATACACATAATTAAATTCCTCCCATTATTTCGGGATTTCACCATTGCAAAGCTTTCTAATACCTCTGGAGATCATTAGACAATATGGACTGTCACAAAACCATGCTTGTGGATGGATTGGCCTAACCAATCTGAAATGCTCAGAAATCATCTGCCATTAACCTCTCTTGATTACCTTTTGTCAGAATAAAAGGGAGTTTTCAAACATTCATTTTTACCAGATGGTAGTGAGTAACTTGACCCAGAAGTTACAGATGAGCTGCAGTAATGAGTTTTCCCCTGCCTTTCCTGGCTGCATATTCACTGGTGACATTTTACAACTAGGACTTCTGGCTCAATCAATATTTGCAGGCATGAAACCTGCCAAAGTTAACATCAGGGCTCCCTTGCAAATTTGCTTAAGGCACAACTGAAAATGCTCATACTCTCTAATGCTGCAACCGCCATCAGCCCAAGTTCATAATTAGAAACTAAAGTCATCAGAGCCAGAAATTTCCACCCACCTCAAAGGGCTGTTGTTGATGACCAAACACAACAGCTTCCCAAGGGACCCAATGTCAACCAGAAAGGCCTACACAAATATAAATCATCATAATTTAAGAAAATATGAGTAAAAACCCCAGATATTCATTTATTTATATACATACAAATCATGCCTTTGCAAATGTATAAGTCTTAAAGCTTCAAAACAAAAAATATCAATGAATCATGGCAACCTACTATCTTTTTTCTGAAGGAAAAACCAGGTACTAAGAACTCAAATCCCAAAGCAAAGTCATTGCAAAACATAAAACAGAACCACCATCTATTCTCAGTTTAAAAAAAATTACAGGAACTGAGACCCCAATAATGACTGGAGAATGCGGTTTTTAATCAATGTCCACAATAAGAAAAAATATCAATGCATCAAAAGTCAAAGTTTCTAATAGTCTCACTTAAAATCAGTAATCTGATTGGCTGACAGGTAAGACAGATGTGATTTACGATTTAAATCACTAGTCATGAAGACTCTCTTTAATCAATTTTTCCTACCCCCAAAAAAATCTTATTCCTTGTTAACACTTGAGTATGTATTCATCTCACCTCCAAACGGTGTTTAGATTTCCTTTTCTGAAGCACAAACTATACTTTAATGTCCATGATTTACTTTGACATCCTCTCTGATTAATTCTGCAACTGTACCAGAGAGCTCAATGTTGATGCAGTTTCATTATTTGTCAAAACTAACGCAGGCAAAGATACTTGTAAAAATCATTGGAAGGTAAACCACCTCCATTTTAGCAGACTTACTATGAATATGTTTTGTCAGGTTCACCAGAACTATCATCATTCATTCATTCATTCTGGAAGTATTTACTGGGCTAATAGAACCTCAACATCACTCTATTAGGTGCTGAAGGGAATATGAAACATCAATCCAACAGTAATAACAACAGAATAGCACTGATTGAAAAAGAAGTAATATGCTAAAATGCAAACAGCAGCAGACCAATCATCAGAACAGCCTGGGTTTGAGTGAATCACTGAAGAGTCACATGACCTTGAAAAAGTCATCTGACTTACCAGTGCTACATCCACATAAAAATGCTCTGCCCTTGCTCTGCTACCTCAAACGACTTTTAGTAAGATAAGGGATGGCAGGGTGAAACAAGATGAGACAAAAGAGTACAGGCAGATGATCACAAAAGAACAGTGAGTAGCCCAAAAACGTACAGTGGCCCAACCTCATTAGAAATCAGGGAAATGCACATTAAAACTATCAAGTATTGGTAGATGAACACAAAATGAAAAAATTAAAATCTGGCAACACAAAGTGTAAATGAGGATTAGAGAAATAGGAGCTATTATAACTATTGTAACAAGAGCTAATTGAAGGTGCATATATCCTACAATGATCCCAGCAGCTTTACGCCTAGGTATATATAAAGTAGAGGCGTTCTCACACATATACACAGGGGATATTTAAAGAATATTCATTGGAAAGTATTTGCATAAGCAGCAACAGTAAAAAAAAATTGTGGAAATAATAAATCACCAAATTTAGGATGGTGATTGTTTCCAAGGAGAATAAGAAGAAAACAGATCAAGGAGGAATGCACAACAAAATGGGATTAGGGTAGGGAACACTGGAGACTTCAGCTGCAGTTACAATATTTTATTTCTTAAAATAATCTGAAAAATCTGGCTAAATAGAATGGTTACGCACACACACGGGGAACAAAGGGAAGGAAGTAGAAGGGGATCATGCAGAGCAAGTCACGCCCAGCTGGTTGTGGTCCTTTAACCTTGGTATTTCCAAGTAAGGTTGAGGGCTTACAACATGCAATTGGGTACCAAAGTGGTGTTTTTTGTTGTTGTTGTTGTTGTTGTTTTTTTTTTTTTTGGACAGGCAGAGTAGACAGTGAGAGAGAGAGACAGAGAGAAAGGTCTTCCTTTCCGTTGGTTCACCCCCAAATGACCACTACGGCCAGCGCTGTGTCAATCCAAAACCAGGAGCCAGGTGCTTCCTCCTGGTCTCCCTTGCAGGTGCAGGGCCCAAACACTTGGGCCATCCTCCACTGCCTTCCCGGGCCACAGCAGAGAGCTGGACTGGAAGAGGAGCAACGGGGACAGAATCCGGCGCCCCAACCAGGACTAGAACCCGGGGTGCCGGCGCCGCAGGCGGAGGATTAGCCAAGTGACCTGTGGTGCTGGCCTGGGTACCTAAAATTAGCAAGACTTCTCACAAAGTTATTCCAGTGCACAGTTGGAGAGATGTGGACAAATGGTAGACACATAGGTGGAGCTGGTAGAACTGAGGATAGAGTCAACTGCTCAAATTCAAAACAGCAAATGGATAATGTACCTTCCTGGGGAACCATGTGTGGGTCAAAAACAGTTCATTCAGAAAATAGCTGCAGGTTTTGTACATCTCAAATTCAATGAGTCAACAGGATAGCCAGCTTTAAATTTATTTTGTAAGTAAAGACACTTAGAATCCAACTCAGCCACAGTACCATAGCACTGAGTTAGACACACTTTAAAAGAGGCGGGTATTTGACCTAGCAGTTAAGTTGGGTCGGGCTGCCCACACCCCATATTGGAGTGCCTGGGTTCAAAGCCTACTCTGCTCCCAATTCCAGCTTCCTGGGAGGCAACAGGTGATGGCTCACTCAAGTACTTGCATCCTTGCCACGCATGTGGGAGACTTGGATCGAATTCCTGGCTCCTGGATTTGGCCTGGCCCAGTCCTAGCCGTTACAGGCATTTGGGAAGTGAACCAGTACACTTTCTAACAGTGCCAACGAGTAATATTCAGCAAGTAAGCATGGTAAAACTCAAAGAATATTAGTCCAGCTCTGTAATTAACAGAATGTAAGCAAAGGCTCAAAGAAGTGAGAAGACTTGAGCCTGAAGTCAAGGAACCAGGCCTGAAAAGCTACCTCCAACTTTGCAGGAGCAGTAGACACGGCCCCCAGACCCCTTTCTGTGTCCAACTTCACAAACTATCACCTTAGTGGCATACATTCTACCACCTTCCCTGATGCCACCATCTTGCAGCCAACATGAAATTCCCTTCTGATGCTTTCCTGCCCATGCCTTTAGCCAGGTGAGCTTTCTGCAGGTGCCTTTACCTGTTGGAATTTTGCTACCCAGAAGAGCTTAGCATCTTTATAAGATTTCAATAAGAACTCCCTCCCCTAGATTATCTGGAGAACTCACACTAAGGTCCAGTCACCCACAATTTACACCAGTTAAGTCTGAACTTAATCAAATAAAATTTGTTTAATCAAATAAAAATTAGGAGCCAGCATGGTGGTGTAGTAGGCTAAGCCTCCATCTGCAGCACCATATGGGTGCCAGTTCATGTCCCAGCTGTTCCTCTTCTGATTGAGCTCTCCGCTTATGGGGAAAGCAGTGGAAGATGACCCAAGTGCTTGGACCCCTGCACCAGCGTGGGAGACCTGGAAGAAGTTCCTGGCTCCTGGCTTTGGATTGGCTTAGCTCTGGACGTTGCAGCCTTTTGGGGAGTGAACCAGCAAATGGAAGACCTCTCTCTCTGTCTCTCCTTCTCTCTGATTGTATCTCTGCCTCTCAAATAAATAAATAAAATTTTTAAATTAAAAAAACAATGGCACCTTCTCCCACCAGTTGCTGGGTGCCCTTGTGTGCAGATGGGGAGAAAATAATGTGCTTTTCTTAAAAAAAAAAATTTAGTATATGGGGGAGCTATTTTAAATTATTTACAGTTTTAAATCAACACTCACATACGATAAATACACTTACTACTTAGGAAGACACCAAGTCCGAATACAATTTAAGTATCTAAGGCAAGGAAGTGGCAGAGGCACTTGGCAAGCAGCAGACCTGTACAGTGGTTCTGCAAGTTCCATGGCACACGCAAGTACACCGACAGGTGTGCAGCCAGCAGAACATTGCCTCTAGCAATGGACAATTTCATTAAGACTGAAGTTGGGCAAGGAAATCTTTAATTACTTTTTCTATAAGTTGCCTCTGAGGTCACTGCCAAGACCCAAAACTCCATTTATCTTTCAAACAGAGAGGGTATTGGGAGGAAGTGTATATACCACAGATGGGGGGGGGGGGGAAGAGACAATTAAAATGTTCTGAGAAAATAGGAAAGGAGGAAAGAATGATCCAGGGATGCATGAGTGGAAACCGGATCAGGAGTGAGAAATGAAGCACTTAATTCCTTCACAAACACTTGCTCTCTCCTCCCTTAAGGGTTCTCCAAAGCCTAGGACCTTACCTATTACTATTCTGTCTTGTAAAGCTGAGAACTTACCCATAACTCAGTTACCCAATAGCTGCCACTCTTTCTTCAAGGAAGATAGAACTCTCATGGAACTCTGCCCTGAGAATCTCGTTTAGAAGAATACTTTTCAACATTTTGAGCAATATTTGGTGTTTGAAAACTCAGCATGATTACATAACACTTCCCAGCACCTGGGTGGTAATGTACTCCTCTCTGTCTCGCTGGCGCTCTCCTCCCCCCACCCCCGGCCTTGGTTGAATGAAGTACCTACTGTTACAATCTCAATACATACCTGCCTGTTGATGAGTCCATCAAAGACAATGAAAAGAGATGTTTTCATGTCTGCTTTTGTCTAAGATGCACTTTATTTTCCTCAACTCAAAGCTTTTACTATTTCTGGAAGCTTTACAAACCACTAAAGTTAGCAAAATATCCCCATTCCCAATAAAGACAAGAAAGGAGAATGAGTTATTCTTAGATGAGACAGTTCAGTGGCAGCAGTATTTTCTCCAACAGAGAATCCTGATGAGCTGGCCGTGTGGAATATAATCAGATAGAATTCTCTGGAAGTCTGAGTAGGGGCCTGTTGGCCACCTATAAATTCCTCCTATAAGTGCTGTCCCCATCACCACACTCCCTCTCAGGGAGGCTATAAGGTTGATTTCAAAGTGATTTTAAACTAACACCTGCTCAGGTCAAGAACATTTTAAGAAACTCAATTTCCCAGCAAAGGCATCTAGCAGACCAAATAGGAAAATGCATTCTTCTTTGCTGGGTAGGAAGAAACTCTGCAAGGATAAGACTAAAAAATAAGTGTCCTTTACACAAAAATAAATAAATAATAGAGGCGTGGGTGTTGTGGCATGGCAGACTAAGTTGCTGCTTGGGACACCCAAATCCCATACTGGAGTGGCTGCTTTGAGTCCTGGCCACTCCACTTCCAAGCCACCTTTGTGATAATGCATATCCTGGGAGGCAGCAGATGTTGGTTCAAGTACTTGAGTCCCTGTCACCCAAGTAGAAGACCCAAATGGAGTTCCTGGCTCTTGGCTTTAACCTGGCCTGGCCCTAGCTGCTTCAGGCATTGGGAGAGTGAACCAGGGGGTGAAAAAAAATCTCTCTCCAGCCACCCATCTCAATCTCAACCTCCATCACTCTGCCTTTCAAACAAACAAATAAATCTGTAAAAATAAATAGAAAATAATTGTTTGGAACCATCTCCTCCACATTTAACATTTTCTTTGAAGACTGGCAGACTTAAGGTACCCAAAAAAGAAAAAAAAAAAAAAAGCCCTTATGAACTGACTGTCTTTAAACAAGTTGTCTAGGGTTATTGTTGTGGTGCCAGGGTTAAACCCCAGCCTTTGTTACCAGCATCCCATAACAGAACACTTGCTGAAAGTGTATTTGTGCTCTACTTCTAACCCAGCTCCCTGCTAATGCACCTGGGAAGGCAGTGGAGGATGGTCCAAATGCTTGGGCCCCTGACCAGACCTAGCCACTGTAGCCATTGGGGAGTGAACAAGCAGATAGATTTCTCTCTCCTCAACTCAAAGCTTTTGCTATTTCTAGAAGCTTTACAAACCACTAAAGCTAGCAAACCACTAAAGTGGCTCTCCCTCTTTCTCTGTCACTCTGCCTTTCAAATAAATAAAATAAGACTTTAAAAAAAAAGGTGTTTCAACAGTGCAAAAGCACTTGTTTTCAGCATGATACAGACAGCATTATGTGTTACTACGGCTCCACTTCCTGATAAAGAAAAGCAAATTTTCATAAGCAAGTTTCATCGGTGGGTGAATCTCTGGTCTGCTACAACCAACTCTAAGAGAGCCATCAAGGCAAACTACCCATTAGCTGTCAATTTAGAGAGACTTCAGGAAGGCAGCCCCAGAGTGCCGCTGATACCTTCTCAACAACCTCTTAATCTCGTTCATAACACCTGTGTTAAAGCAGCCTGACATCAATTCTATTCACTTGTCTCAGACTGAAATTACTTGGAAACCTGAGAATTCCAGTAAACACAAAAGAGCACAGAGAGATGCAGGGCCTGAAACATCGTGTACTCAAGGGGTGGCAGCCACCTCGTTTAAGCAAAGCTGCCCAAGTGAGCCAGGATGGACCTCAAAAGGCAAAGCCAGACAGAAATCTCACAAAGAACGTAAGAGGCACTGAGGTCACAGAAGGGTGGGGTTAAAAAAAAAAAAAAAAGTCACACAGATCTCCTGCAGCTCCCTAAGCGATTCCCCACATCATGTAACAGTTACCATGCACCGGATGCCTACTCCATACCAGGAGCCTAAAAGTTCCTCACCCTTCCAACTGTCTCATAATGCTTCCAAGCCAGTGACACCACTCCCCACTTCCACAAGTGAGAAGGCACAGGCACAGGTGGTGGGCAGAGTGACTTGCCCAAGGTCAAGAGCTAGAAAATGGTGGCGACAAGATTCAGACCCTGAAATGAGCCTGAGCCGAAAGCTCTGGCACTGTCCAGAACAGCACACTCCCAACATGTGATTGGGGATTCGTCCAGCCTTAACTGATTGCTGTGCTTGCTACAGATACATTTCCTGAGGCTCCTTAAATGCAAGCGAACTGTGAGCTCTAGAACTTTCTAGTTTAGAAATTCATGTGTCCTAGCCATGTGCAAAGCATAAAACCTATAGGAAATGGATGCTATAGATGCCACACTAATCAGGGAGGCATGGTGCAGAGAAGGGAATGGATTTTGGCAATCAAGACACCTGTGTTTGGGACTGGTGCTGTGGCATAGCGGGTAGGGCCACCGCCTGCAGTGCCAGAGTCCCATGTGGCCACCGGTTCAAGTCCCAGCTGCTCCACTTCCAATCCAGCTCTCTGCTGTAGCTGAGGAAAGCAATGGAAGATGGCCCAAGTTCTTGGGCCCCTGAACCCGCGCGTTAGAGACCCAGGGAAGGCTCCTGGCCCCTGACTGGCTCAGCTCCAACCACTGTGGCCAGTTGGGGAGTGAACCAGGGGATGGAAGGAAGGACCCCCACCCCCGCGCCTCGCGTGGTTCTTTCAAATAAATAAATAAATCTTTAAAAAAAAAAAAAAACAACCCTGTGTTTGTTGTCACCAGTGTGCGACCTTGAACACATCACCCATTTCTGCCTTAGGTTCACCTATAGAGAAAGCCCTACAGTGTTGTGGGATACTATGTGGAAGTGCCTAACCCAGAAAAGTACTCAGCAAATGTTAAAAGAGAAAGAAAACATCAAACTGAAATGAATATGCCAGATCCAACCAACACAAATAAAGCCAAATCTGCTTGTTCTGGGTGAGCTCTTGTTTTGGCCTATAATGCTGAGTGAAGAGAAAACAGCAATATGGCCCACAGCTGACTTGCAGAGATCTTTGGCAAATAAGTGAATCAAGCACTTTCTTGCTTTAGAGTCGGAGACAGCCATGGTCTTTAAAGGAAATGCCAATCAACCCCTAGCTTACTACAGTGATCGAACCAGGCTTTCTATGAAGCTCAGCCACTGTTACTTAAGGCAACTGTCAGCCAACCCAGAGTCCCCTCTGACTAGGGCCACCTTCATTCACAAACACAGCTGAATGTACTCCACACCAAGAAAGACGGTATGGACCCAGCGCTGTGGCATAGCAGGTGAGGCTGCCACCTGCAGTGCCAACATCCCCCATAGGTGCCGGTTCAAGCCTCGGCTGCTCCACGTCCAATCCAGCTCTCTGCTATGGCCTGGGAAAGCAGTGGAAGATGGCCAGGGACCTTGGGCCCCTGCACCTGCATGAGAGACCCAGAAGAAGCTCCTGGCTCCTGGCTTCAGATTAGCCCAGCACCAGCCATTGCAGCCATTTGGGGAGTGAATCAGCAGATGGAATAACTCTCTCCCTCTGCCTCTCTGTAACTCTGTCTTTCAAATAAATAAATAAATGTTTAAAAACAAAGAAAAAGAAAGAAGAGGCAAGAAAAAAGATGCCTCGGGGAGGCAGTAACCTGAATATAGAGAGACCTAGAAGAGACCGCCTTCAATCAGCCAATCACTGACCCACTGCTTCCTTCATTCAGTCCGCACCCTTCCTTCCTTCGGGTGAGAGCGGGCACTGATCCGGTCACTGCCCCTGAGGAACACACAGCCCAGTGAGGAAAAAGGCTTGCAACCAAGGCACTCCGGTGGGGGGGAAGTGCAGGGGGGAAGCTGACAGCCAACCGAAGCCCGCCAGTGGGGGCAGCACGCCCCTGCGTCCTCTCCCTAGGGTCTTCCCTTCCTTGGCTGCTTCAGCCACTGGAGCCCCTTCCCGGAGGAAGATGCTACATCCCCTCCCTGCTGTCTTTGGCCAAGCCCCGACACCCCCTGGGCGTCTCTTCCCCATCTGCAGAACGGGAGTGAGGATGGACTGGCATGAACAAGAGGTTCTGGAGTGGGGTTTCTGCCAGACTAGAGAAAGGCTCTAAGGCCTGGCTCTCGGGGGCTTCGCACCTGGTAGTCCCCAGCCCTTGGCACAGGGAGGAGCTCACATGGACTCTATTTCATTAAAAGTGTGAACCATTCCGTGCCCCTCAGTGACCTGCTTCTCACCTCAAGTGAGGAGCACCCTGGCCCTGTCCGAGACCCTCTTTTCCCACGAACACAGAGACAAGCTGGCAACTCAAGGGCGAATGTGCCAGCAATGCAAGCCACACTGCACTCCTGGCTGTACACTCGCCTTCCAACACCACCCCGTGAGGCTCAAGGTCAGCCCCTGAGCAAAACAACCAGCACTAAACTGGGTTAGCAGCAAAGTGCCTCTGCCTCTCACAAAGGGAGCCATGGCTAAAAACTGCTCTTTCTGAAGTCAGACTTCCTCTGCCTGTTGCTGACAGGCACAACTCGAACGGGGAGCCCGAGAGCAGACAGCCAACCAGGCTCCGTCCTGACGACAGACAGCTGACTAGTCTCCACACTGCTCTGATGGTGGCTTCAAGCACGCGGAGGAGGGGGGAGGGGAATTACTAATTTAAACAAAATGTTTAATCTTCTAATTACGGGAAAGGCTCAGAAGGACGGGAAGTGATTTGCAGTCTTCATTATGGAATCCCCACGTGACCATGGCACAAGTCATGCCAGCTAGAGGCAGATGCCATCTCTTTTCCCCCACTGGGCCCTCCATGCCCTTGTAAGTTCTGTGGGTCTATGTGGATAGAAGAACTCTTCAGCAAGGGGGGCGGGGGAGAGGAAGAAGAATCAGAATCCTTGTCTCCCCAAGTTCATTATGTTGAGTGAGGTGCAAGGGGCCCGGGGAAGCCGGGGAGACAATCTCCAGGGCAGGCTGAGCAGCCGAGCCCTGTGACACTCTGAAGCTGGGAGACGTGGCCGGCTCAGGTGGTGCGTAAGCAGGTCTTTGCATTTGCTGAAAAGCGCTGTCAGCAGCAGCGGGAGCTGCATGGGGAGTGAGGGGTGCTGCCCGCCGACGGCACCTCTGCAAGGAAGCAATCTGCTCCTCTGCAGATGGGTTTGCATCACAGCTAATTTGTGTTCCCTCTGCCCACTCGGATCTCCGTGTGCTAACTCAGGAGAAAAGGACCCTGCCGACCAACTGACAAGTCTGATGGCACAACTCACCAGAGAGCCAGCAGACACAGCACAGGCAGGCAATTACTCCCCGGCGTGAGAGGCAGCTCTTTTTAAGTTTGCCTTTTTTTTTTTTTTTTTTTAATTTTTGAAGCAAAAGGTAGCCATTCACAGCGCCCGCTAACACTTACACAATTGGCAGGGACTTCTGCCCCTAAGCCAATTGTGAAAGATGTCCTGGAAGCAGCCAGAGATGGCTGTGCCCCCTTAATTACCCACTGTAATAGAAAACCAGACACGCAGAGGACGGCCACAGCAGACCTGGGCAAATCAGCAGTGAGATGCAATCACCAGCCCAGACCATCTGCAGCTGTTTTGCAGAAGCGCATCAAGCTGACAGGTTCCAAAGCTCCCTCCAGGTTCGCAGGCGCTGGAGGTCACTTGCATTGTCCTGGGGTCCCCCAGGGCCCTGTTTTCTTCATTCTTGCCAGGCCAGGGTGCTCAACACGAGGCACGGTGCCCGTAGCTTCCGAGCCAAGCCTGGCGCTAGGAGAGAGCTGCTTCTTGACTAAGCCAGGACACAGATTAAATGTTTAGAACTGGGAGAGTCTGAAAACAAGCGAGGCGGGAAGGCAATCATCCCGGGAAGAGCACGGTTTCCGCCATAGCTCTCTGCAGGTGAATCCCACTCGACAGAGGAGCCAGCCGGACTGCTCCCAGTGTCCACCTCCCTTCCGGTCACCCCACAGCTTAAACCCTCATGGCTTCCTAGACTGGAAATACGTTAAGGTCCTCCTCACACCCTCATCTCCCAGCGGATCGCTCTGTCCTCATCTCAACCACCTCTCCTCCACAGAGCTCCAAGCTTCCTGACTCCAGCAGGGTAAGTTCGGTCCCACCGCAGGGCTCCCATGTGGGTTTTCTACCTCCGCCTACGCTGTTATTCCCACAGCTCTTCAAGTGACTGGATTTTTCTCATTATTCAGATCTCAGCCCAAATGTCACCTCCTCCCAGAGGCCTTCTAGAAACGTCTGAAGTAAATAACCACGGCTCCTCCATCACTCTTACTACTATGGCCCATGTTTCCCTTCATTCCCTACTTGAGATGATATTGTTTAGGTGCACTTATTATTTGCACCCAGTTTTCTTGTATGTTGTCTGTCTTGCCTCCCTTGCTGTAAGTTCCCTTAGGGTGGGGACTGTGGCTGACTTCCTGCATTGCTCTGGTCCCAGGATCTAGTATGAGGCCTTACATTTACCAGGCATTTAATAAGTATGTGCAGAAGGGTTAAAGAATGACAGGTTCAATGTGGATCACTAATCCAAATGAAATTTACTAACTCTCAGAAGTCAGAACTGGCTCACAGCCTGCCTGACTTGTGAGCACATGTCACAAAGCCCTAGGAACAATGGTAAACTACAAACTAGTTCTCTGTCAACCCCTGTGAACGACTAGGAGCCAACAGCAAAGGGAGACTAGCGAAGTTACAAAACTGGAAATTCTGCAAGCCTCTCGGGTAGGATTTTCCAAGCTGCCCTTTCACAAAAGGATCAGGGACACCAGTGGGCTGGGGCAAAGGTTGGCTCTGGATGGTCCAGCGAGGGCAGGCTGCACCATAGGAGGTACACTAGGTAAGGCTGCTTCAGTCCGAGCTATCCAGGGTCCTTCATAATGGCAGGTCAGCAGTCAGAAGCCAGAGAGCACAGATACACAAGTCCAAAACTGGTGTGTGTTGGGAGGAAGCAGGGAAAGAAGATAGTATGAGAGAGAGAGAAAGCCAAGAAATCAAGCACAAGATAGGAACTGGGCACAGTCATAAACAGATCAAGCATACAGGCTCTCAGGTGATTGCAACAATCTAGATTTCATGGGCTGCTGGGTGTGTGAATTTGGATGTAAGGTTGGCCAATGAACAGAATCAAAGCAGACAGGAAAATGGCTCCCGTCCAGAAAGATAAGCAACCAGAAGGAAAAGACACTCCACGAAAGGCCAGGGTAAGCCCCTCTTTCTGAGTGCTGGTTTCTCCTGAAATACTCAAGACTGGAGGCAGCAGTGCTCTGGTGTTCTCCAGCCCCAAGACGGCGGGGATGGGGGAAGAGATGCTACTCAGCATCCAGACAAGTCATGCTCTTGCGCCTTCTTCTCTTGTCTTACGGGCTTCGGCATCTAGAAGAGCACTCAAGTTTTACAGTTCATCCACAGATGACCAAGAATACGAACACTTTATTTATCCAACAACCTCAACTCTTCATGATACCATTTTAGAAAGGCAGAAATAAAAACAAAGGTTCAGGCGTTAGATATAATTCTATCAAACAATAACACTAAGGAGTAACAGCTGCTGACACCGCAGAGAGGCATGAAAAACTATAAAACTGGGGCGTAACAACTCAATATCCCAACATTCTGTGGTGCAGGAGTAAAAGCAAATCCAGGCGCAATTAACACATACGCAGGATGAGGATCCTCTCAGACCTGGTCTGACCTACTGAGAAAGGCAAACAAGCGTAGGTTTCAGAAGTATCTCCACACAAAACGATGAAAAGCAGAAGGCTTGCACGTGAAGAGGAGGCAGGACCATGGACAATGCACTGCTCTCACCCCCTTTTTGTCACCAATTTGCTGGGATCCTGAGGCAAGTTCCCTTCCTTCCCTGGGTTCGGTATCAAAATTCCTACCACACCTTCTTTTAATTCCAATTTCTCTTCCCCGTCAGAAAAAAAGAGCAGGTAAGAAGAAATCACCTCTAGGTTCTTTCTTGTCCTAGCAACCCTTGCCCTCCTTAAAGGCTTCGGTTATCTGGGAACTCTGTTTATGAGCAACACCACATTTTCCAGGGACACCAGATGAATGAGTTAGCACAATCCAATATAACCTGTACCACCTGCTTAAAAAAGGAGCCGCATTATGGGCTGCTGTCCGCTACAACCGCCAGGTAATCAATGGTAACGTCCTTCTCTTGTCCTGCTTTATCGCTGAGTGTCCACGTTCTGTTGATTTGCTGGTGCTTCTCCCTTCCCTTGCCCCACATTTACTCCTGGCCAGAGCCTCCACTCCACCTTTCAGCTTCTCTGTAAGTAATTAGGTAGCCTTGAAATGCTCCAAAGCTTCCCTCGCTGGAAATCTGCACAGCTATTAGCTGTTCCAATGGAAGCATGAATGATCAGGGAGGCTGGGGAATTACAACAAGGTGAGAAACTCGTAACAATTCTTTTTCTTTTTTTTTTTTTTTAATCCAAAGCTGCAAAGAAAATAGTATTCCACCATTATAAACCAACAAAGGACTGATGTGCTGCAAGGCTTAAGTCTATCAAAGGTCCCAAAAGAAATTTTAAACTCAGATGCTCTTAACTGGGCAGAGGAGGTTCAAATTTAAAAAATCACTGACTCTCAAGTTAATGAATATTATGAATAATACCAAGCAAACTGCTGAGTAACCAATCACTTTTTGGAGAGAAGCAGCGTGACACTCAGCTTGGTTTCAGAGCCATCCAAGTTTGGTCAAGCAACTTTAGACACCGCTAGGTAGTTAGCTGAAGAGAAGGCCAAGGAGCCAAGGTAGATAATCTGTTTATGAGCAACTGATCACCTAAAATGAGTTAAGAGATGGGAATGCACTGTGGGAGTCTCTCTGGATATCTCACTGAACTCCAGGGTGAGGATAATCTGGTCTGTATTCCCTGGAGTCCTACAGTTTAGGCTGACTCACTTTTCAGATCATCCAATCTTGAAACTCTCTGGGGAAAAATGGTTTTGAACAATTCAACTGAAAGACTAAAGAGTCAGGGGCCAGCACAGTGCTGCAGTGGGTTAATCCTCCACCTGCAGCACTGGCATCCCATATGGGCACCGGTTCTAGTCCAGCTGCTCCTCTTCCAATTCAGCTCTCTGCTATGACCTGGGAAAGCAGAAGACGGCCCAGCTGCTTGGGCCCCTGCACCCACGTGGGAGACCCAGAAGAAGCTCCTGGGTCCTGGCTTCGAATCGGTGCAGCTCTGACCATTGTGGCCATCTGAGGAGTGAACCAACGGATGGAAGACCTTTCTCTCTCTGTATCTACCTCTCATTGTCTATAACTCTACCTCTCAGATAAATAAAAAATCTTAAAAAAAAAAAAAAAAAAGACTAAAGAGTCAAATGGCTTGGGCCGGCGGTAAAGCTGCCACCTGCAGTACTGTCATCCCATATAGATACCAGTTTGAGTCCTAGCCCAAGTCCTTGGGCCCCTGCACCCATATGGGAGACCTGGAAGAAGCTCCTGGCTCCTGGCTTCGGATCATCCCAGCTCCGGCTATGGATACTATTTGGGGAGTGAACTAGCAGATGAGACCTCTCGACCTCTTGACCTCTCTGTAACTCTTTCAAATAAAATAAATAAATCTTAAAAAAAAAAAAAAGTGTCAAATGGCTATCCTTGGAGAAGGTGAGAGCAGTTTCAGAATGCCTGCTACAACCTTCTCCTACTTCCAATTTCTCTACAGCTGTAGGAGACTCCTACAAAGCCAAGCATTTTCTTTAGGACACACAGGGAAAAAGAGGGGAGAGCTCTGCAACGAGACTCCCAGCCCTGGAAGAAAGGAACACTGAGGTGTGTTGACAGCACTAAGAGGCCTGGGGGGAAGAATTACGGTGCTGATGACATAATTCCAGGTATCAGTGACTGCTACCTGCACGGGGAGGGCTGTGCTAACCTACTGAGAACACTTCTCTACCGCGGCATGTGGGCACGGCAAACCGTTCTCATTTCATTTCCAGTCTTCTAAACCTTTATCTCCAAGGGACCAACGACCTTGGGAACATTGAGGCAGCTCTGTAGAACTCAAGAAAAAAAATTTTTTTTTTTGCTATGGTGTGCGTGCTATTTGTAACAACATCAATACTAAAGATGAACAGGTAACAGTTGCTGGCTAGTTGCCATGTGTCAGGCACTATACTACTTAGCACTACCCACACTGCCTCATGTAATCCTGTTTTGAAAAAAGATAATAAAGTGGAGATATTTTTAAAGGTGGTGAGGCAGAGATAGACACTGTTATACAATCTCCATGTTAAAGATGAAAACCTGAGGCTTAAAGAAGTTAATTAACTGACCCAAGGTCACCCAGCCAGCAAGTAGCAGAGCTGGGATTCAAACGCAGGCAGTCTAACCCACAGTTCATGTTCAGCCACTACACTAAACATTAAAAGACACCTAACAGGCACACTTAGAAGGGCACAAGCTTTGAACTATTTTCTCCAACCGTGCTGACAAGCTATTTTGAACCACCCACACTATCCAACACAGTCATTTTTATATAGGAACATCTCTCTATTGTGTTAAACCTTATAAATGCAATCTCCCGGTTTAAACAACGATACCTAATGAGAGACTGCAGAAAGGGATGGCTCTTGCTCAAGTCACGTCCAGAATCACGGAGGCCACTCAACAAGACCTATCTCCAAGGAAGCTGAAAGAGGCTTGACTGGAGAAAAGCGTTTCTGTTGGCTCTACAGGAAGCAAACCCACCAGTAAGGGGTCTACAACCTACCTGACACAGCCTTCAGACTCTACCCTCAAGTGTGGTCGCGGGAATAGAAAGGGATGGGGAGAACACTCTGCCCCTCCTCTGCAAAGTGTTTCCCAACTCCGCCCCCCACCCCCACCCCAGAGCTGCTCGTGCCTTGAGCCATCACCTCTGTTTGCGCCTCCGTAACAGCCCTGACACCCTGAACCTGGACTTCAAATCTGTGGAATGCCTCCCTCAGAATGCAAAATCCGTGGGCAAGAACTGGGACAGAATCATCTGCATATTCTAACACCTTGACTCCTGGGCAAGGAGCTGGCCTGTTCATGAGCTTGCACAGCGATCCATGAAGGAAAGAACCTGTCTTTCATCTCTGAGCCTTTCATCTTTGAGCAATAGCTCCAAGGCTTCTGTCAGGACTGCTGAACAGCTGCAACACTCCTGACTGAAATGCAAAGTTGGCCATCGGGGTGGGGAGGAGAATAACATGCTACCAGAACATCTGGCCAGAGTGTTCCTTTGTCACAGAAACAAAGATGCGGAAAGGGGAGGAGTTCTAAAGGCCAAGGTACCAGGTTACAGAGTCCAATTCCAGAAGGACCAAGATTACGGAGATCCATGAAAATCTTTGGCAAAAGGGGGCACCTGGCAGCCTTCAACAACATAGATTTTAGACACTCTATAGAAGAAATGGCCAGTACCCCAGAGAGGAATGATGGGTCAGCGTTTAGCCCAGCAGTTACGACTCCAGTTAAGACCCCACATTCCGTGCTGGAGCACCTAGGTTCAGTCCTGACTCCGGCTTCCTGGTAACGCAGACTTTGAGAGGCAGAGCTGACAGCCCAAGTCACTGGGTTTCTTCCACTCACATAGGAGACATTGCAACCTGGGGCATTTGGAGAGTAAGCCAGCAAGTAGAACTCACTCTCTGTCTCTCTGCCTCTCAAATAAATATAAAAAAAATTTTTTTAAAGGAAAGACTAGGGAAATGTGACAATTAAATGAAATGTGAGATCCCAGATAGGATCCTGGAATAGAAAATAGACCATTAGTAAAAATGCTGGAGGCAAGGTAGTCATTTTCACATGGAAATTAAGTGTGCGGTTTAGTTACTAGTATAATGTGAATGTTAATTTCTTGTCTTGATCATTAGACTATCGTTACATGAGGATAAGATGTTACCTTTAGGGGAAGCTGGACTTGGAGTAGAGTATATGGAAACTACTATCTTTGTAAGTTTTCTCTAACATTAAGATTAATTCAGAATAAAAAGTTAGAAGAAAAAACAACGAATGTAGCTTTTATGACGAAAGTAGCAAGATATGATGGTAAGGAAGGAGGAAATGATTCAGAAGCGGAAGTCTGCCATAAAACCTGGAGACACAGGCCAGCAAGCTAACAAGGTAGCAGAGTGGGGCGGAGGCTTTTCAAGAGGACAGCTGGCCAGCGCTTCCCGGAAGGCATGCACTGGCTCTCTCTCTCAGTCCCTCAACAGTGGCCAGTGGCCCCAGCTGAGATGTTCTGCTCTGCGCGTGCTGGTCCCCACCTCCAGATTCACAGTCTGGTCAGAAGCGGGTGCAAGGGAGCACATGAGTCTGAGGCATCTTGTGGGTGTGAGAAGGACAAGCCAGAGAAAAGGCAGAAATGAGAAGGCAGCAAAGGGAGGAAATGAACTTGAGAAAACTGCCCAGGGGGTAACAGAGAAAACACCATGACATGGGAATATCGACTGGAAGAGCCCCGTGTCCACTGTTGAGAGACACACACCAAACAAGTCACTTCAAGAAGCACTAATATAAACTGCCATGCAAAAAGAGCTGTGAAACGACATCACGTTTTGGGTAATAGTCTTAGGACTGGGGTAAGACGAAGCCACCAGAGATGAAAGATAATAGTTGGCACAAGTGTTCAGGCTTTCAATGTCTCTTACGTATTCACAGCCATAAACACACAGAAAAAATCAATTACAAACCACATACAACTACTACGTTAAGAGAAAGAGGCAAATCACAAGAAATACAAATGATAAACACAAAAAGGAAAAATGCATATTAAAGTTAACTTTAAACTAGCATTTAATATAACTCCTATAATGGAAAAAACTACATTACAACAACTAGTACTATCAAGATTGCATAAAGACTCAATACACACTGCCAGTAGCACAATAAACTGACAAAGGTTAACTCCATTTTGCACCGTGCCTTGCTTGACATATATGGTGGTATCTGGGTTGGCGCCATCACCTCCTGCCACGCCCTGTCCATCTACTCAAGGCTCTGAACACTCCCGAGATTTGACTCTAATCCTCAACTTGCTTTGTCACCCACAGAATTCTGATTCATTCATCAAAGATGAGATTCCAATGTCAGCTCCCTTTTCTTCCAAGACCAAACCAAATCCATACCCATCAATACATCTCTTCTCCGCGCAGATCCAATCATTCCTCCCATTATGTTCCCACAATATTATTTACATAGCAAATCGTTTAAATCCCTGTCTTGTTCCTTAGGTTGTACAACTTGCTTAGGGCTGAGGATCATGTCTTAACAACTTTAGCACATGCGATCCTTAGCACAGGAGATAGCACAAGGTCATTACTAACGACAGACAGTAGGGTAAAAAGTGCCAAAGTGAACAAAGAAGTTCACTACAATATTATCTCCAAGAACAAAAACCTAGAAACCACCTAAATATCCAATTACAGAGGAGTGATTTAAGGAAAAATAGAAAAAAGTATGCAAATATTAAAAATAAAATGAAGGCCATGTAGAAACTTCAAAAATATTTCTGGCAGTGCTAAGTTGAAAACACACAACACAGGGCAAGCAATTGGCCTGTAGTTAAGCCACCAGTGGGGACAGCTGCATCCCATATTGGAGTGCCTGGGTCCAGGTCCCAGCTCCGCCTCTGATTCCAGCTTCCTGCTAATGCACACTCTGGGAGGCCATTGGCAATGGCTCAAGTAGGTAGGGCTCTGGCACCCATGTGGGAGACCTGGATTGAGGAGGTTGGAAGCATTTGGGGAGTGAACCAGCAGGTAGGAGCCGCCTGTCTGTCTCTGCCTCTCAAATAAATAATGTTTTTTTAAATCACAGAACAGCATATATACAGTGTTTATGACCATACAAAATGCATAGACTGTAAGACTATATTGGAACAGGGATGGGGTGCAGCTGAATACAGGAGAAAAAACCTTGAAGGTTCTCTAGCACAGGAGGACAGCTATGGTTAACAATAATTAATTCTTTCACAATAGCTAGTAGAGAGAATTTTGAATGTTCCCAACACAAAGAAATGATAAATGTTTCCTGTGACAGATATGCCAATTATCCTGATTTGATCATTACACAGTGTATATGTATATTATGTTATACGGTACTCTATAAACACATAAAACTAATTATGTATCAATTAAAAATTTAAAAAACATGAAAAAATATCTATTGGGTTAGGATAGTAGCTTTCCTCTTCTCAAATACTTTCTTTAATACCATTTCTATCATGTTATTATCATTAAAAATCTTTTTATTCCAAAAGAAGGAAGAGAAGGGAAAAGAGCCTGGTCAGAAATTCCTATAAGCCCCTACGATCCCAGGAAATGCTATAGTATCACTGGCAGGGGACAAGGAGAGGGGGTGTCTGCAGTATTGCCAAAACCAAGGGTCCCTGACCCCAATCTGCCTCCTAGAGAAAACCTCTCCCAGCGAAAAAGCAAGTCATTCCCTCTGAGCCGAGCTGCACTAAATGTGAATTCTTTATGCCCAAATTTCAGAGGCAAGAACTTGTCCCAGACATCTGCGGAATGAGTATTAATGAGAGCGCCCCGGAGTTCACATGGGCGCCTCTGCAGCAGAGACTGCCGCCCAGGAGCTGCTGGGTGCACTTCCTGATGAGACGGCTATGCCTGAAGGCGTCAGAAAAGCCCATTTCCATATTGGGAACATAACCAGTTTCTTCTGTAAGACTTTTCCCACCACCTCCTGTCCACATTGCCATTCTCCTGTCTCCTCTAATGAATACTTAACATATGTCAAGGCTACAAGGCCCACACTTGGGCGTTTGGTGCCTAACACTATTACTAGAAGAACCAATCTCAGCAGAAAATTGGAATCTTCCCATCAAGTTGCCCCAAAAATGAAATTAGTAAACACCAAAAAAAAAAAAAAAAAAAAAAAAAAGTTAACTGTTTAGGGACTTCTTCTTCCTTGTTCACCATGGTCTCTAAATATCAGGAATGGACAGAACCACAAGTCTTAGAGCCCATTTTACACATGATTAACAAAAAAGACACAGACTTGTCCTGAGTCACTCAGATAAGCACTGATAAAGGTGGGATTAAAACCCAAATCTCCCAGCCTTTCAGCCCTGATTCATTCCACTACATCAAGCTTTTCTTTTCTCCCCCAAATGCCATGCAATCGCAGGAGCCCTTGGCCTAAGTAATTAGAACCACTGCGTTTCTGAGCTGGAAGGGAACTCAGAGTCTTACCTAATCCCCTCATTAGGCATGTGAGGAAACTGAGGCCCAGGAAGATTAAGTGATTTGCTCTCAGCATCTTGAATGGCAGGGAAAAAGTATAACTTAAGCCCAAAGAATCTGCAGACCAATGCTCAGGAGATGAAAGGGCCGTCTCAGCCGGGGACCACTGTAAAAGGAACGCAGATCTTTCGGGACTGGGAATTTTAAAACAGTTCCAGGACTAGCAGCTCAGGGTCACCTGGGATCCAGGCAGGAATGCAAACCACAGCCCCCAGGGGAGCCAGGGGTAGGTCTCAAAGCAGACAGCTTTCTTCCCTTAGGTTCCTAAGTAGAGAACTTCAGGGGTCATCTTGGGTCCACTCTGTGAAATGAAGCCTACAATCAACTGCTCTTCAGAATGACAACGCCTCAATATGCATACCACACTTTAATTTTAAGGTTTTTAAAATCAGAAAACAAAACGCAAAGCTGCCTTCAGGGCTCCCATGTGCTCCAGCTCTGGCTCGGCACCTCCCTGGCTGTTCCACTTGGGGCGGGTAACTTGACCCCATTTTCTTGAGTTTCCTTTTCCATAAAATAAGCACGCCACTTAGCTCTGAGGGCAAGCTGGGAATTAAATGTCATAACTATTCCAAAAGCACTTTAGCTCGGCATCTGGCACACAGTGAGAAGACAGCCCAGTGATCGGGAGCTGCAGCTGCGAAATAAGATGAACTGAGAACCCTGGCTTTGCTGCTATCCGGCTAGGCTGCATGCCTTAAAGGAGGCCCATTTTTGTACCTCAGTCTCCACTTGGGTAAAAGAAGGTTTAGAAACAGTACCTCCCTCACAGGGTTGTTACAAGGATTCAGACAGAATCACCGCCTGCGACACCAATATCCCACATGCGAGCACCAGGTTGCTCCACTTCCGATCCAGCTCCCTGCTAACAGTCACCTGGCAAGGCAGTGGAATATGGCCCAAGTGCTTGGGCTCCTGCCTTCCATGTGGGAGACCGAGGTGGAGTCTGGCCTCCTGGCTTCAGCCTGGCCCAGCCCTGGCTGTTAAGAGCCATTTGGGGAGTGAACCAGCAGATGGAAGATCTCAGAATCTCTCTATTACTCTGCCTTTCAAATAAAATAAATAAATCTCTTTTTTTCAAAAAAAATGCATCTTTCATGTTTATAAAATATCACTGTTTTCAAAGAGCTTTTGCATCTATAAACTCCTGACTTTCCACAAGGGGAAGGGTACGTTTGATTGATTGTGGAATAGATTCCAGCCTGTACCATCTTCTAGACCAGGAGGAGCAGACACAGAGCTTACAGAAAGGAAACTATAGGGGCCAGTGCTGTGGCACAGCGGGTTAAAGCCCTGGCACCCCATATGAGCCCCGGTTCTAGTCCCAGCTGCTCCTCTTCCAATCCAGCTCTCTGCTATGGCCTGGGATAGCAGTAGAAGATGGCCCAAGTCCTTGGGCCCCTGGACCTACGTGGGAGACCCGGAAGAAGCTCCTGGCTCCTGGCTTCAGATAGGCCCAGCTCCGGCCGTTGTGGCCATCTGGGGAGTGAACCAGCAGATGGAAGACCTCTCTGTCTGTCTCTACCTCTCTCTGTGACTTTGTCTTTCAAATAAATAAAATAAATCTTAAAAAAATTAAAAAACAGAAGGGAAATCATAAATAGTGCACATGTGGCTTCCACTCAGCCACTCCCTCGGCCTACCACCTCAGGTAAACCCCTTCATCAGCTGGAGCTCACCTTTCCTCTGCAGACAAGCGGGCTGCATGCAGTCATCCACATCTCTCAAAACAAAATTCCAACTCCTCCTCTTGGCCACGAGGAGGGCCTGTGTAGTCTGTCACTTCTGCCTGCGTCTCCTCCCGTCCCCCGCTCACTCATCAGCTCCCAGCTCCTTTCTGGTCCCTGACCAGGCTGTGCCAGCTCCACCTCCAGCCGCCGTACACACCTGCTGTACCCTCCGCCTCTAGCACTTGGCCCCTTTTCCCATGACTGGGTCCTTCTCAACCTCTGTCCTTCCCCAACCACCTCATCTAAAGTAATAAACCTTTGTCCCTACTCCCAAGGGTGACTTTCCACAACAGCACTGTCCAACCAAAAAAAAAAAAAAAATGCACCATGTTTGTAATTTTAGATTTTCTAGTAGTCATATATTACAAAACTTTTTTAAAGGTGATATTAATTTTAATGGTTTTTTTAAAGATTTATTTATTTGAAGGGCAGATAGAGAGAGGAAGAGAGAGAGAGAGTGTGCTTCGATTTACTGGTTTACTCCCGAAATGACCACAACACCCACGTCTGGGTCAGGCAAGGCCAGGAGCCAGGAACTCCATCCTGGTCTCCCGCATGGGTGACGGGGTCCAAATACTTGGAGCATCTTCCGCTGCTTTCCCAAGCACATGGGTAGGGAGCCAAATCGGAAGCAGAGCAGCGAGGACTTGAAACAGCGCTCTGATGTGGAATGGCAGCATCACAATAGATGGCACACAACAAACCTAATATTTTTCTTGTAACCCAATTACAATAAGGAATCAACACAAAACCTAAGATACTTCAAACTCATTTTTTCACACTAAACCCTTGAAATCCAGTGTGTATTTTACACATATAAAAAGAGCTCAATTCAGACTTGTCACATTCCAGGTGTCCCGTAGTCAATGTGCATAGTGGGTACCACACCAAGCCCCGGCACGGTCCATCTGTAGCGTACTCTGCAGTAATTCCTGCACGGCTCTTCTCATGACCTGAGTGTCTTATCTGCTTATTTACTCATTATCTTATGACTCCCCCACCAGACTTGCCTTTCAGAAGAAAGCAAGAATGTAGGGCAGGCATTTGGCACAGTACTTAACAAGACACTTGACTCCACAACAACAAAACAAACAACCCAGTTAAGAGATGGGCAAAGGACTTAAACAGACATTTTTCCAAAGATGAAATCCAAATGGCCAACAGACACATGAAAAAATGCTCAGGATCACTAGGCATCAGGGAAATGCAAATCAAAACCACAATGAGGTTTCACCTCACCCCAGTTAGAATGGCTTTCATACAGAAATCAACAAACAACAAATGCTGGCAGGGATGTGGGGAAAAAGGTACCCTAATCCACTATTGATGGGAATGTAAACTGGTATAGCCATTATGGAAGACAGTATGGAGATAACTCAAAAATCTGAACAGACCTACCATATGACCCAGCCATCCCATTCCTAGGAATTTGCCCAAGGGAAATTAAGTCAGTAAATAAAAGAGTTATCTGCACCCTCATGTTTATTGCAGTTCAATTAACAATAGCTAAGACATGGAACCAACCTAAATGCCCGTCAACCGAAGACTGGATAAAGAAATTATAGGAGGGGCTGGCGCTGTGGCAGGTAAAGCCGCCTGCAGTGCCGGGATCCCATATGGGCACCAATTCAAGTCCCGGCTGCTCCACTTCTAATCAAGCGCTCTACTATGGCCTGGGAAAGCAGTAGAAGATGGCCCAAATCCTTGGACCCCTGCACCCGCATGGGAGACCTGGAAGAAGCTCCTGGCTCTGGATCAGCACAGCTCTGGCCATTGCGGCCAATTGGGGAATGAGCCAGCAGATGAGGAACATACACACACACACACACACACACACTCACTCTCTCTCTCTCTCTCCTCTCTCTGTGTAACTCTTTCAAATAAATAAATACCTCTTTAAAAAAAAAAAAAAGAATGAACAGGAATCTGTCAGAAGCATTTAAAAAAAAGAAATTATGGGATATGTACACTATGGAATACTACACAGTGGTGAAAAAAATGAAATCTGGTCATTTACAACAAAATGAATGAATCTGGAAAACACCTTACTTAGCGAAATAAGCCAGTCCCAATGGGACAAATACCATATGTTCTCCCTGATCTGTGAGAACTAATAGAGCACCTAAAACAAAATCTGTAGAGGTGAAATTGACACTTGGAGAAGGGATGACTTGAGCTGTTCTTATCTTGACTGTTGAGGAAAAGTTTCATTTTTTTTGGGGGGGGGGTAGTTTCTTCATACTATTTGTTGAACTATTTTTATTTTTTAATTCTTTACATAACAGTTAATAATATTGTATAAAGTCAATTGAAGATGGATCTCAGTAAAAAATAAAGAGTGGGAATAAGAGAGGGAGGAGGAAGTTTTATAACTGTAAAACTGTATAGGTCTGCATACATTCCTATGAACTTACTTCTAGGCGTACAGTTTAAAAATTTGTCATGATGGGGTCGGCGCCGTGGCTCACTTGGTTAATCCTCCGCCTGCGGCGCTGGCACCTCATGTGGGCACCAGGGTTCTAGTCTTGGTTGCTCCTCTTCCAGTCTAGCTTTCTGTTGTGGCCCGGGAGGGCCATGGAGGATGGCCCAAGTACTTGGGCACCTATACCCGCATGGGAGACCAGGAAGAGGTCCTGGCTCCTGGCTTCAGATCAGTGCAGCGCCGGCCATGGCAGCCATCTGGGGAGTGAACCAATGGAATTAAGACCTTTCTCTCTGTCTCTCTGTCTATAACTCTACTTGTCAAATAAATTAAAAAAAAAAAAAAAAAAACTTGTCATGGGACCTCAAATCCCATTAAGCTGCGTAGTAAAAATGCCATCTTAAGTGTTAAAGTGATCATATTAAGTATTTTTTTAAAGATTTATTTATTTATTTGAAAGTGAGAGTTACACAGAGAGGAGAGGCAGAGAGCGAGAGCGAGAGAGAGAGAGAGAGGTCTTCCATCCGATGGTTCACTCCCCAACTGGCCGCAACAGCCGGAGCTGTGCCAATCCAAAGCCAGGAGCCAGGAGCTTCCTCCAGGTCACCCATGTGATGAAGGGGCCCAAGGACTTGGGCCATCCTCCACTGCTTTCCCAGGCCACTTCAGAGAGCTGGATAGGAAGTGGAGCAGCCAGGACTAGAACGGCGCCCATATGGGATGCTGGCGCTTCAGGCCAGGGTGTTAACCCACTGCACCACAGCACCGACCCCAGTGATCATATTAAGTATTAAAATGAGCATATAGATAGGATTATGTGCTAAAGTGATTATATAAATAGGATCAAGTGTCTGGTAATAATAATAGACAGAAGCAAAAAGGAGAGAATGTTCCAACATGGGAGGCAGTCCACACAGGAGACTCAAAGAATGACAATTGCTTTACATAACATTCTGAATTCAGAATCAACCCTTAAGGCTTCCTGCTCTAGCTGAAAAGCTATGAGAGCATTTCAGGCATGGAAAGCCAAGACACTGTGGCAAAAAACATTCTACGTGAAGGATCTCTGTGAGTGAGACCCTAGTGGAAATAAGATGCCATCAAAGAAGGATGTACTTTTCTCTAAAGGGAGGAGAGAACTTCCACTTTGCTTATGGCCTTGTCTAAATAGTGACAGAGTTTGTGGATTCAAAAGTCTTCCATAGCCTAGGCAGCTCATGTCAAGAGCCTCTGGTGATCACTAACGTCATACATAAGAGTGTTAATTGTTATATTAACAGGAGTCACTGTGCACTAACTCCCCATGCAAAACCTCTGTCCTCAATCAGTTGTATTATGAGTTAATTGTAAATCTAGTTCTCAGTTTGTGTGTGTGTGTGCACAAACTGTTGAAAGCTTTACTTAGTATAGAGTCAGTCTTCTGGAAGGAAAGAGGGAGGAGGAGGAGGGGTGAGAGTGTGGTTGGGAGGGCAGGCATGGTGGATAGGAAGAATAACTACATTCCTAAAGTTGTACTTATGAAATTTGTATTTTTAAAATAATTAATTAATTTTTTAAGAAAAAGAAGTCACTTGGGATGCCCACATTCCAGAGTGCCTGGGTCTGAGTTCCCATTTCATTTCTAATTCCCACTTCCTGCTAACGTGCACCCTGGGAGGCAGCAGGGGATGGTTGAAGTACCTGGGCCCCTGACACCATGCGAGAGACCTAAATGGAGTTTCAGGCTCCGGGCTTCAGCCTGGCCCAGCCCTGGCTATTGTGGGTATTTGAGGAATGAACCACAGATGGAATATTTCTGCCTGTCTCGCTCCATCTCTCTGCCTTTCAAATAAAACGAAAAGAATTTGTAAAAAGTTTTTGTTTTGAATCTTGTCTTATTCAGTGCTGTATACCCAGCACCTTGCACACAGCAGGTGTTCAACAACTATTTGTTTAGCAAGTGAATGAACTTCTCCTGGTATCAACATTCTATGTATGGGGGCTGGCATTGTGGCCCAGTGGGTTAAGCTACTGCTTGAGACACCAACATCCCATATCAGAGTGCCGGTTCAGGTCCCAGCTGCTCCGCTTCTGACCCAGCTCCCTGCTGGAGTACCTGGGAAAGCAGCAGACGATGGCCGAAGTACTCCCACCCACACAAGAGACAGGAGGAATGACGGGCTCCTGGCTTCAGCCTGGATAAGCCCTGGCCATTGCAGCCACTTGAGGAGTAAAGCAGCAAATAGAAGATCTCTCTCTGTCTCTCTAACTCTGCCTTTCAAATAAGTAACTAAATCTTGTTAAAAAATTTATTCTGGGGCCAGCTGTGGCATTAAGCCATAGCCTGCAATGCCAGCATCACATATGGGAGTCAGTTCATGTCCTGGCTGTTCCATTTCTTTCTTTCTTTTTTTTTTTTTTTTTTTTTTTTTTTTTTTTTTTTTTTGACAGGCAGAGTGGACAGTGAGAGAGAGAGAGAGACAGAGAGAAAGGTCTTCCTTTGCCGTTGGTTCACCCTCCAATGGCCGCTGAGGCTGGTGCGCTGCGGCCGGCGTACCGCACTGATCCGATGGCAGGAGCCAGGTACTTCTCCTGGTCTCCCATGGGGTGCAGGGCCCAAGCACCTGGGCCATCCTCCATCGCACTCCCGGAACACAGCAGAGAGCTGGCCTGGAAGAGGGGCAACCGGGACAGAATCCGGCGCCCCGACCGGGACTAGAACTCGGTGTGCCGGCGCCGCAAGGCGGAGGATTAGCCTAGTGAGCCGCGGCACCGGCCTACACCGGATTATTTTCCAGCCCTTCCTGTCAGTTTCTGTCTGCCTCTCAATGGGAAAACCCCCTTCTGGACCCTTCCTAGCTCCTCTAATAAGGACTCTGTCCTCAGTTTTAGACCCTGTGCATTTAACCTGCTTGTGAGATTTGTTTGCTCCAGGCAATAAAATTCTAGATGGTCATGCACATGAAAGCTCCAGTGGAGACAGTTTCTGCGAGCTAGTGCCGCAGCCCCCTTACGCGGCCACCTTCTGCTGGAAGCCTGAAGTCCCTACTCCGCCCATGCTCAGCTGGAAGAACTCAGCTTCAGTCCTTGCCCAAGCCCCTGAAGGCAGCCAGGGTTTCCACAAGCAGAGGGAGGAAACCAGGGAGCCCAGGACTAGAAGCAGGCCAGACGAACTCCATCCCACAGCTCCTTGCCAGCACATACACACGAAACAAAACAGGAGCGTCCTTTCTCTTTGGCAGCCAGGCATACGGACAGGACTCTCGCTTTCCTGTTTTCCCCTTTGTCCTCATGTTGGTCATCTTTCCACCACGGGCTATGTTTCTAATTTCTCCTTTTATCCTCATAATCATAGTGCTCCCACCCCTACCATGTATAATTAACATATTTCAAAAGGCCGTACAGGAGCGAATGACTGCTAGACCCAAGTCATCACACAGGAACAACACAAGACTGCTCTTCTTCAATCAACCTGATCCAGAGTGTGGATACCCCGTCCTGCAACAACGCCCTGGATCAGCAGGAAGTAGCCAGAAAGAAACCAGCGCCCCCTCTCCTTATCTGTACTCAGAGTCAGGTCTGATGGAACAAGGACGAAGCCTCAGCCATGTTAGGTTCTCGTTACCCTTCCCTTCTTTCAAGAGACCACTTCAGTCTCACATCCTGTATTGCTCCCCACCCCATCCATCCCCTGCAAAGAACCAGTATGGAGCCGCTCACCCCCCCACTGCTCCCCCACCCTACCCCAGCCCACCTAAGATATAAAAAGCCCAGCCTTGGCCGGTGCCATAGCTCAATAGGCTAACCCTCCACCTGTGGCACCGGCACACCAGGTTCTAGTCCCGGTTGGAGCACCAGATTCTGTCCAGCTCTCTGCTGTGGCCTGGGCGTGCAGTGGAGGATGGCCCAAGTCCTTGGGCCCTGCACCCACATGGGAGACCAAGAGAAGCACCTGGCTCCTGGCTTCGGATCAGCATGGTGCGCCGGCCGCAGGGCACTGGCTAGAGCAGCCATTGGTGGGTGAACCAACGGAAAAAGGAAAACCTTCCTCTCTGTCTCTCTTTCTCACTGTACACTCTGCCTGTCCAAAAAAAAAAAAAAAAAAAAAAAAAAAGCCCAGCCTGCTGTGGTCTGGGCCCTCTGCCACTTGTTCAGTCTGTGTGTACACTGGCAGTTGGTCGACCTCTGCAGATTTATTTTCTTTGAATAAATTCGGTCTAGTTGCGAGTTGGTACTCTGTCTCCTCTGTTCTGTACCCCTTTTTCTTACACGTGATGCCTTGTGTGAGGAGGCACCCATCTGCACCCTGTTTTCTTTTTTTTTAATAACTTTTTTCAATTTTTGTTTTCTATTTATGTATTTGACAGGTAGAGTTATAGACAGTGAGAGAGAGAGAGAGACAGAGAGAAAGGTCTTCCTTCTGTTGGTTCACTCCCCAAATGGCCACTACAGCCAGCGCTGCGCTGATCTGAAGCCAGGAGCCAGGTGCTTCTTCCTGGTCTCCCATGCAGGTGCAGGGGCCCAAGCACTTGGGCCATCCTCCACGGCCCTCCGGAGCCACAGCAGAAAGCTGGACTGGAAGAGGAGCAACCAGGACTAGAACCCGGGCCCCAACTGGGACAAGAACCCGACGCCCATATGGGATGCCGGCGCCACAGGTGGAGGATTAACCAAGTGAGCCACGGGGCCGGCCCCACACCCTGTTTTCTTACACCAGCGCTTCCAAACAGGCACACCTCCTGCTGAAACCCTGAATGAACACTCATTCAACAACCCTCCTATTTCCTTCCTTCCTTCCTTCACAGTCTACTCAACTGTCTAAAAGAACTCTGGGTTACGCATACCCCCGCGTGCTCCACAAGTTCTTTCCCAAGACGTCTGGAACCCCCACGGTGGCGTTTCTGTATACTGGCTAAGGCAGTGGCATGAAAATAATTAGCAATTTATTGAACATTTACACTTTGTCAAGCACTGGTCTACATTTCTCAACAGCAGCCCTATGAAAGGTACCGTCATCGGCCCCACTCACACAGGAGGAAAACAAGGAATAGAAAGGTTAACCAGTCTCTTCAAGGTTACAGCAGCCAGTTAGTGGCCAAACAAATATTCCACACAACCTGGGGCTACAGACACATGGCTCTTAATCACTTATTCTTGACTGCAGAGCTGCCTACTAGAAAAATATGGCCAACAGTATATGGAACTTACTTTTTTTAATATTTATCTATTTATTTGAAAGTCAGAGTCACAGAGAGGCAAAGGCAGAGGGAGAGGGAAGGAGGGAGGGAGAGAGAAAGGTGTCTTCCATCCCTTGGTCCACTCCCCAAATGGCCCAACGGCTAGGGCTGGCCAGGCCAAAGGCAGGAGGCAGGAGCTTCATCTGGGTCTCCCATGTGGGTATAGGCAGCTGGATAAGAAGTGGAGCAGCCAGGTCTCAAACTGGCGCCCTTATGGGATGCTGGACCTGCAGGCAGCAGCTTAACCCGCTACACCACAGCGCCGGCCCCGTGAAGTGGATCAACTGGGACTTGAACTGGTGCCCATAAGGGATGCCACAGCACTGCAGGCGGCAGCTTAACCCGCTACACCACAGCGCTGGCCCCGTGAAGTGGAACAACTGGGACTTGAACTGGTGCCCATAAGGGATGCCACAGCACTGCAGGCGGCAGCTTTACGCACTCTGCCACAGAGCCGGCCCCTTAGAATTTTCTAGTGGCCACATTGAAAAGTCAGGTTAAAACACTGCCTGCCATGATGGCATCCCATACCACAGCACTCATTCCACTTCTGATCCAGCTCCCGGCTCATGCGCCTGGGAAGGCAGCAGAAGATGCCCAAGTACCTGGGTCCCTGCCGCCCCTGTAGCAGGATGGAGTTCCTGGCTTCTGGCTTCAGCCTGGCCCAGATGTAGCTTGTTGCTGCCATTTGGGGAGTGAACCAGCAGACAGAGATCTCTATCTCCCTCTCCCTCTCCCATTTTCATTCTGTTGCTCAGTCTTTCAAGTAAAAAATAAATACATCTTTTAGAAAATCAACAGAAACAAGTAAAATTGGTTTTAAATGTATTTTATTTCACCCATTATCCAAAATAGGACCATTTAATCAACATGATCGATAATCAGTGTGGTTGCTAGACTCCGCGTGATCACAAAATCCTATAAAAACACTCCTTTTTTCTCGCTGAGTCTTCAGAACCCAGTGTGATCTCATACTCACAGTACCCCTCAGCTCTGACTGGCCACACGTCAGGGGTCGGGACGACGTGCGGCTACCGACCCCGGACGGGCAGGGCGGTTCTGCGGCCTCCCACGCGGAGCCTCTCAGGCAATCAAGAAAGCGAGAAATCCCGAGGTTGAAGTCAGGATACCTGCGCTCCGACCCCGGCTCTCACCTGCTCAGGGACCTCGGCCCGGCCTCCCGTTTTCCCACAAGTACCCCAACAAGGGAGCCTTCCTGCTTCCCAGGGGCCCAGCCCAAGCTGGAATTACGAGCATCTCCCAGCAAGGGCGGCCAACTCGGGCACAGCTTTGCACGCTCAGCAGCTGACACAGACCTCAAACAACTCTACTAAGTAGCTGAAACCGTCTCCACTATGCAGATAAGAAAACTGAGGCTAGCGGCACAAACTCAACGACTCGGCGCTGGCGGCCGCTGGGAGAGGACAATGGGAACCAGACCTCTGGATGGGGTGCGAGTAGGCAAAGGGGCTCAGGCCCGGAGCAGGCATAGGAAGGAACTAGCGAAGTTTGCAGGAGTGAAGTGAGATGAGAGGTCAGAAGCGAGGGGGCCCGGAAGGAGATGAGACGAGGTGAGACCAAGGCACTCTGGTCCTGCGATCTCCGACCCGGTGAGGAGCAGTCTCCCGGTCTCCCCAGTCCCTCATACCTGGTAGCTCAGAAGTTCGCCCACGTCCATAGTTCCCCGTCCAGGCAACAGCCGATCCGCTCGTTCCCTCCACTCAAACCCACACCGCGGGCCGCTCGGCAGCGCTTCCAGCCACACTGCCGAAAAGCGCCCTGTGCCAGGCCCCGCAGAGCCAATAGGGTAAAAGTGCGTGCGGCAGGCGAGCAGCCACACTGCGGAAAAAGGCAGCGCTACCGTAAAGCGCGCCGCAGTGGTGACCGTACGGCTTCCGCCTGGAGCCTGAAAGGGGCGGGGAAGGGGGCGGAGACTTGGAGGAGGGAGGCGTGGGGAGAGAAGGGGCGGCGGGAGCCGGGATTTAATGCGCTCCCTCTCTGTGTAGGGCGGGGTGGTGTGGCCTCACGTGTGCTCTCACAAGCCCTGCGGTGGTCCAGGCGATTTCATCCAGGTAAGGAAACTGAGGCTCAGAACGGCATAGGCCAGCACCATGTTCCACGTAGCCACAGAGTAGCTATCGCGCGCTTGAAATCCAGCCAGAATGCACACGGGGTTTCCAAGACTTAGACTGATGACACGTCGAAATGTTCGGGCCAAATAAAATAGATGAGAAAATTAATCTCTCTCGTATCTTTTGACTCCTTCAACGTGGCTGCAAGATTTTTACATCTGTGGGTCTCATGTGTATTTCCGATGGGCAGGGCTAGCTCCAAAGGTGAGGGGCCAGGGCCTACAGCCAGGACTGCCACCGCACCTGGGGGTGGTCGTGGATTCCTCCCAAGCTTCTGATCATCCAGGCAAGGCCGCTGGGAGCTGATCCAAGTGGTGCAGACGGGTTTTCTGGAGGAGAAACTGCCCGTCACTGGAAGACAATCAAAGAGTGCATCTCATCTTCTGAGACTCTGTCTTCCAGACTCCACCCAGGGAATTAAACCTCCCCATAAGCCCCTGCCCTTCACATTCATATCTATAATCCCATCCCACTGTCTCAAGCTGCACGGAAATTCATTTCATTCTTCAAATCCTCTCTTCTGCCTGGCTGGTAGCGCCACGCCTCATCCAACTCACTGGTCCATCTGATACCAAGTGTCGCCTTCTGAGAGTGGGCTTCCTCAACTCACCACACTCCAAGTGGCAGCGGCTCCCCGGTCCCTATCCTCCCTGGGGCCTGTTCCACGGTCTGTGTCTCAGTCTGTAATTTTGTACTCAACGTTTGGCTGCTTGGTTCTTGTCCGTCAGCCTCTGTGTCCTGGAGCGAAGGCTGTTTGAGAGAAGGATCGTGGGGGTTGTGTGTCTCCAAAGCCCAGGCCAGGGCCTTGTGCGCCTTGGGAGACACTGGATTGTGTGCTCACAGGCATGGGAAGGCAGTTCTGTGATTGGTTTGTTTTTTAAGGCTCGTCTGTACACTCTGCTTTGAACCGAGTTTGCTTCGGGTGACCTTTCTCCTCACTGAGGCAGAACAGACCTGGACACGAGCAGCCCTGTGTTCTAATGTATGATATGCAGGGCCAGCTGGTGTAAGAAGGCTCACACAATACGGCTCTATTTTCAGGACGTTTGGGAGTGTTTCCACACTGTGAACCAGTGACTGCTACACATCGGGGTGGTCCCGGTTTGCTGTTGTTTTTACAAAGTCTGTTGTTAAACATCTCCCAGCACCCCCCTAACTGGAGCTAGCCCGAGTTCTACCACGACAGCTAGCGTATGCCCTTGGGCAAGTTTCTCTGTCTCTCTAAATTGCAGCTTCTCACCTGGAAAGTGAATCATTCATTCATTCCCTAAGTATTTTTTTTTTTATTTGACAGATAGAGTTAGTGAGAGAGTCAGAGAGAAAGGGCTTCCTTCCGTTGGTTCACCCCCCAAATGGCCGCCACGGCCGGCGCTACGCCAATCTGAAGCCAGGAGCCAGGTGCTTCTTCCTGGTCTCCAACGTAGGTGCAGGTACCTAAGCACTTGGGCCATCCTCCACTGCCTTCCCGGGCCGCAGCAGAGAGCTGGACTGGAAGAGGACCCACTGGGACTGGAACCCAGAGCCCATATGGGATGCCGGTGCCGCAGGCGGAGGATTAACCAAGTGAGCCACGGCGCCGGACCCTCCCTAAGTATATAAGTATGAGAGCTACTCAAGGCCAGATGCAGAGCTGGGCTCTGAGGATTGAGCAGTTTATAAAATGAAGCTCCTGCCCTCCTGGAATGCATTGCCGCTGGAGACGGGGCAAGCAGCTTCCCCTCTACCTAGCTGATGGCCTCGGCTGCCACAGGCGGCGATTCAACTGAATCTCTCAGAAGGGGAGGAGGCTTCCTTGAGATGCTACATGCAAAGCACCTAGCATGATGCCTGGCACACGAAAGAACTCAATCAAGTTTGATGTGACTATTAGTGCAATGGGGCAGGAGAGCAGGTGGGAGGGGCAGGAGCACTCCTTA
Source organism: Oryctolagus cuniculus (assembly GCF_051225735.1). Lineage (NCBI taxonomy): Eukaryota > Metazoa > Chordata > Mammalia > Lagomorpha > Leporidae > Oryctolagus > Oryctolagus cuniculus. The sequence goes on from NC_142877.1 coordinate 21,004,372, forward strand.
CCCTCTTTCCTTTCCAGGCATTTCATCATGACTATGCCTTTTTATTTATTCTTTAACACATTTGTTTATTTGAAAGGCAGCATGACAAAAAGAAAGTGAGAATGGGAGAGTTCTTCCATCTGTTGGTTCATCCCCAAAATGGCCTCAACATCCGTGACTGGGCCAGGCCAAAGCCAGGAGATAGAACTCCATCCAGACTCCCAAAGGGGTAGCAGGGACTTGAGTACTTGGGTATCTTCTGCTGCTTTCCAAGTGTATTAGCTGGACACTGGATCGGAAGCCAAGTAGCCAGGCCTTGGCATCTGAAGTGACTGCTTAACCCACTGTACCACGGCGTCAACGCCTATGCTTTTTTTATTTTATTATTTATTTATTTTTTAGAAACTAGGCCTTAAGAGAGAGAATTGTAAGGCAAAATGGTCTGAGAACCAAGTTCAGTGAGCACCCTGGAATGAGAATGACCCGGTTTGCCAGGGAAGGTTGCCCAGGGGAGGAGCCGCTGGGCCAGGGTATGAAGGAGGGGAAGAGTGTGTCCAGAGGGCAGGGTTGGGAGGATGGTGACCCAGTCGGGGAACAGCATGAGCAGACGTGGGAGAGGAGGGGCGTTTCCTGTGGATGGGCTCTGGAGTGTGTGGAGGACATGGTGGGAAGTGGGCCAGAGAGGGCGGCTGGGGTAGCACATTCAGGACGCCCAGCTAAACCTGCAGTTCAGGTCAGCAATGGATTTTTAGCATAAATATATCCCCTATGTTTTCTTAAAAAAGATTTAATTGAAAGTCAGAATTACAGAGAGAGCAGGAACGAGAGAGAGAGATCTTCCATCTGCAAGTTTACTCCCCAGATGGTCATAAAGGCCAAGGCTGAGCCAGGCCAAATCCAGAAGCCTGGAGCTTCATTTGGGTCTCCCACATGGGTGGCAGGGGCCCAAACACTTGGGCCATCCTCTACTGCTTTTCCAAGGTGCATTAACAGGGAGCTGGATCAGAAGTGGAGCAGCTAGGACATGAACCAGTGCCCATATGGGATGATGGTGTAGCAGGCAGCGGCTTTACCTGCTATGCCACAATGCCGATCCCTATCCCATGTAATATTAATATTAATAATATACTAGAGGGGCCAGCGCTGTGGTGCAGCAGGTTAATGCCCCGTCCTGAAACGCAGCATCCTATATGGGCGCCGGTTCGAGACCCGGCTCCACTTCTGATCCAGCTCTCTGCTATGGCCTGAGAAAGCAGTAGAAGATGGCCCAAGTCCTTGGGCCCCTGCACCCACGTGGGAGACCTGGAAGAAGCTCCTGGCTCCTGGCTCCTGGCTTCGGATCGGCAGAGCTCCGGCCATTACAGCCAATTGGGGAGTGAACCAGTGGATGGAAGATCTCTCTTTCTCTCTCTGCCTCTCCTCTCTCTGTGTAACTCTGACTTAAAAAAATAATAATAAATCTTTTAAAAAAATAACATGCTAGAAACTTTTTATTGATTCTCTGAAATTTAGATTTAAAGGGGCATCAGGTTTTTTACCTGACACCCTAATCATGGAGGCCCTTGAATGCCGTATTTCAGTATTATCTTGATGAGAGGATCCATTAATAATCCCTGGGGAACCCCCCAGGGTAAGGCTTGGGGCACTCACCCTTCAGCTGTCACACATCATGGCCACAGATGTTCTATCAGCATTCCTGAGCTTTATCTTCAGAACACTGATGACTTCTATTTCTGCATTTAGCTCTTCTTATTCATCTGGAGTCTGCTTTATCTTCCAGATTCTGACCCCCAAAGTCTATAGAAATATATTGCTCACCAGGTTAACCTAAGAGCCTAACACACTGTCACTTAATTGGTATTCACCCAATAGTCATTGATTTAATAAATGAGCCAATCAATCTACTGATCGGTTCATTCATTCTTGGCTGTAATATTATCAAATACCTTCAAATTCTCACCCTACGCCTTAAAAATGTGACCAGCCCAGTATTAAAGAGGAGAAAATGTCGGCACCACAACTCACTAGGCTAATCCTCCGCCTGCAGCGCCAGCACCCCAGGTTCTAGTCCCAGTTGGGGCACCGGATTCTGTCCCGGTTGCTCCTCTTCCAGTCCAGCTCTCTGCTGTGGCCCGGGAAGGCAGTGGAGGATGGCCCAAGTGCTTGAACCCTGCACCTACATGGGAGACCAGGAGGAAGCACCTGGCTCCTGGCTTCGGATCGGCGCAGCGCGCTGGCCATAGCAGCCATTTGGGGGGGGGGGGTGAACCAACAGAAGGAAGACCTTTCTCTCTGTGTCTCTCTCTCTCACTGTCTAACTCTGCCTGTCAAAAAAAAAGAAAAAAAAAAAAGATGAGAAAATGTAAGTTCAGAAGAGCTGTGCGCCAATCCACCAGGCCTTCGGCAGCAAGCGATGACGAAGGCTGCAGAGTGACCTCCAGGAGGCGGCTGGGAGAGGGAACCACCCAGGAGCTCCATCACTGGGCCGCTGCCTTCTCGACTTTTCATTTTTCAAGTGGTTCTTTTCAAATTGTATTTATGGATTTATTTTCATTTTATTTGTGGGAGCAAGGGAGTTTCTATCAGCTAATTCACTCCCCAAATGCCCACAGCAGCTAGGGCTGGAGCCTGGAACTCCACCTTGGCCTTTCACGTGGAGAGCAGAGACCCAGCTCCCCGAGTCATTTCCTTCCGCCTCCCTGGATGTGCAGCAGCAAGAAGGTGGGTCAGGCGCGGAGGAGCTGGGCTCGAACTCAGCACTTCACTACGGGATGCAGGCATCCCAGGCAGCGACTTAACCACCCAGCCAAGTATCCACTCCCTGTAATCTTCCTAAAAAATGTAATACGGAATAATTATCCCTTCCAGAAGGCGTTTAAACAACGTGTGGACTGCCTAGGTTCCTTAAACGTCAAGCTTCACTTGCTCCAAGATGTATTCAGAGTCACCTCCTCCATCTTCTATTGTCTGGTAAATTATTTCTTGAAACAGCCTTTATGAAAATATTGTCATAAAAACATTCTTAAAGTATGAGTGTGCTTATCCCTATACCGAGCTCCTATCAGGCGACGTCGGGCTGATCAGAAACATACAACACTGCCGAAGAAATTCGGACCCTTCCACCTAGGCTCTGAGTGGAAGGGGAGGAGCTACCGGGCTGGCAGCGGAAAGGGGAGTATGTTTTCTGGGGAGCAAAATGCAAATTCTGGGGTTCAGGGGGAGCCTCTGTTCCTTCTGCCTCTGGTTTCCAAACCCAAGGTCGTGGATTCTCCGCACTTGAATATTTTTCAGTAGCTGGGAAAACTGAGAAAATGTAGTGAGTCCAGCAACGGGCAAGACTCTAGGCCAAGTCTGTTTGGTTTTGTATTTCACAGCCGGGATTTGGGCTCAGTTACCCTTTCAGACAGTACTGACACGTAATCCAGGCACAGGAGGTTATTGAACACGAAAGAATGATTGCGTCTGCAAACTCAGAGCCTGCAGTGTTGGCTCAAGTAACTGGGTTCCTGCCACCCACATGGGAGATCTAGTTTGTGTTCTCAGCTCCTGGTTCCAGCCCTGGTGAGTGAAACAGTGGATGAAAGATTCTCTCTCTCCCAAATAAAATTTTTAAAAACTTTTTAACTTAAAAAAAAAAAACAAAGTAAGTAACTCTCCCAGCAGGCACTGATATTGTTGATCCAAAGAAAATGAATGTTCTTAGACACACTTTGAACCAGGTAAGAACTTAATATTCATGGATATGCAATGGTAAGAAATTATTTGGGGGGAGGGGTTAAGATGTGATAACGGACTTGTGATTGAGTTGTTCTTTTTTTTTTTTTAATATTTATTTATTTATTTATTTGAAAGCGTTACAGAGAGGTAGAGGCAGAGAGAGAGAGAGAGATCTTCCATCCGCTAGTTTACTCTACAAATGGCCTCCACGGCCGGAGCTGGGCCAATCTGAACCCAGGAGCCAGGAGCTTCTTCCAGGTTTCCCACGCAGGTTCAGGGGCCCAAGGACTTGGACCATCTTCTGCTGCTTTCCCAGGTCATAAGCAGAGAACTGGATTGAAAGTGGAGCAACCAGGACTTGAACCGGTGCCCATTTGAGATGCCTGCACTGCAGGTGGCAGCTTTACCTGCTATGCCACAGCACCGGCCCCATGATTGTATTGTTAAAAGAGTTCTAATTTTTTAAAGGTACTGATATCTATGCATGAAATAATACAGTGACTATAATTTGCTTCAAAATAATCTGAGGTGGGAGTAGGTGTGGATCTGGGCAGAGGACAGATGAGAGGACTGTTGGGGACTCCATGATTGTTGAAGGTGACAGGTACATTGGGTTCAGTATGCTAATCTACTGGGGGCAAACAGAATGGCAGCCGCAGTTCCGGGCCCAGCATCAAGAAGAACCAGCTTCTCCTGGGGTCTCCTCAGAAGAAAGCAAAGGTCCTGGTAGGGGCCGAGTGCGTTCACGGCACAAAGAAAGGATTCCGTGATCAAGAACTCTGGGCTGGAAAAGCCCGAGCCCAGGAGAATGCAGCACGTTTCCACAAGGTCCCCTAATTCTGAGGCGCTCCCCTCCGCAGTGCCCCACCCACACCGGTGACCCTTATGAGCCGGGCCTTCCAGAGGCACTTTAGTTAAGAGGGAACGGGGAGCTGGCGCCGTGGCTCACTAGGCTAATCCTCCACCTTGCGGCGCCAGCACACCAGGCTCTAGTCCCAGTTGGGGCACCGGATTCTGTCCCGGTTGCCCCTCTTCCAGGCCAGCTCTCTGTTGTGGCCTGGGAGTGCAGTGGAGGATGGCCCAAGTGCTTGGGCCCTGCACCCCATGGGAGACCAGGAAAAGCACCTGGCTCCTGGCTTCAGATCAGCGCGGTGCGCCAGCTGCAGCGTGCCGGCCGCGGTGGCCATTGGAGGGTGAACCAACGGCAAAGGAAGACCTTTCTCTCTGTCTCTCTCTCTCACTGTCCACTCTGCCTGATCGAAAAAAAAAAAAAAAAAAGGAATGGGGAACGGGGAGAAGCATTTGCACTATCACCATTCGGGGTCAGTGGAAAGACCTTGGTCAAGGCCACTTTGGGCTTGGGCAGAAAGCAGGTTCTTTAGCCAGTGAGCTGAGGCAGCCATTGAGCATCCAGGCTCAGCACTCAGGATGTGTGCCCGTTATCTGTTCTGTAACAAGTTACCCAACACTAGTGGTCTAAAGCAACGATGAACATGCAATATCTCTCATAGTTTTTGTGCATCAGGAATTTGGAGGCAGCTCAGGCAGCAGAGTTTGAGCTCAGGGCCTCTCATGAGGTCGTGGTCAAGATTTCATTCACTTCCAAGATGACTCACTCCCATAAACAGCAAGCTGACAACAATTGTTGGCTGGACTCCAGTTTCTCTTTTACCAGGCTGGTTTAGTGTTCTCATCACACAAGGCTGATCCAAGAGACTGTGGGAAGGCACAGCATCGTTCATGAGCTCGTCTTAGAACTCACTGTCCATCGTTACTGGAACAGCCAATAGACTGCCAGGTCAGATCTGTCCAGTGTGGCGGGGGCACTCTGGGCATGGCCACTGGTCAGATTGACTGGGGCCATCTTGGTAGTGGAGCTTCCAACTCCAGCCAAGCCTTCCACGACTGCAACCTCTTGAGGATCGGGCAGACAGAACCATCCATCTAAGCCATTCCTAGATTCCTAACCCAAAGAAACAGTGAAGTAATCAGTGCTTTTGTTATTTTATCCTAATTTTCAAGTAATTTGTTGTGCGGCAACAGTTATACAAAACCAAGCCAGCTGGGTACCGAAGGATGGCGTTCCCGTCACTGACAGTCACCATGACCGATGGATAAACTGAGCATTTGATGAGTACCCAGTAGATGTCGGGAACCACTCCCAGACCAGTCACTGAAGTTAACGCCAGCAACGCTGCAGGCACAGAATAGCCCTGCCCGCCCCACTCCAGAGGTGGTACAGAGGTGGTTGCTAAATCTGCACCTCTTCTTGGAGGATCACAATGCACCTGCCTATATTAAAAGCTCTGAGCAGCCTTATAGGAGGAAAACTGTGACTTTGTTTCGACTGATGTTTTCCAAACTCATTTGATCACAGAAGCCATGTTTGTCAAGTAATACAAATAAGTATCCCGAGACATTAGTGCCTTGAGGAGAACTGATCTACGTCAGCCTTCACAGAAGCTTCAGAGACTCCTCCATTCATAGTGAAATCGGAACATTCTGCTCAGGAATAAAGGAGATCCCCACCATATATATTTATAAGACCTGCAGTTCTCCAAGTCTCAGATCCTTCGCAAATAAATGATGCTACATTGACATCAATTACCATTCTCTGACCCAGAGCTGCCACCTGCACCGGTACCAGACCCTCAGGCCGCCTCTCAGGAACAAAAGAGTTATTTCTGGCCTTGCATATGCGCAGGCATAGTCCTGGCTGAGCCCCTCAATGTTCTCTGCTCTGGCACCTGCTGCCCCTGTGTCACCTGAAAAGGGAGCCCTGCTCCTGCCACAGCCGCCCTGGCCTGGGCACTGGTGTCGGGTGCTCCAGGCGCTGCATCAGCATGGAGGTGCCTCAGCCTTCTGCGTGGGTCCTCCCAGCAGCCGAGCCGTACGTGCATCCTGCAGAAACACGGGGTGTGGGCAGTCATCCTCAGTGCTGGGCCGCACCTGTCTGTGCCCCGGCAGCTCTGCCTGTTCCCTGCATCTTACCTGTGAGGCTCGGGTTTCATTTCTTTCTAACACTTCTGAAACCTGTCTCCAGTGTGTATAACAGGACATTTGTTATACTCCAGTATGGATTTTTTTTTTTAAAAAAAATGTTTATTTTGGGGACCAGCACTATGGCATAGCAGGCCTGAAGTACTGACATCCCATATGGGCGCCAGGTCAAGTCCCAGCTGCTCCACTATTGATTCAGCTCCCTGCTAATGTGCCTGGGAAAGCAGTGGAAGATGACCCAAGTGCTTGGACCCTACACCCATGTGGGAGACCTGGAAGAAGCTCCTGGCTTCTGGCTTCAGCCTGGCACAGCCTTAGCTGTTGTGGCCATTTGGAGAGTGAGCCAAAGGATGGAAGACCTTTCTCTGTCTCTCCCTCTCTGTCTTTCCTCTCTGAAACTCTGCCTTTCAAATAAAAAAATAAATCTTTTTAAAAAGATTTTTTTTGATTTTTCTATAAATAATCTTTTTTAAAAGATTTATTTAATTTTTTATTTTATTTTTTTTTTTTGACAGGCAGAGTGGACAGTGAGAGAGAGAGACAGAGAGAGAAAGGTCTTCCTTTGCCATTGGTTCACCCTCCAATGGCCGCCGCTGCAGCCGGCGCACCGCGCTGATCCGATGGCAGGAGCCAGGATCCAGGTGCTTTTTCCTGGTCTCCCATGGGGTGCAGGGCCCAAGCACCTGGGCCATCCTCCACTGCACTCCCTGGCCATAGCAGAGAGCTGGCCTGGAAGAGGGGCAACCGGGACAGAATCCGGCGCCCCAACCGGGACTAGAACCCGGTGTGCCGGCGCCGCAAGGTGGAGGATTAGCCTATTGAGCCACGGCGCCGGCCAGATTTATTTAATTTTTTAATAAAAATCTTTAAAATGATTTGTTTTATTTATTTGATAGGCAGAGTTACAGAGATACACAAAGAGCTTCCATCCACTGGTTCACTCCCCAGATGGCCACAACAGGCTGAAGCCAAGAGTCTGGAACTCCATCTGGGTCTCCCGCGTGAGTAACAGGGGCTCAAGGACCTGGACCATCCTCCGCTGCTTTCCCAGGTGCATGAGCAGGGAGCTGGATGAGAAGCGAAGCAGCCGGGCTAGGAACCAGTGCTCATGGGTGACACCGGTGTCTCCGGAAGTCCCCTAACCTGCTGCGCCCCAATAGCGGCCGAAGCTCGGATCTCATCCCTAAGTCAGACCTGCAGGCCCTGTCTTCTCCTCCATCCATGTCTACCATCAGAAATGCACACAAAACTTCAAGTTCTTTCCTTTGCCACCGCTCCCTCCTCTTCCTCCTCATCCTTCTCTTCTTTCCCCTCCTCCTCCCACTGCTTTCCCTGTTTCAGGGTCTGCTGAGGCTTCCCCTGGCCAAATCTTACACGAAAAAGACACGCGGGGCTGTGACTGCCTCTTGGTGGTGATGTTCTCTGAGCGCCGAGCTATCAGGTGCTTTAAGTACCTTCTTTTTGCTTATTTGCATTTTCTCAATTTCTACCTTGATCAAGTATTACAGAAGTAAGTTATAAACTAGATATATAGAATATACAAACATCTATAAAGGCAAATAATAAAAAAACAACATCTTTATGGCATATTTTCCAGTTATTTAGAATGCCCATGCCTGGGGCTTTGCAAAATTGCACGATTGTGCCCTTTGCCCACCCCCACCCTCCCTTCCCCCCCGGTAATCATCCTGTTTTCTCACAACAAACAACCACGGCTGATATTTTAGGAATAGGATTTTATAGTGCTTGTTACAGTTTATATTTATGTTCCATGTTTTTATTTACACCACCACCGGCCTCCAGAAAAGAATTAAGGGGGTTTACACAGATACATAAAGCACAGCAAGATAGCACATGTGAAAGGAAAATAGGAGAGAAGGAAAAAACAGAAAGAGGAGTCTGAGACGGGGATAGACCGACGCTAACCCCAAATCACCACACAGGTCCTGGTGGCTGGCGTGGGGTCTGGAGCTGCTAACCAGCAAGTACGAAAACAGACGCCTGCTCCCCCGCTCCAGGCGGCTCCTCCGGTGGCTTCAGGCTGTGCGCCAGCAGCACGGAGCTGAAATGGGTCCTCCGGCCTCTGCGTGGGAGGGGAGGATGGAGAGGTAGACCCGCCTTCGAGACTGTCCCTCAACCTCCACACTTGTTTCAGCTTTGGAGGGTGGAGCCTGGCACGAGACGGTGTGGGGTTTCACATAAAACCACGTCTTCATTCATTTTAAACACAGTCTCCCTCTTCCCTGGTGTGCTGCAAGGAGGCCTGTGGTTCCGAAGCACTTCATGGCTGGTAGAGAAAAACCAGAACACAGTCCCCGACGTCTGCAAGAACTCCCCTGGGCAGCCTGGTTCAGATACCCAGCACGTAGCAGGCACTGCAGGGTATCTTGCACGATGCAAGATGCAAAAATGAGAGCAGGAAAGCATACGCTTTCCAGAAACTTCCAATCTAGTGGAGGAGACCCATGGTTTTTTTTTTTTTTTTTTTTGACAGGCAGAGTGGACAGTGAAAGAGAGAGACAGAGAGAAAGGTCTTCTTTTTTCCATTGGTTCACCCCCCAATGGCCGCTGAGGCCATGCACTGCAGCTGGCGCACCACGCTGATCCGAAGCCAGGAGCCGGGACTAGAACCTGGGGTGCCAGCGCTGCAGGCAGAGGATTAGCCTATTGAGCCACAGCGCCGGCCCACCCACAGTTCTTGATTTCGGTAGTGGTGGGTCACTGTAATTTTTTTAAAAGATAGATAGATAGATAGATAGATAGATTTATTTACTTATTTATTTATTTATTGACAGGCAGAGTGGACAGTGAGACAGAGAGAGAGAAAGGTCTTCCTTTACCGTTGGTTCACCCCCCAATGGCCGTTGCGGCCAGCACACCGAAGCCAGGAGCCAGGTGCTTCCTCCTGGTCTCCCATGTGGGTACAGGGCCCAAGCACTTGGGCCATCCTCCAATGCCTTCCCGGGCCACAGCAGAGAGCTGGCCTGGAAGAGGGGAAACCAGGACAGAATCCGGCGCCCCGACCGGGACTAGAACCTGGTGTGCCGGCGCCTCAAGGCGGAGGATTCGCCTATTGAGCCGCGGCACCAGCCAGATTTATTTATTTACTTACTTATTTATTTATTTATTTAAAAGGCAGAGTTACAGAGAAGCAGAGGCAGAGAGAGAGAAAGGTCTTTAATCCATTGGTTCACTCCCCAAATGTCCACAACGGCCAGAGCTGGGCTGATCTAAAGCCAGGAGCCAGGAGTTTCTTCCAGGTCTCCCATGTGGGTGCAGGGGCCCAAGGACTTTGAAAGGCAGAGCAACAGAAAGAAGGAGAGAGAGAGAATCTTCCATCCACTGGTTCTCTCCCCAAGTGGTCACAGCAGCCAGGGCTGGGCCAGGCTGAAGTTCACATCCAGGAGCTCCATCCTGCTCTCGCACATGAGTGGCAGGGGCCCAGGCACCTGGGCCATCTTCCACCGCCTTTCCTGGGTGCATTAACGGGCAGATGGATCAGAAGCCGAGCAGCTGGGACCCGAACCAGTTCTGTGATGTGGGATGCCGGCATCGCAGGTAGCAACTTACCCCGCTGCACCGTGACGCTAGCCCCTGAGATTACTTGTGAGCACTTTTCCCAGGATGTAGTGGCGAGTAAGGGGAAAGTAAGGTGGGCTGAGGGAGCAGAGGTGGGCAGGAGCCAGCCCTCTGAGGCCTGGTGGAACGGAGAGAAGGATTTATCCCACAGCGTGGAGGAGGGCGAGCGGGGGCTCCAAGGCAGAGCCAGTGTCTGCACCACCCTTACTCGCTCAGCCTGGGTCTCAGCGACCTCAGTGTCTCAGACCTGGCTCCTCACCCGAGGGCTTTCTCCAACACCTGCAGCGCCCTCAGAAGTGCTAAGGGACGCAGCCCTCTCCCTGCCCCGCCCTGCCGCTCCTTTAAGGCCGTCAGCCAGATAGGACATGGCTCTCTCACTCCTCAGCTAGGGGGAGCCAGAGGCTCCCTGAAGGCTGGGGTGGGACCGAAGCTGGCAAGGCTAACACCCAAGCTACCCACAGCATAACCTGAATGGGAGCCCCCAACCCCTCGACCATCTGCTTTCCCACTCCCCTACTTCCAGGGCTTCCTTGGGCTCACACCTCCCAAATAACCTCTGTGCATCCGGGTCCTTAGCTCGGGCTTTTCAGGACATCCCGAGTCACAGTGTCTATAACAAGGGCCATGGTTGGAGGGCAGCAGGGGAGAATGGGGTAGACCAGCTGTCCTGGCTGGAGGGGTTTGGGGTTCATGGCACTGGGCAGGGAGAAATGTGAAAGGACTCAGGGGGACCGGGGGAGGCAGGGGATGTGCAGTGGAGGAGAGGACAACGTGAAGGCTGCCTCCTGGGCTTCCGTCTTCCCGAGGAGGGAGGTCACCGGGAAAGGTCGGGGAATACATATGTTAATATTTTTGTGCGTGTCACAGAACAGCTTGTAACCACCAGATTTTCTGGAACTCTCTGCCGTCCTCACGCCCTGCCTTGACTCATCAGACTCTGGAACAACCCGGCTGTCATCGTCCAGGGAAGCCCCCATGCGCTCCTGCAGGGCAGGATCCAATAACAGTGTTCTCATCCAATAAAGGAGGCTGGCGCACAGGGACAAAATATTGAATTAAAAACAATACCAGAGCCGCCGAGCCCGCGCCACCCCTGAACTGCCTGTGCGTGTCTTCGCTCTGCAAATTGCTAACGGGAGCCCCAGGGAAATACTGTCCAGGAGAGGGGGGGGCGAGGGCGGGAGGGGAGGGAGGAAGCAAAGTCACCTCCCAGCCTCTGTTGGCTGAGCTGGTGCCAAGGAGCAAGGATTCAGCGGCTGCAAACCCAGCCAGCCCTGGGCCCTCAGCCCTGGCCTTGGTGCTTGGCTGTGAGCCTGCTTCCCAGAGGTAGGAGACGCAGTGGTTAACACATGGGGCTCTGGGGGATTTGCACCTGTCTGCACCCCACTGGTTGGCTCCTTAGACCGTCTGCACCTCAGCTTTTATTGTTCTTCTAAGAACAGGCTAGCACTACTTAATCCTAACAACCACTCAATTCCCATCTGACAAAGGGTGGAGCCAAGTCTCAGAGAGGTTAGGTAACCTGCCCAGGGTCACACAGCCAAGTGTAGCCAGATTTCAGATGGACCAGAAGGCGATGCGAGCCCTGCACACACCGTCTTCTTTGGCCTGAATGTGTTCCCATTTTGGGTTCCTGGGTCGAACCCAAAGCCAGAATGTGATGGTCATAAGAGGGGGGACTTCGGGAGGCTTGGCAGCCTCTTTTACCTCTCGTATCAGTCAGAATGCTTTGAGCGGCAAAAAGGAAACCATAAACCTAGCTGGTTAGCAGTGAGACAAATGTGTCAGCCCAGAGATTAAGTTCTGAGTACGGTGGCTGCAAGAGTCGTTAACTCAGCAGCTCAATGAGGTCAGGCCTGTCCAGTGTCGGCACCCGTGCCGGTCCCATCCACAAGGTCACACTTCTGGGCCTCAGGTGCGGGTGCGAGCGCATCCTGCAAAGGAGGAGACGTTTCCTTTCTGAGATCGAAAACCACCTTTTCCAGACGCCAAGTGTTTGCCCCGGGGGCTAGGAGGCTGCTTGCAGCACCCACATCCCACATTGGAGGGCCTGGGCTCAGGTCTTAGCTTCACTCCCAATTCCAGCTTCCTGGAAGGCACCCTGGGAGACAGCGGGTCATGGCTCAAGTAGTTAGGTCCCTGCCACCCACATGGGAGATCTGGATTCCAGCCTTGATTCCGGCTTTGACCTGGCCCGGCCCCAGCATTTGGGAGTGAATTAGCAGATGGGAGATCTCTCTCTCTCTCTCTCTCTCTCTCTCTCTCTCTCTCCTTCTTTCAAATAAATAAAGATATTTTAAATACATCTTCTAGAAACCCTTGAGCAAACATTCCTCATGTCCCCTTGGGCAAAATTGTTCCCATTCCTATTTCCAAGTCATTTGCTCACAGAGAATTGAAAGTTCATGAATGGCTTTGGTAAAATCCATGACCGTTTGCAAGGATGAATTAGCCCCTAAATCCATGTGCTGTGGGAAAGGCGAAAAGAAGCAGTGGCTGGCTTGAGGGATACAAACCCGAATGTATGCAAATCCTCTCTCCTCATCCACAAAGACCTTTTTCTAATAATTGTCTCCTTTCAGCTACCATTTTACTCACCCTTCAAGGACCACCTTGAATGTCATCTCTTCTAGGCAGTCTTCCCAGATTTTCTCCCGCCAGGTTAATTGTTCCTTTCACTGTGCTTCCAAGGAACTTAACACACACTATTCCTATGGCCTTTCTCACCTGGTGTAGAGCGAACACTTCAGAGTACTTGGACCCAGGTTCAAATCCCAAGCCTTCCACTTCCTCACAGAGGAGCTTTGGGCATGTTAGTTCCCCTTTTCAAACCTCAGCCTCCTCTTCTGTAAAAGCATAGTTTTTAAAAAGATTTATTTTGTTTATTTGAAAGGAAAAACTACAGAAGGGGGTGGGGGAGGAGATCTTCCATCCACTGGTTCACTTCCTCAAGTGGCCACAACAGCTGGGGATGGGCCAGGCTGAAGCCAAGAGCCAGGAGCTCCATGTGGGTCCCAAGCACTTGGGCCGTCTTCCACTGCTTTCCCAGGCGCATTAGCAGGGAGCTGGATCAGAAGTGGAGCAGCCAGGACTGAAATCCACACTCTGTTATGGAATGCTTGCATTGCAGTTGGCGGCTTAACCCACTGTGCCACCACACGGGTGCTGAGGTATTCATTTTGTTTAAGGCCACTTTGAGAATTAAGGTAAACAGTGTGTCTGGGATGTTTAGCAATGATCTTCTTGGGAAGATGGGGGAAAGGGAAGGAGGAAGAAAAAAACCATGCAGCTGGAGTAAGCAAAACTCAACTCTCAGGAAAGAAAAAGCAGAAGTCGTTCCAAGGTGCCGACCACGCGGCCCCCTCGCCCCGAGCGTCCCCTCCCCCTGCTTCTCCTAAGAAAGTCATTTTTCATCTCCAAAGTCATTTGGCTGAGAGAGGGGAGAGACGCGGTGGCAGGGTCTGTATTGTGCCTGCCCGCTGCCATCCATCACCCGGGTGACAGGAACTCACCTCCCACAAATAAAGTTATGACAAGCGTCCCCAACCCATTCTTTCTGCTGTCGCCTCCCTGTTTCCATCATCTCTGACATTAGAAGCCATCAGCCAAGCTGTTTGTCACGCCTCTGACAGGACCTTGGCAGTGTGGGCAGGAGGGTGGACACGAGGGTGGGTGTCCCCCCGCCACCCCCATCCGCCCCGGGGGAACTTGAGCTGTTCACATGTCCTCTGGGAAAGGGGCTGTCCCCTGTGGGAAGAGCACAACAGGGCAGTGACGCCGGTGAGCGTGAGCCTGTGCGAGATGCAGCAGCAGCCAGAGAGAGAGGCAGAGCCCAGCCTCGCTTCTGAGCCGTGCCCAGTTCAGGGGAGGCAGCAGAGGACAGGCCACGTCCACAGACGGTGCCAGATCGGGTGGGGCAGAGGCGGTCCAGGGGGCCACGGGAGCCCTGAAGGGTAGAGGGTGAGAACAACATTCAATGCGCAGCAGTACTGGACCAAGGGGCAGGGGACAGGGTGTCTAACTGTGGGTGCAACATTGAGATTCCTTCTCTGCCTCCAATGAGCCAGAGGACTTCGTCCAAGTCCCCTGATGTCTCTGAGCCCTGGTTTGCTCACGGGTCTCCCTGAACTCGCAGGGCTCTGGCGAGAGTGATGTCTTCATTCCATTAACCGGCCAGCTCCACAAGGATAGGATGTGAGTTGGAACCTTTTGTTTGCAAGAGACAGAAACCAACCCAAACCAGCCTAGCCAAAAAGAGAATTTATTGGCTCCTGTATCTCAAAAACCTAGGAATAGAAGGGCGTCAGGCTCTGCTGGATCCAGGGGCCCGGACAATGTGCTCAGGACCCAGTTTCTTGCCACTCAGCCCCTCTTGTGCCGTGCTGGCTGCATTCTCAGGTCCCCTGACCAGGAGCTCCAGTTCTTACCGTTGCAGGTTCAAATACAGCCAGGAAGAGCAAGTCTCTCCTCTCGCACTTCCTGCACATGGCTTGGAGTTCACTCTGTTGGTTCTCCTCGGGTCATGTGCCAGCTATGAACCAATTGCGTGGTCAGGAGAACCTGATTGGCTCAGCCTGGGTCTCAGACTTCCTCTTGGGGCAGGCAGTGGAGTCTTACTTGGACCACGGGGACTGAAAGTGGGGGACAGGTGCATTCCTAAAGATAGGTGGGGATAAGGGAGACTGGATGCTAAGGGCACTTTGTGGGAGCGAAACTCTGAGGAACTGGCCACTGGTGCTCCCCATCCAGCTACCATTTGCACAGGGATCCTCCCAGTGCAGAGGACTTCTTGGGTCCCGTGGTGAGGAGACCATAGAACTTTGGCCATGGACAGATCTAGGTTCAAGTTCTGGCTCTAACTCACTCTTTGGAAGCTGCACTGTACGAGCAACATAACCTTGATGAACTCATCTGTGTAATGGGTTTCTGCATTCCTGCCCTGATGGGTTGTGGAGGGGGTTAAGCCAGCTCGTGGCTGCTGTGGTGGAGAGATGTGTGGGTCCCCCTTCAAGGAAGCACTTGCTGCCCGGTGTGGGAACTGCACCCAGCGAAACCTCCGGCTGTCAACTCTTTCAGATGTGCCTCAGCTGCTGAGAGCCGCCTGGTTCAAGGTGAGGTCTTTCCAGGGCAGCCTGGATGCGGTGCCTGAGCAAACCCGGGGTGACGTGTTCACCCCGAGGCAGAGCAGCTCCGCCAGGCAAGGCGCATCCCAGAGCTGCTTGTGAGCCCCCGAGACTCTGCGGGGCCTGCTGACTTCCCTCTGACCCGAGGCCCAGGTGCCCCACTTCAGAGCTGGGAGGCAGCAGTGACGGTTCAAGTACAGGGGTCCTGCCACCCACGTGGAAAACCTGGCTCCTGGCCCAGACCTGGCTGCTGTGGGCATGTGGGGAATGAACCAGTGGATGGAAGAATTCTCTTTGTTTCTCTTCCTTTCTCTGGCTTTCAAATAAAATGACAATAAGTCAATAGAATCAAAGTAAATAAACAAACAAATCGTTAAAGTCTCCCATCTCAGAGATGCAGCCAAGCACCTGCCCACCCAGATGGAGACCCTGGACAAGGGCGGATCCACGCACACTGCTCGCGCCCACCCTTCACCCCCAAAACCAGGGCAAGAAGACACAGCCAACAGCCGTGTGTCCTGAGCCCGAGTCACAGCGCGGGACGGAGAGAAGTTTAAGGCGGACAACAAGCGTGTTTCTGATAAAGTTAAATGCATCGCACATAAAGGGCTGTCACGTTCTGAGGTCATGTTCTTCCTGCTTTGAGGGGATTGGCAATGGCCTTTTGTTTGTGGAACCATTGGACAGTAAATGGTCACTGTTGGTTGGATGTAGGGAGTGGGAGTCTTTCAATTCTATTTATTTATTTTTATTTTTATTTTTTGACAGGCAGAGTGGACAGTGAGAGAGAGAGAGACAGAGAGAAAGGTCTTCCTTTGCCATTGGTTCACCCTCCAATGGCTGCTGCGGCCGGCGCACCTCGCTGATCCGAAGGCAGGAGCCAGGTGCTTCTCCTGGTCTCCCATGGGGTGCAGGGCCCAAGCACTTGGGCCATCCTCCACTGCACTCCCTGGCCACAGCAGAGAGCTGGCCTGGAAGAGGGGCAACCGGGACAGAATCCGGTGCCCTGACCGGGACTAGAACCCGGTGTGCCGGCGCCGCAAGGTGGAGGATTAGCCTAGTGAGCCGCAGCGCTGGCCTTTTTTTTTTTATTATTATTATTTATTTATTTTTATTTGGAGTCTTTCAATTCTAAATTGGTTCTCAAAAAATACTTTTTATTGTATCCAAAACCTCAAGTTTCCAGAGCCAGAGGCTCAGTGATGGGAGACGCGTGTGCCCCTCCCTCATCCTTTGGGCTCTGCTCCGGCCGCCCACCCAGAGTGACCCTCCTTGGCGGCGCTGTGCCCCTCCCCCACTGCATGTCCCGGTCTGAACATTTACTCCCCAAGAGCACCTTGTTCATCGCTGTCTCCCTGATTTACCGTCTGCTCCTGAATCTGAGCGCCAGCGGTGTGAGGTCAGAGGTCATGTACACGCGCCCTCCCCGGTGCCTCCCGTAGGTCCTGGTGCCCAGGAGTACTCAGGAGGTGTTTGTGGCGTGAATGAAGGCCCCGAGGACTCAGGCTGGAGAGCAGCTGGGGGTGCCTCTGGCAGGACAGGCTATGGGCACCCCCGGGCCCCTCGTTCCAGCTCGGACCCCAGCTGCAGCCAGGGCGCACAGTTCCCATGCACGGGGGCAGTGTCCCATCTCTGGGCTGTTCTGGAAGTCCAGGTTCCTTGCTCAGGGGACACATAGGCACAGCCTCAAGGTGCAAGGGAATTACTGCCCCTCACCCCCTGCTCACCCACCGCACCCCACCACCCTTACCAGCAATGCTCAACCCTGAGGCAGGCATGTGACCTAGCCATCCCAGGTCCCAGGTCCCAGCACTGGGTTCAGCTACCCAGCTCCACTCCTGACTCAGCTTCCCGCTAACGCACACTGCGGGAGGCAGCAGCGAGGGCTCAGGTGATTGAGTTCCTGCCACTCACATGGGAGACGGAGATCAAGTTCTTGACTCCCAGTGTCATTGCGGGCATCTGGGGGCAAGTCAGCACATAGGAGCACATTCTCTCTCTCTCTCTCTCTCTCTCTCTCTCTCTCTGTCTATCTCTCTCTCTCTCTGCCTCTCAAATAACTTTTGTAAAAAAGCGCTGTCATTTCTCTTCAAGCTCGGAGTCGGTGGATCGCTGACACAGCCTCCTGACCAGTGGGTGAGCGCTCCCGAGCTGCGCTGTGCGTGGGAGTCGGGGTGGTGCCCCAGGTCCTCCTGTGGCAGCCAGCTCTGCCTGCTCCCCGCTCCTGCTGCCTGCGGAGCAGCGCCCCAGTACAGTCCCTGCCCCCCAGCCTCTGCCTCAGGCCCTGCTCTGGTGGGGGGGGACCCAGCCCACAACAAGCAGGCTGGCTCCCTGGCGTCTCTGAAATTCCCCTTCGCTCCTGCAGTCTCCTCTCTGAACCCCCAGGCCTGCCCTCCCGGTGCCTCCCCGCCCCTCCCCTTGTCTGGCAGATGAGCTGGCAGCTCTTGACTCTCGTCCAACCCAGTGCCAGTGCCGAGAAATGTTAATGAGGGGACTTGGCCGGGCACTTGAGGGTCCAGGTGCTTTGGAGGCAGGAAGGGAGGGAAGGGGCCTCTCTAAATGAGTCTCGATGATTAAATCATCTGCTGTCCCCTGGGCCCCTCCTCGCCTTTTGTTCTTGCCGCCAATCCATTATCTTCTCTCTCCTCTGCCTCCTCGCCCTACAGCTGCTGCACAGAAACACTGAGCCGGCCTGGAAGGGCTCAGCCCAGCGTGGGCACCGAGCTTCGCTGGAGGGCACAGGCCCAGAGCCACCCCTACAGCCTTGCTGTTGCTGCGCTATTATCTGAATTCTGGAGATTTGTCTACTTGAAAGGCAGAGTGTCAGAGCGAGGGACACACACACACACACACACACACACAGAGGTCTCCCATCCACTGGTTCACTCCCCAAATGGCCATAATGGCCAGGGCTAAGTCAGGTCAAAGCCAGGAGCCAGGAACTCCATTTGGGTCTCCCGCATGGGCACAGGGGCCCAAGCACTTGGACTACCATCTGCTGTCTTCCCAGGCACATTAGCAGGAAGCTGGACCAGAAGCAGAGGAGCTGGGACTCAAACCAGTGCTGATACTGAATGCTGGCATCACAGGCAGCAGTTTAATCTGCCGCACCACAGTACTGGCCCTCATGTCATTATTTTAATGCACAGACAGAGGCTTACTGACTCAGGAGGAAATTCCTTCCCCTTATGCCTCTTCTCTAAGTAAGAGGAGAGCCCCGGGATCAGCGCTGTGGCATAGGGGGTAAAGCCATCATCTGCAGTACCAGCATCCCACGTGGGCGACAGTTCGAGTCCCGGCTACTCTACTTCTGGTCTGGCTCTCTGCTGTGGCCTGGGAAAGCAGTAGAAGATGGCTCAGGTCTTTGGGCCCCTGCACATATGTGGGAGACCAGGAAGAAGCTCCTGGCTCCTGGCTTCAGATTGGCGCAGCTCCAGTCATTGCAGCCAATTGAGGAATGAACCAGCGGATGGAAGACCTCTCTCTCTGTCTCTCCTTCTCTCTCTGTGTAACTCTGACTTCCAAATAAAAAATAAATAAATATTTTTTTAAAAAGTGGAGTCTGGCTAGAAAGGTCATGTTATCAGGGGCCCGTGCTGTGGCATAGTGGGTTAAGCCTCCACCTGCAGTGCCAGCTTCCCCTGTGGGCATGGGTTTGAGTCCCGGCTGCTCCACTTTCAATCCAGCTCCCTGTTAATGGCCTGGGAAAGCAGTAGAAGATGGCCCAAGTGCTTTGGCCCCTGCACCTGTGTGGGAAACCTGGAAGAAGCTCCTGGCTCCTGGCTTCAGATGGGCACAGCTCTGGCCAGTGCAGCCAATTGGGGAATGAACCAGGGGATGGAAGACCTTTCTCTCTCTCTCTCCTTCTCTCTGTAACTCTGCCTCTCAAATAAATAAATAAAATCTCATTTTTAAAAAGATCAAAATTCTTCCCTTCATTCATTCATGTTTGGGCAGCTTCTCTGTGTCCAAGCCTTGGGCATCTAACCTGAAGCCCGTCCCATGCGCAGCCTGCAGCCTGGGAGGGCAGTGCCTTGGTTAGCGTCTAACCAGAGAGAACCGCAGCGTTTACAAAGGAGGAGCTGGGAGCCAGAGCCAGGGAGCTGGTGCAGGAGCCGAGATGCCACCCGGGGACTCGTCAGAGTTCAAAGCTACAACTGCCCTTAGAGCTGAGGGCCAGAGGGAGGCGGGCAGCTCAGGGGCAGGGTCCCTTGGTGGAACATGGAAGCATGTGAGCGAGGGGGGGCTGGAGACGTGGAGGAGGCACAGCTGCTGCTAGAGATGCTGTGCAAGGCCAGGGAGAAAACTGCCAGGCTCCGCCCTGCCTCCCACCAGGGCCCCTGCGGCATAGAGCAGACAGCAGAGGGCTGAAAAGCGGACGCAGGCTGGGCTGGCAGTCCTGGGGCGGGGAGCACGCACAGGGGAAGGTTTGTGGCTTTGCCAGGAGAGGCCAGAGAACCGGACAGTGGGCCGATTGGAGCTGGACTTTGCGGGATGCCCAGGAGTTTGCGAGCACTGGGAGAGTAGAGTGTATCCATGGCGGATGCTTTGGGTGAAGCCACCAGGCCCACACTCTCCCCGGCTCCTCTGCTGAGTCTCATCACCCAGGGGCTGCCGGCAGAGACAGCTGCATTGCCTCATCCTCTGCTCCCTCTGTGCCTCGCACTGGGTTGGACACCAGGCCAGGGGCTAAGAAAGTCATGTTGCATGAATTAATAGGTGAGTTAACAGATAGATGGCTTCACGCTGTTCCCTCTGCTGGATGCCCGCCCCAACAGCAGCCCACGTCATCAGGTTTGTGAATTAGCTTCTATGCTACATTGCATAAGGGACCCCTTGAATCCTCCCTGGTATCCAAAAGGTGACCACCATTTTTAATCCCATTTTACAGAGAAGGAAACTGAGGCTCAGGAAAGTTAAGCAACTGGCCAAGGTCATCCAGCCGTTGAGAGGCCGAGCCACAATTCAAGTTCAGCCTCAGTAACTGCGTGAACTCGGGAAAGGCCGTCCAAACTGCAGGCTACTCGGGGTCCAAACGGCTCTGCCTCGATCAGAAACGAGAACGGTGTCTTTGGTTGACTGAGTGTTTGTCCTGGGTCAGCAGGGGGCCCGGCACCTGGCACCCTCTCTACTGAAAGCCGCTGGATCTTTGTGCCAAAAACATGGACTCCTCGAAGTAACCCTGCAGGGGGACGCTCTTGTCTTCCCTTGGCAGGTAAGGGAGCGCAGACTGGAGGGTCAGAAACCAGGCAGACGAGTCGATGAGGACTTGTCACTCATCTCTGCGCTGGGCAGAGCTCGAGGCTGGGGACACAGGGATGGCCAGGTCAGCCAAGGGAGCTGCCCGCACAGAGCAGGCAGCCTTTTGGGAAAAACAGCCTCTGAGAAACTAGCTAGAAATAGCTATGTGAGCATCCGCAGTGGTAAGGTGCTGGGTCCCAGTCCATGCTAGTGTCACAGGAGAAACCAGCCTATCCCTGGGGACTAGAGAAGGCTTCCTGGAGGAGGAGACAGGCTCAAACTTAGCGATGAGCAGTCATTACTTAGAAACAATGTCCCAAGCTCTCCCCTCACGCTCGCGGCATGGCCAGGCTGGGCCAATCCCCCAGCAGTCCCCCGAGGCTGCACCTCTGGCCAGCCACCACGTTCTTGGCCGGGACGGTGCATGTGGCCCATGGGGGGCCTGGCCATGCCTCCCAGGTTTCCATCCGTGAGAGGTTGCTGCAAGGGCCAGGGCACTTGGAACACGTTCAGCCCCTGCACAAGCCAGTTCCTTCAGGAGCTGTCCAACAGGCACAGAGCTTGTCCAGCCGGCCCTGCTGGCCGCGTGCAGCCTTGGCAGCCACTCAGGAGGAGGCGGCTGGAAGCACAGGACAAAGAGAATTCGATTTCCATTTTGCTTGTGGTTGCCTGTTTCCAGGCCAGATGCCTCCAGATCTAATTCCGAATAAATAATTGTACTGAGTAACCCGGGTCCCTTGGTGATTAAGTAAACACGCCAAGGCGGGTGGAAATTGAATTAGTGCAGTGTGCTCAGCCATTATTTCCCGCCCCCTCTCATGAATATTAATGAGGGGTTATTAAGAAATGTAAATGCTGCCTCAGGGGGTGGGAGGCCGGGAGGGGGTCGGGGTGAGAGGCCTGCCCGTTTGGAAGGCGACGCGGTGATGGACGGCGTTTGGGAAATTATGTCGTATCTTTCTCTTCTGCACCGTGGCAATGTTTCCAAACGCTTCACTTTTATTAACACGAGGGCAAGGGAACAAATTTTAATTTGTGGATAAAATTAGCATTTGCCAAGCAGCCCTGGTGGAGGCAAGGACATATTTTGCCAGAAAATGGACACGCAGGGCGGGGCCGTGCAGGGCTGGGGGAGCCGCGGCTGATGGACGATTAGTTCTCTCAGTTCATCGCCAGCCAAGGGAGTAAACACATTCATCTCTGAGCAGGGAGCCGCCTGGCAGATGATGGAAGCCTGGAGGAGCCGGCAATGGCTTTGCGGGGAGCCCAGGAGGTGCCACCGAGGCCCGGGACGGCCTGCCTGCCTCTCGGAGACCGACGGCTGTGGGCTGAGGCCGCGCTGTCGGGTGAGGCGCTCCGTCTGGGTTTGGTGGCCAGTGCGGAAGTTGAGAATGGGGCTGCTCCTCCCCCACAAGCCTGGGGCAGAGCTACAGCCTCTGCTTCCTGGCCAGGATCCGCGGGTAGGGCACCTCTCGGGCTCCGCTCCTTCCAAGGCTCTGCGGGCAGCTTCACGTCCCTACTGCCTTGTTTCTGCTCTGCGACCTTCAGCGAATCACAGTTGCCCTTAGACAGAAGACCAGACGCCTCCTGACAGTCAAGCCCCCCGGACCTGGCCACGATCCACTTTCAGCAGCTTCAGGCAGGTGCCTTTAGGGAGGTAGGAAGGCGAGGAGGAGGAGAGGAAAGTGGGGAGACAGGGAAGGAGGCAGGAAGGGAGGGAGGGGAGGAAGGGAAAAGAGGAAATGAACTTCAAGTATGAAAATATTCCAGGCCGGCGCCTTGGCTCACTAGGCTAATCCTCCGCCTGCGGCACCGGCACACCGGGTTCTAGTCCCGGTTGGGGCGCCGCATTCTGTCCCGGTTGCCCCTCTTCCAGGCCAGCTCTCTGCTGTGGCCCGGGAGTGCAGTGGAGGATGGCCCAGGTGCTTGGGCCCTGCACCCCATGGGAGACCAGGAGAGGCACCTGGCTCCTGCCTTTGGATCAGCACGGTGCGCCGGCCGTAGCGCGCCGGCCGTGGCGGCCATTGGAGGGTGAACCAACGGCAAAAGGAAGACCTTTCTCTCTGTCTCTCTCACTGTCCACTCTGCCTGTCAAACAAAAAAAGAAAAGAAAAGAAAATATTCCAGATTGGCCGCATATGCTGTGCATGATGACGGCGGTAATGGCTACCATCTCTTTAAAAAAATATTTATTTACTTAAGTGAAAGGCAGAGTGAGATTATACGTTATATATCTCTAGAGAGAGAGAGAGAGAGAGAGCGCTTCCATTTATTGGTTCACTCCTCAAATGCCTATAACAGCCAAGTCTGCGCCAGGCTGAGTGCAGAAGCCAAGAACTCCATCCGGGGCTCCCACACGTGGGTGTCAGGGACTCGAGCATTTGCGTCGTCACCCAGAGACAAAAGCTGGGAGTTGGACTGGACGCGGAGCAGGCAGGACGTGACCTGGCTCGGACGTGAGGTGCTGGTGTTGCAAGCAGAGGCTGAGCCCACTGCACCGCCACGCAGGTGCCGAGTGCTCGGGTGGTGCCCGCCCTGGAGCTGAGTCTGCATTGGCAGGGAGCCGGAGTCAGCAGCAGGAGTCAGGTGTACCCCCCCGACACTCTGACGCAGAGTGCAGGTGTCTTTTTAATTAATTTATTTGAAAGTCAGAGTTAAAGTTGGCAGAGAGAGAGACAGGGAGAGAGAGATCCCCCACCCGCTGGTTCACTCTCCAGGAGACCACAGTGACCAGGTCAAAGCTGGGAGGAGTCAGGAACTTCTTGTGGGTCTCCCTTGTGAGTGGCAAGTACTCAGGGCATCTTCCACTGCTTTCCCAGGCCATTAGCAAAGAGCTAGAATGGAAATGGAGCAGCCGGGACTCGAGCCGGTGCCCACATCCACTACTCCACAATGCCGGCAGAATTAACCAGCATCTTAGCTGTAGGCCAAGTACTCGCTCCTCAAAATCAGAATCTGTAACCATTGCAGACGAGGAGGCACAGGAGGTTAAATGATAGAAACTGCAGGGCTCAGAAAGAAGGAAACAGACAGGAGCAGCCACCAGCCTCTATCAGTCTCGCTCCATCTTCACAGCGCCTTCTCCGGAGAAGCCAGGTAAAATTCTCCAAAGAGTTGGTCCCGGCTGCCAGCAGTCCCTGGCGTCAGGTATCCTGGAGGAAACTCCCATGCTCCTGGAGACCCCAGTGAGCCACGCCCCCAACAGTGTCCCCCAGACCTGCCGCACAAAGCTCAAGGGAGTTACCAGGGACTTAGCCCCTGCTCTCTGGACAGGAAAGAGTGAACGTGATCAGACTCATGCATTTTAACGACTTCTTCCGCACGCCTCACTCCACCCGCTCGCAGGAATAGAGGCTGGCAGGTGCAGCTGAGTTAATCAGAGTGGATAATAGAGGGAGAGACAGGCCGTGCTGGCCAAATTGCAGCAGAGAAAAATGGAGCAAAATCATGAGATGCAAGTCAAAAGTGTCCAATTCACATATGATGGCATTTAAAGGCCAAGAGCCACATTCTAAGTGCATAGGAAGTTCAAACACAAATTTCAACTGGTACTACCTGATGCCATTTCTGCTGGGATATGGAACTTTTAAAATTTTTGAAAAGATGTTTTTAATGTGTATTAGAAAAAATATAACTAGGGGCTGGTGCTGTGGTGTAGCAAGTAAAGCTGCCTCCCTCAGCACTGGCATCCCATATATGCGCCAGTTCGAGTCCCAGCTGCTCCACTTGTGATCTAGCTCCCTGCTAATGCACCTGGGAAAACAGTGGAAGATCACTCAAGTGCTTGGGCTCCTGCACCCGTGTGGGAGATCCTGAAAAACCGCTGGGCTCCTGGCTTCAGCCTGGCCCAGCTCCAGCCATTGTGGCCATTTGGGGAGTGAACCATTTGGGGAGTAAGCCAGGAGACCTTTTTTTTCCCTCTCTCTCTCCCTCTGTAATTCTGCCTTTCAAATAAAATAATCTTTAAAAAAAGAAAAAACTTAACTAGCCATAAACTTCGTGGCTTGATGTATACCATTGCTTAAAATGAACCTAAATTGCTGGTCAATTAAAAGAAAAAAATACGCAAGCCAGCACTGCGGCCCCAAGTTAAGCTGCCGCCTGTGATGCCAGCGTTCTATACGAGCACTGGTTCAAGTCTCAGCTGCTCCGTTTCTGATGCAGCTCCTTGCTGATGCATCTAGGAAAGCAGTGGAGAATGAGCCGAGTGCTTGGAGCCCTGCCACCCATGTGGGAGACCCAGACGGAGTTCCAGGCTCCTGGCTTTGGCCTGGCCCAGCCCTGGCTGTTGCAGCCATTTAGGGGACTGAATCAGCAGGTGGAAGATCTCTCTCCCTCTCTCTCTTTCTCTCTCTCACTCTTTCTCTATGTCTCCCTTTCGATCACTCTGCCTTTCAAATAAATAAATACATCTTTAAAACATTAAAAAATTGTAGAGATGGAAGAAAACCATGGCAAACAGCATGCAGTTGACACTTCTGTAACCAAAGCGTGGGAGACAAGGTGCTAGTTCCTGGGTCCTCAGTGTGGGGTCCACGGGCCAGTGGTGTAGCATCACCCAAGAGCTTGGGAGGAATGCAGGCCTACTGAATCACCATCTTCACTTAAGAAAGCTCCTTAGGGGGTGACTGCTTGGGACAGCTGCATCCCATGGCAGAGTGCCCATTTGGGGTCCTGCTCCCCCGCTCCTGACTCCAGCTTTCTGCTAATGGGCACCCTGAGAGGCAGCAGGTCATGACTCAAGTACTTGGGTCCCTGCCACCCATGTGGGAGACTTGGGTGGAGTCCCTGGCTCCCAGCTTTGAACTGGCCCAGGCCTGGCTGTTGCAGACATTTAGAGTGATCCAGTAGATAGAATCTCTCTCTCTCCCTCTCCCTCTTTTTCTCCCTCTCCCTCTCCCTCTCCCTCTCCCTCTCTGTGTTTTTCAAATAAGTAAAATAAATGCATAGATAAAACTTTAAAAGACATACTAACACCCTGAACCTCAACATGACATTCTGAGATGTATACAATATCCCTTTTGTGTTATTCTTGCTAGAAATGCATCACTTTTATCTAATGGTGAGAAAATATCAGATAGGCCCAAACTGACAGGCAGTGTAGAAATTAACAGAGCAGAACTTTTCAAAAGTGCCAAGGTCATGAACGACAAGGAGAGTCTGAGGAATTATTGCAGGTTGGAGGAAGCCAAAGAGGTGTAATAATCGGATGTCGTGGAGGATTCTGGGTTGGCATCTGAGACAGAAAAAGGGTCTTCATGGAAAAACAAGCAAAATTCAAATTAGATCTGACGATTACTTGATATGATTGCATCAATATAGTATCAATGTGAATTTCCTGGCACCTGGGATTAAATACTACATTGATATTAGGGGAGAATGGGTGAGGAAGACCCGGAAACTCTTGATACATTTTTTATAGAGTCTCTGTAAATTTAAAATTATTCCAAGATTAAAAGTTAAAGAGAGAGAGAGAGAGAGAAAGGGGCCGTAGGCCAGGGCTGCTTCTTCTTCTTTTTCTAAAATTTATTTTATTCATTTGAAAGTTATGGCCAGAGGTGGGGGGTGGGGAGTGGGGAGATTGTCCATCTGCTGGTTCACTCCCCAAATAGCTGCAACGGTCCAGGCGGGGCCAGGCTGAAGCCAGGAGCCAGGAGCCTCCTCCAGGTGTCCCGTGTGGGTGCAGGGGCCCAAGCACTTGGACCATCTTTCACTGCTTTTCCAGGTGCATCAGCAGGAAGATGGATAGGAAGAGGAGCAGCCAGGACTCGAACTGGTGAGGCCAGAACTTCCTAGTTGTCCTCATGCCACAGACATTTTGGGTGAGGCCCACGAGCCCTTTCTCAGAAGAATAACTCTAAACACATAAAATAAGATGTTTAAGATTCCCAGGAAGACGAATTATTTTAAAATACTGCTAGGAAAAAATTTTGGAAATTTCTGATATGGTGCTTTCTGATATATGTGCTTCTTTATTAACACGTTCACTAACAAGATCCCGTGGCAGGTGGAGGAGCCACTGTAATTTCGAAGGTGTGATGAGCATAAACAGTGTTTCAAGATATCTGCAGCAATGGTAATTTGATATGAAAATATCCATGATTGCTCCGGCAGGGAAGTCACAGATACCGCTAGTGCTGCGGTAGCGTGGCACCTACGTCAAGTCGAAGGAAATGAGAAATTTCAGCTAGAGGTTAGTGAAAATAAGGATATAATTTTTTCCCATTCGAGTTCATGGACCCTTGGAATTCTATTTGCAGGCTGGCTGTATCTATTAGCTCCCTGATGTAAATGTATATTTATTGGACTGGAAAGAAGCCCATAATATATTAGTAACGAAGGGGAAGCAGGCTATAAAGCAATAGGTACAGTAGGAGCCCACTTCTGTAAATTATAAATGTCCACGTGTGTGTGCATGTGCATTGTGCATTCGTTCAACGAGCGTTCCTGATCAGCCCCCTCGAGCTCCATTCTGGGAAGATGACAAGGACAAAGGCTTGGTTCTCATCTGCCCAGAGCAGGGCGGCTACAGGCATGTAGCAACTTGCAGCAAATGTTGCATGATTATTAGCTGCTGCTTCTTGCTTATCTGTCTCTCCTAATTGTTCTAAGTAAACATGTCTTTTGGACAGAATGAATTTTTTTAAAGATTTATTTTATTTATTTGAAAGACAGGGTTACAGAGAAAGGTAGAAACAAAGAGAGAGTGGTCTCCCATCCGCTGGTTCACTCCCCAAATGGCCACACGCAATGGCCAGAGCTGAGCTGATCCGAAGCCAGGAGCCAGGAGCTTCTTCCGGGTCTCCCATGCGGGTGCAGGGGTCCAAAGACTTGGGCCATCCTCCATTGCCCTCCAGGGCCACAGCAGAGAGTTGGACTGGAAGAGGAACAGCCGGGACTCCAACAAACACCCTTATGGGATGCGGGCACTGCAGGCTGCTACACCACAGTGCCGGCCCCTTCAACGGCTCTGTAGTTTATTTTCAATTGACGGCTGTGACGAACGCTGTTATTGAACAAAGTACTGTATGGCAGCAGTGTTGCCTGGAGAAGCCAGCAGCAGCCAGGAGTGGTGCTGAGCGTCCTGTGTCCCTGGAGGCATGCAACAGCCACAGAGTACCAGGTGCTGCTTCTGTGTCTCCCCCACAGCCCCCGGCCCCACCAGAACACACGAACAAATCCTCCACTGGGCAGGGTGGGCCTCTGTCTAGATGGAGGGCAAGTGACACTCCCAGGCCAGGCCAGACCCGGTCAGGAATCTGCGCCCTCTGCTCCCTGACAGCTGATTGTCCCTAAGAGCCGAGCCAATGGGCATGGGGAGGGCAAGCAACCAAGGAGGGGAAGCAGGGACCCCCTGGGGGTGGGGCCTGGGGAGGCCGCTCAGGACACAGAGAAGAACAGTGCAGCCAGAGGAACCAGCCAGGGCAAGCCCGAGGCAGCTAAGAGCTGAGGGGAGGCCCACGCAGCTGGAGGTGGCCACCAGGAGCCGGGGGTCCGTGCTGGGGTCCTGGAGAGCAGGGTGAGGGCTTGGGGTTCTGCTTAGAAGCTGTTGGGAAGACACTGGAAGGCTTCGGACAAGCAATACAATCTGATGTGTGTCTTTGAAGGATGACTTTAATAACAAGCAAACAGCCAAACCTCAAAAAAAAAAAAAAAAAACATTCTGGGTAATTCTCTTTCTATAAGGTTCAAAAATCTCACAAAACTAACGTGTGCTGAGAGATATCAAAATAGCCATGAACTTGGAGGGTGTGCTCTGGGAGCAGGAATGTGGGCTTTCGAGAGTCTGGGACTGCCCCCACGTTGATCTGGATGGGGAGTATAAGAAACAGAGGACATCCCCCAGGGGTACCCACGCGAGCAGGACACTTTATGGTAGAGGACACTGGGCACAACTCCTCCATACACAAGCAGCGTGCTTTGGAAACCTAGCTCCCTTTTGTTGGACAGGGTTACTTTTTTAAAGTGGTGCTCTTTATTGAGGTATAATCCCCATACCATTCACCCTTTCAGAGCGTGCAGCCCAGAGGGTTTTGGAAGACATGGACGCCAGCGTCTCCACTATCATGATGGGGACAGACAGGGTTTCATCACCCCCCCCCCCACATTGCCTTAGGCCTCCGTGCCATGGGTCCCCTGCCCTGACCCAGCCCCCATTACCTGCTGATCTGGTGAATGTGTCTCTGGTTTGCCCTCTGCCAGCTGTCATCAAACGGCTCCTTCTAGGATTCGGGCTCCCGGGAGCTGCTGCTCTCGCTTCAGCTGAACGCGCCTGCGATCCTCGGCGTTGTGGATGCCGGTGGTTGGTTTCTTTTCGTTGCCAGTGTGCGGATTGGGATCTGACGCACGGACGCCCTGTGCTTTATCGACCCATTCACCAGCTGGTGGATGTTTGGGTGGTTTCCAGCATGGGGCGGCTATGGAAGAAGCTGCTGGAAACATTTGCACACAGGCCTTTGCTGGACATATGCTTTCATGTCTCTTAAATAAAACGTTAGTGCGGGTTGTTGGGATTTATGGTAAGTGAATGCTTAATGTTGTAAGAAATGGCCATTTGTGTTTTTCTTTCTTTTTTTCAGATTTATTTATTTACTTATTTTGGAAGTCAAGTTATAGACAGAAAGGGGGAGGGAGGGAGGGAGGGAGGGAGGGAGGAAGGGAGGGAGAAAGAGAGAGAGAGAGAGAGAGAGAGAGAGAGATCTTTCATTCTCTGGTTCACTCCCCAGATGGCTGCAATGGCCAGGGCTGTACCAGGCCAAAGCCAGGAGCCAGGAGCTTCTTCTGAGTCTCTCACACGGGTGGAGCGGCCCAAGCACTGGTTTCCCAGGCACATTAGTAGGGGGCTAAATCAGAAGTGGAGCAGCCGGGACTCGAACCGGTGCCCATATGGGATACCAGCACTGCAGGCAGCAGCTTTACCCACTACGCCACACACCAGTCCCGGCCATCATGCTTTTTGAAGTGCTTGCCGGGCACTAAATATATTCTCCTATGTTATCCTCAGAGTACATGAGGACAATGAGAATCAGGAAGCCCGAGGAAGCTGCCCATGGCCTCATGGTTCACGGGGAATCCCAGAGCCTACTAGGGAACCTCCCACACGCACCTCGTCCCGAGCCGGCTGTGGTGAGCAGGGCCAGGATCAGACAAGTCCCAGGCTGCAAGTGAGGGAAGAGATGGTGGCAGCCCGTGTTACCCCTCCGAGTAGGAAAATAATGAAATCAGAAGAAGGAAAAAGAGCCAGGCGACATGAAAGCTAGAGGAAATTGCCAGCTACGAGCGAAGTATTAATTCATTTGAAGCCAGCCCTTCTCCCCTGCTCCCGACGTCCCTCGGTCCCCTGGCAAGCTTTCAAATTAAAGTGCTGAAGGCTCCTTCTCTCCTCTGACCCCCGGGTGGCCAGGCCAGGCAGGGCAGGTAGGGCTGGGCGCCACCGCAAGTTTATCATCTAGGACCAGCCAACCAACACCCCCACCCGGTCTCCAGCCCCAGACACAGATGGACCCCAGCCCGCTGGGAGGTGGCGCCCCCAGCCCGAGCCAGGCCTGACCCCTGCAGGGCCATGGGGAGAATGGAGGTTAATGGGATTTTGATGAACCTGCAGTTTCCATTTTGCGAGGGGAAAGGCTCAGAGCCCCGCTAATTAAAGGGAACTGACCTGGAAAATGAGTCTGGGGATGGAAGGCGGGCCAGGAGGGAGGGGCAGAGGGGACCCCAGCAGCCTTGTCAGTGCATCCTCGTCAGATGCAGAAGAGCAGGCCCAGAGACAGGGAGGAGCTCCCCAGAGGACACACAGCAAGAGGGAGCTGACCCGGGTCCTGACAGGAGCAGGGAGAGGGATGAAGGGGCTGGGAAGGCCGGGGGTATCGCGTGCTCTGTAACCTCGCCTGACACCGCGGAGGGTCCTCTGGGTGCCAGGCACCACGCCCAGGACCTCCGTGCCCTTTCTTGTCCTCTGCACAGCCCCAGGAGGTGAGTAATGTCACCTCCTAAAGGGAAACTGGGGACCAGAGCTCTGGAATGACCAGCCTAATGGGCTCCGTGCTCTTGAATGCTTTTATCCCACTGCTGGGGCTGACCCCACGTCTCTGCTGGGCTTTAAAGCCATTCCCCCTGAGTCGCGTGTTGGAAACTGAAGCCCCGATTTTTCGAGTTCCCAGCTTTTGGAGGTGGGGCCCTGGGAGGTGACTGGGCCACGAGGGGTCTTGGGGGTGGATGCCCAGCTCCTGGAGAGAGCGGCTTTGCTGTCAGGTGAGCTCTCTGGGGCACACGTGACACTGTCTGCCACGCTGCACACAGCCAGGACTCTGCCAGGAGGAGAAGGCTTCCTGGAAGCTTACAGCCTGAGGATCTGGCCTCCGCAGGACTTCCTCCCGCCCTGCAGGCACTGACCCCGCCCACCACAGACCTGCCCCCTGCCTTGGCCTGGGAAACTCCTGCCCACCGTCCACGCCTTTGCTGGAACAGCACTTCCTCCAGGAGACCCTCCCTGACTGCCCAGCCGAAGGCACGGCAGAGCTCAGTTCAGTTTGTTACTCTCTATCTGACAACTTTTCCTCCCCAGGAGGAGCGCACCCCAGGAGGGCCAGGGCCGTCTTTGTGTCCCTGCCATGGGATGGTGGCAGACATGGGGTAGGTGTTCAGTAGGTATGTGTGGAAGTGGTTGAGGAAGGGAGGGGGAGGGGAAGAACTAGGAGTTTCTTAAGGACAAGGGTTGTATTTTTTTTTAAGATTGATGTATTTATTTGAAAAGCAGACAGAGAGAGACAGAGAGATCTTCCATCAGCTGGTTCACTCCCCAAGTGGCCACAACAGCCAGGTCTGGACCAGGCTGAAGCCAGGACCCAGGCATTCTATCCAGGTTCCCCACATGAGTGCCACGGGTCCAAGCACTCGGGCCATCTTCTGCTGCTTTCCCAGGTGTATTAGCAGGGAACTGGATCGGAAATGGAGCAGCCAGGACTCAAACTGACACCCATATGGGATGCCTGTGTTGTAGGCTGTGGCTTTACCCCCCTGTGCCACAACACCAGCTCCAGAACCTGCACCCTTAATTGTCCCAGGAGCCCAGCGGGGTCTGTCTGGCGCACAGTAGGGCACTCAGCACCGGCTGTGTATGTGTGGCTGCATCAGCGGCTTGCTAGGCCCAGCCCCCTGGAGACTGAGCCCCTCTAGCTGCCCGTCTTTCGTCTCCCACCGCATCCCTGGACCCCTCCTTTCTCCCTTCTCCTTTCTGAGATGAGGCAGTGAAATGATTTTTCTAGCTGAGCAGTTTTCAATTTAGATTAAGAAAAATGTGGTCTGCAGTCGCTCAGCAGGAGCCCCGGGGGCCTCATCCCTTCGGGGTCTAGAGCTCTGGGTTCCCAAGTGAGGGGAAGAAGAAAGAGCCTTCCCACTGCCATGCCTCCCCTAGCCCGGTCCCCGTGCTTGGTCCCTCCTGTCCTGCAGGGGAGAAGCCATGAGCCTGGGAACAGACAACCTGGGTGGGCCCAGACTCAACACCTGTGAACCATGTGACCTTTGATGGGTCCTGCACCTCCCTGGGCCTTTTGCTTCCCCTGTAGAGTGGGTGCTGGTAAACCCTCTAAGTGGGTTCCTGCCCTGCATGACGGGGTATCCTTGGGACAGAGCAAGGTGGCAGAGCCTCAGCAAGCCCAGGGGCAGGAGAGGGCAATAGAGAGCCAGGGAAGCTTGGCAGGCCCAAGAATAGAGAGCGGTGTCCAAGGTGACCGTCCAGGGGCAGAGGCCCACTAAGGCCAAAGACAAGGGCATCTCCTGCGTCAGGTGCATGCGAGGAAGGAGGCAGAACTCTGGGGCACTGGCTTCCTTTCCGATTCTGAAATCTTTGGGCCTGGGATGGATTTTGTGTGGTTTGCCAAGGTTGCTTTGCAAAGCGGAAGTGGCTGTTGTTTATGTGGGAAAACAAATAAAGGCTAGGTGCTAATCAGAGTGAATAGCACCAATGCCAGCATCAGACATACCTGGGTCTCCTTTCCTGCTCCTCCCCCAGGAGCTGTGTGGTCTCAGGCACATCACTCAACCTCTCTGAGCCTCTCTGAAATGAATGCATAGTTTTCATAGTGCTCTGTTTTTATTTTTGTATAAATTGG
The DNA here is from genome assembly GCF_051225735.1 of Oryctolagus cuniculus. NCBI lineage: Eukaryota > Metazoa > Chordata > Mammalia > Lagomorpha > Leporidae > Oryctolagus > Oryctolagus cuniculus. The sequence goes on from NC_142877.1 coordinate 21,037,121, forward strand.
ACTTTATTGAGGAATAATTTACATATGATAAAATGTGCTCATTTTAAGCGTACATTTTGATGAGTTTTGAAATTTATACACCCGTGAAACCACCGCGGTGATCAAGTTAATGAGCATTTTCGTCATCTAAAAACTTCTCTTGTGCCCCTTCCCGGTTCTTCTGTTGTTTTTAATATAAAAATAATTGGTTCTTGAAACCCTGCAACAACAAATCTTGGCATCCAACGAGCCTTCCAGGGAGACACAGTGTTCACTCTGCGACTCGCCTGCCTGCTCCCCACACCCATGCTCACACGCAGAGGCTGCTGGGTAGACCAGAAACACGTGGGTTCCTTTCCCAGAAGCCAGGGTGCAAGGAGGGTCCCCGCTGACTCTCCAGGGTGAGCCCCTGCACAGCCAGCCCCGCCCTCTGCAGACGACTGTAGCTGGCAGCCGGGCTCCCTGGCCGCTTCCCCCGAGACTTTCCCTCCTGGCACCTCCAGAAGTCCACGAGCTGGGAGGGAGGGGCTGTGCCTGCCCAGGGTCATTCACCACGACCTCCCCCATGTCCTGCAGGGGCCGGACCCAACGGGGGGGGGATGCATAGCTAAGTGTAATGTATTGTGTTTTATTCTTACTTATTTGAAAGGCAGAGAGAGATGGAGACAGAGATAAAGAGAGATCTTTTAACCTCTGGTTCACTCCCCAAATACCTGCAACAGCTGGGACTGGGCCAGGCTGAAGCCGGGAGCCTGGAACTCTATCCAGGTCTCTCCCCAGGTGGGTGGCAGGGACCCAGGTACTTGGGCCGTCACCTGCTGCCTCCCAGGGTGTGCGTTAGCAGGAAGCTGGATTGGAAGCAGAGCCAGGGCGTGAACCCAGGCCCTCAGATACGGGATGCAGGCATCCAGGCAGCAGCCCAGCCTGCTGGGAACGAATGTGAATGAGCCAGGGTACTCCCCGTGAAGTAGCAGGAACATCCGAGCCGAGGGATTCCCAACGCCGGAACTCCAGGCCCTGCTTTCCCAAATGTCCTACCCAGCTACTGCAACCTAATAGTCTTCAGTCTTCACAGAGTTGCAAAGACCGTCTATCCATCTCCTTACCCAGATCCACAAGCTATGGACATTTCGTCTCATTTGCTTTGTCCTTCTCTCTCTCACTCTCATTTTATCATTTTTCTCATACAGGTGAAAATACACATGACACTAGATTGTGTTACTGTTCAAAAATACTTGTGGTGCCTCCTACAGAGAAGTCTCCCCACCTCCCTGCCACCAGGATTGGCCACGTGACTTGCTTCGGCCAATGAAATGTGAGCAGAACTGTCGGTCCCGCCTCTGAACCGAAGCTTGAGGAGCCACCTATGCCTGTGCCAATGTCCCGTCTGCTGCCAGGGAACCAGCGTGTCCGAGGCAGGGCCACCGCTGCCGCTGGAGGCTGTGAGAGGCAGCTGCCGAGAAAGGCTTCCTGTGGAAGGCCATGGAGAGCCGAGGGAGGCGCGTGTGTCAGCACCGCCTGCCTTTATTTGAGTTGACAGCTACAAAGTCATCAAGATTAAAACACAAAATGTTTATGGGCCCCCTACAGACAACACAACACACTCCCGAAGCCTTGCATTAGCCACAGGGGCTCTGAACGCTTTGGTTGAGTAGCCCCATTAAGCAGATTGGGAAACTGAGGCTCCATTAGTTCAGGAGTTTGCTGAAGACCCCTCTGCTAGGGAAGGCGGTGAAAAGCACTGCTCCCTGGGGGTTCCATGTCGCCCAGAGGCACTGGGACTCCCCGCTGTGGGGGTGTCGCTCCTGATCGTCTTCTCTCCTCTCCAAGCCCCCTTCATCTCCCCCTCATACCTTTTTATTTTCTTCCTGGCCCCGTTCCTGAAGGTTCTTTTCTCAGCTGAATGCCAGATGACTTCCGCTAAGGAGTTAGCTGCTAACTAAAGGTGTTAACTGCTAATGAAAGTGCCAGCACTAACTAAGGTATTAGCTAATGTGGATTAACACCTCTCAGAGTGTTGGCATATTAATAAGAGACTTCAGGAAGCCCCGAACGATTTCAGGAGCCAGAGGAGCAGAGCTCACAAGGTGGCAGCGTAATTTGGACGACAATTCTTTCTGCCCCAGTCGTGAGCTGGGCCCTGGGCAAAGACATGCGTCAAGTGTACTGCGCACACGTAGGGCTTCCCGGTGTACCTGGCCCCGGGCAGTGTACAGAGCACTTCATCATCCATGGTTGTCCTTGCTCTTCAAATCAGCCCCAGGCGGTAAGTTTGGCTGTCCCCGCTGTGCCAAGGGGGAAACCAAGGTGCAAAGAGGGAGAGGAAGTTACTCAAGGTCACACGCTCGTGGGAGGGGGCACTGAGCTGGCTCCCAGGCTGTCTGACTCCAGCCCAGTGCTCCTCCTGTAGCCTCCAAACGCCCACCAGTGGAGGGTAACCACTTCTCGGGCTTTGGATTGACTGTGACCCCAGGTAGGTGGCGTCAAGGCCAGGCTGGTTCCCAGAATTCCCATGGCTACGGGGCCCTCTCTCAGCCGACTTCTAGTCCTTCTCAGACTCTGTCCAGGCATCACCTCTTCCTGGAAGCCTGCCGAGCTGGTCACAGGCAGCATCTCTCTCTGGGCTGCTAAATGTACGTGGCATATTCTGAGCCTACATACTTCATTCGAATGATCTCTTTACAGGACGGAGAAATCTGTGTCCACAGTCCCAAGTACATGCATAGAATGGAGGAAGCTGCCGTAAGCATGTGTTGAAATTTAAAAAAACATATATAAACTATTCCCAGGGGTCGGCACTGTGGCGTAGCAGGTACAGCTGCCGCCTGAAGCTCTGACATTCCATATGGGCACCGGTTCCAGTCCTGGCTCTCCATTTCCATTCAGCTCTCTGCTATGGCCTTGGAAAGCAGCAGAAGATAGCCCAAGTCCTTGGGCCCCTGTGCCTGTGTGGGAGACCTGGAAGAAGCTGCTGGCTCCTGGCTTTGGATCGGCTCAGCTCAGACCATTGCGGCCAACTGGGGAGTGATTCAGCTGATGGAAGACCTCTCTCTCTCTCTGCCTCTCTGTAACTCTGCTTTGCAAATAATAAATAAACAAATCTTCAAAAAAACTATTACCAAAGTATGAAATTTCATTAGGTGTTATAAGTAATGTAGAGATGACGCAAAGTACACGGGAGAATATGCATAGATTATACACAAACTTGGGACTCATTAATTTGTTTGTCCACCCAGCAAGCACTCCTGGCCGCTTCCTGCGCTCCGGGCATGGAGCAGCCCAGAGACAGTACCTTGCTGGGAGGGGTCTTGAGGAGCATGCGCTGTGAAATGATGCTCTTTACACTCCATCATTTTTATTAACACTGTATTTATTTGAGAGAGACAGCACACTCCCACCCGCTGGTCTTCTCCCTAAATGCCCACAAGAGCCAGGTCCCCCATGTGGGCGGCAGGAATCCATTTACAGGCGGCATCACTGCTGCCTCTCAGGGCGACACCGGCAGGAAGCTGGGGTCAGGACTCAGAGCCGGGAATCCAACCCAGGCGCTCCGACGGATGCAGGCGTGAGTGTCTCAAGCCCCAGGCTCAAAGCCCGCACTGGCCCGTCACCTTTGACTTCTCTCCTCGTATCGGGGCACATGGAGACCGGAGGGCAGGAGGCAAGGAGAAGCCTGGGTGCTTTTTCCGCCCTCTTGGCTTACAGCAGCCTCTCTAGTAGCTGCGTCTCCTGTGTGGCTCTTCGTCCTGCCAAGACAGCCCCTTCCACTGAGGCCCAGCTGCCGGGCCCTTGTGACAGCTCCTCCTCTCTTTGCCTTTCCAGCTTGGGCCCCTTTCCCAGTAGCATCCCATTCCCTCGCTGCCACACCCGCCCGTCCACAGAGGGCGCCCTGGAGCTCCTGTATCGCTGGATCTCCCCATCCTGTCTTCTTACAGCCAAGAATCTCTGGGTGACCCTCGCACTCCTCCAAAGTGCCTCCTTTTGCCTCTTCCGAACCACTGCACCCACTCCCCTGCGCCCACGCTCTCCACGGGGCCACCGGAGGTGGCCCTGACCAACACCATCTCCCCGAATGGTAACACAGCCACCTACCGGGCATTTCCGGGGCATCGTGGCTGCATTAGCTCATTTAATCCTGGTAATAAAGCCTGTGAGAGACATTCCAATCACTATCCCCATCCCGTGGATGAGTAAACTGAGTCTCCGGGAGGTGAAGCCCCTGTGCTAGGTTGCAGCATTAATACGTGGGAAACTGGGGGGGCTGGCGCCAAGGCTCACTTGGTTAATCCTCCGCCAGCGGTGCTGGCACCCCATATGGGTGGCAGGTTCTAGTCCTGGTTGCTCCTCTTCCAGTCCAGCTCTCTGCTGTGGCCCCAGGGGGGCGGGCAGTGGAGGATGGCTCAAGTGTTTGGGCTCCTGCACCCGCATGGGAGACCAGGAAGAAGCACCTGGCTCCTGGCTTCAGATCAGCGCAGTGCAGTGCTGGCCGTAGCAGCCATTTGGGGAGTGAACCAACGGAAGGAAGACCTTTCTCTCTGTCTCTCTCTCTCTCACTATCTATAACTCTACCTATCAAGTAAAAAAAAATATGTGGGAAGCTGGGGTTCTGACTCGAGAGCCCTGGCCTCCCTCCCCTCCCCACAGATCAGAGCAGCAGGGTCAGGGAAGTGGACAGAACCCTTTGTGCCTTTAGGCTCCTGGGGCAGGGTCGAATTCTAGAGGCCCTTGCTCTCTGTGAACGCCCCAGCCTGGAGGCAGCAAGCAGGGACCGCACCAATAATCCACGCAGCATCGGGAGGCACCCTCCCAACCCTGGTCCTCCATTGGACTAGACAGTGTCGAAGATTCCCCAAAGGATGGAGGGAGGGATGGGAGGATGTATGTATGTGTGTGTATGTTAGGAGTGATGCGTGCATGTACGTGTCGATGCATAGATGAGCAGACTGGTGGACCATTAAGTAAGCAGATCTGTAAAAACTACGAGGTGCCCTGCGGTGGATGCTGGGGTTTCCACGTGTCGGCAGCAGTCTGGAAGGCAGGGGTGGCGCTGTTTTGGTGGAACCCTTAACCTAAGATTGAGAAGTTATCAACTGGCCATCAAACAGCAGGAAGAGGTGCAGAGAGTCGGAGCCGCAGGAAGTCGCCCCTCGGCACTCCCACTGCGGGTGTGACTCTAATAGTCCGTCCAGAAGAGCAAGATTCTGAAAATCCTTGGCCCCAGGCAGATTCCAGGGATTGGGTCTTCTGCTTCTCCAAGGCTCAGACTGGATCTTTAAGTGCTTTACCTCTGTTAATGCAAAGGGCACACTCTGTGCCAGGCACTGCTCTAAGCTCTTGACCAAGATTCGCTCCTGTAACCCCGACAGCCACCCAGCTGTGGACACCCTCGCCTCTGCAGTGAGGTACAGAGAGGCTGCTTGCTCCAGGCCACACAAGTGGCAGAACTGGGACTTGAACCCGAGCAGGATGCGTGCAGCCCCTGCCCAATCCTACCTGCAGGAACCGAGGAGGCTGAGCACCTGTTTGGAACATCCAGGCTCCAAGAGCTGCCAGTGCTGTGGCTCCCAGCATCCCCACACCCGGGAGGCTGACCTTGCTCTTGGGGAGGGCTGTCAGAGCCTCCGGGGGCCGCGGGAGAAGCGGGGGAGGGCCCGGCTAGCTCCTGCGAGCCGCAGTCCTGCTGATGTCAGGCGTCTGGCCGTCACTCTTCCTGTTAACCTTGGGGGAAAAACACATTTGTGGCAGATAACAGGCATGAGGGTGTGCCGGCCCTCCGCGGCTCCCGGGCCTGATGGATGGGCTACACGGCCCCCCCTGACCTGTATGTGTTCCGTTATCTGCTCGGCCAAGGGAAGCTGTTCATCACGCCGACAGCTCGCCGAGGCACACCTGCTGGGCCTGCGGCAGCCAGAGCCGCCAGCATCCTGGGAGGAAAGAGGGGAGGAAGAATCAGGGGGCGGTGGGGAGGCTGTGCAGGAAAGACACGGAGATGAGGGCCCCGGGCCAGTGGCAGCGGCATCCCCAGGCCCAGGATTGGCCCAGAGGTGGCGCTGCAACCTGGGCGGACTGCCTGGCTTCTGGTGTGACCACAGACTAGCCACCTAACCTCTCTGAGCTATAAAGTGAGATTCAGCCTTGCCTAAACACCGAGAATCTTTTTTTCTCCTCCTCTTCATGCTCCACACCCACTTGCTAAGTGTTGTCAGTTCTCCCCTCTGCCACGATCCTGTCCATGTCCCCCACCTCACCGCAACCACCTGCTGCGGGCCACCCCCACTTCTCTCTGGGATGATGCTCTGGCCTCCTTCCTGGGCTCCTGGCTCCCTTTCCTGCCCCCCACCCCGGACTCCACGTTTGATGGCACAGAGAGGTTAGGTGATGCATCCATGCTCACACAGCACGTCTGTGGCACCCCCAGGACAGAAGCCAGGTGTCATGTCCGGAATTCAGTGCCTCAACAGCCAGGGGGGCCTTTATCACAAAACCAGACCACACCACTCCCCTGTTTAAAACCCATTAATGGGGCTAAACACTGACAGATAAATCCAGCTTCCTTGCCAGGGCCCTGCAAAAGCTGGCCTCTCCCTACCTGCCTATCACCACGCTGCACCTGCTGCCCACTTGCTCACCCAGTGCCAAGCCCACCTTCAGGTCCTGGCCCACGCTGCCTCTCCCGCTGGGACGCCCCCTCCGGGCCTTTGCATGGCCAGCTCTCCCCGCTCTGCTGACCACAGCTCAGTTGCCACCTTCTCAGGAAGGTCTGGCCAGCCTGAAGCTGCAGCCCAGCCCCCAATGCCACGCTGTCACAGCACCCAGTGGATCTTCTTCCCAGCCCGAATTAGCACTGGAATTGCGACACTTACTAACATGCGTGCTTCTCTTATTTATTGAGTGGGGTGGGCATCGTGGCATGAGTTCAGCTGCCACCTGGATGCCCCCATGCTGCTCTGCTTCTGATCCAGCTTCCTGCTAATGCACCTGGGAAGGCAGCCAGTGATGGCCCAGTACTTGAGTCCCTGCCTCCCATGTGGGGGACCCAGATTGAGTTCCTGGGTCCTGGCTTCAGCCTGGCCCAGCTCTGACTACTGAGGGCATTTGGGAAGTGAATCAGTGGATAGAAGATTCTAAATCTCTCTCTCAATTCTCAATCTCCCTCCATCCCGCCCATCTCTGCCTTTCAAGTAAAATAAATTTTTTTTTAATTAGAGTGAGAGAGAGAGAGAGAGAGAGAGACCTTCTATCCACCAGTTCACTCCCTAAATGCCCACAACCACCCAGGCTGAACCAAGTTGAAAACAGGAACTCAATGCAAGTTTCCCATGTGGGTGGCAGGGACCCAACCACTTAAGTCACCCATGCTCCTCCCAAGGTGTGCATTCGCAGGAAGCTGGACTCAAGAGTGGAGCTGGGACCCCAACCCAGGCAGTCAAATGTGGGGTGCAGACCTCCCAAGTAGCACTTAAACCACTACACCAAATGCCTGTCCCATTTGTGTACTCATCTGTCTGTCTGTCTCTCCCACTAGAATGTAAGCACCAAACATCGAGGTTTTCGTCTCACTCACCACTGTGTCCCTGAGAGCTTCCCCAGCAAAGCCAGATCTCCTCTTCCACCCCAGGGCCTTTGCACCAGCTGCCCCTTTCTGTGTGCGGATCCCTCTTCCCTCTCTTCTTCCCCTGTTTAACACCTACTCATCCGTCAGATCCATGGAAGACTGTATTTTCCAAAGCAGGTCACAGCAATATCTCTGATCCCACATTTTCCCATAAAATACAACCTCGACACCTCCCCCAGGGAGGGGTGGGGACTGTGTCCCCTCCCCTGGATTTGGAGCAGGCTCCGGCTTGCATTAACCCTAGGATCTCAAGGACACGGGCTCTGGAGCCCTGGGCCCCGTGTAAGCAGCCCGGCTGCCCCGAGACGCCATGCTGAGGGGAAGCCAAGCTGGCATCCGCAGAGAGGCCTCCTGGAGAAGCCCTGAATCACCCACAGAGAGGGGCAGAGAGCCACTGCCTCTGTCCCACGGAAACCTTGAGGGAGAGCAGCCCCTGGGAACCCCGGGCCGCAGAAACCACTGAAACAACAGAATAACTGCTGTGGTTTTAAGCCACTGGGCTCAGCTTCTATGAGCTGTAGAAAAACAGAACCAGATCTCCACTCTTGGGCCACCTCCTCCAGGCAGCCCTCTCTAACTAACGGGTCCCTATAGCACCATCTTTTTTTTTTTTTTTTTTTTTTTTTTTTTTTTTTTTTTTTTGACAGGCAGAGTGGACAGTGAGAGAGAGAGACAGAGAGAAAGGTCTTCCTTTGCCGTTGGTTCACCCTCCAACGGCTGCATTGCGGCGTACCGCGCTGATCCGATGGCAGGAGCCAGGTACTTATCCTGGTCTCCCATGGGGTGCAGGGCCCAAGGACTTGGGCCATCCTCCACTGCACTCCCTGGCCACAGCAGAGAGCTGGCCTGGAAGAGGGGCAACCGGGACAGAATCTGGCGCCCCGACCGGGACTAGAACCTGGTGTGCTGGTGCTGCAAGGCGGAGGATTAGCCTAGTGAGCCGCGGCGCCGGCCAGCACCATCTTCTTTCCTAACACACATCACGGTCGCTGATCAGTCATTGACATGATGTTGGTTTCGGCACCTCTCTTGTACCGCAATACCGGCTCAGCAAAGGGGGCGGGGCATCCTTGTCTGGTTTGCGGTTGAATCTCCAGCTGTGAACAGTGCCTGGCACATAGTAGGTGTTCAGCAACTGGCCCTGTGCACTGGGCTTTCTCGTCCCTACTTTGCAAAGAACTGAGACTCAGAGTCGCTCAGTCCCTGCCCAAAGCTGCACAGCACAGCAGGATCTCAGCCTGGTTCTCTCTGAGCCCACTTCCTGACAGGCAGAGAGATGAGGGACCAGCTGGGGCTCAGGACGGGGGAGCTGAGAGGGAGCACAAGTGTCCTCCAGTTTGACACTTGGAGGACGAAAGCCCAGAGGAAGAAAGGGACCTGCCCGACATTACACAGTCATCAGTGCTCACGCTGGGGGAGCCCCGGAGCCCCTGTTCCTGGCCCAGGTTCCCCAGCGGCGCCCTCACACCTGCCCTGAGCACCTGCCATGCACAAGGCCCAAGGCTGGAGCCCAGAGGGGACACTGGCAGTGACATCAGCCCTCCCTTTGGAGCCCACGTGCATCTCACACACTCCTGGAAGGCATTTCTCCCCACCAGCCTGTCAGAGACTGTCACCCCTGACTTTCCCAAGGGGACACAGGTTTGGAAAGGTTACAGGAGTTATGTGAGGTCACCAACTTCCAACCCCAATGTGGCTGTCACCAGGACACCCTCCAGGATGCCAGTCTGCCTCACCAGAGCTAAGGGAATCTCGAGGTCTCATAAGAATGGCGCATCAAGGAAGGCTGCATGGAGAAGGCGGCTCTTGAGGGACCGTGAAAGAAGACAGCTGGGGAGCGCTGTGCAGGTGGAGAGGAGGAGACAGGATGCGGCAGAAGCCTGGAGAGGGGACGGGGCAGGCAGACTGGCACCTGAGAGGCACACGTGTGAGGGGAGGCCTGGGAGAGTGGACTGGGGAGTCCTAGGAGCCAGAGCCAGGCGGGGCTCAGTCCCACCGGCCCCCCCTGCCCCGCTCCCCCAGTCACCTTCCCCGGCACCTCCCACCTCAGCCAGCGCTAGGACGGGAAAATGAATGAGTCTGTTTATGAAGCCCATAATGTTGCCAGCAAAACAAGGCACTCGGCAGAGCAGCTCGGCGCCTCTAATGGGATATTATTTATGTCATTTTCCTCCGGGCACTGGAGCCATTACCGCCCGGGATGGCGCTCCGTCACCCTCCACTCCCCCAGTGATGTTCCAATGTCATGCTGAAGGCTGTGCACTGCAGCCGTCACGGGCAGCGCCCGGCTGCCAGCGCCTGGACCTGGCGGGGAGCAGCCAGCGGCAGGGACGGGGGGTGCTAGGGCAGCCCCTGCTCTACACACTTGAAAGTGACCGGACCCTCACCTGTCACTGGGATCCAGCTTTTCCCGAATCATTCTCGGCACCGGCCACCCTCCCACAGCTCCCCAGTGCCCCATGAGCAGTGACCCCCATCTGCAGCCAGTCAGCGAGCCTTCTGTCTGCCCACCCAGCCCCAACCCTGTCCACCGGGCCCCCAGGCCACAGTCACGCATCTTCCCAGACTCACTCGACCCCCCGGGGCTGCCTCGGTCCCATCTGCTACCCCCACGGCCTCAGTGTCCCCAGGGTGAGGACCAGCCCTCAGCATGACCTCCACCGAGCCACCGAGCTGCAGTGGCTGACAGCTGGGCCCAGCTCAATCGGACCGAGGCAGGCGCTGGCTCTCGGCCCAGCCCTTTTGCGTTTAGAGAAAGCACCATGCTCAGTGCACCAGCTCAGGAAGCTGTGGCCAACTTGGAATCGCTTAGCTTTGAGGTTTGTTTATTTGGAAGGGGGCGGGGAGGGGGAGGAGGAGAGAGAGAGAGAATCTTCCAAATGCTGGTTTGCTCCCAAGACTAGGTCAGGCTGAAGCCAGGAGCCAGGAACTTCATCCGGGTCCCCCCAGGTGGGTGGCAGGGAACCAAGTCCTCGGGCCATCGCCTGCTGCCTCCCAGGGTGCGCACGAGCAGGAAGCTGGCTAGGAAGCAGAGGTGGGACTGGATTCCAGGCTCGCAGACTTGGCTGCAGGCACCCTGAGTGGTGGCTTAACTCGCTGCACCACGAGGCCGCCCCTGCCTCGTGGGACCTGTCTGGCAGAAGTGTAGTTGAGCCTCACAACCGGGACTGGACTTGCTCTGTCCAGGTGCCCTAACCCAGCACGTAGACTGGGCGGCTTCTGAACTGCACCAGAGGTTTGCTCCGCAGGGTTCTGGAAGCAGGAAGTCCGAGAGCAGGTGACAGCGTGGTCGGCTGCTGGGCACCCAGTCCTGAGTTGCAGACGGCCAGCTCCTCCCCGCGTCTCACCAGCCCCTCCACATCCCTGTCACGTGGCGGTGAGAGAGCAGCGAGCTCATCCTGAGCACGGAATGACCTCCCCAAGGCCTCAGCTCCCAGGACCAGCACATCGAGACGAGGGTTTCAGCACATGCGTGGGGCAGGGCACAGCACTGGGTCCCCGGCAGTGCCATAAAGCCACCGCTCTTATTCAGATTTCCCTGCCTTGCTTGTGTTCATGCAAGGGGCTCTGTCTGATTTTATCAGATGCACCGACATGCTTGGCTTCTGGGACCTCCCAGGAGTCGGGGCCCAAGCATCACTCCCGCTGAGCCAGGGCTCACATCTGCTCCCGGGAGCAACTGAATTCTCTTCATTGCATCCCTTCTCTTCCCTGGGGCCGAGCGCTGGCTAAGCTTCTCTCCAGGGACCCAAACCGTCAGAGTCGACTATTCTTGGAGCCCAGCCCTGTGCTGGGGGCCTGATGCCCCTCCCCATCTCTCCTCAGGCCCCTCCTGCAGAACCCCTCCTTTGCAGTTTGCTGGCCCCTAAAGGGGTGAAGCTGGGAGCCTGCCCGGGGTGACTTGGGGGCACCTGAGCTTCCCGTCAACCTCAGCAGCTCTCACGGGAGCTGAGCACTGGACCTGACCTCCCAGGATGAGCGCGGGTGTTGCTACTTCACTGTGCGTCTATTGCGTGCTGGGCACACGGGTGTGACCTCATGACCGAGTTCTCGCGACTTTGTAATAACACCCGATTTATGGGTGAGGAGACAGGCTCAGCGAAGGAGAGGGACTGGCCCTGGGTCACAACAGCAACACATCGTCCAGCAGCGATGAGAGCTGTCTTCACTAGACTCAGTTTCAACAGAGAGGAGCATCTCAGACTCTGGAACCAGACTGGGTCCCTCCCTTCAATCCCCCTGAGCCTCAGTGTCCCAATCTGTAAAATGAACACAATAGGAAGGGGGCTCTACAAGTTTGTGGAGGAGGGGGCGTGTAGCATAGCAACTAAGACACCCATGGGGCACATCAGAGTGCCTGACTTCAACTCCTGGCTTTGGCTCCAGGCTCCAGCTTCCTGCCAGTGAAGCCAGGGGAAGCAAGGTGACGGCTCAGGAGTCGGGTCCCTGCCACCTTCCTGGGAGACCCGGATGGAGTTCTTGGCTCTCAGCTTCAGCCATTGGAAGGCATTGGGGGGAGGGTGAACCAGCAGCTGCATCTCTCTCTCTTTCTCTCTGTCTCTGTCGGTCTTTCTGTCTGTGTGGGTCTCTCTCTCTCTCTCTCTCTCTGCCTCTCAAATAAATATTGTTTTAAATTTTTCATGGAAATGTGATCAGCTTTTAACTCCATTTTCCATGAACTTTCAAAGCCCCTTGTGTACCGCAGCAAGGACTCGGCCCATGCAACCCCTGAGTAGGAAGAGGGCTCAGACAAGGACGTGGCTTTGCCCAAGGCCCTCCGGAAGAGGGAGACGGGGTGAGATTGGAACTCCAGGCTGTGCCGACCAACCGCTGAGCACTTTCTCTCCTAGTCCTGCCCCTCAGCACCAACATCAGCAGCCAGGGAGCTTTGGGTCAGGATTGAGGGAAACTTGGTCTGGATTGGGGTTGGGTCGGGGGGGGACAGGACCTGGCTCCTTGTGAAGTTTGTCCCCGAGCTCCACCCCAGGTTCCTGGGAAGGCCCGGAAGTGACCGCAGGAACCTGGTGACTGCCCCGAGGGAGCCGTCCCAGCAAGGCTGCTGAGGAATCTTGCTGGTGAGCAGGCCATGACTCAGGGACACTGGGCCAGCCTTGGCCCTGACCGCAGCCAGGCAAGCCCTGTGCACACAGCCTGGGCCCCCGTGCTTCCTCCCCCAGTGGCCTTGGCACTGGGTCAGCCCCACCACCAGCTTCCCCTTCGGTAAGAACGTGGCTAGTGGACCCAGGCAGCTGCGGGCTGGAATCAGCTCTGCCCTCCGCCACTGGCAAGCCTGCCCGCCTTGGTCTGCGCACCTGTGAAATGGAGAGAGCCAGTGCCGGCTCATGGAGCCCCTTGGAGATCGAGAGCAGGAGTGGGTATCAGCACACCCTTGCTGGGTGCTGATGGCACCGCCTGTCTGTGCACCTGCCCTCTTGGCGACTGGGGCTTCAGAGAATCGAGCCCCGGAGACGGGCTGCCTGTGGGAAGCACATGTGCCTGGGAGGCGATGAGGCTAAAGGGGAGACACTGAGCCCGGACTCAGGACTGTGTGACCTTGGGAGAGTGGCTTAACTTCTCTGTGCCTCGGTTTTCTCAGCACACAATGGAGCTCCTAACTCCTCCCATACACAGTATCCAGCCAGGTGCTGGGTAAGGCAGGAAGTTGCTCCCACATGACAGGGCCAGGGGAGCTGACAACCGAGAAGCATCCTGGGAGCACTATGGACACTGACCGAGCCCCTGCTTTCTACCAGACCCCTCTGCAGGCTTCGGGGAGAAGTCCCACAGCTGCCCGTGCAGGTCCTGAAGCCTGCCCAGTTTGCCAGGTAAGGAGCGCACCGAGAGAGCAAAGCGCCTTGCCCGAGGGCACACTACTGGCAGGTGCAGGAGCGAGGACTTGCCCCTCCCAGCTGGGACGGGAGGTGGGGCATCTGAGGCAGCCCGGGAGGGGCAGGCACACGGGCCCCAAAGTTGTGTCCCCTGCCCTGCCCTCGTACTATCTTGGGAACCAGGGGTGGGCACCAGGGTTGCCGGCCCAGGCACTGTCCATGCCCATCAGCAGGGGGCTGGGTGTGGGCACCGGGCCGGCCCCCAGCTGCCTCCAGCATTCTGCCAGGGCTGCAGTATCGCCCACCTGCAGGGTCAGCCCCGATCAACGCCCTCTGCCTCCTGCACCCTCCTTCCCAGCATTCCAGCTTCCTCAGGCAGGTATTGCAGAGGCGGAGGTGGCCCCGTCCACCCCTGCTCACACCCCTTCAGTGGCTCCCACACTCCCGGGACCTAAGCCGAACCCTTCCCTCCAGCCTTCAAGGACCCCCTGATGTCAGCCCCTCCACCTCCTCTCCCTCTTCATCCACTACCCTAAACACTCTTGCACACTCATGCACCCATGCACGCACCGGGCACCTGCGGCTCCCCTCCCCCAACCCCACGCCTTTGTTCCTGGGGCTCCTCCACCCGCCCCTGGGCCCCCGGGTGCCCTCCCACAGCCAGTTCCCTCTCAGACCGCACACCGCATCGCTGGCCTTCCTGGCAGAGCCTTGGCGTGCGGGCTCCTGCACCAGAGCACGGGCCTTCCGGGCTGTGGGGTGGCAGTGACCTTCCAGCGCGCCCAGGACCTGGCGTTGCCCCAAAGCGCATCTGAGTGCACGCTCTCCTTGATCCCTTACGACCAACCCCTCTGTATAAATTCAGATACGGGGGCTCGGGGTGCAGGAAACTCCCCCAGGGCCACACACCGCCCCAAGACTCGGGGTTCTGCACCCACGTGGGAGACCCAGATGGAGCTTCTGTCTCCTGGCTTCAGCCTGGCCCAGCCCCAGCCACTGCGGCCATTTGGGAAGTGAACCAGCGGATGGAAGACCTCTCTCTCTCTCTCTGTTTCTGACTTTGCCTTTAAAGTAAATCTTTTAATAATATTACTAAGTAGAGTATGGAGGAAAAATGTGCTGAATTGGGGGGCTGCGGAGAGAAACCAGGTGGGGTCTGAGGGCATGAATGGGAGGCATGCGTGGGTGCACGTCCACGGTGGGGGCAGAAGGGCCCCCTTCTGGCATCCGCTGGGGAGACTGATTCCAGAGGAAGGGAGTGGGGGCCCCCGAGGGGCGGAGCTGTGGCACAGCAGGGCGGAGAGTGGGTGGAGCCCCTGGGCGCAGCCCCAGTCCTGCTACCCCGCCCCCGCTCTGCTCGCCCCTGACTTCCCTGCCTGGCATCTTAATGGGCTCAGGACAGGCGGCCCCAGGCTGAGCCGTGCGCGCCTCCCCCGTGACGCGGGGCCCCTGAAAGCGGCCGCTTGCAGCTCCTCCTTGGCCTTATTTATGGTCCCCACTGTCTTCTTCAGCCTCGGCCTGGGGACAGCAAGACAGCTGCTCTCTGCCTGCTTGGAGCAAGATGACCTTGGGGACACACGCCCGAGGGCTCCCAGAGGAAGCGCGTGCCTAGGAACCTGGGTCACTGCTTCTCACCCAGCAGCCTCTGTGCCAACTTCATCTCCCCCAGGAAGCCTCGGATTTACTCCAAGGAGGTGGGGGAGGGGCTGGCCCTGTTGAGACCTCCTTGCTGGCACCCACCCTCTGCACCTCCTGTCATCCTGGTGCTCCTCTTGAGAAGTGAGGAAACTGAGGCACAGAGATGTTAATTAATGAGCCTAAGATCACACAGCAAGTCGAAGGAAGATCAGAATTTGAACTCAGGCCAGTGTGCTTCTGAGCCTGACCTCTGGGCTCCACGTTTTATCCTCTGCCGCTCCTGGTAGATTCCAGGGCAAACCCCTAGTGTGCTGCAGACAGGGTAGAGCAGTGGTTACCCACTGGGGCTTTGTGAGCAGACCTGGCTGTACCCCATCCTGGCTCTGAGACCCCAGGCCAGTCTCTTCCTCACTCCGGGCCTCAGTTTCCCCACCTGCAGTGGCCTTCCTCTTGACCCGTGGTCACAAGTGGGTGAGAAGTCGTTGGGCCCAGGCCGTGTCTGAGGAGGGTGCAGTTACGGCGCCATCAGCAGCCAGGCAAGGGTTAAGGAAAGAAGCAGTTATGTTCCAGCTGCAGCATCTTCGCAGCGACCTCACCTGTTTACAGTCCATTAGAAGCCATTATTGCTGTGTCTGGGGCAGAGGCACACCCCTGACCTTGACGCGTGTCTGACAGCCGCAGGGAGCAATCTGGGAGCAGGAGGCTTTCTGGCAGCTTTTAAAGGGTCATCAGGGGCTGAGGGCCTCTTCCAGTGTTCTCTCCCCCAGATCCTGGGCGCCAGCCCCTGCCGGCTGGAGGGCGGACAGGGGGCTCCGCCTGGGTTCCAGGTGCTCAGGCATCTCCCCTCCCCCATCTCTTGGGGGTCTGCAGATCAGCACCTTGAGTTTGCAACCTTTCTAGTTTAATAGTGATGGGGAAGAAACACAGAGACAGCTGGGGCTGGGGGGACCCCAAGGAGCTAAATCCCACCCCCCCCCCCCACACACACACCCTGCCTAGCGCCAGGGAGGAGCAATCTCAAGGGCAGAAGAAGCCAGGATGAGAAGCGAGCCCCCACGCCTCCCAGCCTAGGTTTCGAGCTGCTGGCGGCCGGGGACTCGGGCAGGGCGCTGCAGCGTTGGCAGGAGGCTTGGGCAGACAGGAGGGTCTTAGGGTCTGCCACCTCTCGCTTGCAGAAAGGCAGCCCCTGAGCACAGGTGGCTCCAAGCCAAGCTTCCTCCCACCAGGTTCCCGAGCCTGTGAGAGAGATGGGCAAGGCCGTGGCTGCAACATGCAACATCAGCAGCTTTGTCCCAAAGCTCGAGCGCTCCTCGGCGGCCCGACTTGTCTGTCCTGCCTTTGTGTGGCTTTTCGCCCGCACATCCAGGGCTGCCAGCCTTTTCCTCATTGCCCTTCAACAGACTCTATTCTCAGAGAAGAATTAAAGTCGTGCTCATACTCAAATGTACATGAGTGATGAGAGTGCAAAGGCCGTGGGACCCTCACCGTGCAGCAGGCCTTCCAGAAGGAAACAGGGAGACAGGGATGGGCCCTGGGGCACCCGCATCCCATATCGGAGCAGCTGGGATGGAGTCCTGGCTCCTTCGTGACCCCGGCCTCCTGCTACTCACACCCTGGGAAGCCGCCAGCCAGCACTCAGGAAGTTGGCTCCCTGCCACCCACGTGGGAGAGTTGAATTGAGTTTTAGGCTCCTGGCCTCAGCCTGGCCTCAGCTTTGGTATGCATATTTGGGGAAGGAATCAGTAGATGGGAGATCTCTCTCTCTCTCTCTCTCTCTCTCTCTCTGTCAAAAATAAATAAGGGGCCAGCACTGGCGTAGCAGATAAAGCACTGCCTACAGTGCTGGCATCCCATATGGGTACCGGTTCGAGTCCCGGCTGCTCCACATCCCATCCAGCTCTTTGTTATGGCCTGGGATAGCAGTATAAGATGGCCCAAGTCCTTGGGCTCCTGCACCACCGTGGGAGACCCAGAAGAAACTCCTGGCTCCTGGCTTCGGATCAGTGCAGCTTCAGCGTCACAGCCAATTGAGGAGTGAACCAGCGGATAGAAGACCTCTCTCCCCCTTTCTGCCTCTCCTTCTCTTTCTGTATAACTCTGCCTTTCAAGTAAATAAATACATCTTTAAAAATAAATAACTAAATATTTGTTTAAAAAGCAGGAAGAGAGCCACACCCCTACCAGTCCTTACCTAATCAGAGCTCCCTCTTTCACTGTTAAGTGTGTATCCTTCAGCCCTTCACTCAAGAGTCTCTTCCTCCAGGAAGCCCTTCTAAGCCCCCAGGCTGGCCCAGGTCCTTCTATCGTCTACCGTCGCTGAACTCTGCTCCTTTTCTTCCAAGACCCTCGTCTTTGAAGACAAATCATTTGCTGAACATGTCACGGTGCAGTCCCTAAGGCTTCTCAGGGCACCTCCAGGGTGTGTAAAAGTCTGGAGCACGGCAGGTGCTCAGTGGATACCTTCTGGACAAATGTGGCTCGGTGGATGAATGAAACTTGACATAGCTCCCGAGTCCGGGCTCTGCCTTGATCCGAGGCAGAACCACCTCTCTGCCCCTAGAGCAGTGACTCTCCGTGCCTGGGGGTCCTGCTGGCACTCGTCCAGGCCCCCACCCCTGCAGAAGTGTCCTCAGCTGGCTGGGGGGAGGTCCCCCTCCTCCCCTCGCCCTGGAGCAGCCCGCGGTGAATGGTGGCTGACAAAGGGGCACAAAAGAGAGTGATCAGTTTTGGGGTGTGAGTCATGCCAGGCCACAGATGACTCTGCTGGAGTTGACATCCTCATTTGTCCCCTCCCTTCCACTCCCCACCCCCGCCAGGACCCTGATCTGAGACGGGCACATTCCAAGTCTCCCATGGGCTCCAGGTTAACTTTCCCTACTGGGGAATTAGTTAAGCTCCTACTGTGTTCCAGGCCCATGCTGCATGCTTTAGGTCTACCATTTAGTTCTCACATTAACTGACAGAGATACTGTCATCAGCCCATGTTAGAGAGGAAGCAACTGAGGATCCCAGAGACCACATGACTTGCTCAAGGTCATTCAATTGATAGGAGATTGAATCGGGAAGGGACCCCAATTCTAGCAAGTGCATCTGCGGCAGAAACCTGTCATTATAACACAGCGGCTGTGTCTGTGCATGCATGGAAAAGAGAGAAATTGGCATTGCCAGGATGGCAAGGAAACCTTTTCAAAGGAGGAAGCATCTGAACCTTGAAGCCATGAGTCCTGAAGGATGAGAGAGACAAAGGAGAGAGAGGCGGGGACAGCCTGTGCCAAGGCAAAGAGGCAGAAGGAAGCACATTTTTCATACAATAGCAAGAAATAGAGTAGGGAGCACTGAGGGATGCGGTAGGACCAGGTCTTGAAAGGCTCTGGGTGCTAAAGCAAGAGCGAGCTTCATCCCCTAGCAAGGTGAATGCCACTCGTGAGCCGTAAGTGCAGGAGTGACGTGGTGCAGCTCTGTTCAGGAAAATCACTCTGGTGGAAGACGGACTGGGGAGGAAGACTGGAGTCCAGCGGGCTTTTTATGGAGCAGAATGGAAGAAGGTGATTTAAAGCTGTGAAGATTTTTTTAAAAAATAGGTAGATGCACCGGCACCACGGCTCACTAGGCTAATCCTCCGCCTTGCGGCGCCAGCACACCGGGTTCTAGTCCCGGTCAGGGTGCCGGATTCTGTCCCGGTTGCCCCTCTTCCAGGCCAGCTCTCTGCTGTGGCCAGGGAGTGCAGTGGAGGATGGCCCAAGTCCTTGGGCCCTGCACCCCATGGGAGACCAGGATAAGTACCTGGCTCCTGCCATCGGATCAGCGCGGCGCACCGGCCGCGGCGGCCATTGGAGGGTGAACCAACGGCAAAGGAAGACTTTTCTCTCTCTCTCTCTCTCACTGTCCACTCTGCCTGAAAGAAAGAAAGAAAGAAAGAAAGAAAGAAAGAAAGAAAGAAAGAAAGAAAGAAGGAAGGAAGGAAGGAAGGAAGGAAGGAAGGAAGGAAGGAAGGAAAGAAAGAAAGAAAGAAAGAAAGAAAGAAAGAAAGAAAGAAAGAAAGAAAGAAAGAAAGAAAGAAAGAAAATAGGTAGATGCAAGAGATAATGCTTTGGGGAGATACAAATGCCAAGTTTAAGGTGCTGGACATGAGAGATGAGGGAGAAGTCTGGGCTGATACCAATGGTGTCAGCCTTGAGTAGTGCTACAGATTAAGTGAGGTTTGGGTAGTCTAATCTTTGTTAAGTTTTCCATATGCTGAACCTGAGGTTTCCTCCAGGGGACGCTGTTCAGGAGGCACGGATAAATGGTCGGTGGTTTTTGGAGTTGAGAGCGAGCCAGAACGTTGAAGTCTCGTATCAAAAACTCTGATTGGCTGTTTGTGACATCATAGAAATGGGGATGGGGCAGTAAACAAGCCCTTGATCATAAAAATATTGAAGGTAACTGTAACCTAGTTTTTCATGTTGAACTTGCTGTCCCAGGTGAGCTTCCTGGAATTGAATTCTTTCAAAGTAAGCTCTTTGGACTTTTTCAAATTCTTTAGGATCGTGAGCTTCCTGCTGCCAGCTGTCCCCCACTCTTTATCCAACTCCCCCAACACACACACACACACACACACACACACACACATTGCCTTTTCAGAAAAAGAAGGAAAGAAAGAAAAAAATGGTGAAATGGATGATTTGGGAGCTGAAAACCTCCAAATGGGGAGGTTATATCCTCGAGACAGCAGCATCAATCACCACATTTTCATTATTAAGTAACATCGTGGTATGCTGGGCTGATTCTGCACCTTATCTGAACCTAGCAGCTGTGCCCCTAAATTCCAGCCGTGGCGCCTGTCTGCAGGAATTCAGTTGCCTGTGTTTAAAATGAGTGTTAGCATCTATCATTTCCCCACACCAAATGGTTTTGTGTCGGTGGTTGGCAGCGCTAATCTGTCACCAGGGTACTCCACTGCCCGGCTCGATACCCTCTTCGTCACTGTTGGGGGGAGAGGGACGGGAGGCCCCCAGGATGGGGGAAATGTCACTGTGAGGACAATTGCAACATTTTGGACTCTTTCACAGGAAAGGGGGGAGGGAAGGAAAGCCATCTGTGCCTATTGCAGATTCTGACTTCCTATCCCACCGGTATCGGGCAGTCAGGGGTCTCGTCTCCCGTCATGCACTCTTTAGGTCAACTTAAAAATTGATGGGACTTCATGGCAGAAGACCATGGGCCAGGACGCTGTCCGTGGTGCTGAATGGTTAAGACCGTGGTCTTTCAGCTCTCAATGTGCACAATCACAGCATTGTTTGTGTACTGAGAAGACCTTAGACCCTCTAGACTCGTATGTTACAAAAATCTTTTGAGAGTCATACACTTTTTAGTACATAAGCAATAACACTGACTTATCCAGAAAAATATAAAGAACACTAAATTCTGTTCATATGTACCAAAATCTGCCTACTACTTTATGGGATTCATGGACCCCTGGTTGAGAGCCTCAGACATAATTTAGCCTTCTTCCTTTACAAATGGAGAGGCTGAGCCTCACAGAAGGGAGGGCATCTGTCACAATCTTTAGAATGAAGAACTGGGGAGGAGAAAGATGGAGGAATCTAAGGCAGTCAAGTAGAGTTGGATAAGGAATGAATTAAGAACCAGTAAGATGTAGGTTTGAATTAGCCCCATCACTAGTAGTTACTATTTGTGTGGTTTAGGGGCAAGTTGATACACTCTTCAAAATTCTATTTTCTCAACTGGGAAATATTATCTAATCTGCAGGCTTACAAGAAAGATTAGAGGTCATGAGAGTAATATGCTCTAGTAGGGGTAACAATGCACACCCAGACCCCCTTCAGAACCGAAGGACTTACTCCCCAGATACTGTGAGTGTCCCTGGCAGGAAGCCATCAGCTGTCAATCCCCTATGGGAGCTGCCTCAGCCAAGGATCTGCTTCACTCACAGTGGCCCCTCCGTCAGGGGAGCCTGCATTCAATAATGATTGACATGGCAGGGGAAAAGCCTGCCCCCACCCTGGACAAGTGAAATATCATCCCAGTTTCAGAATCATCCATAGCATTAGCCAAGACCCTGTTGAGCTTACATCACAGCTCCACCCCTCCCTCTGCCCAGTACCTCTTCTTTCCAATCTCATCCACAGGTGTTGGCGCTAAGAGCACACCCTCCAGGCACCCTGCAAGCCCATATCCATCTCCAAGCTTGCCTCCCAGGGAATCCCATCTGTGATACATGTCTAGAGCAGTTCCTCTTGTTTAGAAGGTTCGGAGTGTTTTCCTGGTGCTCTTTTGTTATTTGAGTTTAGGAAGCAGGACACTTGACTCCCAGTTACAGGTTTCATTGGGTCAAAGGCTATTAGCTGCAGTCTTCTCCTTGCCCCCGTTCCTTCCTCCCAGTGATCCTCGGAAGGAGATGATGCTCGGGTTGCTGTGATCTTTTCAGTCCAACCCCTGCCTCCAGGCACCAGCATGCTTCAGACTGTCCAGAGAGAGATGCCTGGGTTACTTGACAAGGTAGCCACATTCCTGCACCACCCTGGAGATGCCCCCTGCCCTACTGTACCCATTTGGTCCTGAAGAGGGGACCACATAGCAGCAATATCTGCCTGTGGAAACCTCACACATTCAACAGCCAGCCTGCACAAAAGGCTCGTCCTAGGGGGCTCCGGAGAAGATACCTGCACTCACTCATTCAGTCATCCAACTATGATTTGTGAAGCCAGATCCTCTATTGTGCCCTGGGGAGACAATAGCAACCAAGAAAAATTGCTTCCTGCCAATAAAAGACCACAGTCCAGTGCCTCCCATCCTGGTAGCTCTTTCCCAGGAGTTTGTTCTCCCCAGTTGCCAGTGAACCCTTCTTTCCACCAATCACAACCCTTCTTTGATTTAAATTTGTTGTGTGATTGCTTTCCCATTCAGTGTGGCTCTCACCTCACCTTTGAAGTGTCTCCTACCCACCAGACCTTAGTTGCTTCTCAGCTTCCCCCTTTTTCCATGTCAGTGTCATCCTAGGAACACTCTAGGCTTGGTAAAGAGGCCAAGGTCAGAAGACCATGCACCATGTTTGCTCATTGGCATCTCTTGGTGACCAGATGGTGCCCGCTCCTAATCTTTGCCCACCCTGCAGGCCTGAACTGTGAGGGTGAGTGAGACTGCCCAGCATGGTTTGGAAGCATCATTTGCCTTTATGAAGGACGGTCTTTCTGTGCTTAGCATCCACCTGCAAGAAGCAATCAATGCCTTGTTGGGAAGGCTGGAAAAGAGAAGCACAAAGCTGAGAGATGACTTGACCAAGGTCACCCTGCTCTCCCGAGATTGAAATTCTGCCTCTAAATTAAAAAACAAGAGACTGCGGTGTATGAACACACAGACAGGAAGAGCAGTGACAGAGAGGAAGCGAGGCCAAGATGGGGAGGGGGGATAGAGAGAAATGTCAATGCGGGACAGAATGAGAGAGAAGCAGAGGAAATGAGCGAGAGAGAGAGAGGAGAGAGCAAGTGAGTGAGAGAGAGAGAATTCAGCCCAGATGATGACTTCTTTGCTTTCCTAAGGCATTTATCTTTCATTTGACCTTATAAGAGTCTATTTGTGTTGAGATTTTAAATTGAGAATTTTTTCTTTTTAAAAAACATCCCTGTGCAGTTAGCACCACTCTATATTAATTTCTATTCATGCCAGTGGCTTCAGTATTTATTCTCCTCCAAAATCACTGAGTTGGAAGGGACAGAGTGAAAGTCATTTGGCTTTGTGTTTGTTTGGATTCAGAGCCTGAGGCCCACGGAGCGGGGTGGGGGTTGGGGTTGGCACATCAGGCTGGAACAAGGAGCGGGGTGCCCGGTGCTGTTGTCAAGCATCTGACTTGTCCCAACTGTAGTGCATCAGGGTTGTTGGCTCAGAAACCCCGGGAATGGGGGCTGATGGGCAGGCAGAAGCTGGGATCCCCTGGTATTAACCACTTAACCAGTTTTCATCCTGAGGATGGTGCCTGAACCAGATTTTGGAGGTTATGGTAAACTGAGTTGGTGCAGCAGAAGAGTCTAGTTTGGACCTTGGCATCTGACTGCCTGGTTGTATGTCCCATACCCACCATTGCACAAGCCAGCTGGCTACTTCCCTTCTCCGGGGCTCAGTTGTCTAAATCTGAAAAATGGGATCATGAAGAGTGGTGAGCTCCTAGGGCTGCTGTGAGGGTTGATGAGGTGACTGCTCAGAGAACTTGGCACAGCACCTGGCACCCAACAGGATGTGTCTGGGTTGAATGACTGTAATTCATGCACTTGCCAACAGAGGCGGCATTGGAGGCGCCTAAGGACATAGGCTCTGGGAACAGTGACCAAGTTCAAATCTGTTGTCTGTTTCCCTGGTGGCTAGGAGTCCAATGGCCTGGGTTTGTGTCCTGGCTTCAATGCCTGTTGGCTGTGTGACCTTGGACTGGTGAACTTACTTCTCTGAGCTTCTGTTCATCCTTATTATAAGTGGAGATGATAATAATGTATACCACTGGGGAGATGAAGTTAAAACACGCATATCAAAGGCTTGGCATGGTGGCTGGTATACAGTAAGAATTCAACGAATGTTGGTTAAAAAAAAAAAAAAAACAGCCCATACCTGGGAATATGCAAAGCAAAGAAATGCAGTGGCAGGCTCTGCAAAGAGATGGAACAGCAGGTGCAAAGGCCCAGAGGTGAAAACAGGCACAGTAAGATGTGGAGCCTGGAAACAACAGCCATGGCTGGAGCAAAAGCTGAGTGGTGGGGGCCATGCAGAGCCTTGAGCACCAGTCCAGGAGGCTTTGACCTCCGTCTGAAGGCCACGGGATGCCACAGAGGGATTTACTCAGGGTAGACAGTTGATCAGCTCTGGTCCCCAGGAGGCCCTTAGCCACCAGGGCCAGATGTCTCACTACCTGGGTGGGGAATCCAGGACCCCTGTAGGGAAGGGCTTGTCCTGTGGCCAGAGTGAGGCTTCTGCAGACTCGAGGCCAGAATCTCGGGCTTCACCCAACCACCTCTTCTCACACTCCAGGACTTGGCTTCCAGGGCCACTGTGGGAGCAAGGAAGAGCCAGGATGATCTCAGTAGAAAGCAGCAGGGCGTGCTTAATTAGCCTGCAAGTCTGCGGCTCAGCTGGGGTGGGACCCGCAGACCAGGCTGGGCAAGTGTCATGGCAAGGGCAGAGGCATATGCTGACAAGCCCCCAAACACAAATGCTTCTCCAGCCTCTGCCTGCTGCATCTCTGCTGTCATCCCATTGGCCAACGCAAGCCACATGGCCAAGCAAGGTCAAGTCAGGGTCGCAGAGGAAAGGCGGCTGCATCATTGGGACACACCAGGAAGGAAGACCGGGAACCATAATGCAGTCTACCACGGTGTTCTTGGGAGGCTACCGGGGGTCCCAGGCTCCCTTTATTGCCCTCAGATGTCCATTTTTCACCAGAGGGTGGGGGGAAGGCCAGCAGCACTTCCTGAGCATACGCACCAGGGTCAAGTCCACTTCCTTCATGCCCACCCTGCCCCCTCTCCACGCCGCTCCAGCTACACTGCTGCTGTAATTGGCCAAGCTCTTTGCAGGTTTCCCCACCGCAGGACCTTTGCGCACGCTGTGCCCTCTGCCAACACGCTCTGTCTTCACCTCTCCCAGGCTCATTCCTTCATTTCTCCCTGACTACCCCATCTGAGCCTCCTGCTGCTCTCGGCCACTGAAGCCTGTTTATCTCCTTCACAGCTCTTTGTTTGCAGTTGCATATTACTTTGTGCTTGGATCCTCTCTCTCTCTCTCTCTCTCCCCCCAAGCACCACAAGGCAGCTGATGTCCTATACCTCGTACAGGGCCTTCCACACAGTACATATTTAATAAATATTTGCTTAAAGGAAGGAAGAAAAGGAAAAAGGTGGGGAGGAAGGAAGGGAGGGAAGAAAGAAGTGGGGAAGAAGAGAGGGAGGGAGGGAGGAAAAGGGAGGGAAGGGGAAGAGGAAAGGAGAACAAAGCGGAGCTGAGCAGAAGAGGGAAGAAGAGGGGGAAAGGTGAGAGTTTTTTACATCCATTTTATAGATCCGAAGAGGTTCAGATAAACGATGTCCCGTAAGCAATATTACATTGTGGGGGCCTCTGAGGTCTCCCGAGCTTCCCTCCTGGACCCCGTCCCCCCTTCCTCGCCTCCCCAGAGATAACCAACATACAAATTAGCTGTTTAGCATTTCATGCACATTTGACACCTTTCTGGGCGTGTGCTCAGCCCAGGCTGCACACACACCTCTGTGTGTCTCTGCAGCCCACTTTGTGCGGCCAGTGTCACGCTTGGGAACTCCCCCCAGGAGCTGTGTCCTTCATCTGCCCGAGTGTGTTGGTCCCTGTGCGACTGCTCCACACCCTGATGGACATTGAGGCCGCTGCTTGCTCTATGCAAGGCGTGAGCCTTTTTCAAAAGAAGGGTTTTGTGGAAGTTCAATACCTAAAGCAGATAACAACTAGCAGCTTCATTTGAGTTGATGAAGGCGCTGCCCAAGGAGATCAGCAAGCATTCCGGGGCCTTCTTTCCTGTTAGTTCTGGGCTGCAGGCAGGGGAGGGGAGGGGAGAGGTGGGATGGGAGAAGGAAGCAGTGCCACAGAGTTTGAGCCTGCGGATTCAGAAGAGGCCAGATACTGTGCGGTCTAGTGCGACCCCACACACCTCCTGTGGTGCAGGCATACCCCATGCGCTGTCCCAGCTCCGTGCCTCTGTCCATGCAAACCCTACCTAGCTCCCCCATGAAAAGCTTCTCTAACCGTCTCTGCCCGAGGCCAACTGTCTCGGACAGCTCATCCCCGCCTGTGCACTGCGGCAAGAGAAGAGTTGCTCGTCCTGAGGTTTGCGGCTGGGGAGGTGAGGCCGCCGCCGCTGCCTTGGCCTGTGCTCGGCCCTGTACCCCCAACAGAACCACTGCCCCACCGCCATCCCTCCCAGTGCACTGCTCCTCCCCTTGTTCTGGGATCTGGGGCCTGGCCCCACTCCCCAGCCCCAGCCAAGGCACCCCTGCACCCCAGCGGCTCTGTCTCCTACCTCCCCCACCATCACACCCAGCCCCCAGCTCTGGCTGGGCGAGTTCTCACTCACGCAGTGGGGGTGGGGGGATTGGTTACCATGACAACAGATTTGCTAAACTGAGGCTGCCCCCCCCCCCGTGTCTTCTCTTCCTCACCTGCGTGTTTGCCTTTCCACCTGTCCGCCATGTTTTTCCAGAAGGCCCTTGCCACAGGCAGCTGCCTGATCTTGAACTTCCAGACTCCAGAGCTAAGAGCTGAGTAAACTCCTTTCCTTTGACAACTGCCCAGCCCGTGGTCTTCAGTGACAACAAGAGCAAACACCAGGCGGCCACGCTGCGTCCTCTGCTCCTGGCCGGGTCAGCACCTCTCCCCGTCAGGTCTGCCCTCAGAAGCCGCCTTCTCAGAGCGCCATCTGGCCTGGTGCTCAAGACCCCGTGCCCCATCCTGGAGCGCCTGCCTCCAACACCCACCTCCTGCTCCGGACTCCCGCTCCCTGCCAGTGCTGACCCTGCGAGGCCGAGGCCATGGCTCAGCGGACTGGGTTCCTGCAACCCAGTGAGAACCTGGATTGAGTTGCTGGGTCCTGGCTTTGGCCCCAGCCCAGCCTCAGCTGTTGCTCCTTGGTGAGTGAACCAGTGAGAGTGCGCTCTCTCGCTCTCTCGCTCTCTCACCCTCTCACCTCCCCCTGCAATTCCCGAATCGGCGTCAGTCTTCCCCTCTGGAACGTGAGCCCCATGAGGGCGAGGCCTGTGCCTTGCTCACTGCTACATCTGTAGAGCTCAATGAAGCATCAGGTGCCAACACAGGTGTTGAGGGCCGTTGCTATGGCGTAGGAGGTTAAGCCTCCACCTGCAGCACCAGCATCCCAGATGGGTGCTGGTGTGAGTCCTGGCTGCATCACTTCCAATCAGTCTCCCTGCTAATGTTCCTGGGAAAGCAGCAGAAGATGGCCCAAGTTCTTGGGCTCCTACACCCATGTGAAAGACCTGGAAGAAGCTCCTGGCTCCTGGCTTCAGCCTGGCCCAACCCCAGCTGTTGTAGCCATTTGGGGAGTGAACCAGCAGATGGAAGGGTTCCTCTTTCTCTCTCTCTCTCTCTGCCTTTCGGATAAATAAATAAATCTTTTTTAAAAAGTGTTGAATGAATGAATGAATGAATGATTTTGTGCAAAGGAACCCCTGCTGAAACCCCCAGAGGTTATGGGGGAGAATGGGCAGGAGGGTGACCCTGACTGGGTGGGGAGGGAGGAGGGAGCGAGGCAGAGGAAGAGGCTGGCATCAGCCAGATGCTCTTCATGGAAATGATTCGCTCTCGCTGAGAACGGAGTTTGAGTCCCAGCACTGCCGCTTGCTGAGAGCTCCCAGGGAGGGACTGGCTTTCCGAGCTGTCACGTCAGTCCTCGGGGTGTCTCTACCGTCCCATAGCCCTGTGCCGAAGAACCAGGGCTCCCTTCCCGATCTGTCCTGGTCCCACCCTCGTCACGCCCTGGGTGTCCCAGCAATAGCACATCCCTGGATTGAGTGTTGCTTCGTGGGAGACAAGATTTCAAAACCCAGATTTGGACACTTGTGCTAACTGCTAGTGGATGTCATCGCTTCGGGGCCCTCTTAGCATACAAAGCGTGGAGATGTATAAGCATACGTGTGTGTGTGTGTGTGTGTGTGCGCACGTGTGCCCACACGCCATGAAAACCTATTCCTGAACCCACCTGCAACCATCGGCTCACATCAGTACCTCCAACTCCAACGTAGTCCCTCGAGTTTCCTTCTAGCTTGAGAGGCCCGGCCCTTACCCATCGGCTTGTTCACGCAGTCCCCTATATGTTAACGATGCCCCAGTCATGTTGACCTTGGCCTTGGCCCTGCTACCTCCTTGCTCTCCAGTCACGCTGATGCTTTCTTGGTCCTGCTGCCTTCAGCGCTTTCTTAGGAAAGCTGTCCCTCTGAGAGAAGGGAAGGGAAGGGAAGAGGGAGCTTCCTCCATGCTCTCTTGAGCCCCTCTGAGCCCGCTTCACACCCCGCCCCCCACCAGTCCCATTCCACCAAAACTGCTTGGATCAAAGGCATCGGTGACCCCCAGACAACTGAACCAGCAGTTACTTCTCAGTTCTCACCATGCGCACCCCTGAACGTGGCAAGAGCTGAGCTGACGGCTCTCTCTGCACTTTCTCCATTTGGTTCTTCCCGGCTTCCTCTCACCTCACTGGCAGCGCTTCTCTGTCCCCCTCCTCATCTCCGGATCAACTCCCTTGGTCCTCTCCTGTCCCCGCCCGCCCTGTCCACCGGGCTGAGCTCACACATCCTCCTGGCTTTAAACAGCATCCGTGTCTCCCGGATTCCACCCAACCCCGGCCCTCCCTGCAGCCCCTCCGCCTCTTGGGGCCGCCTTAGCCAGTTACCACCAGCGGGGTGGCTTCAAGCGACAGCAGCAGATGCTCCCACAGCCCCAGAATCTTCCAGGATCAAGGTGTTGGCAGCACTGGTTCTGTCTGGGGGCCCTGGGGAAGAGTCTGTCCCTGACCTCTCTGTTAGGCAACCTCGGCACTCCCTGACTTGCTGGTGCATCATTCCGATTTCTTCTTCCTCGTGGTTTTTTTTTTTTTTTTTAAAGATCTATATATTTATTTGAAACAGTTACGGGGCGGGGGAGGGAGGGAGGGAGAGAGAGATAGAGAGAGAGAGAGAGAGAGAGATATCTTCCATCTACTAATTCACTCCCCAGATAGCCAGGGCTGAGCCAGGCTGAAGCCAGGAGCCAGGAGCCAGGAGCTTCTTCCAGGTCTCCCACGTGGGTCAGGGCCTTGGGCCATCTTCTGTGCTTTCCCAGGCCATTAGCAGGGAGCTGGATTAGAAGTGGAGCAGCTGGGACTCTAATCGGTGCCCAGACAGGGTGCCAGCATCGCAGGTGGTGGCCCACCTGCTACGCCACAGCGCCGCCCCCCACCCCCTCTCCGGCATCCCAATCTTTGCCTCCACCTGGCGCTCTCCCTGTGCCTTCACACCATCTTCCCTCTACATGCTTCTCTGTGTCCAAATCACCTTCTTCTCACAATGACACCCGTCACTGGGTTAGCGTCCACTCTAACCCATTAGGTCTTGGTCTTAACAAGAGGACGTCTGCCGAGACCCCATTCCAAATAAGGCCGCCCTCACAGGCGCCAGCCATACAAGCTTGGGGAGACGCGGTTCCAGCCACTGCGCCTTCCCCTGAGCACCGCGCTGTGGAATGCCTCGCCCCGTCTCAAACTGAAGATGCTCAGACCTGAGCCCCCCATCTTCCCTTCCTGCCCCCTCTGCTCGTCTCCCTTAGCTTCCTGGTCTCAGTGAGCACTGACTAAGCCCTTCTGGCCACTCGGGCCGAATGCCTCCAGGGCGTCCTGACTCCTTTCTCCCACACTCACACCCACGGGAAGCCGCGCCTGCTCCACCTGCGGATGTGTCTCGAATCTCACCCCATCCCCCACCTCCCCCACTGCCACCCTGGCCCAAGCCCCCATAGCCTCTCCCCTGACCCTTTATCTGTAGCAGGCTCCTGGCTGGGCTGCGGCCTGCACCCTAGTGCCCCTAAGTCTGGCTCCACTGAGACTCCAGAGCGATCCACCCGAACTATGACCTGGACTCTGCCCCTCATCTGGTGGTGGGGTGCCAGATTACATCCTCTTCGACTTGAGCTTCACACAAACAGCAAATTATTTTCATCATAAGTATGCACCACGTAATATTGGGGACACACTTACCCTCCAAAAAATAGCACTAAAATGTATTTGTGTTCTACCGGAAACTGAAGTTTACGGAGGCATCTTGTATTTTTTTTTAATCTTTTTTCTTTTTTCTTTTTTTTTCGGACAGGCAGAGTGGACAGTGAGAGAGAGAGACAGAGAGAAAGGTCTTCCTTTGCCGTTGGTTCACCCTCCAATGGCCGCCACAGCCGGTGCGCTGCGGCCGGCGCACCGCGCTGATCCGATGGCAGGAGCCAGGTACTTATCCTGGTCTCCCATGGGGTGCAGGGCCCAAGCACTTGGGCCATCCTCCACTGCACTCCCTGGCCACAGCAGAGAGCTGGCCTGGAAGAGGGGCAACCGGGACAGAATCCGGCGCCCCGACCGGGACTAGAACCCGGTGTGCCGG
The DNA here is from genome assembly GCF_051225735.1 of Oryctolagus cuniculus. Taxonomy (NCBI): domain Eukaryota; kingdom Metazoa; phylum Chordata; class Mammalia; order Lagomorpha; family Leporidae; genus Oryctolagus; species Oryctolagus cuniculus. Next base: position 21,067,321 of record NC_142877.1, read on the forward strand.
CGCTGCAAGGCGGAGGATTAGCCTAGTGAGCCGTGGCGCCGGCCCACATCTTGTATTTTTGTTGGGTAAATTCAACACTCATATCTGCCCTGGCTTCCATCTCAGAGAAATACCCAGAGCCTTGACCATGGACTAGAGGCCCCTGCACCGTGCCCACCATCTTGCTACCATCTCGTCTTTCTTCTTTCCTCCTTTCTCACCCTGCTGCAGCCACACCAGCCTCCTTACCACACTGGAAGGGTACCCAGCCCCTCCCACCTTGGGACCTCAGCCTGCGATGCCCAGCCCATGAATAGTTATATGTCTTGCTCCTCACTTCTTCCAGGTCTTTGCTCAAATGCCCCTCCCGCGGGGTCTCCACCCCCTCCCCCACTTGATTTGTCTCCAGAACCCTTGCCATGGCCCAACAGCCCACACACAGATGCTCCTGGACTTGGGATGGAGCTTCCTCCCGATAAATCCATCCGACATGGAAACACAACTCATCTCACACATGCTGAGAAAGTTTGCATCAGTCTACAGCTGGGCATTGTGAGAAAGGACCGTGCCACATATCCCTGGCCGGGGGATACACAGAAAATCCAAAATTCAAAGGATGGTTAATGTCTACTGATGGCTACTGTGCCACGCCATCATGAAGTCCGAAAACTCAAAGGCAGAACAGCCCAGCCAGGGACCATCTGCCCTCCACTGATTTCTCTCCTTCATGACCCATCCCCTCCACTTGAATGCCAGCCCCATGAGGGTAGGGAGCTTTGTCTGTCTTGTTCACCGTTGCACGCACAGAAGCTACGGCAGTGCCTGGCCCACAAGACGAGCCCAGTGGCTTTCAGTGGCTTCCTCTGGAAATTGAAATCTCTCCAAGCATGGAGCTTCTATGCAGATCGCAAGAGTTCACAAAATTAAAGCAGAGCCTAGCAAACACCCTCACCACCCAGACATCCCAATCTAGGTGTCCTGGCCACTGATCAAGCTTATAGGAGGTCTATAAATAGTCCATACTGTGCCCCTGGCCGCCCTTGCAGTTGCTGTCCCCCTAGTGGTAGCTGCCAGAATTACAGGCATAGGACCCTGTGGGTAGTAACTCAGGCTGGCGAATCCCTTTCCAAGGCTCTGTCATTGTGCACCCCAGACCCCTGAACAGGGCTCCCAAGAACAGAGAAGCCAACGAGTGAGTCAGAGGTCCCTCCCACATGCCCAGGCCCACGAGTGCCTGCTTCCGCTCCCACTTTCCCCAGCATCTGTCTCTGCTTGTCCCTGGGTCTGTTTTTTGATTCCGTCTCACTGTCTGCCTTCGCCTTCATTATCCCCAGCCTGCCACGGAGGGGTTAGTTAAAGTGTCGGGAGCAATGTCATTTACAGCCTCCTGTTGCTAAGCAACAGGCCCAGGTGAGCCCTTGAACTTCTTCCTTAGCAGCTGAAATGTATCTGGTGGAGTGATGGGGGCCCTGGCTGAACTATTTCATCACCTGGGACAAGCTGCCGGCCTGGTGGCCTTGTCCCTCCTGGGACCCAGACAGGACTGGCCCAGGGCTCTGGGCCTCAACTCTCATCAACCTCCCTAATTAACCTGTGCTGCACGGGGAGTCCTGGTGTCCAACCCCAGGGTGCACATTCAGGGCAGAGATGAATCAGACCGGGCCCTGCCTCCAAGGGCCCTCCCGTCTCAGTGGAGAGGGTAAGGAGAGAGAGAGAGAGAGAGAGAGAGAGAGAGAGAGAGAGAGAGAGGAGAGAGAAGCTACCAAAGAGGTCATTATAATCTGGGGCAGGCATCACATGAAGCTGCCAGACTCATTCTGCCTGCAGGAACCCTCCCTGGAGAAGGTGCCTATTTGCCCTGAGTCTTGAGGGGTGAACAGCAGTTAACCTAGGAGAGCAGAGGGGATGGGGCATCCCGGGTGAGGACACAGGTCATGCAAATACCCAGAAGCAGGAAAAGCGTGGGCGCATCCTTTATTTATTTGAAAGGCAGAGAGAGAAAGAGAGAGAGAGAGAGAGAGAGAGAGAGAGAATCTTCCATCCACTGGTTCACTCCCCAAATGGCCACAACAGCCAGGGCTGGGCCAGGCTGAAGCCGGGATCCTGGAACGCCATCCAGGTCTTCCATGTGTGTGCAGGGGCCCAAGCACTTGGGCCATCTTCCACTGCTTTTGTTGTACTGAGCGCGTGCAAACAGAGGAGCACCACACATTGGTAAAGTTGGACGGTCCTTTATTGCTGGCAGTCGAGAGCGGGCTCATGCCCTAAAGAACTCTCAATCCCGAAGCCCAAAGCAACGTGGTTTATAAAGGCAAAAACCACAAAATGGGGAGGGGATACATGGTTGCTAGGGTCAGGGAGAATACATGGTTACCGGGGTCAAGCTAACCTAAAACCTATGTGAAACTAATATCAATTATGATCTTGACAATACCAGTTACAATCTTAACTATTTCAATTATAATCTTCTTTTTTTTTTTTTTTTTGACAGGCAGAGTGGACAGTGAGAGAGAGAGACAGAAAGAAAGGTCTCTTTTGCTGTTGGTTCACCCTCCAATGGCCACCACACCGCGCTGATCCAATGGCAGGAGCCAGGTACTTCTCCTGGTCTCCCATGGGGTGCAGGGCCCAAGCACTTGGGCCATCCTCCACTGCACTCCCTGGCCACAGCAGAGAGCTGGCCTGGAAGAGGGGCAACCGGGACAGAATCTGGCGCCCCGACCAGGACTAGAACCCGGTGTGTCAGCGCCGCAAGGTGGAGGATTAGCCTAGTGAGCCGCAGCGCCGGCCTCAATTATAATCTTGACATTAATCCAGATATTGGCTTAAATCATATGTAGGACATAGACAAATTACATTTTTAGCATTAACCCAGGTGCAGCCTATCCGCTTCCAAGTTTGGGCGATCATGCTAGGGGGTTTCTATGCTTTGCCGGGTGTGATGTAGTGGACTGCAGTTGTCCGACTGTTTTAGATCATAGTTTCAGACCAGAATCTCATGGGGGGGGGGGTACCTTCCCAGGATGGAGTCTCAGGTGCTCCAAAATGGAGTCCCCACTGTCAAGGTGTTCCTTCACTTTCCCAGGTGCATTAGCGGAGTGTTGGCTCAGAAGTGGCGCAGCTGGGACCCAAACCAGCCCTCCAATATGGCATGCCAGTGTTGCAGGCAGTGACTTTAACTGGCTGTGCCACATACTGGCCCTCATTTTGCTACAATGCTGGCTCCTCCTTTTACCGCCAGACCCAGAGCAGTAGGGCCAGGGCAGGGTCTGGGCTCTGAGCTCCGGCACCTGCCCTCTGGCTGCCTCTCAGCTCTCTGGACTTCAGCTTGCTGCAGGAGGCAGGGGGCGGGGTTTGGATGAGGCCAGAGTTTAACAAAGCACCACAGGCATACCACTTGGGCGTGCCCTAGGTTCTGGGGTGAGTCAAGCTCAAATTTTTAAAAAAAGATTTATTTGTTTCATTTTGAAAGAGTTACAGGGAGAGAGAGGAAGAGACAGAGAGATCTTCTGTCCGCTGGTTTACTCCCCAGATGGGCCAGACAGAAGCCAGGAGCTTCTTCCAGGTCTCCTACGTGGGTGGCAGGGCCCCAAGTACTTGGGCCATCCTTTGCTGCTTCTTAGACCATTAGCAGGGCTCTGGATTGGAAGCAGAACACCCAGGGCTCGAACCAGTGCCCATATGGGATGCCAGTGCCACAGGCAGCGGCTTTACCCGCCACACCACAATGCTGGCCCCTCAGGATCAAACTTTTATTTGAATAGTTTTGAATTTGCTTTAGGTGATTTTCAAAATATATATATAATAAGTACATCCAACTAGTGATGTGTCATGCTCCATATTTATAGTTTTCAACAAGCAAATTACGTTTTGAAAAAATATGCTAAGTAACTAAGAGAACAGGTGGTAACTAACAGGTGGTACAGGGGCTGGCACTGTAGGTTAATCCTCTGCCTGCAGTGCCAGCATCCCATATGGGCGGGCGATGGTTCTAGTCCCAGCTGCTCCACTTCTGATCCAGCTCTCTGCTGTGGCCTGGGAAAGTAGCAGAAGATGACCCAAGTGCTTGAGCCCCTGCACCCGTGTGGGAGAACAAGAGAAAGCTTTGGATTGGCCCAACTCCGGCCATTGCGGCCATTTTGAGAGTGAACCAGTGGACGAAAGACCTCTCTCTGTGGTCCACGGTTGCCCAAGAGTTCAGGAACATTAAAGCAACCCTGAAGGTCCTTTCTGCTCTGCCGGCCACTCAAGGACTACCTCGTCCCCTGTTCTCCGTCACTCAGCCACAGCCCCTAGGGACTCCAGGCAAAACTATCACCTCCATTTCACAGCTGGGCCACCGAGGCCCGGGTCTGTGGCTTGCAGAGCTGAGCTCTGAGCCTGTGCTGGGCCCCATGCCATGCTGACGTCACTCACCAGACTCCCCTCTCCCAGCAGGGTGTAGACTGTGGGCTGTCACTGAAAGCATCTGGGGAGCCAGCCATGCTGGAGATGGTCCACCGCGGGACTTCGGCCAGTCGCTGCCCTCTGTGGGCCTTGGTTTTGCCACCTGTACAGTGGGAGAGTGCCCAGTGAGAGCGGGTATAGAGTCAGCATTGCTGAGACCCCTGAATGCCCAGGAAGCTGGGGAGAGAGGGAGGAGGAGGCGGCGACTGGGCCAAAGGATCCGTGCAAAGGATCCGGAGAGCCGGAGACGCCGCCCAATATTGCCTTGGCCACGCCTCCTCCATCTTCCTGGGGGATGCGGCTTGGGCGGGCCTGGTCTGCCTGACGGGCAAAGCAACAGGTTCCTAGGCTGTGAGGTTTGAAGTTGGAGAACCGGAAGTGCCCCAGGCAAACCAGGCCAGGCCATGTGCTAAGAGAGTGACTCTCACCTCCTGCTGGAGGCCTGAAGGCAGGGCTCCCTGTTGCTGGGATTGCTGTCCCATCTCCCAGATGACAAGAGCAGAGGCGCGGATGGAGATGATGGTTTTCACGTCACGAGGCCCGCGGTGTCACAGGTGCAGGCACTTGACATGGAAGCAGGCAGTGGCCAGAGAGGGCTGGCCCCTGCAGAGGCGGGCGGGGAGCCCGAGGGGAGGAGGACGACTCTACATCAACACCAAGGCCCTTCTCTCTGCGGTCCCAAATGCTATCGTCCATAGCTTGGGCCACGGTGTCAACCCCACCTCTAACTTTATGGGTAACCTTGAAGCAACCGCTTGCCCACACAGGCCCCAGTTTTTCCCAATTAGAACGTGGGAAGTTACCCTGAATATGGTTTTAACTAAATAGCTGTGAAGAAAGCGGAGAGGCCCTCCTTTTGAGCTGCCTTTCTGTTTCACAGATGAGGAAAACTAGGGACCAGAGGAGAAAGGACTGCCCTTCAATTCTACCTGCACGTGGTAGGGGAGGACCAGGCCAAAACTCAGAGAGGCGGAGCCAACATGAAGAGAAGACACAGGAAATGCGTGAGAGTGAGCCGATGACTTCGGTGGGTTTCTGGATCCAGCAACGCCTGATATCCATTCGGACTTCCCGGTGATCAAGCCAATACATGCCTTCATTTGTTTAAGCCCACTAGAGCTGGGTTTCTGTCGCTCACAGTCCAGAGTCCTGAGTAATTTACACCAGTTCCTATGTCCTTCTTGGCAGGGTCCCGGGGATATAGGTATTAAGTAATTAATTCATTCATCAGTCAACAAACATTTATTAGCATGCACTCTGTAATAGGCACTGAGCTATTGCACGGTGTGGATAGAGCGATAAACAAGATACAGCAAAGCCTCGAAGGACTCGCAATCCAACTGGGGAGGCAGATAGGAAAATAAATGCGTGCAATGGAGTGTGATGGAAATCTACAGAGAGAGAGAGGCTGTGAGGCCCACAAAAAGAGAGAAAGGGTGGCCTGCCCCTGGATGGGCGGAGGGGAAAAGGGTGGGAGGGGTGGAGGGAAGAGGAGGGGGCTGCAGTGGGTCACGGCAGAGTCGAGGGCAGATTAGTGCCTGCTCTGCGCTGGTGCTGGCTGGACCCAGTGTTCCCAAGCTGCGTCGGATGGAGGATGGAGTCCCTCTCGAGGGTGGGGGGCCAGGAGGGGAGCCTGTGGGTTGAGATTCCAGGCGTGGTGAGTTCTAAGTGGGAGATGCTGTCAGACAATTCCTTACAAGAATCAATGTATGGGCCGGCGCCGCGGCTCACTAGGCTAATCCTCCACCTTGCGGCACTGGCACACCGGGTTCTAGTCCCGGTCAGGGTGCTAGATTCTGTCCCGGTTGCCCCTCTTCTAGGCCAGCTCTCTGCTGTGGCCAGGGAGTGCAGTGGAGGATGGCCCAGGTACTTGGGCCCTGCACCCCATGGGAGACCAGGATAAATACCTGGCTCCTGCCATCGGATCAGCACAGTGCGCCGGCTGTGGCGGCCATTGGAGGGTGAACCAACGGCAAAGGAAGACCTTTCTCTCTGTCTCTCTCTCTCTCACTGTCCACTCTGCCTGTCAAAAAAAAAAAAAAAAAAAAAAGAATCAATGTATGCTGGGTCTTTCAAATGGCCTGGGGTTGGGGGAGTGGATTCCAGGAGGGGTCTGCGGGGGGGGGGGGGGGGCGGGCGGGACGGAGCCTCAACAGCCACTCCCATTTGCCCAGGCGGATGGACGGAGTGCAGACTCTTCCCCACTCTGTGGCCGCTTCCTGTGGGGTTCCCCAAAGCACAGGCTGAGACGAGGATCTGGGGGCAGGCGGTTTCTCTGGGAGGTGATCTCAGTGTGGAAGGAGCAGGGACGTGGGACCAGGACGGGAAAGAAGCCAGTTCCCGTCAGTCTCTGGGTGGGAAACTATGGCTGTCTGTCCTGCTGGGACACAGTGTGGTGCTGGCCAAGCAGCAGGGTCCCGCCAAAGAATGCCCGTGGGCGGTGTGTCCAGGACGTGTCTATGGGGACCCTGGAGGCAAGGTGGAAGTTGTGCCAGAGCACCTGGAGCATCTGCCCCCAGCACTGGCCCACACTATGAACTCAGCCACTCTGGGTCTTGGTTTTCTTGGCTGCAAAATGAGGCCATTGAAGGTGCCTCGCACACAGGCATTGCGAGGATGCAAAAGACAGCACGGGGTCTGGGAATGGCTGGGAAAATGGCAGCCAGTAGGATCTTTAGAGAACTGAGTGGCTCTGCCTGGCTGGGATGGGGGTGGGGAAGCAGAAAGGAGAAAAGCAAGAAAGTGGGGAGTGTGAGCAGAGGTGGAACAGGAGGAGCCTCGGCTGCCCCCAGAGTGATGAGGTCCGCACTGCTACTGTGGGGTGGGGACTATGCAGGGTGGGCAGGGACTAGCCGGGGTGGGCAGACAGAGAGGAGGAGTTCAGGATGCCTCCCACCTGGGGCAGCCAGACACGTGACACCTAGGCCATTCATTCATTCATTCACATAGAGGTGTCGCCACGACGTCCCTGGACCAAGCTCTCTCCAGGGAGCTGGATCTTGGCCAGCACACAGATGAGGGGACAATGCAGGAGCAGAAACAATGATCTGTTCGGTGACAGCCATCGGAAGAGGCCAGGGTGTGGCAGGAGGCACAAGGCGCAAAGCCCCACTCTTGGTGGAGAGCTCAGAGGTGCTCCTGGGTGGGGTGCAGGACCTGGGCCTTGGGGAAGGACAAAGACACCAGCAGGTGCAGTGAGGGTGGGGCCTGGCCTAGGCAAAGGCAGGGAGGTGGGAATTTACTTTGCGGACTAAAGGAGCCACCGGTGTGGGGGGGGGGGGGTCCGTTCCTGCTGCCCCCGATTGCAGCCCTCACCAGGGAGCTGTCTGTGGAATTATAGTTCTCTTGGCCTGTCTGGTTAGAGACTATTTGCATTGAAAAGATCTGTGCACATGACGGGGAACCACGGGGAGACAGCCCCTCACCCCTCCAACGACAGCAGTGTACAAGCCCTCCAGGGGGTGCTGGCCGTGGTTCCCCAGAAACAGAGAGGACAGCCCGTGCAAGGAGTTTAACTAAGGGTGCGCCCCAGGCACAGTCCGGGAAGAGGCAGGAAGCCCCGCAGGACACAAGTGCAGGGAGCATCTGGTACTGCACAGGCGCAGGGGGCCAGGGATGCGGGAGGGGTCTCGCCCGATGGTTCTGCCCCAGAGTCTCTCAAGAGAAGGCAATCGAGCCATGAGCCAGGGTCTCAGCTCATTGGGGCAGCGGCTCCACCTCCAAACTCACTCTAGAGAGTGTGGACGGCTTCGGCCAGAGATGTCAGCTCCTCACCTGTAGGGAACCTACATAGCGCGGCTCAGAACGAGGCAGCTTGTGAGACATCTCAGAGGGTGAGAGCCCTAAGACAGAGCCATAGGCTTTTAAAAACCTAACCTTGGAAGCGACAGCACATCAGAGCCCACACTCAGTGGGCAGGGACTGCACACGAGGGTGCTGAGCGTCCCCATGCCTTAGGGCTGCCCATCTCAGTGAGCTTTTAGGCCAGGTCCCAGGAGCTCAGCAGGACACACTACAGCTTGGGATCTGCCCAGCCTCAAGCAGGGCGTCTGGACTTTCACACGCCTGCACCGCTGTGTCACTCCGTCCTCCTGGCGGACTTCACAGCCTGGCATTTCCGGCTGGTGTGGCCACGGCTGCTCAGCGCCGGGGAACAAGTCTTGGCAGGAGATCCCAGGAGGTTGGACTTTTCCAAAGCCAAGCACTCAGATGCCCGGGGTCAGACGCGCAAGCCAATGAAAGACATCGAGAGGATCCAGATGGAGTGCCCGTGGCTTCCCCTAAAGGGAATAAGTGGGAAACATTCACCGAGAATGTCTGCAGCCTAGGGGGAGGGGCGGGGCTCGCAGTGAAGACCCCCCCATCCCATATTAGAGTGCCTAGCTCCGTCGCTCAGCACACCCCCCCCCCATAAATAAAATTTAAAAGCAAATATAAAACAACGTCTGCGCCCTTTAACCATCAACTTCAGCTCTAGGAGTCTCCCCTGCACACTCAGGAGAAACAGCCTGAGTACTCACCCACAGGGTCTCCATAAGGGATCTAGGACCCTTCCATACACTGGGTCATCACACGGCTGGGAGAAGAACAAGAAGGAAACCATCTCCAGACACACCCTTCTACGCAAAGAGCAGGCTGAAACAATGACGACTTAGCGGAGACGGGGGCTGGGAGCCCAGGGTGGCAGAGAATTTTCCTGCTGTGTCTTTGGTGATAACTGAGTATTTGTGCATCCTTTGTAGTGATTTTCAGACTGGCTTCCCTACAAGAGAGCTGGCCCTGGAGCCCCAAACCCCTGGGGGGCACACACACACACATGTCCGTCACCCCCTTGAGGACCCAGCTTCTGCCCCAGCTCAGAGGCGTCGCCAGGAACACCGGTGTGGCTCCATGAGATTGCACGGCCTGTCTAATTAGTTTTCTGCTTCGTGTTTTATAATTTACTTTGAAGATTAGGTTGTGCTTTATATTTTGCTGGACATTCTTTGATAACAGCCACCGGCTAGACATGTTAAAGATCTAACGTTGGCAGCTGCGTGAATTGCCCTGTGCAGGTCTGAGAGCAGCTCCCACTCGGGACTCCCACCCTGCGGGACTCCCGCTGCCTGCAGGGTGGTCATGGTCCCAGCCACACTGCCCCTGGCCGAGTCCCGAGCTTGCTCTCCATGTGGATTGTCTCTCTGAGTTGTCAGAAGCCCCCCGGCAAGCAGGGATCATCCAAGCCACTTTCCACAGGAAGAGACTGAGGCACGGACAGCGCGGAGTCATTTTCCCCCTGAGCCTGCATCTGACACCCAGCTTGGCTCGGAGGGCAGCGCCTGGGTTGAGAAGGCACACATAGGGCTGGAGAGGTCAGCAGGGCAGAAGCCAAGGCTGAGGACAGCCAGAAGCAAGGAAGGGGCCAACCCGAGTCTCTCGTCTCCAGCTAGAATGACCCTGGTGCACCCTTCAAGCCCACCATGGCTGTTTCTCTCCTGGTGTTCTAGCCTACTGGCACTCACTCATTGATTCCACGTGCCAGAAGTGTAACCAGGTGACAATTCAGAGATGCACGTGTGGGGCTGGGGGCGGGGGGCTGCAGGTCACCAAGGAACATGAACACGGAGCGCTGAGGGGTCTGGGTCCCGCTGTCCTGCTCCACGGGTACCGCCTCACCTCAGTCCTCAAGGGAGCACCTAACAAGGGTGCTGGGAAGCGCTCCAATCAGAAACACCCCATCTTGTCTTCTCCCACGCGTCCATCTAACAGACGGGAGAGGAGCAGGGACGCCCCCAAGGCTTACGCTGAGTTCCGGGAGTCTCCCCGCCAAGCCCCATCTCCTGCCCCTGCAGGCTGCACCCCAGCCGGCAGGTGGCTTCTCCAGACCCGATCGTGACTGTCCTATTGACACTTTAACTCCAGGGCCCGAGACGTACAAATCACTCATGAGTGAATGAGAGGGAGACGCAAAGATGAGGAATTACTTGCTAAGGCTGTAGGTGGCTAGGACCGGTGTTGGGCTATTTCTCCCTCCCCCTCTTCCCCAGGTGTTCAGGCGCCATGCAGGTGCAACCTGAGTTGGGAGGGGCGTCCTTGTCCTCCACCCTAACCCTCCCTGAGAAACTGGAGGGTCTGGGGTCCTCCCCCACATCTCCTCCCCTCTGGAGCGCGTCCTCCCCACAGGAATAAAACAAGGGCGGGGGCCGCTCTCCCTCCTGCCGCCCCGCGCCACCGCCTCCGCCTGGCGGCTGCTGCAATCCACAACCCGACCTCAATTAGCCCCGTGCCTACGCGCACCAATTACCGCGTCAATCACCGCGCTGCGGCGGCCAGGAAGGCGGAGAGGTGGGACCTGGGGGAGGTGGGAACTGGGGAAGGTGGGGGAGGACCACGCTGAAGCTGCACTGCCGCCCTGGACTGGCTGAAATCGGCCCCAGAGAATCTCCCCCAGCCGAACCCCTAGCCCGTCTTCCCGTGGGCCTCTGGGCTTCACATCTGTGTGTGCCTCAGTCCACCCCCCCCCCCATTACAGTGTAAACCGCGTGGGACAAAGCTGGTGTCTCACTTATGGAGCACACCCTAGAAAATAGTGGCGGGGCCGGCGCTGTGGTGCAGTAGGTTAATCCTCTGCCTGCAGCACTGGCATCCCATGTGGGCACCGGTTCTAGTCCCTGTTGCTCCTCTTCTAATCCGGCTCTCTGCTGTGGCCTGGGGGAGCAGTGGAGGATGGCCCAAGTCCTTGGGCCCCTGCACCTGTGTGGGAGACTGGAAGAAGCTACTGGCTCCTGGCTTCAGATCAGCGCAACTGCGGCCATTTGGGGAGTGAACCAGCGGACAGAAGACCTTTCTCTCTGTCCCTCCCTCTCATTGCCTTAACTCTCTCTCTCTCAATTAAATAAATAAAATCTTTAAAAAAGAAAAGAAAATAGTGGCGTACATTTTTAAAACATAAGGCGATAAATGAGGATCCAAATAACTCCCGCGAGGTGGTTGCGGTGATAAGGCGAGGTGACCCATGGGTGCAAGGCGAACGCCCCTGCGTGCTGTCACCATCTGCACCCAGCCACAGACTCGACACCGGAGGCCCCGCTCCGGTGTGTGCTCCGGTGTGTGCTCCAGCCGGGCACACACAGACACTCACCCGGGCCAGTGTTCACCAGATGGTTAAGGGTTGTCCCCGCAGTTTTTCAAGCTCTAAAGCTTTTTGTTCTTGAACGATAGGAAGTGCAGACACAAAGCGGGATCGTGGAGTGGCAGGGCCGGGTGAGAGGCCCAGAGGATGAGCACTAGGGGCCTCTTTGAGGCGGCTCTGCCCACAGCGGGGACAGACAGCACCCTTGCTCTTCTTGCTGACAGCTGAGCAAGACACATCCCCCAGCACTCCCGTTCAGCCTTCCTGGGCCCTTTTCCTGATACCCGTGGGGAGCAGCTCCCAACTCCCCGCCGGGGGAGGGTCTCAACCACAGCTCCCCCGTCGCCCCCCCCCAGCCTTGCCCCAGTGACCATGGACGGATGGGCACGTGGCCCAGCAGAGCCTCCCAGAGCTTGTCCTGGGACTGCTGATCTCTCAGTCGGGGTTGCTGAAACGGGTCTGGAGGCCAGGGTTGCTGCTGGCCACTTGACCGCCGTAGACAGAGCCTGCTGACGTCAAGAAAGCCAAGCCCAGGAAAGAAATGGACGTAGTTTGCGTCTTCGGTCTCTCAGTTACTTGAGCCAACAAATTGAATCTTGCTCAAGCCAGCAGAAGTCTGGGCTGCTGTCAGTTGCAACCAGGGTCTTTGATTTTCCAAAATATCCACACTGGGCACATCTAATTATTATCATTGAAAAGAGAGACAGACACTCTCGAAGCACTCAGATTCAAAGGGGATGTCCACCCTCTTCTGTTCGTTTCTCCTGTGTATCATTTCTGCAAAGATACGGGTTATGTTTATGATAAGAAAAAAAGCCATCTTTTAAAAAGATTTATTTATTTATTTATTTGAAAGGCAGAGTTACACAGAAAGGTGGAGAAAGAGAGAGAGAGAGAGATCTCCCATCTGCTGGTTCACTTTCCAAATGGTCACAGTGGCCAGGGCTGGGCCAAACCAAAGCCAGGAGCCTGGAACGCCATCTGGATCTCCCATGTGAGTGGAAGTGGCCCAAGTACTTGGGCCATCTTCCGATGCCCTCCCAAGCACGTTAGCAGGGAGCTGGATCAGAAGTGGAACAGCCAGGACTCAAACAGGTGCTCGTATGAAATCTGGCATCACAGGCTGTGACTCAACCTGCTAGACAACACTGGCCCCAATGGCCATCATTTTAAAACAGATAGTTCACCTATGATGTGGGGATATAATAACGAGTGATGTCAGATCCATCCATAAAGAACAGGCAAGCCATATCTATGGTGCTGGAGGCCAGAAGAATGGGTCCCCGGGGCTGGGGGGTGGGGCGGGGTGTGGACTGGGAAGGGGACAGGGAGTCTTCTGCATTGGTGCAAACATTCTCTCTTCCTGGATGGTGGTTACACAGGTGGATACAAATGTAAAGTCATTGAGCTGTGCACGTAACGATTTGCTGGGTGCACGTAATACCTCAATAAAATCCCGGTTGGGGCGCCGGATTCTGTCCCGGTTGCCCCTCTTCCAGGCCAGCTCTCTGCTATGGCCAGGGAGTGCAGTGGAGGATGGCCCAGGTGCTTGGGCCCTGCACCCCATGGGAGACCAGGAAAAGCACCTGGCTCCTGGCTCCTGCCATCAGCGCGGTGCGCCGGCTGCAGCGGCGGCCATTGGAGGGTGAACCAACGGCAAAAGGAAGACCTTTCTCTCTCTGTCTGTCTCTCTCACTGTCCACTCTGCCTGTCAAAAAAAAAAAAAAAAAAAAAAAAAAAAAGTTTAAAAACTTTTAACTAGAGATAGCAGGTATTCCTATCTCTAGGGACCCTAAAGCTCGCGAGGCCTCCTTTACTTAGCCAACTAGCCTGCTCAGATTCTACAATAGATGCCTTGTCTTCCTTGTGGTTCTGAAACACAATAACTTAGTAGGACAAGTTGACAATGACAGTCATTAAAGACCGTGGAGGGCCCCGCCTTCTGGGGCCGTCACCCCTGGAAAGCCTCCCCTCCCCCCGACCCCCGCAGGTGCTCTCACAGCTCGGGTGGAATCAGAGTAGAGTGTGTGGGACCAGCGCAGCCACTGTTCTCAGAACAAAGAAGTCCCTGGCATTTGGAACAGAGAACCCTTGCTTTCCCGGCAAAAGTGGCTCCCAGTATTAATGGGCGGGACTGCTCCTGGATTGATCCCCCTTTTCACAGGACTAATTATAGATTTATTAATATTTATGGCCCTCCCGTCACAGCCGATAGCGCTTGTTTGAGGACATTACGCCTTATCGCACTACCTCCAGGAAGGGGCATTTGGAGCGGGCTCTAATTGGGTGACCTGCAATCAAGATAGAAGGGGAAAAATGACAATAGCTCGCCTGTTGCCATATATTAAAACACCATCCACCCAGCTAATGATTATCTTTAGAATTAATATCTTGCTAGGCCAGGTTTGGTCCCTAATAGCGGGAAATCGTATTAAATACTTTGCTAAGAGCAATCAGCTTTTTGATAAGGCTAATGGCCCTGCCCCGAGCTGTTGCTCACCGCAGAGTTCTCCATCCGCCGTCCCCAGCGTAAGGCCACTTTGTCCACGTCACTCATCATCTGAAGTCAGCATCGCCTTCCGCTGTCTCCTGATGGCGCTCCCACTGCCTCTCTCCTCCCCATCCCCTCCATCAGCGAGTCTCATCTTTAGAAGACACAGCGGTGGCCCTGCCAGGCCCCTCCCTCGTCTGTCATATTCGGAGGCCACCCCATTGCCTGCTGTATGCATGAGCATCTACCCCACCAAAATCCAGTCCTACCTGTTCCTCGCTTCGTTCCCTGCCAGCACCCAGATCTTCAGCCACACCTTCACGGTGTCAGGAACCGGGCTACCGGGAATGAGGCCCCTGTGCTGTAGCTCGCGTTGCTGGACCTGTGCGGTATGGCGGTTTGGAGCCGCTTTCCTCACCTGCAGGATGGGGGTCACGTGGTGCACCTCCCATGGGCTCACCGGGTCCAGCATGCCCTGGGAACAGGTGCACAGCTGGCGCTTGTGCCCACTCTCCCCTGGTTCTGTAACTTTCCATCCCCCCTGCCTGGATGAGTGTGAAGCTTCGCGCTCAGGTGGCTGAGAATACAGATTCAGGCTCAGGTGGTCTTGGGCAGGTGTCTTAATCTCACCAAGCCTCAGTTTCTTTCCTTTTTTTTTTCTTTTTAAAAAGACTTACTTATTTATTTGAAAGACAAAGCAACAGGGGGAGGTGGAGGGAGGAGGTGATGACAGAGACATCCATCATCTGCTGGTTCACCCCCTAGATGACCACAACAGCCAGGGCTGGGCCAGGAGCCTGGAAGTCCATCTGGATCTCCCATGAGTGGCAGGAGCCAAACACTTCGGCCATCATCCACGGCTTTCCTAGGCACAATGTCGGGGAGCTGGATAGGAAGCAGAACAGCCAGGGTACAAATTGGCATTCTAGTATGGGATGCCAGCATTGCAAGTTCCCACGTAACCCGTTGTGCCCCAACACCAGCCCCCTGGCCTCTGTTTCTTAATCTGTGAAGTGGGTTTCATAGTTTCTCTTACCTACTGCTAACACAGGTAATACACATATAGTGCCTGGCAATAACGAGTGCTCAATAAATGTCAGTGATGCCGTTCTTAGATTTCTAATCAGCAAAGCAACAACCCAAAGCCTTCTCCTCACTCCTTTCTGTGACCCTGTCTTGCAATGCTTCGTACTTTCCACCGATCACTGGGATGTTTCTGTCTCTCCCTTCTGCCACCCCCAAATTGGGCCTTAAGTACCAATTACCAGACTGTGCTCACTTCTGCTGTCCCTCCCTAGGCCCCGGGTGCCTGGCCTGAAGTTTGCACGGAGCGGGTTGTCAACATCGGCTCAGCAATGGCACTGGGGACAGGGGAGAGGAACTGAGTGCTCCCTGTGTGCCCGGCCCCGTGCTGGGCGGCTTAATTAGCTAACTCTCACAGCAGTTCATTTAAAAATATATTTATTTTATTTATTTGATAGAGTGATAGAGAGAGAGAGAGAGAGAGAGAGGCAGAGAGAGAGGTATCTTCCATCTGATGGTTCACTTCCCAAATGCCTGCAATGGCCAGGACTGGGCCAGACTGAAGCCTGGAAGTCCGTCAAGGTCTCCCACATGGATGGCATGGGTGCAAGGACTTGGGCCATCTTCCACTGCTTTCCCAGGTGCATTAGCAGGGAGCCGGATTGGAAGTGGAGCAGCCGGGACTCGAACTGGCACCTATATGGGATGCTGGAGTCACAGAGAAGACTTCACCCGCTGTACCACCAGGCCAGCCTCTGCAGTTCAAATATGTGTATCAGCAGACAAGTCCCTCACTCCCGCAGCGATTCCTAGTAATCAACTCTCACAAGCACCTTCAGGTCATGGGCAGGAAGCCAAGGTGTGGAGAGGTGAAGTGACGTTCGCAGGGTCACACAGCTAGAAGCCAGGGGTCAGCAGATGACTGGGAGCTGTCATGGGCTTCCCCCACCCCCAGACCCCCAGCCCAGCAATGCCCAGCTGGCGTGGGCAGTGTGGCCCCGGTGGGTGGGGCCAAGGCTTTCTTTCCCCAGGGTGAAGAATGAAGCTTGCAGTGTGCCCTCTGCGCTAGGGCTTCCCCAACACTGTCCCCTGATCCTGAGCACCGTGAGCCTCCTGCTCCAGTGCCTGTGACCGAGGCTCAGCGAGGTGGCCGGACTTGTGCAGGGTCACACGCAGATGCATGGAGGAGCTGGGATTTGAACCTACGTCCTGGTGAGCTCCGTCAGAAGGAGGAGATTTGTGCTCTAGATCCGGCTGGACTGCAGGCCCCTTCACGACCTCTGTGCCCATTCCTGGGGCCTTGGCGCTCTGCCCGTGGTCAGCAGCCCCTGCTCGTGGTGGGCAGGAGGGCTCTCTGCCCTCCAGGCCTCTCCCCATCACTAGCTGGGTCTCATTTAAACAGCACCAGACTTGGCCTCACAGAATGCAGACTCTGCCCCGTGTAACTCAGGCCCCTGTCCCCGTGGGTTGAAGGCACCTGTGACTACCTGGTTTCCCTGTTGAGCCTCAGACAGTGGGACTGGGAGGCAGAGACAGGCATCCACTGGAATTCTCCTTCCTGACAACCAACATGCAGAGGAGAAGAGAAAGACGTGAAGAGCTCTGGGGTTCTGGAGGAAGGACCTGCCCTGCGCAGCAAGACAAGCCGTGCAAAACAGGATGGTGCACTGGACCCAGCGGAGGGGCCACTGGTCAGACCAAGGGAGCAAGCCTTGGAGGCAGAGGAACCCGGAAGTGCAGGGAGGCAGAGCAGCACCTGCTACCTCCAGAAAATAGCCGGAGCGGAGAGATGTGGGTGGTGACAGCCAGAGTCAAGGCCAGGGAGGCAGATGCACCAGGGCATGGGGTGGGGAAGGAAACCCGTGGTTCCAGAAGAGGTGCGGGGCTGAGGCCCAGCCTCCCATGCAGCAGGGCCAAGGAGCAGTGGAGCAGAGAGCAGCCGGACCAAAGAATGGCTGCCCCATGTCAGCTTCCCGCGCCCAGCAGCCATCACCAGGACAGCTCTAAAGCACAGCAGAGCGTGACTGCCGGAGAGCCCCTGACAGCCGCTCCCGCCGCCTCCCACCAGAGAGAACACACATCTCAGAGCACACGGATGAGACTGTCTTCACATCCTTGCCCGCCAGGCCAGGCCAGCATCGTAACGCACACCCTGCCCGTCCCACCGTGCCACCCGACAAGAGGCTGTTCATCACCAGCGGGCCTCTGCAGCCGTCCGTGGGCTCCCTCAACCTCACTGCCTGTGAATGTGCACAGACTCCCTAAAACAGGCCTGAGAGTCCAACTATGTACTGCGTGACAATACATGCGTGTGCTTGGGCACTGGCACACATGAGCACACACAGATGCATCCACATTAGAGGATAAGCGTGCACAAACATGCATGCACACTCGCATGTGCGTGCACACTCACACCAAGACTCAAACAGCAAAGCTTGTGTAGGTGCACGTCTACACACAGTCACACATGAATTCCTATGCACTCACGAATGCAGACACATATACACCCGTATTCACAGGTGCAGACACAATGTCTAAATCCAAGTTCTCCCTAAAGAAGGGTCTGAGACAGGGGTTTAGGTGCCTGTAATGTATGCGGGACCCTAGGAATCGCAGAGAGGAAGATGGGAGATTTTGGGCCCCTGCACCTGCGTGGGAGACCCAGAAGAAGCTCCTGGCTCCTGGCTTTGGATCGGCTCAGCTCTGGCTGTTGCAGCCATCTGGGGAGTGAACCAGTAGATGGAAGATGTCTCTACCTCTCTCTGTAGCTCTTTCAAATAAATAAAAATAAATCTTAAAAAAAAAGAAAATATCTATACCACCTGATTTAGAGTCTTGGTTTAGTAAGTCCAGACTCTGGGCTTCTTCTGGAACTCTCCCTGCCGCCTGCTTGTCTTTGCCATGGCTGTGCCGTGCTTCCTGTTTCTGTGTGTGTTTGAGTGGAAAACTGGACATTTTACATACATACCGTGTGAAGCCTGGAATCCAGTTGTTCCCTCCCTGATTGTTTGCTTGTTTGTTTCTGTTTGTTGCTGCTGCTGCTCTTGTTTGCTTAGAGACTTTCCTGGACTAATTCTCTGGTTTACTTTGCAGTTACATGTAACCACTGAAGTCTGTATCCCAGGAGCTCAGTGGTCAGCTAAGGACTGAGGTAGATTTCTTTTTTTTTTTTTTTTTTTTTTTTTTTGACAGGCAGAGTGGACAGTGAGAGAGAGAGAGACAGAGAGAAAGGTCTTCCTTTTGCCGTTGGTTCACCCTCCAATGGCCGCCGCGGCCGGCGTGCTGCAGCCGGCACACCACGCTGATCCGATGGCAGGAGCCAGGTACTCATCCTGGTCTCCCATGGGGTGCAGGGCCCAAGCACTTGGGCCATCCTCCACTGCACTCCCTGGCCACAGCAGAGAGCTGGCCTAGAAGAGGGGCAACCGGGACAGAATCCGGTGCCCTGACCGGGACTAGAACCCGGTGTGCCGGCGCCACAAGGTGGAGGATTAGCCTATTGAGCCACGGCGCTGGCCCCCAACCAGTGTCTTAAATGCTCCTCAGATGGTTGTGAGTCTTCATTAATTTACAGCATTTCAAAAAAGTGCATATGAGGTTTCTTTTTCCCCCAGCATTCTCATTGTTCTCACAGAGGAACAGATCTTTGGAAGTCCTTCCTCCAAACGCCAGCCACAGGGACCCTGACTTTTCTTAGGTATCTTTTTGTATTGTGGGAAGTTTTTATCATGTCCAAGTATTGCCCAATCAAAATATACAATAAATATACAAGTAAAACAGAGTGTGTACACACGCATTTACATGCGTGTGCACACACGCGATCCTGGAGCACACACCATGGTACACACCTCACAAGTGAGTACCTCTGCCTGCGACACACATTCATTGATCCGTGCCATGGGGTGGAGGCACCAGCTCGGCAAGTCACAAAGGACCTCCCCAGCCCCGACTGCACTGTGGAGGAGGGACAGAGGGGGACAGGAGACGGAAAGCCTGGGGAGCCATCTGGCAACTGTACTGGCACCTGGCACAGCATGGACGTGGTGCCGGGGGTACTACACCGTCCACAGCTGATGCCTCCTCAGGACCCTGTGGTACCCAGGCGCAGGCGCAGGCGCATGCGCAGAGAGGTGCATGGGGCATGGGTCAGCCATGCAAGCTTCCCGGAATGCAGAGTTGAAGTTAAAAAGGAGAGGCGGGGGCACGGGCTGAGCAGTAAGGGGCCTCGTGAGGAGCACAGATGTGGTGGAGGGGATCAGAGAGGTGCAGGTTTCTGGTTTGGGGGCCGAGGCCTGCCAACCTCCTCTGTCATGGTGGACACCTCTTTTCCTGCTGTTCAGGCCCATCCTGGTCCAGTCCACTCTAGGCCCTGGGCACAGCTTAACAGTCCTGGGAGCCCCCCTCGTGGGTCCCCCTGACTTGCCGTCAGCCACCCCATGTCACTCAAGGTCATTGCTCCTCCTGCTGAGAAGCTGCTCCACTCCTGCAGTCCACCTCCTCTCCTGCTCTGGCGTCCCCGCTGCCAGGCGAGGGCCGGAAGCTCTCTGGGTAAGATGCTGGGGCTTACAGACGAGGCTGCACCCTCTGCAACCCCTCCCGGTGCTGAAGACCACAGGCCTCCTCCATCCAGGATTTTTGGAAAATGTCATTTTTATTAGAAATTATTTCAAATGCCTAAAGAAAAATGTAACAAACACCAGTGTAGGCACCACCCAGTTTCAAGTCATGTGCTTCAGTCCTTCCCTTTCACTTACCTTTAGGAAAGTATTTTTTGGGACCAGGCGTTCAGCCCAGTGGTTAAGACGCCTGCCTCCCACCCCAGAGGGCCCGGCTCTGGCCCTAGGCTGCATCTTCCAGCGAATGGCAACCAGAAGGCGGGGGTGAGGGCTCAAGCAATTGGGTCCCTGCCACCCAAGTAGGAGACCTGGGCTGAGTTCCCCGCCCAGTCCTGGTCCCTGCAGGCATCTAGGGAGTGACATAGCAGGTGGGCGGTTCTCTCTCTCTCTGCTTCTAGCTCTTTCTCTGTGCCTCTACTCAAGTTAAAAAAAATATTCTGTCAACAAACACTCCACTCTTAGGGTTGATGAGATTTGGGTTGTTTCCAGGGTTGTGCCTCGGGGGGCAGAACTGTGGTGAGCATTCCCGTCACGCCAGCTGCTGCGCCCGTGCGCGAGCCCCCGTGGGTCCTTACCTAGGAGCGGACTGGCGGAGCGCTCAGCACCGGGAGATGCTGCCAAGCTGACTCCCAACGTGGGGGTCTCAGCTCACTCTCCGCCGCAGGGGCGTCAGGGACCTGCCTCCCCCAGTCTACTCACGAACACTGCACAGCATGACAACAAGCGAGTGAAACGGCGCAGCTCAGCAGGAAGGGAAAGAAGCAAGCTCAGGGGCATGGAGACCAGACCGCCTCTCTCTTTTTCCAGAGGCAGACAGACAGACAGACAGACTTACAGAGAGAGGTCCTATAGACAGATAGACAGACTTACAAAGGGAGAGGTCCTATAGACAGACTTACAAAGAGAGAGGTCCCATAGACAGACAGACAGACTTACAAAGGGAGATGTCCTATAGACAGACAGACTTACAGAGAGAGGTCTCATAGACAGACAGACTTACAGAGAGAGAGATCTCATAGACAGACAGACTTACGGAGAGAGGTCTCATAGACAGACAGACTTACAGAGAGAGATCTCATAGACAGACAGACTTACGGAGAGAGGTCTCATAGACAGACAGACTTACAGAGATGTCTCATAGACAGACAGACAGACTTACAGAGTGAGGTCCTATAGACAGATAGACAGACTTACAGAGAGAGAGGTCCTATAGACAGACAGACAGACTTACGGAGAGAGGTCTCATAGACAGACTTACAGAGAGAGAGATCTCATAGACAGACAGACTTACGGAGAGAGGTCTCATAGACAGACAGACTTACAGAGAGAGAGATCTCATAGACAGACAGACTTACGGAGAGAGGTCTCATAGACAGACAGACAGACTTACAGAGAGATGTCTCATAGACAGACAGACAGACTTACAGAGTGAGGTCCTATAGACAGATAGACAGACTTACAGAGAGAGAGGTCCTATAGACAGACAGACAGACTTACAAAGGGAGAGGTCCCATAGATAGACAGACAGACTTACAAGGAGAGAGGTCCTATAGACAGACAGACAGACTTACAAGGAGAGAGGTCCTATCCATTGGTTCACTCCCCAGGTAGGACTTAGGCCAAGAGCTGGAAACTTGGCCCAAGTCTCCCTCGTGGTGGCAGGGACCCAAGACTTGAGCCATCGCCTGCTGCTTCCCAGGGTGCCCATTAGCAGGAAGCTGGGGTCAGGAACCAGAGCCAAGACTCCCCCACGTACTCGGATGTGGGACGTCAGAGCCTTAATCACTAGGCTAAAGCCCGCTCTCGACCTCTGTTCTTTAATGAACTTTACAAACAACTTCCACAAACCCATGCATATATGGACACCCATCTATCCGTGTGCCTTCTAATACTACTGTTTAACTCCTTATTTGAGAATTATTTATTGATTTATTTTCACTTGAAAGGCAGAGCGACACAGAGAGATCTCCCCAAACGCCCACACAGCTGAGGCTGGGCCAAGCCAAAGCCGGGACCCTGCAACTCCATGCGAGTCTCTCGTGTGGATGGCAGGGGCCTACCGCTGCCTCCCAGGGTGCACATGAGCAGCAACCTGGAACGGGAAGCAGAGCCCAGACGCAGCCCCAGGCACTCCTGTGGGCTGTGGGTATCCAAGCCACTGAGCCACTACACACCCCCGCCACTCGCTTCTCCCCGCCCCGCCCCACCACGGCGGTTTTGAGGCTGATCCGGGACGAGCTGCGAGCAGATTCCTGCTGCACTTTGCTCTGCACCCTCCTAGCGCCGGGAGCTGAGCAGTTCTGCGTTTTTCTGATTCTGTGATTCCGAGACCCCAGGCCGCGTTTCCCGCCCCCTCCACGTCCAGTGCTCCTGACCACGCTTCGGAATGACGAGCCCAGGTCTTCCCCACCCTTGCTTCCACCCAGTCCTCCTGGTCTTGGGTTGGCAAAGCCACAGTCCTGAGAGGAAGAGGAAGAGGAAGAGGAAGGCTTTGGGACACAGCAGTGGAAGTGAGAGAGAGGCGGCTGCCTTTGGGGGCCATCAAGAGCTCCACTGGACAAGACTGAGTGGGCTCCTGGGTCCTCTCTGTGCTCCTGTGCCCACTGCCCTGCAAGGTCAGGTGTAGCAAGGGACCTGCCAAGGCGGCCGGGCAGGAATTCCCACCTGGGCCCTGACCGCCTTCATGCTGACAGGGCTCCTCACCCTCCGTGCGCCCAGGTGGCGCCTGATGGCCCTGGCCTGGCCGTCAGCAGCGAACCTTGTGGGTCCATTTTTCCAGAATCCCCCCTACCCCAGAGGTTTCCTCTTGGGAATGGCCCATTCACTGGCCCTCGCCTGCTTCTTGGCTGTCAGCTTGACCCAGGCTCTAGTTAGAGTCCAGCCCAATCTCTCTTCCCCAAGGCAAAGTCCCGGTGCAGGTCCCTGTACCTGAGAAAGGAGCCCACCCCATCCCCAGGGCTCAGGGTGATGACAGAGCCCACGGGGCGGGCCTGGGGGGCCTGAGGCAGTGGTGGCCTCCGCCCCAGGCCTGCCTGAGGCTCACTCTGGGTGCACCAACCCATCATGGCCAGGGAGAGGCCCTGCACCCTGTGGTGGGTGGGAGGCAGGACAGGCCCAGAGGGGCTTCGCAGACAGCGGCTTGCCATGGGGAGCGGCCAAAGGTGTGTCTCTAAGGACAGACAATGACTGGAGGGCAGCTCTCTCTGCACAACCCAGCAGCCCCCAGAATGTGGCCCAGCTGCAGGAAGGAGGGGAGCCCAGCCTGCCTGCATCGCAAGATGGAAATCTTGCATCATTCAAAAACAGGGGTGCACATTCCTCGCACCCCTGCATGCACGTGGAGAGGAGTGCCCACTGCCCCCAGAGCTCAGGAGTCCCAGTTTCTGGCAAAATAAGCTGGCCAGGGCCGCAGACTACACCCCCAAACTGCAACGTTTCTGGACAATTTGGAAGAAGGACAAGCCCAGCTTTGGGGCCATGGAGGCCTCTGCCAGGTTTGCGTCCATTTTCCTGGCCCTTCCAGGCTCCTGCTGGGCACCACAGGGTGGACAGGTCTGGGGAGAAGCCCCCTTCCATCTAGTCTCGGTTCTGCTAGGGCAGGGGCCCAGAGACTCCAGCCAGCTGAGATTATACCACTTGCCTGGGGAGTCCCTGGCCACTCACTGGCGCTGGTGGGGAAGGGAGGCTCCCAAAATGTTGACTGTGCCCTGGTCACACAGTAGCACAGGCCTATGGAAGGGTTGACTGTGCCCTGATCACACATTCAGAGGCACAGGCTCAGGCCACTGCACACACAGCCTCCCTCCTCCTTTCCCCACATGTGTCGCTCCCTTCCCTCTGCCAAGGGCAGAGCAGCCAGGGTGGGGGATACAGGGCGGCGAGGAGCAGGTACCAGCACCCCCACTGCCCAGGCCGCCATGGCCAGTGCCCTGGGCCCCTTGCCTTCGCTCTGAAGGTTGCCATCCATTTTCTGTCCGCCTCATTTGTCTGCAAACCATGAAGAAAAATCACTGCCCGCTCGCGGCCTCGCCTGCCACTGTGATGCATGGCCTCCGTCAGGGCCCCTTCCCCAGCCGGCTCCCTCCTGCTCCCCCAAATGCCCGAGGCTGGGGGCTGGGGCACGCAGTGCTGCGGAGCTGGCGGGTGGAGGCACATGGCAGAGACCCTGGCTTGTGCCCTGGCTTTGCCGAGGGAAGACGGCATAGCCAGCACTGTCCCTGTGCAGCCCTGGGCACCACGTGACACCTCTATGTGGAATATCATTGCCCCAGGCAAGGAAGGGGGCCCTGTTCTGGAGCAGGGAGTCAGGGGGTGTGGTTGGGGGAGGTAGGAGGCGGTGATCTCTGAGTTGGCAGGGAGGGGCCTGTGCACTGGTGCTGGACTGCACACACGGGCCATCTGCTGTGTGACCATGGATGTCTCAGGGACCTCTCTGAGCCTCTGCTGACTCCAGGAATCCTGCTCACAGGGGCCATGAGTGCCGAGTGAGTCAGGTATGGAACAAGCCCAGTGTAGCACCAACCCTGCAGGGTTAGCAACGTTCTCACCATTTCTGGAATGTCTGATCCTCTGCCGGGGTTCAGAGTGAGGGCAAGGGGTCTGGGCAGAGGGGAGAGGCTGCCTGGGGTGTGGACATGGGGAAGCAGGGGCTGCCAGGAGACGCTGCCACTCAGGAGGTACAGAGAGAGGAGGCTTGCATGGATAGGGCTGGGCAGGCAGGGACGGTGCCAGGGACTGAGGGCCCTCGGGAGCCATGGGTGGGTCTTGAGCAGGTGAGTGGCAAGGTCAAAGTGAGCGTCAGAGAGACCCCACGGGTGGTGCCTGGAGGGGAGAGGCTGGAGGGGTCGAGTGGGACTGAAACCCAGGTCTCCCCGCTCCAACGGCCCTGCATATTCCAACAGTTTCAAATCCTTTGTAAAATTCAGAGCTCGGTGTGCCCGAAGGCCCGAGAACAGACGAGGACCCCAGGGGTATCTTGCTGTCTCAGATGCGGGGCATGGGGGGGCAGGGAAGGCAGAGGTCCCCCACTTCAGGGCAAGGGCCCATCTGGCAGATTCTGGCTGGAGTCAGGGCGGCGGCAGGGGCGGGGGGAAGCCCGCAGCTCCCAGGCCCCGCGGCTGCAGGTACAGGCGGGCTCAAGTCTCCGGGGCGAGGCGGCTCTCAGGCGTGTCCAAACTGCACTCCTGGCTGCCGCAATTTCCCATGCCCCAGGTAGCACAGCCACCATGAATGGACCGGAAATTGAATGCAAAATCAAAATGCAGCAAACAAATGGATGCCAAAGTCATTTGCAGCCGATAATTAGAACGCCCTCAGCTCCATGGAGGCTGAGCCGGCCTGGCCGGGAAGGGACGCCAGTCCGCCTGGGCATCCCTGCCTGACCCCCGGCTGCTCTAGCGACCCGCACAGCCTGGAGGGCCCCAAGTCCCCAGCGAGTGAAGGCCCCCGCATCACAGGGGCCTGGGTGTGTGCTCCAGCTCGTCCAGGCCCAGCACGGCTGCCTGATGGGCAGTCCCTCACCAGGCAGAGGTGGGGACTCACAGCCGTCCTCACCGTCTGGCTGGGCAGAGTGAGGGCAAGCTCCGGAGGGCAGCAGGGCTCCGGGCACCGAACCGCACCGCCCAGGACCGAACCGGGGCGGGCAGGGCTCGTGCTCCCTCCCGGACGCCCCTCCACGCCCCGCACACAGTAGGTGCTCAGTGCAGATCTGCTGGACACGTGGGTGGTGGGGCGACCGCCCTGGAGGCCAGGAGCAGCGCTCTGCTTTGTCTGCTCATTCAGCCCAGGAGGCTGGAGCAGTGCCTGGCACACAGTAGGCGCTCAACAACACACACACACACAGAGATTTCATTTTAAACATCACTCCCCGTTCCTCTCACAGCCACTGGCCGCCTGTCTGGGACCCCTGGGGGCTGCGCCTGGAGTCTCTGGGTGCCCAGCGCAGGGGAGGGTGCACTGCTAACATCCCGTGGCCACAGACACCTCCAAGGCACCTCACGGCTCACAGAGCAACGTTTCCACTAAAGAGTCTCTGGCTGAGACACGTGGGCGAGCAGGACAAAGCAGAGAGAGTAGACACGGCAGAGAGAAAGAGGCAGTGATAGCAGAAACACCTATTGAGCGCCTACTGTGTACCAAGAACCGAGACTATAGCAGCGAGCCAGACACGGGAAGCACATATTCTGTGGGTGACAGGTGGGGAGACAACACCCTGACCGGCGATCACTCAGTACAAGTAGGGGAGGGGGCTCTCAAGACTGGGGACGGGTGTGACACAGGGGCAGAAGCTGGGCCTGGGGAGTCAGGGAGGGCTTCCTGGAGGTGGTAGTGGTTTAGAGGAGGAGGCAGGGAGGGAGTCGGGGTGGGGGGAAGGTGGGAAAGAATGGAGTAAAGTCAGAGAGAGAGAGAGAGAGAGAGAGAGAATCTGAGTCAGAGGAAGAGCTTTGGAGGAAAGGTGGTCAAACAGAAGGATCCAGAAACAACAGAGATGGTTGGATGTGAGGCAGAGGGGAGAAACCAGCTGGACAGACTGACAGCAAGAGAGGGGCGGGGAGAGAGGGGGCCGGCAGAGGAGCAGGCGCCCGGCAGGGAGGGGGCGAGGAGAGAGCGCACCGACCCCCAGCTCCTCCTGGGAGCCCAGGCTTTCATCTCTACACCCAGGAGGCAGTGGAGCTCCCGGCTAAGCCCCGGCTGACGCATGCACTTCACGTTCCGCACCCTTTCATCTTCTCCTTTGTAAGCCGGGGTTCCAGAGCCGCGCAGGGCCTCCCGGGGAGGGAGCACTGGGCCCCAGCCAGGGCCTCCTGCCTCCCCCTGCACCCTCCGTGAGCGCCTCACCCTAGAGCCGCTGCTGCCTGTAATGCAGGCGTTAAGCCGCTGGTCCAAGTGCTAGCTGCCAAGGAGGCTGCGTGCGTCCCTGGCCAGGCCTGCAGTTGGCCTGCATGCCACAGGCTGCTCAGCCACTGTCCAGGGTCCACTAGGGTGTCAGCCCCAGGCAAGGGTCTCATAGCATAAGGCCTCTGCAGCTAATGAAGACGCTGCCTGGGGACCCGGATGCACAACATTAACACAGGTTTTGTGGTCGGAGCATTTGCGCCAGCCCCAGGCTCCGTGCCTCAGTTTACTTAGTTAACAAGCTCCTTCTTCCACCATCTTTTTTTTTAATTGTTTATTTATTTGAAAGACACACACACACAGATCTTCCATCTGCTGGTTCACTCCCCAAATGGCCACAGTGGCCTGAGCTGGGCCAAGCCAAAGCCAAGAGCCCAGAGCTTCTTCAGGGTCTCCCACATGGGTGCAGGGACCCAAGGACTTGGGCCATCCTCATTAGCAGGGAGCTAGATTGGAAATGCAACAGCCAGGACTCGAACCGGCACCTGAATGGCACTGCCTCACTGCAGGCGGAGGCTCAACCCACTGCGCCACAGCACCAGCCCCTCCCACCATCTTATTCATGACACTACCTCTCCCGGGGGGGGGGGTAGTTTTCCAAGGCACATGTCACAGAAATGGGGGCCCAGGGCACTAGCTCTGTCCCAGGCATGTGTCTCCTCCCCTGCACCCATCTCACTCAGTTCACCACCTGCGACTCCAGCCCAGCCCCTCCCCAGACCCCGGGACAATGGGAGTGCCGAGGACTGGGAGTGGAGACCGCCCATCAGCCCTTCAGCCACCCCTGAAGGCCAGTCAGGTAGCAGGCCCACTGCTGCAGTGAGCATCCACACTTTCCCACCTGGTCCGCACCCGTGCTGTCACAGATGCACACTCACCAGCAGGCACGCGCGCCAGGCACACAACGCTACCTTCCCACGCTCCACCTGTGCCAGCCACCTCATCTCCCTCCACCTGCATGCAGACAGCACCACACCCACCCACACCGCCTCTGGGGCGCTCAGGTCACATCCTGCCCTACAACCACAACCCACAACATCACCTGCTGGAAGCTCTTGGGACTCTGCCCCCCCACCGCCACCCCCCAGTCCTTCTCAGACCCACTTACCAACGTGCAGCACCCCTTGGGACCCAGGCTTCTGCAGCCCCAGCGCCTTGGCACAGGATGCTCCCTTCCTAGAAAACAAGGGTGCCCTCTGCCCCCCTCTTGCCTTCAACTCGCTCCTACTCCAGCTCAGCTTGAACCCAGCTCCCTGGCCCGGGGTCGGGCTCAGCTCCGCAGCCTGGCACTGTCCTTGGGGAAAAGATCTGCAGTGATGGGTGTGTGTGTGCGCGCATGTGTGTGTGTGCGTGTGTGTGTGTGCGCGCGAGCTCTCTTCTCTCTCATCTCCATCAGGCTGTGAACAACCTGAGGCCGTGTGAATCTTGGTCCCCTCGTCACCCCCGTGCCGGGCATAGGGCGCAGCACGGGGCACCTTGTGTGCACTGAGGCAATGAGACAGAGTGGGCGGGCGGACAGTCAGGTACTCACATGACACACACTCACGGCCAGGACAGAGACTTTTCCTCTGATGAGGGGGCATTGAAAGGGGCCCGCACACGCTGAGCCTTGGCATCCCCGCTTGCATGCGTGGCATACCTGAGTGTGTGTTTGCAAGTCTGTATTATCTGTGGGGTTACATCAGCCCACCCCTGGAATGAAATATGCAGGTGACCGGAAGGCGTCCCAGAGGGGGCCCATCATGCGGGCCGCCCACTCCTGCAGCAGACGCAGCCCTGGCAGCTTCGTGCCCCCAGGGCCAGCGGCCCCGCTCACATCTGGTGCCCCAGCTGCTGCCTTGCGGCCAGGCCGAGAGAACAGCTGGGGCTGTCAGGCCTCACTGTGGGCCACCCTGGGCCAGGCGTTTGATGTGGACTTTCCTTTTTAAAAATAATTTTAATTAATTCCTGTTCATTTTCACTTGAAATGGGGAGAGAGAGAGAGAGAGAAAGAGAGAGAGAAAGTAAGTCAGGGACAAAGGAGATCCCCCATCCACAGGTACACTCTCCAAATGCCCATAACCACCAGGGCTGGGTCAGGCCAAAGCCAGGAGCCCAGAACTCCAGTCCAGGTCTCCCATGTGGGTGGCAGAGACCCAAGCCCTTGAGCCATCATCTGCTGCCTCCCAGGGTGTGCATGAGTGGGAAGCTGGATCGGAGGTGGAGGGGCTGGGTCTTGAACCAGGCACGTTGACATGAAGTACGGGCATCACAAGCAGTGGTTCACCCCAGGGCACCACGATGCCAGCCCCGCTCCTCTGTGTCATGATGCTCACAGCACCGCTTTCTCCCTGGCCTCACCTGGGACTGTGGTGCACCTGAAGCTCCCAGAACCAGACCAGCTGTGCAGAGTAACGCCCCAGCCAGCTCAGCTGCTGTCATTTTATTTCGTGGCAATTATGTGACAGGTGTCCCTTGAGAACCACAGGGGACCCCCCCCCAAGGACACTAAGTCCCTCAGATGCTCAAGTCCCTCCTATAAAATGATGTGGCATTGCACAGAACCCCACATACCGTACACCATCTCTAGGTTACTCATAAAACCTAATGCAATGCAAGCGCTCCGGAAATAGTTGTTCTACTGGATTTTTAAAAATTAATTACCATGTACCTGAAAGGCAGAGTGACACACAGAGGAAGAGAGAGCTGCCATCCACTCTCTCACTCCCTAAAAGCCTGCAACAGCCAAGGCTGGGAGAGCCCAAAGCCAGGTGCGAGGAACTCAATCCGTTCTCCCGTGGGGGTGGCAAGGACTCAGCCACTTGACTCACCTCCTGCCTCCCAGTGTGCACGTGGGCAGGCAGCTGGAAGCAGAGGCAGAGCGGGGACTAGAACCGAGGTGTGCTGCTGTGCGAGGCGGGTGCCCCAAGTGGCATCTTGGCCACTGCACGGAATACTCACCCCTGGTTTTTCATTTTTTATTCTATTTTATTTTTTGGTCCGAGGTTGGCTGCACCTGTGGACGCAGGATCCCATAGGTTGGGAGGGCTGACTGTGCCTTGGTCTCTCTGGGTCTCAATGTTCCCATCTGTAAAATGAGCTCAACCCCACCTTCTCTGCACCAATTTTTACTGGGAAACCAAGTGAAGAGCAGACATATGGCCCAGCTTGGCTGAGAGGCGCTCTGGGTCACAGGTCAGTTGCCTCCCACCCCTGCTGCCACCCCCGCCAGCTGCCCTCCTGCCCCTGCCCTTCCTCGCTTCCTGAGCTCAGAGCAAGAAAAGCAGCCCCTGCTTCCTCCCCCCAGGACCCAGGCTCATCCTGAGACCCGCTTGGCCCTCTTTCCTCTCAAGCGATTACCCTCTTAGCCCAACCTCCAGCCTGCTCAAGCCACACTGCAGGGGCACAGGCAGCCACCCCCCCACACACACACACCAGAATGTTCCGGAGCTTTGGCCAGCTCTTGGGAGGCAACAGTTGTATTTTCCGGAATTCTGGGTAGCAGTTGTTGA
Organism: Oryctolagus cuniculus; assembly: GCF_051225735.1. Lineage (NCBI taxonomy): Eukaryota > Metazoa > Chordata > Mammalia > Lagomorpha > Leporidae > Oryctolagus > Oryctolagus cuniculus. The sequence continues at coordinate 21,097,372 of NC_142877.1, forward strand.
GCTGTCGGTGACCGGAAGCTGACCGTGGTGGGAGGCACCCTCATGGTGGGAGGTGAGCACCACAGAGCCCAGCTCTTCTGGGAAATGCGGTTTACCTGCACACGGTGACACCACCCCTTTGCCCAAGTGCCACCATGGTCCAGGCTCGTCTGGACGTGAGCAGTGTTCTGCCTGAATTTCTGCACCACGCGTGTGGGTGGGCTTTGTACAGGTTATTTTCTGGGGGTGGGTGGTTCACCTGGGAACAAACAGCTCCCACACCCTCCCTTCCTACCGCCACCACTAGGCAGAGTCCCTCCCGCTGGAGAATCCGGCTCCACCTTCCTCTTAAAGACCCCTTGACTCGCAGGCTCCCAGTAACTCCACTCTCAGATATGCCAGCGCCACCTTACACACCCACAGCTTGGACTTGGAGCACCCTAGTTAGGGGATGACATCTCAGATGATTCCAGAACTAGCGGGCAGGCGGGCGTTCCAGCCTAGTGTGGTCAGAGCGCCCCTTGCAGCCCTTCTGGGCAGTGCCAGAGGAAACCACGAATCTCACAGGGAGCCATGATCCCTGCCCCCTCTAAGCAGGTGATCCATACTTGGTGTGAGGTTAGGGGTGGCGACATAGTCAAGTACGTAACTTGAACTCAGGACTTCAGGAGTGGTGTTTAGCGTGGTGGCTATGGTGCCCACATCGCACATCAGAAAGCCTGGGTTTAATCCCGCTTCTGCCCCTGACAGCCCACACAGACCCAGAGACTGTGTTCCTGCGCTCCATGTGGGAGACCTGGGTTGCAGTCCCAGCTCCAGCCCCAACTCCTGCACCTGCTGGCTGCCATAGTGGGCATCTGGGGAGGGAACCGGATGTCTGTCTGTCTCCTCCCTGCCTCTTGAAGGAGCAAAATCTAAAACACAAACTCAAGGCCACAAGCTGTCCATCCGCACCGTGAGGGGCATCTCAGAGGAAAGGTCCCATCCCCCACCCGGCCGTCATGTTTCACCAGCGTGGAATACTCACAACCCCGAGACGGTTCCCCATCGCCCTCTCCCCAGCCACAGCCCCAGTTCTGCACGGATTCCAATCAGAGGAAATTTAAAATCACAGATATCTGGAGTCAGAAGAGACCTCACAGGCAGGCTTGACTGAGCACAGAAACTCTCTACACCTCCCCCACAGCGTGCATCCAGCCCCTGTTTGAATGCCCTTAGTGCCAGGAAGCTCACCCCTTACAGTACCACGCATGCCGCCTCTGCAGGGCTGTAGCAGTACTGGCGGGACCCGGGTGCCTTCCTGCATCTCTGGTCATCAACACATGTCTACAGAGCATCTCTTCTGCAGGACTGGAGCCGCAGAGCTCATCAGGCCCTCTCTGGAGCCCCCCACGTGCTGGAGTGGACACAGAAAGCTCTCTACTAACCCTGCACTCCAGCAAGCCTACAGCCCCTGATGGAGCCCCAATTTTCCATGGAACCCTTGAGGCTTCAGACCCCTGAAGTCCCATGATCTCATCCAAATCTCTCATAGCAGAGATGAGAAAACTGCAACCCAAGCCGAGGCGTCCCAGAGGTCAAGGGCATGCAGCACCCACGCCAAAGCCCCAGGGTCAAGATCCCAAGCCACATCTTCTGCCTCAAATCCCACAGAATCCCTGCATCTCACTCCCACAGCAGCGCCCTTTTCCCAGCCAAAGCTAGACAAACCCAGAGTCTAAGATCTGGAGGGGAGCCCCCCTCCCCTCCAGCCCCTACCCCACCCCCAGGGCTGGGGGATTGGGATGGGAGAGGAGGTTAGATGGGCACAGCAGCCCCCAGCCACTCAGAACTGAGGGAGACCCTGGCGAGGACCCAGGCCACTGAGGGGGCGGACAGCTGGGCCGGGTGATGGGTGGTTTTAATATTTAAACACAGTTTGCCGCTGCACAGCCCAAGGCGAAAGCAGCTGCCTCCTTTTTCTTCTCTTCCTCTCCTTCCTTCCTTCCCTTTTTTTAAATCTTTAATGTCTCCTGCCAGCCACGGGTGGGGGCGGCGGTGCCCGAGCGCCATATTTCAAAGGGTTGCCACAGCTGGAGGGAAGGCCACGGCGTTTGCAGCCAATCCACTGTGTATAAATATATAGATATAGATATAGATTGGTTTCATTATCCCCGTCAGGGCTCCCAGAGAATATATTCCTTTAATATGTAGAATATATTTGTGCTGCTTCATGGCTCGCGGGAGGGGGCATGGGAGGCAGCCCACAATTGACATTTCAGAGGCGTTTCCAGGACAGAGTTGGAAAAGGGGAGGGGTCCACTTAGCGGAGGGTGGCCGCGTGGCTACAGTGCCTCCAGGTGGGGGTGGGTTTCCGATATTGTCCCTGCTTGGGGCCCTGGGCTGGCACAGGTGCCTATGTGATGCTGCGCGAGGATCCAGCCCACTCTGCAGAGTAGCCATGGATTTCTGTTGCTAAGCGGTGTCCCGCTCCAACAAAGGACTTGGGGCCGTGTCTCCTGCGCCTGCTGCAGCTGTGCACAAGTTCAAGGCCATGTGCTAGCTGTGTGGCCTTGGGTGAGCTGAAGCAGTTGGACTGGAGACTCTTCCTGTTCAAAAGGAGCCAGCAGCCCCGCCTGGCAGGGCAGGGGAGATCTCGGGTACGCACGTGGCAGGGCGGTGCAGGGCCAAGCGGGGGCTGCCCTGGGGATGCGACCCAGTAACAGGGTGAGGGAGGGGCTTCTGGAGCAGTGATGCTGGTGGGGAGACCCAAAGGATGACCCCCCACAGTGAAGCGGGTCAGGGAGACAGAGCAGTCCCTGCACCCCTGAAACCTGCCAGGGCACAGGACACTTTGGCCCTTTGAGACCCACCAATGGGATGGCTGCAGGGAACAGGGCCACCCCCGCTGCTGGACTTGGCTTGGAGCGAGCCCAGCGCCCAGGGCCCCGAGGCGTCATCCTTTCCCGCGTGTCCCCGGGGAAAAGTGCAGGTGCAAGGACTTCAGCTCTGGGCCCTGTTTTGCTCACTGGTGCCCTCTAGGGGTTCCCTCTACCCACTTCCTGGCAGGCAAAATAACACCTTGCTTGGTAGCTCCGACCACTGGATAGCAGGCCAGAAAAAGAGGGCGGCTTGTTTCTCCCCAGCACTCGGTGGTGTCTGGGACTCTCCAGCTGCCTCCGTGTAGCTGTCTCTCTTGGGGCTCCCCTCTAACTCTCCAGCCACTGCCCTCTCCCTCACCTGCGTATGGCCATCTGGAAGACGAGGGCCGAGGTCACCAGGCCTGGTGGCCACAGAAATCCTGCACTCTGGCAGTGGCTCCCACCTCTGGGGCCCCCTGAAACATCTGGGTCATAGACCTGGGACCTAGGAACCTCTTATCCCAAAGCTCCAGGGTGACTCAGAGGCCGGGCCAACTCTGGGAGCCTGAATCCTTGAGCTCAGAGCCACGGGCAAAACCCCAAAGGCCGGGGAGTAAGAAGGCAGGGCCGCATCCTGCCCTGGAATCCTGGGCTCCGGCCACACTCTTACCTTCGATGCTCCGCCCATGTCCCGCCCTTCTCCACACCGGCAAAGGGCACTTCCACCCGTGCACGTGTCCAAGATTCGGCCTGGGTTCCACGCCGTCCCCTACCGCAGCCCTAACAGCAAGCCCAGTAATAGGAACCAGCACCTCCACGCTCGCTGCTCCCCGCCCAGCACCCAGCACCCAGCACCCAGCACCCAGCGGGGCTTTCCTGGCGCTGCTCCCCCTCTCCTCTTGCTCTGCCTCGGCAAGGCTGCTCCCACTCACCTCCCAACTCCTGTTTAAAGGCAGCCTCCTTGGAGGGACAGCTCCATCGAGAGTAGCCTCCCCCTCCTCGGGTTTTCTTCTTTAAATGTTTATTTAAACATTTAAACATGAATTGAAAAACAGAGAGAGAAAGAGGGAGAGGGAGAGGGGGAGGGGGAGGGGGAGAGGGAGAGGGAGGGGGGAGTGAGGGGGAGGGGGAGGGGGAGAGATCTCTTCCACTTGCTAGTTCACTCCCCAAATGGCCACAATAGCCAGGGCTGGGCCAGACCGAAGCCAGGAGCCTCTTCTGGGTCTCCCACGTGGGAGCAGAGGCCCAAGCACCTGGGCCGTGACCCGCTGTCCCCCAGGGTGCGTTAGCGGGAGCCAGAGCAGAGCAGAGCAGCCGGAGGAGCAGGGCTTTCTTGCTTCCTCCAGCGCTCACCAGGATGGCAGCGCTTGCTGCTGTTGGCTTGTTAGCCTGCCTCCTGCCCATCCCCTTCTGAGGTCCTGGCCTCTCTGTTGACTGCTCTCCCCCAGCGGCCAGCACAGGCCTGGCACACAGTGGCTGCGCTATAACACAGAGGAGCCAGAGGCACTACTGAGTGGCTCCAACTCATCAACTGGGGCCAGGCTGCTTGGGGCACGGAAATGCATGCCCTTGGTTCAGAGGCCACCTGTTGTCCGAGTTACCAGATCCAGGAGCCTGCAGGTGGCTGTGCCTGAGCAGGGCCAAGAGGGAGTCCCCAGGATGGCGGCCCGGCCACCTCTGAAGCCCCTGGCTGATCTCAGATGAAGCAGAAAGGAAGGGAGTGACCTACAGGTGCCTGTTGCCCTCGCACCCATTTCACAGATGAGGAAACAGGCGCTCACACAGCAACCTCCAGGGAGCGAGCCCCAGCCTTGCCCGTCAGACCTCACCTCTGAGCTCACTGACTTCCCTGCAGCTAACGAGGATCTCCGAGGGGACAGAGGTGTCATTGGGTCCATCCCCCTGCCTCTGAGCAGCCCAGCTGAGGATCTGACTCTTCTCATTCCTTTCTCCCCCTCTGAGTCTGGAGAGAGGTTTGGGGCAGTTCACGTCCCTCCTGGGCCTCAGTTTCCCTCTCTAGGCAACAGGAAGGACCTGGAGGCTCCAGAAGACACTGAAAGGCCTCTTTTCCGCGGAACGCTGGCGCCCCCTGCTGGCCCTGGGCGGGCTGCAGGCTGGGTTCCCAGGCCGCCGCCGCCGAGTTTTCCCAGTCTGCTCACCCACCCGTGGCGGCGGCTGTCTGGGCGCGGACGGCTCAGGGCCTGCAGCAGCGCCAGGCACGGGAGCACAGAGGGCTAGAGATACAAAGACCCCCGGGACTCAGAGATCCAGACCCTGTGTCGCGGAGGCGCAGGAAAGCGAGGGCGGCTGTGGGTGGGCTGTGTGGGCGCGGCGAGGCCTCTGTCCCGGCGCCCACGGGCGGCTGTGCCCTGGTATGGAGAGAGGCAGGGGCCGACCAAGATCCTGCGGGAGCTCACAGGAGACCCTCGGGATGTCCCTGGTGTGAGCAGAGACCCCTAGCATGAGTGCCGCAATTTCTACTTTGGGAAACGAAATGTCTAGGCTCCCTCCGCCCCCACACACTGCCCTGTCCCAGCGGGAGCCTTTGGCTTGGGAAGAGGACACAGGAGAACAAAAAATCCCTGGCCTGGAGGCCTTCTGTTTGTAAATCAGGTTTGTTGGCCTTTTCCCTGTGCACCTGCTACCACCTGCTGTGTGCACCTGCTGCGTGCACTGTGGTTGCTGGGCGCTGTGCACAGCAAAGCCACTGCCCTCATGGCCCTTTCTTCTGATGGGAGGTCAGACCGGCAGCAAAATAAGCAAACAAAAGAGGATCCGGGGTGGGTGTCTGATCCAGCATTGAAGATGCGGCCGTGCTGTACCTGAGCACCAGGTCTGAGGCTCCACTGCTGATCCAGCTTCCTGCTAACGCACACCCTGGGAGGTAGCAGGTGATGGCTCAGTGCCACCCACGTGGAAGACCTGGGTGGAGTTCCAGGCTTCTGGCTTCTGTCTGGTCCATTCCTGGCTGTTGTGGGCCTTTCAAATAGCATGAATAACAGTAATAATAATAACGTAATCCCCCGGTATCTGACGGGCACTGTTCCTAGGCCCCCAAGGAAAACAAAATTCACGGATGCTCAAGTCCTTGTGTACGTGCCGTAGCCTGTGACTCGAGCCTGCAAATCCTTTCCCCTACTTTAAGTCATCTCCAGATTATTCTATAAGACGATGTAAATGCTCCAGAAATCCTCACCCCGTGCCACGGACGTGCGCCGTGGCCTGTTGGCATCGACGCACATTCTGCTGGGCTGAAGACTCCAACACACAAGCAGACACGCAGGCGTGAGTTTTAGCCTGTCCGTCGAGACAGCTCTGTCTCTTGTTGGAATACCCGGGTTCGATGGCTGCCCCTGGTTCCTGACTCCAGCTAATTCCAGCTCCGGGAGGCAGCGGTGATGGCTCAAGTCGCTGGGTTCCTGCCAGCCACACGGGGGACCTGGATGGAGTTCCTGGCTCCCAGCTTCGGCCCTGGCCCCACCCTTTAAGGGCATTTGAGAAGTGAGCAGGCACATGGGAGCTCGCTCTCCCTCCCTCTCTCTCTCTCCCATCAGTCTGTCTTTCAGATAAAATTTTTAAATAAATACATTTAAAATACATATTTAAAAAGTATATATGTATATAAATACTCCAATTATAGATATATGTATATGTGTATGTATATCTATATCTATATCTATATCTATATCTATATCTATACTCCAAGAGCCACAGAGACTCCAGGATGGAGGAGAAAGAGGAACATTTAGGACAATGGGGGCAGAGAAGCCTCTCGGAGGAGGTGATAGCTGAGCTGAGCGCTGAGTGAAGTGGGGGAGCTGAATTTGGGGAGATCTGAGGAAAACCTCCCAGGCAGCGAGACCAGCAAGTGCAAAGGCCCAGGGGCAAGACGCCCCCTCCCACCAAGCAGCAGCAGCCACAGGAATGCTCGCAGGTGCCAAGGGCTGCCAGTTGCTGATTCATTAAAACAACCATGGGGGGCCTGCTGCTCCCTCACCCTCCTCCCCCCAGCTTGCTGCTTGTGCCCACGACGTCTGCTGGAAATGCCGGGCTCCGAGAGCCCACAGCAGCCCCGGGTGCGATCCTGACAGCGAAGCCTGCAGCTCCAGGAGAGACCGGAAAGCAGCAGTGACCCCCACATTTCTTGCCTCTTTGGGGTACAAGACAGTGATTTGGGTGCATGATTTCTTAGGGAGGTGGTCCCCAACAGGGCAGGGAGCAGAGAAGAGACGGAAGCCAGCAGAGGGTTGCTAGCAGGGGAGTTCCTGCTGTTGGCACCTCAGCTCAATCTGGGAGACTGCACGGGAGAGCCGTGCCCCCCACCGGGAGAAGACTCCGGGCTACTTATCAGGCTCCTAGCTTCCACTGGGCAGGGCAAGCCCTAGGCCTTATCTCCCTTGGGCACCTCCCGCTTAGTGCCCTACTGCCGCCAGCATTGCTACACGGTGGATTTGGCTGCTACTTGTGACATCAGCATTGTGTATCAGAGTGCCAGCTGCTCCACCTCCAATCCCCTTCCTGCAGATGTGCTGGGAAGGCAGAATATAGCTCCAAGTACTCGGACCCCTGCTCCCCTGCGGGAAACCTGGATAGCGTTCCTGGCCCAGCCCTGGCTATTGTCTTCATCTGGGGCGTGATCCAGTAGGTAAAAGATCTCTCTGCCTCTCTCTCTCTCTCTCTCTCTCTCTCTCTGTCACTCTGCCTTTCAAATACATAAATAAATCTTCAAAACAAAGCCCCTTGGGCGACCTGGGCATGCAGATCTGGTGCAGTTTCTCTAGACCCCGCATTCACCCGTGCCTCTGCCCTCCTGCCAGTGCTATGCGACCTGAGTTTCAGTGGCTCCAGAGTGAGACTTCATGTCGAGTATGGTAATTCCTCTCCCCTGGTTCTTTGGGCTTTTTTTAGTCTATGGTTTGTGCCTTTCTCTATGAATTTTAGAATAATCTTGTCCGTGTCTACAAAAGCATCTTCCTTGGACTTTTACAGGAAGTTCCTTACACAAGCAGGTCACCGGGGAGAACTGACATCCTCGCGACGGTGAGGCTGCCGCCCGGTGAGCAGCGCCTCTCCATTTATTTTGGTCTGCTTTGATTTTGCTCACTGGTGCTTTGTAATGCTCAGCGCTTGTATCCCGAATATATTGTTGAGTTGTTAGTATATGGCAACAATACAAAGTTACTGGATCTGAAGATGTTAATGCAGGGTTCCATTACAGCTTAAGAAGCAAAAAGCTACAAGAGGGACTGGCATTTGGCACAGCAGTTAGAGCGCTGCCCAGGATTCCGCTTCCAGCACAACAGTGCCCGGAGTCAAGTCTCTATTTCCTGTCCAGCTTCCTGCTCTAGTGCCTGGGTCCCCACCACCAACCTGGATTGAGTTCCAGGTTCCTGGCACTGACCTTACCCAGCCACCAGCAGGTGGAAGATCTCTGTCAGCCTGTCTTTGCCTTTCAAATAAATAATTTCTTTTTTTAAAAAAATAAAAGCTGCAAGAGAGTATTGCCTTTGGCTGATTTTTCTCCCAGAGTCCATCAGAGATCTGAGGTTGACACAGCAAAGTGAATTCTAGGGGCTACCAGCCTGCTACAGGCAGAGACAGGACCGCTGCAGAGACGGCTCACTCTTCCTGCTTCAGCCCCTGCCTCCGAGACGGCTCTGTGCCATAACACAGAACATGCTCACACACCCGCACACACACACACGCACACGTACACTTGGTCACATGCACACAGGCACCAACACACACATGTGCACACCTGCACACACCTGCAGACACACACACCTGCACACATGCACGGACACACATGCACACACACGTACACTTTGTCTCGTGCACACAGGCACCAACACACACATGTGCACGCCCGCACACACCTGCAGGCACACACACATGCACACACACGTACACTTGGTCACGTGCACACAGACAGCAACACACACACATGCACACCCCCAAACAGCTGCAGGCACACACACCCACACATGCACATGCACACGTACACTTGGTCACGTGCACACAGACACCAACACCCACTCACATGCACACACCCACACACCTGCACACACGCATGCATATGCACGCACACACCTGCACACCTGCACAGACACGCATGCACACGTACACATACTTGGTCATACACCCTCACTCACACATACACTTGGTCACATGCACACATACACCAACACACACACATGCACACATACCTGCACACACCCATGCACACACATGCACACTCAGTCACTCCCAGCAGATAGTTAGTTTCAGGTAGGCAACAGAGGGCAGCACAAGCCCGGGGTTCACGCTGAGCTGCTCTCACAGGCTCAGGGAAGCTGCCCCAGGTAGACGAAGTCCTGTCTACACGTGCCCCACTTGCACCGCTGTGAAGGGACTCAGAAATAAGTCAGTTCAGGCCCTGGGGGAATAGGACACGCTGGGCGGAAGCACAGAGAGGCACCTGTTTCTAGAGGAGGCTGGAGCAGCGCCCAGGCTTTTCCAGCCATGCCTCCGGGTCCCAGGAGGCCGCCTCCCGGGACATTCTACACTTGTCAGTAAGAGCGACAAGCAAGAAAAGAGGGAAAACTGGGCTGGCTCACAATGACCCAGAGAACGGCTGTGCACCCACAAATAACAGAACACATGAAGATGAGGCAGCCGCCACCAAGGCGAGTGCCCGGGTCTGAGTGCCCAGGTCTGATTCCGGGGAGTGAGTGCCGGGGTCTGAGTGCCGGGGTCTGAGTGCCGGGGTCTGAGTGCCAGGGAGTGAGTGCCGGGGTCTGAGTGCCGGGGTCTGAGTGCCGGGGTCTGAGTGCCGGGGTCTGAGTGCCGGGTCTGAGTGCTGGGGTCTGAGTGCTGGGGTCTGAGTGCCGGGTCTGAGTTCCGGGTCTGAGTGCTGGGGTCTGAGTGCTGGGGTCTGAGTGCCGGGTCTGAGTGCCGGGTCTGAGTGCTGGGGTCTGAGTGCCGGGGTCTGAGTGCCAGGGAGTGAGTGCCGGGGTCTGAGTGCCGGGGTCTGAGTGCCGGGGTCTGAGTGCCGGGTCTGAGTGCCGGGGTCTGAGTGCCGGGGTCTGAGTGCTGGGGTCTGAGTGCCAGGTCTGAGTGCTGGGGTCTGAGTGCCGGGTCTGAGTGCTGGAGTCTGAGTGCTGGGGTCTGAGTGCCGGGTCTGAGTGCCGGGTCTGAGTGCTGGGGTCTGAGTGCCGGGGTCTGAGTGCCAGGGAGTGAGTGCCGGGGTCTGAGTGCCGGGGTCTGAGTGCTGGGGTCTGAGTGCCGGGTCTGAGTGCCGGGTCTGAGTGCCAGGGTCTGAGTGCTGGGGTCTAAGTGCCGGGTCTGAGTGCCGGGGTCTGAGTGCTGGGGTCTGAGTGCCGGGTCTGAGTGCTGGGGTCTGAGTGCCGGGTCTGAGTGCTGGGGTCTGAGTGCCGGGGTCTGAGTGCCAGGGAGTGAGTGCCGGGGTCTGAGTGCCGGGGTCTGAGTGCCGGGGTCTGAGTGCCGGGTCTGAGTGCCGGGGTCTGAGTGCTGGGGTCTGAGTGCCGGGTCTGAGTGCCGGGGTCTGAGTGCCGGGTCTGAGTGCTGGGGTCTGAGTGCCGGGTCTGAGTGCCGGGTCTGAGTGCCGGGTCTGAGTGCTGGGGTCTGAGTGCCGGGTCTGAGTGCCGGGGTCTGAGTGCCGGGTCTGAGTGCTGGGGTCTGAGTTCCGGGTCTGAGTGCCGGGTCTGAGTGCCCAGGTCTGAGTGCTTGTGCCCCCCAGAACTCCAGTGGAGACCTGGGCCCCACAAGCAGGTCCCAGAGAGCTCACTCACCCTTCGCTGGGTGAGGACGCAGCTGGTGGGTGCTAACCGTGAACCAGGAAGCTGTTCCTCACCAGACACCAAATCCACTAGGGCCTTGATCTTGAACTTCGCAGGCTGTGGAACTGTGAGCAGTACGTTTCTGGAATCAGTGAAGTAAGACACAGACAGAAGACGGAGCTTTGCGTCTGGCCGCGTGGACGCTGTCAGTAGCCCAGGAGAGACTCCTCCAGGGCAATGGAGAACCCAAAACCCAGGCTCAGCTGCCCTGACACGAAGAGGACTTGAACCAGAAAGCGACGTGAGCCGGCTGTAGCAGAGCACGCAACCTGTGCCATCCCCCGGCCTCCCTCCGCCTAGTCCTGTGGGAGCCCTGGGCACCTGTGAAGACGGACAGGTTCTCTGAGCCCGTGGCCAGACAGGGCACCCAAAGCCATCAGTTGTAGCTGAAGAAGCCACGTGGAGACTACCGTGGTGCCCAGCTGGAGCCCAAAGCAACATCGCCTACCCAGCCACAGAGCAGGTGACTACATAAAAGAGAAAAACCATCATATCTTATGGATACAGAATCAATGAAAAAATATCATAAAGCCAAGAAAGAATCAATGGTGAAAAAAGCTGGTTCTTTGAAAAGATCAATAAAATTAATTTTTAAAAAAAGATTTTATTTATTTATCTGAAAGGTAGAGCTACAGGCAGAGAGAGGGAGAGACAGAGAGACCCTCCAACCTATGGCTGCAACAGCCAGAGCTGCGCCAATCTGAGGCCAGGAACCAGGAGCTTCTTCCGGGTCTCCCATGTGGGTGCAGGGGCCCAAGGACTTGGGCCATCGTCTACTGCTTTCGCAGGCCATAGCAGAGAGCTGGATCGGAAGTGGAGTAGCCGGGACCGGAACCAATGCCCATATGGGATGCCGGCACCGCAGGGAGAGGCTTAACCTGCTACACCACAACACTGGCCCCTACTATTACTATTAAAAATGTTGAATTCATAGGTTGAAACCAAGAAAAATCTAAGCTTAGCTGACTCTGCTGGTGATGCACACCAATCATTTTTAACAATGTTATTCATGTATTTATTTGAAAGAAAGAGAGAAACAGGAGCCTTCGATCTGCTGACTCACTCCCCAAATAGCTACACAGCCAGTGCTGAGCCCGGATGCAGGCAGGAGCCAGTCACTCCATCTGGGACTCCACGCGGGGGGCAGGACCACCATGGCTGCCTGCAAGGCGCGTTAGCAAGAAGCTGAATTGGAAAGGTGGAGTAGCTGGGGCTTGAGCCAGGCACTCCCATATGGGATGTGGGCTTCCCCAAGCAGTGACCTAACCCACTACAGCACAGCTACCCTCAAATAGCCAATGAAGAAATGATGCCGATTCATACAATGTTTCTTTTTTTTTTTTATTTGACAGGTAGAGTTACAGAGAGAGAGAGAGAGAGAGAGAGAGAGAGATCTTCCTTCTGCTGGTTCACTCCCCAAATGGCCACCACAGCCGGCGCTGCGCTGATCCGAAGCCAGGAGCCAGGCACTTCCTCCTGGTCTACCACGTGGGTGCAGGGGCCCAAGCACTTGGGCCATCCTCCACTGCCCTCCTGGGCCACAGCAGAGAGCTGGACTGGAAGAGGAGCAACCGGGACTAGAACCCGGCTCTCATATGGGATGCCGGCGCCGCAGGCGGAGGATTAACCAAGTGAGCCATGGCGCCGGCCCCCATACAATGTTTCTTAACAACTCAAGGGAATACTTCACAACTCATTCCGTGAGAGCCATGTTACCCGAATAGGAGAACAGACACAGACATTAAAATAATGTAGATACAACCCATAATAACATCAAATCCAGCAAAATATAAAGAGGATGATGCATCATGATCAGGTGGATTTTATTCCGGGAACTGGGCGCTGGTTCAATCAATGCAAACTGAAAAGACAGGAATATAGATGGTCGTCTCTGCCGGATTCCACTGCTATATAATTCTGCAACACCTGCCCACGGTTGCCTGGAGACAAGGGCACAGACAGCAGCAGGTTACAAAGGCACGCGAGGACGCTGCCAAATGTTGCCGGAAAGGTTCACTAGCCTGGTTAGAACCACGGTCTCCCCGATGCTCCCGAGTCCCAGGAAGTGGACCTCCACGTGGCTCTTAAAGAAGGAAATCTTTCCTTAAAATGGGCTCATTCGATTTTATGTAAAACACACCTTAATAAGGTTGATTTCTAAAAATACCATGGTTCCCGGGCAGACATCTGGTGCAGTGGTTAATGTGCCCCTTGGGCTGCCTGGTTGGAGCCCTGGTTCCTCTGCTTATGATCTGGCTTCCTGCCGACACACACTGGGAGAGGCAGCAGGTGATGGCTCAACTATTTGGGTCCGGGCTTCCCTATGAGAGCCCTGCATGGAGTTCCTGCCTCTTGGCTTCAGCCTGGTCCACTCCCAGCTGTTTGAGGAGTGAACCAGCAGATAGAAGACCTCTCTCCATCTGTCTCTCTGGCTATCTCATTTCTGTCTCTCTTCCCTTCAAATAAATTGAAAATAAATAATAATTTAAGTCATGAAAAATCATAATCAATGCCATGGAAACTTCGATGCCATCAGAAGGAATGAGTTGCATCTCTTTTACTGATCTACATTAGGTATCTGTCTTTAAAGATTTATTTATTTGAAACGCAGAGCTACAGAGAGAGAGGAAGAGACAGAGAGAAAGAGACCTTCCATCCACTGGTTCATCCCCAGATGGCAGTATCAGCCAGGGCTGGGCCAGGCCAAAGCCAGGAGCCAGGAGCTTCTTCTAGGGTTCCCATGCGGACGCAGGGCTGGGCCATCCTCTGCTGCTTTTCCCAGGCCATTAGCAGGGAGCAGGATTGGAAGTGGAGCAGCCGGGACACAACCAGCCCATCTGGGATGCTGGCGCTGCGCCCCAACACTGATCACTGCATTCTGTATTTTTGCCAGCACTAAGCTGTCTTGATTCCTGCAACTTTATAACAGGGTTGAGATCAGGTAGAATTAATCTTTCATCTTTATTCCTTTAAGAAAACAAAAGTACTTTGGCTGCTTTAGGGCCTTTCCACAGACTTTAGCATTATCTCATCCATTCTACAAGGCTCTTCTGGAATTGTGCGTGATGTTGTGTTTAATTTGGAAGGTCAACTTGGCGAGAACTTATTTTCTTTTTTTATGATTTATTTATTTACTTGAAAGTCAGAGTTACAGAGAGGCAGAGACAGAGATAGAGAGAGAGAGAGAGAGAGACAGAGAAAGACAGAGAGAGAAGTTTTCCATCCGCTGGTTCACTCCCTAGATGGCCGCAACGGCCAGAGCTGCACCGATCCAAAGTCAGGAGCCAGGAGCTTCTTCCGGGTCTCCCATGTGAGTGCAGGGGCTCGAGCACTTGGACCATCTTGTACTGCTCTCCCAGGCCATAGCAGGGAGCTGGATTGGAAGAGGAGCAGCCAGGACCAGAACCAGTGCCCCTATGGGATGCCGGCGCCACAGGCAGCAGCCTCACCCACCATGCCACAGCGCCGACCCTCTGCCTTTTAAATAAATAAATAAAAGAGAGGAGCATGTTAGGGCGTGGGCATCTCAGTAAGGAGAAAGAAACAGTCGTGACGAATGAGAACAACCCTGTTGGCCAGGCGCGGCTCAGCCCTGGATGAAGATGGGAGTCTAAGCAGTAACTAGATGGTTCTCGCCTTCCGATTTTCTTTTTAATATCCAGCCGTGAGAGTCTCCATCCCCTTGGCTATCCACTCAGGAAGTTCTCAGATTCACTCAGTCATTCAACAACCACCACTGAGCACCTTCATGATTCACCAGGCAAAAGCAGACCTCTGTGCACCTCAGTGCTGCTGGAAGAACAGGAGTGGCCGACGTGGTCACAGCACAGACCCTACGGGGCCCAGCTGTGCCAGGACGAGCCCCCGTGTCCCTCCCGGATCACAGCGCGACCCTGCACGACTGACTTCCCGCGGCAGCGTCCCACGCTGGCCCCGGGGCCAAGGGCTGGGCACACACGGCTGAGGCACAGCCTCCCTTGCCAGACCAGCGGGGTCCCCAGCTGGAGCGCATCTGGAGCCTGAACTGGAAATACTCTTCTGCCGCCGGCAGCCGCTGCGGTTGGGGAGTTGTCCGTCCCTGCCGCGTCGCCTCCGGGCCGGTCTCCGTGCTGGTTTCTGGAGGAGCAACAGGAAGCGACGCGGACTTGGTGCTGGCCCTTGTGAAGTTCGCGGTCTGCTCGGGAAGAAAAATGCAAATCACATTCGGTCGCGATTATGCTGTGAGCTTCAGAGGAAGAGGGCTTGATCCTGGAATAGCATCGGCCACGGGCGCCTGACTTCTTCCACAAGCTGGCAAGGATTTTGCTGAATGCTAACACCTTCAGAGTGAGTTGGGGTCACCAGATGAGAAAGGCAGGCGGGATAGTCTGACATGGAGCCGCACGTGCAATAGCCCTGGGGCAGCGAGGGAGCCTTGTGGGCTCCTAGTGCCTTCCAAGTGTGCTGCTTCCATTGCCTCTCAGTTGCACAAGCCCCAAGAGCCTGCTGACGGTTTTCTTTTCTAAAATGAACTGGGGTTCCACTGATTTCCACCAACGGAATAAAGAATATACTTTGGACTTTTTGGCCTTAGATCCTGCAGCCTGTCTCAAGGTCACGTCAGCGAGAGTGTCTCAGATAAGCTCCCACCTCAAGGGTCTCGTGCTAATGGATGGTGCACCCCTCCGCTTTTCCAAGGAAAATTCCAAGGCATCCTTTGGAGCAGCCAAGCTTCAGGGCTGGCTCTTCGAAGTCCCTGGCCCCCTCCAGGGGCCTGGACAGTAGAAGCCAAGGGGCTCCTGGAGCAACACTTCCGGCGCCCACTTCCTCCTTGCACATTTGTGCTGGGATGATTCAGAGCCAAACAGAAAAGAGTCTTGCCTTCCACGGGGGTAGATATGCACTCTGGTGCTCCCAGGCCTGTTCCCCTTCGGTTCCCCCCACTTTCGGAAACGCATCCCATTTCCAAGCCAAAACCCCAAGGAGCATTGGGCATCCTTTGCTCCCACCCTCGCGTTCAAGCCGGCCCCCACAGCTCTGCCTCCAGAATAAGTCACACGGCCGCCGCCTCCCTGGTCACCGCTGCCCCCGGCTCAGCCAAGCCTTGCTCCAGCCACTTCCTCTCTTGCTCTTCGAGCAGTTCCTTCAGCCAGAGTGACCTGGAACGCCAACCACATCGCGCCCCCGCTCTGCCCAAAACCTCCCACTGACTCTCCGTCGTCTCCAGGACAAAACTCCAATGCTTTTCTCAGCTTGTAAGACCCCATGTGACACGACCATGACCCAGCCTGCTGCCTCCTCGGTTCCAGAGGTCCAGCTGGGTCTTTGGCTCAGCGCTCTCTCTCTCTCTCTCTCTCTCTCTCTCTCTGCCTATCACGCTGTTCTCCATAGTCACAACCCAGAGCTCCGGTCTTGGCCGACGGTCCGAAGCCCGCCTGTTAATGATGCTCCCGCGTCACGCAGGGCCACGCCTCTGTCCTGTGCCCCACGTCCAGCTGCTCTGTCTTGCCCACCGCTGTCTCCCTGGTGCTCAGCACAGTGCTGGGCTCACAGGAGGCGCTCGCTCCGTGTTTGCAACAGGGGTGGCGAATGGCGGGTATGGGCGGATGACAGCTGGGACTCCAGGGCCGAGGTTCCACCACCGGGCCTTTGCAGCGTCTCATTGTCCCCTGGGGAGGACTGGGCTCCCTGGGATGGAAGAGCTCCCTGCATCCTAACTTCTCCCCTCCACGGAGGGGATTCTACAGCTGATCTAAGTGCGGGAGTCTGGCCCTCTTTCCCCCTGCATTTATGACCTGTATGAAGACAGGAAAGGGGTTACCATGTTTTCCCAATCCTCGTTCAAGGGCCTTACATAAAGGGGTTCAAGGTCAAACTTCAGATCCGGGTAGCCTGGGTTCAGGTCCAGCAGTCCGCTCTGGCTGTGCAGACTGCAGCGCCTCTCTTCACCTTTCTGAGCCTTCCTTCCCATTTCTCTAAAGTAATAACTGTCTATGTACAATTACATTGACAACTTATCAGGACAGTCCTGTTACAGCCAGTGTCCAGCACATAGTAAGAGCTTAATATATCATTATGATTTGCCTTTAGTAAGTTGATGAAAATTAAAGTAAGGCAGTTCCCCATTCTACCACTAGGTGGCAGCACAGGCTTGGCTAAAATGACAGCTCTTTCCAAAGAGGAAGCCCTAAGCAGCCTGGCACAAAACGGCCCCAGAGCCGGGAAAACTGAAGCTAGGACCTCCAAAGGTGGTGAGAGCAGGTTGGGGGCTTGAACACAATCGTTCTGCCTCCATGGCTAGGAGGGGCTGCTATAGCCCGGAAGTCTCCCCTAAAAGTTCATGACCTCCAAATTCCTGCGTCAATGGTATTTGGGGCGGGCCTTTGGTCGGTCCTTTGGCTGAGATGCAGCCGCGAGCGGGAGGCCCTCCCGATGGCGTTGGTGGCTCTGCAGAAGAGGAAGAGACCAGAGCTGGCAGCTTGCCCGTCCCTCGCTGCCCTGCCGCAGAGCCGACGCCAGGGCTGTGTCTGGAACTTCACTGGCAGCCCAGTGCACTTGTCTTTGCAAGCCAGCCAGTTTCCAGTGTTTACTGATAGCAACAGGAAAGAGGCTGAGCCAGGCCCCTCCCTGCCCCGAGATAGGCTCTTTTCTCCACTTGGAACAATGGGTTAACATGACTGAGAACTGTGCAATAGGTGCTCTCATAATCACATTAAGATACGAACGCATCGGTTCCCCACGAACGAACAACCGTCTGTGGGAGAGTCACATTCTTCCCATTTTACAGATGGGAAAGGTGAGGCACAGAGAGGTTGCAGAATTCGCCCAAGGACACACAGAAGCGTAGATTGGGACTATCAGCCCCAGCCTTCTGGTACAGTCTGTGCTGTCTCGGGGCTTCCTTTATTCTTCGGTCACCTTAGTAACACCCTTTCTGATGACATTCGAGGTCTGTTGGACTCACTCAGCTTCCTCGGGGCTTTAACATTAACTCTCCTTCCACTACGGGTTCAGGTTCCTGAATCTAAGCCTGGATGAGGAAGTCACGCGGTTTTCCAATGAAGGAAAAGGAATCGTCCCCAGAGAGCTGGGATAGAAGGCAGGTGCTGTGATGGCGCAGACGCTGTTCTGTTCTCAATGGGACCGTCTCCCGATTCCTCCTCATTTTTTAAAGATTTATCTATTTATATTGAAAGGCAGCGTTACAGAAAGAGAGAGAGAGAGAGAGAGAGAGAGAGAGAGAGGTCTTCCATCCGCTGGTTCACTTCCCAGATGGTCGCAACAGCTGGAGCTGTGCCGATCCGAAGCCAGGAGCCAGAAGCTTCTTCTGGGTCTCCCACGTGGGTGCAGGGGCCCAAGCACTTGGGCCATCTTCTACTGCTTTCCCAGGCCACAGCAGAGAGCTGGATCGGAAGAGGAGCAGCCGGGTCTTGAACCAGCACCTGATACTGGCACCTCAGGCGGAGGCTTTACCTGCTGTGCCACAGGGCGGCCCCGGTTCCTTATCATTTAGCCCAGTTCTGCCCTGCAGATCCAGGCGGGTTCCCTGGGCCTGGTTAGTGGCTAACTCGGAGCACAGATGGGTGCAGGAGGAGCGGGGCCTGGCCATTCAGCTCTCCCCACTTCCTTCTCCTCCGGGCTCTAACATGAGCCTCAGGGAGCTCGGGGCAGGGGGGCTTCGCACACACAGGAAACAGCTCCTGTGTGGCCTTGCAGGATTGCTCATTCCTCCAATGTCTCTCCCACTCCTCCTCCTCCTCCTCCTCCTCCCCCTCCTCCTCCTGCCCTATCCTCTTCCTCTCCCCTCCTCATCTTGCCCCCCCTCCCCCCTCCTCCTTCCCCTTCCTCTTGTCAAGCCTCTGATGTGAATGCATGGTCTCCCCCTCCCCTCCCCCATCCACCCTCCAGTGTGAATGCATGGTCTGCCTCTCCCCCTCCCCTCCCCCCATCCACCCTCCTGTGTGACTGCATGGTCTGCCTCTCCCCCTCCCCTCCCCCATCCACCCTCCTGTGTGACTGCATGGTCTGCCTCTCCCCCTCCCCTCCCCCCATCCACCCCCCTGTGTGACTGCATGGTCTGCCTCTCCCCCTCCCCTCCCCCATCCACCCTCCTGTGTGAATGCATGGTCTGCCTCTCCCCCTCCCCTCCCCCATCCACCCCCCTGTGTGACTGCATGGTCTGCCTCTCCCCCTCCCCTCCCCCCATCCACCCCCCTGTGTGACTGCATGGTCTGCCTCTCCCCCTCCCCTCCCCCATCCACCCCCCTGTGTGAATGCATGGTCTGCCTCTCCCCCTCCCCTCCCCCATCCACCCTCCTGTGTGAATGCATGGTCTGCCTCTCCCCCTCCCCTCCCCCATCCACCCTCCTGTGTGAATGCATGGTCTGCTCTGGCCTCCGTGCCCAGCACAGTGCCTGGGGCAGCTCTGGTGCCCGAGACATAGCTGCTGAATGGCTGCAAAGGCTTCGTGGAGGCAGTGGCCTCTGACCTTGGGCTTTGGGGCCTGGAAAGATCTCGACAGGTAGGGGGGAGGGGATGCCCCCTAAAGGGGAAGAGTGACAGGGGCATTTGAGAAGAATCCCCCTGGCTGCTGTGGGGAAGACCCTGGTTCTGGAGGAGACCAGTGAGGAGGCTGGGGCAGGGCCCAGGAGAGGGAGGATGGCAGCCTGGGCCCAAGTCTGCAGAGGGGACAGGAGCAGGAGAGGGCAGAGGTCCCCGGTGGGTTTGGGGGTCTGATGGATGGGGGCAAGTTGGGGCCTTGGGGGAAGCTGAGGCCTGCACGGCTTCATTAGAGGGCAGAAAGCCCTCAAGTCAGAGCCTGCAGGAGCGTTCCTGCCACCTGGAACTGAGCTTGGGGGGCAGTGCCCGCCGGGCACACGGAGGAGAGGGGCCAGCTGAACAGAGCCCTGCCTCCTCGCTGAGGAGCAGGTGGGCCACGGAGGCCTTGCTGGCGCTCAGGGCTGGCATGAGTTCACTAGGAGGTGGCGTCCCCCCAGAACAGACCTGCTCCTGGCTCAGCCGGGGTGACGGAGCCCCTGCCTTTTATTCTGATTGTTCTCGAAACGTGACCTACAGTGAGTCTCCTTGTAGTCACCAAGCCGATGAAGACACTGGCCCCTCTCAGCACTCCAGAAAAGCCCTTCTTGCTCCTTTCCCAGCCCCAGTCCTGACCTGGACCAAGTAACTACTAGTTTAATTTCTGTCACCATAGATAAGACTTGAACTTGAACGTGAAAACTGCTCTTGAACTTTATATGGAATCGTACAGTATGAGCTGCTTCTGTGCCTGGCTCCTCTTAATCCATGCAAAGATTTCAAATTTTTTTTGCACCAAAATAATCTTTTTTAAATTTATTTTATTTGACAGGTAGAATTATAGACAGTGAGAGAGAAAGGTCTTCCTTCCATTGGTTCACTCCCCAAATGGCCGCTACGGCCGGTGCTGCGCTGATCCGAAGCCAGGAGCCAGGTGCTTCCTCCTGGTCTCCCATGCAGGTGCAGGGACCCAAGCACCTGGACCATCCTCCACTGCCCTCCAGGGCCACAGCATAGAGCAGGACTGGAAGAGGAGCAACCGGGACTAGAACCCGGCGCCCATATGGGATGCCGGCACCGCAGGCGGATGATTAACCAAGTAAGCCATGGTGCCAGCCCCAATCTTATCTCTTAATTTATTCTCCAACTTCTTGAAGTCCATGCCATTCATCCCTGGTGCTATATCGACAGTGGGCTGTTCTTTTCTATGTGAAACACAGCACAGTCACCCTGGGGACCCGTGGGGGACTTGTTCCAGGGCTTCCTTTGGACATCAGTATCTGCAGGTGCTCAAGTCCCTCACAGGACACAGCAGGGGTGGGGGCATCCTGTGCTGTGGTTGGGACGCCACTGGGGATGCCCATATCCCATGTCAGAGTGCCTGGGTTCAAGTCCCAGCTCCACTTCCGATTCCAACTTCCTGCCCTGAGAGGCAGCAGGTGATAGCTCAAATATTTGGGTTCCTGCCACCACAAGTGAGACCAAGAATGAGTCTTAGACTCCTGGCTTCAGCCTGGCCCAGCTCTGGCTGTTGCTGGCCTTTGGGGAGTCAATGAATGGATGGATCTTTGTTTCTCTTTCAAATAAATAAACATGAATTTAAAATTTTTAAAAGTTCCTGGTGTTAATGATGTGTAAATAAGTTGCTATCCTGCATTGTTTAGGGAGAAAAATGTTTTTACATGTTTCACAGGCACAATTTTTTTTAAATAAAGGAGTCCTTTCTTTAACAAAAAAATTTAGTTATTTATTTGAAAGGCAGAGTTACAGAGAGAGGGAGAGAGAGAGATCCGTCAGTTCACTCTCCAAATGGCTGCAATGGCTGGGGCTGGGCCTGAATGAAGCCAGGAGCCTGGAACTGCATGAGTCTCCCACATGGGTGGGTGCAGGGGCCCAAGCCCTGGAGCCATCTTCTACTGCCTTCCCAGGCCATTAGCAGGTAGCTGGATCAGAAGTGGAGCAGCCAGGGCCCAAACCAGTGCCCATATGGGATGCCGGCATCGCAGGTGGGAGCTTAACCCGCTGAGCCACAGCGCCCACCCCTCATAGACACCATCTTTTAAAAATAATTTTGATTGTCATGGAGACAGGACCTGCAGATGCGGAAGCCAACCCTAACCCATGGAGGAGCCTGCTGCCGCTCACCCCCTCTCCTGTTCATAGGCATCACGCCACTTCCAGCCCAGCGGAGCTGTGAACAAACTCACACAAGGTCTGGATGCCCACATACGCACATCCCCTGCTCTTGGGTAAACGCCTGAGCCTAGGAGTGGAGACTCCCAGTCACAGCTGGGTGTGTGTTCAGAGGTAACTCACCT
This sequence comes from Oryctolagus cuniculus, assembly GCF_051225735.1. NCBI lineage: Eukaryota > Metazoa > Chordata > Mammalia > Lagomorpha > Leporidae > Oryctolagus > Oryctolagus cuniculus. Next base: position 21,118,861 of record NC_142877.1, read on the forward strand.
GACAGTTTTCTCAAGGGGTTGCCCCAGCAGCCTCTGCCACAGGAGAACCTTATTGCTGCACCTCCTTGTCAATATCAGCCCCTCTCCTCCACTCCAAGAGACCTCGTCCCTGCGGTGTGGTGCACTGGAGGTGCTGAGCGTGGGCACATTGATCTCACAGCCCGTGAGCAGCGCAACGGTGAGCGGCCATAGCTAGGCATGAATGGCATCACCTTGACTTGGCTGCGGCCCCAGAAACCCGGTGGCCAGGGGCATTCCGTCAGCACAAGAATGAACCTGGCTGGGTTCCTGACGTTGCCAACACACTCGTCATCTGCCACTAAGTGCAGGCACTTATTTTTTTAAAGCCAATTCAGGGTTTTTTTTTTTTTTTTTAACTTCTAATATAAAGTCCACCAAGTCTCTTTCTGCCCAATCCAGTGGTGCCCAGTGCTCCGTAGCGGTCAGTCCCACTGAGTACGCCTTTCCCCTGGGCTGCCCCTGCCCCATGACCACTGCTTCTCAGCCTCCATTCCTGGCTCCTCTTCTGCCTACTTTGCGGTCCAGCTCCCGCCTCGGGTTCCCATCCAGCACCACCATATGCCCACCTGTTGTCTCCAGCCCCGGCCTCCGACGACACCTGGGCACCCTCTCCACCTCCGCGTTGCCCAGGCATTTCAAACTTCACTTCGAGCAAGCTTGTCATCTTGCACCCCCACGTGGGTCAAGGGCTGCTCTTTCACCTCTTCACCTGCTCACGGCTGAATCCCAGGTGTCACCTCCAACCTCACACTCTTCCCTTCTCTGCCTCCCTGACTCAGTCACCTTCCTTGGAGCCTGGGAAGTTGTAGTAGCCTCCTAACGGGTCTCCCCACACCTGCTCCCAAGTGCAGCCAGAGTGGCCTTTCCGAAACCCAAAGGTGGTATCATTTCCCGACCACAGATGACCACAGCCCCCCCCCCCTTTCCTCCCAAGAGCCAAGTTCACTGTGCAGTGCCACCTGCCCAGTCCTCGCCTCCTTACCACCTCCAAGTGGGGGACAAATCGTTTGCTCTGCCTTGAACATTTGCCCCCGACTCTGGCCCTTTGCAGCTCCTCAGGCTCCTAGCTAAATGCCGGCTCCCCAAGGAGGTGCTCCCGAACCCCTCGCCCACATTAGAGCCCTTTCCGGTTCTCTCACCAATCTCTCTTCCCCCTCGCAGCACTGGCTGATTTTAGCTACGTGTTGATTTTATTTAAAGAATTCATACATAGTGACTATTCGACGCCTGTCTTTCCCAACATAACACCTCCAGCGCCTTGAGGTCAGGGTGGGACCCTGCCTTTAGCATTGTGCCGGACACAGCGCTCCAGGCACGTGCTTGATCCTAGCCTATTCAAGGCCCCCTAAGGACCCCGAGGTGGGCATTTTATCAGACAGCAAGGAGCTGAGAGAGTCGGGGTGCGCCAGCAGCTGTCTCTCCCGAGATACAAGGCAAGGGAAGAAGTCAGGTCCTGTGGTCCCAAGTCCTGGGGCCGGACCTTGCTGCTGGTGAAAGAGCGGGGAGGGGACGGACTCTGACCCAAGAGGTTTTCCCAGAGCAGAGATCACGCACCCCGGCCTCGCGAACCAGGTCTGTGTTACGCCGCCAGGCTCTCAATGAGTACAGATCACAATCTGCTGCATATGCATGAGGGGACCGTGGGAGGGCCGGGTTCGGGGTTGCCCAGGCTGCGCCTGATTAAAAATTTCTCCCGCTGGAAGCCTTAGATCCACCCAGAATTGCTCCAAAGTACGAACAGAGTTTCCCAAGGGTCGTATGTGGAGACTATTTGGAGATAACTGGCGAGATGACCCCCCCAATTTTGGCCGTATGATCAGGCGTCTGCTGTGGGCAGCCCGGGCCCAAGCCGGGTCTTCAGCCGGCTCGACTAGAAGACCAAGGGGGCGTCTCCCCAGCTTCCTGCGGCGTCGGCGGCGAGCGGAGGTGGAGGGAGGCTGCGGCGGCGACCGACACAGTGGCGGCGACGCCATGGCAGGGCTCGCAGGTACCGTGGCGTCAGCCTCCCGGGGGCGGGATAAGAGGCCCTCCAGGCGGCCGCGCCGCCATGTTGTCCCTTCGGGGTCACCTTAGGCGTCGCTGGGTCCTTAACTGGGGTTTTCCTGCCCGCACCCGGGGGTGGGGGACCACCCCTGTCCGGCGTCAGGTGATTGCCCTGCTTGGCCCCAGCCTGGGCCTTAGGGATCCCCTCCCGGCCCGAGGGTGGGTCACCGGGCTCCTGGTTCTCGGCTCCAACCTCCCAAGGTCAGCGCCCTTCCGGGATGTGGCAAAGCAGGAGGGGCGCGGGGCTGCGGAGCGCGACCACCACCTCTTCCGTCCGGGGTCCCGCGGCAGGGGCCCGAGCTTGTGAGACGCCCGTCATTGTTTCCCTCCACTTCACTTCCTTTTTTTTTTTTTTTTTTTTTTTTAATGAGAAGGGGCGTGGGGAGAGAAGGGGGAAAGGGGTCTCCCGCCCCGGGCCCCCCCGCTTCGGCGTCTGGAGTGATAACCTGGCTTTGGGCTCGGTGGCCGGTGCTTCCCGCTCCGAACTTGACACCAAGTCTACGCATCCGTTCCCTCTCCCCGGTCCGTAGGGGAGTGGCCGCCAGGGGAACTGGAGGAACGGAATGCCTGGCGGTGAAGGCCTGGAAAGGAAGAATGGGGGATGGGGGCGGGTGCGCTTCCCTCCGCTCTTTCCTCCCTGGCTGCCTTGTCTCTTTTCAACCCTAAGTGTTGGGGGATTGGGGTCTGGCCTAGGAAATAAACAGCCTTTCACCCCTTTCTGGTGCGTTGACACGGTCCAGCCACCCCGCCAGCCTTCTGGACAGCACCCCCAAAGCAGGGACCCCACCCCACCCCGCCTACCTAGAAAAGTTCCAGCTAGCGTGCTAATGCCAAGTGTTCCATCTGGTTGGTTTGCCTTAAACCAGAGACTAATGAATGTCAAGCAAATCTGTTAAAAGGCTCAGGCGCTGGAAAGCAACCAGCCTTCCAGTGGAATTGACCGAGTGAATTCCGTATCTAAAATTGATCTCAGAGTCGCTGCCAAAAACAGTTTAACCTTTTATCTGGAATTCGTCTCCAAGAGGAATCTGGGCTAGGCTGTCTGTGTGTGTTGTTCTGCTATCTTTGGAACACACACATTTCCATTTTAAGCCGGGTACTGTGCAATGGACTGAGGACCATGTGTTGCGCGCCTCTGACTTGCAGCTGGGGACTCTCAGGAATCCCGATCCTGTCGGGGTTTGGGCCCCGTGGGAGGGCAGGGAGGGAGGATGAAGGGCACGTTCCCGGAGAAGACGGTGACAGCACGTCTCTGGGGTGCACAGAGGAAGTCGGAGGGCGCAGGGGAGAAGAGACTTAGTAGATGTGTGTGTGTGTCAGTCTCTCGGGGATGGTTGACTGCAAAATCCGAATCTCCCTTTGGCTCCTGAGGCGGGCCAAGTTTGGAAATACGTATGTAGTAAATGGCTCAGCAAACCTGCTCCCCCGTCCAACCCACGTAATAAGCTGCCGCTGACACCCAGTTGAAGCTCCAGAAACTTGGCCTCTGCCCTGCCCCAGAACAGCCAGCCTTCCTCAGTCACAGCCCGGGTCCTTAACTGAGGGCCGCTGCACACACCCTCCGGGCCTCCGCTTCAGCCGGTGAGCTTCTGAAGCTAACAGTCATCTCAGGCTTCGTCCCATGACCCTGCCTGCTGGAGCCCCCACCCCCACCAGCCACCCCCACTGCTAGTCCCTCACTACTTGCCTCTTCTGGCCTTGGCCTTGTGGGCATGGTGGTGGTGACAGTTAGGGAAAAGCTCCGAGGACTACGGGCTTTGCAAGAAAACGCTAGTCGTTTGGAACTCCTCCCGTTGCTTTCTGTCAGAATAAAATGTTTTCACGGTATAGCTTGTGGAGAAGTTTATGAACAAGACGAGACTTCTAGGCTTTGCGTGGGAATGGAAAAAGCACACCTTCCTTCTGTCTTCGGGGGGGACAAAAGTGGGGAATTGACATTACACATTGACGCCCCCCATGCTGCCCCTCCCCAGGAGTGTGTCATGTGACGTCACAGAGCCCTGCTGGTGGATGGGTGCAGGAAAGGGCCTTGCCAGACCACCTGGGAAGTCCCGGGCCACCAGCTGCCTCCTGCCCTCTGAGGAGGGTGGGGGCCGTCCTGTGTCCAGAACAGCCACATCCTCCCATGCTACCTGGCCTCCTTCCTTGAACTTGGCTCGCTTGTAATCTGGACTGAGGTCACAGCGTCTCAGGCAGTAGGGCAGCGGGCACGCCCCTCCAAGGCTCCAAAGGGCAGCCCTCACTGCAAACACAGGTTGAAATGTGTTCATGACTCCGTGAGTTGAGTGTGGAAAGGCACAGAAACTCCCAGTCTTGAGGCCTGTCGGAATACAAGCTTCTGCAGGCTGTGGCGGGACTGGGTGAGTGACCTGGGGCGGGAGGAGCCCTGCCTCACCTTTAGGCTGTGAGAGCCTCTTTCGCCATCTTGAAGATGGAGTGTCAGATTGCACGTCCCAGCTGGTGGGCATGCTGATGGCAGAAGGTTTGGTATGCTGGGCTTCACCAGGCTCTTAGAGGCCGGCTTGCAGAGGGGAAGGCAGGTACAGGGTAGGAGGTGACTGCACCTAGTCCCCTGGGCAGATCTGCGCCCCACCATTCTCATGTGAGTGCCGGTGGAGGTGCCTTCATGGTGCTGGTGATGGGGCTGAGAGACAGGGAAGGGAGGGACGAGCCGGCTCAAAGGGGGTGAGGTGCTTCATGCTCCAGAACCTTCATGACAGCTGTGACTAAGGGATTTGAGGAACTGGCAGGAAGAAAGATTTATGGCCTCCAACTCCCTTCCTTGGTGTTGACCCAGGAACAGGTGCGTAGTGACAGGGACACAAAAAAAAACAGAGATGAGCCTGAACAGGCGGTAGGGCCATTTGGTGAAGCAGTCAGCTGACCCCATGTGAAAGGATCCCTGGTTCACTGAGGAGTGGGAGATGGAGAAGTGGGGGCACAGAAGGCCAGCCCACCCGCCCACCCCGCTGTGATGGCTGGAGCAGGGTGCAGAGACCTGGTAAGCACTCTGAGGATAGAGAGGCTGGTGCTGAGAAGGCAGGGAGCCTAGCGATGGGGAGAGCGAATGGCCAAGAGGTTTCTGGGACAGGGTGAGGGAGGCCCTGGAGAGCAGCCAGGCCAGGCGGGGTGCCGTTGTAGTGCTTTGATGGGGGTTGGGGGCCTGGGACATTGAATTGGGTAGAGGAGGCGCCACCTCTTGCCCCAGGCTTGTCCAGGCCGGTGTCCACCCTGCCCAGTGCTCCTTTCCTTGAGGGCTGCAGGATGAGGCCTGGAGCGAGGCCTTGTGCTCTGAGGCCTCCCTTGATCCTCAGTGCCCCATTTTGAGGGCTGCTGCCACTTCTTTTCCTCCCATCTTGATCAAAGCAATGACCTGCTGTGGCCCTTTAGCCCGGGACACACCCCCACTCTCCGAGGAGGGGAAGTGGCCCTTATTCTGGGACCACAGGTGGAGGTGTCCAGCTTTCTTTGGGGAGGGGGAAACAGTGTTTTATGTGAGGACACCTGAGATGGGGCTGGGTATGTGAGAGCCCCAGTTTATCCCCAGTCCTGCCCCCACCAGTATGCCCCTCCACAATAGACACACCAGCCCGGTCTTAGAAGAGGCCGCAGAAGAAACCACAAGAGACAGGTTTTTGGTGTGCCTCCACCGCCCCGCAGGGTCCTGGGACACTGTGCGGGACAGGGGAGGGACTGGTTTTTATTTTTTGTAGAGGTGGTCCCTGTCCTCCAGGAGCTTACAATCTAGCTGGGGAGACACAACTAACGCACACTTAAACAATCAGTACAATTAGCGAATACCACAATATTGACCACAACTGCGTGAGACCAGGGAAAAGCAAGATCAGTGAGGGGCAGCTCAGAGAAGGTATTTTTAAAGGCGGGATTCGTTTACTGGTTGAACAGGTCCAAATCAAGTGGCACATTTGGGGGGGGGGGTGCGGGGTGAGCACTGGAGGCAGTGAGGGAAAGGGGAGTGGAGAGAGCAAAAGGCAGCAAGGCTGGAATGCACGTGCCCTAGCAGGGGCCGGCGAGAAGGCCCTCACTGGTTCCCACTGGTTCCTAACCATCTCCCCCCGCCCTCCAGTCCCGGCACTCGGGCTCGCAATCTGGCGCCTTCTCTGCTGCCCCGAGATTCTGGGCTTCAGCTGCTGATGTCCGGAGGCACATTCTGCTGGCTGGTGTGGTGCTTGGATCTCCGTGGTGGGGTCTGCTGGCATGGCCTTGGCTGTGGGCTGGGATGGCGCTGTCCTGACTTGGTCCAGATCAGAATGTGATGCCTAGGCCCAGATCTCAGGGGTCTGCTCCCCCCACCCCCCTGCCCCCGCCCCTGCCCCCACAGTGGGACCGGTGCACAGGGGAAAGGGATCTGGTCATCATGGTCGGTGCTGCTTCTCCGGAGGACCTACCGGCCCCTCACTGACCTTGGCAAGTGCTCCTCTGGCGAGGGAGCACGGGGGACCCCCCATTCCTGCGCGGCACTGGCTCCCATGCTGGCTGAGATGGACAGGAGCACCTGATGACGCGGCCGCCCAGGGCTGGGAGTTGGGGCCTCAGTTGGGGGCTCTCTGCCTGCGCTCCCCCAGCACCTGCCGCCCGGTCCGCGACACCGTGTACGCCAGCTTCTGCAGGGAGTACCTGAGCACCTGCGGAGAGACACCCAGGACCCGCCCTTAGCGGAGAGCGCCCGCAGCCCGCCTGCCGTGCTGCGTGCCCACCCCCGCCCCGCCCCCTGCCCCGCCCGCCTGTCCGGCCGCGGGCCAGAGAGGCGGGCGCAGGGCACAGCTTGTCCACGAGTCAGGGCAGCTGGAGCTTTTCCAACTGTGCTGAGAGCTGCATGGCGGCAAGCTGATTGGACCCACAACTTAGGTATACCTCACTTCTCGCAATGGGCTGTGTCCCTGGAGGATTTCGAAAAGCGAATCCTACCCAGTAAATGCAGCATTCCAGGAACACCTTAAAGGAAATATGCGATTCCTTTGGCAAAGGATCCCTTTAGCAGGGAATTCTTCCTGCAAAGGGAGCCTTTAGGGTACATGATTTTATGGGCAAAGTGCTTTCTTCCGAATTTTGTTTTATACAGAGCACTTTCATCTCCGTGATTTTTGTCTTTATAAAGCATTTTGCCCTCTTCTGGAAGCGCCTTTCCCCCCTTTCATTTTTCCTGCGAAGAGCTTTTTCCTGTGTTTTCTATAAAGCATTTCTGTCCGACTTATTTTTACCTGTTAGCTCCTTTGTCTTAATTTTTCTGCAGTGCGCTTTTTATCTAATGCATTTGTTTTGTGCCACGTGCTCTTGTCTGATTTATTTTTCCTGCAATGCGCGTTTTCCTCCTCTCCTTTTTTCCCTGTGAATTACTTTTCCTCTAATTTATTGGGGATTTTTTATGAAGTATTTTTTCCTAAAAAGTACCTTTTTCCAACTTGTTTTGCGTCCCACTTCTGCAAGCACTACACACACACACAATTTTTTTTTTAAATTTCCCCGCAGTGCGCAATTTTTAAGATGGAAAATTTTCTTTATGAGAGCTGTAAAGTCTCACAGTACAGAAGTGCCCCCGCCTCCCTCCTGGGGTCGAGTCTGGGCATAGCGGGTTTTTCTTACCGCGTAGGTAGCTAAAAGCCTCGGCGATCGTCCGCGGCAGGCGACCGCCGCGCCCGAGTCTTTGTTCCCGGCCTGGCGCGGGCGCACTAGGGAGGGTCTGCGCGAGGAGGAGGGCGCAGGGAACGGGCGGGGGACACGCGATGCCGGCAGCGGCAATTGGGCAGGGATCGCGGCAATCGGGGTAGGACGGGCTGGGAAGGCGGCAATCGCGACGCGGGTTTGCGGGAGTAGGGTGCGCGCATGGGGAGCAGGTCCCCACCGGGAGTCGCGACACACTTACCTGCAGCAGCACGCGGAAGATGTACCAGCCGATGATGAGCAGTTCGGCCGAAGCTGCCGCCACTGCCGCCATGGTTTCGAGAGTGGAGAGCGGTTGGTTGAGAGCGAGGGTTCGCCGAGGTCCGCTGATCTCGGAGTCCGCTGTTGGGCGCACTGCCGCAGCCGCGGTGGCCGTGCCTTAAGTACCCGCCCGCCGCCTAAGTACGCATGCGCGCTTGAGGTGGGGGTTTCATGAGGAGGGGTAGCCCGGGGCGCTCATTCGCCAGGAGAGAAAAAAAAATAATCCATCTGCTCTTTCCACACCGACCCCCGCCTCTTGAGTTCCATTTACGCCCCCTTCCAGAAGATTCCGCCTTGCCCGCTTTTGAATTTTGGTGTAAAATGGAGGGAGGGGTGCCACGGTCCTGGGTAGAGCAAGGGGCGAGGGTAGGGAGAGACTCTTAGAGTGGTGCCCCTCTTTCTGAACCCTGGCCGAAAGGTTCGAGCGCAGCCCAGTGGCGCTGCAGAAAGCGCCTCAGGCCTGGATGGAAAACCCGAGTTAGGGAGGGGTCATCTGCCCGAGACCGCGCTCAACCCTCTTTTCCCAATATTCCGTGAGTGGTAAGCCCAGTTCTCTGCTGCCCAAGGGTCCCCGAGCGTGTATCCCTTTCCCGATTCAAGGGAGCGGCGAGAGCAGGAGCTTTGGTAGCTGCGCTGACTCTGTAGGGAGCCCGCGGGAGGGGTGGGGCAGCCAAGGAATGAGGTCTCCCAGGAAGTGGTCTGGCTGCGCTCCGGGAGACGTCCCTGGCCAGGTCCTTTCAACCTCTGCCTTCCCTCCCCTCCCCCACTCCCGGACCCTGGCAGGTCTGCCTCGCCGGCGCGGTTCTTTGCACCCGTCGCGTTAGGTGGTGGCTGGAGCGCTGAGCGGAGTTCCGCTACTACCAGCAGAGGGTCGTGGCTACTGCAGCCTGGGTTCCCGGGGAGGCGGGTGGCGCACGACGCCCGTCCGGCGGTCCGTTTCAGAGCGCGGGTTTTGCGGGTGGGAAGAATAAAAGGCGAAAGGCGGCTATGAGCCCGGCCGCAGCGCTTTCACAAAGCACCTCTCTCCAACAAGTCGCCTGGCACAGGAGCCAACTGGCATTTGCCCCTGTGTGGATAGAAAATTAATTTTGATTAAAAGCTCATAGAGGTCAGTTTCTGTAAAGGGCCAGCAGCAGATGGAGGTGTAATGGTCCAAGCTAGTTCAGCTTGGATGAAGTAGCACAGTGATTTTTTTCCCCCTACATTGACTTTCGAAGAAGTTGGCTGGTTTTGGCAAAACGGTGCTGGGCTATTTGAAAAAGGCAAGCTTGGCCCAGTCTGCTGCTGTGCTAAAATTCTTGGGGCTGCGCTGTTGCCGTGGCGGCGACCTCCCCGCGCTCGGGAGGATGCGTTCATTGCCCGCGGTCTCCAGCCCACAGTGCACCACTCAGTGCTTCAGCTCGCCACTCCTTGCCTACCGCGGGAGAGATGCTCGGTACAAAAGCCTGTCGCGCCTGGCACGGGCACAGCACGGAGCCCATGGCTGTCCTGTGGCAACCGCAGGGCGGGATTGAGAGGTCTGGGCCCCCCGAGGACGGGCCGCAGCCCCAGGAGGCGATACATGATCTCTGCTGGGCAGGGCCCAGGCGAAGCCAGTGCACTGTGCAGACCGTGCCACAGAGCCCTCTCGGGAGCCCCCAGGAGAGGCCCAAGGAAGGCACCCAGGAGACTTCCCGAGTTGGTGACTTGGAGAGGAATAGAACCTCCACGGGTGGGCAGGGAGGAAAGGGACTCACATTTGCTGTTGTTAACCATGATCCATTTTCCCAAATAAGTATACATTCTGTTCCTGTTTTTTGTTTCTGTTTTGTGTTTTGTTTTTTTTTTTTTTTTTTTGTTTGTGTGTGTGTGTCTGTCTGTCCTTTGTCTGTCTGTTGTGTTGACTTTTCTCTTCAGGATCCCTGCTGCCTTGGTGATCCCAGGCTGACAGCCAGAGAGCACAGCGGCTCAGCTCCTGGAGAGTGAGGGTTGAAGAAAGCGGAGGGCAGCCGCCTGCGCCCGCTGACTCCCATTGGGTCGGTTCCTGCAGCGGTGCCCGGCAGCCTTGGCGAGGTCCTGCCCAGCAGAGATCATGTATTGCCTCCAGTGGCTGCTGCCCGTCCTCCTCATCCCCAAGCCCCTCAACCCCGCCCTGTGGTTTAGCCACTCCATGTTCATGGGCTTCTACCTGCTCAGCTTCCTCCTGGAGCGGAAGCCTTGCACGATTTGTGCCTTGGTCTTCCTAGCAGCCCTGTTCCTCATCTGCTATAGCTGCTGGGGAAACTGTTTCCTGTACCACTGCTCCGATTCCCCGCTTCCGGAATCGGCACACGACCCCGGCGTGGTGGGCACCTAACAGCCGCCCTGTTAGCTTTCCGAGGAAGCAGAAGACGGGAGGGGAGGCATTGACATAGGTCATAAAGCATTGGAGTTTCAAATCCCGCAGCCCCGCGGGTGCTACATTCCTGACGGCGCCTTGTTGGCCTGTGATGTTTTATCCTTATAATGTGAATAATGGCACTGCCCGGTGCTTTTATTGTAGAGTCCTATAGTTGTGGGTGGTCTTGTGTTTGTGTGTGTTCTGTCCCCACCTTGGTCCCAGCTGGCGGGATGGCCACCCCCCTTGCCTCATTACTGCGAGGAATCTGTGCCCATCCTGGTCAACCGCCCCAGCACGACCTGGGCAGATTAAATGCCAGACTCACCGTCCCCTCCCCGTGACGCCCCCCGTCCAACCCCACCTGTCAGGGTCTCCTTCCTTCCCAAGGTGTTACTGTGACCCTGCACTCCCTCTCCTGGCTTCCCTTTAGTTCTCTGCCCCTCTCCTTTTTGGGGGAGCACCTGTCCATGACAGGGCTCGTCTTTGCACTTATCTCGAACTTGAAGAGATTGCTGACGCCCGAGAGCCTCGCTTTTCCATCCCCCTTTCCCTGTTCGGCAGGCTAGACAGAAACATGTCTTGACTGTGTCCCGAAGTCTCCAGTATTTTTCCCCCACTTCATTTTTAAGGAAGCAGCAGCAGAGAGATGTTGCTCTTCACCTGGTGTCTGGGCTCATGCTTTCCCGCCCAGCCTCCCTTCCCCCTTGCCCTGCCTCCTGCCTTTCTCAGCCATCCCCAGGAGGGGGGGCCCCACTCATCGTGTGTCCCATGCATGCTCCGCGGGACTGAGATATGGCGTGTTCGTGTAGATCTAGCAGTCCCCAGCGAGTGAATGAGCGAGCACGTGTGTGTTTGATAGCAGCCACACCATCCCCTGGATAGGTGTTTGGATATTTCTTGGTGTGCCGTGAGTGAGTGAGTGAGTGTGTGTGTGTGTGTGTGCACATGCGCACACGCGTGTGGACGTATGCATACAGGTGCACGTGTACTTCCTTTTAAAGAAGCTTTACCGAACGTGTTCTGATTTCGAGGTTTAGCAGTAGCTAGCTGTATTAGTGCCGCTGCAGTATTTCTTTAGCATGGGGATTGCCGAGTGACCAGCACGCCGGACTCCGAGGTGTTCAGACAAGACGCAGGGGAGCCGTGGCCGTCGTCCTCCAGGCCAGGAGCCTCTTCATCCCTGCGCGTGGGGACTGTGCATGATGAAGAATCCACAGGAAGACTTTGTGACTGTCACTTGCTGCTTTCTTTTTCTGCGCTTCCATAACAAGTGTTGGCCCATGGGACTTTTCTTCTGGCCGCTGCCCACTGGGGCTCAGCATGGTCGTCCTTCTGCTGGGAGCCGTCCGTCTCTCTTCGCCCGAGGAGGGAGGGAGGCGGGCCAGGCAGTGGACAGAACTGGAGGCAGTCCCTCTAGGGAACGGGACTGCAAGACCACACTTGGGAAACATTTGGACTGCTGTTCTGGAGCTTTTATTTCTGGTGTGTTCGTTGCACAGCTGTTTGAAATGTTTAATAAAGCTTTATAAACTTTACTTTGTGGCTTTGTGTGGCTGCAGTCCATTTGAGTGGTGGTGTTGGGTTTCTGAGTTGGAGGAGGCCAGAGGCAAGCACGGAGGGGCTGAGTCCTTGGCGCCAGAGTACCTTAGCCCGAGAATTTGATCTGTTCTCTGGAGAGCAGATGGTGGGTTTTGGGGGAGGGGGCTCGGGGGCCGGAGCAGGCCGTGAACAGGAGGGAGCCTGGAAGTTTTCCGAGATGAGACGTTTGCGTTTCTCAGCGCCTGTGGCTTCCCGCCCGAAACTGTTTCCCTCCATAGGAGACTGGAGTAACTGATCCTCGACAAACAGCGGAGGACAGCTGGAGCTCTAATCATCAAGGATTTTTTATGGTGCTGCTTTTGAAATAAAAATAAAGCGGAACCCCTCATGGCATTTCAAGTGGAAAAATAAATAAGGCTGGCTGTCCAGCGAGCGGGCTTGAGCCGACGGCTAGCAGTGCACGCGTGGAGCGGTTTCCCGTGGCGGATCTCAGTGTGCTCCCCTGGCCGTGACTTTGAGGCAAAGCAGCGTGGATGGTTAGGGCTGTGCCAGGCGCCCACCTCTGCATCTCTCCTCCTTTCTTCTAGAAAGCATCTGAGAGCACCGCCACGGTGTGGGGCTGCGGGAGGCTCTCTGGAGATAACAGTTGTGAAGGGACTCGGTCCTTGCCTAGATCACCTGCTCTACCCGACTGCGACTTTGTTGCCATGAAGTTGTGTGCAGTGTTCTGCTCTCTTAAATCTCCCCGTTGTCACTTGATCCCCCCTTTTTTTTTTCATGCCTGGTCTTGCTTATCACTACTTTCTCCTCTTGATCAAAACTTGCCTAAGATTTCTCTGTGTCAGAGGTACTTGCAAAGAAGCAAACGTTTATCGATTCTATCTGCTGGGTGTTTTTCCTGTCTGATTCCTTTGTGCTTTGATCTCTGAATTCTTCTCTGAGTTGCTGCGCACCTTCGGGGTTGTGCAGTCTTCAGCGGAGGAGCCACGAACACCGACAGACAGCGTGGTTTGTTCCACACACGTTTACGCAGCGCCGCTGTGCTCGGCCCACGGGGGTCTCGGGCCAGACCCAGGCCCGACTCTCCAGGAGCTCATGATTCTAGCCTGGTGTGGAGACTTAACAAAATAGATGATCACAAATTCCAGAAAACAAAACAAATAAACCAGAAAGGCCTGGGTGTCACTCCTCTCCTGCGGAGGCACCTGGATGATAAATGAAGCCAAGATGATTGCTTATTTTGCTCTCCCCAAGAAAGCAGCTCTCTGTTTTCAGTCCCAGAGAGGCCTCCCTCCGGAAGATGTGTGACCCTTCCCAGCAGGGAGCCTGCAGCCCACTGCCCCCAGGTGACTGCAGATCAGCGGTCTCAGCCCTACAGTGCATTCCACCTCCCAGGCACCTCCCTCACCCTGAAGCACTTTTCAGGAAGTGGTTTTGTTGTTTTGAGGAACAAGAAAAGTAGGTCCCTCTGGTGGGAAAGAGCAGGGGCACCAGACCTTCCACAGGTTGGTCACCGTGCCGCTGCTCCTGTGCCGCCTGGTAACTAAGCAAAGACCCCCAGGGGGCCTCGGTCTGGACTTCTTTAGGAGCTAGTCCGAGCCTTGCTCTGGGCCCCAGTTTCCTAAAACGCGGGCTTTGGAACACACACAATTTTCCCAGCCCTGACGTCCCGAGATCCTTTCTCCCAGGATCGAGGGACCTCCTGGGCCTGCTGGAAGGTGGCTGAGCTCGGACTAGTGGCAGTGCACTTTCAGTACAGTCTGCATGTGCTTTATGCTTTAGACAGCACCACTGTCAGGAAGCTTTCCTGGATTTCTTCTCCCTGGAGACCCACCTGCCTCAAGCCAGGCACACTGCCCCCTCCTAGTGACTGAGTTCTGGGGGCCGTGGCCCCTGCCTCCCCCTCTGCCGGCCATCATCCCCTGCCATCCAGAGGGAAAATCAGAATCCCATGCGGCACAAGGCCTTGGCATCACCACGCGGTGGACAGGGTGGGACAGTTCCCGCCGTCAGGGAGGCCTCCACGTGGATGGGAAAGGGGTGACATTGAGGACTGTGGCAGGTGCTGGCAGACGGAGCGGGCAGCTGGTGCAAGCCTGGGAGGACAAGTGCACATGTTTGAGCAGTGAAGTCACAGATGAGATGTTAGTTCTCACCATCTGATCAGGCATCTCGGATAAAGGGACTGGGCTGACCACTAACATCGGCACCACGAGTATGTGGCTGTCCTAGAACCAGAACCTCAAAAGGCTTTTTCAGCTAAAGAGACCAGTCTGCTTAACTCTGGAGGGCTGCTGGAGGCCCCCAAGGGGCGGGGGCCTAGGGTGGAAACGCGACGAGCCCCAAAACTCAGTCCCCACGACGCTCCCACGTCTCGCAGACTGGCGCCATCGCAGAGAAGGACCTGCTGGGGGTAGGGGGTGACCAGTGAGGTGGGATTCCTTCTGCAGGGAACAGGACAGCCTTGAACAGCGAGCGTGGCGGGCCCTTGGGGAGGCCCTGCCCTGTCCTGATCCCTGAAAATGGGGAGTAGTGGGTCCAAGGGCAACTGTGGGCCAGGAGGGGTGGTGAGCCCCGAAGGAAGGAGAGGGAGCTCCCACTGAGGAGCTGCACAAGAGGGAACCTGCGGGTGCTGTCACCTGTGTCTAGTCTCTCGGGAAGGCCAGAGCCCAGCCTCCTGGCTTCCAGTGCACAGCTCACCCCTCCCCCCACATGGGTAGGAGGGGCACTGTTCAGCAGGGCTGGCAGAAGACCCTGACTGAGGGCCAGCCTCTGCCCCCAGGGGCTTCCTGGAAGGCCAGTGCTGTGCCAGGCTTTGGGCGGTCAATTCCGTGGGTGAGAATTTTCCCCTGCAGAGTAGATGCCAGGGGAGGCTGCGAGGCTGGCAAGCGGCAGACAAGTCCCTGGTTTCCCCGTGGGATGGGAAAGGGGCCCAAACACTGAGAGGGCCCGGGCCCTGATTCAAGGCCTCAGGGAGCCCAGGCCTTAGGGGTGGCCTTTGTGGCTGCACCTCCACAAGCCTTAATTTCCTCACCTGTGAAATGCCCGCCACAAGGCCGCCTCTACGGGGCTTCCTCTCCCAGCCCTCACAGGCCTCAGGCCTCAGGGGTGGACTCGGATCCTCCAACTCATGCGCTTGACCATTCACGCTACCAGCATTTGCCAGGCTTCCCACCAAGCTCTGAGACGCTGGAACAGAAAAGGACCCCAGCACGCCCCCCTGGAGAAGGAGGGAGGCCCCGAGGCTACGCTGTAGGCAGATAGCTACTACGCTCTGGTAGGGTTAGGGAGAGACGGGATTTGGATGACCATGTCAGTCACTCAGCGTGAAGTCCCTTACTTATTTCCTACATCTCTGCTAAAAGACACAGCTTATTCCTGGGAGGCCTGGGCCTGAGGCTCTGCTTGGCCATCAGCTTGCCCAGCATCCCCCACAGATTTCCCTCTCTGAGAGAGTAATGCCCGCCTGTCCAGTTCCTGCCCGGGAGGAGCCAGTGTGTGGAGCTTTGTCAGCGCCGAGAGCCTGAGCCCTCTCCAAAGACCAGTCCTTCGGGCGGTTCTGGCCTCCCGCTTCTTCCTGGGCACTTACGTAGCTCACCGCCTCTTCCAACCAAAGCACTCTGCCAGCCCAGGCTCGCCCCAGCCCCATGGAGGCCGCCCTCCCAGAAGGGCAGGAGCTAAGACCCTAGGCCCAGTGGCTGCCCACTTCCCATGTGACCTTGCTCTCCTAGGAGTAGAAGAGCACTCCCCAGGTACCGGCCAGGCACAGGAGGTCTTTAAGGCGTCCATCTTTCCTGAAACAGCAGTGAACTGTATCTTTGCTTCTTCAGTCTTAGAAACATTGCTTTACATCTCGAGGGTACAGCACTGTCAAGAACCTGGGCTCAGAGCCAAGACAGACGTGGAGGGGTCTCGGGGGAGAGAGAGCACCTTCCAGTGGCCCCCTGTGCCTGTGCTCTCCGTTCCTCAGCGTGCTCCTTCGGGCCCTGTGCAGCCCCTGCAGACAGGCTTAGGTTCTGTCCCATGCCCAGGTGCAGAATCTGCCTGCCCAGGCCTGACGCAGGACCTGTTGTTGCTGGCCTGGCGGGTGCAAGGCCCAGTTAATCACTAGACTCCCTAAGGAAGTAGGTGGCCCAGTCTGTCCTAGAAAGAAGGGAATTGCCTCCTAAGTCCCCTCTTGGCAACTCAGAAGGGCCAGACTAGTGCTTTGAGAAGGATCCGTGAGAAGAGCCGTGTGAGAGGTCCTCCCCCTGGCCAGCTGTCTACGTACGTACGTGTGGTTCGGGAGTCGCCCCCCCGCCCCAGTAAGACCTCCCGGCTCCCTCCCCACTTGTAAGCTGAGGGGCTCCCCTCTTCTCCCCAGTCTCCATCCTACACCCCATCCCCCCAGATGGGACTGACTCCCCACACTTTCCCACTTGGATGAGCGCCTCCTATCCCCTGGCAGGCAGGTGAGCTGACAGGAGGGCAGGGCACTGCTTCACCAAGAGCCGGCTGAAGCCCGGCCAGAGGCTGTCCTGCCCATGGGCGTGCAGCTGGGCCCCGCTGGCCTCGGCCCTGAGCTCCGATCCCCGCACTGGGCTCCGCATTGCTCATCGTCCCTCCCTCAGAGCCGATGGGGGTCCTCTGTAGGATCTTCTCAGAACTCCCTCCCCGCAGCCCACCCCTCAGACCCCCTGCGAGCCCCTCACCGAGACGCCAGTCCTCCCCTCCCCATTCCCTCAGACCCCTGACTCAGCAGCAGCACCAGGGGCGTGGGTGGGCTCCTGTCTCAGCGGGCCAGGGCCAGTGAGCCTGCCTGTTCTCCCTGGAGAGATGCCCTAGGGGAGCCCACGAGACTGCCCGGGGAGGTGTTCATCCAGGGGGTCTGAGAAAGAGGGTGAGGTCCTCCCACTGCCGAGGAGGCCGTTGGAGGGTTTGTCCTCCCTACTGGGCTTAGCAGTGTCAGATGCAGATGTCAGCCCGCGGACCGAGAGGGAGAGGGAGAAGTAGAGAGGAGAGGGACACAGTGCCCCTCCCAGTGAAGGCAGGAACGGGGGAGAGGCGGAGGTGGCCCGTTTGCACTGCTCTCTTTTTATTTAGCTAATATTTGGCAAGTTCCTTTCTGGATCAGGCTGGATAAGCATTTTGCCAGCAATGCTTTCCAGAAGCCGTGGTCACAGGACTTGCTCAGGTCGGCACAGCTATGCCTGTCCCACGGAGGGGGTTCCAGAGATGAGGATGGGCAGGGCTGGCATTGCACCCCAGTCCACTACGCTCCAGAGCCCCACCGCCCACCTTGACCACCACCTTGTCCTCCCTCCAGCCAGGAGGGCAAGGCCCAGGTGGAGGGTGCGAAGCAGGGAGGAGCCCGCGGGACGTCGCTGGGGTTCACATGGGACTCAACTAGACACATAACTTCTCAGAGGGGAAAGAGGTGCGAGGGAGAAGCCAACTAAAAGGCAAATGGGAAATAGGAGCCCATTGAAAAAGGGGGTGGGGGGTTGAATATTGAATACGTTTCTGAGTGAGGGCCCTCCTCCGGGCTGAAGAGCAAGGGAATGACATCAAGAAGGCAAAGGCCCACAGTGAGAGGGGCGTGTGACGGCCGTGTCCCAAGATGCCTGAGCGGACCGGATTGGACGGGCAGGTAGGGTCTTTGCCTTGGAGAGCCAGCATCGCTGTGAGGCCCAGCACTTGGTGAGTGACGTGGTCTGGTTCAAGCCATCACTGGGCGGTGCTGAGTAAGTATTTGCTGATGTGAAGCAAATATCTGAGATGATACATCAGATCGAGGAGGGAATGTCCCGGTGTTAAGCTATGGCAGAAGGGAGCCACGGGCCTCATCCTTGGCGGGCAGGTGGGGCTGCCTGGGGCTTTCAGATAGGTCGACAAGGTGGTCAGGATTCCGATGATCAGCCCCTCCCCTGGGCACAGTCTCTATGCTTACAAGGGTCTCACACACACCCAGGGCCTTGAGGTTTGAGGACCTTATGTAGCCTCACCACCACCTGTTGGGCGAGTTTGCTTCCATCAGCTGGGATTCTTGATTATCCCGTTTCACAGAAGAGAGAGCACAGTCCAGCTATCCCGGCAAGAATTGCCAGACACAGACTTGTCTCTCTTGAACACTGGTGTCCCCTCTATACACTGCGCGACGTCTCTGAACAACAGCCAGGTGAACTATGGGATTCTTTTAGAACCAAGGATGTTCGGTGATCAAGATGAGATGGACTAAGTCCCTGTCCCGAGCTCTCTCAGCAGGGATGCTTTCCCCTCGCTTGCTTGGAGGCTGTTAGTCACCTCCCCCACTGTGCCTCACTTTCCCCATTTGTAAAACAAGGCAATTGGGCTGCATAATCCCCGAGTTCCTTTCCAGCTCTGGCATCATCCTCAGCTGCCCAGATGAACATGGGACATGGTGACTCCAGGCTGTGGGTCAAGTCCACATCTTGGAGTAGAGAGAAATTTGGTGATGGCTGTGGCCCCTGGAAGCTGACCTTGGCGGAAGCTGGCTGAATCCATGCAGGTAGGTCGGTGCAGGTGAGAGGGGGGTGGGGCGCTTCCTCTCTCGCCCCTGAGTAACGTCTCCTTGCATCATTGGAAGCCTCCAGGCCTGGTGATGCCAACTAGATTGAGCGTTTGTGTTGATAACTAGACCCATTCTCCCACATACACTTCCCGCTTTCCTCTCCCACCCCTTAAATGACTCCCCGTTTTCATTGTCACCGTGCCTTAATCATACCTCCCTGTGGCCTTCCAGTTCCTGACCAGTGGCGTGTTCTCTGAGAAGACTGTGGCCGTGAACGCCATAATCACCCAGGAATGGCTCAGCTCAGAGACGGAGCCCAGAGAAGCAGCCTCGTCCAAAAAGGAAGCTTGGACTTGGGGTTTGCATTCACTAGAAAGAAGGGGGGAAGCCATCCGACCTCTCCTTGGAGCACACACCCAAACTAAAAAATAATTGTGTAAGGTCAAAAGGAGATATGAGCCTGTTAAAAACCGGGAAGAAAAGGAACTGAATATCTGGCAAGTGTCTAAATGGGAGGGGGTCCATCTAAGCTGAAAACCAACAGAATTACATCAAGAGGCAAAGGCCGATCAATTTGGCTACATGAAAATAAACATTGCCAAAGACAAACAATGTCACAACCAGAAAGCAGAGGCTGAAATATTTGCAGGTCCACCGCGTGGGAGAGAACTCACCCAAAACTTCAACCGGAAAACACAACAGGTAATTCGGGAAGGACCTCAACAGAAGAGGAAATGGAATTACCAAAAAATATATATATACAGTTTAATATTTAGCCTCACTAATAAACAAAGACCCACAATACAGAAGTACATTTTCACCAGCCAATCGGGGGAAAGGGTTTGAGAATATCTAGTGTTGAGGATGCAAATAGGCACTGTTCGATGCTACCGGGGGAATGTGAATCGATTTCCACTTTTCGGAAAGGAAGATGGTAGAAAGGGGATGAAAGTGTCAAGAGAAGGTAGATGGCTTCTGTATCTCTCCATCGTCTATCAAGTGCTTTGTGTCGGGCATCGTGCTGGGTGTTACAGTGCAGAGGTAAATGAGACACAATGCGTGCACTTGGGCGTACAGAGAGGTAAGAAAGATTCTAAAGTGACACCTAGGAAGTGGGAGGCCAGAGACAGGCTGGGGACGAGCGCAGAGGGCGGCCTGGCTCCCAGTCCGGGTGTACAGCTTCACGGGAGCCCCGAGGAAAGGCCCTGGAGAGGTGGCAGGAGCGGGAGTTAGCGCAGGTGGAGGTGAGAAGCACCGTGGACGAGCTCATCGATAGCTGAGGGGGAACTGAGCTGAGCGGGAAACAAGAGGCCGGGAGGAAGCAGGGCCTGTGTCTGCTTGAAGAGCGGGGTTTCAGTTACAGCAGGGAGCTAGCAGAGTATTTTGAGCAAGCGGGTGCCACTGTGAGACGTCTGGCTTAAGGTGATAACTGGTTGCTTAGACGAAGTCAAAGGTGCGAGGGCCAGTGAGGAAGTGATTACCTTGGTCTTGGTAGAAGGACAAGGCCTGAATTAGGGCAGAGGCCAAGAGGATGAGAGAAGTGATCAGGTGTAGCAGGTAAGGTTAGCAGAACCTGACTGACTGCTGACTGGTTGGTGACTGGGGTTAGAGAGAGTCAAGGATGCCTTTGCCTTGCCTGCTGCCATCTTGGGGCGCTGGGTGGACGGGAGACCATCCGGAGGAAAGGACTGGAGGAGGAATGAGCTCAGTTTTGGATACACTGAGTCAGAGGTGGGCATCCAGGTGGAGGTAGCCTGCAAGGAGCTAGGTAAAGGGTCTGGATTCCTGCATAAGATTTAAGCAAGAGATTTGGGTTGCAACTGATAGTGGTTGTAGCCATGGACTTGGGTGAACTGGCCCTAGAATACGCTGAGAAGAGAGAGGGAAGAGGCCCAAGAATAAGAGTCTCACCCCCATTTACGAAGCAGACAGAAAACAAAGCCCACAAAGGGGAAACAGAAGAGAGACACGGAAAATGCACCTGAAGCCTGCGTTGGCATGGAAACCCCGGCGTGTGGAGAGAATAAACAAGAGGCAGAGATGCAGGCTGGATCGATACGGCCAGAGAGCCCACGGAGGCAGTCATTAGGGGCCACCAGGCCCGCTGCAAGAGCAATCTCCTGTGCAGCGCGGGGAAGGGGGCAGTGAACAGGGAAGGGGGAGCAGGTCCCGTGGCCGCCTCCCAGGAGAAGCTGCTGGGGTCGTGCTCTGGCCAGGGACAGCTTCTGAGCTGGAGCTGGGCTAAGATGGAAGGTTGGACTGAGATGATGGGAGAAGTCCACGGGCTCATCACCTGTAGCCCCGTAAAGTCACAGGCCAGATTGAAGGACATGGGCAGTGAGGGAGGCACTGATCGTGGGTGACCTTGACTGGAGCTGTCATCCAGTCCTTTTGGAGCCCACAAGAGCAATGTAGGCATCTCGCAGCAAGCATAGACGCAGGACCAGGGGACGGCCCTGAGTTCACAGGAGCGAGGCCAGAGGCTGATGCTGGGGTGGGTCCAGGAACAGCAGAGGAGGCCAAACAAGCAGGGGACCCAGCAGCCCAGCAAAGGGAGCTCCCAGAAGGCCACAGGGGCTGCAGGTGGGCCCTCCGCACAGAGGCCAGGCATGGCCAGGTGCGGCCACAGCACCCATGACGGGCACAGCAGCCTGGCTGGGAGCAGGAGGGAGAAGGGCTGGAGGGGCGCCCCCCCACACTCCCCCGACCCCCGCCCCATGCAGGGAGCAAGCTGGAGGCACAGGGACAGGCGTGAAAGGGGCCTGGGGTGCTGGGATTAAGTGTCGCGGGCAAGGGATTAGCTGTGTTGGTGGGAAGGGACAGAACTGAATCATGTACATTCTACCGGGGAACCTGATCTCCATGTTCCCCGGGCGGCCTCTGCTCTGCCCCGGGTGCCGACTCCGGCCCTAATTAGCAGCCGTTCCATCCTGCTTGTGGCGGGGGCCCTGTCTGGCCCCGTCTGCGCCTTTGGGCACCTAGCAACAGGCATCCAGCTAGGCAGGGGTAGGATCATTGCTTTTTGCTTGAAATCAAAAGTCTGAAACAGGTGACCAAATGTATTTTATCACTAAGACTTGCGACAACTTCCAGGGAATAAATGAGAAATAAATGTCCAACTTGAGACCTTCTGGGGGCCGGCGTTGTGCTGTAGTGGGCTAACCCCCTGCCCACAGTGCCAGAATCCCATTTGGGTGCCGGTTCAAGTCCTGGCTGCTCCAGCTCTCTGCCATGGCCTGGGAAAGCAGCAGCGGATGGCCCAGGTCCTTGGGCCCCTGCACCCGCATGGGAGACCTGGAAGAAGCTCCTGGCTCCTGGCTTTGGATGGGCTCAGCTCCAGCCGTTGCAGCCATCTGGGGAGTGAACCAGAGGATGGAAGACCTTTCTGTCTCTCCCTCTCTCTGTCTATAACTCTACCTCTCAAATAAACACAATAAAATCTTTTTTTAAAAGAGAGAGACCCTCTGAGTCTCAGGAAAGGCACTGTGCACTCTATGGGTTCCTTAATTTAGGCCCTGGGGTCAAGGCCATTTTCTCTTCCAGTCATCACAGCCCCTCAAGTCCCTTCTAGGGAAGCAGGGAAAGAAACTGAGACCCAGAGAGGCAGTGTAGTATAGGGAAGGAATAATAAGCAATGACAGGTTCTAGATCACAGTTTTTTTGTTTTGTTTTGTTTTTCAAGATTTATTTATTTTGGCCAGCGCCACAGCTCACTAGGCTAATCTTCCACCTAGCGGCGCCAGCACACCGGGTTCTAGTCCCGGTCGGGGTGCTGGGTTCTGTCCCGGTTGCCCCTCTTCCAGGCCAGCTCTCTGCTATGGCCCAGGAGTGCAGTGGAGGATGGCCCAAGTGCTTGGGCCCTGCACCCCATGGGAGACCAGGAGAAGCACCTGGCTCCTGTCATCGGATCACCGCGCTGCGCCAGCTGCAGCACGCCGGCCGCGGTGGCCATTGGAGGGTGAACCAACAGCAAAGGAAGACCTTTCTCTCTGTCTCTCTCTCTCACTGTCCACTCTGCCTGTCAAAAAAATAAAAATAAAAAAAATTACTTATTTTGAAAGTCAGAATTACAGAGAGAAGGAAAGAGAGAGAGCCTCTGTTTGCTGGTTCACTCTCCAGGTGGCCGCAATGGCCAATGCTGGGCCAGGCCAAATCAGGAACCAGGAGCTTCATCCAGGTCTCCCACGTGGGTGGCAGGGTCCCAAGCACTCGGGCCATCTTTTGCTCCTTTTCCCAGGCCATCAGCAGAGAGTTGGATCGGAAGTGGAGCAGCCTGGACACAAACCAGCAGTGTCGCAAACAGAGGCTTTGCCAGCTACGCCGCAGTGCTGGTGCCTGGATCACAGCCTTGAATGCTGTATTCAGGGCCTCAACAGCAGTTCTACCTGGTGGTAGCTCCTGGAGACTGGATACATCAAAGTCAGAGAAAGCCTGGGTTTGGCTGGCAGAGCCCAGGCCTGTGCCACCCCTCCCACAGGAGCACCTGTGCCAGAAGAGGCAGGACCTGCAGGAGAGGACTCTGTGGCTTCCACGTGAAAGAAAATCCAGGTCCCACCACAGCCACACAAGACGGGGAAGAGGGGATTTCCTTCACGGTAACAGGCAGAATAAGGGAAGCGAGAGAGCCAAACATGCAGCTGTCCAGCGTGAGAAGTGACGAGCCCAGAGGCAGAGCCAGGCCGGTAGCAGAGGCCTGGGCTGCGTCGGTGCAGTCTGGGAGAAGCAGAGCAGAGGCTCGTGGTGGAGAAAAGCGGGCACTGGGTGGGAGCTGTAGGAGAGAAGTGAAGCCACAGGTGGCAGTGAGCGTGTGTCCTGGGTGGACGCTGGGAACGGGACCCAGCAAAGCCGGTCTAGGGGCAGGAGAGCGGACAGCCTAACAGCTGGGCCCTGGGCTAGGCTCAGAAAGGGACTCAGGCTCCTGGGCTAGGGCTCAGAAAGGGACTCAGGAAACGCTGGCCCAAGGCCATGGCCACTCCGAGTGAGCGGACCTAGAGAAAAGTGGCACGAGGCAGTCAGGGTGAGAGGGGACGGGAGAGGGCCACGAGAATCGTGAGTTGCAGACATGGCAGAGCCTCAGGAGGTGTGGGCGGGCAGGCGGCAGAGGAGAGAACCAGGGGCCTGAGAGAGGCAACAAACAAGGCAGAGAGGGGGTTGCTGTGGCAACCAAGGTAGTGAAGGGTTTCGGGGAGAAAGCGACCAGGAAGGCAGCAGAGAATTCCAGCAAGATAAAGGCGGACTTGTTCCTTTGGCCGTCGTGACTGGCAGGCTTCTGGCGGCTGTATCAGAAGCGTCTTGGGGCGTGGTGGGGATGAGGTGTGAGGGAGACTGGAGTCCGGAAGGAAGACTCGAGGGCGGGAAAGAGGATCAAGTGGCCAGGGGCAGCCCCGAGTGTGGTAGGCACCTGCCGGAGTGCCACAGGCTCGTGCGTGTGCCCCACCGTGTGCCTTACTCTGTGGGTACCTCGGCGAGGGACTCTAAGTAGGCAGAATCCCCATTCTCCGTAAGGGAGCAAGAGGCGGTGAGATCGCCCCACAGCCTGAGGGGCCGTCCCACCACCACTGTCGCTCCCCCTCTTCGTGGAGGAGCAACACTGAACCCTGCGCTGTTCTTTCGTCTGCTCGGCCCTCCCCGGGTTTGCTGCTGGTTCTTCCCGGGTTGGCTACTATCCCTTCCACCTCCGTGGAAGGGCAGTTCCCCCTGGCCACATTCCCCACTTCCGCAGGGGAGCGGCACACCGCCGGCCGGCTTTCTCGGGGGGCTGCACAGGTGTTCCTTCAGCTAGATAGTCCCCTTAGATGTTCCCCATAGATGTTCCTGGTGCATGCCGTCTCTCTCCTCCTTTATAGTCCTCCTCTGCCAATCCCAACTCGGCTGCCCACACGCCGAGTACGCTGCTCTCCTCCAATCAGGAGCAAGTCCTACAGTTTATTGGTTGAACTGGAGGCAGCTGTGCAGAAGCTGTTTACTTCTCTCCCAGCGCCATATTGTGGGAGAGCAGATGCATAGAATAAGTCTTAATTCCAGTAACTCAGTCTAGTCCGGGCTGCTCCCCACACACCACCACCGACAGGCACCTGCAGGAAGGATGGGGAGCCCAGGAGGTGCACAGCCAGGGCCCAGAGACCCCACCTCCAAGGGGGCGACACCCCCAACCAAGTCGAGAGGGGGCAGGGAGTTCACTGGGCAAAGGCAGTTGGGGGAAGACAAAGGGAACAGCCCGTGCAAAGAGCTTGACCTGAGAGGGCAGAGAGGCGCTGGCCACGGCTGGGCAGGGCTGCCTCCTGAGAGCAGGGGCCTGCCCGCTGTGTCCCTAGTATCCAACACTCCGGCTGTTCTGTGGAGACGTCATCAGAGAAGCAGGGGCGGACTCATGGAGACCACTTGGGAAGCGTTGGCTGTCATGGCAGACAGGATTTGAACCTGATCTGGCGTGTTGCCGTTGGCCTTTGGTGCTGGCTAGAGGCAGTGAGAGGAGGGGGCGTTTAGGATGACCCCCCAGGGGGCTGGCTTGCCCTGCTAGGGAGCCGGGGAGCCGTGTGTGAGGCAGACCCCACGTCTGGTGGTGCCTTCGCGGGGATGGTGAGAAGGTGGTGGATGCGTGGCTCCCGAGCCCGGAGTGAGCAGTGACAGTGACAGAGGCTGGCTCAGGGCTCCCGGGGATCCGAGCACAGAAGAGGGTTGGGACACAGACAGGTTCCAGGCAGTATTTTGAGGCCATGGTGATGGCTGAGGAAGAAGAGACCAGAAACCAAGCCCAGAAAGCACCAACATTTGGAGACTGGGAGGGTTCAGCAGAGAGCTGGGCCGGCCAGCAGTGAGTATGTGTAGGGAGGTCAGGGGGCAGGGTGACCCCTGAACCCCTCCAGAGTCAACTGCACTATCCCCCAGCACTCCTGGAAGTGAGCAGGGTGGGGGCCCTGCTGACCGGCACCCCAGAGCAGTTTGGGAGGGAGCCAGCTAAGGAGAGACGGGGATGGAGCAAGAACTGGGGCTCGTGCGTTTCCGGCGTGCAGGGAAGAGTCTGGCTATTCTACGGAAGGAGCCGGAAACTGAGCCATGGCGGGGAGACGCTTGGTGAGATGGGCTCCCGGGGGCCGGGATCATTAGGCAGGCAGATAAATGAGTTTGGTGCAATAATGTATATTTGACTGAATA
Source organism: Oryctolagus cuniculus (assembly GCF_051225735.1). Taxonomy (NCBI): domain Eukaryota; kingdom Metazoa; phylum Chordata; class Mammalia; order Lagomorpha; family Leporidae; genus Oryctolagus; species Oryctolagus cuniculus. Next base: position 21,144,432 of record NC_142877.1, read on the forward strand.
GGACAAAATTAAATTATTTACCTTTTAGTGAGTAACTTGATCTCTGTGTTCTTTGGGGCGATTTCTCTGACCTGTGTGTGCACTGACTATAGCTCTAATTAGCACCAGCTTCATCCTGTCTCCGGGCTGGGATCGGGTCTGACTGGTTGTGTTTCTCACCGCCTAGCAACAGGCAGTAAGCGCTTCGGGTACCCAATCACTATTTTTGCCTTGATGTGAGAGAGTAGAAGTCAACATTCACTTATTCTGGCCAGCAGAGAACCTCTGACAGGTCTCCAGAAGTCACAGGGCGAGCGGGAGAAACGGGTGCTCAGCCTTGGGCAGCAGGGGGTCTGGGGGGGCGGCGGGGTCGAGGCGTCTGTTCCCCTCGTCCTCGCAGGCTCCAGGCCACGTTCACTGTCTCGCGGGACCTTCGCACCCTTCCCCGAGAAACCCAGTGTCGCCCCATTTTATAGAGGAGGAGACACACTAAGTTCAGCACAGTGGCAGTAGGCTCGGTCCCTCTGCCCCAGATCAGGCTGAGCTGGAGAGGAAGAGGCCAAGGGCTGCGCGGGGCCTGCAGGGAGACGCTCGGCGGGCCCTGGCCCGAGAGGACCGGCGACTCCCGGATATGACAGCAGCCAGCACGGTGCGATGGCATCTGTGGGGCTGTTGCTGGGGCAGGCAGGGCCCGCCACGCTGGGCCGGCCACTGCGTCTGCATCTAAAACATCTACTGCTGTTGGAAATGCCTCTGCCTTCAGCCCATCTGAGCTGTGTTTTGATACAGTGTGACACGGACATCCCATCTGATCTGTCTGCAAACCACATCCGGTTTGCTAAGCACCATCTATTGTCCGCGAGACTACACCCTTTACTTCTCCTCATTTCTGGGCCAGCGCCACAGTGTAATGAGCAAGTTTATAGTGTCTTCTGCCTGGAAAGGTAAGCTCCTCCCTCCCTCCAGCTCCCCGTTCTTGTATAAAAAATTATCTTGGTGGCTGGCGTTGTGGCGTAGCAGGTAAAGCCACTGCCTGCAGTGCCGCCATCCCATATGGGTGCCAGTTCGGGTCCCGGCTGCTCCACTTCCCATCCAGCTCTCTGCTATGGCCTGGGAAAGCAGTAGAAGATGACCCAAGTCCTAGGGCCCCTGCACCCGTGTGGGAGACTCGGAAGAAGCTCCTGGCTCCTGGCTTCGGATCAGCACAGCTCTGGCCATTGTGGCCATCTGGGGAATGAACCAGTAGATGGAAGATCCTCTCTCTCTCTCTTTCTCTCTTTCTGCCCCTCTCTAACTCTGCCTTTCAAATAAATAAAGATTCTTTTAAAAAATTATCTTGGCCATGGTGTTCCTGGGCTTTTTCATAGGCATACTATGATCTGCTTAGCAAAGTCCCTCCAAAAAATCTTGGTTTTTTGCCTTTTTTTTTTTTTTTTTTTTTTTTGCGTTTTTGAGAGGCAGAGACACAGAGGACAGAGAACGCCCATCCGCTGTCACTCTCTGAGTGCCTGCAACAGCTGGAAGCGCGCCAGGCCAGAGCTGAGAGCTGTAACTCCACGCAGGTCTCCCGTGTGAATTGCAGGGACCCGAGGACCTGGCCAGCACTGCTGCCCGGCAGGCTCTGCGTTAGCGGTGACTGACATCCAGCCCGGGGCCCTGCAGAATGTCTCAGCTGCGAGGCCACCCTGCTGGGATTTTGCGTGGACTTGCATTGAAAGGAAAAAAATACATCTTTAGGGTGTCAGTTCTTGCCTCTGTGAACAGCTATCAGCCCCCCTTTTAATCAGCCTCATGTGTTTTATTCCGTTCTTGCCTTTTAATAAAGCTTGGTCGCTGCAGTCCGTTCTTTCTTTCTTCTTCTTCTTTTTCTTCTTCTTCTTCTTTTTTTTTTTTTTTTTTTGACAGGCAGAGTTAGACAGTGAGAGAGAGAGACAGGGAGAAAGGTTTTCCTTCCGTTGGCTCACCCCCAAAATGGCCGCTACGGCCGGCGCCAATCCGAAGCCAGGAGCCAGGTGCTTCCTCCTGGTCTCCCATGGGGTGCAGGGCCCAAAGACCTGGGCCATCCTCCACTGCCCTCCCGGGCCACAGCAGAGAGCTGGGCAGTCACAGCGTTTCCACCTGTCTTCATCGGCTTATTCCTGAGTACCTGATTCATTTTGTTGCTTTTGTGAGTAGGGAAGCTTTCCCTTTTTGTGTGTGTTCATTTGGCTTTCCAAATTGTAATCAATTTCCTAATCACTGTGCCTCATCCACAGACATACACACAGAGTAAAAATGTGCTTTGTCCCTGGGCACACAAATGAGAACACAGCACACATGTAAATCAAAGTTAATTGGCTAGAAATGAATTAAAAATTGAATTAAATTTTAATTATACAAGTAATACACGAATACATGTCCTTTAAATAAAATTAGAGTGTTCGATAAAGAAGTCCCCAGGGGCCTTCCCCGCACCCTCCCCCGGCCCCTGCCGTGGCCGCAGCTCCTCTCAGGCGCTGTGTGCAGCCCCAGCGTCTCCCTGTGCCGTTGGTTCACGTTGTCTGTGCACAGCCGTGCTGATGTGGCGACTCCTGGGCTCAGGGACCTGCCTCTTGTCACCTTCCCTGCTGGACGGGATCGGGCCGCTGGCAACTGGCACTGATCAGGCCGCGTGGTGTTCAGTTGTCGTCTGTCGATCAGCTACTGAAATGCTGCCGTCGTGGCTCCACTAAAGCAGACCCGTTTGCTCACGGCCAGGTGTTTCTCCGGCCTCACCCTTAGAACTGGGATTCATGGGCCTACGGCAGACACATCTGAAACTGTAGTGGAAGCTACACCACCAGCGCTGTGTGAGCACCTGTGTCCCCGGCTGCCTCTGAGGCTCACGTTTGCACTGATCTGATGGGGGCACAGCATCTGGTTTTAGGGGATGCTTTCCTGAGCTGCCAGTAGGGTTCAGATCTGTGCATGTTTACTGTCAGAGTCCTTACCCTGGGGTGCTTGTCCGTATCTCCTGTCCATTGCTTCCTTTAAGGCAGCTGTTTTTTCTTGCAGATGTGTTGGATTCTCTATGTATTTTGTATACCAACACTTTGTTCAATATATTACAAATGTTTTCATCATTGTGATTCTCATTTAATTTTAAATTTTGATACAGTTGGATCTATGAATCTTATTCTTATACCTTTTTTAGTATCTTAATAAAGCCTTTCCTACATCAAGATAAGCATTTTTCCGTATTTTCTTCTATGATACTTATAGTTTACATATATAGATTTAATCCTTTATACCATATTAAAAATAAATTCCATATGCATGAATCTCAGGATCTAACCTTAATTTCCACCACACACACACAGTGGGTAGGAAACTGTCCCAGCAATCAGGCATCATTTCCCCACTGATTTAAAATTGCTACTTTGGGGCCAGCGCTGTGGCGCAGTGGGTAAAGCCGCTGTCTGCAGTACCGGCATCCCATTGGGCACCGGTTCAAGTCCTGGCAGCTCCACTTCGATCCAGCTCTCTGCTATGGCCTGGGAAAAGAGCAGAGAATGGCCCAAGTCCTTGGGCTCCTGCACCCGTGTGGGAGACCTGGAGGAAGCTCCTGGCTCCTGGCTTCAGCCTGGCCCAGCCCTGGCCGTTGCAGCCACTTGGAAAGTAAACCAGCAGATCTTTCTCTCTGTCTCCCCTCACTCTGTTGCTCTGACTTTCAAATAAAATAAATAAACCTTTTTAAAAATATAATAAAATCACTATGTTTGTCTGAGACAGAATCCCAGTGTGGGTCTCTGCCGGGCTCTCAGGGTCCAGCGGTCTGTGTGTTCCCGAGATTGATAATAAGCTCCACTAATGTGCAGAACAAATCTCGCCTTCTTGGTTGCTTTTGCAAAACTGCTTTGGTCCCTCTTGGGTATGCGTCTCACACATAGTTAGCCTGTCAAATTTCCAGAGAATTCCCGCTGGGATTTTAGTTGGGTGCACACTGAGCCTATGTACAGGCTTTAAAATCAGTATCGCAATCCTGGAGGCCTTCCTGCCATTGCCCGCCGCTCTGCCCAGCTCAGGGTCTTTGACAGCAGTCTTAGCGCACTCACCAGCTACACTTTGGTGAATTTCTTGATTCGCTTATTCCCCAGCGCGGCCAAAGTCTCGCTCCTGCCCAGCTCTCGTTGGCTTGGCCCTTGTTTCCCATCTCCCAGCTCGGCCTGTTTAGTAACAACTACGCCCGGTTGGCGCACACACAGGGTAAACCTTCTCCCTCCGTGGACGAACACAGGCGGCAGCACTGGTGGGAAATAAATGAGCATCTTTCACATTATGCGCTCATTAAGCAGATAGAACATGAACACATTCCGCGCTGTAGAAGGAGGCTGAGAGGAAGTGTGGCTAAAGTTCTGTTGGTCCACCCGGGAGCCTGGTCCCACCCCAAGGTGCAGCCCCACCAAGAGTTCTGTGTACCCCTTCTACAGTGATGTGAGAGTCCTTGAAGAAGTTTGTGGAGAACTGGATTTAAAAGATACATTTATCTCATTGCAAAAGAAAATTTGAAATCCATGCATAGTTTTTCATAAAACACATTTCCATGAACTTTTTGAAAACACCTCTTATTGGCTGGCGCAGGCTAATCTTCCGCCTGCGGTGCGGGCACACCAGGTTCTAGTCCCGGTCGGGGCGCCGGATTCTGTCCCGGTTGCCCCTCTTCCAGGCCAGCTCTCTGCTGTGGCCCGGGAGTGCAGTGGAGGATGGCCCAGGTGCTTGGGCCCTGCACCCCATAGGAGACCAGGAGAAGCACCTGGCTCCTGCCATCGGATCAGTGCGGTGCGCCGGCCGCAGTGCGCCGGCCACGGCGGCCATTGGAGGGTGAACCAACGGCAAAGGAAGACCTTTCTCTCTGTCTCTCTCTCTCACTGTCCACTCTGCCTGTCAAAAATAAATAAATAAATAAATAAAAAAGAAAACACCTCTTACACAGTGTACTACTGATGTAAATATTTTGAATAAATTATCCCATCATAGATATTCTACAATACTCTGTGTTTTGTTTTTTTTTTTTAATCAATCTGTTTTTTATTTGAGAGACAGACAGGTCTCCCACCTGCGGATTCACTTCCTAAATGCCTGCAACAGCCAGGGCTGGGACAAGCTGAAGCCAGGAGCTGGGAACTCCAGCCAGGGCTCCCACCTGGGTGGCGGGAAGCAGCCACTTGAGTTATCACCTGCTGCTTCCCAGGGTGCCCATAAACACGAAGCTGGAATCAGGGACAGAGCCAGGACTTGAACCCATGCCCTCATATGGGATGCAGATGTCCCAAGTGGTGTCTTAAACAATATGCAAAGGGGCCAGCCCTGTGATGTAGCGGGCTAAGATTCCACCTGCAACACAGGCATCCCATATGGGTGCTGGTTCGAGTCCCAGCTGCTCCACTTCCCATCCAGCTCTCTGCTATGGCCTGGGAAAACAGTAGAAGATGGCCCAAGTCCTTGGGCCCCTGCACCCACGTGGGAGACCTGGAAGAAGCTCCTGGCTCCTGGATTCAGATCAGCTCAACTCCAGCTGTTGTGGCCATCTGTTCGATGGAAGATCCTCTCTTTCTCTCTCTCTCTCTCTCTCTCTGTAACTCTGCCTTTCAAATAAATTTTTAAAAAAATTAAAAGCAATCAATGTGCCAAATTGCCACCCCTGTGTTTTTCACTTAGTCTATTTCTGAGATCCGTCCATGTCAGCTCTCTGGCAGCTCTTCCTCTGTCCCTGGAACAGCTCTGTCACACCGCTTCGCACCGACGGTCCGCATTTCTTCCCCCGTCTGCAGCGTGCCCGGACCTTCCCCTAGTGATCTCCTCTCTGCTACGAAGAATGCGTGGAGAGAGTCTCGGGGCTGCCTCTGGAAATTGCCTCTTGGGTTGGCAGCAAGAGTGGAACTCTGGGTCCTAAGGTGTCTTCCCAAGTGACGGTGCCAACTTAAACGGCCCACGGCACACGCGAGAACATAGGATTCTCGTTTTCCCAGACCATTGCCTACCAGCTTTCAAACTTTACAAATCAGATGGGTGAAAATAGGGCTTCTCCGCGGCTTGTGTTTTCTCCGTGGCTGGTCATGCTGTGGCCTGCCTGCAGGTTCACTCCTTGTGTCCACTTCCTCTTTCTGGAATCATCTGTGCATATCCTTTGCCCATCTTCCTTCTGGGTTCATGGGCAGTGTTTGTATTTCTTGATATCGATTTCCTATCTGTTCTATGCTTTGCATTCAATTCTCTGCCATTGAGACCCTTACCTTTTAACTATGCTATATCTTTTATTACGGAAGTCTTTATTTCCGTGCTAAATTTAGAACGGTATCTTGCCAGAAGAAGGCTCTGCCTAGACCCAGGTCACAACCACATTTTCTGTATTTTTTCCCTATAACTTGGTTTTCTTTCTTGCTTTACATTTTATGTGATTTTGCGGTTCTCATTTATTCCTGTATATGAGGCTAAATTTTTGTATGATGTTGGTGTTGATGTTAGATTTAGTGTTGAAGATGCCTTCGTCCTACGGGGGAGAACCTGGGCTCCATGCCCAGCCCTGGCTCCTGACCCCAGGAGGCAGGGTGACGGCTCAGGTAAGCGGTTTTTGCCACCCACACGGGAGCCCTGGATTGAGTTCCCAGCTGTCAGCTTCCAGCCTGGCCAAGTCTCCGCTGTCCTGGGCATTGGGAAATGACCTAGCAGAAGGGAGCTCACTCTTGTCTGTTTCTCTCTCTCTCTCTCTCTGCCTCTCAAATAAATAATTGAAAAGGAATAATGCTAAGAAATTGTGACGTGGGTAATGCATTTTGTTTCCAATACCGTTCGTTGACTAACCTAAGCTGCTGCCACTGTCTGTCGCTAAATCCGAAGGCAGGTGCATGTCAGGGCTCTCGCTGGTGCGCGGATCTGTTTGCTTCTGGGCGTTGTGCTCGCCAGAAAGGCAAATACTTTCCTGTTTGCTGTTTTTACACAACCGCCTTGCTCGCTCTTGCGAATCGTCCCACCAGCTAAATTTTAGAAGCAGCCTGTCTCATGGCAGGGGAGTTTCTGCTGGGGTTTCCACTGCAGAGCGGGGACAGCTTTCACTGCGCAGACTCGTCCTGCCGGTGCCCGCCGTCTGCTGGGTCTTGACAGCAGCCTTAGCGCTCTCGCCAGCTACACTTAGGCGACTTTCTTGATTCGTTTATTCCCCAGCACGGCCAAAGTCTCGCTCCTGCCTGGCTTCGTCTGCTTGGCCCTTGTTTCCCGTCTCCCAGCTCGGCCTGTTTACTATGGCTATGCCCGGTTGGCGCGCACACACAGAGTAAACCTTCTCCCTCCCTGGGCGCAAACAGGCGGGCGCGGACGAACACTCGGGTGGCAGACTGGCCGGAAATAAATGAGCATCTTTCACATTGTGCGCTCATTAAGCAGGCAGAGCAGGAACACATTCCGCGCTTTAGAAGGCGGTTGAGAGGAAGTGTGGCTACCACGTCCTTTGGCCACTCTCACAGTTGTGTGCGTCTCCGGGATTTTGGATGAGCGCTACCACGCTATGGGGATTTCACTTTAAACTGCGTTTTGTGCCCGGTCCTGTAGGTTTTACCATAGGCCCCTATTGCTACCCCTACTTCTCGCCCTTTAATGGCTGCCCTGTGTTCAGTCCACACTGAATCGTCCCCAGGGAGCGCGCACCTTGCGGGGCTTCCTCGGTTGCCACCCGAGCAGGGCGCGCTGCTCGCGGGACGGTGCGGACACGGAGCGCGGGCTCTCCCCTCGGCTCCCCACACTTTGAGTTCCAGCGGACAAGCCACAGCGTCCTCTGGGAGCTGCAGCCCTCAGCGACGGCCTCAAATATTTGCCGATGGGGGAACAGCTGAATCCTGCTTGGAACCTGTATCGTGCTGTTTGCTGGTGAGATTTCCGCTCTGTGTATTGGGCGTTCGTAGCTTTTCCTTTCCTGGATACCAGTTTATTTGTGCTCACTTTAAACAGTAGATTGTCTTTAGCTCATTGGTTTGTGGAATTTCCTAATAGAATCTTCTGTGAGCGTGTGACCAAGATTTCCCTGCAGTGTGTTGCCTTTAGCTCTTCCTGGCATCCTTGACTGAACAAGAGTTATCAACGTTGCTGTGGTTCCAAGCATCAGTCTCTCCTTTATCCCGTCTGTATGTCCGTGTCTGGATGTATGCTTAGTCTTCCCTGCTCCCAGTGTTTAAGTGTATTATTCCTTCCTGCTGGTTTTACGAAGGTGTCTTTATGTGCTCCGTGATCACACCTAGAATAGATTTTGTGGTTGTGCTTACATGGGCTCTAGTCTCCCCCAGATGCACAGCCTGGTGGGCTGGCTGGTGCCTCCCCTCCCTGCCCTCCCAGGCTCAGGTCCCTGATTCCCTCACCCATCTGTGTATTCCTGTCAGGAACAGTTTTTTTTTGTTTTGTTTTGTTTTGTTTTGTTTTGTTTTTTTGCTAAATGTCCTACCAGATTTTTTTTTTTCATTTGACAATTAGAGTAATAGACAGTGAGAGAGAGAGAGAGAAAGGTCTTCCTTCTGTTGGTTCACTCTCCAAATGGCCGCTATGGCCGGCACACTGCGCTGATCCGAAGGCAGGAGCCAGGTGCTTCTCCTGGTCTCCTATTCGGGTGCAGGGCCCAAGGACTTGGGCCATCCTCCACTGCACTCCCGGGCCACAGCAGAGAGCTCAACTGGAAGAGGAACAACCAGGACTAGAACCCGGCACCCATATGGGATGCCGGCGCCACAGGCGGAGGATTAACCAAGTGAGCCACGGCCCCAGACTGTCCTACCACATCTATCACTTGTGAAATAAAATGCCACATTCCATGCATTCCCTTGCCTGTCAGCTCCTCCACACGCATTTCAGAAGCATCTTGTCGACTTACAGGCGAATTTGGGGAAAGTTGACATCAGTGCAAGGCCGAGCCTTTCCTTCCCCATTCTTTTTATTTTTCTTTCTTTTTAGAATATTTATTTTATTTATTTGACAGACAAGAGTTACAGAGAGAGGCAGAGGCAGAGAGAGAGAGGTCTTCCACCTGCTGGTTCACTCCCCAGATGGCCACAACAGCTTGGAGCTGGGCCGATCCAAAGCCAGGAGCCAGGAGCTTCTTCCAAGTCTCCCACGTGGGTACAGGGGCCCAAGGACTTGGGCCATCTTCTACTGCCTTTCCAGGCCATAGCAGAGAGCTGGATGGGAAGTGGAGCAGCCAGGACTCGAACCTGCACCCATATGGGAAGCTGGTGCCACAGGCCAGGGCTTTAACCCACTGCGCCACAAATCCTCCCTTCATGTTCTGACCTCTGCCCAAGCACAGCGGCCCAGGCGCTGGGCCCAGGCGCTGGGCCTGGTCCTTGAGCAGGTCCTTCACGTTTCTCCGGGTAGAGCGGGCCCAGCCCGGGACACGTCCACTCCTGCAGGGTTGACTGGTGTTGCGAATGCACTGTCTCTGCACCCTCCTCTGTTTGGCTTTTGCCTGTTTCATTTCCGTGTAATCTGCTGGCTAATCACTGCGCTCCATTCACAGACACACACAAAGTAAACCTTCTCGCTCCCGGGACACAAACACGCGCGTGCAGCCAAATCCACTGAGCCCGCATCATTGGCTGCAAATGAATGAGAATTTTTTCAAATTAAAGTTGAACGACACAAGCAAAACATGAATACATTGTCCCATTTAAAAAGCATAACATTGCCGCTGAAGCCCAGGTCCCCTCTGGCCACCCCCTGCCTGGCCAATTTCCTTCGTCCCCCCAGGGACAGCCACCACCATGGGCTTGGCGCGTGCTTTTCTGGACCTACAAACACGCACATGTGTGGATAGGAGCCCACGGGAACTAGACGGTGCGGCTTCTCAAGTGGGGAGAGTCCCCTTTCCTGCCTGGCTTTTGTGGGCACTCACTGCTCTGGTGACCTGGATCTCACTGTGGGTACAGACCAGGATCCCATGTGGCCGTCTCCGCAGTGTGCAGGGAGAGTGAAGCCAGAGGCGGCTGCAGGTAGGGGCAGAGGGGCTCTCGGGACAACAGCAGGAAGCGGGAGCCGCCGCTTGCACACGGCAGAGCAAGGGACAAGGTGGCAAATGGATTTCTTAAGAAGATGCCAGTAGAGCTGCCTCGGAGCTGGGGGCGTGGGAAGGAAGCAAGGGCTGAGGGAGCCTAATCTGGGACGTGGAACAGCTGTAGAGCTCATGAACTTGAAACGGGGTGGAGCACGTTGTTTGGAGAACGCGTGTGACTCAGTTTTGGCTTTGGGCTTGCGAGGGGAATCCGCAGGGCCTCAAGGGAGCACATTTCTCCCTCTGTACCCTGAGAGGCTCCTGGGCTGCCCCTTCCTTTCTACCGAGGCGCTGGAGGATGCAAAGGCGATGTCTTGTGACCAGGAGGGGACAGCCAGCAGAAGTGCAGCTCAACCCCAGAATCCCTGCCGCTGGACGTCTTGTTGTTTGAAAGAAATAAATTATATGGGTACCAGTTCAAGTTCTGGCTGCTCCACTTCTGATCCAGCTCTCTGTTAATGAGCTTGAGAAAGCAGTGGAAGATGGCCCAAGTGCTTGGGCCCCTGCACCCACATGGGAGACCCGGAAGAAGCTCCTGGCTCCTGGCTCCATTGTGGCCAGTTGGGGAGTAAACCAGTAGATGGAAGATCTCTCTCTCTGCCTCTCCCTCTCTCTGTCTGTAGCTCTTTCTTTCGAGATTTATTTATTTATTTGAAAGTCAAAGTTACACAGAGAGAGAAGGAGAGCCAGAGAGAGAGAGAGGTCTTCCATCGGTTGGTTCACTCCCCAGTTGGCCGCAACGGCCAGGAGCTTCTTCTGGGTGCAGGGGCCCAAGGACTTGGGCCATCTCCCACTGCTTTCCCAGGCCACAGCAGAGAGCTGGATTGGAAGTGGTGCAGCTGGGACTCGAACTGGCATCCATATAGGATGTCAGCACTGCAGACAGGGGTTTTCCCTGCTATGCCACAACGCCAGACCCTGTAACAAGTCTGATAAGAAGTATGTCACAGTGTGAGCGGTGGGCACCTCTGGGCACCCTGCAGTTCCCTAAGAGGTTCGTGTGTCACTTGTCTAATTCCAAGCAGAGTGTCAACGACCAGAGCCTTAGGAGCGGGGCCGGAGTCAGGCCACGGAGTTTGCGTTTTCTCCCGAGGTGACCCAGTGGCTCGTTCCCGCTCTGTCCAGTCTCTTCTTTGCCACTGAGGAAACTCACACAAACCAGCGGAGGCAGAACAGGGATTCCACTGGCATCCGTAAGCGAAGCACAGAGCAGGCAAGGGCCGGCTGGGCCTCCCGGTTCCTGGATCGTCAGACCCTGCCTCTCCCATCTCCCGGCTCCTGGCTCCCAGCTCCCGGCTCTGTGGGCCGGGCCTCCCTCCCCCAAGGCCTGCTGCTTTCACAGCCCAGCAGGCAGGGCTGCCAGTGTTCCCCATCCCTCAAGTTCATGACGGTGACGACGCTGAGGGAGCAGGGCGGGAGCTTGGTTGAGAGGCCACACTCCGGGAGGTGCTACTTGCCCCTCACCGCTGGTTCTGACATCTGTGTTTGGTGTCCGCACCATGACCCCTGCACCAGCCTGGAGCATGAGAAGGTCAAGGGGAAGAGGCCTGCTAAGTGCTGAGCCTGGGCCCCACCCACAGTCAGGGCTCCAGAAATGTCGCTGTCCACACCCAGATCCAGAGACCCAGGCTCCCATTGGCTCAGCCTGAGCCGGAGCCCACCCCTGGCCAATCAGAAGGTGCACTCCATTCCAAGCAAAAAGGCTGGGGTGGGCAGTGACTGGTGGAGGGGGTTGGGGGTTGGCACTGCCCTGGATCAAGAAGGTGGGTGGTCTCGCCAGCCCTCTAACCGCAGGCAGCAAAGTCAGGAGGGGCCCCACTGGAGGGAGACCCCTAAGAGGCGTCACTGTCGGCCAGGTGAGAAGCAAGGTGGGCCTGAGCTAAACGCCAGACAGAGAGAAGCTGTGCAGGTAGAAGCAGGCAGGGAGACACCGAGCAGCCAGCCTCCTGTCCCCTGTGCTCTGGGCCAGCCCCGATCTCCTTCGGGAGCTGCAGCATCACCCGGTGTGGGCACCAGCTGACTGTCGGCAGTGTGCAGGAGGCCACAGCCACCGTCTGACCCCGCTGAGCCCTGCCTTCCCCAGACATGAGAAACAATAAACGCTGGGTAGTTTGTCATGCAGCAACCCAGGGCTGGGCCCGGGAGCGCTCTGCGAGCCGGCGTCGCACCTCACAGGCCACATGGAAGCGGCAGGAGCAGTGGGGGACATGGGGGTGACCATTGGTCTGGCTGGGTGAGCGGGAATGGGCAACGCAGAGGGACTGGGGACATTCCAAGCAGAGGGACCAGCACAAGCAGAATCCTGGAAGCGGGAGGCAGCAAGGCCGTCGGTGTTCCTGGACATGAGGGCAGGCAGAGGGCACGGGCAGAGCCCAGGCCCTGGACGGCACCCGTGGCGAGGAGCCTGGACCCCGTCCTGCTGTCGGCAGCACCGGTAGAAGTCGAACGCCAGGGGAGTGAGCCCTCCAGCCGCGTGGCTGGGCGGATGGCTGGGGGTGGCCGTGGTGGCCACTGTGAAGGCTACGTTGGGAAGGTGACGGGGTCCAGGTAGGAGCCTAGAAACGCAGGAGGAGGCTTGGCTGGGAGGCAACAGAGAAGGCCGAGCCAGGGGCCACCTGCATTTCCTTGGGGGACTCTCGGTGGGTGGCGGGGGCCCTCAGGAGGGAGGCACAGCAGGCGGGTAGTGTGCCAGCAGTGGCAGTGGGCTCAGTCTCAGAGAGCGAGAGCCGAGGGGCTGGGGGCCCAGCCAGCACAGCAGGGTGGAGCCCGCAGGCAGAGCCTGAGATTCAGAGGGACCAGCCCCCCCCACAGGGGTCAGTGGGAGCCCCATAGAGGGGGCCGGGGGCGGGGCAGGAGCTGTTGGAGACATCTCCAGGCTGCTCCGGTGCAGGTGGGCGACAAAGGGGAGGGGGGAGGAAGGGCCGGAGAGAAGCAGGGGCCACTGGGAGAGGCGTTGCCATGGCAACCCAGCTAGGGAAAGATTTCCAGGAGGCCAGGACCAGCACGGCTCTGGGCAGGCACCCCCTCCAAATCCAGCAATCAGGGGGCTACTGTAAGGCTTGGCAGGAAGGGCTTCAGGGGCACAGAGCTGACAGCTAGCTGTGGGGAGGGGAGCCACAGTCCCCTCCCTACAGACAGTGATGACCAGGGGAGGAATGGGGCAGGGAGGAGCTAGAACAGTGTGGGACACCAAGGGAGGGGCTTTGAAAACAAGAGATCTGGCTGAAAAGCCCATGAGAGCATTTCAGGCAGGGAAAGCCAAGACACTGTGGCAAAAAATGTCCTACATGAAGGACCTCGATGGGTGAGACCCCAGTGGAAAGAAGCGGTCATCAAAGAAGGAGGCAAGAGCTTCCACTTTGCTTATATTCTTGCTTAAATACTGACAGAGTTTGTGGACTCAAAAGGCTTCCACAGTCTAGGCAGCTCATGTCAAGAGCCTCGGGTGATCACTGACGTCATATGTAAGAGTGTTCATTGTTAAATTAACAATAGGATTCACTGTGCACTAACTCCCCATGCAGGACCTCTGTCCTCCAAGAGTTGTATTATAATTATGTCTAAGTGCTTGCAAAAGATGTATCATTCTTATATGCTTCTTTAAAGTAAGTTTCTTAAAAAAAAAAGCGAAATTAACTTCAAGATGCAATGACTTTGAACAGCCCTTGTCTCCACTCTTGAGGAGTGGTTTTTTGTTTTATTTTGTTTTCTGTTTTTTTTTTTTTTTTCCTGTGTAAACTGTTGAACTCTTTACTTAGCATAGAGTTGGTCTTCTGTGTATAAAGTTAATCAAAAATGGATCTTAGTGGAGAATGGGGCTGGGAGTGGGAATGGGAGGAGGGGGAGGGGTGGGAGAGTAGGTGGGAGTGTGGGTCTGGTGGGAAGAATCACTGTATTCCTAAAGTTGTACTTACGAAATGCATAAAGTCTGTGTTCCTTAAATAAGTTTCTTTGGGGGAAAAAAAGAAAACGAGAGAGACCCCAGAATGCTGCAGTCTCGAATGGGGGCAGACAGGATGAAATGATATTTGTGAGGCGCTGGGATCTGCCCTCCAAGCCTCCCAGAAAGGAAGCAAACGGCTGTGACGGGCGGCGAGGGGCAGAGGGCGCGGCGGGGAGGAGCCCCTGGCGGTGCCCTGGCTGACCCCAGGAAAGCTGAGCCGGGGTTGGCTGCGCAGTCGGCCCTGCGGGCTGGCTCAGGCTACTCAGCAAGGGGCAGGTGCCTGGACCTGAGCGGCCAGGACCCCACTCCCCAGCGGCCTCTGCAAGGCCGGTCCGCAGCTTTCCACTCCGTGCTGGGCTCCCCAGCTGACTGCGACCGAGACCTGGACCGACCTCGACACCGCGCAGGCGCCTCGATTTGGGCTTCTCCTTGTCTGTGAGCAAGGGAGGAGGAATGGGGAGCATACGCAGGGGACACCACTGCTCTCCCCCGAAAACCCCAGGTGAATCTGTGAACCTGCTGGTCTACGCTGTATGACTCGCACAGTGGGAGGGTAGCCAGTGGTGAGGCAACCAGACCTGAGCCCTCGCCATCCAGGAGAGACCCAGATGGCAATCAAGCGATGAAAGCCATGCTTCATTTCTGGCTCGGGCAGGTGGCACGGAGACACCTGCCTGGATCAGGGGCCTGGCCAGGAGTGGCAGAAGCCAAAGGCACAAAGGGGCCATCCTGGCTGGGACAGTTGTCAGTGATTTTTTTTTTTTTTTTTGACAGAGTTAGACAGCGAAAGAGAGAGAGAGAGAAAGGTCTTCCTTTTTCTGTTGGTTCACCCCCCAAGTGGCCACTACAGCCGGTGCTGCACTGATCCGAAGCCAGGAACCAGGTGCTTCTCCTGGTCTCCCATGCGGGTGCAGGGCCCAAGCACTTGGGCCATCCTCCACTGCATTCCCAGGCTACAGCAGAGAGCTGGACTGGAAGAGGGGCAACCAGGACAGAATCCGGCGCCCCGACTGGGACTAGAACCCGGTGTGCCAGCGCCGCAGGCAGAGGATTAGCCTAGTGGGCCGTGGCGCCGGCCGTTATTTCGACACACCTGACAGAAAGCCAAACTCAAAAATGCCTGACCAATAATAGATGTAGCGTCACACAGAATGGGAACTCTCAAGGGCGGCAGCCCTAACGTCACTGGGGACCCACATTCTAGCCGTTTTTCAACATATGGGTTCTTGTCCCCGTGGTCACAAGATGGCTGCAGTCATTCCAGACATTCTTTGAGCTTCTACATTCTAGTGTCCAGAGATGAATGAAAGGCAGCCCTTCTTTATAGTTCTATTGAAGATAGAAACTTTCTCAGAAGACCCCCAACACACACACGTGCGCACACCACACACACACACACACACACCCTTCCTTGATCAGGTCTCCATCAGTGTCCACTCTTAAATAATCAGCAGCAGGACAAGTGGGCCCGCTCACCACAGAGGACCCCTGGGAGGGCCAGGCCTCCTCTGATGGCCGTGGAGAGCGGTCTCTGATAGCAAGAACCAAGCGGAGGAGCCAATGCTGTGAGGCAGCGGGTTAGCCCTGCATGCCGCAGCAGAGTTCCCGCCGCTCTGCTTCCAATCCAGCTCCCTGCCTTTGCTTCCTGGGAGGAAGTGGAGATGGGCCAGGTGCTGAGGTCCCTGCCAGCCACACGGGAGACCTGGATGGGGTTCTGGGCTCCTGGCTTCAAACTGGCCCAACGCCGGCTGCTGCAGCCACTTGGGGAGTAAACCAACAGATGGAAGGTCTCCCTTGCCCTATTGCTCTGCCTTTCACTTCAGTAAGTCTTTAAAGAAAAAAAAATACACAGAACCAAGGAGAAAGGACCATGGGTCAGACCCCCATGGCCCTGGGGCACGGATTAGGATGAGCCTGCAGACGTTCAAGTTTGGTCTTTGAGAGCCGCTGAATGGTTTAAGTAAGAGGTGGGTGTATAAAGACCCCCAACGAGGGCCTGGCGCCGTGGCGCACTGGGTTAATCCTCTGCCTGCGGCGCCGGCATCCCATATGGGCGCCAGTTCTAGTCCCGGTTGCTCTTCTTCCAGTCCAGCTCTCTACTATGGCCTGGGAAAGCAGTAGAAGATGGCCCAACTCCTTGGCCCCTGCACCCGCGTGGGAGACCAGGAAGAAGCACCTGGCTCCTGGTTTTGGATCAGCACAGCTCCATCTGTTGCGGCCATTTGGGGAGTGAACCAACGGATGGACAACCTTTCTCTCTCTCTCTCTCTCTCTCTCTCTCTCTGTCTATTACTCTACCTGTCAAATAAATAAATAAATAAAATCTTTTAAAAAAGAAAAATAAAAGACCCCAGTGAAACCCGTGGTCTGCTTCATCTTCATTAAAAGGGAAAGTCCAGTGGAAAAGGAAAACCAGACCGGGCTCCTCCTGGGTCACGTCTAGATGACCGCGGTGGTTGGAGCAGGGTCGGGCTCAGAGGAGAGCCTGGCCTGGAACAGGAGCGTGGACTCTAAGGAGACGTGGAGAGCTCCAAGAAGGCCCGAGTGGGCAGCAGTTCTGGGAAACAGCCCCGCCGAGATCGCCAAAACTTCGGGGGTGCACAAGATCGGGGCAGAGGCGCCCAGTGGAAGAGAAGGCCGGGGCCTGAACCCGCGCCACATGGGCACTTACAGGCCGGAGCTGGACGCGCGAAGCAGAAATGGACAGACAGGGAGGGAGGGAGCTGTAGAAGACCACAGGGGCTGCAGGTGGGCCCTCCGCACAGAGGCCAGGCATGGCCAGGTGCGGCCACAGCACCCATGACGGGCACAGCAGCCTGGCTGGGAGCAGGAGGGAGAAGGGCTGGAGGGGCGCCCCCCCCACACTCCCCCGACCCCCGCCCCGTGCAGGGAGCAAGCTGGAGGCACAGGGACAGGCGTGAAAGGGGCCTGGGGCGCTGGGATTAAGTGTCGCGGGCAAGGGATTAGCTGTGTTGGTGGGAAGGGACAGAACTGAATCATGTACATTCTACCGGGGAACCTGATCTCCATGTTCCCCGGGCGGCCTCTGCTCTGCCCCGGGTGCCGACTCCGGCCCTAATTAGCAGCCGTTCCATCCTGCTTGTGGCGGGGGCCCTGTCTGGCCCCGTCTGCACCTTTGGGCACCTAGCAACAGGCAGCCAGCTAGGCCTGCCGTCAGCTTGAAATGGAAGGACGATCAGAACCTTTCTTCTTACCGAAGGTGTGATGATGACTGGGGGCGATGCCAGGAAAAGGGGCACTACGGTGGGTGAGGGTGGAGGGTTCGGGGGCTTCAAGTGTGGCCTGGCTCACTGCACAGCTGGGCATGTGCTGGCCACCGGAGGACTCAACCCAACGGGGGCCCACTCTCCCAGCTGGCCCGGGGCTCCCCCGTCCCTGCCGCCCCCATCCTCTTCACCTGTTCTTTTGGACAACTCCCACCGTGCAGCCCAGAAAATGCTTTTCTGCCCTAGCTCGCTCAGCCTCGTGGCAGCATCTGACACAGCCAACCCCCTCCGCGGAGCAGCTCTCCTCGGCTTCTGTATGACACCTACACCCTACTCCCCACGGCACTGTCGGATCCCCTGTCGTCCACCCTGGCACCCTGAGTGGCCACAAACGACTCCATTTTCCCAGCTCCCTGGGCCGCCCCAGTCAGAGCACCAACAACTCTTTCCCGAAACTCTGCCCCCCGCCCCACAAAGGGTCTACCCTTCAACCAATTTCCCAACCAGTCCCCTCCCTGCTCACTCCCAGCCAGTCCCTGCGAATCCTGGAGCTCCCGTCCACAGAACCATTCCAGGCTGGCCCTTGGCCCTGCCCCACTGCCCCACTGCCCCCCCCACTTTCTTGCTCCCTTCCCCGCCCCACGCCAACCCCTCCCCCACCACGGCCGTGTGTCTCCCAGAAGGGAAAGCAGATGCCCTAAGACCTGGGTCTCCTCATCCCTCTTCTTGTCGCCACCTCCCCTGACCTCTCATTGCCCTTGGGACGTGTCTGTCTCTTGTTAAACCTGCCAGGCCCCCCGGATCTGCTCTGTCCCCCATCAGTGCCCTTGGCTGCTCCAGGTGCTGCCCTCCATCCACAAAGGGAGTCTGGTATTTATTTGTTTATTTTATTTGAAAGGCAGAGACAGAGATGGAGACGAAGGGAGACCTTCCGTCTATTGGGTCACTCCCCAAAGGGCGTGGGTGGGCCAGGCCAAAGCCACTATGAGGGAACTCAATCCAGGTCTCCTTGATGGTAGCAGGCATTACTGAGCCATCAGCTTGAGCTGTCGCCTGCTACTCCCCAGGGCGAGCATTAGCAGGAATGGTGGGAGTGGAGCTAGAACTCAAACCCAGGTGCTCCAGTCCGGGCTGTGGTTGTCACAAGCAGTGTCTTAAATGGTGCATGAAATATCCGTCCCTATTTTTCTTTCTTTTCTTTACTTATTTGAAAGGCAGAGACACACAGGGAGCCAGGCAGATGGACACAGAGAGAGACAGTGAGAGAGAGACGCAGCATCTTCTAGTTCCTCAAATGCACCACGCTGGCTCCCGGCTCGGAGCTTCAGCCCCTGCAGTTGCTTACGCCTGGCACACTCGTGGCTGCACCTGCTCCCAGTCACCCGGGTGCTCCCAGCAGCCCGCCCCTGCTGCCCCAGCGTTCTGTGGCGCTTGGGATTCCGGCTTTGGCTGGCACCCTTCCCCTCCTTGGCGGAGAACTCTCCCCTAATTGGCCAGCGGGAGGCCGGCTTGCAGGAGCTGTCTCTGCCTGGCCCAGCCCATTGCACGGCTGACAGGGGCACGGCTCAGGCCTGCGCACAGCACGGGCAGGCCATTACGGAGCGCGATGACACCTCCTGCCTTCCAAGGAGAGGAAGCTGCTAGAAGAATGTATGCCTGTGTTAAAAGGTGGCACTGTGGGAGCCAACGTGAGAGACCAGCGTGGAAGGCAGCTGTGGGTGTCAGACACTCGGGCAGCCAACCTGATAGGAAGCAGAGATGTCCAGTGCTCTGACCCTAACAGGCACCGCAGCTTCACAGCAAACAGAATCACATTTTTACAGAAAAATGAAGGCCATCTCAAAGGAACAAGATAGAAAGCGCAGATGCCAGACCCTAGATAATCACATTGAATTGTGGGAGCGGAGCCACCACACAGGAGTGGGGACTACAAGGGTTTGTCACTCCGAGGGCCTGGAAACAAAACCCAACTTTTACCTTCCTTTATATCAGGTGTCTAAATCCATGTTAGTGATTTAAATGCAAAAAAAGCAGACTAATAAGTAGAGAAACACTGAAATGAGTTATGATCTAAACCATGGCTGAAGGAGGCCATTGCAACCCTTACAGCAGCAGAGAGACTCATAATGGAAAGCAAACATCGCTGACCATAGGAAATGCAAAGCTTGCACGTGTGTCGAAAATTCTCACAAATAAAACATTCCTAGAGGTGGTGAGAATTTTCAGAACGCAACGTCGGGGTCATAAAAGGAGGTAAGTAGGCTGGCACTGCGGCTCACTAGGCTAATCCTCCGCCTTGCGGCACCAGCACACCGGGTTCTAGTCCCGGTCGGGGCGCCGGATTCTGTCCCGGTTGCCCCTCTTCCAGGCCAGCTCTCTGCTGTGGCCCGGGAGTGCAGTGGAGGATGGCCCAAGTCCTTGGGCCCTGCACCCCATGGGAGACCAGGAGAAGTACCTGGCTCCTGCCTTCGGATCAGCGCGGTGCGCTGGCTGCAGCACGCTGGCCGCGGCGGCCATTGAGGGTTGAACCAACAGCAAAGGAAGACCTTTCTCTCTGTGTCTCTCTCTCTCTCACTGTCCACTCTGCCTGTCAAAAAATAAATAAATAAATAAATAAATAAAAAAGGAGGTAAGCGTCCATTTACGAAAGATGCCGATCCACAGGCAAGTTCAGTTGCAAACATTGAACTTCTTCGTAAGAAAATAAATGCAAATTGGAATGCGGAGCTCTCACTCTCGGCCCCTGGAGCAGGCACTCACCCACCGCTCACTCAGCCCTACGGCGTCGGGCCTCTCTCGTGCGGCTGGCGGGACTGTCAAGTGGCCAAGCTCTCGAGGAGGCGTGAAGAGCCTCAGGAAGCCTCACACGGTTCCAGTCGGTAATTCCATTTACAGGCAGCGCACCCCAAGGAAACGATCTGGCGCGGCGTCCAGAGACGGGTGCGGAAAGCCCTGCTCTGCGGCTCTGGTCGTAAGAGCCAGGGAGACAGAAACGAGACAAAAGGAAGCTGTGAAACTCTCCAGCTCCGGGGATGATGAGCCAGATCAGGTTCTAGTCATTAAATGGATTACTGGGCAGCCGTGCAACAGGGCCACTACGAAGGATGTTGGCTCGCACGGGGCAGTGTTTCCATATACTCCGTGCACAAGGGAATAAAAATCACGGGGGAGAGGAAGGTAGGTAGACGGATGATAGAGACGATGATGCTGCTGGATGATGACACGTCCCGATAGACAGACAGATAGAAGATACTTGGGCAGACAGATGACAGATAATAAAAGCATTCCGTATAAATACAGGCATGAAAAAGACCAAGAGGAGAGACACTTTTCAGAACACAACGGTGGATGCTGAGCCTCTCGTTGAGGTTCTTTTGGTTCTTCCTGCCTTCAGTGACTCTCCAAATTGTCTGCTGTGTTTGGATGTCACTGTCCTTATGATCTTATATCTCAAAAACACAGAAGACAGCCAGGATAATGTAATGAACACAACACACAGTAGATCCACCAGCCAAGGTCATGTGTTTCCTTTAGAATAGGAAAATCGAGAAGAAGGAAGATAAGTGAGGGAATGGCACCTGCACCAGGCGAGGTTTGGAGTCAGTGCGGAGGATGGGCAGGGGAGGAAAGACAGTGGTGCAGCAGCAAGGGGGCTACCTGGGTGAGCCCCGCAAGACCATCAGAGCCAGGGAGCGAGGGGCTTCGAGTTCCTGGTGCCCACTGCCCAGCAGGTGGTGTGCCCCTCCCCGGATATGTAGAAAACCGCCCCCACATCCCATCCTGAGCCCCTCAGCTCTGCGGGCAGTGGCTCTCCCTGTGCCACGGCCACTCTGCACAACCGCCGTGGCCCTGGCGTGGCCTTGTGGGACACATCCAGTCCTTCTCCTCCTACTGTGTTCCCACCGCTTGTTTTTCTTGCTTAGAGTGATCTTGGCTATCCCTGCCCATCTCCTCTGCCACGTGACTTGGAGAATCAGCACATGAAGTTCCATTAAAGACTCCTGGTGGGATTTTGATTAGGAAGGCATTGAATTTGTGCGTTCATTTGGAGAGAATTGACATCTTTACAATATCGAGTCTTCGGGACCCTAACATTTCAAGGGTGGTTGAGTCAGAGGCTCTGATTAATGAGACTGGGAAGGAAAAGTCGTCATAGAGATGGGTTAAAAACAAGGAGAGGGTGTTGTCATGGAAACCGAGAGAGCTGAGTGTTTCAAGGAGGCGAGAGTGATCAACAATATCAGACCCTGCAGAGAATTCCACTAAGACAGGGATGGAAAAACAGCACTAAAGGTGGTAATTAGGAGGTTATCGGAGCCCTCAGCGAGCGCAGATCCAGGGCTGTGGTGGAGCAGAACCCGCCTGCAGCGCCTGAGGATGACAGATAGTGGGGCGGGGAGGACGGCCCTGTTTGAGAAGTTTAGATAATTAAGTTTAGATAATTGGAAAAGTTTAGAGACAGATCGATCGTCTGGGAGCTGGGGAGTCGAGAAAGTTCCCAGCTCAATCCAAACCCATGTCTTCTAGGCACTCCTGGCTGCTGGCTGGGCATGGAGAGACCCCGGGGGACAGGACACACCCACCCCTGCCCACCTGGAGCATGGCGTATATGCAGGGACCCCCCACCCCACCCCATCACTGGTGATCGAGGAAGATGGGTGTTAACAGTGAGGAGACCCCACTGCCAGAGGCGAGAGAGGCCAGGACGGTTTCCTGGGAGGGACCAGGAAGATGTCAGCCAGGGCAGGAGGTGCGGAAGAAAGCACCGTCCCTGCAGAGGCCACGGCCCTGCAGCCAGAGGGAAGGGCCAGGGGACCAGGGGACCAGGGGTCAGCAGGCTGGGGTGCTTTGGAGGCGCTGACACGCAGCAGTGAATGCTCCCACGGGCACAGTGGATGCGGCCCGGCTGCAGAAAACCGCTTCCTGCCCACTGACCAGTGCATGCTGCTGGCCACTGGGACGCGGATGCTGGGGCGGGAAAGACCTGGACTGTGGATGGGGTGTGAGGCAAGTGAGACCCCAGGCACCTGCCCTGACGGCTCCAGCCCTGGGTCGCCAGAAGAGGGGTCTGTTGCCTACACTGAGGATGAGGTGTTTTCAGATGTCTGGGTTCTACAGGCCAGAGACCGAGCAAGGTGGCGGGGAGGGGTGACAGTAAAGGACAGAGCCCAGGGGAGAGAGCGGAGGCCAGAGGTCAAGCCCAGGGAGGTGAGAGTCCCATAGGGCAGAGGGTCCGAGGCAGGGAGCAGGGGAGGGCGGCCTAATTGGCCTTTGGGGCCCTTAGCCAGTTTGGCTAGGAGGACAGGGAGGGGAGGTCAGGAGCAAGAGCAACCCAGGGTCCCTTAAAGGGAAAAAGGAGAGAAAGGAGGCAGAGCCTGTGGCTCGGTAGCGGTGTTGCCAAGAGAGCAGGACTCACGCATGAGTTTTCCCCGGGGAGGCTGCCTCTGGGGTGTGAGTGTGGGGCAACGAACTGAACAAGGCCTCGGAGGGAATGAGGCCACGTGGGAGAGCCACGCTCCATCTGTCCATCTGTTGCTCTGCCCATGGCAGCGGCTTCTCTGCCTCCCCGGGGGAGTTCGCGCGGTCTTTGCCTGGGTCACCCACGTCCCACGTTCCTGCAGGGAGTCTGTCTGCGGCCTTTGTGTCTCCTTTGGCAGGAGCCTCCCTCCGTCCCGAGGCTGGGACCCTGGCTCCTTCATTCTGGAACCAACCCCACCCCAGAGCAGCCAACGGGAGGCAGCTGGATATTTTCTAGTTTGAAATAAAAGGTCTGAGCTGGAAGGTTCAAAACGTTTTCAGCCAAAAGGAGTCTGTGGCCTGCGGGACATCGAAGGCCACGCTTCGCGCGTGTGCCAGACGCTGCTGGGCAGAGCAAAGGGGAAGGTGGGAGGAGGTGTCAGGGCCGAGGGCCTGCGGGAGAGAGGGCGGCCCGCCAGCCTGGGCACAGCAGGTGAAAGCCGCTGCCGCCACACGGGGACGGAGAAGGCAGGTGAGCTCCTGCAGGGCGCGCTGGCTGCTGAAGACCTCGGCGTGCGTGGCAGACCACGGACTCCGCCTCTGCGCTCTGGGCCTCTGGCTCCGGCATCCCAGGGTGAGCTCTGTGGGGCTCCTGTCCAAACTGAGCCGGGGAGGGGCGGGAAGGAGGTGGGGAAGGGGGGCCCAGAAGGTGAAGGTCATGCTGGTGAAAGCCAAGTTCCCCGTCGTTAGGAGACAGGACGAGAAGACTGGCTGAGCTCCAGGGCAGGCCGGCATCAGCGTGTACCCCGAACCACGTCTGTGACACCACGCAGGCAAGGTGTGGGGCCAGGCCCGGGTGACCCGGCACGCCTACTGTGGGTGCCCATCGTCGCTGGCGGGATGTATGAGCTGCCCAGCGCTAGCACGCAGGCTTTTGCCACTTCTGATCCCATCCTGGCCTGCTGGTGACCACAGCAGTGTCTCCACTGGTGCTGCACCCTCCTGAGCTGTCCCAGGTCCCCGGGGCCTGCCCCTCGCTCATGTTCAGCCTCGCCCCGTCCCCCGAGGGCGCCCGACCCCGGGACGCGTGCCTCTGTCTACGGGCAGCACCGGCCCATGCTGTCTTCAACTGCAGACACAAGCTCCAGCTAAGACTGGATTCTTTGGCCCTGTGGTCCCCCTACCTTGCCTGGGTGCCATCACCTTCCTCCTTGGCACTCAGCTCAAGTGCTGGGGCCGGAGCCCCTTCCCGGGGAGCCAGGCAGTAGTGCTCTTTCCCTCCGTCCCCTGGGCTCCCCAGGAGCCAGCGAGCGGTCCCCAAGGCCATTCCCTGCGCCATAGCCTCCCAGAAGCCCACAGGCGCTCAGCGACCAGAGTGGGGCTCGAGGCCACGGAGGCGCCCCAGGACCAGTGCCTCCAGGAAGCCTCGTCCCTGAGGCCATATATGAAAGGCACACACAGAGTACGAGAAAATTATTACGCACTCCGCACTGTTCAAAATGGACACCCTGGCTCCCAGGCTTAGTCGGTAGAAGCTGCTGGATGATCACAGAGCCATTTGGAGACGCAAATCCACTTCATTCCTCACTTCCTGTCATGCAGCAGCGTCAGGTTCGGAAGGATTAACGATTTAAATTAAAAATCACACTTGAATAAAGCAGAAGTAAACACCCATCCGCCACTGGCTGAGCCGTCTAAGCTTGAAAGCGAGGGAAGCCATCCCATAGAAAAGAAAAAGAAACTAGATTTAAAATTTTAGAGTTAACCACAGGAAAATCGAAAATAACACTGAGGCTGCCATGCAGAGGGTTAATCTCCTTGGTGTTTAAGAATCCATACAAATTGAGTTTTAAAAATTCAGCTCACTGCTGGATGGATGTGAAGGGGCAGGAGCACTCAATTAACAGAAGATTAATTTTTTATGGCTCATAGGTTGAACCTATTTTCCAATATCTAATTATTTTTTAAAAAGTAAATTAAAACAACAGTGAGATAACACTTCTGGCCCATCACAGAGTGAAGAAGGAAATTTTAATGAGAAGACCCCCTGCTGGCTCGGCTGTGATGAAACGGGCAACACTGCTGACGGGAATCCTTTGACCCAGTAATTACTCTTACGGAGCTGCACCAGGAGGAAGTCATCACAGACTGACGAAGACGCACGGACAAGGAGACGTCGCGTGGCCTTGTTTACAATAAAAAATGGAAACAACCCAAATAGCCAACTATCGGGAAAACATTAAGCAAATTGTTTTATATCCAGTCAAACGGGCCATTATTCATCAGCTAATCGTATTTTGAACAAAAAGCTTGGAATAGTCTTAGGATCTGAAAAGCAGAAAGGCCGCTGGGAAGCCGCAGTGCGACTGGAACGCAGGAGGGGACCTGGGCCGTGGGAGCACCAAGAGGCTGGGAGGCAGCAGGTGTCAGGACCTCGGCCTGAGAGCGTGGGGTCGGGACGAGCTAGCGTCCCTGGCAGAGTGGGAGGCCCATGGCCACAGGAGGCTGGCGTGGTCTCCCACTCAAAGAGGAGAGGGGCAGGGTCTGGCTCCAGGCTGGTTATCTGGTCCAGCCCCAAAGCTCCAAGAACGGATTGCTGTGGCACCGAGTTCAAGGAGCTGCCCCTGGCCAGTGTGGGCGTTAACTTGATGGGGTCAGCCTCTCTGGATCAGGACTACCTAGAAACCTGGGAAGCGTTATCTGGGGTGAGTCTGCGAGGAGCTTCCAGGCGAGATTGGCCCATGAGTCTGTGGGCGCTGGGCCGGAAGATGTGGCCTCCATGTGGGTGGGCTGCGAGTCAGGAGAGACTCAACTGGGGAGGGGGCAGTTTGGTCTGTGAGAGACCCGGGACACGCTCGGCTCCCGTCTGGGACATCGGCTGCCCCTGTGGACTGCAGGCCACACCTGCAGCCCCGGTGTTGCCACGCAGGCTCTGGGCCTTGAATGGAGACTCAAATCCTTGGTTTCTCCAGACTTGGACTGAGCCACGCAGTGCTACCGGTGGGAGGCCATCAGCCTGCAGACAGCCGATGGTGGGACCCCTCAGCTGCCACTATGGTGTGAACCAAGCCCCCTTCCCATCCTTGGAGGCCCCTCCTCGCAGCCTGGTACCTCTAGAGAAGCTAACACAGCCGCTGCCTCTGGGTCAGAGAGCTGCAGGGGCGGGGGGAGTCCAGCCAGGAAGCCGTGCGGGCAAGTGGAGGGCTCAGCTCCTGTTACATGGAGACGGTGTCAGCCAGGGTGCTTTGCAACACCAGAAGCCCAGTTCCAACTCCGGCCTAACAGTGAAAGTAAACAGGCTAAAATCTAAAGCTAGAAAACTTCTAGAATCAAACATGGGGAAAATCTCCTGACCTTCGGTTAGGCAAAGGTTTCCACAAACCGCTGAACTGAACTTTATCAAAAAAGTAGAAAGACACTGCTGGGAGGGGCCGGTGCTCTGGCGCTGCGGGTTAAAGCCCCAGCCTGCAGCGCCGGCTTCTCATACGGGCACTCCACTTCCAATCTAGCTCTCTGCTACGGCCTGGGAAAGCAGTAGAGGATGGCCTTGATCCTTGAGTCCTTGCAACCACGTGGGAGACCTGGAATAATAAGTTCCTGACTCCTGGCTTTGGATTGGCTCAGCTCTGGCCATTGTGGCCATCTGGGGAGTGAACCAGCAGATGGAAGACCTTTCTCTCTCTCTCTCTCTCTCTCTCTGGCTCTGCCTCTCTCTGTAACTCTTCCAAATAAATAAAATAAATCTTAAAAAAAAAAAAAAGACTGCCGAGAGGAGAACACTAACCACGTGCTGGGAAAAAGTATTTTCAAGTCCTATATCAGATACAGGGCTTGTATCCAGAATATATACTGATATCTTAAAACTTTTATTAATAAAAAATAAGAAATGAACAAAAGACTTGAACTGGCACTTCATAAAAAATAAACAAATGGCAAATAAATACACAAAAAGATATTCAACACTCCTAGGCACTGGGGACATGCAAATCAGAACCACCATGGATGCCACACAGGCCTAGTAGGATGTCTACTGTTAGAAACGCTGACTGTACTGGGGCTGGTGTTGTGGCGTAGCAGGTAAAGCCACTGCCTGTGATGCCCACAACCCATATGGGTGCTGGTTCATGTCCCAGCTGCTCCATTCCAATCCAGCTCCCTGCTAACAGCCTGGGAAAGCAGTGGAAGATGGCCCAAGTGTTTGGGCCCGTGCCCACGGGGAGACCTGGACGAAGCTCCTGGCTCCTGGCTTTGGTCTGGCCCAGCCACAGCCCTTGAGGCCGTTTGGGGAGTGAATCAGCAGATGGAAAACCTCTCTCTCTGTCTCTATAACTCTGCCTTTCAACTAAATAAAATAATTTTTAAAAAATGACAATATGGATTGTACAAAATGTTGATTAAGGTATGGAGCCAACCAGAACTCTCATACTTTGCAGGGTAGGAATGTAAAATAGTGCAACCACCTTGGAAGACAGCTTGGCAGGTCCTTAAGCAGCAAAATACACATGCATCATACAATGCAGCCCTTCCCCTCTAGCTGTTCAGCCAGAGCTGTGAAAGCCCATATCCACAAGGAAACTGGTACCTGGATACATGCAGCAGTTTTATTTGTAACTGCCAAAAGCTAGAAACTCACCAATCTCCATCAAGGGTGAATGGACAAACCAACCACCATAACCCACACAATGAAGTACTACTCAACAGCAAAAAGCCACAAACCATTAACGCACACAGCAACACAGAGGGGTCTCAGAGCAGTTCAGCTACGCGGAGGAAGCCCAGCAATGCAAGAGTACTGCGTGCAATCCACATAGAGTGACAGAAAGCAGATCCGCGGTGGCCTGGATGGAGGGACGGGGTAGGCGGGAGGCAGAGAAGGAAGGGCCACAGAAGGAGTAAGAAATTTGGGCGGCGAGAGGGGCGTTCGTTATCCTAGCATCTTGCCTGGTGATGGCTTCATGAGTATGTGCAAATGTCAAAACTCATCCAGTTGTACATTTTATTTACTTTTAGAAACAAATTTATTTATTTGGAAGGCAGAGAGAGATCTTGCATCGCTCTTTGACTCCCCACGTGGCCACAGCAGCCAGAGGTAAGCCAGGAGTCGGGAACTCCGTCCAGATAGGGTGGCATCATCTGCTACTTTCCCAGGCACATTAGCAGGGAGCTGGACTGGAGGCTGAGAAGTTGGGGCTCGTGCTCCAACATGAGATGCTGGCAGCTTAACTCGCCTCACTACAAACCCCAGATTGTACGTTTCAAACATCAGCCGTTTTTATGTCAATTGTTTCTCATGAAGCTGTTAAATATATACAAGCATAACAACAACATAGGAGTTGCATTGGTGAAACTGGGGATCAGAGATGTTTCCCCTCCCCTCAACTCTATTTTCTGTTTTCCAGAAACCCACATGAACCCCTGCCCTCCCTGACCTGGGGAATTCCTTTTGCCTTAAGCTGTTTCAAGTGTGGTTTCTGTTGCTTGCAACCAGAGATGTTCTGCTTTGCTTGGAGCTAAGAGAGCACGAGGAGGGGGCTGTAGCCTTAGGTTGGGACCCAGAAACGGGGGAAGGTTTGCTTGGACAAAGTTTTCTGTAGAAAGTGCCACAGCAGTGGCCTTCCCAGGACGTTGAGGGCCGGGTAGAAGGCTCCGCGGCAGAGAGAACAGTGAGAACCAGCGCACGGAGGGCAGGACCCGTTGTGTGTGCTTCTAGGCTGCTGGGTGTTCCTGAAGTTTGGGATAAGACAGGAAATGGTGGGAAACAGGACAGGAAAAGCCAGCAGCGAGCGGCTCATGCCTGTTAAGAGGTTCGAGCTTCATCTCATGGGCAGTGGAGAACCCTGGGAGAGTTCAGAGCAGATGAGAGTCATGGACAGACTTTTTGTTGTCTGAGGCTCTCACCTGGCCACAGCCCAGGGCTGGCTTGGAGAGGCCTGTGGACTGTGGAAGATGACCAGCCTGGAGTCAGGGCCCACAGGCTGGCTGTTGGGAGGATGTCACACGCACATGAAGGGTGTTGGGGTGGCTGCCACACTGCTGACCATGG
Source organism: Oryctolagus cuniculus (assembly GCF_051225735.1). NCBI lineage: Eukaryota > Metazoa > Chordata > Mammalia > Lagomorpha > Leporidae > Oryctolagus > Oryctolagus cuniculus. The sequence continues at coordinate 21,173,123 of NC_142877.1, forward strand.
CTCGGTTCAACCCCGCCGGAGTCCACGGACCCTCCACCCACCATTTCAGGGGCACCTACTAACGTAGCAGAGAGAAAGAAATGTCAGCACCACATGGCCACGTGAGCCGAGCCGGAGAGCAGGTTGCCATGGAAACTGAGCTCACAGAGCGTTTCTAGGAGAGCAGGATCAGCAGGACCAAATGTAGCAGAAAATCCAAACCGATGAAGGCTGAAAATCTTCTTTTGATTTGGCAATTAGGCGAACATCGATGAGCTACGCAAGAACAATTCTAGGGGGCCGGGGGCTGGGGGCTGGGGGCAGGGTGGGGGTGTGGAGAGACTCAGGAGCAACACAGTCCAGGGTGGGTGATGGGGCGCGAGTTAGGTGAGGTGGGGGTGGGGGAAGGGGAGGGCAATGCTCAGCAAGACCCTGGGGTTTCTGGCACTCAGACTGGCTGGTGGCAGCAGGGGCTGGACAGTGAGGCCATCGGGTGGGCAAGAGGAGAGCAGGACCTGCATTCGGGGTGTTCTGATCTGACAAACGCATTGTGGAGTTTACAACGCCCTGGACCCTGTGCTGAGAGCTTCGCTCATGGGAATTCGTTTAGACTCACAACTGCCCCACGCGGTAGATACCAGCTCACTCCCTCATTACCCCTGGGAAAAACAGACAGTTCACCCACAGCAAGGAGAGGACAAGTCTGGACTGGGACATGGTGGTGCAAGGGCCCTGAGATAAACAAACGGGGGTCCTAGAAGCAGGTGCACGGCAGTGGGTGGGCTGGAGGCGAGAGAGCGAGCCCCAGGCGGGAAGACCGCAAGGAGACATGGACCCCCAGAGATGGCGGGGACCAGGGGAGTCGGAGCTTCAGGCCGAGGCCAGGACCACATCAGCACAGAGGACTGCCCACCAGGGCCGGAGGGCAGAGGCGGGAGGAGGCTCATGGGAGCAGAGTACCCAGAAGGCCGAGCAGACAGTGGCTGCATGCAGAGAGGAGAGGGGAGGTGACTTGGCCTTGGCCATGGCGAAGCTTCGGGAATCTTGGTCAGAGAAACCCTGAAGGGAGAAGCAATGGCTCCGGCTCTGGGACCGAGGGAGACAGGCGAAGAGGGGTGGGGCAGCCAGGGAGCAGGGTCCAGAAATATATTTGTGAATAGAAGCTTTTTGAAATTTAAATTTTGTTCAGTTAGAAAATACATTCATGTGGTTCCAAATTCAAAGTCCACAGAAAGATGCCCAGGAAAAGTGGGCGTCCCATCTCCCATCCTCCTGCCCGAGGCCCCTCAGGACCCCCGTGCAAAGGCGCCCAGCACAAGCTTCCAGAGCATTCTGGAGTCCTGGGAATAGAAAATAAACCTCGGGCTAGGGTCGCTGTCGGAGGCAGCACGGGGCTGGGAGTGAGCCGGGGGTGTGGGGGCTCGGGTGGCAGCGGGAGTCGGTCCTGGACAAGAACGTGTGTTTCATTGAGTGGAACGAAATCCAGTCCCTTTCCTCCTGCCAAGCCCATGAGCTCGGCTTTCCTGCTGGGGCCCCCCTCGGCGAGCGTGTCCTGCCCCACAGCTGGAAGCAGCAGCCTCGACGTGGAGCCCCCAGCCCCTGCCGCCAGCGTCCAGCCTGGGCTGAGCCAAGCTTTCCTGGCAGGACACTGAGGCACGCCCGGCTTCTGGTTTGGGGCTTTCATTATTGCCGTCCATGGGGCATCCAGGAGGACCCAGTGGAACTTCTAGGGCTGCGGGGAGAGCAGGCAACAGCAGGGCAGGTGTGGCGCTGCGGCCCGGAAGGTTCCTGCAGCAGCCGGAAGTGAGGGCTGCGCACGGCAAGACCACTGGGGGCCTCTCCTCCGGCTTCAGCAGCCCACGGGGTTGTGGGACAGGGGCAGGTCGGGGTTTCCCTGCCCCATTGCCTCCCTCTGCCTCACTCTGTGACTGTAGGCAGATGGCTCTCCACCACAGGCCTCAGTCTCAGGCTATAAACATGGATCTGGGGGGAATAGAGCTGTGGCGTAGCAGGTAAAGCCACCGCCTGCAGTGCCGGCATCCCATATGGGCGTCGGTTCAAGTCCTGGCTGCTCCACTTCCCATCCAGCTCTCTGCTATGGCCTGGGAAAGCAGTAGAAGATGGCCCAGATCCTTGCGCCCTTGCACCCATGTGGGAGGCCCGGAAGAAGCTCCTGGTTCCTGGCTTCAGACTGGCGCAGCTCTGGCCGTTGTGGCCAACTGGGGAATGAACCAGTGGATGGAAGACCTCTCTCTCTCTCTCTCTCTCTCTCTCTCTCTCTCTCTCTCTTTCTGCCTCTGCCTCTATGTAACTCTGCCTGAAGGAAGGGAGGGAGGGAGGGAGGGAGAGAGGGCGGGGGAGGGCAGGGGAGGGAAGAGGAGAGGAGGGGAGGGAACGGATCTGGGGTAGATGAGTGCCCTTTTGCCAGCATTTTGCGCTCTGACCACAGCCTCCTCTCAGGGTCTCCCTGACCTCGAGGGGACAGCCCGGCCACCAGCTAGGCCTCCTTGTTCTGCACTTGGCAGAGTCAGGAAGCCAGAGCGGGGAGCCTCGGCCCTGACAGTGAGCACCAGACCCTGGTCGGCCTGAGCTTTGAGGGGTGCATCCAGGGGTTTGGGCTTGGAAAGGCCTCTCTGGCGTGGGCCTCCCCTGGCCACAGGAGGAGAAGCCGGCATGGAGGCTGAGGAAGGCCCACGGGAGACCTGGGGAGGACAGGAGGGCACTCTCAGAAGCGAGGGAGGAGGACGTTCCAGGTGGTGGCCATAAGCCACCAGCTCGCGTTGGGGGTGGGGGGGACGGAGCCTCACAGGGGCACGGGCAGGTGCTCGGCGTGCTGGGAGCCACCCAGGGAAGGGACGGGAACATTGAGCAATTAAGGATGCACCAATTCATGAGCAGATGGGGACGAGGGTGTCAGTGGAAGGATTAGCCTCAGACGGTCACGTATGTTAGGTTGAGCAAGACCTAATTAGACCCTCTGCTGTTCACGGGTAACCTGAACCCTGTGTCCTTCAAGGGACTTAGCTTACCCACCCCACCGCCACGGCTGCCAGTGACGCACAGGCACCACCTGTCCGGGGTCACGTCTTCCTCAACTCCTGGCCCCCCGGGGCACCTGCAGCGGTCAGTGAAACGAACACGGTACACTGTATGTTCACTCCTAGTGTACACGCAGGACTGGCCCTGAATTTCCATGAATGCTAAGCTTTGCCTACCCCTAGGGATCAACCTTCATCCTTCTGGAAGGTTCTCTCTCGCACCCCTTCCCAGTTAGGAGCCGCCCCCACCCCCCGAAGTAATAACTACCCTGACTTCGGCTTGCCCATCAGCTTCATTTGCATCGAGTCAGCCTGTCCTCTTTGGACGTGAATTTTCATGACACATCTGTCCCTGGGATGTACTTGTGGCGCCCGGGGCAGGTGGCACTGTTCTGTCTCATGGCTATGCAGCCCTCCTTCCTTTGCATAAACCAGCATGGCTCTGCCACGCTTCTCCTGTTGCTGGACACTGGGGTGGTGACAAATACAGCTGCTATGATATCTTCACATGGAGGCCCCGGGCACTCTTTTCTGTCTCCTACTTCCTAGGGGTAGAACTGCTGGGGCATGAGGTAGCATATGTTCTGTTTAAAAAAGAAAAGGTCTATTTATTTATTCAAAAGGCAGAGTTATGAGAGAGAGAAATTTTCCATCCACTGGTTCACTTCTCAATGGTGGCACCAGCCAGGGCAGGGCCAGGCTGAACACAAGAGATCAGAGCTCCACCCAGGTCCCCAATGTGGATGCAGGGGTCCGAGCACTTGAGTTACCTTCTGCTGCTTTCTTGGGCATTCAGGGAACTGGATCAGAGGTGGAGCAACCAGGCCTCAAACCAACAGGATGCCGGAGTCACAGGTGGTGGCTTTACCCACTGTGCCACAACATGAGCCCCGTGTTCAGCTTTTATCGATGTTTGTTCAACAGTTTTCCAAATCGGTTGTATCAATTTTTTTTAAAGATTTTATTTATTTATTTGAAAAGTAGAGTTACAGAAAGAGAGAGGGAGAGACAGAGAGCGAGGTCTTCCATCCGCTGGTTCACTCTCCAAATAGCCTCAGTGGCCAGTGCTGGGCCAATCCAAAGCCAGGAGCCAGGCACTTCTGGGTCTTCCACGCAGGTGCAGGGGCCCAAGCCCCTGGGCCATCCTCCATTGCTTTCCCACGCCATAGCAGAGAGCTGGATCAGAAGCAGAGCAGCCGGGACTCCAACCGGTGCCCATATGGGATGCCGGACCCTCAGGCAGAGGCTCAGCCCAGTACGCCACAGCGCCAGCCCCTTGTACCAATTTTTAAAAGTCAGCTTCGTAGTGGTATCATTTACCAGTGACATTCACTCTTTTTAGTGGGCAGTTCAAATACACAGACGTGTGTAATCCTCGCCAAAATTAAGACACAAAACATTCCCCTCCCCTCCCCCCCGATCTCCTCGCACACTGGCACCCCTTGATCTGCTCTCTGCCCTCACACTTGTTGGCGTGCGGCCTTCCGGTCTGGCCACTCCGCGTCCCTGTGCCTCCAGGTTCACCGTGTAAGGGCGAGGTGCTGGGCCCGCGTCATTGCTGACGGCCGTTTCACTGTTCGACTGTGCACCTGTTGTTTCTCCCCCTTCATTTCTTTGCCGCTTGGACGATATTCGGGTTGTTTCAAGTGGGAGGCGATTATGGATAAAATCACTCTAAGCACGAGTGTAGCCACATGTGTGTGTAGACCTAAGGTGTCACTTCTGTAGGGCCCATACCCGAGAAGGAGACAGCGTGTGTTTGCAAAATCACAGACGGGAGGACGGCGCTGGAGAGCAGACAGCGTAACTGGCGTTAGCAGTGGCTTAGTGAAGATTTCCAAGGGTTTCCACCGTGCCCACTACAGGTCTCTAGGAGCAGTCATCTATTCAGGACGTGGTCCTCAGACAGACTGGAAAGGGAACGGAGCAGCAGCGGCCTGGTGGAGGGCAGCCTCACCCCACAGCGGAGCTCGGGGGCCAGTCCGTCCCACCTCCCACTGTCCCTCGTGTACCCCAGGAAGCTGTACCCAGCCAGCAGACTTGGGGTGCATACGGGGCTGGGGGTGGGAGATGTCAACGCCCATGGACTGTGGGGAAAAGAAGCTCCTGGAGCGAGGGAAGAGCCCCAAGCCCCCTGCAGGTCAAGAGACCCTGACCGTGCCAGAGGCGGGGCTCAGGCTGCACACCCGGGCAGCCCGCACACAGGCTGTGGTGCAGGCCAGCAGCACAGCGGAGGGTACCTGCAGGCGCTCAGCACACACTTCCTGATGGACGGAGTGGAGCCATGGCAGGCAGGGGAAGAGCTTCCGGGGAGCAGGGTGAGGGGTGAGAGCCGGGCTCAGAGGGGAGCTGCGGGAGGAGTCGAGAGGGCACAGAGGTGGGAGGGGCCGCCTCCAGAGGCTTGGGGGCCAGAGAGGAGTTGCCACAGCGGGTGGGGCGGCGAGGAGTGGCCGGGGCCGGGGCCGGAGAGCCAGGAAAGGAGCAGGCTTTTGCCCAGCTGTTGGGTCGCTGCCGCTCGGACACCTTCACCCCAGGGCACAGCGCCCATGCTTCTGATCCAGCTCCCTGCTGGGGTGCACCCTGGGGGCAACGGGTCCTAGCCCAAGTGCTTGGGTCCCTGCTACCCTCGTGGGAGACTTGGGTTGAGTTGCAGGCTCGGCCTGGCTGTTGAGGGCATTTGGAGAGTGAACCAGCAGCTGGAAGCTCTGTCTCTCTCTCTCTCTCTCTCTTTCAAATAAAATGAAAATAATTTTTTTTTCAAAAGAACTCCATCTGGGGGCTGGTGCCGTGGCTCTCTTGGTTAATCCTCCCCCTGGGGCGCCGGCATCCCATATGGGCGCCAGGTTCTAGTCCCGGTTGCCCCTCTTCCAGTCCAGCTCTCTGCTGTGGCCCGGGAGGGCAGTGGAGGACGGCCCAGGTCCTTGGGCCCTGCACCCACATGGGAGACCAGGAAGAAGCTCCTGTCTCCTGGCTTCGGATCGGCGCAACACCGGCCGTAGCAGCCATTTGAGGGGTGAACCAACGGAAGGAAGTCCTTTCTCTGTTTCTCTCTCTCACTGTCTAACGCTGCCTGTCAAGTAAAAAAAGAAATTAAAATAAAATAAGAACTCCATCTGCAGGATCTCTCCCCTCCAGAGTCTTTACCAAAAGAATGGAAGAGAAAAAGAAAGGCAGGGCAGAATGGTGCCAGGGAGGCCGGGGAAGTGACAGTTGTCGGGGCGCCTGGAGCTCTCCCAGGCGGAGAGGAAGGGGCTGCTTGCCGGAGCGGGCAGGGCAGGACAGGGGATTGGATAAGGGCAGAAAGCGACCAAGCTGGCTGGGCTGAAGGGTTAGACTCAATAACCTAGCACGTGAATTCCTTAAGCCCTGAGCTGTGACCGTGCCCCGCAGTCCTGGGTGACCCTGGAGGTCCCGGGGGCAGGGCGCTTCCTGCCAGGCGCTCCCAGCAGTGGTCTCACTTGACTGTGGCCAATTCAAGAGCCGTGGAGAGGGCAGGCGGGCAGGCAGGGCCCCGGCAGCGGCAGCCCGAGGCAGCTGGGCTGTGACTAGACAGGCAGCCAGCTGGCCGGGAGGGCGCTCAGGAAGGCCCGGGCTGTGGCCGCGAGAGGGCGAAATGGGGGCCGGCGGTGAGGCCCAGCAGAGCAGGAGGCAGCCGGCAGCCCCGAGGGCCTCTGCTTCCTCCGCTGGGCAGGAGCCCGGCGTGGCGACCGCACCCAGGGGTGTGGAGGGGCGGGCGGGGCAGGGGGCTCAGGTGGAACAGCTGCAGCGGGGATTGACCGGCCGCTGAGCCGCGTTTCAGTCCCCGCCGTGGTAGGAGGGAGCGAACCTGCGCCGGCGCTGATCCGCGCGGCGGGCTGAGCCACACCACCGTGCTGGCAGCCCCGCCGTGGCGTGGAGGCCGCACATGGCTTCGTGGCTCCCGCTGGCTGGCTCGTCCACCACCTCCTCCAGTGGGCTGGCGACCCTGCGATTTCTGCCCACAGACAGGAAACCGGGAGGGGAGGGTCCGCGCCCCAGGAGTGGCCATGAGTGGGCAGGGAGTTGGGCTCCCTGCTCCGGAGGGCACCCCTGACTGCCACCTTTTTCCTGGGCACTGTAATGACTTCTACTGGCAGCCCCTGCCCCCAACCCAGCACACCTGGACTGTGTAAGGCCTGGGGGCCCTGGGCAGGAAATTCATGTTTATTCTGAGTGTGAATCCAGCAAAGAAAATTCTCCCAGAGGTTGATGGGGAATAAAGAAGGAGCGAGAGTGGGGTCGAAGGATCAAGGAGGAAGCATAATCGATTGTCCAGACAACATGCTGGGGCTGCCCGGAGGCAGGGACTGAAGGGTCTGGAGTTAGAAGATTCTAGAAGGCCCTAGAAGGCTCTCACAGTAGCCCCCTGCAGGACACCAGCAGGAAGTGGAGACAAATGGGTTATGGGCCACAGGAGCGAGAAGACTCAGAGAGGCCTCCAGGCTCCTGCTGCAAGTCCTGGCGGGCAGCAGCCCTGGGTGCCGATGAGAAGGGGAAGAGAGGGGCTGGTGCTGTGGCGCAGCGGGTTAACGCCCTGGCCTGCAGTGCCAGCATCCCATGTGGGTGCCGGTTCTAGTCCCGGCTGTTCCTCTTCTGATCCAGCTCTCTGCTGTGGCCTGAGAAAGCAGTAGAAGATGGCCCAAGTCCTTGAGCCCCTGTACCCGCATGGGAGACCCGGAGGAAGCTCCTGGCTCCTGGCTTTGGATTGGCACAGCTCCAGCCATTACAGCCAACTGGGGAGTGAACCAGTGGATGGAAGACCTCTCTTTCTCTCTCTGCCTCTCTTCTCTCTGTGTAACTCTGACTTTCAAAGAAAAAAATAAATCTTAAAAAAAAAAAAAAAAGGAAGGGAAGAAAATCACATTCTGGGTGTGGAGGCACTGCAGTGGGTCTGAGGCACCTGTGGGTTGCAGCCAACGGAGGCTCAGAGTCTGGGGGCTCCAGAGAAAGGGCACAGGCCGGGGCTGGGGGGCGGGGGGTGATGTCAGCACAGAAGGCAGAGGAGGAGCTCACCCGGGAGTGTGAAAAACGAGAGAGAGAGGAAGGAGAAGAAAGACAAGACGGGCGGGCAGCCCTTGCCCCAGAGCTAACCGGGCATGCCGTGCGAAGCCGGTGAGATGGGCAGCATATGCCGAGTCCACGGGAGTAACAGAGAGGGCGTAAGCCAACCCCCCACCCCCCCAACACACACGTGCACACACACACCAGGAGTTATGCACAAGCAAAGTGAGTTCACTAGGGCTCCTCCAGAGAGCTGGAGAGAGCATGGCTGAGCAAGATAGAAACAGGGCACGGGAAATGAGGCTCCGAGAGAGACACGGACTGGCGGAGACCTTGTGCAGCCGCACCATCTCCAGTGAGTGAGCCGTCCCTGCCCCCGGAAGATGCTCGTGTCCGCCGCGGGTGGGTGGATGGATGGGAGAGGAAGTGGGTGCATGGGGGTTAAAGCCACCCAGCAAAGGGGAATTAGAAGGAGGGACATCCCCTGTGGGATCCAGGGTGAGACACAGATGCAGGCACAGCTGGGACACAACGTGGGGACCGTGGAGCAGTGAGAGAGGGATGGGGAGGAAGGAGAGAGGGCCACAGACGTGTGCACATCCAGGCAGACAGACAGACAGACAGGACAGACACCGAGACGCCAGGCCAGTGGCAGAAAGTGGCTGCACGGAGCTGCACTGCTCTGTCCGAGGGGCAGCGAGACCCAAGCGCCCGGCCACAGGCAGAGACTCGCACACCTACGGCACGCAGAACAGGACGTAAGTATGAGACCTCCAGGTTCTGAGCTGGAGGAGGCCCACGGCACACGGTGGGGTGAAGTTCTTTGCTAGAGCATGCACACAGTAGGGCGGCATTCACACTAAAGCTGTGACAACACAGGGCAGGCGTCCAACCCAGCAGCTAAGACGCCATTTGGGATGTGCCTGTCCCACATCTGAGTGCCTGGGTTTGAGGCCCGACACCAGCTTCCTGCTAATGTGCACCGGGGGAAGGCAGCAGGGATGGCTCAAGTACTTGGGTCCTTGCTACGCCTGTGGGAGACCTGGACTGAGTTCTGGGCTCCTGGTTTCAGCTTGGCTTAGAGAATGAACCAGTGAGTAGGAGATGGGAGATCTCCCCCCCAACACACACACTCATTCTGCCTTTCAAATGAATTCAGTGTACCTGGCCCCACGATAACCATGCAACAGTAATTTTGTCCAGCGTTCCTCCTTCCGCCCTCCCTTCCTTCCTGTGAGAGCGAAGCACAGCCGTGTAACACTGTAACTCCACGTGGGAAGATCAGTCAGAACCAGGAGTTGGGGTGCGATTTCAAAGGAGACTTTAGTCCTCCTTGTAACGTCTTACGTTGTTTTCAACTTGAATGAGTCCGCACACTCACTCGGATCATTGCAAATTACCTTTTCAAAGGAAAAGCTTGAAAGGGGATATAGAAAAGGAGATTAGGGACAGGGAGAGGAGAGGGGGAGACTCCCACAGGCAGACAGACCTCTCTGCAGCTCAGACGCCCTCAGTGTGAGACCGGAGAGGCCCCGGGGCTGCATCGGGGAGGCTGAACTGCCCGAGCCAAGAACCCGGCCGTGTCGCAGCATTGCCGCTGCCACCAGGGCCAGCTCAAAGGCCAGGAGACCAGCTCAAGCCTTCCAGCCCCCTGCCGGGGTCCACTGTGGCTGGGGTGGAGCCAGAGAAGCCAGATGAGACTTGAGCGCCATCTAGAAAACCTTGGAGCCGCTATGGTGGACTTGAACTTCACCAGGAGGGCGGAGCTTAAGCCAGCGAAGGAGATTCAGGAAGGTGGCTCGGACAGCATCACCAGGGTGGACAGAGTGGGAGCGACTGGGGACGGACACCCAGGGGGCTCAGGGAGCCCCCAGCTGAGATGGGGCGGCCTGCACGAGGCAGAACAGGGTCCCTGCCTGTAATGGAGGGCACCTGAGAGGCCAGTAGAGGGGATGGACATGGCCAGAAGTCCAGAAGGTTCTTGTGACCTGGTCCACTTACTTCATAGTTAAAGAGACAACCCATTTGGGGAGCGGTGGGGAGAGTCCTTTTATGGGCGCATAGGAGCTCCTGTCCCCCCGTGCTGTGCGCAGGGACACAGACATAGAGGTTCCAATTCAGGAGCGAGCTCTGTTCCCGGACGTCCTGTAAGTGAGGGGAAGGAGAGGAGGAGGACTGAGCTTCAGGAGCACCAATCCTGAGGGCTGCATGGAGGAGGAGACTGCAGAGGAGCCACTCAAGGGTAGGGAAAAAAAGGGGTCCCGGCGGGGCAGGCATTGGTTAAGACACTGCCCAGCACCTCCCATCCCATACTGAGGGCCCAGGTTCAAGTTCCAGCTCTGCTTCTGATTCCAGCTTCCTGCCAACGTGTCACGGAAGGCAGTGGATGATAGCTGAAAGTACCTGGGCTCCTGCCAGCCATGTGGGAGACTGGGATTGAGCTCGGGGCTCCTGGCTTCCACCTGGCCCAGCCCCGGCTGTCGCAGCCATTTGGTGAGTGAACCAGCAACCAGAAGTCTCTCTCTGTCTCTGATTCTCTGCATTTCAAATAAATAAGCCAATAAAACTTTAAAAACAGAAGGGGCTGTGGGGTTTTCAAGCAGGAAGGTGATATGGGGCTTACCTGGGGCACACGTGAGCTCCCATCGGCCAGGTCAGCCGTCAGGCACGGGCTGGGGCTGGGCGGGAGCTGCAGCAACTGAGCTGAGGGTCCTGCCCAGCTCCTCTGTGGGTGGACAGAGAGGATGGAGTAAGAGAGGAGCGCTCCGTCACCCAAGATCGTCTCCCTCGTGGAGAATGAGAAGAAATGGGAGAAGGGAGGAGGACCTGGCCACCGGCCATCACGCTCCCTGTGGTGGTGGCTCAGACAGGAGTGACAGGGAGGACGAGCGGTGTCAGCGAAGTTGGCACCAACCTCAAGCCAAGAGCAGGGCGAGAGGGTGGCCAGAGCTGGGCGGGTCTGCAGAGCTGGCGGGGTGGCAGAGGCCTGTTCAGGACAGGCCAGGGGGGCCCGGGTCAGGGGCCTGAAGGACCCAAAGAGGGCTGTGACCACAGCAAGGGGTGGGGGTCCTCAGAGGCCCAGAGGCATGCATAAGGAGGGGGTGGAGGGACAGAGCCCCAGGCATGCTTGCATGCACACAGATGCGCGCGCACACACACACGTGTGCACGTTTTCATAGATAAACACACACACACACACACACACACAAAATGAGGCTGACCAAAATGACTTAGAGGCTTTGGGAGTCTCTGTCATCCCCTCCTCATGGACAAAGACGGATGGTTCTTCTCCCCCAGATCCCTGAGGAGCCAGCTAGGGACTGGGAGCTGCTGTCCACAGTAGCACCCAGCACCCTGTAGATGTCAGTGTGTTGGGTGGATGGGTGGACAAAGGGACGGAGGGATGGAGGCAATTGGCTCATCCACCCACCCGGTGCTGGCGGCAGGGGCGGAGGGGTAGGGGCTCGAGCAGCCCCTCAGAGGCAGAGCTGGAGGGGAGGGGAGCAGATGGGCCGTGGGTGGTTCCCTGGGAGTAGTCAGAAACCTGGGGCTCCTGACTGTGGGGCACGGGAAAGGCGGTGACATTGCAGGGTAATGAGAGCGGGAAGGGGGTGTGGCGGTGATGAGAGGAGGCTGAGGCACCTGGGCGGGGCAGGTTATTGCCCTGACTTCAAATGTGTGGCGTGGTCGTGGGCGTTTCACAGAGTGGGAGGAGCCTGGGGGTGTCCTGACAGACAGCAGGTGCAGCATGAGGGGGTGGTGTGAGAGAAGAACAGGAGGAGAGAGGACAGACAGACAGACCCTGGCCCAAAGTTCATTAGGCGTTATGTGCTGGGACCCAGGCCATGCCTCAGAGAGACGTGACTCATATACAGAGAGAGAGAGCGCGCGCGCGAGAGAGCGAGCAGACTCTGCAAGCCCCAGAAAGAGAGAGAGGGAGCCGAAGGGGAGAGTGGCAGGTGCACGCACGCACACACTCAGAGCAGGAGTGACGCACGCGCTGGCAGCAAAATTCAATAAGACTCCTCTGGAGAGCAGGGGGAGCGTGGCTGAGCGAGAGGAAGGCAGAGGCAGGGCTGGAGGGAATCAATAACAGAGTTAAGGAGTAAACCAAAGGGAGGCAGGTGGGCTCCTCGGGGAGGTGAGAGGCAGGCGGGCGCAGAGGTGCGGGCACCGCCGGAAGATGGGGCGGGGAAGAGGGTATGAAACCTGCCTAGGGGCCCAAAGGGAGGGGCACAGCTGCGACCCCTGTGTCATACAGAAGCAGACACGGACTGTGGCCCTCAGAGCAAGGGCTAACCCTGGAGAGAGGGAGGAGAAGTGAGATGAGGAGAATGGAGAACAGAAAGACCAAGGCAAAGACAGAGACAGGAGAGGATGCTCAGAAGAGAAGCCAGGCTGTGCACAAAGTCTGAGACCACCCAGGAACCAGGAGAGGAGGACAAGGCAGAGGGGGTCCTGGGCACTCAGGTCCATGGCAGCCTTGCCTGCCCTGGTGGAGATGAGGAACCAACCCGGGCTCAGCCCACAGCAAGAGAGCAAAGCAGCCCCCGTGCAGCTCTGCAGGGCATGTGTGAACAGCAGGTGCATCCTGTGGTGTGCTGGCCAGCTGGGGCTCCGGGTGGGGGGAGGGAAGTGCCCGATCTCTAGCTTGTTCTGCTTCTGTGGGGCCAACGCCACCACCAAGGTCAACTTCAAGCTGCCCAGGGATCTGTTACTGAGCAGAGTTGGGAAGCTGCCTGTCATCGGCTCACACACACCCCACAAGCCAGCCCCAGCCAACAAAGGCTGTTCTGTGGTTGTGCACATTCAAGGGAGGGACCCCAGGGCTTAGCAATGCACACCCAAAGAGCCTGCGCACAGCAAAAAGCAATTGCATTTTTTAAAAGATAAATTTACTTATTTATTTTAAAGGCATAGTGTCAGTGAGAGAAAGAATGCAAGAGAGAGACAGAGATGACGGAAACAAAAAGAGATAAAGATGATAGAGGTAGAGGTAGAGAGACAGACATGGTAGAGGGCAAGAGAGAGAGAGGAGAGAGAGAGAGAGAGAGATCTTCCAAGGGCTGGTTCACTCCCCATATGGCCACAACAGCCAGGGCTGGACTAAGCCAAAACTAGGAGCCTAGAACTCCATCTGGGTCTCTCACGTGGGTGGCAGGGGCCCCAGGTACTTGGGCATCTTCTACTGCCTTCCCAGGCACATTAGCAGGGAGCTGGATCAGAAGCAGAGCAGCCAGAACTTGAACTGGCGCTCCGAGATGGGGTGGCTTAGCTCATGGCACAAGAATGCCGGCCCCTGGTGATTCCATGTGAGAGCGTTCCCCCGCCAAAGTGAGGAGACGTGTACAGACGGTGTACAGGACAGTCACACGGAGCCGGGCACAGTGGATGCCCCTGGAGGGCAGTTGGAGGGGAGGGGCCTAGAGACTCCAACCCTTTCAGCCACACAGAGGGCGCTCGCCTGTTTCACAGGTCTAATTAAACACCCAGTGATTATTGTTCACTCTGCTTTTAAATTTTAAATTTTTAAAAATCTAAACTTCATTTATTTGAAAGGTGGACAGAGACAGACAGAAATCCCTGTCCATTGGTTCACTCCCCAAGTGCGGGATCTGGGCCAGGCTGAAGCTGCGACGTGGGGACTCGACTCAGGTCTCCCACGGTGGGTGGCAGGGACCCAAGCACTTGAGCCACCACTGCTGCCTCCCAGGGGCATTAGCAGGAAGCTGGAGTCAGGAGCAGAATCGGGATTCAAACGCGGGAACTTTAAGCACCTGCTCCAAGCTAAATTTTTAAATAAGAAGGAGAGCATGGAAAGAGAAGGGGAGGCTGAGGCTGAGGAGAAAGGGAGGAGAGATCTTCAGATCCCTGGTGTCTGTCCTGCCCTCCCCTCTGCCCAGACTCCCCCACTGCCTCCCTCCCCTGTGCTGAGAGGCAGAGAGAAATCAGAGCAGATCCTGCCCTTAAGGGCAGACGAGCCTGCACCAGGGCTGCGCACCTGCTAGGGCGGGAGCCCCAGGGCGAGGACGACAGAGGCTCCTCCAAGGAGCTCAGGGGCAGAGCTGCAGAGTGCGTGGAGGGGAGGAGGGGTGCAGGGCTTGGTGGGAGTGAGGAATGAGAAAGAACTCCCTGGACACCAGGCGGCAGGAGGAGAGGGGAGGGAGGCCAGGGCCGCAGCACAGCACAGGGGTGGCTAGAGGCAAGGGGGGGACAGGCATCAGAGGACCCGTGTGGAGGGGAAATGGCCGGGAGTTTGTTGACAGGGGAGACAGAAGGTGGTCTCGGGGCTTCTACAGGGCCCGGGGCTCTGATCATGAACAGAGTGCTCACAGACGTCGGGGGATGCTGGGTGGGTGGAAGATGAGGGATGAGGGAGAGATGGAGGGAAGGATCCTGGGACAAGGGACAGCAAGAATAAACCAGGTTAAGGATGCAGACAGACGCCTGCGCGACCCTGTGCTGCTCACCACCGTGTGGCTGGACTTCCTCTGGGCCACGGCGGGTGGGAGCTTGGATCCAAGGAATCAGAGAACTACAGGACTTCAGAGCGCAACTCCACACGCACCCAGAAGAGAGGACGCTCTGGGGAGAGGCGGCCGCGTGCCACAGGTGCACGGGCACGCACAGCCTCCAGCACGAGTCAATACCTCTCCTCCAGAGAAGCGAGGGAAGGGGCAGAGGCGCGCAAGATGCCGCCAGACGCCGGAGGAGAGAGGGCTGCGACGTCAGCAAGGAAGTCGGAAAGAAGAGGGCATGGACGTGCGCACAGACAGACGGCGGGGCCAGGCAGAGGCCAGCGAGAGCTCCCGCAAACACCTGGAGCCCAGCAGGTGGTCGCCCCGCACAGGGCACTGGGAGATGCTCCATGCCTTGGGCTGGTTGGGTGGGGGAAGTAACCCACACTGGAGACAAAACCTGGGAAAGAGCCCAGAGAAAGTTCTAGATGCCTTCTGCTGGCTGCTGCAGGCCCCTCTCCACCCTTCTCTGCTCCAGGAGGCTGCCCCTGCCGACTCTCCTCAGTGGGCTCCCCTGGCCCCTGGCTCCTGCCTGGGCTTGGCCAACAGGCTGCCCTGGCAGGAGGCAGGTGGGGAGGAGACTGGGAGGAAGGTGTTTGTCCCCCTGGGTCCCAGTAGGCTGTGTGGTCACAGCGGATCTGTCCGCCTCTGGGCTGAGTATCTCAGGTCATGGCTGGGGTTTGGGCCCTTTGCCCCCAACAGAGCACATAGTAGGTGTTCGACATGTGCTTGCTGAGTGCCTCCTGGATGGATGGGTGGGGGGGAGGCAGATGGAGAAGGTCAGGATGTATGGGTGCCAACCTTGACCATGAGCGCACACAGGCATGGCAAGGCACAGAGCCTCAGATGGGAGAAAGAGAAAGCTGACTTGGCGGGGGGCAGCCACACACACAGTGGGGGCGATGCGCAAACACAGTGAGGCTCACGGGGGGCCCCGCGGGGAGATGAAGGCAGAGGCGGCAAGGGGGTGAGTATGAGGGCAACGCGGAGGTCGCAGAGCGGGGTGCGGAGCCACGGGTGCAGGCCGGGAGGGCCCAGCTCCGAGCAGACGCACACGGGTGCTACACACACAGGCATGCACTGCACAAACACACACACTGTGATGTGCACAGTGACAGAGTATCTTGGGAAGCCCCTGTCACCCGTCTGGCAGTGCAGTGAGAACAGGGCTATCCTTCCCCAGACCTTGAACTCTTAGGCCTTGGGTCCCAGGTCCTCAGCAGCGCCCCAGTGGGGGTTCCATGAAAATTTGTGAATGGAGATGCGGTGGATAGACAAATGGATGGGGCGGGGGGGATGGATGGCTGACAGGTGGACGCAGGAAGGGAGGAAGGAGGAGTGGATAACGGATGGATGAAGGAAGGAGGGGTGGATGGTCCAGGCATCAGAAAGCTGAACACAGAGCTGTGGCAGGGACTGATTAGTGTGGGGAGGGGGCTGTGAGCAGCTCCTTGGAGGGAGGCTTTTCCGAAAGGGGGACAGATGAGTGGTGGGCGGCGGGAGTGAGGGGGTGAGCGATGACTCCGGCTCCTGGCTGCGAGGCCCAGGTGGCGGTGACGCTCGGCGCTAATGAGAGCGGAGCAGAAACGTGTTAGGGGCCAGGAGAGGAGGTACCAAGTCTGAGTGCGGGAGCCCAGCCTGCGGAGCCCACCGTCGGGGGCAGGAAGGGGAGGGCACGAGGAGGGTCTGGGATGCGGGGCGCTCGGTGTTGGCACAAAGAAGGGCCCTGGGGGCCAGTGCCGCGGCTCAATAGGCTAATCCTCCACCTGCGGCGCCGGCACCCCGGGTTCTAGTCCCGGTCGGGGCGCCGGATTCTGTCCTGGTTGCTCCTCTTCCAGGCCAGCTCTCTGCTGTGGCCAGGGAGTGCAGTGGAGGATAGCCCAAGTGCTTGGGCCCTGCACCCCATGGGAGACCAGGAGGAAGCACCTGGCTCCTGGCTTCAGATCAGCATGGTGTGCCGGCTGCGGCGACCATTGGAGGGTGAACCAACGGCAAAAGGAAGACCTTTCTCTCTCTCTCTCTCTCTCTCTCTCTCACTGTCTAACTCTGCCTGTCAAAAAAATTTAAAAATAAAAAATAAAGAAGGGCCCTGGGAACTCCTGCAGGGAGCTGGTGGACAGCAGGAGGAAAGGACCCAGGGCCCCTGGACACTAGGGGGTGTGGAGCAAGAGGCATCAGGAGCAGAGAGGCACAGGACAGAGGCACAGAGCCTGCGACCAGCTCGGCCAGGGCAGTGTTCTGGGTGGAAGGACCGGAGTGGCTGAGGAGTCGCTGAGACCCACAGAGAGGGTGCAGCCCAGCCGCGACCTCCGCCTGTGTACCTGCATGTGCACATGCGCGCACACAGTAGGACCCGGGGACCGTGAAACACTTTACGAGCTTGAGAAAAAGAGGGAGCTGAGGGGCGGCTTTGTGTGCGCGTCCACTCACACACTTACAGACGCACACACGTAGAGCGGGGATGACGCAGGGACTCGGAGCAAAATTAAATAATGCTTCTCAGGAGTGTGGGGGAGGGCACAGCTGGGCGGGAGAGCGCACAGCTGGGCGGGAGAGCAAGACAGCAGCAAGGGGAGCGAGAGCTTCGTAAATTAAAGTTAGAATATTAGACAGAAGGGGGAGGCAGGCGGGCGGAGACCCAGGCACGAGCCTGTACACACGCAGTCTGACACACTCACGGCCCTGCAGGATGGGTGGGTGGATGAGAGGATGGGGTAGCCCAGAGGAAGGCCACAGCCAGAGGAAGGATCCTGAAATCATCCTGCTCTAGTTGTAGCATCAACACCCAATGGGGCCATGGTTGCTACACACAGAGTGAACAAGCAAGACGCAGCAAGCACTGGGGACAAGTCCAGGGAGAAACAGGGAAGACAGGGGAGCAGCGGTGCCCTGGGGGCCCCCCCACCGAGGCGGATGCATGCACAGACAGGGTGTGGGTGCTCCGAGACCCTAGGGAAGAGGGAGCCGGCAGGCAGGGGGCAGGTGTCCACCGCAGAGTTGCCTGCCACAGTGACAAAGCAGAAACAGCCACAACGTCCACCGAGGGGAAGGAGCCAAGTGAAGTCCTGGCGTCGCCGCGCCAGCTCCCAGCAGCAGAGGAAAAGACAGAGCGCAAGTGTTTGCAGCCATGGGGGAAGAGAGGCTCTGGGCTCAGGGGGTAGAAGCCCCCTGGAGAACAGCGCACACAGTGCGACAGGAACGCTCTTCCTGTCACGAGATCCCCAAGCCCCGCTTGGCACTTTCTAGAGCATCGTACACACTCCCACTTCCAGGGTCCCAGCACCTTCCGTGCCGACTTCTTATTCTGCAACCTTGCCCAACTCAGTAGTTCCAGGAGGTGTTGTGCAGATTCCTTAGCAGTTTCTACGAAGACAATAATGTCACCTGCATACTGAGCCAGTTCTGTTTCTTCCTCTCCAGTCTTATGTCCCCTTCATCCTTTTTCTTGCCTTACTGCACTGGCTCGCATGCCAACATGATGCTGAATGGTGATGGCGGGTATCCCTGCCTGCTTCCTGGTCTTAGGTATGGTTTTAACTGTTGTATAGGAAAGAGAGAGAGAGAGAGAGAGAGAGAGAGAGAGAGAGAGAGAGAGAGAGAGAGACTATTTTTTTCCACTAATTCACTGACTAATTTCCCCTTGGGAAAGGGAAGGTTGAAGACCAGAATGGAAGGAGGGAGTGAGCAGTAGGAGAGACTTCAGGCTCACATGTGATCTTTGAATATTTTAAGATAATGTATTTGTGTGTCACAGGTGAGATGGAAGTAATTTTTGTAGAAAAAGAGAGACAACAGAAAGGGATGATAAAGAACCCAGAGGAAGAGGAACTGATGGACAGGTGTATCACATATCTGTCCATCCATCTCCCCTCCTGCGGACTCCCAGGGGGGACACTGACATCAGGTGTCCATGGCCAATGCAAGGCAGAGTTGGTGGTTCCTGGGGAGAAGCTCCTGGTGGGTGATGGGTCCTTGGGGAGAGACCATCAAGGGCTTCATCAGAGAGGTCAGGTGCCTCTTTCAAGAAATAAGGGCTTAGGAGGGAGTGGGAAAGTGGCCACTGTGTCCCACAGTGAGGGGGAGCTTGTGGGACATTCCTGACCCTCTGCACGGGGCTGACAAGGTCGATGAGGGGGCCTCTGCCTGGGCACCATGATGGGCACTGAGGGGCGGGGCAGCAGCGCTAAGTCCCTCTTCCATCCCCAGCGCTTCCGGGGGTAGAAGGAAAGACGGAACAAGGGAGGATCGAGCACATTTCCCCGCTGAGAGGAACCAGGGAGGCGGGCAATTGGCCATGAGCATGGGGAGGATCTGGGGGAAGACCAGAGAGAGATGTCGGAGGAGAATCCACAAGAGATGCAGTTAAACTGGAGGTGAAGGGCAGGGTAGGGAAGTTGTTTAGGTTTGATCTTAGAGGTGGGGGTAGGAGCAGGGATGCCGGTGGGGATACTGAGTTGAGCCTGTCTTGGGCAATCCGGGGCGTCATCAGACATCCAGGATGGTGGGAGGGACAGTGGGAATATACGAGGGGTCACCTGCATGGTTGGGGGCTCTGGAAGCCCGGGGCGCAGACAGGGTGGTGCAGGAGAGCTCATGGAAGCAGGGCTAGAGCAGGAGGGTGCACCGATTCTCCAGGGTTGGAAGGAGGAAGAAGGCAGGAAGTTGTGGCTCAGGCAAACAGCACAGATGTACCTCCCTCAGACACACACAGCCTGGTGGTCAAAGGGACGCAGAGTCTTGGGAAGCCCCTGTCACCTGTCTTGCAGGGCAGTGATAACCAGTCCGCCCTCCCCTAGACTCTGAGCAGCTGCAGGATGCAACCTGGGCTTGGGGCCTGTGTCTTCAATAGAGACCCAGTGGTGCTCAGTGTGAGATTGTAAATGGACGCTTGGCTAGGTGGATGGATGATGAAAGGATAGACGGATGGATGACGGATGGGTGATGGATGGATGATGGATGGGTAGATGGATGGATGGATGATGGATGGGTAGATGGATGGATAGGTGGATGGATGGATGGATGGATGGGAGATGGATAGGTAGGTGGATGGATAATGGATGGATGGAGGATGGGTAGATGGATAAATGGATGGATAGATGATGGATGTGTAGATGGATGGATAAATGGATGGAAGGATAGGTGGATGGATGGGTGGGTGATGGGTGAGTAGGTGGATGGATGGATAATGGATGGGTGGATGGATGGATGGATGGGTGGATGGATGATGGATGGGTGGGTGATGGAAGGGTGGATGGATGGATAATGGATGGATGGAGGATGGGTAGATGGATGGATAAATGGATGGATGGATAGGTGGATGGATGGATGAGTGATGGGTGGGTAAGTGGATGGATGGATAATGGGTGGGTAGATGGATGAATGGATGGATGGATATCACACGGTGGATGGATGGATGAATGGATGATAGGTGGATGCGATGGTTCAGGCTTCAGTTCTCTAGGTCTGGACCAGGGAGACCAGGGTGAATCAGATGACGGAAGGAGGGAGAGTGCTGAGCAGCGTTCGGAGGAAGCTTCTGCAGGGAACAGATGGCCTGTAGGCGGCAGGAGAATGGGGACTCAGAGATGACTCGGGGCTCCTGGCTGCAGACCCAAGCAGGCAATGACACTCAGCGCTAATGAGAACAAGGAGAGAAGCACGTTAAGGGTGCGGAAATGATGTGGCGAGTTTGTCATATTCTGGGTCTGCAGTACCAGTGCCTGCTGGGGCTTGGCTTCGAGTTGCCAGCTTGGGAGCTGGCCTGCAGCACTGCCAGCAGCAAGGGTGGGGGAGCAGGTGCAATGAAAGAGAAGTGGGGCCTAGGACATGCACTGGGGCTCCAAGGTGTGGGGCAAGTGGAGGAGGAGGGAGAGAAGAGACAAAGGCAGGGACAGCAGAGTGCACACACATGTGCACACGTGCACACACTGGCCTAGCCAGGGGTCCGCCAGGAAGCGGGTATCTAATCAACCTCTTGTGGATGAATCAACAAAGAGATGGACAAAGTGTGAATGACAGTGACCCAGAGACCAGGAACCATCTCAGTACAAGCCCCGGGGGGAAAGATGTGGGAGACTGAGCTGTACACACACACACACAGAGCCTGCAAGGCTCAAGATGCAGAGTCAAAACCCAAAAGGCTCCTCTGTAGACAGAAAGAGATTTGAAATGAAGGGTTGGCATTGTGGCGTAGTGGCTGAAGCTGCCTGTGGTGCTGCCATCCCATATGGCTACTAGTTCCCATCCCAGCTGCTCCATTTCTGATCCAGCTCTCTGCTAATGCACCTGGGCAAGTGCAGTAGAAGGTGGCCCAAGTGCCTGGGCTCCTGCACCCGTGTGGGAGACCTGGAAGAAGCTCCTGGCTGCTGGCTTCAGCCTGGCCCAGCTCCAGCCATTGCAGCCATTTGGGGAGTGAACCAGTAGGTGAAAGATTCTCATTCTCACTCTCTCTCTTTCTCTCCCCCCCACCCCCGCCTTTCAACAAATAAAAATCAAATCCTTAAAAACAAACAGGTTAAGAACCAAGAGACAAGAAGGAAGAAGGCCAGACTGAGAACTGCTGGGACAAGAGTCTTCCAGTCTGGAGGAACGGCCAGGGCAACAGCCTGCAGACAGGAAGGGGTGTGGTGTGTGGAGGGGACCTTGTACCTCCAGGCAGATGGTCCAGGGCTCGGCTGATCACACAGCTCGCAGGCTCCAAGTACAGGTGGCCCAGCAGGTAGAAATTCAAGAGTGAGCGCCACTTGTGTGGTTATTGCAGCCATGGGTAGAGGAAGAGGTGGAGAGCGAAAGGAGAAAGGCAGAAGGGCCTGGAGTGGAAGGTGTTGAGGTGCGGCTGGGAGTCCGGCGAGAGCAAGACTGACTTTGCAAATGAACTTAACGTTTGGCAGCGTGGGGACCGCCCATGGCCTGGGCTGCCGCGGGGGGACGGAGGGGAAGAAGTGGTGGAGGACCTGGGGCTGAGAAAGGAGGCAGGAAGTGGACCCGGGGCTCGGGGAGAGAGGGAGTCCGCCAGGGAGCTTTGGTAGGAGAGGTCTGCACGCTGGCTGCCAGGAGCCAAGACGCGTTCACGTTCACGAGGGAGGCGTCCTGCAGAAATCCCAGCCTTAGAGACGGAGTGCACACCCATGGCTCCCTCACTCACGCATTCATTCACTCATTCATTCCTTCAGAAACGCTTTAATAGAAGCCTGGCCCTGCCTTGCAGCTTTCCAACTTGGCTCATCCTCGAGGCACCCCGTGAGGGACACGTTGTCACCAGCTTCCTTTACAGACAGGGGACTTGGAAGGTGACAGGTGTTTCTGCAGCAGGCGGGGAGGGGGGCCCAGGAGGGAGCCATGCTGCAGGAGGAGCTGCCGGGGACCCCTGGGGCCGACACACGGTGGGAGCAGGAGCCGAGAGGAGAGAACTAGCCTGGGCGCCGTGAGACGAGGTGGTGGGTTTCAGGTACCCCGGGAGGGCTCCTTGTGTGCCGCCGGGAGAGTCCCAGGGAGCAGCACGGGCGGGAGGGAGGGGATGTCCGGGAGGGGGTGCAGAACGAGGTGAAAGGGACCCAGGCAGGGCAGGAGATGCAGAGAAGCCCCCAGGGCTCCCTGCGGGGACAGAGCAAAGCGCTTAGCACACGGTGCCTTCTAACCACCGCCGCTCAAGTCCTCCGTTCCTCTCACTGCTGTGAGATGCGGCACGAGCCGCCCAACCTTTCCCAGCCTGGACTTTCCCTACCTGTACAATAGGGATAATAACAGTCTCTGGGGGTGGGCTTTGGCCTAGCAGTTAAGGCACTGCATCTTGGGCCGGCGTTGTGGCACACAGTGGGTGAAGCCACCAGCACCATTGCTGGCATCCCACATGCGCGCCAGTCTGAGTCCCAGCTGCTCCACCCCTGAATCAGAGCCCTGCTAATGTATCTGGGAAAGCAGCAGAACACAGCCCAAGTGCTTGGGCCCCTGCCACCTACACAGGAGACCCCGAAGAAGCTCCTGGCTCCTGGCCTGGCCGTTGCAGCCGTTTGGGGAGTAAACCAGCAGATAGAAGATTGATCTCTCTCTCTCTCTCTCTGCCCCCTAACCATCTCCCCCTCCTCTCTTTCCATCCCCCAGGCCCCACCCTGCCCCATCTCCCTCTTTCTCCCCCTGGAGTCCCACCACCAGCACCTGCTCTGCTCCTCAGTGCAGACCTAAGAGCCCCCCACACCCCGACTGGGGCAGGCGCCTTGCCAAGCCCCAAGCTTTGTTTGGGGCCTGGCTCTGCCCACCAAGGGTCTTTCCCCCATGTCCTGTTGCTGTCTCTGGAGTTGTGTTCCATTACCCCCCTCACTCCTACGGGTCAGTCCTGCTGTGCACCTGTGCCCACACATCTGCCCACCTGCCACTGCCCTCTACATCGCTCAGAGCCACCCCCACACATGCCAGCCTGGGAGCACCTGCCACACGCGGGGCCAGGTGCTGGGGATGCTGCCTCAAGCCTGGTCAGGGACAGCTCCAGGGCAAGGGGGGCACGCGTCCCTCACCAGGTCCCCCATGTCCAATTCTGTGATCCTCTCCAGTGCCCGTGAAAGGAGCATTGTTGGCTCCATTCCAGAGATGAGAAGACTGAGTCTCGAGAGCTGAGGCCCCCGTGGGAGGCAGTGAGGCCGAGGCAGATACACCCCAGCTGTGACTCCACACCCACCCGACGCCCCTCCCTGATGCCCCCTGCCCTGCACAACCACAGCTGGGCCGGGAGCCTCATGAGAGTGCTGGCCTTAGCGTCACCCTCTCCTCTGCTCCCTGTCCCCACCCCAGCCCGTGGGGCCTCTCAGCCTGTCTGAACTGGCTCCCTCTGGTGCTGGGAACCTCCAAGTGGGCCACCAGCTGCTGAGGGGCCCCAGCAATGTCCAGACCAGGACAAGGAGCCCAGGGAGAAGGGGTGACTTTAGGGAAACTCATGCTGCCGGAACCGCCAGGAACAGCGTAGCCCAGACTTGGGTGGCAGGAGCGAGGGGTCAGACAGGGGCCCAGGGGGTGCTGACCATCCAGGGGCAGGGGTTGGTGGGGGCCCAGAGAAACCTCAAATGCCTTTCCAGAAGGGACACATGTCAAGCTTGGGGGTCAGTGGCAAGAGCCCAGCCTGGGCCTCATGGAAACTTGAGTGGCCGCAGCCACACATGCAGGTACATCCCCACACACACGCGCGTGCACGCACAACCCTGCACTCAGCCCCAAAGAGCCTGGGGCCGGGAGAAGGCTGGGGGTGGGGGTGGAGCTCCAATTGCAGGCTGAGGCCGGGGAGAAGCAGCCGGCATCTAAGCGCCCCACGCACGAGCATCGCATCCAAGCTCCGTGCTCCTGCAGCGCCATCTTGCAGGCGGGGACTGGGTTGTGACGAGGGTCACTTGTCTGGGGCCCAGAGTGAGTCTGAAGCCAGGTGTTCCGGGCAGCGAGACCCAGGGGCTTCTCAGCTGTGTTAGGTGCGAGGCAGAGACACAGCAGAGTTGGGGTGACAGCCCCAGAGGGAGACCTGCAGGGAGGTGAGCTGGGCTACTGGAGGGGTGGCGAAGGGGAGAGGCTGGGGGGTCAGGACTGCCAGCCCCCTCCCACAGAGCGAGACCTGCCCAGCCACACTGGAAATTTCCAGAAATACTGCCCTGGTCCTGCTGCTGGCCTGTGCCCAGCACCTGCACTGCTCCCCATGCCACCCCAAAACCCTTCTGCTTCTTAAGGAATGGAGGACAGAGGGGTGGGGGCCCGGGCGGCGCCCAGCTCAGGCCTCCCTGCCCCCCGTGGGTCCCAAGGGCGCAACAGGAGAGGGAAGAGAGTGGGGTCTTTCCCCTTCCCGGCCGGTTCTCTGTAGAGTCCCTCCCCCGTGTGTGTCACACACACACACACACACACACACTCGCACGCATGCCAGGCCCATTCTTTAGACACACAGCATGAACAGCTGTGAAATTCCAGAAATCTCCAAGGAAGAGAAAGGGGGACAAGGAGAAAGGAGAGGCGCCAGGAAAGCAGGAGACAGACAGACGGACGGACGGGGGGATGGCGCCCTGCGGGGCGCGGACACTTACAGCGGCTTCTCCTGCCCAGGCCTTCCCGGGGTGATGGTGGTTCTTCCTGTTACCAGGGCAAAAAAGCAGTCTGTGCTCCTGGCAGGAAACGTAGGAAAACACGAGGCTCTAGTTTTTGAATGAGCAAAAAACTTATGAATGGGAGTGACCCACGGAGGGAGTGAGGCACTGCAAGGGAGCCACGGAGAGGGAGCAAGGGAGGCAAGAGGCGGCGGGGGGCACACGTGTGCACACGCACGATGAGGCGGAGGTGACGGCTGCAGAGAGAGGGCAGGGGCACAGACAGGCAGGCAGATGGCGCCCGGGGACACACAACCCCTGGCACACACTTCGGAGCTCACGCAGGGCGGGGACCTGAGAGTCAGGCAGAGGCAGCGACTTCAGGATGGGTTTTATGAATGAATGAATGAATGGACGCATGCGCAAATGAAATCCCAGAGACACAGCAGAGCAGAGGCAGAGAGAGAGGCACTCGGAAAGGAGGGGCAGCCCAAGAGACCCAGCAGGCCCGAGACGGAGCAGACAGAGTCCCAGAGAGCGGCAGGGCGGCGGTGAGGGCACCGGAGGCGCACACGCAGCACACCTGCCTGGAGCTGCCCGGCCTTGCCACCCACCTCGGGTCCGCTCTGCGCCAGCTTCCAGGGGCGCCTCCTCCCAGGACATGGGCCTCGGAGCAGGAGGGGGTCTGCGCTTCTCTGTGTGGCTCTGTGTTTTCTAAAGTTCGATCATGAAGATGGGTGCGTTACTTTTAGACTCACAGGAAAACATGGCCTGGAAGAGAAGCAGGGCAGAGGAAGTGCGGGGAGAGGAAGCTACAGAGAGCAAGGGGAGCCCTCAGAGCCATGCACACGGGCGCACACACGGCACACACGGGCGCACACACAGGGCACTCAGCAGGACGGACTGTAGCAGAGGGGTCTGAGGTGGGGTGGGGGCAACCAGAGCCAAGAGAGGGGAGGCAGGCAAGGGCAGACCACCAACCAAAGCACCAGGCCCTAGACCCCCAAACGTCCAGGCTGACTCAGAGGCTGGGGCAGGGGAGGGGTCTCCTGGAGGAGGGTCCTGGAGTTCAAGGCAGGCCCGAGGAGAGGAGGGGGGTTTGCTGAGCAGAGGGGAAGGGGGCGCGGGGGAAACGTGGACCCACACCCGGGTGGCAGGGGCGGAGGGACGGCCTGAGGCGGGGCTGGCAGTTGGCTGAGTCCTTCGCACCCTGCGAGACTGAGGCTTCACAGGGTGCTGAAGTGGGAAGGCTGCAGGGGCTGCGCGCACAGAGCCCCTGCAGGGAGCCCCTCGGGGCCAGCGGGGTCACCAGGCTGGGAGCGCCATCTCCAGGGCCTGGGGGCCTACTCTCAGGAGGGTGGGGGGGTAGCTCTGAGATGTCTGTGGGATGTGGGGGTGTGAGGGTCCCCCAGTGGGTTGCCCACCCCGGGAGGTCCCAGGACAGAGCCCCTGGGAGCCCCAGCAGGTTAGGGAGGAGTGGAAGGAGACACACTCACAGGCACAGGCACACACACACACTCACACTCACAGAGACTGCAGGAAGGCCAGAGGACAGCCTGGAGGAGGGGGCGGAGGGCAAGTCGGCACATCTGGAAAACCCGAGCAGGGCCAGCGGAAGAGAAACGGGGAGAGACACACAGGACGGCGGTGTGCAGCGGCAGGCAGCGAGGAGAGGTGGGGGCAAAGGGAGACAGACAGACGGACAACGGCTGAGACGTGAAGACTCAGAGGCAAAAGCCAAAAGCAAAGGAGGGGAGCAGCAGGTAGGGGCTGCACCGCACCTCTCTGTCTCTCTCTCTCTTTCTCTCTCTCTCTCTCTCAGCCAGGGCAGATTTTAGCAGCGCCTTAGAGACAGAGAGGGAATGGGCTGGAGGGAGCGGAAGAGGCAGACACACACACACACACACACGCACGCACGCAAGCACACACGCACGCAGGGCAGTGCACCGGCAAGGCCGGCGCTGATTGAATGGAGCAATGAATGCCAGCGACTCACAGAACGAGCAGGAGCCACGGAGGGGGCGCAGGGCTGTGTTCTCCCCTCTTCCCTCCCCACAGGTCAAGCAATGAGGATCTCCCCAGGGCCAGAGCCGAGAGAGAGCACGGGGTCAGCTCAGTGAGGCAGTGACAGACAGACAGACAGACAGACACACACACACACACACACACACACGGCAATGCATCTGGGGTGCAAAAGGAGCCCACAGCCACCGCAGGGAGGAGTGTGTGACAGACAACCAGACACACACGTGCGCACGCACACACGCACGTGCACACATCTGGTGTGTAATGCTGCAGGGAGGAGTGTGTGAAAATTACACACACGCACGCATACACACACGTGCACACAGGGTAAGAGAAACTGGGGTGCAAGGCACTCTGGGGAGGAGACAGAGAGATAGAGGCACCAAGGGGCCAGGACGCACAGCCTCTCCGTCTGTCTGTCCATCTCCAACCCTGCCTGGACCCAGAGCTGAGCAATCCGTGGCCTGGCTGGACACATAGACGCCTTCAACACACAGTGGGGCAGCTGCTGCCCTGGAAGTCCCTTCCCTCGGGAAGCCACCAAGGAGACACTGACCATGCCTAGAATGAGAGGGGCAGGGACAGCGGACACTTTGCCGACCTACAGGAACAATGACTTGGAGCTGGACGCCTGGGCACCAGGACAGGTCAGGAGAGGGCACCCCGGACAGTGAAATCGGCAAATGCAAAGGCCCAGGGGTGAGGATGCAAAGAGGGGTCTGAGGGTGCTGCTGGGTGCTGTGGGCTGACAGAGAAGGGTGAGGTGTGAGAGGGTTTGACAGCAGGTTAAGGCCGGGACTGCACCGGGCGCAGGCGGGGCGGGGGGTGGGGGAGCAAGCAGGTGGAGAGATGTGGTCAGGTGTGCACGTGAGAGGAGTAGAGTCTGGGGAGGCTGAGGGCGAGGGGCAGCCGGAGGGGAGGCTGGGAAGCGGCTGCAGGAGCCTGCAGAGGCAGCCACGGAGGCCCAGCCGAGAGCCAGACCCGGGCGGCCGCGATCTCCGGATCAGGAGCCCTGAGAAGGGACAGCCCTGGGCAGACTGGAAAGGATGGGGGCTACGTGGGGGCGCGCCACACAACGAGGCGCAGTTCAACCATGAAGGGGACAGACGGGCCACTGCATGCGGCGGCACGGGTGGGCAGAGGCGTGGCGCCTGGGGAGACAAGCCAGGCCCCAAAGGCCACGTGCTGCGTGGTTCCGTGTGCGTACCACGGCCAGCACAGCGAGATGCCCAGGGGAGGACTGGCGCTCCCGGGAGCAGGGGAGGGGAGGGGACACGGAGGTGGCTGGGGTGCAGCTCGGCACGCAGCTTTGCCGTGAACTTCACAGAGGTGGCAGCTGCACGGTGCTGGGGAATGCCCCGGAGGCCACTGCTTGTTCACTAAGATTTTTCTAAAAAGATTTGTTTATTTATTTGAAAGTCAGAGTTACAGAGAGAGAGAGAGAGAGAGAAGCGCAGAAAGAGAGATCTTCCATCCACTGGTTCGCTCCTCAAATGGCCGAAACAGCCAGGGCTGGGCCAGGCTGAAGCCAGGAGCCAGGAGCTTCACCTGGGTCTCCGACATGGATGCAGCAGCCCAAGGAGTCGGGCCATCTTCCGCTGCTTTCCCAGGCCATTAGCAGGGAGCTGGATAGGAAGGGAGCAGCCGGGACTCGAACCAGCGCCCGTTGCAGGCTGTGGCTTTACCTGCTGTGCCACCACACAGGACACCTTGTTCACTTTGAAACAGTTAATTTTACACACTATGAATTTCATCTCAATAAAAAATATGTTTTAGTTAATAAATAAATAAAAGGGCACATGGAACTCAACAAGACTTGCAGGCACAAACCAGCACTGCAAAGGTACGGAAGCCAGAAGGGGTGTGGCCAAGGGTGGGGAGGGTCTCAGAGGCAGGGGGAGATGGGAGAGGCGGAAGTCGCAGGGGAGGCGTGGCAGAGCCGGCTGAGGGGAGAGTGGGCCCAGCACTCAGAAGCACAGTAGGTGTAGAGCCAGGCCAGCAGGCGGGCAGTAGGAAGGAGCAGATGCCCTCTGGGGACAGGGCGGGAAGTGGGGGGCACTGCTCCCACAGCCTGGCCAGACAGGGTTTACAAACGAGATGTTTCAGGCATCGAACATGCTCCAAGCACCTTCCACGTGCTGGGCACTGTTTCAGGAGCTGGAGGCGTGGCCTTGGCCGAGGCAGACCCAGTCCTGCCCTAGACATGTGACAGGCTGAAAGTCAACCTAGCGTGAGCTGAGGGAAGGGAGTGACGGGGGTACAGAGGCAGGTGTGGGGCGGGGCGAGCCGCAGGGGGCGCTGTGCTGGACAAGGGCTCAGGCACGGCCTCTCCAGGAGGGGCGCGGGAGCAGAGCCCTCCGGACCTCTGCAGGCGGAGGGAACGGCATGTGCAAAGGGGAGAGCACTGAGGCAAGGCTGCATAGGAGGAGGGAGAGCTGGAGGCAGCTCCTCGCGGTCTCCGGGAGTGAGTGCTTGGATTTGGCTCCCCCACGGGACACCAGTGGGGAGGAAGGTAGGGGAGAGAAGGTGGGGCCCCGGCCAGCCCTGCCCCGAGAGCTCCCCCAACAAAGTCAGCCGAAACAGAAAGGCAAGAGGAGGGGCCGGAGCCGGAGCGGCGCACACATAGACACAGCCAAAGAAAGCTCCAGAGAGGCTCAGAGGGAGAGAGGAGGGGGCTGAGGAGAGCGGGAGCGGCGAGGCGAGGCCCCCACACCACCGGGGGCTCCAGGATGACGCACGCACCAAGGCCCAAGCACGGACAGCGGGTGTCAGCCAGAGCTGGGCCCGCGGTGTGACACAGGCTGCCTGCTGGCGACCAGCGAGGCGGGCAGGCACAGATCCCCAGGACAGCAGGGGAGGGACTACAGGAAGATGATGGTGGCCGGGGGAGGGGGCCCTGGGTCGCCCCAGAGTACTCGCAGAGAGCAGGACAGACCCAGAATCATCCGGACAAAGCCCCGTGCCCAGGGCAACACCCCCAGGCCAGCCCCTCCAAGATAGACACACACCCCTAGGGATCACAGCACACGGACAGGACCAACAGACAGACACGCACCAAGGCAGAAGCACAGAGGGTCAGACAGCTGGGCAGCAAGACAGGTGCAGGGAGCAGCGGACCCTGAGCCACACGGGCCCCTGCAGCCAGGCCCCGCGCAGGGCGCCACACAGACTGCCAGCCACAGTCCTCGGGGTCCGGGGCCCTGGGTGCTGACCCAGCGCCAGCTGTGGAAGACCAAGTGCGGGGAGGGGTGGTTCTGAGCTGGCAGTGGGGCCCTGAGGCAGTTCACGCATGGTTGGGAGCAGGGGAGTGGCCCCTGGTCAGTGCCTGTGCCGTGTCCCAGACAGGTGTGCAGGGACACCTGGAACTCAGGACAGGGAAACCACAGGGGGTCCCTCTGAAGGGGGGGTGCAGAGTGGGGGTGGGAAGGGAGATGAGGACAGGGCAGAAGGCGCCTCGGGGAGCCCAGGGACTGCACACAGAGGCAGATGCCCGGAGCTGGGGACACTGGAGCGAGGCTGGTCTGGGGGATGGCGGGTGAGGTCGTGGCGACAGGCATTCCAGGGCCCAGCAGCTGGACCCGGGGTGAGAAGAAGGTGGGGCCGTGAGGACAGCCTGGGACCAGGGGAGGCACTGGCGGGAATGGGGAGTCCTTGCTGTGATGGCTTCAGGCCCAGGCCACCTTTCTGGGAGGCAGAGACCCTGCAAAGGGGGTGGGGAGATGGAGGGCAGGAGGAGTGGGCAAGGCCAGAGGGGGCTGGGGCAGCCAGGCCCCGCCCACCTTCACAAACGGGGGTGGGGGGGCTCACCTGCAAACATCCAGAGTCCCTAGGAGTGGGAGAGGGAGGCAGAGGTGGGGGAGCAGGGAGGGAGGGGAGGCAGTGGGCGAGCTGGACACACACACACACACACACTCCTGCAGTGATGCAGGGAATAGAAGCGGAATTCAATAAGGGCTTGGAGAGGGAGCGGGAGAGGGGAGGAGAGGGAGGGGGGCGGAGCCGGCTTAGGAGGAATTCATTCATTGTCGATGGAGGGGACAAAGAGCAGGAGCTCACAGAAGCCAAGCACAGCTGAGCAGGGTCCAGGACAGACAGACAGACAGACGAGGGCCACCCACACCAGCTGGACATCAAACGATGAGCACACGGCAGTGCTGGGGGGCCGGGCAGCCCCTGCTCTGGCTGCAGAGCCGCAGATACGGGCACATGGGGCTCAGGCGGCTTCCCGCTTCAGGCTGTGCGTGTGCTATGCGGATCGTACTCCAGTTTTTCAAACTGAAAGAAATGCGTAAAAGAGGGGAAGAAAGACGATGGGGCTCGGGGACAGCGGACCCTGGGGAAGTCTGCGGGAAAGGGACGTCAAAGCCACCGGGCCAGGAGAGGACAGCTCCTGGGGTCACTCAGGGAGCGCAGGGGATCTGCTGGAGGGGAGTCGGAGCTGGGTGGGCCCAGCGGGAGTCAGGGGCAGTGGGACTCCAGGAAGAGGACCCAGTGATAACTCTCGGAGCAGATGGATGGGAGGACAGACAGGCTGTGTGCTCACCCTTGGCGTGAGCAGACCCTACAGAGAGCCTCAGAGACAAACGTGGGAAGAGACAGGGAGACACTCTGAGGGAGGCGGGGACAGAGACAGCAGTGGAAAAGAAGAGATCTCTCTCTCACACACGCACACACACACACACACTCGTGTGGTGCACACACCCTTCTAGGAACTTTCCACAGGTGTTGACCAAAAGAAAATATGAAGGCTATGACCCCAGAGGGAAGCCAAGGCCTGGGAGCAGTGGGGGGGGCACCCACAGACATCGGTCACACTCAGCGCTGCACACTCAGGGCCAGGGCAGGCTCAGCAGTGCATGGAGACAGGGCGACACAGGGGGTACCCACAGACAGCGGTCACACTCAGCGCTGCACACTCAGGGCCAGGGCAGGCTCAGCAGTGCATGGAGACAGGGCGACACAGGGGGCACCCACAGACAGCGGTCACACTCAGCGCTGCACACTCAGCGCCAGGGCAGGCTCAGCAGTACCTGGAGACAGGGCAACACAGGGGGCACCCACAGACAGCGGTCACACTCAGCGTTGCACACTCAGCGCCAGGGCAGGTTCAGCAGTGCATGGAGACAGGGCGACACAGGGGGCACCCACAGACAGCGGTCACACTCAGCGCTGCACACTCAGGGCCAGGGCAGGCTCAGCAGTGCTACAGACAGAAAAGAGGACAAGCACGCACACACACTGGCACGCACATGCATGAACACAGGGAGCTGACTGAATGGAAGGACAAACGCAAGGGACTCAGAATGAGCACAAAAGCAGGGGCCCGCGGCGGGCTACTCTGCCTGGCCTCTGTCTCCCCGCCACACACACACACACACGCCGGGCGGGAGCAGGCCTGGCAGGAGCAGCTGCTCCATGGTGAGTGTTTTAGGATGAGGCGTGGGAGGGAAAGCAAACAGTCCCTGCAGCCAACGGCAATGACCCTGAAAGTTGGAGTCTGCGGCAGGCGCTGCCCACCCCCTGCATTCAGCAAGCCCTGAGTGGGAGGGCAGGGCCAAGCACACGCCCCCCAGGACCCCACAAGCACGGAGCAGGGCGGGAGTGAGAGGATCAATGGGAGGTGGGGTCTTGGCAAAGCCTGCTGGAAGAGCGAGAACCACATGGGATGCACACATGCACACACACACGCACATACACACGCCTGTGCAGCCTGCTAAACTCCCGGGCAGAGGAACACACAGTTAGGCTACAACGGGGAGACACCGATGGAGAGGGAACGAACGAGAGAATGAGAAACACAGATGCAGAAACGGAGACAAAGACAGGCCGGGAAACAGAGAAACACAGAGAGCCGCCCGAGCCGGCCTGGGCGGCCGCAACAGAATAATCCACTCAGGTCTTACGAAAGGACAAGAGAATGAATGAATGAATGAATGAATGGAGATGTCCCGTGGGAGGGACCGGCAGCACAGCCCGCAGCAGGGACCCCAGGCTGCACACACAGCACCCAGCATCTCTCTCACGTACACGCGCACACACACACACGCACCCTAGGGCGGCAGAAGAGGAGGAAGGGGCAGGGTCTTTCTCCATCTTTCTCTGTCACTCTGCCTTTCAAATAAAAAAGAAAACTAAAAGATTTTTTTAAAAAAGAACAGGAGACAGGGAGGCAGAAAGAGAGATGAGGAGGGAGGCAGAGACTCACTCGCCAGTGCAGGAATCCAGCCACATGTGCACGGGGTCACAGACACACACACTCCACCCTGGGGGTGGGACAACCCGACAAACAGACCACAGCGGAAGAGAGGCACGCATAGGAAGACAGACAGATGGACACAGCCCCAGAACCCGTGAGACACCTTCCAAGGACTGGCAGGAGGAAGAGCCCCAGAGAGGGGAGAGCAAGAACTGGGATGGACCTGGCCAGCACACGGACAGACAGAGCTCGGCTCCTGCCCCTCCCTGCCCCGCCTCCACACCTGGCCTATCTCTGACTGTTTCAACTGTCCTCTCCATCTCATTTCTCTTGGCAAACCACAGCTCTTTGGAGCCTTGGAGAAGAAAATAGGCAAAGACACAGAGATTAGAGAAAATGAGGCAAGGGGGCTGCAGAATTTTACAAGGAAGGGGCAGGAAGAACGGACTTTCAACCGGTCCCTGGGCAGTGAGACAGCCACAGTGTGGGAGGCTCTGGGACGTATGTGTGGGGCAGAGGGCACACACAGCACACACGGGAAGTGCACAGCTGGAGAGGGGGTGAGAGGTCAGTGAGACCGTGGGGAAGGGGAGGCAGGGGAGTGGGGGCTCTCGCCTCAGATGCAGGCGTCGGACGGCACACGCGTGGGCCTGGCAGGGAACCTGTGAAGGAATGCACAGAGGCACGGCGCACGGCGACAGCCAACCAATGAGGTGCAGGGGTGCAGGTGCAGTCAGGCAGACGGGGGGGGGCGGGGGCACCT
The DNA here is from genome assembly GCF_051225735.1 of Oryctolagus cuniculus. Taxonomy (NCBI): domain Eukaryota; kingdom Metazoa; phylum Chordata; class Mammalia; order Lagomorpha; family Leporidae; genus Oryctolagus; species Oryctolagus cuniculus. The sequence goes on from NC_142877.1 coordinate 21,206,710, forward strand.
GTTATGGTTCTTGTTTGTTTTCTTATTTGTGTTCTTTATTTGTGCAGAATAAACGGAAAACCAGTGAAACCAGAAAGGGCAGGTTGCAGGCGGGGGTCCCAGGCGCTCTGTCCTCTGCCCTCCGTGCCAGTCTCCCGCACACGAAGCTGCGCGCAAGAGCAAAGCGGCCACAGGCCCAGGGTGGGCAAGTGGAAACGGGCCAAGGAGCCAGAGACCCAAGGAGGGGGAAAGGCAGTTGTCCCGCCCGCCTTCCCCGGCCAGACAGCACCACGTGGGCGCGGGCGGGCCAGTCCCTTGACCACGAGGGCCAGTGCCGCGCCCCACAGCCCCAGGGGTCCGCCAGGCTGCAGGGAGGGGAGGCGAGGCGCGGGCCTGGCGCAGTGGAGAGGGGGCAGGCGCCCAGTGAGACCCGCAGAAGCGGAGATTCACAGGCAGGGCTTAGGGCGGGAGACAGAAATTGTAGGGGCACCGACACACGACGGAGAGGACAAAGCGTCAGGTGAGCCACAGCCGGAACGCGGAGCGAAGCCCGCGCCGCGCAGGCGCACTGTCGATGGCTGAGGCGGCCACGCGGCGGAGCACTTTGTCCCCGCCAGTCACACTCACGGGCACGTGGGCTCGCCCCTGCCCGGGTGCGCGCCCAAGCTCGCGCAGGCCTGCGCGGGCACACACGCCACCCCTGTGTGCGTGGGTTGGTGTGCAGGCAGCACCCACAGCCGCAGCAGAGAGCCCTGTCCCCGCTGAGACCCAGGTCCGCACGTGCGGGACGCTCGCACGAACGCAGGCACACACAAGCAGGCTGCAGTTTTGATTGCACGCACAAACACGCGCGCCTGCCGACGCTGCTCCTGCGTGTCCACGCTGCTGGGGGCTCAGGGCATGGCCCTGACTGGACGCCGGGGCACGTGGCCTGCAGCAGCTTTTGAAGTACCTGTTTAATGAAGCTGTGCTCTGGCGGCCAGAGTGGGTGCGCAGCGCAGGTGTGCCGCACCAGGAAATGGGTACCTGCGCGTGGACGGCTGCAGATCTACAGCCCAGGCTCTGCTTCCTCCCTGGGGGAGGGGTGGGGAGGGTCTTTGGGTTTTTCTTGAATGCCCGGGCCTGCCTTGGCCTGCTCCTCCACTTCTCACCCTGCCCAGCATGCCGAGGAAACGCACAAACAGCTCACACACAACCCTATCTTGGGATCTCCGGCTGCTCGCCGCTAACCACGGGGGCCACTACACACGCGCTGGATGGGCTCCAGCCCCACTCCTGCGCAGTCCGCGCTGTGTCTCCAGTATCCCCAGGCACCTGAATCCTGGACTCACACTTTGGGAGTCCTGGGTCCCACCCGGAGGTGCCGACGGCATTCCACTGGGGTATCTCCAATCTGCTGGGGTCGCGCCCCCACCAGAAGCCCAGCTGCTACCAGGGACCCGGGACTGCAGTGTGTCGCCTCCTCCCGCCACAGCAAATGTTCAAGAAAGCTTGGGACAAACTCTGAGGTCTGTTTGTGTTTAATCAATCAGACAATATGCAAAGTATTTACAACCAATTCTGGGTTGCCCCCCAAGCCTGGGCTGTGGGATGCAGGACCCCCCAGGCCCTGCCCAGAGCTAGGGGTGGTCCCCCAGGCCCCTGCATAGTCTTCTGAAATCTACAAAACACTGGTTTAAAAAAAAAAAAAAAAAGGACAGTATTAGGACACCTTATACACAGGGCTTTGAGTGGGTGGGCGGGGTGGGTGGGTGTGTGAGACCGGGCGGGCGAGCAAGCCCAGATCTAACTGGGACGGACGGTAAAAACGAGAGGGAAAATGGAGACTTCGTGGGCAGGCACCGCGCGGCCGCCTCCTGCGCTGCGGGGCCGAGCTGGCTGGAGGTGACCCGCAGCGGAATGTTATTGCTATGACGGGGCCGCAGGTGAGGTGCAGGACGGGTCTGGGGGACGGAGCAGGGGCGTTTTTACATGTTAAATACGACACACACGGAGACACACACATACACACACACGCGGGCACATGGGCACACACACACACACACAGAGGGGCCCTCGGCTAGATGCCACAAACTGCCTGCCGCCTCTTTTACACATGGGCCCTGGGGAAGCCACCACGCACCCTAAGGCCGGACGGCAGCGCCGGGGCCAAAGCGTGGTCTCCTGCTGTCCCAGGGCTGGGCTCACCGTGGCTGCCCCGTCACAAGGCCACGGTAACCTGTGGGGCAGACTGCAGCCCAGAGAGGAAGCCGTCACACAGCCCAGGCAGGAGGCACCCAGGGCCACCCAGCAGGGTGCCAACCTGGGGGAGGGAACAGAGGCCGGACCCTGAAATGCCACAGGACAAGTAAGGGAAGGGGGCCTGGGAGTCCCTCGAGGCCGGAGGCTGCCAGCCTCTTGGCTCTGGTGTCGATTGCCTGCAGAGCCTGGGAGCTCACTCCCGTCCACAGCCGCAGGCTCCAAAGGTCAAAACCAGCCTCACTCAGACGGAAGCTGCCTCGCCACACCTGCGCCGTCCACGTTCCCCCCGCCCTGCCCCGACTCCCGTCTCCAGCGGCTTCGGGCCGCACCCTCGGCCCCTGGGCTGCCCTGCTGTGGTCATGTTGCCTGTCGGTTCCTGAGGAAGACAGAGGAGCACCAGGCGCCGATCCCACCTCAGCACAAACTGCTGCGGCCTTGGGCAAGTCCCAGCCCCGCTGGGGATGTGGTTTCCCCGTGGACAACACGGGGGGCAAGGAACTGCTGCTCTCCACGGGTCCCTGGGGTCTCAGAAGGGCGGGTCTCAGAGGGGAGGGCTCGGGCTGCCCAGCCTGGGAGAGCTGGCGGGCACAGACATGGCAGCCTCCACCCACAGCTGAACCAGAAACAGATGGCGACGGGCAGGGTGGCAGGTGGGCTCAGCCAGGGCCCTCGCTCCTCTTTGGAAAGGTTCTTTGGCCAGCTCTGGAGACAGACCTGGGGCTGCATGGGCCGTGGACAAGAAGCCAGACGCAAGGAGGAGGCTGCGGCCGAAAGGGGCACCTTGGGCCCCAGCCCTGCTGCTCGGCTCCTCTCGCAGAGGCCGGAAGAGTCAAGGGGTGAGTGCAGGCGGGAGGCCGGCGGCCTGGGCAGGTGCCAGGCAGCGCTGCCCGGCCCCGTGGGCTGCCTCAGGCCAGCAAAGAGCGAGCGAGGGGCCTCGTCCCGGGCAAGCCAGCCCCACAGAGAGGCTCAAGGGCGGGCAGGCGCAGCCCAGGAGCCAAGCTGAGCAGCCAGTCCGGTCCTGCCCGCTCCTATAGGTTCTCTCCAGGCTGGTACTGGGGCTCGGTGGACGTGAAGTAGTCCTCCAGGAAGGCCTGCAGGTACTCGAAGGTGGGCCGCTCCTCCGGCTCCTTCCGCCAGCACTGGCACATGAGGTCATGCAGGGACTCGGGGCACTCGGGCGGGCAGGGCATCCGGTAGCCCCGCTCCACCTGGTCCAGCACCTCGCGGTTCACCATCCCTGTGGGCAGGGCGGGCATGAGGGGCCGGGCTCCTGGGAGGGGAGCGGGAAGCGGGGAGGGGCGGAGGTGGGGGCAAGAGGGCTTCCTGCCTGGGACATGGGCGGGACCGTGGCCAAGTCCTGCCCTGAGGCTGACAGTCCTGACCATGGAGTCTAAGTAGAGATCTCAACCCCTTTGGCCTCCAGGTGGGGAAACTGAAGCCCAGGAAAGGATGTGGCTTGCCCAAGGCCACCAGGGCAGAGGGGTCCAGGGGCTTCTCACCGGGGTAGGGCACCCGTCCCTTTGTGGTGAGCTCCGTCAGCAGGATGCCAAAGGACCACACGTCTGACTTGATGGTGAACCGGCCATAGAGTGCAGCCTCCGGAGCTGTCCACTTGATGGGGAACTTGGCACCTGCAGGGCAGGGAGGAAGCTCAGGGAGGCCCCCTCGGGGTGCCCCGACCGCCCCGCAGGGCCCCCAGAGCAGGGAAGGACCCGGCCGGACCCTGCCCACCTTGCCGGGCCGTGTACTCGTTGTCTTCGATGAGCCGGGCCAGCCCGAAGTCAGCCACCTTGCACACCAGGTTCTCCCCCACCAGGATGTTGGCGGCTCGGAGGTCCCGGTGCACGTAGTTCATCCGCTCCACGTACGCCATGCCTGAGGCGATCTGCGGGCAGGCAGAAGGTCACAGGCACGTGTCCAGGGTGGGGGTCGCCCCCGGGGGGGGGATAGCCAGCCCTGCTCCCTGCCCTGCCTACTGCTTCAGGCAAGGGAAGTCAATTTACAGTAAATGCCCTTGGCACAAAAGGCAGGAGCCCCATTCAGCAGCAGGTGCAAGGGCAAAGGGCAAAGGGGAGGCGCAAGACAAGACACAGGCCAGGGAGCTGGGGTGACCGGGAAAGAGGCCCCCGCTGACCCCGACACAGATGACTGCCAAGTTCTGGTGGTTGAGTGGGTCCCCTCACCAGGGTCCCCCTGGTGGCTGCCGGGTCCCCTCAGCTCAGACTTCTCATCCATTGAATGGGAACAGCCAACCTCTTCCTCTCCCGAGTTTTGTAAGGATTATATGAAACAATGGTTGTTGACTAATGTTTGCTGAGTGACTGAATGACCTTAACAAAGAAGAAAACTGGAGCTTCCAAGTAGGGTCTTCCTATGCCAGTGGTATGGCAAGATCACCGAATGTGGGGGCAATTGAGGCGGGCTTCCCAGAGGGGGCACTCAAGAGGCTGGAACCAGCTGGGTGTTCAAGGGCCAAGGGTTTAGGGGCCAGGGGCCAACTCACCTGCGCAGCCATGTCCACCAGCTGCGGCAGCCGGAGGTACTTGCCCGTCTCTCCCTTGAGGAAGTCCAGCAAGCTCCCTGGTGGAGAGAGACCTGTTCCAGCCCCTGCCCTCTGCGCCCACAGGCGGCACACAGGGACCCCTAGGCCCCTCGCTGGCACGGCAGGCCCAAAGACGGGCAGCTTGGGAAGCAGCAGCGCACGGCTGTGCAAAGGGGACGCTCCAGGCCGGCCGTGGAAAAGGAAGGAGCGCAGGCTCCGCCGACCAGGAAGAATCTCACGTACAAAGTTGATGCAAACAGAATCAGTGTCCGTGACAGACAGACAGCAGGTCGGTGGCTGCTGGGTTTGCGGATGGCGGCATACCCTGACTGCAGCAGAGGCTACACGGAGGACCCCTTGGTTAAAACCCACTGAACTGGGGGCCGGCGCCGTGGCGTAGTGGACTAAGTCTCCGCCTGTGGCACCGGCATCCCACCTGGGCTCTCGTTCGAATCCCGGCTGCTTCTCTTCCAATCCAGCTCTCTGTTAATGGCCTCGGAGGGCAATAGAAGATGGCCCAAGTGCTTGGGCCCCTGCACCCGCATGGGAGACCCGGAAGAAGCTCCTGGCTCCTGCTTTGGCCTGGCCCAGCCCCGGCTGTTGTGGCCATTTCGGGAGTGAATCAGCGGATGGAAGACCTCTCTCTGTACCCTCCTCTCTCCCCTGCCTCTAACTTCCTCAGGAATGTCTGATCAAACCTCCGCCAAAGTGGGAGCTTTGAGAAACAGCTGGTTAACTGCAAAGTGGAGCCAGGAGCAAGCCAGGCATGGGGGCCCCCACGTGGCTCAGCCTGCAGGGCTGGGGGTGCCTCCGCCCTCTGGAAGCCACGCCCATGGGAAGGCCACTGGCTTGCGCTCCCCTCCGGGGTGGGACGCACCCTTGCTCATGTACTCTGTGACGATGTAGATGGGCTCCTCGGACACCACGGCGTACAGCTGCACCAGCTTCTCGTGCCGCAGCTTCTTCATGACCTGTGCCTCCTGCAGGAAGGCCTCCGGGGACATGGTGCCGGGCTTCAGGGTTTTGATGGCCACCCTGGTGGTGCCGTTCCAGGTCCCTGTGGGGGGAGGGGCACAGGCTGCCTCAGTGGAGGGCCCCCATTCCTACAGCACAGGGACCCTAGATCTGTCCGCCTGGGTGTCGATGTCAGCTGTGGCCTCCCTAGTTTTGTGACGAGCCCAGCAAAGGCTTGGGCCCAGAACCTCGGCATCCCCATCTGTAAAATGGGTACAATGATAGCACACTCCACACAGGGCTGTTCCGGGGATTAAATGAGTCTCTGCTTACATGTGCAAGAAACACTGGCTGTTATCAGCGCCTTGGTTATTAGGAACGTCCCTAAGAGCAGCTCCCTCTCCTGGGCGCCCATGCCTTCCGGGCAGGGCATCAACAGGGGGCGTGTCCTGGTGGAGGCCACTGAGGCCACGTGAGCAAGAGGTCCCCACCAGCCTGCCTTCCCCTGAAAGCCAGCCTGGCTGCAGCCGACTCCCAGCTCTGCCTCCCGCCAGCAGGGAGCCAGAGGGGGGCCCTCCGAGGCTCGTTGTCCTCATCTGGGCAACAGGGATCCTAGGGAGCCACAGGGTCGGTCAAGGATAGGGCCGGGCTCGTGTTATCGCCTTGTGGTTGTCTGAGGTTTTCACCGCGGGGACCCTGGGGGAAGCTGTGGTCTCCAGCACTGTGTCTGATCCGGTTCTTGTCCCGGCAGGGCTGGGCCTCTTCCTCCATGTCACAGGGCCTCTGAGGCCCTGGGGACACAGGCGTCCGAGGCTCTGTCTAGTGGCCTCATGCACCTACCAGAGCTGGCGGTGGGACACGAGGGCCAAGAACAAGACCTACAAGCACCAGAAGGCCTGGTGCTGTGGCCCCCACCCCTGTTTTGGGAGCCCCCCTCCCCCCGGGTCTGCCTCTCTAAGCCCACACCTCTCTTCCCAGACCGGACTAGGCCAAGCGCCGGCCTCCAGGTGCTGTCTCTGCGGTGCCTTCCCGGGAGCCCCCTCTGCTGGCCTCGGCCGCCCAGGCCATCTGAACAGGGAGCTAATGCTGTGCCCGCTGCCTGTCTCGCCCAGCGGCCTTGGGGCTCCTGTGCCAGCCGAGGCGGGGAGCTAGGCTGTGTGGGCTGCATGGTGCTCACCAACAGGAATGGCTTTGCCATTGCTCCCGGGCTAAACAGCAAATGGTACCGGGTCAGGCTCCCCAGCACCCCTCGGCGAGTGGGGCCTCCCTTCCTGTGACTCAGAGTTCACGCATCGTGAGGCTGGGCTGGGATCCTCCCACAGCCCTGCTGGGGTCGCCCAGCTTCTACAGCCCCATCTACAGTCAGGAAGACTGAGGCTCAGGGTGAGGCCACCCCGCCCAGACACATGGCAGACCCTGGAGGACCCTGGTGCCCAGCCCTGAGCCTCCCATGGCAAACAGGTGCCACTGCCATCAGCCGAGGCCACGTGCCCACGGGAGCTCCGAGCATGGCACCTGGGGGCTACCCCACTGCCACGTTTACAGCAGGCCGCACGGCTGAGGGAAGGAGGCCCAGGGTGCTGAGCTGCCACACAGGCCAGATGTCAGCCCGGCTCTCAGGGGCGCCCCCAGAGTACCCCCGAGGGCCACAGCTCCCCCGCAGGGCGGCGCGGGCCTTACCCATCCACACCTCGCCGAAGCAGCCCTGGCCCAGTTTGACCTCCAGCCGCAGCGACTCGCGGGGGATCTCCCAGGCGTCCTTGGCCAGGCCCTGAGTCTGCGGCTTGGACGTGGGGCACACGGTGGTGAGGCGGTGGCACAGGCCGTCGGCGTGCTCTGCAGATGGGGAGGGAGGTGGGGCTCAGGCAGGCCCAGGGTGTGTGGCCCTGTGCATCGTGAGACACAGGACGCCCTCGCAGCAGGAGTCGACAACTGTGTGTGTTTATCCCCCGACCCCACGCGGGCCCACGACGCCTGTGCACCTGCTCACTGAGTCATTCGTTCATTCACTCATTCATTCATGACATTGAAGGGGTGCCCGGGATCCAAAGGGAAGAAGCGCGGTGGCCCCTGCCCCCCAGGACCACGAGGGTGACAGGGAAAAGCTGTGCATGTGTTAGCAGTAGATCTGATGGAGTCCCGGAAGGCTTCCCAGGAGTGGTGGCTGGGCTTGGATCTGCAGGAGGGTGAGGGCTGAACTAGGGAACAGCACACCAAGCCGAGGGCACAGCCTGTGCAAAGGCCCTGGGGGAGGAGCAGCTGCGGGCTGGGAGAGCTGCAGAAAGGGCAGAGGGAGGCAGGAAGGCGCCAGGCTCATCCTGGCTTGGAGCGGGGGCCCTGGAGGGCTGAGAGCTATGGGGACAGGGTTCAGATGAGCCCCACAGGGGTGGCCAACCCCACTGGGCGTCAGGAGGCAGAGGAGGACCACAGCCACGTGCAAGCTCCCGATACTGTGGTTCCCCAGGCAGCTTCAGTCCCCCCAGATGTGGGCCCACACCATGGCACCCCCAGCAGCCCCCACCCCCAACACACACAGGAGACCCGTGAGCTCTGCTCCCCCACACACTTTGCTGGAATCCATCTAGCCCCCCTCCGCCTCTCCCAGTAACCAGTTCAGACCGGTCCTGGGGCTGCAGAGACCCAGCCCCTCCATCCCCTCCCCTCCAGGGCAGCCCCTTCCTCAAGGGCAGCCGCAGAAGGACATGGGAGACAGGGAAGAGTGAAGGGCGAAAGGGAGGGACAGAGGACAGCAGCCTCGAGGGCTGCCCGGAGGCGGCGGCTGTGCACTCACTGGAGTAGTAGGCCACGAGCTGCTGCAGGCTGCTGAACTGCGTGCGGGAGGTGATGTAGAAGCCGCCGCTGTCCAGCTTGCGAATCTTGTAGTGCTTCACGTTGAGGCCCTTGGCGTTGTCGAAGTCCGACACTGACAGGCAGTAGGCACCTGCAGGGGGGCGGGCCGAGGGGAGGCAGCACCGTGACCGCCATGCCCGCCGGACCTGCACCCCTCCCGCCCCAGGACCCCAGCACCAAGCACTGTGCTGGGGCCTGCCTGGCACTGGGCCCGGGGAGGCCAGCCCATGGCCCACCGCCGGGAAGACAGCCAGACCTTGACAAGCTGCTGGGCCTCAGTTTCCCTCTCTGCACTATGGGGGCATCCTCGGGGCTGTGGGGAAGTCAGGGAGACCACAGAGCAGAGGGCCTGGCACAGCGGGCACTCCGTGAAGGTTTTCTGGGAGTCTGGGAACAGCCCCCGCGGTTATGCGCCCCTCACTCCCAGGTTTGCCCTTGGGGGCACAGTCCATGCCCGGCCCCTTCTGCAGACAGGTCAGGCCCAGGCAGGAGACCACGTGTGGCCAGACGGTGGCCCTCCTGGTACCCAGCCTGGCTGGTAGCCCGTGCTACCCTTGCCCAGGAGACGCCTGGCCGGTGTCGGGGGCAGCACTGGGTCCTGGGGGCAGAGGCCTTCTCTGGGGCCTGGCAGGCAGTGCCCGGCCACCGAACTCCCAGGAATGCACTCAGGCAGGTAACACCCGCGGTGCCAACACAGCACGCGGCTACCCCCGGTCGCTCGGTGAGTCAGGACCGAGCCGGGCCTTGAACCGCCTCCTGAGTGTCTTGTGACTTTCTGCAGGTGGCCTGGGCCAAGGGCAGGCAGGAGCAGAGGCCTGAGGCTGCAGCTGGCAGTGACTGCCACAGGTGTGTGCACACACACATGCACATACACACAGGTGCACACACCTGCTGGCACACCCACGCCCAGCAGCCACACACTCCCCAGGCCCCCGAGCGTGAGGACGAACCCACAGTCCCAACCTCCACATGTGCACACACACATAGGCACACACCTGCACAGGGGTGCCCACGTGTACAAAGCCGTCTGAGGGCTCAAACGCCTGGATGCTCCGCCTCCCTCCTCCCCTCCCGAGGAGGGGCGGGGCCAGGACTGGCCAGGGAAGGCCAAGGCCGGCTCCCAGCACTCACTGCAGCCCCAGAGGCCCCTGGGGAAGGGGAGGAGAGGGCCCCCTGCATCCGCACCCATTCTGGGAACAAACCTGTGCTGTGACACTCGGACCTCACGACAACCTGGGCCCGTCCTCATCTGACGAAACTGAGGCCACGGAAGTCTCGTCTCTCCTCTTGCTGCACCCCGGCTCCCACCGCTGACTTAGACACGCGCCTGCCTGACTTCTGTCCTGCCGTTTCATCCTCTTCCTTCTCTACCCCCAAACTCCTATTCACTCTGCAACACCCAGCCCCAAGAACCCACAAAAGACTCAGCCTCTGCTGGCCAGCAGGAATGCTGCTACCTTTCGTGGTCTCACTCTCGCGCACCAGGAAGGTCCCCCTTGGGTTTTCTGCATTGAGCAGTAACCGCTCCGACTCCCGCCTGGTAATCTTGCCGAAGTACCACCTGGGGAGGGAGGGACGAGCAGTGAGCAGTCCAGTTTCCGCCAGCCCTGGGCCCCTCAACCTCGCCCAGCAGTCCAGGAGCAGTGGTGAGCAGACGCCCAGGAAGATACTCACTCCTCGGCCTGGATGGAGTCGGAGGGCGCCACGTAGTTGCTGGGGATGTAGCCGGTCTGTCCCGTGCTGAGCGAGTGGGCCAGCCACCAGTCTCCCTCCCTGCACAGGGGAGAGCACGGAGCCAAGGGAGCCGTCAGCAGCCAGCCCAGGGCCGCTGGCTTCCTGCAGTGAGCGAGGCTGGGACCAGGGGAGCTCTCGCATTGCCCCATGGAGCTGGCCTGCAGCCCCCCTCCCAGGCCAGAAGGCAGCCAGGGTCTCCGTGCACGGAGCAGAGGCCAGGCCTTTCAGAAGGGCGCTCCCGGTCCTCGGGGGCAGGCAACACTGGAATGGGAGAGAAGACTCCCGCCCAAGAGGAACGTCAGGTTCCACCCTCCGAGTCTCCCCCAGCCCTGAGGTTCAGAAGCCAGACGCCAGGAGCTGGGGAGACCTGGGTGGAGGCCAAGGGGCGCCCTTAGGGGCAACCCAGGCCCCAGCCTGCAGAGCAGAGCAGCGCTTGCCTGTCACAAACCATGGCTCACGTCTACAGGGTCCTCAGCCGCAAACTACAGGCCCCTCCTGCAGCCTACCCATCTGCCACGGGAAACTGAGGCCAGAGGGGGCAGCGACTTGCCCAAAGTCACACAGCGATCTCGTCAGAGGGGTCGAGGTGGTGCAGCCCACTGCCCAGGCCCCTTCTGTACTAACTGCCCCAGGAGGAGAGGAGGACGGGGACAGGGGCAGGAGGAGCCCTGGGACCTGGGGAGGGGGTAGGGGCGGAAGTACCTTTGCAGCCATCTGAATGTGAACCAGGTCTGGCTGGAGCGGGGGTCCAGAGACACAGAGGAGGGAGGAGAAAGCGAGAGCCCGACGGGAGAGAAGAGGCAGAGATGGGGGTGGTGAGCGGCAACGAGTGGCAGAGAGAGCGAGGGAGGGGGCAGAAGAGCCAGGCGGGGCTGGGGACAGAGACGGGGCAGCCACAGAGGCCTCGCATCCAAAGCAACCCACAGGGCGGGGCAGGGAGGTCGATGGGCAGGGCAGCCCAGGGACTAGGGTTCAGCCCCCATCCTATTCCCACTGTACAGATGGGAAGACTGAGGCCAGGGAAGCAAAGCACTCTGCTCAAGGTCACACAGCCAGCCCCCAAAGGAGGAGGACCCCTCCCTACTGGGTGAGGAAGGACCTGACAGTCTGCTGAGCTCTCATCAGTACAAGGCTGTCTTGGACGTCACCTTGGCCCTGAATGACGCCGGCAGGATGCGCCCACCGCCGCCGCCACACAGAAATACAGAGGCCCCTCGCCTGCAGTCACACGGTCTCCACTCGAACCAGGACCCTTACTCCCAGCTTCTCTGAGCTGCCCCTGGCCATACTCTTCCGCCCGTGTTAAAGATGCAGAAGTTGTGGCCAATGCAGTGGGGGAGGGATAGGGCATTTGATGCACTAGTAAAGATACCACTTTGGGATGTCCACATCTCGTATCAAAGTGCCCAGGTTCAAGTCCCAGCTCCACTTCCGAGTCCTGCTTCCTGATAATGCACCATTGTGGGTGGCAGCAGCTGATGGCTCAGGTGGCCGGGCCCCTGCTACCCACAGGCGAGACCCAGATGGAGCTCCCGGCCCCCCGCTACCCACAGGCGAGACCTGGATGGAGCTCCCGGCCCCCCGCTACCCACGGGCGAGACCCGGATGGAGCTTCCGGCCCCCCGCTACCCACGGGCGAGACCTGGATGGAGCTCCCGGCCCCCCCGCTACCCACAGGCGAGACCCGGATGGAGCTCCCGGCCCCCCGCTACCCACAGGCGAGACCCGGATGGAGCTCCCGGCCCCCCGCTACCCACGGGCGAGACCCGGATGGAGCTCCCGGCCCCCCGCTACCCACAGGCGAGACCCGGATGGAGCTCCTGGCCCCCCGCTACCCACGGGCGAGACCCGGATGGAGCTCCCAGCCCCTGGCTTCGGCTCAGCCCAGTTCTAGCTGTTGTGGGCATTTGGGGAATGAACTAGCAGATGGAAGATTTCTGTCTCTACCTTTCAAACAAATAAAAATGATAAAATTTTTTAGAAAGACAGTACCAGGCTGGAGGACTCTCTGAGGACTCATGAAGGGGCAGTGAGCACCCCAGGCCCCGGGAAGCCCCGTGTGTGGAGCAGGGTGTAGGGGCCTGGCCTGGCTGGGGCTGGGCAGCCTTGCATAGCTGTGTGACAGCTGCTTGCACACTCAGCTGGGTGTGAAGCTCTGGAGTCTTTGGGGGAGGAGAGGACCCCAGAGGAAGGGGCAAAGCCCCCTCCAGGAAAGGGACCTTTGGGAGCCAGAAATCACCACCCACCTCCCTCTGTGCACCTGGGGGGTGGGGGGCTTGTCCATCTGCCCCAACTGCAAGGAAGGCAGGCAAGGCCCCGCCCCCAGCTGGGGAAACCAGGGCTGACAACTCAGCGCAGAGACACACAGCACACAGCCAGAGGAGACCAGCGCTTTCTCTGTAGAGCTGGGGAAACTGAGGCATGGAGCAGGCAGCGTGACTCGGTGGCAGGGTGGGTGAGGAGCAGGGCCTGAGTGTCTGCAGCCAAACTTGGCTCCCATCCTCCCAGAGGCTGGGGGCAGCAGTAGGGCAGCACCAGGACAGGGCCAGGTCCAAGGTCACAGGCTACAAACAAGACCACTCAACAAGGAGAGTCTGCAGGCTGGCGGCCTCGGGGTGTTAGGCCAGCAGGGGCCAGGGCTCCGGCAATAGGGCAGGTCAGCAGACACCACCAGGACTCCCCGAGGAGAGTTTGGGGCTGCCCAGTCCAGGGTGGGGTTGACAGCTCAGGGATGGGACCTGGCCCCCGGCCCCCAGCTCTCTAGCTGCCTGAGCCCAAGAGCAGGCGGCCCTGGGTGCCACCCTGCCTCAGGCCTCAGTGCCCTCTGCCATACCCCCAAGGTCAGTCAGGCCTCCCGCTGAAGGCACTAGCAGTTCTCAGCCTGCATGAGTTGTCAGTGTCTTGATTTGGCTGAAAAAATTGGCAATACTGAAAAGCACTAAATGTACATCTAAGGTACCCCTCCCTAGTCTCCAAAATCTCTTTAGAAACCAAAGCAGTGGGGGCCGGTGCTCTGGTGCAGTAGGCTGAGCATCTGCCTGCAGTGCCGGCATCTCCTATGGGCGCCGGTTTGAGTCCCAGCTGTTCCACTTCTGATCCAGCTTCCTGCTGAAAGCCTGGGAAAGCAGTAGAAGATGGCCCAAGTCCTTGGGCCCCTGCACCTGTGTGGGAGACCCGCAAGAAGCCCCTGGCTCCTGGGTTCAGATGGGCCCAGCTCCAGCCACTGCAGCCATCTAGGGAGTGAACCAGCGGATGGAAGAGCTCTCTCTCTGTCTCTGCCTCTCTCTCTGTAACTCTACTTCTCAAGTAAATACCTAAGTCTTGAAAAAAGAAAAAAAGAAAGAAGCCAAAGCGGCACAGCGCCACCAAGCATTCGCATGGAGCCCTGGGCAAGTGCCTGTCGGTAAGGAGGAAGTCGTGTCGCGGCGTCTCCCTCACAGGTGAAGTGTGCAAAGACCCAGCCCCACACGAGCCCACGCTGCAGTTATCCACTGAGCCTCGGCTTGCCTCCCTGTGGCGAGGGGGTGTCAGTCCCCATCTTGCCGTGACAGGGGTCTGGCAGGCTCAAACCCGCCTCTGTGTCTGCCAATGGCCGGTGGAGCTGCTCCTGCAGCCCTCACAGGTCCAGTCTGGCGGGGACACCACTCCAAGCCCAGCAGATGCAACAGTGACACTGGCTTATCAGGCTTTGGGTTCTGCACCCAGTGCCTTCCCTGGGGCCTGGGCTGGAGGGGGGACAGAGGAGATGGCCCTGGGTCAGGGGCCTTGAGCCACGATCTTGTCCCCATGGGCCCTCGTTGACCCCAACCCGTGTGTCTAAGCTGTCCAACCAGTGGCAAAGGGGTGGGAGGGGTGGCTCCAGACTCTAGGATATGATGCCAGAGCGCATAAGGACAGTCACTCTCGGGGGCTGCTGGGACTGGTCAGGGAGGCACCCTGGGGACCACAGCCCTGCTGGGCAGCCAGGAATGGCCCAGCCTGAGCTCCACACCCCATGGCCGAGGCTGGCAGAGCCGGAGCTGGGCAGGGCCAGGCAGACCGGTGTGGCCCAGGGCCGCAGGTGTGGGAGGTAAGGGCAGGCTGTGGGGGGTATGAAGTGGGGACCTGGGCGCTCTGTCAGCCTGAGGTGCCCCTGCCCCAGGGACTGTTACCTGCTTCCCAGGGCCTGCTGGGACGCTTCCCCCAAAATGTGCTGGAATTCAGGGGGAGGGACAGCTCAGGGTTGGGGCAGTCAGATTTCAGACCCAGGGGACTCTGTGGCGCCCAGGAGGCAAAGATCTCGGGCCACTGGGCAGCTCATCCTGACAGCAACCCAGACCCTCACAGGGCAGCACGGAGCATCCCTCACTCAGACAGCAAGGGTGGGGCGAGGCGGGGCGGGGGAGGGCTACAGCCATGCAGGGTGGTCCCTGGGCCCACACATCCCTTTCTCTTCTCCCTCCAACGCCAGCCCCAACTCTGCCCGCACCTGACCTCCAAGCCCAGGGGCAGCTGCACACTGAGACAGCAGGAAGGCTCCTGACCCGCCCCACCCACCCCAGGGCCTCCCACTGCTCCCTGGGGCTTCCCATGTAGGAGATGCCACCACTTCCACCCTCGGGAGACCCAGGCAGAGAGGCAGAGGCTGGCTGAGGGGGGAGAGGGGCTGCCGCTGGCGGGGGGGGGGGGGGCTCCCCAGCCTTGCCGGTCTCCTCCCCTTTGTCCCAGCTGTGACCCGAGCCCTACCCACCCACCCGCCCACCATGCATCAAAGCCACAGCCTGGTCTCCTGCCTGCACCCTCACCAAGGCTTCCCTGGCCCAGGCCCCTCCCAGCCCTGCCTCCGCTCACTGTGTGACCTTGGGCCTCAGTTTGCTCCTCTGTAAAGTGGAAGAAATGAGCGCTCTGTTCTCAGGGCTGTGGAGGCCCCAGAGAAAGTCGTGCAGCTTCGAGCGCTGCGGGCAGCCCTGCACGAGGAAGCGGCCACTTCTGCGGGCTGACACCGGCCGGTGCCCCGCATGCCAGGTGGCAGGTGAGGCAGGGGCCCAGAAGGAGGTGGCCAGCAGCAGCCCCTGGGAGCTCCCGGTTTGGGGGTGGGGGACAAGCAAACAGCTAGTCAGAGAGTGGAGCCCACCCCAGCCCTCCAGACTGAGGGAGGGTAGGAAAGCCCCTCCCCTCAGGAGGCAGTGGGCGCCCGATTCCAGTCCTGGCTCTGCTGACTGGTAGCTGTGTGACCTTGGACAAGGGCCTTCACCTCTCTGAGCCCCAATGTCCTCGTTCGCAAAACGGAGCCGCCGCCCCCCCTCCTGCTGCAGCCCAGCGCCTGGCACCATGT
Source organism: Oryctolagus cuniculus (assembly GCF_051225735.1). NCBI lineage: Eukaryota > Metazoa > Chordata > Mammalia > Lagomorpha > Leporidae > Oryctolagus > Oryctolagus cuniculus. Next base: position 21,222,324 of record NC_142877.1, read on the forward strand.
TCCCCCCGCCCTTCTGCACGGGCAGTCCTGCTCGGGACCTCACAGGGTGGAGAGGAGCTCAGCAGGCAGGGAGGGGATGGCGTGCTTCCAGCACAGGGGTCAGCACGCAGCACGCACAACCCAGCGGGACCCTCTGGGACCAATGGGCACCAAGCCTCAGCCAGGCCTCTAGGACGCCGCGGGCTCCACTTCCCTCTCCCCTCCACAGCCCGACCTTCTGCAGCCACGAAGCCCTGCCCGTCCCACCTTGCACCTGCACCTGGCAGCCTGCTTCCATGGCTCGGGGACCTGGCACCCTGGTTGGGGCTGGCTCAAGGCCACACTCTGGCTCCAGGGGTGCGGGGACCAGGCCTCATTGGCCCAGTGCCCTGCATGCCACTGGCACTCAGCGTGGCCTGGGAGCCACGGTGGGGAGGGGAGTGAGCAGGAAGGGGGGGGGAGGTGTGTGATGGGCAGGCTAAGGGGAGGAGGGCCCACTGGGACCAATGGGGCGGAAGACAGGCGGGGGAAGCCGAGGTGGGCCAGCAGGGAGGGGAGCCTGGGCCCAAGCACATGCAGGCAGCAGCCACGTCCACCCACTGCCAAGCAAATACACACCTGACATCCACCTTCCTCCTAAGGCCAGCGAGAGAGAAGCAGAGAGAGAGGGAGAGACTGAGAGTGCGCCGGGGACAGGAGGGCAGCGGGGACGCCCAGGCAGCAATGCGGCAGCCCCTGAGGGGGACCCTCCCCAGCCCCACTGGGAGGCTCCCCAGGGTCCTCCGGAGGGGAAGGGGCACCCACGTGTTGTTGACGATCTGCAGCCGCTCCCCCTTCTTGAAGGACAGGTCGGTCTCCGTCCGGGACTCATAGTCGTAGAGGGCCACGAAGGTGGTCACCCCGCCTGCAGAGAGGGCCAGCCCAGGGATGCTGTGTCCATGCTCACTGCGCCCCCTGGTGGCACCGGCTCACAGAGCAAGCAGCCCCAAGGACAGGCCCCAGGGCCTGGCACACAGTAGGTGCTCAAAGAAAAGCTGTGGGCTGCAGGAGCCGGGGTACAAGGGAGCCCACCTTGGGTCACTCTGTTCCTCCATGGAGTGACTCAGGGTGCTGCGAGGGGCCTGGGGAGGTCCTGGCTGCAGGATCTGTCCCCTTTGAGAGGCCCCTCAGCCCTCCATGTCACTGACAACCCCCACATCCCCCTGGGGTCTCTCCAACCCCCAGCAGCTCATACACTGCCCATGGGGTTCTGTCCTCTGCACTGCTTGGACCCTAGTGTCTCAAGAGCCCTTGGCACATCCTAGGGCTCCACCAGTTATTTCTTGCACAGACTGGTGTGTTTGTGTCAGAGGCTTCAAGCCTGCCTGCCGCCCTGGTGCTGATGAACACAGCACCTGCAAACCAGGGCACTGGGGCCCGAGTCTCCAGCTGGGTGTGTCTGTCCTGGGTGTGCCCTCGGTTGGGCTCCCACCTGCACATGGGTGAGTCTGCATCCCAGTGTGCAGCTGCTGTGTCTGCCCTGGCTGACAACCTCTCCGTTGGGCAGGTGTACAAGTCCCAGCTGAGGATGGGTGTGACTCCAACTGAATGCTTTGGCTAAGAGTGCACATGTTTATGTACCTAGTGGGTACTTCAAAAAGTTCATGGAAAATGAACTAGAAATTAACACTAAGAAGCAGGTGTTTAGACTGGCAGTTAACATAACCGCACTCTGCATCACAGTGCCTGGGTTCAACTCCTGGCTCTGGTTCCTGAGTCCAAGTTCCCGCTAATGTGCACCCTGGGAAGCAGTCGGGATGGTTCAGATAGTCGGGTCCCCGCCACCCACGTGGGAGACCCTGGCTAACATCCTGGATTCTGCCTCTCCCAGCTTCAGCCCAGCTTTGGCCATTGTGGTCATTTGGGGGAGTGAACCAGCAGATGGGACATGTCTGTCTCCCTCTGCCTCTTAAGTATACAAATAAAAAAAATTCTTTAAAATATTTGTTGCAAAAATGTTTGAAATCTATAAATACAATATGTTTTTAAAACCGTATGGGAGGTGCAAATTACAAAAAAACAACACGCAAATTTCAAAACTCCTGGAATTCTAGTTTTCCATGAACCTTTTGAAGTTGTCTCCTGCTGAGGCTGCCGTACCCGCAAGGCGCCAGCAGAGGGCGCAGGGGCTCATCTGGGAGCTGGGCCTGGCGTCCCGGACTCGCTGCTCCCTGGCAACCCGTCCGCCCCACCTGGCCAACACCCCACCCTCCCACGCCCGGTCCTGCCCAGCTCCCTGCCTCCTGGACCCCTGGGATTCAGGTCCCTGTGCTGCCCCACACGAGCCTCTCTGCAGAGAACCCAGCCGGGGGCGGTGGAGAGCGAAGCAGTGCCCCTCCCACCCCACCCCCCACGCCCGGCAGCCCTGGGACAGTAAGGCCAGACCCTCCCCCTTCGGGGAGGGGGCGGGCGCAGCGAGGAGGGGCAAGGGCAGCCCGGCCCCTAGCCCCGCGCACTGACCAGCCAGCGGCCCGGCCCTCTGCGGGGAGGTGACGGTGTCCGAAGAGTTGAAGCCCCCGAAGAGTTTGGGCTCGGCGGCAGCAGGGGCGAAGGCGGCGCTGGGGCCGCGGTGGCCGTCGGCGGAGGCCGGCTTGTTGGGGGTCTGCGTGCTGGGGAAGGCGCCGCCGGCCCCTCCGTGGGCGCTCTCGGCCGGCTCCAGGCTGCGGCGCCGCTGGCTCGCGTCCCTGGGCTTGCTCTTGCTGCTGCCCATGGTCCTGGCGGGGATGAGAGGGGACCCTGGGTGGAGCAGCGAGAGGGACCCCCCCGCTCGGTCTGCGGGGGAAAACTGAGGCCAGAGAGAGGACCAGCCTCCTGGGCGCATGCGCCTCAGCCTCAGGTTCCTCATCTGTGAAGGGCACTAAGGGTGGCTTCCTGGGGGCAGGGCCCCGTGCAGAAGCCCTGGCCTGCCCCACCTCCCCGGGGTCCCTGGCCCAGCCCTCCTGAGCAGGCAGTTGGCACGCAGGTTTGCTGAATGAATATTTGACTGACGGAGAGTCTAACCCGGAAGAAAGGTGCTAAGAGGAGGTGTGAAGAGGGGCCGGCTGGGAGCCCACGGCAGCCAGGGGCCTTTGCACTCGCCTGCACCACGCTGACCGCTTCACCAGGCTCCTCAGCCCGAAGGGGGCCCCCGGGGAAGCATCTCCCGGACCCACTCCCTGGGCCTGAGTTCTCACTGAACGGCGCACAGCCGTGCTCAGCAGACACTGGACGGCTGCAGGAGCCGTGGGAGGAGGAGCTAAGAGCTCGGAAGTCCTGGCGGGCCGTGCAGAGACCAGGAAGGACAGCCCGGACCCAGCTGGAACCCCCTCCCTGCCTCCCGCCTCCCGCCCTCACCTGTCCCAGAGGCTCTGGGGTCTTGGCCTTGGACTGGAGGCCCAGCTCCGCCTCTCCCACTCTGTGTCTCCAGGCGGGTCACTTCCCCGTTCTCATCTGCAAATCAGAGAGAAAGGCTGGGTTAGGGGGGAGACGCTACCGGCTGCCACCCCCAGGGCCACTCCTCATCAGGCCGGAGCCGCCAGGACCAGCGACCTCACCATCACCCTCCCGAAGCATTCGTGGGCGACAGCGAGGCTCTCGGGCCAGGCTCCCCCGGTTCCGGTACCAGCTATGCCCCAGCCAGCTGTGTGACCCCGCGCACCTGAGCTAGCTGCTCAGTGCCCCGTTGCCTCATCTGTAAATGATGGGGACCGAGGCACTGTCGCAGGCCGCCTGTCACGTCAGCGTTACTGACATGGTGATCCCAGACACCCCAGCGAGGGGACGTCCCATTATGCCACAAGGGCGCCTACCGGCCCAGGATGGGTCTAGATGGTCCTCCAAGACCCCTTGAATAAGAAAAAGTCCCCCTGATTGGATGGGGCAGCCATCTGTGGGCCATGGGCTGCTGGGCTGCACAGTGGGGGTGCAGCCCGCATGCCCCCCGGAAGCCACTGGCTCAGAGAACATGGGGCTGAGGAGGCCCTGGGTGGACGGCAGACCTGCTCCACAGCCCAAGGGGGTCACTGGGCCCCCAGTTTCTATGGCAACCCATTTCACTGAGGCCACAGCACCCATCAGAAGTCTTTGGTTACCCACAGCCCCAGGCCCAGCCAGCCCACTGCACCCCTGCTAATCACCACGGGGCACACAGAGATGAACCGGCCAGGACCTCGTTGGACTTCGAGAGGAAATAAAACTTCCAAAAATATCTTTGAAAACAAACAAAAAAAAGTTGTCAAATATAAGAGGAACTATCCAAGAGCCCAAACTTTCTTTAGAACAAACTACGGTGGGGGAAGAGTGAGCTCCCCGTCATGGGAGGGAATCAAGGACAGAAGAACGGGGGAGGGAGCCCGGGCAGGGCCGTGAGGGTACTTCAGCACCAAGAGCTCGGTGTGTGCCCTCCTGGAGTCGAGGAGAGAGACACGGCCCCCAGCCCCTATGCTCTTACACTCACCAAGAACACAGCTCCCCACTGCCCCCCACCCCACCGCAGGCCTTTAAGACACCGCTGAGTGCAGCGTGCGTTGGCTTGGGGCTGTTGCTGTTTCCTGGCTGACTGAGGCGCACCTGCGGACCGCTGGGGGCCGCGGCAGGCTTCCTGGGTCCAAGTCCCTGCCCAGCCAGTCCAGTGATGGGCCCCGAGCCTCAGCTGCCTCCTCTATCATGCCCCCCCCCCCCATCGGGGGTCCTGCTGGGAGTCTGTGAGGGAGGCCCCAGGCCCGCTCCGGGCAGCACGGCATCTGCCAGGCCTCGGGTCAGGGGTGACTTTCCTCACCGACTGCAGCAGACGCCCAGGAAACCCAGGAAACAAAACGCCCCCTGGTCGCCCCCCAGGACCTGCGGGGGCGGGGCTGGCGGTCTGCTCCCAGCCTGCTGCGGACCCTGCGCACCCTGGGGGCAGGGCTGGGGCAGGGTCTGGCACCCACCTGAGGCTCTAGAAACACGCTAAGGACAGGCAGCCGACTAGGAGGGCACATGCACATAAGTCACTCCGTGTCCTGTTCCACGGAGCGGAGACCACACCTGGCTCCTGCCCGCCTCCCGCTCCGGGCCCAGACCTGGCACTGGTGCTCCAAGCTCTCTGCAAACTGCCTGCCGGCTCACCCAGGAGGCAGACACTGGCTGTGTCCTTTTTTCCAATTGATGAGTTCCAGAGAGGTAGAGGAACCTGCCTTAAGTCACACAGCTTGGGTGAGAGTGAAACGGAGTGGCGGCAGGGAGAACCACACCCACCGGGCGGGTGAGGTGTTCCGTGAGGTCCAGGGGAAATTCATGGGCCCACCTCCCGCTCTCGGCCTCTCCCTGCAGAGCAGCCAGCGGCCCCTGGCAGGGGGCCCAGCCCTGCTCCGAGGTGTCATTAAAGCAGAATGTGGGAGAGGAAGGGTGGTCCCATCTAGGGTGGGGCCCGGTCTCAGCGGTTCTGCTGGCAGAAAACCTCCCAGTCCGGGCCGAACGCCTAGTCACCGTGAGTTGCCCATCTGACAAGGGCCAACCCCCCGCATCTCTTCCGCCACTTGCACGCTCCGAGGTAAAGATAGATCCTCCGGGAAGCAGTAGGGCGCTGGCCCGGACACGCCCCTTTCCTCCGGGAGCCGCTCCTGACCACAGGCTCCCCGACCTCTGCCCCGCAGGAGGGTTGTGTGGGATAATGCAAGCCAGGGTGTGGGGCGGTGCCTGGCACATGACAAACATGCGCTACTAAGCTCTCTACAAAGAAAACTGGTGCTTTTTTTTTTTTTTTATCATTAATTTAACTGAGAGAGAGATCTTGCACCCACTGGTTCACTTCTCAAAGCCAGGAACTCCATCCGGGTCTCCCACATGGGTGGCAGGGACCCAAGCACGTGGGCCATCCCCGGCTACCTCCCAGGATGCATCAGCAGGAAGCTGGGTCGGAAGCAGAGCCAGACTCGAACCCAGGCACTCAGATGTGGGGTGCAGGCATCCCCCGCCACATCCTAGCCGCTGCACCAAACGCCCGCCCGAGAAAACCGGTTCATATGTGAATGTGTACGTGTGCACACGCACGCACACGCATGCGTGCTTGGGAAGCTTAGAGAAAGTTCTGGAAGCATTCCCAATTCTCCGTGTCTCTTCCAAAAGGCGTGGGACGGAGAAAGGAAGATCCCTTTTTCACTTTCTATTCTGTGTCAACTGACATTTAGAAATTACTTTGTCATGACTTTTTTAAAAATGAGACTTAAAAAATAAATTTTTTTTGAGAACTTCCCGTCATCCCCTGTGCCTGAGGCCTAACCCCCTGCTCTGCCGTCCAGCCGGCCTTGGCCTTCACTCGCTCCCCGCCGGAGCAGCACAGCCCTATCTCCCACCTCCTGCACACAGACGCCCACAGCCCAGTGCAGCCCACTGCGCAGCCTCCCGGCTCCTCTCCCAGGGGCGGCGGGCGGGACAGGACTTTGGGAGCCGGAAGCAGGGACCCCAGTGACCCCAGGGACTCCACTGCTCCCGAGCAAAAACCTCCCTGGGTAAGTCACTCCGCCCCTCGGTTTCCCTGTCTTTGAAATGGGAGTACCGGGCGGGCGCCGGTGCAGACACCCTCGTCCAGTGTGGGACTGCTGGGCTCCACACCCGGCTCCGCCTCCTGATCCCGCCTCCTGCTGACACAGACCCTGGGAGGCAGCGGGGAGGACTCAAGTCACTGGGCTCCTGCCACCCCCGTAGGAGACCCGGATTGTGTTCCGGCCCGGCCCGGCCCGGCCCGGCCCCGGCTGCTGGAGAGTGAACCAGCGGCCAGGAGCTCCGTCTGTCTGCCTGCCACTGTCTCCGTCTCTTTGCCTTTCAAATAGACACAGTTAAGATGGGGAAACAAGGAACCTAACGTCTGAGCCTTGAGAGCCCACGCCCAGGAAGCGGGCAGCAGTGGGAGGCAGGGCCCCGGGGGCCATGCCCGGAGCTGCGCGCTCCACGCGCGAGGCGGCGCGGCGCCGTGTCCCCCGCGTCTGGGAGCCGGCCACAGGAGGCAGTGCCTGGCCCACAGGGAGCGCCCACCAACACAGGAGCTGGGGTCCTCGCGGGGCGTGGAACCCCAGTCGCTCCAGTCCCAAAGTCTAAACTGTCGCCAGACCTGCGCCGGGGGCTGGCCACAGTGACGCCGACAAAGGCCACCCCTCCGGGGAGGAAGCCCACCAAGACCCGGCGCGTGTCCCGCCACGTTCCCGCGCCGGGGCCCTCGTCCCCACGCTGGCGCTGGAGGCCAGGCCCTGGGAGGGCGCCGTGAGGGAGCGCCCATGTGACAGGACCAGCGTCTGGCGGGGGACGCGCCACCGGGCGGGGAGCTGGGCTCTGTCTCCGAGGGCACGGCCGGGAGGCGGCCACCTGCGGCACCAGGCGCACGTCACACATCACACGCCACGCGCCGCACGCCACACACCGCACGTCGCCCGCCACACGTCACAGGTCACGCGCCACACACCACGCACCATGCACTACGTCACATGCCACACGTAGCCCGCCACACGCCGTACGCCACGTCACACGCCACACGTAGCCCACCACACGCCGCACGCCACATACCACACGTCGCCCACCACACGTCACAGGTCACGCGCCACACACCGCACGTCGCCCGCCACACGTCACAGGTCACGCACCACGCCACACGCCACGTCACACGCCACGCATAGCCCGCCACACGCCGTACGCCACGTCACACACCACACACAGCCCGCCACAGTCGCCCACCACACACCACAAGTCACATACCACACGCCGCCCGCCCCACGCCGCACGCTGAGCCTACCAGCGCCTTGTTAGCCCAAGCCCAGGAATGCGGCCCGGGTCGCCGCCCCGCGCTCAGTCCCCACAGGGACTGCGCATGCGCCTGCCATCTGCCCGCCCCAGAAGTCACGTGCCCGTGCTAGCCGCCAGGAAACAGAAATGGAGGGAACAGAAGGGAGTCAGACAAGACAGAGTTGGCGTGGATGTGGACTGGGAGAGCCACGCGACGCCACGGAAAACCATTAAATAGCAAAGGAATAAAGTCAAGAGGCAGGGGATTTTTGAAAATCCATAATGTATCTATTTACCATATGGGCACCAGTTCGAGTCCCGGCTGCGCCACTGCCGATCCAGCTCTCTGCTATGGCCTGGGAAAGCAGTGGAAGATGGCCCAAGTCCTCAGGCCCCTGCACCTGCGTGGGAGGCCTGGAAGAAGCTCCTGGCTCCTGGCCTCTGGCCACTGGCTGCGGCCTGGCTCAGCCCTGCCAGTTGCAGCTGGGGAGTGAACCAGCGAATGGAAGACCTTTCTCTCCCCGCCCCTTCCCTCCCTCTGTAGCTTTGACTTTTAAATTAGTAAGTCTTATAAAAATAAACAAATACATAAAAACAGCAGTTATTCCTAAATCAGTCTAGAAACCCTCAGCAGGTTCCCTTTGCACCAGGCGAGTTAACGTGTAAACTCAGAAGTAAGGGTGCATGGTTGAGACTGACCAGCACAGTCCCAGAGAGAAGAGCACCAAGGGGGAAGCGGGCCCAGCAGACGGCTCAAAGTCACGGCCACTGAGGCCGCGTGATACCGGCTCGGAAACACGGTAACGGAACGGAAGAGCGGCCAGTCGTCCGGGAGTCCAGTGTGTAACGAAGGGGCCATTTCAGACCAGGCAGGAAAAGGTGGAGACTTTTAAGACGCAGTTGGGGCCGCTGATCTGCCCCCCGAAGACAAAATAGGCTGAGTGTAGGTCTCACTCCCTCGCGAACACATCCACGCCAGTCAGATAAAATCACAGCGACAGAAACCGCAGCGTTCTACGAGGGAAGGAGGCCACGCATCTTCCACCCTCAGAACGGGGAAAGGCTTCCTGAATGTTGTTATCGTTATCGTAAGATGCTCGAACAATCTACAGAAAGCTCTGTCTGCACAGCTCAATACACACCGAACCCCAGTTCAAAGCAGACAAGCCATGCGTAACTCTTCAGCCAGACAGGAGCTGGCTTCTCCCTAATAGATAGTGCGCTCCCACCAAGGAAGCCAAATGCCCCCGGATAGTTCCCGGGGCGGGGTGCTCAGCCTCGCGCACAGGGTAAACGCAGAGAAAGCTCCGAGGGCCCCCAGCAGCAGCACACAGGTACATTCCTCTCTAGTGCGTGTGGACCACGGGCTACCCTGCGAACAAGCAGGAAACCACACGGAGCACGGCTCCGACCGCCATGGGATGCAGTAAGACATCAGTAACGGCGAAATCAATAAGTGAAAACCCGGCCGCCCACTCCTCAATAACCGGTGAGTCCACGACCACCTCACCGACAGGATCAGAGACGTCGGAAGGGCCGTCGGAACGCATCCTAAACGCGGTGCAGAAGCCACCGGGAACGCGCTGTGCCCGCAGTGAGGAAGAGGAAGGGCGCGGAGCGCGGTCCCGGGGCCACGCTGCTGCTCGGGACGCCCACACCACAGAGCCTGCGTGAGTGCCGCCTCTGCTTCCCACCCGGCTCCCCCGCTCATGCGCCTGGCAAGTACTGGGGACCCTGCCACCCGTGCAGGAAGCCCCGATGGAGCTCCTGGCTCCTGGCTTCAGCCTGGCCCAGCCCCAGCTGTTGCGGGCATTGGGGGAGTGAACCCAAGGATGAAAGGTGTCTGCCCTCCCCTCCCCCTTTCTCTCTGCCACTCTGCCGTCCAATAAGCAAAAATAAATACATAAAGAACTTTAAAAAATTAAGAAGATCCATAACTTAACCTTCGATTTAATTCACATTAGCAAAATCAGAGCACATCAAACCTAAGGCAAGTGAAAGAAAGGGAATAACAAAGATTAAAGCAAGAATTAATGAACAGGAAAACAGTAAAGAAAATCGGCAGAAGCAATAGTTGGTTCTTTGAAAAGAGCAACAACAGCGGCAAGCCTTTAACTAGACTAACCACAAAGAGAAAAAAAGAGGAAGCTTCAGGTGGCTAAAACTGGGAACGACAGCAGAGACGTTAAAGAATCCAGGCAATTAGGGGCCGGCGCCATGGCATAGTAGGTTAAGCCTCCACCTGCTGTGCCAGCATCCCATATGGGCACCAGTTCCAGTCCCGGCTGCTCCACTTCCAATCCAGCTCTCTGCTGTGGCGTGGGAAAGCAGTGGAAGATGGCCCAAGTGCTTGGGCCGCTGCACACGCATGGGAGACCCGGAAGAAGCTCCTGGCTTCAGATCGGCGCAGCTCCAGCCGTTGCCGCCATCTGGAGAGTGAACCAGCAGATGGAAGACCTCTCTCTCTCTCTCTGCTTCTCCTTCTCTCCTTGTGTAACTTTCAAATAAATAAATAATCTTAAAAAAAAAAGAAGAAGAAGATGGCCCAAGTCCCTGGGCCCCTGTACCCAGTGGAAGACCTGGAGGAAGCTCCTGGCTCCTGGCCTCAGATCTGCCCAGCCCCGGCCGCTATGGCCATTTGGGAAGTGTATCAGCAGATGGAAGACCTCTCTCTCTCTAACTCTCAAATAAATAAACCTTAAAAATAATAAAGGTAATTAAAATGGAATACTACAATAGTGCCGCACCAACAAATCAGATACCGCAGAAGAAATGGCTGAATTCCTACACAAACCGCCACAACCGGGAGCAGGCTGTGTGGATGACCCTACAAGGAAAGAGACCCCATCACCTGCGAGGGCCCCCAAACACCCGGGGGAGAGGGAAGCCCTCTCACCCCATTCCACAATGGCCGCGTCACCCGACACTGCACAATCAGACCAAGATGTTGCAAGAAATCTACATCGGCAGCCAAAACCCTCTATGGAAACCGGAACACTGGAGCCAGCGGCATATGCAAAGGACCACATGGCATGGCCCCCCACAGCTGCACAGCTGTGGGTGCAAACACCTGAGGTTCAAAGTCATTGGAAACAAACTGCAGGGAGCTTTTGTCCTCGCCCTTATCCCCTAAACAACCCAGCGTAACTGCTCTGAACGGAGCATTTACGTGACCTAGAGACACAGCCTCGTGGTGCGAACATTGCACCAGGAATCCTAGTTGGTTTAACTTCTGAATCAGCTCATGTAACGTCCGTCCCCATCAACAGGCTAAAGACAAAAACCACATCCTGATCTCAATACAGGCGAAAAAGGCATCTGGCCAAACCTAACCCCCTTCCTGATAAAAACTCTCAACAGGCGGGAACCTCCTCAGCCAGGTAAGGGGCGTGGATGAGAAACTCCAGGCTGACGGCACGGGCGCGGGGGAAAGGCTGCACCCGGTCCCACTCCCGCCCCGGTCCCACTCCCACCGCTTCCAGTCAGAGCTGTGCTGGAGGCTCTCGCCAGCCCAAGCAGGGAGAAGAGACAGAAGCATCCAGACGGGCCAGGAAGAAGGCAAAGCACCTGTTTTCAGGGAACATGATTTTGTATGTAGAAAATCCCAAGGATCCCACTGAAACCATCAGAATGAATAAACAAGTTCCACAAGGCTGCAAAGTACAAAATAGACAAACAAAAAAAAGAAACACAAAACCAAAAATTGGGTCGGGGGATCCCGTGCCAATGCACCCACACGGGACACCCAGACTGAGTTCCAGGTTCAGCTATTGGGGGCATCTGGGGAGTGAACCAGTGGGTGAAAGATCTCTCTCTCTCTTTCTCTCTCTCTCTCTCTGTCACTCTGCCTTTCAAATAAAAAAAACTTAAAAAACACATTTCCATATACAAGCAATGAACAATACAAAAGTGAAGGAAATAATTAATACTTTAGAGGCCAGCATTGTGGCATGGTGATCTAAGCTGCTGGCTGCAACACCAGCATCCCAGTTAAAGACCTGGCTGCTCCACTTTCAAACCAGCTTCCTGCTAAGGCACCGGGGAAGGCAGTGGAGGATGGCGCCAGTGCCTGGGCCTCTGACATCCATGTGGGAGACCCAGATGTAGCTCTGGGCTCTTGGCTTCAGCCTGGACGGGCCATTGCAGCCATTTGGGGAGTGACCCAGCAAAACAGAGATTTCTCTCTTTTTCTCCCCCCCCCCCCGCTCCATCCCTCCCTCTGTCACTCTACTTTTCAAATAAATAAATCTTCAAAAAAAAAAAAAAAGAAATGATAACAGCACCAAAAGAAGAGTTTGGAATAAGATTAACAAAAAAAATATAAACCTCACACTTTCAAAACTAAAAATTGCTGAAAGAAATAAATGGAAAGACTCCCATGTTCACAAATATAAAGACGACAGTGATCCCACATTCCCATAGCGATGTGTACCCTGTGCGGAATCCCTAGCGAAATCCCAGCCAGATGCTTTACAAACATTGACAACCAGAACTTAAAGCTCAAATGGCAAGTCAAGGGCTCAGAGCAGTCAAAACAATCTTGAAAAAGAAAAAACTTGAAGATTCACACTTCGCAATTTCAAAACTTGCTGCAAAACCACAGTTATCAAGACAGTATGGCACTAGGACGAGGCTCAAGTTATAACCCAGTGGAACAGGATTCAGCAGAGCCCAGAGAGACCAGCGTCATGGCACAGAGGGTTAGGCCGCCACCTGCAGTGCTGGCATCCCTCATGGGCACCGGTTTGAGTCCCAGCTGCTCCACTTCCAATCTAGCTCCCTGCTGTGGCCTGGGAAAGCAGTAGAAGATGGCCCAAGTGCTTGGGCCCCTGCACCCGCGTGGGAGACCTGGAAGAAGCTCCTGGCTCCTGGCTTAGGATCAAGCCAACTCTGGCTGGTGTGGCCACTTGGAGAGTAATCAGTGGATGGAAGATCACTCTCCCCACCCTCCCCTCTCTCCCCCCGCCTCTATCCCTGACTCTCTCTTGGTAATTCTGCCTCTCAAAGTAGATAAATAAATATTAAGAGTCAGAGAGAGAGAGTCCAGAAACAAAGCCTCACACAGACAGTGAGCGGCCAACAAGGGTGCCGAGGCAACACAATGCAGAAGGAAGCACCTCTCCACCCATGCGTGGGAGCCACTGGCTGTCCACCTGCAGCAGAAGGAGGCCAGTCCATGCCCTGCGCAGAGATGCCCCCCCTGCCCCACCCAGGGCAGCTCATACCCCACAAGGCAAGGCAAGAACAAAAGAAAAACTCCAAAGAAAATACAGGCGTAAATTCCTGACCCCAGATCACAATGATTTTTTAGATACGACACCAGGGCACAAAGGAAGCAAACGTGGAGACTGCACTTCACCAGAATTAAGAGCGTTTTTATTCCAAAAGACGCCACCCACAAAGATGGCACACTGACATCCTGGACCAGAGCGCCCCCTAGCTGTGAGGGGCACGCCGTGTGTGTGTGTGTGTGTGTGTGTGTGTGTGTGTGTGTGTCTGTGTATGTGTCTGTGTGTATATCTGTGTGTCTGTGTATGTGTGTGTCTGTGTGTGTATCTGTGTGTGTCTGAGTGTGTATCTGTGTGTGTGTGTGTGTGTGTGTGTGTGTGTGAATGCCTTTTTCTCTCCTGTTCAAGAAAAAAAGCACAGGCTCACCTGGTTTCAAGGCCTGGCTCTGCCTCTCATTGCTGGGTGAGTGAGTGCACCTCTCCAAGCCCTCAGGACCTGCTCTGCACAGAAGAGCTGGCGACAGTCACACCTGGGGCCGGCGCTGCGGTGCAGCAGTTAGGACACCGCCCAGGACGCCGGCATCCCGGCCGCTCCACTTCCCATCCAGCCCCCTGCCAACGCGCCTGAGAAAGCAGCTGAGGATGGCCCAAGGGCCTGCCCCTGCCGCACATTTGGGAGACCCAGCTGGAGCTCCTGGCTTCTGCTTGGCCCAGCCCTGGCTGTGCAGCCATTTGGGGAGTGGACCAGCAGATGGGAGACAGTCCAAGTGATTGGGCCCCTGCACCCACGTGGGAAACCCAAAAGTAGCTCCTGGCTCCTGGCTTCGGATAGGTCCAGCTCCAGCCGTTGTAGCCATTTGGGGAGTGAACCAATGGATGGAAGACCTCTCTCTCTCTCTCTCTCTCTCTCTTTCCCTCTCTGTATATGTGTGTGTGTGTGTGTGTCCCTGCCTTGTTTTCTCTGTAACTCTGCCTTTCAAATAAATTAACAAATCTTTTAAAAAAATTATTAGGCCGGCGCCGCGGCTCACTAGGCTAATCCTCCGCCTTGCGGCGCTGGCACACCAGGTTCTAGTCCCAGTCAGGGCGCCAGATTCTGTCCCGGTTGCTCCTCTTCCTGGCCAGCTCTCTGCTGTGGCCAGGGAGTGCAGTGGAGGATGGCCCAAGTGCTTGGGCCCTGCACCCCATGGGAGACCAGGAGAAGCACCTGGCTCCTGCCTTCGATCAGCGCAGTGCGCCGGCCACAGCGTGCCGGCCACAACGGCCATTGGAGGGTGAGCCAACAGCTAAGGAAGACCTTTCTCTCTGTCTCTCTCTCTCACTGTCCACTCTGCCTGTCAAAAAATAAATAAATAATAAATAAAAAAATTATTGTCATCGTACATCGTGTGCACAGCTGTGGGGGAGCGAGTGAGAGAACGGGGGCACAGGACTACCCCTGCACCCAGTTTCTGCTGATGCATTTGTGTGATGGACGCCAAGGTGGGCTGTGGCAGGGACCACCAGAGAGCATCCAACAAAGTGTGCAGAGGACCAGCAATCTTCTCCGGCTGGGAGAAACCAGGGAAGGCTCCCTGAGAGAGGCAGCGTGTGAAAAGGGTTCCACCAACAAGGATTTCCACAAGCAGGGATGGGCAGGGATGGTGACCCTGTGCCAGGAGCCAGGGAGACAAAGACTCACCTGCCACAAAGCCCTGGGCAGCCACTGGGTCAGTGCACACTTGCTGGCTTCTTCCACAAAGGTTAGCTGAGCACCTACTATGCCCCAGGCAGCCAGATGGCTGCACCAGGCAAGGCAGGAATTACACAAAATACAGTGACAGGGACCACCAGCAGCTGGGACACAGCACCACCCGCATCCGGGACACAGCGCCACCCACATCCACATGCTCACAGAGCAGACCGGGAAATGGAGGCCCCCTGAGAGGTGGAGGGGCTGCCCAAGGCCACACAGCATGTTCTCAACTTCCGAAAATAGCCTCTCTCAGCTCTACCCTCCTGCCTGCCCCATCACAAGGGGGACACAGGTGCTGTGCACGCTGGGGGCCCCACAGAGCGAGACTCCTGTGTGGCTGCACATACACGCCTGGGTGACCCCTCCCTGCCACCCCATCCCTGGGTGGTCAGACGAGGCACAGAGACAGTTAGCTGCTCTCCTAAGGTCACACAGCTCACTAGGAGGCAAACCTAGATGATCTGGTCGCCTCGCAGCCCAGGGCCCAGCCCCAAAGCAGGGGCCCCACAGCAAGACTCACAGCCCAGGCAGCAATGTCTCCTGATAACCGCGGCCCAACCAGGGGCGGAGACAGTGGCCGTGCTGCGTGGACTCTGTCTGGAATGTGGGGAGGGTGGAGCAGGGAGAGGGCGAGGTAGGGCCCTGCCCATGGGCACAGAGCCCCTACCCCCCGCAGGCACCTCCACAGCCAGGCAGGAGTGAGGGGGTTGCTGCGGCTGCCCACGGGCCAGGCCCCGAAGCTTCCTTCGCTGCTATGGAGGCGCCCAGTATTGCCCAGGTGGCAGCAGAGCCCAGCCCTCGGGCCTCGCCTGCCACGTGGGGCCTCTTGCTCACCTGCTCTGCGGTTGCTCAGCTCCCCCCAACCCCGCCCTGCCAGTGTCAGCAGGACCCTGACACAGGGAGGAAGGCCAGAGAGAGACGCAGAGAAGCCGAGTCAGGAGCCTGGGCCACCGTCCAGGGCAGCAGAGGCCCTGCCGAGGCCCAGGCTACCACCAGCCCCCTCCTGTCGTCCCAATTGCACTCCCAGGAAGACCTCGCGTGGGAGGCTCAGCAGGGCAGAGCGGCTGGCCCAAGGCCACTCGGGGCCACGGGGACAGGGTGCAGCAGACCCAGGCTTCCGGCGCCCAGCCTCTGAGCGGAGGCTGTGATGCCATCGCCTCCAACGGGGCTGGGTCCCCAGTTGCCATCCTGCGCTCCTCGCCACAGCCCTGCTTCTCGGCAGGGCAGGGGTCTGCAGAGTCACTGCTCAGGGGAGGACTTCTCAACTCCCTGGTTTGGGAAGGTAGATAGGGAATGAGAAAGAGGACGTTGCCATAGCTACCTGGGACTTAGCACCTTCTCTGCGTCACCCTTATTACTCCATTTTATGGTTGCTGGCTCTCAGCCCCACCCCCACTGAGGCCCTCCCTCCAGGCCACTGCCCCCTGGGCGGTCAGGAAAGGCCCAAGGCCAGCTCAGCCCCCTCATCAGAACCCAGCCACAGGCTGCTCTAGTGCCCTGGGGATGGAGGGGGCTGTGCCAACAGGGTGGGGAGACCCACACTCCCACTCACCCCCTCCCATCTGCTGCCCACGGTCCTGGAGCCCACTGTGGCCACCCTGAGAGCACAGGGGGCAGGCGGCTGCCCCAGTACACAAACGGGCAGCTCGGACACCAACCCAGACCTGAGTGACAGCGAGGCCAGCCCCTCTCCACTGCACCTGGGGGCATGGAGTGGGGGGTGTGGCTTGCCTAGGCCACTGCTGGCCCCCAGCCCAGGCACAGAGGCCCAGGGGAGACCCAAGAGGCATGGACTCCTCAGTTCAGGTCTGGGAGGCCAGGAAGAGACATCTAAACTATGGTGGGCTTCCCGGAGGAGGGGACATTGGGCAGTTTGTGGAAAGAGGGTGGGGGCATGGTCCAGGCAGACGGGCCTGCAGGCAGGCCGTTTAGAGAAAGGCAAGGAAGCCTCTAAGGGAGCTGGAGTCCCGTGGCCTCAGGGTCATCAGCAGCTAAGCAGGGGAAAGGCAAACGCAGGGCGTGGGGGCTCCACCTCCCCATACTCCCTCCTCCCAGGCCCTGTCCAGGGCCCAGGTCACTGAGAAGGTGGCTGCTGGGAGCAGCCGGGGCCAGGGAGGCGGCAGCACTGGGCAGCCGCACTGTCTGCTCTCGCCCGGCCCGGCACACCCAGCCCCGGCCGGGTTCACTGCGCGGCACCCTCTCGGTGGGCTGGGCAGGGCGGCCCGCATGGCCAGGAGGCTCCAGCTCCAACAGAGGAGAGGCCGCCCCAGGTGGGGGGGGCCACCCTGGCATGCGGTGTGGGCGGAGGGCCGGGCTGAAGGTAAGGCTCTCCTCTGTGCCCCTCGCTCCCTCTCCTCTCACGTTTGTAAAGGTGCAGGCGTTCAGCCTAGTGGTCGGATGCCAGCTAAGATGCCAGCATCGCACACTGCTGGGTCTTTGCCTGGCTCCTGCCTCCCGCCCCCCGATCATGCAAACCCTGGCGGGCAGCAGGTGACGGCTCAGATGACCTGGCCCCTGCTCTTACGGGCATTCTGGGAGTGAACCCGTGGAGGAGCCATCTCTCCCTGTCTATCTCTACCTCTCGGCCACTCCAATTTCTAAAAACTTAAAAATTAAGAGAAGATTCTCTGGGGACCAAGACAGACAGACAGCGCTGGGCTGAGGAGTCAGAGGAGGAGATGCTGGCCCCGAGGGACCCACAGCCCCGGGCAGGGCTCAGGGCTCAGGGCTCAGGACTCAGGGAGGAGGGGCCACAGAAAACCTTGTGCAGAATCACCGGCCATGCCTCGCGTGCCCGGGGGCCCTCGGCAGGCCCAGCCTCGGGTCTGAGACACCAAGCTCTGCTCTCTCCCCGAGCTCCACAGGCTGACAGCTGATGGGCCTGGGGGTGCAGCTGCCAGGCGGCCCCTGCCCACGGCGCCGGCTGTTCCCTGCCAGCAGCTCGGGCTGCTTCCCGGCTCTGGGAACACACAGTGCCCCCTCCTGCCCGCCCACACCCAGGCAGCCTCTCCCTCCGGGGACACTGGTACGCAGGAGTGCCGAAGGGCCAGACTTAAAGCCCACCCCACCCCCAGCCAAAGCCCACAGAGGGCCTCCCCCACCACACTGTGGGACAACCCTTTATCCATAAAACAGGTCTCTCTAGCCAATCCGAGGGACAGTGGCCAGCAAGACGGTCACGACCCTGTCCCCTCCTCCCTGTACCTCCATGCCTCTGCAATGCCCCCCACGAGCCCCAGCACCTCCCTCAGGGCAGACCCCGCCAGGCTCAGAGTGGCACCTGCTGTTCTGGGCTCCGGAGCTCCCACCACCCCAGGGACTGAGGGCTGCACAGACTGTGTTCAAAAGCAGGCTCTGGGGGCCAGCGCTGAGGCTCACTAGGCTAATCCTCCGCCTGCGGCGCCGGCACACCGGGTTCTAGTCCCAGTTGGGGCGCCGGATTCTGTCCCGGTTGCCCCTCTTCCAGGCCAGCTCTCTGCTGTGGCCAGGGAGTGCAGTGGAGGATGGCCCAAGTGCTTGGGCCCTGCACCCCATGGGAACCAGGAGAAGCACCTGGCTCCTGCCTTCAGATTAGCATGGTGCACTGGCCGCAACGCGCCAGCCATGGCGGCCATTGGAGGGTGACCCAACGGCAAAAAGGAAGACCTTTCTCTCTGTCTCTCTCACTATCCACTCTGCCTGTCAAAAAAAAAAAAAAAAAAAAAAAAAAAAAAAAAAAAGCAGGCTCTGGGGACAGGCATCTGGCCTAGCAGTTAAGGTGCCAAGCAGGTTGCCCACAAGCCACATCGGAGTAGCTGGCTCCTGACCCCAGCTTCCTGCTAAGGCACAGCCTGGGAGGCAGACGCGACAGCCCAGGTGGCTGGGTCTCCGCCATCCGTGTGAGGGACCTGGTTCCTGGCTCCTGGGTTCTGCCCCAGGACCGCTGCTGGCATTTAGGGAGTGAACCAGTACACGGGAGCTTACTCTCTGCCTCTCAAATTAAATAAAGAAAAAAATTTAAAAACTAGCTCCAGCCCTTCCTCCACCTGTCTGTGACACTGACCCCTCCCCTATGAAACAGGATGAACACAAAGAACCGTTCTGAGGGTGAAATGGATCATGCTCGTGGGTTCAGAACAGGGCCCAGACCCCAGCAAGGGTGCGCGAAGCGTTTGCTACCATCAAAGCCTCACCGCGGCCGCTATTTGCTGAAGACCTACTGTGTGCCGGGCCTGCGGCTGGGCAGCTTACCTGAACCCCCCGCCCCCCGACAGCCCAGACCCCTCCTGCGGCTCCACCTCACCCCACATTTCATTCCAGAAGGGTCCGGAAGCTCCCGGTCCAGCCTCTCACTCGCCGCCCTCCTCTCCCTCTGTTCTCCCCTGCCTCAGAGCCTTTGCACAGGTTGTTCCCAACCCAGACGCTCCCCTCCCAGGAAGTGACGTGACTCCCGCCTCCCCACTGTCCACGTGGGCTTCTGTGACATGACAGGTCTTCCCTGGCCCCCAGCCTAACTCCATGTCATCCCCACGACCCTGCCGGGGGGCTTATCTCCTCCTCATAGGCTTCCCCCTGCTGTCTTGTTCTCGTCTCTCCCAGGAGTCGTGAGCCTGATGAACGCAGGGGTTTGTGTCTGAGCGGCTACTGGCCGTATGTCCAGCCTTTAGAACACTGCTTGGCACACAGTATAGGGTCAGTAAACACTGGAAGGATGACAGACGGACGGACCCACAGGAGAGATCGGCTCAGCCCCAGGGCCCCACAAGATGGAGAGGCAGCCGGCACCAGCCCCAGGTCTGCCTAGCCCACCGCCCACGGCCCACGCCCTGCCCACTGTGCTCTCCTGCACTTGCCTCTGACCACTGCTGACTCACACAGGGCAGGGGGCACTCTGAGACCATGCTAAGCCCCAAGTGGCGCCCAGCATGGGCCTGACCCAGACCTCAGGGCCGGGAATGTTGGTTGAGGGGGTTGGGGGCCGTCCATGGGCCAGGTTGGCCGGGCGTGTCTGGTCCCGCGTTTATGGGGCCGGCAGGCCTGAAACCGGCTCTGCCAGTGCAGCCAGGGTGGGGCGGCAGCAGGCTGGGGCTGGCTCCATCCGGGAGACTGGGGGTGCTCCCAGAAGCAGATCTGCAGACCGAGCAGGCAAGTGCCCAGCAAGTGGACGGCGGGGCCCACCTCCAGCCTGCCTGCTCCAGAGTGGCCTCTGGCCCGCACTGCAGTGTACAGGACCCCGCCCACCAGGACTGGTCCTGAACCCGGACTTCCTAGAGGCAGGGCTGAGGCCACGGGAGCTGAGCCCGGGCTGGGACAGAAACACTGACCTGTCTCCAGGTGCTGGGCTGCCCTGTGTGGACCCAGGTGCCCTGCCTGACTCAGTTTCCTCATGCAGAAAGGGACGCTGGTCCTGGATTCTGGGAGCCTCAAACCTGCAGTGCCGGGTTATCTGGTAGAGACCACTGGGCCACCCCCACCGGTGCACATGGCCAGAGCCCAGGCTCGCACACACGCCCTGATTCCCGCCAGTATGACGGCATGTGCCGGGCACCGGCGGCCCTTGATGCTCACTATCTCTATCTGGTAAGGACCATGACTGCACCCATTTCATAGCAAGGCAAACTGAGGCCCAAACACGTGGCAAGTTGGAGTCCAGGCCCCCTGACCTCACCCCAGGTCACACTGAGCAGCCACTGTCTCCCTAGGACAACAGGGAGATCTCAGGCACACTTCAGGGCTGTTGACTGGAACTGGGGTGGGGGGGAGTCCATAGGACCCCCTAGGCAGCAGAGGATGATTCAAGTACTTGGGCCCCTGCTACTCACATGGGGGACCTGGGTGGAGTTCCGGGCTCCTGGCTTCAGCCTGGCACTTGGGAAGGGAACCAGTGGATGGAAGATCTCTCTTCAATTCTGTCTTTCCAATACAAGGCAGGGACTAAGCAAATAAAAAGGTAACCAGTCAGTGACCGGCTGGGACACCTGGGGACCCTCGGTCAGAAGGGACAATGTCAAAGGCAGGGGCCCTTGGGCACTGCCGGAGGAATGAATGAGTGACCATGTGAATGGGCAGGGCACCCACCAAGTGCCTGGGACTGGCCAGGATGCCGGGCCTCCCACGACCCCCCAGCTGAGCCCAGCAGCCAGGGCAGCTGCAGCAGGCGCAGCCCCACTTTCGCTCCCCGGGGGGGAACTGAGAGAAGAGGAGGGGCTGGGTCTGCTCCCCCCTGCCCTAGGGCTCCCGGCTCCTGCTGTCCCACCACAAAGGGGCTTTGTCCTCCAAGCTGACAGCCCGGGCAGCCCGGAAACCACCCCTCCGCAGCCCCCCCAGGCCCCAGCACCCCGGCCAGCTGGGGCCACAGCTCCGGAGGCAGAGCCCAGCTTCCTGGCTCTAGAGGAGGGCTCTAGGGGGACTCCTGGCCTTGCAAAGCAGGAATACAAAGCGGATTCACCCCCAGGCCCCTCCGGCCCCAAGATGGTGGAACTTTCAACTCCCTGTGCCTGGAGGACAGAGCCCTGATACCAGGAGGGGGGCGGGGTCTCCACAGGGGCTCTGCATCCCGGGAGCAGGCTCACCCAGCAATGGGATGGCGAGGAGGGGGCCTGGAATGCACCCGTCAGGCCGCAACACGCCTCGGCCACTTCCTGCCAGGCGGCGGCTGCAAGGAAGGCGGGTGCGGGCAGGCGGGCAGGCGGGCAGGCGGGCGGGCGACAGGCAAAGGCCCCCACCCTTCATGCCGTAGCTGCCCCGTCCACGCCAGGCCTGGCCACTCACCTGGCCAGCAACCCCTTCTCTCCAAGGCCACAGGACTGTCTCACGGGCTATCCCCACCTGGGCCAGGCACTGCCCACGACGCTGGACCCATCAGTCTCTCCCAGGGCCTCCTCATTGCCCAAGGGCCCTGGGGACCCTCCCTGATGGCACAGCCAGCCCCCCAGGTCAGACCCCACAGCCCCTGTGAGGCCTCACCCCAGAGACCCCTCCCACCCTCCCAGGTGAGTCACTGATCCTCTGCCTCCAGGAAGGTCTCCCTGACCCACTCCCTCCAAGCCCCTAGACAGCGAGCCCAGGGTGCTGCCCTCTCCATACCTCAGCAGGAGGCCACCCTGAAGCTGTCCTGCTCCCATGGGCCCCAGCCCAAAGCTGGGTTCCAGGTGAGGCTGAAGGCACTGGCAGATCATCCGAGCCACCTTCTAACGACATGCGTGACCCCAGGCTCCCAGCAGGTGCACACATGGACACACATGTGCGCTCATACATCTCCAGGCCTTTGCACATGCCTTCCCTCTTCCTGGCATGCCTTCATCCTTCCTTTCTTCTCATGAGCTCCTGCTCAGCCTTTAAGACCCACAGGCCAGTATCACCTCCAGGAAGCCCTCCTGGCATTGTGCTGGGCTGTCATGGTTTACACAGAACCCAGCCCACGGCAGGGCAATGCCAGGGCTGTACCTGGCTCCCCCAGAGTATCAGCTGCTCCCAGAATGCACCCCTGGAGTCCCCAGCACCCATCAGAAGGCCCAGACATTACGAGTGGAACATCGAGAATCCAGCTGCCAATTCCCTGCCCAGAGAACCCCAAGGCGATGCCTGGGAGCAGTTCCCAGTGGCGGGCCATGTCCTGCTTTGCCCACGATGCCCACAGATCTAAGGGAGCGCCGAGTGGGTGGAGGGGGAGCTCTCTACAAATGGCCAACTGGTAACCAAACCCACATCGTTTCTAAAACTAGGGCACAGGAGAGAAATGGGAACAGCAGAATCGTCCCCAAATAGAATTGTGGCTCGTCTGGTTCCGGGGCCTTCGGGAACACCTGGCGGGGTGGGGGTGGGGCGGGCAAGGGGCCAGACCACCGCACTCGGGGATCAGCCCCTGCACCCTCCATCAGGGGTGGTCAAACCCCAGCGGTTACCCCCCAGCTACAGAGCGCACCCCCTACCTGTTCCCCCTCCAGGTCTCCATTACAGGGGCCTCTGCCTGTAGGCCGCCCCCTTCCCGACCTCGGCACCTCCCCTAGGCCTGGCACAGGACCTGGTCAAGTCTCCCCAAAAGAACAGACCAGACCAGGGAACCAGGGCTCCAAAGCCGAAGCCGTGGGCCCAGGGCACACAGCAGAGGCACCGAGTAGCCCAGGTGTGGGCTCAGGGTGCCCAGGAGGCCTGCGGGGCCAGGTCCAGCCTCCCCCCCAGGCCAGGCTCGGGGGGCCTGCAGAACACAGGACACAGCCCCCACCTGCCCTCGGCAGCCCCCGCCCCACCCCCTCAGCGTGGCTGCTGGGCTCTGGGAGCCGCTGTGGGGGATGCGATGGACGCGTCTCCCCCTCAGGATCACAGATCCACGCTGAGACGGACGGACGGACGGTCCTCGAAGGGGACCTCGCTCCTCGCAGCTGGTGGCCGAGCACTGCCTCTGGGCCGGGCCTTGCGCTGAACGTTCTGTGCGGCCTCCACATGACCCCACCCAGGCGGGCACATCCAGAAAGGAAACTGAGGCTCAGCACGGGGAAACCATCTGCCCAAGACCCGGGCAAGGGAGCGGACGAGGGGGCCTCAACCCTGTCCAAAGCAAGAAAGCTGGGACCTCGGATGAGGCCCTTCCTGGGTTCTAAGCCTCAGGGAAGAGGGATGGACAGCCCCCCGTGGTGGGCACTATTTCCTGACTCTGAACCTCTGTCTTCTCATCTGGAGAATGGGGTTGTCATCCCCTCCTCCCCCAGTCGGCAGAAACTATAATAAAATAATAGCTAAGGGGCCGGTGCTGTGGCACAGTGGGCTAATGCACTGGCCTGAAGCGTCGGCATCCCATATGGGCACCGGGTTCGAGACCCGGCTGCTCCACTTCAGATCCAGCTCTCTGCTGTGGCCTGGGAAAGCAGTGGAGGATGGCCCAAGTTCCCAGATCGATGGGCCCCTAGGCCCAGAATTCCTGCACCCACGTGGGAGACCCAGAAGCAGCTCCTGGCTCCTGGCTTCGCATCATGCAGCTCTGGCTATTGCGGCTAATTGGGGAGTGAACCAGTGGATGGAAGACCTCTCTCTCTCTCTGTATCTCCTCTCTCTGTGTAACTCTGACTTTCAAATAAGTAAATCTTTAAAAAATAAATTAAAGTAAAATAAAATAATAGCTAACACTTATTGAGCACTAACTGTATGCTGGCACTGCAGAGCCTCAGAACAAGCCCATGACAGGGGCACCACCATCGGGTCCATTTCTCAGAGGGGGAAACCAAGGCAGAGGAGGACTCAGGCTGGAGGAGGCAGGCCAGGCCTGCAATGCCCAGGAAGCCCTGGTTCAAATCCAGGCATGGGAGGACCTCAGGCCAGCGCCCGTGCTTCTCGGAGCTTCCTTGGGTGGAGTGGGCGGGAGCGGCCCAGGCCAGGGCTGCTGGGAGCATGAGCCAGCCGCAGGCCTGGCACCCAGCAAGGCCCCGGCCACCTGCTGAAGGCAGCCCAGTGGGGCCCTGCTGGGACCTATGGGGAGGAGGGGGTGTCGCCGCTCTCCTCCAGCTCCGGAAAGGAAGCGGCCACGCTCTTGCCCAAGGGGCTCCTGCCTGGGGAGACTGCAGACAGAGGACGGGGTGGGGGCCTGGCTTGAGACCAATCCCCCCATTGGCACATGAAGGCCGTTAGGGCAGCCCCGGCTCCTCCAGGTGTAAACTGTAAAGTGCCAACCCGGGGAGGGACGACCACCACATGTGCCTTGGCAGCAAAAAGAATTTCAAGACTTCCTGTCCAAGGCAGAATGAGTCGAAGCCGGGGTTGGGGCGAGGCAAAGAAGGGGAAAATGGGGTGCAGAGGAGGAGGGCGGTGTGGATGCAGGGGGCAGAGGAGGAGGGTGGTGTGGGCGCAGGGGGCAGAGGAGGCGGGCGGTGTGGGCACAGGGGGCAGAGGAGGAGGGCGGTGTGGGCGCAGGGGGCAGAGGAGGAAGGCGGTGTGGGCGCAGGGGACAGAGGAGGAAGACGGTGTGGGCGCAGGGGGCAGAGGAGGAAGGAGGTGTGGGTGCAGGGGGCAGAGGAGGAGGGCAGTGTGGGCGCAGGGGGCAGAGGAGGAAGACGGTGTGGGCGCAGGGGGCAGAGGAGGAAGGCGGTGTGGACGCAGGGGGCAGAGGAGGAAGGCGGTGTGGACGCAGGGGGCAGAGGAGGAAGGCGGTGTGGACGCAGGGGGCAGAGGAGGAAGGCGGTGTGGGCGCAGGGGGCAGAGGAGGAGGGCGGTGTGGACGCAGGGGGCAGAGGAGGAAGGCGGTGTGGGCGCAGGGGGCAGAGGAGGAGGGCGGTGTGGACGCAGGGGGCAGAGGAGGAGGGCGGTGTGGACGCAGGGGGCAGAGGAGGAGGGCGGTGTGGACGCAGGGGGCAGAGGAAGAGGGCGGTATGGACGCAGGGGGCAGAGGAGGAAGGCGGTGTGGGCGCAGGGGGCAGAGGAGGCGGGCGGTGTGGGCGCAGGGGGCAGAGGAGGAGGGCGGTGTGGACGCATGGGAGGGCAGTGAGAGCCAGGGTGTCTGAGCCCTAGAAGAGTTTTGAGTGGAGGGCGCACTAGGCACCAGGCCCTGCAGCAGCAAAGGTGTGCAGACGCACTCCCCAGGGCATGCAGGGAGAGAACCAAGGGTTCACGGAGGCAACAGAGTGACCCAAGGGACAGGGCGATGTGAGAGATGACCACGAAGGGGCGGAGGGAGAGGGAGGCCCAGACTGACAGCACCTCCACCTGCTGTGGAGCCTGGGCCCCACCCGTCCGTACCCTCTCGGAGTCAACTGCCTGCCCCCAGACCCAAGGGCCTGCCCCCAGGCCAAGCAGGCCAGGACGCAAAGTGCCCGAGAATCCAGCCACGTTGACACGGGGTTCCAGGAAGCCGGGCTCGGGACACTGGATGCAGCTGGGGGCTCCCGATGGACCCAGCCACCAAGCTGCTCTGTCCCTGGTTAACCCTCCCCCGCTCCTTGTCCCAGAGAACAAGCTGGCCACAGACCAAGGCGCCAGCTCTTGCCCTGGGGATTCCCAGATCGATGGGCCCCTAGGCCCAGAATTCCTGTCTCATCAGGGGATTACCTGGCCCACCACAGGCTCTCATAAACACCCAGCACTCCCCAAGCACTGAGCACATCTCTCAAAGCTGGTACTGCCACTGTTGTCCCCGTTTCACAGATGGGGAGACTGAGGCTCAGAACAGTGTTTTTCCAGCAATCAAGGGGCCAGGCAGGATTTGAACCCAGAACCATCAGGTTTCAAAGGTCTTGCTCCTCTCACTCCCTTTTCCTACCCTTCCCAGGACCCCAGCAGTCCAAGTGTCATGGGCTTCCATCAGCCAGAGCTCAAGCCCAGAGCCAGGGTCTGTGTCCCCAGCCCTGCACTGCCCTCCACCTGGGAAAGACATCACTCAAGGCTGGGCACACACCCGGCAGGAGTCACCCCCAAGCCAGAAGTCGGCCTCACATCTCACTCTGCCTCGCCTCAGCTGCTCTTCTGTGCAGTGGGAGTGAACCTCTGCCCATCGTCGGGGGAGGCCAGGCGACACGACCGTGACCCAGCTCGGGAGGACACCGTTTGAGGCTATGACCGTCACACAGGAGCCAAGGCCCTAGGGACACAGCCACGGGAGAAGCCAGCCAGAGCCCCACGGCGCCCAGGCTTCCCGGCACACCCTGACCGACAACCCCAGCACCCAGATTCTGCGGGCCCCACAGCCCAGCAGGTCCACTGCCTCCCACCCGCCACCCTGTCCCCGTGGGACCCACGGAAAAGCCCAGGAGACCGGGGCAGAGCAGGAGGGGCCGGACAACATTATCCGACTTCTCCCTTCTTGCGCCTCTTTCTCCTGGAGATTCGTGGAGGGCTTGGGGGAGGAAGGAAGAGGGGACCACGGTCAGGAGGCGAGGGGCAGGGAGACAGAGGTCTGGCTGCCCACCCTGGGACCCCACCCCAAGTCCCCAGCCTGGACTGAGCCCCGAAACGCGCAGGCTGACCAGGGGTGGGGCACCCAGGCCAACACACAGAGGTCTGCGCTTCTCTCCCAGCCTCGGTGAGGTACACTGGCCTCTCTGGCCTCATTTCCCCCACCCGTGAGAAAAGAAGGTCAGAATGGATGAGGAACGCCAGCTCACGCACACACGCGGCACTTCCTCATGCTTGGCCCGCGGCAGACATTACTAATCTATCCCCGCATCCTGGCCCTGGAGGTCAAGGCTGGGCCTCACAGTGTTTCTCAACACAGGGCCCCAGGCCTGGGGTATTTGAGGCCCAGGCCATCCCCAGTCTGTGCGGGTCTGAGCCCTAGAGAGGGCAGAGAAGGAAGGAAACAGACACCATCTCTCCTGAGTGACTGGGGGAGTACAGGAGCAGTCTGCATCCTCACGAGGCGGGGTGCACAGGGCGACCTGTGG
Organism: Oryctolagus cuniculus; assembly: GCF_051225735.1. NCBI lineage: Eukaryota > Metazoa > Chordata > Mammalia > Lagomorpha > Leporidae > Oryctolagus > Oryctolagus cuniculus. Next base: position 21,249,380 of record NC_142877.1, read on the forward strand.
GGGCCACCCCACTGGAGATGGCACCCTGCACATGGGCCATCCCATCTCTACTCCATCTCCTTCCCCAGCCACACAGAGCCAGCCACCAGGCGACAGCCCGCGCTGCAGCCTCAAGCCACTGTCTCCTCGGCCTGGCCAGGGAGCCACCCGGCCAGTGACAGCTCCAGAGCGTCAGTCCCAGGTCCGGGAGCGGCTGCCCTGCTGAGCTCTCCCCACCCCTAGTGACAAAGCACCTGACGGGAGCAAAGCGCTTTATTTCTGTCCCCTTGGGCCACCCTGGGAACCATGAGTCACTGTCCCATTTCGCAGAGGAGGAAACTGAGGCCTCCGGAGGACGCACCCCGCCCCCGCAGAGCTCAGGGAAGCCAGGGCAGTTTCCCATGGAGACAGGGGCTGAGGCCATGGAGAGGAAGCAAAGGCAGCCCCGAGGGAGACAGAGGGGCAGGCAGGGGCCACCAAGAGGCAGCAGTGAGGCAGCCGTGGCGACAGGCCTGCGGGGACAGGGGCCGCCGGCAGTGCAAAGGCCCTGCACAGCCACTTGGCAGCTGGGAGAGACCGGGCCAGTGGCTCCTCCTCTCTGGGTGTTCGTATTTACAGCTGGAAAGTGGAACCAACCTCACTTACAGCAGGCTTTCAAGAAGCAGAGCAGGACAAGACCCCTGGCTCGCTCCCCACTGCAGCCTCCTGGTACCCAGAGATGGCACAGAGAGGGCGGAACGGGGCTCAGGGCCACCCAGCACACCAGTGCCCTTAGCTGCCAACATCCACTCCAGGGTCAACCCTGCCCATATCAGCACCTTCAGACTCGTGGGCTCATCCACTTAAGACCCGGACGGCAGCGAGGCGGGCCCCACAGACACCTGCCAGCCTCCCCGAGGCATCACAGGGCAAGGCGCGCCCCCCTGAGAACCCCCAGGTGCCAGGCACTGGGCACACAGCCCTCCTCCACCCCTAACCCGGGAGATATTCATTGTTTGATTTTTCAATGAAACTAACTCTCAGAAAGTTGCAACCGGTAAGACAGACAGAGAGCACGGACAGTCGGAAGCTGAGCCAGGCCTGTGGGACCCACGAGCCTCTGCCGTACCTTTGGCCTCCACCTCTGGCTGACCCCTCGCTGCTCCCCACCTGGCTCTCAGCTTCCAGCCACCCTCATCACCAGTTCCCAAAGCCCTGGCCCTCACGACGGCGGCCTTCCTGCTGGCGAACTCCGACGCTGCCGTCGAAAGCCCAGCCACACCTGCCTCTTCCTCGCAAGACCCGAGTCGGTGCCGTAGGAGACCTACTTCCGTCAGGTGCCCTGGTCAGTTCTGTACCGTCTGGCATGGGATGGCCAACCTCCACCTGAAGGCTCAGACCCGCACGCCAGTCCTACAGGCCACACCTCCTGGTCTCACCTCTTACCTGCTCACCTCCTCTCTGTGCCCACAACAGCACACCCTCCCCCACCCCAGGGCCTTTGCACATGCACTTCCGCTGCCTGGCAAGCCCTTACCCTGGCTTCACGCCTGGCCAACTCCTACATGCTTTTCTCAAGACTCCTTTGTACGCCAGGCCTCTCTCTCCAGGCCTTATCACAATCTCCGATTATATATTAATTTATCTGGCAACTTGTTTGCAACTTGGTTCACCTTCCAGATTCAAGTTTCTGGAAGGCCAAGGACCTGGTCATAACTCCCCCACCAGGCTGGCCACGCCCACGGCCCCAAGGTCCCTGAGAAGTGTGTGAGCAGGAGGCGGGGTGGGGGGGCGCCCTCTTCCTTCTTTGTCGGGGAACCCCTGCTCCCTGCTCAGCTCAGGCACACCACCTCCTGGAAGCCTTCCAGTGCCTCCCACCACTCCCACTGTCAACCCCAACACAGTCCTGCTCAGCCTGGGTTCAGAGCTCCTAGTACACAGTAGGTGCTCAATACGGGGTGCCAGAACTTGCACTAGGCAGGTCTGGGGACACGCGGTCAGTGAGAACCAGGGAGATCCCCCAGGTCACAGTCAGGGAAGGAGCCCGAGCAGGAGCCAAGCTGAGCCCTGGGGAAAACTCGGGCTCCACGCAGGGCAGCGGGACAGGCAAGAGCGGGCTGGGGCCTCGCTTCCCGGGAGGATGGGCCCAAGCCCAGGAGCAGATAAGCCGCTCAGAGGAGAGAGGGTGCTCCTGGCAGACGGGGCAGGCAGTCAGCTGAGGGAGGCGACACGCTGTGGAAAGACCACATCACCAGAAGGGCCTCGTGGCTCCCAGCCCAGGGCTCGGCAGCGGCGTCTCTTCTGCCACTGTCGCGTGCCTGGCCCCACACGGGGCAGCGGCTGGAGAGGTTCAAGGGCAACTGCCAATGGTGTGGCCCTGACCAAGTCACGTCCCCCCTCTGAGCCTCAGTTTCCCCGTCGGCACACTGAGGATCAACGAGAGGCGTTCACGCATCAGCCCATTTTCCATTTGCTAAGACTGAGGCCAGAGGGAGCCGTGGGTTGCCTGGGGTCACGCAGCTGCTGGGTGGCAGGGCGGCACGGGGCTGCTGCTCTCTCTAGGGGTCAGGAGGAGCCTTTCTGGGCCCCGGTCCATGCTCTTCTGAAGCCAGGAGCCCGCTCGGGTCAGCAGCCCAACTCCAAGTTCACCGAGCACCTACTGTGCGCCAAGCCCTGGATGCAGAAGCGCACAGGCCGGCCACCCTAGGAACCCGCTGCCCACGCAGGGATCAAGGGTCAGCCCCTTGGCCAGGCTCACCCAGCGAGTCAAGGCTAGGTGTCTGGACCCCAGCCTTGGGCAACAGCCCACCCTCCCAGCCTTAAAACCAAGTCCCCTCTCAGTCACAGGCAGGCAGGGCCTGGCCTCAGCCCAGGGGCCCCTGGGGGCCCAGGGCCCACGCTCCCCAAGGTGCAGAACCCAGTGAGGCACCGGAAACCCTGCCCAGGCCACACAGGTGAGCCCCTTCTATTCACCCCAATCTCCCCCCAGGCTGGGCAGCCCCAGCCAGACCCACCTGCCACTGATGAGGGCCCCAGCTCAGAGAGGGCTGGCAGCTGGGGGAGAACACACAGAAGAGCAAACAGTGGCCCCCATGGGCACTCACACCCACCCCCAGCCCCTGCCCAGGCAGCCCACTGGAACAGGCCGGGTGGCGAAACCCCAAAACTTTTGTCAACTTCAAAGCCCACAGAGACTGGGCCTGCTCAGGGGTGAGGCTGGGGGCATCCAGCGCTGTCTGGCCCAGTCCCCTCCAGGCCAGCAGCACCAGGGCCTACCTGAGGCCCCAAAAGGGCAGCGGGGTCCCGATGGCCCAGACCACAGCCCCCGGCTGGCTCTGCCGGCCCCCATCTCCCACCGGGGCGCTGGGAGCCAGGCCGGCCAGCGGGGGCCAGAGGGACGCCGACGCGCTGATTTCAGATGTGGCCTAGACCTGGCCCCGGGGCCGGCCCGGCTCGCCCGCGTCTCGGGGATCCACAGGGAGAATGGAGCCCCCCGGGTCCCCGCGCAGACAGGACCCCGGCACCCCCGCCCGGCCCCCTCCCCGCGCCGCATCGCAACAAAAGGCCGCGCTGGGCACGGCCTCGCGCGTCCGCCCAGCTCTCGGGGGCCGCGGCTCGGCTGGGGGTGCGGACCTGGGGGGAGGCACAGGGGCCCCGGGCGGGAGATCGGACACCGGGGGAGGGGTCTCGAGGGGGGCTCCCCCGCCACGCCGCCGGACCGGGCCTGCGGAGGGCGGGTGCGCTCACCTGGGCCGCGGGCGGGCGCGCGGGCGCGCGGGCGGACGGACGGACGGACGTGCGAGGGCGGACCGCGGGGCCGGAGCGAGCGGGCGGGCTGACGGCGGCCTGGCCGCGCCGGCTCCCAGGCCGGAATGGAGTCCGGGCCCGGAGCGACCGAGAGAGAAAGGGAGGAGGCGGCGGCGGCCGGGAGGGGAAGGGGAGGGAGGGCGCGCGAGCGGGAGGAGGGGCCGGCGGGAGCCGGCAGGAGGAAGGAGGAAGCTTGCGGGGATGGCTTCCCCGCTGGTGACCCGGGAGGGACCCAGGCGCGGCCTGGCCAGGGTCCGGGCGGGGGCGGGGCCCGGGCCACAAGCCCCGCCCCGCCCTGAGAGCGCCCCCTCCCGCAGCCCCCGCACCCCGGCCCTCCGGTGGCCCCGATCCGCCTCTCCGGCTGTTGGCAATGTCTGCACTGACGCTGCGCTCGCAGCTCGCCCGGCACCCAGCTGAGTGGCTCAGTGCACCCTGGTGACCGATGGTTACCCCATTGCACAGATGAGAACACTGAGGCACTGGCAAGAACCCTGCCTTGACCTGCCAAGAGGGTGCTGGGGCGGGAGGGACAGTGCCGGGAGGAGCGGCGTCCACTTTTGCAGGTCCACTGCGTTCCTCTGAGAGGGGAAGCAGAGGCAAAGCCCAGTGGCCGACGTGCAGAGTTTGGCAAAACCTGGAGGCAGGTTCACCTCCCAGCGCCTGAAGAAGCCAAGACTTCTGGACCCAGCGGGGCAGCGGCAGAAAGTCGGGACTTGGAGGAAAAGGCTGGTTGAGGCCACAGAGACCCCCTGGCCACGGCTGCCTGCTAGGTGCTGGGGGGGAGGGGGGGTGCCCTTGGCTGCTCCTTGACCTCCTGCAGTCAGGGCAGGGGTCTGAGAACCCGGCCTGAACCAAGCTTGAAACACAGCACCTGCCTCTGCTTTCCTTCCTGGGAAGTTTTCTGGTTGCACGCACGAGTAGGAAAGCAAGGCCCGGCCCGGCCAGAGCAGCACCAGAAAGCTGGGAGAAGCTCCCTAGAATGTGGCGGGCAGCGGCCTCGGGGTACCATGAGCCGGGAGCCAGGAGCCGCAGCTGATCTGGGTTCACAGCTGAGCAGGTTCAAGTTCATCAGCTACCCCAGCCTGTGGTGTGAGGTGGCCGGGGTTGCGCCTTACAAATGATAAACAGTGCAGAGGAGAAAGAGGCCGCCCGGGTCCCTGCGGAAGTCGTCGGCAGGGCTGGCAGCAGAAGCCCTCCCGGGCTGGTGAAATGGTTGCGCCTGTTTGCAAGGCTGGCTTAAAGATTAACCGCGGCTGCCCCGGACTCAGCCGGCTGGAGGAGCAGGTCCCTCGGCCCTCTGCACTCCTCAGACACGGATGTGTGTCTAAAGGCCATCGCTGGCCGCCCAGGAGGTGGGCTGTTCACCCGGGCTGGCCCCTCCTACCTCCGAGCGCTGTGATGTCACTGATGCCAGCCACACCGGGAGTGTTTACACCTGGGCCATCGGCAGACGCACAGACTGTGTTGTTCGATGTTTCCCAGCACAGCACTGCGTTCAGCCTCCGGAGTTCAACAGAAGGTTCTGGGCTTTTCGAGAGCTGAGATCCCAGCTTTAAAACACAGACTTTGGACCCAGAGACCTAGGTTCAAGTCTCAACTCTGTCGCTTCCTGGATGTGTGATGTTGATCATACCATTTATCTCTTAGCTTCCATATGCCAGCCTGAAAACTGGGTTCTCTCTGGGGCTGGCACTGTGGCGCAGTGTGTTAATGCCCTGGCCTGAAGCGCCGGCATCCCAAATGGGCACCGGTTTGAGACCCAGCTGCTCCATTTCTGATCCAGCTCTCCTATGGCCTGGGAAAGCAGTAGAAGATGGCCCAAGTCCTTGGGCCCCTGCACCCGTGTGGGAGACCTGGAAGAAGCTCCTGGTTCCTGGCCATGGATCGGCTCAGCCAATTGGGAGTAAACCATCGGATGGAAGACACACCCCCCCCGCCCGCCTCTCCTCTGTCTGTGTAACTCTAACTTAAAAAAAAAAAAATGGATTCTCTCAGCAGGTTCACGTGGATGCAATGCGGTGACGTCCATTCAGTGCATGGAGTGCCCATCTTCTGTCTCCTGCAGGAGGGGCGACCTAGGTGAGTCCTGGCCTGGCCAGCCGGAGCCGCAGCTGCCGCCGAGGGCCTGGCTCAGCTGCTGACTCCCAGCAGGATGTGACCAACGCCATGGTTTCAATGGCTTCATTATCAAGTCGCTGAAATGCGCTTTTCCTTTTAACCACCTCCTGGGCCTCTGCTGGGCTGTGCACACCTCATCTCCAGCTCTCCCCCCGCCGGCCTGTACGTCTGGGGCCGATGCCACTCCCCTAGAAGGGGAGGCTCGTCCCGAGTTCACTGTGGGTGTGTGAGCAGGGACGTGGCTTGGCCCGTGTCCAGGGCAGAGCAGGCCCTGCCCACTTGGCTGGAGACTGACTCTACTGGGACCCGCAGACAAGACTGCGTGTTCTTTTTTTTTTTTTTTTAAGATTTATGTATTTATTTGCGAGGTAGAGTTGCAGAGAAACAGAGAGAAAGGTCTTGCATCTGCTGGTTCACTCTCCAAATGGCTGTAACAGCCAGAGCTGGGCCTATCTGAAGCCAGGAGCCAGGAGCTTCTTCCAGGTCTCCCACATGGGTGCAGGGGCCCAAGGACTTGGGCCATCTTCTGCTGCTTTCCCAGGCCATAGCAGAGAGCTGGCTCAGAAGAGGAACAGCCAGAACTCAAACCGGCCCCCAGATGGGTTGCTGGCGCCTCAGGCAGAGGCCCAGCCCACTACGCCACAGCACCGGCCCCAAGACTGTGGGTTCTAACTCTCCTCTTCTGCGACGACAGGACCCTGCCCTGTCTGGGCCTCAGCTCAGTCATCAGTGAGACAGGGTGACAAACCCTACTGATGGCAAGGACTGTGCGGATGGGAGAGTGGTTGCCCTGACCTGATGCTTGAATGCTGTTAGCAAAACAGCAGCTCGTCGCTTTATACCTGCGAATTGTTCATCATCAACGGACACAGCAATTCTTTGTTTTTTAAACACTGACTGTATACATGGCCGAGGCCGGGCCTGGGCCGCCAACAGGGACCGCTTCCCTACCCAGAGTGCCCAGCAGGCGACAGATGCTATGGATGTCAACACTGCAGGGATGGGCACACTGGTTTACACAGTTCTCTGTTTCCAGAAGCTTCCTCTGCTCTCCTTCCCTCCACCTGGGTCAAAGCCACAGGTCAGGGGCCAGCGTTATGGTGCCGTAAGTTAATCCTCTGCCTGCGGCACTGGCATCCCATATGGGCGCCGGTTCGAGTCCCGGCTGCTCTTTGTCTGATCCCATTCTCTGCTATGGCCTGGGAAAGCAGCAGAAGATGGCCCAAGTCCTTGGGCCCCTGCACCCACATGGGAGACACAGAAGAGGCTCCTGGCTTCGGATCGGCTCAGCTCTGGCCATTGTGGCCATTTGGGGAGTGAACCAGTGGATGGAAGACCTCTCTGTTTCTCCCTCTCACTGTCTGTAACTCTACCTCTCAAATAAATAAATAAAATCTTTTTTAAAAAAGAGAGAGCTATTAAGGGATTTTTAAAAACGCCACAGGTCAGGGTAAGATGGGGAGTTTGGGACAAGGCCCAGCCTCCCGCGGCCGGCAGGGGCACTGCAGGCCAGAGCCGCCCTGTGCCCTGGGGTCAGGGCTGCTGCCCACACCCTGCTCGGGGCCCTGGTGGCCCCGGCGGCCCTGGCTGCATGATGGCAGATCCACCCTGCCTGGCCCTAGCCCAGCTCACACTTGACGCCCTAGCCCAGCGTCGGAAGTTCAAGCCCTGCCAGTCCCACGTGGTTAGCTGTGATGCCACCGGGCTCGAGGCTACAGGATGGGCTGGAGAGACGGGTAGGTTCCAGCTGGAGGCTGCAGAATGGGCTTGGCACCTCCCCGGCACTGCACTTTACAGTTTACACAGACACATCACACTGCGGCCCTGCCAGCCGCCGGGCCAGCAGCCCATCCTTGGCCCGTGGCCTTGCACTGCTGGTCCCTCCCCGCAGCTGCTCCCACCTGCTAACCCTTGCTTGTCCTGCCCCATGCAGCCAGTACTGACTGAGCACCTACTAGGTGCCCAGGACTCACCGTGAACAAACCAGCTCTCCGACTTAGGGGCGCTCACAGTCAGGGACAAGGCCAGCACTGGACTGTGTGGGTATTGGAAGCCCAAGGAGAGAAGGGGGCAGGCAGAGGGATGGCGGGAGCTAAGGCGGGGGCCGGAAGGACCCCGATGCATTCACAACTGGGGGCAGGGCGCCACTTGGGCTCAGCGCGGGGAAGAGAGGCGGGAAGGGTGGCTGGGGTGAGGACCTTGAGTACCAAGAGTGGCTTCTGCCTGGGAGGCATTGGGAGCCATGGGGGCCTTGGAGAGGTGCGGGGTGGGGAGTCGATGGGGGTGCAGGGAAGCAGCAGTCGGGAGGCTCTGTGCGGACGGAGGGGACCAGCAGAGGCCGAGAGCCTGGCTCACACGGGCGCGTGTGCGTGGGCACCTGCAAGGATCCACGTCCCGGGGAGCGAGGCCCACCTGGCCTGGAGGCCTCAAACCCAACACTCCTGAGGGACACCTGCAGCCCCACGGGTGCCAGAAAGGACCGGGAGCAGGTTCACACTCTCTCCCCACACTGGGAGGAGGCCCCTCCAGCACCTGCACCTGCCGGGGAGCAGATGGAGACCTAAGCACCGAGCAGGCGGAGCCTGAGTGATGCCACAGGTGGTGCTAACCACCCAACAGCCCTGCAGTCACAGGCCTCATGGCCTCACCTTCCGGCTGTAAGGCCATTTCACAGACGGGAAGACTGAGGCTCACGTGCGTCTCTACCCAGTCCAGAGTCTGAAGACAAAACATGGATGTCATGGACGTGAACATGGGGGAGAAGCCAGTACCACCGGGCCAAGTGCCCCGAAACTCGGCCGCTCATCCCAGCTCTGCCCTTAGGCTACAGGAGAGGCCAGCGAGGGCCAGGCGGCCTCCCAGGGTCTCATGGAGGATCCCGGCAGGCAGAGTGGCCCCGCCCGGCCTGGCCCCCTGCCATTCCAGCCCAGAAAAGATGGAAGGGATCAAGGTCCTTGACCCTCTGGCCTGAGGGGAGGGTGGCTGGGACCCCACAGACCTGAGCCGGCTGACACTTGCTGAGCGGAGAGGAGACGTCTGAGAGCAGGGGCTGGAAAGACCAACTGTAAAAACAGCAGTCCTCGGGGCAGCCCTGTGGCACCCGGCTGCGCCACTTCCCATCCAGCTCCCTGCTATGGCCTGGGAAAGCAGCGGAGGACGGCCCACGTGCTTGGGCCCCTGCCCCCTCGAGAGACCTGGAGGAAGTTCCTGGCTCCTGGCTTCAAACTGGCCCGGCCCTGGCCATTGCTGCCATCTGGGGAATGAACCAGAGGATGGAAGACCTCTCTCTCTCTCTCTCTCTCTCTCTCTCTGAGCATCAAAATAAATAAATAAACCTTTTTTTTAAAAAATCATAGCAATCCTCATCAGCAGCTCACGGTCGCTGCACGCGGTGCTTCCCGAGCTGTGCCCTGGTCTGGGGCTCCGGGTGTAACACGGCGTTTACACAAGGTGGGATCTGTGCCCACTGTGCAGATGCGAGCACTGAGGCCCGGGAGGACCACGAAGTCGTGCCCTCCTGAATCTGGAACACGGGCGCCGTGGTTCTGTCCCACCCAGACCTCCTGCGATTTCACACCTGCCAGAGAAGCCAGACCTCCGGGGGCCAGCAGGCGCCCCGGAACCACTCTGAGCTGGGCCATCCACCTCAGCTCCAAGGCTCCAGGGCCTTCGAGAAGCGGGGATGCAGCAGAGTCTTGTGGGGGTCCTGTGAGAGTAGATGCGCAAGGCTGCTCCGCTCAGTCCCCCAGGAGGCTGTGGAAGAGCGGGCGGTGGAGGGCCTGCACAGTGACCGCAGGCACCTCGGCCCCTGAGCGAGGCCAGTGCTGCCAGTGGCCACGAGCAAGACGTCACGATCACCAGCACAGAGAGACGGAGAGACCACCGCAGCCGCGGGGCACTGTGGGAGCTGCTCCCTGCACAGACACGGGCGCCAGCGGGGCTGGAGCAAGTCCGAGCAGACGCACAGCCTGTGGTTCCTAATGGTGCACACAGCTGGTGCGCGCTGTCCATTGTCACGGATGGGCCACACAGACACGGATGTCAGTAAAAGGAAACAGGAGAGGGCGGGTGGTGTGGTGCAGCCGCTCGAGTCACGGCTTCGGGACGCCCACATCACCTCAGGGTGCCTGGGGTGCGGCCCCGCCTCTGCCTGCCATCCAGCACCCCGGGCGACAGCAGGTGATGGCTCAAGTACTTGGGTTCCTGCCGCTCGTGCTGGGGACTCAGACGGAGCTCCTGGCTCCCAGTTTCAGCCTGGCCCAGCCCCTTCTGTTGTAGGCATTTGGGAAGTGGCCGAGTGGATGGAAGACCTCTTCCTCTCTCTCTCTCTCTCTCTCTCTCTCTCTCTCTGCTGCTGCTGCTCTACTTTTCAAGTAAATAAATAAACTTTAAAAAGGGAAATCGGGGGCAGGCATTTGGCCTAGGAGTTATGCCGCTGGTTGGAACACCTGCAGCCCTTGCCAGTGCCGGTTTAAGCCCTGGCTCTGCTCTGACTGCGGCTTCCTCCTTATGCACACCCTGGGAAGCAGCAGGTGATGGCCCAAGTGCTTGGGGCCCTGCCACTCATGTGGGAGACCCGGACGGAGGTCCCAGCTTCGGCCCAGCCCAACCTCAGCCGTCCTGGGCATTTGAGGAATTACCCGGTGGGTAGGAGAGTTTCTTTCTCTCTCTCTCTCTCTTTCTCTCTCTCCCCCCCCTTCCCTTCCTCCCTCCCAATAAATAAATAAGGATTTTTAGAGGAGAGAATTAAATCAGGAGTGGGGTATATTCCGTGTCATGTTCTAGGGCAGAGAACGGATTTCAGGATGGGAAGCAAAGAGAACAATCTACACATTTCCTCCCGGAGCTGGGGAGACTGAGGACCGTGAAAGGACCCGCCCAGGGTCACACTGCAAGTTTATGACAGAGCCTGGACCAGGATCAAACTTCTCCTTGTTGCAAGGATTTGTTAGCTGCCTACTGTATACAAGGCACCAGCTGAAGTCCTGGTCTTCACAAAGGCAGGTGGGGAGGCTGGAGATTTGCCCACCTGCAGCACCTCCTGGGGTCAGGTGTCCAGGGACACAGACCCCGCCCTTTGTGGGCTCCTGAGCCAGAAGGGGGAGGGGCAGCAGGCTCGAAGCCCTGGGAGCTGGAGGGCCCAGGCGCCGCAGCCCCATCGTGCACGTGGGCGCCAGGACCTCGCTCTCTGGGAAGGAAGGTGAAGCTGGCCGCGGTGCCTGCTCCTAGGGAGGCTGTGCGCCTGCCCGATGAGACGCCGGGGCCGCAGGGCCTGTGTGCCGTGCACGCTCCACCGACAGCGTGGATGCGGGTGATCCGAGACCTGCAGGGGCTCAGGGAGCCTCTGTCCGTCTGCTCTGCCTTTGAGAGTTTCTGGGGGGTCTTGACGGTCGGGGAGGAGTCTCCGAGGCAGGGAGGGGTGGGAGCTCAGTGTGGCCCCGCAGAGGAGGAGATGCCGGCGGCTCCCCCAGGGCACCCCGCGTGGCCATGGCTGTGGAACTTCCCCGTTTCCTGGCCCCCCTGGGCTGCACCAGCTCCTGAGTCCAGAGCAGAAGCAGCTGGGGACCGGCCGGGGTGGGGGCAGGCGCCAGGGCTGGCTGGGAAAGGAAGCCAAGCCCTGCCTCCCACTCACCAGCTGAGTGTCACTGGGACAGCTTCCTTCTTCTGTCCCTGCTCTGAATCACCCAGGCAGGGCGGGGGTGGGGGGGCCCCAGAGCTCGGCCCGGCCACTCCCAGACCCTCGGCCTGGCCTGGGAGCCTTCTCGCAGCCCCATCCAGGGCCACCCTCCCACGGGCCCGTCCTTCCTGCCCCCACACATCTGCCCCTGCAGAATCGCGGGCTCCTCTCTGTGCATCCCAACCCCACGCACCCTGCCCAGCCCAGCCCAAGGGCCCCTCAAGTCTTCCACAGAGGCCGCACCCTGGCCTGGCCAATCACAAGTCCTGCAGGTCAGGCCCTGAGCCGGGGGTGGGGACCCTTGTCCTCAGGAGCTGGCGTCTCCACCCGTATGCCCTGTGTCTTGAACACCTTGCCCACGCCGTGGTGAGGGATTGGAGACAGGAGCCCAGTCCTGGGCCGCCGCTGCCCGGAGTGGCCTTGGGCAAGTCCCTGCTCTCTGCGGCCACCAGCCACCGTTGTCTCTGCAGCTGCTGAGGGGAGAGGCGCCCTGGCCAGGAGGGCTAAGGAAAAACCAACGCAACTTCCTCCGCGTGCAACTGGAAAACACCCGCCCTGGGGCTCGTCAGAATTCCCGCGCGGAAAGAAACAGGGGGCCTGCCCCAAGTGCTTGGGCCCCTGCACCCACGTGGGAGACCCGGATGGAGTTCTAGGCCCCTGGCTTCTGCCTTGGCCCAGCCCCTGCCGTTGCGGTCATTTGGGGAGTGAACCAGAGAATGGAAGGTCTCTTTCTCTCTCCCTCTCTCTCTGTCACTCTGCCTTTCAAAAAAATCAAATAAATCTTTAATTAAACAAAAGAAAAGGAATTGGAGGGCCCTAGAAGGGGACCCACCGGCTGGTTGAACATCATTAATAAGAGCAGCCACAGAGACCCGGGTTCGAATCTGACCCCACTGTGTGGCTTCGCGACTCCAGGCAAGTCATGTCACCTTTGACCCTCGCTTCCCTCATTTGTGACCTGGGGACAATTGCACGCGCCACGTACGGCTATTGAACAACAAGCGAGACACACACGCTGCGTGTTCAGTAAATGGATGGTGTCATTTCTGGTTCAACTGACAGAAGATTCCACGAACGAAGGGGAGAACTAGGACAGCCTTGAAGTTAAGGAGCTGGAACCAGATAGTTTACGTGGCCTGATGCATATTTACAGATTTATTTATGTATTTGAGATTCAGAGTTACATAGAGAGGGAGAGACAGAAACAGAGAGAGAGAAAGAGAGAGAGAGATCTTCCATCCAGTGGTTCACTTCCCAAATGGCCACAACAGCCAGGGCTGGGCTGGGTCGTAGCTCCTGCTTCATCCAGGTCTCCTAAGTGGGCGGCAGGGGCCCAGGGACTGTGCAATAGCAGTGAACCGGGTCAGAGCAGAGCGAAAATATCACAGTATTGATATAACTGACTATTTGAAGATTTCTTATTTATGCGAAAGGTAAAGCAACAGAGAGGAGAAGGGGGTTGGAGAGAGATCGTCCATCCTCTGGTTCACTCCCCAAATGGCCGCAATGATTGGAGCTGGGCCAGGCCGAAGCCAGGAGCCTGGAACTCCACCTGGGTCTCCCACGTGGGTGCAGGGTTCCAAGCACTTGGGCTGTCTGCTACTGCTTTCCTAGGCCACAGCAGCAGGGAGCTGGATTGGAAGAGGAGCAGCCAGGACTCAAACTGACATCGCAAGTAGTAATTCAACCTCTGCCCACAGCATTGCGACCTCTGCCCCCCTGCCCCAGGTTTGGTTTGGTTTGAAAATTGGCATATGGAAAACAGGGGGGGTCACTGCTGGCACATTCCTAGCATTTGTCCCAGGGGTAGGGGGTGGGGAATCACAGATGAGCTCAATACTTGTTTTCCTTGCACTTGTCTTTATTTATTTATTTAAGTCTTCTACAGTGAGCTCTGATCCCTCAGGCTATAGAAAATAAATTATTTTTAAAGTGCTCTGTAGCTGTCTCTAGTCACAGCAGGCCTTTGCTCTCTCCAACTGGTCTGGATGCTGAAACGCAAGGCCTGGGTACAGAGCTGCACCGCCCCAGGCTCCGGGTCCCGTGCTCCAAGGCGGCTGCTCCTGCACCGGGCCTTTCCCTACCCCTCTGGACAGCAGAGGTGCACCTGCTGGGGACGCTCCATTTTGGTTCCTCTCCTCATTGGCTCCTGTCCTGTCCCTACCTGATGAGGAAGAGAGACTCCCAGGGGAAGTGCCTAGTTCTCTTCAAACCCAAGCTTCCCCTTGGCCTTGGCCTTGGCCTTGGCTCACCCTGTCTACATCCAGGGCAGGCCTGGGTTGGGGCCCCGGGGTGCAGCCTGCATAGCCAGGGCATGCCTCTGTCTGCGGGTCCCGGCTGGCCTGTGTCTTAGTTCCGGTGCTCCCGGAGCAGTGCCTGAGACTCTCCCTGTCTGGGGAAGTGATCCCAGGAGGCCTGAGTGAGGAAGCAGGGAAGACACATGGAGAAGGAGCAGGCCGCAGACAGACATGTGAAGTCTGGGCTTCCCCCGGCTCCTCCTCCAGAGCCCAGACCTCTCCCTAAGGCAGCCCCGCCTGACCCAGGTCAGCAGATACCGCTCTGGGTCCCACAAAACTCATCTCCTCCTGGGCCCCTGGCGAGGACTAGCTGCTGCATCCTTACAGCAAGTTCAGCCAGAACCCCGCCCCCCGCACACCCAAGACTCACACCCGGTCTCAGCCAGAGCTGTCCCCCGTTCATTCGCCCCCCGCAGTGTGGGCCTCGGCAGCCCAGGGCCCAGCCTCCCCCGCCAGCTCTATCTCCCCACATGCCTTTTGCCTCTGCTTCCCCTCTTGGTGGCCGTGGATATGGGGGGGGGGGGGTCCCTGCCTCTGTTCCCTGGTTTGCTCGGGTTCCTTCTTTGGTCCCTCCCCCGCCCCTCAGCCTGGGGCAAAGCTGGCTACCTCCTCAGAGTGAACGCTTCCTGGAAGCAGGCGGTGAGTAGGCAGGAGTCCGGGGTCGTCCTGCACCCCAGCACTGCCCAGCCCAGAGCTGACACTGACCAGGCCCCAGCCTGTTGGGACAGGAATCCAGGACCTAGATTCCCCAGGTCGGCTGGAGTTGCGCCAGGCAAGCCTGGCCCTCGCCTAAGGCCAGCACATTAGCAGGATCGCAGCCAGACACTCACCCAGCCCTAGGTCGCGCCCTGAGTCTGGCCCCACCTTCTCCCAAGCCCTCGCCAGCTCAGAGAAAGGCTTAAGGGGTGGGGATCCCCAAAAAAGCCAGGAAAGAGCCCAGCCCGGCACTGGTCCGGGCCTCAGCCCCTGGCCACACAGGGCCTGGCTGCAGCACCGCCCATTGGATGGTGGGAGTCGGGGGGGGGGGGTGTACCAGAGCTGGCAGGGAGGCTTCGTCCCATCACCTGAATCTACTTCAGGCCTCCTGCTAGGTGCAGCTGCACCCAGCTCTGCTCCTCAGCGACTTCCTGAAAATTAGACACCCGCAGTCCCCCTGTGGTTAAGTTAGCTCCCCTGGGCCGGCTCATCTCCGGAGGGAGGGGCCCCTGGGGCAGGGCTGCTTGACTCAGCAGACACGCGCACAGCCCTGGGTGTCCATGGGAGGAAAGCAGCCTCCCGCCCCCACCACATCTCGAGTCAATGCGAAGAAGAGGAGGAGGCCCTCACCATCCAGGCCCCGCTACTCCTGGGTGCCAGAAACTCAAGGCCCAGAGAGGGTGAGCATCTTCCCCAAAGCCACAGAACCCAGGTCTGGTGACCCGGAGGCCTTGGGAGTGCAGGTGCACTCTGGAGGTGGCGTCTGCCTCGGCAGAGCCCACGGGCTGGTGTGAGAGGCGATGAAGCAGAACACAGAGCCGCGGGGGCGCCCACGCTCCGTGGGAGTGGACAGCAGAGGGGGCAGGCTGGGGAGGCGGGTGGGGCACTGAGGACAGTGGAACTGGAGCTGAAGCATGAAGGGTGGGCCACAGTGCCAGCAGGGAGACTGGGGGCTCGCCCCGCAGCGGCCCCGGCCTGCACGGATTCGCAGGTGCTGTGGGTGGAGCAAGGCTGCGGGGGATGGGAAGGCCTCTGGGGGCAGGCGTCTGGCAGCCGTCAAGTCGCGGCTTGGGACACCCACGCCCCACGACCGAGTGCCTGGTTCCAGCTCCTCCACTTCCGGAGCAGCAGAGAGGCAGCAGGTGACGGCCAAGTGCCTGGGTCCCCGCCGACCGTGTGGGAGACACAGATGGAGTTCTGGGCTCTTGGTTTTGGCCTGGCTCAGCCCTGGCTGTGGAGAGTATTTGGAGAGTGAACCAACAAATGGGACATCTCTCTCTCTGCCTGTCTCTCTGTTTCTCTCTGCCTTTCAAATAAAATAAAAGATAAAATTAAAAATATTAAAAAAAAATCACCAGCCCTGGGCGGTGACCCGAGCTAACGTGTTTCTGAAATATCCCTCTGGCCGTGGGGTGGGGACAGACGGAGGCCAGAAGTGGCTGATGGTTCAAATCCATTCGCCGGAAGCACCCACAGTCCTGCAGCTGCAGCCGGAGGCTGGGTGCAGAGTGGGCCGCCGGAGAGCAAGTCCCATTGCCCTGGGTGAGTGAGGGGGCGGGGCAGCTACTCCCCGAGAGGAGGAGCCTGGCCGGAGTCCACTGAGGGGCAAAGTCCAGACTTCAGCTGTGGCCGAATCACGCAGGTCAGACCAGTGCGCTACCACGGAGACGCTGAAGAAATGAGCGATTTAACCTCTACTTTCTGAACACACTGCTGCAGACGCTGAGTGCCTGATGTGTACTGACTCACTTCAGCCCTTGCAGAAGGGACTTTTATTATCGCCATTTCACTGAGGAGGAGACTGAGGCTTGGCACAGGCTGCCGTGGGTGGGACGAGAACGCCAGGCAGAGCCCCAAGGTGCTCCCAAGTCCAACAGGCTGCAGGACGAGGCCTGCAATGGGGGTGCCGGGCCCCCCTGGAAGGGGGTTCTGCCTGGCGGGGTGCTGCTGGAGGCCAGGTGTGTTAGACCGGCCTGACAAGGGTTCAGGGACCCCAGAGCCTCAGGGAAAGGGGAGCAGGGCAGTGGGGGTTCTGGAGGGGGAGGGGGAGAATCCAGGGGCCTCAGCCTTCCCAGGAGCTGCTCCTGGCTGGCGAGGTGGGGGAGAGCTGGGGTAGCCCACAGGGACTGAGGAGCCCGGCCATGCCCCGCCCTTCTGGGGTGGGGGATGGGCACATCGGAGCCCTGGGTGCTACACCTGCAGCAGAGGTCTGGTGCCCTGAGCGAGGGCCTGGGGTCAGAGGAGGAAGACTGCCACCCTCTCGGGGTGTCCCCACGTGGGTGGGGACTTGGTCAGGGCTGGGAGGGCTGCAGGGCTGTGCCCTGATCCTCGCTGAGGACTGGGGTGGAGGAAGGCCAAGGCCTCGGCTGCCAGAATGAGGGGGTCTCCCGGCCCCTGCACAGGCGCCCTCCCAGCCCAGCACCCAGCAGCCACACTTCCCCGGCCTCCAGTCCACGGGCTGGAGATCACAGCCACAGGTGACACCATGCGTGATGCCGCAGCCCAGGAGAGGGGCCTGCCTGCCTGTATTCCAGGGGGCTTAGGCCTGGGCTGGGGAAGGGGCCCACCCAAGGTCCCATTCTACTTGGGCCTCACTTCCTACCCTCAGGGCCAGCAGATGCCAGCCCTTGGGCATGGTCACTTCCTCCCAGAAGCCTTCTTGTACTAGAGCCTCCCCTGCATCCCCACACCCATGCCCACAGGGCAGCTCACCAGCTGGGCACTCTGTAGCCGCCACCCATCCGTGTGTCCACCCATCCCACGGAGGGAAGCAGGGACCATGCGCGATCAACTGGGCGTCCCCAGTGCCCGGCCCTGGACCTGGGCGTGTCTGCAGGCACAGTAGTCCCTCCTGGGCTGGCGCCCCGAGGCCCCAATCTTTCTCCACTTGGGAGGCCGAGGGCCACAGTTCCAGGTGGCCGTTTGTACCAGGCCACCATGTAGGCACAAAGTCTCAGCGTCCCCGGAAAGACAGAAAACCAAACGGACGCCAGGCCTCCTGGTCTCGTTTTCCCAAAGGAGGAAGCCGAAGCGTGGGGCCCGGGGCCAGGGGATGAGTCACATCAGAGCCGGGGCCCTGCTGCCCGGCGCCCTTTCCATAAATGCTAAAGCCCAGGTCTCCTCATGGGCGAGGCTGCGGGCCACCCCGCAGGGTCTGGAAGCTCCGCCTATGGGCGCTGGCCCCTGCAGGGGTGGGGGCGGGGCGGGGCGGGGAGAAGGCTGGGAAGTGGCCCACAGCATCTGGCTGCGCCCCCTGCAGCCTCAGCCGAGCCTTCCCAAGAGGCAGGGTGATTCATCCGCAGCGCCCTTGGCCAGCTCCAGGGCCAAGGTCGAGCCTGAAACCCACTCTCAAGATGGCCTTGCTCCTGGGGGGACAGAGGGCCAGGGAGGCCCGCATGGGGCTCTTTTCCTGGGTGGAGAAGCAGGCTCTGGATCAGGGGTAGCTGACGATCTGAGTTCAGGGCTCAAAACACAGGGCAGTGCCCTCCCAGCACGGCACACACAAAGGGCTGGGCCGGGCAGCAGCCACTGTCCAGGCGACCACTGCAAGTGGCCACAATCAGATGCGAGGGCGGTGCCCGCTGCACCCGGCACACATGTGTGTACAGCTGGGACTGTGCAGCCAAGGAGGAGGAGGAGTCAGGCCCACCCCTCGGTCCGTGGGCAGGGGGAGGCCTGCTGAGATGAGGCGAGGCGGTGGGTAAGGCTGGGAGGGCCTGGGGGACAACGTGGGGTGACTGCGGGCTGCAAAGCCGCCTACTCACAGCACACCAGCCGAGAACCAGTCCAGCGACACAGACGGGAGGCGCAGTGGCTCACTCTGAAACCACAGATGTCTGTGCCCCGTGTCTGGGCCTCCCATAGAGTGAATGCTGGACTTACCTCTTGCAAGCCCCAGCCTTCCAGCTGCCAGCCACCAGCTGGGCGCAGTGGAAGCGAACTTGCCCGCCCCGCCAGGCTGTGACGCAGCAAGAAAGCTCCAGGGGCGGGCATTGGGCACAGCGGCCAGGACACAGCTTGGGACGCCCGCATCCCACATCGGAGCACCTGGTTCAAGTCCTGGCTTCTCCACTTCCCATCCAGCTTCCTGTTAATGTGCCTGGAAGACAGTGGTCATGGCTCAAGTAGGTGGGTCTCTGCCACCTACATGGGAGACCTGGATTGAATTCCTGGCTCTTGGCTTCCACCTGGCCCAGCCCTGGATACTGTGGGCATTTGGGGAGAGAACCAGTAGGTGGAAGATATTATCTCTCTCTCTCTTTCTTTCCCCCTTGCGGGGAAAAAAACCCTGCAGCTACGTGGGTTCTAGCTCAGCTCTGATTCCAAAGAGCTGAGTGACACTGAGTGGCTGTCCAGCCTTCCATGGGACCCGGTCTCCCCATCTGTGAGATCTTGGGTAAGAGCAGGTTGGAAGAGAGTGGGGCGACCCCGGAGCCACACCTCTGAAGTCCTACTGCCTGGGTTCTGACGTCTCTCTCCTACCCGTGTGTTCCGGGGCAAGTCGCTTCATCTTTCTGCGTGTCAGTTTTCGTGCCTACAAACCAGACGCGGCGCTGTGCACCTCGGGCACCTCGCTGATGGGTCAAGGCCATGTGCACGGAGCACACGGCTTCACGGGTGGGCTGCACAGGTTCCGGAGTGGAACGGTGAGATCGTCAGCATCCCGGCCGGCCGTCGCCCCTCTGTGTCCCCAACACGTAGAACATTTAAACCACCCCGAACATCGTCTCCGCCCGGTCCCGCTCAGCCCTCCTGCAAGAAGCAACGCTGGGCTCACCTGGGGTGGTTTCGTGTGTTTTCGAATCCGCTCGAACAGAGGCAAGCAGTGTACACGGTGCTGCTTCGCCATTTGCTCCTGTCGCAGATCCCGCGGTGTGCAGCTCCTCACTGCACATGCGCGCTCCACTCCCACCCGCCGCC
Organism: Oryctolagus cuniculus; assembly: GCF_051225735.1. Classification (NCBI taxonomy): domain Eukaryota; kingdom Metazoa; phylum Chordata; class Mammalia; order Lagomorpha; family Leporidae; genus Oryctolagus; species Oryctolagus cuniculus. The sequence continues at coordinate 21,268,853 of NC_142877.1, forward strand.
CATCCCCTATCTGTTGTCGATGAGCGTCTGGGCTATTTCTCCTTTTTTTTTTTTTTTTTTAACAATTTCAAATAAAACTGCTGTGAACACTCTGGCTAGAATTCAGGGCACAAAAGCCCATAAGACTTCCGGACGGCACCCAGAAGGGGGATGCGAAGTGACAGGGCAGGTGTATGTGGGACTTTCTAGTTAGTACACCTCCTCCAGCAGCATGCGAGCCCCGCGGCCCCACACCGCCCGGACACGCCGTGTGGTCCGTCTCCGGGTGCAGCCACGCGGACGGGCGGGACTGAGGACGCAGGCCTCCAGCGTGCCTGTCGGGGGTCGCTGCATGGCGGGGCCGCCTTCTCCCTCCGCAGTCGGAAGGAGCTGATGGCAGAATCCACGGCAAATGCGAGGACTTCTCAGACAGTCTGGACTCTGGGGACCGGACACGCCCGCCTTCGCCGGAAGCCGAGAGTATTTCCGTACTTGTCTCTAATTGAATAATCACGCACTGCCACCATTTATAAACTACCTACTACGCGCCGGCACACACCGTGTGTCCAGGCCCCCCACAGCCCGCACGGTGGTCGCTTGCTCTCCACGGGGTGGGCTCTGAAATTCGGAGGCGCTGAGCCCACCGCCCAGCCCCACACAGCTGTCTCCATGGCATCCAGGCCAAACCTTGGAGCCCGAGCTACCTTCAGGAAAACCCTCCTGCCTGCCCGTGGGCACTGGGTGACCTGGCGCCGAAGGACCCAAGCGCCGAGGGGCGGCAGGCTGAGCGCAAGCAGCCGCGGTCGGAGCCGGTGCGTGCTGTCGGAGTGCGTGGATTCACACTGCGGGGTAGCAGCGTGGTGGGGGCCGGGGTGGGGGAGGGTAACTTTTCTTTTCGGGGAAACAGAAATATCCTGGAAGCAGGCAGAGGCGGTGGCTGCACTACCCCGACTGCACCAAAGGCCGCTGAGCGGTTCAATTTCAAAAGTTACCCTTATGTATGTGAATTCCACCTCAATAAATTAAAAAAAAAAAAAAAAAAACTGCTTCCCCCAGGCTCTTCCTCATTGATGAGTTTTTTAAAATATTTATTTATTTATTTACTTATTTGAGAGGCAGAGTTACAGACAGGGAGAGACAGAGAGGGAAAGAGATCTTCAATCTGCTGGTTCACTCCCCAAATGGCCACAATGGCCAGAGCTGAGCCATCAAAACCCAGGAGCCAGGAGCTTCTTCCGGGTCGCTCACCGGGGTGCTGGGGCCCAAGCACTCGGGCCATCTTCTGCTTTCCCAGGCCATAAGCTGAGAGCTGGATTGGAGGTGGAGCAGCTGGGACTCCAACCAGTGACCTTAAGGGATGCCGGTGCTGCAGCTTAATCTACTACACCACAGCCCCTGTCCCTAATAGTAAAACTGTGATCATCAGGCCAGCGTGGTGGTGTAGTGGGTAAAGCCACCTCCTGCAGTGCCCTTACCCCATATGGGTGCTGGTTCGAGTCCCAGCTGCTCCACATCCGATCCAGCTCTCTGCTATGGCCTGGGACAGCAGTATAAGATGGCCCAAGTCCTTGGGCCCCTGCACCCATGTGGGAGATCTGGAAGAAGCTCCTGGCTCCTGGCTTTGGATCAGCACAGCTCCAGCTGTTGTGGCCATCTGGGGAGTGAACCAGCGGATGGAAGACCTCTCTCTCTGTCTCTCCCTCTCTGTAACTCTGCCTTTTTTTTTTTTTTTTAAGATTTATTTCTTTATTTGAAAGAATTACACAGAGAGAGGAAAGGCAGAGAGACAGAGTCAGAGAGGGAGGTCTCCCATCCACTGGTTCACTCCCCAAGTGGCCGCAATGGCCGGAGCTGTTCCGATCCAAAGTCAGGGGCCAGGAGCTTCTTCCAGGTCTCCTATGTGGGTGCAGGGACCCAAGTCTTGGGCCATCTTCCACTGCTGTCCCAGGCCATAGCAGAGAGCTGGATTGGAAGAGGAGCAGCCAGGACTAGAACTGGCACCCATGTGGAATGCTGGCACTGCAGGTGCCAGCCCTTCTGCCTTTCAAATAAATAAATAAATTTAAAAAAAAAAATTGTAGTAAGGGCTGGCACATTAAAGCCCTAGCCTGCAGTGCCGGCATCACATATGGGCGCCGGTTCTAGTCCCAGCTGCTCCACTTCCCATCCAGCTCTCTGCTATGGCCTGGGATAGCAGAAGATGGCCCAAGTCTTTTGGCCCCTGCACCTACATGGGAGACCCAGAAGAAGCTCCTGGCTCCTGGCTTCAGATCGGTGTAGCTCTGGCCATTGCAGCCTTCTGGGGAGTGAACCATCGGATGGAAGACCTCTCTCTCTGTCTCTACCTCTCTCTGTAACTCTGTCTTTCAAATAAATAAAATAAATCTTTAAAAATAATTGTACTATTGGTGATTGAGTCCTTTGGGTAGCAAAGGCCTGATCATCTGTCCTCCTCCCACACAGTCCCCTTTGAAAGTTCCAGGACAGAAGGAGGCAGCAGCCGCAGCACGAGTCAGAGAGCGAGCGCCGGCGTCCGGCTGCCCGAGTCCAGTGCCCGGCGCCTCCGTGTCCTCATCTCAGACGGGAGGTGCCTGTGTGCACACAATGCTTAGTCACCGTGTGCTTGGTCAGGCCAGGCCACCTTCTGCTCCGTCACTACCACCACAAACGCGCACTGAGCACCTGCTGTGTGCCAGGCACTGCTGTCAGCCCTGGAATTCACCCGGAAGCAACAAGAGCAAAGCCCCTTTCCTCGTGGAGCTCATTCCAGCCGGGGTAGACGGCAGTGGGCAAAAGCAGGCCAAACACGTGGCGGCTCGGAGCTGGCATCTGCTAAGGAGGCAAGAAAGAACTTAGGGTGGGGGCAAAAGCTTTGGAGAAAGTTTGGAATTTTAAATGGGGGGGGGGGGTAGGGCAGGCGCCATGGCAAGGATAAGCCACCGCTGGGACACCTGTGTTCCACATAAGAGTGCCGGTTCAAGTCCCAGCTCCTCTGCTTCCGGTCCAGCTTCCTGCTCCACACCTCCTGGAAGGCAGCAGCAAATGACTCAAGGGCTCAGGTCCCTGCCACCCACGTGGAAGACCCGGATGGAGCTGCCAGCTCCTGGCTTTGGCCTGGCCCAGCCCTGGCTGGCGATGGCATTTGGGGAGTGGAGCAGAGGATGGGAGATTTCCGCCTCTATGGGTATGTGTCTCTATGTGTGTCACTCTGCTTTTCAAGTAAAACAAACATTTAAACTTTTTTTCTAGTTGGGTGGCCGAGAGCGCCTGCCTGCTCTCCCTGAGGGCAGTGCGGTGCGGGCGTCCCATGGCTCCGTCACACACGACCACAAAAACAGAAACGCGGCACCTTCCAGTGTTTGAGGTCAGAAGTCTACACGGTCCTGCCGGCTGACGCCAAGGTGTGTGCAGAGCCGTGGCCTCGCTGGCAGCTCCGGGGGTCTCACCTCTGCCGCATCTAGCTTGAAGCCGCCCCCGCACACCGGCTCGCGCCCCCACCCCGCGACGTCTGCGCCCATCCTCCCGTCTTTTCTGACTGCGCTGGGCCTACCGGCATCATGCGGAATCATCTCCCTGCTCCAGACCCTTAGCCCGATCACATCCTCCAAGTGCTTCGGCCACGGAGGGTCACAGGGTCACAGGCTCAGGGACCAGGGCGTGGACATCTCTGCACAGTATCTGAAGATGTGGGAACAGCATGTTCAAAGGCCCGGAGGCAGCAGCTGCCTGGCGTGTCAGAGGCAGGCAAGGTCAGAGAAGTGAGGGAGGGGGGGTGGCCCTCACAGGCCCTCATGGGGGAGGGGGAGCGGACAAAGGCTCCCAGGTCCTAAGGATCCCCTTGACTGCTGGGCTGAGAACAGGGCGCCCACGAGGAGGCTGCTGGAATACTCAGGGCCGCGGCAGTGCAGGGGAGTGGCGAGATGGGCCTGGTGCTGGGTTTTGCAGGTCAAGTTGCGTGAACTGCTGCAGAGAGAGGGGGGTGTCAAGGGTGACTCCACGGCTTCGACCTGAGCGACTGAAGGAATTAAAATGTTTTTTATTTTGGCCGGCGCCGCAGCTCACTAGGCTAATCCTCCACCTTGCGGCGCTGGCACACCAGGTTCTAGTCCTGGTCGGGGCACTGGATTCTGTCCCAGTTGCTCCTCTTCCAGGCCAGCTCTCTGCTGTGGCCAGGGAGTGCAGTGGAGGATGGCCCAAGTCCTTGGGCCCTGCACCCCATGGGAGACCAGGATAAGTACCTGGCTCCTGCCACCAGATCAGCGCGGTGCGCCGGCCGCAGTGCGCTGGCCATGGCGGCCATTGGAGGGTGAACCAACGGCAAAGGAAGACCTTTCTCTCTGTCTCTCTCTCTCACTGTCCACTCTGCCTGTCAAAAAAAAAAAAAGTTTTTTATTTTTATTTATTTATTTGAGAGGCAGAGTTACAGAGAGAGGGAGAGACAGAGAGAGAGGTCTTCCATCCACTGGTCACTCCCCAGATGGCCGCAAGGGACGGAGCTGCGCGGATCCGAAGCCAGGAGCTTCTTCTGGGTCTCCCACGTGGGTGCAGGGGTCCAAGGACTTGGGCCATCTTCTACTGCTTTCCCGGGCCATCAGCAGGGAGTTGGATCCGAAGAGGAGCAGCCGGTACATGAACTGGCACCCATAGGGATGCCGGCGGCACAGGTGGAGGCTAAATCCACTACACAAGGCCGGCCCCTTAAAATGCTTTTTAACCCACAAATAAATGGGAAGATAGCCTGTCTTCATGAAGTGGACAAATTACTATTGTATTTTTAAAGTTCTCTCTCAAATAATATTAAAAAAAAAAAAAGATTTGTTTATTTATTTGAAAAGCAGAGTTAGAGAGAGAGGGAGAAAGAAAGGGTCACCCATCCGTGGGTTCATTCCCCAATTGGCCATTAACAGTCAGGGCTGGGCCAGGCCAAAGCCAGGAGTCAGAAGCTTCTTCCGGGTCTCCCACATGGATGCAGGGGCCCAAGCACCTGGGCCATCTCCCACTGCTTTCCCAGGCCAGAGCAGAGAGCTGGATGGGAAGTGGAGCAGCTGGGACTCAAACCAACGTCCATATTGGCTGCCAGCTCCACAGGTGGAGGGTTAACCTTCTATGCCACAGTGCTGGCCCCAGAAAAATTAATACTGTTAAAATGCCCAAGCAACCTGAAGATTCAACACAATCCCTATCAAAAATCCCACTGGTATTTTTCACAGAAATTTTTTAAAATCCTAAAATTCATATATAATCACAAGGGACCCCCAAAAGCCACAGAAGCCTCAAGCGCAGAACTCGAAGGCTTCACATTTCCTGGTTCCCTGTCCCACTACCAGGGGCCGGCGTCGCTGCCCCCACGTGGGACGCGTGCACCCCACCGCGGACAGCCAGCTCCAGACCCGGCTCCTCTGCCTCCAGACCAGCGCCCTGCTGATGCACCGGGGAAAGCAGCCGAGGACGGCCAAGTGCTTGGGACCCTGCACACACGTGAGACCTGGACGGAGTCCCTGGCTCCTGGCTTCAGCCTGGCCCAGCCCTGGCTGTTGTGCGTTCCATGGCTGTGCTTCAATGAGGTGGAAATAAGTAAGTCAAACTCACCGAGGCAGAAAGTGGAATGGGGGGAGACGGGTTTGGCCAGGAGGGAGCGGGGAGGTGTTGACCGAGGGGCAGCAAGCTTCAGCTAAGCAGGGTGAGTGGTGCTGGACGTGGGACGGACAGCAGGGCCACTACAGGGAACAGGAGGGTACCTGGAATTTGCTAAGAGGCAGATAAGCTAAGCGTCCTCATCACACCCACACAAAAGGCAACCATGCGAGATGAGGGGCATTTTAATCAGCTTGCTGCTGCTGATTATTTCACAATGCAGACATGTATCAGATCCCCAAGCTGTATCCCTCAGATACATACACATTTTTTAGGAAAGGGTCACAAACAGGGCAGGCTTGGGCTGCTGGTGGGATCAGGACTTTGCTCCAAGATGAGACGTCCGTTGGGTGTGCATGAGGGGCAAGGCGGACGCTGTCTGCAGCTGAGCAGAGGGGCTCAGGGTTGCTGGGAGGCGCCAGCACAGGGCTGCCCCCCTATCTGGTGCCACGTCACTCCTGCGTGCCCATTAGAACGTCCGCAGCAGAGACAGTGTTAGAACTGGTGGGCCTCCCCCAGTGTGCACGTGCTTCAGCAAACCCACTGAGGGCTGAAGACAGCAGGAAGAGGAAGAGGAGGAAGGTTGCATCTGCCAGGGCGCCCTCTTCTGCCGCCCCCCGGGCTCTCCAGACACCGGGAAGTCCTGGGAGCCCACAGTGCCACCGCCACAACCCACCCGGGGCACTGTGGAACGAAGCCGGGGGGAGGGGAGCAGCGACTGCCTGCTTTCTGATGGCTGTCCCCCGGCACAACCTTTCAGGGGACAACTCAGGGGAGGTGGGCGTCACAGGCCAGCTCTGCGCCTGGGACAGGAGATGTTTCTCCCGCAGCTGCTGGCCCCCAGACTCTCCCAGCACAACTGCCGCTGGCCCATCAGGACTCGGCTCGGTCACCTCTGCTCTGCCAGGACCCACCCGAGACAGAGCTGTGTCCCTGCGCCAGGGCGGCACTCCCCACCACAAACCCACTCACGTCAGGGCCCCACACTAGGCCGGGGCACCCCGGGTTTGCAGGAAGGTTCGTCACATCGGCATCCTCGCTGCCTAACACGGAGCCTGGCACCCGAGACTCAGGGCAGGGTTGTGAAGAGCCACTCCACAGATGTCCCTCCCGCGCCCACGTGGCCAGGAACCGGCCCTTGCGTGGGCAGAAGCTGCAGTCCCTGGGTATCGTCTCCTGAGCCCTCGGAGGATCCTGCCACGCCCCTCTGCAGCCCAGCACTGGGTTTGCCGTCACTGAGCATCTGTTAGATACCAAGGAAACGGCCTTGGACTTGGGTACAAGCGCCAGCTCTGGCATCAAGTAGTCTGGGCGCCAATGTCTTGTCTCCCACGAGGAGATGACGGTCGCTCAGCCCTCGAGTCCCGTGCCAGGCCTCGCAGCTCCTGTCTGGGGGTGTGTGTGGCAAATTGAACCTGCAGGCAGCTCTGGCACCAGAGGCTGGGGCTTTTCCTGGACACTGACTCAGGGCCCACGGCCGGCCCCTCCCAGGACCACGCGAGGCTTTCCACTGATTTGCACTGGGTTTTTCACAAGCCACTCTGAGGACCAGCAGTGTCTGCCCAGGCCACAGGCACCTGCAGAGTGACGTGGCTGGGCCCAGTGAGAACCCTAACACACCCATGGACATCCCAAGTGTCTCCAGTGACCAGCCATGGGCCGGACCCCTCCTGACACCTGTTCCCGCTCCCGCGGTCCCCTCCTCCAGGGGGCCAGCCTCACCCTCACCCGAGCCACCCCATTCCCTCCACAGCAGATGGCACACAGGCAGGGTCAACATGCACAGTTTATTGGCCTTTCCTCGCTGGTCAGGGAATGACAGATGGGGTCAAAGGTAAAGGCACACCCGATGTGTTACGACTGGCTGACACGCCAGGCTGGTCTGAACTGACAGGCCTCCTGTTTCGGAGCCTCAGGAAGCTTGTGCCCAGGACAGAAGCACTCGTTCAGCCAAATCCCTTCCACCTGCTGGAGCAGAACCAGGCGCTGCCCTGGCCCGGCCTGCTGCTGGCTCCCACACCAGGCATCTCTCTGCCCGGGCTGCCACAGCTGGTGGGATCACTAATGGTGCCAGGCCTTGGCGCCTCGACGTAAACACACAAGCGTGGCTGGCTCTGTCCACACAGACAGGCAAAGTGACTGATCAGCAGGAGGTCTGTAGCACAGACACTGGGAGAGGACTGTCGTCAGCATGAGATAATGACCCCAAACCACAAGCAGTGACCACAGGCAGCCGGGATGGGTAAGTAAGAAAACATAACCATGGGAGTCGACGCCACCTCTAACAACCTCCTAGGACAGTCTGCTTAAGGGTCTTTCAGGCCTTTTGACTCAACGTGGTCCCGAAGCACAGGGACCAGAAGTGGTGTCTGCCCAGGGCCCCGGGGACCATCGGGACTGTCCAGGCCTCTGTGCTTAGAGCGTGTCACGGCCACCTCAGCCCCTGAGCCCGGGACGGAGGTGGCTTCCCGGGAGAGCAGCTGGCCTGGTCCTAGCCTCCTGCTCTAGCGCTTCTTCTTGGTCTCCTTCTTGGGCCTCTTGCTTGCAGAAGGCACCACGGCCTTGGGCCTCCTCGACACCTCCACGTTCCTGGGCTCCGCGGGTTCCTGCGTGGTGAGAAAAGGAGACGGTGCTTAGAGGAAGAAGCCTGACACCAGCCACCTGAGCTCAAGCTGAGGCCTGCGCAGAAACACCAGGGACAGGGGCGGGCCCACACAGACGTGGGGCTGCCAGGGATCTCACGGGCCTGGCGGAACCGGGGCTCCATGACTTTCCAGCTGAGCAACCTGTGGGCTGCTCACTTCTCTTTCTCCACCTTGGTCCACTCACCTGTGAAATAGACGGGCTGAAGTGAGGAGGCAAAATCGCAAGCAAAGTGCCCAGGGGCTGGCGGCTGCGCCCAGCAGCTCGGGGGTCACTTGGGCCAGGGCCGGGGCAGAATGGGGGATGGGGAGCTGGCCGAGGCTCTCCTGCCGGCCGCCACGCTCCTCCTCCCAGACAGGCCACAGAAGGCCAGGGCTGGGGGAGAGGGCAGCTGGCAGGTGGGCAGGCACCACCTGTGTTCTGCGGAGCCTGGCAGAGCCAGCCTCAGGGTAGAACTCCGGCCTCTCTCTGTTTCATCGATTTCAACATTGTGATTTGTTCTTTGTAAAATTTGGTTGAAACCAAGGCTTTGCTGCTTTAACCAAAAAGGTTTCAAAGTCTCAGATCCAGCCCTGACCTTCACTGTGCTGATAAAGAAGGTAGAGTCCAGGGAGGGGACACGGCCTGTCCTGGCCCCTCAGGCTCATGTCACAGAAGGATCTGGAACAGACCAGTCCTGTCCTCCTCTGGGTGGTAACCCGCAGTGCGCTGCAGCCAGGAGGGACAGGCCACAACGTACTGAGGCCGACCACAGGGGTCCGAGCGGCCAGCAGTGCATGCACAGAAACTTGCTCTGGATGGAGCCCCTCTGCCGAGCTCAAAGCTGGGTGCCGCCTCCACTTTCAGTGGGGCCAGTTCAGCAGAGGTGGACACCCAGCTGCTGGCCCAGTGCTTCCCCCTCCACATCCCATGCTTTCTGGCACCTCCCAGACCTGCCCTCCATCAAGCTGTCAGAGACTGGGACTGGCATGTTGCACTGTCTTGGACCACGTGCAGCCCCACCCCCTCCCACAGGCAAAGCAGTCCCAGTGACCCTACCGCTCGCTTCCAGGCTCCCCACCATCCAGGGGGCACGCCAAGCCCCGTGGACCCAACCTCCTCTACGTCTCGACTTGACCCCTCTCTCTGGTATCCAGGTCCCCTGCTTCAGCTCTGCCGGCCTGCTGCCTCTGCCCCATCCCTAACGCACCGCCACAGGAATTCTGCTAAAGCACAGATGTGACCGCTGCACCCGTCTCAGACCTGCCACTGGCTCCCCCATCACCCTAAGTCTCATGTCCCACACCTGGGATGACACAGAGGAGGCCACCTCTCCAGCTACATCTGGGCTCTTCTCCATGCCCACTGGTCAGGCCCCAGGACCGCCCCTGGTCCCTTCAATCAAGAGGCACCTCCTCTTTCCCTGGCCTGGCACATCTGCTTCTGGTCCAGCTCCCTGTTAACGTATCCTGGGAGGCAGCAGATGATGGCTCCATTGCTCGGGCTCCTGCCACCAACAAAGCAGACCCAGGCTGAGTTCCTGCCTGTTGCGAGCACTTGGGGAGCAAACAGACAGAAGATATCTCTCAACCTCTGTCATTCTTTCAAGTATATAAAAAATAAACTTTTACACCCACGTGAAAGACCCAGAGTTCCAGGCTCCTGGCTTCAGCCGGGACCAGCCCCAGTCATTGTAGCCATCTGGGCAGTGAACCAGGGGACGGAAGATCCGTCACTCTGCCTTTCAAATAAATACTGAGTATTTTAAAAAGGAAGCTGAAGCCACTCTTTTTCTATGGCCCAGAGAACACAGGCAGATTTGAATCACAACATAAACTGCCTGAAGCATGGCCAAGTGCAGCTACCAATAACACCGGTCACCGTGGCAGTCGCTGACAGGCACTATTACAACCTGCCAGGCCCTGTGCTACCTGCTCTGGACCTGTCTTCTTTTAGCCTCACAAAGCATCACAAACAGCCTCATCTCAAAAACAAGGAACAGAGACTCCAAGAGCACATGTGATTTGCCTAAGGTCTCAGCTGGCCAGCAGCAGAGCCAAGAGTTGAACTTCACTCTTTCGATTTTTAAGTTATTTACTTAATTTGGAAGGCAGAGTGACAAAGAGAGAAGGAGCGACAGAACTATTCCATCCACTGGTTCACTCCTCAAATGCCTGTGACAACAACTAGGCCAGGATGAAGCCAGGAGCCAGGAACTCCATCCGGATCTTCCACATGGGTGGCAGGAACCCAAGGACTGCAGGCCATCACCACTGCCTTGCAGGCACATAGGCAGGAAGCTGGATTAGAATGGCGTAGCTGGGGCTAACCAGACACTCCAGTGCCTCAACCCGCTCTGCCACAACAGCGGCCTCAAGCCTCTAGATGGTCATGGCTCCAGATTCCGCCAGGTGTCCTGGGGACCTCTGGACTCCAGAGGCCTTGAATCTCAGTGAACTCTGAAATCTGCTCTCTGCTGAGCAGCCCCACAAACACAGGCTGACCCTGGAAAGACAAACAGCTTACTCTTGGTTCTGTCAGCCCTGGGTCACCAGGAGCCCCCTTGTTTGTGACTAACGCTCCCGCAGGAGTCAGGAAGGTGGGCTGTGCTCCAGAACCACGCTGGGTTTTTCACGGCCAAAAGCAGCTCACTGTGGGTGTGTGTACAGATCACAGCTGTCGAGTCATCTGAAGGCATTACCCGGCTCCTCCTCACTCCAGACCTCCTCTCCTCCCCGCCCGCCGGCACCTACCCAGTCACCTGAGCCAGAATTCTACCTCCTCCACGGCTTCAGGGCCCCACAGCTGCTCTTTCCTGCCCACTCCGCTCTCCGAGGAGCTCGGCTCCACCGGGCCCTCCAGACACCCTTCTCTGCCCCGGCTCCGACCACAGGCTCCTGCCTGCCCCCCGTCTCGCATCCCTCCAGACACCCTTCTCTGCCCCGGCTCCGACCACGGGCTCCTGCCTGCCCCCCGTCTCGCATCCCTCCGTTCTCAGCATCCTGCGTGCTGTTTTCAGTCCATTCTCCTGACACAATGACAGCCACAGTTCTGATCTCGTCTCTTTGCTGCTTTAAAAGCCCTGCTGGTTCTTCCCAGTATGAGTAAGTTGCGAGAGACTCGGGCAGCCCCAGGGCCATTCCACTTCAGCCTTGGCCCCAGCTCCACGCATGCCCTCCCCCTTCCCCAATACAGCCCGCTCGCTCTGTCACTCTGTCCCCACAGACTCTGCTGCCTTTCAAACTCCGTTTCAACACTCCGCACGACCCACTGGTGCCGCCTGTGGGTCCTAGGCCGAGCACAGTGGGGAGAGAACGAGCGTGCAGGCTCAGCAAGCAGATGTGTGCCACACAGGTGCTGCTGACCTCGGGTCCCTGAGCCTGGGCCACCCTGACGAAACAGCCACCACGAGCCACCTTTTACTGGCAGGGAAACTGAGGCAGAGACTGCGCAAATGGCCCAGGGCAGCCCAGCTGCCACCTTCCCGCAGGCTGCGGGGAAGCAAAGATGGCTGTCACCCATGAGAGCTGGATCCCAGGGTCCCAGCCACAGAGCCTGTGGCTCCACACTCTTAGCTGTGAGGGAGGACCCTGAACAGAAGGCTGACTTTTCGTTTCTCCTCTAGTTCTGCTGCTGGAACAAGCCGGGCAGACAGCTGCCCCCAGACCCCACAGCCACACCCCACACCTTTCAATCTGGGCACACTGCCCAGCCCCAGGGGCAAGTCGCAGCTTCCCCACCAGTCACTTGACAGAGTGAAGACCACCCTCGCGCAGGGGCTCCCCTGTGGAAATGGGCCCAGCTACAGCCGCCTCCCGGGCCTGAAGTCGCTGCTCTACATCACGTTCCAGTGACCGGCTCTGCTCCACCAAGCACCACAGGGCCTTGCAGCAGAGACGGCGTGCTGAGTCCTGTGACTTCGACCACACGGTCCCCGTGGACTCACTGTGTCGTCAGGGCCCCGGTGTCCTCCTACACGGACAGAAACCACTTTTCCTTGAGAAGGGTCTGGAGGGAGAAAGCCACCCTCACAAGACTGAGGCGGGGTCACCTGCCCCGCCGTGTCCCTCGTGCTTGTGGGTGGGGACAGAGAAAACCTCGCAGGGATGGAACCAGCACCGGCATTGAGAGACTTGAGGACCAGCTAAAATGGGGAGTGGGAGAGGCCAGCAAGGAGCCCAGGCCGCGCCTGGCAGGAGAGGAGAGCTGCGATTAGACAAGACAGCCCCAGAGCGCCTTCCAGACACGACCCAGCGCCACCCACAGGCCCTGCCCCGGCTGCTCAGCGGCTCCCTCTGTGTGCAGCTGTCGCCCGTCCCTGCGAGCAAGGACACACCCCAGACCAGGGGCTGTGGAGGGCAGGTTGCCACCATCACCCTGCCCCTACAGAGCCATCTTGCAGGAATGAGTCATTATGTGGAAAAACTACTGCCCAATCCCACCACAAGCCCCTCTCAAGCCTGACAATTACAGAGCAGGGGTGGGTGCTTGCCTAGCGGGTAAGACATGCACCCCCACACTGGAGCACCCAGGTCCAACTCCAGCTCCGCTCCTCATTCCAGCTTCCAGATGGTGCAGACCTCCCTCGGTGATGGCGCACGTAGTCGCGCTCCTGCCCCCAGCGTGGGAGACCTGGATTCCCGGTTCCCGCTTCAGCCTGGCACAGCCCTGGCCGTTGCAGACACTGGAGGAGTGAACCAGCTAATGGGAGCTTGCTAATTCTCTGCCTCTCAAGTAAAATACCACAAACCAGAGCGAACGGCAGGGCTGTCTGTGAGCTGAGCAGTGCTTGCCCGAGTTACTCCCTCGCTCACGGCAGCCCTCACTGGCAGCCAGCAGCTTGGTTTTACGTCAAGGCCCTGTGCCAAAACTCCCAATAGGGTCCTGCCCTTCCAGGCAGTGTCGCACTGTGCCACGGGCAGGCGGCATCCTCCTCGGGGCTCCAAACACCGCTGGGCTTTCTGGCTGACGGAGAAGCCTGTGTGGACATCCTGTGTGGAAAGCCACCCTCGCACCACTGACATTCTGCTAAGTTCTCCTCTACAGCCTCACAAGGCTGGCCATCTGCTGTCTCTGCCCAGCACTCCCTTCCTATGGGGGCCCTGCGCTTCCCCCATGCCATGGGATTCTGGGGGACTCTCAAGGTGGCCACAGGGGAGGGCAGCTCAATGCAGCCTGGCCGGGATGGCACCCACGCCCCCTCCCACCTCAAGCAGAGGCCTTCCGTGAGCTTGGGAAGGGGAGCACAGGTAGAGCAATGGCTGCTCCCCCTGCCAAGTCCTGAGTGAGGAGGATGCCACTGGGACCGCCGCAGCCTCCTCCCCTGCCAGACACACAGCAAGAGCCCAAGAAGGAAGCCAGCACCGCCGGGGAAGCCGGGAGCTGGACAGACAGGGCCCTGAAGCCCTTGAATCCAGCTCTACCTTGAAATTCCAGTTCCAAGGGCCAACACCATCCCCTCTGGGGAAGTCGCTGCAGCTGTTTCCAAACCTTCAACAGGAAATGCAACCAGCAATACAACACACAGGACAGCGAGTGGGAAGAAGGCACCTGCCTTCTAGGAGCTGGCAGCCGGCTGCCGAGATACGACAGAAACTCCGGAAGAGAGTACGGCAGTCAACAAGGAACTACCAGGACAGTGGAGGATTAGCTGCCAAGGGAACCTCTGCTGTCTGCTACGTGAGCTGTGGAACTGAAGGCCGTCCACCTGCTGGGGGTCACCAGGATCAGAGTTCTGTGCAGTCCCTGCTCCGATCTGGCAGGCTCCTGGGAAGCAGACTACCTCCCCAGAACACGCACCTGAGACACCAACATGGGCTCCGTGTACATTTTCAGAGCTTCGCAGACGCCTACACCTGTGCAGGAACCCCGGCGGGTGCAGAGGTCTCCTTGAAGGAGAGCAGTCTGAGGGGGGCGCAGTACTGGCACGCGGGACCCCGCCTCCTGTCTCTGTGGGGACTGGGTTCCCACGTGCACTCCCCTGGACCACTCGGTGGCTTTCGAGGGGCCACACTCTCCTGCCCACCGCTCTACCCTTCTCCTGGGAAAGCGAGAGGAGTGCAGCCTCCAGCTTTGCTGCCCAGTGCTCCGAGGCCTGTGGGAACAGAGCTTCCGCCACCCTGGACCTTCCTGCAGTCTCTCCCAGAACCTGACCCTCCTCACACACTGGCCTTGGCTGCCCCAGGCTGAGTCAGCTGCAGTTCCTTCCCTGGGGATTTTGGGACCAGGGCCAAGTAGGACAGCAGCTTCTCTCATGGGACGCTGCAGCTGAGAGCTACACACTCTGAGGCTGTCAGTGGCCACGGCTCCTCTTATCATGGGGACTGGGAGCAGTGAAGGGAGAGGGCCACGAGGAAGGGAAGGGCACGGAGAGGGGCAGGTAAGAGCGTCCCTGCTCCCACCCCTTCCAAGGGCCTGGCTGCACCCTGCTCGTGGGTTCCGGGACAGCACCCACACCCTCTCAGACTCTATGTTATGTGGAAACCACTGCAGGCAGGTTGGCCATGCCCCGCCTCAGGCCTTCCCTTGAAAGGTCTGTAAGTCGTCCTCCGGGTTTGAAGTAACAAGGCTGTGTTGATGAAACAGTCCTCAGGCCTCCTCCCCCACTCCTCCTGAGCTCTTCCGTCCCACTTGCAACCTCTTGTTGTTATTTCAAAGTGAACACATCTGAAGTGCACGTCTCCTGTGCCCCCTTGAAAGCGGCTTCTGGGAAAGTGCCCAGGAGCTGCATATTAAAATCACCTGGGCACGTTAACAAACTATGGGTCCAAGGCTTCAGAGAACCAGCGAATCAGAACCTGAGGGTACGCCCCAAGCCTTGCAAAGTCCCCAGCCAGTTCCACCGTGAAGCCAGGAGGCGGCCACGGACAGGCAACCGCACCCCCACTCCCTGGGCCCTGCCCCCAGCAAACACTCAGACCAAGTTTTCCCTCTAGAGCCTAGCAGGAGCCCCAGAACCCTTTTCACTCCAGCCGCCGCATCCCGGACGCGGCGCGCCTGTCATCCTGTGACAGAAAGCAGCGGTGTGCAAATCTGCTCTCACAGTTTAGAACCTGGCCTGCAAGAAAACGCTGGGCTACGTGAGGCCCGGCTCAATCAGACAGGCAAATATTTCTTTTCTCAGGCCTCAGTGTAACGAGGTGTCAATGAGAAACCTTCTCCTTTGGCTCGGAATTCTGGAGGCCTGGGTTCTGATGGCGTGAACCGGCTCTGGACCAGGAATGGGGCGAGAGAAGAGCAGGAGGCATTTGTGTGTGTGCCTTTCCTTTCCCTGATCACCCCCAAAAGAGCTTTCAGATCATCTGCGGAGTTCTGAAGTCATCAACTAGTGGCAAAAATCAGCTCACTGCAACAACAGGAAAGACATTCTTTTGCTTTTCAAAGGCTTTCCCATCAGCTGGAGCCAAAAATACTATCTTCTGACCCAAAAAACCACTGGTAAACCTTGTTTCTATGGTCCTGCCCCAAGCAAAAGGGCAAGAGAGCATGACTGCTCCCAGGTCCATCGCCTCTGCCCCATCGCCGCCTCCTGCCACCTGCTCTCCCAGGTTCCTCCCTACGGTCCTCAGGCTGGCGGCCCCCACTCCCCACAGGCTCCCTCCCTCCCTAGCATCTCCTTGTCCCCAAATTAAAGCCCGTTCCTTGCCCACCCGCACCCCCCAAATTCCAAATTCCAGGCCTCCATGCAGCACGCTGTGGGCACTCCTTTCCACTTAGTTCAGAGCGGGGGGCGTGAGGGAAAGCTGCCCCCCAGGAGGAAGCTGGCGGCTGGAACCCAGTGTAACTAGGGCCTTGGCTGCCCTGGTATCGCCCCACAAATTACATCAACACTGTATCTGTTGCTACTGAGTCACTGGAATGCTTAAAAAAGAAAGGCAGAACAGTGAGCTTCAGTTACGAAGACAATTCACTTGCAAGAGCCCCATTCCCTCAACTGCAAGATGAATTAAAATGAGATGGGATGTATGATATTTATATTTTAAAAGATGAGGCTGTTATCCCGAACTAACCTCTCAGTGCGGGGGGGGGGGGGGGCGGCAGGGCAGCACATTTTTGAGCCCTTTTTGTCAAGTGCCTGCCCCAGATAATCTGTGCCACAAGAACTTCGTGGAGAACAGCGAAGGCCGCCTTTTCTCAGGCTCGCTGCTCTGACCCAGGCCTCGGAGAGTCAAGAACACAAGAGGTGAGCAGTTTCCCAGGGCTCCACGCGGCCACACACCTCTGACCACATCTCAGCCGATACAACCGCCACATTCATCACCACCTTCCCTTGGGACGCTTAGCGGACTTCAGCAGCGGCCAGCGACAATGGAAGTGTTTGTTATTTATAACTCCCAATAGCAGGCACGTCTGTGAGGCGAGCGTCCTTGAGCACAGAGGGTACGTTTTTAAAGTGTGATACAACCATGGGTGGAAGAACTCCAATCGAGACCGCCTTCTCACAATACCAGAATAAGTGACGAGCAGAATGCCCCGCAGCAGGCGCCTGGCCATGCTCACTGAGGTTCCCGCTCCCCCCTGAGGAGCCCTTGCCAGCTGCTCCTCCTCCCGTCCTGTCCCCTGAACCCTGCAGAGCCTCAGGCCCTACCCTCTGCCCTCTTCTCACCTGGCCCCGTTCTCTCCCTACCGTGGGTTCAGTGACCTCTGACTCACTCCGAATGCTGCCCATCACTCCACCCAGCTTCTCCACCTGCTGCAGACCTATCAAGCCACCTGCTTCCTTTTTTTAAAATTTTGTTTTTTTCCTTTTATTGGAAAGGCTGAGTGATACACAGCAAGAATCAGAGAGATCTTCCTGGTTCACTTCCCAAATGGCTACAACAGCCAGGATCAGGCTAGGCTGAAGCCAGGAACTAGGAACGCCATTCGCATATCCCATCCCATGTAGGTGGCAGGGACCCAAGTATGTCACCCATCTCCTGTTGCTTCCTAGTCGCATTAGCAGGAAGATGGATCAGAAATGCCCTCTCCCCTCAACTGCTTACTTGCTAGAAGCATGCAGCCATTAGACACCTGTTTAAAACTGAACTTGGGGGCAGGCGTCATAGCATACAGGGTTAAGCCGCCATCTAGGAAGCCTGCATATCATATGGGAATGCCTTGGATGGAGTCGCACCTCCACTTCCAATCCAGTTTATTGCTGATGCACACCCTGGGAGGCAGCAAATGCTGGCTCAAGTACCTGGGTCCCTGCCATTCACTTGAGAGACCCAGATGGAGCTCCTGGATCCCAGCTTAAGCATGGTTCAGCTTCAGCTATTGTGGCCATTTGGGGAGTGAACCAGAGGATGGGAGGTATCTCTGTCACTCTGCCTTTCAAATAAGTAAAATAAACTTTAAAAAAATAAATACAACTGAACTCACTACAGGTGTTCGGCACAGCTTGAAATGCTTGCAACCCATATCTTAGTGCCTGGGTTTGAGTCCTGGCTCTACTTCCAAATCCAGCTTCCTACTAATGAGCACCCTGGCAGGCAGCAAGGGATAGCTCCAGCACTTGGCTCTCTGCCACCCACATGGCAAACCCAGACTGAGTTCCGGGCTGCTGGTTTTGGCCTCTCTCTCTCTCTCTCTGTCTCTCTTTCAAATACATAAAACTGAACTTGGCATGTTTCTTCTTCAGCCTAACCCTATGCTTGCTCCTTTTCCAAGTGCCCCACTGCCATCTGTCAATCCCCATCATCTTCCTGGCTACACCAACTCCAGGTCATTGTGATCGTTAAGACTTGGATCTCCAGAATATACTGTATATCGTTAAGAAAAGAAAGGTGTAATTCTGTTTAGCAGTATTCTGCCTCTTATGCATCAAAGGGGGCTAGGAATACAAATGTATACACAGCATACATATACACACGTGTTTATGTTTTCAAAAAGAAACAAACCGGTGCTGTGAAGACGCTGCCTGCAGTGCCGGCATCCCATATGGGCGCCAGTTCGCGTCCCACATGCTCAGAAAAAGTTCCTGGCCTCTGGCTTCAGCCTGGCACAGCCCCAACCATTGTAGCCATTTGGGGAGTGAGTCAGTAGATCTCTTTCTCTTTCTCTTTCTCTTTCTCTTTCTCTTTCTCTTTCTCTTTCTCTTTCTCTCTCTCTCTCTCTCTCTCTCTCTCTCCCTCTCTCTCTCTGTTACAATAATTGGGAAACAAGCTTTCAAACATAAGATAAAAAGATAAAAGGTATCAGTATAAAATCAAATAAATCGGGTGGCTTGTGGCATAAGCCACCATAAGGATGCCAGCTCAAGTCCCGGCTGCTCCACTTCCCATCCAGCTCCCTGCTAATGCTCCTGGGAAGGCAGCAGAAGACGGCCCAAGTATCTGGGCCCCTGCACCCACATGGGGGACCCAGATGAAGCTCCTGGCTTCAGCCTGTCCCAGCCCTGACCACTGCAGCCATTTGGGAAGTGAACCAGCAGATAAAAGATTTCTGTCTCTCCTCTCTCTCTGTAACTCTGCCCTTCAAATAAAATAAATAAATCTTTTTAAAAAATAAGTAAAAACATTATAATCTTAAATTTGAAATACCAAAACAAACTCACAACTTTTCTTTTTATTTGAAATGCAGAGTAACAGAGGGAGGGATTGAGAGAGAGCAAGGGATCTTTTATTCACTAGTGCTGGCAGTGTGCACTCCCCCAAATGACCACAACAGTGGGGGCGGTGCCAGGCCAGAGCCAGGAGCCTGGAACTCCACTCGGGTCTTGTGTGTGGATGGCAGGGGCCCGAACACTTGGGTCATCTTCCACTGTCTTCCCAAGTGGGTCAGCTGGGAGCTGGTCAGAAGCAGAACAGCCAGGACTCTAACAGGTGCTCTCATACGGGATGCTGGCATCACTAGCTGCAGCTTAACCCACTGCACCACAACTCTGGCCCCACAACTTTTTTTTTCTTTTCTTTTCCAGATGTATTTATTTGAAAGGCAGAGTTATAGAGAGGCAGAGGGAGAGAGATCGTCCATCTTCCACAACAGCTGGAGTTAGGCTGATCCAAAGCTGGGAGCCAGGTGCTTCTTCTGGGTCTCCCATGTGGGTGCAGAGGCCCATGTGGGAGCAGACCATCTTCTACTGCTTTCTCAGGCCATAGCAAAGAGCTGGATCAGAAGTGGAGCACCCAGGTCTCTAACCAGTGCCCACATGGGATGCTGGCACTGTGGGCGGCAGCTTTACCCGGTACACCACAGCACTTATCCCACTTTTTCTTTCCTTAAAAAAATATGTAGGAGAGGGTACTGTGGCACAGCAGATTAAGCTACCACTTACGATGCCAGTACTCCATAAAAGACTGCCAAGAGCTGGTTTGAGTCCCACTGCTCCACTTCTGATTTATCTCCCTGCTAATAAGCCTGGGAAGGCAACAGAAGATGGCCCCACCGCCCGCACCCTTGCCACCCATGTAGGAGAAAAGGAAGAAGTTCTTGGCTCCTGGCTTTGGCCTGGCCCAGCTCCAGCCAGTGTGGCCATTTGGGGAGCAAACCAATAGATGAAAGATCTCTTTCTGTTACTCTGCCTTTCAAATAAATAAGTAAATCTTAAAAACAAAAAACAAAAACAAGACCACAACACTGTCTCCCCTGGGCAGCAGGGAGAAGACAGCACTGCCCCTGCCTAGGTGAGATCAGGTGCTGTGCTTGGTGTCCACCCTCACTGCACCCTGCACTTCTGAGGGATAATTCTGAATGTACTGACATCTGCCCCCCCTCAAGGTCTAGAAACCCCTTGAAGGTGAATACTCCATCCTTCGGCAGTTCCAACATGTGGCAATCGATCCAGGCACCAGTAAAGTATCAGTCGCACAGTTCAGTCCACCAGGTGAGACTTCAGGGCCCAGGAAATCACAGAAGCCCAGCCCGGGCCCTGCAGATCTCGGCTGCGGCAGAATCTATTTTCACACCCAGAACCCAGCTGGGCATTCACAGGAGCAAAGGGCCACAGAAGGACTCACCGCCTCTGAGGACTTGGGAATGGGTACAATGATGGCCAGCACACAGATGAGCTGGAAGATGGCCCCCAGGAAGAGTCCGTACCGCAGCAGGTTCTCCAGGAAAGTGGGCTCAGGCACTTCAGGAGGTGAGAAGTCAAGGTCAGAGGCCATGGTCCAAGCAGCTTGCCCCTTGAGGTCTTCTCTGACTCACCAGTCTCCACTGCCAACTTCTAAATGCAAAGGGTAAATGTCATATTTCTACAACCGACTTAAATCATCTTGTTCATACAAATGCACCCAGGGCCAGGCAGCCACGTGGAACGTTAACAGTTCTTCCACCTAAGGAGAGGATACACAGATAGCCACTGAACCATTCTTTCAACTTTTTCTATGCTTTAAATTTTCCAAATATAAAGACAAAAGGTAAATGCAAAAGGAAATACTTCAACAAAAATCTCAAAACTATATACATTTACTGAAGGCCTATTGTATTCCACGTTTGATTTATTTACTTATCTAGTCATTCTTTCAGCAAATTATTAAACGTCAAGCACTGAAGAGTAAGCAAAACAGACAAATCTTTGCATTCTTGGGGACTACATGCACAGAACAGACAGACAATGAATACACCAAAACGTGCCAGGCAGTGATACTGTTTAGGAAAAAAAATCTTAAGTAGCAGAGCCAGCGTTGTGGCGCAGCAGGTTAAACCACTGCCTATGATACTTCCCATATAAGCTGCTCCAATTCTGATCCAGCTCCCTGCTACTGGCCTGGGAAAGCAGCAGAAGATGGCCCAAGTCCTTGGGCCCCTGCACCCATATGGGAGACCCTGATAAAACTCCTGGCTTCAGTATGGTCCAGCCCTAGCAATGAACCAGCAGATAGATGACCTTTCTCTCTGCCTCTGCCTCTCTATAACTCTGCTTTCAAATAAATAAATAAATCCTTTAAAAAAAAAAAAAAAGCCATGTGGTGGTAGGGTGCAGGCACTGTGGCATAGTGGGTTAAGCTGCTGCTTGTGATGCCGACATCCCATGTCAGCATGCCAATCTTGTCCTGGCTACTCTGCTTCTGATACAGCTCCCTGCTAATGTACCTGGGAAGACAGCAGAAGATGACCCAAGTTCTTGGGCCCCTGCAACCCATGTGGGAGACCAGCATGAAGTTCCTGGCTTCAGCCTGGCCCAAACCTGGCTGTTGCAGCCACTTGGGGAATGAAAGGGCAAATGGAGGATCTGTTTCTCTCACTCTTTCAAATAAATAAATCTTTAAAAAAAAAAAAAAAAAGAAGAAGAAGAAGAAAATATAGGAGATACCTCTACGACATTGGACTTGGCAATGATTTTTTGGCTATGATATCAAAAGTACAAAAACAACAAAAATAAATTGGACTTCACATCAAAATTAAAAACTTTTGTATACACATACACCAGCATATTATCCAAGAGAGTGAAGACAACCTAGAGAATGGAAGCAGGTATTTATAAATTATATATCTGCTAAGGGTCAAGTATTCAAAATATATAAAGAACTTCTATAATGTAATAATGCAAAAAATTGAAAAATGGGTAGAGAAGTTGAATAGGTACTTCTCAAAAAAATATCCACAAATGGACAATAAGCACATGAAAAAACGCTCATGACCACTGGTCTGAGGCAATGCATCTGAAAACCACACAGACATCACCTCACGCCTATTAGGACGATCATTACTGAAAACAACAAAGGAAAATAACAAGTGGTGGTGAGGACACGGAGAAATTAGAACTTCTATGCCCTGCTAGCGCAAATGTGAAATGATGCAACTTGTGGGAAAGTCTGATGACCCCTCAAAAAGTTAAAAACAGAATTATCCTAAGCTCTAGCCATTCTGCTCCTACCTAGGAAAGCAAGGACTCAGAAACCATTGTGCACAGCACCAGTTTTCATCACAGTCAAAAGACAGAGCCAAGAGTCCAGCAGATGAATGGATGAACAAAATGTGGTGCGTACACACATATACATGAGATTACCACTCAGCTTCTGAAGGAAGGAAATTCTGATACACGCCACAACATGGCTGAATGCGGACACCTTATGGAATGTGAATAAATGTAAGTGAAGCCAGACATATGAGCACAAATACTGTGTGGTGCCACTTATGTGAGTCATCTAAAAGAGGTAAACTTACAGAAGTAGGACAGAGGGGCAGCTGTGGCCCAGCAGATTAAACCCCACTTGGGATACCCATGTCCTGTATCAGAGTGCCCGGCTTGGAGGCCTGCCTCCACTTCCCATCCAGCTTCTGCTGATGTGTCTGGGAGGCAGCAGATGATGGTAACGTAAGAGCTCCTGCCACCCACAAAGGAGACCCGGATGGAGCTCCTGGCTCCGGCCTGCCTGCTGTGTACATCTGGGGAGCCAAACAATGGACGGAAGATCTCCCTCTCTCTATCACCTTGCCTTTCAAAGAAATAAAACTCAAAGTAAAAAAGCCAAAAAAAAAAAAAGTTAACAGGGCCTAAGGGGGAGGAGAGCTGGGAGTTATTTTTTAATGATATAGAGTTTAATTTAGGAATCTAAAGAAGTCTGGAACTGGACAGTGCTGATGGCTCATAAGTAACACTATTTTACACTAAAAAATGGCTACAACGGTCAATCTTATGTTATATACTTTTAACACAATAAAATAATTTCACTGTTTCTTCTCATTTTTTTTTTCTTTTTTTCTTATGATTTCACTGGCTCATTTCCCAAAAAGCCTCAATGGCCAAGCTAGTCCACACCAAAGCCAGGAGCATGGAACTCTAGCCAGGTCTCCCACATGGGTGCAGGGGCCCAAGCACTTGGGTCATCTGCTGTTTCCCCAGGCACAAAGAAGAGAACTGGATGGGAAGTAGACACAGGACTCAAACGGGTGCTCAGTTATGGAAGGCCAGCCTCATGGGCAGCAGCTTAGCCCACTGTGCCACAATACAGGCCCCTCTTTTCGCTTTATTATTATTTTCTAAAGACTTTTTATTTATTTGAAAGGCAGAATTAGAGAAAAGCCAAACAGAGATCTTCCAACCATTGATTCACTCCCCAAATGGCTGGAATGATCAGGGCTGGGCAGGCCAAAGCCAGGAGCCAGATGCGTGCAGGGGCCCAATGACTTGGGCCATCTTCCGTTACTTTCCCAGGTGCATTAGCAGGGAGCTGGATCAGAAATGAAGCAGGCAGGACTCAAACAAGCACCCATAAGGGATGCTGGCGCTGCAGGCTGTGGCCCTAACTGCTGCACCACAGCACCAGCCCCATCGTTTTGCTTTTTAGGTGTGGCTATCAGAATCTTCAGAATCACACACCTGGCCTGGAGTGCACATCTGGGGGCCGGCTGGCAGGAGAGGCCATCCTGAAGACTTCCTCTACCTCAGCTCTGTGGCTTCACACAGAGCTTGGCAACATGTTCCCAAACGTGACATGCCCAAATAAACACAGGCTTCCAAGGAAACAGAGAGGGACTTCCACAATGTGTGCTGTTTCCTTTTCAACCTGGGCCAGCAGGATGGCCACGCTTCGCTTTATTGTAACTGTCTACTTTGCAAACGCTCTGCAAAGCCTGAAGCCCAGATCTCTCAGAATTTTCAGAGCTGGCAGATCCTCATCCTCCCAGGATGGAGTTGACTTCTGGAAAGAAGCCAACACCATCTGGCTCCAAGCGTGGTGAATCAGGTGGGGCAGCCAGTTCAGGAATGCCATTTTTGGTCAAATACAAGGTACGACTCCAGGCGGACTGTTTGGAGTGGCTCATAAACTGGCCCTGGAGTGAATTCCAAGGCAGCTGTAGGAACATGCTCAGGGGAGCAATGCACGCACCGCACAGGGCAACCCCTGTGCGTACCAAGAGGGATGAAAGTGTCTCATTTCTTTAGCTACACCTCATCAAGTCAAGTGTCCTTGGCCCCAGGCTTTATGCTTAAGACTGTAACAAGCCTACTGGGCTTATCATACTCAGATGCACTCATGCTGCCAACAGCAATACCTAGAATACTTAGTGCTACAAGAGAAAGTCAGGGCCAGGAGGCAGGAAGCAGCGAGCACAGAGCCGACTACCACCACTCAGCTGCACTCCGGGCTAATCTCTTGACCCCTCGCGCACTGCATGTTCTCAGCAGCCAAGCAACAACAATATCTATTCAAAGCTATAACACACTCAAGTTTTTTCTTTTAATGGCAATTAGGCAATATATAACACCAGTCATAAAAGCAATTATATCCTTTGATTGAATCAGTTACTTCCTAGAATTTATAGTAAGGAAACAATCCAAAAGAAAAAGCGTCTGGGTACAAAGAAGTTCATGGCAGTGCTATTCATAATATTGGAAAAACAGGAAGCAACTACAGTGTCCAACAATAAGCAAGCAGTTAACCCTGCAACAGTACGTACGCCACAGTAGAATCCCCTTCACTAAATGGCAATGTAATCGGTACACCTACGTTGTGCTATCAGGTCAGCAGCAAGCTTTTGCAAAATTATATTAATTTTAAAAAGTAAACAGCCATATAAATACTGTGATTACAACCATGTATAAACTGATTTCATTGGCTAATAGTTAAAAGAGGCCATAAGAAAATATCAGTAGCCGGCGCCACAGCTCACTTGGCTAATCCTCTGCCTGCGGCGCTGGCACACCAGGTTCTAGTCCCGGTTGGGGCGCCAGATTCTGTTCCAATTGCTCCTCTTCCAGTCCAGCTCTCTGCTGTGGCCCGGGAAGGCAGTGGAGGATGTCCCAAGTGCTTGGGCCCTGCACCCACATGGGAGACCAGAAGGAAGCACCTGGCTCCTGGCTTCAGATCAGCGCAGCTCTGGCTGTTACAGCCAATTGGGGAGCGAGCCAGCAGATGGAAGACCTCTCTCTCTCTCTCTCTCTCTCTCTCTCTCTCTGCCTCTCCTCTCTCTGTGTAACTCTTTCAAATAAATAAATAAAATCTTTTAAAAAAAAAATCAGTAGGGGCAGGCATTCTAGTGCAACTGGTAAATGTTGTCATCCCATGAGGTCGCCAGTTCATGTCCCAGCTGCTCTACTTCCAATCCAGTTCCCTTATAATGGCCTGGGAAAAGCAGTGGAAGATGGCCCAAGTGCCTGGGGCCACGACACCCACATGGGAGACCGGGATGAAGCTCCTGGCTCCGTGCTTCAGCCTGGCCCAGCCCAAGCCATTGCAGCCATCTGGGAAGGGAACCAGTGGATGGAAGATCTCTCTTTGTGTCTCCCTCTCTCTCTCTCTCTCTCTGTAATTCTGCCTTTCAAATGAATAAATAAATCTTTATTTTAAAAAAAGATTTATTTTATTTATTATTCAGAGTTACAGAGAGACAGGGAGAGAGAGAGATCTTCTATCCTCTGGTTCCCTCCCCACATGGCTGCAATGGCCAAGGCTGGGTCAGGCCGAAGCCAGAAGCCCAGAGATTCTTCTGGGTCTCCCACGTGGGTGCAGGGGCCCAAGCACTTGGGCCATCTTCCATTGCTTTCCCAGGCGCATTAGCAGGAAATTGGAACAGAAGTGGAACAGCCAGGACTCCAACCGGCACCCATACGAGATGCCAATGCCACAAGCGGTAGCTTTACCCTCTACTATACAGTGCTAGCTCCAAAATAAATTTTTTA
Source organism: Oryctolagus cuniculus (assembly GCF_051225735.1). Classification (NCBI taxonomy): domain Eukaryota; kingdom Metazoa; phylum Chordata; class Mammalia; order Lagomorpha; family Leporidae; genus Oryctolagus; species Oryctolagus cuniculus. Next base: position 21,294,639 of record NC_142877.1, read on the forward strand.
AAATATTTATTTACTTATTTGAAAGGCAGGGTTACAGAGAGGCAGAGGCGAAAAGTCTTCCATCTTCTGGTTCACTCCCCAAATGGTTGCAATGGCCAGAGCCAGGCTGATCCAAAGCCAGGAGCCAGGAGCTTCTTCCAGGTCTCCTATGCGGGTACAGGGGCCCAAGGACTTGGGTCATCTTCCACTGCTTTCCCAGGACATAGCAGGAAGCTGGATTAGAAATGGAGCAGCCAAATCCTCCGCCTAGCGGCGCCAGCACACAGGGTTCTAGTCCCGGTTGGGGCGCCAGATTCTGTCCCTGTTGCCCCTCTTCCAGGCCAGCTCTCTGCTGTGGCCAGGGAGTGCAGTGGAGGATGGCCCAGGTGCTTGGGCCCTGCACCCCATGGGAGACCAGGAAAAGCACCTGGCTCCTGGCTCCTGCCATCGGATCAGCGCGGTGCGCCGGCCGCAGCGCGCCGGCTGCGGCGGCCATTGGAGGGTGAACAATGGCAAAGGAAGACCTTTCTCTCTGTCTCTCTCTCTCACTGTCCACTCTGCCTGTCAAAAAAAAAAAAAAAAAAAAAAAAAGAAAAGAAAAGAAAAGAAAAGAAAAGAAAAAAGAAATGGAGCAGCCAGGACTTGAACCAGCTCCCATATGGGATGCTGGCACTGCAGGCTCGGCTTTACCCACCACGCCACAGCACTGGCTCTCCCAAAATAAATATTAAAAGAAGAAGAAGAAAATATCAACAGCTTGTTCGACCGGTGCCTATGGCGCCGTTATCTCATACAGGCACGGATTCAAGTCCCAGCTGCTCCACTTCTGATCCAGTCAGGGAAAGCAACAGGGAATGGCCCAAGTCCTTGGGCCCCTGCACCCACGTGGGAGACCTGGAAGAAGCTCCTGGCTCCTGGCTTCAGTTTGGCCCAGCTCCAGCCATTATGGCCATTTGAGATCTCTCTCTCTCTCTCTCTCTCTCTCTCTCTCTCTGCCTTTCCTTCTCTGTAACTCTGAAATTCAAATATACTTATTCACATTTCTTGTAACCAAGTGCGTGAGCCCCTGTACCTGCATAGGATCAGCCCAGCTCCAGCCGTTGAGGCCATCTGGGGAATGAGCCAGTGGATGGAAGACCTACCTCCCTACCTCTCTCTCTCTGCCTCTGCATAACTCTTTCAAATAAATAAATAAATCTTTAAAAACAAAACAAACAAAAAAAAACCCACCACACTGCAGCTAACAGTAACTTAACAATACTGGTTTGTTCATTGTGATAAACGTACCACACCAATGTAAAGTGTTAATAACAAGGGAACCCAGGTGTGGGGTAAGAGAATTCACTGCAGTATCTTCACAATCACTTTTTTTAAAAAGATTTATTTATTTATTTGAAAGTCAGAGTTACACAGAGAGAAGGAGAGGCAGAGAGGTCTTCTATCCGCTGGTTCACTCCCCAGATGGCCGCAACGGCCAGAGCTGCACCGATCCCAAGCCAGGAGCCAGGAGCTTTTTCATGGTCTCCCAGGCAGATGCAGGGGCCCAAGCATTCAGGCTACCTTCTACTGCTTTCCCAGGCCATAGAAGAGAGCTGGATTGGAAATGGAGCAGCTGGGTCTTGAACTGACGCCCATACGGGATGCCGGCACTGCAGGCAGCAGCTTTACCCACTATGCCACAACGCCAGCCCCTAAAGTCTAATGTAGAGGCAGGCATTCGGCCTTGCGGTTAACATATCCACATCCCATATCAGAATACGTGGGTTTGATGCCCAGCTCCAGCTTCTGACTCCAAGGCCATCTCCCAGGAGTGACACGTGAACGCCACCACGTGGGACTCCAGGATCGTGTTCCCAGCTCCTGGTTTCAGCCCTGGTTAGCTGCATGCATTCGGGGAGTGAACCAGAAGACCCAGCCTCTCCAGGAACTGGTAATATTTTTCAGTCCAAACCTTTCCTCCATCTGTGTAGCTGTCTGTCACTTGCATAAATGGTTTGGTGCCACTCGTTGCAGGGGGTCCTCGCTGAAGTCTTTGGACAGGCTCGGCGCTTTCTGGTTGAACCCAAAAGCTGAATGCCGTTTCCACTTAACTAAGCACGTGGCACTCACTGTGCGGTAACTTTTGGGATTTAAGGGGCGGCAGTGCAACTGGCACCAGTCTCCTTTTCCTTCGTCACACTCTCCCAGACAAAACATTCGTTCTTACCGTAGATCTTAGCAACCTCGGCATTCGGCTTTTCTCCTTTCCTGATGAAGTTGAGAACCCTCACCTTTCCACTTACAGGAAGCACTTTTCGGCTCCCTTTTGGCACATGGGTTGCTAGCATCGCTGCTCCTGCGCTTGGGGCCATTACTAAGTAAACTACGGGTCAGCTGCGACACGGGGACAGGTGCTCTGATAACCAAGCAGCCCGCTGATCTCGCTGGAAACGGGGACGCTGAACGTCCCGCGCAGGACTGCAGGAGGCTTCCTCACTCTACTTAGAACGGTGCTCAGTGTACGACTCACTATTCTGGAACAGCCCATGCAAGGCTGTGCTGGCGCTGTGGACCGTAACACCGCGGATGAGGGGGAGGACTACCGTATTCACTGCTTAAAGAGGACACTTCCACCCCACGCACGCACGGTCCACCCACGGAGGGCTTCACGGTCACCATCTCCGTTAGTGCTCACATCGAGCCCCCGTGCCTGCTCGAGGGAGGAGGCCCAGACGAAATGTCATCCGGCCACGGTTACACAGCGACTCGGGCCCCGCTCAGGGTTCGAACCCCGGCCAGCCTGACCTGGGGCTCAGGCTCCTCCTATCGCTCCACCCGTGCGAGGAAAGTCCGGGACACGGCCGAGAGGAGCGCAGGCTTCCGGCCCGGGCTCTGCATTAAGGGGCTGAGCTTCCCTGGAACTCAAATTCCCCTCTGCAAGTAACTTTCCACCACGCGCCGCCGGAAGTGAATCCCGCTGCCCGCCGAGCGACGCCCAGCACGGCTGAGCAGCACCGCCAGGATCTGCAGGCCGCCGCGCCCGAGTCCTCCCCGGCTCCAGGTTCCGCCGCACCCCCAACCCCGCCCCGGCCGCAAAGAACCTGTCCCTCAGCCGCCCTGCGGCACTCACCTCCAGCGCCACCGAGCAGCTACCCCGGAAGCAGTTTCCCCAAGACCCGCCCCTAGCCCCGGAAGTGACGCGCCCTGAGGCTCGAGGCGCTCAGCTCCACCCCCGTCGGTTGGTGTGAGGCGTGCATGGCTGCTAAGCATTTAGAGAGCATGTGTAATTCTCCAGGCCCTGCGACCAGTTGAGCACGTTTATAGAAGCCGTAATTCTACGCCTGGCCCTGGCGTGGGAGCCTACAATGGCAGAGGGAAGACAAACGATACATCTTCTTGAGACAGAAACAAATCGTTATCTGCCTCGGGGGAGACCTGTGGGCGGGGGGACAGACGAGAACAATTTGGTGAACACGCCTCGGGACAAGCGGAAGGCGAAGGAACAGTTCTGTGGCAGGCGGTCGGGTCAGGACTGGGCTGAATCATAAGGGGATGAGTAACACAGGGGTTACAATGAAGAGGGGTGATCAGGGACGGCCTCTCGGAGGAGGAGGAAGAAGCATTTGCGGTGTGAAATGAAGAATGAAAAGGAATTGAGCAGGCAAGGAGAGAAGGGAAAGGGCTTGGTGGGGCGGAAAGGCTGGGTTGTGGGCAAGTGTTTGCAGCGTAGGAATAGCTGGGGGTGGGGAGAGGGCAGTGGCCCTAGCTGCTAGTTGAGACACTTGGGGGACTGGCGCTGTGGTATAGCAGGTAAAGCCGCCACCTGCAGTGCCTGCATCCCATATGGGTGCCAGTTCGAGTCCCAGCTGCTGCACTTCTGATCCAGCTCTCTGCTACAGCCTGGGAAAGCAGGGGAAGGTGGCCAAGTCCTCCATGTGGAGGCCTGAAAGAAGCTCCTGGCTTTGGATTGGCCCAGCTCTGGCAGTTGCGGCTATTTGGGGAGTGAACCAGTGGATGGAAGACCTCTCTCTCTCTCTCTCTCTCTCTGCCTCTGCCTCTGCCTCTCTGTAACTCTGCCTTTCAAATAAATAAATAAATCTTTTAAAAAAGAATGGATGAGGGAAACGGCCACTGCCTGCGTCGCTGGCATCCTGTATGGTACCAGTTTGGGTCCCAGCTGCTCCACTCCCAATCCCGCTCCCTGCTGACGTCCTGGGGAAAGAAGCGCAGGAGACCCAGATGACACTCCTGCTTCCTGGATTTGATCTGGCCCAGCCCTGGCCATTGTGACCCTTTGGGGAGTGAACCAGTGGATAGAAGATCCTCCCTATCTGTCCCTCCCTCTCTGTGGTGTGGGGAGCAACTCGGACTATACTGTTACTGGAATTAAGACTTATTCTATGCATCTGCTCTCCCACTGTGGGGAGCAACTCGGACTATATTGTTACTGGAATTAAGACTTATTCTATGCATCTGCTCTCCCACAATATGGCGCTGGGAGAGAAGAAAGAGGCTTCTACACAGCTGCCTCCAGTTCAACCAAGGAACTGTAGGACCTGCTCCTGATTGGAGGAGAGCGGCGTGCTCGGCGTATGGGCAGCCGAGTTGGGATTGGCGGAGGAGGACTATAAAGGAGGAGAGAGACGGCATGCACCAGGAACATCTAAGGGGAACATCTAGCTGAAGGAACACCTGTGCAGCCCCCGAGAGAGCCGGCCGGCGGTGTGCCGCTCCCCTGCGGAAGTGGGGAATGTGGCCAGGGGGAACTGCCCTTCCACGGAGGTGGAAGGGATAGTAGCCAACCCGGGAAGAACCAGCAGCAAACCCGGGGAGGGCCGAGCAGACGAAAGAACAGCGCAGGGTCCTGTGTTGCTCCTCCACGAAGAGGGGGAGTGACATAATGGTGCCGTGACTCGGATATGAAGCCTAGGCAGGGTTTAGTGTCGTTCCTCCACGAAGAGGGGGAGCGACACTCTGGAACTCTGACTTTCAAATAAACAAACAAATCTTTAAAAGAGAAGATGAAGGGGGAGAAGCGAAGGCCTCAAGGGAGCGGATATTTGGGGGGAGGGCTTGGCATTTCCCCGGAGGGGCCCACTGTGGTGTATGGATGGGGAGACCGTTCCGTGGTTTGAACTATGAGCCCCCTCCCCCCGAAAAACGACGTGGTGGAACCCTAACCCCCAGTAGCTCAGAGAGGGATATCCCTTGGGGACAGTCTCTTTACAAAGGTAATCGAAGTAAAACGAGGCCGGCAGAGTGGGCCCTAATCCGAGCTGCCCGAGAGCCTCTAAAGGCAGACTTGGACACGGATGCTCATGTAGGCAGAAACCGTGTGGAGCTGAAGGGAGACATTGAGATGATTCTTCTCTGTCGGAGAGGCACCAGGCTTCCCTGCCAGCCACAGGGGCTGGAGACGAGCGTGGAGCAGGAGGCACCAACAACACCCCGCCTCCCGAGCTCTGTGAAGATAAACACCTGCGGTGTAAGCCCCTCGCTTGTGCGACTTTGCTATGGCCGCGCTGGCACAGGATACACGTGAAAGCTGTAACTCTCCATACCCAGACGGAGAAGGCGCCAACGTGGATGCAGCCGTCACAGCTCCTTCCTCGCTTTTTTTTTTTTAATGATTTATTTATTTATTTAAAAGTCAATTACCAAGATGGACAGAAGAGAGAAAGACATAGAGCAAACAAACGCTTCCATCTGCTGGTCCATCCCTGGATGGCTGTAATGGCCAGGGCTGAGCCAAGCCAACACCAGGAGCCAAGAGTTTCTTCCAGGTCTCCCATGTGGGTGGCAGGAGACCAAGCACTTGGGCCATCTTCTAATGCTTTCCCAGGCGCATTAACAGGGAGCTGGGTTGGAAGTGGAGCAGCCAGAATACAAAGTGGTGCCCGTATGGGACGCTGGCATTGCAGGCGATGGCTTTACCCGCCATACTTCCAGCTGCGTTTTGCTCCTCTCTGTGCCCCTCAGGGCTGCGTTAGCGAGGGCCGCAGCACGGCGGAGAGCTCTGTGGCACGCTCGCTCCTCTGCGTAATGTCCACGTGAGCGCAGGCCTGCATGAGGGACGAGGAAGAGAGGCTCTGCTCTGCAAAGCAGTTTCCAAAGTCGCTGAACACGTAGCAGGGAGGCCGTGTTCTGAGTCTTCGCTGCAGCTGCCCTTCCTGCCACGGTCGCTACGTGTCAAGTACCTCGCACTTGTCAGTCCGCCCCCTCCAGCTGCCCCGTAAGGGAAGTTTGATTATCTCCACCACCGGCAGAGAAAGAAGCCCGGAGCTGGGAGAGTCAGTGGCTTCCCTGGGGCCGTGTGTGTGTGTGTGTGTGTGTGTGTGTGTGTGTGTGAGACCGTTGCACTCCCCAGCCAACCTGCGCCAGCCAGATGAGTGCAACAGGCATGCGTGCTCTGGGGCAGAGGGAAAGGAGCGGAAGGACCATCAAGGACTGAGGAATCTGCGAAGGCTTCCTGAAGGAGGTGATGTGATGTGGGTCCTGGATGCTGGGCTGGATTTGGCTGTGGAAAGAGGAGGGTGGAGACTAAGCCGCACTTTCCCAGCCCCTTCCCCTGGCCTGCGTGCTTCTCTTTCTGGGACACTTTCTCTGGCTCACCTCGGGACAGGCTCGTCCTCACACTTCAGGGCTCAGCCCAAAGATCACCTTCTCCCCAGAGGCCTCCCTGATGGCCCTTGGTGGCTGATGTTTTTTCCTAGAGGTGGCCACGGCAGTATTTCCCTTCCTGCTTTGAGCAATAAAACTACTGGGGGAGAGACGCTGGGGCAGTTTGGGGCATGGTACTTTCCTGGCCTGTGAGTCAGCCACCATGTAAAAAATGACAACCCTAAAGCCACCACGCTGGGAGAATCCCAAGCCATGGGGACAGAAAGCGACCCGGGAGCACCTGGCATCAGACCTGGCAGTAAAAACGCTGCTTAGGGGTGGGTGTTGGGGGGCAGCAGGCTAAGTCACCGCTTGGGACACTCGCATCCCTCCCCTGAGCACCTAGATGGAGTCTTGCTTCCACTTCTGATCCAGCTCCCTGCTAATACACACCCTGGGAGCAGCATGTGATGGCTCAAGTACTTGGGTCCCTGCCGCCTATGCTTCCTATGAGATTTCTCTTATATGAAAGGCAGAGAGCAACAGAAGGATCTTCCATCCCCTGGTTCACTTCTCAAATGCGCACAACAGCTAGGGCTGGACCAGGCTGATGCCAGGAGCCTGGCACCCCATCCAGGTTTCCCACATGGGTGGCAGGGGCTTGAGTACTCGGGCCATCCTCCACTGGCACGTCCTCCGAGGCACATCAACAGGAAGCTGGATCAGAAGCAGAGCCCTGGATCCCATGCTCTGGGATGGGGTGCCACTGTTGCAAGCCGTGGCTTCACTTGCTGCACCACAATTCAAGCCCCTAAATAAATCTTTCACATATAAAAAAGGGGGAATAAATGCACAAGAAAGCAAATATGGTAGAATGTGAGGTGTACAACCTGGGGGCTGGCCACACAAGTGCTGCACAATTCTTTGACTTTATTGTATATTTGAAATTTTTCATTATGAATTTGGGCAACAAAGAAGCCATCTTAGATGTGAATTCTCCAGCTGTGGACACGTCAGCAGACACCCAGCATTACCCCAACTTCTGGGCCAGAAAGCCAAGAGTTTAATAAAGACACATTTGGGGCCTCTGAGTATTGGGGTATGGACAGCAGAGTCTCTCTAAGCAAAGCCCCCTTGCTGTCCAGCACAGCGCTCTCCCTGCCTTACTCCCTCCACACCGGTTATCGCAGTCCGCGTTTCTCGTTTGCTGCCAGGGACGCACTCACCTCGGACCCAACAGCACCCAGGCTCCTGCTCTGGGCCTCCAAGAGCCTCAGCAGAAAATCCATTTTGATTGGAGAGAGCCTTTCCTCTCACTTCCTAGAAGTTTCTAGAAGGGCTGGATCCACACTCGCATGCCTGTGAGCACCCCACCCCCGCCCCCCGAGTCCTGTTCCTGGGCCCCAGGACTTTTCTGTTCCCAAGCAGGACGGGATCCCATTTCCACGCTGGGCTCCTGAGAGCCGAGGGCAGAATTTCCACCTGGAAGATAGATCACAGCACTACAGGGGGCCGCCCTTCCCAGGAAAATCCCAGCCCCTGACCTGCCCTTGAGAGCCAAGGCGACCCAGTCTTGCACCTGCAAATCTTTCAGGCATTCATTAAGCACCAAGTATGCGTCATAACCCTGGGGACCTGGAGCTCAGCTGGGAGCGACAGACGCAGACACTGGCACAACAGGCTCTCCCGAGTTCCACAGGAGTGGTGGGAGTAGACCCTGCAACTGGCAATCATAGAAGGCTGCCCGGAAGAGGCGAAATTCACTCTCCAGGGGACAGCATGAGCAGCAGCCAGGGGCGGCGAGGGCTCACGCTCCAGATTCCTCTCTCCGAAGTGCTCCGTCACAGAAGCTGTGCGCGCACCGGGCGTCTGGATGCTGCTAATTACTCCCATAGTTATTAAGTGCCCCATTAAACTTGGCTCTGCCCAGACGCACAGTTGGCTCCCTGGTTCAGTCCGGGCTGACTATTCAATTAAACGGGCACCAGCAGAATCCTATTTGGCAGGGATTAGCGCCCCTGTCCTGCGAAGGCGTCCCTCCAGCCGAGTAACAATGGCACCTTTTCATGTGTGCTGTTTTCTCTTGGGGGACTTTGGGCCAGACTAGCTCCCAGAGGGAGCCAGAACTGGTGTCCTTGTGTCCATTCTGTCGCTGGATGGACTCAGGAAAGAGCAGGCCAGAGCCACCTACACTGGAATCCTAATCCTCCTTTCGGGCCCAGCTCGGATTACTGCTGCCTTCAGGACTTTTCAGTCCTCCCATTATTTCCGAGTGGCCCCTGAGCCACGCTGGCCACAGAGAGGTGGCTGAGCCTTCCCTGCACACAGAGCCCTGGGCAGTGTCCTCCCAGCTTCCCCCAGGGCTGCGGATGGAGGAGACACGGAGTGCTAGGTCTAGAGTTACACACTTGCTAAGAGTTGGAGCCAGGCTTCAAAGCCCACTGTCTTAATCTCACACCATCCTGGTACATGCAGGATTCATTCATTCTGCAGGAATTTATTATGCACCTACTGTATACCCAGCACTTGCTAGGGATGCAGGAGTCAGGGAAACATGATGCCTACCCTAACAAAGAGTTCTATCTATCAGGGAAGACAAATGTAAATTCTCTCTCTCTCTTTTAAAGATTTATTTGAAAGGCAAAGAGTGACACAGAGAGCGAGACAGGGACAGAGAGATATATCCCATTCACTGGTTCACTCCCCGGTGGCTGCACTGCCAGGGCTGGTCCAGGCTGAACCAGGAGCCCAGAATTCCATCCAGGTCTCCCATGTGAGTGGCAGAGGCCCAAGCACTTGGATCACTCTCTGCTACCCTCTCAGGCACATCAGCAGGGAGCTGGATCATAAGGGGAACAGCTAGGACTCAAAACTGGTGCTCTGGGGCTAGTGCTGTGAGGGTAAAGCTGCCTACAGTGCTGGCATCCCATATGGGTGCCGGTTCATGTCCCGGCTGCTCCACTTCCAATCCAGCTCCCTGCTATCGCCTGGGAAAGCAGCAGAAGATGGCTCAAGTGCTTGGGCCCCTTGTACCCATGTGGGAGACCTGGAAGAAGCTCCTGTTTCCTGGCTTCGGATCGGCACAGCTCCGGCCGATGCAGCCATCTGGAGAGTGAACTAGCAGATGGAACACCTCCCTCTCTCTGCCTCTCCTTCTTTCTTTGTAACTCTGCCCCTCAGATAAAAAAAAAAAAAAAATGATGGGACATCAAAACCCCAAGTGCATGCTATTGGAAGTCATGATGGGGGAAGACCATCGTGGTGCAGCAGGTTAAGCCACTGCTTGCGATGCCCACATCCTGTATCAGAGTGCCCGGCTCCCTGCTAGTGCACACGGGAGACAGCAGATGATGGCCCAAGTGCTTGGACCCCTGCCACTCACATGGGAGACCTGAACGGTGTTCTGGGTTCCCAGCTGCAGCCTGGCCCAGCCCTGCCTGTCACGAGCATTTGGGGAGTGAACCAGCAGAAAGGAGATCTCTGTCTGTTTTGCTTCACCTGTCAAGTAAATGAAAAATAAAAATAAATAAGCATTTTTCAAAAGGTATGGGCAGCTGTCAATGCCTGGGAAAGGTCCCTGAGACACACCGAGTGAACGAAGCAAGTGCACAGCGGGGGTGTGAGAGGTGCAGGACACCCGCACCTTGCACAGAAGCAGGTGAGGGGACCCCCACTCCGGGGGGGGGGGGGGCACCTGGACAACGGGAACACGAGCAGACTCACTTGCAAGGTGTGCCATTTTGTACCTTTAGAATTTTGCACTCTGTGCGTGTGCCTTCTCAAGAGAGAGATTAATCAAGCCAAGAAAAATGTAATACATTTTGATGAGGATACAAACGCAGTCAAACAGCCCCCTTTGCACCAGCCACCTCCTGCGATTATTGTTAGTTTCAAAGGAGAGGTCAGATGCGGCAGCCTCTCGGAAAAGCTGAAACGATTAGAGATCAGATTGCTCCTAATGAGATGAGAGAGCAACAAGGGGCCCAGCAGAGAAGAGGAGCGAGGGGGAGGAGAGGACGAGAGAAACACAGTGACCGGGCACCGGGAGAGGGACCTGCAGAGCGAAAACCCGCGATCGCTGGAGTACCGCGAGACCCCCAGGCGCTGTGCTACCTGCTTCTCTCCAGCCGGCTGCTGGGTTGCCATGGTAACATAATAGCCTGTGATGAGCTTATTTTTGATTCGGAAAACATTGGGGGGAAAAAAAACCATTAAGCTGCAGATGGGTGACAACGCACAGAGAAGGTGCCAGCGCAAGAGAGGGCATCAGGGTGACCTTCCTGACAGTGGCTCCCGCTCCGCACACGGGGAGGCCGCCTAGAGCAGAGGGCCAAACCTGAGCGTGCACTTGATGGCTCGTGAGCTGGTCCGGCGCCCCCTGTCCGTGCCCAGGACGGGGCACCTCTCCCGACTTCCCAGGAGGGATGGAGGCTGCTTGTTGGGGGGCCACATTTGGAAAAACTTCCTCCCAACAGGCCAGGATGTGAACGGCATGCCCCGCCCCCCACACGCAGGGGCACAGTCCTCCGCTCCCTCGGCCATCTCTGTCCAACACTGCGAAGCCACAAGGGCCTATCAGTAGGGCCCAGCATGGCTTAGGACAGAGACTTCCCTGACTATTTGGGGAGCAAGCCAGCCGGTGAGGAGCTTTCTACCTCTCAAGTAAAATGAATAAATAAGAATTTAAAGCATCCATATTATCTCTATATGCATGGCTGAATATACAGTGAAATCTGTATCTAGTATATATACACGGCGGACGGCAGACAAAATAGCAAAGCAAACAGTTGCAAATATTAGCAACTGTTAAACCTGAGCAAAGAGGATGTGCCAGTTCATTGTATTATTCTTGTAACTTTGAAAGCAACATTATTTCAAAACTGGGCATTGGCCCGAGCAGCGACTCACTAGGCTAATCCTCCGCCTTATGGTGCCGGCACACCAGGTTCTAGTCTCGGTCAGGGCGCCGAATTCTGTCCCTGTTGTCCCTCTTCCAGGCCAGCTCTCTGCTGTGGCCAGGGAGTGCAGTGGAGGATGGCCCAAGTACTTGGGCCCTGCACCCCATGGGAGACCAGGATAAGTACCTGGCTCCTGCCACCAGATCAGCGCGGTGCGCCGGCCGCAGCGCGCCAGCCATGGCGGCCATTGGATGGTGAACCAACGGCAAAGGAAGACCTTTCTCTCTGTCTCTCTCTCTCTCACTGTCCACTCTGCCTGTCAAAAAAATTAAAAAAAAAAAAACCTGGGCATTAATAGAATCATATAAATACATGAAAAATCAGAACACAGTGAGTGCTATTTTTTTAAAAGAACATAATGGTCTGCAGGCATTGTAGTACAGCAGGTTCAGCTGCCACTCGGGATAGCCACGTCCCAGATGGAAGTGCTGGTCGGAGTCCTGGCCACTCTGCTTCCAAGCCAGCTCCCTGCCCAGTGCACCTGGGAGGCAGCAGGTGATGGCTCAAGTGCTTGTGCCCCGGAGACCCAAGTAGGCCTGAATGGAGTTCCACCTGGCCCAGCCCCGGGCTGTTGCAGGCATTTGGGGATCGGACCTGTGGATGGAAGACATTTCTCTCTCTCTGTCTCTCAAAGGTAGAGTTAGAGAGAGAGAGAGAGAGAGACAGAGACAGAGAGAGGAGAGAGACAGAGAAAGGTCTTCCATCCACTGATTCACTCCCCAAATGGCTGCAACAGCCCCGTGCTGGGCCAGGCCCAAGTCGTGAGCAGGGACGCAAGCACTTGGGCCATCCTTCACTGCTTTCCCAGGCCCACTAGCAGGGAGTTGGATCGAAAGTGTAGCAGCCGGGACTCGAACCGGCGCCCATATGAGATGCCGGCGCTGCAGAGGGTGGCTTTACCTGCTTTGCCACAGCGCCGCCCCGTGGTCATGCTTCCCAAGCCCTGGGAGACAGCACCACTTCGTAGTGAACATTTCCTTGAGTCGGCGGCCTCGGAGCTGGATGGGAACCACAGGTCCTGTGGTCCAACTCCCTCATTTTACAGAGCAGCTCAGAGAAGTGAAGTAAGTGGCCCAGCGTCACAGAGCAAGTGCCTAGAGGAGCTGCACCTAGAAATGTCCCGCCGCCCCGTCCGAGGCAGTGTCCCTGCTGCCCAGCTGTCAAACAGCACGCGGCACCTCGGGAAGTCGCCCCGCTCAGCGCTGCACGCAGCCGTCCTCATCTGCGGCGCGAGCTGTTGCATGCACGCGCAGGGAACGGAGACCCGACAATCTGGCGCTGCGGCAAGCAACTGCTCGCTGCATTATTTTTATCCATTTGCTTTCCCTTGAGACCTTGCTGCTATTTCACGTTCGCGACTAAAGGCCCTCGGGTGGGGAAACAGAAGTTGGGAGGAAGAGTCTGCTTTGTGCTCCGCACACCCTTCCGGGCCTTTCTAGCCCTCAAAGCCCTGCACTTCCAGTCCCGGCAGTCGTCCCGGGAAGACGTGAATTCCTCCGCCTGGCCCCTCTTCCGCTCTGAGGTCTTGGCAAACCGTCCTCAGTTGGTTCCCTTCCTAGGAATTACTGTGCCATTTTTTTTTAAGGTGTGAAAATAGGATTGTGATGATGTTAAAGAAAGAACTCTTATCTTTTTTGAGACACATACTGAAATATTTACGGATGAAATGTCTGGGATTTGCAGCAAAACGTTCTCGAGAGGAGAAGCAATGATAAATGCATTCGGGCCCTCACTGCTGCTTTTTTTTTTTTTTTTAAGCCATGTCCTAGCAGAGCCTTAGCCTTGCGAAGACATGTGATTTTGAATTTTTATTTATTTATCTTTACTTACTTGAAAGGCAGAGAGAAATACTCCTATCCCCTGGTCCCCTCTCCGCCACCCCAAAGCCTGCAACAGCCAAAGCTGGGTCATGCTGAAGCCAGGAGCCGAGAACCAAGTCCCTGAGCCAGGGCGGAGGCAGGGACCCGAGTACTGGACCAAGTACTGGAGCCATCACCTGCTGCGTCCCACGGTGCGCATTAGCGCTGATCTGCACTCAGGAGCTGAGCCGAGGCTCGAACCCAGGCACTCTGAGTTGGGATGCGGATGTCCCAAGTGCTGTCTTTACCACTGTAACCAAACGCCTGCCCTGCCCTGAATATTTGTAAGCGGACTGAGCCCCTCTTCCAGGCCTCAGTCCTGTGGCTTCTACCGTGTTCTCCAAACTCCAGGTCAGCTCTAAGGGCCTCACCCCCACGGCCTCCTGTAGGTCCCGCGAGTGTTGAAAACTTGGGCAAATCAGAAGCCGGAAGCCTTGCTCCTGTCCCCGGCCTGCTCCCTGAGAGCCCCCGATCATCCCTGAGGGCCGTGACTCATTCTCAGCATCTCCTTCCCCACCTGTCCCTGCGGGCCCAGGGTCGCCCCCCCCCCCCAGCCTGCTCCCTCCACTCCCTGCGCAGGCCCCCGGGCTCACCCGCCCAGCGGCCACCAGATGGTCTTCCCCACTCCCATGCTTCCCTGCTGCCTGTGAGCCGCCGACGGCTGAGCCCCACCACTGGCCCACCTTCCTTGGCCTGGCGTTAGCTACCTTACTCAGCTTGGCTTAGACGCATTCTTCCAGAATCATCCACGTTGCCTACTGAGGAAGCCACAGGCCCTGCTCTTGCTGGTGGTGGTCCCTTCCATCTGCATCAGAATCATCTGGGCCCTGGTTAGAATTCCAGAACCCTGGTCCCCACCGCAGACAACTGGACCAGGCCCAGGTCTGAGGCCCCCTCCCCCACCAGACAACTTGCCACTCATCAGGCCTCCCGGCCTTTGCTGGTGCCGTGTTGACCTCTCTGCATTCTTCAAGGCCTGGCTCAGGTGTCACATCTTCCGCAAAACCCGTCCTGCTCCCCGGCAGAGCCAATTCCCCACGTACTCGGCTCCCACAGCACCTGCACAGCCCTCGTTCGCACACTGCGGAATTCCCTGTTTGCTGACTGCTTGTCTGTCCAGCACGGAACCTCCACGTGGCAAAGCCAGACTACAGAACGCCCAGAGCCCCCAGCACGGTGAACGGCTCACAGTGGACACTGGACCACACAGAAGAATTTCTGCAGCTTACTGTTTCTTGGCTTCAAAGGGAGCGCCTGGAACCCAGTGGGAGTTGGTCCCCTGGCGTCTGATGGATGGATTACCGGAGGATGGATGAAAGCAGGACCGGGTGCTGACCAACCAATTTAATGCCGATCTTTCATCACTGATTAATACCCAGGAAGGCTCATGCGTGCCTGGGGCTGTCCCTAACCAGAAGGACATGTGGACTGGGTCAGAGGTCAGTTGGGCACCTTCAGGTTCACCAGTGAAATCCTCCGGTCAAAGCTCTGATGTTAATCAGAGCTGTTGCTATCCCCACGAAGAGTGGTTGTGCAAAGTGCATCATCCATCAGCCTCCCTGCCCTGGGCCACACTTGTCGCCTTATCAGCCTCTCCCACGAGAGACTGCTGGCTTCGAGAACACACCCTTGCCGGAGGAGCCAGCAGCAAGACGGGGCAGGGGCAGCACAGCTCGGGACAGAAACACCCCGCATCTAACCCCGTCTGTCCTGTGACATGTTCTGCAACGTCTCCAAGACCCAGCCAGCTCTTGCACTCTGCCATGATTTCCTAACCATCCAGGCTGCTGGCTGCCACCACCGTGCTGCCTGCAGGGCCAGCCCACGGGAGTCACTACCTCTTGACAACAGCCCAGCACTGGGGGCCAGGTATCAGCCGTGGATTCAGGATGCTGGAGTTTAGGCCAGAGTGCCAGCTCCAACAGGGCCCAGCCACCAGGGATGAGGAACTGGGAGGGGCTGCGTGTGGGGCCAGGGTCTACATGAGACAGGCTGGGGTAGGGCCAGGGGCAGGAGCAGGGGCTGGGAGCTGCCGGGAGCTGCCTGGGAGCTGCAGGGAAATGCAGCTGGCCACTCTGCTTCGGGGTGGGGGGCTGTTTGGCCCTAACCCTTGAGCCCAGGTCTGCTGCAGGGGATCCCTTGGGGATCCCTTAACTGCATTGTAACCACAGAGGGGAGTGAGGCGCCATCAAGCCCTGACATTCCACTGTCACTTCTGCTGGGAAACTGGAAAAGGGAGTCGGACGCAGGCTTTTGGGCTCACCCAGGCTCCCCTTGCTGGAAACAGCCGAGAACCTGGGCAGGAACTGGACAGAGGAAGGTGGGGCCGGGGGCTTGGATGGCGGAGCAAATGGTGCCGTGGCAGACCTGACCTGGACCCCTGGGTGGTCCCAGGGTTTCAGAGAGAACAAAGCTCCGCGTGTGCAGCCGCTGGCTTTGGCAGTGAAATCTGTCTTTGCCAACGACTGGCAAACAGCGACCCCTTCCGGCCGCCTGGGTCAGAACCACAAGACCCCATCCAGAGACTATCCTGGGAGCTGGTGCCTTAAGAACTAAGACGCTCCAGCCGCAGATGGATATGTAGGTCCTGCGAGCGAGGAACGTGGGACTCAGCATTTTAGGGCACTGTGATGGGACAGCTAGCGGGAGCCCCAGCCATTCCGAGGGTCTCAGGGAAGCAAACAATGGTATAGTCTCACAAGCACCAGGTGAGGCCAGGTAATGCTTCTTGGAGACACAGGATCCCAAGGGGTTTTGCAGGGTGGTCAGATCTTCACCAGGAAGCGGTGGGCTTGGTGCCCCAGAACTGATGGGGGCCCAGAGATTCCGAGTAAGGGGATCACTCAAAATGTTACTCCTGGGGACTGCTCCCTGGGACACCTGCCTCTCCTGTTGGAAAGAGGGAGGGAGCCGGTCCTGCCTCAGCTTCTGGTCCAGCTTACTGCGAATGGGCCTGGGAAGCAGCGGGTGATGGCCCGAGTACTTGGATCCCCGCTGCTCGTGTGGGAGCCCTGGATGAAGTTCCTGGCTCCTGGCTTCCTCCTGGCCCAACTGTAGCTGCTGCAGAGGGGGGTTAAACAGTGGATGGAAGATTTCTCTCTCTCTCTCTCTCTCTGCCTTTCAAGTAAATAAATAAAAACTTTAAAAAAAGTTTTTGCCAGTCAGTCAGCCTGGGTGTGTAACTGATTCCCCGGGTACTACCAACCTCGCTTCTCCAGTAGAAAGGCTCTTCTGTTGATCTTCCCAAATGCGGACTTTTCCAGAAAGAGATGAACTCTGAGTCAGCACCCAGAACCGCAGGCCCCTCTGCTTGAGTGGACTGTGTGAAGTCAGAGAAAGGAGCAGGGGCCAGCCCTGTGGCACAGTGGGTACAGCTGCCGCTGGGGACACCAGCACCCCGTATTGGCATTGGTTCTAGTCCCTGCTGCTCCACTTCCCATCCAGCTCTCTGCTATGGCCTGGGAAAAGCAGCAGAAGATGGCCCAAGTGCTTGGGCCCCTGCACCCATATGGGAGACCTGGAAGAAGCTCCTGGCTCCTGGCTTCAGCCTGGCCCAGCTCTGGGCCCTTGCAGCCATCCAGGGAGTGAACTATTGGGTGGAAGATTTGTGTGTGTGTGTGTGTGTGTGTAACTTTTTCAAATAGATATTTTTAAAAAGAGAGAGAGAAAAAAAGAACCAGATATGCCCCCATTTTATAGAAGGGGAAACTGAGGCTCAGGGAAGTCAAATGACTTTGCCTGAAGTCACCCACCAAAACCACTGAACCTGGACCCTGTATGGTGACAAAGCACTTAGGAGCACTCCTGTGACATTTGCTGCTGCTGACTCCATACAAACGGCCTGGGAGCCATGGGGGTGTCAGGGAACCCAGGGGGCCATGGGGTGTCAGGGAACCCAGGGGCTATGGGGTGTCAGGGAACCCAGGGGGCCATAGGGTGTCAGGGAACCAGGGGGCCATGGGGTATCAGGGAACCCAGGCATCCAGGTCGGGGGCTCCCCTCCCTGCACAGCGAGGGCCATGAAAGCAGCTTTTACAAAGCATGGCTGAGGCCCTTAGACAGGCCCCCTTTGTCCACCTCCTCTCCCTCCCCACCCCCAGGCCTGGGGCCCTCAGCATCCCCCTCTGTGAATGGCTGGCTCCAGCACCCTGGAATTTGCAACACAAATGACCAACCTGTCCCCCCCCCCCCCCTGTTCTCTGCCATAGCCCCCAGCCCCACTGGCCCGGCCTTTGGAGGCCCTCTAAAGCCGGCCTTTCTCCAGGTGCTTTCTTTCAGCCCCTTGCAGCCAGGATCCTGGATTCCCACTGGGAGAAGGGCAGATTGAGCCAACAAGGACCAGGCCAGCGGTGGGACTGGGAGGAGGGAGCTGGGCCCTCTGTCTCAGGGCTCCTGCTGGCTTTTTACCCCTTTCTCTTTCTTGATGGTTCCAGTTCTGCCTGCCGCCACGCTGAACATAAACCACAGTAGAGTAGCAGCAGCCGCTG